>NC_137736.1:43937235-53747093 GCF_963264785.1 Psittacula echo
GCAAAACCCACATTTTGATCAGTCTTTATCTGTGAATGTTGTTTCAGTCCCTTGATTTTTACTAACACTTAACCTCTGTGACTTTTTACATACACAGTACTGAATATGAAGTACCAAAAAAATGTTGTCTGGTAAATAAAACAATGTTGTTCAAAGCATTCACTTGACAGTCCCACCGTAAACCCTTGATTTTTTGTAAGTTTTATGTATGTAAGGATAATTTAAAGACATATTGCTCCTCGAAACAAACTCAAATCAAAGATTCCCTATTTTCTTTATGGAATTCTGATTGTTTTATGTTAATTCTGTAAAATGTCAAGACTTCTAAAATACTAACTTCATTTTTGTTCTCCTTTTCCTAAGAAAGAAACTGAAATTCTTCACCAGAATTTTACAACTTGAAATAGAATAGCTTCCTTTAATCTCAGAATCAAAAAAAACCCAGCTAGGGTGGAGCAAGCAGTCCTGAACTCTGGACGACCAGACCATCTAGTTCCATGTGACATTTAAAAGCTTCCACATTTTTCAGGCATAGAGCCAAATCCAAATGGATAGAACCCAGAGCTTCTCCTGAAAATACATACTGCCTTTGAGTACCCCCAGAAGATGGCATGTAAGCCCACCTCAAGCTCCTTAGCACCAAATTCAGTCAGGTGAGAACCAGTCAGCAGAAAAGCAGGCAGATGGTTTTGTTTCAGAAGGTTGTTTTTGTTTGTCTATTTTAATTTACCTGTATTCTGGCAGAAACATTCCAGCAAATTCTAGTCTGCTGACCAAACGCTTGTCAGCTGGAAGATTTCCAAACACAGCAGCTGCATGGCATGCTTTCCTTCACAGCAATGAGGATGCAGCTTAAATGTGGAGTAGGAAAAGCATAAACAGTCCTCTTTAACCTAATAAACTAATTAAAAATTCCTGCTTAATTCTCCCACCTTTCAAAGGCAGAGTTAAGAGGAAGACGAGCTTCATGAGAATCCTGCTCCACTGCTGCCAAAGCTTTGTCTTAGAACACTCACCTCTGGTCTCAGAACAGCCTTTCTGCAGGCCTGGCACACAGGGCCACTCCGGGAAAAACTCAGGGGAAGCCGGCGGGTTCGATTCTGGCAAGTTGGCTCCTCACATATTAACCAACCCTGAAGAAATGGAAGACAGAGAAAAAAACCCACATTTTTACCATGACTTCAAGTTATAGCTTCTTTTTATGCTACCTAAACAATGAATCATACCCAAGGAAGGAAAAAAATCCTCAATTTCAATGTTCTCTGTGAAGCTGTAACATGTACAGCTATATACTATAATACGCATGAAGAGGTGAAGGATCTTTTTTTTAGGTAACATAATCAATTGTGGGGAACAAGGCTGAAGTCTTCTTCCTTCAAAATCATACATTCTGCACACTGCAGTCATCCCTTCCTTGAAATATATACCAAAACCTCTGCTCTTCTCCAGTTCAGACTATGTTAACATGTAACAGAATTATTTTATACAACTCTGTAGACCAGACAGCAAGACACAGAGACCTATAACTAATTAAATTTTAAAGTGTCATTTGCTTGCTTGCACTTTAGGGGAAAAACTGTTTTAACTTTCAGGTTTTCTGGTAACAGCCAGAAGCTTTCTTTCTTTTCTCCTTTCTTTTTAAAAATGTTTCTGGTTAATTTTATTTTTTTATTTTTTTTAATAGAAAGCTATTGAGATTTCAACATAAACTGACTCATTTAGGAAAAAACTAACAATTTGCTGAGTTAAAATGAAATAAAATCTGAGCCAGCTTGCCCTATGACAGCACAGGGAGACACTTAAGAGTACAAAAGAAAGAATACTTTTGGGATTGGTAAGGATGTACCTTTTGCGCCAGGTCCAACCACAGGTTAAACCAATGCCACACCTAATCTCAGAAAACCCACCAATAGCAGATATCTAAGGAATAGCGTAACAGAAAGCACACAGCAGAAATTTTTCAGAAGATTTTCCCAGCTTTTGGAAATGGCTCAAGGGCCTCCTGAATCACTCTCTCTACATTCAGTGATGATGGATGCATTACTACCCCCATCCCAATGAATATGAAGTGCTTTTGAACCAATGTAAACTTTGAGCATCTACAACACCCTGCAGAACAACTACACACTATATGAATAAGTATCTTATTTTTCTTGAACACATCAAAAAAATAATACAAAAAAGAAGATTTTCTTTTTTTAATGCTTTCTAGTTCTTGTATCAGGAGAGACTAGGAATAATCATTCTGCATTCACCTTTTCCATGTCACTCATGATTTTATAGACCTCCATCACATCACCTGCAATCAAACTCTTATCCAAACCACAGTCCTAATTTACTTAGTTGTTCCTTGCATGGAAACCACTCCACATCTTTGTTGCCCTCTGAATCTCTCCCAGGTCCTCTCTGAAATGAGAGGGTGGGTGGAAATGGGACAAATGTGGGGGGAGGTGAAGCCAGTATTGCACACTGTATTCAGCATGCCAGACGAACATAATTTACACAGAAACAGGATAGTATTTACCATCTTGTCCTCTGCTCTTTTCTGTCCGCAAGTTTTGTTTGCCTAGAGCACTACTATTTGAGCACTGAGCAGTCATTTCTAGAAAGATACTTATTATTATCCAAGAATTATAATATTATTCTTCACTAATAAGTAAATACATTGTATGCAAAATTAAGATTGGGTTTTTAGCATCCTCATCACTTCACACTATTTGGCAGAGGATTTAATCTTCCATTGTTAACTGAGAAGTCACCTTGGTATCACAAAGTCTTTCTGCAACTCTTCTCCAACAGTTCCTGCTTTTACCAGCCACACGCAGCGACACTGTCAATTTCTGCATTTCAGACTATCAGCTGTTGATTTCTCTGCTGGGAATAGTGACTGTTTATTTCTGTCTGTTTCCAGAATGTGTTTCTGTTGCTCCTCTAAAGGAGTTTAATCTAACCATACCAGGATTCCTGGTACTTTGACAGAAATATTATAAATATAACAACAACTCAAAAAGTTGCTTGCTTCCCTTCTCACTGGCTCTTTAACAATCTGTCCCAACATTAGGCTTTGGCAATGACTTCTACCTAATTTCCACAGGGGCAACTCAGGTTTCCAATTACTATCATGTTTCCTATTCTTCCAGTTTCCACAGCTCAAATCAAAGCAGTGCTGTTACTATCATCATCTTGGTTACGAGTCAGTGACAAAAGCCTGCAACTATACACCTTTACTGGCTTTCATTTTGTGGAGATTCTGGCTTGCTGACAAAGCAGACTCATTCATAAGACATGACATGTTTTATTTCCTCACTGGCATGGTCAAAACTGAATCTGTATTCTATACGTCGGTAATGCAGCATCCTGATTCAATATGACTATGTCAGTAGCTTAGTTTAAAGATATGTATTTGAGTTACTTTATTTTGAATGCTTTGGAATTTGTGTGGAGGAAAATATAAACTTTAGTTTTCCATTTTCCAAAACCTTGTTAAAATGGGTTTTGAAGATGTCTATTCTTGAAAGTTTTTGTTTTGTTTTGTTGCGGTTGTTGGTTTTATTTGGTGTGGGGTTTTTTTGCTTTTTAATGTCTTTCCTATCCTTTACTGGAGTACGCAGAGATTTTTTTGTTTGTTTTTGCAGCTTGTTCTCTGAACAGTGTTCTTTCACGTTAAACCACGACACAGTTTTATCCCTTTCTTCAACTTAAAAACATATTCTTCTATAATTGAATACTTTCCAAAGTGCTAGAAGTCTGATTCAGTCTTTGTTTAAGATGAAACTTCATTTCAAAATTTATTTATTCCAGAGAGCTCTCTTCTTTCACCGTTTCTCCAGCCATGTCAGTATTATCCCACTTGGTGCCAAGCCCACCAAAATACTTCCTGTTGCTCTTGCAGAGAGGAGCTTTTATGTCCATGTGGACACACAGGAAAACTTTATGGGCAACTTCATGCCAACAGCAAGGTATATAACACTACCTAACGTGTGTGCATGGGTCTGTAATGCAAAAATGGAAAGAGTCAGCTAAGATAAGCAGCCAGAGTTCATTTCACCAACTATGGATATTTAAAAGCCTGATACCCAGACTAAAATAGTCACCCTATGATCTGTTTACAGTAAATAGAGGAAGAAAAAAGCATCTCCCAAAAGATCCTAACAGATTTTGGGAAGAGGCAAACCCTGCCCTAGACTCTCTTAATAAAATACAGTTACACCAAAATCAGAGCAAGTTTTTTGGAAAACAGTATGATCAGTGTACCTAATCACTACTGGTTTACTGTTATGTAGATTAACAATGTAAATCATTACATATTTAATACTGTATAGTGAGAAAATTTCAAGAATTCAGAAAGCTTCTGGGACTGAATTTTGGTCACTTGCACAACTGTTGCCCTAGCAGCCCTAGTACCACTTTCAACGTCACATCTAAATTATTTATGACAAATATTTCAGAAGTGACATTAGAAAGATAGACACCACCCAACAAGACTAAGTTACTTCATCAGCAAATGCTTCACCATGAAAATTTCTAATTTAGGACCTGACCTAACATAGACACCTGACCCGTATCTTCTGGAGTCACCAGACACAAATGAGCCTCAAGGGAAAAAGCTAATCCTTAGGTTTGGTTTTGCAAATGAACCTAAGATTTTTTTTCTAAAAGAGAAAGGTGTTAATCTGTTGCTGCAGTTTTCAAATTACTAGATTTTAATAGACATGGAATAACTTTCTACTGAAAAAAAGCTACTCAAGGATAGCATTTCGATCTTCAGGCACTTGTGAGTACTGAGAATATCATTAGAGCCACTGCGAGTGAAAACACAAAAACATTTCTGGAAAGGATAATGAATTGTCACAGATCTTCCATCAAGTTAATTCTTGGGAGACAAAAATCTGTGCTCTGTGTGGAAAGCTGTTTATGCGATATTTATTTATTATGTGGCACCTCTACCTTCCTATGACACATCTCTTAGCAGCCTGACACAAACAGGGCCTTAAAATAGGCAGCCAGGCAGGGAGGGGGATGTGTGGAGGGAAAGCATCCTCAGCCGTTCCAAAACTCTCCTGTTTAAGAGTATAACTGTTTCAGCTGTAACTATGAAAAGATTCTGTATGCAAAAAGAGAACACTCATGACTCAAAACATATTAAATGACTACATTTGAACTTTAAAACAATTTATTATACTAGAAAAACAAAGTAGACTCTTCATTAGGGACTGTAGTGACAGGACAAGGGGTAACGGGTTCAAACTTAAACAGGTGAAGTTTAGATTGGATATAAGGAAGAAATTCTTTACTGTGAGGGTGGTGAGGCACTGGAATGGGTTGCCCAGGGAGGTTGTGAATGCTCCATCCTTGGCAGTGTTCAAGGCCAGGTTGGATGAGGCCTTGGGTGACATGGTTTAGTGTGAGGTGTCCCTGCCCATGGCAGGGGGGTTGGAACTGGATGATCTTAAGGTCCTTTCCAACCCTGACTGTTCTATGATTCTAGAAGTATGAAAACTGCCAGATAGTAAGGTACTTAGTTAGGGAATGCAAGTACAACTGAAAAAACAAAGTCTGCCACAGGAACAGCATCCCAGCTTCAGCTGAGCAGAATACTCACAAATAGACAACCATGAAAATAATGCATGATAAAAGCAACTGTGTTTTCTGCCACCTATTGGCATTTTTGGCTAACAATTAAGAAACAAAGGAGTACACCACTTGCAAGGTATTGCTCCTACTATCTTACAAGGGAATGCATAGATGGTCCACTCAAACTACCACTGAATGCATTTAAAGTTTCTTTATGCAATTGTTTTGGTCTAATGCAGTCACTGTTGAAGACAGCACTGGAAACTTTGCTGGTCACAAAATACAGGTGAAAAAAACCCCTGAAAAACCCTGCTTAAACTAAAACCAATAGCTTAGGATAAAAATAAGCGTTCAAATGTAACAGCTTATTATTATTATACTTGTTTTCAACTACTAAGAAATAATGATCAAAACATTCAACTTTTACTAACAGTAAATTTCTCAATAAATTGTATTTAAAATATGGAGATCTGAGTGTTGCCTAAATAAAAAAACTCTAACATGTTGCATAGATACTAACTAAATATCCCTTCTACTTGTATAGAAAACAGTTAATGTTATTTGTATAGACTTCCTACCAGTTATAATTAACATTAAAGAGGTCTTTTCTTCCTTGTCACCTCTCTATTCAGGCCTTATTTGCGTTTGTTTGTACTTACTATCTGTTAATCTCTCTTAACAAATGACAACAATAACTGTTGCTATTATGCATGGAAATCAAACATGTAGATAATTGTGTGAAGGGAGCTATTTTTGAAAAAAGCAGTATCAGAAACATATAGCTCTTTATGTCTCTTGTTTTGCTTTGATAATTAAGCCATAGCCTTGATTTGTTTTAAACAAAAAAACTTTTCCATGGACATGCATGTTGCAATCAAATTCAATACATGCATTATGTTCCAATTCAATTTGTTCAAGTGCATTACTGTTAACCCTTATTTGATCCATGCTTGTTGTCTTCATTGACCAAACAAAACCAATCCTTCATTTCCCAGCAGCTATCACTGAGTCTGTAAATTAATTTGTAACAGATCAAACAAAAACATACTAGGTAACCTCTCGTTTTGTTCTACTTGGTATTTGCAACACTGTGGGAAATGAAATACAAGTTCATAGGGGAAAAAGAAGTAACCAGCATTTCCAAACATTCTGTCCACAAATGCTTAATTCATTCTAAAAGGCAAAAATTGTATGCAAAAAAAACCCCAAACCAACCCTGAAGTAAATGCACAATATGAAAGAAAATTCCTGAAGAGTACTATGTCCACAAACCGTAGCTAATGGGGAGAAATTTGCAAGTCAAAAGTAATTTTCTTTCTTTGTAAGTCTGTTCTTGAGAATTAGCCTCTCGCATTGTAGTGATCAACAAGCATTATAAATATTACCCCAAAATAGAGAGGCAAGTGATTCTGGAACAGCCTTTCAGACAGAAGTTGCAAGAGTCAAAAATGTACATTTATCCAGTTTACAATGTAGCTTGGTTTCCTGGATGTGCTTCTCTACATTTCAGTTTTGTATCTGGTTCCTGCCTTAAGATGGTCTGGATGTGGAGGGACCATAATGCTTTAAAAGTTCACACGGAATGAAAGAATTCAGTAGTAAAAGAAAAAAACTGGAAGCCCTGAAAATTATTCAGAGGTCACTCTCAGACACTTCGGGAGTTGAATTTCAAATGTAATTAGTGCTTGCTTCTCTATAATTTTGCTCTCCATTGAAGACAACCTTAATGTGGATTTTTGAAAATGGGATCTTGGTGGGTGGGTAACATCCAGTCTCCAGATGGCTGCAATACCTAACCTCAAAAGCACACTGGATCCAAAAACCCACAGCTTCCTCACTGCAGAGCTAAAATTATCACCTTAAATCACCAAATCCTCCAGAAGGGAAGTGTACAAACCAACCTGGACATGCTTTCCTACTGAATCAGCAAAAGCTTACTGTTCATGTCACTGATCAGCAAACCAGCTTCTGGAAGGCTGAACGAAACACAACACAATGAAATTTTTCTGCTATCATTGTGACTTACTAATCAAGCCACTCTAACTTCAAAACGACCTTTCCTTTCAGACTACTCAAAAAAGTGTATGATTTCCAGTAATTCCAACACCAGAGGCTTCAAATCCCATTTTCCTGACAATATCTATTATTATGGATAGAAGATAGCAGGGCAAATCTGATCAAAGAGGCTTTAAATCCCCTGGAAGGATGCAGTTTCATCATCACTGCATTCCTGGGTAAACGATCAGATCTTCTGATACTCCCCTGCAATGTTAAAAGATAGATGTTTATGAAATATTTTATATGAAGTTTCTTGTGGCACCAGCAGACATGACTTAGAGCCCTGCAAGTTATCAGCTTCATTTGTATGGAACTTCTGTATCACAGGCCAGTTCTCCCTGTTCCACCTGTTTGTGTCCTCTGTAAATGTCTGAATGTCTGGCGGAGTAGAGAGACAAATGTTCTTTAGTACTATACAACATCTCAGGAATTAGAACTTGACCCAAAACCTCTGTTTGCACATTCTTTGGAAAGTGTCTGACTATTAGTGGTAGCTACATCTTTTGAGAATTACATCACAACTTTACACTTGAAACACCAAAGGTGGCATCAATATCAACTTAAAGATGAGCTACTGCTGTGGAGTCATGGAAGTTTCTCTGCTGTGTACCAGAAACCTAATTACATTTAAATAATTTCAACTGCTAATCTGCTTTTTTGCCTGTTCAGAGCAAAGAAATATTCCAGTAATAACAGTGACTTGATCCAAAGCACTTGCACCATCTTGCTGAGATCCCAGCAGCAATGAAAATCTGGATGACAGCAAGAGAACTAGTGTCATGCACTGGAATTTCAGTAGACAACACAGACTCAAGTGACACGTACCTGCCACTGCTACAATCCCAAGAAGAAACTCCTCAGGTCAGGGATGCTATCTTAAATAGTAAAATAAGATTTCACATGGGAAACTTCATCCCCTTAGCACAATGTGAAGTCCAGCTTAACTCAGGTTCTTCAGACAAAATCCTAGTTTTTCATGGGGAAATGTACCTGGTAAAAACCTCAGAAAACCTCTTTTATAAAGAAACAAGCTCTACTGCTGCCAGACATAAGAAAGACATATTCATTGTTTGAAAGAGTTTCTCAACAATAATAATAAAAAATAGCTGTGAGACCATGAAAAGGATGTCATTGTATCTTTAAAGGAAATCTAGGGGACCAGCAAAGCCTCTTTAGTAAGTAGGTCCAGACACATTTAGATCTCAAAGTAGTATATGGATAGACATCGTTATTGATATACTAGTCATTCCAACCTTCTTTTCCACTTCACGAAAGACTAACAAAAAGTTACTCTAAAAGTTCTTTCCACTTCTTTAGTATGTTACTACAAAAAGATCAAATTGTACTAAGTCAGAAGTCCTAACATTAGGTTCAAGAGATCACTTACTAGAGAAAATATATGCTTGATTTTCATCCTAGAATTTCAAAATGCAAAATAATTTAACAATGAAGAGTGTGTGCAAGTTCTCTTGACCTGCCAGGCATAACTGAAACTTCTAAGTAAAAAAAAATTCTTAAAGCTATCTAACATATTTATACTCGAATCCGAGTATATAAGCCAAAGATTATATTTGGGATGTTTTGTTTTAAGGCTTTATACTGCTGTTCTAAGTGTAACATTTAATCACCTCCCAGTAATAAGTTCCTTGATATTTTCACAGACTCTTCAAATAAATTGTTCTGTAAAATGAGCTGGGTCAAGAGTCTATTATTGATGCTGGCTGACTAGAGCTTTTGTCTTTTTATTTAAAGTGGGATAGGTACCATGGTAAACATGCGGCCAAGCTTCTTCTAGCTGAAAAGAACAATACTGCAGCATATGCTTAGAACTGTGGCGCACCTTAGGTTTGCATATATTCCTTTATAAATTTATTCTACAGCTCAAATCCCTTACCTAAGGAATGCTTATTCTATGTTGTCTGGCATTTTGTTAGGTGTTGTGTACATTTGGCTTTAAATTTCAAGAAGCAATGCAAATAGTTTTAGTAACCATTACAGTAACAACAACTGAAATGCATTCCTAAAATTCAGACATAAAGCTAACTATAGTGAATTAAGAGACCTGATCATAGATACAGTGTAGTATATGACTATTCAGATCACAAGTAACAGTAAGGAACTATTTTATCTGCTCACTCTTGGCCATTAAATTCAGATTCATTTTTCTTCTTCAATACTGTAGCTAGTTTCTCATCCAGAAAAAAACAAGTTACATTTCCAGTATGAGTATTTTTAGAGTCTGATGCTACCTGATCATTCAATTTAGGGAAAAAGTAAACAGGGACCACAGCACTTCACACTCCATTTCATGCTGCCTCACTTCAGTGGAAGTTGAAGATACAATTTCTTCTCAAAGCACTTTCTCATTTTCAGAGCTTCTTGAGTTTTGGCCTATATAAATGATCTGAATTCAGCTGTGGGATGGAATGGATAAGAAAACTCTAATAAAGAAAGGAAATTCCTTTCCTGGACGGTTCATTATGCTCCTCTTGAATTCAGCATTATCTAGGCTGATTAATGGATAGATGTGATCCTTCAGGAAAAACACAGAACTGTCTGTTAAATGAAAGAACAGTAACAAGGAGATATGAATTGCTTTTAAAAGTGTACTACTTGAAAGCAGTACAAATCCTGGAGATAGCTGGTTATATATCCAATATTATCATCACAGGAACTACATTAATGGATGTTATCATTGAAGCGTCTTAGTGAATAACTTCCTAGTAGAAGGCAAATGACCACTTTACCACTCAATGAGACAGTATTGGTAAAAGAGAAGGATACCCTCTCCAAAATAGTATCTACTGACACCTCCTGTTCCAGAGACACTCAAGTTCCCCACTGGAAAGCTGCCAGCCCAAACTGAATGAGAGGCAACTGGAGTAAACGGGAACCGCACCTTTGAAGAACCAGACTGCGAAGATCCAAAGCAACTACGCAAACTGTAATTGAGAGCAATGTAGCTGCACTAGCTTGCTATCTCTAAAGAAGACGTGAGAGAGGAAATAAATTCCATCCAAGTTTCTCAGAAGAACACAAAGTGTCCTTCTATCTTGGAAAAAGCCAATGATACTAGAATGATAAAAACACTGAGGTGTTTCCAGGTAGCCATTACAAAAAGTGAAGCTCACCTTTTGCACCCAGCTGCTCTGATATAAAACACCCGAAGACCCAAATCTAGTTCTCTTTGGATACTATGGAAAATGAACATAAACTTGAGAGGATTTACCCTAAACCAAAATTCTGTCACATAAGCACACTTTTAAAGACTTCTTTCAATACTCATGGACCTCAAGGTCCTGATGTGAAGTCAGCCACAAAATATGCCTATTTCTAAGCTACTGAAAATGAAAGTTTATAGATTTTCAAGAATGTATTTTTTGATTTGGATACTCCAAAATAATAGAACTTGAACTGCTTCTAATCCAGAAGTGAAAAATAATTCAGAAGAAAACACACAACACTGAAAGAAAACTTCTGAGAGTAGTATTTGCTAGAGATTACTGGAGTATTTTTTTGTCATATCAGTTTTAGCGTTAAAAGTCTCAGGGGTGGGGAGGAATCAAAGCAGGAGATCATGGGAGAAGCGAGACATGCACCCTATTCCCCCCAAAAAGAACCCAACATAAAAAATGCTTTAAACAAAAATTATCAAACAAGACAGAAGTGAAAAATATCTTGTAGGTCGATGTAAGAGTTTTACATATTATTAAAAATTGATTTTTCTTTTTAAGTATGACCTCTTTAAGTGTACAGTCACGTGCCATTTCATATGAGTTATTTGAAACTTATTGATCATTTGTGCAAAGATCAGGCTCTGTCATCAGCTCTGTCATCATCCTGCTGAAAGGATAATAGAGCACTCCAAACCCTTATGATAGGTTTGATGCAAACAGTGGCCCTCACTTAAACACATGTAATAGCACCAAAAGTGAACAAATTCAACCTTAACAGTTGTAGATCATAAACTACATTATCAAGTATGTTCTGCTTTTCTTCAAATCAAAGCCAATACTTTGGTCTTATCTTCAGTAAAATAAAGTTCTAGGCACCAAAAACATTAAAAAGTAGAGCACAAGTGCTCACAGGTTAACACAGCACTCACAAAGGGAACCAGCAATTACCAACGATTTTATTTTACAATCTGAAAACAGCTAAATGGGATTTCAAGCAAGCAAGTGGGAGAAGGAATACTTAAAATGACTACATACAAAAAACTACATTGAGAAAAGCATCAGTAAAAGATGTCATAAATTTCTGTATGGAGAGTTCAAACCTCTAGAAGGATATTCAAGTCCATTCTGCAAAATACTCTCTCTATTCACACAACTCAAAGCAAACCACATTCTTAGACTGTAATAGGTCACAACTAAGTACAGTACCTTACTTCAGAATAAATTTTGGTTTGCCTGTCAACTGCCAACAAGGCACAAAGAACTCATACAGCCCATCCACGTATTGCTTGTTGAAGAATCTGGCAACATACAACACTAAGAACTCAAGATTTCTTAAAATACATGCCTCTACTTTGGTTAGAAAGCTAAAATCACACCCCCCTGCCCCCAGCTTCTTCCAGAATCCGTCCTGTTCCCTCTCCCCACAAACATTTGTATAGACCTTGAATCTTTCCTCTGTCACAGATTTAACTTACCTTGCAGGAAGTTCGATATGACATTAGGTGTGATGCAGAACATTTTACTCATGTACATGGCAATAAGTTTTGCCAACTCAAGTACACACTTCAAGTTGGTAAAGAGACAATAAGATTGCTTATGTGAAATGTTTATCTCTGCAATATGGTTATGAAAACTTTAACACTGAAGAGTTAATACAGTTCTGAAAACTTAAATTATAATGCATATATATACATGGATAAGTAAATTTAGCGGAGCTCAATGGTGTGAAAGGTAATGGCAAAGAAAGTGGTCTCAACGGCCTCATCACCTTAAACTAGAAAAGTTTAAAGCATCACTAAGCAGTGTTTGTTCATTTAAGTTTAATTATTTTCTCCTTGAGAATGGCACTAATGAAACTGAATATCTTTCATGGTTTCGAAGAGCAGTCTGAATGGTCTGTAAACAGGACTGGGGGCAGACAAGAGAACTGGCTGAGCCAGGGGGTTGCTAGGTGATGCAGAATGTAAACCCACAAACTTGCTCAGGTTTACTTTGCTTTCATGCTGCTCTCACACAAGCTTTCCAAAGTTTTAAGAATTAATTTCCAGGTACCTCTTTAAAAACAGAAAGTAAAATAATTAAAAAAGAAAAATGCTTAATCCTCTTCATCTCTTACCTCACCCGCCCCCAGCAGGAAAAGATAGGAAGAAGGAAAGGAAATTCACAGCATTAAAGCACAGGAAATCCATCAGAGTGTTTTGAATACGATGACGGAAGAGCACATTCCCTCTACATGTTTGTATGCAGTTGTTAAGGACTGGTGATTATGAAGAACTTTTAATCTTTTCAGATTGATTTTTACTTTTGCAAATGTAAATAAAAAATATTTCTGGAGCCTTTAAAGTACTTAAACTAAAACCACAGTCATACTTACTGATGTTTCCACTGCAGATTATAGAAGCCAACTTTCCTGTACAGCCCTGTGTTTCTACCCCATCCTTTTCAGAGCTCTGGTTATGTGGTTTTTATTTTTTTTCTAAAGTATCTGATCAGAGATTGTCCAGTAAGAGCACTTTATTAGATCATCAGTCAGAGGGTTTTACAAGCACCAAGAGCTATGGGCTCAAATGCAGTACATCAGTTTTAATAGCAGAAGGTCTAATAGTAAACTGCAGATACTGCTGAGAACTTTCCATGCACTGAACTCTTGAAAAAGCACCATCTCTCAAGCTTAAATGCAGCTGCCTCTTTCAATGCCGCAAATGGGTAAATTTGACAAAAAAGCCACCATTAAGACTACATGAAAGGCTCAAGACAACATCCTTTCAATGCTTTGTACTTCAGTAATCAGATGTACTTACTCACCCCCTCCCCCAAACCCGATCAAGAACTATTTCTGAATGGTAGGAAATAATTCCACTTTGTACATCTTTTAGTTAATCAAGACTTTCTATTCAGCAATTTGACCTTTTGTTCAAAACAGGATTATCAGTTTTTTCGCCAGTTACCAAGGGCGACTCGCATGGTGAACATAATTGCAATAATTTGCAAAACACCATGGCAACCCACATTACAACTAGGTAAATACTGGTCTTTTGTGCTACATTGTTATTTTCAGAGATGCTGAAGTCAAAGAACGAATGACAAATGAACACAAAATTTATATTTGCTTTGTCTCAAAAGAGAAGAAAATTGATAACAAGAATTGGGGGGAAACCGACTACAGCTGTAATTTCTAACTTGATTAATTAGGATGGTAACAGTCCTTAACAGTACATTCAACAAACAGCCCTGACTCAGTCTCTCCACCCACCTCTCCCTCTTTCTACACTACTACCACTTACCCGCACCCCAGACAAATTTTTTCAGCTAGGAGAACAAACAACTCCATTTGCTCTTTCCTTCAACTTAATGGAATCCTTAATTACAGAATATTGTTCTCCTGCTCTTCATTACACTGAAAACTGAAAGTGAGAGAGAGAGGGGAGGAGGAAAACAGTGCCAAGCAGACACGGTAGCTACAGTCATCTTATCCTGCCTGTGCTTTTTTTGTCCATAGCAGACCTAAAGATGAGATGGCATTTTTCGGGTGGTTTTTTGTTTTGTGGGGTGTTTTTGGTTTTTTTTTGTTTGGTTGGTTTTTTTTTTTTTTTTTTTTTAAATATTAGCAGATGTTGTATAGCAGGCAGTTAAGTAAATTATTTAGTGCTCAAGTTCTCTCACTGCCAGCAGTAGTAAGACATGAAAGCTCAAGTCACGATTAAAATCCAAAATCAGAGAGGAAGCAACTGCTTAAAAAGGGAAAAAATTACTTTTAAATTTTCAGATGGGTGGTTTGCAACAGAATACCTACTGTATCAAAACATTTGCCTACAAATAGAATTATACTTAATAAACTAATAATTTTAACTTATTTTCTTTATAATTGTAAGGAACTTATTGTTACAGCGTAGGCTTCTATTAAGACTTCAAGGAACTACATTAAAACCAATTACTTCAGGAATGTTACAAATATAGAGAAATAATTTTGCTTAAGAAAAAAAATCTGCTAAAACGAGTCTAATACATGTTACTAATTGACTTCACAATAAATTTGCTATATATTACTGGAGCATGACTTCTGTGAAGAAATATTTATTACGCTATAGTGAACTGACTGAATGGTTGAGAGCCTAATTTTCATGATACCATTAATAACAACAAGTTATACCTCTATACTGGCCAAATTCTGTCATCAGATGTATGCATACGGGTCCTAAAAAACACAATGGCACCCTTTAGCAATGGATGTTCACATAAAGAGTATATGAAAAATACATTAAGCTGCAAGAAGCATGCAATCAGAAATCAGCGTAATTCTCATTTCAGTTCCTTGTACATACAAACCATGTATGTCAATTTACAGTTAAATGATTACATCTGTATTTTAATTCTCATTAAATTATTGGACTGCCATTAGGATAAAACAGGTTTGCAACATAAACAAGTCCATCGTTGCATCCCTATGCATTGTGAACACTGAGGACTACGTATTAACATCAAAGATATGAAAATAAAGTAGTAAAGGCAACTGGATCTGGCTTCAGGGAGCTGAAACACACTACTGCCTTTGCTACACAAATCCTCCATGCTGCTGGACAAATCATTTCCAGCTTACTGAAAGGACTCACAACAGAACCACGACAGTAACTCACCTCAGGAATCCGTTTTCAGTGAAACTTCAAGGTCTACACTGCTGAAGTTTTAAGTTTGAGTAGACCCAACTGTAATCTGAAAGCTGTGCTTTGGACAGTTACACAATACCACACACTCTGAAAAACCAGGCTCTTTCCTCACAAATTTGACACTCAAACTTACACACATATTTATGAACACATTCAATGTTCATTCCCCTATACCTCACTTCTCTGAGAAATAATCAGTTTGTCCCTTTGCTTTATACAGCTCTTATAATGATGTTCTTCATGAGCCACTCGATCCTACAGTGAAGTGTGCCACAGAAAACTCCATGAGAAAAATAAATAATTCTAAGCAAAGCTTCAGAGAGTGCTCTGGGTAAGGTAAAGGACATCCACTAAGCAATGAAGAGAAACAAATGCATATTAGCTGCTCATCTAATGAGTGTTGTTCAACCTACAGGCTGCAATGTACTGAAAAAAAGACAGAATGGGATAACACCGTACATACATGACCTGGATTAAACTTAAGTGAGTAGTATTCATTCTATGATTATGAAACTTTCCAATGTCCAACTCCACAGTATCAGGATGCCTCTTCTATTTTAAAATAAATAAATAAACAAACAATCTGTATTTCTGCCCATTCTTCCTCAAAATAGGGCTTAAAGGAATACACAGATTTTGCTGTTTGAAATAACCCATTTTTTGTTTGAGTAACCCTTAAGAACGGTGAATTTCTACCTTCTCTGCAAGCCATACATTTTGCCCCATATCTGTCTATAGCAGAGGTAGGTGAAGACTTAGGAATTTTCTTGTACTTTTTTAATTAAAGCAATCACACTCATATAAAATTTCTTGCTTTTCTCATCCAAATTTCCACAGGCAATGCCTGCCTCCTCATGCTAGTTCAAGCCTACCTGCCCATCCAGGGGTTTAGCCAGCAGATACCCCATTTGAACATTCTAATTCAGCCAATTCAACTCAATGCAGCTTCTTTGCTTTTAGCTTCCTCTACATCCATTCATCTGCAGCTCCACTCTTATATGCCAGTTCTGGTCTCCTTACTCATCTAATCTCAATTCTTGCAATCATGCTTAGAGGGGGGTTTTGTGTTTTGGTGGGGTTTTTTTTAATCTGTACCATACTTTATTCTGAGATAAACATATTGTACCCTACTTAACTCCACCTTAAATGGCTCTATTTTCTTCCTTCTACTGTTACTTAATTAAGCTGAGCATCAAGCAAGACACTAAAAAGTCTCAAAAAACCTTTTTGGTAAGTGTTCTGAGATGGTCAGACTTCATCCTCAGCCTCCTCTCAGCTACATATACATTCCTGTAACTACTTTCAATACCTGCCCAAACCTCTTTCCTGCAGTCCTCTTAGGTTCCTCTCAAACTTTCCCTTAGATCTACATATTCTTTGAGAAAAGAGAGCTCTTGTTCTGCCTCCCTCTGGCCTTAATTTTCCTTTCCCATTTCAGTTTTCAGATCTGCATAGTTCTTCACTTCAGCAACATCTGGTACCCAATGCCATATCAATATCCATGTTACAAACATGTTTTGAGGGAAAATCTCCATACATGGCACACTGTATGATCAGATATTGTAACAAGAGAAGTCAGAGAGAGGTGAAATTTTGAGAGCGTTTATAGCCTTTTCTCTTATTTTTTCAAGGGCTTATAAATTGAGCGTATCTGCAACTTGTCACAAAGAACAGAAAGCACTCAACAATCTAGGCTGACCTATTAGATCTCAAGCACCCAAGTGAAGCCAGAAAGGAAAAACAGCATCTCAGAAGAGCTGTTGTGGATTAGTTTAAGGTAGACACAACATGTTTTCTCTAACCTTGAAAAAGTGCTAATCCATGTTAGATTAAAATTTCAGCTAGAACTCAGCTTTAGGCAGATTTGGCGTACAAAATGGAGAGCTACACATCTAAAATGTGGCAATGTTTTAAAGCTTTAAATCTTAAGTTTTCCCAACTGTAATCCATGATAAACTTTTTTTCTTACTAGCCTCAAAGCAGTATTTAATAGATTAGAAGGAAAAGTGTTCAGAGAAAACAACAACATAAAGGGTTTGGTTTTGTTTTAGGAAGTAATAGCAACCATGGTAGCAGCAGCAAAGAAAATACTAAGGACCAAATCAGTGCAATCCTTTGGCTGCTGTTCTTGACAAGCCTCAAACTGAAAGGTCTCTGATACACAGACACTCCCCTCTTCTCTCCTCCCTCCCCCCCCACCATCTGGGTATATAAAATATAATAATTTACATAAACTCATATAGATATAAATATAGTATAAATATATCTAGATATAGATATTACCATGTAAACAACAGATTATTAAAAATATTTCCAAGTGGACTTATGTGAAGCCAGTCAGTGCTCCTTTATCACAGAAGTGGACATGACCATCCGGAACTGGCTGCATGACTACTTGAGATGATTATGGCCTCATTAAGAGTAGAAAAAAGGGCTGCATAGAACTGATCTGTCTGCATCCACGATGGTCTTCCTTAGATAGACTGTAGAACCTCCCTGAACAACCAGACCTAACATCAAGGTTGGACCTGTTTTGAGAGGAATGGTTGGGCCAGAAGACATCCTAAACTATTCTAGACACCAACTAAAGTAATCAGATGGGCCTTAAGCATTAATGCTGTGTAAGCATTAACAAAACAACAAACCAAACCAAACCATAAAGCTAACAGAAATACAGGCCTGTCATAAACTCACTGAACTAGAAAATCTATGAACAGGGAAGCCTGTTTTCTGTTGCTTATACACTGGTGACAGACACAGCAAGTGAAATGAACAGGACATTTCTACTGCAGAGAAATGTTTGGGGTTGTTTGGCGTTTTTTTTAACATAACACTAAAAGTTATTTAGCAAATTACATTCAGGAAGAACAAACCGCATATAAACAGCAGGTAAAGTATGGTCCTTCAAATACACTATCCTTCGTTTTTCAAAATGTTACTTGATGCTGAGACCTGCAAGACCTTTACAGTCAACTGCTCAATACTGTAATTGGTCTGGCCCAAGAGAGCTTTTCAACTGCATCCTTTAAAGAGCAGAACAGGTTACCTGTTACTTCCTGTCTGCTGGGAAAGATTTTTCTGCTATTGTGTAGCTGCTCTGAGTTTGTGGTAGGCATACGTGTTGTCCCAAGTCTCTAGAACTAGTATTTTCTAAAATCTAAAGAGAATAGTTAATAAAAAAATATTATACATCTGAAACAGATTCTGAATTTTGTTACATCAGGTAAAGTAAAATTAAATTAATGGAGCAGAAGACTGCAACTACTTAACAACCAGTATTATAACCTGATTATATTTCATATGGGTAAAAGAACTGCTCCAATCAACTTGAAAGTCCTTTTTCTTAACATAAAGAAAATACAAGCAAATTTTAACTTGGTAGAATATATAAACCAGATGTGTAAGAAACAGAGACTGAAAGCAGAATGCTGCTGGCATAAATCAAAAGTTTTCTGAAGTAGGACACTAATAAGAACAATTAAGACAGCTATTAACTAAGAATATAGAATTGAGTCTATAATGTGATGAAAACAAAATAGGTCACAGCACAAAAACCCACACCAATAAGCGCAGTAACAGTGTAGCAGCAAAATAAAGATACAGAACTATCTTTGGGTTTGTTAACAATAAAATACTTAATAGTCCTTCAAAATTCAACATATTCATAAAATAAATGCTTGAACCTTGTAGTCCTATTAGAGCTAAGAAGATCCATTACTTGCTGGACTTCCCAATGCTTGAAGCTACCTCAAGAGGCCATGTATCTAACAAAATGTTAATTTCCTTTGAAACAGTTATACAAGTACACCATAATGATCCATATAACTATTTGTATGCACCAATCTAACACTAACCTGAGAAAAAAACCAGCAAACAAACAGAAATACTGACAGGGACTTTTAATGATTAAGAATTTAAGAACAGACATGTAATTAACATCAACCAATATGCTTTTATACAGAAGAGCCCCAAATAAACATGACAGTTCATTTTTTCGTGAGATTACAAGTTTAGCTGATAAAGGCAGATGTACTATAACTAATCTCTTGAACGGTATTTGATTTACTTCCAAAGGACACTGCAATAGAATTAGCATTACACAGCGTTAATAAAGTACATGTGAAATGGATTAAGAGGTGCAAAGTTGAAGCATCTCAAAAAAATCAATTATCCATGAATCACAAAATGATGACAGTCAAGTAACCATTTGTCAATATGGGATAGAGAGGGATTCTGGTCATGCATCACAAAGAAAAGGTTACACTCACACTCTTCAGCATTTACATCGGTGATTAGTAGAGGAGAGAAATCAATTAAAATTTACAAATGACAAAAGCAGAACAGAAAATAATGATAAGCACGAGGAAACTGGTTTGGTAAACAAATATACATGTTATGTTATACATGTTAGTACAGTAAAACAAAACCAATGCACTGGAAACAAAGACTACAGTTCACACCTACAAAATGGGTAGAATGACTGTAGGAGTCTTGGTAGGTAAGTTATTCGACATAAGGTTTAAAAGCAGACATAGCAAGATATGGAAATTCAATACTGAGAAACTGCGTATGAGTACTGAAGTGAATTTCTTCAAAAGTATTGGTGAGAATGATACCGGAACACACACAGTAAAGAAAAAAAAAAAAAAAAAAGAAAAAGGAAAAATAAAGAAAAATTACTGATACGCTGAAGAGCCATAAACAATGTTTCAAGGCCTTGAAAAAACACACAGCAACTTGAAGAACTTGAAGAGCAGTCTCTTACCAAGAAAAAAGACAACCAAGAGATGACTTGATCAGAATGTGTAAGTATATTTGTGGGAGAAAAGCATAGCTAACACAGGGTACTTAAACCTAGAGAAGAAAGGAGTAATACGAGCCAATGGCTGGAAAAACTTAATGGATTGAAAACTGCAACGTCTGGGCCCAGAGGGTGGTGATCAAAGTGGAACGAAGTCTAGTTGGAGGTCAGTAAGTAGCAGTGTAGCCTGGAGGTTGAGACCTGGAGGTTGAGAGCTGTTCAAGGTCTTCATTGATGATCTGGATGATGGGGTGGAGTGTACCCTCAGCTTGAATTATCAGATTTATCAAAAAAAGTTTGCTGATTACACAAACTGGTGGATACCAAACTGAACATGAGTCAGCAAAACGCCACCGTGGCAAAGAAGATCACTGGCATCCTGGGTTGCATGAGGCAGTGTTGCCAGCAGGTTGAAGGAACTGATCCTTTGCTCTCCTCAGTAACAAGGTAAGCAGTAAGCAGTAAGATCCATCTGCCAAATGCAGAGGAATAGCACCTTTTCCATCAGGCTTGCTAACCTAAGAAGGAGGACTTTAAGTTAGGCCTTTTGGGGATGGTGACCACAACCTGGAGAGAAGTCATGGTACAGGAGCAGTGAGGGGACACCCAGGGGACAGCATAATGGTGAAGTTCTCACATTCCCCTTCAAGGCAGCACAACTGAGAGCTCATCTCAAATGTCTCCACACAAAGACGTGCAACACGGGGAATAAGCAGGAAGAATTAGAAGTCCATCTACAGTCTTAGAAACCTATGAACTCACAGTGACTGCAGAGATGTGCCACACATGGCAGCACATGATTAAGTGCTTTGATGGACAGCTACAAGATCTTCAGGAAGGCCAGGCCAAGGATGTGAGCAAAAGCATGTCTGGACAAGGTCCTGAGCAACTCTGAAGCTGGATTTAACTTCAAGTATAGCTCTCTTTGAAGTGAAAAACTGGACCAGGCAACCATCTAGGCCTCTTTCACCCTAAATCCCTCAATGATTCTATGATAATTTGCTATTTTACATGTGGAGGATGCAAGCCATGCATTTTTGTTTTGATATGAACTCAGCTAGGTATTAAAATGAATGAATGGGTGGCCACGTTGGTAAGTTGATACTGACATCAGCAAAAACCCCAACATAATGTTCATCAATTTTCCACAGCCTTCATGCTTAAGTAGTTACAGCTACACTAATTTTGCTGCTTATAGTAAGTCACTCTCAGGAGAGCCCTATGGGACAGATAATGAAATCAAATCTTTCACTTCAAAATCAGTTTCAATGAATGTTAGTTTTTTATGGCTTTTGCCATTGTAGAAGTTCAGTGCTGATGAATGCCCAGGTGCAAGACAGCAGTATATGCTGCCTGAGAAACACTGCATGCAGTTCTACGAATGGTGTCCACCTTTCTCACATATTAACTTATCCTCATATAACCAAAATAGTACATAAGTTTCAGATATTTGGGCCTGGGAGAAACAAAACCAAAACATGAAGGCTCCATATGACAGCTGAAGACATTCTTGGGAAACATTTATTTATTAAAAGAAAACATCACCCAACCCATCAAAGGCATGTATGATTAGGGGATATGGTTGGGAAGGTGAAAAACAAAAACAAAACTACCAAAAAGCTACCAACTGAAAATCTTTCCTCTTTTGCCTCTCTTAATCCCACCCGACATTATCAGCAGCAAGCCCTTTGGGCTGATTGGCATGATTTTATTTATAGATGTAAAGCAAGGGAAAATAGAGGAGGTTTTGATAGAACTCTCTTCTCGTGCGATGAGAAATATATGAGATCAAAGTCCACCTTAGACCAATGCAGTTAAGTATCACAGGGGAAGACTGCTATACCATTCATATATGCTGATGTGTGACTTAATGAAGACTATTATCTTTAAAAAGAGTAATCTGCAGCAAAATGCAGACATCTACGACAATCCCTTATCATCCAGCATTTTTAACCATAATAATTTACCTTGACTTCTCTGATTAGTTACCTCTGATCTTTATGAATTAAATCTTTCTCTCCTCAAATACCTATCTTAAAACTAGACATGTCTGTTCAAAGCCAGGAACTTCTATAACATGTGACAATACCTTCACTCACGTTACAGTGTTTTGAAGGGGTTTTTTCTTTTAAATTAGCTTTAGCACAACTCAGACATTATTAACTTATCAAAACTCAAGCAGACAGCAATAAAGAAAAATGAGAGAGGTCAAAGGATGGGAAAGGTGGGAAAGAAAATGAAAAGCAATCATTAAGAACAATTCAGATTATTTAGTCTGTATTTTTAGAAAAAAACCCCAACCAACTACAATTGCTTCCCAGATTCCATCAAATACAAAATGGTATATACATATTTATACAGGCAACACACATCCACATATATGTGTAAAAATAAAGGTTTCCTTTTTTTGAATTTCTTTTGACTGAAATTCAAGTCAGATCACATATCCATATAAAAATGAAATGTCTGAAAGTTTAAGCTGATACTCCAAATAGTTTTGCTTCCCCTTTTTCCACTGATTTTGAAGGGTTTTTTTAAAATGGAATAATGATCACACACACATAACATATGCGCATGGGCACTCAAGAAGTCTGTGACTCCTCAAAAAATCAGACTCTTAAATTTTCTGGTGTAGTATGTAGAGAATACTTAATATTTTAGAAAATTACAAAATAATACACTAACCTAATAGGCTCCCACAGTTACTATGGTAATAAGCATTTTGTAAAAGCATATAAACATAAAAGGCATTTTTACTTTATATTGGTATTAATCTATTCTCCTATGTTATTAAACCACATGAAATAATAGAAACTGAAGAAATAAGCTAAGATTCTAATATTGAATGTGACTTCTTACAAGAGACTTTTCGAAGACTAACAACAATTTTCCCTTTTGCTGTGAAGTTACTGATTTTAAAGGCAGAAACTTCACATAACCCATGCCTAAAAACCATCATTCTGGGCAGACAGCATTTTAAAATATTATTGAAATAGTAAAACTAGAAGATATAATATCTATGTTATTATAAAGATCTTGGTCTAACTGGCAAACACAGCAATTAAAAAGTTCCCTGAAAACAGTACTTACAATAGCAACACAACCACCCATAAATATAATTACTAACAACACAAATTAAAATATATTTTGAGAGGAAAGGAACCCAGGAAATAACATGGAGTTTCAACCTCCAGACCACTCCTGTGAAGGGATCTGCTGGCCTCTAAATACCTGTGAAGTGCAGTGAATTCAATGGTAAGCTCATCCCTGTGCTAGAGGATTCTATCTGGACACTAGTCCTTAATTTGCCACCAAGACAGGTTTACCCAGAGTGTCATCTCCTGCCTGTGGATCCAGAGTAAAAGCTAAAAATCATAACGCATTTATTCTGCAATCTATCGACTATTTTTAAAAAAGCAGCAGAACACAAAAAGCAGAGCCCCAATTACACATATAAACTTTGAATGCTACTTCACAAAAGAAAGATGGCTTAGGAGTTTCACCAGAGTCTCGAGTCTTATACCAATCTACTAAATTCGATTTTGGGTTGGTTGGTTTTTTTTTTTTTTTTTTTTTTTTTCCTGTGCTAAGAGATTAAAACTGTGCTGCACAGTTTCTTAATGAAATAATTTTGTGTCTCCCCTCTATCTGCATGAAGAAAATATTCAACACAAAAATCGCAAGATGACAAAATCTTAATATGCAGTTTGGTAAAGTTCCAGTCAGTCTTTGAACAACACGTTTATCTATCCAGTAAAGCTTGTGTTAATGCGATGTAAGAGTTTGGCAAATTCAGCTCTAATGGAGCATAAAAGTGCTTTTGCTTGAAAGTGAGATCATTTTTAAAAATTCAAAGCATGATCACTTTTTCTTTTTTTTTGCAGGAACAATCTGATACAAGCAGCAAAGCTTAAATAAACTAGAAACATTTCAAATGATCCATAAAGGATTAATAAGCACTGCAGGAAGTCCTATAGGCTCAGTGTATACATTTTCCATCTTTTTTCCTGCGACAGGCATGACGTGAAATTCTAAACAGAACTGAAGTTTCAAAGTCACTGAATGTTAAGGTCTGCAGCTTTGATACTAGGGTAGAGTGAGGTCACCATCTTGGAATATTTAATTTAAATAGATAACAAATATTGATTTTATTAGCATAATAAAGCCCCCAAATTATGGCCCTTCACAAAATTCTTTTTCCACTCAGAAACAGACAAATGGACAAAAGCAAGGCAAAAGGGGTAGTAGTAAGCTACAGGCCACTAATATAACAAGAACAAAATGACAGCTATTATTTTGGCAGAGATAATCTATGCTGAAACACAAAACACACGCACACAATTTCTTTCAATACAATTTTCTTGTCTTCCCACTGACTTCTATGATTACCACAGAAAGCAGGGTTCTAAACACATTTCTCAATTGAATCTTCAATCAATAACGGTAAAAATTTGAGAAGGGAAATATGGGAAAACGTATTATAGCATTAGTAAGTGTTTGCAAAACAGACTGAACTTACAAATATGCATAAAAGTTGAAGGGGAATAAAATAAAAGAACCAAACATATCAGTAACAATGCGCTATATAGCTTTACTTTACTGAAATTAGTAAAAAAATAAATATAAAAATACATTCAAACTCCAGAATCCAACCAGTAGCAGAAACTGCCCCAAGTGTGGTCCCAAGTGATCAAATTATGCAGTCATACTTACTTTTGTTTGTAGTACCACGGTTGTAAATATAAAGAATAACTCTGAATTACCAAAGTCATTCTGGGGTATGTGAACAATTCTTTTTAAACAGTGAGAAGAGTGATCACTTAAATAGTTTAAAGAAAGTAATAAACCCAAGCTACTAATGGACTCATGGTTTCATGTTATAAAGGAGAAATATTAGAAAACTAAGAATTAGATGCTGCAAAAAAACCAAAGGACAAAACCTGTGGGATCTCAGATGGAGGTCAGCTTGACCCAAACAAACTCTATTTGCCAGCAAGAATACAGACTTACTTTAAAACTGACACAGGAGAAAAGACAAAAAATTCGTATCAGAATTGAGAGTTCCTTCTGTTGGAAGATGGAGAAGTTTAGCCTCTGCTAAGCTTACAAGGCTGTTTACCACCCAGGCTTTCTTTTCAAAGCCAAAACAATCAACAGCAGAAACTGTTTAGGTGACAGTTACATACAAATTGGAAGTTCTCACAAGCCTGGAAAATAGAAAAGATTCAGAAATGCAACAGACAAATAAAAAGTTATGAAAGAGCATAAATATAAAAACCAGCATGGATAATATTGGCCATATTGGGGAGGGAGGGAGGAGACATGAGGGAATGATAAATGTTAGCTCACAGTAAGAGACTGACGCTGAAAGGCAAAAATTATGCTAAAATAATACACTAATCAAAAGGAAAAGTGAATGAGAAGAAAGAAGCAGAGAAGAAAACTGAACAAAGGACTAAAAAGTAATCATTCGTCTGTATAAAGGCAGCAGAGGCCTCGCTTGAAATGCTGTCTACAATCCTGGGCACATCACTAAAACCAGATAGAAGAAATCAATGCAAAGAACAGCAACAAAACCAGGCCTCTAAATAAATGAAAAAAGTATGATAAAAGTATTTTTTCAGTGGTTAAAAACACACCGGATACAGCAGAATAACATCACTTTCTACTAACATTTGAAAATAAACCGCAGCAGCCTGAGAGGGACCATAAGTATGTTACAAAAAAGGTAAATTTTGACTACTTGAAAGATTTATATTGCAAATTCTCAGGATAATAGAAGCGGGCATGTGTTTAATACAGCAGCTGCCACAAATCTGAGCCTCTACAGTGCTAAAACCAACCTACATCAAGCAATTCTATGCTTGAATATTCAAAAACACAGAAGATGAAAAGGACTTTGATAAATACCTATAGCCTTTGTGTACCCATCAAATCAACAGTTCACATATGTGAACATCAGTGCCTCCTGATACTTGGTTTTCCCACCACTATCATGGCAAAAGAGGAATAAAAAGAGTGCAAAAGACAGTCAATGAAAACAGAAGTTGACAAAAGAAAGCCTAGAAATGTGGACAATGAAGTACACAGATGATAAACTTGTTTTGTTTACCTTTCTTTGCAATTCAAAATAGAATTTCATTGAAGCTGAAAAGATGACAAAACCACAGCAGTGAAAAATAGAAATATTTTAAACACTATCAAATAGCCTTTGGAACTCCTTGCCATAAAGCGCCATACAGAAACTGTATCTGCAGTCATACAGGTGAATATACTTTGAGTTTTATTAGAAAAGTTATACACTAACTAGGAACTTGCATCTCCTACAAAAAAGTTTAATGAAAAAAATCCATCTTTGATGGAGTCCCTTGAATCATTAAGCATTCAGCTAATGTCAGAGACCAGTACTACATTGGCAAATCCCTTCATTAAATACGACTTTTTTGTTCACAGGCTAATACTTAATCAAGTCTATGTTTTTGGGCTGCAATGATGACCTGGACATTTTTCTCAGTATTCAAACCAAACTGGAGTATTTGATTCCTCTTGAGGTTTAAACTTGTTTTGTCTTCAGAATGTGTTATTTTATGATTGCTGCAATGCTACAGAAAGCAAGTTGTACTGCTAAAAAAGGTTAGGGATGCTACACAGTTTGCAGCTGCAGAGGACTGTACTTGCAAATCCAGACAAAAATTTCAGGCAAAACTATGTAATGCCTTATAGGTAAGTTTTTCTACCTGCAACCTCCTTCACCATTGCTGTCCAAATTACCTGTCTGTTCATACAACTTAACAACCCAATATAATAATATATATCTAGCAAAGAAAGTAAATTTGTGTTTGCATGTTTTGTCTAATTCAACAATATCTCCCATTTCAGCCTTGCTTCTCTCCTTTCTTGCAAATTCCTCTGCTCTGTCTTACAGGCACAGGACAGGCATTTACAGTGGACTGTAAGAGACATGAGTTAAAAAACAGATTAAGTTTAACAGGTATATGGATAAGGGTGAAAGGAAAGGGCAACAGAATTAAGACACGACACACTGAGCACTGTCCTGGTTTCAGTTGGGATAGAGTTAAAAGTAGTTTCAAAGGCTAACTATGGGACAGAAAAAAAAATGGCTCTTCCTTATCACATAGGACAAGATTGTAGAATCACACAGCAGACTGTATCACAGTATCACAGTATGCTAGAGATTGGAAGGGACCTCAAAAGATCATCTAGTCCAATCCCCCTGCCGGAGCAGGAATACCTAGATAAGGTTACACAGGAAAGTGTCCAGGCGGGTTTTGAATGTCTCCAGAGGAGACTCCACAACCCCCCTGGGCAGCCTGTTCCGGTGTTCTGTCACCCTCACTGAGAAGAATTTTCTTCTCAAGTTTAAGTGGAACCTCTTGTGTTCCAGTTTGTACCCTGTACCCCTTGTCCTATCATTGTTTGCCACTGAGAAGAGCCTGGCTCCAACCTCATGACACTCACCCTTTATATATTTATATACACTAATAAGGTCACCCCTCAGTCTCCTCTTCTCCAAACTATAGAGACCCAGCTCCCTCAGCCTTTCCTCATAAGGGAGATGCTCCACTCCCTTACTCATCTTAGTTGCCCTGCGCTGGACTCTCTCCAGCAGGTCCCTGTCCTTCTTGAACTGAGGGGCCCAGAACTGGACACAATATTCCAGATGCGGTCTCACCAGGGCAGAGTAGAGGGGAAGGAGGACCTCTCTCGACATACTGACCACCCCCCTCCTAATACACCCCAGGATGCCATTGGCCTTCTTGGCCACAAGGGCACAGTGTTGGCTCATGGTCATCCTGCCATCCACTAGGACCCCCAGGTCCCTCTCCCCTACACTACTCTCTAACAGGTCGTTCCCCAACCTATACTGGAACCTGGGGTTGTTCCTGCCCAGATGCAGGACTCTACACTTTCCCTTGTTATATTTCATCAAGTTACTCCCTGCCCAACTCTCCAGCCTGTCCAGGTCTCGCTGGATGGCAGCACAGCCTTCTGGCGTGTCAGCCACTCCTCCCAGCTTAGTGTCATCAGCAAACTTGCTGACAGTACACTCAATTCCCTCATCTAAATCATTGATGAATATATTAAATAATACTGGTCCCAGTACTGACCCTTGAGGCACTCCACTAGATACAGGCCTCCAACTAGACTCCGCCCCATAGACTACAACTCTCTGGCTTCTCTCCTTCAGCCAGTTCACGATCCATCTCACTACCTGATCATCCAGACCACACTTCCTCAGTTTAGCTATGAGGATGCTGTGGGAGACTGTGTCAAATGCTTTGCTGAAGTCAAGGTAGACCATATCCACCGCTCTGCCATCATCCATCCACAATGTTATTTCCTCATAAAAGGCTATGAGGTTGGTCAAGCATGACTTCCTCTTGGTAACGCCATGTTGACTGCCCCTCATAACCCTCTTATCCTTGATATGCCTTAAGATGGCACCAAGGATAAGGTGTTCCATCACTTTCCCAGGGATGGAGGTGAGGCTGACCGGTCTATAGTTACCCGGGTCCTCCTTCTTGCCCTTTTTGAAGACTGGAGTGACATTTGCTTTCCTCCAGTCCTCAGGCACCTCTCCCGTTTCCCAAGACTTGGTAAAGATGATGGAGAGTGGTCTAGCAATGACTTCCGCCAGTTCCCTCAGCACCCGCAGGTGCATGCCATCTGGACCCATGGATTTATGGATGTCCAGATTGCTCAACTGGTCTCTAACCCATTCCTCATCGACTAAGGCAAACTGCTCCGTTGACCTGACTTCATCTGAGGTCTCAGGGGTACAGGGCTCTTCAGGACTGCCTCCAGCAGAGTAGATAGAGACAAAGAAGGCATTCAATAACTCTGCCATCTCTGTATCTTCTGTCACCAGGGCACCCATCCCGTTCATCAGTGGGCCAACATTGCCTCTGGTGTTATGTTTTATCTGCCATGTATTTGAAAAAACTCTTTCTGCTGTCCTTGACCTCTCTCGCCAGATTTAATTCTAAGGAGGCCTTAGCCATCCTAGCTGCCTTCCTACATCCTCTAGCAGCAGCCTTATATTCCTCTCGAGTGGCCAGCCCCTCCTTCCATGACCTGTAAACTCTCCTCTTCCACTTGAGCATCCACTGTAGGAGCTTCAATGCTCCTAGTACTACCTTAGAAGAAAAAAAAAAAGTTATCTGTTAATGAATTTATTAATTAATTCAATGAATGAATGTTAATTAATTTATTCTATTTTTACTGTGGAACTTTCATACATAACTGTTGAATGTACATTTACTTTTTCAGAACAGTATCTTTTCCACTACTCAGAAATAATTAGGAAGCAATTATGGAGGTGAGGTAGGGAGAAAAGAATGTCTTTTGAGTTTTTTTTTTTCTAATAGCTGATCAATTGGGCTGTTTCATATAACTAAAAAGTCAAAAATATTAGGTGTTCAGAGCAGAACTATGTTTTGCGGAAGGCATTATTAACAATTAATAATCATTACACAGTGCCTTGTTTACATGACCTTGTGTAAATTTAGCAGCCTTGTAATTAGACCCATATTTTGCATATTTGTATATTTCCATGCATAGTATTTGACCCATTCATTCATCCATTAAAATCTGCTTGACAGACATAGATGGATAATCAGGGTACAATTTTTATTTACTGGATTACAGAAAATTGCCCAAACTGTTAAGTTCAAATAAAGTGCATCCTTGTCTTTTTCCTGCAAAAGATGTAAAAGCAATTAAATACCTGAGGATGGCCCCAAGGCTCTCTGAAGAAGTTGCAGAGCTCTCATAATCTGACAGCTTTAATACAACTTTGGTCTAAAAAATGGTTGCTGAGTTAAAAAATCCTAAAAAGAAACACTAGTGTCTACATTGTCCTTTAGGCAATGCAACAATGAAATTCTTCAGTAAGAAACACCTCCTATAAAAGCCATGTGAGTATTAAGCACAACCTCGTTAAAGTAGATGTCTGGTACTCTGGAAAAAAGGCAAGTTTTTTTTTCCCATTTAACTACTTTCCAGGAACTTCCTAACTTTCTCCACAGTTGGAAGAATTATCTTACTACTTCTCTGTTCAGAAACAAAAAAAACCCTTAAACTTCAGATTTTTTAAGCATTAGCCATAATAATGAAATACTATTACTAGATATGCCTAAAAGTTTCAGAATAATGTTGGTTATTAGGCAGTTCAGTATATATCATTTTTGCCCTCTTCCCCCTGTCTCCCCCTGAAAAGGTATGTTGAGATGGCAGCTATTGTCAATAAAACACCTCTAGAAACAGGAAGATTTTTACTCAGCAGTTAGTATGGAAAGCAACAGCACAGAACAGACTGGGGAATAAAGGAATTTCTTTACTTCTGTGTGTGTGTGCTGGTATCTCATAAAGGTGAGATAGCCTTGTCCAACAGGACAAATGTTTTACAGGTTTCTGCTGAAGAAATCGACTTTTGCCCAGAAAGTCACGTCAGACATACCCATAAAATGTGTAACACATATTTAAAGAACTTCAATAATCCAAAGGGAGCCTTTGTGGAGCTTTTTTCCTAACCTGTGTAGCTAATGTGTCAGAAAAGACATTTATCTCCTCCTATAAACCCACAGCTCACTACAGATTTTTGTTCTTTTAGCATCAGAAGTCAAATCTTTAAAAGAATAAAGCAGTGGCAAGAAAGAGGAAAGTAATGTTCTAGCAGAGCACTAAAAGGCAGACCAATAGCTTCTTCTCTGGTGGCAGGCACTTCCCACCTCCCCCCCCCCCCCCATCAACTGGCCAGAGTTAGAATCTGTGGACTCTTTTCTGTGACCAAATGAACTGCAATATAGCAATTAACTTACCTAACTTAAGGATTTTCATTTTTCCCTGACATAAGCCTTGAGGGAGAAGGGAAGAAGACCAAACTGCCCCTCTTTTCCAAACTAGGAAGTCTTAATTAGAATCTTAGTAATTTTAACTGTTCTTGTGCCACAATCGAAGGCATAAAATACTCAAGCAACAAGATGAGATCAAAAGGTATCTTTCAGAGTTCCCAGGCTCATTTGTTCACTGTCCTACCAAGTGAGTGGAAGAGTTGACAGCTCTTGTTGGTCCTCATTTTTTTTTTTACTGAAGGTGAACAGATAAGTCACAAACCAGCTTCCTCAAAAACTCCTTACTGATGGAACAATTCTCTCTCTCTTCAGAATGACTGTCATCTAGTACATTTTTGTGTTGAGTCCTCTTTTCACAAGGACAACCTTAATAGAAACTGAAAAAGCTCAGTACCAGGAGAAAATAAATCTCTACTGCACCATGTTTCAGTCTTAATATTTTGGTGCTCAGAGAGTTTCTCTGCTCTATCAGTACTGAATGCCAACCTCTCTGCAGGTTGAACAAGGAAACACACAGGCAGGACCAAGTTTTGCTTCCACTGTAAAAATCTGAGTGGAAGCTAATGACAAGGACTATATTTTCTCATTTTAAGGATGTTATATTAAATACTCATTATCTGAGGGTATGGATTATTCCAGGTGGTATCTGTTTTCAATCAGACCACTGGTGGAGATCACTGAAGATTAATACCAGCAACTGAAATTATCTCATATGCCATCATTTAAATTTTCTAAGTACCAAAATTTAAGGGAACTACCTGAAGACGGATGGATATTTAGCCTTAACGCATCAAGACTAGATTCTTGCGGTGCTTTGTACACTGGCAGATTTCTTGTTCCTCAGTTTTTGGCAGACCATCCTCAACAGAGGGTCAAAACAGAGGGCACATTTTAAAGTATACCATGTTTCTACACTAGGAATTATATTTTCCAAACACCTACTCCATCACCTTCTGTAAGCGAGACATGCTCCAACATAGCACATCCAAAGTTGAAGGGTGCCCAGGAGTTTCAAAACACTTAAAGAGACATAAAAGCAAAATTCCTTTACTAGTATTGCAATGCATACTTGGAATGTCCTAAACAACTGATGAAGTCTACTAGAAGAATTATACTGAAGAAATTACTATAGACAGTGGGAGAGATACATCTTGCATTTTCTTTCATTAACCTATTTATTTCAAGGATGTCACACTGCCTGTGGTTTTGACTCTGAAGGTTCTTCCTGTTGAAACACAGCTTTAATAACCTCCTAGTGCTGTACGGTGTTTAATCCATTCCAGACAGTTTAGCGTCTCACTGCTAGAGGATAAAAAGAGAGTGGAAACATTTGTAACTAAAAAGTTACTTGCAATTAAGATAAGAGTGGAGAAAAGGAAAGACTGAAAGATCTGGCTAGATTCCTTTTATTTGGAAAAAGAACTGGCCTGTAATCACACCGGCTCCATCAGTGAGAGAGACTATACCTTGGGTATGATGTTGGATTCTTACACACAGATCTGCCTAGAAAGGCACTGCTTTAATTTTTATAGAACCTAAATGTACTTCTCATTATGAAAGCTTGTAATGGCTCCTAGATAATTTTCCTTATTTTCGCTACAGTCTTAGGTCCTCCTCAAATAGGTATTTGCTACTCAAGCTTTTTCCTGAATGAGACCTGATCACTGAGTGGCATCTTGCCACTAGCCTTATGAAGCCCTTCACAAATGGACTCAGCAGAAAATGTTGAAAATAAAACATTGGAGTAATCCCTGACCATTTCTTGGCAGATAATACAGGTTTATTTTGTTAATTCCAAGTCCTCAAGATGCCTGACTTACTCTTGTTGGAAAGTCACCGAAGACAAGTCAGATCATACAGAATTTTAATTACCATTTCTTTACTAGGTATTTCAGTCTCTTTCACTTAAAAGCCTAGGAAAGAAGCAGGGGTTTTGGATCCTAAAACTACGTTACTTTTAATCAGCCAGGAGACTCTCTCAAGGACCATATCACAATTCAGTTTACTCCATTACTGCTATTTCACTGATTAGAGTTTGTTTTGTTTTGGTTTGGTTTTTTTTAATCCCACCAGATGACCCCCAAAAGATATCCCATTAAAGGAACAAGACAGTATAAATTGCGATCCCTTGAAGCAGAAAGCAGTAGGATGGAAAGGGAATTTGATTAATTGCTTCCTTCAAACAAGCATAAAACCCACATGAAAATATTAAAGAATAGGGTGAAAAAGCATCACCAACACCACATGAACTACTGGAAGGCAATATGAGATTTCTGAACAACTGTGTAAGTCCTAATACCATTATTCATACACACACATATATATACATGCACATATACATGAAAAAAAAGAAATTCTCACAAATTCTGCATTCAATCTTTGTGCTTGATAGCTGGTCAATGGGTAGCTTGGTTTCTGCTAGCTCTATTGCAAGATCATCCAGCACAGATTGCCTCAGTATGAGAAAAGAATATGTATTATCCAATAAAAATTACTTCAGTAATTACAAAGTTATTGCAGAAATCTAATGCTATATTCTGCAGCAGCATTCAGCATATGTCATTTTCTGTCCTTGTATTTTAGAGGGTGAGGGGGTTCTCTGCTTTTAAGTAATTCTGGCCCCTTTGTAGTACAGTCAAATGTTGCTTTGGATATTAAATTGAGAATTTATCTTAAATGGAAACAAACAACTTCGCTAAAAATTAGACATTTATGACTTGCAAATTACAGATACTAATTATTTTCAGTATATACAATTATGATATTCTCAAGAGGTATTAATTTTGGGACAGATGTGCTTTCATCATGTAATTTGGAAATTAAGTTACACTCTCACGTATGGGAACTCAGAAGTCTGAATTTGTGTAAAGACAGGATTGATAGAAAGGAATTCTGTCTTGCTAATTTTCTCTCCTCTTTCTCTCTCTGATGAGAGTGTGGCCAGCAATCCTCACAGCTGGGTTGCCTTGCACTCAAAGGAGTGGGGGCTGACTGCAGAGTTGATGAGGATACACTTCCACTTGACTCCACCTCCCATTTTGTCCTTTCAGATAATTCTTCCAGTTATTTCTACAAATTTAAACAATAATTAAGACATACCAACTGTAAAATATGCACAATGCTGAATACTTCAAACGCATGGCAGAGTGCAGAAATTAAGTGTTGCTAATGCAAACATCTTAGACATTAAAAATATACATAATCCAAACTCAAGGCATTAATGCAAAAAAATCCATCAAGTAAGAGTAAAAGGGAGAATATTGCTATACTGACCATATTTTCATTAGGAAAGGAAAGCATATTATTACAGAAATGCTCTCCAACGTAGGCATGCCTATAATCTTCAAAGACGGGATGTGACAAGTGATAAAGGAAAAAAAGAACATAAGAAAAATGCCAGTTAAATAAATCTCTGGGATGATACTGTTCTTGAGTGGGTGTATTAATTAAAGAAATCCATCTGGAAGATCATACTTGTTATTTTTCACATTTGAACTGTAGTCACAATACAGAAAGGAAAAAGACAAGACAAAAAGAAGCACTGCTTTCTGGTCCAATATAAAAAACAAATCAATCTTCAAACACTGAACATTTTGTTTATATTGTTCCATAGGAGGTTGAAGATAAAGATGCAAGACATTTGGCATATCTGCCACAATTCTAAGATGGAGATCTTTATTTTTAGATGGAATGAGTTCAGTCACTGCATAAACATTCCTATCTGGAGATCTTTACTGCTAGTCGTGGATTTTTGATGTCTCTCCTGCAGATGCCACTTAGAAAGATAATGAATTTGTTCAGGAGAAAAGCCCAATATCTACTAGTCAAATTTTGCAGAGCCTTAATTTTTATGTAGAAATCTGGTATGCCTTTGGAAAACCTCAGAAATTTCTCTCATACATTTGTGGATTCAAATGCTAACACAACCTATAAGGCTGAAGACAGACGGATAGCTGAAACTGTTCAGATAAAAGAAAGTGAACAAGACTGACATTCAGTCACTGTAACAGTTTTAGCAGGACTGCACAGCATTCCCCCTCCATTATAGGATGCTACATCTGTGGGCAGATTGAAAAGACTATCTTCAGCATGGCATGGACATAGGAAGGGGAGGTTCCTCTTTAGCAATAAAAGGGCCTTTAAAATAGCGTGCTATCACAGAATGCGTGAGACTAAAGCACAGGCAGAACTGCCAATTCACAAGGCTCAATTTGCAAAAAACCTGACGGTACAAAAAAGTGTTCACATGAATAAGAATAGTAACAGAGTAACTACTTTTCAGTAAAAAGTGTAAGTAAAGTTCATCAGTAGATAACACGTAATCAATGTAAAACACATCTAGCCAACTTGACTGCTAAGCTTCAAGGACTCTTTACAAAGATCTATGCCTAGGATGACACATACGGGCCAACACCTGTTTTTGGAGCACAGCTTTATTATCTGATAACTTGGGATAAGTAGGCATACAAAGCTGCTATTTTCTGTATGTCTGGGGATTAAAAAAAATAAAACTAATCCACTTCCATATAGCCACTGAAGGAAATACTGTCATTCTGGAGAAAACAAAGACTGCATCAACTTACAAGACCTTGACTTCTGAACAAGATACAGTAAAGCAAATGCAAAACCCTTTTTTGAAGCCATGTCTATTTTGCCATTTCTTCCTGCACATGGGAACATTCTCACTTAAAATGAAGCAACATCTCTTTTCCATCTCAGGTGATCCAAAACCTCACTGGCTCTTAGAACAGTTTCTATTAAACAAACCTGTAGAAGTACAGGTTTCATGAGTCAAAATGAGCAACACAGTACAGGCTGCTAGAATTAACCCTTGTGTCTCCTAAGATACAGAAAATCTTGTAGACAATTGGTTGCATTATCTCTGGTATTGCTTAGACTTCTCTTGGACACTGTAAAAAAACCCCAACAAATAATTCCCTAGAAGTCTTATTCATCTAGGGGGTTGCCTTCTCCAACCCTAAGCACACGAATGAAGACATAAAGGTAGAAGAGCATAGCTAAATAGTGCTGCTCTGACTCATTGCTCTCAGTTTTCTTTTTATATATAACTTACTTCCAGGACCCAAGCTGAAAGTTATTAACTACCTATTTAATCTGCCCAATCCTTGAATGCTTATGCATTTATCTATCTTCTCTTGCTGCACTAAGTACTAAATAATATCAAGAACTAAACAGCTATTTAAATTAAGTTGAATGTAAGTTTTTGAAATAACCTTCTAATTACAAAGTTTCTCCATGATGAGATTTTGAATACTAGAATCACTTCTGTTAAGGAACACCTTATTTGTTTTTTCTAAAACTCTTTTATGAAGAAATAAAGCAGTGACTAAATGTTACTGAAAATATTTTTTGACAATTTTAACTGCTTAAAAACAGAAAGTGAAAATAATTCTTGCAACATCTAAGGGTAGGAAAAAATAAAAACTTGCAGGACCCATTCCACTATGCCAAGGAAAAGCATGCTGAAGAAAACATAGATGAAGCTTTTTGTGCATGCCCTCTGCCGTCTCCCAGTCCCCATGATTTTCTTATTCAATAATCTTCAGGAATGTGGACTATGAAAGACAGCATCAAACAACAATGTTTACAAAAGAAGGTATTTTACTTTCTCAAATACTATGAAATTTATTTTAAGCTTTCTTTTAAAGCTGAAAGCAGGCTCATAAAAAGACTAAGAACCTTTAGGGTAAATAACTTAGATTTCTTACGATTACTTAGAAATGTTCCATATTTTGTTCTTTTATATGCCCATTCAGCTCTGAATTACCACAGACAGAACCACTTACTTTAAAAAAAAGTTTAAAGCAAATCATGTTCTCTTTCTAAAATCAGTATTGGACCATGGATTTCTGTATTATTAGTGATTTCTAAGAAAACACTTCTGATAACCACATAATTTTTAGGTCATTGTCCTGGGTTCAGCAGTAGCAGTCATTTTTTCTCCTTCTTAGTAGCTGGTGCAGCGCTGTGTTTTTGACTTTCAGCCTGGGAACAGCGCTGATAACACCAATGTTTTTAGTTACTGCTCAAATGTTTAGTCTGACCACAGACTTTGTGAGTCTCATGCTCTGCCAGGGAGGAGGGGAAGCCGGGAGGAAGCAGAGACAGGACACCTGACCGAAACTAACCAAAGAGGTATTCCGTACCACAGCATGTCAAGCCCAGGATGTAACTGGGAGTTACCCGGAAGGGCTGGCTCACTGCTTGGTTGGGCTGCACATTGACGGGTGGTATTGTATTCTCCTCCCTTGCTATTTCCCTTATCGTTATTATTATTGGTGGCAGCAGTAGTGGGTTTGTATTATACCTTAGTTACTGGGCTGTTCTTATCTCAGCCTGTGGGAGTTACATTCTTTTGATTCTCCTCCCTGTCTGTCCGGGAGCGGGGAGGGGCAGGGGGGAAGAAAGGGGGGGAGTGAGCAAGAGGGCTGCATGGCTGACTTACAGCCTGGGCTTAAACCATGACAGTCATGAGATCAAACAAACCCTTGTGAAAAGAACCATGTCCAGGGTAAATGTGGTCTCTTAAGCTTCAGCTTTAAACTTTGGTTCTCCTGAGAGATGCAAGGTATTTGAGCACTGCAAGCATTGCCAGTTATGCATACATCAGCCAGCATCAAGTATTCAATGCCAACAGACCTTGCTGACTTGTCTCATTTCCTAGCAAGCTGGTTATAATGTGTTCACTATTAAAAGTTTCTGTAGAATAATACAGACTTAATCTGCTTTGATATTTCAGTAATTTGTTGTTTCAATATAAGGCATTAGTTGTAACAAAATTCCATGAGAACTGATGGTTTTAAAACTTACTGTAAGCCTTAATCAGTTTACTTGGACTTCTGCTTCCTGTAATATCTCTAATTAGAAACTAGTGTGATCCTTTTCCACGAAAAAATTAAATTGAACATAACAAAAACCTAAATGGATTTAAAATGGCTCTCTTAAACCACTGTAAAAGGAGAAAGATGAATACTGATTCTTTCAAGCCCAGTGATTTGTCATAAATACTCCTGTGAGTCATGATGTGTTATTAAAATAAGACTAAAATGCAGCAAATCCTACAAAGCTATATAGCATCCATAGCACTTCTGTCTATCCAAGGTATCCAAAGGATGGCACATTTGCTCACTCACTCTCAAAGTCTCTTCCTCAGGAACTGTTAGTAATGCAGTTGTGGCAAATCTCTGCTTACACTGCACAGATTCGCCTGAGATTTTAAATTCTTGGCTACAGAATCTTGTAACAAATACTGCTACACCAAAGGTACATATTTTATAGTCAGTTTAAAGCCAGACCAGATACACAGAGCTATACCGCAGCACAAACATGCTCTCTAAGTGTTGCCAAAATTCATCATTGCTTCGACTGGGGCAACAGATCAGTTCCAACAGAGTACCTTCAAAGACAGTGCTTTCTGTAATCCTCTGAAGACAGCAACATCTTGTTATTAGATGAGAGATTCAATCACCTAGGTAAACATTACACACTTGGTGGCAATCATAGCCAAAACCATATTTACCTCTGGGCACACTTCCTGTAACACTATCTTCACAATACTGCCATTTATAATCCTAAGCAGACAAATTATTGTGATAATAAGCCCTTACATTCCTGTATTCTACCTACAGAGGAAATTACAAAGTTAGTTTTACTCTATTGAAGCAATCCCCATTTCTCAGAACCTATTCTATGTGTGGCCAGCCTGGGGAGCCTTTTGTACAAAGAGCTGAAAGAGATACCTAGCGTCATTAAGTCTTCTCTGGCAAGGTACTAGACTGGACTAAGCACTAGAAGAATCAACAGTAAACAGATACCGCTCCTTTGCTTACGTTCACTTGTTCTCAACAGCTAAAATTCAGAGTGCAGAGAGTCACACTCAGCCTTACTCAACCATCAGTGAGATGGATGCATGTCCGTTATGGCTAGTAAAATCCATTGAAGAGCATTAAACTCTTTGTAAAGACATATCGATCATTACTTTGAAACACTTCACTAAAAATCATATTGATGCTTTAAGTCTAAACCAAACAATTCCTTTACAGGGCACATCATGGAGAAGTTGCAGTAATAGTGAATCAATTCCAGTTAATAGACGCTATGAGTGCTGTGACAAGTAACTGCTTACTCACCCCCAAAATGCACTGCACACATTGACCAAAGGGTTATCTTTTATTATTCAATAAACATAAATTATAGCAGAAAAACAAATGTGTAATGCTTTCACATGGTGGAATACTGAGTGCTCTGTTCAATAATCAAGATATTCCCACTTTCCTCCTGGTTAACCAAAACATGATTGCAAATACAACCCATGTGTCAACCTCAATCAGGGAAAGAATCAGAAAATGCTACAGTGGAGGGGACGAGAAAACTCTTCATAAGCCACTGGCAGCCTCCCTTCTCTCTCTCAGGTCCCCAGTAAACTGTGAATGGAATCACATTAATTTTTTATCTTTCACTCCAATTGCTTTCCATTCTGCCTTGACTTGGAAGCTTTCAGTACTAAAAATAAACATCTCTGTTTCTGTTTATGTATAAACCAAAATGACAGTGATACAAGTTCAAACTTGGAAAAGACTCAGAAATCCTTTTCCATACAAACAGGAAGGACTCAAAATAATCACTGGAATTAATCTGACAGCAGAGTCTAGCTATCTGATTGTGACTACCACATCAGCTGGTGTCACAATTCCTTCTATCTTCTGGCCCTACCTACATTTCATCCCATGCCCATGTACTTCTAGTACTATTAGCACAACAATAAAAAAAATACTGTACTATTGACACTAGTAAACACCTTTCCCTCATGCCAAAGAAACTTCTTATCCCTACCTACCCACCAAACAAAAATGCTTTCAATACAATTACTGTTTTGAGAACATGATTACAAATGTCACCACTACCATTTACAATGATATTTTCACCTGTTCAGGTGGTGTACACCTGTGGGTTGTTGGCAATACCAACTTGATTGAAGAGTGGAAGACTCTGTGTTCACAAGGAGCCCCGTCATGTTGTTCTCTTAAGCAAATACGCTATGCAATCCCAAAACCTGTGTGAAAGCTATTACCTCTAATAATGCTACCCTGTTTGTAAATCTTTTACCTTTTTAAGTGTGCAAAATCCTAACGCAAAACCGAAGAACATATATATGCAGTAGTTAGAACAGCGATATATGTATGTGTATATATATATATATAAAAGAATAAAATTCAAAGATCTTGAGAGGTGTACCAACATGCTTTTATACCGCGACCTAATGTGCAAGCACTAGACCACTCCACCACAGGTAAGAAATGAGAAATTTTGAGGGCTATTGAACACTGAATTTTCGCAGCTGAACGGCATAAAGTTATTTAGCAGTGTTCAATAGCCTTCAAACTCACTTCTGCCCGTGGGTTACAGTGGTCCAGCAGAAAAAGACTGTAAAACAAAAAGTGCAATACAGGTTGGACCAAGATTTTTGTTGATATTTTTTAAAACTCTTTTTAAGTTTGCATCATTTTATGCCTTTTGAAAAACATACAAAGATCTAAAGATGCCATACACTAAACTAGACAGCATATATTTTCCATATAAAACCAGGTTTTGGCCTATAAATATACTATTAATACCACCACAGGTGTATATTTAAAAACAAGATTAAAAACCTGCTGCTTCAGGGCAATAACTCTCCAGATCAACCAGTTCAGTATGAATTTTGCTACTGCTCACATGGCATATACAGTATGTTCTGGTTTTTTATTCAGTTCTTTTTAGTTGGCAAAAACTAGTATCTCAACAGCTGAGTAAGATATGAGATTCATTTTATGAATGTGAATACTCATTTTTACAGGGTTTTTTTAGAAGAGGATCTAAGAGGGCATTTATTTACCAAGTGCTCAAAAATGAGCCTTTAAATATTCTAGTGGGAAACTCAAAACAGTTTCCATCATAATAATTAGATCCACTTACTATAACTGACACCCTCTTATTGTACAGAAGTTGGTCAGTTTTTCCATTTATGCTTGAATATTTCAGCTTTCACCCATTCCCTAGCAGAGATGTTTCATTGATGGCTGAGGGTAACACTTCAAAAATGAACTAGCTAAACAAACTTCCCAGCAGCACTTGACAGAGCTACACCTATTCTTCCGCATTTCCAAAGCAGTACAGAATTAATTACCAGTTCTATGGATCTATTGTAAGTATAATAGACTAAAGAGCTATCACAGACACATTTATTGTAAAAGCACAATCCCAAGAGTGTCTAGTAGAGGGCCAAAACGATTAACACAAATGCTTTGTCAGATCAAAGATAAAACCTGCACCGCCCAATTGAGGAATGAATTAGAACAGTGGGTTATCTTTCAAATTAACCAGGGCAGTTAGTGAGGAAAATTTCATGAAAGTGTAATTCTTAGCCTTTGTGAATCCACACAGCAGGCATTCTGCCAGCTGACAAGATGATGAAATTTTCATGCTTAAAAAAGCCCTCTTCATTTCCCAATTTAGATTAGCTAGCGTTTCTCTCTTTTCATCTATTTGCTCTTCTGAAGCAGAATTAAAAAAAAAAAAAAAAAGCACACAACAGGATCAATCTCTCATAGAATAATGCATTTCTCAAAAGAAATAAAATCTTTGCATGTAATATTTTAGATGTATTTACAGTTAGGAGCAAGATTATCAAAACTGATATTGTTAATGCCATTAAGAAATCTATAAATACAGGAGCAATGTTAGATATGTTTTGGAAGACATATATAAAACATTTAAATGTTTAATGGCAAAAAATGATTGAGGAAACAGGATTATATAAAGGCGAATATTTTACAAAAACAAAAAAAAAGGGATTGTAGGAGGCTTACAAAAAAATTCTATTTACACACTTGTATTTGCATCTTTTTAAAGGAAAGAAGTGCATCACTGCTGTATTTATTTATCAGTTTCATGTGCCAAAAAGGGAAGTAGATTTTCCACTTCTAGATTTTATGGCACAACCCCTGCCCCTAAATTTACAAAAGCCACATACAACAGCATTTCAATAGACTGAAGGAAACAACATGCAAAAAAAAAAAAAAAAGAAAAAAAAAAAATCTTATTCAAAGCTCACTGAAAAAAAGTAAGCTTATTCACTTCAGTGAGCTGTGGATCAGGCCGAAAGGCTCTTGACAGGGCTGCCTTCATAAAAGCTAGTTCATTATTTTAAAGGTTAAAAAAATCATTTTCACATGCTATGTTTTTGTATGATGTGCCATTTGACCAACATACAAACAACAGAAACCTCTCAAAAAAAGAAAGAAATAAAAAAAATGAAAAAAATGGAGTGACAATGTTAGACAATATACTTGTCTATTTCAAATTTACATTTCTGTGCCTTTCAGATGTGACCACTACAATAGCAGGCTGTTAAATAAGCTTCTCAGAGTTTCATCAAATGTTTTGTTCAGGCAGTTCTTTGCCATACTACTTCTGGATGTGTCTTTATAGCTTATAGGATTATATATATTAGTGCAAACACCCATTTGATGAATTTCAACTCCAGCTGTTATACAGTCACTACAAGTACTTGATGAAAGGAATAAACTAAAACTCACAGCATCTGATTTTCTAAGAGCTAACAGGACAAAAAAAGTTTACTTGCCCGACTCTTTGAAAAGCCCTTTTTTAAAATGAAAATTATTGTTCAATTTGGAAATTACTTTATACAATAACGTAATCTCACATTTCCAGAGTCTGAATATATTCTACAGTCAAAAAGTAGTTTTAAACCTTATTGTAGCAGTTAAATGGGTTAAAAGTAAATTCTCTGTATTAAAAGAAAACTGAGCTTATAAAGCTTTCACTTACAAGGACAAATACATTCCTTCTGAAGGACAATTCATTATCCTATATACCACGTAGTAAGATACTTAATAGATTTTAATACAATGTAAGCAAGTTGCTACGTTCAGTATTCAGACATTTCGCAGTTTGGTTCACAGCTTGGTTGTAAAAAAAAAAAAAAAAAAAAAATGAAAAAAGAAAAAAGAACTGAGTAAAATATTACACCACTTTTTGTTCTTACCAGTAATGCGAGGTTTTCCTGCCCTCATCTTCCTTCATCAAGTTTACTATTGCACATCTTATGCACGTTTTCTAGCACTTAATATGCAAGAAATTACTTAGCATGTGGCGTTGTGTATGATAATAACTTACATACATTAGATCTAAAAAAGTTTAATGGAACAACTTTTATACAAAAGAAGTCTGTGCAAACATAGTACTATGACATGTCATTTAATAATGCACTGCATAATTTAACATGTACAGTAATATAATTGAATAGTAATTTGGCAGCCATCCGGACTTTGCAATAGAGTAATGTGACATCTCACATTTTGGTAACTTCACGTGTCCACCTTTAACTTCAACGGAAAGGAACTATCTATCGCTACCTTGTGAAATACTGCCTGAATTTAAATACTTTAAGAAAGTTTTGCGCTTCTTTTGATGCACAGAACTTCAAAAGAAGTAATTATACATTGAGAAATTATTAGATTTCCAGGAAAGCGCTCAGAAAACACTCACTTACAGTTGCAATAAGAACTAATATAGAAGAAACGCAATACAAAATGCATGCTTATTATTAAACTATAATGGTAATTCTTAGCATTGTAACTGCTGTCCACAAAAAGTAATACTTAAAAAAACATGCCACAAATTAGATAAGCCATTCATTTACAGGCCAAATTTTCAAAATCAGTTTACTTTTTGGAGTGTATCAAAGGTTGAGCACCCAAAGGTTACAAGTTCCTTCAAAACTGATGTCTGTCCTGAAGCTGTGAAAATGGGCAATGCTGGACAACCAAAAAATGCAGGCAGGCAATAGGATGAGAAGATCTATGAAAATTTGAGCAAAATGGCTAGCTGCCAATTCACAAAATATGACGCTTCCAGCATACTAGAAATGCAAAACATACTGATATAATTTCAAAAATCATGGTGACTTTTTTTCCTAAGTAGTCACCACTTTGGGCAGCTCGAAGACAGGAATTTGAACTATTACCGCCCCCCACATCCAATGCTACACAAAGTCAACAACTACTGCAGGCACTTTGGATTTTTTGCACTGCCCCCCCCCCCCCCCAAAGAGAATTAAATTAAATAACTACTCATCTTTTTCCCCTTTCCCCCCTCCCAATCATTATGAAGAAAGATTCATAGCATTTCCCTTCTTACTGTCCTTCAGAGAATTTTTACAGAGCTACATTCAGTTTTCCTTTTCAGTAGCACTATTAATATACATCAATTTGGGCTGGAGAAAGAGAATCAGCTTTCAACTACATGAGAAATCGATATCTGTATATTTGACAGGCTTCACAGGTTTCCTAAAAAAGCATTAAGATAATCAACTCTGCACTTTTTCATCTAAAAAAAATCTGTAAAAGAGAGCTACTACATCTGTAATAACGCTGACACACAGTTACAAAAATGCAAATATATCTGAGTATCCTGAGACTGAATTGAGAAAACAAACATTCTGAATTATTATCTTAAATCATTAAGGGATGTTTTATTTTCAAGAAGTTGGGTTTTGACATTGCATGCTATTACCTTGGATTACACATGCAAAAAAAAAAAGTAATATGACAGTAACTAAAAAATCAGCACTACTTAGAAAACTAATTTCACATGGCAGATTATTTTCTGAGTACTTACACTGTAGTATTTTCTGAGGTAGCGTCTAATATCCAGCAGTAATTTGTTGCTCATTTGAACCACATAGTTGAAAGGAGGCTCTTCACACTCAGTCTTACTGCATCTTTGCAAGCTGGGTTCAATAAATTGCCCCTGCAAACAGAAGCATAAAACCAGCATGCATCATTACAACAGATGAAGGCAACAGAAGTTATCACAGGAGTTTAGACCTAATACATATTTTTCAAAAAATAATAGTCCTAAAAAGGCCTCTAATATCTAGAGCCTTCTTTATTCCTTCCCATCAAAGTTGGCCATACCCACAGAAAGACTTCTCTAACCTACAGTTTTCCCATTCTCTTCTTAATGAAAGGTCTTTCAGAGAACATGCTTCTTTACCTGCTACAAAGTTATTATTCAGATAATGATGTAGGGTAAAAAATTTAATCTATAGACAAATCACACTGCTCTGTATCTCCCCAAATGATACAGATTTGTTGTTCTATAAGGGACATCAAAATTCTGCCCAAGCCCACTGATCAGAACACTGAAATCAATCTCATAGGTATCAACTATGAAATTACCAACAGGGCTGTAGAGACAAATCTCATTAAACAAGAATAACTTCATCATCTTTTATTTTCCCCAACTGCAAAGAACAATTCTTACAGTTTCACACCATGTCATATCCCCTTATTTTTCAAACCTTCTGAACACCTAACATTAAGATTTCAGAACCTGGAAATGATGATGAAAAGGGGAAATTACGTTGATAGAATTCTCATTAAAATAACAACAACCTGGTAAGTTGAACAGTTATACAAGTTTCAGAAAGCTTTCTTACAAAGAAAGAACTATGCTTTTGGCTAAACTCCCATCCCTAGCCCCCATTAATTCCAGGTAGAAGAGAGGGGGACGTGGGGATTCAGCTTATGCGTTTCTTTTGGTGTTTATTTTGTTTTCGGGGTTGGTTGCTGGGGGTTTTTTTTGGTTTGGTTTTTTGAGCATTTTGACATCCACTTCTCTCCAGTTAGCCCATCTGCAAGTTATCAAGCCTACATGCAATTATCTATCTTATTTACAGCTGTAATGAACAAAAGTCAAGGATTCACAAAGTATCACTCGATTTGTGTATCTTTTCCTCTTGCTTCCAAAGACAGCTTTATTTTGATTCAAAAAAATGCAAAACATCTGCTGTTTGTCCAAATTAACTTAAAATAATTACTTTTAATTTAGATAAAAGATTTATTTGCTTTCAGTTTCAAGGTTTTCATTACTCTGAAGCTCGCTAATTTGCCAATGACTAATACATACATAACATTGCTGTAGAGTTAAATACTTGGCCCTATTTCAAGTTGTGATCCAAGGTCAGAGATACATTTTTTGGCAGAACTTCTCAACAAGAATGTATTCCTATGACTTTTCATGTTCAATACACAGAGACATAAGGAAAGATAACAGAAAAATCTTACTGTCAAGGAGGGAGGTGGGATGTAACAAGATAAACACAAGTTTCAAAAACACTTTGTTCCAATTAATATGATTTAGGATAAGAAATTGCCATCACTGTACGAAAGTTTCATTAAACACAGAACTGGAAGTTACTAAGGTGTTAAGATAAGAATTCCTTAAAAGGTTACAGCAACAATCATTCACAACTGTGGGCAAACAAATTAATGAAGCCAGATAATCTCACATGTTCTGCTAGACGACACAGCTGAAATGCAAAAATGAGAAAATATTCCAGCACTATCCTATCAGCAAATTTCTGTTCCAAAGCTATAAATAGCAGGACTCAAACAACATGGTATCTCCTACATCATACACATCCTATCTGAAATAAGAGTATTTCTCTCCATCACTGATGAACAGAAATGAATCAGAAAAAAACCAAAACAACTAACCAAGCCATCAAAGACATTGTCATAAATATTTTCTGTTCCGCATTTGAGGCAGCAAAACTTGAATCTTTCACAATCCCTATATTTCTCCTCATCGGTAAGCTGAGCTGGGCCACCAACCAAGGCATCATTCTCCTCATCTTTATGGTAATGGTGACGGACTCTGAATTGGGAGGGATCCAGTCCTATTAATAAGAAACAAAAATTTCAAAAGACTTAGAGGTCACCCATGCAAGTAGGCTCATTTTTCATATGCTTGGTGAAGCAGACTCAAAAGAAAGTTACAAAATGTAAATGCAGAGGCTGAAAATCTCTCCTTAGCAAAACTTCTGTAAAACTTAAATACGTTTTACAATTTTTAATCATGAACAAAGGTGCATGAAACACGAACAAAAATCTTCTTACTTCTCTTCTTACGAAAGACTGCTTTATAAATAAAACAAGCGGACTGCATTATCATGGGAGCATGTGACAAAACATTTTGTTTCTGAGGAAACCACTCCTAAAGGATGGCTTTATTTTTATTTTCTTCTTAAGTTACATTGAAAATATCTCAATAAAAATGTGAATCGTTATTAAGAAACAGTCTTTAAATCAAAATGGCACCATTAAAACCGAAAACAGAGAATAAAAACCCCATTAAAGAAACACGGGTGAACTGCTATTACCAACTCCTTCAAGTCTGTATACAACTGCCAACTCTGATTTCAATGCAGTGGTCGATTTCATTTTGGCTCAGTGGTTAACAGCATGTAGGTTTCAATCTAATGCAGTGGTTAAAATTCATCAGCAGCATTTAAAACGGCAGCGCTGGAGACAAAATGCTTTATTTTTGATTGCCAGAACTCAAGATTTTAAACAAATAAATATACAAAAGAGATCCTAAAAATACTGATTCAACCACAAATAAGTAAATAAGCAAGCAAGCACGAAGTTCACTGCCCTAGGAAAAAGACTGCCAAGGTAAACTTAATAAAAATCCACAGGTTTTGCCATCCTTTGTCATGTGCAACCTTTAAAAAGTCCATGTATCCCACTTTCAGGTTTTTTTTTTTATTAATTCTAGCAAATAGCATATGCTAGGAAAAAAAGAATTATTTGAATGAGCATGTACAAGAAAACAATCAGAAAACCATGGCTTACTTTATCAGTAAGAAGAAAAGATCAAAGAGAAGCACTTTAAGAAATATTTTTAACAGAGACTAATCAAGCCAAGTAACAGATTATCATGTTTTAACCCATATCTTGTGTGAATTTCATTAACAAATGTAAAAATTACTGTAGAAAGAGCAAGAGAAATACAAACAGAAAGTGAAGCTACATTTTACAGTTCTTCTTAACCTCACTATACAGTACTAGGAGACTTAAAGACAATGTCTGGGAACAATATTCAGTTAAAGACAAATGCATGTATGTAATAGTTGTGTTATACAGGCAGATATAGACTGTCCTTACATAAAAGATTTGGTATGTGAGACTTTACTGTCGCTATTCTGAATTTCTATTTCGCAGTCATAAAACAAATTAAAGGACATGGAAAAATTCCATTGCAAATAAGTTTACTTGGTTCTTGGTAGAACAGGGGTCCCACTAAAATTTAATCAGTCTTCCCTATTCTAATTTTATCAAAAGAAACAAATGCCAATGCACAAGAGTAACAATTCACTTCAAGAAGTTCTTAAACTTTTAATACGCTTCTCTGTTATTCATTAGAAGAAAGAACAAATAAAGCAAATAACATTGCCTATCACTTATTTCACACTCTAATACATACAGCACTCCCCAAAAAAGACTGTGGGGTTTTTTTAGCTTGTTTTCTTTTTCCCCCCTTTTTTTTAAAGTGTCAGTAATATGTTTGCCGGTTTAGAAAATAAAGAATATGTTCTGCAATACACACATTGTAGATAAAATGTTTAGAAAGGCGACTTGAGTTTAGTATTAAGATTTTGCAAAAAATCAATTAAGTATGCAGTAGGTTGGGTCTCAGACATTAATGATGAATACAAACAAAACTTCTCAGTTTACTCTGAGTTCAGAAGGGGAATGAAATAACATCATTGCAACTTTCCAATATAGATGCCATTAAAATTCACTTTAAAAACTTATCTCAAAAGGCAAATGGAGACAAATTCTGGTCTTCAGACTAATGCAGTTTTCCAATTTCACTCAAAACCAGTGACAACAAATAAACATCTGGACATTTGGCAATAATTTAACATTAAAAAAAAAAAAAAAATCTTTGGAAGAATTTAAATCACACCTATCTCTGAACTTCCTTTGCTGTTTTGGCCTGATTAAACAACGGGAAAAATATTGTGATGATTCAAGTGTGTGCAAACAGCCCCAGTGAAATGAAAGTGACTACAAATCAGGCTTTTTAAGAACATGCCTACCTTAATTATCTTGTGGAACTGGGGCCTATTTTATTTATTATCTCCTTTCGGGAAAAGTCAGTTGGTTCAACTAATCCATTTCAGCACAATAACTGGTATTCTTTCTGACTAGGTCACACTGGTCATATTACTTGGTAAACAAAACAGGGACTACCTAATGGGTGGAAGAAAAAAAAATACCTGGCTTTGGTAATTTTTAAATTAATTTAAAAAATAATTTTAATTTGATTAAGATGATGAGACTAATCAGTGAACTTATTTAAACTCTTATTTTATTCTTTTTTTCCATGACATCAAGAAAAATCAAAGGGACTTTGACTTACTCCAACATGAAAATCTTCAGGGCTACCATTAAATTACCTGAAACACAGGTAAGCTTTCCAACACCACCAAAATTGCAAGGTTTGACATAGAAAAATAACATTAAAAATGCACTGATGAACCTAGTGCGACAAAAGTAAACAATAAAAGTTCCAGAACTTGTTCCTGAATTATTTAATAGGATTATTAAAACATTTACTAACTAGCAAGCAAAACGGGTCACTCAATAAACTGAAAAAAGGTCATGTAAGTTTTGCTGATCGCATTTTAAAGACAACACTTCTGGCACACCATTTTTACACGTTTTTCCACACACACTCCCCAGGAGCACAAGTGTCATCCGCAGCAGGCCAGGTGCACCCCACAGCCTCGGCCTCCGGGAAGAGGTTTGGCAGGCGGCCGGCCCTGCGGGCCACTGAACAGAGCCCGACGGGTTTTCCCCCCTGTATTTTGTATTTGAACCGCAGGTTATTCGGGAAGCACGTAAGTATCCCCGCGGGCACCTCAGCCTGCGAGACATTGTGAGAGGCAGGGAAATGGCATACGGTGCTGCCACCTAAAGGCTGCGGCCGCGCGCTTCAGCCAGGGCGACGCGGCGGGGCCGGGGCCCGGCGGCCCGCCCAGCCTCCGAATCCAAGCCCGGGCGGCCGAGGCCTTTGCCCTTCGGAAATGCACGCTTGTGTGCGTTTCTCACATTGATCCTCCCGCGCCAACGCAACGCTCGTGTGCCTTCAGCGAGGGGTACTTAAACCAGCCTCTCCCACCGTCAGAACACACACCGCACTTCAGCAAGTCTCAGTTTCTAAGCAGGTCTAGAGCAGCTTAAAGAAAACCCAGCTAGCCCACAAACACCAACATTCATAACACTTAGGGGTTTATTATTGTATTGTCATGAAGGTTTGCCGTTATTTCGATCTTAAGTTCCATTGTTCTCCTCTCACTTCACCCCCTAATTCGAGAAAAGCAGTAAGCCAGAACTTGGTGCAATTCCTGTGTGCCACAAGGAGAGCACAACTGTCTTGGTGTCTGAGTAGCTGCTAAATACTATATTAAAGGCACCTATTAAATGACTCTCTAGAAAGAAGTGGAAAATTACAAAGACAATATCTGTAAGATGTTGATGGGTTTCCCTACAAGGAGCAGCTAACATGGACACTGGATAGGATGAACATGTACTGGGAAGTACTCTTAATTAGTACAAACCTCATCAGGACTCAGTAATGACTCCCTAAAATTGGACAGCCATCCTAAGAAATGCCCAAATGCCAAACAATTTGCAGAGCATCAAGGTGCCCATCCATATGTAAGGCAGCAGCACGCATCTCCTTCAAAAGACCATGACACAGTCTAGGCCAGCAATCAGCAACTTCCATCATGTAGAGAAAGTGATGCTATGCAGTAACAGCTACAAAAATCCCATGGTTAAATCACCCTGCTTCCATAATATTTAGATACTTTTTACAACACAGAAATAAGATGTGACCTTGCTTTGAGACAAGGAACAGTATTTATGTATCAACGAAAAAAATCCCCACAACAACCCTTACTTTAAATGTTAAGAGAATTGTTCTGTCAATACAGGTTTTTTTGTTTTCATTTAAAAGCTACAGTTATCCCCAGGATGAAGTAAGGTCTCCAAGTATTTAATAAGATCAGATTTACTTAATGATATTACTGATCATCTTTCACACTTTACTTAGTTCAGAAACTCTGACAATCCTCATCTGCCCACTGCTTTTCCTTGAGATCTTCAAGAAAAAGTGAATGCAGGAGTATGCCCATAAGGTTCTCAGTTTAAGGAACAATGAATTTCCACCTCTCAAAGAACAGGCAGACCTCTTACAATGTCCAAAAACAAAAGACAATTTTCAGCTTGATTCCATAGTGAATAAATATTGTATTTAAGGAGTTCTCTGCAATTTTTAGGTGTTATTTGCTTTTGTTCTTCAGCACGTAAAGTAGCTTAAAATAACTTGCTTTGAGCACAGACAGAACAAAGAACTTTTCATCATTTTGATATGAGCCAAGTTTCTCTAAGCAGAGCTCAATTTTATCTACTCAGACTAACATGGTGGTATGTCAATGAAAATTCATCTTATAAACTTAACATTTTGTTAAACATACAACCATTCTCCCTATACAGACACATATCATATGCAACACAGTAAATCAGGTCAGGCTGAGGAAGATACAAGTATGCAACCAAGTTTTTGGTCCACAGACATGATACTTTGATACCCTCCAGAACACCAGCTTTCTTCTTCAGAACAGAAAAATACGGTCTTTTGCAACAAGATAGTAAGAACAACAAGAATCTGGATATATAACACGATGAAAATACTAAGCAAAAAAAGCCCAACTTAACCAACACTGAACAGCAGTTTCATGTTTGCTTGTTTTAGCAAGCTGGGCTCAAGTATCTTGCACACTTTCATATCTAGTAAACTATTTTCAACTTCTTTGAAACAATACCACTGGACTATCCATTGAGTACTGTTAAAAAATGCTGTGGGGTAACTTCAGCTTGCAATGACTTATGTATGACTCTGATTAAGTGCTGTACGTAAAGACCTAAGTAGAGAGTAAGTTTTGAAAAAGACTTCACCCCAGGCTCAATGTAAGTATTCCCAAGAAAACAAAGCTGGAGAAGACGGCAACATTTTTACAGCATAACAAGGTCAAACTGAACACATTTCAAATTTAAGATTGTAATAGATACATACAGGTTTCCAGACTGACAATTGTGGACTATTAATAAACTCTCAGCTGCATGATGCTATTATAGACCATAAAAGAAATTTTCACTGTGAACGTACTATTGTACGCTACTGTACAAATGCAAAAAGCAGCACAGGCATTTGCAAAGAGTAGATGCTATCAAGTGGCACCACAGTTCTTATGATCTGGGCACTTAATTTAGGTGACTGAATGGAGACAGTCTTTTCTGAAAATCCAACCTGTTGCAAATAAAGAACAACTCTGAATTTGAGCTTAACTCTTGTACAAGACTAACAATCTTTGCCAAATAAAATAAATAAGCTTCAGAAATCTCTTCTGTCTTTTGCCTAAATGAAGTACAAGTTTACTGCTTATTTTAAACTGCTTCAACCTAACCAAGATTGCTTGACCTTTTCAGTCATGCATACCACATAGGCCACTCTGACATCAAGGGAAAGTTCTATACCAAGGCCCTGCCGCATGAACAGAAGGATCTGTCTGGTCAGCCTGCATGTGTGAAGCAGTGATGACACCTCCCCAAAGCACCAGAGCTGTTGAGGACACACTACAGTACCAAATGCCTCCAAGAAACATCCTTGAAGCCCTCCAGAAATAGCAAAATTCCTGTTTTGTTGGGTTTTTTTTGGTATGGACAACTTGGAAAATGAAATGGAAAAAGCTGCACGTTCTCTTGGAAGATGAAGAACTTTCATAGCTATCACCCTTCTTGAGAAGCTACAAAAAAGGAACTTACTTGCACACATTTTAAGTGCCAACTGCAAGCCCACCATGAGCAGAACTGCAAGCTCACCATGAGCAGAACCCCATGTTAGTAAGGAAGCTACAGAGATGCAGCATCCCAGATGAACAGTCCTGAAGGCAACACACTACCAGTTGGTTTTAAGTGACCAAATCCTGTATCTTGGCCATTACCTAAACACAAAATGCTGAGGACTAACTCTTCCTTTTCTCAACTGAATTCTCAAAAAGTTCCAAAAAACATTCCAAAAGTCTGAACATCACTTCTGCGGGTCTAAACTTTCTCCAGACACAGGCATAGCATCAAACAGGAGACTATTACATGGACAGAGTGCAACTCTCTAAAAAGGTTTTCCTGTGGGAGAGGACAGTCTTGTGAAGAACTCAGCAGCCAGCAAGGTTAACAACTTCTTCTGTGTCTTTGATTAATAGTTTTTAAAACAATGAACTAGATATAGGATACAAACCACAAAACTTCTATTTCTCAAGGACATCAGTAATGTCTGTTGGTGAATCACTTTTACAGAGGACATAGCACTAGAAGGATTACACACACAGCACTGTATTTTCCTGGAAGGAGACTTTATAGAACTGTTAACAATTTTTTAACATCTCTACTTCTCTCTAGGTAAGAAGCCTGGGGAATGGACAAATGGAGACAATCAAAGTTGGGTAGAAAAATCTCTAATTCTTTTGATATCCTTTAAGAGGAAAAACAACTCTCACAAGTGCAATTCCCTGTTACTCATTTGAATAAAAACTGGTGATTCTGTGGGTTGCTAGCATTAGTCACATTTGTTATAGCACTTCTTTTTTGGCCATTTCGTTCCTCCAGATGGAGCAGGCAAGACTGTTACTAACAGTTTATGTTTCTATTAGCCACTAGGTCAGTTCCAGCAAACTACATTTTAACTTACACCCTACTGAAAACCTGTATGTTTTCATAACAACCATGGCTGCTTTCTTCATGGGAAGATGCTAGAGAGGCTTGAGTTTCTCTCTGGAAAAATGAGAGTTCTGGATGTACGCTCTAGAACTACTTCAGCAACTTAAGAAAATCTCAGAGACATGCAACTGTATTGTTATCTACAAACAGTAAATTTTTGCAACTCTGAACAAGGACTGTAAGATTAAGTTCACGTTAACGAGCACCTTCTGGAGAAATGCTATTCTGTAGAAGCCATAGAAACATACTTAAAATCCAAACTGCCTTTTACAGACTCTGTAACACAAACTATTGTTCATTATTGTTCAAAGACCAATTTGGGGAAGCATTTCTATTAAGAAACATACATAAAACTTCTCAGTTTGCCTCCTGTAATTCTTTAAATAAAGTGAATTTAGAATACTTACCTAACCATGCTGCAATAAGAACAGAATCAATTCCCTCTATGGGCTCACATATTCTAGCAACTACTGGATGTATTTGCTGTGACAGGTAGTACTGAGTATCAATAGAAAGATTGTCTTGCTTTTGCAACTGTTCTGGAGCATATGCTCGCTGGTTGGCACTGAGATCTGATCCATCCTAAGACAGGAGACACATATGCAACAAAGTGTGAAAAAAGTAGAATTCACATTCAGTGTATACAAAGGCTTATGCTTCAGATATTATTATGCATTATTTTTTTAACCCAAAATTGTTACACAATCACTCTCTTTTGATTGGTTTATTATGCATCCAATGCAAATCCAGCAGTAGTAAAAAAAAAAAACCCACACTGCTGATGCTGGCATCAACTAACAAGTTCAAGAATGTAAATCCAGCTTGTATTATTGCAGCCTACACGTGCAAATCAGTAAGAGTAGACAGAGTAAACAGTCCCATCTGTCAATTCTGAAATGCACAATGAAAACACATTGTAACCATCAGCCCAGTTAAAAATACACGGACGGCATGCATTTTGGATTCACTTTGTACTAAGCTAGCATTATCATTTTGCACAACAAGCAAATTCTAAGTCATGGGTATCAAAACTGTATCTGTTCACTAGGAAATTTATATTCTTTGATACTATAAAGAAAGAAATTGAATGAATGGTCAGAGAATGGACCACCGCTGATTGGCATGTGAATCGATTGGCAACAGTATCGATTTGAAAGAGCAAATTCTGAAATATTTGGAAATACTGAAAGAAACACATGTTGACATCTCAAGCCAAGAGAGGAACACCATTTAGGGATTAGAGCATACATTATATTCTTCTCCAATTTGAAAGAGGAAGATAAGGAGAAAATAATTCAATTTGGGAATGCAATAATTAAACTGAAGACAGTATTCATGGAGGGATTAAGTATCAACTCTAAGAAGATGGTACTCTTCTGGAAAATGTAACTCAGCCTGTAGAACCATATTCTCAGTCCACAACTACACTAGGAAGTTTTATCTTTAATGTGTATCAATAATCTTAGAGCAGAACTTAAAGTATTTTAGCAAACATTCAGTAATAGAAGTAAACCTTAACGGGGATGGAGGGGGAAGAATACCACATCTAGTTTTTTTGCTAAATACAGTCTCTTTTTTGCCTTTTTTCACAAGAAAAGAAACACTAATGCATTAACATGACACTATTTTTTTCACCCCAGTTCAGATGAGCTACTGGCTTCAACAGGGTCAACAACCATGGTCTGAAAACCCATCACTAATAAAGACAAACTGCAAGCCACTGGTCCCTCCTACTCCTTTCAGACAACTTAGTATTCAGAACAAAATTAATTTAGGACTATTCAGCTCATCCAGCTGCTTTGCAAAAATAATTACAATGCAATTCCTTCAGCTCCCTTCTTTCAACAAGTACATTCTTCTCATGTATTGTGCCATTGCTCAGCCATACCCGTGGCCCAGCTCTCTTAAGTCTAGGCAGCTTCTACAGGCATAAGAACTCTCAATCAAATAAAATACAGTATCTTTCAGTTTTTAACAGTGAAGGAGCTGAAATACTGGTCCACTACAGAAGTCACACTGTCAAGTCCATCAGTTTGGTTGATCTAATCCAACCTACACTTTGTTTTTTTAACAGCAAATCCGAAGTGGGGTATGTATTTGTGAGATAATGTTAAACATTTATAAGATAAACACCTGAAAACAGGAAGTTTCTCAAATTCCCCAGTCTATCCAAAGGAGGTACTGCCAGATCCAATGACTCTGAACCAAAAAGACACAGGTTGAGACTGAAAGTAACAATGACACTATTTAACCAGCACTACCCATTAGCTTTCCAAGAACGACAGGTTCTTCACCACCCGAATTTTCTTCTCCTTAAAAGAAAGACTGGATATTTTCCTTAAAAACAGGTCCTAGTTTCAGGCAAAAATTAATTCAGGGGAATTTTATCAGCCACCATATGGAAACAGTCAGACAAGCTGAGCTGATCATAGTGGTGCTTTCTGGCTTTATAAAACTAAATTAAGTACAGAAAACTGACTATTTTAAACTATAACATAATCTCACTATAAAGAAATGCCAAAACATTTTATTCCAGGAGTTGAGTTGCTTTTCTTTGCCATCTCTCAAAACAATACCTGCTATTTAGTTAAAGAGATTTTTACCTGACAAATTATGTATGACACTGTGTCTCCCGCCTTCACCTTTCGGCCTCCTTGAGAGTTTATCCACATGGCAACATGCACATGTGGCAAGCTTTTTTTGTCAGGATAATCCTGTGGATCTTTTGTCAATGCCTAAGAGATCAAAGGAGGAACCAGAAACATAACTATGAGAACAGTGTTTTACTTCAGTGATGGAGAACTCAGAACCTTAAAAGACAAGTGTGTTTGCAACACAAAAAAAATAAGATGGAAAAAAATGTAATAAAGGTATTTTCCAAACATTAAAGTCTAGGTACAGTCCTTCATACATTAATATCACAATAGTTCAAACCAGTTACAGATACAATGCAACTGTTTTCAAATTAAACTACATAGAAGATGAAAACATTATTCAAAATAAAAAAAATACAGCCAGAGATTACCCTCTCACCCCTGCACCAGTTCAGGTCATAAAGTAAATCTCTATATTAAGCAGTTAACTGTATATAACAAGCTCTGTAGCAAGAGGATACAACTGGATTTAACATTTCCATGCATCTCTTACTTCTGAGATTCCACAATGAGTTTTTCCTCTACATAAAACACTACATTTAAATATTTACAGTTAAACCCATTCTTAGAAATAACTTATACATTTGACTTAATAGTAAAATACATTATTTTTTTTTAAAGTAGCAGAATAAAGAAACATTCAGCATTTAAAATGAAAATGCTTCCAGGTATCTTTTACTGGGACACTAAGTAGTACTGTAAACACCAGTGTGTTCTAATATTACAGTTTGGGGTTTTTTTACGTTAACCATAAAAATCACTGATTTCTCTAAACACTAATATGACAACCTGAATGCATTTCTGAACTGATTAACACAGTCTTACAGAGCAGACAGATGTCCAGCTGGCAGAAGAAAGAGACTTCGGATGGAACAAATCTGCAACATCTCTATTAGAAGCACAAGAGGGGCATGTAATAGCTGATTCATTAGTGAAAAACACCCCTGGCGGGGGGTGCTTTTGAAATTAAATATATGGATTTCATTGAGGATTCATAAAAATAAACCAAAACCACAATGCTGCTTGCCAAAACTCTTGTAGGTAAAGCAGAGCGGTTTACTTCTTGGTGTAGGAAAGTCTTGAATGAGACCTCAAAATTACTATTAGCTTTCTTCTACACAGCTTTGAAGGGAAATAAACTAAGAATAATAGGTTTCTATATTTTTTTTCTAGAAAATGGAACATTTGATTCTTTTCCATTGCATTCTTCAGTTATGTATTTTAAACCTGAAATATAAGATAATTTAGGAGAAAACTTCTGAAATGACATGAGCTATCATGTCATTCTCAAAGTGCAGAATCAGTGAGTAAGATAGTAGAATGGGATCAGACACAAAGCTGTTATTCTGAGGAAGCAAGACTAGCCTCCAGCCCCACAGGGTATTTTCTTTTTCTCACACCATACAGTCTTTGCTGTATGTTCTATACTACTCAGTATCTAATAAAACTCCTGATACTTCATGGCATCAGAAGGATTAAAAGTATTTTTATCAAAAGTCAATATATTCAGGAACAGTGAAGCTTTTCTGAGGCAGAAAAGAGCTGAGAAATCATTTACCTTGTTTATTTCAAATTGATTTACAGGGATCTGGCCATTGGTCACATTTTCTCCAATTTCTATAAGCCGCCTTTGAATGTTTTCCACAATTATGTCTCTGGACTGATCAGAAAGAATCTGACCAATTATGTAGCTGCAAAACCAGTCCAGAAATGAAGAAAAGCTTAAGACATACAAAGCAAAACCATCACAATAAACACAATCCTCTATTCCCCTGGGTTACCTCTAAGAATTAAAGAGCCTAAAGATGAAGTCTGATGCAAAATCTTTCAAAATTTGCCAAGACATTTCATGATGTGTTTTATCTATTTACTTATTTTACTAAAAGCGAATTATTGGAAATGGTTCTAATGTTAAACAGTGATTTAGAATTGTTGAGTGCAACTGGTTTCTATTTTCTGCTCCCATTTAATTTTGCCATTTACCATTCTGTAGCAGGTATCTTAAGATGAGGGAGAACATATCAAGTAAGCAAAGTCTTGCCTATTTCTGTAAATGTGGTTGGAAGATCTGCCAGCTGCAGAAGAGTTAGTCACTAAAGAACACTCTCAAACATTTGTATAGCTTTAATTACTAATACATTCCTAACTTGGAAAAATTTGCTTCTATTATGATGCATCTTTTCTTAGAAAATGCAAGTCTTAAGAACAGTAAGCAAGTGTGGGGTGTATTTTTACAGATGTAAAAAAGTATTCAATTTTGGATGCATTTGGACCACAATTTATTTAAATTTTCAAGAGGCAGTACGCAATAGAAGTTGAGTCAGCCCACAGATGACCACCTCTCCACCCACCCCAACTTTCTTTCTACAGTGATAAACATATTATTTCTACTGAATTTAAGCATGAAAATGCCCTGTGCAATGACAACTAATAAATCATCAATCCAGTATCCATCATAATGAAGTATCAGAGGAGTTTCATTTAAGAAATGGAAGAAAAACAGTTTTGGGGGAAGGGATCATCAGCTCAGGCTGCACCCAATGCACTTCCAGCTTTATTAGGAGATGCTGAAAGAGCTGACCACCAGCTTCTTTAACCACCTTCAAAAAAACCCAACTGACCTAATCCCTATGACTCCAAATGCTTATAGCACCTACCATTTTCACAAGATGTCACCTGTTAAACTGCCAACTCAAATGCCCAGCTTCCACAGCAGATGCAAAAACAAACAGTGAAATTAGAGACATTTGGATTGGAACAAGTACACTCTGTTACCAATGCTGAAATCCAATGTTCACCATCTCCTACAAAAATCAGTTAAGATGCTCTAACATTGATGTTACCTACCAATCTGCACTGTTCAGGAAACAGGCATGTGGTATCAAAGGTTTATAAAGCATGTACTGTTTAAAACAGAACGCCAAGGATAATGCCACAAAGAAACTCACTTTCCAGTCTCTTTTGCGAGATCACACCAGTCTCTTCGGACTATATCCAGTCCCTTCAGTTCTTGTTTAGTTACGTATTTCCCATCTCCTGTTGGTTCCACAGTCAGAGCGGCATATTTCTTCTTCTTTAACAGTAGCAAGGACTTAAAGACTCCATCAATATCAATTTCCAACAATTTATAGAGCTTGTTCACTTCACTTTTGACCTGCAAATGCACCAACATGAAAGCCCAATGCAACACCGTAATAACTACAGAAAATGTCAACTTCTATCTAGAAGCCTATTATTCTTAAGCTTTAAAACAAGTAACATTACACACTCTGCGTTTGCATATATATTTTAAAGACTGCTGAGATACCATTACTTGTGAAATTAAGTTCATAAGAGTAACTATAAGCTACTATTAAAATTAAGGTTCACCCACTGGCTTCTTCAGGATTTATACCTTGGTATATCTAACACCTTAGCATAATTAAGCAGGGCAGAGAAGCATGGAACTGAATGTGACCTTGCAGATAACTGACTCCAGCTCATTTCACTAGGGCAGCTACTCTATCTAGCCTCTCACATAAATTAAGCAAACAAGGGATTTCAAAGTAAGGATCCATTTTCTAGAAAAAGATAAGAGATTGTCTCTTAGAATATGGAAACTGCTTTATAAAAAATATTTAAGTATTTATTTATACTCTTCCCTACAATATGCCTACTTTTTCTATAGCACCTCAGCAAGAGAGAATGGTGCCATTTTTCTACACACATGCTATGTCTTATCCACATACAAAAGCTTGAAATTGCACTTGGTATGTTGTCTTAATATAGCACTGAATATCAAGTGGCTCCCCATCTCGCCTCTACTCTAAGAGGACAGAAATGCAATAGCTCAGAACAGCATGTACCTTCAATAACAAACTTTGGTTCCAATACACATTCACCCGTTTACTGGCTCCGCTAAAAAGTCTCCCACTTGCATTTTTCTTTCTTCATACATTTTCACTTTACTTTCTTCAACAGAATATCTGCACATCACTCCTCAGACATCCTGTTCTCTCTTCGCCTGTTCTACTCTTCACTTCTTTCCTCTACAGCTTACTTTCTTTCTTGATTTTCAGTATCTCCCTATCAACTCTTACTCCATTATTTCCAGTTCTCGTCAGAGCCCACCAGCGATGAACTATCCTTTTTACATGCCATGCTTAAGTTTTATACAAATTTAAGTTTCTCTACCATGTAGCACACACCCTCACTATGATAGGAACAGTACTTTCAGCATAAAATCTCACTGGTCATCTATCTGGATTTGGGCACACATTACCAGTTTTAACCAAAACTCTCCTTACAAATTTTCCATGTATATGTATACATACATATATATGTGTGTATTTATTTTTTCTAACTTACATCTCTATTTTTCCTATTGCAAGCACCATTATAACCTTTAATACTCCAGGGCTATCCTTTAGAGTTTTATATTCCTTGTATAATTTTAAGTTGTGAAAGGACATCATGAAGCTAAACCATTTTATCAAGAGCTTCATGTGTTGCTCATTAAAGCAAAACAGTCTACGAATTTTTCTGCCTTTTAAGTATTTCCAATTATTTTTTTTTTACATCATACTAATCAAGTACTTAAAAACCAGCAACAGTGAATGCACTGGCAAATCTGATTCATAAGGATGCACAGAAAAATGAAGAAACGTATAAAATTCTGATGAGTAATGACTGAAGGGAGCGTGAATATAAATAATGGGGAAGTTAAGGGTAGGAGTGAACACAACCAGAAACCTGTGAGACAAGGCATTAGATGGGGAAAACAGAAAGAACATGAGAGAATTTTCTCCAATAGAAAACCAAAATTAATCTCTCGGAGGAATACTTCATCACTGAAGACAACCTATAAATTCACACTTCACATCAGAACAGGGGTACATATGCTAACTGCTCTCAGAGTAATTGTTTGCATTAAAACTGTGTGTCTTCCATACAGTCTGCATTAAAGCAAAAATATAATGAATGCAATGTAAATATTCCTCATCCCTGAACATGACTTTTTGAAAGAAATTATTAAGCAATACAACATTGATATTTCTTAAGAGTGTTCCTTATCAACAGATACAATTCTCTATTGTTAACATTTTTATATGAATTATGCAAAATGAGGAAAACCTAAATTATAGAAGTGCTTGCAAAAAAAGTCACTATCATTTTCTTGAGGAATAAACAAACAAGAAACATGTGAAATAAGAAACACAAACCCCACTTTTGTATGCCACAGAAAAAATACTGAGAGCCACAACTTTCACAATTGCATCGCTAAGTTTGAGAGTGTGCTTACTTACAGACGTAAGTGTATTCACTTTTAAAATCAAGTACATGATATGAAAACTTTAATCAAAATGTGTCTGGTTAAAAAAAAAAAAAAGACACCAACAAACAAACAGAAAAAAAAAGGCAAAACAAAAACCAAACCTAAAACACCCCCCAAAAATCCCAACAACCCAAAAACCCCTAAACCAATGACAAAACAACCCAAACCAAAGAATCAAAAAAAACAAAACCAATAACAACTGATACAAGATACAGAAGTGATTAGGTTAAAAAACTCTGAGATTTCACTCTTAAGAAGGCGATAAGTTCAAAAACCTACCTGTTTTCTCAGTAAACCTGAATCAAAGCCAGAAGTATTTAACCTACGATGCCGATCCTGTCAGCCTTTATAAAAACTATGATTAACTGTTCCACTACAACATTTACCACATATGGGAGTATGTGGATAAAAACCCAACTAGAATGAAACCACATACAAACACATCTAGAGTGGGGCTAAACTTTCTTACACTATGCTGCATATACACTTTAAATTATATATAGTCTTGTATGGCAAACAGAAGAGAGAGATTGCACCAGCCCTCTTACTACTAAGTTATGACATCACAATATTAATCCTTTTTCCCTCCTCCTGTGATGCACCTACTTCCCAAAGTACCAAATTAGCATAAAGGCAAAAGTATTCTAACTTGCCCAAAATCACTCGTCTTACAATTACATGACTTTTGTTTAATGTTATAAAAATCCCTTAACGTTTTCTTTAGCTTCCATAGCTCTAATTTTCATCACAATTTCTTCCATCTTGCGAAAACAACTCGTGCATTTTTTTTAAGTGTTCTAAAACATTTTTCACTTCCACAATTTCACAGAGCCACAAAACTTCCACATCATCAATTGCCAACTGCTAATCAGAGATCTCTTCCATATCTAATACACCTTGGAAATTAATATTTTAAATTAATTATTTTCATTTATTATTAATAATTTATCAGTGGAAATCTGATGGCACATAGAGTATAATACATAGTACATAACTAAGCCAAACTGATAGATACCTTTCATGTCAAATCAAAAATCATTCAAATCTAAATTGTGTTCACATTGTAAATGGAACTAGTGTGGAAGAATTGTACCTTACGTTTTGGCTGCATATAGTCTCCCAATAACTTAGGATTAGTAAAAAAGCTTATTATATAATGAACGTGTCATTCAATTTAACCAATTTTAAACAAGCACAAAGTAGCTACACATGAAGACAGGGCAGTCTGAACTTTTACTCCTTCATAGTGTCCACACTTTGTCAAGTTCTTCCTTATGGCTTATTCTCTGCTTATGCCATGGAGTCCTCTCTTCATACCATCTGTGTTACAGCACAGACACGTAGGAAAGCTTTAAAATTAAAAAATGCCTTACCTTGTTCCCCAGCTTGAAGACCTCATCCAAATTGGTGCTATTAGTGTTTATCATAATGGAATCTGTGTCTCCATAAATCACTTCAAGGTTCATCTAAATGAAACAAATTGCTTTGAAAAACAAAACAGAACCATTCCATCTTTTCAAAGTCTCAACTCATTTTCAAGATTCAAAAATATCATTACCTGTATATTATCCCTTAAATATGAAAAGCAGAAAAATGTTAAGATTTACCGAGAATTCTGTACATTTCATTAAGACATATTTGAATGTAAAGAAACTTAAACCACTGATTTTTTTTTTTAAATTGCCGCTCAGTTGTGTACACAATATAAGTAGTTAAAATTTTATTAAATTAGTGCTAGAAAATTAAGTCAGTGAACAAGTCCAATCTTGAGAAACAGCAGGAACTCTAATCAGAAATAACTTTAGACTGCTAGGACACAAGAAGATCACTTAGACTCAGAGACTGCTGGACAAAGTCAAGACTATTCACACAAGGCACTTAGCCAACGAGCTTGAAAGACAATACAAGTGTTAGGTGTCCTATTCCAGCCCTAGCCATCACAATGTTATTACAAAAAAGTCATTCTAGATTTAAGGAAAAAACCAAACCAAACAAACAAACAAACCCGTGAATACTCTATCTAGTGAAAGTATTGGCTAGTGGATACAGTAACTGAGAACACCACAGTACTGTCCAGACTAGGCTGCTCTTCTTACACTTCTTCAGATTATGCATGTGGCTTCGTATTTCCATCTTCCCACTCCCATCCTTTTTCTTCTGCTGTAATCTAAACTTAATTACCTGCGTTACTCCTCTCCTGGGCAGCAGATCTTTCAGGGAACAAGGCATTTATTTTGGATAAGGATCTAGCTACTATGACCCAAAAGTTTTGTATCCACAAGTTGAACTACTGAATATCTACACCCGGAGATGAACACAAACACCTACTTGATTCCTCCTGACTGACACTGTCCTTCGTATCATCTCATTCTGATCCTTGTAACAATTCAAATGCCCTACCTAGAAAAGATTGTGTTCAAACACCAGCCAGACAGCCATAATACTCTGTGATAATGGAGCAAAACCTCTAGCCAAATGGAGGAGCATGCCAAAGCCTGAGGTGCATATGAAAGGCATAGCAAGGAAAAAGGTGAAAAGAAAAACTGTCAACACCAGTAAACGTCACAAAAAATGGGCAGATGCATCCAATTACATAATATTTACTTCAAAAAATGAAAACCTGATGTCTTCAATGGTGGAAAAATCAATGCAGCTGCAAAAACTACAGCATGGCTATGTCCATGTTAAACTCTATAGTCAAAAAATCACCCTGTGGCAGAGTTTAAAGTATGCCAAAAAATAAACTGTAATAAAACACTAGAACACATGGTGTAACGGATCTATGAGTAAACTCTAATTAGCACTGTTGCTAATTTGCTTGAAACAGTCACACATAGGCTTCAAACAGGGGCCAGATCATATCTGTGGTAGGAAAAGAAAAAAGCTATAATCCATTATGAAGGATTACATTTGTAAACCAGGCATCCTAAGAAGTGATTTCAGGTCTGTTTGGGTTACAGTTCCCCTAGAATAAAAAAAATTCACCAGGTGTGCTCTTTAAGGGTTGTTTTTTAAATGAAAAAGCTCAGCATTACCTTTTGCACCATCTCCTTGGTATGCATCAAAATCTGAAATAAAAAAAAATAATCAAAGATTAGTGTATGATATAATTACAAGCTAGCACTGCAAACATATCCATTAGGTTGCTAACTCCAAATGCTCTCACCTTTCAAAACAAAGCAAACCACCTCTCTCCTGGCAACACACAGTCACCTCAATACTCCTATTACATGAGTAAATTCTCATCTGACCTTGTATTAACGCTATTATTAACTCCCCTAAAACAAGATTAAAACAAATCTCAAAATTGCATGGGCAAAAACATATTTTACCTTAGGAAAAAAAGAACACTGAATCAAATGATCAAATAAAACCTGATCAGAAAGTGCCAGAATTAAGCCTCTTTCAGTAATTTAGGTCAGTTGCCTCCTTCATACCCATCAGCTTATCTCTTGACGTCACTGAGTCTTTTCCCCAAAACATCCTATTCGGTACACCCTTGATGGTGCTCACTTAACAAGAATCTAGTCAAAAGGTTGATTACCCTTGTCATGATCTCAGAATGGGTCATCAAAAAGCAAATTCCTTAATGAAGTGGGACAAGGAGCTGGGATGGAGACAGCATACAGATGTTGAATCAGTGGGCAAATACATGTGTAGCCACGTTTGTTCCTCAGCCAAGAATGCACCCCAAGTCCCCCAAATACTCTGAACAGCAATTCTCTGAACCTTAGAAATAGCTATAGAGACCTCACATGAGTAGGCTACTGCTTCCATCTCAGCACAGTGGAGAGGGGTTGAAGAGTCTATCGTCTGAAGCCACAGATATAGCTGTAGCACAGAAATGTCAAAACAGAATTAGCCTGTTGAACAAAATGTGTACCTGCTGCAGCAGGAAGGGATTGGTGAAGTTTACACAGCTGCATATGAACCAAAATCTGGTCCACTCCTTCAGTCACCTGTACTCATTTCCACCATATTCCCTACTTCCTATTTCAACAGGATCCAGGTGCTCTGACACGCAGCTCCAGATTCCACCTGGTTAGTCCAAGTTCCTTGGTTTCAGTCCTTTTCCATCCCCACTCAGGATAAATCTCAGAGTTTTTTTCAGCTAATCCTGCTACTCACATATAGTTATACTTTTAATTTTCTTAAATAAGGATTACAAAGTAAAGGATTACTTTGAATCAGTTGTTAGAGCAATGATAGATCAGTCTATTAGGTGAATCTGACCAGTGTGGTACTCTAGCTTTAAAGACAGCCAACACACTATTCTAACAGGTTATATTAAATTTAGTAACTTGGTCTAAATTTTATTACTTTTCATACACCAAATAGCCATATTTGCCAAAAAGGCAGAACCATGACTTGCAGTCAAGAAGTCTACAACAGGGAGGTGAGCAGTAGAAATGAACAGGGATGAGGAAAGACAAAGGAAAAACAGGTAAAAGCTGGACATGCTCAATGGGAATAAGACCATCTTATGGGAAACCTTATGACCTTCATAAGGCCAAGGAGCTTAAAAATCAATCCAAGAGTCTTGACTAATGCAATACTGATTATTGCTGTTGCAGCAAGCAATTCTGAGTTGAAGGCGAAATGTCCACCTCTACATAATAGTACATGAACAGGATGACAACACTGTCATTCCTTCAATATGTACAGTTTCTTTAGTATTTCTGAACTTTTAAACAACCACAGTGATGAACACTAAGGTATGATGCTCCATTATGCTTTTTCAGTCTGTTTTAAATTATGCACCACAGAATTATGCACCGAAAGCATTCCAAGTTTCACAGCTCTTGACTCTCTAAACATAATATTCTGTTTCAACATACTCTCCCAAAGTACAAAGACATGAACTAAGCAAACACAATATAGCATTCCCTTCAAGGCACTTAAGGAAAGGTTAGGTTCCAAACCACAGCTGACTCATAATGAATGTGAATTCTTGTCAGGGTTATTCCCCAAACACATATGGCTACCTATGGATTTACACTCTTTGAGTCAAGTTCAAAACATCCAGTTAGTTTAAAGACCGTCCACTGATGCTGCACACTGGGTACTCGGACAATGCAATGCCTGAACTCCGCTGAAGTCTCAAACCGCAAAAAATTCAGCTGGCCTCAATCTCTTATGTAGACAAAGAAGAACATGGTGAAATGGTGAATCTTAACTGCAGATTCACTCTAGGCTGTATGTGCTCAGATGCACCCGATTCCATTTTAATCAGAAGCTTAAAAAAGATATTCCACTCCTATTCATCTCCTAGTGAGCGATTCAGATGGCACCACCCCACCATTTTTCCATGGAGTTTAAAAATTATTCTAAAGACACATATTTCTGGTACGTGACATTAAGTTTCATACACAGTAATCAGAATTCCAGCTTATTAACAACCCCCCTTTCTCTCACTTATTAGCTAACTCCTACAGAGAAATGTTATACCTTTCCCTTAGTACTCCAAAAGCAAACAGAAGTCCCTGAAACAAAAAACTGGACAGAGAAATTGAGAGTTTATATATAAAAGAGAAAGAGGCCTATCATTTTTTTCCCCTTGATTATCTGTGGTATTTTCTATTTCATTCTCTGAAATAATGTTATCCAATAATATTTAGAAAAGTAACACTATTTTTTGTTAGAATAAGATTACTCCCCACTAAATATATATATATATATATATTCAGCTGTGCAAAGACCATTTCTCAGTTGTCTCTGAGGACAGCAGTGGATCTAGGCAATAAGAAGGTCACAGACAAGTTAGCTTAATCAAGTGACTGGCATATGCTAGTGCTACCCATTCTGACAGGAGATCACTTATAAGTGCCAACAGCTACAAAACAGAAGGTTATAAAGGCTTGCTAAATTCATTAATAAGGCAGTCAGTAGTTATCTGATTTCACAGCAACACCTGCATATTTATCTTCTCATTACCAATTGGATGATGAATTTTTTTTCAAGCACATTTCAAAAATCTGCCAACTTCAAGTGTAGAAAAAAAAATAAACTTTGTAGTTAATTTTTCCCTTAACAAAGTACAGCTGTTGAGAATAATTGTTCAAGATCTTACCCTGTAATGTCAACTGCAGCAGAACAAAGAGTATTTAATTAGCAAATCTATCCAGTAATTCAACACCTATTATATAAAATGCCTTCGTGATTTTATTCAGGATAATTTGCTAAGAGGGTTATTACTGACATTCAGATGAAATTTAAAATTCCTACGCAAGTCGAGTCATAATAGCAGTAATGATCCCCCCAATCAGGAGATACTGTGTCACACAAGGTTCTTTTGCAATGCAGCAGCCGATTTCCTGACTTCTTAATTCCTGGGCTCAGCTCAGTGAGAGCCCTTCATGCCAACATTTCAGTCAGCAATACATCCTTAATGGGACTCTATTAAAATACCTAGAATAAAAATTACTTTTTTCTTTTTTTTTTGGTTAAGAAGAATGACAGCACTGCTATCATATCAATCATTCGTAGTTTCTCAGAAATGCACAGCAAAGAAGGGAGGTTTACAGTGAGGCTGGGAAGACAGAAGAAAGAGGGAAGAGAATAGGAAAATTGTTACTCTGTAGTTTCCTTTTGCAAATAATATTGCACTGCTCATGAGAGCTGGATTGTCTCCTATTGCAGGCAATCCAAGTAGGAAGAATTAATTGCCTGGCAACCCATCTGTACAGCCGTGCCCCCTCCCCCCCAGCAAACATATACTTCTAAAAACCTGTGAACTTCTCAGCAGAGTGAACATCTGTGAAATTCTATTTTAACTTTTTTTCTGGTGAAAGCAAGACAAGCAACACACATTCTCTCACCATGGACTGTGAGGCGATATAAACGGAAAGACTGTAATTGCAGACAAGCACTCTAACTGCAAAATCCCCTGTCCTAATTCTGCTCCAACTAATTACTTAATTAAACGAGGATGTGATTTAAGAAAAAGAATGATTATAAATAAATAAATATACAAAGAACAGCCTTACTATTATCCATTACATCAAGTATTTTTAAAAGTTCTATACTTAAAACCCACTAAAGAATACCTTCCAACGAGAGGATGCTGATGCGAAAACAAGCAAGGATACCCAAGTTAAAAAACAATGGGATAAGCACACAAAAATAACACACTGGAGCAAAGATTTCTCCTGAAGACACACAAATCTTTTGTAGATTCCCTGGGCTGCAGATATGAAGGAACAGAAATGGACACTTAAGACCAGATTCAAAAGACTGATCAGAATGATGACAGGAACATTGCATCGAAGGTGCATACAAAGAAACCCCAAACCCAAGTCACTTATGCATTCACTCTTGTCCTGGGTTCAGCAGTGGCAGTCAGTTTTTTGTTTTTTTTTTTCTTCTTAGTAGCTGTTGCAGCACTGTGTTTTTGACTTTTGGCTTGGGAACAAAAAAAACTGATAACACCGATGTTTAGACTGACCAAGGATTTTGTGAGTCTCATGCTCTGCCAGGGAGGAGGAGGGGCCGGGAGGAAGCGGGGACAGGACACCTGACCCAGACTGGCTAAGGAGGTGTTCCATACCACAGCACGTCATGCCAGGGGATGGAACTGGGAGCTACCCGGAAGGGCACGTCCCCTGGTCGGTCGGGCTGTCTTTTCCGGCGGGCAGTATCGTATTCTCTTCCCTTGTTATTTCTCTTGTCGTTGTTATTGTTGGTGGCGGCAGTGGTGATTTGTGTTATACCTTAGTTATTAAACTGTTCTTATCTCAACCCGTGGGAGCTGCATTCTTTTGATTCTCCTCCCCGTCCCTCCAGAAGCGGAGGGAAGAAAGGTGGGGGGGGGGGGGGGGGGGGGGCAGTAGACTGCGTGGTTCTGATTTACAGCTTGGGCTTAAACCACGACAGTTCTTTTGGCGCCCAACGTGGGGCACGAACCCACGACCCTGAGATTAAGAGTCTCATGCTCTACCGACTGAGCTAGCCGGGCCTTGAGAACCAGATTTTGTGGCGACATGGCACCCCAGAAAGAATTGAATCAGACAATGGGACTCATTTCCGGAATAACCTTATAGACACTTGGGCCAAAGAGCATGGCATTGAGTGGGTATATCACATCCCCTACCATGCACCAGCCTCTGGGAAAATCGAACGGTATAATGGGCTGTTAAAAACTACACTGAGAGCAATGGGTGGGGGAACTTTCAAGCATTGGGATACACACTTACCAAAGGCCACCTGGTTGGTCAACACCAGAGGATCTGCCAACAGGGCTGGCCCAGCACAGTCAGAACTTTTACATATTGTAGAGGGGGACAAAGTTCCTGTGGTGCACATGAAGAATTTGCTGGGGAAGACAGTCTGGGTTATTCCTGCTTCAGGTAAAGGCAAACCCACTCGTGAGTTGTCCTCTGTACAAGGAGAAAAACTAAGACTGCTTAGAGCCTTGGCAAAAACTATATTTTTGAAGACTAACCGTTTTCCAACTCAGCTGTTTACTTCTGCAACTATATAGTAAGAAAATCATTCTTTAGCAATTCATATTAGCTAGTGCTTCCCATGATGCAGAGGAATAAATGGGCAGGAAGAACTGTGTTCTAGTATGTAATACCATTCACAAATCTACAGAAGAAGTATTTCTGAACCTCTGCATTTTTTGCAACCTATTCATTAGCTCTGCTCACATTCTGTGGTAAGTACCTCTAGCACTGATGGCCACAGGATGCTGCAAAAAGATTTTATTAAGGAGAATTTTCAAGAAAGGTTTCTATCACTGGACAAAAAGTCATATATATGCCATAAGCAAAAGTGAAAGAAAGATGGAAGCCTTGTTTGCCACACTGAATGAAGCACCATAATGCAGCCTTTCTATTAGACAAAGGGACTTGATTTAGAGAAATTCGAGTGACCGGATTCAAGTAGTTAATAAATAAGTTTGTTTCAAAGAGCACTTACTGAGTATCTGCTGCAGTGAGAAATACACCCCACTGCCAAAATTTTCCCTTCTATTTTTTTTTCCAGAAACGCTGGAATTAACTGTCCATACTTCACCCAACAAAGCTGACAGATATTAATACAACTTTGACAGATGCTGTGTATAAAACCAGTATTGGATGGTACACCAAAATCAAAGGGAGAATGGGTCCAAGGGCTGACGCAGTGTACACAAAGATCCAGTGACACGTTTGCATACCAACAAAAGGTAGTACCTCCTGCCTCTCAAACAACAAAAGCACAAAAAGGCAGCAACAGAAACATGCTGAACAACAAAGATCATGTGTACCTTTGTCACATTTTGACAAGGAATGCGAAGATGACAGTAAAACACTGCAGATGATGATATGAATCAAATTACAATTTGAAGGCAATGTTCCCTTGGTGCCAGAAAGTATCTTTAAAATTCTACAGTACCTCTATTTCAAGTATTTGTGGTGAGTTTTGCTGAAGAGAACAGGAAAACCAGAATTAATTCCTTACTACACTCCACAATTATTGGTTATTCTGCATAGTATATTACAAACCATGCCATACTACAGCAAATTTCACCTGTTTTTGAAAGGATTCTTTTGGTATTAGAGTGAAAGAAAAGACAATGAAATATGCTCCTAGAGCTCTGGATTAAAGTAAAAAAAAAAACCCCAAAACCAACCAACCAAAAACCAAAACAGATCAAACCCCAAAACCCAACAACCAGAAAATAAACCCACAACACATCAAAAAAAGCTTCTGTGTTGGAAATTCATTTAAAATCTTGGAAATGGAAAAACTGAGTGCTCAGCAATGAAGTTGAATACTCAAGTGCATAGAAGGTAACTGACCCAGTTCTGATCCCACTTCATGTTCCCAGAAGCAATAATACAATGTCTGGGTGGATAACTAGCTATGAAAGACACCCATATGCCACGGGCATCTCCTAACCCTCCAGAGTCAGTAATGCTCCTTCCAGAGAAGCCAAACATCAGGACCAGTAACAGTTCCTAGAGAAGCACCAGCGTTCACAGTTCACTCACGGAAGCATTTTCTTTCTGACCAACTCATTCAAAACCGAAAACCTGAAACAAATGAGGGAGCAGGGAATTTTTTTTCCTGTTTCACTCCTTGAAAAAACGAGATTAGCAACACCTAAAACCCCTTGAAGAACATGGTACTCAAGCCAATTTCAGCTCATTAACTCTTATGAATATTTTTTTATTTAAATCCATTAAATAAATCTATGCTTGATGAACATTTTGTACTTAACTGTAAGACGCATAGGTAGCTTTGCTTAATAAGACAACCTTTTGTGCATTTCAAGTACACTGCACCTACATCAAAAGCTAACAGTATCACAAACCACAAGTAAAAACACTTCTAATAAGCAAGAATATGACAAGCATCATTTAGCATTTCCTAATAAAACCAAAACATGTGTTAAGTTATTCAATATTTAAATGCATACAGAGGAGTATATCCTCCTTAGAGAAAACACCGGCATTTGTTTCAGTGAAATGAACAAACATTTAGACAGGAAAGCTTTATTTTGCTTTGTTTCCCAAATGGTCTAACACGATCAGCAAAACAGAATCTGTCTTTCACTAAGGAAAAAATTAAGATTACAAGACCAATAAATAATTAACAGTTGTGGCTGTTCAGCCTGGAGAAGAGAAGGCTGCATGGAGGCCTCATAGCAGCCTTCCAGTATCTGAAGGGGGGCTACAAGGATGCTGGGGAGGAACTCTTCATTAGGGGCTGTAGTGATAGGATAAGGGGCTAACGGGTTAAAACTTAAACAGGGAAAGTTTAGAATGGATATAAGGAGGAAGTTCTTTACTGTGAGGGTGGTGAGGCACTGGAATGGGTTGCCCAAGGAGGATGTGAATGCTCCATTCCTGGCAGTGCTCAAGGTCAGGTTGGACAGAGCCCTGGGTGGCGTGGTTTAGTGCGAGGTGTCCCTGCCCATGGCCAGGGGGGTTGGAACTAGATGATCTTAAGGTCCTTTCCAACCCTAACTATTCAATGATTCTAAAATTATTTACTCATAAACCAAGGTTTCCTGTTTGGCTAGACAAGTTAGAATCCAGTCAAAGCTTAAACCACAGCACAAAGATTTTCCTCCAAGTAACAGCAAAATCACAGAATCATAGAAAGGTTTGGGTTGGAAGGGACCTTAAAGATTATCTCATTCCCGCCACAGTGGGGAAGAGGCACCTTCCACTAGAGCAGGTTGCTCCAAGCCCCATCCAACCTGGCCTTGAACACTGCCAGGGATGGGACAGCCAGAGCTTCACTGGACAACCTGTTATAATCTAGGGAAGAATAACCATACTATCCTCCACATCAGGTTTAAGTTGAACTACAGTTTTAGAAGACGTCTTTCAAATATGTAAGCATGTCTCTCAGTCTTGAGCTGACAGGAATGTAAGTAGAATCACAGAATCAACTACATTAGAAAAGACCTTTAAGATCATCAAGTCCAACCATTACCCCAGGACTGCCAAGTACCACCACTAAACCATGTCACTGAGGGCCTCATCTGCACAGTTTTTGAACAGTTCCAGGGACGGTGATTTCAACACTGTCCTGGACAGCCTGTTCCAGTGCCTGAGCACCCTCTCTGTGAGGAAATTTTTCCTAATATCTGATCTAAACCTCCCCTGGTGCAGCTTTTGAAGCCGTTACCTCTTGTCCTAACCCTTGTTACCTGGGAGAAGAGATCAACCCCCACCTCTCCCCATCCTCCTTTCAGGTAGGTGTAGAGAGTGATAAGGTCCCCCCTGAGCCTTCTCCAGACTAAACAACCCCAGGTCCCTCAGCTGTTCCTCATCAGACTTGTGCTTTAGGCCCTTCACCAACTTTGCTGCCCTTTTCTGGACCCGCTCCAGCAATTCAATTTCTTGTAGTGAACTACTGTCTTACCTCCCAGTTAAGTTACTATCATAGCCATATAACTAGAAGTCCCAGAGAAATCAGGGAGTAGGTCTCAGAATCAACAGAAAACAAAATAAACTTAAAACCCAGGATTTACAGGTCCTTAAGGCTCTGCTCCCTTACCTCCCAACAGTTAAAGAAGATTTCATTACAGAAAAAGGGTCTATCTATCCTATGAAAGGCTCTTTAAGGAAGTGAGTATGGAGTTGGCAGGAAGCAAACCAGGATTACCTTTCTAAGGTTCTCCTGGTCCGCATCTTTTATCTAATAAGGACAACTTGCATGCCTGGAGAAAATAGAATGCCTGGGGAAAGACTAAGCAAGTGCTAAAAGAGAAAAATAGATGCAGAAAATACTTGCTGCCTGATGCATATACTTAAAAGAAAAACGACTTCTGAAAAACACAGCCTTTTTCATGAAGAGCCATAGGCATTTTGCAATAGGTATACTGAACAGAGCAAGGCAACCTCTTTCCAGACGCAAGTATATTCACTGAAAATGATCCTGAAATTTTAGAGGAGATGAGAGGACATGCTAGTCTTGGAAATGAATAGATTGTGTGTGAACATTGTGTCCATCAAAAAATCTAAGTAAGTGGTTTGAACTGCTTTAAAACTAAACTGTTCTTTCAACACGACTAAGTGGTTGTCTATCAAAGCAACATCTATTCAAATTCAGAAAAGTATTTTAGCCTCTAATTACCCTCCAAAGAAAGTTCTTTTACCTAATTTCTTAAATGTCATGCAAGATTTTCATAAACCATATAATTTTGTTTCATTAGATTAGATGTATTTAGACAACATGACAGTTGCTTTTATCAAGTTAACAATGCTCATTCATCCTTCATGGTTGTACAGCTGGTGTCTGCAGCAGGGTATTGGTTTTTATGTTCATGGACCTCCCTTTGAGGACCAAGAATTGCTTGGACAAACCAGGATCCATCTGACTACACGGGGCAAAATGATCTGTGCCAACAGGCTGCCCAGCCTGGTAAGTAGAGCTTTAAGCCAGGACTGATAGGGACAGGAGTGCATGCTCATGAGGAAGTTGCAAACCACAATGGGAAGCAAAGGATGCGGCATGATGTGAACAGCAAGGACCTTGTAATCAACAACACAGGGCTGAAAGAGGTCCTCTTCAAGCATATCCACGCAAATAAGGGAATGCCAACAGGACAGTGTTACAGAGAAAGCTCTCACACTTTCTCAGTGCCTCAGCAGGACTGGGTGCCTCTCTGAAGGGCCTGTACACTAATGTACACAGCATGGGGAACAGAGAGGAAGAATTAGAATTCTGCATGCAGTTACAGGGCTATGACTTCTCTGGAATTGTGGAAACATGGTGGAAAGCATGATGATCGCAGGAGGTTCCTGAAGACTGGAAGAAAGCAAATGTCAAAGCTATCCTGAAATCACAGAATCATAGAATAGTTAGGGTTGGAAAGGACTTTAAGATTATCTAGTTCCAACCCCCCTGCCATGGGCAGGGACACCTCACACTTGACCAGGTTGCTCAAGGCTCTGTCCAATCCAGCCTTGAACACCACCAGGGATGGAGCACTCACAACTTCCTTTGGCAACCTGTTCCAGTGCCTCATCACCCTAACAGTAAAGAACTTCTTCCTTATATCCAATCTAAACTTCCCCTGTTTAAGTTTGAACCCATTACCCCTTGCCCTATCATTACAGTCCCTAGTGAAGAGTCCCTCCCCAGCATCCCTATAGCCCGCCTTCAGGTACTGGAAGGCTGCTATGAGGTTTCCACGCAGCCTTCTCTTCTCCAGGCTGAACAGCCCAAACTTTCTCAGCCTGTCTTCATATGGGAGGTGCTCCAGTCCCCTGATCATCCTCACGGCCCTCCTCTGGACTTGCTCCAACAGTTCCATGTCCTTTTTATGTTGAGGACACCAGAACTGCACACAATACTCCAAGTGAGGTCTCACGAGAGTAGAGGGGCAGGATCATCTCCTTCGACCTGCTGGTCATGCTCCTCTTGATGCAGCCCAGGATATGGATGGCTTTCTGGGCTGCAAGCGCACAATGAAGCTGGCTCATGTTTATTTTCTCATTGACCAACACCCCCAAGTCCTTCTCTGCAGGGCTGCTCTGAATCTCTTCTCTGCCCAACCTGTAGCTGTGCCTGGGATTGCTCCGACCCAGGTGTAGGACCTTGCACTTGGCATGGTTAAACTTCATCAGGTTGGCATCAGCCCACCTCACAAGCGTGTCGAGGTCCCTCTGGATGGCATCCCTTCCCTCCGGCGTATCAATCGAACCACACAGCTTGGTGTCATCAGCAAACTTGCTGAGGGCGCACTCAATCCCACTGTCCATGTCACCGACAAAGATGTTGAACAAGACCAGTCCCAACACTGATCCCTGAGGGACACCACTCATTACCGGTGTCCAGCTGGACATCGAGCCATTGACCACAACTCTTTGCGTGCGGCCATCCAGCCAGTTCTTTATCCACCGAGTGGTCCACCCAACAAATTGATGTCTCTCCAATTTAGAGACAAGGATGTCACGTGGGACAGTGTCGAATGCTTTGCACAAGCCCAGGTAGATGACGTCAACTGCTCTGCCCCTGTCCACCAGTTCCATAGTCCCATCACAGAAGGCCACCAAATTGGTCAGGCAGGATTTCCCCTTAGTGAAGCCATGCTGGCTGTCACCAAGCGCCTTGTTGTTTTTCATGTGCCTTATGGGCAATTAGAATGGAAATTGCAGGGAACCAGAGGCTGGTCAGCCTCACCTGTAGCCTTGGGAAAGGTGATGGAGCAACTATTTGTGGAAACAATAGTTTTCCAAACACACAAAGCACAAGCAGGAGGTTGGCAGCGTTTGGTGTGGATTTAGAAAGGGGAAATCACTTTTAATCAAGCTGGTAGCTTTCTGTGGAGAGATGAATGGCTTGCTGGACAAGGCGACAGCAGTTGTTTATTTCAACCTTAGTATGGCTTTCAACGCTGTCTACCATAGCATCCTCAAATTAGATCTGCCCTGTACATTCAGGTTCCTAACTATACTGGGATGTTCAGGTTTCCACTGAGCTACTCAAATGCAAAAGATGAGAGGTCAGGTGTAATAAACGCCCAAAAGATTCACAATTGTATTTAAAAAGCAAAGCGCGTGGTGAAAGAAAATCCTGTTAGGATTGCCCAACCATCCTGCAGGAGCATATACACATAGTGCTGGAAACCAGGAAAACTGTTGCTGCAACTAGAGAAACCTTAGTCTTTGACATGGTGCCACCTTTCCTGGTTACAACAGATAACTGAAAGAATTTCAAAAATTCTTCCAATTCCAAAGAATGATGAAACTTGAATTAAATGAGCACTTGTAACAAATGAAGATTTTTATCAAGGTATCCCTGCAGGACTAATTAACTACCAGTGCTCAAGTCTCGGAAACTCATAACTACATTTGGTACTGATCAACGTAGTGAAAAAGTAGAGCAGGGCAGATGCCTTCTCCAATACGTCCAAACACAGCCACTGTATTGATGTGGCTCCTACAGTCTCTTCAGAATAGCCTCTGTCGCAGCTCTTAACTGCCTTCTAAGGTGGTATCAGGGAAAGAAAAGTTTCAACTCTAGATGGGACAATTAACTCTTGCTGCATCTAGGAAGCAGGAATCCCTAGGCAGGCCCTAGTCATTGCTCCAAGAATGTGAAAAGATGAGGAAAATGCATAGTTAACAGCATGAAGTCTCGGTCAGAGTTCCAATTTGTCCAGTGTGACCTCTGCACAGCACTTGAAGCTGGCTTGGACACAGATGGAAAATGCTTTAGAGAGTCTGCCAGAGTCAGACACAGTCTTTTTACATTCTCTCTTCAAAATGAGCTTCCTGAATACTCTAGGTATGTCTGACAAAGAAAGGAAGATGGAGCTCTTCAGGACATAAACGACCCAAAAAAACCCCAAAGTGAGCATTTACAAAGCATGTCAGAAACAAAATCTACTGGCCTACCAGATGATTATAAGATGTGTGGCTAATTTCTGCCATACACTTAAGATCTCAAAGTAGAAATAAGAATATATTAAAAATAATAATAAAAAAAAGCTCATTTAAGGTTTTAAGCTATTTTTAAACTAAATACAAAAAGAAAATTACTAGTTAACAATCCTAAATTGCTTGTTAAATAGGACTTGCAAGTGTAAGTCAGGAATAGGAACTGTAGGTTGGTTTGGGGCAACTTCGCCTTCCAGACTTTTCCTATGAGGACATACGGGAAAAAAGAGCCCATATCAACAGAGACTGTTGCCTATCCACAGACATCCACAATAATCTAGGTATTAGAAACACTTGAAGAAGCTAAGGATGGAACCATATTTGATGTCATGGAGCTCCAACAGAGACTGAAACATGCTCCATGACACAATTTTGTGAGTACTCCAGTTGAGAACTGGAGAACATGAACTTCATGCAAAAGCAAATTCCCAAAAGGGACCACCTTATTATTAGCCTTTAAGATTTCAGCAGTCAATGGTCAATTGGTCAATTACCTGAAAATGCAGTCTAGGGCGTCTTTAATATCCTTTGTAGCCTGCCTCCTAACCAAGGACACTTGCACTATTTTTAAAAACAGAACAAAGTTAGAGGCTTATCAAAGCATCCAATTTAATTTTTCAGGACTATGAACTCATGCAAAGAAATGACAGTTTCAGAAGTTACTTTTATGCATTAGTCTGTCGTTAAGCACTCCACATACAGCCCACCCATTTCAATATTTAGTTTTTAAATTAACAGCAGTATGGCTTCATTACTGATGAAGCCAAGTTGTTAAGTTGTCATTGTATAATACCATAAGATATGGATTTGTTTGTTAATTGTAAAGAATATGGAAATAAGAAGACTAGGAGAACAAACAAATGTATTTAACCTTTCAATGTGACCCTCTAGGAATCCAATCCAAATACCGACTTTTAGCCACATATCGGATTAAAGCAGTGGAGTTTTGCCACTCATTCAATCCATATAATTCCCCTAAAATGATATTGCTCAACAGGAACACATTTCTATTCTAATGATGGAAAAACCTTAATTACAAATGCAACTAAAGCATGCTACCTCCATAAATCCATTACCGCAAGAGAGGCATGCTGATTATTTTTTAAATCCTTAATTTGTCATTTAGACCTACTGTTATCTCATTTGTAAAGAATTAAAAAACACATTTGCACAAAACTAGATTTCTAAAACATTAACCATGTTTATAAATGTCTCACTTATTTCCCTACAACTTGACAGGATTGATTTCATGCTACATACTTTCACTCAATCAATCTTTGACTTTGGAAATTTTCATTGACATTCTTCATCCCACAAATTCTGTTAAAGAAAGAACATCACAACCTAAAGGTTTTGTTTAATCTAAAAACATAGCTAACAAGCTTCCCTACTTCATATTACAGGAGTTTGAATCATTAATAAAAACCCTCAGCTTTCACTCATATGCCAAGGAAGCCTTCTTTCAAAGCTCTCTCTTGCTCTTACTTTTCAGTTAATAGAAGGCATCAGCACTAATTTACATTATTGTCACACCAGTCATTCAATATCCTCATTAGAATTATATCTGAAATGAGACCTGCAAGGCCCTGACAGAAGTTTTAGTGCCAGCATAATCCAACTACAAGCACTGGTCGACAGTGGCTTGATTTCATCCACTGCCATTAGAGATACCAATGTTGCTAAGCTGCTTTTTACTTTTGGATTACTTCAGGTGCCAAAAATTAACAAACCAACCAACCCACAAAACAGAAGGAAAGATAGGTATACAAGAACAGAAATCGCTCTAGGAATTTTCTGATATTCCAAGACTTGTTAAGAAAACAGCAACAACAACAACAACAACAACAACAAAATAAACCACCCACACCAGAAGATACCCCCCCCCCCAAAAAAAAAAAAAACCACCAAAATCACAGAATCACAGATTGGGTGAGGTTTGAAGGGGCCTCAGGAGGTCATGTGGTGCAACCCCCTGCTCAAGCACCAAGAAATGACTGCCCAGTATTGCATCCAGACACCTTTGAGTATCTCCAAAGGTGGAGACTCCAGTCATCCTCATAGTAAAAAAAGCATTTCCTGACGTTCAAAGCCTCCTGTGTTTCAATAAACAAACCAAAAAACGTATAAGTCTTACCATTAAAATGACACAAACACTGTGAAAAAACCCCATACATATTCCCTTTAGAGGACAGAAGAATATCAAGTATCCATAAAAACGTCAAGAATGCTGAAATTTTTACTTATTAAAAATACATATAATTTGCTGTGTAAAAAACCACCTGCCCACCAACCTTCAGGTCACTGAAGAGGTATTGCTACTTTCTGACATAGATAATGCTCATTTTAGAGTGTTCTGATCAGCTACAGAACAAGTTCTGAAAGGATTTTCCCAGGAAATATACACACAATATTACTGGTAAGAGACATCTGTTCTCTTCTATAGGTCATGTTCTTTTCTGAGGCAGGGTATCCTGGAGTCCTTTATGTTTATTTATTAACCTAGACATTTATTTTGACCATATGTACACATAAGCATTTATAGGAAATTACACACTTCAATATTCAAAGTCAAGAACCCACTACAGTCTGACTGAGATCGAAAAAAAGTTACCTAAAATCTAGAATGTATTTTATTACATCTTTCTCAAGCTTATGATCTTATCACACTATCAGCCACAATCATCTACTAGCCCATCACTGTATGGTTATTCGTATCAATCACATTTAGGTACAGTCTATAATGGATCAGATGTCCCATCCACCTGAACTACTATGATTTCTCCATTTCAGTTCTCCCTTTTCATTAGCAGTTGCTCTGCTACAATCCATCACATAAGAAAACTGTCACAAAGCTGAAATATGGCAAATTCAAAGTATTTGAATATTTATTTGATTAAAGTATAGAAGATTAGCCTTATTTGGTTAAAGTACAGAAGATTATCCAGTAGAAGAGAAAGGTAATTAACATCTAATTTCAAAGCTTTTCAAATAAGCCTCATCCCAACCACACTGTAAGAGTTCTACACTAAAGAAGTTTCTCATTTTCATTCAAAAAGGCACACCTGGCAGACCAACAGTAACTGCACGAAAGAGAAAACAGAAGACAAACAGGCATTCAGATCAAGTAAAAAACATGTTCCCCACTCTCTTCTATATGTGCTTGCAGTCATATCATCAAGTAAGTAAGATCTGATTAAATAAGGTACGCTCACCCTAACAGAGAGGGGTAATTTAACAGGTTAGATAGAGGAGAAGAGATGTAAACTGCCTGGAAGTTGCGCAAGAAAAACAACTTACAAAGCCTGTAGCATACAGACTTCTAAATGACTTTTGAAAAGGGATTGCTGATGCTGCTGGTGGTTGAGTTTTTAAGCTTAAAACCAAAATCATCATGCAGGTAATTTTTCCACAACAGCAGAACAAAATCTCCAGTCTAAGCTGGTCATTTACGATGGGCCTGTCTGACACCAGGTTACAGAGTTAAGCCCCCAGCACTGCCACAACATGCACGCAGTTGGGCCTTGTGCGAAAGATGCTGTCTACTTCAAGAGAATATCTGCCGTCTCTGGTATTAAACATTTTTATTTCCACATACTGCCAACATCCTTTTCTCCTCAGGCTTTTCACTGACCTGCAGAAGACATCAAAAGCAACAACAGGAATACAAAATGACCAACAAAGATTTGTACGGGATGCTTCAAGGCTCATGTCAGATCCAAGCCTACTTGAAAAAAAATCCAGGACAAATATTAAAAAACCCAAACTATTTGCCTTATCAAAGGATGACATTTCACAAAACCACCTCTGATCTCAACAGTGAGCAATATTTGAGGGGCTTGTGAGGCAGACATCTTCCATACTAATGTCCCCCCCCTAGAAAAACCGGGGACAGCTATATCCAAGAAGCATAATTGTCCCATGAACCAAGCCAGTCGTTCCCAGTGAACGCTTGGAAGGAGGAGGTTACGTTTTAAAATAAGCTGTCCCTCACCCCCCTCTGCCAAAATAACAGATGTATCTCGGAGCAGAAGCAGCTTCAGAAAAATGCTCCAATTGCTGCTCCTGCTGTGGAGACAGGAATTTATGATGGGCTATGGGAAGCACCCCACTGGCCTCAACTCTGAAACACCAATGAGGGCTGCATCATAAAGGACTTGCACACTGTGAGGGACTGCCAAGCATACCATAAAACAAGAACACCAAATTACAATCTTAATCTTGCTTCCAAGCCCTGTATTTTCAGCCCTCAGCGCAGATTTTTCCCCCCACAGAAAGCATTAGGTGTCAAAAAGGTTCATAGACTTGGCTCACTGATTGATTCCTAGTCTAACTGATTTGTAAAGCTAATTAAGACATGGCCAAACTGTGTCCATGTCTTACTTAACATCAGTGTTCAAGCAAGTTTCACACAATCTGATTAAAATTGACTAAAAGTGTCTTACTTCAGTAATCACTTAGACAGAATGAATTTTACATTAGCAGGATCAAGCACACGTCAGGCCTCAGTGGAAATGAAAAGGGCTTATAGTAATAGGATTTATAAATCCACCACATTAGGTTAATGGCTGAATGATTTACATGTAACTTTTCCCCTCCTCCTCACCCTTCAACTCACACACAAAAAAAATTCCTATATTTGGCACTTTTAACTATGAGTGTCAAGGCAAAACCAGCCGTTCTTTTTAATTAGCTGAAAATTAAAAGCCACAAGTGATCCTTCATTAACTCCTTCATGGCAGAAATAATCAATTAGATTTTTATAAAGCTAGAATGCTTGAAGACCCTAATGACCCATTTCAAACAAACACAACAAGCTATCTACATGCGCATAATGAAGCCTGAACGGCTTGAACCAATAAATATGCAACTAATAAAAGCGAGATCCTTATTCCTTAGAAAATTGGCAGTAATGGAGTTCTTCATATGACTATTTTCAATTGCAGAGAAGACTAAAAGCTCTTGCTCTTTCTCAGCCAGCAATTCAATCCAACAGATAGTAGCAGTTACTAATGATGCTGGAATATAGATGGCTTAAAGCCAACCGTCCCGATTTGCAAGTGCTGGAATGTCCTACACCATGTGGTAAACCAGGTGCTCTGTTTTGTTCTTTTGGCAGCTGAAGCTTTCATTTTCTAGAAATCTGAAAACAAAGTCATTCAGCTGAGCCCCTGCAGCAGCACTCACTTGCATCTGCTCCATTCACTGAGTACACGCATGGAAGAAGTTCATCTGCAAGTCCTACCTGTCCCCCACCTCTCCCAAAAGCTAATACCAGGTCAGGTGGGAAGAGTGGAAGTTCAAGTTAAATGCATGCCACCCTATATTCAACAAAATTAATTAAGAATTGCCAGATAACAAGGTCAACATTTCTCAGTGATACAGTGCTTTGCATTTTCAGGTCACTGTACAGACATTAATAAATGAATCCAACACCACCAGGATTAAGGTTACCTGCCAACACCATATGCTTAAAAATAACTTATCAAGCATCTGCCCATTGTCACTAGGCACAATTACATTATCACGACCTCACTTTCTTTTCATGGCATTAGGAGGCCAGCCAGACAGTCGAGCAGCATCTCTCCCTTTACAGCCCAGGTCAGAACACAAGAATCCTATGCATCCAGGGGCATCAGAAAATTAGGGTTTATAGACATGAGTATGCTTGTCTTGGGAAATTAATGCAACTTACTTATACTGCAGACAAGGGCTATGTAAGATGTAAGCACCTCAGAAAGAAGCTGCTTGTTTTCCAGCCTGGACCCAGTGGCCCAACAGCAGCAGCAGCACTGGAGCCTGTCCCCAGTCCTCCCCTCTCCCCCAGTCCTCCCCTCTCTCCTGCCACCACCGGGGTGTCGAGTTCACATTCTTTCCCCACAAACACTTGTTCCGTGTCACACAAAAGAGTGACCAACAAACCTGATACATGGCTGTTAAATTCAGACAGCAAGGCACCACACAATGACCTTTAGAAGAACGATATTAACAGGTGGCTGGTGTCTAATACAAATAATTATATTACACTTAAGTAGCGTGGACCAAAGTGGAAACACATTGTCTTGTCAGCAGCAATTGAATAAGCCAAAGTAGTGTTACCAGAATACCCTTTTAACACTCCTCTTTTACCTCCCCAACTACAGAGAACACCTCCTGTCGCAGAGCGCAGTCAATGAGCTCCCAACCCTATCACAAGGTATTTACTTGTAAACTTTTATCAGGTTATCTGACATTTCCATCTCTAAGCAGAGAGCCCTGACACCCTTTGGAGATCACATAGGAATCCTTCACAATTAAATCAAGCACTGCTCACTAATTTACCCATCTTTCCTCTTGGAAGCAGTCTGCTGAAAATACATCCCCACCTCAACGAAAGAGAAAAGCTGGTAACATAGGTGCTTCTCAGCAAAGTTCTTAAAACTCCATAAGAGAAACTATGTTACAAGTGATCAAATTAATTGCCCCTGCTCACTAATTAGCTTTTCCAACATCAGTCATCTCAAGTTAGCAACAGTTTTCATCAACCTTTAACCCCGAGATGAGTCACTGTTTTGACAAGGCAGACAGATGTGGCAAACAGCCACAACATTTTGGGACAGACAGCGATTTCCAGCCATGTCTACAGCTGACTTCTACCTTGCTGGGGTGCAGAGGGGACACACCATGCGTACCCCCCAGCCCTCACAAGGCTTGCAAAGCCCAGGCGCATGTCGTCGGCAAGGCAGGCTGTGCTGCGCAGGGCTCAGCCGCAGATCGGTTTCGGGTCAGCTGCGACAGGCCAACACTTAAGCTGCTTAAAGGGTTCTCATTCTTCGCTTTAGAAAGGGGAGGGAAGGTTCAAGGACACTCCAGCCTGCACAGTGTATAGGAGGGAGAAAGCTAGGAAATCACACCTCAAAGCCACCGGGTGAGTGGTAACATATAGCTCAAACATTCACACAAACAGATGGTGGAAGTACTTGGAGAAACAACAAAAACCCGCCTACAGAGAAATACACAGAAGAGACACTGTTTAATGTTTCATGGTGCGAGTCATCTCAGCCTTCTGCTCCTGCAGCAACAAGCCATAAGCAGCACATTCATTAGTTCATTAGAGAGCTGCTGGTGAACACTTCATTTGGGCTAGAAGAGCAGTGCAGGGAAAGCATAAAGAGAGCGCTGGTGCAGGATGCTCCACTGGTACAGCTGAGCAACTGCAAACCACCATGCATGGACGGAGCATCCTGATAGACTCTGAACAACATCCTTCCCTTTCGACCTCCCAGGGGAAAATTAGGTCCTCGCTCTCTGGATTGCACCTGGATCACCCTGGAGCTCATCAGGAGCTTATCCTCCCCTCCTGCCTTCTGGCATCCTCTCTTCATCTACCCCACACTTCAAACACCTCACTTTAATTCCAGTAGGTGTGAGTTGCACTTTACACGACAGCTTTGGGAACTTTATTCCAGGCTCCCAACTTGATCTATAAGCAACATGGTATTCAACTAGAGAGGCCAAAGACAAGACCAATGGTGATGGCAAATTTGGGAAGTGACTGAAAACTCAAAATGTGGATGGTTTGGCACTGAAGACATCTAACACTTTGGCAAAGAAGAGAAACAGAAAGAGGGCTATTGAAACAAACAGGAATTTGTAAGGAAGGCAAGTTAGCAAGAAACAAAATTCAGCTGTACAGTATATGCTTCCAATATCACTATACATGTGAAAGTGCGTAACACCTGGGCTGTGAGCGCACATTGCCGGATCATGTTCAGTTTTTCGTCAGCGTGTCAAGTTCCCTCTGGATGGCATTCCTTCCCCTCCAGCATATTGATGGCACCACACAGCTCGGTGTCATCAGCAAACTTGCTGAGGGTGCACCCAATTTCACTCTTCAAGCCACTGACAAAGATCTTAAAACACTGACCCCTGAGGAATGCCACTTGTCAGTGATCTCCACTTGGACATTGAAGCATTGACCACAACTCTTTGGAGTGTGTGACCATCCAGCCAATTCCTTATCTACCAAGTGGTCCACCATCAATCAGAACAACTCTGTTCTACATCTAGACTATGTGACACTTGGGGTAAAAGGGCCCGTTGTTTTCTTTTTTTTTCTGAAGAGTGCTCAGGCATTCAGGCCCCTCTGACACTTGAATAAGGAGGTGCAATCCACTCAGGCCGCTCTTAAGTTTTTAGTAGCTATTTTTCATTAAGAAGTATATAGTCACACCTTGATGCTGTACCTATGCAGCTCACGAATTAAACCCAAAGCCTGCCTGTCAGTTCAGAAGCATGTGTTAGAAAGGTATCAAAACCTCAGAATTCATCCATTAGCAAATGCTTTTAAGAAGTACTTTTTAAGTAATCACTTAGAATTGTGACAACAAATACTAGTGCATGAAGGAAAGACATTTCTTTCACATTTATTAATAGATTAGCAACAGGTGTATTTACTACATCCCTCAGAAGACCCTGAACTTTGTAGGGATAGGAGCATTACCTTCAACTACAGACAAGAACAAAAGACCTGAAGAACACACCTTCAACTCATCCATTTTCTCAGTATCAATGGAGTCTTAAAGAAGCGTAAGACTGTAATAAACTCCTTGGGAGTGTCCTCTGGGGTTCAGGCACTGGTATAATAATGCTTTGCTGCACATCAGGAAGCGTCTCCTGTCAACCACTACACCCAGAAGACACATCCTGCTATGCCAGAGACAGCTGTGCCCACCGCAGTGGGACAATACAGTCCTTTGTCATGGCACAGCACTTAAGCCACCAATGTCACAGGGTCTCCTCCTTGGAATTCAATCCTTCTTCACAAGACCATATCTGGTACCCAAAAAATCTTGGACCACCCCAACAGCAAAAGCTCTTGAGTCTCGTATGTATGCCTCCAAAATATTCTCCAGCTTGTATAAGAAAGCTTATTTAAGCAAACTGCAGTCCAATGTAAGTTCTGGTCACAACCTCCTATTTCATGTTAGAGCCTGAAAAAAAGGCAACTTGCAGTAAGCACTAAAACAGTCAAAGCCTACAGGGATTCCTAAATGTTAAGATGTTTCTGTTTACTCCATTTGGAATTTTTCTATTTAGAAAATTTATTTAATCCTTTCAAAAATTCATGATCTGAGGCACTATCCAGAAACCAGAAAAAATAAAAGTAAACAAAATTTCTTAACATATTTAGAGGAGAGATCAATTATAGCACAGGTAATTTGATCCCTTCTAAGAGTGAGCATGGTCTGAAGCAAGAGACAAACAGATGATCAGAATTGTACCTATGTAATATACATTTAACATTTCAAGAGTGAACTGAGACAAGTGAAGCATCACTTTCTCCTTACACAGTGCTTTAGAGATGTAGTCTACAGCAATTTCCTTAAAACAAACTAAAGATACCAGATCTTGTACACCTGGGAAGGAATTACAGGAAATGTCTTACAAACATAGAGTACAGGAACAAAGAATCCCCTGAGCATTAAACAAAGTAAATATTGAAAGGTCCAATCTAACGGATTATTGAGCACCAATTTTTAAGTACAAATATTTTTATGTTGTACCAGACAGGTAATACACTGCTCCTCCCTGTCTGAACACACATGACTTCTTGTAACTATGTAGAATTACCTTTATCAAAGATACCAAATTCATTCAAATTCTACGTAACTCATGTGTCACAAATTATAAGACTTCAGTGTGGCAAAAAAGTGCAGTGACTCCTTATTGATGTTCCCTTGTAACACATGGGCCATAATATTTTTCTAAACAGTCTTTATTTCAAGCCTGCAACTTCAGGTTGAATGACGGCACGATTTTCAGAAGCAAGGCATATGACCCTGATTTAATACAAACGATGGGCAATCCACCACCACCTCTATGCAACTTAACAAAGAATGTAAACATGTCTCATTTACGCTGCCAACTGCAGCAACTCTGAATCTGCACCAACATACACAAGAACCTGATCACATAAGAGGACTAATACGACAGTGAGGAGGAAGAGATGAATTACGGCCCCTGAGCCAAACCACACACATTAGGGACATCAGACATTTACAGAGTTTTGTTTCACAGCTCCTCTGACTAGCAATAGTCTCTGTCACAGCAGGAAACCCAAAGAACACAAGTGCTTCAGAGAGCAAAACTGAAGCAGCCTGCAGTCTACTGCGTGGCAAAAGGGTCTACTAAGAAATCCAGGTCTCAGTCACCAAACCCGCGCCCCTAAAAACACACATCATATAATCCTATTCATAAGGATACCTGGCTCCCTTTTAAATAAGGTGAAGTTGGATTTTTTGTTTGGGTTTTTGTGGTTTTTTTTTCTTTAACTTCACTTTCCATGACAGACAATTTGAGAGAGATGTTTATTCTCCACTGCGCTCCATTCCAGGGTCCTTAGCTCTATTGCCTAAAATATAATTCATGTTTCAAAGAGAACTTCTGGGGGAAAATGTATTTTGTTGGCTCAGAGGAGTATTGTCAAAATGGCTGCTTGATTATTCCCTTGAGGTAGACAGACAAAGTAGGAGGCTTTATCATTATTCAAGCAGATGGGTTATTAGACACAGGACACCAACAATTTTAGTAGACTCAAACACGGAAACTTGGTTTCAAGGCTGAAATATCAAAATTACTCCAATGCAGAGGAACCCTCTATGTTATCAAATAGACACACTTGACAGATACCATTAGAAGCACCACATCTTCAGTACAACAATTTAACCAAGTATGCTTACTTTACCTTCCTTACTGAGAAGTGCGAAACAACTAAAATGTCCACTTAGGTTCCTCTGTATCTTCACAGGTTGCACATAAATGAAGCTGCAGCACCCTATGCTTCCACATTTATAAATCCTCACCTGAAGAGTACTGGTTATGAGACAGTCATGAGGATATACATGATTTTTTTGACACTCCTCTTTCTTTTATTCCATGGAATTACAATCTCAGCAGATTGTAGGAGCAAATTAAATGTTGCAATTGTAAATACTAAACATGGGGGGGGAAGGAATCTCTAAACAGCAGGTCTAATAGCTTAGCTTAAAATACCCCAAAATTAAATCTTGCCTTCAGAACTATTCCTATAAAGTTCACCCCTACATGTGTGTCAGTGTTTAAAGTCTGTATAATGTCTCTGCATAGTCCAGATTCTAACTTGTAAGGTGATACTACTCAAAAAAAGCAAAACTACTACAGCTACAAAGAACATCCACCGTAAAATTCCACAGGTGCTTCTAATAAAACATACTAAGCAGCCTACCATGCAAAGTAGTTATCCACCCTCTTCACTTGAAACACAGTGACATCTTTAGAATCCATACATGAGACATGTTTGTCCACAAAGTACACTCCTGAATCTATCAAACTTCCTCCCAATCTCTACTTTAAGAATGTAAGTGACAGAAAGAGAAAATTTAGGAGATCTAGTGGTTAGACTTTTTCATTCCTGGAAATGGGAGTTTCCTGGGATGCAATAAATACCTGATCTGCTGTGTCCAGTTCCTGAAAGATGGTCCTAAACAAAGATTTGCATGTTGGCTGTAAAGAGGGACTTTAAATAGTATCAGAACCTGGATCAAGATCCTTAAAAATATGGAGATTCAGCAACTGAACCTTGTCCTGATAGCATTTTGGAGAGTGACCAACTAGAGGTGCATGTTGGCACTGCTCAGTCATACTGCTAATCCACAGTTTCACCATTGTAATTTTCCCTTTTTCCACTCATGAAAGTCATCTTTACTTGTAATTAATTTCTGATGAAAGCCCTACCATCTTAAATATAACTTAGGACTTAAATTATTAAGTATTACTTAATAATGCTTTATACTTACTAGATAATATTAATCCAGTGAATATATTCTTCTACCAGACACTTGTAGGCTGATATAAGCCACTACATAGTACACCAGTGACATGCAACAGAGTAACAAATTTGGGATTAAATTCCAATGGAGTCTTGCAATTCCCATAACTAAATTTTCAATCTTAACCAAATCAAAACTTCTGTTACAAAGTTTAATGAATGTGTATGTATCCTAGGTATTTAGTCTGTTCTAGGAAAATGAGAGATGACCTTCACTCTAATAGCAACTGGTTTATACTGTCCAGCTATGCATACAAAGGCATTCTGCATTTGCTTTGATGGCTTGAACATGCCAGGGGTTGATGTCATTGATAGATTATGGCTATTGACATTGCTATCATTCTCACACAAAAACTTTTATTAGCATAACAGAAGATCTGAAGGCGTGCTATCCCACTTTCAAAAAATCTTCCCCATCTGCTGCTGGGTGACCTATGTAGATCCCCTTCCTTTGCCTATTTGCTGGAATACAGCAGGCACTCAAACTCCAGAGGAAGAGTCTGGCCTCAGCTGTCCTGCGAGCAAGGCTATTGTTTATGAGATAATTACTCTGGCCTTGTTAACTTGCAGCAATAATCGGGAATGAAATCACCTAATAAGGCAAGTTACCTAGTAATACAGCACATTATAACAGCAGTGATTGCATATAAACTTTGAACCCCCTTTAGTGCCTATTGATTTCAAGAGCATTAGCACCGACAGTAAACGAATACGAAGCAGTTTAACTAATTAAAGCTTACTACGTAATAGGCTTGTAGCTTCAATTATCATTTTTCATGTTAGTCATTTGAAACAGTCATGATATGTACCAGCTGGAAAATATTTAGGACAAGGCCTGCCGAGTCCCACAGAATAGGTAAATGGAGCAGGTTTCGAAACCGTGTCATGCACTTTCCTAGGAAAAGTGCTAACTAAGCCTCATCAACAAGAGACAAACAGCAGATGGCAACAAATGTGCCAAGAGACATTTCATCCTCCAGGAAGAGTTCAACACAAGGCATCAGCAAAAAAGGAGCAGAGTTGGAAGCACAACTTCCACAGATCTTACCCAGCTGCTCTCGTCTGTAGAAAAAAAATGAAGGAAAAAAACCCAAATACAAAACCAAAATCTAGTCAAGCAATGATTTTCACCCTAATGTGAAATGGCGAATGACAAAAGACACAAAACTGCAAAAAAAACCCCATATTCAAAAGCAGATAGCAAGTCTGTGATGTTCTTCATACAACACAAACTATTAATAGATTATTAACCCCAGAGAGAGACACAGACAGTCAGTCACAAAACAAGCTTTCCTCAAGTTAAGATGGAAAAGGCCAGGGACAAATACTAAGTCAGTACTGATACTTGATAATTGTGATAATCTACTACCATGCATGCCTTACATGCTCTTTGAAGCAAAAAGGAGTTGCTTGGCTTATCAGGGAGGCACTCCCCTATTATACAAACCAGCTGAGCCAAAAGCTATGCAGTACTGTATGGAATAACAGAAGGATCATTTCTGGAATAGTCAAATAAATGACACTTCATACTGCTTCACCATCCAGATCTCCTCTGGCAGATCTATTCCATTTTCCACTTTAAGAAAAAAAAAGTGAAGCAAGACTTATGCAGGGAAGGAAATAACTGACTTTAAATAAGCTAATATAATAAACATCAGACAACAAACATTTATTCCTACAGTGAAAATTAATGAAAAGGAAACTGGGACAGCTGCACAGTACAGAATTGGCACTGATTTTCAGAGAAGGAATAGGATCCCTGGAACTATTACTAGATGGCTCAGGAATCCCTGGCAAAAAATCAAACAGTTTCTTAAAAAAAAATTGCTGTAATTTAACACAGTATTTATGACAGAGCAAAGTGACACAAGCTTACACTCCAGGCTGAAAACTGAGAGACACAAACAAAAGCTGCAATTTATTAATCTTCCCTTGGTCAGCAAGTCAGAAGCCCATCTTTCTGGAAAACAAGACCAACACTGAACGACTTGCTCACGTATGAAAGATGAGTTTCATAATTACTTTCTTTAAATATTTGAATTAAATCAAAGTTCAAGATTCACCACCAAAGTATCAGATGGTAAAAGGTCTGTATACTAAAAGACAGTGGAGAGAAAGGAGGGTTGCTTTTATTTGAATGAAGGAAAAAAATCGTATTTGTTACGTTATTAAAATAAGCCAAGATGAGGACAGAATCTTCCACAAAAGTCTTATAAGAGCAATCAAAATCATTGAGAATACCATTAGATCCCTATAAAGTACAAATATCTCCTAGGCATAGAAGGAACCAGTTTTATTAAGAAATTACTCGGAAGGAAGTGAAAGGAAAGCATCTGTCCCTCTCCCCATCAGGCATCAATTGCAAATGTTCAAAAATGAGCTGTAAAGCTCGTCTTAGAGAAATGCAGAAGTTGTATCTTACTGAAAAAAGGTATCAAGGAACATTGGTCCAACTTACCAAACAGCATGTAAATTGGGAGGAAAATTTCATGTGTGTTAGCTTTTCCCAAAATTTTCTGAACCAGTGGTAAGTTTCCCACTGTAGGAGTATCACAGCTAATTCAATTTACATGTATACATATGTCAGCATAATACACTTCTCAAAAGTGGCAGCTTTTATAATCTTCTACCCTTGATTCAGCAAGACATTTTTATTCCAGGATGAAGTGTTTCAGTTCCTTAAATTCAGCCCAATCTTGTTACAAGTCAGAGGTATTGCTCTGTGATTCACATAAAAGCATTTCTACTGAACTAAGCAGCAACTGACTGATAGGGTAAATGGGTTCCAGATAACATTTAAATAGCTGTACTAATTACACCACACACACACACACACACACACACACACACGGAGGTAGGAACATGATCCCTTACTCAAATCCTCAGAGTAACCATCCAGAACATTAAAGAGAAGGGGTGGTGGGAGGAGATGGTGTGAGCCATAAGGCAGTGTGTAAAGGAATTTAAAGAAAACCCGAAACATTCTGCACAAAGGAGATAATTAGACACCTCAGTGGTCTCCTCACAATCTGTTAGAAGCGAGTAGTAGTCAGTAACTTCACAGATTTCCTCCAATCCTTTTACCAGGAAGGAATGTCAGTTTCTAAATCATTACTGCTCTGTCATTCTGGAGCACAGCCAAGAATGTGGAACTTCAGGACACCTGTCAATTAACACATTCCCACTGGAGGTAGGCTCATCTTCTATCTTCAAATCTATTAAAAATCAGTGATCACAAAAAGTAATCAGATCAAAACCCAAAAATTAAATTTAAAATTAAAATTAGAAGTGGCTTCTTGAAGGACAACAGCCTTCAAAAAAAAAAAAAGGAAAAAAAATCCAAACCCAGAACAACATGAAGAGTTGTGTCTCTGCTGAAGTAACTATATACATACTTTGGAAGATGAACTACATGATGTAACAGACCTTTTTCCATCTCTAGCATCTGTGGTATACAGCAGCATGTGTCAAAACGACTGGCCACCTGATGGACAATTGTGTGTAAGAGTCAGATCTAAAGCTTTTCTCTAATCAAAGCTTTCTGCAGGGGTTCTCAGTCTAAGTAGAGGCTTCTCATTGATTTTTCTTTAGCTCCAGGATGGCTATTTTAACTCTAAGTTGAAAAATATGAATATATATACTGAACCAAAAATCCCAGGTACAATACATATTAAAACACCAAGGCAGAGGAGCTATTATGATTTAAAGAAACCAATAGATTTCTGAGCAAACGCAAAAATGGTATTTGCCTAAGTTCACAGACACTGCTGATGAGTTCTGAACAAGACGGGGAGAAGAAAGGAGAGAAATTAAGGAGGTCACATGAATACCAAAACATCAGATGTCACTGAAGTTCTAAATCCAACATGTAAAATTCTAACCAGAGCAAAACTAAGAGGAAAGCTTCAATACACTGGAGCACAGGGCTAAGATGTCCCTGCGGTTTAGTGGCAGTCTTTCACGTGCCAATTCCAAATTACAGTACAATAAAGCCTTTGACAGTTTGATACCCCAGTAAAATTACAAGCATCAAGGAAGAAGAATGAAGTTAACACTAAAAACACTCTTTGCACTGAAGTCAGTCAGAGAAAATAGAAAATAAACTATCAGTGTGCCAACTGTGGTATTGCCTCATAGAATGAAGATGCACACAGAACAATTCAGAATACCAAACTGAAGGGCAAAACAGCCCATGAGTAGAGTGATTTTTTTTATTTCAGTTATGGTTAATGGCCATAAACTAAAACACAAGAAGTTTCATCTCAACTTCCTTACACTGAGGGTGGCAGAGCACTGGAACAGGCTGCCCAGCGATGCTGTGGAGTGTCTTTCTCTGGAGACATTCAAAACCTGCCTGGGCACGTTCCTTTGTAACCTGCTCTAGGCAGCCCTGCCTTGGCGAGGGGCTCGACTAAGTGATCCCAAGAGTTCCCTTCCAACCTTAACAGCTCTGTGATTCTGTTATCCTTCTCCCTGGCGACTGTTCTGCAGATTCACTTTCCTTGGATAAGAAAAGCAGCTGAACCTTGAGATCTTCTATATCTCTATCACAGAAAGTGTTTACTCAGGAAACATGATGCTGAACTTCATCTAAGCAGATAAACTTCATCAAAGCACATTATTACATAGTCCTGCTTTTCTGATAACTTCAAATAATTTAGACTCACCAATTTCTGGTCTGTTTCATGAACAAGGCAAGTAATTAGAAAGAAAGCATTAACTTAACAAGCATGATCAATCCAAGACGAATCAGCCAAGCAACTGCTTGGCTATGGCTGGCTGTTCCTACCTCAGCAGGAACCAGGAATCACCATTCATAAAGGCTATGTGTCACAAGAGTGTCTTTTCCTTTTTTATTTTTTTTCTTTTCTTTTTTCCTTTAACCAGGGCTTAAACCAGTTTCTCCAGTCTCATGTAACCACCAAGACTAGCACAAGCTCACATAGAAACAACTGCTAGGGACTAATCTTTATATTAAGGTTCAAATGACATTCCAACACTCCCTGTTTCTGATGAACACTGCTCGATGAGCGCTGTGTTTCAGTGACGCAAGTCAGAATCACTTCCCACTCCCAACAACCTAAAAATCTACTCCTTGCTCTTTTTAAAGTCTGTAAGTCAGAACATATGAAAATATAAAATAATAAACATGAAAGGTAAAGCCAACTAGATCTGGGGTTTTATTAATTTTATTTTTTTTTTTACTAATCCAGGTAAAATAGGATTTTATGGAACAACTGTTCCTAATAGTTCAAATCAGCAAAAGTACAGACTATCAAATTGCAGGGCAGATATCAACATATGTAATTTAATCCTATTCCCTGAAACCCTACCCAGTGAGTTAGCTTCAAGCTATGCCTTTTATCAAAAGACAATGCTACCACCAGCAACATCTCCTGCATTACATTATGTATAAACATTGGAAGAAAGGCAAACTGAAAGAGCAAGGATACGTTAAGCTTTCATGTGCCTTTCAATCACCTATGACACTCTAAAATTTGGAGAGATTTATTTCATCCTCCTTTGACACTGCCCTCTATTACTATGAAGGAAGTCTGAACAAATTAGCTTATACTATACGCCTGACTTACAGATTTCCTTGGTTCTAACCTTGCTTGTTTACATTAAGAGATCTGCATTAGGCATGCCCCAGCTCATTAAACTACATCTACTTCTCAAGAATTCTTTGTCCCAAGCAGAATTCTTGATGCTGTCCATCAAGATCTCCTATATATCCTTACACAGTATTGTACCTGCAGCAGTAGAGACAGTACACCTTCTGCAGATAAACAGAGGTCTTGCACAAACTGTTTCATCTGTCTCATAAGTATATTTTGACGCTAAAAATAGCATAAGCTGTTCATGCATCTCTGCTAAATTAAGCCAATGAATCTTGGCACAGGCCCAGTGAAAGGACATACACGCAAGAGACCACATGACCTGATCTACACAGCAAAACCTGTATTTGAAGTACTCAAAGCAAACATCTTTTTCTTTTGAAACCAAACAGCCTCGCAAGACAAGTATCACTGCTGAAATGTCTTCATCCTTCTGGTTTTCTGCACTTCAAATGACAAGTTGCTACTCTTGCATCTGTTGCTTCTAGCTGACTTTGGTGATAAATCTGAGTGTGAATTAAGGGAACTTCTAAACTGATGCTCATAATTTTGATTACGACATCATCTCTTGACATCATCTAACCCAATCTCCTGCCCAAGACAGGGCTTGACCTGCCTGGCTCAAGACTGTGAATCACTGGGAAGAGACCGGCTTCTTCCTGATAGCCCCCACCAGGCTGATGAAGACCACAGCTTTTTTTCCCCAGACTCAAGAAACCCAGCTCTCAGCCTCTTGCTGAGGATCATCATCACCCTTAAATCATTACCTGAAAATAACAGATCTAGCAGGCTCAAGTGCGTATTCATCCAAGAAGATAAGGAATACATCATGTAATTGCGGACGGAGAAAAAGCTTCTAACACAGTCTATTGTGCAACGGTGAGCTTTTGCCCAGTGGGCAACGCTCCCAGGAAATACATGAGACTTCTTGATTATGAGATCAAGGTGACACATCTTTGAAGGACAGTATGAATATTTATGTGCTCCCCTACCTCCCTTTTATGAGGCACCTCTACGCCAGTACCTAAAGAAGAGAACCATGGCAGGATCTCTGTCTGATGAATCCTATAATCCCTCCAGTAGTCTAGACAGGATTAAAGGATTTCTTCAGCTATTCTGAAGCCAAGGCATGGCAAACTTTGGGGGCTGCAGGAATAAGGTGCATTCCCCAGTGTTTCACTGCACACCCGAGAATTTTTCCTGTTAACACTGGACGTGGAGAAACATTTCTACTCTCCTAATCCTGAGGTATCAGTCCTCTACCTAACACGTATGACTTCTGCAAAGGAATGTACTGCTATATTTCAGATATGGAGAATGAGCTAGAGACCTTGCTCTTTAAAGTCTCCCAGTACACTGTTTTTTCAGTTTTACCACAGTTTTGGGTTTGGAATATCTTGTTCGTACCTAGTCAGCCAGGATAAGATAAGGCTCAAGCAAAATCTCTGTCTTTTAGCAAGGCAGGAACAAACTACAAGAAAAAAAAAAAAAACAAAAGTACAGAAGAAAGAAAACAACCATCAAACAAAACCCCACATGTGTTTGTCCTATTAACACTAACCCTGCAGTTTCACAGTTGGGTGTGAGCTGGAAAAAGGCTGGTCATGCCTGACCCCCTACATCTCATTCTAGGTCTACCCCACTTTCCAACCTCCTCCTCTCTTGCCAGCTCCAAGAGCATGCAGTGAGTCACTGAGTTATTGATCCAAAAGAAATCAATTTGGGTTTCCCCAAGAGCTAGTTTTCAGCTCAGATCTCCAGGCTGATCCAACTCTCCATGGGGCCATGCAATTGCTGTAACTCCTCCATGGGAACCAGTAGTCAGGAAGTGAGAGGCACCACACCTCTCGTGATAGCACAATCTTAAAATAAGCAGTCTCCAAAAAGAAGGTCTCAAGGTCTCTCTATTCGCCTGACTTGCTGTACAATCAATCTGAAGCTGATCAATCTTCCTAATATTGGATGAATATTGAGTGAACAGCCATTAAATAAAACCTTTGCCCAGTGGGGAAAAAAAACCAAACACACCCAAAATAAAATTAAATACTTTTTTTCCCTTCCAGATTAATTTCCTCCTCACCCAAAATATTCTGGCCATTCTTCTTAATTGAAATGTTTCATTTCCTCTCCTTGGAGATGCAAAAGTCTGTATCAGACCAGATGTCATCTCATGCACTTGACTAACAATAATAATATTTAATTTCAACGAATGTTAAGATGTTCCATAATTTTTATACCACTTGGTACTCAGTTCACATTTTCAGTTTGTAAGCAGCCTCTCCTTTGAAATGTCTATTCTAACTCGCTTTGGATATTAGCATGCAGAATAACGTACATAGCTTTTTCACTGGCTCGCAATTGCATACATAATGATAAATTTAACAACACTGACAACTGGTTTGACCCCAATGGTTTCCATTTAGGGACACTGCAACAATTTAGCACTATCTCTCGTAAGATCTCAGTTTGCCATTTTTATATTTAAAAGTAATTACACAACTCTTTAGCCTAGCCTTTTGCCATCAAGTTCGATGCCTCCCAAAAATATTATATTGATGTTGTATTCCCTGTTTAAATATAGACAGCATGCATATATAAGGCTTTAGGAAGCTCCTTTCCCTTTTTTAACAATCCCTTCTCTCCTGTACTACAACATGGAAGGAAGCAGGAGTCTGGCTACTGCCCCATTCACATGACAACTCTTGTAGATTTAAGTAGATGATGACCAATTTCCCTGGATGAAGGAAGCTAACAAAAAAAAAATAATAATAAAGAAGAAAAAAGAGATGCCTGGATTTCTTTACAGAAGACAACCACAATAGGAGGCCATTAACCTGCTTACCTACCCTTCCTTAATTTTTTTAAAATAAGCTCATCTTTCTCCACTTCATCTTTCTCCTCCCTCATCCATTCTTTTCCTAGGCTGCAGCAATAACATGCTTTTATTCTTTCCTTTTGACTGCCAGGGCCTTAAACTAATTATTAATTGAGAATGTATCTAAAGGATCTGAATGAGAAAGTTGGAATTAACCCAACTACCTCTTTCCCGCTTTTATTTTGCATGCTCTAACACTAGATCTACCTGTTAGTACTCCTAAAAACAGCAAATGTGTTATTTTCCTTTCAAAGGCAAGTTTTCTAGCTGTTTGGACAAAAATATGTAACAATGAAAAACAACGTGGAATAAAGCAAGTACTTGGAAAAGACCTCAGCCTTGAGTGACAGCCATTAGCAACCAAGCTGCCTACAGATAAAATTCTCTCAACAACTTCACTGTCCTGCAGGAAAATCCTGCAGCAGAGTGCATCCTACGTTTGGGAAATCAGACAACTGACATTTCATCAAAAGACTTGTCCTTTAAAGAAGGTAGAAAGGCATGACCTTACACTGCCTGCTAGTGCAGAGCTGGCTGGTTGTACAACACCGACTCATCTTGTTTCCAGTTGCTAAATTACATTAAAGGACAGCTAAAAATATATTAAATATTTTCCTATTACTTTTCCGTGCAAGCAACTGCTGCAGTGACAACAAGAGCGATGTCCAGGCAAAAGCTTAGTAACACAGAGAGGTGGGGAGAGGTCCAGAAATCCTTCTAAGACATTCCAGATAAATAATGTAACATTAGGATTGCAAACGCAGATATAATTTTAACTGTTGTAAGAAAAAGAACTGACATCTCTAATGATCAAAACAGGAAAACATTTACAGTTCCCAAAAAGGTCAAACTGATCTGAGCTGTAGTTTTACCTCACTCCCGTCCCAAATTTTTGCCGGTTTTTTTCCTCCAAAATACACTAAAACTTAACCAGTCTACCCGAGATACACAACACACTACATTCTGACAACTTGACACCAATATGCCCCATCTTCCCTGGTAGAAATTACCCACAATTAAGAAAAAACAAAACAAGGAAGGCTCGTTTGAAACACCTGTCAATGTTTAAAACACTTTGTGACAAAAATGAAAGTCTTAATTGATTAATGATCTCAAGGTCTCTATCGCCATCTAGTGAAAACTCACTCCCATTACTACACTGTCCACATAAATTTCACCTCGTTCACTGGAATGACACACACTAACCTCTCTGCTGGATCCAGCCTACGTACGGCCAGAGTTGTAAGGCTTTGCTTCATTTCTACTGCATGTCTTAAGGTAAATAAAGGTCAAGCACCAGCTCATCTCTCGCCAAGGCTGACTGAAGAGAACCGAACTCTTACGGATTACACTCTTGTCATAGCACTGTGATCTGGTTTTATAAATGGCATTTCCACATCATATGTGTTCACTTCCTTTTGATGGCACACGTAGTAAGTTATATACTAGTCCAGCAATAAAAAAGTTTTTAACATGACAATGTGTAATTACGAGAACTTTCAGTCACCATAAGGAACCCCATGGCAGCTCCACTACTTCTAGTACATTGACATTGCCAAACCACACAGAATTTACAGTGCACACAGCACCCAGCATCAGACACTTGCAGTACTCCATCTTCCTACAGGTTCAGTGAAAAGGTCTTTACGCACACAATTAGAAGGCAGCAATTTACAGATGTCATCAAAACTCATTCTCTCTCAGCTGTGTTATAACTGAAGAACTTCAACTTGAAATATGTATTTCCCACTTACAATTATTCTGCTAAGACTTGTGACTGAACTGTAATTGCATTAGTGCAAACATTAAGTTCAGTTTTCAACCCACATAGTATTTTTCCCACTTAGACATCTATAAGAAGCCTACCTGCGTTTGTTCAGGTACCCTCCAGAACAATAAACAAAATGATATATTTTTAAGAAGTATCAATTACTGATCACTAGAAAAGGCCATTAAAATTTAGATGAATAACATTCTTCCATAACAGGTATTTTTTAATTAACCTTTTTGTATAGAGAACCAAAATCTCCTGATACTTAACGTTCACCTCTTTCATATCAGCATTTAGTGGTAAGAAGAAACCTATGAACAGAAAGACTAATATAAAATTTTATAGTAGTATTTTTCCAGACCACATATTTCAACATAAACCCCCCAGAACACTAAGATGTCTTCTTGTGTCATCTTTTATGGCAAAAAAAACTACTCAAGAAATAAGGAGTAAAGCTGTATCTGTTTACTAACTACCTACCTAAAAATCCAAGTTTTCAGAACTTAGCATATACAGTGTATTTCATCAGAATCTGTCACACTTACACAGAAGCACAAAGCCACAGCTCATACTGAAAAATTACCAAATTTTCAAAAAGTTTGTTATCTCCACAGTATCCAGAGTAATGAATACTAATCTACCTCAAAGAATGGGGGAAAAAAGTATAGTTTTAGCTCTACAGGAAGAGCTGCACTGCACCAAGGAGGCCTACCAAGACAGTAGTGCGCCACCGAGCTCCGCTCTAGTGCTGCCAGATGCAGACTTGCTCCCACAGACTTTCATTGGCATCTCCCTGTTGTGCTCTCAGCAGCCCCATTTCATAGGGAAACTTTTAGACCTGCACTGGGTAAAACACACTTTCAGACAACAGTGTGCCACAGCAGTATGTTTTTCTCAAAACTCAGAGCAGCTACAAAACTGGAGATTCAAATGTGCGCAAAGACTTGGCAGAAGCAAGCCCAGGTCTAGCACCACCAGAACTGGAGAGGCAAGAAATCCCTTCCAACCAAAAATTAACTATGTAAGAGAAAGTGTCTCAAAGTGCTCCCTATCCCATCCTGTACCACCTATTTAGGATCTGCCCATTCCACTACCTCTTTGTAATGTAACACAGGAACACCAAAATTTCATGCACCATTATCTCATAACAGATAACTGAGAATAAACTGTATGTGAAAAAAAAGTATTGTGTCGTTCCCCCCGAAACTGAGGCCAAAAGCTCGAGCATCCATACAATACCAAGTTTGAATGTGACAGCTGCTCTGTATGACTAATGGAGATCATAAAAACCCCCAAAAGTCAAATTTATGACTTGTAAAATACTGCTAGAAAATACAGAATCATACAATCGTTAGGGCTGGAAGAGACCTTAGGATCATCTAGCTCCACATTTCCAACTACACCATGTTGCCCAAGGCTCTGTCCAACCTGGCCTTGAACACTGCCTTGAACACATAAAGCTATGATACTCAGCTGCTTTTCATACCAACCTTGTAGCCAAATAAATCAGAATTTTAGAGCAACAACAACAAAATAAGACAGTACTTCCTTAAAAGAAACATCAGCTTCTGAATTCACACCAATGAACAGCACATTTACAGTTATCACACCTGAGAACTATTTCCTAGTGTGTAAGGCTAACATCCTGGCGACATAAACTGGGAGAATATCAAACATAGGGCTGTCTCTAGAGACCAGTTTAGACAGAATGACTTTTAAAACCGAAGAGATCAGAAACAAAATGCCCCTATGCACATCAGCTGGGGGCTGTAAATGGACATTCAACACATTGGTAGTCCATAGCTGGGAAAGCTCTGCCCTCACATCACAGAAGTGCCTCTAAACACAGACATGAACTCATTCATCTCCCTGCTCAACTAAAAGGCTGACCAGCCATCCCGTCACATCTGCTCTTGACACCTTTGCAAATTCCTGCTTGGTATTCTCTTCTATAAAGAACTAATATGAAGCATAATGAAAAAATGTGTTTTAAGACACCATATCAGTGGCACATTTTGGATCTTTAATGACTACTTTTCCCACTAGGACCAAACTGATGCGGTCCACATTCAGCTGCCATGCTAACCAACAGCAAGAGTAGTTTTACCTACACAGTTAAGAGAAAATCTTAAAATAAAATTTGGCCTCTTGAGGCTAATGCAAAACTTCACTTTAAGGAACAGTTTCTGTTCCTTAAACAAAACAGACCCTGATATACAATTCATTGTCATTATGTGATTAATTAGCCCTGTTATAAACTTTAGGGTTTCGGGAACTCAGCATACCAGTGCACAGGACAGTCTGGCCAAAGACAATTTCATCCAAAGCTGAAGCATACCACCAAATCAAAGACTGACCCATCAAGCAGAACTGTAAATTCATGGAAAATGTGAAAGCGGCCTTGAATTTTCTTGTCACCATCATCTGGTCCATTAAAACTAAGCAGTTCAATTCAAAACAAGGTTCTAGCTAGAGCCTCAACTTGTACTTTGAGACATTCTTTTCTAGACACCAGTTTCATTTTTTACAACTTCTGCAGTACCAGAAAGATACAGAAAACAGTTCTGAAAGTAAAAGTAGGTTCAAAACCAAGACCATCCCCCTATTCAATTAAAAAGTAGATGGCTTAAATTCACCATTTTTACATGTGTCTATAACCTGTTTAATGACTTACCTCTCTCCCTTTATGTGTCACCAAAGCAGCCAAAGGCTTGGCATAGAATCTGCTGTAGGAAAATCCCAGGCAGCCATACATACTGTTAGCAGTGAGTTTCAAAGCTTTCTGTCTGATATCATACTGAAATGAAACATAACCAGCAAAAATGATACAGCCACAGCCAAAAGAGAACAGAACTTAATGTTCACAATTACATTCACAGCTTTTTATATAGTCTGCAGCAATGATGGGCTACAAGTAAAGCACATTACAATCACTGCTCCCTACTAATCATCCCTATTCCGCAAGGCTGATCAGGGCACTTAAAGGGAATGGGAGGAAAAATCAAAGAAGTTCTTTAAAACACACCTGTAAATAAAGGTCAGGATTTAAATCTGGCTGTTTCATTAACTGCTTAACTTGACGCCTTCTCTCCACCAGTTTCTTGATTTCTTTAGGCAAAATTCCCATCTCCAGAGATGGGTCCGGAAGCTCTGGAATTTCTTCCTCTTCTTCAACCTGTCAAATGATCACCAGTGTTTATCATTTGTCTGCTTGAAGATTAGATTTTAATGTGTTAAGTGAAAAGCCTAGGGGAAAACACACAAACAAATCCACACAGGTTGTATCTATTCCTGCAAAGCACCCAAAGCATAACTTAGAACAACCATGAGAAGTTTTCTGTAGTATTTAACTATATTAATTAGTCCCTGCTGGGGGATTGGGACTACGCTTGTCTCTGGGAGAAACCCAAGACAGGCAGAGACCAGTACCAGGAAGATGTATTTGGTTTTTTAATGCATGTGTGTGTTTTTTATATATACTATATACGTGTATACATTTAAAAAAACAGATAAATAAAGCACACACACTCTCTACTCTGAGGCATATATAGATAGATATAAAAATTAAAGAAAAGCACACACACAAGCAATTCCTTCCATGATGAAAATAAAACCATATCCTTTTTTTTTATTATCACGTACATATTTTTGATGTTCAGAACTGTAAAATGGAGTGCATGCTCTGTGGAACTGATACTTTGAATAAGATAACTGGCCAAAGAGAAATCAACATTAACAACACAATGAAAACTCCACCCAAGCAACTCTTGATTATTGCAAAACAACCACCCAGCAGAAAGCACACATTCTTCTTTTTAGGATAACTTAACAGAATCCTTGGTCAGGAAAATTGGAAAGAAATTTCAGGCACCATGAAAAGAGACAGAAACATACCAAGAAAGGGCAACAGAGACACTGTGAGGTTGGAAAATTTAGTAAGACAGTCTGAGAAGACCCACGAAGAGAAATGCCACCAAAACCTGGCAAAATATCATTCCATGACAAAAATCAAAATGAGCTGCTTCAGTTTGAAGCACACCTAAGAAAGCAGGGTCAATCCACCAAGAGTTCGGAGGAACGTACTGACAGAGTTCCACATACTTTTTTCCTCATTTCTGCTATGGTACTGATATATCAGTCGTTACGGGACTAAAACTATGTCTCATAATTATGTATGCACAACATACTAATTCCAACCTTTGAGCTGATACCAGTTAAAAATAAAAGCCTCAGGTTTAACCTTTAGACCTGACCAACTCACTGCTTCAGTTTACAGTGCAGCTCCAACAACAACTGTGCCAGCACAGCTGATGAAATGAGAATAAGCAGCCATGGATAAGCCATGCCTAACACAGCTGCTGAGAAATCAGTACATGGAACTACACCTTCAGGAGTTTTTTCAGTTATGCTTAATACAGTTTAATGCTGTACTAAACAGCTGGTCCCACAGTTGACATAGTCACGGTATCACCCCCTAACACACACCTCCAAGACACACACACAGTTTTCCTGATGTCTGACCAGTGTTGAGCTCATATTGCATTCTTTTCTCCAGGCAGAAGCATAAGACTTGTGTCAGGTATGTTTACCTGAATTCTGTGGCATCTTAAACTTAGGAAGCCTCCACCAAGTTTGGATGTAATTGGTCAACGGCCTCAGAAATAGCTAGGCTGACCTGTGGCTGGAAAGGGCCAACAGCCTCACTACAAATATTGTTTCATGAGGACAGCAAGATTTTATTTTGATGGGAGAGAACTTACCAAGATTCTGTAAAAGTATTACTGAAAGGAAGATGACAGACATATAATATTCAGAAAGTCCCAAAACAAAACTTACTATGATACCTCTTAAAAAGAATCACTTCTTTTTTAATGCACAAGAGGGGAAAAAAGCCCACAACATTTAACAGTGAAAGAGAACAGTTTCTTACAAAGCTGATCCACAGAAAACACACTGAAGCTAAGACAGTGTAACTGAAGTCACAAGTTAAAGCACACAAACCTCTGCCCTTTTCTGAGCTTCTGATGACAGTCGTTGCACTGTGGTAAAGCAGATGTTGAACTCCTGGATAATCGATGGGTACAAGCTGTTGAAGTCGAGAAGTAAAATAAACTTGTCATAAAAACCTAAAATAGAATTTAAAACAAAAAGTCATAATTACTCAGTCTCCCTAAGGACTTCATCCAACTCTACGATTAATATTTAAGTGATAGTAATATACTGTACCACATTCCAGTATTTAAATCCCTTAAAGTAGCTGCTGAGATGCACCAATACCCATTATAAAAAGCTGTCAGAAGTGGAACGATCCAACCCCATTAACTCACCAGAGTTGAACAGATAGCTTCTGTGTTACTATAGGACACTTGTACAGTTTTCCCCACATAGAGGAGAAACTGAAAGAAAACTTATGTGTCCATCAGAAAATCATACACAGACACACAAACCTAATTCCCTGCAAGACCTTCGCACAAAAAGTTAAGGGAAAACTGTCCCAAGAGTAAGTAATTCCACAATCAATGTTGGGAATTTTCTTTTATGCAACAATCCCCTCCCCAACCCCCTGCCCCAAACCACCACACCAAACTCCCTCAAGATACACAGATTGCCCATTGCAATTTCTCTGCATTAATACAACCTACCTGTCTCTAACTTCATAGAAGAAAGAAAATTGCCATATCTTACCAACTTTGGGATCCAAGACTAAGCCCCCAGCATATGCTGCTTTCTTTTTCCCTATCTTTGATTTATTCTGATCGTCAATGTCTTCATCTTCATCCACCTACATTTGGCATTTAAAAAAGTCATTATCTAGTCTCTAGGATTTCTGTACTGTTGGAGGAGTCATTTTTGGCAAAACAAATATGAAACTGGGAGCCAGTGGACAGAATTACTTTTAAAATACATGCAAAACATGGTGTTTCCATCATGATCCTTATTAAAGTTCTCTACATGTCGACACAGCATTCAAACCAACTCCTACAGGAACAAACTGCTACCAAGAGATTACAAAGACCTTAAGGAATTGTCATCATTCAGCATTGCACTAGTACGCATTTTGTGGCTGGCTATGAAAGCCAACACTAGGGAAAAAATCAACTCATGATCCAAAGGAAATATTATTGATCAGTTAAAATGTAGATTTTGGAAATACAATGGCTGGGCTTTAATAAACCAAATAAAACCCTTATTTAACCCTAAAGAGTATTCTGCTATTCATTTTGTTGCAGTAAGAATTTTTCTCCCACTTGTTCAATACTATTCTGAATAATTTAAAATTCCAGCACTGCTTTGATATAGCAAAACAATCAACAGAACTTATTGGTTTGGAATTTCTCATTGAACTTACTTAAAAGCAAAATATAGCGAAATGCAAACACATTCTCAAATTTTAATTTGTTTACTAACAAACTTACAGATATTTCTATAGATATTATTTACACTGGTATTATCCAAGTAAATTAAATATATTTTTTTAATGCCTTTGGGTATTTTACCCACATTCTCAAATTACCCACTGTACAAGTTATACTTGTAATACTGTTCATCAGCAAAATAACTGTAGGGTATATGTGCACCCATTAAGCAACAGACTTAACCTTCTGCATTGTTTCCCTGTGCAGACAAGTACTCAGCTTATTTTAATTTTAAACTAAAAGAGCACCTGAGCTTCCATAGATCCGTGACACAACAGAAAAGATGTTACACTGTCCCTTTAAACCATGTATTTCTCCATTATCAACTCAACAAAAAAAAATAATTTTGAATTAAGCATAAGCTGTATCATTAAGTTTTAGGCTATATCCAACACGTTTGGGTTTTCCCTGCTCTCACAGAACAGTAATATGCAAAAAGACAGACGAATGTTTGGGGTTTGTTTTTTTTTCTTTTTAATAAAAATTCTTAGGAAGAGAAAAACTGGACCCACCAGCTTCTGCAGAGGCTTTTTAAACACTTGTTTATCCGGCACTATGTAGTCTTTTTCGTGAAATGCATGAAGCAGCAAGAACTCGTTACGTTCAGATCGTCCACCCATCATTGTCCTCGACTATAGAGAGAGGTGGAAAAAGAATTCAAAGGAAAGCATAGAAAACACTCATACAGAAATAAGACTAAGGAATGTCCTTCAACTCTGTGTAAGCTCACCCAGCATTATCACTATTCTGTATCATCACCATGCACAAAACTCAAATATGACATGTTTAAGGAAGTTTTGCATTATTACTTAACTAGAACATCAAAATCAAAGACTCATCACAGCAAAAAACCTAGAGCATCATGTATTCTCAGTTAGTGTTCAGAAGTTAAAACTAGTAAATCAAACACAGAAAACATGGAACTTCTTTGTGGGACAATGGAGAGGGGCAAAAAGTAATAAAAAATGTACCATAACATTTCCAGAGATGTTTGTTATTTGAAGAGCCAGTGGCAGAACATTCAGCTCACACATGATCTGCAGAATGAACCTGGCATCTGTCCAGGTGTTTTCCAGCATAAACATTAAGTGAGGAGAATCACTGAGAAAAGAAGGTGGAAGGCATAGTAAAGCAAAATCAGCCTCCTTCGTTGTAGCTTAGGCCTACATGGTGTATGAGACATCTAGCACACAACTGTGTAGTATCTAGCACACTAGTGTTGAATTATATAGCATCTTTTAATTTTGGAAAACAAACAAACAAAGAAACCCACAATTAACAAAACAAACCTTTCAAAAAACCCCAAACCAAACCCAACAAGCCCAAAACTCATGCCTGTATATCCCTATTAGTGTATATAAACCAATGCTCTCACAAATCAATTTGCTTTGCACATAATAAGCCACCCGCCACAAGTAGTTTGAAGCATTATAAACTACCATTAAGGTAATATTTCACTTTTCAAACACCAGTATGCTAAATCAGCATCTCCATAATCAAATAAGCAAGCATGACATTGTACAGTGTGAAACTAGCTCCTCTACTTTCCAGCAAAGGATTAAAACCACAAATCAACAACATACCTGTACATATTCCGAATTTCCTCTGGTAGAATTGTTACCCTCTCTTTTTTCAAGATCTGACGGACCAGTTCAGACAAATGGTAACTTTTGCAACGAATTAATTCCTTAGCAGAAATTTCTACATCACAGATCATTCGACCACAGGCAGCATTCCTTTCAGCAAACCCTCCTCGACCCTTAACGATATCACACAAGGAGAGAAAAACCCAAACAAAATGAAACATACAAACATTACTGAAGAATATCTATCCAAAATATAAGCTTATAGGGTTCAGCCAAGTCAGTTGGTCACTAAATATTCTAATACTCTAAATTCTCTACTAAACACCGCTAATACTCAAGGCTTTATAACTATGCCTAATAATGGTATCTTTCAGTATATAGGGATATTAAGCAGTAGTTACTTAACTATCATTACTAGTTAGATCTTAATTCTTAAACTGCCATGCATTTTTTTTTCTTTCATAATTAAATTCCCAAGAAGAACATGTGTTTGGATTTTGGTTTTTCTCCAAGCATATTTTTTGTACTAACAGGAGGACAAAAAAGTCATAGAACAAACTATGCACAGATACTCATCTTGGCCTCCAGGAGGGCCAGGAACAGGCCAGAATCTGACCACATTCAGCACTTCAGCACTCCAAGCCTCACACATTGTCCTCTGAACAAATACATACTAAGAATTACAGAATTATTAACTCAGCAGGTCTCTATGGAATGATTCACCTATCAATCCAAATTACATTTTTTCATTTTACAGTTGCAGCAGACAAAGGCTGTTACAAGTAAAGACTATTGCAATTAATCTGTCATTACCATCATCTAGTTGAGATATGTAAACTAAATTAGCCTAACCTGAAAATTAGTTTATCTTATTACTGTAATAAAAGTCATATAAACATTCATCATTTCTGATCCAGGACACACGAAATTTAGCATGACCAGCAGTCAAAATACATCAGTGCCATATTCACAATTCCTCAACAAAATTAATTCATTTTTAATTACATGCAACATGAAGGGGTTTGAAAGAATTCAGCAATCTTATTACCCCAAGCTTTGGCATATTGGACCTCCTCAGTCGACCTATCTTGGACCAGTGAGGGACTTTGCACACATTAATTCTTTGAAGCAGCACTTCCAGATCAAATCCATAAATATTATGACCCTTGCAGCAGAAAAAATAACAAAAAAAGGTTACAACAAATGCAAATTGAAAGACTTACTTTCCCACACTCAGAAGCCTTTGCCCTTTGTGATTTTTCCAACTAATTGATGGCATTATCTCTCTCATAGAAAGCACTTTCTAAAAGAACGTTCATCAACAGTACTCATTAGTCTTAACACTAACAATGCTGTTCAGCAGAATACCAAAATAAGCTGTGCAACTGGCTTACAGCACACACAATTGAGGTTTATGCTTTGATAAAACAGATCAGGATTTAAAGCTTTCTAGAAAAAACTAAAAAAAAAAAAAACCCAAAACACAACAAACAACATTATTTATATAACACATAAACTTAGTTATGAGTTTTCATCCATGAAAGCCTCAATATTGACATTAAAATGGTGTAATTTTTCCTTTGATACAACAGGCATAGCTGTTAAATCTGGATAGGAAGACATTGCAACAATTTACATATCACAGAAGCATAGAATGGTTAGGGTTGGAAAGGACCTTAAGACCACCTAGTTCCAATCCCTCTGCCATGGCAGGGACACTTTCCACTAGACCAGGTTGCTCAAGGCCCCATCCAACCTGGCCTTGAACACTGCCAAGGATGGAGCATTCACAACTTCTCTGGGCAACCCGTTCCAGTGCCTCACCAGCCTCACAGTGAAGAATTTCTTCCCATCAAAGTACTTCAGCAATATTTGCAAAGTTTAAACAATTCTAAAGACATTGATGACACTGGTCTGTAACCTCAACTGTAAACAAAATCCTGCACGATGAACATGAGCCTACATGGACCAGTCAGTCCACGCAGACTGCATGTCAGACCTGCAGTCAGGAACTGCAGGTTCACTGTATCAGATACATCTGTGTAGTGCAATGTTGTGTTATAGAAGAAGCTCCCTGAAATCATCAGCAGCATTATAGCCATAGATATAATGATATAGCTTGCTTTTCAACAGCACTAAATAAACCAGGTGCATACTAAACTGCACTAACACAGCTCTGCTGTTTTTAGCATCAGAGGTCTCATACCCCTACCACTGGCATTTTCAATTTAAAACCATTGGCTGCAGTGTTTCGCCTGATTCCTTCTCACAACCACCGAGAAGCTGAGCTCACAGGACAAATACCAAATTCCAGCCACAGTGAGCTGAAAAACATCAGGAACCTGACTGCTCATTCCATCCTATTCCCACCACTTAATTATTTGTATTTACCTACAGAAGAGTAACAAGTTGCATATAACCAACCTCAGATCTATAACCAACTCTAAACTATCTGCAAAATTTCATTAATGGAATGACTGTCCATTAATTAAAAATAACAAAAAAGAAAATGAGTCATTATAATAAACCCTCAGCTGCCAATACAGTAGAAAACATAATAGTTATTACAAAATTGCTAAGATCCTGTGGATTTGTACAGGTTATCATTTTGATTTACAACATAAACACAACCTAAAAGTGACACAAATTATATGAGCATCTGAACTGAAACAGACTCTTAAGTACACCAAGAGCTCCAATTTTTCTAGAAAATCACATGGGATTTTTTTGTTGTGTTTTGTCTGAATAAAGAAAAAAAAAAATCTGTTTTATATACAGTGGAAATACTGCCTATTTCAGGTATTATGGGAAATAATAGGATGTATACAATCCTGTGAGGGATAATTCTGTATCATCTTTGTATCAAAATATACCTGCTGTCTTATAAGCAAATTCAGTTCATAAGGCAGTCTAAGATAAACATTAAAAACTTACAAGGGGACAAAAGGAAAACAATAAAGCTGACCAGCTGACACTGAGCTTTAATTTAACTGACAAACTCTCAGATCTACTCACCACAACAACATCTGGGTCAATTTTGTGAATCTTTGCAAGGAAAAATCCCAGCAGTGTTCTCTCTGTTGCAGCAATTTCTATTTTAGCATTCTAAAAGAAGCAAGAGAGCACCTGATTTCAATGTCCCAATAAGTTTAAAATGGAAACATCTTTCCCCTGCTTGTTACTAGACAATAATAAAGCACCAGAGTACTCCCTTTCCTTCTGTAATTCAAGGAATTTTGTTCTCACTCCCACAGACATAGAAAGCTTTACTCAGAGGCTTTTTTTCCACTTTGCTTTTGTATGCAGGTGTCTAGTGATATTTTAAGAATCAAGTACACCAGGAAAATGCTCCATGTGCATCCTCCACTCATACGCTTAAGATCATATAGAAACAGAGGAAAACAAAAATAGGTTACTTTATTATTCTGTCAGCAATCCCAGTACCCTTTAGAATGTCTTCTGAATTCTGACAGACTTTACTCTCCAAGGAAAGAAGAAACAAACTCCCCCAGTTTACTATGAGTATACAGTCAGGTATAACGAAAACAAATGACAATTTCAGCCTCTTTGCAAAGCCTTTCCAGTTCTTTTGTCTAACACTCTATCTATTTTATGACCACAAGTAGCAGCAATACTGAACCATACAGACACACTCCTCTGCTTTTACAAGCAACAGAGAATGAATACCTGAAGTTAGGTTTGCAGAGTGGAAAACTAATGAAATAATCATACCATTCCTTTGAATATTTCTCTTACACGATATACCCAAAGTAACATGAAGTTCATATTTTAAAAGGTACTGCAATCAGAAGGCTAACAAAATGAAATTACCTTCCTTCTGATAACTTCTTTGAAGTCATAAGGAAAAATGCAATCGTTCGGTTTGGAAACAACTGCAAAAGAAGTTACATTTGTTCTTACATACAAATCCTTAATTATACCTTCCCCATAAGCATCCATTCACAACACAGGGGGGTTAAGGAAAACTAACCTCTAATTCTAAAATGCCAGCCTTATGTGAATACTTGTCTTAAAAACGGATTAATAAAATATTAAACAACTTTAGTAATTCATAATTATGAATTCATAAATAATAACTATGGCCCTCCGCTTCCAAAGAACCTGCTCTCACAAGGATTCAGCACTCTTTCAACTGAGGTCTGAATCTCAAGGTTTAGCTGATCTTAATAAACTTGTTTATAAATAAATATGACTTGTTTACTTTTAAAATTCTGTTCAGAAGATCTGAAAAATAACTAACTGACAGTAAATCAATGGTCTAAATCAATGGGTGAAGTAATCCAAGAGACCCCACAATGAAGTAAAACCAATAAAAATGATAGGAAACTGCATAGGGCAGGTTACTTCATCTCAAAGGAAGATTTTTTTCAATAAAGTCTTCAACAAAATGTCAGCAACCAGTGAAGTTAAAAACAGGGAGAAAAGCCTGCTTGAGAGGTGAAACTTTGCTATTTACTTATTCTAAGCTATTACTGCTGGAGTGACAGAAACCAAAGAAAGCAAACAACCAAAAACACACAAACTCACCACGACCACACACAACCCACAACCAAAAGCCACAACAAAAGAAAACTTCAGAAGGAATTATTTTTCTACTCCTAAACTGTTCCACATACATACCACAGAAGTGTGTCTGAAAAGGAGGCTGAGGTGGAGCCTTATCCAAAGGAAATTTCTGATGAATCAGAGATGCAAGAGCCACTATCTATAGCAAGGAGACACAGAACACTCAACTTCATAAACTTAACTACCAGCAAACCCTATTTTTCCCTCCCCTCCATTTTTTTAATTAGTTTCCTCATACATTTTCTCTTGTTTCTACAAAGTATCTTCTTTTACAAATATAAATAGTTAAAAAGAAGAAAAATTATAAAATTATATCAAATAAAATAAGCAGAACTTACTCCTAAACAATTATCTTAGAAATTCGAGAAGGAAAATAATTCCTTTGGAAAACTGCTTTTATCAAATTTTGTTCTGAATCTGAAAAGACCACACAATTTAAAGGATCCTCCATAAAGCGCAGGGGAGATGTGAGAAAGGCAGGACATGCAGAGAAGCCTTGCCTCCAGAAGGGCTGTCCCTGAGCAAGCAGTCAAGATTGCCAAGCCAAGAGGTTTGAGCATTTAGAAGGTATTAGCTTCTAAATTACTGATGCTTCTGCTCGCTTTGCTTGGCAGGCATGTCCTGGCTCCCCAGACACTGGTCAGGAAAACCCAACAGGAAACAAAGCAGTCAGGCTGCCATTAAATTAGCCAGAAACAACTATCCTATCCTATTAGTGAATACTACATCCCTTCCTTAGCTAGGGGGACTTAGGCACCTTTATCTGTTTCTTGAAGTAACTATAATTCGTAATCTGCAGTCCACAACTGAGAATGGCCACCTACATTTCTCCTCTTCTCGGAGAAAATGAAAAATCTTACAGCAAAGTAGCAGGTGCCATAAGATTTAGACCAATTTCTGACTCTATTTCAAAATGAATTTTATCAGCAGAAAAACCTGGTCATTTTATCTAGAACCTATGATTAGCGCTACCAGAAAAAAATAGTAATTCATTAACAGCTGTTCTGGGACAGTCTCATTTATAACTGTTATGCACAACAGATGAAATAGAAGGCTCAGGAAAAATACATAGGATCTGCTGTCACAGTAAATATTCTCACCAAAGAGCCCCCCTGAATCCAGAGTTTTCATGCTGGTGAGAGCCCAGTGAAAATTTCTTTGAAAAGCCTGCAGTACATACAAGTTTATTCAACAGTAAATATAGTTAGATCTGTTTTATCAGGTGAAGTTCTTCCAGGCTTTAGAAAATTTTTAGTATATGCCAAAGAACAAAACCAAATCAAAATGAGAGCAGATTACATACCTCATTCTGGTGAGTCTTTGGGTTCTGAGTTGTCTTCATGCTGAGGGACATGACCACAAGAGGAGGAGGAGGAGGAGAAATATCTTTAACCACATTCACCAAGCCAGGCTTCATGGCCACAGCTTCCACCTTACACCAGCTGACTGACTGATTTGAAGGCTCTGAGGAAAAAATATGAATCACCTTCATTCTTCTGGGACCTATAAATAAGGCTTCTCTAATGGCACTCTTCCACAGTGCATGTCCTTTTAATGTGTTGCCCTTGTGGGATAGTGCAAGATCTAGACTAATCCTGTTCAGTTTTTGGTAACTCCCTGGGTCAGAAGCCTAGTCACACCAGGGACTCTTAACACATGCAATATGGAATATGCAGCACACATTGAATAAGCAAGCCAAAATAAGACAGCATAACTGCCTGTAAGTGGTGCATGCCCACTCATGAGGCAGAAGGGATTTCAAACTAAAAAAGCTCCACATCACAAACTTTTCTAAGTGACAGAAAAAATAACAACAAACTAATACACAAACAAAAGAGACATCTAGCAGCAGTTTGTTCTTATAAAGATACATTTTCAGAAAAACCATGAATCTTAAGTTACCAAGAGAAGAAAGAGTGATACCTTTCTAGAAAACTAACTTTAGCTTTACGTGGCTTTAGGGTATGCACCTGCTAGGCACTGCATGGTTCCCTCTCGCTGACATTCCAATTTATAATCTCATCTATACAATGTGCAACTCTATATGGATAGAGCTCTCAAAAAATAAAGGAAGAGTAAGTTACAATTTGTACTAGATAATGAAAATTACACAGGTAAATTTCAAGGTCAATTTATAAAATTACAATTTATCAGTACAATTTCGATTTCTCCTCATCCCCCCGATCTGTAATTGTGTGTGTTTTCCTGCAACCACGTATTTCACATGCAAACCACCATACGTGGATTTTTTATTTGCAGCCAGCATGGTCCTTTGATCTTCCTACTCATCAAGAGAAGTTCCAGGCTAGAGGTGTTGGTTCCAAATACATGGGAAAATGTTTGTCCTTTCAGATCTTGGGGAAGCCGAGGGCAATCAGCCTAACAAGTAACAGCAAGCAACGAGTCATTTCACCCCACAAAAGACTTCAATACAGACACATTATATTCAGACAACACCTTAACAAAACTACACAATACCCAAAATCACTGTAATTTCCCACAAGCAGAGCCTTAACCCATAACACCTTACAGTAATTGAATAAATTATACTATTGACTCAAATAGGTGCATAACAAAATCAGGACAGTAATGTAAAAATACAATGAAGCTGAAGTTCTTCATCCATACTGGATGCAAGACAGAAATATTATCATCAGCCAAGACTACAACAATGTTCAGGGACCATTTTAATACAGAAACTGCTCATGTTGTCAACTTAATTAGATAGTTACATCTTTAATCTTGTCTGTCATATAAATACTGGATACAGTGCTTCTGCACAGCTACATTAAAATTTGAGACAGCAAGCAAATTTCTATGGGATGCTGCTTTTGCACCTAGAACTAGTATTAAGAAAATGGTTTAAAAAGGCATTATTCCCTGCCCCCAAGAGGTTCAAGACTGCTGAAGTTCTTGCATATGAAACTAAACCAAGTATTTTTGCTAATGAATAACAGTTAGTGATGTTCTTATGGGATTATTTTTTTCCATCTTTGCTGCTCAATTTTAAAGCTCTCAACAAATCTTTCTCAACCAGCTGCTATTTGCAAGAGTCATATAAGCAGAGATTAACAGCTGTATTCTGGACATGGATTAAAAAAAACCCACAAAATATTTAAGGGTAGTAAGTTAAAATATCTTAACAGTACTTTGGGCCCTGAGCCAGTACAGCTGGCTGTTTAGCCAGTATCAACTGATTCAGTGGCAAGGTAATATAAAATAAGGCAGGATAATTGAGAATATACATTGTTGCAAATCAATAAGCAAATTCTAACTGGGGGAGAAGGTGGGAGGAATGCAGTAGTTGTAGGAAGTATTTTTAACTCCTCATGCTTTATTTACACAAATAGAGCCAACACTAACAAATCAGTGTTACAGGTTGCCTGGTAATGAACTGTTTTTGTTAAGAACTAACCAATGTACAAATGATAAACCTCTAATTACAAGACAATGAGCAACTAACTACCCACTATAACAAAGGTACAGACACTAGCTACTGAAGACCAAATCAAATAAAATTATTAATTGGGTAAGAAAGCAGGTTATGGTCTTTCATCAGATTAACTATACTCACCGAATATTTGATTTCCAAATATTCAGATTTTGCTGGAACATCCGGGATCTCAAAAGCATAATATTTTTCCACTTTCTATATAAAACAAAAATATTTTTTCAGTATCTCCCAACTGAATATTTATTCTGTCCAATAAGAAAGCTAATGAAAAAGGCCAGCCAAAATACACATCTCAAATACCATGGGCTTGATCATATATTACCAATTCTGCAACCCATTATAACCATCTAAAGGTAGTAAGAACGTTTTAAGGATGTAGTAACAGTGCCTGTATTTAATCTTTTCAGGCTTTCTTCGCATGAAGAGTTTCTACAGAATTGACTTACAAGTATACTAACCATTACAAAACAAAAAACATACAAGCTTAATAGCTAACGAACTCTGTAAATTCACCAGCTTCAGAGATACTCACGAGAACTGGTGATTGCAGCCCACCACAAAAATCACCAAATGACTGCGATGGAAAGGCATCTCCAAAGACCGTCTAAGTATAGCTGCCTGTTCAGGGCTAGGTCACCTACAGTGGGTTTCTCACGGCCCTCTCCAGTTAGGTTTTGAATATGCCCAAGGATGGAAACTTGAAAGCTTATCTGGGCGTCCTGTGCCAGTGCCTGTTCTCCCTTACAGTAAAAAAGTGGTTATGTTCTGACAATTTCTGTGTTTCAAATGCTCTTGTCCTCCATTGGGCACCAATGAGAAGAGTCCACCAGAGACATCTTTACTCCTTCCCAAGATGTTTATACACAACAACAACATTTACATTACCAATCCTTCACCCCAAACCTTCTCTTCTCCAGGCTGAGCAGCCACAGTCTCTCAGCCTCTCCTCACATGACAGATGCTTCAGGCCCTGTAATTATCATTGTGGTCCTGCCCAGGACCTCCTCCAGTTTGTGCATACCTTTCTCTGGTTTTCACTGCAGCCAGTTTTTAGTCCATCTCACTATCCAGTTACCTAGCCCATACTTCATCAGTTTGTCTTCGAGGATGCGATGGGAGTGTTGAAAGCCATACTAAAGTCAAAATAAATAATACCTACTGTCCCCTTGTCCACCAAGCCATTCATCTCTTCACAGAAGGCTACCAGCTTGATTAAACATTATTTTCCCTTTGTAAATCCACACCAAACACTCCCAAGCATCTTCTCATGCTTTGTGCATCTGTAAAACAGTTGTTGCTCCATCACCTTTTCCCAGGGCTTAAGGTAAGGCTCTAGTTCCCTGTAATCTCCTCATCCCTGTTCATCTTGAAGATAGCTTTGACACTTGCTTTTTTCCAGTCCTTGGGAACCTACTCTGATCAACATGACCTTTTAAAGACAATCAAGTATGGCCTCACAAAGACATTGGCCAGCTTCTTCTGCACTCATGGGTGCATTCCACCAGGTCTCATCCATGTGTATCTGTCCCATCAGTTTAAATGTTCCCTAACCTGATTCTTCTCAACCCAGGATGAGTCTTCTTTGCTTCAGGCTTTCCTTCTGGTCTCTTGGGGTCAGGGATTGCTGAAGGCTGGACTTACCAATAAAGACCAAGGTGAAGGAGACACTGGGTATTTCTGGTTTTCCATGCCCTTCACCACCACGTTGTCTGTCCCTTTCAGCAGCAGGCCCACATTTTCCCCTAGTCCTCCTGTACCTTCAGAAGCCTTTCCAACTGCTCTTTGCCTCTCTCACCAGATTCAACTTTAGGTGGGCTTTGGGTTTCTTTTTTTCCATCATGATGTCACCTCCATTAGTCTGCCCTATAATCCTGACCCACAAGCTCTTGGCCATGCTCTTTGGGCACGGAGCCCAGGGCAGGACTCCATGCATTCTCACTGCTCTGACATGTAAAAGGTACTCCCCCTCCTCTCCATCCCAGTCTGTACTTTTGAACCACGCCCTATCCCACCTTGTGTCCCTGATTCCAATAAGATCACAGCCCTGTGACTGCACACAGTTCCACCTTTTACACTTTATCCACAGTTCCACTGCATGCCTTAGTGTTCCAGCACTTCAGAGAGGCACACAAGAGAGCTAATTTCCCAGCCAGCTGCCCGTCATTTATTACATGCTTAGAACAGAATCATTTCTATGACAGTACTGTATTTTCATTGAGTGACTTGGCTTTTACTAGAAAGGAGTCAAGTTTATGTACCTCTAACAAAGATAGCTAAAGCCACCTCAAGTTCAGTACAATTTTAATGAAAGTATCACTTCTGCTTTCTTCAAGAACAGTAATGATTTTCTACAACATGCACAGCTTGTCAGTTTCTAAGAATAAGTATCTACAATTTCCAAATAACTACAATATTCTGTGCAATGCTGCTACAGCACCTGCTGAAATGCCATGCTCTATCCTGTAACACATATGCTTGGCCCTGTCACACTTCCCAAACCATCTGCACCACTGTTACGTATTATTATGTTATGCCATAACTATGCTAGAACATTACTCTTACTATAAGAATTCCTAGAATTAAAAAGTGTATTTTCACTGGACAGTGCACTAAGTTCAGCACATCATACATAGAGTCAGCGTAATATACCCCTAGAGTAAGTTTAATAAGAAAAAACAAAATTACCATAAATTGGAATAAAATTTACAAATAAAACAGATGCACCGTTAGGTAAACTCGTTACTTTGTTTTAGGGCTGGGTGTTTTGTTTTGTCTGGGTTTTTTTTTTTGGATCATCAGCAACTCCCTCAGAGCACTAGAATGAGCAGTTAAAGCTTGCTCACAACACTGCATTTTAAGGCTGCAAATCCTGGCTGGGAGAGGAGAGGGCCCTCTGCTATAAATAGGAAGGAGGCAAATCCAGAAACAACTATGGCGTCAACAGTTACGTGGAAGCAGCAATGTACCATGTAATATAACTTGGTACAAGCACAGCACTGTGAAGTCAGAACAGCATTACAAATTAGCATGCAAATATAGATCTGAACAGCTGAGCCAAAGCAACACCTCCTAACAGTAATATAACAATGGCAATGCACTGCTTTTAGCACACATTACTGGTGCCCTCCTTCCAATTTTTTTTTTTTTTTTTTTTTTTAATTTAAAAAAAACCCTCAGGCTTCACACAAGTTCTTGTTGGAAACGCAAGCTGAACATAGTGTAAAAATAGTATGCTGCAGTGATTCATCTTCGTTATTCCACAGAGCTCAGCTCAATTACACAAGCGTCTGGTCATAACTGCAGTGAATGAATGCTTTGCTGCAGAGTAATCTGCCCTTCAAGTGGCCCTTCAGAGAGCAGTGATTAGCTGCTAAGTTCCTAAGTGGAGTAAGGCTGCTTTCAAATTGATTTGTGAAGACTTGCTAACTTGGCAGCAGTGCAACCCATTGAAGCCACAATTAGCAGCAGGTGCAGGAGGAAATGATACAGCTTAAGTGTATCTGTTCGCAAGAACGAAGTTCGGTGCTGGCAAAGACAAGCTGGATGCATGCACGCGCACAGAGAACAACCTGTCTCAGGGTATAAACACTGGCTCTCTCTGCATCATCACAAAACTGGGCATTCTGAGTAACTTGCATGGCAGGTATGCTAGTAACCTTTGTGATTTCCAGCTAATGAAGGATAAGAAGGATAAGAGCTTCTGAGTTTCACAGTACTCTGCCAGAACTGAGACTTCATGTTACTCTAAATGCATTGCTCACAAGTGCTCTGCTCACCTAAGCAATATTGCCATTAGCTTTTTAAAACTCTTTTCAAAACACCAACCCTTTACAAGACAATAGCGGGACACTGGCTGCACGTCAAAGAACAGGGAAGTTTTCCTAAAGCATATTAGCTCTCACAGTCACAATTGTACAGAGATGACTTTCTGAAGCATTCACTCAGCTGAGTGCCAGTACCATTTCAATCTGAGACCTCTGCACAACCTATAGAAGCAAGGGCTGTACAACAACACATCTCTGGTGGTATGACTGAAATATCAAGAAAGATGATGACTCCTTATGAAAAACAGATTAATAAAGTATATAACCTGACAAACTGAGGTCTCTCAGGAAGAAACAAAAGAAAAGGGAGGTGCAGTAATTGAAGAACGCTACTACTTCCACAATTATCTTGCAGGAAAAAGGACACCTTGTTGCAGAGATGTAAGCCTGGCCAGATTTGGTGCCACTTGTTCAATTTTGTGTTAAGCTGGAATAGCTGAGTTACTTTCCTTGTAATACTTTCCTTGAATAACCCTCCAAAGGCCTCACCAACAGCCCTGCTCCTCAATACTATCTTTTCTTTTATCCCCTACACTACTACCGCCATGCCCTCCTCGTAGCTCCAGGAAGCAGTAACTATCAAAATCAGCAGAATAGTGAATAGCCTTTCACCATGTTAGTAAAATTCAGTTTACCGAAAAGTCCAATGAATTCAAATAGAGTGTGAATTCTTACTGTTACCAGAAACAATTCTGGTATGTTATTTCAGAACTTTTCTGCACTCCCAACTACCCTGCTTAATTTATTCATGAATTAAATTTATAAATTTGTTTCTTTTGGTGAAACTTTCCTTTAAATAGCTTTTCTGCTGCTCATCCCCTTTTAATGTTTTTAGACAGCAAAAAGGTCTTAGCATTATTCTTTACTAGGGTAAAAAAAATAAAGCTCTTTTATAGTTATCTCTGATATAACTGAATCTCCTTTTGGGTCATCTTTCTAATTACTACCATCCTTTGTACCTATTGTAGCTTGAGTTAATCTTTCCTCATAAGGGTGATCTAGTGTTAAGTTATTCTAGGTAAGGTCTGAACAGTGCCTTTGTGCTGCTACTTCCCTACTCCTGCTAGGGATTCCTCCCATGTAACACCCAGGGAGCCTAGATGTGCGTAGATGTAGCCGTGTGTCTGGTCAACAAAGTTGGGTCTTTCACCCCACGCTCAGTGTAAGCTCAATAAAAATTTGGTAAGCTTTGAACTAACATCAGAAATAACAGTTAAAATACTTTCTATTTATGTTTTACCTTGATTTTTAAAAGCCAAGGTTAAACTATATTACTTCATTACCTCACTCACACTACTCTTCCTTAGAACACCAGGGAACAGGCAGAGGTTTCCTTAGATTCTGTTAGCAGATCTGAATTTCTTCAAAGGCATCTCCCCCTCCCTCCATTCCTGGAGTACAAATGTTTGTAGCCTCTTCTTCAATGAAGAATTTATCTGCCCTAAGTTTCCTCCCTCGTTCCTGAAAGGATCTTTGAACAGTGAGCTATTACAAATTTGGGTTTTTACCTACTGTTGAATTCATTCCTTTCCAATCCCCATACATAACAATGAAGTTATAATCAACTATACAACAGAAATAAGACTGATAAAACTGAAAAAGCTAAATTTGCATCAGAGTATTGAGAGACAAGATAAGCTAGTACCAACAAAAATTAAAAAAGGCTTTACAATGTACTAACGACGTAAATAATGCACTAAGCTACACACTGATGAAGAGATGACATCTTACATGAATTTCCCATTTGAGAAACACTGATCATGTTTTTACTTTAACAACTTAAACTTTCAGAATTACTCTAGCTTTGGATTAGGTGACCTGAGGGCCATTCCAACCTGAATTACCATATGAGCTTGTTTCTATTTTCCCTCATTTACATTTTGTTAAATTCCATTCTCTCTGCATTTTTATTTGCCATTCATTCCCTGATCAACTACTCAGGAACAAATCCTACCAAGTCACAAGATTGCCAACCTGGGAAAAGTTACAACTGATCCCACACCGAATCATGACAATGAAAGCCAGCTTTGCCGACATGTTACTTCAAGAAACAGAAGTTTCTGTGCACTTCACTCTAAACAAATCTTTTCCTCTAACTTACAGGTTAACCATCACCTCTCCCCACACAAACTCCCCAAAAGACAAATGCTTTGTGCAAATGAAGAAGAAAGCTTTCTCACACTAGCAAACAAATTCAGTCCAAATCTGCAACAATATCAGCTCTTTTCCTGCAGACTTATGGCAAGTATTATATTACTATTTGTGCAAATTTTCTGTTACAACAACACTTTGTTTTTTCAATGTTCTTTTCAGGATTTGTTGAGCAAACAGAGCACAGCAAAATTACACTGTAAGATTACTGCCCGTAACTGTAAGCCAAGAGCAGCTTAAGTTTCAACACTGGATGACAGTCCTTATAACTTGTTACCTTCTGTAGAAATACACTATGACAACCCATGCTCCAAACAGCAAGGGTGAGAAGCAGCATGAAACATGCCAGAAGATAAAGTTCAATATGGCATCTGGTCAAGTGCAAAGATGGCCTAATCCCAGTGTACCATCCTATCTGCTGGAAAACACAATCTTTCATTTTAAACTTGAGCACCATGAACTGATACCCCCCAGGCTTTAGGTATCAGAACTGTTATCTGTTCTGCACTCCCAAAACCAGCTCAGCAAGTAAGCAAGAGTCTGGCACTCAACCCAGTTTCAAAGAAGCTAATGAGTAGATACAAAAGCAGTATGTTTAAACTTCTGGTGAAACAATCATGTTGGAAATTCACTGTTCTTAAAGAATTATGCATATTTGGGAAGACATTGGGATAGTTTTTTTACAAGCAAATAGGCTTACACGTGTCATTGTCAGGAGTTACGTATTTGTGTTTCAGCATAATCTCCCCCACTGGATGGTGCTTCAACAGACTTCCCACCTCACCAACCACAACAGAAAATGATGAAGTAAGATAACCATAGACAAACCTTGGATTTGAACTTCATGATCTTATACTTGGGTGAAATGCAGTCATTAAATTCCTTGAAAACACTCATTATAGTTACTGGAGTCTCCGTCTCTTTGCCAGTAGATAAGTCGATTTCCTAAAAAACACAAGTCAGGTTTTACAAATTAACAAAAAATGCCAGCAGACATGACCAACAGGTTGAATTTTGCTTTGTCATTTTGAATCGGGTATCTCTTCTTTAAGGGGAAACTACAATGCAATCAGCCAAGAAAACACAAATTTAAAAAAATACTATTTGAAACAGAGTGTTTAAAAAGCACTAAGTTTTCTAACAATACTTCAAGACCACTTTATTTCCTAAGCAACAAGTCTAAAGGCAACAATTTGTCCGCAGTTGTTAGGGTCAGGGGGGAAGCAACAACCTTCTAACTCTGCACCTCGCATGATATACTACATATATATTGTACTCAACTTTACCACCTACATCAGACAACAGTGGCTTCAACAGTTCCCATAAACACACTACTAGAACTCATAACCTGCCAAAAGCAGAATGAAAAGTACTTATGTTTGACATGCTTAAAAGATATACTTACTGTTTCACGTGGCAGTAGATAAACAGTTCTCTCAATATTTTTCACTGTCACACAGCAGCTGACATGGGTGTTTGCAGATTCAATCCACACTTTCCCAAACAAAAATATCACACCTAAGGAAGAAGGGCAGAACAGAAAATTCAATACGCAGTTCTTAAATTCGTCATTCTTAATGTTGCTTAAGGCAGCTTATTATGTATTCTTGCACAGAAGCACAACTTCCGGCTTAGGTCCTTGAGCAACAAACCTTTCTGATGTTTCAGCACATTCTAAATTGTTTTAAATACCAGCTTTATAAATAGATACCTGGTTCATCATGCTCCTACCTCCATCACTATAGTAACACCTTGATACGTGAAACTCAAAATGGCATCACACAGTCTCAGAATCATGTTCTGATATTCCATTTCTACCTATATTTGTTTGATAATCATGGCAAGAGGAAGGAGAAAGAAATCAGTGAAAGCTGAAGATAATCAGAATGCCAATCACTCCTGAAATGTGTTCCCTACAGTTTTTCATTCTTCAGCTAGACCAGCACAACTAACACATTTTTCCTATACTTCAGTAGCATGAGCTCAAAATTCTACTACTAAGAAAACCTGCAGAAATACATTCTGAAGATAACAACTACAACCTGATCAACTGTAAAAAGTTTTCCACTGACTATTTTTAACAAATGAGGACACCGAAAGATTTATGACATTGCAACAAATTGTGGATGCTAAGACAGCAGTTGTAACCAAGGTAGCCATTCAGAAAGCCTATATACAGCAGGACTACTGCAACTGACTTCAGCGTGGATCACATCATTATTGTACATGCGCATCTCTGAGCCACACAGAACGTAGCATTAGCATAAAATTCTGCAAAATGCTAATCAAATGATGTTAAACTTTGAAATAACATAGAACAAGGCCAGCTGACTTCCACATGCAGTTTGTGTACAAGGAAAATAAACTTCCAAGTACAATTCAAAAGCTGGCTTAGCCCAAGTTCCCTTCAAACTCCAAACAATTTCGAATTTGATTACAAAAGAAAGACACTCTTCCTACAGTACAACTACTATTGATGAAATCAGAAATACCAAAACTAAGACTGTCTCAGAAACAATTGTCACGTACAGGAGATTTTGGAACCTGCGTTTCTCCTTGGTCTGACAATGCACAAACAAGTCCTTGGTTAAGAGTTATAATTTATCTTTGCCATATGATCTATCAGATGTAAAGACACCTTTCTTACTCCAGTAGATCAAAGATAAACCAGTGAAGATGCATTAAGATGGGTGACAGTCAGAGTGACAGGCTAAGAAAAAAATCATCTTTTGAGTGCTTGGAATAGATGTGAACAAGACTACTTTTGTCAAGGACAGAGAATGCTGCGGTTTTGAAGATGACGAGAGCAAGGATATAAGCTTCAGATGCACAAAGTATTTTAGAGATTTTAATACAGAGGCAATCTTCAAGATTTAGACAGTTTGAATAAAAGGATCTAGAAAGAGTTCAAATTACATATCTAAGTGACAGGGAAGATGAAGTTCTTCTCCCCAGCATTTTTTTTCCAAGTGATAAAACCCTCAGGTAGGTTTGTGTCATACAGAAAGATGAAACTATGGGAGAGACCACAAAACGGTAGTTGGTTGCTTGAACAGCTGGCAATATTAAGGGTATGGAGAAGTTAACCTGTCAGAGGCATACATATAAGCAGGTGAGGTAGAAGGAAGGATACGTGACCCAAAGATAGGGTAAAAGGCTGCCTGGATTGCAAAGAAAAATTTCAACCAACTCGAGCTTGGAAAAAATGAAAGGTCTTAATCCCAAAACTTCACAGAATTAGAGTAATTTAGGATGGAAGGAAGCTTTGTAGGTCACCTAGCTGAACACACACTACCTCTGGACACACTAAAAGAGGGGATAACTTCAAAGAGTTTTCAGAAACATTTCATATGTAAAACCAAGAAATGAGAGAACTGGTATCAGGCCCTATCCCCTCTAAACCTGACGATGGAAAGAAGAAAAAAATGGGTGTAAAGCTGTAAAACACAGTCTATGAAAAGAAAGATCATGCTACCAATGAACCAAAAGACAACCCAAGTCAAGAGATCGGGAAAATGTCCTGCAGAGGCAAAAGGGCAGGTTTTATTCATTATTTCTTTAAAAGGTTAATAGGATTACAATTCCCAAGTTCTCTGCCTAAGACAGTAAGGGGAATTATGAACAGTAAGCTTCAAAAAAATTATTAAGTTTGAAACAGTCTCATGATTATGCTATGGTATTTACTCTTCAGGCAGTGCATTTGACATCACAGCAAATGAGGCATAAACAAAGATCATGAACATGTTAAACAAAAAGCAGTACCAAAATTTTCCCTTCTACATTACTAATTGAAAACAGGTGCAGTCTTTATTATTCAGTCCTGAAAAAGTCATAATGAGAAAAGAACACTCCTTGCATGTGAGAAACAGAAATCCTTTCATAATTAAGTTCCATTCAGAAAGCACTGACTAAGAAGACAAAAAAAAAAAAGAAAAAGAACAATAGTGAGGTCTTTAAAAGTAGCAATTCTATATTAGAGCCATTGATTTCATCAAGATATCTATGATTATTACCACTCCCATCACCAAGCTGCTCAGCCCAGCACAGTCTCGTATTTAAGTCTGGCATCCCAGCTTATAACAAAAGGTGTAACAGAAACACATCTGACTCAATGCTTACGGCATCAACTCCAAAAAAAACTCCAACATATGGAAGAACTTTCCGGTAAACCTACATGAAGCACAAATTAGAAATCCAAGATCCTAAAGCTGCTGAGGAAATGTGAAGATGGATGAGAAGTACTTAGAGCAGATGTGAACATGACTTCTTTTGTCAGGGCTGAGATTAGAAAGCCGCAGTTTTGAAGACTGTGAGAGCTAGGATTCATACTTCAAGTGCACAAAGTATTTTAGGGATGTTGAACCAAAGACAGTCTGCAAGATTTAGACAGTTTGAATAAAAGGACCTAGGTAGACCTTGTATTTTTCAGGCTATCTTCCTCCCTTGATAGATATACCTCTCCTTCACATAAAATTGTGCAACTGCTATTGTACAGACTTTCTAACAATGCACCAGAATTTTAAGTTACATTTCCAGAAACAAAAAAAAAGAATGCTCAATTGTTGCATCAATGTATAAGAAATTAACATCAGCTTATTCCTAGAGCGTACACGGTTTTAAGAAGACCAATGGGTCACCAACAGTGAGAAGCGCTAGTAGCTCCCTTTGTACATCCCTACTACTACACTAGACCAAGAGACAACATTCTCTCTTTTCCCAGTCAGTCCCCTGCACTGAGGACAGAGGTGAGGAAAATTAGGAGATGAATGGACAAGTTATAAAGCACAGAGAGACAGGGTATCTAGGCATAATTCAGTCAAGTCTGAAAATACCAGTTACGTAGGAAGAATCAAAACAGCATTTCCTGCCTTCAAGGAAACAGTTACCTGGCTGACTGTACTGATCTTCATAAGCATCCAGCCAATAAAATCTTAAGACTTGATCATCATTTTCCCCATTCACAAGTGGAAGGAGGCCCGGGTCCAGCTGAACTTCTGCTGCTACTAGATCAGCTTCATCCTCATCAACTCTGTCCCAACATGAAATATCTGGGAAAGAACTTCTGCAGGTTTTGCAGAAGAAGAAAGAAAAAAGAAGTAAAAATATGCCTTTGCTATAACTACAATTGTTTTGGCTTTTTTTCCATCCCTATATTTTCACACCTTTTGTTGCTCTTTCCACTAGCAAGCAACATTCCCAAAAAATGGGCTTCTTCAGATTTCTTCTGAAAAGAAGGATGGAATGACAAAGAGAAAACCCCATATACAAGTATCATTCTCAGTATACAAAAGCAAAGGCTTTAAAAATCATTCACCTGGTATTTCAGCCTTTGTCATTCAAACCTTTACAGAACAAAAATATCCACCCATCTGTCCAGTTGCTCAGTGGTAACAAAAGATTATTTCAACAAAACTACCTCTTCAGTCATTAAATGTTTAAATCTTTTTGATCATTCAAATTTTTACAGTTTAAAGTTATGGAAAAGTAATTCAAAATTCTTCCAAGTAATCAAAAATAACAGGGGAAAAAAAAAACCAACTATTTTCCTATTTCCAAAGACACAGCTGTTCATCATGTGAAATTACTTTTAGTGACAATACTTCTAACAACAACTAAACTTACGAAATATCTTCATAGATGCTTACAATAAGCATCATTAGCAATTCCTCATTTTTGCTTACTGGCATCAAACTTCATTGTTCAACCCCTACACTGAGTCACCTGTGTTATGTCATGTGCTAAGCCCCCAAAACACCAACTATTTTTCAATTAAGTAGCTATCTACATGTTCAACATTACTATTTTAACATCTCTGTTTAAAAAAAAAAAAGCACCACATAGCATTATCATTCTGTCTGTGTCATAATTATCCCATTGGCAAAGACAGGTATGAAGCTAAATCTAAGGTTTATAGGTATTGAAAGACTTCTTGGTGGAAAAACAAAAAAAAAAAGAAAGATTCTTACAAGACAGATGTCTCTTTCTTCTCTGATTCCAGCTGCTCTGTCTTCTTTTCAGTTTCATTGTCTCTCTTCAAGCTTTCAGCTGTCTCAGGTATAGTTTCCACATGCTCTGTTTCCATAGGTTCAAAGTCCTCCTCATCAAAATCCATCATACCCTGATCATCATCTGGAAGTGTTGCACATAGAATTAAAGGCTTGAATCATTAAAATGACACACTATATACTACAGCAGTATGTGTAAATAGCATACTATATGCATAAGCATATACAGTATTAATGTACAAACAAAATATCACATTTAAGTTATCTAAGCATCTAACTAGAATAAGCTAAGTGTTTTAACACTAATCCACCTTATTTAAAGAGTTTCAAGAACTGCATTTAGATTTGGTTTTGATACCTTCAATAGCTTTCTCTCCTGTTGTCTTCGCTATTCCCCCATTTTCTGTAGCTTTTTGTTCATACTTGGCGTCCTCATTTTCAGAGACTATGACAGATTTTGCCTTGTAATTGGGATGTTTAGGATGAAATGAAGCTGGAGGAAGAGTCTCCTTTCTGAGATCAGCTTTCTTTGACACAGAGGTGATTACCTGAAAGACATTTCAGCCATGAGTTAAAAAGACAACTCTTAAGAGCATAAAAGCGGAAAAAAAATAGTAAATAGTAACCATCAGTTACTATTTAAAGAACTAGTAACCAGGGCTAAAGAGTTCCATACAATTTTCAGCATGATATCTAAAACTCCTCAAGAGTAAACTTCAATTCTATACCATCATTCCTGCCTTCATGGGTTTCTACTATAATTTTAAAAAACATTTTACAACAGGCCATGCATGACATTTGATTAAGTTTGCAGTTACTTTCACTGTTTTCCCACATAACATTACTCCATTCCTAAATCAAAACCTCTGTGTGAACTGAGTATTATGACTATTTGTCAGGCAAGGACAGCACCTGGAACAACCAGGGAAGACCAACCAATATGGTAGTTTACACCTGTTCATATCAGTAATGAGTTCAAGATGTCTACAGGACCCCATGGGTCTAGAGAGCAGGGTGCCTCTTCAAAGCATTTCTTCATGCTACAGACACAACAGGTAGAGCAAGGAAGACAAAGAAATTGCATTTCAGCATGCTCTGAAAGCCTGAGCTCTGAGGCAGCAAGCACTGAGTTTGTTTTTCAGACAGGATGCCACTACAGCAGCAGCTACAGAATCTCTTCTTAATGGAAGATGTGTATGAAGAGGCCATCACCATCACCAACAACAGGTCTCTGCATCTACTGACCCTTAACCTGTGGCAAGGTTCAAAACCTCTATCTTCAGGGAAAGCTGTTATTGACACACATAGAATTTAGCATTGCACATAATCATTTCTAGGGTTTTAATCTCAGTTCAGCTACTTCTACTGTGGCCAATACCAAATTCAGCCTCTCACTTGCCTTAAACAGAAAGCAAACGCAACTTAATCTACTTTCACCAACAATTTTTTGCTATCTCAGTCAAATGAATTTATTCATACTTTTGCTCATCTCCCGAAGTAGAATGCTTCACTGCCATCTCATTTTTTATGCCCATTTATCATATTTTATTTTTATGTTTAAGCCTTCATTCTTCATCCTCTTCATCTTGAAACAGATCTCAAATTCCTCCTATGTCTGGGAATTGATTTCCTTCTCAATGTTTCCTACAAAAGTGACCACTGTTTTGCACCCTAAGGACAAAGATCCTCTCTTACTATATATCCCTTTTTGTCTGTCTCAAATGCATCTAGGCTCCAATACAGGTGTTGAATTGAGTGCCACTGGTGACTATTTTAAACAAAAGAGTTGATGTCATTATTACACAAGGTTTCATAAATCAAATTTGCAATCTACTCTATTTGCATTCTACAGACTCTTACCAAATATCTCATTGTATTTCCTGCTATAAAGTCCTTTCCATTTACCAGAACTCTTAACAAAATGCTAGCCTTTCATCCTTAGCAGCCTGTCCTTCCTTTTACTCCAAAGTCTTCCACTAGGGCAAACTTCTATCCACAGCTTAATTTTTTCATTTGCTTTCCATTTCTGCAGAAAGTGAGTTTTTTCTTTTTCACACCCAAAAATACTCTTTTTTCTCCTTACTTCACTTCCCATCACCTTTTCCTTGCCACAAGGGTCTTTTCTACTTTTAAGAGAGAAAGCAGAAGCTCACCTTCATGCGATGCACCTAACATCATAAAAACAGTTTCACCTGTCAAATATAACAGCTGCATACTACTACTATACTAAAGATAAAAAGAATATAACTCTTTTTGTATGTATTAACATGGAAGGGGAAAAGTGAAAATACATGAAGTTACAAAGTAACATTACTAAGGAAGCTAATGAGAAAGGTAATTTCTAGAAGCAGAAATAAAGCAATATTCAAATCAACCAAAATACACATTAATACTTATTGATGAGAACTTTTTCGATCTTTTCCTTTACCTTAGGAGTTTGGGACTGCACAGAGAAAGGATTCCGTGGTACTCCAGCAGGCCTTTTCTTTTTCAGCATTATAATTGGTGGTGGACTTAGCTGAACAGTCTGAATATTGAAAGAAAAGAGAAAGTGAAGAGGTGTTGTTTAGTGTTTTCTTTTGTCTTAGCTACTAACATTTCCCATCAAAGAAAACACCAGTATTTCTCATTTGCCAAGAAAACACACCTCCTGATATACAACTCAGCCACATAAAAAGGAAGTTATCTGACCAATCAACCCATGAAGATAGACACTAGAATTTTTTGGTAAACAGTTTGAGACAAAAACTGTCAATAAGTGAAACAGTTTTCAAACATGGGCATTTCAATAGCTAACCATGCCTTTGATGCATAATAATAGCAGAATAACCAGTGGAGTGTTCTTCATGTCTGATGAAATAACAGTACTGCGCACACATGCTTTAGGAAAGGCAGAAGTGCTTTTTCAGCGCTGTCACACTAGAGGAAAACCCATTTTAACTTATTTACTTGTACAGGTATTTTATACTTATCAACAGCTAATAATGAAAGAAATTTTAGAAAACAAACAACTAAGCCAAAAAAAAAAAAAAGTGCTACTATTGAAGTAAATAGAAGCCATAGGGCAATTATTAGCATCATTTTCCCTAATTGATGCTCCATAAAATCTGACAGCATTAAAAAGCATTTGCTTACTGAGTTGAGGGGTTTTGATACCATGAGATATTATAACTCTCAATCAGATGTCATAGGGAGGAATGAAATAGCAAGTGCACAAAACCAAGAGAACAAGTTTACACCGGAACATCTATACCTCTCTTACTGCCCTGTAAAAACACATTATCCTTATTATGATACAACATATTTCATTTCAGTATTACATCACTACAGCAGTTTCACAGTTTACATGTGAGCAATCAATTTTGAGAAATCCTGCTATGGGGCATTAACTCATTAAAAAGTCATTCATGATGAGGAATAGCCCTATTTCAGACAGTTCAACCCAGCTACAGCGGCCACCCTGCACTCCTAACTCTGAGAAAGTGTTACTCTGGTTCTGTCTAGCAAACTGTAGAAAGCAGGAGGCAGACAGAAGTTCAGGCTACATCATCTGCTGAAACAGTCCTTCCTCAGCTCCTCTTGTGAACCCCAACACACCAGATGGAAATATCTTGCAGTATACTGGCTGGAGCATCATAATATACCTACATGGCATACATGATTCTGAGGCAGGTTAAGTCCTGTTTCACTCCAAGCTGACTAAAACCTAGAAGGCTGCATTAGCACAGGTTCTACATCACATTAATATAAACAATCTCTAATCAGGACACAGTTGTTTGAGCTTACCAAACCAATACAATCATGAAACCTCTGCATGGTAGAGATGGCAGGTAGACTGCATACACATGGAATATACCAAACAGATGTGCTATGACAGAAATCAATCTCAGGTTTTACAAAGTCTTTATTTTCCTGATCCCACGGCAAGAAAAAATAATGGATTAAGGTGTTTCAAGCAAATTTTATTAATGTACTTACTTCAGCATTAAGATCTTGAAGAATATCCCCTAGTAAATCATCCTTTGACAGGTCCACAGTTTTCTGTAAGGTAACAGATTAGCCAGTTCTTAGTTATATGTGAAAACTCAACGAGGAGACCAGCAGCAAATTACTAAAGGTTTTCTACAAAACACAGTATTTTCAGGAATGCTCCATACACAAGAGATTGTAATAGGAGTTTATGTCTTGCTAGACACAAGAAACTGGAATGAGACCTTGCTTTATTCCACTCCCACTGAAACACTGCAAACAAGTCAGAAATCTTTAAATTCAAAATGTAAGAACTTACATCTGTGTTTTTCTTCCCAGCACTGGCTATAAACATAGACTTAATTGTGTTTGGCTTTGACACCACAGATTTTTTCACGTTCTTTTTATCAACCATAGATGTTTTGCCACCTTTTCCTACAGAAAAATATAAAATTGTGAGTCCTACATCAGAAAAGCTCAATGTTTAATGGTCCAGTTATTATCATGAATAAGCCTACTTTTTCCACCTTCACACTGCTGGCTGAAATGAAGCTTTATCATCTGTCATTTGCTGCCAGCTTTGCAATGTCTGTCATGCACACACAGAAAAAGCAAAACCCTATCAGGACCTAATTTAAAATTAAACCCTATCTTACATCAGAGATGCTTTTTGCATATTCATACTCAAGAAAAACAACCAAGATGCTTTACATGGAAGGATCTCCAGAAAAAAGCAAAACAAAAACCAACCAAACAGAAAGTGTCAAAACGTTTGGCACTAGACTTGGATTCTCTACATCACAGTCTATTTCTCCAGGTGGTTTGCCATCACTTTCATAAAAGTTAGCAAAATCATTTGATCCCAGACCCTTAAAAGCAAGCATTTCAGTGGCCAGAGGGACGATGTATTCTTTAGACGCTGGCTTTGGAAACCAAGATCATTTCTAGATGCATTTGTTCTAGAAGTGAATACATATCCCACAGAAGCCTGTAAACAAAAATGCCCTGATAATGCTGAAGTAGTTACAGCTATTTAACCCCAATTTGTGGATCTCTACCATCAGCATCACGGGAGCTAAACAGAATCCACAGAGCTTGAAGTAACATGCCATTTGGCCATATCCACCACATACTGATGCTAAGAAGTTGCCCATTTTAGGTACATTTTTAAAGCCACTGAAGACAGTCTACAGTGATCACGTTCAACCTACCTTTCCTACTGGAACCAAGAGCATCATCATCCAGATCTTCATCAAAGATTTCCCTTCCATCTTCAACATAACCTATCCCATCTGTAGAAAAACAAATTGTTAAAAAATTACATTTTAAATTCTGTCTTCTGGTATTTCTAAATATATCTATATCAGAAGTTTCATGTATTTAAACACTTTTTCCCCTTTAGTATAGATCAAAAGTCGTAAATGCAAAAGTGTTATACAGCACTTTCAGCTGTATCTTACATTAGACTAAATATACTTTGTTTAATTAGAAATTATCCATTACAGTACTTCTTTTTTGAAGTAACAACTGGAAATAAAATTTTACAACAATCAGTTCTTAATAGAAAAATATTTTCAATACCATCCTAACATACTACTATGAGAATAATGCAAAAGATTCATTTCCACATAAAAACTTATCTCTTTCTTGTCTCCTAAAACAATTTTTAAGAATGGCCTAGCTATAACTTACCTCAAATCATGAACATTACGAAGCCTAATTAAGTTATAACACTACAATTAAAATAACTCTCCAAATAATCTTAACTTACCATCATCAACAATCCAGTCATCATCCTGACGTTCCCTGACCATCTTGGAATATTCATCCTCATCTATTTCATCATAAACACCTGTGAACTCCTCAACCTACAGTGAAGATATACTGAGATTAACAGTTCCCATACCATTATTTATTAATACAAGTCATCAATATGAACATAAAAATTCACAAGAAATGCACCATTCCCTACACTGTTACATGGTTCGCAATCATGATTCAGCTTAAGTTTCTTGTTAGGCAGTGAGACGTTATCATTTGTTAAAAATATCACAGTATATGCAAACTCAAAATCTACTGAAGTACAGGCAGGGATTTCGTTTGAAACTGACTTAATTTATTGCTCATTTCATATTGAAAATAACCCCAGCAATGGAGACTTCAGACCACTGGCTCCACTCTCCAACATCAAGATGAGCTCAACGAAAAGGAAGGTAATTTGATGTGCCCAAGCATAATACTGAAGATGTTCTTCTGTGCCTCAGTGTAAATTTGCATGTTAATGATCTACGCACTTCAGGCTTCTTTAGATTTATTCACCTCAATGTGGAATTTACTTCCTGATGTCATTACCATTAATGGGGCACTACTGATGCCAGATTTCAGCTCTATCAGTTAAATATTTAAATTTTGGGTTCTTTGTGGAAACACAGCATATCAATATTAACGGATTTCAGTCTTGTAACACTCTGGAATTCATTTAAAGTTTTAAAATTATTTGAAGTTGAAGAAAAACAAAAAAAGTACTTCCTATCATAACATGAATTACACAACTAAATTTTAAAAGTTGATCCTTCCCTGTGGGATAGCTCTCAAGCCATACCAAGCATATTGGCTTTGCAGTTGACAGAGCTGTTTCAGCTTTGAAAACAGAAAGGAACAAATAAACATCAGAAAGTAGCAAAACAATTACTGTTACATTCCGAAAAACACACTCTCTTAACAAAACAAAAGCTGATCTGAAAGGCAGATTTTGTTTCCCATAACTTTTAGAGATGTATAAATGGTAGTTAAGCATCTCAGCTCACATTCACTTTTCACTGAAAAGATGAGGCATCTTTACCTCATATTTTAGTTTTTCACCAGCTTTGGCTTTTCTCAGGCGTTCCAGCGCTTCTTGCTGGCCTCTTCTAGACTTCTTCTCACGTCTAGAACGCGATGCTGCAAAACTGCCAGACTCATGCATAGCTGCAATTCATTAAAACCAGGAGAGGTAAGTTTAGTAATGAGCTGCTGTTATCTTTGGTACTTAGTGTTCACTGATGTACTAATAGATGCTTGCAGCTTTACTTAAAATCAACAGAGACCTACTTGGCTAAAAGCACAGTCACGGATGGCTCTCAAAAAGCCAATTCTGGAAGAGGCATGGTCTCAGACAGACAGATCAAAGAGATTTCATATTCAGCAAGGAGCTACCACCTAGATTTCTAAAACACCTCTTCAATCTCATCAGCCGTTATCTGAAAAGGATCCCCACTCTTTCCTTGGGAATTTCCAGCTCCTTTTATTTTGCATGTCTCCATGACAACTCAGGAATAGACAGGCTTAGAAAAGGCCTATATTGCTACAAAGCAGTAATGGGTTTTTTGGTGGTTTCACAATGTTTGAGTGCAGTTAGACTAAGACAACTGAGGAGTAATTTGCTCACAGCATAAGACTGATGCTCCATTTCTTCTTACACTTTCTTCCCTTCACAACGTTCCCCCCAGCAGGGTGACCTCCACTTCTCTTGACCACTTCTCCCTTGATTTTTTGGGGGGGACATTTATCTGATCACAGATGGCCCCAATCCAACTCACTAAAGCAGACAATTAGCCTAGGAACAAGGCTACGGGCTGTGTGATGAGCTGAATGCCCAGACTCCAGGCAGAGGAGACCCAGGGCTTGAGCAAGCCCCCAGGCCAGGCTAAGCCGGGCAGCAAAGGGGAAGGTCTGGTCCATTCCCGGTGGCAGCAGGATGCCAGACTGTTAACAGAGCTGCACCGAGGCCGTGCTGCTGAGCCACGAGCAAGGATTTGCATCGCTAAAGGCTGCGATGGGCTAAAAAACGGCATTTACACTGCTTGGTACCCGATGAGGAAGAACTGTAAGGATACAACGTTTTCGGTGCATTTATGCAAGATTTCCTGTCAACTCTTTGTATTTACCGTAAGCAAACACCTAAGGCTAAGCGCTCCCCCAGACACAAACGTATTTGCACCCCTCGCTAAGAACACCCGCACCGGCCGGTCCCTCAGCAGTGAAGTGCCAGCGCCGCGCCAGGAGGTAAGCCCACATACAGCCTTCTCGCCCGAGATAACCCGGCCATGCGGCCGTGAGGAAACTGGTGCCGGGAGCCGAGCGGGGCAGCGGGGAGCCGAGCGGGGCAGCGGGGAGCCGAGCGGGGCAGCGGGGAGCCGAGCGGGGCAGCGGGGAGCCGAGCGGGGCAGCGGGGAGCCGAGCGGGGCAGCACCCGCCGCCGGGCAGAACCCCCCCCCTACTGGGCCAGCGCAGCTACAGCGCCGCGAAGCCACGGCAGGGCGAGGGAAGCGGGATGCCGCGGTCAGCGCCGCTCAGGCCCCGGCCCCCGCGGACCAGTGCGGGGTCCGTCTGCGAACGCTTCCCGCCGCGCACGCGCGCTCCCCTCCTCCCCTTCTCCCCTTCCCGAGCGCTGCTGCCCCGTTACCTATAGCCCCGTCCCCCACCCCTTAAAGCCCAAGGCGATGTCGGCCACCGCCCCGCCGCGGAGAAGTGAGCTGCCGCCCCGCGGGCCTCACCGTCCGGGCCCTGAGCGCCGCTCTCGGCCATGGCGCCCTCGCGCTCCACTGGCGCCAAGGCTCCCGAAAGTGGCGGGAGACGCGAGGCCCGCGAGTCCTCCCCCCGGCGCGGCAGCCAATCAGCGGCGGTGGTGGCGGCTCCGGGTCTGGTCTCTCCGCGGAACTCCCTGAGGTCGAGCGCGGGACGGAAGCGTCGCGCGGGGCGGAGCTGCTTCCTGGGCGAGGCCTGCGGCGGCGAGACCGAGGTTTGGGGGGGTGGCTGCGGAGTAGAGTCAGGCTCGCCGCTACGGCAGGGGCTTTGCAGGTGCTGGTTTATCCTGGGGGCCCGAGAGGCCGGTGCAAAGCTACGGGCTGGGGGAAGAGTGGCTGGAAAGCTGATCGACGGAAAACGACCTTGAGGTGCTTATTGATGGAGCTGAACATGACCCAGCTTCTGCTCAGGCAGCCAAGAAGGCCAACAGCATCTTGGTCTGTATCAGAAACAGGGTGGCCAGCAGGGCCAGGGCAGTGATCTTCCCTCCGTACTGGGCACTGGTGAGGCAGCACCTTGAATCCTGTGTTCAGTTTTGGGCCCCTCACTACGAGAGAGACATTGAAGTGCTGGAGCAGGTCCAGAAAAGGGCAACAAAGCTGGTGAAGGGTCTGGAGCACAAATTGTGTGAGGACAGTTGAGGGAACTGGGGTTGTTTAGTCTGGAGAAGTGATAAGGGAGACCTTGCTCTCTACACCTACCTGAAAGGAGGATGGAGGAAGGTGGGGGTCAGTCTCCCAGGTAACAGAGGATAGGACAAGAGGTAACGGCCTCAAACTGCACCAGGGGATGTTTAGACTGAATATTGGGAAACAACTTCCTCACAGAGAGGGTGTTCAGGCATTGGAACAGGCTGCCCAGGCCAGTGGCAGAATCACCGTCCCTGGAAGTGTTCAGAAACCGTGTAGATGTGGCCCTTAGTGACATCACAGTATCACAGTATGCTAGAGATTGGAAGGGACCTCAAAAGATCATCTAGTCCAATCCCCCTGCCGGAGCAGGAATACCTAGATAAGGTTACACAGGAATGTGTCCAGGCGGGTTTTGAATGTCTCCAGAGAAGGAGACTCCACAACCCCCCTGGGCAGCCTGTTCCAGTGTTCTGTCACCCTCACTGAGAAGAAGTTTCTTCTCAAGTTTAAGTGGAACCTCTTGTGTTCCATTTTGTACCCATTACCCCTTGTCCTATCGTTGTTTGCCATTGAGAAGAGCCTGGCTCCATCCTCATGACACTCCCCCTTTATATATTTATATACACTAATAAGGTCACCCCTCAGTCTCCTCCAAACTATAGAGACCCAGCTCCCTCAGCCTTTCCTCATAAGGGAGATGCTCCACTCCCTTACTCATCTTAGTTGCCCTGCGCTGGACTCTCTCCAGCAGGTCCCTGTCCTTCTTGAACTGAGGGGCCCAGAACTGGACACAATATTCCAGATGCGGTCTCACCAGGGCGGAGTAGAGGGGAAGGAGGACCTCTCTCGACCTACTGACCACCCCCCTTCTAATACACCCCAGGATGCCATTGGCCTTCTTGGCCACAAGGGCACGGTGTTGGCTCATGGTCATCCTGCCATCCACTAGGACCCCCAGGTCCCTCTCCCCTACACTACTCTCTTAACAGGTCATTCCCCAGCCTATACTGGAACCTGGGGTTGTTCCTGCCCAGATGCAGGACTCTACACTTTCCCTTGTTATATTTCATCAAGTTACTCCCTGCCCAACTCTCCAGCCTGTCCAGGTCCCGCTGGATGGCAGCACAGCCTTCTGGCGTGTCAGCAACTCTTTCCAGCTTAGTGTCATCAGCAAACTTGCTGACAGTACACTCAATTCCCTCATCTAAATCATTGATGAATATATTAAATAATACTGGTCCCAGTACTGACCCTTGAGGCACTCCACTAGATACAGGCCTCCAACTAGACTCCGCCCCATAGACTACAACTCTCTGGCTTCTCTCCTTCAGCCAGTTCACAGTCCACCTCACTACCTGATCATCCAGACCACACTTCCTCAGTTTAGCTATGAGGATGCTGTGGGAGACTGTGTCAAATGCTTTGCTGAGGTCAAGGTAGACCATATCCACCACTCTGCCATCATCCATCCACCGTGTTATTTCCTCGTAAAAGGCTATGAGGTTGGTCAAGCATGACTTCCCCTTGGTAACGCCATGTTGACTGCCCCTTATAACCCTCTTATCCTTGATATGCCTTAAGATGGCACCAAGGATAAGGCGTTCCATCACTTTCCCAGGGATGGAGGTGAGGCTGACCGGTCTATAGTTACCCGGGTCCTCCTTCTTGCCCTTTTTGAAGACTGGAGTGACATTTGCTTTCCTCCAGTCCTCAGGCACCTCTCCCGTTTCCCAAGACTTGGTAAAGATGATGGAGAGTGGTCTAGCAATGACTTCCGCCAGTTCCCTCAGCACCCGCGGGTGCATCCCATCAGGACCCATGGATTTATGGATGTCCAGATTGCTCAGCTGGCCCCTAACCCATTCCTCATCGACTAAGGCAAACTGCTCCAGTGACCTGACTTCATCTGAGGTCTCAGGGGTACAGGGCTCTTCAGGACTGCCTCCAGCAGAGTAGACAGAGACAAAGAAGGCATTCAGTAACTCTGCCATCTCTGTATCTTCTGTCACCAGGGCACCCATCCCATTCATCAGTGGGCCTACCTTGCCTCTGGTGTTAGTTTTATCTGCCATGTATTTGAAAAAGCTCTTTCTGTTGTCCTTGACCCCTCTGGCCAGATTTAATTCTAAGGAGGCCTTAGCCATCCTAGCTGCCTTCCTACATCCTCTAGCAGCAGCCTTATATTCCTCCCGAGTGGCCAGCCCCTCCTTCCATGACCTGTAAACTCTCCTCTTCCACTTGAGCATACCCAGAAGTTCCTTATTTAGCCACGCAGGTCTCCTGGCCCTCTTCTTTGACTTCCTACGTGTCGGGATGCTCAGCTCTTGAGCTCGGAATAAGCAGTCCTTGAATGCCAACCAACTGTCTTGGGCCCCTTTACCTTCAAGCAGCCTTGCCCATGGGATTTCCCCTAGCAATTGCTTGAAAAGGCCAAAGTTTGCCCTGCTAAAGTCCAGGGTTGCAATTCTACTTGGTATTCTACTGGTCCTACCACACAAGATCCTGAATTCCACCATCTCGTGGTCGCTGCAACCAAGGCAGCCCTCAACCTTTACTGCTTCGACCAGACCCTCCTTGTTAGTGAGGATGAGATCCAGCAGCGCTCCTCTCCTGGTTGGCTCATCCACCATTTGCATGAGGAAGTTATCATCCATACACTGGAGGAACCTCCTGGACTGTGGCTGGGTTGCTGAGTAGTCCTTCCAGCAAACATCAGGGAAGTTAAAATCCCCCACGACGACCACGGCCTGTGACTGTGAGGCCGCTCTCAGCTGCCTGTAGAAGGCCTCGTCAACTTCCTCACCCATGGTTTAGTGGTGGTCTTGGCAGTGCTGGGGTAACGATTGGACTTGATCTTAAAGGTCTTTTCCAACCTGGTTGATTCTGTGTTTTGGGGGTGTTGATTGGGGTTTTTTCAAAAGCATCGGTGCTGGCCAGTCACTACCCATAGATCCTGCACCATCATTTTCAGAATTTTCTGGAGAAGCGTTTGCTGCTCATGAAAATATGTAGGCAGTGACTCCAGCTTCTTACAAAGGCGGGGAGCACCAACACTGCAGAGCCACTTGAGAGCAAATAGGACTCCTCCTTACAGCTGATATGCTGTGCAGGAGCATTAACTGGTATTATGGCATGGACATGCTATTTTCAACTATGTGGAAGAGAGAATTTTTATGGTTCTGAAACTGAAATCTGTTTTCCTTCTCCACAAGGACTCCTTCACATTCATAAGAGAGAAATAATAAACCTACCGGATGTCAGTCCTTCTAACTTACCTACATGGTTCCTAGCACAACACTACCTCTCACTGCTGAACCTAGTCTTAGATGGAAACAGAACCATCCCTACCCACTTGTAGCAGCTCCCTGGTGCCAAAATAGACTGTCCGCTGCAACAGCTCGAATACCCATTCCCAGACACTCAAGAAAATAAGACCACCCCTCTCAGCAGTATCTACTTACCAGCTTGGACCTAGCAAACATGCAACCTTGCAAACACTGACAGCTATAGGAAGAATATCTGTCTGACTTTCCATCCTTATTTGGGCTGGGATAAAGTTAATTTTCTCCCCATCCTACTGGGCAGCTCTGTGCTGTTGCCGGATTAAATCATGACAGCTACAGACTGCCTTTATTTTGGTGCAGTGTATCCAAATGAAAGTTTGGTTTATTTCTTTTTTTATACACATGCCCAAAACAAGATCCCATCACTAAACGTGATGTGGAGCTCAAAATCAGAAGTTGCTCCATTTTTAAGCTACAATAAAGAAGCAACAACGTCATGAAATTCTTCAGTTTGAATATAAATTGAGTGATACCACATTTCACATATTCCTAGCTTTCACATGCCTTGGAATTTTGAATTGACTAGGTTTTAATGTTTTTTATTAAAATAAAACAATACTCTGTCAGCTGTCTTACAAACGGTGGCATGTTTGTCATCCAGGTGATGCCATGATTTGAGCTGGTACGCAGTGATACAGATAATTTACCAAACTGAAGTTGTTGCCATTGCTCCATTGTGCGACAGCACAGGTCAAACAAAAGCCTTTTTCATGAACGTTACTTCAATCCTTACATTCATCTGCGGCCATAACAAGAATGCATCTGTTTCCTGCAGTACAGCATAACAAGCATGTTTAAATACTGAACGAAAAAAAAAAAAGGAGGGGGTATCAGGAGATGCACTTTGCTTTGGCAAAGAAAAACAACAAGACTTGGGACTTCCTCTGCTAAATGGCATTATCACAGCAGATGACTTTGAGCTGATCTTTAACCTCCCTTGGGACAGTCATACAAGGGCAACTTGGCATGACCTTTGCTCAATTGTCTTTTAAGTACAAGAAGTGGGAATTCTGCTGTGCAGATCGAGCCACCCAAGGATTTTGAGAGAGCAATAGCTGCAGAGAAAATTGCAAGGGAAGCACAGTAACCAAGATGGTAGGCAGCCAAAAACATGGTACAGAAGAGGAAGCTCGGGAGACTCCCGTATTTCAACAAAAGGTGACACAGATGTGTTTTTCCATATTGGGTTGGGGTTTTTTTTAGAGTTGTAATTTACATGTTTAAGTTATGAGTAGAAAATATTATAAACTCATTGCAGGAGCTCCAAGATAATAGAAACAGTACTATATATTAACATATAAAGGTACAAATGGAGTATATCAAACCTAAGTTAAATGGACAAAGTAATTACTGTATTGAGGATAGTTCTTGTCTTTTTATGTGTGAGCATGCTTGATCTGTCTCAAAGACAGTAGGACAAAAAGTTAAAACTCTTAGAGTCAGACATTAGACATTAAACTTATGGTTGGTAATTTTTTTGATGACTAAAAGGGAGATCTGTTGAAACTAAGAGGGGTGGTATAAACCAGAATGTGAGTAAACCATGAATTATAGCAAGGTAGCAAATTCACCTGTACAACATCCAACTCAAAGTGCCTAAACATTATTATATTATTGTTAAGTATGGACTACCTTTGAGGAGGATTCTGTGGGTGTGTGCTAGTGCTCAGGATGTGAGTGTATGCGCTGTATGTATACATTTTCAACAAACATGGAATATTTAATTCTCTTAATCCTTGCATTGGTCTGAATTAATGTTATCACTCAGCTTACAGTTTTTGTATCTAATATAGTCCAGCTTTGACTACTGCAATTCAGCAGCTGCTTGCTAAACTGTGCTATTCACGTGACATTTCAACATGAATTACTTAACTGTATGGAGGACTAAACTCCTAAAGGAGCACAGATTACATAAATCAAAACCAAAACATCTCAAATTATTACTTACTGAAAGGTCTTTGTTTTCAGAACTCTTCATAGGTAGTTAACTGATAGAAATATGAAGAAATAGATTTTTCACCATTTGTTTATCAGTAAAAATAATGCAGACATTTATGTTCAGAGGGTAGGTTCCTTGTTTAACAGACCTGTAAATACGTTTTATTTACTGGACAGCTCTTTTTAATTTCCTGCCTGAGCTACCTGCCAGCATCAGGATGAAGAGTATAAAGTCACTGTTAAGTTGTTAAGGTTCTGAAATGCAAACATGAAATAGAAACTAGAACACTATGTTGATTTTCCCCTCTTCTGACAGAAAAAAAGGTCTATGGAATGAAGATGTTTAAAAAAAAAAAACAAACCACCACACACACACATTAAATTTTGATTATAGTTAAAATTACAGCAAGTCCTAGTAACTCAACCAGAATTGGTGGAATTACACTAATCAGAACAGAGAGCAGAATTTCATCGCCTGCTTGCCTAATACAATATTCCTATTCAAACCTAGAAGAAAAGTACAAAATATTATAATGTAAATTAAATAGGGAAGACAAGTGAGAGCAAACTCACAGAGAATGAGCCCTCACATAATTATAATGCCTAGGAATTAAGTCTGATGCCAGTGGTATTCAAGAGCATACAGTTATTGCCACAGCATGAAAGTCTCTGTTTTAACTACTTTCATCGCTCTCTCCTTACAATTGCACAAAAATGAATAATAATGTATAAGCAGAACATTATTACAGAGAGGCTGTTACATTTCAAGACCTGGCTGAAGATCAAATTTGCTTCCAGGGGTGAATATTCTCAGCATTCACCATTTCATGTCCCTTCAGCAGAAAGGAGAACAGCATTGTGAGACACTGCGAAGTCTAGTTGTAATCCTGCCAATTCTCTGTTGCTGGATTGATGCTGGTGAAGGCGCTACTCACATGTGGAAAGCAGCAAGGGCCATCTGCTCCATGTGGGAGGGGAGCCCAGCCTGACAGGACAGTCAGGCCTCATCCCCCAGCCCCTGCAGACTGTAAGTAGGGCAGCCCCAGGACCCAGAGCAGACGAGCGCATGGTGATGAGACAAGTCTGACATCAAACTAGAAACACAACTCAGGATCAGGTCCAGTGGTGGTAACCTGGATCAGACACAGCCCAGTGATCACCAGGCAAGTCCGTGGTAATAAGACAGGTCTAAGGTCAAGCCACAAAGTCAGCCCATGGGTGGGGACCAGAATCAGACCTGATTATGGTAACCAATGTCAAACACGACCCAGACAAGTCCCTAGTGATAAAGTCCAACATCCAGCTAGGAAGTGAGGGGAATGGCTGTGGCTGAGCTGGAGACCAGCACTCCTACAGCTCAGCTCTGGCAAGGGCCGGTGGCACAGGCTCAAACTCAAACAACCCTGGCAGCAGCTCCACTTCCCAAACAGAAGGAGTTTGCTATAGACTGATTTAATTGGTGTGGGTTGACTAGGCTGCTTCATGAACACTGACCCAGGGGAGGGACAAGGGCCTAGGAAAGGCCCATGGCAGAGGGGACTCGCAGGTGGCAGGAACCCTGGAGGCCAGCCCCCAGAGGCTGCTAGGGCTCAACTCAGGAGCTGGGGCGGGCCAGGGGTGCAGCATGGTGGGGACACCAAAACCCAGGGTCAGGCTGATAACTCAGGAGGCATTGCCAGAGAAGACCTCACACAGCCATGGGCCAGGCACCGCTGTGAAGTGATTTATATCCGAGCCCAAATTTGCCCTGTTTTCATGAAAATAGAAAACAGCACACCACAATCACAAGTGCCAAACCTCCAAACAAATACAGAATTACATGAGGCTCTATTTCTCTTCATTATGATGTGGTTTTAAGTCAGAAGACTATTGCAGCCTCTCTCATGCACAGACCATTTTAAATACAACTGCTGTGCTATACAGGTGCTTGAGATCCACTGAAGCACTTCAGACATTTGATGATATTCTTTCCAAGGACTGCAATGCATTCCAGACCCTGCTTTTGCAAAGGACATCAGAATGACAGAATATCTTTGCTTTAATAAAGCAAATGTTACTGTCCTTAGCCTAGAGACTTCAGTGAGTATTTACAGACTTCTCTGTATTAGTAAAGTCACTGGACAAACTGTGAGCAACTAAGCCAAAATACCTTGTTAGCAAGTGGCTTGGATGTCAGTTGTTACACTGTGCTGCAGGTATCAGGATCTATCACTGCTTTACTGTTAAAAGGATCAGAAAGCACTCCTTGTTAAGTAGTTGTGAAATGCATGTAATTTCCCTGCACAAGTAGATTGAGGTCTTTAATGGTTTATCCACAATTTCCAAGAAGAGCTTGCTCCTTCTAGGGATTTTGCCTTAAGGTAAGGATGCAATTAGTGTACACTAAACAGCATAGCTACGAACCCAGGTGTAGTACGTTTGTTGAAGTAAGCTTCTTGCTTATCTTACTCCATCAAATATAGAGAGGAGAATCCTTCTGAAGGAAGTGGACACATGAATTCTTGTTCAGATTTCAGCCATGTTGGCCCACCAGTGCTAGCCTGCTACAATCAGTTTAACGTGGGTAATATGGTAAAAGCATGACAAAGGATTTATAGGTGCTGGTGTCTACAATGAATTAAAGTTTGTTTAGTTCCAGTTGTGGGCACTGATCAGTGCTCCACTAAGATATTTAAAATATATGAATGGCTAGATAGAAGAAAAAAAAAGAAAAAAAAAGGCAAGGAGATGTTTGAAAATGAGGGCTTGAAGATACAGAAGAATACATACAGAATATTTGTCTCTGTAATGTTCAGCTGCCTGTGGAGGTTAGAGGGGGATAATACTTTCAGTCTGAGAAAGAAGAGGATTTAAATGTAACACCTAAACATAGAATCATAGAATCATAGAACAGTTAGGGTTGGAAAGGACCTTAAGATCATCTAGTTCCAACCCCCCTGCCATGGGCAGGGACACCTCACACTAAACCATGCCACCCAAGGCTCTCTCCAACCTGGCCTTGAACACCGCTAGGGATGGAGCATTCACAACCTCCCTGGGCAACCCATTCCAGTGCCTCACCACCATCTCAGTAAAGAACTTCCTCCTTATATTCAATCTAAACTTCCCCTGTTTAAGTTTGAACCCATTGCCCCTTGTCCTGTCACTACAGTCCCTAATGAAGAGTCCATCCCCAGCATCCTTGTAGGCCCCCTTCAGATACTGGAAGGCTGCTATGAGGTCTCCACGCAGCCTTCTCTTCTCCAGGCTGAACAGCCCCAACTTTCTCAGCCTGTCTTCATATGAGAGATGCTCCAGCCCCCTGATCATCCTCGTGGCCCATCCTGTATTTTTCATACTTTGAGAGTTAATTGCTCCAGTTTGCAAATTGAAATTCCTTGTAGAAAAAAAAAAAAAAAAAAAATACAAAATACCACATATCGGACAGAACCTTCCTAACAGCCAAGATATTACCCTGTTTACTGTCTATCCAGTTTAGACCCTGGAATTAGTGTTAAGAGGATTGGGATCATGTTTTCCTGGCTTATTCGTATGTACTGTCAATTTATGCACCCTGGGACAGGATTTTTCCGCATCAAATGTCTATTCAAGCCCAAGCAGCTGTTGCCAGGAGCTCAGCCATTAAAGGCAGTGGCTATATGTCCCAGTTACTTCTGAAGAAATTATGGAAGGATGCCCAGGAGACCGTGCTCAGTCTGGTGCAGGATATTTGGTTACATAAAAGAAATTAGACGCACAAACCTTCCCATCCATAACTCTTGCTCCACTGTTCTTTTAGAAGTTGGTGACTTGTGAGGATTTAAGGAGACCATCTGCCGAGCTTCTCCAGTCAAACCTGGTTTTTATTTATTTATTTGAGAGTAAAGAAGACACACTCCAGCCTTTTGAAAGCCCATTTTGCCCCTGCAGCTAGAAGAAGACACAATTTAGGATAGATTATTCAATATATCCAGTACATTGACTAAGATCATCAGAGCCAAGATGGCCCATGACAAATTCCATTTGGATAGACATAACAGACCCCACAACCTTCCCTCTGCCACAGTACAAGACAAGGAGCTACTGGGGAGGGACCAGCACAGAGACACAAAGATGATCAGGGGTTTGGAGCATCTCTCTTATGAGGAGAGATTGGAGGAGTTGGGTCTGTTTAATCTGCAGAAGACTGAGAGGGGATCTCATTAATGCATATAAATATCTCAAAGGCAGGCGCCAGGAGGGTGGCACCAGACTCTACCAGTGGTGCCTGGTGACAAGATGAGGAGCAAAGGCCAAAAATTAAAACACACAAGAAATTTCACCTCAACATGAGGAAGAACTTCTTTACGTCGAGGGTGGCAAAGCACTGGAACAGGCTGCCCAGGGATGTTGTGGAGTCTCCTTCTCTGGAGACATTCAAAACCTGTCTGAGCATGTTCCTGTGTAATCAGCTGTAGGCAGCCCTGCCCTGGCAGGGGGGTTGGACTAGATGATCTCCAGAGTCCTTTCTAACCCTAATGATTCTGTGATTCTGTGATTTCAACTCTCTCTATTAGTGAGGCACACATCATTTCTTAATCACGCTGTTCAAGCAGAAGGGAGAAAAAAAAAAAAAAAAATAAGAAGTATTTCCCAGAGGTAGAAATTAAATAAGCAGCAAGCAAAGAATCCCACATCCACTTTGAAATTCTTCACAGCTTAGGTGGTAACACCACTGCAAGAGAGACATTATTCTTTAATGCTACATGTATATGGAAAAACTTCTCTCTATAAAAGGCAAATCAAAATGCAGCCAGAGTCAATAGCGAACTCTGAGCATGACAGCAAAGATGAAATTCCTCCTTTTGTGCTCAAAAGAAATAAAACGCAAGGGAATTTGCATTCCCAGTTTATTGGCAATCATCCAGATGCAAGAAGATCCCTTTCACCCCTATTCCCGTGCACTCACCTGGTCAGGGAGGGCTGGACACTGACCCCAGATACATCCGTACTTAGTGCTGCTCCTTCAGCACACCAGCACTTGTCTCTGCAGAGCTGGTGTATGTGGTTGGGCTTATAAAAGGGCTACCTGCTGCTGCCTTTGGCTAGCCCTAGCTAAACACTAGCCCTAACACTGCTCAGCCGTGCTGTGCAAATATTCTTCTGACAGCATAGCACTCCTGCAAATATTTTTCCTAACAGAATGAGCTACGAGTTTTGGTCAGAGTGCTGCATTAATCATGGTTTAATCATTTCCAGTGTAACCATTTCACAGAATAACTGATGAGGAAGTTGGTTATGACAAAAAGATTCAGCCCTAAGTATCTGCTATGCACTTAGTTTGGCTACCTGTTTTCCTTGCTCAGTCACTTCTTCCTTTTTTCTTGACTGCTTATTTTTACTTTTCAGGTTCTCTTTCCTTTCTGCTTTCTTCTCATCTCCCTTTCTTTGCGTACCTACCCCTTTTCCTTTCACATAGCTTATATATTTTTTGTCTTGCACTTGGCCTCCTTTGAAGAAGTGCAAAAGATAAAACATTTGAAATTAAGTTCTCAAGTCATAGAATTGTAGAATGGTTTGGGTTGGAAGGGACCTTAAAGGTCACCTTGTTCCACCCTGCCGACCGCGGGCAGGGACACCTTCCACTAGACCAGGTTGCTCCAAGCCCCATCCAACCTGGCCTTGAACACTGCCAAGGATGGGGCAGCCACAGCTTCTCTGGGCAACCTGTGCCAGTGCCTCAGCACTCTGAAGATGTAGTTTTGACTCCTGGGCAGTCTTTAGCTGGGATCTTCATGAGGGCCTGGGAGCTCTGTTACGGATTTGGCTGTGTTCAAAACATTTTGCTGCATTTAGAGCTGCTACTGTTACAACTGTATCCTTTTTATCCATCTCTTGGCACCAGAGAACGACATTTTCATGGAAACTGTTACAATTCCTCTCCCTAAACAGCAATTTCCTTTCCTTGGTACCACAGATCTGCAGAAGCATTGCCTAGAAACTCAACCCGAGTTGAAGTGAATATGTATTTCTGAGAGAAGCGCACCCCTGCCCCGGGTTCTTTTGACGCATGGCCATGCCCAGGTGTTTCAGCCCTCCTCGGGAAAGGCGCTCGCCGGGCAGGGGAAGCAGGCGACCGCTCCGGGCCCACCTTCGGAGCCGGTGTCGGTGACCGGGGGGCGCGGTGAACGCTGCAGCCGCTGCCCCCACCGCGCAGCAGGGGGCGCTGCGGGCAGGAGCTGTCCTTTCAGCACCCCCTCCTCCCGCCACTCCTCGTTCCTGCGGTCAGCAGGTTACTGTGAGGGAGCTACCGAGGGCGGGATCGGCGCACGGGTTAGGGGAAGGTACACCCCGTCGGCTCTCGGTGCCTGTCAGGCTCCCAACTGCCGACATGGCTCCGGTACCTCGCTTGGCACTAAGCCGGGCTCACACCCGGCCCGGTGCGGCGCGGGGAGAGCACGGTTCTAGGGACCCGTAGCAGGCGCCCAGGGTACTGCCACCACTCAGGTAACGCCGCCGCGGGGGCGTAGGTGGCGCGGCGTCGCAGCAGCCAACCAGGAGGCTGCATGCAAATGAGCACGACGTCCCCCGCGCAGAGGGGGTGGTGGCGCGGCGGCCGCTTGGTTGTCATGGCGACGCGCGGCGGCCGTGCCCCCGGGCGGCTGCCGGGAAGACCCCCTGCGGGGCGGTTCCACGCGTGACGGCGGAGCCCCGCGCCAGGCGGGCCCGGGCGGCGGCAGCAGCGGGCGAGGAGGCTGCCGCCGGCCATGCCAGTGCTCGCTGCCGATGCTGAGTCAGAAACAGGTATCCCGAAATCCCCCTCTGAGGCGCGGTGCTCGGAGGCCATGGAGGAGCTAGAGCACACCTGCCCCCAGCCTCGCCTGGTGAGTCGGACCAGGCCCTGGTCAGGGGCTCGGCCCCACCTCGGCGCGCAACGCTCGAGCCTCCGGACTTTGCGGGGCCGCGGGGCGAGGGCGGGAGGGAGGCCGCTGCCGTGTTACGGCCGGTCCCTTTGTGTAGCGCCGCGCCTCCGCGGGGGAAGGAACAGCAAAGGCTGCGGATGGAGGGGGCTCTGCCCCCCCCAGCGGCTGAAGGCCCTTCCAGGCTGCCCTTGCTGCGCTTGGTCCTGTGGGGAGCAGCGGCAGATAGGCGGGACTCCTGGTCCCGTCTTGGAAAGCAAAAAACAGCGTATCCCCCTCCGAAGCCCTTAGCGAGCAAGGGTGAGTTCGGAAAGCGATGTGGCGAGCTTTGCCGCATTTGTGAGCGGCTGGCGAGAAACCGCGGGGGCACTGGACCAAGGGTTCAGCCCGGGTGGCGGGGAGCATGCGACTCGGTAAAGCCGTGTTACAATAAAAAAGAAGTTGTATGTGGCTAGCAGTGGGCTCCGAGGGACAGAGCACGCTGAAAGGAGGCAGTGGACGGGTCCGCCGACCCGCGGGCGCGTCCTCCCCTCCCGTGACCACCCGCCTGGTGCGGGGGACCCGGGAGCGGTAAATCCCGCTTTCCGCAACTTCAGAGCACGCTTCTGCAGCACAGCAGCTTCTTATTCCGTTGCGAACGCGTAGGGAAGAGTCTTGCAGAGCTGCGGTGTTGGGGGTACGGGAGGATGGGGAAGAGCCGGGAGAGTGACAGCCAAAATAAACTGCTTTTATGGTCTTTGGTCGAAGGTGAGGAAAGTTTCCTTCAGATCCTGCAGGCAACTTTACAAGGCTGCTGTACCGCCAGACTGGAGGTTCTGAAAGCTGCCCTTTTCCCATGTACTGATTTAAAATAATTGGAATGTTTCCTTGCTTCTTATTTAAGCCTTTTACTATTCCCATAACTCCTTTTCCCATCATAGTACTCACCATTGGCAAGGCAGTAGAAAAATAATAACAACAATACATACATGCAGACACAGAAAGGCAGAGACAATGTTGAGTTGTGAAAGTGCATGGGGGATGCCACATTTTAGTACTGGAAATTAGATCATTTAACACCAGAATTCAGTCCTAATTAAAACATATTTAAACATCAAACTTCAGTAATTAAATTCCACACTATAGTTGAAACATTGTTCCCATATGACAAGAAATAGCAACAGTCGTTTGAGCTGACCTAAATTAATGTTTTCTACTTGGTAGTATTATAATTAGAATCAACTTTAAAGAAGACTGTCAATTTGTTCATGGGAGGCTTTTGGAGCTGTTTTAACAGGCAAAGTTAGCTCACATGTTGTTACTGCAGTGTGTTTGTTCATTCAGGCTGTCTTAGATTTCTCTGTCAAAAGCTCAGATATAACAACCCGTTTGAATATATTACTCCATGTAGTCTGACATTTTAAAAGATTTTAAAGAAAAAACTGACAATATGATGCCAGTATTTACAGTATCGTGCTTTCCAGTATAATTTCTGTGGAAATTAAGGTGACAGCAAGAGTACACAAATAAAACAGTAATTCATTATGATGTTGTAGAACTTCCTGAGTACTAATAATGGACAATGGAGACATTTTGAATAAATATTTATGGGAAGTGTGTCCTTTTAAAGTAGCATCTTATCTGTCAGCAGCTCTAGGTTATCTTCAGGCAAAAAAAAATTGGCTGCTGAAGTATAATGCAATACACTGTACTTGCTGGGGCACAAGGAGGGATGCAAGCAAGTGTAGTCAGGTTGTGTCTGAAGTGAGAAGATTTCAGAGCTGGTGACCTGAAAAGTTAAAGTGAATCACCCCTTGACAGATGATCTAGTAACACAGATATCAAGTTCTTATCAGATTTGTTTTAAGATCTTCAGTGCTTTCTCTGATCGAACTGCTTTGAAGGTGGCATATACAGTGATGAGCCAGTAACCAAGTCACTTCATTAATTAAAGATGGTGTCTCAGTTAACATTTTAGTATCATTTTATTATCCTGGACCTCAGGGTGGTTTTGGTACCTCAGAATGATACAACTGGTGGCAAGTAAAGTCTGTGATACTTACAGATGACTTGTTAATGTTGTTCATTGGTTATTACATGTATTGAAAATTGTCTGGGTTTTAAAGTTCTTGATATAGGCTAATTTTTAGGAACCAATTTTTGTAAAGAAAAAATGTAACTTCAAATCAGCTCAGATTTTAGAAGGTGGAAAGGGGGTTAGATTTTTCTGAAACAGTTGTCATCCTTTTCATTGAAATAGGAATTATTTATTTAAAGCCTTAAAATTGTGAATATTTTTAATGGATACCTGCACCGAATCCTCTGATTTTAGGCTATGGACCTTGCTAGCTTGGCAGTAAGTGTCACAGTAGGACTAAAGAAAGCCCCTGTATCCTTCAAAGAGCAGGAAAATAGGAGACACTGAAGGCAATTCTTAGGTAAGTTTCAGTGTGTATTGGAATCTGGTGTTTTCCAGTGCCTAGTACTGTTGTGATATAAATTGCCATTATTTTTTTCCCCAAGACACTCTTTGGGTTTTCTTAACCAACTAGAGCATTAATGAGCATTTGTGCTTCAGTCAATTCCCCTGGTCCATCTCTCACTTAATCTTTGCCTTTTTTTACATTCTCAACTTCCACATATCTGAATGCCAGGCAAATCTCTCTCTGAGTGATGCATGTACCTTAGTCTCAATGCACAACAGAGCAACAAACCAATTAGGCTTTATCCATAGCAGTGATTTTAGCTGTTTTGTAGTCAAGTAAAAAACTAAACAGAAATAGCATTTCTCCAGTCCTGGTTTGTATAGTTTTGTGTTTATCCCAGCATTAGGGTTTACCTGTGTGAGTCTGTACTAAAAAGTCCTGCAAAAAAGGGAAGCTTTTAGTTTAACTGGATGGCACAGATACCATAGGAGGGAATACCAAAGAGTAAGTACAAAGCCTTGTGAAATTATTTGCTTATTTTTTTGTAATTTATTTATGTTCTCTGGTATCAAGAGTTTGACTTTGGTCCCACATGTGGGCAGCTCCTTAAAGCAGTGGTGTGCACCTCGACAATTACCCTGAGTCTTCCCCCTGAAAGAAACAAACAGGCATTCAACACACTTTGTTCAGGAAGACAATTCCAGACTATCTTTCATAAAAGGAAACAATGGCAATTTATAAGGATAGTGCTGCAGATAAACCAGAAGCAAATACACATTGAAACTTACTTAAACTTTGAAACTTACTGCTTGGTCTCATCTTTCCCTTGAATGCACTGAGAGCTTCTTTTCCTTATATTTAACATCTCTGTCATCCTACACAGGCGTCAGTGGGAACATCTGAGGATGTATTGTTGGGACCTGGGTACCAATGTTTTGTTTCCAAAACTGGCTGAAGTCCTTAGGTCAGCTAAGGGAATCCAGGGCAATGAAACATACATTTCCATCACAGTACTTACCTCGTTGTGCCTTGAGTGGAATGTGAGATTGAGCCCAAATCAAGAATACAGGCTCTTCATAGGGAAAGTCAGGCACAACTTAAGGAACCTTAAGAAACCGAATAAGCAGAAATCCACCTGAATTAACCAAGGTAAGCTACAGGAGATGAGAGGGAGTAGATAAGTAGGTGGTTGTTTTGGCCTATGGTCGCAGGGATGTTGATGGGTAGAGGGCCAGGAAGGAGTTAAGCAGCAGTTTTCATACATTGAAAGTAAAGTGAATCTATCTTCAAGATGATGTAAAGAAGCAGATAGGTGCTTTTTGCTGTGTCTGTTCTGTCCTTGGCAATGTGATCCCAGGAGTACTGGGCTGTACCTGAGATCACTGTTATGTGACATCTGTGCTACCTACCATCAGATGCCTTTTCTCAGGCAGTTTGAGCTGTGGCCAGATCCCATTTGCCTGTGCAGGAAATGACATCAGGGCCCCGTGGGAAGTATGCACCTAGTTTTTTCTGCTCAGCATCACCACTAGAAGGGCAGAGTAGCTGGAGACCTAGGACCTATCCATATGGCACATAAAACATGTTCTGCCAAGGCACTGTAAGCATCAGGGCCATTTGAGGTTCACCCTGGCAATCCCAGTGCTTGCTCCCAAGCCCAGATTTACTTCCACTGCCTTGACTTGAGATTCAGAAGCTACAGACTTCTACGGTTCAATAGCAATTAGGTATCAGTTATCTTGGGGCCACTGAATCTACAGTACTTTGGAGAACGAGACTCAGGTACAATTAAAGATCACAGTTCTCACATCATTTTAGGTATCGAGTGCTTTAGCCATTTTATTGAGTTTTTTAGAAGAAATGAGAGCACATGAATTTTTTTCAAATTATTTGAGGACATTTGGTACACACTGGGGTACTTTTATTTAAGGGTAGAGGAGAATGTTTTAGTATTTTCACTCAGAGCTGTATAATGGTTTAAAAGGGCACTAGACTCCTTTAGACAATTTCTTTGTTGCTGCTGCTAAGCAATGAAATGTTAAGCACAACATTTGAAATAATTGCAACAAAAGTGTGCATGCCTTGGATTCCTATGTTTTCATCTCTGGATGCCTTACTCCCTCTGTATTTGAAAATGAGATTTTGAGAGGGTCTGATGAAACCTCTAGAGTGATTTTTCAGATGTTTTATTTCCATAAGCTTCCATACATCTTCCTATTTATCTTTCCTGTATCACTGAAAAGTATATGCAATTTTAATCAGAGGAGCTAATGATGAATTTAGGAGGTTTTATTGTGGTTTAAAAGTGTCCTATGCATCTGTTTCTCTCTCATGTGATGTTATGACTTAGGGGGTCTGCCATCTGTTTACTTCAGTGTGGAACTAAGAATAAATATATATGTAAATAGCCTTACAATTAAGGAACCCCAAATTACTTTATTTGACTGAATATCTTTTTGGTCCTTTACAAGTTTGGATTTTTGCTCTGGGTTAATTTTCATTTTCATAAATGTTGGCTACACATAAAAACACAAACCCATAGGAACATGCCAGATATTGTTGGCACATGGGGACGTGTAAAAATCTTGCTACACTTAAAAGACACCAAAAATCTGCTGTGATTTCCCTTTACTACATCAAAGGACATGCAACTGGTTTATGTTCTGGAATGTCATAGTTCCATCTCTGAAGATACATATTCATGCAGAACTACAGATATTTTTGCAAGATTCACAAACGACACACAAACACATGGAGAAAACATTACATTCTATGTATTGCATTCCTTGCTGGCAAATGTGTATATGAAGTGCTATTTTAAAAGCAGCTTTTATTAGGAGAATATTACCAATTTCTTAAACTGTGCTGTTGTCATTGCTATGAAGATTTGTATCATATCTTTAAAAAGGAGTAAGAAAATCAGTGTAAATAGATTCCCTATGCTCCCTCCTCAAAAACATAAACAACATTATAATGTAACATAGCTATAAAATGTAAAAAAATAATTGAACACATACATGGATATGGAACAGAAGAAATAAAGAATTAGGAACCAAGTACTAACCACCTGGGCAAAAGGTATGTGTAGCACATAACCACACATCCAGGATTGTGCATAGACACTCAATGCAGCCAGAACTGTCTATCCCAATATATACCTTTATATATATATATATATATACCAATATATACCTTATACCTTTGTTTCCATGTAATCTGGTTTCCTTTCGTACACACACATAGACAGATGGCATAAGGTGAAAAGCTTCTGTGAAAGGCACTGAATGATTCAGGGATTTGGTAGAGAAGCCCAGTGCACTCCCTGTGGGAAAATACTGCTTCCCAGGGTACTTCTGCCAGCTGGGGAACTGCAGAGATTATGTGCCTCCTGTGCATGAGGAAAAATGGTGGGGTTTTTAGCTTCAACACAGCTCTGTTTTGACTAACTGTTTATACAAAATGCTGGCCTACATCTGACATGAAATAATTGATGATAGACATTAAGTTTCTTTATGTAGAAGCACAAGTAGAGATTGAATACTGGGTCAGATTCATGCAGTAGCTTAGCTATCACTCAGTTGATTTCAGTAGATTAACCCTTGCCTACAGTAAAGATGAAGTTAGGTCCTTTAAGCCATACATCAGGTATGTACAGTAATGTACAAGGAAAAAGAAATGGGTATTAGAAATCTAAACCGTATGAACTGACATTATCTCCATTTTCTGGATTGATCGATAGAACACAGAGTGGCATTAGAGCAGTGGTTACGTGTTTTTGGTCTGTTGCCTGTGGCCAAACCTCAGTGTTACTTGTGGGCCAGCAAGCACCTGCCATTCAGCTTTGAATTGCAAATGCACCATGGGCCGTTTGGTTCTGCAGTCCTGCTGCAATGTCCTTGTTTTGCCATGGTGTCTGCAGGCTTCCATGTGATAACCAGTGCCCTGTTGAAGGAGCCACACACTTCTTTATCCTGAAACACTGCATACCCCTCCTCAGTGCCGGGACATCTGACAGCTTGGCTAGGTCTTTAGCCATCAGGACAAGAGGACATCTAGGCTTACAGGCTTCATGCCACCTTAGCTGTAGTTTGGTCTTTCAGTGGGTCCTACCTGGGTCGCTTGTATGCAGCGCTCCTTCCAGCTGTGGAGGGAGCAGGCTCAGGTGGGTAAGCTGCCAAGGGTCACAATTCTTTTCCAGCTGCTGTTCATGGAGATTGAGGTACTTCAGCAGCAGTTCTTTCACTTGAGTTTTGCTTGACTTGGGGGCCATCCCACCTCTAGGATGGGTTTTATTTTCTAAATAGCGTGTTCCAGTTCAGTGAAAAGTTATGGCTGTCACACAGGAATCTTGTCACGAAATTCTTTGGCCTTTTGCAAATATTAGACTAGATTATATAATAGTTGTTCTAGTTTCATAATCTATTAATCTGTACATATATACATCATTGTGCGTCTTGAGAAGGCAGTGGGAACTGCTTTTCTTGTGTAATATCTTCAATTTGTAGTTGCATCTTGCACTTTATCACTACTGACAATACTAACAACAAGCAAAGTATATTTGATTGAAGATAAAGCCCAGAAAGAGTAACTGAGAATAAGGGAATTTGGAATGCTTGCAAACAAATAATTTTTTTTTTTTTTTTAAGTTATTGTTATTAGGTTAGTTTGCCCTGGTTTTAGTTTACATCCACTTCCCTGAGTCAGCAGAACTGTGGGAGAACAGGCTAGATTTTCTTTTGATACATGCATTAATATTGGAATTGTTTGTGAAAAACTTACCTGGCAGCACATACCAGTAACATTCAGTTACAACTTAACTGCTCATAAATTTAACTGTTTGGGTCAAGGTTACTAAAGGCAATATATGAGACAACCTGAGTTTCATTTTTCACAATGTTCACTCCCTGAACCATTAAGAGAAGACCTTGGTAGTCCTTATGCACGGTCTTTCCACTTGCAAAGAGTATTCATACTTAAGAAATTCAGCATGTATTTTTAATTCATTCTCAAGAGTTTTGATAGCGTTTTTCTTTTAAACATGCCTTAAAGCTGATGTCAGTGTTTCTTGCTCTGTAATTATTGTTTGCCAACATCAGGAGCAGGTTCCCAAAATAATCTTTCCTTACATGAGTAGATCTTACCCACTGATTTGTTCCAGTAAAATGAGTTATCTGTTTTAAATACTGCCTCTGAGATAAAAGGAGATTACAGCATCAGACCTCCCACAGAATTTGTCTGCCAGCTCAATTGTTTTAAAAGCACAGGCCCAGCCTGCTCTACCAAGTTTTGCCTGTGTAGCTGTAGTGGTTCAAGACCTGAAAATTTGTTAGCCATTTATTGATGGCAAAATCTTAGATGACAATACAACTCTTCGGTATACAAAGAGGACAACAGTTTTGTCTGTGTCATGTGGTGAGGGAGGTAGTGTAGCTGTGTGAATTTAAAAAGAAAAAAAGAGGAGACAAAATAGAAGATTGGCACCTTCCATTAGCACATGATGCATGCAATTACCCTAGAGGCATAGCCACAATGGCAGATGCTCTATGGCATAGATGGATGTACATTTGCTCGTTTAAAAAACTATTTCTGTCTTCCTTGCTGCTGTGTAAAAAACACAACCAATAACCAAACGTGAAAAACAAGAAAACAATAACCCAATTAATTACATCCTGCAAACAAAAGAGAGGGTGTGGAGCTGCTTGTGCTTTTAACCTGTTATTTCAGTGGTATGACTCCACTACAAATTGCCACTTTCCTTTTAGTTCACTGGAAACATAAGCTATGAATGTTTATTTTTTGACTAGCAGCTGAGTTAAATGGCTACTGTGAAGAATGAGAATAAAACAGCAGCATCAGGATATACCTGAAAATAAGCTGCTTCTAGCTGTCACTTAGGGTTTTCTTCATGAAGTATCCCACTACAGAACCAGCTCAGGGCTGCCTACCACACTCTACTCTTCTCTCTGAGATTCCATCTCATTAAATATAGTCAGGGATTACAAAGATGGTACTGGGTGCAAATGGAGCTGTTAGGTGTTTGCTAGGAAGCCCCCCTTTACCTACCTTCCATCTTTTAATGTCCTGAAGTTTATTGAGCATCATTCAGTTATTTTGCAAAATTGTGAGAATGCAAGTAAGATAATATTTAAACTTGTCATGGAATGAATGGTTTCTGATATGCAACGGTTATTGGACATGATGGAAGTGAATTAAATTATAATTGAATGCAGCATCGTCATTCCCAGGAAATAGTCCTTGCATTGCAAGAGTTTTTTAACATCTTCTGAAGTATCACTAATGTATAATAGGCTTTCTCTAGACACTGCATATTAATAATACAGTAATGATGTGGCATTTGGACTACTTAAATGAAAGTAAGGTCTCCCTGCTGACACAAGGTGTAAGGTGCTTATGTTGTCAAAGATAACCACAAAGCGTGAGCACCATGTAAATGATTTTATATTCCTATCTATTAAAGATCTAAAAGCCAGAGGAATTATTCACTGTAAAACTCACCTTGCAGTTAGCAGAGAAGGGCAACAAAACCAATCAAAGTTGCGGGCCAGCTTCCATACAAATAAATGTGGTAAAGCTCTTCAGCCTGGAAAATGTGACTGGGGGAAGAAAAGATAGAGGCAGGTGACTATGGATGAACTTACTGAAGTTTCCAGTACAAAACCAGCAAATTACACAAGGAGGAGGTAGGGGCTGAACAAACAAAATGAGATAATCCATCACTGAACTTGTACTTAGGCTGTAGAACACCCTGCTACAGGATGATGCAGATCTCAGCAGCTCACCTTGATCCAAAATACAAGGCTAATTTGACTTGCTTGACTAATTGCAAAATGTAAATGCCTAGAAAATAATGAAGGCACAGATGAAAGGAAAAATCTGTTGGGGAAAGGCAGAAGTACATTTGCACAAAGTCTTTGTCTAGCCATCTGATTATTGGCGAAACTACAGCAAACTTCTGAAAGTAATTTAATGTATTAACCAAAATGAAAAAGCTGCTATGTAAATTACTTGCTCTCTTCTCCCAATTCTAGTTAATACTGACAAGAAACTGGAAAGAATACAAGTAATTATATGCAAACTGAAAGACGTATGATAAATTATTTCTGGGGTTTAATAATTTCTTGAAATATTTTATCTTATGCTCAAATGATCCCATCTTATTTTACTCATAAGATTTTTTTGTTAAGCTCAGCAACATTTTTTCTAAGCCACATAAAATGAAATAGATACTCTTCGGGAAGCTATTGCTGTATTTCCCTTGATCTGTCAGCACATGGTATTTATGCATTTCTCTATGTGGCTTTGATGAAATATTGCTGATTTTAATCTATTGCATTCAATGTATTTTCATATCCAGTGACTTAGAGGTCACTGGGTAATGGGAATATTGACAGGTCTGGTTCTAAGCCATTGGCCATAAAGTGAATTTTAATGATGATCCGACAAGAGCTGGACCAATGGGAAGCCTATAGAGGTGGTTCTCCATTGAGCAGAGACTGAGGGAAAAATTTTAGTGTGGCAAAGGCGTTTATGTGGATTAAAAGCACCACTGTGTTTGCCTGGGGTAGGGGAGAAAGATAGCTTCCTGCAAACCTGGCCTATTTTCTTCAAATAATCTCCAAGGAAACAGCCTGTGCTGAGCTGGGATCTGATTACCAGTTGCAGGCCTCAGACCATAGCCATTATTGTTTTAACATTTCTGCCTTCATCTTTATCCCAGCAGGAACCAGGCTGTATGGGCTGCTGTGTAACTTGACCTTGCTTGGAGATGAAAAGACAGGTTAGCACACAGAGATCGCAAAGCCAGAAGCAAAAAGATAGTATTTAGAAAATAAAGAAAGGAGCTGGTGTGGTATGATTATGTGTAATGTTCTACACTGTGTGGCATGGGTGGCCTCATGAACAGCATCTGTCCACGAAACCCAGAAACCTGGACTTGGTCATAGTTTCTCCATTTTTAACCTTGTCTGTACAGAGATGCTGTGGTTTTCATCATTAAAATACTAATGATGATGATTTCCTTCAACACTGGAGATTACAAAAAAAAAAAAAGGAAAGAAAAATGGAGGGGGAAAAAAGAAATCTGCATGAAATTTGAGTGCTTTCAGTAAACAAAATTAATAGTAAATCAGCAGAAAGAGCTGGATGTGAATGTTTAAGTCTTTGCTGTTGTTTTACTACTGTCCTCTGAGCTTTCCATGCGATAAGCCAGTGAGCCCAGAGTCAGCAGCAATTAAGCATGACATGTCTTAAAACATCTCAGGGATGCTAAAGAAAATAAAAGCATTCAGCATCTAAAAGCTGAATAAAGTGTAAAGGGGAAGAGAGTTTCTGTTATGATAGACCATGGATACTCAAACAGGTATGACAACTGTCCATCACACGAGTGGTCACTGCCAAAACCCAACCAAACCACAGCTGCAAGGCCACAGGGTCCCAGTTAAATTATGGTAGAGGCAAAGTGAGTGATAGATTTCCTTCGGCTTGTCTCAACCACCACTTCATCTCACAAAAACAAAGCAATGCAAAATTCAGCTATGATTTCGTAAAGATTTCAAGCCAAGAGCAGTAGAAGCATGCTTTTTCATATCAGACCATATGGCAGATAATAAATATCTGGTTCTGATTGCTGATAACATCCTGCATAGGCACGGGCAGAAAATACAGTTTCTGTAATCAAGTTTCCTGACAGATAATGCCACGTCATTCTTCACACATCCTTACTCCCTCTCTTGTATCTTTAGGCTGTAAGCTCTTCAGAGCAATTACTCTTGTAGTGCTCTGATCACAGAGGATTAGTACTATTACAGTATGTTTCAGATCAGAGAAAGGAGTTGCAGCCTGGTTAACTTTAGTTAGGTGGGGCTTCTGGTTGCATCCTTGCATTGTTTTGAATGGCTTCTCAAAATTATACAAGATTCTGATTAAAAACACAACAAAACAACCTGCAGTCTCACTGATGTCAGTGGAAAGAACTGGTGCTTATGAAGAGGTGGCTCATTTGAAACTTTCCAAATCCCAGTTATTTTTCCCAGCTATTATTTACAGGTAGCAGAACACATTTTGCATCTTGGGCCTATAAGTCATTGAGACCAAACCAAGGATTAAGCTGCTTGGACCATCAAACCTGACTTTGTTCTGCAAACAGGAAAAAAAGATGTATCTGCACCCACCTCAAAAATGCTTGAGCTTCTCAACAGAGACAAAGAACTAGGTTGCATGATGTGTTTGGAAAGCTTTCTTTTCCTCATCATTTTACCTTGTGTGAATTGTGTATGCTCCAAAAGGGGTGACAAAAACCAAAACACCTTAGAGAACAAACCAGCATTAAGCCAGGTTACAACATCTTGCACCAGCTAAATGGTTCTTTTTTAGCTACTTGATGGAAAAATATATTTATTTTCTTTGTGTTTTTTCCTCCTTCCAGACTCTGACAACACCTGCTCCATTTGCCGATGAAACAAGCTGTCAGTGCCAAGCCCCCCATGAGAAGCTAACCATCGCACAAGCCCGCCTGGGAACACCAGGTATGTGGAGAGAGCCTCATCAGCAGGACTATGGGTGCTCCCAAAGCACAGGCTCTCCCTTATATCTGTCAATGCTCACTTGTGCCTTCCACTTGGAAGCAGAAAAGCCAGCCTGGTATCTGGTGCTATCAGGTAATGGGGAAGAAAGCAGCAACTACAGGGCTATTATCTTCTATTAGAGAAAAAACAAGAGAAAACATTTCAAGTTAGAGTTTGATGTTTTCATGGATGTCCACATGTTGGTCGGAAGGAAGGCTTGTCAGCCCACTTCAGACAGCCTGAAAATTGTTTTGTGTAGTGGCTACCTCCTGGATTCTCTTCCCATGTTGCCCCTGTATGCTGGAAAACTTATTTCACTGATGTTCTTGTTGATCATGTCAGATCTTCAGTGGCCTTAAAGGCCATTTGCTGTCTGCAAAGAAACCGTGCCCAATTTCTTTATCTGGATATTTGTGATTGGGCTGCAAAAATGGGATGATTTCACATAAAGTCCCAAATACATACTTCAGCCCCCCCTAAATTCCAAGAGACTATTAAAAAAAAAGCGCCTTTGTTTACTTACTTTAGTTATTTAAAATAAGCTTTCAAAGTGTGTACATTTTATAGGGGTAAGCCACAGCTTTCCAGTCAGCTCTGCAAGGAACAGTGTTCTCCCTTGGATGTCGTGACAGCAGAGACATCTCTCTGTAGCACTGAAGTACAGTCCATGGAGGCTGGAGCTCTGTTGCTCTCATCTCCACTGTCCTTTTGCTTGGAAATGGCACAGCTGTCAGGTGTGTCATTTGGTAAAGCAATTCCTTTTTCTGTTTGGAGGCTGCTGCTGAAGATGTCGTACAGAAAGTAAGTAATAGCAGCAGAATGGTAAGAAAAAGACATTATAGGCTTATTAGAGAGAAAAGCTTAGTGGAAGTATGAAAGAAGGGAAGTGAAAGTTTATGTGGAAGACATATGCAATACATTTTTACAGCACTACGCTGTGGAAAAAAGAATGTCACAGACAAGAGAGGAGGAAAAGGGAGATGATAAGAAAAAATAGGGAAAAAAATGAAAAATCCAGAAGGTAGAACTGACTAGAAAGGCAGAGAGAGAAGAACAAGACATATGGTGGAACCCTGAATGAGGCAGGAAGATCACATTTTTGCTAAATTAGAATATAGGGATGATGGATGATAATAAATAGGCTAAGTCTGAGAGAAAACAGCAGAGAGCAGAGAGAAGAACAATAATGAGCAGGATGAAACACTCCAAGTTTACCCATGGTGCCTTTGAGCATCAGAACTGGGGTAAATCTCCACAATCATCTGGGAACAAAAGCCTGTCCAGTACGATTAAGTGCAACTTGTTTGGGTCTAAAAAATTACTGTTGTGTTTCTTTCTCCACAGTTGACAGACCTGTCAGAGTGTATGCAGATGGAATATTTGACCTCTTCCACTCTGGCCATGCTAGAGCTCTTATGCAAGCCAAAACTCTATTTCCAAATAGCTACTTATTAGTAGGAGGTAAGATCAGAGTTATTTATTGCACTGAATTTTTGCTTCTGTGCTTCAGTATCAGAGAGTTATTGCCATACCCACACCCCCAGCTGTTTATACACTATGACTTTGAATGCTACTTTCACTCTGGGGGCTTTCTATAGGCCATTTGCCTTGAATTACATCTTACAATTGCTTCAATTAAAGTAAAAGTCAAATTCTGCCCTCAGCAGTACAGGCACAATTCCCATTTAGTTAAAGCAGGTGCCTGCATGACTCTGAGCTTAGAATAGCTCCGTATGAATAATTTACCTTTTTCAGTTATTCACTCAAAATTGTTCAAAGATGGAGATGAGTGAATGAGATCAACCACTCATTTATTTCTGGCTTCTCAGTCCCTCTGCCAGCCAGGCACAGCCCACGGCTCCTGCCTGCCAGGTCAGTGTGTGTGCGTGCAGACCCAGCCTTCAATATCAGGAGAGAAGCTAAATCCGGCCTATTATCATTGGAGGCCCAAATATAGGTCATGATTTGAATGTAGGTTTTAGCTGACAAGTGTCCCTGGGCAGGTTACTTTCTTATAAGTATTTTTGCTATGAGTATCTTCTTTTCTTGCTGTGTGGCTGCCTAACAGCTGTTCAGCAGTTCGTACGTGCCTGAGTCGTCACTGGAGGGTGGCTCTTTCCTGCCTAGCTCTACTCTACTGAGGCCTCATAAATATGCATTTTCTTTCCAGTTTCCCTGCACCTTTGGGGCTCAGATATGCCTCGCATAAACATTTCACAGCAACCTTCAGCTGCTCAAATGCTTACAGCAGTGATGATAAAGCAAATGTGAATGCAGCCTTCAGACACTTTCTAAGATGCATTGTTTTGCATCTTTGTCCCACATCAGTTGAAAGGAGAGGAAAAAAAAAAACCAAGATAGAGGAAGAGCAAAAGCTCCTTGTAAACACACTTTTTGGGTTTACTCGTAAATTTAAGAAATATGGTAATTCCCTCGGAGGGAAAGGAAACATCCCTTTGTTATGAAGGAAACATTATGACTCTTGTTTTCTTGTTGAGCCAGATAGCTTGCAGAAGAAGCAAGTGGGGGTGAAAGACTGTGAGGTTTAAAAAACCTCCAAGTTACGTAGGTTTTGTTGTTGCTTTTAAAGGAGTGGGGGGAGTCCCAGATCAGTAAAGGAGCTCTGGGGCAAAAGCCTGACTCCTTTGAAATTCATGGCATAGCTTCATTTTGCCCTTATTTTTGGAGTGAAGGACAAGGCAGCCAGCCCTCACCAGCACCTTTTCCCAGCAAGCCACGGTGTCTTAGCATGTTTGAAAAATGGGCTCATTTCCACACCCACATACAATTTGTGCTGCAAAAGCACTGGTGTCATAAGTCTTTGTGGGCACCACAACCAACCCCTTCTATTTCTCATTTTGAAGACAATTATTTGGAGCTATGATTGTTATTTTTTAATAGACATTTATACCTTCCCAAATCAGTTATTAGAGCTGGATGACAGAATCAAAGGGAAATGAAGATATTGTATCTGCACTGCACATTAATAAAAGTAATCAAAAATAAGATCAAACCTTTCTACAGAATTCAAGCAAAAATTACTGGTTTCCAATAATTTTAGTAGACCCTTTTTCCAGGAGACTGTAGCTTTAAGGTGACATAAAGCCTGTAAATAAATGTAAATACAATCTCAGACAGGATCTTTCTACTGAAAATGCATTGATCTCCATTAAATTTCTTGTCTGCAGGCATCAAAAATGACATAATAGGATTGAGTATCATTCTGCTAGTTGAAATTCATACGTGTATTATTATCTGGCTTCGAATTGTGCATGCACTCCAGAGCCTTCCTACATTTTTCCTACTTTAAAGGTACTTAAAGACCATCACAGCAAGAACATCCATTTTAGATCTCAAAAAAGACAGCATCTTTGCCAGCACCTTGCCTGACAGGTTGGTGTTTTCAAATTAGAAAGAAGCAGCAGCTGTAGGGCTGCTCTCACACTTCCCTGCAGCACTAATAACATTGCATTTATCACTTGTCAAGTATATTTACTGTTTGTCTCAGTGTCACAGACAAGTGAGATCCAAAGGCACAGGTTTGACCTGTGTTGAAGGACCACCACTGTCAACCCAGCTAATAAATGGGTATCACATTATTCCATCTGGAGTGTCTATCGTAGCTATAATATTGGACAGTTACAACGGGGACAGGTCACTGTTTTATGCAACGTTATGAGAAACGTAGAAAGATAATACCCAACTTTTATAGTCCTGTGGTAACATGGGTGTTGCTTCCTCTCATTTTAAAAGCAATGTGACAAAGTATTAAGGTTAAAGACAGAGTATCAGAGGTAAGGACACAGGATTTACGGGCTTTTAAATCTGCACATTCCAGTACGGCTTCTCCCAGTCCTTTCTATGGGTATTCCTTCTGTGATTTCCTATTTAAACATGGCACAAGCCTTACTTCTCTTTCTGTGAAACCTGCTGAACTCAAACCTAAATTCAGAGGCAGATTCCTATAAAATGTGCCATGGCCTGTTTTCCATCAGTGTCTAGTGAGAAACTGTTCTGCTGTGATTTAAATCTTCGTTGGCAAGTTCCCCATTTAGAGTGTCATTTATGTAAAAGCACAAAAAGTGGGGAGGCCCAGAAAGGCTGAGGGGTCTCCATCTTCAGGAACTCCGCTGGATAAGGCCCTGAGTAATCTGCTGTGTTTGACCTTGCTGTAAGGAGCAAGGTTGCATTAGGTGATGTCCAGTGGTGCTTTCCTGCCTCTACCATTTTGTTAAGTTTGCAAACATTCTGTGATTGCCAAAACTGCACTTCTGAACTCTTTCTAAAGCACTAGCCATTGCCCCTGAAATTTCACAGCCCATGAAATCCCCACTTACAGTGGGATTGAGTTGCCTTAACATGGGCATACTGGACCACCGAAGATGTTCAACAATATATCACTGGGCCTCTGGCTAAAGCTGCAGAAAGGGAAGGCTCTCTCAGAAGTCTATGGTTGTATCTGCTAATCCTGAGCAGAACTCAGATGCCCTGGAGCACCCCAAAATTAGCTCAGCTAGTAACTAAGTCCTTAATGAAATTATTAAGAAATAATCAGCTGCTGGTTATGCTAATCCTACTTATTGTGGAGCCATTTTGTTGATACTTCCATATTTCAGTTTGCAGTGATGATTTAACTCATAAATTCAAAGGCTTCACTGTGATGAATGAAACTGAGCGATATGAAGCTCTCAGACACTGTCGCTATGTGGATGAGGTCATCAGAGATGCACCCTGGACGCTGACACCCGAGTTTCTTGAAAAACATAAGGTACATTTCTCCCCTTATTCTTCCCTTCCCCTTTGTAGACTGACAATTGAGAATTAACAGCACGTCTGTGAAATTCTATTAGGTGTAACAAATTATTTAATTCAGTTAATTTCAGTCACTGAAAAAACCACTACATGGTGGGTTTTGCCTCCACCTTTGTCAGAAAATGTGTTTGTCTTGCCTTTCTTTTTTAACTCAATACACTGAGATGATTCTTGCAGTGGGAGTTTTGAATGGCAAAGTAACACTGCAGAACTATTCACAAACTGACTTCCAGGGAAGGCGATCATAAACCAGGAAAGTTGTCATGTAGTGACTGAAGTCCCAAATTAAAGGCACATTTCTTATTCATGTCAACAGATGAAATAATTGGCCAGAAATACATAAAAATGTCATGTGTCCCCTTAGAGGCAGGATAGAATTTTTTACATGACTCTGTTGAAATCTATATGAATCTTAACAAAGCATAAATAACTCAGATATATATTAGTACCCACATCACTGGGTGACAAAAAGACAGTATTAGGTATACACATATATACACACAGCCCTAAGGAGGCAGAATAAAGAATCCTGCCTCCATGGTTTTGAAAGCTTTGCCACTTGACTTAGCTCTTCCAGTAGCAATAAAAGCAGGAACGGGCGTCTTCAGTTCTCTACAGAATGTCACACAGAGCCAGTCAAAATGATGTGTTCATGGCAATGCTTCTGGAGACAAGCTTTCTGTTCTTTCATACTGATTGTGCAACACAGCAGTTGTAGGCCTAAATCCAGTGCAATATTCTAGGTGATGGCTTTAGGATGAGAATGTCAAAAGCAAGTCAGCTGAAGTCGAGAAAAGAGATGATCTTCCACATCGACCCCTTACTGAACCAAAATTCAGTGATGGTGGCATGTGATTCTTCTTCTGTTCACTGGCAGATTGACTTTGTAGCCCACGATGACATCCCATACTCCTCCGCTGGCTCGGATGATGTATACAAACACATAAAGGAGGCAGGTAAGGGCAACTTTTCATTTTTAGCACCTTCATTTTCAGCCTCAGCTCAAATTTTTTTACTGCCTTTTGACCACAACTGCTGGGAGAGAAGCAATGAGATAATATCACATTCTTTTACACCCTAATAGTAGGTACTCCTGACTCCAGCAGAGAGATTCGCTTTGTAAAACCACAAAGAATGTCCTTAGCTGAATTCCTGCCATAACGCCCAGGAAGCCATTCAGATGTCATGAAACTGTCCCATCTGGGTTTTTAAAGCAATTTATGTGTCCCTGAGTAAAGGCTTTGAGTGGGTGAAAATGAGTTTATTTCTTATGGCAGCCCAGCCAACTTCAGATGTTTGTTGATAACTGTGAACTGATGACTCCTTGACACAGCCCAGTCCTGAACATGGGCAAGCACAGGCAGCCTTCTGGAGTCATTAGGATCCACTTTTGCTTTGCACTGTGGGTTCTTTTCACTGCTCAAGGAAGCTGAATTAATTCTGAGGAGATAATGTTAACCCACTTTTGCCAGCAGCAGCTATCCTAACACAGTAAACAGTGCCAGAGGAGGAACTGATCATACCTTTCTCCTCCTGCTTCCTGGAGATGCTGCTTTGAATTTTGGCAAATCCATCCTCTTTCTGTATACAAAAACATGTATATTGGAGGCTTAAAAAACATCCAGAACAAACTTGTCATGCAAAGTGACCTTCTCAAGGTATACAATGACAGGAGTAGACCATGTATTGAACTGAGCTGCAAGAATAAGCTTTTTATAGCAGCAGTTCTTGATCTTTTTCTACTTGGCAAACCTCACTGTGGTGTCAGACTCACAACCCTTTGGGAACTGCTGTCCTACAGTTTCAGAGACAGCACCAGCTGACTTCACTAGGCAATGAGTACTCCCATTTTTCCACACCAGGTTGCTGGGGAGCAGAGAAGCAGATGGGAACTGTGGAGCTCCTTGTGTAGAGTCCCATGGGCTCCCATTTCCCCACTATCTTCAGTGGGTGGGAGGGCACAGGGATGGTGAGCTGGATAACTGTGCGCTGACTAAACATCTGCACATCTGAACAGTTAGTTTGGAAAACATGAATCAGTCCAACATGTGAAGCATATGAAAGCAACATCAGTGACAAAAGGTAATGTTCTCATACATGGGTTTGTGAACCTTCTTGAAAAAAATTCTTTTTTAACAAGGATGGAGTTTGGATTTTTTTCATGTATTCTCGTAGCTCTTATCTATAAAGGCTTCTGGCTCAAAGTGGGTTTCACTGCTTCCAAAAATAGTTCCCTGAATGACTGCTGCAAGCCTGAAAAGCACGATCAGGGAAACCTCTCTGCTCATGATTAAAATAATCTACTTTTTAGCAGAGTATTAATTAGATATCAGAAAGAAAAACTATCACATAGCAGTTAGTCACAAGAGACTGCTAAGCTGCTTGATTCCTTCTCCAGATCTTTTTCTAACCCTATGAAATTAGGTAGCAGTGCCTGTCTACTTCAAGAACATGGCAGGATTATTTGCTGGTAGCTACAGCACACTTTTAAGACAAAGCACTACTTTTTTTTGCAAAACCATTTCCAGTCTTATCTCACAGTTCCCTCTCATCAGCAGCTTGATATTGCAATTACCTGTGAGAGAAGTAATTTCTTTGTAGCCCTAAAACTACTAAACCAAGGTGTGCTAGCACTCTGCTATTATTGCCTTTGTGACTTGCATTAACAGTTCAAGTGATTCTGTCTCGATGAGGAGCTATTAAAAAGCAATATATACCCCAGCTGTGTTGATGAAAATACAAGCACTATTAATAAGTGGCCAGTTTTCTTAGGGACTGATCTGTTGGAGCAGGGAGAGAAGTTATGCAGCCACTGATATGGCCCAGTGGACATGAAATGGGGGCTATAGAGATTGATACCCTCAGTCCCTGTGGTATATCCATGTTTGTTCAGCTACTGGCACCTCCACGGTGTTTTCCAGTTCTTGTAATGCATCTTTTACCTGAAGGCACTTCCTGGCTTTGACCAAGGCCAGAAGCTGGTCTGTTTTACTCAGCAGAACAAAGACTGTCAGATGGTGCAGTGCAGGAGTGGAGGAGAGAGTGGAAATATGCAGGAAAGCAGCAAATGCCCTATTGATACCATGAGTGGAAGCCAACCCCCAGGTCCTTTCTATAACATTAAATAATATACTTATGGAAAGAACTGCTCAGTGAATTGCCACAGCTGTGAGGTTTAGCCTTCCCAGCTTGGGAGCCCCTGCCAGTCTAATAACTTCCACATCATAGCTGATACTGTGAAGAGGGCAAGTTGTAGCCTTTCTGAAGCTTCCTTCCGAAGACTTGAGGGAAAATGAACAGTACAGCAGTTCCGTATCTTCTAGTGCCTTCCCAAAGCTCACACAGGAACAAGAAAGAACTAGGAATAAGACAGGTAGAATTGCAAGTCTCTTACCTTTGGTCAGGTGTTTTTGTGTTCATCCTCAGCCACCTGCCACAGTGCCTGATCCTAGTGGGCTTTCTCAGCAGGCTTTGTTTTCCCACTTTGCTCAGGAATGTTTGTACCAACACAGAGAACTGAAGGTATCTCCACATCTGATATCATCACAAGGATCGTGCGGGACTATGACGTGTATGCCAGGCGCAATCTCCAACGAGGATACACTGCCAAAGAGCTGAATGTTAGTTTTATAAATGTAAGTACATAGATCTGCAATTGCTTCTGAAACACTCTTCCTAGGACCCCGAATGTAGAGTAAAGCTTAAGAAAGAATATCTTCCTCCTGCTGCTTTTAAAATAGCTAGGAAGAACTTAATTTAAAAGAAACTGGTAAGCTGGGGGTTGTTTTAATTGCTCCTATTAATTAGCACCTTCATTTTCATTTTGTGCTTTTATGTTTGTAACAAAGCTGCTGCTCCCCCTTCCTCCTTGAGCTGTAGGTGGTTAGTGACAGACTAGGAAGGAGCCCACCTCACCACTGCAGGCTTCTCAGCCGCTCACCCAAGACACAATTTCTTCATTCCCATTATGAGAAGACAGCACAGAAAGCAAAGATTGTGATATCCAAACTTTCTCTACACTGCAACAAAAAGTCCACCAAACCAACCGCTGAGCAGTGTCATTACTAGAGAAAGCTAAAATGGTTTTAAAAGGACAAGGAAGCGTGTTAGGTAGCTGGTACATAAATGATACTGAAGAAATCAGAAACTACAATTGTAGGGCAAGAGCACCATTTGGAAGTATGGCTCAAATTATTCAGCTTCCATGTACAGAATTGCACCTTATACTCCAGTGAGGAGTAAACACTTGAGAGAAATGAGTTTACTTTCCCTCATTTTCTGTTTCAAGTCTTAACTTAAGGCCTTGAGATAACCCACATAACTGAAATCTCCCTTGTAATTGGGCTGACTTGCAGCAGCCCGATTGTGATGGACTGAATTGTGTCATTTCATAAGGGTTTTGTGCACTGGATTATTGTTTTGAAGTCTGACAGGTAAATAACAGATCACAGGGCATAAATTTTTATTTCACTGGGCTTTTTTTTTAGCCTTCTACACCTCTACAAATCCTGCTTGTAAGTACTTCACCCAGAAGGATCACTATTGCAAATATCCATTAAATTCAGGCATGCTGCACTGAATTTAATGTGGGAGCTCTCAAATTTACCCTTCAGCTGCTCTGAGGTTAAGATACTGTTGCATAAAGTATACTTCCCCAGCCTCAGACACTGATGTATCCTGAAGTTTCTCCTGGCAGTTGGTTATTTAGCTAATAGTAATTTAAATGCAGAAATAGTTATTTGCACCACAGACTGCGTTTCAAGGTTAAAACCACAGGATTTCACAAAGGCAGAGTAGTGCTGGTTTCCTCACTAAAAGAAAGGTTGATCACCTATTAGGTGTAAAATGAGTTTGATTTCTTTGGACCTTGGGGATTTTGTTTGGCCTTGTGGCCTGCAAAGACAGTTCTTCTAGAGATTCATGAGCTAGAATAAACCCCACCTCAGCACTAAACATTACTTCTTTTAAAAGTAAATTCAAGTGCCCATTAAATTAAGTTCAAAGGAAATTAAAAGCTGATAGTGATCTGTGCTTCTACAGAGACCATTACACCTTCAAGGGCACACCATTAGCTGTGTATGTTTGTAAAGTACAGAAGCTTTTCAAGACAAAAGCCCTTTAACTGAAGTACTTTAGAAGCTTGGCCCAATGAAAGCTCCTTAAAATTATCTTCTTCCTCTCTTTTTCTGCATTACTTGTCAATTAGGAGTTTACTCTCTTTTTCTGTGAAGTCTGCTGGCCACAAGGCACTGGCCTACACACATCTTTGTTGCAGCCAGAAGCTGTTGAAGAGAGTTTTGCTTCTGCTTTGCAGAAACCCAACCAAAGAGGCATTTTGGTCGAAGTTAACATCCAGGCTGGCAAGCCAGCAGCAGGCTGCATTTGCTAGGAAACCCAGGGAGATTTGCCTTCTGCTTACTGCTAATTTTGAGCTGCTAACTTGTCATTTGTATCCTTCACAAGAGTCATAGAATTTTTAAAGTGCATTCAGTTTGAAAATATGGAAAGAATCATGCAGTGGGTTAAATACAGTAATCACCCAGCACTGTCTTTTCAATATGTACCTTCTGCACTTCGTTCCACAAATGTTACATTTGCATTTATAAAAATAGCATGGGAATAGTTAACCAAGGCCATATGTATTAGGATACATTAATGCAATTTGTTTCTTCTTCTCAGCTGGCAGTGGCTAATTAATTTCCAGCTCTCTATATATTAATCTCTGTCTGCACTTTTAAAACAGGAGAAGAAATACCGCTTTCAAAACCAAGTGGACAAAATGAAAGAAAAAGTCAAGAATGTGGAGGAAAAATCAAAAGAATTTGTTTACAAGGTGGAGGAGAAGAGCCATGACCTCATTCAGAAATGGGAAGAAAAGTCCAGGGAGTTTATTGGCAACTTTTTAGAGCTGTTTGGACCCGATGGAGCCTTGGTAGGTATTCTGCCATCCTAGGAAGTCTGGGTGGCTTTTATTTCTCCTCCGTGACACAGATCAAGAGCAGATTCTTTTGCTGCAGTCTTTGTTCTGAAAGCCAGCACAGTAGGATAACGCCAGACCTGTTTGCTGAATACAATACCGCGTGCCAGTACTGCAGTGGGAGGATTTGCCACTTCTGACTGTTGCTTCTTTGTGGATAATTTCTATCTTTTGTCAAGGTGTGATGCTGAATGTGATACTGCATTCAGTAGAGCTATATAACATTAATACACAAGCAAACAGGCTAATACAGTCTGTTGTCCCCATTAGCACTAAATGGGACCACACAGACATGAGGGAGGGATCACACACTGGAAGTGGTGAGGGAAAGAAGACCATCGAAAAGTTTTTCAGAAGTTCTTTTAATGCTCTGTACTCAGCAGAAGATGACAGTTTTCTGACTTGAAAAACTACTGATTTAAAGTTCCAAGAAGTGATTTTACACATCAAGTATCCAGGCTCATCTGACTGACTGCAGGGAAGGCTTAGGAACTGAAGCACTTCTAAAGCTCTCCTTGGTACATGCTGGCTCTACAGAGCCCATTTACCAAACGCCCCCAGGTGACTTGGAAAGGCAGTTGTAGGGTCTGCAAGAGCATCCTTCTGGGGAGAAACCCTGGGGCCTCACCCGCTCAAACCAAAGTCATGCACCGAGTGAGCGGTGAGTTGGTGACACTTCAGAGCCCGAAAGAGTCCTGGACCCCATCTTTCAGTTCTGATAGCTTGCCAAAGCCTTGAGAAGCTTTGTCTTTTTGTACCACTTCCCCTTGCTACATTGAAACCAGTAGCAAAGCATAATTTATACATAGAATTTATTTTTTCTTAGGCCTTCCCAGGCCTTCCTGTTGGGTGTCAGTCCTTTTCCAACAAGCTGCCTCTGTGCATCTGTGTTCTGGTGAAAGCCCAAGCCCCAGCCAGACCCTCCAGTACAGGCATCATCTCAGCTGTGCTGCTCTAGTGCAAGCTCTAAGTGAAGTTATTGGTCTGTTCAAGGAAAATGTGAGCGAGCACGGAGGAGAGCAGCAAGCACTGCAGGGTGAACTGAGGAGAGCAGAGTAAGAGCTAGACAAATAATCCTGCAGAACAGCAGGATGCTTCTGAGGTACATTTTCAGACCGTGGCACGCAGACAGTCAGGCATCTGCCTCCTCACTTGAAAGCAAACCCTGTGCAGGAGGCTTGTGCAAAGCTTTCACTGCTCATGGATTACAGTTTGAGGCAAAGTGTCAACAGAGGCAGCAAGCCAGAAGAAACAGTTTAGGACTAACATGAAGCAGATACTATTGGAATAATTATAAAGAGTCAACATACACATAATGTTCTCTCAGGTCCCTCTTTATCAGTTCATACCTGAACAACTTCCCATCACAAAAGGTACCTTGTGTTAAAAGGATCATAGCAGAGGTCTTGTTTATAAACAAACACTCAGGAAGAGTCACAGACCTGTGGTGAATTAAGTAGCCCACAACTCTGTGCCTCTAAAGCATGTAACATAGTACCTGCCTCTTACTGGAGTTCTCTATGACATGCCATATTGATTACCACTCAGTTGAGAAAACCCTCAGATTAGGCTGTGAAGGCTTCAGAATAGAAACTGCATCTTTATAATCTCTTTACAACATCTACCATGCAAAGGCAGGTGCTCTCTGAGCAATGTAAGTCCCAGCCATATAATCAAATAGCTTATTTTCCTTGGGGAGGGGAAGAGAGCAACTCTTCTGATGAAGAACCCAGGTTTACGTGCACTGACCACATCCACATGAAGCTTCTTCTCAAAGTTACTCTCCGTGGAGCTCGGCGACTGTTCCTCATGTGGGATGGTCCTGTGGCTATAGGTGCTGGATAAATAAAACTAATGCTAACAGAGCACATGAAACTCGGAGGAGGTGAGATGAGTTTGCCTGTGCAGAGAGAGGAAAAGAATTTGAAAGCCTTGATCCCATCCCCTGGTTCTACCCACTCAACTCTGCACACTGGTGGCATTTTTAGAAGCCCTTTGCTGCTGAACATTTTACCAAATTTGATTAGTGAAAAGCTGCTCTGCAACAGTCTCTCAAGAGCTGGGGATGGCCTCCTGTTTCACAAGTTAGCATTTGACCACAGGGCAGGGAATCTAGTGCAGTCACAGAGACCTTTGCTAAGAACAAGACGAGTGAAATCTCCTGACAGTGTTGTAGGAAAAGCGTCAGTGACAGCGAGCTGGGAGGTGGAGCAGCTTTTTTAAATACACTTTGAGCCTTGGCAACAGGAAAGACTTTTAAAATAATGATAACTTGCTATTAGTGTCAAAACTGTTATTAACATTAATTTGCCTTATCACTGTTAGTTAGATGTTGCTTTTAATGTTGACATTAAAAGTACAGGAATCGTTATGGGCATGCTGGATTCCTAGGTCAGTAATTTGCATGCCATTAATATGCTGTTATTATTTCACAAACAATTATTATAATACGCTTTATGCTGGCATCAATTTTCTAAAAGGGCCATGTAGCCCACAGAAAAATGCCCATTTGTGAAAAAGGTCAAAATGTCAGTTTTTAAATGTCAAGATGTCTATAATTCATTGGCAATTCTGCTCACCTGTGTGTAGTTTTTCTGCAAGAGAGTCACAGAAGGGTCAGAAACAACAACTAATGTGGCACAAAACTTTTGTTCTGGCATGAGAGAGGACGACCACACATTAGGGGATCCTAACGGCAGAGACATGGCCCCAGGAAAGTGTAAAGCAGTAGCGTTCATTCCACCCCCTCTCAGACACATAGGAGCAGGCAGCTGCACATAGGTCAGCGGAGAGACACCAAGCTCACAGGGCAGGGTTTCTGTGCCACTCTCCCTCAGGAGTGTACCTTCAAAGGGCCGGCTTCACTCTATGCAGTGCACAGAGGGAGTTGGGGATGGTTGCAAACAGCTGTGTCACCTCAGACATCAGCAAGGGCTCAGATAAATCCTGCAGGTTGCAACTAGAACCCAGGGACAGCGTTTAGGCCACACCATGTGTCCACAGCCTGGACTTGAGCACAGCCTTGAAAGAATCAGCAGCTCAAAAGCAGCAGTCATGGAATCACAGAAGGGTTTGCATTGGAAGGGACCTTAAAGCTCATCCAGTTCCAACCCCTCTGCCATGGGCAAGGACACCTTCCACCAGACCAGGTTGCTCAAAGCCGTGTCCAACCTGGCCTTGAACACTGACACAGATGGGGCAGACAAAGCTCCTCTGGGCAAGCTGTGCCAGGGCCTCACCACCCTCTTAGTGCAGAGCTTCTCTGTAATGCCCAACTGGCACTTGTTCCATAAACTGAAAGAGTATCAACATGCAGGCAATAAAATCCAGAAATAAGCAAAATACTTCTGCCCAGTAGCAAGTTTGCCAAAAGCAAAGCAGTATCTCAGGACTCAGCAGGCACTTACCCTGCTGAAGGTGTGAGTGCACCAGCTTGCTCAAGCAACAAGCTCTTTGCTGAAGCAGGGACTGGGAAGCAGGTGTCCTACAGCCTGGCTGAGGGCCTTAGCAGGAAGGGGAGATTCTCCTTTCCATCCCTTGACCATGTAACCTGAGGTACAGTCAAGTTCCCTCTGCCATATGGCATACCGGCCAAGCTGGGACACTTCAATCTCCCACAGCACCGGTACCACAGCACCATGAAGCATCACAGTGTCACCGAGCTTCCTGAAGTGGCTGACTGATGAGGTGCCAGTGCAGTGTTTTGCTTGTTCAGGAAGAGGATATTTCATATCAAACATCATATTCCTTGTTGGGGGTTACCTTCAGTGGGACAATGACACAGACCAAATGAAGCAACAAAACCTCTGCTTCTGTGATCTGGAGAGCAACTTTGCAGTCCTACCATTGAATTTCAAATAGGCTCCAGGGCTTTGCCAGCCCTGGTGACATCCTCACAACTCTCAGCAGCAGAAGCCCTCCCCCCATCCAAATGCTTCCTGGCACCATTTATCAGGAGCAACCATCATCTGCTAACTACTGAGACTGTAGGAAGCCTTGACTATTCTGGACTCAGCAGTAGTGCAGGGGTAGGTTACATGCCATGGGTCTATGTGTGAGAGCACTGCTAAGTGTGGCTCCAGGCAGCAACTGCCCTATGGTTCTGCACTGCAGCGACATCCAGGCTCTAAAACTTAAGTTAATAAAAGCCAATGTGATAAAGATAAAAACGGTGTGAGGGAGCTCACAGAGGAACAGTTAAGTTTTGTAGCTGTGCGCAGTCATTAGCCCTCAGGATTAGCAAACACTACTGGATAGGAAAACCTTGCATCCGCCCCTCTGCTGGCAGGGAATAATAGTGCGTTTCAAAGAGTGGGAGGAAGAGCAAGATGGACAGCCACATGCTCCCTGGCTAGGAGGAGGTCGTCACAGAGCACGGTTGCTGCAGGGGAAAGGGAGGAGGAACAAAATGAAAACTCAATCTGAGCAAGCTTGTGGGCTGCAGCAGCCCAAGTAGGCAAGACTACAGTACATCCTGCACAAGTACTTTGTTCTCAGACCTCAACTTATTTTGCTCTCAGAGCATCAGTTTAACTTTGTCTGGGCTGGCTCTTCCATTCCAGCTGAGCATCGCCTACGAGCCGACCTCCAGTACTCCAGCCAATGCTGAGGCTTCTTGTTCCCCACCTCCAGAAGAAGCAGTGGGGCACTCACATTTTGCACACGAAGCCTGCAGCAGCAGCACAGCACAGCACAGGCCAGACCTCCTGTAACCCAGCCCTTCAAGGCCATGTAGGTGCTACCAAGCAGCAGCTTTTGCCTTAGTGTGACAGATTGCTTGACTGGCAAGGTGGTCTCCTCCACTCCACCAGCACTGGCAGACCTTCATGCAGCTCCGCAAAGCAAAACTGACAATAAAGAGCCCAAAGCAGAACAGTGCCTGCACGTGTTTCTCTTTTCAACAGACACCTGAACTCTGACATTCCCACCCCCAGTTCAGGGTCTGGGTGGTGCCAGCTCCAGGTAGCTGGGGAAGTAGCTGCCTCCCTTGAGAAGGGAAGGAAGAAAAAAGGCTGGGCCAGCCAGGAAGCTCAGCGGGAGATGCGTGGTATGTCCCAGCACACTAAAAGGAAAAGGTCCTGGGAACAAGGAATGTTGGAAGCTCACGCAGAAAACTGACCAACATGTACAAAGCAATCCAAGGGGAGTTTTCCCTAGCTGGCTTAGGACAATACACACACAGTATTCTCACACTAGGGGTGTCCAATCTAAAAACCCTTGTCATGTAAAAATTGGGTTATCATGAGCACAGTAAAAGAGGCAAAGGCTAAGTGTGGGCTGGACTGGCCATGTTTCAGAGCAGAAGGCTATCCTCTGTCTCCCCGCTCTCCCCAGGCGAGAGGCAGAGTGCGGCGCAGCCCCTGCCTGCCTGCCCCCAGATGTAGATACCTTCTCTGTGCACTACTCAGAGAACATATTCTCACTTTGCTTTTGCAGAAACAGATGTTCCAGGAACGAAGCGGCCGAATGCTCCAGGCTTTTTCTCCACGGCAGAGCCCCAACAGCAGTCCTACACGAGGCCGCTCTCCATCCCGTTCTCCTTCTCCACCCTGGGTCTTCAATAAAGCCTCTCCTCCATCTTCTCCAAAAGCTGCCTCTGCCTCCCTCAGCAGCATGAGCGAGGGAGATGAGGATGAAAAGTAAAATAAAGGTTTATTTTTTTAACCATGAGACAGAAGAACAAGCCACAAACTCAACCACTGGATGGGGAGAAGCGCGAGGAATATCAGAGGTATCTCTGACAGCAGAAATGTGCTCTGGAAGATGCCATAAGCAGACCAGGGCACAGCAAGGGAGATCTCAGGAAGAGCTTATCCCATCCCCACTCCCCACAGTGCCCAATGGCCCGGCCAGCAGTGCTTGCCAGACACGGAACTGGGGTCTGACAGAAAACACACACCTTTGTGCAGGCTCCTGTCCGTGTCTCGCTGCTTACAGCTGCTGCAGCTGGGCCGGGGAGCTCTGCACTGAGCAGGGCTGGCAGAGGAGCCCTGCTGGACCCAGTACACAGGCAAGCAATGGCTGCAGTTTCATGGATGGAGGAGATGCAACCGTACCAAACCCTGCTAACCCTGAGCTTTTCTGGCACGTGAAGGAATGGTGCTGCTGGAGCAAGTTCATTGAGAAATGGGATGAAACTTTACTTCTTTTTCTAATGGGATCTGCCCCAGACCTCAAACCACACCAGTGAAATGGAGAGCCCTCTAGCTGCATTGGTGGGAGTCAGTTTAATACATTGAAGCTACTGGATGCTGCTTGTTGACCAAGCCTCTGTAGAGGGTGTACGTAGAGTCGGGCTGTATTTACTTTATCAAATCGCTCTCCATGTTCCCAGTGCCTGAACAGCCACCTGATCACTGCTGGTTTGCTCCTTGGCTTTGCACTTTGGAGGCAAGAAAGTAAATGAAAACACAGCCCTAGCTGGAGCGTGTTGTAAGAATTACACAGTTCGAGGATGTTGGCAATCTTTACTGGTGAATTCTGAAAAACACACGGGATCCCAAGGCCTCAGGACACAGCCTCCTCAGAAACCCTGCTGCTCCCAGCTATGTGTCACCAAATGACAAGCACAACAGCGCTGCTATCACCACATGCTATGCAGATGGTTAACCAAATTTCACATCAAACTCTAGCCAAGATGTGTTCACAGACACCATGTTCATGGAGAGGGTCCCAAGGCCATTTCTCTCTACCCTCATGTGGAGAAGAGCTGGGGAAAAGGTTTTAAACAGGTTAGGCATGGGGGTCTCTGTCCACAACACCCACACAGCCCCCAGCAGAACCACAGCACAAGCAGCATGAGGAAGCTTTGCCCTCCCCTCAGTGCGCCAGCCCATCTCTTCAGCTGTGCAAAGCCAGACCTGCCTGATGCCCGGCTGCACCACGCAGCCCCTCAGCTGGTGCATGGTGAAGGGGCTTGCAGGACTTCTGAGCACAGGGACACCTGGCCCCAGAGGCTGCCCTGCCCCGCAGCTCAGAGTGCCACTGAAGACATCACTGTGGTATGACTGCAAAGTATCAGTGCCAGTTTGCTCCTGGATTGCCTGGCGAAGCCCTTCTCAGTGCATGGGAACACTGGAGGCTCTCCAGCCCCGTGCCAGGCCGGGTAAAGGCTGCCACTGCCTGCCTGTCCCACCTCAGGCAGGGGGACGCACCAGAGCTGCCTGGAGCTGCAAACCCATCAGGGCACACAGGCTGCCGCGGGCAGCACTTCACTGGTCCCCAGCAAAGGCAGCACAGGGAACACTGGGAGAGGGAGGAGCTGAAGAAAGGATGCCTGAGCACAGGGGGTGGTAGTACCTGCTGGCAGCAGTTCCCCCCTGCAGCCACCATCCTTACTCGAGTGACCCAGTAGGTAAACTCCTTTCACTCCTTCCCTTTCAGATGCTTTTCCAGGCAGGTAAATTACAGACCCTTGTACCAGGCAACAAATTACCCCCGTGTTCTGTTCATTCCTACAGCTTTCATCCCTCCCTCACTACAGGGTAACCAATTTTTCTTTGGGAACTTTTTGCCAGACACTTCTTGGACTGCTGTAGCACCAAGGATGTTCTATCTCATGGCGTGCTTTGTCCTCTGGAGTCCAGTCAGTTCCTTCTTCACAGAGCTGCAAAAACAGAGGAGCAGGGAATAGGGTGGGAAGTGCAAGGGGAGTGCCAGGGCTAGTTCAGCTGCTGCCAGCTGTGTGCCCAATGAGATGATGCAATTAAGACCTTTCTCAGCCTTAGGCAACCTGTTACTGTAATTTCATACCTGGGATGCACTTGTTAGTTTTTCTGATCCTTTGCAAGTCCTAAGTCTTCCCATCACAAACCACTCCTCCACCACAGGAACTGTCTGCTCTGTGCTGGTGCTGTTCATACAGTGAGCCATGGCCAAATGCAATGGAGGTCAGGAGGTTTTTGTTGTTCTTGGTTTTTACCATTTTTATTTTGTTTTAGTTTCATAACTTACTGATTTCATAAGCTTACTGCTCAGCAGCCTCTGTTCAGTGGTTTGAGTGGAAGACAGCACCATGACTTGTAAATAGGGACGAAACAAAACCTCACCAGTGGCTTCTGCCAAACAGAAACTGTTTCTCAGAGTCACAGGTGCCACCCAGCAACAAAGCCATACGCTGTACCAGGCGTCTGATTGCAGTTAGGATATCAACAAGCTGAAGCCTTTGCCCTGCTGGTACAGACACCAAGCCCTGTGCTGTCTCCGGCAAACCAGAACCTCATTGCCTCTGCACACAGAGAGGGCAGTTTTGCACTTCTGAGTCATGGTTGGGTTTTATTTTTCATGAGCATTGCTTTAATTCAGTCCCATTTACCAGCCAAGCTCCACAAGAAAAATAAACGGTGTACCACAGATACTGCTGCCTCGCACCCTCATTTTACAGCACCTCTGGGCACAAACACACCTCTGGCACAAGCCCCACTGCCAACACAGTGCTTCTTATCCCCACCCTTTGTACCCAGGGCTTTACACCCCACCCAAATGCCACTAGAGCAGCTCCACCAACTGCCCCAAACCCTGCTGCATGAGTTAGTGCTGCTGCTCTCTGCTGTGGGGATCACCTCTCTTCTTGCCCTCACCCACAACTTTCTGGCCGCAAGGTAACAGTGGGGAAATGCTGCCTCAGCTGGCACAGTGCAGCATTAGATACCAGCAGGTCCAAGACACCACCACCCCCCCCCCAACTCTGCACCAGCACAGTAGCATCAGGAGCCGCTATTTTAACTCTTACTTCCAAGTGGAATAGGCAGTGCTTTCACAGCCATCCTGGCTCTGCTTTGGAAGACCAGCCCCAGCAGCAGCAGCGATGCTCTTGTGTGTGGGAGATGGCGTGCGGCTGTGCCAGCTGTAGGCAAAACTGCTGCAGCAAACACGAGCCACAGAGACAAATCCCAACACTGGCCCTCCTCCAGCTAAGCCAGTCTGATGCCTGAACACTCCTGCTTCCCTCCTTCCCTTCGTCCTTTCTGCAAGTAGCTGCTGCCGCAGCAGCTGTAGAAATGGTGTTTGTTTACTGATGAGCCCTGCCTCAGGCAGGGAGAAGCTGAACCAGCAGATGGGAGCTCAGGACTCCCCAGCAAAGATACCTTTAACTACAGAATAAGCAAATTTCATAGTCACTGAGCATGGCAGAGAAGCTACTTAAAGGCAGAGCCCACACCAGAATGGTCCCTGATAAACCAAGCTTTATTACTGATGGTGAATTTGGGGCTGTTTTGAGCAGTGTCTTGCATCACCTGGGAGACATCCTTGTATGCTCCCAGGAGAGGGAAGATCAGTCCGGCTGCAGTCCCGCTCCTGTCATGGAGCTGCCTCCACAGCAGGGGACCATGCCTGAAGTCTGCTCACCATCCCAATGCCTTGCAGGCAGTTGTGTGCACACACCTGCACTGCTGGCAGCACCCTGGGAAGGGGCAACAGGGACCCATGTTCACATGGGCTGGATCTGAACCCCAGGGCAATAAGAACCACCAGTGGGTGAGACCCTCCCAGGCAAAGTGACACAAGGCAAGAGCTACAGCTCCATGGGGCAGCTTCTCCCTCTACTGCCAACAAGCACCATGTTAGATCTGGAATTTACTTTAAATTCAGTAGTATGAACTACAAAGCACTGAGAGGGGAACACACCAACCTGATTCTCTGCCACTGTGACCTCAGCCAATACATGGCAAAGAACCAGGATTCTCCCGTTTTAGAGCAGCCTGAAGTGCCCTGATCAACAGGAGCTCTTGCTCAGGAGCACATCTGCAAGGGCAGGTGAGCCGAGCTGCTTCAGGCCACGTACGACTGCCTTGGGCTGCTCCACCACTGCAGGGAGGCACAGGCTTGTAGGAGCTTAGCAGCGTTGGCTGCAGCATCTGGCTGCTGGTGAGCTTGGTCCTAAGGGAGCAAACAGGGCAGGAAACCCTAAACCCTGGTGACCAACTTTTGTTTGCAGGAAAGGTGCAAACAAAACCTCTCACATGGGAAAGCTGGGGATCCAGGGATCTGAACAGGTTTTGGCTTGTTTTTAGGTGACTGTGGTAAACTGCAAGACACAGATTTCTGTTACGAAGCCTAGCAATAAATTTTTCTTAAATGCTTAACTGGACTCATCAAGAAAAAAAAAACACATTCACTCTCTCAAAATAATCACTCCCAGGTCTAAATATATGAAGGCAGAAACACTATAAAGGGGAAAATCCTACCTGCTGGCACTGACCAGGCTGCATGTGCATCTCATATCTCACACTTTAAATTCTAGGAACAGCTTTGTTACAATAAGTTACAGTCTCTGCAACACACTGTGGTACTTTTTAACCCTATTCTATCATTCCCTAATCATATTTCCTGACAAACCGACCCTGGTTTTCCATAAAGGTAAGTAATTGTGAACCACAAAGCCATGACTGAATCAATCACAGAATGGTTTGGGTTAGAAGGGACCTTAAAGATCACCTAGTTCCAACCCCCATGCTATGGGCAGGGACACCTTCCACCAGACCAGGTAGCTCAAAGCCCCATCCAACCTGGCCTTGAACAGTCAGGGATGGGGCAGCCACAACTTCACTGGACAGCCTGTGCCAGGGCCTCACCACTCAGCCACTTAAGATTAATTATAACCTGCTCTTTACAAGTGAGTAGCTTTGAATACCGACAGGGTTGTGTTACCTTAATGTACTACATGCCATACAGGTCCCTAGCTTTTCCATTTCAAAACTTAGTGCACAGAAACAGTAGGAACCCAGTTACTTTGCTGCTTGACCCTACTTCGGGTATTTTCTATCACCAGTTTGAAAACTAGTTTGATTTTTAACAGCGTCCTGACCTTGTACTGCTACAATACATGGTTAAAGGCCAAATGGCAAGACTAAATATGAAACTATCCTTTTTAGAGCAAATTTCTGTTGTGGTGGTTTCTTTGTTTGGTTGGGGTTTTTTTGCTCTAAGTGTTGGTCCTTCATAGCCCTAAGGGCTGTATCAAGCATTCTCTCATCTATGAAGAGGTTTATTGACACCAGAATGAAGAGCAAAGTAAAACAGGGAAGGAAGGTGCTCACAGAAAGCACAGGACAAGCCACACACATCACTGGCAATTTCAAGTCTGCTAGATGGCCCTTCCATTTTAACAACTGACACAACAGTGCAAGCTGGCCAGCTTCCACCACCACAAGCAAATTTTAATGCAGCTGTCCTTTGAAAGCTTTCTAACGCCAAACCAGTGTCAACATGTGACCTTGAGGACTGGCAGAACTAAAGCTTTCTTCTGGAAAAAGTAATTTAAATCAGTTTACTTACCAGCATCTGCTCATTTACTAATTTCAAGGAAAGAATCCACAGTGGCAGATCAAGGAGGAAAATCATCTTACAACTTCCAGATCATGTCTCCTAGTTGCACACTAGTAGAAGCAAAGCAACATGCCTGTTGCCTTTGGATTGGGAGACACAAGAGGGGATATGCTGGGCCAAAGACAGGAAAAGTTATCCGAGTCACTAGAATAAGAAGGGGTTTCAGATTGCTGTGACAAGTCTTCTGGATGACTGATATTCTTAGACAAAATACAGAAGCCATTCTTTACTATATTCAGTTGTTCCAGAAGAGATGGCACAAAGGCTTAAAATAAACACACCCTTAGTGGTAAATGATGACTATAAACTGATCTGACAGAAGAATGTTTAATCTCTCCTATTGAGCATACCTGACATATCTTGTATGCCTGATTTCACTTTAAAACTGTCTACCGCAAGACTTCTTTCTACTTTCCAAAGTAACAAATTTAAGTTCTGAGTCTACAACAGCCTAAAAAAAGGCATGGGTTCTATAATGAGAAACTGGTCCCTAATTACAAACTGTTCTCCTACATAAGCCTGTGTCCTGGAGCCATAAATCTTCATTACGCTGCTGCTGCTTCAGTTAGTTGCTTCCTATTTCACAGGCAGCCACTGCCAAATATTATGCGGTACATGCCAACAGATACTGCAATTCTGAGCCGCTGAATGAACCCCTCTGCTCCTGTGAATACCCTGCCGCGGCAAATAGCAGGAAAGTTCAGTGCACAGATTTCATCTCAGGTTTTAAAATAAATTCTTCATCTGAAAGAAAATATCTCAGTTCTCGCAAAATTCTGACCATCTGGAGCCTCATTTATTACTCTGTAAGGAAGTTAATGAGTCAAGCAAGCTGGGTCTCCAGGCATCTCCCTGCTCTGGGATTGCTCGGCAAGAAACTTTGCTTTTTCATTTTCTTGATTAAGTTATGAACCATATGAAACTATAGAAAGCTGAAGAAATTCAAGGTAGAAGCCTTGGGTGTTGCTTTATATTGGATATTTCATATGTTAAGAATGATCCAAGAAACTTTAGCTTTAGGGAGATTTATACAGCAGGAAAAGCCCAAACCTCAAAAGGTGCTTATATGCTTCAAAGAAAATGTTTTGGTGACAAACCATGTGGACATGCTCAAAACAATCAGATACCAGAGTTCCAGAAACCCCCACTCACTCAGTTTTGGTTCCAAACCATTGTAGGAGCTTCTTCTGGTTCCATGTCAGGAAATCAAAACCTCCAAGCAGCAAGGATGAACTGGAGGCAGTCCTTAGTAACACTGACAGTTAAAGGAAATGTCACACTCCACAGAAGTCTTAGGAAGTGGCTAAAAATAAAGGCTTCACCTCCATTCACTTCTGAGGAAGCGTAAGCACTGCCAGATGAGGCAGCTCCATCCACACCTTCAGCACCTCACCAAATCCCATAGTTCTGCAAGCCAGCAGCCTGAAGTGCTGTGAAGCCACACGGCTGCTACCATAGTAACAATGATGACCCAAGGGGATAAATACTCCCTTCTGTTACTTGCAGTGACCTAGTAAACCTTATTGTTATTTATTAACAGTAAGGGCTATAAAACTGAGGGAAAAAAACCCATACACTTAAATAACAAAATTGTTACTGAAACCACTATAAATCCACCTGAATTTTACCAGTTTGAAATTGATGACACCAAAATTCCAATTCAGCTCTTAGCTAACAATTCCCAATTTCTGAGATCTTTTAAGGGAATACAATGCTGCAATTAAAGCACATGGACTTTAAATTTTCTTATTTATTTTTAATTAGAAAGCCCCTTCAGTTACACAAATCTTCACCATTTCAAATTAATGTTAACAGCTTAAGTCCGGGTCCTGAGAACAGATTCATTTAAGTGGGATGACTCTCATACACTGTTTACTTGTGCAAGTATTTTCAAGATTCAGCCCTGTAGTTGCTACACAACTTATAGCTGTGCTCTTTATTTGTGAATAAACCTACCTTTGAACTCAGCAACACATCGTTCTGTCATGTGCCATCATATTAAGTTCTGCACAAACATTTATATACATTAATTCAGATGAGTTTGTCAGGAAGAGATGAAGAGCTATTAGAAACCACAGCATGTAAATGGCAGCCGAGGAAACACATAAGAAAACATTGCACAGTCACACATGTGCCATCTCAAGAGATAAATACTAATAATAAACATTGAGGCTATTCCCTACAAAATTTACACCAATCAAGACTATTTTGCACTTTGCAGCACCCAACACGTAAGGATCTAGAAGTTCTTATTGAGAGGTGAGGGGGGAGATATCTTCCACATCACTGAGGTTGAAAATTCACCTTAAATACTGAGTTTGGGTGGAAGTGAACAGGATACTGCTCTACACTACAAGATCACTCTTGCTCACTTTTTGGAGAACGCAAACTGCTGTTTCAAAGCAAATTCTATGTGCCACAGAAGACAAACGAAAGTATGTTATCCAGCTGGAGCAGTAAGTGTTGCCTACAGAGCAAATAAGTAGCTTGAGTTTTCCAAGAACACTACAATTAATATCCATATGCTTTAAGCATGTGTCAAGGGACCTGCTTTAAACACGGCCCAAGAGGTAGCACAAACTGCAGCAGGACAAAGACTTTCTTAGTACTATCCTAGTTCATCAGTCAAGTACAGAGACAAAGACTGTATCTGACTTGCAAAAGAAGCATTTCAGTATCTTCTGAATGTTTCTCATCAAGTGCAGATTCTGAAAGACCCCTTGTCAGCCTCAAAACAAAGCCTAGAAGAGCAGTGAGCACAAACAAGTATAGGATTTGAAGATACTTCAGTATCTATTAATATTAAACTAGGCAGGAGATTAAGATTACACTCAAGACATAACACCAGAAAAATGCACACTGGACAAAAAAGTTAAGCTATTTGTTACACTACAACATACAGAAGTTGTTTGTAAATTCCCAGGAAGAATCAAGGAACAAACATCTCTTGCTCAGCTTGTTTCTTTTTATCACTAAACAAAACAGATAAAAAGCATTTTCATTGAAAACATTTTTTCCCTACTTATGTGTCCTGTAACTCAAGACAAGCAGGTTGCAACAACGTTAGCAGGTCATACATCTGAAATCCATAAAAAGAAATATACTTTCATATCATCAGGAAGTTTGGTATTAACAGCCCCAAAATATTAAAACAAATAGTTGGAACAACCTCTAATCAAAGACAGATGGTAACTGAACAAAGTTCAGTATCTGAAGTTAAACCAGCCATATTAAAGACCATTCCACATTCATTTTTCAGGAACACCCACTGAAATACTCTCTCCTAATCAAAGGTCTGCTGCTGTTGTTTCCCACACCAGTTTTCAGTTCTCCCCTATGGAGAAACATGGCACAAGGATGATAAATAAATGACAATTCATGGCATACCTGGGATCTCCACTAAAGCACATGCTGTCTAAACAAGGTCAGAGAGAAAGTGGCTTCTCATATTCACTGTAATGCCCACAAACAGACCTTGGGAAATGGAAAGAAAATGCATTCTTTGTGCTCTACCTTCCTGCTTTCAAGGTGTTAGTACATACTCAGAGTTCTTGGAAATAAGTGCTATTCTGGGGGACTTAAGTTTTCAAGTACTCAAGCATTTCAATCCTGAAAGCCAGCTAGTTGGTTTTGTGAGCAAAGTGGTGAACTGACTAATATACCGTAACATCCTCCACAGCATCTTCAGCTTTCATTCACTGGCTTCTGTGGTTTATATTCACTTCATGAAAACAAGTTCAATATACCTGCATCCTTTCTTTCAGTTCCCTCCTCTGCATGCATAAGGAGACAGCCAAAAAAGAAGCACCAGGTCAGGATTTACTGCTTCAAAATGTGACTTCTAACAAAAGTGAAAATCAGCTTCTTACAAAAACTTAGCATGTTTTAGGAAATGTTCTAGGAAAAACTGACCCCACACAACTGGGACAAATTTCTATTTTTAAGGAAGCCCTCCTCTGTGGTCACTAGAAAACGTACACAATTTGAAATTAATTTAAAAACCAGTAAGAAGTTATGGGTGAAGGCACAAGTTAAGTGACTGAATTTTAGTAGCTGTGACTTCCAACTGGTGTTTCGGTCAAACTATTACTCTTGATTTCACCCAGCAGCATAGCTGTATCGCTTCAGCAGCAATTTGCCTTCTCTGTAGCAGTGGGAAATTATTGCTCTAGAGGCCACAGGCATTACACCTTCTCCATGCCACGTAAAGATCCACTAGCCAGGGTCAAGTGAGTCTGGTTCAGGAACAGAAGAGGACAGCCCCTTTCTCCTCCTACCTGCTAGCAGAGGGGGATCACAAGGGCGCAGCTTACCAGGTAATGAAACAAGCAGCCTTCAGCAGCTGTCCTAGTATCTCCACCTCCAAACAGTATGGCAGCACTTCAAGAGATGTGTATGAGAGCACACTAAAAACAACCTGGTGCTCCAATGTGACTCACCTGTACAGTGTAGTGAAGCTCACAAAGCCTCAAGCCCTGCAAACTCATGAACTAGTCACATACAAATTCTTTTAACTGACTGTAACAAAGTTAAGGGTTTGTAAGGTAAGGACTCTTAACTCTTCAGAAATGGGGCTATGTGAAGTTTATTGCTCAAAGCACATTGTAATCCTTTGATGAAATATGCTACTTAAGTGCAAAGTACTATTGTTGAGTCAAACTAAGATTTTTATTTTTATAAAATATCTAGGAATTCCTCAGCATTTCCCTGTTTAATAGATCAGTTCTTTATAAAAATAAATACTGGGAGGACAAAAGGGCCAGTTCCCCCCCAATTTTAGTAAACAAATCTCATTTTTCCATGCTAAAATCTGCAGTATCTCTCAGAAAAATATCAAAACATCTATGAGAAACTGAGGATGCATCAGAGTTGCTCCAACTCATCTATTTTATTCCCACAACCAGGAGATCACCTGAACTTCTAAACTTCACAATTTTTTCTAATAAGCCATAGTACCAGAAACATTATTCGGCAAAGACTTGGTAAGGAACAGTTTCCTAATAGTCAGCAATAACCCTTACAATAAATTTAAGGGGAAAGTACTTAGGGTGTTTCTCTTTGATGCTTTTTGTTCCTTAAATAAGGTACAAGATATATTTAGTCCCTCTCATTTCTATGGTATCTCCAGTTTCATGTATTTAGACCAATGACACTTTCCAAAAGCTGGTGTACAATGTCTTTATATACACTACAAATTCACATTACCAGACTACAGTCAGACATTGAATATATAAATAACTTTGCAAACTATTTACAGGTTTTAAACTAATCTGGTTCCAAGCAACCAACACTCTTAAGGCAAATTCATCTGTATGACAGACTGTCTGGCCTTTCAGCACTTCTTTCCTTTCCCCAGTCAACCCAAAATGATAGGCAATAGACATGAAATTGAATTACCCCCTGCCCCCAGACTGACAGAATTTCTTGTATGGAGAGATGATCCAACTACTTTCCACAAAACAGGGAAAAACATACAGAAATGTATTTCTGTGTTGGCATGTCAAGAAAATCATGAAGGTGCATACCAAGAAGGGGAAAACCCAGTGTCTTATAACAATGTAATTTTTGTATGCACTTGACAAATGGATTTGGAATTTGGGGAACGCATCAGTTTAAAGCTGCACAAGCCTTTTTAGAACTATGCATTTAGAAGCTCATTTGATACAAGATCTGAAGAGCTCAAAGGGATTTTTTGTAACAGGTGACACTGCAATATAAAATGCAGCAGAGTGGATTTTCAAAGCATATGTTCAACTACATTAGAACTTTTATATCATATTGCTGTGTAAGATACTATTCACCATTTAAAGGGTATTATGCACATCTGGCCAATCCTTACCTCGGAATAAAAAGTGGCCATTTCAAATAGCATCTTTTTGTTATAACATTGCATTCTTAAATGCAATCAGTGCAATCCCATTTGTCAAAGGATGACTGAAGCAACCAAGCATATTCTGGTGACATAGACAGGGTTCATATACCAAACATGCTTACTGCCTTCCTTTACGTCCCAATCATCACTTTGTTCTTAGTATTTTTCAATGCCCTGATTAGGTCTTTGTTTGGAAGTAATTAGATAGTGCGGTTTGAAGGATTTTGGAACAAAGCAGAGACTTTATACTGAATGCAGAGGTCATCTCTAACAGAGACAAAAGGTGGCAAATTATCGATTAGCTTTATATTTAGAAGCATCCCTTGGTTCACTGCTAGGATTGCTCCAGTCATCTGCTTCAGGTGTAGTCTTGTAGTGTCGCCACGCTGACTTATTAAAAACGGGAAGTCTTTCAAATGATTCACTTGAAAGGGCCTATGGAAAAACAAAAGCAATAGTAAGATAGCATCACAGACACCAAGAGCAAGATGATACTCTGGAGAGTTCTACAGTTACAACTTCTGTATTGAACAAGTGTGTCAATTATCTAAGCGTTATATGTCACAACACTGTTTTGAAAATACCTTTAGCTGTGACTAATCGCTCTACTCATAGTCAAAGTACTAGTCATTGTAATGTTAAGACAAGATAGTAACACTTTCAAATATATTGCTTCTTTCCAGGAGCGAGGTCTACAGAAAAAGCAGGAAAAACATTTTGGTCAAAAACATTTGAGGGAGATTTGTCATCAACACGGGGCAGACAACCACTCTAACGTTTCACTTCTCCTGCAAACCTGGGCTCTGTCAGCACACTGATTTGTGAGGATTGATCTAGTACAGTCCATCAGCATGCCTTTTTCCACTGAGAAAGGCCGTACCTTTCTCCTCCACATACACAGGAGAAACACCCATCAGAACTAAGGTTAGCACAGGATTCCACAACTTGCTACATACAGCAAGGCACAGTGCCAACACTAAGTCAACAACCTGCGCATGAGCTATACACTATATTCTTTTAAATTCCCTGATGAAATTCAGTTAGTTTCAACCTTAAGCCCCAGAGGAGCCTGAAATCTCCCAAAACATGACAACAGGATCAATACAGTGTACTGCACAAAGGTCAAGAACTGCATAGAAAAAGAATATGTACTAGTCAGAAGTTAGTCAACAGTTTTGTCAGTTTTATTGTGGTCAGACCTTTTAGGATCAAAGTATTAACCAAAATTATCTCTTATCACCCAGTTCTTTGGAAACTAAGCACTTATGATGGATTAACAGAATGCAGAGATCCAAAACTGGGGACTGAAAAATGAAAGCAAACTAGTAATAGTGCCAGGTTAGTATTTATAACCTTGGGTTTCAGGATTCTGTGTAACTGATTTACATAAGATAATGAAGATAGCAATTACCGATTTGAAAACAAGTTGAAGAGTGAAAAGAGAGAAAGGTCACTTATTCAGCCTGCTATAAACAAACTGCATCACATTACTAGCTTATAAAAGGGTCAAACTCATACCTTCAAATAAATTACAGCATCTGAACCAACACCTTCCATGGAGTAGAGTTTAAGGTCACCTTGAAAGTACCTAGCATACAGACGAGAAATTGGCAAGCCATAGCCAAACCCAGCCTACAAAAAACAAGGCAATAAAAACATGATGAAAAATTTAAAAAGCCACAGAAAATAGACAATACATAAATATTAGATTTGCATCTAAATCCTTTTCAAGCTTTCTTTATTACTCAGCTGACACTTCTGAGCAATCTTTCTTTTCCTTGGCATTATTTTTCATTTTTGGTAAGAAAACGGGAAAAATATCAGAGTCCTTTCTTAGGACTGACTTGGCCATTTTGCCTCTTCTCAAAGAGGTAGGTAGGTGCAACATATAGTACATGCTGCCCCCGATCAAAGCAAACAGATGCTGTCTTCTGCTTTCTCAGTATGATCACCACTGCTATGATAATTCATTCTTTGGTAAAAATCAGAGGTTTGACAGCATGTTTGTTCTCCCCCAAACCTGGGATTATTATTCTCAACGTCTCAACACTAAAGAGACTATACAAAAAAGCCAGAGACACCTCTGTTTACTTCATCTAGGTCACACCATTAAGTGATTGTTGATGCCATACTGCAGTACAGATCAGAAGACCACTGCAGAAGACTACACACAAAGCAATACGAGGCAAATAATTCTTACTGTTGTTTACTCATCTACCAAAAGATCAGAATTCCACAGCATTGAAGGATCTACCTAGGACTGTGACCCTGTACAGACCAAACAATTATCAAATCATAATAGACGTGACAAGTATAAATTTTAAATTTACAAAACTAAATACTCACAACCACAGCTGCCACAAGGTCAACACCTGGCACCTTTCCCAACCCACTCTTGTCAGAAGTTGTAAGAAAACAAACCAAAACCCCAAGCCTCTCTCACTGCAGCCAGGGAGTAAGATTTTGAATTACACATCACCATATCACCCCTTTCAAATGACTGGGTACGTGCCAGGAATCACAGTGGTCAATTATTTACCCAACCCCCTCTGACTTTTTCAGGACTATCCAAAGCAATAAAGGAAGCAGTCCAGACACACAAACATTTGAAACAATAATATACAAGGCAATGGGGTAATACAATTTTTCTGTAAATGAGGTTTACAAGAAGAATTAAGACACCTAATGTTGTCAGAAAACCAAGAAACTTGTTCCCTTGTAATATTCCTACAAAGGCAACCTTTGAGACATAAAACTGAAAATCATGCCCTTAATCTTAAAAACAACCCCCCCCCAAATGATACAAAAAGAAGGCCAAGAAAAGACTTGTGAGCATTATAGAGACCTAGTATGTAGTATCACTTTATAAGAAAACCCTTGAGGGAGGGATGAATATTAAAGAACTTTGTGCTACAGGATCCATCACAAATTCTCTTGCTGTTATCTATTATCTCTGCAGTATCTTTTGACTTCTTTGCCTTGTTTTTACAGAAGTCTAAGTTTAGTGATCTTAAATTGGTTAGTTTCTTACTCAGCAGTTCTGAGCAACATGAAAAACAGAAATGCCAAAGATACCCTTTCCTACTCACACTACTTCTCATAGTTAATAGCATCCACTTCCACAGTTAGAATGGTTGCTTAGCAGCACTTCTTCAAATAACAGCATCCTTTAAACACATAATTCTCAGTCTCCCATTAGAGACACATGCATCACTTTCAAACATCTGGTCTTGAAAACCAGATGCATTTCTTAGCTTCTAAAAAAAAAAATAAATAAAAAAAAAAATAAATAAAAAAAAATAAAAAAAAAGGCGAGACATTTTACTATCTTAGAGCTAAAAAAAAAAAAAAAAAAATAATCCAAAAGCTGACTTGCATCTTTTGGGGAGACCAGATAATACATTACAGGAATTAAAAAGCACAGCAACCAAAGGGCAAATTGTAGGTAGTACATACCTCCAGGTACAGCTCAAGTAAAGGGCACCAACAAGCAATCCTGAAAACACATTATACTTTCCTCTCCCCAGAATTACACCTCCTCGAAACCTATGCCCAACTTCTGTTTGCCTCCTGCCCCTTCCAGCAGTCTTTTACACTCTGTGCGAGCCCTCATTATTATTTCATACGGCCCTCTTCCAAAAATGTCCTGTCTGTCTCTTCTTTACAGTGTTTTCAGGGTATTTTCCAAAACGGGTAACTTACAAGAAATATTAAGACAACAGACCCCAGATGAGTACCTTGTTAAGGCACAACACTGCAAAAGGTGTATTTTGTAAAAGACATTAAGAAGCTATTACTAAGCAGGTCTGTGCTTAACCTAGACAACAGATTATAGTCACTGATGGCACATCTGCCTTGAGAGAGAAAACCTTTTTAGAGCCAATTTCTCATTAAATGCTACAGTATGCATTATACAAATAGAAAATTATTACATTTCTGTGTTACAGTTGTCTACAGGTTTAATTAAACGTAAGCCACATTTCTCCCACTATAAACAAATGCTGCCAGAGAAAATAATTCTTTAAGAAAACCTAATTCTTATTACACATTATCATGTGTTTCTAACATTTTCACTCTGCGTATAGCAGTACAGATGAACACAAGACCTAAGATCTAAATGCTTCCATGCTCACAAGGTTTCTTGGCAGTTTTTAACAATATCTGCAATGACAGAAAAAGAATTTCCACTGATCAACAAAAAGATTCCACTCTTCTGCTCCCCAAGTCCATAAATGTTCATAAACTAGACAGGGGATCATATAGCAATGGAAGAGTGTGCTAGAACAGAAAAATATGCCTATTTACACTGCACTGCAATTTAGTATATTATCTAAGTCAGAACAACAACAAGCACGTACACACCCTACCTACATTCTGGAGCACCATAATTCTTAAGTGGTTTGGTCTTTCGCATTAAGCAATTAAAAACCCCTCCTTCTCTATGAGCTTTAGAGGATTTATATGCAGAACCTTTCTGCTGAAGGATTATTTCCAGACTAACATACAAATTATAGCTGGATCTGGGCCATAATACATATCATGGCAAGCTTCACTGCCAAGTCCTTTTTTCTGTTAGTGGAAATATAGGCCACAGACTCCCAGTCCTTGACTTTTGTCTTTCTGCACATACGCGTAAATAATGGAGCTTAAAAACTGTTCTTGACATTCAGTCATGTACAGGCTTCGGGTCCGACTCACAGGGCAAAAGCTGCCAGGTTCACAGGAGAGGGGGATACCTTGTAGGTCTGGACTACAGTGACATACAGACTGAAGAGGAAAGCGAGGCCTGAAAATGGGGTACAGCAAAAGCATATTAAGAAAAGATGCCACAGAATCAAAGTAAGCAGTCTTGAAGGTAAGGAAATAAATACAAGAATGCACTGCTAAATTGCTGAGGCGAGTAGCTCGAGAGAGGACGCCTTCAACACCAGAGAGGGGAGGAGATCAGCATCCAGGAGCCTCTACTCAGAGCAGCCAGAGCCACTGAGGGAGCCTCAGGTCCTCGACAGGACTTGCCCAGGAGCCAGCAGCTCAGCTGACGTGAGCGGCACCAGCTCTGACTGGTTAAAACCTGCCCCTGGGAGCGCGAGCGACCAGGAGTGCGGCGAACAGGGTGGGCAAATAGGACGGGTCGAGGCAGTTTGTGCGGGCAGGAGAGCGGGATGGTGAGTACTCGCTGTATGACCAGGGCCCGGTCTGGGAGCTCTGCTCTGGCTGCCCTGGCAGTGGCCAGCGTAGGCACCCAGACAAAGCCGATGAGAGGGGAGGCTGCAGTGCAATGCTCAGAGTGTAGAGAGCCTACACTGGTCTCCTGAGGGAACGGTGCCAAATGGGCAGGGCTGCACTCTCTGCTCCTTGGTGGAGGTCCTCCTGCAGCAGGGGCTGAGCTGTGGGATGCTGTTAATAGGCTGCAAGATATCAGGGATATCTCCAGACCCAAACTGTGCAGGGGCCTCAGGCATCCCCTGAAGCTCATGGAGGAGTGGAGGAGGCTGTCAACCCAGGAAGCTGGGAAATAGTAACAACAAAAAACAACAAAAAAAAGAGGAAGAGGACAATTAAAAACAAGGGGCTTCCTCCTAAAGCTGCTGTCCCCACCCAGAACCGCTTTGCTGTCCTGCAGGGGGCTAAGAAGGAAGGGCACTTGCACCAGAAACAACCGGCAGTGTGCCGGTAAAGAAGATCACTACTGGTGCTGCCAGGAAAAAGAGACGGGTCATAGTGGTAGGGGACTCTACTCTGAAAGGGACAGAGGCACTCATCTGTCGGCCTGACCTGGTCTCGAGGGATGTGTATTGCCTACCTGGGGCACGGATCAGGGATGTTGCAGGGAGGCTGCCTGCTCTAGTGAGTCCCAAGGACTATTACCCACTTCTGGTGATCCATGTGGGTGCTAGTGATGTTGATAGCAGTAGCCTGGAGAACAAAGAAGGACTACAGAGCCCTGGGAGAGGTGGTTAGGGGCTCTGGAGCTCAGATTGTCGTTTTATCAATTCTCCAGGATACAGGGGAGGACCTTAGAAAAGCTAGGAGGATTGGCCAGGTTAATAAATGGTTAAAAGGGTGGTGCCATAGTCAGGGGTTTGGGTGTTTTGAATATGGGACCCAAGTTTGTAGGCCAGGTCTACTGGGGGCTGGTGGAGCTGCTCTGACAAAGAGAAAGAGAGGTTTTGGTAGGAAGCTTGCCAGGCTGGTCAAGGTTTCTTTAAACTAGATGTGTTGGGGGTGGGGAGCATCATTCCATCCCAACACTTCCAGTCAGTTGCCAGCACCTACAATAAATGCTCGGAGTGATGCAGAGATATTCCAGCTGCTCCAGCCAATGAGCCAGCTTCATTTGGAGCTCGGCTCAGATGCCTCTATACAAACGCCCGTAGCATGGGAAACAAACAAGAGGAATTAGAGATGTGTGCACGACTATGGGAGTATGATATAGTAGGCATCACAGAAACATGGTGGGATGGCTCCTATGACTGGAGTGTTGGAATGGAAGGTTACAGGCTCTTTAGAAAAGACAGGCCTGGCAGGTGGGGAGGGGGAGTTGCTGTTTATGTTAGGGATAGGCTGGAGAGTATGGAACTCTGTCTGGGGACAGGTGACCAATTAACAGAGAGTTTGTGAGTCAAGGTTAAAGGGAGAACAGCAATGGGAGACATTACTGTGAGGATCTGTTACAGACCGCCTGATCAAGAGGAATCTGTGGATGAAGCACTCTACAGACAGACAGGAAAAGCCTCACGCTTGCAGGCCCTTGTTCTCATGGGGGACTTCAACCACCCTGACATCTGTTAGCGCAACGGTCTTGGAAGTCTTGGAAGGCGAACGCAGGTACTGTGAGAATGAAGACCCTAGGCCCACTGTAGGAGAGGATCTGGTTCGAGACCATCTTAAAAACCTAAAGGTACACAAAGTCCATGGGACCTGACAACATCCATCCGTGGGTCCTGAAGGAGCTGGCGAATGAAGTTGCTAAGCCACTGCCCATCATATTTGAAAAATCATGGCAGTCAGGTGAAGTTCCCAACAACTGGAAAAAGGGAAGTATAACCCCCATTTTCAAGAAGGGGAAAATGGATGACCCAGAGAACTACAGACCAGTCAGTCTCACCTCTGTGCCTGGCAAAATCTTGGAGCAGATTCTCCTGGAAGGCATGCTAAGGCACATGAAAAACAAGGAGGTGGTTGGTGACAGCCAGCATGGCTTCACTAAGGGGACATCCTACCTGATCAATTTGGTGGCTACAAAACTGATGGACAGGGGCAGAGCAGTTGATGTCATCTACCTGGACTTGCGCAGTGTTCGACACTGTCCTGCATGACATCCTTGTCTCTAAATTGGAGAGACATCAATTTGATGGGTAGACCACTCGGTGGATAAAGAGCTGGCTGCATGGCCGCACGCAAAGAGTTCTGGTCAATGGCTCGATGTCCGGCTGGAGACCAGTAACGAGTGGTGTCCCTCAGGGATCGGTGTTGGGACCGGTCTTGTTCAACATCTTTGTCAGTGACATGGACAGTGCGATTGAGTACACCCTCAGCAAGCCTGCCAATGACACCAAGCTGTGTGGTTCGGTTGATACGCTGGAGGGAAGGGATGCCATCCAGAGAGACCTTGACATGCTTGTGAGGTGGGCTGATGCCAACCTTATGAAGTTTAACCATGCCAAGTGCAAGGTCCTACACCTGGGTCGGAGCAATCCCAGGCATGGCTACAGGTTGGGCAGAGAAGAGATTCAGAGCAGCCCTGCGGAGAAGGACTTGGGGGTGTTGGTCAATGAGAAAACGAACATGAGTCGGCTTCAGTGTGTGCTCGCAGCCCAGAAAGCCAACTGTATCCTGGGCTGCACCAAAAGGAGCGTGACCAGCAGGTCAAAGGAAGTGATCCTGCCCCTCTACTCTGCTCTCGTGAGACCTCACTTGGAGTATTGTGTGCAGTTCTGGTGTCCTCAACATAAAAAGGACATGGAACTGTTGGAACAAGTCCAGAGGAGGGCCACGAGGATGATCAGGGGACTGGAGCACCTCCCCTATGAAGATAGGCTGAGAAAGTTGGGGCTGTTCAGCCTGGAGAAGAGAAGGCTGCGTGGAGACCTCAAAGCAGCCTTCCAGTATCTGAAGGGGGCCTACAAGGATGCTGGGGAGGGACTATTCATCAGGGACTGTAGTGACAGGACAAGGGGTAATAGGTTCAAACTTAAACAGGGGAAGTTTAGATTGGATATAAAGAAGAAATTCTTTACTGAGAGGGTGGTGAGGCACTGGAATGGGTTGCCCAGGGCGGTTGTGAATGCTCCATCCTTGGCGGTATTCAAGGCCAGGTTGGATGAGGCCTTGGGTGACATGGTTTAGTGTGGGGTGTTCCTGCCCATGGCAGGGGGGTTGGAACTAGATGATCTTAAGGTCCTTTCCAACCCTAACTATTCACAGGAGAAAAAAAATGAAAGAAAAAATAGTGTCAATCCTATAATGAACACATTTTACAATCAGAGAGCCATAAAGGAAGAGATATTTTAATAGTGAATACAACTGGTAATCAAGGTGTAAGTTTATAGTGAGAACAAGCTTCAGGAAATCCTTGTAGGCTGATATAGTAAATTGCTGATCAAAAGTGAGACAGAACAAAGGCAGATTATGAATCAAGATTCCAACATGCATGACAAAGAAAAAGGTTATATTTGAATTAAGGTCTCTCCCCATCATACATCCCATTCAAGACAATCTTCTACGAAAAAGCCACAGTTTGAAATATATTACTAAGATGCGTTGTAGAGGTAGAAGCTGTGAAGTATTAATATCAGCTTAATGCAGATACAGAACCAAGAGTTACACCTGCTGTAGTAGCATCAAGCACTGGTGAAAACAAGGCAATACACTTATGTACCACAATGTAATGAACTGTGGACTAATAGTACTGTAGAGACTTTCTGCTAAAAATCTAAAAAGCAATTAATTATGTCTGAACAGTCTGAACTGGTTTCATCCTCAGTTCACTGTTAATTATTTTACATCAGAAATAGTCATTCACATTCTCTGTGCCACATTTTAATAAGCTGCCTGAAGGCACTTCACACACAGTAAAGGAAGGAAAAACCCAACACAGAAATAAAACAAAAAACTTCAGATTATGCTAAATGAGTGTTTTTAAATAGGTAAAGGAAATTTCTCAAAAGAAATCAACTGGTTTTTGACATGTCTAAACATAAAAGATAGCATCAGAAGCTATAGAGAACAAAGATGAGAAGAGGCAATAAGGTATCAGCACTAATCCACTTATTTGAAAACCAGTCAAATGGAATAGTAGCTGTATCACTTCTATCATAATAAGTCAATATGTAATTTAATAACATCATTTAGAAATAATAATTTAATTTTAATACTAATTTAGAAAATCAGGCTTGCCAGAAGTATCTATGTGTTCATCACCAAAATAATTGCCTGCTTAGAAGAAACTATGGGGAAATTTGGTTGAAATCTGAGCCAGATACGTTGCAGAAGGGAGTATCACATGAGATATTTCGAAGCAAACAGGAATATACCAAAAGTGTTCATATCACATGCAGGTTTTGGAAATTTTTAATTTTTAAATGTGTTTTTACAGTCCATAGCTTATATAAAAATAATCTTCAAAGCTCAAATGCAGGCTTGTGCATTACCAAGAGGCGCTTCTCAGGTGCTAGAATTCAGACAGTGTGGGCTCACCTTTTCAGTACACTGATAATAGGAAACTTAGATCAACAGTAATTTATACACCAAACAGAACTCATTAGGTTAGCCACCTTTTCACTAATACAGCACTAAAAATCCTGTCCATTAGCCTGTGAAAATATTGTGCTTATGCAGACGTGCTTGCTTCCAAGAATATAGTGTTAAAAGAAAAGCTACTTTCTATTCCAAAGATTAAGTTACTATAACAGAACCCATTTTCTCTTGATACATTTTACCAGCATAGGCTTGTTAAAGATAAACAATTTATTCACTGGAAAACCTGATCCAGTAAATTGTAGTAAAAGGAAACATACAACCAGAGTAGATCACTGGGACATTTAAACACATATTGCAATTGCTTACCAAAGGCACAGCTCTTGACGGCTCCAAACTAGGCCTGGGTGCTGTTGAGTACATGTAGTTAAACAATCTGTCTATTTTTCTTAAAGGTACACCTCCACCTTGATCACTTATCTAAGGAATGAAAATTAAGAGTTTTAAACACATTCTGAAAAAAACCTGCAAAAGTCCAGCAGCATTGTGTAAATTACTTCAGAAATATGGAAGGAGCAGCTAAGGGCTTTGGGTTTGCCTAGTTTGGTAAAAAAATGAGGGTGAGTGGTGACCTCACTGCTCTCTACAGCTTCCTGAAGATGGGAAATGGGGAAGGAGGTGCTGATCCTTCTTCTCCCTGAGATCCAGTGACAGGATGCATGGGAACAGTTCAAAGCTGCATCAGTCAGGGGAGGTTTAGACTGGACATGAGGAAGCATTCCTCTACCAAGAGGGTGGTCAAACACTGGAACAGGATTCCTAGGGCTGGTCAATACTCCACGCCTGTCAGTGTTTAAGAGGCATTGGACAATGCCCTTAATAACATGCTTTAACTTTTGGCCAGCCCTCAAGTTGTCAGGCAGTTGGACTAGATAATCCTTGTAGGTCCCTGCCAACTGAAAACATTCCAATGTATATGAAGTGTCAGAACTAATGTAGTAATTAATTTGCCTTTTCAAATTACAAGTCATGCTATTCTAAACCTAGCAGGTTTATATGCTGCATATTATTTTTAGACATTTACCTTAATAGATAGATCTTCTTTTCCCAAAGTGACTAAGGTTTTGATAGATGGATAGCCTTCTTTTTTACCTTCATGCAATTCCACTGTAGCTCTCATTGAATTCTACAGATAACAGAAATAAGTGGGTTTGATTTTAACTTTACCATATATGCTTTCTATAACAACTTTGAATTTGCAGTTATTTTGTTGAATCTAGATACTTCTTCCTACATTTGTATACAAGAAAGAAAAGGTCATATTTAAAACAAATTCTAGAAGTGCTTTCTAGTCAATGAATTGTCTATTAAAACTTTCACATCAGAACTTCTTTATACATTTACCTATTTAATCCAGTTAGAGAACATAAAGCAATAATTTTCTCTTCCTCCCCCAAGCTTGTGATATCAAGTAATTACATATAAGTGATGACAACATCCTTCACCTTGCCGAACACCAACAGTGATGTTCACCACAGACAGGAAGATCGGATTTTCTCAGCCTGAGTCACACAATTGTTAAGTTACCATCTATGAATCTGACTTTATCATATCTATTAGTAGGGTTTCCATCGCCAGTCCGTCACACATTACCATTACTTACAGATACAGCTTACCGGTTTCACACTATTTCATGACTTGTACCAAAGCATACCTAGAAGTAATGTAGAAATTCTCACCTGTTCTGCCCTATGACTAGTTACAAACAGCAAAGCAGGGGAAAAATTAAATGAATATACATGACAAGTGTCAGAAATCAAACCCAAAATACCATTACTTAGGAAAAGTTTCTCTCTGACCAAAGGCATTTCTTCCCCCTTAATTTCTGGTGTTCAACTGCACCACCTACAGACCACTTGTCTTACTCAAAAGCACACAATAGCTCTCATGTTCCATTTTCACTGTTGTTCCAATTATTATGAAAACACAAACCAAGCCAAAATAGAACATGCTCTTTACACTATTCAAAGACATATAGTCTGTTTTCACAATAAAGACACTGATCCTAAGCAGTCCTCAAATATGCAATAAAGAAGCAAGCTTATAAAAACTGCAAGCTAATGAGCAAAAAAGACTATAATGAGTGTTTAAAGCTGCAAAAGCACTTAAGTGGGAAAACAGATTTTTTTTCTTAAGTACACAAGGGCATAAGAGAGGGCTCTAAGCTTTTAACAGTTTCAAAACCCTCTTCACTTGTTTAACAATGTCCTGGGTTCAGCAGCAGCAGTCAGTTTTTCTTCTTCTTAGTAGCTGGTGCAGCACTGTGGTTTTGACTTTCGGCCTGGGAATAATACTGATAAAACCGATGTTTTCAGTTGCTGGTCAGAATGTTCACCCTGACCAAGGACTTTGTGAGTCTCATGCTCTTCCAGGGAGGAGGAGAAGCCAGGAGGAAGCAGAGACAGGACACCTGACCCAAACTAGCCAAAGAGGTATTCCATACCATAGCACGTCATGCCCAGGATGTAGAATTGAGAGGGCCCGGACAGGCTGGATCACTGCAGGGTGGGGGTGAGGTACTGGTCGGTGAGCGGTTGTATTCTCTTCCTTGTTATTTCCTTTATCATTATTATTATTCTTGGTGGTAGCAGTAGTGATTTGTGTTATACCTTAGTTATTAAACTGTTCTTATCTCAACCTGTGGGAGTTGCATTCTTTCGCTTCTCCTCCCCGTCCCTCCAGGAGCGGAGGAAAGAAAGGTGGGGGGGGAAGTAGACTGCGTGGTTCTGATTTACGGCCTGGGCTTAAGCCACGACAAAGAATAAGCTTAAAAAACAAACTGAAGTGACATTTAAGAGCTGTAACTGAGCAGAATCTCAATTTCAACAGTATCATAAGTTCACAAGACCTTCCAAACAGTAAGTGCAACCTACCTTGAATAATTCAAATAACATATGAAACAAATGAGAAGGTACATAGACTACTTGAATAGGCTTGTTTGGAGCTTTAGCTAAAAAACAAAAACAAAAAAAGTAAATTCTTTTTTTAAAACAGTATTTTATAGCATTTCTATCTACAGGAATAACATGAAAACGTAGCCAAAACCAAGTATGTAAGCATGTTCTAATTTTCCAAGTACAACATTAGCTCCACGAAGTAAAAACATAAAATTCAGTTAACTCCTATCACCTGAATTAACACATTATAGTGATGATTTTCAAAGACATCTATCTATGGCAACAGACTTTTAGATATGAAACTTCACTAAACAATGGTTGGTTTCATCCTGACAATGTATGCTAAGAGAACTTTCCCACTAGAATGGGAAACATTTTTTTCTTAACACACACAATATTTAAGCATGATATCTGTTGCACAGAAAGATTATTAAACTAAAAAAAAAAAAAAACCAAACTAAAACCCACAAACCCACAACACTTTAAATATTTAAATATTTTTCCTTAATTAAAAGACAGTGCAAAGTACTCAAAAATCTTCAAAATATATTTCAAACAATATCTCAGTTTTCTTATCCCAAATCATAACTGAATTATTTGGCCACTATTGCTCTGCTGTTAGTGTTTCCGCAGAGGTGTATGGTTTGGCACAGCTGTGAATCATAGAGTGCTGACTGATTTAGCCGGAAATATTACAGCTCCATTTAATACATTCCAGGACAGTTTTGGTGCTGAAGATGCACTTGTCTCTGAATATCTACTGGCATTAAATTATACAGTCCCAGCTTGTCAGACTCAGCAGAAGTTCAGGTTGAAGAAAAGTCTCTGAATGTCTGCTTCATAAACTGAAGTAAAAACCAAACATGCACACAGACTGATGTGTGCAGATAGATGGGACTGGAGTCAACGTCATCACTTTTGGCACTGAGAGCTGATAATAATACCAGTTCTTACTTCAAGAGACACAGCAGTGAAATCTCCTAGGAAAAGGAGAAGACCAAAACAATGCTCTGCATAATTAGTTGCAAGGCAACCTACTGTTTTATTATGTTAATGTTGTCAGAGTCCATACTCCAGTTTTATGCATCACCAAAATGAAGGCAGACTTAAAGGCACTCCTTTAAGGCATAGAGTACACATAGAAAACATGCTATGGCTGCTCTTGTGAGCTCATCTGCAAAGCCACTTTCCTCATGTTGATTATAAGCTAGTTTATAAGAAACAAGTAATTCTTTCCTCCTTTCTCTTTTTGAGACCCACCAACATGTTTTCTCTACTGTTGGATCTTTTTACTTAGTTTTTGAATGAATTTTTGCATTGATTCCTCTGCTGCAGCACTCAGAACTTCTTGCTCAAAAAATCACTCAGTTTTAGAGAGTGAAAGGTTGGGTGCTTTGGTTTTGGGAGAGGGGCTGATAGTAATGCATCCGACTTGACAATATCACTTGGTGTAGAGAAGTATTTCTACAATATTAGATAGTACTTTAAGCAACATATATTCCTATGTATCACTCCATTGAGTGCTACCCATTTCTGAGACTTCTGCAACTCTACTACTGTTGAAGTTTGGAAACATCGTAGTCTTATGTTTAGATAGCTGTCCAAAATTTGCGAGGATCACTCAAGCCAATTTATTTTTTAACTTAAAAAAGTAATCTACCTTTTGTCAGTAGAAATTACGAACAAAAATCTATTCTCATCAATTTTGTAGCACTGAATTTTCATCTTTGCAATCAACTTGAAACAGACTTTCATATAAGAAGTTTATGATAGGAATTAAAGCATAAGCTATGCAAAAAAAACAAAATCCAATTTTGCCACCTTACATAGAAGAGCTCACCAGTAGTGCAGAGACTGAGTGGGATTTATAGGCATATTCAAAATTAAACAAATTTTAGCTCTATTAAAAGATTAATTAGAAGGCAGGTGTGTTTGCTTCCCAGTTATGAGTACTCCTGACCACTTTATTTTCCTTGAAGTAACAGCAAATTCAGCAGCTAGCACTCTGCATTCAGCATCAAGAAGTAAACATATCATGACAAGAATCTGTAATTCAGGTGCCCATGCAGACACATTAGAACTAAAGCAACCCTGCAATACAGGACTGCAAAGTTCAAATTGTCACTTACAATTAATTAACAGAACTAGAAATCACAGCTATTAGAAATACTTTTTCCTACATACACCACTTAATTATACAATTACCATTGAATTCTTCAACTTCCAGGTCAGGTGCCACCAGATAGTACTGTTCACATAACATCTTAGCTGTTTCATAAGCATCTATAAAACAACAGAACACTGATTAAAATCACCTAGAGAAGATTAGCAAAGTTCATCCTGTATGCGAAAGACAACAAGCAGAATGCTCATTTTAGTAACTAGTTTACAAGTGTGAAACTGGTATCCATTCTAATCCTTTTTTCTCTGTATGATTATAGCCCATTTGTCAAGAAAAGGCAACTTCTATATAAAGCTCTACAAACAAAAGCAGATTAGTAGAGACAAGCTATTTTCCATCTTTGTTCAAGGCTTGAAAACCAGAAGGGTATAATCTTAGGCTGACTACTTATTTGTCATGTGCTGATCACAATTTAATACTTTCAAACTCAAACAAAAAAAGGGATGACATTGCAACCACCAATTCATTTTTTCCAAACACAATGCTGTTTACAATACTTGATTTTCAAGGTCTTTTGGGTGAAAGCTGGAATCTAAGATTCTTCATTTTTTCCTAGTGAACAAAAATAAAAGGCCTCCTCAGAATCCAAATCAGGCTTTACGTATTGTCAAAATACAGCAAGGAAGTTTAAATCATCTTTTATTTGAAAGCTTTCTTACTGGTTCTAAATATTCACTGGCATCTCATCTGCAAAAATATTTTAGAAACAAGCAGCAAGTGTTAGCTTAAAGAGAAACCACAAACTCAAGCATGTTCTAGCTGCATTGCTTAAGCTACTTTAACAGAAGTGGCTTTCTTGTAGTAAGTATGGGCAATGACCAAGCACATAAAAAGGTGGGCAGTTCTGCAGACAAAGAACTTTGCTAAGATACCATAACAACTGCATTTGACCTCACCCTACATGTACCTTCTTCCTCCTGTCCAAAGTGACACTACAAAAGAAAACAGTCACTGCCAAGAGTCAGAGCTATGTGACAAACACAAAGAAAGTGAAATCACTAGTCCAGAGAAAGGGCTGGTTACCTGCAATTGCGCTCCTTCACAATGGCTACAGAAATCATCTACAGTGTGCCCTGTTATCTGAAAACCATTTCTATCAGTTGTTTAGACATCTGCAGGGCTGGACATATTACACAGACTGACACAAATGCTGCTGGAGGTCTAGTAAAATGGGGCTAATCAACATTGGAACTTTTCTTGATCGAGTTCTGGGATGTCCCACAAAAATCAGCTACCCAGTAGGAATCTTCTGTGTCAAGATAGTCAGCTCCAGGGACTTTCTAAAAGTGTCCTGTCATTAACACAATAAAATCTGTCCTAGCAAAAAAGATCACGATCCCATTTAATATCCAAGCAGTACAGAGAACTGTACAGAGAACACAGCCTGGGATGTGCAAAATTTAGGAAAAAAATATGCAGAAATAGCTACACTTACATGACATTCTAAGATTATCTCAGAAATTCTATGGCCTTAGGAGCAATCCTGTGCTTTAGAAACAGGGGTGTAAGAAGCACAGCCACAATCTTTACTCAGTCACCAAAAGCTGAAGATAGCAATGAGCTAGTATGACCATAAGGCTGTCTACATGGAGAAAGAAATATGTTAGCACATTTCAAAGAGTTTCCAGATCACAGAAATAAAAATTGTATGGATCCTGTGGGCAGGAGTTGGATTTCTATTGTGGAAAAAAACTTCAAGACCTCTAAAAAGCAAATCAATAACTGTATGAGAATAAATCAAAAAACCTTACTCCACAGATGTGGATGCAGACACAGCCACTACACAAACCTTGAGAGAATCAAGAGGCTCTGAATAAATCCATTTAGCCTCCCTAAATTCAGTGACAAACTCTCATCCATTTTCAAGTAGACTCCTTACCACCCTTGAGATGAACAGGAAGGAGCCATCACTTCATGATCCAGCCTCAAGCAAAACTATCAAGAGTCTGAGTGCAGTCTTACATTTTACCTTCCTCTCAAAGCCAACTGTTGGGCAAAGTTCTAAGACTGTAAAAGAAACTGCAAAGTTCAAAGCATGCTTCATGTTGTGGCTGAAGGTAAGTAGCAACAAGAGTGAAGGATCTATGAGCACCTCTAAAATCCTGGCTTCAGGAACAAGATTGGATTTGCTATCAGCTCAAAAATCTTACTGAAAGATAGTCAGTGAGACAGAAACCCACCTCAGTTACAGACACAACACTCGATGGAGCTACTTGAAATAAGGAGTAACTGTTTAAATCATTTCTTCAATGTCTGAAGGGCACACAGAGCTTGTAGCAACCATACACAGTACCAGAAGTCAACGTCTTAACTCTGACAAATTGCTCAGAATGCTGCTTGTGAACCGGAACATTTTGGAGCTAGCGCACTATACACAATTTAAATTAACCCCTCCACCCATTTTGCAAGGAAATGGCCTCAATCACCTTGACCCTAGACAGGCTGGTTTAAAGAACTTCTTGCTTCTTTGAAAGACAACACTGCATACTGTTTATGATGCCCTTGTTCTGCGGAAGAGCTATTTCAGCCTCTGCCTTGAAAACTGGACTGTGCACCTTCTGACACTATGCATTCCTCTGTCCAAGGCAGCAACTATGAACTTGATGATCAAAATGAACATATGAATTAACCCATACAATGCTGAGGTCAAACTGGAGTAAGATCAATCAAAAGACAAGAAGGCTGCTGAAAAAAAGGCTGCCTTAGAGACAAAAAAAGAGTTAGACGCCAAGAAGCCTTCATAACAGCAAAAGGCATCTACATTACAAAGCAAGCTATCATGCAGGTCAAAGTCTGACATAAGAAAGGTTTCCCTCTTACTTCACCAAAGGCTGAGCAAAAGCAAAGGAGAGAAACACATTCTTCCCCTCTTGCAGCTGCACAAACAGCAGTGAAGGATAGAGAGGGGAAGTCACTCCTATGTAATTACCTGTATTTGCAAATACAGACACTGAGAGTGTGAACAGCATTTAAGAAAACAGTATTTCTAATGTGACTGCCATTCAGGTCACATACAAGTCTTCTGCATAAGAGAGAACAGGCTGTGGTAGAACAGATGCACACAGCAAAGAGGAATTTCCCTGGCATATTTGTCACTTGAGGACGTTTTACTGAAAGGCCTAACTAAACAAACTGGAGAACATCACTTACTCTCAAATTTTCTTTAGTATTGGCCTCATATAAAAAAGCAGTACATTAGAAACTCCTTCTAAGTATTTTAGGGAAGAAAACATCTGAAGGTTAACAAAACACTTCATCTGATAGTTAAAAGGACAGATTAAGGTAACTAAAACATTGTTTACTTAGTTCCATTAAAATACCTAAAGCTTCTCCATTCTCAATAATGAAGACATTAGAAAGCCTCAATAAGCCCATGGCTTTGCTGCAAGCAACTGCAGAACTTCCATCTATTCTTTTATTAAATGAATTTAAATCACTTTCAGTCTCTTGTGTCTCAAAACCGTATTTCTGCATACTCTAAGGTGTGAGGTTTGGGTTTTTTTAATCAACACATGCATTAACATCATCTTACCTTTAACCACCTCTGCTACATTACAATTAGGATCAATACTTCCAATATGTTTGGGATGAGCAGGATTAATATCTCCACCAAAAAGAAGTGCTAAAAGGGGAAAAAAAAAAAAAAAGGCAATAAGTTATCTACTACACTTCAGGCAGCCTAGAAAGTTTAAATCTGATGGTATCTGAAACTTGGTGGATAGTGCATCATCTTGTAAAAACATACTCTAGCAAATTGCCAGAATCCTTGTTTAGGAAGACTACATGCCTCCCTCTTCCGTTTTCTTTTTTCTTTTTCATATTTATAGCTAAGACTAATTAAAACAAAAATGGTGTGGTAGAGTTTAAGTGGAAAACTCGTATTTCAAAATGGGCTATCAAAAATTAGATTACACTAAAATGTAAAATGCTTCACTCATAGCATTACATCAGAACACAAGCAATCACAACAATGGAAGTGTTACAGTAAAAAGGACTGACAAACTGTAAGACAGCATTAAAAGCCTTTTACACTCACCTAAGCTGCAATTTCACAGCTGGCACAGGGGTGCCTCTCACTTGACTTTCTCCCTGACTCTCAGCAGTATGCTCCCTACTCCCTCTTTTGCAAAAGGATCTAGCACTCACCAGATCCTTCAGGAGAGTTTAGCTCTCAAAGCAGTAGAAAGGTTTTACACTTTTTTTGCAGAAGTGATTTTCTGCAATTTTAGCAAGTTACTCAGCTCTGATATGAAACAGATGCAGTATGAGGTGAGCAAATGACAAGATCTGAAAGCTTTTCCCATTCTGGTCCTGGTGAGCTAATAACAATGGCAAACTGTGCCTTGCAGAACTGCACTGTAAGAAACTGTCAATAATGTCTGAAAGAAATGGAGATTACATGAAAACTCATTTCTGCATTCTGCTTTCCAATTATCATATTCATCAGTGCTCTGAGATTAATATTTGGCATCATATATGGATCACTACCATAGAAAAATTTTAGAAGATTAACTAAACTTGCAGCATCTGTAAGTAGTTTTAAATTTCAAGCACTTAAATAAGAGTGTCCACAAGAAAAGCCATTTCAGTTCAACGAAATAAGTTTGATGTTTCAGAACTAGTGCCAGTAATGCTAGCACTTGACCCAAGAATTCTATTAGGAGAAAGTTTTTATTTATTGCTACAACTCTTCTATGAGAGCCTTTTAACTTAACTTGGTTTTTTGCCTGTTACTTGTCTACCCAGGTAGAAGAAAAAGCTGCACATTTACCTCATTTTCTATGCTTTGCCACAATGAAGTTATTTGTACACACACAGGAAGGCATTTGTTAGTCACACTAAAAGTTACTGGAACAACACACATCTTGTAGTAAAGTACTTTGCATTACAGTAGCTATTGTCTGCATTATCTGTAGCACACTACAGCTTCTAAGAGCTCATAAAAGCAGAACACTGAGCAGACAATGAAGCTCTAGAGCTAAAAGACACAAGGTACATTAAAAGAGATCACAAGACTGTCCTTAACTTTATACAGATCACTTTCTGCATGGTTGCACATATTGGTTAGTAGGAGCTGTGCAGTAACTCCTTTCACTCTGTAATACGAATATAAAAAAGTAAGTTTATTAGTAACAAGTGAAACAAACGACAACTAGACGACTATTTCTAACATTTATTCATAAAGAGTGAATAGGAAGTACGAGAACACAAGGGATTTAACTTAAAACTTCAGTTAGAAATACTCAACCTTTTTAAAAGGCAAGAAAGTCTAGATAACTTGGTGGAAAATCACAGCAATAAAAATCCATACAGTGTATAACCTATTCAAAATTTATGGCATCATTGCATTTCATTATGGAATAAATGTCAGCTCTACAAACTATGTTGACAGATTTGTGAGCAGAAAGATACAGCTACTCTACTATCATCTAAAAATAGTTTATGCATCACTACACAAGCTGTCTCTGCCAACAAAGTTAAAAAGCGACAGCCACACTGACAAAGCCTGACAAATTGTAGAAGAAAGCACACTGCTGGCTTGGATTCATTTCTGATAACTGCAAAGAACAAAATTAACAGGTTGCCAGAATATCTTACTATAATTAGCACAAAATATTAAGAATTAGTCATGAGTACAAAAACAAGCTATGGCTTCAGGTTTACAAGCAATTAACTAATGACTTCTCAAAGATGAGAAAGGCAATTACTTACTGTGTTGGTTAATAAGCATACGGAAAGAGATGCGGTTGGTGTAGAATCTATCTAGAAAATACTGGATGTTACTGCTAACAAATGGATCAAAGCCATATTTTTCCTTGTATTCAATCACCCCTTGAGCCATGGTTGGAACCACATCATTGTGCCTGTTCCTGACTTTAATTAAAACATCTAAAAAGCTAGAGGAAACAAAATCAGAAACAGATTGTTAATAAGTATAATTAAACTCAATCTCTCACTTCTCTTTTCAACTCCTCCCCAAAACATCCCTTTAAATTAAATCTCTTTTCACCATTAGCAGACAACAAAAGGAACAAAGGATTCTCTTTTATTACAATCATATGCACCATGGTAACTCATTCTCTAACAGTACCTAGGAGACGGGAAAAGAAGCTTGGGAAAAAAAAAACGAACCTGACTGCCCTTCATAACTTGATAAGCTTTACACTTTCTTCCCAACACCTCAACCTCTGCAGTGTAACTTTTGAAAGCATTTCCTTTACCTTGCATCTGTTGTGTAAGTTTGAGCAACAGGATGGGTAATTATTACCAGTGCGACTTTTGTTCAGTTTCCTTTTAGACCACTGGATGGCAGAGCGCATACAATGGTGCTCTGATGGGCTCTTCGTGGCATCGGGAAGTTTTAGGAGATCACATTGCTTTTAACAAGTGGCTGTTTACAAGCACACACTGACTTTGAAACAGGTTGGAGGACTTCTGGTTCTCCTACCAAGGCAGCTCAACGCCTATGATCTTGGAAGTGCTCATCCTTTTTGTCCCACACATGCAAACTCACACAGACTTGAAATATTAATTATTAATAGGTTTCTAAAGCCTAGACATGGAAAAAAATCAGTACTACTCAACTGCATTACATTCTCCAATATTAAATGAATATTAACACCAGAACGATTACATAATCTTATTTTTAAAAAGCACACAGTGAATACACTTTTCAAAGTACAGCTGGGAGACTTGTTAAGCTATGCATGCATTTACAATTCTACAGATCCTTTTTAAAGAAACATCAATGGCAGAACATTCTCAGTAGATTTATACTGAATACTGAAAAGAAATGCATTATTAGAATCATAGTTAGGGTTGGAAAGGATCTTTAACACTTATCTAGTCTAATGAGCAGGGTGAAGACCACCAAAAAGGAAAAGACTACCAGTTAGTCACATTTAAAGCACCTGCTTCCTTCCTTTCCATAACCCCTTAGCTAAAACAATCTTCTGACAGTACACCATACCATTCTTAACAAGTGATACACTTTTAAGTATTTCTGCCACTCTACACAGACAGCTCTAAAGGAGTGTAAGTTCCAGTTTCTATAGTTTTTCATCATTCTCAATTTTTTAACCACCAGTTCCTGCCTGTGTGTTAACTGTTCAATAGTCTTTCAACACTATGTTGTGCATAGAAAAGTCTAACTGCCTAATTCTAAATACTATCACGGTACAGAATAACTGCTCTCTTACTTACCAATCTTGCCAACTTGACAGCTCAAAAATCTTTTAACATTTATAAGATTGCAAGACTCTTTTTATGTTTTAGTCTTGATTCTGTGTGTTCTATAACCACTGAGATAGGATGTTAGTTTTCAAGACAAGACTAGTGCCTGGATGTATTCATGCTACTTCTCTGTTTCAGAGCAACAAGGCACTAGCTAAGAACACAGCAGAGAAGCAACACGTACAATCACATCTGAAAGACAACTCACAACACTACTAACAGCTATTTGCTGACAGCTTTGCTATTTGTTTTTAAATACTTCCACTATCCACAATATATATAACATGATGCTAACGTGCTCCATGAGGGCAAACCATTCACTGACATCCTGCTACCAAAGTGCTTAAATGCACAGAGCATGCTGAGGGGCAAATACAGGATTAGGAGATTTGTCTGCTACAGACCAGCATCAAATCATAGCTGAAGCTTAGTGTGCAAATACACAAACCAAAGGAATTCTTCATTATTGAAGTGATACGTCGAACCTCCCATTCCATCTTCGAAGATGGAAGCATTTCCATCAAGCAGATGCTTTTAAAGGACCAAACACATGAAGTATGCACAGGCACATTTCAAAGTGGCAAGGCAGAAATCAAAGCACATTTCCTTAATCTTACCACTCTCTCCTTACCACATCCCAACCCCACATACCCCTGGAAACACAGAGTTTTTACTGTACTCAAACTGTGGAAGATCATATATAGAATTTCTTAAAATGCTCATGGGATTAGCTGGGGGGGGGGGGGGGGGGAGGAGTGGAATATTCCAGAATAGCTCTGAAAAATTTATTAAGCAATTACTTGTTGTTTTGTTTTCAGTTTGGTTTTTTTTTTTTCAGAAGCCAGTGTATCATACTCTGAAAACCACAACGAATAAATAATGCAGTTGGTTTGACAGATGAGAAATTACTAATATGAAGCTATTTTAGTCAAGTGAGCTTCCGTGGTTTCTGTATTAACAAAAAAATACTTAGGGCATTACAACTGTTGTTAAATAAACTAAGCCTACAGACTTCTGCAAAGACAATGTCGCAAACCAAGTTACTATTTTAACTCCATAATGACTGCATATATAATTCTGTTTTGATCTATCATTGAACTGCAAGAAATCATAAGAAAGTCAATGTAAAGACAAAGGGAATTTTGCTATTTCTCTTTTATGGATAGCATTATCTGAAAAATGAAAGACAAGACAGTGATGAGTAGACTGAAAAATAATCCTTTTAAATGGAATGGATATGCTTTTTTTTTTTTTTGATTGGCTGCCCTTTTTTAAACAAGTGCTAGCTGGCACCTGAGAGTCATCAGAAAGACAGGGACAAGTTCACAAAGATTTCTCTACTAGAAAGTGTAGCTACTTTTGAAGTGCAAAACTAACTGAAGTGGCATTCCACATTACTTGAAAAGTAAAAGAAATGGTACCCTCTTAAAATCTATCCAAATATTTACTTATTTCAAATCGCTAACAGAAGCACTATCTTAATCTTAGTGCTGCTAAAAGGAAGGTTACTTCTTGTTTACTAAATTCCTTGTCTATGTGCTATCTCTAGCCAGCTTACTGCTTAAGTCACTCTCAGTTCCAGGACACTCCCACGCACACCCTCCCACAAAGATTAAAAACAGCAAGGAAACTCCACTGCCTGTACCCATAAGTGTTATTTGAAAGTACATGTGAACAGCACGTTTTACAAACACTTCAACTCTTTAAAAACAACTTCTGCCTCTGCATGTTTTATTGACACCACGGGAAGTTTCTGACACTTCAGCCAACTTCCCACATCTACTGAGCGTGGACACCTTATCTCAACACTTCTCAATCACACAATCACACTGTTTGACAGAACTGTGGAACAACTTCCACCTGACCACTCTGTGGCTTGAGCAAAGATATTTGTTATCAAAAAGGCAAAAGTAACCTGACCTTTTGGCATATGCCCATATTACCAGCAGTGACAGTAACGTGGTGACATTGTAGTAAACCTTCATAAGGAATGCTAACAGAATGTAATAAAGAAACTGAAGCAACTCTGAACCTTCATCACAGAAATGCCAAGACAAAAAATCCCTTTAAAGTATTTAATCTGATATTCATAAAGGTAATAACACTCTCAAACATAACATCTGTTCTTAAATTCATGCGCTAAGAGCAGAAATAATTTGGGCCACTCTGAAAAACATCAGCTTTAGTTTAGGGACCACAGGACTGAAAGAGGTCTATTTTTCAATTACATTGATTTCCCAATTCACTTCACTGCATGGCTTCATAGTCAGCTGTGACAGTACATGGATAATACCTGTAATTCTGTAATCCTCAGAGTGTCCAAATTCTGAGAATACCAGAGCAGACTCACCATACAAGCAAAGATACAACACTAGTGCTGAACAGATCACGTAATTCCACTACTTTAGAAGGCATTAATTGAAGTCCTGCCAACACTGATACAGCACATCTGTGGATATCAAACCTCTTTAACATAGCATTTTAGCTCCCCTTCTCTCCTATGCCATTGTTACCTTGATTAGCTGTAACAAACTGAGGTCCATCTCAGCTGCTAAAAAGACCACCAAGGCACTTACTCAATTTCCAAAAATCAACTGTTCTGTAAGCCTTCATGGTTGAGAGCTTGGTGTAGACACTACATTCAGCTTCAAAGAAAACCTGAAGTACTTTCACGCAGGCATATCTCACAGTTGGAGACACTGATTAAGCTACAGGAAGAAGAGATAGGCTGAGAAAGTTGGAGCTGTTCAGCTGGGAGAACAGAAACTGCGTGGAGAACTCAGAGCAGTTTCAAATATCTGAAGGGGGCCTACAAGGACGTTAGTGAGGGGCTCTTCATCAGGGACTGTAGTTATAGGACAAGGGGTAATGGGTTAAAACTTAAACAGGCGAAGTTCAGGTTAGATACAAGGAAGAAGTTCTTTACTATGAGGGTGGTGAGGCACTGTAATAGGCTGCCCTCTCACAATGTGAGTGCTCCATCCCTGGCAGGTTGGACAGAACCTTGGGCAACATAGTCTAGTGTGAGGTGTCCCTGCCCATGGCAAGGGGTTGAACTAGATGAGTTTAAGGTCCTTTCTAACCCAAACCATTCTGTGATTCTGTGAGATAAGGGCCATTATGAAATGTCCAAGTTATCTGATACCACACAGGGCACTCCGATGACCAAAAGATTCAAGAGTGGCCTTCTGTAATATGAAGTATATAACACATAGTATTAGTATGTAATAAGTACGCTCCTACAGCATGCTCAATGCAGGAATAAGATAGCTGAGAGGAACCAAGAGATGAATGCTCCAACTCCTCTTCACATGCTACTATATGCAAGGTACTCAGAGATACACCACAGATACTGCTAGTATCAGAAAGTCATAGAATCATAGAATAGTTAGGGTTGGAAAGGACCTTAAGATCATCTAGTTCCAACCCCCCTGCCATGGGCAGGGACACCCCACACTAAACCATGCCACCCAAGGCCTCATCCAGCATGGCCCTGAACACTGCCAAGAATGGAGCATTCACAACCTCCCTGGGCAACCCATTCCAGTGCCTCATCACCCTCACAGTAAAGAATTTCTTCCTTATATCCAATCTAAACTTCCCCTGTTTAAGTTTGAACCCGTTACCCCTTGTCCTGTCACTACAGTCCCTGATGAATAGTCCCTCCCCAGCATCCTTGTAGGCCCCCTTCAGGTACTGGAAGGCTGCTTTGAGGTCTCCACGCAGCCTTCTCTTCTCCAGGCTGAACAGCCCCAACTCTCTGGTTCAAATGACCAAGCATACCTTAAGAGTCAACTTCCACTTGTCTTTTTCTAAGCAAACCAATCTGGTTGAAGGAAAGTACTATTCCTAGTCATGCATCCCTAAAGACACTACCCATAAAGTCCCAGATAATGACTCGAATTCTGTATTGAATGATACATACAAGTAATAGAAAAATGGTATGTAAACCTAAATTAACTCAGATAAGTGGTTTGTTTTGGTCCCCTCTCCACCCCACACTCCTGCACTGCAAAGTAATTCATTAACTAGTTCCCTGTATTTCTCTGGTGACTGGCAAGGCATAAAAGTAGAATAGAGCTAGACAGCAGCAACAAGGGATACTGGTACAGAAGTTGAGAAATTTGTTCGATTTATCTATCTGTGGGTTATTACAAGATAGATATGGACATGGTTATTTTTTAAATAAGTATTTTGTAAAGAATAATTATAGCTAATTATGGATCAATATCCAGTTAAATAGCACAGCCTTCAGAAAGCTAGGAACAGATGACATGCAAAGAGCAGGAAAGTAAATCTGACTTTCTAATCCTAGGTAGCCTACCAGTACTGGCAAGAAGACAAACTTGCTCTTTAATCAGTCTTTCATCCTTCTCCCCCACATGCCAAACTCAGTATAAAGGCAACTCTTACTGTCCTAGTCCCTACCTGGACTTCACCTTCGAATACAGAAAAAAAAAAAATTCCCCAGCATCCTTATTATATGTACTTAATTACATAAATGCAATAACCACAAGATTTCAAATACGTTAACAGTTATACTGAATGAGTAAATATTTGGTTCATCATCAAATATTTGGTGTATCATACTAATATAGAGCATCAAACAACACTTCCAGTTGCCATGAAGCAACATCAAGAATGTGTGTTATCCATACACCAGATTAAGATACTTCATTTTATAATTATGAACAGACTGAAAACAGATCTCCAAGAAAACTCTTCATCAACATTTTAAAAGATATGGTGATCTACCTCTTGCTTACAGGTCTGGAACAGCTTATGCCATCTCAAAAAGAAACAGTCACCTAAGTTTTGGTAACTTAATTCCACTCAAAATGTTTTTTTAAGTCAAGCAATAGGAAAACTTACTACTGAACAAGTCACAAATTCTTGTGCCAACAGCAAACAGGCTGGAAATACAGAATAACAAAATGTAACAGCTAGAGGTAATTGAAAAGTTCATCTAATTTATCCACTACAGAAGAAGCTTGCCTAGAACATCAATAAAAACTAATCTATTCTTAAAAGCTTTTAAAATGGAATGCTCTGCAGAGAATACTTCCATTTTTATTATTTTATTTGTTAAATAAAATGGAATTACTTATTTCCATTCTGAAAAGCATTCTGCTTTTTCAGAACAGACTGAAATGGTCTTCTTCAGTCTGTTCTTGCTAATATTAGAATGTGTATTTTTTGCTCTGTGTACAATCTCAACTACAATAAAAATCAGGCATTTTTTTTAATTCTCCACTTCTTTACTTCAAGCAACCAATAATCCTTTATTATGGTGACTTTTTCTTTTGGCACACTCAGACTTGCAGTGTCTCACACTTCAATCACTCTTTTCCAGTCTAAACAAATGCCTTCAACATTATTCAGAACTGGAACTATCCACGTCTCCAATTCTTGTTCCTTTTATATCAATACTGTCCATGTGCGTTTTAACTGCTTAATAGGTATGTACACAGAACTGAAGACAGTATTCCAGATAAGGACTCACACTGAGAAAACAGTTACTTTCCCCTTGTTCAGTAACACTACAATTCACTCAGTCTCTGAACCTTACATCTCCTTCTACAGTTCTGCCATGCAGGGAAACCGGTACTCACACAATTCAGTTTTTCCTGTATTGGTTGATACTTGTAAAAGACCTTGGATAACATGACCACAGCCAAAAGAGCATAACATCTAAAATGCATTACCTAATAAACCCCTTACTTAGCCTAACATAACATACCAGTTAATGTATCTGGAACTACCTGCAGGCAAAACATCATTTTTGCACAGCGTAGGCCACATCTTGTACAACCAGAGCATTTGTTGGAGTGCAAGATGTTTTATAAAATGCTTCCTCTAAAGCACTATAAGATTTCTAGTCTGTTTTGAGGCTTTTTCTTTTTTTGGGGGGAGGGGTTTCTTCTTTAACAAGAGAAGCTACCCTAAGAAAACTAATTAATGGAACAAAAGCAAGAAGTAATCTCCTGAAACAAAGCTGGCTGCTATATAGTACAGAGTAACCATACTCCTTAGCGGTGGGAGGGGTTGTTTCACCTTTTTAAGTCTCTAATCCATTTGTTGTACCTGTTCTCACTTACATGTGGTTGGGGATCTTCTCATACATATATATTTCAAGGAAACATTCTCATGACAATTTTAATATGATTTTGTTGATAAAGAAAACTGGCTAAGCTTTCCTTCCTTCTCAAAACATAAGTAGTATTATTCAGTGACGTAGGTGAACACCAATAATTGAAGCCCACTAAAAAAGCTTTTAGATAAAAACAATGACACACTGAATGTTTTCAAATTGAAAAAGAAATCACGCTATTAATGTGTTGATATAACTATATGCAACAGTACTAAACTCAATGTATCCAAAAATGACATTTTAATCCTAATGCAAGTATATTCTCACTTGCATGTTGTCTTCTCCATACAGCCTTGGAGGAAGCATTTCACACTATTTCTTAAACTATCAGACTGTGCAAACACAAAATACACTGTTCAAAAGCATAAGATTCCTATATCCTGCTCCAGAGTACAATTTTGGCCTTTCCTGCACAAATTCTACCTTACAAATAAGATTACTGTTCTCTGTAGTACAAAAACACTTGATTGTTTTGAGACAGATTATTTTAAAATGAACCATCACAAAGAAACAGATTACTCACTCATCCAGAACATGAGGATCCTCAGGACTTTTATTTTCATACTCTAGAAGCTCAAGGAAACTCTGCATGTACCTGAAAATAAGCAAAAATGATAAACAGTTAAAATACTTAATTTTTTTTTTTTTTTTAATCTTAAAACTATAACCTCACCTGAAACAACAGTAGTACACAGTCCTCTGTAAAGGCTAAAATGAAGTGGGATACCACAACCAAGGGAAACAAGCAATTCCAACATATTATATTGAGATGTAAGTATTATTTATGACTCTACAGACCATGATTTAGGGAAATTGCTATATAAATCAAGCTGAAGTTAACAGGAGCAAAACCCCTCTTCAGGTAGGTCTGTAATTTCATATATCATAGTTTGTCCCTGGATCTTTATTTAATGGTCATCCACTTATTACAGATGATCACTTGCTCCCATGTTCCTCAGACAGCGATCCAAACTTCCTTCCAAAATAAAGCTTCAGGGAACACTCCCCAAAAGCCACACTAACAAGACTGCACCAAGCTGTACTCCAGAATAGTACTCCCCATCACACACTCTCACATCTCCTCCCATTGTACCTCAGGCCACCCGACACAACCCTTGGTTTCATAGAAACACCACTCTTACAGCTCTCTCCACTTCAGACATTTGTCACACATGAGATATTATTATGCTTAGAGCCACAGATGTACCACACAGGACCCAAAAAAAGATTTAAGGCAAAGTACCACTCAACATCAACATGGCCAGCCTGTTTCACAGGAAACTAGCCCAACATCACTTAAAATACACCACCTCACACCACTGGGCCTGAGGACCAGGGATCACCCCCTGAAACAGGTGCATTAGGAGAACAGATGTAGCTTTAAAAAATACAGAAATGGGACCTATTTCTTGAAGTAAATCACACAAGGTATCAGTCACACATAAAAGGTTGGGTGGTTTCAGCATTACCAGAAGGAGCTGTCATTCCTCTCCCTTTTGCCCCCCCTTCACTCCTGGTTAAGCACTATGAAAACATCAGTGCTAATCAGATGTGTTTCTCAACAGCTGCAGCTCCCTGCAGTGGTGTAACAGGGAGCCAAACGATTAAAAAACTCAAACCTTTCTCTTACATGAAAACAACTCACAGAAAGGTCTAACCAGCTAAAGCTAGCACAAGGAAAAGATAACCACAAAGCCTACATAAAGAAAAAGCAAAACAAGTGACTCTTTTCAGTAGGCAGCAAACCATGAGATCAGCTCAACAGAATGGCCTATGCAGAAGCTCAGTGCCTGAAAAGACTGACCCCAGCCACTGAAAATTGGACAACTTCACATTACAACAAAAATCTCTGTTGGTGGTGGTTCTATGCTAAGATTAGCTTAAGGAGGCTGTGAAACTTCACCCTCCATCTTCAAGCTACAGCAAAGCTTAACACAGCACTGCTGTCTACATGACTCCTTCCAGCACCACAGGCTGCTACTCCAACCCCCATTTCAGCTGCATGATGTGGAGGATAAAGGGGCAGCAGAAGAATCATCAGGACCACCAGCATGAGGAGGGACTGAATTCAGAACTAATGGCCCTTGAGAATTTGCCCTTGCACTTACTCCCTTTTCATTAATTCTCTCTGGAAAAGGCTGCTTTAGTCTCCAAACTCAGCTGCCTCACCTGCAAGATTTAACATGTAACAAATTATGGTCACCCACTCCTTGGTTTCAGAGAGGTACATATTCTTCAACATTACTGTCTCATATGAATCAAGGTCAATCAAGTTAATCATGGGTACAGGATGGGAAAAAAGGTACCATTATTACAATTAGCAAAACACAGTAATAAACAATCAGCAAAGAAACTCCAAAATGAAAGATGGGAAAATAATGGGCAAGGCACTGAGTAAACTGAGTAATTCAGGGTGTCATCAGCTTGGCTCCATACAGGCAATGAGTTTTTTACTTCTCGCCAAACCAGGCAATGTCATGTAGAAACAACGCTTAAGACCCATTCCTGTGCCAAATTTTGCTCTGCCTCTAACGAATGCATGACATTCCACAATAAGTCTTTGCTGCCTACCTCACCTTTTCCTTGATGGATAATGAGAATATATCTAAATAATTCAATCTGTAATTGTCTCCAAGAGGAAACTGACTTTTTGGACTTTTTCTGTGGAAAGGGAAAAGGGGTATCATTCACTTGACATCCTTGCAAATACATTTAGCAATAATAAAAAAAAAAAAAGCCATGTAACTTAAGACCACCAGCACTGTCAGATGGGACTAGTTCCCTCATACTGTGGGGTTTAATATAATAAAAAATATAACAAAATCCTCCTATCTTATTCTATAATAAATATTTGCTGTCTTATATTTATTTGTGTGGCAAAAGAAAATTGGGCAAAATATTTGATTCTGCAGAGAAAAGCAATCTACCCAAAAAATACCTGCATGATTACCATGAAGAAGTCTTACTCTATTCCTCCAATATAGGTTGACCTCATCATTCAATGACTGTGCCTACATTTTCATTTCCAATCTAAACCTGTGGTATGGTTTTGAAATGACCCTCCAATAATCTTCACTTAATTCAGACCCCTTACATCTGCAAAGTGGTTTTGGCACTTCTCATAGAAACTAAACAGGAAGCTGCTGAAGCTGCCCATCAAATGTGCAAAACCCAAGGCAGCCATCATGACCTGAACCAATGAGTGAGCCAAAATGCTACAATTTCTCCAGCACAGGCACAATGCATGCCAGGAACTGGACTATGGTCTGTCACAGGTACCTTCCACACTATAAAGTGTTTCTCACTTTTACATAAAAGACCAAATGCTGCAGTTGTCAGCAAGCTTGCCAACAAGTTTGCCAACAACCACCCTTCTACAGCTTATGCTCCCCTCTCCCATCCTTTCAAACCTTCCTCTTGGTTTGAAGTCCCTTCCCTCCCTACTTTAATTTCTGTTGCCATCCTCCTTGTTTAGTGGAGGCCTTTATTCTCAGCTTCCTCCCATATGAAAGATGCTTCAATAAACCTGCGTCATGAGAGAACAGACAGCTTCCCTTGTGGCAAAGTCAGAGGAGGTTATTAGGAAGCTGCCTGCCCCCATGTGTCACAATATAATATTATGGAAGTTCTGTTTCTGACAATCCAGTACAACTACCACACTTGAGAAGTAACACAGCAGGTGCTTTTTACTACACACTTCCTACCGGGAATCTCAAACATCAGCAATCCTGTGCTGATGCTGAGGATAAAACATCAATGAGTATTTTTGGTACTGAAGGTAACTGATACCTGATTTTTGTGCTGCGTGGATTTGCAGGGTTGCCCACCATTACTACTATGCTGCACTGAGATTCATACTCTCTGTTACGGTCCTAAGACTGCAGCCCCTGGAATAATCAAACATCACTACTCCCATGTTGAAGGATCAGCACTTTTACTAGAGTATCAGTCACGGGCAAGCCAAGTGTTTTTCTCATCTAATGTAGGAAATGCTTGTGCAGAAAACTGTTTCAGAAAAAGACCAAAGCATGTCTCAACCAGAAGAAAGGGTGCCAAACATGGCCACCAGTCTTCAGCACAAACAGCAAGTGTAACAGCTTCTGCTGTCATAATGCTGCAGGCTCAACATAGCACCAATGAGGTACTGAGAGCTTCTGAAACAAAGGAAAATTACACAAACTAAATGCTCTAAGGAAATTTCTAAATGTGCTAAAGTAACTACTCTCTAATCTCTGTGGTGATGGAGACACTACGGAAATAGGCAATGCATTTCCTTTTGAGTTACCAATAATATTTAGATGTCTATACCCTGAATATTATCCCAAGTCTCTAAAAAACTCAGAGCTGCAAATGCTGCGCATCTTTTATCTAGTTGTGATTCCCAGTTCCTACACAAAATTAATTCTCCAGCCCCACTTCCCCCCATCCCTCCCAAACAGCTCAGAATTAAATAAACTTAGAACTCAGGTTAGTTGTAATAAATAATTTTCAACACTGTCTTATCCATCAACCACATTACAATCTGTGTAATTGTGATCAGTCAGCAATGCAGTTCACTCCTATAACAGCTAGGGTGTGGAAAAACAATCATTTCCCTTTCATACAATCTATTTCCTTAAATTGTCTTTTGATTTGAACTGTGTGTGCAGATATGGATAAATGAAGGTGGTAAGTACAGAGTTAAATCAAGCACTGAAAAGACTTGTGATATTTTAAACAATCTACCAGACAGCTAGAATAAAGCAGAAAAGCAGCAGAATAATGGATTGCTTGCTATATTACCAGTAAACGAGTGCAACTATGCAGAACGTATCTTAGAAAAGAAGAAACCAAAATCTTCCCAAAAATTGAAACAAAACAAAATATTTTGCTATCTTCGGTGAGGGTGAGTCATCAAAAGCAGGAATCAAAACCTATGCCCTTCAAATCTGTTGTCCTTCTAGTGTTTAATTTTTTATTATAATAGACTACAGTTCATTGGGCAAGCTCTTTGGTTTCAAACAGCCTTTAGCCTTGTTCCTTTGTTAATTACTGCCAGGTAGATTGAATTCTTGTTAGTCTGCCAAATGCAGTAATTCTTGAATAGCACTTTTCACACAATCACTGCAAATGCTCGGAATGTCAACTCCAAGTTTGGTTGGTTGTTTGGGTTTTTTTTTAGAATTCATGCAAGATACTTATGCTTTTTGTGTATGTGTATTTCAGAAAGATTTTCCTTTAGAACCTAACAGCAAAGCACTGAAAAGATAAAACATATCTCCATATTAACACAATTTTGTTAGCATAGTCTGAATGTAAAAAATTATTAATCCCCAAGCTGTATTGATTTCTCTAATGGGTCTTTCCAAGGAGGCAAATGGAAATTCATAGCCTTTTCCAGGTAAAAGTACTAAAGAAGAGACATTTAGTCAACGTCAATTAAAATATGAGGTTTTGATACAAGTGAGTAGCATATTGTGCAAACATCACACGCACTTTAGATATTTTACAAGCTTTGATCTTATCCATTATAAGGTTTAATTGTAACTATTTTCCCTCATCACATCACATTAGTGATGATATCCTTTATTATGCAGTTCTGCCACATGTTCAGTATCCTACACCTCCAGTGCACTACAGCCAGAGCGCCCTCTGAAAGCTGGCCTAAAAAAGGCCCGTTTCTTCGGAACTAGGATGCTGCCCATTAATCTTGAAAAACTGAAAATAAGTTGCTGATCCCTAGCACACTGGTTGTTAATCTGTCTGTTACTTGCAGTCAATGCAGCTCACAGTCAGAACATGTTAACTGTACTACTATTTGTATTCGCTTTATTCCTTCCCTTGCTATTCCATGCAAAACTTACATATAGGTTATAAACTCAAACTAGGACAGAGCTCATGTTTTACCTTTGCACAGACTGAAATGCAAAACTGGTTTTGTTGTTCATAGTTCACTCTCTGGGTAATGCCAGCTTTACTCAGAAAAGCAATACAAAGAACGGACAGCTGTCTTGCCTATGCTCACTGCGGCACACACATCAGGCTAAAGGAACACAGAAAGGAAGGAGAGAAAAAAACCTCACCTTTCCTGAAAGCAATCAAGCAATCAGCTGTAAAATCTGTTAGGCAGCACAGTGCAGTCAAGAAGCATGTTACAGGAAGCAAAGCGCCTATAGACCCTGAAGATGGATTAGAGAACAGGGCTTGCCTGCAGCAGGGAACATATTCTCAGAAGTGGGAAGTTGAGGTTGCTTCCCAAGGGATCTATAAGGGACTAGGAAATGCATGTAACCCAGAATGTCACTGCCTGACTGGACACAGGATTGATGGGAAAGGAAAGATCCATGCTGTAAAGTAGGCAGGGTCAATTTGTTTTCTTACTCCATCAAACCTAAGTTCTATTTACAGAGCCACCATACTCTAAATAAGACCTGCTTTAAAGATAGGAGCTTTTTGTATTTTTCGGCATGCTGACATGAAGGCATAGACTGGGAACTCAAATTTTAAAGCTTCAGCTAATTTGGAGTCTCACCGAAAGCACATAAAACCTGGCTTCTACTGGAAAGTGGTAGCATAAATAAATCAGAAATATGCTGGTGACTACATAAATTACTGAAAATTAGCAGATAAACAGATTAAAGTGAATAATGAATTAAATTATGTATGCTTACTTGTGGCAAATGTACATCAGATTTTTTTTTGTTTGCATTTTAATAAATTACCATTTTACTATGGCATAGTAAAATATTGTGAAATCTGATCTGAAAAAAAATTTCTTGAGGCAAACAGGTGTGTCAAGAAGGTGTTTCTTAATTTTACAAGTACACAAGACAGCTACATTTATTCTAGTGCCTAAACTTCAGGCATCTCTCTCTAGGTATGTCTGGACTTCACAATAAGAGATTATAAATATGTTTCAGAATATATTATCAGCATAGCTGCATAATACTCAAGGTCACTCATACTGAAGGTAAGAAAACACTTTAGAAGCTGATAAGAGTAAATTTTGCCTAGGGTTCATTACCAGTATACCATCAGGCCTTATAATCTGCAGGTTATTGTTTAAAAAATTAAAAGCCTCTAAACAGAAAGATGAGAAAGAAGCTCTTTCAAGTCCACATTTACAATCAGGAAAACAACATGCTACATTTATGTTTGTTACTTCTGACGTAAAATCACAAAAATATTCTTACACAATCTCAGTGAAGATTCTCTTTTCCACAAAAAACTGTTACTTAACTGAAAACCAAAATTAGAAGAACACAACAAACATTCTGATTTCAAACTTCCATCTCTGGGTTGGATGTCCGCTTGAACTTCTTCATCACGTTAAAGTCTGATTTTTTGGCCCATTTATCAGAAAACTATCAGACTATAGCTGTGATAGTGCAAATCACATTATCATATAAAGTACATTATCTGGGCAAGTCATTATATATTCTAACACACTTGAGACTTTTTTTTTTTTATATTTTTGTTTTTCTCTTTTTTAAAATCAGTAGTATCTCTTGTATACGCCATAAGCCGTAAAAGTCATCCCTTGAGTCCTCAGACCTCTAAGCAAAAATTCTGAAGGGAGCATCCACTCTAAGCACCCATTCAGTTCCTTTGCCAAAAGTGATCTAAATGTTACTTGAGTCTGTATTAGGAGGTCAGAAGCCTATGCACAGAAGGTATATTTGGACTAGGAGAATTATGCTGTAGAGTCACTACAGAAAAATTCTTTTCTTTTCTTCATTCACCCATGTGTCCACATTTCACTAAAGACAGCTTCACAAGTCATCTAGATTAAAAAAGCATAAAAGATCTGCATATTATCCACTCTTTCCTATTTGGCATAACAACTCCTGGTAGCATCAGACAGATGATACAAACCTTCAAATCTTGCAAGTTGCCACTTAACCACAAAGTGATTGTTATTATGTGTTTGTGCAGCATTCCCATTTATGTGAAGCACTTAATCACTATGCTTGAAGTGGTCATCAAGACAGCTAGTGTTACCCTTTATAGACAAACACATTTAAACCAAAGTACACAATATCACTTATACTAATTTATATTTCTTAAGTATGAAGCTTGATAAATGAGACCAAATCCAGCAGTAAATGTACAGTCAGTGTGGAATTTCTTGGTTCAACGCCTATGACTGAACTTAACAGAAGTCTACAAAATAGCTGCTGTTACAGTTAGATAAGCTGTTTTCCACAAAGGGAAGTTTGTTGCATACTGCAAAGAGATTTTTACATAAATTCTTTGGATCAAGTATTTGTAGGTAGAAACACACTAAAATACCCCATGAATGACATTTTTTAGAACTTAATACATACAAGGCAGTACTCTCCAAACCACACTGAACATGCAGGTAACCTAGAAAATAATTACTGCGGAAAAGATGACAGGACTTTAAATAATTTCGGTATACACTTGTTACTATAATAGAGAATGTTAATTACTGGATGACACTAGATTTTTGTCCAATTCCATAACTTCCACTCAATACCAGGTTATGTTTGCAAATTTAGCAATGGAAAGTACAGATGAGGTTTAAATTTTCTGTTGGTATTTTTAACAAAGGAAGAATAAGGAGAAAGAACAGCTATTTCAAGAATTTATGGGTGCAATATAGTAAGGAGTATTTAACAAGCTTGCTCTTAAAAGTTATTGAATGATTCTAATTATCTGGGAAACAACAGTATTCTTTTACTAACTTAAAAGACTAACTTTTAAATTCTTATCTCTAGGATCCATTTTAGAGTATTTACTAATATTAGATAGAAGAAAATTAAACTTCAATTTGACAAGAAACATGCATTATAAACAGTTCAAGGCAGAAAAGAGAGTTCAGTTCAAAACAGTTCAAGCCAAGTTGAAAGTAAAGCAATACATACAGTTTTACACTAATTTTTCAGTCAACTTTTAAACTTACCAACTCTGTACTAGTCCAACTGAAGGCCTGTTAAGTAAGTTATCAGGCAACAAATTGACTTCTCTCATGGTGTTAGCTAGTCGCACTGGAAGTTCTTTCCGCAGAAACATGTATGAAGTTTTCTCACATGCATTGTCACGACCTGTTAGAAGAGAGGTGAAAAAAAAAAAACCCAGATGTCCATTTAAGCAGATCAAATTTTAGACTTCCCAGGCTTGTGGAATTAAAAACATTTTAAGTATGATTTCTTTCACTACTCACCTTTAGTTCCTTCACCCCAAAATGCATATTATACTTCTACCTTCCTAGAGCTTAACCCCTTTTATCTAACATTCTTCCCCATTTCATATAATCTCATCCTCCCTCCTATAAATAAAAACCTCTCAGCCTACAAATAAAATTCATTGAATACTGAAGACTTGATATCACCTCAAAATAAGACCCCAAAATACCACCTTTTATCAGTATGATTTTTTCTACTAAATTAAGCTTTTAAAAAGTGCATGCCACACATGTAATGGAGAGAAGAAAACAAAGGGACAAAACAGAACGGCAATAGCCAGTTGATGTTCATGCCACAAGCTCTTCAAAACTACTAAATATTTAAACATATCAGCAGCACCTGGAAAGACCAGCAAAGGTCATCATCCCTCCTAGGACTAGCCTACAAGATGCTCACTAGCCACCTGTAAGGGAAGTGCAGTGCTTGTCACCACATTCCCATTTGGAAAAGGTGCAGCTGAGATTATCTTGAACTTTCATTTTTAAATCAGATTTTTATCCAGCACAATATTTTAAAAATAAAATTAAAAAAAAACAACAAAAAACCAAAAATAACTCCCACAACCAAAAAAAAAAGTCAGAAAGCAAATGAAAGGGATCCAGCAAAAATACCACTACTTTGTTGCAGACCTAGTTGGAAAGGTGGTAATTCTCTGGAGCCACCCTACAGGAGCTAGAAGACTGACATAATTAATAGCATTCTTAAGCTAAACTAGTTGCTGATGATACCTATAAAACTTTAACTACAAGTATATGAAAGTGCAAGATGCTAAGACACTTGTCCAAGCAGTTCAGATGCAAGATCAGACCTGACAGACATTTTTGTATTTTGCAGCATTTCACAAGTGGGGAATTCCTCACCATAACTGATTTCTAAGAGTCCAAGTACATTTAAAAAATAAAAAATAAAAAAATCCCTTTTACTTGTAATTAACTATCAGTATTCTGCTTAAATCCAGAAAGACAGAAAATGTCTTTTGTGATGATAACCAGTAAAACTGCCTGTAAAATTTGTGAGTGAAGGCATAATACAGGAGCTATAAATTATGTTCAAGCAAACCAGAGTGTTAAAAGCACTGCCAGGCACATAATCACTGAGATTTGCAATTTGAAAGACTCAAGTACAATGCAACCAGCACAATCAAGGTGATACTTTTAAGACAGTCCCATTATAATCAGATGAACAGCAGAGTTTTCACCTTCTTTGCATAGGTAACATGCATTGATGGATTAGTTCCCAAACTGTAACAAGCTTGGGGGAATAAGCAGGAAGGATTAGGACTTCCCTTTCTTCTTGCTCATTTAGGTATCATCAGTCAGTGGATCATTAAATTCTATTAGTGTCAGCAATTCTATTATCGTTCTTTCAGCAAACATTTGGATCTATTTCACTTACTTGCACTTTCACATCTTCAATTACAAATACACACATCCTGTCAAAATTAGACAAAGGAAACAGACATTACATTGTTGTTTTCTGTGAAGCACAGTAATGATTTCAGAGTTCAATCCTTCAATTAAGTTAGATACCAATTCACCTCCAATAGAGGACAGATACCTGTTTGTTCACAAGTCATTATACATAATAGGTCTTTAGGAAGACTGTGGCTGGACAGCAGGACTCTCAGACTAGCTCACGCTACAGCTTCTGGGCTGGAAAACCCTCAGGAACAAAAATTTCTTCCCCAAGAGTGACCGAGAGCAAGTTTAGTTATTTTGTAGGCAATGAAAAGCAAAACGAATGAAAGACAGCCCAGACAGAGAAGGAGGAAATAACAAACAAGAACCCACGGCATACAGGAGTCTGTGAAAGGGCATGGGAGCCCTTTACGGACACAGTCCCAGGACTCGTGGCAAGGCAGAAAACAAAAGCAGGAGGACTGGCAGAAGAAACCCACTTCATCTCTTCCCATGAGCAAGGGCACATCTCTGTTCAACCTGTCTCACCCCAGCAGTTCCAAACTGTCTCTTTTCAAAGGAGTTGCCTTGCTCTAATGTACAGCTACATTTTAGCTCCAAAGCCTCTTCAGATCCCTTCGCATGCTCACTGCAGGAAAAGGAAAGGAAGTTGTGTTTAAGCTTGCCTAACTGGAAGACTTGGTTCACCATAACTTCAGTATATCTTTTTGGTTTGGGATACACAGTCGGAATATCGTTTGCTTAGCTGTATGCAATTTATCCGAGAGCCTTCACAGAGCTGATTCACTTCTACTCTAATATCAGTTATCTGCTTGCCAAACAGCACGTGCAAGAGAAGAGAGAACGGCTATTCACTAGGATCAGCCACAACTAGATGTTCCGCAGCTTCAAAGCAAAAAAACATACTTAATGTATCCTAACAGTTGGTCCTTGGCTGCTGTTCCTCACAGCAACACTTACACCGCCACATTTGTCAAAATGAGGGATATCCTACTAACTACAGAACCAAAATTCTGAGTCTGTAAGTTAGGTATTTTCTTCATTAGAAGGTACTTCAACAGAAAAATGGCAATAAAAAGCAAGATATTACAAGAAAGTAATCTTCAAGTTATTTCAAATTATTACTATTGCATGCATACCTAGGGCAAAATTTGAGATGTCAACTGTAACCGCAGCAGGTCTTTAAAAAGGTTTTAAAAAAGGGGGTCAACAAATGCTCTGTCATCTTCAATCTTCTCTGTTTGGGCTAATCAGTAACCCCATGCAAGTGGTACAGAAAAGCAAATTCATGTCTGCCTCTCTGCTACGTTCAAATCTTCAGTTCAAAACTAGCACCAAAGAGAGACTGTGATGCCAATCTTGAGATTCTTGTTTAAGTACAAGTCTATGTAACAGATTGACAACAGATACAGCCTTCAACATAAAATGAGAAAATATATCAGTCAAACAAGGATCTAAGCAGTGATCTGGATTTCAGGATTACACATCATCATCGCTGGTGGACCTTCAATCCAAAGGAAATTCAGGAAGCAGTTTTATCTCGAGACAGTTTTCTCTATTAATTTATTTTCCCCCTCTCTTGGATTCAACTCTTCTCTTGACATCTACTCAGACCTTCCCTGCTTTTATCTCTTTCACCTTTTACCCAATAGTGCTAAGAGATGGAGAACAAATCTAACACTGATAAAAAGGCCCATTCAGGCTGCAGGGATCATGCACGTAGCATGTAGGGGAAAAAAAAAAAAAAAAAAAAAGAAACAAAACAGAACAATTTTCAATTGGAAGGAGTGAACATTTACCACAATGTTCCCTCTTTTCAGTTCCTTCCATTGCAATGATGGAATTGGACAACTGTTGCAAAGCTGGACCTAAACCGTTCTGGGTCCTGCAACAAGAGGCACTAACAATGTAGAGGCTTATCCACAGACATGGAGCAGACCCCGATTCAATTCTGGCAAATTCTACAAATTGCCAGAGCAATATGCTGTCCAAGATTCAGATTACAGAAGGATTAGTTCCATAAAAAAGGCTGTACATAAACCTCGATTTTGCTGCAGAAAAGGGCAGAAACTTAGCATGGCACCATGAACTCTGCTTCCTCTAGATCATCAAATGCTCTCAGTTCAGCTGCCAGATTCTCACATTTGTGAAACACCCCTTTGAGAACAGACTACAGTAGCAGTCCTTCACAGACAATGACCAAAGTCATCTGCTTCAAAAACCTAACATGGCTGTCACATCCCTAGCAGGTATCGGACTGCCAGGGTAACATCATGAAAGCATCAGTACTTTGAGTATTAACACTTACCTGTCAGAGGAGACAGGAAAATAAGAAGCTAAGTGATTATTTTAGTCTTTTCACTGCACCCAGAGCTCTAGTTCTCTCTATTATGTATGTAGTTAACACTGAGCTGAGACATTAGATACCACACTACTTTAAGACTCAAAAGCAGGAAAGTTCTACCTGTTGTTGAAAGGAGGGACTCCACACAAAATCCCTTAAAAAAACCCCAACAAATAAACAAACAAAAAAACCAAACCCACACAACTACAAGATCAGAAGCATCTCACCTCCTATCCCTGTGCAACTACTACTACTGCTGCTTTTATCTAGGCAGAATAAAGTAAGACAGACAGAAAGGCAGAAGCAACGGACTGTATCTACTCTCTTCTCGAGCTTCCAGAATACTTGTCATCTCCCACGCTAGCAAATAAAACAGAGGAAAAAAAAAAAAAAACCAACAAAAAACTGGAGTAGAAGGATAGGGCAATCTTCAAAATAGTACACAAAAAGATGAAGATATCAGAGCAAACTGAGCAAAGGCTAAAACTAAAAACTTGCTGCTAAAGCTAGGAAAACAGAACTCAAGGATCAATTAATTCCACTGACTATACACCATTTCAGGAGCATAGGCTGTATATTAAATGGCAAACAAGCTATGCTTGCACAGCTCCAATAAACATGGCTACAAAAAACAAAACAACACCCAAAAAACCAAGCTAACCTCAACTCCAAAACCATTCCTATTCCCAGCAGAAATAAAGACATTTTCAGCATACTCTCTAGGTATTTATCTCACCAACCACTAAAAACACCAATCCCACAAAAAGCATACAGGGTTGGTGTGTTTGGTAAAGACAGGGCTTTGTAAAACCAAATTAAAAGAAAAGGAACACACACAATGTAACTGCAGATGCTGATTCCTGTGAGCCTCGCTCTCTACCACAGAGCTGCCTCTAAGAAAGCTGCACATTGAAATTGGTTTCCCTTTTCCAACCTACCACGTCATGCTACAGGACAGCAACCACAGCCTGCACAGCTGTTCCAACACAGGTAGCCAGTAGATGGCCATATCATGGCCCACACTAACCTGAGGCACTTAACCTGAATTTTAGACATCATAGATCTAAGCTTCAACCCAAGCTCCATCACTGCTCTCTAAGGCTACTTCCACCAACAACTGCAATTTTTTCATTGTGCCCTTTTTTAAGGACATGCTTTCACTTGGCACATATCATTGACATAGTAAGAGACTGACTTTTATGTCATTAAGTAAACTCGAGAAACTCTGAAGTTTCAAGAAAATTAAACTTGAAGAATTAATGACAGGAAAATGTTTCTGCATCTTACTGAACTATAATAAGCATACCACTTATGAAGTCTGAACAATTAAGTTTTGTTCAATAACTACTGCTAGAAAAGCAGCTCAATCCAGAGGAATTAAAGTCTGCAAGTAAGCTTTCCCAGATAACTTCTGTTCTTCAGTCAAGTTCCCATTACTAGTTGCCCCTTTGCAGCCTACGGGAAAAGCACACTGACAGAAGTGCTCAAGTCTTCTCAATCTAAACTCTTTATGTTCATAAGTGAGAATTTAGTTAACACTGTACAACCATTGATTTCTACTCTGTGTCATTGCATTGCTAAGCACAATCCAAACTGGGAAGCTCACGTGCTAATTCACTTTCCAGTTAAAGTTTCCAATAGTCATGCAGGAAACACAGCGTACAGATAAGTTACCAGAGCTGAAGTACAGGAACACTTGATCTTAATGAACCACTTCTGATTTATGCAATTTAGCTAACAGATCCAAGCTCTGTCAGCCAGGCCAATTGCAGCACTTTCTTTCTATTCCAAAGGAAAATTTTAGGATACTACTCACTAATGAGAAGCCCCTATTTTGTCCTCTAAATAACCAGTCCAAATCACATTCACAAAGGTCCAGACTTCAACTTAAGAAATGCAAAATAAGCAAGTACAACTACACTTCAATTTGCATACAGAAAAACTATACTTATCTCCAGTTATTTCCAAAAAATCTCTGAAACAGTCAGTTTGTATCTTCTGTGTATTAATTACTATAGCCATATAGATGAATAGTAGTGTCAAGAGAAAGTCAGTTTGCATCTTATGTAAATGCAGGTTAAGGGCAAAACGTCAAATAGTTGTCATTATCTCAACATGGACAAAATCATTACATTTATTATTACATTAGCTGTACACTAATGTAATAATAATGTAGAAATAATAACATAAGTTATGATACATAACTTGTGAACTCCAGTAAACACATTTCAAGTAAATGGTTCTCCGAATGAAACAGACTTGTGCTGGGAAGCAGTTTAACTTACTGTTGAACTGGAACAGATAAACAGAAGGAATTAACAGATGCACAATCCCCTGCAGATCTATGAAAGTCTTAGTCAAACTGCACTCATTAATTTTAACTCTTAAAGCCACAACTTTTCTGTCATATTAAAAAGACTCAAAGGAAGATGTGCTTCTGTCTCAAGAGGAATGGATTATCAGGCAATCACCTGTAACAGCTGTAAACCAGTACCACATATTATGTAGAACTCAAAGCATGCATTTTTAAAATAAGCTTCCCTGATCTAAACCTAATGTTTGTACTGCTTACCACTCTGTTCTAATTAAATAAAGTTTTGACTTATTTTATAGCATTTGCCAAGTAGAGTAGTCAAAGGGATCCATAAAGTTTAATGCAGAGATGCTCAAGCAATTACCCACAGGCTGTATTATTTTTCAGACACATTGGCCAAAGGTTGTTTTTCCCTGGGGCAATTTCAGAGTAGGCTGAAAGTCAGACAAATCATTTTAGCAGCTGAGTCTTGTCTTGCTGTATCACAGGCACTCCTCACAGTACATGACAAGCAAAAACGCAAATTGTTCTTAGAAGAAACCATGGCCTGGATCATGGATCCTAGAGCTATATGTGCAACCCAAAACCTCCCTCCCTTACCAAGCACAAGGAGCTTCTAACAAAAGTGGCTCTTCAGAGTACCTCAGTTCCCCTTCTGCTAACACTTCTGAGATCTAAGCAGGGAATAGTCCAAGAGCAGTGAAAAGGTGCACATACTATACGCACATCAACCCTGGTCACACTGCAAAGGAGATCTATAGCTTTCAAACAGGAGAAATTTACTGTTTTGTTCCACTGAGACCAAAATTGTAAAACAAAATTTTAAGGGTTTAGGTTGTGGGGTTTTTTTAATGCAGATAAGGCTTAAAAATTAAAACATCAAGCCAAAGAAACTCATTCCCCATTTATTGCCCTCTGATCAGATTCTGTTACAATCAACTGACCAGAAAAGAATGATTTTTGCCCCTTTGAGATTATAATCACCTTTTCCTCCTGTAAATGGTGAAGACCTATTTCACACCGAAGGTTATGGTTAGATATTCCAAATTTTTAAGACTCTTCCTAAGTTCTCACAGCTTTGCCAGCTTCCTCCCTAACCTTTACGGAAAACTTCCATAATTCCCACTAACTGTTCCAGAAAAATATGAACCTCTGTTTTATCTTTTAGTTCCTGCCAACATGCCAAAGTTATTCCAAATCTCCATGATAAATAAAATTAATGTTTATGAGCAAACACTCATACAGTTAATATCCATTACATAAAATACTGCCAATGCCACATGGTTCAGTTTCCCTTCAATCTCAGTGAGCTGAAAGGTGTTAGACTGTTAAAATATCCTGTTACAAAATGCTTTTGATGATTAACAAACCACATTGCAAAAAATAGATGAGAGGATTCCTCTATGGCACTGCCAGTTACCAGGGTTCAGATGTATTTATGCAGTCCACACAAATTTTTAAGCATAAAGACAAAGTAAAATCTAAATTATTTTTTAGCAAGAAATAATTTTTAACTTTGCCTCTTTCATATAGTCTTCAACCTAATTCTGAAAAATATTGACTAAAATTTACACAAGTGTACCATTTGAAGGAATTAAGTCAGTGAAAGTATTATAAATCCCGCATGACTTACTTTACATTGACTCCAAACTAATGTGCCCATTTTGTTTTACACACACACACATACACACATAGAGTAAAAGCAGCCTCTTCCCAGGCAAAGAAAATTATTTAAACAGAGCAAAGACACAATGACATATTTGCTTAGAAAAGATCAGAGGAAAAATGCTCAATGTAATAGTATCTTACAAAATACAAAGCACCAGAAAAAGGAGAAGAATGGTATATCTCAGTCACAGTTCAGTGCTCTAATCTGTCCTTTCAACCTAGTACTCCAAGAAGAAATATTACATTTAACTCACTCCAGGAACACACAAAGTCATAAACATATTTTAAGAAAGATAAGTAGCAGCCTGTAAAATATTTGAGCAATTCTGGGAAGAAAAAATGGCTTTTAAAAACACTAATTTATTAAGGAAAACTGGCATCAAGAAAAACTGCTTTAATATAGTAACTATGGAATTAGATAATAGAATTCCTAAATCTATGCCCAATTCTCCTACAGATTACATTGTGTTGGGCCTTGGAAGAAGCGGAGCAATATTACTCACTCTCCACAGAACAGTACTGTGAAGATCAAAGACTGCTAGTAAAACACAGTATATATGAAGTGTTTTTCAAAAGTGTGTCTAACAAGTCTGGCTGGGATGAAGTCACCTTTCCTCACAGCAACACATAAGGTTCTGCTGTGAGGGTGCTGTGCTTTGGATTTGTAACTGTAAGTGTTGATGACATGCCCCTGGTTTTGGCTGTTGCTGGACACTACTTGCACAGCACAAATGACTTCTCTTTCTCCTGCACTCAGCCCTTACCCCGGCAAATAGGTTAGGGGGTGGGTTAGAGGCTGGAAGGGGACAGAGCTGAGACAGATGACCTAAACTGGACAAAGGGATGTCCCACATTACATAATGTCATGCCCAGCAATTTAAAAAAAGGTGGTTCTGTCTCTGAAGACGGCCACTGCACTGAGACAGGCTGGGTGGGAAGAGACAAGTGACTTCCTTTGCATCACTTGTTTCTCTTCCTTTTTCCTTCATTATTAAACTGTCTTTATCTTGACCCACGCATTTCCCATTTTGCCCTTCCTATTCTCTCCCCTGGCCAATGTGGGGTGGGAGGAGGGAAACAAACACCTGCATGAGTGCTCATCTTAAAGTTATTCCATAGCTTTTCATGGGTTGGTTGGGTGTTGGTTTTTTTTGAGGTTTGGGGTTTTTTTGGTGGCTTTTTGTTTGGTTTTTTGTTGTTGTTGTTTTGGGGTTTTTGTTTTGTTTGGGGTTTTTTTGGTGGTTTGTTTTAATTAAGAATTTCACATGAGCTGTGCCAAAACTTCATAAAAAGCCAGGCAGAGCATCTACTGCTACTGCCTTAGCAAGCACCAAATTAACTTAGAAATCAGAGTGCCCCAACACAACTTATTTTTTCTTTACTACCTGATTATCTCTTGGCGCTTACCTATGTATCACTTCATTATTAGTTCTATAATTTTTCAGCTACTTCAGTCAACCTCACTTACTCCTTCTTTCTTTTTCACACAGGTAGTTTATTTTCCCACTTTCACAACTCAGAGGCCATCACCATTGGTTATTTTCATGAAGCTTGTAAGCAACAGCTGAGCTGTACCAGGCTGCTCACATTTGCAGAAGAGTGTTCAGCTACTCGCAAAACACATCACTGGCTTATTTCTACTGAAACCCACTAAGCCAAGAGGATCTAGACATATTTCAGCTTATCTAAAATCAGGGGCAAGGGAGAGCTGTGATTTCCTTTCAGTTTCTGGATACAAGTTATCTTTTTTCTGAACACCAAAGCAAAGACGAATTCAGCAGCCCTTACTATTACCTAATTACTTTAATCAAGTAAATGCTACACTTCAGCACTCTCCCCAATTACTATAAATTATCTCAGCATCTTTTCCTCTGCTTTTCTATCCCATGACTTTTCACCTCAGCTGTTACTTGTACTGCTCCCTGACATACATGTCCTCACTTCCAGTTTTCATATGATTCCTTTTTAATCAACAGTATTTCTGGAATTCCTAACACTGGTCTCCTACTTTCTTTTGCCTGCATCAGAAACTGACAGGTCATCTTATATTCCTTACGTCTTGGGAGAGACCCTATCTACCTATTTCCTTAGCTTGTGAAAGTTATGGTACTTTAAAATCACTAGCTATTATTTCTTCTGTTCCTGAGAGGAAAGAATACCACCAATTCATGATAATTTTCACCAAAATTTAATTAAGTTTCAGATTTTCAAGCACCTCCTTTTTTGCTGAAATCTAGTCCAAAGGAGGCAGTGCAACTATTTCTACCAGTTTCTGAAACAAAAAGGTGTCCAAAATATCCTTAGATCTTCAAGAACTACAAAACCTATCTTTCTGTCTTTCCAGAAAGTGGTTTTACTGTCAATCCATTTCTGTCAAGCTGTATTCTGTATCACTTCTGTTACCTAATAAAAAGGGAGGGGCGGAGGTGGAAGCAAAAAAGCAAAGCATTGTTTACTGCTTTATGCAGGCCTGGTATTCTTGTTGTCTTTCACCAACAAACATTCAATTGTCTGCTTAAACACCATATACAGCTTCAGGAAAACAATGCATGAGTATGCACACATACACGTATGCAGTGTAACATCATCTCCCTTTCTGAGCACCTGAAAGCAGAGGGCTGCAGCAGCACCTCTGGTCAGCCCAAAGACAAACAAAACACAGACTATGAAACTTTCTGCTGTTTAGAAAAACAAAACAATCAGTCGGAAGATGCTCACTTGCAGGCTACTAGCCTACATTTACAGGCAAGAAATGGCCAGTTAAATCACCTACTTCAGGCAGAATTTCCAATGCTTAGGACCAATCCTGTTCAACATCTTTATAGGCGACATGGATAGTGGGATCAAGCGCACCCTCAGCAAGTTTGCCAACGACACTAAGTTATGTGGTTGACATGCTGGAGGGAAGGAATGCCATTCAGAGGGACCTTGATAAGCTTCAGAGGTGAGCCAATGCCAACCTCATGAAGTTCAACCAAGCCAAGTGCAAGGTCTTGTATCTGGCTCAGGTCAATCCCAGGCACAGCTACAGGTTGGGCAGAAAAGTGATTCAAAGCAGCCCTGCAGGGAAGGACTTGGGGGTGTTGGTCGACAAGAAATTCAACATGAGCCAGCAGCGTGCACTCGCAATCCAGAAAGCTAATCGTATCCCGGGCTGTATCAAAAGGAGGGTGACCAACAGGTTGAAAGAGATGATCCTACCCCTCAACTTTGCTCTTATGAAACCCCACTTGGAGTACTGTGACTGATACAGATAATTCTGTACATGACATACACCATCATCTAATATTACACAGTACTATACACACACAAATTATCTGTCTTATCAGCTCAATAGTGAATGCTGAAGTTATGACTCTCCAGAATTCCACAATGATCAATATTAGGCTTTATAAAATTCAATATTATGTACAGTATTGGAATACCACTGCCTGACAGACTGGCAGAGGTGCAACTGTTATTTATAACCTGTTACAATTTACATCAAACAGGGGCTTCCAGCTACTTGCTGTACTACAGCCCATTCAAAGAAACACACTTTTTATATTATGAAACACAAACTTTATCCATGCTCAAATCTAGAGAATGAAGGACTGAATACAGAAAAGAATTAATCCCAAAATAATTCAAGACCAAAAGCAGGCAGACAACCCTGCTTGCACATCTAGCCTTCACTGTGGCAAAAGGCTAGCCTTTCAAGGTAAAAACTGAGTAGTAAAATGCTTCTATCCCCGTGTTAGGCAAAACTCTATTTGGATTCTATTTAAAGCTCCAACAGACATTTTTTAAGAATAATACTGGAGACATTCAAAACCCGCCTGGACACATTCCTGTGTAACCTCATCTAGGTGTTCCTGCTCCAGCAGGGGGATTGGACTAGATGATCTTTTGAGGTCCCTTCCAATCCCTAGCATACTGTGATACTGTGAATACTGGAAATCCTGGAAAAGCCAAAAAAGATAATTCCATGGTATTTTCATAAGGCTTAAAAGTAACTCATGTTATTAAGCTAACAAATGTATTTAGCTTTACAAGATCAAAACAAAATACTCCATCACAATGTACAAATACCCCACAGTGAAAAAAATTCCAGACATTAAAGGATCCCAATGTACCAACGACAACTTAACAAAATTGCTGGTTAGAAGCTGAAGCCAGTCAGATGAAAATAAAAGACAGTAATGCCTGACTAGCATCCATCTTTCTGATGTGATTCAACGCTCAGCACACTAGTGGTTAACATTCACATTAAAACTTTTTTTTTTTTAAGGTGCATTTAACTCAAGCGTCATATTTAAGGTCAATGTACAGTACAATAAATAAAATAAAATAGCAGTACAAAGAAAAAAAACCACAACACAGCTACAGGGAATAAATGATGAGTAATTATTTAATAGTACCTTTTAGCCCTAAAATCTGCAAATGCCTTAGATATACATTGTTTAAAAATTAAAAAAAAGGGAAAAAAAAACCCCACAGATAACTTCCAATATCTTTTTGTATAAAAAAAAGTCTTATAATAGTAATCGTCCATCAGAAAATTAGTAATTATATTTGGAGACATAAGACTGCTTTCAATCTCTACTTTCCTACCCCCACATCTTGCTGTTCACATCGTAATCTGCTACCTTTTCAATGGCACATCTTCAGTTCTAGTGCTGACATGTGCCTGCTGACAACAAGACAACATGAAGTGTAAACACTCCTGCAGAAACCTGATCTAACACTGCACATACAACTGACAGCAATGCCAACATTTGGTTTATTCTTTGAATTGGTTCTGGAAGAGGCCTACAAGTCCTCAAGACAGGTGCCACAAACTAAACCATTTCATAACATAACCCAAACATAAGTGGGGTGGATCCATTGCTCATGTTTTCCTCCAGCTATGCCTCAGGACACAGGAGTTTCCAAACTGCATGCACTCACTGTGATTATCTACTGCATGCTCAGCTGTTCACAGTACAGTGAAATTACTAAATTACAACCTTTGTGATACTTTTCAATGCCAGTAACTGTAGCAGTTACCACAGATATTTTGATTATAACCTATGAAATCAAGATCCCCTAAGCCACATTTCACAACAAAAATTCACTATGATTCACCATCTTCTATCTTAAGTATATACATGTCTTTTTTGTCCAAACTCACACTATGCGGCACATAAACACTAACATATGACAAATAAGGAAGGACAAGTGCCATTTTGTTAAAGTTTCATCTTATGTGCAAAGAGCTAAGAAAAGCAAAGTTTAACTCCACAGGTACAAAATTCATCCAAAATATTTAGTTTGAGACTTAAAACAGAAAAGGCTAGAACATAGTTAATTACAACTGGCCAAGATAGTTTCAGTACTAACCAAGCTCCAAAAGCGCATGGTACTTATTTTTGACATAACAAACCTCAGACTCACAAAAGTCTCAGGCACTTCATCAGACGAGCAGCAGCAATGAGGGTAATACACAAGAATAGTATACTGGCATACATTCACAATACAGCACTAGCGCAACTTCAAATGACTTTTTCACGCATGATCAAAGGATTACATGACTTATACTTCACCTGCATCTTTATTTGTACTTAATTATATATAACCTTTTCAATATAGCCATTCATTTCATGAAACATTCATTAATATCTTCACTGCCAACTGAGGTACGTCAACAGGACCCAAACCGAGCAATTGCATAGAGCCTGCCAACTCAGGCAGGATTCAGCATTAGCATGGCTGTAAGGGTTCTGGCTCACACCTAGCCCTTACCAAAGCAGGCTGTAGTGTGGGCAGAATGAGTTTATGTTTGTTGTTTGGTTTTTTTAACTCTAAATGCTAGGACCCTCCTCAACATAGAAACTCCACTCTCCTCAAATAGACCTGTCTGATGGGTTATTTACTTTCCCCAGGCATACATGTCCAACTGATTACCCATGCATGTAGTTGCTGTTACAGACTACCAGGTATTTTGCATTTTCCTGTCACCCCTAAAACAATCTAAATTGAGATTCTATATCAATACATATCTCCAGTATGTGCATTTTTTTGCCCTCAAACAGCCTAGCCCCAAAAGCATACAAAGATTAATGTACCTGAATGTTAAACTACATCTCTACTTACAAGTGCATTTCAGAAAAGGTATTTGAGTAATTATATCCAACTGGGTCACTTAGGAATGCCTGCACTTGGAAATCTACCAAAAAAACTTCCAGAGTGACTAGTTTGGAAATAAACAGCTGAATATAGTTGGTTGGTTTTAATTTTTTCCAGACCACAATAATTATGAAGGCCTGGAAAAACATGGAGTGAACATGCTAGCATTAAACAAGGTCAAAACTTGTTTATATTAAAACACAGAAAAAGGTCATTCTTTTGCAAAGGAATGAGATTGCACAAGAATCTTGAGAAATGCACTTTGTAAGAAAGAAACGAAACAAAGAGTATCAAGAAGAGTGTGCAAAGAGAAAATGAACACACTGAAAAAAGCAGCACACAATTCAAGCTCTCATACTTTGTGACAGACATCATAAACCCATGACCGAGTAACCTTTTACATAGTTATGGCAGCTATAAAGATAGCTGCAAGCACAACAAAGTAAATCACATATAGCAGAACATGGCATGTAGACACAAATAGGTCTCCACTATAAAAACCAACTAAGAATCACTCCTTTAGGCACTGCTTTCTGTTTTGTTTCATAGGTTTTCAGTGCCAGGGAGTTAGCTCAGACAGCCAAGCTGTCTTTTACAGTGGTTTAATTACCTGAATTAAGGTACCTGAGAAAGTTTTAAAACAAACATCATTAATTTCTCATCAATAGACACTCTACAGCCACACTATGCACACAACTGTATTCCATACAACCCACACTTAGTGATTAAAAAAAGTTTAAGCTGTGTGTCAATATACCCTGCCACCATGTTTGAAGAGACTCTTCAGCCCACAAGAAACAGTTTTTCTCCTCCTGCTCACCAGGATTTTGCAAAGAGCCAATAATTTAGAAGCCAGCTTAGTCTACAACAACAAACACAAAAAAGACAAAGACTATATTATAGTTACATTATTGTCAGAAATGAAGGAAAAAAAATAATCTTTCTCCAAATAAATTTTGAATTACATTAAGTGCAAATTCCTCTTTTAATACAAGAAACAGACCTCAGACAAAATCAGACTTCCATGAGACAGTTACTCACATTTCCTTTGGGCTTATACTCTTTTATGTCTGTTGAAAATTTATAGCTGTTTTTGTAACACAAGCACTACATTTAGGTAGCTCAACAAAAATATCATTTATAAGTGAGACATTAGGTAGCCTCCATAAGCTGACTACAGAGTCTTCTTCCCATCAAACATTCAGGCTACGCAAACACAACTGAACTGCACCTTGAGTATTATGCTCCTTATGCTTGGTGCATTTGCCCTCTTGAATACTCGTGTCCTGTGCAACTAGCAAATTCTTTTTCAGGTAATTCAGGTATAAGTAATGTAGCGCCCTGACACTGTGCATAAAGCCCAGGCTTTCTAAGCCTCAAGTGGTACAACTCCTGTATCAACATCTTATGGTTTGTTGCCAATTTTTCCTCAGGGCCTCTGAAGTCTCCAACAGAACTTGAAATTACCCAAAGCAGTCAATGCCCAGGATCACACAAGTAACTACATTGGTTTTAATCTATTTGATTAAACTGCTGTAATCCCCCTGCTTGAGTTTTCCCAAGGAGATGTCAAGAGGCCAGTAAGGTTCATTAAGATCAACATGATAGTTTTAGCAAGGTTGATGCAGCACAGAACTACTAATCTTACAAACTCCCAGTGATCTTAGATGCCTAGATCATAGGCATTTTCTTCTTCAGAGATTTTAAGTGTCAACAACTATACAGTTTCCTACCAGTTTTAAGACATGGCTACACTTAAATACATAGCCCACGTACATGCAAGATTCCATAGGAAAATCCAGTGACAACAGACTGGAGCATGTCCAAAGAACAGGGCTGGCCAGACTGTAACATACCATTCTTACTATGTTCGTTCCCACTAACATAAACCAGGCCTAAAATCATAAAATAAAACTATTTCTTGCTGGAGAATCACGAGACACATTTCAAACCACAAAATAAAACAGATACTACAATGTTAAAGCAAAGAGCATTATTAAAAGGCTGTCACACAAGAGTCATCCAGAAGCAAGTAGTAATGCAGAGGCAACCTGGAATGGTAGAAATCCTTGCCAAAAAGCAAAGTTTTGCCAGAACACCCAAGTCATTAAAACAAAGACTGAAATTTTTACACTCTTCTAGTCACAATCAAAAACCTACACAAACATTAATACTTCCCAGCAACAATTTACAAATCAAACTTTCAAACAGAAAATAGTGAAATAATTTGTTTACTGACAAGACTAAAATAAAGATTAGGCCACTGTTCTTGCCAATACAGACAGACATGGTGTATGGAATACAAATGCCAGAGCATGAGAAGTACAGCAGCAAATGAGGGAGTGAGAGGGAACAAACTCACTCAACTCATGTGAGTGGAGACCAGATAAGGAAAGCGTGGCTTCTAGTCAGGTTCTCCTTTTAACATAACACAGGACAAGGTATGACATGTTTTTAAAATGGCAGAAAGCCCTGTCTCAGCAAGACATGGTAGCAAGCCCAGTGCTGGCTCTCTACACTTTCAGCATTCTTTCACTAATACCATTGCCATAAATGTGCAATTGCTTCCACTTTTAATCACCTTCTGGCTTAACACTTCTAGCTCATTTTTGTCATCCTGCACCTTTAGTGTAATAGCGGAATGAAGGAACACTCTATTTAGCTTCATTGCGTACCCACAGCCTTTATATTTACACTACAAGTAACACTCCTAGGCTAGTAAGATCTAAACAACTCTTGTGTCACAGGGCAGGAGCCAAATAATCTCTGACACAGATAGTGTTTACTATTATTTAGATGAAAATGTCAGTTTTTTAAGAGCAAAACAAGTCATTCCTGGTTTCAGTCCAGTGCTTCTGACATGGCAAATGCTGTCTATTCATCAGCAACACTTCCTAAAGCACATTAATTTTCCTTGAACGGGTCTCCTACATAAGTACTGCCAGAGTTCACTCCTGAGGTTTAGGTAAACTAACCTCTGCATGATGGATTAAAATTTTAATATTCAGGATCTGTAGCTTACTTTCCCCTTCAGCCGCTAAACTCCACAGAAGTTCGGGTCAGAAGCCCGGGTCAGAAGCCCTTATTGCGACCCTCTTGCCCACGGTAAGCCCTGTCTGGGAATAACCCAAGGAAGGAGAGGCAAGCCTCCCGGCGCCTCGCCTCACTTCAGGACGCCAAGACAGCGCAGCGGCGGTGTTTACCACCGGGTGCCGAGCACCAAGTGCAGCTGGCTGCCACCGCAGGAGCGCACACCACGGCCCCACCAGCCGCCGGGACCTCCCGCGGCCAGGCCGCCCCCAGCCGTGACTGCGCACCCAGAGGCCACCGCAGGAGCGGGCCCCGCCGCCCAGGTGCGGAGCGAGGAGACGAGGCCTATCCGCCGGCCTCCACCACCGGCCCGGCCGGGCCCTCACCACCCCTGCACGGCGGGGGTGAGGGAGGACCAGGCGACCCCCACCCCCCTCACCCTGCTCCCACAGCTGCTGTCTGCCCTGCCACTCACCGAAGTCGAGGAACTGCTTGATGGAGAGAGGCGAGGGGGAGAAGCGGGAGTAGTACTCGATCTGCTTGGGGATGGGGCTCTTCAGCAGCGCCCCGCACAGCCGCATGGCGCGGCACGGCACGGCCCGCCCGGCTCCTCTTCTCCGCCGCCGCTCCTCGCCTCTCCTCTCCCTACCCGAGAGCAGCACTAGGGCGCTGTGGCGGCGGCTCAGTCACCCGTCCTCATGCTAGGGCAGCGGCCAGCCCGGCGGCGCTCGTCGCGCTCTGCGGCCCGGCCCGGGGGGAGGGGCGAGCGGACGAAGACAAGCCCCCCACCGCCTGCGCGCGCTCCCGCACGCACGCACGCACGCACTCCCCGGCGCACGCGCACGCCCGCTGAGGGCGCTGAGAAGAGGGGGGGGAGGACAGCTGTCGCGTGCCGCCCGCCCACCGGCCGGGACACCCCTAGTGCGCAGGCGCAGCGCCGCAAGGGGAAGGGAGGGGCCGAGAGGGTGTGGGCGGGCGCGCGTGCGGTGTGCGGAAGCGGTGGGGCTTGTGCCTCACATGGAAGTGTAGAACCAAGTAGGTTGGAAAGAACGGTAAGTGCATCAAGTCCAACCATTACCCCAGCGCTGCCAAAACCACCGCTAAACCGTGTCACTAAGGGCGTTGTCTGCACTGTTTTTGAACTTTTAAAAGTGATTACACCACTTTCCTAGGCAGCCTGTTGCAATACTGAACCAGAACATGGTGGGGTGCCCTCAGCATTTTCTCAGCATAGCCCATGTCCACCCTGTGATGTTCATCCAGTTGCAGGCATTGGGCTTGCACTCGGAATTGATCAGTTAATATGTATTGTATCAGCCAGCCTATAAGATGTTGTATGCATGATTGGCTTTGACCTGAAATTCAGCCTTAATGGCATCAGTATTGGTATTCAAAGGGTTTTGCAGTTCATGTGAGACTGGCAGAAGAAAGGCTGCCCTACTTTTGTGTAACAAAGCAAGTTTTCAGCAGTGGAGAGACCAAGGTTTAAAAGTGGAAGGCTCCACCATATCCTAACATGAGGCCTACTATGGCTGTAAGGGGCCCAGCTGCATCTCATACAATGCTGTACTCCCATGAAGACAGTCCCTAAGTCCATGTCCAGTGTCTGTCAATCCTTAGGTCCTGATATTACCTAAACTATCCTGAAAAGTCTGTTTTTATCTGAGAAAGTACCTAAATACAATAAAAATTAGGTTTGATTGCTAAAATCAAAAGTGAAGCTGGGTATTTGAGAGCTAAAATGTACCACTGAATGAAATCACCATCCATCTTTTTCCTATTTTGCTATGATGTGGTTTAGGTACATTTATGACAAATGCATCTGATGACAACTGATCACAAATTTCTTTATTTGTTCTGTGAGGAGTTCAATGTAAACTTCAGCACATGCAAGATAGTATTTCTCTAATTATATAACTGACTCACAGAAGAAGCAGATACTCTTCAGTTACTGAAAGCCTTCCTTCATCCTTCCTATCGTGATTGACCTTGCAGAATTCGAGACTGTGAAATCCTGACTTAATGTACAAATAGCTGGAAAACATTTTAAAATCACTTCAATTGCAGGTCATAGAAATGACTGCCTTGAAGAGGCATGTCATGTAATCAAGGCTGACAAAATGAAATGTCTCCTGTAATTCTGAAGCTTTTTTGGCAGATGAGGAGAAGGGTTCTAAAACTTCTGTTACGTACTCTTATGGGGTTTATTTTGATTTCTCTATAGCATAACTGAATTGAGTTGCAGAGTTTTCTAGCAGAAAATAATACCAGTTTTTGTTAAAGAGAGACCAATGTTTCCCCAAACGAAGATGAAAATAGCAACTTCAAAGCATGATGCATTGTCATAATCTAAGCTACTTGATTTTATATGTCTTTCTCATTTTTAAGTAATCCAAATGTGGTTTCTCTTCAGCCTCAAAAAACATCAGGACAGCAGTTAACCACTGAGTTGACTTTATAAACACAAAATATTTTTTGCAATATAAAGAGAGTCACAGCATCGCTTTATTGGGAATTTTTTAAATACCTCTTATTAATATTATTTATTTAATTAAATTAATAAATTAATATTATTAACTATATTAACTAGTTATTAACTAGTATTAACTAGCCCAGGTTGAAATTGGAATTGATTTTTTTTGTGTGCTGCTATGGACTAAAACTATAATGAAGACATGGGTGGAGTCTCTGGAAAACAGAGGTGTGCTCTTCCCATCAAATGGGCTCTTGCTAGCTTCTCTTGACACCAGAGGAACTGGTGAAGTAACCAATAGATCGAATTCTCTGAAAACTGTTCGTACACACACTTAAGACAAATTCAAATTCCAGACTCACCCAGCTGCTCTACCCAAGCTTGTGTGTAAGAAGACTGCAAGACTTGCTTAAGAGAACATAAAATGCACGTAGGTAATTCCATGGTTGTTTTACCAATGCAAGTCATCAACAAGCACACACGTAAACCTAGTTCTTAAGCAATCTGCCTAAATAAAGAGAAGTTAGTGGCATAACCCGTGCTAAATAGAAAATGTCACTGGGGTAAGTAGACTTAAAATATAAGCTGAGTTTTGCTAAAAGCGGGATTTTTTGATTATTTGGATTTCTCATGCCTGCCTCCTTTCTGCATTTCAGCACACATCTGGTGCCGAAACTCTTCCTGCAGCTCGTTCAGTGAATGCCTCCCTGAATTTTTGTTTGGATGATAAAAAACATTTAGAGGTGTGCAGGGAAGGAAAGATTTCCCACCCTGGAAGGATGCCCAATCCCTTCAAGTGTTCAAGGCCAGGCTGCATGGGGCTTTGAGCAACCTGGTCCAGTGGAAGGTGTCCCTGCCCATGGCAGGGGGGTTGGAACTGGATGAGCCTTAAGGTCCCTTCCAACCCAAATCCAGAATCGTTCTATGATTCTGTGATCAGGTGATTTGCCTCTTAGGAAAAGTTAATTTTAACATTGATAACAGAGCTAACACTGCTGAATTTCTTGGGTTCTTAGCATCTCCCTTTTATCAAGGGTATTATTTTCATATTTTCTAGTTAAATTCAAAGCTGGAATAACTAGAAGGAGGGTAGGGGTCAAAGATGCCCCAGTTTTACGTAGCCATTTAGTATCCAGAACATCTTAGTCCACATTCAGGTAAAAAAATGTTGGGCATGCAGGCAATCGGAAACCTCAGCCCTTGGAAGTGAATTAGGGTCTTGGTACAAACACTTGCTATAACCCTGCACTGAGAACTAGCACTACTGGGGAGTCCACAGGGAGGCTCAGCCTTCACAGCACACCAACTCATCAAATCAGTTTTTGTTGGGTCATTGCCGTGACAAAGTAGATGGATTATTTCTTATGAGTAGTCAACTTTGCCGTAATTATTGTTCTTGGGTTTCTTTATTGGAGTTGATGTAAAATCAATGCTTCTGACTTACAAACCACTGAAACTCTGAGACCAACAAGTAGCAACACTGGGTTTTACTGCAGAGTGATTCCATAAAATAGGGGATCTGATGTAGAGCATATTTACATAACCAAAAGCTTTTTGGTGTTTCCTACCCTCAGAAATGTTAAGCACTGATTGCTTCCCACTGAATTTGGTGCTGGTATTCAAAAACTGGCTTCTCCTAGTTTTGTGTTTTGTCTATGATGGGGGCATGTACCCTAGTGGTAGAGTGTATGTGGAAGAGCCTTTGCTGCTCTAAGTATGGTATTAGTCTTTAACATTAATTCAGTGGAGCCACAAGGATAAAAAAGGAACACTTGTGTGAGTAGTAGTCAGAAAATTAAGTTACTGGAAAAGAAAGGTCTTGCTAAATTTGAGTTTTCTTAGCACTTACTTATGATTAGAGATTTGCTCCTATAGAAATATGTAGCAAAACACTGGACAATTTAGAAGACACATTTTTGTTCCATTTTCAGCTCTTGTTCTTTGCCGACATTTATATTACATGCACTTCTGTTTTCAGGGATCAAAGCTTTTGCATTTAATGTTTCATCCAATTAAGATTTATTTGCAACAAAAATTTCAGATTGTTGAAACACCAGAGCCATAATCTCCTTAACAAAGCTTGTTTTTCTTCACTGCATAATATTCGGTAGGTCTATAAACTAGCTGCAGGGGATTCAGCATAATGAACTTCTTTGTATGGATGTCAGAGGAGGGGAAAAGGAATGTTAAACTGTAAACCAAGAAAACATGGTTATTAGTGTTTTCTAGACACACTGACTTCATGGAATTCATAGTATTTTTTTTTAAAAAACAAAAAACCTCTATATTGAAGTTATTGTAACTCCTGTATCTTAAAGTTCCAAAGCACTCATTGAGAATGGGTATAATACAATTGAAACACTAACAATGATAGTAACCAAATAACAGTTATTTGGAGAGAATTCACACAGAGAATTATAGTCCCGAAGTACCTTTTACAAGATGACAGAAAAAAACCTGCACAGAACAGGAAAAACTATTATAGGGTATTGTGATGCTTTATACAAATTCCTTCTGTTCATAGCACTACTTTTTCTCAATAACACTGCTATATTTTCCCACCTGCCATTATGTGCTTTCAAGGGTAGATTCAAGTAGTAGATCATGTAAAGCCACGTTGAGAACACATGGAGTTAGAAGGGGATGAGGCTTCTTAATGAAGCTTTCCTAAACTTCAAAAAATATTTGGTTTTATTTTTAATGATTTATCTTTTCCTAGTATTTATGAACTCAGATGGGTAAGTTTGGATGGACTGTTACTCATAATGGTCAAAAGACTGGTAGCACTCAAAGGCATGAGTTTAAAGTAAATATGGTCATTACTTTTGAGAATGCACATATGATATTAGATTCTGTTACTATCATAATCTACATTTTCAGCCATTCTTGTCTATTATCCAAGAAAACACAATTTCTTTGCCAATTTTTTGTTTGCCAGTAAAAGCTGGTAGTCATTGCATTTAGTGTTCCTCATCCTAGTCAGATGACCAGTAAAATTCAGCAGTCTTTCTACATGATCCAACAGGGATTTTCAGAAACTATGTGCAGCAAATCTTTGAGTCAGGAAGTTAAAGAAATTCATTAATTTTTTTGTAAATTAAAATACCATGGCTTGTCAGTGCTTCTAATTAGCTGGCTGAGATGTGACAGGGGTTTTTAGAGTATGCCTTTTACAGCTACTTCAGTTAGAAAACTATCCTCAACAATTTGCTTTAGAATAAGTAGAACTCTTACTCTACTTGGTGGTGATGTTGCGCTCTATCTGATGACACCGTCTGTGTGTCCAGTATTAGTGGACAGAGCTACAACGTTCTTTAATAGCCCATAAAAATTTCCTCTCTGAGGAAAAGCAAATAGGTGATTTTATTTTGAAATTGTTAAGGCACACAGGAGGGAAAACCCTTGCTGTTTAAACAGCATAGTAAATGCAGAGAAGAGTTTACCCACTTCTCTTGGCAGTGAGGAAAGCTCACTTTATGAGTTCACCCATTTTTATTTAACACTACACCATTAACCACAGTTTTTCCTTTTGTTTCATGGGTGTTCCTTTCTCTTTCCCCAACAAAGTGTCACACATGCCCCTTTCTCAAATGCATTTGAGGGGAAGGAGAACAAGTCTTTGTGGGCTCTGGTCAGGAGCCAGTCTTCATGGTTGTCCAAGTGCCCTGCCAGCATCCCAAAGGCATGAGCAGAGTTCTCAACCCCATGCTCCTGAGGCAGGAGGGGTTCTTCCAGCAGGCAGATAAAAATGTTGGTGAGGTGAAAAGTCTTGTTTTAACCTAACAGAAACGGTAAAGCAAAGTAACAGTTATCAGAAAGGAGCAAGGAAATGGTCTAGGAGGAGTATCCTTAGTGCCATGATATTTGGTCCTTCCTGTGCCGTAAGAGCAACCATTGAAACAAGTGATGTAGAGCTACGATTGGGTGGCACAGAACCATACCAGAACCACATAGCCTTCCCCACAGCACTATGTCTTGGTGCTCATTTTACCATTCAAATGTACAAAAGCCCAGAGCCAGGTCCTAACTTGCATCTAAAATGTGCAAACCTGAATCTAACCAGCAGTAAGTACATGTCTGCCAAGAATTTATACTCAATCTTCTCTTCCAGAAACAGCTTTCAAGAACACCAGCTGAGGAAGAGTCACTAGATATACATAAGAAATACATCTTTGGGTTTTGTACTAGATCCTTTAAAATGGGATTGATGACCTGTTTGGAGGAGGACAGCACTAGTTTCACACTAGTAGTAGGGGAGTGCCCCTGACAGAAGTTCCATCTCTTGATAGTGTTTTTCTTCCCTTGCTAGAGAGTGTCCTAGGAGAAAATTCAAAGCTTTCTTTCAGTTTGAGTTGCTCTAACCATACCCTGGCATGCCTTTATCTTTGGGGAAAATCATCTCAGCGCCTTTTTGCTTGCAGAAATTGAAGCCTGCAGGGGCCTTGCAAGGAAAAAGCTGAGAAAGGGTTAGATCTTGCTACGTGGAATTCACTATGCAGCAGAAGTGCTTGTATCCTTAGATAAATAGAAAAACCTCTGCCATTTAGGGGAATAGATTTGAGTCATCTTGGCTCTGAAGATCTTCAGCTGGAGCAAAATGGACTTTTTGTTCATTTTACATAGAACATTTGTTTTCTGTGCACCCAAACCTTCAAGAAGAAGCTGCCAGCTTTCTCTGAAAATCACCATAATCTCACAGGAAGTCATTCCCATTTATGTACTTGACATCTTATTGAGCAGGCTGAAGGACCGGAGAAGAATGTTTCCAAAGGCTTTCATGCCTCACAGGTCTGCTGTGTGGACTGTCCTGAAACTGGTGCTTTTTGGTTTCACTGCAACCCATAAGCTGAACTAAAGATTCCAGGAAGCATCATAGTTTTTATAGAAACAACAAAACACTCTTCTTTGAGAAACCACCCATTTCATGGGATTCTTTAAACAAAATAATATAGAAGTTGATCTCCAGAGACAACTGGGAAGAACTGTCATGCTTGTCATTGTCGAACTTTCTGAATGTGGAAAATATTTCAGAGTGTAATTCCTGCTCCTAGGCTGCACTTTCCAGAAGTATCTGTATGCCAAGAGACAAACAAATTAAGAAAAATTCTGATTCCAAACACACTCGTTGTAATTACTTGTCAGCCATTTTCCTCTCAAACAAAAAGGAGATGTTTTTGGGGAAGAACAAGTGCATTTTCTGATTGCTTCCTCTCCCAGATCTTGGCAGCAGAAAATGGGTTGAGATAAGGGCCTCTGTTCCAATAGCAGCTATGCCCTCTGTGGATGCAGTGATACATTATTTTGCTCCTCCACATCGATCTGCCTCCTTTTCGCCCCTTATGATATTTCCTTGTATCTCATGCACGAAATGCCAAAATTTTTTAAGTCAGTGTCGTATCAAGTGCTTTTCTAAAATCAGTAAGTGTTACATGCACTAGAATGCCTTTATGTAGCACACATGCAATTACAGTGGGTTTGGGTGTCGGGTTTGTCTGACCTGGTATGTTTTTTTTAGCCGATGGCTCTTACTGATCATTGGGCTTTTTCACTCGATAGATTTACATATGAATTGGTGGGGCTTTTAGGCTTAACTTGAGCCCATGGGAAGTTTAAACTAATGACTGTAGTTTCTCCAGTTTCTGTATTAAAACTACTTTTCTACATTTTTTCAACCAATAAGCTTTTATTGATCCCATTATCATATATTTATTCAGTTTCTTTATTACTGATTTGGAAGTGCACAGTAAAGAAACTGAACTGGTTTGCATAGCACAGGTTAGATATCGTCTTTTTCCTTTTGGTGACATCTTGGACTTCAAATACACTTTTGCACCTTCTGCTGATACTACTTTTTGTGAGATTCGGGAGTTCCTCTTCACTGTACACAGCAAGATATATTTTACTTGATTTTCTGGAGTAGTTTGCAGACTGTAGCTTATAGAATTGTCTTGATGAGAAAATTGGTCTAGAGGAGAAAACAGGCAAACACAGTAGTTATATCTGTGTACAGTGACTTAACAAAGTAGCCTTAAGCATAACTTCCAGCAGATGAAGTTCTGCAAGAGAAAGAAAAGAACCATTAAAGGAAGTTTGTGTCTCCTCACTAGTACAGGAAACCTTTGTCATGGTTATAGTAGTGCTAGGTTTTGGTTAGAGATAAGCTTTTCTGGTAGGTATTGTGCAGCCATTCTTTCATCATGATGGCAGTTTCCAGTTCTTCTTAACAGTGGGAAGTCAGATCAGGATGCAAGCATGGTTGCTCAGATCCATGCCTACAATGGGGCTCAAGACCAATGCCAAATAAGAATCCCATGACATTTTAATTTGTTTTTATATACACAGTCCAAGGAAGAAGTAAGTGCATTGTATTCATTTGGCATATGCATGCACTTGATCCTGGTAAATGTATTTAGGCCTAAATTCAGGCTTGAAGGCCGGCTGCCAACAGCTGGTGGCTTTTCTAGGAGTACCATTAGCTAAAATAACCTGGGTCCCTATACAGGGCCTGCTCGAAGAATGGGACTGGAAAATACTGTAATTTAGCAAAAAAAATAAACAAATGCTCTACCTACTAAATGTAATATGCAGCTTGTTTTGCAAATTATTTTGATGAGCAGTGGGAAAGCATCCCCAGAGAGCTTTGTGGGTGGGGAGAAAACTTTTGCTTCAGTGCTTGCTTGTAGATGTGTGCTTGGAGATAACAGGAGTCATAAAATGCCATTCTTCAGGTGAAAAATGGATTTTGTGCAGAGATCTGACTCTCTGAAGTCTTACTTTCTCCATGTTGCATCATCACTCAGGTCTTCACATTTGTTGGAGGTGGATTAGCTTTGAAAGATTAGATAAGGATATGAATGTGGACATAGATAAGATTGGAATCACAGGTGGTCCAAAGTCATCTTTACACTTCATTAAGCAATTGAATACTAAATATAAGGGTGTCAAACTCAAACATTTCCACATCTGTGTAGTTTTAATGCTTTTCTTCTCAGCTGAAGCTAGGAATGGTGTGGGATGGACGCACCAAAAAGCCGAATGAATTGCATAGACCATTTTTGTTGTTACAGTTTCTACATGCTTGCCTTTAGAGGCCATTTTCAGTTGTGTTTGGCAGACGTTCACCAGCCCTTAACCACTTGACCAGTATTGACTTCTGGTAGTTTGATGTTACACATGCATAATGAAGATTACAAAATTACTTTTTCTAGGTGGGGGGAAAGGAAAAAAAAGATTCATCAGGTGCACCCGTGACTGAAGCTACAGCATAAGCAGGCCTAAATATCTATACCCTATAGCCTAAAGGAACTTTTTGTTTGTGCTACAGCTGTTACCCTCTGGGGACCAAAACTCACATTTCCAGATAAGATTCAGTGTAAAATATAAGCTGGACCTCTCTACAGAAAGCATCCAGGCAGCCATGGGATCAGCAATCACCTGAGGTAAAGCAGCGCTGGAGAGAATTGCTCTCAGAAATTGTCCTTTTCTTGATATTTTCACATCACTCTGAGTGACACATAAGGGGACTAGTGTCACCCTTCACTATCTTTCCTAATGTACCTAAGTGGAAGCTGGAGTCCAGTTCTGTTAACATGAAAAGTAATCTTTCTGAGACAGGCACAGAGAGGAAGGATAACAATACTTAGGCATATGGCTGCATTTTTCAGGTGATTTGTTTGTCTCATTGATCATAATGGTATGGTATTCACCAGCTTGCTAGACCTATTGTATAATTTTTCCCTGGTTGAGATCAGATTTTGACTATTTTATTGTAGTTTTTATTTTTACATGAAAAATGTTTTCATTGCTATACAGTATCAGCTGAAAATGTAATGCCATAAGAATATTAAGTATTGTATCTCCCAAATAAATGCCTCACTGTACAAGTGGAACTGAGCCCCTTTCCCTCTCACAGACATGTTGTAAGTCACATAAATTGATTAAGTGACTATTGTGTGTATGGTATGGTTTAGATGTGCTGCAGTGATGGTCAGCAGGGTATTGGATTCTAACTGCAGAAACGTTAGGCGATGCACACCATTTCTGTTCTTTTCATTCAAACTACATCTCCCTTCCAAATCACATCTCATGTATTCATGGGTATCATAGTTGCAATTCTGATCTTACAGATTTGAGTTCACTAAGTTGTCAGAAAAACTAAATGCAAAATGTTTTTCTCTACAAAGTCATTTAGTATCATCCTTCAAAATAATTTTAGTTGTGAAAACAAATGAAATATTTCAGTTGTTATGATTATTGCCAGCACTATCAGCAAGTCAAGGGAGATGATCCTTTCCCTCTACTCAGCACTGGTGAGGCCACACCTGGAGCGCTGTGTATATCTCTTGGCTCCCCAGTATAAGAGAGACATGGACATACTGGAGACAGTCCAAAGAAGGGCCACAAAGGTGATGGAGGGACTGCAGTACCTCTCCTGTGAGAAAAGACTGAGAGAGTTTGGACTGTGTTCTGGCACAGATTGACAGGGAGACTGTGGAGTCTTCACTCTTGGAAATATCCAAAGATGTCTGAGCATAGACTTGGGCAGTTAGCTCTCAGTGGCCCTGCCAGGGCAGGGGAATTGTACAAGAGAGGTTCTCCTCCTCTCAGAGGTGCCTTCCAATCTCAACCAGTTTGTAATCCTGTGATTATAAAATAAGAATTATGAAGTTGATTTTCGTATTTATTGTTACTTAACATTAACATTGAGAATTGCTTTGTAAGTGTTTCCATATTTATTTATTGTCTCAGCCCTTTCTTTCCATGAAGGAATTTGTTTAAAATTAGTATATTTGTCATAGAATCATAGAATAGTTAGGGTTAGAAAGGACCTTAAGATCACCTAGTTCCAACTCCCCTGCCATGGGCAGAGACACCACACATTAAACCATGCCACCCAAAACTCTTTCCAACCTGGCCTTGAACACTGCCAGGGATGGAGCATTCACAACATCCTTGGGCAAATTGTTCCAGTGCTTCACCACCCTCACAGTAAAGAACTTCTTCCTTATATCTAACCTAAACTTCCCCTCTCTATGTTTAAACCCATTCCCCCTTGTCCTGTCTCTACAGTTTCTAATGAAGAGTCCATCATCTCAATTTTATATATACTGATATCACAGATGGTGCCTGTGGCTGCATCAGGCTCACACCTTGCCACAAGCACCTCAGCTGCAATGAGGGACTGTCCCACCTCACCTTCCTGGAAGGTCACCTTACCCTGCTGAAGGCAAACCCAACCTCAGGCTGTGCCAGATCTGCAGAAGCAGAGAAGTGCTCCTACTTCCCTGCTCCTCACCAAAACAGTGGAGACAAGAAGTTACAGATCCTCTTCAGAGTTGCAAAGAAACCAGGGTAATAGTGGAACTCCTTTCAGCATGAGATTTGTTCAGCCGTGTTATAGTATCTCATCTTTAAGCACAGCCTGACTAACTGCAGGGTTAGACTGACATATTTGTTAGGGGGAGTTCCTTGAAATTAGCAAACTGCGAAGCAAATTTAGGAATGTGACACCAGTTGCTGCTTTCAAAGGATGGTAAAGGTGACTTGAATTGAAAAATGGTGCATTCTCTCTTCCCAGCTACCACCTAAATTGCCTCTTCTTGAGGAGATCACAGGTGCCTCGATTAAATCCTTTTGGGAGATGCCGCATCTTGTTACAAGGCTGCTCCAACACTGGTTCTGTACCAATCAAGATTTTCAGTGAACTGATTAGAAAACTTTTCTTGCCCAGTAGGGCAATCAAGACAAGTACATATTCATTTTAAAAACAAACAAACACAAATAACCTTTGTAATCTTACCACTGTAAACACTTGTTTTATTGAGTGAATTACATTCTCCCTAAGAGTGAAGCAGCTTTGCGTCAGTCATTTAGTCAGAAAGCTGAACACTGGCATTGTCAGGAGAAAGAGGAGCTTTATAACCTTTAAAGCAGCATAATATAGCTGCACCTCCTGCTACCCTTCCAACTGGCAGTGCAGCAGAAGTGGATTTTAGCCACCACTCTTTTTTATTGCAGTGGGAACATCCAGTTGCTACGGAGTCAGATTAGTGTTACCTCATAAGAAGACTACCGTGGTTACCCCAAACAAGAGGACTAAACCTGAAAAATCTTCATTTTATTATCAATTAAAATGTTGTTTTCAAAATAATGTGGATGTATTTGCAGATAAAAGCAGGCTGGGTGGAGCAGAGAGCATCATAGCAAGTTGTATTTGCAGGGCTTGGTCTGGGAGCAGCCCAAAGTGGCCCAGCTTTGGTGCTGGCAGAGACAGGAGTGTCATGCCACCAGATCATACTTACTGCAAGCTCTGTTCTTTGCTGAAGGAGGCACTTAAAACCTGCTACAACGGTTTTGTTTTGCTTTAATCATTAAACAAAGGCAAATAAAATGCAATGAAGGAAAGCAAACTGTCACACCATTGCACAAATGCAATCACATGTTCGAAAATGCAGGGCAGGTTACTATGGCTAATTCAGGGAAATGGAGGAGGGGGAGAGGGAGGAGAAGAGCTCAGAAAGCAAAAATCTGCTTTCATTGGGGAGTTGCAGTCACAGCAGAGATTCCTGAATTTTTACTTCACATGAGCAAAGAATGTGAATGTAGTCTCTGCTGAAAATGGCTTGACATGTAGCAGTATGGGACCAAGTTGAGCTGTGCAGTTTTAGACATGTGGATGGCAGCTTGTGCTGGAAGCATTCCTGAAACTATCTCCACAAGTTGTCTCCCTTCAGTAGGCACTAATTCTCCTGTGTCACTGCAATCTAGCTCATTCAGCAATGTGCTGCTGCAAGCTTGTTTTGTTTGCAAGGAATACATCAGCACCAGAGGCAAACCTCTCTGGTGAGGCTGACAATGCAGTCCTCTGAAAAACAGGATTTGATGAGGAAGGAGGGAGTCCAGGCTGGTCTCCCAGTCAGCTTCTTTCTTTGCAAGTATTTTTATAACTGTCAGTCCTGAAAACTGAAACTGAGATCCAAAAGTAGAATTGGGGGGAGGCAGAAAACAGGTTGGTTCATTGATTGTTAGATTTGTAGATTATAGCTATTAGTTAAAATGACAGCACCTGTAGCCCAATGGGGTACAGGCTCAAAGGCTGTTAATGCACTGCAAGTAACATGATTTGGGGATATGAAAAGAGAAAAATCAGTGTGAGATTTAAATCTCAGTTTCTACTTCGAAAGCTGCCTTTTCAAGAGGGAGAAGTCCAATACTCCCCATTCACATGCTAATTCTCTTGTTTCTACAAACTGGTATTCTCCTTCACCTATTCACATTAGCATAAAACACAGAGCTCAAATCTACATTTTTCATAGGATTCAAAAGACAACCAGGTTTCAAAATTTCCAAAATGCAGCCGCTCAGAGTTGGTTCATACATGCTAAATGCCAAAGTATTGTAAATGCAATACTCATTTGCCTCCTGCATCCAGAATGTAATTTCCATTTTTATTTTAATCACTAGTGATCCATTGTTCCAAATTTCTTTAAATAAATGTCCCCCACTGCTGCCCATAGCTTCTGCAGAAACAATTTTGAATATTTTGCAGGCAAAAATAGCGGAAGAGTTGAAATTCATGTCATTCCTCTCCAGAGTAGATGACTGATGAAAAGCATATTTCCAAGCCTGTGAAAATATGAGCCAGAAATAAATAGCAAATGAGATTATCCTTATATTGATTTCTCTGCAGTACGTTCTGATTAACCAGCAAATCAAAGAGGTTTTTTCCAGCTGCCCCACCAAGATCATATTCTTCGTTCTCCATATGTGTGGCTTCTGATAAGTAAGTGCTTTTTTTAGTTATCAGTTACCTGGGGGCTTTTCTGCTCAGCTATTCAAAAAGCTTGGTCTTCTTCCTGTATGTCTGAACTTTCACAAGGTGGATTCTAATACTCTCTTTGTTCTCTGCGAAAGACTCCACCACAAAATCTGTTGTTCACATCTTTTACAATCTATTTCAAAATCAGCATGTCTTGCTGAAAACATTCTGGTGCACTTGGTCCTTCTTAAGGGGTTAAAGCAATCACTGGGACAACCTATCTGAGCCTGTGGGACAGTTTCTATCACTAGAAGATTTTTTCAGAAATCAAAACCAGTGTGCTTATCAGAGAGACTTCCAGTGATATAATCAATGGTTAATTCAAGGACTCTGTTGCTGGTGTTACAACGAGCTGTCTAGCATGAACTTCATGACAGTACCAAAATATCCAAAGAGCTAGTAGTCTAACCTGCCCTAATCAGAATTCAAAACCCCCACTGTTAATGGTCAGTGTAACACCAGTCTATGCATCATGACAGAGAGCAATACAATGTCTCTGTTCTGGTGGAAATGTGCAGCTAACTTTCAAACACCAAACAGCAGCCCAGATGTTCAGCTGCTTGCGATGACCCAAGGCTTGCTTTTGTGGGGACAAGGCTGTGATGCCTTGGCTGAGTTTTGGTTAGAAAGTTGTTGTCCAGCTGCAAGAAAGAGTAACCTAAAGCCATGTGAAAGTCAGTATGCAGGGAGAAGTGAAATTGTGGCAGCAGTAACTATTAGTTGGAAAATACTGGGGAGGGGGGAAAGATGCAGCACCCTTCTAAAGAAAGCAGAGATTCTGCAGACAGCAGCTTGACTGGACAAGGAGTCATGATCCATTTCAAAGAGCCATGGAAATGAAAACTTCCCCTCCTGACCAACAGCTGCCTGCCTGATAATATTTGTAATACCCAGTTGAGTAGCCTGTACTAAAGTACTTGTGTGATAGTTAACACTTAAGTAATACTTAGCTGAGTAGCCTGTTAGTTGTACCTATGTACTGTATGCGTTAGTTGGTATGAAATAGTTGCTGTATGTTTTTAAACCTTGCAGTCTGTTGGTATAGTAGAAGGTGACCAAGGAAAAATGACCCATGGAGTAAAGGTTGCAGGTGTGAGCACTAGTCCTGGTTCTCTTCCTCCGCTCCAGCTTCATTTTTTCTTGCCACACAGTAAGACTTCAGGAGCTGAAGTTACCACATACCACCAACTAAAATGGAGATGGATAACATGCATCACTAGATAATATTGCTGTCTAACAAGAGGTTGCTGTGAAGGTTTTTTTTTTCCACTAGTAAGTGGTGTCAGCAGTCTCTGTAGCCATGTATAGAGGGAGAAAAAACTAGGACATTAAATTCTGATAATGCTTTTTTAATCAGAAGAAGGAAGGAACAGGCTTTCACTAGAGGGCACGCTGAGCCTGGATTTTATACATCGTACTCTAAACAAGAACTATAAGGTGAAAAACAGCAAGGTTGAACACAGTTACTCTGTATGACTGAATCCTCCTAGATGGCAAATTGCAGCATGTCTTTAAAATGCTCCAACCCCTCAGCACCACAGACTGTGGGATAGGGCAGTGAATTATGTTACTTCTCTGTATGAAATACAATCTTTTCCTCTGTCTGTCACAATGTCTATCAACAGTGCAGAAGAACAAATCCCTGGGACAGCCATGACTGGTACTTCATCACAAGGGCAAGGAGAAAGGAGGAAATGTAGGCATGTTCTCTCTAATTGTTGGCAAAATTCTCTAAAAGCTTTAATTTGAAGGAAACAACATACAGTATAGAGATCACTGATGGCCAAATTTAAGGACTGTTCCCAAACAAAGACTGGAGGAGATTTCACATTAAGCATCAGGAACAGTATCTCCACATACATTTGGCAGGTAGCGTGGCTCCATAGGGTGTATCTGTACCGTGCCATGGTTGTTTTTTTTTTTTTTTTTTTTGAGGACTTGATATCTTCATTATTCCCATTTTGGCCTAGCTCTGGGCTGGTTCCATGGGCTGAAAGCCTGCTGGCAGCTGAGGAGTGTTAGGTGTACTCCTGAAACACATCACGGCTCATAGATCAGCCCTCTGGGCAGCCCCAGGCATTATTAGAAACACAATTAGGAGATTTGCCTTACAAATGCTGATCCAATTTAAAACATGACTCCAGGCTGGCAACCTGTAAAAGTGCATCTCCAATGAGTTGTTTGCTTTGTGCCAGGCAGAGGATGGACTTTGTTTGACACAAGCTAGAGAACCAGCCCAGGGTTCTGGCACCAGTGCTTCCACTTGGAGGACAGAGTTCAAGTATGTGAGAATTCAAGTATATGGCTTCATGTCCCATAGACAGCATTGTGTTGTCAAGGCTGAAAGTCAGAACAAATGGTGCAGTACGAGTAACTTCATTGAATTTGTGGGGTTTTTGCAACAACAAAGGTAGGCTGTACAGGAAAGGAGATGTCATGCCCACTTGGCAGGACTAATACAGTAGGATCTGAGCAAGAACAACTGAAATTTCTGCCCATCACCTGATTTGATTTATGTTTTTTTCTCTACAGGGATGGTTAGAAGGTAAACCACTTCGATTCTTACTGCTTATGTTATTAGTAGCAGTGATAACAACAGAAAGTCTTACTAAATAATTGGGGAGTGTAAATATAAAATGATGGAAGGATACAAATGTTCTGTAAAAATTGCTCTTTCAAAACAGTGTCCAAGAGGGGCTGCACGATGTGTTATTTCCCCCTCAAATAAATCATACATCCTCCTGACCTTGCAGCTGTGTGACTGCTACTGGAGTGACAAGCCAGATTCATAGCACTTTTTGCAGGCATTCCTCAAAGCAGCTGAAATGAGCCATTCTCCCAAATTAAAGATGGTAAGACTAATTTAACTGTAACTGAAGGCAGAGAATCATAGAATCACAGAATGGTTTGGGTTGGAAGGGACCTGAAAGATCATCTAGTTCCAAACCCCCTTCCACAGGCAGGGGCACCTTCCGCTAGACCAGGTTGCACAAAGCCTCATCCATCCTGGCCTCGAACACTGCCAGGGATGGGCAGCCACAGCTTCTCCTGGCAACCTGTTCCAGTGTCTCACCACCGTCACAGGGAAGAATTGTTTCCTAATATCTAGTCTGAATCTACCCTCTTTCAGCTTAAAGCCGTGCTAATAATAAATTGCAAGCTTACCAATGAAGGCAGGAAACTGCAATAAAAATACAAGGTACTCAGCAGAAGACTGCCCATCAAAGAATCCGTTGTCTCCCATGGGAAAAGCTCTCCGGCGCAGCTCAGCACCTGTAGAGCAAGGTAAGGAAGCGCAGTGCGTTGTTTAAGTGTGCCATCTAGTGACTGACGTGGGTTCGACTGAGGACTGCCTGCGGATAGGTCACGGCTTGCAGCGCCTACACATAGGAATTCCTTGCCTTTCTATTTTTCGGAACATCTGCATGTCCCAGATGTTACGCTAAATGCCTCAAACTGCTGTTGCTGGTAATCTGATTATTGGAAAGGTAAAAGGAAGGGGGTTCAGCTTTCAGAGGCTACTTGTTCTTAGGTGGAGTCACTGAGCATTCGGCAGTGATAGTCACTCTGTAACCTCTGAAATAGCTGCCTTATCCTGTGGGCACTACATTCCATTCCTCATCTGAGAAGGAATGTGAAACGGCAGGGGGAGGAAGGAGAGTGACACACAATTATTTAGTCATATTCTTTTCTTTTCTACCTTTCTAGCCAGAGTGGGGAGTTATCTCAAATACAGTGATTTTGGCTTCATGAGCAGAAGGAAGTTCCTTCTCAAGGTATAGTACTGAAGTCCCTGTAAAAACTTTAAAATAAAATTAAATTAATTACATTAAATAAATTTTAAATTAAATAAAAATAAATTAGACTGTAAAATAAAAATAAATTAAATATTAATTAAAATAGATTAAATGAGACTGAGGCTTGCTGGGGAATGATAGCTGTCACCCCTAGTGACTGGCCGTCCTTCATCAACTCCTTTCTGATAGCAGCTCCCTTTCCCTTGCTCTGTCAGCCACTTCTGCACATGTAGTTGAAAACTGCATGTTAGCTTCAAAAAATAATCAAGTCAACTTGAGTTAGCTCTTACTGATGTATAGAACCACCAAAGACTAGATGAAACAGGCTTTTATTGGGGATATGCAGGATGCAGATGTGTATCAGAAAGAAAAATGAGGCATTTTGCTCATTGAGATCACAATGGGGGATGCTTAGCATTTTTTTCCATGAGAAATATTTTATTTTTGTGATAATTGTTTTCACAGTTCAAAAAATTCACAGCTGTCATAATATGTCCTAGGAAAGCAAAATAGGTATTGGTTCTCTGCTAAATAATATTTGAAATACAGGACAGTGTAGATTACAAACCCAGATGTTCTTCTACCTGCAAGATAAGGCAAACAGAAGGAGATGCAAGAGACAGAGGGAACACCACATTTCACATGCTTGCCATTTTCAACTGTTACTGATAGCTGGAAAAGAGGGAAAACCCTGCAAGTAGCTCAGGGGTGTAGACAGCTTTGCATGGTCAGCCTGTAGCTTCCCAGGAATACAAGAATTGAGAGAGGGGAGAAGGTGGTAGGTGAAATTTTATTAATCATCTCTCACTGCAGATTTTGTGACACAATTACAGGGGTTCTTCACCCACTTTTGGGTGGAAGAAGAATGCAGAGAGAAAATACGAAAATTTGGACATAATTAATCACATGACATAATGGAGACCCAAGCAGGTAGCTGGCACTTAGTCACACTTGCCTCACCTCTCCTTAGGAGAGGGTTTCTACAGAGATTGCTTACTCATGTGGAGGGAAAGCACTGGTAGCAAGGCTTGTGTCAGGCAGTTACAATTGTTTACAGAGAGGATTTGCCTTAGTGTCAGGGAAATCTGTTCAGACTGTTGATGGAAATCCAGCTTGAGTATTGGATAAGGGCTGTAATATTAGCCAGATCCTATTAAACTAATAAAGGTTTCAGATCGCTTCCTCATAAAGAAGCATTCAAAGGGTGGGTTTAAGTCTAGAAAATTAAGAAAGATAAATCCAAATTAAATCCTTTTAACCTCTCTCCATTTATAAGCATTCTTTTCCTTGAGGGGGAGACAGGCTAAAAACCATGATGGGGCTGTTGGTATGGTACTAGCATTGTCTGTTCTTTAACATTACAAAAGCAATTCAAAATCCCATTACAATCATTTCAAGAAAAATCTGAATTTGCTCTTCGCAAGGGATTATAAACACAGTTTTGCTGAAGAAGCTGTAGTCAAGGGCACCGTGTGGCAGAGGCAAGGCTAACCTGGAAGCTCTTTCTTGTGCTAGTTGCTGCCTTGTAATATGAAGAGCTACACTGGCTGGTCAGCAGTTTGAGGATCTGAGCAAAGCACATGTCCATCTGTTCCCTTCAGGGGGATGCTATCTGCTGGGCCAATGCTTAACAACAGGTCAATTTACATTAAAAACAGAGGATGGCTTGATAGCCCCAATGGTGATTTGAAAATATCTGTGTAAAAATTACAGTCAAGTAGTTTTTATGTTGGATCAGACGTAACTCCCCAAAACCTTCATTTGACATGCTCAGCTTAGTATTCATATGTAACTTCATATGTCTTTGATATCTGTTTTGCATGTCACTCAGTTTAATCTGTACAAGTGGTTAAAAGTAGAGGAATTATAGGAGGCAGTTGTGTGTGTGTGTGCGCACATTTGACGTCCACAGTTTGCTGGTAAAAGAGCAACTAACATTTAACTCATTACTATTTTTAAGAAACTACTACTAGCTTCCAGAAGCTGCCTGTTTTTCTGAAGCATAATTTTACTGACAGCAAAGACCATTGTAACCTCATAACCACTTACCTGAGGGCTTGAAGCTGCCTTGGGTCCTCAGCAGGCAGCCAAACAAGGCGACATCTCACCAGGGGACTTTTTCAGACATCTCCCGTTTTGGTGGTACGGGCCATTTTTGCCCCTGCAGGTGGGACACTGCAATCTTTAGGCCTCCAAGAAGAGAATTTCAAAGGGAGGAGGGAGCATGAAAGAAGAGGTTGCCTGGTAGAAAGCAGCACATAACCAAAAGGATGAGAGAGGAAGAAAGAAAGAGTTGTTTGAGCTTTGTCTCCTTAATGTTATCCACAGGCAGACAACAGGCAGGACTTTGTCTGGCAGATAACCTAATGGCTTTGATCTTCCTTGCTTATGCATTGTGGGCTCCTCAGCAACTTCCAAGGCAGCTGGCACAGCAGAAAAAATGAGCTCTCAGTTGCCAGGTGTGTCTTTTGTAACACAATGGCTGCTCAGTCAGAACTGGAGTGAAATGGCCAATGTGTTTCTTGTGAAATAAGGGTTACTTGGCCAGAGCTTGAAACTTGATCCTTTTTGATAGTAAAAGATAAGGTACATAGAGAAAATAAATAGCCTCAGAAAAACAAGCGATGATCTCCAATTAAAAACATGAATTTTTATGTATTAGCCGCTCAGACTCACTTGCTCATTCTCTTTTTCACATTACATATGAGCAAGGACAAGGGGATGCTGTATACGAGAGAGAGATAAGAAGATGCTCTCACAGCTCTGGGAGTCTGACATAGGAAATATTGTCTATAACCAGAGCAACCAATTCAGATGTTAACGATTTCTCCTGAAGCACAGAAGCAGCAGCAGATGATGTCATGAACAAAAGTAGGCAGCTGATCAGAAATAGAGCAAGAGAAAAATGAATATGAGCATCACAGCCCAGAATTTCAGAAGCAACAGTAATTCATAAGCAATAAGCTATAAAAAGCAGAACTGACCGGGAAGGGGAGTCGTCATCAGCTCGCATGAAAATGCAAATCCCTACCACCTGTGTGTAGCATTTCTGGCAACGTGAATGCTGCTTGATGGGCATAGACACAAATCACAAATGCTTCTTCTGTGAAAGAAGAAATGCAAGCTCTATTTACGTTCATCCAAAAATGCTTTGAGAGAGAATGCTCTGAGCAATTAAGGTACTGGAAGTGTTCAAAACGAGTTATCCAAGTCAGAGACATTAATCCAGTAAGAGAATTCCCAGCTGCTGACTCACATGTACCTGACACACAATTCCTATCTCGGTGCAAACAGTTGTCATAGATATCCATGGGCATGCGAGAAGACAGGGCAGAAAAAGCCACATTTTCCTCCTAGATCTTTCCTGCCTAAAGGATGCCGCTTAATGAAGCCTTGGTAGATCAGATACCATTTAAAGTTACCCTACCTTTGCTGGCTTGTTTTTTTCTGGGAGGCTCTGCTTGGAGGTCTTAGGGGTTTAAAGGTGATGCCAACTGTGGGCAAGCAGACCTCATTTACCACACTCTGTGTCACTGTGCCTGTGGGCAAAACTGAACTGCTTCTAGACTAGACACGAGTCCAGATTATACACCTGTGTTCTGCTGCATGCTGCCTGCTCACATGGAATGGACTCTTCTCTGTAGCTGTCAAGTCACACCCATCTTGTCAATAAGCCACAATATACTCACACCAGCAGGACTAAGGACACCCTTGGGTGTAGCTGACTCAACTACCAGAGATTAAATCCCTCCTCTTCCTTGCAAGCTTCATGATGAGAGGTCACTAATGCTCTGAGTTGTACTAGCGCTATGGTCTAAGCTATAAAGGTAGCATTGTTTACCAGAAATAATATCTGGTTTAGACCAGCTAATATTATGTGATAAGACATAGAAGTGGTGATGATCAGGTTATATCTATAGCTGAAACTTTAAAGTAGAAAATTTGTTTGTATTTTCCAGCTACATTTGTTTCTCCCATGTACATACCTGCTTTCCTAATTAATTGTCCTACCTGGACACCCTTTCTTTCTAAATACTATAGGACATTCACAGTCCTAGGAATGCCCTTGAGAACTAGAACATGGCTTTCCTGGGAACGTACATTTTAAATCTGTCAGAATTCAGGCTTAAGCCCTAGTCTAAAATGATGGTTTATGATCGCCTTTTAGAGATAATAGATGCAAGTAATTGGGGGAAAGTCTGCATTGTCAGGAAGAAAAAGCAATAAATGTCGCACCTTTCAAAATGAAAATATTACTCATAGCCCTGGAACATAATGGTTCGATTTTTCAAAATTAAAAAGTACAACTCTGCAGAGAATCAACCTAAATATATACTAGAACACCCTACACAGCAAATACCAATACTGAAAGGATAGTGATAGAGCTCTGGAGAAACCAACCACGCCATTTTCATGCCAAAGAAATTAGTCCTTCCACCATTAACCTTTACACAGGCTTTGATGTTATACCATGTGTTAATTATTTCCAAATCACAAGTGCAAACACTCACCCTGATTGGAAAATTAGCAGATTTCAAACTCAGGTAATTTCCCCCTAATGAGGAACTTGTTGAACTGAATTTAACAATTAGCTCACACCCTTTGCTGGCTGGGTATGGCAAGGCTAGAAGGAAACACGGAAACTCACCTTGTTCAGCAATTTGCAATAAAGGATGAATATAATTTCAGAACTTGTTTTCATGCTTTTCTAACTCCTCCTTTTTTTCCTAAGGCAGTGGTTCTCAAAGGGTGATAAAGGAGGAGGTGCTGCTCATACTCAATAGTTCTCCATTGTTCTGGAACCTTCCCCCTCTGGGTCATTTCATTTGGGTGCTTTTTGCTACATACCAAGCTTCTGCACCATGGATTTTGCAGCTTAAAAGAGTAAAACTTATGATTTATCAGTCAATATTCACAATGTGTAGATAGAGCTAACAAGCTGATGTGCTTGCCACCCTGATAAAGGCACCCAAGTGGTCACTGTTGGCTGGGTAGCCTTCAGTCACGAAGGGAAGGGAAGGGTTGGCTTCTACTGCTGCTTAGATCACTGACATTGCTAAACTGCCATCCTCAGGCTACTTGGTCTTGTTTCTATAGGATTTTGTATGGTTTTCATGTTGTTTTTGCTCTTGAAGAACCCTTGAGCTACTAATTATCCCTGTGTCAACACTTCCCTTCTCCAGCAGTCTTAACCTTTCTTCTCATGGCTCTGCTCTGCACAATGTCTTGCAGCACTTTCTCACAGCTTAACAGTTCTATCAGATGTCTGAATCAATTTCAGCCTGTATAAAAATTATGCCTTAGATCCCAGAAGGTGTTTGTGATCTGGTGCCTGAATCTCTAGAGGGGAAACTGACACTTTTCCGCTGCTAAATTGCATTAAACAAAAGTAATTTTATCCTACCGTTAGTTTTCTACATATGCTAGACCCTATCTGCATACTGAATGGTGGGCAGTCAGGTCTTAAAGGGGGTGGCCTATTTGTAATTGCAAAGGGAAGAGATATACACAACTGAAAGGGAAATTGCCTTCGGACAATTCTTCTCTCTCCCTAGAACTGACCAAAACCATCCAAAATATTGCCAAAATGTAAGTCTGATTTCTTCCACAAAAATGTAACTTCTGCAGCCTGATCCTAGCTGATACAAAGTTCCCCTATGTGGCTTTGGATAAGTTCTCTAGGTTTCTCTACCTCAGTTCCCCTTTGCTAAAAGAAAGATGACCACGCTGAGTTCAGACAGCCGTTAGAATTACCTAGTTAACATGTTTAAAGAGATCTGAAGCAGTAAAAAGGTCAGTAAATCTGCCCACTAGATTTGCTAGCAGTAAATCTAGCCCTCTTCCCTCACAGATTGTGTCTTAAAAATAGCAATCCATTTTACCTGGGAGCTAGGGAGGTGCAAGCAGATTCATGATCTGTCCTGAAGCAACACGTGAAGGGCTGTCAGTCAAAGCAGTAGCATTCAAACTGTCAGCAGCAGTTGTGCTTTGTTCAAAAGGGTAAGGAAGTCAAGTGGCAATGGACTGAAGAGGTGGGGTTGATGCAACAGACCTGTTCTAGTATTTTCATTAGCTATGTAGCAAATGGCTGCTATCTTCCTCTCTGTTACCTATGTCTTCTGAGTTTCTCTACTGCTTACACTAAATCTACCTATTCCCTGACTTGTTCTATTTACCCCTGTAAATACCTAGGCACTGCACCTTGACTGAGCAGGCTGCAGCTATTGGTCTGAGCCAGAGGTGGGCAAGAATTTCTTAATTAAAAAAGCTCAAAAAAAACCCCAGACTACCAAACCATAAAATAAATTTGCAACAATAAGACCCATACATTCTACTGCATTCACCTAAGCAGTAACTCAGGAAAGCTCTTAGGCACACGTTTAAGATAAATTATGTCAAATTTTCCTCTGAAAAGTTTTCTGTGTAAGCAAGTTATTTTTGGAATGAGACCTCCATGACTGTACACAGTAGAAAGAAACGTCTTTGCTGACAAACCCAAAGCCTTCTTAGTTTCAATATGGTACATTTTATTGCTGAAATATGTCAGCTGAAAATCACAATGCGTATTAGCATCTATCTAAAAGCATAACAGCTCGTGATACCTGTGACAAAATCAGGCCCACACAGGTGTTAACAAGATACATTTACCAGGCACTTCAAAGACAATACAGACACAAGACCAACAGTGAGGAGTGAAGACTTCTGCTGTACCCCAGCAGCTGCCTTCACTGGACCTACAGAGACTACCTCTTCTCCATACACTCCACCTGTTCTTGAATGCACTAGCCATGCTGTAGTGCATAGATCTTCTCTTCCATGCCACAGATCCCAACCACCAATGTATGTCCCTTGCAGAACCACTGCAGAAAACATTCTGCAGTAAAGCTCATTGGTCTCATTTGCTGTAGTAATTGATGCCTTTTCCAGAGCAATTCACAAAGATCCTTTACAAACAACGGCTGATGCACTGATAAAGAAGATCTCTACTGGTGCTGCGAGGAAAAAGCAGCGGGTCATAGTGGTAGGGGACTCTACTTTGAAAGGGACAGAAGCACTCATCTGTCGACCTGACCCGGTCTCGAGGGAGGTGTGTTGCCTACCTAGGGCACGGATCAGGGATGTTGCAGAGAGGCTGCCTGCTCTAGTGAGTCCCACTGACTATTACCCACTTCTGGTGATCCATGTGGGTGCTAGTGATATAGATAGCAGTAGCCTGGAGAACATAAAGAAGGACTACAGAGCCCTGGGAGAGGTGGTTAGGGGCTCTGGAGCTCAGATTGTCTTTTTATCAATTCTCCAGGATACAGGGGAGGACCTTAAAAAAGCCAGGAGGATTGGCCAGGTTAATAAATGGTTAAAAGGGTGGTGCCATAGTCAGGGGTTTGGGTGTCTTGAACACGGGACCCAAGTTTGTAGGCCAGGTCTATTGGGGGCTGGTGGAGCTGCTCTGATAAGGAAGGGGAAGAGTGGTTTTGGTAGGAGGCTTGCCAGGCTGGTCAAGGATGTTTCCAACTAGATGTGTTGGGGGTGGGGAGCATCATTCCATCCCAACACACGCAGTCAGTTGCCAGCACCTATAATAAATGCTCGGAGCAATGTAGAGATATTTCAGCCACTCCAGCCAATGAGCCAGCTTCATTTGGAGCTCGGCTCAGATGCCTCTATACAAATGCCCGTAGCATGGGGAACAAACAAGAGGAATTAGAGATGTGTGCACGTCTACGGGGGTATGATATAGTAGGCATCACAGAAACATGGTGGGATGGCTCCTATGACTGGAGTGTTGGAATGGAAGGTTACAGGCTCTTTAGAAAAGACAGGCCGGGCAGGCGGGGAGGAGGAGTTGCTATTTATGTTAGGGATAGGCTGGAGAGTATGGAACTCTGTCTGGGGACGGGTGATCAATTAACAGAGAGTTTGTGAGTCAAGGTTAAAGGGAGAACAGCAATAGGAGACATTACTGTGGGGATCTGTTACAGACCGCCTGATCAAGAGGAATCTGCGGATGAAGCACTCTACAGACAGATAGGAAAAGCCTCATGCTTGCAGGCCCTTGTTCTCATGGGAGACTTCAACCACCCTGACATCTGTTAGTGCAACGGTACGGCCCGGCACAATCAATCCAAGAGGTTCCTCGATTGTGTGCAAGACAACTTCCTTCTGCAAGTAGTAGAGGAGCCAACAAGGAGAGGTGCCATGCTTGACTTCGTGCTCACCAACAGGGAAGGGCTCACTGGAAATGTGACGCTCCAGGGCAGCCTCGGATGCAGCGATCACGAGATGGTTGAATTCGAGATCCTCAGGACAGTGAGAAGAGCGTGCAGCAAGCTCACTGCCCTGGACTTCAAGAGAGCAGACTTTGGCCTCTTCAGGAACCTGCTCAGTAAGGTTCTATGGGACACAGCCCTAGAGGGCAAGGGGGCCCAAGACTCTTGGTTGTTATTCAAGGATCACCTGCTACAAGCTCAGGAGTGTTGCGTCATAACTGGAAGGAAGTGCAGCAGAAGGGCCAGGAGACCTCCTTGGATGGATAAGGAGCTACTCAGGAAAATTCACAGGAAAAAAGAGGCTTATAAAAGGTGGAAGCAAGGACAGGTGGCCTGGGAAGAATACAGGGATGTTGTCTGGGAAGCTAGGGACCAGGTTAGGAAAGCTAAGGCTCAGTTAGAATTAAACCTGGCTAGGGATGTGAAGGATAATAGGAAGAGATTCTATAGGTATGTAGCAAATAAAAGACAGACTAGGGATAACGTGGGCCCCATCCGGAAGCTATCCGGAGAACTGGCTACCCTGGATTTGGAGAAGGCTGAGGTTCTTAATGACTTCTTTGCCTCAGTCTTCACTGGCAAATGCTCTGACTGTACCACCCGAGTCTTGGAAGGCGAACGCAGGGACTGTGAGACTGAAGACCCTAGGCCCACTGTAGGAGAGGATCTGGTTCGAGACCATCTTAAGAACCTGAATGTACACAAGTCCATGGGACCTGACGAAACCCATCTGTGGGTCCTGAAGGAGCTGGCAAATGAAGTTGCTAAGCCACTGTCCATCGTATTTGAAAAATCATGGCAGTCAGGTGAAGCTCCCAACAACTGGAAAAAGGGAAATATAACCCCCATTTTCAAGAAGGGGAAAATGGATGACCCAGAGAACTACAGACCAGTCAGTCTCACCTCTGTGCCTGGCAAAATCTTGGAGCAGATTCTCCTGGAAGGCATGCTAAGGCACATGAAAAACAAGGAGGTGGTTGGTGACAGCCAGCATGGCTTCAATAAGGGGAAATCCTGCCTGACCAATCTGGTGGCCTTCTATGATGGGGCTATGGAACTGATGGACAGGGGCAGAGCAGTTGATGTCATCTACCTGGACTTGTGCAAAGCGTTCGACACTGTCCCGCATGACATCCTTGTCTCTAAATTGGAGAGACATCAATTTGATGGGTGGATCACTCGGTGGATAAAGAACTGGCTGCATGGCCACGTGCAAAGAGTTCTGGTCAATGGTTCAATGTCCGGCTGGAGACCAGTAACGAGTGGTGTCCCTCAGGGATCGGTGTTGGGACTGGTCTTGTTCAACATCTTTGTCGGTGACATGGGCAGTGGGATTGAGTGTGCCCTCAGCAAGTTTGCTGATGACACCAAACTGTGTGGTTCGGTTGATACATCGGAGGGAAGGGATGCCATCCAGAGGGACCTCGACACGCTTGTGAGGTGGGCAGATGCCAACCTTATGAAGTTTAACCATGCCAAGTGCAAGGTCTTACACCTGGGTCACAGCAATCCCAGGCACAGCTACAGGTTGGGCAGAGAAGAGATTCAGAGCAGCCCTGCAGAGAAGGACTTGGGGGTGTTGGTCGATGAGAAAATGAACATGAGCCAGCTTCAGTGTACACTCGCAGCCCAGAAAGCCAACCGTATCCTGGGCTGCATCAAGGGGAGAGTGACCAGCAGGTCGAAGGAGATGATCCTGCCCCTCTACTCTGCTCTCGTGAGACCTCACTCAGAGTATTGTATGCAGTTCTGGTGTCCTCAACATAAAAAGGACATGGAACTGTTGGAACAAGTCCAGAGGAGGGCCACGAGGATGATCAGGGGACTGGAGCACCTCCCGTATGAAGACAGGCTGAGAAAGTTGGGGCTGTTGAGCCTGGAGAAGAGAAGGCTGCGTGGAGACCTCATAGCAGCCTTCCTGTATCTGAAGGGAGCCTGAAGGATGCTGGGGATGGACTATTCATCAGGGACTGTAGTGACAGGACAAGGGGTAAAGGGCTAAAACTTAAACGGGGGAAGTTTAGGTTGGATATAAGGAAGAAATTCTTTACTGAGAGGGTGGTGAGGCACTGGAATGGGTTGCCCAGGGAGGCTGTGAATGCTCCATCCCTAGCGGTGTTCAAGGCCAGGTTGGATGAAGCCTTGGGTGGCATGGTTTAGTGTGAGGTGTCCCTGCCCATGGCAGGGGGGTTGGAACTAGATGATCTTAAGGTCTTTTCCAACCCTAACTATTCTATGATTCTATGAAACTCAAAATATTTTATTTTCAAATTTTGAAGCTGCTTGAACTCATAGCCAGCCATTCCCAATGCCATTATGAAGTTAAGTACTGCTCTGAAAGTCTTCGTAGCTACCTGTGGCCTAGACTACACTGATAGAAAGCAACATTAGGAACATGTTAATGGCCATAATGTGAAAATACATTACGAAGATTTCTTGTGTTAAGCATATGTTATCTGATCCCAGTTAATTCTACTGACACACTCTAATGCAGAGTGAAAATTTTCACCTAAATCATTTTTCAAGGGGAAAGCGCAGATTCTCATGCATTAATGCAGTTCAAGAATCTGTATTGATTTGCCTGATTGCCTGCTTAGAAGAAAGATTCAACATAAAAATTGTTACAACCACTTCAAAAATAATTAAATTTTTCTACTGTAATAGAATCCTTCAATTGTTAAAGATTTTTTCTGACCTCAATCAGAAAGAAGAAAACATGTTTTTAATTTGGCCCCTTTTCTACTTCCAGAGGGTTCACTACCTCTTTTCAGAATACTTAAATTTCCACCAACTCCCAAACTGAAAGCATTTTTTAAATTCAATGTAAACTAAAAACAAATCCCCACTATCTGCAGGAGCGAGTCCAGAGGAGGACCATGGAAATGATCAGAGGGCAGAAGCACCTCTCCTATGAAGACAGGCTGAGAGAGCTGGGGTTGTTTGCCTGGAGAAGAGAAGGCTCCAAGGACACCTTACAACAGCCTTCCAGTACCTAAAGGGGGCCTATAAGAAAGATGATGACAGACATTTTGGCAGGACCTATAGCAATAGGATGAGGGGTAATGGTTTTAAACTAAAAGAGGGCAGATCCAAACGATATAGAAGGAAGAAATTTTTTATGCTGAGGGCAGTGAGGCACTGGAACATGTTACCCAGAGAAGGGCTTCCCATCCCTGGAAACATTCAAGGTCAGGCAGGGGACTCTGAGCAACCTGGTCTAGTTGAAGATGTCCCTGCTCATTGCAGGGGGTTGGAGTAGATGACCTTTGAATGTCCCTTCCAATCCACACTATTCTATGATTCTATCTGCCTAGCTTTGCTCTGATGGTAAGTTATGTTTGCTACGATATAGGTAAAAGATGATGTTAACATCTTTCCAATACGTAACATTTTCCCAGCCACTGTATGGAATAAGCATTCTTGTTGCATGGATTGGGTATTTACTTCTAGGGATCATATTAGAAAAGGATAGACAAATGTTAGCATACGGCACTGCACCTCGCATCCCAACAAATGGAATATCCAAATGCTTACTAACCACAGTATCATTTTATAAATTGGAGTGAGCTAATCCAAAGCAATTAGGTTAATCCAAGAACATCAGGATCATTTGCAAAAATTAAAAATGGTTTATGCAAAACAGCAATGGGTGTGAATTAAAAAGCTCCTGTAACACCTGAAGTCCTACTGAATGCCTGTGCATGTCAGGCTTGTGGGGAAGAAGCTGGGGAGGTAAGAATTTCTTGAAAGAAATTCCAGAGAATCACAGAATTGTTTAAGTTGGAAAAGACCTTTAAGATGATTGAGTCCAACTGTTAACCCAACACTGCCAAGTCCACCACTAAACCATGTTCCTAAGTGCCACATCTACACATCTTTTAGATACCTCCAGGGACTGTGACTCAAGCACTGCCCTGAGCAGCCTGTTCCAATGCCTGACTTTTTAGAATCATAGAATAGTTAGGGTTGGAAAGGACCTTAAGATCATCTAGTTCTTTCAGTGAAGAAATTTTTCCCAACCTCCAATCTAAACCTCTTTTGGCACAACATGAGGCCATTTCCTCTCATCCTTACTTGGGAGAACAGGCTGACACTCTCTTCACTGGGCCTCAGCAGTGCCCAGTACAGAGGGAAGATCACTGCCCTGGCCCTGTTGGCCACACTATTTCTGATACAGACCAGGATGCTGTTGGCCTTCTTGGCTGCCTGGGCACAAGCTGGGTCATGTTCAGCTGGCTGTTGACCAGCACCCCCAATATTCCTTTCAATCGCACTAATCCCCACAGACAACCATTAGCGCAAGCATACTGAGAATCACTATTCCCATTTCCCATGCAGGGAACCAAAGCAGCAGGTAACATCACAGAACAGTGGCAGAAGACATCTCAGACTCTAACTCCTACTTTCTTTTTCCAGGCCAGTGACAGAGAATCTGCCATCCTAGGAAGATGTGGTTTAAGCCCAGCCAGTAACTCAGCACCACACAGCTGCTCACTCACCTCCCCTCTCTTCCCCCTGCTTTCCAGGCAGGATAGGGAGGAGAATCAAAAGAATGTAAGTTCCATGGGTTGAGATAAGAACAGTCCAGTAACTAAGGTATAACACAAAACCACTACTGCTGCCACCAATAGTAATAATGATAAGGGAAATAGCAAGGGAAGAGAATATAAAACTAAAAGAGGAAAAGGAAAATAAAACAATAAACACAAGTGATGCACAATCCAGTCTTTCACCACCTGCCAACCGATATCCAGCCCAACCCAAGCACCGACTGGCCCCTTCCAGGTAACTCCCCCCAGTTTATATACTGGGCATGATGTGCTGTGGTATGGAATACCCCTTTGGGTAGTTTGGGTCAGGTGTCCTGCCTCTGCTTCCTCCCGGCTTCTTGCGCCCCTCCTCACTGGCAGAGCATGAGAAACTGAAAAGTCCTTGACTGGGGTAAGCATTACTTAGCAACAACCAAAACATTTGTGTGTTATCAGGGTTGTTCTCAGACTAAAGCCAAAACAGAGTACTGCACCACCTAATAGGAAGGAGAAAAATAACTGTTACAGCTGAACCCAGGACAGAGGAACATCTGCCAGGGACGTATTTACAAACAGCAACTGTGTATTCATCAGGTTAGGAAGTGAATTGCCAAAGAATGTAAAAAGCCTTGCCCTAAAGAGATCATAATTTCTGTAGGTGGAGAGCCCAGCCAGGTTTGGGGATTTCAGAACAAACATATGCAAGTGTATTTACTGATCAGAATAAGCTATACTGAGCTCATGGCACAGAGTGAGAGCTGATAAATGTTAGTGGAGGAAGGATCAGAAAATGCTGTGTTGGACAAAGAGTAAAGTAAGATTTTTAAAAGTCGAAAGAGATGAACAGGAATGACTCTGGATTAACTCTAAATCATAGCCATTATAATAGCAAAAAATAAAAATAAAATCACATTGTGAGACAGTTTGGCTACCACTGAGTGCTCAATAACAGCATAAAGATACATGGTATAAAATCTTACTAGATTACATGGTACAAAAACACTCACATCATATATGTATCACCAGAGAATAAAGGGGTTATCTTTCCACTAGTGGCCCTTTCAGTACCATAGCTCACAGGCATTTATGTCAGAAGTTGTTCCAACACGGACAGTGGTTATTCGTGGTGCAAGAATGCACAAGCTCCTGAAGCTGAGCTTCCAGCGCCACAGAACAGGAGCACAGAGGGCTGCTAAACCCTTGGCAATCCATCTTCACTAACTGTGCCATTCAGGATAGTCTTTGGAGTCTGCTTGTTATCCCCAGCTTCTTCAGCCTTACACTCCGGAGGCTCTAGGTCATCGTATTTTCTCCGATAGACCACCCTTGAGATGAAGGTTATGAGAAACATTTCCATTATGAGGAGCTGCTGGGTCATATCTGCCAAAAAAGGGAGGCAAAGAAAAGCCCCCAAAAGGGGGAAATGACTATGAGAGACAAAATACCTGGCTTATTCATTTTCATCTGCACAAAAGGAACAAGCTTCACCACCCTGTACCCATAAGGGAGTGTCTCTCATACTTGGCAAAAAAGTCAGTTAGAGAACTGTCCATCAATAAGCATGCAGTAAGTTATATATGCAAACCCCAAGGGATTTAACAGTAATTATGCATGTTGGTTTCTTTTCCTCTCACTTCTGACTCCAAATCTTCTCATTTTCAAGTTTTTCTCTGCAACTATGACACCTATAAAAATTTTGTTATTGTCTTTAAGTAAAAGCTGAGATTCTCCAAAAGCTACATGATCCCAGGAGATTTTGGGAAAACACCAGATATCACAAATAGAAACATCGAACTGGCACCTTTATAAGTAAATGAAGAACATACATACTTCACAAAAGAACTTACATGCTCCTCTTGCTGAAGAAGAGAGTGGTGGAGCACAGGGAATGATTCTTCGTGTGGCCAAGATGTTGATAATGGATGTCTGCAGGTGGTTTAGAATAAGAATAAACTGCACCAGAAAAACAGATGCCTCAGCCACAAGAAAAAAGGTTTAGAGTTCACACAACAATTCTGCTTTCATAACAGACCCTCTATTTGCCTCATTCCTCCTTTCTGGCCTTCTCTCTCCTCCATCTACCAGCAGGCTGCCTGCCAATCTGCAGAATTCATCTTTAGGTCAGGATGATCTTGTTCTGAATGTGAATATTAAACATCTGCTTGGAAAGTGTTTCTTCTCAGCCCTTCATTTAGGAGGTACAATATATATACAAACCTCCCAGCTGGGCTTTTAAACATTATTGAGCTCTGAATAATAGAGAACAATGTTTTAAGATCTTCCTATTAATGTGACCTATGACCTTATGTTCTTCCCTAGTGGAGGAAGGACCAAAAGAACATCTTTTCTGTTATCTCCGCTTTCTGTCACAGCAGGGAGATGTGGTGCTCCCCAAGTTATATAGACTGGCTTCTTTGCCAGAAGGGATGAAGGACTCTTCACAACTTAGGTTCAGCAACAGTCACACATCATATTACCTGCTATTTGCTGAGCTAGGACCTTGGAGATACCTACCTTGGAGATACCGAAGTGTCTCTCACCTTTCTGGGTGTAACTGCCCAATTATAAACCCTCTTATTAACAGCATTTGCCATCCTAAAACTGGATTCATCCTAATGCAGCTTTGCGGGTGGGACTATCCTGTTTATTGCATTTATAAGTGCTTACTCATTTACTTCACAGAGACCTAAGTGCACCAGCCTTTCTCTATGTCCTATTCAAGAAGGATGCATACCCAAGGATTCCGCTGTACTCTCTTCAGGGTGATGTGGAAGATGGTGGCCCTGTCCCTGGGCTAATCCCAATCTAACCTATCTGGCTCTGTTCCTTACTATTTAATGATTCCCAGTCAGTATTTTCATTTATATCTAACTTAGAAGTACAGAATGACCAAGAAAAATGTTGTCAAAACAAAACACTGTGACATGCTGAAACAGTCCAAACAACAGCCATCCACATGATGCTCCACATCCATGTTTAAAAGTACACACCAGCATTTTAACATTGTGTTTTGGGATACTGCAGCTACAAAACTTCCTTTGAGTCCCAGAGAAGGTGCTGTTTTGACTTCAGTTGCCTGAAGATAAATGTGGTTTAATGTGGCTTTCACATCTCCAGCACTCCTGAGAGACTAGAGGTAAATCGGTTCAAGCTGAAACTCAACAGCAGCCAAGGAGAGTGCTTCAAAAGGATGCACCTTTAATTAGGTAAAGATATGCCTTTGCATAGTGTATTTAATGGAGAAAAAAAATTACTATAACTTTGCAACAGAGGACCAAGAACCAGAGAGACAATGTTGTACCAGCAGTTAAGAGAAATTCTTACTGGAAATATTAAACTTCTCACCTGATAAAGAGCAAACTTCGGTATGATCTTCTTACAGATAAGGAGAGTCCTAACTTGCTGAAACATGATTGCAACTGGCCACAGAGCAATAATGGTGAGGACAGCAACCACACAGCTAATCCATATTGCAGCTCCTTTGGTTGATACCTGAGAAGCAAATCAAACAACCATACCTATAAAACTTTACAGTGCGTTTTACTATTACAGGAAGAAGCTGTGAACAACTGGATGATGCAAATGTTGAAATGCTTATTGCTGTCTCCATGAAAGCTGATGGCGGCGGCCGTTGCTGGGGTTGCATGGGGAAACTGCACAGTACCTGGAGTGTACTCTCACCCAGCTGGCACAGACCTGTGAATCTGTTCAGTCTGGGAAGGTAAAAAGTGACGAAACCTCTCAATCTGACTCCAGCAGTACATGGGGGTGCTCAGCAGCTCATGAAAGCAAATGTAGCATGACATCTCAGAGGGGTCATCTATTTTTTACCAACATTAAAAAAAAAAGTGTTAGCTTTAATCTGAGTTATCCATGAGGTGGAAAATTATTAGCAGATACAGACTGCTCCATCATCTTGCAGCTTACATGGTGCAAAACAGAAGAACAGTAGTAACTTTTCTACTTTGCACAGAAAAACATAAAATTAGGCTTCCTGTTTACATGCCAGTACCTACACTTGTTTCTTAAGGCTATACCTTACAAAGCACAGGGCAGGAACATCCCACAGGACAACTTGCACTCCTGTTATTCTAACCATACAAGCTGGGAAACATACTGGAGCACAGTCTGATGCCCAGCTCACCCTGATGCCCAGTTTCTTTCCAAGAGAAGCTAGGAAATGGAGAGTCTGGGGGAATGCAGAAATTATGTTTCAGGGATATAGAATACAGAATATAGAATAAGAATACAGAAAGGACTCACTCAGAAGTGCTCACAGATGTCACAGTTTAGTTGCCCAAGATACTAACATCAACCCTAAAACCTATAGATTTTGTGAACTGTCTCCTAATAAAATATTTACTTACATTGTAAAGCGTGTAATTGCCATTAGTCCAAAGCACTATTGATAAAAACATGAGCACAGGTCGAAGGAAAGCAAACTGAAGGGTGCCCAGCTTCAGCCAAAAGAGGCTTCGCCTGACCAGGAAAAACAAAGGAAAAAATCACATAAGATCTTATTAGCAACTTTAATAACATTATTATTTTTTTTTTTTTTTTTATACTGTCAACTGTAGCGTGTGGCTAAAATCTGGAGAGGAACAGCTTCAAGATTAGAAAATCCTTCCAAGAATCACCCAGTGATTATTTAATAGCCTCTACAAAACCAGTACTTTTCTGTTCTGCAGCAATTACACACTAACCAGAGCTGGGCAGAACGTGATGTCTTTCCCTGCCCTGAAGCTAATCAGAGAGCCAGTAGCAGCATAACCGGTTCTGAACAATAATGCCGCTTGCTCTTGCCTTGTTGCCTTACTATTCCAGTTCTCTGGTGAAATTGGGCAGTTCAGCCTTCCTGTTCAGATACTTCCTAGCCCTGTGGTAGATCAAGAAACGGAATCGTACTGACCTAGGTGAAAGGTTTTCAATGCATCATGAATACTGTCATGTAAGCACCTGGTTGTGCTCCTCTGTATTCTAACAGAAGAAAGGAACTATCTTTACTATCCTTCACTTGGCAGATTGCTCAAGGCCAGCAGGACAGCTCAGCACTTCCTTACTTCTGTCAGGATAAACTGAGTCCAGGGCACAGCCCAGACACAATAACCTGGCCAGCCAGCATTAAAGGCCACCAGGAAAGAGGCAGATGCACTTTCTAACAGAGGGCATGAAAGCTGACTGACCTGAACTCTCCTTCAGTCTTCAGAGGACAAGCTGTAGCTCCTATGGCTGGCTCACGTTTTAGTCTACTATTGTGTATTATTTCCCATACTGGCAAGTTTGTCTTCACTATAGCTCCTTGGGCCCTTAAGACTGCCATCAGAGCTGCCTCAGCAGACAACAGGCTACCATTCAGTATGCTACAGGATATAGCCATGAACCTGGAATGATAGGAATTGCTCAATGAATATATGTAATAACAACAGGATTATGAACAGCACAAACACATGTGGAAAGGTCTGCAACTGGCCAGCCACTAAGTGCGTGTGCCTGTTCAAAGATTTCTTATTCTCAAAGGGCTTTAAAGAACGGTTTGCCAAACAGTGTAGTCACTGCAACACCACAAGTTGTTTCCCTTGTCAACACAGGTCTTGACCATCGGACCTGTCCTGCCACATCTCTCACCATTGTATGTCTTGTTACTTCGCCTTATCTGCCTACTGTACCTTATGAGCTTTCCCAACACTACTTGGTAGTACATGTATTTTAAAAGCATGAATCCCTCCCTTGGAATGGCTCCCTGTTTCCCCTGAAGGTACCTACAGGAGGAACATGAGATTGACCTTTGCCTGGTACTGCCTGCTCAGATTTCAAAAACATCCTACCCTGCCAGGGGGAAAGGCGAGAAGTTAGAAGTGGAAACAACAGATGGGTTTCCCAGTGCTGCAGAAACTGGAGAAGGAGCCCTAAGCCCTCTGCAGAACAAAAACCCTTTATTTTTTAAACAGACAGCTGTCCTTCCTACTAGCAGTAGTAGGCACTACCCAGCTCCTGAATGAAGCTAATATTAGCTAGTGCTATCCTGCGTAAGCTGCCTCTGGACTGACCAACAGGAGGGCATAGTAGAGGAACTGCTTCCAAGCTCCCAGATACTACAACCTATACAGAGGATGACAGACACGTAATGAAAACCAAATAGACTTGTGACACATTAGATCTATAGCACAGCTCTGTCCCATGGCATTTCTTCAGCTCTGACTGTGAAATGAGCCTGAACCAATACCCATTAAAATGGGTAGGAGTCATTTACAACTGTATCAGTAATTGCTGATTTTACATCATTGTATTACATCCAGTTTTGGAGCTACATTTTTCGGCTGGTTTATTACCTATTCTTCTCGGTGCCTTCAGCATGTAAATAACTTGTAGTATTATTCCATTAAAATAAAATGATGGAGACAATAGTTTAAATCACAATACCAAATGAGGCAGTTAAAAGAATTATTACAATAGAAAACAAGATTTTTTTGCAAAGGCATCATAGGCAAACCGCTATGTTGCTTTCATTTAACCAGACCATGAAGTCCCTACGATCCCTCTGACACTAATATCCAGGCCCTTATGGGAAAGTCTCTGTCTGGCAGTCCTTCAGCTTTTGCTTTTCATGAGAGAAACATTCTCATACTCTATGCCAGTAGGAAAGCCCTGGGAAATACACGAGGCTTGCAGGCTATGATGTGGTGTGTAAATGACAGTGACACTAGCCAGAGGAAAAGCCCCACCAGACACTGCTCAAAGGAGACAAGGTTTATGTTACACTATATTGGCTCCTGTAAGTGCAGCTCTCCAACCTTACTCCGCTCTTCCCAGATGCTTTAATACTAAGTTTAGTAGAAGAAAATACTTGCTTTTGCCACACCAGACAATGCCACTTCTTAGAGACGAGAGCTTTCCAGGAATCACATACATTTTTTGTTCTAAAAATTATTTTAATCTGAAGTAGTTTTAAAGTCCAAATCAGAATAAAACATTTCAATTTTATCAAAGTAAGAGAAATTTTCTTTCAAAGCAGCCTCAATTTGACAATTTGTGAAAAATACCCGATTTGGAGACATTTATTCCCTTCTGGAATAAAAAGAAACTGAAATCTCTATTATTAGGTTTTCTGAAGTAGAAATTTCTTCTCCCACACAACACTGCTACTACAGAAATGGGTTCTTGGAAGATAATGGAATTAGTTGGGGAGATATCAGAGTGCTCAACATCACTGTGAGTGGGAACACTGCACTGGGTTAAATTGAGAGAGCTCATCCTCTCGTCTCTTATGCAAAATCTTGCAATATAAGACTGGAATAAATTACTGGTGATGTACAGCCCCAAAGTGATAGCACTGTTTAAAAGAGCCTGCTTGCCACTGACTTTCAGGAAGCAGGGAGGCCCTTGCTGTAAGCCTGGCCTTGCCAAGTGGGCTGAATTCCAGCAGCCGTTTTCCAGCTGGGAAATCTTAAAGGGCAACTCACCGAGTGATGCGCACGCGAGGGAGGCAAAGGCAGCAGCAGCAGCAGGGACCGGTGCTGATCTTGAAGTGACCATTTTCAAACCGCTTGAGGAGCAGCTTTTGACCTCCACAATCTTTAATCATCATCATCAGGAACTTGTGGATAACTATGGCAAAAAATCTAGGAGAGGAAGAAAACGCTAGCTTGAGTTTGCCTGTGTGTCTCTCGTTTGCCTGTGCAGGCCACTGCTGCCTTCTGTCCATGGTTTTTACAGCCTGTGCTTTGCAATCAACAGAAGTTCCACTGCTATCTTTGAAAAACCTTCCACTTTCCATCACCTCAGAGTTAGGAGCTGCCCTAACCTAACCGACACCGAAATATGAATAAACAGAGGTAGGGAGCAGGTATGGAATTTCCCAAAGCCACACTGGTGGCTGATAGCAGTCAGTACTAAAGTAGAGGGTTTTCTGGCCCAAGCCATTATGGCCATGGTTTTCTATCAGTTATCTAGTCCTGGCTGATCCAAACTTTTTAGAAGTCCTCTCCCTCCTCTAAAAAACCCCTCCAAAACCACCACCCAACAGCAAACATCTATCTATACATACATACATACATACATACATATATACACACATATATATAAAATTGAATGTGCTGTCCCAGTCAGGGTGTGGTTCCTCTCTCAGCCAAAGCTGATCCAAGCACTGCCTGCCACAGCCCCACCTCTCCCTCCTTCACCAGCTACACATTCTCAACCCTTCCCAGGAACTACAGATTGTGCAGCTGCCCTTTCCTCCCTGTCCCAGGCTGATTTAGGGAATTGAATTCACTGAAATCCAAACTCTCCAAGCAAAAGAGGTCCTCTTCAGCTGCACTGCCTCCCTGAAGGAGCTTCCTGTGCAGCTGAAGACTGAGGGGTACTGGATGTAAGTGAGGGGACAGTAACCTGCAGCTTGGGCAGGGGAAGAGAAGGGTGGATTCAAACAAACTTGAAGTGCCATAGGATTGGATCCTTGGAAGTTCCTGGCAGTCTGCACTACCTGCACAAATTGCTGCAGGTTAACAGTGCTCCCTGATGCTGTTTTCTTTCCTTTTTTACTCTACTATCTTAGTAAATGCAGTGTGACATGGAGTGTGGGGTGAGATTATTCATGACAGTCTGAGACACTGTCCTGTAGTAGGTTCCAACATCATCCCAAAATCAACTGTGGAGTTTCCAAGGCCACAGCATCCCCCCCACCCCGTTCTGCCTACCAGGGCTGTGCCATCACCTCCAGAAAGTAAGGACCACATTTCTCCCTTCTCCTCTGTGTGTGTCAGAGCTGTCATGCTTGTACATAGAGTGCTTTTATCAGGAAAACCGTGGAACATTTTTACATCGATACAGTCATCAGAGGTGCACTTGCCACCACTAATAATAGACCTCCATGGCTCATCATTAGTGAAAGTGCAGAGAAGTCATCACAGGTCAGAATCTCATTCACATGACACACAGAGAAAGAAAGAGTGCTGCTTCAAAGCTCCTGTCAATCTGACGGATCAATTACATGTGAGTCACAGATCTTTCATGTTGAGGTTCTCACACTGGGGGACTGTAGCACTGGGAACTGCTTCAGCATTTTTCACCTCCCAGAAAGAGCTGCCAAGAGATTTCAACTTGAACTAAAAATTACTAAATGTTAAATTCACAAAATGACTGGGTTTACCAAGAGCAGAGGATGTTTAAAGGGAAGAAATTCGGGGTTTGGACAACATCTAGAAAGAAGAAGAATACTCACACTGCTGCTGTGAAATCTGTAAACATTGTTGAGCGAGGAATCCACATGCCAGTGCATGAAGTAGTAGCGATCACCTACAGGGAAAGGTAGGAGGGTTGTACGAAGGGCAGGGATAAAGCAGGTTCATGTGGATTTTCAGGAAAACCCCATTTTCAACATTCGATTTTATCTCTATTCCATGATAACTCACTGGAGCTGCAGCATTAACCCAAATGATGATTGATCTTTTGGAAGAGGGGATTTTCCTGTAGATGTAGACTGCTTCCTCTATAAACACCAGATTGGCAATTAGCGTCATCAGAGTCAAGATTGCAAAGAGAAATCGCCCTGGTAGGTCAAGGCCTGCAGAGAGAGGAAATAAACCAGTTCTGATTTATTTCATAAGCATTCCAAACATCTATCGTAAAGACACCATCTCTGAGGGGCTTGTTAGCCCTATTCCTGCAAGGACATGCACTCATTGTTAGCTAGATAGATAGGCCATTGGCTTCACAGGATGATTAAAATACTTAAGTTCATGACTACACCTTTCCAGGATCCACAGACAATATATGGGAAGAGTATGCCTCCATGGCCTCAAAGCATTACACGAAAGTCCCATTCAGGAAAATGAAGTTCCAGGACAAATGTCTTTAGATTAATGTAAACATATAACAGAATATAAATAAGTACATAATGCATAAATAAATAAATACAGTAAATACATATTCTGGGAACTTTTCCAATCAGACAACAAATACATTTTCTACAGCAAAAAAAAGATATTTACTCAATATTAGTTCTTTGTTCCCATTGCATGCTCATAGGCATGTTTGTGCATAACTTCATTTGGCATGCAAACTCTTTTAGAAGCTCAATGGAAGTTTGTGGGGAACAAACAATGTAAGGATAAGCCTCTGATATATCTAGCCTGAGGTAAAACTTGATGCCTTCACCAAATTCTTTTTCACTTCTCCCTTAAAGCTGTATATGGGTATTAACATTTACCCGGGACTGACAGTTGAGGTGTATTTTCTTGCAGGAAATGCGTTTCTGGAGGCAGAAAAAAGCACTGCAGTGAAGTCATGTTTAATTTAGAAGGTGATGCTCATCCCTGGTACCTACTCCCACCGTGGCTGTAGCCTATCTAAAGGCACACCGAGATTGCCTGCACAGGGGAGCCTCTGCCCCAGCCTCTTTAACCTCACCTGCTTCAAACAACACTTCTGGACCTGGCTGCAGGTAGAGCAGTTCACACCTCACATCACAACCCTCGGGGGAGCCTGAGACCAGGCACGGGTGTATGGGCTGGCGCAGCGCTCGGCCCGGCAGGTACCGGGATCCCCGCCGGCCACCCTGTTCTCTCACACCCACACTGGCGGGCTGGGGGCCATGTTGTCCTCTTCCCCGAGCCCAGCAGCAGCTCGGCCCGCTGCCAGGCAGGAGCAGCCGCCGGCCTCCGCCCGCGGGTTTCTTCGCCGGGGAAGAACGGCGGCGGCGGGGGGCAGGGGCAGGACCGGGGCCGGGGCATCCACCCGCCGCCGGTTGCCCGGCTTGTTAGCGGCTGTCCGGCAGGCAGCCCCCCGTTTCCCTCACGCTGCCCCCTCATCCCTGCCCGGCGGCTCACTTACTCTGGAGAAGCTCCTGCGAGTAGGGCGGCTCGCTGGCGCCGCAGGACGGGTGCAGGGTCCCGTTCACCTCACCCTCCATGGCGGAGCGGTCGCAGGCCCCACTGCTGTGCGATGACGGTGCTGAGGGGACGGGGATCGGTGCCCGCTTTCTGGTTCCCGGCGACGGCGGGAGCCGCGATGCGCTGCCGGGCTGCTCGGGGCCTCCGAGGGGCGGTTAATGATTAGCCCGGGGCACGGCGGGCAGCGCCCGGCCTCCGCTCTGCCGCCTGGCGCCCAGCGGCCCTGTGCCCTGGCGGGTGGGAGCCGCAGAGCTGGGGGGAACAAGCAGAGGAGCGGGCTGGGTTCTCCTGTGCACCCAGTCCGCCTGCACCCAGCCCGGCCAGAGCAGCCGCTGCGGACTCTGGCGGCTGAGGCAGATGGTTGCTTGGTCCGTGTAGCAGACATTCAAAGGGCTTTCCATGGAGCCTTCACCAAAGGCTTGCCTTCGGAGGGGTGAAAAGCTGCACCACCTTCTGCTGAAAGAGAGCACCTTGAGGGTAGGAACAAACTGCGGGATTCTCCACTTCCTACATGTTTCACGTGCTGGAAGGACCCCTTCTGCTGCCGGAGCCTTTTCAGGCTGTAACAAAGTGATGGAGTTTGGTGACCCATTGAATTGTTCTGGATAGTCAGACTGAAAGCTGCCTGCAAGGAGCAACGGACAGATGGTTACAGCACAGGGTTGCAAAGCAGCAGGTGACACACTATCAGTAAACAAAAAGGAGTGTTTGAGGTGGGGAGGACAGCCGTAACTACCCATGCAATGATGAGCTGTTGGCACTCAGGGAAAACATCTTGGAGCCACAGTGGATTGTCTTCAGAAATTACAGCTGAAGAATCAGCATGAGAGAAAATGGAAAGGAAGACCAGGAGTTAGTGGATAAAGAAGGGAAGACATAAACCAGCTAAAATACATGTGAAGGCCTCCCTTCATCAAGGTGGTATTCCAAGAACTTGAACAAATTTAGGGGAGATGGAGAATTTAGGGACTGTGCGACATTTGAGGGCACCACAGGCCCTTGTGATGGAAGCTGCCATCTTGCAGTTTTCACAGGATTCCCAAAGGTTTTGTGGGAAGGACAGGCTGGACACTGCAGTGCTGCCAGCAAGAGCACAGGGATGCAGAGGAGAACTGAACTGGTCAGTGACTAACATCAGCAGGTACTCAACTAAGAAAAGGCAGATCCCTTCCAGTGCGGCAGGATTTGGGAGCGGCACAAATGAAGCTACTGGCAGCTGTTCTGTTACTGGCAGAAGAGCTCAGTCGCAGACCAAGGCCATTTATCTTGAGTCTTCTTTGGCATTATTATAATTGCTTTCACTGCACTGAAAGGCGAAGAGGAGAGCTTTACAGTTTCACTGGGAGGGATATGGCAATAACTGGCTGTTAGAATGTGGTATCTGCCCAGTCTTCACAGGCTGCTGGCATAATCCTGCATCCAGCACATCTTCTGCTGCCCAGGTGCAGAAAGATGCAGGCAAAATTCCTGAAATATCACTCCAGCTTATTTCCTATTTGGAAGTGTGTTTACTCACCCTGAAAAAACAGTTGCTACATTTTCTACCAGTTTGCTTGATTTTTTTAATCCAGGTTTTTGAGGGTGATTGCATATTCCAAAATGTGACCGAAAGCTCAAGTTAGGATTTGATGAGATGGAAAGATGGCCCAAGGCCCTTGAGAGTTCTTCCTGAACAGAGATGACAGGATTCGCATCTGCTGCTATTTTGGTCTCCAGGTCCCTGTATTCCCTGAAAGCTAAAAATAAAAATCCCTTTCCTGTGAATCCTTTTTTTGAATGAGGCACATTTGGCAATGCTTTTGTTAAAGAAATTCACACATTAAGTATAGGAGTGATAAAACTCATGGCTATTTTACCATATTTCAAAGAAAACCGGAGTCTGCTTTGACTTTGATTGAAGAATCCCTTGAAGAATCTACACTGTAACAATTTTGGACCTGACAGTTGTATTTTAGTCATTCAACAACACCAGTGTGGAGCAAATACTGCAGCATAGACTGGACGTGGTGTTGGAAAACTTCCTGTCTCAAAACTATGGAAAATACACAGCTTGAAGTTTAGAGGTTAAGGATTAATTCTCAGCTGCTGTTGTAGAGATTCATCCTATTCTATTTTCTACTGGAGTCTCTTGCACAGAATATAGTCTAAAAACAAACCCACAAACTTACTGTGATTCCTGTTTGTTAGAAGCACCATTTGCCATTTTTGGGTGAAACATTAGATCCATTTCCTTAAATGCTGCTGTACATCTGGTGGGAGCGTGCATCATCTCTTCCTCACATTCTGGACTATTTCTTGGCAGCAGTATTTGCCCAGCAGTCCTGAAATTTAATGAATAAAATTGAAGAATATGCCATGAGCCCTCTGCTACCACAGTTGGAGGTCTGCTGCTCTGTGCATGCTTTCTTAACACAGGCTCTTCATCAGTGCCCTTTTCGCACTGGCTTCTAAGCCAGATGCCAGGCATCTACACCAACAGCAAACCATTTGGATCCCTAGGAGCCTAAGTACATTTTCCTCCCAGCTTCGCTATTCCATTTTTTTGTTTAACCTTTCAGTTTAAAACATGATATTTGCCTCAAAAACCCCACCTTCAGCAGCAGGAAAGTATTTATAAATGGATCACGTTTCTGTTTAGATGCATCAAGAGATTTTCACGGTTCCTCAGAATAAAACCCACCTGTGAATGCAGTTCCCTGCCTTTGTTTGCCAGAGGCTTTTGGGTGCTGTGTGTTCAGCCCCCTTCCAGACAGTGCACTGCTCAGATTTGTTTCTTCTCAAGGAACGTACCTCTTCGGTTCTACTCTTTTTTTAAAGAGCACTGCAGATGTTTCATCTTCCTTCCACTTTTCAGATGATTTCCATTTTCCCATGCCTTTCAGCTCTGTTGAACAGGATGCCTGTTGTGATCGTTGCCCCCACAGCATGCAGTCTGGAGGCACTGATGCCATCTGTGGCTCCCCCCTGAAGGAGGTATGCTGGCCTTCAGAAGGTGACACAGCCGTTCTACCCCATACTGGTGGGCCAAGACATCAGGACAGAAATCCTGATGTCAGCCCTGGCTCAGCAACTGAACAGCAGGAGATCCTGCAGGCTATCACACAGCACAAGCTCCATCACAGAGGATATATAGGAGAGGCTATCTGTATTTTGGTTGTAGGGAACTCCAGCAGACATCCTCATCATCAGTGCAGATGGAAATACAGATGGGAAATACAGTCCCCTTTCTTGGGAGCGTGGGGAAAATTACGTTCAGCTGAATTCAAGCTAACAAGAAAAGATTGCGTTAGAAAAACAAATAACTTTTCAATGCCATAGGACTGTATCTCAGATTTCTCACAAGTTTGGATACCCAACCAGCTAAGAAAAGTCCCCTAAAATTGGCCAGCTTCCAAAGGCATGTGCGGGTTTAATAATGAAATTAAATCCCATTTCTCAGCTTTAGCATATTATACAGCTGAACTTAAATGCAACTTGGCCTTTTCCACTATAAAGCCATTGACTTTTCACCCACTGCCAGTAATAAACTACCCGTTTCAGAAAAGATGGCTCACTAATGTGAGAGGAATATCTGCTTCACTGTTAAAGAAATTAGGAATGGAATTTGCTTGTTACTTGGATCCTGGCAGCAACTGTAAAAATAAAAAAATACAGTGACAACAATGAAATAAGCTAAGATAATAAAGCTAAGTTGTAATTTTTATGCCTTTTCAGATGGACAAATTTCTACATGAAAAAGAATATCAGGTGTGCCAGAACCTTTATATCTGTGCTTTTAAGAGGAAAATTTAGACAAAGACTGTTATCAGTAGAGAGGCAATAAAAGAGAAAAGAAAGAGGCTTTCATTAAATCTGAAGCTAACAAGTTTGATTTTTATCTCACTTCCAAAGTGGCAAATCAGTTTCTGGCAGTCAATATAGGGGAGAAATATAAAGAAGCAGAATCAAACTATTATTTCTGTAATATATTGTTACTCTTTCATCCAGATGTGAGTAATGATTTGTCTTGCCTTACCTTTTAAAGTAATTTATGAGCAACTGGATTTGGCAGTTGAACAACAGAAAGGAAGTTCACAGTACTTCATAGTAGAACAAAGAGCTGAAAGAGCCTTATAAAATTATAACCCTCAAATTGATGGTAAGGGGGGTAGCCAGTAATCATCATCCTGAGGGAGAATAGAGGTAGGTAGTGCATTTTCTCTACCATTGCTGTGATAAAGTACACCTATTTGATTGCAGAGCTTTTCAGCAATGGAAGAAGTTTTTTCCCCAAAGGAGAGTTGATGAGCAGTAAGACAAATATATCTTAAGGACCAAGTAAATGCCACTTTGTGAGCATCTCATAGGTGTCCAAGGTCACTGATGGGCAAAGACAAACCTTACAGATCTTCAGCTTTGAAAAGAATAGATTAGGATTAAGAAGTTCTTTCACTAGGCTGAATTTTGGTAGATTTTGTCCTTCCCAGTCTTGACTCATAAACCCCAACTTCCAGAGGAGGGCTGTCAAGAATTTTGAGAAGTTTTTGTGTTAAAAATGCCAAGTTCATCTGAACCAAAGCTTCTGATAAGAGGGATGATTTTATAAATATTTATTAACAGGATGCTATTTTTTAGCTTTGGTTTATGTGGAAACATTTCAATTTGACATTTTCTACATGAACTGTTCTGCGTCTGCTGTTCAAAGCAAATGTTGAAACCTGAGACTTTTTGAAACACGTTAAAATAAAAAAATGAAAGGGATGGAAATTAAAGTCAATGTTTCAAAATGAGGAAATTGCACACAAATTGATTCATTTATTTTTTGTTTAAAGAAGTTGCTGCTTTTCAGTTGTATTCCAGGATACCAGACCTTAAGCTAGGGACCTATTTATGGAATAGGACAAAAAAAAGCTAAGGACCTCTCTATGGAATAGGGTATGGAGAGTCAAGACTACTGTGTCTGAGATCATGTTTTACAGCTGTTTCCTGGAGGGGAAAGTGGGAGTCTCTTTAGGAGCTACTGATGTTGTTCTGACTGGAAGATGGCATCCCAGGCACACTGCCATTGATGACTAAGTCTGCTTTTTCCACAGCAGTCAGGTGGTGGGCAAGACAGACCTTGCATTTCTTCCCACAGGTCACAACATGTCAGAAATGATTTTTGCTCCTTCTGCATTGTTGGAAAGGAAAAGAAACCCCAACACAAAACACCAACCAAAGCCAAAACATACCCACACGGCAGTAAAACTGTAATATAATAATACAGTAGAAATAAACCAAAACAGAGCAGCCTTCAAAACTAGAGGTGTATTGTTTTGTGTAGCAAGCAGACTGCCCGCTAGCAAGCAAGAAGAAAAGAGCATACATACATGTATGAATGCAAAATGTTGTCAGCGTGGGTTTTAGTCACCATAGCAGTGAGACTGCTTGTGCCAGTAGCCCGAGCACGGGCGAAATCCTGGACTGTCTGCCTACAAAATCAGTGCTATGGCCTGAAACTGAACTTTTTACCTTTATATAAACACAGCTTGTGAAATTCTGAAGCTTAGCTTGCAAATAAGGCTACAAGTAAAGGTTGGGCAGCTTAGATTGTGTGTTCGTATTATCTGTTTATCCTTCCTCCAAAATGAACCTTATTTCTGTCTGGATGTGCACTTGTAAGGTTTTATTCCTTAAGTAATGAACAGAAATTAGATTAAGAAAGTTACAATCGGGGGTGGGGAGGGAAGTTTTTTTCAGTTTGCAGTTATTTGAAAGCTGCCTCAATACTATAACTCTTCCCAGAGTTATAGTATGTATAGTTATAGTTATATATATATATAGTTATATATATATAGTTATAGTTATAGTGTATATATATATATACACACATATATATAGTTATATATATATGTATAGTTACAGTTACTTGTATGGGAAATTCATGGGTTTAAAAACATATTGAAAAGCTGTAGGCTATGTCAGAGTTTGCACTGAGTTGTGAAGGTGAAAGAAGAAAGCCAACATCATGCAAAAGGCATCGAATTATGATTTTTTTGAGCTGCAATTCATACACAACCAACAAGATCAGTGAAGAGATTTTGATAAAGAAGAAAGACCATCTGGAGCACAGTGTGGCTGGAAAGGAAAAGCAAACCCCTTCAAATAAACATCGGGCATGTGTTTGTAATAGCTGAAAGATACACTGTCTGCAAATGAAAACTGGAGGTTAGGCTTCAGACAAATACCACAACTGGGCAGGAATAGCTGGATGGTCTGACATGTTATGAAATAATATACAGATCACAGTAAGGCAGAAAAAAACCCTCTGAGACAAGAGTGAGAGTCTGTATGGATCTCTCTAGCACATCTCCCTGTCTTTGTGCAAGTGGTGTCCGTACCTCTGATCTATGTGTGTTGGACAGATGTACTCCAGGCATAAAACTGCTAAGCCAGGGGCAGCTCTTCTCTTGAGGCTGGGGGTGTCCATCCCCTCCAGGTCTTACCAACCTGGTTAAAATGTTTGTGCTTCCGAGAAACAGAAAAAATATCTGAAGCACAAACTTGCACAAGACCCTGCAGCTTTGTTCTGTGCACCCCTGGGCAGGTGTTCTTACATCTGACAGCTTGCTGCAACCCACGAGGATTTTCTCCTTGGGGAGTAGGTGTGCTTGCTGTGCCTGCACCGTCACCCCCAGGGGGTTCCACTGGCTTCCCTCAGTTCACAGAGAAGGGCAGGGGCAGCTCAGGCTGCCAGAGGGAAGGGAGGTGTTGGAAGAAAGCCACAAGGTCCTTCTCACGGGGGTGTCCATTTTCTGTGTTTTCCCGTATATAACGGCTAAATATTCACATCATGTTAGTATTGCCTTGATAATGAATGACCTGTACTGTTCTTGCGGTTTATGATATTGTTCTCTTGAAAGTCAAAGTGCTTTGTTTCCTTTGTATCTGCGTTTGGACAGAAATAGGGGTCTTGTGAGTACAGTGAAGGGGATTCACAATAATCGTGGTATCTTTTTGGTTTTAGCAAAGATTTGTTTCATGCTATTGTAGGAGGCAAGCAACCTGTCCGAGTCTCAGCTCTCCTGTCTGTGCAATGGCAAAACTGTGGTAGCCTGCAGAGCAGAGGGCTGGAAGGGTCCCTGTGATGATGGTTGCAGAAGGACAAGAAACAGTGAAGTGTTTCTTGATCACTATACAAGGAGACAAGTGAATTTTTCTGATACTTTTCATATTTGGAAATGTAATTTCCATGATTCCTTAAAAAGTAGTCACCAAATTGAAATGTTCAGCTTTGCTGGGCAGAACTGTCATGATTTATTCCAAAGTACAGGGTTAAAGTCCTCATTTGCAGACAGAGAGAGACACTGCATAATTATATTAGCTGGTATTTGTATTAGCCAAAAAACGGGCTTGGATCAGCTTGCTTCTTGGGCATAATGAGCCGCAAATGACTATAAATATTCACATCCTATCAGCAGCTGTCACATCATCTTAGCAGCTGTCAGGGGGTACAGCTAGAAATCTGTGACTGTCCAAAGAGCAGAATGGAGTCTGAGGTAATATAAAACCTCATCACCAAATAATTGAGAGAATAGGTTCATACCAGCCTTAAAAAGTGAACAAACAGCATCAGTGAGTGTATATTTATATTTAGAAGTTTAATTTTCTGTGTGCTTCTGCCCTCGCAAACCTTTGAATGGAATCTGACAGCCGTGATTTCGTTTCTGATGCTTTAAACAAATATGCTACAAAAATGCCACTTCCTCCTAAAGCAGCTCTGCCTAAGCAACAGTGACACGCTCCTGACAGCGTTAACTCTCATGATCCATTGATATGGAAGATTACACATTAAAAAAATTGCCAGAAAATTTGCAGACCTGCCAGAAGTGAGAAGCAATTTGAACTGGAATAGGTGTAACGAGGATTGTCATCTACTACCTGTGCATCTGGATTTTACCTGAATGAAGGTTTATTCCACTCTTCACACCTTCAGACTACTTAGTCCGAAGTGTTAGTTTGCCATCCTCTTCCATCTGGAGTAAATACACACATAGGACGTAGGCGCAAACCGTAGACATCTGAACTGAGACACAAGCTCCTGAGTGGTTGTGAACTGGGGCTCTGATTTGCAGAGCCAAAAGGCTGCAAAGCAGGACTTTCAGGACATACCTGGCTTAACTCAGGAGGGATTTCTTTGGCAAAGGCTCAATACCTGCTTCTTTAGGTGAAACTCAGAGCCTGTCTTTCCATAAGGAAGCAAAAGCAGTATCTGCCAGTGGAAAAGTAGACAACTTGGAAGTTCCTTATTCTGTCTTTTAAGCTAAGATGGAAATTCCTGCTCCAAAATGTCAGAGTTTTGGTCCTCCTGCATTTCCAGAAGGTCCACATCTGACCTGCTGGGAGACGGGAAAAAACCCATTCATGGAAGCAACTCATTTTTGGGTAGGGTAGCAGACCAGCCATGTATTTCCAAAGTTTCTCCACTGTCGGGACACTCCAAAGTTAGCAAGATGATTTCTGCATGACTGAGGATAGCTGCAGCAGCATATCCCCAATGTCCACCTCAGTTTAGTATCAGCAAAGCCTCTTTTAATCTCTGTGCCAGGACGTTATTCTCCAAACCTGTCAATGTAAGTGCACACACTTCATAAAGGTGAATTTCATCAGTATTTGTTTCAGGAAGGAAGGAGCTGCTCTAGGGCAACTGGAAGTTGTATCACTGGCCACTTTCTTTTATTTCTTGAACCATGTTCAAAACAGTTGTTACATCAAATTCCTCTTACATTTCATCATCTCATGTCACAACATGCAATAACTATATTCCATAGATCCTGAAGGGACAAAGAACACTGTGAAGAGATTGTTAAAAAAAGAGAAAAACGTAGGAAAGAGAAGGAAAACCAGATGTTTTGCACGCTAGTGATGCAAATGTGTAGGAAGAGAATTTTATTAGCGTGGCTAGAGTAAGCTGGGAAAAAACAGGAAAGATTTCAGATGTGAGGAGCTATCAAAACCAGCAGTGTGGCAGTGACATTTTGATAGATCTATTTGCCTCCCCAAAACAATGTGTGGCTCAAATACAGTAATGTTAGGTCACTTTGCAACTAGGCTCAAAAGGCAGCAGCAATTTTAACATACTATGAACTAGCCCCTGGAGAGACCTTTTCTGCACGTCTTTCTCTGGGTTTGATGAATTAACTAAATGCTTTCAGATAGTGCTTACATTCCTGATGGCCTCTATCCCGCTTCCCCTCATCTTTTTGTTGTTTTATTAGAGCAACATTTTGGCTTACAGGATAAATTGTTCATGTCAATATGTAAGTTGAAGGGCGTGTGGTCTGCCTGAGACCTAAGCAAGCTTTCCTACTTTTGCTTGGCAGTTCCCATGGCAGCATCTGTTAACGCTCACTTATCCTAACATCTTTCTGATTCACCTCCACTCGCTTCTATTATCTCCTCTTGCCACCAATTTCCTCTTCCCTAGCATCTGACAAGTTGACTAGCACCTTCATACAGCAACAATCACAGCTCCTCCAGCATCTTTCAGCCCTTGCTGACAGCTGAATAATACAGTATATGATCTGTTTCAGGACTGTCATCCCCACATAATAATTTTCAGAGAATAATTTCTGTGGTGCCCTTTGTTTCTCTTTGCTCTATCTCCCAATTCTACGTAGTCAGTTTACAGTTTCTCCAATATTTACTCCCCAGCAATTCATTCTGACTTTGTAAGCAGAGCAAGAAGCTGAATAAGTTCCACCCGAATGCTGAGCTGTGTATTTTGGGAGGTAGGTGTTCAAGTCTCACAATAGAAAACCATTGTCTTGTCTGACTGTCAGGTAATACTTAGGGTCCAATTTCTGCAGTGCAAACATTTGCATGGCTTGAAAGTAATTTATCCAAACATTCGACAACAACAGCTTGGAATTTACTATGGCTGAAAACACTCACATCAGTAAAACTAATCAGGTGAAATACTTTCAAAAAGTGGCATACTTATAGAATCATAGAATAGTTAGGGTTGGAAAGGACCTTAAGATCATCTAGTTCCAACCCCCTGCCATGGGCAAGGACACCTCACACTATGCCATGTCATGTCTCTAGAAGACTGGAAACTTCATAATACCTGGTATTTTTCTTGAAATCTCTTTTTATGCAAGAATCTCATCTTTTGCTCAAAATAAAAATCCATTTTTTGGAAGTTATTTTTATCAAAAAAAATACTAAAAATATCCTAAAGATTAAAAAAAACCCCAAACCAACAACAAAACCCCCAAAATACAATAAAAGGTATGTATCTCTTTAAACCTCATCATTCTGGCTTGTAACAGCTTAGCCTAATAAGCTAGAATACTGAAGAAAATGTATTCAACCCAAAAGCAGGCCTTTAATGATACCCAGGCTATTTTTGCAACTCTTGACGAACCTGTTCCGTTTTTAGGAACAGCATTGCTATATACTCAGTATGGTTCCCAAATGCATTCATGTGCTTCTGGTTCTTGCAGTTCTGGAAGAACGGGTGTTCCCTTGTCTTTACTTGCTCTCTGCCTGCAGTTCCCACTGCCTTTAGTGGCCTTTGTGGAAGCTGTTTCTATCTCACTGGAAAGTTGTTGATCTGTATAAAACTGTGTGGAGCTGAGGGTGTCCCCGGGAAGCCACGATGTAGCAAAATCAGTACCCATTTCAGGAGGGCAGAGATATGCCTGTGCCCAAGCAACTCACTGCCTTCATGTACCAGCAGAGAACATCTCTCTCAGCTGTGTTCCAGTACCAGTTCTCCATCCACCCCTATCACCCACATGCAGGACACCCAGGAAACAGCAAGTGATGTTGTCTTAGTGAAACACCATGCTGTCATGCTGGATTATGCAGAGCTGCAGACCAGCTAAGAAGCAACGGCGCCCTCAGATATCACCTATTCTGACCCTCTGCTCGGGGGGGGGGGGGCAGTGAGAACAGGTTGCTCCAGGCTGTGTCCAGCTGGGGTTTTAATATCTCCATGGACAGAGGCTCCACAGCCCCTCTGGGCAACCTGTGCCAGGGATTGATCAGCCTCATAGTGAAGAAGTGTCTCATTATGTTCAGTGGAACCTCCTGTGTTTTGTTTTGCACCCATTGCCTCTTGCTCTGTGCCGCTGAGAAGAGTCTGGCTCCACAATCTTTACTCTTTCTTTACACCTTCTTTACTCCTCTATAAATATCATGAGATATTTATACATATATATTTTTATATATATACACATTACCACCACCGTATAGAAACAGCACCAGGTATTTTTAGACAGGAAGATTCCACTGAGTCTTCTCCAGGCTGAACAGTCCCAGGTCTCTCAGGCTCTCCTTGTATGTGTGCTATAATGTACACCCATCAACCATTTCATGTGCTCAGCTGCATCCCTGGAATATTCTGGTTTCTAGATGCTTGTTTGTAGAACGTGGGTACTTCTCTGAATAACGAATGTACCTGTGTATGTTCTGTATGCCCAAATAATTTAAAAATGCCATTCTGTTCTTACCTCTGCACCTACAGCAGATACTTACAACAAATAACAACTGGCAAGGTCTTCCCCTATACCCAAAAACGTAACGAAAAATTACTCACATAATGTTTTGTTTTTGATGCAACCTCAGTGGCAAAGCTCTGAAGCAAAAGTGAACCCCAATCCCTCCCCATTCCCTGTAAGGATTTCAGAGAAGGGAAGCCTGAAAAAGGAGGGAAACTCTGTTGATAACTCATGGGAAAGAGGGGAGGAAAGCAGGTCTGAAACATGTGAGTGTGGCTGATGATGCTTCATTAGGTCTGAGAAGCGTTTCTATTAAGAATCATCCCTTAAAGTGAAGCAAAGCTTTTGATGGCAACAGAGCCCAGGAGCCAGGGCCAGCTGGCCTGCTGGAATGTCTGGCAATAAATGGACAGGGAGAAGAGCCCCAGCACTGGGCACAGCAGGACAGCCTGCCCCGAGGAAGGGGTTGATGAGGAAGCCTGGGCTATCCCTGCCACCTGCAGGAAAGCGTCTGCTTGAGCTGCTCCTTCTGATCTGAGAAATGAGAGTAGAGACAAAGGCTTTCCTGTCTGTTGGAGTGAACAGGAGCAAGGTGTGACTGATGGCACAAGAGCCAAGAGAAGGTCCCTTCACACAGCTGGGGTGTCAGTCTAAGCCACAGCACCTAGTGGTCCCAAACACTCAGGGGAGGGATGCTCTGGAGAGGAGACAGTTGTCCCACCAGATGACGGAAGAGGGTAAAAAAGCATTCCATAAACTGGTATAACTTACATTGTCCTTTATGGAACTTGCAAATATTTTCTTCTTTATCCTCAACTAAAATCATGTGAAGGCAATCGATTTATATACTCGAATGAGTTAGAAGAATTAACTCCTTGGGCACAAGGTGTCATTTTCTAATGGAGGATGAGAAATGGAGGAAGGGACCCAAATGATTCCATCTAAATATGGCCCTTTGTTTCCCCAGCCAAGCCCTGGCAAAAGGGCTAAGTGGGAAAAAGAGGCTTCTTTCAATTGCCTGTCTGCAGCTACTGACTTGGTGTAATTTTGGCAGGTTCCTTGGGTATTACAGGACAGAACCACTCCCTGCAGTCAGTGTTGTTCCGGCAAAATCACTGTAAAACCTTCAATTGTACAATCCTGTCCAGCTACTTCTTCTGAGTGCTATTTCACTGCAGCAAGAGCCCAGGAACAAATACTTCCTATCGGTTGTGTAACCTAGCCAGAGCCCCAGAATGAAAGGTGCTTCGTAAAGGGTGGAGAGGCTCAAACCCAGAGATAGCTCCTTGCCAGCCACATGTGAACGTCTGCCTGCTCCAGTGGAATTAAACCTACGTGAAGGGGAATTCCTTCTGGATGAGACTGGCTGAGCCAGGATGGAGTTAAGCACGCACTTATGCGTGTGGTCAGGCTATAGGGCTCTGCCGTAACCTCACCACTGAAGGTGACATTACACAAGGATGTGCCATAGGTACATTTCTGCCATAGCAAAGGCAGCACAGGGACACCTCCATGCCCTTACAACATGGTGGCCACCGCATCCATGCAGGCAACGCTGGACTGCCTCCCACGAAGGGCGTCCCTTGTATCATCACCCGCATCACAGTGATGGTCATGTGTCATGGAGATCCATCATCATCATGGTGATTATCATCCACTGGCAGCAGGAGAGGGGTGGGGAGGAATGGAGCCAGGGAATTTGGCACCCTGCCATTCCTGGCTAGTTCCACACTTATGCACACACACAGAGACTGACAGGAAGCCCCTTCTTCTCTTCTCCTTTCTCTCTTAGCCTCTAGCATCCAGCTTTGAGGGCCAGCACTGTGGGCCTCACTCACTTGTCACTAACAGAAAGACCCTGGGGGCTCTTCTGGGGAGTAGGAATGTGGAGAGAGGAAGAGCTCCCTGCACCAAACCACAGTGAAGCAAAGAAACAGCTATACAAAGCTGGTCACTAGAAGACCTCCTTGGGAAACCCAGGTCCAGTTTTCTTATTTACTACCTGTGAAAATGGGAGCACCCTTCAACCTGCTCAAGGCTTGGATGAAGCTGTGCTCCCCAGTAAAGGGGTAATGCCTGGTGCCATCAATGTGCAGTCAAAGGTAGTGCCCTGCTTTACCGCACAGTGTAATCACATTCTGCCTTCAAGTTTCAGATCCATGTGAGACATCTGCAGAATGAGGACGGTAGCTTATTTTTTGAGGAAATTTCTTCCATTTTCCCTCACCTGCTTGGCTAACACTGGAGTGTGTTGGTATTTCACATTCCCACAGCCATCATCCTGTATATACTGCTTGTTCTTACAGGGTCCTTCTGTCTGATCACATTTCCCAGATCTCTTTCTTGTCTAATCCAAAATTACACCTGGAGGGTAAATTATTTCTTCTGCCACATAAAAATATTTTTTTTAATTAAAAAAGGGGGGCTTTTTTATGTTTTGGAAAATTGAGGTTTTTGGAAGTAAGGATGGAGACAAAAAAACAGCTAGAAAAAAAATGCGGGGGGGAGGCAGTGTGCAGGTTTTGCACAGAAAACTCCACTGAAACTGGAAAATCAGGTGGTTCTTATGAAAAGTTTAAATTTTAACAAATATGACACTTCTATAATGATATAATCATTAAGTAAAACGTACTAGCCATGTGTACCCCCAATTCCCTTCTTCTATAACTATCTGGTACCTTTCTTCCATTCCTCCTTGGAATACCAGTATATTCTTATTCTTGTTCTCCCTTTCTTAAAAAGGAATTAAGCTGAACAATATCCATAATTCTGTTAAAAAACATATATGTGTTTTCGATCCCATTCGTGCATAGTATTTTTGTAAGGCCAGCCATAAATCAATCTCTCTTGCTGCATTTCTTCTTTGCAGTGAAGTGGTAGAATGTGGAGTGCTCTGTAACTAGAAATGTAATTGCGTAGACATAAAAATCATATCCATAACCGTCCTAAGGATACTTACCTCAAGATGTGCCTCTGTGTCCTTCAGAACAGAAAGTGCAGCAGCTGAGAATGAGACGGGGGAGCCTCAATGTTGTGATTCATTTATTTCCAGCAGATGTAATACGCTTCAGAGAAACCACAGTGGTCATAACACAAAGGACACTCCCATGCACTGGAGAAGCTTTAAAGCCATTCAACTAAAATATGAACCATATTTTTAAAGCTGTTCAGGCGTTTTTCAGTTTCTTATGGAAGGCACAGACACCAAAGGTTGCAGTGGTGTTATTCTGGCTGATGTCCAGTAACTCGTCTGAGAAAATAAAAAGCCCGTGCTTTCAGGCTGCGTCTGTCATAGGAATAAGGAAAATCAACCCAAGCTGGGCAAACATATTTTTGTGATGCTGTGATTTGTAATATTGATGCTAGGTAATTCGGTTGGGATGTTAAACACTTTTTGCATGTGGAGTAGTACCGCATTCTTCCTTCTTGCAGCAAAAGGGTTTTATGTGATAACCAAAATATAAACAGCATAAAGTGCAGGGTAGAGTTGAACATCAGGAGTCCAGAGGTGTTTGCTGAAGGAGGACCAGCCTGTGCCAGAGCAGAATGAAAGGGCCAGACCTAGAGGGAAGGTGATGGTGAGGCAGAGCAGGTGGGGAAGGAGGAGCTTGCAATAAAGCGTTGTGTTTTGGGGTTTTTCAGCCAGTTGAGGAACTGGGTGTGATTTTTACAGGCAGGCTACAACACAGATGGAGTCTCTTTCCCCACAGAACTATATGGTTTATAAATTACTTCAAAGCCATAGATAAAAGGTGCATGAGACATGCAAAATGTGTCATACATAGTATATTTCTGAAAGATAACCGGTACAGCTAGAGACAAAGGATCAGATGGATGCCAAGTAAAGGAACTTGTTCTTACAGACTGTCTGGAGGAAGGCAAGACTGTAAATCAGAGTCATAAAATCACAGAATCATAGAATAGTTAGGGTTGGAAAGGACCTTAAGATCATCTAGTTCCAATCTCCCCTGCCATGGGCAGGGACACCCCACACTAAACCATGCCACCCAAGGCCTCATCCAACCTGGCCTTGAACACCACCAAGGATGGAGCACTCCCAACCTCCCTGGGCAACCCATTCCAGTGCCTCACCACCCTTACAGTAAAGAACTTCCTCCTTATAATTAAAAAAATATAAAGCACTTCATCCTTTAGGAGCATGATGAGTGTCTTTTCATGGGTATCTGTTGAGAAATGACGGCTTTTGCTTATACAGCACTGCCTGTGTTTGTCATGAAAAAAAGAGATTTTCAAAGGCTGCTGGACTCCTTTGGCACATCACGCCTTTAAGTGTCCTACGATAACAATGAAAACTGTCACACAGCATGGAAAAACATCCCTGCATTAGGTATTATTCTTCACTAGAAAGCTATACTGTAGTTTAAATTAGCAAGGTGCTTCATAACCCTTATTTAAAATGTGTTTGCACTGACATCCTGAGAAAAGAGTTTATTTAGTTGCACTGTCAGTGTCGATGCTTTCAGCTAAAACCATTTGGAGTTAGACCTTTTAATTGAAAGTGACAATTTAAATTGCTGCAATAGCTGCATAAATGGTGCTTAAAGTCGTTATTAACCTGATGCTACAGTTGGCTCCAGACCAGTTTATTAAAGCGAAAGAAAGGTGGAGGGAGCAGGGGAAGAGGAAATTAAGTGGTGAATCATTAATTCCTTTGGTACTCGCTGTAACAACAATAGCTGTGATGAACGTATTTGCCTGTATGGTGGAGACAACGTGTAATCCCATCCTCGCTTTGCATGAACGAACATCCCTTGCTCGGGAATCAGCAGCACTGATTTGAGCTTGCTTTCCCACGGGATGGTGTTCTGGTCTCCTTCCTTACTGCCATGGCTCACAAGGTGGGCATCTTGGGTTTGTCCTGCTCTTGGGGGCTCGGCAGGGCACCAGGTACACTGAGCCTGAGCAAGAGCTCTGGGATAAGGCTCCCTTCACTGAACTTTGCAGACAACACCAAGTTGGGCGGGAGTGTTGGTCTGCTGGAGGGCAGGAAGGCTCTGCAGAGGGGTATGGACAGACCTTTAAGATCATCAAGTCCAACCGTTACCCCAGGACTGCCAAGGCCATCACTAAACCATGTCACTGAGGGCCTCATCTACATGGTTTGTGAACAGTTCCAGGGACGGTGATTTCACCACTGCCCTGCACAGCCTGTTCCAGTGCCTGAGCACCCTCTCTGTGAAAAAATTTTTCTAATATCCAGTCTAAACCTCTCCTTGTGCAGCTTGAGGCCGTTACCTCTTGTCCTATGCCTTGTTACCTGGGAGAAGAGATCAGCCATCTCCTCACTCCATCCTCCTTTCAGGCAGTTGTAGACAGCGATAAGGTGCCCCTTGAGCCTTCTCTAGTCTAAACAACTCCCGTTCCCTCGACTGTTCCTCGTAGGAGTTGTGCTCCAGACCGTTCCATGCCCCCAAACAGAAATGCTCCCAGCAGTGGGAGCCTGGCAGGTCAGGAGCATCACAAGCTTCCTGAATACACATTGGCCAGGAGAGCTGTTCCAAGAGGTAACAGGACTCCTACAGGTTCCTATCGCTGATCCCACGAACAGAATCACTGATTTAAGGCTCGCAAGCCTCTCAGTGCTAAGGAGCTACACACCAACAGGGCCAATAGGGCTTTGGATACAAGAATTTACTAATCCTGTGGTGGGGAAGAAACACCTGCCTGCAGGGAAGCAACAAGCTTGGACTGGCAAAGGGTGCACCGTGCAGCTCAGGGGTTGAAATGGTGTCCCCAGTACTGCAGGGGTGAGCCCAGGGGCAGTCCTGAGCATCCAAACCATACAAAACCCACCAAGATGACTAAAGGATGGACATGGTGCCCTCAGCATTGACCCTTTTCCTCTACAGATCCTCTGCTAGTGATCCAGACTGCTGGTTAATGTAGGCAGAGGCTTCAGGACTTAATTGTATGTTACCTACCATTTGCAATGCAGCTTGCTGTATGTTCTTCCAACAAATATAAATAGTTAGTTTAGATTTCTTTTAAGTAAGACCTGTGACATACTGAACAGACATCACTAGGCAAACACTTTTACCTCTCAAGCACTGATGTATTTCAGAGGAGGTGTATGTTCTGAGGCACATCTCTTACTTCCTCCCACCTGTATTTATTTGAACAGAGATGGTAAATCAAGTCCTCCTCCCTGAGAAGCCGGGGATGGTCCTTCAAGTACAGTATCACCACCCTGGCTTGCTGGTGTGTTCTTGCAAGGTGTATGTAGTACTGTAGAAAGTTGTCATATGGCAATATAGGGATATTTTAGGGTTTGTTTTTTCCTGCACCTGTGTTAGGTTTATTGTGATACTGGTCAACTGTCCAGTGAAGTGACAGCTTTAGATGCCACTGCAAAGGAACTCAGTGGGTCTGGTCAAGTGTTGGAATTGCACCAACTGCCCATGGGGAGTTCACATTGCTCCTTGGCAGAGGCTTCCTAGCAAAAAGCACGTGTCGAAAGCCTAACGAGTAAGGAAACGAAAGTATTCTCTTCGTAGTTCCACGACAGATAGCCAAAATGGTATTAATGATACCAAAATTACATTAAAAAATATAGTATATAAGTATACTATAAAGTGTACATTAATTTTCTTAAGTTTCAAGTACTTAGAGCTCTCTGCTTCTGCAAGCCATTTGACCTGCTGAAACATCCCAGCTCCTGTACCTGTGTGTGCTTGTTAGTTATGATTCATCCTTTCAAATGGATACAATCCTGACATTCCTTGTTTTCCTGGGCTGTGTCAGACAAAACATGTCCCAGTCTCTTAAAACTAACTTTACAGCACCATCCTTAACAAACCCCTTGATTCGTGCCGACGTAAGGGAAAAATCAGGTCCGTGTGATCACCTTTTTCACTTGTCACAAAAGTGTCTTTTCAACTGTATTTGTTTTGAAGAACTCACCTTGTCCATTGGATGCAAGCAGGAAACACTTAGTTCCTCAAAACGGACTCCAGGATGCTTGGTCAGGTCCCTCAGCCCCTGGCCAGCACATGGGCACTGGTGTGGCAAAACGGCATCCCCCAGCTAGGAGGCAAGTGGAGACAAAGCACCACAATGGGAGTCACCTGAAGCTGGTGACACCCCACCCTTGGCTCCACGGTGGAGCTGACTGAAGTCAGCCTCAATCAAGGGATAAACCACAGCAGAAAGTAAGGAGAGAAGCAGAGCAGGGCAAGCAGGCGTGGTGGATACATGGGGCTTGGGTGCTGGGGTTGTGCTTTCACACCAGCGGTAGCTCAGCACATGGGCTCTGCACTAGCAAGGTGTGCAATGAGCTTGATTAACATTAGGACACATATATATGCCCTGTATCTATAACAGAGGATGCATTTGTTGTGTTTCTCTCTTTCTCTGTTCCCTCCAGGTTCTTTACTTAGTCCTAATTGCAATTCTTTATCCCCCCGTTTTGCCTGCGCTTGTGCCGAGATGACCCACTAAGTCTTTGTCTTCCACAAAACAGTAACATTCTTCCAGATTTGTGGAGCTTGTGTGGGATTCCAGTAAATATTACAGAAGTTTGTATACTACAATGGCTCTGAACCACCTGTGCTTGCAGCTTTTACCGTGCTCATTGCCTATAGAAATTAATAGCATTCTCAATTGCCACAGGTCTGGAAAAAAACCACCCCCAGCCTCATTTGATACCTTTGCTACTTTTAGAAAAGAAAAAATGTATAAAACCGAAAAATAAATCAAAACTTGCCTTTTCTGCATCAGTGTATCAAGGAAACCAAAACAACCTATCCTCCCTTCAAGCTTCTCCACCTAACGAAAGGTTTTTGGCATGCCTGCCTTTTATGCCTGCTAACAACTACTTCTTTGCTCTCGACCACTCTGCTGACGTACCTATAGGTTCCAGCCAGCCACTTGTTGGTCAGTTTTCTACCTGTCATATTTCTTAACATATTGTGTTTCCTATTAATGATATGTGATTTTAATTACTACCTTTAATAAACCAGAGAACTGCAGCCAGCTGCTGCTTCTCTTGGTTAGTGACACAGTCTTTTGGCTTGCAAATAAGGTGCCTTTGCTGCTGTATCCCAGCAAGGGGAACATTACCGGTGTGGGCTACAGGCACCTGGGCAAGCCAAGGAGTGTTCATCAGACCCTGGCAGCGAAGCAGTAAGGTTTTCACAGCTAAGGAAATTCAAGAGGAAGTGGGGGTAGAGCAAAGGCGAGGGTGGGATTTGCTAGTCTGCTGAGCTGGTAACTGCTCCAGGTTCTTCCTCACAGCAGCCAGGAATGGGTGTATTTACCCTCCAGTACCCCAAATGTCTCCGGTACTCAGTATAGTTTCATGATGTTGAGGAACATCAGGTAGATGGAGAAAACAAGAAAACACATCATATCAAAAGCAGATGCTGGCAATGTGGCCCGACAGCTTCTTACTATCAAGCGTTGCCCAGTGCCAGCCTGGCTGCAGGATGAACCAAGATGATGCATGAATGAGTCAGCATTTCCTGAAGGTATCCAGTGACAGTAAACTGGACTAAGTAGCCTGGGCCAGCAGACAGCCACCTCCTTCCACTGCCTCCCTTCTCCAGCAGCTACAGAGGGCAGCAGCACCCAACAGCGCTTCTGCCACCAGGTTAGTGGGGGCCATGGGTTGATGTCAGATCACACACAGGCTGTGCTGAATGAACCAACATGGCTCCTACATGTGCAGTTTAATTCAGCTGGTTCGAAGCACTCACAGATTAGTGGAAAACCAGCCACAAGCCCACTCCCTCCCCACCTCTCGCCAGTGCCAGCCCTCCAGCATGTGGAGGAGCTGGTGCAGGGTGTGAGGATGGGCAGAGACCCATCCTGGCAGGAGCCGAGCCCAAGAGCAATGGCAGCACCAGCCGGGGCTCACACACCAGAGAAGGCATCACGAAACACATTTTATTCAGTTGCAAGGACAGCAGTACACCTCCTCTGACTCGAGGTCAGGTGGGGACATTTGGGGACAGCATAGTAGCTCTTAGCACGTAACCACCTTGCTGAAAATCATTAAAGGTATTATACTGACATGAATCCTTTAATATTAGAACAGGCATTAAAACAGATTCTGAAGACCTTCTGCAGACTCTCTTGTACAGGTACACTTCAACCAAATGAGGGACTGAATCACCTGCATCCCAGTACTACACAAAATGAGCTGGGAAAGGGGGAGCAGGAAAACAAACTGAGGTGCACTAGCGCTGCAGCTGACTGTCCCCCTCAGAACAATGCTTGGTCTCAGAACTGGCATCAAATAGACTGAACGTTCATTAAAAGGAAAATACTTTGAATTTTATTTTTTCACGTTATTATCAAGTACACAATTACAATAATGTCACACATCCCTATATGATTCTATGTATTTTGTTTTTTCCTTTTGTCTTTTTTACAAAGTGTACAGAGGGCAGGACGTATACAATATTTAACAGGGTTTTTTCTACAGAACAATAATTTATATTATGTCCTTGTAAAAATCTGTACCTTTTTTAAACATTAAACTGAAACATCCATTTTATAGCATTTGCTAAGCAAATTATTTAGGAATTAAAACTAACCTGTAACTAATGTCAGTACATTAACAATAACTATAATTCATTTTCTCTTTATACAGACAAATACATTTTACAAAAACCACTTGACCAAACCCTTAATTAAAAAAAATAATAATAAAATGTTCCAACATTGTGCTTTAAGAAACGAAAAAAAAAAAGTGTGTATGATTCCAGGCTATGCAAGAGAAAGCAAATGTGTAAAATTGTGTTCTTTGTCTTTCAGCTTATTTAAAAAAATAAAGTTCAAAATGGCTAAAATCCTCGGCAACCTATGGGAATTTACACAGATTTTGCACACTTTTCAGGTTTCCAGTTAGAAAAACTCTTGAACTTAAGAGGTGGGGGGGGGAAGAAGGAGTCACAGGAGGGCGCTTTGCAAAGAGATGAATGGAAAATCTCTACTGGGTTTTACAGCATCTAGTTTGGCATCAGTAGGCAAGAGAGCGAGCCACAGCCATGTGTGAAACCCACTGACTCCATCGGGATTTCAAGGAAGGCACAGTGTAGCACACCCAGGTACTACACATGGAAGACTCACGGCCCGCTAGTAGCAGTGTTACACAGGAGCACGTTGGACAAGTCTAGGGGCATTGCCAAGCAGGCATCAGAATTAAAAAACCCACATTACACAGTAAAGGTAATAACATGGCATTCGACCCTCCTGACTGCAAACTAAACACAAGTATTTGGGCTTACAGTGAAACAGAAGGTGGCTGAGCAGTAGGAGCAGGGCTTGGTACCAAAACAAAGTACGAAAGGCTGACAAGACACACATCAGAAAAGAAAGCTTTGTCCCTTTATCACCCCAAACCTGGAATCGTCACTAAAATTAATTTGATTTCTATAGATTTACCTGCCTAGGAAGAAGAGTCGACACTGGGCTGGGCTTTGAACCCTCTCCATTACTAAATTGTTGGCTACAAATTTACCCTAATCTGGCAGGCAGTGGGGTCTGAATTCTGCCATCCACCCTCAGCCAGTGGCTTCAGCGGGAATTTGATCGAGAAGAGCAGGGCTGGGTCCTAAAACCTGACACGTAAGTAAATTGGGCTTTTCACTCCGTGGTTGTTTTTAAGGTACATGACTTCATGCCTGGTACACTTATGCTGCAATTAGCAAATGATACAGCGCTACTTTATAATAGTCTTCAGGTGGAAAAATTGCATATAATAATTGTAATGTTCTCCAAGCTGTTTATAAACAGATTAAAAGAACTGGATTAATTCTGGATACTGTAGTAATTAATAAACAGCAGCTTAACACTGCTGCTAATGGCTCAGGAAAAACATTCAATTTACAAACAGTTCTATTACTATCATAAGATACTTATTAAGGATATCTATGTTAAAACATCTCTACTCCTTCTCAACATATCTGTTCCACTCCATCCCTCTCTGAGCTCGCACTGTAAGTATCTCATTTCCAAAACTGAGGCACCTCTTGGTCTTAAATTTTATTCTAAACCAATTCACAACAAAAATGTGACTTGAACCAAACAGATCTTTCAAAGAAATACCAGAATACATAAAAAAGCATTAAGTTTGATTAAGCACGTACAGACATTTGTGATCTATTAACTCTGCAAATGGAACAATGGTATTTTACCTTTCCAACATTAAGACAGCAGTAAAGTGAAAGAAATGCAACTCATTTGTAACACACAAAACCTTCCAAAGACAAAGAAGCACAGAACAATAATGTAATATTTGAGCACACTTTTAAATTCGGCAAAAAAAGGTAACAAATGCCCCAAATAATTTTTAAAAAAGTTTTCTCTCTGAAACCTGAATTAAAACGCAGAGTGGTTTTCTGCAGTAAAGTGAGATGTGTAACTCCTCAAATGGAAAACAGTTAACCTGCCACGGAGTCTGTATAGTAGAGACAGAACAATCAGGTTGGACCCTAGTGACTTTGACATCACAATTCCCCATTTTATACACACCTCTGACAATTTCATCTTTTTAAAATTCATGACAAAACTGCATTAACATGGACACTGTGAGTATCAACAAGGTCAGTAAGATAAATAGACTTAAATAAACTACTATGGTTGAAAAATTCAGTAAGAGACAGGGTTTACTTTATTAAATGCAACTTTTATTGTTGCCATCTTTTCTTCATTTATTAAACAAACTGAATAGAATTCAGAACACGCTATTGAACAAAAGGTATAAAAGTCAACTAGAAGCAATAATCCTATTTTTATACAGCAACAAATCAAATGCACAGTATGTTTTTTTTTGTTGGTTTTTTGTGTGTGATCATAGGTGATTGGCTTTAAAATAAGCTAAACTGCCTGAAAGGCAAAAATTCCTTTATAATTCCAGCCGGAAGTCTGTGGAAGAGACTTTAAGGCAGCCCAACATCTTTATGATGCCGCATAATGTGCTGGTTCTTCTCTGAAGGCCTTCGGAAACCTTTCTTGCAATACTCACACCGGTGAGGGTAGTCTTTTGTATGAATGGAAATAACATGCCGTTTGAAGCCTGAGGCGTCTGTAGTGCTATACTCACAGTACTCACATTGATAAACTTTCCTACCACTATGTGTTTTCATGTGTTTTTTCAACTCATTTTGTTGCCTAAAGCCCTTCCTACATCTCTTGCACCTGAATGGAAGATCTTTTGTGTGAACTGAGAGTATGTGGCGACTCAGAATGAACGGATCTGCAATCTTAAAGTCACAATGTCTGCATTGGTGCAATTTTTTACCCTTGTGAGCTGCCACGTGTTTTTTCAGTTCCGAAGGCCTATGAAAGCCTTTGTCACACATATCACACTTGTGAGGATAGTCTTTTGTGTGGACTGAAATGATGTGTCGTTTCAGATCACTCGAGTTTGAGCTCTTATGGTCACAATGCAAACACTGATGTGTTTTACTTTCTTGATGCATAAGCGTATGTTGCTGTAGCTCTTTGGTATCTGGAAAAGTCTGGAAACAAATATCACACTTTAACGGCGTTTCCTTACTGTGTTTAGTCTTTACGTGAGTTTTCAAGTTAGAAGAGTCAGCAGATCGGTATTCACAATATTGGCACTGGTACGGCTTCTCACCAGTGTGGATCCGCATGTGCTTCTTGAGCTCCGACGGGTGGCGAAATCCTTTGCCACACTCCACGCAAATGTGAGGAAAGTTCTTGCTGTGGACAGCTAAAAGGTGGTGACTCAGCAACCCTTGTTCTGCTGTCTCATAATCGCAGAATTTGCACTTGTGCATTTTATTAACTCCTTTGTCCCTGTGCACCATCTTGTGAGTAAATAAAGTTCCTGCATGGGAGAAGCTTTTCCCACACTCATCGCACTCAATAAGCTTCTCTGTTTTGTTGGTCAGCTTATGGCTCTCCAAGTGGTTATGTAAACTTATTTTTTTATTCGTAGTGTAATCACAGTCTGTGCATCTGTATTTCTTCTTAGTAAGAAGGTGCTCTGGGTGGTTTTTCATGTGCCTTTTCAAGAAACCTCTCGATTTAAATTTCTTGCCACAAATCATGCAGGGGTAGACTGTCAGTGGGTGACCATCAGGGCCAATGATTATTGCTGAAAAACAACAAAAAGCAACAATATTACACTTCAATACATATTGTATTTCAACCTTTACAACAAGCTGAACTGTTAAGTAAACTCAGATACATACACTTCACTATATAATAAACCAGCTTGTTACTGGGTTAGGTATAAGAAATTGAGGGAATTTACTACTTTCATTTGGTTTTATTACTGGGAGAAAAGAAATAATGTTTTTTTGATTGACGACCAAAGCATCACTCAGCTGTCCTTCACCTCAAGGAATTCTACTTTGAAGAATTCTGACCCAGTTCAGACACTAAATACATGCAGAAACCGATACTGGTGCAAAGAACAGAGGCCAACTTGTTAAACTATTACGTAGTAGGCACAGCACACGATCTTCATGACTTTCCATGAATCTGTAGATAAACTTTCATCTGGCAGCTTAATCACCTACCGCTGACTACAGCTCACATGTCCCCACACTGACACCTCCTTCTTGTGCCATCTGTCACAGTTACAGTCTGAAGTGGTATCAAGTAGCAATCAGTGAGAACACATTTCACATACGGATGCCTCAGAGCTTTGGAACTTATTTGCACTCATCCATCAGCCTGATTTGTTTACCCTGAGTTTGTCTAGGCACGCTATAAAGCTCTCTTTTCCAAAAATGTTTCAGAAGGAGAACTGACTAGGTAGCTGGAAATAGAAAAAGCAAACTTTAAGATTAAAATTTGCCCGGTTTATTGATTCAGTGCTAAACAAAACAGAACTCCTACAGTTAAGTCGCAATTTGGAAACAAACTTTTAGTATCATTTAAGGCAAGGCTACTAAAGAAAACAGTCGTGTGTTTTTTCAACTTTATCAACCAAATAAATCATTCACACAGTAACACAGTAACAGCAGACACAAAATAATGCCAAAACAGCGCATCTGTTCTTACAGATGAAAGAAAGAACACTGGCATGAACACCAAGACAAGTTATTTCACAACTAAAAGAGGAAACTGTATAGAAGTATACGACCAAATTTAATATATAATGTGAGATCTTCCAGTTACTTATTCAGCAGATATAAAGAAATGCATTGTTCAATGTGCTTTCAATAAAGACAAAAAGGGTTTTTAAAAAGCACTACTACAAAACATCATTTATCTAACATCATCTTTGAAAAAGTTACATTAAAACTGGTGTGGCAAGTTAAGTATACAGGTTTTTAACCTTTTGCTATGATATTGATGTTTTCCTATGTCAGAGATTGTTTTCTTTAAAACATCCCCACAATCCAAACCAGCCACGTATTTAAAACCTTCAAGATAAAGTATACACTCATTTATGACGCAGAGGTGATGTCAACAAAATAATTCATAGAATCACAGAATCATGGAATTCCCCAAATAATCACTGGTTTTTACAAGACACTGCACATACCATCAGTAAAGTACATCTGTTTATGGATAAGTGCCTAGAGGAATGAGAGTTCCGCCATCCACCAGCTACTCACCTGTTTGATACTGCCTAGACTCAGGTCTCCTTTTTTTCTTTGGTTTTTGCTTAGCCAGTCTCCCAAGTCCGGCGGACTCATCTATGTGCAAAAGAGCACTTGCAGTGCCATTCCGACTTTCAATGCCATCACTATTATTGCCTAATGAGATAATTTAAAAAGTTACCTATCATCATCACTCTACAAATTACATAAGCAACAAACTCTATAGTGGTAATAAAAGAAATTATAAACTATTATCTGGACATTTAAACAAACCGTAATAACATACAGGATGAGCTGCAAAACTCTATATGTAACTTACAAGTTACCTTTGGTATTATGAACCTGGAAGCACTGGCTTTGTTAACCTGACTTTACAGGAGTACACAACTTACAAGAATTCATGAGTTTCCATTTCACAAGAAATCCTCCTTTAAATGAAACACTTTTTGCATTTCTCTGGTTGCTAATTATGCCCCAAATGTTTAACATCAGTAAACAATATCAAGTCACAATATTTACTGTGCCAAATTTCCCTCTCAGTCCTGAAATATGTTCACATGTGAGCTCTCATTCACTTCTGGAATTTAAATCTGAATTTACCTGACTGAAGTTTCTCACACACTAAGTTCCATAATGGGAACAGAGATCAATGAACTGTTCTGAACAGCTCATAAACTTGCCCACAAAACACACTACTTACTATTCGCACACCTGAAGCTCTAACACTTACAAATTCTTTCTACTGTGAACAAAGAGCATGCTCAGTTTTGTGTAACAGAAAGAAGGAAACAATCTTTGCCTCACAGAGCTTCCTGTTTAATACACAAATGGTATCACTGGATGTAAAACAAACATGAAAATCACAAGTAAATATATCTATATATTCAGGAAGGTATTAACTGGTAATCAGTTTAACACTGGTGATTTAAGGGCAAAAGTAAATTTTAACAAATTTTGTGGTTAAGTATTTACTTAATAGAAAGCAACAGTTCCTAGCGAAAGTAAAGCACACAAATGAGACAGGAAGACTGAAGTGGAAGACAGTGCAAGATGCTTAACAGCTGTTCCCTCTGCAGAGTGCTGAGAATTAATATTCATGATTAATGTAAGAAGACTCACAGCACAGGCACACGCAGACCCTAAGGATTCTGATCTATATGCTAGCTGAAGTGTTGGAACAGCAAATGCAGCAAGTGACGAACACTGAAAAGCAAATACCCATTTCATATGTAGAAAGTACAGTTTGCAACAGGTGCATGAAAAGTCCTTCTAGAGCACAATACAAAACAGGCCCCAAACATCTTCTAATACTAGAATAAAATCACAAAAACTTGCTGGAATATAAAGCACAGTGGCACTGGGCTTTGCTACAAGGCAGCGATAGAACAAATTTAACACTTTAAGATGCCACTGTTATCAGCTCTCAAACACTCTTAAACTGAAGAAGAGTTCTGAGAACTCTTCATGCTTCATTGTTTCTCTCTTTCCCACCACTTTTCACCTAGCTTACTGCTGACAATTCACTCCACTCTTTCCTACGTTCTTGAATTGTCCTTTCTATTCCATCTCTCTGTTCTTAATACACTCTGCTCAGTCTACTGCTGTTGTTTCAAATTCAGTTAGTTTAATTTTTAATTCCCACTCTACCTGGCTTCTGTCCTTTCCTCTCCACTGAAATTGTGCTCACCAGTGTACAGCCGCAGATAAGGCTTTGGGTGCACTACCATCCATCTCCTAAACAACTTTTAACATACACTGCTCCCTGAAATCTTGCCCTCCCTTCCCCTGTCCCTGTTCCCAGCCCTCATCACATTCTCAGCACTTCCCTGTCATGTGGCTGCTGGCACCATCACCACAATACACATTGTGCCGATGTACAACCCAAGTTTTGTCCTCTACTCCGCTATTTCTTCTACTTTGTTTAGAAGGAGAAAGGGGCAATATGGAAACATTTCTAGCATGAGATTTCAGTCTACCAGCTTACGTAAGTTTTGGAAATCAGGTTTGTACACCACTTCGTGCTCAGATCTTAACAATCAAAAGAAAAAGTGGTTCTGCAGGCTGGAAATATTATCAAGGTTCCATTATAATTTTAAGATGTCTCCCTCCAGTTTCTTTATTTTTTAATCAATTAATTATTTCCATTAGTGAAGTCACATATTTATATGTTCCCTCTAGAAAACACTTAAATCAAGCTAGCTGCTTTTCACTGTTACGCTGGCTCTTACGTATTTCCATCTGTGCTTTTTTTTCCCCAAATAAAAATATTCAGCTCTATTCCCAAGCCAGCTCTTACTCTGTCTTAAAACTGTGAAAGACAGATGTACTTGAGATGCAATTTTTCAGCTGAAAGCTAGTGTACTTCCCCCCAATGAAAATATGAAGGGAAATGCCTGTTAAAATAGGAGTAAAAAGAAGCCTGCCTTGTAACTTCTTTCTCCTTCTCTTAAGGCTCATTATGCCAAAAAACCATTCTTAAACTAAAATCTTAAAAACAAACACAAAAGCACAAATACTCCACTACCCTCCAAAAAACAATTCCCAACATTTTGTCATAGACAATGTCACCAGGAAGAATTCTTTGAGTGTTACCTACCATAAGCTGCTGCCCAAGCTATAGGCATGAAAGTTTTAATTTCAGTGTCATCAATTTGCTGTTCATGGGCCACTGCTGCATCCTCCTCTCCTACAATCACTTCCATATAAACCTCATCAGCTATTTCTGCAACATCTAAGAGAAAAAGAAGTCAAGAAAAAATTAACACTGCACTGCTGAAAGTGAAAATCCCTGCTCCCAGATGAAAGCCACCTACTTACTTAGGTCTTCATCTTCATGCTGAGAATCATTTACAGTCATGTAAACCATTTTCTCCCTTGGAATTCGAATACTGCTATTTTGATCAAGTAATCCAACTGCGTGGTCATTCTCTGGCTCGCTCTCCACAATGTCTACTGTGCTCCCTAATTAGGAAGACCAGAGCAAAATATTTTAAAGACACTCTGCTCAAATTCTATACTAAACCACAGAAAAATTAAAGTTTGCCACTCTTTAACATTAGATCTACAGCTCTTTACAAATTATTTGAGAGAAAACACAGCTTCTAATTATGCAGAATTTAAAATGTCAGTTGGAGTATTCCAAAATGAGCGTATTTTACCTAAATCATCTTCTCCAGGATCTGCCTTGAATATATAGACCTTGATGACTTCTGGACAAATGCCATCGACTTTACAAGAGCCACTTTCTGACTCTGCTTCCATGGTAATTTCACCAGAACCTTCGTGTTCTATCTTACCAGCATCATCCACTAAAAAAACAAGTTATTACAATTATCTAGTCATATACAGACAGAGATATATGAAATACTTTATTACTTTATTACTCAAATTTGGAAGCAGTTTAAGATTAAAAGGTTGCAATAAAAAACCTACCCATAAATATTTTTTCATATCCTTGAAAACAATGGTAATAAATACAAAAATAAATGCAAGCCGTATCTTCTAGTTAAGGTGGAAGTACAAGAGTGCTGCAGTGGTATGACTAGGAGCATGAACACCACATCAGATGAAGCTAATAGGGAAACAGTGATCTGTAGCAAGGTGACGGTAGGAAGAAACTGCATTTTTGTGCTTCCTCTGTGGCATAATTTCACTTAATTCTCAGTTTTAACTGCTTTCTCCTTCATAACTAATAAGCTATTAACTGATTTGGGGATTTTTTTCCAAAAGCATTAACTGTTGCTCAACCCTGTCTAATGCCAGCAGTACTACCGCTGTCAGTCAGACCTGGTTCCTTGCAAAGTGGTGTTACTGATGCTTCTTCAGCTAACTAAAGACACCTAAATGAATACTACAGGAATAAACTTCTCCACTTTTCTCACCTGCTCAACACAGAGGGGTCAAGCACAGTGTCAAAGTGCTGCCCTGATGCTACAACTCTGGTGAACCTATTCAACTGATTGCTCACGATGCCCTTAATGAAAGGGGTCGCACTGGATTTTATGCTGTAGCCCCATATACCCTCCTTACTATCATCTCCCATTTTATTCTCTTTGCTTTCAGAAATGCCCCGACACCACGCTTCAGTTTGAATTGCAGTGACTTGCCCAGGCCTCCCACATAAACATGGCTAACAGCCAGCTTTATGAGAACCCATTTCTGCTTTTTAAGACAGACCCTATATAGACAAGTGCACACACTCTCCATCTTACTCTACCAAGCATGGGTTTTAAAGAAAAGAATACTAAATATGAATTCACAAAAATAAAATCCAGTATCTCAAGACCTTCAGAGAGTCTCCTGACTTCAGAAGCCCCAGAAGTTTCTCAAGTGTTGAGATTATTTAAGAATTTTAACATGATGACATACTTCTGTGATTTGTGACATTTTTGTGCATAAAGTCACTTTTGAAAGCTGACATGGCTCCCTCAGAGCCATGCATAACTTCAATTCACGGCAAGACATGACATTTATACTAAAGGAAGTGTAAGATCTGTCCCATAAATACTGTAGAATTTTTAACTACTGTATTTAGAACATACAAAATAAGTTACTGTAAGCATGCTCGTTTTACTGGCACTCATTACCCTTGAAACTATATCATAGCTTTACTACTCAGTAACTGCACCGCTTCCATTTACTTTAAGACCTAGTTAAAAGAAAAAAGCTCAAAATGTTATTACTGTTCTTTTTTTGCCATTAAGTCAATAAATTAGCCTTTAAATTAGATCAACTAGCATGTGTTCTGTCTCATGTACCAAACACAACAGTATTTACGTACAATTTCTCAACTGGGCATCATTACCCACAAAAAACCATGAATAATGTTAAATTATGAAGTACTGAAATAAATTAGTCTCTCTCTCCCCACCAAAAGTTCAGCAGAAAAAAACATCAAAATCTCTTATACCAAGTTTATTACCAATGGCCACTGTACAGAACATTTAAAGCAGTAAGATCTCTAAAAAATTACTTTGTGTCATGGGACAACGTAGTATCTTGTAGCTGAAACCCCAAAGCATTTCAGAAGTAAAAACCTTAAGATGTTCTTTTGAATCATGTTAACATCGTTCCACTCCACAGTATGTATATTCAGTTACTGAGTAGACTCTCAAATTCTCAGGCATATGCATGAAAAAATCAAATGTCACTGGAACACTGACAAAAAGAAAGCCTGCTTTTGTTCCTACACTACATTTATGTAGTTGTTCTCCTTTAAGTTGGCTGTTGCCAGTGTCACACACGTGTACTTGCAAGGCTTTCAAATCAGTGTAGACTGATTTTACGCTGCTGAAGCCAAAGGGGAAGTCTGCCGCCAAGCTCAACTGATGCTGAACATACTCTAGGAAGGAAAATTATAGCTGAAGCAGCCAGAGAGAAAACAAACCTACATGCACCATGTGAAACAGGCTGGGTTCTTTTACCCAAAACAGAGGTTTTTACTTCCATACATATATGGAAGTATCCATTGATAACATACACACAACATAATTCTAATCTTAAAAATATGCTCCATTTACTCTTTGAAATAATTTCTCCAAGGTCCAAAGGCACCTTCTAAACAACATTACAAAAAAAAAAAAAAAAAATCATTACAGAATTTAGAGTTTATTTATCCCCAATTTCCCTATTCAATAGTGGTTTAAAAATGTAATGACTGGTTTAAATAGTCTTTAACAGCACCATTAAATTGTAAGGAAAATTATGTACAGGAATATTAGGCCAACATTTCTTTTTTCCTTTTCTAAAAGAAAAAAAAAAAAAAAATCACTCAAAAAACTAAAGCCTCTGAAGTGTTTGGAAAGTAATAGTATTTGCAGTATAGTAGTAAACAGGTAATAGGAAGAAAGACAGGGTGGAAAGGAAAAGGTAGGAAAAAAGGTAAACATTGGAAGAGACAAACAAGGTGAAAGAATGCGCATCTATTGCACAAAGTACCATTTCTATGGTATTTTGTCCTATGGCTACATGAGTTTTTATCTATACTGATTCACTGATGATGCTCTGGCAGCATTTACGAAACCTGATTTCCATTTATCACTTTCCCTGTGTTTCTGCATTCTCCACATATCTCAGTCTCACAATCAAAGAAAATGATATTCATGAATACTTGACTGATCAATGTTTGAAGTTGGAACTCTGATGATGTTTGAATTTTTCATTTGCATTCACAGCCCATAAAGGGATCCCACAAATATCATGCATGACTGATCTTCTCTCACATCGTTCCTCTCCGAAATTACAAAAACAAACACAAATATACTTAAATGTATTAGTTAAGCTTACTTAAAAGTATTAGTTAAGCTTATAAGAGACCATTTCCTTTCAAGTAGAGACGCTGGGCAGGTAATAAACTAATCACAAGTCACATGCTAGAAAAAAGTTCAAGCTACCATTATTCCAGTGCTGTCATACCTTGTGCCTCCATTTAATTAGATACAAAATGAACACCCAGAGCTTTAAGTGTATATTTTTCCCATCTACTAGCTGGCAGCTTTACTTCAGTAAACTAGTGCATTCAGACCAATTCTCCAAGTTAAAGCAAGAAGAGAAAAAAATGATTAGACACAATGTTATTTTATGTAAACTCCAACAATGCATTCTATGATTACTTTGCTACTGTTCTGCACAGACTTCACTGATTAGTGCAGCTTGCTCTTTACATACTATGAGCTGCAATAAACAACTAAAAGCCGTACATGCTTTTCCAATGTTGCAGTAATTGCTTCCATATAAAGATAATGCTTGAATTTTATTAAAAGCACAAACAGATGAGGTGTCACACAACATGAAAGACATGGCATAGTTAAAGCCTGTCCAGTTATCATTTAGATTACAAGGAAATCAACAAAAAGAGGCCAACTGATAGAAAAAAGAGGAACAAAGAGTAAAGCAAAGACATAAAAGATGCAGTCAACATTAGCAACATAGTAAGATGGGTTCTATCATGATGACAGCATTTGTCTCCTAGAAAACATTACATATAATTAAAAAAATCATACAATTTCATAAACTATAATGTCCAATGAATCTCCTGTATCTTTACCCTCCTATTAAAATATGTCCAGTGGCATTTCTGGGACAGAAACAAGCTCCTGTGCATTGACACTCAAAACCATGCTTAAAACCCAGCAGGGGCCAGTTTCCCCATACAGAAGCACAAAGGCCAGCCCAAGATCCTGCATACTGCATTTGCTTAAATGGTAAATCTCGTTTAACCACGATACATACAATTTCCCAGTAAGTTGTTTTCAGTTTTTTATATCCAGTATTTAATGGATCAGCAGATACAGACTTTGTAAGTCTTGCAGCCTTTTACTTCTAACTAGAGAAATGCAAATACCTGTAACTGCATTTTTTTAACAGTTTCCATAAGCTTTTACGTGTATTCGTTCCTACCATTTCTCCTCTATATGGGATTAATAAGGAAAATAAAAGGATTGTAGAAGTTAAAATTCACTTAAGCAGTGAGAAACCTCCAATCTTTTTCAAGTAAAGGCTGTTCACTGCAAAATAACACACTGAAACAGTTCTTACAAACATTCTAAGAAAAAGTCTGTCTCTACACCAGTTTAACAGATCTTAAAATCCGTCTATGGAGCAATCAGATGAGAATCATCTATTTTGTCAGCCTTTACATTCCCAAGTGATTCTCTCTGCTGCTAAAAAATTGCATGTCATGGGATTCTTGCCTGCTTACAAAATAAACAACCCTATTTAACCATTCTTAATAAAAAAGTCACTGCTAACTATTCTGTTTCCTCCAAAATAGATTAATAGCATGCTGTATTCCCCAGACAGACTTTGTTCAGTCATCTATGATGGAAACATTTTACTTATACTTCACTTGATAGGAAGAATTCCTAGTCTACTAAAGAAGTTTTACCATCCAGTTACTTCTGAAACAGCCAAGCAGATTTCCTAACCTGTGTGAAAAAAGAAACCTGTTCTCTTTTGATTTCAATGCCACTGCCATTACACACGAGCAACAGTATACCCTACGCCTCTGAAGCTCCCTGCAGGGCAGAAAACTAGGAGAGGTGAACTTCCTGAGTACCTAATGCTTGTCCTTCTCTTCCTGCACACAAATCAGACTGAGCTGTGAGGCATCACTCAGCCCAAGGGCACTCTTCACACTTCTGACAGTGACCTCCTGAGCAGCCTTGGCTATGACAACTGTTAATACCATTCTAGTGGCCAGGCAGAAGCCTAGCAGCAATTTCTACCTCACATAAAGAAAAATGTGATTTCCTGCATCTTTAAGAACTTCCAGGGAAAAAGAGGGAGGTACTTATTTATGCTAAAAAAAGTAAATAAAAGCATTTTGTTTTCTTGACTAAGAAGTCCTAATGAAGGCATGAACTTCATGGCTTTGTTGATCAGATCCACTGCTTTCAAACTAAACACCCAACAATGATGAGACACCATGGCTTTCACCTAGACCTACGAAGAGATGCAATCATTGTTCTCTGAGTACCCTGGGTTCCAACTTCTGTAATCAGAAGTGTTAATTCAAATACAATTGAAACAACAACAGACACTTTTAACTCAGAGCAAAATAAGGATATATGGATGGACTAACAGAGCCCCTATATTTGCAAACGTCATATAATATCCAAAACTGCAGCTTGGACTTTGTTAGGCTACCCTTCCTTCTCTCCAGACTCCCCCTGTCCAACCGCCTTTGTGCCTCATTATTTTTATTCTAATTGAGTATAGCAGAGTACAACTTTCAGTCTTACAGAACAAGTTTTTGCCACATTAAATAAAATCGGAAAAGCAAAAAATCTTCATTTCCATCTTATGGCCAGGTTTAATGCACTAATTTCATTGGTTAGTAAATGCACGTTTGGGGTTTTTTCCTATTGTTTTGACAAACACTAGCTTATCTCATTGTCTTACAGGGAAAGGGTTTTCCAAGCCTTACAATTTTCTGCCAAGTAATTAGTACCAGTGTGAGCCAGAGTAAAATCTACTCTTTCCAAACTCATGATCTGGCTTGTTATAGCATATGTGGAAGAAAACCTAATTTATCAAACCTCCTCATATTCTTTTTAAGCTACTAAGTAGTGGCAGTTCGCATTCTTTGTTGAATGACGGTCTGATTCTACCTTGCTGGAGTGCCTCAAGTCTACTATGGACCACAAAGCTGGAGTGCAAACACTAAGTATCTAAAAAACCCAGTAAGTATATCAAAAGGCAAGTGATAATACAAGCTGTGTCAAGAAACATCATCTTGGAAATGAAAAAAACTCAAAGGCATATCAATGTGAAAGCTAAATTAAATCTCAATTGGAAAAGAAATATTAAAATACTGAGTTTAATAAGCAAAGTTGCAGAATGAAATCCACAGGGACTGTACTCTTTGAAAAGACAAACCAGTCTGAACCAAGAAAGAAGGCAGAAACAGAACATTAAAAAAGTACATATATATTAGTCATTTCAAACCAGCTATTTTCAGGATAAAGCTAAGAAAATTATTTTAAGAAAATCTATGTAGACTCAGTTCCTCAGGAACAAAAATGGAAATGCATGAGGAGAGCCACAAGATAAGATAGCAAAAAGATTTTGCCAGTAACTTTCATTGAAAAATATAGACTGTGAAACCTACAACAGAGAGAGCACAAAATGTCATTCCCTGCTTCTCAAGTGTCTAGGCTAAAAGAAGACAGGAAAAAGCATCCTGAAGAACAAAGTCTAGCTCCCAGATTTGGAAAGCAGCTACATTTGGCTACTGTAATGGTAGACAAGATTACATTCCAACATCTGCCCCAGCAGTTCTGGGAGGTTTGCCAGAATCAAGAATTTACATGTTAGGATAAAAAAGTTTAAAAACTTGGCTGATGTTATTCACCTTTTAAAAACCACCTACTACTAAGTTCAACTGAAGAACTGAGACAGTCAACAGATCAATAAACACATCTACTATGGATAAAAAAACCCCATGGAAATTAATTCAAACAATGTTTTCCATACATATTTGGCAAGATAGTCTTGACGGAAAAGCACTAGACTCTGACTTCACAACCAGAAGAACTTGTTATGTAGGCTTTAAACACAGTAGGTGGTAATAGGGAACTTCCCTTTAAAACGATTTGTAGAACATAGTATTTTAAACACAAATAGAAGAGATGCATGTTTTGTAGCTTAACAACTGCTTTAAATGCTGCCTTTTTTGAGGTTCTGGATCTACACAAAGTACACCGCAGGACTATCAAGAGCCTTTTAATATTAAATAAAGTATGAAACTGCAGAAATACATGACTGAAAACAGAGAACATCCCAGCACAACTGAACAATCAAATTCCTGTGTTTTCTGCCAGTTACCACCTGTTGACAACTAGTACTTCTAAGAAGACTTCCCAGCTGGGAATTTTAAGGCTCACACAAGATGGCATCTACCAAGATATCCTGCTCTCATTCAGCCACTGGCAATGGCTGAATGAGACACGCAACCCTCTCACTTGAATTTACACAGACAGTATTTGCAAGGTGTTCCTACGACAGCAGCCCCAGGAGGCTGCCCATGCTGCAGGATGACAGCCTGCAGGGAGAGGGTGAGCAGAGAGACAGGAGCAACAGCACCTTTGAGAGCTACAGTTAGGGATAAGACACAGGTAAGGATCACCACCAGAGTCTTTACACAGTCAGGCCTCAATTATGCATAGGTGGATTATCCACTTTGTTGCCTAACTATGCTGCAGAAGCATTTGAGCTGCTTTCATCTGATCTAACTCGAGTCCAGAATGAGAAAGCTGTATCTGAAACATACTGTACAGAGTACACTTACTAGTTTGGATAAATACTGCTTCAGAGAGCAGCATCCCTGACCTATTTCACCTCGGTATGATCTCGCAGCTTAATTTTACAATATTTTGTGTTATCCATATTTTGCATTATCCCATTTAATTGTTTTCCCAGATAATAGAGAATTAACTGTACCTCATATAAACTCAAAACATGGCTGCACAAGGTTACTCAAGGAACTCAAGAGATGATAAATTAAGAAATGCAGTGATCCTAGGTAAGGAGAAGCAACGTTAAAATCCATAAGTACAGAATATAAAATTAAAACAAGTTATTATACATCTCAAAAAAGTGTCCAAAGGTAAAAAAAAAAAGGGGGGGGGGACCAGAAACAAAAAAGTAACTGAAGCAGAGCATGAAGTATACCTCATCAATGGAGTCATTCAACACTAGACAAAACTGAAGTGCCTGAAATCACAATTAAACAAACCAGTCTAACAAAGCTTTTCTACTTCTATGACAAACAAATTTCAGCAGTGACACTCTCATGTTCCCAAGTACTACACTGAGCAATCATTGTAAGTAACATACTTATAGTAAGCTCTAGTTCACACAAATGGATATCCTCAGAAGCAAAAGGACTGATGATATGCTCTATTTTTCTCCACCCTTTAGTTTAAGTCTTTTGAAATATGATTCAAATGGATTGTGCCACTGTTCCTAAGGGAGATTAAGATATTCACAGTTGCTTCACAGCTATGAGCAGCAATAGCTTCTTTTTTTGTTAGCAGTGTACCTCCCTCCTTTGTTTAACCAAGAGAACAAAACACATCCTAACAGCAAAAAAAACCATATTGTTGCCTGTATCTAACTGTAAACGGGGTGGAAGGGGTAGAGGCTTAGCAAAAAACAAGACAAAGATAAGAAATTATCACTTGGACTTCCAAAACATAGGGGGTTTTACTTTCCCTTTTCCATGATTTTTCTCTTCTGTTTTCTCAATGTTTTGGAAGTAATCTTAGTAACCTGTATTTCCATGAGTTTTCAAACATTGCCACATTTATTCTCTTTCAGTACTTACTAAGTATATGGCATTTAGTTTACTGAAATTCTTACTATTTTGTTCATACACTGTAAAACGCTACAGAAACAACCTATAAACAAGACATACATTTGCCTGTATTCCTCTCCATTAGCTTCACCACATTTCTAGTTGGTATATGTTCCTAAAAATACCCTCATCTGAGTACATTTGTGAGATCTGCATTTCATTAAGTAATACAGAAAATCTGTTGTAAGCCCTCCCTCAGATATTTCAAGGACTACCCAATGCCCACATCATAAGAATTTTGATGGCTTTACCCAGACACTTACAGGAAATCATAAGGTAATCTTCACAGTTGCCCTTCTCATCTTGATGTTCCACAGGGATTCCATTGGCATCAATCACTGCCTCCGATGCACAGTCTGCCACCAAAACTTCCTCAGAAACAACATCTGTTCCCAGAGTATCAGTGACAATATCTGCTTCCTCAACATTATCATGAACTACATGTTCTACATGTCCAACTTCAGGTACATGCATTGACTCACTTGTCAATACATGTTCTGGTATAGACATTGTTTCTGCCGTTATGTCAGAAGCTAAAACATCGTCTGGGACAGTGCAATGAGCCAAAGAAACCTCTTCAGCTACGTCTGTGTCCAGCACTTGTTCAGGAATAATGACAGTTTCAGATACGTCTGGCTCTTCCATAATATCTGGGCACTGAACATCCTCAATAACAACATCCTCAATGACATCCTGGATTACTACAGAATCTGGATCATCAGGAACAAAATTATGCACTGTTATGTCTGAGTCGACTACATCTGAAACAAATACTGTTTCCTGTACTTCCACAACAATTTGATCTCCATCCATATGTGCTGCATCAGCTCCTGAAAAACATAATTAAAATAGCAGTTAAATTGTAAAACTAACTCAGATGAGGTGGTTAATAATTGAAATCCCTTCTATTTTACCCTATGCTGTCATTTAGTAAAACAGATGTCACAGCCTTTGCACAATTAAGGTAAGCAGATATATGGGGAGCTGATAAAGTCAGTCCTCAGTAGATGCTAACATAACTAAGGTCAACATTTTTTTCTCCTGGAAAACTACAATTTTTAGACTCTTCCCCAACACCCAAATAACTATTATTTGACAGAACAGGAGCTCATTCATATTGCTCTGAGTAATAAAAGCAACCAAATAATCTAAAGCAACTACTCTATACAAAAGCATTGATGCAGCACAGCACCTCCAAGCAAAGACAAAATAAATGACAGTCAATTGCATCTAATGTCAGCACTCTTATTTACGTATTATCTCCTGACAGACCTGTTGGATCAAAAAATGCGTTTGGTTCATGCGGCTGCAATTCAAGCCCATCTTCATCCATGGCCTTTAACTCTCATCAGTCACAGTTTCTGTAGAAGGTAAAGAAGAAAGGTTATTTATACTATGCTTTGAAGGTTGCTTCTCCCTGTGCACTGAAAAGCAGAAATTTTGGGCGCATGGAAGTGAACAGGTAACAGCTCTTGACTTTAAGATGAACCAGGTTTCACTTAGGATACTTCTGTTCAGGATCCCAGAAATAATAACTCTAGAACACCATAGGTCCACTTCTCAAAACCCCACAAACAGAGAAGCAGCTGATAAAGGGGTATGAAAATATTATTTCCTTACAATCTTAGAAGGAAAAAAAAATTAACCAAAACCTAGACAAGTTCACACTCAAGTCTTCTGGATGGTGAGGAATACAGTGCTGTCAAATCAATAAGGCTTAATGTATTAAGTTAAAAGCAGACAGCTAATAATCTGAAATGCACGGTGCTTTTGATGTCCACTGTGCTCATCCTTGGGTGATCAGGAGGAGGTTACTCTTATGTCACTTCAAGAATTGAAACAACCAATGTAAACTGCTTCCAGAACAGAACATCGTATGTTTTCAAACCCCTAATGTGTGAATACTTTAAAAACTCCTGCCCCAAGACAAAATACCTATTTGCTTTTGTACTAAAAAGTATCACCGGTTATCAAAAATTATTGAATGTCATATTCTACCAAATGTCAGCATTTCTGCAATACATAATAACTTAAGATTTCCATCTTCTTAACAAAACAAACACAACTGCAAAGTTAAAATACAAAAGTGCAATCTAAATTTTGCTGTTCACATATGTGCATTATAATTAGGATAAGGCAAACCTAAGGGGGTAAAATGTGATCTAACACCAACTTGTACTACTCTCTTGCACTTAGTCCAACAAGCTTCCTAGGTGCAGAACCAGCAAGAGGTAACAGAAGATGTACAAGTGGAAGATGCAATTTTCTCTCCTCCAAACATTTTTGACAGTGATAGGCACAAATCTCTGGTTCTTGTGATACTTACATAAAAGATGTGGAAACCTTGGACAGAATCTGAAAGATTTCTCTACAAGAGTCATAACCTTTCCAAATTACCTCAACTAACATTTACATTAATTAAGCCTTCATGGGGGAAACTACCATACAAAAGAAAAAAAAATAAGCAACTACTCGAAGCCACAAACCTACAACCATAATCTGTAGCAAGTATTTTCTAGGCTTTACCATTTTTCTAGCTCAAACTCTCTGCACCTAATCACGTAATGTATGTATCAGAAAACGCATTTTTATAAGTTGAGGGAGAAATACAGCCAGAAATTGAACTGGAGGAAAAGCAGTGTCAATCTAATAACTACCTAAGGGGTCGCATTATTTGTGTGATGCTCAGCTGGATGGCCTCTGTTTTAAAGACAGCTGTGTCAATAGAACATTGTTGTGTCCAGATGGACACAAATCACCTCACAATTATTCTGTCAAGCATTTCTATCAGAAGCACCCACTATTAACAAGAGCAGCTCTTCACCCAGATGCCCCTTCAGAATCAAGAGCAGAAGAAAATTCTTTCTCAGCCTCGGGTGCAAGATGCAGCTAGACTGATGGATCAACTTCTGCCATGCCACAGAAACAAGAACAGAGTAACAAGGTTTTCTACAGTCATTTAAGCAAGAATTATTCATACCCAAATTGGTTTATTCCCATCTATTCAGTACAAATGTAGCCAGTCTATTACACATGTATTTCCTATTCACTTCCCATCTTGTCAGCATTGTCTTCTGTGCTTAGGTTCTTCTTTTCTGTTGCTTCTTTTACAACTTCTTGTGTGCCTATATTATATCCATTACCTCCTGGCCCGCTCATTTCAGCTCTCCAACTTGTAACTCCAGCACACTCCCATCATTCACACAAAACCTTGCTACTCCTCAATCTGTAGCAAAGATTGTATCAGCAATCCTGAGATTTTTTTGGGAGGAGGCAGGGAGGATCAAGGGTTGGCAGAAATAAATTGCCTTTTTCCTCAGGCAACACACATGTAAGAAGATGGTGCTTGCTGTCCAGCTCGTTGGGAAAAGTCAAGATGCTCTTTCTGCTTATGCTTTTGAGGACTGTATTATCACACATACTAGCCTCTGATCAGCTGGCACTCAACTAGCTCGAAGTGCTAGTTCACCACTAGCTACTGGAGGAACTGGCATTTGTTTTCTCCACTTCCTGCTTTCATCACTCACCTGACCATCAATCCACCACAAATTCCTACTTCTTATGATTCATGCATACACTTTCTCTATCCTCTCCCTGGATTCCTCACTGTCTGTCTCTCTGACTGAGGCTCTCCTTCATCATCCTGTCTATCCTCTTCACCCTTGAGACCCAAAGGCTTCAATCACTACCCCTCAGCTTCCATGCACACTGACACCATGTCATTGCTGCCAAGATTCCAGGCAACAGATGCTAAAACCAAGAAGACTCTGTAGTGTCCACAGCAGCAGAGTTTCATAAAGATACTGCCAGCAGCAGTGACAGCCCAGGAGACCTTTAACCGCCTTCTCTGTGCAAGTGTGGCCTCTTCTATATTGGCAAGGTCTTTACACCTACAGGGACACAATATGCCACAAAACAAGAGCTCACATTCTCCACAAACTGAATAAGTTTCCTGGGCACACGGGGTTTCAAGACAAGAGTCTTAAAAAGGCCACATATTTAAATGTTGGCACTTCTTCCAAGAAAAAAAACCCTTTCACTGAATGGGTTTCTTCCTAAATAAGGTTTCCCACAATGTGCTTTTGCACCCAGACCCAGCCAACAAATTCATGCGCAAAAATTCTTACCCCTGTGCAGGACCATAAAAACTTTCAAAGTGTTCCACTAGGGCACAGACCCCACCCTCCACAGGAATTTGCTGCAGAAAGAGGACCAGAAAACGATGCAGATATTTAGAACAGGATTTAACTATCTATAGTAATAAAGGTGCCTAAATCAAAACCTGCAGTCCAAAAAGACATCAAGGCATTCACCATGGATAGGAAAAAAAAATCCCTAAAAATGTCCTGAAATCATTTCAGGGTTCGACCATTCCACCCAGTAGATGAGAAACCACTGTTTCTTCCTGCTTGCTCTTCTGAGCAGTGGGCCAGCACTGGGGCCCAAGATTCAGCCACACAAAGGGAGGTACAGCCACATGGCTCTGTACCAACCGGCAGTTCCATGGTGAGGGCACTGTTCTGCAACACAAGAAATACCAGAGCTTCTCGTTGCAAGCACCACACTAAACACCTTCAAATTCCTTAGCAAGCACCCTGAGCTCTGTGGTACCACAAGGCTAAGAAGCAATTCCAGCAGTTCATTTTCCTGTAAGATCCCAAGAAAGGCAGAAACGCTCATATGTTCTTTCAGAATATTTCAGCTGAGACTTACTTCAGGAACAGGTTCTGGCACTGAAGTGGACAGAATCAATTTTCACTTGTGGTCTGGGAACCTAACTTTCAACAGAGAGATGGTGCCCAGAGAGGAAGCAGGTGCCCAGCCATGTCCCTACTGTTAGTTCTTCTCAGTGCTCTACATGGCTCATTGTTCACATCTCAGTAATTTGGGAACTGCTTTTCTACCACTACGTCAGAAAAAGACCAAGCACCTAAATCCAGGTTTTATACCTCAGAAAAAACTAAATATCTACATCTGTCCTTGGGTTGGGTCTAAACTAGCTGCACCTGGATCAAGAACACAAGCATGAAATACACCCAATTCCATCTGTAAAGTTAGTTCATACAAATAGATTTTTACCTATTTCTCCAGAGACTTTGCTGGGTTTGGTTTTATGAAATTCAATGCAGTATTTTCAAGTAAAAGGACACATAAAACATGAAATGGAAGAAACAGTATTAAGGTATTAGTAATAAAATAATCTTCAAAAATAAAAATGTGCATTTTCTGTAAATCTTGAGTACAATCAGTCAAGAGAAGCAACAGACACAGTGCACTAGTTTTGCTACGTTACAGATTCTGGACTCAATAGGCCTAGCAAGGTAATAGAGATGAAACAAAAATAAATAGAGGAGCTGTCACGTGTTAAAGAGGGAGTAACTTTAAAAATAGACTTCCTTAGAAGAAAAAGCTTTATTATGCTACAGAAACTGACAGTTCCTCTGCTCTCACACACACACACACAAAAAAAAAAAAAAAGAGAGAAAAAAGGAAGAAGAGACAAAAAAGGGAAAACTTCAGAGAAACTACCTTTATGAAAAAGAGATACATAAAATAGACCTTTGCCTACTTTGCTTACTCTTAAGGAAAGAACAGTACATCTGTTTATTTGTGGTAAGGGCACAAACCAAATTCCAACACAGCAAAACTTCCAGGAAAAATCAAGGCAAAACCAGCAAAAATTGCTCACATCCAAGCCCCAATCCCTACCTACTCTGGGATGACTTAGTGTACAACCATAACCAAATTCCCATCCTGCCTTGCTACATCCCATTAAAAATTGCAGCACGCCTTGCATGTCCCAATTGGGTTAGAGCCCCGAGCTACCTGAAGCTTTGCTGTGGTTATGAGACAACTGTGGGTTCAGTCTACACTACTACTGCAGTGTCACAACTCTCCCTACATGACCCACTTACATAGAATGCAAGGGACACACACGCTTTCAATCACACACACGTGAAAGGTTAAAACGAATTATACCCCTGTATTACCTAATTCTTGTCTTGGAAATAATCCCCCTTATTATTAGGTGAATAAATGGAAGAATAAAAACGATGTTACAAATGTAACAATGTAATCATTTAGCTGTTTATTTCTTGATGCATCTCCCTCAGTTTTGGCAGAAGAATCAATACTGCTTTCACTGCGATTTTGTAATAAAAATCTCAAGTCTCTTCCTCTTTGTTGTAGTTCAGTAGTATGGGTATTTGCACAAGCTGGTTAAAGAAACACGTTTTCTCCAGGGATGTAGTGCGTCAGATGACACCTAGGCTAATTCTTAACGAAACCCAGATTAGGAAAATAACCAGTCTCGGGCGTCCCTTTGAAACTACTTTCCACTCAGCTGGGGGCCTCTGCAGGAAAGGGGATAAACAGGAGAAGAAACCAGCACTAAAGGGAAACCCAAAGGGGGCCCGCGCCTCCACACCCGGCTCCCCGCGGAGGCTGAGGACGAACCTCCGACCGATGCCCAGCCGAACTCCCGTGCGGCCGGGACGAGATCACGGGGATGGCGTGCTGGGCGCCGCGGCAGGAGGGGGCACGGCTGTCAGGCCTGGCGCGGCCGTACAGGAAGCCGCCGCGAGCCGGAAAACGCCAAGCTCCCCTGCGACTCGCTGGCTGGCAGGCGCCGAGGAGGGGAGGAGGGAGAGGAGACAGAAGTGGGGGTGGGGAGGCTACGGACTCTTTCTCTCTGGAGTCTGCGGCCCGGCGGTGCAATGAGCGGGGCCAGGGGCTCCCCCCTCCGGCCCGGCCCGGCCTGCGCCGAGGAACGGGCTATGGCGAGCGATTAATTCAAGATGGCGCCGGGCGCCCTCCGCTTCTCCCCCCTCCCCCCCCCCGCGCGCCGCCATTTTGTCTCCTCCTCCAGACACTCTCCGAACCCCCCTCGGCCGGGCCCGGGGCCTGGCACCGACCTCGCCCGCCTCCCCCTGGGCCTGCAACCACCCCCCTCTGCTTCCGCTCCCCTCACACCGCCCTTCCCGCTGCCCAGGGCCGCGCTAGGAGCGCGGAACCCGCCGGCCCGGGTGCTGCGGCCCGCTCTTTTGCCGGAGCCCTGGCGCGGCCTAGCTGCGGCCTCCTCGGGGCCTGCGCTGCGGCCTGGTGCGGGCAGGGGAAGGCCCGAGCCGGGCCGGACGGCAGGGCCCAACCCCGAGGCTGCTTACCGTGCGGGTGACGGGCGGCGGTGCTCGCCTCGGCGCGGCCTCTCTCAGCGCGACTGGGCCGAGAGCGGCGGCGGCGGCTGCGGCGGGGCGGGCGGGCGGGAGGGGAGGGAGGGGCCGAGCTCGGAGCTGAGTGGAAGCGGCCAAGCTCCCCGGGCCGGGCCCGCCGTCAGCACGTCACGTCACTGCCCGAGAGAGACCCAGGAAAAGGCGGAAGGGAGCGTGCCGCCGCCGCTGCCCGCTGCCTCGGGCCAGCCGCCCGCCGGGGCCTGGGCCGTCGGACGGGCCGGGGGCCGCTGCCGGCCGAGGCGAGCCGGCGCGGGTGGGGGGGGGTGGCGGCGGCGAGGGGGGTGTGGGGAGGCGCGGTGGCGCTCGGCTCCCTGCGGCTCCTCCTGCCGCCGCCTCCGCCGCAGCTCGGCCGCAAAGCGCAGCTCGGGGCTCGGCGTGCGCCCCCGAAGCGGAGCGGCTGCCTCGGGGACCCCCCTCCCTTCACGGCCCTTCCATGCTGGCACCGCCTGGGCGAGCCTCCCCCGCCCTCCACCTCTTGCGGCCGCCATTCCGCGGCGCCGGCCGCCAGGCCTGCGGCCCAGCCGGGCACTAGCGCTGGGATTTAGGCCGGCGGGCGTCTCGCTTCGCCCGGCCGGTGTGTTTAACGCGCGTCTGCGCTCCGGGGGCGACGGGTGGATTTTTAGGGTGCGAAAACGCCGCACTGGGGCAGACTCGGGCCTTGGGCCGCGGTTTGCGTGGCCTCAGGTTACCCTTGCGTGGGGCGCGACTACCGGTGGAAATTACTGGGAACAACGAGAACGGCGACGGAGCGGTCAAGCTCGGTGCCGGGGGGCGGCGGTGCGCCCAGCCGGAGCCCCGGGTTTCCACGCAGGAGGCAGCCCCTCCACGTGTCACCGAACGGCGCTCCCCACGCTATCTGGAACTCGTGTATCTCCCGGGAACAGCAGTAGCGGGGCGGGCGGGGATCGCCTTCTGTGGACAGTGGAAAACTGGAAATAATGTGATGTCAAAACCCAAGTCCTGGGTAACGGTTTGCTCTCGTCCTTGTCGTGAAAGTTAATTATTTTTTTACTTATTTTAAGAAAAGAATTGCTATTCGTCCATGAAAGGTGCATCCTAAAGTTTGTGAGGCATCAGAAACTATGTACCATGAGTAACCTACCTCATGGAGATGAGGAGGTACACTCATTTGGTTGGAGTTCTTGCGTAATTGTGGGGTCAGGGCTTGAGAAAGCTGCTTCACCTCCTTTTATTGCTATTTAAGTAAACTGGAAGGAAATCGGCTGTTGCACTTATCAAATTATGCAAATGTGACTTATCTGGACCAGAACAGCATACATGCAGTGTTTATGTTGCAAACGAGCCTTTGGGTTCAGCCTTGACTCAGCTTTAATTTTAGGCACTAGACTTTTCTATCTTAACACACAGGCTTAAAATGTAATTTGGGCAGTGCTTGTTGTTTATTTCAATATAGCATGTGGTAAACATACACCCTGCCTGCACTATGCAGATTTTAACCATGATATGAGAATGGAAGAAGAACCATGCTACTTGAAAAATTTGTTCCTTTTGTTTAATTTCATTAAGTTTTACTTAAGCTTTTGTAGGCTCAACCCAGATGTGTATTGCAGAAGGGTGTCCTAAAACATTTACCTTAAAAAGGATTGCTGAGCTTGACCGTACATGTGATATTAATGTAAAACAGGCTTAAGTAAATGCTCTTGTCAGGATGGAAGAAGCCAAAGGAACAAGAGCAGAGAAAGATGATGGTAGATTTGTAATCAACAGCAAGGTAGTTATAATACAGAGAAGTAAAAAAATGGTTAGACTGTTCATTGGTTTTATTTATACATTGATGAGATCCCTGGTTGGAACCTGTCTCTGATAGCCTGTATTATACAATGCTTTTGTAGAGGCTAGGTCATTAAAATCGTTAAGGGGCTGGAGCATCCAATGTAGAGGGAGAGGCTGGGAAAGCTGGGACTGCTTAGTTCAGCTGAAGAAGAGAATGCTGAGGAGGATTTATCCATGTGTGTAGATACGGGATGAGGAAAGTAAAGATGGCAGGGACAGGCTGTTCTTGGTGTTGAGTGAAAGGACAAGAGGTGATGGCACAAACATGGGAAAATCAGTTTAAATGTAAGGAGGAAAAGAAGACTGCATTTGTTCAAACAATGGAACAAGTTTTGCGGAGAGGTTCTGAAGTCTCTGTCATTGGAAATACTCAGAACCCACCTGGACAGAGCCTTGAGCAACCTGCTGTAGATGACCCTTAGCAGGAAGGTTGGTCTGCAGAGGTGCCTTCCAACTTAAGTGATTATATGATTTTTTTAAGCCAGTTTTTCCAACAAATGTAAAGTGCCTAGAAGACTATAATGAACAGTGGGATATCCTGTAAGGTCTTATGTTCAAAGGGCATCTTAACCAGTCTGTCATTCGCATAGGGAGTGGAAGTCCAGAATACAGGGCACGTTACCCTCAGAGATTCAGCAATTATTTTGTCATTGCAGGGGAAGACCTCAAAAAAGCTGTGATGCCATTGAAAGGCAAATGGCTAGATAGTTTGTGAAGATGTGAATCTGTTTCTTGACTGGTTGGCCGCTTACCCTGTCTGCATATAACCATTTCACCTTTATCCCCTTGTTCTTTACCACTCAGGAGCCAGATACCAGCAGCTTGTGAATCATTAGAGAGACATTTTTGTCTTGATGTAGCCATCACCTAAATTTTGTCCCCAGCCTCTACTGTTACAAGGTAACTCCCATTGGTGGAGCTGCCAGAAGGGAACCCATGTTTACAACTGATACTCACAGCCCATTCTGCTCGCTTGAAAACTGCAGATACAATAGGTACGCTTGCACCACTTTGTAGCAGTATAGCATAACTTATTTGCACAAATGTTTTTGTAGTTTGTACTTTTTGGAGTGGAGTAGGCACATAGGAAAAATGCCCTGTAAGCAATAGTGACTGGGTTGGGTCAGAGACAGAATATACTTGTGTATACAAGTTTATAGCTCAGTTGTTCACAGTCCTGGGAATAGAGCCCGTATTTTCTGATTCTGATTTTACCTGTGATCCAGAGTTTCTTTGAATTTTTCCCTAGAGCTTGTTTTAGTGTCATCCAGCAGTAGGTACTATGCCCTCACAAAAGCAAACGAAGTTGGTGGCTTTTGCTGATTATCTTCTTAAAATTATACTCATACTTAGCATGAAGTTAGTTCTGAAGATTTGTGCTGGTAATTTCTTACTTGGACGCTTAACTATCACATTGGCTATTCCAGTGTTATGATCATGTAGGTAATCTTAAAAACAGTTTGTCCTTCAGAGTCATGAAAAATTGATATGGCTGTAAATTTGCTGATAATGTTTGCATCCATCTCACTAATAATTTACATGTGAATAAATTGTACAAAAATAGTAAAGAAAGAGTTACATTCCTTCCTATTTATGTCTTATTTATATCCCTTTCCAGGTATTGGCAACATGCTTAGCAAGCACCAGTGTGCCGAGTAACCCTGCCAAATTTCTCAGGCTTCTGGTCCTCTATTGCTAACAGCCCTGGGTTATAAGATGCTGAGTTGAGGGTTGTCAACTTTGTATTGACTAGTTTGAAGGCATTTAGGTAAAAATGTGTTTGCTTCTTTATCTACAAGGAAATTGAGCTACCATCCAGTTCATTATTATGTTGCCTTTAACAGTAGCAATTTTTCAACCTTGACAAACTCATTGACTAGTGATGAGTGGTCATTTTGAGTTGAATCAAGGTTACTTCATTGTACAGTAAGAATACTGAGCCTGCTGAAGAGATCTGTTCATATTTTTCATATGCAGCCACAGTGACAGAGGGGAATTAGAGGCTGGGTAGGCAAGGAAGTGGCGGGGTTGTTCTTATTTCTTGCAGAATAGTCTTCTGTTAATGTATTTTCATGAAAATTCTATGAATAATTTTTCTGTCTTCTAGCTTCTATTTGAAATTTGTCTATAAAAAGAAGGTACTGTCATCTTACCCAAGGAACTAAAGTCTTACGTAACCTTTTCTATTTTAGTTGTTCCTAATATTGCCCATATACCAATACTTACTTGCAATCAATTGATTAAAAAGGAATACTGAAATGCTTATAACGGTGGTAAAAAGGTTTATTTCATAACTGTAGTAGCTGCTGACTAAGCTGAAGAAGAGTTGGGACAAAACATCTTTTAATTTTAGCTGGCTGTGGTCCACTGTTGAAACACAGGAGTTTGGCGTAAACACAAAAACTTGCATATGTGATTCTGAGGCAGTGCTTTTAATACTGCCATGCGCTAAACTGCTTGTGATATGCAGGAAAAATGAATTGCCTTTACCTAGTAACTTCTCAGCTATGCATTGAAGCAACCCATGGTATGTACCAAAGACTACATGCATTTAAAAAAAAAAAAAGGGAATTTCCAAAGAACCCAAACACTTGAGTATTTACTGTTCTTGTTTTCATACTGCTTGTATCACCACCAAAACTGCCCTGACAAGGATTGTAGCAGACAGCTTTGTAGGATGTTAGCAGCAACAGGTTTTAGCCAATGTATATTTCCATCAGATGAAAAACTTGGGGTGGAATAAGTGTTTCTGGTTTTCATGTGACGAAACCAGCAGAATGTGTTTGTAGTTTGTGAAGACTGAATAAAGCTGTTTTCAGTCTACAAGAAAGTCTGTAAGGTTGTGTCCCAAGGTGAAGGAAGTATGAGGGTTAAACAGTCAATTTATTGATACAATTCAGTCTGCAGGTCCAGAGTCGTAACTCTGGAGTCTTAAAAGTAAATGTAACAAAGAAAAGGCTGTTAGACCAGAAGTCTATTAGACCCCATGAGCTGTTTCTGAACAGTAATCAGTAGAAAATGCCTAGTGAGAATTACAAGTGGGGGAGAAATGTAGTTATATATGCCTCAAAATGCACTCCTGCCTGCATTTGTCAGCAGAGAAGGTGGCTGGTCCATTTACAGTAATACATGTAAATCTCAAAAGGCTTGAGCCATTTCAGAAAGGGTGATATCAAGAACAGTTCCTGTTTGTCTGAGCAGGACATGTCCTGTCATGTTAAAGTCAGTCCTCATCAAAATAAGGAAAAAGGAAATATGGGATTTCTTCGATAAAAAATAAAAAGGCAGGAATATAACTAATACCAGTATGTGTGGCTTAAGGAAAAGAGATCTTGGCAAACACACTAAGCTTCATAACTTGACTAGGTGAAGAATCTTTAGCACAAAATTGTGTTGATGGAGTAGACTTTGGTAAGGTGCTTTATACTACACACACCAAGTCTCACTTGGTTTCAGTACAATATATTAAATAGCTTAAAGTATGTTAAATATCTTAAAAGCTGGTGGACTGACAGATCCAAAGAAATAAGTAACATTATGAAAATAAACAGTCGTATTGTTCACAGAGGTGGAACCTTAGTTACAGCCCAATATTTCCATCATAGTTCAGAAGTCATCGTAATATTGCCACTGATTTTATTTGTGGCTGTGACAAAGACACTGGAGTGAGTACATGTGGATGATGAGAAGACAGTAATGCAGAACAATCACACAGACTGGATTACTTTGTAAATGGAACCATTTGATTACTTCGTAAATGGAACCACCTGAGTCTTATCTTTATGTGTCCAAATGCAAAAACTGTGCATATAGGATTAATGAATGCAAATTGTGTACCTAGAAGGTATTAATGACTCCTGGAAAGCAGAGACTTTAGAAAAGATTAAAGGAATACAATCACAAGACACCTCAAAAATATTCTAGTATATGTAGGACAAGAAAGGCTAGTGCTGTTTGGGGATGCTAACAGTAGAGTAGGTAGTAAAAATAAGGTGGGTTTATATCTGCTGGGTCGTCTTTTTCTAAAATAGACCCCAAACTGGAGAGGCCACAAAGAATCATGACAGCATTCAGAGATTTTCAAAGTCTAGCTGTGTAATAATGATAGGAACAAAAAATAGAGATACATAGATCTTATATGTTGTGTTTTCCTGGTCACTTTAGTTTTGAGAAAGACAAAAGTGATAGCTGGAAGTTTAAAGAAGATGGATTCAATTTAAAATCGTAGACTTGACTTTCTAAATGGTAAAAGGCCGTCAACCACAAGCGAAACAGAAGGGACAGGATGGAATCTCCTCCCCTCGATGCCTTCAGCTCAAGATTGGATGGCTTTCTGGCATTTTTGCCTGTGTCAAGGTGCCTTTGTTCAAAAAGGAGTGTGTGAAATTTACTGGCTTACACCACAGATTCATATTATGCCATCTGTGGCAATCTTCCCCTGCCCTTTCAGAAGTGGAAGTATGGGTATCTAGAAGAATATTATTTCTTGAAGTCCTATTTTTGGTATTTCAATGCTTTCTATTTAAGAACAGTTTCATATCATTCCTTTTACTGTGTTGAGACGTGCCCAGACCTAGTTGCAGTGTAGTAGACAGTAAAATCTTCTTGTCCCTTTTTGTAGCCTCCTTTGAGCCGTTCAGAATTTCTAAAGAATTGTCCAGACATTAATTTGCATTTTTAAGTTAAACTGATGTAATTATCTATAAATAACCTATGGAGACACTTAATTCTGTAGAGTCCTCTAGTGCCCATGCTCAGGTGCTTGCACTCAGACACCAGAGCCTGTTTCTCCCTTCTCTCCAGTCTCTGGTATTACAGGATCGATATTTTAAATATTGCTTAGCCTTTTACAGGCACACTGAGACCCCGTTTTTCTTTGGTGACTGCTTCAGGAAGGGGTCTTTTTATCGCTATCACAAGAGACTATGGCCACTAACTTGCTATTCGTTATCTCTTGGCAACCACTTAGTCCTCCAAAAATGTCCCAGGCTAGATGGTCTCAAGGATTTCCATGCAGGACTTGGAAACACTGAAGAATGCGTTGTGACTGGACCACCGGGCAGGCACATTACAGCCCATACCAACACATGCAACACAAACACATGCAGCACAAAACCACCAGCTCCCTTCAACCCATGGAGCTTGGGGACTAAAGTGCCATATGCACTTGGGGATACTAAGCCACCCCATGGTATAGCTTGATAATCACCTCTAAGACCAGAAATGCTCTCCTGTTCTATTCAGCAGCATGGTTGAGTTACCAGTCTTCAAATCTAGGACAGATTTTGACAACCAAAGTTGTGATGCTCACTGATCTGCGCATGCACACAAGCAGCCGAAATGCTTGGCTCAAGAGCAAAGGAAGATGAGTAAAGCTGTAAGAAATACCTTCTTTTTGATGAGAAAACTAGTTGCAATGATGAAGTAATGAAACAGATACTGACCTGTATTAGTACACAGAATTCTTTTTCAGAAATTGCCGTTAAAATGCTTGTTAAAGAAACCAAAAGTCTTTCAAGGAACATTTTCATAGCATTATAGAATCATAGAATAGTTAGGGTTGGAAAGGACCTTAAGATCATCCAGTTCCAACCCCCCTGCCATGGGCAGGGACACCTCACACTAAACCATGTCACCCAAGGCCTCATCCAACCTGGCCTTGAACACTGCCAAGGATGAAGCATTCACAACCTCCCTGGGCAACCCATTCCAGTGCCTCACCACCCTCACAGTAAAGAATTTCTTCCTTATATCCAATTTAAACTTCCCCTGTTTAAGTTTGAACCCGTTACCCCTTGTCCTGTCACTACAGTCCCTAATGAATAGTCCCTCCCCAGCATCCTTATAGGCCCCCTTCAGATACTGGAAGGCTGCTATGAGGTCTCCACGCAGCCTTCTCTTCTCCAGGCTGAACAGCCCCAACTTTCTCAGCCTGTCTTCATATGGGAGGTGCTCCAGTCCCCTGATCATCCTCGTGGCCCTCCTCTGCACTTGTTCCAACAGCTCCATGTCCTTTTTATGTTGAGGACATCAGAACTGCACACAATACTCCAAGTGAGGTCTCACAAGAGCAGAGTAGAGGGGCAGGATCACCTCCTTCGACCTGCTGGTCATGCTCCTTTTGATGCAGCCCAGGGTACGGTTGGCTTTCTGGGCTGCAAGCACACACTGAAGCCAGCTCATGTTCATTTTCTCTTCAACCAACACCCCCAAGTCCTTCTCTGCAGGGCTGCTCTGAATCTCTTCTCTGCCCAACCTGTAGCCATGCCTGGGATTGCTCCGACCCAGGTGTAGGACCTTGCACTTGGCATGGTTAAACTTCATCAGGTTGGCATCAGCCCACCTCACAAGCGTGTCGAGGTCCCTCTGGATGCATCCCTTCCCTCCAGCGTATCAACCGTACCGCACAGCTTGGTGTCATCGGCAAACTTGCTGAGGGCGCACTCAATCCCACTGTCCATGTCACCGACAAAGATGTTGAACAAGACCAGTCCCAACACCGATCCCTGAGGGACACCACTCGTTACTGGTCTCCAGCTGGACGTTGAGCCATTGACCACAACTCTTTGCGTGCAGCCATGCAGCCAGTTCTTTATCCACCGAGTGGTCCACCCATCAAATTGATGTCTCCCCAAGTTAGAGACAAGGATGTCGTGTGGGACAGTGTTGAGCGCTTTGCACAAGTTCAGGTAGATGACATCAGCTGCTCTGCCCCTGTCCATCAGTTCCGTAGACCCATCATAGAAGGCCACCAAATTGGTCAGGCAGGGTTTCCCCTTAGTGAAGCCATGCTGGCTGTCACCAACCACCTCCTTGTTTTTCATGTGCCTTAGGATGCCTTCCAGGAGAATCTGCTCCAAGATTTTGCCAGGCACAGAGGTGAGACTGACTGGTCTGTAATTCCCTGGGTCATCCATTTTCCCCTCCTTGAAAATGGGGGTTATATTTCCCTTTTTCCAGTTGTTGGGAACTTCACCTGACTGCCATGATTTTTCAAATATGATGGGCAGTAGCTTAGCAACTTCATTCGCCAGCTCCTTCAGGACCCGCGGATGGCTTTCATCAGGTCCCATGGACTTGTGTACTCTTAGGTTTTTAAGACGGTCTCGAACCAGATCCTCTCCTACAGTGGGCCTAGGGTCTTCATTCTCACAGTCCCTGCGTTCGCCTTCCAAGACTCGGGTGGTACGGTCAGAGCATTTGCCAGTGAAGACTGAGGCAAAGAAGTCATTAAGAACCTCAGCCTTCTCCAAATCCAGGGTAGCCAGTTCTCCTGATATCTTCCGGAGGGGGCCTACGTTGTCCCTATTCTGTCTTTTATTCGCTACGTACCTATAGAATCCCTTCCTGTTATCTTTCCCATCCCTAGCCAAGTTCAATTCTAACTGAGCCTTAGCTTTCCTAACCTGGTCCCTAGCTTCCCGGACAACATCCCTGTATTCTTCCCAGGCCGCCTGTCCTTGCTTCCACCTTCTATAAGCCTCTTTTTTCCTGTGAATTTTCCTGAGCAGCTCCTTATCCATCCAAGGAGGTCTCCTGGCCCTCCTGCTGCACTTCCTGCTAGTTGGGATGCAACACTCCTGAGCTTGGAGCAGGTGATCCTTGAATAACAACCAACAGTCTTGGGCCCCCCTGCCCTCTATAAAACATAATTTTTCAAAGTCCCAATGTAGACACTGCTGAGATCTGTGTAACACTGAAAAATAATGTATCAGAGGAAGATCTATGAAAGAAGCGTGGCAATGTGTTCGTTTGGAAGAAGTTCATCACAATAAGGTTGGGATATTGAATAGCAAAGGAGTGTGAAATACACAGGCTGAACAGTGAAATGTTATCTGAGGATATCGTCAGTGTTGCTTGGGGACTGAACAATGAATTCAGATTTAGACCTTTCAATGCTTCCACTTATAAAGAAATTTAAAGATGTGTGCAGATATATCATGCTGAAAACCAATTGGCATGGTTCTTTTGCAAATATCATCATTCGTCTTTGAGAACTGTGTCCAATGTAAAGAACCCCCTGGCTGTTTGGACCCAGAAGAGTAATGGAAAGGTCTTGTATTTGTTCTGTCTGTGCTGTGCTATGCAAGATAGTTGTAGATGAAGATGAGAAGAGAGTCCAGATATTTACAGTCTTTCTTATGGTGATGTTATAAGAAGTCAAGAGGTTTGTACTGACCCAGTAGGTTTAAATGGGTGAAAATGCTGTAAGACCAATATGAAATCTCTACAGCTTTGATCTCTCTCTGATAACCTCGCTATTTAAAAATATTAGCAATGTGCAGTGTAGTGTCACGCGTTTTGAAGCTGTCTGACATTTCACATTATACAGGTTTTTAGCTGCTCATAAAACTTTGCCAACTTTCCCAAGTCTGAAATTTTCCATAATGGGTGTTGGCCTCAAACTAATGTTTTTTGTGAAGATTCCAGTTTTGTCAGATGCCTGAGATCAAAATGCAGATTATTTGCCCTTGTTAAAATAAAACCCCCAAACTTTGGTTTGGTTTGGGTTTTTTTTAATTGAAAAGTTAAAAATGAAAAAAGGTCTTATATTTAAACAGCAGAGTGGTCCTTGTGTTGAGCAGGGGTTCCTGGCATCCTATGGAGAATGGAGAACTGACAAGTTATATGGCTGCGTTAAAATCTTCTAAATACTTTGGCTTACAAATACTCACTAGACTTCTTCATACTTAGTTGTTGAAAGTAGGGTTTCACAGGCCATTTTATTTCTAGTGCTTCCTTATTAACTGCAAGCTTAAAGGAATTTTTAATGGGGCATGGAGGTTAATTATTGCATGGATTCAAATAATATCCTCTTAGTTTAAAGTCATTGGGTTTTGTTTTGGTTTTTTTTTGGGGGGGGGATGGGGGGGAAAAAAACAAACCAAAAAATGTAAGATTCACCCTATAACTCTGTAAGTTTGCATTTCATTTGCCTTATTTGTCCATAAATCAAACATACTGCCTCCAGAGTTGTTGCTGACTACATGTAGTAAAGGTAAAAGGGCTAGTAAATATTCAGCTTGATACAGTGCTGGAAGTCAGCATTGACAGATCTTGCAAAAGAAAGACTAGAGAAGATTCAAATCATTGAAAGGTATTTCTATTTTCTCCTCTTGGTTAACAAAGTTGTAGATAGCCCTGAGGGCCATCTGCTTCAGTGACTATATAAGCGTTGTCTTTTGAAATAGGGCTGTGCCAGCCCCTCCCTGCTTCTCTAATACATAACAAGACAGCAGGGCATTACAAAACCAACCATTACACTGAAGGACAAACTCTGCAGTAAGACTTTAATAGGAACAAAATTTGCTGCTAGAGTAGCAGTAAAGACAACACTGATTTTTGTATTTTTAATTGTATTTTACAGAATTCTAGAATGGTTTGGATTGGAAGGGACCTTAAAGTTCCAACCCCACTGCCATAGGCAGGGACACCTTCCACTAGACCAGGTTGCTGCAAGCCTCATCCAACCTGGCCTTGAACACTGCCAGGGATGCGGCAGCCACAGCTTCTCTGGACAGCCTGTGCCAGGGCCTTATCATCCTCACAGGGAAGAATTGTTTCCTAATATCTAATCTAAATCTACCCTCTTTCATTTTAAAGCCATTCCCCCTTGTCCTGTCACTGCATCCCTTGTAAAAAGTTCCTCTCCAGATTTCTTGTAGGCCCCTTCAGATACTGGGAAGCTGCTGTAAGGCCTCCCTATAGCCTTCTCTTCTCCAGGCTGAACAAGCTCAGTTCTCTCAGCCTGTCTCCAAAGAAGAGGTGCTCCAGCCCTCGGAGCACTTTCACGGCCCTCCTCTGGACTTGCTCCAACGGCTCCATGTCTCTCTTGTGTTGGTGGTCCCAGAGCCGGATGTAGTACTGCAGGTGGAGTCTCACAAGAGCAGAGTAGAGGGGCAGGATCATCTCCTTCAACCTGCTGGTCACACTACTTTGGTGCAGCGCAGGATACGGTTGGCTTTCTTGGCTGCGAGCGCATACTGCAGGCTCATATTGGGCTTCTCATTGACCAACACCCTGAAGTCCTTGTCCTCAAGGCTGCTCTCTATCCATTCTCCACCTATCCTGTATTTGTGCTTGGGATTGCACTTGGCCTTGTTGAACTTCATGAGGTTTGCACTGGCCCACCTTTCAAGCATGTCAAGGTCCCTCTGGATGCCATCCCTTTCCTTCAGCATGCAGACTGCACCACACAGCTTGGTGTTATCAGCAAACTTGCTGTGGACACACTCAATCCCACTGTCCATGTCACTGACAAAGATCTTAAACAGTGCTGGTCCCAATACCAACCCTTAGTTGTTTGTTCTAAGCTGTGTTACTTCCTTTCTTTCCAGCAAAACTATTTCATAGCTGCATTAACTGCACTCTGGGTGAGCCTCAGGCCTACCTTGAGACCCTCAGGTGAAAGATCCTACATAAAACTGAAAATTCCGTTCATCTGGCACAGAATCGAGTAATCTCTTTTCTTATCTATACATGAAAATGCATATCATACAGGGTTGGCCCAACAGGACTCAAATTAAGAATGCAGCAAAAGTAAGAAGCAGAGAACAGATTAAACTTCTAAAAGGAAAGGGTTCTCTGAAGAAGCTCCTCATCTCTCCCTGTCCTCACCTGACTTGAGGTATGGAATCTGTGCTCTACTTAAATTGATAGGAGTATGTGATCTGCTTACACATGGAGCCACTTTTCAACAGTCCGTAAGCTGCCAGATGCAGTGGTAAGTACCAAGAGTCCACTCTTCTGTGATGTTACATGTCAAAACAGACACCTTCCCGTAAAGCTCAAAATCCTTTCAGAGACAAACGTGAAGTTTTAACTGCAAAAATAAATTTCCAGTGTGAACATACAGATTGGTGGAATAAGGAACAGCATGATGTAGCAAATAATGTAAAGGAAGAATTGGACCTTCAGGAAAATGGGAGTCAATTAAGAACACAGTTTCCAAAACACTTAGAGCACAAACTCACCTTTAAGTGCATAGTGGTCCAGCTGGTGTTAACAGGACAGTTTGTGTGCCTAAAGTGTACAGGTACATGGTTGCAGGGCTGTGCGGGCGTTTGCTAGCTCAGCATGTCTAACTCGCGTATTGTCAGACAACTAGGCAAGAGAGGCAAGAAGCCAAAAGTATACAGAGAACACATGAATGATTGACGTTGCTGTGGAAGGACTAGTTAAACTCTCATACCTATTTTTGGGGAGAAGTATGGCTCCGTGTTAGATTTATAAAGGATTAAGTTGTATATAATTACTGCCAAAGGAATAAATGAGAAACAATTTAAAGAAAGAAAAATAGTTGTTGCTAAACTGTCATCAACAGCATTTTGGCTGTAGCCAGGAAAAAGTACAAAAGAATGCCCAGTGCTAGTCAGTAAGGTGAAAAAAAAACCCCAACTTTAAAGGAAACTTGCAAAAGCTGTGACTTAATTCTGTATGTATAGTACTTAGGACTACATTGCAAATGAAATATTTTGGGATCCATAATAGATTACATAGTCAAATAAATGATTAAGCAAAACCAGGAAGAAAAACGAATCAGAGAACCTTAAGGTACACTTGCAGGGGAAAATGCTTTTCAGGTTTTCATCATAAACTATATAAATGGAAACAATTAAACATAGAATTGTGTAATGTTTGGCAGGGGAAGGTGCTTTCTAAATAACCTAAGAAATCCTGTCTGGTATGTTAGATTTCTGTACAACTGCCCACAGAAAGGCAATAAGGATAAATAAGAGGTGATGCCCCAATTCATTTGAATCCTAAGGATTTTGGAACTTGAGACTTAACTTGTGAATCTTATTTTTTTCAAATGTACTGAAATATTTTCTTTAAAAAAAGTATACTAGGCTTTAGAAAACAACTGCTTGAACTGAAAAGCTGGTGTTTTATAAATGCATACCATGCAATTTCTTAATGAAGCCTTCCTCAAGGAGGAATATCATATATATTAACATTATTCCAACTAAAATATTTCAACAGTTTTCATTCCTGCTTGATCATGGTGTTCTAGTTCCTTGTATTTTATAAAAGACACTGAAGAATATGTATTTATTTAAATATTTGAGGTAATTACTTTGACAGGATGCCTGTTCCTTGACATCAGAATTCATCATGATTCCGTCTTGGTTGCACACTGCCTTGTTAAGAGACTTGTTTGGGTTTTTGTTTCGGTTTTAATCCTGTCAAGGTAAAGAAAAAAGGAGAACTTACATACTTTATATATAGTTTTTGACTGTCACAGCTGATATGTTATTCACCACATACTGAAAACTCTGTAAAAATGTTTATCCTCTCTAGGCTTAGTCTGGAAAGGTGCAAAACAAGCACTTCTACTATGCAAATAGGATGGACTGGAGACATACAGGAAATCAGGTGTGCAGATACTGATGTAACCTTACAGAAACAGGAGCAGTAACACAAAGCCAGAGCACATTTGTAATTTCTGCATTCTGGTAAGTGAACACCAGCTATTAAGCCAGTTGTGCCAAAATAACTAGGGCAATGGGAGAACTGATGAATGACGAGTCCTGTGATTTCAAGGAGGTGGCAACCGAATAGATCATGCATGCACAGGCGCCATCATATGGTCAGGAGGTGTCAGGGTCTGGAAACCAGCAGTCTGTGCTATGCATCATTATTGTGGTGTTATTGTTGTTGTTGTTATTAAGGATGTTTGGAACTTTGTAAGTGTTCAGACCCAGCCTTGCAGCAAGAAGTGACCCAGAACAGCAGGGACACCGCTCTGGCAGAAGCGTGGATGGGAGGCCAGCATGTGAACAGGGCTGGGGCAGAAGTTCAAACCTTTCACATTGGCGATACTAAACCTGTCACCAAGATGACTCAGCATGGAAAACTAGTAGAAACGCATTTTCTGGCAGTGACCTAGAAGGAAGCGCTTTTCAAAGTGCTACAAAACTAATGCAGTAAAACCACAGTAAAATGCTTTTGTATCTTGTATGTACCAGAAGAACTTCATGTTAATGGAAAATTCATGCTTCACCCCTTCCAAACAGGAAGTGAGATTTGGCTAGAAATGACATTTCCCAAAGGCATACCAAAGTCTCAGAAATTATTACTGACATGGCACCTTAACTTTGTACCATTGCACAAGATACCTACTTACTTGTTTTAAAGCAGTGTGCCATATGACATCATGCTGCCTTCCTACATATTGAAGTAAAGCAACCTGGCACAGAACATCTCCAGTCAGCACTGTATCCCTTAACAATGCTTTAGTTTAACTTGAGCCAATACCAAGTATCGTATGATAGGTCAAAACCCCTTCCCTTGGTGCCTCAACCAGGAAAACAGGGTGAGACAGAAGTAATGGAATTATGGTTGAACTAACAGAACTACTGATCGCCCTCATTTTTCTTCCCACTACATTTTATTTTGGCTCATTTAAAGGAGTCCCCTGAGAGGCACTGAGCACTGAAAAAATTACTATGAAAAAGTCCTGAATAGCTACCTGATCCACCATTAGGTATGTGAAGTCCTACAACAAACAACATACATTAGTATATAACCACAGGTTATTTATACAGGGTGGTTATGTAGAGCTTAAACTTCTCCTTTTATGAACTAGTCCTGCATGTTAGAGCCAAGGTGGCTAAAGCAGCAATGTCTTTTTGCCTTTGTAAGTATGATTACACATCAAACTTTTCCTAAAACCTCTTCTTTTTTAAGATTTACAGTGCAACAAAATAAAACAGCATCCTACATTTTTGTGAGTCTAAGCCTACCAATCCTTTTGAGATTTTATATCTTTCTCAGCATTCTATGCTGAGGTGGAAGAGAGGTGTGAGTCCTTGCTGCGAATGAGGTATGTGACCCTTGATACCTGGAATAGGGCATTTCTGTTCTCCTAAGAAATGGTTTGCTCCATTAATAAAACGGTTTCACACTCATGTGGGTGGAAAACAGAAACATTTAATGAACACCCCATGGGACTATTTTCAATGGAAGAACTGCTTTTGGACAATCTCTAGCCACAAAGTCTGCAATATACAGCGTAGTGCTGGAGAGATGCTATAGGTCTGGGTTGCATGTGGACTTCTGAGAACAACCACTCCTTCCTCCCACAGTTTCTATTCAGTTTTAAGCTTGAGTTCCATCAGAAATAATGGGAAGCTAGCATCCACTTTACTTGAGAATACCCTCGTTTCCATGCCTAAAATCAAGCAATGCAACAGCCACCCCACAGGCACTTACAAAAAGCTGAAGTGAAGAACTACTTGCAGTGTTGTTCACCTTAAAAGCACCAACTTGGAATCTAATTTCTTACACGTAAACTAGATAACCAGAAATGTAACTATGAGTGGTTTGCAGAGCAGTACAGTATTTGTGACATGGATAAACATAATAGAAAACTCAGCTTCTCAAGTAGCTTGTTGAATTTGATCTACGCAGCAAGAAGTCCCTGGAATGAAAACCAGCCAGTCTCTTCCTAGTTTTAATATAGAACTAGTCACAGGTTGATAAAACCAACCAAAGCTTGTACTAGCACAGCTAACTTACCTGGTCTGCTAGGTTTGTTAGATATCAGAAATCTGTATTTATTGAGGCAATAAACTTCCCTCCTCATGGGGAAGAGGTAACCCTATACTAGCACCCTCCTAAAACCAAGTTCTGACAGATTATTGGAAGAGATTCAGTCACCCCAATGAAGGTATTGGTGCCACCCAGCGTCCTGCTCTATCCAACTACTGCTCCAGAACATGGCAAGTGCAACAGCTGCCAATTACACGTGTGCCCTGCTAAGCCGTCATTTGAAATGTAACTGCGCACCTATGTTCAGGTAGCTAAATCTCACCTGTGAAGGGCTGAAAAATAAAATCATCACTCTGAAGCAAATCCTCAGCAAAGGGAGAGAGCTCACAAGTCATCTGTTAGTATTTTTCAAGAAAATCCAAGTGATTTTCAACTCTCTTTTACATGGCATCTCATTTCAGTGAACGCGGCACGGGTGGATACAGACACATCAGCACATAATATATTTACACTTATACTGTTCATACTTGTCTCTCTGATGCTGCAGAGTCATGTGCTTCATGTATTCACTGAAGTCTCAACACATTCCCATTATACTTTATTCATGCCAGCAGAGTCAGAGCTTTCCAGTTAGAGGAAATGTAACATTTTGGTGGCAAAAAAGAACTTTGCACTTCACCTGCCCCCCACTTCCTTACCCCAGTGTGATAGGATATATAGCACACTGCATGTCATATGGAAAACACAGCTGACACCTCAGACATGCTCCTAACCTCTCGTCTTTCCTTGGGAAAGATCAGGAACAGACTTTGGGCCAGACACACTTCGGTTAACAATCATCCCACTCTTAGGCAACTCGTCAGCAACTCTTCTGCACGACACAGCATACATGCACAAATAACAAACCCAAGTCTACCATTGGAAGGAAGGAGAGAACAGCTGAGAATGTAAGAAACTGCTTTGGGAGAGGGCTGTTAAAAGAATCCTAGCCCTACCCTGGAAGAGCTGCTGTGAAAGCAGGCTGACGCAATAATAGGCCAGAGGCAAAATTCACTACCCTGTTACTTCATTGACTATTCTCTCTCTAGTTCTTGCACAGACCATCAGAAAACCAAAATATTACTTAATATTTAGGAGGGAACAAGACATTTTCAACAGAGACATTAAGTTGCTGGAGCAGGTCCAGAGAATGGCAACAAAGCTGGTAAGGGGTCTGGAAAACAAGTCTTATGAGGACCAGTTGAGGGAACTGGGGCTGTTAGTCTGGAGAAGAGAAGGCTCAAGGGGAATCTCTCTCTCTACAACTGCCTGAAAGGAGGATGGAGAGAGAAGGTGGCTAACCTCTTCTTCCAAGTAACAAGTGATAGGAAAACAGGTAACGGCCTCAAGCTGCACTAGGGAAAGCTTAGATATTAGGAAAAATTTCCTTCAACTGAGAGGGTAGTCAGGCATTGGAACAGGCTGTGCAGGGAAATGGTGGGATCACTATCCCTGGAAGTGTTCAAAAACTGTGCAGATGAGGCCCTCAGTGACATGGTTTAGTGGTAGCCATGGCATCCTTGGGTAATGGCTGGACTTGACGATTTTAAAAGTCTTTTCCAACCTAGCTGATTCTATGATTCCATAAAGCATGTCTTAATATTACTGATAACATGTACCTACCTAATAAACCTCGTATCAAATACAGCAGTATCGAATCACATTTTAGACATAAATTAAGTAATGACCTATGGCTATTTAGCTGGAAGAATGAAGGCTGGCTACCAATCCTAGCACTAAGATTATAATACTAGTACTTTGCATTTACTACCTCCTCAAGTGAAGGAGTACATGAAGTGTTTTGAATAGACTATGGCACTTCTATTTTTTAAATTGCAGATCAAGAGATCAAGGCCCAATCTCCAAATTATCTGGATGCCTAAAAATACCTGTTGGTGCTTAACCAGTTTCTCAGAAGCAGTTCAGCATTTCTGTACACTAGCCATACACATTCAGTGCATTTAGGAAGAACTCTTTGGACTAAACTTCATGGTGGTGTAGTATCATCCTAGCACTCTGCAGTTAGGTGTGCTCATCCTCATGCTCCCAAACTAACGTAAGTTGGTATCCAAGTTTCTAAAATTCGGAGTTACAGAAATGAGCTTCCAAACCATGGAAGATGCAGTCTCTGAAACAGACACATTTATGACTGTTCTGGTCAAGCACTAGGAGAATTCGGAAGAACTATAACTTACTCACTTTTAAAAAGGAGAAGCACTACACAAAAATTAATGTGTTTACTTTCAGCACCATGTGAGGTAGAAGTACTTTACAAATGGAGAAACTGAATACAGGAATGTAGGTGGAATAAGGGAACACAAAATATAATGCAAAATCAGGAACAAAAGTCAAGCTGCTTCACCAAAGTACTTTTTGATGAAACAGTATTTACCTTAGAGTGCCCTTGACAGTATTAAATATGTCTGAAACCAGGATTTGAGAATAAACACAGTACTTTGTACAAATATATGGAAAGTAACATGACTTGTTAAATAGCCTAGTATATAAAATACCTAGAACTACGTGTATTAGTACAAATGAAGAAGTTTAAATTTTAATGGATGAAAGTATTAGAACCCTACAGTACGTTCATTACGTTTTCTCCTCAGAAGTGTGATTCATGCTAGCTAAGCAAAACTGGCTTTATACCTTTTCCTCATCTCATTCTGAATTCCACACCTTTCCCTCCCACAAATCATCCTCTTCTACACCTTTTCCACATACTTTATAGCTCAAGATCACAGCTAATATTTGCTCGATATAACTTTGAAATAATCGGTTTACTCCCACTGTATAAAGAGCTCCCAGGTCACCCACACAGAGTTTCACAATGACAAACAGCCATGTTTCAAATTAATCACATTTTTTCATAAATCCCTTTTAAGATAAGGTCAAAACGAGTACTGCCAGTTCAGATCCAATTTACGTGTTGTTTTTCCTCAGGGGTTTATCCAAAACTCCTTGTAATACTGGAAGTGACAAAGTCAGTCAACATTACCATCCTAACTACAAAGTGTAATACAGCTAGAATCCTAAAGTCAGAATGATAAAAACTAAGGAAGTTCTTGCTGTAAACAGTTTTCTAAGCAAAACAAGATGTTGTGCAAAAAGGGTACTAGTCTTCAAGAAGAGTCTGGGTTTCTGCTTTTAATGCTTGCACTGGTTGAACAATCACTGCAGGCTTTTGTTACTCAGAAAAATTGTATTAATGAAAATAAGCAATATTTTATTTCAATACCAAATTTATGGTTTGTGTGTTACACTGGGGTTGGCTTGACTGATATTAATCAGGTATGTCTGAAACACAAAATAACATAAATTAGACATTCCATGAGACATGTACAATTATTTTCTACCAAGATGTGGATAGTTAAACCCACTTCTACACCAATTCTTTTACACTTTTTAATGGTGATAGTGACTAGTATTTTAGTAAGAGGGTAAAATTCAATAAAACTTATAAGGACAGCCATACAACTCAAAGATACCATTTGCACAGCTTCCAATTCCACTGTGAAAATATAGCCCCTCCAAAATAGAAATAGGCACTTCATCTTTAAAGATGAAGCACACTCTTTTGTTCTTCAGTCATCATCAACAGTTGGCTTGATTGTCACTCCTCTTCTGATTTGACCCCAACCAATTAAACTGTAAAAATAAAAACAGTTTATATTACTTTCAACAGTACTCAGAAATATCCTGAATAAATCAACATCCTTCTGTCATTCTTATCCCTTCAGTTCTCACAATTTGATTTTTTTCCACTTGTCTCCCACCCAAAACATCCTACAAGACTTAAGACTGGTTACTGGAAACACAGAATAAAAAAGGATGAGGGACAGAGAATATTTGCATGTTTGTAACCAGCTAAGGATGTACCTTTGAACAATAAACTAAAAATCTGACAGTATTGTAACATGATGTACTGGTGGCCTGCAAATCTGTTCACAGCTTCATCTCACTTTGCCTGGAGTGCTGCATTACGTTCAAACAGAAATGAAAACATTAAAATTCAGATAAGGTGACAGCAAAATTACAGAGCTGTATCTCTCAACGAACATGTAACCTATAAAGGTTAACTCAACTCTTGGGTAAGTTCTACTATTTACAGTCATTAAAATTAAGGCCCCTTTTATAGACAGCTGTTACCTCAGAAAAATATGTCTTTTTAAATAAATTATGTCCATTTCCACAGCCAGCAGGCAGCCCATGTTACTGACACAACTGCCTGTCAAACATTTCCAGTTTCTGGCAAGGAGATAAACAGAAACCACATGTGCATCTCAATTTAATTTGCTAAGCAGCAGAGCTGCTCTCTGGACACCAGAAAAGGAAATGAAGTGTATTAGCCCAACACCTCCCACTTTTTAGGACCATATCCATACTAGTCCACCTTTGAATTTACTGTTCCTTGGAATCACTAGTGTATCCTGCTTGCTTAGCCACTTGTTTAATCTCTGTCCCTTTATATATTTATTCTCTAATTTGTACCTAATTTTCATCTGTTGCTTTCACACTATCTTCCATCTTTTCAGTACTCCATTGCCGCAGGCTACACAGTACAAACTGTACTTTATTTCATAGAATCATAGAATAGTTAGGGCTGGAGAGGACCTTAAAATCATCTAGTTCCAACCCCCCTGCCATGGGCAGGGACACCCCACACTAAACCGTGCCACCCAAGGCCTCATCCAACCTGGCCTTGAACACCGCCAAGGATGGAGCATTCACAACCTCCCTGGGCAACCCATTCCAGTGCCTCACCACCCTCTCAGTAAAGAATTTCTTCCTTATATCCAATCTAAACTTCCCCTGTTTAAGTTTGAACCCATTACCCCTTGTCCTGTCACTACAGTCCCTGATGAATAGTCCATCCCCAGCATCCTTGTAGGCCCCCTTCAGATACTGGAAGGCTGCTATGAGGTCTCCACGCAGCCTTCTCTTCTCCAGGCTGAACAGCCCCAACTTTCTCAGCCTTTCTTCATACGGTAGGTATTGGATTTTATTATGCTAGTCTTCCAAGTTTGCCTCCTTTCCCCATCTCTCAACCTTCAGTCTCCTTATGTTGTCTCTGTCCTTTTAATACAGCATAGAAGGCAACTTTTTAGTAACAGTCTCTTTATAACAGGCTTCCAACCCATAATCCAGAGACAAGTGAGTTTTTTGGCAAAATCTGGTCATGTTTTTCAAGTGGAAAGTAATCTTCAGAAGCAACAAAACCCACAATCAGATTTGCAAAGGCTATCAGTCTATAGCTTTAAAAAAGCAAGCAAAGCATAATTTCCAATATAAAATAGTTTCTCCTTTTCCTTCTGTTTTCCCTGACTTAATTTGGGTCCTTTCTATTTTTCTTTTCTCATGTTCAAGACATGTTATTTTTTCCTTGTTTTTGTCAAGGAATAATCTCTTCCCTAATTTGTCAGCTAGCTCTGACAGCAAGCATTAAGTTCCCATCTATGCTTTCTCGTTGATCTGAAAAGAGAAATCTGCATCTCAGATATTTAAAGCTTGGTTTTTTATACAGTGCACACTTCTTGTAAAAATGGCTATGTTCCCTTATACTATACAGGAGCTGTGCAGGGTCAACAAATCTAAATACCAATATGTTCTTATGATACTCATGTGGTCTTATGGAACACTTAACAGGTACAGTATGCATAATCATCTAAAAAGAAGTACGGGCCTAAGATTAGAATGAATCATGAACCAATTCTGCTCATCATTTTCAGCCTCCAGATGCTTCTGTGCAGTCATTCTGTATTTGTAATGAGAATGGGCCAATCCAGTTGATACTTCTTTTTTTTCCCTCTCTGCTCATAGTACATAAAATATTTAAACCTTAGAATGTCCCTCCTCTGTTCCCTTGCTACTACTGCAAGATTGTGCTAGAAGTCACATACAGCTCCACAGGCAGAACACCACTGACTTAGGTGTATATAAAGACAGGCTCTGGCTTACCATTACTAGAATTTCCAAACCGCTGGACCAAGACTGCCTACTGTTAGCTCAATTTACAGCTTGGGCAACAAACCACAAACCTCAGCTGTTTCCTCATCTGTAGGTATCTACCCAATTAATAATGCTGCTTCAGAAAAGGAGGCTAATAATGATATTAAGCATTCCACAATAATGGCATCCATATCTTAGGAGAATCCAGAGGAATTTTTGAAACAGACATAAACTTACCTATTCTAGAAGAAAATTATATCCATGTATTTTTAGTTAACAATAATACAACCAGGTGCTCTACCTATTTAGCACCAACTTACCGCCAGTGTTTTTCAACTCTTCGACTCAGGGCGATTTTTTCTCCCACTTCTGTGCATACTGGGTTAGTTAGCATAATCTTCCCCAAATCAGCCTTTACTGCACTAACTCTCCCTCCAGTAGACAAGGATCCTATGTTTACCATTAAAACTTCATTCCTCGATAATTTTTGTACCTGAAGGCAGATATAGAAAACTGTGAAACATAAGCTTTATTATTAGAAAAATAAAAAAATACCACAGACAATATTGAGTATCTTCTCTTACCTACCTGCCACCAAAAAAAAAAGATACAGCTGAGAAATGTAACAACTGTAAACATACACACGCACACACAAGCCATGCAGAGTCAGTGGATAAAGTTTACATGTGAAAGGATAAATACATAAATACATTGTGTATGTACTACTGCGAGTCCTTGGTATGATACACTTTCTTGGGATTTCTGTACATTTTCTATAAAACATCCTGATGATTGCACATACTACACTAAAGTGGAAACAGTCTCGGATATTGCTACAAATTGGAACATGATACCATTCCTTTAAATTATGCGGATATTCTCATTTCCCTTATGCCTACTTCCACCAAATTATTTTTCAAAAAAGAATTAATTTCACAGGATAAAGAGAGTGCTGAAGCACTTACTGCTGCATGAAATGCTGCATTAAACTGTTTTAATGAAACATTAGAATCTAATTCTAGATTTTCATGCTAACAAGGAAAACTATGATATTTTAGTTTGATTTGTGTAAAATGGACCATGGAAAACAAGACTCTGCCATACATCAAGTTCAGTTTCTTTTCAACAATAGCATTTCGAAAATACTTAGCTTTAAAAGGTTCTTCTACGAAAAGCATGTAACTAGGAAGTAGATCCATGCCTATACAAAACTATTGCACAAATAGGCTGACAACAAAGGAAAACAACTATTGGTATGTTTCAAAGTATACCTAATTTCAGGACATAAATACTTTTTGCTACTTTAAAATACTCTGATATGAATTCCTACTCCTGTGAAAAGCATTCTTCTGTAACACTAACTAAGCAGGCAAGTTTAGTGACAAACATAAAAAGGAGACAAAACTACTGCATAAGACCAAAACAATGTACATACTAATGAAACCTAGAAGAGAAAGCAGGGAAAAAAAACCCAAACCCAGAAAAAGGGTACAGACCTTTGCAGCTTTCTTGTCTCCTTCAGTGCGCACACCTAATAGTCGTCTCAGCAAGAAATAGGAAATCTCTAGCTCTGTAAATATTTCTGGCAGCGCTCCGACAGCACCAAGGACCTGACCTACCATTCGGTCAGCCCGACACAGTGTTGGATCAATCTTAGTTCCAACACCTACAACACAACAAAGAAGGCCACAAGGAGTAACTGAAAGGCAGCTGTCAGACTGACTTAGAGAACATGTGAAAATGACAAACTGAGAATGTACTGGGAATTCTCTACTACTTGGAACAGGACTTTCAGAATGTCAGCAAGACTATAAGCTCTGTCTAAACAGATGAAGAAATATTCTACTGCTAAAGCTAGTATAATTAGCATTGTGAGTTAATCTGTGCTGGCCAGTGACATTCAGGAAAATTATTTATTTATTAAATATCTGATTTTCACACTCCTGTTGTGTCTCTCTCTATGTATATGAATTATTTGAAATTCTTCATAGCCTTTTTGTTTACTACACTGGGATTTATTGTTAAATGAAACCAAATGCTTTCACTTCATAAGCATGAAGAAATAAAACTTCTCACAAGAAAATATTCTCACCTATAAGACCTCCTGGAGCAGCATATTGTAGATCATTGTGTTCAGCAAAGAGTGACACAATTTTGGAAAAGATTGGCTTGCACATGAGTTTTCCTTCACTATCCTTAGACACAATACCAGGTCGGACCTCAATTTCCTGGCCCACCTAATTAGGAAAGTGAAAAAGTGGTTAACTGGTGGTTTCACAGGAACATAAAGCTAACTACTAGTCACAGACAAAACCCACTGATCCCAAGATCTACTATTTATACAAGTCCCTGGTTCTGGGCTACTGCAGAACTCCTAAGACTTCTGTTGCACTGCTTACTGCAAACCAAACAATACTGAAAGCTCTGTATCTCACAGCCAATATAACAATCAATTTTCTTTTCAATATAATTTGTAAAACTCCTTGAACAAAGGATCTTTATCAGCAATAATGCTGATATGGTAATTTTTTTTTTCTTTTAAATAACGTCATTTAGAAATATTCTAGCATTGAGAAAAAATAAGTTGATTTGATTGGTGTAATTGATCAGCATTGATAAACCACAGGGCAAAGAAAATACAAGTTGCATAAATGTTCCAAGATGTGGTTTGCCTTCCAGTCTAGCAAAGCAACTTTTAAAGCTTCCATCTATTGACAATATCCCACAAGCAAAGTAAAAATTTTAAAATATACAGAATACTTAAATGAGGAAGTGGGACCTGTGGGAACCCACACATGCTTCCAAGGTTCTTTTAAAGTTCTTTCTCTCTCCCTTTCCCCCTATAATTCAGCAAGTAAAAGTGATAGGACAGAAAAAAAAAAAAAAAAAAAAAAAGGCACTCTCAATTTTTGTAAGCAATGAAATCAGTACCATGATTAGCAAAAGACTGCAGTAACAAAATATATTTAAAAAATAAAAAGCAGTGTAAAACAGGAAAGTAAAAATGAGGCACAGACAGAAAGGGTAAGTGCCATCTGACTGTATTCCTTTCTTTTTTTTTTTAATAAAATCAATTACATAGATTCATTTTGTACTAAGCATGGAAAGCATCTACTCATTATCAATATAAATCCCCAGACACAAAAGGGAAAAGGTTACCTTTAGAACACCCTTTAGAATACTGCCACCAGCTACACCTCCCTTAAGGTCATCAACTTCACAGCCAGGCTTGTTGACGTCAAAAGACCTAATTACTGAAAAGCACAGACCAGGTTTATACTTGAGATCAGGTTCTTAAAGAATGAGTGTCTTTAGCAACCTTGCTTCCCTATTCCAATGGAGGTAGCCACATATTTATAAATGTTACAAAAATGTAATTCAGGAAGAACACTAAAATACAGTGAATATTTTATTCCCAATTTTTAAGCAGATAGTTGACTTTCTTCTCAAAAAAAGCTGCTCATGTACATAAATATTTTAAATAATTGTTTCTGCGCAGCAGAAGTTAAAGATCTGAAAAAGACAGCAATGATAAACAATATTACAAAACCTCTTCAATACTCACAATGTTAAATGTGAATATTGTAACCTTGTTTTAATGTGGTTGATTTTTCTGCATTTTTAGCATGTTTTTTAGGTCTCACATGTTTCATGTGGAATAAAAAACACACACAAATTGCTTTATCATAGTGGAACTGAATTTCATATATGCTGGACAAGACCAAAGACTGACAATTCTGAGACAGGAGATTAACACAGAAAATCTAACCAGGCTACCTGTAAGTTTTTCATGGAAATAATTTAATTTTCAAATTCAACAGTTTTTCAGTACTTTGTTAAATCAAATTTAAGTTCATAGCAATTTAAGGGAATGTTTTAAGACACATAAATTTCTCATCCTTACTGCATTTTAGTGCTGCCATACACAGAAAATACAGAAAACCTAGCAGTTACCTCAAATAGATTGAGCTATAGCAGTTAACTATGAACAAACAATACAGCTCTAGGAAAATATGCAAGTTTTAAAATAAAAGCACACTAAACACTCCCTTTAAATCTACCTCTTTTTAGTGCCTTCAGCTCATGCTATTTTAAGTGTAGATACTTGTAGGAAATGGTTAGCCACAAAAGCCCAGACCTAAGCATCTACATACCAATAAGCCTTGGTTCAGATGTGAAGTCTCGCAGTGGGACTGGGATTTTTTTCACTATATACTCACAAACTACCTCAATGTTGTATTTCAGCTGTGCTGAGATTGGAATTATTGGAGCTCCTTCTGCAACTGTACCTGAATCAAAATAAAGTTCAACATAGTGTTTACAATAACATGACCAAGTGTTCTGTCATTGATAAAAATACTAATGAATTTCAATGCACACTTTATGTGTGTTTCCCAAAGCAGTAAGTATCAGAGCATTTACCTTTCCCTCCAACATTTTAGTTCAAACCAGCCAGACCTACTTTTGGGGGCATTCTGAAACAACCCTTATGTTGCCTTTGGGTAACTATACTGAAGAATTTTACAGCTGCTCTCTAAACATTGTGCAAGGTAATCGTCTGGTCTTAGGGAAAATTCACTTCCTACATTGTGATCAGAAATATTCTTCAGATAACTTCCTCAGAGAAATCAGATACCTTGCTATTTCATACAGCAGTATTAATTTTACAGTCAGATTTTATTCTGACAAACTAAAATACCTATCAATTTAATTATACATGTTTTCTAAGTTTTGCAATACAAATATATATTTTAGAAAAATTGTAATTTTGTGGAAGAATGCATTTAGTTAGTTATCGAGGCTTGTTAAATATTACTAGTTTTAATTCTACCTTTTATTTTTTTGTGGTAACTCAAATTCTCAAACTCCAAATGTACCCAATTAAGCCACCCTGACATAGCTGTTATGAACAGCTTACGCATGTCAACAATTCTGAACTACAAATAAATAACAACAAAAAAAAAACCTCCACAAGACCCACTGGTGACTTCTGATGCTGACAATCTAGCTCTGCAGCTTCTCACATAACTCAGCAAAAGCAGATAAGCAGGGTAAACCGTGGAAGCTCCTGGGAAAGATGACACTCAGAGCACTAAAGCTGAGCAGAACACGGAACTTTATAGAGTAGAGTAACACTGCATGTGCTGGACTTACAGAAAGAGATGAAAGACCAATCTTTTGTGATTAGATAAAAGAACACATTTATATCTACAAGGTGCCTTAACGAGTGCTGCTTCATTTCCTCTTGTACTGCAGTAAAACCACAGTACAACCTATACCAAAGAAACAAGCCAAGAAGAAGCAATACTAAGAAACCACCGCAGATTCAGTATAAGCTACTAGATAAGAGCTATTGCTGTTAGTTTTACATAAAGAGCTCTGACCAACAGCCTTAACACTACTGTATGTAAGCAGTCTGAAAGAGGTAAGAAGCACAACTCCAGTGGTCTATTTTCAGATTAACAGACTATGTACACCATCATTATCTAAGGAAGAGAACCTCTTCTACACACATATAGAAAAGTACTATGTCCATGTCCCAACACTGAAGAATTTCCACCAACTATATCTCTGCTGTTGAAAACTTACCTTGTACAAATGCAAGAATCTGTTCATACTGTTCTTTAGCCTGGCTCTCCTTCACCAAATCAATCTTATTCTGTAGAATCAAAATGTGTTTCAGTTTCATGATTTCTATAGCAGCTAGATGTTCTGAGGTCTGGGGTTGAGGGCATGACTCATTACCAGCTGAAAGAAGAAAAGTGACTGCAATATAGAAACTATAAAGATAGACAAAACTTCCACAGTTAAGACATTACTTTCCATTGTATTTTTATAAAAGATGACTTAGTCACCTCTCAGTAAGCTACAAGCGAAGCACCCAAGTTAATAAGCACCTATTCTTCCCCAGAACTGCTGGCTGTAGCATCCATGCAATATATGACAGAAGAGAGGTTGCCTGAGAGGTTCCCTCATTCTACTTGCTCCCAGTGGAAACATACATCTAAAATTTCCAAAGATACTGAGAGACTTGTGTCTACTTGACTTATTTCATCCTTTAGGTCTTCAGACATCTCAGTACTAACTGTAGGATAATGGACAGTTTACCTTTACTTAAAATTCTATGGTATTTTCTTATCACTAAGGCCATAAAAATGCCAAGATCCCCACACTCTGTAACACACGATAAATATAGAGTATGTGAATAGGGTAGCTGTCAGCACAGTTTGGATTTCACCCACCCAAGAAGCCAACTTTGGCCTGATGTGCCATTATGGTGGTTAATCTCACTTGAAGATTGGTCTAGCACACTTTCTAGATCAAAACAGGCAGAAGGAATGACAGCTCATCACCTGTCTCAGACTATTTAAACTATAATATCTGAAGCTGTTTTTCTTCTTTGTTGACATGTCCTATCTAGGTAAGATAAATACCAATTATCATTGCAGAGTACTAATATGTATATTCTATTATAGAACACTTGTAGATCCACAGAACACTACGTTCTACAGACATACAAAAATAAGTTTTACACAATTCCTGTTGGTTGCAAAACAGAACAGAAAACGTCTGATCCAAGATAAATCTCCTATACTTCAATTTTGTCCATATTCATCTGGGCTTAATGTCTGTATGGATGGTTGTGGACTCTCCTGAATGACAAAGGCTACATACATACTTAAAGCAAACTGAACCTTCAGAGAAACTCAAAATGTGCCTATAGCTAATCTATTTCAATAAAATAATATAAATTTTACAGCACTATGCAACTACAATGTTTCCTCTTATCTAACTAATCTTCCATCAGCTTGGTCAGCTACCACACTAATGAGTATGTATAGCAATGTTTTTTTAAACCCCAGTTTGTTAGAGTTAATTTTCATCATAGCATCACTTTATTTTCTTAAACACATCTCAAAAGCATTCACTTGTTTTAACTGCTCAGCCACCCGACTAAATTTTAAAACCCATATAATGTTGCATCATATTAAAAAAATAGAGCTCTGCTTTTGTGTAGCAATCATTACCTATCAACAGTAAAGCTGCATCCATTACCGCTGCACCGTTCAACATAGTAGCCATCAAAATATCATGGCCAGGACAATCCACAAAAGAGACATGCCTGTTGCAGAAGGAGGTTAAAAAGAAATCCAGAAGACAATTATCAACAATTTCTACGGCTGATTTATGTAAGCAGCTAGGCAGACACAAAAGTTAAAACCATCCTAAAAATAGATAAACATTTCAAAGCATGCTGAGAAGCAATACCTTGACAGTATTTTCATAAACATTCAAAAAGAACACAAAGATTACTGAATGGCTACTGAATAGTTTTTCTGAGTTTTAAGATCTGACATATATTCATATTAGATACTGCTTTAATATGTCACAAATTTACTTGTTAATTAGACTAGATTTAAATGCACCAGAATAAAAAAAAAAACAACTAACCAAACCCAAAAAACCCCAAACACACCACACAGGATTTCTCTTATCTCTTAAAAAAAGACAACTCCCATTCTCCTATATTAGAAAATTACGAGTCTTTAATTACAGTTGTAATTACACTTCACTTCAAAGACTTATCTGCAGAAACAATGTTACACCTTTTAGTACAATCTGTAAGATTTTTTTGTGCAGACCATAATAGTCAATTAGCTACATCCTCGTGTCCTGGTTTCAGCAGGGATAGAATTATTTTTCTTCCTAGTAGCTGGTGCAGTGCTGTGTTTTGGCTTTAGTCTGAGAACAATGCTGATAACACACCAATGTTTTAGTTGTTGCTCAGTAGTGCTTATCCCAGTCAAGGACTTTTCAGTCTCTCAAGCTCTGCCAGTGAGGAGGGACACAGGAAGCCGGGAGGTAGCAGAGACAGAACACCTGACCCAAACTACCCAAAAGGGTATTCCATATCACAGCACATCATGCCCAGTATATAAACTAGAGGCAGTTATCCGGACAGAGCAGATTGCTGCTTGGATCGGGCTGGGTATCAGTGGGTGGTGAGCAATTGTATTGAGCATCACTTGGGTTTGATGGGGTTGTGGGTTTGATGGGGGTTTTTTGTTTGTTTGGGTTTTCTGCTTTGTATTCTCTTTCTTCTCTTGTTATTTCCTTTTTCATCATAATTATTAGTAACATATCGTACTTTTCATTATTAAACTCTTCTTATCCCAGCCTACAGGTTTGGGTTTTTTTTTCCAGCTTTCCTCCCTGTCCCACTGGGTGGTGGGGGCAGGGTGAGGGAGTGAGCAAGCAGCTGTGTGGTACTTATTTGCCAGCTGGGGTTAAACCACAACATCTTGCTTGAACCTATTCAGTGAAGAATCCTTGTTTTCTGGTAGCATGCCACCAAAAAGCAAGTTACTAATTTGCTGCTTCTGCTATAAGCAAATAAATCCAAAGCTTTTAGCCAACAATTTAACAACGGCTGCATGACTGTCACTCTCCAACAGAAGTTATTATTAGAACAAGTGCTCTACTGGGAATCTCAGGAAAGGAAGGAAATACTTGATTACAGCACCATGTGCATTTTATACATAAGTATAGGAACCTTGCTATACAACAGTCTTTGTGGCTACTCTCATTTGAGCAACCACTGTAAAGACCCACATAACAGCTGTTGTGGTTACTATGTTTGCATAGTGACCATGATATGCATTATTAGAAATGAACTAAATAAAGTTAGAGGCCTGATCTCACATTAGGCATCAAGATTTCATATACTCATTAAGAACTTTGATAACCTTTCTGCTTCTAGAAAGAAAAAGTTTAACAAAGGTCACTCTCCAGGAACATATTTAAAAGATGCATTTGTGAGGTCCATATTAGTTCTCAATCTAGTGGCTTTGAAATGTACTTATATGAGTCGCAGAAAAATTTAACTTCAGTGTCCTGCAGATACCCGAGGACAGAAGACACAGCTGTGCTCTACTGTGGACTATGCACTGCAACTAATAAAAACCACGGCAATTCAGGTGATACCTTAGATGAGGGATGCCCAGCATCTAAGAACATGGTCTGCCATAACTCATTCAGCTTTCAGCTCAATCCTGCCTATTTTCAGTTACGCAAAAGGCAGTAAACACAATTTACACCATACATTTTACAGCAGTTACCTGACTAGTTTAAAGTTCCCTTTGGTGCCAGGAATATCTGTAGGGAACTCATCTGGGGTGCTGCTTCCACAGGATCGGTAACACTCTGGTCGGGAACAGCTTGGGTCATCCAGCTTGTAAATCTGTAAGCAATTGTTAAAAATTGAGAAAAAGTTTATTCATCAAGTTTTAGCTATCTCTAAGCTTACAGCCATCCTGAAATATATTAGCAAGATATTTGCTAGATTTTAGTGATGACTCACCTTTGCATTAGCATATCCCAGCTTGATTGTGATATTTCTTTCCAGTTCATTTTTAAATCTGACAGTATGAACTCCAGATATAGCTTTGACTACTGTCGACTTCCCATGGGCTACATGACCAATTGTACCTACGTAGTAAAAGCAAATGTCTGTCAATAAACCATCATTTACTTTCGAGTAATGTTCCACTACTATCAACACATAATTACCCCAAACTCTCTGTAGCCAGAGCTCCCATCAGAAGCATGCGTGGGTTTCATAATAATTTTTGTTTAAAGAAACAAAGCCCTCATTGGACAGGTCTTTGCATTTTCATGAAACTCATTTTAGCACTTAATTTTAAGGTAAAATAAACTTTGCTTTAGCAGCTATTCCCCACTCCATTCAACACGATTCTTAAGAGTAAAATTGGTGCTTTTCAAGTTAAAAGGGTTTGAACAAGCCTCTTCCTACACCTTGGTAAAATTTATAATGAACCCACTATACTTATATGAGTCTGATTCAATAAGAATTTCTTAAAAATGTTCTCACATAGATACCATATGCTACTGCATTAGCACCAGAAAGAATCACATTAATGCAACCCTCTTTTTTTAGAAGTTTGCTTTTACCTATATTAATTGTTGCTTGCCTGCTGATGACTTCTGGTGAAAGAGGCGTCAACTTGGTAACATCCTGTGTGAGGGAGATTTTAGAATTTATTCATCTTGTATCTAAAGGTTTAGAAAGTACTCTACGTATTTTCTTAACAATTATCCAGTAGTTCTATTCAGCAAAATCCAACCGAGCTCATTAAAATAATTCTAAATATGCGTTCTAGTCTGTTAAGAATGTGAAATAGGAACAAAACATGAACAAAATGCTGACTGTAAATCAGTATGGGCTGCAAATCAAAACACTGACTTTAAGTTGGTATAGGCTGCAAGGTGTAGAAGATGGAAGTAAGTAAGAAGCTCTAACACTAAGAAAAGTCACCCCAAAAGCTCTGCTGTCCTCAATAGCCTGTTGCATGAACCTACTGGTAGCACCTGGCAAATCAAACACAAATACATCCCATACAGCTAAAAAGACAATTCTAAAAAAGTTAGTTTAGGGCTACTTTATAAGCTCTTTGTCCAAGCATTCAAATGTTGAAATCCACTTAAATGTTCCTCTGTACTATTTTGGAACTCTTTGCAGTTAATTTCTATCCTGCACTGAATTCATATGGATGAGCTACTCAGTTCAAGTGAAGATTCACAATGCCAAGAGTCCTCAGTACTGGACAGGATAGAAATATTTGCAAACATACAAATAACCCCACACAGAATAATTTACATTAATTCATATATTTTTTTTATTGTTTACAGTGTTACATGCAGGTCCTGTGCATAACAATCAAATAAACACATCTGGGTGAAAACGTAAGCTCACTCAGTCTATTCTCAAGTGTTACATTAATATAATGTTCACATTCCAGACAAAAGATTTGTCCATCTAACACATGCAATTAAATTTGTATTTCTTGTATATTTACCTTAAATGACTACACACACTGAAACCGGTGCTGGGAACATGACCTGCAGATGGCACCATCCAGCAGGCTAATAAGCAAGCAAGCATGATGCAAAATCCTGTCATCAAGAAAATTGTTCCTGATGCACACAATTATGCACGCATGCAGTTTTCTCCTCATGAGAGATGTAAGGCTAAGTTCAGCTATAAGCTCCAGTCAACTGTACAAATTCAAAGGCCAAGTGAAAAAACACAGAATAGGCCATAAAGGTAATTCCTACTGACCTCCCAACTAGGCCTATCTGTGTTCTTTCTTACTGTCAAATGCCATGATCAACAATGAAAAGAAGAAACATTCTGAAATTACTATTGTGCTTCAGTAACGAGTATCAACATGCTTAGCTATAACACAAAAAGAATTCTTCTGCTCAAACACCAAGATTATCAAACATTATTACCATAAAGACAAATAAGCTTTTCTAACTTGCTGAACACCAGGGAGGCAGCAATAAGATTTTTGACTGGTTTTGTCTGCATATATGTGTAATAAGCAAGACAGTACAGGCAATGGCTCTATAGACACTAATCTTCGTACTTTTCTTCAGGTGTTTATTGCACCAGATTCTTTTATGGAGTTTTCCATAGGCTCTATATGCCTTTGCTATTCTGTTGTCTATCTCTTTGCTGATCATGGCATCCGAGAAAATAATGCTTCCCAGATAGCTGAACTGCTGAACTGACTTAAGCTCTGACTTGCCAATGGTAATGTGGGGATGATGATAATCTTCTTGCGGTGCGGGTTGGTAGAGAACTTCTGTCTTCTTCAAGCTGACTTCTTGCAACCAGATTTGCCTATCCCACACTGGCCTTTTTAGTCATCAGCACGCTTGTAGTAAGCGTGGGTAAAGCCCTTTCCAAATCTCCGTTCGCAAAGTCAAGCCATGACAGGCAAGACCACCACAGCAACAGACCTCTGCAACCAATTTTCTTGACAGTCAAGATAATTTTCTTGGTAGATCAACCAAAACAAGGCTGGCAACCGATCCATCTAGCCCACTGGGGAAACAGAACTCCAATTTATGGTTCTGCTTCGGGGAGGGAAGAGCCTCTAGTACCTTTCAGCACAGCCACACTCATAAGGAGGAAACTGCAAGCCTCCACTGCTGTGCCACTAAAGGCTCACTCGCAAGACAGGCACGCCAACCCGCCGAGCCTGGGGCTCACCTCACCAGCAAGCGATGGCCTTTTTCTTCTAACACAAACCCGCTGCGACCAGCCCAACCTGCTGCCAGCGCCGCCACTATGCCCCATGCCTACATTCACCTACCCTTTCCTTCAGCCCCACCGTACTGTGACTCGCCTTCCCTGTCCCGAAGCCCGCAGCTTTCCGCTCTCCTTCAGCCCTCACCGGCCCCAGCGGGGCCCGGTGGCAGGCACGGACTCTTCCGCCTCCCAGCACCCGCACGCCCAAATCGGCTAGCCCTGCCGCCAAGGCCCCATCAACCGCATCCGCCGCTCCCCGGAGCCCGCAGTCCCTTCCCGGTCCCCCGGGGTCCCCGCGGTCGAGTCTCACCAACGTGGCGAGGTCCTGCCGGCTGAGATGCGGCTGCCCCAGAGTCACTCCCGCCTCGTCCCCCGCCATCTTGGCACGAAGAGGAAGCTAGGCGGCCTGCGCGGCCGCCTGAACCCCAGATCTGCTTGGCCCCGCCGCCGCCGGCGCTCAGCCTCGTACCCGCCGACCGGGGTGGGCAGACACCCAGCTCTGCAACCGGCCACGCTGAGCGGCGTGGGGCCACCACCAGCCTCACTGCTGAGCGGCAGCGACTCAGGCGCGCCGCAGGGCAGCCACAGGAAAGGACCCCCTTCTCCCTCGCGCTGGGTGATGCAACCGGGCCTGCCGCAGGTGCTGCTCCGCGTGCGCCGGCACCACTAGGGAAGGGCGCGCGTGCGCGGAGCTGGGGCCGGGGTGGGAAGGCGTCATGCGAATGGTGCTGGGTAACGACTGCAGGCTGAGGGGGTAGGGGGCGGCCGGAGGGGGGAGGCATCTCTAAGGAGTACATGCGGGTGCTTTCAAACATAGCTTTAGCTACTGCTGAGCAGTAAGTGTCTGGGGAATCCGCTCTTCTACGTGTTTCCGTGGGAAAGGGATTGTCTCTTGCCTGCGATGGGCCCGCGGTTACCCTGTGTTAGTCCTGTGCGTGCTGCGTATGTAACATACTACCAGTGCCTCGGTAGGGTGATCGGGATGGGGACCTCGTTGGGTTAAAAGATAGGACAAAAAAAAAAAAAAAAAAAGATTCCTTATGTTGGTGCATGTCAAACAGCATGTCAGTATAGGTTTGTTTGGAGCAGTGAGTGGGTGTGAAGCAGAAAGGAGCATGGTGGTAAAATTGAAAAAAGATGCTTGTATGTAGTGGAAATGTTCATATCTGATGTGTGATCCACTTACCTGTTTGAACAGTAAAATGTTACTGTACCCACGTTAGTGATTTCTGCTGGCCGTCAGCCTGGTAACATTTTGAATTTCAACCTTTGTTGTTACCGTGTTTTGGAGGCTGAGCGCTTAGTGTCAGGGAGACCACAGGGATACAAGACTGCCCCATGGTATGAACAGCTATAGTCTGCTGTACCAAACAGCTTAAAACCCAATCAAATGCATGCTGTTGTCAGTCTTGGATGCAATGAATAAATGCTTAAAAAATCGAATAAAATCCCCAATCCATTGATGAGACCCAGCTTAGAAGTTCCACAGAGACAGAAGACCAAATTTACAACCCTACCCTGAGGGAAATTGAATTGACTTCTCCTTCATGGAAACTTCTTAAAGACATAGAGGATGTTGCTACTAATAAGATTTCTTCCCTGATCAGAGAAGCAGTTTTCAATGTAAGTAACCAGTTATAGGAAATAGAGGCACATTCATCAACAGTGGCTTTGCCTGCTGGAAAAAATGGTGGTTCTCAGATTTTTGCCTGCCTAACTGCTTGGGTAAAAAAAACAGGTTTGCAGCAGACAGCCACGTGATTAAAATGTGGTGATAGAAATCTGCGTGAAACTGGTATGCCTGGTTTAACAATGCATGTAGCCTCCCACTTTTGCAAATACTACTATTTCCATTCTTTTCTGAGACAAGAGTTAGGAGTGTGTTCTGCTGGATACAGCACATTGCCAGCATTCTTGTTTTGAAGAAATTAATATGAATGTGTGGTACGAAACCTCACAGTGTGTATAATGGTTTTGCCAATGACAAAATGTATTTTGTCTTGCAACCCAGTAGTTTTGTGCATTGGCCTGGAAAATAAATGTTCATATCTAATCTTTCATTGGGACATGTGATGTTTTTGATTTGTCTAAAATATCTCACTTCTAGGAAAAACAGTAGAAGCTCATGACCAAGATACACAAAATACAGTGGGAGCATGATGCAATACTTTGTTGTAGTTGCCTTGGTGTCCAGGCATATATAATCATTCGTTTATGAAAATGAACTGAAAATACTAGACTCTAGTTACTTAGCCATTTAAATTATGCAGTAATTCAGTGCAGTGTAAAATTATGGAAACAGTTTTTTGTCACATTTGCAGCAGCCTTCAGAAAGGGTTTAATACTTGCCAAGAACCCTGTCAGGAATCTGAAAGAAAAAAAAAGTACACAAACTTGCTTCTATTTTAACAATGAGGTGATACATTTTGCATGTTCTGAGATGGTGTCATTACCTTGTTTCAGTGTATTTGGAGATACTTGTAACATGAAGAAAACCCAGAAAAATCTATAAAGACTGCAAATGTTTAATTATTTCATAGAATCATAGAATGGTTTGGGTTGGAAGGGACCTTAAAGATCACCTAGTTCTAACCCCCCTAGACCAGGTTGCTCAAAGACCTGTCCAGCCTGGCCTTGAGCACTGCAGGGGTGGAGTGTTCACAGCTTCATTGGGCAGCCTGTTCCAGTGTCTCACAACTCTCACAGTAAATAATTGTTTCCTAATATTTAATCTAAATTTACCCTTTTTCAGTTTAAAGCCATCCCCTCTTGTCCTATCCTTATGTGCCCTTGTCAAAAGTCCCTTTCCAGATTTCTTATAGGCCCCCTTTAGGTACTGGAAGCTGCTGTAAGATCTCCCCAGAGCCTTCTCTTCTCCAGGCCAAACAACCCCAGCTACAGTACAAAAACATTTCCAGGAGTTATCAAGTATACTTCATATATATATATATATATAAAAGATTAAAATTACTCAAATGGTAAATAGTTTATGAATGTAACTGAAAACCTTGCATCAGGATTTTTTTACTTACAATAGTCTGAATTAAGCCAGTGGGAGCTACTTAGTACAACTGCCTAAGTCAGAGAGGTCAGCCCAAATCTCTATGTAAATTAATATTCACTAATATAATGTTGATTCTGCTGGTCATTGTTGAGGTACCACATTTAACAGTCTCACATTTTTGTTTAGGAGACTATAATTGAGGCATTATTAACATATTTTGATTTTTTGGTAGAGGCAAATTGTCCAATGTGAAGGAGAGGAGGGTGGCAGTGATTTGTGTTTTAAAATGTTGAGAATAAGGATGTCAAAGCTGTTGTTTTGGGGTTTTTTGGTTTTGTTTTTTGCTAGGTTTGAGCTCCTTTTCTGTGGAAGTGTGTAGGAGAGACGTGAAGATCATCTTGAGGCACAGCTTGCCACAAACTGCAAACAGCAAAATGACAGTCAGGTAATACCAACATGGTCCCACTTAGCTTTTCCCATCCTGTCTGACCTAGGAGGGTCAAAAGTCTGGAGGGAGCAGGAGAATGCACAAAGGTTTGGTTGTATAATTTCTGTGTATGAGAAACTTGCTTTCAACTCCATTTTTTTTTTTTTTGCTGAAGCATGAGATGTGAGTGGGTACATGCTTGGTGTGGCAGAAGACAGACCCTATGAATAAGGGAGAGAATGTCTTTCCTTTGAGGGTTAGGCAACAGGAATAGTAGCTGTCTTAACAGTCTACTCAAAGGTCGGTTGTTTTACAGTAAGTGCACGAGTAACAGGTTTTAAAACAGTGACTGGGAAGATGGGGAAAACTTACTGAGTAAGCGGATGAGATGGAGTAGTATCAAGTGTGCTGAGCAGACAGTGGTCAGGCCGCTGTGATGAAGGAGTGAATGGGAGCAAGTTGATTGTAGTCTGGAGTAAGTAGGCGGTGAGGGAGCAGTAGGAGGGCAGTTGAGGAGAGTGGGAATAGCAGTGGGAAGTCTTCTGTGAAGCAGCGCGTGGGATAGCTGGTTCATTGTGTGGAGCTGTGGAGGGTGGGAAGGACACTCAGCTTGGGGGGGGGTGGCAGCTATAGAGGATGCATGCTCTTGTTTTACAAACCGAGAATGGGGTGGGGGTGGTAATGAGAGACTGAAAATAGGCAGTGAAGGAGATGGGAACAGCAACAAACAGGGAGGAGATGTGGTCTGCTATTTAAAGCAGTGAGTGACATAGGAGGTGACAGGGAGGTACGTAGTAAGGTAGCAAATGTTGTCGAGGTGACAGTAGCAAACTGAAGGTCCATGTAATTTAGTTTACCTCAATAAAGTTGGAATTTGCCAGACCAAGGCAAGATAAAGCAAGGAGGTGATGTTTGTGCCAAGACAAAGCCCTGTTCACCCCAGGCTGAGCTGCAGTTTCCCACAACCTGCATAGTTTGTTGCTCAAGGGCCAGCTACGTTGAGTGCCCTCGGTGGCTGGCGGCCCTGGCCCCTTGGGCTCACTCAGGGTGACCTGGTTCCCACACCGGCTGGCAGGGCTGCCGGTCTGGAGCCAGAAAGGAGCCGGGATCGGCCGGCAGCACCTGCGGCAGGCCCGGCGTCAGGGCAGGCACGCAGCAAGCTCCTCGCAGGAGTGGCTGTTTTCGCGGGGTGGGTTGCAACTCTACAGGAGCGCGGGGCCTCTGCCCTCGAAAACTGACAGTCTTGTGGAAAGGGGCCGTGGTTTGTGGCGGGAACCCGGCTAAGGGCAGAGGGGTGGAAGAAAACCACACAACCTCCAGACACCAAAAGCGGACGGCCGCGGCTGAGAGTCCTTGTGAGCCACATGCAGACGATGCTTGCTGGTGCCGCTTGGCCAGGCCCCCGTCAAGGGACCTCTCTCCGCGGGGCGTGCCCGCTATCCTGGTGGCGACAGGGTCGGTCCGGCGCCTGGCTGACTCTGCACGGGGCAGGGAGGTGCCGGTGGGACAGGGCACGCCGCGGGGCGGGCACCGGCCGCCAGTTCGGGCCGAGCCGCCTGAAGCGGGAGCGCGGCGGCGGTTCGCCGCCCCGGGCCCACAGGTGGCGGCGGAAGTGACGGCCGGTGAGGGGTGCCTCTCGCGGGGGAAGATGGCGGCTGCGGTCGTGCTAAGCACAGCAGAAGGTAAACAAGTGTGAGCCGCGGGGAACGGGCGGGAGCTGCGCGGACCCCGGGGGCGAGGCCAGGCAGGAGCGACGGTGCCCGGGCAGCGCGGCGGGGGGCGGTTCCCCACCTCCCCCTGAGCACGGACCGTAGGGAGGAGGGAGCCCAGGATCCCCCCTTCCTCCGCCTCCTCCTCCTCCTCCTGGCTTTGCCTCAGCCATTGCCCCTCTCTTCAGTCCCCCGGCGCCTCCCTCCGCCGCTGCCGCCCCCGGCTTTATGTTACACAGAGGTACCCCTCTCCGCCGGTACAGCGGGAGGAGCCGCGTCTTCAGCGCCGCCGCTGCCGAAAGGTAGGTGAAGCCGCCGCCGAGGTCCTCTGGGCCCTCCCGCCACTGCCTGCCCTAGCGGGGACGGCCCAGGCCCCTTCCTGGTCTTCGGGGACCCTCCTGCCAGGGCTGTGCCGGCCGCGGCGGGCGGAGGTGGTGGGACGGGTGCCCGCGGGCACCGGGGGTGGTGGAGGGAGGCAGGGTGTAGCGGGACGGCGGGCACTGCTGGGCCCCGCTGAGCGGTGTTGGACGGGCGGGCGCAGTGAAAGCATTGCGTGCCCGCGGGGCGGCCTCTGAGGGGCGGCCCTGCCCCGAGCCAGGCGCCGCGGGCTGCTGCGGCGGCACGTCTCTAACTCGGGGCCCGCCTGCACGCTTCGTTGAAGAGCTCGGCCTGCGAGCTTTCGCTCACAGCAGAGTGGTGCAAAACGTGTCAAGCCGATAAGCTGAAGTAGGTCGTCTGAGTTCGTACCCCAAAAATGGCTATTTCCCGATCAGTAGCATTGGGAGAGAAAAAATTATCTGTGAGCTGAACGAGCAGATTGCTGCCCAGGATTGGTACTGAAGCTTTGACTTATTTGGGAAATACTTGAATGTCGCTTAAAAATATCAAGTTCCTGGGGGTTTTGTGCTGTTCGGTTGTTTTTTCCCTTTCCTTTAGAAGAATAGGGGAACCGTAAAGCTGTTACTGGATAAAAGGCCTGAACTACTGAAGTCTGGCTTCCTGTTAACTTCTTTGTTGTGTATACCCTTCCCTAGGATAATAACCCAGCTCTTTTCACTACCATTGCCCCAGTTCACACTCGGATCCCCTCAGCATACCACCACATGCTAACAGCCTTTCTGCTATTTTACAACACCTAACTAAGGAGTTTAATTTCTAACACATGTCCTATAAACTTTCCCACAGTCTCTCCTCTCTTTTCACTTCCCTTAATTATACCCTATGGCTGGTTTGGATCTACATATGTGTTGATTTGCCTTTCAGCAAGCAGAGTAGAACAGATAACTGTTGAGCTCACATTGGAGATACTATCTAGCTGCCAATTTGTGGGAAACTTGTAGAAATTTAAAAAGTTTGAGATTTCTGGCTTTCTGATAAATGAGGTTGACATTTGGCAATGAGATCAAAAGCTGTATGTCCTGAACAAAAGGCACAATCTCACTAATCTCATTTTTGTAGAAGATGCTCAAAGTATTAAGTTAGCAGTAAATACACAGATAATAACAGACAATTGTAAGGGGTAGTTCAATTAATTCAAAGTTATTTTTACTAATATAGTTTAAGTGCTACTTTTATCTCATTACCTTTTTATTATGCTAAAAATTTATGTGATGAGAGCCCAAAACTATAGGATTTGATTTTTGCTACTAAGATTTTTGCTACTTAACTTGCTACTTTTCTGTATAAAATACACCATGATTTTCTTGACAAATATCTTCATATTGAGAATATCACTATTAAGAGCAGGCCTGTCCACTTCAAGAGCAGAGGCAAACATGTAGTTTTCAGCACTAATATAACTCTGGGGTATTAGTGATAAAAGTTTTTCTAGTTAAAGACAATACTCTTTCTTATGGATATATTAAAAAAAATTTTATCCTGGGCACCTGTTCTGCTATCAATAACTCTAATTGGAAGAGCATTGGGCGTGTTTTCATGTTCATGAGCGTGTTCAGGAGCATGTTTTTCTGTACAGGCATAGTGATGCAATGAGCTTTTAGCCAAATGGTTTAAACTGTTTTAACGTCTCTGAAGTGTAGTTACATCATCTGCATAATGGGCTGATCTGATGAGAAACCAATGTATATCTCATTGATGATTAATTTGTAAGACAGAAGCTGAGTTTAGATTCAGTTAGGTGAAGTTAAACTGGCCAAGTAACTACATCTGATGCGTATGTCTGGCAGTCTTAAAATGGTTGTCAAGCATGTACTTTCATCAGAATCCTTTTGATAGTCATCAAAAGCTTGATTTAAGCTGGGGAGTATATTTTATTCTCTGGGGGCTCATGTTGTAAAATGGAGAGTTCCAACTTATAATCAATTAGTATTTGTCTAAATTGAATGCATGTGAAAACTATATTTTTTTAACAATATTTTAAAACAAAATTGTTTTGATATTTTGTGTGTGTGCTTGTGACATTTGGATCCTTCTGTAAAGAAAGGCTGAATTGGGTTATAGATTAAGTTTTTAGGAACAGAGTGTAATGTGACCTGAGAAAACTGTCCATTATGAATACCTGCATATGCGAGCACCAATACGTCTGCTTGAGTTAGACATTTCTCAAAAAGAAAACAGAACAAAATGCTCTCTTAGTACTGTTCGTTGTGGAGAAGAGCTAAGGACTGCTCAGCAGTGTTCTGGCATACTTAGAATGACGTGTGCAGAACTGAGAGACAATCCATACTGAGTTTTAGTATGTTTGGTTATAACTAGTTCTGATAATGCTTCTTGCCTAATCAAGATGACCTCAGAGATGGCTGATGTATTTGCAGAAGTGCTGCTGTTGTTACAAACTGATGCATATTGCTCAGAGATAGCAACATGGGTAGAGGTTGTAAGAGGAGCTCTCATGGTCAGATGCGTGCCCCTACGAAGTTCTTCACGCAGTGTGGACAGTTTTCAGGACTGCCCAAGTTTTAATTTTGAGTTCTGGCAGTCTGGTTCCTCTGGAGCAATCAGTAAGCTCCTGACTACTCGCTTCCAAAGTAATCCAGTGTTTTTTGAATTCTCAGCATGACTTGAGTAAAGTCCTTAGGGTGAACCTACCAATGTGTTTAAGATAAATTATTTCTTAAACATAGCATATTCGTTCTGAAGGATTTTAGATAAAACACATACAAGCTTGATGTGTGTGTTTCCTACATTTGCGATTGTTTTAGCAATGGAAAGTTCTGATATCCACTGGTTGTTGATCTGTCTTACTTCTACATCATTCCTTCTGCTGCTGTTAGTGGAGAATTATGATGAAAAGTGGTGGTTTGGGAAAACTTGAATAGTTTTAGTGTTAACCTGTGTAAATAAAGGCTTAATTTGGGGGATAAATTATATATACTATGTAAATGTTTATTTATACACTCACTGCATTCTCATTGCAGTGCACTGCATTCAAACGCCCAGTTTTTAGTGATGGATATGTGCAGTTGTGAATGTTTTCCTTGTATGTTCAAATGCCCGTGTGTATTGTGTTTTCATACATCTGAAACATTGACTATGGAGAAAAGTCCTGTTTGTGCAGGAAAATGTTTGTTTTAACAAATCAGGGTTGAAGAATTCTGCTCTAAGCAGTCTTTGCTATGCACCTCACTAAATAAAGCATATGTAATGGCTTTTAAATCTGCATTTAAATGTATGCTTTTGATGGATGAAAGGAATGGGATAGATGGAACAGATTATTGGATTTTAAGCTCTATTTTATTACTTTATGTAACCCGAGTATGGTTCTGTCTGTCTGGTGAAATATCCTTTTATTCAGCTTGTAAATACAATGTTTTATTATGTGAATTCACATAATAAATTGAGCTGTGTTCACATAAGTGCTTTTTCAGAATTTCTCTAATGAAGGTAGAATGAATAAGTATTTCATGATTTCTAAACAGAGGAACTTGCTAGTTCTGTCTCAGCATCTCAAATGAGTTATTAAGGAACAGCAGTAAAGAAAAACAGAAATCTGCCTTCCAGCTGGTGTGTTAGAGTTGATAATGTCAATACTTTCTAGAACAATACATTTCTATCCCTAGACAGTGCATATAAGCTTACATATTACATAAACAGACTTATTTAAACGGTACTTTTCCAGGCAGTACTGCATTTGGATAGATTTTTACATCTTTTCGGCATAAGCAAAAAGTGGGTATTCCATAACTTCCTTCTTTGCATTTAGACTTCATTTCTTCTGCTTGAGTCTAAGAGCCTCAGACACCCTGAGGAAAGAAGGTTCTCCTTGTTTAGCAAGAAAAAGCAGTCTGGAACAGCGTTTTCAGACTTCTATTACAGCTGCAGAATGAAGATGAGAAATCAGTGTTCCAAGTAAGTGCTTTTACAGCACAGAGGAGTAGACTCTGTAATGCATTATATGCTAAAAGAGGAGAAGATGTCAGGAAAAGCCAATAAGGTTAAGCATATTTCTTTTTTTTCCTTTTCTGCAGAGAATCTTGCTTTCTGTGCTGCATTATACTGATCAGCTCTAATATGTGCAGAACAATGCAGAATGTCAACTTAGATCCCCCGCTCCTTGTTGTTTATACACTGGATTTTTTTGCTCCGATTTTCTTACAGACCACTGTAGGCTACGTGTCTTCCTGAGGATTAAGTGTGCTATTGTGATTTGCATGTGTGAAGAAAATCTAACTCAATTTTGCATTTTTATTGAAAATATGGAAAAAAAATCATTACATTACTGTCCTCTGGGAAATAAGCTGCAGCATTTGAATAGTGCATAGAATTACATCTAAGATTGCAAGTGTGTGTGGGAGGAATGGCACGGCTATGCTTTAGAAAAATGATTTCGTTTGAGAGTATTTTGTATTGCTTTTTTAATATTTGAACTACCACACTGCTATTTGCTTTTGACTGAGGTTATTAGCTGTAGAAATGAAGATTTTTACCAGTTCATCATAATACACATCTGACTATCTAGTTTCCTGGTTTGTGTGTTATTTAACCCCCTTGTGTATTTGCACTGGCCAATGCATTTTTGTGTTTTAAAGAAAAGTATATCTGCTGATACTGTACATGGCTTTATACCAGAAAAAGAAGAGTACTTACTTCTTCTATTTAATGCAGGAAGACAAGTGGTCTTTAGCTTTTCACTCAGAATTTGTAAGTGTCTAGGTGATGTTATGAAGAAATCTTACTGGTTTTGTCTCTACTTATATAATCCATTAAATGCTGTCTGATGTTTGGGACGAAAAATATTTGGAGATTGAAAACTGTAGATTTTCTAAAAATAATAGAAGCAGGGATGTGAAAATAAGGATTAAGTGACTTAAACCCCCATGTTTTTTAAAACATTCTGGAATAATACATTCAGTGTTGACCACTTTGTCATCATTGTAGTGTTTTGCAGCTGACTTCTGGTTTTAATTATTTTTACAGATTAATGTATTTTGGTGATTCCTACCACTTTATTTTTTGATAATTTAAAATTTGAGGGTTGTAGCTTCTATCTGATTTTTTCTTTGCCTGTATGTGTCTTATTTCTATTTAATCAGAATTAAAAGGATGGTTGGAAAAAAAATGACCAAACAATCAGTGTAGTTTCTATGTAAAAACAGCTTGATCACAGAATCACAGTCTAACTGAGGTTGGAAGAGACCTCTGGATGTTATCTGGTCCACTCCCCTGCTCAGTAGCGCCACCTAAAGCCAGTTGCCCACGACTCTCTGTCGCTGGTTTTAGGGTTTTGTGTGTTATTTGATTTGATCCTTAAAAGGAACACTGGAGGTGCTTCACTGGATTTGGTGCATTTACCCTCTACCATTTGTCCCTCCTTACTTCCACTGCCAACTTTTCCTTTTTGCTTCTTTGAGGGTGGTGAAAGAGGACTTTTAAAACCATCCTGTATAAAAGTTAATGTCTCTCCTTTTATTTGCAGAGTACCTATAATGTAATTATCTTTCTCAAGTTAAGGGAAAAGACCCTAGTATGCGTTTGTATCTTACTGGTATGGTTCTGTGTTGTTGATGTGCACTGTAATGTATGAACTGTTTTGAAGAAATCCCTTCCATGAGATTGCTGCATGAGCCTGTGTGATGGGAGATCCCGTTATTTTCAGATTAACATATGTTGTTTCAGTCACCTGAAGAATGTTGCTTAATTTCTGATGTTTTTCTCCCAATATATTGCTCTGTTTTCTGTTCACATCTCACATTTGCAAATTCCAGTTGTCCTGTCCTATTTTTTTCCATTGATCTTGGATTTGAAGCTGAGCCATATGTCTTAGTTCATCTCCTAAAGGAAACGTAACTTAAATGGTTGCACTGCCTGGGGATCTTAGTCATGTTTAAACCTCTTAACTGATTACAGACAAAATTGAGAGGTGATAGTTTCAGGGTGCCATATATTTGTGAAAACGGGTAGCCCACTTGAAAGCAAGTGGCCATTAAATCTCTTAAATATGAAAGACTGAAATATGAAATATGATCAACCGTTATTAAACATCAGAGAACTGGGGACAGGAGAGGAGGAGTTACAAAGAAAGAAGAAAAAAGCTAGTGTTTACCTTTTCATTTGATACTGGAAATCCAATTAGAAAACAAAATCCTATAAAGCCAGGCTTTATGCTTACTCTTCAATTTGTTGCTTCTTTTTGAGGTGGTCAAGAGTTAGTAAAGTAATTATTTCCTTGTCTGCTTGTGTGCAAGAATTGGCAACGACTAAGAAGAATATTTGATGGGAATTTTTCTTTCTGGTAGGCCTGTGCTGTGTTCAGGAATAAGAGACTCAAGATACGAAGCTTCGGAACAGCTTGCATTTTCTCTTTGTCTTCAGTGACATTGAGAGAAGTGTGCTATCATGGATACTGGCGAGAAAGTGATTGCATTGTCAGCTTTGTTCTCTTTCTGCTGCTTAGTTCCAGGAATTTAGAATTTTAACATAAGGCCTTAATTGTCATGAACACTCCCAGCATTTACTCTATTGTGCACACAACCTGTCAGCAGGTCCCACAGTGTGGGAGCGGTGCTGATTCCATGAGGTGTGGCTACAAACACCTACTCACCATTTTAGTTTTACATGGACAAAAAGTATCTCCAGTTTTGTTTTCCAGGATGTGTGTTGATGAATTAAGGAGAGGAGATGATTATCCATTGATGGAATCTAATAAATTACATTCCAGTTACAATAGCAGCAGTCAGGATGTGGTACTTGAGGAAGTGGGTGATAACAGCACTCTGAAGTTGTAAAACCTGGGCCAACCTGGGTCCTGAGTCAATTCTGGGTGCATATACTGCTGTAAAGTTCTACAACCTTGAAAATAATATTTTTTTTTAAATGTGTTGGTATTATTTAGTTTTTCATATAGGTTATCAGTACTAAGGCATTATTAACTTCGTTATAGGAAATTCAGGGTTAAATGCACAAATGAGTGAATGTTGTGCTGTAATTTAAGGTGAGATAAATTGAAACAAAAATGGCTGAACCAATTCCTAGTAGCTGGTTAATGCCAAAAGGGAAAGATGTCACTCTTTTCCCTGTTGCTGCTCAAATGTGATATTCTGCCCTCTGCATCAGGTTGGCTCTTGTGCCACCCTCCCTGCAGTGTCAAGTCAGAAGTCTGCTCATTGATAATCAGAAAGCTCTCTGGTTTTGAGTTTTTGCGTCTGCTGGGTGTTGGCGGTTTGTGTACTGTGTCATCATCGTCATCTTCCTCTCCTCCCCATCCCCTGCCCTTGGTTTAGTTTTCAGTCATGTTTATGGGTTGATTTGGCTTTTTAAGCAGTCGAGTAAACCCCAGAAATATCTCAAAGTAGGCTGCAGGAGCTCAGACCCCAGGATGAGGAGAGGGTGGGAGAATGGAGTGTACCTTTGTCCTCTGACTAGTGATAAATTGTTGGACTGGTTCAAGCTGCCTTGTGCAACTTCACCCTTCCTAAACCCAAGGAAGCTGAGCAACATTATGAGAAATTTGTGGATTTGGAATAGTTTATTTATAGAGATTTTTTTTGAATATTTATCTTCCTTTACCAGGGTAGAATCTTGCTAGCCTTTTTTGTGGGATTTTTTTGGTGGTTTTTTTTTTTTTTTTTTTTGTTTGTTTGTTTGTTTGATTGGTTTGTGGTGGTTTTTTTTTTTTCTTATTTACAGTTTGATTGTAGCTTGCACATAAGTAACACTGGATCTGCAAATGTTCAAGTGCTTTAGAAGCAATTAAGTTTCAATGAACCCAGTATACAGAATATTATTTATTGTGACCTAATCTTGTCAGTGCTTCCTGTTGCCATAGTATTTTGCTCTTTATAAATCTCATCACTTAATTAATCCCTGTAGTAAGAAACAGGGGTGAGGGGGAGAACAGGGTGATGATTATGTTGTTGCAGAAGTGAAACACACAAATAGTATCTCTGAAAATGTTCAGTTTCCTAGAAATAACTTTTGAGCAAATTGATAGAAGTTTTTAAAGATGCTAAATTTTTTTTTTTTAGGTTATGCCTTGTGCAGATCTACTGGAGCTTATTTGCAAAGTTTAAGGAAGTTCAGCTTCCTTTCTGAAACATTTGATATTCAAGAGTAGGTGTTTTATTGCACTCCTGAGATAAATTCTTCAGAAAGATTGAGGGGAAGAGAAGGAAAAACCTATGACAACCTTTTTAGCATTGCTTCTTCCTTATCTGGCCACTAAATAGCTTGGAGTGTGGAATAATTTTGGCAGGACCACATAGTTATTATTGTTTATTGCCCTTTATTTAAAATGAAAATATTGGGGGGGGGGCGGTGTAGGAATATTTAACATTTGTGTTTTAAGTTGTTTCTTAAGTTGATTTTTTTCAGCTGAAGAGAAAACAAAAAGATGGTGAAGACTTCTAAGTCTTAATACAAGCAGTCTCAGGATTTATCTGGTCAGGAAGGGCTTGTGATATGTTACTAGAAATAACAATTTATTTTTATTTTTATTTATTTATTTTTTCTTCCCCCCAGGTGATTCATGGCAGGGGACGTGGAAGGGTTTAGCTCCTCCATCCATGACACCAGTGTCTCTGCTGGATTCAGAGCACTGTATGAGGAGGGATTGCTTCTTGATGTCACACTTGTCATTGAAGACCATCAATTTCAGGCCCATAAAGCACTGCTTGCCACCCAGAGTGATTACTTCAGGATTATGTTCACAGCTGATATGCGAGAACGAGATCAGGACAAAATCCATTTGAAAGGTCTGACAGCTACAGGCTTCAGTCATGTCCTCCAATTCATGTACTATGGAACTATTGAACTGAGTATGAACACTGTTCATGAAATCCTTCAGGCTGCCATGTATGTCCAGCTTATAGAGGTGGTAAAATTTTGCTGCTCTTTTCTCTTAGCTAAAATCTGCTTAGAAAACTGTGCAGAAATTATGAGACTTCTGGATGATTTTGGTGTAAACATCGAAGGAGTCAGGGAAAAATTGGATTCCTTCCTGCTAGAGAATTTTGTGCCACTTATGTCCAGACCTGACTTCCTTTCATATCTGAGCTTTGAGAAGCTCATGTCTTACTTGGATAATGACCATCTGAGCAGGTTTCCAGAGATAGAGCTGTATGAAGCTGTTCAGGCCTGGCTGCGCCATGATAGAAGACGTTGGAGGCATACGGACACCATCATTCAGAACATCAGGTTTTGTTTGATGACACCATCCAGTGTTTTTGAGAAGGTTGGTGCATTTGAAAAGCAATAGACAGGATTCATCATTTAGCTAGGGCAGCATGCCATTAAATAGGTAAGATTCCTAAACCTATTAGGAGAAATAAAAAGATAGCATTTATTTTTCTAATAAAACAGTAGAAGACAAACATCTGGAAGTATTGTCATCTGATTATTAGACAATAATATGTACAGTGACTGAAGAACAGGTAGGTTTACAATACATGTTTTAAAGTGAATTCTTATGGAAAGGACATTTCCAAATAAGGTCACTTGTATTAATACCAGTTTTATGTCAGTCATTCTTACTGTTTTCCACAAGTTGCTTCTTGCTTTCCAAAGATTTTAGAGCTGCATAGAGTATGTAGGGCGAGTGGCATGATAACTGTTATCAATATAATCAAAACATAGCAACTGTAGATTTTATGTGTTTTAAGTACAGTTATTTTTTATTTACAAGTGAAAACTAGAATCTGCTGTAAAGTCTGAAGGATGGTGTTAGTGTTGTATCTTCAGTGCTTTTGCTGCTATTACACAGCAGTTGGAAGTAAGCCCTGATCTTGCAGTTATACATACATTTGGCGCTACACAAGGCACATAATACAATCAAAACTTACGGTGTGAAATGTAATGATTTAATTTTAAATACCAGAAGAATTTTTGTAACAGGTGATCTGAAATTCAGCTGATCATTGTATGTATCAAGGTGTTAAAAGAGAACTTTCTTTTTCTGCTGTTCTGTTGAAGAATAGACACACACACACACACAGAGTTGTTTTCTGTTCCTGAGACTCTGAGTATTTGTCAACAGTAGAGTATTACAAGACACTGTAAGCAGCTCTCTCGCAGGCTAGTAACAGAAGGGTATTCAGGTTAGGAATTACTTAAACTGTGCTGTTTGTCTTAAAAACGTTAATTTTGTGTGATAAGATACAACTCTTAACTTGTGTGGTTTTAACCTTTCAGTGAATTAATAGGATTTAAGACCCTATGATTTTGTTGGGTCTTACAAATAAATTTCCTGTATATTTTTATTTTGGTATCTAGTAAATATACAGATAAGGTTGTATTGCTCTTGGTGGTTTAAGGGCTACTGGATCTTTTTGATAGTAAGGCTTATGCTGATTTGTATTTTAAATTGTAAAAGCAATTAATTCATAAACCAGTGAGGGTTTTTTTTTTTTTTTTGTGTGTAGATTGAGTAGAGGAAATAATAATGCATAAAATATATTTATGATTCTATATTAGCCAATAGACAAATAATAAACAGAATAAATACCTAACATGTTTTAGAACAGTAATGTAATGTTTATATTGGTTTAAGATTTCTAACTAGTAAGTGCTGAACTTTGCAAGATGCTGTGTAGTGTCTTGTTTTGAAAAATACTTTTACCTTATTATTACAACATTTAAGCCCTTCAGTAAGAAAACTGATAGGATTCATAAAGTATCCTTAAGGTCAGTCTAACAGGGTAAGGCTTGTATGAAAGAGTCTGCTTCAGCCCTTTGTGGTTTTGGGATCTAAGTTCAAGCATCAAGTTGTCTTCAGTTAAATTTCTGTAAGCACAAGTGAAAACTGCATGTTGGTCTTCAGCGTCATATTTAAGTGTAACTTCTGGAGTTGGTTTTGGTATCTGTGGTATAAGTCCTGCATAGAGTGCTTCTCATGTTTTATACTGACAGCTACCAAATGGCCAGATGGGTACAACTTAAGGGGAGAAGTAATTTTCAACATCCTAGTTTATACACCCACATGCAAAAGCTTTATCTGTGGATACCCTTCCCATTAATTTTATGTGGGAGCAGATAGAAGCACAGCTAAGTATGTATGTCATTTGTTGCTGCAGCTAGGAATGCATTTATGTTTTGCCCTGCTAGAGAGCATTGAGTAATCCAGCATGACAAGTGACAAAGGACAACTGCAGTTGGAGCTAACATCAAAATACAAACCACACTTTTTTCAGGGTTTTTTTTTTTTTATTTTTTAAAGTGTTCTGGATGTTACTTAAGGAGAACTCTTTGCTCTGTGTAGAAGGGGGAGAATATTGGTTTTATTTTTTTTCTCTTTGAAATCCACAGACATAATTTATACTTTTCCTGAAGCCAGCACATACTAAATGCCTGCGTGAATGTACCAAATATTGATTCTTAACAGTTCAGCAAACTCTGTATTTGCTATATACTGGCTGGCTTGTCATATGTACTCTTATGTAATCTTTCTAATATGCATTACTAACATGCCTGTCTGTAGTGTATAAATAACTTGCATGGAACTTTGCAAGTCACAGTAAGAATGGTCTCTTAAGCCACTCTTTCTTACATCCTTTTTCTGAAGAGATTTACAATCTGAGAGGGATGACTTGTCCTCTTAAAAATAAAATGAGTGCGTGACTCTACACGTGATGTGCATTTGAAGTGCACAAGTGAAGGTGCAGCCTTTTGCTTACTTCAAAAGCAGTTTTGCCAGGACAGTTTAGAGTATGAGTAGATACTCCTTTTGTTCCTCAGCCCTTAAAATAGATGTAGATTTATGCAGGAAAATGTAAATATTGATGAAGTAAGAATATGGGGAATAGTTAGGAAATAAAGTATATGGGGAGAAGCACAAGTTCCACTATCCACTTTATTTGAAAACGTATTATTTTCCACTTTATATGAAGCATAGCCATGGCTCTGTAAGTCTTGAGGAAGGTTGGAGATAGAAGGGATTTTTCCTAGATTGAGTTCATCTCTCTGTTAACTGGAGGCAACCATGTCATAAAAAGACATGTAGGTGTGGCACTTAGGGACATGGTTTAGTGGTGGACTTGGCAGTGTTGGATTAACGGTTAGACTGGATGATCTAATGTTTGATCTAATGTCAATGTTTTGATAACATTTGTTGACAGAATTATAGTTGTACTTAGAATATGGTCAGAGATTAGTAGATGTGAAAACAATAAAGATCCTACTTAGTAGGATTGATGGATCTTTAATTTTGATTCAGCTTAATCTCTAGTAAAATACACTTTTTTTTCAAGGAAAAGTGTGCTCTCCAGAAGCCGGATACAGATGCCATCTTTATTAATTGAAAAGGTGTAGCATAGCTTCTATTCCTAATAGTTGAGTTTGCATTTCATCACTTGCACATTCAGAACTGGCAGTTGTAGAAAACTTAACTAAGCACTATTTTATAACCTTTGAAATAGTTCTCTGCTTATGTGGCTACAAATGATGGAACCATGCTAGGAGCCATCCGTATTTTTGTGTGTGGTTGTTTTTTGTTGTTTTTTTTTTTTTTACCAGTTCTACAGAAGGAACCAAACTAGTATCTACCCCATATAATAACATGTTAAGATTTAGTTACCAGGTGTACAAATAGTAGATATTTAATTTGGGCATTTCAAAAGCAGCCCTCCATCACGGTTTTGAAAGCTTTTTCCTAAAAGCCCAACTAACAAAAATAAATAGGGCAATAGCTGTATATAGTTGTATTAAAAAAAAAAAGGCACCAAATACTGAGGTCAGATTTGTGTTACACACCATTTACCTTGCGTTTCATTGTTCTTGCTGCAGCTTATTAATTTGCTTGATTATTTTTTTGGGGTGGTGAACATAACAAGGGTTGCATCTACTCTTTTGTGGGGATCACTTCTCAAATTAGAAACTAATGACTTACATTTTTGGCTTTACTTTTTCATAAAATATAGATGGAAAATTCTAAAACTTGCATAGCTGCTCAGCTAGAAAAGCATGCATTGCAATACAGCAGAAAACTAGGTAATAATTAATAGCTGCATTAATTTGGAAAGCCAGCAGTTTTTACTGAGTATTTCACTGATTCAAAATGCAATCAAACTCCAGTTTACCATGGCTAGAGGGATGGTGGTGATTTTGATGGTCTTAATGGTTTTGGTATTGACTGCCTAGTGGGTGAGTAGAGACGGGGATGAGTAGTGGATGTTTTTAATTATTTTCTTCTTTTTTTATAATGACACATTTGATTTTGTTTATGCTGTTCCCTGCCTGTGTAGCTAAAAGTCCAACTGTGAACCATTGTAACTGGTAGGTGATGCAATCAGGTAGATCTCATCAGAGTTCTTTGGGGAGCTTGTATATTACCACTGCATCCCAGCAGAACCTCTGTAAGAAGGTTTTGTCCAGAAAATGAAGAGAAAGAATTGGAAAGGATGTGGAAAAAAATCACACGAGCAAAGCTTTAGCATTTGGATTAAATTCCTTTTTACTGTAAGATTGGGGTTGGTAGGGAAATCCGACTTAAATATTCTTTGAGACCCCTCAGCAAGATAACAGAATAGGGTTATTTTTAGGCTTTGAAAATGCATTTATATTTTTTAATCCAGAGTTGACGACATACTCTTAAGAATGCACATTTGTTTTACTTCAAGGTTCGTCACGGTTAGTGTACATTTCCATCTGTTTTGGATGCTTTGCAGAAACCTGTGAGCGTTCTTTCTAATTGAGTATGTTGGTAATAAGGGCATTTTCCTTGTAGAGCTTCTCCATTTGAGCTTAACAGAAAAATCAGTCTCTTGGTAAGCACTCAGTTGTTGATCAACTGCTCCTTGCCACTTTTGGGTAATGGCAGAAGCCTAATTTTGAATGTTGAAGAAATTCCTTCAGCCTATTTTGGATGTCAGACAGCAGTTCCCACAAAAGGCTTGCTAAAGGCCATGTTTTTTAACCTACCAAAACAAAATGTATGCACAATTCACAGTTGTGTTTTAATACCTAAACACCTAAATTTTAATGCTTCTCTTTTTTGATTGTACTCACAAGTAATTAAAAGCATTGTAAAATTATTCAGAAGTGTAGGTGGAGGGTTTTCCTTACTAAAGGCTGAATAGGAATGTAAAATAGTTCTGGAAGATTTCACACAGACAGCGTGTGAATATGTAAGTGGGCAAACTGACCTACATTTGCTTTGTCTTCATTTGCATCAAGCAAGCCTGAGCAGTCTGTACTTTCATACAGACATATTGTAACAGTCATCTTAGACCATCATTTGAGCCTTCGGAGAGGTACTGCTCTTGTATGGCAAAGCTTGTGCTGGGGAAAGCTGGAAGTTTAGAAACAGTGGTATTTTTCCTCAACAGTGAAATCGAGGAATCCTCATACTACGTTTTCTCGCCAGAATTTAGGTAGTATATCACTCTATTTTGTGATTTGTTTGTTCAGGATTTTTTTTTTTTGCTTTTTTTCCCCTGAATATTGTAAGAATTGCTAGTGCTTATATATTTTTATGTTCATCTCTTCAAGATTATGCTTGTAGATAGCTTCCCCAAGAGCATCAGTCTGAAAGAGTTGTTTATAACTGGTAGTAGTATTTGCCTCTTGATGTCTTTCCGGTTTAAGGTACGAGATTGAGGCTTTGCTTTCATTTCAGTGCTTTGTCAAGAGAAGTAGTACTAAAGTACTGATAGATTGATTCCCTGGTCTTGAGATTCTTTCTCTGGAATGAGAAGTAGTCCTTGTTTGCTTTTGCCTGCTCTCATGGGGTGAGGTTTAGGTATGGTGGTGAGGCTATATAAGGCTTAATTACAGTTTCTGGCTGGCATTTCAGTTTCTAGATCTAAAGACAGTTGTAAATGTTGAGGGGGGAAGAAAATACATTTTCCATCTCTGTCAGGCTTTGCTGGCATGCTTCACATTGTTAGCATGTTGATCCTGTTGTCTTCCATAACCAATACAAGAAAATTCAAAATGCATATAGGTGGAACAAAAATTCTTTTATCTTTCTTCTTCAGTTCTCAAAATGATAGCTCCAGTTTGGGAGTGCATGAAATAGTTGTGCTGGTTTAGAATTTGAAAGTTACTTTTAAGGGTAAAGTAACCCACCCAAGAGTCTTTGTTATTTTAATTTCCTGTGTAATTTTTTTACCCTTTAAAGCTTCCTGTATTTTACCATTTTTCTGTACTGTGGCTTTCCCTGCTACCTCTGCCCCAGCATACTTGCTGAAAGTTATTTTCTCAGTCAGGCTATATGGTTTATTCAAATGCCGTGTGAGCAAATTGCCTGTATTTTTATTATATATTCTTTAATAAGAAAACAGATGTTATTCCCCACAAAAGTTGGCCTTGTGGGGGGTGTTTTATGCGCACTATACCTAAGTAAACCTTTTTGCTCCATAATCACCCCCATAAATACAGTAGAAAAAAGTTGGATATTGCTCCGAGAATAATATTTGCAATCTGCATGTGCCCATCTTCTTTTTCCAAGATAAGTTGAACTTGTCAAAATAAAGTACGGGGAAGAAAAAGCATAAATAAAACCATCAAATTGCTCTAACTCTTGAGCTACAAAGTGCTTCACAGCAGTAGGTTAGTATTCAGGAGTTTTGAAAATCAGGTATACAAAACAATTTCAGTCTGTACAGATCATGTCCAATAATGACAGTTCAAAAAGTTTAAAAAATGTTTATCTTAGAGCAGAATGTCTTCGTTACTGTACAAGGAAGAGAAAGGATTAACACAAAGTTAACAACATTTTATTAGTATCTGTTCATGGAATAAGCAACTGCTGTATTCACAAGGTATAAAAACATATTTCCAAATTGCTTTTCAGATACACGAAAACTTGTACCACCCCCCACCTAGGTAAGTGGTGGTACAGGCTTTTATTACTTGGGGCAGGGAATAGGAGGAGGTGGGGGAACAGATACTGAAAAATAGTAACTTCTGGTGTTACAATGTGGTCACTTCAAGATTTCAGAGTGGCCTTACATTTTTTCAGAGCATTGCTTCTCTTTCTGAACCGAGTAGGTACTAAAGGCATTTGGGGTGTGTGAAAGCAGTCTGGTTTTATGTGAAAGAAATGGGGACTTAGGATCAAATCTGATAGAGGATTTGTGCATTTAGCGATATGTAGTGGGGTTTTATTTGTTTTAGATGCTTAATTCAGAATGTTTTGTTAGACCAGACTGTACAGGAAGAGTGAAGCCTCTTTGAAGAGGCACATGGTGGCCTGAGAGCTGTCTGGAGCTAGATTATTTAAAGTGTTCAAGACAGGGATGTGTTTTGGAATTGTCTCAGAGCCAGTCTTGAGAGCTTAAATTGATTTAAATAATAAGAAGGGTCCTAGAAAGGTGAATTCTTACAATCTTCCACCCACTCCCAACTCCCGTGAAGCTGTGCAGGAGTAGCTTTTTTCAGTTTGGGATGGCACTTCACTACTGTGTGGTAATTCAGAGTGGTAGCTCTTACCTGGGAAGAGGAAGTTCAAACCTATGTCCACCAATTTACCAAATAAATGCACAACCAAAGGGTTTTAGGTTTAGATATTTTCCTCTTGTGTTAAAGGCATTTGTTAATGTAGAGACTTGCAGAGGGGAGCTATAATGTAACCATCATGATGAGTGGTTAGTGCAGTCACATGTTCTGAAGAAGGGGGTTTGGTTGCCTTCCCTTCCCACCCCAGTTAAATAGCCCTGTGAGCAGAGCCTACCATTCAGGCGTACCTGCTTGGGCTTGGTTGCGAGAGTTCAGCAAAAGCTTAACAATGATAGACCCTGGTAAATGCAGAATGGGTTCATAGAATGATTTTCAACACCAAAAGAATAGTTCATTCTTCATTTAGGTGCTTCGTGGATTAAGCAGAAGATGAACAGAGGCTCTTTGGAAAAGAATGAATAATGATTTTTAGGCTTGAGGATTTCAGTTGTGCCTAATTCCACCTTAAATTCTGCGTGTGAGTATTCTGCTGAAAATGTTAGTCATTGCTGTTAATCACTAAATTGCTTTCTGGATTTTGAATAACAGTACATTAGCTTAAGCTTTCATGCACAAATACAATTACTCTCAAGGTTGCCTGAATGAAACTAAGTAAAATAATCTTCTAATGACACACAGTCATTTAGGTTTTCTGGATTGTTTGTTTTGGTCAGAATTTTAATGTCTTTTAAATGTATTCATAGGTAAAAACATCAGAGTTTTATCGATACTCCCGGCAGCTGCGACATGAGGTTGACCAAGCCATGAATTACTTTCATAGCGTTCACCAACAGCCTTTGATGGAAATGAAATCGAACAAAATACGTTCTGCCAAACCCCAGACTGCAGTATTTAGAGGAATGATAGGACACAGTATGGTAAACAGTAAAATTCTTCTCTTGCACAAACCAAGGGTCTGGTGGGAACTAGAGGGTCCTCAAGTACCTTTACGACCAGACTGCCTTGCCATTGTGAATAACTTTGTGTTCCTGTTAGGTGGGGAAGAACTGGGGCCAGATGGCGAGTTTCATGCTTCGTCCAAAGTGTTTAGATATGACCCAAGACAGAACACTTGGTTACGAATGGCAGACATGTCCGTTCCACGTTCTGAGTTTGCTGTTGGAGTTATTGGGAGGTATGTTTATGCAGTGGCTGGGAGAACCAGGGATGAAACCTTTTACTCAACAGAACGGTATGATATTACTGAAGATAAATGGGAATTTGTGGATCCCTATCCAGTCAATAAATACGGACATGAAGGGACTGTTCTTGGTAACAAGTTGTATATCACTGGTGGAATTACATCATCTTCAACGTCTAAGCAAGTGTGTGTGTTTGATCCTAGTAAAGAAGGGACAGTAGAGCAGCGGACAAGAAGAACTCAAGTGGTCACCAACTGTTGGGAGAACAAATGCAAAATGAATTATGCAAGATGCTTTCACAAAATGATTTCTTATAATGGTAAGCTTTATGTCTTTGGTGGTGTCTGCGTGATCCTGAGGGCCTCCTTTGAATCTCAAGGATGTCCTTCCACAGAGGTCTATGACCCAGATACTGATCAGTGGACTATATTGGCTTCTATGCCAATCGGTAGGAGTGGTCATGGTGTAGCTGTGCTGGACAAACAGATAATGGTTCTTGGAGGCCTTTGTTACAATGGTCATTACAGTGATTCGATTCTCACCTTTGATCCAGAGGAAAACAAATGGAAAGAAGATGAATATCCAAGGATGCCGTGCAAGCTGGATGGCTTACAAGTCTGCAGCTTGCACTTTCCTGAATATGTGTTGGAGCATGTTAGACGTTGCAGCTAAACCAGAAAGAACAACCCAGTCAAATACAAAAGGCTGTACCTAATTTGTCAAAAAATACAAACCAGTTGAATTCCATCAGAGACATTGCCTTGTGTATAAGAACTGCTAAATGCTTAAGAGCATTTAGGATGTACAGGGAGTTTACTTACCAAGTTTATTAGAACGGCTGATAGTTGGTCTGATGTTGTAAAAGCTTTGGTTTTTTTAACAAACATAATTGTAAGTAGGGGAAAGAAAAATATATTTTTGAGTGTGCTTATTTTTTTTTGTAACATATCCATAAGACTTTCTTCTTATTATTCGTTTTTTAAATGGCCATTACACCATTATGCTTCTGAAATCAGTTGAATTTAACAAAATATTTGTGGAAGAAAGAGGAGAAAGGCTTTATTTTAATTTTATTGAGCCTCAAAATAAAACTCATCTGTACTAGGGTACAACCAAGTATAAAATAGCAAAACTAAACCATTTCTATATTTTTATGTTGTCTTCTGGATGCTTTTCCCATGAATTGCAGAGTATTCTCAAATCTGTTAGGTGTTTCTGTTTTCCCTTATATATGTTGAAGAATAACCTCAGACTCTTTGCATGACCTTTTTCCTGGTTTTGTATAGAAATACCAGTAAGTCTGCCAACATTCAAATTACACATTTTCTACTAAATTGAAAACAAAGCATTTTTATATTCATACCACTATTTCTATGCTGCCTTCTATTGTCTGCATTATGTTTGTTGGTGAGTAAAGAATATATACACACATATGCATACACTGTAAAAACCATATATAAATACATCCTTTTATGTGCAGTTACAATATTATATTTTAATTAGTGCACAGATTCTGCCATATTGTTGTATTTAAGGTATAGTTCTATCCTTTAATGAGCTTAATAATTCAAATTTCTTAAGTAACCGGAGGCCTCATTTGGTTTCAAAGTATCTTGTCTTTAGTATGTACTGATTGACTCAGTAACTTTAAACTCAATGCTCGTAATGAACTGTCAGTAATTTGCTATTTTATAAATTATTTTTTGAAAAGAAAACACATCTTACCTGAGTTTCTTTTATGTTTCAATGTGCCGCCCAGTTTTCTTTTTTTTATGAAAATGGGAAAGGTCGATAAGCAAATGCTCCACGCTGCTTCTACCCACAGTTGTTTTCAGAACTGGATATACTACAGTTTATTCTCAGTGCTTTGCTTGTAGTCATACTTCAATAGGAATACTTTGTACTATTGAAGTGGTATAATTTTTTTCTTTTTTTAATAATTATTAATGGCTATGAACTACTGTGTTTTGAAAATGTGGAGTTAGGTGGTTGGATGGTTAGTACCATTTCTGTTTCTTTTACAAAAAAACCTACATAGCTATAGCTACTGACCTCAGAGTGCCTGAATCAAGATGTGTGGTCCACCCAGGAGGGCTTTGAATAACTCCTTTATTTTTGTCAACTTGCAGATATTACTGACTGTAGAATGGTAAGAATTAACTGTAATTACATTCTGTTTATTTTAAATTATGTGAAGTTAGCCACTTCTAGATTCTTAAAGGAAAGATTTGGAGAAGTTCAACTAACTTGAGCACTTAGTTCATGTGTGTAGGGACAAAATGATGCTGAAACACGCACCTGCATATGTTGTGAAATCTGATGCCACTGTGTTTCACGTGAAGCAATAGACTTTACTTTATATGCAGCGATGAAGACCACTTTACTCAGCATCTTCCAGTCAGAAATCACTGTAGAAAAGGAATGTACAGTACTCAGGGGGTTCAAAAGAATGCACTTACAAAGGGACCAAAATCACCCTATATTTCTTATGGTAAATATAACACCTACCTGCCTAAACTAAGTTTGAAATAGTCAATAGGTGTTAAAACAACATGTAAAATTCTTCATTCTTGTACTTTGATATTTTTGTAGTAATTATGTTCTGGGTTTAGATGTGAGGATTTGGAGCTATATGACAAGTTGACAGATAATTCTTGATTTATTTTTTTTATTTTAATTAGAAATGATTTATTGATACAGTATGTTCTTTCAGTATGTTTTAACAGCAAGAGAGAATGTATGCCATCATAGTTTGATTCACTAGTGGCTGGACCAAATACTGATATTCAGCCTTCTGACTCAGACTAGTTTGCAGTTAAGTCTCTTTTAATCAAATTTCAGTTTACTGAATTAGAAATCTATTTTACTTTCTTACTTTAATAGCTTAACTTAAAGCCAGTGTGGCTTACACAAAAACCTCAGTTTCATTGTGAGACTTTGTGTGTTCATCACCTGCATGGATGCAGAGATGAACTGACTCCAGTAGGTGCTGGCTGTGTGCAAGTGAAAATGTTCTACTGTACATAGTTTATGGAATATTGGGGCACAAGGATAAAAACAAGGTTTTAAAATTGTTTTTATTCTCTTTGTCACCAGCTCATTTCTCAATAAGTTTTATGAAGCAGCAAAAGCTAATCCTGCCTGTGTAGGCTTTCATGGGCATGTTGTGTATAGTATGGAGTACTTCACTTTTATCTAGGGCCAGTCTGGGGAGTGGACATGGTTCTGAATATCTGGTCTTCCATGATTCAGGTGTAGTAGAGAGACATGGCCAAGACTTTATTAAAAATAATGGTAAGGATGGGGGTGTATTAAGTTATCATTTTGAGTCTGCACTTAAGCACCTTCTGAAGTTCTGTGTGCTAAGCAACTGGCACTGAAGTCATTGGTGAGTACTGAGACTTGAAACGTGAAGAACCAGGTCATTTTGAGGTGCTCTGGTTTTAAGTTCATATTTATCTTCAGGCGCTCAGCTCTGAAAGATCTTATTCAGAATTGTAATAGTAATTATTCTGTGAAATTCTAACTTGGAACTCTTGATTTCAGCTTCCCTGAAGATGTGTCGCCATTGAGAAGCTGGCTGTAATCCTTCCAGCAATAGGAATGCTAGGAATTTTCTTTGGTTTAGAATTTGTGGGGGTATGAGAGAATTTTTTAATTTACATTTTTACCATGCTTTTATTGTTTCAAACATGAAACAGAAATTAGCTTACATTCTCTTTTCCATGGCAGTGGAACTTTTGAGGCAGTTTTATTACTTTATATATCAGAGGGATTTTTTTTTTTTTTAACATAAAGTTTCTGTTTGTGTTTACTTTTAGTATTTAGCTCCAGATAATTCAGTGTTTAAATAAAAATACAAGTAAGCTGGCTAATAAGAGTTGCCTGTTACTTATCATATTTTGATCATTATGATCAGGTTACAATGGTTTTTTAAAACATTTAAATGCCTCTCCTTTATTGAGGAAAAGGTAAGTTACGATTCTTGATTATATAAGTTGGGGAGGGTTCTTCTGTTCCTACCCCAATCATAATGGCATACTGGCAAATCTAATCCCCACATATTTAATATTTAACACATGACCTGTTTTGAAACAGCAAATATACTTGCCTTTTCATAAAAAGGTGGACATAGTGGGTTATACTTTAAGTTTGGGGTGGGTTTTCTTGTTTGTTTGTTTTTAATATTTACAGCAAAAATGTGTCAGCTTCCAATTCTAATTTAGTAACCAGCTCCAGGGAATATTTTGTTTTCAAATGAGCAAGAATGGATGAAAAACATAGTGCTCCTATAAAGGGGTTGGACACTGTCAGTTCCCATTCCACATACTGCTCTATCTGCTCTTCGGAGGCAGATAATCTTGGTCAGAATTCAAAAATAGCTCATTTTTCCTCTCAAAGTGTTGGTATTAGTGGGAGGTACTAGGTGGCAAAAAACCCCTTGTGATTTTTTTTTTCCCCATTGATTCAGCTGGAGGAAGGCAGTACTTGATTTTACAAAGACTGCTGTTTCAGAAAGCACTGCTAGCAAGGGGAGCGAGTGGTAGCATGTGATACGCTGCTTTAGTATGTTACTTTATTTTGAAAAGTGTGGATGCCCTACTTCCTGCAATATGATAGCAGTCCTGTTACAACTAGCTGTAAGGGTTTGTAACTGTAATATTTCTCTGGTTTCTGAGATTTGCAGCCATTTTTTCTTCAGGACCTCCTGCCTTATAGATGCAAGTGATATGTTGATATGTCTTTTTGTGCTGATAATATGAAAACTACTTGCGTCAGGAATGAAGTTTCACTTGATGCTCAGGAAGCAAAGGATAAAATTCAGCAGGTACAAATTCAAATCAGTTAAAAAAGACAAATACTGCTTAACTCATTATGTCCATTCTTCTGCAAAACCATTATGGGGAGATGCCAACAGCTTTTTAAAAGTGAACTTCAAGCTGTGTCAGCATTTATATAACAGAGTCTTTTTAGAAGTAGTCACATTTGTAGAGGTATTTTGCCTTTTAAATCTATTTTTCCTTTAAAAAAATTAAATAGTGAATTGTTCCCCTGATTCTTTTAACACTTCAGATGTGTACTTCACATATGTGAACAGTCCAATACAAAGAGAACAGAAAACTGTAAGGTACTTACAAGAAAACTTAAAAGTGCGAATGTTACTAAACCTGTGCTTAAGTGTTTATGGGGCCGGGGGCATCCAAGAAAACATCTGTCCTGCTCTTCTTCCATTAATAAATGTATAGCTGGTGAAGTTACTTGACTGGGCATGGTCCATCATGTGTGGCAGGGCTTGCTGAAAGAAAGTGGGAAAGAACGTAACTGGAAAACGTTTTCTATTTAAAACAAAGCTTGCCGGTGTCCTGTAGCTAACGTTTTCAGATTTAACCTTTGTAAACCAATCTGCAGCTGCTTAAAATGAATACTAATGACTACTTTTGCATCTGTATTCTATTTTTGAAAGTTGGTGAATAAGTTTAAAGTTCCAGTTTATGTGGGTAAATTTCATAAAACATAGCTGTATGTAGCAGGTGGCAGGAAAACTGACTTGTTTTGAGCACAGCTTTCCTGGATTTCCCTCTGCTATGGGTTTGTTGTGTTTTGCTGGTTTTTTTTTTCACTTCCCAAATTTCAAATAATGTTTATATCGTCTTTTTAAAATAACTTTCAAAGCTCAATTTCAAGTACCTTTGGAGTAATACTAAGTTGGTGGCTGAGGGAAAACCACTTCTATTTGCAGATGGTAGTTTTTATTTATGGCTCTGGTAGAAAACCTTACTGTGAGTCTAGAAAATAAAGTGTTACATAGGACTGTAAAGTTAGCTATTCTTAGGGGGCTTTTATTACCTCAGTGGGACCCACCTAACTTTTATGTCAGTTCTGGGAACAGGTGAAGGGAAGAGTGAGCTGTGTTTTTATTTTGAATATTTTTCCCTATATATTGTTATTTTTGTAGATCTTTTTAAAATAAATTATTATATGCTGGAGATTGCAATTCCGCTATAGTATCCCACATGAGTCCAGTGTACAATATCAGATTGTTTGTATTGAAAAGAATGTATTTGATAAGTTAATGGGAAAAGTTATTTTCAAACTGTACTCTGTGTGTGTTTAGCAATTGGAAATACTTTTCCTATAGAAAATTAAAAGTATATATATGACCTCATATGTACATTTGGATTAACTGTCTAATGATTACCCCAGGGATGCTATAAACTTCTCTGAATAATTTAAGAATTGCCTCTTTTTAACTGTTTTAAAGCCTTTTCTTGTCTTTTCTTGGCAGAAAGTAATTTTCCCTAGCTGTGGATACAGTATGCTCAGACTTGCTTATACGCTCTGTTCGGGTTTCAAACTGAAAACTGTATAAAATGTGTATAAAGGAAAGTGTAAATAAAATATTTTTAATCTTTAAACACACTCGTGTAAGCTTTTATAATACTGAAAGTGTAGTGGGCCTGGATTACTTTCTGCAGAACTTCAGCGTTTACTCAGTTAAGTAACTCTTCAAAAATGTTGTGTCACTATAATTCATAGTGTTATGTTAAAGTTATCCACAGGAAAAGTTGGATGTCCTTATATAGCATCAAGCCTATATCTTTGGCTGTATTGTACAATCTTCCCAGTTTTAATTACTGTACTGCCTTCATGTGTCTACTCTGCATTTCAAGCTTGAAATAATGTTTGGAGTTGACTTCATTGTTCTGTTTATATCTGGGTGTCAAGGAATAAATTTGAACTGTAAGACTGAAAGCCAAAGCCAGCCTTTGGTGTTAGCCAGGAGCCAGGAGAAGAGACTGCTCCCCGCTGTCAAGTGCATGGAATTGAGGGCTCTGAGACGCCTTGCGTGGACCTCAGAGTGTCAGAAGTTCCAAGTTGTACTGCCTATTGTTTCCCATAACAGGAAGGGGGAACTTCATTTCAGGATTGAAGTGTCAGATTAGAACAACATTCAATACCAAGAAGTGGGTGGGGGAAGCAGATAAAATAGGAAGTTATGATCTCATTTTCTGAGCCTCATGGAAGTCTTCCTTGTCAGTCCCTTGCCACACTTTCCTCTGCCACTGTTTTTTGGCCACTCTCTTGCTGTCAGACCAAAGTCCTGAGTTCTAAAATAGCATTTCAATTGTATTCTAATACTCCAAATGACTTAAAACTTTATTTGCATAAAGTAGCTTTTACGCCCTTCCTCTTTGGTAACTTGACTTCATCCTACAGTAGTACTGTTCAGTGGGTGAATGCTGCGAATGAATTTGTGCTGGTCTCAGTAGAATGTGTCATGGGAGGAAGGGCCTCTTAACTGTGACGTGTCACCAGTTTTTGGTTCAAAAGGAAACAAAATGTGTTAGAAGGGTCCAGTGAAAGAGATGACATGAGTCTTTTCATGCTGTGAATGTTATTTACAATTATTTTTGTTTACCTTTTTAATTTCACTTTTCTGTGAGCTGGGTTGTATTTTTGGCACTACCTTTCTTCCACAATGCTACACTGGCCAGCCTCCGTAGCTGATTAGGAATTTCCAGTAGTAGTTCCATTATTTCACTAAGGAGAGTTCTCACATTATGGTTCATAGTTGCTCATACCAAATTTTTCACTTTTTTTGGAATATGTGGCCTTATTTTTTGGCAGTAGTTCAGTCATCTGTTTTCATTTGTTTTGTGTGATGTGAAATTAATGTTAGTTTGACAAAGGACTTTTATTTATTTTTTTTTTCAGTTAATTCTTTCCAGATTCTTTCCTGTAAGTTATCCACCCTTGTTGACTTGAAATTCTTTGTTTCAGTAGATGTTCTCCCTTTGTTACAGATTGGGTAGATTGGGTTTGGGGGGGTTTGGGTTTGGTGATTTTTGTTTTGTTTTTCCTCTGATTCCATCAGCTTCATAATATGTAAAGGAAAACAGTTGGTTTGAGTATTGCACAGATTTTGTCTTCATTCTGTACCTTTTGGGTTCATGCCATACTTTCAGACATGTGATCCTCCCCCACCCAACCTTCAGCCTTGCCAACTCTTTCTGATGTTTCAATGTCATTGTTTAATCAGAGTGCTGCTTTGTCCGAGGCAACTTTCTTGGCATGTGCAAAACTGTCGTTCTTTCAAAAGAGAGGGTAAAGGTCTGTGTGTAAAGAAAGAGGTCTGTGCGTAAAGACAACTTTAATTTTTGTTGACATTAAAATTTCCACTTTTACAGTTGATGCTTTAGTCGCACTGTGACAGGTGCTTTAGGTGATGTTTACAGGCAAAAATAAACTGCATCATTATCTCTGTTTAAGTACCCAGTGACTCTTCTTCACTCATCTGTCCATTGGAGTGAATGCTAGGATGAAGTGTCACATGCTGAGTGCCAAGCCTCCTAGATTGTAGGACTTGTAGAACTAAAATACTTTTTGCCATGTAACTGTTGTCTGTCAGATGCGTCTCCTGGCAATGTTGCTCTTGGTATTGCGTTGTCACTCTGTACTGTGGATAAACGTTGCTCAGTAAGTGGTACTGAAAACTCACTTGTTTTCTAATGAGATGGATGGCTTTAATGGTTAGGAGTTTTTATCACACTGATTTTACCAGGCAGATCTGTCTTTAGCCCAGGCTGGCAGCCTCCTTTCCCACACCCATTTCAGTGTGTCCTAAGCATTGGTTTGTTCCTTTTTTTTTTTTGTTGTTATCATGTGGCTCATCTCACAAGTTTGAATTGACACCAGCCATTTTTTTGCTGTGTGGGAATTTTTCCCTCCTATAGTGAATCGTGCATATTATGGTCTGTTTATATGTGTTTCAGTACTACTCATGAGACTTTCTGACTTTACCAGCCCTTCCCTGTCAAAAGAATTGCATTATACTGACTAAAAACAAGTATTTCCCCCATGTTTAACTTCCACAGTCTCAATTCCAAGGTGTATTCCTCTTGTGATTACCTCCCCGGATTACTGAAGACATAAAAAATGCATGGGATTGTGCTTGTGGTGATGACACTGGTGTCAATGTAAGGCATGGCCTAAGCATTTTCCCCTATCTTGATGTAGTGACAGCCTTCATTTTCACTCCTGAAAAGCAAGAAATTGCTCTGCTGTCATCTTGCACCTCTCTGAAAGCCCTCTTGGCTAACTTATTCCCAGGATGGAGACTTAGTCACTTGGGTGTCCTTGGTTGGCTGAGGATGTTCTATGTGATTTGCCTGATGTCACACATCTTTCTTCTTCCTCTGGCTCTTAACAAGTAGTTCTGAAAGAATTTCATTTATTTAATTTTTTTTTTATTCTAACATAGCTGGCAGCTTGATACCAAGAGTTTATTCTTGCAATGAATCACTGAATGGTTTGGGTTAGAAAGGACCTTAATATCATCTAGTTCCAACACCCTGCCATGGGTAGGGATGCCTTACACTAGACCATGTCACCTAGGGCCCTGACCAACCTGGCCTTGAACACTGTTTAAGGAAACCTAAAACATTAGATTTTCAGAAGAAGACATTTAAGAGTGCAAAACCTTCTTTTTTATGTGTATTTATCTCCTGATTCTCAATTTCTTTATTGCAATTAGGAAGAGTTACTGTTAAGTGTTAGGTTTTTTTCCTTCACTGTTTTTCCTGACAGATTATTCAAAATACTGAAAAGAATTATGAACTCAGGGGAAAAAAAAAAAAAAAAAGTGATGCTGATTAGCTGAAATACAGCTTTTAATTTAATGACTTCTCATGGTCTTGAAGCTGAGAGCTGATCCAGTAAGCAACCATATTGGAAGTGTTTTAGTGGTTTCTGAAAGAGCTGGATTTTGGCTCAGTAACATTCTCTGAAAACAGGGGGAGTGAGGCTGACCTCTACATGAGTTAAACAAACTAAATACTCCAGACAAAGACATCTCAGTACAAAATTGCTGACGCCCAAATAATCAACCAGCTGTACTCTGCAGAAGTTATGAACCTTACAAAATGATGGCAGTTGCTCAGTTTTAATTTTTTCCTAGCTTTGCAGTGTGGAGGTTTTATTTTTCCTGTGGTAAAAACTAATTACATGAATGCCTGTTTTGCTAAACTTGTTAAACTGGTGTAGGAAGCTGTGCTTTCAGATTTGCAGCCTTGTTCAAAGCAGGGCAAAATGCGTTGAAGTGACTATAAGGGTTAGCAGCTTTCTAGTGCCTTAACTTTTGAAGATCTATGTGTCTGCTGTGGATGGAAATGGTCCAGTATCCTTGAGATAATGCCTGGGACCAGGCATACAATTTACCTGCTTCATATTCCCATTCTTGTGCAGCAGTAGATTGCTCCCTCAGGCTTTTCACTTCATGAAAATTGCCATCAGTTGATGTTCAGCGAAGTGGCTCCCATTTGTAACATCCAGTTTCTGTACCTGTGTAATACTATGCATTGTTACACACAAACAAGACTAAGAACCTATTCAGACACATTTGAGAAATGTGACACTTTTCTCATCTATAAAGCTGCCAAAACAAGCTGAAGTATTGGTTTTTACCTGTGCCAGCACTGTATTGTCCTAATTTATGAGACTGAAGAGACAGTTTCAAATGCTGTGCCAGCAAGAAACAGCTAAAAGTGAAGATGGTGTCAATTGGTGTGCTACTACCCTGTGCCCCTTCAGCTCCTGCACCATGAACTGTGACGGCCACTTTCCTCCTCTGTAGGGAGTAGGGGCAAAAGCATAAACACCTTTACATTATGAAAAGTCAGAGGTGATAACACCCGTTAAACATGGAAGGGATCACTGGGGGAAGCAACAGTTTTCATTAGTGATTGTGAAAGGCTCCTGGAACATATCCTGGAGTTTCCACATAGGATTAAGCATTTGTAAGGTTGGGTGTTATTCCTTTGTGGAAAATGCCCCCACAGTAGTTGAAGGTACCAGACACGATATTTTTTGATGAATGTGAGGCAAAGAAATGGAAAGGTGCAAAACCAGCATGAACGTACGCCACAGTACCAAAGAGCAAGTGTAATAGACTTCCTGGCTAATGAGTATTCTCCACAGAAACACAGGATTATATCCTGAAAAGGGCATTGTGCTTCCAGTTTTGCTTCATACCTCTCATTTTCTCTCAATTGAATATGCCTTCTTAGTTTTTGCTGGCTTATGTTGAGCTTCAGAAGAGTAATGTGTTGGCTGCATGGATGCTGTAGTGGGCCAGTAAGAGTAAAATGAAGATCTAAAAAAGAGAAATTTTTAAAAGCCAAATACAGACTTTCCCTCTCAAAAAGGGAGTTACTCCAGACTGAACACATAAAGCCATGAAACCAAACTGTGCCTTCTAGAAATAGAATAATAAAGGTTTTTCCCTTACACTCTTCTCCTATTACATCAAATGATGATGGCAGCATCAGGAAGAAGAAAACTGGATGATTCTTCATGATTCTGTCTCCCTTCTTGTTCAAGCTGTGCAACGAACCTCTGCAGAGCCATCTTACGCTCTTCTGGTCCCTTGGATCCTGTAAGGCTTCAAGACCCAGCCTAGGGGCTTAATGAGGAAGCAAGTCAGGGCTTAAGCCAAGAATTAACTAACAAGGTAAGTGCAGGCTGTACTGTTCAAATACACAAATCTCTGCCTATTTCTCAATTACTTGTATCATGCGAGATGTCACATGGCAAGTAGCAGTATACGCTGCATTCTTCAGCTGATCTCTGTGTGTGTGTGTGTGTGTGTGTTAAGTCCCATGGGCCTCACTGTAACTCCTCTCATCCTTTCAAGTGTGTATGGATACTGTTAGAAACATTAAAATGAAATTTCCTAACAGCAAAAAAATGAATCACTCTCAGTAATAGACTAATAAGCGTGTAATGGTATATGTATATATAGTAAGCATGTAATACATTTTACTTCTCATTCACTGGAGAGCTACATCATGTGTCCTGATAGAAAATAAAATAGAAATGAAAACCCTTCAAAAATTATAATCCTAAAAGTGAGTTATAAGTAACAAAGTAAGCTCAGCATGGCACTGTTAATTACTAAAGAGACAGCACGGTAAAAGAAGGGAATGCATGCCTTTAATTAGAAATTATTTGGTAGACCTAGAAACTGTCCTTCAGGTTAATAAGGTACTACATTTAACGTATGCATTTAGGAAGATACTGATGTCAATACACTTATATGCAAATGAGGTAAAGATACTTACATCATCTTGCTAAGAAATTAAGGATTACTGTGAAAGTAATTTTTAAGATAAAAAGATCTGATGTTCCAGTAACAGATGCAACACCTTTCCCCTTTTAGCCTCAGTTAATTTCCAAATGTATCCAGCTCAACTGAAATTTTTACAGGAGTTGCACTTTGTTGTGATGGGTTCTTAAGAGCATCAAAAAGATGTTTAGTGTTCTCACTGTTACTGGTAGCATACATCTGTGGTTTAGAAGGCGATTGCTACACTGCACATTAGCTGACACCTCTGTTGGTAGTATCAACAACTCGGTAACAGAAAAATCACTTGTCCGTGCTGGAAGGGGTAGTTGACAAATGTGGACCTAGAGCTACTGATGGCTGCAGTGAGAAGTCAAGGATTTGAATTAAGTAAGGAACATTTATGTGTTTAGCCATGGTGATACCAAAAGTAAAACCATGAGTAGTTGGATTACACGGGGTTTTTGCATGATATGTTTCTCTTTTCTACTTGTCCCTTGTCTTAGAATATAGGATCCTTATGTGGAGAGCACTGAGTATATTTTGAATGCTGTCAGAACGTGACAAAGCTGATGAGACAGCTGGTTTATCCCAGATGTGAATGCAGTAATGCCTTTGCTGCAGTTAAAGGTAGGTCAGTGGGAAAGCACAAAGAGCTCTGCAAAGGTATCTGTCCTTAACATTCAGTTTGTTTTCTGAATGTATGACTTCAGACCTCATAGCTGCCAAAATAGCACCTCTGAAAAATGACCCATCTGAAGTATGAAAAGCAAAAGCAGAAGGTAAGTTTCACTCCAAATAAAACAGTATTGAGAAATACAAAAATCTGTTCAAACCCCTTCCCCCTCTTTGTTTTTTCGAGTTGCAAAGTTAATAAAGTAGAAAGAAAGAGTATTGTTATGAATGTGAACTACACTTCCTTCATAAAGGCGCTGGGAAAGTTTCATCATCATGAACTCTTTAAAAGCCAGTTAAACTAGCTGTTTAACAAATACATGCTAAAAGTGATGGAAACATGAGATATGGATTGTGTGCTTTGGACACCAACCTAGTTAAGCTATATACCTTTATATACATGCCCAACATGTCACTTCCAGCTGTGCTTTGTGCAGAGCATTTAGCAAGGCAGGCTCACAGTGGTAGATGAAGCTGCTTAACAACTGAAAGTTGAGTTTTCCCAAGCCCTTGTCGTTGTGTATTTTCTATTATTTCTATTGTATATTTCTACATATTTTCAAAAGAACTTGGGAGAGGTCTGCCAAACAGCATTCTTTTAACTTAAAACAACACAAAACCCTCAAAGAGGCAGAAAAGCAGTTTATTTTATAAAGACCTCAAAAATAAATTCCAAACAAGCTGACAAAACCACAGTGGCAAGTTCTGGTATTTAAAAATTAATTTATTTTAGTGAATAAAAGGTGCATGGACAAAACGTGTTGGGTTTTGTTTTATTGTTTGGTTTTTTTTTTGTTTTTTTAATATACAGCAAGTTTATCATGAAGGAGAACATCAAAATAATCCATCCTTTCAGAATTGTGTTTTCCAATGATCAGTGTGAGTGGGTAACTGCACAGATGTTTAATGGGCAGATGTTACAAACTCATGTGTTAACAGGAATGTGCAACAAATCCCTTTTTTCCTACTGTACTTACAAATGTGTGGCAAGTAACTGTCATTATATTACTAGTAAAGAGCTGTTCTTGTTTTTCTGACAAAAAAACCCCTAAACTGTAAATAAGAAATGTAATACAACATTGTGAAAGCTCAGACTGTAATGATTAAGGCAAAGTATTAGAAATCAAGTTTCTTAAACTGTATTTCTGCCCAGGCTGACATAGTTTGTGAACTGTGGCAACATTTTCAAGCTTCTCTGAGCTGCCTCTAATGGAAATATTTATTCCACAAGTATGTAGAAATGCCAAATACCAAGGAAAGGAAAAACACTGGCATACAAAATGAAGCTAAAACTTGGTATAGGTTCTTAGATTAGGAACAGCCAGGAGCTGATCATGCCAAAGCTCTTGATGCGATGGCCTCAGCAGCAGAAACTTCAGCTCCTTTTTAAGCCTTTCTGACAATGTTTTGGAATGTGCATAATCCACTATGGCATGTATTATTGTTGTTCCAGGGAGATTTTGCAGAGGCAACCTTGTCCAGCAATTATGCCTGCCACCAAAGTCACAGGGCTTTCAACCAGATTACTGGTAGGCTGTAAGAGAACAATACAACTACAGGAAAGTGAATATATTTGTGGTGTTCTTCTCTATAAAGGTTTTCCCATTCATTTTAATCAGTCAGATCAATCACTTCAAAGATTAACTTCTACATTGAAGAAAAAAAATGCACTGAAGATGCTGGAGCAGATAAAATTGTTTGGTTAAAAAACCCCAAAACCAACCATCTGTTCTTAAGGTATTTACATCTGTATTACATAATTGTATCAATAATTGTGTAGTCACCAAATATAAACTAATCACAAAAATATTTATAATATATGCACCATTGTATGTCCATAAACAATTGGAATTTTCTTTACTGTTCATGTACCAAACTTAAAAAGAGAATGCACTTGAAATATTCTTACATCTCTCCTCTGTAAAATTGGGGAACAACTGGCTCCAACCACAGCCTGGGACTTCACTTTGGTTGAGAACCAACAAGAGCAGGCAGCATTATTCACCTCAGTGCCTCATCACTCCTCTCATTGCTTTCCTGTCATTTTGAGCTTTGAAAATGTTCTTTCTCTAACTCCTTGAGGATGAATAAAATGTATCACAAAATGTGACTGCTTGGAAACTATGTGGTCACTCTCCCACAAAACTGCCATAAAATGCTGCAAAATTGGCTTTCTACAACTATTTGCTGCGCACTGATTGCTTGTTTTCCACAGATACAGCTGACTGTGCAAGGCATAATGCAGTGGAGAAAGAGGCCCATTAGCATGCTTCACCCATCGGTCACGTGCATTTTAGATATAAATATTCCTTCCTGGAGAGGGAATCTTCATAACCAAATCTGTCATAAAATATCGTTATCATCTGTTATCCTGTAGTTTGGATATTGAAGCTTGTCTGGTGCCATTTGTTCATGGTATTTCTGATATTCCATTAACTTGCAAGCATCAGCTGCTGGCTGTGAAATACAGCAGGAAAATGCAACAAAGCTTTAAAAAGCAAAGGCACAAACCTGAAGTCGTCTTATTTCATCTCAAATTGATCCTGACAATAATCCTCTGTGCCAGCAAACAGGAAGGATGGTCTGCTGATTTTACAGCCAGCTTGTTGAGAAGCATCGCCCAATTCTGCAATGCAGTGGTTAAACATCCCCATTAGTCTGGAAAATACTTGTTCCTGTTAATGCTGGTTCTATCAGGTCTATAAAGAGACTGCAATAAAGAAATGTAGGATTTTTCTTTAAGAGGGAATAGAAAAAGTCATCGCAAAGAAAATTGAAGATGGTAAGAGGGTGCATACCTTGTCTGTCTTCCTACAGTACCCTTCCTGATGAACTGTTTGCTACCGTGTTCTTCACGTGCTTTACTTTTTATGTAAAAATTCTTTTTTATAACATTTTCCAGCACTAATAGCATGCTATGCTTCATATTCTAAAATCAGTATTAACTGTTTGAAATTACTGTAATATTTTGGGGACTTGAAAAAAATCGTAAATAGAGGATTCATGTTATTTTCTTGGTGTTCTTACGTGTCTAAATCAGGAGTGTAGGCTTCTTTCCCTGTGCTAGGGAGGAGGTGAGAGTGCACTTCAAAGCAGAAGTCGGGTGCGGTGAACCCCCAGTGCAGCCTATGTCCAGTTCATCCCGAGGCAGCAGAGGCTTGGTTTCTAAAGGCTGTGAGGTTTCAGAAGTTGGGTAGCCTGAAGCCACCCCTTCAGCCCAACTGCTGATGGAGTGGCCCCCCAGCAGAACTGGGGTGTCAAGTGTATGGCACAGTGTATGGAATCCACATTTTCCACACATTACGGTTAATTTGAACAGAAAATACAGACTAATGCTTTCAAGTATTGCTTAATTCAGGGTAATTTTTTCACTGATACTGAAAAATGGACATTGTTCATCAAAAGCAAGGTACTAGTTTGTATTTGAAATGCGGGGTTACATGACCAAGATTTAAGTATGAGGATAAATATCTTTAACAATGTTAAAAAGAAAGATCCCAGTAACTGATCAGAAAGCTATGACACATGAAGATGAATTAATTCACTTAATTAGATGGATTTACTGTTCTTTTTCCACATTTGCTGCATTGGCCCTGGGTGCTGAGAAAGATCTTAAATACAACAAAAGGTGGAAATTCCTGACCAGCAAATCTGGAAAAAAAAAAAGCAGCAGTTTATTAACTGACAGCGTGAGAACAGGATTTAAATCGAAATGCGGTATTGCCTTGGCCTCTTTGATCTGACAGGGATTTAGTACTTGTCACTTCTGATGTTCTAATACCACCACGTAACAAGCTGGACAGCATGGGGATAGGCATAGCACCCTCCCTTCCAGCAGATGCAAGTGTAAAAACTTGCTCCTGTCCAACTTGCTCCAGTGAGCTGGGAGATGCCACATCCTCAGCTGCAGAAACCAGGTAGCATTGAGACACAGAAAAAAGTTGTGGTGTTTCTAAAGTGGGGTTTTTGAGATTAGAAAGGCAGGGAATCCCATCTTGGTCTCCATGCTCTAGCCCCATCTGAATTCTGCTGGCACTGGGACATTTCTGAATATCTGAACATCATAGAATGGTTTGTGTTGAAAGGGACCTTAAAACTCATGAAGTTTCAATCTCCTGCCACAGGCAGGGACACCTTCCACTAGACCAGGTTCCTCCAAGCCCCATCTGACCTGGCCTTGAACATTGCCACGGATATGGCAGCCACAGCTTCTCTGGGCAGCCTGTGCCACCGCCTCGGCACCCTCACAGGGAAGCATTTTTTCCTAATATCTAATTTAAATCTCCCCTCTCTCAGTTTAAAGCTATTCTTCCTTGTCCTATCCCTACATGCCCTTGTCAAAAGTCGCTCTCCAGGTTGCCTGTAACCCCCTTTAGGTACTGGAAGCTGCTCTGAAGTCTTCCCAGAGCCTTCTCCAGGTTGAACAAGCCCAACTCTCTCAACCTGTCTCCATAGAAGACATCCTTTATAAAAGCCACCATTCCCTAGACCCGGCCCTACACTTTTATCCCGATTGTTTTCCCACTGCGCAGCCGCTGCCGGCGCTCAAGATCGGGGCCCGCCCGCGCCATGTGGCCCCGCCCCCTCAGTGTTGCCAGGTTACCGCGCCGCCGGTGGGCGGGGCCGCGCCGGCTGCCTGGTCTCATTCAAGCGGTCTCACCTTCCCCAGTGGGCTCCTTTTCTTTGACGTCATAGCCCCGCGACGTGGCTGGTGGTTACCGCCCGCTCCGAGCTGCCATGTTCAAGGTGAGGAAATCGTTGCCCCCGTTCCAGGCCGTTGCTGTTCCTCGCCCGTTCCTCCGCCGCCCCCCTCCACAGGCGGGGCTCCCCGCCGCCCGGCCCGGCCACGCCCCGGTGGAGGCAAGCAGCGGCCTCTTCGTTCAGGCCTCGGCGGCGCCCCGGCCTGGGGTCTTGCGGCGGGACGTGCCGGTTGCCGCGGAGGCGGTGAGGTAGCGGCGGTGCCGCCAGGCCGTGGCTCTGGAGGCGGCCTTGTCTGGAGTGGCGAGGCGAGGAGAGGCCGGCAGGGGGCGACCCGGGAGCGCGGCCGGAGGTTTCGCTCTACGGCGGCATCCGGGGCGTGGGGGGCTCCGGCGCGGAGGGACCCTTGTTACTCCCGCCGCCCGTTTTAAGGCGGGTTTTGGTCGCTCGGTTGGCGAATTGTTTCGCGTTCGATCTAAAACCGTCTTAAAATCCATATTATCAGGCGGTAGCCGTGCCTCGGGAGTTTTGTGTGTAACTCCCACAAGGGATTGGATTTACTCATGTGGCAGCTGTACAGTGTCTCGTTCTAACATTTCAAAACTGCGTACCCCGTCCCTGTTGCACATAGAGGCACACATGGAGGCTTCATTTCGTTATTTAAAGTTCATTCTCGGATATGGCTACGTGGAGCTGTAATTAATGTTACTGGATTCGTACAGTTGTGACTGGCTTCAGTCTACCTTTAGTGTATGAGGGTTGTCAGCTACATCTGTGGAAAGGAGTAAGGTGGCCGCCCTGGGTTTAAGTCAGGTAGTTGTCTCAAAAGTCTTTGTCTCTGATAAGAACAGCTCCAGATCTCCCCTCAGGGTAAAAGCAAGGTGTATATTTCAGTCAAATTGAAACTGGTGATGCTTGATTCTTGGAATTAATTCTTTTTTTTTTTTTTTTTTTTTTTTTTTGTCAGATATTGATAATATGCCAATATATTGATATGTTGAGCAGTCTTCTGCCACAACTTATTTTTTATGTATATATATTAATGTTGGGACAATTGCTGAAATCTGTATGTGAGGATTTTATGTCAGAGTTGTTGATAATTCCATAAGCAATACTGAATTGTCATTAAAGGCATTATGTGTGAACCTTTGGATTTAGGTTCTGAGTATAATATTACTGCTTTTATACAGCCATTGAGGTTAAGCAGATTTCAGTGTTCCAGGCCAACCTGGTTTTTTTACCTCTAAAGCAAAAGGGGAAGGAGGCTTCTTGTCCTTGAAAACTGTACTTAAGGGGACAGGAGGGATTAAGAGTCTGGGTTCTGGGATTTTGTTATTTTAGTTGGGGATGAGAGATAGGAGGAAGAAAAGAAAAAGAGAAAAATTAAGCAGCTTTATACATTAGGAAAAATATCAGCCTTCACGAAAGTATGATTAGGGATTTGTTTTCCTTTTGTTCTTCCTTTCCCTGGTTTTGACAGGGTAACAGTAACAGTAACAAGTGAGCTGAGAAGCCACAGGCAAGAGGGAAAAAGACAAGTTCTGGTTAATCTTTAGCTCTCCATTCCCCTGTTTGTATTGACAACAAATATGGGATTTCTTCTTCCTAGAGGCATTTTTTAGTTAAGAAGTTTGAGGAAGACAGTGAAGCGATACAATAGAAGATGAAATACGATAGTCTTTTTCCCTTCAACTTTCAGATTTTGCTTACAAGTGGTCTGATGTCTACAGATGAAGGTGAATTCTTCAACTAGAGAAAAGAATAAATTCCTTATCTTTATTAAAGTAAATGCAGAATATTGCTTAGAGAAAGGAAAGTCAGCTCTGCTTTTTTGGTACAGCTGCACAGCTGTAAGATGGGCGGACTCAATCAAGCTGTTTTACTGAACCAGTGTGTTTAGTAATGCATGGTTAAGATGGAATTAAGAAATGAGATCCTAAAGAGAATTTTGGAAATGAAAAGCAGAATAATTACTCTTTCATGCTACCAAATAAACCTTTCAGTGTGTGCATTTATACAGTGCTTTTGTAATGGTTGTGTCTGTCCTTAACTTAGCTGATGCAGCAGACCAGTGCAGCATAGCTTAAACAGCACATTAAGGAGAGATTCATCTTGCACTTTTAGTAGTTATTTTTCTTTTGTTTAAAATGTAAATATGGAACCTACGGAAAATGTCTGTGCTTCAGTATTTTGGTAGTATGAACAGTTGATGTGTTTGGTCTAAGTTGTTCTGTGATCACTGATTTGTTTGTGAAACCAAGGTGCTTATGTTCTTCAGCTCTGCTGTTTGCATCTTTTATGTAAATATCTCAAATATTTAAAGCATTTGGATTTACTTTTTTTGCTGGTGACATCTAGCACCATTTACACTGTTTGAAAATATTTTTCAGAATGAAAATGCATTTAGATTTCTGCCTTTTCAGTTTTGCACTGGGAAAAAAGGGAAGATTGAGGAAATAGATTCTACAGCTATTAATGGTTAGTGACGTTCAGGTTTTTATCTTGGTAATGAAAGTATGTGAAAAGTCTTTGTGTAAGCAAACACTATTAAAGATCATTTGTGTCTTTCCTTTGCTGTGAAACAGCTGATCTTGTCATTGTGATGTTTCATTGTGGTGTGAGTCCATAAATTCAAATAAGGAAAAACTTCAATTTTAAGAAGCTTTTCTGTACCTTCTGATCCATCAGATTCCTTATGTCTTTCTGAAAAGCAACCCTATGACCTAGTTCTTGTGTGCTGTTTCTCTACACATAAATGAACATTTTCAGGAACTTTGACAATTGTATAGTCTAATTTTGAGTTTGGGGAGTCTCTTGGTTATGTTTAATAAATATTCCATCTGCAAAGCAGTGGAAGAAATTAAAGCTGCAAGTGCTGATCTGTACAGAATAAGCATGCAGTCTGGATAACTTCAGAGCTATTTTGTAACAGTTCTGCAGTGGACAGAAACAAAATTTATGAGTAATTGTCCTGTGGATAGGTCAGTAATCATCATAACAGCATGAAGGATGTATTGGTTTGACCAAGGGTTCAGTTTCACAAGCGGCTAGGTCAATGTAATGTACCCTTACTATTTCGGAAAAGGAAGAGGGCTTGCTGCCTTCTCCTTTTTCATCCCCTCTTTCCTGGCCACACAGTTCCTCTGGTGCTTGTCAGCCTCTTTCATGTGTGGGTTCAATTACGAAGCCCACAGAAAGCTCTCTGCTTCTCTTTCAGGATTAATCTTTTGCCAAATTGGCGAGGTGAATTGCCTTGTGGTGGAAGTGTCCAGCCACCAGAGCTAGGGCAAGGTGAGCAGCAGAACTTCTGGGAACTGATGCCACCAGCACAGCCACACTGCTCCGCTTTGGTGGCCATGGGCTGTTAGATCTCATGCTGTATCCTGTAGATCTCATGTCGGATACTCATGCTGTAAGCTGACACAACGAAACACAGGCTGTTGTGACTCCACGCTTTATCTGAGCAGTAACAGAAATGAGACATTTAAAGGTTACCCATTTGAACTGCTGTTTCTTGAGTTAAACACTGCTGTTAATAAGGATGTGTGTGTGTGTTGGAAGATGCTTTCTGTACATTCTTGATTCACTACACAGCTAAGATTTTTATCTTTTGGTTTTTAAGTTAAAACAGTCTGTCTTGTTAAGAAGTACAATTTAGTGTAAGCCCTGAATATTGGAAGAATGATATCTGCCTTACTCATGCTGGCTGTGTTGTGTGACTGGATTGAATCTGTTGTGTTCAAAACCAGTGAAGCATCTGTCACGATGAACTGTAATTCATCTTTTTCACAGAAAAGTAGAAGACAGTTCTAAAATTTCTAGAGAACAGTAATTACGCTCTGATAGTTTCAAGTGTAAGTCTCATTTATTTCTTAAATCTAGATGCTGAACTTCTGGGTTCTAACTATGGACATTCACAAAGTTGCTTAAATTATGAATATAATGTTGTTAGTATCTATACTGAGAAAGCTGATAAAAATCATATTTCAAGTGAGACAAAACAGAAGATGTTTCTGTGAGATGAAAACTGATGAGATTAGCTTTCATATCTGCTGTCTCCTATAGCCTTAGGCTTTTACACGTACCATTTGAACAGTTTAAGTGTTACCACGTGAGTGCCCTGAAGGCATTAAGATTGTGTACCACAGACTTCCCTTTCTCTGAACTCCTAAGCATCTTAATATATCACTTATTACCATATGTGGGGACATAAACATTGTCTAAATGGATGTGTTCAAACATGTTGCCATTTTGTTTGAATTTAATTATTTTCATGTCTTCCTGTAACGTTTCCAGGTAATTCGGCTGGGGGCTACCCCTGTTGGCCTGAGCTTGTTCTCTATCCAGGTTTATGCTGCTGCTTCAGAGAAAGAGACTTCCAAAAAGGAGTTACTGAAAACTGAGGAGGTAAGAGCCAGGAGGTTAGAGCCCCAGTGCTCTTCTATCTCTATGGAAATATCAATGGAGTTCTGAAAGATGTTGTATTTTGATGCATAAAAGCATTTGGGTGCAGCCCTTCACCTTTTGTAATCTTGTCTTTAAACAGCTTCTCAGTTTTTGGTATCAGAGATGTCAATATAGTTTTGCTTCTTTTACCTGAGGGTTGCATTTCATGCCCTCTGGTAGCATCAGGCTTGTTTGTGTGCAAGATATTTTTTCATATCTTTTTTTTTTTAATGTAAAGATACTTACATTAAAGTCTTCTGTTCTTCATGCCGAAATTGCCTTTTGATGTTTGTAGATTTACTTGTGGTCTTATTTCACATCCACACACAGGATTTTTTTTTTTTTTTTTTTTTTTATCCAGGTAACACCATGTATCTTTTTATTACAAGTACTGTTGGCACATTCTAATAATATTTCATATATGTTCTCATGTAAAACTGAAAATCACAAGGTTTTATTTCTAAAAATATTCTCTTTGTTGTTGTTTTTTTTTTTTTTTTTTTTTGGGGGGGGGTTCCCTCAGGCAGAATTCTTGTCTGGCTGTGCTTTTAATCAGATATAGTAGCCTGCAGTTTTCTTTCTTTACAGCATTCAGACCTAAGCAACAACAAATACAATAAGTAGTGATAATAAAACCCTGTTACTTTATTATTTCTCTAAGATGTTACAAATATCTTGGCTATATCACAACTGGAACTTTCTAACACCCTGTCAAACTGTGGGCTCAGCATTGTTGCATAGGCTTTTAACAGCCTCCAACATTAAAAAATACAATAAATATTGTAGTTCGTAACTAAATACAGCTTTATATCTATGAGAATCTGCAGGTTTTTTTAAACTTTAAGTACTTCAACTCAAACTAAAGTGTTGTTACATGAGCAGTGAAACTGAGTGTACACTCAGGTCTTTTGTATGTGTCTGAATGGTCAGTTCAGTGGCCTAATATGACAGGATCAGTAGTTGATGCAGTCTCTTGGCTTCACCCCAGTGAAGTAAGCTTAGCTGGAGCTGTCGCGTGCCCTACACCACCACTGGCGTGAGTCAGTAATGTATCAACAGTTTCAAGTTACATATGTACTGAATAATTGGCTTGCCCATCAGCTTCAGCAAAGCAGAATGTGCAAGCCCTGGAGTTTTGGCTGCCTTTCTTACCATTCACAGACTATGTTAGTTTGGATCTCTGTCAGCTGTCTAGTTTCATAAAATATATGGGAATTTCCTTATCTCTGATGCTTCTGTCCTCATGCCAGACATGGATATTAGGTTGTGCAACAGGATCAAAGTTAAACTGATTGTGAATGTAATTGCCAGGGATGACCGGATTTCCTAGGGAAATGAGAATTAAAATGCCTGTTGTTCAAAGTAGCATGGGAAATCCAGCTGCACGAGCTACGAAATTATTTGACAAATTCTCTGTCATATATTTTGTTATGATTAGCAGCTTTTTTAATTGTGACAGAGATACAGTTGTTTTCCAACTTACCCTGGAAAGAGCTAGCTACACTTTGATGCAACTATATGGGTAAACATCAGTTTATAATAAACTACTAAATGTGGTATAAAATACAAGCTCTTTAAGCTAAACATCAGTATAGCAGCCTTCAAGTACCTAAAGAGGGCCTGCAAAAAAGCTGGAAAGGGTCTTTTAATAAGGGCATGTAGGGACAGGAGAAGGGGTAATGGCTTTAAACTGACAGAGGAGATTTAGATTAGATATTGGGGAAAAAAAATCTTTACTATTAGGGTGGAACAAGCTGCCCAGAGAAGCTGTGGATGGGGCTTTGAGCAATCTGGTCTAGTGGAAGGTGTCCCCCTGCCCATGAGCTTTAAGGTCTCTTCCAACATAAACCATTCTATGATAAACTGCTAGGAATTTTAAGCAGTTTTGTTTTGATCTAAACTTTGCTGTTCGTCTTCAACAGTATAGACTTTGGTCTATTTTTAAATGCAATACAATTTTAAATATATTTAGATAATTGTAATAAATATGTTGTTATGCTAAACCTAAATATGGTGGGTTAGTATTTATTATGTGAAGATGCCCATTGGTCTTCGGGTGGATGTCACAGTTCCTATTTGCTTAGCCTTGTGGTGCTATTAATGCTGTCAGTTGCTGATGTGGTTAATGACTGCAACATTAGGATGTCGTACCATTTTCCTGCTCAGTAACAAGCAGGCAAATTTATATCGGATGTTACCTTTGTTGGAAGCTACTTAGACTTTTTAATGATGGCTTGTGCAAATATAGAAAATCATCGATTGTGATTTCTAGTACATTTAGCACATTAACTGAAAACCCAGAAGTGTTGATGAAGACCAGACGCATTTTTCACAATTATGTTTTGTGTTCTTATTAAACTCGTTTATTATTAATTTATAACCTGTGACTTGGATCATACAGCAGCTATGGATGAATTGCATAGCAGTTAGAAGTCATCTTCATCATAGTATATAATTAAACTTTGCTCATAATGGTTGTCTCACAGCTGTGCCTGAATTTTTATTGTGCATTGTTTATGTAGTAAGCACTGTGTTAGGTGTTTTCTGGTTAGGCTGTTTATACCCTGAAGACCTACTTATACAATTACACCTTTGGTTTTAACCTCTTGTTTGCTAATATTTACAGCTGTCACTCTACTCCTCTCCAGCCTGTGAGACTAAATATGTGGAGAATCCACAAACCCAATTGGAAGAGGGGGTTTCACATTTACGGCATGTTATGGAGCCATATACAGCCTGGTGTCAGGTATAATGGGTTTATATCACTTCTGGTAGTGGTTCAGTTCAGGGTAATAGTTCAGCTGGGATTTTTTTTTTTTTTCCTTAGTGACAGAATTAATTTTCTAAAATGCTGCATTACTTAAAAGTTTCCAGAGTTTGGGTCATAATATTTAGCCCCCCTCACACAAACCCAGTTGTTTCTTTCTACTAATTTGCTGAACTAAACTTGTGCTTTTTGCATCTTTTATCCAAAAGAATTCAAAGAGAATTAACTAAAGCTTAGAATTGTTATCTGGAATAAACTTTAAGCTTAAAGATATCTAGGGATATCTGGAGTCGTATCTGGCCTGCCACTCAGGAAGACAAGAGAGTGATTAAATTTGCATTTTCCATGGTCAAAGAGAAGGCCTTAAATTATCAAGCAGTGTGTTTTGGAGCAGCAGTACTGAGTTGGCCTCGCTACAACTGTAACAAAACACAGCTTTGCAGAAAATAAATCAATATTTACTGAACTGGAATGTTGAGGGAAGGAATGTGGCTCTCTGGAAGAGAGAAAATCCCAGGTCACTAGTAGTGGCAAACCTAGCCCCCAGACCTTTCCCCAGAACTTTCTTACATATTTTATTAGGTACCGTGCTTATTCTCAAAAGTCATAAAATACTAAAATAGTCTCTGGAGCAGAGAGGAAAATCAAGGTCTTTGTAATCAAGGTCTAAATTACTGATATTATATTGCAGACTCGTATGATGGCTTGCTTGTTTCTTTGCTGACCTTGTTTCTTTGCTGATACTGAGGCCTACTTTTGAAACAAGGGCATCCTTGCCATTGTGAGTTGTTTTCTTCAGCTGCAAGCTGGTTTTCCAGTTCTCCTTAAAAAAACTAAGCTGTTCAGATCAGGATGTTGTTCTGCCTAGAAAAGTAGAAAGGGTCTGTGTTGTGGTACTAACTTCTAACAGTACTGAAACATTTTATCAGAAAATCCAGGGTTACTCACTGTAGCCATGTGTCTCTGAAGTGCCACCAGCAGGAGCAGTAACTTCAGTTTTGAAGGGGGAGGGGGATTTTCCGTAGAATAGTTAGAGCTCTCACCTCCTAAATGTGTGGGCTCTCCTTGATTGCCTGCGGTAGCCGTAACTGGGAATGAAATTTGAGTCAGTGTTAGTTGCCCAGTTGGACTGGCTGCAGGTAAGCCTTGAACAGTGCTTTGTCAATTGCTGGCCTGTTGTCTTCTTATTTGCTTAATTTTTTGTCTGTGTGGTGATCATTTACATAAGATGTGCTTTTTTGCCTCACACACAGCAAACCATTTCCTGGCAGTGGTTTACTGACTCATTTTATGAAGTGAGCATGTAAACTTTATGGGTTTGGGGTCATCTTTCTTGCTTAGCTCTAGTCAGAGGTAGTTTTGGATTAACACCACCCCCACCCCCTGCTACGTTAAAGAAAATAGTATTTTAGGTGCTTCTTGATTGTCTTTAAAATTAAAAACATAACCCAGGATAATGCAAATAAAATTGGTTATGTTTGTACGTCCATTTTACTTTTTCAAAATTGCTTTCTTAACTGTAATGGAAAGTCAGCTCAAAACACAGGTGTAGAAATGAGCCAGTTACATGTGATCTGCAATGGATCATCAGACTCAGTCTCTGGGGTCTTTAGACCATGTTCCTTTTTCATTGCCCAACATCCATTTAGAGTTATATTGTGCCACATGCTAGCGTTTTTTTGTTTGTTTGGTTTTTTTTTTTTGACCCTGAGTCACTCTTGCTAGTGAGGAAATGAAAGTTCTACAGATGATATCCCCATACAGTGTCCTGAACAAATGCTTTCACTTCTGCACAGATACAGCTGAAGTTGTGTAGTAAGATCATTCTCCACTTTAGCTTTGGGCATACAGCCTTATGAATTTGTTCCCTGACTGACACAGTCTTACAGTATCTTTTTGAAGGATTGTCAGTATAATGAGAATTAGCAGCATTGTTCGTCTTGAGAACTTTTTTTTTTCTACTTTTTTAAAAGGCAATGTGAATTCTATCACTTCCTGCATATTTTCAGTTTGAAATAAATCTAAAATTAGTTTGTGAGGTTGATGCAGTGCTGTTGATATACTTTGTACAGACATCTTGTTTACCAAATCACTTCCAAAATGCTATTTTGTTGGCCTAAGGTCTTGATTTTAGATCTAAAATTTTGCTGGCCCAGTCTCTTGGGAAGTGGAATTTATCACCTTGCAGAATGAATTATGTACTCCTGTGAAGTGCTGTGGAGTTGTACTTCCTTTCTTTGCATCAACTGAAGTATTTTTGTGATATTTTTCTCTACACACACTGAGAAACCCGAGATAATCCTCAGTTTCTGCTACCTGATCAGGAGCTTGATGAAATATTAAATTTGACTTCTGTGTTTTGAGGCATTATATTTCATCTGTGTGCAAAGACTGCTTAGAGAAAAAGCTGTAAGTTACGCCAGACATAACATTGAGCAAGCATAGTACTCTAAGTAAAGGGTGGAAGTGGGAATAAAAAAGTTATTTTAGGGACCCAACACTTTTTCTGTTCATCAGGTCAGTTACAATCTGTAGTAAATATTTTACTCACTTGGTATCCATTTACTGTTGTTTTCTCTTTTTTTAGGATCTTTATACCCAAGCTATGCCCAAATTAGAAAAAGCTGTTGAGCATGGTAGAGGTAAATCAGTTTAGTTTTCTTAATTAGTAATTTAAAACGCAGGACTGTACTGTATCTTCTGTTAAAAGAGAGTTCCACTAAGCATCATTCTAGATATGATTTCTAATGCATTTAGGACTATTTGCACTGTATATCTGTTTAAATTTCCTTTGTAGGTCATAATAACACTATATTTCTAACAAATTAAAATCTGAGACATGCATCTCTGTTGATCAGTATGCAGGAAAAGGAGGGAAAAAAACCCTCACCATTTATCCCCAGCCAGTAGTATTTGCTTGGCCCAGCCTAGGAACTGAAACTTCCTCAGTGTTTATTAGTTGTCGCAAGCATTAGATCTTTCATTTATAATGTTTAGCCCTTTTGTTTTGGTTTATTTCCTTGGCTCTCTGAGGAATTTTGAATTAATCCAAAATAATTTGTATCTTTTTTTTTTTCTTGTTTTGGAAGCATATTGTCATCCTTAGGCTTGTCAGGACTAAGCCTGAACGCTATCTAGAGCTCATTTCAGATACTGCACCCCTTTTCCTTAAACTTAAGAGTCTCAGTCTTTTGAACTCCTTTGTACAGAAGATTTTACATACCCTTCCATTCACCCATCAGACTCCCATCTTGGAGTGAGCTTTGTTTATGCTATGTCTTTTCTCTGTTCTGTGATTTGTTTTTTTGTACAGTGTTTTATTGAAACTAATTCTTGTTAACACGTAAATGTAAGAATCCATTTTGCAAGGGTTTTTTTTATCACTAATTGGAAAAAGATACAATTGAGATGCAAAAGAGCAAAACAAAACAGATGGCCCAGGAGCAAAGGCTTCTATGAAAATTGGTAAATACAATATGATATTCAGTTTCATTTGTGTGTCACTGAGAAGATCTCAAAGGCTTTGAATTTTATGCCAGCAAATATAAAATGTGCATAATAGTTAAAAGTGTTTTGATAACTGTTTTGTTTTCGAACAATTGCCAGCATGTATTGATGATACCTTATCACCCGCTTTCACATTACATTAAAGCACTTCTTTCTGACTTCTTTTCAGAAGGCTATGAATTTCTCCAAAATCCCCCTGCTGGATTTTATCCAAGGCTTGGTGTGATAGGTTTTGCTGGAATTATTGGATTGTTTCTTGCTAGAGGTAAGTGGGAACCTTTTGAACTGCTTATGTTTTGATTCGGGATAAGTAATTTATTTGTGGGGTTTTGGATACTAATTTTTAATTGTGAGATCTGACTTAGCTGTACAAGCATGTTTCTACAATGTTCTTCCAATTATAAAGAAACTTCAAGTAAAAGGTGTTTCATAACCATCAGACTACAAAGGAATAAATTATGGTAAAATACAGAGGTTTCTGAACTATAATACATTTACAATTAGTTGTATATTCAAGTTCCTTCAGAGTATTGTTTATCCAGGCACAGAACTGCTGCATATGGTGATAATCAAAAATATTTGTGAACTGATTGTACTGTAAGTACATGCATATTTTGTGCTATAGGAAAGTGATACAGTTAACTTCATCACGCTACTTGAAGAAACTAATACATTTCTGTTTTCATAGAAATGTTGTTTTAAGAAATGTTAATTGTGGAAAAGCATTTTGTATTTGTATTGACATATTCTTAATACAGTGCAACAAAGTAACACAAGAAGAAAACTTGTAGAAAATGGAGCTATAAAATTCTATAGTTTGAATACCAGTGGGACTTGCTTTGGATAGAAATAAACTTTTTTGGGGCCTGTACATGTTGAACAAACTTGAAGTGTGTGCTTGGCCATGTAGAAACAGAAAGCATTCTGTAAATAAATGCCTTCCTCAAAATACTCAATTTTCCAGTGAGGATGATGAAAGCAGTATTTTTATTTTTTTTTTAATTAAAATCAAGGTCTCCAACTTCACACATTCGAACTTTTGTCTTCGAATTCCCACTTCTTAAGTAACGTGATCATGAATGAATGCAACTTCCAGCCTTTACAGTTGTAACAAAACAGGAGGGGGAGTGGAGTGCGGTCTTGAGTCTGGATCTGAAAGATTGGAGGGTCCCGAGTTTAATAAAAATAAAAATCCCTCATAGTACCAGTGTCTGATTTGTGAATCTTTTAGAATGGGAGCCATAATTTAAAACTTTTTGTCTGATTATATATATATCTATATGTATAACAAATATAAAATATATATATTTTGTCTGGTTTCCAATACTGACATTTCCAGAGAGTATCCAAACAATAAAAGTAAGTGCCCTTAAATTTTGATGCTACAGAAAACTAGAACCAAGTATCCTCTTCCCTCCTTGGTCTCACTTGAAAGATTGTATAGATAAAATCTGCCAGGTCTAACTATAACGCTTGGAGATAGAGCTGCCCACTAAGTAGAAAGTACGATATTCAGAGTTCAATCACGTGAGTGTTATGTAGCCATACAGCTTGATTTAAAATGACATTGAAGATACCTTGTTCTAACCTTGTGATGCACACTTGTAAGACAGAGGAAGCAATGCATTTATTGATACGAAACAGCAATTTAACGAAGTTTGGTAGTAAATGCCACAGTGGTTCAACAAGATTCAGTGGCAAGGTACACTTGATTGCAATGTATACTGCATAGAGGACAGGGTAAATCAAATGTGTCAGGGAGACCCCGAAGTCACAAGGTTCAGAAAGGACTCCTTTGCTTTCTGAACTCCTACTCAGAGGAGTCTAGGTGCAGCTAGATCCAGTCCTAGTCCCTGACTTGGTCAACAGTGTATGCCTAAAGATTTGTATGTGCAAAATCAGCCTGAAATGTAATCTTAGTGAAGCTTACAAAGTTTAGCAAGCTATTAGTCACTTACCAAGGACCTGCTATGGCAAGGAATCTCTCAGTATTGAGGACTAAGGATCTCTGCAGCAGGCATAACCTTGAGAAGTGTCCCTACTTGAGGGGAGATCTTGTCATGCAGCCTTCTGCTGCCCAGAACTCAGAGGGCTCTTGGGCTGCTCTCTACTTGTGGTTGACTTAGTCATATTTGCATGCGGACTACAGAAGTTAGTTTATTCCAGATTTTTTGTGAGTCAGATATTGACCAGCACTGCAGTTAAGTGAGTGCATTGCTTAAATTAGCCATTGGCTGTTGTGTTGTTATGTCTCCCTCAAGTCCACTTTGACCATCCATTACAACCGCCAGTGGTTATCACTTGAGCAGGTTATGGGAAATAAAAGGTCACACTGGGGGAGGAAGGAAGCACCTTGTTGAGTAGTACTGGAATAGATACGAGAGTATTCCTAAACTTTAAGTATTAAACTTCCTCTAATGAGCATCTCCTTCAGGTAGAAGCCTGTTGGTAAGCATTAATATCTCCAACTGTTACATTTACTGTGAAAGTGATAACTGTAGGCACACTGATAAACTATCACTAAGGAAGGTTTATTCATTCCCAGAAGCTACAACAAAAGTGCAATTTTCGTGGTTGTAAAGGTGCAATGAAGTTTGCCTTTTCTGTGCTTTCTTATAGCTGATTGATGCCAGATTCCTTCTTCACAAGACTAGCAACATCATTTTATAAATGTCTCTTGTTTATTGCCAAATTTCTCATCTCATTATGAGCATATGTTAGTGGAAACATTTCTAATATGCATTTCCTCTTCAGAATTCTTTATTCCTTTATTAGATGTGCATATGGCTTCACATATGGAACAGGTTGTTCTGTGAGGAACAGAACCATTGCATCCTGACTCCTGCTCTGTGACCTCTTTTCTCCTGTACTGCTTGCTTTTCTCTTTCACCTGCTCCCTTGTATGTTCCTTTCTGACTGGATAAACTGCAGCATGCCCTGTGACTGATTCAGTGATGCGTGTTGTTACTGGCCAGCCGGGATACACAACCTGTGCCCAGCTGTAATAAGAGGATGAACTTTCCAGGCAGTTAAATTATTTTAGACTTGTATGATTGAATAGAGAATTCAAACTGATTAAAATGTTCAAAATTTAGTTGGGGACTGAGCAATAGGCATATAGCATAATTATGCATATAGCATACTTGGAAGTACTTTAAAAGTACTTTCAAATGCTTTGCAAATTGCTATAGTGAATCAAGAAAAATTACTCATAAGAGCAGTTGTGGGAAAATCAGTATTTGTGAGTCAAGATAACTTAGAAAGTTTGTATTGGAATGTCTCTTGTTCTGCTTGATGTATCAAAAGAATGGTATCCTAACCTTTTTTTTGCATGAGTTTTTCCTTTTAGTTTAGAAAGGAGTATCAGTTGGTATAATTCTCTTAAATATCTCTTTAAGTGTGGCTTGTATTTCATTATTCAGTATTCTACTTCAGTATGAAATAAATTATGTATTCCTACAGTAAATAGAGTTGTAAGGTACTTTTCACTATGGAAATATATTAATAAAATTATTCTCTTATGGAGGTTAAAAGAATAATTACTCACCAAAGTAATCATGTTTCTTAAGAAACCAGTATCACTGAGCAGAAAATATGCTAAACTGTATTTAATAAAATTGTTTTGATTATAAATAAAAGGTTAGGACCATTTGGCTGTCACAGTTAACATATACTCTAACAAAGTTTTTGTTTTTTTTTTTTTTTCATGAAACAGGCTCAAAAATGAAGAAGCTAGCGTATCCTGCAGGTCTCATGGGTATTGGTGCCTCCATATATTACCCTCAGCAAGCAGTTGCTATTGCAAAGGTCAGTGATGATACCTTTTTTTGGAGAAGTGTTTTTTGCCTCCTACCTTCAGATTAACTGGTAATCCATTTTTGAAAGCCACATCAGTGTGCTTGGCACTTAAGACAGTGGTTACTTTGTCAACATGCAGTCTAGTCTGAAAGACGGTCATGCTCTGTTTCTTTCAGTGACTTAACATCTAACATCTACAGTAGTTTCTTCAGTTTGAGGAACATGATTTTCTTTCTGAATCTATAATGTCAAGTAATTATAAATCAACATAAATATGCTTAGTAAGCACAGTTTGCATGTTTACTTACCGTACTAAGGAAGCTTGAAATATCTTGAAAGCAAATGACAGCAGGGTGTGAAAGAAAGAAAAAAAGGGGAGGGACACTCTACAGTGAAATCATAGGAATAACTTTTTGAGATAAATATTGTTGATGTTATCTGCTTTTTGTTGGATAGAGTTTTAAGATAGCATGCATGTTCTGGAATGGCATAAGGATTCTGCTGCTTATTTGATGCCTTTCCTGTTTATGCATTTGTTGTTTCAGGCACATAAGAAACAACTTAAAGTTGCTCAAGTGGGTTTCTTGTGACAGAAAGAACCGAAAAGACCAGGCAATTTGCTTACAGCCCCTTCTAATGTCAGTTCACGTGCCTTGCTGTCCACACTCAGTTGTACTGGCAGTTCCTCAGTTCTCCACCACATTAATTTTCAAATCCAGCTTTTAATATAGAGTGTCAGAAATTCTTTATATTTCAGGCTTTGGTAAATTGCCTGTCTGGTTATTGATGATTTGTGAATGACATAGATGTCAGGGTGTAAATACGACTTTCTGAAGAACATAAGGTGTTCTTTGAAAACTGAAAGGTATTGATGTAGGGAGAGTCAAAAGCACTGTTTTTGAACTCTGCCAGCACTGTGATACCTTCGTCTTTGATGGAATCTTTTTTTAGTGCTTCTAGGATTCAGATGCTCTAAATACAGACAGTTCTGCTAACTTGTTCTCAGGGAGTGAAAATTATGCAAGTAGCAGAGGAAAAAAAAAACAACTGAACATCAAAAACGAAGAAGCTGAGACATTTCTGATGGAAACTGTGTATTAAAATTCTAGCTGCCTTCTAAACAATGAAGTGGAAAGTGATTGAAGATTGTTCAAACTGATGTTATCATTTTTATAGAAGCTTAGTTCAGTCTTAACTGTGGATTTGCTACTAACAGCTTCACAATTCTTTGTTTATTTTATGAAAACTTTGAAGTGCATGATTGCCCTTTGATTAATTCACAGTTCTTAGTCTGACTGTAACAAAACATCTGATATGAGACCATGAGCCTGAAACTTGATTGGGATAGGTTTAGCTTTGTTGACTTGGTTAGGACACTGGATGTAAGAGTTTGGAAATTTCTGTGGAGAGAGTGATATCTTAGATGCTGTTTTGGTTCCTCTAATTGCTCTCACAGTTTTCTTTTAAAAAGCAAAGTTTTAACCATGTCAGGTCTTACTAGTCATAATTTTTATGCTTTAATCTGAAATTGGAAGCACTTTCCTCTCTAGTAATTTTTGTGTAATGTTTCATAGGCCTTTCATGAAATGAAAGCCTAGAAGGGGATGCCTACAGTGCAAAGCTCACTCGCCAAATTAATAGAACCATATAGGAAATATTCTGGAACTAAACTTTAATTTTTTTAAATTTATTCTCTGTATTATGTACTTTTTTCCCCCACACTTAAGTATTTCATCACTGCTTCATTTTGTAATCTTTCAATTTTGAACATACTTTAGAAAACGAAAAGTTTTCCTGTGTTTTTGTTTTGTTGTTTTGGTTTTTTGTGGGTTTTGTTTTTTCCTTCTGACCTTTATTAAAGACTGTCCATTGGAGAGCTGGAAATAAATACAGTAAAATATATTTGCAGTTAAGGTACAACACTTGATGAGTCTCTCTGGAAGAAAACCTTTTTCTTTCAATTAAAATGTATGAGTTGCTAAGTGAAGTCACAGTAACAGAGATCATAATTGGTAATGGTTTTCAGACACTGCTAACCTAACTAGAGATGGAAGAAATGTACAGACTAATTTTTTTCTGCTTTAGTAATCACTCTAATAAATCACAAATTTGTAAGGGATTTATTTCCTCACTGCTAGTATTACTTCAATTTGTTTAACTTTGAATAAGTGGTCAGATGTTATATGTGGTAAGGGAACTGAATTTCATACTGAAATGTATTTCGTTCTGGTGGAACTTTAAATAGTGTTCTGGAGCTGTATTGCTTTCCAGCTAATCATAATACGTTTAAATATTTTTCTATCAACTGTGGCTTATCTTCCATCTGGAAAATAACTTTGTTATGAAGTTACTTACATCAGTCTCTTAGCCATTAGAATTAGTTTTTGTTCCGTGTTGTTAGAATTTCTGAAATTTCCTGAAGTAATGTGTGTTGTGCTTACCCTTTTCTTGAAAGAAAGAAAAGCTTCCTAGTACATAAGTTTATTTCTTTGTTAACAAACTGAATTACTTCTATGTCTCTGGAACCTACACCTCATCCCTTGCCCAGTTCAGTCCATGGGGCATATGTTGGTTGTACTTGCACAACTGAGAGCATGATATAATTACAGGAACTGAGCGTTGGAAAGAAGGAGTTGGGCTCACTTGATCCATGTTTACTGCAGAATTAAATGCTTGTTAACAGAGTAGTCATAGTGCAATTTCACAATAGAAATGTAGAAAAGCCAGCAGATTCTTGGTTTCGCAGCATGCAACGTAGATAAAGAATTGTAATTCTGCTCCATAGGATGCATTAAGTAGTTATAAAAATTTCCTCTCTCTGTTCCTGTTGACTCCAATTTGCAGCTTACAGTCTATCTTGAACTGTGTTTCTCAGTACTTCAGCAGTCTAGTTCTGAAAGTCAGATGAGCCAATGACTCATCTGGGAAGATAGTGTGACCAGTGGTTTAATCAGTACAAACCTACCAGGACTGAAAAATGTGTCTCGTTTTATGTTGCTAGCTGTGTCCTTCAGTCATACTACAAATAAACCTCCTCCCCCTTTATTGTGGCTATTTTTCAGTCCATGTGTGCCCAGCAGTGAACTACTTGGCACAGGATGTTGTGGATCTAAAACTTTGCATGGAGTTCAAGAGGAAGTGCAGCAAGTTCATAGGAGAGAGATTCTTCAGCATTGTTATACACATAGAAATCACATCTGTCTCAGGAAATCGCTGAGCAGCAAATTGTTGGAGACTGGAAGAAATTAAAAAAACTCATTCAGGAACTGTTTCAGAAACACCATTTATGCTTGCTCTATTCTCATAGTTTTGGTTTTCCAGCTTTGCCTGCTGTGGAAGATAGGGTGATACATTCTTATTTCTTGATTTTATAAGTTTTTAATTTAATAGCTGTCTAGTTGGGCACATTCTCCATTTTTGCTGTTCTTATAAATAAAGAAAACTGACAGTGATATGAAAGTGAGTACTGACCTGAGTCTGAAGTTGTAAGAGTCTAACACTCTTGAGTTTTAAAGGATGCTGTGAATATTACAGTCTTGTATCATGTAAGAGGTAGGAGGTACTCTTTTATTAGACTTCGGGATTCTTCTAGTCATAAAATTACTTGTTGGTGTAATACAGCAAACACCATTTTTCCTAGCTGTCTTCTGATTTGTGAGGTGATAGCTGGTTATTTGTTACAGCCATCTATCAGCAAATTTATTCTAAATAGTAAATTAAAAGAAGCAAAGGAGTACTCTCACTGTTCTCCCAAAGCAGTGAAAATAATGAAATTGCAAAATAGTGACAAAATAAGCAGGTTTGGCATTTTGTCTTTAAAATTAGTATGGTCAAATTAAGAAATAATTTGTGTATGTTAAATCTATAGAATGTTGAGTACTAAGAAAACCAGAATTGTACCATCATTCCACCCCTTTTTTATACAGCTGTATTTTCAGGTAGTCTTCAAACAGGTTTTTTAGCAAATTGGGTCGTCTTATTCCTCATGTGTTATTTGTTTTCAAGATGTTTATTAATGCTGTACACCTTGAGCCTTAACAGGAGGATGTTAAAGATCTTGTGTTTTGAGACTTCTTCCACTTAAATAAGAAGTAAGATAGTATTTCCCAGATTGTTAAGTTCATGCTTTCTGATACCTTTTGTTTCAAAGGTTGCTGGTACACAGCTGTATGACTGGAGTCTTCAGGGATATATTGCTGTAGAATCTCTATGGAAAGATAATCCTAAGAAGAAGAAATCTGGGGAAAAAAGTGGTAAGGTAAGAAGTCTCAGAAGACTGAGAAGTCTGAATTTTGTTGCATTTTCAGAAAAAGAATATTGAGCAATAGTAGGGGGTTTTCCACTCTGATTCAGCTTTTATTTCAGACAGAGGTTTCATTCTCTCTCTAAGTTGTGGAAAAATATTAAGCTTATTTTAAGTTAAACTTTCAGATATGCTGTTTGGAAGTTTTCTTTAGTATGATCTACTAAGTGTTTAATAAGAAAGTTGGGATTATTGCAGTTGTAGTGTGAAGGGTCAGGCGCTGAGGGTCTTGGTGAATTTAAAAACCCCAAACTTTTCTTTAAAAAGTAATTTGACAACAAGCTCCATAAAATCTGAAATAAATTTTTTCTTTTTTCATTGCATAGCTCCTCCTTGAAAAAGAGAAAATAGACTCGTTTGCAATTTATTACCTTTTTGGTTTTTTCTCTGAATATTCATGAATATTTGCTCTGGCATGATGATGCCATTGTGTGCTGCTCTGTTAAACGTTACTATCTAGTCATAAACCCAGCAGTTTATAGGGATATGCTGTTCTTGGGGATTTAGTCATAGATAACTAGCTGTATGGTCTAATACTTACAGCTGTATTTTAGGAATCTTTGGTTTAATTGGTTCTTATCCATAAGACTGCCAATAAAAATTGGGTTTCTTTTAAATCTCCCTTGAACTGGTCATCCTGGTGAGATGCCAAGCACAGTCATTGCTGAAAGCTTCTGCTTTCTATATTTCCAGTTGTTAAACACTATATGAGGAGTAGGGCTAACGTTCACATACATGATTTTTTTTGTTTTATTTTGGTCTGGCATTACTGTTCTGTGTTACACTAAGCAGACTGATGTTGCCTTAGAGATGCCTGCATCTGATGACAGAGCAAATGCTAACATAGTGACTTTGTTTTCCAGAGTTTGGCAAGCACTGAAGTTTCTTTAAAGCAGCATTTTTGAATTAACAGTGTTAACACAACTAAGTGGATGTCTACATGCTTATTTTCAATTTTAGAACAGAGCAGCTTTCCTTATTCCCCCTACAAAGCATCAGTGATACAGCAGGATTTCCCTGCCTACTTCACTAGAGAAGAGAAGACTTTATTTTTTTTTTTTTCAGCACTCCTGTGATCCATGCTTGTACAATAGCACTGTTTTAAGGCATCTGTGCCTTTAGTCACTTTAAATCTCAATATCTCGGCAAGCGTGCTCTTCCATAGTTGATTTATAGTCAACAAAGTAGTTGCACTACATTTAAGTAATGTTATTCAGTGTACGTTAATTGGTTTTGAGTTAGTGTTTGTATTGGTATCTAACTATTTGCTTATGTTTGTGTGTTAAAGTAGTGTATATTAAGAATTTATATTAGATTTTTAAAATATAATATACATATTCCTACATAAAACCACAGAATGGTTGATGTTAAAAGTCTTTTTTGCTGTGGACTCCCTGATTGAGCCATAACTCACAGCTGGTAATAGTTCATGCTTTATTGTAAGCCAGAAGTCATATCTGAGCAGAACATGGTGTATTCAACCCCCAGGCCTAAGATATAAAGGGGAAAGCCACTGAGATGTTTTGGAGAGGCAGTTGCACTTGAACAGACTGAAGGTACGAGACCAAGTTCCCTAGGTAGGTCTAGGTATGGGACTAGTTCCAGACAAGCTGGGTTGGAGAAATGCTTAATTCAGTTGCTGAGTTTTATGAGAGTGGAGACTTTCATCAGTGAATACTCATCCTGTATGGGCCCTAGGTGCTTCAGTAACTGCACTTGTATAGCTCTTTGAATAAACAAAGGCTAGTTAATTGTACTGTACTTTTCCTAAAACCTAGGCTGCCAAAAAGTATCACAAAAAATAGGCAACATTAAAATATTTCAGAAAGACAAACTGGCAACATCAGTAAAAATTAGCTGAGCTTTTTATGTTTTTGTGTCCCAGGCTTTCAAAGGGAAACACATGGTTGTTATTGGAAGGCAAAAACTTTTGAAGCTTTCATCTTATTGTAATGCTTATGCAAGCACTTGCTACCTCAGCAAAAAAACAAACGACAGGCAAAATTGCAGAGACCACTAAGTAAACAGACTTCTTTCTCTTCCTCCTTCCAGAATCTTTAAATCACACCCATTACTTGCCAAAATATGATACTTGTACAAAGGAGCAAAATGCCATTGAATCATTTCCTCCTGAAGTTCAGGTATCATTAGTGTTAACTGTTGCCATTTAACTTAATGGATTAGGCAAAATACAGAAATCCTGTGACTCAGATGAAGAAGCACTTATGCACTTGATGAAATTGCCTGCATTTCAGATGTTCAATGATCCCTTACCACTGGAGCATACAACCTACAGCCTCATTGCTTTTGTCCTCTGAAGCTATTAGAGGGTTTTGTTTCCCCAGTGTCCGGAGAGGCTGAACAGCAGTTGTCAAAAGTCTCATGCTTTAGAAATCACTAGAAAATGCACTGACAAATATCTCTAATAGAAGTCTACTCTGAAACTTCCTTCGGTCTGCAGTGGTGAAGCAATATAAATATGTATTTGAGAATTTTTGGTAGCCTCGTGGAAGGATTGAGTTGGTTTTGTATGTATATTTCTGATTGTGGTACTAGGCAGCTAGATTCCTTAGCTAGTGAAGGCAAATATAAATGTTATTCTTGAGTAGTTGTTACAGCATATGCAACCCATTTGGTGAAGCTGTGCCAGAGCAACAGTTGTTATTTTTTTGTTTTTGTGACACTCATATTATCATTTTCCTGTTGCTACACAAAGGATTCTTGCAAATAATCAAGCAAGATATGGGTGGCTCTTTTTGGCTTGTGTTAATTTGTTACATTGCTCATAATTTGATAGTCATAGGTACCACAGCTGTGCATAACTTCATGTTTGTGCAGCAATATGTCATTGAAATAGATGTGGTATGTTAATTTTCTGAAGGTTTTATGAAACAAAAACCTGTGCCAAATTGAGGTCACATCAACTGACATAGAAGTTCTGCCAAGAAAGATGAATTCCAGGACCAGCATTTCAAAACACTGTGTCTGGAGCTCCTCCATGCAGCAAGTCAGTCTGATAAGGTTTTGAATATGCTGTTTACAGTATATAGCATTCTGGTATCCTGCAGCTGGCTTGTTCAGGGAGCCAGCTCTTCAGGATGTCAGTATGAAAGCCCTCTGCTAAAACTACACAAGTACCATTAATAAAAATCAGTGTTCACATCTTTCATTTCCAGAAGGATGAAACATTTTCCTAATAAGGGAATCAGGAGTAGTTATTCAGCTTCTTTCTGTATACTTTATCTCAATATAAAGGACAACTTTTTCCTACCTTCTCCTCTACTTGGGGGAAGAAGTAGAAATGTAACCATCTTGTTGGGAGGCCAGGTATATATGAAGGGTTTTGTCTTCTGAAAATCTTTTGTTTGCTTGAGTGATCTTTACTCACAAGAAGTAATTCCACAAAAATCAGTGGAATTGGTATTAATTGTTTATATTATCAGGTCGTAAATCTCAGGGGAAGTGACAGTGAAATGGAGGATGTGTCCCTCACCTTGTTGATCTTAAACTTAGTGTGCAGAATTTTTAGAGAATCATACCAACCAATGCTTTTATGCAGTTTTTAGAATGATGTGTTTGAAACCTTTGTGAGGAGCATTATGTGACATCAAACTTTCATTAATTGGGTTTTGCAGTTAAGAAGGCTAATGCTCTGTACTACTTTCAAGGTAGTCTATATGAATAACTGGTCCCTTTGCTTTGCCCAATATCATCATTCATGCAAGATCTTTTTCTACATTTCTTTTCTTCTACACTTGCCTTCTAGTGCCTACAAAAGTGTTGAATTAGCTGAAATGTTAGGCCAGTAAATTGCAGTTTCTTCTCTGCCCCCCCTCCACAATCTCTCTTTAGTACTGGCTGAGTTTGTCAGCTTTAATAGCTGTCCTTAGGTCAGAGGGATGGACAAACCATAGCAGCTTGAGGATTTTGTGCAACAGCATAAACTGAAGGACTGTAGTTTTCTATACAAAGGATAATAACTTATTTAGAGAACTGCTTAAAGAGAGGTATTTCAGAGCCAGTATTTCAGTGCAATACATACCACGTATAAATATCTAACAAATCTGGTCCTGTTCATCAGTCAGCTCATTTGATATTTTTGCAGCTTTTTTGTCCTTCCGCTTCTGCTTCTGTAATTTGTGCTGTTGCATTGTTCTATACTGTTGTGAACTCTTGTTATAATATGACTTTGTCTTCAAGTGACAAGACCATGTGTTACATCACCAAATCATGTAAACCCAGTTTTCGTTCCAGACAGCGAGCTAATGTACTGAATCACATAGAAAAACAATTTTCTTCAGTTAGTTCTCACTTTGTTTTGTCTTTATACCACTCAAAGACTTCTGCTATACTTTCAGCTCTGCTGGATTCTCTCAATTCCCCTGACACTGAACTGGGTACCTGTTGTTTTTACTCAAGTGGCCAAAATGTGGAAAAGCAGAACAGCACTAGAGCTCTAAAATCACCCTCCTTTTCAGGTCCTGTTCCTTTCTTCATGTGTATGCTCTTTCCCACTTCAGTCCAACCAATAATAAGATCTTACAGAAACTGTTGGGTTTATGTTTTGGTTTTGGTTTGGTTCCCCCTGCTACTGTCTGTCATTTGGTTGTCTAAACAGCTCCAGAGATTGAGAGAAACTCTTGTGGCTTACTGCTTGGTTTTCATTCCTGCCTGGTCTGTTGATAGAAACCATCTGTGACTTACCAATAATAATACATTTTTTTATATATATATGTATAACCTATATATGTGCTTATCACACACATAAGATATAAATATTAAAAATCTATCTATATGGCTACATCTGGGTATTTTCTTAAGTGCTAGCTGGTGACAGAGTGCTTCCAGGCACAAAGACTGCTCAGTTTTGGGTGCTGGTTTTCTGTGCTTGCTCAAAACAAGCATCAGGAGAATTGTGGACCTGAACTTTCCCACCTGAAAGCTCTAGTGGGGCATCATAGACTGTGATTGTAGCAAACTTAGATTGTGTTTCGGAGGAATGTTTTTAAGTCACTTGTGTTTTGAGCATCTTTTGAAAAACAACATAAGCAGCTGAGAAAGCTTCTTTCCACAGCAAGTGCTTATGGGACTTCTCTTTGGTAGCTTCTGAACAAACAAGCAAAACTTTGGTCATCATAGGATGATAGAATCAACCAGGTTGGAAAAGACACTTTAAGACCATCAAGTCCAACTGTTATCCCAGGACTGCCAAGATCACCACTTAACCATGTTGCTGAGGGCCTCATCTACATGGTTTTTGAATGCTTCCAGGAACAGCAATTCCACCACTTTGCTGGGCAGCCTATTCCAATGCCTGGTCACCCTTTCCATGGAGAAATTTTCCCTAATATCCAGTCTAAACTTACTCTGGCACACTGTTCCCTGTCATATGCTCTTCTTTTATTGTTTGGTAGTAAGATCAACAACAGAGTAAACCTTTTAAAAATTACTGCTCCTCTTGGGTTGGATCCTGTCGTGGTTTAAGCCCAGGCTGTAAATTAGTCCTTACTCTGGGCAGTGGTGAATTGAAATGTTAGAGGTGGGAAAGACAAGTTGGACTTTCTATGGGCAACTCTGAGTAATGTTTTTGGAAGTGCTTCATATTTCTGAGAGAGTCAAGTTAAAGCTCAACTGAAATAAAATGAGAGTAAGTTATTGATTCACTGGAGGAGGATGAATAAGATAAACCAGTGATGTTCACTTTATTCGAAGCACACATTACAAACAAAAGAGGACAGAATAAAAAGTCAACTATTAATCTGTGAGCCTAGGTGAGCCTTTGTTTTTCTTTTGCAACTGCTGTTGTTTTCTGGTGGCCACTCTACCTTGCAAGAGTTTTCCATAAACATGACAGTGATGTATACCTGCCTTTGGAGTTATAATTTCTAAGGTTAGGTGCTAGTGTAAAGGGGCCTGGCCATCTGCAAGATGTTTTCAAAGGCAGCATCACAAGCTGATTTTTGTACTTGGCTATTCTGTAACGTGAGAAAAGCCACCACACATTCGGGGTTTTTGACATTAGGCTGGCTTGCTTTTAGTCATTTTTCTCTGTATGGAAGGAAAATTTTCAGAGAAATACTTGCAATATTTTTAAGTTTGTTGTTTAAAGTTTAGGTCTTTAATGTATCTGTTAGATACTGTGACCTAAGTTGGGGTGTACTGAAACCCTACAGAGCAGTGTGTAGGGTCGCCTTAGTTGAAATATTGTATGAAGTTTCAATTAATGATTTTCATAATTTTTAATCCTGTGGAATCCCAATGTACTGAACACTTTACTAATGAATGTGTTAGGGGGATTTCTTGTCAGTCACACCTGTCAGTCAGAAGCATAAGAATGCAAAATGTTTCCCCTTCTGTTATGGCGTGGAGCTCTGATGTGTGAACTCTTCTGGGCACCCAGACACATTATGGAGCAGTTGTGGAGCCCGAACATGGAAAGACTGTCTTGAATATATGCCTACTTCAAATTATCAGAGGGCATCATGGCACAGAGCAGGTCTGTCTTCTGGGTCATTGATCTAAACACATTTTTTGCTTCTGATCTGGTTCTGAGTGTGGCTAGAGGACTTTGACACTTTGTTGTAAAATTAGGCGTGTTTATTTCCTATGCCAGCTCAAACGACATCCTTTTCTGGCTACCCATATTGCTGCTTCATCAGTCTCAGTAGGCTCACTCTTTACGTTGTGGGCATATACAGTGGATGGCATCAACAGAACATCTTAATTGCTTATTCAGTAAATGAGTTTGTATGAGGAATGACAGTTTAGTAGTGGCTTCAGTTAAATAACTTGGGTTTAATACATGTAGTGAGACAAGCCCTGTGGTGAGATCTACTGAGCTCACAGAAACAAAGGAACTGAGCAAGACCCCTATTTTCCTGTAGGTTTTGTATGTGTTGTTTAGGTGTTCTTTTTCCTCTTTCCAGTCAAAAAGGCAGAGGGAGGAGGAAGGTTACCTAGATGGTGTTTGCTTTTTACAAGTTAAGACAAGCAAGTGGAGAAACGGAACTCTCTATGAACAACTTATTTTTAGCTCATTTGTTCAGGGTTGAGTAATCCTTAAAATGAGGCATCACGAGTCAGATTATTCACTATAAATTGTAGTAAAATGTCATAACTTACATGTTCCTGTACAGGAAAATTATGGAGTAGATCATTATTGTGCAGTGGGTGTAGTTTGTGGGTGTGATTTCCTATACTATGAAATATCCAGGGTAGTGATCATAAAAAAAATGGGGTTTTGAAAAGAATTATCTTTTGAAGATCTTGCCAGGCATATATTAAAATAGAAATCTAAGAATTATCTTCATAATTAAATCTTGATGTATTGAGTCCATGTCCCCAGCGCAGCATATGTAAGGTCTCACAGACTCAGTGCTTTATTCATAGTGTTTACTTTGTGCTGGGACATAAATCTCACCCATCCTGTAAAATGTTTGTTTTCCAGTCTCTTCTGGCTTGTTTTGTTACATTTTCCATCACATTTAAGTCATATTGGTAAAATTATCTTTTAGAATAAAAAGAAAATGCCATTTAATTTTCATTTGTAAGATTTAAGAATGATTGGGGCTGGGTGTGACCTCTGATCACTTCCTCCACCCCCCCTGTTCAAAGCAGAGACAGCTTTGAAGCTGGATTTGGTGTCTTGGGCCTTGTGCAGTCAAGCGTTGAATATCTCCAAGGATGGAGATTCAAAAAGTTCTCTGGAAAATCTCCAGTGATCCTGCTGCAGTGTGAGACATTTATATTTTTTTGCTCCTTAGATCTCATAGAACTTTGCCATGCTCCTGTGTCCTTTGCTCCTTGTCATTTTGGTGTGAGCCTCTGAGAAGAGCCTAGCTCTTCTGAATATGTAAATGGCCATTAAGGAACTGTGGATAGCAATTAGGGAACATTTGTCTGGTCTTCACCAGGCTAAACAGACCCACATCTCTCAGCCTGTCCTTGTATGTCATGTGCTTCAGCCTCCTAGCCATATGTGGCCCTTTAAGTATTATTTTTTTATTGATATCTATTTAAAGCTATAATCAAATGCCAGTTTGTTACAGCATACTTGGCAAATAGACAGACACTCTAACAAGCCTCCTTTCATTCTTTGACTTTATCATTTATTTTGGGGAAAGTGTGAGAACACTCTCTCAAAGGATATGTACTAAAAGAGACCTATTGTATAAATGCAAACAGAATTCAGAGAATGCAAAACAGCAGTTACTCTGTGGGAATTCATCCTCTGTTATTAGTGCAGGCAAAATGAGTCAATTAAAACATTTCTGTTGAACTACTTGTTCTTTCAAATGCTTTAATTGCTCAGCCAGCTACAGGAAGACTAAAATCTAGAAACTGTTTGGTAGAAGATCATATTTGAGTATATTATACTGAATTAGTCTCATCAGGTACTTGACTTTGCAAGGAGTTTTTGTTTCAGCTTTTGAAGAGAGTTTCTGTTCTGGCGAAAACAGTAATTGTGGGTTGCATCAATTTAAATTTCATGTGTACTTTTCCCTCCTCAAGAGTGATGCAGATGGTGACAAGCCCCTGGGAATCCATGCTTCAAATGAAGAGTGAGCCAAGATGTAGAACACCAGATCACTGGGTATCAAACAGGTAAAGGATAAAGACTGATAATAGTATATGGCTAAAGAAGAAAAATAACCTGAAAAGCTGAAGATTTGCGAGTTTGACGAACCTAAATTCTTCAGTTTTAAAGCATAGCAAGTAAATATTTCTCTCCTCCAAGGGTTCAGAGTTAATCTAGCAAGGCCTTGTTCATGTATTGTTGCTTGTTTTTTGTTCTGTTGAGGTTTTTTATTCCTTTCTGATTTCTGCCTCCCATACCAAAACCTCTTTGCCTTCATCACACCTGTGCAGGTACGAAGGAGAGGAAAGAAACCTCTCCCTGCTGATACGTTTTCTCTAAAGGTTTGTCAGTGCCAGTGTGCAGCATTTATCTTACAGATTTTAACAGTCAGTCCGCGACATGCCTGACCTTTCACGTTGATGCACCTCCCCAGTGAGGTGTGCTGTACCAGCTGGGAATGAATGATGGAGAAAATGAAAGCAGCATTTCTCAGTCCTCCGAGCCAGAAACTCAAGTTGAGGCACCAGTCTCTTTCTGACTTGGACATTGGGCTGCTTTCAGGCAAGTCCTGTGGTGGTTACAGTTTCTAGAAAAGCAAGAAAACCAGACCCAAAAACATCCTCTCAGCTTTTTTAAGGTGGTTCAATTTTATAGGACAAAAATTGCTTTATACTTGAGGTTTATTATTATTAATGATAATGTAATTGGACATGATTTGGTACAAAAAAGCAGATAATGTCTGCTTTGTAATCAGTTGATAAAGGATGTTTTTTCTGAACAGGTTTGCCAGTTGCTTGTCCTTGCCCTATATTATTTTCACATTGTGTTAAAGACTTCCTTTTCATCAGAAAGTGTTCCTAGCATTGCAGGGACTCATTATTTTTGTATGCAGTGTTCCATTTACCAGAAAAATCCTGGTTTTTCCTAACTGCCAACTGGGTAAATAGAGTCTGGATTTAGGAAACTGCACCACTTTCTTCTTCCATGCATCATCACCAGTCACAAATGTTTGCAGATGTGATGGAATGCACACATCTGCTGAGCAACAGTGTTCCACTCTTGCACAGTCAGCATTAAAAGTAGTTTCTAATGTTGTGTTTCCCTTAATATATTGTTAATTGCCATAGCTAATTCTCCCAAGGCCAAAGGTATGCTGACTGGCTGATTTACTGAGTATGTTAGTTTTTCCTTCAGACATATGTATTTAAAGTCTTTAAGAACACCATTTTCCAAGTATTTTACAAAATAGCCATGGAAAATAAAAAAGAATTTTAAAAAGAAATAACAGTGGGGTTGGTTGGTTTTTTTGTGTAAAGATACCCAGGAGAACCAGGAGGAAGAAAAAGCTGTTCTAAATTCACTAAAATATTGTGCTTCTTGTGAACTAGAACATAGCTACTAAATGATAAAAAGCCAGGAAAGCTGAACTTTTGTTTATGTGGGGACACTAGGAATATCAAGGTTCATTACAAACAGAAATCCATAAATAGCTTTTCTTTTCTTTTAGCAATTCTTACTATGTAAATATAATTTCAGTTAGGTCTTTATTCACTTTTTGAAATGTTAGTTTTTGCTGAAAGCAAAACGGGAGGTGGTGGAAGAAAAGGAACAAAAGCTGTCAGAAAAGGCTTGCACTGAAGTTGGTATCCAGATCCTTTGTCTTCAGGATTTTAATCATAGATATGCTATATAAGTAAATTTTGAGGAAAGCCTCACTAACAGCTGCTGTCACAGATGTTCAGCTGTCTGTTGGGTGCTTTTAAGGTTGAAGACAATTGCTCAGGTGCTTATAGTACCTGTCTGCTGCTGGTGTTGAAATCTGCTTGCTCCACCACATGCTGTTTCTGGAGATGGTGCTTACATGGAACTGCTGGATTGCTGACCTAATCAGAGGTCAGCTCAGTACCAGTTTAGAGCTGTTCTGCGGGGGTGGCAGTTTGTTAGTTCTGTTTGAAATCAAATCCAGTTATTTAAGTCCATACCCAAGTCCAGATGTTCTGTTGGATTTGGATGATCCCAAAAGTTGCAGGATGCTGCTGTGATCTTGGAAAGGACATATTTGTTTCTTCTGAATGAGATCAGTCCTGAAAGTCTCACTGTATTTTCAACTGTTGGCAATACTCCTTGCCAACGCTCTTCAATGTGGTTACTAAAATGAAGACAATCTCATTTTCCTCAATGATTTGCCACAGCATGGGTCTCTGGGTTGTGAATGGTCAGCCAAGGATAAAATCACTGTGTTGGAGACAGTAACATATCTCTCTATTCCAAAAACCAGCAGCATTGCACCTCCTTTATTGTAGCATGTTTGTCATCAATAATTATATGCAAACTACAGCTCAAACCACATCTCATCATGGGAGAAGCAAGCTTTAATTTTATCCAGCTGTTGTGCTGAAGAGTGATACGGCTTTGTGTTTTTCCATGGAGATAGCATATCTCATTCTCACTCTGTTCACTTTCCATATTTACGTAATTCCACTTCTTTGAGTTGAAATACCCCAGGTTTACACCAGAGTAAAGTGAGATTAGGAAAAAATGCATTTGATGGGAATTAAAAAGAACTCTTTTTGAGACAGTTGGTTTGTTACATGAGATTCCAGTTGGTGTTTTGTTGCTTTGAAGTGTTTTCTCTTGTGTATTTCTGTACAGGTCAACTATAGGAATCAAATTCTCAAGAGCAGGCATAATCATTAGTGCTCTAATGTCAGTAATATGAAGAGTTAACAGTATTTACTAGTAATAAATTGGTATTGAGAATGTTCCTCAAATACGTTTTGAACAACTTCCCACATCAAAGAAAAGAAGTTTTAACTGCACTTCAACATTGGAAAGAAAAGGCTTATGATAGTTAACTCTGCTTTCTTCCTCCTCCCCTCTCCCCCTTACCCTTCTGTCTTTGGTTGTAGGTGAACAAAAAAAATACAGAGCAACCATTTCCCAAGAAAAAGGAAAACCATCTGAATCCATTTTGATTTTGAATGTGACTAATCTGCCTTCTGCCTCAGGAAGGACTGATGGGGTGTGCTGCTTGGCCTTCTGGTATTGTAACTGAAAGGACACTGTATTTTGGGGCAGTCTTGAGACCTTGTACTCGGTTCTGCGGTGGGACTCATGTCTGCCCATGCTTGTCCCATCGCAGGATCAGCATTGCAAGTAGCAAGTCTCAAAATTCCCCAGCCTCTTGTTGTTATTTATATATAAAATATAATTCAGTTACACAAAATGATCCTTTATTTTTCCCTCCTCCTATTTTCTTTAAGTTCATATAGTTGGCCTTTGCACTGTCTGTGAAAGGTTCTTGAGATGCTGTTGACAATGCCTGTATTTTTTAACAGTGAGGAAAAGCTTAAAGTAGCATGATGTTTTGGCTAATGTTAGCTAATAGAATTACGAATGAGGACAATTACAATGACTCTTGTGTTTTGTCCAAGTCTCCCTCTCCTTTCTGTACAAATCTTCTACCTCATCCGTGCCAGCAGGAGGTATATAATGAAGCATATGTGATTTCCTGTCTAGTAGATGGATGGGAATGCAGCTGTAAATGGTTGTTCTTGTTTCTGCTTGAAGGCACAGCTCAGTGGGAACCAGAATGTTATGGTGGTGGGAACCAGCTTTAGAATAACTTGGCTGTTTCCTTATTCCCATCCAGGGAGGGGAGGAAAAAGTGAAGGGAAATACAAAAGGATTTACAGCATTTTAAAATCATTGCACAATAAAAGCCTTTCATCATCTGTTGGCATTTACATGAGTGTCTCTTCTGGGGCATGGTGCTTCACAAGTCACTAATCCAAGTAGCTGAGAGCATTTAAAGCTGTGTTGGTGAGTCTTAATGTTCCTAAATTAATCAGAATATGAGGAATGGGGGAAGGATGGAATTAAATGTGTGCTTGTTCAATACATTAACTTTCTAAAAAGAACAGGGAAGAAAATACAATGTAGATTGGATTCAAAATGCTTTTAAACATCTTTGTAATTAGTTGATTAGATATTCCAGCTGAGCGTATTCCACACTTTTAGAGGAAAAAACCCAGACCTTGGCAATGCAAATACCAGTCTGTGTGGGCATTATAAAGCAGGCCAACTCTTTTTTAACACAGGCATAAGGCATATGGTTGCCTCAGGCAGCAAAACAGTATCTCTCAACATGTTCAGTGTGTGTTTTTATGATTGTTTTAGGCTGGTTAAAATGGATGTTGATTTAGCAAAGGGAACAGAGTTCTTGTGTGGGGTTTGAGATGTGTGTGTTTTTGTTTTTTACTTTAAATTCACCAACATAGTTCAAACAGGCTTGGGAGGATCAAAGTAGTGTTTTTGTCAGTAGTAGAAAGGAAACTTGGGAAATACTTGTCATAGCTCTAATTGCTCTGTTATACCATTCCTGCAATACAAGCATCGATTTCTTTCTTCCCTTAAAAATAGGCTTTAGATGCCTGTATTTTTCTTTTCAGTAATATTTGGCATATGCCACATTGGCATTTAAGAACATGATTACTTGGTAATTCAGGTATTTTCACCCCTAAACTCCACCAAGGGGTGCTTTCCTCATTCTTCTTTTTAGTGCAGTAGTTAGTTGGTCTGTGTCCTTTTGCTGCCTGGGAGAGCAAAGTGAAAATTATCATGTCCAGTCTGTTTCATTAGCTAATCCTCATGCAAAGAAACCATGGCTTTTAATTTTTGTTTACATCTGTTTAAAAAATCCTGGGTTAAATAAGTATCACTTGACTTAAATGCTTTTCACTTGATAACATCTTCGTACTGCATGTTTACAGTGCTGCTTGAAAATGTCCTGGGCAATTGACATAAAAACAGAATGCTTTTATCTAGCAGGAAATGACTGCCTTGGAGCACCTGCATGCACACATGGTGAGGAGATGGTTCCAAAATGTGAGCAAGATAGCCTTAACTGAAATCCTTTCCTTGTGTCTTCTATTTTTTACAAGTACGGGAAACAAAACTTCCATGCTGGTAAGACTGCAAAGAGATCATAAACATTCAACTGGCTTGGCACAGACTTTCTAATGAGGAACAGGAGAGTAGTTGACCACTGTTCATGTATGTGTCTACATTGATGCACAGATGCGTGGAACTAATCTCTGCATGCACGTGTTCTCCTTTGCCAGACTTTGCCTGTGGGTATTACGACATAAGCGAAAACCAGTGTATTCCCCACCCAAGACTCATGTCAACAGTTTGGTCATCCTTCCCCTTGAAGCCTTTTGTCTTAGTAACTGGAGTCTGCAGCTGAGGAAATCATGTTCTCATTGGACATCCTCAGCCATAGCGGCTGTCAGCAGATCTACTGGGGCCAGGCTGCAGTGCTCTTTCGTAAAAACATGATCTTTAATCTCTGCAGCATGTGAAAGTTGTAGAACTTGAGATCGTCAGGTTGACCTATGCACCCCTCAGTGCTGCCATGACAGTTCCTGTGTTAGTTGTCTTAAGTGGACAGTGTAGCCTCTCCTTGTGCTAGAAAGAGCATCACCAACCTGGAGTAATCCTGTTGGCCCAGGTAAATAACCACAGTCTTGCAGCCGTGAATAAAAACATGAACATTTGTGCCAAAATACCATTGCAAAAATTTTTAGATTTGGTGCTCTAACTGCAGAAGGCTCTGGACACAGACTTACTAAATGTAATGTTTTGGAATCATTGTTCATTGCCTCTGTCACCTTCAAAGAGAGCTATAGCTGCAGTACAGGAAAGAGGAAGATTGGTATTGAGGGAATCATGTTTTAGACCTAGAGAACAGAATGCCCTGGGAGTTGGAGGGGCTCGCTACTGCTCTGTTTATGTGTCCTGGTGGAAAAATGTCAGTGTGCACGCGTTCACCTCAGAACAAATTTGAACTCCTGCTGTATGTGTTTCATTTCCCTTTTTTCAGTTTTGTTGAAGTTACTTATGTACCTTCCCATGGATCCCAAGTTCCTTGTAAAGCCAGTTTAGTCATAATAAACTGCTATTGACAAACAGCATTTTGGCTCTTCAGGCATGCTGGGGAAGCCTGCATTGCTTCCTGCTGGACCCTCCTGGTTGCAGCATCTTAAAGCAGTGTTGGCTATTGCACCTGGATGGCCTGGCAGCTGGCTAGGTCATCCCACTGCCGGGTGTTTATCACAGGTACAAAAGCTGCTTGTTTACAAGGAAAACCTTTGATAATATCTTAACTATAAAGGAGAAGTTGTTTTACAGAACAGAAGATGTTTCTAATTGCATAACAACCCCCTGGCCTCTTAACTCTGGACCATTAGCTGAGTCTGGTATATTTTGACTGTGGTTGGCTCTTAAATTGAGTGGGGCTGACAGCTTTCTCAAGGACTCTTTGTAAGCAATGTTGATGCACTGATGCAGTGGTGGTGTTTTCTCTCGTTTGTGGTTAGCGCAGTTCATTACTGGCAATCTCTGGTTAAAGACCAAAGTCTGATCTGGACTTCCATCTTGTCTTGAAGCTTGTGGATTCCACCAGAATGCTGCTCTCACAGTCACATTTCCAAGCTGTTGGTGTTTCATTGCACTGGTTTTGAAAGCTGGAGAAATCAAAGGTGGGCTCAGGATAAATCACAGCTCATTACCAGTCTTCTTCCTCTAAAAATATCTTTCTGCATGGGAAAGGGAGCTACAGTGCCTGCCACAGAATGAGCTGTCGGGCTCTCTTGCCTCCTGGCTTTTTATATTTATTTATTTATTTATTTATTTAATTTTTTATTTTATTTATTTTTATTTAGACCTTTTTATTTAAAGGTCTAAACCTACCAACTAACAGGCAAAGCCAGTCAGTCAGGTGGGCCACGTCCATTTCTGGCAGGCAAGCTGATACGATGATCCGTTACTGAGGCATGATGTTGTTATTGGTAAGCTTCGCTGGGTCTTCTAGAGAGAGGAAGGTGAATCCCAGGTGATTTGCTGCTGTGTGCCCAGGAATAGTCATGCAGCAGCCCGAACTATGCTCAGGTTCACAGTCCTGGAGTCTCTGCCCACTATGAAAACAGCAGTGAGGGCAATCATAGAATTGTTTGGGTTGGAAGAGATTCAAGCTCATCCAGTTCCAACCCCGCTGCCACAGGCAGGGACGCCTTCCAGTAGTCCAGGTTGCTCAAAGCCCTGTCCAACCTGGCCTTGAAACGATAGGACAACTTGGTCAGGGAACTTCCTTATTTGTTTACAGTGTGAAATAAACCTGCACAAGATTTAAGAACTTAATTTGATATAGACTAAAGCTAAAGGACGTGCTCTGTTTATAGTCTGAGTGTCCAGATCTTGTTTAACAGTACTGGCAAGTTCATAAGACAGCCCCATGGAGGAACAAGATGGATCATTTGCTGCACATGTTTTGGCAGAGAGGGCAGATGCTATGGCAGGAAGGCTGTTGCTGCAGTTCTTTACCCACTTGGGTTCACCAGTCCTTCCACTCGAGGAAGGTGGCCTGCAGCCCTGAGATCACTGTGCAGACAAGTGCTGGAGGGCTGCATGTGAACATCTCATCTCGCTGCAGGGACTTGCTCAGCAGCCTCACGCCTGGGCAAAAGAATAATCTGAAGAGAACCTAACTTCTGCCTTGTGTGGCTGTTACGATGTGAAGGCCACAGGACCATACCACTTCCCATAACAGAAACCTTTCAAATCCTGCTGTGTTCTGTGTCCTACTGCATCTGAATTTTCCAAGTCTAAACCTGGAGTACCTTTGCTCAACTCCAGGGCACAGCACCCATGGCTTTGAACTGAAAATGAGCTGCATCCAGCACTTAGCCAGGAGTGCTGCAGCGCCCTGCGAGCCTGCTGTGTGACCATGGGAAAGACAGATGCCCTGAGCAGAGAGGGATGTGATGATGTTCCCTCTGTGCCAGTTCAGGGCTTTACCTCGGGGACATAGAAAAGCTCTACTTTTTCCAACAGTGGGTTGGACACTGAAGCATGAAAGCAGAAGAGTCTTCATGGCTGTATGCAGGCAGCTGTGGAAACAACCCTCACCACCACAGTTTTAGCCCCCTTTTTTTTTTTTTTTTGGTGTTAAAAATAGTGTAAAGAAACATGCACAGTTCGCATATCAAACCTCAGTGAAAGAAAAGGGATTCTTCCCTTCCCCCCATCCCCTGCCCTAGATTAAGTTCACAAATGTCCTCTCTGTAAATTTAGCAAGCTTCAGACTCACTTCCTTTTGTAAGGAGACCTGAAAGAGCCATTTCCTGATTCGTACAGCGCTCTTGTATGCACCCACTAAGTGCTCATTCATGCTGTGAATCATAAAGGTAACCTCCGTTCAAGTTCAAGGCACTGCTCGGAGCTGTACAGAAAAAAAGAGTTTTGTTATTCAACACAGCCACTGAAGTCATCATTCGCTGAGGAGCCGCACCAGTGGGGTTTTGCTCTTCTGTCTCAAGCACATTGTAACTGTCCAAGCTGAAACAGGCTGGCAAAAAGGTGCCAAAGCCAGCCCGAAGGAATACACTGGCTATCATGTGCCAGGCTTGACACATTTTTCATATCCTGACAGAGATGACGAATGGCATCAGGACCTGTGAGCAAGTCAGCCCCGGCCCAGTGCCACGCACCATGCTTACACAGCAGCCTCACTGGCAAGACCAGGCAGGGTCAGGGCTCTGGGCAGCCCTTCCTATGCTAGACTGAAGGGAGGTGCTGGAGGAAACTCAGCTGCTGCCAACAGCAAAGGACTTCCTTTCCTGCCTGTGGTTTGGTGGAAGATCAGTGAAGCAGAGGCTGTTGTGTTTGTCCCTCCTGTGCTCACCGCCAAGTTCATCTGACAATAAAAAAGATGTGGCTGATGGAGGAAGGAAATGTGCATCTGCTCGGCACTCCCCCATCTCTGCCAAAAGAGAGTGAGCCAATTCATAGATATAGCTGGAGTCCTCTGCCATTTGCAGCTTTTGCACAACATCCAACTGTACAAGGACGTGTCCCTGGGGCCAAACAACCTTTGGCTGTACTTTCTGCCTTGGTGGAGTAAGATCAGTACAATCTATACTGGTACAAGCGAGCAAAATACACAGATGCTAAGATCAGCAACTGTGTTTTGACCAAGAGGAAAACAGTAAAGGGGAAGAAGTCTTAGCTTGTGGAAAAAAGAGGGAACTCAACATGAAGTGAGCACATCCTCTTTTACTACTATGACCCTTCTCAAACTCTTTGAAAAGCCAAATGTTTACAGGTTACTTTTGAGCATTATTGTTTTTACATTATTCTCCTATTTGTAGATGAGGTTAGCCTGCTAAGGAGACTCTCTTGCTTGAGGAATGTTAGAGGAACAGTGGTGTAAAAAAGCCCTCAGCTCTGGCCTAGCCTGTGACTCACACCAGAAAGTAGAACTATGGGAGCAAAAAACCCAAGTGATTTTTAGGTTCCTGGTGGGTAAGCTAAAGTGTAATATAGATGTGTAAAACTTGTTACGTACCTCAGGCCACAAGTCTCTGAGCTAAGAATGAACATGCTGTGCTCACGGCCTGGCTTTTGTCCTGGAAGGTTGTAGGGTTAACTACCATAAATAAATTTATAGCCATCAATCACAAGTAAACTGCCATAAATAAAATCACAACCACTCAGGAGGTGTGGATTGGTAATTTTAATTAGCGATCCTGTGCAACTTCACATATGTTTGTCTTTTCCTCACTGAGTGAAAGCCACGAGGGGAGCAGCTTTCCTTGCATATGAGTTCTCTCTTCCCCTGCAGCTGACACTGCTCTGCCTAAAGGAAGGCTGAGGAGCATTATGTGAACCACACAGCTCATCTGCCAGCCCTGGAGGGATGCTCTTGGAGCATGGAAGAGCTCAACACCATCCCTCCCAACTGGAAAAGAGGGATCCCTTCTACCCACATCTACAGGAGCTCAACGCTGGGGTCCATAGGCAGAAGATCTTGTAATGTTTCCATGCTTGATTGTTGACTTGAATCTCCTCACCATCTTATTTCCTCTCACCATGTTTGTGACCTCTTTCTCTGGCAGACCTTCCTGGCTTTGTCCAGAGCACTGCACTGACTGGGGTTCCTGCTGAAGCCTTCCCAACATTTTTGCCTCACATTGGTCATTTTTGGAGGAATTCCAACACCTCATCACCCATTTTCAAGGTTTCTCATTTATGGATTCAAGCTCCTTCTCATGTATGATTACCACTAGCAGCTTTTATCACTGATTTTGGGATAGTGTTTCCTTAAAACCTGGTCAGTTACTATTTTGGGAGCTGGAGAACACTACACTCACTCTCTTTAATAAATACAGTTTATTTTAAACATCAAGGGTTTGAGCTAGGTTAATTTTTACCGGTGCTGGCCCCATGGCCTCATCTGACCAAGTACAGGGGTGCCTCAGCTCTGTGCCAGTATGTCTGGAGGACAACTTGTGCTCCCAGAGCTGTTATTCCTAAACGTGGTGCATGAGGCTGTGGCGCATCACCCAGTGCTGATGTGTGTGTGTGTGCAGTTTGTCTCCCCACATTGGCACAGCACCAGCTTCTCCTCCACTGGGGGAGAGGCTGCAGATCTGGGCTGTCCCTGAAAGCCTGGCAATGGCAGCTCTGTAGCCAGAACCCTCTGCAAAGGTGTTATAGCATGCCTAGCATAAAAGGGATGTGTTTGACGGATATGAGTGTTTTATTTATTAAGAGGTTGGCATGGCATTTGTTTTTTTAATGCTCACTTTCCTGCTCATGTGACGGCAATGATAGGGAAAGCTGTCCTGACTGGCAGATGTGGTGGCACCCTTGGGCAGGTGAGCTTCTTGGATCTGACCTTCCCTCTGTGCTGAGTGCGGGGATGAAGGCAATGACAAACCAGAGAGAAAAGAAACCTCAGGGCAAGCCAACCGTATCCTGGGCTGCATCAAAAGGAGCATGACCAGCAGGTCGAAGGAGGTGATCCTGCCCCTCTACTCTGCTCTCGTGAGACCTCACTTGGAGTATTGTGTGCAGTTCTGGTGTCCTCAACATAAAAAAGACATGGAACCGTTGGAACAAGTCCAGAGAAGGGCCACGAGGATGATCAGGGGACTGGAGCACCTCCCGTACGGAAACAGGCTGAGAAAGTTGAGGCTGTTCAGCCTGGAGAAGAGAAGGCTGCGTGGAGACCTCATAGCAGCCTTCCTGTATCTGAAGGGGGCCTATAAGGATGCTGGAGATGAACTCTTCATTAGGGACTGTAGTGACAGGACAAGGGGTAACGGGTTCAAACTTAAACAGGGGAAGTTTAGATTGGATATAAGGAAGAAATTCTTTACTGTGAGGGTGGTGAGGCGCTGGAATGGGTTGCCCAGGGAGGTTGTGAATGCTCCATCCCTGGTGGTGTTCAAGGCCAGGTTGGACAGAGCCTTGGGTGACATGGCCTAGTGTGGGGTGTCCCTGCCCATGGCAGGGGGGTTGGAACTAGATGATCTTAAGGTCCTTTCCAACCCTAACTATTCTATGATTCTGTGATTCTAAGAGATGGCAAAAGTGTGCTCTGTAATCAGACAGGATGCAGAGAAAACGTGCAAAGAAACTACGCATGATTTTTTAACGTGTGCTTTTCATTACAGACTTTCCATACCCATTAGTAAAGATTGGTTTCCTGCTTCTCTCCCCTCTCTTACTCCCAGCTCAGCAGTACAGTTGGAGGGGTGCCACACTCTTCCCCAGGCTACAGCTTAAGGGATATTGTTTGTGTGTGACTTTTAGTCACGTAAGAGGAAAGCTTGTTTCTCCCGGATGCGGAAGGCAGGCGCACAATGACACAGCGCTCCTAGCCCTATTTCACTCAGGGTGTTGCAGTAAGTCTTGTTATAATCACTTTGTCCTGATGTACCCTTTTAGTTGCAGAGGGTCTTCATATTATTTATTTTGCGTTAAGGAATAGCAGGGGCTGAGTACTAATTTTGTGTGCAGAGGAGAAACCCTGCCTACTAATAAATCTCATAGAGTTTTCTCCTCTCCTTACGTAGGATTTATTTTCAACAGTATGTTTCATAACAAATGTGGGAATTAGATCAGATCATTAGATTGAAAGGCAATGCTGAAGTACATATTTCGTCATGAGTTTTCTTTTGCTTGTTCAAGGTAATCTTTAAACATTTTGACATTTAAATATTTTGACTTCAGGAAAAGGAAATTGATATGAGGCTTTTAAAAACATCATAGAAAGTAACTTATTGGTAACAAGGCATACAGAAAAGCTGCTTACTTCTCCTGGGGTGGAGATATAGCCATTGATTTATTCATCTGATCTATTTAATTTGATCTAAAAAAAAAAAGGAAGGAGCAAGCAGAATTGAGCTTATATTAGAAAGAAGCAGCTATCTGGGCCTCCTCAAGCATGCCCATGCAATTACAGTGTTCTGATTCTCTTTATAGATTAACAAGCCTGAGCCATCGATTATCTTACTGAAAACAAAAGTAGACACTCTGAAGTAATATGATAATCCCAGTGTAGTGGTGGTTTTGGATTAACAAATGTTGTTGAACACTTTGCTGAAAAGTGAGCTAGGTGTTTTTCCTGGTGCACGCTTGAAGGCTGTGGCTGTATCTCATCACCTTTTTGCAGCCACAGCAGAGGTGAGGATTTCCTGCTGAACACCGTGTTACCTGGGCATTATTTATGTTCAGATGAGTCAGTGAAATGAGGGGTTGTTGCAGGACAGGAAAGGACAGATAAAACCAGAGTGTCGCAGAGCCTCTGATTACAAAGAAACTGGCAGGTGTCAGGTGCCCAACCGGTATTTTTAGGGTTTGCTTGCAGGGAGCTGGTATTGCAGGGAATGCTGGTGCAAACTTGTGGTGTCAGGCTGCACCAGGGCCTCTCGCAAGGTGATGGGCTGAGGAAGGTGGTGACAGGCTGAGGAAGGTGGTCCTGAGGTGGTGCTAAGACCGCACACACTGTATGTCAAGGCAACATGGGCAGCCAAGGGGCTTGCCACAAGGTCCCCTGCCTTTTTTCCAAAACAAAAAGCAAGAAAAAAAGCCCAGATGATGCTCAGCCAACCCCTGCCCTCCAGAAAAAGAGAGGAGATAGGCTCTCTGTAAGCTAAGAGTTGCACTGAAGGCATGGCTCTGCCATTAGACAGCCTCACCGCAGGGCTCAGCAGGATATGGGCTCTCCTACCATGCCAAAAAGCCCTGTAACACCTCCAGGGATGCAGTCGGCAGGTACTGGCCTGGGTCAGGGTGCTCTGGGGCTGTTGGTCCTTGCTGAGGGGATTAGCTCCTTGATGCCCTAGGATGCAGCTGGGTACACACGGAGGCTGCCGAGCGGAGTGTGTCTTTGTTGGCTGGGCAAAGGACACACAAAGCACAACACCTGGTTGCAGTGAGCAGCAATTCCCACAACAGAAAGTATAGTACACATTTGTTACAAGTGGTTGTAAAAGTCTCTTATTTAATGCTCTAATTATGCAGGTTTTTTTACAGTTGCTTAAGAATAAAACACTTAGAATAAATTACTTTATGCACAAATACAGTTTTTAGAGTCTTCAACACACTTTCTGTTGTCTTCCTTGTGAGAATGGAACAGAATTATTTCAAGCTGCAAGGGACGTACAAGGATCATCTAGTCCAACTGCCTAACTACTTGAGGACTAGCCAAAAGTTAAAGCATGTTGTTAATGGCATTGCGCAAATGCCTCTTGAACACTGAGAGGCTGGAGGCACTAACCACCTCTCTTAGGAAGCCTGTTCCAGTGTTTGGCCCTCTCAGTAAAGAAATGTTCCCTTATGTCCAGTCTAAACCTCCCCTGGCACAGCTTTGAACCATCGCCATGCATCCTGTTACTGGATCCCAGGGAGAAGAGATCAGCACCTCCCTCTCCCCTTCCTCAGGAAGCTGCAGAGCATGATGATCAACCTCCTTTTCTTCCAACAGCACAAGCCCAAGCAGTCCTTAGCTGCTCCTCATAGGACATTCCTTCCTGTCCTTTCACAACCTTTGTTGCTGCCCTCTAGATGTATTTAAGGACCTTCACATCCTTAAATTGTGTTCCAGAACTGCACACAGTAGTCAAGGTGAGGCTGCACCAACACTGAATACAGTGAGATAATCACCTCTTTGGAAGGGTTACACTGTATTTGATGCACCCCAGGTGCAGTTTGCCCTCTTGGCTGCCAGGGCCTGCTGCTGACTCCTGTTGACCCTGCTGCCAACCAGCACCCCCAGATCCTTTTCTGCAGGGCTGATGTCCAGCCTCTCCTCTGCCTGGCAATTACTCTGTCCTAGGTGCAGAATCCACCATTCCAACTTGTAAAATTTCATCCATTAATCAGAGCCCACTGCGCTATATCTAGATCTCTCTGCAAGGCACCTTGTCCCCTCAGAGTCAACAGCACCTCCCAGTTTAGTATTGTCAGCAAACTAGCTAATAGTGCATTCAGCTTCTTCACCCAGTTCACCATAAACCCTCTCATCCCATACCTGGACATGGGCATTAGAAGTTCACCATTACTCCTTTAATGGTAACAACACAAAAACCACATTGTGACTTATGCACTATTTATGCACATTATCACTTAGGTACTGTATTTACTGGGAATGAAGTAAAATTCCACTATATTTAATGGGAAAAGTCTTGTAACCATAGCTTTAACGGAGCAAAAGAGGAACTCACATGCACATGCTCGCTCACACATCACATGAGTCACATATAACTATGAGGCTATGGGATTTAATAAACTATACTGAAGAAAAGAGGATTTAGTTCATGGTGGCAGCTCTGCCGAATGCCCATGGAGGTCACTCCCAGGTGCTGCAGTGGGGGTTGGTGCGAGGTGAGCCCTGAACCTCCGCCCGACTGTGCTCCCTGGGCCCCGGGACACTCCGGTGCTCTCCCCAGACAGGGGCATGCAGGCCCAGCTGTCTGGCCAAGATGGTGGCTGGTGTTTGGAAACACTGTTTACATTTCATGCCAGCTGTGTGGCAGAAAGCTGTTGTTGGGAACACCTGCTGTTTCAATGCGGGGAAATGTATAAAACTTGGTGTATGTTTTAACCAGTGTGTCAGCATGCAGCCTGTGAGACAGGCAGCCCATAACATACCCTTTGTGTGTCACATACAGGACCAAAAGTCTCTTCAGAGGAGACACTTCCTTGCCTGAAGGAGAAGTGTGAGCTTCCTCTCCCTGTGATGTAAAATGGCCGCCAAGGAGCCCAGCATGGGGCAGACCTGCTGCCAGCCCTCCCCTGTCCTCAGCACACCCAGGCCTCCCCGACGGCTGGTCAGATGCTCCAGTGCCTGAGGAGGGATGAGCCCACACCTGCTCCCCGTGTCTTCCCATGTTCATCTCAGCTGGTTTCTCCTCTGTCATGCTCCCACCATGGACCATGACAAGCCCGCAGCTGTGATTGTTTTTCATGTCCCACAGGCACTAAATCTGTGTGCCACAGCTCAGCCCTGCTGCAGAGAAGCGGTCTCTGATGAAATCAGGCTCTTCCCAAATGCTGTTTGCCATGTCATGAGATTGCTGGGGCCCAGCCTCACTAGAAAGGGATGTTGTTTGGGCTTTGACTGTCAGTGGTGTGTGTCTGTCTGGTGTGTCATCAGGCTCTGAGCCTGCAGATGTTCCCCATGCCGCAGCCAGGAGGTTTTGCTGGCTGCAGTGGCACCAGAGACAACGCTATGAAACTTCAGCACTGGGAGTTGTTTGTGACCATTTCCACAGGCAGCCAGGGAGGATCTTCAGTGCAGGGCAAGTGCTTGTGCACCAAGGGATGGAGGGCTTTCAGCCACTCAGCCACCATGCCCCTCCGTCCTGCACAGAACCTCCCACAGAAGCTCATACGAAACAGGTACTGCAGTGCCTGTGACAAGTTTTGAGGGGGAATGCAGGTGCTGTTTGGAGCTGCACAAAGTAGGACCACCATGGCTAAACTTAGACCATGAAGCAGAAGGACCAGCTGCAGCCCCCCACAGCGTACTCGTGTTTTTAAACTTTCTGTTGCAAGCTGTACATGGCTGTAGGTAGATTCATATTTGTTATATGGTTTTGAATTCTGCAAACAGGAGCACCTGGTGCTTTATACATTAAATGAAAGAACCATTGATTCTTGTGCCACAAGGGCTAAACAGCTTCTCTAAGAATGGGAGATCAGAACAAGAGATCTAGCTTCTCAAAGTCACATCCTCTTCTTCATCTCATGGACACTTCTTGCTTTTTGACTTGTGTTAAGAGGAACTTTGACTTTTGCAGTCCTGACCTTATTTTAGGAAATACACTAGCTGAGTAAACCAGAGGGAGAATGACAGATTTCCATTGTGTTTTGTCACCACTGATGTTATTTTCTTGTTTGTCTGACAACAGTGACACAAAATGAACCCTGCTGTATTTTGAGCTGGTTTAAGTGAAGATCGGTGGGAGAGGGAGAGGGAGAGAGGGAAGGCTGTAAGGGGTGAGTGGCGGCTGTGGGGGGAGATCATGAGGGGAGAGCAGGGGCAGCCATGGTGTGAGAAGGGCAAGTGTGAGGGGAGAGCAGGGGTGGCCATGGGATGTGAGGGATCACCATGAAGGGTAGTTGTGAGGTGAGATCATGAGGGGAGATCATGAGGGGGAGAGCAGGGGCGGCCATGGGATGTGAGGGGCAGCCATGAGGGAAGAGCAGGGGCAGCCATGGGGTGTGAGGGGAGAGCAGGGGCGGCCATGGGATGTGATGAGAGAGCAGGGGCTGCCATGGGATGTGAAGGGTGGCTGTGAGGGGAGAGCAGAGGCGGCCATGGGATGTGAAGGGAAGCCATGAGGGGAGAGCAGAGGCGGCCATGGGATGTGAGGGGCAGCCATGAGGGGAGAGCAGGGGTGGCCATGGGATGTGAGGGGCAGCCATGAGGGAAGAGCAGGGGCAGCCATGGGGTGTGAAGGGAGAGCAGGGGCGGCCATGGGATGTGAGGGGTGGGTATGAGGGGAGAGGGAGGACAGCCATGGGATGTCAGGGGTGGCTGTGACGGGAGAAGAGCAGAGGTGGCCATGGGATGTGAGGGTTGGCTCTGACAGGAGAGCAGGGGCAGCCATGGGATATGAGAGGCAGCCATGAGGGGAGAGCAGGGATGGCCATGGGATGTGAGGGGAGAGCAGGGGCGGCCATGGGATGTGAAGGGTGGCTGTGAGGGGAGAGCAGGGGTGGCCATGGGATGTGAGGGGCAGCCATGGGTTGTGAAGGGTGGCTGTGAGGGAAGAGCAGAGGCGGCCATGGGATGTGAAGGGAAGCCATGAGGGGAGAGCAGGGGTGGCCATGCGATGTGAGGGGAGAGCAGGGGCGGCCATGGGATGTGATGAGAGAGCAGGGGCTGCCATGGGATGTGAGGGGAGAGCAGGGGTGGCCATGGGATGTGAAGGGAAGCCATGAGGGGAGAGCAGGGATGGCTGTTGGATGTGAGAGGCAGCCATGAGGGGAGAGCAGGGATGGCTGTTGGATGTGAGGGGAAGCCATGAGGGGAGAGCAGGGGTGGCCATGGGATGTGAGGGGAGAGCAGGGGCGGCCATGGGATGTGATGAGAGAGCAGGGGCTGCCATGGGATGTGAAGGGTGGCTGTGAGGGGAGAGCAGAGGCGGCCATGGGATGTGAAGGGAAGCCATGAGGGGAGAGCAGAGGCGGCCATGGGATGTGAGGGGCAGCCATGAGGGGAGAGCAGAGGCGGCCATGGGATGTGAGGGGCAGCCATGAGGGGAGAGCAGGGGTGGCCATGGGATGTGAGGGGCAGCCATGAGGGAAGAGCAGGGGCAGCCATGGGGTGTGAGGGGAGAGCAGGGGCGGCCATGGGATGTGAGGGGTGGGTATGAGGGGAGAGGGAGGACAGCCATGGGATGTCAGGGGTGGCTGTGACGGGAGAAGAGCAGAGGTGGCCATGGGATGTGAGGGTTGGCTCTGACAGGAGAGCAGGGGCAGCCATGGGATATGAGAGGCAGCCATGAGGGGAGAGCAGGGATGGCCATGGGATGTGAGGGGAGAGCAGGGGCGGCCATGGGATGTGATGAGAGAGCAGGGGCTGCCATGGGATGTGAAGGGTGGCTGTGAGGGGAGAGCAGGGGCGGCCATGGGATGTGAGGGGCAGCCATGGGTTGTGGGGTTCACCATGAGGGACAGTTGTGAGGGAGATCATGAGGGGAGATCATGAGGGGAGAGCAGGGGCGGCCATGAGGGGTGAAGGGTGTCCATGAGGGGTAAGGGTGGTAGCTATACAGTGTGGGCCACTATGGGAGGCAGATGAAGGGTGGCTGTGAGTGAAGATGATGAGAAGCAGCTCTGAGGGGAGATCAGTTTGCCCTTAGTGACATGGTTTAGTTGTGGGCTTGGCTGTCTTGGGGTAACGGTTGGACTTGATGATCTTAAAGGTCTTTTCCAACTTAGTTGATTCTGTGATACTATGAGAAACCAGACATAAGTGTGTGTTAAAAGGAAGTCCCAGCTGCCTGGACTGTGCTGGAGAGTCACATGGCTATGGGTGCATAGAAACAAACTTGGTCCTGCCTGGAAGTGTAGCAGGGATGTCTGAGCATGGTGAACCGCAGGGGTGAAAAGTGCTTTGGCTTTTATCAGCAAAAAATAATACCTCATTGACACCAAGCCCAAATGGCAAGAAAAAGAGCTCTGGTGTTTTGATTCTCCCCAGGACTTCTGTAATCAAGTTTCAGTCAAATCTTGTTGATGGCAAACTCAGCATGGAAATGCAGGAATATTTTATTGCTTTCCTGTGCTGAGAAGGTAGTCAACTGATGCCTATAAATCCTGAGTATTTGCTTATGAAAAGTTTGTTTTTCTTTTTTTCCTCTGGGATATTTTCCCCGTAGTCCTCACTTCAGCATCATTTGGACCAGCTGTACTTTGTAATGTGGTGGACTTTGTTTTATCAGCCTTTTTTGCAGTCTGGCAGCTTTCAGAGATACGCAGTTACACTAAATGGGTGTGCTTCCTTGTCTGACTAATGAACATATGTTGACTGCTATGATCCTTTGAATTTTCAGCTAGTTTTGTTTTTGTTTAAAACTGGATTAATATAGTGTTATTTCTTTGATGCTGGCGCTTGTTGCTGCCTGTCTGCTAGTTCTGCCTGTTGCTCTTCAGCAATGTACAATTGCTGTTCCTGCACCACTAAGTCCAGTGCTTGCTAATCCAGAGTTATGGCTAATGAGATCAATGGGAGGTAAAAGCAATCCAGAAACTATTAACATATCCCAGGAATCTACCTATGAGACTTATGATTTTGCAAAATAAGAGCCTTCTAGTTCCTTCTGATTATATCTACCTGGAAAGAATGAAGCCTAAGCTGTTTCTCTTGATGCCATTTCCTCCTTGGGGCTTCCTGTAGCAGGGTATGTGGTCAGCCCCTGCACCTGGCATCTCTTCACCCCTGCATACCCCTCTTCCTGCCTCTTTTTTCATTTCATTTTCCACCCCAGTGGCAAAGCCACAATCCTGTATTGGAGATTATTACCTCTAGGAGTGGTGAACACAGGTTTTGATCCTTCCCTCCACATTAACTCTGAAAAAAAAATGGCAATAATAAAAAAGACCCATGTTCCTGCAACTGTAGCTAAATCGTATTTAGGCTATTTGGTGGGAAATGTTCTTGTATATCTGTGGTAGTCTATGGTAGAAAGGTGGCTGGGGAAAAAGAATGAAATTGTACCATATGAACTGATCGAAAAGGCACGAGACTATAGACAAAAACTGTGAGTCCTTTTGTTTCCTCCTGTACGAGCTGTGCAGTAGTGTTTCTGTACTGGTGACTGAAACGGGTCAGATGTGAAAGTTCAGGGAGATGGTGAAAAGCCCAGACTGGAGTTTTCTCTTCATGAGGGCAATTAGAGGAAGACTGTCCAAAGGTACCTTTGTGGTAATATCTGGGTGCCTAATCATAGGAACCAGCTTTGAAAAACTCTCACCCTGCACTTTTACTAGTGTGTTTTGAAAACACCACTGCAATATCCAGGTTACTTGGAAACACCGATGGGCTTTCAGGTGGAAAGGTACCATCTCTCTCATGCTTTTTTGCCCAGATGGAGGAAGGTTTCTAGTAAGAATTTCTGGGGCTCATGTCTATTCCCTGTGTGGTGGGCTCCTGGGAGGTGATTTGGAAGATGTACAACAGACTTTCAGGAGAGGACAGGCACGTGGTTTCCTCTTATCAAAGCATGGGGTTTTTAACCTGTTTTGGAGGAGAAGGAAAACAGAGCTCAAGAAAATGTAGCTGCCTTTTCCCGTAGAGTAAACCGACTAGCTGACACCTGCTCTGCGATCAATAGTAATACACAACGGTCCAAATGCAAATAAACAAAACTATTTAACTTAGAGGAGTTTCTGCAACTGGTGTTTTTCATCCTCATGAGCTAATTATCCCCTGGGGCTTTTTATTTCTTGCTTTGGCCTCCAGTAGATCTGGGAAATGAAACCAAAACTGGTTTGAAGATGAAATTCACCCCTCACACACACACACACTCCCCTATTTTTAGTAGAGGTGTGTACCTGTGCTTTATTCTGTTATCAGCTGCGGTGATAACATTTCTGATAAGCATTTCTGATTGCAGAAGTCAGAGGACAGTAGGGTGAAGCACTCATGCAGGGTTGTGCTCCTACCCCAGAGCCCACGTCCGCTACCTTCACCCTTACACCCTCTCCTCCACAAGCTCCCTATGGGGACTAGCCTGAGCTCCTGATGGTCTCTAAAGCCCTCCACTAAGGTTGCACTTGCTAAAAACCTGCTTGGCAGCAAAAAGTTAGGCCTAGGGGGGAGAAGGAAGAGTCCTGGGAGGGTGTCGCGCCTGGATGGTGAAGTTACAGCCTGCTTTGTGTTTGCAGTGAGATTGAATGTTACTGGCAACCACCTATTCGTGTGTTGCTTTACTTCAGGTAGCAGCTAATGCCTTTACTTACATTGTAGCCACTTCTCTGAAACATGAGTTCCAAACAAACAAATGAAAAAGGCATATAGGCAATCCTGTCCAGGCAACCAAAACAACTGGGCAGTGCCAAGTCAGTTAAGTGAGATGAATTCTTTAAACCAAGCAAACAGACACACTGCAGTTCTCATCCGTGCTGCCATCAGTCGTGTGTGTGTTTGTGTGCGTGCATTCCTCCAGTTTAGCTGCCCCAAGGTGTGTGGAGGGTTGCCCAGTGGAGCGCAAAAAAGGAAGGTAGCAGGGTGGGTGTCTTGTTTCCTTTCCCAGGTAATAAGTGATAGGATGAGAGGAAATGGATTGAGGTTGCTCCAGGGGAGATCTAGATTGGATTTTAGGAAACATTTCTTTACCAAAAGGGTTGTTAAGCACTGAACAGGCTCCCAGGGAAGTGGCTGATACCCTGGGAGTGCTGAATACCCTGGAGGCATTTAGCAGACATGTAAATGTGGCCCTTAGGGACATGGTTTAGTGGTGGTCTTGGCAGTGTTGGGTTAACAGTTGTACTTGATGATTTTAAAGGTCTTTTCCAACCTAAAAGATTCTGTGGTTCTGTGATTCTAAATAAACCTTCTGGTCAGCTCAAAGAGAGGCACGAAGCACATCTTCGGGCTAGCCTCCAGCTGCAGGTAACACGCAATGTTTTCCTGAGTCCTTGCTCCATACGTAGCTGGTGTTTTCCCTGCAGCTGAAACCTTGCATTCAGCTGGCGAGGCTCCAGGATAGCAAGGCTTCCAAGACAAAATGCCACGCGTGGAAATGCGTTAAAGCACCTATATACTCTTTATGGGAAATGTTTGCCTTGGGGTTTTGAATTATGCTGCAAGCAAAGGCTCTTTAATAGAAGAGGGGAGGGGGAAGGGTTGTTTTTCTTGCATATATTATGTTTTAACTCAAATCATGTAGACAAGCCTTGTTCCATGCCGTTGCTATGGCTTCAGGTCGGGTCATTGTGCAGGAGCTTGTGAGAAGGAAAACACCAAGCAGAGAGGGGGCAGTGAGCCTGGCGCTTCTTGCAGCCGAGGACAGCCCTCTGCTGTGTTATCTGGCTGTAGTTTTGTCTGAGGCCACCTTTCCATCCCCACCTGATGGGAACATGGAAACACTGCAACTGCAAAGTCTTCTGCTGGCTGGCTCGGTGTAAGGAGTGTAAGGAGAACTTACTGGGTCGTGAGCTTGAGAGCAAGAGCAAGGAGGATCTTTGCACCTCACTTGCAGAGATGTTATTAGGGCTGTGACAACACCTGCTCCCTAACTCTTCCCCAGGGGCAGTCACACTGCAGTGAGGAAATAGGGTAACACAGAAGGCTGACATACCTGCAGGCTTTACGCAAATCCTGTTACTGTGCTGTGATGGATTCCCACTAGGAATCCATCGAGGCAGGTGATTCTGCCCTTCTACTCTGCTCTTGTGAGGCCCCACCTGCAGTACTGCATTCAGCTCTGGGAATCCCCAAACACAAGATGGACCTGGACCTGTTGCAGCGAGTCCAGAGGAGGCCACAAAGATGATCTGAGAACTGGAGCATCAGTCCTACAGGCTGAGGCAGGCTGAGAGAATAGAGCTTGTTGAGCCTGGGGAAGAGAAGGCTCCAGGGAGACCTTAGAGCAGCCTTCTAGTACCTGAAGGGGCCTACAAGAAATCTGAGGAGGGGCTTTTTAAAAGGGCATGTAGGGATAAGACAAGGGGGAATGCCTTTAAACTGAAAGAAGGGAGATTTAGACTAGATGTTAGGAAGAAGTTCTTCCCTGTAAGGGTGGTGAGACATTGGCGCAGGCTGCCCAGAGAAGCTGTGACTGCCCCATCCCTGGCAGTGTTCAAGGCCAGGCTGGACAGGGCTTTGAGCATCCTGGTCTAGTGGAAGGTGTCCCTGTGTATTGTAGGGTTTAGAACTAGATGAGCTTTAAGGCCCTTTCCAACCCAAACCATTCTTCGATTCTGTGGTGTGATACCGAGTAGCTCAAAGCATACTGGAATTGCTTAACCCCAAACAAACACATACTGCAGCTCGGTGGTGCGATCATGTTCCTGGAAATGAAGAAAGCCAAGCCAGATAAGGTTTCTCCCATGTCTAAACCACAGAAATACTCTGCTGTACATCTGGGCTGTAGTTAGAGAGTTACTCTGGTCCCCCAGAAAGGAGGAAAAAAAAATAATTATTGAGTGGATTTAAAATTGATTTTTTCTTGAGACATTACTACATCACTGTGTCACAGACTGTGTTACCAAAACTGTAAGAATATTTCTGCTGGTTTTAAACTGCCTATCTCTTACTAGGCACTCAGTGAAAGTCACATCTGAAAGGTAAGTCCCTGTCTTTACTTTCACATGTGAATGTTTAAAATTATCAAAGCTGACTAGACAAAGTCTTCTCATTTAGTACTGCCTCACTTGTTTTCCCTGACTCCCTGAGAATCTGTTTCAGCAGAATTTGTTAGAAAAGTGCAACAGTAAACTGCATTGGCAGAAGATGATGAACAAGACACGATAAACACTTCTAAATTGATTGAAAATTTGACTAAGCTGCTTACTTTCCTAATTATAATGCCTAATTAGTTGGCTTGTTCCATTCAGTCATGCAGCTTTGATAGCCTTTATTGTGCTCCAGAAGTCTAGGGCCTGAGATTTAAGCAGGTCTGTCCTAGATATCTAATGAACTGTTAATTTGAAAATAAAAACATTCTTAAACTGCTCTGCTAGTAATCAGCTTCTGGACTGATACACAGAGCCAAAAGCACTGTGTAAAATAACTTGAAAACATACTCCACTAGGACAGAGATGCACGAGTAGGTTGCTGCTGCTCACAGAGTTGTCAGTGAAGTTCCTGCAGCTTCACCAGAGAGAAGATTGTGACACTCTGATGCTCAGTGAGAGCCACTGGAGACCATCTTGTCCTTCCTATACCACTTCCAGCACTAATTCCTGGTCTGGTTCACTGGATGTGCTTACTCTCACCTCCACTGGCCTACTGTATTGTGTAAGAGGACAGGCTCAGCAAGTGCAAGCTGGGCAGTCTGTAGCCTCGTTTCATCTGCAGTCGGGTGAGACACACATCCTGCTCCTCTCGGGCAGGAAAAGGATTTGAGCCTCAGGCTCCTGAGCTCAGCAGCTGAGGTGCTGCATAGACACAGGGAGCGTCTGCAAGTGACTGTTTCATATGCAGAACCTGATCTGCTAAATCAGGGTAATTTACATGACAGATTCTGGGCTTAGCCCAGCGTGTTCATCCGGACAACCACTGGAACATACGCTTCCTTCTGCTTTCTTCAAAGAGCTCCTGTATTTCTTACTGGTGTTCTGGTTCCTGAGGCAGCAGCTGACAGCCATACCTCACACCTGAGCAGAGCTGGCACTCTGCTGCCTACGCTTTCTTTAGAAACAAGAACAAACCAAGAACAGTTTCATGCTAAATGCCCTGCACCTCCTGTTGTTGCCACCAGGCAGAGTGATATCTTGCTCTTAAAATTCGCATAGTATTACTCATGGCTGAAGCAGTCACTGCCCACTGCTCTCTAGGATAAGTAAACATCTTCCTGATGACACCGGAGTTACGCAGTGATCAAAATCTGTGTAAGACCTTGTTTTATTTAAAGCAGTGCACGTTACAAGGCAGGTAAGTCTCTTCCCTTACTTTGAAGTGAAAGCAGCACTGGCGAAATGAAGTTCTTTAATGTGGGGTTACTACAGAGCAAGAGAAGAGCAGCATAAAACTTGCATGTCCACTTTCACCACCAGCTTGTGAGAAGGTCAGACACAGTACTGCAAAGCTGACAAGTTTGTTTCAAAGACAATTAAAAAATTGATACACAGCATTGTTTTCATTTACTGCTGTACAATGGCTCACAGATCCTGGAACCATGATCTGTTTTCAACTGCTTGATACAGCACTTAACTCCAGGCAGCTCACCACTGCCACTGAGGTACGCAAAAAACTCTTCAAACAATATTGTGAACATAACCCTGTATTGCAGCAGCATTCAAGTTCCATGTCTTAACAATCACATGAGAAAGGTTTCTTGTGGCTTGCAAAAATACCTCCTTCTACTCCTGACCAGTCAAACCTATTTTTGCAGTATGAGCTTTGAAACCACAAGTAGATGCACCCTCCCCCTTAGAGGTTATGCCCTCCTCATGAAGGTTAACTGAGAGCCCCAAGGTGGCAATGGCACAAGCTCCAGACTTTCTGGAACAGCCTTCCAGAGACCACTAGCCTCACCTTGGGGCTCCAACTGCAATTCAAGTGCAGTTCATTTGCACAGAACAGAGGAAGTAGAGATTAATCTCACATCCTCCACCCACTCAAGCATCAAGCAGAGGTGCTCAGGTAATCACCCTGGGCCATGTAAGCACACAGTGCACTTTCTGTCACTCTAGGACTGTGGTACATCTACATCATGCTCCACTTGTTAAAGTGTTTGGGTGATTTAGAGAATCTTTTATTAAATTTGCATGTTACCCAAGAACTGTATGTGAGAATTAAAGTCAGAACTACTGCCATGAAGTGAAACCACTATTTATTTTTATAAAAGGCAATAATTAAAACAAACCCTACCAGTGTGTACATTGTACACATTTGAATGACACTTACAAGAATGAAGTTTCCATATACAAAGACTACAAGCCCACACTGGTAAAGGATGCACACAAGCACATACATGGCTTTAGAGATGCCTCAACTGCTGATCACAGTACCAATTATTCTATGACCACACCTGCATAGATAGCACTTTCAGTATTAGCATCCACACTACTTTATTCCACTACAAACTGTACACAGAAAGCAAGAAGGAGTTTATTCAGAGAGCATATGTATCCGTAGACAGATTTTATTTGCTGGAATGATCTCTTCACTCTTCTGTTGCCATCTTCAAGAGATATTCTTTGTCTATCTTGAAGAGCCTCCACCCCTCCTCAGTGGACAGATCAGAGGCACCCCTTCTCTTGTAGAACCTGATGGATGGTTCATTCCACTCCGCAACAAGGAAGTGCATACTGCTGCAGCGGCACTTCACAGCAACCTGCAACAGAGTGCAGCACAACACATTCCAGACAGCCCCAGATGATAAGCCTAGCAGAAACTGGTGGGACTACTCAGCAACTAACTGTGTATCACCAGAGGTCATCAAATTCATTCGGTCAGTCACTTCACCACTTGTCACTATTTAACACACCCTAGACAATGGTTTAAGCCATCTACTGTCCCATCACCTCTAATTTGAGTAGCCCTCATGCAGTTATAAAGGCAAGGATAGTGCCTTGCCACATGTCCCCAATTCTGCTTGTTTAGACTCAACACTTAAGACATACCTTACTCAAGTTCTTCAGAATTTCTGATCCAATGCCAAGTCCTAAAAACCCAAACAAACAAAACCAAAAAAACATCAAGAAACTTCAGTTTTAATTTTAAAGAAGCTCCATCAGGAAGCAACTAATATAATTCCGGTATACCTCTGTACTCGGCCATCACATAGAAATCTTCAAGATACAGTAGTTTTCCAATCCACGGATCGTAAGTGAAGTAATACATGGCAAAGCCCACAATGCTGTGTTCTGAAACAAAGGGTGGAACCTTCAGCTAGTCTGAATTTAAAAGGCAAAAATACTAAGACTTACACACATGTTTAAACATACAGATTTTTTCTGTGACATGCAGACATTTGCTACTAGGTTAGGATTAAGAATGAAGTTTGCAAATAAGCACACAATTGAAAACAAGAGTTCTGACAAACTTTTATCAGTCTATGAGAATGCAGGTTACCCTGGTCATACCTCAAGATCCTCAAAAGCACTATCCTGTCCTAGTCAATGATGAACACAGGGGTCTGCATACCCTGATTTATTGGCATTCCCATTCTGGAATACAAATAAAAGCTTTACACAGCAGTCCACAGTCTAAATGACTGCCCCAACTCTGCTTCCTTAGCAACCAAACTGGTCTATCAAACTAAGAACACTGATCCTTCAGTGTATACTCCTCAGTAACCTCACCGTGTCAGAGGGCATGCTCACAGGCCACCCTTACAGCAGCATTTCCAGCACCTCAACTTCCACTTCCCCTGAGAACACTACACTATTTTACCTTCAGCACTGTAAAGTCAGATAAGTAAATCTACAGCTTCAATTATAACTGCAGCTCAACAGGGAAGAGAAACTAACTCTTCCAACAGCAGCCCACTCGAACCCAATCCTGGAGTACTGCAGGTGTACCTTCCATAACACTGCACATACTGTAAGAGAAACGTGCAAAGAGATTTCTGATCTACTGTGTCTTTGGTAAAGGTTTGGGAATAGCACTTGTCCCTGTAGACCTTACCTCATATTATGATCATCTATTTATTGTGTAACGGATCTTTTAGTTACCTCCCCGCCCATCCATGTACACAGAAGGGCCATGTACATGGCGAAGCTAGAGACTGTAACCTGAAGATTGGGGACAAATTAAAGAAAAAAATGTGATTCAACAGGATTACATAAAGGTAAGTCAGGGTCAAACAAGAAAAGCCATTTAATTAATTGGAGTCAAGTACATTATGCTATACCTGATCTTCCCATGCCTCCAGCATTAGCAACTACTTCAACTGAGTATCACTATAAGTTACTACATTTAACAGTTAACCTGTTCCGCCTACCCCAGTCCATTGGTGGAGCCTTAAGTATGGTCAATAACATTAAGTATAAGATGCCTCCTGTGTATTCAGCATGTAAAAATAAGTATTGGGAAGTCTCACCTTCAGATGACCACTGTTCTTTGGGCACTTCTGCAACCAGACAGTGGTAGAAAGGGTGCTCGCCAAAACCATCCTCAAGCAGCTCTAGAAAAGCAGAATAAATCGGCACCAGAGCTACAGATACTGCCACTAAGCTACGGACCCAGCAAACAGATCCCGCTTTTATACCTTTCTCGGTTAGCACCACTTGGTCCTCCATGTCCTCATATTTCGCTAGTTCCTGGAAGAGAAGGACGCGTCAGCGGACTCTTCCCGCAGGTCCCCGCACCCGCTTCCCCATTGGTGGCTGCCCGCCGCCCCCCCGCAGCCTTGCGCAAGAGGTTGTTTTGCTCAGGCGAAGGGCAAAGGTACCCCCCCCGCCGCTGACGGCGGCGCAGCTGCCTCAAACCCGGCCATGGGACGGGAGGCGGGCCCCGCCGCTCCCCTCAGCAGCCCAGCGAGTTCAGGGGGTGCTCAACGGCCGCTCTAGCGCACCGCCACAGCGACTCCAGCCGCCCCCAAACCCCCAGCCGCCGCCGCGCACCTTGATCAGTCGCAGCAGGTCGGGGCAGTCCTCAGGACGCGCAGCGCGAATGCTGAACGAGGCCATTTTCGACGGCGCTTCCCCCTGCGGCCCCCTCGGCTGACAAGTCCCCGATGTGTGAACAGGAGGAGCAGCTGCTTCTTCATTCGTGTCCCGGGCGCGGCGGCCACCTGCGGTCAGTCAGGCTGCGAGCATGTCCCGGCGGCGTTGTGCAGACAGACGACTCTCCTATCTCTGCCGCTGCCTTCCCAAGCCTGAGTTATGCGAGATGAAGCCGGCCCGCTCCTCACTTATAGACGCACGTGCTCCGCCTCTCTCCGCAAGCAAGCCAATGGGAGCGCCGATGGTGCTCGCCCTCCGCCAATGACAGAGCCCCTCCCAGAGTCTTGCCTCAGCCTGCCAGCAACAGCTGCTGCGGCATGTCTCGTGACTAGCCCCCCCGCACGCTCACATACACCTCCCCTCCCCCCCCCCCCCCCCAAGCGCGATGGCTCCCCCTAGCAGAGCCGGGTGGAGCAGCAGCGCGCCCGCGTGAGGTAGCGCCGCTTCTGCCGCAGCGACGTGGAACCGAAGGACCCCCAGCCCTGCGTGTGGAGGCCGTCCCATCGCCTCTCGGGGCTGCAGGCTGCTCCCGGCACCGAACAAGCCTGGCGGCCCCGAAATGCGAGCCCGTTGTTGCCGCAGCGAGTACGGCTACATCTGCCTCGGGGCGCTGTCTGCAGGCTCCATCTTAGGGGCCGCGGCGCCGCTTCGGCCGCAGGCTGTGCAGTCTTGGGAGGGTGGCGGCTTTCGGCACCGGGGATTTCACTGCTGTGTGGAGAAAAAACCCCAAAGAACCTATGTACTTGCGTGAAATACTAAGTAATGATCCATATCGAACCCTGCTGAGGGAGGAGATACCTAGTTTTGGTATATAGTACCAAGGTGCGCCCCTGGACAGGGGAGTCCTGATGGAAAAGGGTTAAGAACACTGGCCTTTAAGTTTAGTTTTTGGACGTTTTCCAGTCTGATACACTCAGTCCATAACTGACCCGGTTTACCAGCGTGAATGGAGAGGAAGGGGTAGCCCCAGGAGAAGCACGAAGCACAGGAGTGTTTTTGAAATGAGAGGGATGTGCCAATAGTCTGCTGTATGGAAGAGTGCGACTCCTTCCCAATGGAGGTGTGGATGTGCCTGAGGAGGGAGGTGAGCATGATATATAAATTAGATCTGGATAAACTCCCCAAAATGGCCGTGGAGTATGAAACGATGAATTATTGCCAGCCCACTTCTTCCCCCAAACATTACCTACTGATGTTGACCTATGGCTTGGAGTGAGAGCTGGATCCTGATAGCGATGGCCAAGCATACGTATAGACCTACCAGCAAGGCCACCCAGAGGAGTGTGATTCTTTAGCGTACACGTAGTTTTCATCCTCTTCTGTAAACACTGCAACTATAATATCTGTTCTTAGATAGCATAAAGGGTCTTTTAATTTTGCATTTAGCTTAATCTGGTTTGTTTTAAGAGTGATTTTGGATATAGGAAGTCATGCTACTGCTGCAAAGTAGCATGACTTCCTTCAGTAACAATCCTGAAAACCTGGATTCCCAAACACTGTCACTTTTTTTCAGTGTATCAAACAGCCTACAAGGTTCACCTTCATTTTGACAGAGGGGTCAGCATGCAACATGATACTACATGAAAATTGCACAGAGAATGTGTATTCTGGTGGCTGATGTTAGCCAAGAAATCCTTCGGCACACAATGTAAAGTGCCTTGAGTCCTGGAAGAGTAATTTAGGATTTATGCAAACACCCTATCTGGATCAGTCTACCTGTTACTGGAGCAAAAATGGAGATGCTCAAAGAACAGAAGCACTTCCAAAACACAAAGCAACAGCCAGTGACTAGTAGTAGAAAAAGTAAGATTTGTTTCATGAGTTACGGATCTGGAAATCGTTCAGGACAGGGGTTTTGATACGGACACTGAATCTGGATAAACTAGCAAAGAATAGACTCAGCCTAACTACATACATTTAATGAATGTACCTTTTTTCAATTCCTAGAAATGCTCTGACTGGGATCAGAAATGGGAGATACTGTCTACGTGAAGGATTTATCAGTGGTGTGTTGTGTCAACTCTTTGTCTGGCATTTCACAATGAGGAAGTCATGCTGTCAGGAAACCTGCTGTTGTGTAAGAGCAGAAAGTGCCTGGTATCCTTTCATTCTCAAGTCACAAGTCTTATGATTTCAGTTGTTAGATTTTCAGAAAAAAAAAAAGACAACCCAATGTTTTCTACCTTGACTGTTTTCAAAAGTCCTGTTTTAACTTGCTCAGAAACATGCTGATGTTGTTACCCAGTCAATACAGTTCATTAGAGTTAGCTTTCAAATTCATGAGGCAGAAGAACAAAATACTGAAAATTTTCCTATAGTATCTAAAATATTTTATTGAAACAATAGGAAATCCAGATAATAAAAAAATAAATTTTAAAAATACCTAAGATAACTAAATCTGCAATTAGTTATATATTACTAGAGATATATTTTCAGAACAAGAATGGTAAGAATATTTTACAAAGGGATTCTAAAAGACCTCGGTTTTGTGAATGAATCATGCTGCCAGACCTTGTTCTTTACAGCTTCCTCCTTTTGTCTCAGGTCTGTTCGTCTCTGAGCAGGTTTCAGGTCATCTTGACATAACTGAGGTCAGTGGTGAAATCTCTAATGACTTGCATGTGGCTCAGATTTTACCCTTGAATTGTCAGCCTGTTTATTTCTTCACACTTAACCTCCAAGTGAATGAATAGCGATAAGCCTCCTGAAAAGGTTCAAGATTTTTTCAAATTACACAAATATGTATGGTGAAAAGTGGTTGACAAAGGGATATTCTTCTTCCATACAGAACCTGCTCACTGTGAATCCATCTACATTTCCACCAGGTGGGTTGGCACTTGGTGTTTGAGGGGCAGAATAGTTAGAAATACCTAAGAAGAACCTGTAAAATGGTTAGAAATACTTACAAAGAACATTGTTCCTCTTATTCTCATTTTATCTTCTCCCTAAATCTTACTTGTAAGTGGAGAAACAAAAAATCATGTGAAATAGAAAGAAGCACTTTCTTTATAGCATGCAACAAGAACTGGTGTTAATAAAAGCACATGGCACTATGCATCTGACTGAGGCAAGTTTTCCCCACATCCTCTCCAGAGAGAGAGGTCTTGTCCAGCCTAAAGCTACAGGAAATAGCTGTGCTAGTTCTCCAAGAGCCTTTCATGGTGATGCAACTCAACAATTTATTCAGAGAGTTATGGGACCTCAGCTGGACTTGTACTGACAACACGTTTATTGGCATCTGAATTTCTGAATATTCTCTTTCCTTGCAGGTTGGACAGAAACCTCAAAGTTGGCAACAGTTTTCTTTCTTTACTGTTCAACTAATCAAACTGTCTTTACTTTTTGTATTCTAATTTTCTATTTCCTCCTTCTCTAGAAAGATTCCTTGAATTCCTGTATGAATGCCTCTCTCATGACTCAGAGGTTCTCTGTAATAAATGAAAATGGAGGGAGGAGAACTGCTTATTTCACATTAAATGCAGTGACTTAAGAATTTTTGATATTACTACTAAATGTTCTCAAGTATTTCAATCCAAACTGTACCTCTAAATTATATCTCCCATGAAATCTCTGGAGCAAAATACGGAAAATGGAATTAATATTCAGTATTGACCTGTAATTATTCCAGATTAGTCTTTCATTCAGAATTCTCTGAGCATTTTCAACCGAATAATTTCTTCCTAATACTTAGAACTTGCATTGATTATTTCTGAGCTCACAATTGCTTCCAGGTACTTTTTTTTTCAAGCATCTTACAATTACAGGTTATCAACACTAGACTGTATATGGAAAAAACCCATTAATTTCTGTAAGAAAAGTAATAATAGTGAATAAATACCGCAGTAGCACTGCTCAGATTTTGGGGGCAAATTCAAAATTAACAGTTTCACATAATAAAACTACATGAATTTCCATATCCTGGAAAGAAAAGGGTCATAATTTTCCATTATTATCTTTGAAGACATATTTTAGGTCATTAGAAGCCTACTCCTGTAAGCTAATACATCTTAATACATCTGCCATTTGTAATTATGCAATTTGATGAATTTTGAATTTAGACATAACTAATTACCTGCCTGCATCCACCAATCATCTGTATCATGCTTGCAAATAATTTGGGGTATAAAAGCTATAGAAATAAATGTTGGAGGCAAAAAACCCAAACAAGCCAGGCCTAAATTTTATAACCTTATGTTTCGGATACAGTAGAAGTCCCTTTGGCTCTGATCCTGCAAAATACCTAAGTCACTGTTCTTGGGTGCAGTATCTCAGGCTCTAAAAAGAAACCTAGGGAATCTGTTTTACTTTCTTAAAACTAATGGGGGTTCACATGATAAGCAGATGTTTTTCTTACATGTCACAACCACAACTGTGTCGTTTGGCACAGTCTTTTGCACTGTCTGTAGGTGATTCTCCTCATGGCATCTTGGTTTCTGAACCTTCAGCACACACCTGTCCCAGGTTTCCACGTTTTTCTCTGATGACCAGATGAACAAGCTGCTTTGCAATAGCTCTTTCAACTTCTTCCTCTGTAAACAGGCAGAAGTTGACTGCACTTGTAAGATATTTGGGGGTGTGTGCCTGCTGAGAGGAGGCTTTCCCCTGGGAAGTAGTGCCTGCAGCTCTGCCTCCTCCCCCACGAAGCAGGCTCACTCGCCAGGCCTCTGTCTTCTGCCTTATGCTCTGTCTTCTGTTATGCAGTCACAAAACAGGTCGGAGGCACTTATACCACATCCATGACAGAAAAACTGTGCTAGTAGCAAGGGTCAGTTCCAGGTGGGTTTTGCTCCGTGTGCAAGATACGTAACTTCAGTCTCTCGGTCTTTAAGTCTGCATACATAAATCTGCAATCTATCATAAGTCTCATAAAAAGACACAAATCCTATTTTTCAATTCACATGGCTTGAGTTTAGGTTGTTTGGAAGCAATTTATCAAAAAGGTAGTAGAGAAAAAAACCCTGATCAGGTGTTACTCTTGCAAGTGATGGAATCCCAGAATGGTTTGGGTTGGAAGGAGCCTTAAAGACCATCTAATTCCAAACCCCCTGCCCTGAACACTGCCAGGGATGGGGCAGCCACAGATTCTCTGGGCAACCTGTTCCAGTGCCTCACCACCCTCACAGTAAAGAAATTCTTCCTGATATTGTAATCTGCCCTCTTTCAGTTTAAAGCTATTACCTCTTGTCCTGTTACTACATGCCCTTGTAAAAAGTCCCTCTCCAGATTTCTTGTAGGCCCCTTTAGGTACTGGAAGGCCTCCCCAGATATAAGGTCTTCCCAGAGCCTTCTCCAGGCTGAACAATAATCTGGTTAATGTACTTTCACTGTTTGCGAGAACATTCATTTTCTCATAGCCTCCTAGAGTTTTAGTGGTATCTTGGGTAAGTCTAGCAAAGTCTATTTAACAACTTCATTGCTAACCGGTATATTTTGTAAGCACCATTCTGCTCACAAGTTGAAATGACCAGTGAGACCATATATTCTGGTCTGTGTGAAAGCTGCTCCTGGCCACTTGTATACTAGTCGATCAGAGCTGCTGACACAGGTAGCAGCTAGATCTCCAGAAGTTAGATCCTGAGTGGCTCTGCAGTCTCTGAAATTTAGATCCTCACTGGCTCTATGGCGTTGCTGTGCAAAGCAACGAGCTGCTTGTCAGCCTGCAGACCCTGGCACAGGCTTGATTGTCCTTTCTGCTCTAAGGCTATTCAGTTCCCATTATATAAATAGAAGCAATTTTAATTAAATTTGTTTACTATTCGCTCACAGCTTATTTATTTAACTGCAGTGTTTTCTTAAACCTCTTCCCCCTACCAAATACCGGAGCTCTTAATTGCCTTCCCTAACAGTGCCACCAAGTGACCGGCCGGGGCAGGAGGCCGTTACCCGGCTGTGTGGACATTCAGCGACCGCGGGCCCGCCGGCTCGGGAAGCGCCTCTGGGGCCTGTGGGATGCCTCTGAGAAACATAGTGGGAAAAAAGAGCATTACAAAATAATGCACTAATCACGGTACTTATCAAACGCGAGGCCCACGCGGCTCCCTGTGGGCAGGGCTCCCCCGGTGTCCAACTGCTGCCGGCGGCACCAACCTCCGCCCCTCAGAGCGGCCGCTCCGCTTTGGGCGGGACACACGGAGACGGCGACACCGGCGGCCCGCCCCTGAGTGAAGGCGCGGTCGCTGGCAGGAGGCCGGGGCTGAGCGGAGGTGCCCGGGGGCTGGGGGGACGAGAAGGGAGTCGGCTCCGAGCGGCCCTGCGCGGGTACCGCCCTGAACAACGCGGCGGAAAGGCCGCGCCGAGCATTTGCTCTGCCGGGCGACCCGCGGGTCTGTGGCGCTAGAGAACCGCGTGCCTCGGACAGGCGTGGTCCCGGTCCCTGTGGCGGCGCGGCGAGCACCATGCTGGCTACCCGGTAAGGCTGCCCCCGCGCCGCTTAGCTCCTGCCCGTCGCGGCGGGGCTGGGGGAGACGGTGGCGGTTCCTTTTGGCGGGCTCTGGGGAGGTGGGGCAGAGCCCTGAGGCGCCGTTGCCGCCTTACCGGGGGGCGTTGTGTCCCCACCCCGGCCCCGCGGGGATCCGGTGCATGGCTGGCCGGGGGGGTGTGGTGCGTGCCATGGCTGACAGGGCGCTGCCGGGCGTGTCTGCCTGGAGCTTAGGGTGGTGACGTGTGGCCTTGCCCGTGCTGGCCTGTCGGTGTGGGGAGCGCCTGTCACCTCCCTCAGGGCGCCTGAAAGGGCATCGGGCATGATAGGGTCCTGCGGGGGTGCGGGCGGGGTTGAGGTGGGAGTCGTTCCCTGTCTGTGCCACGGGTTCAGAAGCTGCATCACTTAGAGTTTTCACCGTTGTCATTTATGGCATCTCTGATGTGTACGAGACTGCTGGCTTCTGAGTTGGGTTATTTTTTTGTGTGTGTTCCCTTTTACTCTCTTATGTACTCCTGGTATACCTGCAGACAAGAGGAAACTCGTGTGTAGAAGATATATACGTGTAGATATGTACCCAAGTTGGATGGGGCTTTGAGTAACCTGATCTAGTGGAAGGTGCCACTGCCCGTGGCAGGGGTTTGAACAAGATGAGCTTTAAGATCACCATCCTATGATTCTGGTGCCTGGGAACTTGCCTCTTTTTTGACCTGAAACCCCAGCCTCAGCTGAATAAAATTAAGGGGCAGAGTTCATATTTCTTGTCAGGATAACACTGGAAATTATCACGAGGAGTTTTATTCCTGCTGACTCTCTGTATTTTTGTGCTACCACAGTTTTGCTTGCCTGGAAGAGCTGCACTGGCTGCTACCTAATTGAACTCTTACTGAATTCTTGGGTGGATTACATTCTCTGAAGGGTTCTCATGGTTGTCCCTTCTTGCTGAACAGCTAAGGGGATTGTAGCCTGCACATTAGGCTTGTTCTGAGTTGCAGCAGTAGTAAGCCAGGGAGGAGAAGACCGGGCTTAGCTGAATGTGACTGTGTGGTAGGCCTTGTGATATCCTTCTTGGGGTATTCCACCTTTCACTGCTATGGATACCTGCCAAGTGCAGAACAGGTTTATGGTTAGGGTCATGAATGATTTCCCAGATGCACATGGACCTGTCTACACGATAGAAGCTGCTGTTTGTCCCAGGACATCTGAGTCAGTGCAAAGAACAGTTACTACCAGTGAATCATTCTTCCTTCCTGTTTTCAGATGAGGACAGGTATCAGTTGAAATTTCAGCTGGCTTGGATCTATTGTACTGATTGTATGTGGTTCTGAAAATCAGGATAAAAATTGAGAGTGTGGTTTCTAAAGTAATCAGAACCATTCCAAAAATAAATCCTAAACTATTTTCATGTCAATAGTTTTAATGACAGTAGATTCTTCTGTTCTGCCTGTAGGTTGTGGACGATGAGGAAGCTTCCTTCTCTTCTGGCTCGGACACTCACTTCTGGGACCACTGGCTCCCCAGAGCTTCCTGACATGAATGAAGGTAAGGTAATTGGCTGTGCTTTGGAAGATGTAGCAGTGTTTCTGTGTGTGTTTGGAGGTTAAGGGCAACAAATATGCGCAGTCATTAAAGTTACAGATACGGAGGCTCATCTGGTTCTTTAGTCTTGGCAGAACATGTGATTCTTCTTCTGGAGGGACACCTGCTTCTCAAGTTGGCTCTGCACAGAAGGGAAACATAGTACAGAAAGGTACTGTGGCCACTGGAGAGAATCACAGAACCATAGAATGGTTTGGGTTGGAAGGGACCTTAAAGATCATCCAGTTCCAACCTCCCTGCCATGGGCAGGGACACCGTCTACTAGACCAGGTTGCTCAAAGCCTCATCCAATCTTATTCCAGAAGGAATAAAATGAAATGGCAGAGTAAAGAATATTGCTATTTTCTAACTGACATTCATTACCATAAATGAAGCCATGATCAAAGGTTTAAGTGCAACACAGGTCATGAGTCCTGAATTAGCAAAGTCTGGGGAGCAGAAAAAAAAAATAATTAAAGGCCTTTTAAACCTGTCCTTGATATTTTTTGAATTTATAGTATCACTTTTTCGCTATCTAACTTTTTTTTTTTTTTCATAGCTAGAACCCAGGGGAATATGAAATGGCCAACAGATGAAGGAACTGAGTGGGAATAATGTTTACAGAACTTTTAGTGTGTTAATATCACTAATTTTGTAAACTTAGAGAAATCTTTTAATCAGATCAGCAGCATTGCCTTGTGAAAATGCTCTTTGTCAATGGAGCTTTGTGTTGAAGGATTGTTTTGTCACTCTAATCGTAGTAATAAGCCATAATGTTCATGTTGCAGAAGTTTTGAAAAAAGTTTTCTTGCATTCTAATCCCAAGTACTGAGAAAAGGGGAGGAGGAAAAGGGCTGGTGCCAGGTACAAATAATTCCTCCATGAGCTTGGATTTCTGCTTGTTTCTGAGATCTTCTTTCCCATTTTGTTCTCTAAATAGAAATTGCGGGTTATCCAGTACAAGAGAAAATGAGGGTTATTCATTGTTAGTGAATTTCTTTTCGTTATAGTTAATAAATACTAATTTGGAAAATTAAAGGAAAGAAGCAAGGATACGGAATATTGCATTCTTGCAAATATTACCCTGCTCTCTATATCTAGGTGGTAATGATACCACTTAGAAGGCGAGTGGAAATAGTGAAACTGTGAAGCCATGCTGGCCTTCCTCTGATTGGTTTTCAAGGAATGCTAATATTTTGTGGACTGTATAACTGTAAATATTTGAGCTTCTCTTCCAAAATTGTAACGAATAATGTTATACAAACTTTTGCTGATATGTAAACTAGTTTGCTTTAATTTGGTGTCCATGCTTTCACAAAACACCAAATATTTACTAGCCTTTCATATGTTTCCTCGCAACTTTGGGTCTCAGTTGTGAATATCCCCACTTCTTCCATGGTTCTCCCAAAGTCTAAATGAAGCAGGACTTTGGAAGTTTTCTCAAAGACAACTCATCCCACTTTTTGAAAAATCTTCCAGATACTCTTTCCAAAGTTAATAGTGTTTGTCAACAGGACATTGTAACGCTGAGTTTGAAAAACTGATTGGAATTACACTGCAAGCAGATACTACACAGAGCCAGTAGACAAAGGAACCACAAAGCTGTCTTTGAAGGAAAGGATGAAGTCAGTTGAAAACACAAAGATACTGCGTGTAAATCAGGCAAAGACAGGTTGCCAACAGTTGCTTACTAAAATTGCAGGACATGTGCTTAAATGGAACTCAAGCAGGTAGAATAATCAGGTAACACCTTACTAGATGTAGTTTGCATTGTTTCTTTTAATTGTTAATCTAACCTGTGTTTTCCACTCCACAGGACACTTACCCCTTCATGTGAATAATGGTGTGTTGTGGTAATCTGTACATATTAAAATATTTGCTATAACACTAAACTAAACAGCTACTGTTTTTCCTTACTTTAGCATTAATGAAAAATGAAATGCTATTCCTCTTCTCTATTGACTTGCTTAAAGCCTCTTTGCCTTCAGTGAATGGCCCTGTGGCAGTGGTGTTGTCCTAGATCTCTGTCAGCACCTTGTTGTTTCTGGTGGTGTGCTGGATAACATGTTTCTTAGAGGCTTGTGGGATACAAAATCTCTTACGTAGCAGCTCCTGCAGTGCTTAGCTTCAGGTTAGACATTTGAATCTGCATCTTTCAGTAAGTTCAGACCAAGCTCTATACTGGTGGTAAAATACATCACAGTCATCTACCTGAACCTGGATACAGCCTGGGGAGACACCAGCAGAAGAGGACATGGATCTCACTGGCAGAGATGAATGCAATGATCTTGTCCAGCTGCTGTCGTGTCCTTCTTCATGTCACAATGCAAATATACTCAGACCCTGCTGCTCTGGCATTAATGATCCACTGATCATAGTTCAGGAGATACTGTGAAATGCACAATGATAGATAAGCCCCATTTGCTGCAATTGTTTTGCACTTTTAAGACATTTGCCAAATAAGAAAAGGGAAAGAGTTTATGGACATCTGTGCTTAATAACTTACTGAAATTTCTGTTGCAAGAGCAATGTAGTCTTCCCTAGGGGAAGGGAAGAGAAAAACTATGTACTCATGAACCTGTAAAATGGACTAAATTTAGCTTCACAGCATTTTAGGAACACTCTTATGCTTTGTCCCTTTTATTGTTAAAATAAAAAGTATGTGGTCTCAGCCTGGCAAATGTTCACTGCCTGAAATCGAAATCTGAAGTATTAAATGGGACTAACAACGTATATACATGTTTACAGGTTTGGACCAGAGTTTTTTTCAGAGCTTTCTACTGTTTAGAGTTGAAAGGAAGATGAACTTGGTTTAAACAAAGAGAAGGTGCTGTTTATTCCCCTTCCATCCCAGCACAGTCTGCACACTATTGGAAAATTGAGTTTTTGTGTTCTAGAAGCTGTAACAGTGTTTCTACTAGCACTGTGTAGATCTAATGCATGCTATGGCAGCTTCACAAGTGGAGTGTGAGTAACAGGAAAGTAGTACCTATTCTGTAGACAAGCTGTCTGTTTCTTAAGAAAAAAGAATCTGACCTTCTCCCCTTAAAAAAAAATAAAAAATTAACTCTTAAGATTTGAAATCAGTTTGTTTCATAATTTTTTTTTCCTTAGAATTGTAGTGGAACTCTTCTAATTTCAAAAGACTTTTTTAGCCTAATTTCCTAAAGAAATGAGGTCTAAGCAATCTATTTTGTCTTTGTCTGTCTATCTCCTTGTCACCCTCTTCTTCCAGAACCTGTTGTTTCTTGAAGTCAGCCAAAATAGATGAGCACAAATCTTGAAGAGAAATGTGTTTCCACAATCTTTGTGAAAACTGTCTCTGAATCAGAGGTTCATTAGGGTGCTAGAGCTAGTGTTGGGGTCAGCCATGGACTGTGGTGTTTGCTGGCAGCTGGTGAGTGACTGGGATCTCTGTGCTGGTTGACTGGTATTCAGCCCCTTGCATATCTCTGGACTAACCATAGCTCATGCTGGTGCTTGTCTAGGGGGCAGGCAAAACAGAATTAGGCTGGGAGTGCAGGAATAGGAGCTGAAGGTGTTGCAGGGGAAGAAACAAAAGGGAGGTTAGGGGTGTTGCAGTGTTGGTGGTGTGGGGGACTTGGGATTGGAAAGCAGCAGAAACTGAAGTGACTGTGTGGAGGACTGGGGGCAGAGCCGAGCTGGTCTGGCTGAGAGAGGGGTATATGATTTAAATACTGATGAAATCAAACTCTGCTTGTTCCAGGGTTCACAGGATAGCTTGCTGATCGCTGTGAATACACTGACCAGGCATTTAGCTTGAAAAGTGCCAAACCTGATGATACCTAATAACCTGCAAGTATAAAGGGTTAGCTTGTAATGCAGCAGCCCTCTTTCTATTTCACTGAAATTTGGGGTTTTTTTTTTGGTAGCCCTTACTTGATGTGTCCCTAGTTTGTTCTAATATTTTAACTCCCTTGTATAAAAGTCTTTGTAAATAAGCAAGGAATCCCAACTATACATTCTCAGTTTCTGTCTTGAGCTTGAGAATTGTTGCTGCTTGTTTTCAGGTGTTTCCAAATAGCGTACATTTACCTGCCTAATAGTGATGGAGTAGTTAGATAGAGTTGATGGGACGTTAGCACACTTAATAACCTCATCCAAGGAAAGAGTAGAGAAACTGCTTATGCAGATTATTCTTGAAATTTATGAAAAACTTGTGCAGAACTGGCATCAACTCTAATAGTGCAAATACTGCAGGAATTAATTTTATAGACCTGTCTTCAGTGTCTTAACAACGTGTTCTTTGAGACTGATAAAGATTTAGTCTGTGAAACCCTGCTGGCAAGAGCCAGTCTGATGCCATTACCTGCCTTCATGGGTGGGATTATTTAAAAAGTACTCTCCTCAGTGCCAGTCTCCCAGCTGCACTGTTCCTGTTTATGTTCTTTTATGGCTTTCTGATTTGTGTTATCTCCAGTTTTGTTTGTGCTTAGGCTGAAATATTTTCACATCAAAATTCCTCAACCTGATCCTGATCCACTGTGTCTTTCAGCTGCTAATTAGCACTGCAGGTGTTTGATTGCATTAACAAACACACTTTGTTGGCTAAACACAATAAGCTACAGAATCGTGTTACTCAACCCATTATTGTGACATGCCTACTAACAGCATCAGAGAATTTGGCCAGACTTTTGTTTCTGGAATGCTATTTGCATGAATTTGCTTAATTTTCCTGTTCTGGGATGAGGATGGTGCCTCTTAGCACCAGGCAGCCTCAACCTCATGTTCATCACTTGCAGAACTAAGCTTGATTTGCTTTTAATTTTTGTTTTTTTCAGTGCGAAGCAGATTGAGGGAAATAGTGGGAGCATCTACCAACTGGAGGTACAGTGTGCATTAAATGTATTTTACTGTATTTGTGAAACCCAGGTAGAGCTCAGGGCTGTGGTAGTGGAAGTTAACATGGTAGCTTGCTGACCAGGGAAGAAGGGAGATCCAGCTAAAAAGTAATGCAAGCAAGGTTTTGAATTGTTACTTTGTGGATCACAATGTCTGTACCACCAAAGGAACAAAATAAGTGATCTTGATGCTTAAAAGATTCTCCCATCAGCTTTGAATCCAATGAAGGTGTAAGAGCTGTAGAGTCTGGCTTGAAATGTTACATTGCTGGTGGTTGCTCTTGAGTTATTTGTTGGTGGATTACCAGTGTGGTGGTGGATTTATCCTGCGCTGGGTTCACAGGCAGCTGAGCTGGCTCAGTGTGAAGCAGGCTGCATTATTAATGGGCTGGCAGCACCTATGTCACTTTGGAAAATCGTCAGCTCAGGACTGGGGTCTCCTTAGTCAGGAGCATCTTGGGCATTTCTTTTCTCTGCTGTACTTTAATATTAATTTACATGTAATTTAAATAGTTGATGATTTGGCTTTATTCAGGTTACTTTCCTCCCCCTCCATTACGTTGAATAAGCCAGAGTTGACTGTAAGCCTCCACTGTTATCAGTTCTTAAAATCAGTATAGCCTGAGTGAATTATGTATTGTAGTTTGGTTGTTGCCATATTCATTGTATTGGTTGTTAATTTTCTTATGGCTGTGTTTACTGAGTTCTTTCACACTTTGTACACTGATACGGAAATTAAGAGATGCTTGCCTGCGTGGAGTGTTTGGTGTGTCTAGGCCTTCTGACTAGGTGTATCTAGACAGGATTATAGTTACACTAAAGAAAATGTCTGAATCTGAGAAGCTGATTTTTGCGTGGTAAGACTGCTGTCTAAGCATGAAAGGGCTTGAAATTTTCAGTAGGTCAGCTGAAAAGGGCACTTAAAAGAACCATTCCTGCAGTCCACAATGGCTGGGAAGGAACCCTGCCATATGAAAATACCACCTGAGGATCAAGATTTTAGAGGCTCTGGAAAAATCTGATCTTCTATCCATTTCTTTTTCCCCACTGCTCCAACCCTGGGAGGAGAGTAGACTGAAGCCAGGATCACCACAGCAGTGCTTTTCTTAGATAGGTATGTCTCTTGTGGTGTATAAATTACAGCAGAAATGGTTTGCGGAGTACTGTATGTAACTACTATGAAGAAGTAAAGCCGGGGAGCCCATGGCTGGGAGTGCTTGACAATGACAGGGTTAATATGGGATGTCTGAAGGACACGGATCATGTTGCCTTTGAGATCATACTTTTAAAATGAAGTGACAAAGAGTTGATACATGTGGAGACTGAACAGCCGCTGCTTTAGTTAAGTCAGGCTGCAGAATGATTAAAGAGGACAAACTAAGAACAGCTTGGTAGGTAGGAGTCCCTAAATGTGAAGCAGGGAAAGACTGATGCACATACAACTAGATTACTGGGAGAGAGTTGAGATACGTGTTGGAGGAATGCCTTTGGCTGTTATTTTTGCTAAAAGGAAACTTTGGTTCATGACTTCTCTTGTAAGGGCCGGTAACATTTTGTATCAGAAAGAAATATTTTGCGTATATATTTATTCTGGTTTTGTACTTAAATTGTAATTAAAATTATTAATCTGCTCATTGCTAATTACAGTCTAGATGCAGTTGTGGCCATTTCAGAAATAAATATCATAATTTCTCGGAGTCTTTAGGGCAGGCATTAGTTAATATTTAGATGAACTATCATTACTATATGACTGGTACTGCAGTGTGTAACAGTATTTATCTGTTGAAAAATGTTGTTGCCTTGAGACCAATACTTCTGTATATTGAAGAGCACATTCTGAAGCTGAAGTCAAGAAGAGTTCTGCTGCTGAGCTCAGAGGAGCCAGGATGGGACTGGTGAAAACAAAACAAATTTTTATTGTTTGGTCTCTATGTGCTTGTAGACAAATTTCTGGTTTATTCTCTGATCAAGATTTACTTTCCGATTTAATTTCTCTGAAACCTTTCACTGAAAGACCTTGGAAACAAATATTTTAAAAAGCATAAAGGTGCATCATCTTGGACATTGCATCTCTTCTTAGTCATCTAGTATATTCTGTTTCTATACAGTGGCATACCTTCAAACATTAACCCCCTGGAGGAGGTTGTTATCTTTCTATTTTCTCTGAACTCTGCAGTACTTTTGTTATTTAGATGTGGTAAACCATATTTCATATTTAAAACAAACAAACAGAATTTTTCTGCTGGACTTTTACCCTCTTTCATCATGGATTATTCATATTTCCTCCCAAATTCTTAAACAGGAAAGAGGGAATATAAATATGTTGCAGCATGACTGCTTTATACTTCTCTTCCAAAAATAAAGCTCAAAGCAGAAAAGTCTTAATCTTAAATGACTAAAACCCAGAATTTATCCAAAGTCAAAATTGAATACATACTTTATTTTTGGTGAAAGGGTTCTTTCTGTTGTTTTCTTTATTTTTCTATTTTTTTTAATTGGTTTTGTAAAACACAATGGCACTCAGGTCTCAGCAATGCAGCATGCACTGAATGAATGGCACATTTCCACAAGTTTAAAATTAAGTTTGGTTACATAAAGTTTTATGCCTTCTCTTGCTCTGTGAAATGGATTCATAGTTTTGCATACTTTTTGGCTTTATACTGGAACTGTTACATGTTTAACCCTTAGGTTCTTAATGCTTTGTTGTTGGTTCTAGGAATGGTATGAAATACTTGCTTTTTTCAGTCAGGTTGCACTTTTAAAGGGAGAAACATTTGGAGGAACAGGTAAGAGAAAATGTTGGGCAGGGTAATTGTAAGGTACCTGTGCAAGGAACCAACTTGGTAGATTGGAAAGAAGTGACAGCAAGTTGTCCTTTACTCCCTTGTGGGAGTAGCAACCCCTCTGACTTGGTGCGGGAAAAGCAGCTCTGAAGGGATAGTGCTGCTTTTCCTTTATTATTTATTTCTATAGCCTTCTTATATGGTTGTAAGGTGACTGGGTAGGAATAGAGAGGGAAATAGATTAATTTCCCCTTTCTTTCAGCTTGCCGATCAAGTGTATGCTGTATGAACTGATGCTGTAAAGGGAGAGCTCACCTGTGGATGATAGCAAATCCTAGCAGATTAGTTCTTTTTGTTGTTAGTGCTAACCAACGCTATACATACTTTACTTCTTGGGGGAGATTGTAAGTTGACAGTCAGTCCTTCAAAAATTGTGTCTGTAGGAAGAGTTGTGATATGGTAGCTATGGAAGACATGAATATACACAAAACCTCATAGGTTAAATTTTGCCTGATTTGTTCTTTTCAAGGGGAACCATTTAGGTAGCGTTTGGAATTAGACAATTTTTGTTCATCCCTTTAGCACAAAGTATGTGCTTGCCACTTGTGCACAAAAATACTTGAAAGTTTTCTGCAGTAGTCTTGCTTAGCATTATCTCATTATGAGTATTTCGCATTGTTTTCATGGCACACTCACTATGCCTTGCTATTTTTACTACTGTTTTGTTTTCATTTTGATAATCTTCAATGTGACATCTTTTAGTGGTTGCAGTTCTGTTGTCATGCTCCATTGTTTTGGTTTTTTTTTTTATCTTACCAGGGATCATGTGCAAGCAATGCAAGAAAGAAAAGCTCTTTATACTTTACTGGCAAAACAGCAGGAAGATCTCCCTCCTAGGAGGATGAAGGATAGCTACTTGGAAGTTATTCTACCTCTAGGAAGTCAACCTGAAATAAGAGAAAAGTACTTGAATGTACACAACAGCGTAAGGTAACAGAGGAACCAGCATAGTGTTAACTTTCATTTACTATGTATGTATGTATTTAATTGTCAAAACCCGTATCTTGCAGGTTTGGAAGGATACTTGAAGATCTTGACAGTTTAGGAGGTACGTGTCTACGGCCTTGTAAAGAATGCAGAAGTAATGCAGCCAAAGTGAGTTTGTTCACTACTGTTTGGCGTGATATAGTACGACCTCAGGGAGGGAATCACATCAATGTGATTTCTCAAAGGAGAAGGAAAAAACTCGAAAGATACTGATGCTGAAGGAGAAGGAAGGATGGTAAAGAACAAACAGTAGCAAAATTGCTCAGCTTCACATTCTTGCCTCTGCCAGTTTTGTAAAGGAGCAGCTCAGGAATAATTTACTGAGAAATGATCCTAGATTATGAATCTGCATTGAGTGTTAAATCAGAAAATCTGCAAAGTGTGCTGTTTCAAATTAAACCAAATTTTGCTCTGAAAAAAAGAAATTCAAACCAACAAAACCAACACCAAGCCTGACAGATAGTGAGGTGCAACTATTTCAGTCTTCCCTTTGGGGAGAAGATATTATAATGTGGAAAGTACAGGCTATATCCATTGATGAAGAATGGAAAACAGTCTATAGGTTCCTGGATTGTGCCTCCAAATTGATGTTAAGGGTAAAAGTGACTCAGTTGTTTCATGAGTTAGGGTTGGTTTTTTTTTTTTTTTATTTTTTCCCCTTCTTTTCATTTATTCATGGTCTTTGAAAGTTCAAGTTCTTTGACTTTTGTTTTAAGCTAAAACAAGTGGCACGTTGTTAATGTAACTTGGAGATTCTTTTCTCTTAAAATGTCACCAAGTGACTTATTTCTTCATCAGAGTTCTCTAGCTGTTTGGGAGCATTTTGATGGAGGTTTTTGACAAAGAATAAGTGCTTATTAGAAAGAATTTCTGAATGGAACAGGGCTTTTTTTTGGGGGGGGGGGAGGGGGGCAGCAAAGAAAGACTGTGAGTCAGATAGGCAAAACTGAGGAAGGCAGAGAAACAAGTGAATGTGTCACCTATTGAGGATAGACAGAACAACTAGATGATTTGTATTTCTTTCTGGGACGGAGAAGACGCTGGCTTCAGTACCTGTCTTGGATTAGAAAAGGAGATTTGAAACAACTTGTACTACTAACTTGTACTACTTGGTAGATGAGATGAGCCTGGTTTTCATTCTGTGCCTTGTTTATTTCTCCTGGAAATCTGTGAAGTTCTTAGTTTTTTTTGTGTTGGAGCACAGAACGTCTGCCTTGTTTGTAGTCATACTGGGCTTCAGTCAGTTCTTCTGGGGATATATTGTTTTAATGGGGTTAATAAAGATTCTGTCCCAGTTGCACAATATTTCAGATGATGGTCGGCACTTTGCACAGGACAGTGTAGTTTCATTCTCCCCTGCCCCCCCCCGCCCAATATATCCTCTGATCTCAGCAGATATACTGCATAAAGGTCTGATTGACTTTAGATTTTTGTCTTTGGCAATAGCATTCTGATAAATCCCATTTCTTATTAATCATATTGATGGCCACGAGTTGATAGGCAGAACAGTTTTTGGAATTGTGACTTCAGTGATTTTAGGGGAAAATATCTTAGATTACCTGCAAGGTCAGAGATCTTCCTTCTTGCATATCTCATTATTAGGTATAAACGGATACTTTTGATTATGGAAGTCTGTATTGAGTGAAAATCACGAGTACTAGGAAATAAACCAAACCGCTTTGCAGCCTTGTATTACTCCAGGAAGTCTGTTTACTTGGATGTGCTCTTATGAGCAGAGCTAATTAATTTAAATAGTGTTTCAGCTAGTAGTAATTACAGTGTGATAAATACGTCTACGCTTTCATACCTGTAAGGCACAGTTTTATCTAATCTGTACCTCCTTAAAGGAATCCGTAGTTGAAAATAAGTCCTCAGACAGCATGTATCCTTGGACAACCTGCATAAAATCAGAATAAAAGGTAGGAAGGGTCTGAGACTGTGGGCTGCAGGGGTAGAGGGAAGATATTATGTGGGATTGGATGTGGAGCGATGAGTTGATTTAAAGTGGTCAATTACATTTCTATTTGTAGTAAGTAAAAATGTGTATAACTGAGACAGCTACTGAATCATTTTTCTTTATAGCAATCTTGTGAGTTACACAAAAGGTGGAAGTCACGTGTATTCTGAACCATACTTTAGTTTGTGTTCTACAGGTACTTCTCATGCTTCACAAAGATGGCTTTGATATGCTCCACTGAAGTTTTTGTTAAAGAGCTGACTCCATTTTTGGTCTCTCCACAGTTCTTATTTGCTACACTCACACCAAGCAGGAAATGCAGCCAAAGTCTCCTTTATCAATAGTTACAGCTCTGGTGGATAAAATCAGTAAGTGGCAATTTGGTCAGTAGGAATGGTTTCATTTGTTTGTCCTGCTCTTTCAGCAGCTACTGCCTTCCCTGGGTTGTTACTGAGGATACCTTCTTCACACTCCTGTTTATTTCACTTCATTTTGTTCTGTTGAAGGGGAGGGAAGAGGGTTTTCAACATTTCATATTTCACATTTCCCTTCCCTTCAAAATACAAATTTCATGCACATCTGTGTTTGGTTTCATTTTGACACGAGCTTCTTAGGTTCATTATTGAACAGTTTTTGTTCTGGTGGAGTTAGATCTTGCTTGTGTCACGTGTTCTGCTGAACACCACTGTGGGTCTGCCATTTATGTGCCTGCTTCCTTCTGTTCTGGCTTCTGTTCCTTCTCCTGTTCTCCTGTTCTGACAAGGCAGAAAACTGCAGGCTGGCAGTATGGTCACTTGCAACAACTGTCTTTTCTGGGTTGACTTTGTGTGTGTTGCCACTTGCAGAACACAAAAAAGTCTTAGAAAATCCAGTCTTTGTAATGGTAGGTGTTAGTGATCCAGCAGCCTCTAATGTTTGTGTTGTAGATTTGTGCAAGAGGATTATATATCCAGATTGTGACATCAAATTCACAGGCAATGTTTCTTGGGTTGGGAAAACCTCAATGGAAGTGAAGATGCACATGCTACAGGTTAGTTCCTGTGACTTCTCTCCATCTCATCACAGGGATGAAGTGCTTCGGAGGAATTCTGGATGATATTAGCAATATAAATCGCATTTTCTAGAATAACTATTTTTAAAGGGCTTGAGGCAATCCTAGTGTTTCAAGAATAAGACAAACTTCAGATAGTCTAGATGAAGCAAGTTACTCTATTGCTTACTTTTCTTTCAAGATGCATTTTTCTTAACCAGTGTTTTGTAATTAAAATGCAACACAGTACTCCTACAGAAAAAAAATAGGTGGCTGTGCTCTGCATGTTCTTCACTAATTTTCTCCCTGCTTTTGACAAACTTTATTTTTTTATTTGGTATTCGGATTCAGTATTAAATTGTATCTCTTGTGTTCATCTTATCTACTGTGTAGCACAATTTTTGTAGTAAGTTATTAAATACTAAAGAATAGAAAATAAATGAAGGTGTAACAAGGCTACACTGTGCAGGAAGCAAGAGGAATATTCATAATTAAAAGATTTCTATTGAATATTTACTGTCAATTGGTTAGTTAACTGAAACGTTAATTCAGTTATTTACTTAAGGTAGCAAAGATATGCTATGACCACTTATGTTAGTGGCTATAATTCAGAGAAACAGGTAAATATTTTTTATTCAGTTGGTCTCCCTAAGTGGAGTCTTTGATGTAGGCAATAATGTTTTGCCTTTATTGTCTGAACTCCTCACAGTGCTGGCATTAGTGGCAATTTGTTATTGACAGAAAATGTTCTGGCATTTCTCAGAATAAAGGGTAAGTGGGTCCTTTTACAATGCCTGCATTGATTTCCTCCCCACCCAGCTGAAAGTAGTAGTTAATAAGTATTCCCAGTGTAATGTTTACATTGAAATATTCCTGAAACTAGAGTTTTAAGTTGTGTTATTTCATTCTTTTTGACCTGTTGTGAGAGATCTTGGATGGGATGACAGAATGGGAAAGTAAACAGCATTAACAGTGTGATGGCGTAGTTGATGTCAACTGAATAGTTTGCTAAGCACATTTACAATTGTATTTTAAAAATATAATTGTTTCCTGTCTCTCTTAGCTACATGATGGTGATTACAGCCCTGTGTTAGATGCAACCTTTGTCATGGTGGCCCGGGATCCAGAGAATAAAGGGTAAGTTGTAGGAGAGGAAAATAGTTTTCAGATTCCTACTGTGGTGAAAATAGCAAACATGGCGGCTTGCTATGTGTGTGGCATATAGCCACACAGAAGGCATATAGCATAGGTGACAAATCACATAGTCAGTGTTTTCTGCTGGTAAGTGTTACTTTCCTTTGGCAAGCTTCAGAGCACTGATTCAACAGTCAGATGATACCAGGAATTGCTGTTAATCTTGGGATTGGACCCTTTTCTTTATTAGGTTTTTCCTGCATTTGAATGACTGGCCAGATAAACACAGAAATGAATGAGTCTGCTATAAACCCACCTGCATTCTAAGAGTTGTTAGAATTAATTGCTGTCTTTCCATAAAACTGGAAAAGGTTGAGTTTTGATGGTTAAATAGTCTTTGAGTGAATAATGCCATTCATTCCCTAATAGATACGATAGGTTTCATCAGAATAATTGTCTAAAACTTACTTATGTAAGTAACATGGAACTAAGAAGTATTCACAGAACGTAAAAAAAAACCCAGAAACAACCAACCCATAAGCCAAATTTCTTATTTTTTGGTTTTACTCATTCTGTACCTCTTTAGTCATTAAACTAACAGGCTGCTTAGTTTCAGTTTTGGTTTGACTCCAGCACCAGAAAAATCGGTTGTATTTCTTACCTCTTTCTTGTGTAGCCTGCAAAAGTGATAAATGATTTTTTAACTAGTCTTAATAATTGCCTGTATTTAATGAAGAGGGATATGTTTAATGAGGGGGATTAGCTTGACATAGTTATTTAGTCCTGATAATGTTAGAAGTACTTATTAGGTTGGTTTCATTCAGATTTGTAATATTTTCTTAGAACCTATTAACATACTGTACATAAAAATATCTATATATAATTACAGTTCTCATTTTAAAGACTTATTTTGCAAAAGATTTACATCAAATTTGATGTAATTAGACACTAGCAGATTGACTTAGGACAAGCCTATATGGACTTGTGCAAATAGATACAAACTTTAGTTGCTGTTCTTCAAGCCAGCTGTGTTTTGGAAGCATTCTGTCCATATAAGGAAGATATTTATTCTATGTAAAGTAAAAACGTTTCAGAGAGGCACAGGGTATGTTAGATTAGTTACAGTGCCACAAAAACATGGCTGTATGGCTCTTGGGCCATAGCAAACTCTCATCTCAGCAGCTTAGATCTTGAACAGGACAGCTGATGTACATGTGTCCTGAGCTGAGGAGAGGGCGAATGAGCTCTCTCATGGAGAAGGAGCTGGTGTGTCTCTGAAATCCAGAGCTTTAGCAAACCAGGGAAGAGCAGTGTGTTCTAAGCTAAAACATCCTCTCTGCATGCCTCTGTCACTATCCCAAGTAAAGGCTTTGGGTAGAGTTGAATTTTTCATCAGATATCTGTTTGTGTGTATGCATATATATATTGTTCTGAGCGTTTGTATTAATGTTGAAGTAGAAAAATAATAATTAGAAATTATGGGGAAGAATGGCTCTTGAAAATAAGTGTTTGCCTTTCCTTGTGACAATAAATAATGTTATATAATTAGGTCAGAATAAACTTAGTTGTGCAGAAAAATAAACACACAAATTTGTGTTGAAGGCAGCCTCATATCTTCTTTGATAAGTGGTATATGTGGTAAACAGCTTTTAGCTGTTGATAAGACTGTCATGGGAACGTGTAGATTACAAGAACACTTGCTAGCTACAGCAGTGTGCACTTTCTATTCCATGAAGAGTGGTACCATCCAAGTTTTATGTATCTGTTTCAGACTATCCTAGGTCATCACATCTTCATTTGCTGAATTTTTAAACAGCTTGAAAAATCTTTATTTTAATCCATGTGTACAGATTTAGCTCTTTAAGAAGCATAGATGCATCACCCTTTCTTAATTGTGCTAGATAGTGGTTGGATCATTTAACTGCTTCTTGAGAGTTAAAGCTAATTTGATACTCTGCTGGCAGCTGCACGATATGAAATAATTTGTTTATTTCTATGATATAACCTGAAGTATCTCTTTTCATCTTGTACTGTGTATGTAAGCAAAAATAGAAGACTTATGATGTATTTAGAGGTGAAATTATTGTAAAGTTTGCAACTAAAACAAAAATTCCTGTCCATAGGCCAGCATTTGTTAATCCACTAGTTCCTGAGAGCCCTGAGGAAGAAAAAATCTTCAATCAAGGGGAATGTATGTCAAATTTCCTGGTAGTATGCGCATATGCCTCAGGTTCAACTTAATAGCTATAAGGAAATAAACTTCAGAAGTGTTGGTACTTAGAAATGCTCCTAATTTGTTCAAAATCATGTTTTGTTCTGTCTTATGTGTCAGTAGTATAAGAGAGTTTAAAAGCCTTCTATCACATTCTTGGCAACTCTTTGGCTAAACTGACACAGAAGGGCACTCCTGATGTGCTCTGCACCCCACATAGAGCTCTCAGTTTCCAGGATGCTCTCTCCACTTCAGATCTGAGTGCAGCACAGGCTTTCCTGATGCTCTGGCTGATTGATTGCCCCCGTGATGGGCCTGCTAGGTGCATCACAGCTTCCTGCCTGTCGAGTTCCTTGTTCTTTTTTGGAAAGAAATTCAGAAAAAGAAAGGGGGAGAGCAGGGGAAGGACTATGTAGCTCCATCTTATTGTGTTTCAAGCTGGAATATTAAAGCAGAGAATCAAAGGAACATTTAAGACTGAATGAACTGAACAGAAGATCTAAAATTTCAACCCTTGTGGCCTATGGTAGTAAGGTCTGTCATAAATTTGCATTCTTGTACCATTGGCAAAACCTGAAGAAGGTTGGTTGTTATGTAAGGTTTCTTCTTTGATATGTTTTTCTGTACTTTGAGGGAATATTGAAGTTTTCTGTGGGTATCATAGTTATGTATAAAAGGCCTTCATCACATTGGTGAGAAAACAGTGAAGTTCTACCTTATTTTTATTTTGATACAGTCAATTCTAAAAGCCAGATTTCTGTTTGAATCTATGGGACTGTGGAGTTACAGCTTTTAACTTCAGGGGAAAAAAGAGAAAAGGAAAGAGACGGCTGATTCCAGGTTAAAATGTTCGGAGCCAAGCCAAATGTTTTTTTCTTTGAACTGTAATATGATTTTTTGAAATGTTTAGTGAACAAACTGAAGAGGATTGATTTCAGCACCGCTTCCTTACTGAAAATGGCTCCCACTGCAGAAGAAAGAAACATTATTCATGACATATTCCTTAATACATTGGACACAAGGCAAGAAGGGGAGGGGTGGAGGAGAACTGAAGTCTTATGGAAAATTCATGTGCCTTTTAAGTGGGTGCTTGTAAGAGGGTAGTCTTAAATAAAAGCACACATTTTGTTTTTCCATTTCACCATTTAAATTCTGTGGCATTTTATTTGAAACACAGGTACAAATTTTAATGTGACATCTGCATCTCTTGCAAGAGTCTTCTGTTGTTAGTGTTAGCTGTGCCAAGATGGTGAAAAGTGACAGTATAAGCACAAAGGGCTTCTGAGCCAGTTGTTAGGAATAATCTCGAGGAAAGGCGTTAGTGATGCTTAACCAAATAAGGGAATGGAATGGTTTTGCAGCCATGTGACTTGCACAGTCTGAGAGTTTTCTGCCCTGATATCTAGAAAAAAACTTGTGAGGGTAGGAATTGGCCATATTTTGATCAGGTAACCTTGCCATGTGTTTTCAATATAATACATGAAAACAGTATTTGGGAAAGACTGTTGTTGGTGTACATCTCTTATATTTGAGCTTTGTGGGAAATCATCCAGTGCCAGTGGTGATAGAAAAATACCTAAGGGCATTAATGCAATGGTGTATTTGTGGATAATTTGTTATTTCTTTAACTTATTACACAGTTGTTATTTTCAAAGCTGTTTACCAAAGTGAGACATGCTTTCCCCTAAAATTAGCAGATGTATTTTGTACACATTCTGTCTGGATTTGAAAACCTCAAACTGTCTGCATGTTTGATGTTTAATTACTGTTAGCTCGTTGTGTGCTTTTAAGTCCTGTTATGACTTAGAAAACAGTAAGGCTTTCTCTGACAGGCTTTGTGGTTGTGATTCATCTTTTCTTTCATGTACCTTTCTTGAGCTTGTGCATTCACATAAGCTTGAGCATTAACAGAAGTTTTTGAAAGATCAGGAGCATAGGCTTATTGCAGTAAAAATCAAAGTATAACTTTAGATAAGTTTTCAAGGTCAGTTGGAACAGCTTTTAGTGACGGAATTTATACTTTTTTGAGGGGTGGTCCTTTTTTTATTGTTTTGTTGGTCTTTTCTTTCCTTTTCCTCAGTGTGTGTCTGCATTTGCTATTTGTGCATTTTTCACTTGCTGAATTCTGCTAATGTGGGCTATAAAATTTATTGTCTCTTCCAAAGGACAGTAAGTTTCCGAAGTCGTAAATTACCACCCAATTCAGTGTGGATGGAAGATACAAAGCTAAAAGGGCTACAGATTTGCCATCCTCAGGTATTTTGAAAAATAAATTACAGAAACAGTTCACAGAATCACAGAATCCCGAGGGTTGGAAGGGACATTAAAAGATCATCTAGTCCAACCCCCCTGTAAGAGCAGGGTAACCTAGAGTACATCACACAGGAACTTGTCCAGCCGGGCCTTGAAAATCTCCAACATAAGAGACTCCACAACCCCCCTGGGCAACCTGTTCCAGTGCTCATGAATTGTCTTGTAAGATTAATCAATCCATTATTTTGTTTCAGTTCTGCAGTCCTTGCAATGTATTTAGATCTCAGTTTCTTTTGCCATTTTTCTGTTACTTGTATTGGTTACCACTGCAAAATAGATTTTTAATTACCTTGTTTTCTTACCAGACTACTCATTTTGTGTAAAGAGAGTCCTTTGCAAAGTGTTAAGGGTGGGCTTCTGGTTGCTACACAATTTTGAGGTTTTATGTTGTCAAATGAGTCAGATGAGCTCCTACTAAGTAAAGTTGCCTCAGCCATTTTGACTTTTATATATATATTTTGGTAGTGCTTTTTCTATATTCAGATGTTGGAAGTTCTGCTACATACTGTGAACTGAAGTGCAGACTTCAACACGATGCTTTGGAAATAATGCATGTAATATAGCAGTTCGGTTTTTTTGTTTCCACATATAGGAACGAAACATCTTCAATAGGATCTTTGGAGGTTTTCTCATGAGAAAGGCATTTGAACTGGGATGGGCAATTGCTTGCAGCTATGGGTGAGTTGTAGACCTGCAATATTTATATAATTCAGAGCGCTGGGCACATACACATAGGTTGGGAAGCCAAACTAACCAACCTAACGACAATCTGAGTAGAAAAGAAGTAGGTGTCTAGTAGAATTTTGCACTGTTAGTGCACAGCACTGTTATGTCTAGAGAGTCTCATGTATTTACAGAGATTTGCATCTTGCTTCTTATTAAGCATCACATGTCAAGCTAGAAAATACATCCTTTTTCTGTTTTCTTTTATCTTACCAAGCTATTGAGATTGACTTTTGCAGATATGTTTTCTTTCTAACCATATAAAATAGACATTTTGCCAAGTAAGTATCATATCTTCTCATTCCGTACAAAAGAGAAATGGTTTCTAAACTTCTTCTAGTAGCTGCTTATGCATGGAAAGTGTGACTGAGGTCATCAGCCAGCAAAGGTCTATGCATAAGTTTAATGGGAGTATGTCTAGCCTGATGCAAAGTGAAGTGTCTTATGTCAGTGCTTGGAAAACTGATGGCAGTGATGGCATGAAGATTGCCTAGCAAGTGTAAGTTTTAAGATAGAATAATGATGCAATAACATGTCATAGAATCCTAGAATAGTTAGGGTTGGAAAGGACCTTAAGATCATCAAGTTCCAACCCCCTTGCCGTGTCCTTAGAGAATGTGTGCTTTTATTGGTGTGAGAGTTTACCTCCAGTTATTTTTGTTGTGGGTGGTAACATAATTCTATAGCACTTCCTGTGGCCTCTCTTTAGGAAAGATATATGCTGTAGTAAGCCTTCATGCAAATGCTGATGAGGAAATATTTTAAATTTCTCCAAACACCCTCATTATTCTTGAGAAGAAATTTCTCCTTTTCTTGCTCAGGGGTTCCAGACCTTTTATTGTATCTGTTGATGACATCATGTTTCAGAGGCCAGTTGAGGTTGGATCCTTATTACTGCTTTCTGGACAGGTAGGAGTCAATTTCTTTTTTAAAAGAGAAAAACTTACCTTTGCTGTAGTCACTGTTAATCACTGATGATGAAGAGTGTATTATGAGAGTGTGTGACTTCAATTGTTAGATAGTGTAATGAAGTTTGTTACAGTGTGTCAATACCAGTAGTAAAGTAGGAACTACAAATCTTGTCTTGACTGTGCAGGTCTGTTACACAGAAAAAAACTACATCCAGGTTCGAGTACACACTGAGGTTTATGATGCAGACACCAGGGATCACCACACAACCAATATCTTCCATTTTACATTTATATCAGAAAATGAGGTCCCACGGGTTGTCCCCAAAACATATGGAGGCAAGTATGCAATTAATGCTTTGTTGTCATAACTCTGTAGAAAAGATGACTTTCTGTAGGAACACTGGTCATTCTAATAACTGAACTAATGGCATTTGAATAGTTTAACAGGGTTTCATGGCAAACCAAGTTTATTTTATGCTTTCATGACAGTGTGGATTGCTTCTTAATCTTACCAATTATGTAGTTGCCCAGTACTGACACTAAGTTACTAATGTGGTTCTCTTTCCTCCACCTTATTTCAGAGTCCATGTTGTATTTAGATGGGAAGCGACACTTTGCTGCTGTAATGAAAGAAATCTGACAGGCACTGGATCAGCAGAATAGCAGCATGCTGTCTTGGAAAGAGTTGTCACTAGAGATGGCTAACAGACAGGTGCTTGCAGTACCCCAAAAATATAAAACCAAATCCACTCCAAACCAAAACCCACAAACCTAAACCCCACAACAGAAAACACCTTTTATTTATGTATTTGCATACATTTGGATTTTTTATTCTTTGCTACTAGAATTTATTGAAATCTCCTTTTACATGCTAATGCTAGGAAAAAAGGCTGAAAAATATACAGTACTAAGCTTTAGGTAGCTTCTTTTTGTCTGCTTTGAGTAACTGCATTATGACCTTTGCTGTCTTGTCACCATCTGCATTCTTTCTCATAGTAGCTCTCCATTGTGCTTCCCTGATAAGGGATAGAAGTTCTATCAGAAAAAGGCGTGCAATAAGTAGATACACACAGATAAAGCCATTTGGCCTACATTCTTGTGTAAATTAGGTTTAATTTTTTGCATTGGGCATCAAACATAAGCTCAGAAGTTCCTAGTGTGTGCACAGTGTAAAGCAGATGCTTTCCATCAGCTGGAATTTTACAAGGCTGTACATCTCCTGTTTTGGATGGTTTCATGGTTCCCTTGGGAGAAAACTGGATTTTATGATGGAATGAGGTGACCATATGGCCTCTTTGGCATTCTGTCTGTGTACAGCTAGCCCTTGCCAGCTCTTCTAACTTTTTTTTATTGTATATAACTGTAAGTTCCTTAATGAATTATTTCTCATGGTCTGTAGAGATGTGCTTGGTGAGGTTGGGTGGGACTGGGAGACAGCATTGTAGGGTAGAATGTTTTGGTTTGTTACGGATTGGGAGCAGAAAAAGTAAAATGCCGCTCAAATGGCAATGGTTATGTTTAATGCTGGCATTAGGGGTCTGGCAAATCTGTGTTGAGCAGCTCCCAAGTCAGCTGCTGAATGGAGAGAGGATTTTTATCCCACTGAGGATGCAGACAGAGGACAGCCCCCTTGACTGGATTATTTGTCTGGTTCCTTTGTAGACTGTAATGAAATATGAGTATTTCACAGCTTTAAAAATTGTCAAATTTATCTGTGAAGGACAGAGTAATTCTCCATCACAGAAAGGACACCACGGGGACGTAACTATGGTATCTAAGTAACAGGGAGAAAGTACTTGGCACCGAAGTATTTCTGATGTGGTGGAGAAAGTTTAAATAATCTCCAATATCTGGCAAATAAAGTCCAACATCCTGAAATTAGGAAGGTGAGTGGATGGGAGGCATCAGCTCTTAGCAGTGAGGATGATTAGTCACAAGCATAAAACCTCTGATACCTTCAACTCAAGACTGACATGATGTCTAATCAAGACACCCAAAAAGGAGTAGTTAGGCTCAATGATAGGTTAAATGAGTGAAATATGACATCTTACAATACACAAGAACAGACTCTGGCTTCCCTGCTAGGTTTAAAATCTTCTGAAATTAGGAGCAGTATGTAGAAGTTACGTGAATCAGCACAGATGCACAAAACAGGTTGATAAAATAAAGCAACATGTTGAAATTTTTTTTAGTTAGAAAGTGTGAGAAATTCACAGTTAAGACGAGCTTCCTTTGGAGCTAGGATAGCATGAAGTTCATGGCTCCTAACAGCTGATGGGTACTCACATGAGGAGGGTGAGTGTTGAAACAACCAGTGTGTTATGCATCAGCCTTTCTTAAGATTTGGCTGCCTTCAGAAGTTAGTTATCTTTCCAGGGGAGACACAGGGGCATTACTGGATCTGTATCAGATGGATGCGTTGAAGTGATAGCAAGCTCTTGGTTCCTTGCATGGAGTTTCTTCAGACACACTCCAGTGCTGATCCAGCTGTATGCTGTTACAGTCTTTTTATTACAGTTATAACACTGTGGATACATATTGTATTTTCTATTTTTCTCCTGTTTAAAAAACTCTTGAAGCTGAATATGCTTAACTGACCACACAAATAAAGAACTGAAACGCTGAACTGAAACTCTGGAAGGCAGGAAGTGGAGGGATCTATGTCAGAGCTATGTATTATTCCTGACTATCTGCAGGATTACATCAACCCAGTGGTCCTACCTGGGTCGCTTTTGTATAACTCTTGCAAGTTAAGGGGTGGTACCAAGTTCTTCCTCTAATGCCTCTTCAGCTGTATATATCGTAATTTGTCAATTCAGCTTTGGGAAGGGATGAAAGAGACAAAATATACGTAGTAGAGTAGGGAGCAAGAGTAGGAAGAAAATGAGTACCCCAGATGAAGATGCTTAGAAAAATTAATGTGTTTTCAAAGTTCATCCTCACTTGAACGCGTACCACGATCACAGTAGATAAAGAAATGTATGTACAGTTGCACAGAATGTGTGTGTGTGTATATATATACATATGTAAAAGATAGAAAAACATATACAGCAGTAAACAGAAAGACAAAGAGTATGTGCTCATATATTTTATACTCCACGAAGGTAACTCAAGTTTTTACCTCTCGGATAGGAGGCTAAATGTGTCTTTGTTGAAGGGTGTTATTTATGCATGTCGCTTTGTACCTTTGTGTGCGAGAGAAAATTGTTCTTGGATCTCACATTCAGAATTAAAAAGTTTAGCATAATGGTGAGCTTATGCTGCAACTTAATGGCCACCCCATCACTGCTGTCAGTGACTAGCCATTAACATACAAGTCTAAAGGTATTGGTAGAAAGTCTTCTTACTTGTAGTGAACCTTTCTATGTAATTGGCTGTGGCTCTGCAGTAGGAAGTAAATGTTTCTGTGCCCATCACGTCTTGGAATACAGCGAGGAGGAGGAAGTGTGTGCTAGCTGGATTGCCTCCCCGTACCTTCTCACTTAGTGGTGATATAAAAGAAGATTTCTGTGGGACTGGCTGAGCTCAGTGCCTGAAAAAGCACTTTGTTTCAAATGGTTTTATTGTTTCTGTGCTTAAGAAAATAATAAAATTACTTTCTCAGAATTACTGTAACAATTTCTGGTAGTCCTTCTTCAAATGCGCACAGATCTTTGCAGCCGTGTCGCAGTGCACAGTGGTCTGGGAAGAAGCTTGCTGGAGCCGGTGCAGCATGGGCCACTGAGCAAGGGTTTCAGTTCAGAAACCTGCTCCAAACTTACTGCGTGTTTAATTGGTTGTACTGCACATTCAGTTCAGCCTTTGCCTGGTGGCACAGTAGTGACTCCTCTAAATGCAGTTTTACCTAGTTATGGGAGAGATCATCTCTTCATGGGCTAGGCACTAGCTCACAGGAATATAAAAGGGCAAATATTCAGCTTTCATGAAAAAGAAACCAGGGACTCCTTTTGTGGAAGCTGTAGTTGAATGATGATACCTGCATAGAAAATACACTGGAGCACTTGGGAAGATTTAGTGATATGTGTGGAAGAGGAGTGGCTCTTGCACTGCTACAGTGCAGTAGCTTTTGTAGGTAACAGCAAAATCCTTAGGTTGCCAGTTGTTTTGGACCTCTGGAAATACTAATGATCCCAAACCCACAGACTTCAGGGTTCTTCCTCCCCCTGATTTCCAATGTTACTCTTTCATTCAGGAATATCTTCTTCACTTCTCTTTCTTCCTTCATTTTCCTGGAGGCGGTGTGTAAATTTGTTTCCACCCTGTTTCCCTGCCCAACTCTCACCTTTCCCACCTCTTTTTTTTCCCCACTCTTTTTTCTCTCCTAAACTTCTCCATCAGCATATCCAGATCTCTGTAAAACCCTATTCTCTCTTTCCATATTTCCAATCTTTCATTTCAAGTATGTCATGTGGTGACTCAGGTCTTTGCTTAAGGACTATTTCTCTAAAACTTTTCATCCCCATTAAACGGATTTTTTAAAAAGCCCATTTCCTTTGCCCATTAGCTAATTATTCCGTTACCACATGTGTTTAGAGGGCTGGGGCCTTCAAATTTGACACAGCTACACTGCTGTGGACCTAACTCTGCAATGTTCAAGGTCTGCAGATGTCCTTGGTTTTCTTCAGTTGCTAAGTGTTCTCAGTCCTGTTTTATTTTCTCAGCTTAGGGCACAAGCACCATTTCTAGGGCAGGCATGAGTGTTAGGTTTGTTTTGTGCCTTGGGCTGCTTATAAATAGCCATGTAACAGCCTGTCATGCGTTTGTCACGCTGCTGTTGCTTGGACTTACTTGAACATTCTCTGTGTTGATGTTTTTTGGTGTTTCAGGATTGATAAAAGCTGTAAACAGAATCATGAGTAAAATTCGAGCAGCTGATTTACAGCTTGGTAACATGAGAAACTGGCTTTCTACATGATCCCCTCTTGAGATCATAGAGGCTTGGTAGCACAGTACCAGCCTTGGGTGTTTGGCACTAGTCCTGCTGTGCTTCCCTTACCTTCTATATGAGACAGGAACTCCCCTCCCCTTGCAGGGATGGATGGGGAGGCTGGGGCTCAGTGGAGTTCTGCTTACCCTGGACCTCACAGGTTAGATTCCTGTTTAAGCAACAAGACCTTCAGTAGTCTACTGCAATTACATATTACTCAAACTCAGGAAGGTAACAAAATTAATGAAATTTTATTGGTTTGGTTAAAATCAAAAGGAATGTGACCCATGTAATTCAACAGGAGCGAGCCTCAGTTTAGTTTATCAAAATACTTCAGTTTTCCAGCTGGATCTGGAATTATCTGTGAGAAAGAAAATGAAAATGTTAGTCAAAAACCAAAACCATGCAAACACAACAAACCATAAAACCAGAACAGCATCATATTTCATAACATGATGCTAAGGCCAACCCCCAAGCAAGAAGAGTAATTTATCAGCTGACTTGATACTAGATTACTCTTTACTTCTGAAGACACTTGAAAGCAGAAAGATTTAACTGATTGGGGGAAGAGAGAGTGCAGCCTACCAAAGGAAGAATTCTGGCAGTTGGGAGCTCATACATGTATGTTCCTTGCCCCCAAAGCAAGATTTTAATCAATTAACGTCTGTAATCAAGAGTCTTAGGATTTACTTACAGTTCTTCCCTTGGCCACCACACTCTGATGGCTTCCTCTGGTTTGATCTAATTAAATCAAACACATTTAGAAGGCATGGCTACATCTTTGAGACAGGCTTTTTGAACTACTTTGCTACTTACATTATCTGCCTCTTTTGCACAGAGGAGAAAGAGAATGCCTATGTATTGTTCTAGATTTTTAAACTGATAGTACTAAAGCTGTTAATCTCAGCATTCTAAGACTGTTTTCTAAAAAATACGTTAATGTCATATTATTTAGGTGATCCATGGTTATGGAGGGCAGAACTTCCCAGTGCCAAAATATGTTTGTTAAGCCAGCCAGCCCTCTTTCATTTTATAGTCTTAATATCCAGCTTCTCTCACTGTGCTCCCCTGCTAGCTTGAAAGAGGTGATTCCTAGCCTCCAGTCATCCCAGGAAGTCCGCCAGCAAAGAAACATGTTTTTTAACATTCCAATGTTTTTACTGTCAATTACAATGCTCGCTACTCTGCCTAGAGGCTGCTGGGACCTGCTTTTGGTTGAGATACCTCTTAAACAACAACTCTCTGTCGTCACCAGATGGCTCAGAAGAAAGCCACATGCTCAAATAAATTACAGTGAGCTCATCTGAACTAGGCAGCTCAGCCCTCTAGTGAAAGTTTCGTTATTCTGCTGAGGCTTGATGAAAGCCAGAGAACACAAACACGTTAAAAATGGGTGTTTATCTGAACCCTTGCTCTTTTCATTGTGTTACGTGTAGGTGAGGTGTAGGAAAGGAGGAAGAGCTGTTGTGTAGCAAAGGAGGAAGAGCTGTTGTGCAGCAAAGCAGTGCTCTCTGCTGGAGCTCTAATGGCACACTGGCTCTATCAGATACTACAGCAGCCTGGGAACGTGCGTCTTTGTTTTTTTGGGTAGCGCCTAGGATCCACAGTAAGACTTGACAGAACTGAGAACTGATATGGACAAAACCTGAGAAGACAGGACAGACTCAAGACTTTCCAACTTCTTCCATCAGGTGTTAACAGGAAACAAGTTCTTGAGCACAAACTCGTTGCTGCTTAAGAAAGTTTTGTTCACATGGGGAATTTGAAACAACTGGAATAAGTCTAGTGTGAGGGAAATAATAATTCCACACTAGACATAACTGAGCTCCTAATGAAATCAGTAGTAATCCAAAAGCTGTAACTGTAATAATGGGAGTTTACTCATACCATCTAACTGAAAGTTGCAAAGATTTTGGATTTAGCTTTAGTGGAAATAATAACTGAGTGTTTTTTAGTAGTATATGCATTTAAATATAAGCAGTGACTTACAGTTTCACTGCCAGGTTTCCAACCAGCAGGGCAAACTGGAAAAAAAAAGGACAAAGTTAGTAAAAGTATATTTACACACACTTTTGTGCACTTAATAGTCTCTTTCTGAACTTGAAGTAAAAGAGCACGCAAGCATCATATGTAAATATATGTAACTAATAAATATGCATTTTTCTTTATACATGAGATGGTGTTGTAACAGTTTATGCCTGATATCACCTACCACTCCTGTTAACTGGGAACTGCCTATCTCTGGATGGATATCTATGCCTTCATTTAATGCTCATGCCCTTCTAGACAAAGTGCTGGCAAAGCTGTATCTGAGAATGAGCCCCTATTCCAGTAGAAACAAAAGTTTCTTAATGAAATGCAGGTGACTACACAGAGACCTACATTCCTTGAAAACCAATGCTAGGGGAATTTTTGAGCAAAGAAATCAGTTCAAAGATTCCACAAGAGATCGAGTGATTTTATTTGAAGCCTTGCTCAGGAGTAAAGGGATTAGAGGGTGCAGTTAACATGCAGTTAACTGTGACCACCTGTACAGTTGCTCATTCTGGAGTGAAACTCTTTTCTGTTCAGAGCTCTCCCTCTGAGGCTTTACCCTAGTGAGTTATGCCATATTACACTGCTTTTCAGGCGTGGTGTCAGATAAAACGCCACAAATGCAGTTAGGAATTGTGGAGAACTCTTTCTCCTATTCTGTGCAAAGAATCCAATAAAGTTTCTAGGGAGGCTCTTCTCAGCATTACTGCAGAGGCTGGAAAAAAATGTGCTGCTCTGGAGATCAATATTCTGTAAGACAACTTTGTAACTCAATAAGGCTGAATTTCCTTTGTGAACTGTGTGCAGCCTAAGTATCAGCATGTATCTTTTTAAGTCTATACAGGAAAGCATAATAATGATTTTGTACCTTCACAAAAAGGTACTTTCAAATGCTGGGTGAAATTGAGTTGAAACAGAAGATAAGCTGCTGAACATGTGTATTAACATTTAAACAAATCTTTAAGTAAATTAATGTGTTTATTAAACACAGTATTTAAAGACATGTGAAAAGTTCACCTTATGCTTGAACTAGGGGAATATGAATACTTGAGGCAAAGTAATGATCTGAAGTGAAAGCTGCTTTGTCAGGGGAAGATAATCACATAGCACTTGTAAAGAAAATACAAGTAACGGCCGTCTAACTTTCACAGTATCACCATGTATCTTGATATGAATCACTCTGAATTACCTGTCACAGATCCTCAATGAATGACACAGGACAAGAATGGCCTGCATCTCAATTATTGTAGTATGCCAAATGTACTGAAATATTGGGCCTGATTCTTCATGGCCTCATATTTTATACAGGTTTATGCTTGTGACAGATGGCACATAATGCCTTAATTCAGACTAAGGAATGCGTTATGACTGCATTCTCATGGATGTGAGGCACAGTGTGAATTACTCTTCTAGAAACAACCTCTGGAGATATTGGGTCCTTGTAGCAGGGCAATCAAACCACTTCACTCAGTGCATGAGACTAGTCTCTAATGCTACCAAGTACCTTTCAAAAAGCTACAAATACAGCTTGCAGTATAACAATCTTCAACATGAACATATTTAAAAGAGTACCTTCTCCATGTTTGTCTGTGTATTGGAATGCTTGTACTAAACGAAGCGTTTCATCCACTGATCTCCCAACAGGAAGGTCATTCATCGTGATCTGTCGAAGGATTCTCTTATTGTCAACAATGAAAAGGCCTCTGTTTTCAGAAAAAAACAGAACAAACTGGAAAACAGTTTTTTGCTGTGTGTTAGGAAACAGAACTAATTACAGTGTTGTGTTTATTTTATGTCTGCTGGATGGGAGGAATTTGATCTCTGCAAACACCATACAATGCCCAACACCTTAGAATACTAGTAAACTACTATTATTTTACGTGGGATATCAGATGACACAAGCTGCAGATAAGTTAAAACCAAAATAGGCTACTTCTCTGCAGTACCTAGAACTATGCTTTGACTAGCCCTGCCAGGGGGTGTTGCAGATGCTATGATGTTAAAGGGATCCCAAAAGCAACTAATCAAGTTTATGAAAGATATATCTCTTGAGGCCATTAGTTACCTTTAGTCTTAACTCCACTTGGACTCAGGAGGGCTCTGAGTAACTGCAGTTCTGGGGAATTCTTCTTTGCCCTGCCCTAGGTATCCACTGATGTTAACTGCTGCTAAACAGGATATTAACCTCAACCCCTCTTCTGACTCATTATGACCTTTATTTTTTGTGTTCTTCAATGTTTATTTTGTCTCTTGGCATGAAATACCAAGTAAAACCTGCTCTCAAAGACTTTCAAATGCTTTTTAAAAATATAAAATAGTAAGTACTACCCCAGGAAAAAACCCCCAAACGAAACCCAAAAAATAACTGTAACCAAGTGAAATACCTAAGCGCATGTCCTTGATCTTCCAGATATACTCCATAATCCTTTGAAATCTGGTGCGTCAAATCTGAAAGAAGTGGAATCTTCATAGGTCCAAGCCCTCCTTGTTTTCGGGGAGTATTAATCCTTTGAAGGAAATGAGATACTGATTTATTTCTCATGAAGATTTATATTCCCTACACAAAGTTACAAGTCACAAACCAGAGCAGCACAGACAGAAGGATTTAATACAAGTGACATTTTTATTCTGCACACAACAGAGATGAATACTATTTATGGTTTGAGAAAAATGTTCAGTAGATTTTTTGCCACATCCATTAGTAACAACTTCTTTCTTACCAGTCATAGGTGCTTTATACTAATGTGCTCATGAATTTGGTTAGTGTAATGCATTGACAGATACTTGTATTCTTATCTCTTTTTCTGTGTATTTGTAGTATTTTTTGGACTGCGATGTAATATATTTCAAGTAACATACTAAACAAGCTTCAAAGATAAAGGCACTTTCATGGACTAGGGTTAAAAATTTTTACCACTGAAAAAAATTTTACCACTGAAAAATATTTTAAACATTGGTATAAGCAGCATCATGCTTTTATCCATTATGAAATACCTACGTAGGCTAAAAATCTGGGATACTGTTCTTCAGCTAAGATGGACTCATGAATAATTTTTAGTGAAAGACAAGGATAAGATACATACCATGCTAAGTGAGTGAACTTTGAGTCCACAGAGCATGCTACTACTTCGGTGTTTATTGCTCTGAATTCTTCAATTCTGTCACTGAAGGCGATTATCTCGGTTGGACACACAAATGTACTAGGTAATGTAAGACAAGATAAAATCAGAATGTCATGAAGCATCCAGTAAATTCTCTGCTTAACTTAAAATGGTGGATTTGTCATAAATGATTTCAGCTTTTGCTTGAATGCTGCCTGACAAATCTTCCAGCCTCAAACTCTAGTTTAGCTGTATAAATGATTTGTTACTGAAGATTATAAAGCTTACAATCTGCGTTCAAGTGTTTTTACAGTTGCTTTCCTTTAGACTTTATGAATATTAAATGGCTGAATTTAAGCACAATAAGCCCCTTTTTTTTCCCAGAGGCCCATACTATAATTTGTTGTTACTGTACATGTCAGCAAGTTTTAACTATTTTGACTTGAACTTTTTCCACTGCAGAAGAAATAGAATGGTAAAGATCACAAGTTCTAGGGCCTTGAAGCTAAGGGCCAAGAGCCATGTTATTTCCTTTATAATATTAAGGTAGTTATGCATGTCTGTCCTCTTCATTTTGTGGAAAAGAATGGGATTGTCTGGTAGAAAGCAGAGATGTTTTTACTCAACCAGTGAAGTTATTGAATTCTAAATAAAGAAAGGTAACGTTAAGTGTTCTTAGGATTTTATGGGATGAGCTAAAAGGGAAAATGCCATCTCTTGGATACACCCCCCAGTATAGATGGGATGCTGTCTCCTATTTGCAGCAGTGATTTACAGCAGCATACAGAATTAAAGGCTGCCTGATGGGTATTACAGAATGAAGGTTATTTTTTTTATGTGGAGACACAAATTAGTGGACACAGTTATTAGGACAAAGATTGTGTTACAATTTTACCAATGCATGATGAAAACACAAATGCAAAGAATGTATTTTCTTCCATCACTTTCTTTTTCCCCAAGCCCTTACCAAACAAAAAAACAAGACTTGCAAAAAAGAGAAAAATTAATGAACTACAAGTCTAGCGTAGCTGCACTCAGTCTTGGTATGTTGACAGTGGTCTTACTTACAAGTCAAGAGGATAAAAGAAGAAGACAAGATATTTTCCTTCATAATCCGTTAATTTCAGCTCTTTAAACTCTCCATTAATGACTGCTGTTCCTTCCCAGTAAGGTGCTGGTTTGGAGACTGAAATATGAAGAACATTCATTTAAAAGATAGAATCCAAAGCACGTGTTCAAAGCTGTGCATTAGATAGCATGTGTGCAAGGACAACCATTACTCCTCCTCCTGCTTGAAAGCAACCTACTATACACAGTTACAAAATGAAACTGCCTTACCACTTGAAACGGAGGTTATGGGATGAAGAAATGTAGGTTTCAGTGCACATGGAAAAAATAATTTGACCAGCTAGTGCTTATACTTGAGCCTTGTGAATCACTAATCAAGGCCACACAAACCTTATCTGGGCATACTGAACAAACCACGTGTGTGCATGATCACATCACGGCAGAACATATGTTAGACTGAAGAGGAAGCTGTTGAACATTTCAAGAACCTTTACTATTTTGTTATGAATAGCTGTTGTGAACCAAAAGCATAAAATGGTTCAAATTCAATTTGTCACTTTTTAACCATGAAAAACTACTCGGAATTCAAGTTCACAAAAAAAAATACATGCCGCAGCACGTTTAGAGACAACTGTCTAAAAATTCAGTATGTATTTATTAAAACTCTCAAGTAAATTGTAACTTGAAGATAGTTGTGTTTTTAAAAAATCCAATTAAAACACATGAAGCATTTTTGCTATTCCTATCAAAAGGGATTAACCTTGAATTTAACATACTAAAAAAGTTTTCTGCCAGGTGCTATTTTCACAGTAATCAAGTCACAGAACGGTTGAGGCTGGAAGGGACCACCAGAGGTCATCTAGTCCAGCCTCCCTGCTCAAGCAGTGTCACCTAGAGCACATTGGTCAGGACTGTGTTCAGACGGCTCTCAAATATCTCCAGGGAAGGAGACCCCACAACCTCCCTGGGCAACCTATTCCAATGCTCAGTCACTCTCACAGTAAAGAAGTTCTTCCTCATGTTCAGGTGGAACTTCCTGTGTTTTAGTTCATGCCTGTTGCCTCTTGTCCCACTGTCTGGCACCACTGAGAAGGGTCTGACCCTGTCCTTTGACACCCTCCCTTCAGATACTTACACACATTGATCAGATCCCCCCTGAGTCTTCTCTGCTCCAGGCTGAACAGGCCCAGCTCCCTCAGCCTTTCCTCATATGAGAGACGCTCCAGACCCTGAGTCATCTGGTAGCCCTTCACTGGACTTGCTGCAGGAGCTCCACGTCTCTCTTCTACTGAGAAGCCCAGGACGGGACCCAGTATTCAAGGTGAGGCCTTACCATGGCTGAGTATAGAGGGAGTATTACCTCCCTTGACCTGCTGGGCAGTTCTCTTCCTAAGGACGCCACTGGCCTTCCTGGCCACAAGGGCACATTGCTGCTGGCTCATGGACAAGTTGTTGTCCACCAGAACCCCCAGGTTGCTCTCCCGAGAGCTACTTTCCAGCAGCTCACCCCCCAGCCTGTTGTGGGTTACTCCTCCCTGGGTGCAGGATCCTGCACTTGCCTTTGCTGAATTTCGAAAGGTTCTTCTCTGTTCACCCCTGCAGCCTGTTCAGATCCCCCTGAATGACAGCACAGCTCTCTGGGGGGCAGCCACTCCTCACAGCTTTGTATCATCAGCAAACTTGCTGAGAAGTCCCTCTATCCCCTCACAGAAGTCACTGATGAGCAAGTCAATACTGGACCCAGTACTGGCCCTTAGGGAACACCACTAGTTACAGGTTGCCAATTAGAATCTGTGCCACTGATCACAACCCTTGAGACCTGCCATTCGGCAGCTCTCAATCCACCTCACCATGCACTTGTCCAGCCCACAGTTCCTGAGCTTGCCTATGAGGATGTCATGGGAGATGGTGTTTAAAGCCTTGCTGAAGTCCAGGTAGGCAACATCCACTGCTCTCCCCTCATCTATCCAGCCAGAAGGAATAGAACCATCAATAGAAGGCAGATTGGTTAAGTGCTATTTCCGTTTGGTGAACCTATGCTGACTAATCCCGATCACCTTCTGGCTGACTTGTAGTTCCCAGGGTCCTCCTTCCTGCCCTTTATGAAGACTGGAGCGGCATTTGTTTCCTCAACCAAGTAATGTGAATTCTGAGAAAAAGGACAGGCTATGCTGGAGATACAAGGTGATCTGAATACACTTGCAATGTCAAGGACATCGACATACAGCTCTAGGAAATTAGGGAAGCACTGCTGAGAAAAATACATGGAATCTTAAATATTATCTGGATGATGACTGCATTGTTTGGCTTGCCTTTTCTTAGTACATCCCACAGCTGTAAAATACAGTGAGGATGTATAACAAAGACTGCAAAACCCACCCCAAATCATCAGACTGATGGTGCCTGGGACTCAGAAGGCAGTCAGTCATCTTTGGTTTCACTTGATACAACCCACAAGGGATGCAGCAATACAAGTACAGAGGGTCAGTAGTTATGACTGACAAACTCAGTTCACACTTTTGAAGAAATTCTCTTTTTTCTCTCACACCTTCTGCAGAATTATTTCTGATCAGATATCAGGCCCTGGACTTCTAATGTTTTATTGAGCCTTTGCACATATGGGACTATTTTCAAGTGAAAGCAAGGATTGATCTCCAAGTTATTTCAAGCTTTTAAAAAATGTTTCAAATACATTGCTCCTTATAAAATTGTGACACCCCAAATCTCATCTCTTTGTAGCAAAATGTTCTCTTCAACTGACCTTCAGATTAGGAGGGAGAAGGAAAAGAAACTAAATAAAATACATTGCATCTTGACCCCTTTCTCAGTTAAGAGGGTTTTGAGGAGGTTAAAAACACTTGTCTGAGATGCTATTACAGCATCTCAGACAATTACAGAGGGTGGAGAATACAAACAGTATTGGTTACAAATATATTGGCTGGGTTTCTATTTCTTTCATAGTGTCTGCTTACAAACATTTAAAATGAAAGTTATGCCATGGCTCAGTAGAGCCAGTAAACTCCTATAGCAAAGACTGTTCCTATGTGATTTCTCTCTATTCTGTGTTCTGCAGAACGGGACTTCTGTAGAGCATCTGACCACTGGAACTCAGATAATGCCTCTGAGCATCTCGCTGTGCCTCCATTAAAGATGTTTGCACCTAGCTCTGCCATAAAGTATTTAAACAGCAGGAGAGGTTAGGCACAAAGGCAAGTGACAAACCAAGCTCAGGAGTGTTGCATCCCAACTAGGAGTGCAGCAGGAGGGCCAGGAGACCTCCTTGGATGGATAAGGAGCTGCTCAGGAAAATTCACAGGAAAAAAGAGGCCTATAAAAGGTGGAAGCAAGGACAGGCAGCCTGGGAAGAATACAGGGATGTTGTCTGGGAAGCTAGGGACCAGGTTAGGAAAGCTAAGGCCCAGTTAATTAAACTTGGCTAGGGATGTTAAGGATAACAGGAAGGGATTCTATATGTACGTAGCGACTGAAAGACAGACTAGGGACAATGGAGGCCCCCTCCAGAAGCTATCAGGAGAACTGGCTACCCAGGATTTGGAGAAGGCTGAGGCTCTTAATGACTTCCTTGCCTCGGTCTTCACTGGCAAAGGCTCTGACTGCACCACCCGAGTCTTGGAAGGCGAACGCAGGTACTGTGAGAATGAAGACCCTAGGCCCACTGTAGGAGAGGATCTGGTTTGAGACCATCTTAAAAACCTAAACACACACAAGCCCACGGGACCTGATGAAATCCATCTGCGGGTCCTGAAGGAGCTGGCGAATGAAGTTGCTGAGCCACTGTTCATCATATTTGAAAAATCATGGCAGTCAGGTGAAGCTCCCAACAACTGGAAAAAGGGAAATATAACCCCCATTTTCAAGGAGGGGAGAATGGATGACCCAGAGAATTACAGACCAGTCAGTCTCACCTCTGTGCCTGGCAAAATCTTGGAGCAGATTCTCCTGGAAGGCATCCTAAGGCACATGAAAAACAAGGAGGTGGTTGGTGACAGCCAGCATGGCTTCACTAAGGGGAAATCCTGCCTGACCAATTTGGTGGCCTTCTATGATGGCGGTACAGAACTGATGGACAGGGGCAGAGCAGTTGACGTCATCTACCTGGATTTGTGCAAAGCCTTCGACACTGTCCCACATGACATCCTTGTCTCTAAATTGGAGAGACATCAATTTGATGGGTGGACCACTCGGTGGATAAAGAACTGGCTGGATGGCTGCACGCAAAGAGTTGTGGTCAATGGCTCGATGTCCAGCTGGAGACCAGTAACGAGTGGTGTCCCTCAGGGATCGGTGTTGGGACCGGTCTTGTTCAACATCTTTGTCGGTGACATGGACAGTGGGATTGAGTGCGCCCTCAGCAAGTTTGCTGATGACACCAAGCTGTGTGGTTCGGTTGATACGCTGGAGGGAAGGGATGCCATCCAGAGGGACCTCGACACGCTTGTGAGGTGGGCTGATGCCAACCTGATGAAGTTTAACCATGACAAGTGCAAGGTCCTACACCAGGGTCAGAGCAATCCCAGGCACAGCTACAGGTTGGGCAGAGAAGAGATTCAGAGCAGCCCTGCAGAGAAGGACTTGGGGGTGTTGGTCGATGAGAAAATGAACATGAGCCGGCTTCAGTGTGTGCTCGCAGCCCAGAAAGCCAACCGTATCCTGGGCTGCATCAAAAGGAGCGTGACCAGCAGGTCGAAGGAGGTGATCCTGCCCCTCTACTCTGCTCTTGTGAGACCTCACTTGGAGAATTGTGTGCAGTTCTGGTGTCCTCAACATAAAAAGGACATGGAACTGTTGGAACAAGTGCAGAGGAGGGCCACGAGGATGATCAGGGGACTGGAGCACCTCCTGTACGAAGACAGGCTGAGAAAGTTGGGGCTGTTGAGCCTGGAGAAGAGAAGGCTGCATGGATACCTCATAGCAGCCTTCCAGTATCTGAAGGGGGGATATGGAGTTGCTGGGGAGGGACTCTTCATCAGGGACTGTAGTGACAGGACAAGGGGTAACGGGTTCAAACTTAAACAGGGGAAGTTGAGATTGGATAGAAGGAAGAAATTCTTTACTGAGAGGGTGGTGAGGCACTGGAATGGGTTGCCCAGGGAGGTTGTGAATGCTCCATCCTTGGCGGTGTTCAAGGCCAGGTTGGATGAGGCCTTAGGTGACATGGTTTAGTGTGAGGTGTCCCTGCCCATGGCAGGGGGTTGGAACTAGATGATCTTAATGTCCTTCCCAACCCTAACTATTCTATGATTCTAAGCCCAGTAATAACCCGCAAGTGTTACGAGAGGTGACTGTTCGGTATTTCTAATCACAGTGTGAGCAGAAAACGCTCCTGTATATTGCTTAAAGCGTTTCCCTTAGCTCAGTCACTGTTTGCAGAATCCCACACCTTGCTAAATGTCTGTGGAACAGTAAACTCGCTGACAGTGCACCACGATAAAAACATGGGACTGGAAGGGGCAGCGAGCCTTCCCTCCCCTCCGAGGCCTCCCGCGGGGCACCACGCCCGCTGCTACGGCCAGGAGCCGACGTGGTGAAGGGAAAGAAAGGGAAGGGAAAGGAAAAGAAGGGATCTGGGCGCCGAGGAAGTCTTCGGCGAGGGCCACCCGCAACCAAACCGCTATGGTCCCCAGGCAGGGGGGCCGTGCAGGGCAAGAGGCTGCTCTCGTTGGAGACAGCGGGCAGCGCCGCCAGGCCATCGACTGCCGAGGATCAGCCTCGCCGCCGGGGGACCCCGGGTGACCCCCGGAAGAAGGAGGGGACAGGACGGGGTGTGTGTGAAATGGCCGCCATCCCGCCTGACGTGGCGCTGCCCGCACGGGGAGGCCGCCACCGCCCCCATCTCTTCCTCAGCCCGCGGAGCACTGCGGACACCTCCCGCCCGCCCCGGCCCCTCAGCGCGACAAAGGGCGCCCGTTCGACTCCCCGCGCCCGGCAGCCCCAGCCCCGCCCGGCACCTACTCTTGGCCTGGCTGAGGTGCAGCGAGTGGTCGGTGACGGGCACACGAGCCGCCTCGCCGGGGTAGACCTGCCCGCCCGCGTAGTAATGACACTGCTCGTCCCCACGCTGCCGCGCCGACTCAGCCGCCTCGCCTCCTCCCGCCGCTGCCACCGCCAGCAGCAGCAGCCACACCGCGGAGCGCCGGGCGCTGGCCCCGCCACCCGCCCGCAGCCGCCGCCGCGCCGCCTCCATGGTCTGCCGAGCGAGCACACGTCCCCACGGCGGCGGCGGTGGGGAGGAGCTTGGCCGGTCCGCTCGCACACGCTCCCGGCCGCACGGGGAGAGAGGGGGAAAGCCGAGGTCGATGCGGTCCCCCTACCCCACACAGCTCCCCGCCCTGGGCTCTGCCTCTCGGTGGGGCCGGGCGCTTCCTGGAGCCCGGGGCCCCGGCGGGGCTACGTTCTCGTGGAGAAAGCGGGAAATTACATATGTGTGTAGGGAAAAGGAGAGAAGAAAAAGACACGTGTCTGTGGAGAGCGAGCGTGCGTGCGGTTGCAGAAGGGAACTCCCTGCTGCTATGTGAGGTTTCCCATCAGGTATCTGTTACCTGTGTCAGCGAGGGCGCTGTGTATCAAGTATCTATCAAGTCTATCAGTTAAATTGCAACCTGGATCCTTAAAAATTCAGACACCAAAGGGCTGGAGCTACCCTTGACCTTTCGTGTTTGGAGCACTGTGGATGCCACCCTCTTGGAAAACTGGTGGTTCCAGGCTGACCATGTCAGGTGCTTAACAGGGGAACATCTGCATTGCACCCTGTCTCTGCAGATGGGCTGTGATAAATGTACTTTCAGGATGGCAGGGTACCCATGCCAGAATGGACAGCACCATTTCTCTCTTTCGAAAATTATGCAGAACAGGCATGTTGCAGAGCCAAAACAACATGCCGGGGGCTGTTTTCAAAGAATACAGGATCTGTAAAAGAAGAAAGGGTTTAGTAAGGCACCTGTCATTATCTGTTGTATCTTGAACAAATCCTACTAGTTTTCTGTTTTCCTATAACAGATTCCACCCTTTAAAAAGGTATTTAACAAGATTAAATTCATGGAAGTGGGAGAAATAAGACCTTGCAGGCATGCTCACACTTCTTAGCCCGTGATTTTAGTGTTCCTTTCTCTCAAAGCTCTGACTCCTCTCCAGAGGCAGCTTCTTTCCTTTCTCATCTCTTGTCATACTTGCCTTTAAGTTCCAGTCTAGGTTCCACAAGTTAGGGATCATGCTTGTAAAATGGCATTCATACTGTTATTGTCACAGTAATAATCTTACTCAGGCATATTTGCCCACTTGAAGGGATTGAAGATTATTGAGGATCAGAAGGGTAAGGCTCTGCAACAGCCCTCTGATGCTACAGAAGCAACATATCCACATAGATACCGGGCTTGATCAGTATGTGTGAAACTATAAGAAGTTGTACTAGATGTCTGCCTACAGCGGAAATGGACTTGGTGGCGCGTGAGGTCCCCTTGTCTTGTTTTTTCACAGTGAGTCGATGGTGACCAGTCTCTGATTATACCTCCTAAAATGCTAAAAGCAGGATAAAAGTCTCTTTAGAAAAGACAGGCCTGGCAGGTGGGGAGGGGGAGTTGCTATTTATGTTAGGGATAGGCTGGAGAGTATGGAACTCTGTCTGGGGATGGGTGAGCAGTCGACAGAGAGTGTGTGGGTGAGGGTTAAAGGGAGAACAGCGATGGGGGACATTACTGTGGGGATCTGTTACAGACCGCCTGATCAAGAAGAATCTGTGGATGAAGTGCTCTATAGGGAGATAGGAACAGCCTCACACTCACAGGCCCTTGTTCTCCTGGGAGACTTCAACCACCCTGACATCTGTTGAAGTGAAGGTACGGCCCAGCACAAGAAATCCAGGAGGTTCCTCGATTGTGTACAAGACAACTTCCTTCTGCAAGTAATAGAGGAGCCAACAAGGAGAGGTGCCATGCTTGACCTCGTGCTCACCAACAGGGAAGGGCTGGTTGGAAATGTGACGCTCCAGGGCAGCCTTGGTTGCAGTGACCACGAGATGGTCGAATTCGAGATCCTCGGGACAGTGAGAAGAGCGTGCAGCAAGCTCACTGCCCTGGACTTCAAGAGAGCAGACTTTGGCCTCTTCAGGAGCCTGCTTAGTAAGGTTCCATGGGATACAGCCCTAGAGGGCAGGGGGGCCCAAGACTGTTGGTTGTTATTCAAGGATCACCTGCTCCAAGCTCAGGAGTGTTGCATCCTGACTAGAAGGAAGTGCAGCAGGAGGGCCAGGAGACCTCCTTGGATGGATAAGGAGCTGCTCAGGAAAATTCAAAGGAAAAAAGAGGCCTATAAAAGGTGGAAGCAGGGACAGGCGGCCTGGGAAGAATACAGGGATGTTGTCTGGGAAGCTAGGGACCAGGTGAGGAAAGCTAAGGCCCAGTTAGAATTAAACTTGGCTAGGGATGTTAAGGATAATAGGAAGGGATTCTATAGGTACGTAGTGAGTAAAAGAGAGACTAGGGACAATGGAGGCCCCCTCCGGAAAATATCGGGAGAACTGGCTACCCGGGATTTGGAGAAGGCTGAGGTTCTTAATGACTTCTCTGCCTCGGCCTTCACTGGCAAAGGCTCTGACCACACCACCCAAGTCTCGGAAGGTGAATGCAGGTACTGTGAGAATGAAGACCCTAGGCCCACTGTAGGAGAGGATCTGGTTTGAGACCATCTTAAACACCTAAACACACACAAGCCCACGGGACCTGATGAAATCCATCTGCGGGTCCTGAAGGAGCTGGCAAATGAAGTTGCTGAGCCACTGGCCATCATATTTGAAAAATCATGGCAGTCAGGTGAAGTTCCCGACGACTGGAAAAAGGGAAATATAACCCCCATTTTCAAGAAGGGGGAAATGGATGACCCAGGGAATTACAGACCAGTCAGTCTCACCTCTGTGCCTGGCAAACTCTTGGAGCAGATTCTCCTGGAAGGCATGCTAAGACACATGGAAAGCAAGGAGGTGCTTGGTGACAGCCAGCATGGCTTCACTAAGGGGAAACCCTGCCTGACCAATTTGGTGGCCTTCTATGATGGGTCTACGGAACTGACGGACAGGGGCAGAGCAGTTGATGTCATCTACCTGGACTTGTGCAAAGCCTTTGACACTGTCCCATGTGACATCTTTGTCTCTAAATTGGAGAGACATCAATTGGATGGGTGGACCACTCGGTGGATAAAGAACTGGCTGGATGGCCGCACGCAAAGAGTTGTGGTCAATGGTTCGATGTCCAGCTGGAGACCAGTAACGAGTGGTGTCCCTCAGGGATCAGAGTTGGGACCGGTCTTGTTCAACATCTTTGTCGGTGACATGGACAGTGGGATTGAGTGCGCCCTCAGCAAGTTTGCCGATGACACCAAGCTGTGTGGTTCGGTTGATACGCCGGAGGGAAGGGATGCATCCAGAGGGACCTCGACACACTTGTGAGGTGGGCTGATGCCAACCTGATGAAGTTTAACCATGCCAAGTGCAAGGTCTTACACCTGGGTCGGAGCAATCCGAGGCACAGCTACAGGTTGGGCAGAGAAGAGATTCAGAGCAGCCCTGCAGAGAAGGACTTGGGTGTGTTGTTTGATGAGAAAATGAACATGAGCCGGCTTCAGTGTGCGCTCGCAGCCCAGAAAGCCAACTGTATCCTGGGCTGCATCAAAAGGAGCGTGACCAGGAGGTCGAAGGAGGTGATCCTGCCCCTCTACTCTGCTCTCGTGAGACCCCACTTGGAGTATTGTGTGCAGTTCTGGTGTCCTCAACATAAAAAGGACATGGAACCATTGGAACAAGTGCAGAGGAGGGCCACGAGGATGATCAGGGGAGTGGAGCACCTCCCGTATGGAGACAGGCTGAGAAAGTTGGGGCTGTTCAGCCTGGAGAAGAGAAGGCTGCGTGGAGACCTCATAGCAGCCTTCCAGTATCTGAAGGGGGCCTACAAGGATGCTGGGGAGGGACTCTTCATCAGGGACTGTAGTGACAGGACAAGGGGTAACGGGTTCAAACTTAAATAGGGGAAGTTTAGATTGGATATAAGGAAGAAATTCTTTACTGAGAGGGTGGTGAGGCACTGGAATGGGTTGCCCAGGGAGGTTGTGAATGCTCCATCCTTGGCGGTGTTCAAGGCCAGGTTGGATGAGGCCTTGGGTGGCATGGTTTAGTGTGAGGTGTCCCTGCCCATGGCAGGGGGGTTGGAACTAGATGATCTTAAGGTCCTTTCCAACCCTAACTATTCTATGATTCTATTCTAAATTCTGATCTTCTTTCCAGTGCTGTTGTTCGACTTTCTTCCCTATCAAGGACATCTTATTAAAGGGAGGGTGAACAAATCCCGCTTGCTCATGTTAAGCACTCTGGCTCTGGTGGAAAAAAGCACTTCCAAGTGTTTGTACTCCCCCTGATTTCAGATTCAGGCATGCCTTACTTACATTTAAGCTTGCTAAAATGTGTTGATAGATGATCTTACATGATCCAGCTCTAGGAGTACTGAATTTATTACCAAGCTTTCCTTAATCTCAGTGCTTGTCAGTAAAGTGACAGTCATGGCCTGCATGAATTCACACAGAAAGTTATTTTGGTTGTTCCTGCTCTTCAGTTTTTGCTGGTGTTTTGAGCCATAGGGAATAGCAGTGATTTGGAAAGTAGTGATATAGTAAACCTGAAAAAAAGTGAGCAGCTGAGAGGTATGTGCTTTGCATGATGTTAACATCCCTCAGTCAAAAGGTATTCCCAAAAACCTATAAAAGAAAACCACTAAAACCGATGCTATAGAAATAGAAAAGAATAAGGCCTCTTGAGAGTGGAGAAAATGCTGAAGGACAAAAATGGGTTTTATCTGAAGAATATAATGTTAGCTAAGTAGCACTAATTTGAGGTTTATATGTGTTTATATGGAGCAGAGTTTGAAAGAGCACAGGAAAGACTTTCTGGCTGCTGCTGTACAATCAAGACTTCTGCGGGTGATTAAAAAAATTAAAAATTTCATAAGTGCAATCCAAGATGAAATCCAAATATGTATCACTCTTCAGCATCCAAAGGGGGAACATGGGCAGCCTTCTTTCTTTGGCAAGTGATGAAATACTTGAACTGAATGCTGATTTTTGTGTTCAAATTGATGAAATTAAGTGATGCTCTTAATATGTGCGAATGTGCTACATTCATCCAGTTGCACAGCTCTTCTGAAGTTGGCAAGAGTTTATTATGTGCAAAGGAGAAACTCTTAAATCCTTCCTTTCCTCCCCTGCATTATGGGCTGTGTTCCTGCATGCCATGCCATATGCATGCCCACAAGAATGGTCCAGTTTTGGCAAAGAGCTGGACTGTGGCAGGGTGTCACTGCCATGGTAGCACTAAAGTTACAGAAACAGGGAGTGATTTAGGCTACTAAAGCAGTTTAGAAATGGTTATGGAGGTTCAATCTGTTCTTGCTTGTAGTGATAAAATGCCTCACTATCGTTTAAATGACCTAATATAAAAATATCTTGGAAAAATTAGCATGATATATTGTAGCAAGATGCCTGTCACCATTTCCTGGAACAGATGGAGCAGATGTTCAGTATTGCACTGGTGAAACTAGCAGTTGGTCCTATCCTTCTCATGGTTTACAGGGATATTTTAACAAATATATTGCATTGCTTGTCATGCATGAAAGAGAATCTATAACATAGAAAACTTTGCTGGAGAAAGGAGGGTAGAAAACATCAGTTTTGTAAGTGGTATTGGATCAAAATGACCACAACTGAAATTACCAATTAGAGAAGTCTTCTCCTTTTTGGCTCTTGATAAGGCTAGACTAGTGAGATCAGCTGTGTGTGCGCTGACCGCAAAGGGTCCTTGAAGAAGTATACCAGGCTGAGAAGTGCTGAGTGGTGCTTTGACAGGAACCTCATCCTGACTTCTCACTGCTGCTAATATCTTCAGCTAGCTGAAGCAATATAGCTGAGTAATGTAACATAAACTTCTTAAAATCTGCCACTCAGCAGTGTGAGCTATCATAGAAATATTTATTCCTACAACCTACTTTTGGGGAATATGCTAGTACTTGGAAATGCATTTAAGTTTTAACTCTGCAAACATACCTGCCATAAAAATGTTCTGCTTTTCTGCTTCATTTCTTTCCTTTTTTCCTCCAGCCAGGTGCGTTTCTTGTGGCATCAGTCTCAGAAACCCTGCATGTCCTGTGTGATTGGAACAGGATGGCGCTTGTTATTAATGTGTTTGAATGAGCATGGCAAGAAAGGGTGATAATACTGCTAGTCACTGGGTGATGAAGGACTATGATTTCTAAAGCACCACCTCTGTAAGTGCTGACAGAATCTAAGAGTTTGTGACTATATGCAAACATTGTGAAACCACCTTCTTGACCTAATAAATAACAGTCTTTGCAGGGCAGTGTCTGGGTGGTGGGTTGCAAGTGTGTTTATGCTCTATCCGTTTTTTCTTCCTTTAGCAAGCATGTATTCAAAGAAAGTGCCCAAATGTCTCTGAGCATTAGCACAGTTTTTGGGCAGTCGCACTGACAAGTAACGACAGAAAAAGTCAGTGCTGAACACCACCTGTTAGACATATGCTGTCCTCTACAAATCAGTGGACTATGAAGGACAGTTGCAGTATTGCACTGGAAAACCCATGCTGGATGTCTGGATCTGCCATTGCCAGCATGTTGCTGATGTGCCCTGAAACAGCCACAGCTAGGAACTTCCTAGCCAAAATAACCTAGCTAACTTTGGTGTTGCTGACCAAGAGAGACCTTCACCCACAGAGCAGTAACTCCACTGTGTCAAGTGTAGTAGTCTCTGTCAGTGCCATTTGTGGGTTCATAGGCTCCTGTCCTCAGGGTCCCACCCTTGCTTCTGGATTTTCAGATCTGAACTGAGACTGGCACACTCTAAGTCTTGTTCTCAGTCAGCCTTTGGGAAAAGATGGAAAACTTGTCCCCTCAGCTCAGACAAAAAGCAAAGCTGCGTCCTGCCCTCGCAAGTGCCTGTACCACAGCTTCATGGATGGAAAAATCCTCTGTGGCAGCCCAATTTTATATTATCTTAAACCAGAGCAGAGGCAGGTGTTGCTGACAGTTGTTGACGATGCCTGGGTGTGCCTCTTCCGTCACTAAAGCCTTGCTCAGGGTTATGGGTGTGCTAGCTGCCTTGCATTTAGGATAAGTGTAGGAAAATGAAATGTCTAATTGTTGGCAAAAAAGTAGGCCCTACTGCCCTACAGCAAGATCTGTGGAGGAATGGAGTCTGCATTTCCATGACACTGGTCTTAAAATATTCCTAGCTCCTCTCTTTATGCCTGCCTGTCCCTCTTCAATATTCTCTTGAAAAACTTTTTTTATTACTTATTTTCTGGCTCTATTCCATATCTAAATTTGCTTTTCTCTTCTATTTGGAAGACCTCAGAAAGAGAAAATTGGCTTTTGACCAGAAATGTTCTTGCACCTCGATGTTTGTCGCTTTTACAGTGTTCACTAGGTGGCAGTAAGATGCTGTTATACCTATAAAATAAATGGAAGTCATAGAATCATAGATCAGTTTGGGTTGAAAAAGACCTTCAAAGGTCATCTAGTCCAACCTCCCCCCTGCACTGAGCAGGGACATCTTCAACTAGATCAGGTTGCTCAAAACCACATCAGCCTGGCATTGAAGTCATGTATTCTCCAAGTCCCTGAAATTTACTAAAATCCGAGGATCTAGTATCAAAAGCCCTTTTTCTTTTTTCTTTTTCTTTTTCTTTTTCTCTTTTTCTTTTTTTTTTCCTCTTTTTCTTTTCCTTTTTCTTTTCCCTTTTCTCTTTTTCTTTCTATCTTCTTTCTCTTTTTCTTTTTTGTTTTTTCTTTATTTCTTTATTTCTTTTTCTCTTTTTCTTTTCGCTTTTCTCTTTTTATCTTCTTTTGTTTTTTTTTTTTCTTTTGCCTTTTTTCTTTTTCTTTTTTTTCTTTTTTTCCCTTAAATACAAGGTTCACTGGTGTTAGAAACACAAACTGAAATTTATATTCAGTACCCATAACCAGCCTCATTTCCTGTGAACTTGTTACAACAATAAAGGTAATCAACCTTGTATAACTTTTCAGTAAGAAGTTTTCTTTATTATGTGTCCGAAAGTGAAGATGCTGGGGATACCAAAGTAGTCTCTTAAGAAGGAGGACAGAGTAAGAGAAAAGCAGCCATAAAACTTGTTGTGAAAGAGGTGGAAGTTTGTAACAGGAAGTTTTAGCCCAGTCACTGTGGAGTACTGAGATCAATATTGGATTTTTGTTTCTGCTTCCTTTTTTGCTAGCTGCACATAGTTTTCTGGGAGTTTAAATAGCATTCCAGAAAGAAACCATCTCTACTGTAATTAAGCTGACAGGAGTGCACTGGCCCTCATTCCTCTCTGCTGCTTTCGAAATCTCCATGTTCCATTTAGAATTGCTGTAACTAAATGCAGATTTTACCAATTTTTGTGATAACAGCCTCATCCATTCCAATTCAATTTTGTATACATTTCAGAGATTTAACTATTTCAGCTTCTCTGCTTGGTCTAACAAAACAACCTAGGGGTTTCCTTGCAAAGTAAAATTTCTTAGTCATTGGAAGTGAAATAGATCTAATATTGGTGTTCCCCAGACCATTTAGCTCAGTTAGCTCCTATAGTGTAATTTAGCATATAAATTGTGTTGGTAGTGAACTGTACATTAGTTTAGGTCAATACTAACATAATCTCTGTTTGAGTCAAAGCTCCTTCTCTGTTTTGGATTTTCAGCTTTCCAAGGTGCCTTGGGAAGCATGCCTCTCTGCAAGAGCCCATATTTGACCTACCCCATCTAAACTTGAAAGTGAATGCTGTTGTATTCTCGTAATTAAAGGAAAAAAAACCCCATTTCTTATAGATGGGAGTTTTATTTATTATTTATTTATTTTATCATTTATTATTTATTATTTTATTTATTTATTATTGCATTTTTATTTTTTCTTGAGAAAGGCATCATTCTTAGAAATTTAGAAAAGTTTGCAAGTTTACAAACTCCTAAGTGAAAACACAGGGATTTTGAGATATGAGATGTATTCAAGGTAGCATACTTAACGTATACTATCTATGTATAAATGTTTATACCCTACAATCTCATTAACCATCATAGAATCAAAATATGGAGGAAAATGTTTAGAAGATACTAATACAGCTGTAACATGCTACAGCTGGGTGTAGCTGATTTTCTTGTATCTACTCATAATAGAAAAGTGAAAACCAAAATATTATGACTGTTTTCTTCATTAGGGAGTCTAAAGTGATAAAAAAGGGAGTGGGTTGGTTTATAACATTGGGTAATCTGAAAATAAAGTAGCAGTTCTCCATGTGCATGGTTCATGAGGTGCCAATAAGTAATTCCCCCTGTTTTTAAAAAGATTTTAAAACTTTCCAAGCTTTTAAAGACAGTAAGTATTGCTGAGATAAAATAATGTGTTGACCTGCTGCACAGCTAGCTGTTACACAGAATTATTCCTCAGGCCTACGCTTTGAAATAGCTGTTAGGAAAAGTTGGCTGAGTAAGCTGAAGTTCCCAGTTAAGAAAGCTGATAACACAGAATAGTTCATGGGGCAGAGTTCCTCTCTTAGACCTGGGTGTTGATTTCTGAGATAAGATTCCTGCCAGATGGTATTTTTAATGGAAACGAAACAAGCAGCACTTAAAAAAAGAAAAAAGGGAAATGTCAGATTCTGTATCTCTTGATCATCCTGCAGGAAAGCAGACTTCAAGGTCATTTGCAACATTTGATGCCATTTCGCAGAGGGCTGACATGATGCTTTTCATCCCCGTGAGTCTGCAGCCACGTTACCAATACACTGGAGCCTCGTACTGCCTAGCAAGGAAGAGTAAATTTTAAAAATGTCTTTTTAAAAATGCCTGACATCACCTCTTCTGTGATTTCATACTTATTACCCATAAGGTCAGTTTAGTTACTGAAAACCCATGGATGCAGCCAGAAACAGCTGTGGCAAGTTGGCATCAGTACTGAACAGGCTTGGCTGTGCCATGGGCTTTGTGCTCCGTTCGTCCTCAGACAGCAACAGTACGCCTTGCAAATCACCTGCTCACTGTGCCTGATGCCTGGGCATGTTTGAATAGGTCACCACAGGGATCTGCTGTTGAGGCTTACCAAATTATTTGTTAAGGGTCAGTAGCTCATTATAATCCCTCACCAAGGGTTTTTTTTTCTGAAAAATTACAAACAAAGAGCAATCAGAAGGCTGCAGATGACAGAACACGTAGCCTGGTCAGTAAATCTGTTAAACCCCTCTGCACCCACTCAAAAGAAAACATGAGCCTGCCCGCTCTGTAGCTTCAGGGACTGGCTGGTTTTGGGAACCTGAAAAGATTTTACTGTTAGCCTGAATGCCTCTGGTGTGAAGTCTGCTGTCAATGACAGCAGTGCTCCCGCAACAGAAGAGTGAAAGCTTTGATGGGCAGCAGTGATCTGCTTCTTGGCAGACCAGTGGGGGAGTCACTGGACCAAAACTGCCTCCTTTTCCTCACCCCCCAGTGGCACGTAACAGCCCCAAGCCTGGAAGAAAGGAAATGGTGAACCCCGTGCCTGGAGCTTTTGTGCAGTGTTGCGAAATCCAGATGCTAAAAAGGTGGGACATGGGAAGCACTAATCGTAATGAACTTGGAGATCTTTGGACCTGTTTGGTTCCTTGTGTATATGTATGGTTCACATCTGGGTTTCCATGGAGGCCTACCTGCTGCTTGTTTCAAACGAAAGATGAGTTTTCATGTAATTTTGAGACTTTCAAAGGAGAAACTTTGCGAAAATAAGCAAATATTGCGATGCCCAGGCTTTGGGCAGCTGAAGGTCCAAGATCCTGGTGGAATCTCCTCCTTTTTCCATGGGTCAGATTCAGTTTTGGCTTTTAGGCAAGGTGGCTGTAAGGGCAGAATGCAGCTGGTTTGCCTCTGCTGTGCCTGCAGGCTTGTCCTGCCATGAGCTGGCTGAGGGAAAAGCCAGCAGCCCCTTCCACCCTCCCTTCCCCAGCAGGCAGCTGCTACTGGGAGATGGCTCAGGGTCAGGGTTCTTTTCATCTGAAACAAACTGTTTAAGGCTGTTTCACAACAGGAAAGTAGTGCCACCCTACCTGTTTCTCCTTTTGATTTTAAAAATACTGTGAAGCTCAAAGCATGTTTTAACAGTGCTCCATCAGCTCATGTGGTCATCTTCAGGTGCATGTACATATGCAGACACATAAATGTATTGGTGAGAAAATTCAAGTTGTTTTTCTTCCACTGGAAGGTTTTACGTCTTCAGAGGAGAATACTCCATTAATATTAACATACTTCATAATATCTGTTTTCAGAGACAGGAACATTTTTAATCCCCAGTCTAGCTTCACATGAGTGGATACACATCTACTTGTTAACCAGAGCACTGGTATCTTGAATTATAATGGCACATTTTGGGGCATCAGTGTGGTCTGTTTTCCAATTTCTTGTCTGGAATTCTTTATCTTTGCTATCTATCTAATCTGTCTGATGCCTTCTGGAAACAATTTTCCCTTTACACCACTTCATAAACTTCTGCATACACTAGACCGGAGGTTCTGGGCCATTTCTCACATTTTGTAATGAATTTTCTGATTGAATTCTTTTACAGATAGCACCTCATACATGCAAAGCAGTGCCTAAGATCCTGGTGGATTTTTTACTGATTGTATGTATAAAGCTCTAAGAACTTGTGATGAAAGCAGAGTTGCCACTGAAACTTGCACATTTATGTTTTTTCCAAGGCATTGAGTGATAAGAATAAGTCCTTTAACATAAAAAATAAGTAAATTAGGAAGAATCAGGTATGTTCGCATAATTAAATTTTATTTGGAATAGCTACAACAATTTGGAATAACTACCAGATGTTGACAAATAGCTGGATGTTATTAGAAGAACTCTGTCACTGGCACTGATCTAGTTAATGTCTCAGGCTTTAGATGAGTAGCCATAACACTAAGATGATTAACCTAGAATTGTAAAGGAAAGGGCCAGTATAGTTCTGTGGGTTCAAAAGTTCCATCACTGAGCAACCCGTATGAGCTGTTAATTGGGCTTTTGTTAACACTTCTTAAAAGACAGCTGCTTCAGGCAACAATCATCAGGGGTGACTGAAGGTGGAGGAGAAAGGCAGGAGCCTCACCTGCTGAGGGGTTATTCTGCAGGAGGCGTTTAGGGCATTAGAGGAATGGAAGCAATCCACAGAATCAAGCAGCTGAAGGAAAACAATAGGAGCTTCAGCGGGGAGGGCGTAATGATGGTGAGGGGGACTACCTTGTAAGCAGCCTGTGTGACTGCTTACTGAAGCCACTAAACAGGGAATCCCCTGGAGAAGAAACGGTGCTTGGTATCATTCAGAAGAGCAAGTGGGGTCTCATTTGCACGGTTATGGCTGGAGGGACTTTTGGTCATTGCAACCACAGTGTATTCTAATTCGGGCAGCTTTCAGTAGCAGAGCAGGAGCACCTGCCCCCAAACACCCTCCCGAAAAAGCCACTGTACTAAAGGACCACAGAAAAGGCAAATGGCCATTTGACACCAGCCTTTAAAAAGGACTTTGGAAATATGTCAATGTGGCTTTTGTTGAGAGAAATTGTGTCTGAAGTGCTGACATGTATGCGGATTAGGGTGATTTGGTTGGTATGATGTACTCAGATTTTCCATTAGCTTCTGATAAAATCCTCAGTCAGAAGAACCTAAAGAAGCAAAACTGTAGCAAGATGAAAGGAAAGATCCCCCCTGGAACTGATGTGAGAGGTAGGAACAGACGATCAGGCATTTCAGTGGCAGATAACAAGTGGAATCCCACAGGGATCTGCATTAAGATCTGCAATTATGTCATATTCGTAAGTAGTATGGAAAATGTGCTAAATAGTGATGTGCTGGATGTTTTTTTAACTGAGTTATCCAGGGCAGGGAAAACTATAAGCCTACTTTCAAAAATGTGGAAGAGTCTAATGATTCTGAGAGGAATTGCAGTAAAGTGGCAGCCTGCATTCGACGTCAATAAGCACAAAATAATGCACAAGGGAAAAAATAAACCTGACTGTGCGATACTAAATATGAGCTTCAAGCTACCTCTTACCATTTGGGGCTGACAGCTCAGAGTGGCTGTCAGTAATTCTAAGAAATGTTGGCTGAGGGCAGAGCAATGCTCAAGAAAGCAAATAGATGGTCAGAAATTGCTAGGGAAGACACAGAAAACAAAATAATCATTTTGCTGTGCATTCACCTCTTGATTACTGAGCACTGTTGTGATCTCCATGTCTAAGAAAAGGTATAACAGAGCCCAAAAGGGGCAGAGAAACCTGACAAGTGTTTTCAGAAATAGAGAAGGGCTTCTGAATTGAGATTGATTAAATAGACTCCTTAGACAGGAAAAGAGAGGCATGCGATAGCGGTGTTTAAAATCATGAGTGGCATGGAGAAAATAAGTAGAAAATGATTATTTGTGTTTCTCCCAGAACAAGAACAAGGGACATCAGGTGGAATTACCGGGTAGCGGCTTAAGCTAACAACAGCAAACAACTTGGTCCTTGCGGTGTGTGATTAAACAGGAACCAGTCTCACAGTACCTGCTGGATATCAAGAGGCTAGACAGGCTCAAAACTGATCAGGTGAATTAATAGGAAAAAAAATCCATCAGGGCCTATTACACAGCAAGATGACATTCTTGCCTGAGGAACTGCCTGCGTGGCAGGCTGCTGGATGCAGGGAGGAGAGAGTGGGGAAAGTGCCTGCATGGTTAGCCCTTTTTAAAATTGTTCCTGTTGGTATGTGCTGCTGGCTCCTGTCAATGGTGCAATACTGGACTACATGGACCCTTCATCTGATCCAGTATAATTCTTTTGCATAATGTTCTTGTGAGGGATCAGTCTGGGATAAAGGCACATAAAACACCCCAGAGACCCACAGGGTCCTGAGGCTTGACTTCTACATAAACAATTTAGACCTTGCCTGTATGTCCACTTGGAGTCTTGGAAGAGAAAGTATCCAGAGGGGCAAATTGATTTAGAAACGTGAAGAGGTGAGAGCCCTGAAGACTACTGTAATGAACCAAAGAGATAGCCATGCATTTGGGTATTGAATTCTATTCTTTGTGGGATGAAGAATTAAGATGAATACTGGTGCTGCACTTTGCAAGTTATCTTGTGGTGCCTGGTGCCTCTTGGTGGAATGAAAAGAATCATTTGGGAAAGGTAAAGTTTGGGAAAGGTTTTGAGTAATGCATGATACATGGCTTTCCTCATTCTGTAATTCAGTGTTTTGTAGCTCTCTAAAGAGCTACTGCTTCACCTTTTGCATTGTACGCTTTATTGTTCTGCTTTCTGAGCTTGTGTATAACATGGGAGTGCAGGAACAAGCCAATATATCGTCATTGCTTAGAGAATGACACTTTAAAGCAGTGGCAAAATTACTCTATAGCTAAAAGTGCAACCATGAGAATTGTGTCTTGGTACAAGGATAATGTCGAGCTGGAGTTAAATTGAATGTTTCTTCAGGGAGGGTAAATTTAATCAGGTGCTCAAAATCAAATTAAGGTGGAAATCAGTTTGGAAAAACACAAGAATTACAATCCTGCTAATGACCTCGGGTAATACTGGCAAGAAATGTGCTTTCACATTGTAACATGAAAAATTGTTTCTCTAAGAGAGAGCTGCTTGTAGCTCGTGACTGCCCAGGGTAGTTCAGAGCCCAGCGTTTCCTTAAGAGAACAATTACAGTGTGCCGCCCTTGCACCGTTTACTTCCCCTCCATTACAGTGATACCAACAGTTATTATACTGTGATCAAGCCTGTCAGTGTTTCTGTCATCGTGTTATTTTCTGACTTGGCTGTTAAACAGGGAATGTTTCTCCATCTCAACCTCGATAGCCTCTGTGGCTGGTGGCCCATTAGGGTGATCCAGAATTGTCGTATCTTCTGCAGAAGCACAGTCTCTCCTAGGCCTCTCCTTGTAAGAAATGTCTGTACACTTGGGAATAGAAAATGAATCCTGCATTTAGCCACAAATTTGCTGCAGAGAGGGATTTGGATTTTAATGTACACATTATTCTGATTAATATAGATGAGTAGAGGGGCTTTATTCAATGTGGTTGGTAGGATTGAGGACTTCCCCTGCTGATTTCCTCCCAGTACAAAGGAAAGAGTTTGAAGGAGCCTCAAAGGGACTGCTGCTGTTCTCAGCCCCTAAGGTGTTCCATTCTGGCATAAATTTGTCTCTCTTATTGATGGAGAATTTGGAGATGGTGGGCTGGAGCTGCAGCCATGTAGGAGGGGGGAATGTGGTCTCTGGTATTACCTGGAATTGCATTTAACTTAAACCAGCACGGTATCTTGATCTTCTGTGACCTTTACCTATCAGAAGTTATTAGCTAATTGAATTCAGAAGGTAACTCCCTAACTGTTTTCAAACTAAATTACCTTGCTACAAGGGACCAACTTATGTTTGTATTTCCACAGAGATAATGAGTTTAGGCTTCAACTGAAACCTTGGCAGATAATGAGGAAAGAAATAAATCAATGACCTCACTCTTATCTGGTCTTAACAGGCAGGCTTTCCTTTGCTAAAAGTGACCCTGAAATGGTCTGGATTGATTCACACAAATAACAAGCCCTGCATCCTGCTAAGCAGAGCTGTCCTGAGGAACACTTTGCTCTGCGAGGAGATCTAATCTGAACATCAGCAGAGGTGCAAGTATTTGAAATAGAGTTTTTCTTGGAGTCGAAACAAATGTTTCTGAGAAATTCAAATGAGCAGTAAGATAGAGTTAAGGAGGCAATTACCTTCAATACTAATTAGAGGGAAAAAACTCATTGTCACACTTGTGTCTGGGACTGAACAATCTTCGCAGGCATATATTTCTCTCATTCTCCATAGACATATGCTTCTCTGATTAGTTAATTATCTGGCATTGTTAAATAAGAAATGGTTTTCAGACGTTAAAGGGAGTTTGTTTCCTGGTGAGAACTGGTGTAACTGTATGGATGGAAATCTTCCCTTCGGTGCCTTGATTAATGGAAGAAGCAGACAGCTCAGCAATATTCCCCTCCAATAGTGTGTACCTCCTTACTCTCTATATGGATCTCTTAGATGAAGGCTTAAATCTTCATGTAATAAATGTGATTAATAATAGTTTAACAGAATATATGAGGCAATCTATTCAAGTATGCAGAGGTAAGAAGCAGAGGTTTTTAACTACCAGTGAAGAATCCATAAAACCTACTCTTAAAGCCCAAATAAGAAGATTGAAATTTTATAGTAGCAATAGCAGTAGCACTAGTAGCGACCATTTTGGTTTAATAAGAGATGTGGTGTTTTAGGGAGAGATGATACCTTTTATTAAATCTGTTGACACAGGTTTGATAGTAGCACTGCATCTTTTAATGTTGAACTTTATAGGAAGAAGTGCCCTTAAGGAAACCTCATGCCTTTCTGCTAAAAGACAGATAAATACTGATATTCTACCCGGAGATTTTTCAGTGCTTTTAGATATTTGATTGATAAAATGGGAACTGCTTTCAAGAAGGGGGCATCAAGTGTAGCCAGTTTGGAGGCATTACAAAATTGGGAGTAGTATTTGATACATCATCTGGTTGCACCGCAATTCAGAGGGACCTCAACAGTTTGGACAAATAAGCTGACAGGAATCTCATGAAATTCAGGAAAGGGAAAGGCCAAGTCCTCCCCCTGGAGAGGAATAACCTCAGGCACTAATACACACTGGCTGGAAAGCAGGTTTGCAGTAAAGGACCTAGGGATCTGGGGACACCAAGTTGAACATGAGCCAGCAATGTGCCCTTGCGGCAAAGAAGGTGAATGGTGCCCTGGGCATCATTAGGCAAAGTGTTGCCAGTTGGTTGACGAAGGTGATCCTTCTCGTCCTCTACACAGCAGTGGTGAGATACACCTGGAGTGCTGGATCCAGTTCTGGGCTCCCCAGAACAAGAGAGACATGGATGTATTGGAGAGAGTCCACAGAAGGGCTGCGAAGATGATTAAGTGGCTGGAGCATCTCGGGTGTCCCCTCAGCCTCCTTTTCTCCAGACTAATCATCCCCAGTTCCCTCAGCCGTTCCTCATAAGGCTTGTTTTCTGTATGTCGGAAGGGAAGCAGCAGAATCTGTCCAGCCTCTCTTAATCAGTGCTCATTAGGAAAATTCCTTCTTGGCCAACATGAAATCCAGTTACTGTTTCTTGGTGGTGTATCACCTGACTGCCACTGTCCACTTGGTGCAGGAGGAAGAAGCTCAGGCTAATCTGTCCTGTCCTGGTCCTTAAACAGGATGGTGGCTTCCCACTGCAGTGCTTGTGAGATCATCCTTTGCCCTGGCTGTACTCAGCTTCTCTCGTGTCCCTAACCAGCGTGGGCTGATTTATTCTCAGGTGGTCCTGGTAGCACTGCCTGCAAATGGCAGACGCATTTGAGACACACGGATGGACAAATGCTGGGGTTTGTAAATCCTGGTGGAAGCACAGGTTTGAGGTAGTCCCGATCTGCTAAGCACTATGTGGACATGCTCAAGGACTGAGCTTTAAGCACCAGAGGAACTTTAAGGCTGAAAATACAGGTGCCTTAAGTGCAGCATGTAGCACTAGGCAGCGAATGCTTGAATGAGACATTCACTCTTTATTTTTAGAGGCTCTCAGGCCTGGACTGAAGTGCCTGCAGGGGTCAGTAGATAGTTAATGTCCATCTAATCCTATCACAGATTTGAGCTTTCTTTACCCCAAGGGAAATATCTGCCTGTTATGTACTGCAAGCACTAAAGTGCCCAGGCCAGTGACTGTTTCACTTGCCTCAGACAGGGAGCTGTTACAGTAGTGTGAACACCATGTTTCACCTAGCCTGGCTCAGGGGCAGTGATGTACTGTTGTGGCTGCACTGTTTTTGGGAGCAGACAGGTGTTGTGGTGGCTTGAATGTGCTGACTCCACAGTTTCAGCAGTGCTCTGGAGTTCCAGAAGGGTAAATGAGCCTAACAGGGAGGTGGTTTGCTCTAAGCATAAAATTAATTCATTATAACAACATTATGGGATAAAGTAAAGTGGACAGAATAAAATAAATCAGATATGGAAATTAAATATTATGACTCTAAGATAGAAACTGAAAACGTTCTGTGTAATGCCTCTTATTTTTCAAGTATTTGCAGTGGAAATTTTTCTTTTGAAATGGACACATTTTCGAAAATCTTGTGATTAAAGAAATTAAATTAAATATCATCTGACCTACTTAGAGCCTTTTTAATCTTTTAACATTTTGTTTCAGTAGAAATTCAGATTAAAAGAAATGCAAGATAAAAATGTCGATGTTTGAAAAGCTGCTTTGGGTCATTCTCTTCAAGTGGTTGCCATAGCTCCTAAGTGCCAACTTCGAGACCTTTATATAGTCAGAGTGCTCTAGGAGCATGAGAATTGAGGCTTGAAATTTAGGGGAATTTTCTGCCATTAAAAGTGAAGGCCTGAGTTCCTGCACCTGGTGGAGACCCAGTCAGAGACCACACAGAATGCAACAAGCTAACATATTAAAAAAACACCAAACAAACCCATATATTCTCAGTGAAAGAATATTCTTGTGAGAAATTGGCTGCTATTAGATTCTAAATTTGATTAAATAGATAATTTTGTCTAAGAGTCAAAGCTGATCTATTCAGCTGGATAACATGTCCACAGAAGCAGAATATTTATTTAGTACATGTACCACAACCACAACTCTGATCATAAAGCTTTCATCTTAGTTTTAAGTGGCTTTGTGGTACCAAATGCTTAATTTCCTTTTGCGTAAGCTGTTGCCCTGCCTGTATAATACAGTCCATTAAATGAACAAGGCTCCATCAATTTTATCAATGGTCATCAACTATCGGCAATTACAGGCAACAATTAGAATCATAGAATAGTTAGGGATGGAAAGGACCTTAAAATCATCAAGTTCCAACCCCCCTGCCATGGGCAGGGACACCTCACACTAAGCTGAAGAATAGGGTTGATTGAAGAGTCGGGTTGTAAATAAGTAACCTCAAGAACGTTAGGCTTTGTTAGCCGCTATAGAAAAAAGGAAATTACTAAGATAAGCTTTGCCAGAACCACCTGGTGGTTACTGATGTGACAGTAACGATCCTAAAACAAAGTGATGAAGAAATAACCACCAGGGGTCAGAAAGCACACTACCACTTTTTTTTGTATGCATACAGGAGGCGTTCTCTAAGAAGCATGATGTAATGTATGTAATCTAATGAATATGTATGTTTAAGGACAATATAATCACAGCCTGGTTGATGCTTGGGGGAGACACACTTGGAGGAGCTATCCCTCGTGTCTCCCGGTGCCTCAATAAAGAATACCTGCTTGTCAACTTAAAACTTCATTGGCGAGTTCCTGGAGTTTTCTCTGAATCAAAACCATGTCACCCAAGGCCTCATCCAACCTGGCCTTGAACACCGCCAGGGATGGAGCACTCACAACCTCCCTGGGCAACCCATTCCAGTGCCTCACCACCCTAACAGTAAAGAATTTCTTCCTTATATCCAATCTAAACTTCCCCTGTTTAAGTTTGAACCCGTTACCCCTTGTCCTGTCACTACAGTCCCTGATGAAGAGTCCATCCCCAGCATCCTTGTAGGCCCCCTTCAGATACTGGAAGGCTGCTATGAGGTCTCCACGCAGCCCCAACTTTCTCAGCCTGTTTCCATACGGGAGGTGCTCCAGTCCCCTGATCATCCTCGTGGCCCTCCTCTGGACTTGTTCCAACAGTTCCATGTCCTTTTTATGTTGAGGACACCAGAACTGCACACAATACTCCAAGTGAGGTCTGACGAGTGCAGAGTAGAGGGGCAGGATCACCTCCTTTGACCTGCTGGTCATGCTCCTTTTATAAAATCATAGAAAGGCCTGGGTTGGAAAGGACCTTAAAGATCATCCAGTTCCATCCCCCCTGCCATAGGCAGGGACACCTTCCACTAGACCAGATTCCTCAAAGCCCCATCCAACCTGGCCTTGAACACTTCCAGGGAAAGGACAGCCACGGCTTCTCTGGGCAACCTGTGCCAGGGCCTCACCACCCTCACAGTAAAGAATTTCTTCCTAATGTCTAATCTAAATCTACCCTCTTTCAATTTAAAACCATTCTCCCTTGTCCTCTCATTACATGCCCTCTCCAGATGAAGCTCAACATGAACTGGCAGTGTGTGCTTGCATCCCAGAAAGCCAAATATATGCTGCATCAAAAGAAGCATGACCAGCAGGTCGAGGGAGAGGATTCTTGCCTGCTCTTGTGAAACCCCCACCTGGAGTATTGCATCCAGCTCTGTGGCCCCCAACACAAGAGGGATGTGGACCTGTTGAAACAAGTCCAGAGGAGGGCCAAGAAGATGATCAGAGGGCTGGAGCACCTCTCCTATGGAAACAGGCTGAGAGAGCTGGGCTTGTTCAATCTATCATGAACCCATCCACGGGCTCACCAGGCTTCACAGATGGCAGGTTACCTGGCTATGTAGCCTCTGCAGCCTTACAACTTCAGTTGTGTCAGAGGAAGAAGGAAGCCTCGGCATTTCTGTGGGAAAGGTGTGAATTTGCTGACTAACCGTGTTGCAGATGTAAGCCCTGGTCCTGCACCAAATTCCACATTGAGTACTGGGCCTTTTGGAAAACAGCGTACTGCAAGACCAGAACTGAATTCCCAAGTAGGGTTTGCCTCTTGGTTGTTTCTTGATTGGCTTGTTTACTTTTGATGCAGCCCAGGATACGGTTGGCTTTCTGGGCTGCAAGTGCACACTGAAGGCGGCTCATGTTCATTTTCTCATCGACCAACACCCCCAAGTCCTTCTCTGCAGGGCTGCTCTGAATCTCTTCTCTGCCCAACCTGTAGCTGTGCCTGGGATTGCTCAGACCCAGGTGTAGGACCTTGCACTTGGCATGGTTAAACTTCATCAGGTTGGCATCAGCCCACCTCACAAGCGTGTCAAGGTCCCTCTGGATGGCATCCCTTCCCTCCGGCGTATCAACCAAACCACACAGCTTGGTGTCATCGGCAAACTTGCTGAGGGCGCACTCAATCCCACTGTCCGTGTCACCGACAAAGATGTTGAACAAGACCGGTCCCAACACCAATTCCTGAGGGACACCACTCGTTACCGGTCTCCAGCTGGACATCGAGCTATTGACCACAACTCTTTGCGTGCAGCCATCCAGCCAGTTCTTTATCCACCGAGTGGTTCACCCATCAAATTGATGTCTCTCCAATTTAGAGACAAGGATGTCATGCTTTGCACAAGTCCAGGTAGATGACATCAACTGCTCTGCCCCTGTCCATCAGTTTCGTAGCCCCATCATAGAAGGCCACCAAATTGGTCAGGCAGGATTTCCCCTTAGTGAAGCCATGCTGGCTGTCACCAAGAACCTCCTTGTTTTCCATGTGTCTTAGCATGCCTTCTAGGAGAATCTGCTCCAAGAGTTTGCCAGGCACAGAGGTGAGACTGACTGGTCTGTAATTCCCTGGGTCATCCATTTTCCCCTTCTTGAAAATGGGGGTTATATTTCCCTTTTTCCAGTTGTTGGGAGCTTCACCTGACTGCCATGATTTTTCAAATATGATGGGCAGTGGCTCAGCAACTTCATTCGCCAGCTCCTTCAGGACCCATGGATAGATTTCATCAGGTCCCGTGGACTTGTGTACATTCAGGTTCTTAAGATGGTCTCGAACCAGATCCTCTCCTACAGTGGGCCCAAGGTCTTCATTCTCACAGTCCCTGCGTCTGCCTTCCAAGACTTGGGTGGTACGGTCAGAGCATTTGCCAGTGAAGACCGAGGCAGAGAAGTCATTAAGAACCTCAGCCTTCTCCAAATCCAGGGTAGCCAGTTCTCCTGATAGCTTCCGGACAGTGCCTACGTTGTCCCTACTCTCTTTTATTTGCTACGTACCTATAGAATCCCTTCCTGTTATCTTTCCCATCCCTAGCCAAGTTTAATTCTAACTGGGCCTTAGCTTTCCTCACCTGGTCCCTAGCTTCCCAGACAACATCCCTGTATTCTTCCCAGGCCGCCTGTCCTTGCTTCCACCTTTTATAGGCCTCTTTTTTCCCTCAAAGTTTCCTCAGCAGCTCCTTATCCATCCAAGGAGGTCTCCTGGCCCTCCTCCTGCACTTCCTTCTAGTTATGATGCAACACTCCTGAGCTTGTAGCAGGTGATCCTTGAATAACAACCAACAGTCTTGTGCCCCCCTGCCCTCTAGGGCTGTATCCCGTGGAACCTTACTAAGCAGGTTCCTGAAGAGGCCAAAGTCTGCTCTCTTGAAGTCCAGGGCAGTGAGCTTGCTGCACGCTCTTCTCACTGTCCTGAGGATCTTGAACTCGACCATCTCATGATTGCTGCAACCAAGGCTGCCCTGGAGCATCACATTTCCAACCAGCCCTTCCCTGTTGGTGAGCACGAGGTCAAGCCTGGCACCTCTCCTTGTCGGCTCCTCTATTACTTGCAGAAGGAAGTTGTCTTGCACACAATCTAGGAACCTCCTGGATTTCTTGTGCCGGGCTGTACCTTCACTCCAACAGATATCAGAGTGGTTGAATTTCCCAGTTCAGGACAGTTAAAATATACGAGTAATTTCATGTGTTATTTGAGGCTTGTTTCCTATCCACATGAAGCTTGCGTGGTCTCACAGATGTGCGCACTCAAACCCCAAGCACAAACACATCTGGTCCCCTTCTCATTTCAGGTCCTGAAAGGAAAATAAGATAGAATCCTCCCAAATGGTTAGACTGAATGTCAAAACATATGAACAAACAAAGTTTGGATTCCTGTGACTCTGAGCTTTCTGTCTGGGTCCTCTACAGACTACTAATGTGTGAGTGCTCAGTGAAGCTTTTCCCACACTTGAGATATTCATAACCGATTGCTTTCTCTCTCTTGTGTGCAATCTGGTTTCTAAAGAGGTGGGAGTTTGTTCGCCAGCCTTTTCCTCGCAGGCAGCATTAATGAGGTCTTTCTCTTCCACCCACACCCTATTTTCCAGAAAAGTGTAGGAACTTAGTAACTTTAAGACTTTTTTGCTTATTAGATCAAAATTTGCCAATGAATTCACAAAAGGTTAGGGAAAAGGTACCTAAACAGTACACAAACAGGCAAGGATGCAGACACCAAGAGCCTTGTTTCTTTGAGAAAGGTTAGCATTTTAGATTTCACTCTTAAAGTGAGAACCAAAGCTGACTAAAGGAACGTCTGGAAAGAAATAGTGCTTTTCTGATCATGCAGTTCTTCAGGCCTGGGAACCTTCAGGACAGGTTAGTGGCTGAAGGAGGTTGCCTGTTGACGTTAAGGTTTCCTTTCCCATATTTATCAGTCTGAGTAAGTTTGAGCATCACCCTGTCCCTGCTGATCCATGGCCGGGCTTCATGGGTTTCCTCTTATATTTGCAATCTTTCTAACTCTCCCTTGCTGTGTATTTCCTGGTGGTCTTAGTATGAATGTCTGCCAGGGTACCCACTATGAGCTGAAGGAGGACGTCATTAACATGTGTCAATTTGGAAAAACCAAATTATTCAGTTTTGCTTTCCTCAGCAGCTTGCTTGCAGTGATCTTTCTTTCTACCCTTCCCACTTCCAAGTATCAAAAGCCTGAATATATGAACCCACTTGTGAAAGAGCTGATTTCCAAACAGGTGAAAAAGACTTCCGTAATTGCTGATGGTATCAAGCTTCTTCCCTTGGAGGCTTTAAACTGGGCTATCCTTTACTCTTTCTCTTCCAGTTACCAAGTTTACAAGTGCAGGTATTCTGTGCTGGCAATAACTCACTGCTTACAATCAAATACCAGCATTTAATAATCACCACTTGTCCAGGTGGGTTCTGGATACTCTTTCAGCCCCAGCAGTGTCTTACAGCTGGTGCCTGATGGGTCCTTTCCAGGTACCTTCAACACCCTTCCCTAAAATCCCCCTGTGTCCTCTTGTTTTTGCCACAGATCCTTGCCCAGCTGCTGGGGCCAGCAGGAGGAAAAGGTATGGGGTAGTTCTCAGCCAGCCAACAGCCAAAGTGGCAGACCCAAAGTCGGGGGAGTCTTGTCTCCCAGCAGGGGTTCTCCTATATGCTTAAAAGAACAGTAGCTTGAAATGTTATTAGAGGGTATAGAGGGATGTGTGTTCTGGAAACAGCTGTGCTCATGCAGGTTATTAGTGTGGTCTGGGAAGTCTCAGAACTAGAGCTCCAAGGCTTCATTTTGCTTAAAAATAGCTGAATAATTGAATTTAAAATAATAATTTGAATTTAAAATTAGTTTAAAATGAAATAATAGTGCTTAATATTTGTTCTCTAGACTTTTTTTCCTTTCTGCGGGGGAAATTGAAAAGTATAATTTAAATCCTAAAACAGAAAGGATGTTTCTTTTCAGAATTATCTGAAGATGTGATTTTGGACCCGTTTGGTTCCAAAGTCAAGATTTCTTGTCTGATAATTCCTACTAGCAATTTGTGTTATGTAAAGCAGGGACTGTTAGCTTGAAGGCAGGTGGTGATAACAGATGCTGTAATAGGTAACTTTCAGATATACTGTTAAAAGAAAAACAGAGAGAGTTTTACAGGTTGTTAGACTTCAGGTGGTTTACTGTACCATCAAAACGACATCACAGCAGCTACTTACAACTTACTGAAGATGGAAAACACCAATTTAATGTGGAGTTGGTACTCATAATTATGCTCAAACTCTGCTTTAATAATGTTGCCTGTATTTGCAATACTGTAAACGTGAAAATGAATTTTGCTGAAAGAGTGCCAGTGTGAAGCAGCATATAATTTTGTTTTTGTTTGTGCTGTACTCTGCATAATTACTGTAATTATGCATATTAGGCTGTTCTGTGTAATGGCACCAGAAGGTAGATAATTTTGTCAATAACTGGCTGTAGCAGCTTATATACATTTTGCACCATCCACAGAAGTGCTTTGAAGATCTCTTAATACTGCTGATTTTCCCATAATAGGTCAGAAATTATTGCTGCTCTTTCCAGAATGTCTCTCTGGATGAGATGCCTTCCAGAAAAAGTCAGGTGCTACTCAAAACCCCAGAACTTTGTGTCTGAGAAAACACAACAACAGCAACAATAAAAAAGGACTCACATTTTCAAAGAAAGTAAAATCTTTAATTAGCTGGTAGGGCTACTACCAGTGTAATATGATGAGCTTTGAAATCCTTAGGGGTGTATTTCAGTTCCGATTATACTTTGCACAGGAAACTGCAAATGCCCTCAATGCTACTTATTTTTCAATAGAACAGGTTTATATTAAGATGCTTTAATGAACTGACATGAAAACTTAATTTTAAAATGAGTGTATGCAGAAGCACATTGATAGTAGAGAAAACAAGTCAGGGAGGGAATGCAGAGGGGAAAACTGACTCAGGCAGGGTGATGTAGGCATGAAGTGAGATGCTGCTTAAGTAAACTCAGAGGTTTAAAGGAAAGGTTCTATTTAGGAGGAGGTTCCTTCAGATGTTTAGGAAAAATATTTAGCAGTTGCCTTTTCTTATGTACGAGGTACTTGTTAGCAGTGGTACTATGTTAACTGGAGCCCTTAGCCATTTTCTGAGAGTATTTTGTGCACAGTGTTGAGGCTTGCAGTGCCAAGGCCAACTCTCCTGCAGTTCTGGCTCTGTGTGGCCACCCAGTTGCAATGGGTAAGCCTCTCTTAGCACTGAAAATCCTGACACGGTGGGTCCTGGGGAGCCAGCCCTGCCCCTCTATTTGAAGTGGGTGTTTCTGGTGGTGGTCTGCAGGCGCTGTGACCTGTGAGCCTGGCGTGTGGATCTGTGTGCTGGTCCCATGCTCCCTGTGAACAGTGGCCCGCTGGCAGTAGCCATTTTCACAGCTGCATTGCTAACACTCATCATGATGGAAATTGCATAAGCCTTTTTTTTTTCTGCTGAAAGAAACATGGGTGGATGGGTAGTGACTCATTTGTCAGGAAAGTTTGGAAACTAGTCACTGAAAGCACAAGTGGAGGTGTTTGGAGAGATGAGCAGGGCACAGGTTATAAAGCTGTCGTGATTTGCTTCTGTATGTTATGCTCCGCATACTCATCAAATTAGGACTCAGTTCTGTGGGAAGGGATGCCTGAGTGACACTGCTGGTTAGATGCATTAAAAATGTCCTCAGCCCTGGTGAAGCAGGAATGCTGCTGCTAGATAAGAGCAGTCTTTCTGAGAGGATCCGTTCCTGCATTGTGTCTCCTCAGGTAGAATGGATTCACCCTGAAGTACAAGCTGCATGAAAAATTTCAATGTCATTTTAAGCTCTGCTTCAACAGGCATAGTTTGGCAGGGCTGATTTACGATACAGGGTCTTTGTGGGATACACTGTTATTTATCATGTATTGATCTGGCAATAATAACCTATGCTCTCCTGAGATGTAACGCTCGTCACTCCCTTCTTGTTCGGTAAAACTGACCTGCTCCTTGCAATTCGTTCTAAATGAAGCAGCAGCACACCTTATCGTGGATTTGAGCTAGCACATTCATCCTGCTCTGTTTCTTTCTTTTTGGTCAAATCAGAGAAGTTATAAATACATATCATTCCAAATGAGACTAGCATTGGTTGTATACTAGATCCTCTCCTTGATCTATTTGACGGGACTCTTTACTCACATGCCATGGGGGATTCTGGGTTTTGCCATCATGCTAGAAGTCAGAAAGTAATAATGTTTTTGCTATGGCACTCTGGCAAAAGGTCATTTATTCCCCTCTGAAATTTGGCTAAATTACTTTCCACTCTTAAAAGCAGCCACAGATAAACATATTTTTCCCTGAGTGATTTGAAATTATGAGTGCTGCTTTATTGACTGATGTGTTTTTCAGACAACCCACTCTTATTGTGTTGACTTTGTAGAATATTTAAGTTAATAAAATCTTTTGTCTTTGTTGGTCACCTCAAATGCATTTGTGCGCTTCAGTTACAATTGCCATTGCTTTAGTTACCATCTAAAATAACGGTTACAGAAATTGCATAGCATTGTTTGTCAGCACATAGTTCCAAGGGAGAATGCCATCAAAATTTAAAACTCAAGTCAAATGCTTTCCTTAATAAGTAGGGTAAGAAAGTTCAGTCAAATGTCAGAACATTGGTAAGAAAAGATAAAAATTGATCTGAAAATTCAAAATTAATTCAGATGGTGAGATTTAACTGTAGACTAATCAGCTAAGGACAGTATTTGAACTGTTATTGTGAGAATGCTAAAGGACAGGATTTGAGTTCTACAAGTTAATAAGTCATCTATCAATTTCCAGTCTAATTAGAATTTGTAATAAGTCATCAATTTGCTTTTCCATTTTTTTTTTTCCCTTTTAAATCACTCTAACATCTATGTCTATCCTAGTTTCAAAGCTGCTCTTCAATAAGCAATGAAGGTGTTCCTGTGTAGGTTTGTTGCTTCACAATGGATTATCTGCAGTTGCCTTCACAGGGGTTTAAACATATGTTTGTTATGAGGTGAGGTCCAGTCCATTTTTTTCCTTGCAGTTTGTGAATGTGGGATTTAGATTTAGGGTTCAGTGTGCAGGAATCTCTTGGGCACTCCCAGGATTATTGAGATGAGTGAGGATAGGATGAGTGAGACCTACAGTTGAGTACTAGGATGGAAATTGTAGTTCTCTGTGGCCTTCTGGATTCATTGGCATGGCTGGGGCCAGTTCTGTTCAGATGTGCCCGAGGTCTGAACAAATTCTTCAGGCACTGCCCACGTTATTTCCCCAGGAAGTCTGCTGGCTGAAGTCTCCGTGCTGCTTTTTTCTGATGGTACAGTTTGTAAACTTCGACAGCCGCTGCTCATTATTAACACTCCTGTTCTCAGAACATCTTGGCCCCAGTGTTTAGTCTGTATTTTCATTCCTGAGATAATTTTTATCATTCATGTAGATGTGTATAGCAAAGAGGAGGCCACACAGATTTAAGCATAGCATCATTCTGTGCTGCACTTCCCTGGGTGATAAAAGTAGCTCTCAGAGTGCTTCCTACAAGGTCGAACAACCCAAGTGTACTTGAAGAGTTTAGGCATACAGTTTCACTCTGTTTTCCAGGAGATTTCAAAGGAAAGTCTGTCTTGTTTTGAGGCATGAGAACTTAGTGGTGCTGCTTACCTTAACTAATTTTCCGGCATAAAATCAATCAATTTGTCAAACTTGCATAGTGGGAAGTCTAAATGTCATTCATTTTCTTGCAGGGATATGGCAGCCTTTATTGACTTCTTAAAAGTAGTAAGTTATTTACACTACTTGGAAGATAAAAAAAAAAAAAAAAAAGAGATCTGTCAAAATTGGTGTTGCCTCATTCTTTTTCTTAATTCTGGGTATCAAATTTTAGCCAGTAAGCCTACTTAAAGTAAGCAAAGACATACTATGTCAGACCAGGGACCACCTAAATGAGTATCCTGCCTTTTGTCCAGGATTGGATACTTAAGTAAGAGAAGAAGTTCAGAGAAAGTACTCAGTGATACTCCCCTGAGCACCCTCCCAAATGCTAGGGATTTGTGGCTTAAGTATTCCTCACTGAAAGCCTGCTAAAGCCTGCAGGCAGGTTTGGTACCCTGAAGCTGAAAGTCTCTTTGCACCTTCTACAGAATGAGCCCTAAAGCTGAGAAGCACTTGAGCCTCTTGTGTGTTGCAGGCCATGCCAGAGACCTCTTCCTTCACACAGAAAAGAAGGTCGCCTCCAGCTACATGGGAAGTACTGATCTTGGCCAGGTTGGAGGAGCAATTGGAACTGTGAGGCAGAGAAAGCCAGACCTTAAACATTATAAGCCACTGCAGATGAGTAATAGGTCTGGTCACCGTCCCTGCAGTTGACTGCATGGCCTGTGCTGGCATTGACCTGACCCAATTCAACAGTGTCATCGCTGGTGAAAATCCTTACAGCAATTCCAACATTCAGTGGGCCTTCCCTCGTTGTTTTATGCACAGTTGTTTGTTACTAAAACTATAACAATTGTTGTAGAATCACCTGTGTAAATAAATCAGTGCCAACTTTTAAACCTGAATAGTTTCTTCATGTTAATAATGCTAAATGATTATAGCTCATCTGTCCTTTCTATAAAAAGTGCAGGACAGTCTTGCGGAAGTTTTTAAAAAGAGTTGTGACTCTCAAACTGAATAGGATTTTTTGGGTAAAAGCCCAACAAAACTCAATAAGTAATGACTTGATTATTGGCAATACTTAAATTGGTTTACTTCAAGTAAATAATAATATATGAAATAAGTAACATGCTGAGTATAGCATGAACAAATTAGTTTCTTATTTAAATTTGCCAGCATTTTCCCAAAGAAGGATGGTTTTGGTTTTGATAGAAAAGTAGTTTGGTCTGCTTTTGAATGAGTCAGTTATTTTTTTGCTTACCACAGCTTTGCTTGGAGTGGATAATAATCAGTTGAAAATTGGACAAAGTGCCATGATTCTTTTGTTGTCAGTCTTATGGATTACAGCTCTGACTTAATGAAGAAAATCAATGTCCCCACATTATGTGCGAAACAGTGGCTTTGAGCCCAGTGTGTTCCCAAATAAGATTTACAGGGAGAAGTTTAGACAATTTTTCAGGAAAAGCACTGGGTCTCCTCCCTGCATTCTTCTTGCTGTGTGATTTCTTTTTCTTGTATGTTAGCTGTATGTAATAGTAAGTAACGTATTATCACTTGCTTAATTGGTTTCTTCACCTTCCTTCTTTTGTCTTCAGTTATTCCATCATCATGTCCTGAGTGACATCTAAGTTATTTCAAATGTAACATCAGTGACTGAATTCTGCTACTTGTTTGTGCTCATAGTAGTAGAATCTAAAAGCTAAGGAGTTCCTGCTTTTTTTCCTCTGCCTTTAATTAGTTGTTTTTCTTTTATGATGTTTATTAAAACTGAAGTTGATTTTGGACTGACAGAGATCTCCAGATAGATGTAGAGTGCTGCCATGCATATATGACTACATCAAGCACCTTCTGAACCAGTTCAGCCTCCACACAGTTATAGTTCATTAAAATATTTAGTGTTTTCGTATTTTCAGATGCTTTGGTGCCATGAGTCTTCACCTGGTTTGAAGGCTTTACATGTGTTTTAATATAAAGAGCTGGTGCAGCTATAGGTAGAGACCTGCCACAGAAACGTTCCAAAGGCTACATTGCCAATGAATCTCCTCATGAAGAGCAACTTGTCCATAGCAATTACCCACTCCACTTGTTCAATTCTACTGCAATGACACTATTCCTTTGGAGATTTCTTAAACTACTCAACACCAGAATAGGCACCAGTATTCTAGCTGTCAGGCATTAACAATATCTTTTTATTATTATATTTGTAAATAAACATAAACACACATATATACAGACACAAGTGAGTATGACCATTTAAATTCTTTATACAATTATGCACATAAAGTCATTTTCTGTGTCTATGCACATAGCTATAACAGGATTTGCCCACTTTTTTTTAATGAATATCTAAGTTACAGACTGAATGTTCTTTTAGAAAAGGCAGTCAGGGAACAATCTGGTGTCCAAATGAGAAGGCATTTGAGTAACTCTACTCATACTGAGACACACAGGACATTTTGAGTGCATTGGCCTTTGGAGACATAAATCTTGTTCCTTAATTTGTTAAGCTTTTGTCATTTTTAAAATAAATCATTGGTGTCCCTTCCTAGCTTCTGCCAGATAAAAATAGCAATTATATTTAGGAACAATGTGCAAGAGTACATACAGTAGAGGAATATTTGACTTTCTTAACCTCTTTTTTTTCTTTAGAAAACTAAATGTTGAAAATGGCAACATGTACTGCTGCAAATATTTTATCAGTTCCCTAACAAATTATGTTGAGAAGAAAACAACAAATCCCACAAAGAAAGAGCAAGAAAGGAAGAGATGCAAATGTTTACAGGCTCACAAGTGAATACTGATACAGATAATTTATATTGTGTGCTGTCTTGCAAGAATTCATATTAAAATAAGTTCCAGCAATATGGAAATACAAGTGCTTCTGAACAGTGTAAATGAGCTACTCATTTTGAAGCCCTCATGAAAAGAAAAGCCTAATTAAGTGTATTGTCCTATTGTTAAAAAACTTCATGAAATAACATCACTTACATAGCAGAGGGCAAAAGTTGTGGAGAGGGGCCTATAAAACTTGAATTCCTGCTTTTAAAGTAGCACAGATGCTCAGATAAAGGAACCAAGAAAGAAATAAAGAGTCTAGACATATTTAATTGGTGTTAACAGATGTTACTTGATTTTTGATTCTTATTTAGTTTTTAAATTTCTAGAATGTATGTGTGGGATTGCCTGCCACTAACAGGGCAAGTCCAGTGAGCCCAAATGCCAATAGCATTCGCACTGGTAGTGATCCTGATCTCTCTGACTGCTTCTCAGAAGGCACGTGATCCTTTGTCGTCTTTGATTTTCTTTACTATGCACCTGGAGTTCACTGTAGTTTGCTGGAAGGGAGCAGCGATCCTCCATGGTGCCTGTGATTGCTGGAGACGGGACTTAAAGTGTTCCACAGCTAGATCATGTCTCTCCTTGGAGTTAGTATCTTCATTTTATTGTCTTGTGTCATCTAAATTCCTCAGTGGTCTTTCTGTCTACTAGCTAGAAAAGGATCTTAAAGTTCAGGAACATCACCAGAACCAGTTTTAAGGATGAGACCCACACCTAGGAAGGAGCAAGAGAGTGGTAATCAAAGGTTTGTCTCAACTGTTTTGTGTGTCAACTGCAGCTTTGGCTCTGCTAGAGGTTGGGTGCTTTTCTGGTCCTGTTCTGTTGTGTTTCTGGACAGAAGAGTATCTGTCCCTGAAAATCTGCCCCTTCAGTCCCTCATTGAAGCTTCTAAAGATTCAAATGCCACAGAGAGTGCTTGAATGTGTTTTATATGACCTATTGCCAGGTGAAGAGAAGTCTGAAGTCTTGGCCTGATCAGAGGCATGAATTACAAATGTCCCACATGTAGTCAAAACTCCCACTCCAAGGTGTGCATGAGATATGTGGAACTCAAAGCAAAACTTCAGTCTGAGTCTGTCTTCTTCAGGCTTGAAAAATAGGGCAACGTATTTTACTTTCATAACTTTTTTCTATGAAGAAGATGGGATGAAATGCACAGAAATTATGGGTGGGCTGGGGCTAGAGAGAGCCCTTGCCGTAGCATGAGGCGGTGCCAGTGCAATCATTGCTGGTGCCAGCGCAGGCTCTGAGCTGACAAATGCTGCCTTCTAAGACAAACTCTGAAGACTGCAGAGAGAATTGAACTTATAAACGACCATAAATATTTAATTCCTATTATTGCATGCTGAGAATTGCAGCGCTGTCTACAAAACACTATAAAACATAACAGTGTTAAACGTATCTGCAATGCAAATATGCTATAAATATTGTAGAGAAGACAGAAGCATAAAATTAACTCTTAAGTTTATTCATAGTTATAGAACTCAGTATGTTCTCGTGCATTGTGATGATATTTCGTAATTATACCAGCAGTTCAAAATGACCAATTTTCTCCTGGCATAAAATATGTTGTGATTTAATTAAAGCAGAAAGCTAATTTAAGTGGAATTTAGAAAGACTAAATCAATTATGAAGAATACTATTATTAGATTGAAAGTCTAGCAAAATTAGTCAAGTTGTAGAGCACCACATTTTCTCCTTTTTAATGCAAGAAGAAAGATTAGTCCATCATTTTTTTCTATGGCTCAAGTAGGGTAATTCACAAAATTTGAGCAGGTAACATTTTCAATCATTAAGATGTAACAAAATAATCACTCAGATGTCAATGACATTTTGGCAGAAATTGATACTTATTTTCATTGAAAACAGAGGTAGTCCAGCCAAACCTGTGCCTTTTGTTTTGAAAGTGCTGTGCCAAATCCTTAGGAAAGCTGTCATTTATTTTCCTCATGCCCCCATTCTGCCCTGTAAACCAGGTTTCGCAGAAGCAATGATTTTCATGAGTGAGGGGGAGTGATGTTTTCAGGAATGACAGGACATGCAGTTGGACCACAGAACTTTGCCTAAAGCAGGGACAACACGAGTCACTCAAATGACAGTTACTAGTTCTGGTTTGCCAGTGTTTTGGATAAAAATATATTGTTTCTTATTTGAGATTTTGCTTTTCTGTAGCAAAAGTTAGAAATATTAACCTGCTTTTAAACTCCTTCCATTTTCAATCAAATTTCTTCTCAAGTAGTTCTAAGAGCTCTCCTTTGCCCTTATCCTGACCTACACAAGCTGTGTATCTGCATGGGTGGTTACTTTTCAAACACATCAGTATGTTAAACCTGTTGATAAGTAGCTAATGAAAGTGCAAGAGATGCCTTTATTATTCCTGGATGTTATGATGTACCAGTCTTTTCACATTGCTAGAGAAGAACATTGTGTCTTCTCAATACATATCCTTTATTCTGCTCTTCTCCCTGCCCACTCACTGGCTTGCTTATAGAAAGCTAACGAATGCTCAACTGAAATGAGGACATTATCAACTTTTCTAAGTGGGAAAATCTCCCCAGGGGATGGTTTAAGAGGCTGGAGCTGCCAACAGAAGTTGTATCAGTGTGGCATCAAAGAAGTCCTATGGCCAGGGAGCTGAGGTCTGGTAGGACCAAATCTTTGCCGATCTGCGGTTTGGGGACTAATATTTTTGCCTGATCATAAGAGAGATGGAGAAATGACCATAAATTCTGACAAAATGATGCAAGTTGAGCCCTAGGATGTACATTCCCAGGTCACAGACATAGGCTACTCTAGAAGACATATAGTATAACGGAATAGCTTTACTGCCCAGCCCTCTTATGGTATCATCAGACAAAACCAAAATCCTGAGTTGAAGTGGTTCATGAAGTTTTCAGCACAGAAGCTGTGACTGGTTAGCTTGCTCTGAGACTGAAAGTTTGTTGAACCTGTTCAGGGTGAGGATGGTGATTTCTACCTCAATATCAGTGCTATCCTAAACTGTGCTAATTGGAAAAATTCAAGCCACTGCACTTTGTGCTGAACTGGACTATGTGCAAACCCATTCACTACATCCCAGATAACCTGTAGGTGAGCAGAAATAATTTCATTGCTTTCAGTTGTGCAATGTAACTGGAGTCTTAATAAGCTTCTAACAGCAAGAAGTTACATTTGGCATCGTTATTTATACCACGTATATGAATAAGCCAAATGAGGTTAGCTAAAGTGATTTTCCAACAGAAATACATCTATGCCATCAAGTCTAAAAATGTCATATGATCTCATTTCTCCCCTTTGTTTCCTCCCTCTCTTCCTTTACTTACTCCTTCCCCATATATACATAGGAGATGATTATACTGCCAAATACACCAAGAGTGGACCTTGCCTTAGATGAAGTGACAATAAAACCCTACTTGAAGGAAGGAAAATTCCAATAGGTATTCCCACTAGGCAATTTAACACACTTGTCTATGCTTTCACTTTTTGCTGTAAATCTGTGTCCGTCTCACTAAATGTTCTGAATGTTTTAGCTTCTGATGGACAGTCTCACCTGTGCCATTCTCCCACTTCACAGTTCAAGAGTTTCTTTCTCCCATAATAACAAAAATATTCTCCTAGAAGTTTTTAAAATGCTATCTAATGATTGCTAATATGAATTCATAACTTCATTTAAAAAAACCTGTGCTTGGAGGTTGGTAGATCTTCAATGACCATTTAATAGTCCAAGCTTAAGAGGGTGTAAGTTCTCAGTATCTTTTATCAGCAAAAAAGTCTTCGGTATTCAGACAGCTTTGCAGCCCTCAAGCACAAAGCCAACCACACTGAAGTCTTGCGGTGTTTTAGAAATGAATTTTAGAAATAATAGTGGTAATAATAAATCTTCTCACAAGAAACAAAAACCTTGCTCATAACTCTATGTACCTTGCTGAGAAGCTGCTTTTTCAAGGCTTGCAAGAAATCAGCTAATGGTGTGCTGTCAAGGCTCTGATTCCATTCAGTAATGGTTTATATTAAGGTTTTAAAAATTTACCATGAACTGCCTTAATCTAAACTGAGAGAAAATGCTCTTAATTTAAATAACACTGTCTACAGATGATTGTGCAATAGTGTGATATTGGCTATGAAGCTGATTTAATTTAATTGGTACAGCCAGTCCTTTGGTGCCGTTATTTTAGGAGGCAGCGGCATGCATTTCTTTTGTACAGCACCCTCAACTTCCATTCTCCGGGTCTCATTTGCTACATTTATTTGGCAGGAGGAGTAAGTTTCTTAGTTCAACTCCTGCTCTCCAGACACTAATCCTCTGGATCTGACCGCAATTTCGACTGCAAAACACCGTCTCAGTACCCAAACCAAATGAGCTGATTCAACACAGGAGACAGCTTTGCCATAGCAGCATGCAGCTCAAGTTGTTCACCCACCTGAGAAGCAGCTCTAGCGTGACAGAGGAAAGCCCACTGATGTTGTGGACCCTGCTCATACCTGGCATAAACTGCTATGGAACTTTTGTATGCAGGTGCATTGCAAAAATGTCCCATTACAAGTGGTGTATGAATGCGTGATTAAACCTTAGCTGGTATTTAGACTCTTCTATTTACTGTAAAAAAGCTCGCGGTGTGCAGCATACTTCTAATGTCCTGAGATTCCTGTTAAATATATTAACCATCCACATTATGAATCCACATTCAGAACTTGTACATCACTCAGAGGATGGATTTTTCTCTTCCCTCAGGAAAGTTTACTTTCCCACAGGAAAACCGGTGAAGTTCTCATCACTGGTAAAGACAGGAGATGTTTTTATGTGATTCTAGAAGTCCATCCCAGGCTCTCCAAGGTTGCCTGTTGGTAGAGTCCTTGTTGCTGGTGATGACAAAATGATATTACACAGCTAGCCTTAAGAATTAGGGGAATTTATATACCATCTGCTCAGAGCTGGCCCTGTTTCAGGCTCTGCCAAGCTAAGAGCTATGGAAGGCCCTTTTGAACTGATATGAAATCATTAGTAACAGGATTTATAAGGACAAAAATGAACTATTGTGATTTTTTGTGTTTGGTCCATTTGTTAATGCCAAGAGCTGTTCAGGCTGTGGCTGGTTCGCGGTCTATCTGCCAGGATGATGTCCGGTGCTGGTGCCAGTCTGCTGAGCTAGGGTCAGTCCAGTTACTGACTGTGCATTCAGTTTGTGCATTCAGCTTAGAACACAGTACACACTCTTGCTTTTGCTTCACCCTGCTGTAGATGGGAAGGCATCTTTTTCTGCTTGTGTCCTGCTGGATCCTTCCTCTCCCAATGAATATGGGTCTGGGTTTCAGGTCCTTGTGAGCTGGAATATACCTAAGGTGCACAGCTGGAGCTAAGGAAGAGGGCCATGTTCCTGCTTTGTCAGAGATGTCACTGCTCAGATCTAGTCTTCGCTCCTTTAACCTTTTCAGCCTTTTGTTTCTTTGGACTCTCCTCTTGTTGGTAGCAATCTCCTGCCAGCCTTAGGTGGTCCTGTTTTTCGTGCACACTCAGGGTTGTCATCCTTTAGTTCCTGTTCTGACATCCTGCCAGCCTGCTATTGCTTGCAAAACTTAGAGGTGAAAGTGCACAGTAAATTAGCAAAGTAGCTAAGGTTATCTCCCTGAAAAGCATTTCCTCCTCTTTTGTTTTGAAATACAATGGCAGTGCAGCTCCTAATGGTTTCCAGGACTAACCAAATGGTTTCAGGATTGCTTTTCTTCCAGGAGAGGATCCAGTATCCAATTCCACATTTGAGGGCTGAGATCTAAACTAGGAATGCTGGAATCTCTCAGTTAACTGATATTAAAGAGATGTTTATTGAGGGCTGCCTTGCAGCACCCAGTCTTTACCCAGCAGCAAGATGAGCACATGTTTATTCAAGACACTCCCTTTTGGGGCTTATTCTGTCACTGCCCTTTATTGCTGTTATTTCTCTAACTTCTTTTCCTATTTCTTTTCCCTGCCTATTTCTCTTCTGTTTTCTGTCTGCTTCTCTTTAAATTTCCCCTTCTCAGAGAACTTCACTGACCACATGTGCTCTTTTCAGTGTTCAACAATCAGATTGCCAGTGCTGGCACTACAGTGTTATAACTAGACCTGGTTTTGCTAAAACCAAATGAGCAGAATTAAATGCACATTAGCTCGCCATTTCAGGCTGCCTGTGGACTGCAGTTAGTGGCTCCAAATCCATTAATGCTCAGCCAACAGTAAAATACTTTTCATCATATCCATGAGAGTTAGAAATGCATATTAAAAACCATGTGGTTAAGTCTCCTGAATGGCTCCTCCAAGCCTCATAAATACATAAAGTTGTCACATATTTCATGTTTATAATTTGCTGTGGACATGAACTACCAGTTTTTGCTTATGTAAGTTGAAGCATAAATGATAACTTTCTTTTGTTTGGTTGGTTTTTTTAATTTTTTTAAAATTTCCAAGTGTTTGTCAGGAAAAAAGATGCAAGGAATGGGAAGAACAGTCAGTAAAAGGTGATTTGTGCTTTTTCACTTTGTGTTTTTCAGCCTAGCTTTCCTTTCCAGTAGCAGTTATCAGCTAATAGGCTGACTACTTGCTTTTATCAGCTACACTGTCATAGCTAAATACACCCTCAAGTCAGGCTAGTGACAGTTGTGTGATGTCTGCTGTGTTTCGGGGTGCCCTGGGGACCCAGCTGAACAATTTCAGTGCTTACAAGGAATTTGCTGTTGCTTGAGATGTAACATCAAGAGCGCATACAGAAACCAGGAGGGAAACTAATAGAAGCTCACCTGGGGGTTACACTTGACCTAACATTTCATCTAGTTCTGTATAATGGAATTGAGAAAGGTGCTTGATAACACTAATTAGGAACTGGGTATTAAAACTGATATCGCTAAGCAGCAAATAGAGTTGCAACAGAGAGGATTAGAGGAACAGGCACAGTTCAGAACTGGAATATTCATCTAATTATTTCCAATTCCAGTTATGCCTAATGCATGCTCTGAACATGAGGTGAACCAGCACCTCATATATCTGTTACCCATTGAGCTCCTCCACCAGCAATAGTTTCCACTCACTTGTAAGGTCTTTTTTTTTCAGGAGATCTGAAAGTCCGTGTTGAAACTACCTGTGCTGTAAACCCAGGGATAGAAGAAGAACCCCAAAATGTAAAATAATTTCCAGGATATCTGTAGCAGCAATAAGCTACAATTTCCAGATTAACATTAAAAATCATAAAACTCAAACTGAAACTTTCGTGGACAGGTGATAACCAAACTATAATGACAGCAAAATAATGGTGTTCTTAATAAAGATTCAATTGAAAAATACCAAGAAAATGTTGCATCTTCCTGAAAGCTGTACTAGTGCAAAAACGGTAAACAAGTTTTTAGTGTTTTGTGTTTCCACTGGGGTTTTATGCAGTTCAACTTTGACAACCCATGTGCACATGTACAAGTTTTGAGCGTTTCATGTTTTGCACTACAGATTTTACACAAGTATGGTTTGAATATACATACACTTGTACTTTGTGGAGTACTCTCCAAGGCTGATGTAGAGGGCCCAGTACAGAGAGAATAAATTTTTTTATTGTGTGAATAATTCAAAAAGTGATGGGCCAAGCATTGTATAAATGTTAATTTTGGAGACTTGCACATGATTAGGCAAGGTTTAAATTTTGTGCAGAAGAGCAATGCGTTTTTTAATAATAATTTTTAAAATTAATTTGTAGGTTTTTTTTTTTTTTTTTTTTTCTGTTAGGAAAGAGATTCAGTGTTAGCTAATGAAAAAACAATTGCTATGGGCAAACTTCCCTGGGCAACCCATTCCAGTGCCTCACCACCCTAACGGTAAAGAACTTCTTCCTTATATCCAATCTAAACTTCCCCTGTTTAAGTTTGAACCCATTACCCCTTGTCCTGTCACTACAGTCCCTGATGAAGGGTCCCTCCCCAGCATCCTTATAGGCCCCCTTCAGATACTGGAAGGCTGCTATGAGGTCTCCGTGCAGCCTTCTCTTCTCCAGGTTTTGTTATCTTTCAAGTATCCCTGGGCCAGCTAGTGTGCTGGATACAACATAGATTGAAAATCCTTGCTGTTCAAAACAATGCCGGGTTGAAAGACCTGTCTTGCAAAGCCAGTGTGGGACTGCAGTGTTACTGATGTGTTTGCCCTTCATGCTCAATGTGGCTGAAGTGGTATTCAGTCAGTGGTTCCCTCCTGAAGGCCCTGGAGCTGCATGGTGGTCTACCAGCTCATATGCCAGGCTCAGGAAGGCATCTTCTAGTCATCCTGATTGGCGGAGATTGCTGAACATCCCAAATGGAGCTGGATTTGGCCAAGAGAGTGCAATATGCTCTCATATGCTCCAAGTAGGATTTTCTTTGGTTCTTTTTTACTTGCTTAGATACAAATGAAACTACAACAAAAGGTGAAGAAGTCCATGTGAACAACCTTCATCTTGTCTGGGTTTGCTGTTTGAGAGCTGATTAACCAAGAAGAGTTACTGCAAGAATAACCCCTTGCTTGTGGAAACACCATCTCTATTGGCATGATTCACTGCACCAGTTTGTACATTAGAAAACTGAATTGTGCTGGAGAATATCTAAAGGCAGCACCTTCCTAACGTTTTTTAAATTCAGTCATGTCCCTGGTCCCCACAGCTTGCTGTGACAGTGGGTGGCACAACCCGTTTATCCATTTTTAATGTTGAAATTCAGCTCAAAAAGAGAACAGGTTGAAATCTTATGCCTCCCTATGTCAATGAAAACACTGTCAGTAAGTTCGAATAGCCTAGTCATTGTTCTCCCCCTCAGGCACCAAAATTTAGAAAGAAATGATCACTTTTTTTTCCAGATTGTTTCTTGCAGAATTATTTCCATATTCTGTAGCTGAGATGTAAATGTGATGAATGTGATAGATGTACTGAGTAGACCAACAAGAGTACATTAAGTAGCCATAATGAAACTTGGGTTAGTTGTTTGGGTATACTTGTTTTGTCCAATTTTATCACATATAGTCCTGCCTTACAATAATCTTTTCTCCACTGTTCTATTTCTCCTATACCAGCATGGAGAACTTCTCTCCCTGACCCCTTAAAATGGGTGCTCAGTCATACATTCAATTGGATATGCCACCAAAAATCTGTTGCTCATACAATGAGCAAAGAGAATGGGAGAAAACAACCTGCAAACCAGAAGTGTGTCAAAGACAGAAAGAGGAATTCACATAAATGAAGCATATTTTGTTCTCAGAAATACAAGTAATCAAGTTGAAGATGAACCTGTGCTGTGTTATTTCAGACCATATTCAGAAGCCAAACTAACAGCTCATTTGGAGGGCCTATTCCTATGATGATCCAGGTTCAACACATTTCTCTAAGTGCTGGGGAAACTGCATGTTGTATGGAAACAGTGGGATGCTGATAAATGAGGCTGGACCCAGAAATAGATATGAGTGGTTGTGAACCTACAGAAATGCAGATTTATTATGTATAATATTTTTTACAACGGTTCAAAATGGTGTGATATGGAAATCAATGGATTTAATAATTCTAATGAGAAAAGTGATAAAGATTGCTGATTTTAATGAGTTCTTACAGGAGAGGCTGGAGGTTTTGATTCTACTATTTGTTCATGTATTTTAGAGAACCAACTGCTGCTTTGCGCACACAGATAGCATACTAATAAGGTATTATTTTCTGCCTCTCAGATCTCCTTTGAATTCAAATATATCTATTAGCACCTTTACAACACAGCTTATGCATATCCCAAGCCTATATGATTAACTATTTCTACTGTACTATTTGGTGGGTGGCATTGCAAATTACAGAAAAATGAAGGGAGACAGAGTTTTCTTCTGTGTGTCTTAACAACCTGATGGAAAATGCAGGGAGGAAAAAAAGAAAAAAAGATTTAAAGTAATTTGGATCTGCATTATTGGAGCTGGCAGGAGTCCAGGCTTTGTCATATTAAGGGGGTTTGAATATGGGTCAGGACGGTGACTGCTGGAGGGAAGCCTTGATAAGGGTTTTGAAGGCTGTTTCAAGAGCAGAGATCAGTACGAGGAAGAGCGATACTTGATCTGATGAAGGAAATGTGTGAGGATGGCTGAGAATTGTTACCCAAAGGAAAACACAAAGAGAGAGCTGGGTCAGGACAGTCAGCAGGGTAAGCATTATATTTTGCTGACTCCAGGCTAAGGTATTTGGCTGCTCCTGCTATGGCAGAATGAGGAGGCTAGGGGCTGTCCTCACCTGGCCTCCGAGAGCAGCTTCCTTATCCAAATGGTTCCACTGGGTTTTAAGTTGTCTGGTGATCCTGAAGGCTGCACTCCAGCCCTGGGAGGACATCGTGAGTTTTTCTGCTGGAGACAATGAGAGCTGAATCCAGCCTGCAGGCTGCATCCATCTAGGTTTTTATTCCTATTATATGCTAAAAATGAAGCATTGGCTTTTTTGAAAAAGGCAGTTGATGTGATGATCCCGCTCTGGCAGTAGACCTAGGGAATGGCAATATTTATTATCAGCTGCTGCATTTGTTCTCAGGCTGGTTTATAGTTTGAGGGAGCACTGTATAGATTGCTTCTTCTCAGAGACATCTCAAGACTGAGCATCTTTTTCTTCTTGACCAAAATAGGTTAACTGGTTGCTACTCAGTCATGGGATGTGTCCACACTTGAGCCAGTTGTAAATCTGTGCTTCAGCAAGGTCAGGCACATCTGGCAAGGTACATGGTAAGAAGGAATTCGGCACAGACTGCAAAAGCAGGGCAGGTATTCATGTAAGCTTTCGGAGTCCCAGCAATCCTCCTGCTAGTATTATCTAGGCTAGCTGGCTTAAAACTGAGTTGCCTTGACATTTTACTGCTCTGAAATTTTGGCATTGTGATCAAAGAAGGGAAGATCAGTCTGGCTGTTAAGGGATTAGGTGTGGGGGGTTCACACCACTTACTGCAAGGGTATAAAAATGGATTGTCTCCTTACACCTCTTTGAATTTAGCACCAAGGCTACACCATCTTCTGGAGCAGTGACCTGCTCTGCCTCGCATTTCTGAGGGCTGGCTTGGGCAAGCATCTTTTTAACCACAATCTCTACGTGTTGCTGGTTATTGCAGTCTAGATGGGGCAAGGAATGTGTACTATGTACAATGTACTATCTATGCTTCCTTCCAAAGGACCATCCAGAAACTTCAAGACAGTATTGACTGTGTTTTGTAGCGATTTGGGTGGAAAAGATGTTACAAACCATTTTAATCCTGTCCCCAAACTGTATTTTTTTTTTGAAGGTACACTTTTTTTTTGTCCTGAAAGTCCTTATTGCTGATAAAGCTGCTTGCCTGGGACCTTTTCTGGAGTAGTGCTGTTCTTTTCTGTTGTAACATGCTGACTAGCTGTCATCATGAGCCATTGCTGTAAAAAAATGTCTGCCTTAGTATTTACAATAATGATGCTTAATGGATTTGACAATTAACTGGAGGTGCAATATGAACAACTCCTGAAAGTTAGATATGCCTAAAAGAACTAATTGTTATCCTAAACTCCAATTAGATGAGTTTAGCTTGGATGTTATTTAGTTACCTCCTGGTATAGGACACTGAAGCCAGTGTCAACATTTTAAAGTATATCAAATTCATGACTTGTCAGGTTATAAGAATAGCCCCTTTATGCTAGACCGAAGCCCCACTGAGATCAGCATCCTGTTTCTGACAGTAACTGATAATTAAGGAAAGGGTGTAACAGCAGGGAAAATATTGAGTGATATTTCCCCAGTATGCTCTCCCACCCCTCAGCAGTTCATGGCTTAAAGGTTTTCTGATCTTTGTGTTTAGTAATTCTTTGTGGACTACTCTTCTGTTAATTTGTTAAATCTAACTTCTGCTTTCAGCATCTGCAGCATTTTGTGGCAATGAGTTTGGCAATTTAATGATTCACTGTTAGAAAGTCCTCCCTTTTGTTTCAAAGCCTTGACTGAAGATTTCATGTGATGACCCCCTTATTCTTGTATTTTGAGAAATAAAATTCTTTATTCATCTCCTTCATGGCACTCATGATTTTGTAGAACTCTAATGAGAACCTAAATTGAATGAGTTTCAGTGTATGATTTAAGGCTCTGTGTTATGGTTTGTGCTTTCTGGCTGTTATATTCCATTTGCTTTTGCTTTATGTTTATTTCATCTTTATTTCACTAATTTAATCAGTTTGAGAAGATTATTTGGTCTAATTAAGGTAGAATTAATCCAGGGACAGTAATAATTTGAGAGCCAGGATTTTAAGGTAGTTTATTTAATCCATGGGTCTTCAAATCCTTTGAATTCAATTTGCCCAGCTTTCATACTGCTGGATGCTGTATCAAATTATCTAAATAGATGAATTAAATTTGGAGCAAACAGAGGCTAATGCATTTCACCCTCAAATAACATGCTCCTGTAGGCAGAGAGCTTTTCTAGAAGAACTGAGGAGACAGTTGAGAGCTGGAAGCACTGTATTTAAAACAGGGGCCAAGGCACACATGAAAACCCCTTTGATTTATCCTCTAGAAATAATTCGCCAATTCCTTGTGGGCAGAATAGCAGAACAGAGCCAACAAAGAAACCACACAGAGATTGACCATGAGAGGTGGAATAATAAGCAGCTGTTGCTCAAGAGAAAGCTGGGACTAGACTTGCTGAAGTGTAATTAGCAGTGCACTGGGCAAGCTGTTTTCGTGCCCAGAGCTTGCACAACGCCCATCTGTTGGGCAGTGGTAGTTTTTAGTCCCTCGTTTAGTAAGAAGAAAAATCCACCAACTTCCTTCTTACTAAGAATCAGGATGGCTGGAAGGGTAAAAGAGGTGGAAAAGAGCAGAATATGCACTTTAGTATTCAGGGACGCTAGATGGGGATATTTGCTCACTTTGCGACTCTCTGCACCCCATGCAGCTTCGGCGTGGTGGTGATGTTACCGAGACATCTAGGTGAGGAGCATACTGTGAGGTGGTGGTAACTCCAGATTAAAGTTATGCCAAGGAGGGACACTGACATCCAAAGGAAGGGATTGATCAGAGGGGATTGCATGGGACTTGTGCAGCAACCAGTGCTTTTTGTTGCCATTTCTCACTCTTTTGGTCTCCATCTCAAAGAGAGCTGATCTGTACAGCTTAGGACATGCTGAGGTCCTCCTTCTGGCTGTAAAACACAGCTCAGCATCGTGGTGGAGGGGGATGACCATTGTTCTTCCTCTGCAGCTGGGGGAAAAAGGGGCAAATCTTGCCTGTGGAAGAGGGAGATACAAGACCATGGCATGTTACCTTTGTGAGCCTGAAGCATTGCTGCTGCAGTTGTCATTGATGTATTTTTTGGGTGGGAAGGGGACCTGAATCTACTCTTCGTACTCCTTTCTTTCCCACATGTTTGGCTTGCCAAGAGGATGTCGTTCAAAAGGAGAGACTCCTTCCCTGACTGACGTTTTGGCTGACCATGGCTCATGACCCAGGTGAAGCCTGAAGCCAGGCTGCTGAGAAGGCTCTCAAGGGCACTAATTCAGCCTTTGCAGGCCTTTGCAGGGCTGCTGGCTTAGGGTAGGCTTTTGGAAGTCCCAGAGAAGAGGACATAAGCACAGGGAATCCATATTTTGGAAGTACCTGTGATAGATTTCAAAGGTGACCATGGGATGCAAGATAGATCTGATGTTTTGGCTCTGTGGGATGCTGGTGACAACGTTGGTTAATGCTGCTGTGTGTTTTGTGCATGGTCAGGCTGCAAAAAGGCCTCTAAAGGAAATAAGAAAGCCTTGAATTCTCTTGATAGGCTGATTAGTAGAAGATGGGCAAAAAAAAAAGTGTGTTGCTGCTAGTCTTCAAAATCCATAAAGGGTAAACCATGGCTCTTAGTAATATCAGATATAATAGAAATAACTTGGTTAGATCAAATGTCTGCATTTAGTGAATTAGGAAGCTCTGTTGATATTTTTCTGTTTTGTTTTGCTGGCTTGTTTAAATGCCTGTAGTATGCTATATGGTGGCATTCCTAGAGGAATAGTACCAAATATTTAACTTAATACCTTATGACTTTCCACAGACTTTAGGAGGGTTGTACAAGAAACTAAATTAGTGCAAAAGTTTTCTGTTAAAATAGAAAACTGAGTTCAAGTTCCTTTGTGTATCTAGAAATTTTAGAAAGTTTAGGCTTCAGCATAGCAAAAGGTATAGTTGGTTTTCAAAAGCAACAAATACCCTGTTTTTCCACATAGGTGTACTAGCTTTATTCTACCTTTCTTAAAGTTTGCCTATTGTAGGTCTGTATACTGCCTACAAGTTCAGCATTTGAACCTCTTTTGTGTAATGTTAACAGCTAATGTGAAGCCATTGGCTGAGCTAGTGGAGATTTTGGCATTTCTCTTTTCTCAGGATCAGAGGGCTGCCTGAGCCAGATTATTTCCTTGGTTTAGTTTCTGACTCTCTTATTTTTCAGTCTTCTCCTTTTGCTTTGACAGTAGATGTTTAGATGAAAAAGAGGAGTGGTGGTGGTTTGTGAGTGGCTCCTTTGATGAGGATTTGCAATGTGAAACACTAATTGATATCAACATGTGCAGAGTTAAGCAGCTGCTATTATTAAAGCAAGATCTTCATCCTTTTTGTATAAGGGCTCGTATTTCTGAAATGGATGGATTTCTTAAGCTTATTTGGATTGGATTTTTTTTTTTTTTTTAAAGTGGAAACAGAGTTTTTCTCTTCAGCAAACTCCATTTTCCAATCCCCGACTTTGGGCTTGCCTACATTTGGAAATGTACCAAAATAGCTATTCCAGAATAAGCTCCCAGAAGGATATTTAGAACTAGATTAAATTAAATTGGAAATAGCAACTCTTATTTTGGAATAAGAGTGCCCACTTTGGGACTTATATTGAAATAAACCATCTCAGAATAATCGTAGCTATTTTGGTATATTTCCAAAAGCACACAAGAGCTTAGCGATGTTCTGAAATAATTTTATCAAATTCACATGGATGTGATGGATAATGGAGAAAAATGTCAATACTGAGTTAGAATAAATTGGAGTGGGTGTGTCTGATGGTGCCATACACTTGTTCAGTGGATTTTTATCAGTTTAAGCAAAAGGTCCTTCCCTTTGGGCTATGTATATAATTTGTTATTAATACTGTAGTAGCAACACCAATGTGCTAGGAAGAGTCTTAGAGACACAGGTCCCACCTCTGCACAACTTGCAAGAAAGAATCCAGTTACTTTTTAAAGCTATAGATGTCAGCAAGTCTGTTTTGCAGATAAAATATAGGTTCTCAAGTCTTTATAACACTCCTTGTTTATAACACTTGTTTATAACACTCCTTGCTCAGGCAAAACTGCTAGTTAAGATTTTTTTCTTGGAGGAGAGCAGAAGAGGATAGTTACAAGAAGACAGAAATTACAAAAACCACACATTTTTTCTGTTTTTGTAGCTATTGTGCCACCCTTCTCTGCTTAGTTTACTATAGATAGCACATGAGTAAGTATTTACAATGCCAAATGCAATATGCTTCATTACAACCCCTGACAAGTAACTAGTATAGATGTGAAATGAATATGTCACCCATATTTACATACACATAAGATATATAGACAGATAGTTTAAAGTAACACTTCCTCATTGGATAAGGAATGCTCATGGTTGAGAAAGTTTGCTATCTTTCTGGGTGTGTTTTTTTTTCTTCTCCCTTTAGGCACTTTCATTTGTGCCTTGAATTCTAATGAGTGGAGGCTGCAGGGGCTTTCTCTGTACAAAGAAAAGGTCACTCTCTGTATTTATCTACACTCTTCCTCACTTTAATCTTCCACGTGCTTTCAACACTATTTTGGTCCCATCCTGGAGATCTATAAAAAGATGCAGAAATTCAGTGGCACAATTTCAAGGTTATCCTACAGGCCAGCAAATCCATAATGTGATTTTTTTCCCTTTATGGTACATCATAATAAAAGAAGTTGATACAATGCGAAAGGGAAAGGCAGTTTCAGCTGATCAAATTATCATATCTAGCATCAAGCTGGTGCTTGAAGATAATTTCAGCTAATCTTTTGTAGCAAAAAATATCTATTGCATTTATCACATTGAATTTGTTTCCCCTTCACTTCATCCAATTACCTTTTCTATGACTGGAAAATACATCAGAGCTGTTTCCACACTTTTTTAATGGATGTTACCTCACTATTCTCTTTTTGATCTTTTGTCAGAATGTGCTTTAATTAAAATGTTCATGTAACTTGTCCAGGCTTATCCTTCAGTATTCAGATAATTGTTACATTTGCTTTGTAAAGTGGGATACAGCAGTCCCAAGAGCTGGACTAGGACTGAAATTCTGTGGGCGTACAAACTTATGTGCAGGTTGCTATAATGTCACAGTTTAGGATGTTATAGTCAGAGGTCTGCCAGCATTTATATTATGAGCCTCTTTATCAAAAATTGCACAGGAAATATGGATCTAAATAGCCTCAAGCAGGCAACTTTTTTTGGTTTTTTTACTAAAAAGACATGGTTTCGTAGTGTAAAAATGCATTTGGTGTTCACCATAGGTAGCTGCCCCTCAATAGCTCCAGATGACAGTGACACTGTGTCAGGTCTTTCAGAAAAAACAGATTTTCCCACTGTTTTCTTACAGAGCCTGTGCTGTACGTTCCTCACATGATGGCATCTCAGGGAATTCTGTTTTTGAAGGGAGAGCATTTGTGTGAGGATGTGCTGCTTTCTTACCGATTGTATGCCATGTTTCTTGCACCTCTTTATCCCCAAACCGTGGTGTTATAGTAAGATGTGTCAGTTGCTTATATATGTTGTTTATATCCAATACAGACTTTTTTATCTGGGATGATATGGAGCCAGAAGACAGATTAAGGCAGAACAAACTGAGTGATTCTAAAAACTGTAGTGGGTAAAGAGTTGTCATTAAATGAGGGAGTTTTTATTGGACCCTGCAGCTTTGGCTGGTTTCCTCCAAACTATTCAGCAATCAAGATGGCAACAAATAAGGTAAAAATCTTTGTGATATATATCTTGTAAGTATCACGGAGACTTCCCCAAGCTACATAGTGATGAAGAGAGGTCAGATGGACAGAGCTATCCAAACTGCTTGGCTATACATGTTGCTTCACCAGGTGTACAGAGAGCTATTCTGAAAGCATGTTGGAATAAGGAAAGAAAACATCAGGGGGCTATTTCAGACAAAAGATCTTGAAAGAAACATCTTACACAAATGCCAAAAAAATAGCTTCTCCTTAAGAGAGGGAAAAGAGTAGACAACCAAAGGTTCAACCATTGGAGGACTGTCAGCCATCAATGCGAAATTTCTCTCTTACTTAGGAAATGAGAAAAAGTATAGGAAAAAGGGTTAATTTCCTTGAACTTTTTTGTTAACCTTTTCTCAGTGTATGTCCTTAAAAGGAGGTGATACAGGAAACTAATTACTGAGGTTAATGTCCTGAAATGCTTTTTTACTCAAAGCTATTATGTGTGGTTGAGGAGATGTTAATATCTGCATCAGTCACAGGTTCACAGGTAAAGGTGCTGTCCTTTTGGAGACCATCCAGGTGCTGCCTGAAATCCTCTCTTTTCATTTCCACCATCACTGAAATCTCAGAGGTGTTGATTGCAACAAAACTTTTGCAATACGAATGCAAGAGAATGTAAATCCTGACAAAAAATCCCCATCTGTTCTGATGTTTATTTAGAAGTGTTCAGGTTTTAGGCAGATATTAGCAGCTTCTTTCAGCTGGGAGGACTCCAGGTGGTTACTGCTGCACCCTGGGCTCATTCGGAACACCACACCGCGGAGAAGCTCTGCTGCACTGGAGTGGTAGACTGCTAGGGAAGAAGAAAAGCCACATTAGACAGGCTTACAGTATCACAGCCTAAAGGAAGATGTGGCATGTACCCAAAATGTGTATTCCCTTCTGCTCTTCTGATGCTTCATCAATCATGTCACCTGTGCATCGTGATTCTCAACATGGAGAAAATTATTTGGAGTATTCCGGTTTACTCTTACACTGGCAGAGTGGTTGTTACTGAAAAGAAAAGCTCTTCCAGGGATACTAGCTCTGTATCTCAGAAGTATCCACCTAGGAAAAGGCTACAGATGTAGGCCAACTATGTTAGAAGTCTGTGAAGCTCTCCAGTTTCCGCTGATAATTTTCACAGTTAGATAAATATGCATATGTTAATCCACATTATCATGGTTGCATCAGTTAGACAAAAAGGTGAAACATTCAGAATAATCTAATTTTCATATATGCAGACGCCCAGGCTGCTCTGGGTGTTGGTTGACTGTATGCTCTGCAGCTGTGAAAGCCAGGCGCCAGGGGAGTTGGTGTGACTCTTATGGGCCTAATTACAGATGACTGCCACTTATACAAGAAGCAAAACCTGCATTCTTGATACAAAAAGCTGACAAAAACCAAAGTAGCCAGACTCCCAACTCTTGAAGCTGTCTCTAACACACTAGGAAGAAACAAGAAAATGTCACAAGCACCTATTTTTTTCCTCCTCACAGGCCATCTTTGAACATTTAGAGGCACCAGTAACGGAAAAGTGCTTAAAGCAGTTGAGAGCAAGTTAGGTTAATTCAGTCTGCACCTTGTGTTCTTAAACTCTCTTACCTCTAAAGCATCACAACAATGCAGCCTGAAGTGTCTGAGTCAAATGTGTGGCTACTTTGCCTTCAGCATCCTTTACCTTAAAACTACTGAACTGAGCACCTGTTCATATGGGAATCCATTTTCCTCTGGAAGGCCTGCGCAAATACTTACTTTGGTGTCAGGACACTTGAGCATTTTGTTCTGTTACATAAATATGCAGATTTTAGTTGGGGTATATGGGACATACTATTTTCATTATTTCACAATTTTCGTAAATGTTATATTAGATAAGCCACTGCTTTGTCTGAGGCCAAATGTAGAGCATTAATAATTTTGAAACATTTCAAATATCAGAAATGTGTAAAATGAAAATTTCAGTCAAAGCTTTTTTCCACCCTTTTACCCCCCTCATTGCCTTGAGCAAGGAAATAAGTGTAGCTTCAAATGGGAACTTCAGTAGAATTCAATTTTAAATTCAGCAGTCACTAACATTATTATTTCCTTTCTGTGGTAAAGCTCAAATGCCTGGTGCTCTCTTCATGATTCCCTTGCTGTAGGCAGCATTCGCCATGTACTTTTCCAGAGATTAGAGTTAGAGGCACTTTCATGATACTGACCTTGTGCATCATCCTTGATTCTTCCTTCCTTGAGGGCAAAAACCAGATTATCTTGTTCAGAGGACATCTAACCGTGAGTATTCTGTGTCTGGCAGTCACTACAATCTAATACTGTTGGACTTAATTACCATAATTTATTCCCTGTAGATGGTTTCCAAAAATAGAAGTACGTATGATCCTTGCCCTACAAGGCTCACACAAAAGACAGAGAATTAAACAGACTGGTAGATAGGCAAGAAATAGTAAAAGGAGCATGGCTACGGAAAGCACACAGAGAGAGATAAATCTAAATTACTCCTTTGGTGTGTTAGTGAAACTTAATAAGCAAGTTTATTAAAAGGAAAGAGTATCATTCAGCTAAAAGATAGAGATGCATGAATAGCCCTCAGAATAACATAAGAATGGCAGCATCCTAATGGTATAAACTCTACTCTACAATTGAAAACGCCTTTTATGCAGTTCAAGTCACTTATCTCTGGTGTCATCCTGTCTGTGTGATCCAGCAAGTAACTCTGTCCTTTCTTAGTCATCCTGTCTCTTTCCTATAGCTGACTTTCAAGTGTGTCAATATTTCATTTCCTTGTTGCATCCCAAATTATCTTTAGAGACTGCCCTGCTCTCTGCAAGAGATGAGGAAGTCCTGAGCACACACTCTGGTGTCCAGATCCCTCAGTGGGGCTTGGGTCACACTTCACCCTCCAGGCTTCATGCTCTTGTTGCTTGAGGTTTTCCTGATAGTAAGGAAGCCCTTTTGTAAGGCAGGGATGGAGACACTGCAAGCCTCAAACCCACTGCTTCTCTCAAGGTTTTCATATCACTGAGTACGTGTTGCTGCAGGTTCATGTGTGCTCCCATGTATTTGTCCCCACTCTGTCCCTGTGATGTGTGGCTCTGCTGACAGATTGTCCCTCTCTGACAGATCTAAAAAACCATGCTTGAGGTTTGCAGAGGAAACCTGCTGTGGAGCAGGCTTGAGCCTGGATCTTCTGTGGTCTCATGTGAGCACACTAAATGCTGCAGCTTACTTCCTCTCCTTTTAGCCTTCCCTCAAAGTGGTGGCTAAATAATCCAGCAGTTGTCAATATACATATACGGTAACAATGCCTAGTAACACTTGAGATTATGTGCCAGATCTGGCCAGGTTTAGAAAGTGATACTTACAGGGTCAATTGCTCCACCAGCCTTTAGCTTGGCATGCATTGCCAGGAAAAGATGACACTGCTGATGAAGACTCATGAGACTGTACATACCTGACCCCCTTCCACAACAGCCTCTGAGGACCATAAGGCACCTTATGTGAGGGGATGGTGAGATGGGGCTGATGGTCCACTGCTGCCATCCCAAGGCCATCTGTACCCCAGTGAGCTTTTATTTCCCTGGGGCTGAAGGAACCCCACTTGTAGAGGGAAGAAGACCCTGTGTTAGTAAAGAAGTTATCAAATTAGAGATGCCCTTCGATAGCAAGTGCCAGGAGCAGAAAGCAATGCCAAGACTGGAGAACATTGTCTGCTGTTATCACCTCCTGGTGACTGCGCTGCGGGAGAGGTTGGGCCTGGCTGAAGAAGCCATATGGAAGAGGTGAGCAGAATGGGCATTGAAGGTACTCCAGTGGTCACCCAATGGTCTTGTGTCCTTCAGCTCTGGTGCCATCCCCTAGACTTTGCTGGTTGCTCTTTTGTTTTGCATTTCTACATTCTGAGTATTTTCTGCAGTTGAAGTGATTTCAGGCTTTGCTCATCTTGGTGCTGCCTGTGAGGGTCTGGATGGACCAACCGCTCATGTCACCACATGCAGCACTTTTTACCTGGTGGGATGCCTGGCATCATCAGCGCAGGGAGTCCTGCTGCCTTCCTTGGCCTTTGGAACAGGCTGATTTTGGGGGTCAAGTCTATATCATAAGGAAGCCCTCATGGACAGGGAAAAGATACCAATAGAATAAATTACTGCTACCGTTCTGAAATCCCTTCTTCATGCTGTACCCTAATATATCACTCTGCTTGCAAAAACGTCAGTGGTTGTCTCATCCCATAAAAACATGGAGTTTGCTGCTTTCCTTTTGCACAGGAACTATTGGATAATCTGAGGACAGGAAAAAGGTCAGTGTTGATTTTACTCTTACATTGAATTGCTTGATTTATTTAGTGCTGTCTCTTGTGCCCTGATTTTGGGAACAATCTCCAGGCCTCCATATTAAGATGCTGCTTCCAATGCTTTTGTTCTTTGTTACTTCATGTCTTTCAGGACAGTGAAACATCTGGCCCAAAGGTACAAGCTGCTACTCCACAGTGAGCATACCAATGACAGCCAGCTGGAAATGTGCCACCTTGTCGTTTTCCCTGGGCGACCCCTGCATACTTAGGAATGCCACATGAACTGCAGCTATGGCATATTTCATACCTCATAGCAGTGGGATGTGAGCTGCTGTGCTTGAGAAGTGAGCTGACGGGACCGTACCCCACAGGTGGCTACTGAGCAATGGAAGTAATGCATTCTAAATGCATTATTATATATAATCCCAAATAAAGCAAATGCATGCTTTCCCTTGCTATTGGCTTAGCATGTGTGTGGGTGTATATGTTGTGGGTGTCTTGGGCTTGTTAATACAGCTAACGATATGAATAATACTTAAATGCTATTGCATGGTGTTTCTGCCACTGCAGTTCATTCATAGCAGAAGCTGGGTGAGAGAGGGGATGCTATGGATGCACAGAACCTTCATCTTCCTGCCATCTTTACCTTCTTCCATTTCACTGGAAGTCAAATAATTACAGTGTTTTAATCAGAGGCTATTTTGACTTCAGTTCTTCTTTAAGAAACAAAGAAATCTGTGTGATTAAGTAGACACAAGGAATTGAAAATTAAAATGCCTTTTTGGGGTAGTAGTACATTGATGGCAGTGCTGTTCATTACTCAGTTCAACATTACCTCTTTCTTAGTATGGCATACATTTTCTTACAGCATTTATATTCAAGAAGAATGCTATTTTATTTATCTTTTTGATAAGTAGATAAATATTTAGATATATAAAATAGGAGGACACTGACATTTGTAGTTTTTTACTCAATGTTTTCCATGATAGAAGAGTATAAAACACTTTCTGGAGAAGAGAGCAACCAAAAAATAGCTTTTGATGAAAAGTAAACAGTGAGGAGAAAGGATGCACTGAGCTGAGACCTCACCAAAAAACCAAAGCACCAGGGAGATGGATCTGGCTACAAATACAAAGCACAAACACAAAGCAGGCTGATTAATCAACTAGCCTGATTCTTAGGTTTATTAAACATGACAAGAAATTTAATAGAGAACAAAATCAAGGTATATGTAAAACACTAAAGGTGAAACTGCTTGCTGGTTATAACCAGTAATTTTTATGTTGGGTTTCATAAGGGTTGCCTGTCTCTGTCCAAAGCAGAACCAAAAAAGAATAAAATAAATCTGAAATGGTGCATTGTGATCATAATCCTAGGCTGTTTATATGCTTCAAATTAAGGGTTTGGTGTCATGGAAACAGCTTCTTCATTTGGAAAGCTCTGCAGCAGCATGAGAAGGAAAAGACTGGAGAGAACGAGAGGAAAAGGAAGAAAGGGAGTGGGTGAGAGTGGCCATGTTGTCTTCCCAACATCACTGGCTCCCTTCTTTCCCCAGAGAAAATGGGGAAAACAGGAGGGCAGGGCTCCCAGGCTGTTTGCCTTTCCTTCCTCTAGAATAATGCAATTCATTCCCCCTTTGCTGTTTGTCATCTGCAAGAGTTGAAGTGGTTTATTTTGTAGTTAATGCAAAGTGCAGTTCTAAATAATTCTTCAGGGGGTGTTCTGTACTGAAGGAATATATATGGACATGTCAGGTACTTTAGTGGATGGACTTCACCTACAACCAGTATTTATCCACTAAAGTAAATGAGTCCAGAATCTGTATGAACACTATTTGCTCAGTTCTCTTCTGCTTGTGTACATACAGGCATAGTATGTTTTGTATAATTTTAGTACTAAGAAGACACTGCTTGTTGCTCTGCATCAAAGGAAAGCAGCCATTAGTGTAAAGAGCTTTTAAATTTTACCAGGACAGAATTCTCTCCAGTGAATACAGGATTACAATAGACGGTTGGAAATTAGCAACACCGCTTGCATTGTCCTAGCTTTGATGCCAATTTATGCTCATTTTGTGGGCAAAGTTCAGATTACTCAGTAATTGATTACATTAAGCAGTTACACAAGAGCTTTACAGAGAGTAAATTAAGGGCATGTGCTATATTTCTGCTGTGTTGCTGTTGTGCATATCAGGAAGGAGAATAAACAGGCTAATCCTATAAAATGGATTTTTTTATTTTTGTTTTAAGCATAATCAAGCTGGATCTAAGATCCTGAGGTGGAATCATTTGAAGCCAGTGGAGATATTCCCCATTCTTTGACAAAGCTCAGGTTGGCGTCATGGAAAGACAGGGCAGTGCAAATCCTTTTCTTCTTCCATGGCCAGGTGAAACGAGCGCCTTTTATTCCTAGATGAAAGTGCTGTTCTGCTCTACACCTAACTTTCTAATCTAGCTCCCAGGAGGAAAGAGCTGCCCACACCACAGGGCGGTTGAGGCTGGGGCCACAGCATCTCTAGAACCAAGCTGCAGTTTCCAAGGGAAGAGCCACTAGGGAGCCGGTTGCTGCCTGTGCAAGTGAGCAGCCCTGTGGGGGTGGAGGTGGCTGCAGGGCATCCACAGCATGGGCATGGTTTGTAACCAGCTTTTTGCTGTGCTTGCTCCCCTTTGTGTGCTCAACCCCAGGCAGCAGCCAGCCAGGCTGGAGGTGTCTGCCTGTGGTTCAGCTTCCCAGCAGGGAGGAGCTGAACCATCTTGCTCCGCCAGTCAGGACGTGTAAAGGAGCAGGAATAAACTTCCAGGGAAAAAAGCAAATGTATTCATCTGAAACAGGCTCACTTTGGCTGAAAGTGTCATTTACCTTCCCTATAGCTGCAAGAAATGGGGCTGCTGCAAGCATCTAGACTGAAAAAAAAAGGAGTCAGTTTTGGGTTAGATTATTTTTTTAATAATTCCAGTTTAAGAAATGTGCAAAATGAAGCACTTGCTCTTACAACCAACCTAGGAGAGAGAGGGGCTGCAATTCTACCCACCCTTGTTACAGTCAGTGTATCTGAACAGCGAGGATGCTTTGGGAGCATGAATTTTGGTGTGGCAAAATCACTGCAAAATTTTGGCACTGAAGGACCGTGAAGAAGAGTTCAGTGTTGCTTTGAGAGGTGCTCAGAACTACAGCGGCAGCATCTGTTGGAAAGATGCTGCCTAACAAAAAGCAGCTCATTCTTGTCTGCTGTGCAGAAAAATGTATGTTAAAGAAACTGGAGGTGGAACGGTTATCTTGAGAAAACTGCTGAATTCTCAGAGAAAAATAAAATGAAAAATGCCTCATTAATGGAGAGGAAAATAAAGAAAAAAACCTTTAAAATTCTAGAAAAAGTTCTGTCTTAGCATAATTCAATAGATGAGATAGAAAAGCTTGAAATTTCTTTCTTCAGAACCAGGCAATTGAGTGTGGTTTAGTTGAATAGCTCTGCCTCAGACTTTCATCCTTTTTATTATCAAAGCAACTTGAAAGGTGTAAGAGCTTGGTCAAAAGAGGAATGACTGTTCAACCTCTCTTCTCCTTGAGCTGTGCCTTTATGCATGACTTATTTCGGTGTTTTCAATGGTACTGAGGAACAGGATGAAGAAGTGTGCATTTACATTAGTGGTTTTGTTCAGATCAGGAATGCATTCTGAAACAGCTCTTCCAGTTGTCTGCACTAACGTCATTTGGTTTTCATTACAGGATGGTCTCAGAGCTCCCAAACCCAGGTCCTCCTGGATGAAACTGAGACAAGTGCTCATGGCCATTCAATGCATCAGATCAGACAAGAGCTGGAGTAAATCCTCCTGTCGCCCTCCCTTTTTTTTTTTTAATATAGTGGTATTTGGTCCTCAGCACCAACCATTTACCTCCACATGTGTCTTCTAACTGCAATTTTGCTGCAGAAATGGATTCAGTTGCTACCCTGCTGCTCCCTATCTGCACCTTTGGCAGATCTGTAGCTTTCTCTCATTCTGAGGATCGGTAGTAGGTGCCTGTTAAGCTGTTTTGCAGAAGAAAACAGCTGTTTAAATAACAATTATTGGCAAGTGCGTAGGGTACAACCTATTGCCACCTTTCTTCTGAATAAGCAACACACAAAATTCCCCTGAGAGGGAGAGTCATTAAGGAGCTATCTAGATACATATGCTGTTGCAAGTCTTTCATCCAGCTCAGAGGTGGGATCACAGATTCTGAAAATTGGGGACATCCTGTGGCTTTGTAACACTCTTCAGGAGAGATATGCTCATTGAGATGAATAGATCTCACTCATTCATATTCCTCGTTTACTCATGTAACATTTATAATATGGATAATGTTCCCCCCTTTAATAATAGCTCAGTGTGAGTTACAGATAGAACTTAAAATGGTATTTCATTCTACTTAACTGTTTCAGATGAGGCTTTGCAGACCTGCTCAGGGGACAGAGCAAAGCTGCTGTGCTGCCGTGGGAGCCCAGGGGATACTGTGCCACAGGCAAACATGAACACTGCATTTCCTTCAGTGTGCCCACAGGAATAACAGGGCAGGTAGGGGCTCAGACCTGCTCTCTGTACCTGATCTCCCCAGAAGCTTTGGTTTGCTCTGGGAGCAGAGCTTCCTCGGGGCTCTGCCTCCCGTTTCTCTGCTTCCTCTCTGGGGGACTGTCTGTTGTGGTTGGAAGCCAGAAGATGCTGTTCTGGTGATTCATGAGGAACGTGCTGTGGGCTTCTTACTCCTACTTCGCAGGAGTCTGACTCCATATTATTCTTGACATGTAAAGATACATGGCTTGCAAACTCATAACATGTGACAGGGTGGTTGCTAAAGAACATTTTTCATGCAAAAAGGTACAATCGGTTTTCCTGCTGTTGCATCTCAAAGGACACCTCTACTGTGCCTTGGAAAGGAGCCCCTACTGCAGCATGATGGAAAAGGTCTCTCAGGCTTCTGATCAAGAGCAGGGCTGCCCTGGTGGCTTGGGGCCATCCTTAAGTCTATGTTTAAAATAAAAAGCTCAGGTGCTGCCCTGTTTCTCTCTCAAGGGTCTACACTACCATCCTTTGTCACACTGAAGACGTGCATTTTCACATTAGTACCAACAACAAACATCCCAGTAAATTTTATGCATTCCTTGAGTTTCTTCTTTGTTGGGATGTGCAATTTGCTTCAAGGTAGTGTTTTCTGTTGTAAGTAATTTTTTATTTTTTTTTATTTCTCTCAAAGTATTATTTTTTTGTCTGATCAGCACATTCTGGAGGAAGACCATGGTTGCTTCATGGAATCAAAGCCTGTGAAAAGATTTCTTAGCAAGTCTTTTTCAAATATAACAATTTAATAAGCGCTTTTCACTGACAACTTGAGACTCCTGCTTGCTTCAATAGCTATAACAAAAAGACTTGAAGAAGATATATCTAAATAGTGGTGGTTATAAAAATAGTTTTCTAAGCGATAGAACAAGAGCTTTCTTAAATTACAGTGTGATGTCAGGAGTGAAAATGGTTGGTGCTGGTGACAGAGACAGTGAGAGAGGAGAGAGAAAGGAAAAATAAAGCATGAGTGATAAACCCAAGAAAATTAATTTAAGAACTGTGGCTAGGTCCTTACAGTAGATGTTGTTCAGTTCATCTTTAGGGCTGTCAACATTGTGCATGTAAAAATGATAAAAAAAAAATAAATCCCACTGTGTTTTTCTCAAGACAAAAGGGAATGACTCTGCTGGCTTCATTGCAAGCATAAACTGGGCAGTAAATATAACAAAAGTAAATAGAAAAAAATGTGGACAAGACTTTGAGCAACTGACTCAGGTCAGGAAGGAGTGAGGAGGAGCTTGGGACAGAGCCAGTGTGTTGCTGTTGCTTGGGAAAAGGGCTTTTGGGTTCATCAGTAATAGTGCATTATTAAGACATGCATGAAGAATACTTCTGACATGACTGAATGTAGTGGTTTGACATAATGCTCTGGCCTTTGTCTTAGCAGAAGTACAGGAATATTTTCTATTCTGAACCCAGCTCTTAGAGAAGGTAAATCAATCTTTCTGTCCATTTAGTTGAATAGGAGTTAGACTGGACCCTAAACATTTTAAATAGCTTTGTGTTGAATTTCAGCATGCACTTGGTCAAAATTAAAGCATTTAACTTGGAAACAGAAAAGAAAGCATAGGTGTGTCCTTGGGTGACATGGTCTAGTGTGAGGTGTCTCTGCCCATGGCAGGGGAGCTGGAACTAGATGATTTTTCCAACCCAAGCTATTCTATGGTTCTATGTGTGGGCATAAATGACAGCTGGGGAAAAAATACCAGTCGACAAGTTATTACTCTCAGCTTCCCTTTCAGTTTTCATTGCACTTCACCTGAAACCTGCTAAAGGGATCAGTTTGTTGTTGGGAACTGTAGGCACCACTTCAAAACAAAGAATAATAATTATGAAATGCGTAAATCTTCTGGCACATGAGTTCAAGATCTTGCTGTAGCCACAGTGTTTATTTTTCCTGTAAGTGGTTCAAATGATGGCACTAAAGATCTGTAGACTACGGTAAGTAGAGAAGGATACACAACCCCAGCTTTCTCAGCTTGTATTCATAAGAGAGGGACTCCAGCCTTTGGACCAACTTTGAGACCTCCTCTGGACTCACTCCTAATGCTCTATGTCCCTCTTGTGTTGAGGGCCCCAGAGCTGAACGCAGTATTTCAGGTGGGGTCTCATGACAGTGAAGTAGACCTCAACCTGCTGGCCATGCTCCTTTTGATGCTGCCCAAGATACAGCTGTCTTTCTGGGCTGCAAGTGCACATTGCTGGGTCACGTTGAACTTCTTATGAACTGACACCCCCAGGTCCTTCTCCTCAGGGCTGCTCTAAACCCGTTCTCTGCCCAGCCTGTATTATTGTGCTTGGGATTGCCCCGACCCAGGTGCAGAACCTTGCACTTGGCCTTATTGAACTTCATGAAGTTGGCACTGGCCCACCTTTCAAGCGTTTCAAGGTTCCTCTGGATGGCATCCCTTCCCTCCAGCATGTTGATCACACCACACAGCTTAGTGTCATCACAAAAATTGCTAAGGGTGCACTCAATCCCACTGACTGTGTCACAGTGTCCGTGAGTTGAACATCTCTGATCCCAGTGCTGACCCCTGAGAGACACCACTCTTCACCAGTCTCTGTCTGGACATTGAGCAGTTGACTGCAATTCTTTGAGTGCTACCACACAGTCAATTCCTTATCCACTGAGTAGTCCATCCATCAAATCCATGCCTCTCCAGTTTAGAGATAAGGATGTCATGCAGGACGATGTCAGATGCTTTGCAGAAGTCCAGGTGGATAACATGTTACTTTGCCCTTATCTACTAACACTATAATCTTGTCATAGAAGACCACGAAATTTCTCTAGCATGATTTGGATATAGTAAAGCCCTGTTGGCAGTGACCAATCACCTCCTTATTTTCTGTGTGCCTTAGCACAGTTTGCAGGAGGATCTGCTCCATGATCTTGGCAGGCACAGAAGTGAAACTGGTTGACCTCTAGTTCCCTGGGTCTTCAGTTTTTTCCTTTTTAAAAAATGGGGGGCTATGTCTCCCCTTTTTCTGTCAGTGAGAACTTCACCAGACTGTCATGACTTCTCAAATACGATGGGCAGTGGCTTAGCCGCTTCATCTGCCACTGATGAAGGTGAGTTGTTTTCTGGACTAAAGAGGCACTGATTAGCCTGCCATGCAGAGAAATTACCAGATCCAGTCTGAGTTAGTAAGGATAGCTCACATAATATATTTGGAAAGTGAAAATAATCTGTTTATGTAAGAAAATTAAATGTTTTGCTCAATTCCAATTTCAGTTGCTCCAATTCAAATGCAAAAAGCAACTTAAGTCAATATATGTATATGAAAAAGGAAGGAAGTAGGTCAAAATAATAATGTTGGAAAATCCCAAATTCACCTTGATTATAGATGTTACAATGTCTAAAAAACAGTAGTTCCTATTTTATGTTGAACGTATAGGAAACCTATTGAAAGAAAGGTTTAATGTGATGTATATTTTTCAGATTAAATGGAAAATATGAGAAAATAATGAAAGGATTTTACTTTCCTATGACACTTTTTCCCTAAAATTTGGCATTGTGTGGTTTTGGGTTTTGTTTTTTTGAATCTGTTTTTTAATTTTGGGGGTGTTTTTTCAGACTGTGTGTGTGCATACAAATGTCAGAAAGGAGGAATTTCCAGTTCCTAGAATTAGCAAACATAATTTAAGTTTCTTAAAATGATCAGTACTGGTGGTGATGGTAGAAGTTCTCTTTTTGTGTACTCTTTTTAACATGATTCATCTGTTTGCGATTAAAAATTTAGAAAGCCACTTCAGGCATTCTGCAAGGATTTTCTGCAAATCCCTGTATTTATGTCTATGGACCCATGTGCTATTTTAGCTAAAAAAAATGCCTTTTTAAATCTGGCTTGTGATACCTAAGGTGTTAATAAAAGATGAGGTCATGGCCAAAATTTGCCTTTTTTATCACTGCTGCTGTAAATGGGAGACTAGCTTGTACTTTCAAAAATAATTTGGCCTTTAATCAGTGTTGGCTCACCCAGTGTGATCATGAAACATTACCATAACACACGGGATTTGTATTGTAATTCCTTTGCAATGAACATGCTTGCTATTTTTTTTCTTCCTTGTAGACTGCTGTTTATCAACTCTGCTGAAAGGAGAATACCATCCATTCTATAATGATAACTCTTTAGCCTAACCAATGGATGCATCAAGATTTGTTAGTTCATTTTTATCTCAGCTAAACATTGTTTGGTGAAACAGTGGAAACACGTTTGCTAAACCCAGCCTCTCTATCTGTATTTTTCACTGGCTTTCTCTCCATAGGGCAATCTGAGTTTTTTTCTATTTATTATAAAGGTTTTCATTAAATCTTCTTCTTATGGCACTTCTAATCCAAATCTGTCACTTCTCAGCCAAACCAAAAATTTATGCTCATGACCTTGCTGTGATCTTTTGAAGGACGTGGAGATCTGAAAAGGTGACTTCAGTCATCTGCTTTTCTGCCTACAGGTTCTTTGTGAGACTACACAGGTGGCTTTTTTTGTTATGTATTTCAGACTACTGAGAGGGTTAAAAAGGGGCTGGAGTATTTGCAGTAGGAAGGAGAAATAATTGATTTATTGGGAAGGCTTAAGGCAAGGCTGGGAAGTCAAGGGGTATAAGCAGTTTGGTAGAAACTTCTGTCTGCTTCTCATCTATGGTTATGTGGGCTATTTTGTACTTAATTTCACATCTGGTTCTGTTTTTAGAGTCTGAGATAAAATGGCTGTTCCAGAGTGGAAGTGTTAGGAATAAATTCCTCTATTTTTTTTTTTTTTTATTATTTTATTCTGTTCATTGTACAACGGTGTTATGTGTTAATTTAGGATTAAAATTGTGCCAGCATGACTATGCTGAATTTTCTCAAGGGTAAACTACTGCATATACCTGAAGCCACATTGAAAATCAGCATAGAAAACAAAGTCAGGACAAGGCAATTTGCTTTATGAGCAGGGTGATTCACCAGGAGCAAATGGAAGATCCAGGGGAATCAGACTGATGTCAGCACGAGATTAGTAACACATGAGGATTTCTCATAAAAATCCAGTTCTGACTAAATGTTTTTGTTGTAAACAACTGCTGCTGAAATGATACATGATAAGAAATCCCCTACTTTATTACAATGTTTGCAGTCATTCTCTTTCCACAATATAAATGCAACAATTTTCTTTGGCTTTTATAGCTCTGGCAGATAAAGTATAGAGGGTAGCTTGAAGGCTCATCTAATTTAACCTTTATTAGCACATGAGTGCATGAAACTATTAAATAGGAAATAGAAACACCTCAAGATCGTATCAAGTGCTCGGTTTGTATTTACAGGTTGGACTGTAACTTGTGGAGATACTGGATGACAAGTCTTTGTTTTCCTGGCTTTTAAATAGAAGAGGTTGAAATTCTAAAAGTAATGAAGTCAAAATATCCTCTATTTCATGTTTTGATTTTTTTTCTTTTTTTTTTTCTTAACTCTACTTAACAATTTCTTTCTCTTCTGGAATAAAAATCTGTAAGTTCTAAATGTGTCATTTGGTTTTCATGACATGTTATTCAGTGACAGAATGTGACAATACTCATTTGTTTTTACCCATTGACGTGATGAATATGAAAATATGAAGTATAAATCTTTTTTTGGATATGCTATTGAAATAAAACCCTATTCTGATTTTCCTTAAAACAGAAAGTTCAGTTGGAAGCAAGTTGAACACTGTGACAACATGCAGCAAATATGCGTATTTTTTTCCTTTCATATCTTGTACACAGCTCTTTTGAAATCAACCTTTGGGTTGCATACGTACTCTATACTGAGATTTGACTGGAGCAAGTAGGCTCTCAAGTGGGGACATTCACATACAGAAATTCCAGTTATTTTGTAAAATGAACTGATAAGCTTTTTCCTTCCTCTAAAACCCCTAAAAGGTAGATGCATAGTAGTAGAAAGAGCCCCCCTGTCAGCCAAAGCACGTCGATCTGCAACTCATGCATAATCCAGAGGTGCTGAACAGAAGATTCCTATTGTAGGCAACAGGAACTCATTTTTCATGGGATATTAGGAGGCATTTTCCCTTTCAATTGAAATTTCATTCACTGCAATAATTTAGCTCTCAGCACTTCATAATTGTGCGTTAACAAAAATGAAAGGATGGCCTATAAATAAATTCTACCAGAAGCTACAAACAGATCAGCTACATATTTGCCAACTGTATCCTGGGCTGCATCAAGTGTGACAAGCCAGTTGAAGGAGGTGATTCTACCCCTCTGCTCTGCTCCTGTGAGACCCCGTCTCGAGCACTGTGTTCAGCTCCGGGGCTGTCAACATAAGAAGGATGTGGAGCATTTGGAGCAAGTCCAGAGGAGGCCAAAAAAATGATCAGATTAGATATTAGGAAGAAGTTATTTGCTGTGAGGGTGATGAGGCACTGGAACAGTTGCCCAGAGAAGCTGCAGCTGCCCCGTCCTTGGCAGTGTTCAAGGCCAGGTTGGATGGGGCTTTGAGCAACCTGGTCTAGTGTGAAGGAGGTTGGAAGCAGATAATCTTTAAGGTCCCTTCCAACTCAAACCATTCCATGACACAACTTTGCAGAGGCAATAGACGTGGATGAGTTTCCATGCCAAACCAGGTTCAACTGCTTTTAATCTGTATTCTGCTGCAATTATGTGTGCAAGTTCCCCTGCTCCAGCAAGTTGCTATATTCTTCACCTATTCTTTCCTTCCTTGTTTTCCAGGCTGCAGGGCTCAGGGCTCAGGCTGATGAGTTGTGAAGCCTCCTGCTGTTGCCATTTCCAGTGCAAGGCATGGAGCCCTCTGTGTTGTAGAGGGGAGGTGGATGGGCAATCTGAATTTGGGGAGGAGTAAGGGGGGAAAACAGAAGACCTAGGAGGAGGACAGGGCCAGCTGGGGCTTTGGAAGGGTCCCTGCTGGGACCACCAGTGTTTTTGAAAGGATCATACTACCACATCCTTGCCATGACCCATAATTTCTCAAGTGGGTGCGTCTAATCATAAGTGTTACTTAGAGAGATTGGAAAGATAGATTGGGAATTTTTTTTTCCCAGCATCCAGTTTTCTTCATAAAGCCACAAAGATGGTAGCAGATCTTTGTGGTCTGTGTAAAAAGGCTCTTCTGCTCTGTTAGATCCTCTCCTGCTCACTCAGACTTCTGGCAGGACGACATGGGCAAGGTTGTGTTTTGCTGGGTTTGCTTTGCACTGTGGCAGGAGGGGAGGCAGCCTGGCGGGCAGCAGCAGTGGGGGATGGAGGGAGGAGGCTGGACTGCCAGTGCCAGCCAGCGCTTAGGTTGACGTGGTCATCTCTGGGACTTCACCTTCAGTGAGTTGAGCTCTCCATCCTCTTGAGATCACTCAGATGAAAAAGCGGAACTTGACCTTTTCTTCCCTGCTCACAGAGAGTCTGGGAAAAACAATAAACTTTTATCAAAATTGTGATTTTCTTGAGCAAAGGTCACTATTGTTTAAAAAAGGGGATTTTTGGGTGTTTGTTTTTATTGTCTGGTTTTATTGTTCAGTTTTTTCAGGAGGGGAGTGCAAAGTGCCCAGATGTTTCAAGACAGGAGTCCTTGTGCTATAAATCAAAGGGATATGGGGGTGTGCTGAGCACTCCATGGGAGCTGTAAGCTTTGAAGAACGAACAGATTTCTTAATTTCTATTAAACCATTTGTTATCCAATTCAAGTCTTCCACCTTGTCTTTAACAAATGTCAGCAAATGCACCCCAAATGTTTTTTGATATTAAACAAAAAGACCCAGCAGAGATAATTTCTGTCTCCTAGGCTTTGGAGGCAGGGAGCTTTAATTTAAGAAGGGTTCTGTGTGAGCAAATCCCATCATACTTCCCTTTTGGCCTGGTTAAGATGGCTTCTCATATTGTGTTGAAGAATAGGAGAAACTGTCAGAAATCTTGTTTTCTGTTGGCTGGCTGCTGAAAGTCTGAATTCTGAACACTGCTGTTAGTGAGTAAAATAAGCCCAGAGCAACTGAGAAGCCACCAAATGTTCAGTATTTGCATGTTTTCTCTTTTTCTGATTTGACCTTGTCAACGTAGAGGGGCTTCAGAAAATCACAAAACTCAAAACATGGGCTTTTTTGCACTAATTTTTAATTACTTAGCACTTAGAGCCTAAATTACTGTTTCTTTTGAAACCCCTCATAGATGACAAGTTTTAAAAAGTGTATGTGGTAAACATTTGAGGGTGATACCACGTGTTTCACATGTTAAACAACATGATTAACATAATGAAGCTTAACTACGGCATGGCAACAGGTCTTCCAAAATTAACCTCTACTTGAAATGAATATCACTGATAAATTTCAAACTAGGCTGGAGCATGATAGTTTCTTAACCAAATGCTTGGAGAAGAGAATTACCCTTATATTAATTATAAATATGCAAGAAAAATACATAATGACAGAAGGGGTTTTAATTTTATCTTCTTTTTTTTTTTTTTTTTTTTTTTTTTTTTTTTTTTACTTTTTCTGAGTTTTTCTTCTCTCAAGTTGTCTATTAACAACTGTGTGGCTGGTTAGATGAGCATTTAATCTCATCAGGGGGATCTTCACTGTCACAAATGCCATTTCAGAAGCAGTGCCAAACAGCTGCAGAGCACTATCATTATTAAAGCGTTTGTAAAAATATCCTGGTTTTATGAGTGAATATAGTGAATCCTGTAGATGGAAATGAATTGGAGAGTGACTAAGCAAATTCAAAGTCAGATGGATCTTTTCAGTGCAGGAGCATCTTATACTGCTCAAATTTCTTATTTAGATAAACTCTTCTATGCTTATGGACTAATGCCGTACAGTAGTAGGGCTGCAATAATAACAGTGCTTCCACAGGGATGAGCAGCACAGGCAACCCAAAGCACTTAATGGCACCAGTGTTTCCTATAAATTAAATGTTCAGCATTACCTTTTATTGACAGGAAATAGCCAATTTGTCTCAAGGCATCTGGCTCTTCATATTATTAACCTGCAGGATGCCTAAACAAAGAGGCATATATATAATGTTATGTCAAAAGATTATTATTTCCAGAGGGTATCACTTACATATGAGACACTCTAGTGTTTCCTGTAACAAGCAGTGGAATAATTGTCAGTGTACCTAATCAGAAAGTAACTATCTCAAAAGGAGATAAAAGCCAATAATTTTTCATTGGCTTCTTGAGAAAAGGTATTACACATACATACATACATATATAAAATAAATGTATTTTTTAATATATATATCCATTTCAGCCTCTCTTTAGTTACTTCGGTGCATTTAATAGCAGCATTTCATATTCTGTCAACTTCCATCCAAGCAGTCAGCAGACATTAATTGAGATCCATTGTCTCACACCTGTCATTTTGATGAGAAATAGAGAATTGGAAATGGAAGAAAAGTGATGGCCAGAGAGGGCAGCACCCCTCAGTGAGCAGCGTGCTGAGGGACTGCCTGCAATTCCTTCCTGGTGCTGCCAGCTCCGGGTGCCTTCCTGTGGGAGTTGAACCTTTGGGTGTTTTCCTTGAATCTCCTCTACCCAAGTCACATTACCATATTGTGTTATTAGGAGGCTCTCATGGTCAAAGAGACCAGTTTGGACAGGGGGACTCTAAAGACTCGGAAATCAGAGCATAAAAGATGTATGTTTTCAATTTAAAAAATCCTGTAATTCTGAAGGACAATCTTATGTGGCCTCATGTGATTTTTGTGAGTGCAGCATTGTCAGGATGGTTTCCCTCAGCCAAATGGGCAGTCACGAATAAGCTCACCAGCTTCAGATGCCTGCACTCAACCCTCTATCACTGCCAGGCCTGGGACAGGCTGCCTGCACTGAAACCTCATGTGCGCAGCCAGGGTACGTGGGACACCTTTCTGCAGCCATGCCTCATCTTGGGCTTTGCTACTGAGACTGTGACAAAGTCCTTCTCCCTGCTGTCCTCAGAAACACTGCAGAGCCAGGGCTGGCCAGCCTTAAGTGATGTGGATTTGTTGCGTACAGTAAGCACAGATGACAGACGAGGTGTCATTATTTCTATTAATGGTTAGGTCTGTGGCTGCTACATTAATCATTAATTTTGCCCTGGATTTGGGAGCAGGCTTCAGGCCCTTCACCTGTTTTTCTTTTGAGACTGTCAGCCCAAGCCCGTGGTTCTCTGCTGGATAGGTGAAGCCGTCAACATCCTGCTGGACCAGTTGCTTTGGTATAGGGAATTGGAAATCTCTCCGTAAATACTGTGCCTGTAGTGCTGGAGTACCAACCACCAGCCATGAATGAATGTGGGGCATGGCACTGACATCTGAAAGAGCCCGACGCTGTTTTAAGAAGTTTGAGCTGCTTCAGCGGTGGTCATGTCATCCCAGATGAGTGAGAGGAAGCTCCTCTTGAGACAGCATCTCCTTCAACTTCTTGCATGTTATTTTGCAAATTAACACCTGCCCAGCTTGAACCATTTTCCAAGGATTCCCTTGTGCTGCTGAAGGCAACCTGAAAACTGCAGGCGCATGGAGTCCAGGCATAGCACTGGCTTGTCTTAAGCTGGGTAGGTGCTGATTAGTTTGGCTGTCACAGCAGATAGAGAGGTTGTGAGCCTCACCAGGCTGGCTTCTGGCTCCAGACCTCAGGCTTGGGCCTAAACAGCAATCTGGACATGCCTCAGAAAGCTGGGTCTGTCTGCATCTGAAAGGTGATGCTGCAACCCAGCTGGTGTAGGACTGTCCACCATGATCACGCAGCATGGCTACCTGGCATTTTGTATCCAGCTGCAGTAATGGAGTCACTTGGAATCAGCATAACATCCTTTCTTCATTTGATAGATTTGACAGATTTGACAAAACTCCTTCTAAAAATGCATGGAGCACTCCCACATGAGCCTCCTTCCTCACCCAAGACTGTCTCTAATCTCTGTAGCACCCACAGGATCAGTAACTATGACAGATGGTACCAGATGATAGCCTATAGTTGCCCTATACTTCTATATACACCTAAATCTGTAGCTGGTCTAACAGATTAGAAATCAATTACATATATAAATAAACCCGCTAGATAATTTATTATTACATTATATTCTTCTAATATAGTATTTATTAATAATAAATAAATAAATATATACACACATCTAAGACTATATAAATAAATACTATGCAGTTGGCCTAACATCATAAAAATAATGCTTATCAGTCAGCCATCACTGCTTTTAGGTGTGGAAGAAGGTATGATGCTTGCAGAACAGATGCTGCTTGCTTTGACTGAAGCTGTTTGAAAGTCCCTTCACAGTACAGATGGGCACAATCATCTGATTCAGTTGGGATTAGGACCATGTAATTTAGTATTGTAGAGAGAGATGAAAAGATTTTGGAGAGGGTGCTGCCTGTTAGTGGAAAGGATAAATTGGAAGTGCTGTTAAAAGGCTTTGGGTTTTCCTTTCAGATACAGAGAAAGGACTCTACAGAGAGAATTTACCCCACAATCTCTGACTAGCAGAGGATGACCACCTGAAGGAGAAGATGACAGTAAAGAGTGTGGTCATCTAGTTACTGTTTTGTCAGCTGAGGTTATCTGGTTATCCAGAGCTCACATGCATACACTTTCTGTTTGTAAAAGCTTTCCTTAAATAATGTAGCCAAGTAATCAAGCCTCACTCTAGGACAGAGCAATATTCATACAATTGTTTTTCTGTGTTATAACTTTGCCAAAATATAAGAGTTTATATTTAAAACCTTCACTGTCAAAATGTGTGCACAATTTCTATTCTCTGAAGCAATTTGGCTGTTTGCAAGAAAGAGATGACTGTCTTGCTCACGTGAAAAAGCTCCAAACATTTTAGTACAGGTAGAGCTCTAGAGCAAGGCTGGAAAACTGTGAGAGGAACTGGGCTGGTGTCAGGGTTTGTCCCTTGATTGCCCTGAGAAAGTTACCCCTGAAAGACTGAGGTTTCTGCTGTTTTACTTCATTCTGTGTGCATGGGGCTGTTCATGCTCACTCTGTGTGTGGCCATAGGCTCACTGAGTGGTTTGGGTTGGAAAGGACCTTAAGATCATGCAGTTACAGCCTCCCTGCCATGGGCAGGGACACGTGGTGGAGGGGGATATGGGAGTGTGTGAGGGATGGGTGGGAATGAAGGGGCAGGAACAGGAGGCAGGACATAGCTCTGAGGCTGGGGAGGGGGCTCAGACATTGGAAGTCACAAGATGCCAGGAGAGTTGAACCTGGCCTGAGGAATAGAAGAGGTCAGGGTAAGGTGTGCAAGGGTAAAACTTCACTTACTGCCTTTGCAGAGAGTAGCTCCCTCTGCTAAGAAACCAGCATGGCCGTTTCTCATTGGCATCTTTGTGACACACCTGAACAAGGGATTATTTCTGCCTCGCTAGGCAGTTTGGGGATGTGTGCATGCAACCTGAGAACTTCCTAGCCCCTTCCTCACTTGTCATAAGTGGTTGCTTACAGAGGGAGACACGGGACAAAGGAAAAATACCAACCAGTTTTCAGGTTGCCTGTGGAAACCTGACTTTACTATCTTGAATGATAATAAGTGCAGCCTCGGGTTACCTGCTCCCACGCAGCATTTCAAACAGACTTGCAAATAGTTCAGGGTATACAGACTGGGGGACATATCACAGCTATGGGGAGAAAGGCTGTCACCTCCAGTACCTCTGCATTATTTGCTGCAGAAACTGGGAAAGTGTGCAGTGAATAAGCTGGAGCAAGGGGAAGTCTCCTGGGATGGGCTGTTAAATACTGCCCTGGAGAACTCCATTTTCTTCCTGATGCTGCCTGGATTCCATGGGGATTTAAATCACATCACTTCACTGACATTTTTCACAGGTGATGCCTGTGTGTTCTTCAATTTCTGGATTTCTTATCTGAGCCATTCAGTCTGACTTGTTGAAATGAAATGAAGAGCACTTGGAGTTTCCAATGGAGATCAGGAGAGCTCTGCTTTGCTCTGGAAAATATAGTGCAATAAAATGCCATGTTCCCTAAGAAAGTCAAACTGTAAATGTTTCAAATGAGTTAGACCTGTTGACATTCCTATCTCTGTACAAGCCTCTATTTGTAAAATGGACATAAGGAAGTCTCTTCATCTTGCAGGACATTTGTGAGAACAAAGCCATCGTTTTGGGGAAAACACTCATACGCTAGAAAGTACATAGGAAGATGGATAATTCTGTCTCTACAATGAAATTTGAGTAACTCGTAATAAGGGAGGCATCGGTGGAGCACAGAACAAAGATGGAAACAATATAAGGAATTAATTCCAGCAGCGCTGGATGCTCTTTCAGCAGGATAGGAGCATTGCAGAGAGGGTAGTTTGTGGCCAGGTAGTTAACGAATACCACAGCACACATGGGATGGAGCTAAGCTAGGTTTGCAAAGGCAGACTTGCCTCAGGAGCCCTGTGCTCAGCACTACCAGCTGCTCCTTGGGTTATGGTTGTGCCACAGAACAGAGAGTAGTGTTAAAGGCACTGAAAGAAAGAGCAACGAGGGCAATTGAGAAAATGCTTCTGCCAAACAGTGCCAAGTGTTCTCACCCTTGGGTGCTCTCTGCACTGAAATGCACTTGTCCAAAGGTACTTGTGCACCTTAAAGATAGCTGTCAGTGAGAGTTTGGATACCAGTACGTACGCACATATGCGGCAGGGCTCAATTTGCAATGCAAATGTAGTTACTGAGGTAAATAAATTTAATTATTTAGAGACATTCAAGCCAGATTTCTGAGTGCCACGCTCATGTGTATTTGTCAAAAATAATCATTTGCTTCATTTACTCTGCAATGATTTTCATATTTCGAATTGTCACCTCAGCTCTTAAAGTTGTGATGTACGGCTGGCACCAAAATACCTGAGGAACTCCAGACAAAGAATAAATGCTTGGGAACGTGGCCGAGGCTGTTCCTGCTCTAGTATGACAACAAGCAGGCTTTAGTGCTTAATACACAGTCTTAATACCACCATCTGGCAGGTGTACACAGAGAGAAAGCAGTGTGTCAGAAAGTCAGATTAGCATTGTGCCTAGGTGTGTAGCCATGTGGAGGAGTCCAGGAACAGAAGCTGTACATTTCAGAGAATGAAACCTCAGCAGATGAATTCCCCATGAGGTAATGGGGAAATCTTGCTTTCCTTATTCACTTTGGTAATTTCACTGAGGTGAACTTCCATGAGAAAGGCAGTTTGGACCTGTATAAGTCTCGTGAAAGGTACAGGAGAAGCATGCCTAAGGCAGAGATCAAAATGGCAATGCTTTGGTAGGGCATAAATGGAAAGAAATTTGGAGCAGATGTGCAGCAAATTTTCTGAGAGCATGCAACTAATTTTATTCTTTTCATATGCAACATTAGGAACAGTACATAATTTTCAGCCCAAGCAGTTTTGGCACTGCCATATTTTAGAGGATTTTCATGTGGAGTGGTGTACTGCAGCTCCAGGCCCTCCGTTCCTCTTAATTAATGTGCGTTGCTTTCTGTGTATGAGAAACCTCAACCTGTGCAGGTATAAAATGGGCACATAAATGGGAGATATCCAGAAAGGGTTTTTCCTCACAACTACAGTGGCTGAAAACTCTGGACTATTTTCTTTATTCATTTCATCAGATCTCCTAGCTTTGGTGAACTCTTTCCCTTTCTAAATAAGGAACCTGCTTGTTCTCCTTTTTGATGGATGATTCTGCTTAACCACCCAGCATTTTACAACTAATGCAGTATTTCTGGAAATGATCATACCTTGCAAATCAAAGATATGCTTTTGCATCATAAAAAGAATATTAGGTGACAATGTCTGTAAAAATAATCTTCATTCAGTATTTTTATTCTATTAAATATTTTTTCTTGCCCTACCTGCTGTGCATCATTGTGACAAATTCTTTTGCTAAAAAGACTTCTAGGGGGAAATATTAAGTTTTCTTTCCTTCAATAATACTTGTTTGGAAACCTTGATTTTTAAAAGGGAGACAAGTTCTCCTCCTGTTTGAGGGCCTGCATATAGATATTTTTGATTGTATAGGCCACTCATGAGCAAATCTGAATTTGTTCCCTTGCTCAGTTGTGATCAGAGTTCAAAGCACAAGTACACAAGACTGTAAGTCACTCCTTCTGGCTAATTAACATGATCGTATACTATTTGTCTTCCCATCCCAAATGAGGCATTTAGAGAAGCCTACAATTCCTACAGATTGTCATGGCTCTGGTATCTAGACTAATGATAAAATGAAGAATCATTAGGCTTTCGCACTGACAAGATGGTCTTGAAGACCCAAGCCCATTATATTTTAGGATGTGCTTTCAGATCTTAGTGTTTCACACTCATGCTGATTCACAGAGCGTAATGTTCTGATCTCCTCATGTACCACAAGTCAGGCAGGGGGATTGGGCATCCTGCCAGTAGCTGTGCCTGCAGTAACCTTGCCTGCAGGCACAGCTTTGGTTCTTACAGAATCATAGAACCATAGAATGGTTTGGGTTGGAAAGGACTTTAAAGATGCCATCAGCAGGGACACCTTGCACTAGACCAGGTTGCTCAAAGCCCCATCCAACCTTGCTTTGAACACTTCCAGGAATGGGGTAGCCACAGGTTCTCTGGGCAACCTGTTTCACTGTATCACCACCCTCATCGTGGTGGTGTTATAAGAATAAGAATTTCTTCCTTATATTGAATTCTTATATATAATCTAAATCTGCCCTCTTTCAATTATGATAACAATGTTTAGCTTTTGTCTAAACTGCCAAGAGGTGTTTGAACTGGTGCCACCAGGGAAGTATGTCCCTACTCTTACGTGACATTATTGCTACCTTGTCTGGCTGCTGTTTGCAGGTTCTCCTTTCAAACCCATCAAGAGGACGAATGGAAACATCAGTGGTTCAAGAAACATAGTCTCAGTATGATGATCAAAGCATTTGAATACCTACTTTATGTGGTATGTTGTAAGTCTGAAGAGGATGAAATGATTAAGTTTTGGCTGCTCATAAATTTTTCAGCATCCTTTGCAAAGAGGAGGCTAGAGAGGCCTGGGTAGCAGTTAAAAGAAACAGCAAAAGAACTATTGACGGGTTGCAGAGAGGTGTCAGTTTACCATTTATTTGATTTTGCTGTACAGCTTCTTCGCTAGTTTGCATTAGGCCCAATGTGGATTCATGAAATTTGAATGAGTTTACAATATTTTTCAGATAAGAGCAGACCTTGTGCAGAAAAAAGGTATTATGCAAGAAGTAGTATCAATTATGCAAGAATAGGGAGAAAGTACAGAGCAGCTGACTCAAGACAAATAGACTAAGTGTTAGAGAATGCTGCGGTGCTGCTGATCTATCTTTTAATGATTATTTATTAAGAACAGACAATATGTGAGCTCTCCATTTCTGGCTTCTCTTCAGCTGGAAGCCATCAATAGAGGAAGGCTAACAAGAGTGGTTTTGAGATAGACATATATTAGGAGTGTGTTAGAAGCTACAAAGAGACAGAAAAATGGTGCAGGTATGGAAGGAGTATTGTGTTTACATTTTCTACAATTAAAGTAACATAGATTTGAATGCTGCTCTTGCTATTGATTCTTGTTCACTTTATTGTCAACTAGAAACACACACAGTCAGAGACATGCAGTTTGATTTTATGTGGCTAAACATTTAAGCAAAGCTGTCACCAGCTTTTAATAAGAAAATTCAATTACTGGGATTTCGACACCACTTTCTGTTTTCTCAGAATTATTAAGATCCGATATCATCCCCACATTTTGCAAACATTTTTTTTTCTCCACTGTTTTATCCTTTTTTTCTGAGGGCATCACTAAGGTTTGTTTAGAATTTTTTTTCTTTTTTCTTTTTTTCCCCCCTCCTCATTGCATTTATTTCTTTGCTTCTCTTTCCCCCTATTCTGTTGGTTTCTTTTCTTTCTTTGTATGCTTTCTGTTCTTCCATTTGCTCCTTTTTATTTCCACTGTTTAAGCTCTCCCACTTTTACATTAATAGGTGAGCCACAAAGAGTCAACAGTTATAGATGGCCTGTCTTTTGCAGTAAAGAGAATCAGCCTTTCCATTTGTGAATAGACGTATTCTTGATAACTTTGAATGACTTTCTCTAGCAGTTTGAAATGGTGAAAGAGGAAGTATGAGGTGGGCTTGTGAGGGAAGATGATTCTGTAAAACCAAATGCGGTGGTGCATATGATATTCTCCATTCTGAAAACATTATAAAAAGACATGCTTAAAGATTGCCTTTGATGGAGCTGGACACATTAAACATCTAATACAGTTGGTCTTGCTATCAAGTGCTGCTTGCAACACAAGCATTTCATAGCGTTCTATTACTGAACCCCTTAACTGTCTCCATTGAAGTCACAGGGAAATTTATAGAACTATCTCCATGTAATGCAATCATCTAAAGACCTGAGTGCATCTGGAAAAATAACTGTAGTCCTGTTTAAGCTTTCCTTTCTCTTCAAAATTTGCTTACTGAAGGACCCTGACAGTTCTCTGACATCATTTGGCATCCTCAGTGTGTTACATGACAGAAACAATGCCTACTGTGTTAGCTGGTCTGTCTGGCATCTCAAAATTTCATGACTGTCCTGGTTTAGCAGTAGCAGTCATTTTTTCTACTGGTGCAGTGCTGTGTTTTGACTTTTGGCCTGGGAATAATACTGATAAAGCCGATGTTTTCAGTTGCGGGTCAGAATGTTTACCCTGACCAAGGACTTTGTGAGTCTCATGCTCTGCCAGGGAGGAGGAGAAGCCGGGAGGAAGCAGACACAGGACACCTGACCCAAACTAGCCAAAGAGGTATTCCATACCACAGCACGTCATGCCCAGGATGTAGAACTGAGAGTTCCTGGAAGGGTTGGATGACTGCGGGGTGGGGGCGAGGTACCGGTTGGTGAGCGGTTGTATTCTCTTCCTTGTTATTTCCTTTATCATTATTACTATTAGTGGTAGCAGTAGTGATTTGTGTTATACCTTAGTTATTAAACTGTTCTTATCTCAACCCGTGGGAGTTGCATTCTTTTGATTCTCCTCCCCGTCGCTCCAGAAGCGGAGGGAAGAAAGGTGGGGGGGAAGTAGGCTGCGTGGTTCTGATTTACGGCCTGGGCTTAAACCACGACAATGACAGAGGTGAATTGAAATTTCTCAATACATGCATTAATTCTTTGTTCCAAGAAGCAGAATGAGAGTTGTCCCTGTTGATCCATGTACTATACCCTACCATCCTCGTTGATCTGAAATGGGGGACATGTCCAGTACAGTTGTAGTTTCTTCTAGGTAGGAACTATTAAAATGAGATTTGAGACTAAGGTCATAATCCTTTTTCTACCACTTGTGTGCAAACCAAGTGTAAGCATATATAAAATACACTGTTGGACTCAATGATCTTAAAGGTTTTTTCCAGCCTAAGTGATTCTATGACTCTGTGATCATGGTGAATGAGAACAGCTCAGCCAAAACTATGGGAGATATAGGGGACATAAAAGGCAGAAATGGGATGCCTGGAGGAGTGCTTCTTCTGTTTCTCTGGTTAATCTTGATTCTCTTCAGCCAGCTAATTTAGAAAGTGGGACCCCAAGAGGGTCCCTAGTTTGGCTCTGGCAGTAATTCCCACTGGCCTACTTAATCCAGATGCTCACATCTAATTCAGATACTCAAATTAGGAGGTTAGCACTCTCCACTGCACCAGTGGAGAGAGAGATCCTGCAGAGCCTGTTGAAAGCAGAAAGGAATCTTTGCACTGAGGATAAAAGGAATCTGGTGAGACACTTGCCTGTGGCAGGTGGTATGAATACTCAAATGTGGACCAAAGCAACTGCAGTGAAAACACACTCACCTGAAGCTGTGCTAACATAATTTTGAATAATGAATATGTGAGAAGAAACCAATTTGCTTTTAGATATCCCACAAACAGAAAAAAATCATCAGATAAATTATTCATTGTGAATTATTTGCATAGGCTGATAGGAACTCATTAAATACCGAAAGACTGATTTGCAAGAAAGAAATTAAGAAGGTCTTTAGCCTGGTATTTCTCTTCTCCTAAACTTCAAATGATTGACTACCCAGCAAATGAATTTGTCTCTTCTGCTCTTATTCTGTTCTTCCTCAACCATCCTTAGTGAATGTTTTATGGCAGAGTTTTTCCCGTGAGCCAAATAGCTTGAATTTCACAGCTACATATTAAAGTGCATCAGAAAACAGTTGAAGACATATTTTTTCCGCTTACTTGTGGCTAAATTGCTACAAATTTTTAGATTGCCATACTTAAAAGTATTAGCTACAGATACATAAATCTCCTTTTTTTTTTCGAACACATCCCAGCCTGTACAGGCTAAAAATCCAGCTTTTCCATTAAGTAATATGACAAGCAATTCCAGGTGCCTCTGTTTCTGAATACCCAATCTGAGCCAATTTAAACGGACACCTTGGGGCAACCTAGATCGCTATACCATATTTGAGTTGGAAAAACCTGGATTCTTGTAGAAAAAGGGCTGAATCAGTATCTAGATTGTTTCAAGCTTTTTTTTTTTTTTTTTTGTTTGTGCAACCTGTCCTTTAAAACCTGCTAAAGATGGCTCCACAGAAAGCCTAGGCAGCATATTCCCAGTGCATGCCTATTCTTGGAATCAGGGTATGCAAATTAAATTATATTTGCTGCAAGTTAAGCTGATTTTGTCTTGTCCCACCTTCAGGGGACACAAGAAACATTTGATACTATCCTTATATATTCTTTTCATACAGAAAAGAGTTACTGTGGTTCTCCCCAAATTCACCTCTCCTAGACTTAAGTAGGCTTTCCTGCAGCAGGTGTATTTTCCTGATTCCTTATCCTCATTCAATTTGGTGTTCTTTCCAAGCGTCATGCCCACAGTGTTCAGCTGAAGAATCATCAGCTCCAAGGAGAACAGGAAAAAGAATATGTCTTCCATGTCTTCTTCTGTATGTTATTCTTTTAGTAAGTTGGGTAAGAATTAGGTGTGGTGGCTTTGTAGCATTGCCAGGTTTTACTCATGGTGAAGCAGTGACCAAGTGCAACCTCAGATACTCTTTTGCAGAGTTGCTGTTTAACCAGTTTTTCCATCTCTTGTGTTTGCACCACTGATTTCTCTTTCTTCTATGGATTTGCGTTTTTCCAAATTTCTTATTGTTGATTTCACATCATTGTTCCAATGGGTCAAGTGCATTTTGACTTCTGTTCTCAACTTTCGCAATTCTGCAGTCCTTCCTGAACTTAGTGTCGTGGTTTAAACCCTGTCATCAAGTTAGCCATGCAGTCCACTTCCCCCCCAACTTTCTTCCCCCCCCCCCCGCTCCCAGAGGGACAGGGAGGAGAATGGAAAGAATGTAACTCCCACGGATTGAGATAAGAACAGTCCAGTAACTAAGGTATAACACAAACCACTGCTGCTGCCACCAATACTGATAATGGTAAGGGAAATAACAAGGGAAGAGAATACAATACCACTCATTGAAAACCAGCCCGACCGAGCCGTGAGCCAGCCTTTCCGGGTAATTCCTAGTTACATCCTGGGCATGACGTTCTGTGGTATGGAATACCTCTCTGTCTATTTTGGGTTAGGTGTCCTGTCTCTGCTTCGTCCCAGCTTCCTCTCCTCCCTGGCAGAGCATGAGACTCAGAATGTCCCCAGTCAGACTAAACATTTAAGCAGTAACTAAAAACATCGGTGTTATCAGCGCTGTTCCCAGGCCAAAAGTCAAAACCACAGCACTGCACCAGCTACTAAGAAGGAGAAAAATGACTGCTACTGCTGAACCCAGGACACTCAGACAGACAATATTTTATTAACATAGTCATCCTTCCACTATCCATGCTAGTAGTAGTGAAAGAGTTGAATAGAGCTGGCCCTGGACAACCCATGTGGGATCACCCTTTCTCGTGTATGCTAAGGATAACATTGAGCATGCAAAATATATGCATACACACATATACAGTGCAAATGTGTATGATAGAGTACAGAGATGGAGTTGAAATTTGACATGATAATTCCTATTGTGCCACATTGATTCTGGGATTTGAAGACAATTAAATCTCATAATCACTTCCCCACCTTCCCCCCCAAATAGTGCCGTGTGACACTCTAAGTGCTTCGTGTACAAAGCACAGACCAAAACTGCTACCACAAAAAAAAGACTATGATTCTGTAACCACTGGAAAAAATAATGATATAAGCCCTCCACATATGATTTAATTCCAGCACTTGTTTTACTTACACTTGACTCACAGCACATTTTTTTTGTAAAACTGAGTAGCATTTTGCCGCTTGCTCGCCCAGCAGCATTGTGGATATCAGTGGTTAGATTGTCTTTCTCTGTTACCGTGATTTAGCGAGGAAAGCAGGAAGTTGCTCATTTTGCCAGTTACAGATTGCTTTCCTTTGCCAGTGGAAGTTGTGTTGGCTTAGGTTGGAGAGGAATGGGCTGAGATCACCTTTCTGCACTGGAGTATCTTCTGTGAGCTAAATGAAGATGAGAATAAATGAGGAGAGAGAAGGAGGATGACAGTGTGGGAAGGCAAGGTGCCAGGAAAATCCTTCTCTGAAGAAAGACGGAGCTTTCTGGAAATATGCGTTGTCACTCCCAGAGAAGAAGGGGACAGTCCCGCTGGAGGTCTGCAGAGCAGTGCCTTTGCATGTTATGGAGACCTGGTGGGACAATCTGTGGATCCTTGGGCAAACTGGCAGGAGCCTGGTTTTCTGCAGAGCTGAGCGTCACCTCCCTGTTTTTAGGGCATGCTGGAGCTTTACTTGAGCTCCAGTAACACTCGGAAGACTTTTTTCCCTTTTCCTTTTCCCTCCAGCTTTGTGGCCGAGAAGAGAGCCCAGGCGTTAGAAACCCTTTGGCAGCTCATTACCGGCACAATGGGCCGTAAACACATGGCTGGAAAAACGCAGTCCTTTAAGCAGTGACCTAGTTAAGGCTCCTACTTCTGCAGAAATTTGGTTTTCCCACCCAGCTAACCCCTGATAAGCTGTTCCTTTTCTCTCCCGCTCTCTCTGAAAGGCTATAGCCCTCTCTTTGCAGGTGTAATTCAATCAAACGGGCACTGCATATTCCTCGCTACTCATCACCTAGTTCCCCCAAGCACTGACAGAGTCATTGCCTACCCATCAGAAGTTGCATAATGCTGCAGAGACACAATGGAGAAAGGGATATTTTTAAATGTGTGCTTTATTTTTTTTTTAAACCTGTATAAATAAATACAAAATGACAAAGAAGTTCATGTTTACTAAACATTGCATTTGATTGTATGACATTACACAGTGTGTGTCACAATAGTTCACCTTGTAATTGTGTCCTTTTTGCTGTTGGTGCATAATTCTATAACTCATAGGATACACTTAGTCCTGAAGCTGCATCCAGCCACCCTTTTAGTGGAACCCCTGAGTGCTTACAATTGCAAGAGCATATTAGGGGAGCGCTTGAGCCAATTGGCCAAAATTGGGGAATTTCATCAGAGAGGTATGGCATAGCAGAATAAGCTAATGGTAAGGGCAGGATAGATTCGCAACAAAAGAAAAGGTATTAAAGGTATTAAAGGTTTAGAGCACTTTTATTCCTGATTTTCTTCCCCTTAGATGTTACAGAAATATATCTGAAGTAATCAAAGTTGGCAGAGATCACAGTTCATTTAGGAATATGATTTTTTTCACGCTCACTGAGAGCAGGCAAATGGACAAACCTCGCATGATCAGTTTTTACCTGAAGTGCTGGGTCATATTTTGATAACGGTGAAAATATACCACTTGATGAAATGCTGATTCTCCAAACCACTCACCATTCTCATCCAGTGAAGGTCAACTGCCAAGGTTTTATAGGTATACTCTGGTCATGATTTGCTTGGTGCTTCTTTAAACTGTACTCTGTGCTTTTTCGCATTAATTCTCTCTAATTCTCTTCAGAAGGCTTGAACAGAGCTACTTTAGCTTCACACTTAGAGCTTATAAAAATATTTGCTGGGAACAATTTTTGTATTTTGTTTGGCCTAGTTAAAGCAAATTTTTTTTTTTCAGGTAGATTTGAATTTGTATAGATTTTTTTCCATTATTCTGTGAAATACATGTATTTGATATGCATTTTAGGAATGGGGATAGCCATAAAGGATGATCCTTGACTACTTGAGATCAATGATTGGCCACCTAAGTATGGCTCATACTTGCTCACTGGCTGACTTAATGTATATTAATGGGAACTATGTCTAAAGGAACAATTATGGATTTGAATCGTGTGTGAGTTCCAGGGAAGTGGTGACATTACACATAAACCATACCAAGAAGTTAAAAACTGTAGAGGGGATCTGGACTTTGATGATCTTTGCCTGACTTTATTTTGCCTCGATCAGGAGGTTTTATGGTAATGTTTAGCTGATTATGCATTCAAATCTGGTTTTTGCTATTGTTTGCATTTCCTATTGCTTTCCTGTGAAGTGCTGCTCACTTGCAGTTCATTTGACCCTGGCTGATGGATTTAGAGCTCAATACCTCAATACCTTCCTTCCCTTTGGCATCCTTTTGAAATAAGGTTGGTGATTATCTGCCTTACTGGGGAACTATTTACCAGTTTACTGTTCTATAAAACGATTGTATCCAAGCACAGGTACCCTACTGATTTGATACTGGGCATACTGCTATTACCTGGCTCTGTGACAAGGCTGACACATTAAAGAAGTAAGTCAGAAAAGATACATTTTCTCAGCTCACTTTCTGCCTCTCTCCTCCTGCACAGAAGTTATTGTAAATGATTTCATATGCTTCAAATTTGTCAGACTCAGTAAGACTTTCCTATCAGAACAAAGGTAAAAATGTGAATTTTTTAAAGAAATCCTAGTATTTTCTGCTGACAGTCTCAAATCCAACAACCCTATCCTCCTCTCCTCTTCCTTCCAGCATTTTATTTCCACTGGGCAGCATGTTTTGAAGCCAGCTGTTATGTTCTGTTTGGATTATACTGAAAGCCCATAGTTCCTCCTGGCTTAATAGTGGAATATTGAGCACCTTTCAAAAATTTGGTAGTGGAAAATGAGCCTCATAAAATCACTGGTAATTGAGCCTCATAAAATCAGCTGCCACTTAGCAAAAATAATGGGACTTTCACTTGCTTTCCAATTCTCTTCCTCCTGCTGTGGCCACCTTCATTTCCAAAGGTACTAACAGAAGATAGAGTTGGCAGGTGCGGAAAACCTTCTGGTGTGAATAAAACAGTTAATACTTAAAAAGATTTGTTTGATCTAAACGAAGTCTCTTTCACCAAACAGTTATCTCAACAAAGCCTGCAATATGAATCTCAGAAGAGCTGCATGGCATAAAGCCAAGGGCTGAAGGCTACCAAGCACTGGAAAAGCACAAGCATAGGTATGCCTGGATGGCATCCAGAGCACATGTACATCTTAGCACATCTACAGAGCACCACAGAGGCCGATTATTCTTGTAAGCTTTAAAGAACATTAAAAATATGAATGCCCTCTTTAGCACTGCTTTTTGATGAAGGACTAACAAAGCTTTGCCCTGCAGTAGCTCAGGTATAGGTTGTTTCCCATTGTAACCATGCCGGTCTGTGCTTGCGTCTGTGTTCTGGGTCCTCAGTCGCTCAGGCAGTGTCAGAGGGACTGTCTGACTTTAGAATATGAACTAACAAAACAAAACTCAGCCTTTGGCTTCAAGAGGAAGAGGAAAACAGTTGTCTGGAACGCGATGGGCAGTGCTTTAAACAAATGATCCTAGCTATAACTCCTGTGATGTCTGTGGAGAGGTGCTGATGTACACAAAGAGTACATCATTAAAGTACTTTTCCCATCTTTTTTTTCTTCCCATTTCTCCCTTACCCAAGTTTCTCAATTTATATCTGCTTTTTGCAGTTGTCAATAATTTAAAACTCTTACCTTATTTTCAGCCCTTTGCTGGAACAGACCACCTGAAGAGCTCTCCAGGGCTGTGAGTACATTTGGGAGATTTTCTGTGCAGGTTTTTATGGAGTTATCTACAATAAATATAGGCATTTCTCATCTGAGTCAGCTTTTTGTCTCCCTTGCCTTTCCAGTTTCCAATATGTATTTCTCATTTTTACCTGTGAAATGTTCTCCGTAAGTTTATTATTTGCTTTTCACTTCAAATATTTTGTATTCTGAGATCTTGGCTTTGGAAGCACACACTGGGCAAAAAAAGGAACTCACCGATCTTAGTAATCCTTTCCATAATTCTGAAGTCACATATCTCTGCTCCAGATTTCCCCTTTCTAAGCCAGTTCTTTTAACCTTTTTCCTGAAAATTAGATTCTTCAGGCTTGGTGTCACCGCTGAGGCAGTAACTCTTCCTTTGATGGAGAGGTTTGGAGTGTGCTGAAGTGTAGTTTAAATGGTATTCTCTCTCTCACTCTCTTTGCTCTCCCTATTTTTGCAACTTTGGTATTATAAATCTGCTGTATCACATCCACAGAGATGGTGATAGTAAGTATAATATGATGTCCTGACAGTGAGCTTTGAGTGCTTCTCCTTTCTAGATGTAATAATATATGCTATGTCACTTGTATATGCCAGAGGCATGTCAGAGCAGCAAAATGTTGCTGGCTTTCCTGTAATAGCTGCTGCAATAAGATCCAAATTATTGCCAGAAATGACTCCCATCAGAGGGGCTAATGAACAGGAATAATTGTGAAATCGTAACGTGGTTACTATCCCTGGAGCCAACACCAGGAGAGTCTCAGCAGAATCCCACCTCTCTTGCAGCCAGGGATAAGGTACCCTGATTGATAAAACCGTCAATAGGCAAGTCTGGAGCAATCTGCAATAGCACACTGAGAGGAAAGAAAAGAGAGGAATTCAATTGCAGATGTTCTTGACTCAGGAATCACTTTAGAAGAGCCAGCATTTCCCACTTCTCACTGTAGGTAAAGTGCCTGAGGGCTCACTTTGTCCAGAAAGAAAACTGATCTCATCTTCAAAAGAAAAGAAAATGAATCCCTCCAACATATGAGCATTTTATCAGAACATACGGCTATTTCAGAAGCGTTAAAAGTCAGATGCTTTTCTCTAGGTAAGAGTTGCAATAAAAAAGTGAGGGTCCATTTGTTATTTTTCAGTAAGTTACGAGCCAGAATCCATTTGACTGATCTCTTTTTCTGTATGATATTTTATATATATATATCATGCTAAAGTCTTCAGTTCTGGGCTCCAGATTAGATTATGAATGATACCCACCTTTTATTCCAAAGCAATGAGGTACTGAATCTATATCTGAATTCATATAATTAGGCAGCTGTGAATTTTTATTTTCCATACATGGACAGACTCTGTCTTTTATTAGACAGCCTTCATATACGGTACAGCTGCAAATCTTCCATATGCACATATAATTTTGCTCACCCCTCATTCTACCTTAGCCCTTCCTTGCCTTTGCAACTCTGAAGTTTTTGTATCGTTACTCTCCCATCTGCCTGACACAATAGAACTTGAGTATTTCCCTTTCCAACAGCTTTGCATTTCTGCAGCTAGCTTCTTTATTCCTAAACTCCTCATCAACTTCTCTGTCGCTCCTCCCCTGCTGAATCATTACTAATTTCAGGACAGCTAAACTATTCTTCCTACCAGCTTTCAATTATGTTGCTGGGTTGGCTTTTCCTCCTCTTTATATGGAGCCAACTTGCGATGGGCGTATAAAAAATACATAATTGGTGTGGGGGTGTATGCACTATATATACATTAGTGGGGCATTTCATTTTTCTGAATATAGAAGACAAATATGAAATCATTTTTACTTGTAGCATCAGTGAACAGATTGCTTATTATGAAATATAATCAGTATGTGAAGGCATGTTTTCTGCAAATTGTGTTTTCTGGCATCAGTTTGTTTGTATACATTTAAAATTTTGTTTCCAGCAAACTTCACCTGCGCAACTTGGCAATTTCCATGAAGACAAGTGTCGGTCTTACTCGAAAGTATGCCTGCTCACAGAACAGAGCATATTTAAGGGGACTGAATATGGGCAAAGGGAATCAGAGTAAAATATTCTGCATTTATTTATAATGTACTCTATTGCATATAGTCTGGATACCCAGCTACAAAGGTCTTTAAAATAATTCTTACATTTCCCATATGTATAAATTTTTGAGTGAACTTTTGTTCTGCTGATGGACTGTTAGATGTCTTATTCCCCAGTTCTTTCTAGGTAGGTGCTTGGCATATATTTCAGTTATTCTCTGCCAGCAAGCTGAAGTCAGCAGAACAAATCCTGTTCTCCTCAGTAAATTCATTAATCTTTATACCTTTAAGTGATAATTACAGTGAATGTAAACATGAGCACACATCACTGTTCTGCGTCTGTAATCCTGCTTAGTTTCTGTGTGCAAATTAGTGGTACAAAAAAGGAAATGTGGTATCTTGGAATATTCTGATTTGTATGCAGCAGTGTAAGAAGTACACATGGAATTCAGACATCTCATTTGTGAATGTTTGTTGGGCTCAACTGTATTTCTCGGTAACCTAAAAAATCAGACTTAACACGCCTCTAATTTAAAGATACACATAATGATGATTTTTCAGAATAAAATATACTGATTAAACATTTGAAAAGCCTGATTTTTGTAAATTAGATCTATGAAGAACTGTGTGAAGGAGCTCTTGCTAACACAGACAAATGAGGCACACCAGTCTTGTATGGGAGTTTTGCCCTCTAATTCCGGTGTGGTGCTTAGATGTAGCATCTCTTACATTAGATTAGCAATTAGAAAATAGAGGTAATTTGGTTTTCTGTTTCAGCCAGAATTTTTGCCAACAGTGCTTGTAGATCCTGAATTTAAGGCAACACAAGAAAGAATGACTGGAAGGGACAAGGCTGGGACCTGTAACAGGTGACAGGAGTCACCTTTAGATTGCAGACCCAAACTTCCCACTAAACTAAAGTGGTCAAAAGCCCTTGGCAGGCAGAACCCCATTAGCTCTCAGGCATGCTACTGTTTGCAGTGACTGAGTTTTGGTCTGGCTCACCTGCTTTTTATAGTAAACTGCTTCTTATTTAATTGCTGCAACCAGGTGTAACAGAGCAGCTGTATATATCACCCTTAGCTCTAGCCATGGTGGTCTGCTTCTTCGTTGAACCAGTTGGTTCAGGGTTGCTGCTCTCCGCCAAAATATGGCAAAAAGGTGTAAATTGGTGGTCTACCTGGGTGTGGGAAGAGTATGATAGATCACTGTTATGGGAAGATCCTGGGGCAGGGGCTGTGGTTCTGCTGGGGAGTAAGGGGGTGGGTCTCTCAGTGATGATGTGGCTTCCGAAGTTTGTGGGTGCTAAGGTGTTGATATGAAAACTTTTAATAGTAAGTATTCTGTTCAATAGTAATACTTCAGGTCTACCTACCAGATCTCGGTAGGTCTAGTTCTTGTTTGAGCAGATAACCCTAAACTTTCGATCAAATCTGTTTGAGATTTTACCTTATATGTTGGTCGCCTGCTTGGGTTGAGTTTCCTAGCTGGATTAGCTAGGAACTCCCTGCAAAAAGGGTTTGGAATCCACTGACATGGAAATGAATAGATGTGAAGTGAATCCATTTTCCCTGTGTTTGCTGCTGAGCATTATGCAGCCAAGGACTAGAGGGAGTACTGAAGAAGGGCACCCTTTGTCTTGGGGACGCTGCTGCCCCTGAGCTGCTCCACCACCCCTCTCTGATATTGGAAAAAGTGCACAGACCTGACTATTTGGATTAGGCCAGGCAAATCAGTTTGTTAGGTTGGTGATGGCATGGGACTTGTATAGCAGTTTGGGAGCACAGGAAGCAAAGAGAGAGACAGCCGTTTTATTTTAGGCTTATGCTATACATTAAGATTCATTATACAATATTTTTCCTAAGTTAATACAAAAATAGTAAAAATTGGTTAAAAAAACCCAAACAAAAACCCCTGACATCTTGCAAGCCATTTATTTGACGCACAGATTAAGACTTCTTGGATCTTAAATAATCTAGAATTATTTATGCTGATTTTTTTCCTTTTCCCAAAAAAAGGATGATGACTTGCAGAACGCCAATGACATCAGACCATCTCTTGCCTGAGAAGCGGCTGCCCCAGGCAGCCCCAGGTGATGCTGAGGTACCCTCTCTCCAGGCAGGAAGCTGTGCCAGGACCATGATAAGGTGAGTGGTGGCATACTGGGGCATGCTGCTCTGCCCCAACCTATGCACCACGGGCAGGAATATGTGTTTGAATTCCTTCCCAGGATGCTTTTGCCATGCCTTTCTCTAAATACCCCCACAGTTTGGAGCTAGAGCTCCTCCGTGTTCTCTAATGAGATTGGGGAGGGGGTGAAGGGAGATAAGGTTTCCCTCCACCTCCACTGGGCTGGGACCCCTGGGGGTGCCCTGCGGTGATGGTGTGGTGCCTGGCCTATGGGTGGAAGATACTGCCCACCTTTGGGGAGAAGAAGGGGCTCTCTTCCCTCCATGCCCCCTTCTCATTGCACTTGTGTGTACCCCAGGAAGGCTTACTGAGTTTTAAATATTTATAAGAAAATAAATGACAAGTAGTTTTAGTGATAAATACAGGGAAGAAATACTTTGCCCCTACATAGCTAATTGTACAACTTGATTTGTATGTATCGGGGTTTTAACACCCATAGAGGCCGGGGGGAGGAAAAAAGCTGTGGGTAATCCTTTCTGACCAGGGTCTTCCAAAAAGCGTCTTCCCATGGGAAAAGCTTGTGCCTTACCACGCACGCTCTGGTTCAGCAAAACCCAGCAGCACTGTCATAACATGAGGCACATGAGGGGCTACCTGTGTGTGCACGGGAGCTCCTGCACGCTGCTGGCTGTGCATGCCCTGAGAGCTGCCAGGCTGGACTGTGGGACAGGGACATGGGAAATGACCCTGCTGCAGTGGCTGGTCTGGCATCTCCCATGCCCACACAACAGAGCTGTCCCTGCCCCTCTGCACTCCCAGGCTCACAAGAGCAGCTACTGTAATTCGGGGTCCACAGTGAAATCCAGGCTAACTCCTGTTAACTCTGCTTCGCTTCCCTGCACTTCCTTGAACATGCTATGTGCTTCAAAAGTTAACAATTAAGCAAAACACCAGTTTGCTAAGTTTTGAAGGAATCAGCTCTTCTCCCACAAAGCCCACTTGCTAAAGAGCTGTTTCTGTCTTTCTCACTGTTTTCAAGGGAAGGCATAGTCTTCTTTCTGACTCGACTGAACTCTGCCCAGTCGTGCTGCCACTCTGTTTTGTTTTTCTCTTGGAATAAAAATAAACTAGGTGTTGGCTGAGGTGGGATTTGGAAGCTCACAGGGCAGTCAGCCTAGAAAAGAGCATTTAAAAGTGCACCTTGCAATTTATAGTACACATTTTACCTGAATTCAGCGCTGGCTCAGAAAGCTTCTGAGAGCAGATGCGGATCCTCCCGTGGCTCAGTGTAACCTCAGGTACTGTTTTCCCTCCAGGTTCACGCAGTTGACCATGATAAATATGTTTGCATGTCTTTGGAAAAGAAGTTCTTTTTCTTTGCCAGACAGCTTTTTCTCAGCCTTCACAGTTCTAATTTTAATCTAACTAGAACATTTCACGTAAAGCTTTGGGCAGAAAATTCTGGCTTCATCAATTAATTTTTATAGCACAGTTATTCCAGTTATACCAACTTTTCACTCTTCATTTTTTTCTCCAATTAGAATACTTGTAAATTGAAAATGAACTTGTGCTAAGACAACATTAGGAATTCTGTTACAAGAAAACTGGACTGATCTTGGTCATATGCACTTAGGCTGTTGTTTTTTTCCCTCTGCTTACCCCACAGTAAAAATATGCTGTACACTATAACTTACTATATGGAAACTGTAATGTTTGTAGAAGATACACGTGCCCAGTGAGCCACAGTCCTATATAGTCCTGTTAGCCTTAGCTTAAATTTTTCTGTTAGATTTTAATCAGTGCCTGACAGTGTACAATACTCTGTTCTACCCTCTGAATTTATACAAAAATTGGGTCATCTGTATTGCAAATAAAACCACAGTGATACCTGGGCTAAAAAGCCACTTAAGAATATGACAAAAACCTGTTTAAGCCTAGGTAGTCTTCCAAAATGAAGGTTCACCAGTAAGGATAAAATCTTATGCACAGTTAGCCACTGGGGGAGCTTTGGACTGAGACAGAGCACAGTATCTGCACCTATTAATCAACTGGCACAGTGAGGACCAATTGACTTTGGTGAGATAATAGCTCCAGAGGAAAAAGTCAAAGAGGAGGAAGGCCAAAGTGGCTTAGCATAGTCTGAAACCTTGAGAACATGCTGTTTCTGGTTTGTGTTGAGGTATTCAAGCCTCTCCTGTAGAGAAGGAGTATTTGGTGCATCGCTCAGACACATCAGGATTCAGGCAGAAATCTCACAGACTGAGTACTATGCCTTGGACATTTTCATGGCTTTACCTCACTAAGCCTGAAGGTGGGGAGTAGGCTGGCAGCTTGAGGTGAAACACAGTGAAAAATGTATGGTGGTTGTTTTTGGCTCTGCTTAGGGGAAGCTTCAGAGACTGCCTCCTGCCTGTCCTGTTGTTCCCTGTGCACAGAGAGGCACAGCTCGCCTTCCACCTCCCAGTACAAGGCAAACAGCAGGAGTTACTAGTTACCAATGGGGTAAAATGGCACTGGGGGGAGGAATCTGCCTTTAAAAAGATTTTTAGGAATGGGGTGGACAAACATTCTTCAGAAAGGATTTACATGTCATGCGCTGCCCTGGACCAAGGAAATGGGCTGCGTGTCTGCTCACCCTGTCTTCTGTGGACTCCCAGGCATGTCCTGTGGCAATTTGCTATAGGAGTGCCTCCACATCCTTTTTGTGACAGGTTTGGAGATAGAGGAGTAACTTTATCACTGGTTTTATCACCTTTCTCGAAGATCTCTGAAGGCCTCACATGCTGAGATTTAATGAGATCTGTGAAACTACAAGCTTGTCTTTGGACATCTCTTTAAAGATGCTCCTACTTATGCGTTTCAATTAGACATAAGGAGGTTCATGGTAGCCATCTTTGCATCTGGTATTTGCACGTGATAGCATCAGGGATAGCACAGGTGTAAAATCAGTATTAGCCGTGTATTCCTCTCTGCAGTGTACAAACAACCTCTTTCACACATCTCCCATTTCCTGCTGTCCCACAAGCCAGTAGATTGCTGCTGCCAAAAGCGTTTTGTGATTCCTCTGTAACTCTCAACTAATTTGCTAATGCCCTCATAAGTTTAAAAGCCACTGCAGCTGCCTGCTGTCAGCCGGGAGATAACATGGCTGTTATTCAAATGACATAATAGCCATAACATAAAATCTACAGTGAAGTATTATTTAAGGAATGATTTTTGGCTGGAAAACATAGGCCCAGGCCTGAGTCTAAAGAAAACAGGGGAAACAGATCTTTCCCGTAGCCTCACATTCATTTGGCTGTCTTCAAGTTGTCCGCCTGATTTTTATGTCAAGGCTGAAGTTATTACAGCTTCCCAGCAGCAAATGTTTTTCGTTAAAGCAAAGAGCCTGTGCGTTCCTGGACACAGCTTCCTTTCCTTCTGGTCAGAGAAGGGATTTATCCGGAGGAAAATAAGAAAACTCATCCAGCTGCACCGCCGACTTGTTTTGCGAACCAGGATGTAACATGTTGCTTCAGGACAAAATATCTGGTTATCTTATTTTCTGCTAGGGAGGAAGCTTCAGAAGTACCTCTTTGCTTGCAAATGAATATTCACTAGGTGGCATTTGCGGGTTTTGCACAGTGTGTTTTGGGGGATCACTGGGATTGGATGTTAAAGAGAAGTTTCATAAAATGAAGCATACCCTGGGCTTGTGACCCTGTGGTATGTGCTAATCACTGCATGGGGAACAGGCAGCCTCCTGAGCCACAGCACTCCCAGAGGTCCGAGCCTCATGGCTCCTACAATATCCGTTCGTGCTCCATCCAGATGTTGTCATTGAGGCATCTGGACACATCACAGTGTTACTGTGCCAACTGCTGAAAACTTTTCCAGTGCTCTTACTTTCTGGGTGAGCTGTAAAAAGGAGTCAGGTTGCAATACATTCATCTTTGAACCAAAAAGCAATGGTCCATACATTGTATATTCATGAGAGCACTCGACACACCAGCCAGCTTTCTGCAAATGGGTTTTCACAAGCAATGTATAGTTGGAGTACTCTCAGCAAAACCTACAGAATTGGCTTCTATAACCCCACTGGGGTTCAACCTCATGATAAAACCTTACTGTAATGAGCCTGTTGCTCTTAAGGGTGGAGGGGGTGGAGGAGGAACGAGATGCTGCTTTATCTGTATTACTCCACATCACAGATGCTGACAGAATTATTGGTTTAGAACTCACATCTCCAAAAAGATTCAGTAATGCAGTATTTATAAGTTTTGGTTTGTTTGTTTTTTTCCTTCTCTCAGATGTGATGTTTTCAATAGGCCCCTTAGATATGGGCTCTTTGGAGATGTTGTGAAACTTGTGGTTGCTAAATTGCAGTCCCAACCTTGGGTGTTTTCCATACAACTCTGATGGTCGACTGTCTTTTGGAAGAGCCCATAGCTGCAAGGTCTATTGCTTTACAGGTACTAGGAAGATAGAGGGATTAAGTTATCCATTATGCAAAACTACCCACTAATCCTCTTAGTGTGCATTACCAGTGAATGGCCTGAAATAGGCTCTCACTAGAAGAGCCCTAACATTCACTTTCTTGATGACATTTTAGTATTTGAGGTTTTTGCCATGGATTTCGGTGCTGAAATATTCAGTACACCATCTTCTGTCTGCTGCTAGATATACTCACATGTGTTAGTAGAGTGCTAACAAAATTACAGTTGGTAAAGCAGATTACATGTTTAGCTAGTAGCGAGACATGTATAAAATAAAATTACATATTTTCTAGAGTGACAGAGTCACTGGGATTTTTTTCTTTTTTTTTTTTTTTGTTCTTTTTTGTTTTTATAAGAAAAAGAAACCACTATAAAACCATGATTAAAAATATTACAAGAGATGATTTACATTTTAAAATAATGTTATTTTTAGGAAAAAAAAGTGATTTTTAACATGAAAGTGTTTGGAAAGCATTTGGTTGCTGTGTACTGCCTTCTTTCCCAGTACAGTTTGCTATCTTTTACACAGTCTTGCATAAATGTTTAAATTAGGGGAGAAAAGAAAAATTAAATGTGATGGCTAAGACCTATAAGAGCTGACTCACTGACTTGAGTTATTGCTGTGCAGAAAGTTTGTAAAGCCTTTACATCCAGCGAACATTTAGTGCTACTTCAGCCTTGACAGTTGACCTTTAAGTCTGATTGGGTTTAGCCACAATAATTGCAGCATCTGCAGTACAGACCATGCAGACAGCTGCTTAAGAACCCAACTTCTCTCATTAGATCTTACTTCATGTGTCTGAAATTCAACCCCCCCCTTTGCATGTGTGTGCAAATTCCCTCGTAATACCTGTTACAGGAGCTGAGCAAGGTACAATCCCTCCAGCTCTTAAAAAAAAATTTTTAATTTCTCCCATCATTTTGAATATTCCTGGATTTAGCTTGGGGTGGGGGTGGGGGTGAGGGAGGAAAACATCCTCCTCCTTTCATCCTGAGGGAGGAAAACAGCCCTTCCTCTCCTCAGCTATTCAGTCACTACTGGTTTCTTTCTTCCTTTTTTTTTTTTTTTTTTTTTTCTCAGTAAGACCTAGTGTAAAAAAAGCAACAAACAAACAAGTTAGACTGTTGTAATTTGGTCAACCACTCGGGTGCTATCCATATCCACCATTTCAACACACTCTATTTCCTCACGGTTTTCAGGATTCTTCTTCTCTTTCCTCTTCTTTTTGGACGGTGGCAGGAAAGTCAGTATCACAGGTAAAATGGCAAAGCAGTGAAAGAAGGTGACTAATGCTATCAAAAACAAGCACCTGAACAGTGTACGGGTCAGATTTGAAGGCACAGCTGCAAGAGGAATCAGACCAACAATATAGCAGAGGTAGCTCTGCAAAATAGCTACCCCATGCACTTCCAGGGCATTTTTCACCCATTTAGTTCTTGTGAACTCTTTGCCCAGGACAAAGGTTGATAACAGTGGAGCACAGTTGTCAATTGTGTAATTAATTCCGTAAATTAAGCACAACACAGAAATACAATCTAGTTCCACTTTCCACAAGGTCATAAAACCTATAACTCCAAATTCAACCGAGGCAACAGTTAGAGTGAGCCAGACATTGATCAGAGAGTCTGCCACGAGGAATGCAGAGAAGAAGAGCAGAAATAAAGCACTAATGCAGGAGTTTTGTAAGGGTGCTCCCACTGAAGAAGCATAACGATCCATGTACACAAATGATGGATTGAAAACAATGAATTTCACCTTGGAGGTGAGAGAAAGCTTCCTCAGGGTCTCCAAGAGGTCATAAAGTTCTTCCCTCTTAGTTTCCATTGTCTTGGCCACCAAGAACATCCTGGAGGCCACGACATCAACTTCGTTGTTGTATTTCTTGGAAAAGATGATATCCTCTGAAAAATGGGCAAACTGAGGGGTCTTCAGGAAGTTGTTCCTCAGCATATCAGTGAAGTTCTTCTTGGGCAACCCAGTAGATATGTTGAGTTTCCTAAGGTAATTTAAGTAGCTTTCAAACCAAGATATTCTCACAAAGCCCTTGGTATACTCCAGCACATCCTCCTGGACACTGGTATTCCAGTACTCGATCGACTCATAGATGTAGAACCCAATCACTGGGCTGTAGTTACTGAAATACTTCTGCTGGGCAGTCGTATACTCAATGGTCCGTGTCGCAGTCGCTACGATGTTGCTCAGGTCTGACCCTTCACTGACCTGCAGGTAGCCCATTAAGGCAAAGGAAATATAAACAAGGTAAAAGAGAACTACAAAAGGCTTGACATAAGTGTTTGTTATCCAGTCACAATAATAGCGTTTCAGGAACCACACCAAAAGATGACTCTCATAAGTGTTTGTTTCCTCTGAATCATCTGTGTCCTCACTGAATTTGGCTGTCAGAAGAAACCTATACCATGCAGGCTTCTCTTGCAATACCTCTGGCTTTGGTACCTTTCTGCAGAAGATACTATGCTGGTAGTTGTTTTCTATGTAGCCAGTAAACACCAGGCTGGAACCATAAAAGGAGAGTACATAGAGGTAGTTGAAGAAAATTGCAATACAGGAATTGCAGCAGAAAATCCTGGCTGCTTCAATGTTAGTGAAGGGACTGGCACCTATTCCAAAAGTGACCAGGTACATGGCAGTGGTGAGAGAAAACGAGAGCATGGAGTCTGCAAATACAGCTGCAGTCCTCTCTTTAACGTGTTGGTCTTCTCTAGTTTTCCTCCAGGAGGACAACATTTCAAAAGTCCCATATAAACCATGACCTACAACAGAGAACAAAATGGGTGTTTAAAGTACTCAAATCAACGTGGAAAAACATAATGTGGACATGCTCAAAGACTCAAAGGAGACACAGCTGGCCGCTACCAGTCCTTGAAGCAAATGTCCTGCAGAGGAGAGAAATTATTATGGAGTGCATTTGCCACCTGACTAGCAAATTTTAATGCCAGAGCTTGAGGAGAGTTCTGCATCGCTGGCGCAGGGTTGATGGATTAAAGAAAAAGGATTTTTGTTCCTGGTTGGCTGTTTCACTTCATTATTTTGGTGTGCCTGTGATGGAAGATGCTTTGAAATTAGTTTTTCCTGGTGATGGGATATGACCTGTGATGAAAACAAAGAAATACAACCTTGAAGTGTCTTATGCTGGAAGCAGAGCATTAGTTGGCTGTTTTGTGGAAAATCTGTAAAAAATAAAATTTCCATATAAGCTGAAAATTGTCAGTTAAATCAGTCACTGATTTCTTCACCTCCTAAACAAATTTTCCATCAGGAAAAAGAAATCCTAGAAACAGAGCACACTAAAAAAGCACAAATTTATTTTAAAGATGCAGAATGGTAGAACTGATATGGAAGCGCTTAGTCTTCTTACTTTACTATATTTAAGGGTTTGTAAAACTAAATACAGCTCTATTTTTCTTGGCAGTTCCTACATTTTGTAATTAACTCTTAAAACAGATATAGCAGTCATGAAAGGAGATGGACCTGCAGACCTAGAATCCTGTGTTTAACCCTGAAGTGCAAGTAAGTCAGGAAAAGTACATGGATTTATCTTAATCCCTGGTTGGTTATCTTCCTCTTACAGTTTCTATTTTGTGATTGATAACCAAGGTGCATTTAGAGGACAGAGGCCTCTGCTCTCTCATAGTGGACCTGAGCTTGGAAGGCAGCCATTGACCAGCTATAGGGTGAGAGTGGCTGAGATAAAACTAGTTTGATATTTTACACAGAGAAGAACAAAAAAGTACAGTCTTTGCATCACACCTAAAATGTAAGACACTAATGTTTTCCCATAGTAATTCACATCATGTTCATTTTTTCTTAATAGTTCCTTTCCATCTAATCCCACCTTTTTTACTGTCTTTTATTTACTCCTCCTTATTCTTTTGCTGTTTTTGCTGTCACCTTGCTACCTCTCTGGCCTGCTCTTGCATTATCGCCAGAAATTCCCAAAAGCCAGTCCACAGTGTTTTGCTCTTACCCATTCCCTGATAACATTAGATAAAATTATAAATGCTAAATTAGTTGCAGATGACCCTGAAGTGCAATCACCGGACTTTTGAAGCTAATGCTCCAGTCAGGCGGGTCAAGGTAATTCACAGATCTCTTAGAATTTCAGACTGTCTGCAGAGTACCGAAATTGCTCTGTTGGCTCTGTTCTCTCTGCCTGTAGATGATTATCACTTTTGCCACAGTATCAGTCAAGAAACCCCCAAACTAATGAGGTATTGTGAAGAACCAGAAAAACAGAGGATATCTTAGGAGGGCTGGAACTAGATGATCTCTTAGGTCCCTTCCAACACAAGCCATTCTGTGATTCTATGATCACGTTTATTCTTAAATGTATCACGTAGGCTAAATATTTAATTAACTTGCGAAAATAACCCTTCTGTGGTCAGTACCTTTTACTGTAGTGGAAGCTGTAGCTGATTCACTCCACCCTTCCTGCAAGGAATATCCTATCTATATTTTAACAGATGGCAGAGCTGATCAGTCTGTTAACGCTGAAAAACAAAAGGTATGGAGTATTTTATAAAGAATTCAAAACACAGAGCTCATAAGATGAGATAATAGGACAGCTGGTGTGTCTCCTTATCATGGTCATCTGGTATTTAGAATAATGAAGTCTGTGCTCTCATGTAGATTAGATATCTTACCTACGTTGTCATTTGGAATCATGGCATGGACCACGAATGTCCAATTTGTAGCAATATTACAGTCCCAGTTTTGGTATGGCATTTGGCATTCATCTTAATTTTGCCAAGCAATGTTTTACAGCTGCTTTCAGAGGGCCAGGTCAAGGCTGTCAATTTGATAACTAGCACCGTGCCCCCTCTTAAAGCTAATGGGGAATATTGGAAGTCCCCAGATGTAAAATCAAGCGAAAAAGCACGATCAGTGACTGGCACCCTGTTGCTAATTATGCTTCAAATAGTTGTGTTCTAGGCCTGGTAGGGAAAGCTATTAAGCTTGCTTTCAGTATGTTCTTTGTAAAGACAGACTGACCTTTATTTAAATGTAACTGATCACTTGCCAAAGCAAGGAGTGAGAGGTTTAATCCATTTATGGCTCCCATAAGTCCTGCAGACAGGCTCGCCTGAGAATTTCATATAGTATCATATGCATTAGCTTAGAGTGAGCAAAACAGAATAAAATGAGGTCATTGAATATTACAAATTACTTCCATCGTGAGCTTTAGCTATAGCATGTTTTTGTAAAAAAACATTACAGCATTAATAGGCTCTTGCATAAAAATATTCAAATAGCCGCATTAACTCAGAAAGCTCTTGACTTTGCTATGATAAAAAGAATTTAGAGCTAATTAAATACGATGCTGAGCATGACTTTTTAACAGGTATAAGATTTTGGATAATGTCTGATAACATGACTCCTGATACCACAGATTTTCTTTAAGTAGGAAGCATAAACCCACAATTTGCTCTTACACAACCTTTGAGACTACCCTAAAATGGAATCTGGTTTAGGGAACTGCTCAAGTAAAGGCATGAAGAGGCGTCACCACATGTGCTCCACAAAGCCAACAGAAAAACATTTAGATACTCTTCTATTTTAGGACAGGTTCCTTTTGTTGTTTGCTACACAATCTGCATGGTAGGAATTGGGATTTTCCTTCAACTGTAGAGTCTGCAATTTCTCTGTCCACTTGTATAATAGCTACAACATTCTCATTTACCTTTAGGAAGACAAGCCTAAATTGCCAAACTTGCACCCTTTTTGCATCAGTGGCACTACTGATCTGATACAACATCCTCTAAGAAAAAGATTAAGCCCAAGCTTGTGCAAAAATTAGGCATGGCAGTCCAAAGATTAGCCTTATTTAACTAGAATGGGATTTACCTAACCTAATTTACTCCTTCAAATACCAACTACAAGCACAACATGGGCTGAAAACCTCCAATGTCATCTAACTCACTGATGCTCATATAAGCGTAACCCACATAGATTATAGCCGATAACTCCATGGAAGCATTTTCTGAGAATTTATTTCACTTTTCTGTCATTTCAGAGTTTCCATTTTTTGCATCCCTAATGATACGCACTGATTACCTCTGTTCCTCTTGCTGGTGCTTTGTCTACTCTATATATGAATGAGAAGAAGGCATATTTTTCCTTGCAAATAAATTCTGTAATTGCTTTGACCAATTTTCCCTTTTTAATAGAGATTAAGCCACAAATCTGTAATGATTTAGAGCAATTTGTTCATTATTCACAGTCATTCAGTAAATAATAAATATGAACTCAAACAGCTAATGGGCTATTGGAGATCTTTTCCTGTTGACATTTGCTATTATGATTCACTGGTTGTGCCCTACAGTCAGGCTGTACAACCATGAGCTAAGAAGGAGGAGTACATGGAAAGATAGATTTTTTTTTTTTTTTAAGGAAAAAGGGTTCTGAAAGGGCAAAGGAAAATGTTATGGAAGTAGGAGAAAGGTATTGGATAAAATGGGGACCGACCTTTCTTATTCTTTTCTCCCATGGCTTTGCATTGTAGGACATACTCCTACCACATGCCTTGGATGACTGAGGACAGAAATTCTGGCTTTTGTAGCCAAAGAAAATGAAGCAGATAGTCACTGCTATTTCTGGAGAGCTTAATTTTTTTTTTTTACAAGCTGATGTGGGCCATCTTTAACTTTAGAAGCTAATACAATACCAACAATAAAACCAATAAATTATACCTAGCTTAAACACAGTGCTTTTATGAGTAGTCTGAAAATGCTATAAAGAGTTTCATTTGCCTCCTTCAGATTCAATTACACATACTCTGCAAAATCAATGCAAAGCATGCATGAGAGAAAAAAGCACTTGCAGGAAGTTGTGAAAACTAAGACAATTATTTTATCTTCCTTGAAATTATCAAATTATTTACCTCATTTTAAATGCTATTTATGTGCAGCACTTAAACTGTTCTTTTTAGTACCATTTTAAAATCTCAGAAAAGAAATGCATCCTTTCTCCTGCTGAGTGGTTATTCAAGCAAGAAGCCTTTATGAAGGGGCATCGGCAGCCTAGGCTCTGCTCCTGCCTGGAAAATTGCGAGACTGAAGCAGAGAGGGGTGAAGGGATTTAAAGCAGCCCCAAAGCCTGTGAGAGGGCAGTGAAGCGACCTCCCTGTTACCGGAGTCGCAGACCAGCTCTCTATTAATCTGGCTTAATTAATTCCCTGAAACAAAGGCTGCTGCCTGCTTTTGTTGTTTAGAGATTGAGGGATATGTTCAATTTTACACTAAAATCATGTGAGGTTTTGGTCTTATTATGATAAGAAGAGGCTGAGGTATTAAACAGACTTCTGTAAGAAAATGTAAGAGGAATGACTGAGAAAAAGGTTTGGGTTCCTCTTCTTACAGTTTTACCCATCTATGAAAGCAGAGAATAATGCTACACTGTGGGTCTCATTTTTTTGTTCTTATTATTTCGAAGGTTGCATGTCTCTCTGTGTGTTTGATGCTTGAGTAAAATCTCTCTGAATAAAGTACCACTTACAGGCTGTGAAGTTACAGCCTTCTCTGGGGAAGGTCGCATTTTAGGGGTAATTAATTTTATTCATCCCATTTTAATGCAGTGGCACACAAAACACTAATAATGATTGATCTTCACTTCAGTGAGCTGAATGCTGCACCAGTACGTATGTTGCCCATTACCTGCCAGATTTAAGACTAATAAAACACCAAACTGTCTTCCTAAGGCGACAGACCTCTCTAGCAGCAAAGCTGGGGTATGGGGTGTTTCCCCCTTCTCAGGCACTGGTTCCTATGCCCTACCGAAGTTTGCTGCTCCCTCATTACTATTAACTTGCCAGATTCTAATCCAAATTGTACTAAAGGAATGGTTGGGATTGGAATGGTTGGGATTTGAAACATGAGCAACCTTTTTTTTTTTTTTGAGGCTTATTTTTTAACCTGAAATCTTTTCCTGACAGTGCTGGCACAAAAAAGTTGCTGAAATTGGGAATGAGTCACGGTAGGTTGTATGGGAACCTCGTAAACTTGGTAGGCAAAAAATGGAAGTGGAAGCATGCTCTGACAGTTACCGAGGCTAAGTCTGGATTTGGATTTAAGGTTTTTGCTTGTATTGTAATGGCTGCATTCTTGTAACACTATTGGTTCAACTGGACGAATGCTGTCTTGCTTAGGTTGATTTAAGCCTGAAATCATCCCACTGAATAGGAGCACTTGTCTGCAAGAGGAATTTAGTGTGCTGTAGAGAAGTGTGTGAATTTACAGAGGGCCAGCTATGTTGCACCAGCTTTCTTTGTGGAAATCTGTGAAGGACACCTTGATTCACATGCAAAGTGGAGTGAAATATCATCCACAGAGACAAATATCTGACGAACTAACATGAAATAGTTAGGATGCTACAAATTCATATCCCAGCTCTCTGCCAATGCAGGCAAGGTCTCAAGAACTGCACTTGCACAAAATTAGTACGTAGGAGGTCAGAATCATACTGCAGGAATCGCCCTTTCCAAAACAATACCTGTAATAACATACGATATAATGAAGGTGCAATGAATTTTCCTAGCTGACAGTGTTAAAAATAACAATGTTACACTGGTCAACTCTGGGACTACTTTCCACAGTTATGTCAACAAAGAGGCTGAGATAATTTCCCCCTGCTGACTTATTTTTTCCAGTTAGATCAGTGAGCTCATCAGCTTCCATCTTCTGAAAAGCCAAGTGAAACTGCTAATCCAGACTCCCTTTGTCACAGGAGTTGCAATCAACCAGCTGTGGGCTAAATACGCAACCTGCCTCATGCGGCCTCTCCCAGCAGGCATGATTTTAACTTGGAACATATAGCAAGCTCAAAGTGCTACTGAATATGCAGGCACATCAAGAGAATTTGCATCCAGCTAAAGTAAACCCCTGGCTTCATACCCTGTTCTCAGTAAAATATTAAAATACTACAGCTAACTGAGATCCTATAGCATGCAGACAGAATCAGCACTAAGCATAACCTACACAGCAGTTTTCACTGAGTTTATAGCAATTTAGTGGCATGGGTTGAGCCAAACAGGTAAACCATTGTTAACATGGTGTTGCAACAGACTGTGGGTTACTCTAACCAATGTCCACCTTTGTGGAACATAAACAGCGCTGCAACACCACAGTTTTGCCGCATGAATGTCAGACAGAAAGATCGGACATCCCACTGTGTGCAGACTTGCTCATCCCAAACATTTCTGCTGAGCAAAGAAAATGCACTGCAAATCCTACTTGCTTTTCCCTACTCCTGCCTGAATACTTCTGGGAGCTCAGTTCACAGTGTAGAGTAAAATCCTGTGTGACACTAACATCCTATAAGGTACTCATCTGATGAACTGTGTTTCCAGGCAGCAGGGTTTGTATCAGAAGAATTATGGCAAGGGGACTGAGGGCTGTAGGCAGTTGAGCAGTCTTAAATGCATCCTCATTTGCAAAGTCCCCGCCACCCAAGTGCAGCCTGACTTCATTTCATACCTCCAAGCACAGGTTCTGTGCAGGCATGGTATCTGCATTCACAACACATGAAGAATGACACAGGACGGGATGTACTGGTATAAGTGTAGGCTGCGCATATTACAACACTTTATTTATCTCCTGTCACACAGACCCTACATACCTGTATTCTAACTGAATTAGAGGTATGACAACATACCTCAAAGATATTACGACAATGATGTTGGGTGGGTTCAGTATTTGAAATTACTGTTTTAAAGGCTACTAAATTTTACACATAGATCACTAAGGTGTACTATGCCTGCAGATGTTAACATCCCACTTCGGATCTTTCCAAAAGAGAAACATACTGAAATTAGATATGTCAGTCTGTTAGGCATCTAGGCATGATACCAGCAGATCAATCTCTGAGATGGGCTTACATTTGAATATTAGCCATTCACCCTCACTCGTCAGGCTGATCTCTCCAACCATGCTTACAACAGCACCATCCATTGCTGTCAGAAAGCCCCAGGCATGCCCATGCATTCCTCAGCTAACTACCAGGATCAAAACCATGAGCTCCTTGGTGCATTGATACTAGATAAAAATCTGCCTCAGTGTCTGGAAAGAGAGAGTTTTGTTTTGTGCTGTATCTACTTGGCAACAAAATAAGAGAAACCAAAATGTTTGATAATATGCTCCCAGTATCTGCTGTGTTTCACAGCTGTGGGCGGCTGTGCCACAGAAGCACGCTGCTGAAGATAAAGCTTCCCCATAAAACACACTGCATTGGTTGGTGCATGCAGAGAAGGAATCTTCAACTGGTGCTCATTGCTTCATGCTGTGAGACCACAATGTTATTTTTAGTAGTAGATCTTGCAGAAAGGCTCCCTAGGCCGTTAAGCCCGTGCTCAAACTGCTTAATGCACAGGCAGGAAAACAAGGTGCGTCTGAAAGCCCTGCACAAGGTTGATGCCTCATTTATGTCTCGTGTTGTGCTGCCAAGCACAGCTTAAAAGGTGGTTAGGTTCCTCTTAAGACTCTCATGGAACTCACATGGATCTGCTGCACTGGGGGGATTTTGATTCCAGTTTTCTGGCAATGAATATCTGCCATAATATCCTACATTTTCTAAGTTTCTAAACTTAACTTTTGGAAATGCCACATAGGATTGGCTCTCTGTTCTCCTGTGCAACAGGCTGGTTTGGCCAGGCGCAGCCCTTTCTGAGTCATACTAAAAAGTGCGTATTTGCACAAAGAATGCCGTGACAAAATCATCCTCATGCTCTTGGTCTCCCCCTAAGTCACTGGGACACAGTCAGTGATGCTTGGGGTAACTGATGCATCTCAATTACAGACTCCCCAGTACTATCTTTTATCATGGCAAACAAGCAATAGTGAGATGATGTTTCACAAAATCATACAAATCACAAGGTAATTTTAAGAGCACAATCTACATATTACTACTGAAATCAAAATCGTTCTGTATATAAATCCCTAACTGAAGAAATACATAGACATACACAAAACACATACAGACATTTCTGTCATTTTTTACCTATGTAAGGGGAAAAGAAACAAAGAGAAGGAGAAGTAGTTTAATAAGTAGAATTAATGCCTCGGTATTCACAGTTCTAGTTTGCATCACCATCACTAATCAGCAATGGCAGTGACATGGTTTGCCACTTTTTATTTTTGGAGTATGTGTATTTTAAAGCTATTAATAATAATAAAAGAATATTCTCACTTAATATTAAATTTTCAAATTATTTTTTTAAACTATACCAAATTCAATTCTAACTAATAGAATTAAAAAGATTATAAAGATTATATGGGTAATTCACCATGCATGCGGTTACTCTTTAATAGACCCATTGATTTCACTAGAGTAAAAATTACTGATTTAGGCTTTGGGAAAATGATGTTTTTCTGTTTTGGTGGGTTTTTTTTTTTCTTTTTTGGGAGGGTTTTTTCTTTTTTTTTAATCACTCTTTTTTTTAGCATTGAACCAATGTAATATTTGAGATTTTGTTGTTGCGCTGATAGCAAGAATGTCAGATAAGCACATTTTAAAACCAGAAATACATCTGAGAGAAAACTTGAGTGGCTTTTTTATTTTGAAAAAGACATAAGCAAAGCAAGTTATAGTTCAAAATCTACTTTTCTATATATAAAGTGAATATTTAATTCCACTTAAGAGTCGGCAAAGGCTTGTTTTGGCATTTAAATAGCCAGCTGTCAACTCTGTTTAAACGTTTGACTTGCTCTCCTCTGTTTTCATGAAAGACCTGGCAAAAGTTAAATGTCCTATTTTATGCAGCGCAACAGAAGTTGCTGAGCATTAGTGAAATCTGGTTTTAGCTGCTGCAATATTTATGTCAGCATGGCACACTCACCTACTGAGTACCTGGGCCTTGTGCAGGTCTATGGTTCTGGGGCAAACAGCAGGGGAGCATTTAACTCCTGCTGGCCTCCAAAGGGTCTCCCTGCCCCAGAGTGCCTCCGCTCCTCCCAGGAAAGCCTCTTCCTTGTCTTTGACTTGGAAACATCTGAAAAGCCCCCAGGAAGCACAGTGCCCTGCCTAAGCTGTTATCTGAAGGGACAGGGACCAAGGCTTAGTTTTTCCGCATGGAGGATGACAAGAGGAGGAGGGCACAGGGCTGCGGCTGCCTGCCACAACTGCTGGCAGGGTACAGACCCCAGGGTGTACCCCAGGGGAGCCATGACCACCCTCTGCAGCAGGGAAGCTGCCCAGGACGGGAAGAGTCTGATGCCAGGATAATAAAGGAATGACAGATGTGGCTAGCAAGATGAATTCCCCACCGATTCGTGTACTTCAAGCCTCACTAGCCAAAAAGGCAGTTAGATACAGAGTTATTATGTTGAGTACCCCTGGGCTCGTCTTGCATTATGAGATAGAATCATAGAATCATAGAATAGTTAGGGTTGGAAAGGACCTTAAGATCATCTAGTTCCAACCCCCCTGCCATGGGCAGGGACACCACACACTAAACCATGTCACCCAAGGCTCTGTCCAACCTGGCCTTTAAGTACTGCCAGGGATGGAGGATTCACAACTTCCTTGGGCAACCCATTGCAGTGCCTCACCACCCTCACAGTAAAGTATTTCTTCCTTATATCCAATCTAAACTTCCCCTGTTTAAGTTCGAACCCATTACCCCTTCTTCTATCACTATGGTCCCTCTCCAGCATCCTTGTAGGCCCCTTTCAGATACTGGAAGGTTGCTATGAAGTCACCACGCTGCTTAGATTTGTATCAGAAAACAAAATAGGAGAAGAGAAGGCAGCGTGGAGACCTCATAACAGCTTTCCAGTATTTGAAGGGGGCCTACAAGGGTGCTGGATAGCGGCTCTTCATCAGGGACTGTAGTGACAGGACAAGTGATAAAGGGTTCAAACTTAAACAGGGGAAGTTTAGCTTAGATGTAAGGAAAGAGTTCTTTACTGTGAGGGTGGTGAGGCAGTGGAACAGGCTGTCCAGAGAAGTTGTGACTGCCCCATCCCTGGCAGTGTTCAAGGCCAGGCTGGATGAGCTTTTAGCAACCTGGTCTAGTATGAGGTGCCCCTGCCTGTGGCAGGGGCTTGAAACTAGATGACCTTAAGGTCCTTTCTAACCCACCATTCTTTGATTCTATGAAAACTGCAAACTGATTTTCTCCACAAAGTTTTTGGCAGATTATATGCCTGCTGTGTAAAAAAATTACTTGAAGGTAAATGAAAGCTACCTGCAGTCACCTGTGAAAGGTTACCATTTATGCCATGTTATAGAACAGCCAAGTGACATACAGTACATGACAGCTCCTGAAGACAGAGTAAGACACAGTGAGTATATCTGAGCAAAATCATGTTCTAAATCTGTTTCAAATTTCTAAGGCCACAAGGCAAAATAACACTGGCTTCTAGGAGTGTTGTCCTAGTGGAATATGGGCCAGTGGAATATGGATTGTTTTACCACACTTCAAGTTCCCCATTTCTGGTGAGAAAGCTGCAATTAAAACATCACAAGCATATCCTTAAATTCTCCTGCTTAAGCGATGTTTGTCATTACTGTTGCTCATGATATATAGATCAGTTATAAGTGAAACACAATGTTCAAAAAACTTTAGTTAAAGTACATGCAGCCGATTCTTTTTACTGATTAAAAAATGAAAAAATTACAAGTTTGGAACTCTACTTGGGCTTTCCATCAAGCACCAAGATTTAACTTAATCCGATTTAACTTTATCCATCTCTGCCAGCATCATGTGCCAGAATGCAAAGGTCTCATGACCTGAAAATGGCAGGTGCCTTCCCAGCCACACGTGCCTTTCGGCTGTTGTGTATTTGGAGGATATAATTTATTAGAAGCCCAAAATGTGGACCATCTCTCTCACAGAAAGACGTAAAATGAAAGGTCACATTGGTTCTTGCTGACCTTCCCCAGGTCTTCATTGACCATACAAATCCAGTATGCAAAGTATGCCATAAACATACATACAACATTCCTACATATATATAGAGATAGCAAAAGGTTGATTTTCTTTACCACTGAACCTCCAGTTTATTTTCATATATATGGTAGTTTCTCTTGAGGGACTTCACCAGTTGAAGAAGAGAATGTCAGAGCCAAACTAGCAGTACCTTTGACTGTTTGGGACACCTCTGATAAGCCCCTCCATTAAACCATCACATGCACTGACTTCTCTGCAGTTAAAAGAATGCAGACAGTAAAAGTGTAACATCCTTCTGCTACTCTTTGCATAAATGAATGCTCGTTAAATGTACTGCATCACCTCTAACACACTTTATGTATAACAAGTGTATACAGGAGCACGACCAGTCAAGAGAAATAATGATTGTATAGCACTTGGTTTCAGTATTAAACTGTTCTCTAGACTGACTTCCTACAGACACAGCTCCTCTTTTCCGAAAAGCATTATATTTTCTGAGTCATAGACACACTTCTGAAGCCAAGAAGCACGTATGCATGCAAGAATTTCACTGGGAGTTGTGGTGATAGAGGGGAAACACGGACATGTTGGTTGTTGTCATCACTTGTGGCCAGCTGCAAGCTCTACTTGCCATTTTCGTGCTACATGGGAAAGGGCTGGTATAAGTGTCTAAAATACTCTGCCACTATTTGTATTTTCAGCCTATTTCCTTCCCATGCATTTGTGGCTTCTTGGTGTTTGGGTTCCTCAAGGGGCTTGGGGCATCATCCTTCAGAAGAACTACAGAGAGGGAGACCAGGAGGTGGAGGAAGTGGTTAACCATCTCACTTTTGGGTGAAAAACACTGACTTTGGTGAGATGACTCACTGATGCACTGAGTGAAGAGGGGTGGCCTGGGAGCCTACTTCCTTTCTTCCCCAATAGGAACAGAAATGTTGGATAATGCATGAAAACGTGCATGGCTGCTTAGAGAGCTCAGGAAGAGATTGAGGGACTGAGGCATTAAAATGAGAGGAAAGAGGAACAATGAAGAAAGTCTGGGATTCTGCTCAGGGTAGATAAACTCAGGTAATTTTATTTATTTATTAGAAGAAGAATGAAAAGAACAAAACCCAGAATGTTTCAGAACTATAACTGAACTGTACATGGTTGAACTGGGGAAGCTGAGCAGATGGAGTGACAAAAAAGCAAGTGTGCTTCCAGGGCACAATTGGCATCCTTCGGCAGTGTGAAAAAAAGGAAAGGATGAACGGTGGAAAACTGGGAAATCTGAAGCAGCTGAGATACAATTGCAGGGTATGGTAGGGACCTGTCTGTGAGCAGAGGAAGTTATTGAAGAATACAGGGAAAACTGCAGGAGCAATGGGCCCAGCTGCGGCTGAGGAGAGGGAAGGAGGGGAGAGCAATTGAAAAAAAAAATAAATCAGAGGGGACACACTGGCAGGGGTGGGGAAAATGGGAGAAAAGATGAAGGAAGCTTGAGGGGAGCAAAAGGCGCAGACAGCTGTGCAGGCATCAGGAAGGAGATGCCGTGGCCTGGAGCAGGGAGATGGGTGAGACCTGCTGGAGGAGGCTGCCGGAAATTGCAAACAAGATGGATGAGATGTGAGAAAAGGGCAGGGGGGCAGGAAGCTGTGGGAGCCAGCTGAGACAGGACAAAGTTCTTCCCAGCACAAAGAGGGGCAGCTGGACAGAGAGAGTGAGAAAGCTTAGCTCCGGGAATAAAAACAAGAGAGACACGGTAAACTTCACATTTTTATTAACTGGCAACGGGAAAATCAGTGGAAAAGTACTATACAAAGTCAAACATTTGTGTGTGTGTGAGTGCTACCTTTGAGTGTGGACTGAAGGGCATCAGGGAGACCTATGGCGGGGCTGTTTCTCTCTCATTGAAACTCTCTGTAGGTAACCAGTGTTGACACTTCAGTTTTATTGAATATAGAAAACACTTGGGTGCTTGAGAGGGAGGATAATGAGCGCTTTTAGAGTGCACAAATTTGGCATATGTTGCAATTCCTAACCTGTACATTCTTTCAGAGAACTGAAGAAGGAGCCCAGCTCCAGCAAACGTGCTGGACCTGCTGGCCCAAGCACAACTGTCCTTTCAGGGTTTTCACGCTGGTTGTTAGCTGCTGTCCTCGGTTTAGTTACCTGCTGCCTTCACGGTCCGTAACCTTTAGCAATCCTCTCGCCCTCCTGTGCTTTTCACTCCCATCATCAAACACACTGACTTTACCTATTCTTTTATTTCCCCATGTTTTCCTCCTGACCTTCTTTCCCAACTGTCTCTGCCCTCAAATCCCATCATTGTTGCTCCAACTTTTTGCATCTATAAAGCCCCTGGACAGGTATCTCAGCTTACTCCTGCAGCACATCTCTCCCTCAGGCAAAGCATGTGGAAGGCATGCATCCAACAGTCTGAGTTTCTGAGAAGCGATGGATGCGTCCCTGCATCTGCAAGGTGCTCCTCTAGGAGCCCTGGTACCTCCAGGTACCCCCCGAAGTGTTCTGTACCTCTCCTGCTCCTGTGCCCACTCCCGCCAGATCTAGCCCCATGTAGTCTCCTTCTCTGCCTGACTTACCCCAACTTGTGACTGAATCTCAGGAGTACCCTGACTGGTCCTTCTCAGTGCTTCCACCTGCTCCTTCCCAGTCGGCCCTCCCTGGACTTGCTCTGTTAACCATTTTCCCCTTCTGTCTTCCCAGAAAGGGTGTACTGAAAGGGATGTGAGGTTGTAAGAACAGGTACTTGCGTTCATCCCTGTTTTGCTGAGTTTCACACAAGGCTGGCTATCATTTCCGTTTACAGCATGCTGCAGGCCCAAGCTGCTCTTGTAACTGCTAGCTGGTTTTACCCTGCCAGCATCAGAGGCTAAATATAAGCCCGTGGAGCAGGCCCTGCATCCCTGTATGCCCGTATCTGGCAGTGCCTGGTATTCCAACGCGATTTCACTGAGCCCATGCTTTTCACGAACTTGGCAGCTGAAGAGAGCCGCCTCTCCCCAAATAAGCTGTAGGAGTTCCTGAAGGAATAGGAAACAGACTGCTAGTTTTCTCTTCAGTGCAAAGGGCAGTGTTGCAATTTTCTTTCGAGTCCCTAAGTTAGATGCTGTGCTCCGCCTCCGGGAAGTGAAAAAAGTCACGCCAAGAACTTGTTCAGCCAGTGCTGCTTGCTGCCCAGTGGTTTGTTTGGTAACACTGTTCTTTTTGAGGAAACTGGTATTTTTAAAGGATTGGCAGTTATTAAACAACATTTAATGCGTAAGGGAAACTTATGATGAATACATTAGTATCTGTGCCAGACCAAACATCTGTAATTTTTAATGTGTTAGGCAATAGGAAATTGGAATTTTCATTCTGCTTTTCAGCTGACACTATAAATCAGCTATTTTAAATTCAACCAAACTGAAGAATTAAATTTTTTGGTTCTTGGGGTCAAAAATGAATAGTCTTTGTTCAGCAAATGATTCCACATGAACTAGACATGTGAATAATCTTGTCCTTAAATTACTTGTTTACACACTGATAAATGCAGGTGATAGTTTAAAAGAAAACCAGAGGCATATGCTAATTCAAAATATGCCCAGACGAATGGTGAGAGCTTGCCAAGTTTTGGGCTTCACTTTCACGTTAGAAGTACCTATATAAATCCAGAGCTGAAGAACAGTTTCCAGCTTGATTTGACAAAATGCCCCTAGAGAAAAGAATGGCTCCAGCCAGCCTGCCCTCTCCTCTCTGCTAGTGAACCGCTGGTAACCAAAGGGTACCCCTGCTCTTTTGGTGCCTGATGGGGAAAGAGATTTCTGGCAACATCTCTGCTGGCTTCAATTTTTTGCCATTCAGTTAGCAACCAGTGAGGGCTAAAAAGAAACCTGCCACAACATAAAAATTGTTACAGTAGTCAGTCATCAGTGACTGAGTTATTCTGACTTAATGAGATACCTTTTGTTAGCTGGGTTACAATAACCTGCCTTCATTAAAAAGTAAAATAAATTAGAATAAACTACCATGAAAGTGATTAAAACCAAAGCATGAAGTGTTTAAACCAGTATGTTATATTTAACAGGTTGGTAGGCAAAAGATGTTCCTGCCTACACTTACACAGCCTGAGCTTAAGAGTGCAACTTGATAATTTAGTAACTTAGAATTGTCTTATTGATGCAAAGGCTAAGGATTCAACACCTACAGATGCTGGTACCTTTCACCGTAGCTTGTTCGCTCTTTGAAATGTTTGGTGCAGAAGGGATCTTACAGAAAACAGATTTATAAAATCAAGTATTACAAGCACCTTGAACAGAGTATTTTGCAGAGATACTCCCAAATTATCAGAATGTGCTTGTGACTGGACAAACTACTTAAACTATTCAGAAAGTAATTCTTGAAAGTATGAAGAAGTCAATAATTGCAAAACATTTTTGACCAACTTCATCTAATGCATCTTGGAAGGGCAGTGATGGTCTCAAGATGAACTTAATGAAGAGGCAAACTTCTACATGTTGGTTGGAATAACTAATTGTGCAAACAGGGTAGAAAGTGACATGGAGGATCAGTGAATTGCCATGTGCCACCAACCAAATGCTAACTATTTCATACTGCTGAGAAAAAGATGAATGTCGTATGGGGATGTATGAACAGGAGTGCCATATGCAAGATGTGTGAAATCATCCTCCTACTCTACTTGCCGCTGAAAGCCTCAGCCTGAATCCTGCACCTGAATTTAGGCACCGCACTCCGTGGAAGATGTGGAGTGGCCAAAAGCAAGAAGACTGCTGGAAGTCTGGTAAGCATAGCGTGAGGAAACCTGGGATGAAAGGGAAGAGAACTGGGCAAGTGAGAGTGGTCCCAAAGATGCAAAGAAAAATAAAATAAATAGTTTTCCCGATGCAGTGGATAAATAAAGAGAACAGCTGAGTTGCAAAAGGGGAATTCAGGTTAGACATGATGCAAATGCTGTAGCAGTAGTGCAGTGAAACACAGGAGGAAGCGGCCCAGGAGGAAACAAAATGCAGGGTGAAAAGTATCTGTTAAGAAAGACATGATCTGACCCTGTGGCAGAGGGCAGATGATGTCTGGATTGTGTCTCTCTGGCTGAGATGCTGAGAAAAAACTTAAAAATCCTCAGCTGCTATAAACTTCATTAATGATTTATACCAGTAAAGGGGCCTTGCCTGAAATGTGTCCAGTGTAATAATTTTTTCTATCTAATTTTTGCTTTTAGCCATAAGAGTATGAGTAATAGCAACAGTGCTACACCGTTAGCCAGAAATCCTTTAGCTTTCTAAAGGTCAGTTTATCTATGATCTAATCTGATGGTCACTGAAATTAAGTGGAAGCCGTTCAGTGGGCTATAACGGAAGGTGGTTTGTGTCTCCATCCTTCAGCTACCTTGAGTTAAACCATCCTTTATAAGCAAAACAACATAGAGAAATAAAATAAATTTTGAAATGCATGCTGAATCTTTCTGTTGCACTGCAGTAAAAAACCAGGAACCCTCCCTTTCTAGCTCTCTGCTGGTTTAAACCAGCTCCCATTAAAAATTTCAGTATGTATGTCTTTAGTGCCTTCTGTCCACCTGTTGATATTCCTGTCCCTTGGGAGACTTTATGCAGCAGGGGAAGCAGGTAAGATTCACATGAGCTTGACTGCTCTGTCTTGACTTGTTCACAGTGAGAGCTGAGCTCCATATTTGAAACTTACTCCTTGTAAGAGTAGAATACTTCAATTAGGCAAGACCAAAAAAAAAACCCAAGGGGAAAAAAAAAAAGGAAAAGAAAAGCAGAGCTGGTTGTACAGCTCAGCAGTTAAAGCAGCACTAAAATAGAAGTGTGAAACTTTTCATAGTTGTCTGTAATTCTTTAAGGATTTCAAGTCTAAGCATAGTCACTATTAGTGAAAGGTTGTCACAGGGAGCAGATGCTTTGACCCCTAAGCAGAGCTAATATTTCATATTTTTGAGTTGCTTTCCCCAGGTATTTTCATTTTGTACGGCTGGACTTTAGACTGCTTTTCTACGGCTCTTGCAAGACACCTCCCTAATATTGTATGTAATATACACTACTTAGTTTGAGGAACTGAATTTTATAACAATGCACAGGCATAAAAATCCACAAAAGAAACCAAAGACATAGGTCAGACAGTTAGCCTTCTTTTGACTCTTTCTCATGCTGCATTTCCTCCAGATTATGATACAGTTTAATTTTCATGGATGTCATCTGAAAATGAGAGCTGGTGCAATACAGCTGAATTCTCTTTGTCACTGAATATATTCTGTACCTTAACTGGGAGTGTGATGCACTGAAGCATAGTCTTTAATTAAAGTGCAACAATACCACAGCTACAGTATGAGAATGGCATAAGAACACAGCACTGGATATAAAAATAGCTGTGCTGAAATCTGTCATACCACTACACAATATGACTAAGTCAGTGGAGACACTCTTACACTTGAAACCTGAAGTATTACTGAGCACTGATTTTCAGCTGGGGAAGCTGTGATCAAATCAATGCACGTATTATTCTCCACAAATGAATAATGGCGTGAATGAGGACATATTAAACACCTACAGTTCACAAAGCTTTTCACACTGGTTACGAACCAAATACAAACAAAGAGGCTGTGAACTCTCCAGAGCTCTCATTTTGTCTCCCGTGAAGTCCTCCTGCTTGTTTGGATACAATGCACGGCATCCCCACAAATGCTCTGGTGCCAACAAGAAAGGGCACCGGTTTTGGATTGGGAGCAAGCTGACCACCTTCTCTCCTCCTCCTTCCTACCCTTGAGGAAAACAAAACAACATGAAACTACTCCACACCTTCCAGTGAGCGAAGGCGGTACAACAACCGGGAAAATGCATATGCCTCTGTAGGCACCAGAGCCAGGGAGCGGCCAGTGCTGCTTCCCTCATAGCCCTCCACCAGGGGATGTTCTGGCACTACGCGAACGGGTCCGTTCTGACTGAGAGAAGCAATACTGTCCATGCCAGTGTTGTGAAACCCTCCCTATTTTCACTCGGCCAACACAGGGGCGTCAGGAGAAACGCAACTGACCACTGTCCTTATCCCACAGACAGGTGCCTGCCAAGCCATGACAGCACTGCTCTGCTCTCTTAAGGACCCAGCGCTCTCTTATTGCCTAACACACAGGCCCTTTGAGTTACTGGAACAGCTGACACTGTCATTGTGGCACGAGGACCTCTACAAATGTTTCCCTCCAACGCTGGCTACCAAACCCAGAATCAAACATTCACAGAAAAGCAGCTGGGCTCCCCCTCTCCACATTTGCGCATCCTTGCTCCTTGCTACTGCACAGGCACTGCATCCTACAGCAGGGTGCTATGCTGCACCGGAGCCCACAGGCATGATTTTAACACCCCAGCGCAGCATAAACAGTTTAGGAAAACAGGCTGTGTGGATTTGGCAGGGAGGAGGCACTGGGAGCCATGCAGTGATGCTTTTCTGCTTGCTGGGAAATGCGTCAGGGAGGCACAGAACACACAAAAGAGAGAGGAGATAGGAAATAGTTACCTAACATGACGAAGGGGATTCCCAGGAAGGTGGAATTGTATTTCCCACCAGTGAGATTGATGATCCCGGCTGCAGTCAGGGTGGCAAGGGTCACGGTCAGCAATCCCAGCAGGCCAAGCCAGGGTTTGCTGCGGACACAATCCTGCATGGAGCAGCAGAGAATGGCCAAGGTGACCACAAGGACCAAGCTTGTGATCAGGTAGCGTTCTGACACCCTGCTTGTCTTCTGGAAATCCTCCTTCAGCGAAGAAGAAGTGAAAGGATACATTTTGATTTTCCTGTTGGATTTCTGGAAAAGTTCAACAGTGTCACAAAAAATGGATTCCCACTTCTCTGCCACCATGTCATTCAAGGAGTTGATTGCCTGCAAGTAGTAGGTGAGCTGAATGGCTTCTGCAGACTTCACCCGGTCTTTGCTGTGCACAGTAACCCCACCAAGCTGATGCCCGTTATACACTTCCCTGCCATCCTTTAAGTGAGTAATCGGATAAGTGATTGCAAAATTAGTTCGATTAGAAGAACGAGCAGCCTTTAATTCCTCCAGTACATGCACTATGTCGTCCACTATGCATGTCTTGTCATTGTTCAAGATACATATATGGGCAAACGTGTAATTGAAACCAGGTCTTTGAACTTGGATCCTGGTCACAGCAGAGTGCAACTACAAGGGAAAGAGAAATCACATACGTTATTCATCAGTTCATCTCACGCAGCAGCAGCCAGAACAACAGCGGCTCCTCACCTTCGTCCCTTTCCTATTTGATCTAAGCAACAACAACAGAAGTTCTGGTGACTGCAGTATTAATAGCACGCTCATTGCAAAAAACCGAAACATGCATTAAAATAGCAGGATTATTCCCCTGTATGCCTTGCTGGTAACTTGGGTGGGTTGTGATTTGCATCTGTGCCGGGTAAACTTGCTGTTTGGCCTCTCTAAATAAGAAAACTCAAAAGGCCTGGACTTCCACTTTCAAGTAATCTCGGTGAACATCAAAGGGAGAGCTACGGCCTGGCCATCTCTGGGGACTCTGTTGTGCTCAGGATTGCCAAATTACTCTCTCTAACAGATAAACTGCAGGTACAGAAGGCGTAAGAGTAATGGGGCCAGGGATGCCACCTGTGTGGGATATACCAGCAACCTGGCAGCAGTAGAGGTCTAGCATTCACTCTGAGGGTACAGAAGCATGTCCTAAGTGCAGAGATTGTCAGTGTAGCAGGGATAACTGGCATTAATTCATCTTGCCCTATTTTCCCCTCCCTCTTTCCCCCATCAAATCCACAACAAGTCTGAGAGTGGGAAGCAATGGCAGCGACTGACATCGTTTTTCTTCCTCTGAGAGGTTCAGTTAATCAGGGAAGGACCCATAATTTTAGGGACTGCAAGTTATTACCGCTTATTGCCTGGTCTAGCAGCTCTTAGTGCAGCCTCCTTTGTAAGTTGTTTGTCAGCCTTCTGAAATTTGCCATGCCTGAGCTCTGACCTAAAGCACATTCGGTTATTTTTGAGTATCAGGAGGGCAGAAAAATTACCCTCACCTCTTGAAAAAATATAGAAAACTCTTGTAACCTTTTATGAATCCATTTTAGTCAACACAGAAGAGGCAAGAAATCCGAAAGATGACTAGATCTGAAAGAATAGCCCTAACAGGTGGAGTTGCAATGTTTTTCAAAAGTAAAATATTGAGTTTTCTAACATTGGGAGCATTAGCAAAGTGCAAACTGAGTTTTTTTTGAACATTTTCCTTACAAAATGTACAGGCCTCACCCACCACCATCACCATTTAGCTCCTTCTGTGTCACTCCAGTTGTGTAGAGTACCAAGACCTTCCATAAGGATGCTGCTGAGGCCAAGACTATGTTAACTATCACCAGAAGCCTGAGCAGATTTTCCCTGTGGCTATCATGTGTTTCATGGTGGGTAACCACAAAAGTTCAGGAAGGGGCTCCCTCTGCCCTTTTCTAGGTGACGCAGGGGGTACTTGACATCCCAAATGCCAGAGGCCCCTGCATGCTGCTGGATATATGCTTTGTGCATGGCTTGGTGAGTCATGCAATCCTCTCAAGGTGTGAGCAGGGACGATGCAGAGGGATGTTCAGCCCTTGTGCTGCCTGTTCCAAATGATCCTGTGGACATGGCAGTCTGTACAGCCCAGTTGCTCAGGTGGCCACATTTGCTGCTGTGATCACAGATCTGCTCTGAGGAACTGCATGGATTTATCCTTTGGTCCCTTTTACACCCAGGGAAATGATAGAAGGAGCATTGCAAAGGTGTGGCGACAAAAGCAGGGCTGATAAAAGAGAAGCCTTCCACTACCTGCAAAGTGGAGAGACCACAGCTCTTTCAGGGTGCTGAAGAACCAAATTAAGAACTCCTCTAATTTCTTTTCCCAAAAGGGCATATAGTTACTTTATGTCTTCATATTTTGAGCAAGACACAGAGAACTCGCTACATGGATGTAATTTTTCTTTTTTTCTAATTGCACATACTGTTTTCTGCTGTAATTCAAAGAGGGCACGGAGGCTCTTATGCCCAGAGGAAAGGCTGGGATTAGGTAACATTTAATGGAACCAGCGCCTTTCTGAAGACAAACAGTCGTTACAAAATAGAACATAGGGAGAGCAGTAGAGCTTATATACTCATCGGGTGGCAATGTTTCACAGCCAAAATCATGTTATCTGATGAAATTAAACAGTCATAGTGACTTTTGTGTGGTATTTCTGACCTATCATAGAAAAAGCCCCAACATTAATACGATACCATGAATCTGATTGTTTCATGATGACATTGCATAATCTGTGATGGGTATAAATTTAGTTATGTTGCCTCAGTTCCTCAGGATGACATGACATCATATAAGCAAAGACGACAAAAATTCCTATATTCTTGTTTCTCTAGTAGCTTGGGGGTGTATTTTTCCCCATCTGAGTAGTTTTTATTTTTGATAGAACAACGATTCAATATTGACATTAGAAAGATAGGTTTGAGAAATTAACTGAACTAAACAATCTTTTCACAGTACTGTGAGAACACAGTACCTGGCCATGGTGAGAGGCAAAATTCCCCATTGTGGTGAGAGAAGAAGTAACTGTCTGTGCAACAGATTAGGAGCTTTTGTTTCATTTTGGAAGTTAGTTGTGCAAATTAAAAGGTTTTCAGGAACATGCCAAAGAAGTGAACCTGTATGGGGAATTCCTCCGGTCTTTCAAGCTTGTATCTGCAAAAGCTCTGCTTTGCAAGTGCTGTTTTGGCACACAAATTCAAATGTATGTTATTACAGTTCAGGGAAAATGCCCTTATTTACTGCATCAAAGACAGGTATCTGATTTTAATTCTTTTACAATGGCAGCTACTGTATGGTTTTCACTGACAACGGTTGTAAAATGAGATGTCATATGAAGAAGCACAGCTGAGGACAACTAGGAGGAACAGAAAAAAATTCCTGCTTGTATTAGATTCACAATACAACTTCTTCAGAGAGGATCCATTGAGTGACACAATGCAGAAGAAACTAAACTGTTATGCAACTTCTATGAAACAATGTGTGTTTGCTATTTACCTACCCTGCCTCACTGCTGCGTTTGCTTCCTTCTACATCTGAAGCACTTTCTTTTAATATTTAGCTTATTAAATAACCTCATGTGTCACATCTGTTACTTCATCTAAAGATGAAATGAAAGGCTAGAAGCTAAATGTCATACCTAAAATACTCATTTCTTCTTGGAAATGATCATTTCAGATGCAGGAGCCCGTTCTGTGGCAGCGGCCCCATGTTTCCTGCAAAGCCATGCTGGGCTGGACCTGTGGGGGTGACCTGACCATCGCACCTCCTGGCGAAGCGGTTTTGGGAAGGAAAGGGGAGAAGGCAGCCAGCTCTGTGTCCTGGCACATCCCAGCAGCCGAGTGGCCCCCAGAGCCGGCTGCAAGCTTGTACAGTTCAGAGCGGCTATAAGATGTACTCTGAGCTTTGCCAGTGGACACGTTCGATCGCCTTGAGTTGGAGGCAAGCAGCCAAAGAGGAGGAAAACCTGCCATTCCCTCCATCCCAGCAAAGCATGCTGAGCACTGCCCCAGCATGCCCAAGGACTCAGCTGTGGGAAGCCTGACTGAGACTTTCATCCTCAAGAGAAATGCACCACTTCACCTGCACTTTGTTTTTACAGACCAGATCCTTGGAAAAACCCCTCTGTCACCCCAGTTGCAGGGCAGGGGTGTGCTGCAGTGTGGCTGCAGGCTGTCTCTCTCCCTTTGCTTGCCTGTGGCAGCCCATGTGCTGCAGGGCTGCTGCCTCTTCCCCGCTGAGAGCTGCAGTCCCATGGCACTCTCCACTCCGCTGCCACGCTGGGGATTCAGCTGCAGCCACTTGCATCCAGAGCTCACACCCATAGCCCAGGGTGACTGCCTTTCACAGAAAACAGGAGGTCTGATGAGAGGTTACAAGGGCATGTCCTACCAGTTCCAGGGATTACATGGTCTGCAATTTGTTTTGCCTATGGTACACCAGGAGGTCCCTCAGGAAACTTCAGTTTGTTAACAGGAAATGGTAAAGGCTGTTGCGTGATGGGGACAGCATTAGCAAGTGCTAATACACAATGCATATTGCATTCCTCAGTGCAGCAGATTTTAATGGCAAGTAACCATATTCTGAATAAACCTGGTATCTAGTACTGGGACAAATGACTGATCACCAGATTCTCATTTATCCAGCTGTTTTCTTGTCCTTATTGATCCTATTAGAAGAAAGGGAGATTGAAAGGAATAACAAAAGCTGAATAAACATTTTTTCTTGAAGGGAGACATGCACTGCTTGCTCATCGCTCACAGCTTTTTCAGCTAGCTAACAGTGCAAGGAACCAAAAAGCAGTTTGCTGCTGAGATGACAGAGCACTGCAGTATGAGAACTGCACAGTATTGCCTAAGCTTCCTTGCCACGGCGGCACACTGTCCCTGAAAGCACTCAGGCATGAAATAGTAACTTTCACTTCTCCCTTTCACCATTGCTTAAACAACGACCATCACTTGAAATTCCTCTCTCCCTTCCAAAAATGGTGTGTATGCGTGTCCTGTATCATACCACAGATTTCTAGAACAGTGTTTTCTATTCCTTCAGACTTTAGCCATTTGCATTTGGTAATGTCTTAGACTTGGTCTTTGTTTACTTTAAGTACCATCCTTACTCGGTTATTTATTTCAGGCAGACAGGAAAGGTGGCTTCAACCAGGAGACAAATCCCTTTCGGCAAATACCTCCAGGTGAGGGCTGCGCTGGTTCCATGCCTCCACACCAAGCCAGATTTCAGCCTGTGGCACAGCTGACAGATGAGAGGCGGTGAAATCGCACTGCCTCATTGGCTTGTTCCCTGCGGGCCCAGAGGGGATGCCAGGAAGCAAAAGCTGAAATCCTTTTGCTTATCCTGGGCTAAGCCATTTGCTCCAGGGCTTCAGAGAGCCGCGGCTGCAAAGATTTCTTCAAGCTGTTTTTGGCTGCTGGTCCTCCTACCTCTGCCATCAGCAAAGGAAGGCAGGCGCCAGGAACCAGAGCCCCACAGGAGGCTCAGTTTGGCTGCCCTGGGATAGCCAAGCCTTGCACTGGGCTCTGTGAGATAGCTCTTCCCTATACAGAGCTTGGCACAACTTTCAGCTGTGGCAGCAAAGCTGAAGTTGAAGGCAAAGGTGTTGTACCTAGCGATGTGTATTCAGGACAGAAAGGAAAGCTTGATTTTTTTCTTAAGACCATGCAGAAGATGCAGGGAGCTACAAGAACAGGGTGAGGAACGCCTCAAGCTCCTTCGCTTTGTTCAGAAGTCCTTTCTTTAATTTAAAAGTGAACAGGTATTACCAGGATTCTATCAGCTTAATCAGGTAACAAAAAAGTCTGCAGCCTTCCTGTGAAGTAAACAGATCCCATCCCAGCAGGGAGGGGTTAGAAACTGCTGATTCATTTGCAAAATGGTCCAATCCCAGAAATCCTTTAAACCTGCATTACACAATCTGCTACCCCCATCAAAGCTATGGGCAAGTGCGACGAGGCGTGAGGACTCAGCGCAATGTCCACTGGTGTCCACGTGGGTCTGGTGGCACAGCTTTGCTCCCACAGAAACTGCGGCAAGAGTGACAGCAACATGCAATGGGACATTTCAGTCTTGCCAAGCTCCTACTCCCAGCTCATGGAAAGACATCCTGACTCCTGTGGGATCAGAGTCACAGCCACCATTTTTAATATTAAGGATGTATACAACTACCTTCTACTTATCATACATACTGCAAAACTGTGTTTGGTTTTGCTGCTGAGTAGTGACGTGGTGTGTTTTATAGGAGACATCACTCATTGTAAGGACCTGACTATGACATACAGTTGATGAATGGCCAACTAGACAAAACTAGCTAGATATATGGATGTCCTCCTGTACTGCGGATGATCTGGCACATAGATCTCTTTTACTCACAGGAGTAAGATCATTGTAATGCTGTATTACTTCTTGTTGTTGCCATTATCTGACTGTCTTTCAGTCTACCTCTGATGGTTCAAATTAAAAATTAGCATCACTCTAGTCAGTGTTGTGAACTCTTACAATTCTTTTACTGCAGTTTTCACCAAGTCTGTTTTTACTCTGAGCGCTGGAGCCTGGAGTATTGTGATTTAAAAGAAAAAAAATAATCTCAGTTTTCATGAAAAGAAAATAAAAATGTCTGATTTCATGGTTATGAAGGAAAGCCTGAGAAGGCTCAAAAATAAAGTGAAGAATGAACTAATTATCTATTACTGCTTAAAATCTCATCACTGTTTTGGGTTCAGGACTGAAAAACTAGACAGCATGAAGACAATGCTTTTAAATATAGATTTCATTTTCATGTGAAGCTGGTTTGCTAGTTGGGTAATTTTTACAGGTAACTTGTGACAAAGAAAATGAAGAGGAGAAAAAGCCTTCAATGGATAGCTATAAATTTCTCTACTTTTTCTATGATATCAGTAATCTCATGAAGCATTTTGCATCTTTGCAGAGTGCTTTTTTATTCACTTCAAGAGATGGCCTCAGCCAAAATGTAAAAATGCTGTAAGAGGGAAAAGACTTGCACAGTTCCCAGCTTAACTGACAAAAGAAAACATTGTGGGCTCTGCAGACATGGGCAGAATTAAACTATTAAGGGTGTATTTTCATCAGAAGAAGATGCAGAGAAGGAAGGCAAGGGAGCTCCAGAATGTGGCTGTGTCCTGCCATGAGTCTGAAACCCATGGCAGAGGTTCAAAGGGGGCTGGTGAGCAGCAGCCTCCTGACCAAGTTGTTCTAGCCAAGGGATGGAGAGCATGCACACAGACAGTGGAGGAAGGCAGCAGATCATAGAATCATAGAATAGTTAGGGTTGGAAAGGACCTTAAAATCATCTAGTTCCAACCCCCCTGCCATGGGCAGGGACATCCTAACAGCTCAGGATAAACCTTGGAAGCTGCAGCTGGAGAGAGTGCACTGAGGATCACTGTGGGTAGCTGGGCTCTTTTTCTAGCAGTCCTACAATCAGGTTTCCTGAAGAGAGGTTAAGATGCAAGCTATGTATTTTTGCTAGTACTTTTTTTAGCTGCCCAAAACATGGTGAATTATATTTTCTTCAAACAATTTTCATGTAAATAAAATCTAAAAATTGTTCAAACTACAAGTCATCAAACGAGGGACAACTATTAGTGCTCGAAGTGGCAGATGTTGGTGCATTTACATTTCCATCTGCCTTCTTGGTAGTTACAGAAAATTGCTAGCTATGATTTTTCTTTTCTAATCTGAAGTGGAGAAGCTTTTCCAATCAATGCTGTCTTACTTCTGACAACTGCCTTGGTAATTTTGCCTGAATTTGTCCCACCGAGAGAAGCCCACTCTGGTTTTTGGGCCAACTGCTGCTGGAGGACAGGGAGCCTGGGCAGCAGAAACCCCTCTGTGCAGCCCGGTGTGAGCCTCTGAGATCAATCTTTCATGATGGTAAAAGAAAGATGAAAACTTTGCTCCTGCGACTAATCTTGCACCAGTCCCACCACCAGTGGCCTTCTCCATGCGCCTCAGATCCCTCCATAAACACCTCTCCATCCTTCCACTGCTTCCCAGGGGGCTGGAAACATGGTGTGGGCTCTTGCCAAGGGCTCCTCCAGCAAAAGTGTGAAAACCAGTCCCTTCCTTACCACAGGGAAACCTCAGTAGCTACAAGTTCACATTGTGTTAATTAACGACTCAGCGCCTGGCTCTCCCTTCCAATATGAGAGAGGGAGTTCTCCTGCTGTAAACCCCAACTTAAAAGGCAGGGCACAGTCACAGCTTTTTGGAAGCCCAGTAGTGGTAGCTGGGAAGCCCCAGCAGCTCTCTCAAGCCCTGCAGCATTGCCTGGGGCACCAGTGGCCTGGTTTTGATGGCTGTGACCCACGGGGCCTCCAATGCCTTGCCCACTTGCTGTGCTTTCCTGGAAGGATGATGTAACCTGTCCAGGCATGCACTGAGAAAATCTGTTCCCCATGCGCTCTATTTGTTAGCTGTGAGGTGAAATCTGACCTTCCAAGGCAGGAAAGGAGATGCAACACAGGGTGCTGGGCATCTCTAGCATGGGCTGCCCATGCAGCTTGGAGCACAGGGTTGAAGGGGAGCATTGCACCATGGCATAAGGCAGGAGGGAAAGCAGAAAGGCTCCAACAGAGCCAGCACTGCTGGAGCAGGGGAGGGGGGTGGTGGGTACCAGTGGGATGAGGTTGTCCTCCCAGGCACAGGCAACTTCAGGACTTCTGCTCCAGCCACTGACCAGTGTTTGCAGGAGAGATCAAACTCTCTTAACCACAGGAACCACACAGAGGAGCTGCCGCTGCTGACATCGGGAGCTCAGGGGGGGCTTCTGCACAGTCTTCCACGCTCTCCTCACTGTGTGCTATTTATCTTCCCCCTTCCCTGGCTGTGCCCAGATTTTACCTGCGTATCTTAATTCTCATCTGTTTTCGCATAAGATACATTTTAGCCCTGCAGCATTGTGCTGCTATGACAACAGCTTGCACTTCTGCTGCTTTTACACCCTTGTTTTTCTTGTATTAGGACTCTTCCCTCATCTTATGGCCTTGCTATAAAGACATTTCATCCTTTATTGTTGGTTTTTTTTTTTTTTTTTTTTAGCAAAATTTGTTCTGCTGACTGCTTGCCCATATGTGTTTTTAGTACTGGAGCTGCCTAGAGAAGGTGGAAACCTACTGTGTCTATAGCTAGACCTACAGTTACCTGCCTATGTCCAGGCATTCAGAAGTAGTCAAAGTTTTAAAATGAAAAAACCTTGTGTTAGCCAGGATTGCGACAGACCCAGCTTTCAGCTCTGCTGAACAACCAGAACCCACTTCCACCGACTTGGAAAATAATGGCTTAAGCATGCCATGTTTGCACAGCAGCACAGTTGGAAATACAAACAGGGGAACATAAATATGGTTATTTCCTCCATGAGTTTCCTCATATGTAGAAAATAAGTGAGGAAAGCTGGGAAGACTGTAGACAGAGCATGCAGGGACATAATAATTAAGGAGTAGAGAGAGGATTTAAAACCCCAACAAGTATGAAGTCTGTAAAATTCTGAAGTTAAAACTATTTTGTTCTGCAGAAGGACGCTGTGCAGTTCTTAAATAAAAGTGTCCTTAAAACGAAATATGCAATTTTGCTATTTACTTGCATGTTCAAATAGATATGTAATCAGTTTTCCAGATCCATTGATGGACAGTTTATATGAGAGAGACAATGTATAAGCACTGTCTGAAAATATGTAGTCAGGAGAAGTTTCTTTAAATAAAATAAACCCTCATCTACAGATTTTCATAGAGGCAAACTGCAAATACAATCCTCTTCAGTAAAGCATGTTACATTTCAATCTCTTTTCATCTTTGGATCTTGTCATCTTAAGCAGAGTTTTTGCCAAAGAAATAATTAGTACTGTGTTATTGTTACAAACACAATAACATAAAGGGAAGAGAGGATATTCTTCCGCAAGAAAAGGAAACCTTTCATTAAAAAATAAAAAGTCTTTTGTAGTATAATGCAGTTAACTCACCGTAAGTATAGAGGAATGAACAGGCTCAAAACGACGGGTGCCTCAGATTCTGGCTAAATCAGAATATATTTTCTGGGGCTCAAAAATCTGGCTAGACCTGTGTTTCCAGTGACTCTGTATGCCTTTAACCTACCAAGTTTCTAGCTGCAAGTGGAAATACCACAATGAAATGGTAGGGGGCTGCTCTAACACTATTTATGTGGCATCTAGGCTTTGACTATTTCTACAAACTTTATCCGAGTCATCTGAACCTCTGCATGATGATCCACACCAAATAACCCAGTTACGTTTGTTTCTCCAAGTACTTTTGGAAATACAGGGGTAAAAACACACTTTATTCAGTTACACGTTTTTATTTCCTGTTTCTCTCTGGAAAGAGTAAAATCTAGAGGAAGAAGCACAAGATACCGGTACCCTGTGCTCAGCTACAGAGCAGGTTGAGCAGTGAGTAAAATTTCATTATTGTCCTCCCACAGCATCTCAAGTCTCAGGACGTATCTCTTGCATGTACAAGACTCTACTGAGGCTTTTTGTTGGATCATCTATTCAAGGCCAGCAATTCAGGACATGATTAGGTTTCTGTCTTCCTTCTGCAAATGACTATGCCACCTTCAAACACAACATTGGGATGGCAGACCTAGAATGGTTTAAGCATTTATGGGGATTTATGAGAAGGAGGGATAGAGATTTACACAAACTAACAATAAAAAATGTACTTGTCATCATCTCCAAGTCAAATCTATTATACAAAGCAGCCACACACCTCCCTGTAATGAGCACGAGAGACCTTGTGTGGAGCAGCCTGTACATTCAGAGAGGGCTGCTGCTGTCGTGTGCCAGCAGCGTTGTGCTGGCAGATGCATGCTGTCAGTGGGGAGTCCTACAGCAGCTTCTGCTCCAGGAGTGCTGCTTGAGATCTACACCTGAGACAGCCATGAGGCTGAGCCCTTCCTTAAATGTCTTCCCAGCCAGCCAACAGGGTATCATTAGTAGTGGTAACAGTGAGTTTCTAGGGCTGGAACATGCCCATGGGACATCGCAGTAAGCTGGACAGAGTATTTTAGAGATGCCACCGAAGAAGTTATTTCATTAACTAACTAATTGATTAGGATATTAGAGTAATTAACTTTTGATAGTACCAGCTACGTTTCAATTTCAGCTGCTCACACCCCAAAACTTTGTATCGCTTTACTAAGAGGACAGTACTGGAAGCTGACCTCTTCCTCTGCTGAAACCAGGGGAAATCTTCTCCTTCCCTTGCCACGTGACTAAGGTAACTGCAGCTGTTCAAGGCCCATTCCTTCCTCTCCCTGGCTGATGAGGTGGGATACAGCAGGTAAGAAAGCTGAGAAGAACTGCTGCAAGAGCAGCTGGTGCCTGCTTGGGGCAACAATCCTCCTGGGTCTCCCATCCTCCTACTAATGGGTGGAGATGCAGCAACAACCATTCAGGAGGAGCTAGTGTCCGACCTGATGCCTCTAAAGCAAAGCCTCTCCCCTGGGAAGGTCATCCTTCTCCAGGAAAGGAAAGATAAGCAAATGCTGCTATATACCATCTCTGCCCTGACTCTGCCTACACAGCCACATTTTCAGGAATGTAGGTGGGATTACTCCATGGTTTCACCTAGGACACTTATTTACAAGCAGTGCACTTTGGGTTGGTTGGCTCTGGACTGGGGCTGGGGAAGCTGTTGCTCCTCTCTCCCCTTCACGCAACTGCACATATATAAAAAAAACATTGGTGGCCACCTTTCCCTTGGTGAGCCATGTTAATACAAAATGACGTAGCCCTGCATCACCACTGATGTAAGAATATTGGGAGATAGGAGGAGTCCTCCCTCCTGTTTTCCTGTGCTCTGATCCACGGGGCGTCCACAGGGTTGGATAGGCAGATGCCCGAGCCTGGCTCTGCCCTTAAACAGAAAAATAATTAGGACAAAGGCCATAATTTGTTCTGCACAAGACATACTGGAATTAATTAGATAAGAGTTGGAAATAATGCTTCAAATACGCCTGACAATGTCAGATTAACAGTAAGAGGAAACAGTCAAATGGCAATATTCATTACATCACTAAATGAAAAATAACCATTTTGTTAGCAAATTCTGTTTATTAAAAATGAGGCAGTGTTAAATACTGACAGAACTTTGTAAGTTATAGTTCCGCTGATGAGATGCATCTTATGCAGAAGTTTACTTGCGGAAAGATTCTGAGTACCATTTATCTGTGTGTCACTATGCTATTGACAAAACTACAGATCTCTGGAGAAAGTGGTACAGAGAAAAAAATCCATTATCATTATTATCCTATGACTGAGTAAATGTGCACATACTGGATGCGAATGCAATTCATGATACAAGAAAATGAAGGAATGAAAATCATCTCTCTGGAGTTTTCTCATTCGCTGGTAACATTTCTGTTACTGTACTTAGTGAGTCGATGCTCATTAAATCTGTTTGTTCATTACCACTGGGCAATATGTCAAAAGGAAGACAAAATACCAACTGGCTCTGTGCTATAGTTCTGTATGTACATACAGTGGAAATAAAATATAAGTAAACCCACTGTAATAGTTATCTCCTTGTTTAGCAAAGAGTGAGGTCTCCCCAAAGTCTCTTACAATAGGTATTTGCCTTTATTTTCCCATTTTAGAAGAGACACTCCCTGAAGCGATTAAAAGGAATTAACCCTGGCTTTTTGTGTGGGCTGACAGCTTGACATTCAGGGGTAAACAAACAAAAAAAAAAAGCAGCAATGCTGAGTCTCTGGGGTTTCCACACGGCAACAGTGAGAACGGGCAGGACTGCGCTAGCCACACCTCTGGTTATCTGTAAACGTTCCTTTCTTTTTTTCTCCGGTGAACCTGACCCTCTTAATAGACAGTTTTTGCATCTGTCCTCCCTGCTTTTCCTTCCAAGGCTGTTCGAAACTAGCAGGGTGTAAGCTACAGTACCAGCTCAAAAAAATGTTGATTTCCGACATGTTATGACATCTAGTACGGTGAGATGTCCTGTGAGATTGTAACTCGCACACTCTGAGCCGCTCAAGTGACAGGGAAAGACGCTGCCCGCTCTGACTAGAACCAGCAGCGCAGGCTGCACCATGCCTGCAACCTACAGCTGAGCTACGTTTTAATTCAGCTACAAAACCAGCATTTTCTCTGCTGGTGGGTTGGGAGCGGAGGGGGGGAAAATACTATCCGCTAAAAATAATCGGCTGAGTTATGTCATTTGCCTTCATGAGCGGTGAGAAAGGGGTATTGTGCGATCCCTCTCCAGGTAGAAGTGCAGTCCAGCCACAGCAGCAGCCCCTAAAAGCGTTCTAGGCAGCTTGGCATCTTGGTACCTAACTGTTTTTGAAGTTTGAGTTTATCAAAGCCCGAGTCGCCCTAACTCAGGAACACGGCTGCAGGGCGAGTACAGAGGCACTGAAAAATCATTCCAGCCAGCAGCCTGCCCTTCTCGCTCACCCAAAGCGACTCAAACCACAACAGGGGAAAAAGACTGAAAAAACAAGGAGAGGGGGAAGGAGAAAGGCAGCGGAGCCCGAGGCTCTGGCAGGGAGCGCTGTGCCGGCTCCCGGGACGGGCAGGCATCCCAACTGTTGCAGGGAGGTGACCGGGTATCCGCGGTGGCAGCACCCGCGGCACGGGTGGGTCCGTGAGCCCGGCACTCCCAGGTAGGTGCGGAGAGCGGGCTCGGGAGTGGCGGGATGCGGGGCGCCGGGCCATGCTCGGAGGTGGCCGTGCCCGGGGCCGGGAACCCGCCGCGGTTACCTTGAGGATGAGATCGGTGTGGTGCTGGTCCAGCATGTTGGCCTTGCGGAAGGAGGTGATGATCACCCTGCCGTACCTCCCGGGTGTCTGCAGGTCGGAGTAGAGCCGGTGTTTGGAGCGGTTCACCGGGAAGAGGCTGTCCACCAGGTTCCTCTCGATCTTGGCCAGGCTGTGCGTGGGGGCCAGGAGGTGCTCCACGCTCTCCTCCACCTGGTAGCGGCTGAAGCTGGCGCCCAGCAGAATGGAAATGAGCACGGGCGCCGAGGCGAAGAACACTGGGTGGCTGGCGACGAAGTGGCCGAGCCGGGAGAAGGACGTCCCCAGCCCCCTGTGCAAGACCTGCCGCAACATCCTAGTGCGGAGGGCGCGCAGGAGGGCGAGCGCCGCGCCGGGGCCCCCGCAGCTCCCCCACGGCCCCCGCAAGACCATGGGGCAGCCCCGCCGGGCGCCGCCTCACTGCCGGCCGCGGCAGCGGGGGGCCGGGGGCCGCCGCCGCGAGTCTGCGGGTGTGCGCGGGGTGTGTGTGTGTGCGAGTGTGTGCGCTCCCGCTTGGCTGCGTGCGCGGGGCGGCTCAGGCGCTAGTCCTCCCGCAACGCCGCCGTGCCCGGGAGGAGTTTCCAGCGCCTCGTTGCCTCACTTGTCAACCCGCCGCTCCTCGTCGCCGCCGCGGAGGGACAGCGGGGGGGGGGGGGGGCAGCCCCGCCACCGCGGCCCCACCGCCCCTCGCCGCGGGAAGGGGCAGGCGCCGCCGCTCCCCGCCCCCACCGCGGAGTTTGCGCGGGAGCGGGGCTGCCCGCAGACTGCTGACTAATCCCCCTGCCGCGGCAGGCGGGGCGGGCGCGGTAAGCGCTCCGCGGCGCCCCCGCCGCCGCCGCCCTCCGCCCAGGGGCGCGGGGCCACGCCGGGCGGCGCCTACCACAGGGCGGCGGGGCGCAGCGCCGCGCCTCCCGCCGGGGCCGCCCCGCGGGCCGCGCTCGGGACGCGGCGGCGCGCTCCGCCCCGCCCGGCCCGGCTGCCTGCCGGCTCCGCCCGCCGCCGTTGGCACCGCCGCCCCCGGGACGGCAGGGTAGCGCAGGCTGCCCGCGCCCCCGACGAGCGGGCCGCGGGGGCCGCGGAGCGGCCGCCTCCCGTGGATGTGTTTCGTGGGGGGCTTTGGCTCGGGGACTGGCGACCAGAGACGCCTGGGCGCTTCCCCCGGGGATAGCGCGGGGCCGCGTACCGGGGTGCCCGACGGCGCGCCCCGCGCTCCCGCCACGCAGCCTACGGCGGCGGCGCCGGCAGCGCGGTATAGCCCGCCGCCCCGCGCGGCCAGAATGGGCATGTGCAAGCGCCGCACATGCCCATTAGGAAAGCCGGTCGTCGTCGGCGGGGCTGCCCCTGCCCGTCTTGGCGACCCCCGCCATCCGGCGTCGGCCCCGGAGCCGCCCTGGGCTGTCCCGGCAGCGCCCCGCGCGCCCGCTCCGCCGCTGTTGCCAATGCGATGAGATGCGGTACGGTGCTGTGCGGTACCGGAGCGCACTGCCGCTCCCCTAACCACACGCCGGCAACCCCGGCTACCACCTGTGCGTAGGTATATGTCGCCCCGCGGGGTGCGATTGCGAAGGACGGCCTCATTCGTAAACGCAAATTGCAGTTAAATAACGGAAACGAGCGGCAGTGCTCATGTGGGTCGTGTCAGTGGCCGTTGGCATAGGCGGGTATGCGGGCTCATGCCGCTGTCAGCTGGACATTAGCTGTTGTTCGTTAAAGTGAAGGTGCCGGTTTTGAGAGCCCGTTTACCACCCGGGCCGGTGGTTTTACAAATCGGTGAAAAGGAAGTTTCTGTTTGACAGCTGTTACACGTGTTGTAGCTTGAAACAGCAGCAGCTGCCTGTTTTGATTATTGATAAGCTGACAGTCATCCTTCCTTTTACATTTCAGTAGTGTCTGACCTAAGCTAATGTTTTGTCACGGATGCTTCATGCACAAAACCTCCTTGACATCATTCCCGTCGCCTTGCTCGCAGCTGGGTCACCAGCTAGAATGCTGAACTCTCCGTGTTTCACTGCTTCTACTGTGGTGAGTGAATGGCTTGATTGAGTGGTCGCATTATGACCAGAAAGGTCCCCATGTTCCCTGGTTCTGGGTTTTGTGTCCAAGCCCAGGAAGTGCTCCTGGCAGTACTTTACCTGCAGGCTGCCATCTGGTGTGCCTGATCCAGGAATGCTGGGGTTTATCACACGATCATGCCTGCTGCTTGTGTCAGTCCTCTATCAGTTTAAGATTAAAAAAAAAAAAAAAAAAAGATTTGTACATAGTTTGAAGAGAACTTCAGCAATGGAAATGGAAGTGGAAGCACAGACATGGGAGAGGAGCAGGGCCAAGTCTGGGTGAAGCTTGGTACCAGGTGAGGCTGCAGAGCCCAGGTCTCTTGCCTCCCAGTCCTGTGCTCTCCCCTCGCTGCCTGTTTCCAGCTGCACACCAATCACAACACAGGCACAGGCACGTTACTGTGTATCAAGGAGAAACACCAGAATATGCCGAGTGCCTTATGTCATTAGCAACAAGTAAACAGCTGCTGTCATTGCTGCTGACAGTATCACCTGTGCGGGTATTTTTTTTTGTCTCCATTAAACATTTTTTATTATTATTAAAAATGAAGGGGATTATTAATTATTTCAGCAACCACCCAGTAGCTGATGCACAGGTCTCCAAGGTGTCTCTGGAAAACTGGTTCGAGGACCTGACATCCAGCCCAGTTCCAAGCATGTTAACACTGGGTAAGCCATGGGTAACCCAGTAAAATGCATGAAGAATATATCCATTTTGTAGGGGCAGAGAGGAAAGCCGATGTATCAGCAGTTCTGCTGGGTGTCCCTCTGTCTTCCCAGAGCAGAGTCTTTTTTATTACCTACTGTAACCAGCATCAGACTGAGCTGTTAGCTGTGGTGGAAATGATGTCTTTCCAAAGGTAGTCATTGATTTTTATCCAACAGAAATTCTGCCTCCCTCTACCCCAGGGAATTGGCCTGCCTTTTCGCTGAGGGGACTGCTTGAAGGGGAAGGATGTACAGAGGTGGGATAGGCAGCTCAACATGCTGCTGGAAACACAGCTCAGCAGTGTGTGCTGTAACCACACTGTGTGAGAATGTTGCAACACCATGAGCATCTTGCGTGTGTCGCCAAACCAAAGGCAAGACTTCCTATGTACTCCTGACTCTGCAGATAGTGAAATCGCCTTGTTACTGACCACTGCTGCTCTAGCATTCCAAAAATTTCTGTCAAAATACATTCTGTGGTATTATGGTTGTCCAGAGTGGAGCAGCTGGGGGCCTTCCGCAGTACTGTGTGGAGAGCAAACCATGGCTGAGATCTCACCTCTGTTGTAGGGGAAGGCTCTGGTGACTGGAGCTTTTGCCAGGAGCACATGTCAGGCAATGTGTATCAACCTGTTGAGCACTAACCAGGTCTGACTGTCTTTTGGAGGAAATGGAAGGGTAGGATTTCCATCACTTATACGTTCTACTCTGCTACTGCTCTGAATGGCACTTTGCAAAATAGATAATGATGTCTCATAGCTCTAGAGAGTTTCCAAACTAAATTAAGAAGAGAACGATGGGAAGAGATGACCATACAATGTGGTGCAGATGCTGGGAAGAGCGATAATGAGGGGGAGGGCAATATGATTATGTCCTTTCAGAGTAAACGCCTCAGGGCAGCTCCTTTTGGGGGCGAAGTTTTAAAGGGAGATGGGGAAGTCATAAAGAACGCGTCTGCACAGGGTTCAGTCTGCTCCCAAGAGCCAACCTCTCTGTTGTGAAACGTGTTGACTCTCAGGCTCATGCAAAGATAACACCTTGGCCCATGCTCAGGGGCTGTCAAGGCCAAACAGATCTGGTGCTTAGCATGAAGCCATGCTGTCATTCCTGGGGTATGCAAGGCCAGGGCGGGTCAAGCACCCCACAGCCCAGGCCTCAGGGCTTTAGCTGTCTGCCAGCACAAACAGGATGCTTTGTGCATCCAGAAATGAGCACCTACCTATGCATCTGCTCAAATCTTGTTATGATGGCAAATCTTAAAACTAATGTGAGAGTAAGAAGTGGACAAAGTTTTATTTAAACTATCCTCTTTCTCCTACCTCCCCAGAAGTGGTCTAATGAAAGAAAAAGCTGAGGGAAGTGATGGAGGAAAGGATTCCTGATGAGTAACTTCAGAAGAGTGAAGAGAGCCTAGGGGAAAGGAAAGGTAGCAGGAGCAGCTGGGATGGCTGTGGGAGGTATGCAGAGAATAAGGATTTTGTGTTGTTTAGTTAGGCATGAGAAACCAGAGAAGATATTCTAGGAGTGTGTGCAGGGGATTTAGTGCCACGAATGGGAAATGATCTTTGCCACAGCACACTGAGCAATGTGTGATGCAGATTCCAGCTGGAGCTTGGAGAGAATGAGGTTACCCACAGTGAGGAGATGGGTAACAAAGACTTTGCTACTTTTTTTTTTTAAAAAAGAGATCTAAAAAGAAAAAATTCAAGGAGAGTTTAATAATTATGGCTAGATTCTTAAGGGATGCAAATCCTTTTTCAGTGAAGTTCTGTGTGTTATGCTCATTTATACCTGCTGAAAGTCTGGCTGGTGACATCCAAAGACACCGTGCTTTGTGCCAAGGGAACAAAATGACAGGTAGCCAGCCCAGGATAGTTGGGGAGAGCAGTAGCTCTCATTGCATCACCCGACTGAGCTCCACTTTGTCTTTCTTGGCCTTAGATCTGGGACCTGGGCCAATGTCAATTAAATTGGTTAGGGCACAGACAAGGTTAACGATAAAGTTAATCTCCCATTGCTGATTGGTGAGGGAACCTCAGACTTGTAGCTTTTGTCCATTTGCAGTTACAGAAAAGCAAAGCAGGAGGCCTCCTTCTTATTTCCAGCCTGCATCCCATCACAGTGGGAGATTACTCACAAGTATCATTCATTTCCCTGATACGTGCAGCACTTCTGTCACAAGGATGGCAATTTGCTTGTGCTGAAAAGGCCTTTCTAGAAGCAACCATGGAAAACAGTTGAACTATTGACTGCACTGGCTTCAGTGCAGTTAATAGTTTAACTAGTTGTTCTATTAGCTAATAGTTAATAGATAAAATATAATTTAATCAATGAAACTTTCACTTTTATCTTTAAATCTTCTCAGTCCCACCTTCTCTTGGCTGGCAGAAAAGAGTGGGGCATCATGGGCACAAACAGCATGATCACAGTTTGAGAACCTCAAAACTAAAATGCTTTTTTAAACTCTGGAACCAGAAAAACATAAATGAAATACAGGATCAAAGCAGAATTTTTAGCATGTATGATCTCTCTCTGAACAAGTGCTTTGGGGCATGAAGGATGGGGCTATCTGAACAATCGCTGCCTTCTTAACCCAAAGTACAAACCATGAAGCAATACCCTGCTGAGGGATGGCCACACATTTTGCATTCGGCATCCACAGATTTTATTACCAGAATTCAAGATGGCTGACTTCTTACCTCCTGAAACAGGCTACTGACAAAATCAGTTGTGTTGGAATTTTTCCTTCAGCATATGTAAGCCCCTAGCGTTCACCAAACAGAATGGAAGAGAGGTAAAGCTGACAGAAAGCTATGGCTGTGCATGCGCTTTGGCGTTGCACTCCCTAATGCCCTGATGTTCTGCCACCCGTGACAGGGCATACATACTCTAATTGGACTTGCTAATGCAGATCTTGGGAGAAGTCACAGGAACTAGAATGTCTTTTTTTTCATCAGCTAAAAGGAAAGAAACCCTTGCTCCTGCATGACAACATCTCTTTTGCAGCCTCTCTTGTAAAATGTAAATATGTAAATGCTCCTTGCTGGCCTGTTTCTACTTTTGGATAGAGAGATATATAAAGAGAATGTAAATCACCAAGAAGTACTTTGACAGCTGGCACCTGATTCTTTCCCAAGCTCCCTGATGGTCACTCTTTGGCAACTCTTTGTTGATTCCTGAGGAAAGCATGTGTGACATCTTTTATAGAGTGTAATAAAAAGAGGGAAGTGCCCTCTGTGGCTGGTGCTGCAGATCTGTGGTCTGTCTCTGAGATGCTCCATTAGCCTGCTGCTGGCAGTGATGACAAAAACTGGAGATCCCCGATTGTACCATTAACATCAACAGACTGAAAAAAAAAAAAATACCCTGGAATGTTACAGGAAGCCTGTGCTTTTTTTTTTAACTTGCTTATATGAAAACTCAGTAGAAATGAAGGATGGTTCTGTCCCCTTGCATATTGGCATAGGCTGCACAAAACACAGTTCTGCTTTTATTAGGGTTCTCCCATAATACATTAGATCTAGATTTACTTCTTAAGATGAAACCATTGGATCATCTCTCCCTGGCTGTATTTTTGGCCAGGCCATCTGACACTTGCTATTGACCAAATTATTAATCATGGTCTCTCATCTATTTTAAAACAGTGACTGCTGACACTTCTGTCAGCCTTAAGGAAGGGTCTTTCCTTTGCCGTAACCAATAATGGCCTGAAAAAAAGCCCTTCCTTGCAGAAAGATGGATTAAGTTCTTATTTTGAAATGCAGCCTAAATGGCCCTGATGTACTGAAATGTTACAGCTAATATAAGCAGACGAGTCAATTTACAGCTTTCATACTACATTTTAAGAAACAAAACAAGCAGACAAGACAGCACAATAAATCTGCCTGGTATCCTAGTCTGGTTGATGTTAATTGAAAGCAGTTAAATCAGACAACTGGATGATGCAGCTTTCCTCCTCCACCCTCCCCCCCCCAAAAAAAAAAAAAAAAAAAAGTACAAATTTTGTCAAGATCATGAATTTGCCTAAAGAAAGAGGATAGACTTAAACAATATATTATTTGGGAAAGAAGTCTGTGAACCAATGAAGAAGCATAGCTGTGTATATGCTATCCTGCTAGAATAACCCTGATCATACTAGAAAAACAACTGTTATTCAAGATTCAAGGGAACAAAAGAAAAAAGAGGTATAATTTGTGGATAAATCATATGGGGAAAATAGGAATTTATAATTTCACTATCACAGTTAAGTGTATAAAGTGTATGGCTTCTTTGCTTTAAGAATAAAGCACTGCTTTAAAAGACAAGTTTTAGCATAAAACAAAACATTAACTGGGAGTTTAGTAAATATGTCTAGAGGCACTGGGCTTTTGGCAGAGTGCAACTCCTAGAATAGTGTGAATGTTTCTTTTCTGCTTATGTGTCTGCATACAAAACTCAGCAAAACAAGTAGGTTGCAAGTGAAAGTGGAAGAAAACACAAGGAGCTATTATTGAAATAGGTTAGCATCTGATTTCAGATTTAGAAATAAATACAGAGATGCACATGTATATGTGAATGTATACACTCATGTACACCATATATATAGATCTCAAATGTAAATGCTTTACATATAAATTTATGTATGTAAATGTAGATTTTTATATATATTTACTTAGAGACGCTTCAGTGAAAACGACTAATTAAGTCAGACACTAGAAAAGCTTTCTAAAAGTACAACTTTCTAATAGTAATGTGGAGCACTAGGGTCACCTGGGAAGGTTGTAGGCTTTCCAGTACTGGAGAATTTTAAAAGCAAGCTGGGTAAATGTGTAAGGTATGACATAAATACTGCTAATCCCACCTTGGGGTAGAAGAATGGACTAGGTGTCTAGGAGGACTCTGGCAGTCAGCATTATTTGCTGTGTCTCTAGGGTATAGCCCAGAGGTAGGTTAGCTTTTACACATCCACATCTGATGGAGTATAAGAAAACAGCCTGTGATTTGCAGATGCAGAGACATTTATTACTGAGCACAGAGGACAGCTCCTCCTTAGCTCGCCTACAAGAAGAGAAAACATGGGTTTGGTGGTAGTCCCTGGCAGAGCAGCCAAGCTGTATAGACAGGGCCGGTCAGCCTATTTCTCCCTTGCTTTACTGCTTCACATTCTGACTTTATAGCCCTTGGCTAGGCTTTGTGTCTCTAAAGCTGTTAGTAAAGACAATTATCTAAATATAAATTACAGATGTACAGCTTTGGGACAGCACACTGACTCAGAATTGTCTTCATACTGCTCTGTCACGTTCTTCCACCTGCATCTAGATTGCATATTGAGTCATATTGGCAGTGTAGTTGGCTATAAAGTAAAAGACCTTCAGTAAAGGACATTAAAAAAACCCCAAACCAACTCTTAATTTTTCTCCAGTCTTTCAGAATGTGTGTATGAACTGCTATCAGATTGACTAGATTTTAGAAAATACCAGAGGTTTGTATCGTTTACAGGATGCAGAATAGACAATGGACCAAGGACTGAAAGCTGCAGGCATCAGGTTCTGCTAGTGCTGTATGGTCGCATGCAATTCACTGTAATCTCCCTTGTCTCACTTTCCCCATCTTTAAAATCGGGATGATAAAGGTTGTCTGCCTTTCACAGGGAATGGAATGAGCATAATCAGCAATTTAGCAGCACTTAGGAAATACAGTATGATATACCAATGCAGAGTTATAGAGTATTCAGACCAGAAACCCTTACTTGTAAGATAATTTTTAATGATATGCTTTGTTATTCTTTATCAACTGTTATTCAATGTCAAAATGAGCCAAGTAATGCAATGAAAATAAAAGGAAGGTGAATTTTAATTACTCTTTAACCAGCCCATTTTCAGCTCCCTGCAAAAATACAGATCTCATATGGCCATTGTCACAGCCCTGCCCCAGTGCCTTCTCAACATACACTGGACAACTGCACCAAGTACCTGCTTGACAAGAGTTTGTATGTACGTCCGTGCTGTTTCTCTGCTGTGTCTGGAGCTGCTGCTGTCCCTTCTGTTGTCACAAACATGTCTTCCCCTGCATTGCTGTAAGTACCCATGAATGAAGTCAGGTATTGGCCACAATCAATCAGGAGGAAATAGTAGAAAAGTAGAAAAACAAACTGTACCGGCCACATTATTTTACAGCAGGGGATTTGCCATTCATACATCCCTTATTTTACATGAAATCACAAAAAATGTACCACAGCCATATCTGAATAGCCCTTAAAAATGTCCCATTACTTGCTTACCCCAGGTTGCCGTGTAAAGAATATGCAAGACAGTAGCTGAAGATTTCTTTGAGGACTGAATTTTGGGAAGACAATAGACTGCCTGTTTGTATTTTTAAGCACTACAATCTCTCATGACAAAGCATGGAATGTACTGTGCTGGAAGAAACTCACTGCAGTAAGTCACAGGTGTGCATTTTATGAGCAGAAGATATGCATAGAGCATTTGGTAGAGAGCACTTATTCTTGAGACATACATTTTCAGTTCAGAAGCACTAGATATTTAAGGAGGTGTGTATTCCAAGTAAGAAAACATCAGATGCCTTTTTACCTTACATGCTTTTTTACATAGGAGTGGCTTGATTTTCCAAGTGTTCCTGATGTTCCTGAGATAAAAACAGAAGCAGGGAATTGTGCTACTGTACAATGTACATTTGATCTTTATAAGGTTTTGGGGTTTGCTTTCTATGAAAGCTGTATCCCAAACAGTGCTTTCTGCTCATGAATACAGAATTATTCCTGCAAATCTAATGGGTTATTCTACATCTTAATCGAGGAGCTGGTGATCTACCTGGGTAAGTGCCCATCAGCATTAGAGGACACACAATTAAAGCAGAGTGTCAAAACCTGATTTTCTAAGGCAAATGTTTAAAATCTCATATGTGCCTATTTTTGGATCAAAACCCCTTATCAAGCCGTACACTGACTTTCTTAGCAAATACGCCTGTGCAGACCATGGCAGTATGAATCATCAGCTTGTCTCTGATCAGAATTCAGGGTATATTCTGGTTTGTGTATAATGCTAATTGAGTTTGGCTTTGCACCTGAAGGTGCATGCTTTGACTGCATGGGAATATCATACGAGGAAAGACTGCTTTATATCTATCTCAATGAAATTTACTGTAAATTTGAGGAAATCATTAAGAGTATTTTTTTCCTCAAGGCAGCTGCAAGCTTACATTTTGGTTCATGAGAGATGAATGTTATTCCTAAGAATAAAATCAGTATTTCATTATTCTGTAATATGTCACAGTAGTACTTAGAGCCTCCTCTTGCTGTTCCTGTAAAATTCTTCCCAAATTCACTAAGTCATAATAATCTCAAAAGTCACTATTTGCACATGCTTAGCAGATGGTTCCTAAGAGATGGCTGCTTAAACCACACTGTATTTAGCATGCTCAGTTTGGGGCTTTGCAATTGCTTTTTTTGGAAGCCAGGGGCTGCTCTGGTTCCTGGCAATTCTGTTAAATTCCGGGAGATTTTTTTCCTGTTTTCCTCTTCTCTTTTTTTTGTATCATGGAAGATGAATTAGTCTGACTGGAATGGAGAAGAACAAAGGTGCATGGAGATACAGAAGCCTTAGGAAGCTGATGGGGAATTATGCTGCAGAGGGGAACTGGGAGCAGGTGGGATATAGCATGGAAATACAGAAGTCTTCGGAAGCTGATGGGGGAATAATAGTGCAGAGGGGAACTGGGTCCTGGGAGCAGGTGGGATATAACAGTAAGAGAGTGAATCCCAGCCTTGGGAACACATTACTTACAGGAACAGAAAATGAACAGGAAGATGTGTCTGTAACCACCACCATATATCCCTCGTCTTTGTATTAGTGAGTCTCTTCTGTTGCCGGAGTAGCGTATTGACAATCACAGTAAAGGGAGTGTTTTATCCTCTTGGAAAGTTTCCCTCTCGGCTTGTGAGGTCAAAGTCTCTATATTAGGAGTTCAGATCTGCCAGTGGGTCAACACTGCATGCAAGAGTGCAGCTGGGGAGGAGAAGCCATTTGCTTTAAAATTACACCTTCCTGCCCCCCCCAATTTATATACAGATCTATATTTAAAGAGCATTCAGGTTGCAGAGTCAAGCACTGCAATGTTCAGAAACACCTAATTTGAGATGCCAATTTAACATTCATCTGGCCGCAGTGCGCCCACATTTTACTTACATGGTATCACATTAGCTTTTTGTTTTTTTGAGGATTAAGCCCTTCCTTTTTAGGTGCCCAGGATCAATTAAGGAAGAAGTCAGTATTGCACATGGAGTGAGTCTGTTCTCTGGAGGCCAGACACTGCCTTCTGTGCTGTAGGTGTTGGACAGAAGCTGTGAGTGGAACAAAGAGGAAAGAGAAAAAGTAAAGATTCATGAGTTACATAGCTGTATACCCTGTTGCAAACCAGATTTTGTCCTTGCCTCTCACTGCTATGTCTGACTGCCTGAGGACTCTGGCACTTGAGAACTGGGAAGTACGATTTTGTCTGGGTAAAAGTACGTGAGGAAAGGTCTTGAGTGAGGAAGAGCTGCAGTAAGGTGAGTGATCTCAGCCTTGACTCCTGAAATTTCTTATCTGTCTTGTCAGGGCTGGGAGATCCTCTGAGTGAAAGAGAAAATCAAGATAAGTGACACTAATCCCTGGGTCGCTGGTCTGTAGCCAGAGGTCCAGGTGGCTTGGAATGGCCTGGACAGAGGTGAAACTGGCTGCAGATCAAGAGAGGAGGAAAAGGAGCAGAATATGAAGAGTGGCCAGGCTTTGGCACAATCAAGCTCACAGACGTGAGAAAAAAGGTAATGAGAAAGGGAAACCTTCAGTAAGGTGGAGTTCAGGGTCAAGAGAGATTGCTAAACTCCACCATCTCTTGGTAAAGCTTCGTAAGTCCTTCCCATTTGCAGTTTCTGAGGCTCTGCTGCTTTCAGAGGTCATCGAGGATGCCACCAGCCCGCTGATGCATCAGCTGCCACAGACTGTAAACACAGAGGATTACCTGGAAAAAAAAAAAGGTCTACTACTTCTTGTAAAGAAAACAGTGCCTTCCATTTACACTGACTGCGATGTTGTGGATTCCTTGCCTCCAGTTCTTGGAAAGAGCCTATGAAGGAGCTTGCTGGTGATGCACTCAGCCAAATCCTGTGGCAAGACAACATCCCTGCTTCTGCTGGGCTGGTGCACAGGGCGTACTTGTACTCTATGTCACTATGAGGTTCCGAGTTTTCTGCTCTTCCTTGTTCTCCTTTGCACTGTCTTCGGTGTCCCCCTCCTCTTCCCCTCAGACCACCTGTGAGCTCCCACCGGCTCTGCCAGCCTGAGCCGCAGCAGGCCGTGCCCGCCGTCCCCACGGACTGTTCTTCGACTGCCGGGCATACAACGGCAAAAAAGGGGTGGCGGGGAGGGAACGCGCTAGCGGCTCCCACCCCGCAGAGGAAGTCGCGGAGAGCGGCAGGGAGGCTGTGGCCACGGGGCGGCGGTGTTGCGCAGCGCTCCCGCGAGTTTAGCAGGGCCGGGCGGGGTCCGGGACCGTTGTGCGGCCCAGTGGCGGTGGTATCGAGACCCTGCCTGTCCGCCTTGCCCCGCCGGTGGACGGCGCTACGGAGGGTCCGGTGCCTAGAGGCCTCACGGGGCTGAGACGCCATTACGTGCTCGCGGGGAGCGGTGGGGCCTTTTGAGGTGGCCCGGCCCAGCGGCGAGGGCAGTCATGAGCGGTTTTCTGGCTCCCGCTCTCGGCTTCCACTTTGCATTCACGGGCGTGGAAGTTAATCCCTATGCAGACAGCGCAGACGAGCGCTGGCTGGCGAGCGATGCCTCTCTGCGTGCTAACGGCCGCCGAACGTCGGCGGGGAACCAGGCGTGGCCTTCGCAGCAGGCTGCGGTGTGAGCGCGGCTGTGGGACTTCTTGGGTCATTTGAGAAAACAAGCCTGAATCTCTGAATCGGATGCTTTAGCTCCTGAGCTGAAGAATAAGCTGGTGTTCTGGTGTGAGGCTGCATTAAGCATTTGGGTGCTACCTAGCCAGCATATCAAATACTACAAAGCAATATGGTATTTCTGCCCAAAATAAATGGTCAGGTTCTATCCTTTAGGTGTTTGTTTGTTTGTTTTTTTCACCTTTCAGGTACAGGTGGATACTGCTGCAGAGAAGAAAGGCAACTCCAATGCCATGGAAAAGCAAGGCTGAAGGTGTAAGCAGTGAGGGACAGCCCTGGTACAGCACTGAAGTGTGGGAAGTCAGGGCATTCCTGAGCGGCAGCAGCAGCAGCAGCAGCAGCAGCAGCAGTAGCAGTAGCAGTAGAGTGTCTCTGAGCAAGTGTCAGAGTGTCTTGGCAACAGTACAAGATGTCTGCAACTCTCCACTTATGCAGAAAACATGTCATGTATGCAGTGCAGTGGTGCGTGAACATGGCAGTGTAGGCTTGGTTTTGAAATATTTGCATCGAAAGCAAAGGCTTGTTTGGATGGTGTAGGGAGACTGAAAATTTTGTGACAAAGGCTATGGAATTCCTCTCTCTAGCCATTAATTGGTTGTTACAAATCTGCAGTGCAGTCATTCCCTCCCCTCCTTTACTTGCCTTCAAATTATTTATTCTAATAGTAATATTAGTTTTAAGTGGGGTAGAACATGGACTAGTTTCTTTGGTAACCAAGTCAGTTACACACCCACACGAAGTTAGAATCTGCTAGGTGCAGACATTTTCCCTTTTAGAAAAGATGTGGGTTTTGAGAACCACAGCAGCAGGGCAGCAGTGTATGTTCTCAGGGAGTCATTCCAGAAAAAGTTCCATATTCCATATGCAGATTTTTATCTTATTCCTGTTCTTTTGTTTATGCATACGTATAGTACTTTAATATATTACCTGTGTATTGATTTCTCCAGTGACTTCACGATTATATACTTCTTCCTCATCCCAGTTTTTCATTCCTTCCCACTTTTCCCCTCACTCCTCGCCACTTGTAGAGAATAGATGGCTGTGAAAGAGCACACAGTAGGAATGCAGCACAGGTGAATAAGCTCGCAAATACATACTGCATTGCTTCCTCCTTTATTTGGTGTAAGTAAAAATTTGCAGTGTTCCTTAATCTGCCCTCTGAAATTATAGAGGTGAATTGCAGCGGCTTTTGTAGATAGCTAGCTAGCTTCTTTTTAGGGATTTAAATATACAAGCGGCCTTTCTGTTCTTGATAGTTTTTTAAAAGCAAATAGGTATATGCAGGATTAAAATTAATTTCTGAATATGAATTATAACAATTATTACGACTAATAATCTGTCATATTGTCTTGATCACGATCAGTAGTTTAAGCTATAGCAGAAGCAGAAGCTCGGAGACTTTTATTGCACTTTTCTCTAGCGACGTCAAATCCTCACAAAATTAAAACATGGAAATTTCTAAACCTACTTGCCTTGTTCCTGTATATGAGACAAGATGGCACTAGTACCATCTGAGCTGAAAGGTAGCCATAAGCAGAGGCTGAGACTGACAAGGCTGTTCCATTGTTCTTGTCTGAATGAAGTGTTAAAAAGGAAACAATAAATGGGGAAGAGTGAAGTTTTACTTTTTTCCTGTTCTGAATCATCAGTCATAGAATAGTAGATCTGTTTTTAGTTAAATATGGTTTTTATGCTAATGCAATGCCTTTTAACTGCAGTTCTTCTGGAGTGGGAAAAGCCTGACACAGAGAGCACCTGAAAGTACTCTTATGCAGTACTTGTTATTTCGTAACATCCCTTCCTGCGCTACAACACAGTACATAACATGCTGTGTAATTCTCCACTAGAAAGCTGGAAAGGTTGCATTTCCTAGTTTACAGGAACCTGATGAAGATTGAGCTGGGTGATGTGCAGTAAGCACTTTTCATAGTACTGTATAATTAAAAATCTATTATAAATAAAAGGTAATAAAAACATCAGTGGGAATTAAAAACCTGACTTGAAGAAAACAGATGTGTATTTGCTATCCTCCTCTGGGTCACTTATGTCATCCTATGGCCACATCACTTTTTTACGCCTTCAGGGAACATTTCCCTCTGGGCTTCTGCACATTCTGCTGTCTCCTCCTGGTGCCAGACACAGTCCTTTCTGCAGTATCTTTCTCAGGAGCTTCCTGTCTCTCATTGCCATAGAGACAGCGTGTGCCTATTAGAGGCACTGCAGAGATGTACTGACTGAAACCCAGGATGGCTGGAGAAGGCAGACCATGATCAGACCTGCAGGCTCAAAGTGCCATGGAGAGGATTCTGTGGCCAGGTCCTGATCTGCTTAGCTGTTTCAGTACAGAGGGGCAACAGGCTCCAGAAATCCTCAGCAGGTAAAATGAGCTCATGGGGAGTAGCCAAAATTCAGCAAGCTTGAGCACCTTTGGTGCCTTGCCACGAGCATGTAGTCGCCTGCATCCAGTTCGGAGAAGACAGGTTCCAGGCAAGGTGCCTTAAAGCATGGTCCATCACCAGGTATCCTAAGTTCTGCTTGTAATAACTTTGGCACTTTGGGTCCAAACTGCAGTTGAAGTAACAGGAATGTAGGTGCAAAATACATGATGACAGTGTTTGCTGTGTGTAAGTTTCTGCTTTGTCCCAAACTTGAAGTAGTACCACTATTGTAATATGTTTACTCTTATGGTGAGCAGCAGCTATAGGGCAGAACATAATTTCTGCTGAACTGGTGTATGCCCTCTCCCATGCTTGCATATGAGAGTCATGGGAAAGAAATGGGGAGCAAAGTGAATCATGCCTCTGCTTCCCCAGCTGGACACTGCACTGGGGAAACCAGGGCAGACCCAATACATGTGGCACGTCTATGTGCAAGTGCCTAGTGCAAGGACCCTTGGTCCTGTGCTGGCCCAGCAGTGTCCCCAGATGGTAAGACAAGGTTAACAAACGTGCACTCAGGCTAATAAAGCTTGACTCTCAGTGGGGCTAATTAGCTTCTATACAGCAAGACAGCAAAATGAGTGGCAGCTCTGCAGCTAAATCACTGGGCACAGTCCCATGCAGAGCTGCTCTGCTTTCCTTGTCTGCTTAAGATAATCTACTTGCGCAGCGGTGGTAAAACCACAAGGAGAAGGGATGCAGCTGCCATTAAGGAGTTGAGGTACAAAGGTGGTATTCATCAGTACTGTTGTTTATGTAATGATAGCTAAAAATAGCAAAGGCCATCATTTACAGATACAGTTTTGCTTTGATATTCTAACACTTCCAGCTCCCCTTAGCTCCATTTTCCTGCTCTTTCTTCTTTTCTCTATCTGTTCATGAAACATGTCCTAGTCCACAGCAGCCCTTAAAAATGCATGAGTATGTTAGCCTGTGGGCTGCAGTAAGCACCACTATTACTGACTGTGAAAAGAAATCAGCTTGTAAGAAAACTTGGTGTTAGTTGTACAAAGAAGCTCAAGAGAACCTGTGCCTGCAAGGTGAATGAGCATGCAAACTGCTGAGGGATGTCTGGGGAGGGAATAAGTTGCCCCTAAAAGGAAGTGCTGGGGGACAGTTCCCCATTTTTTGTGCTCCCAGTCTGCTGTTGTTAATTAGCAACTGAAGCTCATCATATGGTCCTCATTTAGAAAAGCTTCAGTGTGAACATTTATTACTTTTGGATTTGTGTGTATGTGCTAAAGTTTGCTTATTTACTCAAGTCACTGCTGTTGCTTGCATATTCAGTGGAAGGGATGTGGCTCACTTACCTGCAGTGTGTGGAAATCCTGCTACCTGGTTCCTGGGTCAGGCCTGAGTTTCCTTTTATTTGGAGTCTCCAGTGTTTATGTTGCCAAACAACACGAGCTCTGAAGTAAAAGTACCTAATGTCACAAAGGCCTTGTAAGAGCTTTACATTGCTTTCATCAAGACTTGGATTAAGCTCATAATAGTGCCTTTGTGTGCTGCAAATACATTAACTCTCTTCTCTGAGACAGAGCCTGCTTCCATTATGCTGGTGTCTGTGGCACACAGGAGTTTCTGCCTACCATAGAAGTGTTAAGTGAAATGTCGCCAGGGGGTTATCACCTCCCTTTCCTGCATGGTTCTGTAAAACTGAGCAGAAAGGGAGCTCCCACAGCCCTGCTAGGAAGCCTTGAGGAGTAACCCTTGTCTGTGCTTTGTTTATAAGTGTGGGTTTTTTTCAGTAAGGAAGGAATAAACATTGTTTTGCTGTATGTTTTTCTGGTATGAAGACCTGGCCTTCCACTGCTCATTTCCAACACTTCTAGCTGCCTTTGTGGAAAACAAGGCATCGCCCAGGAAGATTTACCTAATGTGAGGCTCTCCCTCTCCTTTTTTTCCCTGCATGCTCCAAACACGCCTCCCATGGGGTTTTACTGTCTGTACATTGCCTACAAGAACCAACTGTAGGTTTAGTTTCTTATACCTTTTGAGTTCATTGTATTTCTTGTCTGCCAGCCTTTGCTGCCAGGACAAGCGAAGGGTTTTTAATGTTAGTGTCTTTTTCTTACTCTGGTCACTGCCATCTTCCCTCAGACTAATGAGTCTGTACTGTGGACCCTAGTTATTATTCACTGTGATTATTGCCTAATTGTGGTTTATGAAAACTGGTGTCACCTCCGACAAGGTGTATGTACTCCCTAGCTTGTGCACACATGAAATTGTTGTCAACATGAAAATTGCTTGACATGTTGATATTTTATGATGTTGGATGGGTACACCCTGGAACGTATTTCAGTTATGTAATTCGGTAGTAGCAGGTGATCATAAGACATTTTCTACAGCAAATATAATGCCTGGGACAAAGATACAAGGATTTAGGCAGTGACAGATTAAAAACTAATTGTGGTGCAATGCTGGTGCCAGTTTAAAAGGTTAAACACTGAAACCAGCATTTTAGGTTTTCAAGCTTCTGTCATCGCAGTCCTACCTTTGCCAAGCTGAAGAGCTTGCCTCCTGTCTATTTTGCATTTTTCTCTGTGCTCCAAAACACACAGGGCACCTGATGTACAGAAGCAAAGGTGCACCACCTGCTTGGGGCCGTCCTGGGCAGGGCACAGGGTGAGCAACCATGGCTTGGGGTGAGGGAGAGGACCGTTGGCCACTGCACCACTCATGCCTGCCAAATACAGTCCCTCTTCTTACCCTGAGAAACTGTTACCTAATCTATGATAAAAATCATGGGCAGGCAAATGAAGTAAGGGAGGAGAGAAAGCGAGGTGGGCAACAGAAGGACATCCCTACTTCTTACTGTAGCATGAATGAAGTTTGGGGTCCATTTAATTGCAGCCTTTCCTCCTCCATGTCTTCACTTTCCCACCCCCTCTCCAGGCAACTTCCTGGGAATTGGAGTGAGGCAAAAGAGATGCCTCGGGAGTGAACTGAATATAAAGAAGCATGTGGAGCAAAATGCAAGAGCTTGGGAAGAGGTACCAGGTGTAGGGACAGAACAGGCAGGTGTCCTGCGGTTGGACTGCAGCTGAAGGTGGCTTTCAAGTAGAGCACATCAAATGCTCAACCTAGACCTTTCTAGAATTGTGGCCAGTCATACTTTATTGAGGAAAAATTAAGGATATTTAGGTTGGGAATGTTGACAAAGCAGTGGTGGTGGGGTCTGCAGGAAAAGCTCATGTCACAGAGGTTTGAAGGAAGTGCTGTGTGGGACCCACATTGCTGAAGGTGCAACTGGAGAGTTTGAACTTGGTACCCGCAGGGTGGAGGAAGTGGCCAGCTTCTTGAGTTGCAGAACAAACACCTAGGAAACTTTGGCTTCTTGTAAGGCTTCCTGTGGGAGAATTTATTTTCTGTGGCTCAGCTTCTGTGACTGCTAAACGGAAGAATGGTGTGTTTGTCAGTTCACGGGAGTCAGCGCATCAGTGCTGGAAAATTGCTGTGAGGTCTTTGGATGGACATTACCATGAAAAGTACTTTAGTCAAAGGATCATCGTAAAAACACTTAGTTGTGTTTATGTTTTAAAGCAGATTTTCTTAATGCCATGTTCTGCAGTATGAGCTTCAGTTGCTGTTATTTTGAAAGTGACTTGCAATGTCTTCTCCGGATTTGTGATTTGCTTGCTGGCTTGGTGTGTTTTTTTCTTTTTTTTTTTTTTTTTTTTTTTTTTTTGTAAAGACTAATGAAAGAATAATTTGTCTTTTTTTTTTTTTTTTTTTTTTCTGATTTCATGTTTCGGAGATAAAAGATTAGAGCTGGATGAAAATTGGAGGTTTTTTTCCTTAACATTAACTTTTATTGAGCGAAGAAAAAATGCTAAATTATCAAAATTAAAAAAATCGATTCTGATAGGGAAACAATGAAATGGATGTATAAACAACTTTCTGAATTACAGTTTTTCTAAATTTTATAAGCTATTGAAAATGTTACTGTCATTATTTTGCCTCAATCAGAGCAAAATGTAGGTCTTGCAAATAGTGGGAGAAGGCTATTTTGTAACAGGGGAGATGCGTCTCAGAAAAACTGGCCCAAACAAAAATGAGCCAGGGACGAATAGCTCACAGCAGGGAAATCACTGAATTATGGTATCAACCAGGTTGGAAAAGACCTTTAAGATCAAATCCAACCGTTACCCCAGCGCTGCCAAGACCACCACTAAATCATGTCACTGAGGGCCTTGTCTACACGGTTCTTGAACACTTCGAGGGAGAGTGCTTCCACCATTTCCCTGCACAGTCTGTTCCAATGCTTGATCACCCTTTCTGCGAAGAAATTTTTCTTAATATCCAGTGTAAACCTCTCCTTGTGCAGCTTGAGGCTGTTACCTCTTGTCCTGTTGCTTGTTATTTGGGAGAAAAGATCGGCCACCTCCTCACTTCATTCTCCTTTCAGGCAGTTGTAGAGAGCAATAAGGTCCTCCCTGAGCCTCCTTTTCTCCAGGCTAAATGCTCCCAGTTCCCTCAGCTGTTCCTCATGAGACTTCTGCTCCAGATCCTTCACTAGGTTCCTTGCCCTCCTCTGGACCTGCTCCAGCAACTTAGTATAGGTCTTATAATGAGGGGCGCAGAACTGAACACATGTACCATTACAGTGAAACCCAGCCAGACTGCTTCAAAATATAAACATTTTGTGTCACAATAAAATATTTACATCTGAATAGTACTATCTAAATCAAGATGCTTCTAAAAGTTTTTGTGGTTAGTGAAACCAAAAAGTAACATTATATATCCTCTTCCCCACCAATATTTCATTATGTGGGATATGTGCTATCTGCTGGAAAAATCTTTCCAATATAAAGTTTCTAATCCAATTCTAGGTAGGATGAATCTAAAATACAGTGGGTGTAGCGACTGTCTCTTAACCCCTCCCATACTTCAGCATATTTTTCAGTCACTACTGAGATTAAATGTGTTTTAAAATGTTAGCTATCTGATAACAGGGAAGGATAATGTTATGAGAAGTGTTTTGCTAAATTAGTCATTTTGTATTTCAGTGAGAAATATTTTAATGTGTTACCTTAATCTTTCTCTAATTTGTTCAAATTAAGTTGAATTTAATATTGTCTGGCATGATGCAACTGCCAAGTTAGGCCTATATAAGAAGATGTTAGTTCAGGTACCTATATATGTGATATACTCCTACATTTAAAAAAATTCTGTTAAATTTAAGACCCGAATTTTAACTACCTGGTATGACACAGTGCACTAAAAAAGCCTGAATTCTAATTCTGCCTACATGTTGTTGCTGAAAAAACAGAAGGAAAAAGTGGTATGACACCTAGAGTACACCTCATTTGCTGCAGAGTCATCCATCAGCAAAATGATAACTAGCCAACCCGTTTGTCAACAGAGCACTATTAAATTTGTCATTTAAGTTGGTAGGTAAACAAGAGAGTTAATGGACCAGAGACAAGCTGGTCATGACGGACAAGAAATATAAGGATTCTGCCTTGTGCATCGTTTCATACCCATGCTATTTTGATTTGGCACCAGTTTTACTCTTGTTTTACACTTGTCTTGCACTGCAGTGGATAATTACACAAAGATGAAGACAATTGAGAATCAGGCCTGACATATTTCAGAGAGCAAATTGCAGCAACTGCAGTTAGGACTCCTTAGGTGCTTGCCCTGGTTTTGCAAATCACTTTCTGTGTGACCTTGGACAATTAACCTTTCTGTGTTTCTGTTTGTCTAACTGTATTGCCTCCCAGGGTGTTCTTAGGCTTAATTTATCAATCATTTAATACACTCTTATAAAATATTTTGGAATCTCTGCTTAAAGAGACCAGGTAAGTGCAGAATAGTATTTAGAAGTATAATTCAATTATTAAACTTGGTTTGTACCTGCTTTGATTTACTAGGTTTTATCAACAGGATTTAATCCAAAATATTTACCCAGTAGAGATGAAGAAAACCAGGAGAGAGTTATTAGGATCATGGATATTTAAAGGGGTGAAAATTTTCAAGAAATGATTAATGGGTTTCTTTAGGCATGATATGACACTGAGTCTTTCAAAGAAGCTTAAATAAATTCATATTTGCATTAATATGCATTACTTAGCAAGGTATTCTCCATGTTTTTAGCTTGCAAGCCTACCATGGAAAGGCAGGAAGATTTTTAAAAAAGATCAGTAAATAAAGCTGGTCAGAAAAGACAATTTCCCATTTTTCTTCTTATCTTTTAAATGAAAGTTTCAGTCACGTCAGAGAGAAGCAGAATTTGCAAGGTACTTGTCTGAGCTCATGCATTTCTGTGATTGTAGGGTTGAAGACTGCAACCACTTGAAGTAGGCAGAAAAGCATTTATTTTTTTTTGCCAGAAATTCATCCTTGGACATAGGAAGTTGCCTTCACAGAACTAAATTTTCTAACGAAGATGATTATTTTTGGTCAGAAAAATCTCTGTCTAGACTACTTTGTAAAAAATAATAAACTATAAACTCATCTGAAGCTCCATGCACTGAAGATTACCCTTTATTCTCCTTACACCAGTTCAAGCTGTGAGGATTTTACTGTGGCTGCTTCAAGGTTTACACCAGGGGAAGTGAGAGCAGCCAGAAAACTAACCCCAAACTCACTAGTGCCAAGGGAAAGCATGGCAGAAGCTGAGACATGATGAACATATGAAGCAAGATGCAGGTGTAAATGCCAATTTTTCTGTTTCCTGGAAGAGCTCCTCATCATTAGTGGGGAGGAAAATAGCAGAGCATTTTGCAGATAACCTGTTGAACACATTGCGTTGTAAACAGATGAGGAAGGAAAAATGGATATGCAGCTGTCAAGGAAAGTAGCTGTAGGAGTTCAAAGAACTAATACTTTATAATGAAGAAAGATTTGGAGATGTATGTACTGTATGTAAAATGACTCAGGTCATGATGTGAAAACTGCATATTGCTTCATTTAGAAATCAATCCTGCATGCTAAAGAGCTGTGGTAACATCATTTCTTTCCTGATTAACAGGGCTTTTCTGCCTGTTCTTCTGATGGCACAGTACTGAAAATAAAACCCCATCAAATCCCTTATTGTACTTAATGCAATGTATATTTTAGGATCAGGAGAACTTGCTTCTTCATCCAGGGAGAATAGCTGGGAGCCCAGCTCAGTGCCAGGCTCAGGCTGCTGACTTAGCTTTTCTTCAATGAGCACTGCAGCCCTTTTTCCTCCTACTCCCTTCCCAAGCTGCAAACTAATAAGCTTTTTTCTCCTGCCAGCTGCAAAGAAAGAAAACAATTGAAAGAATGTTGTACCTATGCTGAAATACTTGTGAAGGGCTGACATATTACAGGATAGGAGGGTCAGAACAGTGCATAGACATAAGAGGATGATAACACTGACGTGAGAGTGATTTTTTCAGTTTGCTCATTCTTAAGCTGAAGTCACATCTTTATCCTTACATCTACTCTGGAAGCACTGTGGTTTATTCGTCTTTAGCGGAGCTTAATTCTGCCTGTTTTCAGGTGAATGTTTTCAAACCCAGCAGATGAATGTCTGATTCTCCATCTCCTCACACTCTGAGTGGTCTCTCAAGTTTGCAGAAAGCACCCCTTTGTGCTGCCTAATGTGATCCTGCTGTTCACCTTTGTGGCAGCATTTCTGGCTGGAGTATGGGCACCACCTTGTTTTTTATTCTGCAAGGCAAAGGAGGCTCAGACCAACGTACAGGAGTCACAGTTATGTTTCTCCTCTATCCTCAGTATGGCAAATCTTTATGTTTTTCTTTTTTTCCTCTGAGCTGGGTGAAAAGTGGTTCAACTCTATATGAACTTCTCAACCATCACCAAGTCTGGTTTAGAGGGTACAAGTCACTCATGCTGTCTTTGGGGGTGTAAGCTTATTAGGAACTGATGCTGATTAAGACTGACCTTACAAGTCAGAAGCTTCTGAGTGTTGTTGCTGTCAGAGGCTGCCACATTCACTTTCTTAGAGCGCCTTGTATTATCATACCTAGGTGACCAATTATCATATTGTGAGTAACCACCATATCTTGAATGGCTGAACACAGGCAATTTCTTTTATTATATGGCCATTCAGTATAAGAAGTAGTGGAGGCATGAGTTTCCATGGAACAAATACATTTTTACCTCTATTAGCAGACTCAGAAGGAGATGACCTTGCCTGTAGAGCAATAGTGTCCGGGAGCACAATGTCAGTCCTGATGAGTCACCCTACTCTCCCTAAGTGCCTTGTGCACTGTTCCAGGATTCCTTATGCAGGGTTAATTACACCAGCACAGGGGAGGTTGCTCTTTTGCTGGCTAACACTCCACTTTTTATTCAGGACTGAGCTCATCATTATGCCAGTTTTGGTTTTTTTGTAATCAGACAGGAAACTGTAGGAAGCAAAGCCCTTTGAAAACCAAAAATTATTCATCAATAGTTTATACATTGGTTGTTGAATAAATTATTTGTGAGCATCACTGCCCTGCTCTGTGTGGAAGAGTTATAAGACCCTGACTTTGCTTACTAACTCCTGGTCAAGCTTCCCTTGGTTGTTTCCACTGTCTCTGGTACTTCCTTTTTCCATTGCTTTATTCATAAAGTTGGGATTTTTATCGCTCTCTGTTCAGTAATAATGTGGTTCCTATCCTTCCTGCAAGAAGAAATTTCTTATTTTTTTATTACGTATAATCATTCTTTCCTTAATTTATAGCATGTCATGTATTATTCAGTGACATTTCTTGGCTCTGATTACAGGTTCTATATAATCTTACATACTTCAAAAATGATTGTTTAAATTACAATAGAATAATATCCAGCTCATTTATCTGCTGAATATCTTTAATTTGCAGTTATCAGGGCCAATATTTTGTACAAAAGAACTTTCTTCAGGAGCCTTGCAGAGAGATGGAGCTAATGTGCCAGGATTCCTCTAGAAAGAGAAGGAAACTGCATAGGGGATCACTACATGCCTCAGGGAAAAATGATGTTGAGGTTTGGAGACAAATGGCACAGAACCTGCAAACCCCTGGAGGCCTGAACCAGAGTGCTTTGAAGATAGTGGGAGCAATGTCAACTGATGGCATATTGTGATCTCAGCAGGTTTTTAAACTTCCAAAGGCGGAAAACTGAGTTAAGCATTCTTGGCCTACTTGCCACCTACAGACAGACTCAAAGGGACACATGAACACTGGGACTCCTGTGTCTCCATTCCTCTGCTCTCTTCTGGTGGCCTGAGCCATCAAAAGCCAAGTGTGATTTGATTGATCTGAGGTGGAAAGAAGACTCATTCAGGATGTAGGGTGAATGGAGAGGACCTGCTTTTAGGAAGTGGAGAAATGAGCATAAAGATAAAAATCTGCTCTTCCTTGACCCTAATGAAATTAATTTTCACATTGTTTCTCAAAATCAATGAAATCATCTGTGTTGTGGTATTGCCCCATCAATCCAGATGCAAAGTGCTTCTATTAATAGTTAAATGTTACATAAGGTAATGTAATGCAAACCCTGTTGGAAGTTTGGCGCCTATTTTTAGCAATGGACATACACAGGTAACCTTCTCCTTTAGCTGCTAGTTTCAGCCCAAACTTGCTGGTCCTTCTGTTTACCCTTTTCTGATGCAATTAGAATGTCTGTGGTCATCTCCGGGATCCCAGCTACTTGCTTTCTGTCTGAGAAAGAGAGAATTTCTTGCTGCGCTGTTGAACAAACAATAAACTGCAGTGCTATCACACCTGGGCTAAACCCTGGAATAAAGCTACTAGAAGTGTCTAGGCTTTTCCCTTTGTTTGTGAAGACCCACTGACTCAAGGGAGAAGATCTGTGAGTGTTTTTTCAGAGTGCTGTTAGGACTGAGTGCAGTCGATGGGAGTTACGGGTCTGAACTGGCTACCCATTCAGCTCCCTTGTCCTTATAAAGTAATGCAAGATGTCCTTACGAACTTACCTTATTTCCCAGAAAGTTTTATTTTAATTGCTCCTTCAGTCCACCTCCACTTCAGAAGAGGCTTCTGGATGCTGCTGTAGCTGATGCAGCTCCTCTGGCCAAGCCAGCCCCAAGTCCAGAAGGACAGGCATTCCCAGGAATTTATTTTGTCTAACTTCGACTTCTCAAGCTACTGGCACATCTGGGTCCTAACCCTCTAGGCAGGCCAAATTGATATCAAGATTTTGTATCTTGGGCCCGTTTCTAACCCATATTGTGAAAGCAGAATGGCACAATGGCACATACCAATGAGTTGGCATATCTCTTTCAGGGTTACTTCAGTCTACTACAGAGATACTGCTCCTGTGTGATTTGTGGCCAGATGTCCATATTCCAACTTCAGCTTTCTCACTTTTGAGGGAGAGGGAATGTGCTGGGTATCCATGCCTACTAGTCTGAGCCCCACAGCTTATCCTTTTTGTGCTCACCTGGGTTAGGTGCAGGGTCAGCTGCAGTGGGCAACGTCTCCCCAGCTAGCATTCCCAGGTTGGCACAGAAAACACTTTTAACATGAAATCAGTTCCTATTAATAAAACTGCCCACTGGAAGCTTTCATTTACATTCTCAATGCCAGGAAAAATAACACGTTTCTTACACAGTTCCTACAAGCTCTTTTATCAAATAAAAGCAAGGGAGGTTTTGTTGTTGCTGCCTGTTGAAGATTCGTGACTGAAAACCCTCAGTATCCACTCTTCTCTCTGGTTGGGATCCAGCACTGCAGAAACTCATTTTCATTGTAGTTCAGCTGAAAACTTTAAAGATCGTGAGCTGGAGCAGTCTCTGGGTGCTGATGCTTGTCAGGTTTATAGATGTATTCCTAAGCAAGTAATTTCTGTTCTCTGCAAGATGTTGCTTCTATCTCTAAGGGCTAGGTTATGTAAAAATAATGGCAGAAGCCTGCCTTAACCTGGCAAAACCTGGGAATAATGGTTATTCAATGAAATGCTGCCTTTTCAATCAACCCTCCTCCCTAATTAGTGCTGCATGATGGAGCTGATCTTTTAATAATAATGAAAACAAAAAAAAAGAGTAATTTGGTTGATGATTGATGGAGAAAAGCTGAATACATTATTAAAAATACCAATCAGAGGGGGTTTAATAAAAACCGTATTTGACAAAAATAATGAGACAGATTTTTCAATATGAATCCCTTGAATGGCTCTTCCATCTAGGCATTATATCTAATGTGGTCTGGTGTGACTTAGAGGGAGAGGCTACCCCCACCAGCTTTACTTCACACACTATAAAAAGTTACTGTGGATCTCAGCAGGCCTTATTGGAATAAATGCATTTCAGTGGGGTTATCTGAGTGTACAAAAGAACAGAGTGGGCTGAGTCAGCCACGAGATGTGGTTTGACACTAGGAATGAACACAAAGCTGAGTTGGTGCACCTTAATACCGAGACTAATTGTGACTAGTAATTGCTTTTAGGTCTGATGCTGTTCTTTTTGTCTCAGTTCCATTTTGAGGGTTGGTGCTAACAAGTCTGAAATTGTAGACCTAAAATGTTAGCTTAATGTGGGAGGTATTTCGTGGGTTAAATTCTTTTAGTTTACTGCAATATTAACTCAAAGAAACATCATAAAGGGACATGGTCTTTTGCTACTGACATGCATTTGAAACAGGAAATGGAGCTAAAAACTTATATCCCACAGGGCTTGGTATGGAAACACCCAAGAAGCCAGAAAAAAAATCCTTTCAGGTAGAAGAAAAAGGCAGGAAAAATCAGAAAGGCTTTTTTTTCTTAGATGGTTAGACCGCTTCAGTATTCCAATGTCTTAGGAGACACAGCATTATTAAAAATACAAACGCCAAAGTTTATGCTGTCCTGTAGCTTCTCCTACGTAACCTCCCTTATTAGGAGGTATTAGAGGTTCCCTGAAAAACCCCAGACCAAACCTGTGAAGTCTCTTACCCAGCTTTCATTGCTGTGGTGTGGTCTGGCCAGTTAGTGTTGGCAACTGGAGATGCTGGGAACGAGGCTCAAAAGGAAAGAGATCTGAACTGTGCAATTGGTGATAGGATTGCATTAAAGAGAGAAACTTTCCTATATGCGCTCTTGAGCACGAAGGGTTGGTGGATACTGGTTTCATGCTACCCTTTTTGCACTACTGTCTGTGAGTTTGGAGATACTGACTCCATCCAGATATAACTATTTTAACAAAAATGAGGGGGTCAGACTCTCTCCTGAGGACAGGTTCCTTCAGTGGGCAATACAGCATGCCCAACTTCAACCTTCTGGGGGACCCTACATCTCTCCATGGATAATACAGGGAGACTAGCCTCCTGTTTTAAGTAGCTGAGTTGATGTAAATACTCCCATAGTGCGGTATATGTAATCTTACATCACAGCAGTGGTTCCTTTCAGATTGAGCCAGGGCAGAAGCTAACTGATTGCAACCAGGCTTTATGAAGAAATATAATTACATGTAAGTCCCATTTCAGAGCAGTTGTGCTGACAGCTAGGGGATTAATTCTGCTCTTACTTATTTGGCATATGCTCCAGATTTTTAATATAATTTAAATTGAAGAGAATATTACGTGACAGGCATCCCTTTAAACTTCTACAACTTCTTGGATCTCCTTCTAACGTTAATTGTAATCCCAAGCGACAAGCCTGCCCATTTAATACAAAATCAGTAAAGTGTTCTGCCTCTGGTGAAGTGCTTGCTGGGTGTGAGGAGTCATTCTGCTGTTCCTGACTGTGTATGCAGTCAAGGCTGGTCTAGGGACTCAGTCCTGCAGTGGCTAGTGTAAGCTCTCTGGTCACAAGGAAAACAAAACCTCCCATCTTCTAAACCACTTGGTCTTCCTCTCTGCTCTGCTGTGCCTGGCTCCTCCCCTCCTCCACTTATTGTGGAAGAAACTTCGGAGCTTTCTGATTCCTGGGGCTGTGTCACCCATCACCCTGAGATGCATTAGGCTGTGCTTCTGAACTGTAAGACAAAAAGGTGTCTCAACTACAACAAGCAAGTCTTAATGCAGCATGTTACAACACTGGGAGTGCTGAAGCCCTTAGGCATGGGTTTTCAAAGGGCTGGACAAGCCTTAAAGACCCTGAGACCCCGTGTACGAAAGTAGTCTTCAGTAAAGCGTGCTCTATAGTCCTCATGGGACCAGGAGAAGTTTGATTATGAAAGTGGCATCCTGGGGATTTCACTGGGTGGGTGATTTTGGAATTGAAGCCTCTGTTTCTCTTGAAGATATAACAACATAGGTGTTTGTTACCCTGCTAAGGGAGACTGGGGAGGGTCACAGGTGGCACTCAAGCCAGGGCCCTCAGTGAACCATGGAAGGCTGAGAGATGCTAGTGGCGTTGAAGCAAGCATGGCAAGCAGACACTCCCTGTGGGCAGAGCGGCACTCCTGTGAGCATCTTTGTGACTATTTCCCCAGTCAGGCAGCTGTCCCACATTTGTAAATAGTCAAATTGATAGTCATGCTGCTGGCTGAGATAAGTGCAATAAGGAACTTGAAGCAGGCAAGAGAACTGCATTAGGAAAAAAAGAATTGGCTTTTTTCCTCTGTAAAATGCTCTGCTAGTTAATGCTGGTGTAACTGAATCTGAACTGTGTCACCCACCTCGATATTGTATTATTAATTCTATAACAATTGTGTTGCAATTCTGTACCATAGATTGCGGTTTTAACTATTTCATTAGCTCAGTGGGAATGGTACACAAAACCAGTTCAATTCTGTAGGATTATATTGAGTCACAACACTCAAAGGAGCAAATTCCAGGATACTAGAACAAATTTGGACGCCACCAACCTCCTCACAGCACAGGTTTCAGCTAAGATCACTCTGACTAAAATATACAGCTAAAGCACAGCTGAACGTGACTCATAGGAAATAATATGCTGACCTGAATACACATGCTGAGTGCATGCCGTGGGTGGGCAACTTAAACACATTGTAAAGCCATTTCTTAGTCCTATTTTTTCCCACTCTGGATCAATGGTGAAACCTGACCTTTAATATTCTGAGTTTTCCCTTTGCCCTGCAAAAAGCAGTAAATATGCTGTCCCCACCCACCCAGCATCAGGAGCTCTTCTGTCACAGATTTATGTAGAAAAGCTTCTGACAAACCTGGTGCTGATAAGTAGTGGGAAAGATTTGCAGCTGGGAGAGATGTTGGAGGCGGTGTAAGGCAAGGGAGCGGGTTTGAGTAAAGTGATGAGGTGCCAGGGTGGATTTGCAGGGACTGCTACAGCTGGGTGAAGGCCTGGGCAGGTCCCCGCACAGGCATACATGCTGCACTGGCTGAATGCTGTTTTGGGTTTGCTGATGTATTGTATAGGGTAGATACAGACTGCTCAATGAAAGCACTTACCTGTGCAAAAATATAAATGCTGATAGGATTATAGTGCCTGTTAGTTTACAATGGAGAAAAGTTCACTATTCCTAATCTCTACTTTGAGCTGGAAAAGAGGCAAACAGTGATGAGACTTCTTTTGTTCACCCACTCAGGTCTTAAGCAGCATCAGCATCAGGCAGCCAGTGTGGTTGCAGCCTCACACAGCAATTCCCACTGACTGCATCTGGGCACACCTTCCTCTACAGGCAAAATCTACCTCTGTAAGGGGAATTCTGGGAAAGAGAGGAGCTTATGTTTTCTTGACATTAATGAGAAGGATCTGGCATTAACTGAAAGTGATTGACAACATTAGGGCAATGATAAAAGGCTGGCCTGGTTGCCAGAGTGACAGACTAGAGGGAGAGACATTTTTTGAGTCCAAGAATTATTCCAGAGGCAAGGAAGTGCATCCTCTCCAAATCCATAGGGATATATATTGGATCTACTTATTTTCCCTATTGCTGCATAAAAACTTGCAATCTTTCAAACAGTGAACTAATTTTTTTTTTTCCCACTGTGGAAAAATGGAGATCAGGATTGTACAGGTCTGTTGGTAACTGTTCCAAGGTCTGCAACTGAGCTCTTGCTAAAGAAAGTGAGCGCCTGAACGTGTTACCATGACACTATAAGTTACTGTGTGCCAGCTGAAATGTGCTAACTGGGTGAGAATATTCCTCAATGGAGGAAATGTTTAATTTCTTTAGTTTTTTTTTCTTTTTTTTTTTTTTTTTAATGTCATGTGCCCTTGTGCTGAATACAGAGGATGACAATAATCCAGTGGTGTTCACCCACACTGGCGTTTCTGCTGTGTTTGGGCATTTGATTATATTGCACTGACTGAATAATCCTGTGAGTATGTAGGACTGCAGATAATTGGATGCCTTAGGACAAGGGCAGGGCAGTGCACCTGGGACTTCACTGTTTAAATCTGGAGTGTGCGTATAGCAACAAGTCTACTAGAATAGATACTTTAATTTAGAAAGTCTGTCTGTGGAAGTGGTGTAGCTCATCTAAAGACATCGTGTTTATAGCTGCTCTCTTCCTTACAAATAGGAATGAGGCATTTAAACAGCTTTAGAATATAATATGCTTTGCACCTAGCTCGATTTTGAACTTCTGAGTCATCAAAAGTGTGTGACTGATTTTGACAGAATGGATTAGAATAAAATAACGAAAATATGCAAAATTCTGCACAGAAAAAATATTGATCTAACTCTAGCCATTTGGACATCAGTATTAAAACCCACATTGTTTCAGTACAAGCTGAATTTAGATGAGTATTGGTGATAATTTTGGATCAAAGAGACAAAACGAACAACAGCGAGTCACCAGAATGAGGTAGTATTCAACTCAACGTCACAGAGGAATTTGGGGATAAAGTAGCTGAGCTTCTAGCTGTGGTATAGAGCCTTACTTGCAGAACTCCTTGTTTTCTGTGGTTTGTTAGGAAGTAAATAGGATGCTGATTTTTAAGGGCACTAGGGAAAATCTGATGACATCTGTACTGAGCACATCTGTCGAGACACACAAGAGTAGAATCCGTGGAAAAAAGGATGAAATGGAGCAAGTCTGATGTTTTGTAGTGGAAATGTGTGCCTCCTGTTGGTCTTTGCGTGTAGCTGCATGCAGCAGACCTCTTTGGTACTATCCATGTGAATTTCCAAGTCTTTTGACAAAGTTTAGCACAAGATAGGATAGGATAGGATAGGATAGGATAGCTCAGCTGGATAAACCTAGAAGGATAATCTACTCCAACTTCCTAACCACTTGAGGGCTGACCAAAAGTTAAAGCATGTTGTAAAGGGCATTGTCCGATGCCTCAAACGTTGACAGGTTTGGGGCATCAACCACCTCTCTAGGAAGGTGGCTCCAGGATTTGACATCCCACTTGGAAACAAATACTTCCTAATGTCCAATCTGAACCTCCCTTGACTAACACAGCTTTGAACCATCACCACATATCCCATCACTGGTTACCAGAGAGATGAGATCAGTATCTCCCTTTATTGATTTCCCCAATAAAGGTCCCTTTAGGAAACTAGGCAGCCAAGGATAAGAGGGAAGGCCCTTGTAAGAATAAATAGTGTTTTAAAAGATAGTTAATAGAGGGTAAAAATAGTCAGTTCTCCCAGGGGAGAGGAGTCCAGAATGCTTTGTGCTGAGATCTGTGCAATTGAACATATGGATTTATGAATTAATTTATGAATAATGCTCTGTAAAAGTGGGTGAATATAGATCATTGACAAACTTGGACTGATGATAGTAAATACTACAGAGTAGTAAAGATGAGAGCTAATTGTGCAGAACTGCAGAAAGATATTGCATGGCTGAGGAACTGGGCAGTAAAATAAAAAACCTGAAAATTTAATCAAAATGGTGCATATTGGAAATCAACAATCCTGACTTCATACATAAGAATGATGGACTGACCATTAGCACTCACCAGTGGATGCAGATTACTGACTGCATGGAAAGCACCTCAGGCTCCAAATGCCCCTGAGCTGCAAATTGGTAGAGGCTGGAGGAGCATTCAGGGTAAGTAGTTTATATGTGCGTCCCCCCACCCCATTACACTCCTTTAAATGTCTGCTTCTGGCTGCTGTTGAAGGCAGGATCCTAGCATCACTGGACTGTCAGAAACGGGACTGCTGTATTCTTACTTTCTTATGCTTTCAAAGTCTCCCTCTTTATAGTGTTTACTTTCTGAATCACCAAGAAATACTTCTTGCTTTGGATAAGGAGTTCATAGGAAACAGAAAAAATATCTTCAAATGTATTGGCTAAACCCCAAACATTTAATTGTTTTTCTTTGTATATGTTTAGAGAAAAAGAGAAATGAGATATATTGAACTTGTGATACTTAGAAAATTACCAATGTTCTCAACAAGTTAATGCATCCTTAGGTCAAGACACATGAGACTGAGTTATGAGTGTATTATAATGTGGCTGTGAAGAAAAAAAAATAAATTTCTTTTTAATTACTTTATTGAATTGTCCGGCATAGTGCTTGGTTATATTTTTCTCTTCTACAGTTTTAGAGGTATAGTCATGTATGAACATATATTCAGACTTAGTGGTTTTGGAGGAAAAGATATTCTTGTTTTAAGGGAAAATACCATTCTGTATCTCAGCATGAACTAAAGGAAATGGTTTTTGCCTCATATTTTTTCTTGTTTTGATGATAGAGAACACAGTTAAAACAGAAAAAGCTATTTTAGAATATGCATACTGCTTAAGACCCAGGAACTTCTGTGTATGCAAATGAGAACATCCATATGCAAATGCTACCAGAAAATGCCTTGATGAAGCCAAAAATTTAAGTGCATTTGTACAGAGAAGATCATACAACCTTAGAATTATGGAGGCTGTAAGGGGTTTCTGGAAATTATCTGATCTCAGATCTCTGCTGAAAAATGGCCGAATTAAAAGTTAAGACTAGGTTGCTCATGGCCTTGTCCAGTTGAGTTTTTCTTATCTCCAAGGCTGGAGATCCCATGACCTTTGTGGGCAGTGATTCCAGTGTCTGACCACTGTTACGGAGAAGTGTTCTCCACATGTCTGATTTCTGTAACCTGTGCCCATTGCCTCTCATCCTTTTGCTGGGCATCCCTGAGAAAAGCCTGGCTTTGTCTTTGTAGTCACCAGCTGTGGACAACGAGTACATCCCCTCTGAGCCTTCCCTTCCCAGCCTGACCAGTCTCAGTTTCCTCAGCCTCCCCTCAAACGTCCTGTTCTGTGACCCCCTAACCATTGTGGTGGCCCTTCACTGGACTTGATCCAGTATGTCAGGATATTTCCTCCACTCCAGACTACACCCGTCCCTCAAATTGACCTCAGCTGCAAAGCTGCTGGGCATGAAAACCTCAGGATAAGCTAAAGTAGGTGTTTCATGTCAAATTTACTGAGTACCAGTCTACAGGCCCTGAAACTTTTGACACACGTCTATCTTGACGTGTGCAATTTTTAGTAGTTATGTACCAGCTGGAAGATGGTCACAGATGGTCACTTACATTTGTAAGTATAGTTTAAATATAAGAATGTGTGCATCTGGTTACCTAAAGGTAATAGTTAAAAAGTGTGCATGGGTGTAGCATATTTTCAAACCGGTTTGGTGTCCACCTTTTCAGAACTTCCTGTGGCAATCGAGTGCTGCAATAAGGAGCTGCCTTCTAAGTCCTTTGAAAAGACTAGTCATCTTTGACACCCTATGTTGGAACGCAATCTGGTTTTAGCCACAAAATCTAGAAAATAATCAAGGCTTCTTTGAACATTTATTCCCCAAATCCCTTTTATTGCTATTTGCTTGTGGGATAAAATTGTTGGAAAAATCAGCCTTGGGCTTACTGAGGTGCTTAAACATATGCCTAATGTAGAAGGTATCCTACTGAAGTAATCATCTTAAAGTCAGGAATGTGTTTGTACTGTGGAAGAACTGGTTTTCATCCTTCATATTCAATGCAAATAGGAATGTGTGCAGCAAAACCAGCCCTTTGCTATTAAAATATTTGTGCTTTTTGTCCCTTGATATAGCAATTTCTTGTCTTAGCAGGATATTCCCTTCCATAAGGAATTCGTGGTATATTTTTACGTCGATATTCAAGCAAGATTTCTTGTTTTAAATGTCATTTAGTTTGTCAACTTTATTGCAGAATGGGGAAATGGTGCTGAATGCACGTGTCACACTCAGTGCTTGGCCTTGGCAGGTTTTCCAGCAAGAATGAATCTTGCAGCTTGTCTACCCTCCAGCCTTTAGTTAGCTGAAACTGCTTTTTACCATTAGAGCTGCTCAGCTGCAATTAAGAGAAGAACATCTGAGTATTTGGGAGTTCCTTGGACCATTAGTTTGAGCAACTTTAATTATGGTAGGAAAGGTTTTTTTTCTTTTTTTTTTTTTTTTTAGTTTTTTTTTTTCTGTCCTTTTAATTACATAGAAACATGTTATTTGAGATTAAACTATCTGAATTGTTGAGGAATTTGCTATTTTGTAAACCCAGTATTTCAGTGACACAACTGTAGCTTTTACCTAGAGCTGTGCAAAACCCCATCAGTTTTTTTTCAGTGGACTGTTTCTGAGAATTTCCACCATTTCATGCAACTCTTGACATTTCTCTTGTTGGTGGGTTTTTGTTTGTGTTTTTTTTTTTTTTTTTTTCATTTATAATTACCATGAAATACCCATATTTTCATCAAAATACAAGCAATCACATGCCCACAGACCCAAGGGTTCTTGTGGTCCAGCTCTATGTACCTGAAGCTTCTTGCTTTTCCTGATCTGCATTCAGCTCAAAAACCTGTTGCTGCCCACAGACTCCACCTCTCCTTACCAACCCAAAGCTACACAAATTAAAAGAAAATTCCTGCTGTTCAGAAAAGACTGTCTTGCATTTGATTTTATTACATGATTTTTGTATTCTTCCAAGCTGTTTCTGTCCAAAGGCAAGATTTCATTCTGATGACTGTAAAGAGTTTCTAAGCCTCCAAAAGACTACTTAGAGGAGCATTCCCATTGACATCAAAGAGCTTTAGATGCAGAGAGGATCATTCTGAAGACACTGAAAACAATTCTGAGGTTTTTTTCAAACTCTGCATTGTAATATTGATGTTTGCAACTTATCTGCTCCCTCCAAGCTGAATTACTGAATTCCTAGATTCTTCAGCTACAATATCTACAGAAAAATTGATTCTCTAGAATCTGCTAAATACGCAATATTATGGAAAGGAAGAAAGAAAACTTTGACAGCAAATGCAAACAGCCTCTGCTTATTGGTCTGGTTACAGAAGGGCAGTCTGCATCCACAGCTGCTGCCCAGTCACTGAGTAGTGCACAAGTAGAAAATATTGGGGCTTAGAGAAGGAAGGCCAGACATGCTTTCTCACTCTACCCAGGGAAGCTTTTCATAAGTCCTGTTCTCGGTCTGTCCTCATTGATGAGTCTAACTTCTGTGGCAGTGCACGAGCAGAGATGAGGGTTTCTAGCTTGAAACTGGAATGTTGTTACTTGAGTGAAATGTTCATGTGTTGTTCTTGGGTTGACTGCAGAGTTAACAGCTCTTTTTTTGGTCAGCAGAATGATCCCCAAAAGGGATAGCGCTCCTCTGCCAGCTCCTGAATGAATGTCTGAAATAGTTCTATAATTTACTGGGTTCCATGTATCTGAATAGTCAGCCAGATGACATGGGCTGTGCAGCATCTTGCTGTGCAACAGAGAATACAACAGAATCTCCACCTTTACTGTAGGGACAGCTGTAGCACTTATTAGCGATAGAGGATGTGAAAGGCAGGATGAAATTTGTCAGTAAATTTGCCCCTACAGTGCTGGGATGGTGTCGTGGTTTAAGCCCCGGCTGTAAATTAGAACCACGCAGTCTACTTCCCCCCCCCCCCCCCACTCCCCAGAGGGATGGGGAGGAGAATCGAAAGAATGTAACTCCCACGGGTTGAGATAAGAACAGTCCAGTAACTAAGGTATAACACAAATCACTACTGCTGCCACCAATAATAATAATGATAAGAGAAATAACAAGGGAAGAAAATATGATACCGCTCGCCGGAAAAGAGCCCGACCGAAAGAGGACGTGCCCTTCCGGGTAGCTCCCAGTTACATCCCCGGGCATGACGTGCTGTGGTATGGAATACCTCTTTGGCTAGTTTGGGTCAGGCGTCCTGTCCCTGCTTCCTCCCGGCCCCTCCTCCTCCCTGGCAGAGCATGAGACTCACAAAGTCCTTGGTCAGTCTAAACATCAGTGTTATCAGCTCTGTTTCGAGGCTAAAAGTCAAAAACACAGCACTGCACCAGCTACTAAGAAGGAGAAAAACTGACTGCTACTGCTGAACCCAGGACAGTATCCACCCCTTATTCCATACCATTCACGTCATGCTCAGATCCCACATTTTCCATATACCCTCCCTCTCATTTCAGTCCACTGTTATCTTAGTGCACGGACCAATTCCTATAAAGCTACTGAGTCCATTCGGTTCATGATGTTGGGCTCCATCTCTTGTAACAGTCTTTCAGAGCAGGAGAAGCTGTGTACAGTGTTGGATCGTTGTCTGCTGATGCTGATCATTCCTTTACTGTAGAACTCATCCGGTTCTATCAAAGTTCATTCTCTGTTGGGATGATGGTCGGAGGGAAGTCAGGGCCAGTCGCTGGTGCCCTGCAGACTTCTAGTTGATGGCTATAGCAGGCAACAGCGTACAATTGCGTTCATTGTCTGTTTTCCCCTAAAATCAAATCCCCTTGAGGTACACATCGGACTTCCCCATCTTCCTGCATTACCCACCAAGTATATCCAGGTCCCTGAGCAAAAGCAATCCCACGAGTGGGTTTGCCTTTACCTGAAGCAGGAATAACCCAGACTGTCTTCCCCAGCAAATTCTTCATGTGCACCACAGGAACTTTGTCCCCCTCTACAATATGTAAAAGTTCTGACTGGGCTGGGCCAGCCCTGTTGGCAGATCCTCTGGTGTTGACCAACCAGGTGGCCTTTGGTAAGTGTGTATCCCAATGCTTGAAAGTTCCCCCACCCATTGCTCTCAGTGTAGTTTTTAACAGCCCATTGTACCGTTCGATTTTCCCAGAGGCTGGTGCATGGTAGGGGATGTGATATACCCACTCAATGCCATGCTCTTTGGCCCAAGTGTCTGTAAGGTTATTCCGGAAATGAGTCCCATTATCTGATTCAATTCTTTCTGGGGTGCCGTGTCGCCACAAAATCTGGTTCTCAAGGCCCAGGATAGTGTTCCGGGCAGTGGCATGGGGCACAGCGTATGTTTCCAGCCATCCGGTGGTTGCTTCCACCATGGTAAGCACATGGCGCTTGCCGTGGCGGGTTGGTGGGAGTGTGATATAATCAATCTGCCAGGCCTCCCCATATTTGTACTTCAGCCATCGTCCTCCATACCAAAGAGGCTTTAACCGTTTGGCTTGTTTAATTGCAGCACATGTTTCACACTCATGAATAACCTGGGCAATAGTGTCCATTGTTAAGTCCACCCCTCGATCACGGGCCCATCTATATGTTGCATCTCTGCCCTGATGGCCTGAAGTGTCATGGGCCCACCGAGCCAAAAATAATTCACCTTTATGTTGCCAATCTAAGTCCATCTGAGCCACTTCAATCTTAGCAGCTTTATCCACCTGTTGGTTGTTCTGGTGTTCCTCAGTGGCCCGACTCTTGGGTACATGGGCGTCTACATGGCGTACCTTCACCACCAGGTTCTGCACCCGGGCAGCGATATCTTGCCACAGTGCAGCAGCCCAGATGGGTTTACCTCTGCGTTGCCAGTTGCTCTGCTTCCATTGCTGCAACCACCCCCACAGGGCATTTGCCACCATCCATGAGTCAGTATAGAGATAAAGTACTGGCCACTTTTCTCGTTCAGCAATGTCCAAGGCCAGCTGGATGGCTTTCACCTCGGCAAACTGACTCGATTCACCCTCCCCTTCAGCAGTTTCTGCAACTTGTCTTTGAGGACTCCATACGGCTGCCTTCCATCTCCGATGCTTTCCCACAATACGGCAGGACCCATCAGTAAACAAGGCATACTGCTTTTCACTTTCTGACAGTTTATTATATGGTGGGGCCTCTTCAGCACGCATCACCTCCTCCTCTGGTGACATTCCAAAATCTTTGCCCTCTGGCCAGTCCATGATGACTTCTAGAATGCCTGGACGACTGGGATTTCCTATTCGAGCTCGTTGTGTAATTAGTGCAGCCCATTTACTCCATGTCGCATCGGTTGCATGATGTGTAGAGGAGACCCTGCCTTTGAACATCCAGCCCAAAACGGGCAACCGGGGTGCCAGGAGGAGCTGTGCTTCAGTGCCAATCACCTCCGAAGCAGCTCGAACCCCTTCATAGGCTGCCAGTATCTCTTTCTCAGTTGGGGTATAGCTGGCCTCAGATCCTCTGTATCCCCGACTCCAAAAGCCGAGGGGTCGACCTCGAGTCTCCCCTGGAGCTTTCTGCCAGAGGCTCCAGGTAGGACCATTCTCCCCGGCTGCGGTGTACAGTACATTTTTTACATCTGGCCCGTTTCGGACTGGTCCAAGGGCTACTGCATGAACTATCTCACGTTTAATTTGCTCAAAGGCTTGTTGTTGCTCAGGGCCCCATTTAAAATCGTTCTTCTTCCGGGTCACATGATAGAGAGGGCTTACAATCGAACTGTAATTTGGGATGTGCATTCTCCAGAACCCCACAGCACCCAAGAAAGCTTGTGTTTCTTTCTTATTAGTTGGTGGAGACATTGCTGTTATTTTGTTGATCACATCTGTAGGGATCTGGCGACGTCCATCTTGCCATTTTATTCCCAAAAACTGAATCTCCTGTGCAGGTCCCTTGACCTTACTCCGTTTTATGGCAAAACCAGCCTTCAGCAGGATTTGGATTATTTCCCTCCCTTTCTCAAAGACTTCTTCCGCTGTATCACCCCACACAATAATGTCATCAATGTATTGCAGGTGTTCTGGAGCTTGCCCCTGTTCCAGTGCATTCTGGATCAGTCCATGGCAAATGGTAGGGCTGTGTTTCCACCCCTGGGGCAGTCGGTTCCAAGTGTACTGGACGCCCCTCCAAGTAAAAGCAAACTGTGGCCTACACTCTGCTGCCAAAGGAATTGAGAAGAATGCATTGGCAATATCAATCGTGGCATACCACTTGGCTGCCTTTGACTCCAGTTCATACTGAAGGTCTAGCATGTCCGGTACAGCAGCACTCAATGGTGGTGTGACTTCATTCAGGCCACGATAGTCTACTGTTAGTCTCCACTCTCCGTTAGACTTTCGCACTGGCCATATGGGGCTATTAAAGGGTGAGCGGGTCCTGCTGATCACTCCCTGACTCTCCAGACTACGGATCAGCTTATGGATGGGAATCAGGGAGTCTCGATTGGTGCGATATTGCCGCCGGTGCACTGTTGCGGTCGCGATTGGCACTTGTTGTTCTTCGACCTTCAGCAACCCCACAACAGAAGGATCCTCTGAGAGACCAGGCAAGGTGGACAGCTGCTCATTTTCCTCAGTCTCCAAAGCAGCAATACCAAAAGCCCATCGGTACCCTTTTGGGTCTTTGAAGTACCCTCTCCTGAGGTAATCTATGCCGAGGATGCATGGAGCCTCTGGACCAGTCACAATGGGGTGCTTTTGCCATTTCCTTCCAGTCAGGCTGATCTCAGCCTCCAGTACAGTCAACTCTTGGGATCCTCCTGTCACTCCAGAGATATAGATGGGTTCCACCCCTTGACAGCTTGACGGCATCAGGGTACACTGTGCACCGGTATCTACGAGAGCTTTATACTTCTGTGGGACTGATGTGCCAGGCCATCTGACCCACACAGTCCAGTAAATCCGATTATCCCCTACCTCCACCTGGCTGGAGGCAGGGTCCCTCTAACAGTCATCACAACGTTGGACACCTAAGTCGTATTGAAAGGGATTATTCTTCGTTATCATAGGAGCTGGAGTAAAATCAGCTCTTCCGCTCCATCTGGGAACCTGCTCACCAGAGACTGAAGCCGCAGCTCTCATGGGATGATTAGTCTTGACCCTTGTTCCTATTTTCAATTCATGCACCCGTTCCTCCAAAGCTGAAGTAGGTTTTCCATCCCACTTCGTCATGTCTTCTCCATGATCCCGCAGGTAAAACCATAGGGTGGCCCGTGGTGTTTGCCTTCTATATCTTCTGTCTCGAACAATAGGACGTCTTTTGTTAACAGCTGAGACGTGTGTTGGTACACGTGAGGAGCTGGATAAATCAGATAGATCGTCCCTCAATTGTTTGACATCCTGGGACAGTTTTTCCACAGCTGAGATGATGGAAGGGGTGAGATTGTCTTCGAACTCTCGGAGTTTATGAATCATTTCATCCACTGTTGGTGTTACTATGTCACCCCAGGTTACTGTTGCCAATGAATGGGCATATGATGACGGTGCATTCCGTGTAAGTTTTCGCCACATGGGTCGTGTACATTCGACTTCATCTGGGTCTATGGGTATATCTCCGTTATTCAGTTTGATGTGATAAATCATCTCTACGATGGCTGATTCCCTCAGAGACTGGATGCCTTTGTCTAAAGTAGTCCACTTGGCCGAACGACTCGTAACATCATCCTTGTATGGAAACCTTTCTTTCACAGCTGCCAAGAGCCGCCTCCAAAGACTGAGGGACTTTTTCTCTCTTGCAATTGCTTTGTCAATTCCCCCTTCTCTAGCAAGTGATCCCAGCTGCTTGGCTTCCGTACCTCCTAGTTCGTGACCATCGGCCCCATTGTCCCAGCATCGGAGCAACCAGGTGATGATGTGCTCCCCTGGTTGACGGGTAAAATCTTTTCGCATATTCCGTAGCTCGGTTGAGGTCCGAGGTCGAGAAGTCACCTCTTCTTCTTCTTCGTCATGTGATGATGACTCCTGACCAGATGCTGTCCTGAGTGGTGAATACATTGTTTCTTCATCTTGCTTCACCCTTCTTGCCTCTTTTTTGCTTTTTCTCTTGCGTAGAGGGGCAATCGATATTGGTACGAATTGGTCCCCTGGTTTAGCTGCAGTCATCACTGTGGTTTGAGTAGCAACAGTACTTGTTGCTGGGGGTGGTGTAGCTGCTGTGGTTGGAGCTGGGGTAGCTTCGCTGTCTGTTGCAGTCGAAGTTTGAGTAGCGGCTGTACTTGTCGCTGGGGGTGGTGTAGCTGCTGTGTTTGGAGCTGGTGTAGCTGCACTGTCTGTTGCAGTCGAAGTTTGAGTAGTGGCTGTACTTGTTGCTGGGGGTGGTGTAGCTGCTGTGCTCGGAGCTGGAGTAGCTGCGCTGTCTGTTGCTTCGCCCTCAGATCCAGGGACATTTTTTCTCTTTTGAAGGTGCTGGATAGCGTTGAACAAGGCCCGGTAAGCATAGGCCAAGCCCCAGCACGTTGACATGATTTGTCCCTCTCTGGTATGACCAGGATGACAGCACACCTCATTTAAGTGTTTTACTAATTCTTCTGGATTTTGCAGTTGTTCGGTGGTGAAATTCCAAAACACTGGAGGGGCCCACTGACCTAGGTACTTGCCCATACTATCCCACACACCCTGCCACTCATGGCTGTCCAGCCTCGGGGAAAATCTCTCGGTCCCCCTATTTTGTCGTCTAACCCCAGACAAGACCCAAACCCGACTCTGCTTAACTCTTGAGATCAGACGTAATGGTTGTGAACAAAACACACTCTGTATGCGTGTCAACATGGTGACCCCCATCACAATCAGCAAACAGGTCTCAACAATATTAAAAGGCCACTCAAAAAATTCAAAACTCTCAAACGATGCTGTAAACGGTCTGGAAGGGGCACTGGGAGGGTAAAAGAATGTCTCCTTCATAGGTTGACCACCCAGGAAGGAGAAAAAAGATGTATAGTTGCTAAGCATTTGTATTATATACCTCCCAAAGTATAAAGGTGGTGACCACACTGGGAACACAAGCCAGATCAGTTTCATGATCAATCCTTCTATTGTATTACAAGTCATTGCCACAAAATACAACGAGACAACAACCTTAGCCCAAGCCCCACACTTGAAAAACACCAACACAGCAAATACCGGCTCTAAGTAACCTACGTCATATTGAGACTGTGAGATCAAAACCAACAACTTTGAGAGCCAATAAATCAGCATTGTGACGAGTGACTATTAATCTAAAACACTGAATGCTTATCACAAATACGATTAGACACACTCCGGTCAGATCTGTCGTTATCTCAACCCTTCGAGCCCCACGTTGGGCGCCAAAAAAGAACTGTCGTGGTTTAAGCCCCGGCTGTAAATTAGAACCACGCAGTCTACTTCCCCCCCCCCCCCCACTCCCCAGAGGGATGGGGAGGAGAATCGAAAGAATGTAACTCCCACGGGTTGAGATAAAAACAGTCCAGTAACTCAGGTATAACACAAATCACTACTGCTGCCACCAATAATAATAATGATAAGAGAAATAACAAGGGAAGAAAATATGATACCGCTCGCCGGAAAAGAGCCCGACCGAAAGAGGACGTGCCCTTCTGGGTAGCTCCCAGTTACATCCCCGGGCATGACGTACTGTGGTATGGAATACCTCTTTGGCTAGTTTGGGTCAGGCGTCCTGTCCCTGCTTCCTCCCGGCCCCTCCTCCTCCCTGGCAGAGCATGAGACTCACAAAGTCCTTGGTCAGTCTAAACATCAGTGTTATCAGCTCTGTTTCGAGGCTAAAAGTCAAAAACACAGCACTGCACCAGCTACTAAGAAGGAGAAAAACTGACTGCTACTGCTGAACCCAGGACAGATGGGTGTCAGGGAAACTTGTGTCATGTATTGCAGGTGGAGGAGGTGAGAGTTGGCTCTCCTTTGTACTGATGGGCAAGTAAGAAGATAGGCAGAAATCTGGCATATTGTATCTCAGTGACAGGTCAGCTGGACTTTTTCCCCAAAAGGGGAAAGCCTGCATTGCTTAGTTTTTTAAGTGTGAATAAAAGGTCCTGAATCATGGTTGTGTTATCAAAGAAAACCTGAAATGTACCTTCTTGTCCAGGTCAGGGAGCTCATGTCTACCTGGTCATCACTGAAACTACCATAACCAGAGGATGATCTGGATACACTTGTGGTCCAAGTAGTGGCACCTTATGGGCTGCATCAGTATGTGACTGCCTTATGTCCCTGATGTTAAAATCACCCTAACCTGTGTGCTGCATGCTGCTGCTTATTTGCTTTAATCCCTGCTCAGAACCCTGAGTGACAAACTTCAAATAAAGCCAGGTTTTTGCTTGGAAAATAATAAAATTTTTTTTTTTTTTTTTTTCTTTCCAGAAAACCATTGCAAAGCTTGATGTGTAAACTCCCCCCAGGCATTTGGGGAGCTATTTCATGTATTTCCATCATCTGTCTCATGACAAAATGCGTTGCTCTCTGGAGTGTGTCCATCTATCTCGGTTGACTACACAGGGACAAAACCCGCTGAGTTTAGACTAGACTCTTTGACAGCTTCATGTGATGAATCTTGCCCTTAGTGTACTGGCTCTCAATCTGAAGAAAATGATGATACAGCAGGCAGGAGCTGGAAAACATCTAATGTCTACTGAGCTCATCCACAGCCTAACACATAAAAATAATTACCCTTATGACCTTTTCCTTTTGAGAAAGATTCACTCTTGCAAAGAGCTAACTGTCTCCAGTCGCTGAATGCTTTCAGCAGCAGTTGGGGTTTCTGTGCAGCTAGTAACGAATACACAGACCTTCCCAGGATTAGGACTTTGGTGATCTCATGCTGCTTCTGAAAGCTCAAAGCATCACTTGTAATCTAAGGCCAGAAAGGTCTGGAATTGATGCATGAGAGTTAGAACACATAGGCACACTTCTGAGAACAAGGCCTCCTGTTAAGGCTGTAAATTAGCTGATTAAACATTAATCCTAAACATGTGGGACCTGGCTCACCAGAGATTTAATTATTTAATCTGTAAATGTAATAGCTTTGGATATGTAAAGAACTGCACATTTACTTGTAGATAGATTATGAAAACTACAATGATAAATTTACTACTGTGTAACATCTGAGTCCTGTAACATCAGACTAGATGTTCATTTGTATGTCTTGCATTGTTCTTAGGGCAGAGTGAAACATTAACACATATCTCCGCAGCTAAGTAACATGACCTTCAAATGACATCTGCAACTTGGGGCAGTGGTATCAAAAGCTTATTTACCGAATCATAGAATCATTAGGGTTGGAAAGGACCTATGGAGATCACCTAGGCCAATGCCCGTGCCAAGGCACGGTCACCTAGAGCAGGTGAAGGGGGCCTACAAGGATGCTGGGGAGGGGCTATTCATCAGGGACTGTAGTGACAGGACAAGAGGTAACGGGTTCAAACTTAAACAGGGGAAGTTTAGATTGGATATAAGGAAGAAATTCTTTACTGAGAGGGTGGTGAGGCACTGGAATGGGTTGCCCAGGGAGGTTGTGAATGCTCCATCCTTGGTGGTGTTCAAGGCCATGCTGGATGAGGCCTTGGGTGGCATGGTTTAGTGTGAGGTGTCCCTGCCCATGGCAGGGGGGTTGGAACTAGATGATCTCAAGGTCCTTTCCAACCCTAACTATTCTATGATTCTATGATTCTATGAATGCGTCCAAGTGGGTTTGAATGAACTACGGCTGATCAGAGAATGAGAAAACCTCTTTCGTGGTGAAAATGGGCTCCTTATTTATTTATTTATTGTGTGAAAAGGTGATTTTTTCATTTTACAGCAAGTTCTTTCAATTTCTGCTTACAAGTATAACTTCTTCTGCCCTTCTATAACTATGTTATAAAACTTTTAACTTAATTCATTTGCAGAAAGAGGAGAAATCATCTTATTTTGTTCCTTGCATTGTAGCTTGCCCTTTCTCTTCTGAACTTAAAAAATATGGAAGTGGTCTGTCAATAGAAATGACTTATTTTCTTCTGTTGTATTTAGGGCAATTTAAAAAATCCTCTCTCTTACCCTTCTAGCTTTAACTCAATTTTGCCTATCTTAACCAACTTAATGACACATGAATCTACAGACAGTCTTCTCCTGAGTCTGAATTTTTTCCCTGCATAAGTAAGGGAAATGTACCCAAAACCATCACGGTTTGAGTCATGAGTATGGAAGAGAAACTGGATGGGGAAGAGGACAGCAAAACTTCAGAGGCAAAAAAGGCTACTGTAGAAAGCAAGAGAGCAGTCTCTTTTCCAAGTGTGTAGTAGACATGTCCAGAAGTAATGAGCTTAGCTTGTAAGAAGATGGTAAGAAAACATTTCTAAACATAGACAAAGTGAAAGACTAGGTTACATTGCCTGAGGATTATAGTATTGAAGATCTGTAAGAAGAAATTAGATGGGCACCTGCTGACGATAAGAAAGGTGTGATTAATTGTATACTGGGGGCTGAGGTCTCTTACAGCTCAGTTCTTTGGGTTCTGTGATGTAGAGTTTCTTCCTTGGCATAAAATCATTACTAGCTAGATAGGGCCAAATGAGTGAGACCTATTGATTGGATTTTCCTTTGTGGTACAGTGACCCATTTGGGAACAGACAATAGAAGCTAAGATGAGGGAGATATGTTGGACAGCCTGTTGGCATTGCAAGGGGGTTTACTCAGTGTGTGCTCAGAACTCTAGCTGTGGCTGTGGCTTCTCTTGCTCTCTAGCACCTTCTCAGCCCTGTGCCCAAGGGTTAGGGGATGAGGAATTACACAATACTGTACAGGTAAGTCCCCATTTATCAAGCAGAGCGTTTACTTGCTATCAGTGAGCAGATTGCAAAAACATTCATTTTCTCTGAGGTGGCCAGCTTCGGAATTTTCTGCTGCTTACATCTTCTATTGCTCAATCAGCAGATCTGATGGAGGAAATCTGCACAATTAAGATGATCAATATTCCATGCCACCTGTCCTAAAGTATATAAAGTATACCTGTTCTGCCATGAATGATTACTACAAATGATGAATCAGCAAAGATGGGCCCATGTTTAACACTTTGGTTTGTGATTTTTGTTATAATCTCTGACATGACTGATTGTGCTATGGCAAGGAGCAATTTATTGAAATAATGAATTACTTACTAATACATGAGTGTGATTAATTGAGATGCCTGTTTGGATCCTATCCTGTGTAATGAAGCTTGAACACTGACAGGTGCAGCCTTTGGGTCTGATTCTGTCTTCCAGGAAATGATGAGGAGTCATGGAAATAATCCACACCAGCAAAGGCTGCAGGACCACGTTAGGTAAACTCCTGTGGAGAAGAAAACAGGCACCTCTTAGTTCAGCAACCTGGGAGATTTACAGCCATGCAGCTCCCATGAGTGAAAACATGTTGTCCCTTCCCACCACATTCTCTGCCCTTTCCTCCTTCAGATCTTTCTTTTTTGTGTACTTACTGTGATTTATTGCCACCACCTGCAATTACAAATCAAGAGTGGCAGGAGCTGGCTTGCCTCTGGAAAGCTGGTGTGAAATTAGGAGCTGCTTTCCTGAACATCATGTGCAGGAGAGAGACCTTGTAGCGCCTGGTTGAGTTGTTATAAATGCTCTGCTAAGGGTTGTCCTTGATTATGGATATTTTCAAGATTGCTACATTATCATTATGAGTATAAACAGCACCTGCTTGTCTGTTGAATGGTGACTTCTTCTGAAATAGGTTTAAGCTGTGACTGGCAAAAGCTGAACATCCAAATATCAAACTCTCCTCACCTCCGACAGCAGCTAGGGAGAAAAGGAAATCTCAGTTATGTCAGTTGCAGTGTTTTTGTCCATAACATGACTCACCCTGAGCACGCAGCAGAAGACCTGGTAGCTGGTTGGACAGAGGTGATGGCAAGACGGTGCATCCCAGGATGGTTCCTACTGTGTTCCTCCTTCTCATCCTGACCTGGAAAGCCTAGTCTTTGCCACCGTATGGATGGCAGGTGGCTTTGAATGACAAGCCTTTGCCTAGCTAAATGGCTCCCCATGTTGTTCAGATGAACCATGGAAGAGCTAATCCAAGAAGGTCAGCAAACCAGGCTGTATGGAAGGAAAATTATAGGCTTGATACATTTCCTCTCAGAGGGGTAATTTAAGCCTGCCTTGGTTAAGCTGAGTGGTGTAAAGCTGTCTGAAGGAGGAATCAGGTGGCTGCATGCTTTGCGTGTGTGGTTTCTGGGAACTATAGGGTGAGAAAGAGGGCCAGAGGCTTCCTGGCCTAATTTTTGAGCCAATGTGGAGGATGTGTGTATAGATCACTGCTGTTTTGCTGAGGAGCCAAGTTCTGATAATGATTAGAAAGCCACAGAGCTTATTGTTCCACAGAGCAATATACTTTTTTCTACAGAATGGGCTATTAGCACTTGTGGCAAAATAAAATGACTGTCTTTACAATAGGTTGACTTCAGTTTTACTCTTTTTAGAGTTAGCAAGGTAACTCTAGTAGTGCTAACTGTAATTGAAGGAAAGGATGCCAGTAGGGAGAGGCAGCACAGAGCAAGGCTTGTGATAAAGCAGCAAGGCATGTTTTGGGCAGAAGAGTTGTTTCAGTGGACAAGTGGGTTTTGATTTAAATTGAGAAAGCTTCTCTTCTACTGAACATCTTTTCTTAGGGTGCTTCTGGTGATCCAGTTCCATGGCAGAGCTGTCTCAAGCCTTTCTGAGGCTCTGGCCTTGGTGCTGTAGTCATAGCTGCTGTGTACAGTAGTGGTTGTTTTGCTGTGCTGGCAACACAGACCCACGAATACCTGTGTCATGCCTCAGCAGTGGGTCTGACACATTTTGGCATTACAGCTTATACAAAGCAGTTCTGAAGGCTCTTTCAGGCCAGGACCTCAGAGCTGAGCATAACTCCCAGTGAATTACACCAGGAGTTTCTGCTCAGTAGCCCTTTCCTCCTATTCTGGCTGAATCTGAAGGCACGGGTCTGTAAGACTGAATGGCTTCTCAGTTCATCTGGCCTTTGAAGGAGAAGCATGGTAAAATAGGCTTTGAAATGTTGGGGGCAACATGCAGAATAGCTTGGAGAGAAACTCTCCAAATAGCCCCCTAAGGCAGCTGGGATTCACTGAGGATAATGTAAGCCTGAGATGTCTGCATGACTCATGGTGGCTGTTTGAGTTCCTATCTGAATATCAGGACCAAAAAATTCAGACTCTGCAGCTGTTAATGAAATGATCTCTTGAGAACAGCTTTGCATGTGGGGGATGCTTATTTTGTACGTATAATTTGTAAGGCCATCATTAGCTTTTTTCTTGACCCTTATTCCCAGGATGGTGAAAAACAATTTCATTTGCAAATAGTAAATTTCAAGGTCTATGATTTGAAAAATCTTGAAATGGGAATGCAAATACCGTGCACTGCCTCTGTGGCCCAGGGCTTGCACGGTAGCTTTCTCATTGTATTAGTGCTTTTGAGTATCCTCCTCTTGTACTGATTCCCGGCAACAGAGATATTGACAGAAGGATCCCTTTGCATCTTTGAGTTTGCCCAACTGTGTGAAAGGGTAGAGAAAGGTATTTGGAGAAGAAGAGCGGGAATAATTGTTTTTTCTATTGGTCCAATGTATTGAACAACAGATTGTGGCATATCACGACACAGACTCAAGTTGATGCAGAGACTCAAATCCTCGTTTATTACCACCAAGCCTTTTTTATCCCCTTGTTCGGTACTTTCCCAACCTGCACATACGTACAATGTTCATTCTCATTGGCCCCTGTAAAATTCTCCAGGTAAATAGTCCAATCACAATGTTGCAGACCTTCTCACAACCTCCACATCCTCTGGCCTCCAGCTGAGATTCCAACCACAACTACATCCTGGCCCATCCTCCCAAGGCTTGCTTGTTTACCTTCCCTGTCCTTCAATGTTCCAACTTGTCGCCCCAGGGCTTGTCAAGCACCAAGGCCTCAGAGCTCATTTCCAAACTCTTTTTCATGCAAATCTTATCGTCTTCACTCCCCACAACAGATTATTTTTTTTTTCACTGTTATCCATATGAATGGATATTATCCACGTGAAATAGACATTCTGTAAATTTTTGGGCTGAACAGAAGATTCAGCTGGTCAGACAAAGCAAACCCAAGGGGGATAATCTGGAGGAAAATGAACAGAAAATGCTAACCAGAGGTGTGCAGTGGAGTAGAGTGGCGGTCAACTGTATGAAGTGTGTGGCCATCTGCATTTTCAGGGGCTTATATGTCCTTTGAAATGGATATGTGGCTAAGTGTAATCACTAAGTCTGCCTGGGTGACCAAAGGACTTGATAAAAAAGATTTCAGAGTCCTAACATCCTTCATCTTAAATTAAATGCTCTGTTCCATTATAAAGATTTTTAAAGGGCTGTAGTAAAACAGAAGCATCAGGTTGGATGTGGCTTTGAGCAACCTGATGTACGGGAAGGTGTCTCTGCCCATGACAGGGGGGTTGGAATTAGATGATCTTTAAGGGCCTTTCCAACCCTAGCCATTCTATGATTCTATGATTTTGGATAAAAGTGTTTTGTTTAACTAATACCACATAAAACCTATGATTTTGTTGTTTTGCTTGTTGGACCGTTAAATGACTTGACGTCTTGTAAAATCATGTATTTTAAAATTTTGCCAAGCTCAAGCATAGATGAAATTTGTGGGGTGGAGTCAAAGAAACTAAGTATATGGGGAAGGATATGGAGAAGGAGAAAAGGAAACAGTGTTTGGGGACAAATAGTTCTCTAAACTTTATTTATAACTAAAAGACCTGCCCATGAGGCATTGTTGGGCCTGGGTTTTAAAGGCTGTATTGGCCAGAAGGAGACATTTTGGGGTTTCTATTAGGAGGCTGTTGGACAAGGAGGATGGAGTTGGTCTAGGTCAAGACTGGGATTTCTGGATCATGTTTCTGAAGAATAGTTGTGGTAGGATCTAGGCTGTAGTAGGACAGTTTCAAAATGCCCTGTGCACCAGAAATTCTGAGAAATTTATGTTTCAGAAACCAGATGTTTTTAAAATGGTTGAAATTCAGTCATGCTTGTCAGCTGCTCAGAGTAGGTGACATAGAATCATAGAATAGTTAGGGTTGGAAAGCACCTTAGGATCATTTAGTTCCAACCCCTCTGCCATGGTTTATTGCTGTCACCCAACAGCAACTGTGACTACTTAGAGCTTCCCTCTGTGGGGTCTGGGGCTCCTGAGTCCACAGCAAAAAGCCTGAAATGTTGATCTGGCTCATTACTCCAGAGCTGGAGATCCTGGAAAGAAACATCTCTCCTGGGGCTGTCTGCCTCTGGGTCTTGTCTCAAGTCCCTCAAGTGAACTTGGTCTTGCCAAAAGCTCATTATCCTAAGATATTCTAGCTACAAGACTTTGACCTAGTGGGATAGCATTTACATTTTGAAACCTGTGTAGGGCATAGTTCACGTAAGTGCCATATTGCCAGCCTCTGAATGGTATTCAGTGCTAGATGCTGTTGTGAAGCCTGAGTGCTACATAAGAGGTGTATGAGACCAAATCTTTGCTTATTACTGTTTGGTCATGGAAAAACACTTAAGTACACAAATAAGAAGATGCAAATTGTGATTTCTGGTGCTGTCATTCTGCTGCATTTCTAATACGATAGGCACAGATTCAAAGCATGCATAGTGTTGCCATTTACACTGGTACTAGTTGGGTCCTCATCCCACTGAAGAAGCTGATAAACTGCAGAAAAGCCACTGAAACATGTGGCTTGGCCTACTTTAGCTAAAGTCAGCAAAAATGGCAAGAGAGAGAGAGAAGGAGAGCTGAGACCTCTCCAAAGGTGACTGCTAGGTTCTGCTCCCCCTGCTCTCCTGAGGCTTTCCTCTGCATTGTGCTTTTTCCAAGCTCCAAAGTGCAGCTATGCTTTAAAAGCCCTACAGAGCTGGAGGCATTTTTTCCCTTGCTTTTATTGATTTTACTTGACATGCTGAAGTTGCTTTGCAAAAAGAAGTCCTCTGTTGTGGCCTGTACGGTAAGCGTCAGCTGCAGCATCTGGACTGAGCACTCAAGAATCAAATTCACTTTGCTTTCATGAGTGATCCTGCTACTTGGGCAAGTGGGATATATTACTCCCGATGGTTACAGGTTACAACACACCAGAGTAATGGCATGTTGAAACTGTGAAATAGCTTTCTGTATGATCAAATACTATTAAAGATCAGAAAAAACAGTGGAAACCAGGGTGTTCAGGTTTATAGTCAGATTTTGCCTTTCTCAGCCGTGCCTGTCCCCTGTGGTGTTCAGAAGCCTACAAGATCTCTGAGCAGCAAAATGCTTCATCCCCTCTCCCCTGTTTACTCTGGTCATACGATGTGTAAAGGGATGGGTTGTGGATGTTTCTTGATTCAAGCTCCACAGGAAGGGTCAATCACTGACTCCTGTACTGCCCTTCCCTACAGGCCAGAGGAGGACACCTGTCTGAGGTAGTGAGCAATGTCTGTTTGTCATCTGCACCATGACACTTCTTCACAGAGCTCAGCATACCTGACTGAGAGAAATACAAGCCCAGATATGCCAGTCCCCTTGGTGCCATACGAAGCTGCAAGCCTTCGTGTTGTCTCACGAGACCCTGTTTGATGAGAAAAGATCATCTCATTACAACAGCTGATTGTGCTGTATAATGACAGTATCCTATGCTGCAGGAAGCTCGCTTCTTCCTAAATCCCTGCAAAATGGTTCAAGGAACTAAAAGGGCTCTATTGCAATCAGCCAGTGATCACTGTCATCTGATAGCTCTGTGGGATCTGCTCTGATTTTCTGTAGCACCCGTGATCTCTTCAGGTAAACATGGAAAGAAAGTAACAGTCCTGGGGGAGAGGAGATGACCTTAGAAGAAGAGGTAGCTTTCTGCAGCAACAGGTACAACCCAAATGTGAAGAGTTAGGAGAAGAGGGCAGATGAGACCTCTTCTCCCCACCTCCCAGGCAGACAATGTTTCAGGAGTGGGATGTGAGCCCTTAGACAAGGGATGGTGCAAACCTAGCTACATTGGGTGAAAATACGCTGCAGAATAATGCCCAGCATCCTTGAGTGCTAGCTTTTTGATTGCCCATGCTGCTTAAATACCAGCACATTCCCTGACTGGTTTGTCCCATGCCAGTTAGCATGCTCTGAGATGGTGCCCAGTCAATTTGTGTGACAGCTGGTGCAGTGCCCATGTCCAAAAAGCAGGTTGTGATTGCACCAGGTTTGTCCTTCTGCATTTTAAGCAGCCCTCTACTGCTATTCCAGCAGGCTTTGCACCTTCAGACACCCTGCTATGACCTCACAACATACCCCAGGCATGCAGTGGGTACTTTTGGCTGATACATTTTTTCTCTTTTATAGACTTGTATTTAAAGACTGGAAAAAGTGGAGCAGATTCAAGCTGATGGATGTGAGTCCTCTTGTACTTGAGTCTTTTTATCTTAAACAGCTTTCACTCCACTTTTACTGCAGCAAACTAAACATTGACTTTTTCCTCTACCAGTGTCAGGTAAGCACAGTACCCCTTTGTGAATCTATGAAAACAAACTTTAGCTATCGTACAATTCACCCTTGCATAGTTCTCAGTCTCTGCATGTAATACTTTTTTCACATTTACACTGAAGATTTTCTTGGTGTCTTCTTTCTGGTATCATTATAGGTAACAGGTAAGTAAAATACCATTACAGAACACAAGCATAGCTCATAACGTGGTGATAAGTTTTGTAGCTACTTTTTCATAAGTGCGCGCATCACACTCTGAACTCCTCACCAAGTACAGAGGAACTCAGAACCACAAGGTATCTTCTTGAGTGTGGTTTCTTTACATTTAGTTTCATCTTTACTGTCTTCATTTCCTATTGCCATCATTACAGGGCAATGCAAGAAAGAAAAGGGGGACCTTTCTCGATAGACTGCCATCATATTTACTTATGAAACTTCTGTCTTCTCTGGCTCGCAGTGCTGTATAAAAACATGTGGTACCTCAGGATCCTGTCTGAGAACTAGCACTGTGTCCTGCTGGCTGTGTCTCTGCAAGTACCTCTCCTTCTGTGGTGACAGCAGCAGACACTGGGGCTCAGTGTGGCCCCCTCCCTGCTGGAGCTGAGAGACTGATTCAACATCTGACTCATGAATTTCCTTTTATTTTGATATATACTTTGACTTGCAAATTTAATTTATTGAGAAGGAACGGAAGGATGAGTGTTAGCAGGGGATGTATTTTGCTTAAAGTCCATTAATGACAAGAACAGTTTTGCTTGTGAATTCTTGTTCTTTAAGAAGAACTCACAAGGTATTTTCTATGTGGCAGTGCCCTATGTGTCATTCTCTTCTTCCACAGAATAGTTTGTTTTTGGAAGGTGAATCCACAAGAACTAATAAATCAGCCCAAAATACACCTATTCCTTGTTAGTTGCAGCATCAGAAGGGTGTCTTACAGCATCTCCACCCAAAGTGTTCTCCCCAAGCTAGGGAGCTCAACTTTTTACCAGCTCCCCCTTCACTTGCAGTTATCAGTCAGACCTTTTTATCACCTTTAATAGCAGACATTTGGCTGCTTGCTGCTGACTCAGAAGCTGCTGTCTCAGCTGAGGATACCCTGTTTTGTGAGTCATGCACTGTCTCTACAGGCAAACTGCTTAAAGGGCACGGTTGACTGTTGGCTGTTTCTGTGCTCCTTGAGCATCATCATGCTGCCAAGTGGATTGGAAAGTGTCAGCAAATGTTGCATGGTATACAATTATTTTCCTGGGTGTCCTTCTAAAGCCACTCTAGCTCCCTATATCAATTAGCATTAATCTGTGATTCCAGTTCATGTATGTGGAAGAACTGACTCCTTCCCTTCTGATCTTGCAATGGGTACTGCTGATGTGTCAGTCACTGAGTCATCACAAACTTTTTTGAGTTTGTTAGGTTAGGCTGTGTTTTTCTAAGCCCTCCAAGTAGCCATAGCTGCTTCCTTGGTGACTGACTTCAGAGAAATGTCAAGATCCATAAATAAGCGTCGCACAGAAGTGTTGCCTGCCTATTCCGTGTGTTAACATCTAAGTTCTGCTACTCATTAGTAGTCAGAATGTAATAGCACTCAGTAATGGAAAAGGTCACATCTCTGACAAACTGTTAGTGTCAACATTTTTATCTAGAAGTATATACCTGTGTATAAAATATGTATGTATGTATGTATACACACACACATTTATATGTGTGTATATATAAATATAAAAGTATATATATATTTCTTTTATGATAAACTGATGTCCTGGGTGCATCAATCCTAAACATTCATAGCAAGGGTGGATGTTGTAGCTACCAAGCTCAAATCAGTAATATTTTGGAAGCAAACAGCTTATATACCAGTGATGCAATTTTTCAAAAGTACATATAGGAAACAGTGAAGGATTGTATCATCAAATGAATGTGTGTACTTCTTGGACTTAGTTCCTGTAGAATAAGGGGTGCTTTTTCCCATCTTGTAGTTGTCAGGCACCTATTTTTTCAATATTTCATGTATAATTATAAAAAGTAGTCTGCTATAACCTTTGCCTACAAGTAAGGTGATCAGACTGCTGCCAGTCACAGTGGTCCTTGTTAAAGAACTATGTGTGACAGATTCCACACATTAAATGCTTTGTGTTTATGCTAAGAAACATTGGCTCTTTAGGATGTGATTTGCGAAACCAGATTTCATACATATCTGGTTGTGAATCTGTCTATGAATTGCTTTCTGGTTTGGTAACATTTTCAAGTCTCTTGTTTTTTTTCAGGGATTCATATTTTGGTTTTGTTTTTCTTTTTTTTTTTGCAAATGTGTCCAGAATTACGATGGTTCATTCCTTGGCAACATCTGTTGGCAACAGCAAGTGTTAACAGCAAACATTTGTAAAGATGTATAAAGAATTATAGTTCTTTAAAGGATGCAAAGGATTTGTAGGAAGTTTTACCACTGAAGACATGTGAGGCTACTTTCCACAGTGGTACGTGGAAGAGGCAATCTGTCCCTTTTTCTAAGCTTATTTGGGATCTAATTGGTTCTTGCTATTGTATCAAATATTGTGGTAAGCCTTGCCTTTGTATGAAATAAACTCTTCTCTCCTACAGCAGAAGTAACTAGGAAGTAGCAGTGTCCTGTTTAGCAATACAACTCAGGCCACTAAAATGGATGTGGACTCTGCTGGTGAGCCACCTCAGAAACCTGGCCCAAAGCCAGGTGAGGAGCAGAGTGCAGATTCAGTAAGACATGTCTGGTGACTCTCTGGTGCTACATGGGTCAGCATGAACTTGGAGGGAGAAGTGGGTAGAAATGTGCTGCTGTTGTGCTGGCTCGCTGCCTTCTTCCTGTGCATCTCTGCACCTCCAACGAAGGAGCAGCGGCAGGAAGCATTCGATGGCCTGCTGTTTTTCTGATTATGAGCTCAACTTCAGTTGGCTGGAGGTTAGATCTGGTTACAAATGACCTTAGCTGTGCAAAGTGGCTGTTCAGAGTATGCGAATTTGGCGCTTGCTGTATGTTACCCTATGGAGAAGACTCATTGTCTCCTTTGGCTGCAGAGGATGACTAGACATACCTAAGGTTAGACTGTATGAATATCCTCCAGAGATTTTTAAGCCCTGATAGTGCATTATGGTTATTAAACCTGTATTGTGCAGTAGGGGCAGAGCAAAAGAGCTTAGCCAATAATCTTGCATTGGGCCCCTGACTCTCATTTGGGACCTGGCATGTCTTGTTTTAAATAGAAATCCAGCATCTATTTAAAGACTGCAAATGATGAAGAATACTCCACATCCCTGAGTAAGCTGTTTCAATGATTAATTACCTGTTCTGTTAAAAATTCACACCTCATTTCTAATCTGAAACTGTCTAGATTCAGCTTCCCTGTGTTGGCTCTTTAATAGCTGGGAGAAGAAAAAAAGACATGAGATCCATCTGTGTCACAGTGCAGCCCCTTGTAAAATGTGATCAAGACACCTTTTAACCTTTCTTTAGATGAACTACACATATAACGATGACTTCCACTGCAAGGAAAGCTTGCATTTTTTTTTTTTTTTATAGCTCCAGTCATTTTTAGATTCTTTCCTGTGTTATTATCTCTAGCAAGGTGACTTGGATGTATGCAGTAGCTCTGCACGCTATTCCTGGATCCTTGGTGTTTGCAGAAGCCCTCCCCAAGAGGGTGGGAACCAGGTGCCTGCAGGATCCCTTTGGGTTTGAGAGTCCAGCCCCATAGCATGGGGCCTGTCACTCCTCAGATGGATGTCTTAGATCTGGGCAATCCCATGGAGCTGGAGACAGTATTTCCCTTTGCCATGTGGGAATGAAGAATGTTTCATTATTTTTCCCCTGAGAATAGCTTTTCATGGAACATTTATAAAATTATTTTGTTTCATTTCAGAACTGAAAACGTTTGCCACAGAGCTGGCTTTGATGAATACATGCAGGCAATTTGTCTACTGTGTTCTTTGCTTACGAGTGGGAGAAACCTTCTCAAAGTTTTCTGGACAATAGAAAAATATTCATAAGGTCCTTAATATGCTCTTCAAAAATGTGTATGGGGGGAAGAGACAGATTTATGAGTAATTGGGGAAAACGGGAACATCAATCCTTTTCACACTCAGACTTACCAAGTAATTGAATGTCCTCAGACACCATCAATGTAGATTCAAATTACCTTGGTTTGGTCTGACAGATATTTAGGTGTCTGTCCTCACCCAGGGTTTTGGTGACTCTGACTTTGGTTGTAAAGAGCCAGATGATAATTTTATCTAATACATTTTGACTAAAGCACACTAGAATCTTGTAGGCAGTTGTGGGGGTTGCCCCATATTATAGGACCATGAAGGGCTGGATGCTGGCACTGTGTGTGCGTTTGCACTGTTCTCTGCTTGTGCCGTCCCATCAATGGCCAGGAACAAGCTATGCAGACTTCAGCCACCACATGCTTATCCTGGACTGCACATGGCCACATCAGGCTGCATTTTCAGTGCTGTTTTGGCCTGAAGTCAGTAGCTCCAAGGCAGGGGGTCATGGCTGAAGGCTCCCCCACGGGTCTGCAGGGAGCATACACATGTCCCAAGCAGAAAATGCACTCTGCTGAGTGGCACTGCTGTGCCATTTTGGGGCTGTCTCCTGGGTAAGATATATATATAGTGGACAGGGTGTGCACTGATATTAGCACTTCTTTGACTCCTGGGAGTAGCAGATACAGAGCTGCTATGTTGCCCTCAGTTTCATGTTGCTACTCATACAAATTATGCCTGAGTTAGCTCACATTTGGCAAATGATTTGCACAGATCAATGAATTTCAGATGATAAAATTGTATATTTCAGTGCAGGTAGAAAGCTGCCAGTCTCACTGAATGGCTTTATTCAGTTGGCTTGATCCCAGATTCTGTAGCTTGGCATGCCCTGATCTCAATATCTGCTATGCTTTGTGTAAGCCAGGTAATGCTTTATCCATCCTTTCCCTCCTTGCATCTCCGCCCTTCTAGTTTATTGGTCTGTGCCAAGTGTCTTGATGGATATAGGAAAGAGATGCAGACTTAGGCTGATAAAACTAGTTTCATGTTAGGGCTGTCAACACAGACTATTTGGAAAGCAGTAAGATTTAAATCAGTGATTTGTAATTGTTAAGTTGGTTAACTTACTGTCAGTGTTCTGGTGTAAGAGGTGCTTAGCTCTGCTTGTAAATACTGTTTTGAGTTGCGGGCTTGTTTTGTTTTTTTTTTTTTTTTTCCTAAAGCTGAGCTATCCAGCCTTTCAGTAACTGTTACTTAAAAGTAGATCATTTACATAGCTCCTATTGTGCAGTCCAGGGATAAGAAACCTGTAGGCAGAAGCAACCGCTACCAATTGACCTCTTCCTTGCTGTACCACTGAATTCCACAGGACTTTTAAAACATAATTAGATATTGGCCCAATTTCTCTTGATTTGTTGAGCAGGCTGTGGGTGAAGCATTGGTTTTATATAGCAAAGCCAATCACAGGCTGGATACTTTTGCTCTGAAAGTCATTTGATAGAGAGCATTAGATTTAACCTGCCATGATGAAGTTCATGGCCTGTTCCCAGGCAGGTGTGAAAAGCCCTCTGGTAATGCTTGCGAATTGCAAATATCAAGAGCTGCCTGGGGAAGGGGTGAATACTAAAGTCATGTTCTCCTGACTAGCAATTTGGTATCTAAGCCAAGTGGTTTTCATTCCCTTGTCGGTGCCTGAGATTGCGTCTGAGCCTTGCGGAGAGGTGACTCACCTACCAAACACACAAATCATGTATGTTAAGTTTGACAGCCCTGCAGAGCCTGCACTATGGGAGGACTGAGAGCTGATCATGTCATTCCCAAATTCACCTCGGGGTAAGGGAGGAGGGACCTGTGGCAAGGTTTAGCCAGATCCCTTCTGTAGTTAATATTGTGTTTTAGTGTCAGTGCACCGCACATGAGTATTTTCTGCAAATCCCCCTTGGATCTCCATTATGTGTGTTAAGCAGGAACCAAATGAACAGGCTAGTCTTTTTGTCAGAGTCTGGCTGAATTAATTTTTGTCTTGATTCCAAAGTGGCCATGCAAATACAGCACATTTTGTGTGCGGTGATGAAATGGTGTTATTGATAGAGGTTCAAATGCATGTAAAGAGATGCTAAACTTAGTTTTGGACTAATGGTGTTGTGTCTGGAGAAACAGGTTCCTAAACAGCACTGTGGAGTCCATGATGAACAAAAATTAAGGATTTAGGATATCCCTCCTTGTGGGTATTTCCACAGCTTCCCTCTTTACCCTGGCTCTCTACGGCATGTCAAGCTTCCCGTTTTGCTCAGATCTACTAGTGGTCAAACACTTCAAAGATCATAGGTCTGAGTATGTGCTAGAGGAGGTTTATAAGGTTGAGATCCAAGTGCAGTACTTGGGCGAAAGTTTGCTGCTGGGCACTTCAGAGCTGCAGTGTCATCTCAAGGAGACATGTGTTTACACTGAAAAGGCTGACTGTGGAAGTAGTGGTGTTATGGGGATCAGGCATGGCTTGAATCCTTCAAAACACTTCCTCTGGTTTGCTGTACGGCATGCGGGGGGTCATGGCTGTCAGCTGAGGTGAGACATCTCATTGCTGTCCTAGACAGCTTTCTGCTCACCTGATGCACCCTCTTGCTTAGCTCCACGTGTTGGGTAAATCCATGCTGCAGGTCTTTGGCTCCGAGCTTCCCATTTTGCTTTATGTATTCATATCAGAGTGTCTCCAGTGACCCCACTTGGCTCAGTGAAGTGTCTGCCATGATGTATGGTGGTGTCTCAGTTTTGAGACAGCCACAGTCCCTCTGGCCTTAATGCCAGGACGGTGTCTTGTTTTAACGGAACCAAAATGCTGAGTGGTTGTAGGAGCTGTTCTGGAATGCATCTTTGCTTCTCTGCTGCCCACTAAGTTTGGGCATCTTTTATTTGTTTGTTTATTTGATTTGGAGCTGAACCTCATAGATGGCTTGAAAAGTAAGTGGCAGGAAAAAAAACAAGAGGCACTTCCTTTTTTAATCTTTTCTGGTAATCATGTAAAAGAAGGGAGGTGGTACTGACTACAACTAGTAAGTTGTTGTCCTGGTGAGAGTGAATAGAGTGATTGTGGAGGAAATGTTAGCCTTGCTAACTCTTTCAGGGTCTTCATTAATTTCATACCCATTTCATCTTGGTGACCAATGCCTGCTGCTGAGAACAAATCTGTTAAAGGCTCAGTACTGCCTCCTCTTCCCTTCTGGTGTGATGTATCCTCAATAGTTCTCATCCTGAACTGCTCTGGCAGAACTAGGATAAGACTCACTCCTCATTACTTCTTACCCTATTGCTCCTAAAATGCTTTCAGGCCTTCATCGGTCATCACGAAGAAGGACACACACACTGTTGTGAGGTGAGAGATTAAAAGAAAGGAAGGAAATAGTTTTCCAGGCTGTCTGTACTGGGAGCTGGCAGTGGCAGCCAGCATCATGGAGCAGAAGAGGTATATTTTGGTCAACTAAGCCATTCTTCTGTGAATCATCTTCCCTTTTCATTCAGTTCCATTCTGGTCCAAGAAGCCATCAACAAACTCAATAACTCAACAAAAACAAACCATATATCTGCTCGATAACAGACAATTAAATCTGTAGCATCCTGCTTGTGAGCTGTATAGCTGTGGATTGGTTCCATATAGTTAGGGATCCTGCCAAAGAGTTTTCAGAAGTGACTAATGATTCTGTGTGCATCAGTTTTTGGCACCTGAACACCCACCCCCTGAAAGTCTCATCAATTATACATACTGTTATAGAACAGACAGCCTAGTCCTGCCTCATCAGGGCAGCTCTCTAGTTTCCAGGGGGAACAGATTAAGCCTTTAGTCTTCTCTCTCCTTGTGTTTACTAAAAGCATGCCATAAACAGTTTTGTCCCAGTGTGTAAACCATCAAAATTTATCTGGATAGCCCTATGCAGTATTAGGATTGTGCAGAATTAAAAAAGACTTTGTTTTTTTTCTTCATTTGTTTTCAGCAGAACTGGTGAAATTTTATCCAAATGCCTTTTCATTTAAAAAATATCCATTTATGTGAGTGTTTGATACATATTTCTCTCTGTTGTTTGCATAAATTTAGCTATTAAGAATAAAGCAGTGGGCTGGAGGGAACCAAAACAATTTTCCTCGCTCATCCCTCTTTCACCAGCAAGCCACTGTTGTTTTGTACCGTCCTTTGCTGCATGTTTTTCTAAATACCAGCACTATGGAACAATTGGGAAATCCGCCACTGCGATCAGGAGAGCCAGGAACTTACCTCAGGTGCTTTGAACCCGTTTCTGCAGATGAAGATATTCTGCCATGATGGAAACAAGGAAGAGCCTGACCCATCTTCCTCTGACCCATCTTTCTCTGTTCCAGCTTTCCTACCAAACACAGATGTAGGATTGGAAAGATGGTTACTTCAGCAGACAGCTCTGCATGCCAGGAAGCCCAGGGCTTTGAGCTCCCTCCTGACCAGCCTGGCTGCTGTCACTGCTGCTTTGTGGACAGGGCCTGTGGGTGTGTGAGGGAAGCTGTTACCTCCCAGCAGCTTCTGCATCGACACTGAACACCATTGCTCCCCCCATGATCTGTAAGCTGCAGCTCTCAGGGCCCTCTGCCTGACTTCCAGCCCCATCTTACCTCCTAGACTTGGCTTGGTAGGAAAGGATGTGTTTGTGGAGCACCCTTCATCCCTGGGGTGGTGTAATGCAGTTTTACCCATACTTGTGAGATGCCCTGAGCCTGCTCTGCCTGATGTGAAACTGTGGAGCCTGGGAGTCACGGTTCATTTTGCAGCAAAGTCAGTCTTGTGCTGCAAGAACATTGTTACATTAAGCAACATTGATCATCAGACAACTCAGAATGGACTTCACTAGTTAGATCTCTTAGATAAATTTAATGAGGAATGGCCGGTGTTTTTGCAAAGCCAGTTGATAATTCTCTTCTGAGCTTGACATTTCTACAAATGGATTAAAACAATTTATAGTTCTGCAGAGAAGACCTTCTGTGCAGAGAAGCCGCTTTCACTTTCAGCTCCACGTGGAAGATAATACCCAGCATTATTTCTAGAGACAACTTAATTTAAAGTCAAAGATAATTTCAAATATAATTCAAATTCTTGCAAATCTTTGGTCTTCTGCCTGGCCAAAAATACAGTTATTTACTTAACTCTGTGTTTAAGGTAAAAGCATCTCTTTCCTGTAGAAGAGTTGTTGCCCTTTAGGGAGATAAGATTTGAGTTCTGAGTATCATTAATTCTTTTTATAAACTACCTTCCTGTGAAATACATTTGCAAAATACACGCATTGCACTTCTGTTTCCTAGCCACGTATCCTGCATGCTCTGGTCTGCAGATCATATCGGGTCTCTCGTCTCCTTTATGGAATTATTTGCTGAATTCTTATACTCTCTCAAGTACTGGGAACAGAAGGAAACTCTTCTAAAAGGTTACATTATTGCCATAGAATGATTTATGTATGTATGTATGTATGTATTTTTACTGTTTGTGATACTCAGAAAGACCCCAAGCCTGGTGGCTATAAGGGAATTTTAAAGTTCAAATTAAGCAAAATAAATATTTTAGTGGGAGGAATGTTTTGATTGAAAGTAGGTGAAAACCTATCAGGTAATTATGGAAAAAAATGGTTGTCCTGTTCCCTTGCTAAGCTGTTATATATTTATACGAGCTGGTGAACTGACATTAATGGGATCTCAATACTATGGAAAAGCGAAGTCCAAGGAGTCTTAGCAAGGCATTAGGTATACAGTTATTCTTACAATATTTGAAATTAAAGTATTAGCGTTTTTACAAACTCAATTGTCTTTTGATACTGCAAGATACCTTTACCAGACAGTTGATATTAAAAACATTTTTCTGTGTTTGGGTACTTATTTTTTTTGCATGAGTTTTCATTGCTGCCATGTTCAAGCACTGTGTCTGACTTTTTAAAATTAAATTATTTCCCTGAAATTCCTGCTGCCCACGCTCTTATAAGCTTTGCTGCACAACATTTATGCGTAAGGACAAATGTGATTTATGATCCTTTAAAGCAAAATAAGCAGTCCTTTTCTGTTCACATACTGGTTGTTACTGCTTCAGTATATCTACTAAATGGGCAGATTTACTTGACATTCCATGAAACAAGGCAATTGGGCAGAAAATGGCATTCTTGGCTCTACATGGAAAAAAACCCTCTGTTTTTCTCTTGAAATGCCTATGAAGCACGCACTTGAACCATACCTTTTCCCTTTTTGTGTGTGAGGATCTTTGACTCTGGCTGGACAGTGTCCCAACACCACCACCCCCCCCCCCCCCCCCGTGAAATTCTGTGATGAAGCATTGCCGTCTCTTTTTGAATGTGAGGTACATAACATGGTTCCCCAATGCTGGCAGAAGAGTTGGCCCAACAGAATCTGCCCGTATCATTTAAAATAATGTTCTTACCCAGTTGTGGAGATCTGACCAAAATGCTTGCTGCCTGTCCAAGAGAGTGCATCTTTTTCACAAGTCTTCTTGTCACAGAACCATCCTGCATGTCTAGCTTCCAGGCATGCAGTTTCCTATTTCTGAGGATGACAGATTATCAGGAACTCAGATGTGAAGCCCAATATTATTTCCTTTTTTTTTTTTTTTCCCCAGTAAAGAGGATTAGCTGGAGGAATCAATGACCAAAGGGAATGATGGATTCACCATCCCTTGATATCTTCATAGCCAGTCTGAGTGCCTTTCTGAATGGTAATCAAAGGTGTGTTGGTTGGGTCTGTGCAAGGATAACCAGGTGACCATTTGTGGCTTGTTTTATGAATGGGTTGAGTGCAACTGCTCCCAGTGCATCTTCTGGCCATGAGATCCAGGATCTAAGGACCAGACTCCCTAGGGAGGTGTATCTTGTCTTGTGTCTGGAGTGTCACTTTGCTGGCACAGTGCCACCAGTGCCTGTCAGTGCAGTGAAGGGAGCAGTCTCTTGGTGCACAGGGTGACGGTGCACAGGTGTTGGGGACAGCACTGGAGGGGCCAGGGAAGAGAGATGAGCCAAAGGACTTTAGGCCGTATTGGATAGGGCTTTGAGGAACCTGGTATAGTGGAAGGTGCCCCTGCCCATGGTAGGGAATTGGAAATAGATGAACTTTAAGGTCCCTTCCAACCCAAACCATTTGATGATTCTATGACTTCGTGCAGCTGTGACTGGGCTGCTTCTGCCCTGTGTGATGTGTTGGCTCACTCCCTTTCTGAGAAGTTGTGTCACCTATCTTAATTGCCCTTCTTACTGCCTCTGCTTCATGCTGTCCTCATCAGCACCTTTTTATCTTCTCAGTGTTTTCCAGTTCTCTCCTAAATTGTCCCACTCTCCCAACTAATGTGCCTTTCTCTTCCCTCATGTATCACACACCGCTCATGTGATCCACCACTTTCCCTCTCCTGTTTCCATGTTACCTACCTAGGCTGTAAACTCCCTTGGGTTCTGCTACTTTGTGGGTATTAGTAGGGTTGGTTTTTAGATTAGTTCTGTAGGGATGCACAGAAATATGCATTATCTGACATGTTTGTTCCAGTGTGGACCATGAGGAGCTAAGTGCTTGAAATAAAGGTAGGTAGATCCCATTTATCTACATTAATGCTTCGCTACATGCTCGTTAATCCTTGGTGCCTTAGATTCCACTGTAGAAAGTGTGATTAATAACAACAACAGTAATAATTTGCAAAGATTTTTAATTTGGGAGGAAAAAAGGAAGGAGAATCCAAACCTGATAAGTTATTATGCAGATCATAGGGCTGAAAGTTACACTGAATTTAAAGTTGTGATGAAAAGTTTTTAATTCTGCACTGTTCTGTTTTTGTACATTTCAGCAAAGGTTTGCTTCTGAGGTCATGTTTTATACTTGAAGCCGCCACCACGAGAGGACTGTTCTTCTCATCACCAGCCACTGGCCTATGATGTAGCAGTGGGAATAGGAACAATTTTAAATATGATGGTGCATCCCATAAAGTTCCCTTGCTGGAGCAGAAGAAGAGACCAAGTACTACAGCATTGCAAGCTGGGGTCCAGCACTCCTTTTCTCTGTAGTAGCCTGACCATGCTTTCTCCATCCAGGGGACAGAGAAAGCAAAACGACGTCACTGGAGCTCAGCAATCTGGTCTCACCCCTGCCGGTCCTGGGATTGAGGGATCCTGAAATGTTTTCTGAAGTACACTGGCGTTTCCCTACTGCTGACTTCAGTAAAAGAAGCAGCAAGGGTCACTCTGGTGTGCAGCACTTGTGAGTATGTGTGTGAACTCTAGCTAAGAGAGGGGAGAGAGATAAAATCAGATGTGCCAGCAACAGTGGCTACGTTTCCTTTTCCTGCTAATGTCCCTGAACAATTGCAATATTTAAGTGTCAGCTGCTCTTTCTTCTTTTTTTTTTTTTTTTTTTAACCTTAATATTTTTCAATCTGAGGATTAGAGCCAGAAGATTTCTATTGTTTCTGAGCTGTGCCTCTCTAAAGCAAACAGGGTGTGCTCCTCCACTGCACCAGCCCCTTCCTGTGCACCTCCCTTTGGTGCCTACTGGCTGTAAAGCCGTGTGTTATCTCACACTGGGAGGATGAAGGACCTGCCCTACTCAGTTTGGAAAAATAATCGACTTTGGGCTGATGATTGGCTCCACGATGATCATTTTTGCTCATTGAGTCCCTGGCAGGAAATGAACACTCAGAAGTGATGTGGAAGTGTTACTTGTTTAGTGTTTTGAAATGTAGGCTAGAGAGAGAAAGAAAAGGGATTACAACACGAAAAAAAGAAAGAAAATGACTACCCTCAAAATGTATCTATTTTCTCCTGTAATGTTTGCAATGTGCTTTGGAAGCTGGGGGATTAATCTCCTTTTTCTAATGCTGTTTGCCAGGGTTACACAAGTTGTGCCTGTCTTCTGTGTCTCAGTGTCACTGGAACCAGTGTAGCCTGGTTTCTCTGCATTTGTTGTGCATGCAGCTGTGCCTTTGGTAATATTAAGAGTGATGTGTGCAACTCTGGAATATTATTTAACTGTGGCAGGTAGGAAAGCACATGTCTTCTGGGAGAACCTGAGTGCTGTTTTGTTTTTACTTTTTTTTTTAAAAAGCTCTTATCTCAATGTAGCGTTAAATATGTATATTTTATTAAATGGCAAAATTTTAAAAGTGGATTTGGTTCAGATTCCCAGCCAAATGCGGTTCTGACCCTGCAGATATTTCAAGACATTCACCCTGTGTATGTATAGTGGATGTGACATTAACAAACATTTTGATACCTTTAAAAATATTTTCAGACCATGTTCCTGAAGTCAGTGCACAAGTGCACATGCATTTGCAAATTGGGTAAATTGGTTTTGATCCTCAGGTGATCTTTGCTGCATCCTATTTTTAAACCTAAATGAGATCAGGCTTACATAAACTGTACAGGAAAAAAGAGTACACACCAGCTAACTATAATCACCTGTATTGAGACAGAGACTTGTGTCTCTAGGGTGTCACTACAGTCATTGGGGATAGAGATATTACTCCAGAGGTGATTCAAAGCACTTAATTTAGGCGCTTTGGGAAACTAGTCTTCTTATTTAGGTGCGAAAAATGAGGTTGTGTGACTAGCCCTCCCTGTTTTAATTTCTGGATGCAAGCCATAAAGAAAATGGTTGTTGCTATGTAAATAAATGACGGGAATTCTAACAGCACCGATGGCTCTGACAAGGGTTTCCTGTACCCCCTGGCAAGCTAATTAACCTCCCCATCTCCATCCAACAACACGAGCGTGCTGGGCTCGGCAGAGCTTTTGTGAGCCGTGCTCATTAATATTGGCATCGCACCCTCAGACCCTGGGAGGAAAGGTGGAAGAGAAGAGGAAAGATTTTTACAGCAGACAGCCACTTGATTTCTCCCCTATTGCAGAAGGTGATGAGTGCAATTGGTGAGCGCTGGGCAAAAGGAAGGATGTGTGTAAGCTCAGCTGGTGCTCACCATCCTGCAAGCAGGCAGGACTTTGACTCCGGGAGGTGGTGTCTGTGGTTATCCTGTGGAAGGCTTTCTTCTAAAAACAGTAGGAAAACACAGCTTGGCCACACCAGCTTATCCCAGCAAGCCAGACAAAACCCATCCGTGAGTCCCTGCCCCACATTGCTGCTGTTTACTGGGTGAACCCTTTAGCATGCTGCGAGCATGAGGTGCAGAGGGCAGAGCTGAGTTTGCAGCTGCACCTCTCATCCACACAGGGACAACCCTGATGAGTTTGGTATCTCTGCTACAGCCTGTAGCATGAATTTGTCTGTAACAGAAAAAGATGGTGGCTGCTGTCGAGCTGCCACGGCACTGGGGACCGAAACATGCCAGGTAGGGGCATGCTGAAATTTATCTCTTGCTACCACAGACTTGCAAATGAAGTCTTTTACTGTAGGAAGTCCCCTGAGCAGAACAGGCAGGACTCTGCTCCCAGCAGTGATCCTCGCTGATGAGCAGAAGGTGAGTTGTATTTTTTTGCTCTTTTCAGCCTCCCAAACTTTCATTTTTGTCAACTGACTGTGAAAGGTGTTGGTTGTCTCTGAAGCAGCATGGGCAGACTCATGCGGAAAGACTTAGCTCTCCTATGAAAGGATGAGTGGGAGGACTGGCACAGAGTTGAGCTTGATTAGTATTGAGTGTAAGTTTTTTCCTTGACAAGTCTTTGGCACATTTCTGATGACTTACCTCTTCTCTGTGCCAAGTCCTTGCAAGACATGTACTGAATGTCCAGTGCCAAACAATCTTTTTAAACATTAATCACTAAGAAAGCACATAAATGCTATGGTTCAGAAACTGTGTATGTGTCATTTGAACTAAACCAGAACAACTTTGGGCCACACTTGCTCTCTGTGTCTTTTTTCTGTAGTTTAGAGGTTTTTTTCTCCCTATAAACCACTTATGCAGATTAGACAGGTTATGGCTGGCCCTTGCTTGTGTGTAAACAGGTGGAATTCTGTCGTTAACCTTGTGCTAAGGACACCTTAATTTCCAGGATTGGTGCTAGCATGGATGGCAAGAACGAGTGGAACTGGAAAAGTCTGCTGGTTCAAAGGCTTTCGTAGGCCCCAAGGTGTCTGCACTACAGGTAACTTCTTGCTTCCACCCTACCCCTGAAGAAGCTGATCCCAGATGACAAAGGTGCGTAAGGCCCTTTCTTTACAGGGGTATCTAAACAGAAGCAAGGATGGCAGGAATGCCTATAGTCTTTATTTTGGCGTTGCTCTTCTTAGAGGTGAGGTTTGAGCCTGAGAAAAGGCTTACAAGTGGCAAAAGATGTGACATTTTTTGCCCTTTCTTTTCTCAAACGACTAGCCTTTCTGCTTCATTTGCCCTGGCCCTGACTCTTGTCTGACCTGTTGGTGATATTGATGAATTGGTTTGTCTTCCTATGCTGGTTTAGTAAAAAAACCCCAACCAAACAAAAAACCAACAATGTTTTCTTCTGGTTTTATGTGCAAGGGAAGAGCCATCTTGTGACATCTTACCCTAAGCCTTCCCGTTGAGCAAGGTTTACTCTGGTCAGGTTACACCATATGGTGCCATTCACTGGACACAGCTGGTAAATGAAAGACACCAATATTTTTAGTTTCTTCTCTTTTTATTCAGTTCAATCAACTTTGACTCTGTAGTGCTCCTTGATGATGAGGTCTGAAAGCAGGAGATCCACCTTGCCTGAAGCACTTAGAGCTATACTGGAGTAGGAGGGGAAATCTGCAAGTAACTAGCCCAATTTGGAGAGTGACTGAGCTCCTGCTCCCTGTCAGGAGCCATTAAAAACAGTTATTCTTGTGCCTTCTCAGAGTTGGATGGCAGGCACTAAGGTTTGAAAGTTTCGGGGTGATGATGTACCACCTGCACAGACAGTGAGAAGATCAATGTAGACAAGCGGTTCTTGGATGGCTTTTCATGTCTTCCCATTCTTCCATTTCAAAGACATTATTCAAATGTATGTCAAAAAGTTCTGCATGCCCTTTGACACCCTTGGATCCACTTCCTCTAGGGACACTATGGAAATCTCCAGCCTATTCCCTTTATTTCTGCTCTGAGATTCTTTTGTCTGTAGATAATGAGTTTTTTGACTTCTCTCTGCGGGTAATGCCTTTCATAAGATGTGGAGCCACTTCAGCCTCGTTTTGCAAGACAAGTGCAAATTCTGTCACTGAAAAAGAGAATATGGATTCCCCTGCTTTTGTCATTTGACAGTGTCTGAAGTCTGCCAGAAAGTCTGAGAATTTCCCTTTAAGTTGGAGAAGTAAACTTAATTAAAACTTGCCTTTCTCTTATTAGCCTACAAAAACTTCCACTCTGGGAATCTCTCACTGGAGATGCAGAAGAAGCTACTGCTTTTAGGGAAAACACCTTGTTATTAACTTCCAAAATTTGTACATTTTAAAATTCATTTTTGTTTGGCTACAGAACAAAATCCAGGCTTTTCAACATTTCACCTTTCAAAAAAATTTTGGATAAGGCAAATTTTCTAAAATTTTAGTTTCAGAGCCCAGAAATTTGTTTTTTTCCTTTTTTGGGCTTCCACTTGTATTTTGTTTAGATAATTTTCATTACTTTGTGATCTTCCAATAGTGGAAGTGAAGTAATATTTTTATTTACTGTAATGTAATAGTAGAAATATTCTAATATTTTTACTTTTTGCCTAGGAACAACTTATCACAAGCTTAACTATATGGGACTGAAAATACAAAATGAACTATGATTTACAATCACAAATTAAATTTGTTTAATTTTAAAGTATTACATGGGAATACTAATCAAAATTAACATATTTTATGTAATATCAATCTTAAAACAATGCCAGTTTTTTAACAGAAAATGCTGCAACTGAAATTTTGGTGAAATTTACCTCTTAGAAGCTGGCCCCTTTTTAGAAGCTGCAGTTCAAAGACATAGGAAAGCCCTATGATAATTTGCAATTTGATAGGTTTTTTTCATTCTAGACACGTCTCAGTTTTGCTTAAAGATCACTGAGGTAGCCAAAGAAAAGGGCAGGTAAGTGGAGATAATGCATATTTATTCTGAGCAAAGATTTGACTGTCTCTTTCCAGCCAACCCACGCACAATAGGTGACTATACTCTTTTTATTTAACTCCATACCATTACTAAAACTGCTGTAATTAATTGCAAGGTGATTCTTTTAAAATGTGGTTTCCATGATGGGATTTGAGTCCCAAAATAATTCAGTATGGAAATGCTGTTGTCATATTTGTTGCCAAGAAATGTATCCTGACTTCTGTCTATTAAGTGAGGTTAATTTACACATTCAGGCTGTAAAATGAACTTCAGGCTGCTGAGGGCAATGAAATACTGTGGTTGAGCTGTGGGATATAGCTGTTCACTTTAAATGGAAACCCAGGAGCATATCACGTCATATCATATTTAGGTCTGCAGACCTATGCTTTTCTTTGGGACTGACACAGTGCATGAATACAGTAATCATTAAAAAAACTTCAGAGAGTCTTGCTGAGACTAAGAAGCATGACTTTGTTGATAAAATTAGCCATGTTTGAGAGTATGAAGGGTGAGGGGAGAAAGAAGTGGAATTAGTCACAGTAACGTCAGCGTTGGGTTTAATCCAGGTGAAATCCAGTGAAGCATTTCTGTAGTTTCTTGCTTTCTGAAGTCTATACATTGTTTCTTTGGACAAATTAAGTACTGCAATTCTTTGATGTCCCCAAGATCCCTAATGAAGTTTCAAGGATCCAACATCTGCTCATATCTATTGCTCAGCTCAAGACATTTCCCTCTCTAATATACCTTCTGGCCACTTGACCCTACACCACTTGACTAGGGGCTCATTACAAATTGAGTTACTTGCCTGGGAGGAGTGGGGGCATTTCAGGACCATGGCAGGAGGAGAGGAGCTGGAAGTTTTGAGAGCGATTGTCAGTCTGTACCTCCATGCCATGTGCTGGGGCTGGCCATAGCTTTCAGAAGGCTGAAGCTGCCCTGGCTGTTGCTCATGGGTACGCAGCCTCAGCCAGAGCCGTTGATTGGGTGATCCAGCCTCAAACAGCCCAAAGCTACAGGCAGAGCCTGTGGTTCTGGCTCCTGAAAGCTGGGACCTCCCCAGGCCCATAAAGCTTCTCACTTCACCCAGCAACACCATGTCAGGAAAGAGATAAAAAACCACTCCCGACCTCCTTCTCTCCACCCCCTCCAAGTAGGGTAAGTGCTGATCTCTTTCATGTCTCTGATATCACATTTCAGATGCTGTCACTACACCCGGGTGGGATATTTTCAGTTGAAATACCTAAGGAGAAATGAGAACAGTTTTGGTAAGAATAAATATCCGGAGCTCAGCCTCCTTTGCATTGCAGTGGGATTTGGAAAGAGTAAAATGAAGTGTGAAAGAAAGAGTTTGTTTATGCAGGAAGCTGCTGTGAAGCAGGACAAACCAGACTTCACAGCTCTATGCTGCCATGCCTGAGCTGTCTCCAGTGTTGGAGTTAGTCATTTGGGAACCACCTGCATTGTAAAAAAACCATCCTTTTGACGAGCTTTCTCTGCAAATGTCTCACCAGTGCTGGCATGACACAGTTGGGCAGCACAATTCCCAAGACCCTCCATGTGCTGTGCAGACTTTCTCACCCCTGTGGCCAACTTCTACTTCAGTCAATTAAAAATTATCTGTGCTTTGTTGTACTACATAGTTGAAGTGCATGTATGCCTATACTTTGCAAGTCATTTGCAGGTTATAATGCTTCACAGACTGAGGATGCTGCTGTATATCTGCAAAATAGGAATATAGTCCCTGAATCACTCCAAACGCTCTCAAATCACATGGTAGCCTACTTGGAAGCAGTTGGTGTTCACTTGCTGTGGTGAGGTGAAGCTGTGCGATCAACTTGCAGTGGGAAACCTGAACATGCCAACTGCTCTGATGTTAACGTGCCAGTATCAGCCAGGAAACTGTTACACCAGAGAGCTCGTACACATCAGCATAATAACCAAGGACACTCTTTGGAAAGATGGAGCAACTGAATAAATAATATATGTGGACCAAAGAAGGGCCATGAAGATGATCAGAGGGCTGGAGCACCTCTCGTATGAAGACAGGCTGAGAGGATTGGGGTTGTTCAGTATGGAGAAGAGAAGGTTCCAGGGAGAACTTATAGCAGCCTTCCAGTGCCTAAAGGGGGCCTGCAGGGAAGCTGGAGAGAGACTTTTTACATGGGCTTGTAGTGATAGGATAAGGGGGAATGGCTTTAAGCTGAAAAAGGTTAAATTTAGATTAGATATTAGGAAGAGGCTCTTTACAGTGAGGGTGGCGAGGCACTGGAACAGGTTGCCCAGAGAAGCTGTGGCTATTTCCTATTTCTAGAAGTGTTTCTAGCAACCTATTTCCTATTTCTGGAAGTGTTCAAGGACAGGTTGAACAGGGCTTTGAGCAGCCTGGTCTAGTGGAAGGCGTCCCTGACTGTGGCGGTGGTGGTGGTGGGGCAGAACTAGATGATCTTTAAGGTCCCTTCCCACCCAAACCGTTCTATAACTCTGTGATTCTTTTACATAAATTGCTTTCCTTCTCCAGGTGGTTGAGTGTCTTTCAGGGTGAAAACCAGGTAAGCTTTGGCCTTTGACTAAGCCCTGGAAACCTGGTAGAGAAGAGAACAAAGTATTGCATCATACTCCAGAAACAAAAGCAGCAGCAGTGCCCTCATACTGCAACACTTTCTGTATGAAGCTGAATAATATTTACCAGATTTGTACATGTGTCTCTAAGGAATTCTGAAAACAGTTTTAGAAATACCTGTCCCTGTTTCAATTATCTTCATTCAGCAAGCAGCACTATTGCAACTCAGTGGGGTCTGAAACATTAATGACATTTCCCAGCAGTGGCCCAGACAGATGAGGCAAAGTAGAAAGAATTGGTTTAGCCATGGAAAAAAGCATTGAAAACAGAAATCCTGAAGTTATGCTAAGTTTTGTAATTTTATTAGTTAATTTAACAGTTCATTTAACAGTTGTTAATCAGTTTTTTATAAATAGCTCTCTCTAATTAGGAACTCTTAATATTATATTGGTATTCTTATTTAAACCTCATAGTTACATTTCAGTTGTGAAAACTGTAAATTTAACCCTTACTATTGAACTAAGACCCTCACTATTTTGAAGATAGTTTTATAAAGTTTGATGTGCTCTGTAATGAATATTCTTAAGTGAACATGACCTTAGATTTATCTGTGAACTCAAAGATCTTTCAGATATGTGTGGTTGAGACAAATTACTCATCCTATTGCTTTTGAACTTGAATGGGCTTTCTAATAGACTTTTCCAAGTTTCAGATAATGTTAATAATCTAAAACTTTGGAAGAAGAGGTAATTATCTGCTTTCTCAGCAGGAAATTTTCCTATATTATTGTATCCTATTGTAAATTGTATCCTACCATACCCTACCCAGCCCTATTTCCTGGTGTCAGGATGTAATAACAGAGTGTTTTCCAGAGGTATGTTGAATGTACTCTGTTTACTAACACTGAACTAACACTTGTTATTGGAAGCTTGTTCTTGCTCTTATCCTCTCTCCCCACAGGGAGGATTGTTTGAGGTGTTCAGTTTCTAAATTACAGAAGGACCTTTTTTTCCCCTTTTATTCTATCTGTACCTGCAACTTGGTGTGTATTTTGGGAAAAGAAAAATGAGGGTTGCAGAATTGCACTTTGTGGTAGGTACCTAATGCTGAAGCCCACAAGAGTTGAAGGTCTCAGAGCTCCTATACGCATGCCAAACCAAACGGAAAGAAACTTTATTTTCCCACGTAAGTCAATATTTGCCTTTGTGCAACAAACTTCTGCCGTGCCTAGGAGCTCAATTTCCCCACCTAACAGGAGCAACCAAGTCGTTAAGAACTTGATTGTGCAAACTGTTGATTGTCATAAGCTTGTAAAGAAGGGGGTTAGTTGTAGATGCTCGGTGTTTAACAGGGTGAATTCTTACTGCCTTTAATGCACCTGTCCATGTGGTTGGCTTTTTTCGGCTGAGTAGTCTTTAAGGCTTTCTATCTCAATATCTCATAAATAAATTATTTATTACAGGTACCGCCTCTTCACTGAATTCTCCTAAACTGCTGTGGAGAACAAAACATACTGATTTACTGGTGCTGCAGATAGATGCAGGTCTGGAGCCATCCGATCCTATGGTGTTGTTCAGCTTCTCATAAAGGGATAAGAAAGCAGAGGTGGGGGTACAGACTCTTGCAGGTCTATCCAAAGTAAAGGAGACTGAGAGATAGGAGCATCTGGCAGCACTAACCTGAGATGCACAGAGGAATTGCTTGCTGGCTATTTCATTATCCAAAGAATGTAATCTCAGCACTGAAATTACTTAGGCTTGGCACCAAATTGTTAATGAGCTTGTTGACATGAAGTTAAAAAGATTTGAAAAGGCAACATATGGACTAAGATATGATAAGGACAGGATGCCTCTCACTCACAGAAATACCAGGAGATACTTATAACACTCATCAATGATACTCACTTTCTTGAAAGCATGCCTTGTCTTTTTACCACTTCCTTGCAAGGAGGGAGTCAGGATAATAACCCCAGGGAGATCATTCCTTCCATCCTGCTGTTTCACAATATCAGCTCAAAAGGGAAGGTTGTTGGAAACAGACCAACTCCTGGAAGTCCCAAAGTTGTCTTGGCTCCTAGTTACCTGTAAGACTGCTTTGCTTAGGTGTGTTGTTTCCACAGAATAAAGACATCCCTTTTTTTTTTTTTTAGAATCATCAGTGTCACTTTGAGCACTAGTCGTGCTTTCAGAGAAAAATCAGTAAAGCAAAGGGCTAAGTTCTTAATTGTTTACTGGCAACAAAGTTAAAGTACAGAAATATGAAAAAATAAATAAATGCGAACTTCAAATATGCTTCACAGCTACAGATTGCTCCGTCTGTCTCACAGGATTTTTTTGTGGAAGCCGAAGAACATTTCTGTCCCAGAGCCCTGTTTCAGAGCAGCACCTCACCTGGGGCTTCTCTGTGTCCCTTCCCCTTTACACTGCAGGTGAAGTTGTCTCTGTTGTTGAACACAGGTGAGAGGACAAATAATTTCCAAAAACTTCTAACCCTCATCTGCCCTCTATTTTCTTTTTCTTCTGATCTACCTTTTAGCTTAATCTACTCAGCATTTAAGATACGTAGAGAATCTTTGCAGTGCTTATCTTTCATACTTACTTCTTCCTCAATAGCATTGCCGCTGTGCGCCTAAAATGTAACATTTGTCATCAAGGCATTTTTGGAAAAAGCTTTTTTGTTTGATAACCTTTTATGAATATTAGGTATAACGCAGAGGCAAGGGGTATGGGACATGGAACAATTACCTCTCTCTGGCAATGTTAATTTTAGGGGATATATTTTATTCAAATCTAAAGTGGTCCATTCATATATATATATATATATACATGCTTTGATGCTGTTTGGAGCTTGCAGGTAAGTCTTATGCTTTATGATGGTGCTGGATCCTAGTACTTTTACAGTGTTGTCCCAGCATTACTGACATTTATGGCCAAAAAAGTATCTTTAGGATTTCACTCTGGACCTTTTAAGAAGCAAAAAATATTGTTCTGTACTTAAACCAGAAATCCTGATCACCAGTAGAGCTTTTATCTTGTTCTTGCCTATACCTACATGGCTTCCTAATGCATTATATCTCTATCCTATTTTTATAAATAGAAATTTACCAATGATGCCACTGTATCTTTGCCAATTAATATATATTCATACCATCTTTAAAGTCTGCTAGTAAATTTCAGCTCTTGCAGCACATAAATCTGCCACATGCTATGTAGTTACTTTCCAAAATGGGAGAGACATTTTACTTACAACTCACCCTTCCAGGCTAGTTGAGGTAAGAAGTTTCAAGGTATGATTCATCATGATATATTTGAGATTATGCTTTCAAATTCATCCTTGGCTCTGTCTCCTAACATTTTCACTAAATGCTGAGCTGACAGCTGGTTTCGATGCACAAGCTTTGCATTTTGCCTTACTGTTATAAGACCTTGCAAGTTCTCTGCAATAACTGTATTTTTCTTAGTAAATGATTATTTTTTTATAGTGTTGCATGAGGAAGGCTGCTGGAAAAATAGTATGCTCGTGAGAGGTCAAAAAATGAATGTTGGTAGAAACAGTCTGATGTGGTATGCAGACCACTCTGTAAAAATTGGCCTTTACTTATTTGTCAGAAGTTATCTTAACACAGTGGCTAATGAAGCCGCAATGGGAAAAAGTAGAGAAATAGGTTATCTGATTAGGTAAGTATGGATATAATTCCTTGCTGAAGAAAATACTAGCAAGTTTTAGTATACATGTGCTTTCAGAACTCTGACTTCGATATTCACATGTTAAAAAAGAGACAAATATGAAAAATAAAAAAATTAAATAAATACAATTTGGAGGCAAAATTCTTCTTAGAATAGCAGTTCTGGTATTATTAATAAGTGATTACGTCTTGGCAAGGGACAAACACATAGAAAAATCAATACTAATTGGTTTGGATCACTCAACAACATTAAATATGATGGACCACAAATCCATGCTGGATTCCCGGTGGCTCTTCTGGGGTAGATATTTCTGTGCTTTGATTACTCCATGGTTTCCTTGAAACCTCTCAAAAAATAATCTGAAGAAAATGTGTGGTGGTTTGTTTCTTTTGTTTTCTTTCTTGTTTGCTTTTGTTTTTTTGTTTGTCTTGTTTTGTTCATTTTTTTTTTAACCTGAATTTTTTATTTGGTATTCCCATTTATTTGAAGGCTGTTCGAGAAGGCTAAATTCTCTGTGCTCTGGCTGGCAGGTGTATTTCTTACCTTTCCTGATCTTGGGATGGTTCTGTACGGCGTTTTGCAATGAGAAGTTGTTCATCGAATCATTAGGGATGTTGATAGATTCCTAGAAGCAGTAAGAGACATAGAAAGGATGGAAGATTTATGGCCTTTCTGTAGATGTGGTTTGGAGCCCTTCTTTCTCTGTGGGACTGTCAGAGGTAGTTATAGTTCTCCCTGTTGATATGTGGACTCACAACTATTCTTTTGTGGTTTTTTGCTAGGCTGTCTCTTCTATATTTAGCCATACATTACTTTCAGCTGCAGAAAGCTTAGAAGATTTGACTAAGCTGGATGTGGGTGGTAGACTCATGTGAGTACTGCTTGAATTGGTTCAGAACAGATTTGGCATGTGCATTTCCTGATGGAATAGTTGGGATAAAAACTTTGACTTGTGAGGTTGTTTAGGAACGCTTCATTTTGAAAATTTGCACAGGGTGTTAAGTCATATGACAACGTTTTATTTCCCTCATGGGATTACTGAGATCTTGCTGGTTTAAAAGCTGTGAAATGGAAGTCCTTTGAAAATTATTAACAACATATTGAGCTCAATAAATCCTTATAAGAAAAGACCTATGCATCTGTAAGCTTTACTCAAGGACTGACAGATGAGTCTTTGGTATCAATCATCATAATTCTACTGACACCAGTGTTATGCTATTCCATGTAATCTGAAAGTCTGCCCTTCAGGATAAGGCTGGCATGGTGTGTTTGCTCCTTTTCCTAAGCATAGTTTTTCTGTTGTGAACACTGAATTGTCTGTATGAATTTTTGTGTTAAATATTAATTTGTAGCAAAGCCTGTGAAAACCCTAGAATTTCAATTAGTGACACTGCTTTTGACAGTAATAGGCCAAGACCTACTCGACTAGGCATTGCACAAACTTGTAAGAAGGAGCTTGCAATTGAAAAAAGTTTACAATCCAACGCTAAGATGGGAGAAAACTGATGTTGATAGCATATTGAGGAGCCCAGAAAAACAGTGAGGCAAAGTACCTCAGCCTGAAGCAGTAATCTTGGCACACAAAGAGCTTAGCTATTGACATATTTTGTAAACATCAGGCAAGACAGTGCTTCAAGGAGTCATATAAGGGATGTCTTTTGTTGTCTTTTTTCCTAGCAGCAAGAGAAATCATAGAAGGTGCTTACTTGAAAACCTAAGTGGAAAATAAAACTAGTACCTTGGGCTGGGTGGTAGTAAGATACAGCTACTGATGTGGAGGTGGTAGGGAAGGAGTAGGCTGCAAAGGGCTTTGAATTTCTATTGGATTTGAGAAGGCTGTTGTTTATCAAGACCTAGAACTAGTACCTAGCTGAACTCAAGGGCTAAGTGTGCAAATACATTTATGAATCATATTTCTTTAAATCCAGCTAGCTCTGTTCAGTGATAAGAGTCAGGTAGGAACTTTTTGCATTGATTCTGCTTAGAGAGACCTACCTTCCAGATAACTTTAAGACATAATTCAATGTAGTGATTTGATGCTGAACATGATTAGATTATTTAAGCTTGTAAAGGAGGCTTCCCTTCCTTTTTCTCAGTTTAATAGATGAAATAAGGGATGTTTCAGCTCATGTTTGAAGGCTGTTCTTCAGTGTTTGAAGTGCCAGTGCTATGTAGCTCTTACTGTAGGAAGTTCTTGCTGTGCTCTGACAGAGCTCAGATCTCACTCTTAAGGCATAAGGCAAAATATGCTCCCCTGAGGTTTTTTCATCTTCCAAGCGTAGGCTGACTGAACTCTCACCAATGCTTTCCATATTTTGGTGTATGTCAGCTTGCTCCGGAAATGCTCTTATTGCACATTTATCACAAACAAAACAGCAATGAGATTTTTTAAAATAAATGACTGAACCAGTGCTTTATGAGGGCCATTTACGTTAGACAAGTACTGACTGATCTTATGCCAAAGCACTCTCTTTTGGCTATTAGCAAAATAAAAGGTTCATATGTTTCAATATCTATGGTCTAGTTAAAGACATCAGGCTGAAATATGCTGGAGTTAGATATAGCCATTATATTTTCATGTGGGATCCATCAGTCAGAAAGTGCATGGGCCTCAGGAAATGAAATAATAAGCTTAGTAATGGTGGGAGCTTAGAGGGAGAATATGCTTAATATAATTAGAAAGAGTTTCAATCAAGGAACAACTTCACCTTACAAGTGTTCTTCCACAGAGAAAGCACTTCCCATGAATGACTTTTGCTGCCCTGGCTTCTTGATCTTCATGCAAAATTAACTAAGACTCATCAAAATTTCATGCCCTGTAAACTAAGTCACTTTGGTTTTGTGTCACCCAGATGAAATATTGAAGACCACAGAACTCGCTAATAAACTATAATTTTAAAAGAATGGGTGGGGAAACTTGCGGTGGCGAGGAAACAAAAAACGATTAAAAAACTATACTTGAAAGTGGAACCACAAGAAGGAATTAAGCTTCCAAGGAATGATGAAGAAACTCAAGGAAATAATTGAAGGAGGAAATGTCATTTTAACCTTTTAAAATATTAAAAAATTAACACACCTGAAATATCACCAAAAAAACAATCCTGTAAACAAATCTGTATTCATGGGGCTTCATGTCTGTCTTCAGGGTGCTCTTCAAATGTGCAAAGCATCAATCTGGTGGCCTAAGGAGGACCTATGAGATGATGTGAGCTCAAGTTATAACCGTAGGGAGAAGAATGCTGAAATTTCCAGATTGTTTTTTCCTTCTGGATTACATTTTGGATTATACATAATTTGTAACCTAGGATAACACTCAGGAAATGCTTCAAGAAATTATACTCTGAAAAGACTGTTTGTAGCTGACACAAATCTATTTAGCAGGCATGTTTATCAGATTTACTTGTGTTCCTGCACAGCTGAAAGGTGTTGATAGTTGTAATACGGCTGCCAAGCTCCAAGCAGCTGCTTGTTGCTCATGGAGTATGCATGGAATGGATGCTAGCTGGTGAAATGTAAATGACTGACTTATTTATAAATGTGGATCTTTATGACTATATAATCATGGGATTGTCTTTGAACAATGGTCCCAAACCATCAAATACTGCTGGTGCCCCACCTCTGTCACCTGGTGCCTTGAAGACAAGTTCTGTTGAAAACCCACTGAAAAGCAAGTTATAAATTCCTAGCTGATGCTGTTGTCATGTGGCATTTACAGTAGTGGATGTAAATCATTCATAATTCAATATCAAACTGAAAAGTGTAAATGAGTTTGCCTCTGTGGTTAAAAAGAATAAAGTATTGATTACCATAACAAATTAACAACTTGAAACCTGATCTATATCTTCTGAGTGCTGAGAGCTTTGAACTGGAACAGTCATGTATTACACATTAACCTCACAAGATTTAAAAACAGTTGCGCTACAATAATAGCTAGTTATTAGATGAGTTCTGTAAAAATTATTTTAATGGCATTTACTGCAGGGTTAGAACAATTACCAAGCTGCAAGCAAACTCATAGCTTTTCATTAATTAAGATAGTTGAGCAAGACCCTGTTCTCACAGATTTGTTGTGAGAAACGATTATGGTAGGCACATGGGTGAGATAATGTGAGAAATGTATTTTCAATGGCAGGCAGATGGGTGAAAACATGAACTGTTGCAGGATGGTAGAGGGAGCTAAAAAGCACTTGGTACTTCCAGAGGCTTCTATGTTGATATGGTTAGACGTTGGCTTTTCATAGGGCTGGATCTGTTCTATGGATTGGAAACTTACAGGGAAAATTAACCTACAAAATCTGTCTGCATGATGGAGGAAGAAGTTACATTAAAGCCCCACTGATAAACCCTTTTAGGATGCTTCTATCTGCTTTGGATTTTCTCTCCTTTCTTCCCCTCATGATGATAAGTGAGATTTCACCGACTAATATGACAAGATGACAGCGTGAAAGTGTACTGGTTTGAATCAATACTCACCTCTAGCCAGCAAGCTGCTTTCAGGATAGTACTTACAATAATGCTAAACTGATAGGAGCCTGAAAACTACAAGAGAATGGGATGAATATTCATTCACATTTTTAAGGAACTTCTATTTGGCTGTACTCACACTTAGTCTGTGTCTTGTTTATGCAAATGTTTTTATAAAGTGGTTTGTTGGCAACAGTATTCATGGAAATTGAAAAATACAGCAAATATTGCAGATGATGATAGATTTCTTTTTTTCAGATCCACAGCAGGGCTTGCAAGTAAAGCCAGGAATTACATTCATAGTCACGGAACAAAAACATATTGTTTGATTATTCTGTAAACCAAAATGCTTTTAGCTGAAGATGCTCAGATCTTACAGGACACATTTTGCTGATAAAAATTCTCCACAGAGGCTACTGTGACTACCTTACACTGCAGAGATTGTGGTACGTTGCTGGACAATTTGAAAACAGAAAATAGCAGGTATGTTTGTGATGAAATGTTAAGCTGCCTTCTGAGCGATATAAATTATCTCTTTTTCTTGACTGGATATTGAAAGAAACAGCCAGTAGACCTATGAAGATAGGGAACCTCTCAGAAGCCAAAGAAGAGGCTTTCTACTTTTACAGATGAAATGAAAGGCATTTTGCCCCTCCTTTCACTCTGCAGTGGTGAGCTTTCACCAGGAGGAGGGTAATCATTCTAAGTGTTTGAAGGCAAAAATTGAGGTTAGTATTTAGTTCATGAGGAACAAAGAAAGGTACTGCTACCATTGGAAAAGTGTTCCGGGGGACATGATGGGGTTGGGGAAAGCTTGGAAATCCTCAGCTGGGTTGAATTTATCTCACTTTACTGTGACAGATCTCCCGAACTCCTCATGTGATCTGATCTTGCTTGGGTGGAACACCTAATGCTAGACTAAATTGTTGTCATATTGAAGTTGACAATGTGTGTTGATAATATTTTATATTATATGAATATAAAAATTGCACAAAACCTCATCGGAAAGCCTTGAACCTTTTGACGACCACTATAATAGCATGCAGAGATCTAGGAACACCTGGGAAAGCTGCTGCTATGGTTTTAAGAAACCTAAGTGCCCTGAAGTGTTATTTATTTAGTGACATATGACAAATTGTTCTATGACGGCTAGGTGATTGCAACTTAAAAATAAATTAAAGCTTCTCTTTGGGTGTCCTGCTCAATTTTGATATACAACGCTCTAAATAGGAGTCTTGGCTGCCTGGGATGTGCAGCATTTAAAGGACCAATTAAACTTACACAACTCTGGCAAAGTTTCCCATCAGCATTATTACTTCCACTTTGTTACACTGTATTTTGTACTGTTCCTTGTGCTTTATCTGTTGTAGATTTGTTTCTCATGCTAATTAAGGTAGGTTTATTTCTTGATGTGTGGAAGTATTTATTAGTGTATCAACTGGAGGGCTGATGTGCCAATAACTTTGCTCTATCCTTCTCTTCTTGGCTAGGCCACCACACCAGAGGTACAAGTGGTGGATAGGACATGGTTTCTGTCCTGCTAGCTTGCATCCACAGATGGTCCAGTCCCATTTAAGACTGCAGGAACTATTTTCAGCTGATTTCAGCTGAATTTGTTTCTACACCTATGTGGGTAGAATCATGTGCTGTCCCAATGCACAGAGAGATAACTAATATTGTTGTCTCACTTTCTTGTGGCTAATCGTCAACCAAAAAAGTTGCTGAAAGTGGATGAAATGTTCTTTTTCACTATTGGCTGCAATAGGAAATAGGAGTGTGAAGAGATCAGTTCAGTGAAAGTACTTCTTTTGTAGTCAGAATTGATTTGGAATGACAATTTAAGCGAGAGAGATTTTGGCACACGACTGTTCACATTCATACCGATCTCATAAGCTACAAGGAGAGAAGTGTGGAGTGGTTTGTCCTTTTCTGTTTTTGTATGAAGATCACCTTGCTTTATTTTCTTAGTACAACCTGGGGCTACTGCAGAGTGGATGAGGCTTTGGCTGTAACATTAATATCCACACAGCAAAACGATCCGGTTGTGCACGGTGAATCCCTCATTTGGTGCTGCAGCCTTTGTAGATTACGCTGCTGGTTAGTGTTGCCTTCCCTGTGGGAATCAAAGCACCCACTCCTTTCCACTTGTGGTGAGGAAATTAATATCCTATTCATGTAGCTGTATATTGCTTTTAATTGGTTTAGTATTAAACTATCAACTGCTTGAATGAAATGTTGTGGGGAAGGTAATTTCAAGGAGGCAGTTTGTCTCTGGACAATTCAGTGTTTATTTCCATGTTATTGAATCACACAAGGGAATATCTCATGTAGAAAACTGCATTTTCAGAGAAATTAATGACCCCTTAATAAAACAATGAACTTTTTTCCTAAATAAAATGACTGACAAAAATGATGCCACCAACTTCGTGGTAACACATCTGCCCAATACGAAAAGTGGGTAAATACTTGTGAATTGCACACCAAAGGCGATCAGGGAGAACTGGTAGCACTAGACACACAAATAATATTTTATTAACTTTATCAGCCCATTTATTGACTTCTTAGGGGCAGAAAGCCCCTGGAGGTGGAGGTCTGTCTTTGTAGTCATGTTCCCCCGAACACTGGGCTAGGGGTCCAAATTGAAATGGCTCTGCCAACTGCTGTGGAGCTGTGCTGGGAAGGGTGGCTCTGTTGTCCTTACCTAATGACGGTGTTGATGTGGAAGTGCCACATCCAAGTGCTTGGTGAGTTCTGCAGCTGACAGTCTGGATGGGACAGAAAGATGCTGCAGTACTATGAGTGATGGTAGATAATCCAGTGCTGTTCTAGGATTTTTCCTCTCAGTACTTTTTTTCTTTCTGCTGTCCACTCAGGAAGGGAGTATGTTCTTTTCCTCAAATATGGGTGGAATAATAAAAAGCTGCAGCTTTTCACACATTAGATCATATTTAAAAATAAGATCTCTACCCATGCATCTGAAAAAAATGTTACACCTGTATAACTTGAAAAGGTGCATTTCGTCAGAACAATGTTGGTGGAATTTTTGTTTCATAACCAGCTCCCAGTATATGAAGTTCTTGCGGTCTGACCAAAACACATTTCTTTTTCCTTCTGGCAACATTTTCTTTTGGAAAGGAAACTCTTTCAGGTTGACAATAAAATTTTCTGAAGCAAACAGTTTTGTTTAAAAAATGCTAATGGAATTTTACACTTCTAAAGATTTTTCTCCATTTTCTACTGCAACTAGTTGTGGGGCTGGACTGAGTAATTTCTAAATGGACATGCACATCAGCTGATAAGATTTTGAACAGTAAACAAAGGAAGTTTGTGCAACTGAATACACAGGCAGGTATGTAATATTGCTTTGATGCCAAAGCTCCCCTTAAGGAGGGTGTAGATAGGCTGGGGTGGGGCAGGTGAAGAAGGTAAAAAATGGAGAGGGGGTTCAAGATTCCATGGAACTCTGGTAAGCCTGGAACTAATGATTGGGCAGGCTGACATGTAGGGAGGGAATCCGAACCCGGCTGGAGAAATCACAGATCTCCATGAATTTGGTATGGCAAATACATGACTGTTATGAACACCTAGCTGACAGCACATTCTCCATGGATCAGTGCACTGGCTTTGACTGTGACACTTGCATGTGTCAGGCCTGGGGGTGTCAGGTCACATCACGAAGGGGTGAAAAAACCCAGTGTTACGGAGAATCCAGTTTAAGTGACTCACCTGATACTGTGTCAAAACTCAGCAAAGGAAGCAGGCACTGACAGATCCAATTCCTCTCTGGCCAGGCTTGTGTGCACTCAACTGCATTGGTAACAATGAATCCACAGTGAGGAGAAAGATCATTTTAGGTTTCAGGATCACTAAAGATCTGGCAGACTGTACATACTCAAAGCTGTGAAGCCCCATCATTATGCTGAAGATGCTTCTTGGGCACTGTCTGGGTGTTGACTGCCTCTGCTACAGCATTTTGTGCCATCCTCTTGCTTCTCCCATTGATTTGATATATCCAGGCATTATTGTCTTATTTCCCAGGCAAGGTGTAGGTTGCATAGCAAAAGAGTGCTTCTTCAACTGCACTTTGCTTTGGATATGATAGGCTGGCACTGTCTCCTGCTGAGAAGAGGGAGTAGAGTGGTTTAGAGAGTTGCCATCAAGAAAGAAATCAGTGATTGCATTATTCCCCTTCAAACCATGCTTCATATCCCCCAGCCAGCTGCTGTTGCCTAACTGGGTCCAGACAGTTTCAGCTCAGCTTGATGTTTTTTCCTAATGCCGTCAGCCAATGCAACAGCCAGCTGTTGTGATTGGGCAGTGTTATTGTCATTACCTTCTTCCGCTCGGCATGCATGGTCGTTATGTGTTATCTCAAGTTAAATAGTACGTTCCTTAGGGTTTTTCCCTGTGCACTTGTAATGGGTTGTTGCAATTGTGCTCTATTTCTCTCCACAGCCTGATTGTCCATAAAGTATAGCCATGGTGGGAGAGACAGAAAGGCAACAAGTTAGTACTGGATTTGCTGTACTGGCCTCTCCTTGGAAAGCAGGGACCAGGTTCAAGCTGCAGTAAGCAGGAGGTGACTCGGAGAGGAGGAACTACTTGCAAGTTGAGATGGAGAAGGGACTGATTTCATCTGAGTTTTGAAAAAGTTGTGTGCTTTGTGGGTTTACTCTAACCATCTCCCTCCTGTGGCTTCCTTCCACTAATGGGGTCTCTTGCTGATACCCACAATAGCAGGTGAGATGAGGGTCTTGCACACACAAGATCTTTGGATCAGGAATCCCTCTCCCCTCGTTTCTCTTCTCCCTCTAGGGGATCAATGAGAAGTCAGATTTCTTCTATAACAACACAGATGTGAAATTGAGTCTGCCTTTCTCTTTACAAGCAACAAGTGGAGGAACATGCAAGAACAAGGAAAAGGGAGTGAACTACAGCACCCTGTTTATCTGGCTCTGAGCCATCCTGCTGCAGTGATCTCAAATCAAGGAACACATTTTCTTGATTATTGCCTTGTTAATTCTTTATTTGGCATTTATTAAAACTGAAAACTGTACTTAGAAAATACACAGTGATTAATGATCACTCATTAGGGACCAAGGAAGCCTGTGGGATCGTTCAGTTACTATTGGCAGAAGTAGGAGAAGTTTACCTTTTCACCAGTGTCCTGGTACAAACAGCAAGAGCATTTTTGGACCATGTGGGGGTTATATCAAGTAAGGAATTTTAGGGCAAGAGTGTGAGGCACATGGCTGCTTCTACTTCCTATATGGACCATGCAACTATATCAAGGCTTGCCTAAGCAGTCCGTATAACTTTTAGTATGTCACTGCAGCTCCTTCTGTGGCTTAATCCTGCTTAGTATTGCACAGCTAGAGAGCTTACACCATGCAATCAGCATTGTAATAGCTCTGTTATTCAAGCTGTGGCCCTTTATTGTGCACAGATAGGAGATATCCTTACAGGATAGTGCTTATAAGGTGCTCTGCCACAGGAATGTGCCTTTTCTTTTCAGAGACGAAGTGGGCTGCTGATTTTGTTTGTGTTACCCTGCTGAGTGCTGGCAGGACAGCTATTGTATCACCCCTCGTTCACTTCATCCTGTCCCTTCCCTGATGAAGGGCACAGAGAAGCTTGTTTTAAATGCAGATGTGTGTGGAGGCAGTGCCAGGGAAAACAGTTTCCAAAGTTATCTAGAAAAATTAAAAGTGAGACAGGACAGCTATGCTGACACTTCTTGGTTGCACTAAAATGGGTGAGGAAACCCCAGCATCTGGGAAAAGTGTAACATTAGACTTCATTTCCAAATAAAGGCGTGCTATATGTACATGTATTTGTTGCATGTGTTTGGGAAGTACAGTAGCACAAGTTGCAAATAATTGGTGTTTCTCTACAGTACACTGAACTGTAATATTTTTCCCTCCGATAGAGAATATTGCATAGATGAGAAGGCATCTCTGAGCATCACTGAGGAAGAGTTCTTTAGAACAAAATACAAAGTGAAAGAAAAAAAGTGTTCTGCCTTAATCTTATAGGCAGCCAATAAACCAGCCTTCAAAGATACTTCTGAGGCTGGCTGACGATAGGTGGCCTTGGGCACAGTAGCTGAACAAACCTGACTCCTGACTGTAGCAGGTATCTGCTGGAAACAGGTACTTTGCTTTTGGTGCAGGCAAGAGAGAGGAGTGGAAAACCAGTGGGCTTATCCTTGGTAGTGCTGAGCTACACAGGGTTTGGGAAGCTGGAGGAAGCTAGGCATAAGCATAGTGTCCAATGCATGTTGATAATCTCTCAGAATCACACCCTGCAATAGCTGCAGAGCACCATTCCCACTCCCAGAATAGCTGCAGGTTGCAGGTTTGCTGCCGGCACAGCATGTCTACCATCCCCAGTCTCAACAGCCCCTGTAGATGGAAGCGAATGGGGTATGCTAGCTCAGTGATAACTGGGGATTTGTGCATTGTGTCTCCTTTTGTTTGTGCCCTCTGTTGTTTTTTTTTTTTTTTTTTTTTTTTTTTTTTTTTTTATGTTGTGACATCAAAGGGGCAGGTCAGGGCTGTTCCCTTGACATTGGGGTCTATTAATGATAGATACTTGGCAGGTTCATACATCGGTTATGATGACTGTGATCCAGCTGTATGAGGATAAAGTTGCTAAATCTCATCTTGAAATGAGCTGTGTTTTTAAGGCAGAGATACATATGATGAGAATTCTGTTCATCAAAGTGTAAGCCCTCATCTCACTCATTTTAACTTCTAACACAATTTCTTACAAGCCCATGGTTGCTGCAGCACTGTGGTCTAGCCAGCGCAGATAGACAGGGCTGAATTTATGCTATGTGGTGCAACTTTGACATTCATGTTCTTCAGACCTTCAGTGCCCCACTTAGCAAAGGCCATATTGACTAAAGGCTTGAGATCAATTATGATCAATACTGAGAACCAAAACTTCCTTGCCATGGACCCATTTCTGAATGATGGGAGCCTGACAGAGTTGGGGCTTAATCATGCGTTTGCAACGTGTATAAGGAAATGGTGTTAGATTTTTGATTTTGTGAGACTGTTTGTGAAAGTATGTTTCTTATGACTCGTGCTAGATGTTTAGAGTTCTTGGGGCATCTGTTTGTCTGCAAGAGGGTCTGTGATTCTATGTGGTGAGAGGATACTTGTTGGGAAATTTTTCAGTATACATTCTTACTCATTTGCTTGCTTATTTCTTGCTGTTTCCAGTAATTCAAGGTAAGGTAAGAGCCCTTGGCATGGATCAGAAAGTAGCAGGTAGGTTGCTCTTAGCCATGACAGGTGGAAGCCACATACATGCAAAAGGACAATCTCTGAGAGACACTGTTTGCCAGGAATTCATATTGAGCAGGACTGATGGATCTTGGCTTACTCCAAGCCTTACTCCACCAGTGAGCAAGCAATAGCATCTTCCCTCTTAGAAGTAAAGCCCTTCCTAGCTCACATTGTATACTGTTAAATACTGTGCCACACCTAAGTTCTGTAAACCTCTGGACTACTGAATTAAAGAAGGCAGAGCCACCACTTACTCCATTTTCTGTGAAGGCTGCTCCGACTGGTGTGCTCTGAGGAAAGACATCACTGCCTATGATTGACTATAGGACTTCAGCTGAGGTAGGCATCAACCCATCAAGACATTTGTGTGCCAACATTAACAGACAAATCCTGAAAGCACATCACTACTAGATCCTTCTGGGTCTGAAGATGGACCTCTGAGAGTGGGGACTTGATGTTCGGTCTTAGAAAATCATCTAATTTTGAACACGTCCCCATGATGACCATAGTCCCTGCCACTGTCCACAGGGCATCATGGCTGTGGGAGCTTTTAAAGGTTGTGACAGTGGCAGTAGTTGTCCCGGAAGAGCTCTAGTACCAGTCACTTTGCTCAGCTAAGGATTTAGCCCTGCGTTATTAGGATTTAGCCCTGCCAGCCCTGCGTGGCCGGCAACTTCAGCAAAGTATAATGAAGTTGGAACTGCCTTTTAATTTTCTTCTGTAGTTGGGCTAGAGTTACGATTGTAATTTGGACCTGATTCTGAAAAGAATCTCAGGTCTTTGTGATCAGGCACTTGATTTAATTCAGTTTAATTTAATTTTAACACTGGCAAGATTCTCATTTGAAGTATACTTTTCCAAGTGTATAAATCTATAGGAATGACACTGGCTCAGAACCTTTACCAGGCAGGCTGTCATAACTAATGCCTATTAGTTAAATTAATGTAACAATGTGCACTTTTAATACTTAAGAAAGAGTTTGCTCCTCAAATATAAACCACAAAGACCTGAAAATGGCTATTTAATTAAACTAATTTTTTCTTTCCAGATGCTTTCTCTAAACTTTATTTCCTTGGGTAAGGTGTTCTTACAGGAGAATATAAATTTAAAATGCTAAAAATAAGAAAAGGCCAAGTTATGGTATAATGATTACATTAAAGCTTACTCGAGACTCTTCTAATTTTATACTATATCTCGTATAAAATACAGAGGAAATTCAATTAATTTGAAAATGTTTTGGTGGTGAAAGGTGAACACAAAAGTCTTCACTAGGAGCTGATGTATGTGAGTAACATGCAGGAAACATGTTCTTGCAATCAGTTTCTGAATTACCTGGAAGTTTCATGAATTGCTAAGTTATGTCAGAGCATCTTAACTTTCATTTCATTTTTTGAAATCTGCCCATTTTGCTTCACAGTGGTCTTCAAATACACTTTGTTTCTAAAGGCTTAAGAGAGGCCCAGAAAAAACTGTGAAGCTGGGACATATCTGGAGCTCATGTGACTTACTGCAGGTACCTTCAGTCACTGGAGCACAGTGAACTTCTGGTCTCTGCCACTTAAATCCCCTGTTGTATAAAAATAAGAGCTCTGTACTTTCATGCCGTGATCTTGTTTGAAGAGCAGTGCCTGGAGCTAATCACAGTACTGTTTGATGGTTAGTGAAAAGATGCTTTTGTCAGAGAAATCAGAGGAGATATATCTACTGTAGACTTCTAGTGCTCTGGGTTATTATTAATAGATAATTAGCAGCAAGTATTTAACACAATAAAGGCTACTATGGACACCCTTTTCCATTTCATCAAAACTATTAAAAAATACTATTTACATCCAAAGATTAGAAGATCAGCTTTGGGTAAGAGACAGAAATTCGTAACCAGAAATAAATACGTAGCATGTCCATTGCAGGCTTTGCGAATGTGCTAAGTACATTGAGTTAATTGGTAATTAACTCAGGGTAAAGTCTACAGATAGTCTAAACATATTGATTGCCAACTCTTTCTTTCTTTTCCTGGAACAGAATTACTGTTCAATGCTGAGCTGAATTAAAATAAAAGAGCACTACACACTATAATTTCTGCTGCAGACTTAAGACATTTTTATGGTGTGGTGTGTGACTGGAGTAGGGCAGTAGTCATCAACCACTGTTTAGGTGCATGCAGCATATTTTGCGTTCTAGAAATCAGAAATATCTGTAGGGAGTACACAAAATGAAAGAACAGAGAGTCACCATGAATCTATAGTTTTCTTGTAATTATAAATGGCCAGGCCAGAATAGACCCTCCACATCTGTTAAAGGACTAATTTTCAGAAAGAAAAAGAAGCTAACTGGCTACAGGGCACATGTACTCTGATTATTAGAGGTTCGAACTCGGTCATGAGAAACTGAGAAGAGGGAACAGTGCATGTTCTGAGAAACCAGAAATGCCAGAAAATGCATAAAGTGTGCTCCCAGAAGTTGTACGCTACCCTGTGATTCGTTCAGGAAGAGTGGATATCTGGCATTTTCCTTGTAAATAGACTTGGAACTATTCGTGGCACAGTTCAATGAAAATTAGGCTGATGAAAGTTATTTCCTTTGTTTTAAAGAGGGTGATCGTATTCTTCACTGCATTCACATTCAGTCATATACAAGTTTAATGCAATTCAGTCATAAAAGGTGACACTCATCTCACTTAATTTTATATGTCCACAAACCAGAAGTCTACATCCAAACTGGTTGTCTGGCCTCCTTTATGACTGCGGAGACAGTGGAGAGTCTGGAGATGCTTCTAGAGCATGATTCATCTATTCTATTTCAGACATCTATCAGAGGAGGAGATGTATTATGCCCCAGGAGTGCCTATTTCTCCTTGACTATAAAGAGAATTAGACAGCTAGCTCAGATGAAGATGTCTGTGCTATAATTGTCTCAGATCAAGCAAAATGAACCCCATATGAGGTGACACAAATTAACACTGTGTGCACCTTTGTCATGGCACACTTCCAAAAGCTTCTCACTTTGCTGCTCTAGCACACATGCTTCCATAGTGAGCTGGGACTTCCCTAGCATTAGTGGCAAAATCTCCTCACGTTCAACTGTAGGTTTGAAATGCAAAACCAATGGGCGTCCATAACCATAAGATTGCTGGCTCAAGGAAGCCTACTCCTGAGGTGTCCTCAGGACCCCTTCCAATCTTCAGTGAAAGAGGAAAGGGCTTCTTGCACCCCTTCAGGTGATGGTTAAACCATTGTGGGTACTGCACAGTGCTTTTGGGTTGCTGGCCCAAATTGTCCCGTCTAAAGTAGCTATCACCAACCTGAGACAGTGTCTGTAAAGTGTTTTGATTGAGGAGGCTTTTCGAAAGGTCTGTGAGCAAAAGCAAACAAAATAACAAGCAAAACAGAACTCAGCTGCTTGACTTTTCAAAATAGCCTGCTAAGACATGTGAAACATAGTCTCTTGCACAGCCCCGCTCCTCTGAGAGATCCAAAAAGGAGTTTATTTTCATACTTGGTGTGTACTTTTGCTGCTTGAGGTATTTCTTTCTGCTTCTCATTAATGCTCTTTTGAGTTCCACAGGGAGAGTGCTAGGTAAAGTGACCAAGGAAAGCTTTCTTGATGCTCTTCCCAACTTCATGAAATTTTAATGCTTATTGTATTTGAGCCTTTTGTTTATTTAATATTTGCCCAGGGACAGTATAAGCTGTCCATATTGCTTTCCATCAGAATTACCACTGCAGGAAAAGGGAACACTATAATTTAATATCTTCCCTATTAATATTTTTAATACAACAACAAGACAATCACAAATAGTCCAGTTTGGTTATATATCAACCTTGTTTATATGTGCATCAAAGATGAAAGGAGTGGATGTAGCTCCATACAGATTTTCTTTCTGTGGCTGCTGGGATCTGCGGACAACAGTTTTGAAGATAAACGCCTGAGGTTAGGTGCCCGCCATGAAATGACTGAAGTATCTTACTGAGTACATGATCCTTCCTTCATGTGAAGAACAAGTGAAGGAATAATCTATGGTCTCCTGGCTCCTCAGACATCTTCACCATGTGTGCTATAAAAGACAGTATGATGCTCTGATTTCCATTTCTTCATGAGGATGAAAGATGTCAGCAAAACCAGACTCCTTGAAAAGTTTCTGGCCTCCTGGAAGAGTTGATGTCTGCACTTTTTCCTGCCTACACTGGCATTAACAATGACTGTTCCCCAAGTATATGTTCAATTAATCTACTCAGGCCAGGAAAAAGCATGATCTCTTCTTTCCTGAGTGGGGAGCACTTTAGAAAATGCAAGGCAAAGGAGAGGGTGGTGGCATGTATGCTTATCCCTCCATCAAATATCCCTTGTAGGTGAGGATAACGACAGAGATGGATGAGAGCAACAGGTGACAATTAAGTAGCCTTATTTTTCAGAAACCTCGGCCTTTCTGGAGATTACTCCCACTCTTTGGAGTCACTGGAAGTAATGCTGTTCAGTACTTTCAGTACTGAAAAGCCAGTTCAACTTATCCTGAAGCCAACATATGACTTGATGTCTAATCTAAGTGTATATACTGTCTTTTACTACCTCTTTCATTCCAGTGTTATGCACATCCTGATCTACTGCACTTGGAAAAAAATCTGTTGTAAAAGAAACCTTTGGAATTAATTTTGAATGAACGCAATGCCTGGGATTCCCAGCCATGCTCAGTTCTTACCTCCAGTTATGCTTCTAGGCAGTAGTTTCTTTTCTATATGCAGAACTTTGAAATCTCCCATGCTTTAGATACTGGAATACTGGTGTTATTATTAGTAATAACAACAAAATATAAAGTAATAAAATAATAAAGTTACATACTTGGCTCAGTATGTCACTGAGATTGAGGCTTTTTCTTATTTTTATGAGGTGAATATATACATAGTCCTCAGCTGTTTTCCCCAGACAGATGTTACGAGGGCCAGTAAACTTGCATGGTTTAGCCAGCTGCCTTGGCAAAAATATTACCTGTGAGAGTCAATGAAGCATTTATTGCATGTTGCCTACTGTGCCACCAATGACATTTCTCCAAATGCAGCTGTGAAGAGATTAAAGATACTTATTAATTTATTTTGTCACAGTATTATTATAAATGAGATTATCTTGTGCTACATGAAGTATGATAGAGCCTGGTGTTTAATTCTTGAAAAGGTGCTGCATAGTGTATGCTTGCATTTTCATTGTTGGCTGAGACTCTTTCTTGTCTGTGTCTCTCTAGTGTATCACAGACTTAGATTTATATCAAGAGAAGCAACATTGGTTTTCAGTGTGTCAACTAAATTCCTGCTATAAAGGTGTGCTAAAACACTTGCTTGGTCAGAAAAGTAAAAAAGAGTAATTTATTGCATGAAGTGCATGAGTTTTAGCAGTAAGAGAAGAAAATGCATTCCATCTGATGTGTCTGTCAGATGATACTGCCTGTTTTAAAAAGAAACAGTTGGGGATAACCAGGAAATTGCAGCAAAATGAAACAAATTCCTGCATTTATCTTCATCACAGAGGACACGGGGGAAAGACCTGCTCTAAAGCTTCTTTTTCTGTAGGTGATAAAAATGAGTAACAATTTAAAAATGCAATTAATCACTAGGCCAGATGGTATCCAGGAGTTCTGAAAGAATTTCAGAGTCTTTCATCTGTCAGCAAAAGTACATGAACAATCACTAAAGCCAGCTAACGTAAAGGAGGACTGGAATGTTGCCAAAGTAATAGTTCTCTTATTAAAAAGTAAAAAAAGAGCAACTTTACCTCATTACTAGTTAAATTAGTAAGGAAAATAATTAGGGACATGTACGATGCTTAAATGATCGCCACAGGCAAAATCTTTCTTCTTCCAAATTACTTAGGGGAATTGAAGTTGTGGTAGGTAAGGGTGAGATGGCACACGTGAACTTTGGAGGAGCCACTGATAAAATGCTGCACTGGCAGGTGAGAGGCCAAATCTGCTGTGATGAAGAAACTAATTACAGCAAAGTAAATAGGCAGAATAGGAGCAAATCCTCAGCTCTGCAACCAGAGGCCATGGGATGGAGTGAGCTCCAAGCTGACTTAATAGCCCGCCACAACCGAAACCTGTAGAAGTTAAACAATTACCCATCCACTGTGTTCCTGTCAGCATGAAGGTGCTTCAGGGATCTGAAGACATTTTTACACTCCATCTGAAAATTTACCTGTGAAAAGTAAAAATCATGGGGAAATATGTGTTTCTGAACACATATTTGAATTTTGGACTACAGTTTAGGGTTTTGATTGGAAATTCTTGTGTAGCCTCCACAGCAAGGGGTGTTGCTGGCCAAAACTTGCCTCCCTTTCTCCCTTTGCTTTAGCCTCCCTGCAAAACTTCTGATGCAGAGTGCATGAAGAAAATCAGGGGCTCACTGTCTTGAATGCTGCCTCTCAGGTAAGCTACACTTTCTCAGATGCATTTCCAGTTTCCTAGAAGCTCACCTGCAAAAGATAGATCTGTGCCTCCTCTTCCTGTTGGAGTGAATCCTGAGATCCAGCCCATTTTTGACTGAGGCTTTGCCTGTACTTGCTAGACATGAGTTGCTTCTTCCTGTTGGCTGAGCAGGCTTGGTACCTGCCTACATTTCTGTAGGGAACCTGCAGAAAGCAAACCCACGAGCGACACAGAAGCAGTCTCATTAGGTACCAGCCAGAAATACCCACTGAGTTCCTTTCTCAGGGCGATTGTGGCAATTTTTCTATTATTATTATTTTTACCACTCTTCCCCTCCAGTTTGTCAGCCATTCAACTGTGCTGCAAGGTTAGCACAAAACAGTTGCCTCTTGTGTCACTTGCTTTGTTTTGTTCCCTCAGCACCTCTGCTTGGTGGGACACGGGAGATGCTCTGGCAGTGCTGTGTTCATTGGAGACTTTCTGTTTTCTGGAGAACTGTTCCCTCACAAGTAAAATGGGGGAGAGGGAGTGGCAAAGCATCTTGCTGCCATTTAAAGCTTCTCTCTGATAGAAATCAGTAGCACTCTGTGTTTGGATTCATGGTCCATGCTTGGGGGATCGGTTGAAAGCACAGATGGCAGTGAGGTGGAGGTCTCCAGCAGAGTCTCGACAGGCTGTCTCAGCACAGTCTGTGGTGTGTGTTCGCCACATAGCTTGGCTCTCAATGTGGTCTTCTAGCCCAGTTTGCCCTGTGCCTCTAGTCTTCCATACAGCTACTCTCTGCCCATATATGCCAAGGAGGAAGCACGTGGGCCAGGAGTATCAATGGAGGGCAGTCAGAAGCAGGGAGAGATGCTGTGTTGACTCAGGGACTGTCCCCCACCGATGTCCCCAGCCTCCCACTGACCTTTTGCTGCTGCATCCCTTTCCCATGCAACCACAGAGCACACCTCTTTGAACCTATCTCCAGGGAGTTACTCACAGCCAGAGCCCCTTTTGCTTGATCTGTGCTTACTTGGGTTGCCGTCACTTTTCCATGCATAGGGTGATCAGAATGGCATAGCCCTGTGCACAGTGCAGACCAGGGTGGTGGTCCACGCTGCACAACCTTGTTAAGCAAGTGAAACAGCACACAGGCTTTCTCAAACTGCCCTAATTACAATCTGCCTTTTTGGGGTGCAGAACTGTAAAAAAGCAAGAATTCTTTAGCTGGTTATTGTTTACGTTTCTTCATCAAGCTATGAAAATTAGTGCTTACAAAGGTAATAGGTTGTTTGCTTGTTCTGAAAATTGTGCCCTCACAGGGACAGGCCTCTGTACCCATTTGAGCCTGTTTGTCCACATCCTAATTACATCTTCTAATTATAAGTAATTCCAGAAGAAGGCATAAGCTGGTTTTGTGCCATAGATGTTCCAGCAAGATTCAGACATATTGTCAACATGTTTTAGCAGTTTAATTGTAGAGCTGGAAAGCAAAGAGTTGTGAGCTTTATTCTTTGTCCTGGCACAGCCATCACATCCCCCTCAACCACCTGTAGCTGTGCAAAACTACAGCTGAAGCTTGTCACTGAGACTCCCTCTGCAGCCCAGGAGGAGAGGCAGATGCTCTCTTGTCAAAGGAGTCTGGACACCTGCACCCATGGAGCAATACTGTCGTGCCTGACTTGTTCATCACTGCTGCTTACCTGGTTGTGCATTGTGGTGGACACCCCCCAGCACTCTCCACTCTGTCGTGTGGATATTTTTCCAAACACAAAAGAGGTATTTCCAGAGAAAGGAAGAGTTTGTAAATTATTGTCACTCTGCTGGTGCATTTCACTGATGTAAAAATGGTGTGTCAGAATATTCATTCTAAGCAAGAAACACGGAAAAAGCATTTCCTGATTTTGTCAGTGGTAGTCCTTAGTGGAGCTGCTTCTGGGCTCTGCATTGTTGGTGACTGGTGTACAGCACTGCAGTCCCAAAAGAATCTGCCTTCTTCCTCAGCTCAAATGGAATCCATTTTAAAGTTCATTTTCATATGATTTAAAAATATGTTTGTGCCATGGTGCAGCTGGCATCTTACATTAACAGCAAGGTGTCCTTTCTGTTCTATTTTGGAGAGCTTAGTTTTGCTTTCTTACTGCTTTGTCACAAGTCATCATAACAAGCCTGCTGCTACCAAAATCATGGATGGCACAAGCAGTGGAACTGCTTTTGTTGTGTCTGTTTACCAAGCCCCAAAAATCCTTGTTAATCTTGACAAGATCCCAGCTTCTGTGGTACCTCTGAGATTTTCTACCAACGTGCCCTACAAAAGGCTCTTACACATATAAATTATGCAGTGCTACGATCATGTAGCTGAAATAAAAGGCAATAACTTCTGAAAAGAACCTGCACAAAACTGTGCTGTGCCAGTTTCACAACAGGATAGTGAGACTCAGCAGTAATTAATTAATATTTCATATCTGGCTTTCCAAACCTCAATGCAACGTTTCACACTAAAGTGATGGACAGAAGTTCATTGCGTTACACTCTCCTGCTGTCCAGAAACACAGCAGGCACACCGCAGTGTGAACGCCTCAATTTACATTTAGTTTTCCGAAGTCTGCGGTACTTTTTCTTTCTGTCTTGGTAAGATGAGTAAATGTTTTGCTGCAGGAGAGAGGGCAACACAGCTGTATGGAGGTTACGCACCGAATCCCAATGGGAAGGGAGAGGTACGGAGTATATTTAATGCATTATGTGCACAGAAAGTAATCAAGTCCGTAGTTGTCGTGGGTAAAAAGAGACAATTCAATCTCTTACTAGGCAGGCATTAGGCATGAACACCTGCCTATTGCATCTATAAATAAAATCTCTGCGGTTCTTCCTTTCAGCCTGAGCAGCCTGAGCATGTGTTTTCTGGAGCAGCTGTCTGCTCAGGGAAAAGAACAGAGTCACCCTGCGGTGGTAACTGTTTAATTTACATCGATAATGACAGCCCTGGCGCAGGCTGTCCTCCTCACCAGCTCCCAGCGTGGTGGTGAGGAAATTCAGCTGCTAAAGCTGGAGGGAGGAGATTCCTCCTTCATTTCGTGGGATACCCTGCCGTGCCGAGGTGAGGGTGCTGGCACTGCCTGCGGTCTGCTGCTCTTTGCTGTGTGCTCCTGCTCCCTGCAGCAGTTCTTCCCACCTGGGAAGATGGGTTTGCTGGGTCTCTGACCCAGGGGGTTCCCATAGATATGTGGTCAGAATCTCTAGGCATCCGCCCTGAAAGGTGAGGGAAGCCTGAATTACATTTTTGATTTGTATAAATAGCGCTTTGCTATTTTATTTTACAGCTCTCCGTCTCCAAATCCAGCATGAAGCTTTTCCTTCCTCCTGCCTTGGCAGAGCAGTGCTGAAGAACAACTGTGCCTAGCAAAGAGGAGACTTTATCTTCATTGTCTTTCTTTTCATCAGACACCTCTGGAAGGGCACCAAGGAGATCTCAATTTCTAGTTTTATTTGTCTGGGACAGTCTATGATTCTATACCTAAGTATATGTGTCTCTAGGGTTTCCTTCTGCAGTTTGTCAGGGAAATACGAGCTCCAGTCTCCAGCCCGTAACACAGTGCCTAAGCCCAGGAGTTTACAGAAGACAGGAATACCCTGGCATGCCTGTGTGTAGATCAGACAAATCCAGCTGTGATGCTGATTGGATCTGTTCTCATACCAGAATGACTGAAAGGAATCATTGAAATTGTCTGTGACTATAAAAAAGAAATACATTTCGCATTTCCAATTCTCCATCATTTGTTACTTGTTCTTCCTCTCATTCAGATTGGATGTCATCCAACCAAGTAACAAAATCAACTAGTCTCAGATGGCCAGTTATGATCCACTAAGATTATCAATAACTAAGAGAAATGAATAAATTAAGAGAAGCTCTGAATATTGTTGACTTTTCGGACAGCAAGTTTTTTATTACACAATATTTTATGATAATTAAGATTCATGAGTGTATAATTGCTAGACAAAAAGAGGACTGGAATTTGTGAGGAATGTGAAGTTTTAAATAATTTATTTTGCCATGGGTATTAAAAGTGGTTTTCTTTCCATACACCTCTATTGGAAAATATGTTAATTAAATTGAATCTGTCCCTTAGAAACAAGAACAACAGAATTTATTCCAAAGTTTGACATTCACACTGTGCATTTTTCTTAAATAAATATATATACCAATTCTAAAAAATTCAAACAATGTCATACAAAATCAACTAAGTCATGGTGCTATTTACATATATAAACAAGTTTATAAAATTCAGACCATGTTAATCTGTCTTTGAGTGTTACATATACAAATGTGTGCATAATAAACCTCCATCATTTTAGAAGAAGAATTAGCTACCAAATTAATTCACATACTACTTTTTGTTTTCTTCACAGGGAAAAATCTGCCTTCAGTGATATAAATCTTCACTCATTCTTTCTTCAGATCTGTTTTCTGAGGGATGCTTAATAGCCCATAGGAAAAATTCATCTATTTTTTTCTATGAGGAAAAGTGGTTTCATGAAAATCGAAATTTGCCACAGGAAAAAAGACTTTGATGAAATTGGGCCCATGAAAAATGAAAACCAATAGCTGTTTCTCCTTGTGGCTGAGTCACTGTGATACACCACAGGATGCTCCTAGACCTCCGCTCTGTGGAGAGGCCACGGGAAATACAGTCTGGCTGGGGAGAAGTTCCCATCTGGGAGAACAAGAGGATGAGGGGAGACAACTCCAAAAAGTCTTTCTGGCAGCTGGAGTGGACACAGAGATTAATGTTGACTCAAAACAAGAAGTTGCATTTCAGGCCAGTGAATCAAAAAAGACTTGTTTTTGGAATGCCAAGAAATGCTTTATTTTAGTCCAGAAGTTCCTGAATCACAGTTGTGCAAACTTTTGTTCCTTCCATTCATACATGCCACTTTTCTGTGTCATTTCTGTAGGAAATAAATCCATGGTGATCAGTATCTCCTGCAGCATGGGAATCCTGTGTCTTTGTTCTAATTCCTCTATTGTTAAATGAATTCAATGAAAGTACTTAGAATCACAGAATCATAGAATCATAGAATGATTAGGGTTGGAAAGGACCTTAAGAGCATCAAGTTCCAACCCCCCTGCCATGGGCAGGGACACCTCACACTAAACCATGTCATCCAAGGCTCTGTCCAACCCGACCTTGAACACCACCAAGGATGGAGCTCTCACAACCTCCCTGGGCAACCCATTCCAGTGCCTCACCACCCTCTCAGTAAAGAATTTCTTCCTTATATCCAATCTAAACTTCCACTGTTTAAGTTTTAGCCCATTACCCCTTGTCCTGTCACTACAGTCCCTGATGAAGAGTCCATCCCCAGCATCCTTGTAGGCCCCCTTCAGATACAGGAAGGCTGCTATGAGGTCTCCACGCAGCCTTCTCTTCTCCAGGCTGAACAGCCCCAACCTTCTCAGCCTATCTTCATACGGGAGGTGCTCCAGTCCCCTGATCATCCTCGTGGCCCTCCTCTGGACTTGTTCCAACAGTTCCATGTCCTTTTTATGTTGAGGACACCAGAACTGCACACAATTCTCCAAGCGAGGTCTCACAAGAGCAGAGTAGAGGGGCAGGATCACCTCCTTCGACCTGCTGGTCACGCTCCTTTTGGTGCAGCCCAGGATACGGTTGGCTTTCTGGGCTGCGAGCACACACTGAAGCCGGCTCATGTTCATTTTCTCATCGACCAACACCCCCAAGTCCTTCTCTGCAGGGCTGCTCTGAATCTCTTCTCTGCCCAACCTGTAGCTGTGCCTCGGGTTGCTCCGACTCAGGTGTAGGACCTTGCACTTGGCATGGTTAAATTTCATCAGGTTGGCATCAGCCCACCTCACAAGCGTGTCAAGGTCCCTCTGGATGGCATCCCTTCCCTCCAGCGTATCAACCATACCGCACAGCTTGGTGTCATCGGCAAACTTGCTGAGGGCGCACTCAATCCCACTGTCCATGTCACCAACAAAGATGTTGAACAAGACCGGTCCCAACACCGATCCCTGAGGGACACCACTCGTTACCGGTCTCCAGACAGACATCGAGTCATTGACCACAACTCTTTGTGTGCAGCCATCCAGCCAGTTCTTTATCCACCGAGTGGTCCATCCATCAAATTGATGTCTCTCCAATTTAGAGACAAGGATGTCATGTGGGACAGTGTCGAATGCTTTGCCCAAGTCCAGGTAGATGACATCAGCTGCTCTGCCCCTGTCCATCAGTTCTGTACCGCCATCATAGAAGGCCACCAAATTGGTCAGGCAGGATTTCCCCTTAGTGAAGCCATGCTGGCTGTCACCACGCACCTTGTTGTTTGTCATGTGCCTTAGCATGCCTTCCACAAGAATCTAAAAAGATGCTCTGCGTTGGCCGGGAATCGAACCCAGGTCAACTGCTTGGAAGGCAGCTATGCTAACCACTACACCACCAACGCCCAAGAACTTTATTTCTTAAATTACTTCAAGAACTTTCATTTCTTAAAGTGGATGGAATGACAAATATGAAAAGTTAATGGCTCATATTATTTTCTTCCTCAAGTCAGAGGATGTTGTGTTACTCTGGGATGCACAAAATTCACATTCCCAAGGCTGTTAATGCAAATTTGTTTCTGCCTTGTGTCATAGATGAGCTATGAAGCAGTTAAAACTTTACAAGTGAATTGGAAACTGTCTTTTCTCCCCCATTTACCTGCTAATGTCTTGAAGCACAGGTTTCCAGGATCTGCACATGATGCTTTAAACAATCCACACCAAAATAACTGATTTTCTTGGACTTTTCTGTTTGAGTGAATGAAGAAGTCTCTGATATGCTGGATCTAAAATACATTAAGAGGTCTGTTGGACACTATCTGCACAGCTGAACTGGGCAATTATGCTCCACAGCAAGTAAGTAGATACATGCTACAAATGGAGCGTGCTCTACAAGTAAAGCACATTTGCTAAAAGCTGACCCGATTGTGCCTCCAGCAAGGGTATTTTTGTCTCCTTCATCCAGCTGAGGTGGGTGTTGTCAAGCAACTAAGCAGTTTTGAAACTGTATCAATTTAAAAATACCCATGGAAGATTTTTGTGCCACTTTCACACGTATTGCTTTCATGGGTGTATAAGGCCAGAACTTTGACCCTCTGTACAGTAAAAGATGCTATTTCATTCAGTTTCTTTTGCATTGCACAGAGAAAAAAAAACCCAAAAAACCCACAAGAAGGATTCCTTGCGTCAGAAGAGAGGCAGCTAGTAGGTCAGCAAATATATTATGGGAGATACAGATTCATCAGCTGGTTTAATACGAGGTGCTACATTTTTCCTACAGACTTTGTAGGAAGTCTGTAGGACTTTCACATCCTTCAGCTACTGTGGTGACAACTACTATAATATTTAGTTCAGTATTTCCAGTGATGACACCATGTCACTTCATACCTTCCTAGATTGTTTCAGGAGTAGTTTGCTATCCAGTGAAACTTCTGTCTCCATGGATTCTGGTCTGTGGAGCTGCATATTTCATTTGGTATCTGAGAGCAGTGGAGGGATTTACTGGTTATGCCTATGCTGCTCACTCGGCAAGGAATCAGTCTGGCCTTGGGATGAAGAGGCACAAACTGCCTTGCTATTTCAGGCAAGTCCCCTCCAGAGCATACTGAATGCATTTGCATTGCACAGACTCCGGTCTTCAGGTGAACCTGCAGCCTTAAACTTCGAGTGGTATTCCATGTGCTTCATTCAAAGTGTCTGGGATTGGATATTAGGATTAGATATTAGGAAACAATTCTTCCCTGTGAGGGTGGTGAGACCCTGGAACAGGTTGCCCAGAGGAGCTGTGAATGCCCCATCCCTGGCAGTGTTCAAGGCCAGGCTGGACAGGGCTTTGAGCAACCTGGGCTAGTGGAAAGTGTCCCTGCCCATGGCAGGGTGGGCTGGAACTAGGTGATCTTTCATATCCCTTTCAACCCAAGCTATTCTATGATATGATCCTATGATCTTCTCAGTGAGGTTTGTGCTATAGGCCAGCCACACTGTGGTTGTATGTGTCCAGTGACATGTATGAAGGCTTGTGGTGCTCCCTGTAGGTGCAAAGCCTGCAGAGAGCGTGTCAAGCCAATGGTGATATAGTCTTGCCTACACCTCCTTTGGACCATTCCTTAGCATAGGTATCCCCAGTACATTTCCCAGGCATGGTGGTAGGAACTAGCTGGAAAGAGACACACATGCTAAGCTCTAGTCCTCTTCTGCATAGGGCAAAGAAGTGCAGTGTAGGCACCGCTGGTGTTTCAGACACTCGCAACCATATGCTGTGATTTCTTCTCTCAAAGAATTATTTTTGTCGGTACTGGAGGACCAAGATCAGGATGGGAATGGCATATGAGCAAATACCAGCCTGGATCCCCCTGTGCACAGCTGGGGAAGCCAGTAATTTTAGAGCCCCTGTGTTAAGAAATAGTTTTGAAATACTTTTTGTGATAACAGCATAAGCTTTATGAGTTTTGCTTCTTATCCTGAAAACAACGGTTGATTTTTTTTTTTACTTTTTTTTTTTTTTTTTATGGGTGTAGGTCAAAGACCAAGGTGTATCCACTGCCTGCCCAAGCCCTGTATAGAACAAAAGCTTGTGTAGGCTCCCTTGAAATCCTCATTGCATTCATTGTAGAAAATTAGATTATTCCCATATCAGTGAGTTTCAGCTGCAGATTTCTATTTAGTTCATTAATTTGCCTTGAAGTTGGATGGAATCAGGAATATATTTCTCACTTTGATTGAGTAGTTAGGGTTGATACTTTCTTGCTTTCATGCTACTCCTTTTAAAAGTCTTTCAGCTGTGTTTTTGAAAATAAAGTGAGTGAATTTATATTTAGACATCAGCAAGCACCACATGGCAGAAACAGCTACTCTGGAATCCTAACGGGCTCTCAAGAATTATCCTCTGTGATTATCTCCATGTCTGAAGGACCATATGTCACAGGCTCTGCAAATGGCATCTGGTTATATCACACAGAGAGGTTTCTTCTATCTATTTTGCAAGCAGCTCAACCCAAACTGGTGAACAAATCCCCCTGAATATATTGCAAGGATTCCTTTAAACTGTGTTATTAAAACTGATGTCTTCTGCGAGCTGGATGCCTGTTTTCCCTAAAGACAATCTAACTCTCTTATTATTTCATGCTGTGTCAGAAAGGACATGTGATAAATCAAATGAGTAGCTAAGCCAGTATACCAGAAAAATAATTATGAATGACCTTTTTCTCTTCTACCTACAAATGTCATCCAGAAAGGGTATAACCCTTTCAGCTCCAAGATAGACCAGAGTACCTCTAATCTATCAGGGAAGAAATCTTGTAATGGGAAATGAACGCCACCTGAGCAAACAGTACCATAATTACTCAAACAATTACTATATTGATCTGAAATGTCACAGGTCAAGTGGATGGCCTGTCTTGGGGTGATAGGGGATGGTGATGGGTGTTTTTGCGAGCTCCTTCTTAACTCAGTCCAGGTGACCCCATGTACCTTCCTGAGTTGCCTTATGTCACAGGGCATATGCGTTCCCCCCATGTCTGATCTACAGCTCTGCCTATGTGTATCGTCAGGTGAGAATTCTGGTGATATAGTGACAGAACTCAAGTGATATAAAAATCCCCTCAAATCCTCGTTAGGAAATACTTTATTTCACATCCTTGCTGATGAAAACAGCCCAAGCAGTACTTCCTCATATCCTATCTACACAGCTTTTCTGCAGGCTTCCAGTCATTGCAGCAGAGTTATGCCAGTAGGGCCCAAGATTTTTGCCTGCAAAGAAACATGTTCACTGTTTTCCAAATGAAAATGATCAGAAGAGTGGGTCTGACTCACCTTTCATGCTCAGGCACATTAATAGGAACTCAGTGTAGAATCAGGGTGAGAATGCCAGTATCCTACAGATGCATTTAAATGTGGAGAGGATGCAGTGTTGTAAATCTCTGTCTAAAAATAGTGCTTCATAAAAAGATGCCGAAGGGGCACTGGAAAGAAAACTGTCACTGTGTTAAGTCTGTGGTATGGGTTCTTTCTTTAGTGGCCCTCTGAAATTGAGGTTGTGGCCCATGCCCGTCAGTCCTATTTCACCCCACTTTGTGTTTTTTATTGTCCAGGTAAAATTGGAGACCTTGAGGCTTCTATCATGAAACATTTGCCCCGATGGCATGGACAAGTTCTGTCATGTCCTCTCCGACGCTGGTGGTTTGGCTGCTGTGCACAAAGCCCACCTCTGATATCTGGTCCCTGTGAAATCTGGGTTCTCACTGCTGGGAAAGCAGTGACTTGGCCAAAAGGAGCTGCAGGAAGACTCATCTCCAGGATTGGGGGCCACATTTCAGCTCCAGCCCTAGTGCTCAGTCTTGCCTAAGCTATTCTGCAGCTGTACTCCCTTGCTGATCCCACCCTTGCCACTCTGACTTGGCCCCAGAAGTGTCCTTCCACCCCAGAGGTGGCTGAAGCACCTCCCATACAAAGACAGGCTGAGAAAATCGAAGGTGTTCAGCCTGGAGAAGAGAAGGCTGCGTGGAGACCTCATAGCAGCCTTCCAGTATCTGAAGGGGGCCTACAAGGATGCTGGGGAGGGACTCTTCATCAGGGACTGTAGTGACAGGACAAGGGGTAACAGGTTCAAACTTAAACAGTGGGAAGTTCAGGTTATATATAAGGAAGAAATTCTTCCCTGTGAGGGTGGTGAGGCACTGAAACAGGTAAATGCTCAATCCCTGGCAGTTCAAGGTCAGGCTGAACAAAGCCTTGGGTGACACGGTCTAGTGTGAGGTGTCTCTGCCTTTAGCAGGGAGATTGGAACTAGGTGATCTGAAGGTCCTTTCCAACCCAAACCATTCTGTGATTCTATGAAAACCCAAATGAACCAGGTAAATCCAAGGTCTGAACGCTGGCTCTCAAGATCTATAGCATCTGTAAGGCAAGAGCTATGTGGTTTTTAAATAAACTTACAGTCCCAGTAGAGAGATTTTGAGATGAGAAATATTATTTTAGCAATTAAAATGATGTATTAATGCAGATTTATGTGTTTCCACAACTCTTTCCTACTAGCAATATACGCATATATGTGTATATATGTGCATATTCCAGGGTGAAAATGTTTATTTTTCTCATTATTGTGAACACCTCACCAGTCTTTGATCTGTTACTATGTCTAGCAAAATGTTGTACTTAACAGTAATTGTTATTTTAATTAATATCAATCTGTATGATGCCTCTTACATCTAATGTCAGGCTTCTGTGACTCAGTGGTACTTAAATGTGATCTACAGTTTCAGAAATAGCCTGTGTAATATATGGCCTGTCATCTCTAATACATTTTGATACATTTTTCTATGTTTTTCTATTTTTGGGATTATATCTAGTTTTACAGACAAATGGCCTAATTCTCAGTGCTTTGTAGTTTATTTGTATTTCATGCCAATTTTTTGCAAAGATCTAAATTAAAGAAACGGAAAACTATATTGCAGAACCTCAGTGTTTCATAATGAAAGGCTGAATCCAGTCCTCATATCTCTCATTTCAATCAGCCACAAAGGGAAAGGTTCTGACCGTTTGTTTAAAAATATTTGTCTTTTTTTCCCTCCTGGTAATTTCCTAGTGATTTCTTACTGTCCTAAGGAAATTTCTGCTATATATATATATATATTTGCTTCAATATACACAGACTCTTTTGTACAAGAGGTTGAAATTTATCAGTGTTTACTGATAACTGGTCAATCCCAGCATGCGTCCACTCTCTGAAGGGAACTTGGGATTCCGGCCTTGCTCTGTGATCACCTTTTAATATAAGAAGCTTAGAGAGTCCATTCAGAAGTTATCTCAGAGGGGCCAGAAAAGAAGATTAAAAAGCTTTCAAGCTTCAGGAAAATGCCTCATAGTGAGCCCAGGCTCAGCCTGGGGAGGGTTGTATGTAATAAATTATGTGGATAATTTTTGGATTGAAATATTCAGTAGAGCTATGTGAAATATGAGGAGCATTGTATGCTAATGAGAGTTTTTACTTGAGAGTTTTAACAGTTTTAGTTGTGCCTGAGAATTACATTTTTGCTCCTTTTCCCTTAGCAAATTACTAACAATTGATTATGGATCTTGACTTTAGCTGTGTGTATGTGTGTGGGTGCTTTTGCAAGCATATGCAGTATAAATATGTGTGCATGTATTTTTTTGTGCAAGAATTGTGATGCCATGATGTACAGTAAAAAAGGTGTCCCTTAGGTTTAATTTGCTTCTGAGAATCATGTGGTAGCTCTGTTTGATGCTCTTCATATGCAAAATCACAACTTGCTCTTCACTACCATGTTGGCAATTTCAAGTTCCCAATCCTTCTGTGAGGAAATACATAGTCTGATTGTGCTGAGCTCCTGTTCCTGGGATTCCTCAGTCCTCAATATACTGCAGCTGGGATCTGATCTGCCCTTTCTTGCCTTTAGGGGCCAAAACCAGTCAGTTGAATAGTGGCTAGGATAAAGGGTAGGATGGGCAAAGCTGTGACAGCCACTGGATATCACTTTCGGACATGTGTTTGTGCTGCTGTTCTCACTGGACAGTTAAAAACCCTGTTCACCTGTTGTCCATTTTGAAGCTGCTTCTTGACAGAGCTGATAAAATAAAAATTCAAGCTGCAATTAAAATTCATGGATTTCCAGTTCAAATGTAGAATTGAGGTCTCTCAAATGCTGCGCTGCCCATCTCTCCCAGTCTGCATTCATTCAATAATCATTCAGCAACTCAGCTAGATCTAGGCTAAAAGTAATACCAGCTGATGAAGATGATCTGCAGGGGTTATGAAGCCAGATAACAGATCCTGAACCATTCAGCCAAGCACTCCTGTATGTACAGCCTTTAAAGACGAGTTCAAAGCATGGCTGCCTCAGGACCAAACTGTGCAAGTGGCAAAGCTTCTGTTGGCATTTGCAGCAGCAACAAGGAGATTATCAATAACAAGTTCTGTAGGATCGTTGTTGTTCATTCTGTCAAGGGTCAAGACACTGCCCATTGAGGGACTTAACACTAAATCCAGAGCATATGAGCAGAAATTTTGTGTGTCACTTTGTGTATGAAGGTCTGTTCCATCAGCCTACTTTGATGCTTACAAAGATGCGACAAAGATGATTAAGGGAGTGGAGCATCTCCCTTATGAGGAAAGGCTGAGGGAGCTGGGTCTCTATAGTTTGGAGAAGAGGAGACTGCGGGGGGACCTTATTAGTGTATATAAATATATAAAGGGGGAGTGTCATGAGGATGGAGCCAGGCTCTTCTCAATGGCAAACAATGATAAGACAAGGGGTAATGGGTATAAACTGGAACACAAGAGGTTCCACTTAAACTTGAGAAGAAACTTCTTCTCAGTGAGGGTGACAGAAGACTGGAACAGGCTGCCCAGGGAGGTTGTGGAGTCTCCTTCTCTGGAGACATTCAAAACCCGCCTGGACACATTCCTGTGTAACCTTATCTAGGTGTTCCTGCTCCGGCAGGGGGATTGGACTAGATGATCTTTTGAGGTCCCTTCCAATCTCTAACATACTGTGATACTGTGTGATACTGTGAGAAGGGCAAAACACTGAAACAGCCATTCTAAACTCCACAATATGGCATGATTGGGCAATCCAGATTCCTAATTAAAAAAATCAGAAAAAAATTGTAATTCAAATATTAATAGTGAATATTTCTATTTGAACTAAGCAGACCTGTTTTTAACAGCCTAATAGGAAATCTTCTTTTTTCAGACCACCAACTGCCCGGCATTTAGCATGAATAAATTCGAGCTATGCATCTTGGCCTATGAATATGACATCACTTTCAGAGGTTTATTTGTGAGCCAAGCCTCTTGTTCAGATACGCTCCCAAGATCCCTTGTAAAAGCATGATGACCATCAAGTTATGGAATTAGTCACTGAAAATTTCTTGCTTGGTTGTGATGAGTTGCTCTGTTTTTTTTCCAGCTTGCTTTAATCTGCAGATTTCTATGCTGATTTTATCCAAACCTTTCTCTCTAAGAAATTCTCATTAAATGGCTTCTGAAACAGATGACTCTGCAATGCATTCCTTTACTTTTGTACTTTGTAAATCTAGATTAATTCCACAGAATTTGGTGAAATTATTATGTCTTTAGGAAGGAATGGAGACTCAAAATCTGGCTAGGGATTGTAGTATATGGTATATTGCTGTGTGCTCCCCTTTCAGCTGGTGTAGAAATATACACATTGATGTGTGATGCTCATGGTATGTTTTGTTGCAGATGAAATGGAATGAATTATGATTGACACACTTGAGCTAGTGGTGATAGCTTTCTTCCTTGCTATTTTTATTAACCAGTCTTTTCCTGTTTTCTCTCTTCCTAAGGAGAAGATTGATGCTTCCTTGGGAAAAAAAAATTATGAATCTAGCCCATGCGCACTGAATTATGAATGGAGCGACCAAAATTGCACGTATCAGTCAACGCCTGCAGAAAAAATGCAAGGCTAGGCAAGTAATGGCTGTAGGTAAACACACATTTAGTCATATGATGGTTACAGTAACTGTGCATTTTGTATGAACGGCTGGATGAACGTTATGACAGCTTTCATGGCTGAGTTCAGTGCAGTACTGTGAGGCACAAGAACATTGCTTTTCTTCTGGGATTACCTGAAATGGAAAACTGCACTGCTCTTCTATTTTGCCTTAACACTTTAAGACTTCTTTTGTGTCAGAGAATCATGGAAAACCAGAACCCTGAAAAGCCACCCTTAGTCTGCCCCCTCCCAGACACATTTACATGATTCATGACAAATGTTTACCCAGTTCTTCAAAATCTCCAGCATGAGAGGGTCCACAGACTCTTGAATTACCATTGTAGTGACTTACAAGCTCTACTGTTACAACAGTTTTTCAGTCTAAATCTGTCTTGCTGTAATCGGGCCTGTATGACTTTCCCATGGCACTACGACCATGGAGAACAGGTGAATTCACTCTCTTCACAATACAGCAAACTGCTGGTTAGCATGGCAGAAGTAGGAAGTTCTGAAGTCAACAGAATAACACTCCCAACTTAGAAGAAAAGCATAAGTACTGGTACATAAGATGCCACTTTGTTGGACAATGGTGGTCCTTTTCAAATGTCTTTAATCTGACAGGATTTTAAATTGTTATTCTAGAAATTTAGCATGTAAAACCACATAGATAGACCTTCTTTCTGCAAAGTGCATGACTTCACAACTCAAAGCCTTATCAGAGGCTTCCTGGAACCTGGGTTATACCATCTTCAAAAACATTTCATATGTATTTCATATATTTATGTCAAGGGACAGACACTGAGAAGGATCATTCCTTCACTGTAACCTCTAGGGGTTTCAGTTTAGAAATTCCCTTTGTGGGTACCAAATTTGGAAGCCTGATGTGAGATGTTCTCGGCTATGTTTAGACTACTAATTGAGACAGGAGGTGGAGGGCCATGACACACAAACACCTCTGCATTGAGGGATGCTACAGGTGTTTAGTGCTTTTGATTTTGGAATCTGAAGCATGCTTATTAGAAGATTCTAATCTTCTAATTAGTCTCAGTGGTGCTCCCTTTCTGCCAAGTGTGCCAGCTGCTCTACTTAAAGATGATGCTGTTGGCAGATTATAGTCTTGGTTCAGAGCAGTGCGCTGTGAGAGCGGATGATTGGAGTTTGTCTGATCTCAGGATGGATTGTGGGAACCCGACAGCAGTGGCAAAGGGAAGTGTCAGGGTGGGAAGGTGGACCCAGGCAGTACTGCTGTGGGGTGAGAGAGATGTACTTTCACTGGCTGCCCAACAGTAACGTGGCAGAGCAGGATCAAAATCCCTGTTAGTAAAGAGCTCTAAGACTGCAGTAAGGTATTGATGAATGCTTGTATAGGATGGCTAGAGGTGTATCAAGAATGAGAGGAATGCAAGTCTGTGGGCAAAAAATCAAGAAGGACAAAATGTAAGGTATTTGTCCACAAAATCTCATCATTCATGAACCGGGATATATGGCTGTGCATGAAGTCTGCTGTCACGGAGAAAGATTTCTAAAAATTTATTTCTGCTTGAGGCCATTACATTATGCTTTTCATAGCTGGTGTGAATACAAATATCAGATGAAGGACATTTATGGTCATTCTTATTACTGAATACACTAGGAGGATGGGGTTTGCCTAATTTCACACTTGTGGTCTCCACTCGTTCAGACAACTTTTGCATATCCCAGCCTCGACCTGTATAAGAGGTGGGAACAGCAGCCTTGCTCCCAGATGCTTTTCTTTAATCATGGGAATGTATTTCTTCCCAGAGCAATGAGTTACCACTTCATGTATTTGTTGCTACATGGAATATTAATATTGTAATCATGTCTGTCTCCTTAGGGGACTTGTATTTTATGGCAGCAATTCAATACTGTTCACTATTTGGAGTTAAAAGAAATACAGGAGTTGAAGGTTTTAAAAGCCTTTTCTGAAAAACAGGCAAAAAGCATACCAGAAATCACCTTGTCAGTTCAGAAAAGAAACAAAAAGAAAAGTATGGTTCATGATTACCAAAACCATAAACTATTGTTCATGATCACTGTTGTTTAGTTGCGTTTTGTTTTTTTTTTAACACTCAAGAAAAGATGCTTTCTAAACCACACAAAATGCTGTCATTTTCTGATAGGGTCCTGCATAAACCACACAACCCAAAAAGGTTTTGCGATGTGTGCAAAGGCTGGCACCACAGGGTACAGTGGTGTAACCCAGGCTGAGCTAAGGGGCAGAGCTGTATGAGAAAGGGCTGCTGGAAACCTTGTTGAGGCAGGGATGCCTCCACGGGCTCGAGCTGCATTTCAGCTCCAGCCCTTACCCCTTGTTCTTGCCCACGCCATGCTGCAGCTCTTGCACACATATTTTGCCAATCCTGACCCCCAGCTTGGTCTCAGAGTTGCTCCATCCTCATGCCTGTGGTCACAGTCCCCATCCTGGCTCTGCTCACTCTCCCTGGGGCAGTGGGAAGGGGCCACAGAGAGAGGTCCCTGTCCCAACCTATACCTCTGAGTCCCTGCTGCCTGCCTGGGCAACATTGCTCCCTGACCCTTTCTCTCTATAGCAAAGGCACTGATAGTATGCAAAGGCATTCACAACAGCTTGAATAAAAAGACCAGCTTGTATAAAAAAAGCTTTCTGTTAATTTTATTCCCTTTTCCACTGTAAAAATAATTCTCAGAGAGCAAGAGAAAAAATATATTTGTAAACACAAGTTTAATCACTGGCATGGCAGCAGTTCTGTGGGTCCGTGGTATATTTAAGGCTTGATTCTGTAAATACTTACACATCTGTGTGTCAGACAAGTGACTAGATCACATGGATGTAAGAATGCATGTGTGTATATATATATGTGCATATAGATATATACCTTTCTTTGCAGGAAGTGGACCTTGTTCCGTGGAGAATATATTGCCTAAATGGTCCCAGGCTAATGTATGCAGATATTTTAAGCTCGTTTTGCTTGATGGCAGATGGAGACAAACAGCTTATAACATTAATTTTCTCATTGGATCTCATCTGACAAAATCCCCAGTTACTTTAGTCTAGCATGAACCATTATTCTTTTGTAGATACGTGCCTAATAAGCTTACATTCTGAAAATGAATATTTGCTCTTACAAATATCAAGGGAGAGTTAAAATCAAACATGCTGCACAGTCCTTCTGGGAAAGCCAGCAGTAAAGCACTGTTTTCAATAATCAATAAGTCAACTAAGCAAATCTCTAGATTGTTGTTGTGAGGGGATCTGTCATCATGCAAAGTGAAGATTTATCTGAGAAACCACTAAGTAAATGCTTCTGCCATTTAGCAGTATGAGGGGTTCCCCCCCCCCTTTTTTTTTGTTTCCTTTTCTGTATTGTGAGCTGCAGTTTCAAGTGCAGGCACACACAGATTTGTTTGCATGCCAAACAGAGACAGGGTATGGACCATAGGACTCTTATGTAGTCCTCACCAGCTTGGGTCAGTCTAAGGATGGGAAGACACTCTAAATTCCCTATGGCAAACTCTTCCTGTACTGCTCCCTCTCCCTTTGTGTCTTCCACATTTTGTATCTCTCAGCATTAAAATACTAGGAAAAATTTAATTTGATGCTTTTACAGGCTATCAAACAAATAAATAGTCTTATACCTCACTGATCTGTAGCCACCTGTGACAATTAATACCCCCCAAAAGGGACTTCACTCCCTAATAGATGTTCAAATACACAGCAAGAATGTGAGCTATCTACTTGTAACAGTACCATCATTTTCTTACAAAATGTGTCAGAAAACACTTATTAGAAAAGAAGAAAGCCTCAATATAATACATATAACTGAGCTTCACTGCTACAAACAAAATGCATTCTGTGATGCACTGCTTTTTGCTTTTATGGTTATTCTTCCTCATTTCCTAATTTTGTTTGAATATGAGTTTAAGGGTTGGAACCTAAAATCCTTGGTAGCCAGGTAACTGCACCAAAGGGTCATGTCTGGAGGCTTGAATATGCATGTTATGGTTCCCTCTAACCCCCTTCCATTGGTATTTATGTTCCTTTCCACTGCTGCTGAGATTTGCCTCTGTCTCAGAGGCATTATGGATGACTCATTGTTTATTGATAAAAAAATTCTTTTCCACTCTGTAAATCATCTCTCTCTTTTCAGACATCCCAGCAAATGTGTCAGGTGTTGTGGTGAGAGAATAGGGATGCAGACAGGCTGGTAGCATGAGGTGTGCCTTTCTGAGGGCTGCTTCCACTTCTTGGACACATCTGCAAAATGATCACCCCAGTGGGAAGCACAAACTCTAGGATTAAAACTATGTTTTAGCAGCTGGGTTGGACCTGTGAGTAGTTGAAAACAGAGCTGCTTGTAGTTGTGACAAATAGGGCACTAGCAGAAGCACATAGGGTCCGTGGATACTGCGGCACAGAAGCAATAGTTTCAAAGATGTAGGCAGTATCTCTTCTTCCAGGAAATACAGGGAATCAAAGTTTGGATGGCAGAATCCCCATCACTACCAGATCTCATCAACATGTACCAGTGTAATGCCTCTTGTGACAGTGCTGGCTGGCCTGAAATGTTTTTGCTTGATCTTGGGGCCTATCTTTTTCCCACTCATCATCTAGCCTTACCTGATGGCTTTGTAATGTTGGCATTTATCAGTGTCTACTTGTTCTCCCTTTCTGTTCTGCTTTATCTAATCTTAGTATGGGACATACAAGTCTTCCTTTATATGACCTTTGCCTTTCCCTTGTCTTATACCCATTAACAGCTAGCTATACTCATCAGAAAAGGTTAATTCCTTTATATAGGCAAGGCCAGGGCCCCATGAAATCAAAGCTGAAATTCCCATTGACTTCAGCTGGAGCAAATATGGCTAAGTTTAACCAATGAACTTGAGGAGAAAAGCAAAACAGAAGGCAGCAACAGTAAGTTCAGCCTACAACAAACTCCAAAATGATTAAAAGCTTACAAAGATCTCAAGCTTTCCTAGATACTCATACAACATCCAGGATGACATGGCTACCCTCAGCACTGAAGCTTGTTACAGCTACCACCCACCTCAATAAATACTGGTCATCTAATTACAAAGCTTCCTTCAAACCTGGAGTGTGTGGTCACTGGGCTGGTTAGCCACTGATTGTAAAGAGATTTTTTTTTCAGTGACCAGAATTCACTGGACTCCCTATGAATTTTCTTCTGAAGTCATAATTTCTGAAATGTGTCAGTTTTCATTAAGGTGACAAATGTTGGCATTTGGCTGGATGTGGTATTGATCACATCAAGCTCTGCAATGATGGCTGGCAGCAGCAGAACAATGCAGGAGCTGGCTGTGCTTGGCTGGAGCGGGTGGCTTATCTAGGGTTTGTTTTCATCCTGCAGTATATTCTGACTTAGTGTGAAAAATATCACTGAAGAGGTAACATGCTGATTTGCTACACTATCGAGTGAACTGTTCAAAGCAGAGATAGGGCCAATTGATATAAGTGTGCCGCTCTGAATGGCAGCAGTGATTCTCCACCTATGAGAATTTTAGTGCCTACTGCTGCACAAGAGGGTTCAAGAACTGAGCAATTTCCATTGGATGAATGAAAGAGTTTGGGGACGTTTTTGCAAGTATGTGCTACAGGGAAACATCACATTTTACAACCCCAACTTTTTTCCTTGTTTGTAAACCTGAACATTATCTTTTAGTACCTCTTAGATCTTTTAAACATACTATAATACCAGGCCCTAATGAGGAATCCAAATAGCCAATGGTAATCCCCTGGTACAGTTGTACCTACAAAAACTTTACGCTAGAGCCCACTATTTTATGGAGGAAATCAGAGATCATCTTCTATGCTCTAAGATATTAAACATTACAAAAGACATGACCAATTAGACTGCCTTCTGCTCAGAACTCCAGAACAATCAAGGAAGAGAAATAGTTGTGGTAACCCATATGAGGCCAGTAACCAATTTTCTCCTTGTCTTACTGTTTTTCATCCAACTTTTCATAGAAACATAGAACCATAGAATCATGGAATGGTTTAGGTTGGAAGGGACCTTAAAGGTCATCTAGTTATAAACCCCTGCCACAGGCAGGGGCACCTTCCACTAGACCAGGTTGCTCAAAGCTCTGTCCAACCTGGCCTTGAACACTGACAGAGATGGGACAGCCACAACTTCTCTGGGCAACCTCTGCCGATGTTTCATCACTCTCACAGGGAAGAACTTCTGCCTAAGGTATAATGTAAATTTCGCCTTTCAGTTTAAAGACAATCCCCCTTGTCCTGTCACTACATGCACTTGTAAACAGTCCCCCTCCATATTTCTCGTAGGCTCTCTTTAGGTACTGGAAGGCAGTTCTTAGGTCTCCCCGAGGCCTCCTCTTCCTCAGGCTGAACAGCCCCAACTGTCTCAACCTGTCTCCACAAGAAAGAGAGGTGCTCCAGCCCTCGGAGCATCTTTGTGACCTCCTCTGGACTCACTTGAGTACGTCTGCAACCGTCTTGTGTTGGTGGCCCAGAGCTGAACACAGTGCTCCAGGTGGGGTCTCACCAGAGAGGATGTAGGGTGTATATGTGTGTGTGTGTATGGACTCAAAAGCTGGAAAATTATGCTGGTAAAAAAAAAAATCTATTTCTGTTCTTAATTAATAAACCGGTTATTTTTAATAAAAGCTTTCTACAGTGCTAGAGGAGGTTTCAGAAAATAAGTCCTTTTAGCAGAGATGTATCACCTTCTGGATTGAACTTCAAAACGGCATTTTTTATACTATCGAAAATAGGTGGGCTTTGTCCTCATCTAATGAGAGTGACCTCCTATACAAAGCTCTTCAAGATCTATTTATGAAGAGTGCCACATCAGAAACTGATATTGATTTTTATTTATTAACTTTCTTTATGTATTTCTGGCAGTTACATCTCTTTTATTACCTTTAGATTGAATGACTAGGCCTCTTAATATATTGCTATAGGACTTGTTTTCCAAACATCTCTTACTTTTGTTGCTCTCTTCTGAATTTCTGTCATTTTCTCTCTCTCTTTTTTTTTTTTTTTTTTTTTTTTTTTTTAGCTTTCTTTTAAGGCATGCAGTGCTCTGAAACTTAGAAAGGTCTTCTGTTGAATAAGGCAATTATCTTGCCTAGAAGGAGATCAACACAAAGTTTGCGAATGAAAACTTGACGAAAATAAAATGTGAAGGCCACAAAAACATTCACAATTCCAAAACTGTGGACCTGCCCTTTACCAAACATTTAACAAATTCTTGTTGACTGATCATTTACTTCTCTGTAATTTCCACTTTAATCAATTTAGTGATTAAAATGGTACCAGGAGAGCTTGTGGAGGCAAATGCTAATGTTCTAGGCATCATAAACCACATATAAGAAAGGATAGAGAGAGCAATGTGCCTCTGTGAGAGAGACCCTATATTGAGTATGGTGCCTTCACAGCATACCCAATAACTTTTCCCAGAAAGATTTGTTGGGTACTTTCTCCCTTCTTCAAGTTTTGATGGCTGACGCAGGTGGCCATGGAGGTGTGTGATATACCCCAAGGAGTCCAGAGCCTTGGCACCATCCCTAACACGAAAGGCACTCACAGTGGGTGGCAGAGGGGAAGCAGCTCTGTGTGGTTCTGCTCTTGATTGCATCTGGAAACATTCCAAAGTGGGGAGAGGATGAGTGAAATTAACCAATTATAGGACAAAAAAACCCCTCCAAAACACAGTACCAAAGCTGTGGTAACACTCAGTGCTCTATGTCATACAAAAATGAAAAAAAAAAAGGGGAGAGGGAAGGGAAATTTTCTTTTAATATACATATTTAGTGAAAAAATTCAAATCAGCAAGACTTCTTTTCCAACTCTGAAACGGAAGAACTTTCTAAACACTTCGTGGATTTGAGTTCCTGTTTAGCTAATTACATGTTTAGAAAACAAATCTGTTAATTCTGCAACTGGGAATACCCATACAAAAATATGGTCATTGTGCTGCATACCAGACAGTGAACAGGTACTGTACAGCCATTTCTACCCCTTTCCCCTTATGTTTCCTCAGGAACAAAAGCTAACAGTAACGACATACAGACCTACTTCTCAGTTGATCTAGACTGGCTTTTCAGGGTCATACATGATGGACCAATGCCTGCATCCCAGTTTTAACATGGATGTGCTTTCCACACGTGCCTCGGTTCCCAACTCGTATGCATCACATTGCTGATGGAAATATTCCAGGTAGTTTCAAAATATCAAATATTGACTTCTGGCCACTTCAAATGTATTTCAAATCTTAATTTTTTTTTTTTTTTCCCCTCTGCTTAAAAGCTACACTCCGTGGACAAGCCCTGTGTGGCACGCTGACCATCTGGGAGTTGTTACAGCTGTGCTTTTCAAGAACCAGCTACCATTCCCACTTCAAGCACTGATGAGCCCATGCTTAATTTCAGACTGATTCTGGAGAAATTGGCCTGTGAGACTGCTATGCAAAGGCAACAGTTCTCCATTGAAATAGGTCAGTTCTCCCACATGGTCAGCAGCCTGTTTAATTCCCAGATACTGAGCTAATTGGATTGTCCAGATAAAAGATACAACAATCTTTTGTATTTTTAGAAATAATGATGGAATTACAACCTTCCCATAAATTTAGCAGTACTCTCCACCCTCTCTCTGTTAAAAGAATTCAATCTTATTTCAAAAGATAACCTTGAGAGAATGAGAAAGGTATATGCTTTGTCTCTATCTTAATAAAAGTGTGATATGAAGGTTTAATTAAGAAAGAGAAAATAACTAGGAATGAGCACAGGATTTAAAGCAAAATAGACCTGTAAAAATGAAGTAAGAACCACAAATGTGAATCGAAAGGTCCCCCTGAAGAGACAGAGCAGAGTTTCTCACTGAAACTCAAGATTTGCCATAGCTTTGCCATTTTCCAGCTATGATGGCATTTCTTATCCATTCTTTTCCCTCCTTCTGTCTTGGCAAAATTTTTTTTTTCCTATTTGTCTCTTCCTTGGATTTAGTACAGCTTCTTTCTTTTCTTGCGATGCTGTGGTACTAAGGTTTTGCTATTGGGTATTTTTTGTAAGATTTTTCAACATCTTCCATTCCCACTGGTCCATCTCATAGCCCTTCCGTTGCATTAGAGTTAGTAAAGAAGAAGCTGCAACATCTGCTGTGTTACCTTTATATATTCCTGCATGCACTACAATAATGCAAATACATTGTTGGGATTCCTAGATAGAAAAATTGTGACTCCTCAATAGAAATAAATGTTAAAAGAAATGTTTTAAATTTATCTTTGGCTGACAGACTAGTTTGAAAACGTGGTTGGCCACTGAAGAGGATGTTTTTCCCAAGCTAGATTTATGCATTTTAAGGGAGAAGTTTTAAAAGCCAGCGAAATATTCCCAGGATAATTCGCACACAGCTGACTGAATAATTTATCATGAATAATGTATTTAAATGTTGCCTCTCTCTTCATAAGGAGATTAGGATATTCTCAGACACATTCATTATTCAAACTAATATTGGGTTTTCTCACCCCTCCCTCAAGGGCTCGATCCTGTCACTTTTAGTCAAGTTCAGCAATGTATTCTGTGGGGAATTGTGCTGATTTTAGTGGCAGTTCCTGCACAGCATGGTACGGGAGAGAGCATCTGTATGCAAGTAAAAAGGTTATAAGCATTTGTGAATATTTGATGATTGTACTTTGAAGCTCCTGTACAGGACTGCTGTGCAAATTCTAGGAGGCACTTTCATTAGCTCTTGTAACTAACCACTGCACCCCCAATTTATTAAACATACAATTCAAATTTTGATTGCAGCTGAGAAGCAAGCTAACATCTTGCTATCCAAGAGCAGCGGAGCTGAGCTTTGAAGACTTTGCTGTTTACAGAAAGTGAACACAAAAGATCAAGAGTGAAGGCTAGAAGAAATGTGCTCGAGTGTGCAGTCATTCAGCATTCCTCTTGCTACTGGCGCTGCTTCTAGAGACTGTTTACAGGCATTTTTTCAGTGTTACAAAAGTGCAATAATTACTTCTGCTCTTCCCTATTCCCTGTGACTGCAATTCTTTCCAGCAATATTTTTTTTTTTTACTATAGGCCTGGCCTTCAGCTGGGCAGATGAAGCTTCCTTCTCAACTTCCAGCAGCAGGGCCTAAAGATAGAGCTAAAAGTGTAGATTGGGGTACACCTTCACTGTGGTGCACCCTCCCAGATGCTCTGTAGCCACTACTGCCACCTCATTTTGCAGAAGAAACTTCATTCTGGTGGCTCTGTAGGCTGTTGTTTCACTCTCCCTGGCTAGGTGTGCTCCTTGGTTGCCTCCTGTTCCTCCCACCCAGATAAGGCTTGAAAACCCCTCTCAGCAACCATGTTTTGGTTGACAGTTTTGTTTTTTTTATAGCTAACTGTGGTGGGACAAACTGAATATTTCATCTTTCCAAAAGAAAGAGACTACTGTTTCCTAAAATGATACTGTGGCTTCCAATGATTGGGTCAGAAAATCTCTCAAAGCTCTGCCAAGATTTCTCACTCTTGACAAGAGCTACCTCAGAAGGAAAGATTTTTGAACTAAATATATTCAGTATTTTTACATAAAAACGTAAGATGTTTTATGTAAGATTATCCAATATTTTATACACCAACATTTTCTCTACGTGGGGAAAATGAGCTGTGTGAAATGTTCTGCCAATAAGAAGTATAAAACCTGTGACAAAGCCTTTTGGAGCAAAGTGCCATGCTTCCAGCACGAGCACCGCAGACTTCTGAGTGATGGAGAAAGGGCACCTTATCACTGCCCCTCTTTGCAACAGATATGCTTGCAATGTCTGCAGTAGAAAGTGATTGCCTTGTTCTACTAAAGTTCAAGACAGCTTGGAGTTGGCAGGTTTAGAGTACTTTGCATCTGGTCCAACACTTAATTTGATGGACAAGGGCTGGAAGAAGGCACTTTAGTCTGTGACAGTAAAAGAAATACAAATAGTCTCTTGGCTCTCTGGTGGTGTTTACAAGAGCATTAAAATGATTTCCCGCTAATGTGATACACAGTTGTAATAATACACAGCTGTATATTGCAGCACTATATCATGAGGGTAATGCTGCTGCCACTGTGGGTTGGATCTAGAGAGATGCAAAACAGAATTCCAGCAGAGGAACTGGACAATGTACAATATCAGGAATGACAATCTAGCGAAAGACAGTCAAAAGTATTGCTGCTGTACTTTTTAAAAAAGAGAAGATAAATGCAGGAAGTGTGCCTTCACATTGGCTTTGCCTAATGCTTTGGTTATGTGCTTATTATTATTTACATGGTATAGATAGACCTGGTTTTAAATGCATCACTTCTTTGAATGGTCTAAGGACTTTACTCCAAATCAGGTTCCTCATTTCTTGTGTATAAAAGACCTTTTATAATGCACATTTAGATTCAGGAGGATATTACAGACTACCTGCGGATTTACTAATTTAGGTTTGATACTGTAGGTTATTTTTAAAGACAGTTTGAAGCTTGCTTTTCTGTAACCACTACATTTTTCCTTAACTGAAAGGCAATAAAACATTGTTCATGAAATACTTCCACATGCATACATTTTGCATAAGCACTGCCTCAGAAAGCTGAGAATTTTGTATTTACCCTTTGGGTCGCATCTCTTCCATAATGCAGGTTTTTGTGTGACAGCAGTGTCTTTTCTCCTTCCAAGCACAAGCACTTGTCTGGTTCAGTGGGAACACAGAATCCCTCAATTTCTTTTTGTTCAGGACAGAAGTTGTGTTAACCTTTCAAATGCAGTCAATGTTAAATCAGTAAACTGCTGACTTGCATAGCATCTGTCTTTTCTGCTTATTTATGCCATAGCTGTATGCTAAAGAGCACCATAAACCGCTTATGATTTGACCCATTCTGTACAAACGAAGCAAAATCTGCCGATAACACAAACCATAACTCCAGGAGTCAGTAGGTTGCAGATAGCTCTCTTAGTATTTTTAATGAATGATGAACAATAAACATTTTTTAAATCTCATTAATAATCTACATAATATTCATATTAATGGAACTAAGCCCAGCAAACTCATAAATATCAGTAGATGTTGTGATACTGGCCTTGCTGGGAGTGCTGTATAGATTACAAATTACTTTAAATTATTAGACACAGGTTTCAGTGGAGCTGCACTGGAATGCCCTCCCTCTTTTCTAGTTTTTAAAAGCATGACAAGGCTATACTGATGCTGAAAACTGGTTATCAGCTGTAAAATTAGAATTGATGTGTGACTTGGAAGTTCAGACTTTGTGATGTTTTCTCTTGAGCCTGAATTTGCTGGTTTTCTTGTTTCAGACTTTTAGCTTACATGTAGGGGTTTAGTTTTCCCTGAAGACTGAATTTTTGAGAACCTCTGCAAACATGGTTGCTATGGAGGTTGTGGAGAGGAGGTATGGAGTGGGGGAGATAATTTCAATTGTAGTTACTAGAGCTTGTTCGTGCACCTGATCGATTCATTTCCCGAAACAGCCGATTTGATGATTGATGTCCCTGTGAAAAGCCAGCAAGGCAAGGATTAAATTATCCCATCCTTAAAAATCATTCTAAAATTAAGGCATCCATAGGGCTTAGAAGATAAAAGTCAGATCGGACAGGAATAGGAGATTTCAGAACTTAGAATTCCTTTTGTCTTTTCCTTCAGTGGTTTTGGGTTTGTAATGACTGAGCTGAACGTAACTTTACTTAGGTTCACCACCAGGGTGAAAATTGCTAACAGGCATGATCAGTCATACAGCCAGTAGTGTTACAGTAAATTTGGCAACTAAGCAAATAGGAAAAAAAAGTAAGGTTTAACACATCAAGTTCTCTTTGTGCTAACATAAAGCACAAAGAGATGTTTCTTGACGGGTGATATTGCTTATATTACCCCACTGCTTTTCTGTTAGGCAAACCGTCATGTGCCAGCACTTGGTAGCTTTACCAGGCTTTTCAGGCAGTTCTAATCATTGTTCCCTCTGCACACGAGAAGGCAGCCAACAACCCATGATGACACCTGCTTTTTGGGACCAGCAGCAGAAAGGAGAAATAACTCTGCAACAACTTGGATTTTGTTGTTTCAAAATTCCAACTTCAGTTAGTTATGTTTAGTTAAGTTAGTTAACTAATGCATTAGTTAAGTTTCCACTTGGAGAACAGAAAAAAAGTTTGTTACTACCTAGGTGTGTAATTTTGGGTTCTCTACTTTCTCATTGCTTGTAATTCTCAGGATTCAGAATGGTTCCCAGGTTCCAGCTCTTCTACCTCATTCAGTTTGTTCCAGGGATTTACACTGCGCTATGTTGCTGCAGCTTGTGTTCCCTTTGCTCTGTTCCCTCTGCACACATTAACTGATCACCAAGATTAATACATTCCTGAAAGGTAAGGAGCAGAAGACTGTCTCCTTGGCAGCAGGGGACGAACTCATAATAAATACATAAAATTAAACATAAATAGTTAGAGCCAGCAGCAGATTGTGATGGCAATAAAGAAAGGTTTGCTTGATGCTTTGTAGAAATAAAAGCTCTATCTTCTGCCTTCACTGCCATCGTTATGAGAGTTCTGTTAATCTGTGCTCTGAGCATGATTATTGTTTCTATAAACATTAAATATACTGCTTTAACTCCAAGTCCCCTCCCCCAGTTTAGTGTCATTGAAAGTAATTGCAATTAAAATAAGAGGCTGTCCAGGCAGCCGCTGCAAGTGCAGATTCAGATAACAATAGAGCATAAGTTCAACAGCTGGTATGACACAGGGAAGAATACCATTTCCAACAGCCTTTCTCCACATCAGTTGCTCTTCCCCTGGCACCTGACTGGTAATGAAAGCTACATCATATATGGCCATCCAGGGTGGAAAATTATTTTGAATAGGTTGTACAAGCCCTCATATCCTATGGGATTTGACAGAGGTGACTGATCTGAAACTGGCAGAGGCTCTGTGCAGCAGTATAACATGGTACATGAATTATTGCAATATGGATTAAGTGCTATATACAGCTATAAAATGACTGACTGTAATTATTCAGCTAGGAATAAAGTAACTGGAATGCTATGTTTCATCCCACTGTCTTAATTTATACATCCATATAGCACAGAAGCAAACCCAACATAATGGTAATATTTTTCAGTGGGCTATCCACCTCTGGGAACTTTCCAAACCTGATTATGGTAACACCCATATGTCTTCTGTGCTAGGTAAAATCTTTCTCTGATCCCAGGTAAGTTCCTGAGGGACTACTGGGAGCTTCAGACTTCTGTGAAGCAGAACATTTAGAAACTGTAAATGAAAGTTTTATGCTTGTAGATGTTGCAGCTAGCTTTGCTCTTAGTTTGTGTCAGACCCAGTGCTCAGCTTCCCCATGAGCACTTCATGGCTCTCTAACAGCAGAGAATGAGAGTAATGCCTGTGTAACTAGCTGCTTTCCAGTTTCTGCTCTATGGCAAAGTGGAATCCTGCTGATGTGGGTCTGCAGGAGCAATTCTCTGGCCCCATGAAAGCCAGCTAGTGTGAGGAACATGATGGAGAGAAAGGACTTCACTGGAATAGTTTAGCTTTCCATGCCCGCTAACCCAGCTTCTTAACATGATTAGAAACTGGACAGCCTCTAGGACATGATCACTTCTAGGATAAAAGCAGCTCAGAGCCTGAAGGAGGCAAAGTGAAGATGAAATGACCTTTTCTTGGCTTTCCTACACCTTCACTTTCCCTAAGAACAGCTAATAATTGGCAGCAGTTTCAATTACAGGTTTATCTTCTAATCTATTTACAAAGAGCTTAGCAGCTCACAGATAGTTTTGAATGAGGTGCTCTGTTATTTTACACCTGTGGTCAGGAACACAGCTTGTCGTAGAGGTTGCACTGAGTAACTGAACAGCCTTTCCCTTTTGCCATCTTAGGGGTTTGCTCTGTAAACTGCTCATCGTAGACAGACAATTCATTTGAGAGAAGAGGCTGCAGGAGTTTACTTTTCTCTGATGATCCAGTTCTATTGTTAAGTGGCTAAATAATTTTTACAACTGCCTTTATGTGAAGAATAGATATTCAGACTAGTTTTACCATAATTCAGTCCTGACATTCATCCTAACTATCTGATAGTTAAGTAAGTACCTTCAAGTAACTACCCCATTACTTGAAGGACTTGCCTTCATGGTAAGCAAGACAAAATATGATGGGCTGGCTGTGACTGTCTTCAGAGGATGAAAGTTAAGACAGTATCATAGGTGTAAAAGGCGAAATATAATCTCATCCTACCTTCTCTTTTTCATTTGTTTAACATTTTTGGTCCTGTTTTTTGTTGTTGTTTCCCACCCAAAAATTGGTGTAATTGAAATAAAGAAACTTTGAGGCAGGGACACCTGCAGAAATTTGCTTATGTCTTTACTAAAGCCACTGGTAGCATGAACAAGGCAGTGCAGCAGCAAACCTCCTGAGGTGGGCTGTAGTAACTTTCTGCGGAGAGCAAGGAAGACCTGGTAACTAGCTGGTCCTTTCTTTGGTCCAGGAATAGTGCAGCTCTGTGCCGTCCCTTCCCTTAGGCAGATGGCAATTTGGAAAAGTCCCTCCTGCTTAGTATCTTCACACTGTAACTGGGAAATATTATCCATGTGCTTGTGCTGCTCCGATTTCTAAAGCTATGGAAAGAAAGGCTGCATTGAGTTGAGCCTTTCAAATTTCATCTCAAAACTTAAAAATAGCACTGTGAAGATAAACCTGGAATAGCTCTCTCTACCGTGTACTTTGCTTAGCATTTCCGTTCACCCTGCAGCCCAACCCATCACTCCCATGTGGCGTTACCATCGCTGTAGCATATGTTAGTTACTGGATCAATGCCACTGGTTTCCAGTGAAGTAGAGCATAGTTTTTGCATATAACCCTTTTGATAAAATTCAGCATAGTTTCTTTGCTTTGATTCACTAAATTGAATCCTTTTTGTAGGTGAAAGATGAAAGAGTGCATGAGATAAACAACTAAAATATCTAAATCTTGTGATGTTCTGTAGGTATCTTGATTAAAAATACTTCAGACTTGGTGCTTTTGTTGTATGTGAGCCAAAATGGCAGGTACAAATCTTTATTACTGGTAGATTTTATAAGGTCACCTGTCATCTGAATGCCAGCCACAAAAACCTGGTGTTTTAAAAAACTACCATTAATTCTCTTCATCCCCGCTTTAATCTTCATTTTACTCCTGGCCTTATATAGTGAGTTCATGCAAGGTGACAAACTGGGACCTTAAAAATGCACCACATCTCTGGCATTTCATGAACACCTCAAGGTTCATGAACTTTAGAAGAGTTATAGTCAAAAAGTTTTAGAAAAAATAAGGTAATCATGACAACAGTATAAAAGCCCCCTTCTTTGGCACAGTAACTTGAATGCTTGAAGAGGATGGGTTGTAACTGCCCCAAACTCAGTGAAAGAAACTTTGCTTTCTCAAGGGTACTTGTTAAATTGAATATTCATCTCTCACGCTGTATCTGAGACAATTGAAATAATTATGCAAAAAAGAGAAAGGAAAATTTCATAAGGGAAAATTAAAAGTGAATTTATCAGTGCACATGCAACACATAGCACATGTTTTTCTCATTCATGACAGAGCTTTTAGTACTGCTGAAACAAGGGAAAGAACCTGCCTTGCAGGTAGGTCAGTGTGCAGGTAGCCTGAAGATCTAATAGACTATAAAAAATACTACCTGTGGCATATCTTGACACAGAAAGCCTGGAGCAAGCACTCAGCCCGTGTACTGAGTTCCCTTCAGCTGATGGCTTTGGTGTTTTATGACAGTTTTTAATGCCGATGACGCGAAGCAACCTCAGAATGTGCAAAACCATAGCAACTGCTGCAAGAGAATATCTGGAGACAAAGTGTCATCTTTATATCTTCTAATTTTACTGCATTTTTTCCCCTCCAAGCTAACAGTGGTTGCTCCTCTGTGAGCAGCTTTTGTGTTGGGATAAGATTGGGCTGTATTATCAGCAGAGACTCGAGCCCAGTGATATACAGGAGTGGGCACACGTTAGTTTTATTGTAAGACACTATTTTAGTTTATAGCCATAGTACTACTGGATTTGGGAAATAAAGCAATCCCACGAGGATCCAGACAGAGATACCCACCCTTTCTGCTGCAACCAAGAAGGCTTTATTCAAAGCCAGCCAGGGCTGGCACAAAGAGATCTGTGCTAAGGTGAGCGGGCACTGGCAAGGCCAGCTTGCCTCACAGTTACCTTAACACAGAGCCTCTGTCCAATTCCTGTAATCGATTAGTTGTTAACTCTAAGGTAAATAGTTGTGTAGCTAAAGGGAGTGGAGACAATTTTTGACCTGCATTGTTATTTCTCCTGCAATCTTTCCCAGACACCAGTGTGCCTTTATCCTATAGACAGGAGAACTGCAACTGAATTAGTCAATGTGATGCTACTACTATCCATTGCCTGAAAGCCTTTATTATCAAACAAGGAAAATCCCTACACAACACGAGGCAGTGTTACCCATTTGTTCCAGTAAAACCTGCTCATGGTTCTTCCACCTGCTTGGCAGAGCCCTGCATAGCACAGCCCGGATACAGCATTCTCTCTCGGCTCCCTGTGCAGCGCTGGCTGCAGGGGCTGCCAGTTTCTACCCGAATAACAATTAATGGTTTTGAAACCGTCCCCAGCTTAATAAATGAGCGCGGTTCATTGTGCCCCAAACTGGGAGAAATATACTCAAAGACCCCACCCCCAACCCCTCATAGATAAGGATGCCTGCTAAATTCTGACCTCCCTCCAACCCCGTCCCCGGGACCCGCAAACACCGCAACCCCCCCGGATCCCTCATGCCGCTGCCCCACAGCCGCTCCCGCCCCTGGGTCCCGCCGCGGCTGGGGGAGAGAAGCGGAGAGGAGCAGAGCGACTGCCGCCCGCCGCCCGCCGTGGAAGGCCGCGGCTGAGGAGACACCAGGGTTTCCCTGGCAACAGGTAGGCTCCCGCCGCGGCGGCCGGGAGTGCCGGGGTTTCCCCGCTACGCGCCCAGCCGCTGGCGGCCCCGGGAGCACCGCGCCACGCCGCGTAGGCGGGGGACACCCGGGGCAGGCCCGCCGCCCCCTGCAAGCAGGAGCTGGGGGCTAGGAGCTGGGGGCTGGAGCAGCCCCGCCCGCGGCCGGAAGGTAAGGGGGGGAGGGGGGGGGGGCCTGCCGCGGGCGGTGGAGGGGACCAGGGACAGCTCTTGGGTATGGTAAAGGGGCTTACCACGGCCCGAGGACACGCGGTTAGGGTGCAGCTCCTCAGCTAGAGAAGGGCCCCGTTTCCCCAGGGCCGGGGTGGCAGGCTTCTTCCCTTACTGGCCCCTACCACCCTGCTTTGGCCGATTAGGCTTCTTCTCTCCCAGCTTCTACCACCCCACTTGGCTTCACCACCAGCCTCCTTGTGCCTGGCAGCTTTTTGCGGTGATGATGGGAGCCTGCTGACCCCCATCATCACCCAGCCACCCGCCCTGTGCCTGTCCTCATAGCTTTTGCATGGGATGGGACCCAGCAAGGCTGCATCTCCCCTCTCATCTGCTTCAGCCAGCAAAGGCTTGCCTGCTTCCCTGTTACTTGTTTACATTTATCCTTAGTGAAGGCTGGCAGGTCACTGGCTTCGCGGTGCTTTTTCCCCTCATGGACAACACGGGAACGCTCCGCACCCTGCCTGCCAGGGAGTCTGGTCCATGTGCTCCATCTCAGCACCCATCAGGCTTTCTGCCGGTGTCCCAGGCACATAGGTGTGGATGGCTGTTGCTGCGTAATCACTGCTTCTTCTGCTGGGCACAAACGCATCAGGTTGGGCATGTTTTTGCTCTAATGAATGAAGCTGTGTGGCTCCTGGACCAGAGCTGGCTCCTGCGTGGGCAGTGAGCTCATGTCTGTCTGCCCATAGACAGACATGCCCGCAGTCCAAAGCTCTGTTCCCTCGGCGGGTTGCGGGTCCCCTACCAGAGGGGATGCCTCGATCACACCAGGGAGGCACGAGAGGAAACGGCCTCTCAGTGCCAGGCATCACCTCTGATATTCACTGCTGGGTGAGGTCAGACAGAGATGGGCAGTACTGTAAGACTTGCCATTTTGTGGCCAAGTAACTCCTTTTCTACTGCTTTATTTTCTTTCCCTAAATCTCAAATCTAAAGCACAGGAAAGGGCAAAAAAGAACAATGTGTGTCCTGGTACCTATTCTTTTTCAAAAAACCTACAAAAACTAGAAACATCATAAAATCTTTAAGAAAAGTTGTGAAATTATTCCCACCTAAAATTTGCCCATTTCTTTTGTAAAAGCAATGCTTCAGTCGTGCTTGCTGCTGAAATTAAATGTCATATAGGCTTCCCATAAACCTTATCAAAAAAATGGGGCTGATTGGTGACCTCAGGCACTAATACAGCGGTTGCAAATAGGCCACAGCATCACAGACAAATTGACCTTAAATGTCAATTAACAGGAGGCTTTATCCATGATTGTTTTATTGCACACAAGATCTCTCCACTCTGCTGTGCCCCTGTGTTTCCTTTGTGTTGTCTTGCAGCAAAAAGAGCACAAAGTTCCCTTTATTAAAACAAGAAGTTGCTTGTAATTCTGTGGCTAGTGTGATATGTCCTGATAATGTAAAAACTCTATTCAAAAAGGAAATAATGTGTTACCTTGCATTGTTCTCCCAAATAACTGAGAGGGAGATAACTTGATAAAAACATTTCTATCACACCCTCTGGTTATGCGTAGATGTTATGTTTCCAAAAATAGACGGTCCCTGAATGTGCCTGACATCTGTAACATGGAGGTCAGTTTTATGTCATGTGTAGCCTGTTCTGCCACAGCCATTCATCCTTAAAGTTCTCACAGCCTTCTCCTCTGCCTATTTCTTTAATTCACTTACAATTTTACATCATTGTACAGAGTAAATGCATGCTTGTAATCAGAGAGAGACAAGCTCATAATCAGAAAGTGGACAACAATACTTGTTTGATGCCAGAAAAATAAAATTAGGTCAGAGGTTTGAAATAAGGGAAATTATCACTTTTTATGGCTCTGGCAAAACTTCATAGCTATCTTCCTTAAGAAATGTATCTACTAAATAATGAATAATGAACCAATATCTCTTTAAACTCTCCACAGGATTGCTCATCTTATTTTTCAATGACTTACACTGTTTTGTCTTTCTCAGTATTATTGATATTAAATCAGCTGTGAGGATGTCTTTGCAAGGAGAGTGGCCATGAATTGCACAAAGCCCAGGAAGAGCATGCTGGGGAGGGAGCTGGGAGACCGAGGCCATTCTAGAAGGAGCAGGATGCATTTCCTTGTTCTTATCCTCAGGCATAGACATGGCTTACTCCTTCTCTCAGTCAAAAAAAGGAACTTCAGAGGCTTAAACATACACCCGAACGGCTGCTAATGAGACTGTTCTGTCTCTTCATACATTTCAAAATCTACATGCTGTATTTCTGTCTCAGGTCTTCTGGGCGTTTGTGTCTAATTAGGCTGGAGGGCCTCCAGTTCAAGATTACCTATGCTGCTTGGTGCCCAATTTCTTTACATGACTTTGGCAATAAAGCAGGTTACTGTGGGTTTATGTGCAAGCAAATTAGGGACAGATGTAAGCATTCTTCTAAGCCCTATTCCTGCTTCCTTAGCTTGAATTGAATTCCACCATCATCTGGTTCTTCCTGCCTAAAATGACAAGTGTACAGATTATAACATATTTGTAACTAGGGATACTCTGTCAGACACGAGGCTTTCAAATACTTCATCTTCTCTTGCCTGTCTTTTTTTTTTTTTTTTTTTTTTCCAAGGGAGAAACAATACTGCTTCAAGAAAAGCTTCCCAGTTTGAGATAAAAATAATGAAAAAGAGGAAAGGACTCTGAGCACAGCAATAAATGTTTTAAGTTTATGTTTTTATAACAGCCAAGAGTAGAATGAAGAAAACACAATACATGGTGCGTGAATTGGTGTTTAGCACTATGAAATAATGTTTTGTTGTTTGAGATGGCTATTTACTACTACTTTAAAAACAAAACTCTGTGCGTTATAGGAGGAATATGGAAAAACTGCTGTAGCTGTCTCAGTCATCATTGGATAAATAAACCAGATGTTAATCCTCCAGATTGTTGTCCACTTTATGAATGCTAAATCATCTCTTAGAATGTTATCCCTGGTTTTATTAAGTCAAAGCTTGAAGTGAAATCCCAATTCCAGTGAACTAATCGTCAAAATTTGCTGAACAATTGTTTGATCTTGGATGTCAGGAAAGCTGGATACATGTTCAAAGGCAGACATCAACTTAAATGAACCTTAAAAATGTTTAGAAATATGTGTTAAAATGTGATTTATGAACTGCTAGGTGGCAGGGATGGAAACCAAATATTAAAATACTCTTCTAAATGAATAAACCAATTTTTCAGAATGATAGCAAATATCTGCAAATTTTCCAGCACTTGGCAGCCTACAGTCTTACATAACTGAATATAGATTTTAAGGGCCTAACTTCAGACACTGGTAGGTGAATATCTTAGATGAATAGCTACAAGGATAATGCACTCCAGAAAACATCAGATTTTTCGCAATTATAATTTTGGAATCAGAAATACTGCATTTGAAAACAAAATTCTTCATGACCTCATTAGGAAGACCTAAGAATAGCTGTCTTCTGACGTCCATACTGATGCTTAATATAAGTCTTTGGGATCTTAGCTCAGGTCCCCCTGTGACAGCTCTACGGAAATGTTCTGATGCTGAAATGGTGAGGAACAGTGCATCATGAAAAGTGAGTGGCTTCTGCCTGTCAGGATTAAAGATTTCTGCTTGTGACTGTGCAGTTGCTAGAATCAATTTTATTTCTTTGAAGAAACAATATTACAGCTGAAATACTAATACTTAATTTTTAGATTTAAATCATATGACATCAATGAAGCAGTTCCACATTTTGGAATTCTCTAAAAAAATCAACATCTCGTGTTTACAGGACTTAGAGACACAATAAACTCTTTATTCATAACATTGCATATATTATGAAAAAGAAAAAAGGCGGCCTGAATGTCAAGTAGTGACAAATGTGTACATCCAACAGAATATTGTGCAACTGCCCTTTTATAGTCAACTTTTATAGTAAAGGAAATTCCTTCCTTTATGAAGTGCTGAGACAGCTGGGACAGGTAATCACATCTGAAATGTCTCTGCTTTCATCTCTGAGTATGGAAGAGTAACCTGCAAGCTTACTTAAGTAACAGTAAGCTCTGCCTTGTGGCAAAAGCAGCCAGAGAGAATTGGTCCTGAATATTTGGAAGCGGGCACATCTGTCCTGTTGAAGGTCCCATGCTCTTTCCTTTACATCTATAAACTATGGGGAGGGACAGCCTTGCAATGCCTTTGGAGTCTGTGCCTGAAATTGGTGAGATGAGCCTCTGCCTGTTTAGGAATATAGTGGTGCACTTTGATGTACCCTGTGCTCATTCATTTTCACAGAAAACAGCGACTGCTCAATAATAGAATGTGCCTTCAGAAGAAGCTGCACCACTTTTAATGGGAAAACTAAAACTGTAAAACCCCTTTTCAGCCCATAACATTCCAGATGTCAACATAAATCTGCAAGCGTAAACCTTGAAAAGGAACATGATGCTGAGCTGTGAAGGGGAAAACACGAGTATTATTGTGTCAGAGAGCAACTCGGGAGATATCAGAAACTACAAAGCTGAGTCCACCTGGACATTCCAAAATAGTTTTATATGGAAGAGATTCAGAAATATCTTTAGGTATATCAGATATGTGTTTCCCAGTGTTTCAAATTATAAAGGAGAGGATAAATGCTTTAATAAGTTAGGGAGGCAGTAGCCTCATTTATCAAAAAGATAAAAGGAACCCAGATGACAGAATTATTAATATTTTGCAGAAAAAAAAATATGGTAGGATGAAGCAGTATACTGCAGTGGGTTAGTGGCTTTGCCTTTTGGTCTCAAAACACTAACGTGAACTCTGAAAAAGCATTTTGAGAAGAAATATTCTTAGAGACCCAGCCTGGACTTCGTGTGATGGTACAAATGAAATGCAAGTGGCGTTTTGGTTTAGGTTTTTGTTTTAGTGTATATAAAATTGAAGTAGGGCTCTGTGGCTTGGATCGTTCTGCTTTTTTTTTTTTTTTTTTTTTCAGCAGTTTCTGAAGCCATTGTAGCTGCAGTTTGGCTGTCATGTTCTTCCTTTAACTGGAAGCTGGCCAAGGGGAATGGTTGGCAAGCCTGTTTTTTGGAAGTCTGGACATTATCTTGCTGCTTTGGGGCCTCTGCAGTATTAATAAACCACGAATAAACTTCCTGGCATTTCTTTAACAACATTATGGTTAAAGAACAATCAGTTTAAGCCTTCAGAGAATAGCTGTTGCAGAATAACAGAAAACACAGTCAACTGACATCTATCAAATAACCCTTTGCTAAAGCAAAAAGGCAGGTTGGATCTTTGCACAGCAGAAAGAATAGTCCTGGGACATAATATGAATAATAAGCTACTACTAATAAACATAGCCCTTCCATTGTAGAGTCTTACACATACTGGTTAAAAATCTCTTTTCCTCACTTGGCACTTCATATGATATTAATTGAATTTTGTATCCTGATCTTCAATTTATCTTTTGTGATAATGTATGCTTTGTTTTATCTTGAAAGTGTCATTCAAGTTGCTGTCTAGAGTGTATCTCAGCTGGTGAGAGCCAAGAAAATACACATAGATTTATCAGGGATCTACTTAACTTTCCTTGGAAAAGAGGCCACAGGTAGAATTGCTCTGCTGTATATGCGGAGGACCATTAAAAAGCATGGTCTGTAGACACCTGCCATGTAGTGAGTTCTGCAGCATGAGCCAGGAGTCCATCTGGTACGTGCTGCCACTCTTTGAGCTGCTGAGTGGCTTGGCCAGTAAGAAGCCTCCATCTGTGCCATGAGCCTTTGGTCAGCAGTGTCTTGCAGGTAAATTTTTCAACAGCAGAGAAGGGAACTCTGGCAGATGAACATATTCCTTTCTTTATTCTCTTATTTGAGAGATAACAAACACAGTTTGATCAATGCCATCGTGTTGAAGTAATATATAATATGCTTCTGTGAGGCATGATTTTTTGATCAAGTAACTAGACTGAAATGAAATCAATTCAATTCTTCTTAAATGGACTACAAGCTGTCAGGCAGGCTATGAAACATGACTGTAAAGGGGGAATCCTCACTGAATATGTGCCTTTCTTATAGAACTCGTTATTAGCAGTGACTATTTAGCACTTTATTGATGACCTACATGGTAATAATACCAGTTTTCCACAGGACTATAGGAAATTTAAGAAAGAGGTTAACTGTCTGATGCAAATTAGTTTGTCAGTGGATCTCTGCAGGGCTGTGATTACTGAGATTATATTGGAATTTCTTAATGTTGAAATGGTGTGTAACTGAAAGCAAGAGCAACTTCAGCATTACAGCATAGACCTCATGGTTAGCCCAAAGGATCTCAGATGTAACAGAAACAGGTTCTGCTCCACATTCTCAAGAATTGGTACAATTTAGAAGGTTGATCTTTAGAAAGTCCATCACATTGAAATACAGCCCTGAGTGTCTGTCCATTTTCTGCTTGTGTTGTTTACTGCTGACAGGGCTCTGGAAGTAATGCAGCAAAAAGTCTTGCATCTGGAACAGTTAATGCTCACCTGCATGTTTTTCACCTTTTTAACTAATTAAAACACAGCCGTGAAAAACTCTAATCAGTTGAATCTGAGTGTTTCATGCAAAATTAGTAAAGTTAGTAATTGTATATACCTTCTCTCTATCACTTTTGTCCACTGGAACAATTTATTCTTCCATGCAATAACATTGAAAATAATGAAGCTGGCTTGCTTTGCAGAGGACTTTGAAATGCCGTGCCCAGATCAGCTGGAAACAGAGCCAGGGCTAGTATCTGTGAATCCCAAGCTGCTCTTGTATCCACTGGACCATGCTGATTGATACCACTAAATACACAATTTGGGAAGTACCCAAGTGCAAATGCATAACCAAATTTCAGGTCTTGCTTTAGAAATATACTAACAATGTTTTTTAAAGCTGTGATGCTAAGTTCTTTTTCAAAGATTTTTTATTAAACTATAAACAGAAAATGTTACCCTCCGTGCTTGTTCTGAAGAGCAAATTTACATTTTTTCCTATGACCATAAAAATACTTGGGTTTTTTTTTCCTGTTCTAGTTACAGCATTGAAAGCCTACCCTGTGTTCATATTCAGTTCCTGTCTTCAGTTCACCTGTGGTAGCAGCCTACAGTGTGCTTAGTCTATATTCTCCCACTGTTGCAGCAACATTTACACATATGAACTGTTTGTAACATCAGTAGAAATATATCTCCTCTTTGAAGTCATGCCTTAAAATGATCCTTTCTCCACAATTTTTGGCGCAAATTGAAATTCTTGTAAGAGCTGATCATTTCCCAGCAAGCTTAAAGAGAACATCCGGTTACTTTCTTTTGACATCCCCCCCAAAAAAAAAAGAGTAATTTCTGCTGAGCTGTGCCCTTCTGTTTCACAGCTGGATTAGGCATGCCTCTGATAAAGAGCTGTCTATTGTTCAAATAAGACTTGGTGTAATGATCTCTTAGTCTTGTGTCCAGGTCTTTAAGTGTTACAGTCTACAAATTAGAATCCTTATCTCTTTTCGTCTTGCTCCATCTTGCTGAAAGAATGAATGTGACAGCTTCAGTTGTATCCAGAGCTATCAGTTTCCTCACTGAGAAGACGAAAGGGTTCCTGTTGTACATGTCTATATTCCAGTGATCTGCTTGCCAGTAGACATTGCAAACTCATCTGGGATGACTTCTGTTCACCTGACATGTCTGCTCTAAAGATTATGGTTCTTAAAGCATCTGTATGAAAGATATTGGCTACTAAATGACCAACCTTGGTGGAAAAGAAGTACAAAGAGATCATAGGAACATTCTGTCTCTCCCCCCCCAGCTTTAAAGATCAGCACTATTTGTCATGGAGCAAAATTGCTTGGAAGTTGAACTTTTGTTCCGGCAATTGTATTTAAGAAGTGTTTAAGAATCTTGACAGACTTATGAGTGATTGTAAGCAGCTGAATGAAAACAATAGGTCTGCTATAGCCATGGGATATGGGTGGGCCCCAGCATCTGTGTATCTGAGCCGATGAAGTCTTGCATGGCAGGTAGGCTATGTCAGGGCAGAGCTCAGGCAGTCCACACTGCAGCATGTTTGAGCTTCAGTTCCAGCTATTTTTCAGCTGCGCAAAAACTTTATCTGAAGAAATGTGTTAAATAAAGTGCATTTTGCATGTTTTCTTTCTTTCTTTTTTCTTTTTTCTTTTTTTTTTTAAAGAAGACTGAACTGTGTCTTCCCATAATTCAAATTCATGTCTCAGAACATGCTGGCTGTCTTAGCTTTAACCCCAACCCACTCTCTTAGTTCGGGAGGCATATGTTGCCAGCTCAAGGCTGGCTCAGAGAGAGATAAATACAGATGGGTCCAAGTGTATGTGTGTTCATATATATGTTTATAGCTAAATGTTGTGTTAACATGTATAAAATTATCTGCGGAAAAGATAATTCCTGGAGAAGTTGTCTAGGACTGAAGGTCTTATGTGGCCAAGGGCAGGAAAGCATACAAAGAGATTAATTTTCTTGGTGCCAAGACCTTGTTTCTTAAAAGATGAAGAAAAGATACACAAAGGGATAAAAGGGATGTAAAAAAGTGAAGTGGTGAGATTCTTGATTGTGATGAATGAGGATAGACTGTTAAAGGGGAGAAATTGCCCACTTAAAAATTACAGAGGAAAAGAAATAGTTGTTCTGCACGCTCTGATATCACAAAGTCTCTTTTCCATCTGTAACTAACTAGAAATGTACTGCTGTTTTGTAATTCCACATAACTGAATCAGAATCAATAAAATGTTTTGCTTCTTTTTTTTTTTAAATGCAATTGCCTTTGGGTAGAAAATGTTTCATCTCCTAAACTCTTTAAGTGGTGTTTCTGTGAGTATATTAAGATCTATTCTGCACAAAGGAATACTGTAGTCTGAAATCTGTATTTTGGAATCACATTGTCAGATATATTTCTTTAGAAGACATGACAAGCTAAACTGATAATTGCATTGAAAAGGCTTTTTGTGTAAAGATTATTATAATATTAAAATACATATATATAATTTTAAAGGAAATAGCACATTGATGTGTAGAACATTGAGAAGATATTAGTTCTGTAAGAAAATATTTCTAGAAATATATTACTTAGGGCTAAAAAGCTGTTTATATACAATTTTTTTCACATCCCTCATATATTAAATACAGTGCACTGTCTATAAAAATCTTTTGTGCCTTACTGTTTGATCTGAACACTATGCAATGAAAAGTTCTTCTTTGATGAAATTTTGTGTAGTTGACAGCCAAATGAAGAAGATACCTAGTAGGGAAGGAATAAAATGCACAAGCCATAAATAAATGGACACTCTGAAGTTAGTATGTGAGGTGGTTTTTATTTCTACAACCTGGAATGCTAATTTCAAAACAGCTACAAATGAAGGAATGAAATAGCAATCATTATCAGTCTTAAAAGGTCTGTGTGACAAAAGGCAGGTGAAAGAAAAGACAAGATTACAAAAGAGATATTTTTGCTAGATAAAAAGAAGGTTTTCACCAAACTACAAATAAAACCAAAATGCAGTGAAGAATGACTGGAGTTTAGAAGCTAAGTACTTTAAATAGCTGAGGGAATTCCACAGTCCAACAGGTGGGAAAGATTATATCATATTTATTGCATATTAATTTCTGTATCAGTTGAGGTACGTAGTTTTCAGAAAAAGAGATGTAATCTGATTATTTGGTAATTCAGACAACCCATTATGACACTTAATTTGCAAATGTTCATGACCTAGAACATTTCACTAAGCAGCTGATAGTGTGGAGAAGAGTTAAAGCTGTCGGTTCAGCGTCCTGCTGTGCAGAGTGGATTGGTAGAAGCAGCTGCAAAAGAGTAAGACACATATGCAAGTCTGGCAGCTACTACATTGGCTTGAAATGAAATCGGTATGTGGAGGGTACAGGATTTTTGTCCTCGATGTTCTTCAAGGAGATACACGCATGGCAAGGATTTGATGAGTATAATTGTTAGACTGTATCTGAGCCCTGCTATGCAGGGCCATAATACTTTGCATCCTCAAGTCTCCATGGAGACCTACAAGACAACAGGATTAACTACCAGAGCGGATTCACTCTGTAGTCAGAAACTCTTGTTTACATGATTGGAATAGATAATGATGGAAGAACAGCTAGTGCATACTTCTGAGGCAGATTAGTTTTGCACTTTTTTGCATTACAACCTTTGTCATGAGAATGAGTATACTTCATGCCATTTTCAGTTCTTCTTACAATTCATTACACTGGAAATGTTATCACTTTTGATTTTTCCAATTTTTACATTCCTAAGGCTTGATGTAATTATTTTCTCATAATATATTCTCTGTTTCAGTGTCTTTATAAAAAAATAGCATTGGTGGAGTTGGTAGGAAATTACATTCTTCCCTTACAGGCTAAAGATGATATTGTTTAAAAGAATAATTAATTATCTTAAGAAGCCATTTTCATTAAGACCTAGTTTTAATATTGGTTAAGTATAAGAAAAAGGGATGATAAGGACTTTCCATAGATGCTAAGAAGGGAAGGCAATGTCTCACAGTATCACAGTATGCTAGCGATTGGAAGGGACCTCAAAAGATCATCTAGTCCAATCCCCCTGCCGGAGCAGGAATACCTAGATAAGGTTACACAGGAATGTGTCCAGGCGGGTTTTGAATGTCTCCAGAGAAGGAGACTCCACAACCTCCCTGGGCAGCCTGTTCCAGTGTTCTGTCACCCTCACTGAGAAGTTTCTTCTCAAGTTTAAGTGGAACTTCTTGTGTTCCAGTTTATACCCATTACCCCTTGTCCTATCATTGTTTGCCACCGAGAAGAGCCTGGCTCCATCCTTGTGACACTCCCCCTTTATATATTTATATACACTAATAAGGTCACCCCTCAGTCTCCTCTTCTCCAAACTATAGAGACCCAGCTCCCTCAGCCTTTCCTCATAAGGGAGATGCTCCACTCCCTTACTCATCTTGGTTGCCCTGCGCTGGACTCTCTCCAGCAGGTCCCTGTCCTTCTTGAACTGAGGGGCCCAGAACTGGACACAATATTCCAGATGCGGTCTCACCAGGGCAGAGTAGAGGGGCAGGAGGACCTCTCTCCATCTACTGACCACCCCCCTTCTAATACACCCCAGGATGCCATTGGCCTTCTTGGCCACAAGGGCACGGTGTTGGCTCATGGTCATCCTGCCATCCACTAGGACCCCCAGGTCCCTCTCCCCTACACTACTCTCTAACAGGTCGTTCTCCAACCTATACTGGAACCTGGGGTTGTTCCTGCCCAGATGCAGGACTCTACACTTTCCCTTGTTATATTTCATCAAGTTTCTCCCTGCCCAACTCTCCAGCCTATCCAGGTCTCGCTGGATGGCAGCACAGCCTTCTGGCGTGTCAGCCACTCCTCCCAGCTTAGTGTCATCAGCAAACTTGCTGATAGTACACTCAATTCCCTCATCTAAATCATTGATGAATATATTAAATAATACTGGTCCCAGCACTGACCCCTGAGGCACTCCACTAGATACAGGCCTCCAACTGGACTCCGCCCCATAGACTACAACTCTCTGGCTTCTCTCCTTCAGCCAGTTCGCAGTATTCTTACTTCCAGCATGAAAGAGATCCAGGTATTCTTGATTTTCTATATTGTATGAAAGTCATCTAGCTTTGATCTGCCAGTAGCAGTTGATGGAGGATCTAATACAAGCTTTCGGAGAGCGATCTAAGGACTTCTTATTCTGCTGAAGATGAACGGAACGGATTAAATTTCTATTTGTGGGATGAGTTGTCTGTCACAGGCATGCAACCTTCAAAAAATATTTTTAAAATTTTAAATCTTTAGAAAGGAGTACTAGCTTTGAAGAAGAATTAACTGACAGATATCCTCAGGCTTCTGCTGTACTGCACTTCTCATTTCATAAGCTCTCACTATTCAAACTATTTGACTAAAACTATCTAGTTTTAGTTTCTAGGTTCTGCATTTTTTACAATCTTTTTGTCTTCTGTATTATTCAATATCAAAATAATGAGCAAGGATGTCTATTTTTGGTGTCTCATGGTTTGTATGCACAGATTTGGTTCAGTTAGGTCACTCAGCACCTTCATTTCCCACCCCAGTCAGGGTCAGAGGGATTAAAACCCGCACTGAATTCTTAATTACCTGTAGTTGCTAAAGAATATTAATAGCATAAACTTGTACACCAGAGATCAGCAACTTGCTTCTGTTCTGTACCTCAAGTACCTGGTGATAGCAAATTCTAAATATTGTATCCTTATTGCCCTTGAAATGAAGCTAGATTGTGAGAAATGCAGCAATGGGTATATAGCTGGTAGGAATGACATTCCTTAAAATTGTGTGTTGGTACATTTGTGTTCCTGGACCTTACTGATGTCTCACTCACGAGGCGTTGCTGAGTTATAGTATCTGCATATATCTCCCATTCTTGTCATAAAGTTTTATGGACAGAATGTGTTCTCATCTATGGTGATGTTACTTTTCCAAATCAGTCTTCTAACAAACTGGCTTATACTTTCATTTTCGTGCTCATTAAAAACAAGCCTTAAAATGACTTAAAATGAGCTGCCCTCTTTTGGAGACAGTGAGACTTTGTTTCAGTGTTTTTTAAAAGCAATCCTGAGGAGAAATACCAGTACTCTAAATAGAGTGTCCTGAGCAGAGCGAGCCACTGCAGTGCAGAACATAATTCATAGAAAGCATCTGACAATAGCATTTTTGATGAATCATTCTCCTGACTCAGATGGCAGAGAGAACCAGGCATGGGAATAGTGTAATTTCTGCAATAAAAGAATGAGAAATGCAAGGGCACACTTGTTTTGATGACCCTGGAAATGGTAGCATGTTATTCTGGTTTCTGTTCTGGGCCAGGTTGTGATGGGTGAGGGTGAAGGAAGGAGAGCGCAATCATTAAATTTATAATATTCAGTATAAATTAGTAAAGGGTGTGGAGGAAATATCTAATCAAGTATAGCTAATATCTTTTTTTATAAGTTTGGCTGGTAAAGATAATTCCAATTGCTGTAGGGCGTGCAGCATTGTGTGACATCCTAATTTTTTTCATAAATTGTTCTGTGAGATGGGGGCAGTTCTGCACAAGATTGCTTTCATAGTGTTGTGTCTTGTATTTCCATTACCCTGTGACTAACTAGCGATGAACTCTGCCTGAAGCTTTATGAGCTGCTGAGCTGCAATAAAATCTCTCTGCCCCGTGAAAACTCCAGTAGCTGACACTGTGGTTGTTTTAATGGGGATTAGTTTTTCTTATACAGGGGTGCCAATTTGGGCCTCCCTTGTCTGCCTGGTTGTGTCTGTTGCGGAGCTTGTTGGATTTCAGTAGCTCGGTGATGCCTGCCCCTTTTGTCAAATTTAGCTGAAAGCAGCCTGAATATTTAAAAGTGAGGGGACAAATTGCCAGTGTTCAGGCAATCCTGTTTCTGAAGGAATCCATCTTAAAATGAAGAGCACAGAATTAGTGTAGGTCTTAGTAAGTGGACTAAAGCTAACTACCTTCAAAAGAAAGACTGTGCAGTGTATTCTCCCCAGGGAGGCCCCTGTTTGGGAATTTTTTGACTTGAATTTGGGTAGGAGGGAAAACTGTGCACTGTGACTGTGATTTGCAAATCTCACACCACATGTGGTCCAGCCAGGTGTGCCTGACAGCCCCAGGCACACGATAAGTACATGCCTAGTGACATGCTGAGTTGGAGACTCTTAAGTATCCCCAGAATAGAAGGGTTCTGTTTGCAGAGCAGTAACAGTTACATTTTTAATCCGGTCAGAAACCTTTTCCCTCTCTGCTGCTGAGGAGACCTTCAGTAAAAGGATAGCCATGTGTGAGATGTTCAAGCTGCTGTGGTAGCAATGCTCAGGGCCTGCGCACTGAGATAGGTCAGAGGTGCTATGTGAGACATTTTCCACTGAGCCCAGACTTTCTTGTGCTCTTGGTCCTGCTGTGAATGTACAGTGGTTCCTCTGTGTGCCTGGTTGCCAGTCTGGGCCATCTGCAGATTGCTCACACTGTGGGTGTGACAAGCTCTGGCCGAGCAATCTGGTGATACAATGCCAGGTGTCTTGCTCTGCCACTGAAAACAGGTACTGGGACAGCCACTCCACGTAGAGTTCAAGGTACTGATGGTTTTGCTGGCTACTGCCTCTTTGTGCTGGCCTTCAGGTGATGGCTTACGTTTACTTTTGACCAGTAAAGCATAGGGTGGTACTTGAGGCCCAGGAAGAGTGAAGAGAGATGGGGCAATACAGATTCCTCCACGTATTTTGGTGTTTCTTTTTCTCTTTGGCTGCTGTCTCTATGCATTTACGTACACTAACTTCATAAATGCATGACTGTCCATAAACTTTATATTGTCTTTCCTTCGAAGTTGGCTTACCCTGGCCAGGGAGTCTTCCGCAAGACTATATGAGTCACAGAAATTAGCAATATGCTAAGTTAAATACAGTAAATGATTTATCTCCTCTCCCTCTGGTTTGTGTTTTGAAATGTATGCTGCACGGTTTGATAGCTTCCTACCACTGCTGGCAGGCCACCTGTCTCACACTGCATCCAAGTCTTTGTCTCCAAAAATACCACTGCAGCTCAGACAAACAGCTTGGCAGCCATGCCAGGGAAGACCTTTAACATTATGATGTCGTATTGCCACAATGGGAGAGAAAGATACATTACATGTCTGACCCAGTGCTTCAAAACCTCAGTGCTGGAAATACCATGCCATGTCTAAAATGCACGTAGGGAGCTGGTCAGCCTCTGGAAACAGGCATTGTCTGGCATCATAATAGTTAACATAATACTACTGGTTTCTGTGGTATAGTCTGATTTCTTTTGGTCAGTGTTTGTTTTTATTTTAATCAGTGATGGAATAAATGTTTTTATCCCTTGCTTTTTCTCTGCTCTCTCTTTCTTTTTTTGACTGCTAGTGAAGCTATTGTAAGTATGTAATACCGTGTGGTGGCTGTGGACAGACACTTGAAGTAGGTTAAATGTAAACAGATGATTAAGTGGGTGATCCACTCAGATTTAGGTCTACAGAAGCAGTAGGGTTTCCTCAATGCTTTTGTTGCTGTTGATTTGGTTTATATAGACTTTGCCCATATGTTTCTATACCCACGTAGCTCGTGGCAGCCCAGAAGATGGCAGGGAGCCCGGCACTGGTGGCAGGGCTGGATATCCTATCATTGGATAGGACTGTTAGTGCTGAGCTCTCGGCTGCCGTGGCTGGATGTTGAAGCTAGGTGATGGCACTGATGCTGGCCCAAGTGAGCTGGCATTGCAGTTGCTGTAGTCCAGCCCAAGATGAGTGCAGACACTCATCTTGTTCTGGACATCAAAGAGAATGAGAGAATGGAGTTGCAGTCACTTGGGATTTATTTGTTATATAGATGGATGTAACTGAACTTTTTTTCTGCAGAGCAAAAACACCTAAGCAGGATGCAGCTCCTGCAGTGTCCTTGTCGCTGTCAGTAGCATCCTCTGGTGTGCAGCATTGGCACTTCAGGGATGACATATCCTCACTGCTGGGCTCTGCAGAAGACGCTACTTTGAAACTGTCATGGTGGGCTGCCCAATATCCTCTGGGTCAAGGCCAATATTGATTGTGAGAGAGATGTGGTGTAGCCACTTGGTAAGTGCACAGCATTCAAGAGGATGATGTGAGAGAAGGAAAATGTTTCAAGTTTCTGCCTACGTGCAGATAGAATAAGGGAGCACGTCTGTTAAAACAAAAGGTCCATGTGGCTTGTTTAGTTTAAAGAAACTTTCCATCCTCCCGGTTGAAAGAAGGCCTGGAGGTGAAAGGAGTGCAGTTGTGAGCTTAATATTGTTGGCGCCTGTTTCTACTGAGGTTACATAATTGCTGTTTTCCTGGGAAATGAAATCATGGAAATGAAAAACTGAATTCACCAGAGCATAAGCAGGCACAACTTTGATTTCAGGCACCTGTCTGTGCCAGTATTTAATTTGGCACAGGAAACGTGACATCAAAATGAATATAAACAAGTAGCACAGGAATAATGGCACAACTGGCATTCAGACACCAAGATGTGAGAACAAACACATCCCTCCCTAGCATGGGAAACTTCACAGTGTATAGTGTGTACATGGGATGAGACTGATGTCAGGAGCAGGCAAGGAGTGTCCTGTGAAGCAGGAATGGTAGGGGGGGCTTGGAAATACACTAGCAGAAACCCAACAACCCACACCTTAAATGAATTGGATAGTAAAAAGGGCAAGCTGCAACCAAATAAGAGAAGCCATAACGCTGTAAGGCCTTTCCTCTGTCTCGCCTTAGTAATTATCTCCTGTTTGCAGAGCTTCCATTAATTGGAATACATTTCCTAATGAAATTAGGCTGGCAGCCAGTATTCAAGTCTTCTTACTGCTAGGGAAAATTTGTTCTTTGAGCAACTCAGCCATTGATTTTTGTTTGTGTTTTCATTCATCATGAGACTGTTACGTGCCAAAAATTCCATGCTCCGTCATATTGCCTTGGACAGTATGAGTTATTTGATTTATTCCCTTGATACTATGTCTCGAAAACTGAATTTTACAGCAGTGTCCCATTTGTAGTTACTTTGTTTTATGGTTTTCACCTCTCTAGCCCCCATTATTTATTTTTTTTTTTTGTAAACAGTTGGCCTTCCTTTCAACTACCTATCTATTAGGACAGCGTGAAATGCATGGCAGTGCAAACGCACTAAGAATCCCAAGGAAAAAGCCAATGAAGCTTCAAAAAATTGGCTGAAATGATATTTGCATTGTGGGGTTTCTAGATTTAAAAGGATTCTGAAACTTGCCTTCTTTATAGGCAGCACAGGAGCTAGGATATGTCAGTGCAGAAGAGCACATTTTTAAGAGAGAGGTCTTTGACAAAGCAAAACTGGCAACAGTTGAGCTGGAAGGGGTCAGAACCCTGTTCAGACCTCAGACAGTCTTTGAACTATGCTTTGCTTGTCTCTTTGAAGAAAAGTGGGACTGGAGACAGCAATTACAGCATTATTTGGACATGGTATCTTCTTTGCTTCTTCACACAGGTCAGGACTAGGTATTGCTTGTGGATGCGCAAACAGCCTTGTCTATCTTACTCTGCAGGATACTGTTTGATATATTGGCAGGATCTACATATATACCTGTCCGTTAGGCTGAATTACTTTCAAACATTAATCTTTCTGCTACATCGCCACTACACAATATATATCTGTACTGATCATCCTCTGTAACAAATATGAATCTTATAAAATGCATGCAGCCATTTTACAGCAGACTTTAGGTAACTGATCTACCAGTCTTTCTCATTCACCACGTAGGAAGGATAGTGAGCAAGGTTGAAGGTTAGACAAAGAGAGAATGGTTTGAGTTACCTCCAGCTCAGAATGATCAAAAATATGAGACTGGCTTTAAAATTACTTTTTGAAAAGCAATATGCTTAGGGTTCATCTTAGTTTCTTTGATGTTTGAGACTTAAATGAATGTACGCAATTTACCTTTACAGATTTGTCTTAAAGCACGCTAGCATAAATGGTTGTGGATTAAATTTTAGTCACCCACCATCTACAGCAAATGGAAGTACAAAATCAGTATTATAGGACCTGTGACTGAAATCAGGAGAAAGAAAAAAAGCCCCAAAACAGTGGAATTCTGTACTTTTAGGACTTCACTGCAGTTTCTGGAACAGTGACTTCAACTTACTAAAGCTTCCCCTGCATATGTGTATTAGATTGTACATATGCATGGAAAATCACACAATTGGTGCTGCTTACTTAAACAGAAATAATTTTCTTAGATGTATTTTAATTATTTCTCCTTATAATTCTGGTAGCTTTATTTCCCATCTAGAAAGCAAATAGTGCCATAGTAGACATCTTCACGAGACAGGCTGTTACCGCGAGATGTTGCACTGAGACATTATTCTGAGAACACCCTAATACCATGTATATTATGGATGATATATATGAAGAATTTAGTGGTGTCGCCAACACATATCTATGGTGAGAAAGAAAGTCAGTCAGCTTCCTTTAGCTGCTGGGCTGAGGCTGTGGCATCAAATAGCATGTAAACATACCAGAATAAGATCATGTTTGACTGCTGGAATATTAACTTTTCCCAGCAAAGCATTTATTTGCATTTCATTATTCTTAATAAATGAAGAAAGGACATAGATTTGTGTTTTATCTGCTTGTCTTCCCACGAGGTGTTTATCTTTTATGAATAAACCAACAAAATAAACCAGAAGACAATGTTTCGACAGGATGCCTGATTGTGAGAACACAAAGTTGCAGGTAAGAGGATTCCTGTAGGATTTTCATTACCAGGCAGTCCTGGGAAAGAGCAACTGCTACTTCCCACTGCAGAGCAGGGTACACGAATGCCTTAAGGCATCACAGCAAATGGCAGGGGTCCTGTCGGATCATCTTCAGCAAAGGATTGGTCACAAAAGGCTTGGCATCAAACTCAACTTTTCTTTCTGGGGACTGTGTCCTGATGCTGTTATGGCAAGTGCCTCATCTCCTGCTTTTCCCAACCTGAGAGGTAGGTAGTTAATAGTTGATAATTTGTGTACTTCTTTCTTCATTTTTGTCTTCAGATAACTTTCTCTACTTGAACTTCTTTCCCATTGACAGTATTTAAGCAGGGGGTGATGCTTGTGTGCTGTGTGAACCCTCCTTTCCAGTCTAAATTAGTCTGTAATTTGGGAAAGAATACTAGAACAGACTCAAAAGGAGAGCAACAAACTCATCTGTGCTGAGGGAGAAAGTGTGATGACAGCACTGGAAGACAGTTCTGGTCTGAAGATTGGGAGCCTTGTTGAGCAGAAAACTGAGACTTGAGACCTGCCCCAGAACACCTACAACGCATTATGAGTGGCTAGGCTGTTGGTATTGATCAGTGTTGCAGGCAGCAGTTGCAACATACCTATCATTCCTGTGGCCTTTCCAAGCTGACCAAAAAATGTATACTGCATGTGATATTCTTCACTTGTTTGCATGGTACCCAGTACAGCTGTGACGTGTGCCAAGTTGCACTCTCCCAAACATCTTGAGCATCTTCTAGGAACCAGAAGAAAATATTTGAGGAATAAATTTGTCAATAGATGGGCCTGGTCATACTTACGTTATAAGCCTAAAAAATTTCATCCTAGGGGTATTCTTTCCGAATTGTTCAGGTTAATGGTGATATAATAGTGTTTTCATTGAAGACATGACATCATATGCAAGAATGTTTTTTTCTTGAAGACAGTGATTGTCTCCAGACTTCCTCAAGTGGTGATCACTGGAGAAAACAGCAGCTCTTCAAGTACGCTGCTGAACGGCTTCAAACTACAGTCCCATGATGTCTGTTTTCACTGTAACTGCAGCTGTGCTGCAATGCATTCTTTTACATGTGTGTGGAAATAGTGTGAAATAGTGTGTCTGAAATAACCACTGTGGCTCACGTACCGGGTAGCTGTTTGTTTGAAACTTTACTGACCAACAAGCAGTGAAGGTATTGAATGAACTGAAAGAAGAGGTGAGGGCTGAGTTTCATTTTGCATTGAGATGCTCCTTCCATTGCTGTGAACTTTGCATATCTGGAGTTCAGGCTATCCAGACAGTGGCCCCTTTTCACTTTTTTTTGCTCCAACATTTTAAGTTGTAATAGACCCAGAACTATGCTTGCTCTGAAACAGAAAAGTATTTTGCCTTCAGAGAATGTATGTATGGACTCGCAGATCTGTAGTAGACTCCAGAAGAATGCTGAGCAGCATAGAAATGTGGGAAGCCAGAAATACGTTCAGACACACTTTATAGTTTGTCTGAATATCCCCTGTGGGACAGGATCCGAGGGTTTTCTAGGCTTATGTAGACATTGTTTTGATACTACAGAGCAGAAAAGCTGGGTCTGCTGCCTGTGCTTGTGTGTGTGCATGTACTAACTGTGACAGGGCCTGTAGACATTGTCTTTTAAACCTTGTGCTGAATAAGGAAATACTCCTTGAGGTTTTTCTGCAGTCCTGCAGCAGGTAATTGCTACTCCTGTAAGTGTTATTTCTCTTCCTGAAAGGAATTGTGTGCAGCATCCAGTGTAATGCCATGTTCATCTTGTCCACTGATTTACCACTTTCTCTACAGAATCCTGGAATGAACTAGGTTGGAAAAGACCTTTAAGATCATAAAGTCCAACCGTTACCTCAGAACTGCCAAGACCACCACTAAACTATGTCACTGAGGGCCTTGACTACATGGTTTTTGAACAGTTCCAGGGACGGTGATTCCACCACTGTCCTGGGCAGACTGTTCCAATGCCTGAGCACCCTCTCTGTGCGGAAATTTTTCCTAATATCTGATCTAAACCTCCCCTGGTGCAACTTGAGGCCATTACCTCTTGTCCTAACCCTTGTTACCTGGGAGAAGAGACCAACCCTCACCTCACTACAACCTCCTTTCAGGTCAGTGTAGAGAGTCGTAAGGTCCCCCCTGAGCCTTCTCTTCTCCGGAAGAGAGACAACACAAATACACCACAGTTCCCTCAACTGTTCCTCATCAGATTTGTGCTCCAGACCCTTCACTGGCTTTGTTGCTCTTTTCTGGACCTGCTCCAGCACCTCTATGTCTTTCTTGCAGTGAGGGGCCCAGGACTCAACACAGGATTTGAGGTGCAGCCTCACAGTACAGAGAGATGATCACTGATCTGGCCTTGCTGGCCAGTGTTTCTGATACAGGCCAGGATGCCATTGGCCTTCTTGGCTGCCTGGGCACAAGCTGGCTCATGTTCAGTTCCTTCGATCTACACCCCAGGTCCTTTTCTACCAAGCAATTTTCCAGTCACGTTGCATGGGATTGTAGTGGCCCAAATGCAGGACCCGGCACTTTGCCTTGTTGAACTTTATACCATTGGCCTCAGTTCATCAATCCAGCCTGTCCAGATCCCCCTGCAGAGCCTTCCTATCCTTCAGCACATCAACATTCCCAGCCAACTTGGTGTCATCTGCAAATTTACTGAGGGTGCACTCAGTCTCCTCATCCAGATCATCAGTGAAGGTATTAAACAACACTGGCCCTAACACTAAGCCCTAAGGCGCATCACTAGTGACCAGTCACCAGCTAGATGTGATACCATTTAACACCACTCTTTGGGCTTGGCCATCCAGCCAATTTCCAACACAGGCCATGAGCAGCCATTTTCTTCAGACGGCTGTGTCAAATGCTTTACTTAAGTGCAAATAGAGTCCACAGCCTTTCCCTCCTAAACCAGACGGGTCACTTTATCACAGAAGGAGATCAGGTTGATCAACCAGGATCTGACCTATATCCTCCACCCTCACCATCCTGTTTCTTCAGTGTGGGAAAGCTAAGCCCTTCCAAGAGCAGTAGAATCATGACGGAAGCTGTAATCAGAGAGCTGGTTGTAACTGGCATTTAGATGCTTTCTGCTGGTGTTTTCAAAGGTGGTTCCTCTGGGCCTCTGTGAAGACTAAATGCTCGCTGACAGGTTTTTTTCCCATAAAGGAAAGAGGAGAGGTGGGGCAGGCACAGAGGATTAGTGCACTGCAGCTTTGTTTCCAATCCGGGCATCAAGGTTTTAGTACCTGTGGAGTAGTGAGCAAAGCTGAGCAGCATGTTTTTTTTCCTATAATTCATTCATATGCAGGCTGTGGAGAGGGAGGGTTGTGTCTCTCAGGGACGTGCTGTGAACACCGCAGTAGGAGCTGTGCAGCTTCACTGGTAATGAAGTTGATGTCAGAAGCGTCTGTCTTTCCCTGTGCTCAGATAAGTCATAGGGTAATAAACCATATTCCTTCCAGTCCTTTTCCCCAGACAGCACACAGCTATGGGCAGTGATTGCTTTGTGCCCCACCCCTGTCATACTGAATACTTGTTATTTCATATGCTGGATTACACCTGAGCTTCTTCCCTTTTTCTTTACTGATCCTTCATGAAGTCCAAAGGTCCTGCCTGTTTTTCTGTGGCTGAAAGGGAAGCAATGCTGTCCCCCAGACATGCATGGCTTTGATGGGCTGTGTGCAGAGGACTTGTAAGGAGCTGCTCTCATTTTCTCTTCATCATCCTGTCTCAGCTGGTGAGAGAATGGTACATGCTTGGGAGAATCATGCAGGCACCTGAGCAAGCTCCACAATGCATACTACAGATCTCACCCTGGCATTACATCTGTTGCTGCCAGGAGACCTCCCTGGTGTGAAATAGAAATATATAAATCTATCTTCAGAAGTGTGCAACTAGGCATCATGGCAGCACAATCAGCAGGTAAACTGCTTATTTGTGAATTGTGTTGAGGAATGGTTAGTTGGAGGAGTGGCCCTGACACCAAAGCATGTCTTTTGTGGTATCTGGATAGTGGGAATGAGACAGGGGACTGGGAGCGGAGTGGTTTCCTTCTGGGGAGAGATGGGCACCTTTGAGGAGAGCCGAGCCATCTCTGCTGGTGTTTCTGAGTTCTTGTGTAATGTTAGTATACCCACTAACCATGCTCTCATAAGTTCAAGCTGGTAATTTTTTGTTAGGCTAACTTAATGTTCTTGGGATCTGATTTTAGACAATACAGAGTTCTTGTGGCCATAACTACAGAGCTGTCAGCAAGTTTTTGCTGTCAGCACAATAACAGAGAGAATGCTAAGTAGTCACAGAACATGAGATGCATGGTATCTCAATTGGGATATCAAGAATCAGAGAAAACTTGAACTTACATGTCCTGTATGAAGGCTTCAATAATCCTATTTTGCCTGAAGTGTTCTTACTGACACAATGAGCTCTACTGGAAAAGTTAAAGGCAGTATTAGTTTTGCATCCACTTGGAGACCTCATAGCAGCCTTCCAGTATCTGAAGGGGGCCTACAAGGATGCTGGGGATGGACTCTTCATCAGGGACTGTAGTGACAGGACAAGGGGTAACGGGTTCAAACTTAAACAGGGGAAGTTTAGATTGGATATAAGGAAGAAATTCTTTACTGAGAGGGTGGTGAGGCACTGGAATGGGTTGCCCAGGGAGGTTGTGAATGCTCCATCCTTGACGGTGTTCAAGGCCAGGTTGGATGAGGCCTTGGGTGACATAGCCTAGTGTGGGGTGTCCCTGCCCATGGCAGGGGGGTTGGAACTAGATGATCTCAAGGTCCTTTCCAACCCTAACTATTCTATGATTCTATGATTCTATGATAAAGGGATGTGGCAAATGGGAAGCTGATCCATACGTGAGATGGCAAGCGCTACCTAACTTCTACAGTGGATCAGCAAAGAAACTAGAAAATGCAGCATATACTTACACAAAAATTGAATTTTCACAGATGTGCTATTATTCCCTGTCATGACCTTACAATGTAATGTCTCTACTATCATATTTTTAGAAAGCATGTGTGTGAAATTTCATGTGGGGAAAAAAAGGAAATGCTAGAAGTTAGTTTGCAGTCCCTTACATGTCACAATAGCCTTTGGCCCTGACTTTTTCACTGACTGGCACAGAGAAAAGAAGAATCTGCAGGAAAAGGGTTTGTGTTCCCACCTTACCTGCTCAGTGTGAAAGATTAAACAGAAAAAGGCCATTCACCTTCAATTGCTATAAGAAACAAACTCAGAATTGTTAAACTCATTGTGTCTTAGGTTGCATGAAAATCACATGAGTTTTGCTGGAACAGAGGAACAGCAGAGCGCTTCTCCCCTCAGATATGGAGTATAAAATTTACCTGAGCACTAGTAAAAGACTGGTCTCAGCAGACAGGGAAATGTCATTGTGCTGACCTTGTCCAATAGAGTTTTATTGACGTATTGTCTGCTTTCTCTTCAAGTGTATTGAGCTGGTTTTAAACTGTCACTTGAGATTATGCAATTTCCTACAGTGGGACTTCTTGCTGTCTGAGAAGAGTGTACCTTTTCTGTACCTACCTGCAGTCATCTCTTTGGTTCACTGGAGAGGGATGGATGTGCTCCCAGTGGACTGACAGATAGGGCAATATGCCTCAGGGCTCTATTATTGTGTAGGTGCAGACAAGTGATGGGATATGATGATCTGACCCACCATAACCCTGCTCCTCAGTGCATGGTGCACCGCTTCCTGTACATGCTGGGCACGGAAGACCAATACACCCTGTGACTCAACGGAGATCCCAAGGACAGTGGCAGATCCCCACCTATGCGGTGGATGTGGAGTCCCTTCGCTGCACTGGGTCTCACTGATAGCAGCAACCTAATAGCAAAGCCAGATGATGTCCCATTGCTGTGTGCCAGGTCACCTCTCTGGAAGAGTTTTGGTTGCTTCCTGGGCTTCAAAAGCTGATCTTCACTCACAGACTTCTATAAAAGACCACAAATCTTGGCCTTTGTTCAAACCTCAGTCTAAAACAATAGCTGAATATCTTTTAATAGTATTGAAACTGAGGGCAATGTGCATCAGCTCTTCTCTTAGGACTCATCTGTTTGTTAAGTATAAGGGGAGGAAAAGAAGATCAAAGTTTGATTTAACTTTATCAGTACACTAATATCTGTATTTTGCACAAAGGCCAAGACAAACAAAATCAGCAGCACAACTGATTTCTATGTTTGTTTTTTATTTGGATTTTGAAAGGATCCTGAAACAAAAAAAAGCAAATCTACTGATTGAAATCACTCTTGGTTGAATGTTGTATTGACCTCACTTTCAGTGATAATATTGAATCATCCACAATTTTGGTCAGAATTTGGCCAGGATTGTACTGACTAATATTTTCTATTCTACATATATGTCTCCATTGTCTGGAATTGGAGGAATAGAGAATGTTGTCTTTGGTGAAATGAGGTTTTTAATAATTGGTTTGTGGAAAAAGTACTTTTTCTGTGAATTCAGACTTTTTACTTTATTGGCAATAAAAATGCAATTTTCCCTTGCTGTTTCTGTCTATGCGATATACTTTTACAGTGCTGTAAACGTCCTGTTCTGAATACTCTGGGGAAATTGTGACATACTTGTTCAAAAGCCTGTGGGACTTGAAAATCCGTTTTCTGTTTTGTTATGTTTTGTTTATGTCTTTCCTCTATTTAAATTTATACTGAAGGTGGGTTGCAAACCAAGCTCTGTATACAAACCAGTTACAATGAAGGAAATTGTCTTTTCTAGCCAATGCTCCCTCGCCCGGTGGGAATCTGAGACTTAGGTCAACTCAACTCCAGACGCCTTTGAAACACGAGTCAAAAATCTGCACTGTAGTATTGCTATCTCCTTTGGCACATTAGAGCGTAATTTTCAAGGTACCCTGGATGTATATAGTTCCTTATTTCTCACTGTACCTCCAGCATTGCAGAACAGCCTTTTCTCTACTGCTGCTTAGAAACCAAACCATGTAATTTATTTGTATTTTCTGTTCCAGTTATACAGCCCTGTATCTATCTTCTAGTTTAGGTCCAAGTTGCTTGCTTCCTGGGCTGTTTTGTTTTTGCTGTGCTCCCAAGGGTCCTTTGCTGCATTTCCTACAGAAGAAGAAGAGTGGAAAAGCCTCTAATCCAGAAAAGCTGTCTTCTTTTCTCTTGTTGAACTAAGATTTTAATGAAAGATCTTCACCACAATGAGCTTTTGGACTGCTTTCCAGCAACATGAAAAGAATTTCTACTTTGGTCTTTTGTTTAGTCTTCTATTTGCCCTCTGTCTACTTTTCTCCCTACTTCTCCCCTGAAAAGCTGGGTTAAATTGTGTCCTGATACTTTTGAGAGAATTTCCAAGTCACAGAAGTATATATTCTTGCTGAAAGGATCTATTTCTTAATTTTAAATCCTTGGCTTGGCATTGCCATATTACCATATGGAACAAGTTCTAATAATCAGCCAAGATATAAATAAATTCAGTGAGAACATTAACAGTAGAAAAACAAAGAAATCCCTAGTCTTCCAAACAGCCTGTCAGGCACCGCGTTCATTCCAATGGGGAAAAGAAAAGTAGTTAGAAAGAACAAATGTCTGCAATTAAAATGATGGCTTTCAAATTTATAAATGAGATAAACTCTGTGAGAATGTATTTTCCTCCACCTCTCTGAAATTGCATCCTGTGCTTTCTTACTTTGGCTGTCCCACTGTTCATAGGACCAACAGTACAAGAGCTTAAGGAGCACTTTGAAAATCCAGCCTACTTGTTGGGTAGCATTGCTTGTGTTTTCTGTGCACTGAGTTGTGATTCCTTATTTCATACATCACTGACAAACTGCAGTGGTTCCAGAAAGCCACGTAGTATCATACCTAAACATGCATGCATATAGCGACAAATTTTCCATTGTTCAAAATTTTGGGAACATGGGTTTCATATGATGATATACACAGACATTTTTTAATTTTTTACTACCTCTCTTGGGCCAAAGAGTGAATAATGTTTGACACTACATTCCAGTGACTAGTCTGTGTTATCTGTGTGCAGTATGAAAAAGTTTTATTCAATGATAGCAGAATTAGAGCTGGAAAGCCATCTTTGATTTAAAATCAAAATTCTTCAGTCTTCCAATGCATCTTGACCTGATTCTAGCTCTATTGTTTGAAGGTCTGCATGAGCTGGCTCCATCTGTGCTACAGCAGCAACGTGGTGAAAGGCTTTTCTTGCGCTTCTTTGAGTGGAAAGTAAGGATTACTCTGAATACTCTGAGAATTGGTATGTGCGAGATTCCACAGCAGTTACACCGTCCTAAACCACCTCTCAGCAATCATCATTATGAAGTGGATAAAACCCAGTTTGTGATTAATGGTGGTAGATAAGTTGCAGGGTCAGGCTTACCTGCTCTCTAGTGAGGCTGCTGCCAGTAATTCTCTGGGAATGGTGAAGGCTGCCAAAAAGTAATGCATGAATGAGCAGTTTAGAGGCCCAGCAGTTCACAGCAAAGCATAGCTTTCTGTCCAGACAGCAGCAAGTTCAAAATAGCTGGTTCACATTTCCACACATCATGGCACAAGTCCTGAGGTTTTCTGGTGCTTCCAACAGGGTTTTTGTTTGAGTAAGTGTTTCTGATTTTCATCATTTCTGGAAAAAAATATCTGTATCACTGGAAAGAAATCTAGCTGAAAGCAGGACCCTGGGCTTTTTTTTCCCCCATTAGGCTAGTACAAAGCTGCTGCTGCTGCATCTTCCTCTGAGTGACCTCAGCACAACACCCTTGGAAATGAGAATGACTCATCTTGATGGGGGTCTTCCTGTTGGGATATTGGAAATAAACACAGTTACTGCAGGGGACTTAAAGTACAGTAATTTGGATGATGAAACTTGAGGCATTGCTGGGTGGGGAGAGGCTGCAATCAGAAAGCTGTCAGAGGCCGCAGAGAAGCCCTGGGGGAAAAGATGAGCAGAGTAATAAGATATGTCCAGAATGTTTTGCTGCTAACTTAAAATATTGTGGAAATAGAATATTGGCTCTCAGTTAAATCATGCAGAGACTTGGAAAAGGACTTTGAGAAATGCACAGACATTGTTCAGGATTGCTACAACTATTCCAAATGCTGCAGCTTTGTAAAAGTCCTTGACAACCCTACAGCAGTAAACACCCTCCATAGCTCACTCTACCCATTGTGTACAATAGTTGTATGCTTTAGGTGTGGTTGACAGCAAATAGCAGAACTGCTCTCAGCAGTCAGTCCTAACTTGTATTAAAACCTCATCTCTTCCCTTCATTTGCCCTGTTGAGACAGAAGTGAATCCTTATGAATTTTGTTATGGAGATATATACCAGGTAGCTCATGTGAGGCAGATCTGTGCTCGTATAATGCTTATTTAGTCATTATTTAAGGGTTTTAAATATGCTCATATGAGCTCCTGCATATTCAGGTTCATTAGATGAAAGGCAGATGACATATTTGTCCATGTTTTTTTTATTTTTATATATATATATATATATATATTAATTGTTTCATTAAAAGGTTGAGGCATCCCTTGAACAACATTTCATTGTCATCTGCTGAAACACCTATTACCGCTGTTAAAATTTTAAACAGCACCCAACCGAAAAGTTACACAGAGCTATTGGCTGTTTGGGGAAACTATGACTTTACAAAGAAACATTTTTGATTACCACAGAAGTCTATTATGTGAAGCTCTCCTCAGCTTGATGCCTTGTCCTGCTCATCCATCTTTCATTTTTTGCATCAGCTACTGTTCCCCATTTGCCTGCCTCACCCTCTCTGTGGGCTCTGAGCTGCAAAATCGTGTCTAGGGAGGCACAGAGTATGACAGTACACGTGGCAGTAGGCTATTCTGTATCACCAGAACAAGCTCTCGACCTTGTGGGGAAAATCTTCACAGAAGATACAAATAGTAAACTGCTTTGTTTTGTTTTTTTTTTTTTTTTCCCAGTATGGGAACATAAAATCCTGGACTGATTTCTTGACTACTGGAGGCTGATTTCTGGATATTGAACCATAAGGGAAACAGCACAATTCATACCCTGGGAAAATGCTTTTTCAGTACATTGTAAAACACACTCCTAAATCATGACACCAGGTCTGCTGAATGTATGCGATAGCTGCAAAGTTGTTAAGTAAAATCAAATTAGATTGTTTTATAAACAGTCTTCATCTATGACTACTGGTGTCCTCCTTCCATAATGATGTACTAGAAGAAACTTGCAGCAGATGTATATCGTGGGGAGTGCTGCCATTTCCCAGCAGGATGCCTCTGTTCAGCCTGTTGTTCAGTCTCATCATCAGGCAGTACTTTGAGGAGCTGACCAGCATCAAAAGGAGTGAAAATCTGTAATTGAAGAGAAAATGCTTAAGTTTCGCAGCTTGTAAAACCAAGGTACAAGTTAGTGCTGAGTCTGAAACAAACTTGGACTGTAACACTAAGACCTTGTCTGTCTGGGCATGGGAAAGGAGTGCTGTGGTGCAGTAAACCCCACAAAAATCAAGCTGAATGTCCAACGTGCTCATGCCAGGACTGAAAGTGCTGTTTGTGCTGTTATGCATAATATAATGAGTATCATTACTATCATCAATCACTTTCCTTATAATTAATGGAGCTACAGTATAAGTATATTGAAAAATAAGAGTTAAATAAAGAAAAGCATAGGAATTACACAATCGTTGTATCTCATCAAAGCTCGCTGCCATGGAACTCTAGCTGTCCCACAACAGAAATAACCATAATGTCAGCCAGAAAGTGTAGTTATATGGTCACAAAGTTAAATATGGCTGGATGCTCATATACTAATCACAGAATCGCAGAATGAGGAAACTGAAACATCACTCATAAAAAGTTTGACAACTTGACATGTAAAAGATGTAAGTGATGCTTAATAGCCCCCTAACAGTTTATTTAGATTAGATTTTACAACTTTTTTATCTCATGAAAATACATGAGGATACATATCTCACTCAGTTCTGTTTAGTTTGTGTCTAAAAAAGGGTTTCTAGCTCTTTTTCTCTATAAATGATCCTGCATCTTGCTTTTATTAAATGAAAATGCACTCTATCACACAAGTTGGATGCTTATAATGCGACATTATTTATGAAGTCTTATTTCTTAAACACTTCATAGGTGATTCTATTTGAAATCGACCTCACTGTAATTTATATTTTAGGCATTCAGCATTATCTTACAGTGTGGAATTCAACTTTACATTAATCAGAAATTCTGAGGAGAAAACATTTGTAAGAATGCAATTTCATACCATGTCTCTATTGATTGGGGGGATGAATTTCTTCATGGAAAAATCTTTGAGAGCTTGTATAACACGAGCTTCTTTTCTCTCTGGTGTAATTAATTTTATGGCAAGATGTGAAAGAAACATTTAATTTAGTGTGCTCAGAAATATTGAATTTTTAAGCTTTTGCATGTTAACCTTTTCAATTGCTGAAACTTGAAAAAGCTGCTGAGAAAGACCTGCTCAAAACTTCAGTTTAGATTTACTTCAAAGTAAATTAAAATTTGACTAATAATGTTGCATCCTAGTTCAAAGGCAAAACTTTAGTTTAACTTCCTTTAGAGCAGTATTGAGAATTTGTTGTATTTTCAGTCATCATTTAAAGCAGGAACATTTTCAGTTGTCTTCTTCAAAGAGAGGAAAAGAGAAATAGTGTTGTAGTACAAGATAAAATATTTTTGTCTCAGGTGTAGACGCTATATAGGCCATTAAGAAGAAGCACTGCACATGGAAAATGAATGGATCTGAAGAACCGAAAGGAGCTCAACAACAGTGTTGTATCTCCAAATCCCTTCCAACTCATTCATCTAGTGCAGCTTTAAGATCAGTAGCGCATTGGATAATTGGTACTGGCAGCTGAATGACATTTCTGTGCCTACATCTTCCTGATTCTCCCCAACTGTTGCATCCCAGGAGGGCTAGGAGAACAACACAGTAAGGGGTTAAAATAATCAGGTTTTTATAGAAAATACTAATTTTCACTATCTAAAAAAAAAAAAAAAAAGGAGAACTAAATGAAGACCTAATTTTCTCTGTTTTTATTGAAGCAGTATGTAGCAGAGAACCTGATTTGAGGTCTCTTTGAAACACCTTTACTGCAGGACTGTGGGCTCTACCTGCCCAGTTACTTTGTTCTCACAGTATAAATCACTGAAATGAAGAAGATGCATGGACCCTTTGGGGTCTTGGGCTCTGAGCACCATTTAAACACTCTGCCCATTTCATCAGTATGACATTGGACTGGCTGTAAGCAGAAGGAAGTATTTTATTACCCAGATTTGTATAGTTTTAAGTTTCTGTTTTTTTTTTTTTTTTTTCCTACATCCTATTGAAAGTATGTACTGTCATTATTAACGTCTACAGAGAAATGAAGATCAACTGCAATAATAGTTACTGAGTTCATGTGGTATGTAGTATGTGGTTCCAAAGCAAAAAGTTGGGGAACATAATTATTGTTGCTTCCCAAACTCAAATGAGAAACAGGAAAGTCTCCAAAATAGCTAAGGTGAAATTGGTAGGGATAGTAGCAAAGAACAGATGCTTATGCTGCTGGTCGTGATCTTCCTCTGATAGAAGAGAAATGGGTCTTTTGGTTGGTTTATCTAGTGAATGTAATGGTACGTGTGCTTTAAATCTGTTGTGCAAATGTTGCCACAATGGCAAATAATAAGTTACTTTTTATACCTTGACCTTTATATATTGTTTATATAAACAAATGAAAAGAGCATTTAAATATTTTTTCCAGATCTATCTTTGAGTTATATGGAAAGAAGGAAAGAAAATACTAAAATATTGAAATGAGAAAGGCTGCTAGTTTTAAACAAGGAAAGTTATTTGCAAAAGTATAACTTTCCACTAGAAATTTTTAAAATAAAGCAAATTAAACCTCTAAAAATATGAAAGGTTGAAGTGAAGCAGTACCAATAGTTTCATCCAGTTCATTTTGAGTAAAAAAGTTTGCCAAAACGTCTTTTCAACTTTCCTTTGAACTTTTAGTTGCCATTCCAAGCCTAATGGAGGGGGGAAGAGGAAAAAGGCAAAAGCGGGACTTCTGAAAATTTCTGCTGTGTTTTTCAAGAGTCTCTCCTCGGAATGGGTGAGATTCATTTTGGCAGACTTTACTACAGCTTGGAGGTGCCTACCTCTGAGCTATTCTAGGCTTCCTGTGTGATCCACGGAGAAAAGTAGGCTCTTTTAAGGCATGACTCATGTTATCTATTTCAAACACTTACTCTCAGATAAGATGTCCATATAGGAGCCAAGGGTGTCTGGCTCAGCTGTATATGTCTACACTTGGCCAGATGAATCTTACCCAGTATGCCTATGCTGCAGACTGCCAGGAAACAAGATAAATTTAGCTGCATGGAGCTCAGTGCTGTCACAGTGGAGTTTTTAAAAGCTAGCTCAGGTATTTCTGACTCCACAATGTAGTTTTCCATAAGACAGTCTCTACCTGAGATATCAGAGATGCTCAGAATTCAGGCTCTTGTTTTCCACAGCTGCTGTTCCTAACTGGACATTGTGGTACACAGCCATTGTGCACTCAAGAAGCTCTGGAAACCACCCGATGTGCAGTGTGGGACTAAGGAAACCAGGTGATACCTATATATATATATATACGTACATACCTATATATATATATGTGATGAAGAAATATCCAGTAGGAGTTAACATACGATGTGCCTTCTGTACTGGTGAAACTGCTGCTGGGGTCCAAGTGCAGTGTGGTGATGATGTTTTAAATGCTTTCGAAATCCTTCCAGTACAGTTAGAGGTCTGGACATGATGCCTGTCAGTAGAAGTGAAGAAGCTCAATCTTTTTATTTTCCCAAAGAGAAGGTTAGCACATTACTTTATCAGGGTTTAGGAGTTGCTGCACAGTGACATTTCTGATACAGGATGACAATTTAATCTAGTGAATGAAAGTGTGATGCTACTCAATCTCTAAAGTAAAACCAGATTAATTCTGGCTACAAAAAGAAGCATATTTTTTACAGAAAGGGCTAAATAACTGTTGTAATAGCTTTATCTAGGAGTTTTATAGATTCTTCCTTGCCTTGAAAATGCTTTTTAATCTAGATATGATACAGCACAATGAACTCTTACTGCTTTAATGAAGGAATTAAATGGTGAAATGTTACAGCCAATGAAGTGGGACTCTGAAAATATCTGTTCTGGCCTAAAAAGCTGTTTAATGAGTTGAACACAGCACTGGATCCCAACTAACACAATCCTGGGAAATCTGCATTTCAGGAAGGGCTCTGCAACCTCTTGCATTTCAAGTACAATCACTGTCAATCACCTGGTCCCATCTTCCTCACATTATGTTCCTTTAATAAGGTTTTTGAGCTGAAAATGTGCTCAGTAAACTAGCTTTCTATAAGATGGGCTTGTTATATAGAAACATGGATAAGGGAGCTGTAAAAGCAGAGCATACTGGAGCTGAAGGTCATGACTATAACGTCTGTCAGAGGCAGGTTCTACATCCTTCATCCTGGGCTTAGTTTTGAGGTGTTTTATGACCAGTTCTCATAGTGGAAGAAATCTGAATTCTTTCTTTGCACCACTTGCTGGAGGATGATCTGTTGATAGCTAAAATTATAGGATATGAATTTTTGTCAAAACTGTATTATTAAATGATAGGTACATCTCCTTCTCCCCTTCCCAAAGCCTACGTCTGTATCTTCAGTGCCAGTGCCCATGTGAATTAGTCCCTCTTTCCCTCTCTTTCTTGCTCAGACTGTATTGAGGCCACACCTGATTTCTTATCCCATCAGTTAAATATGTTTTTCCTTTGAATATTTTTGGCTTAGGCATAACTACAGTGTTTCTATTAAAAAGCATAGAATGCAATTCCATATGGTCTGCTTTGTTTTGTAGGTGTCCCCGTTTATGGTATGTTCTTCTCCCTTCTTTGGTGAGAGCATGCAAGGCACACATCTGAAATGAACTGTGAAAGATTCCGTTACCAAGAGGCTAAAAAATGGAATACATCTTGGAAGATGTATTGCAGCCAGCGTGCACAACCCCTAGAGAAACGTGGAAGCACTGATTGTATCAACTAGCTTCTGAAACTGAAATATATTTTAAAGTGGAAACGTTTTTTGCACATTTGGGCTTTCTACTTTGTAATCAAATAATTTTTACTTTGCAATTAAAAAAAAAGCAGCTTCACAGAAAGCAGAAGCAGATTAAAGAAATGTTGCATTTTATAGAAGAAAAAAACCCTGTCATAGTTAAGATTTAAACTTTATCACTGATCTCATCCATTTCTCTTGGACAGTATGGCAATATCAGTCATCCAAAGCTGTAGCAGTGCTCTGATCTGCATGAGTGAGAGGTTTTGAAAAAACATCTCATTGAGAAATCAGTCCTTTTGCATAAAGACTTTCAGATGACAATGCATCTTACAGCTATGTCTTAAGGAAGGACTGCTTCTGCATGGGAGACAAGGTACTGCTTTTCCTCTTCTTCTTCCTCTTCCTTTCCAGGCCCACTCACTCTGTGTTCCTGGTTGTCTTGGTCTGTTCCAGTCTATCACACCTCCTGGCTGCTTGAGGGCAAGGCAAGGTTTCAGTTCACTTCCTGCCTGCTTCTACTGAGGAGTGAGAAGGTGGATAAATTCTTAACTAAGACCCTTTTCTTATAGTATCTGTTCCTAGGAGTCCTCTTTTTCTTTGCCAAAATGCCTTTTGATCTACCTCTTCCAGCCAAAACATTCATGAAATGTTCATGACCTCTCACAATGCTCTTACTCCTTGTTGTCAGCTTTGAGAAAGACAGTGATGCTGATAACTGAAATCTGCTGTGATGTTGCTGTGGTATGAATAACACTGGAGCTTGAACTTCGGAATGGTTTTCTAGTAGAGAAGGGCTTACATTTCTACACTTTATAAGTCTAATATTAACAAATCATTTAAAATAATGATGTGCAATTGAGAATAAAATTAGGAGATGTCATGTGTTCTTTTTATAATCATATATAGGAATTTCATTGGGGGTATGCACGAAGTAAGAGGATAGATTAAGGCATCCAGTGTGGTAAGAAAACTTCCTGTCTGTAGGTTTTCAGCTCTTGAATTAAACATATACTGTATATTTTACACTGTACTAAAAAAATGTAATGGCTACACATTAGCTTTGGTGAGTGATAAAAATTTCACCATTAAATGCCATCTTTGCATTTGGATTTGTAACTATTTGTTCTTCTTTCAAAATATAACTGCATTTTTACTCCTGCTTGCTATCTAGAACCAGTTTGAATTTAGGAGTTCAGCTTGTCTGTTCAGCTTGCATATTATTAGCAAACATTGCTAGTAATATGGGATCATCTACCCTGAGTTTAATGTCTAAGCCTAAGTCAGAATCCCCCTATTTGTAGGCAATGGGGTGAGTAGACAAATCCAGAAGGGGATGCCTCTCATGCTAAGTCAGCTCAGATAAGGGAGATTAATTGCTCTTTACAGGTCCTTTTTTCAATTATCAGCCAGAAAAAAGGACTGGACTAGGCTTAGATCTTTCTTTATTTCCTTCTTTGTCTTCGTTAGGCACCTCAAGTAAAGAGGATAAACCTATATTTTGTCATGGATCAATGGCACAGCTTACAGGTCATGTTAATTTTTATAAGATAAGGTTAATTTGTACTGTTTCAACTCTTTGTGGTAATATGCTTGTTTTGCAAGAGAAGTTGTTCAGAGAAGGGAAAGAAAAGGAGCAAAACCTTGAAGTGACCTAATATAGTGTTTTCTGGTTTGTTTGGGTATTCCTCTCAGTAGCAGGAGCACTCATTTAGATATAGAAGAGGGTCCAGCAGTGGGTCATCAAGATGCTCAGGGGCCACCAGCACGTGAACTACAGTTAGAGGCTGAGGGAATCAGTGGAGAAGTTGAAGGTTGAGTATAGTATATAGTAGTGTGTATCTATTTGAAGAACAGTTATGTAGATGACAGAGCCAAAGTCGTATTGGTAGAGGCAAGGAATATGTCAAGGGATAAATGGCCACACTGAGGCTCGAAGGGCTCAGACAAGATGTGAGGAGAAGCCATGTCACTGCGAAGGTGGTAGAGCACTGGGACAGGTTTCCTGGAGAGGTGGTACAATCTCTGTCCTTTGTGTTGTTCAAGACTGAGCTAGCCAAAGCCCTGGCAGAGCTGATCTGATGCTGACAACACCCCTGCTTTGAGCAAAAGGCTAGTCTGGGTGAAGTACCTTCCAACCAGCATCCCCGAGACTTTCTTAACTCCAAGGAAACCAATCTCTTCCTATGCAGCTCTGTCCTCAAAATCTGGAGCCCAACGCTGTTTCCTGCTCCCAACCCCACTGTACTTCTAACCCCAACAGCTGTAGGCAGGGGTGTGTGCAGCAGGTCCTGCCAAAGCATCTGTGCAGTATGGGGGAATGCTGCTGCTGCTCCCAGCTCCCAGGCAACTTACAAATTGTTCCAAATATGAATATATCATTCCACTTAGGCCACTGCTCTGTGACAGTTGGGTTCAAATTCCTGCTGTGCTCAATATTGAGGTGCCTGAAATTAGATTTCTTGTATGTTATGTGGGTGTGCTTTAATGATTGGACTATCATTGATTTTTTTGGGGGAAAAATCAGAAACAAGTAGACATTAAAGGCATTCTGAGGATCCCAGTTTTGCCCAGCTGAGAAGCTGGTTTATAGGATGGGGACAGCTAATACTTTCTTATTAGTATTAGCTAATACTAGTAAGATGCTTAGCTCTAGATGCAAACTGTGATTGCAGAATATTAATTTCCTGTTGGAGTACTGAAACTAGACAGTGCCGCTTTAAAAAAATCCAAATGCTGCTTTACAAACCTAGTTATTTTGTAACAGTAACTACTTTTAAACTTGGAGAATATGGGGGAAAAATTAGGGAATGGTGAGAAATATGGAACTGGAAAGTGCGATTTTAGCATCGCTCTTCAGCATGAAAGGGCACCTTAAAATCTTCCATAGCTTGCATTAAGTCATCTGATATTTTCTTCTGTCTCATTAATCCCAATCTATTTTAGATGATATAAACAAATGCCACTTCTTTTTAATGTTATCACTTCTATCCCTCTTCACCTTGAGTTCACTCCAGGAAATAATATTTGTCTCTATTGAAAAGATTGTAGAATGAGCACAGCTTTTTGATAGCAGAATCTTTTTATTATTATTACTATTATTTTTACTTGTGGTATCATCTCCCTTGATTTCCAGGCTAAGCAAAGTACAATGTATATTTTTAAATACCAATTTATTGCAGCTTGAAAAAACGGACAACTTTACTGAAAGAAATCTGGAGCCTTTTTCTTCATCGGTCCATCAACCTTGTAGACTGTTCTGGTTCTTTGCTCTCTGAGAAGTTATTTTTATATTTGGTCGATTTCAAACTGCATTTTTTTTTATTTTATTGATCTATCCAGTGACTATAGAACTTGCAGATCCCTAGCCTTGTGCAGTGATACTGAACATTATGCTTTGTTTCCAGCAAATAAAACCAGTAAAAATTTATGTACCTGAAAGGCAAATAGGAATCTTACATTGTCTGTGTGTGCTTAAAACATAAGAATACTGGAAGTTTTCCTCTTCAGTTCATTTTTCTGAGCTTCCTCAATGCGGTCTCACAGTAATCTGTCTCTGTCACACATATTTTCTTATCTCACTTTGTAATGATCCCCCTTGTATGGGATCATTCAGGATTCAGAAAGAGACAACAAGAAGCAGAGGTGGGAGTTTTTTTCCTTTTAAAATGTCTGGAAGGGTGTATTGGAAGAAGGTAAAGGAAGCCGGAGCCCTCCCTGGAGGACGCCAGGCTGGAGGAGTGGTTGATGATAGGCTGGAGGCAGGGCTGATATTCAGAGGCACCCCACAGGCTGGCCAAAATGGCAAAGTCCAAAGGCACCTGGGATGGAATAACCCCATGTGGCAGCACAAGCTGGGGCAGCTTTTCATAAGAGGACTGTGGGTCCTCTTGGACAGCACAGCAGTGTCACTGTCACCACAGACTGGGAAGCTTTAGTACAAGAGTCATAAGACTTCGTTTGGAGTCCTGTGCCTGTGGGCACTCAAAACCAGCTGGAGGTATGTTCCAGATAGATAGTTGTATAAACTCCATGCTTTAACACAGCAGCATGGATATGAGTGATACCTTTTATGTGTGCAGAATGGCACCTGCTGGGTCATGCTTATAAACCACGGGGATCCTTAGTGGTCATTATAGAAGAATAACAGAGCAGGCAAGACAACAAGCTATGAAAGATGAGTAGAGAGGATAAATTCTAGTTGTTTTGGTTTTAAAGCAGCTTTTCAACAGCAGCCTGACTTCTACAGCTCCCATATGTAAGGGGTGATGCAGTAAGGAGATTTCTTTTAAAAGGGAAGGGAATACTGGAGACATGAAATGCTAGGAGGCAGTCGAGGTCTGGGGTTCAGATCAGGCTGATTTTCCCCAGAGGTCTTGATTTTTCTCCATAAACTATAGATGGTATATAGGACAACAGCTTCGGAATGGGATGTCACATCTACATTTAAGAAGCTAGGCAAGATGAATCTGGGTGAGTTCTGGGCTGAGTTTTGTCAGTAATATTGCAATCAGGATTAAAGCTCCAGAGAGTTTACATTTGCATTTCACTCTGTTCTCAATGGCACCCTTTTGGCACAGCCTGGGTTTCAAACTGACTCACCACTACACTTTTAAATGTCAGCCCCCAAGTTGTTAAATCGCATCCCTAACTCTTAAGCAAGGAAGCTAATTTATTTTAAATAATTAAGCTTCAAACTTAACCTTCCCCTCCTCTTAAAAAGGATGCAGCAGTCTGAGAAAAACCAAGTTTGTATCAGTTGATAGCGGCAAGTGCATAGTCTGTATGTACCGAAAGGAACATCAGTAGCAGTAGCAAAGGTTATTAATCAGACACACAAGATGAGACCAGATTTGCATATGAAAATAAGTGGAGGATGTGAGGGCAGCTACCTCAGCTATCAGCTTCACCAGATGTTTGAAATCGATGTTTCAGAGCCGTATCCTTACCTGACTGGCACACTCTGACGGATCTGCATTGAAGTCCTGTCTTGCTTGTCCCTTGCTTCTGCTTTTTACTTTGTTCTGGGGTCATCTGTCCTGTCTCCCATGGCGCGGACAGTCAGCTAGTGCCAGGGCCACATGAGTGGTGGAAGGTTATCTTTCTGAAGGGCTTATGTCTGCCAACACAGAGCTGATGCTCCGCTGGCAGATCACAGGAGATTTGGTGCCTCAAGCTCTTCAAAGTGCATTTGGGCTGTCTGAGCTGCTTGCTGTCCTTGACACTGGGAGGGTGACATCGTACATCATCTCAGCACACGAGAGCCATGGTTTTAGTGCACTGGGAGTTGCAATCACTACTTCAGCCAGAATGTGGCTGTAGGCAGAGCTAAACAAAGGTAGAACAGCACATCAGATGTGTCCTGACTGGTCTGTCTTCTTCCTCCCAGCCTCTGTACAGAGCTGTCCTTTCCTCCCCCACTTCTCTTTTAGTGTCAATAGGGTTCAGATTTAAAAGAAGTGTAGCTGCACCTCTGGGTGCTTGTTTTTAGCTGTACCCAGACTTGGGCAGGTACTGGCTGGACTGCAAGTTCTCATGATCTTCACTGAAGTCTTTCAGAATTAGTTGATTTTGTGTTTTTCTACCCTCTGCAGTTCTGATGCCTGCTGTGTTGAGTGCCTAAGAATCCTAACTTTCATTGGAAAAGGATTAACTGCTACTGAATTGTGATGAAACTCTTGAAATCACGACCCAGATGCATGTGTTGTCTGTGAAACTGGGAGATGATGACAGATCATTCATAAAATGTGTCCTATTTCTCTCAATATTTAAAAAATAAAATGCAGATTATTCTGTATTTCTCAGGGATTGAGCATTTGAGATGAGAAACAACTTATTAAGTATTGAAACATGTGTTGTTATTCTCAAACCAACAAGTCTGTCCAGATCCTCTGCCTTGGAATGCAAGAGATTGAACTAGGCATATGTACCGAGGGAAGGCTAGGCTTTTCTAGATCTGTTATATGGGTTAGAATCTATCACACAGGAAAATAAGTTGCAGTGTCTTTGTGAACTGTTGCTCCTCCATGCTTAGGGCTGCGGCACAACAGGTAGAAGCACAGTTGACAGGGATGGTGGTATAACACGTGTACTAGAGAGACTTGCAGGAGAGCACCCCCCATGGGAATGGGGGTCTTCAGGGAGCCTAGCCTTGGGATGGTTAGGAGTTGCATGTGTTGTCCTTGTGGCATACTGGCAAGAATGTTTTCTGAACAGATAAGCATTGAAAGCATAGGTGATTCCTGCTGTGGAGTGGCTTTTATCCCTCTTTTCCCACAAAATGTTTTTTACTGTAAGAGTGTCCACCTAAGGAAAAGGAGCAGGTAACTCTGGTGGCTGTCCAGGTTAGAAAGACTCCCTTTGGTTCCACCTGAGTGTTTCACTGAGATTAGTGGCCAGCATTCCAGGGTTGTGCATGGCATATATAGAGAATTCAGGCAAGGACTAAGCAAAGGTGATGGTGCTGTACACTTGGTCACACAAAGGCTGGTCCTGACTCAGAGCCTCAAGGTGTGTGCAGGAAGGTGTTTCTGCCTGCGACCCTCTGCATATGGAAGCCTTTGGGTCACGCACTCCTGGCCAGGGAGCAGGGGCCACACAGGGCCTGGTGTGGCACAACAGAGGGTTTAGGTAGCTTTTGCAAGACCCAACTGAGAGTACAATTTTCTACATCCTGCAGGACTTCAGCTTGGAGAACAGAAAACACCTGTCAAACTCCATTTTGTATTACATATTCATAATTTGTTCTAGCAGGTCCCACTCTGTCACAGTAATGACCTTTTTGTGTTGTACATCTACTGTTCTTTGTTACACAAAGTCAGCACTGCCAGCTGCTATAGTCCCTAACACAGCTGTAGCTGTAGAAGGTTTTGTTTTAGCCCCGAAAGTAAAGAACAGCCTGACTGTTGAGCGTAAAAGGATATGTGTTTATTGCTGGCCTTACTATGTAGCCTGAGTAGCCACGGAATAGCACTGTAGGATGTGTTCTGTCAGGAAGGGTTGCCACAGATTTTTCAAAGACAGTTGAACACCCTTCTGTTGACTGTGGAAAGCATTGTGCAAATGTCTGCCACATTTTAGCAAAATTTACAGCCTCTAAAATAGCTAGCTTTCTGGAGCCTCAGAGGCTTAGAGTGGTAAAGTCATTGGAACAACTGCTAATGAGTTAATTACAGTGGATTCATTAGTTAAAATTGCTGCCAGAGACTTGAATGTTGTAGATAACTCTGTCTGCTGGCAAATGGCTTGCACTGCTGGGCAGACCTCTGCCTGATTTATGACTCTTCGACAATCAAATGGAGTTCTTGCCTGATTATCCCAAAATTCACTTCTGGTTTCATCTTATTTATAAAAATTAACTTTTGGTTTTGGCGACACTTCATATGGGCTGCAAGTGCACTGTGAATCACTGTTGCAATTAGCTGTTCTGTGATTCTTATTTGAAAGAGGCCTTCCTGCATGGCAGCTCTTTCTCTGAAATACAGACAGCTATCCATCACCCATGAAAACTGAGACATTGAGAGTCTTTCAAAGAAAAATGAAGCTAATCCATATCCTCCGAGAGTAATTTTGTGCGAAATAACAAGGATTTTGCCAACAGACAAAAATTTGTTGGTAAATTTATAGCTGAACTCTTTCCTTGTGGGCACCTACTAGAGAACTAAAATGCATATTTGGAAGTGATCTTCCTTGGCTTTTTATAGAAAGTTACAGAGAGTGCCCAGAAAATGCAAGTGTTTACTCTTGTCCCTTTCTTATAAATAGCAAGCATAAATCAAACCTCCAACAGCAATTCAGAGGCCAGGTTTCAAATTACCCCAAATATTTTTCCCCAGCAAAAATTACAGCTGTGGGTGTTGAGCCCTTTGAAGGCATCCTCAGGTTTCTCAGACTCTTCAAGTAAAGCCTCTAGGTCTTGTGCCAGATTTTGTTTAAATACTTTCGATTAACTTTTAGATTAAGCTCAAAGAAGATCTTTCCACCTTGGCTCAGCAAGAATAACATTTCAATTTCTCTCCTGTCCAGATAGATGCACCCTTGACCTGAGGGTATAATTGTTATTCAAGGTCTTACAAGCTTTTTCAGTAGGAGAAGGGATTGATGCGGAGTCTGCTTTTTCTTCTCTACAAATCTGTTATTTAAAGAACCTACAAAATCCTGTTTCTGTGAGCGGAATAGGAGTCTAGTTTTGCTCATAGTTCCACACCTCTTTTCAGCCTGCACTATATCTGTAAAAGTTTCTCTCATCTTACACTTAGTATCACAATAATTACATAGACATTTTGATAGGCTTTTGTTGCTTCTCTTCCGTGTGTGTATGCAAAGTGTTTGCAACAAGCACTAATGAGTTGCGTATGGCATTCAATCCCTTAGAAATCCTGCCTGTCCCATCTTCCTTCCAACAGTCTTCTTTCAGTTAGCTGTGTCTCAGTATGTCTGTAATTCATATGCTGAGCTGTTAAAATTCTCCTTGACTTTAACACTTTGTTGATGCTTAGAGAAATACTTCAAGTAGTGGTGAATCAGGGAGAAGTAAATACTTGCCTTCAAAAGGCATTGAATTGTACCAGTCCCAATGAATTGTGATTTCCTTTGAGTTTAGTTATGCTGCTTCTACAATAGACATTTAATTGTGATTTCTGTAGCAGGCTTCAGAAAGCCATGTGATACTTGTTTGAAGTGCTTGAAGTGTTTCAATCCCAAAGCCAGACTAAATAGACTTGTGAAATTGTTCTAAAAATTGTTCATCTCTTAAACATACAAGAAAAGAAAGGGTCAGCATTTAAGAGCAGTGGCCTCTGCACAGTGAGAATTGCTAGACAATAGCTTCCGCACATGGCTTCCATCTACTTAGTTTACTTATGTAAAAGTTTGTTAGTCTTATCTGAGGATGACAAAAGATTAGGCATAGGAATAAGAGAAAACCCTCAGCATACTGCCCCAGAATATTTGAAAGAGCTCCCCTCCCCCAACCATCTTTCTGATGCTGGCTTCGCATTCTTGGCTGGATGGCTGTGTAGTTTCCAACTTCTAGAAATGCTGGCCATTAAGAAGAAAAAACTTCCTCCCCCTGCTACATACTATATTTCTGTACATGGATATTGTTATGGTGAGTAGTGACCAAAAGTGATGAGATGAACCTCATCTTCAAGATAAGACAACCGTATGCAGCCAGGTACAAAGTTTCTCCTCCATACTGGGTTTTCATGTATTGTTTCCCATTTAAGAACAGTTTTTCCTATGAGGTTAATTCCTGGACTGGATTAAGTTTTTCATCAAGGAATGACAGTAAAAAATATTTCTGTAAATACATTAACAACAAAAGGAGGGCTAAGGAGAATCTCCATCCTTTATTGGATGCAGGGGGAAACATAATGACAAAAGGCTGAAGAAAAGGCTGAGCTACTTAATGCCTTCTTTGCCTCAGTCTTTTACAGTAAGACCAGCTGTTCTGCAGGTACCCACCACCCTGAGCTAAAAGACAGTGAGGAGGGACAGAATGAGGCGTCCATGATCCAAGGGGAAATGGTCAGTGACCTGCTACACCACTTAGACACACACACAGGTCTTTGGGGCTTGATGGGATCCACCCAAGGATACTAAGGGAGCTGGCAGAAGTGCTCAGTGAGCCACTTTCAGCCATGTGTCAGCAGTTCTGCCTAACTGGGGAGGTCCCAGTTGACCAGAGGTTAGCAAATATGATGCCCATCTACAAGATGGGCTGGAAGGGCAATCTGGGGAACTACAGGCCTGTAAGTCTGACCTCAAAGCCAGGGAAGGTTATGGAACAGATCATTTTGAATGCCATCACATGGCATGTACAGAGCAACCAGCTAATCAGGCCCAGTTAGCAAGGGTTTATGAAAGACAGGCCCTGATGAGCTGATATCCTTCTGTGAGAAAGTGATCTACTTAGTGTATGAGGGAAGGACTGTGGGTGTTTTCTACCTAGACTTTAGTAAAGCCTTTGATACTATTTTTTTTTCCACAGCCTTCTCCTGGAGAAACTGGCTGCTTATGGCTTGGACAGGTGCACACTTTGCTGAATGGACATTGGAACAAGCTGCCCAGGGAAATGGTTGAGCCCCCACCCCTGGAGTATAATGTGTTATGTGTAGTATTTAAAAGCGTAATGCGTAGATGTGGCACTTAGGGACATGGTATAGTGGTGGACTTCACAATGCTAAGTTAGCAGTTGGACTTGATGGTCTTAAAGGTCTTTTCCAACCTAAATAATTCTATAACTCTATGATTCTCTGACAAGTTTTGCATTCTCTTTTGGCACATGGGACCTGATGAGTTGTGCCCATGAATGCTGAAGGAGGTGGCTGATGTCATTGTGAGGCTGCTCTTTGAAAGGTCATGGAAAGTAAGGAAGGTTCCTGAGGACTGGAAGAAAAAAAATGCTATCCCAATTTTCAAGAAAGGAGGTCATAGAACATCAGCCTGGTCACCGACATTGTGATAGAGGGGAAGGTGATGGAATAAATAATACCATAAAATATTAATAAACATTTTAAGGACAAGGTGATTTGGAATAGTCAGCATGGATTTATGAGATTTACAAATCCACAGGAGATCATGCCTTGGCTTGGTGAATGAGTGGAGAGCAGTGGATATAGTTTATCCTTACCTGAGTGAGGTTTTTGACACTGTCTCTCCTACCATCTTCCTAGACAAAACTGGTGAAATACAGGTTACATAAATTGACAATGAGATGAAATAAAAACAGGCTGAACTGCCAGGTTTGAAAGGTTGTGACCAGTGGCATGAGGTCCAGCTGTAGGCCAGTCACTAGTGGTATAACCCAAGGGCTGATATTGTTTAACATCTTTATTAATGTCCTAGATGACAGCACAGAGTGCACCTTCAACAAGTTTCCAGATGATACAATATGGAGAGGAGTGGTTGATGCACCATATGTATGACCATTTAGGGGAACCTTGACAGGCTGGAGAAATGTGCCCTGAACATGAGCGAGCAACGAATCCTTGCAGCAATGAAGGCCAAGAATACCCTGTGCTGCAGCAGGCAGCCTGTCACCAGACTGAGGGAGGTGATCAGACGATCAGAGGGCTGGAGCACCTCTCCTATGGAGACAGGGTGGGAGAGTTGGGCTTTTTCAGCCTGGAGACGAGAAGGCTTTGGGGAGACCTTAGAACAGCCTTCTAGTACCTAAAGGGGGGCTACAAGAAGTCTGGAGACAGACTTTTTACAAGGACATGTAGAGATAGGACAAGGGGGAATGGCTTTAAACTGAAAGAGGGGAGATTTAGATTAGATATTAGGAATAAGTTCTTTACTGTGAGGGTGCTGAACGGGTTACTCAGAGAAGTTGTGGCTGCTCCACCCCTGACAGTGTTCAAGGCCAGGTTGGATGGGGCTTTGAGCAACCTGGTCTAGTGGAAGGTGTCCCTGCCCATGGCAGGGGGGTTGGAACTGGGTGATCTTTAAGGTCCCTTCTAACCCAAACCATTCTGTGATTCTATGATTTTCAAGCATTTCCCCCTAGGAAAGGCTGAGTGCCTACTGCTCCCTGCAGAACCTGTAGGTCCAGAAGGACACTGCACTTACAGAAGTTGGACTGAGTGGGAATGGTTGGACTTCAATTTCCATCAACTCATTTTAGCAGATCCTGCAGTGATCTCTGTGAACATACGACTACCGCAATGCTGCATGAGAAGATTTTCAAAGGTGAAAATGCTGCCGGTGGAAATAAAATGTACTTCAGTTATGTAGAACTGAGTCTGCAACATGGGATTTTTCTTACAGAGACTTACTTTTTTACCTCAGTCTGATAGCCTGAAGTGTTCCAGATTTCATTTCAGGGAAACATTCATTAGGCAGTTGTAGCTGGATACTTGTTATGTTTCTGGTGAAACAAAGTTTATTAACTGATCCATTTCCAGAAATGTTATTAAAATCCAAGAATTTAATGTAATAACATATTGGTCAGATAACCAGATATTGCTTGGCCCAAGCATTTTAATACAGGATAAGTCTCCAAAAATTGTGGTTATTCTTTTAAGTGGAAATTGCCATCAGCATGTTCAGCAGCAACTATGAAAATAATGTGAAGACAGAAATATGTCATTTTTGGTTAGGAAAAAAAAATTAATCCAGCCTCTGTCATCTCAGGAATTAGATGTTTCCCAAAATGTTGGGTTTTTTTCTCACCATTTTGCATCTTTTTATGCTAGCTTTCTATTATATGATGAATTATTAGCTTGAGGATATAAGAAGAAACTAGTAGTATCACCTGTGATGCTGCTGGAAATCAAATGTTCAAGAGCAATAACCAATAACCCCACTGAAGTGCAGGAGGACAAGGAAATGTGCTGAAATATTGCTTTGCACCTTTTGTGTCCACCAACTCATGTACAAAGCTGAGTACTGAATATTAGGTGACTGTCCTTTGTGAAAGTCACTTAAAAGAAACTGCAGGAAATGCAGAATCAAGCATCAACATTTACAATTTAAAAACCTGCTAATAAAGTGAACAAGAATCTCTCTACTGGATCAGAGCCTTGACTTGCAAATGGGTCCATTCAACTGCTCACAAGAATCCAGCAATGGATCTTGGGTTAAGAATTTCTTATGAAGCTTCCATTAGACCTAAGAAGGGCTTTGAAAGCTTATTTTTAGACAGTAAAGGACAGAAGGGATCAGCAGAATGATGGAGTCTGACCTCCTGCATAATCCTGCACCTCCTCCACAGCAGGACATGAGCTGCTTTTTGTAATGAGATGAAGTGAAGCCAAAACTTGAAGCACTGGTTGCTGTGTCTGTTTAGTTGCTGTACTGTGCATATGCCTCCCTGGATTTGGAAAAATGACCCTGCAAAACTCAGGAGTAGCTCTACACATTAAATTTCTCTCCCAGGACAGTATAATAAACATTTCTAAGCCTGTCACTCTCTGTGTGACACAGGAGAAACCCACACTGAATTTATTGCAGAAGTTACCAGTGGGTCTCAGAACAACTTTGGTGGGTGAAGTGAATTGTGGTGTGTGATCTTTGGCCAGGGGCTGTGCAAATGCAGCATGCAAGAGGAAGCCTAGAGTCTAAACCAGCCAGAGACACAATGTTGAGATACATAAACTAGCTTTAGAACAGCTGGATCAGGCACTGGAAAGAATAGAAATACTTCTGGAGCACTGAACTGAGCAGTTGCTGTCTTATATTACTGCTAAAAGTGAAAGAGCACTAAACCAAATCGGCAAGCTGTTAAGTAAAGGGTAAAACCAGAAAGTAGAATGATTTCTTCTTTTGCCATAGCTTAGTCACAAACCTACGCTTGAGGAAGTGTCCTTAATGAGACATCAGCTTCCTGAAGGACCTGGAATACAGCCAACTGCCAGAGAAACATCATAGAAAGATTTGGAGATCATTCTAGAGGGAATGACTTGAATTTGCTGAGGAAAAGGAATCAATCCAGACTGGAACGTAGTGGGGACATGAACAGAGGTCCTGTGTGGGAACATCATTAAGGATCCAATGAAAGATACCAGAGGCAGATAACTTACCATATCTAGAAAGCTGGTTCCTGAAAATGTTGGTATGAAACAGCAGTGACAGTTTCTTAAGTGTGTTGTGTTAAGAGGAGACCCCACAAGTGGGGCTATCAACAAAGGTGGACAAGCCTTAAGGAGGAATTCATTGTGTCGCTTCCAGATTTCAGGGTGATGGAGGTTAGCTTAGTTGATGGCAGCAACATGGTTGAAGATGACTCAGTCTCAGGACTGGTGGACATACACACACATTCACAGGGAGAAAAAGAGAGAGATTGCTGCTCCCTAATGCTGCCACAGATTACAGGAGCTGGTGCAGCTGTAGCAGAGGAAGCAGAGTCATGCTCAGCAGTTTCTCTTCCTGAGGTGTTGAAGATCCTGTGCCTCCAGACATGCTAAGAAAAGGACAGAATCTACAGGTAACTGGTTAAATGCTTCTGTAGTCTATTCCTCAGCAAATTACAAAATGGACTTGCCTCCATAGATTTTACAAGTTCATTATTTTGTAGCTCATTCGTTGTAACTGTATGTGTTATTATTGAGAATAGGTCTAATGGGGACAGTTTTCTTACTACCGTACATTACACAGCTGTAGAAAGGAGGAAAAAAGCAACATGTGAAAGAATTATAATAAACCACTTAGTGCAAACTTTGTTTTTGCACTAAAACTGAAGTGAGTTCTGTGCCTCAGTCTGTTCTATTAAAAACATTCTCAAAGCCTGACTTAGGCACCTAACCTCAAAATCTGTATTTGACTTCAGATTTTTGAGAGGCCAGTTTCCTTCAATGCTATGTGGAAAGAAAGTCTCTGCTTGACTCCTGTGCTGCTTTCACCTGTGACTATGTTACTTTGCTTCTCTTCTTCGCTCTGTGATTGGTTGCTTCTTCAACATGTCCTTCAGAGGAATCCTTTCTCCTTCCCTCTCCTTGTCCACACCCTGCTGAGTTTCCAAGAGATGTCTTGGAGCTTCCTCCTCTATCCTTTTGTTTTTCCATTCTCAATGAACTAATTCCTAAGACAACAGTTCAACAATGATCCTTACCCTGACAACTTGTAAATCTCTCTCTCTACTGCAGTCTGGTCTCCTTCTTTCCAAGCTGATAGTGTTCCCTGTCTGATTCTCATAAATGGCTGTCAAGTTCAAGACTGTTCACTTGTTTCTCTACAAGCTTTTCTACTGCCTTTTTAATGATTGTTGGGAACACCACCACTATACCACCTGCATTACTCAAAGTGAAAAACTGATCCAGAGCCTCTTCCCCTCTTAAATTTGGATGCAAGACTGACAACTTAAAACCATCATGACCTCGCTGTATCAGATCTAGAGTTTGTTACATGTCTCTCAATTTTCACAATTTGCATCTTAAATTCTTACAAATCAACAGACAAATTTTAAATAATCATAGCTTTAATTGCCAGTGTTCTTCAAGCTCAATTTGCAGGCAGGCAAAATGTATTTATAGTACTGGAGGAGAACCTAGTAAATATTCTGTAACAACTTTATTTTTTTTTTTTTGGTAATATTAATGATGTCTCCACAGTTTTATACCTTTGATGTTAAAGTTGTGCTAGTAATTAAGGAATAGTGATTGTTTGTGCAAATTATTTAAGTAACTGAGTTAGTGAACTGAGGTTGCTCTACAGTTAATGAGGTTAAAATTGCTGGTTCCTGGATATAGTTTTTAATCCTATGAGTAGTCATTTTGAGTTCTTTATTGCCTGAACCGGTCCCTCAAGCTAGCTTTGATGCACATATTTTGTCTCAAAATTACATGCCCTTAACTCACAAAGAGACTATTTTAAGTGATGAAAAGTGTTGAGATATTTTTGTAACTTTCAGCTAGGTTTTGAATGAAAACAGACTGTTAAGCTTTGATCTCACAGAATTAATCTATTCTAATGTTGTTATCATATAGTATTCCTTAACGTGGGTGATATTCTGGGATGCTATAATAATACTTTTCTGATTGTGAATTCTGGTGGGTAGTCACAAGATCTTTATGTGGGTATTTTTTCTGTACGGTGTGTGAGAGGGGACTGGAGAGTAGGGGGGATCAGAAAGTAAAGATGTCTCTCTTTTACCATGATTTTTGTTTTTGTAACAGTATATTAAGATGATATACTGGCAAGCAGCAGCTAAACTTCAAGTGTGGCACTGAAGTACCATGAATGTCAAAAGAAAACTAAGAGTCAAGCACCAGTGAAGTAGAAATATTGTAAGGTTCAGTCATCATGGATGTCATGGGCCATGTTGTGTAACCCTCAACCACGCTGCTCAATTACTGTAAAACCTACTGATACCTTCTCTTGCATTTTTTAAACTATTTTTTGTAATCTAGAAAATACACTGAGGTTCATGTGAGATACTGCCATGGCTCAGTCCCTTAAATAACAGCCATGAAAAAGGACATGCAATGATCAAATCCTGCCTGGGAGATAGAAGTTATGATCCATCAGATTAGAAATATGTTGGCAAAACAACTTGTTTTCTTGGTGTATGTGATAGTGCCATAGTCAGTCGCTTAGTAGTAACATAAGAGCATGAAAACAGTGCCTAAGATGCACCCTAGTATTGTTTTGGCTAAGAAATGTGACTCCTGATTTCAGGTGTATCCTTCTCTCACTAGAGATATATCTCTTTCACTAGGGAGATAAATATGCAACGTGCAGCATCTTTACTGTATAAAGTTACAAGATATGGTTTGTGATAGAGTACAACCTTTATTGCAGCATATCCTTCTCTGGCTTGATTGTCACTGATTACTGTGAGCCTTTTGTGAAATGGTACATCAGATGGAAGCCATGTCACTCATGTTGTCCCTCTCTCAGCAAGCTAATTAGAGTAGGTTGGAAGGAATCAAAAGCCGTAAACAATCAAAATGTAAACATCTGGGGGTGCCCAGAACACCTATTGTAGTACATGTTAAGCAGTGGAAACAGGTATTGCTATTTGAATATCTAAATTGCCTTAGTAGGCATTATAAGGTCATTAAAGGCACCCTATCAGAACTTTGACTGGTTTTGTTGGTTGGATTTTTTTTCTGTTTGGTTTTTAAATAACTGGTCTTCTATCTCCTTACTATGTAATAGAATTAAAACTTATATATATATATAAAACTGAGATTTGAAAGTTACACAGCTTAAAAATACAGGCTAGATTTAAACTAGTATTATCTGGTGAGTCTTACTGAAGTGAATATAGTTATGCTCATCTACCACAGACGTAAAACTGGAGGTAGAGGCTTAGTCTTGTTTTCAATTTTTTTCTATGTAAAAATACGAAGATCAGAAGACTGCTTTTTTTTTTCTACTTCCTTTAAATGACGTTGCAAATTCAGACTTAATGTACTAGCTGCTAGGTTTAAAATAAACAATACTAAAATACACATGAAGCTGGTTATATAAGCCAGTACTGCTTTTATCCTACAAACATTAATCTTTCTTGAGATTTGCTCAATTCTCCTCATAGATTTATAGGGATCAATGAAGACCATCTCTTCACAGATGTGGGGGTATTTATGAGTGCAGTCAGCCTTACTCTTGAAGTCACACAGGGCAAGAGTAGCAGTGCAGTACCAGCCTGTAATTCTTAATCTTAAGTCACAAATGACAGAGTTGTGCTCACTGATGCGTACTTGATCAAGGAACTTTTTTGCCATTAAAAATTTCCATTAAAAACAGCTTACTTCAGTCTTCGTGTGGAACCACAGGAAGAGAGCTTTCACTGTGAGGGTGACCAAACACTGGCACGCATTGCACAGAGAGGTTGTTGAGTTTCTGTCCTTGGAGACAACCAAAAAGTTCCTGAAAAAGTTCCTTGGCAGCTGACTCTAGGTGGTTCTACTTGAGCAGAGAAGGTTGAACGAGATGACCTCGAGAGGTCCCTTCCTACCCCAACCATTCTGTGATTCTGTGGTTCTGTAACCTTTTTTGGTGGTGGTGGTAGTGGTTTTTTTCCACTTGAAACTGAAATTTGGAAATGTGGGGGTGTTTGTAGTGTGGAAGTTCAATGTCAGCAATATTGCTTGCCGGGTGTTGTGTTTTAAGCCCAGTTGGCAACTAAGTACCATACAACTGCTCTCTCACCCACACTAATGCTCAGTGGGATGTGGAGGAGAATCAGAAAAAAAGTGTAAAACTCCCTGGTTTGAGATAAGAACAGATTAATAATTGAAATAAAAGTAAAATATAATACAACAACAACAACAACAACGATAATGACAATGAGAAAGTAAGAGAGAGAGAAGAAGGAATAAACCCAAACCCCTCAAGAGAAAAATCCCACGTGATGCACAGTACAATTTCTCACCACCTGCTGATTAATACCTAGCCTGACCTGAGCAGTGATCTGGCCTTCCGGTAACTCCTCCCAGTTTATATACTGGGCATGACTTGCTGTGGTATGGAATACCCCTTTGGCCAGTTTGGGTCAGGTGTTCTGACTGTGCTCCCTGCTAGCTTCCCGTGCCCCTCCTCACTGGCAGAGCGTGAGACTGAAAAAGTCCTTGGTCAGAGTGAGTGATTCTGAGCAACAACTAAAACATTGGTGTGTTATCAGCATTGTTCTCAGACTAAAGCCAAAACACAGCACTGCACCAGCTACTAGGAAGAAAAATAACTATCCCAGCTGAAACCAGGTTTTAGAATTTGCTCTGCCATGTATAGTGAGATTTAGTTCCGGATTAAGAAGTCTACATGTATATGTGAGGAAGTTGTGTAAACCTTGGTTAGCATGTTCAACATACAGTCAACAGGATCAACTGGTAGCACCTCAAGAGTGATTTAGGCCTCTCTAGAGTAGAAGTCTATGGGGCAGTGAGTATATATTTGGTTTATTGTTTTAATGTCCTGACTGAGAAGATTGTGGTTTGCATTGCCATTTTCCTGCTGGAGCAGGAGGTAGCAAGAAATAAATGTGTGTTTTGTAATCCATTGTCTAATAAGGTACCAATCTGATGGCTTGCTTTTGCTGAACCATATAGATCTTACTTGTCTCTTTGCTGAGTGATACTTGGCTATGAAGAGATCCCTTCAGCTACATGAGGAATAAACTTCAGTTCTTTAATATTGTAGCAGAACGGAAAAATGTTACTGTTTTCCTCCACCATCAAGGAGGTGATTTCTGCATTAAAACTCTTATCTATTACACTGTGCTAATTATATTACAAGATCTTGAATGGGTTCTCTTACTTCTTTTGTCTTCCCTTGATAAGTAATCTTTGTACTAAAAAGCCCTATCATAAAAATGTGTTCTTTCTGCGACAGCACACTGACATCCAGTGCCAGCAATGCAAACAATTAACATCAGGCTGGGATATTGAGCCTTACAATATGTAAAGAAGCACTTTGTGAGTCAGTACATGTAGTTGTTCTATAGACTGAACACAATTAATATATAAAATAGTGTTTGTATGAAGGGAGCACATCATACAAGTCTGATTTAATACCATACCACTATTTTCAGTTGATTTAGATCAGACTCTAACTGCCTAAATGCAGTGTATGGAACAGTAAGTCTCCCTGTTATGGTCCTTGATTGTGTATTATACATGTGAAGATGATGAACCAGTGAGAGTTTTGCAAGAACCCATGTATGAAAAAATAGTTTTTTTCGAAGGAGAGGAAGTGCATTGGTTCATTGAGCGTTCCCACAAAAATGTGAAAGGAATTGAGTTTGGAACAAGCTGGTCACCTGCAGGAAGACGGTTACAGGCTATAAAGATGTTAAATCTGGGTGGAAGTACCGTGGGTTTCCCTGACTGCTTTAAATGGGAAAGTAAGATATAGGATGTGCATATTTATCTAAATAGAGAGATAAATATGATATGAGCAGAAAATTAACTGTTGTGATCTGAGATGGGACTGAGGAGAACTTGAGATTAGGTATTAACTATGAGAATTTAGTATAGTACCAGAACAAAGAACCTCTGCTAGACTGGTCACTAACTCATGCTAGGTTTGTTTTTGCCTGTTCCAAGCATCTCAGACCAGCTAGTCTTCTCTAACTCAGGGATTATTTTGGGAGTGGGGTTTGATAACCAAACAGATGAGGTGTATATTCCGTCTGGTCAAACAAGCTTCTTGATGACAAAATCATGTGCTTATCAGTAATCTGGGCTAGTTAAAAATGATCTGTTTTCCTTAGTCCTTCTTTCAGAAAATGTCTTGCATTCTTGCATTTATTTATTTATTTTTACAAAAAAGAGCAGGGTGAAAAAAAGAAGGAAGAAAACGTATCCCTAGAAAGTGCTTGAAGATTCCAGGAAGTCAGTAGGCTGGAATTGTTAACACTTGTGAAATGATTTCTGACACAGCCTTTCAAATGAAAAAATGAGATATTAGAAGGATGATAGTCTTTTATCTGCTGAGGAAGATGGATGGGTATGACTTAAGATGTCGTGTATATGAATGAGTACTATAAAGGGATCGTTCTAATGACATGCTGTAAAAGACAACTGTCAGGAATAAATTATTCTTCTCTTCTGATGATACTGATGATAATGTACTCAAATTCCCCATGACACATTTTCTCACCTGAAGTTAACTGCTTTTCCTAAAGTATTTAATGGGCACAAAGGTCTTTGTTGCACATTTCCAACTCCATGAAAAACATCGGGTTGTGGCTTATATAAGAACAATTTTGCCTGCAATTAGTGTGTTTGCATACAAGTACACCGGCTTTGATTAAGCAAAGGAAAGTACTTAAGTGCATGTATAAGTATCTTTCAGCAGTGGAGCAATGAAACTGAAATATGAAAGACGAAAGCACGATTTGAAAAGTAACAGAGCTGATAAGAACAGTTCTAAGCAACTGATCAGATCATGACTCCAGTGGGGATGGAGATGAGCTGTATGTAGCTCCAGATACCAGCACAGAAGTCAGATCCCACCTGTGCAGCCCAAGACCAGTACCACACTCTGCTTGTTCTGAAGGAGCGGCACTGGGAACTGAGGTGAAGAAAGACAAAAGGCCAGAAACACTATAGGGGGAGGCAGGGACCTGTCTGTAGGCGTTGACACCAGGTGACAAGCACCTGACTGAAGAACCTGGAGGTGAGGTGCCTCAGGCTGAGGGGAAGCTGACTAGGTTCAATTACACTGTTGCCAACCTTTGAGCCTTGAATTGCCTGTGACTCTGACATTTGAAGTGTGTGAGTGCCTGCTTGCAAGCGACTTGGTGCTGTGAGGAAATGGCGGGAATAGCATGTCTACATGTGGGCACCAGTTTGCTTGGAGAAGTCAACCAACCTGCATGTTTGAAGTGGGTGATACATGCTGCAGCAAGGCCACACCTGAGGGACTGTGGCCATAGTTGATGCATGGTGGGATAGGGACATCGCTGGGGGACCCACACTGGGAAAGGGAAACTAAGGAGTAACATGGCAGGAAGCCATCAATTGTAGAGTTTTAGAAAGTAATTCTCGCTGCTTCAGCCTCCTATACCATTGCCTCCCTGGTAGAATTGTGGTGCACTGAGATAATAAGTGTACTTGAGAGCAGGAAGGGGAAGGAAAGATGTTTAGGTTTTTGCACAGTGATTTCTGTCTTTTTTTTCCTCACTAGCAGGATCAGTGATTGCATGTTTGTGTTGGTCGGCAGTAAATTAAGTCAAGAAAAATTCTCTGACTCAATGCTGCTTTACTTTTGACAGACTGGTACAAGAAGTGATGGGCTAAATTACAGCAAGGGAAATGTAGCCTGAGCATTTGGAGAAATTTTCTAATGGTAAAAGAGGCTGATCACGGACTGGATTGCTGAGGGAGTCTGTGGAACCGCTGGAGGATTTAAGAGCAGATTAAATGAACTTCTGTCAAAAACAGTTTAGAAGAATTTGAACCTGCCTTTGGGACAAAGGGGAAAATCAGGTGACCCTCTTGAGGTGCTGCTGAGTCCTGTTGCCTTTGATTTCTATGCCACTGACATGGTCTTGTGTATCTCTGGGGGAAAAGAGGATATTGGGCTTAATTACTGGAAGGCAGTTTCAGTCAGTGGGAGGGGTTTTCTGAGGAGAAATGGCTTGAGACTGAAAGCTGAGGATGTTAAAGAGGTGAAGTGTGCAATTAAGTGAGATTATACAATGCCGTATTTGTAATCAAGTTGACAGAAAAGTGAATCTTTTTTCATTTGACCTAGCACTGACCACACATCTCAGAATAGTCTTCCTTAATTCAATGTACTTTAAAAAATTGGAGCCTGAAGTGCTGTTTAGGTTGCTCTGTGGGCAGGGAGGTTCTGGCCTAGATGGTACTTAAGAATTAGAGAGCTACTGAGGATGAATTCCTCAGGCTGCAGCTGCTTTAGCCAGAATGATTACCAACTCCAGCTTCAGCATGACTGTATATCCTCAGTCTCAAGCACCTTGCAGCACTCTTGTCAAGGGCAAGCATGATTTCATTCTTCTGCCTACTACATTAATGCAGATGGCTATTTTGAGGTTAAGGCCATATTAGCTTTGAACTGCAGCCGGTAATGAACACCTCGATGGAATTCTGCTTTATTTGCAGGGGATTGAGGTACTATTATTAATTATTAAACCATTTCTTGTAATATTTAATTTTTTCTCCACATTTTGTGATGAGCAAGCATTGCCATTACTGCCTGTAACCAAATAATTATCCTCATTTATCATACTAATTGTGGCTTAATGAGGAAGGACCTGGGACTGGGGGAGTTGTCTACCCTGAACAGTTTCGGAATGTAGCTTCATATGGTAGTGAATACAGGATATAATAATTAGGTCTTCTAGGTGCTGTATTTGTCACAAAGCTTAAATGCAATAAAAATTCATCATGTGGCAGTAGACTTACAAAACACAATAAATTGCCATGGTAAATATGGAAATATGAAAATAAAGTATGAACAGATACTTCATACTGATTTCTTTTGCACGGTTTTGCCATACAAGGAGTAACTCCTTTTAACTCCATTGTACATGAAACTGGAGTTTCATCATGGCAGAGATGCTGTGTTGAATTGCATATGACTTTGGAAGACTGGGTTTTTCTTGCTTATGCTTTCTGGTTCTCTCCCTGGCCCAGCAGTATTTCACTGGTTGCATTTCTGCAGACCCTCAGATCTGCACTGCACCCCTGATAATCAGTGGTGTTTATTAGAAGGGAGCAGAATTCTGGACATGAGATCTGATTAAAAGGAAAAATGTAGTCTGCTGCAAACAGTCTGTCTGTCTGCAGATAATTATAGATAGATAAATCATATCCCTTTTTCTCTTATTTTAATGTTTTATCATGAAATTGCTTCACAAAGTTTTTAAAACAGTAATGTCTGTATGATAGGGAAAACCTGTCTAAATATTCTGGAGACAATATCTACTTTAGTTTAATACAGTGGATAATCCACTCATGGCTTTATCTGAAGAGTCAGTAAATATACATGTTACTACAGGTTGGTTTTTAAGTCCTCTTCAGCTCTTCAGGAGATCAGAAATAGTGAGAAGCTCCTTTATTTTTATTTTTTTTCCTATGCTCTGTAATTTCTACAAATAGCTCCTAAAATGATGTTGTATTAACTATTCAGTATTAATCAATATTGACAGGAGTATTTCTTAGAAGAATAAAATGAAAACTACTTTAGTTTTTCAAAGCTGTTTTTATCGCACTTGACAGGTTGCCATTCTATTGTAATTCTGGTCCAGCCCACAGGTTGGGTTTGTTTTTTTTTCCTTGTAATAGTTGAAATATGGCATCATTGCAAGGGAGAACCACAGAAGAAATGTGACAAGACTGATTGTTGTGAGAAGGTGATTTTAGTGCGTGTACAGAAAAAGTTTGACCTTGCTTTGTTTAGCTCAGGATTTCATGGCCAGCATGCCAAGCACAGGACTCCCCTGGGTGCTCATGCAGGTGGCCATGCAAAATCCCTTTGGGGCTGGAGCTGGGTAGAGTGGTGTGTTGGCCTGCCCTTCTCCTACTTCCAAAAGATAAAATAACTCTTGTTTTGGAGCACAGAGCCTATGTAGGCAATCCTTTTGAAAGCAAGTGAAGCCTGCTTTTTTTTCAGGCAACGCTGAGGGAGCACTGATCAGATGGCAGAAATTAGGCTTTCACTGACACAGGGAGATATTTTTGTCTTCATCGCTCAATAGATTTATCCTCCAGTGTCCTTGTTCACTGCTTCAGCCTCACTGCATGTATTTGATGGTGCATAGTACATGGGCGAAGTCACACATGTGACAGTGGTAAGGGTACTGTTACGTGCATGACTGACTATAGTTCGGAGTCTTGAAATGCTGGACTGTGATTGTGAGGTCAAGAAGAAGGCTCTCTTTCTCTTGTGTTGCTACAGCAGTCTCATTCGTTACTTAGAAGGGACTGGGACTGGGCCCTCAGCTGGGAATATTTATTTACCTTATGATTGTGAAAGTGACTCAAAGCCTTGGGGACATGAGGAAGACATTTCTGTTCCTGGGCCTTGGAGGAAACGGAGTGATCAGTAATAGCTCTCACCTGACTGAGAGAGTTCATGACCGCATTCAAACACTTTGGATGTAGATAGCTGTCTTCTTGCTACCTTGAGGGCTGGCAAATGTAATACTCTGATTTAATCTGGATAAGGTCTGAGAATATTCTGGATATTGAAGCTGTGTAGTCCTATCATTTTCAAGATGAAATGGGATGAAAGTATGCAACATTTGCACTGCATATGCTGCTGCTTTCTGTTCTGGAACATCTTAGACTAGCCACGTCCTTCTGGCAAAATGGGCTATGCATTTCTCTTTGCACATTGAGAGATATGGTTAGCTCTCTGTCTATGCATATATTACTTTGACAGAAAGTATTTTAGGAATTTTAGGAAAGGTATGCATATAGATCATAGCGATGGATACTTTGTATAATGCCTGTCTACCACGATTCAGTTTTAGACTTTAGAGGTGGAGCATTATCTCTCAATATTTTGTTTACAGTACCTTGGAGACTTCTTCTAAAAGTTGTGTTAACATTCTCAGGTGTTGCTATTCTTTCTCAATCTAGAGAAGTGGTAATCAATCAAGGTCCTTTAAATGGTACAGTATAACTTGCTATAAGCCTAAGTTTCTATTGATTCAGTAAAGACACTCAGGTCATTTATTTGCTTGTTTCTTACTAGATTTTTTGTTTCTTTGACCTTTGCTGGTGAATAGAGTGATTTATTTGGCATCCCCTCACCTCATCCTGTAAAATGTGCATCTTTCATCAGTGCTGACAGAGCTCTAGTTCTCGGCCAAGATCCATAATCCCAAGATCGGAGGAGGCATATTTACTGCATTTACTCTTCAGTGTGGTTTTTGTGCTCAGAGGAGTACGTATGTGCATGTCATCATTCTTGGAAAGTTTTTAGACAAGTGACACACTCCTCCGGAAAGGGTGAAATACAGAGCTGTATATAGCCCCTATAGAGGACTAAAAGACAGTGATAGCAAAAGTTTCAGGCTGGAAGCACAGCAAAGGCTTCTGTTTCCCAGAGGATGCAGTGCCTTGCTATGTGCTGACTGGGAGGTCAATAGCCATGCCAATTCAACCAGGAGCATTTCCCGAGGGGCTGCAGGGCTGATGTTTGTTAGCGACCTGTCTCCTCCTGTGCTACTTGCTCTTTTGCTTGTGTGTTTGCTATGTGGTTTGGGTTTCTTTGTTGTTTCTTTTTTTCTTTTATTTTCTTTTCAAAACTACTTACTGCTTTTCAAGTACTTTCAGGAAAGGAAATATAAAGTTCGCTGATTTGAATTTTGGTAGTTGATTTCTGCTGGAAAAAAAAATGAAATACGTTGTGTTTTGTTTCCCTCATAAGAACAGAAGTGTTGTATCTTTCATTCCTTCACCTAGTCAGCAGATGCACACATTCAAATGTCAGTACCCAGAGGTAAGAGCAAATGCCTGTAAACATGGCAGTGTATGTGAGCAGCATTGTTGGTAAGCAGCCGCTGCTCAAATCGAACACTGCAATTTGGCAACACAGCCAGAAGTGCTGAAAAAACTGTCTGAGGAGTTCTCCAAACCACTTGAGTTCAGCAGCTCTGGGAGTGTTACAGAAGATGTGGGGGACACATTGAAAACTAATGTTCTGCCTGTATGTTTATAAATTAGTAGGTTGCGCTAGGTAGGTTTAAGTTGGCTAGCCTTCTATAAGTTCTCACCAATCATTAAAAGAATGATAGCAATCAATGTAAGCCATAATCCTTTCATTCAAATGAATGCTATTCAACATGATTTTATAACAAACAGTTCATTTATTTCTTTGATATCAGTTTCAATTAAATTATAAATCTGTTTGATAAAGGCGACACTGTTGTCATGGACTCCAGTAAAACATCTGACTTTTGGAAGAATAACATTCTTCTTAGAAAGATAACTACTCCAAAATGAAATCAATACAGCATATATTAAATGAATTAAAATGTAGTAATTAAGATGTTTCAACAAGCAAGTTCTGATGTTCAGTTTGAAATGGCTATGTTTGTCCTGAGTGAGGGTGGAAGATGAAGAAGGTAGGGTGAAGCAGCCCTCATCTTGTCTGAAAATGTTTCTTTTTTGATTTTTGTTAGTGTTGAACAAAATAATTGCTGAAAAAGTTTCAGGGATTGAGAAGTTAATGAAGAGTTAAGCAAAGGCAGAAGAGTTACTTTGAAGTAGCAGGGTCATCATCTTCGAAGTAGCTGGGCTCCCTGAAGTGATGTGTGAACCACAGAAAACCCACCCGTGAGCAGCACTTGCTTGCCTGGCAAGGCTGAGCAGACTCGAGGGCAGTTGCTCAGGGTCTCAGGAGGTGTAGTGACTGGTAGCTTGAACTGAGTTCCAGTCGGAGGGTGGTGCCAGAGATGACAAGTAATGTCTTAGCAAAATTCAGTGGGCTACTGAAATGAAAGTACTGCCAGAATACTCTGTGCGATTGTGTTGTCTGCGTACTTTACAAGTATGTTGACTATCTGGGAAGAACTCAGAAGGAAACTATAAGGCTCTTTCCTATTACTGCATCGTAGTCTGTCTTGCAAGGAGAGAGAAAAGGAAATCTGGTTTACTGCAGAGGACAGTTAAAAGCGGACATAGTGCCTATGTAGCAAGAAGCTGTCTCACAGTAAAAGGCTGATAAATTTAGGAGATAAGTTGGGAATGAAGGATTGGAAGCTGAAGCTTGGGAATTGCAGACTGAAGTGCAAGTTTCTAGAAGTGAGGGCATCAGGTGGAGTAACATCTTATTGGTCCTTTAAAAAAATTATGTATTTTCACCGTAAAGACTTCGATTATAAAATCATGCAACATTTCTTATCCTAACATTGTTTTTTTTTCCCCAAGGCTCTAAGAGTAAAACCTGCAGTTCCTATTTTCCTGCCCATTAACATGAAATGATGCAAAAAAGTCATACACCCTTCTTGATTTGTGATAATTTCACATGCCTTTTTGGGAATTTATGCAAATTATTTCTTCAGGTATCGTGTACTAGTGCATAACTCACCTCTCCAAAACAGGAGTAAATTAAAGCTAGTGCAATTATGTATTTTGTTTTTGTCTGTTGATTACAAATCTAAACTTTTCTCATTTGTTTTCAATGTAGTGACTGCAGAAAATTGTAATAATTGTGTTCACCAAACTGATTTAATTGCAACGATTTTCATTGTAAGTGTAATTGCCATTGCATTTCTATTTTCAAATTGCTCAGATGCACTATAATCTTCATGTTGATTCCTTGCCTGTTTGTATTCTGCTATGGTTTTCCAACAATGTGGTGAGGGTACTTTTTTAAAAGTAAATCTTAGGGAAAAGCTCATGTATGTGAAACAGCATCTCCTTTTTACTGATTAAGGTCATCAGTAAGTTCAGCATGTTTCCATCTTCTGCTGTATGAACATGATAGGAAGTAATTCCATGAACTTGTTGGCAGCTGTTGCTTCTGGTTAAATCCATGTGCTTTGTGTGAGTAATACTGTACTTGTGTAATTTACATAGAATCATAGAATCAACCAGGTTGGAAAAGACCTTCAAGATCATCAAGTCCAATTGTTCACCAGCAATGCCAAAGCCACCACTAAACCATGTCACTAAGGGCCTCCTGTACATGGTTTTTGAATGCTTCCAGGGACGGTGATCCCACCATGCCCTGAGCAGCCTGTTCCAATGCCTGACCGCCCTTTGTTGAAGAAATTTTTCCTAATCTCCATCTTGGGAGAAGAGGGTCTTACATTTAAGTATGCAGTGATTAATGCCCAAATAAGAACAGATTTTTTAAGGGAAAAGTGATGCTCTCTTCCATTGTTTTGTGGTGGTTTTGCAACCTGTTTTTACCGTCTTTAAAAAATTTCTGGCACAAAGCTTATCTGCCAGCAATTTTCAGTCCTTGACCCTATTGTTTCTTTCTCAGATTTACTGCAAGTTTTCTGTGATTAGTATTCCCAGCCTCTGCCTGCTAAGACAAATTCCAGTGTTCCACAAGCTCCAGCATTAGCATTTTTTATAAGGATGTGGGACTCTGCAATAAACTTGTCCCTTCTGTCTTATGGCAAATATTTATCCCAATTCTCTTCATAAAAATTCTGAGTCATCTCTAGTTCAGTGCTTACAAAAATTCCCTTGGAAAAGCACACATACACAAACCAGGTAAACAACAAGAAGAAATTCTTCTAAAGGATTATAAGAAAGATGTTTATTCCTAACTAAAAATCAATTTATTTATGTATAACACAAATAAATTGTTAATAATTGTAATTATGTACTTAAGAAGAAAAAGCAACTAAATCACCTAACAGTTTTGAAATGTTTATTGTTACTGGGCTATGCTAGTGTCCCTCTGATGTATTGGAAGGAAGCAATATACTTTTGCAATCTCTGGCATATGCTAATTGCCCTGGGATTTTTGTTTTAGTTTTATTATGCACTTAGACTTTGTCTAAACCAGAGATATAACCAGGGATTTTTCTCTTGCCTTCCTTCATTTGCAGTGCTTGGAAATCTGCAGTGAGAAGTTGTACAGATCCTGCTGATTCACTCTGGCAAATGCTAATAGTTAACTGCATCCTGTCTGCAAGAGTGTGGGATGGTCTCAGCAGGATGCAAGCAAAATTAAATTAGGTATGGCCACACTTAGATAAAGAGACACTTTTTACTTCTATTTTAAACACCAGAAGAAGCACAACAAATATGAAGGCTTTTTATATTGAATGTGTTAAGGGCAGGTTCAGTAGTACACATGTTTGTGGGACTTTTCATATCTAAATTAAAAGGAAAAAAACATTACTTAAGGATATCTGGATCCCATTGGAGACAATACTACTGCATCCATTAGAGCCAGTGTTTTAGCCTTATGCTCAATAAGAGTACCCATGCAGAGTTATGCATTTTCTGGTAATGATCATCAGAAAGAACACTACCTGCTAATTCAACGAGTGGTAATATCATTGCAGTTGGCAGTAACTGCCATGGTGCTCTTCAAGAGTGGCTGTATAAGAAGCCAAATCGGAACATCAAATCTCTGTGTTCTTTCCCATTGGAGCTGGTGGTAGAGCTTTTAAATATTTATTATTCTTAATAGACACAAAAGTCTGAAGATGAGCTAGGTATTGGCCCAGATAGCAGACCACTGCATAGCAGCCCCTGCCCAGCTTCTCTGCATCATGTTTCTGTGCTGCACAGGCACGAATTTTTAAATGAGATGTTTGCAATTCAGCATCAAGGCTCCACTGCACTGCCAACCTGTTGAAAATATAATGGTAAGGAAGTGAAATTTCCTGTGACTGCTTGTGAATTCTGGGGTATAAATCAGTTTACATTTACAGTCATGATGGAGTGCTTGACTTGTTGATCGGCAAGAAAGGAAAAATATATATGCCTCTCAAAATATCCATTCCATGCACTTAAATTTAAAATTCAGTGTGTTGTTGCCCAGTGATGATTTCATCTTTATTGCAGGGAAACTTAAGTGAAGTCATCTTACCCAGTTTAGCTATGGCTTTCCCAGATGGGTCAGTAGCAGCCATTTAAAAATATTATCTTCTTTCCCCACCCCAAAACGTTACAGAGGATTTACTGGATAGTTTTATTTGCTTCAGCAAATACCTGCTGCACTTAAGCCATAAGACACTAAAGAAATACTGCAGTAGAGTCCTTTTTGTATCACCAAGAAAATAACTGCGTTGTCAATTACTCCTGAAGCAGTGCTGGGGAGTTTATGGCAGAGTTGGGAATTGTACTAGAATCACTGTTTTGGGATTAATTTATCTTTTAAATCCCAGCAGAGAAGGATATGGACCTGTTGGAGCAAGTCCAGAGGAGGGCCACAAAGATGACCACAGGGCTGGAGCACTTCTGCAGTGGAAACAGGGTGAGTTTGACTTGTTCAGTCTGGAGAAGAGAAGGCTCAGGGGAGACCTTAGAACAGCCTTCCAGTACCTAAAGGGGGCCTGCAAGAAAGCTGGAGAGGGACTTTTTACGTGGGCGAGTAGTGACAGGACAAAGAGGAATGGCTTTAAACTGAAAGAGGGGAGATTTAGGTTAGATATAAAGAAGTTCTTCCCTGTGAGGGTGGTGAGGCCCTGGCACAGATTGCCCAGAGAAGCTGTGACTGCCCTATCCCTGGCAGTGTTCAAGGCCAGATCAGACGGGGCTTTGAGCAACCTGCTCTAGTGGAAGGTGTCCCTGACCATGGTGGGGGATTGGAAACAGATGATCTTTAAGGTCCCTCCCAACCTAAACCATTCCATGATCCTATGATTTTCTTACACGAAAAAGGGATTAAAATGTGTTGCGCTCTTTTTTGGTACAAAGAGAAAAGAATTCATTTCCAGAGGAGTTACTGCTGATTTTCTAAGGAATTACTGTGTAGGTGTTGCAGTATATGATGTGATGCTACACAGCCAACAGTGGATTTTGGAATAGCTTTGATCCTTTTGCTGTATCTCTGGGACTGTAGAGAAGGGTTTGCTGAATGATAGCACTCCTGTTCTTTGAAATAGCCTGATTTTTGAGATAGTTCAGAATGTATTTTCTTCCCAGCATGTATCAGAAGAGAGCTGCCTGTAACTCAGTGGTTAGCACACTCAGGAATGTTTGGAGAGATCTGCATTCCAGTCTATTCTGAGTCATGTCCTTGTGTGAATGGCTACTGTGAAACCTTTTCCCTCTTCCTTTAGGTTCACAAGAAAAGAATGTATTATTTGGGGAAAAAGCATTTAGTTAAACCTGATCTTTCCCTGTTAAAGTTGGGCTTTTTAGGCAGTTGCCATTTTTTTTTTTTTCATAGAAGAAATTCCAGCCCATTCTAGCAACAAGAAATTTAAGGCTTTGTAAGTTGGTTTCATAGAGCCTGATAATTTGGTCTGTACTTTGAAACCCCGTCTCCTCAATTCGTGTGAATATATACCGAAGAGCAGACACATTCCAAAGCAAAATCCTGTAATAAAGGTATGTGTGAGAGGAGGCAGATCATTTTCACTGATCTTTTTTGTGTCTTTTAATTTTGTTGTCACCCTTTTTTCTGCTATAGCAACAGTGCTGAGTGTTGATGCCGTAGCACATTGAAGACATGTTAGGGACATTAACTTTGATTCAATCTGTCTTCATTTCCTGTAGAAAAATGGTTCGTTACCTGTGAACACTTTTGCAACCTACTCCTGAAGTTACATTTTACCTATATATCTTTTGTATAGGTGTCATTTTATCATAATATTTACATTACATTTGCATGTTCATCTAGTTTTCATTTTCTGTTTTCAGATGCCACTTGTTAATATTTCAAGTGCAAAAAGTCCCTTCAGATTGGAATACCTCACACTTGGGCTGAGGAAAAGCAGTGTCACATCTTTCATACAAGTCTCAGGTATTCTTTTCTGGGGTAGTCTGCCTCATCAGATGCAGAGGGCCCTGCTGTTTCCATCTATCATTTCTTTTGTTTCCTTATTAAACAGCCTGTCTTTACCTAATAAATTGAAACATATCTACATTTCCATCATGGGTAATAGCCCTGATGTGGTCTATGTCACTGAAACGTGGCAGAGTGAAATATCGTCCTCCCCCCAGTTTTGACTCTATCATCAAGTTTGCATTATATCAGGTCATCCAGGAGCTACTGCAGTAATCCTTCATTCTTATTCTAGCTGTCCACTTGTGGCCTCTTATGTTTCATCAAGTGAAACATTGAAATAACAAGTTGTGTGTATTTATAGCCTCATTGCTGATTAAGTATAGTAGCTAGCTTGTGAAGTGGCTGTTGGGAAATAGGAACTTCAATCAGAGCTCATTTTCCCCTATAGCTAGGATGACAAAGGAAATGAGATATTCCTAGAAGTGTTGTCCACAACTGGATATAATAAGGAACAGAAGGTACAGCTATTTGACTGTATTAATTAGCTCTTCTTCTGATGTACGCATCTGTCAACTGGTAACTGCCGCAGCTTCTTACTTTATTACTTCAAGAAGGTATCTTTAAGTAATATATTTCTTTTTTTATGTCAGTTTCATTTTTGTACTGACCCTTTGAGTGGAGTGATATGTAGCAAATGACTTCTTATTAATCTATGAAATTGTAATTTATCCCCCCCCAACAAATAAACAAATAAGAAAAATAAATGGAAAAACCATCAGAGCCTTTTCTACCAGTAAAGACAGTGCCCCATAGAAGGTAATTTTACTAGGTACCAGTCATCAGTCTGCACAAGACGTCTTTCTCCTTCTTTTGGAGATATATCTATGTTATTCACACATTGTCCTTTGGCCTTGTTTTCTCAGTTCTTTAGCTAAAAGTCCAGCTAAAATCAATGGATACAGCAGATGCTAAAATGCCTTTGTGAATCCTTTGTCAGGGCCATCAGCTTACAGCAACAGAAGGGCATCCATGTTTTTCATGAACAAGAGTCAGTGTTAATACTGTGTCCCTTCTGATGGGAACATCTGAGGATGTGTGTAACTATAGGGAGGATTACCCAGTTGCTGCCTCTCAATGAGAGGATTTGGAGTGAATTGGCCAGCATATTCCTTTCTCTCTAGGAAGCTGGTGTGGTGATGCCCCAGCATGCTTCACAGGGGTTTCCTGGACAATCTGTCCACTCCTGCTCAAGGAGAAGGTGCTCAGTTTCATCTCACAGTGAGAACATCCATAATGAGAACAATCGGCCATTGGAATAATCTCCCCAGGGAAGTGGTAGATTCCACAATGTTGGATACTTTAAATATTGAGCTGGACAGGGTGCTGGGGCATCTTGTCTAGACTGTCCTTTTTCCTAGAAAGTTTGGACCACACGATCCTTGAGGTCCCTTCCAGCCTGGTATTCTATGATTCTATGATCTATTTTTTATTGCTTGCTGACATTAATATTACATCTCCTGCTTTTCTGATGTAAACTCAGGTTTCCCAAAAGCTGTTCTCCTTTATCTGAAGGCTATGTGTATCTTGCCAAGAAAAATGCCTGACCGTGGAAGGCCATTTCCCACCAGAGGCTGCAACAGTGATCTCTGTAATCACTCCACAGTCTTGTTTCAGGCCTCAGTAAAGCATTAGTTGTCCTTCTTTACTTTTTTCCCAAGTTAGCATTTTCTGTCACTGCTTTATATTATCATGATGCCCATGGTAATTTTGGGCCTAAGGTAGGAGTGGGTGGCTTTTCATTTTTCATCACTGAAGAAATGCTCAGCGTCATTGGTGGGTGGTTCTATGTCCTTCTCCAAGGGTCTCTTTTGGTTTAGGAATCTACTTCAGATGACAGTTTTATCTTTGTATGTCTCCTCAAGAGATTTTGAGGGAAGGCATCTGATGTGGCTCTACCTCTGCATTTTCCTTCTGTTTGTGATGAGAAATAAGAAATGATCACCTCATTATAAGAAAACATGAGGTCCTGATTTAATGTTTGGCACATATTGTTCATTTAATTATTGCATGATTGCTGTGTGACAGCAGTGTAGGAGTAATACAGCTGCACATTACTGTTTCAGGTTCCCTTTTTTATGGTCTCTCAGAAACAGATCACCACCCCCTTCTCCAGCTCTCCTTTTTGCTAGGAGGTTTAAAACCTGTCCTGCCCCAAAATGTGTAGCATGGCCAGTCCACTGCAGATCTAAGAGTGCTTGCTTCAGTTTCCAGAACCCTAGTAATAAACAGGCAGCCTCTTGATTTAGTTCTCAAGTTTTGAAACCTTATGTTTCCCGTAAGCTTTTTAATACTCCTGTTAAATACGAAGTAAGCCTGAGGGGTGCTTGAACCCCTTTTTGAGAGTGTTGAGTATCATTTACCTTGGCCTGCCTGACATTCCACTGCAGTTGAAACAGTTCTGCAATCTTACTGCTCTAGCAAGTTGGTGTTATGTTTATTTTTAATATAGAAGATGCAAAACCTCTATATGACGTGGCATGAATAGTTTTCAAGGACAGGCGTCTCTGTTGTTGGGCTTTCTTTTCTGATCAACAAATACTATTTATTTCAGGTTAGAGCTCATCAACCTGAAGATACAAAAGGCTGAGATGAACTTTCTATTTCTGAGAACTGATGAAGTATTATAACAAATGCAAATGAAATTTCTGGTATAAAACATTGCTTAATTTACTGTAAATCCTCATTTGATTAACTGCTGTGCTACAGGTACATGCTTTTCTGTAATTGAACCCAAAAATGTTAGAATTTTTATCTTCTGAAATCAGATGTTTATAGGTGATACCTGTTCATTAATGGAAGTAAAATTATACCGTTATCCCCAGTAATGAATAGGAGGCACTAGGGAAAGTGCTGCCTTGCATGTTCCCATGTTCGGTCAGGTTGTGTAAGTATTTTTTTAGGAGAATAGTTGCCTACAAGGTTGTAGGAGAAACATCTTATGAATAATAAGCTCTGAAGTATATGGCAAGAGAAGAACAAAAGGAGATGAGTGCAATCTGAAGGGGCAATGAAGGTGAGAGGTTTACGTCAGCACTACAAGTTGAACTACCTGTAAATGCAAAAGGACTAAAGTCAATGCTTACATCACCTCAAAGTGTCAAAATGTGTTTAGGGGGCCATATGTTTATTGACAGACTGAGCCCAGGGTCTTCTTTTCTTACAGTTTTGACCTGAAAGATGGTGTTTCTTGTCCCCTTTTCCCAAATAGTGATGTATTGGTACGGAGCAACTCATAGGATAGGTTTTTTAAATGTAATATCTTTCATTAATAACAAGTACACCCCCTCTTTATTTTCAGTATATACTCTTAGACTGAGTCATGCCAATATGCTACTTAAAGATAACTTCAGTGGAATCATCTTGTTCAACCAAGATGAGACAAATACTGTTTAATGAAGAGGGAACAAGAACAAGAAAGAAGAAACACCTCTGTACTAACAGGGTATTTTAAATGGGATCTGGGGAAGCTGCTGACATAGATTGTGCTCTCAGTACAGGGGACAAAATGACTGTGTAGCAGTGAGGTTTCTGATGTTCATTGTTTCACTTGAATCAGTCATAAGCTGATTCACTGCACCTAGGGCAAAAGCAGATATAGTGAAGTTAAGGACTATGAACAGCCCAAAATGTAACAGTTAAAAAAATGTATCTGGTTTGGAGCAACACCTCTAATTGTCTTTTGGCTAATTATGAGGAAAAAAACCCCAACTTTTCCCTTTCCTTCATTTTTAAAAGACATAGAATTTACATAAACTCTATACATAAAGTATACATAGAATTTTTATTAAAATTCAATAACTGTAGTATCGCCTTTCCTTTATCTTCTCAGCCAGGTTAACAAGAATCTGTGCATATTGAGGAACAATAACACTCTTGTCTGGTCAAAACCACATTTTGCATCTTCTGGGAGGAAGTAATCCTTATGTAAATATGCTGCTTGTACTGTCATTGGGAGTTTGCTGGTGTACTGATGAAGCAAGTTTCCTAACTGATTGTTTAGAAGTAATTAATGCTTCTAGAATTGTCACGCATACACTAGTGTAAGAATACTAATGTATTGTAACCACTGTTCTCTCAATTCAGATTCAGTGGCAAAACTATACTGTAAATTAGTATAAAAGATTCTTCTCTCAAAACAAAAATCATTTGTGTTGGTAGAAGAGTTGCTATATGTAACTGTAACCCAGGTACTGTTACTGCCACAGTATTGTCCAGGCGAGGTATCTTTTCACAGCCTGGCTCACAAAGAAATGACAGTTGTAGGTCATAGTAGACATAATAGTCATTACAGTTCACTAAAAAAATACATAATAAAGAGCTGAGCTCCTTCCCGTTGAATCAAAGAAGCCTAAAATCGTTTGGGTTGCAAGAAACCTTAAAGATCATCTAGCTCCAACTCCCCTGCCATCTATTAGACCAGGTTGCTCAAAGCCCTGTCCAGCCTGTCCTTGAACATTGTCAGGGATGGGGCAGACACAGCTTCGCTGGGCAACCCGTTCCAGTGCCTCACCACCCTCACAGCGAAGAATCTTTTCCTTATACCTAATCTAAATCTCCTCTCTCTTTCCAAATGTGGAACAATTGCACTTGCAGTCTTCTGTGCAAAGGGAGGCAGTAAAGAGGAACCAAGAAGTGGTAAGAGCTTCTGGAAATAACTCCCATATCAGCTTAAAATTGTCATTCTAGGAGGATCTTTAGGACTTTCAGAGCCATTAAGGCAGAAAATGCCGCCTTGTAACCCCTTCACACAGTTACTTGTGAAACAGTTTGATGGAACTAATAAACATCTGCTAGATATTTAGACTGTAATGAACAGCTCCAACCATGGCCATTAAGAGTCATGTTCTCATGCATAATGGATGTTTGTCCTGCTGACCTTCTGTGGCCCACTACAGGGAAAGAGGCTATGTCCAAAAGAAGGACTTCTGCCCATCTCCTTGCTCCATATTTGCATGCATTGGTTCATCTTAGATGTGTTTGCAACTCAATTCATGTAATCAGTATGACTTGCTTCAATGTGCCTATTTAGATAAACAAAACATAGCTATAAAGTAGGAATTGCAGCAGCAAATGAGAAAAACATCTTATATGAATGTTGGGCATTGCTAAGAAATTGCATCTGAAGAAATGACCTTGACCTCTGCTCCTAACAGAGATTTTTGTGGATCACGTTGGGTAATGAAACTCTCTATGTCTCTACTCCCATCTGCTAATGGGACTAAACTTTATCCTCCTGCTGTCTTATTTGTTCAGATATGAGCTCTGGAAACAAGACTGTCACCTAAAATAATGAGTGTGTTCAGAACCCCGCTTGTAAGTGGAGGCTCTAAGCCTTGGCGGCCACAATCATAAAGGGATTTAAGTGACCGTGCCCACTGATTTCAATGGGAAGTATACTTGTGGGTCTTTGTCCCAGATAATACAAATACACAGTAAGTATCAGAAAAAAATTGCAAAACTATTTAAAGTATCGTGTTAGAAAGAAAAAAGAGATGGCAGAAAGAAAGACAGCAAAATCCCCTGAAAGAATAAAGAATTTAAAATAACAATATGTAAGTTTTTAAGATATGTACATTAAAGATCGAAAAGACCATGTAGTAATTTACAGAGTAGGTGATGCTTAAACTGCAATAAAGGTTAAAAAGCTAGTAAAATGATTTCATTCATTTCTTGGCCTCTTTCTTTAGTGATGAAGAGCATGAAGATCTGTATTATTCTAGGATAAGAATATGATCTTCCAGCACATAAAGGGGACTTACAGAAGGGATGGAATGAGGGACTTTTTACAAGGAGATGTAGGAATAGGAGAAAGGATAATGGCTTTAAATTGAAAGAGGTTAGATTTAGATTATATATAATGAAGAAAATCTTTACTACAAAGATGGCAAAGTACTAGAACAGGTTGCCCAGAGAATCTGTGGCTGCCCCATCCCTGGCAGTGTTCAAGGCCAGGTTGGACAGGGCTTTGAGCAACACGGTCCAGTGGAAGGTGTTCCTGCCTATGGCAGGAGGGTTGGAACTAGATGATCTTTAAGGTTTCTTCCAACCCAAAACATTCTATGATTCTGTGCTCTAGGTCATGGAATATAAGTGGAGCGCTGGTATGAGGAGGCTTTCTCCTGCTGCTGTTCTAGTTTTGAAGTAAAACCTAGAGCCCAGATCATCATGTGCAGCAATTAAGGTCTTGCCAAGTGGATTGATTATGTAGAAAATCTCAGGCTTCAAATTTGAGCGTGATGCTGAACAGAATGGTGAAAAATATAGTAGAGAATGTGGAATTTCTCTTTTAAAGGTTTGTGTCATTGATGTGACTGAACCAGCAATGGGCAGATCTACTCTGATAAAACAAAATTCCTCATAGCTAGAAAGGATTGGACTGATCTTACGCTATATACTTTTCAGTGTCTCTGGCATCAGTATTGCTATGAATGGGGAAATAGGAGAGAGCAAACACAACGGGAATATATTGCCAACTACTGTTCTCCTGTCTCACTGAATTGAGGAGGAGGGAATCAGGTCTTTGACAGTACTTGTTTCTCATGCTTTGCTTTCATTCTACTCCTCACTTGCTTCTAGGTAAATGTTGTGGAGAAGGAAACAGCTGGATGAAGCCTAGGTTCATGGTCCTCATCTCTTCTGCTGCTACAGCACTATTCACAGTTCATTGCTGCAGCTGAAACCCAGTTCATGTCCAGAAAGGAAGGAAGGACAGGAGCTGTTTCAATTCCTTGGGTATAGACTCCAATAAGTATAGACCAACATGTGAGGCCTTTTGAATGTGAAGATAATCATGTTATTTCTTGTGAGCTTTGGTCCTTAGTAATCTGGGGAGGACAGGGAGACAAGTCAGCCTGTGTGTGATACTTTGACAGAGTTTAAATCAGAAACCTCAGGAGAGATGTACAGCTATTTTGCTGTCAGCCAAGATTCTGCAGATTGATTTCTGTCCCTGTTTGATTCTTTTTAGCTGGATATTAGCTATTTTTTCTTACTGCCACTGACCTCACCTTTTGACTAAAGGGTGTTAATTTAAAAGGATTTCCTGATGATGAGAAGGCATAAATTTAACTTCAAACACTGTCAGAGAAAACTAGGAATACAGATATCATCTTCCATGAGAATTTATATTTCTATTTGAATACCCCTCCTTTCATCACTGCAAGGCTAAATCTGAATTTTTGTTTGAAGAAAGCTGCCTAGCTGGGTTTTAAAAACCAGTGTAAAACCAGACAAAGAAACAGCTGTTGTGCTGTAGTAGTATTGGAAACAAAAAGGTGTTCCTTCCTTTCATTTAACACTGCTGAGGGAATTAAAGGTATTCTGGTTGCTATTTGAATTTATATCTCCCAAGAAATTATTTAAATCAATGTTTTATTAAATGGTATTGAATGAAAAAAGAACTCCAAACCCAAACCAACAAAGGATTTTTGGGTTGTTCAACCATTCAGGGCTGGAAATCCTATTGAATCACTTTTGAAGTCAAACTGAAGGGTTGTGGAAGCAAACCCTACACAGAAAGCAAGCAAAGCAGCTCATTTCTCAGGTGACAATTCAGCACTGAATAATAGCAGTATGTTAAAAATACAAGTAGTAAATTTGCCACTGTACTATCTTCAGTATCTACTTTCCTTTCCATGATTATGGCAGATATCTATTGTCATGGTTTAAGCCCAGGCTGTAAATTAGAACCACGCAGTCTACTCCCCCCCACCTTTCTTCCCTCCGCTCCTGGAGGGACGGGGAGGAGAAGCGAAAGAATGCAACTCCCACGGGTTGAGATAAGAACAGTTTAATAACTAAGGTATAACACAAATCACTACTGCTGCCACCAATAATAATAATGATAAAGGAAATAACAAGGGAAGAGAATACAACCGCTCACCGACCGGTACCTCGCCCCCACCCTGCAGCGTTCCAGCCCTTCCGGGCACTCTCAGTTCTACATCCTGGGCATGACGTGCTGTGGTATGGAATACCTCTTTGGCTAGTTTGGGTCAGGTGTCTTGTCCCTGCTTCCTCCCGGCTTCTCCTCCTCCCTGGCAGAGCATGAGACTCACAAAGTCCTTGGTCAGGGTAAACATTCTGACCAGTAACTGAAAACACCGGGTTTATCAGTATTATTCCCAGGCCGAAAGTCAAAAACACAGCTCTGCACCAGCTACTAAGAAGGAGAAAAACTGACTGCTGCTGCTGAACCCAGGACATCTATGTAGATCTCTTTCTGAACTATTGGGAACTTATTGATGTGCTGTACTGGTGTAGTGTGGCGAAGCTATGACTGACATGCATGGGGTCTCTTGCTTAATTACTTTCATAAGGTGTGGTAGAAAATGTCACATTTGCAGATAAAAAGTGAACATTCCTATCCACGCAAGCAGAACCGATTTTCTTCCTCCACATAAATATCACAGTTCCTTGGGAAACTGTCCTTTATTGATATAACTGAAAATAGCCTCCCTAAACCTTTCAGTCAGAATGGTCTGATGTCAGATCTACAAAAGTTATGGTGCCTTAATTATAAGCTTTATTTAGTTTTTGGATGTATGAATTCAAATATGTCCTTTGCAAATCCTAGCAATTTTGGTGTAATCAGGAGAGATTACATGCAATTTCATTGTCACTGAAACTAACATGAACAAGCTTGTGAAGCACAGACAAGACAGCATTCTGTTCTGTAGGAGTAATAGCCCACTGTCTGAAACAGATGTAAGATTCCTGTGATATGTTGGGCTGCACAGTGGTGCCTCAGACAACATCAGTTTATCGTGTGCGACAGAGGTTCAAAATCTTCCTCACTTCATTTCTTTCTATTTCTGATTGTATCAGGTAAGGTTTTTGTAGCAGCGGATCTACAGGGATAGCTTCTGTGAGAAGGTGCTAGAAGATTCTCCCATGCCAGCTGGCTTCAAGGCTTTGCTGGCCATTGCTGGGCATTGCTGGCCAAGGCGAAGCACATCTGTGGTAGTTGTAGCACCTCTGTGAGAGCATATTTAAGAAGGGGAAAATGTTACTGCACAGGAGCAATTGCAGCCAGAGAAAGGAGTGAGAATACGTGAGAAACAACTCTGCAGGCACCCAGGTCAGTGCAGAAGGAGGGCAGGTGGTGCTGCAGGCTCTAGAGCAGAGATTCCTCTGCAGCCCATGGTGCAGACCAGGGTGAGGTAGATTGTCCCCATGCAGCCCATGACAGTCCAGGTGGAGCAGATATCCAACTGCAGCCTGGGGAGGACCCCATGATGGAGCACGGGGATGCCCAGAGGAGGCTGTGACACTGTGTGAAGGCTGCGCTGAAGCATGCTCCTGACAGGACCTGTGGTCCCATGGAGAGAGGAGCCTGCACTGGGGCAGGTTTGCTGCAGGATTTGTGACCTCATGGGGGATCCACACTGGAACAGTCTGTTCCTGAAAGTCTGCACCCCAAAGTGCCAAAGGAGATGACAACAGATTTTTCACTCCAAAATATTTGTAACCTATTTTCTTAGACACAAATCTTTCAAAGGTCATTATGTACTTTTTTTGTGTGTGTGTGTGTGTGTATGTGTAATGTTATGTGCAAAAATGTCTGAAAGTGATGCTGAAAATAGGTATTACAAAGGAATGATGCTGGAGTTCTTTTCCACCTGAGCAGAAGCACTTGTTTGGTCAGACAAATGTAAGAATGGGACAGCCCAGTTTTGGTGTGGTAATAGGACTGAAATGCGATTCTTTCTCAGTACAAATGAGCTACCAGTTGAAGAATGCAAGACAAAATGACTTCACCTTACCCGTAGCTCATACTTCCCATTCTCCAGAAATCTTCCAAGACCAATCTGGTAGAGAGGGTGTTTCTTTTAGTGATTTCAAAGCAAGTGCTATTGGATTCCTTTAAAGCCGTCAGTGGATGGGTTTGGGATTCTGCCTCACTGGGTCCCTCTACATGGTGAATACCGTACCAATACCAGTTCAGTGCTTCACTGCCTATTCAGATGCAAAGTGTAACTTTTAGTGCTGTTTAATCCCTACAGTCAATAAAGGAACTTCTCCAGGTCTCTCCTTACAAGTATTTGCTTGTATGAAATACTTCAGTGGTTATAACTGTGGGAAAACTGACATTCCTGTCCCTGTAAATGTAAATGAACTCATTTTCTAAACTTTTCATGCGACATTGAATATGTGTATATTTTGAAAGACATTTTGGTGCAAATTCACAAATTTATTTGGTGTAGACTCAAATTCACTTGAAAAGTTGATGGTGCTTATAGAAGAAATTGTCATCTTTACTAATTTTAAGTAAGTAAGTTCCTTATTTTTCTTTAAAATGTTCAAAAGGTGCTATCAACTAAACTCTAACAGTTTTTACCTTTATTAAATTCTGTAAGAATATGTAAAAGGGGGATTCATTCAAACTACTTCCAATGAGTCTCTAGTTTATGATAAAGCCTATAATCATGTAATTTGAGCTTCATCTATGTTCTAAATGTTGTGAGCAATAGCTTTCCCGTATTGCAAAACCTGCTGTCAAGACTGAAGAGGCTGCAGTGAAGAACCGTATAAGTGCTTATGACTGTGAGGATATGAGTTATGAAGACAGATTAGACAGACCTAGCTACGGGCCGTAGTATATTAGACAGCATAGATAAATTGAGGCTAAAGGGCATCTCACAGTAGGATGAAATATACTGAAGGAATGCTATAGATTGATACCTCTCTGTTGTTTAAGACTAGTTGCTTCAAAAATGTGAGGTCACACATACCCTAAAGTTGACAAGTAGACTTGGAAACTAGTAGACAGGCCGTTGAAGTGGAAGATTTGTGTTCAAATAAGGTGAGACTATGTAGCAAACTATGCATCAGAAATAAATAGGAATCGTTTCAATAGGAATTTGGGTTAAACAAACTGAAAAAGAGAAAGAAAAACATGGTTTCAGGTGAAGAAAAGTGAAAGGAACAGAACAAAAATTACCTATATATAAACAGAACCTCTCTTTTATGGAAATACATTTATTTTCCCAATAATAGAGATCTCCCTTCCACCTTGCCTGCAGTATTTGTACAATTTCTGTTTAATTGTTTAATCAATTTAGATGTGCTTTCTGCTGTTAAAGCTCAGGGCTCCTGCAAGGTATGTAGCATAACTTGAAAGGATTGTGGGTTACGAATCAAGGTTTTTTTTATTTTTAATTTACTAGTATGCAGTAGTAGCATGTACAGACATCTTAGACCCAAAATAAACTGTACCCTTTATCTGCCTACTAAGGTTAGCTTAGGTATCTGCAAGTAGAAGACTTCATCTTCCCCATTTGGTGCATTATAGAATTTAAAATTATAGTTATTTGTAGAAAAAGCTGATTCTATTATGCTACAATATTTTTTTCTATATCCCACTAACACTGTTAAAATGAACATTGAATCTTAACCTTCTGCTGTACCGATTTCTGTGTAGTTTCAAAAAGTTCATCTCATCAGTAGTACTCATGGTGCTGAGCTGAGCTAAAAGGCAGCTACTTCTTGCCAATACAGTACAATTTCCTTTCTTGAAAGGTGTCCAGACATAGAAATGGCTTATGCTGTTGCTGTATCCTCACTCTGCATTAGCAGGGTAAGACATAACCCTGGTGTTATGTCTTACATGGTTATTACCTCCTAGCATGGAAGCTGGGAGGTGCCAGCAACAGGTGTACTTCAGTTCCTCCACTCCTTGTGTGGTGGGTTATAATGCCTTAGCCAGTAGCTGGATGCCCATCCAGCTGCTCACTCTTTCTGCCTGCTCAAGAGGACAGAGGGAGAAAATGAGCTGAAAAAACTCATGGGTGGACTTAAAGACGGAGATTGCTTGCCAGTTACCATCAAGGCCAAAACAGACTTGACCTGAGGAAAATTAATTTGATTTACTGGCAATTACAATAGATTAGGGTAGTGAGAAACAAATACAAAACTGAAAACACAACCTACTCCCCACCCTTTTGCAGACTCAGATTCACTTCTTTGTTCTCAATTTCTCCACCTCCCTTCCTTCCCCACCCTGAATAGTGCAGGAGGCTGGGGAATGGGGGTTGCAGTCAGTCTATAGCCTTGGTATCTGCAGGGCTGTATGTCTCACTAGTTTTCCTGACTTGTCACACTGCTGTGCAGCATTTTTCCCTTTCTTAAGCACTTTTCCCCAGAGTTGCTACCATCTGCAAGGCTCAGCTGTGCCCTGCAGTGGGTCCATTGGAGACATCTGGGATATGCCGTGTCCAATATGGGACAGCCCCAGTCACTTCTCACATAGGCCACCCTTGCCAGTGCTGGGGTGTCTGCACTCAGTACCCTGAGATATATTAGATATATTAGTCTTTCCGTAGTATCACTGAAGGAAAAGAATGGCCCATCTGTTTCCAGTCTGCTGTAATCCAAAAGTTCAACAGCATTTTGGTCTCCTGGATGTGCTATCTGATAATGTACATGTAGTTGTGTTCCTACTTGTGTTCATTTTTGTAGAGCAATCTTCAAATGTACTTTTGACAATTTCAGCTTTTTCTTTTATGCAGTCTATTTTCTGAGACAGTCCTTTACTTCCTTTAGGATTCAACCATAGTTGAAATTTTGATGTAAATTAACCTAAAAATAAATCCTTTTCTCTGTCAAAACATTCTTTCAAAAAGTTAAATGTTTCTTAAAGACTTTATTTTTGAATACTCATTAAAGAAAACATTGCTTCTACTTTTCTCATTTCATTAGAGGTGACCCTTGTTGATCTGTCTTTTTTTAAAAAAATTAGTTGCTTAAGCACTGCCAGATATCTAATTAAGTTCCCAATTATTATAAATATTCTATCCTCAAATGGCTTCTTATATTAGTAAATAGTTCGCACAAGGTCATTGGTTCCACCTGGCATATAAATTTTTCCCCGTTTTTTGAAGCAGTAATAATAGGAAATGGAAGTATTACACTGCGTTCTTGCACTTAGATTGAAAATATAAAATCCATTTAAGTATCTTGAATAAAGCCATAGTGATCACACTGCGCGTGTGATCATCTGAACAATATGATTGCACTGGAGAATAATTCTGCTGACTGTTCACCTAAGACAAATTATTACAGCTGTCCCAAAATGCATCCATAAAGGAAACTGTTTTCCACCTTTAAGAATGCACACCTCAGGATACAGTACCAAAAAAGTAGAATTTTTCGTACTGATGTTATAAAGTTAAATTTTGCCACTGGTCTTGTAATGCAACCTTCTTATCCTGTCATACTCCATTAAGATGCTGTACCTGTGTTTTTCCAAGAAAGAAGGATTTAATTTCTTCTGGCTGAGCTTGGAGTGCAAAGCATAGCAGCTGTCATCCAAAGATGGTAGAATTACAGGTTTATGTTTTGCAAATATGGAAAAAGAAGTTCAGCCAAAGATATTTCTTTCCGTTACTTTAGAACTTGCTACTCTAGTAACAGGAACAGCCACCCAGTTTCTGTTCTGTTTTTTTTCCTTTTCCCTAGGATATATAAATACTGAACCAAATAGAGGCTTTCTTCACATGCCCAGCATTCTCCTCATGTATCGTCTAATACGAATATCACTTCCCTTGTTCATCTCTTTTGCTTGTATATAGGATGTGAATTGAAATAGAATAGAATACGTAAAAAAGAATAAGAAAAAAGAATACGTAAGGATGATAGAGCTAGAAACAAAACATTAAAGCATTTGAGCAAATATGAAAAATACAGCTTGGGTAATACCTCTTTTGAACTATCATCAAGCTAGGAGAGGGGGTGAGAAATGCTGAATGTTTGTTTAGGAAAAATACTGCAAAGACAGCTTTCCAAATTCTTTTTGTGTGACTGTGACAAATGACAGGCTTTTTGCTCTATTGCGATACGGAAATTTGCAACTGCATCAACATAACAGCTAGGGAAAATTACATACCACATCATCCATACGTGTCCACTATCAGTTCCTCAGATTGGTTGATATTTAGAGTTTTAAATGAGGTCTGAATTTTTGAAGAAGGCGTGACTCAAACATATAGGTTATGTATGAAGTAGAATTCTCAAACTGTTGTTTTCTCAAATGTGTACATTTAGTATAAAAAGAAGGAGCCAAAATTCTCCAGCTTGGCTGCCTAAGAACATGCTGTGATTTCCAAAACTGTCTAATTTCAGCCCAGCTTTCTATGGTTCCCACTGAGTGAAGATTTCTCTTCACTGCACTGGGATTTCTCTTCACTTTCAACCAGTGTTTTTCAAATTTGAATGTATTTTGTGTGAGGATGGAGAAAGAGAGGACTGGTGAATCCACAGGTGGCATTACCTCCTACGTGTAGAGAGTGAACTTTTTTGAGACCTGGATGCCTCTGTGGCATTGAAAGGAAGGACTGAGCCTCATCAGAGATACTGTTGTGCCAGGAGAGCTGGATAGTACACCCTCCTTGGCCACACTAATGTGGGTGAAGATGAAGAGGATCTGTGTGAGTGCTGCGGCTCAGACAACCTCCTGCTTCCTATCTGGGATGTGAAGGCTCATTCCATTCTATAAAACAACAGCTTTCTCCTTTCCAGATATTTATTTACACTCAAGCACATCGTACGGTCTCTGGGCTCTTTAGAAAACTGTCAGGAGAGAAAAGTACTCCAGACCTTCCCAGTAATTGAGAGAGAATGAGTCTTGTCTATGACTTGACTAGCATTTTGAGGTGCTTAATGGCCAAGAAGAGAACTTGTGGTAATGGATCCCAAGCTAGGCATACATTTTTCAGCTGAGTATAGTCTGTGGAATGAAATCAAGCCTCTATGTGAAAACTGATGATTTTTCCCTGAAGTGACAAACTTAAGTGGAATACATGTGAGCAATGATGAGAACTGTGACTGAAAATGTTGCTAGTACCTTAAAATATAGGTCTTCTGTGCAACAGACGACATGCTGCATGTGTTGTTTCCCCCATGAATTATGCAGTTACATGCATATTGAAGCTCTTCCTGTAGCCTCTTCTGTAATTCTTGACTTTCTTCCAGTCAAGAGCCCAAGTCTCCTTTGAGTCAGACTAACTTCTTTAAATGGAAAAAAGACTACATTTGTTTTGAATATGAGCATAATTTTGGTTGTTCCCTGGTAAAATATTGTGGTTAAACCCCCCTAAAACAGCAACAAACCAACCACAACCAGCAAAGCACCTACTTTACAGTTTCCTTTGCAAAGCCTAAGGAGCCCCTGGCTGGAAGGCGGAATTTAGGATCCTGGTTTATAAATTGCTATAGCTAAGACAATAATACTTCATCCTCTGCTATCACGTAGGAGAGACAAATCAGATAATGCAGCTAAAAATCTCCTTTCTGCAGCTTAAAATGAGTGAAAAGCAGAGATAAATTGGAATCCCCAAATCATTCTTAGTGGCAATACAAACTAGACAAGAACCTCCTACTAAGGTGAATATAACTGCATCTTGATTTCAAATGCTCCTAAATTTGCAGTTCCTAGAAAAATTAAACAATAGGTTTCACCTAAAGCTATTTTTAGGTCTACAGGTGTATTTTGCTGATACGTCAAAGGTAATTTTTGATGGAGAGATACTGGAGGAGAGCACCAAGTTGTATATATTATCACATTTGATGATGAGCAGCTGTAAGCAGAAACTAACATAAATTAGATGTGTATCACATTTTTCTGCACCCTGGGGAAGTGCAGAACAAAGTCGTGCAGTGATTACACTTCCACCAGCATGCCATTAACAACTCCAGATGGCAGCACTTTAGCTGCAAACATTTCCAGGTGTAATGAGAAGGCTAAAAATAACTAAATAGCAAGGCATGACCCAGTGACAGTCCAATTTGTGAAAGGAATGAAGAGGCAACAGGACTGTTTAGGTGTGTGAGAGAAATGGCTTAAGCCATGAACAAATGCATGTAAATATAATCTTTTCTTAAGGAAGGACTTGTGCTCAATCTGTCTTTCTACGTAACTGATAATAAAGATGAAAAGTGTGTGTTCATTCATGTGCTAGCTTATATGTATAACCTTGTAGGAAACCACTAAGTACCTCTCAAAAAAAGATGAACTTTCTTCATTTAAGACATGCTGTCAACATGATAGAAAAACAAAGGAATTTTTGTGTGTACCTTTCAGCAGACTTGTTCTATGGTTGATTGGTTATTTATTTTAAGGAAAGATACTGGAATTTCAATATATGCATGAAGAAGCAAGGATATTATCCTTGTTTTGCTCAGTGCCCACATAGTGCCTTTGGAATAATTATCATTCATTTAAGACTGAATTTTACAAGATTTTGTTATCTACTTTGTCACTTAAGTGCAAATAATACTGTACCTATTGAGCATGAAGTGGATAGACTGCTATCGGTTTTACATAAAAGTAGTGTTTTCTGATAATTACATTTTGTATCATGTTCAGAAATGTTACCAAGCCTAGAACAGAGGTGAGGGTGCAGAGTAATAACTGAATGATAGATGTAAAACTCTTTCAATGAGAAACTGTTACCATTTATATGAAGTTTGGGTAAATCAACCAGAAGTAACTGCTTCCCAGCTGTCCTTCACCAGTGGATGTGGCTGTACAGTGAACAGATCCTTTTGAGGAAGAAGTAGTATCCTGAAAACAATCCTATTTTCTCTAATAGTCAGTAAATTTCCAGTCTATTTTGTCACTTACATAAACCTCTACAGACTCAGGTGGACAGATTTCTTTTTACTACAGCTGATAAAACTTGAAACTTGGGTATCTTTAAATTGTCAGTGGTGACTTGAGTAGTATATTTCAGTTCAGAACTGTTTGTTGTCTACAAGGAACATACTTGCACATTATAATGGAAATAATTTTGAATGTCTCTGGGAACAAACACAGGGAGAAGTTATCATTATTGCAGGAACACTGAAGATGTTTCAGATGAGTCTGGTGAAACTACAGCTAGCTCCTGAACTACGTATTGTCAGTTGCCTCCAGTATTTTCCCAAAAGCTGTGCTGCAGTCCTGTGTCTTGTGAATTTTTCCTTCATCATTCTGCTTACATTGCTTCCTGCTGTTGCTGTCATCCCTTCCTCTAGCACGTCCCAGAAGGAGGGTCACTTCTCTTCCCTTTCTCAGGACTAGACCTAAAGGTTGTCATTTCCCTCCCCAGGCTGAAGGGATCAGTTCCTCCTTTTCCCTTCCTACCACTCTTGTCACCCCTTGAACTAGATGACAGGAAAGACAGCATGTTTATGATAAAATTACCATTATGTCTCATGGTCAGCATCTCCATGTTGGCTGAGAGAAGGAAGAGAAACGTGTCTATAAACAACCTGAGGTGTGTGAGATTAACTTTAGGGAACAATGGGGAGCAGTCATTGTAAAACATTCAAAAGATGAGGTGAACAGTTCACCTTCCTTGTTTATCTCTAGATCACAGCTTTCAAAATAGGCAGGCAGAAGGCATGTCATTCATGTTGACACCACTTCAAAAATAATTAAAGAAATCTCATTAAAAAGGTGGGTTTCTGTCCTGAACACTGGCATGGTAGAAAAGTGTCTTTTTCTGCTAATAAAAACACCTTACACAAAAAATCCAGTCTTGCAAGGCCTATACATCCTCTGCCTGGGGCATGAGGATGTCATGAACTCTCATTCATTTCTGTGCAAAATTAGGAAAACCTTGCTAAATTATGCAAAGTTTTGGGCTTATGAAGCTTATGGTTCAGACTCAAAAGATAAATCAGGCAAACGCCAACACTTTGGCTGCTTATCTGAATTAGCCCTCATACCTTCTGAAATTTGTTCATGGGTCATTTTTCCAAGGAAAAAAGAGAAGTTAATGAGAAACTTAGTTATATTAATCTTACTTGAAGCTTGACATATTTGGATAGTCAATATCATTTTAAAGATGCAATGGTTCAAGCACGTTGTTGTGATAGGCAAATATTTATATATAATCATATCATTAGATTAAGGAGTTTATTATTCAGGTATGTTCTGCCTTTTGTGATGTAATAATTCTTTTAATATCCCAAAGCAAAATCAAAAGTGATTAATTTTAAAGTTTCATTCTAGGAATGAGTGTTCCAGTACCAAAAAACATTGTTTGAGATTTATTTGTTGTAAAGAACTTGTATCTTTACTGGATATTGAATATCTTCATCTCTGCAGAGATATTTCTATTTGGAGTTCCAGCCATGCCTGCCTTCCCTTTCAAAGTCACAAGCCTAAATATAGGAAGATGTTTATCATTTTCCAGTTAGAAATTAGTATTCCAGTCCCTCTGCAGTGCATATAAAATGCTCGTTATGCTGGAGTTTCACTAAAGTAGAAACGATTGTACCAAGGGAAAAATTTCTCTCAATCAGGTTTGAAGTGCATACCACAGGGATAGGGGTGTCATCTTCCTTTCTTTGACACAGTCACTTTTCTTATATCAACACCAATTATGAGAAAAGGTTCAAAGCTTGCCTGAGAGTTTGTTCATATTCAAGCCTGCTGAGAAAAACCTGTTCCTTTCTCTCAGCAGACTCTCTTCTCACACTAGAACTCCCTTTCTTTTTCGACTCAATGTAAAATATACAGAAATGGTCTCTTTTTGGCCAAGGACTTGGCAAGGACACAAGTTCTGATTAGTTCTGAATGTATTTTTGAGGTATTCCACTGAAAATAGCTTTCTGTGTCTTTTCAATTAGGCTGTAGACTCCGGAGATTGTGCACTGCCATGCAAAATTTTGAATGGGTAACAACCAGTTACTTGTGCACTTAATGTGCATAAGGATCAGGGGAAAAGCTCTTACATGAGATAACCTATCTCTAGAAAACATGGGAGTGGATTAAAAATTTTCTCTGAGTACCTGAGTAAGAACTAACATTGCTGGGACTACCTTAATCTCTAATCTCCCATCCTCACTGATAAAAGTGTTTAGGGCTGATAAAAGTATCTGCATTTAGGGCTACTTTGATTCAGGTCACTTAAATTTACGAATTATAATGTGCAGCAGGTTACATTGAAGAGAAATAAGTCAGATTGTCAACATAGGCATGTGTTTTCTGGCTGTACAATGGTAATCTGTTTCTGCAGGAAACCAAGTTTGTTTCTGTCACAGCATGAGTAGTCTCAATCAATAGATTTGTTTCTTGATGACTTCAGTTAATCTCAGATGCTTTTCCGTGCTACTTCCCCTTGAGTTCAGCCTCTTAGGAAATTCCCAGTAACCTTCTGGGATAAAGGCATTTATTAATTAACAGATGCATAATTTTGTGCAGGTAGTTGCGCATTGCTGTGAAACTGTGTGTCTGGGAACCTTCCTGGGAACCTCAGAAGGCGAGAACTCTGTGGAAAACTATTATGGTGCACTGCTATGTTATAGTTTGGCGAAAGTATATCAAAAGTTGGGGACTTACGTGTGGAAAACTTTTTTGTTTTTGTAAAATTCACCCAGACCTTTAGCAATCAGAAAAGGTTCTTAAAATAGTCATTTGTTTTGTTTCTAATTCGGTAGCTCTAATATAAAATGAGTGTAACTGTCCTGGGTTCAGCCTTAAACCATGACAGTAACCAAACCAGACTGAAAAAGTGCTATCTTCCTCCACTTCTGAATTCTGTACTGGTATCAATCTACATTATTCTACAGCTCTAGTGTTTGGCAGAATTACAAGGTGACACACCTATCTAACAAAATGTGCCCACAGCTTTATAGTTTCATCTATTTTAGAAAAAAAAAAAAAACCCACCCCAAAAAAAAAAAAACAAAAAAACCCACAAAAAAACAAAACAACAACCCCACAACCCAAAACCAAACCAACTACCCAACTCTGAATGCTCTGAATTTCCATTAGGTTCACAAGAAAAACATTAGTTACTAGAGGGTTGAGAGGAAGAGTGAACTGAATGCAGTTCAGCTGTTTTCAAAAGAGTTGGATAGACTGTTTGAACTTTTAATAGCAGAATACAAATTTCATTGAGGAATGGGAGAATATCTTCCACCTTTTGTGCTGCTTGTAAATTCTCTTACTGCATATGGGGAAACACTGACTCCCTTGCTTGACACCGTTACTGTATTAGATTTCATGCTTACTAACATGATTTCAAAGGACACAAAGATAGGGGATATGTTCAAAGTCCAGTAGAATTCTGGCTGAAAAATGAAATCAAAATTAGCATTAAAGTTCCTTTAAAGACATCAGTGTTTCTTTGATTTTTTCCTGTCTATTTTCTTCTTACTCCTTCTAAGACAGGAAACTCATTGGTTTCTTCAGAATCTGGCAGTTGGATAAATTTCTATCTTGTGATGGAGCCAGCACGGCTCTCTCTGTAAATCCACTGCTGTTGCATCGTGCTACTAAGGTCAACATTGTAATAACCTATAGCAGAATTTAAGTCTGCAGCAATTCCAATACCTTCACACTTCACAGGGAAACCGAGTTAAAAAGTAAACTTTGCAAACCTGAAGAGGCCAAGCCAGAGCCAGAACAGAACCTGTGCCAGAGAGCATGTACTATAGATGGGTGTTACCTGGCAATGAAGAAGTTGATTTTGTAAAGGACTATATGTGTGAAAGCTTGAAAATCTTGAGTTTAGACTTGCATGTAGCAAGGAAAAACAGTGTTTCCTTTCAAGCTCACAGACCTTGAGGAGAGGTACAAGATGGATAAAAGAGATCCTCTGGATCAGAGGAGTAACAATTAACTTCAGACAGATTAGGGTCCAAAATACAGAAGTAATTTTGAAAAGCTCAGCAAACCAGAAGATAATTGTCCCTAAAGGAACATGGTTCGTTATAATGCTAAAAGTCCCAGCCCCTGAGATAAAAAACTCATCGAACACTCATGGTGAAACACTCATGCCCTGTGAAACACTCATAGTGAAAACACTCTTTAAACAGAGTCAAGAGACTTTAAACGTGTCTTTAAACAGAGGCAAGAGACTGTGAGAGCCAATGACTATAGATACAGACTGTTACATGTACGTAAAACACTGAGTTTCACTGTTTGAAATGGATAAAGTGGCTAGCTGGCAGACTGAGGGTATGCTAGCTTTGTGGAGTCACCACCTAGTACCCATCTCTGCACAGACATGAAATAAATGTTTTGATTGTGTGTTAATCGTCTCTCTGCACACCAGGTGAAGAACCTTGATGTTGGGACAACGTAGGGACCCATCTCTGACAGTGTTCAAGGCCAGGTTGGATGGGGCTTTGAGCAACCTGGTCTAGTAAAAGATGTCCCTGCCCTTGGGAGAGGAGTTGGACTAGATGAACTTCAAAGGTCCCTTCCAAACAAACCATTCTGTGATTCTCTGGTTCTATGATTTTGGTTAGGAAGCTGGGCTTTGCTGCTGTGGTGCCAGGAAAAGGATATTCCTGAAGGTCTTAGGGGTGCTGCTGTTAATAAGGTCTCCTCTGCATTTCTGCCCACCCTTCCCCAGCAATAGCTGCTTTCCTATGCATGTCTTCCTCATATTCATCAGCCAGCCCATAAGGCCATGTGTTTTGCTGGCTGTAGCAATCTGCCGCCCCAGATACCTTAGACACTAGAAGCATTTTCCTCATGACTGAAACTGGCCCTGTCATCAGCACAGTAGTTAGAAAGGAAGTCTGTGCAAAAGAGAAAACATTAAATCAGCCTTACTCAATACCAGCACTCTTCAAAACAGCCCAAATGTTCACCAACAAATCTTATTTGGAGATACTGTTTCGCGCCTAATCATCAAAGCAGCAAAAGCTCAGCCGTGGAGAAAGCCAGGTTATACTTTATTCTCTAATCCTTGGCGTAAAGCTACATAAATAATCTCCCATGCTGTCAGGCCCTGAGGGCACCACCAGGCTTGCCTGTCCCTGCCCAGCCTTGTCAAGGCTCCCCCTCCCCTGCCCATAGCTCAGGACCCCACATCAACCCCCAGGGCCATCAGCCCCTGTCCTGGGAATGGGGGGGGGGCTGGTCTGCAGCTACTCAGAGCCCTGCCTGGTCATCGCCTCTGCCAAGCCAGGCCCACATGTAGGTTCATATCTCAGCCAAGCCTCAGCCCATTCCTGTCCCTGTCCCCAAAGAGGTGCCAGATGCTGAGGGCTGGGGCTCCCCTGATGCCCCCAGCTGCTCTGCTCCTGGCTGGGACAGGCACTGGCTGAAAGGCCTTGCCCTGTGCCCTCAGCATAGAATCATAGAATGGTTGTGTTGGAAAGAACCTTAAGATCACCAAGCTCCAGCCCCCTGTCATGGGCAGGGACACCTTGCACTAAACCATGTCACCCAAAGCTCTGTCCAACCTGGCCTTGAACACTGCCAGGGATGGAGCATTCACAACTTCCTTGAGCAACCCATTCCAGTGCCTCACCACCCTTACAGTAAAGAATTTCTTCCTTATATCCAATCTAAACTTCCCCTGTTTAAACTTGTTACCCCTTGTCCTGTCACTACAGTCCCTAATGAAGAGTGCCTCTCCAGCATCCTTGTAGGCCCCCTTCAGATACTGGAAGGGAGCCCCCTGGCGAGCCTCCAATGGTCCCGGCCTAGAGGGAGCCCCTGGTGCATATGTGGCCTGGGTTCAGCTTGGAGGAGAGGTGATGGAGGGTGTCTCCAAACAGGAAAAGACTGCAGTTGTCCTAGCTGATAACACATTCAGGAAGCTTATGGTGCTTCTGACCTGCTAGGCTTCTGCTGCTGGGCCTGGATGGTGCCCATGTCATCTTTTCTTGAAAATGCTGGGAGTTGTTTTCCAGCACAAATCTGAGCAATATAGAAACTAAGGCCAGTGCTCTTTCTCCATGTGTCCAGTGGTTGCTTTTTCACTCCTTATCCATTTACTTCCACTGGGTTTTGGTTTCAGCCTGATGTTCCTCCCTTTAAACTGCTATGTTGCCTGGGGATTTCAGTATCAGTTTATCATTGTTTTGTGTGAATATATCCATCTGAGAGCCACCACCTGTCAGGACATCTCCAAGGCAGCACTTCTCTTTCTAGGGTGGTCAATAAAGACTCCAAGATTTTTCTGTCAGGTTCTGCCTTGCATTTCTGGTGGTCTTCCAAGAGGAACTTGCCCATGATACCTGTTAAGCAGAACATCTCTACTGAAATGTTTCTAGGGATGTGTTTGTTTTGTCACAGTTTGTGTCTTCACAGAGCGATGGTACAACTGAATGGTGCTTAAGGGTAACCAGACTGTATTGAAATGGAGTTACTGAGCTATCAAAAGCAGTAAAATGACATTGATTAAATTAACCTGAGGTGGGCTCTGTGCTGATGATGCAATGCCAGTTTCAGCTTCAAAGGTAGCCTAAATGTAGCTGCATGGTACTGCAATGTGGCATGTATATACTTGGTTGTAGACACTACCAGAAGGAGTGGCCTATGAAGGCAGGGGCCGACAGCCCTGCAGGGAGGTGGTCAGTGGCAGTGGGTCTTCAAGAGTCTGCAGTACCTGCAGCATCAGATCCATTGAAAGTGCATGAGGTTTCCCAGGTTAAGAAAATACTACAGTCAGCACTAGTATCAACAGAAAGTGTATTTTCAACTTTTGTATTGCTACGGTTGTATGACCCTTGTGATCAGTGAGATTTATGATGAGATTTACAACTTCCCACAGTGTGACCTGAGGTATTGAGAATGGGAAATGCATGGTTTCTAGGTGTCAGAGAAGAGGTGTTAACCAAGCTGTATGCTTGGCAATATTTTACATCAGTGAGAAGAGAGATAAACTAAAAAAAAAAAAGAAATTGTCCATAGAATTCAAGAATCACAGAATGGTTTGGGTTGGAAAGGACCTTAAGATCATCTACTTCCTACCCCATGCTATGATGTACTGTTTATTTTAGTGGATGACATATTATCAAAAGGTATGCCAGCAATTGGTGGCTTACATTATTCAAGGTGCTTGTAAAACTTACAGGAAATGATTGCTTTGAAACTATAACTGGTCACATTCCATATTCAGAATATTTTGTGTGATGAATTTTGGCATTTTCTTCTAACACATTATCTCCAAAGTATAGCTTTTTCATCATCCAATCAGGACCATATTAATGTCTCTGCAGAATTATATTTATGATTATAAACAATATAATATTGTTTATATATGTGATAAACATATATATATGTTTATATATGATGTTCCTCTGGCTTTAGAAAGAGCTAGTTGATGAAACATATACAGCTTCCATTTGCTCTGAAGCATCATTTCATTGGTACATTTAAGGCCCTTTTTTGATCACTTGCATTATTTCCTTCACTGTGAGTGAGAATTGGTGTGTGCACGTGCCTTGAAGTCACCTTCAGTAATCATAGAATCATAAAATCATAGAATAGTTAGGGTTGGAAAGGACTTTGAGATCATCCAGTTCCAACCCCCCTGCCATGGGCAGGGACACCCCACACTAAACCGTGTCACCCAAGGCCTCATCCAACCTGGCCTTGAACACTGCCAAGGATGGAGCATTCACAACTTCCCTGGGCAACCCCCTCCAGTGCCTCACCACCCTCTCAGTAAAGAATTTCTTCCTCATATCCAATCTAAACTTCCCCTGTTTCAGTTTGAACCCATTGCCCCTTGTCCTGTCACTACAGTCCCTGATGAAGAGTCCATCCCCAGCATCCTTGTAGGCCCCCTTCAGATACTGGAAGGCTGCTATGAGGTCTCCACGCAGCCTTCTCTTCTCCAGGCTCAACAGCCCCAACTTTCTCAGCCTGTCTTCGTATGGGAGGTGCTCCAGTCCCCTGATCATCCTCGTGGCCCTCCTCTGTTGTTCCAACAGTTCCATGTCCTTTTTATGTTGAGGACACCAGAACTGCACACAATACTCCAAGTGAGGTCTCATGAGAGCAGAGTAGAGGGGCAGGATCACCTCCTTTGACCTGCTGGTCACGCTCCTTTTGATGCAGCCCAAGATACGTTTGGCTTTCTGGGCTGTGCGCACACACTGACGCCGGCTCATGTTTATTTTCTCATCGACCAACACCCCCAAGTCCTTCTCTGCAGGGCTGCTCTGAATCTCTTCTCTGCCCAACCTGTAGCCGTGCCTCGGATTGCTCCGACTCAGGTGTAGGATCTTGCACTTGGCATGGTTCAACTTCATCAGGTTGGCATCAGCCCACCTCACAAGCGTGTCAAGGTCCCTCTGGATGGCATCCCTTCCCTCCGGCGTATCAACCGAACCACACAGCTTGGTGTCATCAGCAAACTTGCTGAGGGCGCACTCAATCCCACTGTCCATGTCACCGACAAAGATGTTGAACAAGACCGGTCCCAACACCGATCCCTGAGGGACACCACTCGTTACTGGTCTCCAGACAGACATCGAGCCATTGACCACAACTCTTTGCGTGTGGCCAACCAGCCAGTTCTTTATCCACCGAGTGGTTCACCCATCAAATTGATGTCTCTCCAATTTATAGACAAGGATGATGTGTAGGACAGTGTCGAATGCTTTGCACAAGTCCAGGTAGATGACATCAACTGCTCTGCCCCTGTCTGTCAGTTTCGTAGCCCCATCATAGAAGGCCACCAGATTGGTCAGGCAGGGTTTCCCCTTAGTGAAGCCATGCTGGCTGTCACCAACCACCTCCTTGTTTTTCATGTGCCTTAGCATGCCTTCCAGGAGAATCTGCTCCAAGAGTTTGCCAGGCACAGAGGTGAGACTGACTGGTCTGTAATTCCCCGGGTCATCCATTTTCCCCTTCTTGAAAATGGGGGTTATATTTCCCTTTTTCCAGTTGTCAGGAACTTCACCTGACTGCCATGATTTTTCAAATATGATGGACAGTGGCTTAGCAACTTCATTCGCCAGCTCCTTCAGGACCCGCAGATGGCTTTTGTCAGGTCCCATGGACTTGTGTACTTTTAGGTTTTTAAGATGGTCTCAAACCAGATCCTCTCTTACAGTGGGCCTAGGGTCTTCATTCTTACAGTCCCTGCGTTTGCCTTCCAAGACTTAGGTGGTACGATTCAAATTCTGGCAGAGAACAGCCTCTGCATCAATGGTAATGCACAGCTTTTCCAAGCTCTTAAGAACTGCAGGACTATAGATAAGTAAATTCAATAAAATGAAACTCTCAGCACTGCCTCCTTCAACTAATGGAATCACCACTCAACTTCCCAAGTTTGACACTTCTAGTTTTTCAGGACTTTGTTGAATTATATTCCCCAATTCTGCAGCAAGAATCTCATAGGAGAGAACCTGTGTTCCCTGATCTCTTGCTGACCCCAAGGGGATGTGAGTCAGGTCTGACCAGTGCCCAGCAGCAGGAGAACTCTAAGGAATATTTTAGGAAGGATAGGAACTGAGGAAGAAGTAACAATGCCAGAAGAGCAGAAGCTCCTGCAAAATGCAGATTTATATGCATTAATGTAGTTGAGATTATTTTTGGCTACCTAGCCTCATTCATATACAATAGCAAAAGGCCTAGATGGCAAAATAATCTTGAAATCAGAATTGTGAGTCGGAAGGGGAGGAGATGAAGTCTGTGAGAGAGAAAGAAAGATGTGGTGTCCAGTGGGTAGCCTTAAATGTGCATTGTAAGTATTATAAGATTTTCTTCAAAATATATATATTAAAAAAAAAAAAAAAAAAAAGGTGTTGCCACTGGTTGATTTACTCCTGAGACTTCTTGGGTTGACTTTGTGATCACTCCCCTACTGCTTACACACACAGCCTGAAGGTTTGCTTTTGGTATTTTACCTTGTGGTCATGTTTCGGAGATGCTTCATCGAAACAAGATTTTATTATTTTCAGAAGTTTATGAAGCAAAGAATTGGAATAGTTTGAAACAGACAAAATATTCTAACATCACTCAGTTCAGTTATAAACCTGAAATATGTAAAGTAATAATAGGACATTGACATTTACCACTTGAAAGAGCATCTACTATGCAAATCAGATTTTCTACAGGAGACAAAATTTTAAAACCAAATAAATATACCTCTGAGACCTCCTCAGGCAAAATTCAAATAGCCTCCAAGAATATAATTGTAGATGAAGCCATTGAACACCAATCAATAGAAGATAATCACTGGCCATCTTAAAATTGCATCATTTACAGCAATCGTTTGAGGAAATGTCAGCAAATAACTTTGCTGTTTCATTTTCATATGTGTGTAACTGAATGTTTTGCTCCTGTTTATTTGCTGTTGCTGTTTGAAAGAATTTCTGCAGCCTCATATCAATTTATTTGCTGTTGGAGTTTCAGAGGATCCCAAATGGGAGCAATTTATGTCCAGCTAAAGTAAATTTTGTATTTCCTCAATGATAAAAAGATTGAAAATCAATGAATTTAAATAGATGTCAATATGCTTATTGATCTGAAGGTACCTTCCCTAGAGAGAAGCTTCTTATGCTCAATCATGTAATTTTATATATACATATGTATGTTTGTGTATAGTATTTTAGGCATATAACATTCATACTTGCTTAATGTTTTGTCCTAGCTTGGTGAGATTTGATCTTAAATTTGGTTTTGATTCTGGTGTGATATAACCAAGAATACATGGCTGGATATAGCAGAATGGGGACATCTACATAGCTTGGGTGTTGGTCGCATGAAGTTCGCTTGGGGGGGGGGGGGATTTCTTTTCCCTCATTTAAGGGGTGGATGCCCCACCACAGTTGAATTGCAGTTCATGACATGGTGCCAACTGGTCCTCTGTGTTAGCCCCTAGGAGATTACAGGGAGGTTATTGAGCTCCTATGCTGTGCAAAGTGTGCAAGGTATGCTGTTTTGCACTCTGCCTCCCTGCAAGCACTTCAGGGTATAACTGCATGTCCCTTGAACTCCTCCTCACAAGTGTTGATGGTTCATCATATGTGTTGATTTTGCTTGGAGCCAAACTGAGACTGGCTTCCAGATTTAACATGTTTTAGATGACTCACTCTTTCAGAGAAGCAGCTGTAGGGTACTCAGAAATACACGAAAATGGCAAGCCAATGACAAACGTCATTGTGGTGGTGACAGCAGTTGCTAAATATGGTGCAGCACCTGACAGGTGAATAGAGGTGGTGAGCCAATAACATTAAAATCCTTGGGCATCTTCCCACAACTCTGGCATTCCTGGCAAAAATGATATGTCCCTAGAAGTTTATAGATAAATAATTACCGTATTGCATTTGGGACATGATTCTGAATTATGTATGTTGCTGTTGTTACTTAAAGTATTTCAATCTTGATCTAAATTTTGATCTTGGGATCAGTCATATACTTAAAGGTGAAGTATTCTTTTATCTGAAGGCACTCTGGACTTCAGTAGAGATGTGCCAGACACTGAAGTGGCCTTTCAGTGCATAAATTGCTGAAGGAAAAGGCCTTTGTCATTTCTTTAGGGTGTGAACTAGTGTGACCAACCTATCTGCATGCCACCTTGCCGTTTCTGTCATCTTTGCTAGGTTTCTGTTATTCAGAGGAATGGGACTAAAAGAGAGCACAGACCTTCCCCAGACAGATTTACAGGAGAACAAAGCTGAAATGCTTTATTTTTTTCATTGTTAAGGTTCTGCTCTCCTAAGAGACCATCTGCTTAGGGGTTGATGGTATTTTTTAGTGATATGCCCTGTGAATATTTCTGGCTTGATACATGAGAAGACATTAAACCTTTCACTCAGCCAGTGACACCAGGTTAAGCAGGCTCCACTGGAACAAATCAGGAGACTTGTAGCCTATTTGCTATGCTTAGTGAGTAGCCCCAAGCTCCTACTGAAGTATCTTTCCCCCAAAATCTCTGGTTTGTTGTGGATTTTCCTTTACTTGCAACATCTATGTTTCAGACGTGCTAAGTCATCCCTTCCTGGGAGATAAGGGTCTTGTTTTGGGAATGATGTATTGCAATAGAGGCTCCAACTGGGAGCCAGAGCAAACAATTTAAGCCTTGTTTTACACAGAATTTAAATAACAAAGATAGTGTTGTATAAGATTTGGTATCCAGGTAAGTACACAGAGAGAAGAGTGGACAAGTTTTCCAATATAATCAGAAGGCTTCTGTGATTTGAGGGCCCTTGAGACAGTGATTTTATCTCCTTCAGTCCTGTCTTTCTCCTCCTTTCTCCCATAGCTGCTTCTCACAAGCCTTGAGCTAGGGGATACCCAGGAAAGCTGTTTAAAATAACCCACATGAATCATTCATTTATAAACTGAAGCCTGAGTTTGTCAGTGTACAAAAGTATAACTGGATTAAAAAGCAGTTCAAGAGATTCATGGGAAGAAGGTGCCTGGCAGCCTATTAAACATGATGATGTACATGTAACCTTCTATTCTGATGGTCACCAAAGCTGCCAGAAGTGAGGAAGGCACATGAGAGGGAAGCATGATTGTGTGCCTCATTTGTCCTTACGCTCCCACCCAATATCTGCTAATGGCTGTCCTCAGAAACAAGACATTGATTTGGAAATTCCTATTGATGCAACTCAGAATGTGTAAGTTTTGTGGCAGTCTTAAGCAGAGGGCTAAGGAGTGCAAGCAGCACTGAAAGTATTTCTCCCTTAGAAACTGTCTTTGAGGTTTGTGGAAAAAAAATTGGCTTTCCTTTGCTGTATTATTCCTATTTTGTAGATAATATCTTACCTCTTGGGTACTTGTCCTGGTGCTTTCCTGGATACAAATGGAATTTTTCTTTGATATAGTGCCCGCTGCGTGACACAAAGGACTGCACTTAATCTAAAATAGGTAGCAAGAATATCTATTCAAGATTCCTATATTTCGGGACTTGGTGTTTAAGAGAGTAATAACAGCATATGGGTTGAGACTTACTGGTAAAGAGAAAATAATCTGGTGTAACCCTGTTTGGAAAGAAACGATTATATTGATATTTTCATCTAATATGAGCATAAACCTCAATGATCTACTGAACTATATACGTACATATTTCTATAGATTTCTAAGACAGAACCTTGTACAGACTGTGTGAAATACTATTACTATAACTGGGTTGAATCATTTGGTTTTACACTCTTTTCCTTTCTCAGTTCTTATTGCGTAGCATCATCACTTGAAATGGTGGCTTAAACAAAAGACAGACTTTAAAGCAAAGAGGGCTTTTCCTCCACACCCACACTAATACCTAAAAATACTCTTAAAATTATTCAGGAATTAATCTTTTTATACTGAAGTTCCTCAGATACGTTGTGTTTTGCTTTTAGAGGAGTAAGTCAGTTTTTCATATGCTCTTAACACATTCAGTTTGTGAATATTGCTTTCATTTCTGCATTTGTGAAGTATTGTAAAAGCTGCCTGCTTGTGATTTGATCAATATAACTTGTCTTTAATGCTATACTTTGTGGAGGTAGCGTTTGATCGTAAGGGCTGAAAGGCATACCCTATACAGTATGTGAAAAGTCAAAAAATATAACAGGTAAATTTCTGCTAATTAAGTAGGTCATGCCTGACCAAGAATGAGACATGGTAATCTGTGATGGTACCATGAAAAATGCATTGTAATTAGGTACCACAGCTTGAATATGGATCATCAATATTCAACAGATATATGCCTCTTTGTTGGTTCCAAGTCTTAAACAGATTTTCACTGAAATGGAAAATCAAGTAATAACAAAAGAAAGAAAGGGGTGGGAAGAGAAATTGATACAGTGCTCCAATATTTCACTATTTAAGAAATAAATATCTTTATTATTCATTATTCCAATCTTCTTTTAAGGAAGACTAAAATGCTGGCATATACTTAATTTTAGAAAAGAATGTTTGACACTGAAAGATTTTTCCTGCTAAACTGCCTGTCTTTTTGTCTCTTCTGTATGGCAGAATTTATGGAAATATCTGAATGTATATGAAACTAATTCACTTCCAACCCACATACCTCCTGAAACTGTAGCCTCTTTTGTGATGCTACAGAAAACATGTCAAGAGTTACATATCTACTATTCAGGGACTAGTGCTTACAGTAATGATCAGGAGCATTTTATGGGTACAATAAAATATGTCTGTATGTCCCATAGCTACTTCTCTGTTTCTTGTCATTGTTGCAGAGCTGTGAAATTCCACAAAGGGGTAATATTGGGAATTCTGTGAACACCCATTTGTTCAAATGTTCAAAGGCAATTCAGTTAAATTCAGTTAAAGCAATTACTATCTCAAAAGTTTTCTTTCCCAGTTGTGATGTACAGGTTGGCACTAGTAGTATATGTACAGTGTGCACTGTTGTATGTCCAAATTAGCAGGTGGTGATCATCCTGCAGAGGTAAGTAGAGAATGCATGAGACCCAACATCCACACCAACACCTTCTTAGAGGTACATTTCCAGATACTGAATGAATGCCCGTAAGCAGATGGAGCACACTCAGTGCATCCCAGTTGAGTTTCATCCCAAATTAAGGCAGTCTGTGAGTTCTGAGATTGCCCTGTAGTGAAAAGCAAAATGAAGTATAGAGGAATGCTCAGGAGAGTCTCTTCAAAAGTGCACTCCTGACCTCAGCTAGAATACTAGCGGAGATGCATCTGTTGAGGCTGGGATTTTCAAACTGAAGTAAAGAGAAGTAGTCGCCCCAAGGGCTGTTTTCAGACACCTTCTCAACAGTGATAGACTGCTGCATCGTTATTTGCTTGAGCTAGAACAGAAGGTCTGTAGTTTGAATTCTACAGCAGAATTCAAGGTTTTGGTTAAAATGCTTTTAGGTCTTTATATGATTGATTGATTGATGGCTTGGCTTCGTGAATGAAGATTTGGGAAGGGCGTTACCCACACTCACTACAAGCGCGATGACTAAGGGCAAGTGGAATAGGCAATAACTGATTGGAGAAAAGCTGCATAGGCAATCAGGAAGGTTCCGCACGAGACTGTCATCTCCTGGATCAAGCTCAAGCGATCGAAGGCCTGAACCGCCCACAGGCAAGGTTGGATCTGCAGCTTCCAGTGCACCTTGTCACATGCCATTTTGACCGTCGCCTGTTGCTACAGGGCTTTGCAAGTGTGAGTAAACCCTTCCAGCCTGCACAATGGATTTTTTAGGTGAGGCGCAGCGTGTGCAGAATTGGCCTCACCCTTTACACCTGAGGCTTATCTGCCATGGCCTGGATAGCTAGGATGGTGACAGCAAAGTCCTCAGGTTGTAGGTTTTGTAAGAGTGTCCTTCTCTTAGATGGAAGACCTCACAAGGCTAGACGAGCTCCGTCAGACCCGGTTTGAAGATAGGAGTTTTCCTTCTCCTATGAGAATGGCATGTCTTCACTAACGAAGATTTGGAAAGGGTTTTACCCTTGCATTCTGAACAAGACTGTCATCTCCTGGGTCAATCTCAAGCGGCCAATGACGCAATAGCACAACATCAAGTGTCTAGGCGGGGTTCTGACTTAGAGGCGTTCAGTCATAAGCCCGCGGATGGTAGCCTCGCGCCAGTGGCTCCTCAGCCAAGCACACGCACCAGGGGTCTGAACCTGTGGTTCCTCTCATACTGATCAGGATTACTATTGCAACAACACATCATCAGTAGGGTAAAACTAACCTGTCTCGCGACGCTCTACTGAAGTATAAGACCCAGTGCAGTTTCATTAAACAAAATCTCCTCGGCTTCCAGTCCTATCCTGGAATTTTTAATAGGAAAGCTGGCTATCCTACCCTGCATTAGAGGCTTGAAGCACTGGAGATAATGCTGCTCAAACGTAGAATGAAGATGTTTTCTGAACATTTTTTCAGTCCAGGCATGGTGCTTGGAGAGGGCTTGCATCTCTCTTGCTATATGATTTTGCATAGGGTCAGGTGAGGTATATGCTCTGCTTGCAGGCTTTCACTGGAAGTTAGAAACCCCGTTCTCTCATGTCCCTCAAGCTGAAAATCTCATTTTCGTTTAATTTAATTTCATTTCATTACTGTAGCTCTCTAGCCTCCTCTGACTCAAGTCTTTCCTCTTGCAATAAGAAATGTCATATGCACACAGTCATTTTACACGTATCATAGTTCAGACTTCATTATAATATATTATTAGTTATATTAAGTCTCTCATACGTCAGTCTTATCTATCACGATGGTGTCAGAGTGAGCAGCTGGGAAAGTGTGTCAGTAATTTCTTTATCTCATCTGATGAATATCAAATATTAAAATCAGCTCAATTCATTCTTGCACCCACATTGTTTCATTAGCAACATATATTTCATACCTCTTTCCTTTGTGAAATATTCTTGCTACCTACTTTAATCAGAGAAATGAGTAACTAATCACTTATCTGTGCATTGTAATAGAAATTAGTAAAATGATCAGAGTTTGGGAATTGCTGTTACACACGCATTTAAATGATGCATAATATTATAATAATGCTGATAAAAATAAGACATTCTCAGGCAAAAAATACCAATTTGTGGTTAGTCTGAATAAACTAAATGACAGCTATTGCATCATGGCTGTGTCATAAACTTTTATGAATATTTTATTTTTAAGCTCTAAATCTTACATAAATGACACAATTTTAAACACATGCTTGATTTTAAAACAATTTTAGATTTGGATTCTTTTTAGTATTATGGATTTTTGTGCATGTATGTTTATTTTGAAACAGATTCTTGCTCAAAGGGGATTCCAGTTTCAGCACTACAGGCTGAAGTCTTTTCTGCATGAAATACCTGATTGTTTCACAGAATCACAGAATCCCAAGGGTTGGAAGGGACCTCAAAAGATCATCTAGTCCAACCCCCCTGTAAAAGCATGTTAACCTAGAGTACATCACACAGGAACTTGTCCAGCCAGGCCAGGCCTTGAATATTTCCAACGTAGGAGACTCCACAACCCCCCTGGGCAACCTGTTCCAGTGCTCTGTCACTCTCACAGTAAAGAAGTTTTTCCTGATGTTCACATGGAACCTCTTATGCTCCAGTTTACACCCATTGCCCCTTGTCCTATCACTGGACATCACTGAGAAAAGCCTAGCTCCATCATCCTGACACTCACCCTTTACATATTTGTAAACATTGATGAGGTCACCCCTCAGTCTCCTCTTCTCCAAGCTAAAGAGACCCAGCTCCCTCAGCCTCTCCTCATAAGGGAGGTGTTTCAGTATTAAATTCTGAGTTCAGCAATCATAAAAGTCCATAGAAGATCAATCTGAAAAAATAATATGATTTTAACTTTGGTAGAACTTAGTTGTGTGTCTTTTATCTGGAACATTATTTTGAGATTGGTAGATCTTCAGAACAAGTTCTCATTTTGGCTCTGTACAATACCTGCACATACAATATGAAAGGCAGTCTACATCCCTGTTTCTCAGCAGGGATGTCTCAGCAAGGTATGAGCAAAAAGCTTCAATCTGCCAGATGCCCTACCTCGTGGGTGAGGCATTTCACTCCTTTCACCTCTACAGTGCACTTGGGGAAAGAGCCTCTCCTGAACTGGTTCAGTGGGCTGCATCCTTAAAGTTTTGATGCGCATCTGCTCCACTGCTGAGAAGCAGCGCTTGGAGGAAACTTCTTGCCTCTTTGCAGTATGATCAGGCCTCATTACACCCCTCAAGATAGCTCTTTTTCAGAACTTGATGAATTTTGTATCTCTTCCTAAACTATGCAGTTAGAAGATAAAACAGCTGTACCAATGAAAGCCTATAGATGTAAGTCTTATTTGTATTTTTGCTTTTCCTAACAAGTCTTGGCTAGTTCCAGAATTGCTTCTGGTTGGTGAGTAAGAGGGAAGGGGCAAAGAGCCCTGCTACAGATTTTCTTTACCTGTGGTATGTAGCATTTTCCTCTTCCCTCTCTGATGTAGTGATCACTTACTCCTGAATGCAACAACTGTAAACAGTGGCTTTCATGCGAATCCCATAGATCTGGAAAAAAATAATCCAGTAACATGTCTGAAACCAGGGAGACAGGTATTTCTCAGGTGGCTATTTCTCAGGTGGCTAAACAGATTCTTCACATGAATGTCCTTTTTCAGATCATTCCTTAACTTCCCTTTTGGTTTTCAGCAGACCTGAATTAAAATAAGATGACTCTATCTACATCTTCCATCACTGCTGTCTGTCAGCTTCTGTTGGCTATCTTGGAAGGTAGGCTATATTTTAATATTTGAGTTATTGATACACCACAAATAATTTGCTTGGTAAAAATACTGAATTTGCTACTGAGATTCACCTGAAGATATCTAAGTACACTTAGAGACTGTCCACAGCAAAGGTGAAATTCTAAGTACAGTATAGAAACCTAGCCATTTGCATCACTTGTAATTAACTTTTCTATACTGTTTCATGTCTGGGTGTGAATAATAAAACTGCAAATATTTGCATGTTTCCTTTTACATGATTGGCAAAAAGTAGCCTGGGAAGCACACATCCAACTTTGTTTCAGGTAGTTTTGTGGAGGAAACTTCTCTGTACTCTGAACAAAAATATCCCTGTGAAAAGCAAAGAGGGAGTGACCAGGTGGGCCTTGGGACATGAACACCCAGCTCCCACCGTAACAGCACATGGTCTGGGCATTTCACTGAAGTCCCTTTGAAAGACTGAACTATGGAATTAGATCAGAAAAAGCTTTACTTGATGGTATAATTCACTTCCCTGCCATGCAGGAGACAAGGTGTAATGTTGTATCTCAATCAGCATTAGCTGTGTGGCAGCAGGATCAGAGTCCCAGTCACAAACCAGGCAGTAGCATCCCATTCTGTGAGGTTTTGAACAGGCATAAATGAAGAATCTGATGGCTCATCCACAGCTGATGACTTAGGCTATAGATCTATTTCCTGCTTTGCTTTTCTTTTCTCAGGGAAACACTACATCATGTATTATGTAAACATCAAGGATACTGTCTTGCCCGTGCTGTTTAGTAAATTGCATAGTTCTTCTTGGTAGAATATAGATGTCAACATGAATATTGAAAATGTCCAAGGATGTCACAAGACCTTGCACACAGGGGAGAGATGGCATGCTATTAATGATCCTTTCTTCCACAAGCAAATTCCAGTCATGTTGTATAAAGGTGGGACAGAAATAAAAAATAGCCCTTCATGAAAAGCAGCCCTGTCTGCTGTACCTCTGACATAGTAGACTTATTTAAAGTGAATTTTTGGGGAAAGAAGAACCTGGAGATGCAGTTATTATTTCTACTGTAGTGTGGAAAGGGCTTTGCTGCTGTGAATAATAACAGCCATGTTGATGGGTAGACCTAAATTAGAAGTGAAAGAGTTGTTCATTCAAATCAAAAGTCCATCTTAATGTGAAGATAAGGGAGTCTGAGGAGTTTTTATTTCTATTTTTGCTTGCAGGCCTACTATATATTATTCAGGGACTTTTTAAAGTTGTAAAACTTGTTAATAATATCACAGATCATCAAAGTTTTAAATTATTTCTTTGAGTTCATTTTTGAATTCTCCTCTTCTACTAGGCAATTACAAACTCAGTAGGGGATTTTTCTTGGTGCAAAGTGATGCCTAAAAGAACATAGTGATTTTTTCCTTAATTTTTTTGCATATATTGATCAACATTCATCAAAGCGTTCCTTTGCTGTAACATCTGGGGTCCTTATGTATTCAGAATTAGGAAATATCCTTGGCATTTGAGATACCAAAAGCTAGCTAGTGACCATAGGCAGCCTATTTGAAAGGGCAGGGCTTGGTGGTGAATGTGGATCAGTGGAACAAAGCTATGTTCTGAGCTACTCAGTTTGCTGTGGATGATTTCATGGCTGCAGGGACTCCTGTGGTAGTGTTCAGTGCTTTCCTGTGCCTCACATATGGTTCACTGCAGTACTATATCTTTGGAATTCCTTCTTGTACACAGGAATGGGCCATGAATTCTCTTTTATGTATGTAAATGAATATGTGTATTCAGTGCTCCTGATAGTTTTAATTTGCTTTCACTGGTGTCCTTTACTGAGGAGGGCAATATGAATTTTGAACCTATTTTGAACTTTATGTGTTGTTAACTTACTCAAGAAGCTGAACCATTTAAAATCTTTTGGTTTTCATCATTATGGGTCCTTGAAGCCTGAAGTCTTCACACCAGCATGTTGAGAATGTCAGAAGGAATCTGTCCTTTAGTCCTTCCCTCGGATGAATAGCCATGCTGTTCAGGAAAATGCAATCTGAAATCTGTCTAGAGAAATGAAAAAGTAAACAAGTAGGAGCTTTATTTTTAAAGAGGAATGGTACTTGGAACTCTTAAGGACCTGCAACAAAAAATAAGGTTAATATTATAAATATTAAGGTTAATATTATAAATATTAAGGTTAATATTATAAAGTGGTAAGATTTGCCTCAGCATTCAATTAAAAAAAACCCAAACAAATTGATAATAAATATAATACTAACATATCAAGAAGAACAAATACTCTGGGCTTAGTTGTAGCTGGCTGTGTTCAGGAGTAGCCTCTAAACTGTGAACTAGAATGTCATTTATCAATACCAAGTTCATGCAAATAAGATCATGTTTTTCTCTTAAGAAAAATTACCTAGTGCCTTATCCTGTGAGGTACATTTATTTAGTCTTTGCATCTAACTATTTTAGGTAGAACAAAGCCAGTATTTCTAACTGGCAGAAACAATTCTAGGCAGCCTTGGAGTTTTATCATCAAATTTTTATTCCTTTCAGAAGAAAGTAAATCAAATGTACAGTTTCCCCATACTAGGCAAAAACTCTGAATGAAAGAAGTGAGGAAACAGTGCAGGAAGCTTCTGGTGACTGTGTGGCAGGAAAAATATTTAAAATTTTCTCAAAATTTAGGTTAAAAAGTTGATGCATAGTAACATGAACAGGTTGGAACAAATGGAGAGCATGCTGGCTTGAAAGTCAGGGATGCAGTGAGAGCACTGCCAAGTTACGTTAATCAGGTAGAACATACATTATTGGATGCATTTTATTCTTCCTTTTCTTCATCCCAGCCCAACGCTTGTTAGAGGCTGTGCAGAATTACCTAAGAAAGAAGTAGACTTAAAACTCTTCAGTACTAAAAATAGTTTCTGGACCATGGTGAGAAAGGCAGGGTGTCGTGGTTTAAGCCCAGGCCGTAAATTAGAACCACGCAGTCTACTTCCCCCCCCACCTTTCTTCCCTCTGCTCCTGGAGGGAGGGGCGGGAGAATCAAAAGAATGCAACTCCCACGGGTTGAGATAAGAACAGTTTAATAACTAAGGTATAACACAAATCACTACTGCTACCACCAGTAATAATAATGATAAGGGAAATAACAAGGGAAGAGAATACAACCGCTCACCGACCGGTACCTCGCCCCCACCCTGCAGCGTTCCAGCCCTTCCGGGTGACTCTCAGTTCTACATCCTGGCATGACGTGCTATGGTATGGAATACCTCTTTGGCTAGTTTGGGTCAGGTGTCCTGTCCCTGCTTCCTCCCGGCTTCTCCTCCTCCCTGGCAGAGCATGAGACTCACAAAGTCCTTGGTCAGGGTAAACATTCTGACCCGCAACTGAAAACACCGGGTTTATCAGTATTATTCCCAGGCTGACAGTCAAAACCACAGCACTGCACCAGCTACTAAGGAGGAGAAAAACTGACTGCTACTGCTAATCCAGGACAGCAGGGTGACTTGATACTTTGGTGAGTTCAGACCTGGTGCGACATCTTCAGTCTGGGGTCTTGTGAAACACAAGGACAATTGAACCCGATTGTGTCAGGCGAAGTCTGTAAGCAAGACAACAGCAAGGGGTGCCTGTCATGGAATGTAACTGCAAGCAAAAAAAAAATCTCTCTTTGCTATTTCCCCATGTGTTGTGAATGTCTTTTACTGTCCTACATGTTTTCCTTCTCTGTATGCTCGTACACAGGTCCAGCACCACACAGACCAACAAGATATTTCTTTTATTGAGTCATAGGCATTCTAACAGCAGATCTAAGGACAAACCTTGGCTTCTGTTTGGTAATACTAACAGAAGAAAACTATGGTGTTTTTTTTACGGGTCAAGTTAATTTCCAACAAATTGATATGAACACATTTGCACCTACTTCATAGATATGCAATTCACTATTTATATTTTTGAAGTATTGACAGTGAATTTTTGCTACTGAATGATCTGTGAATGTACTTTGACATTCCATGAAAGTGTCATAACTATTAGTCAATAAGAAGCTTTTATTTAAGCCTGGTAATTGCTCAAATGCTAAATGCCACAATTATTTCTTCAGTAATTCAGGACTGATTGACTAGATAAATCATGTGGTACTGTTTCTACTCCAGGATTAGATGTCTTCCAGATCCACAGAGAGTTTTATCTATTAGCACCTCAACATTTCTGCCTTAAATAGTCATTAAAAAGCGATGACATTGCTGAGGTAAAATATTATTTGCAAATTAAACTGTAGAGTTCTTTGGGAGTTTTAATTTACAGGCAAGCAGTTTCAGTAACTTTAAGAAGGCTGGAAGTGATAAAAACCTAGAGTTCTTCCTTCACTTTTAAGTGATTACATAGAAACCTGTGGTTCTATAGCTAAAGCTTGAACTTTATCTGTCTAACAAGGTGCATGCGTGTGAATGCCTACACAGCAAATCATCAACTGTGACACCATTGCAGAGACAAAATAATCCAGGGACAACTAGGTATCTGGAAAAAAAGACTCCAAAAGATGAGGCTTTGATACCAATGACAGAAGGATGCCAGTGGACTGTAAGTAGTCCCACACGACTTGTCAGAGATGCCACATTAGAACTAAAATTTAGTGAATGAGGATAAAACTTTAATGTAGCTTCAGTGCCCTGGGTAAAGTTTTTGATATTCAATTTATAACTGAGTATAACTTGGTACAGACTTTTAATCTGCATTAAAAAGAGAATTTTTTCTATTTCTGTGAAAATAAGGGTTTTCTTTAAATATTGAGAATCTTAGACCAAACTCTTGTAATGTGACATACGAGCATCAAGCCCTTTCTACCTCAGCACTGAGTTCAAGATTTCACATATCCTCTGGACTCTGCCCATGCAAAACTTGGTTGTTTGCTCTCTCTCTGGACAAAACTGGTTATTAATATATATGAGTTCAGATGTTTAACAACTACTATGGGTTTTGGTCTTAAATGTGATTCTTGCTTGCTTATAAGACTCAATTTTTCTTCAAGCTGTTGCTTTTCTTCTGTTATCGCCTGTTCTTTCCTACCATATCACCTTGACAGGAGATCCAGTTATAGACAGATGTCCTCTGACCTTGTTAACTGTCTTCCAATTTCATACTGAACATCATATCACAGAATCACAGAATCCCAAGGGTTGGAAAGGACCTCAAAAGATCATCTAGTCCAACCCCCCTGCAAGAGCAGGGTAACCTAGAGTACATCACATGGGAACTTAATCATCTCTGTGGCTCTACGCTGGACTCTTTCAAGCAATTCCCTGTCCTTCTTGAACTGAGGGGCCCAGAACTGGACACAATATTCCAGATGCGGCCTCACCAAGGCAGAGTAGAGGGGGAGGAAAACCTCTCTTGACCTACTGACCACCCCCCTTCTAATACACCCCAGGATGCCATTGGCCTTCTTGGCCACAAGGGCACAGTGTTGGCTCATGGTCATCCTCCTATCCACCAGGACCCCCAGGTCCCTTTCCCCTTCACTACTTTCCAGCAGGTCAACCCCCAACCTGTACTGGTGCATGGGGTTGTTCCTCCCCAGATGCAAGACTCTACACTTGCCCTTGTTGAATTTCATCAAGTTTCTCCCCGCCCAACAATCCAGCCTATCCAGGTCTCGCTGGATGGCAGCACAGCCTTCTGGTGTGTCAGCCACTCCTCCCAGCTTAGTGTCATCAGCGAACTTGCTGAGGGTACACTCAGTTCCCTCATCCAGGTCGTTGATGAAAATATTAAACAGCACTGGTCCCAGCACCGACCCCTGAGGGACTCCACTAGTCACAGACCTCCAGCTAGATTCTGCCCCATTGACCACAACTCTCTGCCTTCTTCCTTTCAATCAGTTCTTGATCCACCTCACTACCTGATCATCAAGCCCACACTTCCTTAGCTTATCTATGAGGATGCTGTGGGAGACAGTATCAAATGCCTTACTGAAATCAAGAAAAAACCACATCTACCGCTCTACCATCATCCATCCACCTAGTTGCTTCCTCATAGAAGGCTATAAGGTTGGTCAAACATGACTTCCCCTTGGTAAAACCATATTGGCTACTCTTAATGACCCCCTCATCCTTGATATGTCTAGAGATGGTGTCAAGAATAAGTTGTTCCATCACCTTTCCAGGGATGGAGATAAGGCTGACCGGTCTATAATTACCCGGGTCCTCCTTCTTGCCCTTCTTATAGGCTGGTGTGACATTTGCCATCCTCCAATCCTCAGGCACCTCTCCTGTTTCCCACGAGTTATCAAAGATGATGGAGAGTGGCCTAGCAATGACCTCCGCCAGCTCCCTCAGCACCCGTGGGTGTATTCCATCCGGACCCATCGATTTATAGATGTCCAGATTGCTTAACTGATCCCTAACCCAATCCTCATCTACCAAAGCAAACTCCTGCTTTATCCTGACTCCTTCTGGGGCTATAGGAATCTGGGGCCCCCAGGGAGAGTCTGCAGGAGTAAAGACAGAGGCAAAGAAGGCATTCAGCGCCTCTGCCTTCTTTATGTCCTCTGTCTTCAGGGCACCCACCTCGTTCAGCAGTGGGCCTATATTGCCTCTTGTGTTAGTTTTATCCCCTGTGTATTTGAAGAAGCCCTTTCTATTGTCCTCAACCCGACTTGCAAGATAAAGTTCCAAGGAGGCCTTAGCTGTCCTAATTGCCTCCCTACATCCTTTAACAACTGTCCTATATTCCTCCCAAGTGGCCAGCCCCTCCTTCCATAATCCATAGATTCTCTTTTTCCACATGAGTTTGCCCAGCAGTTCCTTGTTTAACCATGCTGGTCTCCTGGCTCCCTTGCTTGATTTCCTACCCATTGGGATGCTCTGATCCTGAGCTTGTAAGAAGTGGTCCTTGAATGCTGACCAATTATCTTGAGCGCCTTTACTACCTAGTACCCTTTCCCATGAGACTTCCCTTAGCAATTGATTGAAGAAGCCAAAGTTGGCCCTTCAGAAATCCAGAACTGTGGAAAACACATACGTGTTTTGCAAAATCCTGCATCCCTATTTAATTGGATTATTTTTAAGCAGTGTCTTACCCTCGACTGAGAATTAAGTTGGTCTCATTTACACTGCAATGTAGAGCCTCATCTGGTTTGTGAATACCACCAGAATTTGGTGACATGGCCAATAACAACTATTTTTTTATTTTTTGCTAATTAAAAGTGAGAAAGTTAGATCTGACATCACTAGCAATTCACAAACATCTAGTAGCAAGAAGGGGTTTATAGTTCCACATTTGTAGGAAAACTGGAACTTAAAAGTGGCCATCAAGCCAAGGTTTTTGCAAAATCAGTCAAGTTGCATTTGAAAAAGAGTACCTTATCTATTACTTACTTCCATAATGTCTTTGAATTGTGGACGTTTCATGACAGCTTCTTAAGCTATATTATATCATTTCGGACAATTAGAGAGCTGGTCAAAGGAAAAAGATTGATTTTATGATGGTTTTTTGAAGGTTATACATGTATTTTTGCCCCATACTAGGACAAAGTCACAACCTTATAATTCTGTTATGTGAAAATGTTTGAATCAAAATGTCAGTTTTCAAACTGAGAAGGGAAGTGTTTTGATTTCATTTTCTCTTACTTGCTTTCCTTCTGAAATTGGCTTGGACCCTCTTTTAAATGTCATTGAAAATAAAGCTTCTTTGCAAACCATTTTAGACATAACAAAAAAATAGTCTGATTTTAATCTACATGGCTATTTGTCTGTTAAATAAAGCTAGTAAATTTTCTAATCACCCTTTACAGTTTCTGATTTGTGAATAGGTTTTGGTCTTTTGTTCCTGAAGTTTCAAAAACTGAGTCCTCCATACTTTGGGAGTAACACAAAGACACAAAGAAGTCATAGTCTCTTTGCAGTCAGTGGCAAATCCATGCTTCATTGGATCACAAATTTCAGCAGTAATGGTATCTTAAAGGGCATTAAATCTTTGGTCATTATTTGTACTTGATTGATGTTGTCCTGAACTCATCCTGCAGATTATTTTACCTTATCCTCTTTTATAGTACAGCAGCTCAATAAGACCTTCTTTATTTATTAGTGATAAACTTCTTCCCAGTGTGCCAAGCTGAAACTTCCTGCTTTTTAAACTACCTCTGGGAAGAACCTCTACGTAAGTTAAAATCTTGATTTATCGCTCCTTGCGGTATCATTACTGGAAGAGGGACTGTGCTTATGACTGAGGTGGAAAGGAGTGAGCAGGACAACAAAACTCATGATCTGGAGCAATTCAGTAGCATATAAAAGCAAGAAAAGAATAATACCCGTGTGCCAGCTCTGCCTTGCACCTCTGGCTTTGTCTGTCCTTTCTAGTTCCACTGATTGCAGAAAGTACTCCTCTGAGCATGTGGAGGGAATACTCAATTGTTTCAAACTGAAGATATGGGAAACCATTGCTTTTATATTTTAATTATGAAGACATGTAATTTTAATACTGTTTCTTTTGCTTATGTATTTCTGCTTGGTTATTGTTTTCCTAGCTTGAAAATAATACCTTTAATTGGATGAAATTGTTACTCTGGCCAGATATGCATGTGACATATATAGCTCAAAATACTCAGAGAAACTACTGTGTTTTTTTTTTTTTTTTTTTTGCTAAATTCTTGTTTTAACATGCAAGGATTAAACTTTGTTAAGCTAAAGTCAGATTTTTTTATTGATAAATATTATAATATTAAGATTAATAATTAGAATATTGTTAATATTCATATTAACAATCAGACATATTTATTAATAAATATTGGCATATTTATTGTGACTGTGGATATTGTCATGTCACTGATGAGCACATATAATACATTTGAATCAGACCACCCCCTTTGCAACACACAAAGAGGCCGGTGTCTGAAAACCAGGGCTACCCACCCAGCAGCACCACAGTTCATAAAGTGTGTCCAGCCTGCAGTGGTGGACAGCAAACATGCTATGCTGAGGCTGTGTGTGTGAGCTGCTTTTCATTATAAGCAGCAGTAGTACTTTAAAGCTACCTCAGATTTGCTCATGATACAGCCCAAAAACTAATGACTGTAAAGTAGCCATACCCCTAGTGACATTCTGGTCAGAAAGGTGTAAAAATATATGAGGAACTGCAATCCTAATACCTACACAATATAGGTTAATAAACTACAGGTGAACACTTATCCTACACACCTTTAGTGCCAATACCTGTACTAACACTTCTGTGGGAAGTAAATTGTCAAGTCTTTATTCTGTTTTCATTTGGTCCTTACCGGAGCCTTTAAAGCTTTGCTTAACTGTAAGGGTGGGGTAAAGGCAGTCTCAGCTCTCCCTGTTTCTAACCAAGCACTTCTTTCTTTATCCATCAGTACAAAAACTCGGCTTATTAGGAAGGTCTCTCTTGCAACAGTGTCTGAATGTACAAATTTGCCCACAATCACAGCTGGAGTGGCTTATACTGGAGACAGGTCATGCTGGGATCTTTCACTTTGGCACCAATTAAATTCTTCTATAAAAGCAGAGGAGGAAATATGAGTTTGTGGTTTAAAGTCAATAGAAGCTGCAGAGCACAGAGCAACTTGTCTTTTCATATGCTGTTCTTTGTAGATACAATATTATTAAAAAGTCAAATTCATGCCTAGCTCTAGGGCTTAGTTGCCTATCTGTACTGTCAAAACTGTCCAACTAAGAGAAAACCATCTGAAAATAGGGCCTAAGAATATTTTGAAGAAAGTGTTATTAGGATAAACTGTGGCACATCTTTAGAATGATGAAACTGGAACCTCTTAATATGTGGTGTTTTAAAATAGTAAAAAGAGATGTACTTCATGGGCTTTTTAAACCTTGCTGCTTAAGTTAACTCAGAGAACATACTGGATCTCAATGAGCCTTGGCATAATGACCCTTAAACTTAAAAAAAATGTTAGAAATACGAAGGTACAGAAATGCTAATGAGGTGACAGTGAACTCGTTTCAGAATTTTGCTATTCAGGACATACATTTTCTTAAGGCTTTCATAGCATGTCCAGAAACTTTGATTATAAAACATGACATTGTAATCACTATGGACTCAGAACAGCTAATCTGTTAAAATTTTTACTCAATTAATAGATTCTGAAGCCTGGTTTATCATTTCCCTTCCTTTCAGACAGAAGCACAGATAAAATTTGCTTGCTTTAACTGTGGTTTACTTTGCATTCTTAGCCACATTCTAAACCTCAGTAAAAGGTGAGAATTTAGTTGAAGCTCAAGACAAGAACCATATGAAGTCAGATCTAAAATAAATGCTTAAGGTTTTTTTCATGATTAACAATTTGCAATATTGCACTAGATCATGTTAGTTACCACTTATTTTTTTACAGTGAAATGGAAAACTGGGACTATTTAAATAGCTTTGCAGTCAAATTAATGACTAGTTTCAGATCAAGGAAAGAAATTTGACTATTCATATGAATGTTTCACAGAAATTGGCCTTGTTTGCTTTTTACAGTTAGCAAATATTGCTTCAAGAGAAAGTACAGGCAGTGCCACACATAGTCAGCTGGCATTTTGGCTGGATTAGATTTTGGTTAGTTCAGACTTTTTCTGCGAAAGAGTATGAATGTGAAGTGTAAGCTCACATGTGTGATATTTACACCACCTGAAATTAGAATTAGTGGATATTTGCTCTAGAAGTAGTTCCCAATGGAGAATTGACAGAATGGTATATGACTCATTTGATCAATCACAGCTAGCCAATACAACTAAACAATAAATATTGAAATATCTTTCTCCAAGATAATTGTGTTGTATAATTGTTTTGGATAATTATCTGAGTAATGAACATATTTAGAGAAACTGTGGTCTTCTCTTACTGTATAATGGACATAAAAGTTACCAATTAATATGAGAATCTATTGGTTTTGATCAGTGAGTCACTTATTTTAAATTGCAGTGGAGGAAAAGAGTGCTAATTCCCTTTTGAATTAAACTGCCATAGCAAATTCAGTGCACAAGCACTTACATTTGAACCCAGCATGCCCTGTTTTCTGTTTTCTTTACCTTTAATTTTCCATGGAGGATTTTCAAGCAAATGGGCAGTTGCGCTTTATGGTTAAATAGCAGTATGATCTCTGCAGTAATGTCAGCTTTATAGAGGCATGTGCTCAGCAGAGGTCCAGACTTTGTGCTTCGTCTCTCCTTTGTGTGAGGATTTTGATTTTGCAGTAATTGTTTTGGAATTAGATTGTGCTGTGGAATGAGTCATCTCCACACACCATAGACCATGGGCATCTTTGCAGTTTCTTTTCTCAAATAATAGCCTCACTGTTTGCCTTTTTTAGCTTGTTCTGATCATTGCTGTGGGGTGACAAGAGGTAAAGTAACTGCGTGGTGCTGCTGCTGTGGTACCCTGGAGAAGCAGAGGAGGAGGGAAAGCTAGAAGCCCTTGTTCTCAGACATGTACCAAGGTCTCCCCAAAGCTCTGTCCAGTTCAGTTTCCTGGGTTAAAACTGAAGTCAATGGAAACTCAGTTGAGTAAAAATAAACACAGGAAAAAGCTGCAGGGTTGAAAGTCAAAAGAAAAGTCTTCAAAGTTCAGACTAAAATTTTTCCCTGCCATGTGTCAAAATGAATGTACAAGAAGTATGAAGGAAAGTAGCGGGGCAACTGTCCTGGTTTTTGCATAGCTGAAAAGACATGCTGTCTATCTAATTCTCCAATTTACTAGCAGTGGGGAGACTTCTCTGCTGTGGTCCAGCTTACTTAGATCCATTTGATGGCATTACGAAGCCTGCTGATGCATAGTTTATACAGTCAACACCAGTCAACACCACTTGTTTCATTTGAAATAAAATAGCACCGTTCGTCAGCCAGGAAGAGTAAAACCTGAATCACATATTTACAGGAACCTTTTCTGTGTCTCTTCAAGCTATGTGGCTCTTTAAGCTTTAAAAAAAAAGATGTGAAAAGGCTGGAGAGGGTCCAGAGAAGAGCCTTAAAGATGATCAGAGGACTGAGAAGCCTGCCATATGAGGAAAGGCTGAGAGAGCTAGGCTTTTTCAGCCTCGAGAAAAGGTGACTGAGGGGTGACCTTATCACCAAGTCCCAGCATTTAAAGGGCAACTACAAAGAATGTTGTAAATCCAGCCAGGCTGCAGTTGTGCTCACTCCTTCCCACCTTCATGGTTTCTCCTCTCCTTTGTGTAACATGGAATGGAAGACCCTTTCCGACTCTCACAAGCTGCCTGGGGCTGACATGCCTTTGCTGTTCATTGTTTCCATCTGCAGAATCTCCTAGCACTGCAACAGCTGAAGGCTCACTGGAATCTTGTCATGGAGTGTAAGAAGCAAGATACATCCTGCCTTGGATCAGGATGATGGTAGATGGGATCTTCTGCCTTCCCTCTTGCTGTGTGCCAGGGATAATACCTGCCTGGCACAAAAGTGACTGATGCTGAAAGAAGGTAGCATCCTTTAGCAGCTACCTCCTGCATGAAACATGCAGTGCTGCTGTTTCACGAGCACAGTGCTGGGGTTTGTTCTCTAACAGTGTCACTGAGGTCCCCTATTGCTCTGCGGCATGGTGGTACACCACCTTGCACTGCAAAGTCACCACATGATTCTAGTCACCCAGCCACCCAGCTAACAGCTGGATATTACACTTACTTAGAGATTCGGCATGTTTGTTGGTAACTGTTTCCTGGCTTAGTTCAAAAAATAAGAAAAGGCAATCTTCTGGCACTGTTTATGCTGAAGCATTAAATAAACCCATTTTTTTTCCAGTAATGCAAATAACTAAATTGCTATTGCCACATATTTATTTACTGTTCTTTAATCTCTCTGAACCACTAAGTTTTTCCAGAAGAAAAGGTTTTAACAGAGAAGGTAATCTAAGCACCGAGAGAAATAATTATGTTCTTCTGTGCTACTGTTAAGCTGAGCAGGTTCTAATTGTGTTTGGTTCTTTTAAATTTGTAATGTATGGAGAGTATTGGTTCCTTCTTTTTGTAGGTATATATTTGTATGTGGATATCGTTATACTTACTCAGTAGAAGTTTACTTGTTAAACAAGCTAAATCATGGAAGTTTAATACATTTACAATTTAATTCAGTTAATATGCACACAGAGTCCCTTGTGCTTTGATCGCTCCTGGTATCATCCATTTCTAATAGCAGGGCAGTTGACTGAGCTATTGGTGAATGATGGGCACAGTGGGACTGTATGAGGATTTATATATACAAAAAACCCTACTCTAGTTGCTGGCTCAGTTCTTAACTGGGCTGTTATACACCTCAGAAACTGAATAAGATTTTGAACCAATGGAGGCCTGTTAATGCTTGAGCCTCAGAAAAGAGTTGAGGAAGCACAACTACCAGAATGGAAATCAAGAGAGTAAAGTATCAAAAACTTTTCTAGTGCATATTTTAGAGGAAAATGTGAGTATCCAGGGATGTGAAGGAGAAATGCTGAAAGAAAGGAGACATATCCATTGTAATACCTATTTAAAAATATCTATCATTCACATAATGTAACTATGGAACTATAACTGAAGTACACTATCCTCTGTAATAATGCTTTAGGCATTGCTCCAAGGTACTGAGGAAAAACACGGAAAATTATTGGATGGACTAGAGATCAGTGTTCTGGCCTTTCTCCTGAAAATTGAGGGCTCCCCGTGAACACCCAAACCTCCACACCCAGGTATCTCACTTCTGAGAGGGCTTCAGACCCCGACTGAGGGAGGAAGCCAGATGAGCTTTTCCAGAGTTTCTTCCAATGACACTTCAGAGAAAACTTGCTGTACGACCAGAAGATAAACTAACATGTTTGAATTCCAGCTTTGTGTTGTGGATTCTTAGGAGTATCCTATATGGCTGTGTGATGACTCAATAGCTCTTTTCAGAGAGAGCCAGTGCCTCTGGAAATGCTACAGTGACCATTAAAGGCTGGTGGTTACTGAAAGGGCTGAGAGGCTTTGACAAAAGTGTCTTTCTTCAAGTTCCAGAGAACTGGCACTGAATTCCCAAAGATGAGAGCTCCCTTCTTCTTCCCCTGAGGAAGACAAATCATGTGCTTGACCCTTCTCCTCCTTGCAAAATATACACAGAAAAATAATTGGATTGCCAGTGTGGTATTCCTTCTTTCCTGTGCTGATAGGATAATGGGAAACCCTCAGAAGCATTCTGATAACATTCAGTAAAGCTAATTTAATAGTCATTGAATTCTTGAAAGTTCTCATTAGGATGCTAAAAGCAAGCATCTGTGTAATATGGGCATGAACAGCTTTACTGTGGAGCATGGGGAACTGATGTTGAAGCTGCCTGTTCTTCATACAAGCAAGACTGTATTTATTTCATTTCTTAGTGACTTAATGCAAATATATTTGGAAGGGTTGCACTGGGGGAAAGAAGAGGGACAGGAAAAATGTTCGCATTGTTTTCTTTGCCAGAAATCTAACAGTGTATGTGCAGCTGTATATATTCTCAGTCATACACTAGGCCAGATCAAAAGATATTGTACTCCCTCTAGCTTAAATTCAGCTGCTTTATGTTGTGCTGCTGGTATTGTTCCAGTTCATCATATGCTTAGATGACTCATAGTGCATGCATTGTGGTAGTTAACATAATATGTTTTCCTCTTTTTAAATTAGTCTGCAGTGTATGATGTGAAGTACAATTCACAATTAGCATTTCAGCACTATTAAATCCAGCTTGAAGTGTTTTGATGGAAACAGCAATCTGTTTTATTCTTCAGATTTCCCTAAACAAAGCAAGTGCATCAATAGCTAATGGTGTATATTATATGGTATTAACTGGTGTCTTTCAAATACAAAAATATTTAAGAATTACTCTTTCATAAGCCGCTAGCAGTCAGAAAACCCAGTCTCACCTCTTCCAACAGTATTGAATTATAGTGCATTTTCTTTGCTTTTGGTTTATCCCTATCACTTATGTCTGGAGATGCTTTGTCATAACCTACAACAATCAGGCAACAGAAAGCTAAGTGGACTGACTGATGTGGTGCTGCATTGTTTTTGTAAATGAGATAGTCAGAGTGGTTGTCATGTCCGTGCTGATTGTGAAGACATTCTGTGTTTGGCATTTGAAGTGATGGTCTCTGACAAGGCCTTAGGGGCAGAAGAAGCACCAGCTGCAAATGCTGAAGAGAAAGTTAATAGCACATGTACACATTTTCAATGGACACAAACTGTGTTGGAAAAATGAAGCATGGCTCTGAAAAATGCTACAAGTAGAAGGAATGGAGGAGGCACATGGGATAGAAAAACAAAAGAAAAAATGACGTAGAGGAAGGGTCAGGTGAAACAGTGAGGAAGAGGAAAGAACTATAATCTGACTGACCATTCCTCAAAAGCAACATGAAGGTCAGATGGAAGGGATGCTGGGGAGTCATCAAATGAGGAACACAGGTTAGCAGGACGTTGCTGTCCCTCATTAACACCACCATGTGCAGTGACGTTAATGTGGCAATGTGTGTGAACAGTAGTGCTGGTAGGGCTGACAGATGATCACACATCCCGTATAGAAAGTCCCTCTTCCATCTAAGATGGAGATGAACAGTATGCGTGATGACTTGTGAAAATTTTGGACTCACCAAGCTTATGTGAATCTTCTAGAAGAATTTGCGAAGTGTTGAATCCTAGTATGTAGTTTTGTCATCTGCTGAGCAAAAATATGGGGTGTTAACAAGCAGACTGAAGGCTATTCATTTGAGCTATGTCTGCCACCTGGAAGGGGGGTTCTTTGCTCCAAACCAAGCTCTCTCTACCTATGACATTTCTTATGGTTTCAATCAAACAATTCAATCAAACAATGCTTAAAACTGTGCTGATGGAGTTTCCGTCATTCTCCAGAAACTATCCTACTAGCTTAACCAATACCGAAAACTTCTCCCAGTACTTTGCGGCAATCTAAAGCCTTAGTATTTCATCTGATTCATAGATAACATGTTTTCTTTTGTGCCTTGCAAGCATTCTTCTCCAGATAAAACAGTTTTACTCCTTTCAATTTTTATTCATAGATCAATTCTCTGATTTTACTCAGCGTTCTACTCTGAGTTCTCTTTTGCAAGTCTACATCTTTATTGAAAGATGATACCCAAGACCTGACACATCAGTCCTGCTGAGGCTCCATGGCTGGTGAAAAAAGTGGGAAAGAGGATTATTTCATGCTTTTCCAGATTATTTTCCTGTTCGCATATCCCGGTTTAATGAACATTAATTCCCACAGCAGTAGGCCATTGCTGAGCCATTTTTTTTTGCATCCCCCGCATCTTTTCCAGCATGGCTGACGCCATGTGATGGGGCAGCCACAGCTTCTCTGAGCACCCTATCCCAGTGCCTCACCACCCTGACAGTAAATAACTTTTTTCTAATATATAATCTAAACCTACCCTCTTTTTGTTTCAAGCCATTCCACCTTGTCCTATCTCTACATGCCCCTGTAAAAAAGTCATGCTCCAGCTTACCTCTAGGTCCCCTTTAGGCACTGGAAGCTGCTGTAAGGTCTATCCTGAGCCTTCTCTTCTCCAGGCTGAACAAGGCCAACTCTCTCAGCCTGTCTCCATAGAAGAGGTGCTCCAGCCCTCTGGTAATTTTCGTGGCCCTCCTCTGCACTCACTTCAACAGGTCCACATCCCTCTTGTGTTGGTGGCACCAGAGCTGAATGAAGTGCTCCTGTTGGGGGTTTCACAAGAGTGGAGGAGAGGAGGAGAATCACCTCCCTCAACCTGCTGGTCACACTCCTTTTGATGGTGCCTAGGTCATAGTTGGCTTTCTGGGCTGTGAGTACACGTTGTCGGGTCATGATTGAGCATTTTGTCAACCAACACCCCCAAGTCCCTTTCCTCAGGGCTGCTTTCAATGCAGTCTCTTCCCAGCCTGTATCTGTGCTTGGGATTGCCCCAAACCATGTGCAGGACCTTGCACTTGGCCTTGTTGAACTTCATGAGGTTCTCAGTGGCCCACCTCTCAGTCTTGTCAAGGTTCCTCTGGATGGCATCCTTTCCCTTTGGTGTGTTGACAGCACCACACAGCTCAGCAAACTTGCTGAAAGTGCACTCAATCCCACTGTCCGTGTAACCAACAAAGATGTTAAATAGCACTGCTCCAAATACTGACCCCTGATGAACACCACTCATCACTGTTCTCCACTTGGATATTGAGCTGTTGACCGCAACTCTTAGTGCAACCATCCAGCCAATTCCGTATCCACCGAGTGGTCTGTGATCACGAGTGTCTTTGCATATTAGCAACTTGCGTTTCTGCAAAGTACATTTTTTTACATCCTGCAAACAGGTAAATGCAATAAAAGGGCTCATTTCGTCCATATATGAGATTTATTTGGAGGCAGAATTCAGTAAAAAGACAACATGAGACATGAATTGCCACAATTAGTATGACAATTAAAACCCTACGATGACTCAAACATAAAGTATCAAAAGCAGCTACCACAGCCTTGAAGTAGAGGAAAGATCACATTGCTCAGAAAGCAGATAATAAATTAAAGTTGATGTCATTGCCTGGAAGAGCTGGGTGGTATACTAAGTGGTATATGAATAAAGAGTGAATGTTCTTTATCTGCATCATGTGCAATGTCTTTTGCACACAATGCACACAATTTATCTGCGATCTGTGCAACAGATCAAAATATACCGCAGTTCAGAAAATCTTTGAGGTATATAGGCTCCCTAACTCTTCCCCTACATTTTGCTTTAGATCCAACCCCTTCAGAGGAGTTTGTTTAATGTACTATGGGTGCTTTTCTGTTAATGGATAAAAGCTGTGCCTAGCTCCCTGTGAGATGAGGAACCTACAAGGATCTAAGGAAAGAATTTGCCCTTTCTGTTCCATGATTGTGCAGTCTGCTACAATGACAGGCATATAAAATTTCTCAGTTTAAAAAATAATTGTTTCTTATTAGTAGTAAATAATATCAATTTACTAATTAGAATGAGGAAGTTCTACGTCTTAAAAAACAGAAATATGTCAGCAAATTTAAAAGCAAACAACCAGCAAACTTGTGATACTGTTCTAGTCATCTTGTCCTTCCACCCTTATTATTCTTCTGGTAATGTCTCTTGAAGCTTTCCTTTTTTGTCCCTCTCCTGCAGAGTCAGATAGTCTTTTGGGTAGGAACTCTCTAAATACTCTGAGCCTTCAAAAAATGAGACGCTTTAGTCCATGCTAATGATTTGGCCTCCATCTCAATGCAGAGAGTGGCACCTCTGCAGGGCAATGAAAAGGCATATTAGATTAATGAACCACTGCCTGGAGGTGCTTGTGGCTTCCCCATCCCCTTCTCCAGGTTAGGAGAGACTGAATCTGTCCTTGCTGCATGCCTCTGATCACCTCACCCTGCAAACTGTTCACCTTTCTATGTCCAGTATTTCTCAGCATTCATGCTTAGCTGATTCTGAGATCCAGAGCTTGAGATCCAAAGGCTTTTCACTTTTAAAGGCTGTCAAATGATTGCATTATCCTCATGCTGAAAAACAGGGGTGGGAAACCCCGGAGAAATTATACTCCTCAGACTGCAAAATGATACACGCATATCTGATGATATATGCTTATATAGTAACAGCATAGTAAACAATATATACAAAGTAAAAATAGAAAGGCTAAAGTATAAAATAAATTCCCTGAGCTCTGAGCTTGCATTTCATTTGGGGCATTAATTTTCCAGAATTATCTGAGCTGATACTTACACTGTCATTTGCAAAATGGCTTTGCTATTATAGTAATTTCAGTGAAGTGAGACATTAGTCTGTCTCATAATCTGCATAGTCTCCATGTGAGCATTACAGAGCACATAGGTGAATATGAGAGCTATTAAATATTCTTTCTGATATAAATCAAATAAAAATTAAAATCTGAAGTGAGTGTTTCTTTGCATGAGCACTCCAGGTCTCAGGGGCTGAGTGCCTCTTGTTATTTTGTCTTGTGCTGGAACCTGGTGTGGGGAAACTCTCTCACAGCTTAACATTCCTTTGCCTATTGACCTGTAGGCATCAAACATGCTTTATATCTGTCCTCCAAAGCGGCAAAGTTGTTAGGGTTTGTCCCACAGCTGGTAAAGAAAAACTTGCTCATAGCAAATCCTTTGGAGCTACCCCCTTTGTCCCCTTGGCTGCTTTAGAAACCCCGAGTCCATTCTCCTTGGCTTCCACATCTGTGATCTCCTTTATCATGATATTAAATAGCATATTGTCTGACAGCTCTGACTGCTCTAAGCAGTGTTTTATGACAGTCTGCAGTATGGCGATTTCCTTTGTTTCACTGGATAGCAATTTTTTATATAGGGTGGGTAAGTGCACATAATACAGTGCATAATAAATAATCTAATTGAGGTTTATCAGCTTCATCACTCATTTGTTTTACTTGTTCTTAGTGTTTGGACTAATTCTGCATGTATGAATAAAGGCTAAGTGGATAGTCTCTATTTTTCAAGTCATTGCTTTCTTTAATCCCTTCCTGAAAGTGATATTTTTCCTTGTTTTGCTGTTGGTACAAAACTGGGCATAACCAGGGACTCTGAAGAGTTTTAGTCCCCCAAACTGCTTTCTGAATAAAGACCAGTCTGCAAGACATTCAATATCTTGACTGTTTTTTCTTCCTGTTTTGTCTGTTTCATAATGGTCACACCTGAAGTCTTGGTGCTCACTCTGACTTTTCCTTCCCATAATGTGCTGCTGCAATAGCCTCTGACTAAAAGCATCTTTTTTGTTCACCTTATGGCATATTTGTGTGAATCTTCCTTCATTGCTTCCACTTCTTGATAACTTCTTGAGTGCACTCCTTGCTTCCCTTTTCTATATCTGCTACCCTTGAAATTAACTGCTCTTCATTTTGTAATATTATCTGCTTATTGGGTTTTCACAGTAATCACAGTCACAGAATGGTTGAGGCTAGAAGGGACCACCAGAGGTCATCTAGTCCAGCCTCCCTGCTCAAGCAGTGTCACCTAGAGCACATTGGTCAGGACTGTGTTCAGATGGCTCTTGAATATCTCTGGGGAAGGAGGTTCCACAAACTCACTGGGAAACCTATCCCGATGCTCAGTCACCCTCACACTTAAGAAGTTCTTCTCCATGTTCAGAAGGAACTTTCTGTGGTTCAGGTTACTCCCATTGCCTCTCGTCCTATTGCCTGGCACCACAGATATACAGGTTAATTTACATCCAGACAATATGGCTGTCATAATAAATACATGTCTAAATTTTAATGTATAATTATATAGTGTAATATTTATTATAGCTTAATATAGTAATAAATTAATATATGCATACATTTAAAAATTAATTATAAATTACTCACATACTTGCTCCAAGATAATTAATTGCAAAGAGATTTAAGTTGAGTTGCTCTTCCAATCTCTTCCCTCTCAAGATACTGCCAATAATTCTGATTACTGAGAAATTGTGACAAAAGTAAAGCAAATCACTACAATTACTACTAAAAACATATACAGAAAAGCAGATAGAATATAGTCATTTCTTTCAGACTAACTTACTTTCACTGCAGGGTATTAACATAGCCTAAATTTGATAGTTTACTTTCCCTGTCTCCCTGTACAGTTAAAGACTGGAGATAGGCTCTTGCAGAGCTTTATTCAGAACCAAACCTGGAGTCTTCTTCTCCAAAGCCATGGAGGGAACCCAACTACTACACAAGTAGCTCTTGAGTCCGGAGTTTACTGCTGGATGGTATATATACTATGATTTTGCCTCTTGTATTAATTCTCATTTGTCTGGGTGGTGAAAAAGCTGACAGAGCTGTATTCTTCTTGCTCTTCTTTTTTCTGCATCTTGAATGTATTTGCCCTTCTTTCACCATTCTCCTAATTTCTCGAAGATACCTGCTAACAAGGCTTTCAGACATCAGCATCCCACTTAAAAATCCAGCAATAACATCCATAGAGATCACGTGATTTAAAATTGTCTTATTTACGCAGGTGACCTCCCATAAGCTCCTTTTTAAGCCTGACCCTTTAGCCTGACATTGCTAAAGTAACATTTTGGTCTACCCAAGGACTACTTCTGTATGCATGTAAGCCCTGTCATAGGAGTTAGCAAAGCAATCTACAGCATTTCTGGCAGGGAAGAATGTCAGCACTAGCTGACACCTGCTTTTAGGACAGGGAAAGAACAAAGTGAATGGCAGAGGGAAGTGAAATGTTTCAAAAGAGAGGGAAGACTTTGCTGAACTTCAAGCAGGAGACACTGCTTAAAAACAAGGAGAAAGGAAGACTACGAGAAAAGGCTGTTAGGGATGAAAGAAAGCTAGCATGAATGAAGAGGAAAGCAAGCAAGCAGGATAAAGGGAACTCCGTGAAGAAGCAGCTCTGCTGAGGGACCATGCAAAAAGCCAAAATCGGTGCAGCTTTAGCAGTGGCACTTTGGTAACAGGGGAGAGAAATCCAACCTGACATTAGCCAGGAGAGGGTCCAGAGGTACATAAAGCTTTCACTGGATGGGAGCACTGTGAGTAAAAATGTAAAGAAGAAAATTTGCACTCATAGATAATGCATTCTCTCATAAAAACTGAACTTTTCACAAATCAGCACTGCCAACGTAGCTAAGCTACTTACAATGCTTGCATGTAGTGCCTGAACCTGTCAATAAGAGACATTATTAATTTTGTGTGCAGAGGTCATGTAAGAAGTCACGTAGTTTCTCTGTGATTTAGTTCCCCATCTGTAAAGCTACCGCCTCTGCTTCATTAAAGGCAAAGAGGCAATAAATTGACAAGTACAAAGCAGGTGATTTAATGGCAACATCATGCTCAGCTCTGGATCAGAAAAAATGCATATAAAACAGTGAAGCAGTTAACCGCTGTCTTTTACAATAAACGAGTAAGTATCTTCCAAAACAAATTTGAAAAGGGAACAGGACAATCCAAAATATCAGTAAGAAATTAACAACCCTCTTTGCTTTATCCAGTCACAGGCTCTGCTCCTCTATTTACCTCACAACAAGTAAGACTTTTTCCCCTTCTTTACTCTTGCTAATTGTCAGGGTTTAAAGGACACTGAAGAGCACAGGATGGGTTCATTAGAATTGCAAAGTATCACTGCTTACCATTTGCAGCAGGGTACCATTCATCTCTATTGCCACACCATACTGTGAGGTGGCACCAAAAACCAGACACTGCAATTGAGGGCTAAGGAATGCTAATCATCCTACATCAGACTGAAACCCATGCAGGATTCAAGGTCCACTGCGGTTAAGAACATCTGTTCATGGCCATAAATGAGTCCCAAAAGTGAACTGGGGTGGGCTTTGTGATTTTGACATGGCCAGCTTCTTTCTGTTGGCTTATAAGACCTGAGTCAAATTCCTGGTCATTTCTTTTGACCCCCTGTGTCTACATAACCACCTTTTCTGTCCCCTTCCTTCAATGAAGGACACAGCTACATCTCCTCAGACCATTTGAATACCAGGATGCCACCCACAGTAAGCCATGAACATGACCATCCCTTTCTTTGATTTGCCACTGATTGGTGAAATAACAATATAAATTATAACTACAGTGCAGACCCCAGCATAGCAGTCTACGCATAAATACCATTGCCTAGCTTAGCTGAAGGAAGCTGTTGAGCCAGTTGCACAGATTCACCATAAAATCATGTCCAGACTGCCACCTGAGTTTTTGCCACCTCAGAAATGTTTGCCTTTCCCGAACTTTACTTAAAGAATGTTAATAGTTTACTGTCTTCAACTTTAATACCACACATTCCTTTCCATCCAGTAGCAGAAAGGAAGCAGAACTGGAAAAGGTGCTCTGTCAGCACTACACTATGGTGCTAAAGCATGACTGAAGAAGCAACTATGAGGCTGTCGGATCAGAAAGTGAGTATTAAATTACTTTGCATTTGCTATAAGTCTGTAGTCCTGCAGTCAATAGCAAGCCTGCAGTTAATTGAGACAAAAGTAAGATGTATTTTAGGAAGCAACCATAAAGAGATAGGCAGGATTATCTAATGACATATACGTATTTTACTAAACAAGTTACTTGTCAAGCTAATTAGTTACCTTGTAAATGAAAAGGTCAACCCTGCATAATATTTGCATCTCATCTTTCTGAGTCAAATTTCCTGGGTGGTAGGTGGAAAGAAATAAATTCTACTGAAGTTGTGAACAGTAGACAAGAACACTTTGGCAGGCAGAGAAAAATGAGAAAAAAGCTGTTTAAGGCTGATCTGAAGCTAAGAACATGGAACACGTCCATCAGGAAGATACCTATCCCATGTCCACCAGCTCCCCATATACAATTTGTTTTGAATAGCTCTGCAGCCATGCAATACATTGAACCTGTCAGTCACATTTTTGACTGCTCCTGCTACCCTTTACTAATCCACATATGCAAGCACAGAGCCAAGACGCATGAAACCACTCCACTGCACCAAGGTCACAGTTTTGACCCCAAATGGCCATTCTCTAGAGAAGATTTTCCTGACATCCTACACTATTGTGTGCACACTCCAGCTGTGTGCATATTTCCCCCAATTTCCACAGCTGGAGACACACAATCCAGCACAGTACAACTATTCCACACCTGCAGCTAAATAATTTTGCAGCTTTCAGAGCCTTGCAGATCTACAGCAGCCTGGATCCCTTCTCTTTTCCAATAACCATGTCATTTACATATATTTGAAGTATGCAAACTTGACACAAAAACAAATGCTTGAAAGGTATTGACAAAGCCATTATAAGGAGTTTAAAGCAGCAGCAGCAGCACCAGTAGCTTTCTTGGAAAATATCAAACGAAACAAACAGAACATTTCAAGGCAATCAGCAGATTAACTGGGAACCTTTGGATTTTTTTTTTTCTTTTTTTAATGAAACAGATGTTTTTTTGTTTCAGCCTGTAAACATCCTATGCCAGGAGAGGATCTTCAGAGGCTCTTTGTCCTTGCTAAAGGGCTTTACTTAATGGGGTGTTACATGAAAAAGCATATCTGTCTTTCAGGAAAATATGCCCTGCGGACTCACTGAAACAGTGGCAACAACTAGAGGAAAAGAAAACCATGACATCAAATATGTCCTGGCTAATACAGGTTTAAATGTATATTAAGTCAGTCTGCCAGGACTGAAAACTCACGCATTATGGATCTCCCAGCAACCTGCGTACACTAAGTAGGTAGCAGGAGACCTCAGTCCCCTTCAGGAAGAAGCAACATCTTTCAGGCGGTGTATCCTGCTGTCAAACGCTTGAGTCTTGCTTGCAGAAGCTGCCCAAGCCAGCTTTGATCTCGCCCTCCAACCGAACTCCCCACTGCAGGGCAGCCATAGCAGCACAGGGTTTGGCACACATCCCCTGCCCATGGGCTGACCCTCTGCAACAGTTCAACTGTAACTGATATACGAACTGGGAATTTAAAACAGATATAGATATGCTACAAAGAGTTGCATCATACTTTAAATGACATATGATTTGAAATATCTGAATTATAATTAGGGCAGATTATTTCCTTTGTGAGCCAGGATAAGAATTTTGCACCCCATTTTGCCAGTCTATATCTGAGAGGAGCAAAAGATTGCTTAAAACACAATATAGACAAAGTTTAGCTGATTATTTGTATTTTGAGACCATTTATTCCCCACATTTAAATGAAAGCTGTAAATTTCAGATGTACCTAAAGGAGACTTCTTCTTTTTTTTTTTTTTCTTTTTTTTTTCTTTCGGGTGCATATACAAGCTTCTGGCCTAGAAGTACTAAGAACCAGCTAGTCCATTAGAAATTAAATGAACACATATTCAAATATAGGCCTCAAAAGAAGAACTCACCCTACATCTTCCATCAGGCAGGTTTTTCCTGAATCCAAATAGCAATGAGTATGGCACTCATGTTCACATTCATCCACTCATGGTAACATCTAAGAACTGCTTCCTTCTGACATTGAGTTACACATCCTACCTGTCAGAAGGGATAATTACTCCTCTGTGTTACCTTAACTCAATTATCTCAAAAGCAAAAGATGAAATGTCCTGGGTATACTCATAACACTCGCACAAGAGAGATTTATGGGGTAGCAGTAAAAATTTAAATCTCTTTCCCATATGATCCTAGCTAAAAACTCTCCCTCCTTTCTCATCTGATTTCAACTTGGTTCAAGAGTATCTGTCTTATATGTAAATGTAGAAAAACTTTAAGAGTTATCAAAAACCCCAATATGCACAAAACCCCCCAGTATGTATAATTGTGGAATTAATCTGAAAGAGTTTTGGTGTTTGGAAGGAAAACATCTTGTGCCAGTTTTAGCAGTTTTTGAGCAATGTGGAAATTCCCAGTGTTCATCTTAAGGGCCCAAGTGCCTTTGAACCCAAATTACCAATGGTCTGAACAGTGGTACAGATTTATTCCTAAAATAAATGACTCCTTAATCAAAATTGGATGACTAACAAGCATAAAATTATGGCTCTAATACCACATATAATCGTTTATCTCATTGCAAAGAGGCATACATCATTTGCATTGTATTCCTATAGTGTTTTATATCCACTTTACCATAATCTAAATGAGCATGCACAGCACAGACAAATGGAGATTCTAGTTCATCTTATGCATTTGCCTGGGGAACATGATTTTGTTTGTTGTGGGTGCTTTTAAAAATTGTGATGTATAAATAAACATGATAAAATGTAAAGACAGTGCAGTGGGCAAGCACACTGTCTGAGCAAACTTATATGACTCATGGAATAAATTCACTAAAGAGAATTTAAACCTGTGGATATATCAGCTCAGCATGTGGGTATTGCCAACCACATTTACATGAACATTTACAGTTCAAAATAGGTATTATTTTCTTCTGCCCAATTCTCATTATCTGGGATTTGCTTAACAGTCCAAGCCAGAAACAGCTTTAAACAACCTTAAAAACTTATAAAAATGGCAATCACCAAAGTATGCATTTCTCTCCTTGAAATTATTTCTGCACAAAGGCTGTAAGAAGCTTTCGCTTATCCATCTGCATCATCCCTCCTATGCCTGAAACCACTGCAGCTGTGGAGTTCAATAATGCATCGTCCTTTAGGGAGAGCAATTATGACTTCACATGACACTATTTGCAAGAGCTGATTCCTAGCTCCCATGTAGGACTTCACGTCTTTTTCTGACCTTGCAGATCTGGCACTTACAACTGTGACATTTGTATGAGAGAAGCTGGTGGTCTACTTATTTTTAGAGAGCTTTATGTCCTCTTCGCTCTTCATGGGGAAAACTCAGCACAACTGGTCTTGAAGTAGAGAAGCATGAGATGCTTTACAAGCAGAAAGACACACATGCTAAAATACATAGTAAAATTCTCTTGTATATTATTAAGATCATGTATCTGTAACATATGTGGCATGAAGATGAAAATATGACATGATCTAAAAGTTTTATTGTCACTTCACTTGGACTGATGTGCATTACACACTGCTTGATTCACCATTTGTGCAACATACTTTTCTGGTTCTGCCCACAATCTAAAGCTACCGTCCAAAAAACTAAGAGCAGTACAAGCTTGACACAGATTAACCTCAAAATTAAACTACAGCTGCATTAAAGAACTGTCAATTTTTAACTTAAGATTATATGTTCAAAGAATGGGAACATAACAGAGATGCTAGGAAGATGAATTGAAGATGTCCCTGCTCATTGCCCAGGGGTTGGACTAGATGAAATCTAAAGGACCCTTCCAACCCAAACTATTCTATGATTCTATGATCCTAAGAATGAGCCTCAGCAAAATAAAACAGACAGATAGCTGGCTACTCTGCACAGCTCATTAAAACCTTTAGAGCTCAGCACAGTATAATCCATCTTTTGCCATCAATCTATCTTGTATGTATTTAGCATTTATGAGAATAAATACATACAAATATTACATGTACATATACAATATATTTATATGTAGAAATTAAGTATTCTATTTTATCAAACTGGGTAAGCATTGAGCAGATGGTTTATTACCTGCATGTCCAGCTCTTATTATTGATTGACATTCAGTGTTCTGCTGCTGGGGGTGGGGTCAATTGCATTCCTCTACTACTTTAAATAAAATGAAGCAGTCATTCTTTCCTTATAGCATAGTACTAAAGCCATTATTTTGTCTTTACACAAGCAGATTTTGCATACATTCCGTTCATTTTTTTTGCAAAATCAGCTCTTTCCAAGTAACCTTCCTCTTGTATACCAGAATGGTGTTCAGCTTTGACCACTAGTTCTGCCTCATTGGCTTCATCTCCTCTTATAAAGCATTTCCATTTAGGTTACATGCTTTATTTCTTTCTCCTAAATTAATCTAAAAGTCATTTCAGCAGCCCTGCATGTTTATCTGTCTCAGCCCATCTTTTTAGAGTAATCTATTTTGTGCATGTCTACATATGACATAGTTTCAAGAAGCTCTTGCATCCAGGCAAAATATGTTCTTTAGTTTACTTTTCGCTAGCTATCAGGGATTTTCACACAGAAATTGCGCTCATTCATCAAGTTTGTTAGCCTGGTCTTTAAACAGCAGCAATTGTTCTTTCTATGTTACACATTCAATAGACCTCTCTATTCCACAATCTCCCCAAAATGCAGAAACACCACTACCCTCTCTTCACCTTTTGATTTTTCCCTAGCTGGGAAAGGTGTGTTAAAAAAGGCATTCTAAATGCTTTTCTTACTTTACCTTTATGATTCCTCTGGAATTTGGGAATGTTATTCATCTAGATCAGGTGCCTTGTCAAACATTACTGGTTCCATATACTTAACTGTGTGCTCTGGCATAATCATAAAGCCCTTAATATCTTCTATGGGAAAATATATTCTCGTCTTCCAGATGTGACCTTCAGATTATTTTCAGAAATGCCTATACTATGGAAGAGAAAACACAATGAGTTCTCCAAAATAAATTCTTCTCTAAAAATAGCTCTCATTCATGTTGCTTTATGGCCTTGCAAGCTAGATTTGACAGGTAAATCTGTACATATTATAAGCTTTTAAACCCATTCCTTTTTACCATATTAATGTCTTTAATTAGTATTATTATTATTACCAACACTAAAGTCTAAATTTTTCTTTTCAGCAATTTATCATCAATATCTTTATCTTTCCTTGCAGTTAGAGCTCTCCCTTTTTCGTGTGAAGCATTTTCTTCATAAGTTTTATTTTATCAAACTTGAGGTAAACTCTGGGTTATCTGGTCCAACCCATCTAGGTTACATTTGACATTTACATACTCTTCACATATGTAAGCATATACTTTCATAGCTCTTACCTTCTGCAACAGACAGTTGTACAGAACGAAACCATCTGTAGCCATCCATAATGACACATACAGAAAGGGGGAGATGCTAAACTTGCTTCATGCTACCAGACTTGTGCCTGTGATATTGGGTATTATGAGACAGAGGCAATAGTTTGCAGGCCTAGGAGCACGTCTGAGCAATGCTGCTAGTGGGGCAGAGCAGTGGAGTAACATAAATGCCCTGCTCAGACCATTTATTCATGTAGTGCAACCGACAGCTGTGAAATTCTTTACCATAGACAGAGCTTGAAGACACTGCCAGAGCCACTGTATAGATGTGTGATATTACACACAGGAGAAAACCTCAACGTTTCAATTCAGATTTTTTCCTTGCTGCCCAGGTACCAAGCACCTGTTTGGTGCTCCCCAACACAGGTTACAGGCTCTTGAGAGATCCTGTATTACTAGTTCTGCATCATTTGCCTAAATATTCCCTAATAAATGTTTTCTGCTTCTTCAGAAAAAGAGAAAGTGGGTGTATATAGGTATCTGCATGGGACACGGGGGGTGGAGAGACTAACTATGCTATCAACAATAATTAGATACTGTCCAAATACCCAAGAAGGCAGTCGCTATTGTGAAAGTCTTACAGCATGACACAGCATGGCACAAGGCAAGCATATGACTATATAAATTAAAATACAAACCGTTCATGTATTTATATATATACTAGATAACTATCTTTACATGGTTTTCTCCACTTTTAGATCATTATCTGAGTAGTCCATGTTTAAGACTGCTGCAATGCAAACTTGTTCTTTCCAAGCAGTGACATTCAGTAAATCAGTTTGCTCTGGTCCTACTTACACCCCTCATGAGTTCATGCTATCACCTTCCTTGTGTGCCTTTTACTTCTATTGTGCCTTTCATCTACAGTACAATTCCCTTTCATGTACTGTCATCCTCACCTTTTTCCATAGTAAAGAATTTCACTTTATTGCTTCTATATTTCAAGCTTGCAGTTCTCCACTTGCTTTTTCTAATTGGCTCTTAAAAGCTTTTTCACAACGAGGTAATTAATTAAATTATTTTGATCAATTTCTAAAATTTTCTAGAGGAAATGCATAATGCAGAAGTTTGCATTATATTTTTTTAGTTATGTAATTTAGGTAATTTGGAGCTTTCTTGTATTTCTTGGGACAGCGATAATAAAGCAAGCTTGCCTCTGTAGGGTAGCTGGCTGGGTGAACTGTTTCTGAAGGGAGATTCCTTAATGTCAGTCTCTGCTTCGATAACAGTTGTCATATATTTTCCAGTGCCTATGTAATAGAAAGTAATTAAATTGTCCTTGAAGCATAGACTAGAGCCTTCCATACCCGTAGAAGTAGCCTAACCACCACACTGCAAAATCAGGCTTAATCTTACTCCTACTCCCTAGCTCACTGAATCTTTAGATCTTCTATAAATGAAATCTATGTATACAGTCTTTAACTGTATATATACAATCTGCCATATCTTCCGGGGCAAAGTTTGAAAGTACTTATCCTCCCCAGCAGCCTGTATACTGAGGAACTTTCCAGGTCAGACTGAGCTTGTACTAGCAGAAAAAAGGAATGAAACGAGATGTCCTCTTGAAAAGTTGCTGAGGAGGAGGTGAGAGGAATCACCACCTACTTCTCCTCTGGTTCCCTTTCAAAAGAAAATATTGATTCTTGCTCTATCTGTTTTTCTGTGAAGAAGAGGATTAAGTGCCTACTTTCATAGCCATAAATCATGCGTGGAGAGAAATGCACAGTTTAGCACCTAAGCCTCTGAAAGGGTGGGGATTTAAAACACGAGTAAGTCCTTAGGGCTTTGCTATTGCAACCTCAGATGGCTCACTGCTTAGCGTTGTGCATACCCTTATGAATCACACAATCTTTCTTTTACATTGTTAGGAATCCTACAACTTCAACTCAACAGATTCTGCCCTGACCAAAGCTTAAATGCCTGTAAGTTATAAATAACACATATTTACTTCTTTTACAGGTAGCACTATATGCTTTTGATCATCCAGACACATGAGATGTTTCAGCACCTGGAACAGATCATGAAATACATGCAGGTATATTCATACCTGCATTGTCAGGCAACATATTAGTGTAGTGTATTGAAATCCCTAAGGCACCAAAGGGCACCAAACTTAGTAGGTGCTGACACCATTGATGTGTGCCTTACCTTACTATTCTTGTGCCTTACCATCCCATATACCTTACTATTGTAAGCCGTGCCTCGACCTGTTCTGTGTTTTGTGGTCTTGCTATAGCTCTGAAATTCTCTTCTGCTCATCCACTGATCCCTTCACCACAGCCAGGCTAGTGCTCTTTGCATGATCCCAGTGCTGTAGCAGGTGAAAGGACAGGGGAAAGGAGCAGGTCAGAGCTGCTGGATGCACAGGGATAGTTAAAAGTTTTAGGTCCTGCAAGAACATATTGCACAAGGTATGTATTTCAAAAGAAGTGGAGGGGTGAGGAAGGTTTCAAGGTTCTTGGCATCCTTATGCTGCAACTTGCAATATGATTTAGAGGTTTCTTTCTCCTCTCCCTAGGCAGGTGCACCATCAGTTCCATGGCCAGTAAGACAGAGATGGTAACTTCTCCTTTCACTGCCCTGCAAAACCCCAGAGAAGTCTGGTCCCAAGGCTCTAATAGTTTTTCAACACATATTGCTTTCATTGTATCAGCATAATGAAAGATTCAAATAGCATGACCAACTCGGAGTGCAAACAAGCACTACCATCATCTGATTCAACATTTATATGCCAAGTAGCTTAGCTTTATGCAAAAAGTTGAGAGGGTGAAGCTTAATGAAGCCCTAATGCTAAAACTAAAGACAATAAAATATTCAGCTGATGGAAATAAAAATAGGATATATTTTAAGAGGATGCATATATATATATATAAAAGGCAGAAATATTTAATCAAATTTTGCCTGTCATGAAGTTGTTCTCTCAAAATGATAGGAATTACTTAGATTTATGAAGTTAGTACTTCTTTCAAATCTTTCAAATGCACAGTTTAAATAAAGACACACTGAGTAAAGAAAGGCCGAAATTACAGCTGTACTTTGTTCTCTGGGGAAAAAAAAAAAAAGAAGACTAAATGACAAAATAATGAGATAAAATGGTGCCTAACAGAAAGAGAAACTGTCAGCTAGGGCTATCTCCTCATACACTGAAAAAATCAGTAACACTTAGGGCTGGCCATTGGTCATGAAACGTCTCTGATGAAACCATGAATCTCTTGAACTTTGACAAACTGTGCTACGAAAGTTATAGTGTTCATGTCCATTTCCTGGTAACTTTTATTTGCATTTTTCATTTGCTAAAAAGGCAATTTTAGCTCTTAAAACAGGCATTATAAGTGAAACTCAGAACTGTGACCTGGAAAGATCATATAAATGGGATTTTTCTCTGTCATCTCTTTATGCTTTTGATTATTCTTGACATTGTATGATGTTAAGTTATAAATAGAAAGCATTTTGAAAATGTCATAATATTCTGAGTCTAATAAGAGAATACCAGAGATGGAAAATATGCTTAAGAAATCAAGTATACATGGCAAACTCAAGATGCAAATTAAACTGGACTTCACTGCAGTGGAACTTTTTCACAAAAAAAATGTGAATTGTGAGCTCAAGCTGGAAGCTACAATTGAAATGTAAACATTCCTTACTGAAAGCAAGATGCTGCTTTAATAACAACAGCCACAAAAGCTGAGGACTTATGGCATTACTGCATAGAGCAGTGATGCTTTTTCACCCTTTCAAGTGGATCTAATTCAGATGATGTCCCTCAGCTAACCCAAAGGTTATTCAAAGTCCTTGTACTTGTTCCTTCAGCAGAACGTGAGGGGTTTTTTTGAATATTCTAGCTGAATTGATTTCTTCTTCTCTCTCCTTTCTACCCTATATATATTCTTCCCATCTATTTCTAGCTTTCCTGTGTCTAAGCTCTGCACAGGTAAAAGGACTGGTACTGCTGAAACCATGACAGATTCTCATGATTCTCAGCTTCTCAGATTCTCATAAAATAAAACAAAACATCTGCTAAAAATCAAAATGAATTAATTATTTTCTGTGCTTGAACCTAAAGCGAAGAACAACTTTCACTTTAATTTGTACTGAGACCTTTGCTAATGGTATCAGTAACTACAAATTCACCCCAGACTATATTTGGCCCCTAGCGCATGCCTGATGGTATTTCATAGCCTCATAATCCCTTCCCTCTGCATCATCCCTCCAGGAGGCCCTGGAGGCTGCCACCAGTGACTTCTATAGAGTCACAAACCCAAGGGAATCATAGCTCCAAGGCTGCCTTTTCAGGTAATGGGAAAATAAGTGTTCCTCCAGAAATGGATTCAGAGCACCTGCATTATATTCCTGCTCTTAATATTCTTTCAAAAGAACTTCACTGGCAATAATTTTGTTAAGTTATAATATTTCTTATCTATCTAGAATTGTTTTTGACAAGTAATGAAGCATAACTGACATTATAATAAAACTACAGCAATAAAATGGTATGTGCTGTTGTAACTGGTGAAAATTTCAATGAGTGATCTGTGAGATCAATAAAAATTAGAGTCTTATAGTAACTAAACTGGTTTGGAAGCATTTCAGAGATGAATATGTGAAGCAGAAAAAAATACATGTAGGTAGGACTATTTCTGCCACACCTTTGCCCAAAGTGATATTTCTTCCCATTATACATTCCCATTCAAACAGTCCCTGCTTTAGACAAACAAGGCAACCAGTGATAACCCAATGAAAAATAATTCTTCTCACTCTAGAAACTTACCTTCTTGATTTACAATGAAGTGAGGCTGAGACTTTGAGTAATTAAAGGTGACTGCTCAGAAAAGAAAATAGTAGCGAACAGTAACTTGGATCAGTGTAATCTGACAGAGCTGCAGAAGGGCAAGATTTGTCACACTGCCACTGCCCCATAGTGGAATTAATGTCCACAGTAATAAAACAATGGGGATTTTCCAAACTCAATAGCTAAGAAAACAGAGGATTTTTTCACCTGATCCAAGCAAAAATATTTGGCTGTAATTGCATAACTGAAGACAGAACACCCTTTGAAGTTAAGAGTTAACTGTCTACTTTGAAATCGTCTTCTCAGATAGTTCATTTTTCTTCCAATGTCTCCTGTCTGTCCCAGGTGCAAACAAATTCTCCTCATTTCTGTTTTTTTTCACTTGAATGTAAAACCAGAATTTTTTCCCTCCTTTCAATCAAGATTACAGTTGATATTATTGTAATACAGCTCTTATGTGATGAACTTCTAATTTGCTGCAATGAATAAAAATTTGAACTTAGCCTGAGCTCAGCATTTTCTGAATTACTGAAAAGAATGCAGGACTTTCCTTTTCACTTTTAAGCTGTGAATTATGGACCATCTAATTCCCTGGTATCAACTGAAGATCTTATATTATAAACAGTGAATTGTCTTTTTACTTTTGTCATATATATATAAAAAATAAAAGAAGCCAACTTTTGGAGATACTAAAAACTTAACATAATCACAAAGAAGTCTATATAAATTGACATCTGATTTTATTTTTTTTTTTTCTTTTGTCAGCTTTTAAATGAACATTTCCTGGATTTGATTGCATTATTAATACAGTTTTAGAAAAGATGGTCATGTTGGACTTGCTTCCATACATATGTACCAAACTTTAACACTAACTGCACTCATCAGAAGTTATGGGAAAATTGTGTATATCTATCTATATAGGTGAATTCTCAAAATGTCCAAATCCTTAAATTCATACAAAGTTCATTTTGTTAATTTTTTAGACAAAAACAAATAAATGTCCTTTCATGATCCATATTACTTTTGAATGTTTTGACTGCACCCAAAGTGACATTCCTCTTTCAAAGAGTTTTAGCATTTGTAACAAGTAATATTTGTAGCAAGTGAAAAGTAGGTCTTGAGAAAATCAAGCTGACATTTAGAGAGCTCCATTTGGTGCAACTCAAATTCACTGCAGCTGCAGTATAAATAATCTGAGCACTGCCAAAGATGAGCTACTTACGTCTGTATACACACAGAACAATTTAAACTTCTCCACATTTAGTTTCAAATAAAGGATAGTTTTACGGCTGATCAGCGTGGTGCGCGTGATCTCAAGCGTGACAAAGCCATGAAATCTGAAGGAACTTGCATCACAAAGAGCCCAAACCCACACTGATTTCTTCAAAACTACTCCACAGACCTCTCCACTGAATCCAGCTGTAATGTGGGAATGTGGTGTAATTCCCACTTAATTATGTTGAAATGCTGTTTGCAGATAAAATTTGTACAAAAGTAGAGATTCAGGACTCTCTACAGCACTTTAGGTTTTTGATAGTGCTGGATAGAGGGGTCTGGAGGAATGCAGGCAAAGAGGTGGCTGGAATATTTGGACCAACAATTGCTACGTAAAATATGTTTGTGCTACCTTTTCACCAGATACTGCACAGCAACATATCTGTACTGATCGTGATAAGGAAGCATGGGGCACAAAAGCCCATAGGTGCTCAGTTCCTCTGTGAGTTTGGAACGATTGTGGCCTGGGGTGCTTGCAGCCCAGGCCATGGCACAGGAGCCATGTCACTCACAGGGACTAGAGGCTTCACCCAGTTGCTTTGGCTCACTGAGACATGGAATGGAGGGAAATGAGACATTAAGGACACAGTTGGGCCAAGCCAGTATTAGATTTTCATGATTAGGGCACACTGGATTTAAGGAGGAATCTCATCTAAAGCTTTGCTATTTGAACTCAGTCTTTTACTATCTGGAAGTCAATTTTACAAGAAGTTTATGGAGCATGAACAGCAGGGAGATAATGATGTGCAGATTCTTTTAAAAATGGCATTGGGTACATTGGTGCTTGCCTTCCTCACATTTCAGTGTTGTCTCACAAGCATCTGCAAGTACGGGCTGCAGTAAACTGGAAAAGCAATAGGCTGTAGAATAATAACGGCAGAAATAAAAACAGAGAACTCTGCTGACAATCCTTTATTCGGATGTGGTCTCTCACCATAAGAATCATGGCTCCTATTTCCAAGCTTAAAAATTATATGATTCAGATGGTATTTTGAAGTTTCTTTGACCCTCCTATTTTCTTTTGCACACCAATTCTTTAACCCTTAGAGTTGCCTTGTCATTTTAATGGCATATGAATAACATCCAGGTTGCTGTAACATATTCAGTTTCATTGTCAGCTATTCTTAATATTTAAAGAAAAACTGGACATGCTTGGAAGAGTTCCAGAATTAAAAAAACAACAACAAAAACAACCAAAACAACAAAACCCAACCAACCAAACCCAAAGAGATGCGTGTTAATGGCAAAGAACATTTAGCATTTTCTTAAAATCTGCATTTTTAAATTAATTAACTCCCTTTGAAATCTTTGACTTGTCTCATGAAGGAATACAAGGTCTGTGTCAGCTTTAGGAGACTAACCACGCACCCAAAGAGCACTTTAATCCATATTCAGGGTGATCTCGACAGAAACAGAGTCAGATTTAAAAATGTTCATTGCAACCATTTCATGAACAGTTTTACTTTCCAAGATAAATGACTCAATCACGTAGCAACATCATAGGTTTTGCAGGAATGTCATCTGAATCCAAGCTACTGCAAACTTTGTAAATTTATAGTTGAAGCTACAATTAAGAGTAATGTCTGATGGATTTAAGAAAAAATATGAAGTTACATTACCCAAATGCCCTTAACCTTGCCCTGCAGAGAGGATAGTTACAGTTGGTGTAACAGAGATGATAAATACAGTTATTAAAATAACTGTATTTAAATATCCTATCCTCTTAGGATCAATTGGATTTAAAAAAAAATATGTTTCTCCTTTATGGTGTCCTACAGAGAAGAGAAAAATTTGCCAAAGTGTTGTACCTGTGCATTCCTTCTGCTCGCTCAGAACAACAGCTGCACATACCTGTGGGCATAATTTTGCTGGTAGGACATTAACCGATGTATCTGTCAGTCAGGAAGACATATAAATGATTTAAGTTGCACCTGTAACCGAATGTGCCTACAAAGTGGGGGCCGAAAAAATACAGGCTGCAATTAAGAAATCTATCCCTTCTGGCACACCTCATGTGACTCTGATCTCTCATGTTATACGACAATCTTGTCCCTAGTGCACTGTTCTGAATTCGAAGGGGCTGTTCATGACTGACAACATCGGGGAAGTCAGAATCAGGCCCAGAGAGGCTCAGATCATCAGATGGATTCCACAAGTGTGATGGCCTGCCTGGTCTCATTCCCAACATTGTTGCACCTGCTGCCAATGGCTGTGTCTTTGGAAAACGAGCTTCATTCTTCATGTCTGGTTTCTCAAAAGCAACAAAGCAGCCAACATCAAGGTGTAGCTGACTTCCCATGGGCTGTCCCCAAGTTTTATGACTTCTCACAATAAAGCCAAGGCATGGACCAGCATGAGGGGTCAATTTAATGCAGGTGCCTTGTTCTCAGCATTGTCTGAACTGTAAAGAGGAGGATATTGCGATCAACGTGGACGTACTGGCGCAAATGCAAAATTTGCATCTGTCGGAACTGACACAAGGAACACCCTGTGATTCCCTGAGGATGGTTACATGCCTCTATAGCATAAGAAGCAGAACATCATCTCCTCCACCTGGAAATGAAAGGGCTGATCCTGTATGAGGTTGGTCCATCAGATTTGCTCTTCTTCTGACAGGGCTGCAGATCCCAACATTAATCTTGTTCACAAGAACATGGACTGCAATATGTATAGTAGAGAGAGATCTGTGTACTTTGCTGCTTTGTTTTGTTTTTGTTTGTTTGTTTGTTTACAGGACAGTTGTTTCCTCATTCTGCTTCTACACATTCAAGAAAATATGTAGTGGTTTGACTTGTCTACAGCTTTGTATCATCTTGAAACAATGCATTCAACTGCTACAACTTGAGCCAAATGGAGGCAAAAAGAGACTGACAGTACATGGTGCTCATTCTATTTAAGATAGAGACTGACAGATATACATATGATTGAAGCAAAGGCTCCTGAGTTGCTCTGCCTTGCTAGTCTTAGAAAATGTCAAACTGGTTGATTTCTGCTGCAGTATGCTAAGTAACATAATCAATGGAGCCCTCTTCTGTCATACTCTAAGTGTGCTAAAATCTTCTGTTATTCACGTGTGAGACATATGTATCTCTGAGGTGTAGGAAACATTATAACCCATATTTTAAAAGTGTCCACAAGCCATACTTTAAAGATGGCATAATCTTTAATGCTGAGGGTAGCGAATAACTTGCTCAAAGTAGAAAATTTTGTCTGCATCAAAGTCACAGCTGCAAATCGTCTTCTTTCTGCACATTACCTACATGTAGACAGGACAGAAACGGAAGGGAACTTTTATAGTCCTGACACAAGCAAGGCACATGAACTGTCTAAATAAGCACATTTTCTAATTCAGCATGGTTTGTGAGGAGCTGGGCACACATTAGCTGAGCTTCTACGTCCTTATCAGTCACTTCTAACCAACTTTCTTATCATAACTATTTCATATTGCTTCTGGTTGCTGCAACATTATGGCCCACAGGCAAACAACTTGAATGTTTTAGCTCATAATTTTATGTATTTCTGTTTTATTGTTTCACTTTAAATCTCCATTAAAATGAGAACAAGGGAAGAAAGGAGGGTGGTGGGAAATGAGCCCTTTGCATGCTTATTCACCAAGCAGTTTTCTTAGGTTCTTAGAGGTCTAATTATGATATGAAAACATGATTTCCAACTTTGCAGATGATACTAAATTGGAAGAGAATAAAAACAAATGAGGAATAATTAGGTAGTGCAGCCAGATATAAAAGAGTTTAGATCATTTTATATTTCAGGAAAAATAGATGGCAAATGCAGGGCTGTGCAAATAAATTCAGGATAATTAGCCTCACAGTGTGGCATAAAATGTGGGACCCTGTTTAAAAATATGAGAGTCTACAACACACTGAGTACAATAAATCGTGAACTCAAAAGCTCAAAATTCACTTCTAAGGTTCCCTTACCTATATGACTTGCTAGTGACCTCAGTGGCACTCTGCTAGAAATAAGATTCAGAGTCAGCAAGAGAATCACCATCTGGCCTCTGGGAAACGAAAGGCTGTATATTATTGTCTGAGAAGGACCGTTTCCTCCACAGTTATTAATTTTGTGCCCAATATTGGACCACAGGCTGGATCTGGTCTGTAGGATGTCTCTATCCAAGCCAGTGTCTTTCTCCATAGGCAAAAAGAAAGCGGAGATTACACCAAGGAAACATTTTGTTTCCTTAGCTCAAGTGCTCCTGAGGAAGAGGCACCTGCTCTTGGCTGCAGCAGAGACAGACTGCTTGGCTAGAAAGAGCTCTAGGCTGATCAGGAACAGCCATTTTTTATATCCTTTCATTATGTTATGTCCCTTGACGTGCTCAGGTCTGAAGCTAGAAGTCTTTCAACAGTTGAACAGGGAAGGTTCTAGGAGAGCTGTCAGTTGAAACAATGTGGAAAGATACCTTGCTGGTTTTAAAACATCGCTTCATGAACCATGACAGATTATATGCTGAGATAGGAAGGATGGCAAGGGACATCACCCTAAGAGATCACCATGGTTTCCTATGCTGCTATGAACTACTTTCCGCTCTATATACTGCTGCATGCTTCTCTGCTTTTGACTGAACCACAACCTGTCGAAAATGCACTCCCTCTTCTGCACGTATCAGCACATTAATTTTCAGCTATGTGATACAAGAAGTTCTTCAATATCGACCCAAGAAAAAAAAACGGGTTTTTTATTCACAGCAGATGTGGGAAAAAGCCTGTTTTTTCTTGAAGAGATGATTTTGGGGGGGGAAATTGATTTTTTATTTTATTGAGAGTTTTCTGTTCACATGGAAGGTAGGAGGAAGAAGGGAAATGTACAAATGCATGAGGGAATTAAGGTCACTGCTGGTGAATCAGTACGGCAAGGGATTACCAACTACAGAATATCTTCACTCAAAGCAGAATTAAACAGAACTGTCTGAAATAATGAGGCCAAAACCCCATCATTAGCCTATGAAATTTGAAAAAGTATTAGGCTGATCTGTTTGCCTATCTAGAGATGCCTTTGTAGGGGTGAAGATTTACCTTCATAGGTCTTCTTATGGTAAACTTTTAGCTTGTTTAACAACAACAAAATCATGAAAAACACTGCCTTGTTAAGGGGTTTATACATTTGTTTCTAGCCATGTTTTCCATGGAATAGGTCTGAATTATTAACCATCTTTCAAAGTATGAAAATGAAAGGAGCTTCAAATCTTCCAAATGCAATGAATCACGTTTCAGCATTTCAGCACTGAACGCCTGCGTAATTTATGGCAGACTGCGCATAATTTCTATGTATGGCTACAGTTAATGTGGGTAGCTCATTTCACATTTGAAATTCAATTCTACTAGCTGACTAATTGATTCGTTTTCATAAACACTCTAAAATTTGTAATAAGAACAATGCTTTGCTGTAAGATACTGTTTTGAGGCTGTACAAAAATTAACTATGAATATTTACTTTCAATAAAAGCCAGTGGGACCAACAGCAAATAATGAAAACAGAGTGATTTATCATTTCTTTTCACAATCACTATTGTTTCATGAGATTCGGGAAAATTTCAAACCTTTTAGATCATCTCCTTAAAATACGAGTACTTTTATTCAATCAGTTTCCTCTTGTCTGCCTCCTTCCTCCCTCTCCCTTCCAACAGCTCTCCCTCTGCTGGCATCCCTCCAGTCCATCCTCTTGGGATATGAGGCACTGATCAAGCTTCAGACACAAGCTTTGATAGACACCACATCCATGATCCTTCCCCAGAAGTGTTGAATTAGGGTGTTTTCAGGGAGGGTGGGACATAGTGTGTTTCCAGGAACAAAGAAAAGCCAAAAACCTCAAACACATATTCTGAAGTCAAGTTGCACTGGTTTCCAGAGCAATGACCTGTTTTAAAACATACAAGCTAAGACTGTGCCACTGTCCTTGGGAAGTGCTGCTGAGGACTGCAGTTCAGTTCCCACAAGTCCCAGTGGGTCTAGTTCTGCAGTTGCTTTATCAATTGCATCCCCTGATCTCACACAAAAGTGTCCTTCCTGGGAGCAAATATCCCTTGAAACAGCAAGTTGTCTGACACAGAGAATATAGGGAAGTATGTACCACAGGAAAATGAAGCTGAACATATTCCAAGCTGTGTGACAGAGGTACAGCCATGTGAGTGACAAGAAACCCCATGGCAAAAGTGGCAAAGACTTTGCACTCATCCTTCCCCATCCTTCCTTTCTTCATTCCTGCATACAGAATGAGGTGAAAAAAAATACCAGATCTATCATGGGAAAAGAAACTATATTGAGGGACAAATCCGACTGAGAGTGAGGGTGGTCTAAACAGACGATTGACAGGTAAGCATTAGAGCATCTCTTTCAGAACAAAATTGATGGATCTAGGACAAAATAATTTTTAGATGGCTCATACGCTGACAGCAGTGTGCAAAACGTTCATTTCAAGAAGCTGGAGCCCACTTCCTGAATACAATGAAGCAGATGCCTTTGGCACATGTTTGCGTTTCAGAATAGCAACAGGACACATGGGCTTAATGTTAAGCATGGGGGTGATTTGTTAGCCCATTGCAACTCTGGCATGGTAGGGCTTGGAAAGCAGCACCTGGACTGGTGACCTCTGGGCTTTGGGGAGTGTGGTCCAGCCTTGTCATATCATTCTTCTGCCCAGCTGCAATATAGCAACTTTCCCTCCTGCTTGATCACTAGTCTGCAGTGCTGACATCTGGCATGTGGGGAAACAGGCAAGATGGGTCTCAAGTAGGCTTAGGATCAAAGTTATTCATTAATAAATCCCATCAGTTTAACAGGATTTAAATATATTCAGAGGTAATTTAAAAGTTGTGACTATCATTGAGCTCTCTCTGTCCCAGACCTCTGTAACACAGTTCAGGGATGAGAATGAGCCCCTCTCAAACCCACCAGCCTCCCACTGTTCTTAGCTCTGTGCTATTGCCTTGTGCTGTTTTACCCCTAGATAAGGGAAGAGCCAGACCTGCCCTCCGAAAGGGCTCTATAGCCTGCAGTAGCCACAAGGAAAACCTACTACAGAAAATTTCCCATCAGATTTATCACCTCTGTATAAGGAGAGTCCTGGCTTTTTGATTTGGAAACCTGTCACTAGACAGGAAACCTGTCACTAGAAATCACAGCTATTGGAAGCTGCCCCATGGGGTTTAGGAAGCAAATGCACTGTGAACTTGCTCTGCAGCCAGAGTGTTGCTCCTGGCAGGGCCATGACCATGTGGCCACTACTACCATTAAACATTTAGATTGTGTCAGGAACCACAGGCCAGCTGCCCAGGGCCTCATGCTTGGCACCAGGGACACACACCTTGGCACAGCAGCAAGCACCAGGCACCACACTTCCTCTCAGGCAAAACCTGTCTGTGCCCTCCTTTGCACCTTAACCGCATTCTTGTCCTTCTTTTCTGCAGAAGAAATGCAAAGTTTGAGCTATTTTTTGTCTCCACAAGAGTTTTCTGGCCTAAGAATTATTCCTGACATTTAATTCAAGTTTATTTTTGTTAGGGATAGAATCCTATGTCCTTAATAACTTTCTTGGGGGGGGGTGGTGGTGGTGGTGAGAAAAGCATCTATGTATAAATAAAAATAAAAACTATTAAAAGGTTAAAACGAGCCTGACTTCCTCTGCAGACTTTTCAATCCTACAGGATTTAGCAAAAATAGAGTGAAGTACTTTCTTACATCTTCAAAAAGCGTTTAGCCAAGCACTTCATCAAAGGTTAAAGCGCAGAAACATGAAATAAGTGAAAAGTTGGGTCACTGGCTGCAAACTGACCAAAGAAAGGAAGTGAATTTTAAGAGGAGAAGAATTTATAAGGGGTTGTGATAGAGATCAGCAGTAGATCTTCAGCCTCTCAATATTATATTAACAATGGCACCAAAAGTAAGTTTCTGCTGTGTTCTCCTTATAGTAAATTCTGGCAAACAATAAGTAAAGAACAATACAGTCAGAAACAGAAAAATGTAAAATATTTATGCAGTGCAGTACTGATAAATAGCAACACAGGTGAAGAAAGAGAGAAAAAAGTTAAGAAATGCATCACTATTTAATGAAAAATTGCTGCAGAATTACAAGGAAAATACCTCCAGAAAAAAGTGTCTATAGCCAATTTGATTCAAGATGCAGCTCCAGTCAATAAGACAAGCTGAATTGCCTTAGAATTAGGCTCAGCTGTCAGAAAAGCATTTCTTAAGTGTGTATATATGAGGCATCATAGAATCATGGGATGGTTTGGGTTGAAAGGGACTTTAAAGATCATCCAGTTCCAGCCTCCCTGCCATAGGCAGGGACACCTTCTACTAGATCAGGTTGCTCAAAGCCCCATTCAACCTGGCCTTGAAAACCGCCAGGGATGGGGCAGCCACAGCTTCTCTGCGCAACCAGTGCCAGTGCCTCACCACTCTCACAGTACAGAATTTCTTCCTAATGTCTAATCTAAATCTCTGCTCTTTCATTTTAAAGGCATTCCCCCTCGCCCTATCCGCACATGCCCATGTAAAAAGTCCCTCTCCAGATTTCTTGTAGGCATCGGAGCAATCCCAGACACAGCTACAGGTTGGGCAGAGAAGAGATTCAGAGCAGCCCTGCAGAGAAGGACTTGGGGGTGTTGGTCGATGAAAAAATGAACATGAGCCGGCTTCAGTGTGCTCTCGCAGCCCAGAAAGCCAACCATATCCTGGGCTGCATCAAAAGGAGCGTGACCAGCAGGTCGAAGGAGGTGATCCTGCCCCTCTACTCTGCTCTCCTGAGACCTCACACGTGTGCAGTTCTGGTGTCCTCAACATAAAAAGGACATGGAACTGTTGGAACAAGTCCAGAGGAGGGCCACGAGGATAATCAGGGGACTGGAGCACCTCCCGTATGGAGACAGGCTGAGAAAGTTGGGGCTGTTCAGCCTGGAGAAGAGAAGGCTGCGTGGAGACCTCATAGCAGCCTTCCAGTATCTGAAGGGGGCCTACAAGGATGCTGGGGAGGGACTCTTCATTAGGGACTGTAGTGACAGGACAAGGGGTAACGGGTTCAAACTTAAACAGGGGAAGTTTAGATTGGATATGAGGAAGAAATTCTTTACTGTGAGGGTGGTGAGGCACTGGAATGGGTTGCCCAGGGAAGTTGTGAATGCTCCATCCTTGGCGGTGTTCAAGGCCAGGCTGGATGAGGCCTTGGGTGACATGGTTTAGTGTGGGGTGTCCCTGCCCACTGCAGGGGGGGTTGGAACTAGATGATCTTAAGGTCCTTCCCAACCCTAACTATTCTATAATTCTTTGATTCTATGAATTCAGTACTTTGGTGAAGAATGAAAGCATATGTATAGGTGTGTGTAGACACATTTATACAGTACAAAGTGTATCTAATCTTCAGTGCTCTACTGGGCAGTGTCTGCAGGTTGTCTCAAACAATGTTCCCAAGTGGTTTCCACTCTTATTAATTTCATAATCGTCATAGAGTGCTCTGTTTTATCAGTATGAGGTCCACTATACATTTAGAAAAGGCGGACAAGTTACCACCACCACCAGCATCATTAGAGAGATACCAGTAGAAGTTGCACCAGTAGAAATTGCACCAGTAGAAAGGTAACAAAACATCACCGTTGCTGGCTGAAGTATATAAATTGGGTTTTCAAATATTTCAGAACTTCTCCTTTTTTTCCGTCAAGCCCTATAGTTTGCTACACAACCCACAGATTTGTGAAAGCAGGCAAATCCACACTTTCCTCTAACCAAAGGGTTCAGCTGGCCTTCCATTTGCTGCCTCTCTGCCAATGACCCAGCGAAGTCTTAAATGAAGAATACTATTTTAAAGTACTTTTTCATTTCTTTAAGAAAAAAAACCCCAAAACACGAACACAAAATAAACCTTATAAATTATGTTTTTACATTGTGTTTTCATTGCATGTGCCTTTCACATCTCCCTATGGTGCCCTGTCTCTAACTAGACATTTTTACAATTTTACAATATAAAGTTCCTGAGAAGTAAAATAGTTAATGTAGGTATAAATGCATTAAATATGCCCTTTCCCAGGATGCTGGTTCTTTCCTTGTCAGATTCCAACACTATATATAGGACTCTCTGCAGCTGTTTTTGTCTTATGGGTTGCTGAAACTCCCATGTGACCACTGAGGACATGACCAAAGGATTTGGAGAACCTCACAGACAAGATGCTTGATGAATACTAGGCTAAGGATAATATTAACAGGAGAGAAAATCTATGCTACTTCATCAGAAAAAAAATGCCATCCTGTGCTCCTGAATGGTAAAATATGCAAATGGCACCACTGAGTGAACAAGTACTGGAGTGGTTAAATCTTTGCACTGAATCTGATTAATTTCTCCATTGCTAAAGGAATCTAAGCAAAAAGTCATGAAATATATTTCGTGGAATGGGTTTTAATGGTGCAGGTTATAAAGAAAACTGTGGTTTGTTTTTCAAAGACTGCCTCATTCCTTGTTCTTTGCAGTCAGGTTGTAGCTATTTTATCCCATGAAATATGATTTGTGTCAGAACAATGGCAGATTTTTTGAAATCTATGATACAGGACCCATATTAAATGTCTAGGCATGAAAACAGAGCAAGAAGGAAAATATCATTCATTAAAGATAGCAACTGTTTAACAAAATACATAATGGGATAATAACCATAAGGAATATCTCCATAATAAATGTTCAAAATTAAAGGCTTTGGTTGCTTTTGCTTCTGAAAATCATGTTTATCTGTGTAAAAATAATTCTCTTTGAAGACTAGCCTGTCCTTTAGCAAGCATTATTTTCCTGTCAATCAACACTTTGCACAGCCATGCAATTGCAGTGTGGCCGGAGTTCTCTGGATAGTTCATTACCAATGGCTTCCAGCTATCCCAGTGCCACTCTTTTTAAAAACTCTTTTTTCATAACTGAAGATATTAATGAGAAAAAAATCATGGGGGAATGTCTCCCCAGATAGTTTCACAAAAAAGCAGCACCAGGAGGGATATAATAAAAAGACAAAGCAAAAGCTGAAGATAAATATTCTTGTTTCAGTTTGCACATTCATTTTGCAGGCACCAGTCTAAGAACATTTATGCTAAAAGCCTGGAGAGATTAAGTGACTTCCTCTTAATAGATGGTGTTTTGTAAAGGTAAACGTTAGCAAAGTCTTTAATACCTCTATGCCTTATAATGAGGGTTTTCAATCTGCCTAGCTGAAAACAAATTCCAAAGCAACTAAACCTTGAATTCCACTAAACTGTGGATTCTAGTGGAAATGTGCAAGATGTTTTCAATACAAACAATTCATAATTGTGCCAGGAATGTGGAGGTGTGGAAGGCACAGACTCTGACACAGTGATTTGAATGGAAGTACTAGGCTCCCAGTGAATAGTTTCAGAAAGTAGCAAAGAAAACAAAGGCTTTAAAGGTCTTTTGGTTCAGAGCCTACAACACAGGACTGTCCTTTAAAAGAGAGTTTTCTTAATCCTTTCTCAAAGCTAAGTTTACACCTTTCCAATGAAGGGTCTATAATCTTTCCTTTATTAGATTCATGGTCATTTATATTCATTGCATTTGACTGATATCTGACTTTCTATTATTTCAAGTAAACTCCAAAAACAGAGAAGAGGTATAGTGGGTGTGATGCCAGCTATTTTTCTGAACCGAACTATATTCCTATTTTCCACTGAAAGTCTTGAATCCTTTATTACAACCAAGACTTACATAAAAATGAAGATGCAAATTTCAAGTGAATATTTAAAATTGAAAAGTAGGAAACTGTGAAGACAAACATGAGGTAATACATTACTAAGAGCCCCAGTTTCTTTTTAACATGTCATAAAATCTCCTGTAATATCATGGCTGACTGTCCTCCTATTGCAATATGTAGGCTTAAGAAATTTGTTTCAGTGGGCTAGACTTTAAATTTCTAAGAACAGAGGATGCATTCATCTACTAAGCTAATTAGATCCCCTTTTTCTTCCATTTTCAGATCCTCCAAATACTATAAATTTTAACTACATCTCCAAAAATCATTGTTACCTTGTTTGATTCTCATCACATATCCCCTTTGATTGTTAATTTCTTTTTCATCAAAGATATTGTTAATATTTAATTCAAATGGAAATTTGGTATGACCATATGACCACTTACAGATTGCTTTCCATAATGTTACGGAAAAATAACAGAAAGTTGAATAAAAACTGCCTTTCGAGCAGCTATGTAAGCTATGAAAATGTAAATAAAAGAAGAAATAGATTAAACATAATGAGCAGCAAAAAAATCATCAAAGCAACTTCCAATGTACTTGAGGTGCCCATCTACCCACAAAGTCAGGAGGTGCTAACCCAGAGGACTACCGCTGTGGGTAGAATTTCTCTGTCCTTCCAAATGCTGATATATATATATGTCTAACAGTAAGCATTTTAATGTTGAATCTACTCCACATAGCTTGACAGATAAAATTAACCTACAGTACTAAGCAAATAAAGTCAGTGCATGCTGGTCTGAACACAGACTTCCTGTTCTACTGGAAAACACCAGATTTGTTTTCATTATGAATAGGGACAAAAGGAAAACCCAAATTTTATTTTATAAGGAAATTTAATAAAAAATATTATTTGATAAAATAAAATATTCCACTTAAAAATTGAATATTTTTGTACAGATTTTGATTTAATATTATGTCCAGTTAGACTATAGATTGTGAAAATGAGAAGTATTTTTAAATTCAAAACCTCAACATTTCATTAGGGATAAGAGTGAAAAGATGTTTTCATCATTTTCTCCTAATTAGCTTTTATTGAAAGTGATGTTTTACACAAAGCTTTAGTATTTATAAATACAAATGTTTTTTCATATGAGAAACTTCTACTTCAGACAAGTCTCCAGTTCTTATTTCCACAACTGAAAAAATGACGTGACTGTGTTATCAGTACATAGTACAACTTTTAAAGAGTTGAGAATTTCATCAGACAGAAATCAAACCAAAATCTACATCAGCAAAAACCAACTTCTTGGAACTGAAATGTTGTAAAAAATGTAGATACTAGAAACAAGTGAGAAATTAAGTGCAAACTATATCCTGTACACTGTATACATTGAAACATGGGGCCAGACTCTTCTTGGTGGTGCAACAGGATGAGAACCAATGGGCATAAAATATAACACAGAAGTTCTACCTGAACATGAGGAAGAATTTTACTGTGAGGGTGACTGAGCATTGGAGAAGGTTGCCCAGAAAGGTTGTGGAGTCTCCTTCCCTGGAAATATTCAAGAGCCATTTGGGCACAATCCTGAGCAACATGCTGTAGGTGACACTGCTCAACATAAGTATATATTCATTTATTGTTATAATAAGGTATAATAAATATTACAGTATATATTTCTACATTAAAATTTAGAAATGTGTTTATTATGACAGACATCTTGTCTGCATGTATATTAACCTGGCATCTCAGTAGAGCCATGCAATAAGACGAGAGGCAATGGGTGTAAACTGAACCACAGAAAGTTCCACTTGAATGTGACAAGGAACTTTACCATGAGGGTGACTGAGCCTTGGAATAGGCTGCTCAGAGGGTTGTGGAGTCTCCTTCCCTGAAGATACTCGAGAGCCATCTGAACACAGTCCTGAGCAATGTGCTCTAGGTGACCCTGCTTGAGCAGGGAGGTTGGACTAGATGACCTCTGGTGGTCCCTTCCAGCCTCAACCATTCTATGATTCTGTGGTTTTATACAGGTGTAATGAGTATTAGAATTATCCCTCTGAAACTTGTTCTTGAGCGTAGATTTCATGCTCATAAAGGTGCATTAGCCTGTCTGATGTTCATAGGAAAGTTTGTAAGGCACATGGAAAATGCTACCTGAGGGAACTGGGGTTGTTTAGTCTGGAGAAGAGAAGGCTCAGGAGGGACCTTATCGCTCCCTACAGTTATCTGAAAGGAGAATGGAGTGGGGTGGAAGTCGTTCTCTTCTCCCAGGTAACAAGTGATAGGACAAGAGGTAACTGCCTCGAGCCGCGCCAGGGGACATTTAGATTGGATATTAGGAGAAAATTCTTCACAGGGAGGGTGATCAGTCATTGGAACAAGCTGTGCAGGGAAGTGGTGGAGTCACCGTCCTTGGAAGTGCTCAAAAAACATATAGATGAGGCTTTCAGTGACATGGTTTAGTGGTGGTCTTGGCAGTCCTGGGGTAATGGTTGGACTTGATTATAAAGGTTTTTTCCAAACTAGTTGATTCTATGATTATATGATTCTATGAAAAGAGGTCCTGAGATTAGTGATACCTTTTATAATCATGGAAGCATAGAATAGTTAGGGTTGGAAAGGACCTTAAGATCATCAAGTTCCAACCCACCTGCCATTTGTCCACATTATACTTACATTATTCCTCAGAAATGTTTGTCTGTACTTAAACCATTCCATCTATTATAAATGTATACCTTTCATATTGTCTTAGGCTATTTGCAGTTACAGTGGTGCTAATCACTATTAACGCAAAATGCTTGCAAAAAGATTTTTTTTTCTTGCAGCAGCATGGGTCATGTATTATTTTATGGGGATTTAAAATATTTTTCTACTAAGTTTGAGTTAAAAGTTAACAAATTAAAGTCTGACTGAGATGTACTACTCACCAAAGATATCGTATAGCTCAAAAGGCTAGAAAAACCTTGAAAGTGCAAGAGGGGATATGAATGAGAAGGGGAGCAAAAAACAGACCAGAACTTTCAATGACAAACTGAAATCCATATGATTTTTTTTTTTCTGAGAGAAAAAGCCTTCATTTGGTTATATGTTTGTTGTGCTTCCTATCATTTAAGCTTGCAATGGTAATGCCTTTTCCTTGTGCAAAAGTGCTTAAACTAAAACTTAGCTTAGGTTCTTCGAGATGAGTATTTATTAATCAGCAAATGTACTGCTTTGCAGATGTGGCTAATTGCGTGACTCATGGCTAAAGCACCGTTTTGAGAGTGTGAATTGATTTCATAGAGATCTCTCCTTTTCCCTCATAAAATCGGCAATTGAAAAAGCATCTTAAGGCCTACGACAGCCGGGGAGCAGTCCATGATATATCATTGCTATTGGACAAGTTTGCTTTGAAGCCAGGGTACAAACCTCAAATTGTAGGCATGCAAATACTGGCATCTTTCTTTCTTGCATTTTCATAGTCAGTAGTCCACATCAAAGAACCACACCTCCCATTGGAAACACTCTGGTTAGAATAGAGAAGAGCTGAAGACTTAGTCTTATAGCCCTGATACAGGTCTAGCAAATCACTTTGAATTTTGGGAACAATGAGAGTAACAGCTGGGAAAAGCAATTCATTAGAGATAATTGCATGATACCAAGAACTGTTGTCCAAAATAAAAAAAAAAGATTCAATGCAGAAAGAAAAGAATCTAAAATAGGGCTGCAATAGGTTTTCTTTTTCAGAACAAATGTAATATTATTTGTAGCACTGCACTGAAGAAGTCTGCAGTGCTGTGGCTAAGCACCACCGGTTACCCATCTCATCTTCTGCAGCACTAGGGGGAAACTGGTTCCTCAAGGACCATCTTTATTTCCACCTCTTAACCTATGGGGCAAATGGAGTGCCTGGGGCCTAGACACTGCTCCTGAAGAGTCAATTTTAGTGTTTAAGTTCCAGAGTTCCCTTTACACAGTCATGTAACTGCATGGCAAATTGTGTATAACACATGACTGTTCCAATCTCTATGAAGTAGACTGCCCCACAAAGTATGCATGATACCAACACTGGAAAAGAAGGGGTGTCCTTTGTATTATGAGTATCACTCGGTCTTCTTCACTCCTGTATGGATCAGAGATCTGGTCATGAAATAATTAACTCACTCTTTCTTGCTTCTTGATTAAAATATCTGGATCCCTTTGGATAGTCATATGATAAATTTATTGGTAACTTTTCCATTGCCTTTTTTAAGTAATTTGGCTAATGTGCAGAGCTAAACTTCTACCCAAGTCTGAAAGACTTTTTTCCCAGTTGTCCTGGTTTAGCAGTAGCAGTCATTTTTTCTCCTTAGTAGCTGGTGCAGTGCTGTGTTTTTGACTTTCAGCCTGGGAACAGAGCTGATAAAGCCGATGTTTTCAGTTGCTGGTCAGAATGTTTGCTCTGACCAAGGACTTTGTGAGGCTCATGCTTTGCCAGGGAGGAGGGGAAGCCGGGAGGAAGCAGGGACAGGACACCTGACCCAAACTAGCCAAAGAGGTATTCCATACCACAGCACGTCATGCCCAGGATGTAGAACGGAGAGTTCCCGGAAGGGCTGGATCACTGTGGGGTGGGGGCAAGGTATCGGTAGGCGAGGTGTTGTATTCTCTTCCCTTGTTATTTCCCTTATCATTATTATCATTGGTGGCAGCAGTAGTGATTTGTGTTATACCTTAGTTACTGGACTGTTTTTATCTCAACCCGTGGGAGTTGCATTCTTTAGATTCTCTTCCTCATCCCTCCAGGAGCGGGAGGAAGAAAGGCGGGGGGGGGAAGTAGACTGCGTGGTTCTGATTTACGGCCTGGGCTTAAACCATGACACCAGTTTAAAAACTGCAACTCTTTGCTATGTGCAGCAAGTTTTCCCTTAAAATAGAGTAAAATGGCTCTATTAGGATGGCTTCTGTTTTTCACATATCTCTCTTGGGTATTTTACACAGAAAATGACCACACTGAAGTACTTATGAAAGGGAAACCCTTTTACCTGGTTTGAAGCAGACACTGTGCACATTAGGTAGGCCTGGATGCCTGTGCTTTGTCTGCCTTTGTAGTGCCCTTCTCTGGAGGGCAGGACACCATTAAGCAACTTTAATGGCATACCTGCCTTGTAGTTGTGACTTTACTGGTTTTGATCCTCAGCCTCTGAAGATGAAAAAGTAGTTATTGTCAACTACTGCAATGACTTTTTGCTAATTGCTAGGCTGGATCAAAGAGTGGAACATTTTCATTGCATTAGGACATTGCCTCATGTAAGTGGGATGGAGGTAAGCTGGGCCTGCTGTAAGGAATAGCTTTGCTCCAGTCTGCTGTGACTGTTCGTGACAACATGATGGCAGAAGCAGACTGTTAGGGTAGATGCTGGGAATAAGATAGTGACATTAAGGCAGCAGGCAAGAGGGTGCATGAAGCATGCAATTCAAGCTGGCATGTTGGTCTGGTCTGCAAGATACCCAGCCTTGATACCACCAAATGTAATGCATGTACAGCTGGCTGTCAAATGGGCAGGGTTATCATTATCTAAGAAAATGCAAGGGTAGCGCAGTGGTGACTGGAATATTTTCCCACAATTATTTCTTAAACATAAATGATGGTGATGAAATCATAAAAGTAATTGAGTCTTGTAACCCCTTTTTTGAAAACAAATTAAATCTAAAAACATGTAAATACATCCTTTTCCAAAATATTGTTGAAAATTAATAGACCATCTGAGTCTGCAGTGTCATGAAGTCTAAATCCATTTTTTCACATACCTGCAGATTCATCTCCAGCAGCTCTCCATCTGTTTGCAGGCTGTTTTCTGTACCAGTGTGATGCCTCAGGTGCAGAAGAGAAAGACAATAATTAACAATGTGGCCTACAGCATCTAGGGGAGCAATTAATTTTAGTGAATGGATGGGGGAGGAGGAAGAGGGAAGTTTTGTACAAATTTCCACTTGTGCGTGCACAACTGTGCATATTGGATGGATGTACATACAAATATGTATGTATCTCCCAAGAAGATTATTTTCAGTGTTCAAACTTTAACTCTTTTGCAATAGCTGTTGTGCACAGAAACTACTTGAAAACGACAGTGCTATCTGCACTGAGGAGACTAGGGGTTGTCAAGGAATATTCTTTCTCACTTCTTGCATTCCTGCTTCTCTTCATCCTGTCCTGGAAAAATCACAGCTTTTAACCTGCCAAAACAGTTTTAAAGCTAGTCTCTGATATATGGAAACCTGTGAGACAGACCCATGACAGCTACATACTGTCAATGGAGTTTGACTGCATGAAAAAAAAACAACAAAACCCCAATACTGCTGAATAAAAGAACAGAGAAATGAATGAGGCTGCACTAGCATGTGGGGTAGTTTTTTCATGCCTATCTATGTACATACACTGATTAAGTAAAACTGAATTTATACATAAGAAGACTATATCACTGATTTATACATTGAAAGGTTATAGTGTGTATGCACAACACTGAGAATTAAAGATTTGCACATCTAAAGAGGGGTTGAAAAGGAAAAAAAATATGAACAATTAGACATTTCCCCCCACCTCTCGTTTAGGTCCTGAAATTAGAAAACTAAATCCAGTTATAAGCCCTTTAATGCAAGTGGCCTCATTTCATATGCGCTGAGCAACTACTGCATCTGCTGGCTTCTGTTATTAATACTGGCTCCATTTCTGAAAAGCAGCTGTCAGGAAAGAGATCTTATAGGATCCCCTCTGTCATGTCTAGCTAGAAAATAGCCAAGCATGACTGCAGTACCTGTGTGCCATATGAGTACAGCTGGAGGTACGGAGAGGTGGTGCTGAGCTTTCTGACTGGCTATGTAATCTTCTGGGAGGAATCCAGCAGAAAGGCTGAGGGAGAAATCCCACCTTTGACTTCTTTGACTTCTTCGACTTCTTGACTTCTTTTTCATATCTCTCTGTCCCTTTTTGTTCACACACCAGTGCCCATTCTAAATGCAGAGACTATCTGAACCAGCAGAAGAAACTCTCATTGTGTTAGTTTTGAGAGCAGGATATCACAGATGTGGCTGTTTTCTTCTGGGTTCTGCACAGGCAAACTAGGTATTTCAAAACTGGTTCGTCTCACAAGTGTATGGTCAGATTTGTTAAATGGTTGTGTTAATAAAGGGGAACTGAAAAATCATGAGCCCAAATAAGGTGTTTTCTAAACTTTTGACTCTATTCTGCAGTTTTGTAATTGCACAAACATGCATGCTGCAGATTGAAAACAGTGTCCCACTGGAAAACTACTAGTGCATTCATCCCTCCAGAAAACAAATTCATTTTCCCTTTTCTTTTTATGCCTGCTTATTCAAACAATTAAATAAATTAAAACCAAGAAAATGTTCTGCTCTGGGCCACTCTCAAATGTTTTCAGGCAGTAAAATAAATGAGAATCAGTAATCTAATGCAAAACTGATTTGAACATGTTTACATGTTATTAGGAAGCTTAAAGGTTTATTCATGCCTTTGGTTCTGAGTTGATATGATGTACTATGTCTGTAGAAACAGCTGCACATAGAGGCTGCTGTTTGGTGGCTGCTTTCTGGGCAAAAAAATAACACTCAGGCATTTTTCTCCTCCAAATGTCCAGGGGCTATGACAGCAGGGAAGACTACAGGCTGCCTTTCAGGATGTGAAAGCTGTCACATCTGCATCCAAGAGAGGACTATGCTATGGAGGTAGAAGTATCTTTCTATAAGGAAATGACATTCTGGGAAAGAATGTAAACTTCTCTGGAATTTGAGGAATGAGTTATATTAATATCTGCATATCAACTTTGCCCTCTTGATTCACTTCATGCTACATTAATTATACTGTAACTTTTCAAACTGCTGTCTGTAAGTAGTATTGCTAACTACAGCCAAAGGTTAGAAAAAGATTATCCTTTTAAAATTTGATTGCTTACTAACCAGGAAAGGAACAAGAAGGAAAAAAAAAAAAAAATTACCAGACCCTGTAAAGAAGTGGAATTCCATTTTTTTCACTTTTAAATACAATACTTAAAATCAGAAATTCCCATGTAGTATTGCAATCACTACACTTTTAGTACCTTTGATTCCTCCAGTTTTGTCAATATAAAAAATTGCAATGTGAAATCTGAGTATTATATGTGCATGATATTGCATAGAAGTATAGATATATATCACAGAGAGGTTTCTATACAAAAAAAGAAAACCAAAATGCTTTACTTTGCCAAAATGCAAAATGCAGCACTCCACACTCATAATAGCTTACTCAAAACCAATTTTACATGAGGAAATGTCATCAAAATAAACTCATTCCTATGAATTTTCTCATACCACTCAAGCTACTAACTGCAGTAAAAGCTGTTCAGTTTAAAAATTTTCAGCCTATCATGGGTTCCACTGGTTTATTTTGCTTTTAAGTGTAGTTTTTTGTGTGACTTCTTTTTTACGTAGTGAATGTAAATGAATTTATGACCTGAAAAAGAAAGCGAGTTGTAGTGTAGGGAGCTCTTCCATAATGAAAAGAATAGAGCTAAAAGCAGACAAAGCAACTCCCAGTATGTGAGCTTTGCATAACTGTAACTACTGTAATTCAGTGATATTTCTCTAATTTCTTCCAGTTCTTGGTCAAATGAGTCTCATACTGAACATAAAGTATAAGATGCTCTTAACTTATACTTTTAAACCCCTTGTTATCAAAACTACTCTTTCATATCAATAGGGGTTAATGTTATTGCTTGAAAGAATATCAGTCTTTCATGCTCCAGGAAAAGTTTCCCTAGTGCTAAGCATTCCTTTGCATGATTAAAGGTAGTCTAAGTACTGATCTTCTGATGTTAAAGATAAAACAGAAGGAGCTATGTAAGTTACACCAGAGAGTAAAAGGTAAGATGGAAGAAATGATATAGTGGGAATGACATCCTCAAAGGATTTACTGGAAAATAAAATGCTTACTGGGAAAGCTGACCATCATTAGTAATCAACAAAGAATCTAACAGAAAGAAAACAGTACAAAGGTGGCTGGTGAAAAAGTAGCATTTAAGATAGGGGACAATAATGTTGAAAGAACTGTCCTAGGCACAAATCGTGTTCTGCTGGAGAGCACAGCTGGATTCTCTGTCCTCCCTGATTAGCAACAGTCTACAGGGAAATGATGACAGGACAAGGCATATTCATCCTAGAGGTGAGACTTATATGTCTGTTTTTCACATCTGTCTGTATAGCACCTAAAGATAAATCGGAAAAAAAAACCCGAAACAAAACAGATAAGAGGAGGAATTCTCATGCTCAAAAATTGTTATTTTATTTTATTGAAATCATATGAGTCCAAAGAATCCCAAGGCTGCTTAGTACTGCTATAACAAGGCATAGAAGAAGGAGCAACCTGGTAGCAACACTGGAAATGTTCATAAATTATTTCAAACGTGCCGTGTTGAAATGTTCTTGGATTAAGAGAGGACTGGCTCCTTAGCTCTGTGCAATGATAAGCCTGGCCTACAGCAGTATGAAAAGTAAGAAAGGAAAGGAGGCAATCAGATGAATTACAAAACAGAATTCAAAGTGCACTGGTGAGGGAGAGGGTTGGATTTTTTTCAGTGCTTGTCTTTTTCCTGCTGCTGGCAGTCCATGATGATATGGTAAAGCTACCGTTATCAAGCAAAAATTGAAGCAAAAGAATATTAATAAGATGATGAATTCTTCCTCCTCCCTCTCTATTGTCAGTGAGAGACCTCCTTGTTTACACCTCTAAGAATGGCTAGCAGTTACTGTATTCCCTGTCTCCTGACCTACAGTTGTTCCTTAGCCATGCTATGCATATTTTAGCTTATTTAATCCTTCCTTTGAAGTCATTCCCTCCAGCTCTTTGTCATTTGTCTTGCTTTTGTCTGAACTCCTTCCAATTCATCCTGGCATGAAAGTAGCCATATGGGAGTATTTGGGGTGTTCTTTCAGGAATATGCTATCAGGAAGGACCATCAAATCTTTCCATCTTCCAGGTCACCTTGTTAAGCTCACAGGACCACTGGCAAACGTGATGCCTTCCTGCTCCCCAACTATTTTACAGACTGCACGCCATGGAGCATCTAATGAAAGAACTGCAAATTGTGCTGGCTGTTAGTTTTGTTCTATTTTCGTTGTTACTGAATACTACAGTCCTAGTTCTGATCCTTCTTCCTGTGTTTACTCCTTAGATCTCTTTCAGAATTGCTATCTTTCTGTTTTGTTTCTGCCACAGAATATCTATGCTGCAGTATGTGATTCATGAGATATGCTCTTCTTAATTTTTCCAATATTTGTCTCCCTCAGTGTTTCCAGGCAGTATCACCAGTGTCTTTAGTGCAATGCCTTAGGTATTTGTGTTTCTCCTTTGTGGGCTTTTCGTGGGAACTAGGAAATTTATTATTGTCTGGATATTATGAGGTTAAGCCACATAACGATCCCCACATTAAGAACAGCAGATTTTGGTTCAGTTTGCTGCTTTTTTTCAGTTTCTCAAGTCTCTCTCCAAAGCCTTAGTCAAAAAGACAGGCTGTGTGGTTTCTCAACAGGTTTCTCTGCTATGCTTCTCATTTGGAACTGAAGTTAATTAACAGTTCTTCCCAGCAATTTGTTGACCTTCAGTGATGCTTGAACAGGGGTTGTGCAGCCTTGAAAGTGAGACTGTAAATAACGGAGACATTTCTAGTCATTTTTTAAAAGAAGAGATTACTGTCCCATCAGCATGATGGGACATATAAAGCTAACACAGACCCACACCCCATCATTTTCCCAAATGTGGAGACAGTGTCAAAGGGAAGGGTAGTGGAAGCATGTCAGGTGTCTCAGTGTGATATTGCAGGTAGATAAAGCACGGTACTCTGAGTATGTCCAAAGCAATGAATGAAAGAACATTTAAAAATGTTTCAAATACCTTATTAAAATTCAAGTCTTGTATTTATATCCTGTTCTATCAACCATGTAGTTCATACTTCTGCCAAAAAAGCTATCAAGATGCTATGCATTATTTATTATTAACATTTCATAATTTATGCAATGTATTCATCTGGATGTTTGCTTGATTCTCTACTGTGCCTGCTGCTGATTTCCTGTACAGTAGCACTGAGATAAACCTGTATTTTGTTCTGAAGATTATTGTTACTTTGAAGGTCTCCCTACTTACTACTTCTGTAGCTTCTTGTTTCACCATAGTTTTTGAAAAACAGCAGTTAAATGGTTCTCCAAATGTTAAGACAGCCAGAAGAGTGGTAAAGCTCAGGCTGGAAAATAATTTGCTATAAACATGTGAAAAGTTGACAAAAATCAGGTAGGTGAGAGGAAGAGAGTTTTCAGAGAAGAGATGGAGAGCCACTTGTATAGATATATAGCAAATCAATCTTTTGCAGATGTCTGTAGATCAAAGTGTAGAAAGAAAGCATGTGTGTATGTGTATGTGTATATAAGTGTACTGACACACACAAACACATATATACCTATTTGTGTGTGTATGTCTGCATCTTTAGACCTGTAAGTAGTAAAGGAGAATCCAGAAGGAAAATGAGTGTGAAGTATCTTTGAATGACAAAGAGATGAGCAATTTGGAGGTTAAATTAATCCTCTGAAAAGAACGCTGTATGTATCAGCACTGAATGTGACCCCATTCCTAGGAGAAGAAAGGTGATAATTCAGAATGACATAGATTCATGTGTGGGGATACACAATGCACACAAAAAGAAATAAAGAAACAGGGAAATTAAGGCATGTTGAAGGAAACCTGGAATAAAAATGAAATCAGAATATATGAACAGAAGATCAAGACTGAAAATTCCACATGCATTCAGCCTTTGTACCATAACACAAATTCCACCAAGATCTAGGATTCCGAAAGTAAGAGTTCACTTGAGAGCATTTTTAAACTACTAGCATTGCTGCCTTAGAAAGCTTTCCTTTCTGGTTGCCAGCAATTGTTAATACTGGCTCAGAGCACTGATTCATCTTGTCAAGTATCTTGTCTCTGACAGGGTCTAGCATAAGACATGTTGGAGGAGTAGCTGAAATTCCACAATAAAAATCATCATATATCCTGCTCACCATAATGTTTTGTCCTGTCCCTAGGAGTTAGGCAGCATCATATACTGTCTTTCACACAGTATAAAAAAGAATGGAAAAGAAATAAAGGGGGTATTCTTCTACATATACAAATAAACAAGAAAAATAATCCTGTGGTTTGGACAGCAGCTTGTTGTGTGGGACCCATGTGTCTGCTTTGGGGAAGGATTGGGAAGGCATCCTCAGGCGCAGTTTAATTCCCTGACTGAAATATAGGACTAAGCACTTTCAAACCTACCATGTATTTTGGCAAAAAAACTGTTCATGAAGGATGGCCTCACAGTAAAGGATGCTGTAGAAGTATTTCAGATAGGCAATCCGTATAGGTTTGGGCAAATTTGTGTCTTTGCATGCTACTAAAACTGAAGAAACTTCTGCTGCTTTGAGGATCTAATGCTCTAGCTCTCTGATTCTGCATCTACTTTAGCAAATACTGCAGCTCAACAGGACTGGATCTGTAGTGGGATCCACCTGGTGCTGAGGATCTGATGTACACACTGTACCTGATTCCAGATTAATCTAAACTTAAACTATCTCTACTCTGGTCCTAGGAAATGAAGGCATATTAAGAATTGGAGAACAGGATGTGCATTCCTAAAGATAATCTTCCAGTTTAGTTTAGCCTGAAGGAAATCTAATCCATGTACCCTGAGACAGATCCCCAATGCAAACCAAGGCATGGTAATTGGGAAAAACTGGGAGATTATGCTTCAGAAATACATTCCTGATCTGATCTAAAACCTCGATGGAAACACTTGTGGAGAGCTTATTTATAAAACAAATGTACTCAGAAATATAGAAAAATTGAAATATAGAAAAGATAGACTTTGTTGTTCGTTTGTTTGGTTTTTTTAATCAAGGAAAAAGTTCATGGATTTGATAAAGACCTGATAGATTACCTTATTTACATAACTGGAACTTCATCTGTCTTCCAGAGCATTATTTGAGCACAAAACCGTGCTATATATTCACGGAAACAGATACAGCGAGTTATTTTAGATAGTCAGAATAATTTCTACGTTTGCTTTTCTGTTTGTTTTTCCTTTTTTTTTTTTTTTTAAACAAAAAATGTAAAGGGCTGTCAAAATATTACTGCAGCAATTAAATGCTAATTTAATAATTTAATAAATAGATTTAGATAATTTAAAAATTGTATTAAAGAGGAACAGTATCAAAAATTAGTTATGGTTATCATGTGAAAACTGGTTAAATTTGGAGATAAAAAAATGAAATTTGTGAGGTGGGCTGATGCCAACCTGATGAAGTTTAACCATGCCAAATGCAAGGTCCTACATCTGGGTCTGAGCAATCCCAGGCACGGCTACAGGTTAGGCAGAGAAGAGATTCAGAGCAGCCCTGCAGAGAAGGACTTGGGGGTGTTGGTCAATGAGAAAATGAACATGAGCCGGCTTCAGTGTGCTCTCGCAGCCCAGACAGCCAACTGTATCCTGGGCTGCATCAAAAGGAGCGTGACCAGCAGGTCGAAGGAGGTGATCCTGCCCCTCTACTCTGCTCTCGTGAGACCTCACTTGGAGTATTGTGTGCAGTTCTGGTGTCCTCAACATAAAAAGGACATGGAACTGTTGGAACAAGTCCAGAGGAGGGCCATGAGGATGATCAGGGGGCTGGAGCACCTCCCGTACGGAAACAGGCTGAGAAAGTTGGGGCTGTTCAGCCTGGAGAAGAGAAGGCTGCGTGGAGACCTCATAGCAGCCTTCCAATATCTGAAGGGGGCCTACAAGGATGCTGGGGAAGGACTCTTCATCAGGGACTGTAGTGACAGGACAAGGGGTAACGGGTTCAAACTTAAACAGGGGAAGTTTAGATTGGATATAAGGAAGAAATTCTTTACTGAGAGGGTGGTGAGGCAGTGGAATGGGTTGCCCAGGGAGGTTGTGAATGCTCCATCCTTGGCGGTGTTCAAGGCCAGGCTGGATGAGGCCTTGGGTGGCATGGTTTAGTGTGATGTGTCCCTGCCCACTGCAGGGGGTTGGAACTAGATGATCTTAAGGTCCTTCCCAACCCTAACTATTCTATAATTCTATGATTCTATGAATACAAGCGCTGCCTATCTTTCATAACCAGGCCTCTCCCAGGGCTTAAGGGGATTAAGACACCTGAGCTTCAGTGTCTATGTGTGAACAAGCACATGAGAGTCTAAGCTTTCCTTCCTGACAAAGGAGAGACCATCAACCCTGCCTAAGAGCCAGAGCATCTTCAAGGCCATTAAGGACAGTCATCAGCTGCCCACATATGGCTCTGAGGGCCCTCTGAGATGCCCAACAGTCCCCACATGTCTGCTTAGGATTGGCCAGTGTCAGAGAAGGCCAGGATGCATTCTGCACTCCTTGGAGCGTAAGCCAAAGGCCAGGCTGGGGGCTTCACAGCACCCAAACAACATGGTGATAAGCCTAAGCCTATGTTTAGGCATCTGAATAACAGGCAGATGTTCATATGACCTCTTCCTAAGGAGATACTTAGCATCCACTATCTAAAAATATTGTTTAGATATTTGCATGACAATGCCTACAAGTAAATGTCTTCACACCAAACTGAAACCCTCACACCAAACTGAATCCTTTCCCTTGGTGTCAGGTGTGTAACCGCATATGAATTATCAAGACAAGGCAGAAAAAGAAAGGACCACATCCAAAGTCATTCTGTTTCATTTTGTACGTTTTTCTTTGTTCAGACACCTGCAATTAATTGCCTCCAATTAATTAGCTTCATCATTGTTCCTTTCCAGACTTTGAGAAAGAAAAGTTAACTGAGCAACTGCTTGATATCAACTCTTGTTCTGCACCTGGCATTCTGTGCAATGCTTCATCACCAACGAGCAGATCTTGCAATACATCTGTCATGTCGGGATGTGGCAGAGGCTGGTTTTCTGAGGAGCAGTGCACAGAGCTAAGGAGGATGGGCAAATATGGGAATAGCTCCACTGGTGTTAGAAAATCAGCTGTTTCAGTAATCCCTGATCACACTCTGCTGGAGCCATATTCTACATGTCTGTAGCCATACCCTATATAACTATAGAGATGAGTTTTCTTAAAATAGCAATAATGAGACTGGTTAATGTAATGCCAGTCAGAGACCAGTCTATTTCTGTAATGCTGAGACAGAGCCTTTTTAAGTAAAATGAACTCCTGCTTCTGGCTAAATACTGCTAAACCTCAAGCAATATGTAAGGTTTTATGAACTTCAGTGTCATACATCCTTTCTCCCTGTCTTCCTATCACTTTTTCCCCATCTGCCCCTCAATTTTTCTGTGCCTGTGTGCCCTGTCCTTTCCTTCCCTTCCCTATCTAGCCTGAAAACACTGTTGTCATTCATCTCTGACCTGACCTGTCACCATTATTGGTGTTGTAATGCCAGTATCTTTGTCCTCTTTGGCCAGTCATCTCTTGCATACTGAAACATACCAAGATTTTAAAACAGCTGTCACCAGGTGTTAACTGGAGATATGCTGGGGCCTGTGATTTTGAAAGGGCACTGCAGTAAAAAGGATTAATGAAAACCTGTTACGTACGGAAAATACTTTTCCTATGAGAAGAAAAATTCACTCAAAAGCAGAAGGTTAATGCAAGGGGAATAAATCATCTAATCATAGCTTAAGAAACTAAGAAAGATAAAGATCTGTGCTGGCTTTCTACACAGGAATAAATTTCGTCAGGGGAGGTCTCCTCAGGTGAGTTCAGGGCTGATGGGACATGAAACAGCCGTGGCCAAGAGGCCGGATTACCAAGTTTGCTTGGTGGCAAACCAGTGTGCTAAGCTCCAATATGCAAACTGATGTGCAGTCCTACCTACTGTGCAATTGTGTGGCTTTTGGATAATCTATGGCTGCTGTCAAGGCAGCTGAATGTAGGCAGATGGAGTTTGGCTTTCTCTGCATTTGCTCAGACAGATGTACCACAATACCAGACAGAGATACCAAAAAATATATCAGTATATCCTGAATTTGTGACTTTCTCGCTCATTTTTTCTTTTTCATATCAAGTTTTCTGAAGTGTCCTGAGCTGTTTAGCTGAATATTGAAATATTCTCTCTTCGAGCACATTGTAAAATACATACAGCTCCTCAGAACACTGTGTTTTGCTTCAAGGTGGATTGCTGCTGTCTCAAAAGCACCCTTCCTTCCCTTTTTGCATTTGCTTAAGATGGGAGATGTGAGATTAAGGACATGGACAACAGATCTACTAAGCAAAGAGGGAGCTTCAAAGGATATACAATTCTCTGAGATTTGTTGTTCCTTGCTGGTAGTGCCAGATAGCGCACTTAACACCTGACTCTATGCAAATACTTTGAGAAGCTGTGTACCCATTGGTCACCCATTCCGCCTTTATTGTTGAGTATGCACATGCAGCTCAAATGTGTATCTTAGTGGGTTTTTAGTGTTTATCCTGTCTTAAAGTCAAAAAGCCGTGACCAGCTGGGTCCTACTGTGCTCAGTTGTATGTAAAACTACATAGTCAATGGACTCCTTGCCCAGGGCTCATGAAAGTGATGTGTGTATCAGAGCCCTGAGCCCATCAAATGTTGCTGAGGCCTTTTCCTCACTCCCTTGGTGTTTGGCTGCCTGTGTTGGAGGCCATCAACTCTGATGAAATGCTGCTGGGTAAGCAGGGGTCTGCTGTGGTTGGAAAGCAACTCAGTTGTAAGAGGGAGCTGTGAGAAGCCTCCTGTGGAGACCACTCCTTAGCTCAGGAGCTGAACTGCATCTCTGGCCCTGGAGCTGGGTCCCTGCATGGTTACTCTAGCCATGCCCACACCCGCACATCACCCTGCTCCTGGCTCCCTGTCTTGGCTCTGCAGCTGTCTCATCCCCATGGCCATGCCTGGCTGTCCCATGGCTTCAGAATGGTCACCCTTCCTGGCCCAGCTTTGCTTGCCATCTCTGGTTGCAGCGGGATGGAGTTGTGAGGGGAGGTCCCTGCTGCATCCTGCCCCAGTGCCACAGCACTCCCTGCCCTCACCCCGCAGTGTGCTCTTGCTGCTGTCTGACAGACATGTCTGGTGCTGTCAGCGTATATTGTTTGTGCAGATATAGTCTTTCCATGGTTCTCAGATAGGTACGCATGTTTAAAAGCATATACTCCTTGATCACTTGGAGCTTACCACGCAAGGATGCTAAATGAGACTATCCTGTGAAGCTTTTTAACTGTAGGACAGAGGAAATTCCTCTGCAGAAAAGTTTGCTCAAAGGGAACTAAATAGCAGCTTGGCTATGAAATAAGCCCTGAGGCGACTGTGAAACCACTGAAGGATCTAGCTATAATGCAAATGCAGGCACAGATGCCCCTGTTGGAATGATGTGCTTCAATTCCAGGCTTTGTGAATGACAGTTTAATTGCTGGGTCTCTGTATTTGCGCTTCATCCACTACAAAGAAGAAAATAAGTGGAAATAGAAACATGGGAATAGACATGCTGGTAGTAACTAAGTTGCACTGAATTGCTATGTGCAAGGCAATGGTTTTATAATGGGCACATCTGCCCACCTCACAAAACCACTTCAAAAATTGGCAGGATTTGCAGCATTTGCTGGGGAAGTTTTAGCTTCAGAATAGCAAAACGTGTTTAATGTTGGAATTCTGTATTTTAGCTGCACAGGTCTTGGTATTCTTAGTTTCTTCCTGTGCTCTGTGAATGAGTCCTAAATCCTCTGCAGGCACATTTTCTCTCGCCTTTTTTCTGGACCTTCACTGAGATGTCCATTTTTTCCCCTGCTACTGAAAGCTGGCTTGGAGCCTGCTATGGTGTCTCTGTGTAAATCAGGATCTCCTTACACTTTACCTACTTAGCAGAGCTGGCAAGTTTAACAGATATTTCCACGAACCTTTCAATGTTTTTCTAGATGCTCTGGTGGTTTTGGCACTGCATCTCTCAAAAGATGTCAAATATTCAATGCAAAGCTTCTTTACACAGATTATATCACATTCTCATGTAGTATAGTGCTAAAGTGGGCTAACCTTTCCACTCCTGCTGTTGATAATGTACATCTTGGGACCTTCTCTTACCTTGTGAACATTTTGCACTCTTTCAAAAAAGGTTAAGTTATTCCTCAGTATAGGAGTCTTCCCTGTAAGATGAGCATGACCAATTCTCCTTACAGCCAGTCAGCTGCCACACGGTTACTTGTTTCAGCCTTAACTTCCAACCAGTCTTAATGTTCTTTAACAATTCTAGCTACCTCTCCTAAGCAACTTCTTCTGCTCCCTGCCTGTGCATCTCTAGACTTGAAATAACTTCTGCTTCACCACCAGCCGGGTCCTCCATGGGAAAACCAAAAGTGCAGTCATTGTCCCAGTCTGGCGTGAACTCTGTACCTGCCTTTCAGCAATAACACATCAGCTATGTTCCAAGTTCTCTGAGAAGTTTCTCGATGGCATCACCGCTACTGTATAAGCAGGTTTTTGATGTCTACAAAAATGTAGACATGCTGTTCATACACCTGACTGGCCCATCAGGCTCTGTTTAGTTCATTTTACAGAGTGCTGCTGTCTTCGTGGTTCTGTAGTACCACCCTGTCCTTTACCAATAAAAGGCTTTTCTATTCCAGTCATCTGCTCTCTGTCTTGTGAACAAGATTACTGCTGAAAATTTTGTCTTTTTTTCTACACTCATTTATATTCTTCAAATAAAGAGAAAGCAAACAAAATAAATGTACACTGAATCTCCAAAGCATTGCATATTGGTCTTGTGTTGTCAGGGAACAGCTATGATTTAAGTTAAATGACAGACAGGCAGAAGTCTTGCTTCAGCTTTGCTGTTCTTAAGAACTCCTGGAGGACATTCAGTGTTCAGTCATACCATTTGCTTCTCACTTCTCTACAGCTTCCCAGAGTTAGTCCTATGCTGCTGGACACTGAAAGGTGCTTCTTCCACACAGATTCTTGAATTCCCAGCTTCCAAGATCACCCTTGCATTAAATGGAGTGAACCCTGCCGCTTTACAGATACCCTGGAGGATTCTATTGCAATGGTGGGCTTTGTTAAAGCACTCCAGTGTCATCCTCTTAAAGCTTGCCATGCCAGTAGGAATGACATGACACAAATAAAAGGAAAGTGAAGTATACATCTGCAATGTGAAAATTAAGTTGCACAGCCACAGAACCCTACAAAAATGTAGGCAATGGGAACACAGGAATGCAAGATTAGGCTTATCCTTTTATCAAATCCAGGAGAACCTGCGGTACTCCTTCTGTTGGCAAGGTATAAAGTGGATCTCATGTGTGGGGGCAAGGACTCAAATATGGTCTACGCAGCATGTCCTCAAAGTCCTGGCTGCTAGAACCTTGCTGACCCTGATATGCCAGGCTTTCTTTCTGTTTCCATTCAGAATCAAAGACTTTCTCATCTAGCTCATGGATTTCCTAATTCCTCCCAGAGCATCACTGGCTTCCACCCACTACTTTGGAAATTATGATGTTCCTTGGCAGAGACGAGTGCAATTATTGCCTGCTTAGATGATAAACAGAATCAGGTAATGTCTGCTTTAGTGTTTGATTAGGCATCCAAATTTTGTTTCTCTATACACAGGAAATCCTTTTCCACAAAGCTTGGTTGTAATATTTTTTCTGTTATGGATGGCACATTTCATACAAGTGTCACTTGCTACTCAAGACTTACACAACTACATAATTATGTATGCCCTACATACTACCGGTGCTTGTCTGAGACTGCATTAACAGTTAAACTTCCCCTCGGGGGTATTGAATTAAGGGGCAACGTTTACCCAGACTCTGTCCTTGGGAGACTAATCAGTACCTGTCTGCATGAAAACTAGCTATAACTACTGATATTTATCATCCACAAACAAAATAATGCTGTAGGTATATCTAAGGTCATAGAAGCACAGCTTATACTTGACTTAAAATATGCAGTTCAACGTTCATGGTTTGCTTTAAAATTTAAAATTAAATATTTAAAGAACTCTAGATACTTGAAATTTAAGTAATGCCATTATGTGTTGTGGGAGGTTATGTATTACTGAGTCTGACTGTCCTTGTGAGGCACTTCAGCAACAGTGCATAACTTAATTAGAGATGCATCATTAGTGCATAACTTAACTAGAAATGAAAATCCCTGATTGCCAAATGTTCTGACCAGCACTCTTAGCTTTTGTGATATTTCATGAAAATAAAAGGGAAAATAAAGGGAGATGATGTTGTTGAATTGATTAGCTGTAGCAAATGCAAATCATAAACAGTATGGGGATTTTCATTCTTCTTGTATCACAATGATGTGGTCCCTGAGCCCCGTGACCCTATGGTCTAAAATAAAGACAAAAACTGGGTATCTATTTCTGGGGATTTTCATGTAAGCCAGCAATTATGTTGGCACATAAGCAATGTTCTCCTAATGACACATCCCAACCTGATTTGAAATGTCATTGGTGTTTTTGTAGGATAACTTTAGGTTACTTACTATTTGGGAAAGATCAGGTTAAACCTCTCTGTGGTTTAGTAGTTGGATAATTTATGATCTCACTCACACATCAGAGAGTCAAATGCACTTGGCTGGAAAACCCACAGTTCACTGTGGTTGTGTTTCCTTGTGAAGAGGGGAAGGGAACTTGTAGTGCTTACTGTAAGTCTCTGGACTCTGCAGTCTATTCCTACATGTGCAAGAAGGTCAGTGCCATAAGAAGAGATCCAACTGGTGCTGAAGACCTGATGTTGGCTGTTTTTCCTCATTTGAGGTAAGCTTTACTTCAGCCTAGTTCTGATGTGGTCCAAAGGACGAAATGGTCATAGCATCTGGAGGGCAATACATGTGTTTCTCAATCTCATCTTCCAGTTTTATATAATTTGAAAAGAATCTGGTTAATTAGAAAAGAATCCTCTGAGACCTCTCCATCATATGAATCAAAGCATGCCAAATGGCACCAATTGCGAGATCTGCCTACAAAAGCGTGTTCGTGATCTGAAATAAAGCACAAAAGTAGGCACATTCGGTATGAAAATAAACACAGCTGCAGTAAAAGGGTTCATTTTATGTCAAAGTCCCATACGCTGGGATTTGGCTATAAACTCCTTAGTAAGCCTGAAATGCTGCAACTTGCCCCATAACCACTTCAGTATAAATGCTTAGTTTAATTATTTTGTTGTTTTTAATATTTTGCAGATTGATGAAAAAGAAACTCAGAATACCCTGATCTAATTTACTAATTGGCTTAAAAATCACCTCTAATAAACTATGCAATTGTACAGGGAAATTGTGATTTCAGTCCAAGCATATTATTCTGTGTGTGTACCTCCTTTTTCTGATGTTTCTGGTGTTCACATTCAGATCCTGCTGAGGTTTTGAAGCATGCTGTTATGTTTACTAAACTGCCTGCTCACTAAACATTAAGAATATTTGTGTGTATGCAACATTTAAGGAAATATGAATTAATGTCTGCTGAATTTTGTCAAATAAGCAAATCTCATTCAGCTTGCTCTTGGATGACGGAGTGGCAGTTTAATATCCTTTTTGACTTAATGTAGCTAGCTTGCTACAAAAAAGAAACAGTTTAAAGCTAGCAGATTTTTTTCGCTGATCTTTTATTGCAGTTTCTATAAATCAATGTAAAAGCAAGTGATAAACTTATCATTAGCTGAAAATTACCTTGGCTGAAATCTGAGGCATGTAGCTCAGCTAGAGGTGTTGGAACTAGAGCAGTCAAATGTAGTTCCAATGAAAAATTATAAATCAGAGCTGCAAGAGTGTGGGGCCGTTTGCCCGGTGAGCGATCTTACTTTCATATATGTATATAAAAAGATCACTGAATTCCTGAACTCATGGAGATTAAAGCAAATAGGCTCTGCCTCACAGGGTCTCAAGAGCAAAACAAGCACTTTGAAACTACTCTCCTTAGGATGTAATATGTGGCTGAATTTCCTATTACAGGAAAATTTACCCTCTTGCTTGCAGATATAAAAAGGAAGGAATAGCTAACCAGTAGGAAACTAATGGTCTCAGAAGGGTCAATTAGTTAAAAAAGTTGGTCGATATGCAGGAGTTCAAGCTCCCCTTCTCCTCATACAGACCCACTGAGTATGTGACAGTTTTCTTCTGGGATTATGCTCTTCTGGCTTGGGTCTTCCATGCCTGCTTGGTCCAGATCAGTCCAGGAAATAATTTAAATTCTCATTTTCAAGAACAGATTTCTATCTGGTCCCCAGACTCCCCTGAATCTTAGAAACCATCCCTAAAGCTGGTACATTTCTATGAAAGACAGTGTTGATGGAACAATATATTCCCGTGAGAACCTTTTTTGCCACACTAGTTACTCTTGAGCTTTTATCTTTCACACCTCAGATATATTATTGCAACCTGTCCAATGAGCTGAGCAGACTTTCCCATGTAAGGTCATATTCCTCAGTAGCAATGGTTTCAGGGTCATTTTTCACTTAAATGAACATTCAGTTCCTGATATACTGCTAGAAACCAGCTTTAATGAAAAAATTGCCATTGTGCAGTCAATAACCAAGCTGAGTACTTTGTATCTGGAACATAAGGTTACCTGATGTTTTTATTAGAAGGGACGCATGTGATGATGTGAGACTTTCAAAGCAGTGGAATCTCTCAGTTTGAAGCTCTGTGTCAAAAACACTGAGCAACCCCTCCCTGTGAAACTTTTCTCTTTGTACCTTGCACTTCACTGTGACCCCATGAATATCCAGAGTTGTCTCAGTTTACATATGGCTTGTCTGCAACATCACTTGAATGTGTTACATTCTTAACACTGATGCACTGTAAATTTGTCAAAATACTGTGGCTAGACAAGCTTAAAATCAAAATAGGAAAGCAAAGAGAAAAGCTCTTGATTACAGGGATGGAGCTGCTGCTATGAAAGCATCAAATTAAGCATGGTAAACTTGTGTCAAAACCTAATCTGTTCCCCCAGCTGTAACTGAGCACTTTGTGGAAAGCTTCCTTGGTAGCTGTGGCTGAGGATTAGCTCCATGGGGTTTTCCCAAGGTGGTATCTTCTGGAGCAGCTGCCCCTGCTCTGCATCATCTCATTCCCATGATACCTGTGCAGTCTAAGCATGCACCTGCATGCAAATGAATCTTCAAAGCATTGCTAGGAAGGTCTGTTTTCCCCTCCTTCTGGTTAATCAGTTTAGGGAAGCTTATTGTAGTGCACTTTGCTGTTTGTGCAAATGCAAATGAAGCTTTTTTGGAGCTTGTCTGTGACTGGGATAGACAAAGCCCTTTTGATGTGTTGATTTTCCATATCCTGCTCATCCTCCTTTTTCAGATGCTGTTTGAATTGCAATCTTTCTGGCTCCTCCCTGCCTGGACACAGAGCTTGTGCTCTGAATCTTTTCATGGTGCCATAGCAATTTGCAAAGGATTATGTAGATGAAGTTCCTGGTAGCCTTACAGCATGTGATAAATAGATGACTTTACACAGCAGTTGCATGAGGCATATCAAGAATACTCCTATCAGTGTGGTGTTTTCTTGCTGCCTACAGCTGTAGTCTTTTTGAACTCTTGCCAATCAGCATCCAGTCTTCTGTCCGCCCTTTCAAGCAATGTCTGCATGTAAAAGCAATTATATATCTGTCTCACTCTCCTTATAACCAACATATACATGTACATCCATATATACAGGTTCAAATAAAGTACTAAGTGGGAAAAGCAGAGACCCATGGATGAGCTGGCCAAGTAAGTTCCTTTAATTAGGCATGACATTTTGACGTAGGATCTGCTCAGTGGGAGATGTACAATGGGAGTCTTTCTCATAAATATTAGGAAGAACATTTAGACCCTGCTAAATAAAGGTTTTGAAAGGTGAGTGCGTATAACAATGAAAAATACATATTACCCATAACTAGAAAGTTGTGTAATGGTGGTAGCTGTGTAGAATTGGATAGGTTTTTTTGATAAGTATGTAGATAGACAGATAGATAGATAAATAGATAATAGATAGATAATAGATAGATGATAGATGTAAAGACAGACACACAAACAGACACATAGCTAGATAGTGGCGAATGGAAGCTAAAGCAAATTTTCAGGCATCTTAAGTCTCTGCTGCTATTTAACAGCACAATCAATAGTTCTGAAAAGGGAAAGGCATTTGCAATGCTAATAGCGATTCACAAGTGGGGGTGTACTGAGGGGGTGGAAGAGTTAGTTGTTTGCTTGCCGAGGGACATTTCAGAGTTGCTGAAGTTTTGATACCCGTAATTCTTTTTATAAAACAATTATCTACTGAACCCTTGGTTGACTAGAATACAGGAATAAATTCTAAATCAAAGAAATCAAGGAGGGTGGTACTTCCTCAGGTAGTGATTCTCTGGCAGGTTTTGCTTGTTACTTCAGTGCTCCCATTGAGAGGAGAGATGCTGACCACGGAGCTCGTGGTACTCACACTCTTTGCTAGCCTTTAGAGGTCTACAAGGGCCATCTTTTTATCTAAGTTTTTGTTAAATATGTCCTACCTTTGCCTATTTTCTGATATCTACTTTTTTTGTTTCTGAATAATAATGGTTATTTTAACCTGTGGCATGACCTAAATCTGCCAAACTTATTTAAATGATTATGAAAAAGATCATAAAATAAATGCAGTAATTTATCTAAAACTATTTTAATAATCTCCAGCATTGCCCTGAAACAATATTATCACCTCTTTAGTCACAGTAAAATGTATTTATTACCTGCAGCAGTATGTGAACGTGATAACTCTTTGAAGTACAGGAGATGCCTATTACTGTGATCTTATCATAACTGTGTTGCCTTACGCCAACATGCTGCATAGAGCTGTGTCCATTTCTGTACCTTTCTGGGTAAAGCTGGAGTAATTTGAGAGATTCCAGTGGGATTAGTTAGAATATATCCAGGAATGGCTGCTAGTACATCCCAGCCACAGACCAATACCAGAAAAGTGGTTGGTTGATGATGAAACAAGGAACAAGGACTTAGTATAGAAGTGCAAAGGTATGAACAGAGTCTTCCTTTGTTTATCTATCAGAGGGTTTCAAGAGTCTTGCTGCTAGTATTATTTATCTGTATTGCAATTTTACTCATTATCTTTCAGGAGGCCTAGTTGTTCTGGCCATGAAATGAGGGTGTCGGGAAGAGGGACCAGGCAAATGGGAACCACAAGAACAACCTAGCACAGGGGCAGTTCAATACCTGTTCTCCAAAGATCCACCTACCCTGCAGGCTCCAGGTGGAATGGCTAGGTTGTGCTTGTGGTTTAAAAAAAAATATGTGTTTTTCTTGACTATCTAACATGGAACTGAGGAGTTTTGGAAACATTGGTTGTGCATACTGATCCACAGCTGATGAATCTCCGGTTATGAGCTCTTGTGAAACAGTTGGATATTTCCTAGTTTGGTTTGTAACAAGATAAATGAACTCCTAGCACTTAATGAGCTATTAGTGGGTCATTATATCCTATGTAAATATTGAAAAAACAAATACATACAATGGATGCCACCTTTGAAAAATAAACATTGATGAATTGCAACAGGTACTGAAGCAGCAGTAAGATTTCTCTTTGAGGAAATGCTCCAAGTGGGGTCTAATAATGTGTGTCTTACTATCTGCAATCCATGACAATGTGGTACTCCTTTAAAAGACTCATCAGTGGGGGCTCATCTGTTTTGTCAAGGCAGATCCAACTGAGGCAGAGGCAACTCAGGGTTGAGGCAGCATGCCCGGGTTGGGAAAAGCAGTCTGTGCCATGTGGATCTGAACAGGCTTGCTCAGATCACAGGGCCAGATAGCTGTGTTCATGTGATATAGAGGTCAAGTTAATGAGCTGATGAGGCAGGTATGGTATTTCTGCTCCTGCACATGAACTGTCTGGAGTGGAGTGCTTTAATGGCAGATGAACTTTCTGAATGGAACTCCCCAGGCACAAAATGATATTTTCCAATGAAATTTATTTCCTCTGAAAAGTTCCAAAAAGTATTCCAATCTCCTGTTAGTTCAAGCATGTGAAAGTGTTTCTATGACTAGCTAGCCACCTCAGCTTGAGGTTTGGTGTGCTGTCCTTATTTGCACTTAATCATAGTTTCATTATTTCTAAAAGATTCTTTGGAAGATATTCTTCATATAAATTGAAAGATCTATGGAACTCATTACAAGATTACAAGGTTAATTTGGACACTGGTATAGAGATTATTCGTTCTAAAAGCTCTGATTCTTCCCTAGGTCTTTCACGGACATCCATGCATTATTAAGGGTGTGAATAATGCTGTTCCTGCCTAACCCTACAGGCCGTTTCCCTCAACTTCCCTTAGCTGTATGTCTACTTTTAAATACAATAAGTTATGACAACCCTTTTGACAGTCAGATATTAATATTTAGATTAAACAACATTAAGGCTGTAATATAAAATCCAGGCAATGTCAAAACAAGGTTGACACCATCTCATTTAGTCACATGGTTTTGTGTCTTTGCACATGCTTGGTGTGCATTATCAGATTAACAATTTCATGGACTTCAATGCTTCGTCTTTCACTTTTAACAGACCTGGCTATCTTTTCCCCGACAGAGCTGCTCACCAGGGTGGTGGTCGCTTGTGATATACAGAAAAAGTGGGCCAATTACATGTACACAAGGCGGAAAAGCATGTCAAAGTGATTTTGAGGAGTACAGCACATCTTCACTTCTTGCTACATTTTGGCATGAGTTGGAAGGAATTTGGGAAGGCAGATTCAAATTTATATATAAATATAAGAATAAATTAGAAATGTAAAAAGCTGGTTGAGTCAGATTTGAACCTTGGAGAATAAAAGCATACAACAATACTTTTAATGTTCAGATATTAGAAAGAGAAGTAAAATTGTTCCCATATTCAAATAAATATGTCTGCTTTTTAAGAGCTAAGCCATTACCTTAAAAAAAATAACAATCTCTAAGCTCAGATTCAACTTGACAAAAACTAGAGATATCTTAAGAATAGAAACAAGAAAAGAAATATGTTTTTATCAGTAGAGCAATAGAGTTTCTTTTGTGACTTTAGAGATGAAGAAACTAAAATATGTTGCATTATGTTACAAAAAACTGATGCAAACTCAAAGTTCTTATGACATCATAATTTTATTTCTCAGTCCCTGGTTGGGAAGCATATTTCTAATTCGAAAATGAGAAGGACTATGTGCTCTTCTTTTTTTTTTTTTTTTTTCTTTCTAATATATTGGAAAAATGCTTAGTACAGTCAGAGCTGTGTGAGCATGAGGGATGTTACTATTTTTTGTTTTGAAGTGGCGATTTTACATTACGTTAGCTAGTGGCTAACATAACTGGGTCATAATCAGAGTGGTTCAGATGATGTCCTGTATAATGCATAACACCAGGAACCGCCCGTGAAAACCATCATTTGAGTCTGTATTTCACCATGTAAAAAACATATCTTTGCAGGAGAGGCTGTGAAACACTCTCCCCAAACAGCAAAACTTCAACCTGTGGCTGGGTGCTCCAGAGATGCTACATCTAACCCAAGGGCTTGCAGGATGCCACATAGTTGCTTGAGAATGAATAGATCACTCAGGGCTTTTTGGGATGCCACACAGTCACTGTCTTCTGTTTGAATTGCCCAGATCAGCTTTCTAAATACTTGCCTCCACCTGCTATTCCCTTAATTCCTACCTCTGCATTGGTCTCTGTTCTGTAAAGATGTCCATGCGGTTGCAGTGCAGCATGTGGGTGGACTCTCTAATGGCCCTGAGGATCCCAATGTGCCGTGCAGAGCTTGTGAGCAACCTGGGGCACTCTGATTTACCTCTGCCATCTGACGTTTGTGTGTACAACTCCAGCACTGGTGAATGGACTATTGAACCTGCATAATTCTCTCAGCACTTCTCTGTTCCACTTTTCCTGACTCACAAATTTAATACTTCATTCTTGAGCATCATGAGAGGCTCTTTCAGCAACTGACATATTTGACAGTCCTACAGCACTTCAAAGAACTTCACAGTTGTTAGCAGTAGTGGGGATTTTCATGAAGTTGTATTTTCAGTGCAGTCTGAAAGAATGTCTTGACATATAGTACAGTGACCATAACCTTACTCTGATCTTACTCAGACTTCTTAATTTATGAAAATAAATGGGAATAAAAAAATCAGCACAGAATATTAAGCAGTGTCATTGTATAAGAAACACAGAAGCACAGAAATACTGGGTAAGCACTTATTAGAACTAGCTCTGACTGTGTTTCGCATTCCCTAGTATGATAGATGCCCCAGTTTTCCCTCCATTGTTTATTTCATAGATTTTTGGCTGCTATCATTGCAGTCAAAGATATAGGCTTATAGTGACAGTACGCTGGCAGACTGGTTTAAACTAAATATTTTCTGTAATATTTGGACCAAAGGAAGAATTTTCTGTTCTGGAACATTCATTATCTGAAATCATTTCCAGAGAACAATGACAATATGTTAAATCTGTCTGATGAGTGCCCATGTGTCTCCTTTCTGACTCATCAGGCATGTGGCCAATGATGAGTATTTTTAAACGAAAAAAATTATGTTTTGAAAATCTAACGGAATATACCTAGGTCAGTGAATTGGCAAAAGTTATTCAACCTTCTCTTGATTGCCTCCCTTACTCTTATTACTTTCTTCATTCCTTCTTTTTAATTCACCTATTTCTGCCACAAGGTATCATCAATCCTTTCTAGCTACTTAATTCAACGAGGAATAGGAAAGAGAAGCAAGTAGAACATAAGCTGGGGATTTTCTTAACATGCTGGCTTGCATGGTATTGCATACAGATGTCTTCTCACCTTTTTGTTTCTTGTGCTTTCTTGAAGTATTTTCTTGTGTATATGTGTCTGACCCACTGTGTCACCTAAAATATAGGAATTAACTCCATGTGTTACTTTTTTTGGCTTTCTCTAGACTGATGTTCATGGCTTTGTTATAGCTTCTGCAAACTCACTGTAAATTTACTCAGCTAATACTACTGCAAATTCTTGTCTAGATACTTGGCAAATATTTGTGCTGTATATTCAGACTCATCCAAGTATGAGTGGTGAGTATATGTGTTGTGGAACAAACCTTTCAGGCTACCATTTATATGGTGGTAATTAATTTAAATCAACCCTAATGTGAATCGTCATAAACACACTAACTCTTACCCTGTACATGCCCTCAGTGGAGAGGATGAGCCACTGCTGGACCTCTTCTTTCTGCAGCATGCTCTGTGCGGTGGTTCATCCTCAGGCCCTGGGGGCTTTCTTCAACATAGGTAAGAGTGTGTATCTGGTGTTTCTAAAACAGACACTGAGTTGATTTGTGTTGATTAAAACAGGCTAACATGAAATAAGCCTACTGAAAATTCAAAGGTTGCAGTAGACAACTTCTAAAGAGAAGCATTTTTTCTAAGTGGATCTTCGTGAGTGTTGTAACGTTTCCTTACCCTATGCATATTTGTCAGCACTACTTCTTGCTGTAGAAGAAGGTACATAAGTGATATTTCTGTTTGCCATATTGCCTTAAATTTAGTTTCTCTGCACTGCTATGACTGTGGAAAGCTACTTTCAGGAATACTGATTTTTTAACTTCAGATTCCATACCTAATGAATTTCATGTCTCTCTTTGTTTTGTTTTGTTTTGGTTTTTTTTTAACATTAAAAGGTGTACTGAGTCTTTTTACATATTTTCCTGGTTTATCCTAGACACATAGAAACACATTTCTAAAACTTAAATAGAAGTGTGTCAACACTGTTTAATGCTTTGTATGGATTTATCCACCACATTTTATGTTAAACTAGGGGATTAATTTGTGTTTCCTATTCTTTCATTTGTCTACAGGACAGAAGGCGTCAAAAGAAAGGTTTTTATTATTTTAAGGACTTATTGTGAGGTTTTTCCTTTCCTTTTACAGAGGATATGAAACAATGGAAAACCACAAAGATTAAAAAATGTTAATACGAGTATGTAGTTCCTCTAAAATTCAGGTATCATTTTCTTGCATCTAAATCCGTATTCTATGAATCTTTGATGCGACATAAAATTGTAACTGCTGAGGTAGGGAGTAGAACAGAAAGCCACAGAGAGCAGCAGCTGTCTGTTATCTTTCCTACTTTCTACCATACTGTGATTGAAGGAAACATCTTTTAAAATTCTCTTGTTCTTACTTGTACTTTTCCTAACTACATTTTAATTTATTAAATCCATAGGTCAACTTAAAGAAAGACATGAAACAGTCTCTGTAAGTGAGCAGTGTGGCAGGTTGCACATGTGTAGGCATCAGAGAGCATTTTCTTCTCCACAGCTGCCTGGATCTGATCCTTCTGTGGCTCCTCACCCTCTTCCCATCACCTTACCACTAGATAAATGTCCCTGTGGACACCTCTGCTTTTTTGTGATGGTTATGTCAGACTGTAGATAGTGGAGACCTTATTTTCCAGTCCTGTCACCTTTAAAAATATCTAGGTTGCCTGGGTTACAGATTGTGCTGTGAAAAGCTGGTACTTACACAACGACCCTGTAGGATCCCAGATAACTACTGGATACAAGTTTTTCTTTCATTTACCCCATTCTTAGAAGCCTTGCATGTATTTTGTTAAGCTGTTCACCTCTCCAGATGAAAGTGAACCCTTCTTTGCTTACATTTTCACCTTAACTACCATTTTCTCAGTATGTATACTTTTAAAAACCATGGGATGTCTATAAAAAGACATACATAAAAATAGATTCAGGTCTATATAGGCTCACTGAGTGTGCCTCTGATGTGTACCACACTAATGGAGAATTTAGTAAGAAATACAGACTCTCTGTGTGTGTTTGGGGAGGCAGTTAATTTAGAAGGGTAAAAAGTTTCCTCTACTGCTTAACACTAGTAACTGAAGGCACACTGTAAATCTGCAATGTGGTTGTTTTATCATTTTCCCTGGCCACTGAGGCAGACAGGCAGGCAATGGCTTCAGCTCATAGAATTGACTTAACACTTAGGCCAGAGGGATTCATTTTCAATTTGCAAAAGTGAATCCGATCCACCAGCATAGAGTATGGTAGGGAGAATGTTCAGATGGTGAAAACTGATTGTTGTGGTATGTTTCTGGTTCCTTAGCATGCCCATGTCTGGGAGGGCAGTGCAGACACCAGGTCAAGATCAGCTAAGGTCTGGAGCATGTTATTAACCTGGGCCACGTGCCAGCTCAGCTCAATTCAAGCTTTCCAAATGGCCTCTGAAAGTACTGGAGCCCTGTTGGTGAAGCACTGTATGGGGATGAGTAAAGCTCACCAGTCTCGGACCAGTTCAGGTTTCTCTCCACAGCTAACAGGGCAACTGCAGACTGAGTTATCCACCCCTGCGGTGCTTTCAAATTCATCCTTTATTCACAATGTGGCACTGGACCTGAAGGATGCTGATATAAGCCACTACTCTTTATGCCAAAATGCCTCTGAGTTGTTGCGCTGATAGTTTGTTGGGATAGGGAATGTGTTTGATTTTTTTTCTTTATTATGTGCAAGTGTAGTTGGTGAGCTGGGGTTTGGATTCTGTAGGCAACAAGAAAACCGCAGAGAGGTTGTAAGGAAATACACCCGTGCTTTGAGGTGGGCCCATAATCAATTAGCTGCAGCTTAGTTCTTCACAAGTGAAGGACCTAACTTATGGGCTTTGATGGAGAAGGAGGTTTGTGCAGTCTCTGAGTATCTGTCTCTAAATATGATATTTTAGCTTGAAATATGTTGTTGAGAATCAAAATTTATTGAGAAAATATAGGAAGCAAAAACTTCTGCCTTTGAATCAAATGAACAAGGCCAATTTAAACCAGCTGAGTTAGTAGTATTTATGTTCTCCAGGTTTCCCCAGGTGTTATAAAAAACTCTGCCTAAATTCAAAACCAACAATCACATAGTTTATCATAATGGAGAAAACATTCTTTTTCATGATGGGGGTTATAACTTTGCATCTTGATTGAATAATAATAAATCAAGTAAAGTGTATTAACTAAAAACTAACTCAAAGCTTTAATTAAATCCACAGCAGTTGCTATTTTTCAATGTACATGGGAAGAGGCAAGCTATGATATATTCCCTCTGTTGAAGAATTTTCAAGTTCCAGCTGGACAGCACTTTAATTAACTTTATGTTTTCCTTTTCTCAGCTGAGGTCACTCCATTATGATTCTGAATCAATCTTAAACATAACATTTTGTGAAAGATAGCTTTCTCACTGTGTGACTGCTATGTGTTTTCGGTTTTCTTTTTCAGGAGGCTGAAAACCTTCAAACTTGGTATTCTAAAAGTTGTGGTATCAAGGGGGATGTGGAGAAGCCAGAGTGAAGATTACAAATGTGGGAAGTGTTTCCCATTTGAAGGCTGGTGCGCAGCACATGCTTTCAATGGAGCTAATTCTGTATCTGCTGTTTGCCAGCTGTAGTGTGACACAGGGGATCTGCTTAGTAAAATGATAACACTTGCACAACAAACTGTCCCTGGCTGGTTGACAAAAGGAGAGCAGCAGTATCATTACTGAACAAAAGCCCAGACTCTCCTCCTTGTCATCCTCTCACACTGAGCTAAGAGTCGAAGGACAGCGTCTATTTCACAGGTTAAAGTGGAAAGAATTTGTGGAAGTACCTGAGAGCCCAGGTCAAGGTTTTCCTCATATTTGACTTCATGGGTGTAGATAAATCTTTATGGGAGCTTTGTAAAACTCAGCCAATAGGCTGGAGGAAGGAACTTGTCACTAGTGGCAGCCAACACCAATCCTTCTTTCCCTGACAGTCACTGGAAACATATTTTATAGCACATTTCAGTGGGTAAAATATGTCAGGTGTTATGCATGTAGTAACAATAATTTATCTTCTCAGACAGTTTGGATTTCAAGAGAATGGTACCAGCCAAATGGTTTTGGCCTTTTTTAAACTGATGATTTGGGAAGGCTCCATTAGAAAGACAAGTGCAAATGCATGTGTATCTACACATTATATAGCCATGACTTTCTATTTACCTTGAAACAGCAGAATTAAGACACACTGTGCATCAGATAGCAGACTAATAACATCTAAACCAAGGAGCTGTCTGTGAGTATGGCACATTAGAGAAGTGATGCCACAGCATGTCACGTGTAATGTTAGGGAATGTGATGTTTCAATTATTAAATAAAGGCTGAAACCCAAAGACTGTATTTTTTTCCCACTGGATTTTGGTTTAATAAGTTTCTCTTTCCCCCCCTCCACCTTGTCAGTATTGTATATAACATAGTTTGTGTCTCAGTGGCTTTTGTGAAAGCTTCTGCGGTCTCTTGAAATGATCTAATCTATTGAGATTATTCCAGTTAAAGTTACTGAGATATCAGGGGCAATACTACTGCCAATTTATTTTTCTTATTTCTTTTTCTTGGTGCTGTTTGTAGTGTTACCTCTAGGATAAAAGAACAAGAGGAAGCCTCGAGTGGAGGTGTAGTTGTTTAGCTCTCCATCTTCCTTGTTGAAACAGAGTATGGCAATGCTGCAGTGCAGAGATACTCAAGCTGACGTTAAATTAATTGTGTTGGATACTGAAAGCATGCTGGCTACAGCAGAGTGGAGTCCAGTATGTTCTGATTTTCCCTGCCAAACGGCTTAGCAACTTGGGCACCAATGAACCAATAACAATAAACAGCAATGTCTGGATAGGATTTTATGGGGGAGTTTGTTTTTTCATGTTCCCTGCACTGCTACCTCCCTTGCTGCTGTAGTCTTTTATCTCTCTTTCCTAACTTCAAGGGAAAAAAAAATGAATCAAACAAGGATGACGGGATACAGAAGCTGTGGGCAATAGATCATCCAACTGCAGACACCTGACTGCAGCTATTTCTCACAAGAAGTGTCTGTGCAATAATTCCCATGTTAGGCAAAGCCTAACAGAAAATAGTTAGGAGTTAAGTTGAATAAGAAGATAGAATGGATTGAGGTGATCACGTGCAGAGCTCAAGCATACTGGCCAGCAACTCAGTTGGCTCCTTTTGTACCCCTCTGCTCCATTTCCCATGCCTGTTCTTCCATTTACCTTGATCACTTCTCTTTCTCTAATATTGTCTCCTCCCAAATCAAAACCCATCCTGATTACTTTTTCCCCACATCTCACTTTTGCCACCTCTGTATCCAAACCTGGTGTTTCTGATAGGGTACCTAGCCAATCAATTTCATGGAATCATAGAATCATTTAGATTGGAAAAGACCTGTAAGACCATTGAGTCCAACTGTTAACACTGTCAAGTCCCACTAAACCATGTCCCTAAAAGCCACATCTACATGTCTTTTAAATACCTCCAGGGATGGTGACTCAGTCACTTCCTTGGACAGACTGTTCAGTGCTTGACAATCCTTTTGGTGAATAATATCCAGTCTAAACCTCCCATTTGGCCATCTTCACATCACTCCCTCTTAATCATCTGTGAAATTCAGTCATTCTTCATGACATTACCCGTAACACTTACTAACTTCTTGCTCTGTTTTCTGTCACATCCGGTAATTTCTCATGGTCAGATTACTGAGCTGAATCTCAGGACATGGCCCAATCAACTGCCAATGTACCTTCACAAACTGGAAGGGAGAAGGACCAAACTGCACAGTCACACAAATGGTGGCATTCAGATGGCCACTGAGGAAATTATGTGAGAAAGAGAAGACAGAAAGTCTTAGAGACCTTTGTTGAACAGGAAGATGTGACAGGTTTATTCACAGACGGAAAGGTCAACCCACAGAAGCATGCCAACAGGGACAGGGAGGAAACCAGTTACCAGAGGGAGGACTGTGGAGAGGATCAGCTGCTTTGAAGAGCAATGAGAAAGAGCACAATTGGGAAATGGGATGTCAAGAGTCTAAACAAAAAATCACTAGCCTGACAAAGGAAGCAGATACAACTCCTACAGTCAGGAGTCACTAGTAACTGCTGCACCAGGAGAGGTTTAGACTTGACATTAGGAAGCATTTCTTTACTGAGAGGGTTGTCAAACACTGTAACAGGCTTCCTGGAGAGGTGGTTGATGCTCCATGCCTGTGAGTGTTTAAGAGACATTTGCACTATGCCTTTAACGACATGCTTTATCTTTGTCAGCCTTGACTTGTTCAGACAGTTGTACTAGATGATCCTTGTAGATCGTTTCCAACTGAAATAGTCTATTCTAGTATATTTTGACTATGTTTAGGCTGGATGTGAAGAATGTTTCTAATAAAGAGAGGAGTGAGTGTCCGAAATATGCTCCCAGAAAGTGTTTTGACCAAAACAATCCCCAATAACATCTAATGAGGTTTACAAGGCAGCTTGATTAAGTGCAATGCTGGTGCCAAAACAGAGTATAAGGATTCAACAATAAAGCCTTTGTAAAGTGGCTATGTTTTCTTAATAAATTCTAATAATAGCAAACATAGATAAAATAAAATGCATAATTTCATTCCAAACTGCTGGGGTTTTGCTGTGATTTTTTACTTCTTCTTCTTCCTCTTCTTCTTCTTCTTATTATTATTATGAGGGTTTGAAGTGTGTTAGGAAAGAAATTTTTTCCTGAAAGTCTACATTTTCAACCTATTTTTTACTGTTTGCAGTTAAAGACCAAACTTTTGAAAAGGGCTGGCAAGAAGGAACAATGAGAGAAAACAACTTTGACTTTTCCTCCACTGCCACTTCCTTTATTTCTTCTAATAGCCTGATGTGCCTGCCTGAGAAACTGAGACTTTGCCATAATTTTTAATTCCTACAGAAATGAGACTTGACTGGAGTCTTCTATGACTAAACATGTGTCTTAGGCATCCAGCTGTTTTAATGTTCTCGTGAATTTGCTTTCTCCAGAAACTGCATCCAATATCAGAGAAATGTATTTAATGAACTATGTTGTTTTAGGCAGTGGAAGAATAATTAATATTTAAAAAAAAAAAAAAAAAAAGATAGGAGACTGTGGATGGACTTTGCAGTATAGAATGCAATACCCAGAAACTTTAAGACTATCTACTTTAAAACTTAGACTTGAGTGAAATAGAAGACATCTGTATTCAGTCCCAGCCCAAGCTGTGGAGTATGGAGGAGCATGAAATTCTGAAGAACATAAAGCATTTTAAAAACTTTATTAGTATTTTAAAAAACTCCAAAGCACATCTGAAGTTTTAATTTTTTCTTTGTTCTTAGCAGAAAAATATGAGGTGAGAAAAGTATAAAAAAAGGAAATGCAGAAGTTTAAGACTCAAGTGTTAAACAGTTTGATTAAAAATTTGCAGATAAGATTTAGAACTTTGACATTTAAATAACCAGCTCCTTCTGGTATCCTTTTCAGAAGGAAGTGCTGGATGTGGGCATAAAATGAGCGTAAAATATGATATTAATTTGCACTGAAGTAGCAAATACTCCACAGTATTTTCAGGTCATTAATCTATCTTCCAGCTGAGGGAACTGCATTAATAGCTTATGGGATTTACAAGGCAAGCACCAATTTAATGGTTCACCCTAAGTTTGGAGAAAATAGGAAAGGGCAGGATACTGGAGGATATATTATATCTTGGTGCTTTAAAATCAATGGCAAAACTTTCTTGGCCTAAAATGGCCTCTAGATAGTTGCTAATTCCAGTGCCACTGCTGCATCTTAATTTCCTGTCTAAAAAATGGAATGAACCATATTTGCTTGACAAGTGTTAAAAGTGACAGTAAACTTCATGGCTCTGCCTTGAATAGGAAAATAATCTCATCAATGTTAAGTTTTTCTTGTGTTTTTGAAGATAGATAGGGTGGGAGTTGTTTTTTTCTTAAGTGTGGCATCAGTCTAGAAAAGGAAAAATACTTGCAATGAATTAACAGAAAATACCTGCAGGGTAACACAGTTTTGCTTGCAGTATTCTCAAACCATTCTATGATTTTCTAAGCAACTGTCATCATTGGAGTCCTGCCTGTGATTTGTCACTAGTCACTGTGTTCTTTAAACTATAATATTTCCATGTGCTCTGAAGGTAGCTGAGAAACTGTTTTTGTTCATTGCTGTTGGAGGTAGGGGATATCTTTGTAAATGGTGAGAGGAGTGCATTATGCCATTTGCAGCTCATTCATGAGAAGGCTCAGAACAAGAACTGGGAAATAATGTCATAACTTAATAGCTGAAATGCTGTCTTCAGGGGGGAGAGTTGTGCTAGTACAGCATCTATAAATCAGTGTTGGTACAGTGTATCATCAGATATGCAACCTTTTTTAAGTTAATAATTCCCATAATTTGGGTATTGATCTTGTTCTATGTTGTACAGACTTGTAATTCATGGTTTTTTGAATGATCCCCACAGGTGGGACACTTCTAATGTGAAGTCATGCTGTGAGACACCTCTGAGTCTGCTGGGAAGATAAATAGTCATTGCTTTTGGAACCCTGGGCTATAAATGTTTCAAATTTTATAAGTTAAACAGAATTGGGCCTAGTCAGGGGAAAAAAAAAAACAAACCCCACAAACCAAAAAACAACAACAACAACAAAAGAAAAAAAACCAAACCTCACCATTTTGAGAAATCCAGGTCATAAGTGAAGCAGAATGGGTAAGAAAATGAGAAGTTTTCTGCTAGGCTGATTTTGAACCAACATGTAAATTTGGTTAGGAAAAGTACATAAGCACAATATAAAATCTAATCACTTATGACAGAACCAAATCAGGCTAGACTTCCCCTCCTTTGGAAGTACGACAACTGCTTTGTGGCCTGCTTTTACCACTGAAGAATAAAACACCGTGAGCTATAGATTTGGGCTACCTTGCAGTTTACCTTTGAGGTATGAGGAACAATCAAAGGTGGTGTCAGGCTTTCCCGTGCTATCTCATTCCTTCCAATGGTGGCAACCCAAACACCAGCCATGGTAAACATGATCAGAGAAGTGACTGAATCATGGGAGAAGAATCTGGGTTGAATTGTATATAATGCCACTAGCAGCTTCTTTCAACAGCATGTCTGACAAGCAAGGAATGAAGGGCAGTAGAAGCTGATTTCATTCCTTTTCTAATTAATTTGTTCCCCAGAGCTTACCAATCTTAAAGCCTCTTTCTGTTCGTGATTTGTTATATAGTTTGAATTCAGTGGAGAAATCAGGAATGGCTGCCTCAGGGCAGCTGGCAGGAAGTAATTCTCAGGATTTGTCACATGGTAGCATGGCACAAAAAAAAAATCTATGCAAAGTCTTTTGCTAATGCCTTTTTCCTCCTCTCTACATGAGAGCTTGGTGTTGCTGGGCAAAAACAAGTAAAGAAATTTGTAATTAAACAGATGAAAATTTGATAATCCTCAATGACGTATTTTGTTATAAGATTATGGGATTGTGTAAATCAGTGCGTATTTTACAATGACTAGAGCATAAGTATGGTTAGGTATATACGGCTGAGACAGCCAAGACAGGAGCTGAGTCTCAGACTTCTCCCTCTGTCTTTTCCTTTCCATTTCTTTTAAAGAAACAGGATTTAACTGAAATTTCTGGGAGCACATCCTACTGTCACCTGCAGTTGAAGTGCCAACATACTTTAACTGTTAAAAAGACTTCCGCCCTTGGCAAGGGTCACCCTAACTGAGGTGGCATCCTTGGGATTATCACTGTCAGACACAGGGGGTAGCTATTCTATTTCTGCTACTACACAAATTTTCTATTTTTTTCCCAGTGTGCCAGTTGAGCTACTTATGAACATGATGTGGAAAACAAATCAGTGAAATGCTGCAAATTATAAAAATTATCCTTTTAACAATTTTTGTTATTATTAACATAAAACAAGAGGGAAGAGGGAGAAGTGTTTAAAACTACTTTCCCTGCTGGACAGAAAATGATACTGGACCATCTTTTTGATGTGTTAGGCTCATTGCATAATATCTCTGTAAGATATTTTCCTCATGCTTGTGATTCTTTAACAGGGCTTAAGGACACCTTCTTCCAAAAGAAAAAAAAATATATATATACACTGTGTACTTGAGCAAAGTACAAAGGAAGGGAAGAAACTGTTAAAGCCAAAATATCTTTTTTCCCCAGGATCTGTCCTGCAGCTTGTCCTCCCTCCAACCTTATGAGATGACTCATACGCATTTACATTCCCCATGCTTCACATGGCATCTGCTGCTACACATTTGTTGCAGGATCTTGTCTTTGAACAGCTGGTGACAACCCACTTCCTCTTGCTTTCTTCAGCAGAGATTTTTCAATTGTTTCTTTTTGTTTTGATGTGAGACCCAGTGTTGGAAAAACAAGTCCATTTACCCTGATTAGAACCAGCCATTTAAGTACTTGCCAGTTAACAACCCATTTGTTATTTTTCTAAGGACCTATGAAATACTTTCCTTTTTTCTCCTTTCACTTTCTTCTGATGTGATTCCACATAAGCAGAATAAAATCAAGCATTTCTTATATAAAATGTTATAAACATTTCCCTTGTTCTCACTTTTCTTTTTGTCCTACAGAGCTGGAGATGAAGGGATCCTTTGCTTGCTTTCTTCAAGCTAATCACAATTAGCTTGATGTCATGATAACCATGCTGCCTTTTTACATGTAGAGAAACTGCCACTAATGATTGAGTGTCATAGACATGACCTTCAGAAAACCAAACAGGAGAACATCACACCCTCAATAGCAACAATTATACAAAAAGTGATTAATTTCAGTTACTTGCTGCCAATTCTACTAACAGACATCAAGAAAAACAATTTAACATGCATGTCTTTTTAGCAAACTTAGGGACAGTCTGGTTTATACTAGTCAAGTACATTCAGTGAAACAAATCTTTTTTCAGGGATTTTATCTCAATTGTCTTTATGAAATCATACACTGTGTTTTTATGCTTTTGGTAAAAGTATGTACTAAAAATGGAGCTTAATGCTTAGCTGCTGCTTTTTTTTTCTTTGTTTTTTTGTCCTCTCATTCATCACATCTATATTTCCTTGCCAGGGACCACTTCTGTTACATAAATATTTTAAGGAAGTACTAAACCTTCAAGTGAGACCATCTCATTTCCATTTTTGCAAATGCAATTACTTACTTCAGACAACTCCAGTAGTAGTTACCTGTGAAATTGCATATAATCCTATCAGATCTAAAGGCAATAAAGGTAAGGGCTCTTCTGCTTTAAAATGCTTGCTGTATTTACTACTGATTTGATGGCTATGCCATTCTGTAGGAATTTTCCAAGTTTTTTTTTTTTTCTCCTTTTCATAATTCAAGTTGATGTTAAAAGCTGAATTGTTTAGACTGTATTTTACTGTTTATTTCTATAAGCAGTATCTGCTCATAACTTCGCCTATAGTTTGCCTGTCCCTTAAAACATAGGTATACTTACAGTACATGACTATTTAGATGTTCTGCACTGCTCTGCACAGATATCTTTAACAATCATTGCATACTCCAAGTTGAGTTTTCTGTTGCAGATACCACAAAGCATGTAAGTACAGAGGAAGGAGTTTTCTTGGAGGGTCACACTTGTTTCCTGCCATTGCGGGTTGATTGACTATCTCTCTAATAAATAATTTCCTGGATCCTGAATTTAACTACTAAATAAGTATATATATTTACTGAATAATTACCAAATTTGTTTTTTTCTATTTGTTTGTTTCCTGTGGCAAGGGAGGATTTCAAGTCACTTCTCTGCTGAGGAAATTTAAAGCAGCATCTATTTTTGGTTTGCATTTGACTTCCTAAGATGGAGCTGTTGAAACCTGTTACAACACTAATTTACTTAAAGATGTATTATGTGCACTTCACTAAAATGCTGAGGGGAAAAAGCTTTGCTTTCGCAGTTGTTTGGCCTGCAGCCAAGATTCCCCATGAAACTGCATGAAGAAGCCAGATGAGAATTATCCACATATTTTTATGCATACAGCATTATTGAGCTGATTGGCTTATGAACCTGTTCCCTTCTTAAAATATACTTAAAAGGCAGTAAGGGCTACAAATGGGCTGAAAGTAAACCCTTTCTTTGTAGCTGTGCAAATCAATGACTGATTTGGATGAATCTGTTCCCCAGATCTGGTGTCAAACCAAACATTACTACTGCCTTGTAGCCAGAGATGAAAGGTTTCTCATTTCCTGAAATGCTGTATAAATGTAAACAGAGATGCTAAAAGCCTCGATGCTCATTTTTTGGGGGAACAAACTGTAGAGGTTAGTTACACATAACTCTTCGATAATTCTTACTGATTAGCTGTAATTTCCACTTGAGAACACCTTTGGTCTGTGGTGTTCTGCAGCTGAATGTGTAACATCTATTGGTCCCTGGGGAAGTATTGGTAACAATCTAGTGTGGCAACCTGTGTTATGCCTACCGAATGAACAGCAGTGTCATTTTTCACGTATTTGAAAAGACTGCCTGTTCAACATAGCCGACGACAAATTTTAGGTTGAGATACATTTTTCCTCCCTTCACAGATGGGCTGTTCCCGTCCCCGCAAGTGTCATTTGCCGTAGGCTAACACTTCTGTGCCCTTTCCTGGGAGAAGGCAGATCTGAGATAACTGGATATTCATAGAGTCATAGAATCATAGAATACTTAGGGTTGGAAAGGACCTTAAGATCATCTAGTTCCAACCCCCCTGCCATGGGCAGGGACACATCACACTAAACCATGCCACCCAAGGCTCTGTCCAACCTGGCCTTGAACACTGCCAAGGATGGAGCATTCACAACTTCCCTGGGCAACCCATTCCACTGCCTCACCACCCTAACAGTAAAGAACTTCTTCCTTATATCCAATCTAAACTTCCCCTGTTTAAGTTTGAACCCATTACCCCCTTGTCCTGTCACTACAGTCCCTGATGAATAGTCCATCCCCAGCATTCTTGTAGGCCCCCTTCAGATACTGGAAGGCTGCTATGAGGTCTCCACGCAGCCTTCTCTTCTCCAGGCTCAACAGCCCCAACTTTCTCAGCCTGTCTCCGTACAGGATGTGCTCCAGTCCCCTGATCATCCTCGTGGCCCTCCTCTGCACTTGTTCCAACAGTTCCATGTCCTTTTTATGTTGAGGACACCAGAAGTGCACACAATACTCCAAGTGAGTTCTCACGAGAGCAGAGTAGAGGGGCAGGATCACCTCCTTCGACCTGCTGGTCACGCTCCTTTTGATGCAGCCCAGGATACGGTTGGCTTTCTGGGCTGTGCGCACACACTGAAGCCGGCTCATGTTCATTTTCTCATCGACCAACACTCCCAAGTCCTTCTCTGCAGGGCTGCTCTGAATCTCTTCTCTGCCCAGCCTGTAGCTGTGCCTGGGATTGCTCCGACCCAGGTGGAGGACCTTGCACTTGGCATGGTTAAACTTCATAAGGTTGGCATCAGCCCACCTTACAAGCATGTCAAGGTCCCTCTGGATGGCATCCCTTCCCTCCAGCGTATCAACCGAACCACACAGCTTGGTGTCATCGGCAAACTAGAAAAAAAAGAAAAAGGGCGAGTGGCATGCGGCGCCTCTTCCAGCCACAGTGCGCGCCTAGCCCCGCTTCACGCCCCAGCCCGACCGACCCAGCCCTTAGAGCCAATTCTTATCCTGAATCCTTATTCAACACCCGTGTATCAATTATCATATTATTTAAAGAATCTGGTGATTCACTTAATGTTCCTCAAGAAGATCTCTTGATTAATTCCTATTGCAGAGTAACTGTGTTTGCTTCCCCTTTTCTATCTGTCTGAATTTGATTTCAAAAAGCATTTCAGATAAAAGAGAGAGATTTTGGAGTCCTAATCATGTGCTGCTGTTGTTGGCAACATAGGGTATACTTTACCTTATGCTATATGAAATGCCAAGAAAAAAACACATTATTTTCACTGTGGTGTTAATTTATTATTTTTTTTTATTTGTGAGGTTTTCCAGAACAGGCATATCTGAAAGCCATGATAGTTGTATTCAGCAAGGATTTATCTATAGCATTTAATTCCAAGATACTCGTGCATTGGAGGGATTTGTAGTGCGAAAACAGCTCCGGGCACATACAACAACATCTCCCTTCTTTCTCTGTCTCCTGTCAGCTACCCTTGAGTCATTCCACTTGCTTAAGCTTCAGGTCAATAAAACAAATTTCAAAGCTGAATCTGGTATCTGCTGAGACACTAACTGCATTATGTGCCTGTAGAAAGTGCATATCTTTTTATCCTTTTCTCCTAATGTGGTTGCCTGTCTGATTTTCTTCTTTGGAGGAATCCTAATGCATGTTCAATGTAGTTGCATTTAAAGAATTTCTTCATGTCCTCAGTTTCCATCAGCATGTGTTTTATTTCTGTGTGTGTAATGCTAGGAAAGAATTGTTAGTTTCATTTGTACAGTCTGCAAAAATCACCAGGTCCAGAAGGGGCAAAGTTTATCAGAGAAGTTTGATAAGATTGATAGACTCTCATTGTAGAAAATAGTAAATATTTCACCATGTGTTCCGGAGTTTACAGTGTACTTTTATTTATTTTACTGTTAAGTTTTGATAACACTACAGTGTGCTATGTGTCCTAGACAGTGTCTTTTATTATGAAATTGAGAGTTTCCATCCCTTTTCATATTTGGTTTTGATGTAAAATTAGGCAAAGTGCTGAAATGTCAGTGTTCCATTAAATTGGAACACTGTTGGACAGAAATATTGGACATTTTCAATCAAAAGAAAATATTTTTATATTCTTGGAATGGAAGAGTCTTCTTTGCAAATTCATGTAACCTAAAGAGTGTTATAGTCCTGGTCCTTACTCGATTTCATGGTTCCCAACTGCTACTACAGTTTCCAAATTGAGCTACAGGATTCTCATAGTGTACCACATGGAAGAAATACATCCTAAGAGATACAGTGTATTGCAGTTGGAGTCCTTTAGAAATCCCTGCTCTGCGAAAAGGAGGAGCTGGAATTAAAAAGTAAACAAGGCACTGGAATGGGTTGCCCAAGGAAGTTGTGAATGCTCCATCCCTGGCAGTGTTCAAGACCAGGTTGGATGGAGTCTTGGGTAGCATGGCTCAGTGCAAGGTGTCCCTGCCCATGGCAGGGGGGTTGGAACTAGATGATCTTAAGGTCCTTTCCAGCCCTAACTATTCTATGATTCTGTGTTTATACAGGGAAATATAGTGTAAAATACAAGTATTTTAATTTTCTGTGTTTTCAAGCACACTTGAGTTTTTCTACTAGCTACTACTCTATTTCTAGGCATGTGGAATGCTATATTCTACATATTAGTTACTCCATTATAGATAAAAACTTCAAGGGATCACAGTTTTTCCCTTATTTTGGAGAATACCACAATAGGAAGGTTAAAGTGGGTGTACTCTCATTCCATAAGTATGTTTTCTGAGTATGAACAGCAATAGTTTAGTACAGATTTTAGGGAGAAAAACACTGCATCGCAGTGGCTCACTACAGAAAAACATGATGACTAAATACTAAAGAAATCATTCAATGACAGATTGTCTAGAGTGCAGAGCTGGGTTTGCAGGCAGCTAGGGTAGTTGTCCAGGTTTTCCACAGGCTAGATCAAGTAGTGCTACAACTTATTTTGTGCAGGATGAGAGGTAAGGCTTGAGGCTTACCCTTTTTTGAGGAACCTCTTGGGTCTAATGCTATCTCTGAGCACAGCCAGTAGTTCCCAGAAGAGTACATTTCATTTTCTTTTTCGAACATACTCTGGTGAAAGGCCTGCTGATGTTTTGTGAAAGCTATCTTCCTGAGGATATGGTGAATTTTCTTTCAATTTTTCCCATTCTGTGGAGATCAGTTTGTCTTCTGTTTATACAGAGTAAATTATCCACCAACACACCTCCTTGAATGGAAGAACCCAATAGCTCCTCAGCCCTTTTAACTTTTTATTCTCCACCAGCTGTTCATCATTTGCTTTGATGGGCAAATCTATCCATCAAAGCCAAGGATTAGAAGTACTTAGTATTGTAGTAGCACTGCAAACTGTTTTACAGATGTATGTAAAGTGATAGGAAAAATCATCTGCTAAATTGTGTTATATCAAGAACAATTCATCAGGCAGAACTAGGATATTTTGGGAATTAAATTAATACAAAAAGTTGAAATATAGACTTCATGTTTACTCTTAAACATGCAGAGCTTTGTCTATTTATTCACAGATAAGTATGTACACAATTTTGTTGTAAGCATTGAAAGGTAACGATCTGATCTTTCACTCCCTATACTGCTGTTTGTTCCACATCAGCAGCCTCATAACAGATTCATTGGCCCCTAAACTACAGCTTGTGATGAGCAAGAGACAAATGCTTAGCTTTCCTTCTGTTTGATCCTTGTAATCAACCTTATTTCCTCTACAGAATTCCAATTATCCTATTAAACAATCAGTCAGGATGCTTATATTGATACAGGTGTCTTAATTGGTTAATTTATACTCATGCCAGCCCCAACTAAGAATTCATTTCCCTGAGGCCTCCTTAGATAACCACAGTTCTTCCTAAGCCATAAAGGTAATTCCCAGCAGGCATGCTACTTGAGTACAATGTTAAGACCTACACACAAGCACCCCCCACAACACACTAATCTGTGTTTAGCCATAAATATACATGCTGTTGATCTTTTCTACCTTGTAATTTCTAACCTATTTAGTTTTAATTAAAAGACTATGATTATACAATGCTGACCGTATGCTTCTAAAACCAATTTTCAAGAAAAAAGTCCTAATAATATTGCTTTTTTTAGTAGCACTCAAAAGCAATTCAACACTTATTAGATGCCAGCAAATTCAGCTGCAGTCTATCACATACACATTTATTTGCATATGCAGTTTGATGAGTGACATCATTTGATTATTGACTTATGAGGATGGAAATAATAGATGGATTATTTACTGAACTGTCTTTAACTCTGCATCAATCAAAATAGCTAATGAAATGTGCAACAACTTTCACTGGCACAAGCTGGGAGATTTTAAAACCAAGGTGAAAAGAAGGATAAGCACTAGTCTGAAGCACTAGTCTGTGCTTTATAAGACTTGTTCTCACCATGGCAAGAAATATTGGATATCTAGTCTTGTAAATCATCAGAGAAACTAGATAGAACTACAGGTAGATTAAAAAAATTTATTCCCCAGGAAATCAGTTTTTCCAGACCAGACAAATCTGCAAGTGCACTACCGTGATTATTATTTTTTCCAGACTTACATCAGATGAATGTCATGAGCAGGATCTTCTGCTACAGTCCCTAGAAGGAATTTTCCAAAGGAACTATAGAAGAATTAAGTGCCCTACTCAATAAACTGTAATAGTTGTTCCCTAACTTAATTTCCAGTTTAACTTACTTCACCTATTTAATTTCTTTCCTTCTGCTGATGTAAATTAAGAACTCACCTTCTCCCCTCCTTATTCTGCTATATTAGCTGGCAGCTTGCAGGCAGGAACGTTTGTAGAAGTAGGAAATGTTATGTTTATTTCATAGACATAGCATTGTACTTGCCAAAGGCAGCAGTCGGTAGATAGCAAGCCACTGAACCTGCATCTTTTGAACTGCAGACTGACATCAGGGATGTGGGATGATTCTGCTTTTCTGTTCATTGGAATGTATCTGTTTGTCCTTTCAGAAGATAGATTCAGTTCATATAAAATAAATTAGACCACCAGTTTCTGCCAATGGTCACACATAATACCTATTTCTCTCTGTTGCTGGCCACATGGTGGATTGAACCTGGATGGACACCAGGTACCCACCACAGCTGCTCTATCACTTCTGTTTTCAGCTGGACGAGGGAGAGGAAAATAAGCCTCATGGGGCTTGATAAGAACGGGGAGAGATCATTCACCAATTACTGTCACAGGCAACACAGAATTGACTGGGGAAATTAGTTTAATTTATTGCCAATCAAATCAAAGTAGGGTAGTGAGAAATAAAAACTTATCTGAAAACATCTTCCATCCACCCTTCCATTCTTTCTGGGCTCAACTTTATTTCTGAATTCTCTACCTCCTCCTCCCTAGTGGTGCAGGGGGACAGGGAATGGGAATTGGGGTCGGTTCCTCACACATTGTCTTTGCTGCTCCTTCCTCTTCAGGGAATGACTTTTCACACTCTTTCCCTGCTCCAGCTTGGGATCCCTCCCATGGGAAATAGTCCTCCACTAACTTCTCCAACATGAGTCCTTCCTACAGGCTGCAGTTCTTCATTAACTGCTCCAGAGTGGGTCCCTTCCATGGGGTCACAAGTCCTCCAGCAAACCTGCTTCAGCATGGACTCCCTCTTTCCATGTGCCACAGGTCCTGCTAGGAGCCTGCTCCAGAGCAAGTTTGCCATGGGGTCACGGCCTCCTTCAGGTATCCACCTGTCCTGTCATAGAGTCCTCCATGGGCTGCAGGTGAAAATCTGCTCCACCGTGGACCTCCACTGCGCATAGGGACAGCCTGCTTCACCATGGGCTGCACCATGGGCTGCTCCAGTGCCTGGAGCACCTCCTGCCCTACATCTGCACTGGCCTGGGTGTCTGCAGAGTTGTTTCTTACATATTCTCACTCCTCTCTTTGTCTGCAATTGCTCCTGTGCAGTAACATTTTCCCTTTAAATATGTTGTCAGAAAGGCACTACCACAATTGCTGGTGGGCTTGGAGGCTGGCATTAGCTCTGTTTGACATAGGGGAAGCTTCTAGCACTTTCTCACAGAAGCCACCCCTGTAGCCCCTCTGTTACCAAAACCTTGCCATGCAAAATCAGTACAACTCAAGTGTATGACCTGATACTGCCTTGAAATGTATTAAAAACTTCATATGCATATATTTTTAAAATTATAAAAAAAATAATGTAGTGTGACTGGAAAACCCCTATTCACTCCAACAAGACAGTGGTATCTGCGGATGATACATTCCAACAAAGCATCTTTTTATACATACAAGCTAGCAAGGAAAATTTGGCAGTGGCTTAGTCACCATTCAGCTGAATCACTGATGTCTCTCAAAAAATAGCATGGTTGCGGGGAGGGTTGTTCATCTTCTCTGTAGTAAATTAGTTTAAATGCAGTGAAACAGGTACTCTGCAGAAATATATTTTGGGATAGGAAATAATTTTTTTCTTCTCCTTGTGGGTATTGGCTAATATTTTATATTGCTCATGTAGCATCTTTGATAGACAAGTGTGCCAATTGCTGCTATGCAGCAGTATGAATAATGCCATTTCCAAATGTGCCGTCTTCAGGGACACTGTTTCTGGAAATGATCACAAAACCAGTGAGGCTTCTCTTCCTAGGCATAAATAAACTGTATAGAACAAATGCCTGTTGACGAAATACATAAAGTCCACAAGAGAGTATGACACCTGCCTTAGTAAGGGAACCACCTAAGGTGGTGACTTAGTCTCCAGGCTAAGCTATCTTTTTGACTAGGCTCCCTAAAGACAGCGGCAGAAGCACCCAGACTCTTGAACACAAAGCAGTTCCTAGAGGATGCAAATACATTTTGCAATTCTGCTTCCTAAGAAACTCAGCCAAGATCTGTTCCCTTTTTCCAACATATCCATGGAGATGTCAATTCTGCATTTCTGCAGATGTATGCAGTCGTAACTGGCATTTTGATTCCTTACATACAGTGTGTACCTTTAATGTCTTTCACGAAAAATGCGTTAAGAAAGAGGGAAAACAAATAGAACCAGCCTGTGTTACTTGTTGACCTATCAAGTTTGCATCTCGAAGTCAAAATGCAGCAGTTCTGAAAGTCAGAGCCAAGTAAATTCCAGCAGGTTCAGCATATTCACCAGGAAAGTCAGATTTTGTGTATTATTGTCTGTTCTCCAGAGGAGGGCCACGAGGATGATCAGGGGACTGGAGCACCTCCCGTACGGAGACAGGCTGAGAAAGTTGGGGCTGTTGAGCCTGGAGAAGAGAAGGCTGCGTGGAGACCTCATAGCAGCCTTCCAATATCTGAAGGGGGCCTACAAGGATGCTGGGGATGGACTATTCATCAGGGACTGTAGTGACAGGACAAGGGGTAATGGGTTCAAACTTAAACAGGGGAAGTTTAGATTGGATATAAGGAAGAAATTCTTTACTGAGAGGGTGGTGAGGCACTGGAATGGGTTGCCCAGGGAAGTTGTGAATGCTCCATCCTTGGCGGTGTTCAAGGCCAGGTTGGATGAGGCCTTGGGTGGCATGGTTTAGTGTGATGTGTCCCTGCCCATGGCAGGGGGGTTGGAACTAGATGATCTCAAGGTCCTTTCCAACCCTAACTATTCTATGATTCTATGATTCTATGATTATGTTTGAGAATGTAAAAAAAAAAAATAAATGTCCAAAAGTTTCTCCTATCTCTGGCACTTCTACCAAGTTTCTTCCCTGGTTTCTCTGTTATCTTTGAAAATATGAATTCAGACTGAAGGTTTTACCCCTCAGGTAGGAGACTTCTTGGATCTCTCTGCTTTGTCTGACCACCGCTTTCATAAAAGATGGAGAAATTTAATTTTGGCTCAACTCTAAAGATGCTTTTTTTTCTTTTATATCCATCTTAATTTTCTGCTTTCCTATGTTTCTACTGTCAGGAGCAGCCCCTCAAAATATCATGAACTGTCTCTGTGTCATCATAGGCTTGAATTACTGACCTTGCAATGACAGTGCTTGTGAAATTTCCAGATGAGTTTTGTTCCATCAGGGAACTGATTGCTGTGAAAGATTCCAAACATTTGAATCTTCATTGACAGCAGCATCCAGCCTTCTCGAAGTTTACTCATCAACTGCAAAGATTCCCATTATAGCATCTACAGCCAGGAAGAAACACCCAGGATGTTCTGGGAATTTGATTTTATTCAGCTTGCAAAAGCCACTGAAACAATTTTATACTTCTATGTAAGTGTTATCACTACATATTTTCTGTCAGAACAGGAATAAATCCAATATGGCCATGCATTTTTGAAATAAAAAGGGGATGCCCTTTAATACTAGAGCAAGGATACCCACCAGTCAGAAAAGGTTTTCCATATTTAAACTACTTTTTTCCAGACATTTTGCAATTCTGCTTCCTAAGAAATTCAGCCAAGATCTGTTCCCTTTTCATATCCATGGATATGTTGGAAAAGAAAAGTTTTTGAAAAGAAGTCTGTGCTGGAAAATGGTGGGGAATCTGCAGGGAAGAAGAGGGCAATTGAAAGATCTTGGATAAACTTAAACTAATCCTACCCTTTGTTGTTCTTGGGTTTAGACTGGGTCTGCACCAAGGTATATCCATTATAAGCTGACAGGGCAGAGGAAAAAGCATGCTGCTGGGGCAGCTGGACAAGGAGTACCAGTGAGAGAGAGCTTGGCAGCAATGTGATCGAGAGAGACTGGGTTGCCATGCTAGGGGTGTAACACTGCTGTTTCTTGAATAACATGTAGCGCTTAATTTTCGGGGCCTGAATACTTTTAAGCACTTCCATTGAGTGGAAAAGACACGTATTTTTAGTCAGCTGTGTTTTAACAATTCTATTAGCACTTGCCAAAATTCGTATATCGTTCATTTCAAATACTTGCATCCCACCCTAATGACTCTTTTACAGCTACTTTAACACATGTTGGGAGTGTATCATTGCAAGTTATTCCATTGGATTACAGGTGATCACACTCCTGTGCCTTTTCCCCGTGGGTCTCCCGGTAACCGCTCTAGCACTGCTCAGCAGGATGGGCCAGGCACTCTTCAGAGTGATCTGCACAGCCCCTCTGGCCCGGGCTGGGGTGTCCTCCCATGTTTCCTGCTGGCCTGGGTCTCGGGGGGGCTTTCCTGTGGGCCTGAGTTGGGGTCAGTCCCTCAAATCCCAGCAGAATGTAGAGTGCTGAAGTATTTCCCGTCATGTTAGCTGCTGTGGCCAGTTATGAGGGCTGAGCAGGAATGCCAGCTGTCCTGTAGCTCAGGGAGCAGCTCTGAGGACTTCGTTGTGGCTGTGGGCACTTCTCACGGTGCCCCATATCCCTTTGCTGTAAGGAAAGTGGCAGCATTACCTTAGGAAGAGGTTACGCTGGCAGCCATCAATTAGAGACAAAAGGCAAGGAAATAAGTCCTAGTAGGCTGCATGAAACCTGTGTGTCACCCCTTCTGCTGCCAAAACCGCCTGTGAAAGCTCACAGTTTATTAAAAGTACCTGTCAGAACTGGAACGACAAGTTGTGCTTTTCATAGCCCTCCTCTAACGCAGCTGTCAGAAACAAACTCCCAACCCATGTGGTTTATGTTTCATTGCAGAGGGACTTGCTGAGAGTACTTTTTTGGTGATTTCTGAAAATTCTCATAAGATCAGCTCTCTAAAGACATGTTAGTTTACATACTTCCGTCAACTGCTGCTTGCCCTGGATGGACAGAGAAGTGCTTTAAAACGTAGGTGGTGAAAATTTCTCGTGAACTGGGACAGCAGACAAATACATGTATGTTGACAAAATAACAAAGTGCAGATGTTCTAGGAAAAAAACAGGATGCTCATTTATATGCCTAAATATAGACGTGGATGTAGAAACTTATCTCTCTGAACTCAAACTTGAATTTTTGCATTGGTCTGCACAAGACAGCAAATGTCATCACCTTAACTAATTTCAAACCTCACCCCCCTTTTTTTTTTTTTTTTTCTTTTTTTCTCTTGATGAGGATAAAATAAGTATGAGCAAACCAAAAGCAATCAGGGATGCTGGTCAGTGGGAGGGGGAGAGGGGCGGCCATGAGGGGTGAGAAGAGATTGTGAAGGGAGAGCAGGGGCAGCCAGGAGGGAAGATCATGAGGGGAGAGGTGGGGTGGTCTTGAGGGGTGAGGGGAGATTGTGAGGGGACAGGAGAGGCAGCCATGAGGGATAAGGGGACATTGTGAGTGGAGAGGAGGGGCAGTCATGAGGAAAAATCATAAGGGGAGAGGTGGGGTGGTCATGAGGGGGGATCGTGAAAGGGCAGGAGGGGCAGCCTTGAGGGGTAAGGAGGATTTGTGAGGGGATTTGAGGGGTGGCCATAGGGGCTGAGGGGAGATCGTGAGGGAAAAGGAGGGGTAGTCATGAGGAAAGATCATGAGGGGACAGAAGAGGCAGCCATGGGGGGTGAGGGGACAGCATAAGGAGAGAGCAGGGGCAGCCATAAGAGAAGAGCATGAGGGGAGAAGTGGGGTGGTAATGAGGGGGGGTCGTGAAGAGAGAAGTGGGGAAGCCATGAGGGGAAATTGTGAGTTGACAGGAGGGGTGGCCATGAGAGGTGAAGGGAGATCATGAGGGAAGAGCAGGGGCAGCCATGAGGAAAGAGTAGAGAGGTGGGGTGGTCAAGAGGGGAGAGAGGAGATTGTGAGGGGACAGGAGAGGCAGCCATGAGGGATAAGGGGAGATTGTGAGGGGACAGGAAGGACAGCCATGACAGGTGAGCTGAGATTGTGAGGAGACAAGAGAGGCATCCATGAGAGAAGATCATAAGGCGACGGGTGGGGCAGCCATGAGGGGAAGTTGTGACGGGACAGGAGGGGTGTCCATGCGAGGTGAGAGATCATGAGGGAAGAGCAGGGGCGGCCATGAGGGAAGATCATGAGGGTAGAGGTGGGGCAATCATGAGGAGAGATAATGAGGGGACAGGAGGAGTGGCCACGCAGGGTGAGGGGAGGTTGTGAAGTGAGAGCAGAGGCAGCCATGGACTGTGAGCAGTGGCCATGAGGGGAGATCTTGAGGGGAGATGAAGGGTGTCCATGAGGGGTAGGAGCAGCAGCTATACAGTGTGGGCCACTATGAGGGGCAGATGAGTGGTGGCTGTGAGTGGAAATCATGAAAGGCACCCATGAGGGGAGATCAGTTTACCCTCAGTGACATTTACTGGTGGGCTTGATAGTCCTGGGATAACGGTTGGGCTCAATGACCTTCAAGGTCTTTTCCAACCTAGTTGATTCTGATTCTATGATTCTATATTGTGCATTATTTGAAATATATCATCATGACATGTGCCATAAATTGTTAGTTTTGGATGCATGTTTTAACAACAGTGGGATTATTGGCAGAATATTATGTGGAATAATCATAAATATTCATGCAGAGACTGCACTTCCTGCGTTCATGAATCTCAAGTACTCCATAAGCTTTAAAATTCCTCAGGGATGGGAACTACACAGAAAACTCCCTGGACAATTTATTATTCATTCGTTTTGCATGAGGAAACAATAATCTTCAGACTCAGTTTGATTCAATGTTAAAAATGGAATGCTGAGAAAGCCTTTCCTTCTGCTGGAAGTGAATAGCTTATGAAAAGCTTCCTGGAAGACTGCACATCCTTTCCACATGTTCTGAGCAGCGTGGGTTAAAAGGGTTTGTACCAGCACTGGGGAACAGCCACAACAGATGAATTATCAACTCACTGCTCTCCACAGTTGTCCAAATATGGCCTCAATAGAAATGTCACAAAATTAAAACAGGCTTGGGAAGGTCTGAATAGACTGACATTCACCTTCTGAGGCCATGCAGAGGAATGATACTGCTGTCACCAAGAACAAGCAGGAAGGAAGACGTAGTGCTTGTCCAGCTGGCTGACATGAAGCAAGAGTCTCCTCCCCGAGATGTCCTCCAGCACAGTCACTAAGTTGTAGGAGATCCTCACTTACCAGCTCAGGGTCAGCCCCACCAAGGCAGCTCATTAGGGGTCTGACTATGTCTTGGGTTCAGCAGTAGCAGTCATTTTTCTCCTTCTTAGTAGCTGCAGCAGTGCTGTGGTTTTGACTTTTGGCCTGGGAACAATGCTGATAAAGGCAATGTTTTTAGTTGTTGCTCAGTAATGTTTACTCTGACCAAGGAGTTTCTGAGCCTCATGCTCTGCCAGGGAGGAGGGGGAGCCAGGAGGAAGCAGAGACAGGACACCTCACCCAAACTAGCCAAAGGGGTACTCCATAACACAGCACATCATGCCCAGTATATAAACTGGGGGCAGTTACCTGGAAGGGCTAAATCGCTACTCTGTTTGGGGTGGGTATTGATCGGCAGGTGGTGAGCAGTTGTATTCTCTCCCCTTGTTATTTCCCTGATCATTATTATTATTGGTGGTAGCAGCAGTGATTTGTGTTATACCTTAGTTACTAGACTGTTCTTATCTCAACCCGTGGGAGTTACATTCGTTCGATTCTCCTCCCCATCCCTCTGGGAGCGGGGGGAGGAAGGTGGGGGAGTGAGTGAGTGACTACATGGTTCTGAGTTACTGGCTGGGTTTAAACCATGACAGACTACCATGTGTTTCAAGGGGGACTTAACACCTAAACCAGCACAGCAGTCCTGGGCTTCAGCAAATTTGAGGTTTTGCTTGTGTCTAACAAGAATCTGCTATCCAATGGTTTTGTAAACGGCTATAAAATGCTGCAAATAACCAGCACTGTGCTCAGAAGGTATTTCAGAAGATGCACATAAGGAGAGAACTGATGTTTTGAAGCTGAATTAGTAGTGGTCTCTGGAGCAAAACAAGGTATGATTCATAGAACTTTTCTCCTTTGCAAAATGTTATGAAAAGACATAAAGAAAGGTTTGTGGTGGGTATAATTCCCACTTCAACTGGGGCTTTAGACAGTACAAAAGGCAAAGATTAGACTGTCCAGATTCTGCCCAAATGGTTTAATTATTTCTGAGTCTGTCTGAATAGCCATATGACAGATTTATCTGCCAGCTAGCCTTCTATGAAGAAAGTTTTGATGGTAGACTAAGTTTTCTACATGTCTGTTACACACTCTGCATAAAAATAGAGGGGATCCAACTCACAATTTCATCTGCCTTTTGCAAATCAGGGCATGAGTATGGCTAAAGCAGAATATCATTCTAGAAGTCTGATATTTTAGCCAAGAGTCAGCTTTTTAAACAGAACTGGTATGACTGGTCAATTCCAGATGCTAATAAGATAAAGTTAGAACTTGTGAATCGCTGCAATTTATCTTCAAAGGTGAGGATGCTGAGCTTGCTTGCACTTTCTGCCCAAGGTGGACCATCTTGTGACTGCAGCAGGGCCACACACATGTTCCTTGGTACAGAAATCAGTGTCCAGAGGGGGAAGCTGTTTCCCCAGCAGCAAGGCACACAAGACCTAGAAGTGAGAAATGTTCTCAGTCTTCTCATGAGAAACTCCTTTTGTCTGTCCCTCCAAGGTAACCAGCATTATCAGCTGGTTTGAGAGCCCATTTGTGCCAGAGCAGTACAAAAGGAACAAAGCATGACTGAGAAATACATGCAGCACAGTGCTTTTCAGAGCTTACTTTTAGACTGGAAATAATGTTGGATTTGATCCTCCTTGACAGCTGTTTTCAAAGACAGACAGAATGGACATTGCTATTTTACCTGTTAATTCAACCTGGTTTACAAAATCAAGGAAACATTTAAATGTACTGAGACTGTAGATTGTAGCTTCATTTCCAGTCCTTTTCTGACTTAGCTAAACAATCTTCCAGTAACTAACTGATTTTCACGGAATATGACATTTTCTTTGCTGTACGGAAGGAGAGTGAGGTATTGGGTTAGAGCAAATTTCCTGTGATTCACTTGATCTGTGTAGTGGGCCCCTGCAGAAGATGGGGTAACTGCATGATAAATAACCTGAGCCCATCTCATGACTATCCTTATCTTGTTCCTGTGAGATACATAGGAGTATGCCACTCAGCCAACTTGGTAACTCCTGGACCAACTTAACTGATAAATAGAGATGTCTGTGTGTGGGTCCCACACAGTACGTGTGGACAACTGCATCTACATTCTTTGTCTTATCTTGAGATGAAGCAGCATATCTTCATAAGCAATCCTTTACCTGGCAGCAGAATTTGTAAATAGAATTGTTTACTTCTAAGAAAATCCTGTGAAAGCCCTACACCACAATGACAATTAACCTGGCCACAGACAGGATAAGTACATTGTGCCATGGTCCATGTGAAGGGGCTCTTCCAGTGCTGGGATATTTGAGGTTTCCAGCATCAGCGGGTGGATAACATTGCCATTACATTTTTTATTAGATCTGTTAGCATCAGAAGTGCTGTCACCTTCTCTATTATCGCTATCACCTTTTATAGTACTTCTATTCTTTATACGATAAGGCACTTATGCCTTTCTTATTCAGATCCCAAGAGAATTGTCACCTCCTTGGTGCAAAACAAGCTCTTGGGAGATCCTTCTATTTTCAGCATCATCTTGATTTCATAAAAAATTCACTGGTGTGCTACATGTTATGGTGGCAGAGCATTCTTTGCTACTGATATTCTGAACTTCTAGAGGTTGCTAGTAAATCTTTTGTCAGCTTCCTTCATTGTCTCAGAATGATTGTTCTTACGCTTTCTATGCTGAGTTGACTTACCTTTGCCTGTTTCCCTCCACTGTTTTGGGAGTGCATCCAAATTGTTTTCTTATGCAGAAAAGGCAGACATTTTACAACTCCTTGAAGTAAGTGTGATGTGCTAATCCGAGCCCAGCCTGTTAGCAGTGACAAAACTTTCAGTCCCTGAGTGATGAGGAGAAGTAGGTTGTACATGTTCTGAAATCTTACCTATTTGTTTCTTCTGCTTAAATTTGACTAGGATGGAGACCAGTTCTGGCTAAGGTGCGTGAGACATAGTTCCAACAGATGATTAAGAACCAGTCACAAATGGCTAAGGCACCAGGAGCCTCAGCTGCTCCCCTGTTTCTGGTCTGTATCCGTGTTCCCACAGCTCTGTAAGGTTTGCAGGAGGCTCTGTGCCAGGTGAGGAAGCACAAATCCAGTCGGGATTCCTTCAACCAGGATATACCTTCAGGCTAGGGCTGCCTTTGTTGTTTTGCTGAGCAGGTCAAATTAGCTGGAAAAGGGACTGGTTTGAACGTGCAGCAGTAGCAAACCAGGTAGTCAAAGACTGGGAGAGAGGACACTCCTTGGAGAATCAGGGCAGGTACAGTAATTGTAACCTCTTGTTAATGAAGTTACCAGTGCTGTAAATGGCAAAAGGAAAGAGTCTCAGGCAGAGCAGCAGGAAACCGGAGGACAAACACATTTTAAAACTTTTCCTGCTATCTCAGTAGATGTCTTTGATCCTTTCACAGAAACCAATGAGAGAAAGAAATTACACCAGAGAGGCAGAAAATCTGTTTCATCCTCTTTTTTAATGTGCTGTCCAGTACAGATGTGGCAAAGGTACAGGACAGAAGTAGAAAAACATGCACATAGTGATTGAGAGAAAAAGGGATATCTTCAGGTCTCACTCCATATGTTTTAATCTCAGGAATTCAAGTTTTAAGTTGAAATCTGTGATTTCACAGAAATTTGGGGATAAGTTTAAGAAAAGGCAAAGAGAGAGAAATGGACAGGGACTAATCAAGGACTAATTTCTTTCAAAGACTGTTGTATCCAAATATCACAGAGAAGATCCTTAACAAAGGAGATGTTCCATCAAAGGAAAACCAATGTGAAATCATAAAACAAAAGATGAAAAATGTCTTAATAGAAGATTAATAGAAACACAAATATCCTCAAATTTGCTAAAGAAGCAAGGGAAAGAGCCTCATCAAATGAAACACTCAAAGGAAAAAATTGTACTTAGTAATCTTTAAAGAATGGTAACTGCAATTACATCAATGCAAGAGAGCTAACTCCAAGCTAAAGCTTTTCTATCCATTCTTTCTCCTACCCTGCTCTAGGTTTGCCATCACATGTTTGATAGCTGCCATTGATAAAATAGCTGTTTGGAGACTTTGCTGATACTGGTGATATATTGAGACTTCAATTCGTAAAGGGTGAGGTCCACGCCACTGAAGAATGCCCCCTGAACTCCAAGTTTAGACAACCACTACAACTCACATGAATCAGAAGCAGCAACACAGAGTTTTGAGGAAGAATAGTCATGATGGAGGCAGCCACACGAGTCACACAGCTTAGGGTGGGTTTACATTCAGCCAGAGTTTATCAAGCAGCTTCCTCAAAAGCAGCCCAAGAGCTCAGGTCCCCGATACCCCTAGTGTTTCAAGAATATAACAAACACATTACACTGAGAGTCACTGAGGTGGAGTATAGCTGTGTAGTATAGGTGAGCCAGAGTCACAACTGACATCTTGTACTTCCCACACCAGTGATCTCTGGCTTGAGGAAAATATTGGACCACAAATAACAAGGGATCTGAAGAGCTGGCGATTCACTGAAAGTCTGTGGTCTAAGATACTGACAGTCTGCCATTGATTTTATCATAGAACCATAGAATCATAGAATAGTTAGGGTTGGAAAGGACCTTAAGATCATCTGGTTCCAACCCCTCCGCCATGGGCAGGGACACCTCACACTGAACCATGCCACCCAAGGCTCTGTCCAACCTGGCCTTGAATACCGCCAGGGATGGAGCATTCACAACTTCCTTTGACAATCCATTCCAGTGCCTCACCACTCTTACAGTAAAGAATTTCTTCCTCAATCATAGTTGTCACTGAGCGGCAAGATATGAACAAGCCCACAAAGTGCTGTTGATTTTTAAAGGTCAACTTAATTACAGTTCAAAGTCACTGTGGGTGGAATCTTCTGGATTTTCACAGCAATTTTACCAGAAAGGGATAAATAAAAACTCTGGATTACCTGCTCTTAATATAAGATACCTATGAATTAGTGTTCTGAGTACAAGTTAAATTAGTTTATCAGTGGTCAAAGCTTAACTACAAATTCTTATTCGCATTTCCAATTTTTAATTAGCTTGAACTTCTAAACATTTTTCATCAGCGTCATGGTGTCAGATAAATTTGTACTTGTGCTTGTAAATCACATGTGCTTGTAGTTCGTCATCTGTATTGAGGAAAGTGGGAGAAGTCCAAGAGCTAACAGGTGTTTCGGAAAATAATGTTTTCTTTTTATTCCCAGTCTGGGCCAATGATAGGTTTCACCTTGCTGTCTTACTGATCTTTTCAAAATTAACAAAATGTCATTCAACTGGTTAAAAAATGCTATTCACTGTATACATTAATACAGTGTCCTGGGTTCAGCAGTAGCAGTCAGTTTTTCTCCTTCTTAGTAGCTGTTGCAGCACTGTGGTTTTGACTTTCAGCCTGGGAACAGAGCTGATAACACTGATGTTTAGACTGACCAAGGACTTTGTGAGTCTCATGCTCTGCCAGGGGGGAGGAGAAGCCAGGAGGAAGCAGGGACAGGACACCTGACCCAAACTAGCCAAAGAGGTATTCCATACCACAGCATGTCATGCCCAGGGAGGTAACTGGGAGCTACCTGGAAGGGCACGTCCTCTTTTCTGTCGGGCTTTTTTCCGACGGGCGGTATCATATTCTCTTCCCTTGTTATTTCTCTTATCGTTATTATTATTGGTGGCAGCAGCAGTGATTTGTGTTATACCTTAGTTACTGGACTGTTTTTATCTCAACCCGTGGGAGTTACATTCTTTCAATTCTCCTCCCCATCCCTCTGGGGGGTAGGGGGGGAAGTAGACTGCGTGGTTCTAATCTACAGCCGGGGCTTAAACCACGACATACAGATAATACAATTTGGGTTTTGATATGACACAAAATTAATTTAACAAAAAATCTAATTATTCTCCATACAATGAGGTATAGTATGCTCATGGTACTACAACTCACAGAAGAAATGGAAGATTACAAACTAAGAAAAGTCAGAGCCCATAGGAGATCTGTAGATCCCTGAGCTTGAGATTGTTAGATGGAATAACTTATCCTTTAGGTGAGTCTTTCCATCTCTGACAGTGGCTGTCTTACTTGTTATTCTTCTGCCTCCTACTATATATATCTCACAGGTGTTACCCTCACCGCCTTTTTTGCAGGCTTATTAACATAATACTTAGATCTTTTCCCTTCCTATGTCTTGTTCTGTTGAATTACTCCGTCAAGAGCATTTATTAATCAACCATATTTTCTACATTTTGCTCCACATATTTAAACATTAATCTTCACTTAAAACACCATCTGTTTGAAGAGTAACACAAATAGTTCAAATATGCTCCAATTTAGGTATGTAACCCAGATGATCTATAAGATATTTCTACACTCTTCCTATCTTGGAACAGACTTGAAGCAGAATCATTAACATCATCTTCTAAAATACGGGAAAAATAGGAATAGATACTGAGTCTAAACTGAAATAAACCACCGGTTCTCCAATACTGAGAAATTCCTCACTTTCTGTAGAAAGTTTTGTAGCTCCTTTGGCACAGGATATTTGAGCTTAGAACTCAAGCCTCTCTCACTGTCATTGCTTTGTGCAGAATATCTGCTCATTGCAGTTGTAGAACTGCTTTCTGTAAAGGTGAGAAAAAACATTGTTCATCTTCATACTTCATGCTTCCACGCATTGAATAAATCCCTGACATTGAGGTTGAGATATGGAAAAATAATGTATAAACTTATATTTTGCAACTGAGAGGACCACTCTAGTTCAGTCACCATGTTTCTTTATGATTCTTTAAGACCTTTGTAACTTCCTTAGGTCTTCACTGCCTTGCATATATAGCATTTTGTCAGTAGAATAACTGATGACAAGCCCTTCTAGGGTTGTCCTGACTTAAGTTAGCAAAAAAATGGCTGTATCTCTTGGTAAGAAGAAACTCAGCATTCCCTGAAATACATTTTTCTATAGGCCTCTAACTTACGGCAAACCTAATTTCAAAGTCACACTAAAACTCAAAGTGGAGGACCATTCAGCCAGATAGCTGACTAAAACACTAGCATTGCTTTTTAGAATAAGCTGCATGGACTTACTGCCTTTTCTTGCCTTCCTGTCTTTTTTCATCCTCATGAACTTGTAACAACATGCAGAAGATGAAAAGTAGAGTTCTTAGAAAAACAGAAGTATTTTTCTTTTTTTTTTTTTTTTTTTCTTTCAAAGAACACAGGACTTTTAAGGAAAACATAAAGTAGTTGAACATGCTATAAAATTTCCTAGAATACTGTATTTATATGGTTCCCAAAGATGATTCCTTCTTGATTTCTTCTTGTCCTGCAACACTTCCGAGTGACTGTATGCCATAGAATACACAGGTCAAAGGATTTGGTCTTAGCCTGGTTTCCTGAAGGAAAAGGTTTATGCCATGATGGTTCATATGCACATGTCCTGTCCATCCTTAGTAAATTTGAAGCCTCCAATCACTCGATGACATCTGTCAGAGCAGCAGAGTATTCACAGAGATCAATTCTAGCAAACATCCTGAAGGTACACATGGGAGAGACCTGTTTTGAGGGGGAGAACTTCAGAGGTCTACATGTCCTGTCCATCCTTAGTAAATTTGAAGCCTCCAATCACTCGATGACATCTGTCAGAGCAGCAGAGTATTCACAGAGATCAATTCTAGCAAACATCCTGAAGGTACACATGGGAGAGACCTGTTTTGAGGGGGAGAACTTCAGAGGTCTACCAAAGCTGGAAAATGTGGGGAAAGAGTGGTCAGGTACTCTAATGCATGTCTTCTTCTTTTTATCTCGTTCTCTGCCTATCCCCTCCTCCACTTGTTTATATTGTGCCTAATAAGTGATAGTAAGTCTAATAAACTCACACTTCAGCCTTGACATAACACGACTGAAATCTTTTTCCACCACAAGATACAAAGTAATTGAAACCCAGGCTTTCTGGCATCTAACTGGAGACATGAGGCCTCAGAGCCTCTCAGCAAATTTAATGCTTCTGATGCTGCACTAACCAAACCTTTATTTTATATGTATTAAGTCAAATTCTAAAGACCAAACAAACTTTTCAGAGATGTTCAACTGTAAAGGCTGTAATTTGTAGATGGTAACATTCATATTCTTTTGAGAAAACTGTTAGTGGCATCAGCCAACCCAACTCCTGCAGATTTTTCCAAACCTTATGGGAAAAAATTTGCTTTGTCTTGCCTTACAGGTATTTGCTTTGTAGGGCTTTGATTGTTTGTTTTTGTCTTGGCCTTTCTGTGTTTATGGCATTTTCTTCTTCAATCCTCTTTAGATTTAGGATTAAAACTCAATACCCACACTAGGTGAAGAAGTTTGCTGAATTAATCCGTTGTTGGTTGGGTCCCTGATGTGGGTTCTATTTTGTTATTGAATGCTTAGGAATTACTGAAACTTTAGTGGAGACTTTTAATGAGAAGCTGGAAGTCCACTGATTAATTAATATATTGTAGTCTCTTTCACTTGGTTTAAGTTGTATACCACTGCCTGGGGGGACATATCTCTTAGGCTGTCTGGCAGCAGCCTCATTATTCACAGAAATGGGTAACTTCTTCAAATAAAATCATTTCATTGATCTTAAAAGAGAAATTTTAACTTTGAGCTCTTTAGTTTTGTTAGTATCTTTTTGTGGTGTTGTTGTAACTCCAGGACCCTGAGGTCTACTCTAAAAGGTCATACCACTTTGTGCTATGTATCATTAGGACTTGCAGTTCAAATATGTTTGGATCAGGAACTACACAGAAGTGAAACTCTAAAACAGCAAATATTGAAGTTTAAGTGGATGACGTTCCTCCTTAGCAGTTACTTCAGAGACAAAGCACACAATGTCATTTTAATTTTGGAGGGAGCAGCTTTCAGATACCTTTCACAAAACCCACAATTCAAATTTATAACCTACAGTCACTGGAGTTCAGATCCATAGACACTTCTACATGTCCAGTTGTCCTGGGTTCAGCAATAGCAGTCATTTTTCTCCTTCTTAGTAGCTGCAGCAGTGCTGTGTTTTTTGACTTTCAGCCTGGGAACAACGCTGATAACACCGATGTTTTTAGTTGTTGCTCAGTAATGTTTACTCTGACCAATGACTTTCTGAGCCTCATGCTCTGCCAGAGAGGAAGGGAAACCGCGAGGAAGCAGAGACAGGACACCTGACCCAAACTGGCAAAAGAGGTATTCCATACCACAGCACGTCATGCCCAGTATATAAACTGGGGGCAGTTATCTGGAAGGGCTAGATCACTGCTCGGGTCGGACTGGGTATTGATAGGCAGGTGGTGAGCAGTTGTATTCTCTTCCCTTTTTATTTCCCTTATCATTATTATTATTGGTGGTAGCAGCAGTGGTTTTGTGTTATACCTTATTTACTGGACTGTTCTTATCTCAACCAGTGGGAATTATATTCTTTCGATTCTCCTCCCTATCCCTCTGGGAGCAGGGGGACGAAGGTGGGGGAGTGAGCAAGCGGCTGCATGGTTCTGGGTTGCCGGCTGGGCTTAAACCACAACACCAGTTTATACTCAGAACTTCCCCTTGAAATCAAGAAGATAATAGACACCCAAATATGACCCAGTGGTTAGTTTTATAAAGGCAGTCAGATTCAAAATTTGTTGGTAGTGTTTGATCTAAAAAAATTCACCAAAACGTACCAGCTGTGATTTTCTGGCCATAGAAATGGCTGTGGAGGTGCTAACTCTGGAGACCAGCTCCAACTCTGAAAGATACCTTCTGTCGAATTGAGTCTCCTTGTAGTTTCAGGAATGTAAGAACTCACCCTACATTTTGAAAAATTATGCTGACTTTTTAAAACACAAATTAGTGTAACATGAAATTGTGTGTTTATATTTTTTTATTATTTGTTTTTGTGCATTTTCTGGAGAATAAAATAATTGTTGAAAATTTGTGAAAATTATTTAACAGTTTTGAGTCATGTTATGTAACATTCAGCTGAAAGGTTTTGACAACATGCGGTTATAAGTATGATGTAAGAGGGATAGGATAGGACAGGACAAAGAGGACAGGTATTCAAATATGTTGTTGAGTGCCCTGAAAGAACACAGTTTTCATAGGGCTGTAATCTGTACTCACATCAGTTGGTAGAATAGCAATAGGTATACTACATGACCACGTTTCTTCAAAGGGGTTTGCATTTCTCAAGGGTGTGAAAATTGCTGTAGGTTATTCAACAATATGGGGTTATTTCATCTATCTTATAAGTTCTTTTTTCCCCCCTTTTCTTATTTCCCCAGTAATTTTCACCGCTGGTACTTCACATTAGGAGGTCTTTGTCTTCACTGTCATTGACTTTTGGAATCATTTGTTCCCTGTAGTGTAAACTGTACTTATGGAAATGTGCCCTCATTTTGCACATACCTCCTGCAATATGAAGAAATCATATCAAATACACCAGGATTCTTTATATTGGATATTCTCACTAGGACATTTAAGAAACAAAGTGAAAATCAAGTTGAAAGATTTTTAGTTGCTCGACCCAGAAGCTTCCAATGAAAGTGCCCCTCAGCAGAATTTGTGTGCCTCTGCTGCATAAACATGTGCTAGCAGTTGTTGGCATTAAAGGCTGGCTTTGACATATTCCTCTATAAACAGTTATTTCTCACTAAGGTATTTGAAATTCCCTCATGTTATAACTTGAATTTTACATTTCTAGTACCTTAAAATAGCTCAGGAATGATATACAGAATCAGTGGGTATTATAGAGATGTTTAGGAAAGAAAAATAGTGTCAATACTTGGGAAATGATGAAAAATTCTCCCATTTCCTGCATAGCTGTAAGATTTATTGTTTCCACCATTCTCTGTGTGAAGAGAATATATATATATATATAATTCCTCCAATAACTTTCAAGCTGGTTTGCTGAATTTGACATGGAGGTAGAGGAATCAGATACACCATTTTTTAGGAGGTTTGAAGTTGATAAGTGACTGGGTAAAATGGGGACCAGTAAGAGACAGACTGACAAGTTCATCCCCAGTTGTGAAATAGGTGTTCTGAGTTTCAACAGAGGGAAAAGCATTGGTTAGAGCTTTGTTAGCAAATTCAACTATAATTCATCTGTAATAAATCACACTTCGCTGCTTCTACAGTTCCCAGAACTGTTCGGTATATGTTTATTTTAGGGCTCTGTGCCTGCCATAAATTTGGGGCTGTTTTTCAAGCAGTGACAGTGATATATTGGTATGACTATGCTGGCTCCCACAATTGGGACTGTAGACATGCTGAACAAACAGAACTTCATGCTTCCTTTCTTAAAAAAAATCACCTATCATGAAATTCATCTATGGTCAGAGTCCATAAACATGGCTTACTGTTGACCACAGGGTCTACGAAAGAGTACACTCAAGAACATTTGCTGCAGGGTGAATTTCAATTAGTAGTGTGATCCAGCTGAATTTCTTTTCTTTTTTCTTTTTTTTTTTTTTTTTTTTTTTTTCCCTAATGATCTCTGTTAAGCAGTATCAGGACTTTCTGAGCAACATTGGACTGTATTAGATCTTCAGTGCGAAGAAAAATAACCCTAAAAGCAGTCTTTTCCTTTCCAGACTTTTTCTCTATTTCATAGAATAAAATTAAGGAAAAATATTTTGTTTGTCCTGGAAATGTAGTATCAAAAAAGTGCCCATCATTGCCGGGAGCAAGGTAGGAGAGAGTAGGGACATGATCAAAAATGTAGTTCAGAAATCGGGAGCTCTCAGAGACTGATGTTTCATATGTGGGCCAGCAGGATTTCTGTGTGCAAGTTTTAGTGCTCAGAAACTGAAAAGAAATGGCACAACACAGGATAGGGATACCAGGGGAGGAGCAGGGGGAGACCCAGGAGGTGAACCATCAGCACACCAGTGGGATAGGATGACCACTAAAGCACAAGTCATAACAGGCTGGGTATTGCATGAAGAAGGGAAAGATCACGTACTAGTGCAGGTGTACAAGGAAGAAGAGAAAATGAGTAACCTGGAAAGCAGTGAGAGTGTGAATGGCAGAGACACAAGGATATTGAACACACAGAGGAATGGAACATGCAGAGGAATGGAGGACAACAGTGTACATTTGCTTTTGCCAGCAAACACTTTCAAAGCCCACTAGCTGACCACATTTCTTGTCCCTGGCAACAGCTGGTCCATATAGTATGAAGAGACTAGTTACTTCCTAGCCAGGGAGATTACATACCAGGATGGATGTGAAAGATATTGCTTCAGTTCCATGCCCACTGATACTAATTTTTGAAGACAACTAGAATTCTGGTGTTCCAGTGCATTTAAGTAGCTGACTTTGTAAACTTAACCTTGTGTTCGTCTCATACTGTGTGAGTGTGTGTGTTAATAGAGATATATGATTAAGGGGAAAATGCCAGAAAGCTAAGCCTATGTATAAACTATGCAGCTGGCACAAATCCTGAACTAAAAGAGATACAAGGTTGTTGCTTCTTGCTCCTTCTCTACCCACCACCAGATAAAATGAGATGTTTTCCTAAACTGATACACATTGTTTGTTGGCAAGGCTAATTGAGAATAGAAACTCAAGGACAGATTTTTGTTGTGCCTGCTGTTTAGATGGACCAACAACTCACTGTTATAAATACAGCTGTAGTCCTTTCATCCACTAAAAATGACTTTTTAAATTATGAAATGTGGGTTTGGAAAAAAAGGTGGAGCAGAAATGATTGTGAATGCTGCTTATATTTTAATATAACAGACGATGTTCTGAAGTAAGGCTAGAACACCAAAGCTCTGAACGTTACAGTGAGAAAATGCAGACTGAAATAACTTTAAATCTCCTTCTCCAGACCCCTTTACATCCTACCTTGTCTATAACAGCAGACTCTCTGATCTTCCTTCAAGCTACACACATACAAATTGCTAAAGCCATTTTTTTCCTTTTGACCTGATTGTGACACTTCCAGCTTTGAAACATTATTTATTCTGCTGTCTTCTCTCAGTTCTTTTCTCTTCTGTGCTACCTCCTTCAAAGACCCCAAAAGACAATTACCTTATTCCTTACTTAATCCCTCTGACATGCTTCCAAATGCCCTCACTCCTTTGCAGGTGCTTCCCAGTCTTTTCTGACAGCTTAGACAAGAGTTGGCTGCTATTGTTCCCATTATTTGCCAGATTTTATAGTGTTTGGAGTCAGATCTAGACAAGCAGAGAAAATGTCTTGCATTGTGTAATGTTTTTTTTAGGAAGATTTTTCTAAAGCTTCCTGTGAAACTTTTTGCTTCATGAAAAGGAAAATATGGAAACAAAATTGAAACATATGTGAGTTCCTATGCTGATTGTGAAAAGGCTGGGTAGAAGCCTGTTGGAGAGTGATGGCGTCCTGGGATCTGCACAAACTTCGCCTTTGCCTGGAATGTGTCTTTTGAGGTTTGTTTATCATTGGCATGAACTGCATTTGAAACAAAAAAGTGCCAAAATTATCATCCTACACTTACTTAGGTCTCATGATCACCATCTAGAGAAAAAGCTTTTCCTACCATATGTGAAAACAAAGCATGGTTGATAAAGATTATATTTGACAGAAAGAATACAGTCACTAGTTAGACACCTAGTAAAACTGCAATAGCTGTCTGTTCCAGAAACCCTTTCCTTTCAAACCATAAGGTGCTTTGGATGGAATGGTGTGATACTATCTCTTCTAATATAATGAAGAATAAGTAAAAAAATTCAAAAGAGAATGATTTTTTTTTATATGTCCTCAAAGTTTGTCTATGCATCACCATGACCTTTTCTCTTTCTACCCACCAAACATGAAATGAAAAGCTTTGCTTTAAGGGACCAGCTTCACAGGCACCCTATTGGTGAGGTAGAAGGTGTGCACCTAAGTCAGTGGATTGGATCCCAATTTTTTGCTGCAAGTGATGTCATACCTGATTGATTCCCTTTGGGTGCATGGTTCTCCATGGAAGGCCGATGTTTCTGGAATTACAACAAACCAAGTTACCCAGACACACGTGCTCACAAAGTGTGCCTGCTTCTACAAAGTGAAAAAGCTTTGACCAATAGGAATACCACTAGACTTTAAGGTGCATTTTATTTCATTGATGAACTTTTAGGTGTCTCCTGCAGTAATAGTTTTGTAAACTGTAATCATTGACATCGCTTATTCAGGATTTACAAGAGAGACTAATGTTGCCTACTTTTTCATACTGCTACAGGGATAAATAGTTGGTGTTGAAGAAGCAAATCAGGATCTTCATGGAGAAGAAAATAAAAAGAAGAAAAAAAAGAATGGTGTGTGGGTTTTATAGCCAGCAAGGCATTTTTCTGAAGTGCCTGTAAAAGTACGTGGTGTGATGTGACTGTTTTATAAAAGAGGGAAGGGTGATGTGTGGGCTCCATTACATAATATTATTGCAGAGCTTAATCAGCAAAAGGGCACAAGGGAAAAAGGATATAATGGAAATCAATTCACATCGTATACCACTTCATAAAATCAAAAAATTCAATGTTTGCTCAAAACCTCATCTATAACAGGATTAACTACCAAAGAAATTAAAAATTATGTAAGAGGAAAAGCTGAAGAGATAATCCAGGATGATCCAGAGTATTTTGAAGATATCTCTGTACTGTTAACAATCTTGTCATTAAATCTAGCAATTTAATGAGCTACGTTGTCCATTGGTACAATTAGGTACAGTTCCATGTACATGCTTAACACGTTTTTTACTTTGACGTAGATCTAAGAATGATATATGTAAGTGTTGTGCAGTGTACTCCTGTTGAAGGCAGTATATCTGTGTTGATTAAAAAGCCAGGGATGTGGTTCATAAACCATTACTTTTAGGGATGTTTTGTACTCTCAGTGATGTATAGCTCTAACTTGTTTCTGCAGCTCCATCTTCCTGTTGGTGTTTGGTGTTGTCAGACATTTTGACACATTCTACTTTTTTTATTGCCTGAAAGACAATGTAATAATAAATAAGAATAAAATGAGCCAGTTGTCTTCACAAGAAAAATGCTTTAGGAAAGGTGCTGTAATTTTCTTGATAGCTAAGTTGTGCCTATTGAATTTGCGTGAATATCCTTGAGGATTTCTATCAATGTATGAACATAGAGAGGACAATTTTGGTCTATCTTCATGTCACAGGTCACACTAGGAGCAGCATGTAAATAAGAGCTCATTCTTGACTAGTTACTTATCATGTGTTCTGTTACAGTTAGTCTGATGTGCTAGGAATGTGTTACAAAAGTCAATGAGTGATTGCTGCCCTTCCCTCTGTGTTTTGTTTGCTTTTTACTACTTCCTGCTCCTGGAGCTTTCCTGAAGCAAATTCGATGCTATCTTTTTTATCTCTCCTCGAAGTTTGTTGCTCCAATCAATCTCTTCTTTCCATGAATAATATCCACTTACTTTCTTAAAATATTAATTTGTGCTTCACTTTGAGCTTGTCTTGCCTCAGCCTGTTCTCTTTGCAACTCAGCATATGTCCCTTCCTCAAAATGTGAAACGGGTACAATCAACTCTGTTTTATAATGTCCTAATTACTGTACTCACAGGTTATTGGGTTATAACAGTATGCCAGAGGGTCAATGAATCTCTTAAGTAAAATGAGGAGATTCATCTTTATGAGATGGCGAAGTTGATAAAGATGGGGGGTGAGGGGAGGTGGGGAGAGAGAAAGCCAGTAATAAAGTCTGACACCTTCAAAAGCTGTCAAAGGAAGTCATCTACGTTCTTTCTTAGTACTAGCTGGACTTCCTCAGGAGGTGTGGGGATCTTCGTGAAAGCACCTTGGGAGCTGGAAGTTCCCAAGTGGCAGTTCCTTGGGGAAGCCAAGGATCTACATATGTACATTGTTGTGACAACTCCCAGCAGGAGGGACAGGAAAAGGCAGAGAAACAGTAAAAAGCTCAAATGTTTGATTACATGGTGTTAGTGGGCTAAAGAGACGCTGGGAAAACAATGAAAAGTATGTTTGCTGATGCCTTCTCAGGTAATGCTTCCTGGGCACCATGCGCCAAAGGAGGGAAATCTACCTGTTGACATGCCTGTGCTGGAGAGCTGGAAGTAGAGACAACTTTTAGGGCAAAGAAACCCACATAGCTTCTGTTGCAGGCTGTAGACAATAGACTTTTACTGATACCATATACAATGGGACATCTACACTTTTATGGAGGCTTTCTGATGGGATTTTGAAACATTCTGAAGCACTGGGAAAAATAATTGCTCCAATATTGAGTAGCTCTGAATCATTTAATTAAGGTGGTGTTTTTAAGAATTGCACATGGACTAAAAATAGATGTTGTCCTCCTCCATGTAACCTTAGGCAGAAAAATTCATGTTAAGTTTGGATAGTGTTTGTTGACACCTCTGAATTGTATATGAAAATGAAATTGCAGTGTACTGACTTCCTTCAATATTACTGATTCGGTACTAAAAATAGAAATAAATTATTACTGTTATTCTGTGTTCATATTCTTCACTGGAGTTTATGTAAGCAGATCCCCATGTATATGTATAGAAACCTCCTTAATTCTGTGTGAACTAAGTACTGAGATGTACTTTTTTTCCACAAATGCAGTTTTCTTAAAAGGGTAAGACTGTCACTTTGATTTTCATACATAAATCTCATTTCCCACTTTATATGTGTGCATTTTACTCTCAAATTCTTTCATCTTTTTGTCAGCAGTGCACAGTTCCTAGATACCCTCTGGACCCTAAGGACAGATAGGATTCATACCTACTCCATAGTATTTGGGTGTTTGCTAGGCACAAATAAAATCTGTTATATTTATGAAATTATTTGTATAAGAAATTCATTTTCCTGATTTTTTTTCTGGTTTTCTGTGGTTTTGTTAGTTAGTTTGTTTTGTTTTAGGAAGACTGGAATTAATAAATCTTCTATGATTTAATTTTCATCACTTCTTGGCCCCATAATTACAAAGAGCAAAGTGTCTGTATTCTTTGGAGGAAATTAATCTTTTAGAAAAATTCTCATCTGTTATATCTTTGTGGACCATGCATCATAAAAGAATTTACCAGGTGAGTTCATGGTGCTGTCTGTCAGGATAGGTTAACAAAATTATTTCTGCTTAGCCCAGTATATGAGCGTGGTACCTCCATGCTTTTAAAGTGTGGGCACCTTGCTGGGGTTGGTCAGCCATGAAGAAAACAGCAACCATGATGCTCTGAGAAAGCCAAATAGACCTACAGCCTTCAAACAACCATTGAAAAACTTTGTGTGCTTTTAGAAAGATATAGAAGCCCATAGGTACCAGCACTATCCTAAATTTCAGACATTGCTACAAGTGGTTCATCTCAGTTGGCCTCTCTGCAGCTGCACTTTGTTGACTTCTATTGGCAAGCATGGCGTGCAGAGGAGAATGTCTAGTTGAATTTCCTTCTTACTTCGATGTGCCTCAGGGTGTTGCTGTGAAAAAGCAATTCCCTACCAGAAACAAGCAGCAGTTTTGAACTTCAGGTGAACAGAAGTCAATATAAAAAGGTCAGTAGTAAAAGATTTTTACTTATAATGTGAACATATTACTCAGAACCATGTAGAGAAATGTCTGGGCAGCCAAATTTGCCCAGCAGGTCTGGGGTTGAAAGGTTGCCTTAGGTGAATGACACTGCCCTAAAATGGCTGATGATAGGGCCATGTAAGCAGATGATGAGTCACTGTGGGTTTTTTTTTTTGTGTGTGTGTGTGTTGTTTTGGCTTGGTTTGGGGTTGGTTTTTGTTGTGGTTTTTTTTTTTTTTTTTGTGGAGGAGATACTTCAGCAAATATTTCATCCCTAAATCGTCTGCATGACTGAAGACTTTCTAAAGGAGCTGAAGCACTTCAGGGTTTGTTGCAAGATGACATAGCTCAATGGAGCAGCAAGCACAGCTGGTGGGAATGACTGTTTATAGAAAATTTAGATAAATCTAGATTCATAAGATTTGTCCTTTAGCAAGATCCTTGAAATACCCACATTTGTGAGAAAGGATGGGGAAATGGGAGAATAAGAATGAAGAGGACTGAGGAAATTATGCCATGCTTCTAAGAAATGGGGGTGGTTTCTGTGGATGTCACATGTGCCAGTGTCCTTGAAGCAGCCTGCCATCACTGATCAGATCAGTTCCTAGTCAACAGATGCAAAAGACTTCTGTAAATCTAAAAGACAGAAATTCAATTTTTTTTCTTATTATAATGGAAGGGAAAGAATTTGAGTAAAGGTTGAACAGAAGAGATGATCTCATGTGAAAGTGACCTGTGGAAGAAAAGTACTCAGCTGAAGAACACAGAATACAACACAGCGGTCCTTCATAAAGCAGTTTTCTGTAGATTGGATTAAATATACTTTTATCTTGCTGAAATATAAGTTACACTGCTATAAGACTTGCACAGCTGAGATGTCTGTAGTGTTTCACATTTATCTTTCCTATGCTTTTGCTAGAGCTTTACCAGTCTTCTGCACAGCAACATTTTTATTAGGCTGGCTTACGCAGTTCACAAGCCTATATTTATTGTCCATTTTATGATAAAGCAAGGGGCCTACTGTCATTGTTCTCTTTTCCAGATATTGGTGTAGCACCACTGAAATTGTTATTTGGATTAGGTTTGTAAAAAGATTAAGAGCTGAACTTCCACTTACAGGGGAATAATGTGTAATAGTTTGTATGTCCTATGAATTTTCTAAATTCATTGAAGCAGTGAATTTGACCTCTGAAATTAAAAAGACACTCTTTTGAAGTTATTTGGGAATTTGCTCATTCATTTCTGAGGACCTGCGGTTTTAGTTTAAATACAGACTTGATTGACTGCCCTAAAGCTTGTCCCTTTAAGCAGTCTATGTTCATGTTGTCTGTACCAATACGCTCAGGGCATACATTTCCCCATACATTAATAACTCCATTTTCTTAATAAAGCAGCGCCAGCTTAATCTTTAAGACTTTGTGGACAGACAAGATGGAAGACTGGTTAGCAAACAGTGAATGCCAATCCTCACCTGTACTGAACTCCTTGAAAAGCCCCGTTAGCTGAATACTTAATGCTTAGCGTTAATGAAATGGTGGTGTCTTGTGTCTGAACAGCTCTCAAGGCTCAGTGCCTGTATGGGGGAGGATTATTACCACATCTTTTTCATTATAGAAGAAAGATAACAAATGATAACCTTTAGAAAGTAAGATTTGTCCAGAGGAAATTCGTAGGTAGGCTGGGAATTGAGTTTACCTTGAGGGCCAGTCCAGTGTTTTAGCAGAAAGACCAGAGATATTCCAATTACACAGAAGAATAAAATGAAATCAAAAAGGTTTCTAGTTCATAAAAGACATATCACACATAGATAACTAACCTAAACCTTCCAGACTCATTCTAGGCAAAACATCTTATTCTGATCCACAATTCTGCTTTTCCAAATTCCAAACAAGTTATCTGCCCCTAAGTCAAATGGCCGTAACAATGTGTGGGCTGATGGTCTGAAATAAAAATCAATTCCACTGGTTAATTATCAGTTAATCAGTTACAGTTCTTCCAAAAGTGCACTAATGAAGTTGCTGTGATTATAAATATATGGATATTGGGTCCCTGGGATTTCCAAAGTGACAGATCTTTCCATCCTCTTAGTCATACTAGGAGCTTCTTTAAATTCCCTTGCTAACGTTACTCAAGACATTCTACTGAAATGTGCCCTTTATTTCAAGCTGGAGGCAAATTAGTGCCAAATTATGTGCTTTCTCTGTGCTTAGCTGATGTGTAATATTTTAAAATATCATTCTGAAAAGACTCTAACTGTCACAACAAATCTTTTTTTTTTGGTAAACAGAATCTTCAAATTTCTTTTAGTGCTTTATTTTCAGGAAATGCATGCTATTGAAATGCATGAGAGGAAACAAAATGCCTGTAATTTAGTAAAATGTTCACTTAAGGAACCAGTGCTTTTGCTATAAGCGTTTTGTAACAATTAGGATGTTTCTGCATTTCAATCAAGGCAGTATATGCTTGTTCCATACACCTGGGTTTTTGTTAAGGTTAATATATGTCATCCTTCCTTTCAAAACTGGCTTGAGAAATTTCTTGCGTATTTTCAATTTTCTTTCTTTTTTTTTTTCTTAATTTTTAATTTCTTTTTCTTTTTATTTTGGCACAACTTCTCTAAGCTCCAGCCAAGAGGAAAGTATTACTATTCTGTAACATGCAGGATTAAGGCATCCCTTAGAAAGCCATTAAGTTAGCACAGTTTTGCAGGTGTAGGACAGGGAGAGAGGAAACAAGTGATAGGAAAAAAAAAGAGAAGAAAAAGAAGAAATGTTTTTTCTAGGGAATCAGATGTTTGCTTTTTGTTTGGGCTGGAAAGTAAAATCAGCATGAAAATTTCCAAAGACATGTAAATTATGTGAGCTTGGAAGGCTTCATCTTTACACCTGCAATGGAAATGATCATTTGAATCCCTTCATCAGACCCAGTGACACCTCCTGCGATGCCCTGACTCTCTGCCTGTGCTCCAGTCACTGCTGTGAATCACATAACTCCTCAGACTGTGGCACACACACAGTGTGTCCTCTCCCGGGTAAACAAAATCAGGATCACAGAATCACAGAATCACAGAATGGTTTGGGTTAGAAGGGACCTTAAAGACCATCTAGTTCCAAACAGGACCCACGGGAGTCCTGAAAGACTACTGTTTCCATACATTGAGCTGAAGCTTTAATAGCAGATTGGTTAACATCAGCTTGGTGTGAGTCTGTATGTTGGATTTTTTTTTAAGTGGAAAATTCTCCCTTATCTCTACCTTCCCTGAAAGTGAAATAACAAGCAAAATAATAATTACTGAGGTATCTTCAGATTATGCTATGAATAAGCATAGTTCCAAAAGGCAATTAGCTGTAGTAGCACTGCCAGAACACAAACAAGGCTGAAACACGAAGTGACTTGGCCAAGATCATGTAGAAGCCAATAGTGGAAATGTTGAGCCACACATCTTGAAGATCTTCTCCATACAAACCCTTATATTGGTGTAAAGGTTGGAATTCATCTGATACCATCTCCAGGAAGATGTGGGGAAAATGATTTTTTTAGTTGTACAGTCTCTACTTTCATCTTCAGAGAGAAAAAAATCCTGAATGGAATAGGAAAACACTTTTTTTCTTTTCTCTTTGTCTTCCTTTTCCTTTCCCCCCCTTTTTTTTTTTTCCTTTTGTTTTCGTTTCCTTTGTTCTTTTCAGATGCAGGCAGATTATGAAGTATTTACAGTCTATTTATTAGCAAGGGTTATTCCCCATCTCTGCTAATACATTTAACGAGGACAAATTTGCATGATTTCTGCCAAGAGATTTCATATTGGGCAGAGGATAACGTTAAATTTCATAGATGCCAGTGATAATTTCCAATGGGAATTTACTACATTGGCTTCATTTTGTGTTTCTGAAACTCTCATTACAGCTGTGCCAGGCTGTATATGGCAGTTCTAGAAAAGCAAGAGGCTCAGTGGGGATTTCAGAATCCCCAGCTTAATGGGTTTTGTTAACAAAAAATAAAAGCAGAAAGCAATCAGGTTAGAGAGCTGCAAGTAGTTTAACAGGGGATACCCACAGTGGGGATGACTTGAATTGGCTTGCTCCCCAAGGCAATCCTGGAAATCTTGCTGCTGCCTGTGCTGCCCATGAGCACAGGCATGGAGGGCTGTGGGGCAGAGCTGAGGGCAGGCAGAGAAGGAGGAGGAGAGGAAGGCATTTCTATCAGGGTCTGCAGAGGGATAGCCAGGATCACCAGCTAAGGGCAAATCTTGAAAGAGATGTAAGTAAATCTTGAACTTAAATTATAGGTGTCTTGTGAAGGGGTACTACTGAAGTAAATGTTCAGTTTCTCAAGTTTAAGCAGAGAGACACCTGGGCTTTCTTTGAAAGCCAGAGAAATTCTGGCTGCCTGTACTTTAGGCATCTGAATTAAGCGCTTGGTTCCTCTCCAAACTGGATCTGTAACTCTTCAAGCTTTAAGCTGCACTGAGTGGAAAATAGGAATAGATGAATGAGGCAGAAATAATAACTTCTCCCCTCTGTAAGAAAGTGTAAGAAAGTTAATACAAGTGCTAACCAAGGAGGGGAGAGTCCTAAGCTCTCATGCTTGTTCCCAGGCTTTTAGCTCTTTTGTTTTCTGGGTTGCAACCCATGATAACTCTGGCATAAAACACATAGCCAGTTTAAGGGCCAGATGCAGGTTTCTATCTGACAGGGATGTGGCCTAACTACCCCTAATCTAAGACTCTTAACTGTCCGGGTGAACAAACCTGTGAAGCATGACTGAGCAGAGAGCTTTCATTAACAAGATCTGTTGTCCACAGTTTTCAAGAGTTTTAAGTATATTCTGGAATGAACCACTAAAAATCAGTTTTGTGCATTCCTTACATTTAAATTGTGCTTGTGATAACCATGACAACCATCACAGCTAAAAAAAATCAAGTGGAGAAAAATGCACACTTGTTTTAAATTAATGGATGGAAACTAGAACAGGAAAATGTGATAGGAAGAGCCTAAGGCAAGTAATTGTTATTGCTCAGGACCACTTTGGTGTTTAGTAGAATCTTCTTTCTTCATTGACTTTCATTTATATTTCTATATATTCCAGCTAATTTTCCTCTAGTATGCCAGAATATTAGAGTAGTTTTTGTAGACTGCTTTCTTTAACTGAAAAAAATCCAGATATAGTCTAATAAAAAGGCTCCAATTTCTAATCTGATTCATGCACAAGAGCTCAGACTCTGAAGGCTACAGAATGAGATATATATGGTTTCACATGGTTTTCAAGGGGTGAAGGAACAGAGATGCCTACATATCCTTCAAGAGGTAGTCCCACCATAAACAAAGTTCAAGTGGTTTTAAGGATATTTATGCTTTAATGGAGCAGTTTTAAAGATATCTAGAGACCTGCCAATGTAGGTACACATTGAGGAGTGTGCACCACAACAGCTAAGCAGGCTAAATAAACAACTTGTGTAGTTTCTGTGGTATCTAGTCACCTACCTTATTGAGTCAAGTTAATAAATCTCCCTAGCTGTTCTCTGTGCCTTGAGATATTTAACATGCCTGTGTTCTTACAGTTTCAGCCTGAAGTATTAATATCAACTATGAAAACAACATCTGAGCATGCCATATTCTAGCCATACTGCATAATATTTACCATGGAATTGATGGACAAAATTAGGGGCAAAAGTATGGTATTGTCTCTAAAGTGAAAATACCTTGTATAGTTGTAGATGTAAGACACCCTTTAGGATTATATCGACAGCAACGACTCACTTGAAATCCATGCCAGTGAATATGGAGTGGTGAGGGCTAAGTCTGGTTGTTCTGACAAAACCTCACAAATACTGTTGGGCAAGAAAGAGCTTTTCTCTCCAGCAAGCCTTTTGACTGCAGCTGGCTAAGAGAAAATCACAGCCACTGCTTGGAGGGGAGACTACAATTTGTGCATGTCTGAGTCCCTTAAGAGAGACACTGGCAAAAGCTGGAGGGAAGGCAAAAAAATGAGAAGCGGAGAGCTGAATTGAAATACTTTACCAGCAGGCTATTGCCTTTAAAATATTCATGGTTTTGTTTCACTAAAATTTTCTTACTTCTAATTAGAATTGGATAGGCAAGTTCTGTAAGAATGATTTTGGTATAAAAAGCTGTTTCTCCATCAGCGTGTTACTGCATGTGAGTTGCATAAGTCTCCATTCTCTCACATGGTGTGGAGAGAAAATAAGATGACTTGGATTCTGAACAGAACAGAGTACCATGAATGGGAAATGGAGTTTTGGGCTGAACTGACATTTAACTAGTGTTTGAGGAATATTCAATAAACCAAATTAATTTTTTTTTAATTAAAAATTTTTTTTCGTCTGTTCAGCAGCAACCAAAGAAACTCTTTTTACTACAGGGTTAAAGAAAAAGATTTTAATACCCCCTAGGATGATGATTCTGATATTAAAAACTCCCAAATTAGTGAAGAAAAAATACTCCTTCCCCAACCAGGCCATTCACTAAAAGAGTCTCTTACGCTATGAGTCTTTCTGGTCTTCTGCAAGGGAGAGCTCTGAGTGAGCAGCTCATCAGCCTCAGTTGGGAACACATCAGCGCAGGCTCAACAGTACCAATTATTTCTTTGCATTTTTTGCAAATGAAACCTAGGAATTCTGTTCCTGGATAGCTGCATGAAGAAACCATTGTTACCTCTTGTGATTTTTAATTGACAAATCTCATAAAACTTTTAAGGGCATAGTGTGTTAATCCAGACACTGGAGTAAGAATATAGGCCAGCTAAAGAATCAGCCTTTCATTTTTGTGTAAAGCTTTAGCTTTGAATAGAACAATTCTAGATAAACCTACTATCTGATCATAACTTACCTAAAAAGTCTAGTTGGAAATTCAGGATATTTACATCCAGAGATGCAGGGGAAGTAGTGAATAGACTCAAAAAATTACAAATATCTTTTATAACTTATAAATATAACAGAGGCTAAATGCATGTAACATATTCCATAGAAATTGTTTGGTGGTGTCCAGCCTTATGTCTTTTTTTCCATTTGACAATGACGATGAAAATTATTGAATTGAAATTCTTGCAAAAGAATTTCACTGAAAGTGAGATTAAGGCAAAATCACCAAAGGGAAATTGAAACAGCCCCTCCTTATATCTATTTCTCTGCAGCACAGTTACATTTCAGTAATTTTTTTTAGCATGTTTTTATATATTGCTCATTTGAAGCCTGCTGAATAATTATGTTGGAAAAACTGTGCTGTTGCTGGAAAAAGTTTTTTGCAATTGCAAACAGCAGGAAAACATCGTTACTAAAAACTGATAAAATATCTGTATTTTTACTGCAAAATAACTAGTAGCTATTATTGACACTGCTTAGAAGTAATTTAATTTACTTTGCTTTCAATTAGGGTTGTGCATACAGAAAATTTCCTTTAGATTTTGCTGCTAGCTGAAAAAAAGCAGAATAAGAGATACAGCACTTCAATGTGGCATTTATGGAAAAACCACCACATATTACTGCTAGAGCTAGTAAATATGCCTACGGCTAAGTTTGTTTAATGTTTGCCATTCACCCTATTTTCATTGGTTTATCGATACACAGGATTGCTCAAGCTGAAAGCTGCCATGCCTGCCTCTGCCTTAAGTAGGGAGTTTTGAAATATTTCAACAATAATTCCTCTGCTGTTTCCATGAATTAATTTAGAAAGAATAAGTAATGTTTAACTGGGTTCTGCATTCTCTTGGGCTAACTGAGTTGTGCTGCCTCTGGAGAAATGCTACTCATTACCCTCTGCCAGGGGAGTGTACTGTCACACATCTGTCTCTCTGGAGGCCACATCAGTATCTGTAGGGCTGGGTGAGGATACGGATGCAGCTTGGCAGAACCAAATGGACAGAGGGTTTGGACCCAGCTGTCACTGGAAATTCAGATGCAGAGGTAGAGAAGGGCTGGCAGAAGTGGTGGGAGGCCAGGGTGACCTTTCTTTCTTAACCCATTTACAGTGGAAGGGCAGTGGGGACCTCCATCCATCTGAAATGTATCCAGGGGAGTTCACAGCATGTCTTCCTGGCCAAGGTATCACATGGTGTCACTGAGTTTCTGCAAACACCAGGAGCGTGGTTAGTAACAGAAGAATGCTTTAACAAGTCAACCAAAACAAATGTCATGGTTATCCCCAGCACAGTGACTTCAGCTGCTGCATAAATACAAACCGAGCACTCAGTCCCACAGGCAGACACCAGCTTCTAGTGGTTAGTGCCACAAATCTTCACACCAGGATGCCCACCACTTGAGGTGAGTCACTAGCCTTGGAAATCATTGATATTCAGACCCATTTGTTGGCATCCTTCTTGAGAGCTGCTGCTGCATATTCACATGACATTCCTGGCAAGACTTCTCAGCAGCAAGAAGCTGGCTTTGACCTCTCTCTCCTCCTGCTTGGCACACAGCCTGCCCAGATGACACAGAGGTTTGAGGTCAGAGCCTCCTGGCCTCTGCTTCTGCCTGTGGACCATTCCTTAAATGAAGTCCCAGGATTATGATGGTGGAGACATTGTAAGTCCCTCTGTTCTGACAGTTAACATAGCCAGTAGGTACTCTGTGGTGGGTCAAGATCTAGCTAAATGATCAGTCTTGGAAAAACTTGTTCAGATCCAGCTTTTACGGCTTCTCTAAACCATCTTAAAACAAATATGTTCTTCTGTGTCTTGGCTCTTTCTGCAGGCTGCACAAAGCTGAACTGTTATGTAGGATTGACGACAACGTTAAAGCAAAGTAAGGCAGTGAAGTGCTCGGGAAGGGTCTAGAAAAAAGTCATTCTACTGCCTGTTGCTACCTCTAGTGAAACTAGCAGTTTTGTGTCTTGTCTCTCAGGCAAGCAAGGACTCCTAATTTTTGACAGATGGATAAAGGAAGAGGCTGCAGACAGTCAAGTCTGACATGGTTAGGGATATGACCTAATGCCACTGTTACCTTGTTCACCCCATTGGCTTTCAGAATAAATTTGTCAGCACTGTGTTTGCGCTGGACTTGTTTATAACCTTTCCAGCATGCAGAAAAAAACCTTCAGGAACTCAGAGCCTGCTAGCAAATAGCTGTGTAAATCACTGGCAAGTCATGAACTGTTTCTTCTGTCTAGTAGTTTGTCCACCCCATCTATAATGACCATGACCCGTTTGTCTTGTTGGACCAGGACTCATCCTAACTGTTAATTAAAGTTCCTCTTCACGTGACATCTTGGGACTTGGTATTACTCCACTTCCATAAAAATGCTTTGTTCCTTCACAGCACAGACAAGGGATGTTCTTAGAGACTTTACTCACTAATACACGTCTTTAATCACCTCTCTTTTTGAATTTATCTAATTACTTTGAACAAAAGAATGATCATATTACCAGTCCTCAGAGTTTAGGATATTTCTACAATTAAAAAATATTTCTGCAATTAAAACTGACTTTAAAAGGTGTCCTAGGGTGTTTTTCATTTTATTATTCTTATTTCCTTCTCTAAATAATTTTCTTTTCTGTAAGTGAAAAGAAGGCCTGTGCACAAAACTGAACAGTAGTTTTATTGTTACCTTACTTTTGCTTCCTTGGAACAAAAAACCTCATTTTTTATTGTTACCTTTTTTTTCTACCCCTTTCATTACTGTCAGATAATTTTAAACCTCTTTGTAATAACACCAAGGCTTTAAATTGTTGTTGCTGTGAATCTCAACTTAATGCAGAAGGTGTATGTTCAAAAAGTATCTTAAGCTGGTGCGAACTGAAGTCCAGGAGACAAGCTCTGATGAATTTTTCTCCACCTATTAGTGTGTTACCAACCCATGTCCACTCTGTGACAGTTACAGTCAATCCTTATTTTAGCGGCTTAAAAGGGAACATACTTTCTGCACCTCAGCTGCAGACCATCATTTAGAATCATAGAATCATAGAATAGTTAGGGTTGGAAAGGACCTTGAGATCATCTAGTTCCAATCCCCCCGCCATGGGCAGGGACACCTCACGCTAAACCATGCCACCCATGGCTCTGTCCAACCTGGCCTTGAACACTGCCAAGGATGGAGCATTCACAACTTCCCTGGGCAACCCATTCCAGTGCCTCACCACCCTAACAGTAAAGAACTTCTTCCTTATATCCAATCTGAACTTCCCCTGTTTAAGTTTGAGCCCATTACCCTTTGTCCTATCCTTACAGTCCCTAATGAAGAGTCCATCCCCAGCAACTCCATAGCCCCCCTTCAGATACAGGAAGGCTGCTATGAGGTCTCCACGCAGCCTTCTCTTCTCCAGGCTCAACAGCCCCAACTTTCTCAGCCTCTCTTCATACGGGAGGTGCTCCAGTCCCCTGATCATCCTCGTGGCCCTCCTCTGGACTTGTTCCAACAGTTCCATGTCCTTTTTATGTTGACACCAGAACTGCACACAATACTCCAAGTGAGGTCTCAGGAGAGCAGTAGAGGGGCAGGATCACCTCCTTCGACCTGCTGGTCATGCTCCTTTTGATGCAGCCCAGGATACGGTTGGCTTTCTGGGCTGTGCGCACACACTGAAGCCGGCTCATGTTCATTTTCTCATCGACCAGCACCCCCAAGTCCTTCTCTGCAGGGCTGCTCTGAATCTCTTCTCTGCCCAACCTGTAGCCGTGCCTGGGATTGCTCTGACCCTGGTGTAGGACCTTGCACTTGGCATGGTTAAACTTCATCAGGTTGGCATCAGCCCACCTCACAAGCGTGTCAAGGTCCCTCTGGATGGCATCCCTTCCCTCCAGCGTTATCAACCGAACGACACAGCTTGGTGTCATCGGCAAACTTGCTGAGGGCGCACTCAATCCCACTGTCCATGTCACCGACAAAGATGTTGAACAAGACCGGTCCCAACACCAATCCCTGAGGGACACCACTCATTACCGGTCTCCAGCCGGACATCGAGCCATTGACCACAACTCTTTGCGTGCGGCCAACCAGCCAGTTCTTTATCCACCGAGTGGTCCACCCATCCAATTGATGTCTCTCCAATTTAGAGACAAGGATGTCGTGTGGGACAGTGTCGAAGGCTTCGCACAAGTCCAGGTAGATGACGTCAACTGCTCTACCCCTGTTCATCAGTTTCGTAGCCCCATCATAGAAGGCCACCAAATTGGTCAGGCAGGATTTCCCCTTCGTGAAGCCATGCTGGCTGTCACCAACCACCTCCTTGTTTGTCATGTGCCTTAGCATGCCTTCCAGGAGAATCTGCTCCAAGATTTTGTCAGGCATGGAGGTGAGACTGGCTGGTCTGTAATTCCCCGGGTCATCCATTTTCCCCTTCTTGAAAATGGGGGTTTTATTTCCCTTTTTCCAGTCATCCGGAACTTCACCTGACTGCCATGATTTTTCAAATATGATGCACAGTGGCTTAGCAACTTCATTCGCCAGCTCCTTCAGGACCTGTGGATGGATTTCATCAGGTCCCATGGACCTCTCCTACAGTGGGCCTAGGGTCTTCATTCTCACAGTAACTGTGTCTGCCTTCCAAGAGTTGGGTGGTGTGGTCAGAGCATTTGCCAGCGAAGACCGAGGCAAAGAAGCAACTTTGAGCACAGTATCAGGAATTGCCGCATGTAATCACCTATGTCTGGGTGATCTGACTGAGAGTGAGTGTTTCCTCTTCACCCTCTGGCACTGAGCTGCAGAAAGCAAACATTAGCCAGCACCTCTTTGCTTCACCCTAACACCTGGGCAGATGTTTGGACTGATGCAGTTGAAATCCAGCTGGGCTTCTGGCTGATGGGACTAATTAAATGCCCTTATAGCATGGGTGTTGAGGAAAAGAGCTATTTTTAATACCTTGGATACTGAAGGCTAATCCAACTGTCCCTACACCTGGTTGGAAAAGAATTCAGATTTAGCAAACTCCCTAGAGTGTGGAGATCCCCATGTAGTGTCCCACATTGAGTGATTTCTCACTCTTCCTGGAAAAAAACTTTAGAAATATTAGTTCACTTCACAGTTAACCTTAATTATGTCTTCAGTATTTAATATGTCCCTCAAACATTTTATTTTTCACCAGCTTCTTGCATTACACAGATAAAATAGTTTGCCTGCTAATTACATGCCAAGTTGAATGATTTCTATTTGGTACAGTTTAATATAAGCATGCTCTGATAATTGCTAGAATTTAATTTATTTCAATCTGTATCTGCATGTTCCACAGGTGATAATCAGTGGTCTTTTTCTTTCTCTGTCCCATGGGAGACAATGACCTTATCACTTCCTTCCTCACTAAAATCCTACTCTGTTCTCCAGATACCAATTGCATTTCCTTTCAGATTTATCTAATTGATTGATGGAATTAAACTAAACTCAGAGCAATTGCTCCCAACCTTTACATAGCAACTGGATTGTTGCTTCTATTTCAGACCTGAAGAGGAGTCAGTGTTCCCAAAAGAAGGGCTGTTGTGCCAAAAGCCTGCTTGCTTTTCCCAAGGACTAGTTTTCCTTCTTTGCCAGAAGCCTTGCTTCACATACCCTATCAGACCATTAGAGCTACAACACTACTATTCTAGAGTCTCTACCATTCTAGGCAAAATTGGCTTTATAACAATTCATATTGAGAAAAACATTTTTGAAGATTGCAATCTCCTAGATGCTAGCCAAAACTGCCTGCATGCTGCAGCATAGTGAACAAACTTCAGAAAGGACTAATATGTAGAGTCAACACACATTATATTAAGTTCATAGCATCAGTTTAATTCTTAAATTCATAGCAATAGTTTAATATTAAATCAGGTCTATCTATTTTATGCTTTCAAATCTGTCCGTTTCCAGAAAGTAAATGGGATTTCACTGTGTTTTTGCAAGAACTTGGTTCAGATTCTCCTGCTAGCATAACGTGCTCTTTAGAGTTGATTAATTTATTTCTTGTACCACTGTGGTGGTACTGCAGATAACACTGGGAAAATACTTCAATAATAAAAATCATGAGCTTTTTGAAGCTGTGCTATTTCACTTTATTGCATGAAGATGCTGTTCCCATTATAAGCTCAGAGATACTGAATCATACAGGGAGGTATTGCCTTGGGAATCCCAAATATCCAGAGGCAGAAAAAGCTTACAATATTTAAGGAAAAAAGAAAACTATATGCAATTCTGATATTGCTTGTAATGCACAGGATTCCAACATTGGTGTCCACTGTTCACCTTTTAGTGTTTAGAAGGGAGATTGTATCTCCCTCAGACAGAGAGAGTGTCTCCTCTGTCTCCTTTTAGAGGAGGGCTTGGGGCCTCCTCTAAATAAATGGGTGTTTTCTTCTGTAAACCACCTCTGTCAAAGGTCAGGATTAGCCTCTGTTGTAGTCAGTCAGTTTTATGATGTGAGGAAGATGTATTTCAGCTTGGAAAAAAGGAAAAAAAAGGAAATTTTTATTAGCACACTCAAGAAGAAAGGAAATAATTCCAAAAAAATTGTAAAATCTCGGCCATCTCAATAAATGAAGATTGGAAACCTCCTTCAGTCATCACTAGAGTTCAACATTACAGCTTAAAAAGGCAAGTACAACTATCGGCTGCACCATTTAACATTTCACTGATGTATATCTGCTTTGAGATGGTGAAGCAAAAAGCAGAACTATCTTTATTTGTCTTTCATTTGCTTTCCTTAAAGGGTTAAACAGAATTCAGACTTTCAAGCTGGGGCTGTTTTAAAAGAAGTGTTAGCCATCTCAATCGAAATAATCTATCTCTGCCCTTTGAGAGCACTTCTAATTATAGATGTTGAGGTGTCCTTGAGTTTTGAAGCAAATGCTGTTATCCAGTTCAATATATTGCATATTGCAGATGATTGTTTTATCTTTCCATCCAAAAGTATGTTTTCAGGTTTTGGTCACAGGTTAATATTAATTACATCAGCCCTTGCAGAGACGGTGGCTCTATAAGCAGCTAAAAAGACAGGCATAATTCACTTACAACTCCACACACAATGAATTTCTCTTTTTAAAAGTGTTTTCTTCCAAGCAATGGGTTCTTATTTTCCAGTGTTGTATTCACTTGAGCACCGGTTTCATGAGAACGGACTTCGTCCTTTGATCACAGTGACGGAGTTACTGTTTTGTACCTGCTGAACTGCCATATGAATGTCTTGCCTAAAGAGGTCTTAACTACATACTTCCTTGACATGATATTTTAAAGAAACTTTTCATTGTGTCAGTTATTTTCTCTGTGTTTTGAACTACATAGTTCTATGAGTGTGGAAGAAACACGGGTACTAGGAAAATAAGCCAAATTCACAAACATACTTAAAAGAATTCTTCTAATACAGCTATAAAACAGGCAAAAAAAGCTTTGTAAACAGAAGTGATATTGGTCAGGCTTTCTAGGACAAATTATCTCCTTTCAGTCTGAAATGGAAACAGAAATCTTTCAACTAAATAGGGTGGAGAATATTTGTTCTAAGTTTAACTTAATTATGTTGTTCAATTAATTAGTAACTGCTGGATTCCTGGTGCATATAGGTGACCTCCTGATCATCAGGACTGAATGTCTGGTTTCACTCATTGACTTCAACATAAAGCCATTAATCATCACTCTTTCTCCTTCTACCAGCACCAGCCTTCTAGACACTGCAATGAAAATAAGCGACAATAACCCAGCAATTATTGAAATCCCATATCAAACACAATTACATCCACAAATCAGCTGTCAACTGCAAGTTGCCAAAAAGTCAGCAGTGCAAGAGCCGGACCCTCAGATGCTGCCTTGATTGCTCTTTGCAGAACTTCGGGGGCCCTACTTCACAGAGAAAAGGGACTTCTGCCCAGGGAGGACTTCCTCTGGGGTGAGAAATTATACTACTTTTTCCAATAGTTATGATAACGTATGTGCTGCTCCCTGCACATTTTTGTCACTTGCATTCTTGGGTCATCAGAGCTATAATGTCACCATTACCACTTATTTAACCTGTCAGAGTATTTTAATGAAATACACCTTTTCAATCCTAATGTGTGTGTATTTTCTGTGCTTGTCAGTACTCTGTCCAAGAAAACATACAAAGATTTCAAATGAAGAAATACAAAATTCCTCAGGATGATTTACATCTTATCTGTCAGTTCCAGAGGGATATCATTTATGCATAGTACTCCATTTAACAATGTTAGTTACATTTTTATTTTATTTTAACACTTTTGAGAAATACCAGACTCTTAATGACAGAACTACACAAAGCTTTCTATGAAGGTCACCTTCTTACGTCATTGAGAGGTTATATTCAACGAATAAATTGCAACAACTTGAACATTACAAAAATCTTACATATCAGGAACAACATATCTTGTGTTGTACAAATGTATTTTAGGGATGACAAAACAAGACAGGCACTCTGAGAGCTGCACTGACTGAGCTCCTAAACCCCTTTTCCCAAGTGGAGCTTGGTAGCAGGTACTGTAAGCCATAGCTCCGAACACCAAAGGCAATTTATTCCACCTGCTCTGTTCGACCACAGATTAAATTGCATGTGAAGAACAAAACCTTCACAGAAAGTTTCTTTGTGTTCTCCCAAGACAGTGACTAATCTGAATTCTGGTGGAACCACCTTTTCCAGCATAAATTAATACCATCATTCTGAAGATTTCCTATATTGTTAAAGTGGTTATATATTCCACATACAGAGAGGCGTAAGTTTCGCTTTCTGTGGCTACCAAACACCCAGGCCTGTCGCAAAAACATAACAACGCAAATAAGAAATTTCAGTTTCATACCAGATAACGTATACTGGATACAGGCACTGCTTAACAAACTGCATCATCACTGCCTCTATACCTGGAACACTTAGTTTGGATTTTGTTACTGATTTATAGAAAAGAACGCAATCATATCAATGACATATTACAAAATCAAATTCCACTTCTCAAATATTTTAGTGATTCTGCCTGGCTGCTTTTATGTACTGTCACCTAGGACACACAGGTTGAGTGCCATTATTGTGCTTGGAGTTGTTAACAAGGTGAACTTCAAGTGTTCCATCTCTAGTTTATGGTTTTCCAAAAAGGAGTAGATACTGTGAGCCATTTATCTGGAAGTGGTTTCTCACATGATTTATTTTAAGAAAAAACTTTTACTTTTTCAGCAAGTAAAATATCCCAAAGACTGAAAACTAGGAAAGGAACAAGCTAAAATTTATGTGGCCCTTTTACATAGAGAACATATAGTGCCATGTATTTATTCTTACTTTTCTTTTTGTTGTCAAATATCACACAAGCCAAACAAAACATAGGTAGACATGATTTGCTTATTGATATTGCTGATCATAGAATCATTTCAATTGGAAAGGACCTTTAAGATCATTGAGTATAACCATTAACCCAACACTGCCAAGTCCACCACTAAACCGTGTTCCTAAGTGTCACATCTACATGTTTATTGAATACCTCCAGGGATGGTGACTCAGCCACCTCCCTAGCCAGCCTGTTGAGTGCTTGATAGCCCTTCAGGTAAAGAAATTTTTCCTAATATCCAACTTAAATCTTCCCTGGTGCAACCTGAGGCCATTTCCTCTTGTTCTATCAGCTATTATTCAGGTCCCTAATTCAAATCTGAATTGCAAAACCTATATTGATCCTTCATGAAAAAGCAAAGAGATTAATTTAATTAGCAGATACTAAGATGTCATTATATGCCTCTTCCCATTCATTTCAGTGAGTAAATGACACATTCATAGAATTTCTCTCAGAGATCTTAGGATTGGCAGCTCTCTAAAGGTAGGCTGTGTTTATGTGTACTTTCTTCATTTGACTGTTTGTGCAGTTCTACTCAAAAATATTAAAAATAAGGTCAGACATAAGGGTATCAAAGATTATTTGAAGTGAAGAAAATCGTAATTACATTATCATTACATTCTGTATAGTATTGTTTTATTTTGAAAGTGAGCCTAAGCCATCATCCAAGATCTAATTATTTTTGTTAAATGAGGATAAATTAAAAAAAATTTTTAAAAGTGCAAGGAGTCTGCTGTGCCTAAGAGTCAAAAGAGCCAGAATTCTGAACATGAAGCCTCTTTAACTTATTTCAAGTTGCTCATCTGACTCAGATTATGGTCCTCAGTTTCCAAAAGAAGAGGAGCTATCCAAAATTCAAGGTCACTTTTCAAATCTTCATCTACTGATATAAAGTATGTGATTTGGAATATATATTTTGGTTGAGAAGAAGAACTTCTCTGTATTGGTGATTTCCAATTTCATAGAAGTAAGGAGTGTTAACTGCAGTCCTTGCAGAACAAGAGTTCTTCTTGGTAATTAACCAAGTGTGTTAATCACTGAAAACAATCCTGCAATAGTAGACAGCACAGACACATTATCCAGCTTGTTTTTAATTCTCAAGCATGCTAGATTTACATCCACTCCATTTTGCTTTAAGCTCATCCTCACAGCAGTCAGTTTTCTAGCTTTCTAACAATTTGACAGCTAGTTGAGATTCATAGCGGTGATAACATTAAAACAGATAAAGCTCTTGCAATTGAGGAAAAAGGAACAAGTTCTTGTGCCTATTCTACTGCATCAAATTCAGCCACTTCAAATCCTAAAGAACTAATGAAGACTTGATGAAGCTATAAATACACCTTTTGTCTTAGTAAGTAATATTACTTATTACTGTAGTTGCCCATTATTCTTTCTATATTGTATTCTTGCTAGTCACTGACCATGTAGGCCTATCAAATGGCACACTGTACCTCTCCCTAGCAGTCATATGGGGAATCCAAAGAGAAGAGTCAGACTCCTGGTGTCTCCAGACTCCTTCAGTGGGTTTCCATGTCAATGTAATAGAAGTGAGTGAAAATCTGATCTCTATTGTTAAAATTGTGCCGCCATCCTAGCTACAAAATCTTGAAAGCTAATAATTTTTGCATTTTCAGACTCTTCTTTTATGTAAACCTTAGAAAAAATGGTTGCCAAGTGTCCAAAAATCCAAAGACCGGAAAGAATCAGGGTAGTCTGGAAAACCCCTAGAAGCACAGTTATACAATGTGTTTCAGTGGATGACTTCAGTGTTAACATGGCATTTTTAGGACATCCTTAGCACAGTGTAGTTAGGAGTTTGGTCTGCCTTTTACCTCAGCAAGGCCTGCCGTGGAAAGCAGTCCCAGGGTTTTGAAGCAATGCAGCTTCCCCAGAAGGACAGAAATCAATGTAGGAAGGTGGATCACAAGACCTCAACGCAAGATATTTAGAGAACTTTGAAATATGAGAGAAGATTAAATTGTCTGTAAAAGCAACCAAGAAATGTTGTCATCTAAATTGATGATATGCTAATGTGTTCTCACAGATTTGACAAGAATAAATGCATCGTCATAGAAGTATAAGACATTCCTTGTTGTCTCTAAACTGTTGGATTTCTTTCTGTCTAAACAGCTCTGACTTCTAGCTCTCATGTGTAAAAGAAATCCATCGGTTAGCATAAACTTGGGGTTTTCTACATTCTGTGACAGACTCTGATAATTAAAAGGCAGAAATTTCAAAAGAAAAGAAAAATTGAAGCTGACAAATACATTGAGAGACAGATATGTAATAAACTCAAGGTAGTATCACTCTATTTTACATCCTGCAACCCCTTAATAGATACTGTTATTCTAGAAATCATGCCCATTATTTTTCAAAACCTTTCAAAATCTTAGGCAACGTTACTAGGAAGCAGTAGAAGCCAAAGGTCAGTCAAAGTACAGCAAAACTGTAAAAAAATGAAAGTACTTTCTCCAGGATACTCTAGTTCTCCACAAGCCTCTTTCCATTTCCAGCAATTAACCTTGTTATACATTATCATACAAATTTGGGGGCTTTTTTCAGCAGTCCTTTGATTTTGTTAAATTGAGAAATGTGTCTGGATTGAGAGGAAACATGGTCTAGTGACATCCTTGGAATGACATTGTTAGTAGGGTTGAAGAGTGAGGTAGGTTGTGGGTGACAACTGGAAATTATGCAGGAAGAATTAAAGTAACAAAACTAGGAATGACATTGTGAGAAAGACTGAAACAAAGATACTGTGTTTAGAAGTAGTCTAATAGCCTGGGTTTCATTTGCCATTGTATAGTCCCTCAATGATTTCAGTACCATAAAAATATATTCCACTGGATCCTTTTACATAAAAGTTTTACTGTCTTCTCTACAGATTCAGACTGGATTTCCATTTTCAATAACTACTTCCACATTGCATTTTAAGATCCCAGGTTAAATACTTTCTTGGAATTTCTTAATTAAGAATAAAAGTATTTTATTTTCTGAGTGTATTCTGCCAGTTTTCCAAAGAGGTTGGGGAAGTCTCAAAGGCAAATCAGTACATTAGACACATATTAACTTCTCAAACAGCTAGAACAGTTAAAGACTTTATTGGGCCTAGTAATTATTGATTCCAGACTGCTACTTACAACTCATTGCCAAATCTGTCATTCCCACTGCAAGGGAGAGGCTAGAGCATCCCACAGCTTCTCCAGCACAACCCAGATTCCATGTGTCAGCTTGGACACGGAGGAGGTGATGTGAGCCACATGGCCACCTACAAGGTGATGCAAGTATAGGTGTGCTCAAGGCTTCTCCTCCAGCACTGAGCTAACTCTAACATTATCTGACTTGCACAGCATGGCGTTTTGTCTCCAAATGAATGAAATAATGTTCTACCAAACATCTGACTTTTCTGCCTGGCTGCTTAAAATTTGTTTGATTCCTGCATTGTCAAAGACTATTCTCTGTTGTGCCAGGTCACTGAATAGCATTTCCTACACGTATTTGAGGACAACTTTGGAAATAAAATGACTGAAAAACCTTTGTCACAGATTTAAAGGACTGTAATTGATTGGTTAGCACACTTTCTCTCCCTTGCTTTCTTTCTGATTCTAATGTAAAGGTCTTGATGACCTCTGGAGGCCAAAATGGGAAATTTGTGAAATTCTTACCGTGTATTTCTGCAAGAAAAGGGTAGAGCTGCAACCAAGTATAAACCAGTGCTCTCCACTGCATCAACTAGGATATCCCACCAAAGATCAGTTTCAAGATATAGAAAAGGACTGAGGACGGAAGAATTTGGAAAAGCTGCATTCTAGTTTTATCAGAAACAAAATGTTCCTGACACAAGCAGAAAGGCAGTATCGGTGGCTCTGCCACAATATACATAGAATATATTGTGAGACATACTGAAAGAGCATGAACTTAAGTATGACTTTTCAGGTTTTTTTTCATGCTCTTTCATGCTACAGAGGTTCAAGTAAGTTCATAAAACCTCTTTTCCACATCTACCTCTTGCTGTTATAGTCATCTTATCCATCTGCTTTGCTAAATCCCTGTTTTAATAATTTCTTTGCTACAAAGAGGTTTAAATTGCTGTAAACATGGGATTCAGTCTGGTTCTCCATTCCTTAAAGACAGTGAAAATCTGTCATGATCAGTGTCAATTGATAAATTAGGCAGAAGGTGCTCTCCAATATTCAAAAAGGAATTTTCACACCCTTAGTTATTCAGGTGAAACTTCTAGCTAATATTGAATTTAGAGTTTAAACAGATGCTTCAATTCTATTAAAACATGGAGGACCCAAACACCCACATAAAGTCAAAACCATGCTTAAGAGCTTTGGAGAATCAAAATTATACTGGTATGTACCAAAGATGGGGTAATTCCCAATATTGTTTCTGTAATTTACATGCTTTAACATCCCCTGATACTTACTTTTGGCTTTTATCCTTCTGACACTTATGATTTGTCTTGCCAGGCTTCAGTGTTTAAGGTTAAAGGGGAACCTTTGAAGAAGCAGTTTGACTGTCTGCACACAAAGGCTTGATGTTGGACCCATTATTCCTGCCTTGAAACCAGTTACATCTGGTTAACTGAGGCACAGCTTCCAGAAAACCACTTAATCTGGACTTGTTATCAACTTTACTCCTCTAATGTCTTGCTCCAGTGGTTGAGGCCTGTCATTGTCAGAAGTTTTTCAACCAGCTGTGGCTTGCCTCAGTGCCAGGTGTTGACTCTTGATGTGCTGACCTTTGCTAAAGGTAAGAAGGTCTTGCATCTTTCCCCAGAAAGGCACTCAACTCATATCATATCACAGTCCTCTCTTTGACAAGATAAAGAGACTCTCAGGTTTTCACAGTCAGAAATTGTAGCCATTTTAATGGCATTTAATTAGATTTAATTTAACCTTACAATTTTCAATAATTTTAATAATTTTTATGATCCAAAATAATTTGACTTTCTCTTTAAGGTGTAGTTCACCAGAACACTTCTGTATTAACATTCAGTTTCTCATTTAAGACACTTAAATCCTTTTCAGAGTTCCTTGTGCAAGGACAGAGTGTCTCAGTCTTTTTACATGGCCTGCACTCCATGTTCCCACACATACAGCTTTTCTTTTGGCTCTGTTGAAATGATTTGGACTGAACTTACAGTCTATCGAGAGCATTCTGTCTTGGTGCCCTGTCCTTATTCACAGCAGACATCATTAGATGAATTCCTGTAGGTAGGCTTAAACCAGTCAAATTATATTAGGAATGATTTTATATTTGCTTCTAGAACATAAATATAAATGATGAAGAGTATGATTTAGAACTAAGTTTGGTGAAAACCACTTAAGAGATGCCCTAATGGATTGCTCTTTGAGATCTTAAAAGAGTTTCATGTAAGGTCATTGATATTGTTATAGTACGGATTTCTCAGTCAAGGATGTGTGTGGTGATAAAAAAATCAAAAATACATCCATTACATCTCTTATATATAGTACAGCAAGCAACCAAGAAGTAACTTCATCGAGGAATGAAATTAGGTTTGTTTTGACAAGTCTTATTGCAATCAAATTATGTCAAGTATCACAGTATCACAGTATCACAGTATGTTAGAGATTGGAAGGGACCTCAAAAGATCATCTAGTCCAATCCCCCTGCCAGAGCAGGAACACCTAAATAAGGTTACATAGGAATGTGTCCAGGCGGGTTTTGAATGTCTCCAGAGAAGGAGACTCCACAACCCCCCTGGGCAGCCTGTTCCAGTGTTCTGTCACTCTCACTGAGAAGAAGTTTCTTCTCAAGTTTAAGTGGAACCTCTTGTGTTCCAGTTTATACCCATTACCCCTTGTCCTATCATTGTTTGCCACTGAGAAGAGCCTGGCTCCATCCTCATGACACTCCCCCTTTATATATTTATATACACTAATAAGGTCCCCCCGCAGTCTCCTCTTCTCCAAACTATAGAGACCCAGCTCCCTCAGCCTTTCCTCATAAGGGAGATGCTCCACTCCCTTAATCATCTTAGTCGCCCTGCGCTGGACTCTCTCCAGCAGGTCCCTGCTGTGACTTTCATTGGTCTGACTGTTATTAATTAATTTTTATATTTGCCTTGGGTTGAAGTCAGAATAACTGTGATCTATAGCTGCCTGCAACAGGCTGCTGATCAGGTCTGAATACTTACATGGGAATTTTGTTAAGCACTGTGAGCTAACAGTAATGAAGGCATGTACATCAGTCAGAGGTCTCCTTAACTAGCTCTTTCATGCTGATAGTTACTAAGGACGGCTAGTTTAAAAATAACTGGCAGATGAAAATAACTTGTTTTTTAATCCCTTTAGAATAATGAACACATCTTCTCCTGTCTTCGTGAATTAGTGAGCTATACTGCTTCCTTCCAAATAAAAAGTCATTATTTATTGAAAACTCTACTATTTTCCTCCATTACTAGCTGTGCTATCACTCTTCTGTTTTATAACAGGTATATTTAGCATCACTAAGATTTTTTTTGCTCCTAATATCGTTGTTTCAATTATATATCACCATTCATATGACCCACCCAATCATATTTTTTTCCCAAAGTCCTTCCCTTTTGACTTCCATTCCCATTTTTTTGAGCTCCAAAAAACTTACACTGGGTTTGCACTGACTGCTGTCTATTCTTCTCTTTCCTCTTTGCAACACTGGTTGCTTAACTTATCATCTTCATCTTCATTTTGCTACTGAACTAAAACGAGCTTTCTGCAAAACATGACATCTTTTCAACTGTACATCCATGGCTTTTTAATAATCTAATATAAGTTTCTTAAAAGTCCTCTAAGAAGCCAGAAAAATGAGACTACCAGGCAGAAAATAATCACTTCTTCTCACAATTTCCCTCAGCTTGAGAAAACTAACCTGTATTCTCTGTTTTTCTACACTGGATGTAATCACATTGTGATCGCTGATTTCCAGGCTTTGCCAGCTTCCTCTCCAGTGCCTAATTTTTTTTCAAAGCCAACACAACAAAGCCTGCAACAGAATTGCTTTGTTGTTGGACACAGTATCATTGGAGTGAGAATGTACCATCTACTGCTTTGGGATTGTGGTGTTTTACTACAGACTCCCTTGGTGAAACATACAATCTCTCCAACATTGTTTTCTTCTTCTCTGCATTGGGAAAAAGTGCTCAGAAAGACAACCATACTGCTCTCCTCCTTGATTAATTCCATGTTGTGTAGCTGCCACCCCTGGCTACCTTCCCCATAACATCTTTGCCAGTGACATGGACAGTAGGATTGAGTAGACCCTCAGCAAGTTTGACTCAGCTGTGTGGTGCAGTCAACACACACTGGAGGGAAGGGATGCCATCCAGAGGGACCTTGGCAGGCTAGAGAGAGGGCCTGTATTAATTTCATGAAGTCCAACAAGGCCAAGTGCAAGGTTCTGAACCTGTGCTGGGGCAACTGTAAGCACAAACATAGGCTAGGCAGAGACTGCCAGACTCTCAGAGGACTGAGAGCAGCCCTGAGGAGAAGGACTTGCAGAAACCTTATAGCAGCCTTTCCATACCTAAAGGAGGCTTACAAGATATCTGGAGGAACTTTTTACAGGGGCAAGTAGTGACAGGACAAGGGGGAATGGCTTTAAACTGACAGACGGTAAATTTAGATAAGTAAAAAATTCTTTCCTGTGAGGGTGGTGAGAGGGTGGGCAACTGGCACAGGTTGCCCAGAGAAGCTGTGGCTCCCCTTGACAGTATTTAAGGTCAGGTTTGATGGGACTTTGACCAACCAGGTCTAGTGGAAGGTGTCCCTGCCCATGGTAGGGAGGTTAGAAGTATGTGATCTTTAAGGTCCCTTGCAACCCAAATCAATGTGTAATTTTGATTCTGTGAGCTTTGTTTCCTTCCTGGGTTTCATCTGACATGCATTGAGTGCTATAATTCTGCGTTTCTCTCAGTTATGCTGCACTAGAGCAGCTCCACATCTATAACTATCTGCATTGCTGGCTAGGAGGCAGAAATAGGCAATGAAAGATGGGGTCTCCAGCTTAGCAGACCAGCGTTGCACAGGGCTTGGGAGGACACAGCTCAAGTCTGACCTCCCCTCAATACGTAGCAATGCAAAACTACTGGCACTGTTGCAAAGCCCACCACTGGACTGGTTGGATACCCTGGCGTTTTCTGGGGTGGCATAATATCAAGCTTAAGTCTTCAGCTGAGTCTGGTTTGAAATATCTGCCCTGGGCAGCAAGGTGAGAAGAAACAATACATGGGTTTTTTTCTCCTTTGGGTATAGCTCCAAGAAACTTGCACAATGTTAGCATCAAACATCCACCATATTTAATGAGTCTTTTTGAACTTCAAAAACATCTAAGAAAAATCTAGATATGGGAAAGGAAATGAGCAAAAAAGTAGTAGAGAAATGCTGTAAATGTTTTAATAGAAGCACTGTAACGGCATCTCTTCTGAGCACTGCAAGGATCCACTGTCACCAAACCACTTGAAGTCTCTAGTATTTTTCTTTCAAATAATGTAGTGTAGGGTGTTGGTTTTTTTCTCGGATGTTCTCTCATTCCAATTACCTTTTGCTTCCTAATATATTTGGAAAACCAACTGAAAACGCTGTGACCCACAGCCCCCACTCAATGTCAGAAATCTGTATGCAGTCTCACCCCATATTTCTGTTCACATAACTTATTTGTGACTTGTTATTAAAGCAGCTTGCATAACAAAATTAAATGCAGTTTACATTTAGTAATGTGTCTGTTCACTTGCCTGTAATCAAACTGACAGCTTTTCCTTTAAACAGTCAATCAAGTCTCCAGTTCTTTCTGGCTCTGTTTGCTTGATTGGAGTTGAGATGTCATAAAACAGAATGGAATATTTTACAAGTTCTGATTACATGCCTTGACTTTTTTAGGACTACAGTTTCTTTCATTCATAAAAAACCCCAACTGAATTATTAAAAAGACCCTGATGTTAATTTCACAGTTGATGCTACTGTTACCAAAACCACAATATGAATTCTAAATGTTTTTTTCCTATCAAAACCAGTTAAAAAGCTTACACATTAAGATCTTAATTGATTAGATAATAACAACAGTTTCACAAATAAGGCACAATTTTCTCAGTCTATATCCTCTGAATAGAGCTGCATTTAAAGATAAGGCAAAATGATTCTGCTACAGAACAGAATTGAGAAACTGAATAATAGGTCTGCAGTTGTATAGTAGGTGGTTGTTTGAAGTCAAACATAATCCCTATTTTTTTTTATTACTTAGACATGAAGAACATGTCTTAAGTGTCTTGAAATGAAAGGAAAACTAGCAGTGAACATAAAATACATGAAATTTTATATCTAATTAATTAAAAGGTAGATTCTTGCTAATGTGTAGGAATCATAGAATTACAGAATCAGGAAACTATGCACATCTCCTCATTGGCTCCTCTATCACTTGGAGAAGAAAGTGATCACCACCACTTTCCAGGCAACTCCTGGATTGCTTATGCCCTGCTGTGTGGTCCCTCCAGTAGATACAGGGGTGAGTGAAGTCCTTACTGAGGGCCAGGGTTTATGAACATGAGGCTGCTCCTGTCTGTCTATAAGAGGGCCTCATCTGCTTGGTTTATCTGAATGGGTGGCCTGTAGCAGACCCTCATTACAATGTCACCTGTCCTTCCCCTCGCTTTAATCCTGATCCCTAAGCATTTTGTTGGCTCCTCATCTATCCCCAGGTGGAGCTCCATGTGCTGGTCACTGACATAGAGGGTGACACCCCTTCCTCTGCCTAGAGTCCTTCCATTCCAACACTCCAGTCATAGGAGCCATTCCATAGGGTCTCTGTGATGTCAATAAGATCACAGCTCTGCAAGTGCATGCATACCTCTACCTTGTCTTGTTTATTCCCTATGCTATGTGCATTTGCCTAGAGGAGTTTAAGTTGGGTCCTAGATTAAGCCAATTTAGTGGCAGGAGTGGCAATAATTCTTTTGTGCTGCTCTTCAGGTGCTGTCCTCCTAACCTGTCATTCTTCTCTAGGCTCAGAGCATCTATTGCTGCCACTGGCATCAAACTTGTAGGAGAGGGATGGATTACGGTTCCCCTCCCCAAGCAACTTTAGTTTAAAGCTCTCTTTACCAGCTTGGCAAGTCTACAACTGAAGATTCTCTTCCCCTTCTCTGACAGGTGGACCTCATCAGCCACCAGTAGACCAGGTTTCTCAAAGTGAGTCCCATGGTCTAAGTAATCACAGCACCAGTCCTGTAATCATTGGTTGATTTGCCAGAATTGACTGGCCTTTTCAAACCCCTTCCCTTTGGGAGAACTGATGAAAACTAGCTGTGCTCCAGAGTCCCTTGCCACCATTCACAGGGCTCTGCAATCCTTCTTGATACTCCTCAAGCATTATATTTCAGCTCAATCCTCAGTTTCAATTTGTAATATTTGCCAGACTGCATAAGAATCAAACACAGCTATACTTTTACTCTTTTCATCTTACCCTTTGATCTTTTTACATATTGTACACAGATACTTAATTGTCTAACTGCTACAGGCCTTATGGGATCCTACATTCAAAACGTCTCTCTGAAACATATATTTGAAATAACCATTTGAAATACTTTGAAAGCACTATGATTAAATTAACTTTCTGTATAGAAGCTGGTAAAACCACAAAAAAACTAGGACAAGTTTTTCAGTCCTGACTCCTTTTTTGGGGTGTCACTATTCTGTAGTCTCAAGAAGTGATAGGTACTTCTAATATATCACTGTTTGTGAATCAAAAATTTGGATTGCAGAATTACCAAGATATTACGCCTAATAAAGATAAGTAAACTAAGAATCCAATGGAATAATATACCATGCACATATTGGGAATGCATGTCATTTATGAATCTCTTCAAATATGCTTTAACTGTATGACATGAACCTTGAAAAATATTATAGCACTAGTTTAGGATACCCTTTCTCCTTGAAGAGTTTAGATGGGATGTGTTACCACTAGGAGTGGTACCCCTACCAATGTGCATATTCATATCATTACAGGTGTATGATCTGTAAAAGCAATATCTTTAAGCAGTCTTCCACAGGGAAATCAAGCACAGTGCAAGAAAACGTAAAAACCATAAATCAGAATTGTGTCCTTTACTTTGAAGTCTCCTGAATTAAATTTGTGTCATGTGATTGATGCTCTTATCTGAAAGTTTGGCTATGCACATATCATTCTCATAACACTTAGCATGTCTAGAAATGAGGAAAATATAGAGAATACCCTGTACTCCGCAAAATGGCTACATTGGTTCAAAGAGATGGAGGTGTAAGTCCTCTGACCTAACTTCAGGTACCTCAAGTTGAGGCAAACCAGGTTGCTCTGCTCTCTGCCTAGTCAGGGAGTACCTAGCTTCTGAGACTATCTGAGGGCAGATTAATCACCTGCTCTCCACCTAGTAGCTATGAAGACAGTCCAGGTCACTAAACAGAGTTCACATATAGATTATGCAGGACTACATTTATAGAAGAGCACTCTGACCCAGACATAAGGACTAGTTGATTATTGTACTGTTAATTAACTGTAACTGCAGTTTTAGCAGCTCCATAAAAGTTGAAATCTTCTGAATATCTCATTGAGTATAATAACGAAACTCTACATTATGAATGTAACATTGGTAGAAGGCAAATCTGAAATATCAAGCCTGAAGGGATTCTTATCCCCTGTCCAAGCCAGGTGAATTCTTATAATTCTTCTACATTTCAGAATACTGAAAAAATTTAAAGAAAATTGCCACCTTCCTGTACACTGTAAATGTAACTCATAAATTGCAGACATTAACTGCAGAATTAAATGAGCTCTATCTAAATTACTAGGATCCAAATTAACATGATCTATAGACATAAAAATTTACAATTCAGAAGGTAAAAAGGAATCTTCATCCATATTAGAAAGGAAAAAAGATAATCAAACCGAACAAGCAACAGAAGACTAGGAGAATAGACACTCTTCAATGTATCAGCAGTCTTCCAAATCTTTTTGAGAAGAACTCCTAATAGTTATATAGGTTTTGAATGTATGGGAAAATGAAATAATATACCAGTTCAGTAACCGAAGTACATTTCAATAGTTCTCCATCTATTATGACATTGTTTAGCTGCTAGAGGCAAACTCTAACAGTCTTATTTAGTCAGTTCCTGTCTGTGGAAATTAAAAATAATATAAAATTGTTTGGGCTTGTTTTTTACATCCATCTTCTGTTTTCTGCTGGAGTGCTTGCAGCTACTGGCAACTAAATATATGAGGTTATAATAAACCAGTCATTGAAAGAGAGGCAAATTCTGTATCTTGATGGTGAAAAAGGTTATTTAGCTTATTTTAGAGGCTTATAACGCTTCCTAATAAATAGTACAATCTTGCAATGCACAGGACTATGAGAGTATTTATCTTAGAGATGGTAGTAGAGGTTTCCATGCCGTTTTCAGTTTTACATGTGCAAACACTTCCATAGGACTGTCTGCAAAGGAGCCAATTTTCTATGTCAGGCAAGACTTGAAGGTGAGCTTACCCACAGGTTTCCTTCCCTACACCCTCCACCTGGCCAAACAGAGACAAAGTAGTACCACTTAGGAAGGAGACAGGAGGGGACCAGCCAATGGTGGCTCAATACTGGTACAGCTGAGATGCAAAGGCACTAGCACAGTAGAGAGCTTAATAGGGGAGCTTGGTTTTGCTCACAGGCATGAAGACCATTATGTCCTGAGGTTTGCTTTCAGGCCTCCTGAATGGCAATCAGGTCAGCTGGTGGAAACCTGAGGTGTTTGGTGGCAGTAGCTGTGCTTTACTTCCCTAGATTCACACAGTGTTTTTTTTGCCAAACATAAATAATGCTCTTGAATCACTGTCATTAAGGCACTGTAAAAGTGTTTGATATTTCCCGCTGCTGTACTTCTGTTTTAACTGCAAATAACTGGCAGCAGCAATTTTGTTTCTCAGCACAGCCCTAACTTGATATAGAGTCCCTTGGACTAGTATCTCATCACTACTCCTTCCGCATTACAGAAAGAGAAGTCTTTATTGTAAGTTTTATGGCAGTTCAGCTTTAGCTGAACTTTGTATGCTTCTTTTACAGACACTGCTGAAAGAGGCTAAAATCCCTAGCAACTTTGCAGATGCTTTCAGGGGAGCCACGCTTCAATGTTTTACATGCAGCAGCATGATATGAGCACAGAAGAAAAACGGGAGATTCTTCTCCTCACTAAAATAAGAATAACCCTGGATACAGCCTCCTTGCAAGAGGTTTTCCCCAGCTTTGGAGAGAACATACTTCAGACATTCCAGTCAGTTTTCCCTAGTCACAAAGCTACACGCTGATTCTCAGATTTTCAAAGAAGTGCTCACTCCAGATCTAAAGAAGCCCTTCAGTATGCTCTGACATATGGCATAGTACAAGGGGTAAAACTGTATCCTCTGACCAGTCGTCTTCTGTTTTACCGCCCAGCAACACAGTACTTGCATTCCATGTGCTCCCATTCAGTTGTATTTCCAGCATGTTAAATAATTGGGGTACTACATTTTACAAGGAGGTTCCCAAATAGCAAAGGTCTCACCAGCAAGCACTGACAATATTCAGTGTGTGGGGATGGCTGTGTTTCAGCTGTAATTTGGATATAATGCCTGCTTACCTCTGCTGACCAGCTGCTAAGAAAGGGCTTACCAAGCTAAAGGAATAATTGGTTTCTGCCTGTCTAAGATTACTTTCTACTCCACTCTCCTAATATATCTACAATGCAATAGTGTTTTTTGAATGCACTTTTGAATTGTTGGTCAATCACTCCTGCATCTGTTTCAAACAGAGGGGGGGTCTTTGGGAGCCACAGGAAAAAGCAATTCATTCGCTTCTCATATCGGTGCTGAGTACTGGTATGTTACTGAAGTCAGTGTTGCTGAGAGTCTCCCTAAATATGAGTTCACTTTTCCTTCATGGGCAAAGCCTTCCACATGCTTGCAGCCTGTAGCACAGCCAGGCTTTCGGCATGCAGCTGCTCATGTAGCACCCCCCGTACAGCTTTATCCCTAATGTTAAGTCCCCTTGTCCAGGAGTAGATGAGCCTAGGATTGTTTCTTTCCGTTAGCTTCAACTACCATTCGATAAAAAAGAAATTGCCTCTCTCTTCACCACAGCTTGGCCTGTAGCTTGGTAGTGCAGAGCATCCTCTGGGAGATACCCCCAGCCTGGGATGGGTTTGGGATCAAGGTACTTCGTTTTCTCAGGTAGTACTCTAACTTCTGCACCAGTGTGTAAAATGTACGATGCTTTTGTATGATGCATGCCTCCTTTAGAGGCTATGAGGTTAAAATGTCAGGCCAGAAATATTTTGAAAGATTTCAATCAAATGCACACCTTCCTCACTGTCATCAAAACATCCAAGAAATATTTCATCTTGAATACTTTGTTACGTATCCTGCCATGAAGAGCTGCAGGAAGAAAAAAAATGGAAGTATTACTATTCATGGGTCCATTTATCATAAGTAGGATGAATTTACATGTTCTCAGAGTATCCAGTCTGAGCAATGTGCAAGACACCATTTAAATAAAACTTTACTATTTTTCAAAAAATTGAAACTTCTGTTACTGAGATGAAAGGTCTTATTTATAAATGCAGCTTCCCACATTAAAAATGAAAATGCCAGGCTGATAAGTCATCTTAAATTAAGCAGCAGTAATGCTCAGACATGGGCAATCTATCTAACTTGAAACCAAAGAAGAATTATTTTCATTCCTAAACTCATTTAGATTGCATCTAAACCAGAAATGTTATTTTTTTAAAAGGATATGAAGCATATCATACTAATACTGCCAGACACATTACTTGGAGGAAGGAGTAAAACTTATAGTTTTGGGTACAGTCCCATTTATTTTTTGACATTTTAGCAGTTTTCCAGGTTGGAATTCAAGGTAATGACCACATTTGCACTTTTCTGGGCAGCAGCTAGTAAGTGAGGTTGTCCCACATCTTTTATTATTGAGTGGGTTTATTACCTTATATATGCATGAGACTGATCTGATTTAAAAATGGCTCATTTCAAAAAACATCTGGTGATCATGAGAGTGGAATTTACCTGTTTTATAATTATTTTATTAGTAACAGTAATACTTGTGGTATTATAAGAATGAAAAAATACTTGTTTTTCCCTATGTTTAGGTTAGAGCACAAACCCTTGCATGCTTTCTGTGTGTGTGCAAGGCAGAAGTCAACCTGCTAACACAGCCTCTGTCAGAGTCTGAGTTGAACGAAATTCAGCACAGGAGCAGTTTCTGTTTAACTCTCCCACTCCGCTCCAGAAGAGGTTGTTCAAGTGATGTGCAGATATTTGCCATGCATTCATTAATGTTTTGTTTTCTGTCCCCAGTAAACATCTGTTTCAGGCACATTTGCGTCCTGATCCCTGGCAAACATTGTAGCAGGCGAATCATTTTGGCATCAGGCAACGACCTCATTTGTGCTGTGCTGCCCCCCAGAGCTCCTTTTGCCTCACTCTCTCTGACCTCCAGCTCTTTATGCATTTGTAAAGAAGGGGATTTGTCTTCACAGCTCTTCCAATTCTCTTTATTTTTTGTGTTTATTTTTGAGATTGGGCCATCTGTTCTATGTAGAAGGAAGGGCTTAAGGAGAAAGGCAGATATGCATGCCTTTACAAAATACTTTCTTTAGCTTTTTCAGTTTGTTTGACTGATGATTCCTGCTCTGTCTCTCACAATTTGCCTTCATTAACTGCTCTGACCCATGCTTAAAAACATATTTAGATCACTGGTACTTCCTTACAGATCTCCTCCTTCCTCTCTAAACATAACATCTCTCAGTACTAAATCAAGGCAGAAATTAAAAGCTTCCTAAGGTACAATGTGAGGAGAGTGCGCAGTGCAACCCCAGTCAGAGAAAAGGAATAATTCAAGCCTGAAAGTTCTTTGTGTGCTAGCAAGGTGTGCTGGCAAGGTGTTTAGGACAGGTAACAGTAGGAGACCCAGGGAGACAAAGCCTGAAGTTAGGGCATTTTGAGAATGTGGTAAAAAAGATGCCAGAACAAATAATAAGGAAGGATTAAACTGGACAATGCAATATCTGATAGAAAGGTGTTAAAGGCGAGCCCTGGCCCTTGCAAGATCATGAAGCCTGGAGAGGGGATGAGGAGAAATGGAGGCAGTCAAGGCAGTGTCTGCAACAAGCAGGGAGGAGCTGAGACCATGAGAGAAGTTGGGCCGTGGGTCCAGTTCTCTGCCCCACCAGCAGGCAGTGGAACAAGCATTAATTCCATCAAAACTTCAGAAGTTTTTTGTTCCCCCCACCCCCAAATAGAGTCCACTGTTTACACCTGAACCCACTGATGGACAGTATTTGCTCAAAGACACGAGTGAAAAATCAATTTGAAAATCCAGATTCTGTTTCTACAACACTCCTGACAAAAAAAGTAAGACTTTGAAAAAGCAGAATAACAAGCTGAAAATCTTGTTGCTTCTACTCAGACTGGAGAAAATTGTCTGAAAGCTTCTTACTCATGCTATTTTTGCATTTTTCTTAGAAGCCCTTGGGGTCTTAGACTATAGTTCTATGTAAAAGAAAATGAAAAATGTATCTGAATATATCTGCCATAAAAACAACAGGAAACAATGCGCCTCTGGCTAAAAGAATCTGGAAAAACTGAGGAGAAATGCTAAAGGGATCTCTTTGAAAGGGTTGGTACTGGTGGTCTGTGGGGCCCTGGAAGACTGAGCACTATAGATCTCTGGAAGGAAACAAAGAGAATCACACGTATCATTAACAGACTTAAATACACTGTCCAGAGAATTGTACCTCCACTTTAGGAGGTTTGATTAAAAAAGGAAGAGAGAAAAAAATTAAACCCCATGGGAACTCAAGACTTTATTTCAACATGAACTTCAAATCTTTTTCTTTATTGCTCCAAAATTTCATATAAAAGTGTACGTCCCTACATATTCTGCCTATGGTTTAGCTCCTAACACACAAAAAAAGGAGGTCATAGTAACTTGCAAAGGGTTTTTGTTCCTGTTTGAAGAAGATTCAGACCTTACCAGCTACAGACTTTCTTCAGTACAGGTCTTCTTGTACAGCAGAACTTTTAGGGTGAGATCTGATATAGCTATCATCACATCAAGTGCGACTTAGAGGTAAAGCACCTAACTCCAACAGCATGATCCAAATTAAAACCCTGCTCTCCCTTGTTAACACATTTAAGAGATGGTAGTCTCCTAATTTTCCATGACAAGCTCATTTAACTGAAGGTTTACTATTACCTATGCCTACAAGTATCACCATCTCAGGTGCACTGAAATCATACCCCGCCTACCTATTTGGCAGGTGCCTCCACCACAGTTTCCTGAAGAACCTGACCTATTTGGCATGCTCAAATAACACCTAAATAGCATCAACAGCTCTCCATTCACTCAGAGGAAGGAGGAGAGAAAGCAGAGGCAGTAGATACTGATTTTGGACTAGGTTTGTTGCAAAGGCACTTTCTTAGAAAGTAGGTGGTAAAAAAATCTCATTTATCCTGGCTCTGAAAAGAATTGAAACCTACACATATGGCATCTAATTTAATACAGGTATAGATATGCTCCTATGGTGGAAAGAAAGGGCCACTCCCTTCTCATGTGGAAAAGGATGAAAGCCATGCTGCAGAGGACCAAGAAAACAGAGCAGGTCTGGTCTTCTATGCTTAGGAATTTCTGGCCTTTGGTCCCAGCCTGGCAGAGGCACCTGCATTTGGGAGGCAGGAGTATGTCCACCTGTTGCAGTGGTGGTCCTGAACCTGTCTGCTTGTATTAGCATGAGACAGTACTCAAGACAGTTCCTACATTTAAAAATCAGTCTCTCAGTTTCTGGCAGTACCCTCCTCTTAGTTTTTTCTTTGGTCTGGTGTAAACATCTCCTTGCTTGATAAGCTGGGTGTTGTGGATCCAATGAGAAACTTCTTAACTCCAAGCATTAAAGCATGCAGTAAGCATACACTGACACAGCATCACCAACTCCTGATCTGGAGTACTGTAAGTTTAAGGCTTTTCAGCAATGAGTATCACAATGCTGAGGCCCTGTTTGCAACGGTTTTAGATCTGTATTAAGCAATCATTAAGTCTTCATGGATACATACTGAGCATAAACTTACATGCTTTTATTGCCTCAGGTTCTTCAAAAGCATTATAATGAAACACAGTATGACTGAGAGTTGCATTTGCCTTGGTTTAATAACAATAAGCAAAAGATAATCAGGATATCTCAAACTGTTATAATTTACTTAGTGATATATCCCTTTATTGTTTGCTCAGCTTCTATATGGGTTTAATTTCAAACTGACATTTGACCTTTTGTCTCTTTGTGGCAAAGCAACCAGAATAATATTTAATTACAATTTTTCTGTTTAATCTATCATTTTAAAAGTAGACCAGAGTTGAGTTCTGCAGTGCTTTTTAAATGAAAGAATGCTCTCACAAAAATCGTGTTAGCTTGAAGAAAACATTCGTATCATCATCCCAGTGTTTCCTTAGTGACATAATTAGGTTCCCTAAAACTTCTATGATTCATCCTTTGTGTCAAGAGAAGAGAAAGATCCATTCCCATTAAGTGACTGATAGATTGATGTTGTTTGTATTCCTGTTTCTCTCCGAAGGGAATATTATGGGCTTTTTGGAGGGATAGGAAGGATAAAATATTCACAAATTGGGTGAGGAAATGGTTTTGGTTTTTCAGTAAGTGTGTCCTTAGATTTATCTCTTTCTCAAACCAATTTCCTACAAAGAGACCAAAAGCTCTTTGAGATACAGACAGCGTTTTTCACATGAACTGTTTCTAGAGTCCCATTTTAATGCTGTTTGGAAGCCTAATGCTACATTGGTAATGGATTTTCTCACTCTTCAAGTTATCTGACAGCTAGCTGGTAGCCAGTGTTAAGTTAAATACATATATGCTAGACAGGTGCCTGCATGTGATTGAATTAGTGCTATCTGTGTTTAAGTGTTGTTTTTTGCATCCTGAAAGTATACAATGAGGAAGAAATGAGCAATTACAGAACCTGAGATACGAAATGCTACAATGGATTCTCAGGACAAAGATCTTCCTGAGCTGGCAGCAGATTTTGGTTATCTAGGTTGATAAATATGGAAATTCAGCTGCCCGATTTCAGCTGACTCAATAGGTGTCTGTGTCTTCCATGACTTGCAGTCTCGACTGAGTTTCTCACTAGGTGCTAGCTACTCAGATAATTTTGGGGCATGAGAAAACGTATTGTCAAGGTCACAATGTGTTGCTGAAAATCTTAAGAGAATATTCAGAAGAATGTTCATTTGGCAATTCCTCATAGCAACCCAAGACTCTTAAAAATCACAGGTTTCGTGTTTTCTACAGTCCTTGTGATCCTCATCTACAGCTTTTCCTTATCCATTCCTGTCCTCTTCTGCCACAGACCACTTTTGGAAAATATTGTTTCTGACCATTAAAGAAGTAAATTTCCAGAAAATTCCTGGGTCTTGCTATCCCAGAAAGCACTGCACTGGGCTGCCAAAATGGCTCAGACTCTCAGGCCAACAAAATAAATAAAACTGATTTACTAAAAAAATTGGTGTGGGAGAGGACTTCATTTGGAATATCAGAGCCTGTGCTGGCACAGCCATCCTTCTTGTGCTTTACCAAAGGTCCTTGTCTTCCTTCAGCTTTACCGCTGTACATGTCTAAGATACACTGTTTTAAAGACATGTCTGAGGAAGCTTTAAGGATCTTTGTATTTCTTCATTGATGCTTGTTGGTTAACTGCACCAGTTATTCACAGTGTGAATTCATCAGAGAGGCTTTAAGAATACTTGTATGTGTTATGCTTCCTTGTTTATTTTTATTTGTCTTGCCTTTTGTGCCTTTTCCCCACCACTTTCTTTTCTCTCACTTGCCACTGTACAAAGCTGTTTCCATCACTCAGTAATGTATTTATCTGATGCAGTGATAAAAGGACACTCTACCATCCTTTCAAACTGTCATCTGCTTAAAAGAAATGTCAACGGTGCCAAAATCTGTGATGCTCATCACATTGACACTTCAGGGGTACAATTAAATGGCTAGATTAAGGCCCACATGGGTCAATTCTTTCATGCATTACAGCTAAATGAAGTTGAGTGTTGCAAATGGAAAATGCTTCTTACTAAGTACTTAACATAATCTCTTTCTGTTACCTTAGACACCTACAGAGAGCACATATCCTGCATTGGCTTACTGAAGTACACTCTAAAGGTTCAGGAAAATGTCAGATAAAAGGGCCACTGTATGGGTTTTCTTACGTGTATGGGCTTTCTTATGCGTAGAGCTAATTCTCAGCACAGCTGTGGTGGAGAAACCTGGGAAAGAATGGAGGTTGATTTCAGAAGTCAGGAGAGAAACACCTCAAAGTGCTTTTCAGAACCCAAACTGTGCCTCCTCAGCCCAGGTCCTCTTTCAGTGCTTGATTCACATAAAGCCCCAAAGAAGGCTGGTGAGATAAATAGGAATTTGCTCACCTGCGGAAGTCTGTTTGACTTAAATAGATAATTATTCAAATATCTCGGATAAGTTTTGGTTGCAGCTCTGGCCTTTATAGAATCTTGGTTCATTCTTTTAATATTGAATGCATATAATTTATAAACATCTTCCTTTTTCTGGGATAGATGAGGTGGCCTGTCCACCTGAGTAAGACCGGTGTGTTAATGTTTGCAGGTAGAAATCATGACTATATGATTCCCTTCAGTTTGCTGTGCTGGTGCTGCCCCACCAGTTCTCCCACTACCTGGGCATGGTGAAGTCACTCAGCCTGGGCCCGTTCTCATCTACTCAGCTAAATTTGCTCTGGCTTTTCCCTACTCCCACCACACTTGGAACGGAGTCTGACACACCTTGTGAGTAGGGGCACAAAGGAAGCATCTGCGGCATCTGGGAAGGTGCCTTTGGGAGTGGGAGTTAATCACATTGAGTGCTTCAGAACCTCAGTGCTATTTTTGGGGCTAAGTTGCAAAGTTGCTGGTACTTCACTGGGTGATACGGGTTCCCCCTGTGTCTCATGGGTCTGCTAGACCCATCCAACCTGGCCTTGAACACTGTTAGGGATGGGGCAGCCAGAGCTTCTCTGGGCACCCTGTGCCAGGGCCTCACCATCCTCACAGGGAAGAGCTTCTTCCTGAAAGCTCATGTCAATCTCCCTTCTGTCAGGTTAAAGCCATTCCCCTTGTCCTGTCCCTACAGGCCCTTGTCCAAAGCCCCTCTTCAGGTTTCTTGTAACCCCTTTAGATACTGAAAGCTGCTCTAATGTTTCCCTGGAGCACAGACAACAATATTCTTTATATTGGGCTACCACTGTTTCAAGGCTATCCAGAAGTGATGGCTTCTAGCGCAAGAAGTTAAGCATTTATGTTACACAGTGCAGTGCAGTGCAGCCATCAGTATCCATTTTATGTCTCTCAGCTGGGTGCAAGTTGTGGCAGTTGTGGCAGTACTGCACTGCTTTTTAAGCAACCCCAGCAGATCAGGGATCTGGCTGAAAAAGCATGCCTCTTGGCAGCCCCCAAGCTAAATGCGTCTGCACTAGCTTAGATACAGCCCTGCCATGTGGGCTATGCCTTCTTCTGAATAGCTAAAAGTCAGCTGGTGGAGGGGAGTTTCGTTAGCGTGGAATTTCTCTGCTAAATCAGTGTTGCTGTCTGGAAGGAAGAAAGAAAGGGGTAGAAAGACAGACCCATAATGTGTGTTTCAGACCCATAAACTGTGTTTCAGTTCATCAGATTACATTTTCCAGCTCACTGTGGGCACTGTATTCTTACCACACCACAGAAAAAAAAATCACAGGAAAGCTTTTCCCTTGCTTTCTAAAGGCATCTAGAATCAAGAGCTCCTTGAGTCCATGTCCCTGAGTTTATACCTATTACTTGCTTTGAATCAGAGCCTGAATTTCAGTATGTACCTTTTCTATGACTTGATCTTCACATGGTTCTTCAAGGACAAAAGACATGGGGAGGGAGAGAGTCATAACAGAGCTGAAAAGGTGTGATGCTGATAAGAAGAGTACATCAACAGGAAGCATCCTTCATAATCACTGCTGTGATTCCTTTCCATGGGGGGCAACCAATTAGCTAAAAGTGCAAATTATTCAATATCATAGAGCTAATGCTGTAAGAAACAACTGTTCTGACAGCTGTTTGATCCCTCGGTAATCTGTGGAGAACTGGATCATCTGCACTTTCCTGTAAACTGACACACGGCTTGATTTTGAAATTCTGACCCCAAATAAAAGTGCCAAAGACTTTTGAAATTTCTATAATATCCAGATAAATAGAAATAAAATCAAAATTTAGGTATTCTAAAATACTTCACCTGTGATCAATGGAACTCAAACACTTGGGTGTTAATTTCTATGTTAGGAATTAATGCTAGGCTTTCTTAGGTATTCTTGGAGAATATTTACTCTCATTTTGCATTTTCTAAAACAAAAAATTAATTATGGCAAGTAAAAATATGGAATCAGATCCAGAGATAACAAAAATGGGAAGAAAGAGTAAATTGCCTATTGGAAAAATTATACTTTTTAGGTGATACCTAAATTGTAGGCCAGAGGTAAGCAGTAAGTTCTGCTTGTCCAGCCTAAGGCCTGCTCATGCTGCAATATCCCTTTGGCTCAGGTGGCCATGTTTCTACCACAGAAACCAGATATAGAACTGGGGGTGGATGTCATACTGACATCAACAAGCAGCACTTCCTTCATCAGGATCCTTTATCCTGCAGTTTAGAGATGGCATACTGAGAGTGCTCCCAACACTTTTCAGTCTTGTTCTCTCTGAAGTCTCTTCGTTATTAAATTGTGAGCATGCATAGAAAGACTTGCTACTTTAATTTTGAGGTGGAAAAACAAAATCAACAACAGCAAAATCCCCATGAAACTCAATGAGTAAGTAATGAATGAATTTACTAGAAAGTTGTCATGTTGAGATTTACCACGAGTAAGAAACATTTGCAAAATAAAGGCTGGTCAATAGGAAACAAGGGACTGGGTGTGCAAAGTCATTGTACTTGTTGGAAAGGATGTGCACTCCTGTCTATGCTGGTGTATTTAGTTGTTTCTAAACAACCTACGTGAAGTCTCATGGCTAAATACCATCATGAATTTAGAGTCCACTTACAAACAGTTGTACCGCTGGCATACAGGGCAGGATTAGCTCTCAATAGACCTCAGCTCTTGTGTGAATCCAGAGCCAAATGGGAGGCAGGGAGCACCAGGATAACATCTGGCCGTTTTGTCCTTGCACTTTCATGTTCTTTTTTCCGTGGGTGAAACAAAGGACTTCTCATTGCTTTGGAAACATGACTTCCTTGGGGTCTTATTACACAAGAAGCACATCAGCAGAAATTAAGTTGCTCTTTGACAAAATCCATGGTGCTGTGTCACTTCTGACAGAATAACAAATATCTCCATAAGCTCCATTTGAAAATGGCAGGAAATGATTTTTTGTGGATGACAGGATGTCACAGCTGCTGCAGATTAGACAAGTCACCTTCAGCACACTCTGTATGCTAACCTGAATGGTGGAGAAAAGAAAGTGGATGATGAAGCATTGCTAATTTGCAGAACACTTAATCTGCACACAATTATCATATATAGCACCTGTAGCAGATCAGCTCTGCTAATTTCCTCTCTTACAACACAGCAGACCATGCTAGGGATCACCACAGGACTATAGCTCCATGCAACTGGATTAAAATCTAGGATGCTGTGTAATTTTCCACAAACCTGCTTATTTAATCGGTGCTGCCAGAAAAGCCAGTGTTCCTCATTTTCTAAAGAAGTTAGAGAAACATAAGACAAAATAAAATAGCATTTTCTTTTTTAGGCAAGGGTGATTTGTGCAAATTTTGGGGGTGAAAGGCGGTGTCGTGGTTTAAGCCCAGGCCATAAATCAGAACCATGCAGTCCACTTCACCCCCCACCTTTCTTCCCTCTGCTTCTGGAGGGACGGGGAGGAGAATCGAAAGAATGCAGCTCCCACGGGTTGAGATAAGAACAGTTTAATAACTAAGGTATAACGCAAATCACTACTGCTACCACTAATAGTAATAATGATAAAGGAAATAACAAGCAAGAGAATACAACCGCTCACCAACCGGTACCTCACCCCCACCCTGCCATGATCCAGCCCTTCCGGGAACTCTCAGTTCTACATCCTGCGCATGACGTGCTATGGTATGGAATACCTCTTTGGCTAGTTTGGGTCAGGTGTCCTGTCCCTGCTTCCTCCCGGCTTCTCCTCCTCCCTGGCAGAGCATGAGACTCACAAAGTCCTTGGTCAGGGTAAACATTCTGACCAGCAACTGAAAACATCGGCTTTATCAATATTTTTCCCAGGCCAAAAGTCAAAACCACAGCACTGCACCAGCAGAAAAAAATGACTGCTACTGCTAAACCAGGACAGTATCCACCCCTTATTCCATACCATTCACGTCATGCTCAGATCCCACATTTTCAATATACCATCTCTTGTAACAGTCTTTCAGAGCAGGAGAGGCCCATTGCAAAGTCCACCCCTCGATCATGAGTCCATCTCTATGTTGCATCTCTGCCCTGATGGCCTGAAGTGTCATGGGCCCATCAGGTTCAAAATAATTCACCTTTATGTTGCCAATCTAAGTCCATCTGAGCCACTTCAATCTTAGCAGCTTTATCCACTTGTTGGTTGTTCTGGTGTTCCTCAGTGGCCCGACTCTTGGGTACATGGGCGTCTACATGGCGTACCTTCACCACCAGGTTCTGCACCCGGGCAGCGATATCTTGCCACAGTGCAGCAGCCCAGATGGGTTTACCTCTGCGTTGCCAGTTGCTCTGCTTCCATTGCTGCAACCACCCCCACAGGGCATTTGCCACCATCCATGAGTCAGTATAGAGATAAAGTACTGGCCACTTTTCTCGTTCAGCAATGTCCAAGGCCAGCTGGATGGCTTTCACCTCGGCAAACTGACTCGATTCACCCTCCCCTTCAGCAGTTTCTGCAACTTGTCTTTGAGGACTCCATACAGCTGCCTTCCATCTCCGATGCTTTCCCACAATACGGCAGGACCCATCAGTAAACAAGGCATACTGCTTTTCACTTTCTGACAGTTTATTATATGGTGGGGCCTCTTCAGCACGCATCACCTCCTCTTCTGGTGACATTCCAAAATCTTTGCCCTCTGGCCAGTCCATGATGACTTCTAGAATGCCTGGACGACTGGGATTTCCTATTCGAGCTCGTTGTGTAATTAGTGCAGCCCATTTACTCCATGTCGCATCGGTTGCATGATGTGTAGAGGAGACCCTGCCTTTGAACATCCAGCCCAGAACGGGCAACCGGGGTGCCAGGAGGAGCTGTGCTTCAGTGCCAATCACCTCCGAAGCAGCTCGAACCCCTTCATAGGCTGCCAGTATCTCTTTCTCAGTTGGGGTATAGCTGGCCTCAGATCCTTTGTATCCCCGACTCCAAAAGCCGAGGGGTCGACCTCGAGTCTCCCCTGGAGCTTTCTGCCAGAGGCTCCAGGTAGGACCATTCTCCCCGGCTGCGGTGTACAGTACATTTTTTACATCTGGCCCGTTCCGGACTGGTCCAAGAGCTACTGCATACTGAAACTGTGACATCAAGAGAAACAACTTTGAGAGCCAATAAATCAGCATTGTGCCTCGGTCAGTTCTGTCGTTATCTCAACCCTTCGTGCCCCACGTTGGGCGCCAAAAAGAACTGTCGTGGTTTAAGCCCAGGCCATAAATCAGAACCATGCAGTCCACTTCACCCCCCACCTTTCTTCCCTCTGCTTCTGGAGGGACGGGGAGGAGAATCGAAAGAATGCAGCTCCCACGGGTTGAGATAAGAACAGTTTAATAACTAAGGTATAACGCAAATCACTACTGCTACCACTAATAGTAATAATGATAAAGGAAATAACAAGCAAGAGAATACAACCGCTCACCAACCGGTACCTCACCCCCACCCTGCCATGATCCAGCCCTTCCGGGAACTCTCAGTTCTACATCCTGCGCATGACGTGCTATGGTATGGAATACCTCTTTGGCTAGTTTGGGTCAGGTGTCCTGTCCCTGCTTCCTCCCGGCTTCTCCTCCTCCCTGGCAGAGCATGAGACTCACAAAGTCCTTGGTCAGGGTAAACATTCTGACCAGCAACTGAAAACATCGGCTTTATCAATATTTTTCCCAGGCCAAAAGTCAAAACCACAGCACTGCACCAGCAGAAAAAAATGACTGCTACTGCTAAACCAGGACAGGCGGCCACTGCATTTTTTGCTGTAGTTTTGATCACAGCAGACACCTAAGGTCATTAAATACAGACAGAATATACTTCCTATTGCACAGCCAAGATTACTAATAAATCAAAGGCTGCAAGGGTTTGGAAAGTTGTAATGATCAGATTTTTTTTTTTATAAAACTGCTCTCTAAAGTGGCTGCTTTAAGGAAGAACAAGTAGGCTACATGAACCATAAATCAGTGGGGTTTATTAGTCTTTGAATTAAAACAAATCGGATGGAAATTAGATGGTAGTTCTTTTCCTGCTTTAGCAGGGTGGTTACAGATACTTCTGTTGCATTTCTGTTTTCTCAAATGCCCTGTTTTTCAGCTGAAATGCTTTACCTGTAGAGCATCCTTCACCTTGTATACTAAAATTATGTAAGTGCATGAGACTTGTCTTAGCTCTAAAACTCCAACCTGGGGATTTTTCTGAATTGCGGGAGACCTGGAAATGAGCTTCAGGTCTGAGTTATGAGTTTAAAAACAGGAGACATTTATTAGAATTATCCTTTCCTTTTTGCTGCCCACCTGAACTGCCTCCAGGCCTATCTTCTTTACTGCTCATCAACAGCCATTCTGGGACAGCTAAGTAAATTACAGGTAAAGTTTTGGTTCAGCTGCAACAGAAAGCACCATGCTCATAAATTCTGACAGATGCCAGCAGCTGTATTAACTATCTCCTCTGCAGGGCCTCCTTCTGAAGTGAGCGCCTTCCCTGATGGGAGCCCCATGGAGCATGATGCAGGAGATACCCATTTCCATGTTATTCTGGAGGAAGGGGACTTATTTCCAGAGCCCACTACATTATGTGGCTCTTGAGGAAACTGCGACCCCGAGGACTATTTTCTGGGGTTTCATCCCCCTGCAGCATGTCTTGCTGTCTCTGTTAGAAGGACACAGGGGAAATCTGCAGGGAGGATGTCACAAAAAAGAGTTTTGGCTCCTAATTTGTTATGCCCGCAGAGGTCTTGCCCAGAGCCTGTATGAGACAGCTGCATGCCTGCCCCACAACTGAGATCTACTCATCCCACATCTTAACATGACAGGCTGTGCAGAACCCACTGAGCAGTAAACCCATGAAGCTGACCAGATGTAAGCAGCTCTGGAGCAATTACAGATTTAATCAACATCCCCTGGCATCACAGAGGCCACTATGTGCTCCTCACACTTCTGTGTGAGAGGTTGTCCTCTATTTTACGTTTTTAATATCTCAATTTTAATAATCTCAAATTCTGTTGCTCCAAGCATTTCTTAAATTTAGTGCAAATGACCTCAGACCTGAGACAAGAAAAATTGTTTTCTGTATTTTGATAAAGTGATGCCCCTGAGGGAAACATGGAGATATTGCACCTCCTTCCATCAAAACAGATTCTGGATGGATGGTATATCCTTTATATCAGAAATAAAAAACACTGCAAGTGGGATTACCAGAAATGTCACTTATATACCAAGGAGTATGCCCTCCAGCTCTTCAGGTGTCCTACATGAATCTTTCATATGTTTGTGCTTGTTTTCTTTGTAGTGATGAGACACGCATATTTGGGCCTTGAAGGAGGAGGGGCCTGGGTATCATCTTTAAGCAGGCATGGCAAGAAATGTTATGTGTCCCAGGTGATCACACGGGCTGAGCCTGGAAACCCCACTGCAACTATTTAACATACACAAGAATCTGGCAGCAGAAGCGCAGGGTTTCATCTGAGGACTTTTGCTGCTTGAGCCATTGTCCTGGGTTCAGCAGCAGCAGTCATTTTTTCTCCTTCTTAGTAGCTGTTGCAGCACTGTGTTTTTGACTTTCGGCCTGGGAACAGAGCTGATAACAGCGATGTTTAGACTGATCAAGGACTTTGTGAGTCTCATGCTCTGCCAGGGAGGAGGGGAAGCTGGGAGGAAGCAGGGACAGGACACCTGACCCAAACTAGCCAAAGAGGTATTCCATACCACAGCACGTCATGCCCAGGAGGTAGAACTGAGAGTCCCCGGAAGGGCTGGATCACTGCGGGGTGGGGGCGAGGTACCGGTTGGTGAGCGGTTGTATTCTCTTCCTTGTTATTTCCTTTATCATTATTACTATTAGTGGTAGCAGTAGTGATTTGTGTTATGCCTTAGTTATTAAACTGTTCTTATCTCAACCCATGGGAGCTGCATTCTTTTGATTCTCCTCCCCGTCCCTCCAGAAGCGGAGGGAAGAAAGGTGGGGGGGAAGTGGACTTCGTGGTTCTGATTTACGGCCTGGGCTTAAACCACGACAGCCATATGAAGCTATGGCTGTGATAATTAATCTATTCTCTTTTGTATGCTTGAATGTTCATTTATTTATTCTTTTTCATAAGCTCCTTTGGTTGGCACATGATTTTGAGGATAAAAGGGGGAAATATTCATTCCCACAGCTCAGAACTGATGTCAATGAGGATCTTGCAAGGGAGTATACTGAGTTCAAGGTCAGCTCTTAAATGTGAGAATCATATTGGAGAACGGGACCCCTGTCTGCTTCAAGGTGATAAGTGTAAAGTGGCTTTAATCGCTGTTTTTTAAGCACTGCTATGTAGCATTTTGTTTTATTCCTGTCAGATGGTTTATGAATTTTGGAGTCTTCAAACAGAAGAAAGTTACCTCTCCAGACAGATTTGCCATGCTGCTTTCTTCACCTAAACCAGAAAATGTCTCCACTGTGTGTGTGTCCAAGTGTGTGTGTCAGTCTAGCCTACATGAAAGTTACCACTCACTGCAGCTTTCAGGAGTAACCAGACCAGATAAGTGCCACTGAACAACTCCTCCATGGCCAGACAAGTCCCTCCCTGCCATGCTGCTCAGCACAAAGCCCTGGTCTCAGTAAGAGTGTTCTGTGCCTTGCTAGACTGAAGCTCTGGAGATTTAATGTCTCGTCTAGCAGGTCAATCTCTAGAACAAGAAAAAAGACTACACTCTAGCAGGTCTCTAGCACAATAACAGATACTGCTGTTGCAACCTCCAAAAATCATAACAGACTGACCATGACTGCTTAGCAGCCTCTCCAAGCCAGGTCTAGAGTTGCAGGCAGACTGTGATATGGTCAGATCAAGCCCCTGAGAGCTGGGAAGGCCCACAGTGTTATTTCCTTCTGAATTCAGTACCTACTAAATGTCAATCCAACACCACCACTCTGAGGGTGTTCAAATTTAAGTGCCAGTAGGAGGAAGGGTTATTACATTCATTGCATGGCAAAATAGAAGATCCATCTCCTTTGTCATGAGCTTCCTTCATGACAAAGATATCCCCAGAAATTCAACTACCATTACTGGAAGATATGAGCACAAGCAGAAAAGTATCTGTCATAAGTAGACACACTGGGCAGACCAAAAAGTAGCTAAATCAGCAACAATGGTCACTTAGAATAATAAGTCAGAAAAAGCCTGCGAAGTCAAAATCAACAGGCAGCAATAAGTCAATCACTTGATACCAGTAAATACTATATAGACTGACAATGTAGTGGCCAATGTGTTTTTCTGTTCAATAGTTTTATCCAAAGATTCTTACTCTCCATTCTTGGCTTACTTTCTGACACTTTTTTTCAGACAAATCTGAAGAAGATGGCAGGTAGCTCTTTGTATTTTAATTCATTTATCTCTTGTCCATAAATCGAGTCAGCCTCCCAGCATAGTTCACTTTTCGTGGCCCTAGGCAGAGGAAACACTTCCCTGGGTGTGCTGATATGCTCTGAACTCTAGCTTGAGTCTGCAATTACCTGCCTGGCGCAGTATCTCCCTGAATGTGTTAACATTCAGATTTTATCACAATGCCACCATATAACAATGCTATAAACATTTATTCTAATTCTGTAGCCAAGGAAGAGCAATGGTAATTTGCCACTGCAATAATGTTTGTGAAGCATTCCTGAAAAATGACAGGCAGAGAAACAAGAATAGTTGGAGCTAATGGAGACAAAAAATCCACAGTTGTAAAGATATATGGCACTTCAGAAAATTGATTTAGTACTTCTAGCCAAAAGCAAAAGGGAAAGCGCATGACATCCAGTCATTCACAATCTAATTATCGTAAGTCTTCCTGATTGGATTGGTATCAGTATAAATCAGGGAAGTAACATATTGGTACCAAAGGTGCTCCATGGATACAAAGTCTGAATCAGTTTGAAGATGTAGAAATGAGTTACCTTGCTGCACGCTACTTGGTAACACATAAAATATTGCCAAGTAATTTTTAAATCTACATGTGACTTATATCAAGGAGAGATGTGCAGCATTTTGCGGTTCTTGTATCAGGACGGGGTAAAACAGAAAAGTTGCTTTAGTTTTCTGTGAGAAAAATAACCAGAACTTGCCAGGATATCAGTTTGTTTTATTTTGGAAAAGGTCTTGTACCTAGCATTTGCCAAGCATCACTTGTCCATATATTCTTTTTTCAAAAGAGGAAAATATCACTCTGCTTGATTTCCCAAAGAAAAGAAGAGTTTCTTGGCACACAATATAAACTTTGAAAATATTCAATGTGGATGTTGGTGCTTAGGCATCTAATTAAGGCATAAACCAGAATATAGTTTAAGGTTTACCTAATGCATGGTTAGTTGATATACTGCATTGAATTTGCTTTGCACTCTTCTCTCCAGCCAGATTTTGCAGTGGGAGCAGAATGCATTATGCCATTTTTGCAAAAGTTCTGTTATTAGCTGCCTAAATAGAAATGTAGCAGTTTTCTTTCAACATACTTGGACATTATAACTATTCTGCTTTTTGCCACTCATTTTTAGCCTGGGTATTGCTAAATATTATATATGTATGTATACATATATATATGTGCAATCTGATATTTAACCTGTGATCATTGACTTATTTTATGTAACATTTGGCTGAATTAGACAGCTACTTTTCAAGGCCTCCCATATGCTGCAATGGCCAGGAGGCTGGTAATTCAAGCGTTTATTCATTACATTGAGGTATTCCTTCTGTCAGAATAGTTCTCCATTCTCTTACTGAAATTCCCTGAGGAGTATCAGGTGAATTTATTTGGCTTATAATAACATACATCAGGACTGGTACCCCTTGGGCATTCAAAAGCTGACACATACAACAAATTTCCTCCACTCAGAAAAAAACTGTTTTGCCTAAGCACATTCACTTTGTAAGTATGTGTGAATTTAGGGCATGCCCTGTCATCTTTTTGAGCAGGAGCAGAGAATGCTGTTGAGCTTAGAGTTCAACAAGAAATTTTTGCATTTATACATTGCTTCTCCCACAGGGTTTTCAAAAAAAGTACTTGCCTTTGGTGATTTACAACAGTATTGTTTGTTTCCTTCTTCAAATGTCTCTCAGAAGGTGTTTTTCTTTGTCATTCTTCTTGCAAGAGAAATACATCTTAAACTAAACATACCTTACAGGGAGATTTGCCATCTGTAATGGCTAGTATTCCACTGCCAGTGACAGTAAATACTGAAAGCTTTTTGGTCTTTTAATGCTGAAAAGACATCATATTGGTTGTACAGATTTAGGAGGACAAAGATTATTCAAGCAAAATTTATATGAACCTGCTATTTGTGCATAATTCATGCATTTTAAGCCAAGACTTATAAATAACTGCTGTAAGAAGTCAAACTTTCAAGAAAAATAAACTTCAGTGAATATATTGTTCTTAAGATGCAAATTCTTAAATCTTCCATAATCTCCAACTCAATATTACATCACTCTTGAAATTACAGTGCTAACTTGCACAAACAAGCACCATTAGGAATGCAAGAAAATGGAATAAAGTTGCCTGGAGACAATGACTGCAATGACATCAAGAATTCTTTCTGCTGTTTTGGGTGAGTTTGTTTTGCTTCTGAGAGGTTTTTTTTTTTCCCCACAGAACAAGCTGTCTAGTAATAGCATCAGAATATTTCATGGTCCTGATTCATCACATTTTAATATACTTAAGTGTTATGGCAGACTTTGAGTTTGATCACTTGCTATCCATCCACCCATTCATCCATCCATCCATCCATCCATCCCTCCATCCATCCATCCATCCATCCCTCCATCCATCCATCCATCCCTCCATCCATCCATCCATCCATCCATCCCATCTGTGAACTATTATTTTAACTTCTGGACTATGGCACAGTTCTGGGAATGGCATAGCATGATAGCTAGCAATGCGAAGTAGTAAATTCTTAATGCCAGTTATATCTTCAACGTCAGTTTCTTTACATGAACTCAGGGTTTATTAAATGGCTAAGTAAATGACCTGTCAATCCTACACTCATTCATGACAGGCCTACTAACATATGCTAATCTGTGCCCTTAGCTGATGTGCAAACACACCCTAAACCTGTCTACATGGTCAAAATAGATAATCATGTCTCAGAAGAAAGACAGTAAACCAAGAACAGAACTAGTGCTTTTTATACCTCCTCTCTGCTTTAACGGGCCGCATGAGCATCCCTAGTACCCTGAAGTTACCAGCCTGCCTTTTCCCTTGATTTTGCTTTACAGGTGGTCATAGGCCTAGCTGGTGTCTAGCACTGAGTGTGGGACCATACATCCATGCAGCACGCAGATGTATCTGTAGAATTGTTGTGGCTTAAACCCCAAGAATTTTTATGTGGACTGCATCAGTTGTATCTATTCTGTATATTTTTAATGTATTATTTTTATGTATCTATGTATTTTATGTAGGTACAGATGCCCTGCATAACAAAGATGGCTATCTCTCTTGAATACTGCCCTCTGTGTTCAGCTCCATAGAGCCATTCAGATGGAAAAACTCACTTGGGGGAATGGGAAAACCAAAACTATTCAAGGAAAACAGTACCTGTATATACAGAGTAGACAGAGATCTGGACAGGCTCACTTGATGGTCCAGGGCAAATTGTATGAGATATACCAAGGCTCAGTGTCAGGTCCTGCAATGGGTCACAACAACCCCATGCAGAGCTACAGCCTTGGAAAGAGTGGCTGGAAAGCTGTCCAGGGGAAAAAGACCTGGGTGGTCTTGGTCGACAACCAGAATACGAGCCAACAGTATGCCCAGGTGGCTAAGAAGGCCAAAACCATCCTGGCTTGTATAAGAAAAACTGTTGCCTGCAGGGCCTCGGAAATTATCATCTCCCTGTACTCAGCGCTGGTGAGGCTGCACCTCGAATTATGTTCAGTTTTGGGCCCTTCACTACAAAAAGGCATTGAGGTCCTGGGGGGTGTCCAAAGAAGAGCAACAAAGCTGGTGAAGGGTCTGGAGCACAAGTCCAACAAGAAGCTGCTGGGGGAACTGAGGTTGTTTAGCCTAGAGAAAAGGAGGCTGAGGGGAGACCTTATCTCTCTCTACAACTACCTAATAGGAGGTTGTAGCAAGGTGAGTGTTGATCTCCTCTCTCAAGTAACAAGAAATAGCTCAAATTGCACCAGGGGAGATTTAGATTGGGTATTAGGAAAAATTTCTTCATCGAAAGGATTGCCAAGCACTGGAACAGGCTGTCCAGGGAAGTGGCCAAGTATCTCTGGTGGTATCTAAAAGATGTGTAGATGTGGTGCTTAGGGATATGGTTTAGTGGTGGACTTAGCAGTGTCAGGTTAACAGCTGGACTTGACCATCTGAAAAGATTTTTCCAACCTAAATGATTCTATGATTCTATAATCAGGACATGGAACTTAGTGTCAAGCAACCTTTGAATGTCTACCCCCCCCCCTCAATATTCATCCTGGTTTTTTCTTCTCAGTTCTGATGAGAAGCTGTATATCATAAAATTGCAATAATCTGTGCATATCTGCTCAATTTTTTGACTTCCATAATAACATAGCAATTTCTCCAGTGTAATCATTAGCTGATTTTCCTTCCTAGGCCATGAATACTGATGTAGGACATTGTTCTTTGCATTAGCCCTGTTAAGCAATACCCAAACAATAACTTTCCATTAAAACGCAATTGCCCCAAATACAATTCTTTCCCCAAGTTCTGAACACTTCACAAAATAAGCGTAGGTGATTTAGAACCCATTTGTGCAGCATTAAACTGTACAGAAACTTAAAAATTAGTAAATTAATTGCATTCAAAGGTCAATCTTTAAACAGAAATTGGTATTAACCTATTCCTATGGTCACTGGCTGTGCATACAAGGAAGGAAGGTACAATAGCACTCGAAGAATGAATGTATATTTATCTCTTTCTGTATTACAAATATAATAACTTGCACAATGATTGATTAGAACCACGGAGATCAGAGTGGGTGTCTAATAGATGATAGATATACAAAATATGAAACTGAGAACAATTTTCATGTTCATTTAACTTCTTTAAAGTGTTTTAGATGAGTATTAGAAACTAAATCAGGGAGAATTGTCAGGACTTGGTTGAATGATGCTCGCTCAACACAGATTATCTATGCCTACGCTACAGGTTATTTGTTGAACTAATGATCTAAAACATGAGCTAATAGAAAATAATATAAAACCAAAAGTGGTCTTAAAAGAAGCTGATAGCACTATGACAGACAAACCACTCTATGGGAACAAAATAAGCATGACCTACGTGTAGTAGGCACCAGGGGAAGGGGGGGGAAGTGGAAGGGAGGATGTTGCCAGCACAATTTGTCATTTGATTTCTCTTTCTCAAGGATATTCATAATTAATGGTAAGCCATTTTCTGCTCCTTGAGTCTCTGGATAGCAAGTAAAACCTCAGATAAAATCTTCAAATTAAGTAGAATTGGATTTAGCCACTACAAATCAAATTGAAGAGGATGTCACCATTGTTGCTGTGTTCCCGTTACAGCTGGTGATGCCACTGAAGCAGGAAAAGTGCCAGTAGGATATAGCAGGAACATAAATCAACGCAAAGGATGCAATCATTTCTCCAAGCCTCACGTTGCATGTCCCATAAACCACCAGCCTGCTGCTTCAGCTCCGCTTTCTCTATGTGCCTTTCCAAAGAGGCTGGCATCGTCACTTTTTGAAGAGTAGGGTTTTTCTTGGCATGGAAGAACAAAAGGTAAGTGTAAGAACTGAGGTCTCAGAAGCAGACAGGCAGGTATCTTTTCTGTAATGTGGTAAAGACTTCCCACTCTTTCTCAAAGCTGAGGTAAGGCACCATAGTCTTGGGGATCCTAAGTAACTCAGAGTTGATATTCAAGCAATGTTGACCTTGGAATGCAGTTCCAGACAGAGGCATACCGCTTTTTCATGTCAGAAAAACTAAGCAAATGGCATCTCAGAATATCATAGGAGACAGCAAATCTCTTTTTCATTTATTAGGAGTCAGTTCTTGAGAAACTAGGTGAGCACTAGCAACCAATAATATTCAAAGGACACTTGCAAGGACAAGTTCAACAGGTATATTAACATAAAATTGAGCAGATTAATCATATTTTGTTGGTTTACTTTTGTGGCACAATTCCCTCTTTTGTCATCAATACTATGGGTTTTTTTGTAAAATTTATTAAAAATTATCATAGATCCTCCATTTTACCTAGTTGCAGAAAGAACATAAAATATCTACTTTTCTCAGAAAACAGCTCTAGAAAACAACTTTTTGGTGGGACGGAGAGAAATAAAACTAAATACTTCGATGCTTTTGAACTTCATTTTCATGCGTTTTACACTTTAAATTATCTTTTGGGTGTTTTTCAGTCATGCTCATGTCATCACTTTGACAAGAATCTCAATAAAAATTGTATCTCATAATTTGGTTTTCAAAGGCAATATTTTTGCAAAAACTCTCTGTCAGATGAAGTCCTTAATTGGTAGAAAGGATAGATACCAGCAGATTTCTAAAAGCACTTGACCTAATATTACTTGCTAAAAATAACAGCATTATATGAAACAGAATGTAACCCTTTGTTAATGGATTTTAAACTGACTGAATGATACATCTCAAATTACAGGATTAACTGAAAAAAATAGCCACCTAAAAGGGTTATCAGTCAAATAGCCCAGAGATCTGTTTTCAGCTCAGTGCTGTTTAATGATCTCATCTATGACACAGAAGAAAATATAAATCATTGCTGGTAATGTTTTCAGATAGCACAACCATTAATGGATTAGGAAAAAATTATAAGCAGAAATGAATTCTACAGGATGATTTGTATCTCTTGATATACTGGGTTAACATAAATGGAAATCTTTCATAAAGGAGAGTTGAGCGCCTATAGAAACATCTATGGGGCTGCAGAACTAGGTATCAAGCCATAGAAAATCTGTGAGAACATGAGTAAATTAAATCTGTCTTGAAAGTGCAATAAATAAGATTTCAGATATATGCTGAACAATAAAGGGAAAACAAAATGCTGAATAACTGCCTGTAAGTGAGCACAGTCTATTTTAATCCATCAAATGAGACAGAGATCCTGAAAAAAACCCGCAACAATAGTTTGTTCTTTTATCATAACTTTACAGTTTAAACCTATCAGAAAATGGTAAATTATGAAAGAATTAATGTCTGCATACCACTGAATCATAGAAGGTTAGGGTTGGAAAGGACCTTAAAGAAAGTTCCAACACTCCCTGTCATGGGAGAGGACAACTTCCACTAGACCAGCTTGCTCAGACCTCATCGAGCGTGGCCTTGAACACTGCCAGGGATGGGACAGTCACAGCTTCTCCGTGCAACCTGTGCCAGTGTCTTGCAACCGTCACAGTAAAGAGCTTCTTTCTAGTATCTAGTCTAAATCTACGCTCTTTCTGTTTAAAGCCATTCCCCCTTGTCCTATCACTACCTGCCCTTGTATAAAGTTCCTCTCCAGATTTCTTGTAGGCCCCTTTAGGTACTAGAAGGCAGCTTTAAGGTCTCCCTGAAGCCTTCTCTTCTGAACAACCCCAGCTGTCTCAGCCCATCTTTATAGGAGAGGTGCTCCAGCCCCCTAATCATCTTTGTGGTCCTCCTCTGGACTCACAGAGTCGAGCAGGCCCATGTCTTACATTGGTGGCCCCAGAGCTGAACACAGTAGCCCAGGTGCGGTCTCACAAGAGTGGATCAGAGGGAGAGAATCACCTTCTTTGCCCTGCTAGTCATGCTTCTTTTGATGCAGCCCAGGATACGGTTGGCTTTCTGGGCTGCGAGTGTACACTGCCAGCTCATTTTGAGTGTTTTGTCAATCAACACCCTCCTCAAGGCTGCGCTCAATGCAATCACTGCCCAGCCTGTATCTGGGCTTGGGATTGCCGCAAACCAGGCGCAGGACTTTGCATTTGGCCTTGTTGAATTTCATGAGTGTCATACTGGCCCATCTCTCAAGCGTGTCAAGGTCCCTCTGGATGCCAATCCCTCTGGATTCCCTCCAGCATGTTGACTGCACCACACAGCTTAGTGTGGTTGCCAAACTTGCTGAGAGTGCACTCAATTCTACTGTCTATGTAGCTGCTTAATTCTACTGTCTGTGTAGCCATCAAAGATGTGGGACAGCGCCAGTCCCGGTATGAGGAATACCTCTCATCAGTGTTCTCTGCTTGGACATCAAGCTGTTGACCACAAACAAGTCTTTGAGTGTGACCATCCAGCTAATTCCTTATCTACCAAGTGGTCCATCCATCAAGTCCATGCCTCTTCAGTTTAGAAGCAAGGATGGCATGCGGGACAGTGTCAGATGCTTTGCACAAGTCCAGGTAGAAGGTATCAGTCACTCTTCCATTATCCACCAATGCTGTGACCCCACATATCCTCATGAATAAGATCCCAGCTCTGACTAAGAAGGCTTAAAGTATTAATCACAAGTATTTGTACTGCTGTAATGGGCTAGTAAGTATGTCTCAGTTGTCTAATTTACCAAATTGCAGGTATTGATCCAAATCTGATACTTGAAGTTCATTATTGTTTACTGTTCTAAAATATATCGATCTTTTACTCATAAAAAGGAAACCACATCATTTAACATAGATAGCTATCCTCAGCATGCGAAGCATATCTGTCACGAACAATGCATCCACTGAAAACTGCTGGCTGAATTAGTAGGTGGATATTTACAACAATGATATTGATTCGAGCAAAGTATGACAGGATTCCAAATGATTCATTAACCAACAACAGTGATGAAAATGTAAACCTTATAAATAAAAATATTATCTATTAGAAGTGTCTGCCTGCATATCTGCAGATTTCTTTCTGTACCCAGCCTCTTTCTTCTTCAATAGGCAGAAATTATTTTAACTGAAGTATTACAGCAGATAATAACCAATTTCTGAATCATATGAATCATAAGGAAGTACTAGTGAAAGCTATTCTGAGGTTTCAAGGAGAGAGAAATAATGAAAATTACCTAAGCCCTTTTAACAGGAGCAAAATTAAAATGTTAACTCTGAAAGGTTTTATTTATCTTTCTTTTTAGATGAATCTTGCATTTGCAGCTTTCTTTACAGAATTGGCAGAAAGAGGAGAAATAACATGATCAAGCAGAAAGAAGTGGTCCTTATTGAATTGTAATGAATTTCAAGGATGGAATATTATACGGAAATAAATAGAAATAAGCCAACAAGTTAACTTGAGAGACTTAGATGACCTCTTTGTGTTCTCCTGTGTGTCCAAAGTACACATGAGCTGGTGTAGATATTTGAAATGTAAGAGTCATTCATAGCACAACCTGGACTGATCATTTTTTATGTGTCTCTGCCCTGCTGCTTTGCAAATCAGCCAAGAGTAAAATGCGCTTGTGTTTGTGCACCACCACACATGCTCTCATGCTGGCCACCAGAGAGAAAAGTATATAGATGAAAACCCAGGGAGGATGTGGCATGGATTTATAGAAAGTCACATAGAATTCACCAGTTTGCTTTGAAACCTCCTATTGTTAAAAAAAGGAGGCAGAACCTGTAGTAGCAAACAATGCTTAAAAGCTACCATGGTATTCCAGAATGGTTCCTTGTGGTACTTGGTTTGCTACCTCTGGTGGGTGTTTAGCAAAGAGGTGTAGAGAAAAGAATTTTGGAAGGGGATAAAGAGATTGAAGCTATTACTATTTTCTTGATGGAGATGAGTGTGGTTTGTGGAACTGTGGCACAAATGTCTCTGCCTCTGCCTGACAGGAGCAGGGTGGGACATCTCCAGGAGATACACAGGCAATGTCCCTGAAGAGCTCTTAGGCTATTGGTAAAAGGCTGTTAGAAAGTTGTGCTCATAATGGTTTTGAAATCTGATGTTATGTACATGCTTACTGCTCATTGTCATCTTTGTTAAATCTGGTTAGAAAAATGAGGACTGAGAAAACTGCCCCAGCAAGTGCTGGTTAGGGAAAGCAAAGGTATGTGCTGGAAGCAGGAACAACGGGAGCTGGAACAGTGAATGCAGCAGATTGTTGTTGAAAAATTTGACTAAGACCTGTCACAGAGCTCCATAAATGGCATTAAAAAATTAGCTTAAAGTGTCTAAGACAGTTTAAAATGTTCCACAGTCACTCAAGATCTCTAGGAAATATTACTCTGTATTTGAAGGATTTTTGTATTTGTGGAGTGTTGTTACAATCATATCCTGCAAGCGAGCTTAAGCCAACCATCCTAGTAAGCAAAGGTTTAGAAAATCTCTGTATGGAACTGAAATAACTCCCTGAGGAAAAGCACTTTGCATTATGGCAAATAAGTGCTTCAGTATCATTGCCATGCAGGTGTTGTGGTTTAACAGGTATGGCAACTATGTACCACACAGCTACACGCTCACACTCCTGATCCCCCTGGTAAAATATAACAACAAAAACAACAATAATAACAGTAGCATTAATAATAATAGTAACAATAAAAATAATAATGATTGATAGATGACAGATAGATACATAGATGATAGATAGATAGATAGATGATAGATAGATAAACAAAAAGAGAGAGAGCCATAAAACCCAAGAAAAACAAATAATGCATAATGCAGTTGCTCACTGCCCACTGACTGATGCCCATCCCCTCCTCAAGCAGCAGCCAGTGGCTCTCAGTTAACTCCCCCCTCTTCTGTGGCATGGACCCTTCAGCTAGTTTGGGTCAGGTTTCCTGTCTCTGCTCCCTCCCGGCTTCTTGTGCCCATCTTCACTGACAAAACATGAGAAACTGAAAAGTCCTTGGACTTAGAGTAAGCACTACATAGCAACAACTAAACCGTCAATGTATTATCAATATTATTCTCATACTAAATCCAAAACATAGCATCATACCATCTACTAGGAAGAAAATTAACTCCATCCTAGCTGAAACCAGGTAAAGGTCTGTTCAACTCCTTAGACAAGCATTGCTGTTTGTATGTTTTCTCCCTCTCCATTGACTGTATCAAAATTGTGTTAAAGTGTCATGTTTTGCTAAACAAGCTCAGAAAAACAAAAAATTATTGCCCTCTGTATAACATAAAATTATAGACATCACATGCAGTAAATATTGGAATGCCACAATAAAGCTACCAGTACCAGGTAGTGAGGATACTTCTAATCCTTATAACACTAGAGAGAAGGAGCTCATCTCTGTAACAGTAAAGAGAAATGTCAGAGGTGTGTCAGAAAATTGATGCAATTATAAAATATCAGGAGGATAATGAAAATTAATCTCAAATTTTGTATTCCTTGCTCTTTTTTTTGGTGTGGTTATCCATGGCATTGGGCAGTGAAGTAAAACAACATTCATTATGCCTGTCAAAGTTGTGACACTGTATAGTAAATTGACCTATAAAACTCTCCTTATCCCTTTATATGGATTACTATTTGTTTTCCTCTGATTGATGAACACCATCTTAATAATCTATTAATTTTCATCATCACAGTAAAGAATAATCAAACATTGTTTGGTTTTGCATATACATACATGCAGTGCCATTTTGAACCATCCTGTCAGAATAAATATTGCCTATGGCGCTATTCTTATCCTTTTTTTTTCTTTGAAAATGCCCTGATCCACTTTGAACAAAGGTTTGTTTGTGCAAAATACCTCCCCCCCCCCCCCCCCCCCAATAAATAAAAAAGTTCTGGAGAAAGACAGCATCCGATATGAAATACCACAGCTTTTCTTGCAATGAATCATTACTTTATAAACTCTAAATTCTCTACAGAATAATGGCAGGTCTTAAAATATGAATGAATACTCATGCTGGATTCAGGTGTGATATGAAACATGGGATGTGGAATACCCTTCCACTTCCTCTTACCACGGGCCATAGGGCAGAAGGGTTAAAACACTGTTGCTGGCACTCTTGTTTGTATTTGAAACACTCAGACCTTTGAGAGTACAGAGAGCTCTTTCTCTGAGCTCTGGAAATGGCTGCAGATTTACTTATAAATGGTAATTTAGAATTTCACTTTAATAACAAAAAGGAAACCCTAGTCCAGGATCAGGCAAACCTCCTGAGGCACATTCAGCCAAGAAAGATTTTTCTTAAAATGGAACAGACATTTGACTGCAAATTCATAAAAGGCACTAAAGTACTCATGACCAGTTCTACCACAGTATTTCCCATAAAGAGTCATTTAGACATGAAGAATATACATACTGCAAATGTATTGCTCCTTTTTATCTGAGCTTCCCTTTTGCTGAAGTTAGAGGACAAGACTTAAGACCTTTGTGCAATAGTAACAATTACTGTAACTTTTCAGTTTGCATACTGTGGTATTTTTCTCAGCATATCCCTTGGATTTCTCTGCTTGATGTTTGGTTTAATCAAGTGGATCAAATGGATTGTAGAAACAGACAGTGGAGATGATCCAGGCTGCAAAATTATCTATAAACTGGGTTCAAATGTGAAAGCTAAGGGATAGTTAAGCCTAAAATTTTGAATCAGCCAGATTTATAGAGCTATATTTCAAGTCCTGTTTCAAATTTTTTAGTACTATGATATTTTCCTTGCTGCATGGCAGCTTTGAGGAAGAAACACAGAACAGCTGTTTCATCTTCTAAGGAACATCCAAACTCAGAATTGTAAATGGCTATCATCCAATAAGATAAACCAAACCAAGCTGCCACAGTATTTTTAAGATAAGAAGCAAAATATGCAGTTTAGGCACTATACAGTTTTATTAACCTGAACTGATGTTTGCATGTAATGCCACAGGGACAATGTTTAGCATTAGCATTTCCATACCCATATAAGAAAATAAAGTCCGTAATCTGTTCAAGTTTTGAAGCTGATAGTTGAATAAAGGGCAGGGATTTAATGGCAGACTAAATTCTGCTCAAAGGTTGTGAAGTTTAAGACAAGTCCCTTCATTTTCAAATAAACTTCTAGGCCTGGCTAAAACTTTGAAGACGTGAGCATCACTGCATGTGATATGATCATGCATATGCAGGTTCCAGCAGCTGTCTGATAGCATATGGGACATACAGCATGATATCAATCCATTTTCTAATGGATCATAGCTCAGAAACCAGGACTGTGGTTTTAAGCATAAAACATACTTGTCTTAAAATCAACAGATCAAACTGTTTCCCTCCTTTCTGCCAGCATAGAGACTCAGAGCCTGGACAGTTTCAGGACGTGTAATATAAGTGTGGGTGCATTGCCTGTTTGCAGCATGCTAGATTCTTTCTTCTCTTTCACGAACACCCCCTTGTCGTGGGGAAAGAGCTTGCGTGCCCTTGTGAGGCTGAGAGCTATGCTGGCAGTGGCATATGCCTCCGGTAGGGTCTCCCATCCCAGACAGGTCTCAACTGAAGGGTCAGACAAAGCACGTCCATGAGCAGGATGGGCTCACTAGCCTTCGGGCAGCCATCCTAGGAGAAGGACAACTCTAACTTCAAACCCAGGCAGATGGAGCTCGTTTGGCCTTGTAAGGCCTTCTAAGGATTGACTCTAAGGCCTTACATCTAAGAGAAGGACACTCTAACCAAACCTATGACCTGAGGACTTTGCTGTCACCGTCCAAGCTCACTAGGCCCTGGCAGATAAACCTCAGGCATAAAGGGTGGGGCCAGTTCTGCGCACGCTGTGCCTCACCTGAAAAATCCACTGCGCAGGCCCGAAGGGTTTACTCATCAGCGCGCTTCTAGTAAGCGTGGGTAAAGCCCTTCCCAAATCTTCATTCGCGAAGTCAAGCCATCACATCACATCAAATTCTTTCTTCCATAGTCATGATGAAATGCAATGGAAAAAGATAAATTTTTTCAAATGTATAAAATGGAAAATAAGTGAGAAGAAAACTTGCACAGCATGTCCTCTTCTTTTGTCAATGCTTTTTCAGACTAAAGAGATATGGTAATGGAGGAGGCGGGGAGTATTTTGCATACATTGTTCATACAGAAGGGTTAGATTCTAATGTTCATCCTGGTTACCACATGGATGCTTTTGCTGAAGCTGAGCCAGGGAGGCAACAGTCACTAAAAGCTCCGTCATAGCTGTATGAGCACCAAGTTTGTGTTTCCCCAGAAATTTAAGCTGATGCAACCTGAGCGTAATGCAGTGGGACTCAGATACTTCCTTGTCTGAGCTGACATTGAAGTTCACCCAGTTGGGTGGTGAAATGTTCAGAGATCTCTTCTAGCCTCAGACTGAACACTGCTTCATTTTGTTTGGTTAGTTTTCAGCTGGACGTTTTCCTGGTACCAGCTGGTGCAGGATAAGTGAAGAGGAGGGCAGCCCCAGTTGGCAATTAGTCTGATTTACCCTGCCGTGGCCATCACTGGCAGCCTCATTTGGAAAGGAGACCTTTTCCCAGTTATCCTTCCAGGTGGTTCGAGTGAGCTAACACTAAGCAACAACAACTAAAAAATAAATCCAGGGAATGGAAGCTGAAACCCAATGCTCTGTGCCATCTCCTTATCCCTTCTTGTATCTCAAAAATACTGTAATTTTACACCAATAGCTCAGACAAGACACCTGAAAACAATCCAAATTGATATGCATAGCTTTCCAGGGCTTTAAATTATTAACTCTGGGGTTGCAAAACAGTAGGTATTTTTCATCACTGGGCAGAAATCGACATAGTTTAATCGCATTTTGGGAATACATAAAGTGAAATCCCAACTCTCCTTTAGTTCTTGGGTTTATAGCTGTTGATGAAGTTGGGCCTGCACCAGGAAGCATTGCTCCATTAGGCTGCTGAAGGAAATGGCATAATGGGCCCAGATCCCAAATCCTCCCAGGGTTCCTTTTTCATGGTCTACACAGGACTTCAGGATTTCTTCCAGCAATGACAAATAAAAAGCTAAGTGGGACTGAGCACCATTAACTCTATGTTTAAGGGCTGTTCTGTTTATCACTCAGTCTTCTTACATCAAAATTAATAAACATTGAAATAGTAGTTTTCCTAAGAAATAAACTAATGCAAAGAAAATAACTATATGATCTTCTGAAGGACTGTTCTGTTGGCTTCCATGGCATTTTGAATAAATATGTGTATTTACCGTGTTTAAACCAGCATAAATAAATCAGCAATCCAGACAAATGGATTACTTATGACATTCTTTTTTTCCAATGTGTATTTAAGCCTCTGGGAAGATCCATTTTTTGTGTTCAGACCTTGTTGGTTCTTTGCAACTCTTTTTCTAATGTCCTTAAATCTGTGTTTCTACAGACATGGGGCTATTCTGTAAAAATGATAAATTGGCCTGTGAGAGATATTCCAAAACTCTATTCTTCATGTCTATCTATAGCACTGCAGTGCATGCTTTTGGAAGCATTAATAGCTGCATTTCATTTTACTATATAATTTCTACAGACATGGGGCTATTCTGTAAAAATGATAAATTGGCCTGTGAGAGATATTCCAAAACTCTATTCTTCATGTCTATCTATAGCACTGCAGTGCATGCTTTTGGAAGCATTAATAGCTGCATTTCATTTTACTATATAAATATTTAAGGTTTGCAATTTCTCTGTTGCTGACACTGCCAATGCCAATGCAATGAAATGTTTCATTATCTGTTCCTAGTATACACATAATCTTGTCAGACTTTGATTCCACTAAATATAGCATGATACATTTTGAATATTTGAATAGCTGAGTGCATTCATACTGCTTTCAGTCATGACCTGCTTACAAATTCCCAGCTAAGAAGTACAGCCACATGGAACAATAATCTGCAAGAATTGTGCCAATATATATTCATTAGTCAGTGACACTTGGCTAAAAAAAAAAAAAAATATATTAAACTGCATCCTTCAGAAACAAGTCAGCTTGGCTCCTGGATCCCCACACTGGGATGAACCCCAGACAAGACCCATACCATTATTGTTACAAAGTTGTAAGTGGGTAGTTCAAATTTAACCTGCTGTCCTGGGTTCAGCCATAGCAGTCATTTTTCCTCCTTCTTAGTAGCTGGTGCGGTGCAGTGCTGTGTTTTCGACTTTTGGCCTGGGAACAGCGATAATAACACCAATAGGTTTAGTTACTGCTCAAATGTTTAGTCTGACAAGGACTTTCTGAGTCTCATGCTCTGCCAGGGAGGAGGGGAAGCCGGGAGGAAGCAGAGACAGGACACCTGACTCAAGCTAGCCAAAGAGGTATTCCATACCATAGCACGTCATGCCCAGGATGTAAACTGAGAGTTACCCAAAAGGGCTAGATCACTGCTCAGGTCAGGCTGGGTATCAGTTGGCAGGTGGTGAGCGGTTGTATTCTCTTCCCTTGTTATTTCCCTTATCATTATAATTATAGGTGGTAGCAGCAGTGGTTTGTGTTATACCTTAGTTACTGGACTGTTCTTATCTCAGCTCGTGGGAGTTACATTCTTCCGATTCTCCTCCCCATCCCTCCGGGAGCGGGGGAGGTGGGGTGGGGGAGCGGGGAAGAAAGGGGTGGAATGAGCGAGGACTGTGTGGCTGATCTACGACTGAGCTTAAACCACAACACCTGCTCGTATCCGTTCCTTCTTCAGTGATTTGCCAATCTCTTTCTCTATCTCTTGAGAGTGCCCTTGTCTCTGAATATCTAGGAGGAACAATCACTTTCTTAGCTGTTCTGGGAAATCCTAACAGGTATTTATTGATGGGCTCTGATTTTAAACTGGCTGTGAATTCTATATTACTCTGCACCTTTCTAAAAGTTATAAAGTGTTTTATCAAAAGTGAGGATAATTTGGTGTAAATCTCTCCTTTCATGCTAGATTACAGAAAATGTAATTTTACGTAATATGGGAGCACTTTGTGAGACTTCTACTACTGTGTAAGTACATTCAGATCTACTGAATTGCTGTAGAGTAACACAATGTTACGTGGGATGTACCCAGACTTTAACACAGAGGAATGGAGACAGGGGCAAGGTAAAAATAGAAACTCCTGTGTTTTAGATAAAGCACCTTAAAACATGGTAAATGAGAGCCCTGCCTGACCTCACAAAACAGAGGTCCAAAAGCCAGCTGCCTCCTGACTCCTCCCAGCCAGCCTAGAGACTATTTCCCCATTTTCCCTTTCACAACTGCTACCAGCATTGTGGATCCTCACTTGTGTGCTGATGCATTTCCAGCACCCTAAATCTGGAGTTGACTAATGTATTTCATCATTTCTGGTTCTTGGAACTGAGTGATGGATGTTAAGGGGATGCTGTTTGTCAATCAGAAAGGTTTCTGGCTCTCACCAGGTTGAGGCTTTGAGAGACAATAATTAAGAAACATGACTTGCATGCAACCTCTGAGACTCCCAGCAGGAAAAAAAGTAAATCTGAATGCTATTGTTAATTTTTAGGATTTTAAACCTGAACTCAGAATTGTTGAAGTCTAATTTGCACTTTCTGAATGTTTCAGATTTTGGCAGTACTGCTCTTGTGACCAGGTCCTCTTTTTGAGACATCATGGACAATGCTTTCATTCTTGCCTGATAATTTTTTATGTATTCATTTTTGTTTACATGTGTGATTTCTTGTATTTTCCTTGAGTTTGTGGATATACAGCAGCCCAGGCAGTGTCAGCCTACATTGACTCTGGCTGGCCATCCTGGACTTCATTGAACATCTGCAGTTGGATCTGAGAGTTCCAGAAAACTGGTGTTATTGCTTGGGCAGGATCCAATGATGACTGCCCTCTAGGATGTTGAGTAAGCACATACATTTCAGTCACATAAGTCATTCACACGAGGTCCATATTTTCTGCATAGAAAATGTGACTCACTGGCAATATTAGAGGCCTGTGAAAAAAATATATTTGTAGATTGGCCACTAGACACTCAGTACATGAACTGTCTCTCCAGTGCCGTCCCCCCAGACTTCTGTTTACCTGCTAAGCTTGTGCTTTGGCTTCCAACATTACCGATGATTAGTTTCTGTTTATTCTTTTCTGCCATCTTAAATACTGCTGAACTATGGTGAATGCAAAAGTTAGGTAGACAAGGAAACAACTAAAAGGGTATTTAGTTGTTGTCTATATGAAAAATACAGAAGAGTCCAATTTTAAGGAAAGAAAATAAGGAAACATTGGTAGAAGAGCACCAGGGCTCTGTTCTGACAAGTAGCATTTCAGTGGTATGAAACACCTTCTTATGAGCAGAGCTGTCTGTAAAGTGCTGGTGAGACAGCCTAGGACAGATTGGATCATTAGTGAGAAATGCTGTAGCAAGCGCTAATCAATGCAATTAACATGGTTATTTAAACTTTTTGCTTACAAAGTAATTGTCAGGGCAATAAAAAATAAGGCTGTGAGAAAATTAGCGAGCTATCCTATAACACTTCTACTTTGCTCCATTATTTTATGTCTACATTACTATGGCATGGGCCATGGTAAGTGAGTTAGTAGTGTTCCAGATCACATCTTTTACAATAACATTTTCCCTTTTTTGCTGTTAAATCTCTGGCATAGCCATAGTGCCTGGAAAAAATGTAAACATAAAAAGACAAATAAAAGTAAGCTTCATATTTTTTTATGATTTAACATATTTCAGTATTAATGGTTTCTCTAAAATAAGAATGGTTTCTTCAATTAGCTTATTTTAAAAGAGGTTATAAAAAGCAGAATATAGATCAATAATGATAATGGCTACAGGATTTGCTGAGGCTTTCTTCTCAACAAACAGCCTGAAAAATAAATCAATTTGATTTCCAGTATTTGGTTGATGAATAGGATATACGGAAGAATTTTCACTGCAGTAGTTAACTGCTGATTTCCTATAATAAAATAGAACAGAATAAATGAAATAGAATGTTTTCTTCAGGAGGGTAAAGAGAAATGGTTTGCTGTTAAACTGTTCTATACAAGATGGTTATTGGAGGATTTTCCATTTTTTCCAAACACAGCTTTTTTGTTGCTTCTAAGAATCATTCTACATCACTGAAATGGAAATATGTGTGCTCTTCTGGATTTGTAGCGTTTCCCTGCTCCACTCCCTGCTGCCCATCGCTCCCTCACCAATCTCTTTGGAGATTGCTGTGTGGAAATGACAGGCTGATCTGGCCCAAAGTATACTATCTCAGCCTTTGGGAAATGGTGCTACTTCATTAAGCGAATTTGAAAGATTACAGTAGATAAGTTATGAAACAAAGAAAGGATGTTCTCAGGAAAAAACATGCTCATTAACTGCTAGAAAGCTGGGGATAAAAAAGGCAGGCTGCAAGGTTTTTTTGTCATTAAACTCTACAGATTATAGCTGCTATGTAGATCCTTTTCAAATTAATGCAAGTTGAAAAGAATCCATTTTAAAAAGGTGGCTTTTTAAAGGACACATGGATTCAAGACATGACTTCTATTTGTACATGCAGCTGATTTGGCAGTGTGGGTTTTTCACACATTTGTGTTAACAATTTATGTGGACACAAACTCTTACATGCCTTATAAAAATGGAGCACAGCTGGATTTGTGCATTTACAATCCATCCTTTCTATACAACTCAGAGTGAAAAAGCTCTGCATGCTGAAGCAGAAATCAGTAAATTTAGTTCTTATTGTGAAGAATTTGAATGTACACTTAAGTGAGACATTGGTAGCATTCACATTTCTTTTTTGGTTGTTTGCTTTAAATTCTTGTGTAGGGCCTTAAGGAGCTCTAGATCATCTTGCATCCTGTTAACATCTGCAGTAGTACCATTATAATGGTTTCTGTGAATGTATGTGGTTTATTTAATGGGAAAAAAATAATAATTTCTATAGCTGTGCCAGCCTTCCAGGTGCAGGCTGAAAGGAGTAAAGGAAGATTGACTCCTTTAGTCACTTAGCAAACCGTTGGATGTGGTTATTATGATACCCCAGAGTCAACCCTGGGGGTCACAGCTGCTCATCTTAACACACCTAATGAAGTGCAGATGGGAAAATTTACATGATAGTCTTAATCAAAGCAGAGAAAAGAAACTTAAATTTCTAGTATTAATTTGCTGGTCACACTGATACAGAACTGCTGCACAGTCTGGGGATGAGGTTTTCTAGCACAGACTTTATAGCTGCTGGGGCTGATCCAAAGTGCTTTGCAGTGAATGATAGCCTCTGATTTACATGGGATTGCCTCCATTGACTTAAATGGTATTTGGATCAGGTCCATAATGAATTATTGCTTAATATAGTCCATAAGCATATTGAAAATGTTAGGTAAAAACCCAAGGAAGAAAAGGAGGTATATTGCAAACTTCTGGCATTTAATTTTCCATTACAAAATTCCCAATTTAGTAAATAGCATTGATTCAGATTGTAACCTATCACAGCCTCATTAAACCTCTCATTCTTAAAACCAGGTCTTTTTATGTAACTCTGCAACACTTGGGTTCTGCTTTTATGGGGCAGTAATAATGGCGCCATGGGTGCACTCTAGACTGTCTGCTGGAATTGGTCGGGTTACAGGTACATCCCTAGACCTATATCATCACAGTAATCTCCTGTACTTAATACACTGAAGTAAGTGGCTAAAGCTCTGAATAAAACAGAAGCTATTTCCAAACTCCAAAGGATCTCATTAGGCAGTAGATTATATCTGACCTAATTAATAACATCTCATGTGTAAGGATAAAGGTTTCTCATTTCTATATTTCTTTCCATTTAATAGGAATAACATAACCATTCATATGACATCTAAACCTACCTTGAAACATATTAATATGTGACTCTCTTGTTATTCTAATTCACCTGGAGCAACAGTTAGTAGGTAATAAAAGACAGACCATAGTCAATGTATTTAGAAATAACAGAGGGCACCAGACTACTGAAATAGCATTTTAGAAACACTTAAGCTCCTATATTTAACATTTTGGCACTCCAGAAATTCCGACCTAATCCTAAATTTCTACAGCTTAGTCGTGGCTTGAGCCCAGGCCATAAGTCAGCCACGCAGCCCTCTCACTCACTCCCTGCCTTTCTTCCCCACTGCCCCCACTCCCCCACCCCACCCTGCTCCCGGAGGGACAGGGAGGAGAATCGAAAGAATGCAACTCCCACGGGTTGAGATAAGAACAGTCCAGTAACTAAGGTATAACACAAATCACTACTGCTACCACCAATAATAATAATGATAAGGGAAATAACAAGGGAAGAGAATACAACCACTCACCAGCCGCTGACTGATACCCAGCCTGACCTGAGCAGTGATCTAGCCCTTCTGGGTAACTCTCAGTTTACATCCTGGGCATGACGTGCTATGGTATGGAATACCTCTTTTGCCAGTTTGGGTCAGGTGTCCTGTCTCTGCTTCCTCCCGGCTTCCCCTCCTCCCTGGCAGAGCCTGAGACTCACAAAGTCCTTGGTCAGACTAAACATTATTGAGCAACAACTAAAAACATCGGCATTATCAGCTCTGTTCCCAGGCTGAAAGTCAAAAACACAGCACTGCACCAGCTACTAAGAAGGAGAAAAAATAACTACTACTGCTGAACCCAGGACAAGTGTGAATGCAAACATACATTTAGTTAAAGTCCTAAAAACACTGGGATAGTCCCCAACCTAACCTGACATCCATCCATAGACACAAAAAAGGCATGACTGCCAAAATCTCCCTGTGAAAGTAAAATCCCTCACTGCTCTGAGTAGACATTAATGGCAAGTAGGCTTTAAATTAGCAACAGCAGAGTCCTTTTCTCTCACTTTCCTACCTCCCTTTCTCCTACCAGGAGGGACATTTAACCAGCAGTATGGTGGAACAATGAACAGCATCCCCCTGTACCTTGCACCGGCGATGCCACACCTTGAATCCTGTGCTCAGCCCTTGGCCCCTCACATCAAGAGAGATATTGAGGTGCTGGAGTGGGTCCAGAAAAGGTCAACAAAGCTGGTGAAGGGTCTCAAGCACAACTCTTATAAGGAATGGATGAGGGAAATGGGGTTGTTTAGTCTGAAGAAGAGAAGGCTCAGGCAGGACCTTATCACTCTTTACAACTACCTGAAAGGAGGTTGTAGTGAAGTGGGGGTCAGTGTCTTCTCCCCAGTAACAAGCAACAGGACAAGAGAAATGCCCTCAAGCTGCACCAGGGGAGGTTTAGATTGGATATTAGGAAAACTTTCTTCACAGAGAGGGTTGTCAGGTATTGGAACAGGGTGCCCAGGGCAATGGTGGAATCACCATCCCTGGAAGTGTTCAAAAACTGTGTAGATGAGGTCCTCAGTGACATGGTTTAGCGGTGGCCTTGGCAGTCCTGGAGTAATTGGTTGGACTTGATGATCTCAAAGGTCTTTTCCAACCTAGTTGATTCTATGATTAAATGCTCAGGATGGTCTCCATCCATTGCTAGAAAGGACTTCCACAACCTCAGTCTTTAAAAAAGAAAACTATAAAACTATAAGGAAAAGGATACAAATATTCATCGTCCCAGTTAGTAACAGACACATTCTGGTTGATCTGAGGTGACTCTAAACCTAGCTCTGAGGGACAATACATAGAAAACTCTGTTTCTCAGTGTTTTAAGCTAACCAGGAAAGGCAGTTTTCCCCACAGTGTGCCATCTGCTGTGAAATGTGCTCTGTGGTACCTAGCCTTCTTGCTTGGTGTAAGACCAGATACGTAGTGTAGCAGCTGTGAATTCAATGAGGCTTAAATGTTAAGTGTTGCTGCTCTGAATATCACATTACTTCATTCCTCCTTTGGGAATACATATCTGAAAGTGATGAAATTTCATTTCTGTAGTCTAGAAGGCAAGACACAGGATATTTTCATCTCCTCTTCACAGTGACTGGATAGGTGAAAAAAGATCAAGTAATGGATCTTTATACTGCCCCAGTGATGCTCTCTTAGCTTGTAAAAGGATTTTGCAGGGAGCTGGACAAACATTTTTTGCTTTGATTCTGCTAGTGCCTAAGAAGTAACTTTAAAATGGCATTTTTATTTAGAAGTACTCTGCATCAGTTGAGTCAATTTGCAAATGGAAATATCTTTTTTTTGTCTTCACTTCCATTGTTGACTTTCTGGGCTGCAAGCACACATTGATGGGTCATGTTGAGCTTCTCATCAATAAGTCCTTCTCCTGAGAGCAGTGTCAGTACAGTCTTTGTCCACCCTGTAGTTTTGTTTGGGATTGCTCTGACCCAGGCAAAGGACCTTGCACTTGGCATTGTTGAACTTCATGATGTTGGCATTGGCCCACCTTTCAAGCATGTCAAGGTCCTCTGGATGCCATCCCTTCCCTCCAGCATGTCGACCGCACCACACACCTCGGTGTGGTCATCAAACTTGCTGAGGGTGCACTTAATCCCACCGAATATACTGGTTCCCCATTTGCAAGTTTGTTAACAGAGCTGTTGATAGGTATGAGTCAGCACAGGGGTGAGTTTTTTCCCAAGTAGCTGATATGCTCTGTGTGTTTTCTAGAAAAAGGGAAAGGAGAGATGCAAAATGTTAGTTGTAAACTCAAATAACAAGACACAAGCACTAAGCAGCAGGTACACCAAGGGAGAATCCCAAACAAAACTCCAAAAACTACCTCAGGCTCAGAAAGGTGTTATCAAAGGTTGCAAAGCTGGAATGCACTGTACTGTCTTCTAGGCAGGTCTATCCCTGTCTGGCAGTGATGCGTTTATCATCTAGTGTCAAAGCCTTCAGCAGGGAACAGATACAGCCCTAACCCACAGCTGGAACAAAACAGTACATGCATGTACTGACACTGCCTGAAGAGCTGGTCAGTAATTTACCCTGCTTTCTGAGAAAATAAGGATTGTTTTGTGCATTTAAGTAAATTAAATATCTATTTACTTGATTTATTTACTTGACGCTTGAGCAAATTTTAGAATTGGGACAATATCCAAATTTAACTTAAGGACAACCATATAAAAAATTACGTGTTTATACTAATTTCCTGAAAATAAGTTGTTGACTTAGAGGGAGGGATGCTCTAAATGAACCCATGGATAAAGAGGTGGAGTATACACCACCCACTGAGGAGGTAACAGAGGAGCCAACCTAGAGAAGCATGCTTAGAGTGCTGCAGTTGCCGCCAAACATGCAAAATCTCATTCTGATCTCAGACCCTTTTAAATATTAGAGCATTTGACTACAGATGCAAAGCTGAGGAACCCATATTACTGCTGCTGCTTATTGAAGTAGGTGCTCACTTTTGTGGTTTTGAAAGAATCTTGAAAAGCCTGGAGCAAAAAGACCCAAGAGGTGTGACTTTCCCCATTCATCTCCATCAACTATTAATCTTGAAATATAAAAGTGACAATTTAATCACCAACGTTAATGATTTCACTGCAGCTTTCATCAAAACATAAAGTGATTTGATTGTCTGAAAATCTTCAATGGCTTTATCCTTCTGCAAATCTTACTTTTGCCAAAACCCCTTTAACTTACAAAAATACCCAGTTCCCCCATCTTCCATAACCCACACCCAAAGGAACATATTAAAATATTTAAAATTTTACATCAATACGAATAGCTTAGGGCAACTCTGAAAACTTCTGCATTCATTGGCTTTTTGGTCTGACACAAAACACAGCAGAATGTGGTCCCCATCCTGGGACACAGAAAAATCTGGCTTTGAGGTGCTTCTCACGGCAGGCTGTTGAATACTTATACTTCTTTGCCATCTTGCAGACGAGGGGCCTAGAATTAAATTTTAACTGGTACAGGATTTATGGTCTGTTAGAAATTTGCCTTTTTTAATCCAAAATTTCTTGTTCACGCACACATATAAACACACATGCACTTGCACACGTGCATGATTAATTTTGATATCTCATTCTCACAATGAAGAATTGTTTACTGGGAAAGATTTTTGAAAAAAAAAAAAAAAAATAATTGCAGTAGTATTCTCAGGATTCTGTATTGCCAGCTATGGCTAAAATGGGAATCCATCAAACAGACAAATGCATCATCATTTCCCCAAACACTATCAAGTATGATCATCATATCAACCTTTCATTTATCATCACTCAGAAAGAAAGATTTACTCCAAACCCATCTTTTTCTGTAAAAAATTAGTTATTTGCCCCTGTCAAATTGAGTATGGGAATGTTAAAGCTGATAGCATTTCTAATGCGTGTGGCTTGACTTGAGGATATGACGCAGTATCTCAGACAGAAATGTGTTTCATCTTCACTGGGAGGAAATTAGTTAAGTTCAAAGTTAAAATAGCGGTTTCTTCAGCATAATTCTGTGATGATGTTAATTTTGGCCTGAATGAAATGTCATTTATCACTATTAAGGCAGAAAATGAAAAACACACAAGCTAATTAGATAGTTTTTTTATAAAAACATTGCTATTGAACAAGTAAAGTCAAAATGTTTTGCTATCATAATGTGCCCATTTAAAACTAAGGTGACATCAAAGCTTGTGATAACTTGAATAACACTATGTTTGTATTTGGAGTTTCAGGGAAATAATCCAAATAGTCTTGTTTTGGAATATTTCTTCATCAGGTTCTTGTTAATGCAGAAATGGTTGAGTATCCTGGAGTTATGGGATGTCAAGGAGTAACACAGTGATGTTCTTGTTTTGGAATATTTCTTCATCAGGTTCTTGTTAATGCAGAAATGGTTGAGTATCCTGGAGTTATGGGATGTCAAGGAGTAACACAGTGATGTTCCTTTCTGATCAATAAATTACAGTTTTGTACCATAAATGTGGAATAAACCAATTGAATTCAACACACATTCCTGTGAATAATGATTTTCACCATGGATTGAGGCTTTTCCATGTTTAAATAAATTCAGATGACTGCCCCACGACTTTTAGTTGTTATGTCTCAACACCCTCAGGTCACAAAGTACTGGGAATTTCAGAAGCAAACCAGTCAGGATTTTTACTGCAGAAAAGCAGCTTGGATCACTCACTCTCAAAATCTCCAACATCAATTTATGACCTCTTCAGTTTGTTTGCCATTTACTAGTCTTGGCAGAACTCCACTGAAGCCAGCATCCTACTACATCCTAAGGTCAGACCTCATATATAGTTGATGGTAACCCCCTAAATCAATTGACAGATGCATGGATCTCCTTTGCCAGAAAATAGCAGCCTGCACCATTAACTAAAACTATCAGCCTGCACCATTACCCATAGAGGGTTATTTTTTATAAGGTCTTTATACAGCTTTAGTCACTAACTTCACTTCTTTCTTACACGGGTAACGCAGTCAGGATACCTCAGGAGAGCTTCACCAGAGTGCTGTCAAATCCAGTAGAGTCATGCTGATTCATGCCAACTGATAACTTCACTCTTCTCCCTATCTCTTTATCACCCTTTCCCTTTATTATCCTTTCCTTCACATGTGCATCCATGGGATGACAGAAACTCATTGCTCATTACATATGTTCTTACTCACTAAATTCAACAAAGCTCAACCTCTCCTCAGGAAACTTTGCTACTGGGAATCCACAGCTCCGGTCCTTCTGTTAGGTCCATAGTCGCCAGCCAGAGGAGACACTAATAAAGGGATTTGCCCTTCGGCTGCTAACATTTCCTTAGTAAGCTGTTTTATTCAAATATGATTTTACTGCCTATTACTGTCTATTACAAGTGTGAAAGGCTGGATGCAGGCTGTATCTTCATGACAAATGACCTGGGCCATGTTACTTTTGTTTCATGTGTGTCCCCCTGCCCAGTCTACCTCTTATTACTGTCTTCTGAGCATTTGCTATTTATTACTATTGTCCATAAGCTAGAGGCTGCTGGAAGCTGAGAAAATACATTATATAGGATCCTCACAGTTTATTTCTTATTTCTTACAACCTTTTCTTAGGCATATTCAGAAAAAGCCGAATGGTCTTTTGGTCTTACCCAGCACATCTGTTTTCACGTTACTGAAATATGTGTTAGTCTGTAAAGGTCTTCCTCCTCTGCAACAGGGGAAGAGTTCCTCATGCCCTGCTCTAGAGCTGTTACTAGACATGTGTCTGTGCGTCATACAATATGTAACTTTTCTTTGGCAAAGTTGGTGTCTTGAAGATGAGCCTTTAGCAGCCAATACACACGTACTTGATGTGTTGGGAAAATGAATATATGAATCATATTTTGAACAAATGCAGTAACTATGAAGATGGCACTTTGGCAGTAATGACTGATTAAACTGGGTGTGCCAGTTTGTCTGTCAGGAAACATCATTAAATGCAAGGCATTATTGTGTTTGCACTCATTGGACATGCAGAAATACTACAGTGATTGCAGTGTATAGAAATGGGCATTTATTCTGAAATCATGGGATTCACCTGTCCTTGACCCTCTCTTTCCAGGTAATCAATATCATACCTGTCACTATGCATATCACTAGATTTTTAGCTAGCTTTGATATCCGTTTAGTTTCAGTGAGTACTGAAGTCCTTCATTCGCTAGTTCCATTTTTCACTGTTTTTTTTTGTTTGTTTGTTTGTTTTGTTGTGTTTTTTTTTTGTACAAGCCCTTTATTTTTCAGGTTTTCTCATACTGAATATTGCTTGCTGATTCACCAGGTAGCTTTCTGACAGCTCGTGTGAAAGAATAAAAGGTGACTTATTTCCTCCCTATTGACAATCACCTCAAATCACCTCAAAGTCAACATGCTTTCAAACCGTTGTGCTTTGTTTGCTGTATGCTTTTAATTACTGCTCTTTTTCCTTTCGAAGAGTGGGGCTTGCTTTCCTCTCTCCCAGGTGCTCTCCTGTTTCCCCTAAAGTTCCTCTCCTCTCCTCTCCTCTCCTCTCCTCTCCTCTCCTCTCCTCTCCTCTCCTCTCCTCTCCTCTCCTCTCCTCTCCTCTCCTCTCCTCTCCTCTCCTCTCCTCCCCTCCCCTCCCCTCCCCTCCCCTCTCCTCTCCTCTCCTCTCCTCTCCTCTCCTCTCCTCTCCTCTCCTCTCCTCTCCTCTCCTCTCCTCTCCTCTCCTCTCCTCTTCATATTGACAGTATCTTCATTAGTATCTGATTCTGTAACCTTTATTCATTAATAATGCTAGCTCTGTCTCAGACAAGTGTTTTGAGAATTAAGGCTATGCCTCTGCAGGCATTTTGGAGCAAGGTCAGCACCACCCTCAGATCCCCAGTCACTGTGCCCCCACCATGGCACAAGTAGGTCCATCATAGCCTTACTCCGCGTGTGTCAGGTGCCTCTGGAGCTGTACCAAAGGTAAAGAGAAGTTTGGATAACCTTCATTTAGCAATTAGTGTAGTAGTGAGTGCAAGGAACATCCCAAGGCTCTTTAACAGCTCTAGTTGTTTATGCCAGGATAGCAAGGACAGCCTGGAGGGTGAAAGCTTTGCCTCTCCTCATACACTTCCTTTTAAAAGCATTGTCTTGCTGTGCTTCCTGAGAGAGAAAGTTAATACGTCCTTGCTAAACATATAGCTACCACAGGATGATGTTTCCTAGGCAACGTTCCTATGGAAAAGCAGCCTACTGACCATTCTCACATTGCTCTTGTTAAGTCAAGCAGTAATTTCATTTATTATTGTTCAAAAATGTGGTGGACATTTTGCAGGTGAAAAAGAAGACAAAGTAGCCACTGGTATTTAAGAAGAGCCACAAATTAGTCTTTACACACTGGTCTTCAAACAGCGCACCTGACAGGTGTCATGCACCTGACAGGATCATAATCATTCCTGTGAAAATTAGCATCACCTATTAGACCTAGGTGTTCCACAATTGAATAAATCATAACTAGACTTATTTAAACTAGCTATAAAATCCATGTCAGCAGCCCTAGATGGAGGTGACAATAAGTCTCCAAGCTCTGTTGCAGGAGGCTTGTGCTGGTCGCTGAGGTCAAAGTCACGCACTTCAAACACACACAACACTGCACAAATGCTAGACACTGTTATTGAGGTGCTCCTCTTTTCACCATGTCTGTCTCTAGGGCACCATGAAATTTGTATTTCTGTAAGCTAATTCAACCCTGTCTCCCTGATAAGAATGCCTATAAACTTTTTTTTTTTTTCCTTACTAAGGAGGAGGAAGGAAGGAAGTAATAAAGGAAGCATCGCACACTGATATAATCAAGCACAGGAGAGAAAACCAAAATCCTTCCAGCAACAGGTAGCACCTAAACAAATGGTGAACAAGGCAGTTTGTCGATATGCTGGTCCTGTGCTTCCTGGGCTGTCTTTCTCTCCTCAGATTCTTAACTTGACGGACTGTTGATTGCCTATTTTTTTTCAGGAGATGGCACTAAAGCCTGTCAAAGGAACTTGCAATGTCTATTCTTAGCCTCCAGATCTATTGCAGAAGAGAGGTGAGGTTCTTCTGCTAGCCGAGACAAAAAAGATCCAGCTGCCTGCAGACTGATAAAGCACACCTGCAATTTCCATTTATTTTTCAGTTTCATATATATGGTGTTGGGCTGCATCATCTCCCTGTCACTGCAAGATTTGGCTTATATTAGCAAAGCTCATGTTGAGGGGGAGCAGCAGTAGGTAACAGAAGAGCTACCCCACTTTCTCTTTAGAAAAATGACTCCCAAGCAAGAAATAACCCTCTCCTTGCAATCACAGCAACAGAAGAATACAAAAGTATAAAATAGGTGGTGTGTTTTAGGTGGTTCAGACATGAACATGACACTAAACTGAGATTTTATACTCGGGAGGTGGGGATTCGTTCTCCTCTGCTTCAACCTGAACAAGACATGAGAGAATACGAGCTGCGAGGGCAAGGCGCTGGCCATCAGTGATCCCCAGGGAATTTTCTGCTCCAGCTCCCTCAGCCTAGCAGCATTTACCATCACTGTAAAATTATGCAACTAGGTCTAGAGCAGAGTAGATCCATGCAACCCAGAAGCACTGATGGTGCAGTTCTGAGTCCTTGCATGAGGGAACTAGTTGGCCTCACACAAAGAATATGAGATGATATAGTTGTCTTAATGGGTCTCCCCTCTGACCCTATGCATTCAACAATCAGGCGGAAAAACTCCCTCCTCTCCACACTCTAGAGGGCTGATGCAGGTCACACATGGATGAAGGCAGCTATTTCACACTTGGCTTCCAAATGGTACAGCGTGCGTGTCTGGGGAGTGAAGAGAGGAGGGAACAGGAAAGGAGGAGGAGGAATGAAAACAGTGCAGTGGGGCTGAATCTGCTCCTGAATCATTTACGACACTGACTGGATCTAAATGCAATTCACTGAAAATGCTTTGTTTGGGGGTTTTGTTTGCTTTTATCTTTATAACTTATCCAGGAGAGACTGGAGCTTTTATTAACTTTGTGGTTTTTTGGAGTTCTTATGTTGTCTTTTGTCCTATTTCTTCGGCTCAGTGTAGTTTTGAGACTGCCTAGTTTATTTCCCAGTCTTATGAAATCCTACAAGCTGCACTCCCAATGCCTTTTAAAGTTTTGAGGTTATTCATTAGATACACTGGAAAAGAACAAACTAGATTCATTTAGCAATTACCACCCAACGCATACCTGGCAGGTCAAACCCAGTGTAGCTTTTTAAGAGATACATCTATTTCAGCTCACACATGCTGTCCCTGATTCTGCTTTACAGATCTTTAGGTCAGTAAAAGCCTAAAATATATTCCAGATCATCTCATATAGTGGCAAGTGATGAGGATAATTGTTCATGCCCCTCAGTATGCATGATTACAAGCCATGATGCTTGCATGAAACCAGAGAGCAGCCTGAGTGAAAACTGCCTGTTAGAGGTATTATATTTAGATATATTCACAGCTCAGGTTCTAAAAACTTTCCAGAAAGAAGAAACAATGTTCAAATCTTGCTGAGGGAACAGGTTTTGAATCTAAATCTAAAAATACTTCCTGCAATCACATATTTTGAGAAAAAAGATATATTTAGAGAGGTGGAAGAGTATTCTTGAAAGTGAGCAAAGGCAGAAAATGGGTGCAGAGTTATAGTTTTATTCCTTTTCTGCTTTGGGCTTACATACAGGGTTTAGTATGAGTGTACTCAGTCTTAGAGAAAGGTGCCCCGAATGCAGCTTTTTAAACAGGTGATGGTCACTGTTTGGAGAACTGGTCAAAAAAATTATTTCTCTTACACTTTGGCACAGGAAAAATAGCTTGGGAGTGTTAAAGTTATTGGCGTGTATTTGCCATGGGCAGCACTAGGAAGGCTGACAGGTTTCTTCTTCTCAGGACCCATGTCACACTGTCAGAGACTGGTATTCCTGCTTATATCAGGCACACCCTTGACTGGGATGTGTATCTGTCCCTGCAATCCTGTTCTTACAGCTTAATGTATCAAAGCCTGCACACATTAATTTTAATTCCTGTGACTACGCCAAGCTCTAAATTGAGGCGGTTCATGAATCATTCAGCTGGGGAGGCAGCTTCCAGGAGAGAGGCAAGGCAACAGTTGTGACAGCTAAGCCCCCCCAGCTATCCCAGGTTTCACTTACTCCTCTATGGCAGTATTCTTATTTACTCTGCCTACTGCAGTCCTGCAAAGACAAAATATTACCACTTCCCTGCAGCTTGTTCACCTTTCCTTCTCCCAGGAGCTACTCAGAGCTGTCAGCTCACTCATATTTGTCCCTAACCAGCTCCAGATGAAATGAGAGAAGAAAGCCAAACAGCTTCAGATGCAGCTTGTTGGTAAGAAAACCCTGTTTGGACTGCAAGGGAGAGAACTTGTCTCAGAACCTCAAGCAGTAATTGAGAAGGACAGAGAAAAGCAAGGGCAGGGCATGAGCAGTTGAGTTTTCCCTGGGCAACCTGGCAAGAGTGGTATCAGCATCAGTTGTATCAGTGGTATAATCAAAAAGATTATCCCAGAAGCTGGAAAGGAAGGTGTTATATCTTACATTCTTAGTCAGGGAGCAGTGTACAGAAGAACTAGAACGCTTCTGGAGGCAGGGGAAAGTGTGGGCCAAAGATGGGATGTTGCCTCATTATTATATTGTGTGGCTCACAAGCTAGCTCCTTACTTCTGCAAAGGGGAGCAGTCCTGATCTGCCTTGTAAAGATTTTATCTCTAAGAAATCTCCCTTGAGAAGTCACACTCCCTCATTTCTGTCTCCCAAGATCAAGGCTCTCAGTCTCCCTCTGTATCTGAGAGAAGGAGGGCAGCTTTTCCCCAGTCTGTGATGCACAATGCATGACAATTTGGGCAGGGGTCTTGGGCAGCTCTCCTACTCCCAGTGTAACTCAGCCCTTGCCTGTCTCCTAATCCCTGTGTGGTAAAGCACAGACACCCACACAGATACAGCTCTGAGCAATGCTTTCTCCATAGGGGATGCAAGAGCTCATCAGTGGTACCAGGCTCCAGCTCTCTGGTGGCTGTCTGAAGCTCAGTAGCACAGGGTTGTCGCTGGTACTCTCCTTCATTTCCTAAAGCTCAAGCAAAATGTAAGGCATAGGTATGTACCCAAACAGTACCTCAAACTGAGTGTCTGATGAGGGCATGCTACTTCTGAATCAGCTTTGCAGTATATTGGAGTCTTTAAAACCAGTCAACTGAGAAGATGAGGGAAGCCTCAAAATTTACTTCATTTGTATTGTATCAGTTTTGCAAATACCTTAGAAGGGATATAGCCAGAAACATTTCTACCAGTAGATAGCATTGGCTTTGCATAGTAATGAGCAAAAAGTGAAGGAAAGGAGATAACAATGTTCTCAGTTGCGTTATGTCTCCTGCAGTTCAACCAAACAACTCCCTGTTTTGAGCTCATGAGCATTTGCTGTGTGTATATTTTATGGGCTCTGGGTAACTCTTCTTAGTCAAAGGATTTTTTTCAGCACATATGGGCTTCCAAATATAGTGAAACCAATTTGCTTTGCAAAGCAATATATCTGCTAAAGGGCAGCTTTATTTTCCTTTAGGTAACGCACATCTTTTATGAACAGCAGGATCCTGAAATACAAAGCTGTCTAATTGGGGGCAGGAAGAAACAGCCTACTAAAACTAGTTAAAAACTCAGTGACATATTTTAAAATCTCAAAGGATCCTGACCTCAAACCTTTTATAGCAGCTATTCCCAACTTTTTCCAGCACTTAAGCAAGAATGAGCAATCACTGTTTTACTAGCTGTGTCTATTAAACTAAAGAAATTGTTCATACATTTGAAGGATTCACCATGAACATGGTTGACAGTGAAAGCAGGTCTGCCAGTCAACGAGACCTCTTCTGCAACACCTTGTGTACTGCCCAATTCAACCCTGCCTATCCCACACTTCAAGCTCTACTCTATGAAGAGCTGAAGCTTGGCTTTTTTTCTCTTGGGGATGTAACTCCGGGACCTAAGGCCAAAACCTGGAGTTCAGAGACATATGGGGTCTAGATGCCATGTCCAGCCAGCTGAGGACACCAGGAGCCAAAACCCTACAGTCTGAGAGGAAAGTTGCCAAGACTTTGCCAGTTGGACACATTAGCAGTGTGATCTTGATGGCAGGGTGTGATACCTAAAGCTAAGAGTGCTATATGTTAAGTGTCAAGACGTGAACAACATGCCAAGACCCCGACTGTAATCAGTGAGGAGTCAGGTTCCAGTTCAGCACCCCAGCGTCACCTCCTGGTGCCATTTGAGACAGCAAAGAGTAGCCGAGATATCCACACAGGGCTGGGTAATATGATGTGGAGCTTAGGGAAGACCTCAGCCTCCTGGAGGGAGGCATAGTGTTGCACTTAAGCAACTGAACCTTACCCCTACTGAGTCCAGTCTGCAGAGGCAAGGAGGTTTACCTACAACAGATGCCAACATTTGGCCCAGTCACTAGTTCTCTGGCTCAATTAACTGTATTGGCAGTATGGTCCACTGACTATAACGGGAGCATGGCCATCAGGTTCTTATGTATACAGCTACATTATGCTGTGCTAAATTGGAGCTGAATCTCACTCTAAACATAGTAACGCACCCAAATTCTTACTTACCTCTGGAGTGTACGTGCTTCTATCCTCATGGGAACAGAGCAGATATTCTCCGCAGAAAGTAAGTATACAGCTGAATGAGGTCAGGTCTCCTTAAAAAGCTGGTGAGGCCTGTAAAAGTGCTCTACTTTTCCAAAGCAGTTGCCATGCGCAGCCGAGCCTTGAAAGGTCATGGGACAGAAAGGTCCTTATGGCAGATGGATGTGGTGAGCACTCCCACGGGAAAAAGGATGTAGTTCTTGATCTGGATTGTGAGGCTTGTGGGCTTTTTTTGAGTTAGTTAGTTTGTTGTTTGTTGATTTTGCAGCAGAGGGGAGCAGTTAGTTATGGGTTGCAAAAAAGCTTTATTAGTCTCTATACCTAGAAGCAATGCCTGATTCTTTTTCTTCCCAAGTGACTGACTGAGTAAGCTAGAGAGCTCAATTCCCACTTGCCTGCTCTTGCCCTGTGTCATTAATATCCCCAGCTTCGTCATGCTGCAGTGGAAAAAGAAGTTTTGCGGGCCTCAGGAGTCTCACATTCAGTTACACAGTGAGGAGGAAAAACTGAGAAAACTCTTTGCTGCACAAGCATCTCTATTTGAAGAGAATACCAGGATAGAGAAGACATAAATTTACTAGTGAGGGTATTTCCCAAACAAGAAACATGAACAGTGTCCTAGTCCATAGGACGACACAATACAACATGTAAACAAAATGATACCCTGTGGGGATATTTGAATGTTAAATTATTTTCTGAGAATCTCTCTATAGGATCTGGAAAAGCTTCTTCTCCAAACAGTGCAAAACCAACTTTTATAACTGTGTCCAGTGCTGACAAAATGGCACCCACCCCCTTCTGCAGTGGCTTCACAGCTAGGGCTTGTGCCGTCTCTAGTCAGGACAGGCATACCTGACTTGTTTCCAGGACATTAAAAATTGTTAAATTTAATTAAAAAATGGTTAATTTCAGCAACAGCTCTTGTCTTCCACCGCATTTTGGCCTGTCCTTATTATGAGAGAAAAGGTTTTTTATTACTATTCAATATCTGCCACAATAAATCGAACTCCATATACTAACAAGAGGCTCAGAGTGAGTTAAATATCAAAGGATTAATAAAATATGATGGATAATAATTTCTAGCTAACACAGGCATTTGTAAATTTATTGCATGTTTTAAGAAACAGTCCTCAATTTTTGAGGACAGTGTGCATTCTGAATGCATGCTTTCTGCCTTCCCTCCCCTACCCCTCTTCAATAAGCATTAGCTGCAGCTCTTGTGTGATGGCGAGCTCCTCTGCATATGGAAGCAAGTGCTCCCTGGTTATCACAGACTGACATTCAGCAGCTTCACTGATGTGTAGATAATGTCAGCCTGGAAAGGTGGTGGGCAGCATCTTGTCCAGCCTTCCCTGTGGTAACGAACGATAAGCATCTCCAGCTGTCAAAAACCTCCTTCCTTCTATATGCAAAACTTACATCCCATTTGTGGCAGCTGAGAAAGAGAGATATGTCCTTGGTTTAACATGCTTTGCAGTTAATCCTCCCCACAGAGTATTTTAAAGCCAACTGCAGTAACTCAGTATATTAAGGGATTTGGTCAGTGACCATATTTTAATGGCCATCAGATTGATGGTGTCTGTCTTTATATTGTAATTCTCTTTTGATACTTATGTATGCATTGCATGTACAAGCAAAAAGGGAGGAGGGAATTTAATAAATTCTGGGGCCTGAGAGAAATACAACCTTCTCCAGGAATCCAATGTGCACCATTTCATTATTTTTTATATCATTACCTATCTCAGCTTGCAGAAACAAGTTGCTTATAATTGTAATGAACAGACTGATGTATGATAGTCAATATTTTAAGCACTTTAAATAGTACTTGATGTTATAAGCTGAAACCATCACACTTTCTCTGGACAGTGGCCTGAAGCAATGTGATGACATGAGGTGTTGTCAAATTGGAAAAAAAAAAAATCAATCAAACAGGCATAGGTACTAAAAGATAAATTATTCCGGTACTACAAGGAAACATTTTTTTGAAGCACTGTGAGAGTGGCGAGGCACTGGAACAGGTTGCCCAAAGTGGTAAATGCCCCATCCCTGGCAGCATTCAAGGCCAGGCTGCACAGAGTCTCATGCAACCTGGTCTAGTGGAAGATGTCCCTGCCCGTAGCAGGGGGGTTGGGACTGGACGATCTTAAGGTCCTTTCCAACCCTAACCATTCCGTGATTCTATGATTCTATGTTTTTTAATGCTGGTTTCCTGAGGTTTATGTGATTGCACTGAGTGTGCCTGTGTCTGCATTTTTCTGAAACCTGTTGAGTCAGTAGCCAATTTCACCCAACTTTGACAGAGATTCCAAGCTATCCTGCACTTGCCAGCTCTGTGAAATAGGGTGTCTGAGTAGAGGTGAGACCCATTTAATACCCTGATGAAGGAAGAGGGGGAGATAAAAAAGGAAGGGGGAGGGAAGGAAAAAAGGAAAAGGAAAAGGAGAAAGAGAAAAGCTCTTGTCTTACTACGCATCAGCACACTTGCTGTCAGACACAAACCTTAGTGTATTCGCTGCTTGCCTTGCCCTGACACCAGCACAGTGTAACACAGCCTGCACACAGCAGCTAAAAGGCAGCAGCTGGACTTTAAACCCTGCTATACTCAACAGCACAAACACACCTGGACTCACTGCGGTAGCGTTCCCTGTGCTCCACCCTGGAGTGTGGACCTCCATATGCTGGGGGAGAAACAAATCCATGGCAAACCAGGGAGCTGGAAGAAGACTTAACCAGAGTTGCCCATCTAAGACCTGATTACTTCTAACCACTCCTATAGCTTTATGTCAGTTTCTCCTGAGTATTTGAGTGCAATTGCACTGCAACCAATAGGACTCTGAGCAGCTGTCACTCCCAATTCAAACTACAAATCCGCTGGAGCAGAGGAAGGTGCAGATCCAAATCTCCCACAGCCTAGTGGAGAACTTTAACTGCTGAATTATTACACAGTGGGACAGGAACATGCCCACTTTTCTGAAAGAAAAGCTTCACAACTTTAGAGTATGTTTTGCATCCACCTTGGAGGTAGGCATTTGACAGCAACTGAAGGGGCAAGTTTTAATATCCACAGTCACCCATGTTCTGTACAGAGTACCTTTGGTAGCTATGCTCTTGGCATTTTAGGTTCCATGGATCCTTTCTGTCATACCTTACCCCTAATGTGCACTGCACAAAGGACCTAGGCCCCACACTCAGATAATATGGGTTCCTCCAGCCAAGTAGTGCCTTGCACTCAGTGCCCCATGCTAACACACTTCTGTTCATGAAACAGCAATCCTGCAGCTGAAGAACAGCCTTTCCAGGCCTGCAGGCAGGAAGGCACTTCTGGAGATGGTCACGTTCTAGCCCCAGCACTCCAGATATGTCTCACCAGGGCTAAGTCACCTCACTTGTCCCGCCGGTGACATTGCTTAATGCAGCACAGGGCACTGTTGGCCTTATCTGTGGGTAGGGCACACTGCTGGCCTGTGTCCAACCTGGTGTCCACCAGGACCCCTTCATCCTTCTCTGCAAAACTGCTTTCAAGCCTTTTGGCTGTCTGCATGTATTGGTCCATGGGGTTGTTCTTCTCTAGGTTCAGGACCTAGCACTTCCCCTGGTTGAACTTCATGAGGTTCCTGTCACCCCGTTTTTCCAGACTGTGGAGATCCTGCTGGATGGCAGCATGACCCACTGGTACACCAGCCACCCTTCCAGTTTTGTACCAGCTGCAAACTCTTGTGCTTTCCCACAGCCAGCACACTACTATGGGATGACGTTGTGCTTCAGTGTGAGCAGCTGCATTGCTTCAGCAGTTCCAGCTAAGGCTGAGCCTGCAGTTTGGGGTGCTGAGGGCACTGAGAGGTCAGGGCAGGAATCTAGTCAATTTACTGCTCTAAAAGTAAATTTACGGTTCTAGACAATTTACAAAGGAACACCCAAAGTCTGAAAAGCCTCAGGTGAGTAAGCATAGATATCGTGCCCTGAGCTTCTTTTAAATAGCTCACCTTAAGCTGTTAATATCTGCTTTGCAACTACTTGTCTGAAAAGGTATTTCAGCTGAACTAACTGCTGTGCAGGACCTAAGCAGTATTTTGTTGTGAAACATGCTACGTACAGCAGAAACCACATTTCTACCTCCAACACAAATGATTGCCTCCCTCATCCTATGTTTGCTCAGGCGCAACAATAAGTCATCTGTCTTACACTGCTTTTTCTACCGGTACCAAAATCAGTACAAACAAATAAAAAGTGAAAAAAACTCAAAATCTGAGAATTTTAGGGCAGTGCTACTAGAAATACATGCCTTAAATAAGCAGCCATATTTGGCTAGGTTAGTGCAATCAAAAAAGGAGATAAATGAAAACATAGTTATTTTGTTGGCATCATGACTGTCTGTGTTACCTTTCCACAAGCAATAATAAGTTCTAAAATGGTTTTTTGCCTAAACACATAGGATTTCACATGTATTTTTACTGCAGGTGGAATAAACAGAAATAATGGCAGGTAAACAAAATGAAAAATGTGTCTGGAGAACAGTAGGGAGGATGCCAAATCACACCTCTGTCAGCACGCTGCTCACAGTACTTGTATGGAAGGATGGTGCTCTCTAGGTATGATGGAGATCTATAAATAGCTGCATCATTGTATAACCCAGCGGCAGTCTCATTCCCTTTCTAAATATAGGCTGTGCAGCAAAAGACAGTCTGGTGATGTGTTGCTACTGATACTGATTAATAGCTTGACTCACACTGCCCAGCTAATAGAAATGAAATGTGTGCTTTGGCTTGGAGGTAATGCACTGGATAGGGTATATCTATAGGAGAAAAAAAACCCCAAACACCAAAACCCACAACAAAATTAGCTTTGGGTTTGTAACTAGTGGAGAAGAAACTGAAATCTAAGATATTTCATAATGCAGGGAAATGCTACATTATGTTTCTCTACTCATAAGTTTAAAGAAAGGTGAAGATATCATTAATGAAATGTTTACTGTCCCGTGTTTCATTCATTAAAAAAAAAATGTTTATTGCCTTTGAGTAATTGCAGAAAATTCATTTGGGGACTCATAATGATCTCACATTTCCTAGGTTAACCTGGCTGGCATGCGTGGGATGGGAGTTCAACATGGGTCACATTTGCTCAGGATACACATGCAGAGCTCCCACTATCAATCTGGGTCGCATGTGCAGAAGTGAGGGACAGATTTCTGTAACGTATAAATTATCGTTACCTAAAGAGCTTTGAGATCAATGCAGCAAACTGCATCTAACAAACACTTTGCCCTTCAAACTTTAATTATCATAAATAGTGCATTCATATGCTTGTTCAGTCATACGGCCTGTGTACTCCCTCACATCCAATCTGTGTAATCAATATTGCCGATTCAGAATACAAGGATTTTACATCCACCCTTTTTGTATTTCCAGTTAAGGTACTCTGTCTGATGAAGCCCTTGCTGATGTCTCTAGTTCTTTACTTGGAGAAGGTGAATGTCTCACTTTAAGCTGTGAATTTAACTTTGATGGAAAGTGCTGCAGTGGAGTTCCTTATAGCTTAGGACACTGATCTTTGCTCGGGAGTGAAAGATAGCCTTCTGTAGCAAAAAAGCAGCATTGTTTTGTACCATTGTCTCCACCAATTTGTCCAGATTTTCACGTCTTTCTTTAGAATGAGTTTAGTTGTCTTCCAGGGGCCTCCTTTTGCAGTAAAGCAGTTCTCAACATAAGTAAAGGTCCTGAATTAATCTAACATCTGTTACTAGAAAGAGGTTTTTTTGGGAATTGAAGTAGCCCCTCCACGCTTTGCATTAGATAAGCATACAGGGAGGGGAGCTGAATTCAGGTCTCCTATTTCTGTGGGGCATCTCCTGTTGTTGCAACAAGGGCTTTCACACTTCCCATGTGCAGTTGCTGTGGATCACTGTCTGCCTTTTGTCTAGCTCAGTATAACCCGGAAGCAAAACCATACCAAGTCCTGGCATAGCAGGTACCCAAGTGTTTTGGCCACTGCAGGAAGCAGCCTCAAGGACACTGCATGAGTCCCCCTGATGTCTGGTGGAACATCTGGGAAATCAGAGATCTCTGTATACCTGATTGCAGCTGGCAATGGTCCTGGTGTGAAATAAGTGTCCTCTTTTCAGCAGCTCAGTCATCCCAGCACCTGTTGCTTCCAGCTCCCAACATGTAGGTTACCTCACATCCCCAGACAGTGAGAAACCACAAAGCCTGGCCCTTCCCTTCACTTGCAGGGAGAGATATGGCACTCCTGGCTTTGTTAAGCCTCTAGCACGAACATGGCTGTGGGATGCCCACTGCTTTCTCTTTCATGCTCACTACCTCTAAATTGATCTCTCTGATATTTCACACCCTCAGTCAATTTCATCTTGTGAGTTAAGAGGTGGGTGGACAGACCCCTTGGTACCTGATGTCAGGAAAGACACCAGGTCTGGCTAGCCCACCGGTTTGGGATACCTCTGCACCCCAATCCAGACATGCTCCTGCCCAAAGCCTTCTCAGTGTCATTGGGCAAGTGAGGTAGTGCTTGCTCACAGCTGAAAGAGATGTTGCTGTTGCACGAAGCTGAGGATTCCTAGTTAGGAGGTCACAGAAGCATCAAATGACATGATCTGAAACTTGAGTCTCGTCTTCCTTCTCTATTTTATTTATCTCTTCTTCAGACTCCAGCTCTACTGTTCAACACTAAATCAACCATTTCCTCACAGCACCACATCGGATTTTGATGAAGAAAATCTTATTAGGTTAGCAAGCATCAGAGAAAAAGTAGTGTTACGATCTTTTTTGAACAACTTCCCTGACCTTTCCCAGTTTCTTGTTTCAAGCAGTTAGGTGTTCAGTTTGCACCTCCAGTAGCCACAGTGTCAGTAATTCCTTTCTTCCTAACAATTTAGCTGAATTTCCCACCAAAACAATGTTTTTAATTCTTTTCCTTCAGGATGCAGAGCTCTGCCCCAGCTGCTTCCCTTTGACATATTTACAGTAATCAAAAATGAAATAAGGAAACCCTTACTCTTGCTTTTAAACACAAATCTTTCGTGACAGATTAGACATGGAGGGATAACCTACCCGGCCGGAGGAGTCAGGTATTTACCTGCAGGAGTGCACAGCAATATTCAGCAGAGACATGGTACCAGCAGCTTGATCTTGGTCATGTGAATAACCTTAAAACCTATAAACCCCAGGGAAATGCTTAAGGGATGCTCAAAGGGAACTTGCACAGAAATGACAAGCCTTATCCATCAGGAAGGTTTCTGCCCTGAAAGCCTCACCTCCTCTACTCAGCCCTTGCTGTCCCCACAGCTAAATGCCTACACTCAGCTGGGGCTGTGCAACACAGTACCAGTAGTCAGCCCATGGCTGCCCCATGCCCCAGAGGATGACTCAAATCACCAAAATACAACTCTCAGGGGCTTCCATTCCCAAGAACTATCATGTATAGTGATGACGACTCAGACCCAAAGAGCTAAGCTACAACTCTGATGAAAAGTCATGTACATAAAGATTTGCAGTGTTCCTACGTAAATCTATCATGCTTAAATGGGCCTGGAGAGATACTAACCCTGATGGACACCCAGGCAGAAGATGACTTCCCACCAGACCCCACTTTAATTATTGATCTTCATTTTTAAAGGAAACATGAAACATATGGATACTTTGGAGTTTATGGTACAGTGGCACATTGCTGCTTGCATTTAATGTAGGAGCAGGCAGAGTAGCATGATTTAGATACCCTGTTGGATTGTGAACTTTCCAGGGAAAGCCAAACTGTTTGATCAGGAGAGTGCAGATCCTGTGGGAAGGTTCTGGGACAGGTGTTCTCCGATGCACTGGGCACATGGATTCCCATGCAGCAAGGAAATACAGAGTAATTAGGTCTGAAGGCACATGCAAAAAGTAGCTCAATGGTGACACAGTAATTAGGTCACCATGCAAGCACCAGCAGAGCAGGGATGCTATTCTCTATTCTGGTCTCTACCAGGAAGTGCTTGCATGTTCTCCATCACTGAACACGTAGGGAGGCCACTCCACTGCCCCTGCAGACTGCCTCACAGGCAAGATTTAAAACTCGCCTGGCTCTGGCATTTCCCCAGTGGCTACCTCCTACAGCACCGAGCCTACTGTGGCTGTCAGCAGCACCTTGTCAAGGCTCTTCACCTGATCCTCCTGAAGACTCTTGGACTCCCTGCATCCTGTTCATGAAAATCCCAGCCATCTGCATTCACACCTTCTTGGTGAAGCCACTGTGACTAATTTACAGTCTCTTCCTGATTGTTTAGTAACAAATCGTTACAACCAAGGCCTTTTATTGATAATTTGCAAATACAAGCAACAGTTTGATTCTTGGAATTGATTATTTGTTAAAGCCACTTCCCCATGACTATACAAAACATGGCATTTGTTACTTGGATTGTGTAGGTTAAAAAAGCATTTAGGAAGAAAATATGCCTCCCTGTGGCAGGCTGCAAAGGCATCATGTCTTTTACAAAACAGCTGTAGGAGGAAAGGAAAAGCAGCAATATGCTGCCTAAAATAATACACTTGTAGTCTTCCTTTATTAGCTTCAAGAAAAAAGGTTGAGGTGCAGGACAGCATGGTGATTCAAACCTTACAAGCACAGTTGACTGGATTCTGTTGAATCTTCCAAGTCAACACACTAACAGCCAGGCCAAAGCAAAAAGATCTACAAAGCTAAAAACCATTTCGGGCTTAATAAAAACTAATTTACGAAAGCTGAGAACTGAATATCCCTCCATCCTGCCAGAAGAACTACAAAGGCCCTGCCTGTGTCCATATATGTCTTCAGGACCCCTCCAGGTATGAAAGCCTCTCCCATCCCCTCCACTGCTTTCAGCAAGATGTGCCATGAGCCTGCCTGACCCAGAGAGGCCCAGAGCATGAAGAGGTTTAATATGAGATAATACAGTCAGGCTACCTTCCCCTATGTTACAGATCCCTGACAAAGTATCTGATTGAGCAACAGAGTAGGAAAATGTGAAAAAACAGTCAGGGGAAACAAACGGCAGAATTCGTTGTGAAGATGACTGAAAGGTTCTGGAAGGTTGTGGTCCATCCAAATGTGGCCCATCCAAAACACATTACCTATGTAATACAAGCAGGTCAGATTGTTTTCATAAGGTCTCTGTCCTGCACAGTCACTCAAGCTGCAGCAATGGCAGCATCCTGCTCCGGGCTGTTGCACTTCCCTGCATCTCACCACTTATCCCTGCAGTGGGACAGGCTGCACTGTTGCTCACTCTTAATTCCCCTCAATTTACACTTTTATGTATTTCTACTTTCTGCCTTAATTCTTCTTTGGATGTTTTAACAGTGCAAACCAGCTACCCTTCATTCAGCATGTCCCCTTTACCCACTAGTGGAGGAAAATCTCCTACACAATCCCAGTTCCAGTAGGGTGGCAAATGGTGCTAAACATGAGTGAGACAAAAAGATGCCATGCAGCTCAAAGCAATAGCTTTGAACATTACAGTTTCTTTCTGTGCTTAGAAAACAGGATTTGCCTTCCTGGCAAAGAAAAGTCAACACCCTCCATGTTTTGCATAGCCAAAATTAATGCAACATGGAGCATGTATTAAAGCACTCTAACCAGGCAAGCAAGCTTAGAAAAGTAAAGATTGAATATTTTGCTCTTCATGAACAAAATGCCATTGCAGTTTATTCATATGTTGGAATTATTTAAAACATTATGTATATTAATCCAAAAGTAACTCTAAATAGATGGCTCACTTAGCATCTATATTCTAAGTTGAAGCCCCTCCTTAATCTAAAGTAGGGTTTATTTTATTGTAGCAATAACAACAAAATCAGATGCTTTTAGTTGAGACTAATCAGACCTAATAGGGTCTGGTTGTCCCAGACAACATGGTTTCACTACATTGCCATCTTTCTTCACCAATGTAAAAGGCTTATTTTAAAAGTAGGTCATCACTGGCATCAACTTCATTAACAAACACCAAAGTTCTCATGACTAAATCATACATTAAAGCTGAATAACCCTTCTTCTTCTGCCACAGATGACTATTATGGACAGCTGTAGTTATAGGAACTCTGGCACTACAATATAATACATTAATTTTAGTGAAAAAAAACCAAAATCACTAAGGCTTCAGGACCTGAAGAGAACATAAAGATCTTATTGCCATTACCTCTATGTGTTCTTATGCTGTCAGGTGACAGGTATGTGATTCTGTACAATACTATTGTAAAAGCATAAGATTAAAAGCACCCTAATCTCCCTGACATACAACAGAAATATAACAACCCAGGCACACTATTCAAAATCCATCTGAGTCCAGGTGGCTACCGTCAGAAATGCACACTGGGTAAAAAGGTTGGAGCATATTGCATTTGTTCCCTGGTGTTTTCCCTTTGCTGAGGAATTTTCTTTCATTGATGTGGACAGAGCTCTCACTGCATGCTCAATTTAATTGAGTAAAATCCCTGTGATAACAGACTGTAGCAAGATAAATCTTCCTTTGTGCCAGCTGCTTTATTTACATAGCCCTGTACTAATGTTTCTAGCACTTGTGTATTTTATCAGCATATTTAATGGGAAGTGTAACATTGGGTGCAGGGATTACAAATAAATTAATGCTGCATTAATTATAATTGTTTACCTTAAATTGCATCTGAGCTTCTAAATGATAATCTAACTAAACTAAGAGGGAGAAAAGAAAATCTGTATTACTGGAGTTTTATGAGCAGCTGTTAAGAAAGAACTGGTGGCCGGGCACTAAGAATAAAGCAGTGGAAGAGCAGACCTGATGCTCCAGGTGGTCTGCTTTCCTATAAACCATCATAAAGGGGAAAGCAATTACACCCCTGCAGCTCTCAGGAACTGACACAGAAATACATAGGCCTGATTTTGTGTTGCAGAGAGTTTTTCCACCTGAAAAACATCTTTCTTTGAGATTTCCTCTTCTAAAGCACATCCATACAGACTTCACTAGTAACTGCTGCTCTTCTGAGGACTGAGGGCCAAACCATGGCTGACAACAAAGTTAGCGTTAAGACACTGTTGCTTTCCCTTGCTGTCAGATTTTCCTCTTATGATTCTGCTTTTACCCTCAATGTGCTCATGAGCTGCAGGAGTTCTATCTAGTGTTGATGTCTCATAGTTGACTGACAGTGGGTAGGCACAGTAATAGTCTTTTCCCATTTTTACCTAGTTTCTGTTTCCTCACATTAGCTAGCTATTTTGTTTGTGAAATACAATTAATGGCCCAGGTGCAATCTATTCCAAGACGGTTTTGGCAGCATGAGTGTCAGGGCTCCTGCTAACCAGTTTTCAGTTTCTAGCCCTCAGGAGGAGGAGCTGAGCCCTGTTGTATTTCTATACATATAATTGCTGCCAGATAAATCACTGGCAGCTGAAGATGCTACTTGGGCGAAAAGGCAGTTCTTCATCATAGAGAGAATACAGCTATGGATTCATCAGAAAGGCACAAGTGATAGATTAAACGTGGAGAGGACAAAGACAAGGCAAGGTGACATAGAACTCATGATTTGTTTCATTTACCAAGCAGCTCTGAGAGCTGGCTGTGACCTCCTTGCAGCACCCCTCACACTGGAAGCTGTGACTTCAGGAGCACCTCCTGTGTTTAAAGTATTATTCAGACTAGAAAGGGTGTCATATTCTTGTACCAGCTTTCCCAGCCAATCTACCTGTCCTGGTTTAGCAGTAGCAGTCATTTTTTCTCCTTCTTAGTAGCTGGTGCAGCGCTGTGGTTTTGATTTTCGGCCTGGGAATAGAGCTGAAAAAGCCGATGTTTTCAGTTGCTGGTCAGAATGTTTACTCTGACCAAGGACTTTGTGAGGCTCATGCTCTGCCAGGGAGGAGGGGAAGCCGGGAGGAAGCCGAGAAGAAGCAGGGACAGGACACCTGACCCAAACCAGCCAAAGAGGTATTCCATACCACAGCATGTCATGCCCAGGATGTAGAATGGAGAGTTCCCAGAAGGGCTAGATCACTTCTGTGTGGGGGAGTTATCCGTCGGCGGGTGGTGAGGTGTTGTATTCTCTTGCCTTGTTATTTCCTTTATCATTATTATTATTGGTGGTAGCAGTAGTGATTTGTGTTATACCTGAGTTACTGGACTGTTCTTATCTCAACCCGTGGGAGTTGCATTCTTTCGATTCTCCTCCCCATCCCTCCAGGAGCAGGGGGAAGAAAGGGTCGGGGGGAAGTAGACTGCGTGGTTCTAATTTACGGCCTGGGCTTAAACCACAACACTACCTTTTGCAGCAGACATCTATGCTTTCATGAAATTGCTTTTCTTTTTCCTCTTTTGCTAGTCAGATTTGTACGTAAGTCTTTATCACAGAAGTTTGCTACTCTAGTGAGACCACTTTCTTCAATTTAAAGAGCTAGAAGCACATTATATTGTTAGTCAAAACGGTAGGACTAAAAAGGCTTGAGATTTCCAACTTAATTTGAGTTATTCTGTGCTTGTGTTGTATGGTAATATTAAGAGTAAAGTGTGTGCTGACACCGGTTTTATAGCGCATGAACCTCTTCAGGCCCTTTCCCCAACAACACTGCAATAATTCACTCACTGTAGGAGCTACCATACAGAGAATGACATTATGCTCCAAAACTGAAACGAAAACCAAAACATGGTTAATAAGAAAATAAGTTTTCTTCCTTGTGTGTTGAGGCTTGAAGGCTAATAGATTTTTCAGAGAAGTCGAAGTAATGTGTACATTTCACTGTTTTGAAATCCAGATCCGCTGATACTTTTTCTTTGTGGCAAAAAGGCTGCTTTCAGGTTTTATAGGACATTTTTCTTCTGTTCCAAGTAAGGTTGTTTCATATTTCTAAGAGGAAAAAGTGATTTCTGGGGGAGTTGGGCAACTGGAGATAGATGAGATGGCATCATTTCTCTAAGTGCAACATAAGTGTTCACATTTGCAGAAGACTGGGGTTTTAGATTAACATGCACATTCGGAGAGGAACACAGTGATCTTGTAGTAGGAGGGTAGTGCAGCTCCTTACTAGGTAATGCAGATGAGGTAGAGACAAAACCTTTATGTCAAAGGTTTACTTTTGCAGTTTAATTTGGATTTGCCATGGTGCCTGAGTCTTTACTTTTTGGAATACACTCTAATGCTTGGGTCAAAGCCATGGTGTCTGTGTCGCTGCTAGGATAAAGCTAATGCAGATTCTCAAGCTAGAATTCCCTGCATGGGCAGTTTGCCGTCTGCCTTTGCAGACTGCTGTCATTTTAGATCAAACTGTCAGTAGGGAATGTGTGTGAATTTTAATTGTAGCTAAGCCATAAAATCACCTACTTGCTCTTTCAGTTGTTTTGTGCACTGGACAAGTGCAATCTGATTTCAGTGCACTCAGGATGTGAATTCAAGGTTATACTTTGGATTATCCATTTGTTCTTTAAATCTTTTCCTTTTTTCCAGCTAGGTGGCATGCCAGGGCCCATAAACCTCTTAATATTCTAGCTTTACCACACAGCTTTTACAAACAACGTCATACAGAACAGAGTAAAAGCATATAATTTATAATTATCAAGACCTACTGCTGTGTGGGCTGCAAGTCCCTGCTTGGAAATTAGAACCAAATTATTTCAGGCTTTAAAAGAGGTAGTTGAAATATCCAGCATATTTAAATTAACTCCTTAAAGAGAGCTCCATTAGCTTCCTGCGTGTATTTTGCTTCATGCTAACATGTACCACGTCTCAAATCACAACAGTCAGGTTCCTTCCCGTTGCACTTGCCTTGAGCTGCACACTCCCAGAAACACCTTTCCACTTCCTTGTGCCTTGTCTTCTTCACTCCCAAACCCATGTTAATGCCAGCTGATCTGGAACAAATCCATAGATTATTAGGCAAAGGAAGTCAAATAACTGCAAAAATAAATAGAGCAATCCTCGTCCCTTTAGGAGTCCTCCAGGTTGGTTTCAGTCACTGCTATAATGAGAAGACACTAGTGAACAGTGCAAACCCTTGTCTGGGGTATTTCTGAACAACTTAATTTAGCACTATATGATGGCATTCATTATCAGAATCTGAAAGTTAGCCAGTGAATCATTAAGGATGCATAGATTTTAAGACTAGGAGGCACCAGGAGGTTACCTAATCTGACCTTGTGCATAATCCTGGATATTGAATTTGCCTTATGTTCCCCTAGGAAATCCAGTAATTTATTATTCTGGATTATTTTCTAGGCAAAAGTGTTTATATAATAATTTAAGACTCATTAATTTATGAGTGATTTCCAGAAAGAAATTTACTTTGGGTTTGGAGACTTGAAAGACTGAGTATACAATCCCGTAACAGACATTTGGAAAGCATGTACCAACACACTCCTAAAAAAACACTGCCTAAGTAGGTCTGTTCTCTTCATGGAAATCAGCTGTGTCTCAGATTTTGCATTTTTCCTCATTAAACATTGTGCTTGTCCTTTGCCCAGGGAAAAGGTCTGTAGTTCATCAGATAGTACTTCAAAGACGTCTACTTTCTCCTACTAAAATAGTGACACTTAAACTGTGATAAAACCACTTTCACTTAGAAAATAATTACTTATTTTCTTCTGACAAACAATAAAAGGGAATCAAATTAAGAGCACTTATTCCATAAATAAAAAGCAAGGTTGTATCCAAAGATCTGTTACCAAACTAAATGCTTCTGAAACCCAAGTCCATTTGTCAATCGTCTTCTTTCTGCCAGGAATGCAGCTGTTTGTTAAAGTAATTTTTGAAGCAGAGTCTTTGTCATTGACAGAAATCTCTGCAGGATCAGTGATGTGCAGAAAATATTCTATTTATAGAGAGGCAATCATCCCTTTCTCTTCTTCCTCTTCCCACCCACAGCTCTTTGCAGTGATATCAAGGGAGTCCCAATCCTGGTATTAATTTCTTTTCAGCTGAAATGCACTCATAAACTTTCGTCAAGAACAAGTAAGTAAGGGAAAGTGAAGATCATATTTTTTATGCTGAGAAATATTTTTAGATACCAACGACAGAGGTTTCCTAATGTTAAAAAAGGGCAGGATTTGCAGGAGTAGAAAGAACTGAAAAATAGCATTTAGCAAATAGTATAGCATCTATTATTTATTCTAGTAGTCTGTGGGTAAAAATTCAAAGTGAAATATGTGACTTTGCAGATGAAACAAAAAAAGGTGGCAATTATTACAAACCTTTCTGTATTTTCTTCATGAAAATATTTTATCGAAAAATGGCCTTTACTTAAAACAATCTTGCTGGAAAACAATAATGATTTGAAAAAAGCTCTAGTTCTTTCCCAATGCCCAATATTAAAAAAAAAAATATTAAAAAAAATCCGTACAATGTTTCATAGATGTAAAACATTTTGTGAAGACACCCGTTCTACTTAATTATCTATGGAGCCAAGATGCTCCACTGCAAGCACACTGCATCATAATCTTATCACACAGCAGTTCTTGTGTTCCAGTCCCAGAATAGCTGGATTTGATTGAGCACTCCTTAGGAAAAGGAATAGGAAATGTCTTGAGAAACTTTGTAATGAAACATATACTAATTATAGTATTATTTAAGAGTAAAACTTTTCAAAATTAACTGTATTTTACAGTTTGAGGGGCTCTTCAAATATCAAAGACCATATATTATTCACTTTTGAAGAAAATGAGTTATTACTCTAAAAAGGAATGTACACAAAAGGGCAGAAAACTCTGTCATGTCATACTTCTCTCTCACCTGCTGTCACCCACAGAAGAATGAGTTGTGAATTTGGAGGCATTCTAGCTAGTAATTGTTCTGTTTCCAAGAAATCTGCCTTCAACAGCTCAACAGGTTTTACACAGGGAATGTTTAAGTAAAGAAAAAGCTCCTATAAAGTGCCTTTAACATCAAACAAATGACTGCACAGGTCCAAAGTGAAGGGAAGTTAATTGGGTTTCTGCTTACCATTCTCTTCAGAATAGTATTTTTGCTCAACTTTCTGCAATGCCTGAAGTAAGAAAACCTCATACTCTGTCTTTCACCTCTCTGGTCAGAATATTAAAGGATCTTAGAGTGACTTTGGGAAAATCGTGTAACTTGAAAGGGTTGGAAAGGACCTTAAGATCATCCAGTTCCAACCCCCCTGCCATGGGCAGGGACACCTCACACTAAACCATGCCACCCACGGCTCATCCAACCTGGCCTTGAACACTGCCAAGGATGGAGCATTCACAACCTCCCTGGGCAACCCATTCCAGTGCCTCACCACCCTTACAGTAAAGAATTTCTTCCTCATATCCAATCTAAACTTCCCCTGTTTAAGTTTGAACCCATTACCCCTTGTCCTGTCACTACAGTCCCTAATGAAGAGTCCATCCCCAGCATCCTTGTATCACAGTATCACAGTATCACAGTATGTTAGAGATTGGAAGGGACCTCAAAAGATCATCTAGTCCAATCCCCCTGCCAGAGCAGGAACACCTAGATAAGGTTACACAGGAATGTGTCCAGGCGGGTTTTGAATGTCTCCAGAGAAGGAGACTCCACAACCTCCCTGGGCAGCCTGTTCCAGTGTTCTGTCACCCTCACTGAGAAGAAGTTTCTTCTCAAGTTTAAGTGGAACCTCTTGTGTTCCAGTTTATACCCATTACCCCTTGTCTTATCATTGTTTGCCATTGAGAAGAGCCTGGCTCCATCCTCATGACACTCCCCCTTTATATATTTATATACACTAATAAGGTCCCCCCGCAGTCTCCTCTTCTCCAAACTATAGAGACCCAGCTCCCTCAGCCTTTCCTCATAAGGGAGATGCTCCACTCCCTTAATCATCTTTGTCGCCCTGCGCTGGACTCTCTCCAGCAGGTCCCTGTCCTTCTTGAACTGAGGGGCCCAGAACTGGACACAATATTCCAGATGCGGTCTCACCAGGGCAGAGTAGAGGGGAAGGAGGACCTCTCTCGACCTACTGACCACCCCCCTTCTAATACACCCCAGGATGCCATTGGCCTTCTTGGCCACAAGGGCACAGTGTTGGCTCATGGTCATCCTGCCGTCCACTAGGACCCCCAGGTCCCTCTCCCCTACACTACTCTCTAACAGGTCGTTCCCCAACCTATATTGGAACCTGGGGTTGTTCCTGCCCAGATGCAGGACTCTACACTTTCCCTTGTTATATTTCATCAAGTTTCTCCCTGCCCAACTCTCCAGCCTGTCCAGGTCCCGCTGGGACACAGCCTTCTGGCGTGTCAGCCACTCCTCCCAGCTTAGTGTCATCAGCAAACTTGCTGACAGTACACTCAATTCCCTCATCTAAATCATTGATGAATATATTAAATAATACTGGTCCCAGTACTGACCCTTGAGGCACTCCACTAGATACAGGCCTCCAACTGGACTCCGCCCCATAGACTACAACTCTCTGGCTTCTCTCCTTCAGCCAGTTCGCAGTCCATCTCACTACCTGATCATCCAGGCCACACTTCCTCAATTTAGCTATGAGGATGCTGTGGGAGACTGTGTCAAATGCTTTGCTGAAGTCAAGGTAGACCACATCCACCGCTCTGCCATCATCCATCCACAATGTTATTTCCTCATAAAAGGCTAGGAGGTTGGTCAAGCATGACTTCCCCTTGGTAAAGCCATGTTGACTGCCTCTCATAACCCTCTTATCCTTGACATGCCTTAAGATGGCATCAAGGATAAGGTGTTCCATCACTTTCCCAGGGATGGAGGTGAGGCTGACCGGTCTATAGTTACCCGGGTCCTCCTTCTTGCCCTTTTTGAAGACTGGAGTGACATTTGCTTTCCTCCAGTCCTCAGGCACCTCTCCCGTTTCCCAAGACTTGGTAAAGATGATGGAGAGTGGTCTAGCAATGACTTCCGCCAGTTCCCTCAGCACCCGCGGGTGCATCCCATCTGGACCCATGGATTTATGGATGTCCAGATTGCTCAACTGGTCCCTAACCCATTCCTCATGGACTAAGGCAAACCGCTCCAGTGACCTGACTTCATCTGAGGTCTCAGGAGTACAGGGCTCTTCAGGACTGCCTCCGGCAGAGTAGACTGAGACAAAGAAGGCATTCAATAACTCTGCCATCTCAGTATCTTCTGTCACCAGGGCACCCATCCCATTCACCAGTGGGCCAACCTTGCCTCTGGTGTTAGTTTTATCAGCTATGTATTTGAAAAAGCTCTTTCTGTTGTCCTTGACCCCTCTGGCCAGATTTAATTCTAAGGAGGCCTTAGCCATCCTAGCTGCCTTCCTACATCCTCTAGCAGCAGCCTTATATTCCTCCCGAGTGGCCAGCCCCTCCTTCCATGACCTATAAACTCTGCTCTTCCACTTGAGCATACCCAGCAGTTCCTTATTCAGCCACGCAGGTCTCCTGGCCCTCTTCCTTGACTTCCTACGTGTCGGGATGCTCAGCTCTTGAGCTTGGAATAAGCAATTCTTGAATGTCAACCAACTATCTTGGGCCCCTTTACCTTCAAGCAGCCTTGCCCATGGGACTTCCCCTAGCAATTGCTTGAAAAGGCCCCCTTCAGATACTGGAAGGCTGCTATGAGGTCTCCACGCAGCCTTCCCTTCTCCAGGCTGAACAGCCCCAACTTTCTCAGCCTCTCTTCATACGGGAGGTGCTCCAGTCCCCTGATCATCCTCGTGGCCCTCCTCTGGACTTGTTCCAACAGTTCCATGTCCTTTTTATGTTGAGGACACCAGAACTGCACACAATACTCCAAGTGAGGTCTCACAAGAGCAGAGTAGAGGGGCAGGATCACCTCCTTCGACCTGCTGGTCACGCTCCTTTTATGCAGCTCAGGATACGGTTGGCTTTCTGGGCTGCGAGTGCACACTGAAGCCAGCTCATGTTTATTTTCTCATCGACCAACACCCCCAAGTCCTTCTCCGCAGGGCAAAATATCTTAGTTCAGTTCATATCAAGGATAGTGTTAACACTACAGATAATATAGCCTGCTAATTGAATTGAGTATCCTCCTCAATTAGCTGAAGACCTTCCTGTAGCATGGGTGGGTGATGTGTTGGGTTTTCCTTGTCTAAGAATGATATCACAACATTTAAAAATACTCTTCATGGAACCAGCTTGCCATGGAACCACCAAAAAACAGTACCACAACCGTCTGCTACATAGACTCCCTTCTTGATATTAATGTCAAATGTTTTGGCAGGCTTGGTTCTACTGCTGCTTCTGATCTGCAAAACATTTGAACTAGACTTGCATTGCCAATTCCACCAAGACTCACAAAACAGTGATTCATTTTTGCAACCCTGATAAACCATCCAGCAGACTGATCTGTTTTTCCACAAGCTAAAATGCACAAGAGCCCAACATAATTTCTTGTGTGTAATATAGGTTAAGTACTAAATAGTTCACATACAGCTTTGCAAAGAGAAACCCTGACAAAGTGCACCGTTCATAACTACTAGTGCTCATGGGAGACACAAATGGAAACTCTGACTAGGCACCAACTAATTTAAAAGCCCACATGGCAGAGAACATCACAGAGACAGCCCTGACTCCCAAAGTAGTCCTGCCCCAGCAGAAAGAATGCCAGGAAAACATTTAGCAGAGAACAGCTTGAGGCTAAACTCTTTGTTAATTAGCTTCTCTACCTCCATCTTTTCCTTTTACTGAAGGCTTTTACAAGCACTGTGTTTGTCAATGCCAGACAAAATGCAGATAAAATGCAACACAGTCAGGATGGAGAAAACTGGCTGAGGTTGCTCCTTAGGTTCAGTCAAGTCCTTGCATCTTGGAGCATGACAGCTTGAATTTTTAAAGCAGTTATGTAAAACTGAGACTGCATTTGTGTCCCCTGAAGCAGCAGGTGACTCTGCCCTGTGCCCTGGCCAGGAAAGATCACTTTTCTGGGGAGCAGGGAGCAGGGAGAACATCATTTAAATGAGCTCCTTGGCTACCTGTGAAAGATCTGTTCAACAGCAGGCTGGTGAAGTGCCACTTCTGAAGACAACCACACTTGCTTATGATGAAGGACAAAAAGCTCAGTTTAATGCACTGTCCATAAGTGTGGCTTTCTGTGGGCCTCGGGTTTTTTCTCCTATTTGAAAAACAGGGAGTAGATAAATGACTTTGCTGTCAGCCCTTTTTTAAAGTTCTTGTCTGTTTTGCTTTATTTTGCCACAACCCAGGAAGGAGTTTACTATCTGACCATTCTTAGATGTGTTTTTACATGTCTGGAATTAAATTATTACAGTTATATGTTGTCTTTTTCTTTTCCCCTGTGGCAGTTTGAAATGTGGGGCTGGAGAGAGATAAGTGATACAGGCTTGCTGGACTGGCACAAGTGTAGCAGGGGTACAATTTAGGACTCAGCTCATTCATGGTAGATTGTATGCTCTTGAGATGCTGGATGATTTATAGCTGATGTAAATTGTGATAGTTACCATGCCGTTAGCAAAGCCATTATCCCTGTCGTGAGAACTTAGGATCAATATATGTCAGCAGAGACAGAAACAGTATTGTAAGCTTGCCAACTCAAATGAGTTTGTGGAGAAGCATTGTAGGATGCCATTGACACAGCCTTTGGAGAATTTTGAGAATAGCAATTTTATTAATGAAAATCCTGAAGTCAGGTAGCTATGTCCTTTGTAATTATTAGGTATATAATAACGGCCAAAGTACGTTGGCATCCTACCTCAAAAAAACGATTTTGCAAGTTGCAACAAATACGTTTACTTAAAAACCTGGCCTATAACATGATGCTGGCATCCATTTTCTAGATAATAACTAAGAATATGTTGAGATATTATTTGTGATCATGAAAATTAGTTCTCAGAATTCATTAATTTTATTCTGTAGTTAAAGAAAATGCGTTTTGTGGAGAAATGCAGTACTAATTAGGGCCTCCTACCAAAGAAGAGGATCAGCACCATACGTTCAGGTCACTGAGCACAGCCTGGGTGTCATAATGGATAGCTAAACATCTGAGCTAAAGCTATGGTAAGGAAGCCATTGACTACACTCAGATCACAATAAATAGCCACACAAACTTTGTATTCAGAGTCAGTTTAAAAACCATCGCACTTCAGCTGACAACTCTAAAGATTAACTTCACTAAATAAACCATCTTCTTAAGATTGTTCTCCCTGCTGCTTTTTCAGGAAGGGCTATTTGTACAAGAGCACAGCTGATCATGAAATGCTGGTCTCTTTAACTAAAGGTACTCAGATTGCTCACGTGTAATTTTATGTGCACGGCATTAACAAGCATGTAACTATTCAGGATTCTCCATAACACTCTTAATAGCATCACAGTACTGTGTTTGGCCCCTGCATCAGTTCTTTCCCCTACCTCTTGCAAACTGGCTCACCTTGTCAGACAAATTCCAAAGTGCTCTTGTGTCTACCCTTGTAACTAAAAAATTCTCAGCAACCCCATACCTAAATTGACTAACCAAAACAGTTGCTCTGACAGTGGTTTCTAATCCACCATCTTCTATTTTCACATAGTGCTCCTGTTATACGACTAGCACCATCAGAGAATCACAGAGTGATTCAGTTTGGAAGAGACCTCTGGCAGTCTCTCCAGGTCACTTTCCCCACAAAGCAGGACCAGGTAGAGCAGATTCCTGGCTTTGAGTAACTCCATTTGAGCTCTGAGTATTTGCTAGGATGGAGATTCCACAACCTTGCTGGCATTTGTGCCAATATTTGATCTTCTCACAGTGAAGATTTTTTTCCCCTACTATTTATTTACAATTTTCCTTATAGCTATATCTATTTCTTGCCTCTTATCACTGTACCCCTCTGAGCAGTTTGGCTCTGTTTTCTATACAGCCTTTCATTAGATATTTGTGGACAGCAATTAGATCTTCTCTTCATCTTGTCTTCTGCAGGCTGAAAAAACCCAGTTCCCACAATCTTTCACTTCTGTCATGTGCTCCAGCCCCATAACCATCTTGGTGAGTGGAGTTGGACTTACCCAGAAAGTCCCTATCTTTCTTGTACTGGGGAGCCCAAAATTAGATGCAGAACTATCAGTGCAGACTCACAAGTGTCAAATAGAGGGAAATAGTCACTTCCCTGGACCTGCTGGCTACATTTTTGCTAAGATAGTGCACAATGGGATTTGCCTTTTTTGCCACAAAGACACACTGTTCTCTCATATTTAACTTATATTACAAAGGTCCCCAGCTCCTTTTCTGTGAGGTCACCTGCTAACCACTCAGCCTTTGGCCTATACTGTTGCAGAGATTCTCCTTTGCTATGTGCAGGACTTTGGACTTCCCTTTGTTGAACTTCATGAGGGTCCTATCAATGCATTGCAGTGTCCCATCACCCAGGTAATTAAAAAGACATAAAACATTTCTGTCCCAAATACCAATCCCTAAAGGCTATCACTAGTTACCACCAACTACATTCATATTGCACTATTGATTACAATCCTTTAAAATGAGTAGTCCAGACAATTTTCCATTTACCTTATTGCTTACTGTCCACCCAGCTAAACCGTATCTCACCAGTTTGGCTAGCAGGATAATATAGGAAACCACACTAAAGGCTTTGATAAAGTCAAAATATACAATATTCACTGCTCTCTTCTCATTGAGAGTCCTTTATGTCATCACCAAATGTATTTGGTTTCATCAGGTACAGTATGTCGGTAACTCCATGCTCGCCGTTTCCAATCTCCCTTTCAGCTTTCAAGTACCTGGACAGGACCTCCAAGAGGACTTGGTCCATTAACTTTGTCATGTCTTTCCAAAGCTGCTACAGAGCAACCACATGGTGATGTTGGCCTCCTCCCCTGGTGTTCCTAGAGACATCCCATCAGGTTCATCTGGCTCGTATATGTCCAACTTGCTTGAATCTCCCTTACTCTGAGTACTCCCTGTCTTCCTCTCCTATGTGTATTGCTGCGCTCCCCCAGACTCTGCAATCAGGTTCTGAAGGCAGTTTTCAGTAGCAAGAAAGGCAAAATGGCACTGACTACTGCAGCCTTTGCCATGTCCTTTGTCCCTCAAACTATAGCTGTACTTAGCAGGAGGCTCACAGTTCCTTTAGTTTTCCTTTTGTGATTCTTTTGTAGAAGCCCTTCTCATTGTCCTTCACATCTCTTGCTAATTTAAACTCCAGCTGCTCTTCTGGTATCTCTATGTTTTTTTATTACAGCAAATTAGTTAAATTCATCCCATTGGTAGGAAGAAAAACTCTAAGGAAGAAATCACTGGAGCCATTTACACAAGGGAACTAGCCAAACTCATCTAAATCTTTCAAGGTTTGGAAGCAGCACACAGATGGAAAGGGATAATTTCCAGATGTCAACCCTCCATGGAAGATTTGAAATCCTCAAACAAAACAGCTCATAGAAAATTCATCTTATAAGACACATCAGAGAGAGAGAAAATTCGTTGTTCAGTTTTGTTACTGTGCATCTCAAATACTTTCCTAAACAGTTTTCCTGTGTATTTTTTAACTCACAATGCACATTAATTACCAATTGTATTTTAACATTCTGCCAGCACATTATATCTATTTTCACTTGGAAAACTTTTTATTTTTCCCCATGGGGCATTAAGATAAGCACTTTATTAATTAATCTGCCTGGAATTGGATTCAGATGACTGGGAGTGCCACCACTTCTGTCAAGTGTGTTTGGAAAGATGAAAGACAGCTCTGGGAAAAAATCTAAATCTATGGTTTGATCACACACTCGGGAGACAAAGGACAAAGCGCTGTATCCTTCAAACCCTTGCTCCCTACGGCCTTCCTAGGAGAACCTTGGTGCAAACAAAATGTTGGAAAACACTAAGGGTTATATTCCCATTTGTCTTCACAATGAAAGATTACCATGTTTCCAACATGTAAATGTAAATACCCTAGAAGATAAAATTTGTTCTTGATCTTTCCTTTAAAGATTCTAGTTTGCTGCCAGGCATTATCCTTCATATTTCATGTGAACTACAGTGTAGCTCATAGAGAGTTCAACACTTCCACTGCTTTCACCAGCAGGAATCTGTGGCATTTTCTCATGAAATAAATCGGGTGTGAAAGTGGCAGGAAGAGAAAGCAGAGGCTATCAAAGGAGGTCCTGCCTGGACTCCTGTCTTTTTTTTTTTTTCAAGTGACTTTCCAGCTTGAGGTTGTCATTGTAAAGCTATGAGAAAAATACTAGCTACCTTGCCAAAATTATCTCCTCTTGCCTTTGATGTCAAATGTTTTATCTCTTGTTAAGTTTTTGCAGTGATACATAAAGGAAGAGTCCCTGTTTCACTTCATTTTCCACTAAAACAAAGCACACACCTGGTCACACATTGACATCTGCTACTTGCTGCATTAAGGCCCAGAGCCAGCCTGGCTCTAGCTTCTGCCTTCAGGCACCCTGCTCTTTCCATGGTAGGGATCTGAGGCAGCAGTTCTCCAACTTAAAATGTCAAAATAGTACATTGCTTTGAAGTTGTCCATTTATATATCACCTCTTGCACCGCTGTCCATTGCCCCTATGAAATACTCTTTTGGTATGATGACTGTTTTCATCTTGATTTGCTACACCGTGCATGTTTTTTTTAGCTCTTGCAGCCTCTTCCCACATCAGCTTGAGAATCACCTTTCTGTTTCTCATTTTGTGTGATATTTTGGCTGATGTCCTCCTTGTTAATGACTGTAACCACTTCAGTTAAGGCCTGGAAGCCTTGCCTGGCAAATAAAAAGGTTTTCATCAGGGGTTAATTTTAGATCTTCCTGTATTCTGGCTGCATATTTTGACCTAAATCTCACTCAGGACCTGCTTTCTTATTCCTCTCTCCTTTTGTTCAGCTTGCAATAACAGCTTTTAAACCCTTGCTTTCAAACATTCATGATCTCTACCATAGATTCAAATCTCTGTTGTACCACACTTAAAATCGTATGGTTTTGTGTCATCTTGATATGGAAAGCAGGGCTCTTCCAGTTCCTGCACTACACAGTCATAGTTAATTCCTGCCAGAATTATCTGAAAAATTGATTTTAAAATCGTGTGTATCAAAACCAACTATTTTCAGGACTATACACTCCTTCTAAATATTTGTATTTGTTGGTGATATCCACTCTCTGCACAAGCAGAACCAAGCAAGTCATGGGTACCCTTCAGGTGCCCTCTGAGCTCCTAGGAAATTCAGCTTTGATAAGGATACAAGGAGACAGTCAGTGGTTTTGTTCTTTCTTTTGGTGCCTATTCCACTGCACTCTTGACACCAAAGATATTTTATTTAAACGCCCCAAGAGAGAGATATGGACAGAGATCTGTCACCTTCAATTCCACCTGATCTTGCACGCTGACCTGTTGCCTGATATAACACCGGTATGACAAACTGATCTGGAAATGCCTTAAAATGAGGGTTTTCCACAGCAAGCATCAAACCCGGATCAGCCATTTTGTAAGCCCATATCTTCATGTGTTAAATCATCTCTCTCCAGTTAAACACTCCCCATGCACTCTCCCTGTCCTGCCAGTTGGTTAGTAGAAAGATGCTTTGGTGCTGCTGCATCTGCTACCAGAAACCCAGGCTGGTAGGGATTGGCAGAAGATGAGCAGTATGCCTGTGGTCTCCATGCTGATGTATGTCTGCCCTACTCAAATTAAGCATTTGGAACGCTCCAAAACATTTTCAGAGGCATGAAATTTCATAAACAAAATGATCCCCCAAAGGATAATCAAAAGTACAACAGGAATTACTCTTTGGTTCACTGATTTAAGTCTGTAAAGGATCATATGGATATCAAAACTGAGTAGCTGAGTAAGATAACCAGCAGAATTTTCACCATAATTCCTCCAATAAGGCCATATTTTGCAGCTGAACAAAGGAATACATTTTAGACTGGCACCTGATTACGTCCATTAGTGAATGTCACTTTTCTCTCCATTTCTCCTTAGTTGTTTGGGTTTTTTTGTTTGTTTTTTTTTTTTTTTTTAAGATACACTTAAACTAATCTGAAGTCTTTTAAAATGAACGTTCACCTTCCCATCAGAGCTGGACCATTTACACCTCCTGGAAGAGACCATTTACTGTGAAGAGCACAAATGCTCAGACTTGTGAAAAAGATAAGAGACAGATGAGTCTTGCTGAGAAGAAAACCCACTCCCAGCTGAACACAGGGTAACCTAAGGAGCAGGAACTAAACTAGGGAACCATTATTTCAACATCAAAAGACGATGCTAAACCTTGAACTAGAGCTCTCCATTTAACACAGAACAGAGTAAAAATGGTTTGCACAGGGAGAGCTCTGTACTCTAGACAGAAGGCACAAATTTCTCTATGGTCAATACTCCTACACCTATAAAAGCAGGCAAAGAACAAGGACCTGGGCTGCACAGCAGTGCAGCTCCACTCTACTTCCCTTTGCTGTGCCTGTATACCCCAATTCAAAAGATGGCATTGGAGAGGAGAGTTGCTTTGCAACTGTAGGTACAGAAGGAGCAAGACAAGAACATCAGACTCTGAAGTCTGGGGAAGACTGCAGCAGACCTGCTAATCCCACTTGAAAAGATGGGCACATGTCCAATTACAGGGTTTTTCCAATTCACTGAGGAGGCCATTACACTGATAGAAATAGGATTGGTGCAGCTATGGCAGTCTTGAAAGCATTTAGGATATCTCTGATTAAATGATATAGCGTTTTTTTATCAAAAACCCCAACATGGATAGTTTTTTAATTAAAATGAGCTAATATAGCATCTTTATTTGTCAAATCACATGAAAATGAGAAAATTAAACAGAAGGATATGAGAGCGGGAAAATCCTCCTTGTTTTCTCTTCTGGCTGATTATCACCAAACTGTTTTAAAAGTCCGTTTGTTTCCCAGTGTAATCAGGTTGATTAAAATCCTCTAAAGAAATAAAACAGCTGCACAGACCTCCAAAATCACACTCCTCTCTACTACGTATGCGTTGTATTCTTTTCAACAGCTTTGTTCTCAAATTGTTCTTTTCCCTTCATTGCTTCTGAATGCCTATTACTGGATTTATTAAAACAAAGCCAAATAAGCATGCTGAATACAGACATAGTGATTGCCTCAACGCATGTTGTTCTTGCAAGGAGTACTGTGCTAGCAGGTCTGTTGCTAGTTTGGCTTTTGCTGAACTGACAGCAGAACAAAGGAAAACCCAGCTGAAATAATGAAAGTGTTCCATATAGGAAAGCTCCATATTTTGCTCTTTTATCACATGCTGAAGAACTAAAATAATAATTATTAGCTGGAGCCATACCATGACCAGGCTAGGAGGAGAAATGTTCTTATATTGTCTCTAAAATAACCTGACACCTTTCCACTGTCTCAGCCTGGGACCAGGTGGAGGCTGCTACATGCCATTGCTGCAAGCTGACCCTTTCAGTGGATTAGTCCAGCTGGAATGGCTTGGGAAAGGGCCACACTGCTTCCTTCCCACTCCTGCTTGGGCTTGTTTCACCTAGCTGCAGGAGGGAGAAGGAATAAAGGGAAGGTGGTGGGCACACTGGAGGCACACTGCATATGTGCACTGCACATGAACACTGCCCATATGAACACTGCACATGTGCACTGCACATCCTCATGCTGCACCTATGCACATTACATATATGCACACTGCACACCCAATCCCTTATGGCAGGGCCTAGCTCCAGCAGTGACAACACGCCCACAGAGACTCGGCAACCTGCTGTGAAATATAAGGGTGGGAAAACTGATGAACCCTGGTACTTGGTTAGGTGGCACACCTCTGCTTGTGCCAGTCTTTGCACCAATGGTTGTGTGAACCAAGATGTGCCCAACTGCTAAGACAGATCTCTGTGTGCAAAGCCTCTTCCTCCTTCCCATTTGTTTTTTTCATAGGCAGGCTTCCCTAAGGAAGCAGGAGGTTTAACCAAACAGGTTATACCTGGCTGTAAGGAGGTGCTGAAGCAGGAACTGGTGCTGGAGCCGCTAGGGACTCCTGTCCGAGCAGAACAGGGGGTCCACGTTTCTTATCAAGCCCTCCTTCTGCATTGCTCTCCCGATGGTGGGGGATTTTGTTCCTCAATCAGCCCATACAGCCTTTTGCGTCATCTCAAAACAAAGGGAAAGACGAACCTGCAGGCAGAGGCAGCTCTGCAGATGCTCATGGCTGTAATATCACTGGATCATGACATGGGTGCTTTTATTGCTGTCTTCAGTCAATATGGTATCTAGAGTTTTCCTATCTATCTTCTTTATTTTCAAAAGACAGTAGATGTCTTTGTTTTGCTAGGTGGTACCATTTAAAATATCTTGGATGTAGTGCAAGGTGCACAGGGCAAGCACTCACTGCCTTCCTGCCGAGCAGCTTTTGCTGTCTCTGGTGGATCACCTGCATCCTCCCTGGCCACCCTGAACCCAGGAGGGACTGTTCCTGCTGTGGGCACTGTTGGATTCCCCCATTATTCCAGTAACATGAAACTTTTCTGTCTCATCATGGAGACAAAAATGCCTCAGTGGCATAAATAAGTCTATATGTAGTTTGATAGGACATACTGTGTTTACTTCAATGGTTAATACAGCCTCATCTGGGTAAGTCAAGTTGAAAACCCTATTTTGCAATTCTGGAACAGTGATACAGTAACTTGAAGTATTTAAAAGGATGAAAATGCAATACTTGCTAGATAAGGGTAAACAGAGTCAGTCCTATGCAAATGACTGAGGACACGGCAGATTCTGAAAATCCCAAAGGCTGGAATTTTTTTTTCTGCCTAGAACAAAACGTGTCCCAAATAGTTTTAAATCAGTAATGTCTATGTGTATTATCCAGATGGACAAAAATCCTGGCCCCACAGACGTTAATCACCCAATGAAGTCAGCGAGGTCAGAGCTCTACCCTGACACTCTATTTTTGAAAAAATAGTTCATAATTCTGACATTTTTATAAAGACTTAAATAGCACAGACTTACAGACTTCCTGTGCTGTGCCTATGTATAATATATATTCTCTTTTATAGCAGTACTTACAGTAATGATTTATAAAAGCTTTCAATGATTTACAACACTGAAGAAAAGAGTTTCTAATTTCTCTTTATTGTCCTATTCAGGGGTTACTCCATAAGTTGCTCCACTCTGTCCACTGCAAAAGACTGAAGCTTCATTCTAGTAGAATGACATGAAAACATGTGTTAAGTGTCTGATTAGAGCAGCCCTATTCCACAAAATATGTGGGTGTTTTTAAGATGGATGCAGTGGTACTGCATTGTTTTGCAGCATGGACTAACAAAGGCACCATTTTTAATTTTTTTTTTTTCTTTTAAAATGTTCTGTTTTAAAGATTGGTTGATTCATGTGGCTTATGTTTGCTTGGAGAAAAAGGACAGAAAATATGCACAAAGCTAGAATTCAGTGGCAGAATTGCGGACAAGCCTTCTCAGGGGCTTTGGACACCCTAGAAAAGGCAGATAGTCCTTCCAGCCCCCTGGCTGACAGAGTGACCTCTGAGTGGGCACAGCACTGAGACTGCCCAGACAGACTGAGCTGTAACACCAGACACTCCTCAGTGAGCTACAAAGTCAGACAGGTCTCCTGCACTCAAGTGTTTTTCCCAGCAGAAATGATCTGGCAAGTTGGTGAACCAGTCCACCCTGGCAACAGCATCTTCCACAAGAGCCTTTTTTTAATTGCATATCATGGCATATATACGTATATTTATGTTTCCCTGATTGTCGTATTTGATAAGATTTTCTTTTTTCCTGGTTTTACTCAAATACTTGTCTAGTGTTGAAGTAAGAGGATGTGGTATCAGATTTTTTCAGATTCATGTACTGAAATCTCTGCTGCTCACATCATCAGAAGGGGAGTGTGTATTGCCTATATAAACCAACCATCACTGCCATTGCTCACAGCAGTGCTGATCTGTTAAATAAACTTTGTGGTAGAAAAAATTTGAAAATTCCCGTTGAAGCCCTCCCCCAAGCTTTGTTAAACAAACAGGTCACATTTTCACCAGTTCAAACACTAGGAACTGTGGATGTGACGCAATTGTTAGAGACATTTTTAAAATTTTAAGGATGAAAAAATGAATAAATAAAAACCTAAATTCATGCCCTTGTATGCATCTACGTATGTGTCTGACCTTGTGCGTAAAGCTGTTTCAGCTGTGGTGCTTATGGATGATTAGAATTATACCACTGTATCTCTTTCCTTGATCACAAATCACGCGTTATCTTGATTCACAGTAACTTCCAACTTTGGTGTTATATTTAATAAAACATAGTGCTCTGCTGGAGAATCCGTCAGGAATCTTTAACTCCTTTTCTTTTTTAAAAAATATATATTACATTTTAAATAGGGTTAAATTGTCTTATTAGTGAAGCCTGGCTCTTGCTGTAGCAGATAAACCCTGAATTCCTCAGGGCGATCTACAGCCATTGTTAAAGCATCTTTCTAAGATGTGGGCAAGCTCAGCAATGAGAGTTGAGCATTTTCCTCGCGCTGAGGCTGGTTTCATGCTGCAACCCCAACCTTTGCTTTGTTCATTCATCTTCCTTTATGCAAACTTTGCTTTTGCCTGTAGAAATGTTGCTAAGGCTGCACAGTAAAGTCAGTGACAGAACTGACACAAGCTTCCAAAACCAAAAGGGTCCCTGCCACTGCAAACCAAGAGCTCTGTGGAGAACTGCCAGCACAAATCTATCGGCTTTGAGAGGCTGTGTTACCACAGAGCATGATTCAAAGGATGTGGCAAGGCCAGCTTCAGACAAAGTCCCCACCAGGTACAATTGCTCCTTACTGTTAACAGGCTTTGTGCTGCCTTAAGGTGGGCCAGCATCACTGCCTATGGGTATCCAAGCACTGTCAGGAAACTGGTCAGAGCCCAGAAAACAGGGCACTTAGCCTGGAAGAGCCAAGTTGGTAATATATAAGGCATTGGCACTACCCCTGTGCCCAAACAGCCCTTGAACAAATGCTTGGTCAGGCTCGTGAAGTACGTGGTGAGGAACATCAGCAAGATAAGCTACTTGCTGTCACACCACAACCCAGGAAGGCAGAGAAACTGCTCTTTTGTGCTGGCTGGGAAGAGATGTTGCTAACCAGCAGCTCAAACTCAGGCATGGCACTAGGGTTATCTTGTTGAAAACACTTCTGGAAAATGCTTAAAAGCAATTAAAAAGCAGGTGAGGCTACACGGGGTGGGCCAAGACAGCAACAGACTGGGGCAAGAGAAGAAGAGTGAGTCTGACAGGCTGGATCTCCAGCCCTCTTCTTATGCCCTGACAGCTTCTGGTGGGGACAGGCCTGCAGCCTGCCCTGCTGTAATTTCTGCATCATCCAGCCCGTGTCCACAGTAGCTCACTCCATGTTCAGCTGCCTCCAGCAGATTAGTGAGGGCAACTGAAGCCTGATAAACTCTGGCTCAAGATGTCTAGACAGCTCTCATAGGGGAGGATCTTAGCCTGTCAGGCAGTAACAGTAGCCTTGAGAACCTGGGGCTGTGTCATTATGCTGTTTATTACATTTTATAAAGACTGCATGTTACATAGGTAACATTGTAGAGTTGTACAGTGAGAGGCCAAGCAGTTTTTGCCATACTGCAAGCATAGGAAAATATTTCACCACTTTGGCTTTTATTGGCTAACAAAATTGTCTTTAAAACAATCACTGCATTACACAAGAAGAAAAATTGAAAGTCGGACTGACTAGCAAAATAAAAATCCAGATTAAAAGACATAAACACAAAAGACCTTTTAGCTGACTATACTTCTGCTCTTGATTTGTCGGGCTTTTAATATTTCTTTGGCGATATATATATAAAACATTGCTATAAAATACACTTCTAAGCCTGTAGTCTGTTGAATAATACTAAATAAAAAGTTATAGGTAAGACCACCTGATTATTTTATAAATAATTCAAACATTTAGTGTCATGTGTCATATGTACCTAAAGAATTCTAAAGTCCCCTTGCACAGAGCTTTATAATGTAGTTGGGGTTTTCGGTCCTTCAGCATCCAGACCCAGCTTGGTCACCATTTATGTACCTATGCAGTTTACACAGGTGGATGGCACCACTGCCTTTTCAGAGAGCTACTTGTGAGTGTAAAGCTAGCTTCTTCACAATGCCATCAGCAGAAATACAATGTATAAGGTGGTGTTTAGCATCTTCAGGGTTGGGCCGCAAAAAGATGGAACAGAACAGCATAGCATAGCATAACATAGTATGGAATAGCATGGAGTAGCATAGCATAGCAGGTTTACATATTTTCAGAACCCAGATAAGAGGACATGGGACAGAAGTAGAGCTTGTTCCTTTATGTCTACACAGTAGAAAAATATCTGTTCAAATTTACACAGGTAAAAGTGTTTCATTCAGGTGATCCTTACCCTCCTGATCAGTGGAACAGAAGATTACCAAGCCAAAAGGAAGAAACAATTCTCAATATCATTGCAAGTAAAAAAAAAAATACAATTAAAGGCCCTGGGAGAAGAATATATATGATGAAGGATCTGTTTGCATAGATGTAATAAGTGAGCCTCATAGGAGCACAGGAAGGCATTGCTAACATAGACCCAGTAGGCACAATAAGAAAATAAAGCAGGGCAGGAAGTCAGGCAGAACAGGAACAATGTGTAGAGCGCTCAGAAACCATTACTGTATTTTGGCTATCTATGGTGACCAAGTTTAAAGAATATGTTTAGTTACCTTCTGCTTTGCTTTTCAAATGGTACCAAAATGGCTGACTCTAAAATGAACTTTGAGTTGCATCATTGGCTGTTTGTTTTGAGGTAAAAAGAAGGCAGATGAGGCAGGCTAGAATCCTTGCATGGACATATGCAAGACTGAAGCCCAAGGCAGCAAAAACCTGAGTCAGCGGCAAGGATTCCACAAACTGGCATCCATGTGCCAGTCAGCAAGGACTTCTGGCTTTCCTGACAGAGTGTAGGCACCTCTCAACTGCTAAAATCAGGGTGCAAAATCTGGTCATGCCCTCTCTTCCTCCGTCATAGTGCATGTCCCCCAAACCCTCTATCTCCTGGTTATTCCCCCAGCCTGGGACCAAGACCCCTGCCTGCTGCAGGAGCTGCTCTAGCAAGGATGAAAAAGTTTTGCTGAGGTGCTGTGCTGTTGTGAATATGCATACCACAGTTCAAAACCCCTTGGTATTAAACATAAAAGAAGCCTAGCAAAAGTGACATTTAAGGCAGCAAACATCATGCATTTTAGAAAAAAATTGCTATCCAGTACAGAGAAACAACCCTGTAAACCACAAAATTAAAGAATCTCTCCCACTGGAAAATAGCCGTGAGAGAGGAACTCTTGGAAATACATCTCTGATCTGAGAGATAAAAATAGAAAACTTAAAACTGACTGTTGTGAAACTGGCTTTGCATAGTCCAGTAATTTAGAAAGTTTAGATAAGTGTTTGAGTTGATGTCCTGACTTTTCTGAGGACAATGACCGTATTGGTAGTACCTTTAATGGGGCAAGGATATCACCACTGCACTTTGGGCTGTTGATCCAAAGCAACCAGCATAAGTCGTGTCAGTGCTAAGGAACTTTCCCATTAATAAGAGAATTGTATCATTTTGCTCAAGACCCATTTGCTTGTTTAAGGAAAGTCTCTATACAAATACTGCCATCAAAGTTTATGTGAAAAGTACCTCCAGGAAAAAAATTTACTAGTGGCTATTCAAATGACAAAGTGTAATCCATGGAACTCAGGAACAGAGCTGGCTCAGAGGAAGCAAAAGTGCTTTTCCTCTCAAGACTGACTTTTTCAGGAAAAAATTTTAAAAAAGAAAGTCCTGGTCCCATAAAACATAATACTTTGTTTCTAAGAAGTGACAACAGTGCCTTGGGTTCAGAAATGGTTGCTTCCTTCTCTCTGAAGGGTAGCTTGAGGGCCTATCTTCCCATAAATTACGGTTCCATGATGACACCCTACTTTATAAAGAAACAGAGGAAACTAACCCCAAACTTAGCTTCAGTTGAACCTTCCTCCACCTTGACAGCTGAACAATATTTAATCAATCCTTGTAAAAAAAGATTTATCTTGTTAACTTCCTATCTATATTGATAGAATAAAATTTAAGCAAATAGAAGAATTTATTATTTTTTGTATATATCTATAAATGTATATATATAAGATACATACATAGATTTGCAATAATTAAATCAGTCTAAAGAAACTCTCCATCTGAAACAATTCTACCATGTAAAAATGAATTAATGCACAAGGTATAAATAAATAGCAGTTAAATACGTATCTTTTTCCTGGGGAAGAAAGGGCTGGTTTTGGTTTCCTTCCCTGCTTAGTAATAGTTATGTGTTAAAGTCTTTCTGCTGCAATAAAATGTTTGGGTTTTTTTAATGAATATTGTTAGAAATCAAATTAAAAACTCAACTGGCCTGCATGTATATTGTATTTAAAAGTTCTCTGCTCCTGAGCTGCTCTTTTTTATTCAGACAAGTTGAATGCTGCTGGCACTGTTTATCAGTCATATATTCTTCTTTCATTAAAATCAAAAGCCACCCTGCCCTCTCTAGAACATGAGGACAAACATGCACACTGCTAACATTCCTCTGTAAGACCCAGACACTAAGAAATTCCTAGATTAAAACTGGTATAGCATTTCAGGCTTAAAATGCATGTAGGTGAAGCTACCTTCAGCACAAGGTAAAAATCACCCCTTAGGAAAAAACTGCCCACGCTGTAAATAGGAATAAGTGCTGTAATGTTTCTAAGTATCATGGTGCTGGGAATTCCCTCTGCAAGCCTCTGATTTTCACCATACATTGATTTTTACCATAAGCAGTTCTAAAATTAGAAGAGGCTATGATCTGACAAGTATGCTTTCTGTTTAGTCCTAGCAGATGGAAACCATGAGGTGCTTTCTCAGTTTGAAACTGTTCCAGAACCTAAGGCACTAATCTGACATATTAAACCTAATTTATATAAAGTCTTGTGTGTCTTTACATCATGCAACATCATTTATGGCATGCTGGGCAGTGACAGTTTAAGTTATGAAAATGCTGCATCACACGGTAGATCAGAGCTGCTTTATAGCAGGTCTCATGAATTCCTTCATCCAGAAAGAATAAATTTTGTGTGGGAACATTCTGCATAGCACCCCTGCAGAGCAATAGATTAAAACTGGATTTTAGCATTTACCTTTGGCCCAGCTATAAATCAGGAATTAGAACTGATAACAGCAGTTACCCATCAACAGCAGTGCAACTGAAGATGAGCAGGAGTAGTTTTATGGATAAAAAAGAAAACCTATCCTCTTCCATTTTGAGTGTTTCTAGGCTCTGAATAGAGAGTGATTAGATCCATGCAGGTAATGAGCATGGGTAAGGGTGATGCATTTGATGTAACAGCTCTCCAGGTTGCAAAATGTTATTCTAAAACCCTAGCAGCGGGTTTGAGCTCAGGTGCAGCAATTACATTGCAGACTCCTCTTGACAGAAGACCTGGAATGGACGTCTACCACAGCCGGCAGGATTCTGCCCCTCGGTTCATTGTTGTATTTGTTGGGCAATTGAAAGCTTTACGGAACTCTTCAAAGTTGCTCATGGCACCGATAACTCTGCAAAGAAAAGATGGAAGTGGTTGACATGCAGGTTGTCTTCTGTTAAACACCACAGGCGTGTGAGTGTGTGTTTCAGTGTGTTGACTTCAGGTTTACTTTTCAGGCTTTCCATATAATTTTTCCAAAAATAAACTCAAAAAGTTCAGGAGAAGCACTCCCAGTTAATGTGAAGATAATATTGTTCCATTCAGTGCTTTGAGAAGCATCTTACTTTGCTAGAAACTCGACAAAACAATTACACCTTGAGGGTAATATGCCATTTAGAGCAATCTGACCCTTGGCAGCAGAGGTAGGAGATCAGCGGTAGCCTTGCATGGTAGAATCCTTCTTCCAGTACCTGTCAAAATGCTGCAGTCCAGCAAGCAAGAGTGTGTAAAGACACATCACGGCTGTGCTAGAAGTGGTTTGATTTGGCTCATGCCAGCCAGGTTCTTGTAACAACATCCTCTGTCCACCTGTGCACACACACACACACACACACACGCTGGCTCCCTGGGACTTTGCAGCCTGAAGCTGGGGGCAAAGGAGAGCAGACAACCTCTCTTGTTGGCTAGCTCAGCCTTACCTTGTGAGCATCTCAACTCCTCTGACATTTTGGAAATACATCTTCTGAGGCTTCTGCCCTGACCAGCTCTAAAGCTCTATTGCTTGCACCACAGATGGTGTGTTGCTGAAAGAGCAGCACATCACTGCCTCATGCAAGCTAGACAATGTGTCTGCACCCGAGACTGGCACTTTCAGGCATAGAGGAAGAGCTTGCTCTTTGTATGCAGTCATCCTTGGCTCCTGCTTTCATGTCTGTATTATTTGATGCTGTCAGAAGGTGTTAATTTACCATTGCTAGTTTGGGATTGTGGTGTTTGCTGATTTTTCCTATGCTTTTCAAAATCTTGGAATTTACTAACCTGAAATATGTTAGAGTAAACAGCATTCTGAGTTAAAAGCAAAGAAGTATCGACTGAGACATTAATTGTATGTCTTTTCACCTTCTTTGCTGTGCAGTGGGAAGGCATTTTTCTCCATTGCAGACAATCAGCTTCTCAGCATAGCTCAGCATGGTAGCAAACATTCTTATTATATTGATAGACTTTATGTGAGTAAGAAAACTTGCAGCCAGCTGGCACAAAAAATGTCTAAAGATCAGTTTTGTAGGTAAAATTACAAAGAAAAAAGATATACAGTGTTATTGTAACAACATTGCAAATAGATATTCAGGGACTGGAACAGCGGGAGTTGGTCATGTAGAACTGCTGCTAAAGTTGGTGGGAGTTCTGCCTGCCATGCCAGGGATTTTGCTCTGAAACTGGCATTCAGCTACAGTGAAGACAGGTTAATACTGAAAATATTAGAATATAGTCAGAGAAAGATTATAATGTGCCCACGCACATGACTTTTCTACCCATGGTTTGATACTGTCAGAGATTAACTGTGGAGTCAGAGTGGGTTGTCTGGATTTCATCCCATTGAACTACAGTAGAGACACCTTCCCCTGCACGGGTCACCCTGAGCTCCCTTGGTGGTCAGAAGAAACATGTACTTGCAGAGTCTAAGTAATATAAACTTATTACTTACAGAAAGATGACAGATACTGATATACTTCCACAATGCCTGTTCTTTTTTTGGCTGTGAAAACCTGGAGTGACTAGCTCAGATGCACAGGCCTATGCTCAGGATATGTGTTGCTCATCTCTTACAGCTTTTATAGTTACTTTTTATAATTACTTTAAAAAGGACTCTTTGGGTTTTTTGGATAGCAGGAACTGTCAATGTTGAAACTAGCCGTACAGCTGTGACACTCATAATGGTCTTGGGACATAAAGCTGAGGGAAACAGATAATATGATTTGTTAGTCCAGTTGATACGATTTGCAAGAACAGACAAGCATCACAGTTTCTCTTCATGTCTGACACAGAAGCCTGTACTATCTTATATAAAAAACTAAGAAAAAGTTTTGTCTGTATTTTCTAGACCCCAAATTAATCTGATTTTCTCTGGAATTTTCTTTCTTAGCCTGATTCCTTCGTAAGTTTTCCCCATGAATGCTCTCTCCCCAGGCTTCCCTGTATATTTTGGGATTTGCACCATCTCATGGGAATGTAGCTATATAATGATTCAGAATATATAATCATGTGCATAGGTAAATAGATCTGAGGACTTTAAAAGGCAAGAGACGGTTATTTTACCAAAGTCTTACCAAAGGTAGGAACCATTGAAAATATACTAGTCTGTAGGCTCGAGATCAGCCTGAGACTTCTGTCCTCATTGTCATGGTGTATTTTCAATTGTTAGAAGGCATGCACATTTGCACACTGCACTACATTTACCCTCGCTACAGATATTGCAAAGGTATTGCAAAGGTACAGCAGTGCAGGCTTCAATGCAGAGTTTACAAGTCTGCCAAGACTGAGCATACACATCTGCAGTGTTAGTTTATATTAAATTTGTGTTCTCATGTTTCCAGTTTCATTATTTCTTAACCCATTCTGGTTATAAGTAGCCTAAGGCATGTTATGCATGCCAATTTTATATCTTCAGCTTTGATATGGCTGTGTCTAGGGAATATTTCAGAGTACCTGTGAAGCAACTCCACAGCCCCCCTGTGAAGGCACTGTTGCTATTTCTAGTTTACCAAGAGAGAGCTGAGGCAAAAGAGTGCTTATATCACCTAAATTAACCCATGGAGAAGGTGGAATCTCAGCTCCCTCTTTAGTCAACAGAAAGCAGCAGGAATTTCCAGAAGGCAACTAGTCCAGTGTATTAGAGATACCTCCACTATGAATCAGCTTGGGAGTTAACATCCTTCCTTCAAATACAGTGGTAATGTAGCACTCAACTGAGGATGAACACACAATTAAGTAAATGTAACTAATAAGAAACTCAACAGAAACAAATAGCTCTTGGTCACACAAACTGTGTGGAGAAGCAGAGATATAAACATTGGCTTCCTAATTCTTATGTAGTCTTTAAACCTTCCCTCTTTCCCAGCCTCTCCTTCTTGGGTTTCATGGATATCTGTGGCTGGGGAGCCTGTGGGAGGACTTTTGGGCAAAGACAGACACTTTGTTATGGCAGGACTACCACAGCTCCTTCAAGCAAAGTGTATATTGAAGGCCAGCTGAAGAGTTTAATCTTGAACTGAATTTACAGGGCATGTTTTTCTTGCATTATCAATATAATTCAAGGTAATAATTTTAAAGCTTTTAATTAATTCAGGAAAATTAAATCAAAGACCCTCTTAATATATACAACTAGAATTGCACAGGGGAAAAAAATAAAGATGAGACATTTTAGATACTCAGGCCATGATTACGGAACATCACAGGGATCAGTGTGTGTTCTGATTCAACTGCTTTTGAAGGTACATGCAAGCCCTTCATTTTTACAGAAGAGCAATTGTAATAGCACTAGATAACCTAATAAAAACAGTTCCATTTCAATCTAGGCCAAGAACACACGCCAATTTTGTGTTTGCTCTTAAACCTCTCTTTAACACGCTAAATTTCTGCACTTTGTGCTGCAGTGACAGGATCTATATGTACACTGCGTAAATACATTATTTGCACTTACCTGAACTCAGGAGGGCTGTGAGCTCCAACATATATTTGCTCTCTTGCAGATTCTGGTCTAAAGGAGTTGCATCTTACCTAATGAAAGACAAAAAGCAGGAATAGGCATGTTATCTGGGATGACTTCATAAGTAAAGCAGAATGTAAAGCCACTGTTTTTAAGATGCCTATTACTTACAGAATGCACAAAATAGAAAACCACCACAAACTTGTGTTTTGTTTTACCTTTGCTAACTTGCAGGTTTCTGTTGGCATATTCTCTTGGGTTTCAAATCCTGCAATGGATCCAGTCTTCATCCACTGTTATTCTTCACCCACTCATTCCCATCATTGACTCACAGCCACTTTACTAGTTCTTTTCCTGAATTTCTCTTCAACGGTAGCTTGTTTTTCAGCTTGTGCTGCAGCACCTTATGCCTTAATAATTACCAAGCCTCCTTCTTAGTCTCAAAGCTGTTACACATAATGGTGCTTATCATGTCTAGAATTGCAGCTATGTTACCTGATGTATTTATTCCATGTTGGAATGTCAGTTCTTTGGAAATTACACATTTTTCAAGTTTATATCAGTGGTCTCCAATTTACTATTCCTGATATAATACTTGACCCAATTGTAACTGACCATAAAACAGGCTAGAGAGAATATTTGCACATCTGAATAATTCCTCTTATGCTGTATCCATGACATGAAAAAATCCCATTTAACCAGCCCCCACCTTAACTAAGCTCTGTGTTGAACGTTTCTTATTGACAACATCCCTTAAGCCAGACTGCCCACAAGATATGTAGACTTCGGTACAATTTTGCCTAGCTGAAGACAGCCCTGGCAGTTTGAATGAATCTGTTGGGTGACTTGAGCTCTGTGGAAATAAGCTGAGCTCAAGGGTAACTGGCACACACTGCTCTCACTGTGCATGTGCTTCCCATCAGAGGGTCCGCTGAACATATGATTCCTGCAGCGGTCCTGTGAGACCCCCCAGATCTTCCATATGGCTTCAAAGTTTTCTTGGAGAAAAACTGACACAGTGTGAAAGTCAACTCAGCCTAAAGGACCTAAATGGAGTCTTTCAATTGGTCAATATTGTTAAACTGAAATGGCCACAGACACGTACAGTGCCACACTGACTCTCAGCAGAGAGATGATTTTTCAGCTGGAGTTGGCTGCACTGTTTGCATTAGGTCATGCTTCTTCAGTTTTCATGATTAATTTCTTCAACTGGTGGGCAGTTTTATAGCACAACTTTTACTTCTTATATAGGGAGTTTGTCCCGACTCTTAATCAAGTAAATGATTTCTGATTCTCTCCTTTGTTCTACATGTTTGTCTTTAAAAAGAAATCACATCATTTATCAAAGTTTTGCAGTCTGTAGTGGAAGCAGTCAGAAAATGCTGCATGTTGCAAGCACCAGAAATCTGGGAGGCTAAAATGGGAAGAGTCTAAGGAGTCAATACATGCAAAAAGACTCTTGTAATGGAGGAAAGCAGCAAGAGGAAAGAAAGCTGCTCTGACAACACTAAGCAAAACCAAGAATAATTTCAGCAGTTCTGGCACCACAGATAGAAGAGGACAAAGACAAAACAAGATAAAAGAAATAATAGTCCTGGAAGAACAAGTCTCTGCTTATACCCTGAAAAGTCTCGATTTGGCTGGTGTAGATTATTGAAACAAAGCAGTTTCATCTCTGCACTGCCAGCTGTGCAGGTTAATAGATGGGGATTTGAAACACATTTGTACTACTCACATGGGCATAACTCAGAAAGAAAAGCTGGTTGTGTGTGAACTCAAGGCCTGGCAGTAAAGGCTCTTCTTCTCCTCCCCTCTTTTCTGTAATCCATCTCCTGTATGCCTGATAAGAAAGAGATACTAAGTGCCTTTCAGCAGCATGGAGCCTAAACAGCTTTTTCCTTTTTTTTTTTTTTTTTAAATAATACTATTTCAGATATTTTTCATGTACTTACCCTGAAAGCCTCTCGCAAACCTCCATTATCTGCAATGTTTTCTGCCAAAGTCCTCTTGCCTTTCACCTGGCAGAGTGAAAGGACATCAGTCATTTGACCCATTTCTGAACTTCCTCCTTGATCAACTTCAAGAAGCAGGGGAAAAAATAAAACAAGGCAAGAACGAGCTGAGCCAATTTCAACCACCATATCTCTGGTTAAGAAAACTGGGTTTCAATGTGAAAACTGTCAGTAAACAATTTTCTGTGATGAGTTATCCTGGCTCTGGTCCTAGATGTCTGTAGCACAAAAATGTAATAGATAAAATACACTCAAGAATCCGGTCCTTGATCTTTGATCTGAGCACCAGTAATTTTCCCCTGAAGACTGTTTTTATCTGGTTACTCATGAGATCCACTAGCCCCTTCCTTAAACTTTTACCTAAAAGGTTATATTTGTTTCTCTACATAACTCTTTATGGGATTTTAAAACTAAATATATTATATAAAACTACTGGCATGCTAAAATAACCTTTAAGCCATAACATAAACCAGAGTAATTAAAAATAACTGTCTGAGACAGAACTGAAATTGATTCAGTGCTCTAAAAATAGCTGCAAAGGAGATTTTCCCCAGTATTAATTCCAAAAGCAAGAGCAATAGCAACAAGAATATACTGTGAGAAGCAGAGCTATCTAAACTTTGTGAAAAAGCTAGTCTCCTGGTATTACGAAGTGCAGTATCATTATGAAGAAATCCTCATTTCTGCAAGTGCAGCATTATCTCTGATCACCTGGCCCATTAAAGTCTTAGTGTTACTAAACTGTATTTGTAAGCAGTTTTATTCTCTACTGTGCCTCAAATAAGCACAGTAATTGAGCAGAGTTTTGAGCAGAGCTCTGAAGGTCAATGCTGGCCTGCAGATCCTCTGACGACAGGGTCTCCCATGCTGCAGGGATGAGTATAGGAGGCATTGGCATCAGTACTCACCTTCATTTCAGGACAGTAAAAGGGGAAAATGGGAAGAAGAAGTAAAAGGACCTAGGGTACACCCAAGTACACGTGCACAACCCCACCAGTCAGTGCAGATAAGCACCCAGACTGGACTCAAGGCATCTTCCTCAAGGGTATAATAAAGGAGATATGGGAGCAGCAGAGGAAAGTGCAACCCTTTCCTATCAGCTCTCTCTCCCCTCAGGAGGCTGGAGATGGAGGTGGGAGAGAGGCTTTAGGATAAAAAGGGCTGGGACAGCAGGGAATACGCACACACATCAGCTGCCTTTTTTCTGGCCTACCTACTTACACATTTTTTCCCACAGTGGGCTTGTGAAGTAGACTGATCTAGAGCATAACATGAGAGTAACCTAGCAGTGGCACTTGAGCCATAGGTCATTTTAACAAGTGGAAGAAGTCTTTCTGCTCATCTCAGGCAGCTCTGGGTCAGGTATCTGAGACTACCCTGTACAGTCAGTTCATGACAGGGCTCAGGAACCACGATAAGCCCTTTATTTGATCAGATGACTTTATGTGATTATTGCACTCTGAAGCTATTTCTGTATCCACTTTTTCTTTCATTATACTTCTTTTCTGGAGACATTTTTATTGCAACTCAGTGAGAAAGAAGAAAAGTAAATAGGTTTCTTGATCCATGAAAAATATTCGTACAGGGGTAAAATACCTGTAGAAAATTGATGTAAATGGCAGACAAAAAAAATAATAAAAAAGCTCTTTCCGTGCGTAGCTCTTTATACAGAAGCTATAAAATATGGCAGAAAATATGAAGATTATTCTTCTATCATCTAAAATGTATTTTAATATATCCCATGGAAATAGGAGGAAAAAGCCTTGCAGATGATAAAGCTGTGGATAACAGGATCTCTCTAGTAAGCCCATTCACAGAGTTCAAAGGCAGTAGCTATACTGGAAGGGAAATTCAGATCTACCCCATCTCAAGAAACACTATAGAAGGTAAACAGGATGGCCAAGCCAACAGCAGGAGCCCTTGGGAAAGGTTTTAGTTACCTTCTTTAAATGGAGTTTTTATATTAACTGGTTTTGTCCTGCAGACATTCAGGAATGAGCCTGGGAATTTTTAGTTGTAAATTAGCTTATATGAAGTACTTCGAGACTGAGTTGTTGGACTTTAGATTGAGCTACAATATGGCTTTGTTATTGTTGAGACTCATACAAACAGCCTAAGGAAAGTGTTAAAATTAAGGCTAAGCATTCAGTGTGACCTCTCTATTCTTAAAAGACAAAGACATAATTATATTTCTGATTCTAAAATGTAAGTAGAGGTGGTAGAATTAAGTAGGTGGTGGGGTATGTGCTTTTTCCTGAGAATTAAGATTAAAATCATGTCCCAGCTGGGAACTGGAATTTTAGCTATTAATTTCTTGAGGTCAGGGATTTAACCTGGTTTAACTTTGTCTTAGACACTTCTATAATGTGCACATTTTCAGGGAAGCCCATAGCTCTAATAGACAATGAAACAGAAACCATTCCTTTGCAACTTCTTTCTCAATCTTTTTCTATGAGCTACTGCTCTCATACTCTTTCATTTGAGATAGAAATTGGGTCTGCATGCACACATGGAAGAAATATCAAGAGTTGAATCTGAAATAAAGTAGAGTTTATGCATCCATTTTATAGCTGTAATAAATAACAGGTGGAATTGCTAAAGCAATCTATAAAACATGATATTATGTTCATCTTTTTAAAAACAGTGACTGCTCAGTTTTCATTAACAGACCTCATCTGCAGAAGACATTTAACATGCTCACAGTAATTAGACCAGCCCTGCTGAGTGGCTTCATCCTCCTCTTCTGATTTCAAAATGATGTGATGTGGAGAAGTGGTTTAACCCATGTCACCAAGGTGTGGGTAGTGGTATTTGGCTGGACTAATCAAATCTGACAGACAATTTTTATCACAATTATTCATTTCAAAAAATGATTTGTTGTGAGAAATGAAGTTGGTAGACTAATATCCCAATATACTGAGATTTATAACAGAAACAAAAAAAAAAGCCCCACAAAAAAACCCAAAACAAAAAAAGAAAAAAATAAAAACAAACAACAAACTCCTTGTGCATCATTGCTTTCAATCACTGGTATTTTACATACATGTAAGCCAGCTCTCTTCCAGTAGTAATTACTGTACTGATTAATCATGCATTTGGTTTTCTCTTTAAATTTTTCTTCAGAGTCAGTTGTCCACCACGGGTCTAAATTTCCATTTTTGTCATATTTACGACCTTAAAAAAAATAAAATAAACAAAACCAAATGTTTTTGTAGGAGAAAACCCCATAGTTTTCCAGTTTTGGAATCTATCACCTGTACAGAAATTAGATGTTAATGTATTCATGCAAGTGTGTGTACAAAATGTAAAAGACCAGTGTACAAAATCTTGATCCCACTCAAGTCAGTGGTGAAAAGATGGCATTCTATTTATTGTCATAATTTCCATGTTTAGAAAGAAAAAAATAGCAATGACTAATGAGTTCTATGTTTTATAATTACATAGTGTAAGAGGCATATGAGCTTTCTTGTAAGTATAATTGTGAGTATTTTTCATCCTCAGCCCATATGTCTCTGTTTCTGCAAACCTGATGATAACTAATTTGTTCTTAATTAATTATACGCTTGACCAGAAACAAAAAAATCCATTTGACGGAAACTTCTGAAGTTTCAATTTTTTTTGCCTTGGAGCAAAACCAGAACATTTGAATCCTGTTCACGGAAGCAAGGAGACTACATACATCCAATTCTCTAGGCTGATGGTTACAGCAATGGCTCATGGAAAATGGGGACTCAGGTCTCTGCTCTATCTCATTTGTAGGGGAGTAATCTCCATCATGTCTCCAGCCAGTCAGACACGAGACACAAAATATGTTAGGCCTTCTTTTTGAGAGCAGGTTTAGCTGTCCATGTGGACACAGACTTGCTCTGTGATTTGAGTCTTCGTTACAACTGCAGGAAAGGGAGGTAGGGAGAAACAATAGACATGATACCAAGTACTGAAGATGTTTTCTTTCAGTTTTTTATTTCTTTAATTTTTCCCTATAAGTTCTCTTGTTCAAGATGACAAAATCCTTAGAGATGTATTTTATTTCTATATTTGGAAGGTAAGAGCCTGGGCAAGATGTAGTAGTCTGCTTAGGGAGTCAAATCTTATGCTCCTTTCTGACAGGCTGGAGACACGATGGAGATTTGATAATCTACAAATGAGACAGGAGTTTGGAAGAAGCATTTCTCCATTCTGGAGTGTTTGGTGACACAAAATGTTGCATAGCAGTGCCAACAGGATACAGATTTTCCCTTTTATTGTTTAAAAGGTCTTCAATGTGATGAAACATAAGCAACCCAGCTCACTAGTTAGGCAGTGAGGCAGAAGCCTGCTTTTCCTTAAACTCCCTATGTTTTCAGTGGAAAGAGGTTTCTCTTGACAATGAGTCACAGTGGAATGTCAGCCACTCCGAATTGCTCCCTGGAGGAGGAGGAGGTTTGTGCTTCTATCTCTCCTCCCCACCTTCGCTCTCAGGAGCCTGATTTTAAAAAGAACTTTATTGTGATAGCCAAAGTTAGATGGTGGTAATGCCCTGCTCCACCCAGTTTTTCAGGGCAGTTGATCTGACATTTTCAGACCATTTCTTTTTTCTCAATTTTATATATATATAATTTTGCAATAGGTTTTCTGTTCCACTTTTGTTCCAGTGTTGTATTTTAATATTGGTACATAATCGTCTCTTGGAAACAGTCAAAACTTAAATGAAAAATTTTCTTGGCAGTCATTTTCATCAAACAGAAGTTATCCCTTTACCCTTCCCACTCTCCCCAGCCAGGACTTTCTGAATCTTAGTTTCCATCCTAGATAAGCATCAAACTTGTGGCACAACTTACCAAAAAAACTCCATTCAGACAAGCAAGATTGTAAATAAATTTAAAGATACAACTTTATAATTTTATTATTTATTTTTTTTTTTTGACACAATTCAGCACTGTTAACAAAAAAAAAAAAAAATACTCACCGTTGCTATCAAATCCATGAGTGAACTCATGGCCAACAATTACTCCTATGGCACCGTAGCTTAATGACCTGTAACACAAAGAAGTAGTTTCCTCAGAAAGTGTCCACACTCATAAATGTTAAAGGACAGAGATCTCAGCAAAGATTACTATTTATTTAAACTGGAGGAGGGGAATGGGTCTAAAAATCATACCAACACAATTTTGTCTTAAAGTTGTTGAAAGTCGGAATGTTAAACTCATACTTCTTTGAAAGCAACCTTTAATATCAAACTTTAAAAAAATTCTTCTAAATAATACCCTTATTAGCATCACATGAGCTCCAAAATGTATCCTTCAGCTTACAGCATTGTGTGTATTCTAACTAAGAATGGGACAAAGTTACAGGTGAAATTATTCTCTTAATATCATCATGAAAAAAGAATAAATCAAAGGCTGCAACAAACAGACTTGAAATGACTGGCTCTAGTTTGTAAGGCATTAAACAGATGTCCCTTCAGTCTTAAAATGAGAGTTCAGGCAATCTCCTTGCACCTGCCCAGGAATAAGACATGATCTATAGCCAGGTCTAATGCACTGGTGAAACAGAATAGAAAGACATATTTTGTATTCCTGATTGACAATTAATTATATTTTTCTTGTTATATCTAAATAAACATACACCTGGGAGAAATAGGGATGAAAGAGACAAAGGTTCAGGCCTTTTTTTATATAAATGCAGTGGATACCATGGGGTGAAGTGATCTACTAAATGCACCTTTCATATGTTATGTTGTTCTTTGTGATTTTATTTATTTCAGCTATTAAGATGCCATACTTCAAAGTAGCTTATAGTATTTCTAACACATTGTATAGAAATAGGAGAAAGGCAGAGGGTTTTGAAGTAACATGTTATTACTGGACCTAATGATCCATAGCGTGCTAATTACTCATCTAAGTCATGCCTAAAAAGTATTATATCACTTAATTCCCCCTTCTCCCTTGACAATTCTTCACTTTTTATTTTTCTTTCCTGAAAAGTAATTTGCATGTGATAAAGTCTTTCCTGCTGTTTTTTTTCCCCCAAGTACTATTGCAAACCTTTACTAAAATTATACATTTCAGGAAAGATCATCCTTTTGTGTGATAAATTTGTATTCTTGTGTAGCACAGAGTAATAATTACCCATACTAAATGTACTATTTAAGGCTTGTTTTCCATATCTGAAGTCATTATACAGGATCTTTTGCAGCTGGAGAAGTATAAAAAGAATGGCACAAAACACATTAAAAGGTCAAGAAGAACCAACAAGCCCTAATAAAAAATATATTTCATTTTTCCTCTAGGCTACCCCGTCATCACAAGCGGCAACGACAAAAATACAGGCTAGTGCCCAGGCACTCTTAGGGTTCTCCCCGGCTCCAAAAGATAGGGTGAAGTTTGGGATGAATTCTGGTCTTTTCTTCCGTGAACCCCTGTTGCATTTTGTCCAGCAACAGTTTTGCTAGAAATGCTCCCAGATCTGTTTGTGCTCTTCACTTCTGGGGCACAGCTGGACAGAGAAGGGTGGGATTATGTGCAGCCTGACAGGTACCATATTAAAGGTGAACTTTCTGGGTCTGGGGAAGCTCAAGAGGACTACTCAGGTAGTTTGAAGTCTATTTCAATATGTCTGACAAAGAAGACTCCTAACTATGAATTTGAACGATATTTTGTTTCATGTACTGAGACGTGAAGTGATAACTTAGCTTCCCTTTATGTGAATAGATACAATTGTTTTAGAGTGATTATGCTGGAACTGGACACTAAAATGCCACTAAGTGTTAAATATTTGCTAAATTGGTTTTCCAGCAAGTGCTGATGACTTTCTGATGATTTTTCTGTTCTAGTGCCATGTACTGTTTCTTTTAAGCAGACAGAAAACAGATCCAGAATATTTCAAGGACAAAAAGCAATTTGTTGTCTGATACAAAACAGCTACATTTGTTTAGTAAATTTCATTTTGATACGTACTCAAGCAAAACCAATTTAAGCCAAGGTAACCTTTAAAGAAGAGAAATGAACAAAGTATAATTCTTTGAAAGAACCACAATTTTATCTCTATCGCAGAAGGTCAGGGTACAGAGAAATCTCTTCAGAAAGCAAGGCTAGAAACAGGTCTGCAATATGTACAGCAGAAAATAAGTTCACCTTAACAAGAAAGGACTTTCTTCAACCCCCAATTACCACTTAGAAAGTCACCTGGCTCATAAGAATTCTCTTTGAATGCAAATTCATTTGTTCCTAAACTGATGTGTCTTTCTACATATATTGCCAAATATCCTGTTTACAAGGACACATCCAGATTGGAAGATGGCAGACCCAAAATGTTAAAAAATTTTGATTTTTTTTAAAGTAAGATTTATTAAGGATATGTTTCACCATTAGCTGACTTTATATAACTGCAAAATAACTTTCAGAAACTGCTGTCAGAAACTTTTCATGATCATATCCTGCCCTGAAATTAAAAGATATTGAACTGCATAAAAGCAGTGATTTTTCAAAATTAAATACATGTGACCTATAATTATTCTTCTTTGGCTATAGTAGCGCATGGGCCTGCTCAGTCAATCACTTATGCACATGGAGATATTCTCATGCACCTCAACAGGCACAGATGAAAGGCCATTGTTAATCTTAGATATTAGCAGAAAATGAACAATAAACTCATAATAAATGGCTTCTCGGGGTATTCACTTCTGTTCAGGAAGTGTTAGTTATCTGATTTACAATTCCTTTTAATACCTGCCATATGCACGCTGCTGCAACTGCATGCTATAGCACTGAAACACATCCACTCGGTTGCATTTAATTGGCAATTCCTGAGAGAAATCAGTCACCAGTTTAAGACAACAGCAACATAGACAGCTCTCAAGGGTAAGAAAAGTTATCCCACAAAGCAGCACTTTTCAAAGTATGTTTTTTCAACAGTAAAAGCAGGATGCAGCAGGGAAGAACTCACAACCCAAGGACCAAGCTTTTCCTACAGAATGACAACACAAAATTCCTGTGCGCCACTTGTTGATTGTCTTCAGCAGCATAACCTTCTTCTCCATGCCCTCTTCTTTTTCTATACGTATTTCCAATCCCTGTTTTCCTCATTTCCATTGTATGAGATTTCCTGATGCAGTACTTACCTAGGATACTCTGTTCCCCAAAAGAAAGGCTTTTGAAGTTCTCCTGCTGGGAATCCTGCAAAATAGCAAAAAATGACAGTGAGTTCAATACAGCTGAATAATAGCTGTATATCACAAGACACAAGGGTTTGGATTTTATGATCTTTTTTTTTTTAGCTTCAGAAGGGTTTGCTAGAGGATCTTCCCCTCGGGTGGTAGTTTCAGAGTGAAGTAGAGAGGATCTTTGAGAAGAAACAGAGATCCTCCCTTCCTCAGGACCACAATAGTAACAAGATGCTGCACTGTAAGAGCTTAATCTTCTTCCATGGCTACACACATGTGTAAGTGCATGTGTGCCTGTGAATAAACACCTAGTGTCTCCTGTGAAGAAAATTCTTGGGTTGCCCTGAGATATGCCAACAGATCAACAGGCAATATATATGTAAAATACAACAAGAATTCAGAAAGTATTAGCTTAGTGAGGCTTCAGTGCAGCAAGAGACTGCTCCAAGGTATGAAAGTGATAAAATGTAAGCCTTATTCTGTACATTCTATGAAAATTAAAGGTAAAGGAACATAAACTAGTCATCTCATTATAAAAAGCTGATCAAGGAAACTGTTCCCAGGATTTACTCCATCTTGTACACGGGGACTAATGTGATGCTGACTAACCTGTAGTTCCTTGGATAGGAGGTAGGAGTGACATTTGCTTTTTTTCATTTCTCAGGAACCTTCCCAATCATCACAACCTTTCAAAAATAGCCAAGAGTGGTCTCATGACAACATCACGAACTCTTTTAGCACTCAGGTGCACCCTGCCAGATCCAACAGGCTTGTGCCTGCACAGTGTGTTTAAATATTTCCTAACCTTCTTCTCCTCCACTGAGGGTAAGTCCCCTTGATCCTCTGGTGTCAAGGACCTGGGATTCCTGAAAGCCAGTCTTACCAATAAAGACTGAGGTAATAAAGGCATTGTGTACCTTGGTCTTTTCCATGTCATTTGTCACCAGGTCCCCTGCCCCCATTCAGCTGTGGGACCACATTTTCCCTATATTTTCTTCTGCTGCTGCTACACTTACAGAAACTTTTCTTGTTGCACTTCATATCCCTAACGAGATTCCAGGTAGTCTTTGGCTTTCCTAACCCTGTGTCAGGACCTTTGGACAGTGACTCTTTGCTGAACTTTCCTCTTTCCTTACAGCTCTGGAACACAGGGGCATTTCAGGCAGCGGAGTACATCTGTTTTACTTCAAATATTTCACTCTGAATTTATGCTGATCTTGAAGCTCTGACAGCACTCTGCACAGGACTATTTTTAACTTAATTGAAGGTTTCTAGCTTCATTTTATCCGTCATGAAATTTTTGGCCTCTCTCCTCAGCAAGGTGCTATATAAGTTGTATTTCAGATTTGAAAGTTTTGGGTTTTTTGTTCAATTTTACAAGGGCTTTACTGCCATTAATGAATGCATTTACCACCTAATACCTTCATAGTATTGCATACACATTTTGCAGATGAACACCCTGAGACTCAGTGTAATATTGTTACTTCACTGAGGAGACACAAGCAGTCACATTTCATCTGTTAGTTTAATGAAACAGTGCAGACTAAGAATAGATGAAATAAACTAAAAACACATGACATGGCTCACTAAATCATGAGGAAATTTGGAGTCCAAATTAAATATGAATTCAAACTCTATAGTTCAATTACATTATTCAGTTATATTGCACGGTATTTTTAACTAAGAAAGACAAGATCTACTAAAGCCTTATTCCAAGTTAGTGCATTTACAATTTCCAATAATTAGTTGGCTTGTTTAAATCAACTTCTGACAGGCTAGGGAATCCAGTATGTAAATAATGGATATGGAAGACAGCTGTGCTAAATTGTGTGATATACAGGGTACTCTGGCTGTTGTTGTACTGGCAATTCTCAGATGTGTTCAACAGTTGTGACTTGTTTTACAAGTGTCATTGAATGAATTCAGAGGGAGAGTTTTAAGAAGATAAGATATAAGCAGAAGACTAACTGCTGGTCAGTAAACAAAGGATAGTGATTTCACATAAGGAATTAACATAAAGACAACCAGGGTGTTCAGTTACCTAAAAACAACATGAAAGGCAAGATACATTTGTTTAAAATGGTTCCACAGACTTCTGTTTGAACAACTGAATCTCTTCCCAGTGCCTTTTGACTTTGCATATCCTGCCTGGGCAAGGGTCTCCTGCAAGTGCTCTCTCAAATACACCAAAAATGAGGAAACACTACGTATGCTGTAGAGCATCTCAGACGGCTTTGAGCACCCATATGTAGGTGATTAGGATCAAAATCTCTGTCATAACATGGACCGGAATCCTATGTTTAATTTCAAGTTTTGTGGAAAATGAGGATAGAAAATATAAATTGTGTAAGGCACAGTAACTATTCCATGTTATGTGTGAATACAAAGCTTTATTTTCTGATGAGTAGGAAATAAATTCATTAACAGATAAAAAGAAGTGGTCATCTTTAAAGAAGAGGTCTCAGCAGCCTCTGGTTCACAGGAAACCTATGAAAACATGTGTTTTTACAAGAAACTCTGTCCTTTATTTCCTGAAGGAAAAAACTCTCTGGATTCCCTAGAAGAAGAAGAAAAAAACCACCAACCAAACAACAACAACAACAAAAAAAAAAAACCAAAAAAACAAACAAAAAACCAAAACCAAAACAAACAAAAAAACCCAAACAAACAAAAAAAACACCAAAGAAAATGTTCTCCTATTTTGTACATTTATAGACAAGAATCTTAGGAAGAAGAAATAAAGAAAGGAGGCGAGGATCGTGCATCATCTCACCTGTGACCATAATTAAATAAAAGAGAATATTGGTCATTAGTAAACAGGGAAATTGCAATGAAGGCTCACTTAAGAACATTTAAAGCTTACTTAATAACAGGGCTCAGAAAGTGTTCAGTCCAAAACTGTTATGTATATTAACCTCCTGGAAACTAATGACACACTTGAAACTACTTCATCAATAACCTTCCAATTAGTCTAGTTCTTAAGAGAAGACAAAGTGCCCCTATGAGCAGTTCTCTTGCCCTCCCCTGGCACAGCACCATGTGCCGTTTGCCAGCACTTCCCTGGCTCCTGGCAAGATAAGAGTTCTCCCTTGCAACTCACAGCATCAGCAAGCTGCCAGCATCAATATCTGTATGCTGCTTTCTATAAAGATGATACTTACTGGCTAATATGAGCTCTCATCTGTGGTTCTCTCTATGGATGCTAATTCAAAAGTAATTTTAGAATTCTGGTTTAGATTATATCTTCTTCCTGTAACATGTAATGAAGCCGCTCTCTAAAGGGGCCTCTTGACTTTCACTAGAGAACTGCAATACAAGCACAGATGACTTAGAAGAAGCATGGGTATAAACTTACAAAGATAATATCAACAGCAGTTAATTATCCAATACATCTATTCAAGCTTATACCTCATGAATATGTTGCTTATATTTTCCTCAGTTCACTGTAAATCACCCTTTCATTACTGTTCACAACCCACAAATGGTACTTTTTTTGATATACTCTAGAGACATACAGATTTACACTTGGAAAAAAATTAAATACACCAAATGTCTAATGAGCAATTCCCTTATATCCTTAACATATTCAAGGGCCAATATTTTAGTGCTGTAATAAAATAAAACCTTTTCTCCAACAGAAGTATGCTAGCATACTTTGATCATCACTTGTATCTATTTTCAGCACATATTTGTTGACTGCTTTTGAGTGCATTACAATAAACAGAGCCTTTCAAAAAAGGTTTTTGTATTCCATTTATCATAGTTAAAAAGATAGTATTCATGCTGCTTAGACTATAGGAAGTGCACTCAGATACTTTTTTAGAATCTAAAGGCAGTGACATGTACCTTTTTTATTTTAAGTACCCATACATTTGGGGAGAAATTGATGAGCAAATGCAAAGAAAATAAAATAATTATCCAAACTAGGATTAAAAAAATTTATTAACAACCACTATAAACATGCATGGCTGTTAATCTAAGACACTTTGTATTATGGTAAAAGAGGAAATAAATAAATAGAACTCATGTAAAGAAAACCTCAGGAGTAAGCTTGTATACTAATAAGATAAACTATATGTACCACTTTTTTAACTCTGCTCTTTCTGGCACATCTTATTATACATCTACTTATTTCTCCTTTGGAGATATTAACAGAATTGTTGCCCATTCAAGTTATCAGTAGTTTAGTAATGAAAATTAAATGAAGCAATAGCAAACATACGGCTGCTTGCACTGAAGTGCAGCAAGATTTGTTACAATTTACTGCATATGCAAGTTTTGCTGTATTCTCAAAAATCTAATAATTTTCTAAATTATCAAGTTTCTACTCTCTATTAATTTCAGTTTTAGTGAAGAAAGACTTTTTCTTTCAAGTAATGGAGTAGTCAAGTGGTCAAGTTAAAAACACTAACATTTTGCCTGTGTATGAAGACTGCATAGACTTGTATGGAGATTGCAGTGATTTCTTATTTAAAGTCTACATCCAGTGATACAGACTACAGAGGCAAAAGAGCTTCTAATCCTTCCAACAGGAGTGTATGAGAGATCTGTCTGTGCTCTGAGCACAGAAAGCAAAAACAGCTTCCTAAAATTCAGATGTGATCAGAATCTTCAAGTTCTCCTTCACTTCTGCAGATACTTCATGACAGCTCCTTTTCAGGCTCTATGACTCAAGGCACTGATGTTGTTTTTTCTCTAAACTCTTTCACAAAGCCTTCAGTAACCAATCAAGTTTAGCCTTGCTGTGTTTATGTTGATAACATCACACAGTACATTTCCATTTCCAAACTGAACAGTCTTAATTTTTAAAATCAACTTTGGGACGAAGTATTTTCCAGTTAATGTAGAAGCTGCTTTCCAGAAACAATTTTTATTGTGCATTTGCAATTTCTTGTTCCTGAAACTGTCCTTCTTACTAAACTCATTTACCAAGAGCAAAAATAGCAGTGACCAGTTGATGTGTACGGAAAGAGCGTCAGGCACCTATCTGTGAAGTAATCTTTCTACTAGTATATCGTTCTACCCTCCAGCAATCAGTAGCAGAGAGACCTGTCCTCCTGGAACAAGTTTATATCCGTCTGTTCTTTTGTTCAGAACAGAATGCCCTCTATTTCAGATCACCTGCTCCCCAGCACAGATCCTCATAACTCCTATTTTGAAAACAAGAAATCTTTCTTTCCCAGGATAATTTCCAGTTAATAGCATTGGGAAAGTGTTCTATGGAAGTAAATATAGTACATCATGCATACTTATTCGCTTTCTAAACTTAAAAAAAAAAAAAAAAAAAAAAACAAACCAAAAAAAACCTCTAATAGTCAAAAAGAGCTTTATTTTTTTCTAAAAATTCTATCATATGCTTATTCATTCTCTTATTCATTCATGTTGTGATCACAAACAGTTTCCTTCAAATAGGCTCTAGAATGACTTTTTACGCAGATCCCTCTGGACTCTCTTTTGAAAAATAGCATTGCATTCAACATGTGCCACACCTATTCTTCCTGTGCTAAGGCATAAGTGATAAGCTATACATCGAAGCTGGTTGTTTGGCAATTTCTTGTCTAAGGTCCTTTGAAATACCTTGGACAATATAATCTGGTCTTTATATTTGTCACAGTTCATTTATGAATTTCTTATAAAGTACCTTCTATTGACACTAAATTTGAATTCATGGGACTTACTTCCCATCAGAAAAACCTCCAGGATAAGAACTTCACAAACTTTTCCAATGCAAAGAATTATCTTATTCTTATGCTTATTTTAGACACTCTCCTCTTTCAATGTGTTTGAAAAAAGGTTTTATTATTATTTCTTATGTTCTTAGAAAGTTGATCTTCAAAATCTTTTTGGGCTTGCTACATCACAACTTTATATTTTATTTTATAATTTCTTATTGCTCATGCTAATTTCTTATTCTTAACTTACTCTCTATTGTAGAACTTTTTTCTGTTGTTTAGCTAGGCTTTAGAAAGACCACAGTTTTTGTAGCATATCACCAGCCCTGGCAGAACTTTGTATGTATTACTACTGAAAGCTTAGCTGCAAAACAGTAAGCTTCTAACTGCTGTGAGTGAGATTTGCCTGGCATATACATCACGCAATACAAGTATGCACGGGCTCACAAACTTCAGTTTCCTGCACTGAAGTTCTTTCCCAGCAGCATTCAGGGGAACTCAGCAGTGATGTGCTGAATATTTATCAGCAACTTCAGGCTTGACCATGTTCCTCCCACATCTGTCAGAGCCTCTTCCCTTGCAAATCACATCAGCCAGCAGCAGACTTTGTACTGTGCCTTTCTTTAAATCTTCCTCCATAATGTACATTGCTTTTAGGGCATGATTACATTTGTACCGTTCTCTCGGGTAGGAGAGGGTTTTATTGAGAAAGGGCCACCTAAATCCTTTTCCTCTTAGGAACAGTCCTAAAGACAGTGAGCAGCACTATCCAAACTTCAAGGTCAGATGGCAGCAGTATAACAAGGTCAGCAGTTATGATAGAAAATACAATTGCCTCAACACCCGTGACTGGTTACATTTGACAGCTCTCTGCTTTGTGACACTGTTAAACACAGTGAGTGAGAAACTTAGCTTCAGTCACTCCAGCCTCTGTTACAGCTTTCTCTAATGTGCCATGGCAGAGAGGCTGAGAGAGCTGAATGGTACTGAAACTTGAAAGGACCCAATATTAAAGAAGACAACAGCAACGGTTCTCATTTTGCAGTGACTGGTCTTCCTGTCTGTTCACACAGTACATCTGAAGCAGCAGTGGTGGCTGGTGCTTAGTTCAGCAGAAAAAGCACCTCTCACACTTCACAGGTACTTCTGAGCTGTGATCAGCTCAGGGAAATCTGCCTCCAGTGTTCCTTCAGATGATCAGCAAAAACGTGGCTGCTTAGTGATGGGAGCCCTCTAGTTAAGGTAGAGAGATCTAGGCCTAGAAATGAGTTTAATCAAAAGAACTGCTTAATTATCAGACACACTTTACAAATGATCTCACTTAGAGACAAAAGAATTTAAGTGAGTGGTCTGACACCAAAAACTGTTTACAGAAATTGGTAAGAGAAGATACCAGCAGACCCAGATTGCAAGTCCTCCGCTGTAACCTCTTCAGTGTGATACATTCATGTTGTCCCTGTCAAAAACTAATTCTCTCTGCAACCAAAAGAGATTCAGAAGTAAAAGGGGAAGTCACTCAACAATTTTAAACACGCCTATCATTGGGGACTGAGCCAACAGAGATTATGGCAGCTGCCTTCCAGACGCTGACAGCACAGAACTAAACACAGCACAGAACAGGCTGATTTAACTCATAAGCCTTATAAGAGCAAAGAGTGTCAGAGTAAAGATAATGCTGTTGTACATAGAAATACTGGTGTAGACTTTTACAGCCAGTTAGAAATTTCTGATGCGAAGTCCCATTAAAATAAATGGGAGTGAATATCCAAATCCACACACATCTTTGAAAAACTCAGCTCTTTCATCTCATATGCTTCCAAATCCAGATTTATGCTCTCTAAAAACCATGAGTAACTAAAATTAGCAAAGAAAGGTTTTACTGTACATACAAGATTATTTCATCAGACTCTACAGGTAAGAATTTTAAGTTAACTACAGATACCACTCCTTGTCCTTGAAGGCATTGAACAAATCCACTGGCCACCACTTCTTAGATTTTCTGGTCTGTCTCACAGTGTTCTCTAGTCATGCTTATTGCTACACATTTATTAAAACTGGAGGACTGAGGACAGCTATCACTGTATATTTATGAAGGTATATGTACACATCTTTTTGCTACAGAAAACAGAAGACAGAAACATTAAGCTTTAATAAAAATGATATAAGCTAATGGCTACTGCAGCTCAGCTGACATGTGGTGACTTGTTAAGCAACAGTAATTCAAATCTGTGAGAACCCTGGGTTTTCCAGAACTACCTTCTCACTTATTTTCAGTCACAAACACACAAAACTGTACAGACATTATCTGAAGCTTGACACACACAGTTCCTAAACAAGCACTTTATAAGGAAGCTCAGAAGTCAGATACTCACTGATTTGGTTGGTAGATGCACTATAAAAAGCATTTACAGTAGTTGGGCTTGTAAACCACCTGTAGTAAGAGCAAAAGAAATAGGCTGTCAGTACACTTACACAACTTTATGAACAGAATGAGCAAAGGTAGAGAGTGAACTCAGTGAAAAGGAAGCAAAATGTCAAGGACAGGCTACATTAAAGTTCAAGTATTTCTCCATTTCAACACGTTACCTAGATGCTTTCTGGAACATTGAAATCTATTGTTTAATGGCTTTTATTTTAAGTGCAATGAATGTTCAAGAGAAGTGATTGTTAAGTTTCCTATTACTTAATCTCTTTTAATTCTAAGTGACTGTATTGCTTGTGAGATCTGCCAGGCTGATGAGCTGAAGTTCACTCAACAGAGGCTGCAACACTGATAGCAGCTGTGAAAACTCTGTTAGGTGCCTTTCAACCACGTGTAGAGAAACTCCCTCTTGAAATTAGAGTAGAGAATTTTGAAACAAGTGAAGTGGCTTCAGGCGCTTTGCTGAACAACTACTTGAATAATTAGGATGATGCCAGAAACATGGGCAGGTGCTTTCTAGGAACCTAAATTCAAAATAAACTGATTCTGTACCCCACTCAATGAAAATGGCCATCAGCATGCTTATAAACAAATGGACCTCTTGCAAGACAAATCAAATTTTAAAAGAATGTTAGGATTTCTTCTCATAGTTAGATTTCTTGTACATACTGGAGGGAAACCTAGATTTGAATAGCAAATAAGATTTATGAATCTGCTTAGATTAACCTCATCTACACTGATATTGATTTCACCCATATGAGTGGAAAATCTCAGTGCCTTCAGCAAAATCCAGATCCCCTCAGATGAAACTCTGAGTTGAGTCCAAGATTTCACTTTGATTTTATAAGGAAGAACTGAGACAAAAGTAGTAAAATCATGAGGATTATGAGTTAATTCATAACAAATTAGAAACGGCTCAAGTAAATGTCCAAACAGGAAGATCCTGATGTCTTTAGCAATGCATTACTTGGAAGTTTTGTAAAGTCAAATGAATGGAATGCAATTGATTCGGAAAATTTCTTTCAAAGAGAAGAAATAAGAGCTGCAAAACAAAGAGTAAGACAAAGGAAGGTCTATCAGAACATGGGAAGTGTGATGTCAGTGACAGTGACACACACTATCTGTGCTTTAAAAGAGCACCATCAAATGAATGAGTTATCTGCAGATCCTGACTGGTTTTCTGGCAACTGATGTTCTCACATAAACCCAAAAAAAAAAGAGGGGAGTTTTAGTATGGCAGCATTCTGTCTTTTCTCAATAAATTTATCTACTTCTCTCATCTCAAAGCAGAGTGGCTTATTTTATAGTGCAGCAACAAGAAAAACTAACCAATGAAAGCAAAGAGTGATGTCATGTAAATATCTTAACCATCCATCACATTATAGGCTCTAATTGCCACAGATCACTCTCCCTGGGTTTTTTTACTAGGAGATTCTCAAGGGAAGGAACAGGGGGAGGTTGTTTTCTGTTTCCTCTACAATAAGGAGACTAAGTGTTAGAGGTAAGGTAATGAGTTACTGGAAAATTGAAGAAAAAATGCTTATGGTGAGGGGATAAAGTAAAAAGTAGGGAACTTAATTAACTACATATCAGTTTCAAGTTTGTTCACAGCAGCAATCAGCCATACTGTTTCGAAGGATGCAAGCCAGTCACCTGTGTGGTGGCACCTGTTCTCCAGGATTAGCAGTGGCTCTGGAGGACTCTATCCCTTTTTTCATGAGGAAAGAAAGCATCTGACACACTCAACACTTTAATTTAGATTTTACTGTAAGTTTGAACGAAGACACATAGTGTTGTGACTTCTACCTCACCCTGTTGGCTTGTTCTACTTAAAACAGCCTTTCTGTGCTCTCAAACCGCAAGTTTTAAGCATGAGAAAGGCTTCCAGGACAACAAATCCTCCCTTTTTACAAATCCTTCTCAGAACAAGTATCTTATAGGGCCTCTCATTTCCAGTCATAGGATCAGCAGTCTGAGATAGATAACAAATACTTCAAAACAGACTAATGTGCTTTGCTCTTCTCCCCACCCTCCTAGCTGCTCCAGCCCCAGGAGCTCACCACAGGTAGTTCAAGACAGGAACCACCACAAGCAGTGGTCAAAGTGCTCTTAGCTGACATGGAACACCCCTCTAATAGAACAAGTTTGCACCCATTTTTACTGAGGAGCTAACCAGTGATGAACATACTTGCCAGCAGAGGTGCACCTCACTCTACTGGAGAACAACTGCAAAGGCTGCTGCCGTTTGGTCCGCAGCTACTAAGGGAAGACATCACACCATGCTTTCATATTGTGAACTCATAGACTTGTAACTGGTAGGCTAGCAGCTAAGACTCATCACAACATTCCCATCCTGAGAATGCTTCTTTCTTTATGATCTACCACTACAATAACAGAGCCCATACTGTTTCCTGAGCTTAATATGAGCCAAAGACTGATAGCAGCCTCCATTTTCCCACTATAAAACTGTACTAAGTTCTTTCCAAGTTACTCTTTCATAATGAGGCCTCAAGAATGACCTTGTATAAAGTTTGTTATGTTTTTATGCAGCTAGGAAGAGAAGACTTAGCAGCTGAGACAAGGAGTTGGGAAGAATAGGATTTTTCCAGTGACAAGCAGAGTATGCTGCTGAATTTCATATTTGATGTTAAGACACTCAGCAAGGAGCATATTTTCAGTCCAGCATTTTGTTGTATCATTCTGAGCCACCCTCAAAAAGATTTAGGAAGCATTTTCTGCAAAAGAACAGAAATAACCAAAACTGCTTCTATTCAGATTAGCAGAACAGCTTCACCTCTCATCTGTCATCCTCTTTCGGTGAGCTTCTTGAATTGACTGAACCTTCAGTGACAGACCTTAACTAATAACACATCGAATTACTATATGAAGGTCTGTAATAAATAGATGTCACTGTTAAATTTTAAGGTGAAGCAAATTTAGAGATAGCTCTCCCATTCCTATTTGGAGTTAGGTTGCCTGGGCATTTGCTCTGGGTCTGGTTACAATTTCATTTGATCTATTAGCAGAAGGATAAAAAAAAAAAAAAAGACAGGTATAACAGATGTTAATCTCTTCACCTATTTAACCTCTAACCTTTTTAAACTAAATATAAAAACATCTAGAATTGTTTACACTGTTTTCATTTGCTATTAACATGTGAAAAAGGACAGCTCTGAATGATGTGCCATAACATTACCTATTACCTACTGCTTCAGACAAAACCTAATCTGTAGACTTGACACTTGTAAGTTTGAAATTTTTTCCTGTAGAATTAAAATCTGAAACCTGCACTGAGATAGAAAGTGGGGCAGGTACTCTCTTAGGTTTATGTTCCTTTAGGCTACAGTTTTCTCTGTGATATCTTCCTTTCCAAGTTAAGAGTATGGCATAATACATTGCCAAGTGTGAAGACGGGTGGCTAGAAACTTTTACTGTACAGGGAAAAGCTTGTTAATTTAATTGTCTGTAAAGCACAAAATGAATTTTCAAATTTTTGCTGTCAACCATTTTAATTAGAAGAAATCTCTCAAGTGAGGCAGGATTTTGTGTTCAATGTCCCAAGTAAGTTTGGGGTTTTTTAACTCATATAAGTAAAGAAAAAGAACTTGTGAGTGTATAACACTTAACCTGGTTAGGACTGAAAGGCTCCACTGATGGATAAGCAAACACCACTAAACCCCTGATTCTCCTTTATCTCTCCCTTCCACATGGCCACCACTTCCCTACCTACTGCCTTTCACCTCCCTCTGCTCCAGCTGTGCCTCACCTGGGTTATAATGGCCTTCACACCTGGTCCCCTTTCTCCCATGCTCCCCTCTTCCAGCTTCACTTTCTCCATTCAGCTCCCTCAGTTCAACCTGAGGAATATGCATCGTATTCCCCAGCTCCTGCCACAAATCCCTTTTGTACACTTCTCTCCTGATGCCTGAGCACTTCTCTTGTTTGACAGAGCCAGCTGTGAAGATGACAACCATCTCCCCAGCCAGCTGTTAGGATCACAGCTGGCATCCAAATCAGGTATTGAGGCCAGCAAATTGTACCTCCGGCAGCTGTGGTGCCCACAGGGGACCTTGGCCCCTGGGATTGGCAGAATAGGAAGCTTCAGTGCCCTCATGCCTTGTCACAGCTTCTTAGTGTCAACTGGGCCAGGTATGTCCCCCCATCCATGCCCTGAGCAATGCCTCAGCTGACTTCCTCCATACTTCTTTTTTCCTGTAAGGCAGATAACTGCAAGGATGAGAGGGAGCAGAAAAGAGGACAAGGAACTTTCATAATTACTTCTGTTTTGGGGGGAATTTCCTCTTTTTAGATTACAAAACTGTTGAATTTCCAGAATAACTGATTTCCATTTCGATATTCACATTTCCCCTTGCTTTCTCAAACTCCAATGTTTTGTATCTCTCAGCTCCTATGTGGTGTTTCCTTGGTGCTTTGAGTGAGCCATCATTTTGATTTTCCATTTGGTTGACTATGGTGAGGAAAGTGAGTCCAGTTTGAAATAATATTGCTGAGAAATCTGGACAGTAAATATAGCGGTTTACATTTTTGGAGTAATATTACTTTACTACCAGGCAACTTCTTTAAACACTCATTTTCCTATTTATCTTTTCCAGTCCACAATTTGGACAATCTTATAATATCGATCTTGAAATATATATATGCTATGCTACAAGCTATTGAACTAGAGAAAAGAAGAAATGAAGCGAACAAACAAAACCCCAGGGGTCTCAACACAGCGGCAAGCTTTGGTGTGTACCAAAGATCTGGGCGTTCTATGAAATACAAAAGCTTAAACACCACCCCCCCAAAAAAAAAAAAAAAACCCACACACAGAAACCCCCCCCCGAAAACAAAAGCAGGGAAGAAAAGGAAAGAAAAAAAGAGAAGTAAAAGCGTAAGAAAGCAGTAGAGTGCGATAGTTAAAATGTGGCAAGTACTGATATTTTTAAGACCGCATTTGACGTGCCTCAGGCCAGTGGTTGGGAATTACTGGTTTATTGTAATATTTTTTTTTAAAAAAGCCTGGAGATGGCAGTGACTGTCAGTGCCTTCACACCCCTCAGCAGACACAGAAAAGCAAACAGTGTGACACCACTTTCAGAGCCCTTTTCTATCACCAAACAGACACAAAGGTAGAATAATCTCCTAGCAAGAATAATTATGACAGAGGGCTCAGGTGGGGATTAGCCCCAACCCTGCAAAGGCAGAGCATATAGTTATGCTGACAAGGGAAAGACAGCAAAAATCCAACTGGGATCCCCCAGGCCAGAATGTGCCCTGCGGGATGACAAGAAAAGCAAGACAATGTGGATGAAGGGACTGATGTTACGTAGTCCCTGAAATAAGATGGTAAAGACAAGCATGACAAAGTGTTCAATCTTCTAGTGGGCAATCAGGTACAACTTTCATTTTTTAAGCATACCCATGCAACAGTTCTCACATTACAGCCCTTGAGGAGTACAGTCAGGGATTACCTGATAGTTAATTTCCTTACAGGAATAAGATTTCCCACTGTGCCAAGAAGCTGTGGGATCTGTGTTAGTGCTGGCCCAATGCTGTTCAAGAGGAAGAGGTTACTGATCACCATGGCTATAGAGAGGCAAGTTATTTCACTGCTTTCATGAAAACTATTGGTCTGAAGAGAATGTAATGTCACAATCTAGCCCTGGCATCCAGGGCAGAAGGAAAGGCTGTAAATTCATCCCCTGGGATTAACCATAGCAGTGTCAGAGAAGGGTGTGATAAGAAGGTAAAATTCGCAATTAAAATTATCTTATAAATAACCTCTCAAAAATAAGGGGCCAAGTTACAATATTCTAATCAGGAATCTCTTGCTGGTATCCTTTACCTGCCTCACTCACAACTCAGTTACCCCCAGAACAAGGTATAATTGATTCTGTGTTAGAATTTCTGGAGCCCTAAGAAAATACCACACAGGAGCTGAGCAGCAGCACCAATTTCAAAGTCTGTGTGCAGAAGGAATAATTTTTAAGTAGCATGATTAAACTAATTAAGTTCTGTTTAGGTTTTAATTTGCATTTTGAGGATTTGATTACCCACCAGTAAGGAAAGAGATTGATTCTCTCATGTATTTTATGACAGTATGTGACACAATCTGCACCCTGATGTTTACAAATAAATAAAAACATATGTAAATTGTATTATGCTTTATTCCATATCATTGCTATCATCAGCAGGTAACTAACAATGCTGATTATTATTCCCAATAATAACGTTATCTCTTACTCATTATTCCATTCCTAGAAAATTTCTTTCATAATCCGTGCTGTAACCATTCCAAAGTTTAACTGTGACCAAGAGACATAATCCATTTTTAATTGAGATTTAATTACCCCTTTTTTCATTAAATTAAGCTGCAAGCATATGACTACTGTGCATCAGAACAGGCATACCTAGAAATTAACAAAAAAACTACCCACATGAGTTTCTGAATTACTGGAGGGGTTCCCTGTAGGCCTTTAGTATCCTAATATGTCACTGAGTATATAATTCTATAAAACCATAAATTGTATAAATCAAATTATATGAATTAACATATTGATAGAAGATTATGTAGATTTGCCTTTTGTCTACTCACTCTGTTTTTGGAACTTCTTTTCTAAGCCAGTAGAAATCAGATTGAGCTGCATATTTGCGAGTTTGCAATACATTGCCAAAATAGTCACTTTCTGTAAACTTCAGCTGTACAGACAAAGCACAGGCATTTTTAAGCACATCCAAGGAAACAAAAGCTAACAGAAAACAAACATGACTTTCATTTTAAACAATGCAATCACCTAATTTTTTAGCCATTATGAAAGCAAGTAAAATGTTCACAGTTGGTAGGAGGAAAAAATATTACGTGAGCTTAGTTAAGAAACAGTGGCTGAACAGATTTACAAAAGGGACTGAAACATTGGAAAAGCTCTTCCCTGATCAGAGAGGAGCTGAGGAAATCAGAAGTGCCCAACGATGAATTGCAGACTGCACATTTCTGTGGCTGTTATTAAGACAACCTCTTTTCCAGAAGGAAATAGGTTTACTTTTATTTTTAAAAGTGCATTTTAAAACCACTTAAAAAAAAAAAAAAAAAGGAAAAAAGCCCTCTTTTTCAGTTCATTTTGCATTTTATTACAAATCCTTCATACTCTGTGCTCTCCAACAGTTCTGCCACTGCTTTCTTACTGTTTCATACATTAAATGTTTACAGACATAGGACTCCATGCTTCCATAAACCTCCAAATCTAACAACAACCCTTACACACGCAGACAATTAACCATGCAAGAAAAGGGGATGTTACTAGTTTCTAAGTCCAGATGATATCCTTGTCACCAGTTTCAAGCAATCCTGGGACTTGTAAGGATGTGGCACTTCAGATCTAAACTATGGTTTTGCACCTGTGATTAACAAGTGGTTTTTACTAGACATTACTACTTATCTGGGCAAAAAAATCTTCACAATGAGTGATAAAGTTGGTCACATCCTCTCTCTCATTACACTGCCTTCACAGCACCATCTTACTCTGCTCTTTCCAGGAACAAGAACTAGGTTGATAGAGTTAGTTCTTCGAAGTTTTCTGAAAAACTATGCCTCTATTTAGTGTCTGTTCATGTTCTCTGGCTAAGATGACTAGCACTTCTGTATCTTAGCAGTTCAGGATCAAGTTGTGATTCTACTTTGTCTGTAGAATAAAATTAAGGACATGCATGCCACATTTTCCCCTTTGGAAAATGGTAAAGTATATTATTATTCATCATCTACCTTCCTGCCTTAGTTAGGCTGAACAGATAGTGAGTCAGGAAGGAGTGCCTCCACAGCATCCTTGTCCAGCAGCCAGCACACTAGGCCTATACATCGGTTAGGACTTCTAGGTACAATTATAAGCAACAACCATAAAAAAAAATTTCATAGCCTGGAGAGAAGACGAGAACTTACATAGGCATCATAAATTGTGGTATTTTAAGGAAATATGCATTACTATTTTTGGAGACCACTACTTTGAGGATAAATGCTTTTGGTTTGCTTCATTTATATAAGTAATTGCAAAATTTATGGCTGTGTATGTTTAACCTTTAAAATGCTTATTAGCAGTAAGGTTCTTTGCACCCAGGCACATTTTATTCCCAGCAGGCCTCATGGTCATCTCACTTAGACAGACAGGGATCAACAATTCAGACATTAGAGCTAGCATGCTTAATTCAACATCTAAAAATAACCAGGCAAGCAGAACTCCAGATGCATGCCAAACAAAAGAGAAGCTTTGATTTTAGATAGCAGTGAAACAGAGCAAAGAATGGATGCAATATGTAAAAGATGGATGCAATATGTAAAAGAAGAAATCTGAAAGTCTGACACTTACTGTTTTGATGTCTTCATTAATATATGTGTCATTCATTATAAACTGAGGGTAACCAACTTTTGCCATAACTGCCTTTGCCTTTGAAAAAATTAAAAATAAAACAAAATGTTGGCAGATATAACTATTTCTCAGCATATGGTTTTTTTTTCCCCTCAACAGTCACCCAGAATCTTTGTGGAAACAACATATTTCCAGAAGAAAAGCAGCAGGATACAAAAGGGTAAGGCAACATACCAAGAAGTCAATATTACAAGTACAAAGAATAAATTAAAGACATGATGGACTAAAGGTAGCACAAAAGGGTAGCACAAAGCTTTTACTTTGTATGTTTTCAGGATGCTAAATATAATTTCACCTGAATTCTTTGGAATTCCCCTCTCCTCTCAGAAAGCGCTCTTCTGGAAATTTTTTCTTCAAACTCAGATGTCTAAACTCAAATGAATTTTGCAAGATGTGAAGTGCTATAAATGGACTGGTCTTTAAACTGACTGCAGCCATACCAACCAATTCTGCTCTCTGCAAGTAAAGCCTGAACCTCTCTGGGGTCCATCAACTTCTCCTTCCCTCTTGCTGCAGCAAGATCGTTCAAGGGACGATTCCCCTGGAAGATCTCCCTTCCTGCCCAATTAAATTCTCGCTCTGTTCTCCCCATCCAGACAGTCTCGATACAAGAGGGCCTCCTATGACAGCAAGAATTAGAATGTCTGTTCCATGACTGTAAAAAGGAAGCTCATGGAGGATTGCCTTCATTTAATCAAAATTATTTTGTCCCGTCTTTTATTTTTCAAGAAGGCCTCTTTGCTTCATCAAACTTCAATTTCTTAATTGCATTTCCAACACAGTGTCATAATCCTCCATTTGTGACATCACAATTAATTGTGGTTGAGATAATTAAGATGTCACAAACAGAAGATTACAACTTCAGGTAGGCAATTAGCAGCAGGAGCAGATGATCTCTTAAACAAGAAAGATCCCATTGTCATGCAAATGTCCCTAGTGATAAAACAAAAGCAATGGAAGACAAATGCTGAACAGGAAATATGAAATGAGCCAAATTAACTCTCAACAATGTTTTCTCAATTTTCCAGAAGGTAGAGCAGCCTTTCAAGATATTTTAAGTCCCTGGGCTGGGGATAAAAAGGTGGTAGTGGGTGGAAGCATAGTTCATCTGCAAGTCTGTATATAATCAAGAGTGTCTCTTTTTTTCCTGATGGTGTTGTCAGGTTCAGCTGACTGAACTTTGCAAGTAGTTTTTTGGAAATTTCCTTTTCCATTTCCAGTGTTTTAATCCTAGTTTCAACTAGCCTTGAGAAAGCAAAGAGCAAAACTCATCAGGTTTAGTTTCTACTAAGTCAGCTGCTTAAACAAGTCTGGTGAATCTCTAATCTTCTGCTTGTGTTCCCAAGTACCCATCTGAATCACAGTAGCCTTGTGTTGAGTCTACCTAATTGAGCGCCTTCACATTTTGATTAAACAGATTTAATCTAAACCCCAACTTACATGATGAAGAGCAAACCCTCTAAAAACAATTTATAGCACAACTTGTGAAAAATCAAGAGTCTTTTAAAGAAAAAGTAAGGATTATCATTAATGATTTAGCCAGTACAGTGTCAATCAAAAATTACTGATTTTTTTTTCTTGGCACATAAAAGAATATTTTTGGGTTTGAGCTGTGTTATATCATTTAAAGACACTCTTAATTTCTTCCTGTCTTCCAAATAAAAGCTATTGGACTGTCTTCCAAATAAAAGCAAATAAATTCATGCCTCACTGGCTGTAAACACAGAGGACTATGAAGCCAGCCTAGATCTGGCAGTGCTTCTTTGTTGAAAGAAGCAGAGATGGGTCCTGCCCTGAAACCCATGGTGCTAGTTGTTTGGTTGTGACCACAGTATGTCCATCTCCACTTCACTGCATGAACATTTTGGGGTCTTTGTGGAATATCTGCCACATCCATCTGGATCTCTTCTTCCACAGCAGATTCTTCCCACAGGCTTTGCATGAGGTCCAAGCCTATTCAGTCGAGCCCAGCAAACAGCCCAATTTACACAACAGACTAGTTAGAAAGCATTGTATTAAGAGCAAGTTTCTAAATTTTCATGTTGGATATCACCTGCTTACTTGGCTCTTTTCTGTTCACTTGAGTAATATTTAACAGCATTTCAAAGATTCCTTATTCATACAGCACAAAGCAAGTGGATAACTCTTCTACAACTGGCTTGCTCTTTGATAATGAATTCAGTATTTTCCCCTTGATAAGATTAAAAGCATGTTTAAGAGACTGGCCTTCCAGGAGGTATGCACATACAGGGAAAGCAAATGAAATGTGACAAATGTACAAGAACCAGCCGTGAGGTAATTGCACATGAATCCGCCGTAAACACACCGTGCACGACTTTTTATGGTTTAAAGGCTCATTTAATTCCTTTCTTTAATTTGCATATTAAATAACCATGTGTACAGGAAGAAAAGAGGTGATGGGGTTCTCTCCCCAGCTATTATTAAGTACTCAGCTTACCTTAGGCTGTCGAGTATATTAAGAAAACTCATCACTGCAGGCTTCCTCCCCTGCCACTAAAAGCAACAGGCTCTTGCAGGGGGTGACGCAGAGAAGCAGCGTGCTTTAGAGTAAGTCATGATAACAGTTTTCTATCCCAGCAGCCAGAGAGAGTAGGCTTCAAGGCAGAAGACTCAGAGTGGGACTACTCCCTCTACCGCTAATTACGCATGGAAGTTTCCCCACTGATTTCCACAGTTAGGATTTTATCATCAGTATGTCTTTTTGTCAGGATGAGAGCATTGCAAGTCAGTTTACTACAGACACAAAATAATAAATGACTTTTCACTTTTGACTTAACAACTTGCCAGCGTGGGAACGCACATGTTTTTCAATGCTACAAAGCATCCCAATTTCCAGTCTAGTTGAATTTTCACTTGACAGCCAAGCTTGGCATGTGAGCCTTCTGACAATCAGAATATGATTTGTGTATTTTATAGGCCTACTAACAACATCACTTACTGATGTATTGTACTTGCTGTAAAAAAACCAAACCAAAACATACATCTCACCCTGACAAAGTTTTATGAGTCTGACACAGATCTTCCGTATATCAACTTGACTCACAATAACTTTGTGAAGATAATTTTCAAGCTTCTAAAAATATAAAAATTTAATACAATTACAGTTCACTGAAAAATTAGCATGAAATACATTCTGAAAGCTAAAATAATTCACAGCAAAGTAATGTTCCATTTAATTACAAAGATTAAATCAGCCTTTATGTACGTGTGTGGTCTTTTCATTTTTCATTGAAAACAGATGATTCAAGAGCCATCTGCTGAAACTACTGCATAAATATCACTGCATCTATGTAGATTTTATGTATAGAAAAACTAGAAAAATACAGTGCAAAATACAGAAAAGTTCCATCACAGGGCTAAAGCTCAATCGTACAGATATCGGTAGGAAGTGACCCACTGACTTGAGTGGGAGATGGACTGGGCCCACCTTAATGGTGTGTATTATTTCATGCATTCATATGCAGGGGCCACATAAAATGTCAGGGATTTGCACATCATCAACTGCAGTCAAAAGTGAAGTGGTAACTCAAATACGAACAGTTGGCCTGAAATGATTGTTTTTAAGAGTGCCTGACCTGCAGTGAACTGACTAAGCCATACTCCAGAATATAGCTAATCATATATAACTACTTATTGTTAAACTTTGGCTTTAACTTTTCTCTTATAATTGCATATCACAATAATGTAAAGTCTGTAGACTTTTCAAGATTTACAGAGCCAGTGTTTCATTTAATAATAATTCACATACCACCACCTCACACTGCACCATAACCCTCCCCTCTGTATTTCAGTAATCGGTTTTGATGTTCTAAATTAGTCTACTATGAAGATGGAAAATACAGCTATCATTCCATTCTTGTAATAGCTTGAGGCTAGGGGTTAAAAATAGATAGATAGATAGATAGATAGATAGATAGATAGATAGATAGATAGATAGATAGACTTATGTGAATAATCACACTCATCACATACACAAAGCTGTTTTCAGTAAAATATACACTGTGGTTTTAAAAGTAGTTAAGCCCATCTAACAGCTTTGTCCTGCCAGATGAAAAGAATATGTCCTAGTCCTCACTCTTCTCCCCTGCTCTTCACATCTCTCTCCATGCTTCTGCTCACCCACAGCCTCCAAAGGCTGCCTCAGTTCTCACCACATCTTTCTGGGAGACTGTTTAGCTCACTAACAGAGCATAAATCTGTGCAGGTTCTTCCCCCAGACAGATCAATGAGCTGAATCACTCACTACACAGAGAGACCCAGCAACTGTTGGCACTAGTACAAGACAAGTGCTCAGAACATATAATGGGGAAAATTGAGGAAGGAACAGCAAATGGGTTGTGCGTTACATTAGTTACCTCTTCGTCTTCATCATCTTTTGAAACCAAAGCCTCATTCAAAGAAAACCTACCGACAAGAAAATACTACCTACTGCACTTCAGAATACCATACCATACATTACCATCCTAGGAAACAGAGGGGAAAGGGACAAAATTTTCAGAGCAAACTGTTGGTTGGGATTATATATTCAGTCTTAATAGCCACAATTAGACAATAAAAGACAATATTGTTATTACTAAGCTTAAAGTTGCAAGCACCTAAAAGTTTACTAGGACTGCCATGCACAGAAGAGTGAAAAGCAACAATATACATCAAAATGTCACTCTTCCCAGCCCTAAATCCCTTTTGCTTCTGGCTTTCAGTGGTTCAAGCACTATGATGACAATTTCACTGGAATTAAATTTTCAGTTTAAACTAATCCTGTATTTTTATTTTTTTTAGCAATAGAACTGAACTATATCACAGAAAATGTGAAACAGTTTTACTTCTATAAATACACAAATTCACTGTGAAAATTTCACAAATGTAACTCCTCAGTTCAATGCAGCAGTATAATTAATAGACCTACTCATATTTTCTCCTACCAGCTTGCTTCCAATCTCATTCTGCTGCCAGCTTTGCCTTAATTTTGCGAAGAAAAATAATTCCATTTTATTTAAATTATATTTTTCATTTATAACTTCTGTATGACAATTACCACAATTCCGTTATTTTATACATAGAATATTATATGTGGCAGACATAAATGCTGTCTTTGATGAACAGAACCACAGCTCTGTAAACGAAATAAATTTCTTCATGGCATACAGCAAATGTCTTCTTTCTCTGTAATTATACAATACATACATGCACTTGCACAGCAGAGCAGCACAACTGAGTACCTGGCAAAAGATGTGTTTAACACATAACCATTACTGTCCACAGCTCTTCAGGCAGATTTAAGGGTCTCTGGGTTCTCAGAGGAGCTGGGATCATGCCTACAGACCAGAAGAAAGGATAGTGCACAGATATGCAGAGCCTGCACTAGGTCCAGCTATGGCATCGCAGCACCATGGCAGCAGTGACAGGTCCACTGCAGCATGGAGATTTCTGCACTGGATTCCCCTCTAAAAACCTGTGGATCGCTTAGGGCATTACTATACTGGGGTGTATGTGGACAGTAGGAGCTCCTCCAGCTGCACTTCAAACAAGCCAGCAACAAGAGCTGGAAGCACAGACTATCATTAGTATTATGCCGATATATATATATGCTTCTAAAGCTGCCTTTGATGGGGCTGTAATAGCCCATGCACTCTAGTTAATACTGGATACATCCTTAGCACTTGGGAAGACTGTACCTTGTCATGCCTTTATTTTCAGGCAATCCTCTATGTTTTCCAATTAAATTTTCTCTTAAAAAGAAACCAAAACACACACACACACAAAACCACAAACAAACAAACAAAAAAACCCTCCAACAAACAACAAATCACAACCAAACACACATCCCCAACTCAAAATTCATGTATGTCTTTTGAAATTACATTACAGATCCTTACGCAATAAATTTTGCACTAGAATCCTAAGGATTTGCAATGACACAACAAAAAAGCTATCTTTAACTGGGCTTTGGCATGTTAGTGAGCTGCAGAAATTACTATATTGCATTTTTTTGTTGAAACTCCCTCCTGCATTCATTCCACTGTTCACCCCCAGAGCTTCTCATCAGTCAATCTGTACTCCCACTTTCATGCCACTTCTTGCTAGAAACACACCCACCTTGCTGCAAAATCTTTTCTGCTGTTTTTGGTTTAGCTCTGGGAAAACAACAGGTTTAACATAAAACACTGCACTGACAAAATAAAAGTCCCAAGGACCCAAAAAGCCTGGTGTGCTGAAAAGATCTCTAGCACCAAACACTGAGAGAGGATCAGCCTCAGGGACAAGGAAAGGGCAAGGACCCTCTCCCTCCCTCACAGCTGTATGGGATATGGGTAACCACAGCTTTTCCTTTGGCAGTTTTACGCAAAACTGAATAACCTGTTCCAGGGAAGGACAACTTCTGACCTTAGCTTCTGCTTCCATCAGTTCATATTAACTTTTTCAAGGTTGTCTGGGTTTAAGCAAAGGTTGTAGAACAATTTATTTCTTTTTTTTTTTGTTAATGAATAGGATATGAAAAATTCTCTTTTCATTTCTAGCCATAAGTGAGAATCAGATCCAGTCTAGATACAGCTGAGAGCAGGCATGGTAGAGACTTGTTTTTACATGATTCTAAAACTGAAATAGGGACCAAGGACCTAAACACAAGCATTACTTGGCTCAAGACTTGAAAGTTTTCTCTCTGGAGAGAAATTCCTTTTGCTTGAACAGAGATCCTGACCAGCAGTGTACCAATAAGGATGTCACTGCAGGTTGCCCATGCCTTATAATATATGGGAGAAAGCAAATGTATACATAGGCAAAAATGTAGGCTGCAGAATGTAGAAAAAACATATGGAGGAAATGCTCTAATTTCTACTCAAGACCAAATCCCTCATTATTTCCAAACTTTGCATATTTTTATTTTTTAGATAAATTATACATGTATATTTATTTTCACTTTGATGGAACTCACCACTTTCCCAGAAAACTGGGCACAAGACACTTCACGGCTCCCTTACAAAGAAGGGCAGCTGAAGAAGGCTTTATTCTTAAGCACAGTGTCTTGGCATCTGAAAGGCCTCTAAAGGAATTACCTCCTTGTGGTAAAGCACCTCTAAAAGTAAACTCTAACAATACTAATACCTGAAGCCATTTAAACATTTCACAGCTTTGCTTCAAACCTCCATTACTAGTACAATACCAGGGCAAGCTAAAGTGCTGCTCAGGCTCCTGTTCCTGGACAGCTGGATGCCCAAGGCTGAGGATTCATGTGGGAACCCCAGCCCACAGCCCTACGTTGCTGAACTTCCTGCTCACTCCCAGTGGGCAAGCAGCTTTCCTCTTGGTGGCTCAGGTGGCCTGAACCCAGGACCACAGGACATACGGATCACCACAGTCAGGAAATGCATATTCATTGAAAATAGAGAGGTAAGGACAAGTAGACACCTGGCCATGAGAATGGGTCTCACATACTTCAATATCTGTTACTGCTGAGCTGGGGGCACTACAATTTCTTTGTAATTGTTCCTTCACAGAAGGAAGTTTGACTTGGTGAAACAACAAAGATAATGAAAGCTAAAGCTGCAACTGCCTGAGACTTCAGAGGCAGCGGAGGACTTGCTGCCCTTTGGAAGAAGTAATCTGTCTTCTGGCATACCAATGCTTTCGTGTTGCTTTTCTGCCACAAAAACTTCAGATTCGCCCTGGTCCCTGGTCATCTGCAGGTGTGCCCATCCATCTTTCTCCCTCTTTCTATTTCAAGCATGAGATTTGCCACAAGTGTTTTAATGTCATGCACCCATTCTAGCCTTATGGAGTTATGGCCAAGTCTGAAAAATGACAGCTGCAAGATCAGGGTTAAAAACAATTTCCTCTCCCTTCACCTGTTTTCCACTATCTGTTTGCACGGTGTTCAGGTTATTAATGGAACTGGCATCCCTGCACACCTGAGTGAGCAGTAGCAGGAGCTAGATAACAAGGAAGAAGCTGACAGCAGTGATCTAACCCCAGAGATAAGAGATAAACAAACGTGCCATGGCTATTAGTTTCAGCTCTGGCCAGTGGAGAAGAACATCTCCTGTGGTTACTGAACAGCAAAGCCCAGTCCTCCTGAGAAGGTTATATTAAATTCAGGATGTGAGAGAGATTATTCTTTAAGTTCAAAAATTAATGATTGCAATGAAAAGTAAACATTTGACTGAAAAAAAGAAAAAAGAAAAGTGTTGTTAATCTGATGGAAAGTGAAGACCTATTTTTTATTCAGAGGAAAGTGTGGAACACTTCTACGTTAGAAGGAAAGCACATTGCATTCTTTGTATCTTCCTGGTGAAAAACGTTACTCTAAACATTGGCATTTTCTAACAGCTTCTCAGGGACAGTGTAGAAGCAGTAGCACCAATGTCCAGACCAAATTCCAAAATAGGAAAAATAGAGCAAACTTTTCAAATCCCCTACATTGTTTCCAAGCAGCACAGCTTCACTTCCTTATTCCTATCCAGTGGTTCCCTTCTCTTCACATGTCCATGCACACAGCAAAATAAAGATGAGTTACATCATGAAGATAAAAGATAGAAGCTCCTGGTGATATATTTGATTCCAAGGGAACTTTAGAAATGTAGGAAGACAGTTAAGATGTGAGTCTGCCTTTTCTGAACTCTAACCCATGTTTCAACTTTATCAGGAGACTTGCTCATTGTTCCCTGCAATGCAACCTCTACAGTACAGGCAGGACCTTGAATTTTTGCATCCAGACAGAGACTACCCTAATTTCAGAAACCTTAATTCCACAATGGAAAAGAGTGGCCAATGTTCAAGTGGCACTAAGCAGAATTTACAGTTTAGAAATTACAAGGTTCTTTCAAGAAGATCTGAATCAAAGTTTCAGTAAAAGCAGTAAATTTGAAAGTCAGCAGTCACCCCTATTGTCTTTAAACACGAGTCAAGTGCCCAAATGCCTTTCAAGAGGCTTTCAAAATTTCTCCTTCTTTTCCTAGGTCTTCTGAAGTGAGTCTGGCAGCTTCTGTTAAGTTCTCTGAGGCAGTCTTACGCTTTGCAAAGTTCTCTGAAACCTTGAAGCGAAGATACAAAGTCATCTTAAAAGAACCTGAAAAGAAATGCCATCCCCTCTTTTACCAAATGTAGTGTTCTGTCAGCCTTATACTAGGCTTCATTCTAGAATAAGGCCACTTGACATACGGGAGGCTGGTTCCTCTGTCATATTTTTGCATTATTTTACACAGGATGGGTCCACAGACCCCACAAGACACAAAAGGCATTTTTCTTTTTGTGGAGCAGCCAGTGACCGCTCATCAGATTGGATGATTTGTCATCTTTGTGCAAAGTTAGCGTGGCATTAAGCAAGATTAATTTCAGTTCTTGAAGCTGTGGTGTCTGGCCTTTTTGTCTGGGTATGTCTCAGATCTTAATTAAAAGTTATTTTTCAGAACTGTATCTAGTGCACACCCTGGACAGTCTATGTGAACAAATGCAGGAGGCTTAAATACTCCCTGGACGTATTGCTGTGCTAGCGTTATACAGAAGCAAGAGTGGGCACAAGAAAAGAACAGGCAATTATGATTCTCTTGGTTTCCCACTACAAGAACATAGGGGGAGAAGGTGACATTTTCCAGACAAGCAAAAGGAGATGCAGTAAGGCAGTAGAACTCACTGTCTTGGGAAGTTGTGGATGATAAAAATTGTGGGTTCAGAAAGTCATTAGACAAACTTACACCAGAAAATTATGAATAAATACAAAGACACTACTTCTGGCTCAGGAAGCAACTGAGCTGCAGATTGTCAGAGGCCTGGAGAGGATAGTGGAAATATATCTCTTCATGCTTGCCCTGTCCTTATGTTCATCTCCAAGCATTTGCTACTGTTTGGCCACTGTCCAAACCAGACACTGTACCTCTGGTCTGAGCAGTATGGCTGTCACGTTTGTAGTGAAATCACCCAAATGTGGGGAGAGAAAAATGATAGAGAACTAGGAAAGATAGCAAGGGCTCAGTTAATTGACTGGAGGGCTGGATATGATCAGTAAGCTCCAGCTGAGAAGAGAATGGCTTCAGTGGGATAACCTATGAACACCTACCTCATTTAAAGTAGCTATACTTTGTTAAATCACGGTTTATACAGATGGCTCCTGATTTCCTGAGGGCTATTGCCCTAAATTACACTGTTATCTAGGGAGGTTTGATGGAGCTCTCTGAAGCAGCAGAACAAACCTCTTAGGCTAAGCAAAAGTACCTAAGGCTGCCTGAGAGAGACATCTATAGCTATGGACTGTCCTTATATTTTCCTGAGGTCCTCTTGCCTCAGTTTTCAGACTCAGAGAAATGCAAAGAAAACAAACGTTGCATATGCAACTTCCTTAGAGAGAAATACAGCCAAGCAGCAGGCAAGTTCAGAAGGCAAAAAAAGACTGTACAGTGACCTTGGAATTTGTGTTCTGTGACCTAAAGAGGTTAATAATGTTACAGAAAAATCTTATTATAGGAAAAACAAGCTTTTTTTGGCTTATCGCCCATACTTTAAAAATAGTATTGCAAAGCAAAGGAAACCTCACCAACTTTTGTACAATACAGGCTATTTTACAGGAGATTTGCAAACTTTCAAAAACCAGACATTTGTGTAAAAGTTTCTTTTTCAAGCTTCCAGTTAAACCCAAGCACAAAGGGTATTTCAGGAAGGAAAAATAGTGATTAATGGCACCTGTTCAAGAAAGGGAACAATTTTACATCTCAATCTTCCACTGAATTATCCTTTAAAGAGCAGCAGCAATAAATTACTATTTTAAAGATGAGAGTCCTGATACACAAGTCATGTCAATGAAGTTTCAGTTGCAGGTTCTCCCATTTCCCTGCACCATTACAAAATGCAGCTGTCAATACCATTTGGCTGACATAGCTGGCTGCAAGCTGCGCCTCTATTGCAAGTGAAACAAAAGGCTCTCCTCTCTCTCCCACCTCTCTTCACCTGCTATCCTTCTCTGAGGCTGCAAGGTGGCCTGAGCTCACCAGGTGCCTGGGCAGCCGATGGGGGAGTCTTTCTGCACTGTCTTAACTGTGTAACTCACAGACCACATACCTGAAGGCTGTTGCCAGACACACCCTTGGAGATGCACTCATTTGAATAATTTCTCTGTTCTTTGAATGAGGAAAAATTTAATGACCCTTACAAAAAAAGAGAGGCTAAATCAGCAAGAAGATTAACCTTTGCTTGTTTTTTGTTTGTCTGTTTGCTTGTTTTAAAATCTGAGATCTCCGTTGAAAATTCGAGAGGTTGACAGGCACGGTTTAGGCAAATTTCAGATGACAGACAAATACAGAGCAATAAAGCAAGGTCTGAACAGAGCAGAGGAGTAAGGACAGGGCAGAAAACAGAGCATCACAGTGCAGAGCCGACTGCTGCTCTCCGACTCGGAGCTCGTTTGGAAGCAGCATGAGCTCCATCCAGAGAGCTAGGTGAGAACTGCACGCGAAGACAGATCAACTCACCTAACCTTGTTAAAAACTTTCTTTGCAAGATTGGCTTTCAGATGGTCTGGATTAAATCCATGTTTCGATCGTAGAAAGAGAGGAATGGACGAAGGATAGAATGAATTTGTTAGATGTTATCTCATTACATTGTTTTGTTACAGAGGGAAACTCAAACCTTAACTCCAAAGTACACAAGGGCTAAAATGACAATTCTCGGAAATCTAAACTGCAAGATAGTTGTTCCCTAAATCGCATAGATTTGATCCTTTTGATATGGTTTGTCCTCATCAAATTAGTGGTATCCCCTCTGAGCAACTTAAAACAACAGGACAGACACAAAGAGAATCACAAATGGGAAAACACTGCTGTGATTAGATAGAGCTGACAGGCTGCCTAAAGCAAAACTCAAGCATCGATTCTACCAGAGGGCCTTTTGTAAGTCCTTTGGAGGTCGATGGTCCCTTTGATTGCAAAACATCAGGCTGACAGCAAGGTATACAAGTTTGGTCTCAGCCAAGCAAAAGAAAGGTGGGCACCAGACAGAAAACAGGCAGCAGAAAACATGGAAAACAGTGAATATCCAAATCACAGAGATGATTTGCAGCTAATTCTCTTTAAAGCTTGCCAAGCCATTTGCATTACAGTGTTGTCATCTAAAGATACAATCACCATAAGGAACATAAAAGTTTTTCTAGGCAGGCTGTCCATGCTCACAGTCCAGACATCCAGATCCCGCATCGACCTTATTCTTCTTTCAGGAAATGAGCAAAAATTTTGTTAATGACCAAAATATGCCTGAAGTTAAAGAAAGGACTAATGACAAATTAAATGGAGCAGTAAACGAAACTCGCTAGGTTTCTACAGTTCCTTTCTTTCCAGAGCATTTGAAAAATTCAAAAATGCAGTGAGATTAAAAATACAGAGAAAAAGCAAATTATAGGAATCAGTTATTTCCATGAAGCATACGGTTCTGCCATAGAACTCTACTCTGCATTGCTATAAGGGACAATGTGACAGCTACTGATGAAAACAAAAACTCAAGATATTCTTTACCTAATAACTTCTTTTCTTTACTTAATTGATAATAAGAAAAGAAGAGAATAGAATATAGAATATTTCAGTTGTAAGGGACCTACAAGGATCATCTAGTCCAACTGCCTGACAATTTAGGGCTGAGCAAAAGTTAAAGTATGTTGTTAAGGTCATTGTTCAAATGACTTAATCACAGACAGGCTTGTCTAGGAAGCCTTTTCCAGTGTTTGAACACCTTCTCTGTAAAAAAAATGTTTACTAATGTGAAGTTTGAATCTCCCCTGACACAGCTTTGAACCATTCTCACACATCCTACCACTGGATACTAGTGAGAAGAGATCAGCACCTCCCTGTCCAATTCCCCTCCTCAGGAAGCTGTAGAGAGCAATGAAGTTGCCTTCATCTGGAAGAAGCCACATTCAGCATCCCACTGCACTGTCATAACACTGGCCTATATTTTGATAGTGGTCCGGAATGTAAACCTTAGAAGATCCCCCCAGAAAACACAATTTGCTTTTCAATTCAAGAATAAACTAAGTTCCTTCCTGAGTTGTGAAATCCACAGTACTTGCACTATCTTCACGGGTGTGGGTGACAAATATCGGCAAAGAAACATCACTTTTACAGGTGCATATTATAAAGTAATCATAGAATCATAAGGGGTTGGGAGGGACCTGAAAGATCATCTCATTCCGACCCCTATGCCACGGGCAGAGACACCTTCTACCAGACCAGGTTGCCCAAAGCCCCATTCAACCTGGCCTTGATTTTTTTTTTAAACAACCAAACAATCCCCACTTCCAAATTCCTGTTGCCTGTGCTGCTGTATCAAAGTCTAAGTATTTAAAAAGTGACAGCTTAAAGTGCAGGGCTCATGGGATTGAACTGGAACACAGTAACAGATTTTGATGATTACCCCAGTGAATTATCTGACAATACATTTAAAGAATTTATCTCTTGAACTAAAAACATGCCCATCCAAATGTCCCAGGACAAAACCAATATCTATCATTAGCAATAAATAGCATTTAATAAGCATGCACAAACTGCATGTCTGGAAATCTACTAGGATGTCTCTCTGAAGCCTTTCTTTCTAGCCATCTAGCAGTTTCTGTGAATTTAAACTTAAACTTATAAGCCCTACCATGTAATTGTTGGTGCAATTTCTAAGTCATCACATAACACTTGTGTCTTGCAAGCTTGACCTTGTTCTTATGTCAGTAAATGATAAAATTTTTTTTCAAGTCATTTCAATCCATTTTCAATGAGAATGGATTTAAACAATTTGCTATTTGTGGTACTATGTCTTACTGTATTGCTTGAATTTAGTTTGTCACGCGTTGTTCAGCGCAGACACACCCCATCAACTTCAGAAACTTAAAGGAGATGCCTGAATTGGGAGCAAAGTACAGAAAGCTTGCTCAGTGTGTCAACAGAGAGAAACAGGCATCTCTACCTATGAAAGATCTAACCTACCTTTTGAACAAAACTCTTCTTAAACTGGGAAAGGGAAACCTTTTTAGAAGGGTTTTTTTTAGTTTGCAGCAATGCTTGCATTGTTTCTCTGCTGAAAGGCAGGTAGAAAATTTTGAACAAAATCTTTAAGCAGATTGCTAGAAAAATCAACATCAGATGTGCATACGCCTGTAAAGTTATATATATCTGTTAAGAAAATAATTAGAAAATCTTCCTGCTCTTATTTTACATTAAATTTGTCAAATATCTAAATTAAAGATCATTATATTTCTAAGTGTATTTCTAGTAAAAATCCAAGCATAACAGCCAGTAAGAAGTAATAACTGCAGTCTATTTACCATCAGGTTAGCAGAAAATAAATGGCATCTTCCTCTTGTTCTTTTGCTATTGAGTTTATTGATGCATTTAGGCAGCTCTGTTTCATTTGCACATCTGTGAAGAGCACTGCTGTATAAAAGTTAAATGGGCTGTGTATGGAATTTAAAACTTTTCAATGATAAAATGTCTCAACAGCCCTTTCATCAGAATTACAAAAAAAAAAAAAAAAAGAAAAAATTGAAGTCTGTATCTGCTTTTAAAACAAAACACTGCTATTTTTATTCAAGCACAGCAAGCAGGAACAGCTCAGCTACATTTGCATGTCAGTTTATTCAAAGAGGCTACTTGCTAGTTCACTGGTATCCCATTGCCTCAACAAACAAGGAGACAGCCCTACACTTTGCTTTCCACTCTTCTTTGTTTGTGCCTTTTCTGACTGCTGATCTGGGGCAGAGCTCTGAATTTGGACAAGCTCCCTTGCAACTTATCACATGTTGTAAATGTAGGAGTAGAGGGAAAAGGGAGCTTTGAGTACTTCTGCCGGCCTTCGTCTTTACCTCCTGCATTTTACTGTCACTCCATCTGAAAGTAATCAGGACCTGTAATGCCATCCTTGATCATAGCACTTCATAACTGGCATTATTTTACTGGCAGATGGGTGTCAGCTGGATGGTCATTGCACTCCTGGAAGATGGCTTTCAAGGTAGGTCTTCCACCATGGCACTAGACAAGGTACAGGACGTGGACCATTCGCATATTCCCTTCTAGATTGGATCCTCCATCTTCATGCCAAATACCCTTAACTGTCCCAGATATTTTAGACACCGTTTTCAGTTTGTAGGTTGGTGTGATCCTAACATCCCAATCAAGATGAAGACCTTGTCAAGAAGAGCGACCGTACAGGCAAATCTGAAATAATCTCTAAGTATGGATCAGCCAGAGCTAGATAGGGAAATGGAAGGGAGGAAGAACAAGGTAATAAAAATAACTTCAGCAAAGAAGCAGGAGCTCAGATGGCTTAAGTTCTAGCTGTACAAATGTGGCACATGTCCATTCATGAACAAAATGGTGAGTAGGTAACTGGAACTGCAAGTACAGTTCGTGACATTCTGTTTTCACTCAAGTTAAGCCTTCACCATAACAGGAATTTACCCATTCAACATTTATATTTGTTACCTTCTCATAAGCTTTTCTCTTTGTTTCAGAGTCCATCCAGTCATTTTCCTTCTCCAACATGTCAATAAAAGCCCAGCGAATTCCTTCAGTCAACTCCTCCATCTGAAAAATATTTAGCAAAATCCTCCCCAGTAAAGCATGTCATGGCAGAATCATTATAAGAAAAGGTTTGATGCATGCAGGAGTAATGGATTTGGTTAGACCAGGAATGATTCCAAATCAGACAGTATCTGCTGTTTTTTCTTGAAGGCTAATTTGTTTTTTCTCCAGTTCTCTGGAGAAATCCAGAGGAGTGTCAAATCCAGACACTTCTTCTGAAAATAACTTTCTTTCCATTTTTCTTTTCATTTAGGTGTACCACACAACCTGTTCACTGCTGATCTTTTCATGTCACAATTGTGAGAATGTCTATCTTAAAATCATAAAAAATACTGGGGCATTTACAGTGATCTGGGGAGACTTCTGATACTTTGGCTCTAGATCACTAGACCATGCAGAACAAGGAGCTAGCTGCAAGGCATTTGCACAAACAAAGCTTTTTCTCTAGAAACAGCATCTGTAGCCTTGTTTGGTTTATGTCAGACTGAGACATGCCTTATTAATACTGCCAAGGGCTGGAATTTGGGCTAACAGTATAATGATCCAAATACAAAGCAGTATGCAAATATTTGGCCTGTATTTAGCTGTATTTGTGAAGGACTCCTACCCTTTACTTACTGCAGGAACAGAGGCCATGGCTCTCAACACTGAGCAGCCTTAACTGCTTCTGTGGTCTTGAACCACCAGTGACAGTCTGCATTTCTGCAAAGCTAGGGAAACTGGCAACCGTTTTAGCTTGACTGCTTCTTCAGACATCTATACAAAGCCACGAGCGTATCACAGGCAAATAAAAAATAATAGTAGCAGTGTTTAGTGAGTATGCACATTAAGAAAACCCTGAAATTACAGAAAACAAGAAATCTATTCACTAAGACATGCATTATATCAGTCTAAAAAGCAGAAAGCCCTCATGGCTATGTATCCACCTGGTAGCACAGACCAGAAAGGCGTACACAATCAGCTGCTTCTATTTATATGTCAATAGATGAACCTCATAACGGGTAGCCACTGAGAACAGTGTGAGAGTGAGGTAACTGGGGGGATCCAGTCGTTGCTTGAGTCCTTTAGCACAGACCAAACCAAAGCTGAGATAGCACAAGACATGACAGATAATCATTGCATGATCAGTGCATAATCTTTACTGGATCTTTGTGCTATCAGTTATATTGCATTTAATAATAATGAAAACATCAAGTACCAGAGTTTTATATAATTTTATTTTATGGATCTAGTAGCTCTGAAATGTGGGGACTAAATCCTGGAAAATAATGTTACCTTTACCTAAATTACCATATATATATTGGCTGTATATTTTAGTCTGGAACTCTTCTTATCTGTGGCAGATCCAGACAAAACATAGCAAAGCTCCACTGATTACTCAGTTTTTACTACTCTTTTCAAAAAACATTTTCTTATTTTTAGAGACAGTATGGAACAACTGGAACGGGTCTAGCATTAAATATGTCTGAACAGTCAACAGTCACAGTAAACTGCATCCCAGGGAATAGGGCAACTTAAAGATATTGATGGCAGAGCACTGACTCAATTAACTTAGTGCACTAATGAGGTGAACTCCCTGTATTTGGAGGTTGCAAGTTCAAACTCAAGCTCTGCAGCTGGGCTCTGGTGTATACTTAGGCTTTATGCACCAGTTGTAGCTGCAGGGGGCAAGGGGAGAAACTATTCCTGCTATCAAAGTTATTACTGAAACTGCTCAGGCATAGCTGTAAGAAACACTGCAGGCACTCTGGGCTAGAAACAGTGCTATATTTAGACACAAATAATGTCTTTCTTGATAAAAGGAGTGAAGTGTCTAAGGTATGAAACATCAGGCACAAAACACGGGGAAAAAGAATCCGTAACTCAGGATTTGCTTACCATAGACAGATATATGCCATGAGCCAGAAGGAAAAAAAAAAAAAAGTGAAGGAAAAAAAAAAAAAAGGTGAAAGAAAAAAAAGTCTGTACAAATAAGAGTGCTTTTCTCAAGTGCTTCCTTAGTGCTTAATAAAGAGAAATAGAACTGAAATCCAGTGAAACGAAAACTGTAACACTGCAAATGGCTACCTTGAAAAACACACTTTTAAACAGATTGAAACAAATTTCACTTGTATCTAATTTTATCTCCAAGGGCAGGTCACTACAAGTCTGAATCTTTTGATCTACACTATAAATTGTATATTAATTTCTTACTATGGAGGCTATTGTGATTTCAGACAATAGTTTTGTAAAAAGTTGGTCTGAAATGAATATACATGCTAAGAAATATTTTAATTAGGGCACATTTCAACAGAAAATCATTCTCTATCAGCTTTTCATAGTTTTCCCTCCATATACAAACATGAAGAAGTTTTTCCTCCATATCTATATCCCCTCCATAAAGCACACATTTCTTATAGTCTCTTCCCTTTTATCCTGTGCAGAAGTCATACTGTGTATCCCTGAAATGTATTTGCCACTAAACTGCCAAATAGCACATTACAAACTCAATCTAGAAGCAGGAGACTGAAAAGCTGGATCTCAGAGAGGAAACTCCAGCTGAAGGCAAAAGAAACATTAGCTGTAGCAGAAGAAATGCAGGACCTGAGAGGGAAACACATGTCACAGATATTTGGACAAGCCAAATCAGAGTGTTGGTCTATCTAAAATGGAGTCCTTCCCTGAGAAAACAGTCAAACTAGATAAAGTCAAACAGACAAGCTGAGGCTACTGAGCCAGGGCAGCGAAGAGCTGTCACAGAGCTGTTGCCCTCAGTGCAGGATGGTATTTCACGTGTTTTCTAAATAGTTTTGGCTCTCCTGCACTGAGTTAAGTTCAATGACTAAATTAGCTGATTTTAAACTGATTATTGTCAAGAAATCAATGGCTAGAAAAGCAGGTATTGGAAACCTTTATGAGAAAAATGTTTAACTGAAAGTCATAAATTATTGTGAAAAGTAATTAACCATTTGAATATATTATTAAGAGAAGGGATAATACAGCTATGTTTGAAGTTTTAGGAAGTGGATGAATGTCCAGCTAAAAGCTGTTTGCTGAACTCAGCAGCATGGAAGACTGTTTTCCTTCACCATGGAGCAAAAGAAATTTGAAAAGATCTGAATCACAAATATAAACTGTATATGGCTCTAAGCTTCCTTTAATTTGGGCCACACATCAGTTACACTTTTCTTGTTTAGACTACAGGTGTAGCACAGTCAGCTTTTAAAAGGGTCGCCCTGAAGCAGTCTTGACCAGTCTTTCAACTAGTCAGCTAAAACTTTACTATAATGAGTTATACTAGCTATACTAAACCATTTCTCATCAATACCCCTCACTCTGTTCCTGCATAGCCTGATTGTCGTCATTTACACTAATTATGTTCAACCTAGTTTTGATCTGGTTATATATTTGTCTAAAGAGCTGCAGATGGAAAGAATGAGAAGTGCCCAGATGGACAGAAAGGTGACAGTTCTTCAGATTTGTTCCACTTTCTCCCTATATTTTTTTTCTGTATTCAAGTATTTTTAAGATTCTTGTCTCTCTTTAAATTTTGATCTAACATCAGGGGCAATTTGAGAGGAGGAAGCCACAGAGATCTCAGAGGACTCACCATCTCTTTCTTGTCTTCTTGGAAATGGGCATTCACAAACATCTTACCCACAACATAAGGGAGAGCATTTTCAACAAGGTCCACACATTTATCCCACTGGGGCAGCAAAGTTGTGGTTCCATGGATCACCTGTTGGCAGGTGCAGGTAGTAGGTCATAACATTATACTGTTTAAGAAGAACAAGTCTGCATCTGTATACAGGATAGTCTAAAGCGCGCTTGTCAAATAGTTACCAAAAGGAAACAATAACAATACTTTACAGTTATTAACGTTTTCACCAAGTGCTATGACAAATCTCTGAGCTGAAGCACATTGCTGCTTTTGTTTCTGTTTCTTATGAGAATAATGTTACTGCGGATGCTTACCCACTCAACATTACATTTTCTCATCAAGGTAGAAGTTCTTTTTTTTAAGAAATACAATAAAATACAAGATGGGTCCATGTAAACAATAGCAGTGCTGATTTAAAAAACTTTTTTTTGTTTCCAAGGTTCAAAGAGTTCCCTTTCCACTTAAGGAACTTCTTAAGATTTTCCACACAGAATAAGCAAAATCACAGTTCAGTAGTTAACACCAGTCAGCCATGTAAAAGCAGACTACAGTCAACACCAGATCAGGTCAGGAGGGATAGGGATTTTGGCCTTTCACAGATTATTCAAGCCTTTTAAGCATTGATTAGCAGGTTTTGAGCCTTTTCTTTTTCCCAGTTTTCTCCTCCTTTGAGCTCAAGATCAAATTTCTGGCAAAACTGGAGGTTTTGGATTTGTTGTTTTCCAATAGGAAAGAATTTCATTGAAAAATTCCAGAATAGCTTATCCCTCAGCTATTGAAGGTCAGATAATTTGGTAGTTCAAAGACTGATTTTCTCCATCAAATTGTCTGTAATTAAGCTTAATCAATGACTTGTACTTAAACCCACCAGTGAATTGCATTTTCAAATGCTCTTTATTAATACTGTATGTTTGTGAATAGATTTTCAATGACAGAGAGAGAAAGAGCACTGCTTCTATAAGAAAACCACATTAGCCAAACCAATACATAATTAGGTGATAGTTTCCTAAACAGAGCCAAGTTTGAAAATAAACTCCTTTTCTAAAACATATAACAAAGCATTGAAAAAAAAAGAAAAAAGAATTAAAAAAAAAGGAAAGAAAAAGTGAAAAAAGTAGAGAGGAAAATTTCTCTCCAAGGTCCAAGCAAAACTACAATGGAGCTTTTTCCTGATGCAGAGAAAGAAGGGGAATCATGGCATTAGTCATCAGAGCTTGAAATTCCTTCTGAAAGCTTTGACTATACATCAGCCACAGAAAAAAGTTAAGAGACAGAGCTGGCTTTTAGAATGTGACGTATTACTATTTCAACACAATAATTATCATTATTTTGAGAGTGGCTTGACTGTAAGGAGGACAGAAAGGCAGCACAGGCTGTGAGACCAATAAAAATAGAGCCTAGAGGAATGGATTATACCTCACAGTTGGTTTATTGATATTTATGTTACAACAGCCAACTGGAACTCCCTTAAAATGGTCCTCCTAATATTAATATACCACTCTAAAACACAATACTCCAGGTAGTAACAGCAACTATAAATAGCAGGTTTCAAGCCCTCCCAGACAATTTAGAGCTCCCCAGTACAGTTAACTGATCTTTTCTCCAGGTGTCACTGTACATTTGCTAGCACTCAAAGCGCCACTGCAGAGGAGCTGCTAGTAGCTGCTGATGTAGTAATCAAAGCATTTTTTCTAGAGTCAGCAGGTCTGTCCTGTTTCTCAACCTGAAGATTTTTGAAGTTTCATCATGTCTTTTTCCCCCTCTTTGCAAAGATTTTAAGTGTCTCTATGCAAAGATGTAAAAAGCACCAATAGAAAATGAAAACCCGGTGAAAAAAATACTATGCTTATGATGGGTGAGGCTGAATGAATGAATGAATGAATGAATTAATTAATTAAGTATATCCTTTTCTTTAAGGGTCCCTGATTCATCTAATTGTCATGACTTTTAACAAGTCATCCAATGTTTTCTTCAGTTACTTAGCAAGGGGTTGCTGGGTTCTTTTTATGATCCCAAAAGATCTGTGTGCCTTTAGTCCTCCAGCCTCTGACAGAACCAATCTATTCAACAAAGCCTTTCAAGCCTTTGTCTTGGACTTCATTTCTCATGTCCTTTCTGCTGACCTCTGAAGTCTGTTCCCCTGAGCTGTTTACTGCACTTAACCTTAGCTATTAACTATTAGCTATTGCTGTTTACTGCAGTTAACTCTCCATCTCCAGATCCCAGGGGCAGATAATGGGAACGAGCTGCTGACTCACTGCCATTACTGCGCTGTTCTTAAGTTTTCATAGCCACTTGCATGAAAACCGTTGATGACATTGTTAATAAGGACTGAACCAAAGTGAATTAGATTCATCCTTAAGCTTCTGGAGAAAGTACCCACTGTCAGCAGCTAGTTACCATATCAAAAAGCTTAGCATTCAAAGCTTAAAGTTTTCTTTTAGGGTTTTTCCTGGCGATATTATAATTCAATATAACTCAGTATTATGCCGCAGAATGGCTAATGGCCAGCATCAATCTATTTTACCTGCCCAGCTAGGAATACCCCCGGAGGGGAGACACAGACTTGTTGCTGTGGTTCTGACAGGCAGTTTCCTCATATTTTTGCATGAAGGAAATGGTATCTTTAGCAAGACTGATCTGAATATGATTTCAGAAGTGTAAGAGGCTGCCTTTCCTGTGCAGTTTCCATCAAGATATTTGAGTTAATTTTTAGACATGTGATCAACTCAGAACTGTTCCACTACTATTCAAGGAAAGACATTATGGGTGCTTTAGTTAGGCACCTGCATGCCTCACTAGGGAGAACAGAGCATCCACACCTCTTGTATCACATCACTGGCAGCATCATGCCAGACTCAAGTTGTCATGATGTCACCAAGCAGCTAATTTTCTCAATGACAAACAAAAAGTTCCCATTTTAAGTTGTGGTAGCTTGGAAACAAGACAAAGCACCTTTCAGTTTCATCCTTGGCTTGCTTAAAGAGCCCCTGTGCTGCCCACAGGATTATCAGGGTGGCTTTCTGTTCAGGGTTCACTTAATCAAATAAATGTGTTTTACATAAATGCCCATATAACTTAATAGATAATTAGGTCTACTCTCACAGCCTGGGCTGGTGACTAATGTGTTCTGGGGCTTCTGCAGGCCTAGGCTGGAAGGCACCTGATTGGTTTCTCTGTAGAAATGGCTGGTGTATGTATATGCCAAAGCTCATGTAATGCTGGTACTAGAGCATGAGAGAGGTTTGAGCAAGTCTTCAACAACAAATGTTCATTCAAAAAATTTACCTAGCATGGAAAACATTCCATATTTTGCAAAGGTATAAGCAGCTATAAGGGAAATCAATAGTATCAACACTGGTACCATTGTAAATGCTATAAAAGCTCTTACTTACCCGAGAAAATTCTAGCCACCGATACTGAAAACGTCTGCTGAGGTTAAATAACCTTGAATAAACCATTCTCCACACCAGATAGTTAGCAAGAGTCCTGTTAAATTAGACATATTTTTATCAGACATCTAATGGCATATGAGGTACTCCAAAGTACTCACATAAATATCTCTGCAAACATTTCAACTGAATGGTGGAAATTTCACCTTGAAAATTAATGAATGATGACCAAATTGATAAATCCCTATTACACAGAAGACTATGTATGAATGCAACCACCTAATATATAATTGCACCATGATAATCATCTTCTAGGGGATATTTATAATGAGCCAATTTCTTAGTATGTTATTTTCTGGAAATTATTTTGTTTCAAAAGACCTTTTTTGTTTTCTATAGAAGTAGCAAGAACCATGTCATAAGAATAGTTGCATAAAAGTTCTATTGAGAGATAAGAAAATAACTGAGTTTTCTAACTATGAAACAGAATAGATAAGTACATCTCAAATATCCTATCAATATCTCATATTTGTATCTTTCATTACAAGTTATCAGTATGCTTTTAAAAGTTCTTACTACCCATACAGTTGTTAAAGTACTACCCCTCTTATTTTGTCAGATGGATAATTGAAATACCAAAAACTGAGGTCTCAGTAACAAGAATCTCATAAAAACTGAGGCTGAGAGATCCTGGAAGAACTTGTTTAAAATTCCCAGGAGACCTGACACCCATGTCCCTTTTCTAAAACTTCAAGCACTTGACTGGAGGATTTATTTAGTCTAGATTGAGCTCTCCCCATGCTCAGCAGTGGCTCTGTGAGGTAAATGTGCATTGTGAAATACGCAATTCAACTTCAGCCCCAAAACAAGTCCAATAATCAACTACATGTATTATTCTTATCTTGTGTTACACGATATATTTTGCAAGGATAGCCATTGCTCTAAAGTTATGGATATCCACATGTTGTTTGCTCTACATTGGAATATATATAACATTTGGAGCAGGCCACAAACTTCTCCATAGGGAGGAAAACTGCTTCTTTGTGACAAATATGCTGTTATGGACCACTTCTAGCCAAGCTCCAGTACACCCACACAAAGCCTCCAGCTCAGGATATGTTGCTGGAAGCTTATACTCTTTATCACCTCCCTGGCTGGGTGTCCAAGAGGTGAAAATGCAGAGGTTTAAGGCAAACTATAGCTACATATTGTCTATAGGTGACTGAGCACATGATGACCCAGTAACTTCAGCAGCATGCACACATCCAAGTGGGACACTACACCAGGAACAGATGGGTGGCAATCTCAAGCCAGCTGCCACTTCAAAGGCCTCATACTTACTAGTCTTTGTGACCAGTAGCAGCTTCTACAGGAGAGTAGAGGATTGCTGTGATTTATATGAAAATCCTGCCTGTTATACACCTCATCTCTCACACTGAACATATTCCATCTTTTGCTATACAGATATATCATATAGCATACACAAATTTCCACAACAATTGTAAAATGGATCCGAAAAAGCTCTTTTTAGCATGAATAATGTACATTTATAACACAGTACATGTTACAAAATTTAAAACAGTTAGCTCTGCTTAGATGATCAAACCATTCTGAGATAATGCTTTAGGGTCTTCAAAAATTAATTCCAACCTATGAAATACCAGAAAGTATAGATTTTCTATTTAACATATTTCTGACAATATGGGATTTCCTTACTCAATAGCAACTGAAGCACCCTAGAAATGCTCAGCTCTTGTTTTTTTTGTAAATGACTAGAACTCCACAAGCCTCATAACTCTGCCCCATGTTTTTCAGTAGAGCTGAATAGCATCCATGCTCCTGCTGTAACTACTCTGTGGATCTACAACAGTACTTATGCAAGTCCTAAAGATTAACAGGTTTAATGACTTCATTTCAATCAAGAGTCTTAGGTTAAAAAACCCAGCTAAATAGATCTCCATCATAAACCAATTATAGGTTACAATTCAGTATTTAATTGCTACAAAAAAAAAAATCAATTCTCCCTTCTGTGTGCTTCCCGTTCTCATCCAGTGCTGTTTGTCCTTCTGGTTAAGCTGGGGAATCTCTGTCAAATTGGTACTGTATAAAAGACTAAAATTTGTAAAGGATGAGTCTCCAAAAGGTGACTTATTCACAGACACTAATACCAACAGGAATTCAGAAACTTTTGTATCAGACATAAATAATGAAGGCAGCTGTCAGTTTCAGGAAATATCTCACAACTAATTGAGGTTTGTTTTAATTTGAAAAGGGAAAGAAGGCTGACACATCCTAAAACCAAGCAGTCTGATGAGATTAGAATAATTCCTGATTGCAATCACACCAGAATTCGCCGATGCATAAGATGCAAAAAACCCCAAAAAACAACAGGAAGGCTTTGCTTCTATTTTATGGAGTGCAGCAATGTGGGCAAAGCCTGAGGGGTTTTGTTGTTGTAAGTTTCTTCGAGGAGCAGTGTTCTTTATTTTGTTTTTCAAAACAAAAAGAAATCATATTTTGTTTGAATTTGTTTACCTGTTTTGGGGGTGATCATTTTACCTTTTTGGCTAACTATACAAAATCAATTGGTCATCTTCATTTGGTTTAGAAACCGACACATTTTGGTTAGGAAATGCCAACGGTGCGTATCGTGAGGTGATTTTCATCCCAATTTCACAAGTAAGTACACTGAGGGTCAGAGCAAAATCCAATGCACACATAAAACATAAAAATCTTCTCTACTCTTTCGATAAAAGCAGAGCATTTGTTTTTGTAACCTGTCAGAAAAGTACAGCACATAGTACCCTATTTTAACATCAAAAAGACTGTTACAGAAAGTGTAGGCTTTTTTTAACCAACATGACCATTATTGTGATACGCACTCCCACAGGAAGTGGTAGAGAGCTTGTTTGCTGGGACAGTTAAAATTACACCAGATCTTATGAATATTTACTAAGGAACTCTCTATCCTGTCTGGGAATAAAGTAGGCTGCTGATGTTAAATTTTGTGAATTTGTAATATTTTAAACAACAGACATGGTAGCAATTAAAGAGGATAAATTAAATATGAGATAGCTGGACAAATTAATTGACATTTTAAGGAAAAGATCTCTTTCACAAATATTTAGATCTGTTTGAAAATTGTATTCAGAATTGAGTCAGGAATCAAATTATAAGTACTGAAAAAATTCCACCTCTATTGCTAGAGGCACTAGTTCAAGTCAAGTTATCGTAACTTCTCTCTAATGTTTCAGATGCATGCTAAGACCAGAAAGGAGATCTAGTGCTCTCATCCCTCTCTAAAGAAAATGCCTCTCATGCTTCGGGAATAACAAGGTGCTTCTCTATTAATTGTCCTATACTACAAAGATAGAGGCTAAGGTAAGGCAAAGGAAACCAATTATTAATTCTAACATCCATAAGAATGATAAAGCTGCTTCCTTCAACAGCTGAAAACATTTCCAACAAGGACACAATTTACTGTGTCCTCTTTATGGCTTACACATAAAGCTCCAGCACACAGGTAAACAGGGAAGGGGTATAAGGGGCTCCTAACAGGTGCTAGCGCAGTCCTGTTTATTGTCTCACATGGCACAGCTGTATTTGAGCTCTGCCATTATCTTATTGATACCACAGCTACATTTATGTTTTCAACAATACTCTTCTTCCTGTAATAGATATAAACTCAATTTAAAATTAGTCAGTACACTAAAAAACTAAAGAAATCCCTGAAGACTTCTTACAAAGTTTGACTTCAGAGCTGAACACCTGACATGATTTAGATTAGCTAGCTCAGGGCTAATGGAAACTCCTGCCAGGCTAGTAACCCAGCTTCTTGGGCAGCTTTCTACAGAGAGCCATGCTTCTAGGCTGGATTCACAAGAGTGCCCTGACTTGGGAATTTCAGACAGACCTCCAAACTACACAGCTGCACATACTTCAAGCTGTACACAGTGACGTGATTATATGCATCAGGGTTGTCAAGTAAATAACTGCCTTATTCTACAAAGTTCACTCTACAGCCTGTCAAAGTGCTATTTTCTAATAACGTTGCCATGTGAATGATTTCACAATTCAAGATTATTCAGCAGGTTCTCCAAGGAAGCAATTTTTAATATGATTATTGTGAGTCCATAAAACTTGTCACCTTCATCATGAAGAACTGCTTCTGTAGTCAGACTTTATTTTCCCTGCATTCTTCCCTCCACCTGAAACAAACTTCACAGAGTACTTTGACAGATCCCTAGGGCATGAACCACTTTTTTTCTGCCATTTTGAATAGTACCCATGACAGCAGGGTGTGCTCATCTGGGAAGGGGACACACAAGGCATTGGAATAAAAGCATAATTTAGAGATAGAAGGTTTGTAATGGAAAATTATATGAATTTGATGAAAGTACCTGCTTCTTCTAATGACGCTGCATCTCCTGAAATGATGAGAATTTAATTGACATTCTAATCACTCAAGTAAATCCAAAATTTTGGAATGCTTTACTACAAATTTGATTGGTCTAGATACTTACAGTAACAAACCAAATTCATGTTGTTTGCATTAATTTAACCTTTAAAATATCATATGGAGAACAAGAAATGAGATTACCTAAAAGAAAATGCCCTTTCTAAGCTTTCAGAGTTTGCCCTACATGGAAATATTAAGACCTCATTGTTAGGAGTTTGCATTAAGATGATTTCCTAATTTTCTCAGACTGGATAACAAGGTTACTTCTGGAGCAGACTGTGACATTTTAAGTAATGAAAATCATCATCTAATAGACAAACATGATCTTTGTTACCATGCAGAGACTATTTGGATGGGTTTTACAAACAAGAATTTGAAGCCTGCTTGGATTGAATTTAGTGCTATTTGCAACTTCTAACATTTCATGATGCAAATTTCTAACGGTAAGACTGAGAAGAAAATGCCCGAACCATGATCATCTATAAGATATGCAGCATGAATATACTTGAAATCAGACACTGCTTTTGCCCACTTCCTGAGTCAGGAAGCTGGTATTGGGCTCTGCTGAAGACAGGTATTGACATTCTTTCTGGTCATTATTCCAGCCTCCCTCTGCCATGTCACCACCTGGCTTAACTCTTTTTCAGTACTCAGATTTTCCTTAAATAAGACCCTAATGGAAAAAATCTACAGGTATTTACCCTGTAGTTATAAAACAAATTTACATTTATTTGTAGATAGGCAATAGCTAATTATCTGTTGTCTTGCTATATATGCATCCTCTTAAATCACCACTTTATGCCCAGTGACATAACTAACTCTGAGATACAAAAAGCATGGACAGCTCAAAACATTTAGAAGACTTTCTTCAGCAGATTAAGGTTGCTGGCACACTAGTGATATCTGTCAGAATTTTACAAAGAAAGGATGTTTTGTTTATCTGAAGGCAGATCAATCATTTTTGGTTTTTGTATTGTTCAATCTGTGTGTTATTTTTACAGGTACTATGAATTAATGTAAACATTCTGTCACTGGAGACACAGAGCAACAATATAATGCTTCTGAATTAGTCTTTTTTTCTGAAACATAAACTTAGTTGTGGCCATACTCTATAATCAGCAAAGAATTATTTTTGGAAACAACAGTCTAACAATATTTTTTTAAAAGCTCAGCAACATGCCTCAACAGAGATCAAATTATCACAGAATCACTTGGATGACATCAATAATGATGTTTTGAAATCGGTTGTCATGTTCACATACACTTTTTCATCACACTGCCCAAATGGTGCGTTGCTTCCCTGTGCAAAGCACATCTACTATGTTTAATCTAAACTACCTGCATGTTGCAACTATGTCCCACGGGTGTAAACAATTTCACAACATACAAGACCCCATACAAGTAAGAGATGCTGAATGCACCTGCAAAGAGCAGCTTTAATGCTACACATTTTCCATAAATGAAGGTGTTGAAACTGCAAATTCTCCTGCTACACACAAGCTAATATCTATATCTCCATTCAGACAAAACCAAACAGACATTTTGCCTAGAGACTTGAATCCAAGATTATCTGAAACACATTAAAAAACAAACAAACAAACAAACAGGAAAAGCGATGTCCTCTCATAAATGTGGGCGAAACCATCATAGGATCCTTACTTTTTCCTTTCATTTTCTAGTATCCTGAATAAATCTTTGAAGTACTGGGGAACACGAACAATCACATTTTCTGAAGGACCTATATCTTTGAGCTCAGGATAGAGTCTGGTGTCAATCACCTTCTTGATGTACCCCAGCCAGTCAAACTGCAATGACAAAGAGAGGCTGGTTAAAGCAGATTATGAAGACAGATGATTTATTAACTAAGGTGTACCATTGCGAGTAATGGTATCAAGTCATATTAAGACCTTATAAACTATTGCATTTTGTCTTTACACGTGTTTTCAAAGCTCAGTAAACTTGTAACTGTATTTAAAATAACATCTATCGTAATTGAGTACACACATTCCTGATGATATTCCTTTAACATGCTGCTCTGACTACTGAAGGCAATCTAAATTACATAGGTTAGACATTAAAAGAATAATTTTGCAATTATTCCCAACGAACCTGTGGAATCATGGCACTAAGCTCCGATATGTTCATTTTATTGTACATCACCTCACTTGTTCGATTTTCATATGGAATCATGATCTGGGGGGAAAAAAAAAATCAAAACCAAAACAAAATCATCAAAATAAGGATTATCTTGTAAGTACCTGCTCTTACATTATTACTGTCCATCAGTGCAGAAATATCTCACCACCTGCTTTCCAAGCAAAGCATTAACTTCCCTTTCTGAGGATGATATTTAACTAGGAGAAATGGAACACAGTTCATTGTCAGTTTAACTCATTACTGGGCAATTATTGAGCTGCATGTCTTCTTTGAACATGTTAGACCAATTTTAGCTCTGATTGTACTAAGGAAATGCATGCTGATTCATAAGAGATAAAAGAATACCTAGACCACCAATATTTATTCATCCCATCATGTCAGGTAGAAGCCAGCTCTAAACTATATGGTTTAAAAGGTCAAATCTGAGATAGGTATGGTGGAATTGCATCTTGTCTCTTGGATTTGAACACGTTCTTGCTATGGCCTGTCTCCATCTGAGGGAAGAGCTGGATACACACAAGTTTTTCCTCATTTTACTCCACCATCCTCATTACCAGGAAAACCGGGTATATAGGCCACATATGATCTAAAGCATTCTCCAACTAGGCCTCTCATCTGGGTGACCAGAAGAGCCAGACCCCAGGATTTTCTGTAGTGTCAAAGCCCAAGGACACACCAAAAGAAACCCTAAACACAAAGCAAGTCCTTTTATAATTGACAAGGCTCATTCAGATTCCAAGATGGCAGTATGGTTCATAACAGAAAAACAAGCCAAGCACAAGATAGAGCTCAAAATTTTCTCAGTGTTCAAGAAAAACAAGAATTCCTGATGGCAATTCCAGCCCTGCTCTAAGGTAAATCCTATACGACAGGCTGTTTGCTAGGCAGTTTAAAGAGGACAGAGGTTGACGCCAGGCTAACCAGACAGCTGGCGGTTCTCCAATCAGAATTCTCCAGTAAGTGTCTGTGGTTTTACTATTGGTCAAGCCACTCAGAAAAAAAAAAAAAATAACTTTCTTCTCCCTTTCTGCTAATTTTATTTACCTGACAAATCTCTAAACTCTTCTTGAACCTGTCTGTTCCCTTCCTCTCAAATCTTTTCCCCTTCCTCCAGAAATTCAAACCTAATTGAAATCTTCCTTGTACATAATAAGCTCTCTTGAAGCATGACACTTCTTCCTATATCCAAAGTATCCTTCCTTTATCCTTCCTGTCTCTTCCTGGGCACATAAGTTCTCCATTACCTACATTCACTTAAAATGAATGCAGAGGAACACAGAATACAGTACAACCCTAAGTAACAAACAGAACTATCTCTTTTGAAATCATGGTAAATGTTTATATAAATCATTGTGCTCATTAGGGATTATCCAAAACCCTTGTCCCTGGACTCATGCCTAATAATCTAGATATATTTTAGAAGGAATATTCATACTAAAGGGAAATTAGGTAACCATGAGCAAGTCAAGCGTGGCTTGTTGCATAACTATGCGTTACAGAACCTGAGAACATTCCAGTTGCATGACTATGCATTACATGATCTATGTCATTGTATATGGCAACTGCACCTATATACTTTGTGGATTAAAGCTCTGTAAGACATTTGCCAAGTAAAGCATTAGAGCTACCAGAAGCAGCAATTCATCTTCTTATCACATCACCAACAAATGCAAGAAAGTTTCTGTTTTTCAAGTCTACTGGGTCACTATGAAGTATATGCTCATTAGTCCATCTACACTGTGCATCTGAAGCTGAATAGTGGGCTTTATTTAAGAGTTTGGCAAAATGTCATCTGTTTGGCAGAGATGGAAATACTGATTTACTATTACTGTCAATGACCCACAATTCTGTATACACCATTAAGAAGCATCACTGCCTTTCCTCCTGTAGACTGCAACAGCAGAACCCAGGGAAAAGTATTCTGCTGCATCACCTGTCCTATGCAACAGGTTTCTCTGTTAACAGGATACCCAGCATTTCACAGGGGGGTAGCTTATTTCTATGGTGATATGAAGAAATAACTCAGCTGACAGTTCTGCAAATCAGTGTCAAGTTTGTAGCCTTAACTTTTGCTGGTTTCCCAACATTGAGGTTAACTCTTCTCTCTAGCTTTAGAAGAAGTGGAAATGATAGTGGATTTGCAGCTCTGAGTAGCAGGATTCCTGCAGCAGCCATACTGGAACAGGGATATGGGGAAGCAGAAATGCTCCTTCAGCCTGCAATAGTCGTAATGCATAAATTAAAGTCCACAAGGGGGTAAATAATGTCACCAAGTAAATCAGTCAGAACCAAGTACCAGATTTAACTCTGCTTAGCTATACTAAATTCAGTTGGTCTCCTAAATTAAAATTCATGGAGTTTCTCAACCCCTCTCCCAAGGTGCCCCATGAAAGCAATTGAGGAGCTAACTGCCATGGGACTGTAACCACTGCCCTTTCGCTACCAAGCAACAATGTCACACCTCAGTGTTACACTGCTTTTAAACTGTTCAGAGAATCAGCCTGATCTGCTTCTTGAATACATGGCAATGTATTCTCAACATAACTGCACATCAGGGACTCAAATTCTGCCCAAGCTCAAAATTATAGAATCATAGAATCACAGCATTGTTTAGGTTAGAAAAGACCTTTAAGATCATTGAGTCCAACTGTAAACTTAGCACAGCCAAGTCCACCACTAGATCATGTCCCTAAGCACGTCATCTGCACATCTTTTAGATACCCCCAGGGATGGTGACTCAACCACTTCCCTGGGCAGCCTGTTCCAGTGCTTGAAAACCCTTTTGGTGAAGAGATTTTTCCTAATATACAATCTAAAACTTCATACACTTGGCATCAGCCCATTGATCATAGGTTTCCCACTGCACAATGGCTTCCAATGCATTGGTGTAGATGCACTTCAGTTGAGCTATTGATGCCACCACATTCTGGGGGGGAGAAGCCCGAATTCCTACATGACCATTCTCAGGTGTTTCTGTGGTTTCCAACAGATCAATAACCCTTGTGTCTTTGCTGCTGCATGGATCTCCATCCTTTACCTCCACTGAGATGGTAGATCAAGGGACCTTGTTAGGAGAGTTCCTCAAACACTGGAATGCCAACCCTAGGCTTATCTCTAGTTGAGTCTGGTTAACATATGGTGGCGCTGGAACAGGTTGCCAAAAGAAGTGGTAAATGCTCTCCCCTGGAAGTATTCAAGGCCAGGCTGAAAAACTATTGCTAAGGTTGTTGATATAATGGCTTTCCATTTTGAGGAAGTATTGCACTTTTGTTGGGTAAAAGCTAGCTTCAATCCTGCATTAAGTTACCAACCTCAGCTATTTTAACTTCCAGTCCTAGAACCGACTTCATATCAGACTCGGCTCGTGAAGCATTTGCTCCCAGAAGCACTGCTGTATCAACCATGAACTGCAAAAAGGCATCTCGATACTGTAAAGAAACAAAAAGAATAAAATTATCACTGAATTTGTCGTGAGCACAGCTGTATCAGTTGACCAGAAATGCGTGGCTATTGCAAAGGGTATAATACTTTGTACTTTCATGATTTAGCAACCAAAATTGTGCTTTCCTTACTTTGAATGCCTGTTGTTATCAAGGTAAAAAGGAGAAATAACACTGTAAACATGTGGTCCATAACAGACAGATACCCACTGTGGTTCACGGAGTATAAATCTCAGGAAATGCAAATGACACTTCTGGGTAAGACTGACAACACTTACAGCTCTTAAAGTGGGATTAGACAATGTGTACGAAGATCGTACTTAACCTGCCTGATTGCCTTCTACAATTACCTTAATTTCTTGGTGAAAGACAGGAGAGAAGTTTTGGTTGTTTGCCAAGTTAAAAAAGTACAGGTTAGAGAAGCGCACAGTGAGGTGGAGAGAAAATGAGCTGAGTCAGGTCCAGAGGATTGCGATCAGCAGCACAAAAACTTGGAGGCCAGTCACTAGTATTGTACTCCAGAAGTCAACACTGCTTGAGCAGAAGGATTGGACAACATGAACTCTGGAGGCCCCTTCCAAGGGAGAACAAAAGCAGGGGGACCCCAAGTCTTACAAAAATCTTCATTTGAGAAATTTTGCAAGAGTGTTTGTAGTGGTGGTATTTTCTGATAGAAGATACCCTGAAAATTTTTAATTCAAACAAGCTGCATTCTTTTCTGAGTTTGGAGTTCAAGAAAACAAAAGCAACAATAGAAAAAATGTTAATGATACTTACAGATTTGGCTTCTGTGGTGTTCTCTAGGTAATCCTCTCGAGATGCAAGAGAGAGGCTTGCTTGGTCGAACTGTTAAAAATGACAAGAAGCAGCATTCAGTATGTAAATTCGTCAGAATTCGAAGGTAGCCCAGTAAGAAACCTTGCAAGATTTCTTCTGACAATTATCATAGGTGTGTGCAAATATCTAATACTGAATACATTGCACCAGCCTAAGTTTCACAGGATTTCAAAACAACGGAAAAATGTTATACTGTGCTGACAGACAAGACCTAAATCACATCACTGTGATCTGGGGAGCCTCAGATGCCCCCTGCAATATCTGAACCACCTGCTATGGCAAAGAATCACCTACGCAATCTGTGTTTCTGACTCTGTTAGCAAGCAGGTAATGCACTAGCGCTGGGTCTACAGTTGGTGGTGATGACCATTCATCCTATATATATTTCAGGGGTACAACAGTCAGCTTGAGACAAACACTAGTCTAGTACACGGACCGAATGCTCATTAGGTACAGGAGCATATTTGCTGCTGTGTATCTGGAAAGCATCGCTAGCCTTTTTGATTGAAATTAGGTTACATTTTTAATCTTCACCCTAGACCAGCATTAAGTGCTGTATTTGGGTTTATTGAACAGATGTACTAAAGCAGCTGGATATTAGCCACAGAAATGACTCCATGCGTGCACAGGAAACTGTTATGCCTCCAGTACATTAGCTAAAAATGTCTGGTAATTCTAGGTGGATCTTTGACTTCTACTTATATTTTTGACCTAAACATGGATCAAATTTGTTGGTCTACAGTCACCCATATATTGGAATTAGGTTCTCAAGATAATTAAACCAGACCTGAAAGTTCATTGAGATCTGCACTTAGCCTTTTGAGTGAAATGACTACATGGAAGAATTTGCTTATCGCTTTAAGTTCCTAACCAGGCAAAACTCACAGCACAGCATGTATCTTAAAATCACTACTGGAAACTGAGATTTCCCAAAATATTTCAATGCAACAAGGTCAAGTTAGGGTATGGAAGCTGAAGATGAAAAAATATAGCCAACTTCCAAACTCTGAATAAGATACTAACTGGAGCAGAAAGAACAGTTTTAATGTTATAAAATTGTTATTTTGATGCTGTATTTGCTTTTACAAGATAGGTCTAGTGAAGAGAGACTGTATTTATTAATATAATTTCACACAGTTTCTTTTAATCTAAATCCTGCATCATTTATGTTTCACATTTTCTACATTAATAAAATAAAATAAAATAAAATACAACTTAGAATCTAAAATGAATTAATAAATGTAATTTTTTCCTCTACTTGTTGATGTTCTCAACCTTTAAAGCATACCAGAAATAAATAAATAAACCACCCACTAAAAGGAGAGTAGCTGTGATGCTCAGTGCAACCCTGATTCTTTGAAAAATAATATCACCCTCTTTTTTCATATCAAAGCAGAAAGAATATACTCTTATGCTCTGCATGTGTATGCCCTGGTAATAGTTGACTTCAGATGATTTGATCTACTTCAATTATGTGATTGTTGCATAAAATGTTCCTGGCTTAAGGGTTACATCTGACAACAGATTGAAACCAAGAAAGCACAAATATGAGATATAAACAAAAAAGTTCACCAACTTCTTCAGCTCTCAAGAAAAAAAAAAAAGACCATGTTGAAACCTGAACAAAGTTTTATTTGGAATTTCTACTTTTTTTCTGACCCACTCATGATTTTGCAATGCTGAACAAAAAGAATTTTGCAATAGAGCCATTTTCACAGGCATATTTGAAATACTCTGTGGTATTACTCTGCTCCCCTGGGAATTTGTTAAAACATGGACAAAGTAGAATACTGGCGGATACATTCTGCAGATCAAGACTTCATAAAATTTACAACAGAATACCCTATGGAAAAACAGATCATTTATACCATGTAGTGCTTCAGTTATTTAGATGTCTAAGTTTTAGGTTTCACTAAGCATACTCAGTGAAGATACTGCCAGGCATAATTCATTTCCAAGAGACCAGCAAGAAGGATGTAACTGCCCAGCCTTTCGTTTACAGGTGACTTGGCCTGAAATATCATGACAGGAGATAACTAAACAGCTCTCCTGATTCTCCTGTTTCAGTTCTTTTAAAGAAATCTCCAGGCAAAGCGGTCCTGACAGGATCTGAACAACATCTTAGCAGTGTGATATCTTTAATACAGAGAACTGTTGATCTGCTGTTGACCTGACTATTCAGGAAAATGTCCTAGAGATGGGGAAAAGTCACCCTTCAAATTTATACCAGGTTAATGCCTCAGTCGAAAGGCATTTCAAAAACTGTCTCAGAATTGACATCCACTCTAGTACCACCACAGTTAACTGCTGTTTGATCCTCAAATACAACGTATTCCTGACTACATCCCTACAACTAGCCAAGATGCTAGCAATGTAAGGATCATAGATCCTATTTTGCTGTGATGAATGGCATCATAACATTCTTCTTTGTCCTTTCTCTCTTGCTTTCATAAACTATTCTCTTGTAGCAGTGCAGGGCTGGTCTACTCTGGCTACTCATCTCTACTTCTTAAACAGCAATGCATCCGGCCCAGGCAATCACTCTTGCCACAGTGACATCTCACAGTAATAAAACTCTCCCTGGAGTTTTGTCAGACTACAGTGAGGCAACATTTCTTGGGTCTTTTTCTCAGTAATCTAAACTGTTGTGTAATGCCATGCACTGTTAACAAACTGGTAACCCTTTGGTCCGAAAGCTATAACGTTTCAGTAAAATGATCAATTCTGTATTTCACATTTAGTAGTGCTTGGGATACACCTGTGTCGTTATGTGCAGTATAGGCACAAAGCAATGTGTTTCCATCTCAAGAAAAATAGCTCAAGATATATGCTATTGATGCATCATCATTCTTCATCTCCACAAACACAAAACATTCTTCATGCAACTGATGAGTCACGAGCAGCAGTGATAAGCAACACCCAAGAACACCACCAGGACTAGATGTGCACCTTTCTCATTTTCATGTATCTACACCCTGGACATTGGTCCAATGAGAACATGTTTTACCTTATTTGCCATTTGAAAGGAGAAAATGTCCTTTACAGAAATATTTTTCAATAGCATGTGGTTCCTAGTGGTTTCTACATTCCCAAAAATCACCTCCTATGTACCTCTGTAAATCAGTAGATAACACCAACAATAATCAAGTGTAAACACTTGGTATGCAAACATGTTTTTTTAAAAAATGAGACCACAAGATACCATGCAAAGTAATCCATTAGATACGTTATCCAGTACCTTCAGGATATAACGACTGGAGATTTTGTCATCAGCAGCCACATATAAACGGATGAAGACAGAGTTACTGTGTTGACCACGAAGAGTTGCCAAGGCTTGGACTAAGCTAAACCTCCTTTCTGACCACAGGCCTTCAGGTCCAATGCTGGATTCCAGCACAGGCCAGCGGAAAGGTGAGTGTCTCAGTATACTTAACAGGGGTTTCACGTCAGCTTTTTCAATTTTATCTGAAATGTCGAAGTGTGAAAACAATTACATTCCAGACAATTCAAATCCAGTAGCAGCCACACAAGCACAAAGATTTATTGGTGTTGATTGACTTCTAGGCAAGATAAAGCACAAAAGCTGAAACTCAAAGGCTCTGCTATTCCTGTAAGCACGGAAGAATGGGAGCCCAACCCAGTTTATCTGCATCAAGAAAAAGAGAGACAAATCAGCGCCTTTCAAAAAGGGCAAGGGCTAGAATTAAGTCAATTAAAAAAAAAATTCCTCACTTAAGAACTAGCATAGAAACTTCACTGTTTCTGAGAGGGAGCTATTGTATGTAGTCAAAGCTAGAGAGGTCAGCATCTTGGCACTAAGGCTGCAGGGCAGGCTGTCTCAATTGCTAACAGTCAGTCTCAGGCTGTGCTGTAAGAAAATTGTGCAGGAAACAAAGTCTGAAAGAGTCAGAAGGACAAAGGGCACTCCCAACTCCTCTTTCACCCACGCAGCTACATAAAGGTAGTGATGTGTCCCAACGTAGTGTGCATCACCTTACAGCAACATTTTAAGTTCAGGAAAATCATTCCACATATGTGGCAATAGGCGTCCTCCTCCAAACTTGCTTGACTCATTAGTTCATTTTAAGCTAAAGAGTCCAGGGCTGTCTGTACCCAGTCCTGTGGCAGTGTTTTGATTAAATGGATTTAAAGAAAGGTAGAAGATACTAAGCAATAGGGTCTTGAAAGTGTCAGTATGAGATTTAATCAGAGGATTCCTCTGATTTACTAGGCACTACCCCCACAACTCCAGGGCATGGTTTGGCATCCTTTTGCAGAGGTAAACATCCCTTCACAGTTTTCTGACAAGCAAAGGTCTCTATAAAACTGACTTCTTGTGCCTTGGTGTACCTCAGTCTTGATAGACAGCTTCAGAAATGTGTAGAACACCCTCCACATTCAGTTGAACCATTGAAATCTCTGCCTCTGCACAAAGCTTTACTGTCCTCAGCAGAGAGCAAAAAAGTCTGCTTTATAAACACAGGTAATATATATGTGTCCCTCTCAAATCAGGCCACTTACTCTCATTCATGCAGGATGCATAAAGGATCTTGGCCTTCTGCACAGCTTCACTGTCTCGTCTTTTGCTGATGGGTTTCTCAAGTAATGCTGAAAAAAACAAATTAAATTATTTTCAATGCATCACAAAATGTAGAAACGGTTCATCTGTCCCAGCATTTACTTTAATCATAGTGTTTAATTAAGGATGAGGTTCCATGTATATTTTCTTAAGCAGTAACAAAGACATAATTGCACTTATTTTGATCCCCAACAGAGAACCACTATTTATATATTTATTTTTAAGAAGACAGATATAAAGGCAGGTAACAGATACGGCGTGTTACTCATCCTCTCAAACAGCAACCCTCAGCAAACTGAGGGGATAGCGAATCATGAGGTGAGCGTGGAAGGGAAGCAGTGAATAGAGCAGGGAGTCAGAGATTCTTTCAAGTGTCTCAGCCTCTGGTGTTGGTATGTTATGAAATTGGGGTCTAACAGAGATGACAGAATCCCAGGAATGAGACCAGTGGCATTCACTTTCGCCAGATCTGCTGTTGTTGAAAAAAGCAGCAGAGAACTACCCTGTGGCTGTCAAACACATACAACCTCAGTCTTGGAAATGACAAAGATGGCCAAGTGTCCAACTATTATTTGAAAAGCTACACTACATAGCTCCCTTACACTGTAGGTGTCAGCCTCCTTGGTGCCTGAAAGCCAAACTAGCTTTTCTAAGCCATCATCTCTCTATATTGCTTGCATTCCCTACATTTTCTTATGGAAGTGAAATAGCGTGAAAAGTGCATCTGAATCTCAGCAGTCCACTCTCAGCTGCCTCAAGCCATTTTATCCAAGTTGTAAATCAGCCATGATGCAGCTGCAGATACCCATACTACAACTAAATGCCGCTTAGCTTCAACAACATCTATCTGCTAAGGTGCAGCAGAGTGTAAGCACTTTCATGGCCAAGAGAAGCAGAGCAGTACTTAAGCACAGGACAGAAACACAGCTAGTAAACCCTGTTGGACCTCACCTGGTTTTGTAAGACCCAAACAGGTCCTTCACAGCATTAGCTTATTGTTACTGGGACTACTGGAGAGAGTGGCTTTGCTGGAACAATAGAATCATAGAATAGTTAGGGTTGGAAAGGACCTTAAGGTCATCTAGTTCCAACCCCCCTGCCATGGGCAGGGACACCCCACACTAAACCATGTCACCCAAGGCCTCATCCAACCTGGCCTTGAACACCGCCAAGGATGGAGCATTCACAACCTCCCTGGGCAACCCATTCCAGTGCCTCATCACCCTCACAGTAAAGAATTTCTCCCTTATATCCAACCTAAACTTCCCCTGTTTAAGTTTTAACCCGTTACCCCTTGTCCTGTCACTACAGTCCCTGATGAATAGTCCCTCCTGCTGTATGCTCAGCCAGAGCTAAAATGTCTTAAAAAATTCAAAAGTGCCTTCCCTATGCCATACTCCCCAGTGCTCTTGGTTTCAAATGAGCAAAGGCACAGTGCAGATTGGGCCTGTGTAGTGAGCTAAGAAGCATGCCATACACAAAAGGGGGAACTATGCGCAACAGAAGATTCTCAGGTCCATACTGCTGACCTCAAACTGTTTAGTAGTCAAAGAATACCCTAGTGATGAGAAAATGCCACTTGTACTCTCCCTTCAATCCTTTTTCTCCTTAAAAAAAAAAAACAACAAAAAAACCCCAACCAAACAAACAAAAAAACAACAGCAAAACCAAGCCAAACTCATTTGCTTGGATCCTTGAGAGATGCAATGAGATCCTTCTCTCTTAGTTATAGATGAGATTTTTCCCTAAAAATACTGCTGGATACAATTCCCAATAGTTTTGGTTTCAAATCCTCAGCTTGTTAAATACAATATCAAACCATCAACACATATCTTCAATGTCCACAGTTCTTAGTAGAATAATTGGACCTGTTCATGTTTTAAGAATGGCATTTTAAAAGAAACTGTAACTGAAACCTCCATAAAACTAAGGATGAAAAAAAATACAGTCCTATTAAAGCCATTGCAATAACTTTTGTTCTTTGCCAGTGAGCTGCACAGCCGTGAAATTTTGAAGCTAATAAAATTCAATGGCTAAAGCCCAGCTAAAGCTCAGGAGAGATGCAGAGGATGAGATTCAGTAAAATAAAATAAACTCTAGGAATACACTTGCATCAAATCCTGTTAAAATCAGACCTGATGTTTTCTCATCAAGGCATTTCATTATGCAACAGAAGAAGCTGTAACACTCCTTGCACTATTGCAAAGAATGAGGTATGGTAGATGCTGTTAATTTGTTAAGAATTAATTTATGAAGAAAAGTCTTGGTTCTGATAATGTACAGTCCAGTGATCAAACAATGAAAGCTTTGATAAGGTGGCTGAATCCTGCAGTTACTGATACAAAGGATGTGATCCAGGACTGCTCTTCAGGCTACGGAGTTTCCACAGCCTTAATCTTAAGCTTCCAGAGAGCTTTATAAGCTCAAACTTGGAGCAGTGGTTACACCCACTTGATTTCTGCATTAGCTAGTATAAAATCTAATACAAGGTCTAGAATTTCACTTCTTATTTAACTCAAAAATACATATGGATTTTATATGTCCTTGAATATTTAACTTCTTAAAGAAGAAAAGCAAGAAAAGATAAGAAGCAATGCATGCTAATCAAAAATACGGGTAATCAATTAGGCTACCTACCATTTGCTGTATCCATGGAAAGAAAGTCATTACTGTGAATGAAATCAATGTAGACACATCAAGCTATCTTTAAATTAGCAATGTCAGGTACTGTGAGTAGCTTCGCCATAGCAGCAGGTTGCAACAGCCCCCCTCCTGCACTGAGCATTTCTGATCATGTGAGCCAGTGCACATCGAGTTGTGCAGCACAGCATTCTGAAGAGCTTCAGCCCCTCTGAAAAAATTCAGCTCTTAACTATATCCGGCTGGAAAGATGCTTCCCACCTTGAAAAATTTTAATGGCTTCAGATACTTTCTCTTTGGGCACCAGAATGAAAGCAAAACCTACAAGGTCTTCTAAGGGATAGGAAGAGAAAGACCATCACAGATCAATTAATGTTCAGCCTCATGAGATAATCACAGACCTGCTGTTTAGTTCCCCACTCAGTCTTTCCAAGCACCTGCTCTCACCTCTCAATAGGGGATTCTGTATTTGTACAAATAGACTGAGAAGTTCAGTCTAGCAGGCTTTTCACAAGTCCAGGAGCTAGAGTTAAAAACTGCGGCCAAGTTAGGGAGATCAGGGTTACCAGCATTTTGACTAAAGCAGTTTGCTCAGTGCTGAGAAGGATATTGAGTTTGTTCTTATTGCAACTTATTTCTTTATTTCTTTTTCTTTAACTTAGTCTTTCTTCAAATTAAAAGCTCCAATTCCCCAAAGCAATATTCAAGTTTAGGATTCCAAACATTTATCTTTAAGTAAGATTTTTTACAAACAAATGGCTTTGGCCAGACAAGAAACACACAGCACCCCAACGATATAAAAAAATAACCCTTGAAATAATAGTTCATTTGTTAGCTACCAGTTAAATGTTACAGTTCTAGAGCTGGAATTTAGCTGCAGAGATTAAAAAATTCCCACAATCTAAGCTACTTTACAGCCTTTTGAAAAAGAACAGAATCATGATTAACATGAACCACAATTTAACAACTTATTGCAGCTACTGACCTTCAACACCAGCCTGCCAATAACACGAAGCAGAAAATCATAGCAAAAAATCACCAGGACATGCAAAGAGAACCAGCATAGCTTAAGCCACTTTGAATATAAAGTCAATGATCATGTTTCCCCAGCCAAACATGAAGCACATGTTTGAACGGCAAAGCAGCTCTTATTTAGTCACCTCTTACTTCCTTCACTTTCAAATTAATTCCAAAGTCATTCTTTAAGACAAAAGGGATCTTGGCCTGTGCTACTGATCTCAGCGCCTAATTGTCCATGTTTCCATATACACAGGATGTCCACATGCAAAATTTATGCTTTCCTTCGCTTAAAACTTAGTTATGGCAAGTATCAAAACCTAATGGTAATTCTGCTCCTCAGCACTGAAATACCATAACTCATCTTATTAAGCAACTACCACTTACACAGTCAGAAACTGGCTAAAGGTGTTCATGATATCCTAAAATTTCTGAGGTTGTAAATTGCTTCATCATCCATTTTCTTCTACCCAGGGGATGAGGGCAGGGAGGTTCCCATTGCAAATCAAAGTTCTTGTACTTCTGGCAGCCCAGATCGGCTTTGCATCATTGCTTTCCCTGGCTCTTGTACAAAACACAAAGACTCAGCACCACCAACAAAAAAAATACTCCATAGCTGGGAATGACCTTCAGTTGTCTGAATTGTAGATGCTCAGATAGACAGCCAAGAAAGAAAAGCCACAGCTGGGATAGGGGGATGGGGAGCTGGGGTTGGGAAGGGAAGGAAGAGAGTTTGAAGAGTTTATATTGAGTTGCCTTCAGACACTTTTTTTTCCAGGGCTAGAGCACTAAAAAGAGGGAGCTTCCTGTGGTTCACTACCCTACAGTAAATAGCAATCATCTGCTATTAAAAGTGAGAGCAAGGCACTTTACAAAGTAAGCTTTGCTAGTGTGTGTGTGTTTATTTAACTGCATACTATTCTGAAGCTGCTAAGAATAGTCTTGTGGCTAAGTGTCACCTTTAATCTTACTTTCCATTTCTAGCCCTTGTTGATTTTTCAGCGTACTGTCTTTCAGAGCTTTACTTTGGTTTTCAACCATTGCATTTTATTTACGGTACTGAGAAATCCTGTACCTTTCTTCAGGCTTGGAATGCATTAAAAGGGGATTGTACAGCCATATTTGCAGGGAAAAGAATCATGCATACCATTTATTCAGATTAGAAATATTGATTCAATTTATCAGTGTGATCTGCAGATTGTATATAATCTATACGCTATCAGACAGTATTCTAACATATACAGTTGAGTTGCATTCTTGAGAGACACTGTGATTTACTAAGTTTATTTCTTGTTCTAGAGGGAAAAAAGGAAGTTTTCTCTGCAATTTCCAACCCCAGATATGGAGAATACGTTACATCTTCTGTATCTGGAAAATGCAAACTGAAGTGTTTGCACAGTGATATATGATGGTGATCTGAAATACATTATAATACTTTATATCGTGAAAAAAAAAAACCCAAACAACTGCATGTGCAAATGTCCCAGTGGGAATATGCTCGGGCTTTAAACAAAAAAAAAACAAAACTATACAAGAGCCCAAAGGGTACATCCCATTTCCTCCAAAGTTGTAACCTGGAAGGAGTGAAAAGCTAGAAACAGACAAGTAATTCAGCGTGAACTCCCAGAGCAACACAAGCATCAGTCTTGGACTGCAAAAAGAGAGAAGCATCAGATGGGGAGATTATCGTATTGTTGTACACAGACTAGTGGGACAGACTAGAACACTACCTGCCCTTTGGCTGTCCATATTGTAAAAACAATATCGGACAACTGGACAGGGTGCAGAAAACATCACAACCATTTGGTTTTTCTTTGAGTGGAGTATCTTGAGAAATAGAAGGGCAGGGGGAAGCCATGTAGTGAGGGAGCATGATTTGTCTCATGAGAGATGGTGGAAGGGTGATTGGATCACAGTATGAAAGTACTTCACCCTTAGAAAAAGCTTGGTGCCAAAGAGGTCTTTATCGAAAAAAGGCACAGAGAAAACTAACAGTTGGAAGATGAAGACAAATTTAGCAGTGACAGTGATTAACCACTGGAGCCAAGTGACCAAAGATAATGGTTTCTCTAACCCTTAACGTCTTCAAGACTTGATGCATTTCTGGATGATCAGCTTTAGCCAATGTGAATTATGTTTTATCCCAGTACAAGCTATTGAGCTTCATTACATGGGTAATGTGATTGTCTGTGATACAAGAAAGGTCATAGGAGATAATCTAATTGTTACTCCTGGAGTTACACTCTATACATTTAGGATAAGGATCTCAAAGCACTCTTAGACATCTGGGTCCAAGCAGATACAGACATTATCCATTGTTGCAGATAAAGAAAGTGAGCCACAGAAGATATATTCCTCCTTATCTAATTCATATCAGAGTCCTACTGATTGCAATGGTGAACTTTTATGAGCTTGCTGAAGCTGATCCAAACACTCAAAGGGCTTGATGTTTTGGAAATGGTGAATGCCCCTTTAGTCCCTTTAATGTCAGTGACAGTGGGAGTTGGTCAGCACTGCTCAGATGATGCTCAGTACTACAACTGAAAACAGTTTGTAATGTATTGTTTTCAGAAGCAGATCCAGAAAGCAGCCCAAAGACTTCTCATACACCCATGCTTTCCCATTCACAGGGCCAAAGACAGAAGCTGCTCTGTTGTACACAGTAAGGCCCTATAAAAGCCTTAAAGCAATAGCACATCCTCCCTTTGTTTTGGGTAGCAGTACCCAGCAATCAGATATTTGCTCCATATTGCATGTTTATGAGCTTCGGTTTCTTAGACCAAAAAAAAAGGAACTTTGCCTGCGGAAAAGAATTTCTTTGCAAAATAATGATGACAGAAAAGGTAGATTTTTCTTTCAATTCTTGAACAATACTTTGTTCTTCACCCTCCTCTCTATGCTGGTCTACACCTATAGAGGTCAGGTTTCTAAACAGATGAGAAGAAAAAATAAAAGACCTATCAGCTGTCAGTCACAAGCTTTGCTTCCTTCTCAGGTTAGCGCTATTATGTGCTACCTCTGTGAAGCAGCAAAATCCAAGTTATCCTTTGGAAATTTGAAAGAGATCCTCTGATGCCAGCAGCTGGATGTTTTAAGGATGTCCTGTGAGGAATTTCATCTTAAAAGTAGAGAAAAACCTACTCAGAACTTGGTTTGATTGCCAAAATCTAAACAAACACACAACACTTGTGTGCAGAATGTCATTCCCTGAGAACCCTGAGCCATAAGTAAATTATGATTAATCTAGTCTTCATATAGAATGTCTAACCCTTAAATCCCATATTTTCTTCACACTAAAGAGCTATGGCAAAAGAGTTCCTGAAAAGCAACCATAACCCCTAAAACTGAAGTAGAAAACTCCACTTGTGCCACTGAGGGTATCTAAGGAATCCAACTGTGTCATGAAGGCACTGTCCTTTCTTCAAACTCCTGCTACACTGGATTTAAAAAGTCAAGTTTAGTACAGTTCACAGAGCAATGATTTGTCCAGGATGCCAAAAGGCATACAAGAAAACTTCAGAACCATGCTGCTGTTAACGGAAATCACAGCTAGACTAATGTATAGTCTTAATTACTGCAATGGGAATTTACATGTTCCAAGAGTGATTATTTCAGAATGGTTTGGAGTCAGCTGACATTCATTTAGAATATTTGGTTTCCAATTTCTTTTTTTCAGAGCCCAAAGTCAGTCAAAGGAGAGCAAACAATGGCAAGTTTTATGATGAAGGCCTACCAGATGCACAATGTTCTACCTCAAAATAAAAAGCACTGGCCACATCATCTCAATATTATACACCAGACTGTTGTGATCACTTGACCAATGGTAACTTTCCTGTCTTGTGACGTGAAGATATGAGTTTAATATACTGCAACACAAGCAGTCCAGGTTACAAGATCATCCAAGTAGAAAATCTGATACGAATATTTTTATTCTCATCAGTTTTAAAACCTAACTCCTATAGCTGGAGAGGTATAGAGGGGAGAGTGAAGAATATAAAGTGTGTGTGTGTGTGTGTGTGCATGTTCTAAAAGGAAGTGACAGACTTAACTGACATATTTCAAAGCTGCATGTATTTCTTGGGAACAAGACAAGTATAGTCAAGACAAAGTTATTCTTAGATTTAAATCTGTTCTCTTAGAGCACTCTCCTGAAAAAGACATAGACATCTCCTGCTGTAGGTCACAAGGTTTAATGTTTCAGTACAACTTTATCCCTCTTCACAGGCTTATTAGCACAGGTCAAACTCCCACATTAATGCACCTGCCCATCTTCCATTTCAGAGCTGCTTTGCATCTGGAAGCCTTGGGAGAAAAGCAGAGCAAGTTCTCTCTTGCCTGGAAAACACCAGAAAGTCAAACCTCAGTGTAGGGTCCAGAAGCCTACTTACAGCTCTTCCAACACCAGTGTAACCCAACTTCAAGTATATAATTTCAAGTTTGGACTAAGTTCCTTTATGCCTTTAAAAGACAAGTTATTCTGAGAATTTCTCCTGCTATTCAACTTCAGTGTATAGTACAACCCATTTCCTCTATTAACAATTGACAGCAACCTTCGGGTTTTGAGGCTTCCCTAAAATACGAACTAATCTAAATTCATCTATTTTTTTGTAAACTACCAGTTCTGTGAATCATTCTGCAGTGCTTCTTGCTACTTCAGGTGTCTGGTGCAGACTTATAGTCTGCCGTGTACCGTCTGGAGTCCTCATCTCCACCAGACTCTTTACAAGAAGTGAGCTGCAAATGATCAGTTTTTAAATAAAACTTTGTTTCCAGGATTCAAAAAAGGAAAACACGCTGTTTAAAGATGTAATTTTCACTCCCTCACAACTAAGATGACAAATAAGGAAAATTCTCTCACCACTGTAGTCAAAGAATTTTTAAAAATACCTTACTGACATTAAAGCTCTTCCTCCTCTTTGTTTTTCTTGGTGGCTGTGAACATTGTTCAGTTTCAGAGGACTGGAAAGGAAGCACTTAGAGCCTAATGCACTACAAAAATCATTTAAATGCATTTTATAAATACCTACTTTGAATTTCTAATGTGGTATGGTCCAGATTTCTCTTGTGTTTGCTAAATATATACATGGGAAAACAAACTAACATCAAAGGCTTGCAAAAATCTTTCTCCATATGCTTAAACTATCCTTGCCTAAATAAAGCTTTTCCCTTTGAGTCTAAAATAAAATCAAATAGCTAGTAAATACACTTTTTTAGTGCTTATAATGTAGCTTTTAAATTTTACCAAAGCATATATTATTTCCACTTTCACATATTTTGTGTTCCCTCCTTAATCAGCCTTCTGCTATTTCTTATCTTTTTCCCCTCAGTTCCCCATAATCAGGTCACCAGAATCATTTTACTGGAATACATAACTCAAAATAATCACTTCAAGCAACTTTCATACAAGCAAACTCCTTGTTCACACAGGAATATGAAATAATGCAGGGTACTAGACACAACTCAGATTGTCCTACCACCTGCCATATTCTATATTCCCACCTCTTCAAAAGGCTAGCAGACAGGATGCCAATCAATGTGGTTATTGGTCCCTTTTGGAAGGCCTTTTTTACATAGCCTCAGATATGCCTTAAAATATAATCATTTCCATATTTTCAAACCATTAAATTTTTGTTTTGTTGCTTGAGTGGGTTTTTTTGTTGGGTTGGTTTGTTTGGGTTTTGGTGTGGGTTTTTTTTGTTTGTTTGTGGGGTTTTTTTTTAATTTTCAATAAAAGCTACCAGTGTATTCTGAACCTCCAGAAGCTCATTCTGCAGAACAGCCTTTGTAGAGCTGATGCCTTAATCTAGGCCTGCCTTGTTTTGATAAACTGTCTTCCCCCCCCCTTCTTTTATTTTGTGGGTTTGGCTGGCAGGGTTCTTTGTTTATTTGTTTGTTTGTTTTGCTGGGTTTTTCTTAAAGGCATTTAATGAGGATCAACACATCATTAATCAATTCAGGCAAACATGTTTTGTACTTGATACAATTAATGCCCATCAACCTATTTCTTGATGGCAGTGTCCATGTCACTGTGGATAGTGACTCTTGAAAATAACCAGCCCATCATTACTAACTCCTCTGACATTATGATAGAACATTTAATCATTATGAATTAATTTTGCATTAATGAGTATGTAATTAATATGCATGTGCACAGGAATTCATGAAGATTTAGTAATTAATTAATTCATATATGTTCCCAGGTAACATAAATCAAACAAATCAAAAAAATGTTCCCAAACAGCAGCTTCATGAAAGGATGCTATATTCACACAAACCAACCCAACTAATATGCTGACATTTATGGGTTCCCCCTCATCCCTTGAGAAGATGAAGACTTTGCCCAATCCTCTTCTTGAATATCCATTTTGGCAGTATGGAAGTTTCCATGGAAATGGCATTCAGACAGCTGTGCTTACGTAAGTGCTTCCTAATGCTGCTCAGTGCCCAAATATACAGTGTTTCCTAAATGACAATGCTGTTGGTTTCTAGTTTCAGCATTTTGTAAATTCTCTGAGTTTGTATATGAAAAGATAAGCACATCATGTGAGTTCCTCCAAAAGTCAATTAACATAATTGTACACAAACTGCAACAAAACCAAAAATCATCTTATGGGGATGTGAGAGCCTCTGTTCATAAAACTAATTTCAATAATGTCTTAATCCATTGAGCAATATTTCCCCCCCTTCTTTACCCTGTCCCTCTAACCTCCCAGTATTATGGTGCATGAGATAACGCATGCATTAGAATGTTAGGCACAAGAGCTTAAACTGCATTTAAACAAGAAGATTGCAAGATCCCCAACTGTTATAATATAGGCAGAGCTCTGTAGTAAATGGCAGCATTAGGTTTATTTTATTATATTAAGACTTTCAACACATACTTATGTAATTATTTTTGGTACTCAGAAAATGGGAATAAGATGTGGTGGGTTGCCATACCTTCCAAGGTACGAATCTTCTTTCTGCAAAGCTACCAGCTCAAAGTACAGACCTACAGGTATTCTGAAATTCAGTATCTGTAGATATAATAAACATATCATCCTTCTGCAGGCAACAGCCAAAACAGAGGTTCACTGTAAATCCAGGGGAAATGTGCTGCAAGTGGAACGACAGTGTGCTGTAAGCCCCACTACCATTCCAGTGCCGGGCTCTGGATGCCACTGTGGTGTCCCAACAAAGGAGGTGCTGTGGGAATCCTGTGGCTCAGTTAATCTACTGCCTTAAAACCTCATTTAGGAACCAAAATTATCTCCTTTCTGTATTCATGGTTTCCCAAAATCACCCATTACAAATACAATTTTCATTTTGAGCAGCCACAAAGCCTGGAAAAAGTCCTAACTTCTCCACCTTTAACTCAGGTACTTAATTATAATGAAAAGCTATCAACTTTTTGCTCAGAGATATTTACCTGACTTGTCCACTTATGTTTTCTCTTACATTTAAATGAATAAGCCATTACAGGAAAGATCTGGATCACCAAGAAAAAAAAAAAAAGTCTGCACCATTGAAAAGAGATCCATTTGTGGTAGAAAAGATCAAGCAAAATCGCATTAAGCATTGTTGCTGATTGCTGCTATCTTGTTATCCAGGAGCACCTATCCAACGTGAAGATATTGGAGGTAATAACATAAATACCCTCTGAGTTTTGGGGTTTGCTTTGTTTTTTAATTACTGTTGGTATTCTCCCTCTCTGCTAGGGACAGGTCTCAAGCAGATACCTCTGAAGGAAAAGAATCACAGGATAGGTCAGCTAATACAGAAACCTAGGGATGGGTGTCAGCATCTACATTACAGATTTCACGGACCACATCCAAGCCATCCCAGTACTCCCAGCTGAGCACCTGTTGAAGGGTAGGAGAAGAGAAAACAGCCCCAGAGAGCCCTGCTGGACAGGGTCCTCCATGCAGGACAGCAACCACTCAACACTGACAGCAGCTACTCAACACCAGCTTCTGAGATTTGTCTGAAAAGACTATGCTATGGCCAAACAGTATGAATTTCCACACTGAGATATTTTTACCTTACTGGTTGTACTTTAAAAACAAATTATTTTCTAAAGAACACCACTGCAGATCATCTTGGGAAAAGCTGTCTACACTGCCAAGTTATTTTGTTTGTTGTCTGTCTCATGTTCTTTAAAAACCCACACATCATATTCTCCTAAAAGTCTCCATTTCTTTCTCTTTGCCACATTGGAAATTCTCACTTTAAATTGACTGTCATTTGGAAAAGAGCCACACCAGAAAGCTTAGCGCAGCAAATTAGTCTGAAGTAGGTCTCTCACTGGGCCAGGATCAGTATGGAGATCTAATCTGTAAACTGGTTTCCACAGACATAAATCAAAGTTAAAAGGCCTGGAAGACGCATTCACAAATGATTCATATAATTCAAAGCAGCTCATTTGCAGTGCTGAGATTTAGGAATGTTTGTGTGGTTTGTTGTTTTTTTTTTTATTTTTAATTTATTGCTTCCTGCATGGTCACTTGGAAAAAAAAAAAAAGAAAAGAAAAAACAACCAAGCAAAAACCCCAGTTGTACATCATTGTTCTGCAGACTTCAGGAAAAGAAATTGCTTGGTTCAGGATCAACATTCACCACAGGCAATAGGCACTGATTTACTTGCCTCAGACTTCCAAGTTCTGAATTATTCACAAAAAGCCACTTGCATTTCAATAGTAAGACAATAGTGCTCCTAAAGTCTTAATTAAGGTCACCAATCAAACTGGAAAAATTCAGCAGGAACACAAAGAGCTTTGCAGGAACTTTTATGGCAAATGGAAAAACATTTATTAACTCACAAGAGACATTGCAATCTTGACATAAGGCTGAAACAGTTGCAGTTTGAGGTAGCTTTTGGGTTTTGCCACATTCAAAGCAATTTTTTCCATTTTGAAGTACTCCAAGAACTGCCTCAGAAGCTCATCGGCACTGAAAGTGTTTGTGCTTAACCAGTGAGAGGCACTTTTTAACAAGCTTGCGGCGTATCAGCAAATGAAGGGCTGTCTTCAAGTCACGGACAGCCTGGTTCAGACAGGAATGCTTAACTGGAAGTAGGAGTACTTTGATCCAGGACAGTTCAATAAGGAACTAAAAGTTTTAACCTAAATATTAGATGTCCATTAGCTGGATCTGGGCCATAACCAACCCCCCAAATCTCTGTTTTTGACATATCTTTGGCTATCTACAATTATCTTCTGTATATTTCTCCACAATGCATGAAATCCTGCTGTTGACATCCAAGGAGAGACCTACCACTGCCTTCACCAGGTTAGGACTTTACATTTTGTATAGCTAGGAGACCAAAGTGAGTTACACATGTGATTTGTGGAGTCCTCTGTGAGGAGAAAAAGAAATCCAAGTGACCCTCAAAGGATGGAAAATAAAGAGAAAATTGTTATTTGATTTTAGTTTGAATCCATCCTAAAACAGCCAGAGAAAGCCATGGGAGCAATAAATACATATGATTGCTGGTTCATAGTCAACTTATCACCTACCAATACTCCCAGGTCCTTCTAAGCTGAACTGCTCTCCAGTAGGTCAGCTCCCAACCTCCTCTGGTGCTTGGGGTTCTTCTTCACCAGGTGTAGTACCCTACACTTGCCCTGTTGAACCTCAATAGATTTCTCTAAGCCCAATTTTCCAGCATATCAAGGTCACACTGAATGGCAGCACAGTCTTCAGGTATATCAGCCACTGCCCCCAGCTTTGTATCATCAACAGTCTTGCTGAGGGTACATTCTAGCCCTTCACCCCGGTCATTGATAAACAAGTTGAATAAGACTGATACAGAAAATGTTCTGTTCTGAAAATGTTCGCTGATACAGAAAATGTTCTGCCCTTTTTTGAAGCTGACAATCGCAAAGTTGTATGCTCTTGCATGTCTGCAACCTCAAAAAAAGGAAAAAGGAAAAAAAAAAAAGCTTCTCTCAAACCCAGTAACACTTATTGCAGGGTTCATTACATTATACAGCTACACCTACCACTTTTTGGTAAGGCAAAACTAATTTTTACACTTGCTACCCATTATCCTTCTGTAGCAACTGCCCCTCAACAAAAAAATGAAGCTTCCAGAAGACTGAAGATACCCTTGTGTAACAAAGGCTATACACAGGCTTTTGCACAAATACCCAAAATCCCTTTCTGCCTAAGGCTCAGGAAAATTTAGGGACCACAAAAAGGATTGGATGTTTTCAAATAATTTATTTTAAGTAACACCATTTTTTAACATATTGCCTGAATAAATACTTCCGTCTATATCACATTAAAGAATACCAAATATGAAAAATGTGGCTTTCTGGCCAAGCCATGTTATCACTTGAAGATTAATAATTTTCTTTAATGTGATAAATATTTCATAAAATAGAACTTACTTAATAATCAGCTCTTTAAAGACTGGGTCTTTTTTCATCTACTGAATGGCAAACGGGGACATTTACAGTGACGTATATAGGTCCACTAAGAGTTCTTTAGGAAAGAGAAATTAAATTGGCTTCCAAGGTCTGGTCAGCCATATATCAGTTTCCCTATGCAAGAGTTCTTCATCTTGCTAAAACTTTTGATAGCAAGGTTTTGGTCATCCACAAATGAATAACTCAGTATCAAGGTAATTTATTGAGGTAACTCAAGCTGAAATACACACACAGAGGCTGAAGTTATGCCTTGTTATTTCAGGTACCAACACTGACATCCAACGCTTTTTTTTTTTTCTTTTTCTTTTCCTTTTTTATTACCAAGAATATATTTTGGAAACTTTATTAAATAGAAAGCTAAGGAGAGGATGAAAAATGTTATATTAAATGAACTCCTCTACACCACCCAACGTTTCACATCTTTGTCCCTTTACCGTGCGAAGGAGCAGTTTAGGCCCCGTATTATTATCTGGCACTTCATTACACCCCTTTTTTGATACAGAGTTTCCATTAAGCAAATACTTCTCACTTAGATGTTTCTTTCTATGTCTTTCACTTTACTAGCTATGGATTAGAAACTTCTAAAGGGACTGCAGTAAGAAAACCATATAAAAATGTGGCATAGCATGATGTCCTTGATTAGGCTCTGTAAAAAGAGGAAATTAAGGATGAGTCACAGCTTACTACTCTATATTCAATTAGGACTGGCTTCGTTGTGGCTGTGGTTCGTGCAGGATGTGCAGTTATCTAATACAGCCTGATTCTGGCAGCAGAACAATTAGAATGCAAAACGTAACTTAAAACAGGCTCTGGCAATATTTTTTCCTTTGTGTGACATCTTTCCTCCTGTGACATCTTCAGCAGACTCAAAACAGCAGTCATCAGATCATATCCTATCCTGAGATTCCAAATTCATATTTTGAAACCGAATGCAGCTTTAAAAATACTCAATGGTGGAAAAATAGAATATGATATGGCTGAAGAAAGCAAGTGGAGAAGGGCTTTGATGCCTACACATGCACATATGTACAAAATCTAAGAGACAAATAAATGCTATAATTAAACACAGCATCCTGAAACTGACCTCTGTTCTGTGGTGAGCTCAAATCAGGCTCTTATGTCAACAATGTGCTCAAGGTGTGCAATGCTCAAGCAAACCACCAACAGTAATAAAATCTTGCACATCTCCCTTCTTATGCATGACTCACTTTTAGTGAAGATTATAAGAATCTGGCAGGGTTTTCCTAACTAACAGTAATCATCACCCTTTCTCCCCAGCTGGTCTGCACAGCTTCCTGATGAAGCCTGTGGCCTTGCTGCAAAGTATAGCACAAAGTAAAGTCACATGCACATTAAAATACCTTTCTTCCTACACGTTTCCACCCCAGGGCTATTTTTTCCTCCAGACACACATTCTTAAGCAGCATTCTGTTTCACTGATGACAGCTCAGGTACTTCAACGGCAGCTTAAACTGCAATGTGAAGGAAACTCAATACCCAAACAACCTCTGTCTCCGGAAATCTGTAAATTGCCTCCTGCCAAGAGCTAGGTAAGTGTACTGGAAAATATCACTCTGGTTTGCCTTATTGTATTTTTTTCCTGCTATTGGCCGCTGTTACAGACAGAGCGTTCTCCTAGCCTGATGTTTGTCTGGATCTGCGACAATCTTAATTGTGAGTGCTATGCTCCTGCACTCCAGTCTACCCATCTACTGCAAGGTAGAAAGAGTTCAAATCCCCTAGCCTTTTCTTTTGGTATAAGGAATATCTTTTTTACCTCTGTTCTTAACTGGCAGGGTTTTGGGTAGCTGTATTCTTCCTCCCAAATTCTGATTCTGTTATAATTCACTTTGTCTCAATGTTACTTTCGATAAGAAACCAAGAAGAACATATTTAAAAGAAAGCATCCAGTTGGGCTGTTGGATATTATGTAATGATCAGAAAGAAGCTTGGAGCCTTCATTCATTTCAGAGCCCATTAACAAGCTACAGTAACAGGGCAACCAACCAATTTCAGTAATGACATACTTACCCTTTAGTTTGAGGTCTACATTGTGTCTCAGCCAAGGGTAAATACCATAGTTTGACATGTCTTCAGGAATAGGGTGATTATATATCCAGCCATCACACGCAAATCGATAAAAATTCTCACACGGATCTACAGATTGATTTATCCTGCTTAGGATGCCAGCAGCTGTAAAAAAGACACCACACAGATTCTGTGGAACATTTTTAACTAAACAGAGAATTCCATAAGGCCACATTCCAGAAACAAATACTAACATCTATCAGTCTCTGCAGCATGATGCTGACCTCACTTGCAAGCTAAGCCTTGCCTGTTCTGGGACTGATGTTTGCCATGATCTCTGCAATTTTTTAAATAGCATCAAAAATGCCACCCAGCTTCTCTAGCACCCAACAGTGCCTGCATGGGAAGCAAAAAACCCCTGCAAAATATCTGCAATGACTGTCCCTGAGTGCTATACAGCAATGACCGTGGAATCACTCAGGAATGTGAACTGCTAGAGCCAGACACCTGAAGACAGGCTCTTCATTGTTGCCATGATATAATTAATTGCCTGAGGAATTTAGTAGCATACATATCAATCAGATTGTAATTAGTATTCCAGAAATTATGCACTGTTTACCTTAAGCTGAATAGGTGCATATGAAAACAAATCAAGTTCTCATCTACCATTCACTGGAAAAGATAATTGTAGTATTTTCAGCTCCATTTTGTGACTGCATCCTCGCTAGTTGCTATTGCGGGTGAGACTGGTAAGGGAGATCAGTCAGACAAGCTAGAGACTTAATAGTTTTTGAGGATCTAATCATAGAATCATAAGATAGTCTGGGTTGGAAGGGACCTTCAGAGGCCACCTAGTCCAACTCACTTGCAATGAGCAGGGACATCTTCAACTAGATCAGGTTGCCCAGAACCACATCCAGCCTGGCCTTGAATGTCCCCAATGGTGGCACATCCACCACCTCTCTGGGCAACATGTTCCAGTACTTTACCACCCTCATAGTAAAACATTTCTTCCTTATATCTAGTGTCAGTCTACCCTCTTTTAGCTTAAAACCATTAGCCCTTTCGTGCATTATAGTGACTGTGCCATAAATCTACATTGGTTGAGTAACATGGAATACGTGGATACTGGACATTTTTTGGCTGAATGACCATGTGTTTTGAGATTTAGCCAAATAACTGATTAAAATTCCTAGCAGGAGTTCACATAACTTTTACAGACTTTATGGTACTGTTTCTAGCATCCAGTAACTTCTTCATACACTTAGAGTAAATCTTCCTACGGTATTTCTACGTCTCAGCTGCAATTCTCTTTCTCACATTAGAAACTCTCAAACTGACTACATTGAAGACATTTCGGTCCTTGGTAATTTTCTCTCTCTCATGAAAAGCTGTTCAACATGGCAGGGCTCAGGCCTTGAGATACTATGCAGTCACTACCCAGTGCACTTTGAGCTAGAACATGCAGGTGTCCAAGTCTGCTTTGGTTAAAAACCCAGCTCTTGCTGAGAATACCCAAAATTCTGTTATTTTGTGTGCATGGGAGAAGAAGAAAGCCAATTCAGATTTAAACTTATAACTGACATTTTTTTGTTGTTGTTGTGAAGCTCATGATGAAGCCCCTACAAATGTTTGTTTTGGTTGGGTTTTTGGCAGTGGTAGTGTTTTGATTGGTCATCCCACCTTACTTAGGTATTTGCACTCATTCAAGAATCAGCCACAGAGCGTGGTGCCTACAGTGACGAAGAGCACCATCAGTGCAGCACAGAGTGGAAGCAGAATGACAAGAAACATCCTGGTAATGTTGAGATCTGCAAATTTGTGATTTTGCAATTTACAGAGTCCCACAGAATTTGTCAGGATTTCAAACACATGCCAAACACCTCACAATATCAGCTTAAAATGGCTCATAATGGAAATAAATACTCTTATAAATTCACACAATGTCCACTTTGTTTCCAATAAAATAACTCTAGGGGCATATTTCCAGATGTGGTAACTACTGTTTGCTCTTTATACTCAATTATAAGACTTTTAATTGATTTAGTGTGAGGAAAACTCTCAAAACTGACCAGCGCAAAATTGGTGTCTCTCAGGTCCTACCAATCCTGGTCCCTTTAACTCACATTTAATACTGATAGATGTCCCAGCTCTGTGAAGGTTACCACATGTATCTCTGTGTGGGTAAAAGAGCCTGCTGATAGGGAATTAGCAGATTTTGACTGAAAGTCACCACATTACAATTGTGCAAATCTGTGCAAGATCTGGCCCTAAAGCATTTCTGCGCTTAGCAATTCACTTGCTAGTTTTCTGACTACTGGGAAGGAAACATCAAAATACACCTGAAGGTCAAGTCACTCAATATTTTGTTTCTAGTTCAAAAATAAATAAACCCTATGGGAAACTTTGAGTTAGCCTGGGTAGAATAGAGTTAAAGCAATTTAAAACATTAATTTCAATTGCAGAATATAAACAGATCTGTAGCAACTTAAACAGTGACTTTCTAAAAAACTTTGTTGGGCTTTTTTCCCCTCATTATTAATGAAGATTTCTGCATAAAAAGTATCATGAAAAAACCTAAACAGGATAATTATCTCATTAATATACTACAATTGTGATACAATAGAGAAGATAAAATTGTTGCTTACCAGCTTCAATGCATTCTGGAGTCAAACAGTACTGTTGTTTCGGCTGAAACTTTATAATACCTTGGCTAACTGCAAAATGGAAAACCATTATGAGATCATTTGTAGTGAATTTTGACCATTGCAGCCAAATGTTTTATACTTGGTCATTCAAATGTCTGTGCAAGCTCTGGCTCCAACACGTCTCTGACTACGTTGATTTAAAACAGCTGGAATGTATATTAAGTAAATACTGCAGATTGTAACAAAAACTTTTGCCCTCCTGTGCCTCATTTCTCTGCCTTTGCTTGTAGGCAGGATGGAGCAAGGGCTGTCCCTCAGCATATGGTTTGCACAGCACCTGGCACAACATTTCAGCCTTACTCACTGACACAATGCAGACAATTAATCATTGTCACTACCATCCTCCAGAGATGCAACTTCCACAGCTGGCAGTGCAACATGGAGTGATCTATCCACCTTCCACAGGGTATCCACAGCTCCTCCTGAGCTGTGGGGCTTGGACTGCCTGGCAGCACCATGCTGCACAGCCCCACCAGCATGACCCAGCACCAACAGGATGCTTTCAGGGTCCCCTTATTCCAGCCTGGAATACACCAGTTAGCAATGGGCATTGGGATAGCTGTGTGGTTTATAAAGCACAGCGCAGTTTCTGTCTGAATTGTCTCCCAAATGTATTGTAACTGCATTTGCTTCCAAAACCTTTGCTGATGATAACTATGAAATTGTCAGTTATTTTTGCCTATCTTTTAAAAATTTGTATTACAGCTGCCACAGAAGCTTAATTGCAGACGCTGCTGTCAGGCAGCAAATATGCAGATAATTGATACTTTGGATAAGGATAGGAGAATCCCAAGAGATAGATGAACTAAGACTCAGTAAATGTGTTCAGTAGACAAAGAAATGTCTAATTATACTAATAACTTGGTCCATGGCAAAAATAAATAATAAATTAAAAACAAGAACAACAATGGAATGTATCAAGGTATCATAATTTCACCAGCACTGATAATTATAAAGCAGTTTCTCCTGTGGTCATATACTGCTCAAAAGGGATAGGAAAATATGAAATGATATTTCAGCACAGGAAAATTCTACTATAAAAAAAACTAAAGTAAGAGTTTAATCTCTTCCAGACTCATAGCTTTAATGACAATTAATTACAGAAATGGCTGGATTACAATCAGATTTACTCAGAAACTGAGAATGTAAAACTATTTCTGGATATTACCAAAACTTGCATGAACGCAGTGAAACCACCTTTGTAAATTAGCCAAGAAATACATGAGATTTTGAAGCATATAAAGATTGAAGAATAGTAAAAAACAAGAGAAGTGGAGGTCTCCAAAATATGATTTTGAGCCACATGAAGCACAAATAATGGATAATATGCCTATTAATTGTTGCTCTCCTCCCAATTCACCTTGTCCCTTTTTTAAAGTTAGCATTTTACAATCCATCCAGGTCTTGAAAGTTTGCTAGGTTTTTTTTCTTAACAAAGCACTTCCTTTTGCACTTAGTGGGAAGTGAGGGAGAATGAAAATGAATCAGTAGAGAATCTGAAGTAGCCCTCATAGTTTTGATACTTATAAACAAAAGCAAAATACCATTTCAACTGGTTTTGTTCCATTTAAAACATCACCATTAGAGCAAACTAAATGACAGTAACATTTACCTTTCAATGAACAGCTAATATTGATTGAAAATTTTTACTTGGTTTTGTTCTTCTACCTTGTTGTTGTTGTTGTTAAGAGAACTAACCATTACATTATTACCTACAGCTGTTATAACACTCAGTGTCTCAGCTTCTTCCTTTATAAACCTGTTTCCAGATTCTTAAGCAAATACACATTGTAGTTAAGTTCCCCTAAAAAATCTGGAAAGGGAAAACACCAATATGCAGAAGCAAATAGTGTGGATGTTCCTAGAATCTGAGAAATCCAGAGTCTACCAAGTCAGGAGGAGAGGCTACTGAATTGAAGTTCAAAGTTGCCTGACTTCTTTCCTGTCCAGAGGAACTGGAGAATTAATTGCTTCCTTTTGCTCTGACCCTGGCTCCCAAGCAGGAGGTGGCTCCTCTCCTGCTCCAGCCCACACCACCATCCAGAGAGCTGCAGGCAGGACCCAGCCTGATGCCAAGTGACTCTTCTGGAAGCTCCCTGCTGGAGTCACAGTATGGCTACAGCTGGAAAGACTGAGCAACAGTAAATAAAAATACATAATTCTCTCAGATTCCTTCTTAGAGTTGCAGGAACTCATGAGAATTAAAACAAGAGAAGCAGGAGAACGCTACGTGTCACTCCTCAGTGTGGGAAATTGAAGAGAAATCATTTCAGGTGTACCAGAAACAGCAAGTTTTATAAATTAAATGAAAACTGAAGAAATCATTTTGAGGTGCCTAAAATGTTTCACATGACCAGTAATAACAGTTTCCTTTTCTACAGCTTAACAAATTGAAAAAAGAGCTGAACTCAAACTTACAAACAAAACAGAGTGTCACAATGAAACTCTGAAACATTGCATTGATAAAATGTTGAGCCAAAACAATTTACCTTTTTTCCTTTATTTTTTTGGTTGAAAACCTTGGACAATTCCCAGACAAATCCTACAAACATTTTTGTTGACCCACGGCCAGCGTTTTTATTTTCTTAGCAGTTATGCCAATGAAAATTTTGACACTGGCTATGGAATAGACCTCAGCACACTTAGAAACGAAGTCTAAGAATTAATATATTTGCTTGAATTTTCATTTCTGGTCTATGGATAAAACAATTCTATCTCTGACAAGCTATGGTGGTAAATGTCTGCTTTTTACAAGCAATAAACAAACAACCTAGTGCTAAAAAAAAAAAAAAGGAAATAGGTCTCTTCATTACCCTCTGGTGTTTGATATTTTATTCTTGAGGTGAAAAACATTGTTTTTCATCTAGAAACAGTATTTTGCACTAGCAAGTTGAAGATCCAAACCTACTCACATTTATAAAGGCTTCTGTTGAACCAAGTGGGATTACTCACTTGTACACAAGCTACTTGCCTTCAAATGTTTGGAGATTTTGCTCTAGAACACAAAAACACTAAGTACTTGCAACCCTGGTGCTTTAAATATCTTACATAGAACCTAGCATAATTTTCTCTGTTGTGATGATAAGTAAAACAGGCCTTTTAAACAAGATTGCAAAATTATAAAGGATTGGAGGGAATCAAAAAATGGTTAGAGGCTACATTCCCTCCAGTCCAGGGAAATCTGTGTTGGTCTAAAGAAATTAAGAGTTGGGCTGAATTATTTTCAGACAGTATCTGCCTCTGAAAGTTCTTACAAGATATAACACTGTTTTCTCTTCTTTTTTCTGCTTGGTGGCTCTGGGTTCGTTTATACTTCTTCACATCATTTTATAGGTGTAGATGTATGTTTCCAAGCGATACTCCAACAAAACCACTCTACAGATGAGTCCAAATCCTGGAAAAGAAAAACTAATTCCTTCTCTATTTCATCCAGTTACAGCTTATGAATCTGATCAAAAAGTTTTAATCTTATCCTGGACATAATCTTTCTGATTTTTGCAAAGCTGACTTTGCAATTCATCATAGAAGAAGAAAAAGATCTAAAAAATGTGCAAGCATATGCACTATTGAAGCCTTCTACAGGAATTTTAGTCAAGCCCTAAATGAAAACCAAATGAAGGAAAACCCAAAAGATTCCATAAAGTGTGTGCACTACAGATTCATTTTTAGGAAACAGAGAATATTATTTCACATTGGTCACAATCTGTGCATTTGGAACCAGCATTAGTGATATGCATAGTTTCACCCGTTTCTCTCTGTTTTGTGAAAGAACCCAATTCTGGCGAGAACACATTCAACTGAGTATCCAAACATAAATTCAGCATTCAGAAAGTTACATGAGCTCACATTGCATCTTCTAGCTCTAGCGTTCCCACAACAAATCCTTCTCCTGACACATTTCCATTTCAGCATAAATATAAAATGAGGGGAAAAGAAGAAGAGACTAAGATTTTCACAAAAACAGACTGTGGAGCACAAACGCTGGCATCAAAAAGCGAGGCTGGGGAGGGTTGCGTTGAGGTTAGCCTCAACCTTTTCACTTACCCAAGAAAAGTGCAGTGCCAAGCACAACAGTGCCACTCACAAAGATCCCAAGAGCAATCCGCGTGGCTTTGCTGGCTGCTCTCCTGGTCTCAGGTACCGTTTCTCCTTCCATCGGGATGGCCTAGGACGTGCTTGCTCTTACAGAAGTCTGGGTTTCCCCTGCTGCTGTAGTATCAGTATTTCAACTTTCACAAACTGCACCCATGAGCTCTCCTCCTCCTCTCCTATTTACAGCTCCAGGTTTCTGTCGTGAACCATTTCCTAGGCACTTCCTGCTCTCTGCCTCTCAAAGGAAAATCGCGCGTAAAATAGTCGCTGTCTCCTACGTTTTCCTCTGACCAGGAGGAGGAAAGGCAAGTGGTGACCACTGAGTGTACAGCCCTTGCTGCCTGTAGAGCCAGTATGAGCCAATCACTCAGCAGTCCCCCTTATCAAGGGCTCCGAACATGACGATTTCACAATGTTGCTGAACAGATGTTTTAGCTATTCAAACATATAGCTGTAAACCCTTTGCAATCAAAGCAGGATTGCTGACAACTTTTACGAACACAAAACTGATGGAAGGTTTCCTTTTTTCTCCTCATGCTTATTTAAAATGACTAATTATCTGCTGTTTAAAGTTTTCTCCTCTTAAACCATTCCTGCGGCATCATTTGGCTTCACCAGAAGAGATACCAACTCAGTGGACAAATCCCTTTTTAAAGCTTCCGAGGAGCTCTTAGAATATCATGTAGCATTTTATTTTGGGAATTTGGTATGTGACACTGCATGCCAAAAATCACAGTCCTGCAGCACAAAGCAATAATCAGCACAACCTACAAAATAGTGATGCTTTAAAAGCTAGATTTTGTATTTTTTTTCCAGTCAAGTTATTTTAGTCCTTACTGATACATAATGAATCTTAGGAGGTGATCCTTTGCTTCCAAGTCAACTACTACTATGACTTTAGTGGAAAGTATCTATTTGGCACTTCAAGTTGGTGGGGAATAATAATAATAAAAAAAAAAAAAAAAAAAAAGCAGCTTTATTTATATGGATTTTTCAGTTTTTGGCTTAGACTTGATAATCATTTCAGGTTGAATTTCTCTGAGCTGACTGTGACATTCAGCCTTCTGAGGAGCTCTCACTCCCTCCAGAGCTGGACTCTCAGGTAACACATAAAGATGCAAGGAGAGGCATTGCCATGTTCATGCTCCCATAACAGTTACGTGTTTGATTTATTTCTGTGCAGATTTAGGAGTTCTTTTTTCAGCCCCCACCCATGTGTTAAAAAAACCTGCACAAATAGAGAGAAGAAAGGTATATATCACAAACTGCATATGATGGCAAAGTTGCCAATTTAGAGACTGAATGTTTCTTCCCCATGTGAGCCCCTGCATGCAGGTTTTCCTGGATACCAGATGGGAATAAAGGGAAAACCCACCCCCATCCAGAAGAGTTTGAAGGTCCTGAAACCCTCAATTCTCAACCCCTGTACAGCCTAGCTGCGGTCCTGCAAACAAAATGCCCCCATTTACTTACTCCTGTCCTTCTTTACCAGCAAGCTCCAGGTGGGAATTCTCATCTCTGCTTGGCACAGAACAGCAAAAAACTATTTATTTATTTTCACCTGCCTACTTTTCCCACATTTAAACCATAATTTCTGACATCCTTCTGCTGAAGAAAGAGGGAAAAAATGCCATGAAACCAAGAGGACCATGTACCTTCCAGGACAAGAGTTCCCATTCACACATGAATGACTCCATGGGTGTGAGCAGATCCCTGGAATAAACAATGCTTAGCACAAGGGTAGCACACGTTTGAGAAGGTATTTAAGTGACACTTGTGCTATTGAGTCTTTATATCAGAAATTACTAGAAGTCTCAAAGGGGCTGCCAAAAGGGCAGGGTATTGACACAGAAAATTTATAGACATGCTGCGATCTCAACACTGAATCAACTTTGCCCATAATCTGAATGCTGAGTAAATCTCAGAACCATCTGACAAGCATTTGCTCTTGGTTGCATGATGATTTTCCTTCTATGCCAGTATTGAACCACTGACAGTACAAATGCTGAACAGTTATTAGACATATGTGTACTGTTGATTATCTTTATATGACTCCAACCAACATTAAATGATCACACACTTACTCAAATTGTCCCATACTTTATAACTTAAAATTTTGCTCCCTAGAGAAGTGCTACCACATACTGAATATCATGCTCTGTTAGTGTTTCACTAACAGCATTTTGCTTTCAAGGTGTGATCTCTCCCTAGGACAACATCAGGCCAGAAACCAAGAACAGCTTTCAACGGTGCAAAGCAGCAACCAGGTATTTGCCTTGGGAAAATTAGGGGGGGGAAGAGAGAAAAGGAAGACAGGGAAGAAGATTAGAGAGAGGCTGGACAATTCAGTCCCCTCTCCTGCACAGCCAAAGAGAAGGTGAGGGCTATGGGAACATGGAGATAACAAGAACCAGTAAGCTCCAACTACAGGACTTCTCTGGAGGGTCAGCCTCAAGCAGCACATGACCCATCTGGCAAGAAAATCACAAATCAGCTGCCAGAAGCAGTATGACTTCTCTATGTTCATGTTTGTGGCCTTATTTACATTGTGGCATAGTATAAGAGTCCTTCCCTGTGGCTGTAGAGACTGGCTGTAGTCACTCATCTTGGTTTCTCCAGCATGTACAGAGCCGTGAAATCAGGCTAAAACACAAACAGCTGCAGGCAACAGCTGCAGAGGTCCGTTTCTGGCAGTATTTGTAAAGGTGCATGGAGCACATGTGAACCAGCTTCTGATACTGCTGATCAGTAACAGAAGTTTGTGGAATTTGATACGTGTTTCTGATGAGTGTGATAGGATTTGGTTGGTTGCTTGTAATAACTCCTGCAGCTCTTTGGCAGGTACACAATACATGGCCACGCTTACTGTTGGAAAGGCTAACAGCACTTCTGGCTATTTTTGCCCAGTAAGGCACTCAGTGAAGCTAGGCAAAGATTCTGTTAAACATTCATAAAATTTGAATAGTCATAGGGGGAAAAAAAAGCAATAATTAATTGCAACATGTTCTGAATCACTGTTCGCTCACTCAGAATCGCCTCTGATCAAGATCCCGCTCAAACAATGGGACCGCTCTGGCACTTAAAACAATGGCAGGACAATGCGCAAATATTTCCACCCAAATCCATATGCAGGAGCTGGCAAATCCTCTGGAACATGCGCTGGCCTGAACCACAGCAAGAGTATCCCCGCTTCTAGAAAAAGTCTGTCTACATATGTAAATGTGTGTACATGCACATGAACATTCACTAGCAAATACAAGCATGTGTGTATGATCTTGCTCTTTCACAAGCAAACACAGTTCTCACTTCCAACCACTATGCCAGAGTCGGGCAAAAGTGCTTGATCAGAGCCAAAATCAATAGTACTATGTCAACTTCTCCCTACATAGGCTGGTTCAAAGAAGTTCACATTTCTTGATGTTTGATGATTCAGTAGACACACAACCCCGCAAGTTTTGCCTAGCTTTCACTGGCAACAGTCAAAACCAGGGTTGCATAGATGCTACTGAACTTCTGGAACAACAAAATCAGCCTGAGGTCAGCAAACGTTCAAGCCCAAGCCTGCTGAGAGACCTGCTTGCAAAGTTAAGTGTTGTAAAACATTTTGTGTTTCTTGCATTTGGGTAACCATAGAATGGTTAAGGTTGGAAAGGATCTTAAAGTCCTTTCCACCCCTAACCATTTTATGATTCTATAATTCTAACTTCAGAATGTTTTAAAACAATCAGTGATACTTTTAATGCAGACAGAAAAAACAGTTCAGTTTTAAGTGCAAGAATCAAATTAAGGCATGTAAAACATACTGGGTTACACAATACATTAGTTACAGAAGACATTTCCTCAGAGATGCTGTCCACATGGTGCACATTAAATACCTGCCCTATGTGGGAGGCAACTGAAGGTTACCTTAGAGGAATTAGTTGAGCTTGATGGAAGCAGTTCAGAATCAAATCATCACAGCTTTGATGATGTCCTGTGAGCACTTATAGCTCATGGTAAAAGGAAGAACTTAGCCACTACCCACTGTTGGTGGCACAGCCACCAGATACAGCTTGAGTAGCTTCAGCAGAAAAGCAGAGGTATATGCTGGCTTTGCTGAAAGATATTAATAAGCATGAGATTAATACAGCTTGACCATTTGTAAAGGCTGCATTCCATTTCATTTCAAGTCTTCCACTGTGGGGCCTTGAACTTTTTTTTCAAACAATGCAGCTGCTTGTAGCCAGAATTGGCCAACTGGGCTTCACTTAACACGGTGTGCTTGAGAAAAACCCAGCATGTTGCATTTGAAGACAGCTTAACCATTTGTCCTCAGATCTCTAAATCTTACAAATGATACTCTCTTTGCCACAAACTCCTCCAAATGTCCATGCTGCAGCGAACAGCAACCCTCTGGCACAAACTCACGTCCTTTATTCATGTGACAGATACAGCTGGAAATAAATAACTCCATTGTTTTCTGCTGGTACAGCCACATCATAGAAGGTCTCTGCAGCTGTGAGAATGCGGGTCATTAATTAAGAGCCAATACAGAGCCAACAGTCCTTGCAGGGCTCTGAACACTGCTGGTGGCAAGCTCTTCCACTAACTATAACCACAACTGTGGAGAGGACAGCCTGCAAAAGAGAAAATTTTGTTCTCCAACACTTTATTCTCTAAATCAATTATTATTTTTCTTTTTTAATTCCAAGTAGGTTAAGCTGTTCTTATTACTCCAAGAAAAACTTGTTCCTGCTGTAGGAAACACTGCATTCTCTGACTAAAAGGTGCTTGTATCTAACCCAAACAGCAACTCATTATGAAAGCAAACATCTGGGATGATTAAAGTTAAACCACTCAATTTTGCAAGCTTTTTTAGAGCTGCTCTTGAAAAAGCACTTTAATGAAACAATGCATATATTCTTGAGCAGAAAGAACTGCTTTAAGTCTTCCAGCAATTTTTCTTCAAGAAGCAGATTACATTATAGCTAAACACTACTTCTCCTAAAGGACACATTCACACTATAACATGTGTGTCAGTCATCATATGCATCTCTCATTCCATAGATTAAACCTGGAGTCCATGTCCAGTGTACATGTTGACATGGACTCTAAAGAGGCATGTTAAATGGGGATTAAGAAATATATAAAATAACCTGAGGTAACTCAGAGCAATTGTTTTTGCTTTCTCATATGATCTAACTGAAAAAGCACTGAAAAAGACATTGCTGGAAAATGTGACATTTCCAATGGCCAGAGCTGTAGGTGCAGGGGCGTAGATAGGATACGACTATCGCATTTATCAATATTGCATTAGGGCCACCAGAGCTTTATCCACTTATTTTGCTCTGTTCCAGAGGTTCACTCACAACTGTCAAAGACTATTTATATGAACAGTGGAAGCAAGGAAGCTTGGTGTCCAGTGAGTTTGTGCCTAATGGATGAATTTCCAGGTGTATAATAAGAAATACTAGAAAGAGTCAGGAATGTTGTAGACGCAAATTTGAGAAGTCTGCTGAGGACTTGGACAGGTCCACTAAGGATTGTCTGGACCAAAAGTCACGGGCTGGGAGCTTCATGCAGTTCTAACCACATAGATAAAGCCCAAAGTCTGAGTCACACTTCAGCACAGGGAGGTTGAGAGGGTGCAGGGAGCTGAGGCCTCTTTAGACCTCTCCTATGAAGACAGGCTAAGAGAGTTGGGCTTGTTCAGCCTGGAGAAGAGAAGGCTTTGGGGGGACCTGAGGGCAGCTTCCAGGGCCTGAAGGGGCCGAAAAGAAAGCTGGAGAGGAACTTTTTACAAGGGCATGTAGGGATAAAGCAAGGGGAAATGGCTTTAAACTGAAAGAGGGGAGATTTAGATTAGACATCACGAAGAAATTATTTACTGTGAGGGTGGTAAGGCACTGGCACAGGTTGCCCAGAGAAGCTGTGGCAGCCCCATCCCTGGCAGTGTTCAAGGCCAGGTTGGATGGGGCTTTAAGCAACTTGGTCTAATGGAAGGCATCCCTGCCCATAGCAGGGGGGTTGGAACTGGATGATCTTTATGTTCCCTTCCAACCCAAACCATTCTATGACTCTATGACTCTACATATTCACTGACATTTGGAAACAAAAGTGAAGGAAAGATACCAGGCCTGCGTGTGGCTGCTCCAAAGAGATTCCCCCACTGTGCTCCCCTGTCCCTCAGAGAAGCATGGCTGTCTCTGCAAAAGCAACAGCTCCTGCAGACTCTCACACCTGGACCTCCAGCAACATAAATCTATCTTCAGAAGCCTTTGTATCAGAAACAAGAGACCTTTTCACCAGGGCAAAAAGTTGTTAGAATTTAATATCTTTGAGCCCAAATTCCCTCTTGTCAAATCTGGTTGAAGTTGGCTGACAAGGTCCAGTGTTAACTGAGCAAGGCTGGGCAGGAGGGATTGGGCACACAGTAAGGGAAAGCACAACTGCATAACCTCTGTCTTCAGAGGAAACAGGCTGGCGAAAAAAACAAAACCAAACCAAAAAAACCCAACCTTGCTCTTCCAGGGTATTGCTACAACCAGCTTGGGATCTTCTTTAAGTTAGTTTTGATGCATTTCACTCAAGTGGATTCTTTTTCTTCTCCCTCATCTCAAAATGAGATCACAATTAACTCTGCACACAGGCAAAAACCATAAAAAAATCCCACTTTAAATATGATGTCGTAAATAAAATGCCCATGACAACATGAGATTTATGGATGCTATACATATACCTCAGCAGAGGTATTTCTAGCTATTATATGTTCTTGTCCCAGTCTTGGTCACGCACAGCAGGCCCTCAGGAGGGTTTAAATGCATTTGGTTAAGTTCCTGGGAAAGGGAAGGCAGATCAGATCAGGTTTAAACCACAGCACCGTCATCAAGACCAAACATTTGCTTTCCTGAAGTCACAGAAATCCTCAAGAACCAAATAGTTAGGCACCAAATATAATCATCTTTACAAGCCAAATTGCTATGTCTCTGACAGCCTTTCCCTACAATTTCCAACATCTCTATTTCAAATAAAGCTTTCCTGTTTTGCTTTTCTATTGGCACAAGGCTATAAAACATGCACTGATTTGTCACTGCCCTACATTTTACCCATTTATAACCAAACCTGATTAAAACCAAAACAAAATTTGAGTAAAACCTGTGGACATTCACACGGACTAATTACTGTACTCATACATACCTTTCCCAAATTTAGTGCTAAATTTGAGATGAATAGTGTACTGGTTGGGTACAGGATTTATTTAGGACCAATAAGAAACATGCAGCAATTTTCTTTTGTGACTTATCTGCATACACCAGAGTAGGAAAGTAGGTGTTCTGGATTACTTGGTTTCTAGCATCAGAAAAACCTTGCATGAGGAGAGACTCATCTGAAAGGGGCTTAAGTAAAAATGTCAAATATTGTTTCTGCTCTGAGCAGAATAATTTAAGAAAAACATTCAATACCTCTGTAAAAGGCAAAAATTGAATAGAAACTTAGCAGTAAAGTTAAAATAGCATTAGAAAAAGTGGCTGTAACTTGTAAGGGGATCCAAAGACTCACGGATGGTACATTGCTGAAGACATTAACAACTTTGCCTTAGCCCTCACAGGCCAAAAGAAGAGTAAGTGAAAATTTAAAGGGATGCTCTGACAAAGAGATGTAAGCCTGCAGCTGCTGAGAGGCTGCAGGATGTAAGAGTCAGCGGCAGTACAGTGTCAGTGTCTTTATCTACCCCTGAGGAAAAAGGCAAAACAGACATCAGAATAAGGACTGCAGTACTGAGCTTTGCATCAAACACACCCAAATTACTTGTCAGATATCAAAAGCTGGATTATTTGACTTTGCTCCCAATACATTTTCACTAGAACCTGAAAACAAGTATTTGGACTAGGGACCCTCTGATGAAACTGCCTCAGCATGCTTCTAAACTAGCCACTCTTAGACATTGAAACAACTGTGCAAGGAAATTTGCAGCACTGTTAGCAAAGCTAATAAATATGACAAAAATAGTCACAATCAAGCATGCTTACCAGAAAATTATATTGACCAAAGCTAAATCCTTTGTGAAGCTTGCAGAAAGGATTACACTCTTCTGAAAAAAGTTCCCTTAGCTTCTTCAACATGCACTTCTCAAGCCAATGCCAGAATCTCAGTCCTTTAAAAGATGTTGATGAATTCACAATTCTTTAACATTTTGATGCTATTTCTGCTTTTATAGTTCTTGAAAATTACTGCAAACATGATTAGCCTTCCTTAGCTGAACTGGTTGACTGAAATGGGAGAGTCATTACCTGATTTCACAATACTCAAGTCAAACTGTCATGAAGATTGTGCTTTTAACAAAAAGTGATAGTAATGATAAGTATCTTTCAATTTAAGACTATGAATAGAAGTAAGATTGGCCAGAACACATTCATAGCATCTGTTTTACCTAGGCAAAACTGCAGCCAGGAAATAAATTTTCCCTTCTCCAGGCTGAACAACCTGTCTCAGCCTGTCTTCATAGGAGAGGTGCTCCAGCTCTCGGAGCATCTTCACGGCCCTCCAGGTACTCTCTGGAGAGCAGAGGGGCAGAATCACCTCCTTCGACCTGCTGATCACATTCCTTTTGATACAGGCAAGAATACAGTTCACTTTTTGGGCTGCGAGCACACACAAGAAGCCAGGTCACAAGCATTATCCAGACCTAGCCCACATTCTTCTGCACTCCTGAATAACACATGCTTACTACAGAGAAGCACTCTACTAGGTGAAGGAAATCACCTTGAAGTGCTTCCAGCTGAAGCTCACTGAGCAGGTGCTTTCTTTTGTAGTAACATGTGATAGTGCTCCTTCTGCACATGGATCTAAAACCATGTTGCTGACTCTGCTTGTAGTGAAAATAAAATTAAATAATAGGTCTTGCATTTCTTTTTGAAGAACATAGCTGTCATGGTTTAAGCCCAGCCGGCAACCCAGAACCATGCAGCCACTTGCTCACTCCCCCCCCCTTTCTCCCCCTGCTCCCAGAGGGATGGGGAGGAGAATCAAAAGAATGTAACTCCCACTGGCTGAGATAAGAACAGTCCAGTAACTAAGGTATAACACAAAACCACTGCTGCTGCCACCAATAATAATAATGATAAGGGAAATAACAAGGGAACAGAATACAACCACTCACCACCCGCAGACCGATACCCAGCCCGACCTGAGCAGCGATCTAAACCTTCCTGCTAACTGCCCCCAGTTTATATATTGGGCATGATGCACTGTAGTATGGAATATCTCTTTGGCTAGTTCGGGTCAGGTGTCCTGTCTCTGCTTCCTCCCAGCTTCCCCTCCTCCCTGACAGAGCACGAGACCCAGAAAGTGCTTGATCAGAGTAAACATTACTGAGCAACAACTAAAACCATCGGTGTTATCAGCGCTGTTCCCAGGCTGAAAGTCAAAAACACAGCGCTGCACAAGCTACTAAGGAGAAAAACAACTGCTACTGCTGAACCCAGGTCAGTATCCACCCCTTATTCCATAATATTCACATCAGGCTCAGATCCCACATTTTTCAATATACCATCACTCTTGTCTCATACATATATATATACCTCCACACACACACAAAGAGAGAGAGAGATCATTCCTTAGTGCATAGGCCAATTCCTATAAAGCTGCTGAGTCCATCCAGTCCATGGTATCGGGCTCCATCTCTTGCAACAGTCTTTCAGAGCAGGAGAGGCTGTGTGCAGTGTTGGATCGTTGCCTGCTGATGATACCACAGAACTCGTCTGGCTTCATCAAAGTTCATTCTTTGTTGGGATGATGGTTGGAGGGAAGTCAGGGCCAGTTGCTGGTGACCTGAAGTCACCTAGTTGGTGGGCTATAAAAGTGCTACATAGCAGGCAACAGCATACAATTGCGTTCATTGGCTGTTTTCCCCTAAAATCAAATCCCCTTGAGGTATACATCGAACTTCCCCATCTTCCGACATTACCCACCAAGTATATCCGGGTCTCTGAGCAAAAGCAATCCCACGAGTGGGTTTGCCTTTACCTGAAGCAGGAATAACCCAGACTGTCTTCCACAGCAAATTCTTCATGTGCACCACAGGAACTTTGTCCCCCTCTACAATATGTAAAAGTTCTGACTGAGCTGGGCCAGCCCGGTTGGCAGATCCTCTGGTGTTGACCAACCAGGTGGCCTTTGGTAAGTGTGTATCCCAATGCTTGAAAGTTCCCCCACCCATTGCTCTCAGTGTAGTTTTTAACAGCCCATTGTACCGTTCGATTTTCCCAGAGGCTGGTGCATGGTAGAGGATGTGATATACCCACTCAATGCTCTTTGGCCAAAGTGTCTATAAGGTTGTTCCAGAAATGAGTCCCATTGTCTGACTCAATTCTCTCTGGGGTGCCGTGTCGCCACAAAATCTGTTTCTTAAGGCCCAGGACAGTGTTCTGGGCAGTGGCGTGGGGCACAGTGTATGTTTCCAGCCATCCGGTGGTTGCTTCCACCATGGTAAGCACATGGCGCTTGCCTTGGCGGGTTGGTGGGAGTGTGATATAATCAATCTGCCAGGCCTCCCCATATTTATACTTCAGCCATCGTCCTCCATACCAAAGAGGCTTTAACCTCTTAGACTGCTCAATTGCAGCACATTTCACGCTCGTGAATAGCCTGGGCAATAGTGTCCATTGTTAAGTCCACCCCTCGATCATGAGCCCATCTATATGTTGCATCTCTAGTCTGATGGCCTGAAGTGTCATGGGCCCACTGGGCCAAAAATAATTCACCTTTATGTTGCCAATCTAAGTCCATCTGAGCCACTTCAATCTTAGCAGCTTTATCCACTTATTGGCTGTTCTGGTGTTCCTCAGTGGCCCGACTCTTGGGTACATGGGCGTCTACATGGCGTACCTTCACCACCAGGTTCTGCACCCGGGCAGTGATATCTTGCCACAGTGCAGCAGCCCAAATGGGTTAACCTCTGCGTTGCCAGTTGCCCTGCTTCCATTGCTGCAACCACCCCCACAGGGCATTTGCCACCATCCATGAGTCAGTATAGAGATAAAGTACTGGCCACTTTTGTCGTTCAGCAATGTCCAGGGCCAGCTGGATGGCTTTCACCTCGGCAAACTGACTCAATTCTCCCTCTCCTTCAGCAGTTTCTGCAACTTGTCGTTGAGGACTTCATCCGGCTGCCTTCCATCTCCGATGCTTTCCCACAATACAGCAGGACCCATCAGTAAACAAGGCATACTGCTTTTCACTTTCTGACAGTTTATTATATGGTGGGGCCTCTTCAGCACGCATCACCTCCTCCTCTGGTGACATTCCAAAATCTTTGCCCTCTGGCCAGTCCATGATGACTTCTAGAATTCCTGGACGACTGGGATTTCCTATTCGAGCTCGTTGTGTAATTAGTGCAGCCCATTTACTCCATGTCGCATCGGTTGCATGATGTGTAGAGGAGACCCTGCCTTTGAACATCCAGCCCAGAACGGGCAGCCGGGGTGCCAGGAGGAGCTGTGCTTCAGTGCCAATCACCTCCGAAGCAGCTCGAACCCCTTCATAGGCTGCCAGTATCTCTTTCTCAGTTGGGGTATAGCTGCCCTCAGATCCTTTGTATCCCCGACTCCAAAAGCTGAGGGGTCGACCTCGAGTCTCCCCTGGAGCTTTCTGCCAGAGGCTCCAGGTAGGACCATTCTCCCCGGCTGCGGTGTACAGTACATTTTTTACATCTGGCCCGTTCCGAACTGGTCCAAGGGCTACTGCATGAACTATCTCACGTTTAATTTGCTCAAAGGCTTGTTGTTGCTCAGGGCTCCATTTAAAATCGTTCTTCTTCCGGGTCACATGATAGAGAGGGCTTACAATCGAACTGTAATTTGGGATGTGCATTCTCCAGAGCCCCACAGCACCCAAGAAAGCTTGTGTTTCTTTCTTATTAGTTGGTGGAGACATTGCTGTTACCTTGTTGATCACATCTGTGGGGATTTGGCGACGTCCATCTTGCCATTTTATTCCCAAAAATTGAATCTCCTGTGCAGGTCCCTTGACCCTACTCTGTTTTATGGCAAAACCGGCTTTCAGCAGGATTTGGATTATTTCCCTCCCTTTTTCAGAAACTTCTTCCGCTCTATCACCCTACACGATAATGTCATTGATGTATTGCAGGTATTCTGGAGCTTGCCCCTGTTCCAGTGCATTCTGGATCAGTCCATGGCAGATGGTAGGGCCGTGTTTCCACCCCTGGGGCAGTCGGTTCCAAGTGTACTGGATGCCCCTCCAAGTAAAAGCAAACTGTGGCCTGTACTCTGCTGCCAAAGGAATTGAGAAGAATGCATTGGCAATATCAATCGTGGCATACCACTTGGCTGCCTTTGACTCCAGTTCATACTGAAGTCCTAGCATGTCTGGTACGGCAGCACTCAATGGTGGTGTGACTTCATTCAGGCCACCATAGTCTACTGTTAGTCTCCACTCTCCGTTAGACTTTCACACTGGCCATATGGAGCTATTAAAGGGTGAGCGGGTCTTGCTGATCACCCCCTGACTCCCCAGTCTACGGATCAGCTTATGGATGGGAATCAGGGAGTCTCGGTTGGTGCGATACTGCCGCCGGTGCTCTGTTGTGGTTGCGATTGGCACTTGTTGTTCTTCGACCTTCAGCAACCCCACAACAGAAGGATCCTCTGACAGACCAGGCAAGGTGGACAGCTGCTCAATTTCCTCAGTCTCCAAAGCAGCAATACCAAAAGCCCATCGGTACCCTTTTGGGTCTTTAAAGTACCCTCTCCTGAGGTAATCTATGCCAAGGATGCATGGAGCCTCTGGACCAGTCACAATGGGGTGCTTTTGCCACTTCCTCCCAGTCAGGCTGATTTCAGCCTCCAGTACAGTCAACTCTTGGGATCCTCCTGTCACTCCAGAAACATAAATGGGTTCCACAGCTTGACGGCATCAGGGTACCCTGTGCACCGGTATCTACTAGAGCCTTATACTTCGGTGGGATTGATGTGCCAGGCCATCTGATCCAAACAGTCCAGAAAATCCGATTGTCCCCTACCTCCACCTGGCTGGAGGCAGAGCGCCTCTAACAGTCATCACAACGTTGGACACTTAAGTCTTGCAGAAAGAGGATTATTCTTCATTATCACAGGAGCTGGAGTAAAATCAGCTCTTCCGCTCCATCTGGGAACCTGCTCACCAGAGACTGAAGCCACAGCTTTCATGGGATGATCGTCCTTGACCTTTGTTCTCCAATTCACGCACCCGTTCCTCCAGAGCTGAGGTAGGTTTTACATCCCGCTTCCTCATGTCTCCTCCATGATCTCACAGGTAAAACCATAGGGTGGTCTGTGGTGTATACCTCCTATATCTTCTCTCTCAAGCAGTAGGATGTCTTTTGTTAATAGCTGAGACGTGGGTTGGTACACATGGGGAACTGGATAGATCGGATAGATGATCTCTCCATTGTTTGAACTCCTGAGACAGTTTTTCCACAGCTGAAATGATAGAAGGGGTGAGATTGTCTTCGAACTCTCGGAGTTGACAAATCATTTTCATCCACTGTTAGTGGTAATATGTTATTCCAGGTTATTGCTGCCAATGAGTGAGCATATGATGACGGTGCATTCCGTGTAAATTTCTGCCATATGGGTCCGACTTCAGTACATTTGACTTCATCTGGATCTATGGGTCCTTTCACAGGATCCTGCTTGGGATAGATCATTTCTACAGTGGCTGATTCCCTCAGAGACTGGATGCCTTTCTCTAGAGTAGTCCACTTGGCCGAACGACTCATAACATTGTCCTTGTATGGAAACCTTTTTTTCACAGCTGCTAAGAGCCGCCTCCAAGGGCTGACAGACTGTTTCTCTTTTGCAATTGCTTTGTCAGTTCCTCCTTTCCTAGCAAGTGATCCCAGCTGCTTGGCTTCCCTGTCTTCTAGTTCGTGACCGTCGGCCCCATTGTCCCAGCATCGGAGCAACCAGGTGATGATGTGCTCCCCTAGTTGACAGGTAAAATCTTTTTGCATATGCCATGGCTCTGTTGAGGTCCGGGGTTGAGAAGCCACCTCTGCTTCTTCGTCTTCTGATTCATGTACTAGTAACTCCTGATCAGATGCTGTCCCGGGTAGTAAGTGCATTGTTTCTTCATCTTGCTTCATCTTTCTTGCCTCTTTATTGCTTTTCCCCTTGCGTACAGGGGCAACTGAAATTGGCACGAATTGGTCCTCTGGTTTTGCTGCAGTCATCACTGTGGTTGGAGTGGCTGCAGTGTCTGTTGTCGGGGTTTGGGTAGCTGCTGTACTTGTTGCTGAGGTTGGTGTAGCTGCTGTGCTTGGAACTGGATTAGCTGTGTTGTCTGCTGTAGTCAGAGTTTGAGTAGCTGCCGTACTTGTCACTGGGGCTCGTGTAGCTGCTGTGCTTGGAGCTGGAGTAGCTGCACTGTCTGTTGCAACCAGAGTTTGAGTAGCTGCTGTATTTGTTGCTGGGGTTGGTGTAGCTGCTCTACTTGGAGTTGGAGTAGCTGTGTTACCTGTTGTAGTCAGATTTTGAGTAGTTGCTGTACTTGTCACTAGGGTTGGTGTAGCTGCTGTATTTCAAGTTTGTGTAGCTGCTGTATTTGGAGTTGGAGTAGCTGGTTTGTCTGTTGCTTTGCCATTAGATCCAGAGACATTTTTTTCCCTTTGAAGGTGCTGGATAGTGTTGAACAGGGCTCTGTAAGCATAGGCCAAGCCCCAGCACGTTGACATGATTTGTCCCTCTCTGGTATGACCAGGACGACAACACACCTCATTTAAGTGTTTTACTAATTCTTCTGGATTCTGCACTTGTTCAGTGGTGAAATTCCAAAGCACTGGAGGGGCCCACTGACCTAGATACTTGCCCATACTATCCCACACACCCTGCCACTCATGACTGTCCAGCCTCAGGGAAAATCTCCTGGTCCTCCTGTATCACCGTCTAACCCTAGACAAGGCCCAAACCCAACTCTGCCTAACTTTTGAGATCAGACAAAATGGTAATGGGTAAAACACACTCTGTATGAGTGTCAACATGGTGATCCTCATCACAATCAGCAGGCAGGTCTCAAGGGTACCCCAAAGGCCATTCGAAACCTTCAGAACTCTCAAATGATGCTGTAAATGGTCTGGTGGGGGGGCTGGAAAGGTAAGGGAATGTCTCCTTCACTGGTTGATCACCCAAGCAAGGGAAAAAAGATGTGTAATTGCTAAACACTGCTATTATATACCTCCCAAAGTATAGAGGTGGTGACCCCACTGGGAATACAAGTCAGAACAGTTTCATGATCAATGACTCTATTGTATTACAAGTCATTATCATAAAGTACAATGAAACAAGAACCTTAGCCCAAGGCCCCCAGCCGACGAACACCAACACAGCAAATATCAGCTGTGAGGTACAACATGCTGAAACTCCAAGATCAAGAGCAACAACTTTGACAGCCAATAAATCAGCATTGTGATGAGTGACTGTTAATCCGAAACAACAAATGCTTATCAAAAAATACAATTAGACATACTCTGGTCAGATCTGTCATTATCTCAACCCTTCGCACCCCACATTGGGCACCAAAAAGAACTGTTGTGGTTTAAGCCTAGCCGGCAACCAAGAACCATGCAGCCACTTGCTCACTCCCCCCCCTTTCTTCCCCTGCTCCCAGAGGGATGGGGAGGAGAATCAAAAGAATATAACTCCCACTGGCTGAGATAAGAACAGTCCAGTAACTAAGGTATAACACAAAACCACTGCTGCTACCACCAATAATAATAATGATAAGGGAAATAACAAGGGAACAGAATACAACCACTCACCACCCGCTGACCAATACCCAGCCTGACCTGAGGAATGATCTAGCCCTTCCGGGTAACTGCCCCTAGTTTATATACTGGGCATGATGCACTGTGGTATGGAATATCTCTTTGGCTAGTTTGGGTCAGGTGTTCTGTCTCTGCTTCCTCCCGGCTTCCTCTCCTCCCTGGCAGAGCATGAGACTCAGGAAGTGCTTGGTCAGACTAAACATTACTGAGCAACAACTAAAACCATCGGTGTTATCAGTGCCATTCCCAGGCTGAAATCCAAAAACACAGCGCTGCACCAGCTACTAAGAAGGAGAAAAATGACTGCTACTGCTGAACCCAGGACAACAGCAAAGTAGATCAACATCCAGAAAGTTTGTGTGCATGAAATGGGTGATGTCCCTGTCCTCTTTTAAACCAAGCCCCTCATGACAAAATGTGTCCAAAACTTAAGTGGCATTATGATAATTGTTTTTAACTTCAGAAAACAGAACAAAATCCATCCGTTTACCTGAAATTAACTGGGAGAGTGGAATTCCTGCCATAAACAAAATTTTGTTTGAAAGTTTTGAAGGTATGAATGGCAAAAGGCCTTTGGCAACATGGTCTGCTGGGAGATGTCCCTGCCTATGGCAGGGTGGTTGGAACTGGATGATCTTAAGGTCCTTTCCAACCCAAACCATTCTATGATTCTGTGAACAAGTAATTGAAAAACATCACACCTCTCTATAAAAGCTACATGCAGAGTACTGACATAGATAAAGCTCTTAAATTCCATTAGATCAAAGTAGCATGTGGTTTCTGCTGGGTCACCTTTTAGCTGCTCCCAAAAATTCTAACTATTTGAAACCTCTGGATAACTTAAGTCATAATGTAATAGAGTACCTCAAGCTGGAAGGGACCCATAAATGACTCAGTACATGGGATTAAAGACCACCACCAAGAAACAAGGTGGTAACTCCCTTAAAAATTCCTCCCATATACTTCTTAAAGCAGTTATAAACTAGGATGCTACAGCCTTTACTTTGAACATTTTTTCCTTATCCTGCTCCCTCCTCTGACTTGCTCCCCCATTGCCAGTTCACGTGCCTGCACACCATGCAGGCCTGCCAGCACAACTGCTTGTCTGGCAACACAACGAACCAGACAGGTCCATTTTAAACAAATTGGGTTTTTATCAGTTTATTTCAGCAGTGCAGCTGAAGCGAGATCAGTTCCCCATCTCCCTTTAATGTTCCTGCTTGCTCATTTTTAACCTAGTTGGTTTGCCATATGGTCTCAGAAGAAGTAGCTGCACGTCTGTCAGCAGAGGAGCTAATGCAGGGTGAGAACGAAGAGGTGGAAGTGTAGAGAAAATGGCTGGGACCGTATATATGGCATAGGTACCAAAAGAAATGCCTACACAGAAAACCCCTCATACAAGCTACAGGGTTGAAGGGACTGGGTTGCGTAGATTTTAGAAAGCACTCCATTCAGTCAATAAAGTCTGAAATATTTTTGAACTCTGAGAAGTTACTGCCAATTAAATTTTTATACATCTCTGCAAATTCACGCGTATTTGCAGCACATCTAGAAAGAGAAGTTCAGAGACACGGGAGACAAGGAGGACTATACTTTTTAGACTCAGCAAACCCAGTAGTTAGGCCTGTCTTGTAAGCAAGCTCTTAAAATAGCTCTACCATGGCCCATAGACCAAATAAACACACTGCATAAGAAAATCTGTGGAAGCAGTTCACTTCTGTAGATTTAACTCAAGGCTGGGACAGTCAGTCACAGTGACTCCCCATTCTACATGCTGATGGTTTTGGACTGCACACAGAAGCAAGCTCTCCATAGCTCACAGTCTGGGCTCTATACCAGCTCTAAGGCGCCTCTACATTATCACAAGCTAATTGTGAGAATTGCTATCCATCATCAGGTGCTGGAATGTGACAGGACCATCTGTTTTGCCCTATTAAGACATGCAAGTGACAGCCTGGACAGTTTTGATACAAAGTCAGTGTATGTGATAGAATGAGCCAGTATTTTATCTCTAAGTGTACTGCAGTCCACCACATGCTAGTCCCATTTCCAATGTTTTGGGTTAGCTTGGGTCAGCCTTCTGCTTTTGAGGTACCTTCAGCAGTTTGTAGCTCACACCTCATACAGGGTCTGGGACAACAAAAACTGTGCATCATGAAAACATATGATGTATTAAGATCATCAGGTCTCCAGGAGAGGTGGAGGTCTTCTAGCACCTGCAGAGATAAACAGTCAACATAAGGCAGACTTATGACAAGCATACCCAAAGCTTAAGGCTAGCAAATTAACTGCCATGTTGTCAGCTGGATGCAACAGCATATGCTGGGTGCAGTCCCTAAACAGCATGTTCATGCAGTATGTCAGGTACATGTTACTGCATGCTAAGCTACCTATACTCTGTGGCTTTGGTGTACCCTGTTCATGTGTCGGCATGTAGAGGCCAGAGACTGTCTCTGCTTTCATTAGCACTGCCAAGCTTCAGCTGCAGTCTTAGGCATGCTCAACCATTTCTTCGTTTCATATAGCCAGAGGTCTACCTGATCCCAGCCACCACAGCAGTAAACACGTACAGGGCTTCACTAAGTAGGTCAAGATCTCTAAGAAGTAGACTTGAAGTCAGCAATAAAGGCAACCAGCCTGGCTGAACAGAGAGCTTTGGCTGGAACAGGCTGATCAGGGAAGTGGTTGAGTCACCATCCCTGGACTCAATGATCTTAAAGATATTTTCCAAGCTACATAATTCTATTATTCGTTAAATGGATCTCAATTATAACTTCTTAAGACACATGGCTATCTGAAAACCAACTCCAGAAATCGTGAGCAGGTATCTCCTCTTTCCCTAGTATTTAACTATTATCTATACAGCAAGAATTTTAAAATTGTAGAGAAACATTTTACTACGTGACACAGGTAAAACTTTTAAAAAGGATCCCACCCTTCTTAAAAATAGACATCAGTGCATGTTCCATAACAGAATACAGGGGTTTAAAAAAACTCCATAAGGGTTTAAAAAAAGAATTGTCAAAATCTTCCTGCCTTAAAAAGAACCTTCAGTCATCCTTCCACCCCACATAAATAACCAGTGGTCATAAAACAGCAAAACACTCGAGTATTACTTGAGATGCTAGTCATTAGGAAGCATTTCGCACGATGTCCCACTGTGAAGCGTAAGAGCAGAATTTGGACAAACCAAGGAATAAAATATTTCTTTAAAGAAGCTAAAGCATCTGTTTTGGCAACTAAAGATCAGTTAAATAGGGAAGTGTTAGCAGCTACCAGAACAACAACAAAAAAGCAAGCTTCACATGTACTGACCTTTATTCTCACCTACTAAAACTGTTGTTTTAAAATTCCACTGCTGCTTGTCTTTCTATATACAAAGACCATTCACTAAGATGTTTCCATTATGCACCAACAAAATACTTTTGACTATGGGTCTTTCAACGTAAATCGCACTAAGGCGCTGCACAGGCAATACAGCACAATGTGTTGTGCATTCATCATCAAGGTCATAGAACTTCTCCTCTCAGGTAACATACAACGAAGTTATCTGTGCACTTTGAAGTCACACAGAAATAGCCTGTAATAGCTGTAGCAGTGCTTTATTTTTGGTTTTCATACATTTGCCAGTTCTCACCAGTTTTCCCAATTCCACAAACTGAAGACAGCAGAGATGCTACCAGTATCTTTCTGACTTTCACACTTCCGTGCTCACAATGACAACCCATGACAGCTAAATCCACAGTTCCCTTTCCTTTAAACTTCATAAAGTTTGTGTTTATTTACTTGGGTCCACCCTAAACACTCCTTGATCTGAAGTTTCCTTTTGGTCATAACTTGATTTCCAGCATTCTTTTCCTACTAAAACACTTAGGAGCCATCTTGCAATCAAAACAAAAAAGAACAAACAAACAAAAAAAAAAATCCCTTCAGAAGATAAACTAGGCAGTGTGACCAACGCTCCTTTTTTTTTTATGCCCACAAGTGATCCCCAACACATTTTTGTGCTGCGCTGTTTCTGGTTCCTCCTCCTGGCTCATTCGCAGAGTTCCTTCCTATCTTAACTTGCTCCTGCATCTTTTATTCCCTTGACACTGTACAGAAGTATTTCTCATTCTTCCAAGTTGCGAAGTGCATTTCACCCTGCTCTTTCCTTCCTACTTTCTCTATTTCTACCTCTGAAGCTCAAGTTCACTAAAATATATGACCACTGTACAAACTCATTTGCATGCTTCCGCTGTTCCCATTCCACATTTCTAACAACTTGCTTCCTAAAGCAGTCCACGTTTCAGAAAGGCACTTCTATGTTGCTCGATGCTGCCACTAGTCGCTCCTGCACTCGCTTTCTTTGGTACTTCTCTCACTTGCTCCTTCAGCATCTCTCTTTAATGATTCCAACTACTCCTTTTTTCCTCTGTGGACAAGGTTTGTCATCTTCCTCCTCTCATTACCCTCAGGCAACATCTGCAGTCTCCTATTCTTAAAATAAGAAATTGAGTACTCTTCGTCTCACTTGTCCCCTTGTGTTGTTCCCTTCACCAAGCTGTCAACACCTCAAACTCAAAACAGTAAAAATAAAGCAAATGATACCTATCTTCCCTACTGTGCATGTAGGCGATCTTAAATTGCTCTGTATTCTACACTCAAAGTTTGTATCTAAGGCTTCTTCCCCCCTTAAGTTAAGCCTTCCCAACTCCTTTTTCCAACTATGAAGGCCTTTGCTATCACTGTACCTAGGAGAGATGTAAACACTTCCCCTTCCCAGTCAGCTGGAATTTATGTAAATCTCTCTACAATCTCTTTTAGAAGTCACATTCTTCCATTGTCTGACATGATTCATCTTTCTGAACCAGACCCCAGAGCAACTTCCTTCAGTGTCCACCCTGTCCATGTCCTTCTCCCTCCTCCTTAAACTTGTGCCAAAACTTGCATTGTTCTTAACATCTCAATGTCTCACTTATTTCTCCTATCTTTTTCGTATGCCATCAATGACTCACACTGCCACCCAAAGCCAACCTGCCACTTTAGAACTAAAACTTATACTTAGAGACCTCTAAAGAATCCGCACCTACAGTACTCTCCAAAAAATTAGCTCTTTCTAGATAAGTATCATTGAAGCCTCAAGTGATTCCCCCATGGCAAAAATCAGCATGCTGTTCCATACTACAAAGTATCTTATCTGAGCATATATGTAAAATAACTAAATTTATTAATCTGAGACAGAGAAAGGTACTCAATAAAAGGACCATTAAGTAACTTTTTTTTTTTTGTGACAAGGTGACAAGGAAAAGAGATTGCCATTGTAACACTGTAACTGACTTTCCATGTATTTAACAATTCAAACACACAAGTAATAATAGCGTACCTTTATTTTAACACGTGCACTGCACTGATGCAGTAGATACAATGCCATCAGTCTTCTCTTTGCACAAACTATTATCGATCAAGCTTTGAAATAGTCAGATCACACTTCAAGGTGGCAGCAGCATTTGGTGCAAAGAATTATTAAGAAAACCCTAATGGCAACCAGATCTCATGAACTATTTGCATACATAGTGCAGCAATCATAGCTATTTCCCACTTTCCTTAAACATGGATAATCAACTGTAGCAGTTTGCATTTGAAAATTCTAATACAGAGTCTTTTTTTTCCTTTAGAAATCTACACTACAACAAACAGACAGTGTATATATATTTGCTCAAAATCAATTCAGCAACTTAAAAAATATAATGTTCAGTGTTTACTGAATTGCTTTATACTGCATGTATCACTTAGAGAAAAATCCTACATTAGAAAAGTTTACAGAAAAAAAATCCCTCCAACTCTCTTTATACTTTATCAATTGAAAATGAAAGATTTGCAAGCACTGCTGCCTTTCATCTATGAATATATAATTCAGGTCCCCTCATCATTCTGGGAACTGATCACAGAACATCCTTGCACACCCAGCATCTGTGTTCTGGGAGCCTTGTGCAACAATGCTAAAGAAAGTGCTAGCCTTGGTACAGTAAGCCAGCAAGCATATTAGGTCACCTTCCAGTTCACCAGTTTCTTCACTAGACAACAACCCCCCCACTTGTGACCAATTTCTACCATCTATCAAGTTCACTCAGGAACATATATGCCGTAAACCCCATCCCAGTGAATGCTCATGTGCTTAATTTCACTTACATGAGTAAACACAGTAAGAATCAATGGGAATATTCATGCTTGCAAAGTTAAGGGTACATGTAACTGTTTACAGGATATCTGCTATACAATATACAGATCGCAGTCCTGTATCATAAATGAAGGGTCACTACTAAGTAATAGGCAATAATATCAAGGTATTTTCTGGGAGGTATACAACAGAGCTAAAACATTCGGGGAAATGCAAGATACTTCTCCTGCTTAGAGGGAGGCTCTGCTCTTTGGGAGTACTGAGGGATGCATAAGCTGTAGGGCACAGAAGAACTGCACCTCATGTACATTAACGAATTAACATTAAATGCAATAACATACAACAGTAAGACTGAAGAATACTTCCATTGGCTCTCCAAACTGAAAGTATTTTAATGGCACAATTATATGTCAAATGAAGAGAAAATGTTTTCAAGTTTTCCAGTATCTGGAAATCTACATAAGATACTTGATTTCATGAACAGTTGATACATGTTGGACACGGTAAAATTCTTCTTTATGTATGATTTAAGAATACAGATCTTAGTAGTAGGTTGCTTTGTTTTGTTTTCATTAATAGTATCTTGGGTGGGTGTGGGGGTGTGTGTGTGTGTGTGAGCTCAACTCCCTCTAACAAAACAAAGAAAATGTTCATAGTAGGTGTTAAAGGAAAAAAAAAACAATCATTATGGCCCAGAATTAAAGTGTTTAGGGAAATAGTGCACTTTTTATTCTATCTTGGAAATGCACAGAATGGTTACAGTCCTTCCTATCTCCCTTCAAGTGGGATCTTTTAAACACTGAAAGCAAAGGTTTAGTCAATACATTGGACATTCTTCCAAAAATATAACTTTTCAGACAACATGAGAAAGAGAAAAATGCCTTATCTTTCAGAACAAAACTATAATGCAACCCAGCTTCCATTGATTTTTATACTGCAAGTGGACCTAATTCAGCAAGAGCCCCACACGACACTGTCAACCTGTGGCAATACAACCAGGACTTACCCTACTGAAGTACACATGCTTGCCTCGAAACATTCAGTACTGATGCACATGAATCTAGATCGTACCCACATTTCTTTGTCTTCTAAAGCAACCTTTCTTTCTTCAAAAACCTAGTGCTTCCCATAAGGTTCAGGAACATATGCCCACAAGAATCTCATTACACTCCATTTCTTGCATTTTGTGTGGTGGGATGGAAAACCAGCTTTAACATGCATGCTGATAGTTCAAAGTGCCTCTATAACCTACTGTTAAATCCCTATCAAAAATCTAAATTATCAATATGGCAGCAGCTAAAGAATTGCATGAGGTGAAAGGTCAAAGCTTCTCCTGCAGAAGAGATTACAGCAAATGAAACTAGAGTGAATAAACAAAATTAGAGACTACCTTTATTCCCTTGCAATGAAGGGTTTGGGGTATTCTTTCAGAAGATTTTTTTCCTTATTTAGTTACACCGTTCTCTGTATGGAAGCACTGCAATGTTAATTTTTAAAAATCAAAAACCCCCTCCATCCTTAAAAAGCACCATAAAAAAAATCTGGTAGAAAAACCAAAAATAACCCACAAACAAACTCCATGGACCACCCTTCAGGGGTGAAATGCTAAAGACGTCTTTTTTAATCAGTTTGTGAAGATCTACAAAAAAATAAAAAGGATCACATTCTAAAGGTTCAGTGCATTCAGCAGCTATATAGGTTTGCTGCTTATTCATCTTTAAGTTGACTTTCAAAAATAACACCCTAGCTCATCAAAATATACATTTTCCATTTGCTTTTAAATTAAAATAATAATAAAAACATTTAAAGAATTCACAATCAATAGTATGACTAAGTTTCAGGATCATCTACAGCATATAATTTAAAGGTTCAAGATGACAATACGCAGCACGTGGCAGGCCTATGTGCTCCATGCAGCATGTACATTTAGGATAATCTCAAATAATCTTGATGCTCAGATGTCCGTTTGTTTCTTCCAAATAGTGTAGAACACCCATCTGGAGAAAATAAGAAGTTAAGGAGAAGAAAAAAAAAAAACCCTCAAAGTTTGTAGTACACAGTTAAAAAGGAAGTAGGTTTTTTTTTCCACTTATATTTCAATTCTGAAAACTTCTGGTACCTCACAAAGATGCATTAGGTAAAAAAAATCTCAAAAGGCAAATCTCCCAGGATCCTATTTTTGACTCAGCAGATCAAAAGAGCATCCTGTTTCCACTGCAACTTAAATCCTTTGCAAATCCCTGATTTTCAACTCCTGCTGCAGACTTTCAGGTGGTACATTTTTCTGCATTGCAACCATTGAACAAACTACAGAAATACTTTGAGAAGAGCAATCAAAACTTTCATCAGGAGTTTACCAAGTTGGGATCGCTCTTGCTCATCTTCTCAATTGTGAAGTAGCAAGGAAAAAGACATCTAGCTACCTAATTTGTGAATCCCTAACAGACAGTCAGACATAAAATTAACTTTGAGATGTTCAGCAGCTGAACAATAGGTGCCCAGGTATCTTACTGGGCAAAGACTTAAGTGTCTACTGCCTCTTAATTGCCTCAACAGGGGTTCTGCTGAATGCTTACTTAACAGATGCATCTAAATTGTGCCTAAGATTTTCTCTAGAAGCTTCTATGGTGTTTGCCTTAGGTACCTAAGGAATTTCCAGAAAGCAGACCTTTATGTTGTCCAGACTGAGCCAGAAGCAAATACAGAGCAACTAGCAGTCGTATCAGCTCTTGCCATGTGTCGTGGTTTAAGCCCTGGCTGTAAATTAGAATATGGGCATAAGACAGCAGTCAGAGCTACGTAATTCCATCTGCTTCTGGAGAAGCAGATGAGGGGATGAGACATGAATATAACTTTTTTTAAGAGTACAGCAACAGCTGCAGAGTAAGGCCCAGATTTCTGGAATTTATAACTTAGTAAAATCGGAGAGATATATGTTCTTCTGTTTACACAGTGAGGTCACACATGCTCCAAATGGGAGCCTCCATGTTCATCATAAGGTCTTGGTGGAGACTTCAGAAACACATATGCTTTCCTTAAAATAGAGCTAACTTTTATGTCAACAGCTACTTGAATTTCAGATGACTCCCACAGCAACTCTGGCAAACACCAGAATTTCAAGTAACAATTACTCACAATAACAATTCTTTAAATAGGCAAAACAAATAACAATAAAGTGATAAGCCAGCTTAGTACTTTGGCTAGTCAGGTACCCATGCAGGTTAACTTCTGGTCAGGTTACAGAAATGAATATTTGTGTAAGTGAAAAGATTTGTTCAAATGGCTCAAGAGATTTCGGGCACTTAAATGAATGTCACAAATGTGTCACATTCTTCAGACAGAAATAAAACCCTCATTTTTAATTACCTGTCACAATTCTACTGTAAACCATCACATCTTTCAGTCATCTAAGAAACAGCATTTAGGTATAAACTTCCATTCAGATAAAGATTCCCGAGTATGTAAATTTCAAGAAAAGGGTAAACCTGTACCTGAAATGCACTAAAGGGCTATCAGAAGTCCAAGGCCAAATTAAGCTAGAATACATACTCTGGGCTATTCTGAAGTCATCAAGATGACTTCTTTAAGATTCCGGTACCTATACCACTATATCATTGTTCATTCATTCAGAAAAAGCAAACTTATGAAGTTTGCCCCATTTCTGCAAAAAACTGTTTTCACTTTCAAGTGCTGTTATACTTTAGTGATCAGTTTTAATCAACCTATTGCTAAAAATATTTTGTATTAGTTATCTTACTAGGAATATTTATTAAAAAAAATAGCATTTCTACTTAAATTAAGTTAGAAACATTTTGCATACTTCCGAATAAAAAAAATGCAGTAAGTATTTTGAAGACTTTCTGAGGATGCATACTTCAAATCACATACATGTTGCATTAAGGTCTGGCAGTTGTAAAGGCAAAAATAACCAGTTTTTCTGAAACTGAAAGCTACAAGGGCAAGTATCTTTATATCCTCTTTCACTCTTCCATTTTCATATTAAAAAAATTAAGATCAAATCTGAGTCTCACTGGAGAGATGAAAATAATGAGAAACAGGAGGAGCTTGCTACAGTCAGTATGGAATACAGAACAGCAGGCTACAGCATTGAACAGCATGAAGACTGGAGACAGAGAAGGCAAAATGAACACACAGAAGAAAGACTGTGGCAGTTTCACATGTGTAACGTATTATGAATAAGCAGATCCTGGAAAGATCTCTCCTGTCAAGAGAGGGACAGCCACAGCAGGCATTACCCTGCAAAAGCATTTCCTGGGAGATCACACAGAAGTGGTAAACACTCAAGGCAAACGCAGCCAGCAGAACCACTGTATAGCAGATCAAAATGCCCCTCTAGAGCCAATGCCTTGAAGCTGAAACCCAGCTTCTTGTATATTTGCCTGCCACCCACAGATTTTTAGCAATGCTAACTAGTAACGATTGTTAAGAATCACTTTTTTCTTCCATTAAAAATATGCAGGCTGAGCTATATGTATGTTCAATAGATCCAAGCATATTTAAAGATCTGGGTCGTGCTAATCTGTATTAAGTGAGCCTGGGTGGGTTTTTGGGGAGGGTGAGGGAAGATAGCCTTGCCAGAACTCCCAGGCAGCATTACCCTCATCCTGCAGTTTATCCTACATCACATAAACAATACACTTGGAACACTCAAAAATGTTAACAAAAACATATCTTCAAAGATCTTCAAAGGTGACAACCATTTCACCAGTTGTGAATTTATGGCACCTTTAAAAAAAAAAAACAATTCCTGCAATTATCCTCAAAATAAAACTGCAGTAGTTCACTTACTATGAAAAAACATTAATATTGTTTAAATTAGAACTGCCTTCTTGCACTCGAGTTCATTACCTCCAAGCAATCTAGGCTTGCTCAATTTATTAATACACTCCACTCTTTTTCAGTTTGTAAGGATACAATTCCATGTAGGAGGGAACACACACAGTTTCTTTTGAAAACTCCACAGGACAATAAAGCCTGCTAAGCTGTTCTTCATACAGAGTCAAGGCATCGGTCAGATTGATACAGTTTCCCTGAAGAGAAAAAGAAAGAAATGTCTCAGTTACAATCAGACAAATAAGCAAAACTGCACTGAATATATACATTTTGACATTAATGTAAGGCTCCCACATACTTCAAAACCAGATACATGCTGTTCTTAATATTTACAAGGCAAATTCTGAACAGCTTGTCTTCATTGTGCCTACAGCAAACAACAATTTGTATCTTATCAAGAAAGTAAGTATGGGGGGATATTATCTATCTTCTCATTAGCAGCAGCAACCATTACATTATGGCTTCCAGTTAAAACAGACCACCATGTGTTGTTTACCTATATCATCTACTCAAAAACCATTTTCTTTATGATTGCTTAAATGTATCAGTAAACAGTATTACAACATCCAGATTTTCTCAATTATTTAACATTGTCTGATTCTTACAACATTTAAATGCACTATAAAAACCACTACAACCTATTAATTTTAAACAGAATCTTCCACAGAGCAATATGACAAAATCAACCAGATTACAAAGTATAGCCTGCAGCCGCAGAACTTCTGTCCTGCATGTATCATGCTTCTGAAAAGGAAGTGATTCCCAGGATACTTTTTTCTTGGACCCCCTGTTACCTCATTTAAAAATATTACTTCTTCTGAGCAAAATAAAAATCAGTGCTTATTTTTCTCTAACAGTGCAACTATGAAATACAAGACACATTGAATTCATAACACTCCCAGAAAAATTATTACCCAAATGAATCATTCTTGGAATACAAACAAATCTCAAGGATAATGAATGGTGAGGAATTAATCCCCCCACCAAACAAAACCCAAACCTCCTCCTAATTACAAACACAACTTTATCCAAAGCTAAGTATTTACGAGCATAAGAGTTACTGCAACATACACCTGGGATGCCCCCACAGAGAAAGCTTTAATTAGAAAGTGGCTATCCATAACGGATTTGAAGATTTAGTGGTAACAGTGAGCCCACAGAACACTAAACTGAACACACTACCCAAGCGAGTGTGCAAGTTTTTAATTAAAAAGCTTCTTGTCGAGTTTCTTGCGTACATAACTGAGTAGGGTAGCTGATACTTTACAAGTTATTTGGACACTAATTTAAAATGGAGTAAAGATAAGAACAGTCACCACTGCATGGTCTACAAATTAATCAGCTGTTGTTTTCCAGGTACAAAACACTGAATAAAGACCCACTAAATATGAATATACTGTTGCTGTGGCACAATACAGAGACAAGACACTCTGGGATTCTGATCAAGGGTGACAAGATGTTAGCGGCCCTTGGCACACTGACAGCCAGATGAATTATTTGTGGTCTTCTACCTCCACCACTTGCATGAGGAACCTTCAAGCTCAACCTACAGGCCCCAAACACTATTCCCAACCATGCTGCACACTACACACAACCAGCAAGTTTTATGATAATGATGAATCTACTCTGACCACACAGCATGCACATATCTGGTCATACATGAGGCAGGCTGAGACATCTTCAGGAGATGGGTGTCCCCATCCTTCCCTAACGGTTGGGTTTACTAGCTTATAGTATAAATGCCTTTTTCTTTGGCCAGGCACAAAAGCTTACCTTCTTTTTCCGATTTCTAGTCAGTAGAAACAGAAGCATTAGCTAGCATTTCTCCAGTTACTTTCAACATAAAAATCCTCAGCTTTCCCACACATTTTAACCACTTCTAGTGGAGGAACACCACTTTACCACAGAAGACAAAAACAGGGAACACAGCTCCTAGTAACCTAGTATACAAGCCAGTGTTCCCCCAAAATGAGTGCAAGAGACCCAAGGCACAAAAGTTTGCTATTTATCTCAGATTACAAGAACATTAGTATTGAGGATATAAGGAAATGCATAAGACAGAAAGAGATCTAGTTAAAGAAATAAAATAATAAAAAAATAAAAAGGAAAACAATCATTCACTAATACAGCCAACTTCTTGGTTTCTAGATGACTCTTCCTGTTCATGACAGGACAAGCTAAAAGCCTTCCACCCATAAGCACTGAGCAGAGTACTGATTCTGATCTCTACAAGCCCTGAACTCTGCAAGAGAGAGAGACAAGAACACAAAGCCTAAAGGAACAGACCCCATCTACAGACCAGCAGTGTTTCCCCTCTGCTCTGGATGACTTCTGGAAATGTTTGCGCATTCACACAAATAATTTTGTTGGGGCTTTTGCTGTTGCTACTGTTCCCTCCTTCTCCCCTTTTATTGAGTGACGTTTCTTGTCCCTTTCTGCCCTTAGATGAAGTGTGTAACTGGCATCTGACTGTGAAAGAATGCAGATGGTTCAACCAAGAAAATGGAGCTGGACCCAATTAAAAACTATAGCTCTCTTACAGTCACAGCTTATTCAATATTTTAAGATCTCTAACTTGAAATGAAAGTCAAGTCCTATAGGAACAAAGGGTTTATTCAACACTTCCAAAATGCCTGCACTACCCATGTTTCATATAAGCTCACTGCTCTGCTAACACACTGTGAAGCTTTCAACTCCAAGAGAACAGTTTTTAAGAAAGCTGTGTTCTACTGCTTAACTTTTCAGTGCTCTCAGACGTTTAAAAATGGCCGTAAAATAATGAAGTGCACACAACTAAAAGTTAATTTTCACAAAGCAAGGAACTAAGATGAGTCTGGCCAACAAGTACTACCTGTGCTCTTAAAAACAATGTACAACATGTAGAGTTATTTGAAATCAGTATGTCTGAACAGCTCCAGCTACACTTTTTTCACATGGTATCAGATAATAACTAGAAACAAAGTCTATAATACACATTCTGACTTCAGTATTTAAACTAGCTTTTCCCAGCCTCTTTTTATTGGTAGGATTTTTTTCCACATTGTATTTAAAACATTTCTATTTCTAGAGGATGTGAGAAGAGACTTTAGTCTATTACTGTTCCTCACAATGAATTTTTTGCATTGTGCTTAAGTTTTCACAAGTGGAAAATTCCCATACGTAGCATTCCTAAAAAAAAAAAAAAAAAGAATTCTTGAAAGCTCTCTCTCAAAAGAACTTGCATAGAATGTGCATTTGATTATCATTTTGGTCATATTTCACAAACAAACGTGTACTTGCTTATTTGTTAAAGGAAGATGGTATGCTTTTTATTTACTATATCATAGTTGGTTTTGGGTGTCTGAAAACAAAAGTGGTTTGTAAGAAGTTAAGAGACGAACACTAACTGAGCGTAACTGCATGAAGCACAACAATGAACAGGCTGCTGTAATACTTGTTTAGTAACCTGTTATTATCCAGGGGGACTATAGCAGTTATTTGGTTCAGCCGCCCTTTACCAAACATGTAATTTTGTTTCAACATCAGACTGAATGCAAAAGAAAACTAAAAAACAACCTGTGTGTATAATTTGAGTCATAAATAGAAAGCACTGCTAGGTAATTTATGGTGCATACCACTATTACAGAGGAAGTTTAATGGGATACACAATGAGATAAAAGTATCTACAGTTTCCCAGACTATCACTTCAGTGTTTCATCCTTTCTCCTATTTCCAGCAACAAATCACTGCAGCATGGAAAATTAATTACAATAACAATGAGCATGCCAATAAGCAGTTTTTACTTTTCAAATACACAACCTCCCAAACTCCAAATCAAGATCTTACCTAAAGGTACGTACAGTGTTGATAACAATATCACACACAGATGTTTCTGTATCACTGAAATATGATACATGGAACCAAGCCCAGAATGCAATACAGTGATCAGTCAGATAACCTATGTTAATTTTAACTCCTCCTACCTCATGAAAATAGTTATGTGATAAAGCAATAGAATCATAGAATGGTTTGGCTTAGAAGGGACCTTAAAGATCCATCCAGTTCCAACCCCCATGCTATGGGCAGGGACACTTTCCACTAGACCAGGTTGCTCAAAGCCCCACCCAACCTGGCCTTGAACATTGCCAGCGATGGGGCAGCCACAGCTTCTCTGAGCAACCTGTGCCAGCGCCTCACCACTCTCATAGTGAAGAATTTCTTCCCAGTATCCAACCTGAACCTACCCTCTTTCAGTTTAAAGCCATTCCCACTTTACCTGTTACTACATGCCCTTGTAAAAAGCCCCTCCAGATTTCTTCTAGGCCCCTTCAGGTACTGGAAGGCTGCTATAAGGCCTCCCTGGAGCCTTCTCTTATCCAGGCTGAACAACTCTGATTCTTCTCAGCCTGTCTTCATAGAAAAGGTGCTCCAGCCCTCTGATCGTCTTCATGCTCTCCTCTGGACTTCCTTGAGCAACTCCACATCTCACTTGTGTTAGGGGCCGCGAGAGCTGGACACAATACTCCAGGGTAGGGTCTCATGAGAGCAGAGGGTAGAATCATCTCTCTTGACAAATATATGTTTTGTTCTAAACAGCCACTATATACTCAAACAATAACTAATATTGAACAGTTAGTAAGGTTTAAAACTGATGACTTACCAATCACATTTTTTCAAAGGGAAATAAACAAAAATCAGACTTTTCTCCCACACTGTTCAGTCAATTTGCAACATATAAAAAACACTACAAACTCCTCTGCCTGCCTCCCTTAATCTTTGTTCCATGTCAAGAATCTTGACAGATAAGAATTATTTTATTCTCCTTAACAAGCATCTCTCTCACAAAAGTATTTGAGGTAGTTTAAAACTTTGAGATTAGTCAATTTGTATTTATAAGGCCTTGCTTATATGATCAGTCAATTTAAAACTAAACTCTCAGTAACACAAGGAAATGAAGAGTCTGTCCCTTGGAGTCCCAAACTGCCAAGAAATCACACAGGCTCATACAGGGACCTGTATCCATTCTTCCTCCCTCCTTTCACACTGCAGTCAAGGAGAATCCCTCTTTGGAAGTACATGCTAATTAGAAAACCCACGCAGCAGCCAAAAAAGGGAATGTAACTATGGAACAAGAGTGGTCTGGACATTTAGAGGGCAGGACCATGCTGTATTAGAGGGTAGCCAGGAAGTGACAACTTGGTGAAGGGCCGCATATGCCCGTGGGAGACATCTGATCCCTTGCACCAGTGGTTAGTGCTGTTTACTGCAACCCAAACCCATGAGTGGCCTGAGACTGTTTCTATCCTGTCTGGGTTGGATGACCCAGACTAGGAAGGAGCAAATTCCTGTTCAGAGGTATTTTTAAAGGTTCCACTTCATAAACAGGCTAAAAATGATAGCCTGCTCAACCTCAAAAGATTAGATCAGCAGAGCAAAAACTTAGCATAGAAAAAGGCCTTTTCCTAGCTACGTACAATCCACTGACAGAGACAACATGACCACTGGACTAAACTGCACTAAAGCATAGTTTCACAGCTTTTGGGACAATATTCATGTGCTACTTTAAAGGTGCAGGATGGTGACAGTTCAGAAGAAAGCTACACATGTATCACGCTAGTATAGTATCTAAGCTTACACATACTCCATTTAAGTTAAAAAAAAAAAAACAACCAAAAAAACCCCACTTGAGCAATATAAGATCATACTGGCTTTTAGAAGGTCCAACAGAGTTGAAATAGGACCTTGGGATACATCAAGTTCTTACATCCTCACTGACTCCCACTTTTCTTCCCTGCAATGGTTGGAAACCTGTAACTGCCTCCCCTTGCAGAAGGCAACACTGAGCACCTCACAGACCCAGACCTGTATTACATTACTAAACACTTGAAAGCACCAACTTCAGAAGGAGAAGGAAGAAATATAGCAAGTCATGTGACCCCTCAGCATCAAAATAGTGGTATTACGTTCAACAGTAAGTTTTCACAAGCAAAGTAAAGACTTAAACTTATAGACTTTAAGACTTAAGTCTTAAACTTATAGACAGGGCTGAAAGTTCTGCAGGCTAAGGGCCCTAAAGGTCATCCCTCTCTGTCCAGGTCCTGTGTAGGCTACAATACTCTCAATATGGACCACGCAGCTAAAAACACAGGCATGAAAAGCAAGGCTGCTATTTATACAAGCAAATTGTTGCTCTCACTGTGATTACTGTTTGTGGCTATACAGAGCAAGTATGAAGGTTTTTTCCCCCACAATATATGTAAGTACAGACTCATAGCAGCAAAGAGTAAGACCCATAAAACTGCCCTTTCTATCTTTCCAGTGGTGAAACAAGCAAAAAGTCCCTCCTTCAATCCTAAAACTGGCCACATATGTTCCTGCATCCCCTAAGAATACGAATAAAGAATCTGAAGAAACTTTCACAGGCAGAATCTCTCTAAACTGCCAGGCAATATTAGCTACCAGCCTCCACCTAGTGGTTAAAGTATATTCTGGGTTAGCATTCACAGACTGAGGATCACCATGGCATCCCAGGGGGAACAACCACCTGTGTCACAGTAACATGCCAAAAAAAATAATTATTTTGATAATTTCAGATAAATTATATCTATCTAGAGTTAGACAGCTCTACACCCTGCCTGCTGTCAATTTGTGTGCTGAAAAGAACATTTTCTAAAACTTGTGCAGAGCTCAAAGAAGAGGTGATGAGCATTTCCATTTATTTTTCTCCAGCAGTGGCATTTAGAAAGTCAGGCAGCAATACAGCAAGTGAAAGGCTGGCATTCTGTGAACAGAAATTCACTTCTGGGTAAAGCATTTCTTGAGCACTGAAATAAATTACATTCTCACAAGATGCACAAGGTAACCCCTTCAAGGTGAACTATCAGAGGAAAGGCTACAAACTACAGAAGTTTCAAAAATCTACACAACATAATGCCAAGGCAGAAGCGGCAACTGTAGCTACTCGGCAGTAGCCAGCAGGACAATGACTCTTGCAGCTTCTCTCCTGTGAGACACTCCCATCATCACAAAGGTCAGGCTTTAACAAATCGGTGGACATTTCCCCCCAGTTGCTTTTCTTGATGACATTTAACATATTCTACACTTCAAGTAAGCTGGGAAGGAGGAGGTGGGAGGGAGGGTGAGGATAGGAGCAATAGGACAGTTGGAACAAAAGTAACTTAAATTCCCAGTGTTAACACACAGAAGTAAAAGCCCCAGACATTTAACAGCTAACACAACATTAGAGAATTCAAAACCATCTATGAGTTCCCAGCATGTGACTAATCTCAGCTATGAAAGTCTGTAGCAATCACGTTTCAACTTCTGTTTAACCCAATCCTCTGGATATTCAATTTCAACTAGTTTTATGCAAAACTTACAGGAAGTTGTAGATAGCTGATTTTATTTAAAGCACACCTAAAAGTTTATTTTTCCTATTATCAACCTCGTAAGTTCTGAGGGTTTTTCTCTTTGTTTTTGTTTTCAAATCAGGCCCAACTGGGAAGAAGCTACAAGAACCAAATGGGCTGGGTAATGTATCAGTAGATATACTAAAAAATTATATGTTTGCCCCAATATTAATTTTGCCTTCTCAGCACCCTCAGGAAGACAAAGCTGCCAGAGTACACTATTTCTATACTCCAGCCCTTTCACTGGCTACCAGTTAGCAACAAGTCCAAATACAGGTCACTTCAGTTTTAATACTGTTTGTTTTCCATCCTGACATGTCACACCTTGTTGCTTTGGGATTATGAAACTGATAGTGCAGTTTCACAACAGCTTAAATCTGCCAGAACCAGTTCTACTGCTACCCTTTCTTCCTGTGCAAGCAGAGATGCTGGTGAGTTACCTCTTCCCATCAGGACAGGACAGGCAGCAGAGCTGCACCAGTCTCAGCCTCTGCCGGTTTAAGCTGAGACTGAACAACCTCCCTGTACCCTGGCCACAGCACAGCCATCACTCCACGTTCCAACACAAGCTTCTTCCCAGAGTCCCTCTGCAAAGTCTGACAACTACCAATCTACAGACATACGTTTACGTATGTTCTAATAAAGTCAGCTAGTCTCACTGTGTATGTTACAAGTATGACAACTGCAACACAAATACTTGCTCTGTCCAAAAGCTGCAGTGCCCTTTCAATATGAAAGTCTGCCATAAATATTTCCACTATTACAATAAACACAAAAGCCATTACTATTTACAGTATGATACAAACCATATTACTCATAGCTTACATTTCCACCACAAGATAATTTACCTTGCCCATACAACTCAACAATAAGCATTTTAAAATAAACTAGCACATTAAAGTTGCCAAAAACCTCCTTCTATGCATTTTGCTTTTCTTTATAAATCTGTCCCAATTTTACAGTAAACCAGTTCCTTTACACACCTCAAACTATATGCTGATAGGAACAGAGCTCAAATGCGTAATTTTAATCAGGTTATTTCAGAGCTTACCAAGATTATTTCAAAATGCTGTACTGATGTTCCGTGCATCAGAAGACTAGTTAGGGTACAGGTATGACAAAAGAAATACGGGTTTGGAGACTTTTATTTCACTCGTCTGCTGTATCTCATCACATTTTTGTAGAATTGCACACAACTTTGTGGCATTCTGAATTCAGGATTGCATACAAGAAAAGTGTCTTCAGATGAAAGCTATACCACAATAATATTACCCATGAGTAGCAAGTACACAATCCTTAATAATTTTTTTTTTTAGTAGAGTTGCATTAAAAACTTCATACACAAGGACAAAACCTTATTTATGACTATATATAATACTTCACAAAATGCCAAGTATTGTAACCACCATTCAATTGTTCAAAACCTGTTTCACAGAAGACAAACCAGTGACTTACATTATGAGTGGATAGCAAACAAAAAAGAGTACTTACTCCCAAATGACTAGTTTTCTCATCCCATTGCACCTATTTCAAATTCTTACACCTTTATGGATGACAAATTTTCATGTCTTACACTCTAAAGCCAGAAACATTAGCTTAAAATCCTTGTAGCTGTTTATAAAGTACATCTGTTCTCCTTTTCCAAGAACTGCTTACAGCTAAAATATTCTGTAGTATGCTCAGCTGATTCTTGAAATTATGCTGTTCAATTCAAAGACACAAGTACTACAAATTCAGCTGAAATGATGAAAAAAGACGAGTCAGTCAGACAAAGTCCAATGAGTCGTTAAAAGTAGAAAGCCAGCTAGTAGCTTTTTTTTAATATATATATATACACACACACCTGAAACATGCAGACTGTAAAAAGATATTGCTGTGTATCTATTACATCCAGGTTCATACCTGTGTGAAGTATTTTCCATCTTGTTTCAAAACCTTCATTGACAGGTCAAGAATCAACCGCAGAAATTCCCATGTGGAATCTGCAAGACAGTATGATTTAAAACAGAACTGCACATTATTGACTTGTTCCCTATTACATATTCAAGGCTTGCAACGTATCTACCGTTTAAAAAGTAGCTATCCTACATCTTAAAAACCAAAACTTAAACCAACAAGAAAATGAACAGTTAAAACCCACACACAACCTATACACAACGGAAATAATGGCAGAAGTGTATGTTTTTCTTGACAGTAATTTTCCAGATGCTTCCAAATTTACTGGAGCGTGAACTTCCCAAATACTTCCTCAAGAGTTACATGAGTTCATATATGAGTTTAAAAAAGATCTAGACACTTGCTAGTTTTTTCTTAACATTCAAGAAAAATTCATGAAGAACAGATGTGCTACTATCATTCTTTGCCTCTCAGATTGCTATTAAAAAAGGCAAGAATCAAGTGTTTTTGCTGCAAGCTGCCAACTATTACACAGCAAAAAGCCAGAAACATGGAAAATCCTCAAAGTTTAAGAAAATAAATTAGAAGATTAACCTTCTTCTGGAGATGTGGAGATTGGAACAGCTGTCAGATCATTAATTACGTAATCGAACATCCTTCCTTCTTTGGCATACCTCTTCAATACAGGAATACAGTCTTCAATCAGAACCTGTAAGAATGAAATACTGTAGCTAGTCCTCAAAATACCCTAAAACTGACAAGTAAAAAGGAACAAATGTGGATTCACAGGAATTTCTTGTTAAATATATAGTTATTAAATATATAGTTAAATAATGCATTTAATTTTAGGCTCAATTTTCAACTTCTTATATAAAAAGGAATAGCAGTTGTAGGAATTACAAGGACAACACTGGCAATAAAGGACTGATTTTCCTAGCTCTGGCACTGACTGCTGGGTGACCACTGTTCTATTTACCAAATGGTAACAACAATTAGCAGTCCCCTGACATAAAATAAGGTATTTGTATGAAGGGCCACATGTGAAGTACCATGTTACTTCTCTGTTAATCTTTCACGTGCCTTTTTTTAGCTCACATCTGTAAATAAGTATGAGAGCGCATTAAGGAGCAGTAATGAAAACAAAAAAAAGATTTCCTGTGAAGATGTCAGATTACATCTGGACTAGTTCATAGTGTCTGTCAGATAAAGCACTAACAGACAAATTCAGATATTCTCAACAGCAAAGGACAATGAACTTACACACGCATTTTTCTATCTTTTCATCGGTTTAAGGAATGATGTTTAACACTGCATCCTTTCTGCTACTTCCTCTTTATTTGTAAGCTAGGCAATAAACAGGCTCCCATTTCACATTCCTTAAAAGCTGTATGTAATTATTTTTAAAAGAGTTTGAAAATAGAGTTACAATATTTTGACACCAGTACTTATTTCCAAAGGAGGAAATTCTTCCCGGAATTAAGAAAAATCAGAAAACTTTTCCCCAAAACTTTACTATGACAGGCTTCAAGTCTAGGTGCAACTGTATTTAAAGCATCACTTCTAATGAAAGAAAACAAAAACATTACCTGATAGCACTCTCCATTCAGATTGTCTAAGACATCTCCACATGTTTTACGCATGTATTTTTTACACCCATCGATCACCATTTGGTCAATGTTTGAAGCTGGTTAAGGCATTCTACATTCCAGAAATAATACAGGTAACAGTTTCTACTTCTTCAGAAAGAAATTCTCAAAAAAGATGCCATTCAAAGGAGTAAGAGTAAGATGTGTATCTTGGTATACATATTGCAATAGCCAGCCTTATGTATTCACCTCCAGATTCAGTTAGATGCTTAGGAATGCTTATTTTTATTTTTAATCACTATTTCTGATGCTTTAGGCTACCATTACTGTGAAAGCTTGAAATGTGAACAACAGGATGGTGTACTTAAAAACCCCATAAAGCTAAACTAAGTTAAGATTTTAACCTATATTTTCAAACCAATTCTTTTTAGTTTCTAACAAGGGAATCCCAAAACCTAAGGTGACCATATGGCTAACAGTGGTTTATATTACAAACTATGTGAAATACAGAATGTTGAAAACCTGATTCATATCAGTATGTTTAAGACAGGCCAAGAGTAGGTCATTCTGCCACCAACACAGTTCACTGAGTCCTGACGTTCCTTTTTTGCTTCTAGGTTAACTTTTTTATAGCATTCTTTAGAAAAACAGAAGAACCCAAGAAGGCAGAACTCAGCCGAAATCACAGACTTGACAGACCTGTCTTCTGTTATCAGAGAAAATATCAGCCTGATGACATAAATGTTTCTTTCCAGTTCTATGTGAATTGCCATTCAAGAGTTATAGTATGGATTGAGAACCAGAAAGGTGTTACATAATGATGTAAAATATGTAGTCACTTGGTCTCTCTAAGCTGACAAGAAGAAATTTCATTTTAAATCCTATCTCCTCATGAAAATCTGAACCTGACAGTTAACTGTGCTCAATGCTAGGACGTCAGCAGAAAATGCAGGCTGAAAATGTTGAAATCAATGCTCAGTCATTTGTCAAAGGATATCTCTACCATAGTAACCATCTTTGGCTTCAGTTTGACTATCTCATATAGTATACCTCCATCACCACCTCCTAGGATTAGCACTTCTTTCCCAGTGTAGTCTTCCTTTCCGCTGCCCATTATGGCTTGAGTATATGCCAGGTCACTCTCTGCCAGATCTGGATGAAAGGAAGAGAAAGAGTTGGACAGAAACATTACATCTTTAATTCTCATTAATTAGTATAATAAAGACCAAAGCAAGAGCACCTACAGAAACAACTTAGCTCCCAGAGACAGTCGAGGTAACGAGAGGTTGGTGATTTAACAAAGCTAGTAAGATCCTCCTTAAAATCCCACACAGCATTAATACTGGGACAAACCCAACAATAGCCACTTCACATTAGGAAGTACTGCATGGCAAGAGAAAAAGTTGTAGAGCAAAAACTGCCAGCATTTCAGACATTCGTCCACACTTGATACTTCAGTGAGTTTTTACCTAGGACTAGTGCTGCAAGAAACAAATCACGAGCTTTTTGAAAGCACACTCTGGACACCAACTAAAAAGTGCAACCTAGATGCACCCCTGTAGATCCCTGCACAGAAGTATGACTTAACACGTAACTGCCGAAAAGCCCTGAAGCATAGTTTCTAGTTGACTCACTCTTTATTCACTCCAAAGCAGGCAATAATGTTCCAAAGCTGTAGTAACACATCTGAGCTACAAGGGCAAAGCTTTGTGCAGCAGCACACCATGAAATACCCTATCATTCTGGCTGGCAATCAGCACTTTATTTGTAAGCGTACGATAACAAAATGACACAAAGCAGTATTTTAAAATCCCATGGAAGGTAAATAAATAATGGCATACTTCCCTTTCTATAAGGAACACTGTGACAACATTCAAACAAAACCTCATCTCCATATGAAACTGATAAGTTTCTGGGTAGAAGTATAGAATGCCTAGTTTGGTGATTTCAAATACAATTCTAACTGAATTAGAAAATATCTTGCTAATGAAATTCAGTAACAACACTTCAACTGCCATCTTCACAGAAACCCCCGACAGCTGCAGAAAGCTAAATGAACAGTTAGAGGTATTTCTGGTGATTTTGAAAAGCTATAGTCAAATTTCTTAATTACTCTGCCATTAGCCTGAAATTAGGTATTCTATTCCTAGACAGCAACATGCCTCATTTACATCAGTCAGCACTTCTCAACATAAGTCCTGAGAGAATTAAGCATACCCCTCCTTGATGTCTAGATTTTCTAACAAGCTGCATTCTTACCCAGTCTGAAAGAACAGTAGCTTCTCCCAAGTTCACTTTCAAAATTACAAAGTTGGGCAGACACAGAGTACCACATATATAGACATTCCCATAAGGCTGCGTTATTCTTCTCATTAACTTAAGAGTTTAACTGAGCATTTTGAAGGAGACAAAGTCAGATGATGTTCACCTACAAAGCAGCTAAATGGTTTAAGATACAGCTGTCCTGTACCTCATCAAGTAATTCCTCGAGAGAATCAAGGGAACAGCAGGTTTATACAGACACATCTGCCCCCCACCTCCTACTTCTTCCTATTTCTTTAGAATTCCACTGTATTTTGAAGGCTGACAAAGTAGCTTATTTTACTGTCAAGGATAAGCCCTCAAGAGGTTGGACTTGCAACAAACAAGTAAAAGCTCAAATGAAAGGAGTAGAGTAAGCTCTCCCAGACAACACTGACTTCTACACTCACGACAACTTTGGAAATTTTTTTTGTATTCTAGATTTTACATTGCTCAGATTTTCTGATTAAAATGCTTTATACAGAGAAACATATTTTACTTTATACAGAGGAGCATATATGTGGGTACATGCATGTGTCCCTGCCCATGGCTATTCTATGATTCTATGAATATAGCTTCCAGCATCAGAACCATGACTGCTAGTAATCTATTAAAACTGTCCCATAGTGAGATAGAAAACAACACTTCCTACATTTTCACAAAAAGATCCTGAAATGAGATGATACATACTGACATCCCCACTGAGGATAAGAATATTCCCAAACTGTTTTGAATGTAAGATTTTAATATTTTGAAAGGGTGAATCTTCATCATAAACAACTTCATCTATGTCGTACTCCACCAGGCGCCCATCAGCTGTGGGCCAGTATCTATCGATGACACCTCCCCTCAAAATGGCTGGCAATCTACAAAGAAATAATAAGAAAAAGTATTACAAAACATTTGAGAATGTTTATTAAAAAAAAATCCCTCTAAACATACTGTGGATTCACCATAATAAATACTTAGAAGAGGGATCTAAGAAAACTTGCAAGATTTAACACTCAGCAGATAAGCTTACCAGCCATATGTTAAATATACATAACTTGCTAAGGCACTGATGAAATATTATATGGTTCTTCTTTATGTACAACTTCTACAACATTTACATGAATGTCTCTACCCTTAGAGAGGATATTTACATAACATGGCTAGAAACTGATAAAATACAAAAGCAGACTTCAGACCAAAAAACATGACAAAACCTCTTCCCATCTTCAGCTCAGCTAAGAACGCCATTTCTTTGGGTTAGTGGACCTCACTCTCCTAAAATTGTACTGAGAGTCATTTTAAATACATACACAAACACAAAAAGTGATCTATTACAGTGTTTCAAACCAAGCCAGGTGACCCTGCAGGTTTGTAAGCACAAACCCTGGTGTACGCTGACAGTTTGTGTTACTTTCACAAAGCAGTTCAAGCACCTGCATAGATTGTTTTGGGTTTGTTTTCTGTATGGTTTTTAAATTCCATATAGAGGTATCTTTTTCCAAATCACTACTTCACCTGTAAGGACAAACTACATTTGAAGTGGCAGTGAATGATCAAAATGATTACATTCCATTTCAAGCAAAATGTTCAGGCACAGAGTTAATGAGATTTCCCACACATTTCAAAGCTAAAAGCCGCCTTTCCCCACCCAGCAGGGTGCAGCAGAAGACCAGACAGACGAGATGGTTTTAAATTCACTAGTGATTCTTAGAGAGCATTTCAGAAATATCTTTTACCCTCAGTGAGCCGCCAGATGGCAGCACATGGGGAAAACAAGACCATCTATTCACTACATCAAAACAACTAAAAGGCAGGAAGAACTTTCCCAGCAGCATTAATTCTAGAGCAGCAGTGTGTGTGAAGCTAACACGAGAAGGATGCAAAGACATTTACTTTGACGGGTGTGTGACAAGATCCATACCAGATCCATTGCTGTAGGAGGTTCATCGTCCTATACCAAGGTAACCAAATTTATCTAGATCACTTTAGGCGGACCTTTTTCCTGATCCATTTTTAACAAGTTCCTATCCAACAAACTCTCAATATCGTATTTCAGCATTAAAATACCTTCAGAGAGTGCACTTCTCCCCAGTATACACATACATTTGCAGACTGTGTGCAGGTGAGGATTTACCAGTACAAATAAAGCAAGACAACTACCTTTCTTCTACACACAACTATATTACACCTTGAATATTTTCTGTGTGTAATTACTTTTCAGATCACTACCACTTCACTTATGGTCTTGTACAGCCTTCAGATAACCTTCTACTGCAGTACTGCTTCGCAGTTTTCCCATTCCGTAGTTTGCTCCTTTGCTTTACAGAATCTTGTTGATTTTACACTGCTTTTTACTTTTCTTAAAGTACTTCCACTTCTGTGTTCTTTAAAGCACCTGCTACCCTTTCCAGCAAGTGCATGCCTGCAGTAAGTGCTCTTTGGCTTTGAGTTGCCAGTCACTGCCACTCACCAGGAAGACACCAACATGAACTGTGTTCTTCCAGATCCTGGGAAACTCCAGCATGAATGAACGCTGTTTCAGCAGCAGGCAACAAATCACAATCAGCACCCGTACAGTTCAATGTACAACTTTGTATTCAAAATCAACCAAAATGACAGAAGGCTTGCAAAGCCTCCCTCCTTCAGCTATATTAAAACATTTCTATCTTCTTGACAGGGCCCTAAAGCACAGAGGTTCCACTGGCATTTTTGCCACATGTGCCCAAGGCCAGCACCACAAGGCACAGCAGGGACAGAGCTGTCAGAGAAAAAGCTGTGGGAAACCTTAACAAGGAAGGGCCTTTTCTATGGGCTTGAGCTTTGTTTTAGCTCCAGCCCTCACCCCTGATCCTTGCCCAAGCTACAGTGCAGCTCTGTCCATACCTGCCCAAGTATTTCGCCAGTCCTTGACACCTACTACCTCAGTCTCAGAGCTGCCTCAATACTACAGCCCAGTCTGGCAGTCACAGGGCTGGGGCTGACCCCGGCCATCATCACCAGCCCTGCTCACCTTGTCCACAAGCTATGGGATGTGGCCTAACAGGTACAGTTCATGCCCTGGCCTATCCCCCTGACACCTTTGCACTCCAGCCCTTCCAGCGCAGTCTGCATTCACTTCCAGATTCCATTTTCTCCCACCATTTCATGCAACCACTGCAGCAAATTAAAGAAATAATCCTTGCCCAAAGCAACAATACTGAAGATGAAGCTTACCAATATGAAAAACCTCGCATGATCTTCAATTCTTCAATAAAACAATTTTAAAATAGTGGGGGGAAAACCACATATGCATGAATACATCCTTCAGGCTATTCATCACAGTACAACAAAGCATAATTTGCTTATTATCTTTAGCAACTATGCAGACAAGCCACATATAGAAGTAGACGTCTGAACTTACCGTTTCACCCTTTTTATGTTACCATGAAACAATTCTTTCATTCTCTCTTCTACTTTGTTTAGAAGCTGAAAAAAAATGGCAAACAAGAGGTGGAAATATAGGCAATCATTTGATGTAAAGTATCTGTTAAATTAGGCTACTTGGAAGGCAATAAGTAGGAGCACCTGTACTGAAAGACTGTCAAATGTAACATTAGAAGCCTATGAATAACTAGCTGGGCACCTTAGCCTTATTACTAGCAAGAATGTGCATACTGTAGCAGCTGTCATCACCGCATTTAGTTCCCTTACAGGATAACAGCCAGATCTTTCAGGCACAGCCAAACAAGGAACATGAGAACCCTGTAAGTTACATTCCTGTCAAAGCAGTGGCCTATTCCCTTGCAATGTCCAATTTCTGGAGCCTTCAGATCAGGGAAGATGAAATTATTTTTCTCCATGGGGAAGAACTTACTGTATAGAGACTCCCAATATGTCAGATTAGAGAAGGAAAAAAAATAATCCATTTTACCAGGTTACAGGTTGAGGATCACTTCTGCTGCACTACCCTGGGTACCTGAAGAGACCTGAGCCCTAGCCAAGGCTGGTTATGTCTTTACAACTCTTACAGCAAACAACACCAGGCCTGGGACATGCAAAATAGAGTGTGTGCATTCATATGTGTATGTAACTATAAAAGGTGTAGTGAGGATGAAATTCTTCACAATGAGGGTGGTAAAATACTGGAACATGTTGCCCACAGATGTGATGGATGCTCCACCCCTGAAGACATTTAGGGCCAGGCTGGATGTGGCTCTGGGCAATATGATCTAGTTAAAGATGTCCCTGCTCACTGCAGAGGGGTTGGACTAGATGACTTCTGAAGGTCCCTCCCAACCCAAACTACGATTCTATACTCATCTGTAAGCACTCAGGTTTGAACTAACTAAAATATAACTAAATATACTTTGACAAACCCGAAGACAAGGGGCTACCCATGCAGTTTGAGAAACCTAGTAAGATAAGCATCACTCATACCTGATCAACTTCCTCTCTTCCTTTTGTATAATCACTGTAGCTCTGCAGATCCACCAACACTAATCCATGAGGGTGAATTCTCAAATTGGCGAAACTACAAAATAGAGATATGATTTTATTATTAAAACTTAGAATGAGTAAAGAAAGACTGAAATTGGTTATATTAAATTCAGAATGCATGTTTCTTTTTCCAGCCATCTGTAACTGTCAGCAGGGCCAGCTCCGGTCTTCCTATGCAAGTCACTAAGTAGCAAAGTTGAAAAAGCATACCAGTCACTACATAACTAATAAAATCAGCAGGCAGCAAGGCAGCTCTTTAAATAAGGCTACTTCAGTTGTGTTGGTTTTGATTTTTAATTGAAATCAAGCATCATGAAAACAGCTGAACATTTTCCTTCTCTCTGCCTTCCTTCTCACTCCTTGGGGTTTTGTTTGTTTTTTAACTTTATAGGTACTATACACAGAGTTCACATTCAGAGCCGAACAAAAATTTCTAAGTGAGAAACAGTAAGTGTTCTGGAGCAAACCATGGCTTTGACTGGCAAAGAAATCAGAGCAGCAAACTTTCATTGATGAATACAGATGCAAGATAGACAAAACTCCTACTATATATTGTATTACAGGAACATTTAAAGACCAAAGAGCATGGATGGCTTCACCATGCAACGTGTTGGCTGGACAAAGAGAAGACCTCAAGGAACTTGCAACGAACAAAAAAAGATAAGGACTATGAGGAAGGACACAAGAAAATACAAAGAGTAGCAGAGGTGATATTCTTTTCATACTAGGGAGGGGAGAAGACAATAAGAAACAGGCTACAAGGGCACTACACAGACAGACAAAAGGGGAAGTATACACTGAAAGAGGAGAGCAGAGGGGATAGGAACAGCTGAGCAAAGCAAGCAGGGTATTCAGGGATGGAAATTCCTTAGAACAACACAAAAGAAACCACAGGTAAAGTTGTATATAGTTCTTCGAATGCCCCTTTCTTTGTTTATCTGCTTTCATCACCCCATTCAGCCTCAAAGGCAAACCACAAACCAGCTCCTGTTGAGACAAAAAGTTTAGGTGACCTCTTATCTCCCCACCATTCCCACCTTTCTGTGTCACTTCCAGAGCTCCCTGACTAAACTGTCAGTCTCAATGTGAACACCATCTTTCTCGTGGTGGTTGAAGTTTGACGAGCAAACACGCTTAGCTGCAGAGAGAAAATACTAAATATCCTGTGTTATCTGAAAATTATAAATTTTTGTAACTAAAGTGGTCATGTTGTGAAAGGGACTGAAATGATTCAAGAATAAAAACACTCATGCTGGCTTTTGGGCAGCAGTGATCTGTAGCTGTGATGTGTTTAGCAGTTGACAGAGAAGCTAGAATGTCACCCGCTTCTCTACAAAAGATGAGTCTGGAAAGTCTCAGGCTTTCTAGAAGACTTAATGCATGGATCTTGCCTTAAGGAGGAAAGATTCTTCTACCAAAACGCCGTCAGAATACCGTGCTCACAAAGTGACCCTCCCCACACCTACCCAGCGAATGTCCACTAGGTGTCCTCCCGACAACTGTTTTTGATTAGGAACTACAAAATGCCTGTGCTCCCCATGGGCACTAAGAGAAACCACAGAATAGCCTTAAAATATGCATTCTCCCCGCACTAGGAAATTACTCCTGCACAAAAAAACCCACAGTAATTTACCCTGATGAAAGAATGAACAGATAATAGTCAAGAAGTAAACAAAGACGATTTTTTTCTGCCCCTTTTTTTTTTCCAAATACCCCACAGAGTGGTAGTTGAAAAGGAGACTGGGTTTGTCAGCTAATTAAAAGAATTCAAGACATTTCCAAGGCAGCTTTCTCTCATACAAGCTATATAAGAAAGTGTTTCGGGAGAATCAGCAAATTCATTCTACTGCACTCCTGACAAAACCAAAGTAAAGGAGGAAGCTCTTCTGAACTTCAGCAAACACTTCACCTGCATCTTTTAGAACACTGCACCCCACTTGCTGGTGACTGTCACAGTTCAGTACTTTTGATACATGGGCCACTTCATACTTTGGATAGCAATCACACCATCTTACAGCTTAAGGTGATGTCCCCAGCAGTATTAATAAAACACAAGCAGTACCATTAAAAAATAATAATAAAAAGGCATACTCCCAGTCTTCCTCCCATCTCTATGGGCCTTCAGAGGTTTTAAACACATCTCTCTGAACCAAAGGGACTCAAATTGTGCACTTCTCCTAGAGTCTCTTGGCACTCATCATAGAGGGAATGGCTACTGCACAGGACAGTTCTGGAGAAAGTCCTACCAGGATTTTGTTCATGTACTGTGCCTAACATGAAAGGAAAATAAAATAGCCAGGCATAAGCATAGGAACAAACAGCATTATCATAAGACTCTAGGAGATATCTTTGGTTTGTTTGTTTGAGGTTTTTTTCCTCCATTTTATTAAAGAAAGACAAAAGAGCAGAGCTCATTAGATGGACGCACTGGTCCTTCCAGCAGGTTTTGGATGCAACCATTCACAGTGAAAAGGGATGTTTCTAGTGACATCCGCAGTCCTACTGCAGGCCCGCAGAGCCAAGGCTCTACAGATAGAAATGAATATTTGCACTTCCTTAGACACAACTGCGAACTTTGAAGTTCTCTGATATCTGGCACAGCGTCAGAAATATCTGCAGTGTTAGAAAAACTTTTTATCAGTTTATTCTTGTATTCCAAATAAACAACAGATTGTCCCATCACTTGAGCTCTTTTAAATTCCTTTCCTAACAGAATCACGCACCTGCCGTAAGATTTGACAACTGACATTGTTTTCATCTTCCCCTGTGACTGCATGAAATAGTTTCTCAGTAGGGGATGTTACCACCATTGCTTTGGGTTTTTATTTTTTTGGATGGGAGGCAGAGAGGGGCATTGCTCTGAAAAGTACAACCCCAAAACTTCAGACTTACTGTAAGTGATATGACAGCATTACAGTAGAGCCAGTTAACACTGCAGAACTCATCAAACTGCTACCTCTACCAGAACTGCAAGGTTCTACCTGAGGGTAGAGATGAATAGCAGGCACCAGTCTGAAGTAGGGACAGTGGGACAAAAATTCAAGTTCTGAGTGTTGGGTCAATAGTCTCAGACCGCTAATTTATGGTGAACAACCTTGACTGAAACTCAAAATCCTTAAAGAAGGCAATACAGTTCTAGGTTGGTTATACTTTGGTTAAAAGTCACCCAGGTGGAAATTAACACTCAAAATAACCTAAAATGCCTGTAAAGATTTAAAGACACAGGAAACAGTAGAAGTGTACATTCAAAAAAGTGACCAGTCTAGTAGCATTAAGGCAGCAGCAGCAGGCCAAGGCTGAACCACAAAAGACTTACTGGCTTCAATCAGCAGGGAGCAAAAGGCTATGCTGGCTTTTGTTACTTTACATTTGTCTGCCTGGCAGTAAGCATGTGAATGTGGCTTAGCAGCAGCTCTTTAAACATCTGAATAAGGTTTTTAAGAACCACGATACTACAGTTTCCATTTCTACCTAGGAAAACATAGTGAAGATTACAAATCAAAATGGGGGGGGGGGGAAGTAGTTTTCTTCAAAAGTCTCCCCTCCTGCCTCTTGTCTTACTGAAAAATTTAATTTCCGATTTCAAAATAAACCACCTGCAACACCTTTGGTGTGTGCTCACATGTACCTATCATCAAAGCATCTCTCCATTAGGAGACAAAACCCCCACTTGCTGTTGCACCTGCATACCTATCTTCTAGGGTAGTACTAAAGCTTTCTGTGCTTGGAGTCTCAGCTTAGACATAATTCTAGCACTGCATCTTGCCACCTGAACAACAGATGTCAAGAAATAAATATCAACTGCACGAATCAGAAAGTAACTTTGAAACTGAGAAAGGTTTTGGACAAGCATCCTCTATTTAAAAAGAGCCAGAAGCAGGGAGATCAAAACATTCTAAGCCAACCTGTGTATTCTACTTTGTTACTTGTATTGAGTAAGAAACACTGCAATCCCACATAGTTCAAAACTATTTGGAAAATTATTTCCCCCACACCATACCCAAAGAATAAAATTGTATAGGCAGACAGGTGCCTACAAACTCCCCTTCACCCACCAAAGCTTTTATCTGCTGACAGACTAACTTTGAATCACTACAGAATATAGTTCAAGGATTTGAAAAATAATTTGCCAATAAAAGCATCACCTGTCAAATTACTCAATGAGGGAGGAAATGAGAACCTGCTTATACTGGGAAATTCCCAAATATAAAAATAATTATTGACATGGCATTATGTCAAAGCACACACCAAAAAAAAAAAAAAAAAAAAAAAACAACAAAAAACTGCCCTTCATCAGAGGGACTTAAGGGACCTTAAGGAATTAAGCAACCACAGTTTTTCACTATATCATTATATCTGTTCTCTTTTTACAAAATAAGAAAACTAAATAAATGAAAGCTATCATAGTTCTAAACTGTTGCTGATTCCTAGCAACTGCTTCCTATTCTTCAGCCCGTATTTGCACTCTAGGTAACTCCCTGAATAAACTGCTACATTTCAGCCTGAAACAAAGAGCTGAGGAATGTTCACCCTGCTCCTTTAAAATATACTGACTAGGTTGTAGAGTGGTTAGCAAAAGACTAACAGAGAAAAGTAAAAACACCCCTCCCTTCACAGTGTTAACATGTTCATCATCATCTCAGTGACATACAAACCAGCTTCAACTGGATAAATCTTGCACTGTTGTGAATGCCAGTAGGATTACGCTTCTCTAAACAAGAATTCAGACACAAAACAGAAGCTAAAAATGGATGTATGCATAAGGGAGGTCAAAGCTTTTCTGTAACAGTCTTCCACTCTAAAAACAGTGATTTCAGGTTTCATTTTTGTGGTGTTTTAAAGACCTTTCAAGTTGAACATGATAAAAGAGGGAGCAAGAAAAAAATCTGATAGCTGTACACAGCATATAACAGGAATACTTGCTGACAAGCAATGATGCCATTAGAATATAATATCAGCTGAGAAGATGCCCAACAATTTGCAAAGATTGGCTTTAACAATTTTTTCCTTACCCTAGATTTTATTCTTTTTAATCTGTTAAAATATAATGGAACCTATGACTCTGCACAAAGTATACATTATATATACACATATCATATACATTAAATAAGACATTCCAAACTTTTCTTTTAACTGTCCAGTCTAAGCTAGAATGACACTTCAGTGAAAGCATGCTGCTTCAGGTGACCCTGAAAACATTCTGGAAGTTATATGAAAACACACAGCTCAAGGAAACCAGTGATGGGGCCTTGAAACTCAAGAGACAGAGCTCCTTCTCCTGCACGTTCTCCAACCAGTGCTGGAAAGCCAAATAAAGCATATCCATCCCCAACAGGGATATGGCCCCAGACAGGGACTTGAGTGCCTCAGGTGAGCCATTTCCTGCCCCGCTCTAGAGCTTTGTGTTGACAACCCCATTAATAAATGTTTTCAGCAGAACTTCCCTCAATTAGGTCCTTTGTCAGAGTAAATCACAAAGTAAGTGGACCAGGTAGAGTTGCCACTTGTGACTTTTGTTTGCTTAGCTTCAGACAAAGGAGAACAGGGAGCCGTTGCTTTGGTAATGACAACAGGAAAGCATGGTTTAATCCCCAAATCAAAACCAATTCGTTTAACAGCCCAGGCGTCTGTTCACCCAGTATTTTTGTCAGAGACAAAGTTTTGTTAAATTGTGGGCACTGCTGTTGATAATCTGTAGCACGGGGCACCCTGCAGACCATAGGGGTTATCTTTGCAGACTTTAGAGCGTAGACACTCTTTAGCAACACATTACTATCTCATCTCAACCATTTCTTTTTCCTGGGATTAGTACCTATTTTATTAGGTCAGCTGCACACCTTTGACTTGCAATGGCTCAGTCACCTTCCACTGGTTAAAAAGGTGTTTGTATGTGCACACTCACAAACCCCCTACTCACATACAGAGGGCCGATTTACACATCTTTCATCCTGAGAAACTGCTGGTGACATACCTACTCTCCTTTACATTTCCACCCCCACCTTCTACTACAAATTACTTCATTTCCAGAAGCACCCTGTTTTGCAGGGAAGAAAAAGTCTGCATGCCCTGGTATTTCTTCCTATGTGTGCCAGATAGGGTTTTTTTTAATTAGCTTAAATTCCTTTATATATTAGGTCTCAGAATGCAGACAAAATTGGTAGTACTAAACCAAAGCCCTTTTTAATTATTATCAAATCCTCTGTATGTTGAAGAGTGGTAAGTAAGAATGAACTGGTGAAATGGTGCTGTTTTGTAAAGGTTAACAGTCTGGTCTGTTGGGTTTTTGAGTGTTCACACCGTTATTTATATCAATTAACCAAAACGGCATCAACTGACAATGGAGTACTTTATTTAAGGCTGCCTTAAAGTATATGCAGTTTAAGTGATCTGAAAGCTCAAGAAATCGAAACTCAAGAGATCCCAAAACTCACAAAAAGTTCTGCACATGCTACTGTTCCCAAATTCAGAGTTTAACAAGACAGGCAAAGCACAGAAAAGTACTTTAACTGACAGACAGTAAGTTTTCTAGCTAAAGTGAGTAATTTCCAGGGAAGATGATTCCCTTCTGAGAGGAACAGAGGGCCCGATATGCAGAGTTGACCCTCATCATAGGGAAGTGTGTAGTCTGCCTGGAGCCCGGATCAGGGATATCACCAAGGTGCTCCCCAGCCTGGTGCACCCGACAGACTACTACCCACTGCTGGTCTTCCAGACAGGTGGGGGGGAAGCTGCTTCCCGCAGTCTGAGGGGGATGAAGAAAGACTACAGGGCCTTGGGGCGGATGGTGAAAGAGTCTGGGGCTCAAGTGATCTTCTCCTCACTTCCTCCATCTTCCGGTGATGATGTGGGATTGAATGGGAAAATTCAGTCCGTAAACAATTGGCTACGAGACTGGTGCTTTAGGCAGGGCTTTGGGTTCTTTGATAACAGCTGGTTTTATAAGGCTCCAGTCTGGATGATGGCACGTGGGAAAGGTTTATCTCACAGAGGCAAAAGGATGCTGGGCCATGAATTAGCAGGGCTCATTTGGAGAGCTTTAAACTAGATTCGAAGGGGGATGGGGTTGTAACTGGGCTTGCCCCAGTGGGGCAGCACTCTAGGATTCATGAAGACCGGGAGGCCTCCTATAATCCTAGGGTGAAATTGGTGAGCTCAGCTCCCTCCTTGAAATGCCTGTACACCAATGCGTGCAGCATGGGAAATAAGCAGGAGGAGTTGGAGACCTGTGTTAAGTCAGGAGATTATGACCTGGTGGCAATTACAGAGACGTGGTGGGACAGCTCACATGACTGGAATATACTCATGGAGGGCTATGTCCTTTTCAGGAAAGACAGGCCAGCCAGGCGGGGTGGTGGGGTTGCTCTTTATGTGCGAGAGCAGCTGCAATGTACTGAGTTCTGTCCAGGAACAGGGGATGAGCGAGTTGAGAGTCTGTGGGTGAGAATTAAGGGGCAGGCTGGCAGGGGAGATACTGTTGTGGGTGTCTGTTACAGGCCACCAGATCAGGGTGAGGAAGTTAATGAGGCCTTCTACAGACAGCTGAGAGCAGCCTCACAGTCACAGGCCGTGGTCGTCGTGGGGGATTTTAACTTCCCTGATGTTTGCTGGAAGGACTACTCAGCAACCCAGCCACAGTCCAGGAGGTTCCTCCAGTGTATGGATGATAACTTCCTCATGCAAATGGTGGATCAGCCAACCAGGAGAGGAGCGCTGCTGGATCTCATCCTCACTAACAAAGAGGGTCTGGTCGAAGCAGTAAGGGTTGAGGGCTGCCTTGGTTGCAGCGATCACGAGATGGTGGAATTCAGGATCTTGTGTGGTAGGACCAGTACAATAGCAAGTAGAATTGCAACCCTGGACTTCAGCAGGGCAAACTTTGGCCTTTTCAAGCAATTGCTAGGGGAAGTCCCATGGGCAAGGCTGCTTGAAGGTAAAGGGGCCCAAGATAGTTGGTTGACATTCAAGAATTGCTTATTTCAAGCTCAAGAGCTGAGCATCCCGACACGTAGGAAGTCAAGGAAGAGGGCCAGGAGACCTGCGTGGCTGAATAAGGAACTGCTGGGTATGCTCAAGTGGAAGAGCAGAGTTTATAGGTCATGGAAGGAGGGGCTGGCCACTCGGGAGGAATATAAGGCTGCTGCTAGAGGATGTAGGAAGGCAGCTAGGATGGCTAAGGCCTCCTTAGAATTAAATCTGGCCAGAGGGGTCAAGGACAACAGAAAGAGCTTTTTCAAATACATAGCTGATAAAACTAACACCAGAGGCAAGGTTGGCCCACTGGTGAATGGGATGGGTGCCCTGGTGACAGAAGATCACAGTATCACAGTATCACAGTATGTTAGAGATTGGAAGGGACCTCAAAAGATCATCTAGTCCAATCCCCCTGCCAGAGCAGGAACACCTAGATAAGGTTACACAGGAATGTGTCCAGGCGGGTTTTGAATGTCTCCAGAGAAGGAGACTCCACAACCTCCCTGGGCAGCCTGTTCCAGTGTTCTGTCACCCTCACTGAGAAGAAGTTTCTTCTCAAGTTTAAGTGGAACCTCTTGTGTTCCAGTTTATACCCATTACCCCTTGTCCTATCATTGTTTGCCACTGAGAAGAGCCTGGCTCCATCCTCATGACACTCCCCCTTTATATATTTATATACACTAATAAGGTCCCCCCGCAGTCTCCTCTTCTCCAAACTATAGAGACCCAGCTCCCTCAGCCTTTCCTCATAAGGGAGATGCTCCACTCCCTTAATCATCTTTGTCGCCCTGCGCTGGACTCTCTCCAGCAGGTCCCTGTCCTTCTTGAACTGAGGGGCCCAGAACTGGACACAATATTCCAGATGCGGTCTCACCAGGGCAGAGTAGAGGGGAAGGAGGACCTCTCTCGACCTACTGACCACCCCCCTTCTAATACACCCCAGGATGCCATTGGCCTTCTTGGCCACAAGGGCACAGTGTTGGCTCATTGTCATCCTGCCATCTACTAGGACCCCCAGGTCCCTCTCCCCTACACTGCTCTCTAACAGGTCGTTCCCCAACCTATACTGGAACCTGGGGTTGTTCCTGCCCAGATGCAGGACTCTGCACTTTCCCTTGTTATATTTCATCAAGTTTCTCCCTGCCCAACTCTCCAGCCTGTCCAGGTCTCGCTGGATGGCAGCACAGCCTTCTGGCGTGTCAGCCACTCCTCCCAGCTTAGTGTCATCAGCAAACTTGCTGACAGTACACTCAATTCCCTCATCTAAATCATTGATGAATATATTAAATAATACTGGTCCCAGTACTGACCCTTGAGGCACTCCACTAGATACAGGCCTCCAACTAGACTCCGCCCCATAGACTACAACTCTCTGGCTTCTCTCCTTCAGCCAGTTTGCAGTCCACCTCACTACCTGATCATCCAGGCCACACTTCCTCAATTTAGCTATGAGGATGCTGTGGGAGACTGTGTCAAATGCTTTGCTGAAGTCAAGGTAGACCACATCCACCGCTCTGCCATCATCCATCCACAATGTTATTTCCTCATAAAAGGCTAGGAGGTTGGTCAAGCATGACTTCCCCTTGGTAAAGCCATGTTGACTGCCCCTCATAACCCTCTTATCCTTGACATGCCTTAAGATGGCATCAAGGATAAGGTGTTCCATCACTTTCCCAGGGATGGAGGTGAGGCTGACCGGTCTATAGTTACCCGGGTCCTCCTTCTTGCCCTTTTTGAAGACTGGAGTGACATTTGCTTTCCTCCAGTCCTCAGGCACCTCTCCCGTTTCCCAAGACTTGGTAAAGATGATGGAGAGTGGCCTAGCAATGACTTCCACCAGTTCCCTCAGCACCCGCGGGTGCATCCCATCTGGACCCATGGATTTATGGATGTCCAGATTGCTCAACTGGTCCCTAACCCATTCCTCATGGACTAAGGCAAACTGCTCCAGTGACCTGACTTCATCTGAGGTCTCAGGAGTACAGTGCTCTTCAGGACTGCCTCCGGCAGAGTAGACTGAGACAAAGGCGGCATTCAATAACTCTGCCATCTCAGTATCTTCTGTCACCAGGGCACCCATCCCATTCACCAGTGGGCCAACCTTGCCTCTGTATTAGATGAATTAGAAGATACTGAGATGGCAGAGTTATTGAATGCCTTGTGTCAGTCTACTCTGCCGGAGGCAGTCCTGAAGAACCCTGTACTCCTGAGACCTCAGATGAAGTCAGGTCACTGGAGCGGTTTGCCTTAGTCCATGAGGAATGGGTTAGGGACCAGTTGAGCAATCTGGACATCCATAAATCCATGGGTCCAGATGGGATGCACCCGCGGGTGCTGAGGGAACTGGCGGAAGTCATTGCTAGACCACTCTCCATCATCTTTACCAAGTCTTGGGAAACGGGAGAGGTGCCTGAGGACTGGAGGAAAGCAAATGTCACTCCAGTCTTCAAAAAGGGCAAGAAGGAGGACCCGGGTAACTATAGACCGGTCAGCCTCACCTCCATCCCTGGGAAAGTGATGGAACACCTTATCCTTGATGCCATCTTAAGGCATGTCAAGGATAAGAGGGTTATGAGGGGCAGTCAACATGGCTTTACCAAGGGGAAGTCATGCTTGACCAACCTCCTAGCCTTTTATGAGGAAATAACATTGTGGATGGATGATGGCAGAGCGGTGGATGTGGTCTACCTTGACTTCAGCAAAGCATTTGACACAGTCTCCCACAGCATCCTCATAGCTAAATTGAGGAAGTGTGGCCTGGATGATCAGGTAGTGAGATGGACTGCGAACTGGCTGAAGGAGAGAAGCCAGAGAGTTGTAGCCTATGGGGCGGAGTCCAGTTGGAGGCCTGTATCTAGTGGAGTGCCTCAAGGGTCAGTATTGGGACCAGTATTATTTAATATATTCATCAATGATTTAGATGAGGGAATTGAGTGTACTGTCAGCAAGTTTGCTGATGACACTAAGCTGGGAGGAGTGGCTGACACGCCAGAAGGCTGTGTCCCAGCGGGACCTGGACAGGCTGGAGAGTTGGGCAGGGAGAAACTTGATGAAATATAACAAGGGAAAGTGTAGAGTCCTGCATCTGGGCAGGAACAACCCCAGGTTCCAGTATAGGTTGGGGAACGACCTGTTAGAGAGTAGTGTAGGGGAGAGGGACCTGGGGGTCCTAGTGGACAGCAGGATGACCATGAGCCAACACTGTGCCCTTGTGGCCAAGAAGGCCAATGGCATCCTGGGGTGTATTAGAAGGGGAGTGGTCAGTAGGTCGAGAGAGGTCCTCCTTCCCCTCTACTCTGCCCTGGTGAGACCGCATCTGGAATACTGTGTCCAGTTCTGGGCCCCTCAGTTCAAGAAGGACAGGGACCTGCTGGAGAGAGTCCAGCGCAGGGCGACAAAGATGATTAAGGGAGTGGAGCATCTCCCTTATGAGGAAAGGCTGAGGGAGCTGGGTCTCTATAGTTTGGAGAAGAGGAGACTGCGGGGGGACCTTATTAGTGTATATAAATATATAAAGGGGGAGTGTCATGAGGATGGAGCCAGGCTCTTCTCAATGGCTAACAATGATAAGACAAGGGGTAATGGGTATAAACTGGAACACAAGAGGTTCCACTTAAACTTGAGAAGAAACTTCTTCTCAGTGAGGGTGACAGAACACTGGAACAGGCTGCCCAGGGAGGTTGTGGAGTCTCCTTCTCTGGAGACATTCAAAACCCGCCTGGACACATTCCTGTGTAATCTTATCTAGGTGTTCCTGCTCTGGCAGGGGGATTGGACTAGATGATCTTTTGAGGTCCCTTCCAATCTCTAACATACTGTGATACTGTGATACTGTGAAGATAAACCCAGTATACACTGGAGCTCAGATGCCAATGAATATACCAAGAGAAAGTAACAACCATTCTTTATTAATTTACATTTGACACTGCACCAGAAAAAACAGACACAAAGCAAATAATCTTCTCTTAATGTTCAGCTCTTCCACGCACTCCTGTTCTTTGTTCTTCAGTTTTTGAGGCTGTATCACAAACTGCAATTCCTTATTATATTTAGTATACTTTCCTGGATAGCTTCTATTAACAGCTCAATTATTTCCAGACCTGTATTGTATTAGAACTTTAAGAACTTATTTTGCAAGTATTCAGAGTCTCCACTAGCAAATGCAATTTTGAACTGACAACACTAGTATACATTTTAACATTAATCTGACAACAGCAATTTGAAATTAAAACCAAGCTCATCTAAAACTTTTTAACAGTTAAGCCACATTTCTGCTGGTGGAGTCTATTTGCAGCTGGATTAGTGAGGCAGACAGCGAAGCACAGTACACATAGGTAAGAGGGAAAGCAAGGTTGCAGCACTTGCATGTTAACAGGAAGAAGGGGAGACCACTACACCTGCCTGCTAAAACACATGTCAAAAGGACAGTGACAGAGCAAGTCAGTCAGCCTCCATGAATGAGGCAAGGCAAAAATGGTGCTGAAACCCATGTCTGCCCCAGTGTTTAGGGAATCTTTGAGTCAAAATTTTTCCCTGAAACTCAGTATTCTCTATCATATTTCTGTCAATTATAAAGATGAATGGCATGTCCAGCATATAAGGTTAAAGAGATGAGAACCAGTACTTCACTAAACTTGTTGTGTTCAGGCCAGAAGGCTCAAGGAGCCAAGTATTCCCCAAAAACCTACAGGCCACATCCTTTCTTACATCACTTAGCCCCAGCTCTCCCTGTGGCCCCCATGGTATTCCTGTGGCCCCAAGACAGTAAGTGAGGTTTCTTCCTTAACCCACAAAGTGCAATATCAAAGCATCTGAAGTGATGCAAGGGCTCTGCAGCAGTCACCAGGGAAGTGTTTTTAAGCCAACTGTACACATTGTATGCCCTGCAGTGTGGCATGAGGGTTTTATGTGAAAAAAGGCTACTTGATTACTTGATACAACTGTGAAAGCATAAGCTGCCCAAACTGCGCAGCTTCAGCAACACTGCCTTTTGGAAAAGGACTCTGGAACAAACCAACCCAAGATCCTGCCAGCTGACAAACCATTAATGTAGCCCTAAAGAACTCCAAGCACCAACCTGGCTGTCTGCAGCGGTATAAATACCTGAGTGCTCGCGCTTGCTCAGCAAACAGAGGCAAGAGGTAACCAAGACCCAGCATAACAGACCATCAATTATTTCCTTGCAGGAACGCCATTAGGCCCATCTCTCTTCACCTTCCCACAACAGTAAGAATACTATGAACTATCCTCTGGTGCAAAAGTTTAAGTTGCATTTAACAGTAGTGAAAAGCTGAATGATTCAAAGTGTCTAGCTGCTGGAAGACACAAGATCAACAAAACACACAGGAAAGAATCCATTTAAAAATCAGAATGAGTACTGAGCAATTGCTAAAGCTAATTATTACACATGGCTTCCAGGAAACAGAATTTCATTTTCTTCACCCCTTCCCCATGCTATCTACTCAAGGACAGTTCTGAAAAGTATTAAAAAAAAAAAAAAAAAAGAAAAAAAAAAAAACCACAAAGCAAAAACTGACTGGAGATTGTATTTATAGTTCTCCAGCATGTTGAATTCCCAAGCTTATACTCAGAGCATCTAGGATATCCCCCTCCAGGGCTCTGCTTTACCATGGGGACACTTACTTGACCAACTTATTTCTGCTACAATGACCACAATGTACATCAGGGCACAGGTTTGTCTTTCCCATGAAGTCTTCCCCACCTTTTCTACACAGACACGTCAATTCTTACATACTCCTCTCCCCCTTCAAACATTCATTGGTATTATACACTAGCACTTGAGGAAGACAGTGGAATCTGGAGCAACAAGTATTTTCAGTTGGCAGTGTAGTAAGAGAAATAATACTTTAAAATTCAGAGTCTTGCAAGGCCCTTAGAGATGCTTCTAGATGCCAGTTCAGTTATCTTCTGGAAAGGTTATACAACAGACATCTTTTCTAGAAAGCTCAGAACACAGGTAATTTAACTCTGGAAACTGCTCCTTTAGAAGAGACTGCTTTCCAACAGAGGAATGATCAGATAAGACTGCAAAAAGGAAAGTAAGTTTGAGGATTCAAATCTCATGTCACTTTCAAACTCAAAACACTGGAAAACAAAATGAGGTCACATAATCAAAGAAACCCAACCTTTAAATCTTTTAAGTCCTTTTTACTTCCAAATATAAGTGTCCATAATTAACTAACCCTGACACTGTAAAGCATCTTCAGGAAATAAAGCTAATGTGGCTTTGCTTACCTGTTTATCCCTGCAGATTTTGCTTACGTCACTAATGACACTAACCACCTCTGTCATGCTGTTAGTTACTTCAATAGCTCCTTGAGAATTTTATAGATTCACAGAATTGTTAGGATTGGGAGGGACCTCTTGGAATCATCTAATCCAACCCCCCTGCCAAGGCAGGACCACCTACAGCAGGTTACACAGGAACATATCCAGGTAGGCGTTGAATGTCTCCAGAGAGACTCCACAACATCGCTGGGCAGCCTGTTGCAGTGCTCTTCCACTGTCAACATTAAATGAAGTTCTTCAGGTTGAGGTTGAAACATCTTGTGTTTTAGTTTATGGCCACTGCTCCTTGTCATGGGCATCACTGTAAGGAGTCTGGTACCATCCTCTTGGCACTCACCTTTGAGATAGTCATATGCATTAGTAAGATCCCTTCTCAGTAATCTCTTCTCTAGAATAAACAGGCCCAGCTCCTGCAATCTTTCCTTGTAAGAGAGATGCTCCAGACCCACAATCATCCTTGTGGCCCTCCACCAGACCCTCTCCAGTAGCTCCTTGTCTTTCTCGTACTGAGGAGCCCAGAACTGGACACAGTACTCCACATGCGGCCTCTCCAGGGTCATGTAGAGGGGGAGAACCACCTTCCTCAATCTGCTGGCCACACTCCTCCCAATGCACTCTAGTATACTATTGGCCCTCCTGACCGCAAGGGCACACTGGTTGCTCATAGTTAACTTATCTACCAACACTCCCAGGTCCTACCAAGCTGAACTGCTCTGTAGTAGGTCAGCCCCCAACCTGTACTGGTGCTTGGGGTTGGTTCTTCCTCCCCAGGCGTAGTACCCTACACTTACCCTTCTTGAACCTCATTGGTTTCTCTTTGCCTAATTCTCCAGCCTATTGAGGTCCTGCTGAACAACAGCACAGCTTTCAGGTGTATCCGCCACTTCTCCCAGCTTCATCTCATCAGTAAACTTGCAGCCCTTCACCCAGGTCATCAATAAACAAGTTGAATAAGACCAGACCTGGGGAACACCACTGACTACAGGCCTCCAACTGGCTTCTAATCTGCAGATTGCAATCCTCTGAATTCTTCCATTCAGACAATTTCTGATCCACTTCACTGTCCATTCATCTAACTCACATTTCCTAAGCTTACCTACAAAGATGTAATGGGAGACAGTGTGCAAGTGAAGCATATAAAGTGTTTAAAAAGCATATTCAAAAGGCAGGGACAGAAACATTTTTATTATTCACATGCTGTGGTTAAGACTGAATTTAGACATAATTAACATACTACAAATACCTTCAACTGACTTGAGCTATCCTGCATCTGGAAGGACTGGCCCTGAGACCAAGACACCAAACAATGCTACTGCATCAGTACAGCCCAGACCAACCAATTCAACTATTCTGATAATACAAGCTATAAGATGACACAGGCTGGAGTATCAACAGTATTCTGCTTTATTTCAGTCACTTTATACACAAGACTGGTAAAATAACAGCTTGCCCTGCCTGCACCTCAGAAGGAAATCCAACACAGGGAGAAATAATTGCCTGTAAATGAGGACAGAGGGGACAATCTATAGAAAAACGAAGAAAATCCACTCACCTGCCATTTTTCTTGATGTATGTTGCTAAATAGCCATGGTCTTCCCAGTTATGGACTGTTTCTGTCATTCCCTGCTCCTGAAAAATGGGCTGTAGAGCTTTAAGAACAGCATTGCAATCAGCTGCATGATTGAGAGAAAAAAAAAAAAAATCAGTAAGGATTTTCCATTCAAGTCAGTTTTGTGTGGGTTTTTGGAGGGTGGGTTTTTTTTTGTTTTGTTTTTTTTAAAAATGTCTGACTAGTTTTTACTGGCAGCCTGGGATGCTTTTGAGTTCCATTTGAACAATAGCTTTGATGTACTTTTCCCCATCCCTAGAGATACTCCTCGGTGCAGTTTTCTATTATTTTTTACTCCTAAGTAAAAGTCTTTATGTACAATAGATGGTATAACAGTACTTTAATTATGGCTATAATTTGTCACCTACTGTATCACAGTCCAGGCATGCCCCTACTCATGTAATTATTTTTTTAATCACTTAGAAATAACAGTCCCAGAAGGAAACACTGCACTGGCAAAAGACTTGAGTTGCCCTGTCCTACAGCTAGACATTTTTCTGAAAGGCACTGAAAAACTACACAGGGTAAACTATCCTACCCACTCTGCCCTACCCACAATGAAGCCAAGTGGTCTTGGGGCATCAAAAGTGTAAAAGAAATGGGGCCACAATTCTAGTTTGCAGTCTCTGCAACTTTGCACTGCTCATTTTAAGCTTGCATCAGTCCTCTTTTTGGGGAGGATAGGAGCAGCTGCTCCAAGGCCAGTACATCCACAAGAAATTTTATCACTTCAGACATGTGGTCCCCTCTTCTTACTTGGCATTTGCTTTCCTTGCCACACCCTACTACCTTTTCCCTCATCTTTAACAAAACCCACATTCATTTCCTTCCCTTAATGTCACTAGCACATTAAACAAAAAACAAACAAACAAACCCCCCAAAACAAACAACTCAGTATAATAATGCTTACTATACCCTTCCAAGCCAGAAAATTAGCCCAAACCCCAAACTAAACTAGTATGCAACTAACTCCCCAAACACTTCTGCAGCTTCTACAAGATATTTAAGTAATAAGATGGAGAACAGACCCTGAAGAACTGAAGTGCTCACACCACATTTAGTCTTTCTGCTTTCAATAGCTTCAAGGATTTCTGCTGGGTACATCTTGGCAGAGACTGCAGGACAAATCATCACTGATATTTTTCTGCTCCATAACATACTAATCCCTCACAAACTGCTCATCATTTAGCAGCAGATTTTTTTGCTAAGCAGTCAGGCAGAAGCTTGACCGAGTTCTTCCTATTATGTGGTTAGCTTTAGGAAATTAATAAACATACTCTTTCATCATATCTCCTGGTTACACCACACAAGATTTGCCTCAGAGGGTAATTAATTCCCCAGAGTTGGAGAGTCCTTTATAAAATATTTGAGGCATCAGTGGTTGCCTCAAGGTATCAGGACACTTCAACAATCTCACAATCTCTCACCAAAATCCACTTGCCACCACTTCACTCCAAGCTCAGATATGCAATATCAATCACTGATAAGAAAAAATAATCAATGATGATTAAAACAGTATCAGCACCTTTGAATCCACACCAAAATGTTAATTCAGGTAGTGCTTAATTTTTCGTTATCCAGAAACAAAGTAATCAACTCTGGTTACCAAGCATGAAATACTATTAGAAGGATTTGATAATTACTTGCCAGAAGGAATGAAAAGACCCAGAGTTTCAACTTCAGAACAGAAACAAAACCACTGTGTATAAGATTTGAGAGATACATATTTATCAAGAGTTAATGCCCAGTAAAGCCAAGCAATTCTGGAATCCCAGCACATTTGATGAGATGATTTGCAGCAGTTGCAAATATTCCTCTAAATTTTTAGCAATGAAGAAGCTATTATTTGACAGTCATCTGTAAACAGAAATGCAGCTCAAAGTCCAGCGTTACTGTAAGCATCCAGTCTGGCTTCATGCACAACACTGGCTATTTTCACCGGATACTCCAACGCTGAGCTCAGTAATCTGCTACTGAGCCTATCTCCAAAAATATTCTAGTTTAAGACCTTCTCATACCAGAGGACTGACAAAATCTTAGTAAACTATGGGAACAGATTAACTCTCATTTGAAAATATTCACTCAATTTCAGACTTCCAAGTTTTTCTTCCCCTGATTTTGAATCCTTTCCTCTACGAACTGAGAATGTAACACAAAAAAACACTAGAACACAAAGCAGTTCTATATGCTTCTACATTTGACGTATTTTTCCCTTTGTAGCTATACTTTCAATAGGGAAAGGTGAAGGGGGGGCAGTGTCAAATTAAGTGAACTGCTTCATTAAGAATAAACTGAAGAGTTAGCATATATTAGAAGCCAAAATGCAGAATATGCTAATAGTCAACAGCAGCCTGAATGACCTGCCTAATTTTTCACTTCAGAGCTGTTTAAATTAATAGTTTCACTATACTAAGTTATTGTGTTGTGCAAAATTCTCACACATGAACACTATCTGTCAACTCCAAATCTTCAAAAACCTCACAGGAAAGGGAAATATACAAAGTGGGAGGGTGTCAGATACAAGCAATGAAGGGAACACACCTGAGAAGAGAGTTTAATTTCCAGCCAGGTGAGGTCACAGAGCAGTTCAAGATGAAAGCAGCAGGAGGCTGGGCTTCCAATCAGCTGCAACGGTACATCCGACTGCTCTGGCGCCAAGTTCACCAGAGTCAAGTTAGGCCATTCACAGTGCCCTCTCTCCACTTACTGGAAATACAGCAGTCAGGCTTATAGGTGTACAGGGGTTCTTCTCATTCACAGACTAATCTGAGACTTTCTTCCAATGCCAATACTGTATCTCAATCCTTATAATGATAAAAAACCTCCAGAATTAGAATTTTCCTTCAACAGGAAAATAAATCCACACCTCAAGAACGAAAGCACACCCTGAAGCCCCCACTTTTCTTACTCCAAGGCAAAGACACTAGCTTCTGCCTGACATATTAAGAGATGCAAATGAAAAACAACTGGCTTCAGCAACACATACCTCCCAGGTATTAAGTTTGGAACCGCTGTCAGAACCCCCCAACACGCAAGTAGAATCCTTTGTTTTGCCCTTGCCAACTGGGAGAGCATAGAACATCAGGAAGTGGAAATCTACACTAACATTAGTCCTTTCAATCAATTTGCACTGTGAGAATTAACTTCATCATGTTAACTTATACACAGAATAAATAATGCATTGCATGAGGCTTTAAAAAAAAGCGGACAGCAGGTAGAAAGTCATTACTATTCACCCATCCATGAGGAAACAGATCAAGTTCCCCTGTGCACTTAGTCCATTTCATTATCCTTTATTACAGAAGATTAAGAATAGAAGGCTGCTTTTTCCTAAGGAGTTTCTACAGAATATCCCCAAGCTCCTACTCTGAGGACTTCCAGCTAGACAGTGAACACAGGCAAATCAAATACTGTGCCACAGCAGCAAGTGCATCACCACAGTCAATATAAATCACTCAGTGCATCCAAGTGCTCTTTCAGAAATTATGGGTAAAACAATGACGAATCAGGAAGAGCTCTCAAAGTATTCAAAATACACAGCTACCAATAGGGGAGTTTAACCCTCATTCTTCCCCTGCACCATCATTCTCCATATCAGTTCAGATTTCCAAGAATACACACAAAACACCCACAAGAAAAATCTCTGCCATACACTACAAGTCTTTAATGCAGTATTTGCACCATTTCTGAACACTTAAGTTCTCCCCTTTTAGCCAGATAAGTACATTCTCTTTGCCGTATTCACCTCTTCTCTCTTCCAACATCCTGCACAAGTTAAATGCAACCCACCTCTTCCTTTCCCATACACACTTTACAGCTACCCACCACCTTTTCCCTAAAGGATCCAATCAACTAGGGACTGAACTCATGTTTTTTCTGTGTTGACTGATGCCAAGCTAAAACTGCATGGTCACCAAAGCAAACATTCCTACCCTCTTTCATTCCTGCCTTTACACTCACACACCAGACTTGACAGAGGGTAGGAAGGTGGTGTGGGAAGCATTTAAAGCCAACTCAGTCACATATCATGTCAGTGCTGACATGGAGTGCTTCAGTCAATGACATGACCATACCCCCTAAGCAAGCCAAACCTGTAATTCACCTGAGGTCCAATTTTTCTACTTAAAGACAATTCTGTGTACAGACCTGTGTACAGACTGTTCTGTGCTGGCACAGACAGGTCAGGTAGCTACTACAGAACAGCAGATGTCAGAAACGACCTCTGGAGATTGTCTCATCCAACCCCCTCAGAGCAGGATCAATGACACCAGGCTGCTTAGGGCCACAAGTAGTCATGTTTTTGCTATCTCCATAAACTGAGACTCCACTACATCTGTGGGTGAGCTGCTCCTGTGTTCAGCCACCCTCACAGTTAAGAGTTTTCTTAAGTTCAGATCAAGTTCCATGTGTTTCAATTTATGCCCACTACCTCTTGTCCTGTCACATAAACAGCATCACTCAGGAAAGTTCAGCTCCACCTTATCTAGTCCCCCCACCAGTTATTTGTTGGTTTATTGGGGTTTTTTTAATATATAATTTGACATGGCACTTACAGACATGGTTTAGTGGTGGACTTGCTAGTGTTAGGTTAATGGCTGGACTCAACCTTAAGGGTCTTTTCTAAATTATTCTATAGGAGAAAGATGCCTCCAAGTCTTCTCTACTCCACACTGACGAGTCCTAGCTAGTCCAGCCTCTTCTGACAGGCGCTCCAGTCCTTTAATCATGTTCATGGCCCTACACTGGGCCTACTCAAGCAGGACCAACCCTCTCTTGCACTGGACAGACACAGCACTCCAGATATGCCTCACCAGGACTAGGTTGAGGGGAAGGATCCCTAAGCTGAAAGCAAAGCTGTCTCTATCCTGTATGTGTATACAGGATCATTCTTCCCAGGTGCAAGGCCTGACATTTTCTTTGGTTGAACTTCACTGGGTTCCTGTAGGCCAGGAGTGCCCACACTGCAATCATCTTTCCCAGTTTCGTGTCATCTGCAACCTTGCTGAGGATTCACTCTGTCCCAGTGCCCAGGTTATCAATGAAGATATTAAACTGCATTGGCCACACTGTCTACCTCTCCTTCAGCACAATACCACTGACTGGCTTCCAGGTGGACTTGTTTGCTGATCATAACCTCCTGGGCCCAGCAGCTCCATTTCCAATCAACCTCACTGCAGATTTCTGTAACCTGTACTGCAACACTTTGTGCATGGAGATGTTACTCAGAACAGTGTCAAAACCCCTGCTAAAGTCTAGGTAAACAGCAACTACTAATCTTCCCTCCTCCATGACAACATCTGGTGGTCAAAAAAAACTAACAGGTGGGTCAGGCATGATCACCCCTTTGTAAATCCAGATCCACTACACCCAAACACTTTCAAGCCAAACACAGGTTTGGAAACAATTTCCAAGATTAGTAATAATGGTGACCATAGTAAATAAAGTAATAACATACTTAAGTTTGTGACTAAAGTAACACAAAATACATAGGGACTTTCAGATGACCGTAGCAACAAACACTTTCTAAGACAGCTCATTATGGAATAAGAAATCTCTGTCCAAGTCTCCACAGTTAATGTAAAGAGAACAGACCTATACAGCCACTTTTCCATAGCCTTTCCTATACAACAACAAAAATTCAAGTTCAGGGTGCACAACCAGCAGGTCATTAAACACTAAACAAGAATTCAAACAAAAGCAACTGCATGGACAGTGAACAGGAATGGCTGTGCTTCAACTTCTGCAAGTAGTGTTAAGACATAATTCCCAGAGATGCAGGCCCAGTAACAAAATCACCTTTTCCTACTTCCTCCTCTGAGCTCCAATAAAGAGATTTTTTTTTTTCCTCTTTCTCAGTTCTTTCACAAAACCAAGGTAAGATTCCCTAACCACCTTTAAGGGAAAACTCTACATAAAACCTCAAGTTTTTAGCAACTATAAGCCTATCAGCTCCACCCACTTCCATAATGGAGGAAAAAAAAAAAAAAAAACAACCACAAAACATTAAACAAGTTAATCCTTAACCCTTCCTCTATTTAATTTCTTGTATTAGGACAATCAAAAATTTATTGTACATCTAAAAGCAGGAAGTGTGTACCCCATGTTTTGTGAGTATGAAGCTTTCTGTAAACTCAGCCTCAACAGTTAAGATGCAACATCCCATTACAATTAACAACTTTTTAAATGCCTGTCTGCTGGAATGATGCACAACAGTCTATCAGAAATCCTGACACTTCCAGTAACTGGTAGAGGACAAAGAAGAATACCCAGAACATTTCTAGTCTTCCAAAGTAAGTGGCTGGCATTTTCTAAGACTCATCGCTGTTTACTAATCACACAGAAGTTTAGTGAAAAGAGCTTTTAACTTTTTCCCTCTCCCTAATTGCTACTTGACCCTGTAAGAATTTTAAAGGTTTTTCCACTTCACACAAATTCTCTGTTCTTTAATACAAAAGCAACATTTGGTTATCTAGAGACAGACATGTGAAGTATTTGTCACACTGTTCTGTACCACCCACAAACAATATCTTTTACCTTTCAAATATCTAAGTCTCACAGGAGACTCTTCCTGACTTGCTGCTTGGTGAAGTTCAGTTTTGCTATGGGAAGATTTAGACTTTACCACTTCATCCCCACAGATTATCAGAGCTGAGCAGCAGGCGAACAGGTAAGCCAAAGGCATTTGTCAAATCAACATTTTCATATGCAAGTTCAGCAAGCCACTTTTACAGAGTATTTACGCACTCCAAAAAATTATTTCATATGACATGCAGCTTGAGCCTTAATAACAAATGTGTTTTCAATGCCTTAGCTCTACTAACTTCATTTGTCTCTCCCAATAATGTATACACTGAAGTCCACTAAATGGCATATAAAGACTGCTCAAATTTTAAACATTATCACCTTTTGAAATACCTGTAGCTCTCTCAGTCAAAAAAAAAAAAAAAGTAAAAGAAAATGTACTTGGTAACATAATTTCAGCATGCCCAAATACCACCAGCTTCCTGTGCACTTTCATCATCGGGTATCTGACTATCTTCAAGTTTATTAAGCAGCAGCGATTACTAGTTGTCATATGTACTTCAGTCAGAGATGTGTACCCAAATTTGGAAATACTGATGTGTCAAAAGCAGTATTTATTTCTTGCAGGAATTCGTTCCACAGCCTCAAACTAGACCCTCATGGAAAACATCTCCCATATTCTTAACCCTCTCCTTTTCAGGTGACAATTCCTTCAAGTCTGAGCAAGCAGTCACAGAGTACCTGACATCACACTGGAGAACCAGATAATTATATTTTCAGAGTTCCATTCATAAAGCATTTTAATCTTCAAAACAGGAAACCAACCAAAGCAGGGAATGAGTTCACAGCAGCCCTTACTGCTAAAAATGGAAAGCTATCAATTCCTGTATTAACTCCTCCTGACAAGCCCCATTTGTGCTCCGACACACAGCAGGCTAGCTCCTGGTCCAGGCCTGTCAGAACTAGAACGTGGAGACCTGCAGGGCTCAGCTCAAAACAGCCCAGGCAAGAGCAGAGGTTGGGCCCACACCACTCACAGAGGCTGCTAAGAGCACAATTAAAACAGACCCATTCTCCTGAACTGCAGCTGCAAACTCACCTTTAGCCAAGGTTGATAAGAGCTGCAGGCTTCACTTGAGTAATACCAGAGATATTTACTTGAGTCTTGTTTAATCTTTATGTGGTCTTCACATACAGACCATAGAGTCAGCAGATTTCAGTAACAAACCATAAATCAATATAGTAAAGAAGAGATAAGCACATCAAACACGTTATCAGTGTAATCAGATGTTTCAGCACTTCAGACAATCCAATACTTGACAGAACCAGTCAAACTGAGCTACAAGGCTCAGATGCTATTCCACCCACAACACACTCAAATACACTTAATGTGTTTTTACTAACTGCAGCCAGCTCCAGTCATAGAAATAGAATTTGCCTCTTAAAAACAAAGCCCTAGCATCTCTAGTACATTAGGCAACAGCCAAGCACTCAAAAGTTTTTCTGATGAGTTTTTCACTTATTATCTTCAAAACTGTCAAGTATTTAGAATTGGTTTAAACTTTTCTCCTTCATACACAAGATTGACTTATAGAAAAACTATGCAGAGACACCAAGTTTCCAATGCCAGTCACCTCTTCCTGCTTTCTCTCGTCCACACATGCAGGATGAACCACGACTCAACAGCTAAAACTGCTGATTATCTGTTTATGACACCAAACCAGAACCAATTACAGATTGTCTTCACTACAGCAGGATACAGCTCACCACACACAAGCAGCTGAACTCATGTAGAGCGTTCACAGGTAGAAATTCAGGTAGAGGCTTCAGAGATGGTAAAGAGGAAGAGCCAATGCAGCACCCCTCCCTCATCATTTAGTTCTCCTAAATACTCCTGTTTCTGGGAGGCTGTCTCCTTTGATAGGCTTTTTTTAACTAGTCCTTAAAGTAAGGCAATTCAACAACACAGCTCCAAAGGGATGCAGAACAAAAAGCCTTGTCAACTCTTTCCCCTTGCAAAGTTTAGATCAGCACAGCCAAGAACAAGCATGTAAAATCACAGTCCCGCTCTATGAAGAGCATAAAGATGTCAAATCAAAACAAAAGACAAGGATGAAAATATTAGCTTAACTGCATACAATTCAAATGTTTAACAATTTGATAGACTAGGTAAAAACATCAATATGGAAAGAATATTTAGTAGAGCAACCTAGAACACGTTATAATCAAGATTTTGAGAACACAACATGGGTAATTTACATCTTTGCACCCCTGACTGCTTTACCTTACAGCACTTTGTCTGCTTGAAGCTAGACCAAAAGTCAAAGATACAGGATTGCCAGTAGAGTTAATGGCACTTTCTTACACTTTGATGAATGCTTCAGCCAAGACATTTTATGTATTTTTAATTAACTTGTAAAGCAGTTAGTACTTGAAAAAGACTCCAAAAGAAAAAAAAAAAAAAAATCTGTAAATCAAGTTTGTTTCCAATAAGTGTAGTTACACAGCAAAACACTAATTAAACTAGTTTGTCAAGTCAAATCCAGTACACATGATTCCAGCTAGATTTCTCTTTCACACATTTTATTAGTAAAAAAAATAATTTATGATCTACATCCAGCAACATTTAGACCCAAGCATTGCAGTCATTTTTTATTTACATGTATTCCTACTGATGACAGACTTGATTTTCTCATCAAGATTTCTCCTACATGCAGTGTCAGAATTGAGCAGCAGATCCTGCAGACAGGAACAAAGCCACTGACAAAGGGCCTAAAGAGGTTCAGACCACAAAAGGTACTCCCTCTTCCATCTCCTATGTTTCACATGTCTATAAAAACACTCATTTGAAGACACAGGTACGTGCACACACACATCCACTTCTTTTTCTCAAAAGCCCAAGCATTGCTTTACCTGCCCTACAGCCCTAGCATTCTCACTGCATGCTAACTCACACAAGAGTCCAGTAAGAACTTCAGTAACTGTTTCAGCTCAGGTAATCAATACTAACTCTCTGGTCCACCATCTCAGTCATCTGAGCTCAAGCCCCAAAATGTTGTCAGCACAACAGTCTGTGCAGCTGTACCACAAACTGTGCTGCTATTGAAGGGACATGGTATACACCAAGTAAGTCAGCTTGTGGGAATGTCCTACCAGAATTTACACCATTCTGCAACACAAACAGTTGCTAGCTAATGCTGCACAAGTATCAGCATGTGACAAAACCCCATCTTCCTAACTTGGAGCTGTGTCCTTCAGGTCCTCTCACTGACATTCAAAGGCAGTCTCTCTCCTTTACTCTGAGAACATCAGAAGACTTGAGGATGAAGCCAAGCTACACACAACAGAGCACATAAAGAAACAAACGGATCCCAAGAAAACACTAACATCTCAGGAACACTATCCCATCCTTTATGGTCATGTTCAATCTTGATGCTAGACAGTAACAGTGAAGTCTTTCTTCCCTTCAACATTAGGAGACTATTGAATAGCTACAGTATTAAACACGAATGCTGAGAACTATATTCAAATTATTTCATCAGCCATTTGCAACAACTTTTATATAAGCAGATTCTTAAAGAAAAAGGCATCATAATCATATACAGTTATTGCAAGATGCACTGCAGTGAAACACACTACTGAACAAACTTGCTTTCATAGTCTAAAGTCTTACCTTCCTACAAGCTGGTAAGTTTAATAACTATATTAATACCTACCAAAAATACATATTTCTCAAAAACTGAGGACACAGGTAATGCTTTGAGAAACAGGGAATACGCATTTACCAAGAAGTTAACAAATTCCACATTCTCCAGAATACAAAGATGCAAACAGCTTCAGCTGAGACATAGAGATAACATGTTATCCTCAGGAACCAGGGGGTCCAAAACCACATCTTGTTTTACTCACTACCATTTTATGGCATTACAGACCACTTAGAAACTTTATTGCCCATGTAACTTACAGTAAAGACCTCAACTAGTTGATGATCTGCAATTCAGCATTAAACTTCAACTCCTCTACACAAACTACAAATGTACATTCACCAATTTTCCCCTCTATAGACAATTCTTATGTTCTTTGGGTAATAAACACTACATAAAAGACAAAATGCCACATGGAAAGTATAAGCCAACTTCAGAGCTGCCATGGGTGGAAGAAACTTCTTCACATCTCACTAAAGATGTCTAACGTGCTAAAACAAACTTAAGGGTAAAAGGCTTCTTCCCTCCTTTGATTTACACAGCAAGACTTCTACAGTTGGTCCATCTCCCCACCCCCAATTAGCACACGCACCTTGACTGGAGAAAGATCTAAACATTTCAAAACATTTCAGAAGTAAAGGAAAATGAAATAGAAAACCTAATAAGCACAATACTTACAATCATTGCCACAGTCTCTATTTAATTAATGACAGGGTTTATATCATAGAGCAGCTAACATAACTGCAGCTTATTTTCAGTACAACCTACTCTTTTCTCTGGCAATCCTGACTCTTCTGCAGAAGCCAGTTACTAATGTAACCCTTGAACCCATGATAATTTAGAGAACTAAATGGGCAAAGAGGGGGCTGGATGGTATCTATGAAAATTGCTTCTAGACTGGCTTAGCTTTCCAATTCTGTTCATGCTAGAGGAGTCACAGATGAGGTACAAGAAAAAAGGAAGGACTATCTTGTTCGTCATCAGGTCACCATTTTGGTGGCTATTAAAAAAAAAAAAACCACCCCATTGTAAAAATGGAAACTGGAAGTCTTTCACAATGAAACACAGTAGAATACCCTAAAACATGCTGCTTGGTAACAATTCCACTAATACTTCCCCCTCTCTTGTTCCTAGCTCTCCTAAAAGCAAACGCAGCAAGGCCAAGAAGGGAACAGCACTCAGCAAAGCCCGGGGGCTCAGAAACCTCTCTCTCAAATCAAGCCATCGACAGATTTTATCCGTGGATGGGATGAACCGCCTCCATACCCCCCTCGCTTCAAAAAGGGAAATAAAGGGGGACAACGCATAAGGTCAGACCCCCGGCCACACTCGGGCTCCGGGAAGGACCTGCCCCAGCGAAGGCCAGCCCCGGGTGGCGGCCTTGCTCGGCACACACCTACCGCTTTGCCTCCCATCGCAGCTTCCCCTCACCATGCCCCCCTTGAACCCTTTCACCCATCTTGGCCGTCGAGAAACGTTGTTCCCTCCGCTTCTGGCTCGAACATGCCCCCTACAGATAACTACGGAGTAAAGCTCTGAAATAGCCGATGGCTCATCCAAAGCCGAATCTCATCGCTGATCACTTCCTTCACGCTTCTGCGACGAGGTTAGACAAACATCCAAGGCACAGACACTTGCGCTGCATCCGCACCTCCCTCTGCGGGAGGCACCGGCCCGTTTCAGCGCCCCGTCCTGAAGGGCGCTGCCAGGGCTGCACTGTCAGGAGGGCCGAGCCAAGGCGGGCTGCTTTCGCGGGGACCCCCAGCCCGGCCATTCTGAAACGGCCGGGCCCTCCCTCCCTCCCCGCTAGCCCACAGCGCGGCACCTCTACCAGCCCGTTCACCCTGCCGCCGCCGGGAAAAGCCCGCCTTGATGACCGGCCGGGCTCCGCCGCTGTGATCAGCCGGGGCGGGGGCACCTGCACGGCAGCCTGACCCCAGGCCGGGCTGCCCCCAGCGTGGGGCTGCGGCACGGCGGACACGGGGCAGGAGGCCGCAGCGGGCCGCACGCCTGTTCAAGGCGCGTGCGCCTACATGGCGGCCTCTGGGAGCCCGGGGGGCACCTGCCCGCCGGGGAAGAGGACACTGAGAGGACACGCGGAGCACACAGCTGGGCAGCGGCGCCCCAGGGAGGCCCAGGGGAGGGGGCGCCCGAGCGGGGCCTGGCGGGCGGGCAGGCAGCCGCGCCGTTTCCTCGGTGGTGGCGATGGGAGGTGGGACACACCGCCGAGAGATCGATCGGGGGGGTAAAAGAGATATGGCCCCCTCACTCCCCGCCCGCTCTCTCTGCTCCGCGGCCGCGGCGGTTACCTGTGGCGCCGAGCAGGAAGTCCAGGGTGCTGTGCCGCGCTGCTGCCATAGTGAGGTACAGCCCTGTGCCATGCCTGGAGGAGGCGGCAGCGGCGGCGGCGCGGGCAGTGCGGCGGGGGAGCCTATATGCGCGTGGGGGCTGCAGCGGCGCCGCACAGGGGTGGGCGTGCGCCGCGCGGGGCGGGGACCCAGCCGGTGGGGCGGGGCAATGGCGGCGGGGGCGGAGGGGTAGCGGCCGTTGGCGGCCTCGCTGTCCAGCGGGAGGGAAGTGGAGCGAAGCTAGAGTTAGGCAGGAATGGGAACTGCGGGGGGGCTGTTGGGGTGTTTGGTACCGTTGTTCGGTGCCGGTCTGGTGCGGTGGGCTCGAGAGCGCCGCCGCTGCCCTGCTTCAGTTCCCCCCCCCCCCCCGATGGATGCGGTCGTCAGGATGCGGTGGTCAGTACCCGCGCCGCAAACTCCTGCCTCAGGCCCCCGGCATCGAGCTGGTCTGTACGTCCGCAAAACACATTGCAGAGCCGAAATGTTCGTTAAGAGTCAGCTCACAACCCCTCTCCCCGGGTTAAATCCCGCCCCAGAGCTCAGGGCACGGGTCGGCTTCCCGCAACAATGGTGGCCTCGGCCCAGAGCTGCTCCTCGCCACCCGCTGCCCTTGCTGGGCAGGGCGGGTGCTCCCGCTGCAGCAGAGGGACCAGAGAATCACCAGAGAATCTTCAAAGCCTTTTGTTTGAAGTCATTTTCATCTTGGGCAAAGGATAACTGTAAAGCAGCGTGCAGAAGCCACGAGTGACTTAAGCCACGTGTAATTACAAACCCAGAAAAACACCATCTAGAAGTAGTTAATGATACGACTGATGTTTAACTTCATCGGTTGCTACAAGTTTCTCCAGCTCTTGGTTTGTTTAATTACTTTGCAGGATTGAGATCACATTTTCACAATTACTATGGCATGAGTGATTTCATGTGATCCCACACTTTAAATTTTACAGAGGTTTACAAGTAACCATTGTACAATCTAACGTGCTACCATGATTATTTCTGTAGGTTGCAATAATGTTGCTCAGTGCAAGCTTACAATACTAGTTTTGAGCAGTACAGTTCCACATGTGCATCCTGAGCAAAGCAAAAGCATTCACTGGAGGTGCACATCAAAAGTGGCACAAATTCTGCAGGTCTGTAATAACTACATTTTCATCATCTGGTGTTCATTTGACACAGCCAATCCATGAGAAGCAACTTCTTTTTATGATTAATTACCTAAAATATAGGGCTTTGCAGATTCCCATTAACATCTTTGATCTGATCCTGGATGTTGCAGGGATTGCATGATCCTGTTTGGGTGGATTTGTTGTAATTCTGCTTTTTCTTAGTGCCATGTTTTTGTTGGTTTTGTTTGTTTGGGGTTTTTTTAACCAAAATCAAGGCTTCCTTGCTGCTGTCTCTGATCTCTGCTGGTTCTTTTTCAGACACGCAGCTGCCACAAGATAGCCAGGAAAATCCCTGTACTTTATGATCTCTTACATCTCTCACCTTTGTTTGTGGCAGCTGCAGTTGTTTCAGTTACCTCATTACATAAAGCAATTTAATGGATTGGTTTTTGCTATCTTAAACTTCAATGGGAGTGAGGAGCTAACCAATGCTTTTTGTTCAGTTCAGCCTATTACATTATTTTTCCATTGTGGAATAGTTGGAAGAAGGTAATAGTGATGTTGTCACCTAAGTACCTTCTTATGTATTTGTTCATATGTGCCAGATGACTAAATTATGCCCTTATATACACATGAGAAGCTTTGCTGGGTTTACAGGGGAAAAAAAGAACACCAATTTGTCATGCACACCTTTTCCTGGCATTAATTTTGCTATTTAAGTCTGACCATTCTGAACTGGCACTTGAAGAGAGGTGGAGCATCATCTTTTTAATTAAATTTGCTACAGAAAAGAACAGTTGTCTTACCATGTCCTTTTTTATATAGATGGGGATTTTATGGATTAGAAGTAGACTTCAACTGTAGAGCTGAAAAGGCTAATGAATTATTTCAGAGAACAGTGTGAAATATTTCTTAAACTTTGACTTAAAGGGTAGTAACTAGCCATAAATGGCTTTCACAGCTGTTCACTGGATCAGGTGGAGCTGGAAAGGCTGGCAAAACAGCATGAACATAGTCTAAAAAGGAATATGGGTTGAGGAGGTTCACCTCGGAAATATCGGTAGAGCTGTAGGAAAACATTCAACAAGGAAGAAGTCTGCAATATCAACATGAAGGAGTGAAAAGGGACAGTAAATTCCGTATGGTCTTATGGACCAGCATAATAACAAAGCCTGCAGAATTTAAGCCTCTGTGTGAAGGATCCATTGCTGAGGAAGGAACTAATAGACTTTCTCTTCCGCTTCTTTGGCACGACTACCCTGTGCATGCCACTTAAGTAGGTCATGCCTGGGATATTTTTGGGAATCTTCCTGTTAGAAAATTACACTGAATGGAATTTAAAGAAGAGCAATTAAAATAATTAAAGAGATGGAGGGATTAATTTACGAGATGAGATCAAAAGATCTGGAATATTAAAACATGTTTCACAAATGCTGTGGAGTTTGGATGACATCATATTGTTAAGATTAGCACAGGCTATATGGAAAGAGTTTATTAGCGTAAGATTACATGCATATTTTGAAACCAGTAGAGTCTGCAACAGTGGATGCAACAGGGAAAAAAAGGTTGAGACACCGATGTTTGCAGTTGTGGAAAGTTCTGGGCTGAAAAGTGAGGGCAGAGGCCCTACCCTCTACAGGTAGATTGGACAGATTAGATAAAAGAGACAGGCTGACAGGAACAATCTTTGGAAATCTTTTGGAAAATAGTTGGGACAAAGGCCTTGCATGGTGTGCAGTAACTCGCAGGAGAGGTGCGTTTCAGCCTGCATCACCTCTGTTCTCCATGTAAGACCGTTGTGGGCTGAAGTACCAAGTGTTTCAAGTCTCAAGGTTTTTTAAACAGAGCGCAATAGCACTTCTAATCATAGCCTCCCTATTCATCTTCCCTGGCTACATCTGCCTGTGTTCATTGGTCTGGAAATATATTTCCTACAGCTGCCACAGTACAAAGGTCACCTCAGGAATTAAAGTTAAAACCACTGTTTTTTTTCCACAGACAGCTAAGAAATAGCCTTTAACAAAAAGATTTTTTTCCTCATGTTTATTACCTGTTCAGAAGTTCATTAACTTCGGGTCTTTCTGGGGTGCACTAGGATTGCTTGACTTTAGCAGACTTTTTTTCCTCCTGAATGGCTAAACAAGTTTCTGAAGTAATGACACATTTGAGACAGGAGTTCACACAGGTTGTGTTAGCACTTGTTCAGGAATACCTGTGTATCTCATGGCTTTGCCACTCATAAATAATGTGGTCATTCACAATGTTAATTAAAACCTTGAAATCAAATATACCTATGTCAAATACACATACACAGAGAGGTTCTCTACCCACACCTGATTCTCTATATTCAGATTATTGTCAAATATAATCAATTTGTGCTAAGCGGAAGCATTTATACAGTACAATTAAATAAGCAGCATAACATATGCAAAAATGTAGCCCCATGCTAAAATGACTGCTAGAAGATAGCACCAAAATGGTAAAAGCAGGGACTGCAGACAGAAGAGGACCAGAGCATGGTGCAAAAAAGTACCTGGAGGAAATTATTTGAAGCATGTGGTACCACAATTATGACCAAAGGTGAAGTTCACCATTTTGCAAAACAGTGTTATCTTATTATACAATACAGATTAATGTTTTCTAGAGGTTAACATCTGTTTAATACAGGTAAGAAAAACTGGAACTCAGTATTCAAATGAATTTACTTCTTTCATTCTTATTTCTAATTTTATGTCTGAGCATGTTACTGTTTACTAAAACAAATACAATTTATCTCCCCCTTCTTGGATGCTCACAATCAAATACGTAGGCTTGCTGGGGCATTGCTCTGGAAAATTAAAAAAAAAAAAAACAGATAGCAAACTGTCTCTCTCAAATTAAATTTAGGCAGTGTGGTGTCTACATCTTATTGGAAACCATGAAAAAATCTCAAACTTTGAAAACAAGCCTATTGCATTGAATAAGGAAGCACATTCAAGTACATTGCAAGATGACTAAAGATTTTTTTTTTTTTTTGAAGTTCTGCAAAAAGGGACCCTGGAGAGTCGAATTATATCATAGGATGTAAGACTTCTCACAGAACAAGTGAACAATTTCAGGAAGTTTTAGCAAACTCAGATAAGAGTTAATTGCTTAAATAAGTGCTACCATAAATTACAGCAGCTATTATACTCTCTGCTTTCTGGGAGCCCTCTGCTGGCTTTCAGCCAGAGTGCTGCCTTTGAACCCTTATGATGGGATTTTCTTTGATCCAAATAGCCTTCAGTCTGTCCCTTTTGGGCAGACGAAAATTTTTTTACCAACATTATTTACCAGAGAAGTGAATGGTCCGGTGGCCCCAGGTCGAGTGGGTCCACTGGCCCCAGGATCCTGGTCACCCTGCATACCTTGTTCAGGTATTGCATTAGCGCATTCACTAATCAGATTTGAAGCTTGACAGGAATCAGCAAGTTATTTTGATAACATTGAGAAGTAGCCACGAAAACCACTGACAGACCACTCCTTATCTTTGTTTCCCCACCAGCACTCTCTAAGCTTAGGCTGGGGTCATACATCTAATCTGTACATTGTGTGGGATTTGGGGATTGGTTAGGAGTTATTTTCCCTAATTGCTAAAATGCCACAAGCCTGACAAAGTTTCATTCTATGTTTTTCTATAGATGTTTGACTACACAACAGAATTTCCTAGAATCCCAATTAATATTTCCTCCTCCCCAAACAAAATACAAGGAAAGGTTAGATGAACAGAGCTTTTCCACCCCAACCACAGTTCTATCTGTGAACCCATCACATGATGCAGCAAAACAGGGCCAAGCTTCGCCTTAACATCTGTGTCATCTCAAAACAATTACATCCTATAAGCAGTCCCTTTTAGTGTTTGAAAACAGCCCTAAGAGACTTTTTTTATAACTTCTATCATATGACCTCCCCAACTCTCTCTTCATCCCCAGTCATCATCTGATCCCATGGGCAGCTCATCAGGTGATTCCAGTCCCACATCAGATGATCATTATCTTGGGTAGCAACCAAAGGGCTTGCCTGGTTTGTCCACCTTCTTTATCATGCTTATCATGTAGCCTGGATATACCTCTTCAGACATTGGTAGGGCCTGCTAGTGCTAGTCTTCCTTTATGAGCTATAGGTTACATTTGATACTGCATCAGCTTGTTGGAATATCTTAACCACTCCTAAGTGGTGACTTACAGACCCAGCTGCACGACAGGACCTGTAGTTCACGATCAAAAGAACATAACAGAAAAAATTGGATTCTGATGCCTTGTTTCTTTGCATACAAAACAGAAAGATGGCAAGCTCAGATGAGGTCTGGGATCACAGTCAGGGAGTGGATATGTGCTATATAGTTGGGACTTTAGGATAGCACTCTCATCACTTCCATCACCAACAGAACAAAATCATTTTCTTATTACCATAATCTAGGGGTTTTTTTCTGTTCTGTCTTCTGTTTCCTAATAACTACAGTCACAACTCTAGTAATGCACAGCTTTTCCCAACCCAGTCAAATGACAACGTTTTTCCTATTGATCGATCATTTCCAATGTTATGCAAATGACTTCAGGAAAAGCTTAGCCCCTGGATATTAAAAAAAATACATTGAACAGGTAAATCCCTTGTGGTTTTCATCACAGCATTCTGTATCCAGTGGACAGCATTCTCCTTTCTTCTGATCAATATTAGCAGTTACATTTCTAAAAATTACTGTAAAAATTAAATCAGACCAATTAAATCTCTAAAAATAAAACCCACCCCAAATGGTCAGGAAGAGAGGATTTCTTTTTAAACTTTTTAAAATTCTGCAAATTATGGGAAAATATACATGGGTTGATAATTTTTAGCCCTAGTGTCACATAACATGAAGGAAATGCTATTCTTTCCAATCAAACTGTTTTTAGGGAGGGAGGGAGGGAAGTCCTGCACAAGAAGAATGGATGGTAAATTGATTAAAATTAGAATTATTAACTCATCCAGGCAGCATGAGGAGGCATTAAAATAGATGACCAAAAGAGAGGCAGTGTAAAAAAGGTGGTGAAAAAGATGTTTCACATGAAGTAGAGGCAAGTGATACTTACCTTACTTTGTATACATGTTCTACAATACTGTTTCTCATACTGTTGTTCCTTTTAGTTGTCTTTTCTAATTCCTTTTTGAGTGATGATGCTTCAATGTACGCTCTGTGAGAAATGCTGGTAAATGATAAAGTGATGATTTTTTTTCTTTTATCATATCTGTATTTATGCACTAGATTCAGGGCTTGTTACGTGAAATGCTGTTGGCATCAAAGTCAAAGACAGGCTTACTGCTGAGTTCAGGGGAGCCCGAATTCTGTCTGGTCCTCTGCAGACCAGATTTGACTAATACTCTTTTTGTTACATGGTCATTTGACTTTTCAGGCAGACTTGTATGTAACTGCATTCAAAATATAAAAGCAGGGAAAACGAACAAAATGCTTATATACATGCCGATAAATAAATACAACTAAGTCATAAATATGCTGTTGAACTGTATAAGGGGTATTAGTTTATGTTCACTAGATCAGCTTTTCTGTTACAAGATGAGATACTACCATCTTGTCTGTCATGAGTGAACTTTCTGGTTGCAAGTGTGATACAAGTTCCAAGTAAAAAGATGGCCTCTTCCTCAAAGGGATTTCCGAATTAAATAAAGGTGCCAGTATAAAAGGCCACAGTGTCAGTGCAGAACAGCTGTTCCACATCAGGCTTTTGTCTGAGTCCTGTGCATGAAGCTTGTCTCATCTAATTTCAGATGTCGACAATCCAGAGGCCTGTATTTGATCTGGTTGTCTTGACTGCATTCACAACCAGCAGAGAGCCATTTTTAAGATACTATTCATCTCACCCTGCAGTAGATGTCTAAAACAGATCAGATAAAATGTGCTCTGCTTCTGTCTGTTGACTATGAACTGTTCAGGTGAATTCCACATCAATGGAGCACTTTGCACAGATTAGATTAATTTCCTTCCATTCAGAGATACTCTCAACATGAAACAAGAGTTGCCATGTGGGCAGTTGGAGCCATGATTACTTTTAAAAAGTTTTCACCTTGGCAGAAACTTTTGCACAAACTTCTCCATTCATTTTCTATTATAAATAAGAAAGAATATGTGCTTAGGAAAGAGAAATGAGTTTTCCAAGGGGAAAAACAATACATTAAGATAATACTTATCAACTCAGCAGGCCATGATTTCATTTTATTGGCTGCCAGACCATTTTTGAGTTTATTAAAGGCATCACAGAAAAAAGTTGGAAGGACTATGTGGTTATTCACAGGCAGTTACTCTAAGAAGCTGTCAGGTAACATCTAATTATACATCTGTGTTTTTAAATGCAAGGTAATTAAATATAAATGTAGGGTCAATAATGGAATGCAAAGTGATTGATCTATAGCTCACCTAAATACCTTCACAATTAGAGCTATAATGAATGGACCAAACTTGGATAAACAGACAAAAATATAGTTAACGCTTCAAAGCTTATATAAAAATACTAACCATATTAATAAGGTAAAATATTACAGTATTGTAGTCTGATAGCACAACTTCACCAGAACCCAATAAAGTAATAGCTGGCACTAATTACAGCAACGTAACTCCTGGAACTGACATGAAAAATTTCAATCTAAACCAGCCAGTTGTTGTAAGTATGCAAAAACTTACATGTTATTGCAACCCAGAGGTTTGTCAAATAACGTATGCTTGATTGTGGAGTTTGGTCCTCACTGGTGTCAACTCAGTCTTTACTAAAATGTGTCAGCTGATACTTTAAGAGAAATTAATGTCTTCTAATTAAAGCAGTAGGTTGTGAGTCAAGAGATCAGTGTTTTGCTTCTTAAACTGGTACTGATTATTCTACCTCGGATAAATTAGAACCACTGGAGTGGTGGTAACACTACTTCCTTCTCTATTATTTTATAAACCTGTAAGGACAGAAATTGTTTCAGCTGTGATGTTTTTAAAACTACAAATTCAACAGCTAACTGTAGTTTTCTCTTGTGAACAATGTATATGATATTCAACATAAATTTTCCGTAATACTTCCTTATTACTTGACTCATATTAACTGAATAATTCCTCAGACAGTCTTTATTATATTCTTCAGTTATTTAACCGTTAGGTTAAGAAATTATGGGGTTGTGGGTTTTTTTAAATTTTTCTTCATTACACTGATAATTTTGAACTGAAAGCATCTCTGATGAATACAAAATTATATGTGTAGCTATTGTTAATGATCAGGCAGTTGTTCAGAAGATAACAAGTAGCTTGCTAAGAGGTTTTGGCTGCAATGCTTATAGAACGACTACTGTTGCCAACAACATTAACCTAGAATACAAGAAAATCAGAAAATTCATCAAATAGGAATTCTTACCATGCAAATGCAACTTTTTTTCTTCCCAGCATCAGTATTCTGGAAGGTTTTCTTCAAAGAGGTGAGAGGTGAAAATCTTGAGAGGCAAGATTTTCAGATTCTGAAAGGAATTTCTGATAGCAACTGCAGCTACATCATCCTGATAACATCTGAGCGTAGTTTTCAAAGGCAGGACTTTTGAGTACCATTTCTGTTTTGACTTTCAGGTTGAAAGTGGTGAGAGAAATGCAGACCTCCAAAAAGAATGAGAGGAAAATAATTTCTTATCCAAAAATCACAACATTCATTTCCTCTGTCCAGACTAAATTAGAAGAAAAAGCTCCTCCCTTAATGGGAGTTATGGCAAAGCATGGGCAATGAAGAATGCCAGCTGCTTTGATAAGCAAAGGTTTGTTTGGCTGCCTAAAGGAAGGCTATTCATACAGGGTTCTGTAATTTAAGGACTTAAAATATCTTATGCAATAACTTGCAATTGTATTTTCTTCCTTAAAGTGTATTATTTCAGAGTCTTACTTCTGTGGAAACGTTTTATTTTTTTCAATTAAATCTTGATAGAAAGATTGCTGTTATGACCTAAAGCAAATGCTGGGTAGTATAGTTTTGTCTGGCTTCTCTGCTTTCAGTGTTTTGTTGGAATTGTCACTATGCAGGGGTTCAGTTGTAAGAGGAAAGAATGTATTGTCATACCTTCAGGGCATTAGAAATCATGGCTAGGTTTCTTTTCTGATCTAGGCAGTGATACGGTGTCATTGAGTTTGTACTCTGATGAATTCAAGCAATGCGCTGCTCTGTTCTGAGTGCTCACTTCCTCCTTACTTCTTTTTCTGTTTTGCCCTGTTTTCACATCTATCGTAGTCTACAATACTGTGTCTCATTGTGCCAAATGAGCTCAAGTTGGTGTCTTGCCAATGCCAAAAGGCATTGACTCAAAAAGACCTATGAGAATGCTGAAATGAAACTTCTGGATTATATTTTCTTCTTGATTCCTGTTTTAAAGTATACACTATTGTATTTTTCTTCATCACATACTCAAACTAACACAGCCCCATGTAACAATAAACAATACTGAACTGCCAGCCTTTAACTTTTACTGTTTGCTTAGGAAGTGTGCAAGAGCTAATGCGAAAGCATATTAATCCATTCTATTACCAATGCATGATAAATAACAGATGTTGCAATAACAGTGGTTCAGGGAGAGGCAAGATACATTTTCTGTGTGGCAACCACTTTTGACTATGTCAGACAAAGCCATAAGACATAACTTTAGCTAATATGTCATGCAGACTTCTTAGAACAAGATTATGCAGCTGCCCGACCCCATTCTTTCAGAAATCTTTTCCACAGATTTTATTACACTCTGATGTGGTTACACTATGCCACTGAGAGAGAGCCACTGACACAAGGAGCCTGGGGATGTCCTTTGTGTTATGGGGAGTTATGTGCAGCCAGACTTACTGCAGAGCCTTTGCTGGCTCCAGCACTGTAAGCATAGAAGCATTTACAACTCTGCTTTCCCACACACTGTCCTGCATTGAAACTGTTCAGCTGGATTCAAAGACCTGACCCTAAGAGGTAAAAGCTTATCCTGTAATAAGCCAGACATGAGTAATGATGTTGGAGCTCCTCACGCCTGTCTGATCTGCAGAAACGTTATTTGCTGCAGTGCTTTCTCCATAGGATGACACTGGGAGGACCTGCGGTAGAGTTGCAGGAGGAAGCCAAGATGGTTGTATGAAATATGGTAAGCACCTTACTCTCTAAGTATACAGTTTCCCTGTCAGCATTCCTACTGTTGGATCCTTCCTTACAGTTATGAGACCACATGATTATGATTTTGCAAGGTAAACCTAAGGGATTTTTTTAAAAGTTTCTTAAATTTCTTGACAAGAAGAGCAAGTCTATTATTACTATGTATATAGGACTGTTTTAACTACTGACCACTTGGCAATAAATTTGCTTTACTTTCAATGAGTTTTATTTCCCTATGGCTTTCTTTCTCATTCATGGATAATATCAAACTAAAAATACTTCCTTTTTTCCCCATATGTTTTGTTCAAAAGAAAAATGGCACTATTTGATGGGAAAGAGACCATAGTTTTCTGCTTGTAGTTAATATTTCTAGTCAAATTGTATGTTGTCACTAGCATTAGCTTTAGGCATGCTTCTGTTCGTGAGCCTCACTTCTACCTTTATAATAATTCATGGAGCCTAAGAGATAGTGCATGTGTTATTGGCAGACTAGCCCTATTTGTACGACATACATCATGCATGGCATATTTCATTGCCTGGATTTTATGCTGTCTGTCTGAACGGTGATCACAAGTAATGCATTTACAGTATATCCTTTTGTAGAACACAACTGTTCAGAGCTCTACGTACAAACTGTTTAGTAGTTAAGTGTCTTGTAAATGTTCTTGTCCACTCTTGGAAGAGTTCCCACTTCCAATGTATTAGCGAAATGCACACATTTATTCGCAGAGCAGTCTCTGGACTGGTTTTGTCTATTCTAAAATCCAGCTGAATCAATGAAATTTTTTCTCTTCAGCTGGATTTCTGTCAAGCCCATAATCACTTTCCCTGTGTGCCTTGAATGTTTAATCAGTAAACACAGAGAGAAAATATTTAACTACAAACAAAAATCTATCATCGCTGCTATGTCATAAACACATAGGGAAATTCCTATTTAATTTTCTGAAATTGCTTGCTCACAGCACTAAATATGTGGGATTAAATTGGCTTTAAGAAAATGCAAACTGAGAAGCAATGAGATGTTTTGGGCCCTATGCTGCTTCTGTAGGCTTTGCAAAGATGCTATCATACAGCATTTCAGTCATGGCAGGAATGAACTGGAAGTTGCTTGAGAAAAGGTGGTGGGTAGGTAAAAGGTTGCTATAAAACCTTAGACCACCCCTAAGGTCATATTGCTTGAAGCAGCTTGAAAGCTGCTTGAAATAAGAAATGTTAAAAGCAAATAATGCAACTGTGGAGTAAATACAAAAGTGCTGTCTAACAAGACAAGGAGATAAAAAGACAAAAATGATGAGGTACCTCTGAATGAAAGAGAAGCAACGGCTATCTATATGGCCTTTCCTTAATCTTTACATCCCTTCTGCAGCTTCAAGTCCCAGTCATCTCTCACATTCCCCCTCTGAACATCCCATTGTCTCAGTTCCATTCTCTTTCTCCTGTGTAATCATCATTTAACATCTTCACTGACTGGAGGCCTCCTTCTTTAGTGTCTCCCAACTATCTCCCCTCTGACAGCTTGATTTTCCATTTGCCACATGTTACTCCAGCCCTGATTCTGTCTGTAGCACATTGATTCACCTTATGATCTTTCATTCATTATCATTATTTAGAAATCAGTGCAGCTTTCTCTCTTTCCATTCAAGCTGCACAGTCAATTGCCCAACCTGTTCTGAGTGAAGCACTGTTTGTTCTCAGATCTTTTTCCTTTCCTCTTCTTTTTTAAGCCATACTGTTTGTTACTAGTAATTTCCATCCTTTCCTGCTGTGAGTCCTTTGTATGATGTTCGTTCTATCAATTTCTGATTTCTCTGCTGTTCTACAAACTCTTTTTCTTGCTCTGCTTACACTGTTGCTGACTTCTTGACTGAATTTGTTTTCAAAATACAGACTGCTCTTTGGGTTTGAACTGTGCGACAGAGATCATGTTTAAGAGCTAGTATCTCTCTTTTAGGAACCAGTCTTTCTAGTGCATGCTACTTTCAAACCGTCTTTGTATCAATACCTAGGGGCCCACCTTTCCAAAGTGAGTTACAGCCTCACATCACTGCACTCAGAAAAGGGCGTTTCTACCCACAGAATTTGATTCAAACACTGAAAATAAAAGGGAGCAGCTAAACACCAACAGTGTTGCTCCTGCTTTACAGTGGCTGAGCTGAGAGTTTAATTCAGAACTTGTAAAACCTACTCCAATTTATTAATCATGGAAATACTGTGATTTGGACTGTCATCACCCTGGTCCTCCTAGAAGCCAAACCAAGCCTGGGCTGATGTGGATATTTCCTCTGCTCCTGCCCTAGTTACCGGGTGCCACAATTAAGGTGCTACCAATTCTGATGGCAGTTGTATTGCAGACTTTACTGTGAAGTGCAATCAATCAGTAGAAACTGGTTCAAGGGCACTAAACCAGGCTGCTATTATTTCAGCTGTCCAGGAAACCAGTGTGATTGTACGTAACAATATGGTCAGTGCCCTTAGTGGCAACTGTCTTCAGTTTTCCCAGCTTTTTTCCATTTTTTTCTTTCAGTGAGAAGTACATCACAAACACGCAGAGATATGAACACAAATGCTAATGTGTGGTAAGCAGTGCTTCTGGTATGCAAGTTGGCTCATTTTAAAAGACTTGATTTTCTGTTCTGTTGCATTGGAGAAGTAAATCCTTGAGAATAGAAATCTTAAAAATGTACCCAGACTTAGTAGTCACTTTCTAGAATCTTGGCCACATCTTTATATGATGCATGTAATGCTTATTCACTGTAAAAACCTATTTTTTCTTAAAACAGATTACCCTTCAGCATGAATCCAGGTTTTACACTAAAATCTTTAATGCCCTCAAGGGAGATAATGCATTAAGCAATGGATTGTATGAAAGTATATAACCTGGTATTTATAAGCTGCTAATAATCCCCAGCTTTCAAATAGATACCACAGCTGGCAAACTGAACATAATTAAGTAGGGAGTCATAATTCCATAAACGGTCTTTCTCAGTCATATCACCACAGTCATTTCTGTTCATGAGATGTAACGAACAGAAAGGTTAACAAATTTATTTGCTAATTAAGTCCTCATCTAAATAAAAATTAAAACACAGATGCCTTCTTCTTCTTCCTTTCCTTTCTCCTGACTGCATAGGAATGGCTTGCTAAGAAATTGTCATATTTTTCACTTATATAACATGGTTTTACTGACAAAACAAAGGCAGGCAGATACTAATAACTCTGCAAAGTGGTTCTGCATTTGTTAGTGAGGGTGAAGTCAAGATGAGGAGGTGGGAGAGGTGCTGGGAAAGGCAGGAGGTAAAAGAAATACAGGTTGTGAATTCAGTGTCAAACTGGTAATGAATGTGGTAATCAGCTGTGACAGGGAAGATGTATTTCTAACTGGATTTCCAAGCTTCAGTCTTGATCTTGGCAGACAGACAGAGAAAAGGCTAGTGAACAATCCTGTAGGCAAAACCATAACTATTTACAACCTGAGCAGAGATGTGCAGTGTGGAAGGTGGAAAGAGGCCATTTGAGGCCACGCTTTTAATTGAGAATCCCTGTCTTTAAGCATACGTTTGGCTTATTTCTAAGTCTATCCTAGCAAGGTTAATTTCTAAACTACTATTCTCACTGTTAATATTTTTAAGCATTATTTTCTACTTTTCTGACTCCTTTTATTGTAATTTTTACTTAAAAAATAAGAAGAGATTGATAATGCGATACCTAGATACATTATCACATTTCAGTGATCTTAGTGACACATGCGTATGTAAGAAGTGCTATTCTGTTACTAGAATAAAATATTTTAAAATCTGGAATGATTCAGACCAATACTTACAATTTTTAGAACCTGTTCTAAAACATTTTTTAGAAGAATGGGGTGTGCATGAATGAAGACCTTTCTAGTAAGTTAATCATCAGCCACAAAGCAGTGTTATTCATTCAAAGCCTTTTATTCATTAACATGCTATGGACCAAAGAAAGAGAGAAGAAATAAGGCAGCATAATACTCATAGGTTTCAAGTTACTTATATAGTTTTTGTGGTATCTATTTTATCCTGTTACACTTTATACACTGCCTGTCCAGGTGCTCTGAACAATCCTATTTATTAATACATTCCTTCTTCAACAAGGCTGTGGAGCAAGCAGGCTGTACCTAGGCTGCATACCTATGCTGCATATATAGTATGTTGGGTTATGTTAGGCAAGACGCAGTCCCACAGTGTGATTGCTCCTCAGGTGGCTATCTGTCTGTGGTGGTATCTTTTTCTTTATGGACTGTGGAGAGAGGAAGAGATGACTATCCAAATGCCTAAAGCAAGTGACTTAAGCTAGGTGGGGTTGAATTCCTGAATTCCTCCTCTCATAGCAGCACCTAGGTCAATGGATGAGCAGCCCTGAAAGCTTGTTACAGTCCAAATCAGAGAAAACTTCCAAGTTCCATTTGATTACTACATCCTGATGCTTCAAGACAAAATAACTTTTAAAAGATGCACTATGTCTTACACCATGCAAGTATGGAAAAATTGCAAAATGCCTTAACAAGGGAAACCTCTTGCTTCCTTCTACGAATAAGAAACTGGGGCAAAGAAACTGCTTTCCTACCTTGGCAGGTCAGTTCTGTCACTGTTCTTTAGGCTATGTCACCTTATTCTGCTATTACTTTAACACTTGATATGCCATGCCATATAGGGGCAGGATGTTTCCCACTGACATCAGTGTAGCCAGGTCGTGTCTGTGATGAATGAGGATGGAAGAAAGGAGTCCTTTATATTTTCATACTGATAACAGCCTTATTACTCATGCATAATTTGGCTCTGTTTCCATGTGAATATCATATTCAGGGCTTACTGTATGGACTGCATTTCATTTGGACCTACAATTTTCTGGTATTGGGTCTGTCTCACTGCAGTATTAGATTTCATAGGACGGCATTCCAAAGCCTGGGATGCATCAGCAGAAATTTTTAATTTCAGATGCCCAACTGACATCTGTTGTAAGCTGTTCCTAAGACAGATGACTTTCCTTATGGCTGGAGAACAGCAAGCTTTTATCAGCAATAAGCTTGCCACAGTTTCTTGTCAATGATACATCAAGGTCAAACATTTGGAGCAGATGAAGAGGAGACAGCCCATTTCAAAGCTCCTTTGTTCATAAGCACCCATGGCCAAAGCTGTAAGCTTCCTAGGCTGCAAAGAAAGTTAGATTTATGGAGTTTAAAACACGAAGAGGTATTTCAGCAAATGCTGTAGAAAAGCAGAACAGCCATTCAAATAATAAAGCACTTTTATTCTTTAAAATAGTATTTATCCCCCCCCCAGCTTAACACTGACAGTCTCTTTAACATTCCTCTCCAACAATAAAACACCTCCTTACACGGCTAGTATGCAGCTGTAGAAGAAGCATCCCCACACCGTCTGCTGCATATTAATGGCCCTGGAAACCAAACTCCTTATGCTGCAGAACAAATACAGCAAAGATTATAAAAACCCCAACAACCAAAAGACACAATTTAGAACATTCCTGGAAACATCGTGGATCTGTCCTGGAGATTGTAAGTAGGTCCTGGTCAAGACTTGGTATTCAACCTATAGTGCTATATAAACACTCCGGTCAGTGGTTCGCTAAACAGACATTGGATTGTATCCAGGCCGTTTCCCATCTGCTGTTTCCTGCTCCCAGTCATGCACACAGCATTTTCAAAGACAGAACTAACCCCTGCTGTGTTTTCTGGGATGCCTGATTTAAAACTTCCACACTGGGCTCAACTGTTTTACTGAGCCTCTCAGGTGAGAGCAACAGCATGTGTTATTGCCAGATGCCAGCCTGGACATCGTGTGTGAGCCCTTCTGCTGTGGCAGGGCTGGGCACGTGCAGAGGAAGACTCCAAGGATGTTTTGAGTAAAAATCTGAGCTAGTTCTGGATGCTGCTTTACCCCACGGTAAGTAAAGTCCTAATTGTAAGCTTAGCTTACTGAGTTCCACTGGCATAAGCATCTCCTTACGGCTGTAGGTCCCTTTCTGAGACCAGCTGTAAGGTCACACAGGGAAGGTGCAGCACAGCTGGCTATCCATCCCCGTGGTCTCACATCCTAGGCCCATATGGAACTGCCAAGCCACTTTTTTTCACTGCAAGCTCTGATTTATGCATCTGACAATGCCATTTAAGTTTCCTTTGCTGCAGCCACAGCCTATATATTTCACAGCTTTCTACAGCTGCTAAGAATCATTATTTTTATCTAAACCGATGATAGTTCAGGTCAGCGGAAGTTAACCAAATACTTATCAAATCAGCGTGTCTACAGAAACCCATGGCAGAAGAAAAGAGGTTCATTTTGCATTTCAAAGCACCCTTTTGATCTAGATGAGTGCCTTCAATTAAGGGGCATTTTTTCAAGTTATTTACTTATTTATAATTAATAATAAATGTATTTTTTAAACCCTCATGAACATTCATTTTTTTATTCTTTATGCTATTTTACATGAGAGTATGATAAGTTTGGGTTCATGACTCCTTAATCAGCTACATTCACTACCTAGATTTTTTTTCCTTGTTATTGTGATAAACTAAGCTCACCACCTGGACTCCTGGTTTGGCTGCAACCTTACCATCTTCAGGTGCACTGCACAGCTATAAAAGCTCATGCAAATAATCTGCTTTGCACTTGCATTTGACTTAGTATTGAGCGTGAGAAATGAACTGAAGAATCGCATATATGGGAACAGAGTGATTTATCACATTCGGTATCACATTTAATATCACTTTGTTAAATGATGCGGCTTAATTTTTACACAATCATTCACATATGCTAGAAGTGAGCCACTCTAAGGAACTCTGTAAGTGAAAGCTGTGATATTTTCTTTCACAATTGCTTTTGGCATTTTCATGTCAAGATAAAAAATAAAGGGTAAAAATATAGTGCAGTTTCCAGTTAGGTAAAGTCATGAGTGAACAATAGGTTTCTGCACATTTATGAAAATATACTGCTTGGTAATACACTAAAGTTTTCACAGCTATTACAGCAGTATTTTAACTTCTGGTTCAGCTACATTTAGTTGCAGTTAAAGCAGTATGCAGAGGCCAGTTAGGTTAACTACTGAAGTGCTTTACTTAGGAGTGACTTTCCATGGTTTGAAGATAAACTATGGAAAAATAACCAGAGCCTTCATACATGACAAAATAATAACTTATCTGCGCTGGTCCTGTAAATGAAACAGTGAATTTTGTCTAGTTGTGAAAAGCATTCTCTACAAGCTGCATTTTCCCCATTTTTCCTTTCAGTGCTGCAGCATGTTGAGCTGTGCAAGCACCTCACAGAGCACTTCCAGGAATTACTTCTATCATCTAAGAAAGAGTAATAAACAGCCACAGTGGAGGGAAAAAAACAGGAGTTTGTTGGTATAACCAGTGGTAAGTACCCAGGAATTTGTGGTTTAGAATGCACGCACATAATCTGGCTTTGTTGATTTTGCAGCAATGATAGAGACACAGGTGGTTTGGCCTAGTTTCTGCTAGCTATTCAAATAGCTGCAGGAATGAAAACAAAGCCAATGGGCAAAACACTGTAAAAATGGATTGATTAATTTTTCTTAGTAATTGCATCTGTGGAATCAACTTGTGCTGAAGGGGGAATGTGGAAATGGGGGAAGTTCTGACCTCACATCCAGGCTAACTGAAAGTAAGATCAGGCCTGATCCTTAAACAGGGAGAGGGACATGAATCCAAGGCCTGAATGCCCTGAATTGCCGTCTAGAAGTACAAGCTCTTATTGCCTCTCTGATCTTACTACATTGGATGCTTCTACCCATGATGGAACATTGTTAGTTTTATTTGCAGGTCAGCTCTATAAATGTGTCAAGATAAAAAACAGATTTTGTAAATGAATAAACCACCTCTCTCCATCATGCTCCTTCCCTGATTTTGTCCCCTTTCTAACTGTCTCGCCATTTCTTTGCAAGGAGAAAAAGAGAACAATTGTACACAGCTGTGGCAGTTGGCCAAGATAATTACAGTCCCCTCACCTGGCGCCTCTTCATCGCTTCCTGAACATCTGCACACTGCTGCTATCACCACTCCACATCTAGACACAGACAGCATTTTCCTTGTAAAATAAGTCCTTCTTCTTCTTGCTATAGGTAAGGCAGCAATGCTTATTTCTGCTGCTTCCAGACCTAAGGCCCAGTGCAGGAGGAGATTACATGTATTCTGCTAGCCTTTTATAAAACAGCCTGTATAGCACTATTATGGTCAGACAAGCTTAGATGTACTTTTATGTCAAATAAAATTCACTTGAAAAAGCCTCATACTCCACTTTAAGTCAAAAAGAAAATAAATGCAAGGAAAGGAGTCAGTCTGGCTTGATTTGTTATATATAAGCATCTGGCATGATAGAAAATGCCCTCAGGTACCTTGCCTAGTATCCAGCTGCTGGTCCAGAATGTCTTTGATCTCCTATAGGGGCTTACCCACATCTGCCAGCCCCATGTGCAGGTCTTAGAAACCCTAAGACCTAAACCAACATGAGATGAGTTTCAAAATGTTGTTCCAAGTCTGTTTATTAACTGAAGAACACCTTAGGATATCTCAGACCACACCAGATGCTTATCTGGGTAACTGAATCAATTTCAGTAGGCTTAGAGGAATTTACACTTTAAAAAAGATATCTGGTAATATGTTAATAGAGATCCTCACTGAGCTGTGAAAGAGAAAAAGATACAGAGACTTTTGTAATACAATAGCAAGTAGAAAGGAAGACATTTAACAAAAAAGGAAAAAAAAAAGGTATTTCTTTTTTGGTTGAAATATTCCTTTCAAGGGAAAAGAAAAAGGATGTACTACCATGTGTTTTCAGGACTGTTAGAAGTGGCAGTAACATAGTATTCAGCCACTACTGTATCTGCAAAGAACTAAAAAGAGGTAGCTTTAATCAGGAATGTAGAGAATAAGATACACAATTGGTTAAAACATCCAGTTCTATTTCAACAACACTGGAGCCTTAAACATCAAAGTAAACCCCAGACCCACATCTGTCTGAGTGACTGCTGCTTAGACCTCATGAATGTTGTGGATTCTCCCAGCTTACCTTAAAATCAAACCTTAAATTGTGTTTCGTTGGGTAGTTCACATCAAAAGCTCATAAAAATCTGAAATATTTAAGTGAGTTTAATGCATCTACTAAAGATGTTGAGCTTTTTTCTTTCTTTTCAGCTTCCCGATTCAAACTGGTATGATCAGAGGAAGAATTATATTAAGCCTTCTTTATAAAGTTACCAGCAGTAAGATTCATAGATATAGTATTTCTCTTCAGATCTTACCCTGAAATTAGTGATTAAGGCAACATCCCTCAAAATGCCATTAAGACATCCCTGATTTTAGTCTAGACTACGGAACATACTTAATTGGAATAAGGGATAACATTTTCAAAATTAACTGAAAAGCCTCAGGACCCTCCTAGAAGCTGTAATGCTTCATTAAAAACAAGAACCAAAACCAAACCCCAAACTGTTGTCTCTGCCTTTAACATAAGTAAGAAGGGAAAAAAGGAAAAAAAAAGTGCCATCTCACGCAAGTATTCAGAAAATTGCATCTCTGGGAAATGCTACCAATGTGTCCGATCTGTCCGTTGTGCCTTTTTCTCATGGTAATCTTTTATCTGGGAACAAAGCCATGCTTGCTGAAACAGCTCTGCTTGTATAAAATAACAGCTTGTTCAATAAGCCACAAAGGACAATTTAGTTCTCAGCACAAATAACCTGGCTGACTCTAGATGAGCCTCCTCAAGGAACAGAGCAATAAAGCTTTATTCTCAAATGAAGCTAAGCAACCTGGTTACACCATGCTAACACTCTCACAGGTAGCATCTGGATACCAAAGTAAACTCATACAGAATATGTGTATATAGTTACAATATGTGCCTAGCTCTGGGCTGGCCTGCGTATACAAATCAAAGGTTGTTATACATAACATCACCTTAATGTCATTCCAAGATCTGCCTAAGTTCTTCACACAGGGCTGGCCTTAACACCCAGAGAGGTGGTTCCACTTATCTTGACTATGGTATCCCATGTCAAATATTCCACTACAAACCAAGCTAACTTAAGTCCATAGCTCTGTAAGAGAAGAATTACATAGGAACTAAGACCAGAGAAAGGCATTTGCTCCTCTAAAAAAGGCATTGTGTACCTCAGTCACATTTAAACAAACAGCCCTTAAACAAACTTACTCCAGAATAGTGCATAGGTGTCTGTCTGGATGTACTTCTATTGTAACTCAAACTATTACTGTGATAAACTGGTAAATAAGGGAAAGTAAAGTGATAGTTATTACTAATTTGAGGGGGTAGTCAGATACTGAAAAGGATAATGGTACCTTGGGGTATCTTGTCAGTACCCAGACAGAAAATGAATTACATATGAAGAGTATAAGAATATTTGAGAGAATATAGTAATTGCCACAAATAAGAAATTATGTCACCCTTACCTTATTTTTAAAAACAGATTCAAGAACATTAACAATCAAACAATGAATTTATTTGCAGAACACATTTATCACACATAGAAAACAATACTTATTGTTTGGTTGATTAAATAGAGAAAAAAAACCAAAACAAAACCACAATACATTATTCAAAGTGTTCCATATATTCGTTAGCTGACATTTTCAAAATGAAGCTTTCTATTTTTTGTCTTTTTTTTTTTCTTTAAAAAAACCCCAAAACCCCACAATCATGAACAATGCATAGTGGGAACAAAGGGTCTAGAAATCTAACATTCCACAGCTGTGAGTCAGTGAGAAAAATAGAGGAAAAAAACCCCACAGTGAATTTCAAAACAATACGTATTCCACTGACAGGCTTCAGATAAGATCATCTGACCATATGAAATATAAAAGCAAAGTTATGTAGGGAAAAGAGGAATTTAAAATATTAACAAACAACTTGGGAAGGAAGAAACTAGATTATTTTTCTAGTGATGGCTTAGAAATAGCATCCAAACTTTCAAACTAATATCAAATGAAGGTCAATTACACTATGGTGCTGTAAGAAACAACATGAACATGTAGAGGTGGGAAATACCAAAGTCCATTTTGCTAAATAAGCTACAAGTACCCATACCACTTATTCAGCATGTATTTATGAGTGGAATGACAAAGTGTTAAAAAAAACAAAAGTTTGACCACCAGTCACTGAATGATTCAGTGAAGGGCTGGAAAACATATCTGCACGCTCTGAAATGTTAATTACAAGTTCTTTTCACATTTCATGCCAATGTAGATGGAATGAATGGAACTGCAGTGTCATATCCTGCTCTTTGTTCCTGTCCTTTCACGCTAGGTCAGCAATGTGAAGGCTTCATAAAGCTGCCATAAACAGGTTCTTCGCTGCCCTTAGTCACTGCCATCTGCTCTTCTCATGATCGTAGTGGATGAGTCCAAGGAACAAGAGTCACAGAGCTGCTGTTTTCTGGCAATCCCTAGTACAATGCTTCCATATGCTGCATTAGTACAAGATATGTATTGCAGATAACTCTGCCACATTAAATAACTAATCTATAGGTACTGTTCAGAATCAAGAGAGTATAAAATAATTGCTAATGCTGGATCTTATCCGAGTTAGATTCAGCTTCCTTACTCACAAGGTTACAAGAACAAAGCTGAGGCAAGACTGGTTGTAGAAACTGGTCTGAATGCAGGTGTACAGAATATATAAATAACTATTTCTAGAGTTTAATTTACATCTTTTTAAAGCAACTGAATACAGATGATGCTACAAAAACCTTTATAACCCTTCTTCATCTGCCATAAATGATATCCAGATACAAATTAAGATCTTACAGAGAGAAGACACAGAATTTATTTAGAAAAATATTTGCTACAGGTTATCCTTCGCTGTTGTGTAAATTTATACGAAACTATTGGGAGAACTTGAATTGTTGATATTCTAAACTGAACAAAAATATACCCTTATTTTAAGAAAGCTGAAACACCCTGATTTCCATGGGGACATCTGTCCTGAAAACATTACTTTTCAGTACACTTGTAACTAGTCTCACTCATCCCAGCTATCATTCAGAACAGCACAGGCAGCAGCATTTAGAGAGTGATGGATTCTAAGGTTGACCTCTTTCAGTTGCCCTGGAAAATCTGTTTATTATACTTGTAGCTGAGGCCTCACAGAAAGCAAGAAACATATTTTAAACACCAGCTGAACAAAACTCATGCAGCTGTGGTTACATTATGTCCATCACTTAATAAATAAGTTAGAGCAGTTATGGGAGAAAAACATAGATGCCATTTTAAAATCCAAAGAAAGCCATGGAATTTATAGAGAGAAGGAAAAGAAAAACAAAACCCTACACTGCACGTTATAGAGGACTGCTGTTAAGTTATGCCTGAAAAAAGCAGCAATACAGACTGTGGTTGTGTACATATCTATTATATGCATGTGTGCATGTGTACACACATATACACAAACACAGAATCATCATTGCTGAAAAAATGACTCAACAGTTTTCTGTTTCATTCGAGATAAAAAGGATAATAAATTAACAGATTTTCCACCATGGCTCATAAATTTGGGCTGATGAATCTGCAAGTTCATCTGTACCTTTTCTAGCAAAGTCTCTTCATTTCACTTGTACAGAAGCGAGATGGTTTTTATTTCCTAAGTTATCAAAGAGTGTGCAACATCCCGCATGCTAAGAATTTTGCCATTTTCATCTCATATCATGCATTATCAAAACATGCTGCAGAAGTCCTTGCTGATATAAAAAAAATCATAAAAACCCAAGTCAGAACAATGACTGCTTATAATCATGAAATTCTTCTGGCAATTTTCAAGTAAAAGCTACATATAACAGTTCCCAATGTTAGACATTATTTTTTCCATCTGATACAGATTTAAAATGCATAGTATATACATAAATAGTAGTATCCATCCAATCTTTAAGAATGTTCTGTTTTATACTCAGTCAATATGCCCTATAATTATATTGATGGATTTTGTATTAAAGAATACAGAATCTTTCTGAAGGGCTAATTAGAATGAGATGTGGAAAGATTTCATTTTAATGAAAGGCTTCCTTTCATTTTTTACAAAAACATAAATAGAAGAAACATTGCAAATACTGCAAAGTAAAAATCCAACACAAAAAAACCATTGTGTCCTCCTGTGTTCTCTCTTGCTAAACAAACAGGAACCCAGCAAAACTTCTCCCAGTAGCTGTATGTATGGTATGTGCTTATCAGACTGTAATTCATATGTTAGGCTTATAGGAGAATGAAATGCATCCACTGAACAACTGTTTCTTCAGAGTGGTCCAACTTTACTATTACCTTTGCCCAGAGGTAACCTAAAGTGTGCTGGGTCACCATTCACACCCAGTTTGTTTAAAGTCTTGATTCAAAGCACCTGTACGTATGTAAATCAACCCTTATTTAGTAGAACTCCAGCACACGGAGAAATGGACTCAGGAATTATTTTTAAACACTTCTAGTACTCTCTCTCACACATAAGATAACCAGGGTCATTACAGTGTATTAGTGTGTTTTGCTAAAACCATGACCGATGTCTTCTCTACCCTGTTTGATGACGCAGTGAAAAAACAGACTGAAGTTCTACTTAGTAGAACTGTGGCTTTCAGTGATTGTGTAAATTAAAATGGACTGGATTTAGTTCCCTTTGATAAAACATCATGTTTTCGTAGTACATTAAATAACCAGGAACAACCTGCCAGCCTCATTGTAGCAGATGTAACTTCTATGCGTTAATTCAGAAACTTTGTTTTTTAAATCCCTTGCCTGCATCTCCAGGTGGGGTTCTATGCCAAAGAATTCTCCTAAGCAGTTGTAGTCATCATGAATAAAGAGATAAAGTATCAAATTTGAAATGTTTTCCACAGAATATTTTCAAAATCACCATAGATGCATTTGTCGTTGTTTTAGATAATAAGAAAACACTGATACATAAATAGTAGCCGTTTTGAAAAGTAAATACCCTGTCTTACTAAATTGCATTAAAACTCCTAAGTGCAAATTAATTTTGTGCACTGTAGACTGGACAAGACACTGAGATAGAGAAAAGTGGCACAGAGCCACGATAAAAAAAGAGCTCAGGTTAGTAAACAGCCACTTAGGTGAGCGAGCAGGCTTCTGGAACATAGCCTCAGAGCCAGGTGCTCCTATTCCTCCTGTCCATAGAGAGATGGAAGAGTGGCCCATCAGAACTGCTATCCTGAAACCCCTATATGTTTCTAGGAGTGATGATGAGCTAAACTTTCAGGGTGTCTCTGAAAGAAAGAGAAGCCCGCTGGCAGTTTCTGATAGTTTGTGTTTCCTTTCTTGCATTTTGTGTGACTTCTAACAGTCCCCAAAGGGACCAACTCATGCTGGATTGGCTGGAGAATTTACTCTAACCGGGATTAGTGCCAACATGCCTGGGTTGAAATGACTGAAAAATGAGAGGCATGGGCCTGCCACCTCACAGAGGTGAACGGTGAACTTCAAGAGGACCACTCAGCCTGTGACAGCACTGGACACGTAAGTAAAGTAACACAACAAACAAACTTGCTCTCTCACTACTGCTTGCATCATCTTGAAAAAAGAATACATCTTCAGTGTGAAGGCTACTGTGCAAAAATACAATAGCACATCAGCAGGCAAATGCAAACATCATAGTTACGAATCCATGCTGTAGCACCAGTAACTGGGCTCAGCCCCACTTTTAAAATTATCCAAGCTTTTATCTCTGGTGGCAAGAGCATCTATATAAGCTGGTCATGAATGCTTCAGTACTCCCTGCAGGCCAGTATTCATGAGCTTAGTTTCCACTTCAGTTCCTGATGGAAAGGCCATTTCTGTAAAGAACTCTGAGCTGCAGTGGCTTCTATAAGGAGCACAGTACAAGGCAGAAGTTGCAAGGTATTTTTCAAAATTTTCCTATTTCAAATATTTAGGCTCCCACACTAAGGTTTTTTTGCCCTTTTTTTTTTTTTAATATCTGAGTATATTGAGGCAAGCTCTGATTGCACCTGATTTATATAAACAAGACAATATATCACAGGAGGACACAACAGTCAATATATAATTCTATTGGGTATAAAATATTTCAGACTTTAGAGCTTCAAAGTATGCCAGACACTTCAGTCAGCAAAATACTGACTATTCTACCACTGTTCATTTAAGAAGAAGGATGTGGTCTGTATTCATTTCAAAAACAGAGCCAAACGTTTAAATAGTTCAATTCACAATCACATTCTTCCTCTAAAAAACTGTGGTCCAAGACCAGCTTCACCTAGACATCTTTGTTAGCTATCTTTGAACAGAATGAATCCTAACAAAGTAAAACAACCCTTTGAAGGACAGAAAACCATCAGTGAGTTACTGTACATATTACATGCATAGCATCAGGAGACAGACACCATAAAAACAACAGGTTCCACTTTTAACCGTAAACAGGTATAGTTTAATAATAACAATATTGTTTTTCTGAGTAAACAACACAAACATTATTTATCACTTAGGAATAACTTTGCACAGAATACTTCAGCACTCAGAAACTAAATTCTGGTTATTTTGTAGCTATTGCTGACAAATATTGCCTTTAAAAAGTCTTCAGCTCCATATGATATTATATAACTGAATTTGTAAGAAACAGTCACGTGGGCTTTGTTATCCTCCCCCATGCTTCATTCTTAACAGACACTGACACTTCTCATCTATATCCTGAGGACAACATGCTTCCAGTCATTTTGGCCAGCTGAAAAGGAAAGACACTAACCCATATAGCCTTTCTCTCCTCATTACCACATGGTAAGCAACTCCTGAGCTTTTCACCATTTTGAGATCAGACTTTAGGTCTTCTCAGAGTCCAGTTTGGTAAAATACCAGATAGAAAAAAACCAAAACAAGACACTCAAGACTATGCTGACTGAGAAGTAATCAGAGCTCACACTGATTTTCTGACAATTATTCAACTTGTAAAGTAAAACCTAAGTGGTTTTTAATCCCACTTTACAAATGTTTGAGGCCAAATAATTCCCTCACTTTGAGATCTGAATTAATTCTTGGGCGTTTTCCTGTGAATCTTTACAATGCAATCTCTCTAAAGAGATTTATCAGTATTATTCCCAGGCCGAAAGTCAAAACCACAGTGCTGCACCAGCTACTAAGAAGGAGAAAAACTGATTGCTGCTGCTGAACCCAGGACAAATTAGCACAGTGCTTAAAAAGGTATATAAAAAAGGTTCATACTTCTTTCTATTAGATTTCCCATGACCACAGACACAAGATTATATAATTTTAAATTAAAACAGCAGCCACCACTCAATGTTCTTTCAGTGTCATTTTAAGGGAATTATTTCAATCTCAGCACTGAACAAGTTTTAAAAGGCAATGGATTCATTATTTCTGTGTACTTTGAGAACTGATGGAAATGTATCCAAAGTTCTATCGCGCTGTCACCATCCAAAGTCCCAGTGCAACATTGGCAGCCAAAAGTGCACTACCAGCAAGCAAAATTAAAAAGCCAACAAGCTCTCTGTTTTGTTTCTCTACAATCAGGGAGCTCAGAGTGGCTTCCAGGAATGAATTTAATATCCACTGACCATCCAAAGCAAAGCAGGGTACAGCGTTGATAACTGCCAGTGCTCCAGACAATGAAATGAGGCACCTGTTTGATATTAGTTAAGGTTCACAAATAATTTTCATTAAAACGTAAAAAAAAAAAAAAATCCCACCAACAACCCCCCATATTTTATATTTCTAATATGCAGAAACATCTCAGAGTTATATTTCTTAGCTGCCATTTTGTTTCACAGAAATTATGAGTTTTACCCCATAATACACCCAGCTCAGAGAATTGCCTTTATAGATTCATTTCTTTCTAAGCACTAGGTCTGGATACTTAAAACACCTTGCAGTCTTTACGACTCAGATGAAAGCAGGAGACAGCAAAGCCACACTTAACGTTGCTCATCTTCCTCCCTTGTTTTGTGTGGTTTTGGAGGAAGGTTATAGCTCTGACACCACGCCTGAAGTAAGAAGGTATTCTAGACCTATGACCTAAGTATGAAATAATGATTAGAAATATTTTCCAAAACACTCCCTCGCTGGAGTAAGTAAATGTCTAGAATATAATTGGAAATCTGGCCTCTCTCTCCTACTTACCTGTTAGCCAGAAAAGTTGAGTGGATTTCTGTACGTGCATGTGCATGTGACAGTAAGGCAAAGGTAGAATATTTCTATTATTGGTAAAAGCTTGCTAACTGTAATACTCACCTCCATTCTATTACACCCAGACAAGAAGACGTAAGACTCAGCAAGCAGCTGGGTCAGCATGAACCTTGGTGTGTTTCCAGAAAAGGGGAGCATGTGTAGCATCTTAACTCCAGTTTTATGGACTACATTGAACTACACTGTTTAATTGTTCTGCAGCCACTCATAAACATTTCCATTTCTAAGGCTAAGGGTTCTTAGATTACCCATATTCAAGCCTACTGATCTTTATGCATATATATATCATCTTGTTCATTAATAAACACGTTTTAACTGAATTATGATCCTGATTTTTTTCTTTTCTGTTGAATAAAACAAAACCAAAATAATTATACACTGTTATTTAGTTCAGTATAATGACTCAAAAAAATTATAAAAATCCAACATACCAAAGCTAGCAATAACATTTCATTTATCCTGCTGTAAATTCAGGCTTACTTTGACTTTCTTGTCAGAGCTGTAAAGACTCACCCTCAAGAAAAGAGTCAAACAAAGTACTGACCAAAAATATCCTACTGAGCACAAGAAAGTGAAACATTTCATTTTGAGCTTGGCACACAGACAATAATCAATGCAGAGAAGGGATAAAGATGTCAAAACTCTACAGAAATGTTTCAGACATCCTGTCTAAAATGATATCCAACTGAACTTTTGCCAGTTCACCAAATTCTAAACAGTGCTCTTCTTGCCTCAGAAGAACAAACATACTTCAAAGGATACTTGCAAAATGTCTCTATCACCACAGGCAGATCGATGCTTAGAAAGTTTTGTCGTGGTACAAAACTGCTGAGACTTACTGAAATGGAAATATAAAGATACACAAAACATGAACAGTCATTCCAGGATTATAAATTATGAATTTTAGATTATAATTTTGCAGAAAAATCAGATCTGAAATGACATTTCTTCAAGGATGAATAACCAACCTAAGTATGGTTTTCCTTTGTTTTAGCTGTTAAGAGTGCAGCCACTAAATATTTCTTAAACATGGTCACTATCATAGTAAAGTCACTCCGCAAAACACAACTAGCATGATTTCAGTGAAAGTAGGTCTAAGATATGCATTTTCAGAGGCAACTGGACATCTGCAGTCATAAAGACCACATTGTGTAATTCAAGTCCTTTTCAAAGAAAAACATATAAAGATTATAGCTACCAGACTTTTTCCAACATATGCAGTCCACATGTATACATTCATACTGTGGGTGCACACATGTATTTTCTCAGAAGGCCAGAAAATTTACCTGCAATACCTGCAGAAGCCCCCTTGACTTGAGGCTGAGCTCATGGTGTAGAAGAGTGGGGGCAGATAGGGTGCAGAATTCTGCAGTCACTCTCAGAAAGTGACAGCTAGGACAGCATGTGGCTTCCCCATCCCTGGCAGTGTTCAAGGCCAGGTTGGATGGAGCTTGGAGCAACCTGGCCTAGTGAAAGGTGTCCCTGCCCATGGCAAGGGGGTTGGAACTGGATGATCTTTAAGGTCCCTTCCAACCCAAACCATTCTATGGTTGTATGATGCACAGCTGCACTACACAACACCAATTAGCCAGCACGTAAGTTGCTTCTTTTCCTGTCTTCAGATGAGTGACCGTGACTCCAAGATGGAACTTAGTATTAAAAAGCTGTGAGACAGGACTCAGCATCTTTCATATAAATAGTAACTGGAAAATTGCAGTGTCAAGCACCACATGACCTTGAAACACTTCTTCAGTACTGTAACTTCTTTGAAGCTTCAGCTGACTGTATGTCATAGAATCATAGAATAGTTAGGGTTGGAAAGGACCTTAAGATCATCTAGTTGCAACTCCCCTGCCATGTCAAACGTTTAAGAGAGACTCCTCAAAGAAAACTGAGGTAGCTTGAGGCCTCCCGGAGTGCACTCTCTTAGTACGGGGATGCTCCATCTGGGTTGTCTTATAAAAAAGTCTTGACACAGTCTTTCAACTTAAACAGCAGTCTCTGTTTGCCAGCCTCAGGGACCATTTGAAAGCCTTAGTTCTGTGACAGCTGTAAGAAAGACATCTTTCCTTCTAGAAGGCTCCACTCATAATATAGCAGAGTCTTATCCCCAAAAGGAAGAGGTATCGGTAAATTAAGGCAGAATTATAAAATCACCTTAAGGATGAGCTTGCACGGTATCAACAATAGTCACTCTGTCCCTAAAGAAAAGCTTTGGATGCGAATTGAGACCAGGCGCAATGGCCTGAATTTTCCCTAACAGCCTGGGGAAAAGTTTTAGGAAAAGAAATACCGTCTCTACAGATATATATGAAAGGGAGAGTTCAAATCCCCACTCAATACAAACATCCCTTGAAAAAGGAACAATTTAATCCACTCCTTGAGAAATTCTAAACCCATGGGCTAAGAGAATACTGGGAAACTCAAAGCACTAGTAACATACCAAAAGTGCTCTTAAGTATACCTTAGCTAAGAGCGAGAACCAGATTTCTTCAGGTTCAAAAAACAATTCAAGGACATTGGAACAAAGATGAGGGGAAAGTAGTTCCAAAGGTGTTACTGGCACAGAACTGGTCCATTCAGTCAAATAAACACATTTTCTTCTGATAATAAAGCCCCTTGTGATGAGTTCAACCAGCAAGCACACCATAGGATGGAGAGATTTGGATAGCAAGGAGTCTCAAAAAAAGAATGGTGGTGTGGCAACAAGCAGAGAACCTTCCAACACCAAACTTGCCATAGCTATGCCAAGACAACTTGAAAATCATGTTCCCTCATTCACCTTAGCTTAAGAAAGACCTTTGATTTAAGGGAACTGAGACAAAATAAGTCTGGACTACTAAGTGAAGAACATAATAGACAGAAATCCTGGACACCATCCAGTTCAGGAAGTCAGAGGCATCCAAGTCAAGTGACATCCAAAGAAAACAACTCATCAAGCTGAAGGCTGGTATCAGAACATCTGATCAGACTTCTTGTTCAAGAGCCAAAATAGCAAAATGGCTGAGGCAGCAACTGTATTCAAAGGCTTCAAAAGACAGTATACTGTAATTTCAAAGCTTGACTGCCTATTGACAAACACCTAATGGCCACTAACAAGTTACCATCCTGAACCTGAATGGACTGAGATTCCTACACGGAGAATGGATCACGCATCTCCTTCCCTTTTTGTTGTCACTGACAGCTGCTAGACATGGATCTAAACTCCAAACCTTGCTGCCGAAGCAATACCCAAAACACAAAAAACTCGTCAGGAAGATACTGGACTGAGCTCTAGACATTGTAATATGAGGCAATGAATGAATTTAGTTGCTGTAATGGATCAAACCTAATGGCAGCACGCAAATCTGCCCTTCAACAAATAACGCAAGAATTACAGAAATTATGTTCTCCAGCCTTGTCTTCAAAAGACACTACTGGGAAGAGGTGAACAGCAATGAGGCTGGGTGAAACAAAATGGTCTTTGCTTTCCCACTCCAATTAAGCAATTCTTTGACCTGGAATTAACATTTCTTTTGTTGGCTAATACTAGATAGTATTCACAAATATTGAGAAGAATGCACAAGGGACACAACTTTAATTAGAAGTGATTTGGAGACCAGGTTGATCAAAGAGCTTTTCAAAACTTCTTCATGGGGTAAGAGCATGGATGCTATGGAGGAGAGGGACAGTATGGCATGACATTATTTCTATGTGGTCTCCAGAACATGCAATCCTTTAAATATAGGTTGAAAGCAAAGCAGGATCATCTTCAGCAATAAGGGAAAACAAGCATGGAAATACTGAGAAACCACACTGTAGCAGACAGAGCCTCCTCCATCAGGGTTAAGGCTGCTGTTGACCAAATAACATCCCCAAAGCTAAGAAGTGGGTTTTTTTGTTTTAGAAGATTTGGATACAACAGAAGTAGAAGACTTGTCCAGTTTGGGGAAATTATCTTCTAAGTAAGTTCCATCTTCTTTTCATGAAGGAAATGCAGGTTTTGATCCTTGATGGGCAACGCAGATACAGGAACACTCAGGGATATGATCTTCCCTCAAACAGTGTAATTCCAAATGCAAATGTTAGTCACCATATTCTTCCTAACCAACAAGGTCCAGAGAAGGATGCCATGATTTTGCAACAGCAGAAATTACATGAAGGAATAAAACCCCTCACAAAATAAAGAAGAAACACTGCAGAGTTGCATGGCAATAATGACAGGGCTCTCCATTTCGATCTTACATGTCACCTGTCCAACATAGGGAAAACCTCTAGAACATAACTGGCCTGCAGTAAAAGTCTAAAAGTTTTGAGTAATTCCACATGAATTAAACCTACAGTATGAGTTTACATTTGATTACATTGGTACTTTTTACAGAGAGAAGGCTATTAGACTGGATTAATTAATGTGTCCATCCTAAACAACATGTATTCCTAATCATTCCTTCTGTTTTAGTTTTGGCCAAATCTCCAGCAGTGTAAGTTCATTTAGGATTATGATTCTTAACAGGATTGGTTTTTTTGTTTTTGTTTTTTTTGGTTGGTTGGTTGGTTGATTGGTTTTGTGGTTGTGTTTTGTTTTGTTTTTTTGAAATCCTGTGTCTGGAAGCTAGTTTCAAATGAAAAAATATGAAATAATTACTTCTTCTCCATATAGCAGGACTATCATGACAACAGTAGAAATCTAAGTAGAAAATAATACATGCAATAATCTTAGTGACATTTCTACAGAAAGTAAAATCATAGTACACACTAGTGCAACTCCCATATTAGGCTGTGTGTTAAATGTAGCACCACTCTAAAAAGGTAATGTTTCCTGCAGGTAGAAAGATCACACTAAAGCATAAAACATTTCACTAAAACATATTCCTGTTTCCAAACTCACATAGTAAAGGAAGAAATTATTTTCCTTTCACCAAAATGCATTCACTGTTTCAAAAATCACACACACAATAGAGGAAGAAATTATTTTCCTTTCCTAACTGTAATAAATATGGTTACCACATTCTGATCAGTCATATTTGGGGGAAAAAGAAAAAAAAACAAAAAAAACACCAAACCTGACGGTCCAAAGCAATGTTGTACAGTGCAAAGTTAAGTCTGAAATATTTAGAAGCTGTTTCATTGGAATACATGGGACTTTATGACAATACAGTAGACTACCTGCTGCCCAAGCCAGGATCCTATAATTTTAGCTCTGTTTTTTTTTTCTAAGACAAACACAGTGCATAGGTTGCATTCGCAGCAAAGTTCTCAATGAAGTCAAGCTTCTAGCTTTGAAATTAACACATCTAATGTGCAATTCCCAGGGTACAGTAAATCATTTTAGAATCATATTCCTGTAAACATACTGCAAATTGCATTTTCACACAGTAACTTCTTAAAGTAAAACTACCTCTTTAGATCAAATAACATTTTTTTCTGACTTCTGAAAGACTTACAGGTTCAACTGTTTCGCAGAATTACTGTTCAACAGGAAACACTGACTAAAACTCCATCACTCCAACATATTGGAAAAGAGAACAATATCAATTGTTCCAGAGCACCTAGAGCTTGTATTGTTAGAGACCAAAGAAGGGAACTTGTAACAATTATCAAACTCTACTCTTAAAATTTGTTGCTGCATTTGGAATAGATGCCATCAAATACAGAACTGTGTATTAATGATACACAGGTGAACAAAATTTGCCTCCTAAATGGCAAGAGGGCAGAAATAACAAGTGAAGAGATCATATTTTGGGCTTAAAAATATGACCAGCACAGAAAGATGACTGACAGATTAACTGAACATATGTTTATGCAATAATGCTAATGGATTTACACTACCAGATTTCATTACTGTTTCAAAAGCACTTTTGTACTTAAGTCAGAAAAATACCATGCCTTGTTAAGGAGGTACTTCAAGATGTCTGAAGCAAAATCTCCCCCTGCGAGGTATAGCCGTCTGTGAGGAACGGACAGGTTCCTCACAGGAAGGGACAACAGTTTAATGCTTCACGCTTTTTTAAGCCCATCTGAAGCTAATTTTCAACATGCCACTCAAGCTTCTAAGTAGGGATGTTGATGTGTTTGTTCTTTCTTTCCATGCTTGCTCCAACAGCAGAATTACTTTTTACTCTACCTGGCTCAAGAATATAAGCTCGCCTAAAGGAGAGCCATAGTCCATTTCAAAGTCAGTCAGAAACTAAACTGTTACATGTTGCTTAATTCAGAGTACTCAAAAAAATAATCAGGAAAAAACTATGTTGTGACTGTACTTGCGGCTTGGTAGTCATGGGAATCTGTCACAGACACTTGGGATATTAGGTGTGATGTAAGCAGCCATGCTAATATTCCAGGCAAAGTCTTAAGAGTAAGATGCCCTAGAGATTTTACAGTATCATTCTGAGAAGTTTATGTGTTAGGAAAATGCAGGTGACTGGTTCCCATGACTAACCTGAGTTAGATCTGTTACAGAAATAGCCCTTTCATATTCTTCTGAAAAATAAAAACAACCCTAAACAAACCAACCATCTCACATATGGTTTCTATTACCTTTGTAACTCATTGCACTGTGCATATTTCATTTTAGGTGTGAGCAGTCCACGTCTCTCCACTGGCTGTGACAAGAAATGGATTCTGCATTACATAAGTTAACTGACAAGTGCTCCAAAACCTTGTACAAGCAGCCAGGCAAAGTAAACCACACTATAAATCTTTTTTTGTTGAACCGTTTTAATAAATAATACCAACCTGTATACTGAAGATGCATGGGGTGTCCTACATACAGCATGTCAATATGGGGTGGATGTTTTACCCTGATTAGCCTTGTTTGGTTCTCTAAAGAAGGAGTCACACAAAAACTAGGAACAAAGTCTTTCTGGCAGTCCATGTTGGTTCGACAAACTTTGCTGGCTTCAATAACTTTTCGTGCTGGCAGACAGGCATACTGCAAAGGGCATTTAAAAAGGTTATAAAATGTAAAGGTATTTTCCAACAGATCAAAATAAAAGGTATCACATATTCCTTTTTAAAGCAAAGGAAGTGCTTCACTGATATACTACCAGCCCATGAAGAGCTGAAATCTTATTTTTTGGGGGTTTTGTCAAATCCTTCAGAACCTCTACCTGACACATACTCAACCTGTCATTCCATTTTTGGTGGAATGTGAAAAAGAGGCTGTGCACATGTACCAGAATAAAAGCTGTTTTTAAAAATGTACACACATGCACAACAGAAAAATCAAGGCATCTAAACATAAGTCAGTGATTTTTAATGAACAGAGCCTGCATCAACATACTAGTGACTAACTGTTCAAAAAGTTTCAGTCTTCATAGATTTAAAAACTTATTTGGCTGAACAAAACCTTATGTTCAGCAAACAAACCTACCAGCTGTGGGGTAGCTAGGGAACCATTCTCAACTGTTTCACTCTGCAGGCTGAAAGACCAGATCTTTCTTGCTCCCCACAGGCCAAAAGAGAGTACAGCAGAAAGGAACAGGAAATTGGTTTCCTCCCTCATGTCTCTTGTAAAAGCTCAGTGACAGTTTTCCTTTTGTTCTTAAACACAAGCAAGGAAAGTTCTTCATCTACTGTTTGCCTCAGGAAAAAAAAAAAAACAAAAAAAGGATTTTTTTCCTTCTTAGCCCGATAGTTACACTCCCCATAGATGCATGAGTGTCAGACACTCTCCATTAACTTTAATACAAGCTCTGCCTATTCTAATTAGGGGAAGAGGGCATACTTTCAAATACTGCTGTATAGCACTGCAAAGACTGTTTAAAATGATTGTTCAAAACCCCACAGCCTGTCTAAGGACACTTGGAAGTCATAGGCTTCTGGATGCTTTTATTTCTTTTCTGTTCCTAAGAAGCAGTCATGAGCTTAAGAATGTCAAAACTCAGTGAGGCAGTGATTTATCAAACCTTGCTGAACTCCAGGATGTTACCAGCCACGGATATATTTCAAATGAACTGCTGCTCTAGGCTCAATTCTTAGTGACTAAATACAACAAACCCACCCTGGAGTTGGAAGTTTACCATCATAGAAACTGTAAACATAGCAGACTTAGGAACTGACTTATTTCCCTTTCTTTAGGTATTTATCACAAGTCTTCAGAACAATGATGAACTGGTATGTGTAGAAAAGTTTACACAGTTGATACTTGTGCTTTTTCTTGTAAAGAGAACTGTTAGAAAGATTCCATTACTGTCAATCTGGATCATGTATTTTAACAAACTTTTCTGTATCTTTAACAGAGTAAGTCAAAATCCTGCTGACAAACTTTATGGGGTCCCACAAGTTACAAGAAAATCAACGTGGTGAAAAAGGAATCAAATAGAGGCTCTGATTTGAGAAACTGGGCAATCCCTAGGACCTTCTCTTCCATGTTTTTACTTTTATCCCAGTGATCAGAACCGCTGGCTTCAGATAACTGAACACATAATCCAGTGCTTTGCTCTGCCTGTAGTGCTCAGCACCTTTAAGACTGAAGCACCAAAATAAGCAATTTCACGTTGTTCTCAAAAGTTGTTTTTCTCACTAATATTCTGCATCCAGTGGTGAAAATGGGAAAGAGGTCTTTCTGCCTAAAGGAATGAGGGGTATTAAGGTCTTTTCTGATTCTTCCAGAGAATTCCTGAATGGTCATGGGAAAAATAATTTCTAATATTTTGGCTTTTTAAAGCTCTAAATGGGGAGAACAACATACACATACACACCCTTACTACAAAACTGTAGATACTCTTATACACTTAAGTATGCTGCATAAACATTGTAAATATTACTAATTTAATTTAAATAATTTCAGATTAAAAAAAATAAAAATTAGCAGTTTACATAACTTACCAGTTGGCTGTCCAAGTTATTGCTATATGAAAAGCAAACGTCTGTGAGGCTGTTGTTACTACAACATTCAACTGTGCCATCGAGTCTTCTATAGACTAAAGAACACAGGCATAGGGCAAATCATGAATATTCTAGCAACTTCCTGAAAATAAATCAGTCTGCATCAAGTAAAACAATCATTCTGTGGCCCTCAAGAATCACAGCAATTCACACAGCATAGCTGTGGTTCAGTCATAACTAAGAATAGGCTTCACCACTTACAAGTATGAATGTTGCTTGATTTCACCATGTCACATACTGATTTTTTCATCCTAATAAATTCCCTTGAGATACTGGGGATCTACCACTGCAGTGTTCTGAGCATGACAAGTTACAAAATACTTCTATCTGTTGCCCTCAACTTGCATTAAGGTTGCATTAAGGCAATCTGTTAGCTGCTACTGTACCAGTCTCACTGGCTGGCTGTGGAAATGACCAAGACTCAAAATGTCCTTATTAAAAACATTAAAGCCTTTACAAGATTCAAATTTTGAAAGCCTTCTAAGCCTTGAATGCTGCAGCAGTGAATAAATGATGTCTTAAACCATGATTTAACTAGTACGGTACAGAATCTGTGTAGAGATGTTCTTTAAATAAATTTAACCTAACTTAATCTACAACAGCTTTTAAAGAAGCACACAAAAGAAAGGTCACTGTAACAAGCTTTGTCACAGCAACACTGCAGTAGACTACTGTGAAGCAAATCAAGCCTGCGATACTGGTTGCTGATTTATCATTGCATAACCTGCAGGCCACTAACATGGAAATTTATGCCTGGGACTTACAGATGAAAGCACTGTACCACACAATCCTTTTCTCGAGTATCCTGATATTACGCAAGTACATAGAGTCATAGAATCATAGAATAGTTAGGGTTGGAAAGGACCTTAAGAGCATCAAGTTCCAACCTCCCTGCCATGGGCAGGGACACCTCACACTAAACCGTGTCACCTAAGGCCTCATCCAGCCCGGCCTTGAACGCTGCCAGGGATGGCGCATTCACAACCTCCTTGGGCAACACATTCCAGTGCCTCACTACTCTTACAGTAAAGAACTTCTTCCTTATATCCAATCTAAACTTCCCCTGTTTAAGTTTTGACCCATTACCCCTTGTCCTGTCACTACAGTCCCTAACGAAGGGTCCCTCCCCAGCATCCTTATAGGCCCCCTTCAGATACTGGAAGGCTGCTATGAGGTCTCCACACAGCCTTCTCTTCTCCAGGCTGAACCGTCCCAACTTTCTCAGCCTGTCTTCATACGGGAGGTGCTCCACTCCCCTGATCATCCTCGTGGCCCTCCTCTGCACTTGTTCCAACAGTTCCATGTCCTTGTTATGTTGAGGACACCAGAACTGCACACAATACTCCAAGTGAGGTCTCACGAGAGCGGAGTAGAGGGGCAGGATCACCTCCTTCGACCTGCTGGTCACGCTCCTTTTGATGCAGCCCAGGATATGGTTGACTTTCTGGGCTGCGAGCGCACACTGAAGCCGGCTCATGTTCATTTTCTCATCGACCAAAACTGATACGCGGGTAGACTCCATAACTCGTTAAAGTTGTAAAGTAGGCATGCTTTATTCAGCGCTGAGACGCATGGGGGATAGTTCCTCCAAAAGCATGCGTACCTCAGCGTTCTTCTCCTTCATATTTATACATGTTCATGAGGTTACACAACACGCTTACACGTATTCATGACCTATCCCCTTTCGTATTACGATGAGGTAAAAGGTCCTTGCTTACGAAGTGTCTCCTGGTGATCATGGGCGAGGGTCTCAAGATGAAGTAAAGAGTCTTCCTTGAACTTTTCACCTCTAGTCGTCGCGCATGTTCCCTGGTGATTTAGTCGCTGTCCAAACTCCAAAGCTGATTTCAGCCGGTTTAGGGGTCCAGACAGCAGGAACCAAGCTACTGTTCCTTTCTCTTATCAATAGCCTTGGTCCTCCCACCCTGTTCCAGCAAGCATGGCAAGCACAGTAAGTGTTGAGCACGCATTTCTTGAGTAGGCATGAGTAAGCAGTAACATTGTTAAGCAAGCGGCTTAACCCTAACCCCCTGAACATCAGTTAACCCTTCACATCAACACCCCCAAGTCCTTCTCTGCAGGGCTGCTCTGAATCTCTTCTCTGCCCAACCTGTAGCTGTGCCTGGGATTGCTCCGACCCAGGTGGAGGACCTTGCACTTGGCATGGTTAAACTTCATAAGGTTGGCATCAGCCCACCTCACAAGCATGTCGAGGTCCCTCTGGATGGCATCCCTTCCCTCCAGCGTATCAACCGAACCACACAGCTTGGTGTCATTGGCAAACTTGCTGAGAGCACACTCAATCCCACTGCCCATGTCACCGACAAAGATGTTGAACAAGACCGGTCCCAACACCGATCCCTGAGGGACACCACTCGTTACTGGTCTCCAGCCGGACATTGAGCCACTGACCATGAGGCCATGCAGCCAGTTTTTTATTCACTGAGTGGTCTACCCATCAAATTGATGTCTTTCCAAGTTAGAGACAAGGATGTCATGTGGGACAGTGTCGAACGCTTCGCACAAGTCCAGGTAGATGATGTCAACTGCTCTGCCCCTGTCCATCAGTTCCATAGCCCCATCATAGAAGGCCACTGAATTGGTCAGGCAGGATTTCCCCTTAGTGAAACCATGCTGGCTGGCACCAAGCACCTCCTTGTTTTTCATGTGCCTTAGCATGCCTTCCAGGAGAATCTGGTCCAAGATTTTGCCAGGCACAGAGGTGAGACTGACTGGTCTGTAATTCCCCGGGTCATCCATTTTCCCCTTCTTGAAAATGGGGGTTATATTTCCCTTTTTCCAGTCGTCGGGAACTTCACCTGACTGCCATGATTTTTCAAATATGATGAGCAGTGGCTTAGCAACTTCATTCGCCAGCTCCTTCAGGACCTGCGATGGATTTCATTAGGCCCCATGGACTTGTGTACGTTCAGGTTCTTAAGATGGTCTCGAACCAGATCCTCTCCTACAGTGGGCCCAAGGTCTTCATTCTCACAGTCCCTGTGTCTGCCTTCCAGGACTTGGGTGGTGTGGTCAGAGCATCTGCCAGTGAAGACTGAGGCAAAGAAGTCATTAAGAACCTCAGCCTTCTCCAAATCCAGGGTAGCCAGTTCTCCTGATAGCTTCTGGAGAGGGCTCACATTGTCCCTAGTCTGTCTTTTGTTCGCAATGTACCTATAGAATCCCTTCCTGCTATCCTTCACATCCCTAGCCAAGTTTAATTGTAACTGGGCCTTAGCTTTCCTAACCTGGTCCCTAGGTTCCCAGACAATATCCCTGTATTCTTCCCAGGCTGCCTGTCCTTGCTTCCACCTTTTATGAGCTTATTTTTTTCCCTCTAAGTTTCCTCAGGAGCTCCTTATCCATCCACAGAGGTCTCCTGGACCTCTTGCTGCGCTTCCTTCTAGTCAGGATGCAACACTCCTGAGCCTGTAGCAGGTGATTCTTGAATATCAACCAACAGTCTTGGGCCCCCTTGCCCTCTAGGGCTGTATCCCATGGAACCTTACTAAGCAGGTTCCTGAAGAGGCCAAAGTCTGCTCTCTTGAAATCCAGGGCAGTGAGCTTGCTGCACATTCTCCCCATTCTTCTGAGGATCTCAAACTCGACCATCTCATTATCGCTACAACCAAGGCTGCCCTGGAGTGTCATATTTCCAACCAGCCCCTCCCTGTTGGTGAACACAAGGTCAAGCATGGCACCTCTCCTTGTCGGCTCCTCTATTACCTGCTCCTCCACACAATCGAGGAGCCTCCTGGATTGCTTGTGCTGGGCCATACCGTCCCTCCAACAGATATCAGAGTGGTTGAAGTCCCCCATGCAGATAAGTGCTTGCGAGCGTGAGGCTGTTCCTATCTGTCTATAGAGAGCTTCATCCACAGATTCCTCTTGATCAGGCGGTCTGTAACAGATCCCCACAATAATGTCCCCATTGCTGTTCTCCCTTTAACTCTGATGCAGGAACTCTCTGTTAACTGATCACCTGTCCCCAGACAGAGTTCCATACTCTCCAGCCTATCCCTAACATAAACAGCAATTCCCCCTCCCCGCCTGCCCGGCCTGTCTTTTCTAAAGAGCCTGTAACCTTCCACTCCCAACACTCCAGTCACAGGAGCCATCCCATCATGTTTCTATGATACCAATTATATCATATCCCTGCAGTCGTGCACACATCTCTAATTCCTCTTGTTTGTTCCCCATACTATGGGCGTTTGTATAGAGGTATCTGAGCCGAGCTCCAAATGAAGCTGGCTCATTGGCTGGAGTGGCTGAAATACCTCTACATCACTCTGAGTATTTATTATAGGTGCTGGCAACTGACTGGAAGTGTTGGGATGGAATGATGCTCCCCACCCCCAACACATCTAGTTTAAAGGTGCCTTGATCAGCCTGGCAAGCCTCCTACCAAAACAGCTCTTTCCCTTCATTATCGGACCAGCTCCACCAGCCTCCAGTAGACCTGGCCTCCCAAATAGAGCCCCATGTTCTAAATACCCAAACCCCTGACTATGGCACCACTGTTCTAACCATTTATTAATCTGGCAAATCCACCTAGCCTTTTTAGGGTCCTCCCCTTTAACCTGGAGAATTGATGAAAAGACTATCTGAGCTCCAGAGCCCTAACCACCTCTCCCAGGACTCTGTAGTCCTTCTTAATGTTCTCCGGGCTACTATCTATATCACTAGCACCCACATGGATGACTAGAAGTGGGTAATAGTCAGTGGGACTTACTAGACAAGGCAGCCTCTCTGCAACATCCCTGATTCAAGCCCCCGGTGGGCAACACACCTCCCTTGAGAAAATACGTATTTTTGAATAGTGAATGACCATGAAACTGGTTTCCTTATGAACTACATTGAAAACACTTTTTTTAATTTCAAGAAGGTCCTTGGGGCACTGTTATCTGTCTAGCTTCATTCTCAAATAGTTTACTCTTCATTTGTTTTATGGTCAAGTAGATAGGGTCGATTTGCTAGATACATTTTCATTGATATTCAGTATTTATGTCAAGTTGTGAACCGTCAAGATTTTGACAAATGTCAGCTGCTAGAGATTGAACAGAGTTCACTTAATTTAAGAGGAATATTTCTCATTGCTGGAGGCTTTATGACTGAAAATGCAGACAGGCTGGTCTGATTAGAATGCAGCAGTGGGACAATGAGCTGCTAGCACAATACAGCAACCAAGCTTGCAAGCAGTATCGAGTCTACAGTATTAAGTTTCTAGTATTTCAATCTAAACAAGACTAGTTCAGTTGCAGAATATGCAGTTTTATTATTCGTAACTCTGAAATTGCATTCCAGAGAACAGCAGAATCAGAGCATATATACCTACAGCATCTAAGAATTGATTCTTCCTTGTCATCTCTGCCCAGCTGAAAGCATGTGTCAAAGTTGCCCTCCTCTTCAGAAGGATAATCCAAACTGCTAGCTCTCTAAAAGCAGGATCTTACCCATACTTCACTAGTTTCCTGTTTAAATATTTATCTTTATCTTGTTTAAATATTCCAGTTGTCAGATTACTTTCCTTACATACTAGAAAGAAAGATAAATTACCTTTTTGGTCTCACAATGTAACTATAATGCATCAAAAAACATGGGTAGTCAAGCTGCCTGACCTCCTGTTTACTTCAGTATGATGAAACAAACGCAGTGACAATTTTAAAGCTCTGAATAGCATCATATAGGTTTTGCTCAGTACAAACCAGACCTTACTATTTTCCTGAGCAATGCAAAACTTTGAAGCCCAGGCCAGCCATCAGCCACTTAGACTCCCAAAAATTTCGCCCTATGTTCTCAGTAGCCCCTTACCTTTGTAATTCAGTCTCCATGGATGCTTGCATGAAACAAACTTTAGAGAGCTTTAGGGCACATCACAAGACATTCAGCCAATTTAACTTGACTGTTCTTTTTTGTTCTACTAAATTTTTGTTTATTGTTCTAGTTTAGTTCAGTTCAGGGTTTTTTTTGTTTCTAAGGGGTGAACTGTTACAGCAACAAGCACTCTAGTGTATAAATGAAAACAGAAGGAAACAGACTGACTTGCAGAAGCAATATGTGCAATCCAGACAAAACTAAGTTTATGGGCAAAGACACTGTGAGATTGAAGAAGCAAATGAAACTTAAAACCCTCATAGTGAGACAGATCAGAGTAAGTGGCCATAATAAAGCACATTATTGGGTTAAGCCATACAATTTGTAATGTCATGCTGATCAAAGCGGTAAGGTAATGCGTGCAATTTACATCTGTAAAAGATCACTGAGTTGATCCATATAACTGAACTAAAAATAGAGGAGATAATTCTATTACCGCTAATAACTAAGTTATGCAACATCCCTAAGAGGCAAATTTCATTATTCATGTCATAAAGGATGTTTGCATAGGGTGACTGGAAGACTAGAGAAATTCTTCTGTCTTCTACCTACTTCTTCCTCACTTTCAGGTTTCACAAAATAGAATGGCATATTGCTAAGTGCTGAAGACAGGACAGCAGACTCAACTTAGGAGAAATCTGTCCTCACCAACATATCCTACATTCAAAACAGTCATCAAGACATGATAAAATGACAATATAAAATAATGAAGAGAGTACCTAAAGTCATACCTCTAGCTGGAAAGCTTAATTGCTGTAGGGTGGCTGCACTTACACAGTAGCCAACCTGTGACTTCTCTGAAATGTCTCCCAGACAGGAATTCCAGTCTTCCACATTATAAACTGGGCAGTCTTGCAGATTAGTGACAAGGTCTCCCACAAAAAGACCTCTTGGTCCATTGGCAGGAGAATCCTAAGAAGAAACAGTCAAGTCGGTCATATTATTACAGTTAAAACAACAAGGATTTTTTTACAGTTCTGCCAAATAGCCATGAAATCTTTAGGTTAAGACACTATTTCCAGAGAAGGAGAGTATTTCAGGCTCCACGAGAACTGATTATTTCAACTTATGATAGAGCATTTCAAAAGCAATATGCTCTACAAATAATAACTTTTTTAGTCCAAAGAAAAAGAAAAGGGCAAGTCTCCACGTGTTCCAGGGACCGATTCAAACTTGAGAAATTATTTTCATACAAGTTAATACACTGTGGCTTTTCCTACCATTTTAAGTTCAAGTAGCTTAAATTAATACACTGAATCTTTCAACACAGCAGGTTGAACCTATACTTTCAAGGGTATAAAGCATAATAAATGTCACTCTATCCTGAGTCATAGGAGTTCATTTTGAGATCCAAGGCAGACTGAATACTTTCAGCTGTGCTGTTCAACTGTGCTGTTTTTGATTAAGCCAGAAAAAAATCAGTCCTTTCCAGAATCTCAGCAGTCTCTCTCTACTTTGCTTTCAGCTGACCAAACAAGCAAGTAAATCAGCTCAAAATAATCTTTAACACTAAAACCAGATAGAAGTAATTAGAGTGATAATGCAGTTTCCAGTAGATTTACTTGGTGCCAATATTGAAAAGAAGTTAAAATAAAACAAACAAAACCGAAATAAGCCTGCAAACTCATCTCAAATGTCTAAACAGATTTTTAGTATGACGAATAGTCTATAATTATTCACACCATGTTCCTTCATTTATTAATACTAAAACACATGTGACTGAGAAGCAAACGTCAAGCAGCCAAAGAGTGGAATACATTAGACTCTGCAGAGTGCTACACTGACCAAATCTGATTGTGATGATAAGAGACACAGGTACTCTCAGGTCACAAAGCATGCAATATGAAAACAGTAAAGATCTTTTCTTACCTCTGCAACCTCAGTGACAAGTGCCCCAACACCCGTGTAATAGAAAGGGAAAAGAATGGCTGGCAGCAGAAACAGAACCATGAAACTTGCAACACCAAGAACAAAATTATGCCATACTCCTAAAAAGAAGGAAAAAAAATTTTTAAGTAAACAATAGTAACAGAAAGGTGACTTTGCAATGCAAGTTTCTACAGTCACCTTCTAATCAACTTTCCTGAAATGATTACTGTAAGAATGGATGAAAAGTTAATTTTTGAACAGAGGCATAAAAGAATATGTATATTACTTTACAAACTGAAGTATCTATGATGTCACTTTGTAGGGAAGTTTTAGAGAAGCCTCTGAGCCCCTGAGAATTATACTATCAGAAGAGAGGTTAAGTTTATTTTTAAGATGTCATTCTACCATATTGATATTTCATCATGTCACTACTTTTCTAAGTACGTAGTAGGTAGAGTATCCAAAAGAAAAACCGGGCTTCTGAATCAATACTTAAAACTACAGTTTTGATCTACAGTTTCTATCTACAGATCAATCATAGATATTAAAACATTAGTAGAATTAAACGTATTACTTGTCACCTCCTACCAGAACAAACTGTTACATTTAAGAATCTTAATAATTAGTCCTACATGTGAATAAATACTGTTTGTCCTGCTCTGCAAGATGTCTGAAATTTAGCTGCAATTCAGTATTTTTCATGGTTATCTCCATTGTACTAACGAAAATAACTACATGTATATGTGCAAACAAGTTTAGAAAATTATTTGAAATAAGGCTTCTTCTACAAGAAAATCTGGACCTAAAACCACACCAAGAAACTGAGTTGTGCAATCAGCATTTCCTGACACATTATTCTGGGCAACCTATTTGCAACTGCAATTTTTAAACTACGCTGTTCTCCATAGGAAGAAATGAACCAGTATCATAAGACGTGCTTGGCTTCCTTCAACATCCAGTACTATACAGATTTTCCCATTTATTTTGTGTTCTTGGCCAAACATTTCGTATGACCACTGCAGGAAAACTTTTCAGTGTCGAAGACTCCTTATTTCCTTTTTATAATGCTTCATCTTGTTAAAAGGGGTTTGAGTCAGTTCTGTATTTACAGTGCAGTTACAAGACAGGAACTAAAGTAAATATAACCTATCTTTCTTGCACTGCATATAACACAGGAATCATAACATATGGCAGACTCTTATTTGCCCTGGTTATCTCTACCTGTCACCTGGTTGTCTTATACATTTCTAATGATGCAGAAATGAGAGACATTTTTGGAGTACTTTAACTAAGGGTTTTTTGCCATTTCCCATAGTAGATGCTTCTTAATGTGATTTCCCTTTCTATAGTTTTTAATCATATCTCATTGAAAGGCAATCAGATAGATGAAATGTTTCAGCAATCAGTTCTCTTTATCTCGCACACATACGTATATGCGTGCGCACACACACAAGTGCAACAAACCCCAAAGTACTAGGTAAATGTGTTACCTTTATTGCTTTAAACTTTTTATCTTAGAAATTTTTTTTTTTTTTTCAGCTCAACAGCTTAACACAGGATAAAAATCACAGACCAAAACAAAATTCATTTGTAACAGTGTGGCTGCTATAGAGAGTAAACTGGAAAAAAACCCTTAAATAATAAAAAATTAGGTGATGGGACTGCTAGCAGGTGACATGAATACTTTCAAACTGCTAGGAAAACATGGGCTTTAGCACTATAATCTACACAGTTTGCTGTATGGAATACAGGAGAAAAGTCTAAAATAGAAAGGCTTCAAATTCATCCCAGGTGATCCACAGAAAATAAATAGGCTTAAAATGAGAATAACTGTAGGGGCACAATGCTGTGTATACAAGTAATTTCATTTTGCTAAAACAGCCTCATCCGTGGATACCTAATTCCTTATATTTAAAAAGGGATACTTTGCCCAGCCCTTAAAACAACTTAAAATAATTACTTTATTAATTATTAATAAATTTTAAAAAATTAAGTTTAAAAAATCTTTTAACTTTTTCCTGTTGAAGACAACACAAAACGCATTAAAAAGGGTCTCAAAAATAGTACAAATGTTTGAATTATAAGAAAGTGCAGCACAGAAGCACTTTTTATCTACTGGGCATGGAATTAGTGCTAAAAATATCACAAGTCTTACAAGAACGCTCATTCACTATTCTTGAACTCACGATGCCATCTGCTGTATAACAAATATACTCTTTAATCTCCAGAGTATAGGTGGATTACAAAAGGAATATTCGGTGTCATTCTCCACTCTGTTTCTTTACTTCGCTGCCATACAAAAGTCTGAAAGCAAGCCTCTGGAAACTCAGATCTTCAGAACAGTGAGAACACGTTCATTCAACTGCTCTGACAATTAAAAAAAAACTGTGTCAAATTTATCGAATATCACATTTTATTATTATCAAACATCCTAGTTATGAAACATACTTATCATTAGCTGCAAAAAAAAAAAAAAAGCATATATGTGCTATACCTAACTGGTAACAAGCCACTGATGCCAAACCAGTATTGGAACATACTTGTTCCTACCTTGTATTCCCCTATATCTAGTTCCTCAAGAAACCTGAAAAATTATAGGTGTTTGTTTGTCATCAAAAATATGCAATTATTTTCTGTTACACCTTATAATCTAATTTTTCTAGATGATTTCACAGCAATGTAGGTAAACAACCCATTTGGAAAATTAGTATGTCTTCTCTTGCAGTTTTGCTCACAGTAGCTGGAAATGGAAATTGACACAGGGCATCGTGGAAGTTAGCCTATTACAGTGAATGATTTTGGTTCATTAGGGTATTTGGAATATAGATATATTTACTTACCTAACTTTTATCATCGTTTACTTCATTTACGAAAGCTTGAAAATACGCTTTCCTAATGGCTTCTGTATGCCCAGCCTAAACCCTTCTATATAATGTTTTAGTTACAATATTCAAGAAACAATGTTAATGTCTAAACATTACAACAAGACGGCTGCTATCCTACTTCTCCAAGAACTAAACCAAGATGCTAATTTTTTCTGTCTGTCTTACAGTAATCTCTTTGGATGCTGGTGTTTTAGCCTTTATTTCCTCTTGATGGCAACATCAAAACACAGCGACCTGTATAATAACATAACTCAAATGTCACTGAAAATCACTCACAATACTATTGAAAAAAATCACATAATACATTGCTTCTATTGCAGAAAGCGGTAGTGTATTGCTCAAAGGTGTTCACCTGTGATAGCAAGTCATATTCTCATACCACCAGTCTCCTGGCTGAGTATTTTCCAGCTTGCATGCTCCAAGATTTTGCTACTTAGGCCGTACAACAACAACAACAACAACAACAACAAATATAGAAGGAAATTCTGAACTTCGGCACCTGTAAAAGCTTTTTCTAATGAGAGAGTAAGGTCAGGAACCACATACTTTCCTCAACCACACAACTGGAATTTCTTATGCACAGCTAATCTGAATTAGGCCCAGGATATATAGTATCATTTTTCATGACAGGAAACTGGTACTCATTTAAACTCCTAGAAACTGACATCTCTCTCCTTCAGAAAACAGCACAGTATGGACAGTAATGATCAAATGATTTTCTGTAATTACAATGCAGGTTCAGAGCAGAAGGATCACCTTTAGGTAAATACAAGCTTTTGTACTTCTTCATTTCAAACCTTCAATTCTCCATCAAGAATTCACAAATAACGCCTGTAGAGTAAGTAACAGTGCTAAGCAAAGGTTTAGTAAAAAAGCACAAACTATCACCTGCACAAAATATCCTTAGTTGCTGGACTGGAGATATCAGTTGCAAGTGGGTTGTGAAGAGCTCAACAAATGCTCCAGGATAGACAACGAAGATAAAAATCCCAAATCCATTAAATCGTACTTGTTCTCTTAAGAAAAGAAAATAACAATGAAGTGGTGCTACTTCAAACAAAAGAAAAACTGAGAGATTCTACATAGCACATATTTCTGACAATGAGAACAACTAAAATTATAACTGAAAACCTAACATTTTTTCGCAATACCAACAATTGAAAGATAATTAAACTACAGGATGTTTTCCACAGTAGTTGCCACTTTTCAACAGCACACATTTGTGACCCTAGGAAAAGATAAAGGATAAGGGCAACTTCTTTTCTGTCTCCTGGTAACAGTAACACATAAAATACTTAAAAAAAAAAAACAAACAAAAAACCAACAGAAACCAAAACAAACTATTTTCACTTTAACATTTGGGGGATTTTTTCTTTTAAGTAAAGAAATCGCAGCTTGTAGGATGCAGTTTCAAACTAATCAATGAAAAATCATCTGGAAGAAGCAATTGCTTTCGTCTTAAAGGAACACTTATTGATTTCTGGTATTTATAATTTCTGTTTCCCCTGAATGAAATTCAGAGTAAATTGTAAACTATAAAAAAATGAGAGAAATTTTCATTTGATAAAATGAATACAAGTCAGGAGGTTAAAAGGACAAATGCTATTTAAATATATTAATAGCTGACACTATCATACAGATAATAAAAACATTTTTCAGAGGTTTTACAATTGCATTTAAATGGCACTTTTTGACATAACTATATAAAGGTTTTATGAAGCTAGAAATTTCATAAGGCACCAATAGAGGCATGACAACCATATTCCACAACAATTACATTCCAATTATTATTCCAAGACAATCACGTTCCAAGACAAAACAAGCACAGATCAGCTAATCTTGTATTTTTACAGAGACACTACACTGGGCATAGCATTTTATTTATTCACATTTATTTATTATGCATATACAATAAAAGAAGACACAGAATTATACAAACTCATCAGAATGAAGTAATACATTAATTCCCTGGAGTTAACTCATCAGACCTACCCATGCTACCAATTAATGCAGCCTAATGCCTATACATAATTTCATGACTTGGATAGGAGGTACAGAGGGAAGAAGAAAAAGGCTTTTTTGGCACAAGCCTTGACAAAGCTAAGGCTCAAAATATTCTAAGCTCTTTAGTTCACAGCCAATACTATTGTGAACTGAAGTTGGCAAAACTGTATTCAATCTCAGGGAGCCAAAGTGATTTGCCAGAATAATAGTATTTGCCCGCAGCACAGCTATTTAGTAAAGGCTAAACCCTGAGGATTGACCGTAACAGCAACACAGAGCCAACCTGTGCTAGGATTGAAGGAAAAAAAAAAAAAAAGAGTCAAGCACAAAACAGCAGCAGCAATGCGCATCGAACAAACTAATTTTTTCCCCTGGAAATAACCGGGAACCATTTTTTTGACAAAACCTTAACCCAAATGTGAACATTAATAGCCTTTCCTCAGGGTCTTGAACGAAGAAACCACACCACTAACGTATAAAAATTATATATTCTACTTAAAAAGAGCTTTATAGTTACTCCTGGCTTATCTGCAGCTAGCCAGAGCATGTGAACACACTTTGAAAGAAAGGAAATGTTGTTACTTCTTCCTGTGATGGGATGAGCAAGAGCAAGAGCTTCATCCTCTACAGAAAAATCCTTGTACTAGGGGAAAAAAAGCTGAAAGACAAACAGAGCATGAAAAAACACAGAGGGTCCAAAACCACCCCCTTAACTGAAAAATTTTGGGGTTATAAAAATGTAGTAATGGGTTAAAATGCAGTCATGACTCCCTACACTCAAGAAGATTACAGAAACAACTTAGGGCTTTGTGCTCATAATTACGTCCACGAGAAATCCGGAGAACATCTGAATATCAGTCTCAGTAACCACCACTTAACCTTCTAAAGTGTCATCTGACAGCAATGACTAACCATGTCAAGTAACTTTTTTATGAAGTAATCATCATAGTGAAGTGACACTAAAAATATCATCTTTGATCAAAATTAACACACCTTTGAGATTAACAGGGCAAATGACATTCAACTGAATTACTTCTTCAGCCTTTTCATATGCTACTGCAAAAGCTAAGTTTAAACAAATAAAGTTAAAATCCATTTTAAAGTACCATTGTGCAATAATGCATGCGTCCACTTCAAGGGCTACAGCTGCAGAAATGTAATTGCTGTGTGAAAAACAACACTTAAAAGAAGTATTCTTTTAAATTTGATGCAGTGTGGTATAATTGCAATGTAGAAGTCCTTTCGTATCTGTAGAATAGACGCTGTATCAAAACTCTATCCTCACTGAACACCCAAACTTAAAATCTAAGAAAGATACGAAATACAGAATAAACAGACTCTTTAGATAAACCGAAGCAGTGCTAACAACATTCACCTGCAAGTAAATGCTCTGGAATACTAGGCTTTGCTAGCACATAGCAAGAGAAAAGTAATTTGTATTACCGAATAGCTGCCACCCCATGGCCGACTTCATGTATCACACCACTGATGAGAGTTGCAGAGAAGAAATAGGTCAGCTGGCTGACAGGCAAATTTACACCAGGCACCTGTTGATGTGGGCATGACAACAAAACACAACACAGGAGGAAACTAAGAGGTACAAAGACAAATCATTCTGCCCCTGAACCTGCTGCTCTGAGCTTCTTCAGACCCGCAACAGAACAGCAGCTGTTTTCACAGAGCACTGTCAGTTTGCACCTCTTCTCCCAATTTATTCAACATATTTTAAAATATATTAAATACATATTCTTTTGTTGAAGGTTGAAAAGCTCTCCAGGCACAAAAGCCTTCTCTCTGCACTACTCATTCCAGACAGTCCTGACCAAACGTGTTCTATTCTATATTAAGCTCACAAAGTTTATAGAAATGTACACAGACTTCCACTCAAATGAAACAGGCTTGGCAACTGTGAGGTTTAGTTTACAATATTCTGTGGGCAGTCATGTAGGTATAGAGCAGACCCACCCTTCAAAAAATAATAAAAATTGTGTGTCACTTAAAACACTATGAGCCCTAAAAGTTCAAAAACTGAGCCTACAACTGGAGCTGTCAGTTTCCCTTCTTCCTTCCCTTCTTTCCCTTCCTTCCCCTTCCCTTCTTCCCTATCCAAATCACAGACTATCTCAAATTTATAATGTTAAAAAAGGGCAAACTTGCCTACTGTTCAAGTGTTGGCAGTCTACAAATTTGGCTAAAATTTGGCAATTTACCTTTTCTTTTAAGTCCTTCAGTGCACTCAGTAGTCATGAGACATCAACTGATTTCAGACAGGCTTCAGAACAGCCACGAATCAAAGAATGAGGAGCCATCCCCTCCTTTCTCCTTATGGACACAGAGCGCACTCTACTACAGTCTCTAAGAGCTGTTGTGAACGCAGCTTGAATCGCAATCCAGTGGCAGAAAAGATGGTACATGAAAAAATTCTACCTTGTCAATTAGGAGTCTAAAAACTACCCTTGTGGTCAGAAAAGGCTCCAGATCCTGTTTGATTCTATCTTCATTCAGTCCTGCACATTCCACAATTACATGCATTCACCTACCCACACAGCAGAACTCTACAATAGGTTGGTGAGACAATCTAGCTAAAAGAAATTGTTCAAAAGACTGTTTTCAATACCATTAAACAGAATCATTTCACAAATTCTGTTCAGAGTGTGATCATGACCAAGATACTTAACTGGCACAACTATCATACCTCACTGTACGAAGACAGCTGCTCTTCCTTCATTAAGCATCCACTTAAATTACAGCATCAGCTGGTGGCACTAATGCCTCAGTTAACTTGTGTTGCTGTTCTGAGTACGCAGGAGGACAGACAGCAATAGCAAGACTTGACATTTTAATACTACCAAGACTATAGCCTGTCAGAATACAGCACCAGATGCCTTCAGACTTGCTAACTTGCTTTCGGACACGCTAACTCTCATGAAGGTTTCTGAAATCAACAGTGGTATTTTCTTAATCAGCACTGTTATCTTAGAGTTTATGGTCTTCTGAAAATGACTTTTAGTAAAAGAAGATCCTTTGCTAGTAACTGAGCTGTGCTTTTCCCACTTCTGTCAATAGGCAATCAACACGGGGGAGGGGGCAGCTGAAGAAAAAGAGCCCTGTTACCTACAGATGGGTACTTTAACTAAAATATATGACTGAACAAAAGAGGAAGGGTACAAAAATCTTAATAAAACATATGCAGAACTGTATCCCCTCTCTCCATAGCTAAAGGCTAAACACATTTATGTCACAGGCAAAAGTTGAGTTAAAAAAAACCAAAACACTTGTTTGGGGTTTTGTGGGTTTGTTTTTTTTTTTTGGGGGGGAGGCTGGTTTTGGTTTGGGGTGTTTGGGTTTGGTGGTTTGGTTTTTTTTTTGGTTACTTGGTTTTGGTTTGGTTTTTGTTTGTTTGTTTTAATGCCGGGGTGGGGGGGCTGTTTGGTTTCTTTTTTAACTAACTCACTCTCCTCCAGGAAGTCAAATACAAATAGCTAATTTAAATGAGAAGACCCTCCTGATTTGTTCTTCACCTCTTTGCAATCACACATGGATCCCTTTATTGTGTCAATTTATGCTGGCAAATTCCCTTCAAAAAGAATAGTAAAACACTTTAAAGGCAGAATTATACAACTGCGACCATTCAGAAATTAAAGAATGAGGTAGCAAAGAAAGAGAACCACAATTCAAATTAGAAGTTATCTTATCCCTATACATGACATTAAATTATCCCTATACATCTTTTTCAGTGCCTGTCTGTCCTTGGTTTGAATGCAATGATATTGCTAGTAAGCAGTCACTAAGGAATCAATTCCACATTGAAACTGTGAGCATTATCCTAGACTTTTGCTTTCACAGTTCCAATTCACACCACGTTAATTCCAAAGGCTCATCTTTATTTTGGTGGCCTCTAGGTTATTTTCTTCTAAGAGCAATATATTGCAACTGACCACTTTACTCTAGTGTCACAAAAGTGGATAGATCTATGATCTCAGAAAATGAAGATGTAAGTGAGGTTTGTCTTACTCCAGAATGTATGTAAGTACATGCTTAGGATAGACCCTGTTGGCATGTAAATTAAAAATTTTCTGTCTCATGTTCAACTTGTGTTCTACTGGACACACACAGACTGCCCACTCCTGACTGCTCCTGGAGATAATGCAAAAGCAGGCTGTGGACTGGGTAACTGCAGTGGCACTACCAGCACCAGCTATTCTCTCCCAGATCTTGTTACCTGCTTTTGCTGACACATACTGCATTTGCTATATTCACCCTCCATATGTGAAACAGACCCAAACCACCCCAAAGGTACTGAGCTTATGGCACATGATAACGATCAGGCTTCCTGCACTCATGTAACTTTTTAAGTCTAGCTGCCCACATTAAGTTTAGCACTTATGGGAAGGTCTATCATGGCAGCACACAATAACCAGCTTTTGTTCACTAGAAAAGCTGAGTACTTAGAGTAAAATGGCTGGGCATGTCTGCTGTAAGCCATGCAACAGAAGACAGAAGGCAGAGCAATCTCATAGGACTGCGTTTCTGACAATGACCATACATTCTGTCCAGATAGGGCTCCTGGGGAAATGAGGGTGGCTAAGACTCCTTCTAAAAGGTTATAACTGTTGCAAGATAATGTCAGGTCTTCCTTTACTGCCTTGTGTACAGATAAAAAAGGCAGTATTTGCAATCTCTTCCATTCTGTGAAATACATTCCTTTCTAAAACAATACAATATATTGTCAAGCATCAGAAATCCATTAAAAAATTAAATACATTATTATTAGGCCTTTGCCTAGATACTGCCAGAAATGGCACTTCAATTTTGCACTGCAAATTAGGGCATAACTCCTTGAAAAATCAAAAAATATGCCATCTCCTCACTAATAAACATTTGCTTCCACTCACACAAAGCTCTTTATACTTCTTTCGTTTTCCACTGATGTTTTGTATTGTAACAAATGAAATAGAAAGCCTCTCTTCTTGTGGAATAGGGCTGTGCTCTGCAAACTTTACAGCCACCAGTGCCTCTACATTGCACAACTCAGAGGAGGTAAATTCTTAGCTCTGTTTTGTATTCTTAGTACTATGATAATTTAGGGGTTTTCAAAATTACTAGCCCATTCTCACTCCCGAGAATTCTTAAAATAAACTCTTAAACATGTTTGCCTTCATTCATCTTCCCGTTTTTTCCTACCTCCACTCCTCATTCTCAAGGCTGGTAACAAACCAACAAACTTTTGCGTAAATGACTATCAGGAGTTAGGTTATTCTTGTATGGGAGGATTTAAGCATCACACATCCTTAAGAAGCTGGTTAAGATCAGTTCATAACACTCAAATAAAGACCTGAGGGTGAGAACACTTACCACAACTTGCAGCATACGATCATTCTGGGCTTTCGGTGCCTCCGTGAGCATCTGCGTCAGTGTTTGCATCAGTGTCTTTCCAAGAAGAACAACAGAGCCAAACATGGCAACTATGCCAAATACCATTCCTATGCTGAACCTACAGAGACAAACAAATAGTTTAGTAATGCATAGCCATAAGAAGATAGGGTATATTCTCTGGATATGTAACTGCTTTAGCACAACTCAGCACACCAAACTCACAGGGCAATACTTTTCTGATGCTACTATCATTCATGTCATCAACAATCCAGTACAAAAATATTTTCTAATAACACTAACAACATATACTATTTTTCCTGTTTAACAAATGTTTTGCATCCAAACCATATCCTGATTAACTGTCAAATATTTTCATGTTGGTTTTACGCATTCTAAATTTTTCAGTTACCCAATACATGTAACTTGCCATTAGCTATGAATACAAAAACATAAGTAAAAATGTGTTATTTACCATTTTGCACCACCATCATATATTTAGAGACCTTGATGACATGATGGGGTAGCATACATATTTATTTAGCTAAGCTCTTCCAATAAATTTTGCATCTTCTTCACAAACAATAAAAATGATGAAGAACAATAAATGAGACTCAATGTTTTTTAAAGAACAACTGAAAGGTACAATTGCAAGATCAGATTAAAATCAACTACTTAAAACACATTTTTCTTCTCACCAATTTATTTTTCATTACAATCAGCTTGAAAACCATTTCAATTTACAGCAGCCCACCTAGTGGTTAATTTTTATTCAGCACTATTATTATTATTTTATGCTGTCCAGTAGTTGAAAGATCTGATAACAATTATTTTCTAGCTAAAACACTTCAATTAACTACCAGTCCTTCTTCCTCTCACAATGACTGTTTTCTTATAACCCTTAATGAAGCTTACTGGGAAATAGTAGATTTATTTCAAGCAACATGTAGTTGTAATGTTAATCAAAGAGAGTGGTGGAAACATTATACTGTAATAAATTACACGCATTAAAAAATTGTGATTGATATAGAACTATTTCAGAATGAAATAGTAAAATCTTTATGAAAGAAACCAACACAAAGCAGACCTCTCTTTTTGTACTATGTCACTGAGGGTAGCAATACAGGAAATGGAAAGAAATTCAAATTTCACTCATTTTGTATTTTCAGAGCACATATAAACTAATGCTGGAAGGCAGCTGAGCAGTAGTTTTTAAAACAGTCCAGGAGAACCCATACTAACCACCCTGCCTATTTACCCATATGCAGCAGTCTGTACAATCTTAGCAGGGTTAGTTGCTGGCACATAAAAGACAGAAGGTTAGCAATGTGCTTCTGAACAGATATATTGCTGAATGTCTGGACAATGATTGACAACAGGGACACAACTGTCTCTGAATACTTAGTATGCAACTCTAGTGATCAGGGAACAGTTCAGTGTTCAGTGATGGACAGATCTAGGATATGAGAAGCTGTTCCCAGATCTACTTCTGTATGCAGTATTACATGTAATAGCTGTACTCTTAAGAACTATGTATAGTTCAAACCATATGTAAATATAGTTTACAGGTTTCTAGTTTTATAAAATCTCAAATTGCAACCTACATTACAGCTATGTATTTTTTAGCAGAGGAGAAAGACTTACACTGGCACAGTACAATTATGGCAACGATGCTAGTTTGGTTTTATCATTAGCATAGTGAAATATCAATGTCTATCCATTGAACATTTAAGGCTCCAAAGTACAGGCATGGTAAAGTTGCTAGTGCTGTATTTGACCAAAAAAAAAAAAAAAAAAAAAAGAAAATCCTGAATTTATACCATAAATACAGAAATCTGGGTTTCCATCTTCCCCAGCTGTAAAACTGGCGGTTGAAGAGAGCTGTTTGCCATCGCATGCGAAAAGGAGAGATGCTCAAGCCGTATGTCAGCAGCCAGTCTTCATAAGATGCCTTCAGAGTGTTGGATGACTGCAAAACAACAGAAAATTAGTTTGACCAAAAGCTTCTAGAAAGATTTATTTTTTTTACATGACTAAGCAGTCACATTTATTTATATAAAAACAGATTTATAACTTCAGGTAAATATCCTGCACATTATTTATATTTTGACATATAGGTAGGTGCAACATGAAATATGAAAAAAAAAATGTAAATCACAACAGTTGGAGGATTAAGAGAGAGATCAGTTATCCAGTGTTATTTGACAAACAAGGTCTTCAACCATCTTTCCTAGTGGTAAGTCACTTGCAGTAGCCTTTAACTGTCTGGTTACAAAGCTAAAGACTAAACTGTTTACGGCTTTTTTTTCAATGTGCAATTATATTCCAGTAAGCATTTTTAAAACTACAGTAAATAAAAACGCTTTCGGCTTCAGCTAAAAAACCTGGTTCCAATATTGGTGAGATATGGATCAGTACTGTGGATAGATACCCTTTAGTAAGGGTAAATAGGAGGTCTATTTCAAACACAAACACTATGCCTAAGGAGCCTGAAACATTTCATCATGCTAACAAAAAGCTAGAAGGAATTTAAAATTATCAACTTGAACTACAATAGAGATTTCACGGTGGTAACTTCCCAGCACTTCAAGATACTGCTAGAATGCCTTCCTATTTGTTCCAAAGATTTCTCTTCATGAGAAATGTGACCTATAAACTATACGATTAATACCTATCTGCAGTATTATCTCGTATTATAGACCAATAGACATACTTCTGCAATTGTTACTTTGCATTATGTGGCGCTTGCATTCTCAATAGGCTTTCCTCAGCCTGCTTCATGGAAGTTAGTACCAGAAACCCAGCTGGAAGAATGCTTTCCTCGGAGGTGGACAAGAAACTCATAGCTCAGGAAAAGCTCAAAGCTCAGGAGAGCTTTGAGCCTTCTGACTTTGGGTGGTTCCCTGACATAATCCAGACAAGTCTTTGGAGTTGTCTGAACTGGAACACTGTTCCCAAATTTCCCTGTGAGAGCAGCAGCACCTACTGAAGACATCAGGAATGTGTAGTTCACATCAGGCTCCCCTCTCCTCCCCCAAGAGTTACTTCACAAGTTTCTGGCTGTCGTCTGCGGTTCTTAAAACAAATTTAGAACCTGCCAAGTTCCTTGCCTTCCTCCTGTCCTGCCATGGTAGTGGTGAGGAGTGAGGATCTCATCCTCCACAACTATATTCATAGCTGTTCTCATTTTGTTGAATTAATTAAAATGTAAACACTAAAAAATTATTTCAAATAACAATTTTCCTAGGACACAACACCCATTTACTCAGGTCATTGTTCATGTATCACCTATTATACCATTTAATCCCTCTGCCTATGTAGTTCTGTTATCATTTCCTCCTTCACCCTACTGATTTCAGCCCCATTTTTGTTCAGTCAGCTGAGGGCACCGACAGAAATTTTCATTGTCATGTATTCTCTAGTCAACACTCCCCATGACACTGGTAAATTTAGTGTCCACAATCAGATCAGCATTTGCTAATCCAGCATTTGCTAACTTTAACAGAAGAGATCACAAAGATAATTACATATGTACAATTAATAATATATAAGCCAAAGAAACAAAGAAAAAGACCTCCTCACATCATCTACCAGGTAACTATGAACAAAAATATGTATGACATTAGGTACATATGTAGGACATTAGGTATGAAAACCTGTCTTTTGGGAATTAAGTAAACACACCCTATTCATTCACACAGAGCCCAAGAACCCCAAACAATCACATACTATTATAATAAAGCTAATCTGAAATACTGATGTGGAACTTTCAAAATGTGTTTCTTATCACACGTAAAAATCACTTTTTCCCCTAGAAGCGCCACAAATTCATCCTTCCAAATTCATTCCAACCACATCACAGCTGCACTGTGTTAGCGTAAATAAATTTGAAGCTTTCCATGAGAAATATCAGATTGACCATACATTTGCCAAATGGGGGAAAAAATAAAAGGTACCAAAATTCACTTACCTTTTTCCTCACAAGTTGTATAAATGGTATTCATGATCAATAAATGACTGCATACATTTGCAAAGTATATTTAAAATCTCTATGCAAACTTTTGCTCCTTCTGTCCCGAGGCCAGTAGGATCACCACATTACCACATGCACTCTCACACCATAGTATGAGGTATGTTAGTATTCTATGTTTCATTTCAAACTTCCCTCATGCACCCCTTGGTTCTGCTTCTTTGAGTTCTTAGTGTCTGTCTTATATTTATTTTACTATAAAACTAATACCTTTTTTATTTATGCCAGCCTTCAAAATAACAAACATCTGCTAAATACCCCAGGAGCTCCATAAATATCTGCCAGCAAACAGGAGTCCTTAACATTCTTCTTTGCTGACAAACTGTTCAAGAGCTCTGAACCATTTCAGCTTCCTGACCTTAAAAGCTGAAGGCTAACCTTGACTGAATGCGTCTAATGCATCCTTTATTTCTCATAGCAGAAGGAGGGACAACCTTCTACCCTTTGCTCATTCCTGATCCTTCAGGCAGAATGAAACAGGATGATTTAGGATGCTGGAGAGCAAGAATTTAGGAGTCTGCCTGACTGATTCCCTTTTATAGAATCTAAGCTTCAATGGAAACTTTCATGTCAGTGTTTCAATGAAGAGCAACAAGACAGACTTAAAATTCCAAGTCCCAGCTTGATTTGGCAGAATTTTAGTTTGCTAACATGAAAGTATCTTGTAATGTAGCTCTAGCAATATTGTGTGAGTTTATTTGTGCAAAAACGGACACAGTTATGCCTTCTACGTTATACACTTTCTGAGAGTCTGGCTACCTAACAAAATGTTTGAAATCTGAACAAAATCGGTAAGGGTACAAACTAAGCAAGAGACACTGCACATTGAACAAGTTTACAGAATAAACATCAACTGCAAAGTTACAGCTTGCATCCTTCCTTCACCAAAAAAAATCAATGGGATCACGCATGAAAAAGTACTTCTCTATTATTCTTCACTCACACTCTGTACATCCTTTTGGTGTAATTAAGTTGTAAGTGATTTAAGGTTTAAGCAGGGACTGCCTTTTGCTATGGTTGCTAGCAGCCTCGGGATATGAATGTGGTGGAAGATTTACAGTACCAGCAATAAAACAAGTAACTCCGAGTTTCCTAATTATAAATCTAGTTATTTAATTCAAATTCTACTTTGACTGTGGTGCTCACAGTGAAACCTATCAAGATGCACATACATGAGATCTACCAGTAAGGCCCCTAAAACCCAGCAGCTCCCACATACTTCCTGATGATTAACCTTTGCCAGCTTTACTTAAAAGATCAAAAATTTTAACTCCTGGACAATCTTGCTCGCTATAGCATTCCAGGCATTAACTCTGCTTTTTCAACATAAATCAGACACTAAGTTTTCTCCCCTGCTGCTGCTAAGCTCTACCAGAGGTTGTAACAAGAAAACCAGTGGCTGTTCTTACTTTAATGTCTAATGCTGAAAGAGATCTTCAGAATCTCAAAGATACAAATGGGTTTCAGCACTGTGGCACAACAGTCTGCTACTGGAGTTCAGCTCTTGCTTCCCACTTCATCAAAGAGTTACCATCAAAAGAAAACCAGCCTGCTGTCTGACCTTTGTGGTGGTTTTCTTGTGTCTCACTACAGTCAGGAGCATGTTTTTCTGGTATCCGGTCAATCTTCTACTGTGTTTTGAAATGTCACATTTGTTTCCAAATAGCTAGTATAGGCTTGATGTAGCAAAATCTGAAAAATCTTCAGATAAATTACCGTAATTTTTATTGTCATGATGTACAGACTAATATTTGGCAATTAATAGCTCGCATTACCTACTGAGCTACATTTGCTCACTAACAATTAGCAGCAGGGGGCGCCATGTATTTTCCAAGTTCTCTCATCACCTAAAATTTCTTCTGTTTCTTCCTATAATTTAGAGGAGTGGCAAAATAAAAGGTTTTTTGCTTTGAAAATGCAAGGCCCCACCTCCACTTGGCAGAAACACATGCGGCTTCTGGACTGTAATGTTATAGAAAAGAATTATAAATCAAACCTTTAATTTCATTTTGTCTCCTCACGTTTAACCAGCATGCATCCTATTTTGCATACATACTTTGCAATTTCAAGATGAGATTAGAAATCTTATCTGTCAGGCTAAAAAAACCCAAAACAAACAACAAAAAAACCCACTCAATAAAACCTGTGCAATGCACCTATACATCCCTAGATATAATGAATGATGTCTTGTTGGTATATTTTCTTTTCAAACCTTACCATCCCCATGAGGAGGAAAAAGATGAGTCTTACACAATTCTCTGAAGATTAAAGTTTATTTCTTAAAAAAAAAAAATTGTATTGATCTCTGACCCAAGTTGTTTGTTTTAGAGGTTTTTTTTCCAGTAGAACTAAGAAAATTCAAAAGGAAAAAAAAAGGGGGGAAAAAATGCCTTAGTTATGCACTAGAATTTTAGAAAAATAATAATAATTATAAAACACATACTCTCGTAAATGAAGGAGTGCCTATACAATAATACTTTAAATTCCACAAAGCACGTTAAAGTGCCACAGAACTGTTTAAGCAGCAGACCAAACGTTCTCCTCCCTAGCGTTTCCCAGCTGTGGTCCTTTAACACTGGCCTGAAGGCCCCGCAGCCGGCTGGGAGGCGTTGTCGACCCCAGAGACGGGCGGAAGCAAAACACTACCTCTCCGGGGCGCCGCTGCAAAAGCTACTCGTAGGGCCGAAGGGTCCCGTTCTTAGGGCAAGGGATGGCCTCACGAGTCGGAGAAAGGACAGCAAGGTGTGGAGGTGTGAGGACAACACCCTTGCCGACCGCAGCCTCCCCAGAGCTGCCCGGGGAGCAGTCCGGCACAGGGCCAGAGCTCAGCGGGGCGAGCAGGGGAGGCCCTCATCCGCCTTCCGTCCCGTTAGATCTGAACTGCAAGGAGGCTGTGAACCGCCAGCTCGGGCCTGCAGGGTTGGGCTGGAGAGCGGCACCTCCGCCTGGGTGTGAGGGTGAGAAGTGAGGGCTATGGCCAACCCTTGTGTTTCGGAGGGTGGGCGAGGCGAAGACGCCTCTCCCCGGTGGTGATTCCAGGCCTCGCCCGGGGCGAAAGCAGAGGGGAGAGAGATGGGGCTACCGGTGCCTCTTCCGGGCCCCGGAGAGGGGTGAAGTGGCGCTCTTGCCCCGGCGTGCCCGGGACCAAAGGCTCCCGTCCGGCCGTGGGTCCGCAGCCCTCACCTTGAGCAGCGTATCCACCAGGTAGATGGCGCACCAGCCCCCCAGCACGCACACCACCACCGTGATCGGGATCATCGTTGCAGCCCAAGCGGTGGCGGCGGCCGCCGATCATGCAGAGGAGTTCCCGGAACTAAACTTCTCCCGGAACCTTTCTCCATCAGCTACATTGCCCTGTCGGACACTTCCGGCCACAGCCTCGAGCGAGGGCAGACGGCGGGGTGACGTCACGGCGCAGGGGGAACGGAGCGATTGCTCAGGGAGCCGGCCTACCCTGACGCCGCTGCCAGACTCGGGGCGGACTGCGCAGGCGTGGGCGGCTGTCTGCTATGGGGCAGCCTTGGGGGTTGGGACAGGGAGTTCTTCGGCTGTCGCCGAATGAGTGTTAGACGGTACGTCGAGGTGCAGCGGTGTGAACGTGTGGTGTTTTTATGTGACTTCTTGGATGATGGAGGCGTTCGCAGGCGAGGGAGCTCCGCTCACCTGATAGCTGAGCTCCCAGTGGCGCTGCGGGGGAAGGAACTGGAGCTCTTAAGGGAGCTATGCTGAACGTGATGATTTACTCCCTGCGGGAGTAAAGGGGAGATTTAGGTGGTTGTGACCCAAACGGGGGAATAAAGGTCGTTTGCCGTGGGGAGATTAAAGGGGATTGTGAGAGTGCTTGAGTGATGAGAGAGTAATGGACTCCTTGGGACCACCGACATTCTTCCAGAAGTTTAACATCGACTTCGTGACACAATAAAATGAGGTGTGTTGTAAGAATGACTGTCAGGCAAGCACTGTGCGGGCTATTGTGTCTCCTTCCTAGTCCACTGTCCAGTTGTTTCTCTTGATTGTGTGGAAAATGCTCCATCCCTGGCAGGGTTCAAGGCCAGGGTGGACAGAGAGTCTTGGGCAACATGGTCTAGTGTGAGCCATCCCTGCCTGTGGTAGGGTTGAAACTGGATGATCTTAAGGTCCTTTCCCACCCTAACTGTTCTGTGATTGATCTCCCACTCCTCTTGGGCATGTTTTTTTCTTAGTTTAAAAACTTTCAGAGCTTGAAAGCTAAAAGCAAACAACTACAAGATTTGGCAAAGGTTAAGGGAAAGTGCCTACATGAGCTATACAAATTGAACTGTCTTCTTCTCCTCCCTTCTTTCTCTTTCCCTCCACTCCGTACTGTGAAAAATAGACACTCTTCTGTACTCAGTTTTCCCATTAATTCTGTAGACTTTAAGGAATCAAGACAGCAGCAGTGGGACAGCCCTCTGAAGTTTGTGGCTTCTAGTCCACTTTTTCCTGTGTGCTCCAGGAAAGTTTTCCTTGCCTGTGGCTTGTGATAAATTCCTCAGAAGAGCATCTCTCTACTGCAAATGCGTGTTGCATCCATCCTTCAGCTCTAATGCATTAGTTTGTAGGTTCGTGGACCATTCTGTGGACAAGCTAGGACTGCCATTAGGAGAAGGCTTCATGAAAAAAAACCAGCCTGTCTTTTCTACACAAAAAGCTTTGTAAGAATTGTAGTTTTTTGTTTGTTTTAAATATACAAGTGTCTGTCATTTGAATAAAAAAAAAAAAAAAAAAGCCCTCTTTTTGCTAGATTAAGTGATTTTAATGCTGGTTTTAAGTCACATTTTCAGATTTTTTAGCTCTTTTTTGTTCCTTTGTTCCTTGCAGAGCCAGCGCGTGGGGATGTCAAGACTGGTGCTCAAGTGAGAGCTTTGAGCTCTCCAAGAGGACCGACACGGTGAGCAGGGGTCAGCGGGGCAGCAGCACAGGGTGCAGCGGTGCTGATGAGTAACACGGTGGCTTCAGCGTTTCTGGGCATCAGGAGAAGTACCAGCTCTGTGCCTGCCCAGTCCAGTGCCCCATAGCTGTGCCCTGCAAGAAGAGAGGCAATAGTGCTGTGGGGAAGGGGCTACCATTGCTGGCACATCTCGACAGGGGTGCTGGCAGCACAGCCACCAGCCTGAGCGTGGGGTCTGCAAAGCCGGGCTGAGAGGTGCTGAGCCCTGGGGTGAAATGCAGCACTCGCAGCAGGGGCTGCGGCACCTCTGACAGCTTTCCAGGCAGTGCCAGGCACCCACCAGCCTGCCCAGGGGCTCTGCTGGAGAAGGGGTAGCCGAGGGGATGGCGAGGGGCCCGTGCTGTCTATCCTTCCCCTCTGTGCCCTGCTCTTCCCATGGCCATGCTGGTGAGCCCAGTCTGCTGGGCTCATGCTCACCCTCATAACCTGTGCTGCCTGCTAAGAAGCCAGTGCGGAGGCCGGTGTTTGCAGAGAGGGTTTTCTCTCCTGCCGTCAGTCACTGTGTTACAAAAATGAGGTGCCATGTCTCACACAGGCAGGTAAAATCCTCACCCTGGTGCCAAACATCGTGGCGTGCCTGGAGGATACTGATGACAGTGATGCCATCTCCCTGGCCACACTGGTGCTCAGCAACTTACTCCTGCTGCTGGAGGGGAAGACACGCATCCTGAGCGCCCTTGCCAACGCTCCGAAGCTCCCGTTGCTCTTTGACAACGTAAGGCTGGCGGAGAGACCTGTGCCCCTGCACCGGGCACCCCCATTCACACCTCCCACCCCAGCCCTGTGCTCTGCAGGGGGATGCTTTGTCACACTGCCCCATTGCTGCCCTCTGTGCCTCTGCGCTGTGCCCCATCCCCTCCCTGCATGGACTAAGCCTGGCTTGGCCTCCCTGCTTCAGGAGTTGGTGGTGGCAGGATGGCAGCAGGGCTGCTGAGCCTCAGCCTGCCCTGGCGGCATCCCTGGCTGGGCCTCCCTGCTTCAGGAGTTGGTGGTGGCAGGATGGCAGCAGGGCTGCTGAGCCTCAGCCTGCCCTGGCGGCATCTCTTGAGCCCGCCTAGGGTCTCCTGCTGTGTCCCCCAGCCCCGCTGGGCAGACGTTCTGCATGCTGCAGCTCACTCCCATTTGGAGCAGGCTGTTTTGGGAACATCCATCTCCACGTCAGCCCCCTGCTTGCCGTGGGCTTGGGGCTGAGGTCCTTCTCCCACAGGAGTCAGACACCGTGAGGCAGCTCTCCATCTGCTCATTCCAATATGTGATGGGGCTTGTGACGGGTGCTGAAAAGAAGATGAAGAAGGAGGTGTGGGAGAGCCTGCTGCCGCTGGTCTTCCACCTGCACGACCAGAAAGAGAACGTGGCCAAGGTGAGATTCCCAACCAGATCGGTCCTTTGGGCACGGTGCTGGTGACACTGGAGCCTTCAAACGTGTGTCACCATGAGGTCTAGCTTGCTGAGGCCCGAGGACCGGCCAGAGCCCCCCTTCACCCACTGCTGCCTTTCTCCTCCTGCCTCCCGGATGAAGAGGGTGGTGGGTCCCTTTCCCACCCAGCTCCCTCCACACAGCCCCTGCCATGGGGCATGGGGCCCTGCAGCCCCAGAGGCAAGGCTATTGCTCCACAGCAGCCTGGGGCCACCAAGGCCAAAAGCTTGCAGCCCCAAGGGGCTTCCAGGCAGAGAGGGTGGCTGGCCTTATCTTCTCCTGTGGTGCTGAGCCTGGTGGCAGCACCAGTGCCCAACTCACGTGTCTTCCCTGCAGGAACCGGGAATGTTTCTTTCTTCTGTCCTTCATGAAAAGAATGCTGCAAGCTTTCCTTATGCTACCAGCAGGAAGAGCATCTCAGCTCTGAACTCCTTGGTTCTTTTCAGCTCCCTTTCGTTGATAACATGGTATTGCTGAGGGGGAATAAGGGTCTGTACCCCAGGAGATGGTCAGGAGGCAGGTAAGGGGAGACAGCCCTGAACAATCTCATCATTGGCCATTGTGGGAGCAGATTTGGAAGCGAGAACTGGTAATGCATACCTGCTTTCACGTGTTCACTGGTGAATATCTTTCATGGAATTGGAATAGTTTGGGTGGGAAGGGACCTTAAAGACCATATAGTTCCAGCCCCCTGTTAATGTGTTAGTAATACATTAATTAAGATACTATCAAATGCAGTTAGCAGTTTAATGCCATAGGCATCTTTTCCTAGATGTAGTAAATATATTTATCTTAAAATTAATTATCGTGTCTAAAAATTAATCTTTTCAACTTTGAGCTATTATGGAAGTGGGTATGTGATTTTTCAGCTGTTACTGTAGAACACATTGCAAAATAAAAGTAAAACCAGTTTTAGCAACACTTTCAAAAGCATTGGTGTTTAGAGGGATTTGTAGGGCTTCAGGGAAATTGTACCTGATCACAGTTCATTGCAGGGTCAGACCCAAAATCAGCTAAGACTTGCATTTTGATGGATGTGAGAGGTAAATTTTGCCACTTCGAAGACAATAGAATCACGACATTGATTCTGGTTGGGTAAGTGTTTGAGCATCAAGGACAGCAAATGGTTTTTTACGTATGTTCTGAGTAGTATTCACCAACAGATTGTTGGGCACAATCTGCTGGAAAGGAAGGCTGGAATAAAACATGATTCTGCAGACACTATGTGCCAGCATGACCTGAAATGAAGGGGTGCTTTCATGGAGTACGTGAATGTTTGCAGAATAAGCACCTAAGTCTAGCTAAGAATATGAAAGTATGGATGGACAAGGATGCATGAAAGAAGAAATGGGTAAAGATGAAATACATGGTCCATTAAGCACTTACGCAGGTGAGGAGATTGCTTCTGGAGGGAATATAAAGATCAGAGTAAAGAAGAAACCTGAGACACAAGAGAAGATACACAGAGACTGGCACACTACAGAGATGTGTATAGCATTGGTTGTAAATGTCTGAAGGACAAATATGTTTTCATTTACTTTAATAATCATTGTGGTTTAACCCCAGCTAGCAACTAAATACCACACAGTTGCTCACTTACTTCACGCACCCCTGGTGGGATGGGAGGAGAATTGGAAAAAGGTAAAACCAGGGCACTAATATTATCATGTAAAAATCTCAGTATATGGCAGAAATATGGTAATACAGGTGATCTTTTAAACTGAAACTCAAACAAGAAAAGAAAAAAAAAAATCATCCTTGCTGTGCCTAGAAAAGAGCAGAATGTTACAGAATTTTCTTCATAGCTTTTTATGTTCCACTTACAGTACATACCAGTCTTGCTTTATTTAAATAGAAATGATGTCAAAAATATTCTGTTAAGGTTAGGATTTGTTTGTAGCATTTAACCTGGTTACCAAAAATACATGCTGGAAACGTGGTATTTTAACTCTTAAGACAAGTGTAATTTGTTCTTAAGTCACTGTTCATATGAACAATATAAGTAATGTAAAAGCACAAGCCTTCACAGAAACACTCCTTTACGAGGTTAATCTGCTATAAAGAGTAGTTGTACATGATTTTTCACCATTTGTTAATTACTAGTACTGATCTACAACATTTTGAATGACAGGATTTTCTTACTTGCAGCAAGATTAAAAAAAAAAATTAAAAATTCTAGCATTTACCCATCTGGCATACTTCTGTTAGGCACATCATGACTGGAATTACATCTTAAAGAAGGTCCTCCAAACCTGTAGCACCCCAAGGAGAAATGAGTGTCAGACCCAAAGGAAAAGGAAGGATAAGGACAAACTCGAGGAATGTGGCTCAAATATTATTCTAGACTACAGTTCTGTAAGAGTATTAGTTTGGGGCTTCAGTTGCTTATTTTAGCTGATAGTCTTGCTTATTTATTACCTGTTGGGCTTTGCATCCTCTGTAGTCATTTAGAAATTATATGTGAGAAAAAGTATGGAATATCTACCACGGAGTAGTTATTCTGTACTGTTATGTTGGGAGCCCTTTACAGCTTTAAGTCTGTCCTTGAAATTAGGTTTACCTAAACTGCAGGAAGAAAGGGACTCAGTCACTGAAGGAGGAGAGCACACATGGGAAGAAAATGTGACTTTTTGCTGTGAAGTCCCTATGTACACGATCCCCTATTCCTCTGCAGGATGCAAACTAAATATGGAATAGTTTTAGTTTAACAGGTATTATTTCATGCTTATTGTAACCTGAAATTAATGCACATGATAGTATTAGACCTATCAAGTTTGAACCCCAAAACTTGTAGGGCAGCCTTGAACCCTAGGGAAAGAAGTGCAATTAGCTTGAGTAAGTCAAAGTGAGATAATGAAGAAGATAAATCAGTTTGTAGTTCATCATTTAACAAACAGACTGTTAAAGCCTGTAGCATTTCTATTTCCTATGTGTATATATAGTATTTAGCTGTTCTGAATAATAGGAATGTCTTGCACAGACTAAGCTGATGAAGATATCACTGTCCACCTGGGCTGTACAGATGGTTGAACTAGCTCCAGAATTGCTTCATTATACAGCATAGCACTCTCTTAAACCAGCACTGATTTTGCTCTGCCTCAAGCACAACAGGGAGCTGATTCCTGATCACATAGCTGTTGACACAGTGGAAAACTATAATCTGGACTGGTGTCCCAGAATTACAAATCCCTCTGCCCCTGGTCAACAAGAGCACATGTGAACTATCCATGACAAAACAGCAGTTTTGCCTTACATAGATCAGTTTATGTCAGGAACCTGAGCTAAGAATGGTCCTTTTCTTGCTAATAAAAATAAATAATCAATTTGAAAGCTATGAACATCTTCATGGATATTCAGAATATAAAGATTGTGGCACCTTACTGATAGTTGGTGAGCACAGGAAACACAGAGCAGCCTGCAGTTCTCAGAAGTTATTTGCAGGACAATTGAGTTTTAAGCACCACTTTTAGCTCCAGATCTTGGGTACTTCAAAGGGCTACCCCCTGTGTTGCACAGCCTGATGTGGCTGAATGAAGCAGGTTAATATTTATAGTTTTCTTTTTTTAGGTTTGCTATTATCCTTGGATAGAAGATACTGCCATTCCACAACCTTCCTTCATATGGATGTATAGTAAGATGTGAAGATTTTAGAAGCTACTTTGTATAATTTCCTAAAACAATTTATTTATACTCTTTTTTAATACTTGAGATTTGATACTGTATTTGGAAACATCATTTAGAAATTAGCAGCTGGAGGACCTTACTGGTCTTTCTGTTCCAACACTGATCTCTTTCAGCAATTAGGAGAGGATCTGGCTCGAGACCATCTTAAGAACCTGAATGTACACAAGTCCATGGGACCTGACGAAATCCATCCGCGGGTCCTGAAGGAGCTGGCGAATGAAGTTGTTAAGCCACTGGCCATCATATTTGAAAAATCATGGCAGTCAGGTGAAGTTCCCGACGACTGGAAAAAGGGAAATATAACCCCCATTTTCAAGAAGGGGAAAATGAATGACCCAGGAAATTACAGACCAGTCAGTCTCACTTCTGTGCCTGGCAAAATCTTGGACCAGATTCTCCTGGAAGGCATGCTAAGGCACATGAAAAACAAGGAGGTGGTTGGTGACAGCCAGCATGGTTTCACTAAGGGGAAATCCTGCCTGACCAATTTGGTGGCCTTCTATGATGGGGCTATGGAACTGATGGACAGGGGTAGAGCAGTTGATGTCATCTACCTGGACATGTGCAAGGCGTTTGACACTGTCCCGCATGACATCCTTGTCTCTAACTTGGAGAGACATCAATTTGATGGGTAGACCACTCAGTGAATAAAAAACTGGCTGGATGGCCACACGCAAAGGGTTTTGGTCAATGACTCGATGTCCAGCTGGAGACCAGTAACGAGTGGTGTCCCTCAGGGATCGGTGTTGGGACCGGTCTTGTTCAACATCTTTGTCGGTGACACGGACAGTGGGATTGAGAGCGCCCTCAGCAAGTTTGCCGATGACACCAAGCTGTGTGGTTCGGTTGATACGCTGGAGGGAAGGGATGCCATCCAGAGGGACCTCGACACACTTGTGAGGTGGGCTGATGCCAACCTTATGAAGTTTAACCATGCCAAGTGCAAGGTCCTCCACCTGGGTCGGAGCAATCCCAGGCACAGCTACAGGTTGGGCAGAGAAGAGATTCAGAGCAGCCCTGCAGAGAAGGACTTGGGGGTGTTGGTCGATGAGAAAATGAACATGAGCCGGCTTCAGTGTGTGCTCGCAGCCCAGAAAGTCAACTGTATCCTGGGCTGCATCAAAAGGAGCGTGACCAGCAGGTCGAAGGATGCTGGGGATGGACGCTTCATCAGGGACTGTAGTGACAGGACAAGGAGTAACGGGTTAAAACTTAAACAGGGGAAGTTTAGATTGGATATAAGGAAGAAATTCTTTACTGTAAGGGTGGTGAGGCACTGGAATGGGTTGCCCAGGGAGGTTGTGAATGCTTCATCCTTGGCGGTGTTCAAGGCCAGGTTGGATGAAGCCCTGGATGGCATGGTTTAGTGTGAGGTGTCCCTGCCTATGGCAGGGAGGTTGGAACTAGATGGTCTTAAGGTCCTTTCCAACCCTAACTATTCTATGATTCTATGAATTTCTCTCTGTAGAGGTATACTATTTGTATGGCAGGAGACCACAGATGATAGAAAAATGTTCCTGTAGCAGAGCAGATATCATTCAATAAAGTAAGGTTTGATATAGATCATGTTTGACTACTTGATAGATAGGTATGACTACTAGATTTATTCATATCTTCACCATGGAAAGCATTCATTCTTAATTGTCTTATTTTTCAGAATGTTTGAAGGATGAGAAGCTGGGAATTTTTTTCCATATGACTCATAGAAACTAAGAGAAGTGTCCTGATATTGATTCAAACTTTAAAATTCTTCACATCCACAGTTTATCAGTCTTCATTTTTTATTTTATGTTCAACCAAGGCAAACCAAAGATAGCAACAGATCAATCATGTATGATTCAGCAGTTTGGTGTAGTTGACCTTGAATTTGGTCATTTTTTATCTAAGTGCATTCCTTTCTTTATAATATCCTTGATATTCTGCTTCCTCCAGCACATTCCCTCATCTCCCTTGTTCTGGGTGCATTTTTCTACCAAGCAGATTTTCCATGTCTCAACCATGTCTTTATTCCTGTTAATATGCCATTTAGATGAGGAATCATCAGGAGTTAGTCTTTGTATTCTTTGTCAGGCTTCAGATGATTACTCTCACAGGAGGGTCATAGCTGTGCGCTAGCTGATCACCTGCACAGCTGAAATTTTGTTTCATGCTTTATTGCAAGAGATAAACACGTTGCTTTGTGTGGTGCTGAGTCCCCAAGTCCTCTGGTACATCTGTGCCTAGTTCTCATACATCTTTGGCTCAGATGGGTATAACAGCAAAATTCCTTACTGTACATCAGCTGAGGTCTCAATCTGACCGTTGAAGGCAAGAGTTAATAGTGTTCAACAGATGTGATCAACTGACAGGGATGGCCTTCCTCAAAAGAAGTCTGTTATGGGATTGAAAAAGATAATAGATGCCTATTTGAATTATCTTGGTCTGTGAAAATGATGAGTAGTCTTCTGTTGAAAATTTCACCAGTGATTCAGTCAGATCCTATTTTGTCAAACATCTCTGTCCAGAACAGTACCTGATGGTGCAGTGTCATGTTTTTGTTTCTTTTCTAAATGATGCTGAATCACTGTAACAGACAGGATGCTTACAAAATCAGCACGTCATTTAAAATTCATATTCCCTTCAAAATCTGCCAGTACCCTTGCTCTTTCTTATGGTATCAGCTTTGCCAGGTATAGTTGCTAAAATTTCCCAGGAGAAAAGTGGAAACAAATTTGTTGCTTGTACGTCATCATCACGGTTCAGTTACTCAATACATTTTGGGAAGTAAGAATTTTATAGAATACAAATCAACAGAGAATATGGCTTTTGGGTAATTCAGTGGTCAAAGCTATGACGTTCTAGCATTTGCATGAGTTATATTCATAATGCGGTTTTTAGAACTTAATAGAAATTCTTAGATGGTGCTTACAATGCTATTAAAAGATGCTGGAACTATGAAATATAGAACAAGGTCACTGGCAGCCTCTAATGAGACCATCTTCTTAATACAAGTCTAATTATTTCTTGATGGAACAGTCTGTGATAATAATCACCATGCTTTTATATGGAAAAGAAAGGGAGAATGCAGGAGTTGAATTAATTAGCAGCTCAGAAATGTCACAGAAACAAAATCAGCTAATTTAGATATATTTGTTGATTTCCTGTCCACTAGACAATAGCAAACATTTTCACATGCTATTTTATGTCATTCATTACTTAAATAGCCTGATGTTATTGTTGTCGGCATATCTGTACAAGCAGAAACTCAAGAGAAAGTGCTTGATTTTTTTCTTGGTATTAAGAAACATATAGGAGGAACCAAGAGAAACAATGAAGCTGATGATACGCCCTCAAACAACTTTTCTTTTGACAAAGAGGCTGAGGTTTTAAATTCTTTCTGCAGTCTAGGATTCAAAATGATTTTCAGTTGAAAGCAAGAGTAAGAATGTGCTGGTAATTGTTAGCTCCATTCTATTTAATTTTTTTATAGTTCTGACTAACCTCATGTGACTGGATACCATTACTGAAAGTCTGTCTTTCATCACACCTGTGTGCCAAGCCATTGTTACTTGGAGCAGATATATCTTTACTAAAGGAAAAGAGCCCAAAAATACAAATAAAACCTGTGTGAATTAGAACATGAATAGTGGTGGGGTTTTTCCCCAGGATCCTCTATGTTAGTCCTCTGATAAATCTGTCTGATAGCATGAAAAGAGTAGTTGCAGTAGTTGCACTGCAACTTTAGGTTTCATATTGTTCATCAAACAATTCAAATGAAGATAGATATAGGAATTAATTAACCAAATACTGAGTATCTTAGGCCCACTGTTCTTACCTGGTAATAAACGGTAATTTATAGAATTAAAATTAAGGCATAGAAGCAAAGTTTTGCATTGCCAAAGATCTATAACATGTTTCTACTACTTCATAACTTGAAGCAGAACTCCAGGAATGTATTTTAACATTTTACTTTAAAGAAGTCTTATTTCAAGTGAGCTGGAGTTGTGACTTCTCCTTTGTCGACTTGCATTTTCAATTGTATTACATTATTTGCATCACACTAAAACATTTTAGACTATAATAGAAAACAGTATTTTTCTTCTGGGAGCCTCAAGGAAGTCATATGTGCTCATGTGCTCATGTCAAAAAGCAAAATATTTAAGTAAGCATATTAAGCATTGGCAGCTTAAAGAAACACTTCTGACATTATGCAGTGAAATATCTCAGTGAAGTAAGATACATACGTGTTTCTGTTAACCATCAAATTTGCTTTCAAAACTAATAAGCTGTTCCAGGAAGCACGTTAATTAGACAAGCTTCTAGGAATGCAACAAAAGCATATTTTGAGTTTTATTGGGATTTTCATAGTTCAAATAAATACATTGCTACTGTCTTTTGGATCTCTGTACATGAGAGATAATTTTATTCAGTGCATGTCAATGTACCTGGCCCTAATTTACCAGACATTGAATGCATCATCTGAAATGCACATCTGCCTCATTGTATACTTACTAAATAATCTGCTGCACATATTTAGCAGATGGACCTGCAAGCCATGGGGCTGTGCATCATGAGGTTATTCAAAGGTAGTGCTACCATACAAAATAATGGTCAAAGTGTCTATTTTTCCCTCTAAGATCTACTCAGAACTTCATTTTCTAATATTAGTGATAAAATCTGGGTTTAGTCCTATTATCCTCACAATTTAAAACAGTTTAGTTGTGATGGTTTATGGGTATTAGGAATGTGACTGAAGTAGATTATTTTCCTGTTTGCACATCACTACGACTATCTATTAAATTACTTGTCACTGCTATGAAAATTTGTTGAAGGAAACAGCATTGAGCTGGTATTTCTTAGGCCTGTTTGCACGATGATGGGATTATAAAATGTAAGCAGTGAACTATCTTTGCTAAATTAATGACACATGGAAGAAAGAACTGTGTATTTCAGAGCTAGTCTGTAATATAACTATTGTTACATAAATTGAAACAAATTCATGTACAAGTCCTTGTTACAAAAATATATTGCCTCTTTCATTGACTTCTAACACTTCTGCTGAAAATATTAACCTTCCCAAGCAGGTATATAAAGTCACTTGCCTGACTCCAGCTTTGCTTTAATGTGGTCTCAACCACCTGGAAGGCAGGACCTTAGACTGTAACAGCAAACTCCTCTGTTCTAGGCAAAACCAGGTGTGTGAGCCCTGTTGTGAACTCTGCCATGTTTCAATTGCAATAGTTTTCTGATGTCTTAAAATACTTGACAAAAGCGATGCTCAGCCTTTCGGCAGAAAAGGCCAAGGAGACTCCTTGGAATGAGCTGATTGCTATACATATCTCTGTCAGTCTTGACCTAACACAAATGCATGTGCTTGTTTGTCCTGGGTTCAGCAGTGGCAGTCAGTTTGTTTTTTTTCTCCTTCTTAGTAGCTGTTGCAGCGCTGTGTTTTTGACTTTTGGCTTGGGAACAAAAAACTGATAACACTGATGTTTAGACTGACCAAGGACTTTGTGAGTCTCATGCTCTGCCAGGGAGGAGGAGGGGCCGGGAGGAAGCGGGGATAGGACACCTGACCCAGACTGGCCAAGGAGGTGTTCCATACCACAGCACGTCATGCCAGGGGATGTAACTGGGAGCTACCCGGAAGGGCACGTCCCCTGGTCGGTCGGGCTGTCTTTTCCGGCGGGCGGTATCGTATTCTCTTCCCTTGTTATTTCTCTTGTCGTTGTTATTGTTGGTGGCGGCAGTGGTGATTTGTGTTATACCTTAGTTATTAAACTGTTCTTATCTCAACCCGTGGGAGCTGCATTCTTTTGATTCTCCTCCCCGTCCCTCCAGAAGCGGAGGGAAGAAAGGTGGGGGGGGCAGTAGACTGCGTGGTTCTGATTTACAGTTTGGGCTTAAAACACAACATTGTTGCATGCCTAGCTGTGTCATGGCTTGTTGTCTTATCATGGCTTCTTGGGAAGGGGGTGGCTATGAGTAGTCTACAAGCTGCTAGAGGAAGTCAGCAGGCTAGTCAACTGCTTCCAGATGCCAGTGCTTTTGGAAAAGAAGGCAGCAGAGAATGAGTCACAGGCTAATTGAAGTGGTCTGGGTGATCAACTTCCTCTTTGAGATACTTGAAACAAAAAGAGTGATTGGTCAAGTAAGTTAAAGTCAAGGGAGATCATCCCTGAAACCACTGTCCCAACCACTGGTTGTTTTAGATGTCTTTGGCACTAATTTTGAAATTGTTGATCTAGAAGTTGCAAGTAGCAGCAGCAAGTGGCCTGGACAGTATTGCCCATAATGACAGTGTTGTGGGTCAGGGAGAAAACAGGTACGGCAGAAGAGTGATGAAGGGAAAAGTTCACTTTTGTGAAGATGTAGTGGGTAGGAGGCCATGCTTCTGGGAATGGAAACATGAGGCTGTGTCCCACGCAACACTTGCTGTGGCATATCTCCTCCAGTAGCCTTCACCGAAGACAGTACTCCAGCCAGCATGAGCATGACTTACAATAACATTTCACTTCCCTCATGAGCTATAGCAACTCCTCCCGTTGCCTTCTCTTCTTTTAGCTTTTCTTTATCCACATGTCCTAAGATTCATCTGCTGGCCACTGTGGCCTCTCACAGTCAAAAGAGGCACGATATGCCGAGACCCCAAGGCAGCTGCTCTGTGAGTCTGCTCCCAACCTAGCAACGATATAGCGATGGTGTGGCATCGTTTCCCCTACTTACCTCCTCCAAGGCGAGTTCTTTGTCATTACATCTCCATAATTATTTCCTTCTCTGCTGTGTCAGTAGGGAGGTACGTGCTGCCCCAAACACTGCAGGAGGAGATGTGCATTGCCTTCTGCTGCAGTGTGCCTGGTGCTTGTGAAAAACCCTGAACAGTGAGAGGGAGGGCAGGAAAAAGACCCAAAGGTGTGTTCCTTCAACACCTCCTGCTTGACACTTGAGCCCTGGTTTTACGATGGTCAAATGTCATTGGGGACCAAGTTACAGGGTGCATCAAACTCTATATTTAGGAAGAACAACTGGAAGCTATGACAGGAATTCCCTTTTACACTTCACTTCTCAGCTGAGTCCCACTCCAGGCTGGAGCAGCTCTCAGTGCCATCCGGGCTGAAAGCATCGAAGCTATTTCAGACACATTAAAAGGATCACAGTCTTCAGCTGATAGAAGAAGGTACCTCTTTCAGCATCGAAGGGAGGTCCACATATTCACTTGACGGTTTGGAGCTTTTCTTATATAAGTAAATAAGTAAGCTAATCTTGAAGGGGTCAATTGAAAACCTTGACGACCCTTACAAAAACTCTTAACTGCTGCGAGGTGACTGCAATAGTTGTGGGTTTCTGCTTATTTTAGTGTCTTGTGCAGTGTTATCAGCGTATTCAGAGCAGATTGTTCCTGCTTTATAGTCTGTGGGGATCTTTAAAGATTTTAAACTGAAAGTCACTTAAATACCTAATGACTCATAAGAAGCGTGACTGCATATTAGCTCAAATACTGTAGTACATAGGCACATGCTTATTGTTTTCTATATGTTTGTTTTACCTGGTTAAATATTACATGGGGGTTTAAATGGCAAGAGAGGTGTTCTGTCACTGTAAACTTAACTGTAGTGGAGACAACTGCATTACAGAAAATGTGACCGCATTTGCCTGCAGCATATAGTAAGTTTTTGTGTAACAGGCTGGAGGCTGCAAAGTGGGGGTTTCTCTTCTTTCTTTGTACTAGCTGGTCTCACAGTAGTGTAGTTCCAGTCAAAGCCTTTTATTAAGATAATACACTGCAGTTCTGTGTCCAAAATACCCATTGTGCTTGATGCTGTGAGTGTGGCAGGGGGAAAGGACAGCTTCCAGCTGGGGCAGGGGGAGGGCTCTTTCTGTTGTCTGTGTGCTACTGTACATCTCTTGTGCGGATTACAAAAGATGGCATTATGATGTCTCATCGTATTTAAAGCAAATTGAATAAGTCAGCTTATTATCTTGCTGCAGCCCTGTCAGAAATTATTTTTAGCAGAGGGACAGAAGATAGGTCCTTTGTTTTACACAGTTTCCTTTCAAAACACTGATTTATCTCACTGTAGTAGTCCTGTATTTCACAAGTAATCCCGTTCATGAGTACTTCACTGTGAAGCAAGGGAATTTGCAGGGCGAGTCTGGCATAAAACAGCTCCAAATTGAACTAACGTTGCTCTGCTCTCTAAATCTGGCTCAGCATGCAGCCCATACAAGGTAAAAGATAAGGTGTGGGGAGGCCAGAAAGACACTGAGGAATACAGTCTGCATTTCTCTGGCTGCGTACATGCAAAATCCTACCATGGAAGTCAAGGTGAAGAGTGTTTTTTTTCAAGTTTGCCGAGCTGATTAGAATGCCAGAAATAACTTAATGCAATCAGTGCAGCACCCTTGACTATCTCTCTGGGACGTGTGGCAAAAGAATTTATAAAAATGAACTAATCACTTCAGTAATAGATGCATCTGTAATCTAATCTTTATTTTCCTGTGTTGATGGTCAGTATTGCTCTGGAGGGAAACTCAGGGAAGGGAGGGAAAGGAGACAACCAGAGAAGATTGTCTATTTTTACTCAGTAGTGTGCTGTTGTCCTGATTTCTCTGGCAGTAATGAGGACAGCATGAACTGGAAGGAAAGTTGCCTCCTCCAAAAGCAGTCCTACACAATTGTATCATGCATCCATCTTTAGGAACTGGTGTCTGATTGCAGGCATTTTGAAGGCAGACTTCTTTTGAGCCAGAGCACCTCACTGAGAAGCGCTATCACTGTACTTGTTTTAAAGTTGAGATTCAATGTAAATCCTTGCCTGTTTAGCTGTAGATAGCCCAAGAAATGCATCAGTTTTTACAGTGCACAGGCACACAAGATGGAAAGTACATCCTAGCATGAATTTCTCCGTGAGAGTGGTTAGAAAGTAAATCCGTGGTGTTTAAAAATGTTTTATGTTAATTTCCTGTGCTTTTGTTTACATTTTTCATCCTGGTTAGAAAGAGGAGAAGATTATAAGAAAAATTAATTAAACTTTTCTGGTTTATGAGTCCTATCTTTCCAGTAAACCAAGGGACTGTTTTGTGTTTTTCTTTGGAATACAACCACAGGTTAACAGCACACTTATTTCTATGTATAGCAGAGACTTTCAAAAAAGAAAGGCAGAAAGTGCAGTAAATCCTTTTGGCTTTTTGAAATCTGTGCAAATTTTGTCATGAACTTCAGTGGTCAAGATTTCATCCCCCAAAGTGAATTCTGAAGTTTTTAAAACTGCCACTGATTTTAAGATTGCAAATGTAAATATAAAACCACAACATAAAACTCACTGGAAGCATGCTGGCTTTATGTTGCACAGTGGGATTTTTTCCTCATTTATTAATTTCGTGGAAGCAATTTAAACTCAAAGCAACCTACAAAGTTGACGTCCTCTAACTTAATGCTGTGTTGGTTTGGACAGCACTCTTCGCAGCTGAGAGAGTGATCAAAGGGAGACCTCTAATGGCAGGTCATTTTTACTTTTAAGTTCTGCTCAGCATTATATACAGATTTGAAGCTGATGTGAGAATATGCAAGAACAAGTCTTCCATGCAGCTCCAGTGATGATAGGCTGATATTTATATTTCAAGCTGATATTCCAAGCTGAAGCCAACCTGCAACTCATCGATACTTTTCTCCGGTATCCACTTGACAGTTATACTCTTTGGAGTACCAAAGCCTTTGACCCACTTTTGCTTTCTCTGTATATTTGTACTGTCTCTCCTACATAATTTATTACTTTTTTTCAGTATTTTCTTTCTCATCTCAGGTTAAGTATAGTAGCAAAAATATGATGTGTTTTGGTTGTGGTCAATGAGTTCTCTGGTGAACTTGTTTCTCACTTTTTGATATCACTATCTTATTTTGTATTATAATGGTAAATAACCAGACTTTGATGAAGGTCCAGTCTAGTTAAGAACCTAATGCTCAATGAAAGAATAAAAGGATGAAACAATGTTTCAATTAATAAGATTTCTTTTACAGTCTTTAGACTTTGGTGTCTTTCCCTTTGTTATGGCATATTAATACTCTATTAGTCCATATTTCTCCACTTGCATAAAACTATATGGAAAGCCCTGTTCCTTTTTATCTTGTTGCTAAAGAAAATTGGTGAATCTATATGATCTAAAACTTTGAAGAGAGGCTGCTTCGTGCCCTAGCAATTGTCAAAGAGAATTTTATAGTTTGACCATCTTGATAATTTTCAGTCTATACTGAAATTAAAGGTTTGCAAGGATGTGTGAGTCAGAAAATGGTTATGATGTTGGTGTTTATCAATGTTTTGTACAGCAAGTTAGCTTTATTTGAAAGAAGTTTTAAACTGAGAATTCTAACAATTCCCACATACACACTGTGACAGAGATAATCATACATTGTTTATGCTCAAATGCTTCCCATAATTCTCACTCATTTTACAATGCAAGGTTGCACTTTACAAATACAAGTTTTGAGAGATTCCATATCTCCACTCGTTATTGTTTTTAATGTGAAAGAGAGAGCTCCATTTGTGGCTATGAAAGATTAATTGGAGAAGCTCGGGTATTCTATCTCCTTCTGATATTCAGAAGGAATATCTAAGCAACTCTGAAACTGAGATGGAAACAGGAGCTGGGCAGATGAAATGGATGCCTGTCAAGAGGCAGCATGGGTTAAGTTCTAGCTTATCTCCCTTAGCTATCAGAATGTCAGAGCCTGTAACACTTTCTCATTTTGCTTGCAGGGATAAGCCGCTGTCTTAAAAATGTCAAAACAGCCAGCGTCACATGTCAGAGCCATTCAGGTAAGAGACAGTATTTATGTTTCTAACATAATAAAATAATAAATCTCAACCTCCATTGCTTGGCAAACTGCATTTTTGCTCAGACAAAACACCACAGAAGTGCTAACTGGGGATTATTCTTTTAAAGTGAAAAGCTTAGTGGATATGAAAGCACTGAAAAAGTTTAACCTGAAGAGCATCTTGTGATCTGAGCTGATAAAAACCAGGATCAGATGGGCTGGTTGATCGCTTGTTTGCATGGTCTTTCCAGTGTTAGATTATGCCTTTTGGTGGATCAGCTAAGCGAAACATGGTGCTGCATCTGTATGACTGGTCAGCAGCATGAGTAAAACTAATTTTTGCAACTCTCAGATTTTCCACAGAATTAATACAATGCTGGAAAAATTACAGGCTAAAAAGATGGCATAGAAATTGTGAAGTTTTCCACATCTGCATTCCTTTAGGAAAAAATCCACAACTTCCAATGTATATTTAAACAACATTTTATTTAAAAGCCAAAGTAAAATGAGAGAAATGTTGATATTTTCATTTTAAAAATTCTTGTCTGTCACATACCTCTTCAAATGGCATGTGCTCATATGGATGAAGTTGGTTGTTTACACTTGTAAAAGAAACAGCTGAAGAATTATCCCAACATCTTCATGAAGTAGCATCATGAAGAATGTATTTAGCTCATACTATTATTGGTTATTGTCAAAAGGCCAAAATACCTCCTGAACTGTAGAATTTTCATGTATTTTGTAAAATGCAATGAAATTTTACCATGAGTTCAGGTTCCTTGAAATTATGCAAGAAACAAAATTGAATGTCTAAAGTCTGATCAGTTGCTCAAGATAATACTGACTCAATGAATTGGCATATCAAGAAGTTTAATTACGCAGTGGCTAGACACCATACTGAAATTGCAAGGCACTGTAAAAATGCTAGTTCTCTTTATCAGCATCTACTCTGCTGGAACAGGCATACAAACTACTGTACTTTAGTTGGGTTGAAATTAGCAGAAGTTTGCCATTGATTTCACTCAGTTCAAATTTTCATCCTTCTTTTAGAATGACTGTGGAAGTGTTTTCTGATTAATGAAAAAATGTAATCAATAGATCAAAATTATTTGCATTTTACATCTGAACTCCATAGGCACATACAAGGATTTTTAAGGAGTTAATTTGGTTTACTTTTTTTCCTTAAAGTAGTTATAGACTCCTTTTTATTTTTATGATGACTTTTTGACTTCTTAATAGAAAAAAAATAATTCTAGTTTGTCCATTTAAAAAAATGCATTAAGTTTAAGCACTAAGTTTAATATTTTAAGAACCTTTTTTTTTTTTTCCCAAGGTTAATTTGAATAATGAGAAAAATTGCAACACAACTTTTAAAATAAATCTATTAAACATTGTGTCAAAGGTTGCTCCAGCAGGGAGACTTGCACTGGAATTGAGGCCCATCACACTTTGAGCACTGTGAGAATCATGACTCAAAACATAACATTACTTTTATACAATCTGATTCATATAGTATGACCCTTTGCTATTATGTGCTATTATAGTAGGACTGACATCCCCTGGAGAATATACATCATGCTGAAGTGATGGAAATGTAATGACACTTACCTGACTGAAGTATTTCATGGTACTCAATGTCAAAATTGACTTCTTTCCAACCATATGAGGTACATGCTAAAATCTGCACTTATCAAGAGCCACTATATACAGATGTAGGAGAGATAAAGATAGCAACTGGTTCCCAAGAGTAATTTGGGGCAATAGAGGATCAAAGTGCTGTTAACTCCTGCTAACATTGTTGGCCTCCCCTTCTCAGTGTATAAAAGGCTGTGTACAGCTCTGGCTGAAAATTATTCTGCCTCCAAACACCACTCTTGACTTTCCCCAAAGGTAGGGGTGAGCGGTGTCCTATTTTCGTTTTTTCTGAATTACAGTAAGTTTTCTCTCTAATTCGTTTATTATTATTTTTTAAAAATCAAATATGTTTATACTGAAGTGGCTTTCCAGCTTATTTAATCGTCCTTCTGGGCAGCTAGGAATGGCTGTGATGCTGTGAAGAATTTATCCGTAACAGTCCTCAACTCAAGCATGGTTGCATAACTTGTATCCTAATCTGGATATCCAGTTTCTACTTCTACTAAACAGAAAGAAAAATGCAAACAAATGTCTAAATGTCAGTTTAATCAAGTCAAACCAACAATATATGTTGTGTATCATGCTTACAGATATTTTTCCTTTGGTCTGTTCAGGAAGACATTAGTAGAGTATATCATTACAAATACCTACTCATTATGAAAACTGCAATGACATCCAAAGTATGGTAGGCACTTTCCAAAAAGAATGACAGCTGAATCCCTAATAGTTTTAATAATTAGTATGATTAAAAATACTAACCACACCTAGAACGTCTGTCTAAAGCAATTATAATTTAGGATTTCAGGGGTCTGGAACAAAAAAAAATCCTGTTTCTGTTTTTATTGGATGGGGAGCAAGCAAAGAAGATGAGCTCACTAAGGTTCATATCTCCATCCCAGAAGATAGGTGACAAAAGCCTTGAAACATATTTTAAAAACAAAATTGCAAACTTGTGCTGATTGCAGCACAACACAATCCTTGCAGAGCTACACTGGCTTACAGAAGTTGATCTACCCATTACATGGCTGCTTGTCTGTGGGAAGGGACCAACACTGGATTAGAAGGAGATTTATAGCTCAGGACTTTGGTACCTCTGGTCAGGAGCTGTTTGGAAATCAGTCATACTTTCATTTCATACTGGAAGTATTTTAACTTATAGTATGTGTTATCAGATCCAGACAGAGTTAAAGGCTATCTTAAAGGCTGCTTGTTCAACCAAGTTAATATTTCATGTCACATCTTGTCCAAACTCTGATGTGAATTCACTTTTTGCAGATAAAAGAGTACAAACTGCTTTCGTGTGACAGAGATTACTGTGAAAATGCTGAAGCAGACCAAAGAGCAGTTTATTTAATTTAATTAGCAGTCTGGCACTTAGTGGTTTGGGTTTTTTATTTCCTGAAGCATTTTTAGTCACAGTTGGTCTGTCAATCATAGTAGGAAATGGAAGGGCTGGGTATCAGAATTGCCATGCTGTGGTATGCCCTAGGTGGCCATGGGAGGCAGGCTTCTGCTTTGATTAACTCCAAGGGGAAGGAACGCCTGAGTTCAAAATGCACGAGAAGAGAAAACTCTTAATGTTTCACCTCTGTGAGTTTGTATGCTTACACTAGCTGTAAAGTGCAGAGAAGTTTCATTTCCAAAAACAGAACCTGCCTGGAGGTAACAGAGCCTGGTTGGGGAGATGCTTAAAATTAAAAATAGCAAAGCTATTTTCATAAATTAAATAATGTATTAAGTACTGTGATGCAGAAAATGCCCCATCTCTGAGGAACTTAGGAGGTGTAGGTGAAAGGTTTCACAATGTCTAAACTAAAGCTCAATGAAAAAGCCTTATGAAATGAATGCCCAATTGTCTATAAACTACGTGGCCCCACATTTGCCAGCCCCACTGAAATGACAGCATCACCTTGCATAAATAAAATAATCGTAAACAGCTGAGTAGAATACAGGGAAAGGTGCTTATTTCTTGCAAATTGATTCTTAATTTCCTTGATATTTGATTGCAACTGTGTGAACAGTTGTTACTGAAAACAGTGGGCTGTTTTCTTGTGGCTGCCCAACCTGGGGCACAATCTGCAGGACCACGATTTGAGCAGAAGGATGGGATTATTCATCTTCATTTAATGCAAATCATTCAGATGGTAAACTACAGTCAAACAGCTCGCCGTTCAAAGATTCTCTGCTTCTGCTCCATAACATTACTGATTCAACCTCTGGTTTTACCAGTGGGAGTCATGATATTTTGATGACATTTCCTAGGACCAGCTTCTCTTCTGAGATCACAAGATAAGAATTTAGGTATAAATTTTGCACTTAGTCGATCACACCATTTGACTTTTAAAATAAGCCAGTCTGGGTCACATTGGGAAATAGATACATTTTAGCTGCTCTTTCCTGGGCAATGTTTTCTGCCATTCTTTTCCCAACATCTTTACTTGTAAGGTGTCTGTTACCAGCCCCATTAATGTTATGGCTACTGGCTTTCTTCTAGAGATAAAAAGTCAGATTGAGGCAATCATGCGGGTATTATTGTGGAGCAAGTTTGTTAAAGCTGGGGCTAATGGTCTATGCAGTGCTGGAGCTGGCTCAGCTTGCTCTGACCCCTGCTGCAGGCCAGGCTGGAGTGGCGCAGTGAAACCCAGCAGAGGCTCGAGGGTCAAAAAGCCTTTCTGCCTTTTGTAGCAGAACCTCTTTGCAACTAAGAGGCATTGTTGTAGGACTAAGGCATTATATTTGCAGCACCTGTGGGTAAATTTTGTCAGTAAAAATAACATTTTAAACACGGTAACTTAAGTTGGCTCAGGGCAGGCTTTCCTTCCTAATGAGCTGGGATTAAATGAGGTGAGAACTGGTGTTGCTGGGGGAGGGAGAGTGGTCCAGTGGTTTGGGCCTTATTGTAGGATTTGGGTCATGTACGCTTAGATGCTGATTATGGTACTCACTTTCTGTTTGACCTTGACCAAATTGAAGCAGACCCAGATGTCTAAAGACACTTTGGCGTTTAGTACTCATTTTTTTCAAGTCCAATGAAATCAGGGAGCTTTAGAATAAAATGCAGAACTTCAAAAGCTTACTAGATAACTTTGTTTTTTCACTTTCCATCTTTAAAATGGAGATAAAAGCCCTTCCCTTTTCCATGGGAATGGTGTGATGATGCATACAATGAAGGTGTAAGTGCTTGGAAACTGATAATGTCCATACACTTGTCCCACCCCTTTGGAATTTTGCCTTTTACCAGCTGTATGTTTATTTATCAGTCACTATTTTATGCATCATAATTTCCTTCTTACAGGCTAATATTAACATCCCAATGGGAGCATTTCGACCTGGTGCAGGCCACCCTCATAAAAGAAAAGAACTTACACCTGAAGAAGTGGAAGAGGTAAGAAAAAAGGGGGATTTGATTTTTTTTTTCCCTCAGGAGAATCACTGCCATTGATGGAAGACAGCCTTTTAATCAATCTTACAGCACTGCATACCAATCTTAGGTACCACAGCTGAACATGCACTGGTCATTCATGGAAATAAATGGCCACCTACTAAACACTTCATCCATACATAGTTCTGGTTTTGGTGCCAAGGCATTTACAGGAATTTAAACTGTTTCCAAGGCACGTAGCTCTGCTTCAACAGCATGATATCTGCTGTCAGGAAAGAGAGCCAGGATTTCACCAGCACTATTTATCTAGATGAGAGTTGATGGATACAGCAGGAAAAGTTATAGCAAGGCTTTGGAAGAATATGCTACTACCTGTTGCCCGATAGTGTGATTTATTGTAACAGCTTAACAATATTGAAACAGGTTTTAAAACCTGACACCTTTTGGAATATTTATCAACGAGGACAAATTGAATGTGAAGACATTTGCAAATTAAAAACAGAAATTGTGAACCCATTTATCTGCATACGGGTGGAAATACTCAATTTTATATTGAATTCTGTATTTTCATGCTTATGTTTTACAGGGAGTATCTAACACTGAGTTTTGAATAAAAAGTCCAATTTATACCTTAACCAACTTGATCACAAAGGTTATGATTAATCACAAGTATCATATTTCTGGATGATATTAAACCATCTTATTTACCAAGAACTTTTATAATGAATAAGAAATAAAACCAATGGTGGAGGAAAAAGTAGTGATAGATACTCTAAACAAAATAAAACCAACAAGTCAAGTAAAGATGGGTGTTTATGGCTTCCTGGCCAGTTGGCTTAGTTTGAATATAAAATCACCAGCCAAGAACAGGTACTGCTGGGCTGAGACTCTTCAGAGCCAAGGGTAGGGAAGGCTCGAAGCAACCTGATACAGGCAGGCTGCCTCTGGCAGGACTCAGCCAGGTGGACTTGCTGTTGTACAGGCGAACCAAATCTGCTGTGGCTACAGGCGGTCTTGCCCTCATGCAGAGCAGAGCCGTGATGATCAGAAGGGAGTGGATAGCCACTTTTCTCCAGGTATGCAATGGGGCTGAAGGTGATTCAGCTCCAAACAAGAAGCAGCCAGATTAATTTTGTACAAATCAACAGCTGCTTCTGACCTGTTATAAGCACTTAAAATGGTCAGGCTCAGTTGTGTAAGAGCTAATTCTTTTCTGTCTAAATCAGACAGACTTTTGTGTGAATTTCAATATAGTGCTCTGTTTACAGAGAACTTCCCTGAAGAACTCAAACCCAGGTTGACTTAAGTATTCTTAAGAAGATGTTAAACATATTCAAAACTCAAACATACAAAACGACCTTGAACACATAGTGGCTTACTCCCCTGGAAAGAAATCAAAGCATATTCTCTCTGCAGTAATTAAACTGGTGAAGGAATGCATGTTATTAAGCAGAAACTAATATAGCATGTGTGAATTCTAGTAATGTTTGAGAAATAAAATAAATGAACAATGCTGATAATTAGATTTGGTTGGGTAATGAATATTGCTTTGCTTCTCAGTTATGTGGATACTATATATGAGACAGACGTCATAGAATGAAAGTTCTTGGCCCCAGTTTTATAGCCAATATGCAACCAAACCAGTGGGAGTAAAGACCACAGAAATGGATCTTGTAACAGGAATAGAATAAAAATGCTACCAGTTGTCTTGTCTTTTCTATTTTCCCATCTCGTTAACTTTTGCAATACAGCTTGTGATTCTTTAGAGCAGCTTTATACAAATTTATACAATTTATACAACTTTTGCTAATACTTCTTAGCATTTTTTCACTCCATTTTAAAACCTTGGCAAAGGAGATGAGGAAAATATGAGTCTTACCCAAATGGATGGTGGAGTCAGATGGGAATGTATATTTTTGAAGGTCAAGGGAGCGGATATGGTAAAGACATGAAAACAAATGGGAGGGTGGGAATTTCAGAAAACAACTCTTCTTCAGTCAGAGCATTTCCATGAATGTATTCCTTAACTTTTGTCATATATCTCTTCAGACTTTCTTCAATAAAATTGAAAGACAAGGTCTGATCTCAGCTGAGCATTGCTCATGGAGTGGGTGATATAGGGAGGGGCGCAGTCATAAACAGAACACGCACGAGATTAGAAGGGAAAGCTAACATCAGTTTATGGAGTGCAGGATCTACAAAACATTGTCAAAGTTTGCACCATTTGCACTATGAGATGAATGGTATTGAAGATAACTTGAATTGTATTTTTAAATAGTATCTGCTGTGTACTAATAAGAACTAAGGGGCTGGGGGCAAGGTAGTTTTTTCTGATTATTCAGATTAGCTAGCTGTGTGAGAAAACTATCAAAGAAAACTATACAAGCCCATGGCATCTTTGGCTGCTAAAACAATTTTGTGCATCCCTCTAAACACCTTCTGTATCAATTTGCTTATCCTCCTGCTATGCTTTGCTACTGTTTCAGAGTGTTAGATCATTAAGCCGGCTATTAGTATATATAGTAACTGGGGCTGGAGTACTGGCTGAGATTTTAAATGGTCAAAAAGAAACAATAGGATAATGTCATTAATGAGTAGCAGTATTATGGATGTAATAAAGAGGGACCTTGACGAGCTTGAGAGATGCACCTGCGCAAACCTCATGAAGTTCAACAAAGCCAAGTACAAGATCCTGCACATGGGTTGGGGCAATCCAAGAATAAGTACAGTCTGGGTGGAGAATGAACTGAAAGCAGCCCTAAGGAGAAAGACTTGTGGGTTTTGATGATGATAAGCTCAACATGAGCCGGCAGTGTGCACTTGCAGCCCAGAAAGCCTGGTCTGCTTCCTGATTAGCATGTAGTCAGCAGAAAAAAGAGGGGTTTACTGGCCAAAAGTATTTGATAGATAACTTTGGAATTTAAAAAATGAAGTAAAATTTTAATAATTGATTGTTTGCAGTCAATACATGTTAGCAAAAAAAGGTGGCTAATAAATCTTAATACTGAATTAGATCCCAAAAGCCCATTCCAAGAGAACACAGCAGAGTAATCAAAAAAGAAAAAAAAATAATTTTGGTAAATTATTTGCAGTACAATGTTAATTGATCTCCAAACATACATGATTACCCCTGTATATGAGCTTTATAAAATACAGAACAGGCTGGAACAACCTTAAACTCCATACTGGAAAACTAGTTCAAAACATTGCCCAGACTAGAATAGAAATAGTCTAAAATGCATGTTCTACCTCACGTAAGAGCAACAGTAAAACTAAGGAAGTACCAAGAGCTGAACCACTGTGGTCTCTTGGCAATTACCTGATGTTTGTTATTGTGTAAGTGCTGCTATTTAGTTTGTAATTTTACAGTGTCAGCAAAACAGCTATCAGGTACTACTCTGATTCAAACACAAAATAACAATAACCCTTCTGGTCTTTCAGCTGGGGCTAAGACAAATTAAACATCAACTCAAGCTGAGCTTGGGTGGAGCTTTTGATGCTCATAACCTATTATCATAGTTCCTCTCCAGAGCTGCAGAAGTGTGTGATGGTTTTCCTTCCCAGCTGTCTGCTATGAGACTCTGAAAGAAGTTAGATTATAAAAATGGTTCTTCTGCTATTTATCCCTAAAATATGAAGTACCTGGAAGTTGCCTTTAATGCTCCACGTAGTTAATGTTCTGCTAATGGTCTGACGCTGTAAATTCTTACTCTTTTACCAAAGGATCCACATTCCTCTGCACTGACCAATTTTTATGGGTTTTTTTTCAGAATGTTTTTGGACATTTTAGACAGCAACTCACAAAATAACCTATCTTTTCCTTCCTTCCTCCCTCTCCCCCCCCCCCTCCAATTTCCATTGGGATTGCATTTAGTATAAAAACAACCTTTCCTGTTTACCACATAACTGACCTATGCTCATGCTCAAGAAATTGCTATAGCAGCAGTCAGGTCACTGGTATCCTTTTGTGCAGAGTGTTCCTGCTTTGACAGAGGAGGAGAAAGACAAAAAGCATCTCCCAGGAGCAAAGAAACTTCCAGGTCCTGCTGTCAACTTGTCAGAGATTCAGAACATAAAGAGTGAGCTGAAATTTGTCCCCAAAGCTGAACAGTAGCTGGAACAAGCAGGTGAGTAAAAGAGAAGTTCTTTGCATGGTTCTAGGAGAAGCAGGCTGATCCAGACACCTCTTGGTTTCAAAAGATGTCTTTCCAGTTACTGCAGAGGACTGAGAATCACACCCCATATCTCAAAGACAACATATAAGAAGGAAAGGTTATAATCCTTGGAATTCTCTGTTACGTCAAACGCGGAGCATGTAGGAAACTATATGTGATGACACATGTCAACCATCAACCAGCCTAATAAAAAGTGCATTCAGCTATTAGGAATACTGAACCAGCTTAAGAATACTAGCTTCTTACTTCACAAGCACAAGTTTCAGTTTTACAGAATATAGGACTTGTATTTGTACACTTTAACTACAAATAAATATTTTACAATTCAAACAAATTTATTGCACTGATGGACAACTAGGGCAGTATTCTTAAAAAGCTCCTTTTGAACAGATACTTGGTACTATTTTACTTCTGTAATTCAAAACTGACATGCCAATGGCTCCATGTATTTGATCATGCGTATATACCCAATACCACCTGTGGCACCCAAGGATTCCCTACATATGCATGTGGGGCTCAGAAATATGATATGGGACCCTGGGGAAATCTGTGCTCCTCTAAAGCAGCAGTCAGAGAGCAGGCAGGGACCCTCAGGCACTGCTGACAGCAACACACGTCTATGGGTTGAGCCACTCATCTATGACTAGCACCACAGCTCATAGTTCATCTTATTTTGCTCAATGTCCAGATGGAGATCAGTGGTGAGTGGTGTCCCTCAGGGATCTCTACTGGGACCAGTACCGTTTATTATCTTCATCAATGACACAGACAGTGGGATTGAGTGCACCCTCAGCAAGTTTGCAGATGGTATCAAGGGTGATGCCACCACTGGTGTGGTTGACAAAACCACTGATGTAATTGATACACCTAAGGGAAGGGATGCAATTCAGAGGGACCTGAACAAGCTCAAGAAGTGGGTCCATGTGAACCTCATGGGATTCAACAAAGCCAAGTGTAAGGTCCTGCACATGGGGTGGGGCAGTACTCTGGTATCAGTGCAGGCTGGGGGATAAAGGGATTGAAAGCAGCCCTATGGAGAAGGACCTGGGATACTGGTGGATGGAAAGCTGGACATGAGCCGTTATTGTGCACTCACAGCCCAGAAAGCCAGCTGTATGCTGGGCTTCATCAAAAAGAGCATGGCCATCAGGTCACGAGAGATGATTCTCCCCATCTACTCTGGTGGGACCCCCACCTGCAGTACTGCGTTCAGTTCTGGGGCCCCCAACACAAGGGGGATGTGGACCTGTTGGAGTATGTCCAGAGGAGGGCCATGAAGATGATCAGGGAGCTGGAGCACCTGTGCCATAAAGACAGGCTGAGAGAGCTGGGATTGTTCAGCCTGGAGAAGTGAAGGCTCCTGGGACGCCTTATTGCAACTTCCAGTACCTAAAGTGGGCATATAAAAAAGATGGATACAGACCTTTTAGTAGGTCCTGTAGCAATAGGACAAGGGGTAATGGTTTTAAATTAAATGAGAGTAGATTTAGACTAGGTACAATGACAAAACTTTTTACAGTGAAAGTCATGAAACACTGGTGCGTATTGCCCAGAGATGTGGGTGCCCCATCCCTGGAAACATTCAAGGTCAGTCTGGGATCTCTGAGCAGTCTGATCTATTTGAAGATGTCTCTGCTCATTGCAGAGAGGGAGGACTGGATGACCTTTAAAGGTCCCTTCCAACCAAACCACTCTATGATTCTATGATTATTTTATTTAACAGGAAATATTCAGCACTTCAATGGAGATTTCAGGATAATTTCCATCTGATTTCAAGCAAGGACCATAAAACTATGTTGCGCTACATTCTGAGCCCTGAGGAAATTAGTGATCATTTCTGTCCATGAAATTAACCTCTGATTTTCTTTGGAAAGCATGAGTCAGTAAAGTTGCATCAGGCAGCTACAATGAAAATTCAGTTGTACAGAGAAGTTTCAATAAAGAAAAATACCTGGCTACAATTAGAAGATAGTTGTGTCATATACTAGTCACTTGAATTGCCAATTCTGCCTATTGACACAAGCACTTTTTATTGTGGAAAGAGACAGAGGAACTAGGCTGAGCAGAACATCACCTGGAATTTACTGCGCAGAAACATAAATGAAGAACAAAAGAAAACAGAAAGCAGTGCAAAGAGTTCTTGGAACACGGAAGTGCTACAGACCAGCAATCCTGAAAGAAATAGCGTATAATCTGGGTGAATTAACCCAATGCACACTGCAACATTTACTTATTTCTTATGTACAGTATAAATATGCCATTTAGAAGGAGTGCTCCATTTTTCTTGCTTTTATCCTTCTGTGTCATAATGTTCCTGTTATTTTAAAGAAACAGTGCAGTCTTTCTTTCCAGAAAACTTGGGATATGGAAAATTAACATTTTTAAAATACAACACTGTAGTCGTTAGCCTAAAGCAGTGGCCAAAGAAATATGAATTTTTAGTGTGGGGCTTTAAAGAAGTTTCTCTCTGTAAGAGATATTTAGACATATATTTAATGCCATATTTGTTCTCTGATGATTGCTATTTTAAAGCTTAAATCAGGTTTTTACTAATTACCTTACTGAGAGCCTGACAGAAACATGTAGGGTGTGCACAGAGGCTCACTCTAAAGGAAAGATTTCTACAGAATGGTCAGCAAGGTAAAGGGCATCTTAAAAGCTGTGAGGTCATTATGAAGTCATTTCTGTCTCCATCCTTCTTTTAATGTTGTATTGGTCATCAGGTTCTGACAGTGACACAATCCCTGGATTTTTAATAGTATAGTCACAGACAATACCCAAAAACTTTGTGGAAGATTTACAGGCACAGTACTCACTGGAGACTAGGAGTTTGGCTTTGGTTGCAGTGTAAGCACTAAGCACGTGCATAAATTCTACAAAAAAATTAGATGTAAATCAATCACTTGCCACATCCCCAGCCTTGAATGGTACTAAATCTGAAGATTTTCCCCTATAGAGGACATTCATCAGTTCAGTTGTTCTAGGCATGACCTGCAGCTTTGTAGGAAATCTGATTTAGTCAGTGAATTGTTTTATGACTCACCATGACAAGCCAGTGAAGATTATTTTTATTTACAAGAAATCCATGCTTACATCTGCCTGATACTTTGCTTCATCTCCAAGATGGGCTTACTAATCATCATTTGGTTGTGATGCTTTCTGGAGAATGGTTAACTGACTGGTCAATGGAATATGCCTGTGCAGAGCGCATGCTGATAAATTAGAGTGCTGTTTAGTTTTCACAGTTTGGAAATTAATTCTCTCTCACATCAGTACAATAAACTTCTCAGATATTAACTGTTGAGGGATTTCCCTTTGATAGTATTTTTATATTTCTGGTGGTATTCTATAGGAAATACCCAGTATTGACATTTTTCATTGGATATTTTCAGTAAAGTGCAAATCAAAATGGTCAGTTTTGGTTTAATTTGGATCCATGTTATCTTGCTTGGCATTATAAAGTGCAAACCAATTATCAAAAATAAAGAGCCTGCAAAACAGTAGATTAGGTCATTGTTTGCAAACCCATTCCCACATAATTTGCACTTTAGAGTAACTTCTGTTAAATATCTTTGGTCTTGCTCTTTCACTAAATTTGGGCACATGAATAGAATTGCTAAAATTGCAGTTGTGAGTCTAACAGTTTGTGGGAAGGATATAATTAGTAAGATGTCATGAAGCTGGATCCACTGAAGGTCATCAGGTGCTTATCAGTTTAGGTATTCCTGTAGTCATCTGCTGCTGTTGGTCTATCATCTATAATTAACTAATTAGTATACTCTTCTTTGTCATAATGATATTTTTTTTCTTCCACAGACCTGTAGTTGATGTGTTTGATGCAGCTAGTTTTAATATACAATGTGAGTTGTGATTCGTTTTCCTTTTCTCCATCTACATTTTCTTGTGCTACTCCTTTTGTATATGCACGAGCAAAACATACGCAAAATGAAATAGTAACAAAATAGCATACACTAATCAGCTAAATATGTGTTCTAGTGAATAAGTAATTGTAGGAAGCATTTGATTTGTGACAAATAGAGCTTGCTATGGCTATTTACTGCTGACTGTTGTGATATCTTATGTGATAACTAGTATGGTGATGTACCTGAAAATGGGCCTAAGCACAAAATGGCATTTCACCTGAGAATATGTATAATTGTAGCCAGTTACCGCTGCAACTCGTGTTTGCTCTTCATTCTGTACTCCTCTCATTTTGTGCCCTGAAATGTGGGGATTGTATAACAAGACATCTTGTGAGCTCCTGAAACAACCCCACTGTTTTAAGAAAATGTGTTCATATGCTTAAGCCCAAGTAGCCTGCCCTTGTGTGAGAGAAGGGAATCCTGCATGCAGAGGATACCAAGGGAGATCAGGAGCTCAGATCTCCTTAGCTGGAGTGGGAACAACGGGGTGAAGAAGGGGGATGTGCTGCAAGAATTTCTGCAGAACCCTGTGCCAAAGCCAGAGGAAGCTGGGGGGACCTCATCAATGTATGTAATAAGTACCTGAAGGGAGGGTGCGAAAAGGGCAGAGCCAGGCTTTCCTCAGTGATGCCCAGTGACAGGCCATCCCCACCCCCACTCACTGTTTGGCCTGTGTTAATTTCAAAGTACTTGTGTTTTTCTGACCTTGGTTTTCTACCATGCTGCTACCTTTGGTTCAGAACTCCCAGATTAGCAGCACTTGGGGATTTCATGGCCAGCCATCAATCTTGCTGGTCACTTCTGTTTCTGTCCTAAGAAACTTGGTAGTTGAGGGGTTTAGGATTTTTTAACAGTGTGTTTAAAGTTCTTTTGGTTTACCTTTCAGGTTTTTTGAGTCTGCTTATGTCATGCTTTCAGACTTTAAAACAGAAGAGCTAGAAATTTCTTTTCAAAGAGAAAATTAGAATCTCCAGCACACAATTTAATATGAGAGGAATCTTTGGAATCATGATATCTCCTCAGGCAAAAAAAAGTTATTCATGTTTTGTTTCCTACAGTTTATATGTTCAGAAGTAAAAATTTAGTTCACTGTCTCTAACATGGCCTGCAACTGTCCATCGCAAACTAAGAGTCTCTTCTCTGCCACTAATGCAGTGCTGTGGTAAGCCTCTAGCATGTCATGCTTTTGCAAGTCAAGGAGAGGTTTCCCTCTCATTCTCTTGTTAAATGGCACAAATGAGGAGGAAAGCAGAGTGGAGAGACTTTGCTTTCTAGATGCCTAAGGAAGCTTGAAAGTATGTGTTGATTTTACTGAGTAAAGAACAGGGCATATTTTTATGAACAACAAATGCTTCTACATAAACTAGTTAGGAAAAGATTGTGTTTTGTGGTTTTGAAAACTGACTAATAACTTCGCAACAGGCACTGAAAAATCAGAAAACATTTTGCTCCAAAGCAAACTACAAGAATGGACGCTTGTATTTTTTCAAAACATAAAATATGCAAAGAAGTCTTTTATTTTCAAACTGTGTCTTCAAGCAGAGTGTTTTTATTACTGGAAGAGACAAGCACAAAGTAATAACTCAAAGAACTCTCTACTGATTTTTAGAACATGAGTGTGATATTTACTTCTCTGCCTTCCCCATACTTAACATAGTATGCAGACATGTAGAGATGGACAGGCCTCTACACACAGACAGAAGAAATTTCTTTATTAAGCTTCTTGCTTTGAAACATTAACTCCATTATAATAACAAAATACTGCCCTGCTATTTTGGTTTCCCCACATACTCCTCCCCACAAATCTCTGCTCCATTCTCAAGTAACTATCATTAGTTTCTGGGAGAAAGTTCCAAGTATTTTGCTTGAAAGCTGAAAACTCTCCTTCTTTTAAGAAAAAAATTACTAACTGCTATTACATAACTGCTTTCCTGTGGTCACTCTGTCAGTTACTTGGTCCTGAGCTTCAATTGTCAGACTCTTACACAGAAACCCCTATGTTTCCATCAGCGCTGTCCATAATAGATTTTTCTAAGATCTAAACTTTTCAGTCAATTCCTTGAGTTAGATGAAATTTCTGGTCTGACATCCCTCTAATGAAGCTCAGAAAGGCATGAGGCCTCCTGATAACAGCAGGCATGAAGGGATCAGTGGAGCACGAAGATGGAATATAGTCAGCAAGCTTTTTCTTGCTTATCTCTTCTATGTGTGTTAATAAGTAGTATTAATGATTTTATATATATATGTATATGTATATATAAAATGCAGCATTAAACAATAAGTATCACTGGAATATATTCCTCTTGGAAATCTCAGAACAAGGTATCAGGAATCCCTAAAACTTCAGCGATTTGCTGTGTGAACAGTTCCTAGTATTATAGAAGGTTCTGCAACTTAAATGGTGCTTATCCTGAGGCACATGCATACAAACCCATACAGAACTAATTATAATCAGGGAATCATGGGCATTAAAAACTGTTTGGAGAGTGGGAAAGTGATCATACAGACTACTATGGAGGAGTTATGGGTGAGATGAGGGCAATGCTGTTTCTCTGTAGCTGGGAGCTGTCCCACCAGCATTAGGTACGCCTGGAGCACTCAGACACTGTAGTGACAGGCATCATCAGAAACCCAAAATAATAAGCAATTCCAGTCTGTCTAACATTACACACTTCAAAATTTATTCAGCACAAAGGTTTTCAAGTGCCAACGTCAGAGTAAGAAGGCTAACTGCTTTTGAATACATGAAGTGCAACTCCCTACGTTATTAACAGCTCAGATAGTTTTATCAAATATACATAAATTGTAGACAATTAAGATGACAGCATGATCTGAAATATCACAGCTCTGATGTGCTAATCAAATCAATTTTCTTCTAAATTTAGTGCCTCATCTTTTTGTTTTATAGTTTTTATTCGTTTCATTTGTTAAAAGACTACCTAATTATGTTTTCACAGCCTTGTGATCAAGAACCACGTAAATTACTGTGTAACTACTTTGTCATCTCTTGCAGAGGTGGCTCAATATTGCACAAGCTTGTGACCCCTGTCTGGGACCCGGCTCTCTACCAGTGTCGTTAACCCTGCTCTGTGCATACATAGGATTATGCTCGATTCAGGCACCAGCTTGCTCCTCGTGTGCCTTGTTTTGAAAAGTGATGCTGTTTTTAGCGCCAAGGCTATCTTTATTTCACACTTGTTTGCAAATTCCTTCTGACATAAATAGCATGATATGATAGTAGATCTCACCTTAGATAGGTAGACCATTGTATATAGGCAGAGCTCACCATTACAGTGATCCCAACATCTGTTGCCCAACTGGCAACGCTACAGAGGAAATCTTATGCTGTAGGTGCGCTAAGAGAACAAAATACACAGCATAAATAAGCACTTCCTACAGGAATATGTACTGCTTTTACTCTCAGTGTTGGTCATACTTTATTCTTGATGTTTGATTTGCTGCAGGTTACAGCTAGTTGAAAGGAAACTCAGCTGGACTAACCTTTACTTGAACTTCGGAACAAGTATAAAGTGTTTTTCTTCTCTCCATTTAGTGGTTATATTAGCATGGCTGCATTTGTTTCTGACCACAAATGGCTGACCTCCATGTACAGACATGGATTCAATAAAAGCAGGATAAACTCTTCAGACTTGGTGTTCAGAACTTACTCCCCAGTTTGGTAAAGTTGCCATAATATTGCCTTTAATTTAATAATTCGTTCATTCAACTGATAAAATAATAAATCAAGTCCTTCAGCTTTTAGCTCTTCTGGGTCTTTGTTCCTGTTTGTTGCCTTGGAGCGAACCTCATCTTGAAATTGCTGTTGCTCCTGCACAGCCTTACAGAGCCTTTCACGGTACAGAAATGTAATCTGAGAGCAAACAATAGCTGGAGCTGGGAATGCACTTAGGGAAGAAGAGGGTGAAGCCTGTACTTGCCCTGCTTCCTAACAAATGAACCACAGGAGAAGCAGGCTAACTGGCCTGTGTCCACTGCCGTGTTAGTGCATTTTAACAGTGGTAGCAACAATACTGGTGCACACAAGGAGAGAGCATGACTGGCAAAATTGCTTTTACTGGGGAAACATCAAAGAACAAAAACTTCCCCCAAAGCCAAAATGCTCCTGTTCCGAGGGAAGAATGATGACAGTAACTAGATGGTGTTATTTCAAGGATTTGAAACGCGCTGCCTTTATATACAAGATGAGTATACAAAGTGTGTATTGAAATGGAAGAAAATACACATCCAAAGACTTGAAACCAAATATTCAAGCTGAAATAGGCAGAATACAGGGAAAAGCAAAGCTCCAGTTGTTTCTGTGTTTGCAAATCTTGATGTTCTTGAATGCAGTAGCCCTCCCAAAGACTATCAAAGACTGGGATAGAGTATGTCCTCTACTGTAACTGATTAATTGTCTCAGACATTAATTAAGCCTTTAACTAAGGATCTCAGACCTTTTACTTGTGGATTTCTCAATTTCTTTGTGTTTGTGTTTTTTGCCTGAAAACGGTTGAATTGATTCGTCTCTTCAGGGTTTGAATGGAAGCATTTGTTTTGGAAAAAAAGCAATTTTTTTCCTTTTAGTTCTCAAGGCAAGAAGAGCTCTCTGTGAAGGCAAGACACATATTTTCAGTTTTTCAGTCCATTTTGATGAAAGTAAAGTAAATTCAGATGGGTATATCTCACATGTACCTTTTTTTTTTTTTTTGTAGTTTAAACCCTTCATATTGCAGTCTTTTCTACTCTATATGCTTTTCTTATTTTTATTCTTAAGTTTAGAATGGAATAGACTTGAGATTGTATGTTTGAACAATTACTTCGGGGGCAAACCAGTTCTATTTATTTAAAGTAGTAGCTAAGTGTTGTCTATTAAGTTACTGCAGTTTAACACATTAGTAGATACCACCTGAGTCACTGTTGACCATGTGCAAGCTTCGAAGTCTTTGTCAATCGGTAGAAATCTCTGTGAAGATGTTCATGTTCTGTTTCACATACATAGAGATTAAGAAGTTGAACCTGGCCAAACACCACAGCTCTGCTGGCAAGCAGTAGCCTGCTGGGTCACGGAGCAACTTGGCCACATGTCCAAGTGTGAACTTATTTGTGCTTCGGTTGCAATACGCTTCCTGAAGGCAGGATGAGAAATAGAGCAGTTAGCTCCAACTTCTTCAATGCCTTACTTCAACAGACACCATAGAGGTGATTGGAACTGTCTCCCAAAGAGGCTTGCATTGACCTGAGGCTAAAGGCCTCATTTTTTACCTGAAGATTGACCATCCTCAGCAAAGTAAAAGCCTTGGGACTCCACCTGCAGTGAGTCTTGGCATCTAAACGTTTCAATCAAGGCAAGCCCATGGTATGAAACTCACGTGCAATGGCGTTAGAGTGCCTTGAGCCAGTGGAGTGTTCCTTTACATTCCCCACCAGTGTCTGGGATTTTGTTAACAGCACAGGGTTCAGATACATCTTGGGCAGAATGATGAAGGCAGCTGTTTCTGGTAGCTGTGAAAGATGGCAGAACACCACATTGCACTGCTGTATACTCGTTTGCCTCAGAGAGGCACTACAAGTTCTGTCTCTCCCAAAATCTCTCTACCATGGAGGCAATCTTCTTGCATTATCTACTTGTGGATACAACTGCCTGGACTCTACTACCTACTGTTAGCTGGCCACACCATTAAAGAGAGGAGGTGAAGCGCCCCGGACCCTGGGGCAGGCACAGGGCAGTAGAGAATAGATAGTCCAGAGTGTATGACACCACCTTCTGCCTTGATTGTTGTGTTCTAAAGGGCTGGATAAAGGCCAGCATTGTCTTCCCCTGCCAGGGTGCACTAGCATTGCTCAGGGATGAGTCCTTGTTCCTCCCAAGAGGAAACTGGCTGTAAGGAGGCACACAAGGTTACAGAAAGAAGTAAGGGAGGTGGAGATCACTGTCTCACCCACAGTTCTCAGTGTGTCTGTCCATTCAGAAACCTTCTGCCCTGCAGCAACATGCTCTTCTGTTGCCTCAAAGAGATGGCCCTGCATATATTGTTAAGAAACCTTGAACCCCTTCTGCAAGCAGCATCATGAAGCTTGGGGGGAGGCCTGTTGCGATACAGCTAATAGGAAAAACTAAAAACAACCAGATGGTCTTCTCTGGGGCTTCAGCAATGTCCTAAGTAGAGCCAGGAACCATTTTCCGTCACACTGGGTTTATAGTGTGAACCATGTCCTCCAGATTCACACCTGAGTACTTTTTGTACAAACAAGAAGAATAATTTGAAAGGAAGGAAGGAACGTGCTTGTGCCACCCCCCTTCTGCCTTGGCTCAGCAATTATCACACATACCCAGCCAGGATGCATGAATAAAGGAGGTCAATTTCTTCTTCTCCTCAAAAGAATTAAACCCGACATTTCTTGCTTTCCTGGAGACTGCAGAGTAGCTTGGCAGGGGGGACCCTTTCTAGACTTTGAGCTAAAGCTAGGCTGCTGTGCAGAAATGAATTAAAATTAATCTGTAGACAAGTGAGCCTCGCGGCAGCTTAGCAATGTAGAGCTCAGCTGGCAGCAGGGAAACCTGCTTCCATGTGCCTTAGTCCGTAGATTGCTGTGTACCTTATCTAAAGCCTAATTTGTGTAGCAACAGTTTCCTCAAGCTGTGCTTTAAAAGAAACCAGGGTAGATGCTGCTGTGTTTTTGTACTAAGCCTGATGCAATTAGGTAGGTGCTGAGGAGGAAGGTGTCTGTGGAAACCCACCAAGTTTCTGGCTGATGCACAGGATTTCATGTCTCCTTGGTACTCAGCTGAGCAGGCTTATTAAAAGTCATATTTGTAGATGGATAAGAGCAGAGTTTGAGGTTATGGTGCAGTTGGACCATGTTTTTGAGGATAGTAGTTTTGGAGTTAAGCACCTACGTCCCATTTGCACCTTAGGCATCTACATCCCTGGGACTCTGTCCCCCAGTACTATGGAGCATGATCCCATTGACGCTCAGCAGGAACTATGCTCCTAAATTGCTTAAGTGCTTCTTAAAATCCCACTCTGAATTTGAATATGCAAATTGCACATTGTTCATTGTTTAGAGTGAATGGGCCTCTGTATGTTCCTGCAGTCAGATCTAGGACTCCTACCAATACAACTGTGTGAGTTCTCCAACTGCTACATGTGCGTTCTGAGAAGAGCCTTTCTGCAGAGCTGAGCAAATGAAGCATTTTCCACAGCACCTGTAGATCAGGACGGTGCAAATTCAAACCCAAACAATAATTGGTCTTGGATGCATCTTTTGCGGTTGCGATTTTTTAATTTTCAGTTTGTTTACTTAAAAAACAATTTTGTGTTGTGAAAAAGATGTCATGGAAAAATTTGGTTCTCCCATTTGTCTTCTACTCAATCCTAATACCTCATTTCTAAATGCTTGCCTGTCACAGACTGCAAATTCATGTATTAACAGTACAGTCTTGTACAAACAACATGGTATAATGTCTCTGTTTACATTTTGAAGAAATCTATTTAATCCATGGAAAAAGAAAGCTTTTATATTTAAAGCTCTAAGAAATGACAAAAACCTATAAACACTATATATATATATATATATATATATGCACACACATACACACTGGTTGCTGATGTGAAAGGACCTAACGTGTACTGTAGCTGTATGCATCAAATACTAAATGACTCTACAGTGAATTTTCCAAAGAGGAGACAATTACTATACTACCTGCAGTAGCTTTGAAGAAGCAAGATAATGTGAGAAATTAAGCAAATCCTGCACAGACCAGATGTCAGAATATACAGTTTTCTAATACAGTCAGATACATGTCAAATTAAATTAGCAGCCTGGGTGTGATATCTTGCCTTCATGCTTATCCACCTCTGAAGAGGGTCCTCTGGGTTATGTACAAGATGGCTATCAACTTTCCCAAGCTGATTAAGACCTCTTGCTTTTTCGTGGCAAGGAGGCCACATAATCCAGGAGAAGAGTGTTAAATATTCAGATGAGGCTGCAGAGAATGTGGGTAAGGGGAAGACTATGCTGGGTTTTGACAGTTAGCAATCACCTTCTTACCACGCTTCCTTTTCCTCCCATTTGCAGTATTTTTTCACTGTATTTTGACTTGTGAAGTGCTAAGCATTTCATAAAAAGTATTTGCAAAGTGCACAGAGATCTCTCTGTCTTGATTTGAATATTTTGAAAATAAAACTGTAGCCAACTTCCATTTCTTCTTAGCTACAGTTGCAGAGATGTGACTGTTGTCTCAGGCCCTCGCTTTTTATTGCACATGCCAGATTTATATTGAAAGAAAATGGGTGGATGAATAGTAGTACCATGATTAATCACAGTTCAATCATGCTGTGATATTATCCGTAGTCATATCAGATGTACACTATATTTATACAGAACAACACTCACTCATATATTATGAATTCTGTGGAGAAGAAACCATATGACCAGGAGAAAGTAGCATTTTTAGAAACTGTAACTAGCACAGAGGGTCAAATGTGGGTTATTTGCAGTACAGCTTGGGTAAGGTGGCGGAAGAGGCAGAATTCGTGATGAATAAATTATATCACTGCCCAAATAGAGACATCTGAGATTTCTATTTTCTTGCTTGGAAAGGGGCCCCTTCTCAGTGTCTCCAATATCACAGAGCTTGCTGCTACGGCATTAAAAGCAAAGAATTCAAACTGAGGGAGCTTAGTGATGGGTATTGCTTTAGGAGGGCCAGCACGGCTTGCCCCAGCCCCATGACCTCCACACTCCCCACCCTTGTTCCTGCAACACAGCTGTACTAAAGTGATGAGCCACATAGCTCCACGGCAGCCTCTCAGCTGAGAAGAAATAACCCAGACACCACTAGACACCACCTCGATTGGCTGGGATCTCTGGGCACATCTTCTCTTCTGGTTGAAGAACAGCATGGAACAGTGCCGCTTGCCTTGCCAAGCTTCAAACTGCCTCAGTGCCAGTGAAATCCACCCAAAATTCTGAAAGAGCTGAAATTACAGCAGAGCTATGTCTCTTTTCTGAGACTTCCACAAAAACCTGAGATGCTAGCAAAGGCCTCGCTGAAATTTAGCTCTAGGCAGCTTCTGAAGCAAAGCAGGATGACTCTGTAACTTTAATTGCAGTTTAGTTTTGAAGACTGTGCGCAGCAGGCGGCAGTGGAGGAGTGTTTGTGGGACCAGCAAGGATTTCTTAGGTTATAAGTGCCGAGGAGCTTTTTGTCTTTACCGGCAAAGGAATCAGGGTGTCACCTCCCCCTATACAGAAAGGATTTGTGTAAGTTAAACCACTCTATTTTTTCCCTTTCACTGGAGTAACAGAAGCAGGTAGTTTATAGTGCTGCCCTTCTGGGTTTCCCTGGCTACCAAAGAAATGTGCTTTTTCACTTCCCCCACCCTCTTCTCAAGAGTGATGTAAAGGAACAGTGGACTCTGCAGCTCCCTCAGCCACGTGAAGTGTTAACATGCAAAAGACTTTTTTCTGACAGTCATTTCTCTTCTTGTGCTCACTGGGTTTGTCATTCATGCAGGCTGGTTTTTTTGAAAGCATTGGTTTTCAAATGAAACTGTGGTTTAACTCGATCTTGTTACATCATGATTCTATTACAGAGTATTTCCCAAAGGGTTAATGCTGAAACTAGTTTCTTCATGCTGGAGGTTGTTGGTAGGGTTTTGGGAGGCATAGTTTTAGGAATTTTTTTAGTGGAAAAAAAGGAAAAATAATTGTTACAGTGAGATAAATCACAGTCAAAACATTTATGTAAATGCTGCATTGTGACAGTAACTCTTAAGGGAAACTAGAGGGCAAGCTTCTAAAATACTTCAGGCTCCATAAAGCTGGAGATAGGTACTTTATGGTTTCCCCAAAACATGTTAAGTGCCTAACTCCTAGGGGGTTTGCATGTTCAACCAGCTAAATGCTTTCAAAATACTGTCCGGAGGTGGCTCAGGAAGTCTATTGCATAAAAATAATGGTCATTGCTGTGTGTTAGCAGCCAAGCAGCTCCTATGGTAAGTCTGTGAATTATTACACCCAATATAACTGAATTGCCATTTCCTTATCCCTCCCTTTGTCTCAAAGTTGTTGTGTCACAAATTGTATCTTATTGTGTACTAGAAATCACTTTGGACTGGATAGGGGTTTTTTAGTATTATTACATGTGTGAGTGTTGCTTAGCACCTGCAAGGGGCTTGGCTTCTGACCCATTCATTGTGGCATGTTCACAGGGACCTTGTAGTGGCAGAGAAAAATGGAGAGAAGTGAACCCTCATGGTCAAATTGCCAAGAAGGAAATGAAATTACTAGAAAATGTATTTGGATTTATTTATTAACTTCTTTCCAGCCTTCAAGTATGGTGGAGATTAGGCATACAATATAAGTTTTAGGGCTTGGAGTTATCAAAATGAATCTGGAAGGGCAGTATTAAAGTGTTTGGCATCATGCACCTGAATGAAGGTGCAGACAAGTGCAGCAGGAGACTCAGATGAAGTGGAAGATAAGGAACCAGTTTGGACATGCCAATTTTATTTTATACTGCAGAGCTGGGCCCTGCCCTCAGCTGGACGGCAGTGGTGCAGGAAGAACTGGGGTTAAACCGTATTGTCTGGAGTTTAAAAAATAGAATATTTCTGGACCGGTTTGAGAAACTGACTGTCTGCAGCAACTTCTGGACATTAGGAACGTTGAGCAGGATTTAGGGTTTCCAAGTCTGGCAGACCTGAAGTTGTCGGCCCTTCAAAGCCCCTGTCAAAAAGCTGCACCAGCCCCTTGGCAGGCTGCCGGGGAGCCAGCGTGGGAGCTGATTAGAAACCGGCCAGATCAGTCATATTCAGTGTTCCATGTTGCATCAGGAGAATTGCTGAAAGCAAAATGTTTCCACTTTCAAAGCATAAACCTTTCCAAGTGGAGCAATGTTCCGTCAGAAAATGTTGGACCAGTTTGACTCTTGGCATTCTCTGAGGTACAAAAGCTCACTGCATTTTAAATAAACTTCAGCAGCTTCAGCCTGTGCCAACTCTCAAACAACGAATCGAGCAAATTCATCTTTTTCTCCCATAATTATTCAACCCAATAATTCCCCTGTCATTTTCCCCTTTTGCTTCACTGAAGGAAGAAAGGTTGTGTTTGCAGTACACTAGGATGCTGTTTGTTTCTAGTTTCATTGCCCTGGAATTTAAAATTCATAAACAGTCATGATATAAATATATATAGCTTTAATCCCTGGTTAGGTATGTACAAATGGCACCAAAATTCAATTACCTTCAGGACACATATGATCGGACTTTGTTTTATAAAACATTTTTTGACATATTCCTTTCTAAAATCAGCACAAAATATACATTTTCTTCAGGGACAAATGAAAAACAAAGTCTATCTTGCCAAGGTTTAAACACATGGTCTTTGAAAGTCTAGCCAGTTAACACCTAATGCTTAGACTTTTCCCCCCAAACATTAAAGTTGCATAAGAGAAGGAGAGTATTTGCAAAGAAAAATGAATGGCAGATATTATCCATATCCTGGAGGATATGTGAATTCTGAACAATGATGAAATTAAAATATTCAGACAATGTTAAAGTCTGGAGGGAACTGAAAAATCAGGCAGTATGGAAGCTAAGAGTGAGTGTTTATGTGTTTGTCAATGCAGATGAATTAACATACTGTACAGCCTGCCTTATATTGTGTCACCTGAAAACTGTGATATACAAGGGGTAATGGCTTTAAACTGAAAGAGGTTAGATTTGGACTAGATATTAGGAACAAATTCTTTATTGTGAGGGTAGTGAAACACTGGCACAGGTTACCCAGGAAAGTTGTAGATGCCTCATCCCTGGCAGTGTTCAAGGCCAGGTTGGATGGGGCTTTGAGCAACCTGGTCTAGTGGAAGGTGTCCCTGCCCATGGCAGGGTTGTTGGAACTAGGTGACCTTTAAGGTCCCTTCTAACCCAAACCATTCTATGATTGTATGTCTCTGAAGTAACCTCTCTCACTTTAAGTATAGGGGAAATAAAATTTTATACATAATTTAGAGTAAATCTATCTTAACTTTTGAAGATTAATAGCCACTATTAGGTTATGTGTTCAGTCTTAACTGAGTAACTGATGCTTATGTGACATTTATCAACTGAATGCTGTTTTAATATGTGCCTTTCATCATTCAGTTCCTCAACTTTTTTTGAAAAGGAGAAAGCCATTGACTCCACAAATGTCAGTAGGTGACAAAAAACAGTGGCACTTTAGAAATGTCATTAGTGAGGGCATGTACTTGTGGACTGCATAGGAATCAGCAGTGTGCCAGATATTTCACTTCCCACAGCCTTTGCCCCTGCAGCCCTAACATCTCCTGCAAAACAAAAATTCAGAATCTCTTGATTACAATTTTTGGTTTGAAAAATAGCAATATTTTTTTAACCCTTCTCTGTATGTGAAAACCATGCAGATACCAAGCAGTGTTGTTTACCACTCGCCATGTGTCTCAGGAGAAAATGCCAGCTTATCAGGAGCATTATGTGGCAGCCAGCATGCCAATAACAAAAGACATGAGCATTCAGGTGTGAAATCAGAGAACTTTTCCAGCAGCAGGCATGTTGCATTCAGATTTGTGAGAAAGTTTTTACATAATTTAGAGTAAAGCTTTAATATTTGATTGTAGGGCTAGCACCAAATGAAGTGCCAGCGTAAAAGAAGTCTGAGGCAAGTGACTTCCTCCAGAATCCCTTTTGTGCAGTAAAACAATTTACTTAAAAATCATTGTTCATCACGTAATTATGTAGCACAGTTATGTGTTCATACGGCATGAAGCAGCCTGATCTTGAGGGTAATAGCCCACACCTACAAGGGCTTTTATAGCACTATTTGAGGGACTACAAAAAGTCTGCTGGAAAGATTCAACTGGGAAAGTCTTTACCCTACCATAAAAATGTTGGTAAAAATAAAGTCACTTTTCTCAAATTTCAGCCTGCCAAGTTCAACCATTTTTCTAGAAAGCACAAAACCTGGGTGACCTGAATTTTCACAGAAAAGCACAGAATGCTTGGGGATTTCCAATTTTATGAGAAAGAATCAAATTTTTAAACTAAATCAGGCACATTTTGTGAGAAGCTTTGTTTTGTTATATTTTCAGCTTCCCTTCCACCCCAAGCAACAAATAACATTTCTAAGTTGAAATATTGTCCAGGAACAGATTGCCCAGAGAAGCTGTGGCTGCCCCATCCCTGGCAGTGTTCAAGGCCAGGTTGCATGGGGCTTTGAGCAACCTGGTCTTGTGGAAGGTAACACTGCCCATAGCAGGATGGTTGGAACTAGATGGTCTTTAAGGTCCTTCCAACCCAAACTATTCTATGATTCTAAGTATTTCCAGCAGCTGTTGTTCGGTGGCTTTAAACCCTTGATGCTATGGGTCTGGTGCAGACAGAGGCCATTTAGGTTGGTACAGAATTTTATAGTCCAGGCTACTGACCGAGGATTTACAAGGCTGTGAGATCCCACACTTGTGAGATCCTCCTTGGCTGCTGGGCATGTTCCTAGCAGTGTTTGGCACATGCAATTGCCTGTAGGTAGCTCTGAGATGAGTGCCTGGCCAAGGCACGTGTAAGGCTGGTGGGATGAACCTTCCGGGGAGGGAATGGGACTACCACAGTAGCAGCAAGGATTTGAGAAGTGCAAAATGCCTTTGGTCCCTCTGGTTGTGTTGCCTGCCTTATATGGGACAGGAGAGTGTTTGACTTTTCGGAGCTGTAGTGCTTGCGGTTAGCTCGCGATCCAACCTGAAGGATGTGGCCCCCACACGCATAAGTCACTTCTGAAATAACGCACGAATTCTAGTTTTTTTATCTTTATAACAATTTGATTGTGTTTAGTCTATGTTACACAGTGCAATACCAGTCATTGTGTTCTTGCCTCTTGTACTTTTGCTGCAGACACCTGTGAAGCGTTTCCCCCCCCGAGTTACCTCTGTGATGGGCTACTGAGCAATGACTGTAGGGAGTCTCTGCAGGAAGAACACTCACACCACTCACCACCATATGCATTTTCTCCTAGCTGGAAACTTTGCTTTCAGAGACATATCCTGGTTGAGAAGCCACAGCCATGCAATTAACTCTCAGCAGGTGCATTTCGTACTGCATCAATGACTGCCTCCTCAGAGAGCCTTCATCACTCTCAGCACAACAAAGATGTCCCATGGTTTTAAATGTCACAGCTTTTTTGGGCTTCATCTTTTAGTAGTTGATGTTTATTTTTGCCTTTTTCTATACTGAATATTCTATCATTTTATTTGTAATAGACCTTAGCCTAGCCACTTCTGGACGTATCTTTGTCCTGTAGACATCACAATTACCAGTCCATAAGGGGACCTAGCAACACCTTCTTCATTTTCACAGCACACCACCACCCAGGTGCATTTCTACTGGAAATTTTTTGCCCTGTGCCTTCAAGCTGCTAAGTGGCTTCAGTTCTCATAGGAGAAATCAATAGGATTTGTAACACCTTGAAGGAGGTAATAAGCACTTTGCAGGATCAGCCCTTAGGCCTCGGCTTCCTTACTGATGAATTTGCCATGACAATAATTCCTGAAGTTTCACTGTCTCTGGTAGCCTTTGTCTTGAGAATCTGAGCTGCTATTATGGAGAATAAAAATGAAATAAAACTAAAATATCCTGTAAATCCCTTTCTAGTCTCAGTGCCTTAAAATTTTTACTACTTAAACTCTTAAGTCATCTGACTTCATTAACAGACTATTTGGGTGTACTTGCTATATGATCAGGTTGACACTTTGAAAGGGGGACCAAGCCCTTGAGTGATGCCTGCACTGGGAATCAGTTGCATTTTAAAGCAGAGGTGGTATAGGTGAATGAGAATAGCTTAACAGGAACTCAGAGAGTAATTTTTCCCCTATATTGAATAATAATTGAAAAGAATGGTAATTTTAGGCACACACCTGCAAGAGCTTAGCAAGGCTTAGTCAAGTACTACAGAAGAAAACCTTTTTTTGACCCTTCAGAAGACAGTAATTTAGAAGGTAGTCAGTACCACATCACAGTTCTCATTAACAGAGGTAGACAGAACCACTGCATCAACAAGTTTAATTTGGTATATACTGCTAATTTTTGCTTCCCATTGCAAATCACAAACGACCTCATACACTCCCAAAGCAATTGAAGACAGGTCTGCAAAACCATTTCATAAGAGTGACACTTTAGGTTATAAGAAGTTGGTGGAAAATATTGATGAAAAGCAGAAAATCGAAATGAAAACTTTAATTTAATGTGAGGTAAACATGTGTTACAATCACTGTTCTTTAAGACGTGTAAACTGTGGAGCAAAACCTTTAAGGGTAGCTCCAGAAAAAGTCACAGCAGCAGTAGTAATAGCAATAACAGAAAGTATATCAGTTTGCATAGGTTTTTTTGTAATTACATTTTCCTCACTTTGAACATGGAGCCTGGGACCTCTAAGGGCTCCAGCTCCACCTAAGATTTGCAGGGCTGCCTGTCCCCTTACTGCAAATCCACAGCTGGAAGCTTGGAGATAACAGAACCTGGGGTCAGTACAGAGTTTCTAGGGGTTTCAGAGCTTCTCCTTTGAAGTTAGAGCTCTGAAGTCCCAAGATGGAAGTCGGACTGCCACAGGTTCCCAAGTGTAGGACCCTGCAAGACGTGGCTAGAGCCCTCTGAGAGCTGCCACCACTGCTTGGCTCTCTGGTCCATGGCAGGAGAGGAGTTTTGAGGAAGGAAAAACAATCTAGCCTGAGAAGAACTTCAAGACATACCTTGAGTGAGCCAGCTGCACTGTTGTCTTCTCAAGATGAGAAGATGCCTGCAGTTGGATAAGTGAAGAACAAGTCTCTTGCCTGAAAAATTTTGAATGGAATTTGTATTTTTGGAATAACAGTTATCCTAGAGACCAGATGAACCATCTGAATCATCAGATTTTACTGTTGTTTATGTGGTTAATCCAATGACAACTAATGTGAAATATTGGTCCTTCAGGTAACTGATAGATTTCTGTGTTTACACAATACGTAGTCGTTTGCTTTAGAAAGTTAAAAAATATCTGATGTATAGAATGCAAAGAAGCCAAGCTGATTCTTCAGGTGGCTCCAACCACGAGTCTGCATATAAGCCTCACCATAAACAATATTCATGTGTATGATCTGTTCATGTGCTCTCTTGTTCATGCTTATTGACTCTCTGGGAACAGCTTGCATAAATCAGCTGCTGTGCTCAAGTAGTTGCAATCTCCTAAGAGAAAAACCTAGCAACCATGCACGGTTTAATCCTGCTGCACTGAGCCAAATATCCTCCACAGAGTTTCAGGCACATACTGATATCTAATCTGGTTTTTTACCACTTTAACTGTTACGGCAGCTATTAGGTCAGCGCAACACCATTCTTCTTAATTGTGTTATTTCGGCTAAGTATCCAATTTATACCTTTCAAAAATGCCACAGATTTGTTCTTTATTTGGCAGGACATAAATTTACAGCCATAACGTACTGATCTGAAAGACCTCCATTTGATAGCTGTCACTTAAGAGCCACTGGGCTAAATCGTCTCTCTCGCAAGTTCCTTTGCTGACAAAACTTTGTGTCAGTGTAGCTAACAAGAAATTTTTACAGCAGTGTAACATGAGGAATGTTTTCACTTGACTGTTTTTTTGTCTTAAATAGAAAGGTCTATTGCGCTTGACTAGACATCCTGTTACACAGTACGCAATTGTAGCTCCCTTGTGTGCATGCTGCTGAACCACAAATAGTGCAAAGGGTCAAAAATTGTCCCTATGTCATACTGTCTGAAGACAAATGTAGATTAATTTGAGGAATAACATATGTATGACGAAGTGAGCATATGGCTTTCAGTAATTTCTTCATGGTAAAGATAAGCAAAGTTCATTATCCTGATTATTTTTGCATTTCAGTGGAAAATACATTTTTTTTTGTCTAACAATCTTTGTCAGACAAATATAATAAAGAAAAGTTCTGACCTTTTTTGTTCTGAAATTGTTTGTATGTGTATGCACAACCTGAATCTGTTTTTTGCTGCTTCCCTACATATTTCAATTAACTGTGGGGAAAGTGAAAAAAACAACAACAACAACAACAACCAAAAAAAAAAACCAACCAAGAACAAAAAAAAAAAAAAAAAACAAACACAAAACAACCAAAAGATAAATTATTTAATCTTTCCAGTATTTCACAGAATCACAGACTGGTTGAGGTTGGAAGGAACCTCTGGAGCTCATGCAGTCCAACCCTTCTGCTCAAGTAGGACAGCCTACAGCAGGCTGCCCGGGACAATGCCCAGAATATATAAAAGAAAGTGAATATATGTTAAAAGATATATGAGAGATGCCTAGATATATGAGAGTTGCTATTATTATCCTGACTGAAACATACCAAATGTGTTGAAATAATTTGCAGAAAAGCATGCAAGAAAGCATAGTTTAAAGTAGGCTTTTTCAGTTGGTCAAACAGCTAGCACTGAGAGAGTCAAAGGATGAACTCCCCTTCACAACCTAACACCTCTCTCTGCCGTCCCATCATGGTATTAATATATTAACTTAGAGCACGTGTAACTTCCTACTGTTTCTTCTGCCATCTGTGGGGATTGTGATTCCAATACTATATAAATATTAAAGTAGTTGCACAGAAGATGTGATGCCCACTGAAGGGAAGTGAGGGCAAACAAATTAAAGCAGATCCCTTGGCACTTCAGGTTACTGTCTCAGAAAGGACAAGGCTTTTACCAGACATGTAGGAGAATTAGGGAGTCAAAAGACATAGTCCATCTTTATTTCACATTCCAAAATCACTAGGGCAATCAAAGATGACATGTCCTTGGATCTACCTTTTTCCTAAGTTTTTACTTCTGAAGATCAGTGTGTTTGTAATTCTAGGGTAATTCTGCTCCAGACTAACAAAAGTTCATGACCTCTGTCCCCTTCTTTCCTTACTGAAACCGATACCCTTTTCAGTCCCAGGGTGCTATTTGCTAGGAATGAACAGATGGAATTTAAAAGTTGTGGGAACAAAACTTTTGCGTGAGTCTCCTAACTCCTTAGGAAGTCATTACCTTCATTTCCCACTTGCATTTTTGAAGAGGCATTTTTTGACCCTTTTTATCAATCTTTTGCAATCAGTGCAAAATTTTCTCCAAGAAAATTTCCTCTTTTGTCCATGTGTAATACCCACAGTATACAAGGTATGCTTTCAGCTGATTATAATCTTTAGAGTTTGCAGGACTTAAATCATGCTTCGCAGCTTGGTTAAATAGACAAAAGAAAAGACCCAGTTGTTCAACTGTAACCCCCCTGTCCACTCCCAAATAGGGTCCTTCTTGCTGCCTTTTCTTAAATGTTGCATGTATGACTGTGATAGTGGTGAGTAAGAGATCTATAAATGGGTTCTGGTGAGGAGTAAACATCATGTGGTCGTTCACTTTGGAAGCTTGTTGAGTGGGAGGCATTTTCTGAACCTCAGTGCACTTGCTATAATCACTGATTTTCTATGAAGTGCTAATAGGATATGTCTGTTCTCTCCTTTGTAAAGTTACTTCTTATAAAACAGGCTGCCTTAACAGAATCTTAGGGTTAAATATGTAATGCTGGAAACTGGTCAAATACAGACAAATTTTATTTAGCCCTCATGCTAGGTGATTCATGCATGGTCTTTAATGATATAATATTAGTACTGAATATGGTCATTTTATTACATATATGGAGATGCAGCCAAAATCTGGATTCATTTCAGGTTTCATCTTCTTTCAACTAACATGCTGTATAAGAAGAGAAAATACTGACAGTTGGAATTACTGGTGCTTTTTATAGGGTAAATCTTCTATCTGCTTGCTGTTAACAAGTTTGGGCATATTTTCAAGGGGAATAAAAGGAAGATGCAACAATAAAAACTGTTATTTTGAAGAAGAAAAAAGGTGAGATTTTGCAATTCATTATTTAGGTTTATTTTTGAAGTTGCATCTATGTTGAAGAGCACATAAATTAAATAATTTCTTACATTAAAATAGCCATTGCTTTTCCCTGTAGTTAGAAAACTCAGGGACCCAATTTTTCTTGTCCCAGAAGTTAACACTGGCATCAGACCAACTTCAATCACAGCCTTGTGGATTCTCAGACAGAGAAGGAAGAAAGTCTTGAGGGCTGAGAAACTCTCTAATTCCCTGATTCAAGAAAGCTCCTAAGCATGTGCTTATGCCCATCCTTAACCAGGGCAACACTGGAGCATTTGCTGTCAAGTATATCCTTTTCTGTTTTCCTTAAAACAGCAGAGTGTTATTCAGAATAATAAGGCTGATTGGAGTGGCAGGGGAGGCTCTGGAAGATAAGCTGCAGCAGCTGAAAGAATAACCAGGGAACATAACTGTGAGGATTATTAATGTACCATAAGCAACCTATTTTTGAGTTTACAGACTCCCATTGATCTCTGGAGGAGTTTGAGCTCTAAAAATAATGTGCCTTTGGGAGCTGAGAGAGAATTGAAGGTGGCCAGTGGGAGGTCTGAGTGGACTGGAGCATCAAGGGTAGATAATAGAGGGTCTGCTGACTGCAGAGGAAGTTCAGGTAGCAATTATAAGCAACCAGAGAGTAGAGACTAGACCTGAGATAAAGGTAATATCATTAGCAGATGTTAAAACAACACTGTTGCTAGCAGTGTGCTTTAGACAAAATTTGAGAAGAGGGGGCTTGATTTTCCTCTACGTCTGAGCACTGAGGCAAGGTTTATCATCGTGGCAGTTTGATTGCTCCTGCATTTGGATGGCAAATGGCAGGGTTCTTGGGCGCTTTACTATTTTTTTTGCTCATCCTTCCAATTAACTAGTCTTTAGGTGCATAGCCTTCTGAAAGACTGGCTTTCCTTTGAGTAAAGCTGCTATGTTTCAGTTGTGAGACAGCACAGTTCTCTCCAGACTGGGAGAACTGAAGACAGCAGACCCTTTGGTGGGTCAACTGTCTAGTGACAGTCCTGTTCCATGGTAGGAGGAAGAAAAGAGTTGCTTGCTCAGCTAGATGGGATATGATGCCAGCTGGGACCTTTCAGCCCTGAGGTGGTAAAGGTGTTAAGTGATGTTAATATTGATTTCAGAGGGAGCTGGGTGTCAAAGGTCTAGGATCTATGAGGAAACGAAGAGAAGACAAAGGACTACTTGAGGAAAGGGAGCATGTGGCTCAAAGTAATCCCAGCAGTCAAATTACTGGGATTATTAGCCACACAGTAACACAGTATATAATACCTTGTTGCTTTAGTTTGTAAACTCATTGACAGTTCCACAGCAAAGCAGGGGCAAGCAGCGACCTTGCACCTGGCCCACGAATCCACCCTGGCCTTCATAGGTGCAGGACAACTTCCTTGGGACAAACAGTCTCTTCCAGACTCACAGACTAGCTGAGGCTTGGGAGCACCTCTGGAGACTGCCCAATCCAAACCACTGCTCAGGACACGGTCACTGCTGAGGGCCATGTCCAGCTAGATTTTGATTATTTCCAAGGATGGAGACTTCATAGTCTCTCTGGGCAACCTGTGCCAGTGTTTTGTCACCCTGACAGTAAAAAACAAAGGTTTTTTTTCTGTTTAGATTAAATTCAGTGTACTGCAATTTCTGCCTGTTGTCTCATGTCCTGTCACTGGGCACCAGTGAGGAAAGTCTGGCTCCATCTTCTTTCTACCCTTATCAGCAAGATCCTTGGGAGCTTGGTGTGCGTAGCACAGGAAGGCTGGTATTAGGAGCTCAGGAAATAACAAAAGGTTAAACTAGTTAGAGAAGATAAGCATGGAGCTACCAAGCAGGGCAGATGCCTCCTCCAGGGTGACACCAGCAGGAAACACAGCCTTACTCTCTAAGACACTGAACCTGCTAGACAGATGTAAAAAAAATCATGTAGTCCTAAACCCCAGAATGATAAATTACAGCTGTCCTTCACACCACAAACCTGCTTATGATGCATTTGAAAGGCAGAACGTGATGTTGGCCTCTTTCAGCAGACAGATCAGAAAACACTCGTGACACCAAAGACTACATTAAGCTGAGATGTGTTTGCTGCGCTCTGCACATTCTCTCTCTTGATCCCAGGCTTGAGTGCTTGAGTTTAATCACAGCCAGAAATGTTTTATCCACCCACCAACAGAAAACAGTCACCTTGTGATATTCAGGAACAGGCACAGAACAGTCTGAACGAGAAAGAAGAATACTCGACTGGAACGCACAGAGAGCGCGTGTAGGCAGGCAGTAATTATATAGGACAGGATTACATATGCATGCGTATCCTGGGGAGCCATCACATACTGCCTTAAAGTTGGATTTTGGTTCTGAGATCAGAAAGGTAAGTACCTAAAATTACCTGATTGGAAGGAAATTTCAGCTGAAACAGAACAGTACATTGCCTTACTGAATCAGGCTATGAGACAATTGTGTTGTTTGATTGTTAATGGCCACAGAGCATGTTAGTAGCTCTGCGTGTGGTTTATGATCTCTTCCCTGTGGACAATGACTTTATTTCAAGTCAAATTAATTAAATTTTGACTTCTTTATTCAAAACACCAACACTTCCAAGCAGTTAGTGTAAGCCATGCAGGGTTTCTCTTAATCGCATCTCTTTTCACCAGGGAAGTGAATGCTAAGCAATTCCAGCCTTTTGGATGTCCCTTCACTATTTGTTCCAATGTGTACAGCCTACACACATTCATGAGCAAAGCAAAAACTCGCTTTATGTAACATATAGTGACATATAGGTTGCCATTTTTTTCTCTGTCCTGTGCTTTTTCTCGACTCCTTAAACATTTGTTAAAGGTTCATGAGTTCAATAAAATTTACCAAAAATAGAGCTGTTTCTCCACCTCAGATACTTACATCTTAGCTGATTAAATGTATATGCTGAGAAAGTTAGTGTCTTGAGCTTTTGAAAGTTAATTGCAAAACCTGTTTTCCTCGGTATTGAGCTGTTTGGAACCACTGATACCAACAGCAACCACTGATACCTCTTAACTTCAAAGAGAAGAGGAATAGACCCTATGCTGAGCTTCAAATTAACTGTGACTATGCAGGAAAGAGTCTCTGTAGACAGGTCAGTCGAAACTGGTCATCATTACTTAGAAAGCAGCTAATTGCCACTTCCTCCCCCCTTACTTTATGTAAGTAAATAAATTAACTCCGGTGGGATTTATACAAACAACGCAGAAAATACTATGCTACAGTGTCTAGAATACTGTCTTCAGTGCTGGTGAGTCCTGAAAATTAAAGCAGAAATATGGGAGGAAAGGAATTGTGACAAAAATAGCTACAGGAACAGATACGCTACCAAAAGAAGAGAGACTGAAAATCCCTGGGACTGTTCAGTTTGGACAGGAGACAAAGAAGGAGACTCACTAAAGGCAGAACAGAGAAAGCAAAAGAAGAAGATATTCAAAGCAGCTGAAAAAAAACCCCGAAACCAATAATAAATGTATACATACATTTATTGGGTATGAATATACCAGTAAATAGTATTTGCTGGTAAAGTTATGCAACTGATGCATCCCTACTACCTGCAGCATGGTCATGCTGCTGTGTGATGTGTCAGAATTTGCTGCCTGTGCTTGCTGAAGCAGTGTCAGGGCTTTCCTGGGTAAGAGTCCCAGGGTCTGTGTAGGGCTGGACCCTGCTCACCAAAGGGCAGTGGCAGCCCAGGAGTCCCCTGAGTGCAGCCCTCCAACCCCATCACAGCTACTCTGTACTGAAAGCAAAACTCCAGGCTTTAGAGGCCTGGGTTCTTATCAGTCATGAAGTTTCATCAGGCACGGATTTGAAGTGTAGGTGGAAAAAGCTATTGGATCAAAAAGATTTGTTTCACACCCACTCTGTATTGTAAACAAGTACACTCACTGAAAGTAGAAAATTGCAGGTATGGGGAATATACTCTCCCCTTCCCAAATTTACAGGTACTTTTCTGCATGCCCTGAAAATACCTATGAGTGCACTGATAAATGATTAATTTCTGGTTTTGTATTTGTCACACAGGTCTGACAAGAGAAACTGAATGGATTCAATGAATGGAGAGAATTTGAAATATTTTATATATTTGTATAAAAACTATGAACTTCCTAACACTGCAGTACCCCATAGGAAGCATCTTCTTTGTACGTATATCAACACTTTCTTGTTGTCCATTTTGTTTAACATAGCAAAGTTCTGCTGAAATAAAACAGAACACAGCAACTAGCAATGAATGTGTATATATTCAGGAATGATTTTGACCTGAGAATGTGGAATAGTGTGATTTGAAGTTTGAGCAAAAGTAGAATAACTATTTAAAAAAATTATAATGTCTTTATTTGCAATAAATTGGGCTTCCTTCCTTTATATAAAAAAAAAATCAATATGGACAAAAGACTTTTAAAATTATTTGGCAAAATGCAGAATAAATGAGGAATGTAACATTTAATTTCCTGCTGTGTACTCCTGGTTATAGGACAGGAATCATGCATTTTGTAATAAAGGAAATGAAAATATTAAAAGGGATGGTCTTTCTGCTGAGTTTAGCTAAATTCTTCTTTGTTGTAGAGCCAAAGTATTTCTTTTTCTTAAGAATCTACAATGTACTGGTGTTCTGACATTTATGTGTCACCTTTACTTTTACAATGAAAATACAATATGTGAGCTAGTTGACAGAAAACCTGCAACCTTTACTCAAATAAACAGGTCATCCAGCCTTGATGGAACATGTCCCTGAATATAGGTTGAAGGATGACTATCTTCAAAATCCCATATAAAAAGGTGACATTGAAATACTGAAGCTGGGCAGAAAATCATGTATGATCACAGCAACTCATACACACAGTGATCAATCACTGACACTTGTTTTATATGGACTGTACATAAATGAAGACTGTTCATTGCATATTCTATTTTTGGAAATGATATCCTATTGTTAGAGAAATTTAATACTCTGTGTCTCCTTGATCTCTCTTGTGTTATTTACTGTGAAGGGATACGAAGAGTTGTTTTGTGATAATACTCTACTGCTGATTGAAACTATTCTACATGCTCTGAAACTCTCCGCCTGGTTCTTGTTTATTCAATTAAAATAAAGATAATTATTCTGCTTAGAAAACAGATTTCAAGTCGAATATTACTAACAATGACATCTGTTTAATTCTTGTTTGCTTCATCAGACAAGACAAAAGCTTGCTGACTATTTTTGTATTTTAAATTGTTACATATATTTGCATTGCTTTGTATAGGAAATTAGAAAAGAGCTCTACTCACTGCAGCTCAATTAAAAATACATTCTTGTATTTTTTTTTTTACTTTCAATATGCAATACCAACATTGCTTAATATCCTGCTTCATCCTTATATGCTCATGGCTGATTTCCCTTATGGCATTCCTTGAAGGAAACATCCCCAAAAGACAGGTTGAAATGGAAGTGTCAAGAGACAGAATGCATCAGGACCACCTTACATTTACATACTGATAAGATTAATGTGTCTATTCAATTGAAAATTAACAATTTTCTCCAACACTGCATTATCAGTCACTGATACTGGACTGCATTGTTCCTGCCAGTATGGAAGTGATAAACCAAGGAGAAAACATGCAATCCCTTGAACATAAAGCGCGTTGAAGGTGAGATGAGTCAGGGCCTCAGCTTTTATTAATCTTTACTCACTTTAAAAATACTCATTCTAGAGAACTGTGGAAAAGTAAAGCCACATTTCCTCCCCCCCCCCCATCACAATTAGGAAACTTCATAGTGGAAATTCTGGCTGATGGGGAGAGCTGGGACCAGATCCCAGTCATCATATCTGAATGTGTAAGTGAAAGCAAAAAACCATCCCTGACCCAGAAGCGTACTACTTTTGCCAGATTTCACCTTCTTGCTCCCAAATGGAAGGGTGCAACCAGTAGTCACTGAAACATTCTAATTTTGAGGATGAGCTACACAGAGGCAAAGAATATTTTTTTATCAATTTCATTTTTATTTTAAACGGCATTTCAAAATACATATTATTTTAAAACACCTTGAAGCTGACAGCTATAGGGCATGGGGATCAGTAAGGACCCTGAGTTAGGTCTTAGCACTACAAGAAATCCTTATGAAAGCATAAAATTAACAACTAAGTGCTAGAAAAAAAGAGGGTTGGAAGGCTCCCTCTTTCTCAGCAGGCAAGCTGTTAACAACTGGTATGAACCATCATGTGCTATTGATGTTAGTTTTCATCTAAGTCTTATAAAAGTGTATGACTGTAGGGAGTACACAGACCAGTTAAAGATGCCGTAGGAAACTGCAGTCTGTTACTCCTGGCATGGAAAATTTTGCCCTCTAAATGTTAGATTTTGGCACAAAGTTAGAGACAGATCGAGGTCTTAAAATGAAGGATGAGCACAAAAATACATAATAACAGAGCATGGTAAAATCATGCCTATTTCATGTGGTTACCTGCCGGCCTTTGAGTGTATGAGCCAAACTCACTAACACCTACATACAAACACCTTACTAATGTGATGATACATGACCAGCTGGCCAGTGAAGCCAGAGGAGTGCTTGCAGAAAAATAAATATTTATTATAACTGAACCACAGAGAGAGAAACTCCCCTCCCCCCAACAACCCCTAACCCGCTTAATGAAGAACCCGTGAAACGAAGTAAAATAGCTGGATTTCAATGTCATCCCTACACTCTGGTCTCCATGCAGTCCTGTTGTGGCAGTAAATCAAAAGGACAGTATTTCCATGGTGTCTCTAAGCTCCGTGCATGAAAGGTGGAGGAAGAGTTTCTTTTGTTAACTCCCTACCCAGTGCTCTGCACTGTAATTTTTTATTGTCCCAATGGTGAAAGGGAGAGTTCTTTCATCTGTCTGAACATGTTTTTCTGAGAAACTGTTCAGGAGTGTGATGGAGACATGTTCTTTTACAAAAACAGAAACAGTTTTCATGCTGTGCCCAGTGAAAGGGTTTAGTCTAATGAGACACCAAGACCTCGACACATTTGGGAAGATGCTTCTCATTGTTGGTCACTGAACAAAAACACACTAATTGTGTTCTCTCTGATCCCATGCACTGAAAATCCAAACACATTTACCTTAGAGGTAAAGATAAAGGTAGAGGTAAAATAATAATTCCTGTTACCTGAAATCTTTTGGTGTGTTTGAATGTATTTCAGTTTATTACTCTGGTTTAATCACTTTCAGTTAAAAGATTATAATGCTTCTGCATTTCCAAGACAGATAGTATTACTTGCCTTAAAACTCTGGAGGTTTGGATCTATGCAAAACTTCAATTATGGAATTAAGCTGACAGTAAGTAATGGTATAAGCTATTATTTTTAGTAGTAAAAGCAAGCCCCCACTACACTACTTTACTTACTTTAATAACAAAACGTCTGTAGTTGCATTCTACTGTGTTTATGGGTGTGAATTCCCAAAGTCAGTCTTGAGATGTAGTTCATTGAGTTCAATGGTGTTTTACCAGGTCTGTGCCCAGTGTAATCACAAGGGTAATGAAGATGGTCCTTTAATTTATCTCTTTTTCCATGCAGTCTGTAAATTATTTATGGGAAGATGTAATAAAAATCTGGCACTTTGGACATTTTGTATTATAAAAAATTGATGTTGAGAGAATAGAATCAGAGAAGGGTATCCAAGGACAGTAGTTGTATTTTTCTTGGTAATAGCCTTAGGGCAAAAATGCTGAAACAATTTTCTTCTGTCCTCGTGACTAAGTCCTGGTTTCTCTAATGTGTGTTCATTCAATTTGAGTGAGTTTTTGCTTTATAAGAGAAGCAGATTATGTGATGTGCTTGGCAAAATAAATCCTGATTTTGGTAAATGAGCTGCCTAGTACTACTGCTGAATAGTTACATGAATAATTACAAAAGAAACTCCTCCTAAAGCCAGTCCTTCAGCCCTCTTAAAGTACTGCAGCCTCAAGAGAAAACAGTTATCTAGAGAGAAAAAACTAAGGATTGGATGGAAGATCAGTCAAACTTCGTAAAATCCAGTTTTCTTGTGTCTTTGGAAGCAGTCTAAAGCCATTTATAAAATAAACACATCTGTTCATATGTTATACTCACTTCCCACTGCATTACTTTGCAGTAACTATGAAGTAGATGTTTTCAAAGATATCGTACAGATGACTGGTGACGAACTGCGAGTGCAATAGGAAAGTGACAATGTTTTGGCCCTGATACCAACTGTGTGTTCCATACACACCAGTGATTGGTAAATCTTGTCTGGGTGCCATACCATGAAAAGTGACCTAATCCTTGTATTTTTAGTGAAACTGAAATTTAATTTTCTTTCTTACAGATTCCGCATTTTTAGTAGATTTTTTTTACAGGTCTTGCACTACTTTCTATTGAGAATATTCTTCATCTAATACGGTGAATCTTCAGCTCAAATTTTAACAGGTAGCTCAGCAGGAACACTGGAGCAGGTCCAGCAGGCTGGAGAAAGGTTGTGTGCTGGGCTGACGCATGATAGATGAATGCTTAGAGGAAGGCCAAAGACTTGAGGAGACATCTGAAGGCCTTTTGGATCCTTGATGCTACTGAATTCAAGAAAACCACCTTGCTTCTCACCAAACAGTCCTGGTGTGTGCAGAGGGTGAGTGATGGAAGAAGCTGTTGAAGGGTTGAATAGTTAGGGTGCTAATGCTCAGTGTTGCTGGTTGCCATCATAAACTGCTGCCAAAGCTGTCTCTAGCCTGATGGCCATATATAGAATTAGGAGGGTCAGGAGCATATACAAATTTGTGCCTTCCTACAGAAAACAGGAAAGGCACACAAATCTTTAACTGTCTTATTGCACAGTCAAGTAGCAAGCACACAGACACAAAAAATCAAATAAAGCACTCTGACCCATCAAATACATAGTGTCTTTCTCCCTCTTTCCATGACAGCCACATGTCACTGGAGCTGGGGTATGTGAAAGCCCTCTGGCTTTCACAATGTTCTCAGCACTTCTTGCATACTTCCTGCATGCACATCAGTGCACTCATCCTCTGTTTTTATTGCTGAAGGTTAGTGAGGATAAATGGAAGCCTCCAATGCTACTTTCTATGGCCAGTTTAGATTTCCCAGATAATCTCCCATGAGGTCACCCACCTCTTCTAAATGTCATGCACTCATGTGATCTGAAAGCCTTCACAGGCTGTCCTCATGCCTGAATGACATCCCAGTGACTCAGGCACTAATGTCTCCAAAAGCAGCCACCTTTCAATTCCCTGCTTTGACTGTTTCTCCAGTAAGATGCTGCTGACCATCCTCGCACTCAGAGCGATCGAATAGGACAGTGTGAGGAGAGCTTAGTGAAGATCGGGAAAATGACACTGGACAGCACCACGCGGTGCTGTGAATTGAGAGAATTCAGTCAGTCTCAAATTTGTAAGTCTTTGTGACACAAATGGGACATCCAGGCTGTTCTCTAGCCCTTGAGAGCAGAGGAACATGCTTTGCCTGCACTGCACGTCTAGCAAGGCAAGTGAAAGCTGCATGTGCTATAGTCATGTTGCTGACCTAAAATCGATGGCCAGGTCATCTGCTGATGTAGTGTGACACTACGCCATCCATGTCACTGAAGCTAAGCTGGTTTGCACCAGCAGTTTCTTTTGCTCCAGCCTCAGAGAATCAGGGGAGAGAGACTTGGAAGAGTGTAGGCAGCAAGGGAGGAAAAAATGATGAACAGCCTCATCATCCTGTGTGAGGGTAAACTTCATTTCCTGGGTTGGTAGTTCATGTATAAAGCCCATGGCTCACCAGGGCTTATCTGAAAAAGGGCCACAGTAGATGTTCTGGAGGAGCCTGGTGAAAAGCATTATTTGGAAAGGCATCAGGTGGGACTGCAGCCTCCCAAACTACCATCCTGACGGGTAGCGGCAGGCCAGGGCAGCAGGGAGGGAGGACCGGGGACCTCTCCTTTCCTCCCTTTCCCTACAGCAGGAACTGAGCTCTGCCAGCCTCGTCTCTTGCATGGTCTCTCCCCATCCAGCTCACTTGGTCAAGGCTTCCTGCCCTGCCCTTCTTACTGATTTTTTTGACTTACTGATATTTTACACACCTTGCTCCTTCTCTTCAAGGAAAAGCAACTAAACAAAAGTGACATCCAGAAATGCAAATTCTTAATATCCAGAACAAGAACTACTTCTATTCTACCGATTTCAGCTAAGATAGAAAACTACCTACTTTATTTACCTTTATGTGAGGCAGGGGAAGAAATAAAGAAAAAATAACTCTGGCATCAGCCGTGGTGGAGCTGATTTCTGTACTACCTGGCAGTTGTCAAAAATGTGTTCTTTACAGGTTGATTTCAGCAGAAGTGCTCAAGTTGTGACATCCTGAGCAAAAGCTTTTTAAATAGCAGTGACTTTGTCCTCCCAATGGCTCCTCCCGTGAAGAAAGGCAGTGCATTCAGGCAGACAATTCACATGCCCTTTGTCCTGTACATTTTCAGCTTATTGAAATGCTCAGCAAATTTTCCAAACAGAGCAATTATGGTGTCTCCAAAGCATCACATACCAGCATACAACACAACCTTTTCCTATTTAAGGGTTTTGTTTTTCGGCAAAGCATCTCTATTTGAAAAATCACTTGTGTAAATCATCAAGGTCCGATAAGACACACACCTCATAGTTCAAAGGACTTTGTGATTGAAGGCTTATTATGAACAGAAGATCATACAGTACAGCCCTCAGAGGGATTCATAAGACAATCTAATCCATCTTCTTGCCTCCGAGCCCAAGCAGCTATGCTTGCCTAATTCCAAGCAGATTTGTAGGGAATATATTCTTTACAGCACACTTTAAAGATCCATCCAAAGCTACAACCTCTCTGGGCAACTAGGCAACTTATCCTGGCATTTTATCTTTACTGTTACAAAGCATTTCCTAGTTTAAAGCTGATATTATTGGCCTGCATAAATGTAACATAGATGTGTGATATTACATGTTGTGCCTGTGTAGGAAACATACAACACTGAGTAGAGCAATGCAATTAGAAAATTATGCCAATCTGATCAATTTCCACCCTAGGGGTGAGAAAGCAAACCTTGCATTTCCCAAGGCATGATTAACCTGTGTGCAAGTGGCTTTTAAGTGGGGGCCTTGGTCTCTCGTGATTCTTCTAGGTCAGATTACAAAAATAATGAATCTTAAAAAAAAGTGAGCTGGTTCTTGCTGAACCCAAGCAACAGCTAAAGGATCCCCGTCAGAAGAGCAGTGTCATGGTTTAAGCCAGTCGACAAGTCAGCCACGCAGTTTCTACTCCCCCCCCGCCACCTCCCACAGGGATGGGGAGGAGAATCGAAAGAATGCAACTCCCACGGGTTGAGATAAAAACAGTCCAGTAACTAAGGTATAACACAAATCACTGCTGCTGCCATCAATAATGATAATGATAAGGGAAATAACAAGGGAAGAGAATATGATACCACCCGCCAAAAATGAGTCCCTTCCAGGTAACTCCCAGTTACATCTCCCGGCATGATGTGCTGTGGTATGGAATACCTCTTTGGCTAGTTTGGGTCAGGTGTCCTGTCCCTGCTTCCTCCCGGCTTCCCCTCCTCCCTGGCAGAGCATGAGACTCACAAAGTCCTTGGTCAGGGTAAACATTCTGACCAGCAACTGAAAACGTCGGTTTTATCAGTACTATCCCCAAGCCAAAAGTCAAAAACACAGCGCTGCTGTGTAACTGCAGCTGCTGAACGCAGGACAAGCTGGTACCTCCCAGTCATGTGAAGCTTCCTCTTCTCAAATGCCTATGCTGACCAAAACCAAAGCAAGGCAGAAAAGGAAGGGGAGAAATGAGTGAAAGTTCTAAAGTCAAACCCCAATCCACTGCATAACGCGAAAGGGTATAGGTCAGCACACAGTTCATTGCCTTCACAGGCAAGTAGCTCAGGTGAGTATGCAGGCAATTGGTATCATTAGAAATTATGTAATTCAGATGAAGAGTCAGCATGAAAAGAGTCAGGACACAAAATCTGATAATGCTTCCCCAACAATTCTCCCAGTTGGGATTTTTGGTCATGATGAAATGAAACACAAGTGTAAGAAATAACTTACATTATGTGCCAGAGAGCATTTCTTGTTTGAATATTGTTAGGAAGCTGACATGAGGCTAGTAGCTAAAATGAGTTGAAGCTTTTTTGGATCTACAGCTTACTACATACAGTTGTGTAGTGGACATAGACAAGCTATAATAGTTTTGAATAACCTGGACCTTTTTTTTCTTAATACAGACTTTTACCACCACTAATAAGCTCAAAAAAATTCTTTTCTCTCCCCTCCATCCAGATTTATTATATGAGAAAGTAATTCTAACTTCCCAGCCGACCACTAACATCTAGCACGTCAACCCCATTCAAAAGGATAAGCAGAATAAAGGTGCCCATTTCCATCAATGGACACATAAGCTTTTAAAAATAATGTACTGAAATGAGCCAAGAGGAGAAGAATGTTACTGCTCCATCCTTACACATAAGTCCCATAGTGATGTCTGCTTTCATGGCAGTGCAGGCTTGTACAGGAAGCCAATATTAAATAGTTTAAGGTTGAAAAGCTTAGCTCCTCTTGGAGCCATCTGTGACCTTTAGAAGACTGTGCAAACCAGAAGCTGGTAAATATTTGTTTCTAAGAGAAACCCAAACAATTAAGAGCAACAAGAGTTATTGACAGCAGTGATTTACAGCAGTAGCCTTATGGGAGTGCAGTCGCCAGCACTTTCTAAATGTTTCTAAAGTGCCCATTGCACACAACATTGTCCTGAAACAGATCAGACAGTTTGGTGTCACCTTGATAACAGAATCACTGCAGTTTAGTACGTAGGAAGGACATTATCATGAGGGGAAAGGGCCACTAGGATTGTTTAGCTGCCTGAAGGGATTCTGGCCTTTAAAAGCTCTTCCTGCCTTTTAAAATACCCTGAACGCTTCTATTCCTAATGTCTTAGAGATGCCTATTTATTCTCTCCATTTGTCTTTACAGCAGAGAATTGCAGTGTACAGGAAACCACAAATGGCCTATAAGAACTCAAGCTCTCTGCAGTGCCTGTTTTTGGAAGCTGTGGAAAAGGGGTATTTTCTCCAATAACTCTTTTCTGAAAATATGAGAAAAATCAGGAGAAGGCCCTATGTGTCTAGCTGGAAAAAACCCCAACCAACCAACCAACCAACCAACCAGAAAAATCCCTTTCAATAACTTAACGAAATGTTTCCAGAGGGTGATGTAATAGGAAGCAATCCTACAAGCCTGTCTGCTTCCAAGGTAAACCAAGTGAAATTAGCAGCAGTGACAGCAAGAACAGCTATGCAACACTGGTGGCTGAAGACCCTGCTCCCTGAAGTGTCAGTGAAGGCTTCAGCATGAGAGTGTGTGAGCAGAGATTATTGCTGACCTTCCCCAGACTTGCTCACTAGAGCCTGCTTACTCCCTATATACCACTGATGTTTACACATCATGTAGATGTGTCTACACATCAAGAGTTAACACATTAAAAATAACGTGTTGTATGTAGAAACTCAGCAGGCTTTCTTCTATAGCAGATGAGGGACTTAACTGTAAAGGGTCTTCCATGCAACCTTTATTCCAATAGGACCATTAGGATCTGAATATACCATTCATATCAGGTGAGAAAGCTAAGACTGAGAAATTAAGCTCAGACAGATACTTTGGCCCCCAAAACTTCTCTATGCTAAGAACATTGCGTTTCTACTTGTACCAGAATTGATGGCACATTTCCTATTGGTTTCAAAGGAATTAAAACCAGCCCCTATTTCCATACAACGCTGTAAACTTTGGGCAGGAAAACTACTTGTTAGATCACAAAGCTCATTTGAAGAAAATTGCAAAATACAATGCCCTCAGAAGATCTGTCAGTCTTTTGGGAGCTGTTTTATTTTGTCAAAGGGAAATAAACCTGCTTGGGGAAATATGGACAGGTGATTTGTATGGTGATTTCTTCCATTTTCTTTTCTTTATTTCTACTTACAGCCTCTTAACCACAGTCAGGCGTAGTAGAAACATCAGGTTGTGCGGTTTGTTTGCATAGATTGCTTGTTATTTGACATGTACAGCTGGTGGGTGTCAGAAGTGAGTGGGTATGGCTAATTCAAGGTATCTCTTGAACTTGAGTGTTTTCTTTTTAAGGGAGTGTAATCATCTAGCCCTGGAAATGATGTTAGGGTGCTGATGTTGGAAAGTATAGCAGAATACACCTAATGGAATCTATCTTTTTAAAAGCTTTGACTTGGCTAGTGTGATGGAGGTGTTAAGACTAGCAGTGCACAGTAGCTCCTTGCATAGTGATGGGGAAAGTCTGCCTCAGGCCTAGTTTGTGAAGCTGGTATATTAATTTTGACTTCTTTTTTTTACCATGGCCGTAGGCACATTCATGTGTTACTGTGAGCTAAATGAAGGTGTAGGCAGAGAGATTATCTACTCCTCTACATATATAAAACTACTTACCTTTTAAAGTCAGGTTTCCTCAGATGTGTCATTTCCATAGTGTAAATTAAGGAAATTTTCTTTGCTGTAACTTTCTTGTTGGACTATATTTTAGGGCAAAGGAAAACTGGAAGATGTCAAAAGGTAAGGAAAACATGCTTGTACCCTGTCAAGATGGTCAGCATTGGCTTAAACTGTTGTATTGCTGTCATTGCACAACCTCCAGAAAGTACAAGTAATGCCATTACTTGCAATTTAAAGAATTTGAAGCATGTACATTTATTTTTAATCTCCTCTCCCTTTCAACAGTAGGATATCAAATTTACACTATCGTGTGGTAGCTCCATCTAACTATATTTCTCATGTAACTCCTTCTCTCATTAGCATCCTTCCCTTTGACATGACTGCCATCAGGATCAGAGGAGGTTCCTTGGACCTTGAATGGGGGAGGAGGATGAAACTGAACTGCTTTTGTGTCTGTGAGGGCTCTGGATTTTATGGAAGGAGCATGGCATCCTGCTGAATCATATTCCCAACCCTCACCCTGAAAGACTGCCATCTTTTTACTGCAGGAAGAGTTTTGTCAGTCCACCTAAGAGGGCATCTCTGTCTGACCCGCATACCTCAGGAAGACATGTGCTTTCCCCAGGGACATTGCTTGCTACTTCAGCTATGGCTGGAGTGGCCCATCCAAGTGTTGCTGATGTCTAATGTCAGTCAATTCTGCTGAAAGACATCTAGTGCCTTTGAGAAGTAGACTGCCTGGGAGACCAAGGGACAGATAAGTCTTTGCAGTATTTAAAAGGTGGTTTGCTATTAGGTATTTCAAACTCTATGTTTCCCCCAAAAGGTTTTCACAGGTTTCAGGTCCATCTGCCCTATGCTTTTCTCTTTACCTGTCTACAGTTTTGATTCTTTGGTGTGACAGACACAGTAATGACTTTTCCACTTCAGGAAAAATCCAAGGGTCCCCTGAAAATTCTGCCATCATACCAAGACAATGATGCTGCACTGTCATGCTAGGTGCATACTGCTGGGACTCAGAGCATGGGCTGTGTTTACTCCCTTTGAGAGTCACTTATGTCAATCCTTAACATAGGCAGATGAGACCAAAATAAACTTGCTGGAGTAGATCCCAGTATCTCTACAGCCTTTCAAACCAGTTTAAGTAGACTATGTGGTTTTTTTTGAGCAGGCGAACCTTTGCACTTCTATGAGGAAGTCAATATTTGCATTGTTGCTAGCACAGAAACTCTAAAGATTAATAAAAATGAGCTTGTAGTACATTAGTTCTTGGTCAGTGCTTTACGGATGAGGAGTTTGGCTCACCGCTATCCAAGCTTATATGCATGCCCAGTACACATCCAGCTCATATCAGGGGAAGACAAGAGATTACTGAAGCCATGGTCTGTTGGGACTCTGGCCTGCGGGAGAAAAGTTGACATGTGTAGTCCAGTTCCTGTAACTACCCTAGAAATTTCTTCCAGGAGTGGAATTTATAGACTGCCTAGTGTGGAGGAGATGTTTTTCTTCCTATTTGGTAAGCAGAGCCACCACTACCTTGTACTGCTATGAGCGGTCTCCGAGCACAGCCTGACAAATTGCTAGTCATGCACCATTCATGAAGATTAGGAGGGTAAACAAAAAACATCCCATCAATGCCTTTGCCAGACTCCAGCATGTCTTTATTCAGTCAGAACTCATTAAGACAAAAAGCCCTTCACAAACTTAGCAGTTTGCCATCCATTCTCCATCCTTCAGCATGTGCAGTTCAGTTCATCCCTCCCAGTGTGAGGGATGGAGTGCTCTCCCTTAGTGTTCTCTCCTACTCTCAAACCTGAGCATTTGTGAGCACATGAAATTGGATTGGCAGGTGCAGGGGCAACTCCTTCAGCCCCAAAGTTAAGCCTGAGAGTTGCAGATCATGAAGGGACCAAGTCTGAGTCACTGGTTAACTTGCTGCTTCTGCTAACAATGGTTACTATGATGATGATAATAGTGCACAGATTCTGGGAACACTTTTAGTGATCAGTGGACATCAGGCTCTCATTATCTCATAGACTAACAGTGCTAACAGCAGGTGATTACACCATAACCTTTACTTTGCTAAGCAACAGTCTATATCTTACAGAGCAGCTGCTTGAATGTGAATTAGGGAATGGAAGAAGATGGAAGAGCTGAATCCTAACCAGCTGGTATGTAATTCAGGCTGGAGGTGAGGAAGAATATTTTTACAGTGAGGGTGATAAAATACTGGTGCAGGTTGCCCAGAGAGGTGGTGGATGTGCCACCCCTGGGGACATTCAAGGCCAGGCTGGATGTGGTTCTGAGCAACCTGGTCAGTTGAAGATGTCCTGGCCCATGGCAGGGGGGTTGGATTAGATGACCTTTGAAGGTCTCATCCAACCCAAACTATTCTATGATTCTAAAAGAACCTTGATTTCAGAGAGACCTCTGCAGTCCACAGCTTTACTTCATTTATATGGTATCCTAATAGAAGAAAATCTCATTTGTGTTTTCTCCTCCGTGGTCCCTGAGAACTGATTTTTGCTTAGATTTCTATCCCTATAAAAACATATTCTAGTTCTAATTACAAGTAAATGCATTAAGAAACCAGTGCAACATGGGGACCCATCCCCATTTCCTTACCATTTTCTCAGATGTAAACCCATTCACATCTCTGTGAATCCCAAACAGAAGTTAGCTACGTGTAGGTTGAGATGTTCCCACTTTCCTATTTCTGGCTATTTCATTTAGGAGACCTCATAGCAGCCTTTCAGCATCTGAAGGGGGGCTATAGGGGTGCTGGGGAGGGACTCTTCATTGGGGACTGTAGTGACAGGACAAGGTGTAACGGGTTAAAACTTAAACAGGGGAAGTTTAGATTGGATCTAAGGAAGAAATTCTTTACTGAGAGTGTGGTGAGGCACTGGAATGGGTTGCCCAGGGACGTCATGAATGCTCCATCCCTGGCAGTGTTCAAGGCCAGGTTGGACAGAGCCTTGGGTGACATGGTTTAGTGTGAGGTGTCCCTGCCCATGGCAAGGGGATTGGAACTTGATGCTCTTAAGGTCCTTTCCAACCCTAACTATTCTATGATTCTATGTGGTGTGGATCTCAGTTACCCTGGTTTTATATTGGCCACATGTATCACTAGGACCACAGGAAACCCTGTTAGGGTGGTCTGGGCCATCTGCGGTGGGGGCGGAGCTGGGAGCTGCGGGGTGTATCCAACCACAGGCAGAAAGGAAAAGACAGCTCTCCTGACACTGGTTCTTCATACTGCCTGAAGCTGCAAAGCTGCAGCTTTTGCCAAAGCTGGTACATGTAATACCCAAGCAAATCAAGTTTGGGAACCTAGCTCAACCAGCCACAAGGTCTTGGGGAGGCAGGAGTGTTTCATAGGAGTCAGAAATGTTCCTTTCATAACAAAGGGGCCTCCACGTGTACAGAAGTGATCTGTGAGCAGAGCAGCTTCAGCTAGGACTGTACATGTCCTCACTGTGCAAGGTCAACATCAAACACGGTCTCCGAGCAGCCCTGAGCTGGATGCAGAGCAAAGGCACTTTGGGCAGGGGCTGCAGGTCCCTCTCTGCCCCAGCTGCAGCCTGGGCAGCGCTGGCTTTCAGTAGGGAAAAATCAATGCCTTGATGCAGAGCACCTCCGTTGCTGCCAGACCATTGCAAGAGCAGAAGCAGCCCTCTGCTCTCCTCTGTGAAGTGCTATGAAGGCCATTAGTATATCTGCTCTGAAACGCACTCATTAAAATACACATTCACCTTTGTTATTCTGCAGCTGCATTGCCTGACTCATCCCACTGCAGTCGCTCTGAAATGGGAACCCAAGTTAAAAACTTTCCCTGTTTGGTTTTTTATTCACCGTGGAAGCTCATGTCTAACACACTGAGAGGACAATGAAAGCCATAACAACATCTGTCTTCATGGGAGGCGAATGAAAGGAAACCTGAAAAAAAGGGAGAGGAAACCAATGAGGCACCGGCTGATTAGAAGACTGTTATTTCATGTTACCTTCCACAGTTTGACACAGGATGCTTTCTTGCATCCATGTACTTAGTGCTAGTGTAACGCAGCTGGGGCATGGCATCCCCAGCCCAGGTGTGCATATGATATTTCCACCTTGCTTCCCCTTTTCCATATAACCACAGAAAACTGCCAAACAGCCGTGGCTTGGCAGGCATGACCTAACAGCAGGCTTTGGCTGGAATCCCTGCTCACATTCCTGATCATACTAAACCTCTTCTCCCCAGTGGCAGACAGAGTCTTGCACTCAAAGCTTTTCCTGCCAGCATAGTTCTTGGACACAGACCCCTCCTAGGTGGCACATGGATGGATGTGGTGCACCCAGGGCTTGCAGACTTCTCTGATGGGCCAGGGGATGCTCTGCCCTGCACTGCTTTCCTGCTCCCCAGCTGTCAGGGGGCAGAGTGCCTGTGGGGACCTCCGGCTCCTTCACACTCAGTGCTTAAAACGACATGGGTCCTCAGCCTCTCCCTGACAAAATGGAAAACCTCATGGCCTAAACCCACCTCATCCAAGCCGGTAACTTTCTCCCTTGCTTTTATACGCAGACGTGATCTCACCAGACATTGCTTTTAGCTGCAAGAAAATGTCTTCCTCTTACTGTTATGTTCTTAAAGACTTCCTTCCCAGGCTAAACATCCTTTGCTTTAAATAGATGGGGTGACCCATATGCTATTGTGAATGATTATTCAAGGATGAAGTACAGACTTTATTCCAATGATTTTTACAAGACAACCTAAATCAATTAGATCTTTCTTGTTAGTTTCTAGATATATATCTAGATATATATGCTACATCATCCCTATTTCTTTCATCATTTGGCTCACTTCTGCTATATTTGTTCATGCGGTACATTACCAAGCATCTGAAGCGTTTGCTCTTTTGTCCTCTAGACTGCACTGATTTCTTCTGGAACAAAGTGTAGCTTAGAAATTCTCCACTGTGGATTTTTGTGATGAATATTCTACAGTAAGCCACTTGTTACTAATGAGCCTAATTTTACTTGTACAACTCTTTTTATAACCTTTATTCTTAAAAAATAATTGGGAAAATTTACAATGATAATTTAAGTGTTTATTAACCGATGGTCTACTTGCAAGATTAAACTGAACATGGCATTGCAATTCAGGCCATTTTTCAGCTTTGTACAGGAAAAAAAATTACTGGAAGCATGGAAACCAATATTTTCCAAAGCACACCTCTGAATATTCTTTCTTATTGCAGATTGTCTACTATAGTATAGCAATGTTTTCAACAGGAATATATTAAAAGCCTAAAATCTAAATCTAATTTAAAGTCTAAATGGTGCACGATTAAAAATGCATTATCTATTCCCAGCAAATCAATATCACTGAAACACTAATGTTTCCCTAATTTTAAGCACCATCTAGTGAGTCAAACATTAGATCTGATTGCCCAAATTATGGCTGAGAAATATAAGATCATGGCTTGACTGCATCTCACCTAGTGCTCTGTCTCTTCCTAAGATTTGTACCTTAGCTGTTTAGCCACTGCTCTCTTGCTAATGGACGTTAACTATTCCTCCAAAGGTGCCAAAGACCTGAGCTGCTGCCTGGAGATAATTTGTCTGTCAACAAAGGAGAGTGCTGGCTGAGTAGGCTCCTTAGTTAGACACAGCTAAATGTCTAAAAGCGGAGCAGGGAGAAACCTCATTTTGACAATGATAACCTTTGTTTTATCACTCCAGAGCAAGGGACTGGAGAGGAGGTGGCTTTTATCCAATTATCAGTGAAAGAAAAAAAATCTCTGGGCAAATAAACAGCTTTATAAAGATCATAATTCTTACTATTTCTATTAGCTGGCTTGCCACAAAGATGAAGTAGGTCTGAGAGGGAATTGCACAGCAAATCTGCATGCAATTATATGACCCGCTTATCCAGCACTGGTATTAAATCAGTTTAGTTAAATCAGTGCCGGCTCCTGTGGCAACACACTGGAATCAGCTGGCAACTGACCTGCGTAAACTACGCCCCATATACAGAAGTCATTCAGACTGCAAGTGGTGCACAGCCAGCTTGGTTAACATGGCATCACTGGGTACAGACATGGATGTTCAGACTGGGCCTCATTTGGCTGCTTATGTTCCAGTGTCTGCAGACGGTGCTGTGCTGGTACTTTATACGTGCCAGCAAGATTGGTGGAAGCCTGGGCAGTGCTTGGCCTGGCCTGGCCTGGCCTTGCTGAGTGCCTTGGAGTGCATCACTTGAGTGGGGAAGTGTGTTTTGGCTGCTGCTGGCAATACCCACTTTTGCCCATGCCAGATTTCTGACCCCTTTCTGGTACATCTGGATCCAAGGGAAGTAGGATTTAATTATGTGTCCTCAGTCCCAGCTTCTGTGGCTTACTGGACATACACAAGGCAATTTACCAGTTCTGGGAGGCTGCATGGCTCAACAGCAGAAGACCAGTCCAGTTTCTGTGCATCAGGTGGGCATCATGTGCAAGGGTTTCTCCCAGTGGTGGGTCCCCAGATGCCTGCCCAGCCAGTGTCTCACCTCTCCTGTGCTCTTGATTTGGGGATCTACGTCTGCCTGGGAGTCCACACAGTGAGGGAGGCTGAGGACCTGACTTGGGCTACAGACATGTCTCTGCTGTTGGAGTACTGGGTTTCCACCAGTCCTCTTCAATCATCAGTTCCTGGCTGTGTCACCTCCCAGCCCTTGCCTCAGGGTAATCGTGGCTGCACAGGTGAAGGGCTGATGGAGGACAAGGACTGTTGCCTAAGAAGAGGTGATTCTAGGACTTGCTTATCCAGAACTGCTGCAGAAACTCTCCTCAAACTTAGTCCTGTGCTGAAGGCACAGCCTGTGTTCTCCCCTGCATTCACTGCTCAGCCTCCTGGTGAAAGCGTGAAGGCACAGTACTGGCTTGCTGTTTTGAAACCATGGAGGTTTATCTGCACCTCTAGTTTTTGAAATCTGGTACCTTATGGGGTTAAACTGGAGAAAGCAGTATCTTTAAGAGTGAGAGAAGAGTGGGAGCTTTAAGGCCTGGTCCCTCATCACCAACACAGATCACTGCTAAGTGGTGACAGACATACCTGTGTCTGTTTTGCCCAAAGCAGGAAAAGCCAGATCAAAAAAAAGATCAAACCAGAAGTTTGGACTCAACTGCAGAGCTTTGCTAACAATATCTGAAATACTTTAGAGTTGTCCCAACTTGGACATAGGCAAAGCCACTGGAAAAGAGACATCCCTTTTCTACTTCATCCCCACTGCCCATACATGTCATTTTGCTAGCAAGGGGGAAGATTTTTTAACAAGATCCTGATTTGTAGTTTATAATGTCATGTCCAAAAGTGGATTCAAGCAGTAAATCAATTTTTAGAGCTTTTCAGCAATAAAAAGCAAGGGTTTTTGAGTCCTTCACAAACAGAGCAGAGCATACGTAGGTATCAGTCTGCTTAGCAAGCCAGTTTAAGCTCATTAGAAGAGTCACACAGCATGCATGTTCCAGATCAATACCCAGCCAGCTCCCAAACAGTCCTTGATTACAGGGGTAAGCCAGAATTTCTTGACACCATATGAATAAATGTAAGCAAATGCAGTAAAAAGTCTTTACCTTGGGCTTGAGCAAAAGGTGACATTTTTGAGTACTGCAGGATTGTCCTCTACACCCAAGTCTGCGGGGTCATTGTCCAGTGTTTATCGACACTGTCAAGATTTGCAGGTCCTGAGTGTGTGTGACTTGGAAAGAAAGGTGTTAGGAGGAGATTCCTGAACACCTCCACCCAGAGTTACACAGAGAAAAATACAGAAAAACAAAAGCAAGCTTTAAGAGGTCAAAATGCATAGCTTGCCCGAAGCTACTATTCCTGGTAGAAATTAGACCCTGAAGGGCCTGGGTGAAAATCAGGGATAATCCCTGTACACATGTTTCTAATGAGCCATATTGAAAATGAGAAAGCTGAGAGAATCAGCTTCTGCCTGTCCCTGGGGGCTCCAGGTTTATTCCCAGCTGGTAAACGAGAGCACAATTATGCAAAGCCTCTATAAACAGGGTTTGGTTTATTATGGCTGAACTGGGAGAGTCTATTTTTGTCACTGCCTTGTGTGAATGTGTTACCCTTGTGATTTCCAGCCAGGTCATTCCAAGTCAGCTGCTCTGGCCGTGGCTGCTGGTGGAAGCTCCTCCGCCTGCCCAGTCCCTGGCCCCTCTGCTCCCCTGCCTGGGTTTGGCTCCCGGGCAAAGAGGATGAGGGGATGTGCCTGTGGCTATTCTGGTAGCTGTGAGTTATGGTGGTGTCATGTGAGGCAAAGAGCTCAGAAATGCATGTCAAATCAAACCAGTGACTAATCATGATATTTTGGTTGTCTTAGTGCCTGCCAGACAAAGATTTATGGGTTCAGAAAATCTTCATGTAGTAATCCTTGGGTGCTGATTTGATCTTCAGCTCAGGCTTCCTAAGAGAGTGTGAAAAGAGGACGATAAGGGCACTGCTGTCCCAGGGGTGGAGAGGTCTAAACTCATTCGAGTTTGAAATACGAACAGGAGACGAGAAAAGCCAGCACTCCCTTCTTATCCGTGTCTGCTCAGAACCATGCACTGCCAGTCAGAGAGGATCTATTCAATGTGCCTGCAGAGCAAGAAGGGTCGAGGGCGACGGCTGAGCAGACACAAACTATCATTTGTTGGGATTGTCATCTAGCTCCCTCATCTGTCACCTGATGGCCAGCCAAGCAAGTGCTCCGCGCAGTCGTGGACCCTTCATCCTTGCACAAGTGACAGAGGCAAGAAAAGTAAGGATCCTACAGCTGTTACAACATTCAGCTGTTTTTTCTATAAAGGAATGCCTTGAATTCATTACCAATCTACTAACTGTCCCCCTCTGCCAGGCGAGAGACTGATTTGGTTTTTTTTTGTTGGGCTTTTCTCTAACAGCTGGAGGTCTGCTGGGCACTCAAGCGATGGCCAGTGAACAGGGCAGCTGTTTCAGTATCTAATTGCATTTTAACTTAAATAACTTCAGGGGAAAGTGCTGCATTGCCTACCATGAGTTACTTCCTGTCCTACTGTAAAGCGCACTGCAACACCGTACTTGCACAGTACCAAACCCTGAGATCAGAAGGCTTTCTGTGTGATATTTTGCTGAAAGTGAAGGAAAATGAATTTCCTGCACACAAGTCCTTGTTGGCATGCTCCAGCGACTATTTCCGAGCCATGTTCAAAAGTTACACCCAAGAGTCTAAGGCCAGTGTAATTCACCTACAAGTCGTCTCACCCACTGGTCTCCAGCATGTCCTGGATTTCATTTACACTTCCTTGTTGCCCCTTTCCTTTGAAAGCCTGGAGGATACCTTGGAAGCTGCAAGCTACTTGCAAGTGACTGATGCTATTGGCTTGTGCAATCAATACTTAGTTAACAACCTTGCCTTGGAAAACTGCTGCTTCTCTGCCAACGTGGCCAGGAAGTTCTACTTGCCAGATGCCTTAGAAGCAACAGAAAAATACATTGTCAAAAATTTCTGGAAGCTGCTGGACTTGGATTTGCCAGGACTGCTCGAGCTGAACTTCAGGTCTTTGCTAGCAGTGGTTCAATCACCAGATCTCCCCATAGTGAAAGAAACCTGCTTGTTGAATCTTGTGCTGCTCTGGCTGAAGCAGGATAAATCCAGGCTGGTTCACACAAGCAGCCTTTTAGAGCACGTAAGATACGGTCTCATCCCAGTGGAAGAGCTGAGAAAAACCTACAGACAGTCAGAAGTACCCCTCTCAGCAAGTATTAAATGCTTGATCATTAAAGCAATAAATTACCATACATCTGTTTACAAACAGCCTGTCCTGCAGGATAAGTTCACCACACTAAGGAATGAGAAAACTCGCATTATTCTGCTGGGGGGAGGAACAGCAAGTGAGGGGCTTGTCACGGATGTGGTGGCCTTCGATGTTTACAATCACAAATGGCGAGCTCTCACGAAGGTGCAGGACAGGGTGCAGAACCACAGTGTATGCGTGGTGGGGAATTTCCTCTATGTCTTGGGTGGGGAAATAGAAAATGGTGCTCCAGGTGACACCAAAACCGAAAAGAACCTATCGGTTACAAACAAGGTCTACCGTTATGACCCGAGATTTAACACGTGGACCCAAATCACAGGCATGCTGGAGAAGAGATGCCAGTTTTCTTGCTGTGTCCTAGGCAAGGATATCTTTGCTATTGGTGGAAGGGGTGGGGATGGGTCACTGCATTCATCTGTGGAAGTCTACAACATCAGCAGGGACAGATGGACAAAGGCCAGGGAATTGCCATGTAAGATGCATGGCCATGCTAGTGCCATTTGCAAGAATACTATATACATCTCTGGCGGCAAGTACTCAGATCCAGCCAGCACAAGCAAGGACGTATATTCTCTGAGCTCATTTGAAGGGCAGTGGGTGAAACAAGCCCCCATGAGCATTGCTCGATTTGGGCATCAGATGGCAACAATCAGAGAAGCCATATTCACCTTTTTAGGATTATACGAACCATTCTCTGAAATAGAAAGATACGATCCTGATCAAAACCAATGGACTCGGTTAAGACCACTGATCTATGATCGATTTTGCTATGGTCTGGCAGTGGTAGAGGAAACGGCTCTCCTTATTGGGGGAAAGAAATGGCAAAACTCACAGGAAGTGCCCACGCAAGATGTGGTTGGCTACGACATTGACAACGATGGCTGGGAAGAGATCTGCAAAGCTCCCTCGCCTTGGTGTGGGCTGCAGTGTGCGGTGTTGCAACTTTCTGAACCAGCCGATGAGCAGGAGAGTGACACCCAGCAGAAGAGGCCGCTGAACTGCTGAGCTCACACACTGAGGAACAACCATCTCAGGAGACAAGCATCAGGGTGGTCCTGGGGAAGAAGAAGAAAATTGCAATGGCACTGAATGTGTCAGAGTCAAGGTTTTTCTCTGATAAGCCAAACACCTGGTGGAAACATTCAAGGAAGTCTGGCTCCAGCATGGGAAAAGGTGCTGGAATTACAGAGTTGGAAGCCAATCTCATTAAGGAAGGATGCAGCAATTTTGAGGCATTTTGAGCACATTTTGAGGCAAGGTGCAAGAATCATAATCCTTGACTTTTGAAGACTAATACCTAGATAGCCATTAATAGGTTTTTCAAGTCAGATATTTCAAAGGTTGAAAAATACAATCCATCTTTTCTGTTTTCTTAATCAGAAGTAATTTTCCCAGCTGGTAAGTGCCATTGAATTCTTATACTATGGCGAAGCAAAATAAAAGTGAACTGTATAAAGACTAGAAAATTGATGCCTATGAGAACTAATAACATATGCTGCCAGGGAAAAGGTATTATTCAATATGCTACATACTAGGCAAGAGCGTCTTAGCTAACCAGCATGAAATTACTGGACAGAAAGCATGGATTTTTTTGATATATGGACTCAACTCATGGCCATAAGTTAAAACAGTGATTGTTTGACAGAAACCATTTCTCCCTGAGCAGCTTTTGTTGTAGCATGCCCTTCAGACACTTATTTTGTGTCATTTTTAAGACCAGGACAGCACATTTTTTTGTACCTTGTGTTAGTTTCAATGGCCAGACCTGAAGAGGTATACTTATTATTAGCCTTGTTACAGGAGTTGCTGAAACTAATCCCTTGAAACTTACCTCAGTAGCACATGCTGCTTTATCATACCTGCTCATAAGGGTAAATGGATCATAGCTGCTGAACTGGTATGTGCAAGAATCTTGCAGTCAAAAAAGGTTTACTTTCATCAAAGAGTATGAAGGGGAGAGAGGTAACTGAAGGTTGTCAGAAGTCAGTGTCTGCCTACATATGAAACAGCAACCCTTACATTTTGGCCATGCTGGCCAAGTTTGAAGGCACAGATATAGGGCTACTTTAAACCATGTGTATCTGTGAAATGCAGGTAAAATGGCCAGATGCTGTAGGACCACTTTGGTATGGAGTAAACTGAATCCTGAGTCACAAGTGTTCATTTAAAAGCTAAATTTATTGTACTTCATTTTACAGTGTTCCTTTCTAGGCTGAGAGATAATACAATAAAAATATATATAGAAGAACATTTAATAGTCTCAAAAGAAGGCAGCACAATGGAGAGGACACATGTTCTTTGTCACTAGACTAGCTTAAAAAACTGTAATGTTTAATTTTCACCTTTAAAGCAATCAAGCTGACTTTACTAATGTAAAGTGCAGGCAGAATAGCTGTTGCATAGCAACAGATCTAAGTCTTCTGAACTGCCTTGGTTTTGACAAGGAATCAACTACACAATGTGCATATACATCCATCAGATATAAAGAGATTTTTTTTATATGAATATATTTACTTTTGGTCCAGTAAAACAATAGCAAGAGAATCTAAATGCTTGGAACAATAGCACAATCCATTTCAAGTCAAGCATTTTTAAAGAGAAATTTACAAAAAACCTCACAAATTTAATATACAAGTCAGTACCCATGCAGTAAATAAATGTCCAGTTTATACAAACAATAGTCTTCTAATGGTACAAATATTACACCGGATCCAGAATTCTATACAAACATTAATACATGATTTGTCATCCATATCAACTTGAATATAGGATTACTGAAAATGGGCTACAGAAAGGCCACTCTTCTGGACAATTGTGCAAAATCTGCAAAACATTTGCAATCCAAATGCAATAAAATAAAAAAAAAAAAAAAAAAAAAAAGAGGGAGAAAAAGAAAGAGAGAAAAGGGAGAATGAAGGAAAATAAGGGAGAGAAAGAGAAACAAATAAAAAAAAAGAAAGAAGGAGAGAGAAGGTAAATCTATCCATCTTTCCTTCAACCCTTCATGGATGCCAGGAAATATCAGAGCTCATAAACTTTAAAGTACATTCACTGAGCTGTACAGGCAATAGTCTAAAGTCGGTTAAGAGTACAACTTGCTGTAAAGAGGACAAAGGAGGCTCTTCCCTTTCACATGAGCATTATTAAATCATTGTGAGTCCTAACTTATGCAGCAAAATACTGAAAAGCAGCAGAAATATTTTGTCATGCTCTGATCACTTTTCTAAAACAAGCCCATAAAAAGTAAATACGTGATTTAAGATTTCCCTCCCACTTTCCTATTCCAGGCCTGTGCCTGGCTCTAAGGAGCTATTTCTACTCATATTCACTGGGTTGTCTCCAGCACATCTTGCATCTCATATAAGTTTAAAATATTTTAATTGGCTTGTGAACTCAGCAGAACCCAGAGGCATCCCTTTCCCTTCAAAAGGAAACCAGAAGCTTTTTTACTCATTTTTTCAGGTTCTGTGCTTAGCTCTGCTCCCATCACATATTTTCCCTGCATACAATACAGCCAAATTTCACAGCTCAGAAAACACATAGGAGACTGCTTGAAAAATCCTATTCATTCCTTTTCTATTGTGGGAATTTTCAAAGCCTCTCAGATTTGTAGCATTTTGTTGGGAACCTTTTCCACTGCTGCTTTTCTGGGCAAGAGAAATGCAGCTATCAAGGATGTTTAAAGTCTACTTACTCTCTTTTGAAAAATCTACACATTGTACTGATACCTTCAGTACAAAAGCAGCATAAATGACAGTACCATGACTAATTTTTTAAAAAATCAACTAAACGTGGTTAAGAGACAACTAACACATAATTTGGTCTTCATTAGCATACAAACCAGCATCTCTTTGCCCTGATAGTAAATCTTAGCAACAGGCTTTACAAAAGCACAAGGAAATAAGACCTAACATTTTGATACTTAAATTCCCATTAGTAATTTCTGTCTGCTGATTTTCACCCTTTTGTGTGTTTGACAAAACTGAAACACAAGCGCCACATTACATTTTCCCTGTTATTTAAGAAAACTCCTAGAGTTTCTCGTTAAATATAAAAATTGGTTTTCTCCCACCACCAAAATAGTACCCGCACTCCAAAAATGCAATGCAATATTGGAATTATATAATATAAAATATCATTGTAAAAGTAACCTTCGATAACAAAACCCTAGCTTGTGGAACTTCCTGCATGAAGGCCACAGTCTTCCAAAAATGCTTTTAAATACTTTTCTTTAATAGCTAAAGATTATTTTTGTTATTTCACAGAAGGTAAACACAAGCAGATCATTGGTAGCATATAAAATATACAAATCCTCATTAAAGACGTGGTATTGTTGACCATTGAAGGTTTACTTTACACAGCTGAGTAACATTAAAATATAATTTACTAGAGCTCCCACATATTGATATAAAAACTACTTTATGCACTTAAGTAAAGGGCTGGAGTGTAGCAAATGGGCAAAAAGAGAGACCTTTATACATGCGTTTCAATGTAAGAGTGAGTGTGCGCTAAGGAAGCTATCAGTGCATCAACCTCAGATGAGCCATTAACAGAGTCCCTCGGGGTGCTGCTTTGATAGATGTCCATGAAGAGATCAAGGTACATTTGTTTCCATTCTTGAAAGTCTCTAGATGTCAAAGCTGGATTATCCAGAACCTTATCTATAATGGCTACTTCTCCTTCTCTGGCCTGTGAGAGAAAAAGAACAAGCAAAGAGTCAATGCGAGTGATGAGTCAGTCTCCTGGGTGGAAGGAGAGAATGGGGGGAGCAAACTCAAGCCACAGAGCCCCTAAAAGCAGGGAGATTATCTGACTGCTCTATGACGGCTCGCAAACAGAAGCCCTTCCTCCAGTGTGTCACACATCACCCTGCATGGCTAGGACTTCCCTTGCCTTGTCCAGAATCCTCAGAAACAGTTCCTATTCCCCTTCCTCACCCCTTGTTCCGCTCAAGAAAAAGCAAGCCTTGTACTGTTTACTATTAGCTGCTTGCATTTCTCAGGATGAGTTTCACACAAAGAAGTGCCATCTGTTAGCAATTCCTGATCAGCAAAAGAAGTACTCTGCGGGATGCAGACACATGGCCTTCTGCCTGCCAGCAGAGCTAAGCTTTTTCTACTGGGCTTGTCATGGGGACATCTGAGGGTTACATTGCAAAGGCTTGTGCAAGGACCTCCATGTTAATGATAAATCATCTTCATTAGAGATCCAGTGTATGTGATGGGCTGCCTGGCTGCAATCTCCTCCTCCCACTGTAGTGGCAAAGAGAAGGCAGAAAAGGATAAAATCTAATGTAGCTGCTGGTATCTCCTTAGCCATCATCGAAGCAGGGGTGTGACTCTATCCTAACCACTGGCCAGTTTATCACGAGACAACAGGCAGCCAGTACAGATCAGATTAAGCCCCAGATATACTCATAGCCAACTGTGGTTGTTGCAAGCAATGAAAGCTGGATGCAACAGACATAAGCCTTGGAAATACAGCTAACACACAGGTTTCCAGTACTACTCCTCTGCATGAGAATGGTATGGTTGCCATCAATCTCCACTCTATCCTCTCTGCTAGACAGGTTTCACACTCCTCATTGCTAACTCACATTTTCCATGTCCATACTATGTTAATTCTTTCTGGGAGAATGTTAAAGGGAAATATTAAACTGTTTCAGCCCATGCTGATAGGAGGCAATCAGAAGGGTGAGAGATGTCACCCAGAAGCAGTAGTTCAAGAGGTATTTTTCATGCTTTGCAAACAGTAGCAAATTAATGATATCCACTAGAATATTAATTTCCAGAAACAGAGGTGCAAGCTGAGAATGACCAGCAGAAACTGAACTCCCAATTACCATATATCTGCTTGAACTACCATAACATGATTCTTGCAGATTGTGGCTAGTACCCACACCCCTGCACTACCAGCCCACACTTGCCAGTAGGAGAATGGTCACAGAAAAGAGAGCAGAGGGTCCTTCGTTAAGGACTTTGATGATGGGACAGAGAGCCTATGGACAACAAAGGCTAGAAGCATTTTGGAGGGCTGTCTCAGGCTACTATTAATTAGGAAAAATTTCAGGAAAGTTCAGAACACCAACTCCAACAGGCCAGTGCAATTGGCTGCATTCACAAAGGAGAAATCAAAAGTGCTGGTAAAAAGAGAGAGTAACTGATTAGGTAACAGCAGTAGCTACGGGTACATATGACTACCAGTAGTATGGTCCAAACAAGAATGGTGACAGGTTTAGAAAATATGGCTCATGGAGAGAGAATGAACAAATGGTCTTTTCTTGGTCCAAAAGGAAGAAGTCTCAAGCATGAGAACAGGCATCTGCTGGATCAAGAGGTTGTGCTGGCTTTGGAATTCCCTGGAGGAAAGCAATTCCATTTGTAGGAAGCTACTGGCCTAATGTAGCTCAGGTATCAATAAATGCTAACAAGAAAGACAAAGGTGGCAGCAAGCTGCTGCTACTGAACCACAGTTTTGGTATGAGTAATCCCACCATGTACAAAAGTACAGATACAGTGTGAACCTCCTGCCACCCTGACATGTCTGAGAGCATTTTGATTTTGTTTCAGTTTCACATGCTTGTAGAAGTCATGTGGTAAGGCTGTGTACTTTGAGTTTTTCTGCCAAACCCCCAATCCTGTAAAGACTCACTGACCCCCAGTGAGATGATACAGTGCAGAAAGTTAAGCATGTGTAAGATTTTTTCAGGATGGGAGCCCCACAGCATGAAAATAATATTGCTCAAATGCTTCTCTAGGTGATGGAGAACTAAATTAATTAATGTTGATAAAGCTCTCTCTGATGAAAGCTGTTACAAAATCCACTGTCCAATTATCTAGTGTCTTAAAATGTGGTAATTTAATATAGTTAACAGGGTCCCTGGGGAAATCCAGCATATTGTTTGCTGAAATCTCTATTAGGACAGAATTGAAACTGCTGTAACAAACAACAAAAAAGCTGATGAGGAGACTAAATGAGCTGTGGTACATTTAGAATAACCATAAAAATCTTAGAATCTGTCATCACCATTATCTATTTATTTAACCAATCCTGCTAATTAAATACAATGATCCTATCACACAGAAAGCAAGCTCACAGTTTCCTCCTGGACAAGCTCAGCAATCAGAAAATAATCAAGTGTTGCAAAAGCTACTGCTCCCTTCTGAAAGGCTGCCTTTGCTTAACTTTAGACTGAGGCAATTACAGAATGAAAGTGTTCTGGTAAATGAAAATGTTCAGAGACAAAAAAGGGATTAAGGTTTCCTCCCATAATTTGGTTTCAAATTCTGTTAAACTGTCTAAAGGAAGAGCAGCTGCTGAGATTTTATCTCTGCAGAAATAAAAACTGATCCCACTCACTTCAACTGCTCTCCCAAGGCACATTTTTCTCTGCTTAGCGGTCAGCACTTCCCCATGTCTCCCTTGTTCCGCACACTAGGTTCAGCCTGGACTACAGCTGCGCACAATTAATCTCCGAATACAATGCAGTCTGATCCAACCCTGGGGCAGGATTTTTCTTCCCTCTTTTATCTCACCTTTAAAGTGCTTTTCAGAATTCGCAGCTGGTGCAGTTTTTCATTGACTACTGGATCGCTACATCTTTTTATAAAAGATTTCTTATACTCCAGTTTAGTGGAAATCCGGTGTTCTCCTAGAGGAGACAGGCTGGCCTGCTCCAAGGCTCTGTACAAATCATGCAAGGAATCTGCTGTTTTTTCCTTTATAATTTCAACTGTAATGAGAAAAAGAAGAAAAAATAAAAGGAAAAAATAGAGAAAAATCATTAATGTGATTAAATAAGATCTATCAAAAAACCTCTGCAAAATGTTTAACAGGTTTAACTAGACCATAAGGACATTTCACAACCTAAGTTGCAGAAAAAAGTGCTGTGATTGTAACTCTCCTCTTGTTATTGCCTTCAGAAGAAAGGGAGAAAAACATTCAAGAATGTAAAGTCAACCTGCACAGAAAAAAGGAAAAAAAGGGAAATATTGCAAGGTGTAGTAATATTAGAGTAGCATACTGGCAGAGATCTCATCTCTACTAGTTAAATATGCTGGTGACTTTGTTGTTACAAAGAAAGGAAGCCCTGAAAACATCCTGCTGAAGGTGGTGATCAGGGATTGGATCTTGGCCTGAGAGCACTGATACGGAATTCAGTATTATATTTATAAAGGTGGCCTTGGAAGGACATGTCATTTCCTTCCTAGAAAAGTCCACTTCTTTTTGTTTCTCATTTTTGATACTCAAAGAGTGTTGTTCAATAGTCAGTAATGCTGTCACTTGTTTTTTTACTCTACTATTACCTGAAGGTTCAGTAGCAGACTACAGACTGGATATAAGAGCATATTCATGACAGCTTACCCAGCCACATGGCAAACCAAACCAGAGCTGTTTGCATTATAGGTTTGTTTATTTATTTGTTTACTACAGGTTTTAAACTATTTGCTCTAATTAACACCAGGAGCATTTTAAAGGAAAATCGAGCAAAGGCTGGGGATGAAATATTACTCTGATAGGAGCATTTGAAATGCTTCATTAAGAAGGCATCAAAACATTTCAACTACTCACACACTGTTTACCTCTGAAGAAACTGTTTGATGACTCTATACAAACTTGGGAAGTGCTAGGAGCAGCTGACCAGGAGTGGTGACCCTCTCACACCAACACTGCTGTATCCACCACAGCTGGCCACCGCATGTGCTCAGCCTTCCAACTGTCTCCAGAGCCCTTGGGACCCTTCTACCCGACGGGGTTTTCACAGTGGTGTATGCTTTCCTGCCCCAAGGTGCCTGTGTCCTCAGGATGCTTTCATGAAAGCTTGTGTAGGAAGGCTACAGCTGTTTGGTTTTTCAAGCATTACTTTTATTCTGTGAGTGACCATGCGTCAAGACATAGCCATCTTCACTACATGAAAGTTCAGTACATGATAAAGTGCCCATACGTAGTGAACCTCAGTCTTCTCAGATATTCAGAGAGGGTTTTTTTATTGAGCACCAACTGGGAGGACAGCTAGTGTTCAGAAGTGACATTTCTAGGAGATACCCAAGGCAACTTCCCATTGAAGCCCCTACCATGCAATATAGCAACTACTCACCTCAGTATCAGGCAAGAACTCCAGAGATCCAAATCTCCACACCCCATCACAATAAGTGTCTGCATTTGTAGAGATTTTTACACTATCACAGAACTTTGCAGACAGCAACTAGTTTAGCTATTTCTCTTACCAGTTTATTCCTTTAACCTTTTAGGAGGTAGCTGTTTTTAAAGCACTTCTTTTTAAGAGATATGGAAGTCAAGTAGGGTTCTAGGCTTTTTATTGATGGAGGTGTTGTGGGTTTGTACAGAGCTCCCTAAATTCTCCCATTGTGTGCTACTTTGCTTGGAAAGCTGGGTTTATTGCTGTAAGGGGCAGCCACGACTAAAGAAAATAGAAATGTGATGCACTTCTCTTTCTTGTGGATTTCTTTCTTATTAAGCCATCTAATTAAAGGGCAAAACAGTCAGTATTTAAATATTTAAGGATCAGTTAAAATCCCCCCCAGTCTTGATTTCTATACTTTCTTCAAAAGTCCATGCACCTACGAGATCAGATGTTTGGGATCTATCCATCAGTTTATATTGCTGAACACTGAAGACCACCATTCTGACAGCTGGGGAATGGGAGTGATTTGCTAAATGGCAAAGGGGAAAAACCCCACCTCTATCTGACACTGAAGTATTTTATATTTCTCTCTTTATCTTATCCCTTGTGCAAAACAAAAAAGATCTTTTGTCCGTTCTGTTCCCCAGCAGCATTGCCACATTGTACCCTCAGGGGATTAGGGGGATTAGTACAGGGACAAACTGCTGAAGAAGCAAGCCAGTGCTTTGGCTCCATGTCATCACTTTGCTAAGGTGATCTAGAGCCTGGAGCAGCAACCACACACCTCATCCAGACTTGCCATCGAAAACCCATGGCTTCCTCAACCACCACAGGTCCTCACCATGGCGAAGGACCTGAATGAGACGTGCCTTTAATGAGCCTGGAAGGCAGCATGGCCTGTGCAAGCTCAAATGCCAGGCTGGGGAGCTTGTGCTGCCCTCCCTTCCCTCCACCACTGGCCAGGCAATCTGCATGGCTGATGCTCCTCAGGGTCCATCTCCTCGGACAGGCAGCTAATGTGGGGCTGCAGACAGAGGATTTCCACCCTCACTCCAAACATGCTCTGAGGCTGCATGGGAAGAGGCGCAGGACTACAGGGGAATGATGCAGGCAGGGTTAGGCAGCAGAGCACTGACGACAGGTCTTTGAAACGCATCAACACATCACCTCCACGCAGCTCGGGCTGCCTCCCCCAGGCTCTGCCACTGCCTTGGTGCTGCAGCTATGGGAGGTGTGTATAAAAGGAGTTGGGATTTGCTATAAAGGAAAGCATAGGGAAGAAAAAGAGCAGGTCCCCTCCCTTAAATGTCTTGCTGGGGCTGGTGAAGCTTAAACAGGGCACAAAGCTGCCTTGTTCCACTCACGGCGGGGGAGAGGGCAGCAAGTGTCATGATAACACATCCCAAGCCCTTAATACTTTCCAGAGGAACACTGAAGGTGGGGGTACTGCTGCTCCCAATGGCTCTCAGTAGGCGGGAATGAGATTACACATGAATCTCCCCTCCCTCACCCTTCTGCTAAAGGCTTTGATTGATTTCCTGTAGGTGTTGGTGAAACCCTTGGCACTATAAAGCATCTGAGGTACTTGATTAGATGTACAGCTGAGCTTAAAACATATTTTCTTTTTCTAAATTGGTGGATTTGTATGTGAGTCATGCTACTACAGCAGGGCTGTCTGCTTAAGGAAAAATAAGGCCTCAGGTACTGACTTGTTCAAGTAGAAAACGTGGCCTAATGGGATTTGCAGATGACCTCAGAACAGCCTCTAATGCAGCAGGTTGTTTTTCACCCTCACTTGGCTGCTGAGTCATAGGTTACATCTCTTTGTTTCTCCGAATACACTGTCAGGTACTTATTTCCACATACAACTAAAAAGGAGGGTTTCTTCTCTGAAGCAATAAGTTTATCCCCTTCCCCACCCAAGCCTGAACAACTGTGTAACTCTGGACTACAAATAAAGATTCATAAACTGCAGCATACAAAATCTAAATTCAGAATTGTATCTTCCAAATGCACAGGTAATGAATTCTGTAACAGCGAAGCATCTGCTATGTCTTCACGTGAATGCAAAGCCATTTGCATTAAATTCAGAAGATAAACAACACATCAGTCTAGTAAATGGTGTGTTATTATTTTTCATTATTTTGCTTTCCACAAGGAAGAATTTCTGAACCTTTTGTACTTCGCCCTTGCTTTTTAAAATGGAGTAAATATTTGTATCCACCTTAACATTTCCTCTGGAGAGAGATTGTGGATGAAACTGTAAGAGGTCAGGAATGGTTTGCGTTGTTGGCATTTAGGAAAAACTGGTGAGGTTTCTTACGCTGTGCTGTCATTTGTTGTTGAAAAGAGCATACCCTGAGCTCCACGATGTACTAAATGCAACCATCTCTTTGCTCTGTCAGGCTATTCATCTTTCCATTATTTCCCTCTTATAAACCAAAATCCTAAGAGCAATAAATAAGAACATCAGACACTTGAGTGAAAAGTGACAGGAAAGAAACAGTTATGACTGGTTATTTACATGGATCAAGTGATGACTGGTGCCTGTAATCTGGTGATTCAGAAAGACGGTACTGAAGTAGGATCATGCAGAAGGTCACTGTTGCAACCCAGCTGTCTAACACATTGGCCTCTGGACACAAAGAACCTCTAGGCACACATTTCTCAAAAATGTGCTTTAAGTATATGAAATAACATCTGGTAATTTTCAGTAGAGGTTCTTGCACTTCTGTGACTCACTTTCCCTGTAAAAGCTTGAGCCACCAAAAGCTTGCATGGTTTTTCTCTTTCAGTGAGGCACCAGAGGAACCTGGGCCTATGAATGCATACAACTGCCCATACAAGGAGAGTACAACTCAGTCACTCGTAAATTTTGTCACCTACTGTGCTGACAAGGTCAGATTTTCCAAAGGTTACAGCTCTCCTTTGAGTCCACCTTGTGCTTTGCCAGTGCCTACTAACACCACCTAGGCTCATCCCGTTGTCTTTAGACTTCCTTCCCTGACTGACAGACACTGTTGACGGCATTCTCCATTTTCCAGCTATCCTCTTTGCTACCTTTACAGCTTAGTGACGTGCTTTCCTTCGCTGTGCAACTCCCTCTCATGCACGCCCACTGCTCTACTTGCGATTAGCCCTGCATTTGAATGAAATTACACCCTCTGCAAATCCTGAGAAAGCCAAACTGCTGCAAAGTCTGTGACAGAGCAAGAACAAGGCACAGTTAGACTGAAACCCCCCGGCTTCACTGAAATTTTAACTCCCATTTCCATTCCTTCTTGTGAGTTCACTCTGGCAGAGGAACCAGCTCAGATCAGCTTTCTCAGGATCTTAAGGAGGCAGTTTTTGCTAGAATACATCACTAATTATGTGATTAAACAGCTGCCATATGTTATTCCTCCCATACAAATCCCAAAGATTTTTTTCCAATTTGAATTACAACTTACTGCTTCCCTTTCGTATAGGGGAGGCCTCTATTTGAAGCCTCCCCAGACTTTCTGTGAGTGTTAGTAAATGCTTCACCAAAACAGAGAGCATCCCTGGCCTTTAGGAAATGGTTTCAAACTAGATGAAACAGGCCCTGATGCATGAATCTCTGGGTGCTTTGTTTTTCTTTTTCTTTGCCTTCTTGACCCTGATGCACGCATGTTGGGAACAGAGAAGCTTACCTACCACAGGCTGACTAATAAGCGATATAATCCCAGGACCAACAAAGGGTTTTTGTAATCTTCTTATGCCATAGCATGTTGATTATGCCATGTCTAACTAAGAGGTCTATCAAATCCCACCTGGTTCTGCAATGGTTTTACAGGTAGATAGTGCAGCAGACATATATCTGCTGATCCCTTTGGAAGGGGAGGCCTCTCATGTCAAGCTATCAAGCTCCAGCTCCGGCTATCTGCTGGCTCAAGTGTGCTAATAGGGAGGTAGAAGCAGGGAGTGTAACATAGCCACAGGGTCCCAACCCAAGAGACCAGTTAGGCGGAAGGCAGAAGGAATCTCCTTATATTTAAAGTTAAAAAGCAGAAGGATCAATATGGCTTTTAGGTGTGTTGGAGGGGAAGGGAGAGAAGAAATTTTCCAAAGAAGGATGTGCAAGGCTTAAATCCATCTTTGCTGCTGTTTGGGTTAATCATTAGAGTTCAATTGCACAAGAGGGAGACATACCCAAATGCTTAGGATGCAAAGAACCAGGAATTACAGTCATTTTTTAAACTATTTGGATGGATGTCAGGCAGATTAAACCAGGCATTTCCTTTCCCCCAGATTACAAACTAAAAGGAATGAAATGGTGGAATCAATGAAAGGATTACAATTACAAGGAGATAGTGTTTGCACAGCTGTGTGCTGCATATGAGATCACCCCTGCACAGGTATGGGGGAGCCACGGTGACATGGAAAGTCAGCTTTTGGTAGGAAAATGATGCAAGTCACATCCCTCATTACTCACAAAAGGAAGAAGTAACAGTGTTTAATCCTGGCAGGAGGTGCAACGAGATGCAGTTCAGGTCTACATGGAAGACAGCTGCTAATCATCTGCTCTGGGTAATACAGAACAGATTTTCTTGTTAAAGTATAAATAGAAACCTGTGTCATCTCTTATGCCACATTAAAATCAAAGCCTGACTGGGCATGTGAGTATGCCTGTGCATGTATATCCCTATACACACGTGTATACTACAAGTATATGTATACTTGTATATATAATGCTTTCCACAATTGATGCAGAGTTTAAGCAAGCTGAAGAAAAGCTGTCGGCTTATTGTACAATGTCTGGCTTTGCAACCCTTTTCTCTGTTATTCTTTCTCTTTGCCTGCCCTTTTCTGATTTGTGTAATCCTCCATCCTGATTGGCCCCATGTACCTGAAAGTTCAGGATTTTTCCCAAAGACTTGATTCAAGGAAGGGAGAAGCAGTGTTTAAAAACAAGCTTTGGCCCATGTGTTTGGTGAAACATTAGTGGAGGAGGATCAGAGAGCATGTATTAATTTGTATGGTATAAAACCATCCTTTCTTCTAAAGCAGAAGTATTTTTGGGTTACCAGGACAGTTGTACATGTAAATGTATATGTAAACCTGCAGTCAAAAAAAAGATATTTCCTAGAGAAGGTGTTCACTGAAATGGTGAACACAACAGAGCTCAGCAGTATGATGGAGTTTTCCACTCAATGATACAAGGCTGCCTTGCCTCTCACATATATGAGCATAAATTGGTTTCTTGAAATAAAGTGAACTGTGCAGGCAAGTGGAAAAGTCATCTCCCATAGGACAGATTTCCGAAGGTATTTCAGGTGTTTTCCACTGTTTGAACCAAGTTCAATCAGAAGCAGTTAGGTACCATAACCACTTTTAGAAGATCCAACCCTAGCCTTTGTAAGGCCTGGGAGATGCTAAACTTTTGCTGTGACACCAAAGGTCTAATTCTATTTGTGAACTATTTATGGCACTAGTGGTTTTTTCCTTGGATCAGTAGATCCCTGCAAATCTCTTTTCCTCTGAGGTCACCCTGCTGGTGATATTCGAATGACAAAAGCCTCGTGAACCACTGCAGCCATGCAGACTGCTGTTTGTGAGGCAGCAGCCGGGAGCACGTTCAACCTCCTGGCTTCATGGGACACCTGTGCTGGTCTTACTAGAAGTCTCACACCCAGAGGCAACCACCTCTTTTTAGCTTTCCTTGCAACTGGAATTGCTTAGTAAAACCAGCCAACACTAAACTCAGCATTAGAAAAAATAATCAATACTCGAGGTTTCTCCCTGCAGACCTGCGTTACTGTGCTGACAGTAACATTTAGGCATTTTCAACATCCACTTAGGACAGAAGTACAGGTGAAGGCAAATAGGTTAATATGTTAATGAGAAGGGAAAACATAGACAGAGGGAATAATTAGCTTGCTCTGTTCATACTGCCTCTTGACAGCTCTTACACACCTCAAATGAGCACCAGGAGAAGCTCCTCATTTGCTCCCAGCCCTGCTGTTTCATGAGCTTATACTGGTGGGCTGTGATTTCAGAAAGAGCATAAGAACGAAGAGGAAATAACTCCAAAGCTTCCCAAAGTAACAAGGAACTCTGATCAGTGGCAGAGCTTTTTGGCAGCAGTGTTATCCTTTGGTATTTGGACACGGTACTCTACTCATTAAGTTGCCTATGAAGGCATCAGTTTAACCTTGATCTGCTGAACTGATTTTAGTGACTCTCTGGGAGAATTTTAACATGATGAAACAAGAGAGTTTGACATTTTTCTGTGCCACACATCGATATAAGTGTTGTTTAATTTTACCACAAGCTACCGATATTGAAGTAAAATAAACAGAGCAATTACATTTTGATGGCACGCTTCCCCTCAGTTCTCACAGTTCAGAAACAATGAAAAACTTGTCTTTATGAGGTAAACCAGTAGCTGAAGCAAACCAGGTAAACCACTACATGTCTGGGGATGCTTGTGACTTTAAACAGGATGAGGATGTCCCTATGGATACATCTCACAAGCTATATATGGAAGCAATTACTCCTTCAGGAAAATATTTTTTCACAGACCTAAGCTGTTACAGCACATGATGGTGTGAAAAGTTAAATGACAAATGATACGGGTGCAGTGACATTACTCACCAATCAGAATCAAGCCACAGTCATGCTTGCACAACAGCAATGCCTGTCAAGGTTTATGGGCTTGATACCTGAAAGAAAGCCTGAATGGAAGAGGTGTGCATTTCTGGTGAGCAACACTATTCCTGGTTAAGAAACACCCACTGAGAAAATGAACTCTACTTTGGGCTGCATCCCAAGTTTGCTTATTTATATGGAAATGTATCACTGACAGTGAAACACTTGCATCACTTAGGAATTGAAATCCTACTTCCAACATGAAAGAAACATGGCAAATCAGTCTGGGTGGGGGCCAGCTGTCTTAGTTACATCTGTAATGCACCACGGTCTGTTGGGAAGGTACCTCCTGAGGCATTTACAAAAGGGGCCTGAAATATTTCTGAAAATGTTATCCCAGAAGTCATATTTATTCAGATATTCAGATTTCTCATTGGATTTACAATTGCACGTCATGATAGCTGCACTGATTAGATTCCAGACTAATTAATCTGCACCCTGATTTACATGTTATTTATGTAGGGCATGACACTGCCAAATATTAAGCACCCCTTGTCAGCTGCTGAATGCCCATCACGCCGCCATGGTCTGTGAGCACCACACAGAGTTCAAAGTACTTTTGAGCACCAGAGCTATTACTGTGATGAGAAACATGCAGTAATACCATGTGGCTTTTCTAGGCATTGCTCATGTCATCAGATGTCATCACGAACTTGTGAACACACATACACCTTAACATAAGGATCTCTCTCATAACTGACATGTCATCACCCAGGAAAGGTCTGTTCCCCATCCACTGGGCAGAATGTGTTTGCACACAAAAGAAACAAGAGAAAGGAAATGAACATCAGCCCTGACAGACGATGGTTACGCAAAGGCAAAACTGAAAATTTGCTGGCTTATTTCCTTTATTAAGCCCAAAATAACACCTTTAAAAAATCCTGACTTCATGAATAAATCAAATGCTTTCATTAAAGAAACGTTTACTGCCATTTTCTATACTTTATTTTAAGGCATACAGAAAATATTTAACAAATGTGTATGCAATTAAATGCCAAGGACTGCTAATTACAGCCCTTCTGAATGCCTCTGCAAAACAAAGATACTCAGTACAATATGTTAGAAAGGGTGGGGAAAAGAAAGAGAGGAAGCTGAAGACAATCTAATTCATATTAGCACAGATATATGCTGGCCTTTGGCTACAAGCAGCAAATAAGCCGACAGTATAACCTCAAATGGCAGCCAAAGGACATTTTTGAGTCACATCTTTGCTTCTGCTTCTCTAATTCATTTCCAAAACATTTCACCTCTAACTAATTATGGAATTTAATGACAGAATGTAAAGGACTGGCTGGGGTTGCAGGCCATTCCAACAAGGCTTTAATGGCATATCCTTCAGGTTGCAGAATCTTTATGTACTTAGCAGTTGATTTATCAGACCTGGCAGAGGCAGGTACTTCAAAGGCAACCTTATATAAAAAATAAATTCTGCCTTTGCCAAGCATTGGAAAGAGCACTAAATTAAATTTAAAAATCAATTCCTACAGACAAGAGAGTCATGAAAACTCAGTGAGTTTGTCTATTTGGCCAACAGGCAAAAATTTATGACAGTACAGTTTTGTAATCAATAATAGCAATACAGTGTATGTTTTTGATCGGAAAAAATTAAAGATGCCAAAACAACGTTGCTAAATATTTAGGCTGATTTGTGACAGTCCCATTGAGCAGAAACACAAAACATGCATTTTGATGAATTTCCAACTAGTTTGTCATACTATACCTTTTATTTTTCAAAAAAGAATATTAAAACTATTATAAGCTTTTGTCACCTGCTGTAAGGCAGAATGATGTAATTTTATTCACTGCACATTTCCTGTTTGTGAGGCAAAAAAGCATAATTTACTTCTTTATAAAAGGGAAATATATATAACTATATATATATAATTTTATTGGTATTAACATAATGCAATACCATACATTGAGCAAACAGAAAGAAAACATTTCAAAATACATTTTTTAAAAGTATCTCCCTGTAAGATAGTATGAAATATCAAGTAATTAGCATTAACATTATTACAATACACCCTTAGCCAAATATATTAAGGAAAATCCACATTCTAATCACAGAGATAGAGGCAAACATCAACCCATAGGGGACCGGGAGCATAATGATAAATACAATATCTGAATCTACTTCAAGTGACATCCAGACAAATACTGGCCCCAAAACAGCCCTCTGGAGTCTCGGTGTTATACAGAGAATACTTTGTGCCTGGTTGGCCAGGCAGCATCACTCACATGTTTAAGTCCTAGAAGATAAAGAGGAACTGAAGAGTTTATCTGCAGAGTCTAATAAATCTCAGCACGAGGTATCTTCTCCGTCATGATCCCAGTGTACTCTCTGGTAAATCGTTACAAGTCATTAGATAAATGGAAATCTCTGAAATGTCTATACATACCTCCACTTGACAGAATACACTTAGTTTAGCATGACAAAGTAAAGTGATTTCCTTCACTAATGTGAAGCTCGCTTTGACTCTGCCTAGTTGGCCTGAACAGGTTCACTGTACAGTTCAGTACAAGAAACAGGATTTTATAGTTACCATGGCTGAATTTCTCTTTAATTCCTCGAAGTCTGCAGAACAAAACTGAGTGACATCAAAGCCCTTCCCCTGCCAAGACCCTCTTCCCCTTCCGTTCTCCCATGCCGGGGGGGGCAATATTTTCTGCAAATGTGCTCCGTGTAGACTGGATCTGACTTTGTGCCTAGTCCCATTGTGGAAAGGGTGCATTCTTCAAAAGACTGGCCATGCCCTTTGACACCTTCCTGGAGGCCTCATATCCAGGCATGTGGTTGTCTATGCTTTAACAGGTCTGTTCTCTGTTATAAACATCAAAGTTATTCAGGAAGAACTGACTTTCTGAATGGAAGCCATTAGGTTGCTTGCAAGAGGCTGAAGTTGAGTCTCCGCCGTGCCAATTCTCTAATGATAAGTTTATCAACCTTTGAGTCCAATCGGTTCAGTGCCAAGAGAAGTGGATTCCATTTGACATGGAGAGGTGCTATCAACTCTCGCAGTGTATTAGCCTAATATGATAAAGCAGTGTTACAATATGTTGAAAGAACTGTGATGTGCCATTATTTCCATATCATATTAGTATATTAGAAATACTGTCATGCAAACAAGAGCAAATAGCAAATCTGGCATACAGTAGCAGCACTACAGAGCTTTTCTAATCTGCATGCAGCTATGCTCATGAAGACAGAGACATGGCACTGTTCTGTTGTTACAGTTTGCTCCATTAAAATATCCATCCCTGATGCAAAAGAAGTATTTAGGGCAGAAAATTATATATTCTCTTTGTCAATACGCTTTCAAAAAAGAAAAAAAAACACAAACAAAACAACAGAACAAAGACCAACTAAAACAACCCAAACAAACCACAAATAAAACAAGAGAACAATACACATCCTAACCAATTTGGATTGGTTTCCTCCGTGTTGAAGAGACATTAGCTCATTTGTTAGCACTGGAAAAGGGTCACATGAGTGAGGAGAAAAGAAATAAAGAATGTGCCCCAAATCCACCAAACGTGCTACAAACACAGAAAAATATCCTGCTGGCAACTTTTTCATGAACTAGGACAAGAGATGGCACAACGCAATCTGGTTCCTTTTGTTATCCTAGCTGACAATCCAGCATTGTGCAACATTGGGTGAAGGATAAGATACAGAGCTAGGAAATCACGTGATTCTGAAACCACACTGACATTAAATTCACCCAAAAGCTAGGCCTTGAGAACTTGAGAAGTTTTGTGGACGTGTGTTAGCAAAGAAAAGAGAAAGAGAGAGTGGAATAAACAGCATACATCTAACTTGTTTACTTAGAGTTTCTGGGTGGCTAGGCAGTCTCTGTACTGGCAGTTTCGAAAGCCCAGCTGCTCTCAATGCATACCCTATTCTATTGTCGACTACACTTATTTGTTATAAAAAATGAAACTACATGGATTTTGAAATCCATTGTGGTTTTAGATCCCAGATATGAAAAGCTGGGGGATGTTTTGTTATTAAAAAAACCCCAAACACCTTGGGAAAGAGTTCATCTGTGCAGAATATACAGATGCACCAATTCAATCCAATTTAAAAGGTGAAATTTTTTTAACCCTTGTTAAGGAGATTTTTTTTTTCTTTTTTTCCCTTAAAGACAGGATGAAAAAGGAAGGAAAATATCAAGTGTTGCCAGTTTTACTCTTGAGCATATTACAAAAGGTCTGGAAAGCTGAAGTATTGTCTCAGTGACAGAAGGCACAAGGTGGAAAGAATCTCAGATGGAAAGACCAGTGCCATTTACTCCACCTACGGCAGCAATTGGAAAATGAGTTTCCAGAGAGGCAGGGGGTGAGCAATGCTATATGGAACTCAAACCGAGTTCAGGCTTTGCTTCACTGCTGAGATTTCCTGGCGACTCTGTGCGTCAACAGGGAGAGGAAGAAGAAGGGAAAGGAAAACAGTTTATATAACTAAATTGTAAGTATAGCAGTTGAGGGAAGCTTTCATATAACTTCTTGCTTAAAATAAGGAACATTTGATTCTACAACCAACCAAAAAGAAAAATAAAAACCGAAGCAACCTCCCCACCCCCAAAAAACCCCCCAAAATAGCCAAAAAAACCAACCCCGAAAACCAAACTCCTGACAAACAGAAGGCCAAACCAGCACATTTCAGGACTCATGGGGTTGAGGGAAGGGGGACTTCAGTAGACTGAATAAGGGAATGTTTTTCACACTTCATCCTGTAATAGACTACAAACAGTCACAGCATTTATAAGAAGAGTCTTGGATTTGTTTGGAAAAAGGCACTAAGTGAAAGAGGATACTGCTGCCTTCTAGCTATCACTTCTGAAGCTTGTTGTCTCTTGGTTGTTATTAATATAACTCTATCTCCAAAAATTCAGGAAGTTTGGTTTCAAAGGTCAGGCTTTGGTGAAAAAAATGTCCCCTTTCATGAAACAAGGTGGCTACGAAATAAGGCAGGGTTATTGAAGATAAGGCAAGGGTATTATCTAGCAGATGTCTAGACCCAGCTCTTCCACATGCCCGGCTGAGGCATGGTACCTAAATTATGTACCTAAAATCCAACTAGATTTTGGATTAGAAGATGACTATTCCTGAAAAAAAACACCTTTCTAATTAGACACACTTTTGAAAAGCCTATTCAGTGATAGGCCTCTCATCAAACACTGGTAAGTCTTTACTATCCCAGCTTGGATTAGTTACAATATGCATGAGCACCTTTTATTATGGCCTCTTAAACGTAAGTGTTAGTGTACACTGTCCTATTTATCTGAAAGTGAATATAATTAACAGGCATTTGAGGGGGCTTTTCTAAATAGATTTCATCATTATTTTACTGTACCACTCTTACTGATAATAAGAGTACTGTATAATATTTCACATTAGTGTAGAAGCACATTAAGAGTTTAGAAATTCTGCTTTTTGTTAGTAAAATTATTTTTCCTTATCATTATAAACCCCACATTTTTCTTTCTGTGTCACGAGCATTAGCAAAATGATTTAATGTAAAATATCTCCAGCATACAGTTCCCTTTCTGTATAGGTTTTTAAAATTTGTTTTAAAGCAGAACATATACAAATAACAAAGAACAAGTAGCGTGCTTTTGGATGGATACTTATTGACACTACAACTTATAAAACTGATGAGACTTGCAAACATTTTGAAAAATAAACCAACTGCCATTCACATATAAAAATGAATGTGACCCTATGAAAATAATGAAGTGAAGTTACTGCATTTATCAACCAAATTATGTTTGTATTATTAGAAGAGCTTTACTGCAAATGACTTCCCCAGAGAGGCTGCAGAAACAAAACTGCCTGCTATAAGTCTCCGCCTATTTCTTCAGCTAATTTGGTCACATAAGATGTGAGTAATCTTGTGTCTGAGCAAACCTGTAAGCAGTGGGAGGTATTTTACCCATTGAAAGTGTCAGAAACAGAATGCATCAGGGCTGGGACCAAGCTGCCAAGCAAGAGCAAAGGGATGCTCTGCTGGCCTTTTCCACCATGTCTTAAAAAACAACAAAAATGTAAGCAGAGGGGAGGAGAAACTTCTCACCTGAGAGAAATGTTCGAGAGTCACAATCAGTAAAGTCTCAAAAGGCCTCTCACACCATAAGTCCTATGTAAGGAAAGGGGCATGGAAGGTGCATCAACTATTTCTCTTTGAGACCTATTTATCATTAATGAAGGCAGAGCAGCAGTCACTAAATGAGAGGTAACTTAAGTTAGGGTTTTCACTCTGATGTGCTTTTCAATAAAATGCATAACATTTTACTGCTGCCACTTGAGAATACACTTTCTTATGAATGTTCACATCATATATTTTGCCTAAACAGACTACAAGGTGCTTGATTATTAAATGGTATGATTATGGTAAATTTGCTTTTCAGAGAAGGGTTAGGTTGAATAACTGCAGGTTAATAAACTTACTTTTTAAAAAAGTACTTAAGTTTTGGAAAAGGAAATCTCAGATTTCCCATCTATAGTAGCAATCAGTGAACTGTAACCACCTTTTGAATCTTGCATGTCTAGTTACATATATTGCCCTAAAGGTAAATACTATGTATGAGTAATCAGGCTCTGAACAAGAATGAATGCAAAGACTTGGGGAAAAGAAATCCTCCCCACCATGTACCACAGGCTGTTCCCTGGCTGCTTGTAATTCCAATGGTAGATATATTTTCGTTCTTACTAGTAATTGCCTCAATGCTATTAGACACAGAGTCTTTGGGAGGAATGCTGGCAGATCTACAAATTGTCCATCCATTGCTCAATGGTAGGAAGCTCCCACCCTCTTTATGACTGCTCAGGTCTCAGACATATGCCATGCAGAGATGAAAAAGAGCTGGTACGCAGCCTGGCAATGAGAGTGCCTGAGGAAAGAGGGCTTCGATGACACATCCAATGCAGCCCCTTGACACTACACTCCAAAGCAGCATCTCTGCAAATTATCCTGTAAGAAGCCAGTTAGATGTGCAAGCAGTAGCAGGAGTCAGTACTCTTCTGGAGACTGAGATACTGCAGTAAAGGGCACTAAATCAAGCAATGACAATATAGGAATATGCTTTCTACAAATAGCAAGTTCCAGCTTTTTATTACAGTATACGCTTTAGTGTTCCTCATGCCCCCACTGAGCTAAACAAAGAAACATCAAGAGCACAAATGTTATATGAGAAGGCACCACAATGAGGAAGGGGGACTGGGAAGCCAGAGGGCGGTGTGAGAAGACATACAACCTCCAGTATCTGCTCCTCTACAAGTGCTGCACTTAGCCCCATAGGACAATGCTTGGGGAAATTACAGGGCTCTGATCAGAAAGCGTTCTTCCTCCCGCTTACTACAGTCCTTCTAAATGTGCAAATGTATCCAGCTTTCATAATATGCAGCTCACATAGTACAGTTATTGCTAAATAATCCTCTATCTATTCAGTACTAAAGAACTAAATACGCCCCCCAACAAAGTGAGCAAAAATCCCACTAGAGTTACAATGAAAAGCACCACAAAAACCTTAAAATTCATTTTTAATGTTGCCTTACACACTCCAGCACCACACTACTGATGTACTTATTAGTACATAAAATAAGATTAGTCTCTGCATCATCCTGTCTTAAACTGTGCAGATGTACGCTAAATTGTACCTAGCTCACCTCATGTGCAGGGAAGACACTGAAGCCTTATAAACTCCCTGGACTCTTGCTTAGCCCTGCAGCTGCAGATACCACTCTGTCCCTAGGCATAAATGCAGACATCACTCTGGTGGTGCATGCTGCAACAACCTTCATTCAAAGCACTCTTACTGCTCCGTGAAAGCCACCTTTGACAAAAACGGACACAGACTTGGAAGTTTGTGGAGACAGAACTCTCAAGAATTTCTAACTTTTCTTTCTGTACTACCTTCTGCTAAAGTAATGCCTCACACAGAGGTGTCAAGGAAAAAGTTTAGCTAGAGAATATGCATTTGCTTTACCAACATTGTTTCTCTAAACAACAAGAGGCTTTTTGACAATGCCACTAGAGCTCCTATATTATTTGCTGCTTGTCTATGGACCTTTTCTGAAGTGACAAACTTCCCGCTTGCTTGACAAATAAGGATGATACTGGTATCAGTAGCTAAATATCTAATGAAGGACTCAATTTTTTGTCCCCTGTTATGTGGATTTTTTTTTGTATTATTCCTAATTCTTACTAATATTGTTCTTATGTCGTTCCATATTAAATACATCTCATGGGAATTCTTGTGCTGTACAGGTAGGTCTCTTTGTGGTATCTGCAAAGTTCTTTACTTTAGCTCATTATTGGCATCTTACTGGAGTAATGGTTTTCATAACTCCAAGAAGGAGCAGTTTGAGTTGTGGCTCTGTCAGAAATCCACAGTTGTTTTTCCAGAGTAGTTTGTTTCATAACCATTGTAAACTAATACAAACAGTTGTTCCCAGGCAGAGGAAGCTCCCTAATCTGGGACATAAACAGTGAAACACAGTTGAATAACTATGGTCAAAAAAGGAAAAATAAGCTGGCTGAATTTCTTACTATTTTATATATGTTCAGAGGGTGCAAGATGCAATCAGGACTTTAGCGTGCCACTGGGTAATGTGAATTCTGAAAATGTTATTAATATTTCTGCATATCAGCACTGTAATTGCTGAATTACACTGAAATGAAGTTAAATATGCGTATGGGACAAGCTTCACCCAGGAGAAGTCTATGTTACATTCAAAAGACAAGCATATGGGGCACATATCTAATGGTGAGGTTCCTTTCGATCCTGTTCTTAGCACTGTTGTAAGCTAAAATTAGCCAGGCTATGATTGTAATAGCATATAAAGCTCAATTTAATCTACTGAACCTTCTGTGCAGTTTACACTGAGAACTGCTTGAAAAGATGTATTTTTTTTCCTGACCATGAAGCAGGAACTGTAGTTCCACTTTGTTGTCCCCTGAAAGAGTTACTATAAAGAACAAAAATGGGAGTTGTGTTTCTTAACTAACGCTTTGGACTACAACCCTGAAAAAAGAAAGTAATATACTGGTTTTTTGCATGTGTATTTTCAGATGTTTTGATAAGGAATATTAAAGTAGAGTTGGTCCTATTATTGTAACAGACTATCCTCCATATCACTTTTATCAGCAGCATATTTCTGGGAATCTTTATACACTAACTCACTCAGGACTTTAGAAGCAAACAGAAATGTATGAAATTAATTATAACATGTCACTTTCAAACTTACACAAAGAGATTTTTAACTTCAACCAGTAGAAGCCACTTTAGATAAAGAACATTTTAATAGCCCATCATCAAGTAACATAATTGCTTTTTCTGATGGTGCCTTCCATACTGACAGCAAAAATACTAATACACTGACAAAATCTCTCATGTGACTAAACAATACAAGGCCAGATTGTCATCTCCCCACTGCCTGCCTACATCCAAAGACAGAGGACTGAGATGCTGTCCCTGCCACAGCTGCTGACAACTGCAGCAACCTGCCCTCCTGGCCTAATCTCTTCCCTGAGTGGAAGAAGAGACAGCTAAAAGAGACAGATCACATAAACATTGTAAGTAAGTTGTTGATATGAGACTATATGAGGTAAAATGAACAAACTGAGCAAAACCTGTCATCTCTGTGCCCTGTTCTGCCAAGGCTCTTCAGCAGCTTTTGCTAAAACATCCAACATGAATGATGTGAAAACCCACACAGTTAGGGAAAGCTGGGAGGGCAGATTATTATGATTATGATTATTATGATTATTATTACTCATGTTGAGATGTTTTAATTGAATTTGGAGCTTACTGGACATTATTACTTATGTGGCGAGGCCATTCAGTGAAATGTCAACAACAATCCCTGGCTGGCTGTGCCACATATAACGAAGGTATTCCCTTCTTGCTACTCATAGAATTATAGAATCATAGAATAGTTTGGCTTGAAAGGGACTTTCAAAGGTCATCTAGTCCAACCCGCCTGCCATGAGCAGAGACATCTTCAACTAGACCAGGTTGCTCAGAACCACATCCAGCCTGGCCTTGAATGTCTCGAGGGGTGGCATATCCACCACACATCTCTGGGCAAAATGTTCTAGTATTTTACCACCCTCTTTATAAATCATTTCTTCCTCACATCCACCCTGAATCTCCCCTCTTTTAGTTTAAAACCATTACTCCTTGTCCTCTCACAACAGGCCCTGCTATCAAGTAGTAGCACTTGTTTGATCTGTCAATCCAACTTGTCTTGACTGTTCACAGGCAAGCCATGTCACTCTGCTCCAGTTCTATTTTTGATTTAGTCAGGTCTCTTCCAGGCTTGAGGAGGACTATACTTAGCAACACAAATGCTATTAGACCTGAAGCCCCTCTCTCAGATTATCAAACTGAAATACACTGCACAAAAGCAGCATACAAAGAAACTGCTTTTAGAAACTAAGTAATTTGATTTCCATAAAAATAAAGCAGAAATCACCCTTTCTGTTTTAAAACAACGATTCAGCTGCTTTCTCAGGTGTCTACAGTGTCCTGAAAGCCCATCAGACCAATACAGCAGTGAGCTCCTTGGTATTCTACTTGGGAATATAAAATGAAGAATTAATGATAAAATGTTTCACATCTGGTGCATACTGAAAGCATATATTATCATCCGGAGAATTTAACTTTTATTTTTTATGAGAATAATTATCTTTACATAAAAAGCTTTCACTGAAAGGCTTTACGTATGGTGCCCTTCTGGCAAGTGAAACATTGCTACACTTTTTTTGCTTATAATTGCTTTATATATATATTTTTTATATACATTTTTAATGTGCAAAAGCTGTTTTCAGAAGTGCTCCATTTTTTTTTTTTTTGAAAAGTATATCCTGAACCTATCATATGTCAAACAATGCCCTCACCAGTGTAGTAACAGAAAAACAGAGCTGCACAGGGATTTCATTAGGCTAAAGGCTCCTCCTCCAGAAGTCAAATGCTGAAAATGTCAGAAGTTCCCCAGTGTATTTCAACTTTAAAGACAGCAGCAAAAACCAAATTTTAACTTCAAATCCCTGAACATGCTAGACTGAAGATGATCTCTTTAATTGGATAGGATATCCTAAAACTTGCTAAGAAAGTACTTCTGTAAGTAATTTAGTAGGTGGAAGAAACAGCAAACTAATCAAGTAAGTCTTTTGTCATATCATGTTATGTGTACAAGCTCCTCATTAATACTCATTCAGAAAACTAAAAACCTACAAGTTCATGAAAAGGGATGGTAAAAGGTATTTGTCAGAAAGCTCAGGAAGCCCAGACAAAGCTTAAGGTGGCATGCCAACGTTTCACAGCCACATGAGATACCCAGCCATGGAGGCACCCTTAGCTCTGCTGCCCAGCCTTCCTCTGACATCCAGGCACCATCAAAGGCCCTCTTGGGGCCCACTTTGGGCACAGCTTCTCTTTTGCACATCTGACCCTTTCCTGGTGTTGAAGAGCAGAGCCCTGGCTCCTGCCCCAGTGCCCTATCCTGAGGGGCCAAGGGCAATATTCCTGAGCCTGGGGGAGACCCTCTGTCCTCCTGAAAATCACTGAATAACATGGGCTCTGTTCTCATCCAAGGGTAGAAACCTCCCTCCTATGGATTTCTCAAGTTGCTCAGTCCTATGACTGTTAACTATGTCCTCTGCTAATTTCTTTAGTAGCTACACTGTATTCTTTAATTTCCTTTTCCTCTGCAGTCTTGTATGTGAACAAGCATTACACTTCTCTTTTCATGCATCACTTGTGCTTGCATTTTTGGTTGTTTTTTTTTTTTTCTTTTTTAAAGCAAATAGCTGCGGGTCTGAGATCTGCAATAGAACTACACAAATGGACTTGTTGGACCATTTGTACTAAGCTCACATCTGCTGTGCAGAAGGGAAACATTGGCCTACAATACAAAACAGTAAAACAAACAAGCTTAGTGAGTTTTTAATTTTGCAAGGATTTGTTTTTCAGAAGAAAGCAAACATCCTTCTTAAAGGAGCAGCGTATCTGATGGCAATAAGCTCACTAATTTTCCTGTACAGCACCAAGACTTGCAATCAGTTCAACTAGATATTCCAAAAGGCTTTACAACAGCCTGTTTACAACAGAATAATGCTTTCGTGATTTGCAGTGATGTGGATTTATTTTCATCTTCCTCAGTGTTTTTTATTCCAGAAACATAGGTTCTGGAAAAATTCTCCTGGTGCAATGTTGTGGAATTAAGCTATGAATTTATGTTTGATTTATGTCATATCTTTCATAACTAGGGTAAAAGATGCATAGAAAACAAGATTGCTTCTGGAAAAGAGACTCAAGGAAAGCGACTTTGAATTATGCGGAGATTGTACTACCTTTCAGAGTGTCCTTGCTTTTATCTGGTATATTAAATATATATCTTACAGATATATCTTACAGAGTAACCACAAAGTTCAATGTATATTATATAATGCAGCTATTCAACAACTCTGTGGAAAAATAAGAACTTTCTCAATTTAAGTTTTCTATTAGAAAGTAAAGTAAATGAGAAGGTAGGAACAGGCAATAATTTATCTGTTCTGGCGACATGGTGTAGGCACGCTGTCAGCACAGCTGCTGGTGATGAAGCAACTGTTGGTGACCACGATTTACACACTTCTCTGTGAACAATAAAATACAGCAAGCGCATGGTTATCTGAAGCTGAAGGTTTTTAAAACAACCCTTTAGCAGGTGTGTGCAGAAACTTTGGGGGGTTTCAGAACTGGAATTCCACACTTGCACACCTAAGTGCAGTGAGCAACCTTCCCTGCTCAGCCTGGAACTACTACAATCATTATATTTAATTTGGGAGGAGGAAACAATTGCTAGTAAAACCCAGAAGGAGCAGAGATGAAACCTGGCTGTATACTTTTGGTCATTAATAACAGTGCTAGCTATGGCAACTGCTAAAGATGGGCAATAGCAGACTGAAGAAATGCAAAACATACAAGGACAAAATCAAGAAACAGGCTCATGACTTCATCTTTTAAAATATCTACTCCATTTCACTATGGTACAACCGAATAAGTCATCTGAAGAAAAAGTCTCACCAGAGGCCTCTGCTAATACTTTTGGAACACCTGAGGTAAGGGGATACTATGAGAAAGTTTTACTTGTCAATAATAACTGTCACCTCTGCTAATTATGGACAGATACATATTACAGAGTTTTCATAATCATGAGGTTATGCCAGATTCTCCTCTGTGGAGAACAGCTTAGGCTGAGCAAACGGTTCTGTGCACTGGCACAGTCTGCCAGAACACAGCCTCATCACAAAATATGTCCGCTCTCACCTGAGCAACATTCTAAACTGTGCAATTCCATGAAACAGAGGCAAAGGCAGCATGGGTGCACTTACAGTAGGTTATCCTCTGTTACTATCAAAACAAAATGCTTTTAAAACAGGTTTCCTTACTGGGTGAAAGATTTATAACACCATCATCCTCAATTGTATCACGGAGCATTAAGGCTGATGGGATTTTCATTTGAAAAACCAGTATCAACTTAAGGAAACTTGATCCATAGCTTATTGCAGATTTATGTCCATTACAGTTTTATGTCCTATTTCTAGACATCTGTCTTCTGCCTTTTGCTTCCAACTCACCCCACTAGATTTTGCTATCTCTTCCGCAGCTACCCTGATGTTTCCTGTTCCAAGTAAGCACTACAGATCACAGCCTATAGAAAGGGTTTCCTTTCTTTTCACATGGGTAAATTAAACCTCTGCCACCTTCGCGGGGGTCTGCTTTCCTTTATTTGTTCATTGGCTTACTCTCAGCAACCTTCTACTCCCCATCATCCAAGGGAGCCGTAATGCTCTGAAATGGATGCAGTCTTCTGGCAGCTGTGCCACAAGAGCCAAATCTAGGTGGAACATAAAATCTCATCCCTCCACTCCTGTTTTCCTCTGAGTAGAAACCTGAAGACTTCAAGAGACAGTGTTGGCTGTTCAGGGATATGCCTTTGTTCTCCTAAGTCCAGCCTCCCCTGAAGCTCAGGAACAATGAAATCCATCAAGGACCCAAGTGCTAGCTTCAAAACTGAAGAGCCTGATTTTTACTTTAAGTGATTTTTTTGTACTCTCGCTATAAATGCTATAATCTTGTTTAGCCACAACAAACACAAGCTCAGGAAATTGGCCTCTTGGGATGAAGGAGAGCAAGAAGAAGACAGCTGACATTTCTAAGTTTCATAACTGTAAAAGCCATTTCCAAATCATGAGTCTCTGAGATAACCACTTTTTCACTTCATGAAAACCTTGAAACTTCCTTCCACCTTCTACCAATAGTTCAAAATTAACTGAACCAAAAATTTCAGCCATGCTTTATACAAGTATTCCCAGGAAACCTAGCACACATCCTCTTTTCCTCCTCTTATACTATGAAGACATTTTACACGTATTTTATAGACTATGCAAGACATTCATGGAATCAAACTTCTTGTTAGAATTTGCACATATGCAAGGATAGCCTGTTTATGCTATAAGAATCATGATGGCCACTACAAGGTGGCCATATCTGCAGGCAGAACTTCTGAACTGAACTGCAGAGAACTTACTTAGAAACTTACTGATGTGTTAATGCATTATGCACTAATGTCAAAAGTGCATTTTCTGGTTTTTATTTTTATTTCTCAGTCTCACCATTCAATAAGCCACTGTCAAAATTCTGAGATTTAAATTTTCATTGTGTTAGTATAAAAAATACATAGTACAGTTAAATTATCCTAGTTCATTAATAAATATTCCTAGCCCCTGCGAGAATCACATGAAACTTTTGAGGCTACAGTATGAAATATGACATTAAATACCAAGACCATACAATAACACTGGAGAAGGTAAGTATAGTCCTCAGTGGCAGATAAAGTTAATAAATGAATGAATAAATAAATAAATAAAAATTTAGTCTTGGAAAGCTTTTAGTGAGACTGTAAAATTAAAACGGACTTTTTCATGCACTTTTTACACAACCATAAATAAATAAAGACAGAAATTCTTGTATCTTCTGAAAAGACAGAAACCAGCAAATCTAGTTGTCCCTAAACCCATTATATTAAAAGTTAAAAATTTAAATGTTGTACTGTACAAGTATGTGCGTGTAATTGATTAAAAAAAAAATCTTGAAAACAAAATTTATTTTCTAAATTAAAAACTGAAAAAAATGGCAGGGTACCTTCTAGCTGGGAAGAAAGAAACTGAATTCTCAATAAACAGCTTGAAGTTTTTTATAGTAAGATGTTCATATTGGATTTCAAGTGTTCACACAAGTACAGTAAAAATATCATTTTAATGCCAAATATAGAGGCTATGTTATATGAATTCTAAACCAGATTTTGCAATTTTTACAACAGGAAGATACTCTCTAATTCTCTATGTCTCATATTCACCAGTTCTCAAGTATTCTGTAATGACTGCTTTGCAAGTATAGGAAACGCCGTATCAGCTGCAAGGAGCCCACTGACACGTGCCTCAGGATGGGTGCTGTACCAGGAGCCTCCCCCAAGCCATCCTGCCTCACTCAAAATCTGATTTTCATTTAACCCAGAACTAAATGGACAGTGATCCTCAGTTAAGTTTTATTACTTATTCTCATTAATCTTGCTTGTTAAAGCAATCAGGGTAGACTTCCTCCCCGTTCATACCCAGTGGCTAGGCTTTGTCATGCTGTTGCCTGATCTCTGTCTATCCCTGAATTTACAACAAGGATAAAGCTCCCAAGTGAGGTTTCCTTAATTTCACTTCCTCCTTGTATATCTTCACAATTAAATTAACATTTCAAAAACTGTCCAAAAGGTGGTTTTAAATCAAAGTTTTTTGGCAGCTTCTGTCCTCACTTTCAAATGGTGATAACAATTCAAATGCTTTTAAACAAATCAGTGGTGATATTTTATATTCCAAAAGGCCAAAGTCTATCCCTCTGGAATCCAGGAGAGAAGAAATAATTAGCTGCTATTATTTTATGCCAGCCATACTCAAAATGTGGAGCCAGAAATCAACCATCTTCCTACTTAAAAGCAGCCATTTTCTTCATGTAAATACAATAAGATACCACAGAGATCTTGTTTCTCACTTTGTCCGTGAAATGATGCTATTTAATAGCACCACACTAGGTACAGTGATGTGGGAGTGTTAACTATCATCAACAAGATCCAACACTCGCAAATTGGGGCCACAAAAGGAGACAAACAATATTTATCTTCTAGCTTTTGAACCACAGTTTTTGAAAGCAAAGCTATAAACCTTTTTTTATTAACAGGAACTGAGATCCTTGCAAAACTGCCTGATTATAGGGATTTTTAGGTTTTATCTTTTTTAAGTACCATATTATCATATTTGTTTCATAAGAACTGGCAATGCTTGACACTGAAAAACAAAAGAAGATCTTACAAATAAAACTCACATAGTTAGTCTAAGCTCTGAACATTAAGCTCTTTTGAGGGACTGACTCAATCCAAACTGACAAAAGGATGAGCCTTCAGTTCTCCACCTATCTTCCTTGGTTATTTAGATGTAGAACAGATATGAGACAGGGCACAACATTTTCCTTCTTGAAGTTCAGCTGCCAGAAGTGAGCGCTATTAGCCCCCTGTGACCCAAAGTGCCCTCATAGGAAAACCCAAGCCCAGACAGAGCAGACACCAGGGACTCGCAGTTAACAGGGAAGACTGCACTACGTGAGGTTCTCCTGAGGCTGCCCTGCGTTGGGGAACAGTCCCAGGCTGCACTAATGACCCGGATGGTGGATGGTGGAAGAGAATAAACCTACTAAAATACACAAGCACAGAAGTGGAAGGAAACATCTTGTAGACTGCTGGAGGTCAGTGTCAGAAGTTGGAATGATTTGAAGGGGTGAAATCTCTCACAAATTTCTCATAGCAATGTGTTCAATGATGTGCTGTCAGACACAAAACCTGGCAAACACCATGTTTGCCTGCAGGCTTTTTTTTTTTTTTTTTTTGTCTGGTCAGGTTGTTAGTTTTACAAAATGTAATATTTTTCAGTTTTTTGGTTGGTTTTAGCTCAATTAATTAGAAATTTTAAGTCACCTAAGGTTTTTATTAACATCAGCTACTTAATGTACATACGTGAGAGGCATAGGAATAATCAGCTCAGCTATGATTAGAAAAATAGCCATTAAGAAGAAAAGTTATTTGAAATACTGTACAGCATGAACTGAAATATGAAGTACAATATGGTTGAAAAACAGATACTTACCACAGTACAGTGCATAAAACACCCAGTGCAAAGCAACCTTCCTGGTCCCATCCAGGTGCACTGCACCTACCATGGATGCTGCTATCCCAGAAGAGGTGGGAGGCAGCTGGTAAAAACAGGGAAGCTCAGCAAGAGGGGTCAGAGCCTAGAAAGCACCATCTGTCAGAAAAACTAAATCAACCTTCATAAAAAACATTCATCTTGAAAAAAGAGCTGCTGTAATGGAGCAGTTTTGGTTTTTATGCCACAATGGAGAAGAAATGCTAGGCTTGAATTGCAGAGGGAATGATTCAACATCCATTAGGAGAAAAAAAAAAAATCCTTTCCAATACAGCAAAGAGAAAAAGCACTGTCCAGAGGGAATGAGGAATACTGCTAGGGATGTTTAAGGACAGATTTAGCAGGTATAGTGGCTCCAAATTTAGTGGGTAACTTTTGAATCCACTTCCATCTCACTGGCTCCAAGACATGCACAGCACATTTACAGCTTCACCAGCACCTTTGGAGAGGCCAAGATTTTAGCCTACATATGCTGCCCTCCTGCAGTGCAAAGGTTTAGGAAACAATGTTAATATGCCTAAACATAAGCATCTAGTGCCATTTTATCTGTCAAAGAGTATCCAAACAAGTTGCATAGGGATGGCAGGTTGGACACATGACCTACACAAGATCTGTGACCCTCTGGAGTAGCAGCTAGCGGCTGAAAAGAAAGGAAAGAGAGCTGAAAGGCCAGGCTGGGACCTTGGAAGGTTAACAGAAAATTACCCTGCAACATCTATTTATAGGCCTCCATGACAATCTTTATCTTAAATCGAAGATCTCCGAGGACATCTTTTTTAACAATAGGTTAAATGAAAAAACCTGCTTTGTAAAATTTGGCTTTTCCAGAGTCTCCTGTCCAACATAAACAAATCTAGCAGGATGGGCATGTTAGCATGAGGGCTTTAATATCTCATTATCTGCTGCCCGTGATGAACAGTAATTAAATAAGAATGCACGCTTACACAGTGACACTACAGAAGTTCAGCATTGGTAGTAGTTTAACTAAATCACAGACATCCAATGACCTTCCAAGCACTACTGATTCAAGTTCATCCCTACATATGTTTCACAGTTGCCTTCCAAGAACCTGAGAACCACAGACAGCAGATGGTATCACATGGAGATGTAATTTGAAGAAATTTTAGTCCTCCTCTATTCTCCCAGTCCTACTGATACCATGTCATATCCTTCTGATTTAATTATAATCCATTATAGAAAGGTGGTGGGTTTTTTTTAGCTTTGAAAAAAGCAAAAAAAAAAAATTAAAATTATATATTCAAAAAAACATTCTCATGCTCACAATGGCCAGTTAATGTTTTTCATTGTAGGTGTCTGTTTCCTTTGCATTTAGAAACTTTCAGATCAGGCTGAGTACCTGCTGCATCTCAAAGAGGAACTATGTCAGTTCTGCAAAAATCACAGCAAAAAAAAATGGCTTCCTCATGTATTATGCAGTGGTCAAATCTGAGAGTGTCTTTAAAACAATTTTCAGTGAGCTTAAGCAAGAAGATTTATGCAAATGATTAAAAATTATGTATGTTTCTCATGATCGAAATAAAAAATGAATCTGAGTATAAATTTCGAGACAGGAAAACCTTCTTTTTAATGGCAAGCTATATGCTAATTTAAAAAAAAAAAAAAAGTCTGATTTTCCTTTTTGTTTCAAATTTCAAAAAAGCTACATACCCCCTTTTAGGAATGTGACTGTATTATGCTTCAGAATGAAAACACATTTTGAACTGGGGGGGGGGGGGGGGGGGAATGTGCAAGCACAAAAAACGCTGTTTTATATTGCTATCGAGACCTATCAGGCCAACAAACAGGGAAGCAATCGCATATCCTTCAGTATGGTAAACAGACAGCCCCAGAGGGCTTGGACTGTCTTCCCTGGATGTGGTCTGCCACTGACAAGTTGTCTTTTCCTGAGGAGAGCAAGTCTGCAGCCAGACTCAGACAGGGCAGTGGCAGGGACAGTGCTTGCTTACACCAAGAAAAAAATGGAAAAAGAAATGATTTTCCATTTCCAAGAAACGGAAAAGTTAAAGACAAACCAGATTGGTTACATAGCACCTAGCAAGAGAATTAATGCAGAACATCATAGGAAAAAATAGAAATATATTCTCACATCCATAGATTGCTTGCTCCATCACCTATCCTAAAGGTGTTTCTGGTACCATGGCTCCATTGACAGCCACTGACTTAGTAATATAATTGGGGAAACTCTGTGAGAAAAGTAATTTATAAGAATGGCCACATAAGAAATTCTCTTGTGCATTTCTTTTTGCTTGCAAAAAGACCACTTAATCCATATATTTCAAGGAAAAGCAGATGAACTTTGTTTGCAATGACATCCAAAGCTATTAAAACCAAGATAAGAATAGGAATTTACCCTTCCATTGCATTTTTAGCAGAACAAGCAATGGAAATCAATTAAAATTTAAAATGTGGCAACAACATATTTGTGAGTAAAATGCATTTGTATGTAAAAACACCAAGAGGCAAAAAATTAAACTACTTTTATTTTTGTTGACAGCCCATATTGCTTTCTGAATTGCTGCTTAGTAAATAATTCAATATTTGGCTTTCAAACACTGCAGGCAATTTTTTCCCCTTAAACTGAAATTTAAAATCAGAATACAGAGGTTCTGTATCCCATCACTTTTATTTAAAATACAAACCCACTCCTGCAACAGAGTTTCTTTTGCATATGAGAACTGGAAAAGCTTATTTTATAAATTTAAGAATTTTAATTGAAGAACATGCTCAGAAAGAAACATACCTACTCCCAGTACTTATTTATCCAAGCTAGTCTTAAAGATAATAAATAGTCTAAACCACATATTTTATACATGCAGCTGAACATATGCACATATATATATGTCAGCTAGAGGATAATTAAGCAACTCTTAGTTGACAATTTTCCCAAATTGCAGTTGCTTCTGGAAGCTTATAGAAATTCCTATTCAGATAAACATGTACCTTAAAATTTAACAAGGATAAAAAGCATTAGCCTGACATATAACCTACATTATCAACAATGCTGTCCCCGCACTCATTCATTTTCAAATATAACAGCTCTCATAGGTTCTCACTGGATCTTATGACAAATGAAGCACTAAATGGCTTAGTTAAGAGAAAACCAACAAAACGATCCAAGAGCATGTGAAGACATGCCATTCCACCAGACATTTTGTACGTAAAGCATTTGCTTTGAAAAGCAGCCCAGGTGGTACAGCAGCTACTGTCTTGCCCTGCTTTTCCACAGCTCCTTCCTTCCTGTGAGGCACAGATGAAATTTCCTTGTACATACATAAACTATCCTTATCAAAGCAGTGCAGGCTAGACATTTACACTATAAACCAACAAGCTTAAGATCATATTTCTGAACACAGCTAGGCAGTATTTTTTAGGCAAGCTCATTCTGAGTTATTGAGGTAAGCTAGCCCTGCGGGGGCAGTGGGAGGGTGGCCTTCTCCTAGCAGACAAGGCACGAAAAGAAGCCTTAGTTCGTAGCCCACAGGAGTGGAAATGCCCAGTCGTGTGCCACATGAAGGCTTAAATGGGAATTAGGAATGAAAAATCAGATCAGAATAAGAAACCTTAGGAAAAGCAGACATTTCATTAGTCCATTCAATGTCTGAGCACATATAGGCTGTGCCGCCCAGAAGGATGTCAAGAAAAAAAAAACAAATCAACCCTGGCAAATGTACTGCTATGTACAGGACTGATAGTGGATGTAGCAAGCTAGAATAACATCCTCCTTAGTGTCCTAGAGGGTGCTGCACTTCCTGCTATTTGCCAGCCTCAGAAAGAATATTTCTAACATGAAACATTACCTGTCATTTCTCATAGCTCCACTTATTTAAGACACTACCAGGCAGGCACACTTCTACTACCCTAAGTAATTCCAGAGGGGAAGATACAGTACCTTAATGGTCTCTCCCTTGCCTCCTGGTGCTGATAAAACTAACTAGGTGGTCAGAAGATGGGACAACCTTAATGGTATCTTCTGTAAAATGGAAAGAGGCTGTCAGAAAAGCAAATGCTCTATTAATTTCAGACACACATTACCATCAATTCCAGTGCCCTTAATCCAGGCTTTACATGTTACTCATCCTGACTTGCACCTTTCATTGTTGCCCAAACCCTGCCAAAGTGAAAAGACACCTTATCCAAAAGGCAGAGAAGCAAAACCTAGAAGTGGTACACAGCGAACCACTTCATAACATAGTGTTTAATTAGCAAACACTGATCTTTGAGAGACAGAATTTGCCCTGCTCATTACAGCCCTCTCATTAAAACCAGGCAAGCCTCCTTGTACCTGTATTTCAGAATTTGAAACATCTGACCTTATTTGGAGTATATTTTTCATTAGCACAAACTCCTTCTTGAAGGCAAATACCACCTAGAATGTCACAAGGAAATACCTTCTTGGGCATAGTGCGTGAAACCACTGCTAGTTATAGCACTACTCCTTAAACCCATCTGTGCTATTCTGTGAAAGCACTGCCACCCTGAATTTCATTTCTGCAATTGGTAGGTGGGGTGGGAGAAACTGCTCTCAGTTTCTCTTGCTGCTTCCTAATTATTTTACTGGGAAAAACAGGAGAAAGTCTCAGGCTTGGTGCCTCAGCACAAACAGACATTCGATACCTCTTTCAGTGACCGTGAGATATCTCTTTCACATCAAAGGGAGCTTTCCTGAAATCCTTTGAAGGGATTGGACATCCCTCTAAGCTGCAAAATACCAGCACCAGCTCCTCTTTGGCCTTTGGCTACTGTCTTCAGTGGTTTAAGGTTAAAAGTCACGTTTCAGAGACTGGAACATGAGGCTATTATGTTCCCCTGGGACAGTGCTCGCCAGACTATGTGAGACTAAGCATGGGATGCTGGGAGATGTTACAAATCTGCACAAGGGCTTCTGGTGATTTAGCAAAATGCCCAGGAACACATGTGAGTGGGCCCAGGCTTAGGAAACGTTGTGAAATCTTTTCAAGGTGACACAAGTCATGCATGGAAGATTGTTGTATCTCATAAACACTCCAGGGGAGCAAATCAATGCAGCAAACAAAAGGCTCCCACCCTTCAATTATCCCAAAAGGACAGCCAGTGATTTATTGAAATCTATTCAAGAGTTTGTTATAGAAGATACTCCAAAATTACGAGGGTAGGATAGCAAAACAAAAATCCTAAAACACATGTCAGCAGGAATTACAGTGCTCAAAGTGCAGAAAAAGGACATAAAACTTGCAGAAGCAAGAGAAGAAGAGGTGAGGAACGATGCAGAAGGAAATGGGGTTAAATAGTGGGAAGACAGCCGAAGTTACTTCTTTCTGCTCCAAATACCTTTTCAAACTCAGAGACATCAATGCTTTTCTATCCATATTCCTGAAGAAACCTTAAGGAGCCCACACAGTGGAAAATTCCTTTGCACACTTTTGCAGGTCCCAGGTGTGAGTTCCCTGGAAGTTGCATCAATCCTGCTCTGGCCAGTCCCACAACACATCCAGCCAGCAGCAGAGCTCCTGCCCCAGCACTGTATAGGCAGGTCACAGCAGCAGAGACTCCCACGGATGCTACTGCTTTCAAAAGAGTTTTTCAGGGAGTATGGAAAAAGGTACAGGGTTTTCTGTGGCTAGGTCTGTAGCACCTACAGCCAGTTACACTCTGTAGAGATCTAGTATCTTCTCTTACAGGCGGAACCCTTAGTAATTTCTGTTATTGTGCCAGAAACAAAAGTCTTCGAAAATGAAGGAACCACCATTGAAAATAATAATAAAGCAAAAAATGAAGCAAGCTTTCCTGGGACAAATCATGGAAACAGTCTCCCAAGAAGATCCCAGAAGCATTCTTTGGCATTAAGTAGTGAAATCTGTCAAAACACAAAGCACAGACAGCAGTGGGGCCAGAGGGGAAGAGGGGTGGCAGTGCCATGATGCACAGCTGGCTCCTTCTGTTACCTCCTACTAGCACAAGCCAAACCTGAAAAGGCCCACCTTGTCCTTCACAACTCAATCACAGAAATGCAATGCACTGTGCCGTAGCCATTGACATGCTCCCCGCATGCAGGCTGCCTCTGAACCAGACACCAAGAGGGACAGTTGGTGCCACAGATCTGAATGTTGCTTGCCATTTTCATAGGTTCAGGAGCGAACACACAGACAAACTCAAATACCCCACAACAGGATCCTCTTCAATTACAAAGAAAGAGACCATTACTGGACAGTGTCAATATGGAACATCTAAATGAGTCACACAAATGTCATTTTAATTAGGGAAATAAAACAACACATTAAAGATTAGCAATGCAATGTTCATGTGATATAACAAGACAAAAAGCAGCAACTGAACACACAACAAAGTTAAGTCCTCACAGATAAACACAGGAAAGGACACCCCACATTTTCAGTTTACCATGATATATCTAGTTACTATAGAAGAGCTGATGCATAAAATTATTTGCACTGTCAGTAAAGTTTTGCAATATCTATTTAAGGCATAAATTAGTAATTAAGAGAAAGCAGATGCTTAGTTGTTGCATGCCAGTGTAGCTTTAGTAGAAAGTCAACAGAGCTATGTTAGATTATGGCAGCTGGTGACAGCATTTGAAAAAAACATGGAGCTCCTATTTTGCGGTGTGGTTATTTGAGAACAATTCTGCAAAAGAAGTTGGAAGAAACAGGACTGCATTTTACTATTTGATTTAAACTCAAGAGGTTTTAAAAGTGGGAACATAAAACCAAAAAGCTGAGAAAACGAACTTTTGGCAATGACATTTGACTTGTACAGCAACAACTGCAAAGGAGCTACATTTCTCGTCCCGCAAAAAAAGCAATAAGAATGATTAAGCTTTAAAACACATAACTGTACACACAGGAACACATATAATCATCAAAGAGCTCGGAACTATGCCAGGATCACAAACGTGTAAGGCAAATAAATACATTTAAAAGGCTCATCTGATTCCATGTTAGGGAATGTTCAAGGTGAGATTAAAACATTTCTAAAAAGGAAAGGATTCCCCTTTGCCAGCCAGTTGCAATGTTTCATTTTCCCAGAGCAATGGAAGTGAGGCCCCGGGGCAATGATGGAGCATGCACAAGGGCACCCACCCTGTCAGCAGACAGCAGTTAAAAGCAAATCTCTCAGCTCAGAAAATGGATTTTGCACCTAATACTACTTGCATGAAATCCCTCCTGCCTTTTACTCATAAGGGAACTGGAAAAAGCCAGTGTTGCAAACAGAACATTGCAGCCATGGCAACAAGCAATTCAACACTTAAACTTTTCAACAGACTAAACAGTATTTTCTTTCTGTTTTTATAATTTCATGGTCAATAATTCACCATGAGCACTTTACTTGTCTAGCTGTTCGTTAATGTCTCAAAAACAATCTCCTGTTAAAGCTTCAACCAAGAAAACCTTCTCACTCAAAGAAAAATAAAAGCATGTGTATACAGGCAGAGCACTTCAAAAATGAATCTTTTTTCTCCCTTTTTGGAAACTGGCGTAGAAAGATGGAGAAGGGATCAAGTTCTGGCACGTTAAATCAAGCATTAGCCCTTTATTAGTACAGTACATTATTAAATGCTACAATCAGCAACTCAAAAGCATTAAAATTGAGATTTAAAACACCTAACAATTTAGGCCTTGCAACATTATGTCTGAGTAATGCCCAAACAGCACAGGAACTCCAGTGGGAGGTCTCTTTGACTCTTTCTGTTGACTGTAAGGATTTTGTTTTAAAATATTTTTATATTGTTATCAGCAAAAACCAATTTGAAAACTGAAACTGAAGGCTAAAAATGGGATAAAGCATTCTGTATAGCCAATGAAATTTAACCCTATTAATTAGACAGCTTCATTTCACAGTCAATCAGAGTCTAATATTACCCTAATAAATGTATGGGGTTTTTTTGAAATGTCATGCATGAACACAACTGAAATTGGCCCTTTTTTAACTTTTAAAGGCATTGAATTTAGTATCTGCAAAAGAAATCACAGTTTTCTCAAAGTCAAGAATTTGAGATTTTAAGAACCTACTGACTGAAACATAAAGGCAATGGAAAACTGCTGATCTCTCCCAAGTAGACCAAATAGCGTCCACATGGATTTTAATGCTCAGCAAAGTTGTTAAACTTAATGAATTATCTTAGCTAGGTAGTTTGCTATCCAAAGCTTGCATTACCATTTCCTATCTCTTTACCATTTTTATACTCCTTTACTGCAGTGAAAACAATGAACGTGAAGGAACCAGACAGTACAGACTCTTTGAGAACTTCAGGAATCACCCTGCTTTCCTTGCCATATCAGGTAGTTTAATTGCAGCATGACCCCACAACTGATGGATGAAGGCTTTGTTGACTGACCCTACAACGTGGGTGTGAATTCAACTTTGCTAGTAACACATGCTGAGAAGCTCCATAAATGACAGTGAAGGACAGACCACGAAAAAGACACAGAAATGTGTTTATGTGTTCAGGAGGCGCAGAGACCTCCTCCAATCCTTGTTTATTTGGATTATTTTGACAAATAGCACTAGTATCTATGGAGTTAATGTGCCACATAAGAGACAGTTATTCAGCGTTATGATTTTATTTTTTAAGCCTTGCTGGTTAGATAGTTATTCTCTATTAATTTCTTCATTTGCTTCAAAAGATTCTTTTTCAGCCTCCCTCTGTAACTCACAAGGTGAAGAACTGGGGAAAATACACTCCCTTTTTCAACTTCTTAGAGCTTCTGGGCTGTCTTGTGACCTGCCCACCTGGATACCACACAACCTCAGCCTGACCCTGCACTCCAGCATTTACCAAGTGTTTTTCACAACCTAGATGGAGTTGGACGGAAATTTTTCTAAGTATGTCCTGAGACATACATGTGCTGGGGGGGGACACTGTGCAACTGGAAGTGTGAAGAAAGCATGGAAGCAAAACCCATTTATAACTAAGAATTGCTAGTAGGAGATGAATGGTGACCAGCCTACTGGTATGGTGACCAGCCTATGGGAAAGAGTCTGGTGATCATGAGAGGTCATGCAACACTGATTATTAAGCCTTATACAAAAAGCAAATCAAAGAGGTGTGTGACAAGGTGGACCTGGTAAAACATGGGGATGTTGAAAGACTTGGGGTTTTTTGATAGGAAAAAGGAAAAACAACCTCCACTTTACACAAACAGGAAAAGCCACAGAAATATCCTATACTTACTTTTATCTTCCTGGTTTTCCTCTGCTGCTTTGCCCTCCTCTTCCTCCTCCTCCTCCACCTCTTTCTGCTGTGCTTCTTCATGGTGGTCGGCGGCACCAACTGAAAGGCTCTGGCAGCAGTGGTTGAAGCCACTATCCCGAGGCAGAGTGAAACTTCTGGGCTTTCCCCCATTCCCATTCAGCACTTGCATCCGCTCACCCTCCACGAGGGGGAAGGGGCCGTAGTGGTCTTGCAAGTGGCACTTCTGGGTGGGCAAGGTGGACTGCCGCCGGTGCTCGGGGGAGACCACAGCCACCTCGGAGAACACAGAGTCCTCCAGTGGCAGCGTCTGCAGGTAGTGGAGTCCTGAGCTTGTCAGCGGTGTCTCTATGAGGTCCTGCCAGGAGCGCCGCTGGCTCGCCGTCTTGCGCACCGGCGAGTCGGTGGCGCTCCCCGCCGCCTCCGGGCGGAACTCCTCATGCGATGACTGCGACTGGGAGGTCTCCGTGGATGAGAGCCGGCTGTGTTTTGGCTCCACATAAGGGCTTGTGCAGCTCATCTGCAACATCAGCAATGGAGCAATCTTCAGATCAGTGTACGTTGAGACCTAGTGCTCATAATAACCATGTACTTTTCATTGTCACTGACACCACCCAGTTCAGTAACAAAGGCATAATCTTACCAGATTAACCTGTCCTGATCCTAACTTTAAGGCATGCCCATATCTATATGTCACACGTGTAGGTCAGACACTGATTCTTATTCGTAATAGTAAAGATATCAGTATATTTACTATGTCCCTTAGTCTATAAAATAAGCCAACACAATTATTTGCAGTAAAATTGGCAGAATATAGCACTATGGAAGACATAGAAGAGGTGTGCTTGGTCCATTAAAAATCTTATAAATGACATTCAAATGCCTGCTGTCATCCTATCGTGCTAAGAATTTCTTTGGAATCATGTTTGCAGTGTTTTGGTGCAGTTTAAAGATCTATGACCTGGGAAGAGAAAGTATTGCATTTAAATTAAACATCATGAACAATCCCTTTCCCCCAGCTTTCCTAATTTTTGATTCCAAATTTTTGCATTTTAAAAACTATATTCAAGTAAGATGCATTAGTTAATACTGAGTATATGGACATGAAAATTAAAATTGCCAGTGTAGAACAAGTTAGATGTCCATACTCTGGTTTATACCAACAACTGCTTCAAGAAGAAAGTAAAACAAATCCCCTTGTGTTCCAATTTACAGACAAACCTACTTTTTCTACAACAACAGAACAACTGGTATCACTGTTTGCAATATAAGACAGAACATTTATATCTTGGCATTCCTCTGGAAATTCAAGTGCAATTTGTCACTGTAAAGCTTCACAGCACAACTGTTGGAGCCTTAGAGAAGAGCCTGTGTTGTTACTGAGGAAATAAGATTTTGTCAGAGAAGTCGATAAGGGGGTGGTGGGAGATTGCATGGATGAGTAGGTGATTGTCATGAATGAAGATCAAGAAAAAAGAACTCTGTAACTTAATCTACTTCATACAGTGAGCGGGATTATAAATCCATATTCTCTGCAAATCAGTTGAAGTTAGGCTGCTGGAGGCTGTTGAAGTTAGCAATGCATGTGACTTAACAAATGCTTTAAGTCAGGTACTGACTCAAAATATATACTAGAGTGTGCCGTAATGTGCGCATGCAGATGCTTCTAGGCAGGAGAGTACATAGAGGTGACGCTTTACCTAGTGATCCCTTTAGACAGTTGCAGGTGACTTACCGAAGGAGGCCGTGGGTATGTGTCATATGGGGGTGGTGGGCTGTCTTGTTTGGGTGTTGACGGAGTGTCAGCTTCCTCCTTATCGCTCTCACTCCAGTAATCTACAAATTACATACAGATCAGATCAAGAACTACCAACACAATTTGGTACATTCATGTATCAGAAACTTGCTTTCTCAAAATCATCCTTGGTATTACTGAGAGATAAATACTAGTGAATGCTGTAAACATTAGCTGCTGTAATTTGCAATTGTTTCAATCTAATTATTTTAATCTAATCTAATCTAAATTCAAAACATTATGTGGTATACTAAGTCTAATGCCCCATTGCAGACATTAAACAACAACCTGCAAATGAGCCACAAATTTAACTCTTGTACACACCTTACAAAATACAACATGCAAAATATTCCTACTAAAACTATCAGATTTTCAAATACTTATACAGACATAAAAATAATTATGACTGGACATACATTGGCTGGAAAATACTGAAAGTAATTTTTTAACAGAAAGGATGAAACTGCAACTTGCTAAAGTCTTGTTGACTGCAAATAACATTAACAAATGTAATTAGAACCAACTGGCAAATCAAACAAGTAGAGGTTACTGCACACATGAATAATCAATGCTATTTTACTACCCATTTTCTCCATTGTATGCTACCAGTTACCCAAGCTTTTAAATTCAATTTCTATTAACAAACAGCTTCTTTAAAGATAAGCCAGAAAAACTACTTTTCATATATCTGCTTCATAAAACAAGTGCTGCCATGTTATCCATGCAAGATCATAAAGGAGATATGGTATGGAAAAAGTATGATAACGACATTTAAGTGCAGAGTTCCAAAAGATGGATGAGAAACTACAAAGGCTAAATTTACCAGGATATAGGGATCCATTTTGTCATGAAATCAAGTCTTGGCCAAGCCCATTTGATAAGTTTGGTAGCTTGGTCAAAGGGCAAAACACATGGTAGAAGGTACCACATGGGAACTTACGTTCATTCTGTTGCAAATATTTTTGAAGTAGAACAGCATCTAACAAAATGGACACTGGACTTTAACAGTCCTTCAAAAAGAAAGCTGCCAACTCAGCTCAAGATAGGTAACTTTAACATTTTGCCACGATGTAAGGCATGTGCAAACATTTCTGTTGTCACCTTCTAGTATTTGGTAAATCATTGTACAACAGGACACTTTAGCTCAGACTATTCACAGGCAATTTTCACTTTGCCTAGGAAGTGTTCAGTGAACTACTTAACTAACTTACTACTTTCTCTTTGATAGATGGCGAGAAAAAGATTGCTGCTTCATAAGCAACCTAAGCTAAAATCCAAGCTGGCACAACATATGATTTTGGCTTTAATGTTTGTTTTTTTTACTATGATGATTATTGTATTGTACGATTAATGATCTACTGTAACTAATCTTCTAAAGATTTCAAAAAAAACCCTTACCTTTAAATAACACCATCTTGAAACAGCTCTCCCTACAATTTTGTATATATTTAGATTGCAGCAATGTTAGGGACAGCTTTATTTATCTATTTAATTTTTCCAAGCAGTAACAACTCAATTTTAACTCTTGAGTCTCCTGATTTGCTTCCTTCAAGCTTATAGCTGAGATTCTTTTAAAATAGTATAAATAAATAGCATAAAAAGTTCTTCATGACTATGAAATAAAAAAAAAATCAAACAGTTTCATCTAAAGAAATCTGCAAATAATTAATTTTTGGTGAATGAAAGACTAAATCAGTGAAAACTCTTTTTTAAATCACTCCTAGTTTTTAAGAAAACCTGTTTCCAGCAACTAAAACCACCTGAAAATATTGGCATATAAGCCTGCTTGCTGCATTACAGCAAAGCCTAATGGCACGATGTGTGCTGAGAGGGCTGTCAGAATTGCATCACTCAGTGACATTACTGTAAACTTGGAGCTCAACTGTTTATTCTGAAAGTAATATTTAGCAGCTTCAGTGCAGGTTCCAATTTTGGCTAAAAATACAAAGAGGTTCTTGCTGTCAAATCCACATTACATAAGCCACTGTATGATCCTGCTTTTGTGCACCTTACCTCAGACAGGGAATTATGTTGGCAACCTTTGGCTTGTCTAGAAAAATTCTGCAGTCACAGGGGTCAAGTTCCAGATGGAATGCATGAAAATAGCCTCATACCAGCTTTTAAAAATGTTCTGCTTTTGGCAATTGACTCATTAGTCTAAAGTGTGTATAATGCTATCAAACAGTTATTGTATTTCTCTCTTCAGATTTTGTCCAATTCAGTGATGGACAAACTCAATGCATCGGGAATATCTTGAAAGCCTTCTGAATGAGCAAAAGACTTAATATATTATATATAAACTAACACTGACCTGCCATTTGCCAATAAAGTATTTTCTATTTATATAAGCTAGTATCTTTTTCTCTGATTTTATACGACTAGAAAGTATATAACTTCTCCATTCAAGGAAGTCTCTTGCCATATTGCTAATATTCATGGTATTTAATATGGAAAGCTGATGGCATTTTTATAAAACTGTTCTGTACAGAATGTAACATTTTATTCAGCAGTACACCCACAACTCGGTGATTTGTGCATCTCCGAAGCACCTGAAATATATTTATGCACTTTAGATTCAGAAGCATTCAACTCTTAATTGAAACAGACTTGACAACTACTGTTGAATTGTTTCAGAGGTATTATAAAGCTTTGCTGCAAAGGGCTGAACTGAGCAGAAATAAAAGACCTTTTGTAAAATCAAATACGTAGATGACAGTTGGCACAGTCACTGAGTATAGAAAATTCCAGCTTCATGGTTTTTACAGTTGCACAAATCTAAGTTATAGAGAGGTTTTACTTTGCTAACTTGATGTCTCTTAATTAGGGACACTACTGTGCTGTTTAATAGCCTTTGTGCTGGGAGTGAATGATAATCACCAGAGGCATAGAGGTACTGTACAGTGGCAAGGGGGGAACATGATACCGCTTCCCACACTAAACACAACTAAGCAACGCCAAGAGGATATAGTTTTACCTACCTGTATGTGATAAATCAATTTGAGTGAATGGCTTTAGAGTGGTAATATGGAGCTCTGTCAGTGCCTGGGATATAATTTGCATTGTAAGTAGGGTCTCACTGATTACCTTCAACAGGGAGACATTTCAATAATAGGTAACACAAGGCCTGGATGCACATGATCTCATGTCTAGGAGCAGGATCATCTGCTATTTTATTACTCAGTGATTGCTTGGTAGCAAAAATATTTCTCCATATCCGTCTGGATTTTGAAAGACGTACTATGTCTGTAATTATGCACTTGGACAGCGTGAGCATAACTGTTCACACACCTTTTCACTTACTGTCCCACAGGTTATTGCAATTCTAGTGCCAACCTGCTGTCAATAAGAGTTTGAAATTGGCTTTGAATACTAACACAGAGGATTTCCTAGAAGACTCCAAGATTCAGAGTTTGTTCACAGCCTCTTCAAGCAGTGACAGATGGCATACAGGTCCCTCCAAAACGGTTATTCTAGTACCGCCTGGGGAGTACAGATTCCCTAACTGATTTTGAAGTCTGGTGAGGAACTGACAACATGACTGGAGGAACAGTGAGCATAGCACTGCTATCCTGGGCTGTGTGAATACGAAAGGTCTTGTGTTAGATGTGCCAAGCACCATACCAGACTAAAAAAGGGTGTAGGCAACACTCTCAGGATAAGCAGCTGCACTTACTGGAAGATGAGATTAGAAATAAGGTAACAAGAGGTACAACCCAGTTATGTTGTACCTGTTGGCAACAACCTGCTGTTGTACCAAATGGCAAGACCAAAAACCTTCCCAGGCACACTGCTACCACTGAATTACAGCAGTATGCTGTGAACCACTGCTCTTCAATCCCAGGCCATCCCTCTAGGATGCTCTGTGGTGGGGCAATCAGGGTATGAATCAACGCAGACATAATTTTCAGATCTTTTAATATTCTACCACTGCAGGATATCCTACTCTCTTGATGTTTCGACCTGGCTGCTGAAGTCATCCTTGCTTCTCACTGGGGAAAAGAGTATTTTTGCAGTGTCTCTCAGAAAAACAGCACTACAGCAACACACTGCAGAGAGACAGACCACACACAACTACCTCCTTATGGTATCAGACATTAAGGTCAGGGCTAAGGCTGCTGTCACATAGGTTGGTAGAGCGCCACGACTTTGGGGGGCAAGAAGGACACCATGTGGCAAATGTTGAAGCCTAGCAATAGCCTTTTGAATACAACTCTCCCTGAAAATGGTTAGAAATACAGTCTTTGTAAAGGAAAGACTAGATTAAATACATGGCTGCTGTAGCTCTGACCTATAAGCTTTTTGGGCCGGAGGAAATAACCGTACTGATGGCGTCTGCAGAGCCACAGGATTAAAAAAGTGAAGTTTTGACTCAGTGGGCAGTGAGCAGACAGGCATCTGGATAAGCTCCGGATCATAACGATCACTGCAACTTTCTGGTGTCTGCTGCCAGGTACATCTATAAAAGAGAGCACGGACTCAAAAGCCAGCTGCTGGCCAAAACAGCTAGTTGGATAGGAACACTTCTGTGGATCCATGTCACTGGCAGTTCTAGGAAACAATATCCCCAACTGAGGACTGAGCCTTTCTTTTTCCTGACTGAAAACAGGATTTCTACTGCAGTAAACTAAAGCAAAGCAACTCATTATTTTATGTATGCCCCTCTTCTAAACCCATGAAATATTAGACATTAAAAATAAACAGATGTAAAATGATGAAAACCTGCAATTTCAAATGAATGCCAGCAGGGCTTTAGCACAAACCTCAATATAGCAAAAGGAGTCGAAATCACAAAAAAATTAAATGGCCTTAAAATTAAAATCTTTAGGGGCAATCCAATTATGTCAACAGGCTTTAGAAAAATGGTTTTGTTCCTGAGACCAGTTTCATGCATTCCTGCCCCTTGTGAGCTTAACCACCAAATGAAATGTTTAATTTTTTTTTTTAGTTTGCAGATTCTTATGTTTCTTCTGACAGGGGACACAGACTCCTTGGCACCACATACCAGAGCTTACTGACAGTACATTTGCTGCTTTTAGCTACCTTCTGTGGCCTTCTCGGAAATAATCCTGTCTGTGGACCAGAAACTGAAGGAGCTAATCAAAATCCCTGGGAAAGAAGGAATTCTCTAAAGCAACAACAGTGATAACCCATAAGTGAATTGCTTTCAGATGACAAGAATGAGGCCTGATATACAGCAGGGAGAAAAGAACAGATGAACTTGCGAAAAGAGCTGACAGAAGAAACCAAAATAACAACACACTACCTTGCTCTTGTTTGATCCTCTCTCTTTCTGCATAGCCAGCAGCAAGCATGTTAATTCTGTTTAGCCACCTGAAACAATATTAAAAAAAGCAGTGATACTGATCCAGCCTCTTAATTCTTGGGTGCATTTCTATAAAAACCAAAGTTAGGAGCATCTGACGGAGATTCAGGACAATGTCATTTTCCATATTAGACAGCTGCTTCCTTTGATACTCTTACGCAGGGAGTCTCCAAAGATCTATGATTCTGCTGTTGAACAAACTGTTTTCACAGCAAAGGTTTTATTTCAAACCATGCATGATGTCAAACATCTGTAAAATAAAGGATTTGGAGATCATCAAAGAGCTGTTAAGTCTGGTGCTCACAGATATGCCATCACAACACTCCTGCTGTTCTGATTTCTTAAGAATAAATACCACTTTTCAGAGATTTAAGCAATATTTTAAAGCCTGAATTGGCAACTTAGCAGAGGAAAAGAGCAGAAACCAGCAATAAAAACAACAGGTTTACTCCCAGTCGGTGAGGTTTAATTATGCCATTATGTGTTTTAAAGCTTACCTACAATGCCAAGTACAAAGAGAAGGAGGCAGATCAGAATTCACTTTTGTGTTCAAGTCAGAGAAGCAGAGGGAGAAAAGACAGTTGCCTCAATGCAATTTTATATCTAAGGCTTTAACATCAATTTAGATTTGAAAAAATGCTTCCATAAACTGCACAAATTAGAAAAAACCCCCAACAACCAAACCCAAACTACAAAAAAAACCCCAAAATACCCCAAAACCTAACCCTCACCCAAACTATTGCTATTCTCTTCTAGCAGGGCTGTCATTGGCAAACATACACTCAATTGCCTGTAGCAGTGCACTGCTTCCACTTGCTCTCTTCCCCCATGGGGCTTTCAGTGTATTCATTATCCAAATACTAAATCAGGTCTTCCATCAACGAGGCTTTAAACCACCATGACAATCTCCCGTGGTTGTCCATTCCATGGTAAATCTAGAATTACCTGGTCCAGTCATCCCAGTCAGGATTTGACAGGCTTGGTTTACCAACCTACTGGCTTGCAATTTTACTGCTAGGGTATACAGAGGGACAACTGAAGTTAGGTTTGAGTTTTCTTCAGGAATGTGAAATGACTGTTTCAGAAAACTGTGCCTTTTTTGGTTTCATTTGCGTACTGTATGCACATAAACAGGATGCAGTATTGTCTCAGCAAGGGATCACCTTTGTAATCACTTCCACAGGCCAGCCTTTAAGACCTTTCAGTTCAGGGTAAGCAGAAATCAGATCATAAAATACAGTTGCTGTGTTCAAAATTAACTTCTGTCACTGCTCTTCCACAAACAGTGACCACACGTATGATCTGTAAATCACATTGATGAACCACAAATCATTGCACACATTGGGAAGAAAGCATACTGTACATTGGAAAGAGATTTACTCCTGAAGTGATTATACAATACTTCATGTTAGCATACAATCAAAATTTCTGCCAGAAGAATAGGGAAGCTGAAGAAAAGACTTAAAATTTACATTATAATTGTTAGGAAGTGCCATACACTTATAAAAATAAATGGCACATAGGAAGAGAAATCCAACAAATCTTGTTTCAGGCAATGATTCGCATCTTCACAGCAGAAAGGTGACCCATACAAAGCAATATTTTAGCTTCACATTCCTGATAAGTGAAGGCTTTCTTTGGAGAATAAAGCCCACCTATCTTGACAGCTCTGCCAGCCCAAATCAGAGGCACTGAGGCAGGAACCTTACCCACAGCACTCTGGCCCCATGCTGCCAAGGGACCAGCAAAGGCCACAGACTTGTCTGTGTCCAAAGGGTAAAGCAGCACTAGAAGAAAAGCGCCAGCTCTGTCAAGTGGCATGACAGACAGTGTAAGTCTGCCATGCTTGTCTCTCGTCTATTTTGCATTTCACATTCCTCATTTGTCTCATGGCTTACCACTCCCCAGTGCAACCAGCTGGGAACAGTGCCCTACTGAGCCCCTCTGGATGGGACTGCTGGTCCCAGAGTATTAGATGATACACCTAACAAGGTTCTCCTGTTGGAAAACTTTATTCTGTCTTAATAAGAGATAGCATTTCGTGTTAATTTGCCTGACAGTGAGGTTACCCATTAAACTAACAAACACATAATTGACAGTCAATTGATACTGCTTACAGCTATGGCAGATGGCAGTTTCCAGAAAAATGTTTTTTCCTGAAAAGTATAATCTAATGAGAACCCAGCAAATGTATACCAGTCTGAAACAGAGACAGCAGACTGACTTCACATTTCGTGATTTTCTGCAGGTCATGACTTGTGTCATGGTTTGGAGTACCACCTGAAATGCATGTGGGCTGAATGAGAAATTACTGATGTGGCTGTAATCTGTTAACAACCATGGCTTTTGAGCAGTTTGCCAGTTTAGAAACTAAAAAAATGGCATTGAGTTCTGCATACATTCTAATATGTGGATGCCAAAGCTTTTTCAGGTGTGGTTAGAATGGGCATGGTTAAAGAATTAATATTATTTTAATAAAACATGGCTAGAATTACAGTTCCTTGAAGTTAGAATCCTATGAGAAATCCAACACACTGGGCTGGTATCACAGGGAAATGTAAAGATCTCCTGCAGAATGGAAGAGGAGTACTGGGGACAAAAGTTCCAAGCGTAGTTATACAAATATTCCTCACTATGAATATTAAAAGATACAGAGCCATAGGACACAGGAAGATTTAAATCTTTCTTCCCTGCAGCGTGCTGTGTCCTGGTAGCCACTGTAACTTTTCGAGGGCAAGATGCCAAGAAAATATTCCTTCCTTACTGCAACTGCAGCTTTAATTTTCTTATGAGAATTATAAAATCTATTTGTTAGCTATGACAGTAAATACAGTGGCACTGGTAGTTTCCACAGTCATCTAGGTTTCCCTTTTTTTTTTCCTTATTTTTAAGAATAGCACATACATTTCTTGTCAGTATTTGATTACAACAATTTTACAACACATGCAGCAGGATTAAAAAACCTCAATCTTTCTGTAATGAAAAATGCACAGTACTGGCACTCTCAGAGAACAGAAGGAAACATTTTTCTATCCTATCTCACGCTGCAGGTAGATGCAATGCTTTCAGTCAAAGCAGGGTGTCATATTGTCCATAATCATAAAGCTTGAGGATAGAGGACAAACTTGCTATATGGAACTACGGAAACCTTACAGTGTCTATATGTACCTAAATGCAGTTTAACTGGAATGAAGAGGCCTGTGGAATTGTTAGAGGCCTTCTGTACTGAAACCTTTCAGAGACATTCTCATGTGCTAATACTAAAAGCTGACTTGTCATCTTTCCTCTTGATCATGAAGCAACATTAAGGAAGAAAACTCTTATAAATGGCAACACTCAATGTCACAAAAAAGAGAAAGAGAACAGCTCAGCTACAGCTATTTCCTTGACAGCAGGTCAAGGAAGTTCTCAGAGAAATATTCCACATTAAGTTACTGACCGTATTTCCCTGCCTTAAAAGTATAATTTTGGCAGCCATATATGTCATCACTAAAAAAAATGGACAGTTTGGAATAAAAAGGAAGAAAAAGTATTGTAAGTATTTAAGCCAGCCAACCCTGAAAAGGATGCATTTGGCTGTGAGCTGATGATCAGGGTTTCTGAGTAAAGAGCAAATACTTGGTCTATAAAGCAGCAGGCACAGTTACCATGGAAAATCAAAATAAAGTTACATATAGTATCACAAAGTAGAAATATATGGACTGTCTTCTCCATCAGAATATTTTCTTGGAATGGGAATAACAATGAATTTTCAAGCAAGATGTTTCTGTGACTATACAGTTAAACTAGCAAAACAGTACTTTGCATCAATAAAGGATATTCTGTCCTTCTTTTCACCCACACTAAGCATGTTATATGCTGGTGCAATCATGCAGATGAAAGGAACTTCAGACAGCACAACAATAAAGTACAGTGATCATAGTTCTCCAGGCTCCTTACCAGCATAATGGTGTGCCACAGGCATAAAAGTAGTGAGAAAATTTGAATAGTGACAGAGTTACCTGAGATTAAAATACCCATTTTATGTGAGTAGATACACACAAACAAAAACTTCATATCCTGCAAACACTCAAAAAAAACCCCAAACATAACAGCTAAAACATTTTATACAAGGGATGAAGGAATTGAACCATTTTGAACTTTCAGTTAGACTATGTATTAGCAGTTACCTACTTTCGTTTCTTCTGCTCCAACAACTGAAATGACTGCATAATACATATCAGAATGTATGACAGAAACCCAACAAAAAGAAGAACAGAAGTTGATCAAACAGTCTTAATTTTACTTAATAACTTGATTCTGTCTTTGCCTTTAGTTAGGTTACAAAATGCTTCTAGGCAAGAAGTATTTTATGTCTGCATCTGAAAGATTATTTTTTAGTAGCCCACTTTTTTTGTTTCCAATATATTGAGTTGTCTCAATGTTTGTGAAAGTGAAAAACTTTTTCTAATATGTTAAACAAAGAGGAAAAAAAGTAATTTGGTGAGACTCTGATGGCAGAATGTAAGTAATACCATGTAAGAATGTCAAGTAATTCCATAGACCTTGACAGAGTTGGTTTAAATTTACATGTGTATAACTCAGATCAAAATCTGGCCAAGTTCATTCGAAATGAATTAAAGAGCACTTATTTAAAAATTTGATAAAAAGACTATTTGTGCTGGGAAGATAAAAATCTTCCAGTTCTTGGGTTTCAGACCTTCCAATATATTTTTAAATAGCTGATGCATATTTGTTGTTGCTTTCTGATTACTGAACAATATATAAATTTTTATCCTTAGAAACAAGGCGCCTTGTCATACCGACTGAAGACCTGCTGACAGAAATCATTTATCTACCGCTGTAGTTCAGGCTATGCCAAATAGACCATGCTATTATTGTTTGCTGTGCAGCAAATTGCATTTTGAGTGACTGGCTTGACAGAATTATCAAGGAAAGGGAAGCTTAAAACTTTACAAACAAATAAAAAGGTTTTAAGTTTTCTGAGGAGAGACTTTTAAAGTAAGCCTTAGTTATGCATGAACTTTTGAAGAAATGTTGACAGACAGCTCTTTCTAAAGGAAAGTAAGCATACTGTAGTACTGGCATACTTTTCCAGTCAAATATTATCAGTAAAGAACTGGCAGTACCCTAAAGGTCTTCTGCCAGGTAGCTGAATCTAGTACACACAGGAGAGATTAAACCATGATTATAGAACTTACTAACAGTTTTATGGATTGAGTTTTATCTCATTTTATTCTGTTTTAAAAGCAATTTTGCTCAGCAAGGATCTCCACAGACATTATCGAAGATGGAACAATTCCCAGGTTGCAGTAATAGATTTTTGTTTGTGTCCTCTGTCATAGGCTATGCCACCTCTGGATAGGTGTATTCTATCCAGAGATTGTCACCTCTGGATAGGTGGATTCTTTGCTGGGTTGGAAACTGTCTGGATGGTTGATCCCAAAGAGTGGTGGCATATGGCATTACATTTAGTTGGCAACCAGTCACTAGTGGTGTCCCTCGGGGCTTGGTGTTAGGGCCAGTGTTGTTTAATATCTTCTTTGATGATCTGGATGAGGCAATTGAGTGCACCCTCAGTAAGTTTGCGGATGACACCAAGTTGGCTGGGAGTGTTGGTCTGTTGGAGGATAGGAAGGCTCTGCAGAGAGATCTGGACAGGCTGGGTTGATGAACTGTGGTCAATGGTATAAGGTTCAAAAAGGCAAAGTGCCGGGTCCTGCATTTGGGCCACAACAATCCCATGGAACGATACAGGCTTGGGGAAGAGTGGCTGGAAAGCGGCTCAGCGGAAAAGGACCTGGAGGTGTTGACTGATGAAGGTGAACATGAGCCAGCTTGCACCCAGGCAGCCAAGAAGGCCAGCGGCATCCTGGCCTGTATCAGAACTAGTGTGGCCAGCAGAACTAGGAAGTGATCATCCCCATGTACTCGGCACTGGTGAGGCTGCACCTCAAATCCTGTGTTCATTTCTGGGCCTCTCACTACAAGAAAGACATTGAGGTGCTGGAGCGGGTCCAGGAAAGGGCAACATAGCTGGTGAATGACCTGGAGAACAAGTCTTATGAAGAACGGCTGAGGGGATTGGGGTTGTTTAGTCTGGAGAAGAGAAGGCTCAGAGGGCACCTTATCAGTCTCTACAACTACCTGGAAGGAGGCTGTAATGAGGTGGGGATGGGTCCAGGGCAGCCTTGGTTGCAGCGACCACGAGATGCTCGAATTCGAGATCCTCGGGACAGTGAGAAGAGCGTGCAGCAAGCTCACTGCCCTGGACTTCAAGAGAGCAGACTTTGGCCTCTTCAGGAACCTGCTTAGTAAGGTTCCATGGGATATAGCCCTAGAGGGCAGGGGGGCCCAAGAGTGTTGGTTGATATTCAAGGATCACCTGCTCCAAGCTCAGGAGTGTTGTATCCCAGCTAGAAGGAAGTGCAGCAGGAGGGCCAGGAGACCTCCTTGGATGGATAAGGAGCTGATGAGGAAAATTCAAAGGAAAAAAGAGGCTTAGAGAAGGTGGAAGCAGGGAGAGGCGGCCTGGGAAGAATACAGGGATGTTGTCCGGGAAGCTAGGGACCAGGTGAGGAAGGCTAAGGCCCAGTTAGAAATGAACTTGGCTAGGGATGTGAAGGATAACAGGAAGGGATTCTGTAGGTACATAGCGAATAAATGACAGACTAGGGACAACGTAGACCTCCTCCGGAAGATATCAGGAGAACTGGCTACCCAGGATTTGGAGAAGGCTGAGGTTCTTAATGACTTCTTTGCCTCGGTCTTCACTGGCAAATGCTCTGACCGCACCACCCAAGTCTTGGAAGGCGGACGCAGGGACTGTGAGAATGAAGACCTTAGGCCCACTGTAGGAGAGGATCTGGTTTCAGATCATCTTAGGAACCTGAATGTGCACAAGTCCATGGGACCTGACGAAATCCATCCGTGAGTCCTGAAGGAGCTGGCGAATGAAGTTGCTAAGCCACTGGCCATCACATTTGAAAAGTCATGGCAGTCAGGTGAAGTTCCCGACGACTGGAAAAAGGGAAATATAACCCCCATTTTCAAGAAGGGGAAAATGGATGACCCAGGGAATTACAGACCAGTCAGTCTCACCTCTGTGCCTGGCAAAATCTTGGAGCAGATTCTCCTGGAAGGCATGCTAAGGCACATGAAAAACAAGGAGGTGCTTGGTGACAGCCAGCATGGCTTCACTAAGGGGAAATCCTGCCTGACCAATTTGGTGGCCTTCTATGATGGGGCTACGGAACTGATGGACAGGGGCAGAGGAGTTGACGTCACCTACCTGGACTTGTGCAAAGCGTTCGACACTGTCCCACATGACATCCTTGTCTTTCAAATTGGAGAGACATCAATTTGATGGGTGGACCACTCGGTGCATAAAGAACTGGCTGGATGGCCGCACGCAAAGAGTTGTGGTCAATGGCTCGATGTCTGGCTGGAGACCGGTAACGAGTGGTGTCCCTCAGGGATTGGTGTTGGGACCGGTCTTGTTCTACATCTTTGTCGGTGACATGGACAGTGGGATTGAGTGCGCCCTCAGCAAGTTTGCCGATGACACCAAGCTGTGTGGTTCGGTTGATACGCCGGAGGGAAGGGATGCCATCCAGAGGGACCTTGACATGCTTGTGAGGTGGGCTGATGCCAACCTGATGAAGTTTAACCATGCCAAGTGCAAGGTCCTACACCTGGGTCGGAGCAATCCCAGGCACAGCTACAGGTTGAGCAGAGAAGAGATTCAGAGCAGCCCTGCAGAGAAGGACTTGGAGGTGTTGGTCGATGAGAAAATGAACATGAGCCGGCTTCAGTGTGCGCTCGCAGCCCAGAAAGCCAGCCGTATCCTGGGCTGCATCAAAAGGAGCGTGACCAGCAGGTCCAAGGAGGTGATCCTGACCCTCTACTCTGCTCTCCTGAGACCTCACTTGGAGTATTGTGTGCAGTTCTGGTGTCCACAACATAAAAAGACATGGAACTGTTGGAACAAGTCCAGAGGAGGGCCACGAGGATGATCAGGGGACTGGAGCACCTCCCGTATGAAGAGAGGCTGAGAAAGTTGGGGCTGTTGAGCCTGGAGAAGAGAAGGCTGCGTGGAGACCTCATAGCAGCCTTCCAGTATCTGAAGGGGTCCTACAAGGATGCTGGGGAGGGACTATTCATCAGGGACTGTAGTGACAAGGGGTAACAGGTTCAAACTTAAACAGGGGAAGTTTAGATTGGATATAAGGAAGAAATTCTTTACTGAGAGGGTGGTGAGGCACTGGAATGGGTTGCCCAGGGAGGCTGTGAATGCTCCATCCTTGGCGGTGTTCAAGGCCAGGTTGGATGAGGCCTTGGGTGACACGGTTTAGTGTGAGGTGTCCCTGCCCATGGCAGGGGGGTTGGAACTAGATGATCTCAAGGTCCTTTCCAACCTTAACTATCCTATGATTCTATGATTCTATACTGAAGCATCCTGGCTCAAACATATTTCCAGGGCTGAGCACAAGAAAAGCACCAGCCTCCCCTATCAACTCTCTTACCCATGTCATTTGAATGAGGGACAGGATGCCAATAAGACGTGGGCATTCTAGGCTAAAAGTAAGAAAAAAATGTCTTGGCAATGTTAACTTTAATCTGCTTGGGAAAAAAAAAAAAAAAAAGCAAAGCCAAAACCTCAGTTAGTTAGAACTGTACAAGACAAAGTAACTTGCTACATGAGCTTCAGGATGAAGTCGAACTACTCAGCTTAAGCGAAACCAAATAATTACTATTAAATTAATTTTAGTTCAAAACATTTGTTGTACCATAGGGAATACATCCGGAACTCCAGCACTTTTAGAGCCAATTAGACCTGGATTTGCATTTGTATACACATGGAGTTTAAACAGTGAATTAAATCTTATTTTAGATGCAAAAAGAGAGGACAAGGGGTAATGGGTTAGAGCTTAAACAGGGGAAGTTTATATTGGATATAAGGAAGAAGTTCTTTACTGTGTGGGTGGTGAGGCACTGGAATGGGTTGCCCAGGGAAGTTGTGAGTGCTCCATCCTTGGCGGTGTTCAAGGCCAGGTTGGATGAGGCCTTGGGTGACATGGTTTAGTGTGAGGTGTCCCTGCCCATTGCAGGGGGGTTGGAACTGGATGATCTTAAGGTCCTTTCCAACCCTAACTATTCTATGATTCTAAGTAACAAGCAATAGGACAAGAGGTAATGGCCTCAAGCTGCACCAGGGGAGGTTTAAACTGGATATTAGGTGAATTTTTTTCACAGAGAGGGTGATCAGGCATTGGAACGGGCTGACCACGGAAGTGGTGGAATCACCATCCCTGGACGGTTTCAAAAACTGTGTGGATGAGGCCCTCAGTGACATGGTTCAGTGGTGGACTTGACAGTCCTGGGGTAATGGCTGGACTTTATCTTAAAGGTCTTTTCTAACCTACTTGATTCTATGATTCTGTGATGTATTATTCTGAACTGAATTAATTTCAAGTTATGTTGTGCAAAAAAATGAAATAAACTCCCAAATATTTGAATAGAGATCCATGTTTTTAATTTGCCATTTGAATGAATTAGAAGGAACTGTGTCTATTTTGTGCTGAAGTCTCAATCAGTTTGCTGAAAAAAATCGCACAAATGGCCTCAAACAGATTCAGTAAAACGCAACACCCAAAGAACTAGGACTTAAGGCCTTGATTTTTTTTGAGTTGCTGGAATTTTCTCCACTAAATTCAATACAACCAAATTTTAACTTCAACATGTGGGTTAAATTCATGGCAATAGAGAGAATCTGCAAAATAAATTTCTTGTAATCTCTTTGTCCCAGACTGGCAGAATTAAAATCAGTGAGTGCTTTAAATCTTTCTTCAACTTCTTATTCTCCCCAGGACCAGAAATAGAAACATCCACAGATCAAGCATCACATATCTTTGAGAATATGTTAGGAAGCAGAGCTGGAGATATTGCACCTTTGCAGGTGCTGCACAACCGAAGGTAAAAACATGGAATTCTGAAATTGTGTTTGGATGTTGTTTCACATACTGTATTCATTTCTTTTTAGAAAGTGGGAATCTTGTTTCTGAAAACCTTCAAACCTTTGTTTAAAAAAAAAAAGTAATTTTTGCATGAATTGAATATTTAACATATGCAGCCACTCAGAAACAATGCTACTCTGCAATTATTTTCTCAGCTATTAAACTTAACTTTTAGATCAGCACATAATTTATTATCACTGTGTAATTACTAGCTTCAGGAAGTGTCACATTTAAGGAATGGTTCCTTGAACTTTGCTAGATTTCCTTACCTGTTCATGTCATCTAGATGTTCAGCAGCAAAATAAAAACTTTTGATCTTAGGATGGCAGGCTTTGAATGCACTGTAGAGGAAAAACATAGTTATAAAAATGTAATGGCACAACTCTTGTTTTTTAAACTGTAAGATAGTGTGGTCACCAAGGAATGAGATGTGTTCTAATTTCCTGAGGTGTCAGATGTACCCAAACAAGATATAAAGATATAACTTTTAGAATTGTGCCAGACTTCACCAAGTGCTCTTGAACTACATATTTCTAAATAATGCTTTATCAATACGTGCATAAATATTGTTCAACAATCACCTGTAGTGTACTATATTTAGATAAAGTTAACCAGTTAAGGATATAATTTCATGTATCAGGTAACTTTGCTGATGTACCTCTAGGTGTCAATTTTTTCTGAACAGAAAACTGACTGAACAATTTATTTGATACAATAGAAAAACTCTTAGTCCTGGTGATTTCTCACATCCCAATGACCTTCAGATTACCTTTAGCTGTAATGACTACGTTTCAAACAGAAGAACACGATGCGCTGATTGACTTCTGAAAAGCTGTTATAAATCAACACTGATTTCAATCTTGAGGTCATTCTAAGCAATGGGCAATTACAGCTCATCTTTTCTTTCCACCAAAGTAATCAACATGACTGGGCTGAGAGAATTACTGCATTTCATACATAATACGAAATAAATTACTAGAAAGCATTTTCTAACTGTGTTGGATAAAGATTTATGGTGAAGTACTTGAGGATCCAGAAAATGCATCTGAAAGTAATTAATAATTTACAGTACAGAAGAATAATTTTTGAGAATAGCCTGAAGGCCTCTCTTAAAATAAGAACAAAAAATGCATAACAGTACCAATGAAAATAAGGAAAACTGCAAACATGACACATGAAGAACATCATTACCATTTTTCTGAGACACAGTGGATTAGAGAAAGTAAGAACTATTTTATATATCTCTTTATATATATATGATCCATTGTATCATCAGAAAAATGGTGATGATGTACTTCATGTGTATCATGCTTGCAGTTTTCAATATATATGTCTCTGTGTGTACATATATGTAAATATATGAAAACAGATTTTTAAACCAGGGATATGAAATTGATGTCCATAAAAGGTATTGCTAGTGAAGGCAACATGAAATTGAGACAAAAAGCATTACAGTATGACAAAATGTTACGCAAGTGAAAGCAAACAGGGACATCTGCTCAGTTTAGAAAGACATTATCAGGTTACTGAGACCCAAAACTTGACTTCTCAAAATTGTTACAGCATCTGTTGTCTGGATTCTTAGAGGTTTTTCTTTATCTGCCACGGAAGGAAGGGATTTTCATAGCCACATTTTATGTTCTACTATTCAACAGGTACCAAATCGGGTACAAAACCCCAATGTAAGCAGGGTGCAATTCTGAGGAATGAGTTGCCTTTATGCTGCTGCCCCAACAAAACAGAAAAAATGAGGCACTTTGGTGATGTAGCCCAAGGACACAGCACAATAAGTCCAAGTTGATGTATATTTATTTTTGTTTTTCAATGAAGTTTTCATTTTCTGCCCTTGGAAACCATCACAAAGAGTACAGTTCATCCTGAAGAGATATGTAGACCAACTGATCCAAGATCAGTGTCTTCTTTAGAACTGTATGTACTACAAACCATATCATTTTACTTTTGCAATTCTTTTTCTGTACAAATATCAATGATTCAACAGTCTTAGTAAACTTAAAAGAGCAGTAAAAGGCATTAAAAGGCAGTACAAAAAGTTTTCAACTCTAGTTACTCTAAAAATACCTCTGTGGGAGTATGGAGCTGTCACATAGCTACATATGCTTGACTTTGTGTCAAAACAAGAAACGGATTTGTGCAATGGCACAGATCTGGACAGAGGCAAATACACAGCTAGGTGAGAAGTTATTTAAGACCTTTAAATAATACAGCAAATCATTGTCATTCTCTTTTTTTTACTCTGCCTGAGGACTAACAACACTGTGTCAGCAAACTTTAAGATGACACTAACTAATTTGGAGTTACTTGAAAGATTGATGCCTGGCCATTAACTTGCAGACTTTTCTATTTGGATTAATTTTATTCAGATTTTATTCTGCTTAAAGCTCTTTATTGATCCTAAAGGTATCACATATACATAGAAACCTGCACCAAACACCTACCTACTCAAAAAAAACCAAAAAAACCCCAAAACAACAAAAACAAAACAACAAAAAAAGCCAGAAAAGAAAAGAAAGGAAAATAAAGGAACAGAAGCAGCCAAGCTCTTAATTCATTCTGCTCTAGTCAAGCACTGTGATTCATGATAAAGTAAAAAAACCTTCTCCAGGGAAGATAGCACACAGAAACCACACTGAATTTGCCTCTTCTGTGTGAACTTATGATACAACCAAATGTCATTGTAATAAAGTCCATTATGTCACTGAGTCAAGGGAAAACCTTGTCCATTTTTCCACTTTTTCTATTGTGTAATTGCATTATTTTTCAGCATACTTACTATTTCTTGCGGCATTCACTGGCTCTGTCAATTTTAAATTCAGGTAGACTGATGAAACCTTCTGCTTTTTCATCCTGCAAAGGTAGTTCTAGATATTACTATTGTTAAGGTGTTTGTTGGAAAAAACCCCAACCCACCACACTGAAAACTTAAAAATATTTTCACTTGCCTGCTTCTTACATAAGGAATACTAATGTATGCTCTGCTCTGGCAAACTGCCTACCGAAATCACTGGGACTTTCGCCAATATAGTAAGAGAGATCCCTTGGTGTAAAATACAATTTTAAATACTCAGTTTTCTCAAACAATTTCACAGCTGAAGCAGCGTTTGAAAATACAGAAGATGACCAAATGTATTCAGGCAATTAGTTATTGTAATTAGTTAATTTGGGGGAAAGATGGACTAATTAGTAAGCAGAAATGCAGCCTACTGTAAGAAATAGGGAAAAAAGCTATTTCAATGTGTGTTGTTTACCATCTTTATATGATATCACATCTAAGAGGCACTGTACCTCTTCAGCTACTTTCATCTGACTCCAACACTTAAGGAAGAAGACATCTGACCTTCCTCCCCCCTCCTCTAAAGCTTGCTCATAGTTCATTTTATCAGATAGCCACTCTCCCCTGACTTTTCACAATTTAAAGCATTATTTATTTTAAGCCACTAAAGACTCTCTTATTTAGCTGCTCATAACTTTGCATGAGAAATTAACACAGGATCATGAAAGTGAAGCTTAACATACACAAATGTTATGTTAAGGAATTCCACGGAATTATATATTTTTCCCAGAATCTCCATAGTTATTTATGCAGCCCATATGACTATGTGCTTTCTTAAAAATAAATAAATAGAAGACATATATCAGCATGTAAAACTGGAACTGTAGCTGGTACAAGTTTATAATGGGTTCTGCATTAGCAGGCATTTTAAAATTGAAAGGACACTGTTTAGAATAATCTTGCCATTTTTATTTTTTTGCATGGTTGGCTAAGGAAACAGAATTTTGGCAAGACCACTGTTTACTTGACTGTCCATCTGCCACTAATGCTCCCCTCACCAGCTTGTGAATCTATTGGTGACTGCAGACACTTCAATGATGGAGCTGAGGTCTCAAAAATAACCAATTCTCAGCAAGTCCCAGGGAAAATGGGGACAAGGGGGAGACAGAGGTGGTCAGACCATTGCCCTCTCCATGGGAAAGTAAGGCACAACTCAGTAGTTCCACATGCTTCTTGGCCATGTTTGGTGACCACTCATTGTAATTGTAGATATAAATTACTGCTCTGATGAACACTTTGTAATAGACCTTGAAGAGGGAGGATGAAGAGAAGGGAGTTAGGGTAACGGAGCTGGGATCAAGGCACAAATGCAATAAGTCTGTGGCAAAACAGGCTTCAATAACTGTTCATGGAATGACTTGCTTTCTGTATACTCAGGGAAAAGTTGTGTTTCACAGTATTTTAAAAAGGATATGCACAAGTGCTTGCAGTGATTGAAAGAACAAGTCCAAGACTGCGTGCCTCTACATGTTGGCAATGATTTTACCTCAGCATATTTACTAATGAACTAACAGAGTTTTAAATTAACGTTTCCTAACTCACTGGCAAAAAGTTTTCTTGGTAAACCTGATATAAATAAACATGCATTAATGCAGAACATGTTGCACAATCAAAGCTGCACACAATTCAGTTTAGGCTGCTCCAGCACTCTTAAGTTCAGCATATATGAGCAACCCGAAAGCTTATCAAAAGCTACAAAGAAGGAGAACTCAACTGAGAAAAAAAAGCATCTTCCTTAACTGCCAGAGGTTTTGGTGATTTCAATAGCATAGATAAACAAGGAATAACAGGCAGTACATCATTAAAGTTTACACTCCCATGACTAAGGTTGAATGACAGGATTAAATAACTACCTTTTCCATTTCAAGGGTTTGAAGATAGATTTATTTTAAGCTGGTGAGAGCAGGACACAGGAAAATGTGTTATTTCTCCTTGTAGTACATAGTGAATTTGAAGGACCAAGTATCTCTAGACCTTAATGGTAATTTAGTCAGTCAGTTAATATTAATTTCAGTATGGTTATTTGGGTGAATAAAATTATTCACATACATGAGCAGTCAAAGCACTGGCTTCCCACTCAATCATAAAAACAGCAGTACACAGGGTATTTGTCAAGGCAACAAGCGTAGATGCTCACCTCTTCGTTGATATACCAATATAGAGATGTATCCTTCAGGACAAACCAGTATTTTTTCCATTTTTGGGAGAAATAACTCTTGGCATCTTTCTTTTTCCAAAGCCAGCCTTCACAGTCCCCTCGACCAAGATCTTTACACGAGATCCTTCTTTTGCTTTTACCTGGAATAGGAGCTGAAAATGACAAGGACATGTGAAAGCATTTGATTTGTCCACTATATCAACAAGACAGCTAGCCAGAAAGCACTACGTATTTGTTTAAGAAAATCAATTAAAAATTTCAACCTCAATTTGCCATAAATAGATTTTACAAACATTCTGTTTCAACCCCAAAGTCTATGTAAGGCACCGTAAGTTAAAAATCAAAACAAATCAAAACAAACCATGTTAAGCACCTCACAAAGCTCATATTCTAAGGATAAGACAGAAAGATAAGATATTATAGAGAAAACAAAGGCAAGATATTTGAAATCAGAAAAATGGTTCTTTTTAGTTTTCAAAAAAATTAATATTTCACATCAGATTAAAGCACCCAGCATATAAATTCATGCACTTTCACACTTAGCTGTCAAATACAACTATGCAAGTACTTCAAGGGTATTCGAAACCCTCTCTTTGTAAGTGCTTTTGCAACTAAGGCCTTTGTACGTCTAAATCAAAAGAGGACAATTTACTATGCTATAAATTACCTGACAGCTTAGGTAATGAGCAAGGACTGCAGTAAGGCATTACATGCACACAACTGGAAAAAATAGCCCTGGCCCCAAAGACGCTAGAGGATAAGTATTCAAAAAAACCCCACCATCAGATATATGCATGAGGAAACTATCAGTAATAGACTAGCAGCTTCTCAATATGATCAAGTGAACTAAACATTGAATAGGAGCTAAAAAGTTCTAGTTCCTCAGATTCTGCAATACTATAAACATTAATGTTGGCAATTCCCTTCCTACCAATACATGAAAACAAATTTAATTTTTACCTTTGTTCTTCTTTTTACTTTTCTGCTGTAGAGAAGACTGCTGAAATGTCTACAAAAAAAAAAATCAAAATAGAAGAAGTGAAAATACAGTGTTTATATTCAACCACATCCTTGTCATACAAGAAGTATAATATTGCGAACACTGAAGTCATCATCAGGTAACACCAGTCAACAGACTTCTATGCCTCAGAAAAAAAGGTAATTTTAGTTCATCTGCTCATAAGGTTGTAAAGCAAAAGCACACAGTGAAACACCTTAAAATAGACCACAAATTACTTTACCAACAACTGAAGTTTCTGCTAATGAGGAAGGAATGTCTCCCTTTGGTTAGTATGATAGTGAAGCTACACTGCATTTCTAAACAGCGTTTCATTTAGGTCTTCTTGACATAAATATGCAAATATGCAAATTAACACTGCCTAGTGCAGGTGTGAAGGCATTTATGTGATGGTCTTTAGAACATCAGACAGTTTGCTCAGAAACGGGCCTAATATTTTTAAAGATATCAATAAAATTCTGTTAAATCACAACTGTGAAAAAGTCTCCCAAATAAATATTCTGAAATAGAAACCACTTTCTGTTTGATCAGGTTTTGACTGGAAGTATTTCTCTCCAATTGATCCACCTCCATAAACCAACCCATTGCCTTGGCAGTGAGACAGGAAAGAAATTATTTGTTCACCCAAGATCCTAGCTTATTAAAAATGGCAACACATATTAACATATTCCATGGTCATTTTTGGTAAAAAACTTTGATTCAGATAATCACCATCACTTCAGTGAACTAAAAAATAATTCTGTAATTAATCACTCCAAAATTTAAAGACATCATTTTAGTTGTTTTGAATTTTAGTTTTCTATAGACAAATGTATTTGAGAATGCCAAAACTAAGACAAGGCCACATTCAAGTGTCTGAGTATTAAAACCTCTTATTTCAGTTTACCATGAATCAAAAAAAAACAATCAATCAAAGCTTTTGTGCCACTTGATAAAAATAAATCTAAGCAAAGCACTGACAGCCCTGTAATCCCAAATCCTGTTCCTTGCAGATAAGACAAACCCTTACCCCAACTTACAAAGCTCCCTTTTCAATTCAAAAACTGCTTTTCATTTTCTCCTCCCCACTTCCCATTCACCTGAACTCATACAGGAGGCTGAGGCTCAGCTACCAAGGTATGTCTTGCTTCAGAGCTGAGACATTCTCAAGCAGCAAATACTAACATGTCCATGGGAATAAATTGCCAGCAATATAACAATAATTAAGTGTAATGTATAAAAATTAACTGACCTAGAAGATGTGCTGATCCCTTGTAGACCATATCTAAAGAAAGCTATTCACCTATATTGCCACCTCAGACGGCCAAAATAGGCCTCCACTAGGAACAAAAAGGAGCCCATTTGTTTTTATTCCCTGGCTCTGGTTCTTTTAATTCTGCTTCTGGTATCATCTCAATCAGCACCAGCTCTCAGCAAGCTGAGACAGCAACTGCATCCCAACTTAAGTCACATGAAATGTTTTGACCTTTGTAGGACTAAGAGAGATCTTTATAGCCCAGGAATCAAGAGTGACTGGGCAGAACTGTGTAAATAACTCTCTTAGATACTTCGAAAATCTTATCTAATGCGAAGTGGTTGAAAAACCACACACACCCATACAAACCCAAAAATTCAGCACTTCTCAGTTCACAACCCAGATAATTTCATTCTGCTGCTTGACTTTTCTGTACTAATGTTTTCACAGTGCCAAAACAGAAAAGGAAAACCTTTGCTTGATTTTCTTATAAGTTATTATGAAAGCAGATTAGAACAATATGAAAAGCCTGCTCTTTAAATGTTTCAACTGTAAATTGAACCTGCAAACGTGAGCTCGCACCTCTCAACTTCTGAGTCAGTTTTTGGGAAGAAAGAGTAATGAAGGGGTATCAGTTTTTAATAGGAAGACAGCATGTAATTTAAATGTCTAGCCATCTTTCCATACATTATGGCATATTGCAAAATAGAAAGGTTTTATTAAATTCAGTTATTATTCTAAATGAGCTCATTAAATTAAATTGTAATTAAGGACAAAATCTACAACTGAGTGAAGTTCCTGGGAACTATTAAACCATCATCAGTGATTGTAGCTAATATTTTAGATTACATAGACTTCAGGATTCAAGTTGGTTTGCCCTTTGCAAAAACAGCATCAGCTTTTTTTTTTTTTTTAAACCTGGAAGATGTATATGTAAAACATATAATATATAATATGCAATAAAAAAACCCCAAACAAGTGAGGATGAAATCTAAAAGTGCTTCTTCTGTTGCCTTTTTCAGGAAATCATTGGATGGAATCTGCAGCCTCTTCCAAGTTTTTAGATAATACTTAATGCCATTTTCTCAGTGCTGTTTAGAATCACAGAATGATGAACGAGGTCATGTCCTTCCCTCCTACTCAGAGAAAGGCGTGCTTTGAAGCCAATGCTATTGATTTGGGTCAACTGGTTATTTTGCTAAACTTCGAGACTGTGGAGGAAGTCAAAAGATTTGGGGTCAAACTATTCCTGTATAATAGCTTCTCTAAGATCTAATATAAATTCTATGTGTGATCCACAGAACACTACATCCATGTCCAAAAAATAGATATATTCTAATATTTACTTGAACCCCTTCATGGTGACAGAATTTTTAGGTGTACCAAAATAAAAGACTGAAGCTTCTCTGAAGATCTGGATTGGCCATAGCAATTAGTACTAAATTTGACAGCTCCTAAAATCCTCTTTCAAGTTGTTATTTGTTTCTTCACTTTTCCTCAGAGATTTTGCACCTGCCCATTTTCAGAAACCTGGAAGAGAGAACCAGGTTACAGAAATAATCCCCAATTCTCTACCTGAATTTCAGCTCAGTATGATTGGGAAGGAAAATGACAGGTATCTTTATAGTTTTTTTGAGAGCTCCAGTCAAATCCAATTTTTCTCAAGCTTCAAGTTTAGACACGAAGGAACTATTTACAGTCAGACAGTTTCCCTCTGCAAGATAACTTTCTCTAGTTTCAGCAGAGTAGCTTGTAACATTTGTGATTACTGGAACTTTCTGCTGCAGATGGAAAAGACAGTATCTAGAAAAAGCTAGTGCTTCCAATTATTTGATTGATCTCTCATACTCGATACTTTGAGAACACCAGCAATGCTCTGTTTTTGTAGTTTTGATACACCACATATACATGTTTCTCTGCATTTGGTGTGTTGAGATTCAAAATTTCAGAGCTAAGGATGAAAAGGGGAAAAAACTCAATATCAAAAGCTTTGATATTACATTGTCACACTACCCATCAGTGTAACAAGTCATGCTCCAGGGTACTCCCAATAGAGGATTTTGCCAGAATCTTATTTGTTTACAATCTCATTTAGTCTCCACTAAGAGCTAGTGATAGAGAGTATTAATTATTTTTGTGGATATTTGTGGAAAATATAGTTTTCAAGAACTATGTTACACAGGTATGATGAGAGATGACCTCTGGCATCTCAGAGAGTTTGAAACCTCCTGCCAATTAGTAGCAGAATTTCATTCACAACAGATAACTGGTTTGTTTACAGCAAGAGCAGGTGTTAACCTGTTATTGTGTTTAGCCCTCAAACTAAGCAAAAAGATTACTGTTCATAGTCAGCTAGGTCTTGAAGCTATCTGAGTCCACACAGATCATCTGCAAGGTAGTTTCTGAAGGACAAACTGAAGCTAGGCCACACAGGACTTCATTGGCATAGGAGAGAAGAGATGAGGTATGACCTAATGCTCTGTTATGAGAGCTAAGGATCAAATGAAGCATCTATAGGTGAAACTACACTCAAATGGGAACACACTAAAACGTGGGATAAGGAAAGACTATGCTCTAAGTTATGATCCTATTTAGGAAGTCAAAGACTTCACTGCCTTGTTTGAACAGTTCTTGTTGACTGGGGTTCAGAGACTGCTAGCAGAAAACATATCTGCAAAAAATCTCATGCTTTGTATATCCGACTTGTCAGGTAATGCAGGGTGTTTTAGGAAATACTCCTGTTCCTGTAATCACAAACACTAAGATTATTCCAAATCCTACTCTCTTCTCTCTTCTTCTTACATTTTGCTGAATAATTGTTAATTTTTTTATTTACCTCTGGATTTTGAACTTCTCACATGCATCCAATGTTCTCTAATTTATCTGTGCCTATAAGTATTTAGTTGCCCCAAATCAGTACTAAGTGGCACTACATTGCACATATAGTATTTTTAATTTGCAGCAAGAACTCTAGTTTACATAACCCTTCCAAAAGCAGGGCTTCAGTCGGTACAGGTAAAATGCAAATACAGTAAATGGGATGGTGTATGTAAGAGACAGTCTAATACAAAAGCACGACAGTAAATTTAGGAAAGCAGATCCAGAAATATTTCCTATGCTAAAGTCACAGGCTGATGACAAAACAGTCATCATATGTGAGTAATTCATAAATCCATGGTGAGTTCAAAGGAAAAGTGATTTAAAGACAAAGGATGCCACAGTTGATTAAAAATGCCCTGAAACCTTCAGTCTTGCCTCCCAAAAGCAACATTTATTGAATCAAATCTTGATCTTTTGGTCTACTGGTAACAGAAACTTCTGCTCTCCCTGCACAGCTCTCTCTCCTCTTAAGCACACTGAAAAATAAAAATACCAGACCTGGGTATTTACTAAGTTCTAGCCTAAAACATGTAATACTAATACACAGTATGAACATTATGTATGTACAGACTTTCAAAAGTGAGCTTTCGTAGTAAAAACAAAATAATGTCAACAAGTAAGGCAGAGTCATTATACTAAATATCCTGTGCATATTTCTCTTTTAAATGGCAGGTATGTCAGAGAGAAGCATGAATCACTGGTTCTGCAAATGAGCCGGGAGAGGCACAGGCATATTAACAGTCATTGCCAGAATAGATATCAGAATTTATGTCTTGATATGTTATCCTACAGACCGTATTCCTCCTCCTCACTTAGTCTTGCTTTTTCAGAGCTGAAAAAGATGTTTAAACACTAAGGCCAAATGAACCTGTATTTGCAAAATTTGGCAAAGCAATAGTTTCCTTGGCAGCAGCCAAAAAATCCATTTCAGGTGAGATAATTTTCTACATTTACCTGACAACCAAAGGCTATGTTCCTATTTCTTCCCTCCTTCCCCACAGCAGCTTCATGAAAGGCTTCTAGAAATTACTAGATCTATATAGATCTAGTATGGATATATAGATCTATCTATAGATAGATGGTTATATCATCTATCATGCATAGCCACAGCTCTAACTGGGTTCTTGTATTTTTGGAGCTCTGACCACGAATTCCAAACACATGCATTTTGTTAGTGACCACAACGATAAAAAGCCAGTATGTGTCTTCAGAGGAATATGCTAGAAGCTTTTTACTGTAAAAAATGTAGCCTGAGACCCTGAAGCTGCAAACTTTCTAGCTGCCTCTGTTGTAGGCAATTGCTACGTTACCTGTGCAGGGCTGCTGTCCTTATTGCATAGTCTACACAGACTGATACTGTCAAAGATGTCTAACCTTTTCATTCAGCTGTTCCTATAGCTGCTTATCCAGGAAGAATATGCTAGCTAAGGACAGAACTATGGTTGTCTGAAATGTGACAGCAAGTACACCTTTTCTGTTCAGAGATTCTTATTCATTCTCCCAGACCTAAACTTTTTCTTGTAATTTGGGGGGCAGGGTCTGTGGAAAATGTTGCATTAGCTGGATGCAAATTTGCAGTTGCACAAGCTAGTACTAATTGCTTGTGCAAAACTGTAGCATAACACAAGCAAAACTTAGAAAAATAAGTGTTTTTAAATCTTCAGGTCATGTGAGAAAATAATACGCAGTGAGAAAATAATACACAGTGGTTCCACCACCAGGGAAAGATTTTCCTTCTTAGACATTAAGCCACAGGACTCTTTAATTGAAACACCAAAGCAGTAAAACTGGACAATATCAAATTTAAATGAGAGTTCTCATACTCCCCCACTGTCTTTTCAACTGACAGAACAAGGACTGCAGCACTGTCATAGCTGCCTGAAGTAAATGAGGATAAAAAGTTAAACTAGACAAGTGCTGTTCATTAGAATAATTTATTCTGAGATCATTCTTCTGCTGTAGATCTACTCTGAAACACGTAATTTTGGCACCTCCCACACTGTTTTTATTGACAGTAAGTCATCTGAGAGAGAAAGTTGGGCTCGAAAACTGTATGTATTCCTTAATGGGAAAAGTCCAAGACACATCAGTTGTTCCATCACTGTGTATGTTTCAACTTCATCTATTTAAGAGGGAAAAAGAAACTTAGCTGTCATATATTACAAAATAGTATTTTACCCTTTTTTGATTTCTACCCCAGAACAATTCCCATATTCATCTCCTACGGAAGCAATTGGACCAGTCAGAGAACCACAAAATGGCTGAGGCAGGAAGGTGCCTCTGGAGACTGTCTTATCCAGTCCTGCTGCTCAAAGCAAGGTCAGCTAGAGCAGGTTGCTCAGAGCTGTGTTCAGCTAGGCTTTTAGTATCTCTAAAGATGAAGACTCCACAAACTGCATGGGCAACCTGCTCCAGTTAGACCATCTTCACAGTAAAAGTAGTTTTTTCTTATGTTTACATGGAATTTCCCAAATTTCAATTTATGTCCATTGCCTTTTGTCCCTTCACAAAGTATTGCTGAGACTAGTCATCCCATATGCACTCTAGAAGCTTTGTGGAGTGCTGGTTCCCTGCTGTGTTGCTCCTACAGCAAATATCAGTCCATCAAACAAACCTCTTTCAAATGACACAATTTCCTCCAGGAAAAATCTGGTTTTGCTTAGAATATTTCTGTCTGATTCACAGGAAATGTAGGTTTTCCTCTGTATATTTATCTACACATTATAAGACTATCCAAGCAGTTGTAAGAAACATTCTGCAGGTCACCTATGTTAGATTAGAGAAGTGGTCATGGGCACAGCATGCAATTGATCCTGAAGCTTCTGGGGAGAAAAATACTGTAGAACACCACAGAAGTCAACCCCAGGGCATTAACAAAATTTTGCAACAGGCCCATGGTCTTTTTAGATGAAAAATCATTAGTTTTAATAAAGGTCCCTTGCCCCCCTACAACACCTACGTTTGCTTATGATGAAAAGAGTACATACACAGGTCCTTCTGTAGGAAAGTCAGCAACACTGCTGACTGTGTCGCTCAGCATGATCTCTTTTGCATTACTCAGCCTGACTGTGTGACAGAGAAAAGTGCAGGGGATGTAGGAGGTCTGCAATGAATGAGGGCAGAACTGAGAAAACAGATTTTTGCTTTAAGGAAGATATACTCTTGCAAGCTAGTTTCTGTTAGCACTTGGTCATAGTATTATTTCAGTGAAATAAACAGAAAACTCATTTTGACTTTGAGCAGAGGAGAAGTTTCCATGAGGCAATGAGGGAAAGAACATTTGTACCTCAGCCATTATACATTCTGTTAAAATTCATACCAAACACTTCAACTGAACCTATGAATTAAGGTAGAAAAAGAACAGTTAATTCCAGGATAAAAGTCACATAACTTGCTGGAATTCAGTAAAATGGCCTCTAAGCATAGGATGAAACAGCATTTCTCAGAAGATGGGGAAAGATAACATTAGGTCTTTTAACTCTGTGCTGGCTATGGTGGATTTATGGGTACAAATAATCTTACAAAATTAGTTTTACACTTCATTGTAAAGTCAGAATTCTGTAGTGTTAGAAATATTATCTGCTTGGGTTAATCGGAAAGCAAAAGTTTATACCTGAGGAATGAACAAAAAGCAGTTATCTCTATATGAAAAATATGAGGGTTTTTTCCTCTACAGCAGAGTAACAGAGATGGATTGGCTGACTCAGAGATCAGGCGCTAAGCAACAAGCACTTCTTTCCAGTAAAATAGAAACACCTAATAAACCAACTTCTGTTCAGGAGCCATACTGCTGCAAAGAGCCATTTTCCGCCCAGGTGCAGCCATACAATCTCTCACATTATGTGTCAGCAATATGCACAAGAGGCCACCACCATGTAAACGGGGAAGAGGAATGGGGCAGGGACTCCTGCAGAGTCAAAACTACCACTTTGTGAAAATCACTTGCTCAGAAACAATTGTGATGCTTGTCAAAGCATTTTGATTAAACGGTACTCTTGCGCTCCTTTAATTCCAACATCATTTTCACCACTCAGTACAAGTTTTTCAGAAGGCCAAATTTCATGACTCATGCCAGCCAGTGTCCTTGGTTCACTGCTTTCATAGCCCAACACCTCCCTTTTCCTTGAGCAGAACGAGTACAGAGAGGAGCCAGCTGAGAATCAGGAACTAGATCTAAGTTCTCATAGATGTGACACTCCCCATCATATTGCAGTGATAACTCACGCTCACTGCCCTCTCTACAATGCCTGACATACACTTCTGTGCTACAATATGCTGTGCTTAATCTTTTCTTTATCAAAGGGGAATAACTGAGGAACTAAATGATGTATTCTGCAGTGAAAAACCTCAAAACAATAAATCTCTCAAATGTGCTATTGTGATTGTACCAGCTACAGGTAATGTGTCTTACTGGTGTACAAACAATGTTAATACCTACAAAGGCAGAAGTCCCCTATCAGTTAATAAAAGCAGGATAGAACCCAGAATGATTAATTGAAATGGATAACAGAAAAAATACAGAATGGGGATGTGAAAGGATATTAGGAAATGGTCTGAGCTGGGAGATTTATTAGTCTGCAGATCTACATCTCTTGACAATGTAAAATTACACTTTCAAAGCATTAGATCATATGCAGTAAGGAATAAATCTAGACTGGCAGAGCTGGACTAGATGACCTTTACAGTAACTCTCTTAGTTTTAAAGAATTCCCCAGCTTCGTCATAGGAAGAAATCATAACAGGCCATTTTTTCCCTCAAGGTCAGTTGCAAAAGAAGGTAATAGGGAAAGTTGAAAATAAAAATTTTCCACAAAAACCTCCAACTGTGCTTCATGATGGCCCATAAACCAATATCACCTCATCCCTGGAGCATTTTGCTTTGCTGCAATAGTTAACTCTGGATTCTAATAAAAATGACATAGCATATAGAAATACATGCAAAATCTCCTACATTCAGTACCTTCAAATTTCATTCTGGCAACCGCTTCCCCAGTAAGAGAAAATTCATGGCATTAACTGCTTCTTTCAAGGAGAAGCAGTGCAGATGTGAAAATGTTCTCTCATCTGTGACAGCAATAATATTCCTCATAAAGAATGCATGTATTATTCTATATAATTAAAAGAACTTAGTACTCCCTCCTAGGGAGACAAAATATTATTATTTCACAAAATATGTGCTTAACCAGAACACAAGTATAAAAGCCACATATGGACATCCGGTCTCTTCAGTCTTGAGTTTAAAGGACTGAGAGTCTAGAACCGGCAAAACAAATGCGAGATTGCCGTGGCACTTTCACTAGATGATTTTAACTAAACAGCAATGAAACAACAGAAACTATGCCTTAAATCAAAACAAGCTATCTTCTCAGATGCTGCCGCCGAGGTCTCTGTTTTATTGCTCATCTTCAACTCTTTTTTCCCATGAGGACAGCCAAGCAATGCAGCAGGTTGGGTGGGAGTTCACTGAGTTTCCATCTCAGGTTTACAACACCTGACTGGGCAAAGCTCTGAGAAGCCTCATCACCTTAGAGCTAACGATGCTTTGTGCCAGACCAGAGTAGAGCCCTCCAGAGGTTCCTCCCAGCCTGAATTATCCTATGTACTTTATGCTGGTTTCTGAGATATTTGGATATTTTTCTGTACAAAATTCATTAGGAGTGATGCCATTCTCTTTCTATCAGGCTAATTATAACTTTGTTCTCTTTCCTCTCCCCTGTCCACCATTTTTAATGGAATTATGACAACTGGCCATCCATTCAGGCAGTTTACCACCTTACACTGTTCCCGTCATTAGCCACAGCAGTTCATACCATGTATGAATGTGGAGTTTAACATGTATCTGAATAGGATTAAATGAAGGTGATTAACTGCAACAGCAGAGGACTAGACCCAGGAGGTCTCTCTATTCCTCTATGTTGATTGCATTAGTCTAAAAATAATACAATGCCATCTTCCATTAGCAAGGAATTTATATGATGTTTCTCTCTTGCCTTATCTCTCAGAAATGTAGAAAATTTATTTAGAACTAGATTTTTACCAAACCCTTTTATTTACCTTTTAGCACAACAATGTTACGGCTATCCTAATCACTTCCAATTCACAGAATCACAGAATCACAGAATGGTTAGGGTTGCAAAGGACCTTAAGATCATTTAGTTCCAGCTCCCCTGCCACAGGCAGGAACACCTCCACCAGATCAAGTTGCTCCAAGCCCCATCCAACCTGGCCTTGAGCACTGCCAGGGAAGGGGCAGCCACAGCTTCTCTGGGCAGCCTGTGCCAGTGTCTCACCACCCCCACAGCGAAGAACTTCTTCATAATATCTAATCTAAATCTCCCCTCTTTCAGTTTAAAGCCATTACCCCTTGTCCCACCACTACAGGCCCTTGTAAAAGTCTATTTCCATACTTCTGGTAGGCCCCCTTTAGGCAATGGAAGGTTGCTATTAGATCTCTCAAGAGCCTTCTCTTCTCCAGGCTTGTTTGTTTTATATGCCACACAGTTCACTTATGGCCTAGATGAAGCTCCTACACCAATTCTAGCAACATAGTTAATAATTTTATCACTTATTTTGCTCTTGTTACATTTATAAAGGGCTGCCATTTGAAGGAAGGAATACATACAGTATCATTTATATGGGTTTTTTTTGGAGTGAAGAAGCTGGCCAAGGCCTGGAACCACTACTCCAGCTTGAGAAGATGCTGCTCTTCTGTCTGAATCAGATACCTCAAACCGTGAGTTTCCAGTTGAAAGAAACCCAGCGCGTGCAGTGTGTAGGCATTCAAAGCTGCCTACAGGCAATGGGACATGAGAATGTTTCAGACTCATGAAGGCACCAGTGAGAATTTTCCATTCTATTTCTTCCTCTTACCTGTATTCCCCTTACTGATTTTTTTAATTGTTCTTTCCAACTGTCTCTCAGAGCAAAAGGCCTTCTATATCTGAACTACACTAGAGGAAGCTGACAAGAGAAATGGATATGTTAGGTGCTCATGATGCCTTCATACTGGAATTGAGTGTTCTATTCCACATTGCACTATATGAAACATTTTACCAGCCTCTGTATAGACTTTGAGTCTTTAAAAAGAATTCCAAATGAACTTATTCTATAACTTCATAAGCCTATTCAGCTATGATTCTCTGCAGAACAGTAAGCTCCTTCCATTTCCACATGTAGACCAAGATATTGTCACAATCTTATTACATGCTCATGGATGGGAAAGTGGACAAGGAGTTGCTGAAGTTTTAGTACAGGGCAAAATGCTCTCTTACATCCCCACCAGGCTACAAAACCTAAGGTGAGACATGACCAGTGCAATATACAGAAGAAAGGGATGTTAATGTCATAAATGCTCCAGTCATCTCCTGAGAGTGATTTCCCAATGCTTAGTTTTCACCAGAGCCAACCTACACTGAATCTTCATAAACCTACAAGTCCTGGAGAAGAAACTAGGGTATCACAGCAGTTCAGACTATTAGCCTTGTTCTACTGAGGCACCCATGAGCCTTCCTGGAGTCCAACCTGAAAAGGGCAGACATCATGAAAAATTACACTTTTTTTCACCCGTGAAATTTCCACAGTATGTGTCACTTTCAGTTGAGGTTTCTGGTTTTGTACCTTTACAGTGGAAGCTACTGCATGCACGATTATATTTAGACTGTAAATGGCTAATTTGCAACAAAGCAGCAATGAGCTTTTTAATCCTTTCTTACTGCGGTAATGAATAGACTAAAATTTTTCACAATTACAAAACATTTCAAAAACTCTCCATGATGTTCATTTAATTTCTGGACAGTTATTTGAAATCCACTGCAGTTTCTTAGCTAGGAATATAAAAATGCTAATGCTTTTTAACTTTAACACAAGTATCTTTTTTAAATCAACTATTTCTTACAAGTACGTTTTCAAGGAGTTTAAAATTTCTTTTGTTGACGATTGATGCTTGTAAGTCTGAAATCATTATGCAAGCTTACGTTTTATTTTAATACAAATATATAGAGGTGAAAGACCATAGAGAAGAAGCAATATTAATTCCAACGTTAACAAAAACTGTGGAATACTTATGGAAAATATTTTTTTCAATATGCACTTAGGTTAAACTGGACTTTGATATTAACTGCTAGACTTTTATTTTATAACAATAACAAGTCTAACTATAGACATTTGTGAAAACAGGGAGGAGAAAAAAGAAAAGGAAGCTTTGACATTTAAATACTGTCATAGTTGGACTTCAAATATTTTGCAGAAGAAAATGTACCAACTCCATCTGCTGTAATGCTACAGGGACATTCTAGATTTCAGACACCTACTTAAAATCTGTGCAAACTGATTTTCAATTTTTTTTTCCGAAACTCATTTTTTGTTTAATTACAAATATCCATAACAAAAATTTCACCAAACTGAAATTCTTTAAATACTGCAATGCTTACAGTTATAATAAAATGCTAGTTTTTCAGTGGGGTAGTTCTGCTTTTTTTCTTTTTTGTTAATAGTTTTCCAGGATATAGTGCCTAGTAGATGCCATTTCTTTTCATAAGATTTTTACAACAAATTGATTGGTAGATTGTGCACAGGTTTATTAAGAAACTAATATGCCTATGTTCTGCATTTTTTTAAAAGCTAGTTACTGAGTACTACAATGAAAAAATTTTATAAATACATGTGTATTCAAGAGTTTTCATAGAAAATTTAGATACTTTATGTTTCAGCCTTTTTACAAAAAAAGGGCAAGAAGAGTAAGAGAAAAATCAACCATTCAAGTAGAGTTAGACTAAAGTTTTCAAATTCAGAAGATTTAGGTAAATTCTTCTTTGTATTGAGAACACCTAAATATATAAATTTTGAATCAAACTTTTGAAAATAACTCTTTCCTATATTTTTCTCTGGAGGGGTTGGTGGGTGGCCAAAAATATCTGGAAATATGCATCATTTAAGCAGAAAAGTTTGGTTTCTTTTTGTTTTTAAAGCTACTGTTTCCTTTCCAATTTATCTTACTGGCTAAAAAATGATTTTTGCAGTGGGTTTTGCAATAAGCAAATCTTAGAATCACAAAACCATAGGACACCACATTCTTGAGGAAGGGACCTCAAGGATCATGTGGTCCCACCATTCTAGGCATGCAAGACCTAGACTAGATGTCTCAGCACCCTGTCCAGCCGAATCTTAAAGATGTCCAGTGTTGGGGAATCTACGACTTCCCTGAGGAGATCATCTTTGCTTAAGGATATTCAACAAGATCACTGTTGCAACTGAACTTTGCATGCCCAGACTGATGCAGACCAAACAGCTCTTCTGAGCAAACCCACTGAGGTGAACCACTACAGCAACCTCACGAGGACTGGCAAAGAGAAATAACTGAAATCATAACCTTGGCCAAATCCCTCATCGTCATCTCAGTGTCCTCACTAGCAGAAAGTAGTAGAAAGGAAAGTGCTTGGCTCTCTGTAGGTGCTCATTGCAGCAAGTGCTGAAAGTAATTATGTGAGTTAAGAGTCACCGAGCTGCACTCCAACCACATGGATAGTTACAGATTGCTAAACAGTATAAAAGTAATTTTGTCAAAAGCGCACCAATATAATTGAATGTTCAGCAAAACCCCTCCAACTGATGGCTTTTTTTTTTTTTTTTAATTCTTCCGTTATTTAACATAGAACTGTGTCCTGGGTTCAGCAGCAGCAGTCATTTTTTCTCCTTCTTAGTAGCTGGTGCAGTGCTGTGTTTTTGATTTTCGGCCTGGGGACAGTACTGATAAAGCCGATGTTTTCAGTTGCTGGTCAGAATGTTTAGTCTGATCAAGGACTTTGCTCAGCCAGGGAGGAGGAGAAGCCGGGAGGAAGCAGAGACAGGACACCTGACCCAAACTAGCCAAAGAGGTATTCCGTACCACAGCACGTCATGCCCAGGATGTAGAACTGAGAGTTCCCCAGAAGGGTTAGTTCACTGCTGGGAGGGGGGTGAGGTATCGGTTGACAGGTTGTGAGGTGTTGTATTCTCTTCCCTTGTTATTTCCTTTATCATTATTATTATTGGTGGTAGCAGTAGTGATTTGTGTTATACTTTAATTACTAAACTGTTCTTATCTCAACCTGTGGGAGTTACATTCTTTCAATTCTCCTTCCCATCTCTCCAGGAGTTGGGGGAGGAAGGGGGGGAGTGAGTGAATGAGCTGCCTGGTTGGCTTTAAACCACAACAAACTGGAACATTAAAAACAGTGCACATGTACATATCTACACATGTAGATTCAGCAAAATCCCTATGGAACAAATCCTTTGTTTCTTTCCTGCATCTGTTTCTGAGACACCTGTTCCTGATACATGAACTTTAATTGATACATCTTGCCAATAAACATGCTTATTTTTTTTCTCAAATACAATTAAAATGGCTAAGAAAACTACCCTAATCAATTAAACAATTTCAAATAGTTTATCAGAAAAGTAAGAATCTGTTACTTGTTACTTTTCCTATGACAAGCAAGTCCTTAGGAATTGCCAAGTAAATATGAACACATGAGCATAAACTAGAAAAGGCAAACAGATGAGGCAGAAAGGGAGAAGAAGCAAGGTCAGCAATAGAAATTTACTCGTATAGGTTTGGAAAGAGTATGTAAGCAAGGTTATTTTTCCTTGTATAACTACTATATACAATAGGCTGCAACCTTTTCTTCTCATAGTAATTCTGTTTCTAGACTAAGGGAAAGTTGTATCAATCCAGATAGGAGCTGATTATTATTAACATGATATGGATCTTCTTTTGACTCATGACACTATCTCCCTTCTAAAGAATCATATTATTTTCCTACAATGAAAACAAAGCACAATGTACCAAGGAAACTTCTACACAGAATAACATAATGAATTTAAAAACTTATAGTCATGTGTCAGAGCTTTCATTTCTTGTGCCCCAAAGGTTCAAGACAATTTTAACTGCACCATTTTATATCTACAGTAATAGATCACATCGAACACCTGCTTGCACACTAGATTAGCAACAGTTCAAACAGTGTGCCTTGGCTTAATAAAAACATTAACACTCTGTGTTGGCATTTCTTTTGCAATACTGAGGAAAAAAAATAGAATGCAAAACCAACAACTTGGCTAGAAGTCAACATGGGCTGGAAACACCTTCTGGAATGGGAAGCAAAATAAAGCAAAGTGGTGAAGAGACTTTGTATGTGAGGATTAAAAAAAATGTGGTAAGTGGATACAAGAGATAATTACTTCACAGATATAAGACAAATTAGCTTTTCTCTTGCTATTATATCAGCTATCCCATCAGTTATCTTCAGTGGACACAAGTAAATGCTATTTACTCTTCAAGGCCATAGCTAAAATGCTATATTGACCACACAGTCTTGATTGCAGTGGCAGGTCAATGATACAAGAAAAAAACTGTTAGAACCTGTGATTTTATGCAAATTTACTATAGGGATGGCCAGGAAAATTCTAGATTGCCACATTCTTGTGATCACTTCAGAATATAACAATCCAAATCTGCTGATGTTTTTCAAAATAACTTTAGGCAAATAAACAACCACCATGTACTGCTGAATTACCATGGTTATTTTTTAATCCCATCCACTTTGTTTACAGGACAAAACCACACCATTTCTGTTGTGGTAATTTAACTCATCAGTGTAGATTTTGATCAAAGATTTTTCTTTTCTAAAAAGCCAGATATAAAAGAAAGGAGTTGAAGTCAGCATAATTGCAAAAGCTGCTTTTCTGCAGAAAACCTTCACAGTAAAAAGGGAATCAACCTGCACACATCAATGGCTGCAAAATTCCAAAGGAAAGAGGCTTGAAATTGTAAGGGGAATTCATCCTTAAATTAGTGCAATGCATTCTTAGTCCACAATTATTTAACATTGATATCGATGGAGTAAAAAAGAGAATGAAAACATCATTGAGTAAAGGTAACACAGAATCAAAGACCAGTGAGTGATATGAGACCTGAATGCTGAGTAAGCAGCATGGTTTCTATTCCAGGGAATTCAGAAAAAAGGGGAAAAAAAAGACAAAATTAAAGGAATTATATATGTGTTGTTTGTTTTTGTTTTTGTTTTAATTTCACAGAATATGCATATTAAAAAGAGAATTTCAAAACAAAGATTTTGGTAGTTCCATACCACAGCAGACCCTGGATTCCTGGAGCTTCAGTACTTCATGTGATGGACTTGGGAATCACATGGGCCCAATTTGAGGGCCCAGAGCTCTCACTCTTTGGTATTTTGCACTTAGGGTTGCTTTAGAGATTCAGATTATTCAGCAAGCATACCCATGAAGTCATACATTTCAACATGGTCAACCATACAGAGTGTTAAATATTTAAGAAAAAAGAATGCCAGATATAAATTATAAGACTGGGGGAATACCAGTCTTGCAAATCACTGATTTGGAAAAGCGGCATTACAGAAAAAATAAAACCAAACCCAAGTGATGAACACACCCTCACTTCAAGTCTGTGGTTAAATTGGGTAAACAGCCCTTTAAATATTTAATGAGGGGTAGCAAACAGGAAAAGTTATTATTACTTTCCATCCAGCTTCTGGAAACTTATGTCCTGTTCTGGCATACATACTTTAGGAAGGACATTTAGGATATTTCAAATACTTCAGGATTAAATACAAGGAGTTGAAAGAATTATGAGAATGAAGGTCCATTTGTAACTAAAGTAGGATATGGAGGTCAGGTAAACACTGGCTAACAGGTGAAAAGGGTTAACAACAAAAGCAGCCAGGGACTGGAACAACTTAAGAAGCCTGGTGGAGTACTCTCTAGTACTGGGAACTAATACAAACAATTGAGGCACTATAGGTACAAGTTCAACTACAGCCACTTGGTAGGAACTGCACTTCAGGAAAGTCTACTGTCTTGTGGTATGCAGTGCAGCCAGGCACAGTATTGTCTTGTCATCTGATATTCTACTATGATGAAATCACTGACATCTTAAAAAACCCTACAAAACAAAACCCTAATCAACCCCTCCAGTCCTTTTCACTACTATTAGTACAGGTTTTGGAATTGCCACTATTCCTCTGCACTGAACTCAGGCTCATCCAGAGGCTCTCATTTCCAAATAATCCAACGTGTGAAAACTAGGTAGCTGATGCTTGTAAAAATATTATATTCTACTAGGACAGCCACTTCTTAGTGATCTTTAGGATGCAATTTGAAAATAAAGTGCATTTCATTGTCCTATTTGTTATCTACAGTTTAATAAAAATGTGTTGCAGTTAGAGACGAGTTTCATGTGTTTTATCTGTATTCATTCCCCTGTTCCTTATCTACTCACTGCACTGTTTATTTAAGATTTTAAGAAAAATTCTGTCCAATTTATTAAAAAAACATTGACTCTGTTATGTGGCAAAGACTTATAGCTCCACCTGCAAATTAGATTAGGGTTTCATAAGCCAGCATGCTTGGGTGCCATTACCACAAAAAGGGAACTGTATTGTACTGCATGGTGGCAGCCAGGTGGCTTCCAGCAATAAAACCAGCAATATTCATCTGCAGGGGACTGTAAATTCTTTGTGGAGGGCTCCTTCCCATTTCCCTGAGGAAAAATCAGTGGCTCAAACTTCCTCTTTCTGTTTATTTCATGCACTTCGCTTCAAAGCCAGTTAGCAGATCAAGACATATTTGTGTTCTGAAGAATGAATAACCTTTATATATTTTTATAAATAAATAAGCTCCCACTAAACTTCCAAGAAGATGCCAAAGATTTTATGGCATTTAAACTGGGCTTAAACCACAACATAGAAAGAGACATTCTTTAATGGTAAAGATGCACAAAAAAAGATTAGCAGACACTGGTAGAACTTGTGGTGTTAGGAATTCTGTTGGTTTGTGGACAGGTATCTAAAGTACCTGAAAAATGTTGATTGTCAGTTCTAAGTTTGCTGTTGCTGATTGAATTCCACACCAGAATTTTGAAGAATCTTCCAGTTCCTGTGTAATTTATTCTCGTACACCTTTTGAGTACACATAGTGAGTAATAGCAGGAACCAGGTTAAAACAAAGATGGTACCTTCAAAAAAGAAAAAAAATTCTCCCATTGCAAGTGTCAGGAATTTAACATATACTAACGAAGAAATGTTATTGAGAGATGACTGTTCTCTCGATACATGGGAAGTGTTGCTAATTTATCACACTGTTCTTTACAGAGCTGAAAGTTCTTCATTGCACAAATAGCTTTTCTATTTTGTTATGTAAATATTTGATTTCAAGGGCTCTTGCACTGATTAGATTTCTTCTAGGAAAGACTGTAGACATTGCAAACAGGACAGTTTGGGGACACTTGCAATCTCCTTGGTTTCGTGTATTAGGGAAACACTATACATTAGTTTGCCTTTGCAAACTGAAATCTCCTCACTATCAATTTTCCAACATAACAAAACCTGCACAAAACAAAAGTTGGAAATAATAAAGTAAAAAAAACCAAACCATCATACATAAATTACTATAAATTAAAAAGAAAGGGAATAGAAGCTCTTGGATCTGGGGACCTGATTTAATTAAAGTGCACCACAAGTGCTTACTTTTAATACTAAATGACATCTTCTCTGAAATTTATCATTCAGCTATACATTGCAGCACAATAAGGAGTCTTAGGAGCCCGTTCGCCAAGCACTCAGAATGTGTAAAAAGATGTAAAGACTCCATTAGTTTCAACTAATCTACATCAACTGTAATGTGATAATCCGTAGTGATATTTTACAACAGGAAACCAAGTTACTTTCTCTTAAAGGTTCAGTGACGCTTCTCCTGCCAGTTTTTCACAGCAGACAAGCCCACACTGCCATCTCCCTTAAACACTGGCAATCTGAAGTACATAATCTTTTTTAGTACATTATGATAATTACAGTTATTTCTACTGTTTTGCTGTAGTGTTACTGTATGTAGATTTCTCTACAATGAAATCTTATACTGAGCTCTAAAATGTAAATACTTTCATGGGGTGAATGTGACATAATATCTAAAATAGGTGGTGAACTTCTAATTTCATTCTCTTGACACATTCAGAACTATTTTCCTTTCACATCCTACTCAGCAGAACCCCTTCCTCCACATTTACTTGAGTTATTGAGGGCTATATATTATGAAGTTACACACATTAGGACTCCCCTTACCTCAGAGGAAAACCAAACACCTCCTACAAGTTTTCCTGCCCTTATCAGGCCTTTCAAGTACCTGTAGCAAAGGGATTGTCTGATAACTTAGCATATTGCAGTGACATAGATGCTGGAAAGAAGGTTTCTAATCAGTCTGGAAACTGCTGCTTTTTCCCTTTCCAACAGTAGCAAGTCAAGACAGAGGTACCACACTCCATTTCAAACATGACATCTTCTAGTTAAAGAACATGACATCTAGTTAAGTTCACATGACATCTAGAACATGACATTTAGTTAAGAACATGATGTCTTCTAGTCCCATCCAGAGGGACCTTGACATGTTTGTGAGGTGGGCTGATGCCAACCTGATGAAGTTTAACCATGCCAAGTGCAAGGTCCTACACCTGGGTCGGAGCAATCCCAGGCACAGCTACAGGTTGGGCAGAGAAGAGATTCAGGCAGCCCTGCAGAGAAGGACTTGGGGGTGTTGGTCGATGAAAAAATGAACATGAGCCGGCTTCAGTGTGTGCTCGCAGCCCAGAAAGACAACCGTATCCTGGGCTGCATCAAAAGGAGCATGACCAGCAGGTCCAAGGAGGTGATCCTGACCCTCTACTCTGCTCTCGTGAGACCTCACTTGGAGTATTGTGTGCAGTTCTGGTGTCCTCAATATAAAAAGGACATGGAACTGTTGGAACAAGTGCAGAGGAGGGCCACGAGGATGATCAGGGGACTGGAGCACCTCCCGTATGAAGAGAGGCTGAGAAAGTTGGGGCTGTTCAGCCTGGAGAAGAGAAGGCTGCGTGGAGACCTCATAGCAGCCTTCCAGTATCTGAAGGGGGGCTATACGGATGCTGGGGAGGGACTATTCATTAGGGACTGTAGTGACAGGACAAGGGGTAACGGGTTCAAACTTAAACAGGGGAAGTTTAGATTGGATATAAGGAAGAAATTCTTTACTGTAAGGGTGGTGAGGTACTGGAATGGGTTGCACCTGGAAGTTGTGAATGCTCCATCCCTGGCAGTGTTCAAGGCCAGGTTGGACAGAGCCTTGGATGACACGGTTTAGTGTGAGGTGTCCCTGCCCGTGGCAGGGGGATTGGAACTAGATGATCTCAAGGTCCTTTCCAACCCTAACTATTCTATGATTCTATCATTCTATGAAAAAGACTGGTGCCCATCCCACATTTGTAACAGGAAAATAAAGAATACTAAAGTATTTCTTTGAAATCTAGTTATTGTCCAAAGAACACAAATCTATGCAACAGCAGAAATCCAACAGATGTTTCAACACCAAGATAAAAACAAGAGAGAGCACTGACTTTTGTTAATGTTATTTTTACTTACGTGGTACAGAGCAGTTTCTGGTCCAGGTGTGCCCATGACTTCTTGTCTCAATGCATCCATTTGTAAACTAGGCAATAGTGAGTAATGGCTTGGACTACTACTCTTGTCTCCCTTCTTTTTGGATTTTTTCCCAGTATCTTTTTTGCTATTCCTCTGAAACATGTAGTCTTCTTGACCTATTTTCTCATTGCTCATATAGCGAAGCAATGAATTTTCTGTTGAAAGAAAAATAATGCAAAATATCATTGCGAATTTTTGTATGTATGTTAATCCTGCTTCCAAAATACATAACATTCTTGCTAAGATCTACTGACAGGTTTAGCTTTTCTAGACTATTTCATTAACAAAACCGATTTACTTCATTGGTCTGTATATAATAAGAAAGCAATCTTTTGGTAGGGAAAATTCATCATTCTTCTAGTTTTCTGGTATCTTTGAAAATAAGAGGAACAGAAAATGAAAGAAACCCCACATCAATAAATTTCATCTTGGAGTGTGCAAAAAATGAGCAATGATACACATATGATCATAATATCTGTAATCATTCTTTCAAACAAGATTCTATTGAATACAAATTATTATGGTGCCATACATTTAAAAGTAATTTGCTTTGAACATTCATTTGAGATCATTCACCGTGTCATCCATACTTTCCCTGAATACTCTTCCAGTATCTACCATTGTGTAGGCTCAGGGACATCCTGAGCCAGAAGCGATGTTTGTGAATTTAGGAAACCTCAGCAGGTTTTTCATGTCTTTCATGAAGTTGTCTGGTCTTTCTTTGTATTAAACGTGAACTTTTAGTATCCACAACCTCCTGTGGCAAGAGATTCCTTAGCCTGAATCCAAAGTGCACACAGAGCTAGCTCTTTTTCTTTTTAACCAGCACTCGATAAAGACATTTGATGCCTCTTGGGTCTTGTTTCAGGAAAAATAGACAAACCTATTACCTTACTTCACTCCACACAAGATTTTTATAAATTTTAATTTTTTAATTTTGTCCTGCCTAAATTCTATCAAACTGATAATGGCCAGCCTACTGAATTGACCCCACTCCATAAATCTGATCATTTTTGTTGTCTCCTAAACTTTCTTCAATTCTACTGTATTTTTCTGAAGAGATGAAGAGACCGGAACTGCACACACACCCAGCATGAGCAAGAACTTACACAGTAGCTTAAGAAAATTTCTTAATTTGTCTTGTATTCTTTTCCTAGTAATTCCTAACAGTTTTTCTTTTTTTTTTTCTTTTGCTCTTTACTGAACATTTTGTTAATATTTTTATAGAAATGTCAATTATTACTGTAACATTTCATTTCTGGGAGATAATAGCCACCTCACAGGTTATCATTTTGAATGTGAAGTTACATATCTGAGCCTCACAAACCAGAATTTTGAAGAACTTATCCTTGATGACTTTGAGGTGAATCTAGAATTGCTCTAGAATGTTTTTGATGCAAAAATAACTCATGAAGACAGAGAAATGTGAGATATAATTCTCATTTAAGCATAACAATATTTATCAGTAATAACCACACATTTGTCCGCTAGCATTACAAAATTAAGGCCACTTTCAAAATAGAGTGGATAATATAGCTAAATCAATTAAATGCCAATATGGAGTTAAAGCAAACTGCAGAGCTTTGCAGTCATGATTTTCTTTAGCCTGGCTGAGCAACCTCCTCAATCCTAGTAGAGGCTCTACAAAAAATTAAGTATACATAATGAAAGAACCCCAAACAGGTTCACAAAAATATGTACCTAAGCAAGCAGCAAAATGAGGTCGAAATATGTATACGTTAAAGCATGATAAAACCCATAATGCCTTGTACAAGATGTGTGTTCAGATCACTTACCTCTCCTACTCTCTCTTTTTATTTTATTGGGGTCTTCATAATCCCCCACCCAGTTATATTCTACTGGCATAGAAATAGGCCTTAGTTTCCCTGGAAACAGAGGAAAAAATTGAGATCATGCACCATACGGCAGCATTAAACTAACATTCTTTAGGAGAAGGAACAAATTATGTGCTAAGCCGCTATTCTGCAGGGTTGCTTACGAAAGAGGATCCAGCATTGCCTCTGAATAAGAGGTTAAGATAGAAGTTCTGTTTGCTTTATCAGGCAAGAAGCAGCTAAGTATTTAATGGATTTTTTTTCAAGTTTAGAAAATAAATCCAGTGCCCTATAAATTCATCAGCAGACTGACAATTGAGACTGAAAAATGCATTCAAGTTACTTTAGCTTTCACTGAACAATATCTATTTATTATTCTGGAAGCCCCTGGCGCACACATGAAGAGAACTGCTTTAAAGCATATGTGAATTGTTAGTAACAGAAACGTGTCCCACGTCACTAAAGTACCTTGAAAATAGCATCTTTGCTGTGGGCTTAAAAGATCCATCAGCGACTGAGTAAGAAAGGAAGAAGAAAACCTCTATGTGTAGCTTCTTTTGTAGGATTTCACCCACAGAAAGCAAATTACTGTTGGTAAATTCATTTTGGTTTCAGACAGCAAGAGACAGAAAAGCTGAAGACTCTTGTATGTTTAAAATTTTTATTTGGAAGCTGCTGAATTGATTTTGTAAGATTATGTGCACTATGATTTCTGCTTAAGGATTCCACAAATATAGTTGAAAATTCAGTGAAAGTGTGGTATGCAACTTAGTGGGGTTACTTCAAGTGGCCTGAAGTTTTTAGCAAGTTTAATAGTATATTGAAAGGAATCATAGAGTAGCATAGCATATGGCACAGTATCTGGCAGGCTTGAAACAAAATGTTTTCACAACAAGGTCAGCCTTTGCTCTTTTTTGAATCAATCTACTGATAACAAAACTGAAAAGTGGGAAAATTATTTGTTTTTAAAAATAGCAGAGCTTAAAGTAAAAAATTAAAAGTCTTGTTAATTATTTTAGTAGAAAACCCCTACATAAAAGTGATCTGTCTTATTCCACGTTTTTGAGGTAAATCCATGATACACTGAAAAAAAATACAAATTTTCAAACATGTTTGTCGACCTGTTGAAGTATGGCATTCATGGGAAATACACCGATACCCTGCAGGCAGCACAATGCTAAAAGGTTGCATTGTCTTTTTAAATAATTGACAAAAAAGTTGTACATTCTGTACAGACCACAGCATCAGGTCACAAATACATCATTGTTCAGGAAATACAATATATATATTTAACTTTTTATTTATAATTTATTTTACTATTTATGGACACATATTTAAGCCTGATTGAAGCGGTGAGAGTTAGAGCACACAGTTAAGAAGTAATTTCCTGAATAGGGATGTATCCGGCTCATGTTTACTTGATCAGAAGGAACTTTCCAAGATTACTTTTTCTAGAAATACAGTATTTTCTTCTTTGTGAGGCTGAACTCAAAGTACCTTACTGAAAGGACCTGCACACTTAAAAAGGTACAAATCCTATAAAATCATGTGAAGTCTGATTGTTACCAAAAGCTAAAGTCAAAACAAATTTTCTACAAAATCTCTAGCTGTTCAAAGTGCATATTTTTTGTAGCTGGCAGTAAATCTGAAATGACCCAGTTTGTTTCTTTCCTTAAACTCAAGTTTCATTTGCCTGCTACCTCTGCTCATCTCCTTCTTCTTAACCTCTATGGATTCCCTAAATCTGTTTTCCCAGGCGACTACACTCAGGAAAATTTCTTTCTTTGGATGTGAACAGAAGCTTTCTGAGGCAACAATTATACAACGGCTGGAATTATAGCAACAATTATACAACATGAAAGAAAAATCTCTCTGCCAACATTGTCAAAAAATGTCAAAAGATTCCAATAAATTATGGCGAGTCCTATTAACCTCTCACAAAGGAGGACTGAGAAATAATTTAAAAAAAAAAAATTAACACCACTACAAAATTAATGAGTATGTGTTGAAAATAATTATCTCTTTAGGCCTTGGAACTCTGTTTGACCTTCTTTAATGGGTCACCATAAGCCATAAGAGCTTTATTGTCATTTTCCACATTTCTGTGAAATCCTAAAGTCATGCCTAGCTGCAAATCTTATGCTAACAAATGTCATGTGAGAAACTTCAGTGCTGAAATTACAGTTTTTAGAAAACGCACTTAAATGAAAGTGGACTCGATGGTGTCAATTCATTAAAAAAGAAGTGAGATCAAAAGCGAAAGGCTGTACAAAAAATGTGTTAAATAATGACTGATTTTCAGTGCAGTCTTTGATCCATGTATTTATAACCCTTTCTGCTAATAGAAAAAAAGGCTAAAAGAGCTAACCTGTAACAGAATAATGGATTCAGCAGTCCTTGAAGAAGCAATGTGTTCTTTTCACTCTAGACTACCAGTATTAAAATTTAACATCAGGAACAGAGAGTACACCTCTCTTAATGGAACTGACTGCATCCACCAATTGTAGTAGTTGAAAAACTGGAGTAATAAAATTGACATATCCACTTTGAAAACTTAGCAGTTATTTTGTATTCTATGGGCATGGTCAGAAGGCACCTGAAACCCCTTTGAAATCAAAAGGATACTGAGGATTTGCAGCAGGATTGTGTAGTTGTGTAGAAAGGGTGCATTTTATGAAAATGTATCCTTTAATGCTGTGTGAGCACATTGCTCTAGGCCCTGAGGATACTTTACAGAGCTCTAGCTCCATTTATATGAAGGTCCCCAAGTGAATTTGCAGCTCAGCTGCATGATGTACTAAATCTATGCTTCCACATAACTTAAATCTATTTTCTTCTCAAAAGGATATGATGTCAGGATTACTATAACAACTCCAACATAAAGCTTGTATTTCAATTTAAAATTTAAATACTGAAATAACATAGCAAGAAGGGTGAAAAAATATTCAAGTGTGTGCTCAGCTAATATCACAGTAGTCAAAATATCTTTTTTAAACATGAGATTTCCTCTTCAATTTCTTTTATAACCTAACAACTCTATGAGTGCACGATTTTATACTTGGCAATAAAAAAACAATTCTCCCAGTACAAAGTTGAAACAACTTACAATACTAGCTAAAGAAAGACTTCCAACAGATTCAAAGGGAAAATAACCTGGATGATCAAGGTCTGAGGAGTAGAACTCTTACCAGAATTTGCATGAGTTCTCACCCTAAATAAGTCAAAATCCAAAATGTGGAAGTAGCATGAATGCACGTGTATGTTTCCCTATCATAGCAAGCAATTCATCTTTTCTTGCACGCAATTCAGCGTAGGCTGAATCTGGACTAAAGTGGTACAGAATTGTTAGCAAAATCAATACTCACTGAAAAGATTTTCATTCTTAAAACCAGAAGCAGATGCACAAAAATCCTAAAGTCAATAAATGGTGATTATCTTCATTAGATCAATGCCATACCATATGTTGGTGTGCTCTCTCTCCTTCCAGGACCACTTGTTCTTCCTTTCTCATATTCATAGCAGTATAGAACTGCATCTTCTTCAACCACATTAAAGCGTTTCCGATATTCCTGGTCAAGAAATGAGTTTGGAGATTCGGACCCTGTATGAACCGGCTTGCCCACTATATGTCTGCCAACATCATCACATGGGAGATTTCCCTTTTCATCCCTTTAATAAACAAGAGAGGTTTTTAATGCATTGGGATAAGACTTTTTTTTTTTTTTTTTTTCTATGAATATTTCAACAAACTGTGAATATGTCAATATTTAATACAAGCAGGAAACAGGTATCATCAACCAGGACAAAACACAAACTACTAAAGGCATCAAATAATAGAGCAAGCTGTGCCTGGGATAGGAGCACTCTCCTTGCATTAGATGAAGCAGGGCTCAGTAAACCCACTGGTAGGACTGTGCCCAGAGATGGGTGCAACAGACCTAATCAGATAGTAATTTCTGGGCAGCAAAATGCGCAAGAGGCAGCCGAAATAGAAGCTGGAGTCTCATGCCCCTGTTGGGCATGAGGTCTTATTGGGCTTCTTCCCCTCTGGACTGCCATGTAAGTTCCAAGCTAGCTGCGTGCTGACCCAGACTTCCCTTAGCTTCCTGAGGCTCCATCTAAGGATGAAGCAAAGCCTCCTCATGGGATCCAGGCAGCCACGGAGGATGAGGAAGGGCTCTCCTGCCTTGGCTGCAACAGCACAGCACCACATCTCCCCAGTGACCTCTTTGCCAGGCTGCTTTCCCAGGGTAGGGATGGTGTTGGCTTAGCAAGGGGCTGTTGCAGCCCCACTGGGGTTGTGAGACCATCTCCAGTCATGGAAAGACTTTCTGTGGCGACAGTGCTGGGCAATCCTAGCAGGCAACATGACAGAGACTGACATAAATCAGCCAGATGCCAATTGATGCCACAGCTACCATCAAGGGCTGGAATAAGGAATTCTCTGTGATAAGGAGGGCAGCCTGAGTGGGAGGGATCTTTATGGTGAGCGTGGAGGGAAGTGCAGAGCCACCAGACAAACAGCCTTTGCCACAGCCCTTTGGAGATGAGGGCTTCAGTTCTCACTCCTGAAGGTATACAACAAATTTGAGCAGGCACTAACTTGTGACTAGTGCTCGTAAGTAACTGCCACACAGAAAGTGTCATTCTCTCTTTCTCTTGCCATCCTTGTGCTGTTATGTCAGCAGCTGTGCTATCTGTGGATATAGTCACCTAGGCATCATGGCTTCAGGCTTTTACAATTTACAATAAAGTATCAAGCCTTTTACTCCATTCCAGTAACAAAAGGAGGGTTTGTGTGCTTGTTTGGGGTTTTTTATTTGGCTTTTTTTTTTTTTTTTTTCCTTTGGAACAGCAACAACAAACTGAGAAACAGATGCTAAACAGTTTGATAATACCCAATATCAAGACATGCTTAAATATAGTTAATCATGGACAAAATAAACTGATGAAATGCCAAAGCAGTTTATTCAGAAACACTGTACACTGTGTGACAAGCTTGTGAAATGAAGTATAGTCCATCAGGATTAAGCTGATAAAAAAAAATTCAAATGTACAAAGCTTAATCTCTCTGTAAGATTACAGCTTGTACTAATATGCATTAGAAGATTTAATCAGAGTTGGTCTAAGGTAGTACATTATAATCATCATGTAAGAAATGTTATTTATAAATAATCAAAATGTATTTTGAAGATCTCAGTTTCTAGAGCAGAACTCAAAAAGTGCTGAGCAACTGATATTAACTAAAAATACTTAAAAAAAAGAGGATACATTTCTTATCAAATTAAATTACTTTTGTAGTGGTAAACATGATCAATAGCAGTCCAAAGGCACTATTTCTTTGGAGATAGTTTCAGTTTCAGGATCAACAGGTCTTTACCATATAACTACTGCACTGAATGAGAAACCTAAGACTATGTTTCGGTTGGGGTTTCTTTTTCCAGCTTTTTTACAATAATGGGTTAGAATAAAATACTTGATATTTTTCCCTATGGATTGTCTATAAAAAGTCCTCAAAATATTTACATAGGCACAGCAAAATACTCTTATCAGAGACACAAAAGACACATTCAATTTCTATGCATAATTCCAGTGTCATGACTGACAATATTTTTATTTAATTAGAAGAAAAAAAAATAGCAAACTAGACTATGTATTCTGTTTGTCTCTTTGTCATATTAAGAGAGATACTAGAGTAATTGTGTCAACAAGTTCAACTATGTTATATGTGTCATATTTCAAATAAAATGGCCATTTTTTCCCCCAAGAAATAAAATCAAGCCAGGTAAAGATGAAGCAGTGATGAGGAAGAAATGGCTTCACAAAAGGCTTCTGACAACATCTATGTCACAAAATGAAATTCACTCTTCTGCCCTGCAAGGTTTTTCATATCTCTGAAGAGTAAGAATTTATTATGGAACCACAACTTCTCCTCCCTACTAGGCAGTTTAATTTGCCATATACCTCACTCCTGGATAACCCCCAGGAAAGTCTTGTCAGTATCAGCTCATACATCTTTTTAATTGGCTAGAAGAGTTACAGATAAGAAAGTCTAAGAAAAACTCAGCTACAAGGAACTCAGCTACAAGAAAGGATATGCTGCCCTACAACCCTTCCAAGAAAGTTAACTAAAAGAAAAGCAAGAAGTAATTTGAAAATACATTGACCGGACATATGATAGCCTGTGTCTAAGAATATGGAAGCTTTAAAAATACTGATTTCTCTAAAACATGTTCCTAGACCTCTTGATAGCTACTTCCATATTATTTATAAGTCATAATTCTCTCAAAGTTTTAGAAAAGCAACATCTGTGTACCTTATGGACTTATACTGAATCATTTGAGGTCATGTGAGGGGAGGGTGAAGAATCTGAAGGAGGATCTGCTGATTTTCTGGCTTAGCAAGCCCAGAGACCTGGGAAAGATGAAAATACCCATGCCAGGCAGCAGGTCAGAGTAGCAGATATATTTACAGGGAACAGCACGGTCACTGCAGAATCTTGCAGAGAAGCAACACTAAAACACAATCCTGAAATCTGCTCTAACAAATCAACTACATCTAGAAAAGAAAATGCTATGGCAGAACAGAATGGTGATGTGTTTGAAGTTGCAAGTTTCTTGCTTTTAGCTTACCCTCCCTTGTTGCATCATGGTCATTAGGAGAGGGGATAGATAGGAACTCTTCCCCTAATTTATAGATTCAGGCTTTCAGATAATTTTAGCTCTTCCGAAATACAATGAGACTGTTATGGACAATAGATTAGCCAATATTTGAGAAAATAGGGTACAGAACCTTTTATTCTAAAGGCTACTGTCTGTTTTGCAAACAAGACATTGATTCACACCGACACAAACATGTCTACTCTTAATAACTAATTCACCTGCAAAATGAAGTGTTATCAGCCTAATCCTGCAGGGAAGGCTGATAAACAGGTAGGAACAGAACAGTCAGTTACTTTACAAATAGTTTCTTACATTGAATTATACCTGAAGTGATCTTGTTTACCTTGGAACATAAGGTTCTGTTGGAGGTGGGGGTATGTAGAGATCCTGAAGGGCAGAGCTATCTCTTTTTGTGGGTGTGCTGATAGTGCTGGATGGTGTAGCAACACTGCTTGTAGGACTTCTAGGAATAAGAGGCTGATTCAAAAGAGAGAAATAATCAAGATTATCCTTATATATAATACATTTTTATTTGCAACAGTTACAAACATTCTATAGTTCAGAAAGTCAAAGAAATAATGGTTCTAATATTTTGTGTGCTTTTAAACTGACTGAAAAAACACTCATGCTGAGGAGACAGATCTTTGAATGGCCATGTATTGTGCTTATAAAATTGATGCCTCTGATTACATCATTTTTCCTTTTTGCACAGCAAGATTATTGCCAATGCCCATAAAAATAGTAAACAGTAGAGCCATTGGTAAAATTTTAATGAGTAAATAACATCCAGAAAATCCCTTAATTAAACTAATACTGTAAAGAAAGAGTCTAGTGTTTCCAGTAAAAGGTGCATAAGTAGGCATTAAATTAAATGTCATCTCCCCCATCTGCTCTACAGCTTAGGAATTAATTGTAAGAGCTTCAGTTTATGTCTGCAGATGCTGTAAAATCAGGTACTGCATCCTCAGAGCACACACATTATGAGACAGAATAAACTGGAGATCATTATTATTATTATTATTATTTACTCCCCTGAGCACACACCTTACAAAGTAACATTTACTCACAGGTAAATAAACTGTATACCCCTTGCAGAATAATCATGCATTCTGGCTATCATTCCTGTTAATCAAGTATCTCTCTCATTAAAGACACCATAATAATAGGGACACCATCTCTCTCATAATCAGACGTCCCTTTTCATTCCTCAACTTCAGTATCTTGGCTAGTTAAATAACAACCAGCCACATGAAGTCTTTATTAAATCACTGTAGGGATAGAAATTACAGAAAGATTTTTCTAACAGTCTCTATAAAGATGCAGAAAAAGGAAATGAGAAGAAAACTTTTATTGCTTTGGTCTACTTAATAACATGTCTGCCTAATAACAAAAGCCTTATGTTGCTTGGCTTGTGTGATAGCTATACTCAAGCAGAAGAAACAAATGGCAAAACGGCAGGTACAACAGTATCTTCAGATACCATAAAAATAATGTAATATAATATAATATAATTAATATAATATAATATAATATAATATAATATAAAACAAATGCTGAGTTTTGCTTTGAAAGAGTTCTTTCCCCTCCACCTTCTCAGAATAAAACTTCTTAAATAAAGAAGTGTTGGGATTAAAGAGAGTTCACCATACCTATAATTTCTGACCTGAATAACTACTGGAGGACACAAACACTTCTCCTTGTGTTGATGACACAAGAACTTTAAATACTGACTGAACAGGTGTGTAGAAACATCCTTCTACCAGCACTATTAAGAATGCTTTATGACAGACCAATAGGGCATTTCTGTGCTGACTAATCAGTTATCATTTTCTAGGTGTTAATCTTGACACTGTAGCATTATGCCTATACTGGCATATAGCATTGTACTATGTACATGCATTATATGTAGCATTATACTATATGTATAATTCAGCATTATACTATACTGCAGAAAACCCCAAAAGTTCAACAGCAGGAATTTTTTCATAATGTTGGCCTTTTATCACTTTTAAGCTAGTGATTAGCCATTCAAATTCATGCTTATCAAGCAAAGCCCCCATCAGTGCATTACTTTTTATTCAACCCGTATGTAAGAATAACGCATACCACCTCATCCTTTAGCCAGTTACTGCTTTGTTCTAGGAACAGAGCTGTGTCAGATGCTACTTATCTCAAACATAATAAAATGTATGCTTAAAATTTTCCTATTAAAGCTTTGCAAGACCACCTTTAGAGCAATACAAACTGGCACAAGTTTTCTCTTTTTGAATGTCAGGAAACCATCTCCTCTAAACAATGATGCTGCTAAATTCTTTCCTTGCTCATTAATGTGAGTATTCTGTAGCCAGGCCAATGAAAGACAGCCAGTATTTACAGGAAGAGAGGGAGAAAGATACACACACACAACCAGACAGGTAAAAGACTTCACAACCACTAAAAACAAGAGACAGAAGTCTGCAAAAATAAGAATAAAGCTGGGGACAAAGCTGGGTAAAAATAAAATAAATAAAAAAAAATCTTTCAGAAAACCAAAAATTTTATCCTTTAATTTTTAATCTGTGACACTGTAGCCACAGACATCCTTGAACCACCTGCTAATACAACACCAGTTATTTCCTTTCTGATACCTTGCACTTCTCTGACAAGTACACTTTGGGGCTTGCTAGCTAGCCTGTAGAATTGTCATTTTAAGCAAAAAATAATTTTGTGACTTAGACTATGTTTACACTTGTTAAGCCAAGGCTGTTGTTGTTCATGGCTCATACTGGCAGAGACACTGAGAGGAAGACAAGCTGAGTAGGTGGATTTGCGCTTCTCCACTTTGAGGGAGAAGACAGCCCTTTACTTTACCTGCATGAAAAGGTAGATAAAAGGAAAGGGGGGCCCAGAGACTAGACTGGTGGCAATCAATCAGTTTATGGTGTATGTCATATGACAAAAATCATGCTCAACATGACAGAGATCTGGAGTTACAACAGCTTCATGAGACTCTAGTGATCCTGACCAGCTTCTGGAACGCTAGAGGACACAGGTAAAGAATTTCCCTTATGTTACAGACAAGGATTAACTATCTAAATTGGTTGGACTCAATGATCTTAAAGGTGAGTGCAACTGGAAAAAATGTTATTCAGTGTACCACAGGAAACCACAAGTTATTCAGCTACCTGAAGGTAAAAGTTTTCCCTCGAACTGGTCCCATGTCTGACACTTTCAGAAATTACAGTGCAACTGGTGACAGTTTGAAAGACTGTGGTGTCACACAGGATGGCAATGTGGGTATAACTTTCCATGGCACCTGGAGCTCTCAAGGGGATAGAAACTGTAATAAAATCTAGTGGAAGCACAATCCTCTAGGACTGTCTCAAAACTAGGATTTCTTCATATTTTCCATAATTGTGTCATATTGTCAGTCAACTCTCCAGCTTATTTCCACAAAAACAGAAAAGCTGTGTTACCAGAAAAAAGGAGAGAATCCAAATTTAAAAATAGGTCACCACTTTTTTTTTTTTTCTTTTTTTTTTTTTTAAATAAGTATATTTATCACCTCTTCACCAGTAAATAGGTAGCTCAGTAAGAACTGTTACACGGTAAAAGTATTCAAATGGTCTCTTATGGTAATAGTTCAACACACTGAGGGCAAGGTAACTACCACCTTGTTCTTTAGGAGTTCAGCTTTCATTTTATAGATAACTAAAAAGTCTTCAGATTCTTTTGGCTGAAAAGACAGCCTTGAGAATATGGCCTGCAGGTTCAGTGCATCTACATGGCTTTTTGCATTGCATTTTAGAAAGGCCACAACTGCTCAGTTCCAGTCAATCTGTGCACCTGCAAGTAAATCAGCCACGCAGCTCTCTAGTTCAATGGCAGCCATTCAGAGGACCATACACAGGCACATTAAACAGAAAAACACATGGATATTCACTAAAGTATTTCTGAATTGGATGCCTTGGAGATCAGTTCTATCACTGAGTTAATTCTCTTCCAATGGCTAGAGCTTTTTCCTGCTGCTGTCCCTTTTGGTAGGCTGTCCAGGGCAAGTGAGATTGCTGAAACAGCAATAAAATGAAAAAGTTTTCAGGTCCTAAAAGTTAAATACTTGACCCACAGGAGCAGCTTGCCAGAGAAAGTTCAGAAGTTACGTATTAAAACTGGAATAGCCTTAAGAATGTAATGCAACAGACTCTTCATCAATCTTAACCCACAATGACAGATACAAAATCCGTATTTAAATATATTTTGGAGTACTATTTCTCAAACATGTTGGATGCACCATCCTCCTTTAGGATCATTAGTCTTTATGGTCTCTTTCCTACACTGTCAGTTGGCCAGGAAACAGATAAACAATCATCTTTATTTACAGCAGCTCAGTTTCTTTGACACAGAGGAATAAGAAGTCCCTGGAAGTACTGGCTGATAACTCACAGACACTTAACTCCCCTCTCCTCCAGAAGCTGCTCTGTGTCCGGCTGGTGCTGCCATGCAGACCCTACTCTCTTCCTACCGGGACTTATTGCTGCTTTTCCCATCTCCAATCCTGAAGGAACTGTAAGTCAGTAAGTCAGTAAGTCAGAATATTACTTTTGCTTTCTCTCTCTAAACAATGAATGTAATTAATATTTAATATATACTATCAAAAATTCTTTTAAATGCTTTTTAAAACTCTTTGAACCTTTCATTAATTCCCTTGGAAGCTACAAAACATAGTTTGAGAAACACTGCTCCAGAAAAAGACATAGAATTTTTTAAAACATAAGCAAAATCAGTACAAAATTTTAAGTGGTAATATCCTTATACAGTATTTGCATCAATAAACAGATTTTACTGTTGATATATTTTTCATATTGGATTAAGGTTATGACAATTTATTGAACAGAATATTTACAATAAAATACACTTTTTATAAGACCAATTATGTCACTAAGTAATGAAATGCTATAACTAATTCATACTTTGTATGAATCCATTTTAACAGTGCTGCAAAGAACGTCCAGTTCCCATATAGTTAAAATACAACTAAGAAACCAAAAAGCAAGCAAGTCAGCATTTTATTCAAACTTTATGGTTGAAGAGTGTAAGGTCATTAATTCTACTTATAAATCATGAAAACAGAATATACCATTGTCTCTAGATCAATGAAGGAGGCAATATAATCACATACGGGAAAATACTGAATAAAAATTATAAAAGTAGTGTTTTATCTCAAACAAGGACTCTGTTGTTACTGTTCCTGTTGCTTCTTAGGAGGCTGAAAAGCTGAATACATAATTGCGGAGACATGAACCATATCTAATCCCAAATGAAGTCTCTTAAAAGAACTGCAGATACTGAGCTGTTGGTGATTTTGTAACAGTACAATTTAATCACACACAAAACAGTACAGTGAACTATTTTAAATATACAAAAGATGTCATTTAAATAAGCTTGTTGAAGAGTGTGACAGTGACTAAGAGGGGTCAGAAGGTTTCTTTCCAAGTCAACACAGAAGACGTGGTTGGCAGCTAGACCTGCCCCCAACCTCACTGACATCAGTAAGAGCCTTTTCCCTGATAGTGGCAGGTGTAGTCCAGATCAGCCAAGGCATGGAAACATGTTGATCTACCACTCCTTTTCTGAGTTATAAAGAAACTGGATGAAGAGTCTTCCACACTGTAGTCAAAGTCCAGTTTCTTTTGACTAATTAACAAAGCATTTTCCTGAAGGCAAAGGAGGACTTCGCAGCTAGCTGCTTGCTAGTATGATGATAGCAACTTACATAAGATTTCATATGCTCCAAGAATCTTCCCATTTGAAATTTCCACCCTTGTTCAAATAGCATTTCAGGAAGTCTCCCTTTGAAACCTCCCCAAAATAACACAAAGTGGAAAGCAGAAATAAAACAGACAATTTGGAGTAGACGACATTTATTTAAGTTAGGTTTTGAACCAGAGCAAAATTTGGAGAGTTCAAAGATAAATAAGTTACCTCTATATCAAGCAATAAAATAGAAAAATTAAAGATTAAACTTAATTGGTTTGTTCAACACATTCAGTAGCAGTCAGAAATTCAAACACTGTGATCTGAAACATCATTCTAGGCTGTCACATAACAGATCAGTGTATCAGAAAAAGTAACTGAAAGGCAAATTTAGTAAGATTTGTCTTGCAGGGATAATATATTACTATTTATGGTACAATACCATATTAATGAATACATTCAATTGCAAAGGCAACCACAAAATTCACCAAGGCCACACCTGTCTAATTCGATTGTTACAAAACCAATAACGAAAAACATGGTCTGTTGACTATACAAATTTGGATATGACTCCAGAATGCGTCAAGGGAGAACTCTGATTATCTGTGAGAAGTTAGATACTGATAGATATTAAAACATACAATCATCAACTGACTGAAAAGAAAAAACCCAGCACTTTCTTTAATCACGTCAGAAGGGGAAAAAAAGAAGAATGTTTTTCCTTCTGTACTGATTGACCTTAGAGCTGGAATTCATGTACTTGTAAACACAAACTCACTATCTAATGGTGCATAGTATAGCCACAGGCTAACTGTATTATTTTACTGTACATAAAGCCATTTCATATCAGTTTCAGGACTGCTACAGAGGATGCATAATTCTTTTCCTCCTTCTTCTTTCCTTCCCCTAATCTTTCATATTTATTCTAAGGATAGAAATATTTGTGAAAGGTATGAAAATACCACATTTCTGATAAAATGAAAAAAAACACAAACCCAAACAATTATTCAACAATTATGTAGATTGCATTTAACTCCTAATTCATGGCAAGACTACAAAGTGAAGGAAGAGCTGTTAAAAATAAATGACTGAACAGTCTTAAAATGTATTAATGCCAATTAGTAGCCAGTTAATATCTGAATGATCTAAAATCATTTTCCTCTCAGAGACCACAAACATTTGGCTGGCATATGGCTTATGTAGATCACTAACAGTGGACAGTAAGCTTTTAAAAATTTTATTATCAGAATGCATAATTTAATTACCTGGATATCCTGTCACTCACACACCAAACTACTTGATACACTGGTAGTAACTGCATACTGCCTGAACTGGAAGATTCATCTAACATTTTCCCAGCTTACAGGCATACTTAGTACCTCTCCATTAAGTCTTTTTTTCATGTAGCTGCAAATGGAAAACCTCAAGTTCTTACATACAATTACTTACTGAACAAGGAGAATGTAATTTACCAATAAAACCTCAACATTATTCACTTCCAGCTAAAATTAAGGTTTGAAGGCCCTCAATTAAAACATCCCAGTGTAAATCTCAATTTAAATGAGTCTCTTAATTTAATTCACTGAAATATTTACCGTCTACGTTTGCTGCAACAGCTGTTCAAAATATTCATTGGTGGGGTGCATACAAAAACTCAATCTCTGTTTATGCGTCATCCTTCTTACATTAGGGCAAACTTCTACATTCCCACCTCACTCGATGCAATTTGATAAGAATGTGACACCATATTTTCCCTCTGTTAAGTCCATTTGCAGAACCAAAAAACCACAGCGGACAGTTTGCAGATTCTAATTCCCATTTTATCAGAAAATCATCCCCATATCTTATTCTAGAGTCTTTTGACTATTTTGCTCATATTTTGTACTTTAACAGAATTATTACTGAGTCAAAACTTCTTTATAGCCTGTGTCTGTTGAATAATACATATGGTTCAATTAACTTAGCTCTGGGATGACAGCACAGTTATAATATTCTCAATTATTTCATGACATCCTGATATAGCAAAAAAAGTTGTAATTTCTCCTGCTCTCAAAGGTGATGGTACTGCTTTTCCTAATTATTTTTTTTTTTTATTGCTGTCACTTTACTCCTCTCCTTTAATACTATGTACCAGGTTCCTATTACAGAATAGCACCCTTATCTGAATCAGGAACATTAAGAAATTTCAGAACAGCCATAGGGAAAACTGCAATTACAAAACTTAGTTTTATGGAAGGTTTTTTTTTTATTATTATTTTCCAGAAAATTTTAAAGTAAATTCTGTTAAATAAACATAATTATTTCATCTTTTGAATGGCTATAAAATTACACTTCACTGCTTTTGCTGCTTGTTATTAATAAAATATAGTTTTCATTGTTTGATAGTACTGATGTCACACAGGCTCTGTTTAAATTTTAACATCATCTGACTTTAACATCTGTTCACCTCTGTGACTTTAACATCTGTTCACCTCTGACCTGCATAAATCAACAACAGAAATCTCCACATTATGCAGCTTCTGAAGTCTGTATTCACTTCACCCTGGAGCTTTTCCAACATTCAGTCTACTTAAGAAAACTGTTGTTTCTGACACTAAAATAAAAAAATTACAACATACATGTGCAACACTGCACACATAAGCATAAAATGAGATTCCAGCCTTTTCCTGGTATCATTTGGTAAAATCAGAACTATATCATCATGATATCAGAATAATCTCTTTAACGTTCAACAGCATCCCTATTTGAACTCATATTAGCCTTAATAATATTTTCTATGTTATCAGCAAAAATACCCCACATGCAAACCAATACTCTCATTACTCCCCTTCCCAAACCTGTAAAATTACAGAAGACCTCTATCTATGGTCAGTCTCATCTAATACAGATAATCTACAGTTGAGCTAGCTGTCCAGACTCTCTTTATCATCAAATGGAGAGAAAGAGGCACACACAATGTTCAGTTCACCTCATCCTATCTGAAATAGGGCAAGATGAATGAACCAGTACCTGTTATGTATGTCTGATGGCCAGAGTAAAAATGAGGAACCTGAATTATATGTAGATATGTACATAGCAAATATCTGAAGTTAGATCAGTTGAATAACACCCTAGTATCTGTATTGAACTACTGACGCTGAGATGAAAATCAAAGCCAAGTACAATACATTAAAAGACTACTTGATTTTTGCTTCTGGAAGTGAGTGTGGAGTTTTCAAACAGGACCACAACTTAAGCTCATGACTGCATTCACTGTAAAAGGACCACAGGAATTCTGACTTTCCTACTGGACCTAGTTTAAATGGTGGAAACTAGTTTCTGTCCAGTTTCTTCCTACCCTTTTGGAATATCCCGCCTTGAACTGGTTGCTTATTTGCAGTTGTCTGCATCAATGACCAATGTCAGAAACTTCTGTGGTGGGGCTTTCAGTGTAATTATTCTAGCAACAAATGATTAAATTAAGCAAAAAGGAATTATTTAGCAGAATGACACAATTCACCCAAAGAAGTACCAAACTCACACGAAGAGGATTTAGGCTGTAAGCATTTGACCTCATTTAAAGCAATGATGTGCATTTTTCTTCTGTATTGATATTCTCACTAAATCTATGCTAAAGTGAAGTCTTCTAGTATGGTCATTCATACAGTCATATCATGCATACAGATTTGCAATTTTATGTTCAGACACTAATAAGACATTTTTGGTAGGAAGTTTTTTATCACATGTCTAGTCAGTTTTTTATATCTGAAAGAAAGACATCTCAATAATTCAAAAATTACTCAGTTTCAAAAACAATGATGCATTTAACCATTATAAAATAATTTTATATATATATATATACTTATTTGAAATAAGTTCTTCAATGCATTAGTTCTTTTTAAGAATCTCTTAATATTTTAAATGGCAAAGATCACAGCTGCTGGCAGTGTCATTTCCATATCTCATTTTCCTTTTGCCCAATCCTTGCAGAAGTCTTCTCTCTCTCAAATATGATTTCAAATTAGACTATTGTGATAATAAAAATGTCACAAAGAACGCAATCTTTACACAAAGAAAATACATTTCTAAACAATGTTTTATTTGAACTGAATGAAAAAAGGGATTATTTCCAGCTCTATCTGTTGATTATAATCTTTCATTAGTCTGGACATAACTTTTATTTCCTACAGTAATCCATCAGAGTGACATTTTATCCTACAGTGAAACATGAAAACTTTCCATGGTTTTCAGCACATTGCAGGCTTACTAAAATTAAACACCTAGCTGGACATCCTGTGCTACACATCTTTACATGCAAGGGTTCTTAAGGACAACTTTGACTTACATGAAGAAATTTTGATGGTCAAGTGGTTTAGTGAATAAAATCACCTTGTAAATCCTCCTACAACTCCATCACTGATCAAACTGAGAACTCTAGATCTTTTCATCCCCTCTTTCTTTAAGGTTTTACTGCCTGAGAGATTAACAAGAAATCAAACTAAATTTTTTTATTTTATGAAGTATGCTTCCTTTCCATTGGCTAGAAAAGTTATCTGGGGCTATATTTCTGCATTGAAAACCACTGGGACTACTTCCTAACTTTGAAGAGTTCTATTAACAGGTTTAATTTCAATTGAGCCTATGAGAACAAACTGCAGAGAAACAATTTTTCAAAGTACGCAAGAGTAAATCCATATGCTGCTGAGATGAAGCACAATAAAGCATCATTGAGATAATCTATAGTTAAAATGATGGTGTATGACTTATGATTAAGCTTCATTACCTGCAGAGCAAGGGGTTTCCATCTCATATTTTTCAGTAAAGCTGGTGCTGAGGTAAGCATGCTCTGAGGTCGCTTTTTCAAAGTTAAGATAACACCACTCGGATCCTCTCGTAGTGCATTCACCAAATTTTTCAACTGCCACCCCACCTGGTAACCAGTAAAATCATTACAATAAAATTGAGGTACAGTATTCAATATGTAATGTTCCCTTTTTAAATAAGATTAGTAAAATAACATAATAGGAGTGTATATATATACATATTAAAGGAGATTAACTCTAGAAATGTCAAAAATAAGTTACTGCATAATAATCATGTCAACTAAAATAATTATTCTAATGCATTAAGATGCATATGCATCATATCAGGTTTTAGAATTAATAAACTATTGCTATTCCACTGTAAATGCACAATTAAATCTCAAAGCATTTTCAAAATGAGCTCTGGTACATAAACTTTAGAAAGCTAAAAAGCCATGGCTTCTGCATTGACAGTTCAATTCAAAACTGAGCATTTTGTACTCCATAGTTACTATTTAAAGTCCACTAATCACATGTAGTCATATTATTTCTACTCCTAGCAGCTTATGCAAGCACAAACCAGTTCAGGAAAATCTTCTACTCTTCACACTGCTATAAAAATAAAATCAGAATCACAAGGCCTTTTATTATTTTTTTAATAGTACTTTTTCATTATGATTTCAGGAACAAATACAGTAAATTGATGACAGAAATGTAGTCTAGCCACTACTTGAGTATTAGCCCAAAGTAAAATTTTCCTACAGCATTTTGAAATATTCTAAAATTAAGAACTTGACTAACATGGAATGCAAGAAGTCTTTATTTATAAATGCAGGATAGAACTTTCTAAAACAGTTTGCATTTTTAAAAACACTAACTCAAATATTACAATAGTACAACTCATGACAATGATTTTCAATTTAAATAATACCTAATATTAGGTATCTATCTTGAAACGCTTCAAGATATTAAATCTCTGCACTCTCAAGTTTGGCACCTAGAATGGCAATACACAGAATCATACATCCCTTTAAGATCATACATCCCTTTAAGATCTTGGCCTGCAGACTTAGAAAGTGATTATTTCTGCAAACTTGACAGTTTTTATACCTTTTTTTTTTTTTTCTGTTTCCCCTTAAGTAAACTTTCTGGATGTTTAAAAGATCACAGTTAAAATATTTTCCTGCTTTCACAACTTGTACAAGAACAATGTTCAGAAGAAAATTATCCATTTGAGAAGTGAAATTATTACTGAAAAATAGAAATCTGAAGTGATAAGGTAATGTGATTGTGAAAATGTTACTTTGTATCATGTCAATTGTATTAAAAAATACAATTAGGCAATGTGAACTAAAAGAATGCAGATGCTCCTTATCATTGGTGTAGTGCAATAAGACACAAATATGTATTTTTTTCCTATGTTTAAGTAGGTTGTTGCAACTATTTTTTACCTTACTCCCTAATACACTGAAACTCACTTTGTTTGTTTATTATCACCAATACTAATGCTTGCCAACAACTCTGGATTACAGACATGGTTCAAACCTCAACACTCTTCCTCAGCTACTGTGAACCCATCTGTCCCATTTTCACCACAGCAAATTCACTATATCCAGGATGTACCTCTCCAGTAATGTTATTGTACACAAAGAAACAGGGTTTTGACAGCATGCATCTCTATGAAATATTTTCCAGCTTCCACAGAAGACTAGAAGTCTTATTTTCAGTCCAATGTGCTAGGCATATGGCTGTTATACTTTGAATAAAATGAAACATGAATGTAATCAACTTCATCTCAATTCCCACATCCCAGTGAAGTCTCCATTTTGTTTCAACAGCACCTAACCCAAGTCTTTGTAAGTGCAAGCTTTGTGTCTTAGAAATACAATTTTATAAAAAAGTACTTTGCTATTTACACTATCATTTTCCTACTCAGAGAGACTTCCACCACTGCTTAGAAACAGTGTATTCCGTATAGTTCCATAACGTCACCATGGGCATATGCAAGGTTTCATATGCTACCCAAAAGAAGGAATTCAAGGCCTACTGTTCTTGTAAGCTGTTTCTATACATAAGAGACTGCACACTTTAATTCCCTAACATAACAACTGAAGACAGAGCTCTGCAGAGGAATCTTTCTGCTGAATAAAGCAGAACATGATTGCCAAGAACACGATGTGGCCCCAATTGCAGAGTTAGGGTGTAAAATTCTTGCCATTTAAGTTGGTAGAACACGGCATACAAAACCTGTGCTTTAAAGCCATCTGTTTCTTAGAGAAATAGCCAAAAGAATCTAAATAAAGCTGGAGGGGTTTGTTATGCTAGCAGTTTTAAAAATATTTTAAATGCACTTTCAGAACTTGCAGAGATAAACTATTATGTATTTCAACTATGCCTTAGACTGCAATAAAGGGAGATTACCTAGTGTCTGCATGAGAGTTAGGGGGATTAAAGAAAAAAATCACATCAAAGTACTAAATCTGATGTACTTAATTTAGAAGCTCATGAATATAAACAATTTGACTTTATTTTTCACAGGAATACTCTGAGTTTACTATAAATTTCAAATGAACTTCATCCTCTGCTTTTACTTGTTCCCTGACAGGAGTTTTCTGACTGGTTCAGACAATCCTTGGTTACTTCTCATCTTATTAACAGAAACAACTAAATTGTCTGAAGAGGAAGAAGTCACATAAAAGGCTGTCTACAACAAATTGAAGGAAATCACTGTCCACATGGAAGGCATGCTTTTCAGTTCCCACACAGTTTAGATCCCATCAAAATTCATATTGACACAAACTAAACAGAAGCACTTTTATGTGGGGAGGTCAGGTTGAAAAGAGGAAAAGGCAGTGACTATAACTGGAACTGAAAACTGTTTTCCAGAAATCCACTCTAGTGATATATCATCTACAGTTTCTTTTAAGTGTGATTTGAATGTATTCTCTGTAATCTATCCTTAGTATCTTCCCTTTTCTCATTACCACCACAGTTATTAATTCTCAACTTCTAATCATCAAGGTTTTGGGCAGAGATTTCAAAGTCCCTATCATATTCTTTATCCTGCCATGTACTGCAAAACCAGACAGTAATAAGAAAATTTTATTACTGGTTTGAAAATTTAATAGATAAGTAAAAGTATTAGCTGAGAACTTTCCTTACATTTAAGGAACCTGAGCCATTAATTTTTAAAACACTGCACTATGCTGACCAGGTACCCATTTTTAAGGACCAAGCAAGTTACTGTTGCTTGTTTAAAAATAAATTTACATTGTTAAACCAAGCGACATCAACAAGTGGTGGTCAGGAGAGGTCTCTAGAGGCAGCCTAAACTCAGCATGGTGTTTTGCTGAGCAGTGCCTGAATCACTGCTGGCTGCCAGTGCAGCTCATGGCCAAGCACAGGGAGGGCCGAAGGCAGACAAGGGCAGCCCGTGAGTCGGGTACCATGCACAGGCACAACACAGCAGGTTCGTGGGTAATACTGGGAGCCAGTGCAGAAGTGGGCACCTGAGGGAATGTGGGGCACCTTGTGGAAAGGTGTAGCTTGAAGCAGACAGGAAACATGGGGTTTTTTTGATGAGGAAAGAGGAGGAGGACTATGGGCTTCATGAGCACCAAGGGATGGTGAGCACGCATGCAAGTCAGGGGAGCTGGAGGAAGAGGAAAACGAGAGTGAGCAAGCACCACGGGGGTGCTGAGAAGTTGTGTTGAGCTGTTTCTGCCAAGGAGATTATAGCACCTTTGCTGGTAGAGTCTACTGCCAGGGTAAATGAGGGATAGACAAGGGTAGCCAACGTCCATGTCACCTAACCATTGATACCCCAAGCCCAGATGAACAGCGCTTCTGGGGGATGGTGCAAGAAGTGATGTCACCCTCCCAAAGGCAGAACAATGCCCTGTGCCAGGAGAAGTGAGTCTGCAGGCAGGGTGCCTGCAACATCAGCTTCAGGCCACCTTCAAATTTCTCATCTCATCCCACCACTACACACCCAGAGGTTGCAGCCAGGCTGGGAAGCCTCACCAGAATGCTCTTCTCAGAGCCAGCCAGGTTGCTTCAGCAGGGCCAGACTGGCATGTGGGAGTGCTGTGTAGCTGCAACCAGCTCCGACACATCCTCATATCCCCTGCCTCTCCCCATCACCTCTCACCGGCTTCTCCACCACCTGGAATATCCCAGCACCCATTACCTCAAACAGCAAAAAGCTTTAGCAGGGGATGCTGTTAGAGGTCTGCTCCCCCAGCCATCACCTCTGCCAAAAGATGCCTCCAAGCAACAAGAGACATTTTAAATGACCACAGTGTCTCTTTGGCAAGTACATTGAATGACAATGTTACAACAGCCTGAATGGAATTTTTATTTTGAATTCCTATTCTAAATTGCTAAGAACTTTAGCATTTTAAACTATTAAAAAGTTACTCTTAATGTAATGACCTTTTTTCCTCCAGATTAATCTATTTTCTCCTTTATGAAAAGCTTGGAAAATTGGTAGTGATCTTCCCTTTTCCTGAAAGTATGACCATTCATTGAATCTTTGTTTTTACACAGACACACCCAGGAAAGTATTCCCAAACTCCTTTGTTCATTCATGACTTTCGTGAGTACTGCTGTATGTTATGAGCCAGAGAGGAACTCTGTAAAATATTAACATGCAGGCAGCTTAAATACAATTGGATGGATCTAAACCAAGTATTTTTAGCATGTTACAAGATCCAGTACTAAACAACCTACAGTGTGAAAAATCTAGCAGATGTTTGCCAAAGAAACCATGGAACAGCTGCATTATTTAAAAGCAGTGTGCAAATCTAACACACACTGAAACTACATCATCTAGAGGATGGAATTATAGTCAAATGATAAATAGAACAGAGTCCTTATTTTTACAGGCATATTCCTGTTCAAAGGGCCACCAGAGTCCCATGAAAGTTAATGGGATCCTTCTGTTTTCATGAAACTGGTTTGTTTGTTGGTTTTTTTTTTTTCCCCAGTTACAGTAATCCTTTCCTTACGTGCAGATTTGTGAAAGGGAAAGGTACAAATATTTTTACACTTCCGAAGGAAAAGTAGTATCTTCCTGCTAAATATAACCTGCAAAGCCATGTGCTATTTTCTAGCTAGGCAAATATGCAAAATCAACTTTAGCATTTCATTTGAAAAAGTTACTGGAATGCAGAGATAATAAAAATTATTATTCTTTCAATATTGCCCATTATAAGTGGCATGCAGCCAGAGCTCTTTAACTTATCAATCATTTCAAGCTTCAAGCTTTCACTAATTTTTCAGCTAAAAAAAATTATTTCTAGGAGGAAAGTGTGTTTATTTTATAAATAAAAATTAGTGCATAAGAAAAAAACCCACAACACTGCACTTCAAATCACTGTCTATCAAACCTAGCATGTCTTTAAGCAAGTCAGAATCTGACAAGGAAGTATCTGGTGTCATGCTGTTAAATTAACAGATTGATTTCCATGAATGCTGGCCAGAAATGAGGATGGTCAGCTGGCAGCCCTATGAAACAAGTATGTTAGTAGCAAGCATCTCCTTTCCTTCCCCCAGCTGTAGATGCCTAAAAAGGCTAAAAAAGAATGGAAGGCCATAGGTCTTCCGCTGCCAGAAAAGATTATTGGGTAAGGAAACCACAGAAGGATGTTTACAACATGAACTACCGCAGAGATGAAAGTTGTATCTGTATGAGGTAGAAGCAGTGTCAGAGACTAGCAGATGGCTTTCAGGGATTTATCCAGCTGAAAGTCCATGCTTACATAGCAGTTTTCTCCCAAAGAGGAGAGGTTAATGATAATGTGATTGCATATGCTGCAATTCTAATGAAGACTATCTATCTTGGCTACATTATTTAAGTAAATGCAATTTTAACCCAATGTTAAAGTCAGTTCTGTGCATCCACAGAATGTCACTGATCACACAGCACTGTATCGTTGTTCAAAGTCACAACACAGTGCGTACGTAAAGTACATTGAAGAAAATCACATCTTTTACTTGAGAAAATTCTAATGTTTCACTAAAACTTTTGTTTACTACCACCAACGTATTAGATAAGTATTTGTCATATTTATTTTTGGCTATTTAAACTAAAGTTCACAATTATGAGACCTTCCCAAGAATAAGCTAAGTTAGGACCAAAATTGAAAGCTGAATACAGAAGTTACTGCTTCTTATTAAGCTGCTCTAATAACATTTCCCTGTCGAAAAACATATCTGATCCAAAGCATGACTTCTGACTGAATTTATTACCTTGCTCCTTTTAGGTATTTGTACAGCTAAGTTCTACCATAATTCAACAAACCTGACAAATGTTATTAACATGACTACAGAACACCTTGGTAATGGAGACAAGCATCTGTTTCATTCATTAACTGAAACTTGAATTATCCAGGGACACAGAATCAGTTCTGCATTGAAGCTTGGATATTGTTTAATAACAATGCTTACCTTTCATTTTTCACTGATACAATCAACCTTTAGTTCAGAGCTACCTCACTGTTTTGCTAGCAAAACCAGCCAGTTTTTGCTAGCAACAGCTAAACAGAGTCAGTGCTAGCAACAGCCTAGAACAAATAAATGAGTATATCCGTTGGGAACAGCAAAGAGTCCAACTTTATGGGTTTGATTATATCCTATTTTTGCAGATGTAAGGTCAGTGAATAGGTACAGGTTTTGAGGAAAAAAGGTCTCATTTCCCTATTTCTATATATGGCTCTAGAAAACAGGGTTGATTTCAGTTCACCCAGTTTTGAGGTACCTCTGAAATTCGAAGCAAGTACTTGGGTACTTGCTCTTCCCTGCAGTGACTGGCTGCCTCCAGCATGACGACTGCAAGGCAACTCTCCCTTCAACCGAGAGTACAGATAACCTGAGGAGACAGGTACCAGAAATTTGGAGGGATTTTATCCAGCCTTCCACCCACCTGCAGAATGTGAATCTCAGTATTATTTAGCCTCAGAGGGACTACACTCAGTCTTTCTAAATCAGGATGTGCATTAATTTCAGGTTAAAGGCCTTCCCTGAAGGCAAAGCACTGTGCTGACGGGAATACATAAGTATGAAGCCCGGTCATACAACAGGTAAGAAACCATCATGTCCCTACACTGGGAGCAAAGAAATGAGGGTTCTGATCCCAATTCCCAGTCACTGTTTTTTTTGTGTCGTATAAATGCAATACAAACTACACACATACTGCAAGGAACAGGGTCTGAAAGCCAAGTTGTGATGATCAGGCCCTACTCTTTCTTCAGCAAGGGCATAGACATTAAACTATTATGAATAAAGGTGCTGCCACCAGAGTCCTCACTTGGTCTCATTTTCAGGAGCTTCCAGGGAATATATGGAGAGCCCAGGCACCTACGTTCATTTTCAGCAGGGCTGCTGGTGAGGGACAGACCTCCACTGCCTGAGATTTCAGCATTCCTGAGTGGCCACAGGTGAGTGCTAAAGAAACTTAACTGCTGATAAAATACCTAAGGAGACACAGGCAGGACTTAGACTGGATCACACCCCAGTTTCTCACAGATCAAGCTGCAGTATGGATATAGGTAGCCTCATCCTTCCTCAGGGGAAGTGAGTAGACAAGTTGTCCGTATTTCACACAGCATGAGGAACATGTTCCTCAGGAGCGACCCTGCAGTATTAACCCACCACAGCCACTTTTGCCTTACAGTAACTCATTTGTGCTGCTGTGTGCTTCATCTCACAATGGGAATTTGAGGCGTGTATGTGCATTGCATATGCTCATATTTAAATTTCAAAAATGGTTGTCCTTGAATTAAAATAATAAATATATAAACATGCATATATATCTAAATAACTTTGTTGCAGATTAAATTTACATCATTACAACTTAATACTTTAGAACAACTCCAGTGACTCAGTAATTCCAAGGTTTTGATGCCCGCATTTTAATGTATAAATAAACTGAGATCCCCAGTAGCCCTGCAGCTAAACAGTGCTGCTACCCTTGAAGCAGATGTTTCCTAAGACTGAATTCATATAGTGAAAATAAATTAACATGTCTTTACAAAGAAATTGTAAAAAAATCCTTAAAAGTCACTAAAAACCAAGCAAACGGGGGAGGAGTGGAGAGAGCGGGGGAGGAAAAAAAACCAAAACAAAAAGCCTTTAATTGAACTGAATTACATGGCATCACTTGGCTAAAAGAAAGACATGGATAGAGATTTGAAAGAAATTGTCATAATAAAGCAGTAATTTATTTAGACGTAAAAGTTCTTTTCTTTTTTATTCCATTTTACTGCTGTTAAAATAATCAGCCATAAACATTCAAGCCACAAAAGTGTTCTAAGCCAGTACGGAGGTGTTTTTTTTAATAAAAAATTACATATCCAGACTACATCTACGCAAATTAGGCACAGAATTTCCCTGCTTTAATTTTTCTTCCCTCATGACACAGCACTAACTTCCTTTTCTTACTGTTTCGATCTACTTTTACAATAACTATCACCGTCTCATGCTTCCTCACAATTAACTCCTAACTTCATCAGAATAAGATAGTGAAATATGTAACACCGTATCAGGCTGGAACCTGAAGATCAGCCGTTTAACTTACATAGCTGCTACCTGTGCAAGGCACAGAGGGATTCAAAACTATTGAACTCTGACTTGTACGTGATCCATGCTGTGCACGACTGTAGTATCAGTGAATTAATTTGCACAACTTTGAAGACATCTCTCCTTACCTTTATCTCCTTCTCTATAGTGTACTACAATTTTCAGCAATCTCAGTTAAAATGATTATTAGCAGCAGAATAATACCTGCCTTCCTTTCCAAAGACAGATAAGTACCTGAACTTAAATAACAGTAAGCCTTTTAACCTGTTCCTATTAGACAAGACTAATGTAATATGTGTTCTGTTCTATAGGCATCAACATTGTTAACAATAGAAAAATTCAATTCTGCTTACTATCTTCTACCTGGGCATCAAATATATGTTCAAATCATGCATCTCACATATGAGAGACTGAGAAATTTTGAAAGAAGTATTTTAACTGCAAAATCTACTATCAAGAACACACTTAACACTGTAATTTAAATTGCCTGCAAATACAAATGGTAGTGAACAGCCACTACTATAAAGGCATGAAAATTATTTTTATCAGGAATATACGCAAAAAGTTTTTGGCAGCATATTGTCTTTCAGTATTTCTGTTGGAAATATTAATACCATTTACAGCACCTCTTAAAAGACTTTTTTCTTTTTAGTTCCTATGGAAACATCACCATATAAGGAAAAAATGAAAAACATAAAGCAACTGTACAAAATACATAAATGAAAATGCACCATCTCCCAGAATGTTCTGTGCATTTCAATTTTAACAATTAGATCACAAGAATACTCTGCAGAATGCTACAGCAGTTTCTAGCAGATACACCCCCAAGATTATGGTCATGAGTACAGCTTGCATAAAAATACTTGATTTGGCTAGAGACTCAGTAACTTAGCGAGAAGCAGCGCTGAAACTATGAAGGCCCACAAATAACATCCACAGACAAGGTCTACTGGTACTGCAGTGGAACTCTTACTACAATTACACTGCTTTTAAAAGTGATATCGGTGCCTTCAAAGTCAGCCTACATGTGTATTCCCAAACTGTAGTCGGTGCAGCCTATGTCATCAACTACAAAAGAACTTTTTTTCCCCTCAAAGAAAATTCATGAAAGAACATAACAGCCTGCTGAATTGCATATGTTCATCTCATCACATGAGTAAAACACCAGGGCTCAGGAGTAGTTGTTCATTCTGGGTTACAGCCAGGACAGAAAAAAAAAAATAATTCTATGCTTTTGAGTGACTTATGGGACATAGCAAATGGCAACAGGTGACCAAGATCACAGTCAGTTGGCAGGGGTACTTCTAGAAATACAGTGTATGGCCACTGACCCCACGTCACAGTTACATGAGAGGATAGGCATCTCCTGTTGCACCAGTTTCTTCGATTACTTCTGGAAAGGACTACAATAGCAATCTGAACCTCTCAGTGCTTGACCGTTACATAGCTCCATCAATAGCATACTAGTAGGATACTAACCAGCTATGCTGGTTTGGGCTGGGATATGGTTAATTTTCCTCACAGTAGCTGTTATGGGGCTGTGTTTCGGATTTGTGCTGGAAACAGCATTGGTAACTCAAGGATGTTCTCATTATTGCAGAATAGTGCTTACACAAAGCCAAGGTCTTTTTTGTTTCTCAAACCACCCCACCAGCAAGCAGGCTGGGGGTGCATAAAGAGTTTGGAAGGGACGCAGCCAGGACAGCTGACTGTAAATGACCCATGAATATCCCACACCGTATGTTGTCATGCTCAGCATATAAAACTGAAAGAAAAAGGAGAGGAGGGACATTCAGACTGACAGTGTTTCTCTTCCCAAGTAACTGTTATGTGTGATGGAGCCCTGCTTTCCTAGGGATGGCTGATCACCTGTCTGCTGATGGGGAGTGATGAACAAATTCATTGGTTTGCTTTTCTTGGTGTGTGGCTTTTGCTTTACTTATTAAACTGTCTTAATCTCAACCCAAAAGTTTTCTCACTTTTACCTTTTCAATTCTCTTCCCATCACACCAGAGAGTAGGGGAGAATGAGTAAGCAGCTAGCTGGTGCTTAGCTGCCAGCTGGGGTTAAACCACAACACCAGCATATATTCTTCAAGTACTGTAGCATACCATAACTGCAGCAGAGAGTGGAGGTCAGGTCCTCTGGAGCACAGATCAAAGAGCACAGTGAAAGTGGTCAGTGTCCAGGTCACAGGACCAAACCTGCCACTCACAAGTAAGGAGCAGTTCCCACAACCATTTACAACTTATGAGTGATGCTGTCAGTGTTCCCTTTCTATTTTGGGGGACAGTCAACCAGGTTTAAGCTTTCAGCTAAGCCAAGCAGGTGGATTTTAAATTAAGGTAGAAGCACTCACATACTTAACTCTGTTATCATCCAGGAGACAAGTAGCTGCTGAAAGGCAGCACAGCGCGGCCTTCTGCTGCAACTGAACTAATTCCACTGGCTGGTGACACAGGTGTGTAGTTAAGTGTGAAAATTTCATGAGGAATGAAAAAAAGGAAATTATTTAAAGTTTGGCAGAAACATGAAGCAGCGTGGGCTGGCCAAGCTTACGCTGCTCTAACACAAGATGCAACAATGAACTTGTTTGTTAGCTGATGTGTCGTGCCAGAGTTAGAAGTATAAGTGGATGCCCACACTGACACAGCATACTAGTTATATAAAAATGAGCCTGTGCTCATCAAAGTGGTGTGTTTCACACGTCAACTTTGAGCAAGCCCCAGGGATCAATGGAAAACAGATTCCATGAACAAGTGCATACAGTATTTGTTACCATGGGGAAACAAAAGATCATCTTCTCCTACACATTTCATTTCTGCAATATTACAGTTCCCTGACATACGGGATTAAAATAATTTATTTCTGTGTGCATTTGCACATCCATGTAGAAAACAAATCATAAGCAAAATCATACAATCTCAACACAAATACCATGTTATATGCAATTGCAAATTCACGAAAAGATTTTCTCTTTTGAGAGGATCTTGCCAATTTAGTTCCTTTATCAGTATTACAAAATACTTATGAAGACTGCAAAGAAAGAATAAAGAATTAAACTGAAATTTTGAGAGGACATTTGGAGGATGGTCTACATTTGTCAAAATCAAAGTATGGTCCTCATATCCTGAAAAACTACAGAGCGTTCAAGATAGAGCCCTGCAGAGAACTTCCATTACATTTCTGAATACACCTAAAAACCTTTTAGATGTAAATCCCACCTACCTTTAAAATTAAATATTAATGTTAGCATTTATCAAACTATTATAAACAGAGGAAACTCAAGGATTTGGCAAGGATTAAAATTATTACTGGGGAGCTATTACTCTATCTCCTCTTCCATGAAAGTACATGCATTAACAGCAACAGAAGGAAGCTGAGCATGACACACGTTTCTTTTGAACTTTTATGATCTTGTTTCACTGCTCTGTTCAAGTCAAGCATCATAAGTGAATAAACATATTATTTTAAATAAAAGATGTTGTTAGTGGAAGTTTTGTTGTATAAACATCTAATGTGAAAATCTTGGACAGACAATGCTGTCCCCGCCCAATTATACTCTTCCAGCCCACTTACCTACTGAGTCCTTATAAAAATACTATTTCCTTCAAAGCCAAGTTAGTAAGGCCTTCAATGAAATCTATCTTCAAAAAACCCTAGCTTGGATCTGAAAGAGATCCTTCTAAACAGTGCAGAAAAACTGAATAAACAGAAATATTTGCAATGACATTTTTCTACTTCTATGTATTTTGTTCTGGTTTTCCTAAAATAAGAAGACATGCACTGCAAACTCCATTTTGGATGCACATACTCGAGATACATATGCACCCCAACTTCAGCATTTCCTATCAGCTGTAATTTGTCAGTTACCCACAAATGCTGAGAGGTTCTGTGGAAGTTGTAACTCTTCTCACTAATTGTACAGTGAATCTTAAAAACCTGTTCCTTACTTTTCTAAGCAAAGATTAAGTTAGTGTAAGGATCTAGAAAGGTATCATAGCCTTCTTAAGTGTTTACCCTTACAGAAAAGCAAGGTATGATATTGTAAATGCATCTATCATGTTTCACAGGAATTTTAGCAAAATATCCTCAAAGTTTTTGCACTGTAAATACAAAAAGAATTCCAGCAACTCACTTCTGTGGACTTGGCTTGGCCCACAAGAGCCTACAGGAGTTTTCATGTCAAGAGACATATAAAACCTAGGTGTTATCTACACACTACATGATTCAAAAAAATCCAATTTCAATGGTAACTTCCAGGTCTTAAAAACATTGAACATACCAGCTTCTCCATGAAATGGATTGATAACTGACCATATTCACCTATTTTGCCAAATTAAATGCATTTTTTTCCATCATCTATATGGTGAGTTCCAATGAGTTTTAGCAACAAACACAAATTCTGGGAATCCACATGCCTATCGGATGTCACAGCATCCTTGTATTAAATCTGTAAGTCCTATTGTACTTGTTTTAGAAGTAAATGCAATGTGCCAAAAATGCATCCAAAATAAAGAAACTATGCACAGGACATTACACAGAGTGGCCTGTTATTCAAGAATCTTACACCATCCTTAGTCTATACCTTCCTCTTTTCTGCTTGGGAGTATTTCTTCTACTGCTTTATCATTGACACAACCAGAAAGTGTACTGTGAACAGTAATAATTCATGTAAGCACTAACACTGTTTCCTGCCTTTTCAGTTGGTTAAAAGGAGGACCATCTTGAGGCAAAACACGCTCTTGACTTATATATAGTCACAAACATGAGTACTGCAGCACAGTGCAGATTCTGAATCATCTGGATGACTTGGGTTTTTGTTTATGTTTGAAATATTTTAAACAGGCAGGCTTTTAAAGAAGATTAAGGATAGAATTTATAGGGAACTTTAAGAAAAGACAGTGCCTAAATCCTTTGAATTTCAGTGGGGGAGTCATGCCTCTTAGATACAGAGCTATTAAAAAACAACTGTATTCTATAAGGCAAATGTGATGCAGAAGATTGATATAGCTATGTAACCTCAATAAACCATAATTTAATGGACAATTTTGTGAACACTAACTTTTCACTGACTTTAGGCTTAATCTTATTTCTTTTAATTTTAAAAATTCAGAAGATATTTACATTCCAGACATCCTGCCAGCAACAAGTGGAATACACACTGTTACACATGTTTTCTATCAATGTAGCAAACGATCAGAGTAATCACTTGAAATCCTTTGATTTCACCGCCAAACAAAATACTGTGAAGATTAAGCATCACTACAAGCAAGCAGAGGATGCCAATAGAGAATTTAAATTTTTTTTACACACACTATTAGGATATGTATAATAAAAAAATCACTATAAGTCACTTAACTATTCTCCTACTTTGTCATAATGCTTGTTTGAAAGACTGGGCTTTCTGGAAAAAAATCCACAAACCAACAAAAAAACCCAACCAAAGAATCCCAGACATATCTCAATTATTAAAGTAATTCTTTTAAATCATGTTAGCTAACAAGTTGGATTTTTAATGTATTTGTGTAGAATGGAACTTCTCCTCCCCATATATTCATTCTTTGAAATACAAAGTACTGAAAGCCAGGTATTACATTCACTTTGACAAATAGAATACACTGGAATAACTGAAGAAAACACAGTAAAAAAGTTTTAACTCTAAAATATAAATTTAGTTAGATTTTTTTAGATTTTGATTCTCCAATTACAAGACATCACCTAAATAACAGTAACATGTGAACAATAATTTCCTGTGGCTTTAGCTCTTTAAGAAATTTCATCATAGTTGTTTCTATAGTCAATACAAGTGACAATCTCTGACAAGTTACAAGGAGCAATTTGAAAATCAGATACTGTGTATGAAGTATGAAAAAAGTCAATAAAGAGAAAAACAAAATATAATATCTTCAGAATTATTTATCTCCAAAGTAAGAATCACTGTAAGGAATAATACCTCTCCTCCGCAGGAAAAGAGATTACTAGAACTGGACAGTAAATTCCTTATGACAGGGGCCAGGGTACAAAAGGCCTGAGTTAGACTTTTGTCTGTTTTAAAAATATGTCTGTTAAAAAAATGTCTACATTAAAAATGTTTCTAAACCCCTTGCAATAGCCATAGAAAAGGTCAAACATTTTTGCTCTATAAATTGGAAAGTGAATGAAGTGCACTTTTGTAAAGGTAATGTGGGAGGTGCTACCACATTTCTAAGAGAATGCTTGCTGACTTTCACTGTGGAAAAGCAACATGAAAATACAAGGAAGTTACCTTCATAAAATAGCAGTGATGCCAATTATTTTAATTATATTGTTGATGCAACAAAGCGAGAGCATATGCAAATGTGTGATTTAGTCTATTACTATACGTATCCTCTACACCAACTTAAATTACATTTGTCTTAGCTCCCTATGGTCCTTTTTCCTAGAATTACAAGCAACTCTTTCTTCTGTACATCTCAAAATACCTAGCTTCACTGATATGAAAGCCAAAACCTACATTCAAAATTCCATCCAACTAGGTAAGAAAGCCCACCTTAAAGCTTGTTAAAATGTTTTTATGATCAGTGATAGTATTAGGAATGTAATCTTTCCATCACATAAATGCAGTGTAGATGTTCCAAAAACCCTAGAAAAAAATACCTAGTTGATTGGAAATTTTCAAGTTAACAGGACAAATTTCCTGATAGTAACATCAGGATTTGTTAGAAAAACTGAATGCTTGTTGATGTGTTTCTTCAGATATGTAAACATTTTGGTAGCCAAAAAAATAATGATCTAAAATGTTTTTCCCTATTAAATTAATATCGTAAGCTTTCTTAGTGCTGAAAAATCAAGAAATTAATCATTAACTACACATGTAAGTAATCATGGGATACAATACTTTTGAAGGCCAAACAGTATTGAAGTTCACCCTGATCTACTTAGATTTATTAGATTACAGTGCATAGCTCAAAAGATTGCTTCTCATCAGTTAAGTTCCACATATGTACAGTACATTTTAGATCAAAATTAGCTGGAGGGTATACTGAAATATTACACTAATTTGTGCACAGGACCTGACGTGATGTACAATAGCCTAAAGCTAGAAGTGGAACCCTATGGGGAATGGCAAACAGGCTTTTAACAAATGACTGCTGTATTAATAATGGCAATCTAGGATACTTTTTTGTCAAATTAATTAACTGTTAAATTAATTTGCAAGGACATATGTAATTTATATCATATATTGACTTTTGCTACTCTTAGGAAACCTTATACTTTGGAAAAAGAATAGTTCTTTTTTATACTGACAGTCTGGTTTTTTCTGTTCCCAAGCCTTACCTTAGAAAAGGTGATTTTAACAGTTCGTCAACCCTAAATCAGCAGGAACTAACATGCATCTGTTCAAGAGCAGTTTGCTTGGCATTAGTTTTCTTGACTATCATATGTGAAAGATTGTTTCATCTTAACTTTCCAAGTTTAAAATCCGTGTTTAAAGTACCCTAACCGCCCTAGGCACAGTATGCGAATTTTACATGCTTTTGTTCTCAAAAATCATGTTCTACACATTCCAGTAGGTTTGCAACTCCCCGCATTCCTTTGACCCAAAACTTCTATTACACTAAACCCAAGGTAAGCAGGAAACACCCTAACATATCTCCCAAGCCACAGCTATTTAGTCTAACTTTGTAGCTCCAGTGATACTCAGAGGATCAGGGCTGAACTTCAGAACTATGTGGTTTCAGAAGAGAAAAAGAAAATTTTAATATTAGAATTAATAATAAAAACACATTTTTCTACATATTTTTTCTCTACGCATGCTGATGTGCCATGACACCTCTATCTCCAATCGACACAGAACATATTTATACATACCACAGTTTGGTGGTTAACTTGAATCACTTCATCCCCAGCATGGATTTTCTTGCACCGATCTGCAGGTGACTGAATTTAAAATAAAAGAGATGATCAAGAATGCAGTTCTTACTGGTCATCATCTCTCTTTCAGCAGTATGTTTTCTAAGCTATGTAAATCAGGTTAGATTGATAATGACATTTTACTGTGAAATAAAGAGTTAAATAAATATTTAATAAATCAATTCATTGTTATTGGAGAAAAATAATCTGTACTATTGTACACAATACAATCAAATATAAAGAAAGGTTTGAATATTTTTTTTTATGAAAGCATAACCGAGTCCTAAGGATTTCTTTTAAATTTTATTCTGCCAGAAGAGTGCTTTAATCTGCCTAACATCTCTTAAAGCCTTGAAAGCCAAGCTTTGGCTGAATATTGAGCCTATCAAGACTAATCGGCAATTCTTCACAAACAAATTTCAAAACATTGCCTTTTTATTTTTCAATGTTTCAGTATGTTGCAGGAGCTTCAGTAAATGTATGTTCTTCAAAGAGAGGATTAGGTTAGGTACCAACTATGAAGACCATGTAAGTTACATGGCAACTTAGTTCCGGATCATTAGGGTGGAAGAAATGCAAGCAGCATAAAAATCCTACAAAGATCACACTTTCAAAAAGCAAAGTATTTTCATTTTTGGCTTTTGCCTCAAAAAATGCACCTCAGTGACAACACAATGCAAACATAAAAATCCAGAATAAAAAACCCCAACGTTCCTCCATAAAGTGACATTCCCACGAAACTCTCCCTTCTTCTGCCTTCTACATTTACAGTAGACCAACTGTTTTCTGAGGCAAATACTCCTATGTTTAGAGGAAAATAAGTTCCTCCAGCTTTTCATAGAGTGACAACACTTTGATTTTTCTCTCAGTACTGTGATTGCCAGTCTATGAAGGCACTTAATCAACTTAAAGGTAGAAGGTGAGACTGTCAATTTGAAAGAAAACAACCCAAGTTGCTCAGAAGTAGGTTTCTGAAAAGCCCCTATGAATTTTACAGAAATGAACGAAATTAAATTAATTTTCAGATGAAATATCAAATGAAATAACAGGTTGTCTAGAGAATATGCTCTAGGCTTGAAATGAAGACTCTTTGTAATAGCCTACATACTGTATCGTAATTCAAAATATGCCCCATAGCTTCACCACAACTTTCTAGTACAATTGCATGTAATTCATGGTCTAAGTCAAGGACAGTGTTTAAATGGGAGATATCCAAGAGAAACACGAGGCTGAGGTTGTCACTGACAACTCAGTCCTAGGAGACATTGCTCAAAACATCCTAAATCAAGCTGGGATGGTGAAAGCATAATTTTACTTGCATAAAGAACAGCAGCCTTGACTTTTTGGCACCACCCCAGCATTAAAGGTATTGGCTAAGTAACTTGGAGAAAAATTTTAACACTGATGATTATGTTGTAATGATCTGTATTTTGCCTGCCATTTCACTACTCATACTTATTCATTCATATCTCTAACAATCTTTATAATCCTCCTATGAAATACTGCTATTTTAGCTTAGATGTAGTTACACCTAAGCTGTCAAAATGTAAGTGCAAGTGAATTTTGTGTAATTACCCTTGAACTCTACAATATAAACTTTCTTTTGTATTAACATCAGCACTTGCGGCTTACATCTTGACAAAATGGGTATTTTGTGTAGCAGTGTGACAAGCCAGTAAAATATGGTCTGAGAATCTTCAAATTGGAAAAGTCTATTTAAAAAAACCCTTATTGCAATTGTGCCTTGAACACACTGCAAGGTGAGGTAAAAATCATTTATAAAGGAGTCTCAAGGTTATGGTCTTATGAAAAGGTTACAACTCTTGTTCGTTATCCTTTTTCCTCCCAAGTAATACGCAGAGACCTTGCCATAAAGGAACAGTACCTTTTATCATCACTATATAATGAAAACAGAAGAGAATCTATAAGCTTTTTTTTCACAGATGTATCTTTACCTTGTAATTCAGTTCAACAGGGAGTTGAACAACAGATGAAAGTACCTGTTACTGAGGATCGCACATACGAGCTATTCAGAATCTGTTTAGGATTTATTCTTCAGCATAGATTTAGTTTTGTTCTGAAGGCTAAATGTTGTCTTTGTCTTACTCCCCCTGTATACCCACACTGTCTGAAAGACCAGTTTAGATCCCCTGAAGTACATTAGCTACGTGCTCAGAATGGAGAAATTGGTACTATTTTTCTGAAAGGTCTCTCTTCCCTGAGATCTAAGGGCACCCTGCAAACTCAAACAGCGCACAGTAAGTGGGGATGCTGGAAGCACCCCTTCAAAGTTACACTCCTGCTGCAGATGCACTACATGCTATTACTTTGGAAAGTACTCTTTTCTATTGCAAAACCAAATTACAAAATGACCTTATTTGAAGAATACATTTGCTTTGTGATTTAAAAGAACCTCTCCAAAAAGGGCCACTTAAGAAGAAAGCTGTAATCTTTTGCTGGACCAATATACCCTTTGGATTTCTCACTTCTAAACAAAAGAGAGAAGACATGAACCAGAAAGCTCAGCTTGCTCTAATGCTACAGGACCACCAGAGAGAAGCTCTTATGGGGCAGTCACCTGTGAGGAAGCTTGCTCTCTCACAATTCAAGTTTCAAAGCTGCTTTGAACTGCAGTGCTGATGGGTTGGGAGAGATGACTCCTAATGCTGAAAAGCAAGATTCAAACTAATGGGCTTTGTAGCTGGACAAAACCCCCTAAAATGGCAAACAGAAAAAGCAGAGCTACGGTTTCAAAAACTACTCTGTTATACTCTGTGACATTAATGTTGCTAGCACTGCTATGCTACTGTGTTTACCAAAAAGACAGGTGGTTCTCTGTGATCTTGCAGCAAAGCCTCAGACAAAAAGTTTGCCAACGTCTCACTTGGAGGAACAGAATTGGAAAGAAAAAGGACATCAAATTTTGTTCAAAGGAAAGAGAGTTCAGATTCTTACTGTTTCCTACAAGTTAAGTTGTATCACAAATAGTAACAATGTCAACATCAACAGGTCAGATTACATCTGCACCATCATGACCTTGCTCTGGCCGTGCTACTTAGACGTTTATCCTCCCATTTATCAGAATCATACCTTTTTTTTTTGTTCTTAAAAGAAGCATCTAGCAGCTGTGTGCTTAAAAGCAAAAGACACCTTACTTTCTCTAAAGTGTTGCTCATTTTCACACATGCTTTAGCATACAGCAGTTTTTTCCCTAGATAGCAGACTGCAGTTTCTCAGTCTGCTGTGAGCACCTCCAGAGCGTTAAAGAGTCAGTAACAACAGCAGAAAACTCATCACGAATGAAGCTTCCTGACGTGGCTTTAAATTATATTAATGAATCACAAAAGATAAAGAGTTTTGAGGGAATGCATTAAGATTTTATTTTTATCTTTGCCACTGGGAAATTAAATCCGATATTAGTAAGTCATGAAGAGAGATGGTTCTTGTTTTAATCTGAGAGAAATCCAACCATAAAAATCATCCCCTTTCTTTCTTATATTTTCTAGATTAAGTTCAAGTATGGTTCTGTTGGTTTTGTTTAGTTTTACTGATTTCACTGATTATATCTGTAGCTGTAAATCTAGCTCCCTAGATTTTTCATTTCAAGGTTGAAATTCCTTATGTTTTCCTTATTCTGAGACAGGTGGCATTCACATAAGTTCTACAATAGATATTATCTATTGTGTGTAATGCATGGATGTCCTGCCCACAGCAGAAGAAAACAAAGAATAAAGGCTATCAGATGGCAGCTCCTATGAAGGGATGAAAATAATATTCTTATTTTATTTGGGACGTTAACAGAACCTCACTGCAGATGAGATGTAGCAGCTGTAAATACTATGTAGGCAGTTTGCACTTTCCACTGTACAACACAGCAGCAGAATAAAACAAACATTTCTGACAGCTTCATTTTCAGAAAATGTCATCAAAATCTTTGAAAGGAATTGCCTAAATCATCATGGAACAGTTCAGTGTTGTTTAGTTCTTGTTCCATGTTCATTGAAGATTATGGCTAGAACATTTTCCCCACAAAATGATCAGTTTGCTCACTTCCTAGCTTACAGCCAGATCTCTAAATATGGTGTACAAGGGAAAGAGGTGGTATTTCAATGTAATTTGAAAAGTACTCTATTATGGTTTTTTGCTGTTTAATACCTTCAGTGAGAACTAGTACACTGGTAATAAGTGTTCCTTTCTATAGGCATTATTCAGAAGTTCATGCAGAAATGTATGGTTATTTGTCAATGTGGAGGGATGTCCCCATTTCCATGCATTTATTTATTGCAAAATAAAGCTTGATAGATGGAAAAATATAAAAGCTGTTTGTATAAAACTGCAGCGAACTCCAGCATATCAGCCTATACATAATAAAGACATTTATCTTTTATTCACAGAGCAAGGCAGCTCCAAGACAGTTACGTCCTATCTTGATCAACTGCAGAATTTTAGATGTCTTGCAAGAACAAATCAAAACTGATTCTCCTGGTCATCAACTGGAAACAACTCTTTCAATTCTGAGGAAAACAAGCACAAGCGTTTCTGCTGTCCAACATGCTATTGGTCCTCAACAGCCAACTAGCACACTTTTGCAAGCAAAATGTAGTCTATAGCAAAGGGAAAGCATAAACCACAGGTAAGGTCAAAAAGGCTTCCAGGCCTGAACATACAGTATTAACAATACTTACATTTTCTGTTGTTCCAGTAATTACATGGAGACCATCATATGTTGATTTAATGTACATACCCTAAGAAAAAGACATCATGGGAAAGAATTTTTAAAGTGTTTCACAAACCAACACCATCCAAACATAACTTGCACATCTCTAAAAGAAAAGACTTTTTTAAAAAAAAAGAAAAAAAAAAGATTTGTGGACTTTTAATATATGCCATGAGGAACTTGCCTCTGGATAGGAAAGTGTTTTTTGACACACTTCGAGAAAAACAGCCCAAATTAGTCTGGCCCTAATTAGCAATAGGAAACTAAATTTTTGACCACAGCCATCTCCATAAATACTCCCCAGTTTTTCCAATCCTACAAATATAACTTCAACTACAAATATAACAACACCTGATTATAAAAAAAGTACCAGAATAATAGCCTTAGGGTGATCCATTTTGCTTTAGAAGGTAGAGCAGGCTTTAAAAGACCTGGAGTCTCTGGTAGGCAATGCTGCAAACGTAACTTTCAAACTGATAAACCAATGCTCTGAAAAGAGCCTGAAAAATGGCTTTAAGACTTTTTGATAGCCTCACTCATCTCAGTGAACAGTTCAGCTGTAAAACTCAGTGACAAAATCTTACACATCAACTTTGTTAGCTATTTCGCTTTTTCCCAAAAAATACAGAAATGGAGGGTTAGCCTATGAACAGACAGAAGCTCCTGCATGAGTAGTCAAAGACAGTGCCTGAAATACTTTTTTTTTTTGTCAAGTCATAATTCAAGCATTTTAGAGCATCCACTAAGACAACAACAGAAGGAAAAAGGAGAAATAATTGCCATACCCTGAGCATTAAACAACTTCTGAGGAATCTCCTTTCCCACCACCAGTTTACAGAAAGCAGGTAAATACTGAGGGCTTGAGTATACATTCTCTCCATAACCTACTTTTCTTCTTTTAACCAGAGTGCCCAAAATAGTCTGTTCCTACTTGAACAGAGTGCACTCATTGGTGATTAAGTGTGGTAAAGAGGCAAAGAAGATGTATCAGGTTGGACTAATCTAATCTGGGACCAAAACTCACAGACATTTTGGTAGTAGGAAGAAGAAAGCACTCCCCACTTAAAGAGGATGATATCCCTAGTGAAAAAAAGGGACTTTATGAGTTTCTGTGGACAGGGGTCTCAAAACTAAACTCATATTTTGCTCTTCAAAATACACAGCAGTAACGGCATCAAATCCAATTGTCATGTTAGGCTGCCACAGCTAGGACAGGACAAAGCAAGAATCTGCTTGTTATTATACAGATAGAAGCCCTTGGCATCATCCTTCAACTCCCAGCTCCTCTATGCACCTTCAGCAATTTTTCCATTGATTGGCTCCACGCACACAGTTTCCCACTTCACCCAGTTATAGCAAATATAGAATGGCAATTTCTTATACATTTATCCTCACAACACCCCTGTGAGGTAGGGAAACACTAACATACATTTTACAGACAGGGTAACGAGCCACAGAAGAAGCTGAGATATGCTGGTATCCATTATTTGGTACACATACCTACCCTCAAACCACCAAAAATAAGGGCCTAAATCCCTCTCAGGTCACCCAAGTTACCTGACCATACAACCTGTGACATGGCGAGAGGTGAAATCACAGTGAATTTGTGGTGACAGAACTATGAGCTAGGTCCCCACACAAAGCAATTTCTGAAGAAATCATGTCTTTGCTTTCATTGACAGTGCATTACTGCTTTCAACTGAAAATATCAGGGTGAAAGCCGAGGATAGTCTCACGCTTGATGGCTACACGGTGCTTAGTTTTGTGTAAAGCATTATTCTGAAGGACAGTAAGGTCATCAAAGTGTGCTATCATGGTGGAGTACAATTTGCATCCAATCTAGTCTTTTCTACAATTTACATCCAATTTAGTCTTTTCTACAAATCTAAAAGGCTTTGAAATAGCAATAGGAAAGAAAGAACTTTTGCAGAATTTTCTTTGAAGGCTAAGATCAGGATTATGCACATATTAGGAAAGAGTGGAAAGAATGAAGCGGCAAAACTCCCACCACCACCACCCCCCCGATTGTATTTATTCCACACGTGTAAAATTCATAAATGTTACACTAGTACCATGACATATTAATTTTGCAAGAGACAACATAATCCTGCTTACAAAGCAGCTTTTAAATGGGGGGAGGTAACATTTTGCAACAGAAAGATGAGCTTCCCTTTCACCCATGTTCCTCCACTTTCTAAGTGAACAATATATAGGAAACAGTACAGAGAAGAGAATGTTCCTGGCTTACATTGTTTGATCTGGAACAGACATAAGAATACCACAGACATTTAGAAGCTTTCACCTCTGCCTTCTTGTGGCTGCACAGTATCAACAGTAATTTTAGTGATCAAGAATACAGGGAGGATTAGTGTGTGTGGTGTTCACTTGTACTGAAACAAATTGGCAGATACACATCTTAGGTATCCAAGGATAATACCATGGTCCCTATGAATTTACAAGAACAAGTTAGGTGAAATAAAAGGAAAGATAATTAAAAAATAACCATAAGGTAACCACCCTTGTAATCAAGATCAAATGTATGCCTAGATTAAAGATAGGGTAACTCTTGCTTAATTCAATCAGAGATTTTCCTCATCAGTTTTGCGTAGAAGTCTAATTTCAAACCAATCATTAAATACCTTTTGCCTTTTTTTCTGATATACTTTTAACATATTTTATGCAATGCTGGATGGAAAAGAAGATACCAATGCCACTTATCACACACACATAACTGAACTTTTACTTTCACTGTGAAACCATCTTAATGGAGTTCCCCCAAAGTTTCATGAGCCTTCTTAAGCCCAAACAGTTCTCAGAATCTCTTTATAAATTTTTCCCAGCTCCTCCAGCATTTCAAACTAAATAACTCAGGAGAAATATTAGGAACAGTAGTACACCAGATTCCTGGAAAATACTTTCAAGATAGGGATCAGCAATACACCTTTAATCAGCTCCCACACCTTGCTGTACCTACAACTTGTATTCTATTGCATCATATTTTTTACATGACAGGCTCATTTTGTGTTTGACTGAACAGGCAAAGAGGAACCTAGAACAATCATTCTAACGTCCTAGCGAATTCACCTTTGCATTTCTGAATCTTGCAAGCCAGGTGAATAGCTGCAACTTGAAATCATATCACAGTACCTAAAATGACTAGGATTAAAATGATAATATGAACAGAAAAAGATTGAAACTCAAGATTAACCCTTGCCACAGTTCTCTAATATTCTGTTCTATGTTAAAACAAAAGATAAAATAGAAACAGACTGTTGAAGAAAAACTTCCAAGGAAAACGTGGTTACCTGCTTTTGTCTATCAAAAGGAAAAGGTGTACAGTATTGTGCTTCTTTGCTAGTGTATTCACTGTTTTCAGCCAAGCACTAATTTTTTTAAGTCTGTTCCATGGCAAAATATACTACTTAAGCTACTCAGTCTTGTCTCTTTCTAGAATATCAGTAGTGTAAAAGCATATAAAATTAAATTCTGCTTACTGATAGAGATGGAACAAGTTCCAAGTCTTCAAAAAAAAAAACAAACCAAAAAAGGAGCATAGAGCATGCTGGTGACTGCAAAGCTGATCACATTCATCCATTTTAGGCCTTTAAAAATAATTTTCTAACCTGAAAACCCTCTTTTCACCCTTACTTCATAGCCACTGCTGGCCGTATCTCTTCCACAGCAACACTCACTGAAGAACACATGTATGCAGCCAGTCACATAACCACACCTCGGCAACAGACCAGAGATAGAGATAAAAAAAAAAGAAAACAAAAAAATGCAAAAATAAAAAAGCAATACCAAAACCCACCCATAACATCGCTTTACCCAGTAACAAGTTCCCCTGCAACACACCCTAACAACATTTTCTGCTTGCCAGGTTATTTGGTCTGGTTTTCTAATAAGTGTTAGCTAGTTTTAATATATGTAAGACATTTTAAATCCTGTGACACATTTACCTGTTACTTCTGCATTAAGGTATTAGTCTGACAATTTACATTTACCTCTGACTGATAGTTACGTTTCTACAAGAAAAGATCAAACATAGTGAAGGAACTATTTGTGCTGATCAAAACATTCTGATAGTGTTCCAAGCTGTTTCAAGTTGTAAAAACGCCAACCATTTTCTTAATTCCATCATACATTTATCATATGACTTTAGGGAAATAGCATTGTTTTCCAAACTTTTTATTTCCTTCTCTTCTCCATTCCTTTTCCTCTCCCTGATCAACTTTAGCTTCTCAAATATTAAATTTGTGACAAGTTAGATACTTTGTTTATGCTAGGTGACAAAAAAATCTTCCCAGTTAGCAGCCATCCTTGTCCTCGTCTTTCTGCTTGAAATCTTTCCATGTTTATAGAAGATTTTATTTAGTCGTTGGTAGAGCCAGCACAGAACTGTCACGTGGGTCAAAAATCTAGAAGAAAGTTGACAATAATCCATTTTTCCACCTCCATCATTGCACAAATCCTGAAGAAGGTCCAGGAGTTATAGAGCTTCACATTCATTCAAGTGCTACTAAAGTGCAGAGGATATTCACAACTCCAAGCTCCATCAGCAATTCTTAAATTTACAGACTTGGCATTCAACAGGACGGTATTGATATGCACCCACTGCATCTTAATTGAAAAACATTAGTTCAAAACCTAAACAAACAAAAGCCAAGCAACCGAAAAGCAAGACTTTTCTTTAAAGCACCAAGAGCAACCTGACAAAGATGGCAACAGTGGCACTGTAACAAACTGAAAGGTATGACATTCATGCTTCCGGCGCAAATATATTGTCCTTGGTGCCTGCTCTGGAGAGCTCACAATCTAGAGAAGACAGCACAATAAAGAGGCAAAAGAATAGTGGCATATAGGCAAGGATGAAGGGGAAAAAATATGACTGTACCAAAATAGCACGTATCCTTCTAAGGCTTGTGTACTGCATAGTTGGCATTTTCCATTGTTTAAAAATACATATAATTATTTTTATGACAACAACATGGTAATCCTTAGTCAGCACCAAGTCCCTGTTCAGTTGGTTCATAAACAGATATTAAAAGAAAAAGCCCTGTTTCAAAAGCTTCCAGCTTAAACAGACAAGACAGACAGGGGTGTAAAACAGAGGCACAGAGTGGGAGGAGATTCTTTATCTCATCAGCTACCCAGCAGGAACAGACCCATGAAGCACATTCTTACTTACAAAAATACCACTCAACATTTTTCAGTCAGTGGGGCTTAACACCACCCTACACAAAGACTTAAAAGAGGAAAAAAAAGGCAAAACCAAACAAAAACCAGTCATGAGACAGAAAGGAAAAGAAATAAATGTTCAGATAAAAATGGACAAAACTCGAGAAAAGGTGATCAAGAGAGGGAGAAGCAGATCTCTTCATTACAGTAAAAGACACGATTTCAAAAAGTTGCAGTGAGCTGGTGAAAAGGAGTTGAAATTATAGGAAAGAGGGAGGAGAGAATCCATGCAAAGCTGAAATCCTGGAGGACTAGTTTGAAATGGATTCAGAGATCAAAAGAAAGCCAGTGGGGGATGGGAAAACAAAACCAAAAAGCAGACTAAAGCAAAGGATGGGGCAATATTTACTCACCTATACATTTGGGGGTTCTTATACTTTAATTGTGATTTTCCAAAAAGAATGGATAATTAATCTAGTGTATAATTGCTCTAGATAACTTGGCATGCCAAATTTGTAAAAAATCCAAACCAAATGCCAAAACCCAACAACAACCAACCTACAATCCAAAATGCTCTTCAAAACAATACCATCCAAACAACTTCAAAAACCTGCTGCAAAGAGTACAGCAGTAATCCTTATTCAAGAAAATACAATGAGAATAAACTTGGACAGAACTTGAAAAAGTTATTTAATTAGGCAAAAAATTATTAACTGTACTCTGATCACCTTTTACTACCTCCAAGGATTGTGGGAAGAGATATTATTAGTGATGTAAAGTCGTACTGCTGTAATTTTCACCAGTGTTGGTTTTTTCCATGCAGTGGGTGTTGGATACTTAAGTAAACAAAAGGTCAGTGGTCAACTCTTGAACATCAAACACAGGATGGCTGCACTGCACTGAGCCTTTACAAGCACCTGATTAAGCATGCAGAGTTCTTGCAATAAATTCAATAAGCTATTTCTCAGCAGTGCTGTAGAGCGCTTGAATAACTTATAAAATAGCATTATATCTCAGAGATACTATGAAGCATATTCCAGAATTTGACAGCTTTTGTGTATAAGCCCACGCAAACTTCTTGGTTGAGTTCATTTTAGTAATTTAAATCCCTTCAGACTTCAACATCCTAGAACAATCTGAACAATTTTTCAGAAGCTGGTATAAATGGCAAGAACTTCTCGCTCATTTCTCCCTGTTCTCTAAACTCTTTGCATATATTGGTCAGCCTTACAAAATACTTCCCTGTTAGCCCAGCTGCATGAGAAACGGAACTAGCATGAGAAACTATTTTCAAACCATTTTCAGACTTCGAAATAGAAAAGGTTAAAATCTCCTACTGTTTTCCATATATGAAACTTATTCTCATCCTGGGTGATGGGTTTGATTAACTGCGTACTTCTTACCAGCCCTTCACTTGGCTTGATGTTTGTAAGCTGGATCACTTCAAGGTGGGCAGACTGGGAAACCAGCGGATCAGAGGAGAGTGAGATAATGTGATCACAGACGCCAGAGAGAGTTTTACACTAGGAAAGAAAAAAAAGTCACAATAAGCATACCACTGCTAACTACTCACATATCAACCTACAACTTAAACCACTGCATTTTTAAAGTACATGCTAAATCACATTGCTGAATCTACAAGGCAGAGGAGATGAAGGAAGAGGGGGAAAGGCCTCAGACAACAGAACCATACAAAATCACTTCTCTGTGATGACCCTAACAGATGCAGCATCAGACCAGGGAAGAATAAACACAGAGAAAAAAGGACTGCCTGAGCTGCTCCCTCGTGCTCTCAGTGTTAGATGCCCTGCATCTGAGCTCTGCTCAGGCATGCACGGAGTGTGTGGTAAGCTCCAACCCTGCTCTCTGCACACACCTTTCACAAAGACATTAAGTGCCCCAAAACCCCTCTAATTTCCGTTGACCATGCAAATGTTCAGCACAGACCAAAATCAAGCTCTTAACAATGACAGGTAACTCTCATTAACTCTGAAGTTTATTCTATACTAATAAAATTAGCTAACTGACTTTGGACTGAGTTTCTCACATTCTACTGCTGCCAACCATGATTTACTATTGCAGGTATGAAGATTACAACAAATAACCACTTCACTATGGGATAATTCTTAAACCTGTTATCCTTGGCAGCCTCTTCACAGCAAGATAGAAATAAAAAGTTTCTAAAAAGGATGGGACTGTCAAACAGGTTCTGTGTATCTCCTCATCTCTCACTCCCTGAACACTCTCTTCTCAGAGGCAATGAAGCTGTGATTTTTTTGCTATCATTATCTCATATGTCACTAAGCAGGTGATTTTTGAGAGGTTCAGTGTTCTCTGTAAAGTCCCCTTTCAGCAACTAAAACTGCTTTCTCGGTTCAGGTTTCCAAAGGTGTGTTTTGTCAGGAAATTCAGGGATTAGAACATTTTTCTGGTCCCATAACTGTGGGTACCTCCAAAACCAATTAAGAACCAGCTTAACTGCTCTCAAATTCAAAAGATGAAAGCAAACCAGTCTCCTCAAATGACTGAAACACAACTGCACACAAATGCTGCATTAACCACTTGTTAAAGATTGCAAAGCATACTTCTGAAAGAAAAAATTCCTACAACAATGCTACAGAAAAATAATATAAAGCTGGATATAAACTCCTTGCCAAATTAACATTGTCATTCCAAATGTCAAACTACAAATATTTTATGTAAAAAGAAAGTAAAAAAATACCTGATAAAAGTAAAAAAAAAAAAAAAAATCCAGTGACAGTGAAATCTTAATCCTGTTACAGAACATTACACTGGTAATTTTTATTTTCTCCTCTTTAAATTATTTACAGTTAGAAATTTAGCTGTGCATATCAATGGCTTACTTTACTAAATTATACTGTTTCAAAATGAATAAACAGATTCAGAAGCAAATGGAAAATATACCAAAATATAACAAAACTTATGTTACCAACATGACCTTTGTTCAGAGATAATATTACCTTCAAGCATAGACACACACATACACACACCACCCCTTCTGCTTTAGCTGTATTTCATGATGCAGGATCATTACTGAAAAAAGGAAGTCAGGGAATATATAAAAGGGGGTTAAGAATGATTTGTACTTTATCTGAATTAGGAAGAAGTGAAAAAGTAAACTTTATTGCAAAATTCAGCTTTTATGGCTTTTTGAATACATGAAAATTGCTCTGACCTGACATTTTAAAAGGAAAAAATTATATAAAATTCCATAATAAAAATGAAAGCTTAGATTTTTTTTTGTGTGTGTGTGTTTTTAGATACAATGCTGGCATGCTATTTGTATTTTCACAGAATCACAGAATGGTTGAGGCTGGAAGGAACCACTGGAGGTCATCTAGTCCTGCTCTAGCAGCTCAAGCAGCTAGAGCAGCTTGCTTAGGATTGGGTCCAGACTGCTCTTGAATATCTCCAGGGAAGGAGACCCCACAACCTCCCTGTGCAACCTATTCCAATGCTCAGTCACTCTCACAGTAAAGAAGTTCTTCCTCATGTTCAGGTGGAACTTCCTGTGTTTTAGTTCATGCCTGTTGCCTCTTGTCCCACTGTCTGGCACCACTGAGAAGGGTCTGACCCTGTCCTTTGACACCCTCCCTTCAGATACTTACACACATTGATCAGATCCCCCCTGAGTCTTCTCTGCTCCAGGCTGAACAGGCCCAGCTCCCTCAGCCTTTCCTCATATGAGAGATGCTCCAGACCCTGAGTCATCTGGTAGCCCTTCACTGGACTTGCTGCAGGAGCTCCACGTCTCTCTTCTACTGAGAAGCCCAGGATGGGACCCAGTATTCAAGGTGAGGCCTTACCATGGCTGAGTATAGAGGGAGTATTACCTCCCTTGACCTGCTGGGCAGTTCTCTTCCTAAGGACACCACTGGCCTTCCTGGCCACAAGGGCACATTGCTGCTGGCTCATGGACAAGTTGTTGTCCACCAGAACCCCCAGGTTGCTCTCCCGAGAGCTACTTTCCAGCAGCTCACCCCCCAGCCTGTTGTGGGTTACTCCTCCCTGGGTGCAGGATCCTGCACTTGCCTTTGTTGAATTTCGAAAGGTTCTTCTCTGCTCACCCCTGCAGCCTGTTCAGATCCCCCTGAATGACAGCACAGCTCTCTGGGGGGCAGCCACTCCTCACAGCTTTGTATCATCAGCAAACTTGCTGAGAAGTCCCTCTATCCCCTCACAGAAGTCACTGATGAGCAAGTCAATACTGGACCCAGTACTGGCCCTTAGGGAACACCACTAGTTACAGGTTGCCAATTAGAATCTGTGCCACTGATCACAACCCTTGAGACCTGCCATTCGGCAGCTCTCAATCCACCTCACCATGCACTTGTCCAGCCCACAGTTCCTGAGCTTGCCTATGAGGATGTCATGGGAGATGGTGTTGAAAGCCTTGCTGAAGTCCAGGTAGGCAACATCCACTGCTCTCCCCTCATCTATCCAGCCAGTTGAACCATCGTAGAAGGCAGTCAGGCTGGTTAAGCTGAATCCATGCTGACTACTCCTGATTTTCATGTATCTTGTTACTGCACTGACAATTATTGAAAAACTACTTTTAGAAAATTACAGAACATTCAGTTCTCCACATGCATACTAAAGAGATCTAAAGTATAAATTATTCTTTGATGATGAAACCTGAATTTTTCATGTATCTTTAGGTTTGTATTCACCCATACATACTTCCTATTTATCTCTTCTAAAACTACTAAATTTATGGGGTCCTTGGCAGTTTCAGAGGAACTTCGCTTTACAATGAATTAATGTATGATTTTTTTCCTCCTATTCCCAACTGTTACGTTGCAGAGAGATGCCAAAACACACAGAAAAGGAGCGTTCCTATCACCTAACACAAGGTATGCCATTTCAAGTTCACAGACGTAGCTCCTCAATAAAAAAAAAAAGTCCTTGGCTGCCTTGACAGATGATGGGGAAAGGAGTGAGGCAAGTCTAGGATGTGGCATGGAAGAGAAGCCTAAACTGAGATGCATTAAATAGCTCCTTAGAGCAGCTGCTCTCCCTCTGCTTCTTCAAGAGAGGGGTACAGACAGTCTAAAACAGTAAGCCTATGGAGATCAGCATTCCAGAATGGTTATACTGGTTGCAATCTTAAAAAAAAAGTAGTGTGAATATTCCCTAGAGGAACTCTGGGAATACTGGATGCCAAGTTACTACAATAAAAAAACCGGCCATATGCTCCTATGCATTTCTATAAGATTATTGTCTTTAGGGTCTTGTGGTTTTATTTCCATCTTAGATATTCATACTGCCGTCCAACAGCACAATATCATGCCCATTCTAAGCACAATAAATGAGCCACAGCAAAGTCTCCAGAAAAAATCCTGCAATGAGAGGATGCTCTTTCAGACTGAGGTTTCAAATTCTATGACCTTTCCAAAACCAGCCGCTACAAGAAAATATCTAACAGAAGCTTGTTTGTGTTAGAATACTTACAGAATCTTATAACTTCCCTTAACTGTTATACATTTAAATAATTTTAGTTAAATACTCCTTAGTTAAAGAGTTGGATTGTAAGTAGGATCAAGTGTCTGTTGGGGTTGTGTGAAAGGCAAATTTTCATGAATTTTCATTTTCTGAGCTTAAGCAGAGACAGGACAGCAAGAAGCCCACCATCATATAGCAGGTATCCTCTCCCCTTTCGAAAGACAGAGTACACAGGGTCTCACTGGAAACATGTCCAGAGGCTGACACAGAAAAGATAATGCATTTTTCCTTGCCTTTACTCTCAGAAACATCTTATTCACAGTTTTTGGGTTGGTTTTGTTGTGTGTATCTGTGTAGGATGGGAGAAGGAGGAGGAGGTAAATTCAGCTCCAGGAAGATATCAGAGCTTGGATGGTTCTGGGGCACATTCACAGGGTACAGCTGTGTCAATTTACAACAAAGTTTAACCAGTGGTTCTGAATGTAGTTACTGTGCAGTTCCTGCCCAGATTACTGTTGTTGACTTCACTGGCCAAGGCTTTTTAATATACCAATCAGAATAAGTCAGCATACAGAAAAAACAGCCTTTTCATCAGGAGCAGGCTTCCTCTCCATTAGGCTTCTTTATGGAAAAAGACCTTGGACCTATTCAGTGGATCAGGAACTTCCATGGCAAAGATGCTGCCACATGGCACAGGAACAATGTTAATTTAATGGTGGCAACATGCTGAATTCAGAAAGTTCCCATAGAGAACTATGCTCCTCTTCTTAAACAGTTCACACTGTGGCTCATCAGATTCATTCCATATGCATTCAAGCAACAAACCTGCCTAAATCTAAAGTTATGTTTGATGCTACTTCTAGCTTGAATAAGTTTTCCCTAAGCTCCCCAAATTTCACTGGAGCTTTCACCTTGGCAGATGCAAGCCAATTTTACAAGTTATGTAGGTGCAAGAAATACAGGAGGGCTTATTATTATATTGTTATTATTAGTAAAAAGTTTTAAAATTATTGTTTTGTTTGATGGAAATTAATGGACTCGCGTAATAGTGGCCACTCAATTGAGTGTAAGAAAAGCACACAAAAAGTGCACATTTGCTACTCATTTTGCTCCTATTTATGACTGCATTATTTCTCAGCATAACAATTCAGTACAAACTGTAGTGTAGACATGTATTTTAGTTTCACTAAATAAGATGACAGTACAACTCACCTTTTGTCTCATATGGTAGCTACATCTCGTTACTTTGTAAATCTACGCTTCTGTTTATGAACACATTGCGAATGAGATCATGATCCTTCATCTTTTGTAACTGTTGAGTCCCTGCTGCAATTCAGTACTAGCTACAGTACAACTCACAGGAAGATGAGCATCCAATTGCTCCTACAAAAATCAGGAGGCATTAAAAATGCCCAGCCTTTCTCAAGCTCCACTCAGCTTTTCAGTGTGCAAGCTATCTAAACAAAGGAAAAGGATTTGGCCAGATCAAACGAAAAAAAAGCAAGGTATAAGAGGTTAACTGAGAGAAATTAACAGATTACATTTTCTCCTTTTGTCATACTGTCCCTATTCTCACTATCAGCCTTACAGCGATGACTTCAGTTCTCTTTTGCAGTAACTCTTCCCTGCACTTTATTACCAAATTCTCCTCTGTGTTCAGTGACAAACTTACAATTGCAGATTGAAGCTACACCACAGTCTTTAGATGCAAAGCTAAATGATTCATGGGAGGATGAAAAACGTCACTACACAGCATCTAGTTGTTTGGTAGAAAATCAAGGGGAAACATTTTTTTTTTCTATTCAGCAGACAACTAATTTATGCTCCAGAGCATGAAGAATGAAAGATAATACTTAGTTTGTACCTCTACTTTTGGGATATAGTGTACCAATTTTTAATAGATTTTCCACAATTGCTTCTTCTTTCAGCCAGGAGGATAAGGACCTAGAAATGACTAAATTAGAATTGCACCTGTTCTGATTATCTGTGGCTACTTCAATTTGTGTTGGGAAAATGACTGTCCTCTGCAGCACAGTGGAAGTACTTAGGTGTCATGGCTAGCTTCAGAGACTTCACCGTGGCCTTTCATCAAATTGTTCATCTGTTATCTGTTCAATTCAGGGAGCTCTAGGATCACCAAGCATTTCTGGTCAAGCAAACAGATTTGTATTTGCTCCTTAATTTTACCCAGGTCCTTAATTTTACCCAGGTTAGTGACCAAGCTTTAACCCATCATGCCAAGTGTGTGCTCGCAGCCCAGAAAGCCAACCGTATCCTGGGCTGCATCAAAAGGAGCATGACCAGCGGGTCGAAGGAGGTGATCCTGCCCCTCTACTCTGCTCTCCTGAGACCTCACTTGGAGTATTGTGTGCAGTTCTGGTGTCCTCAATATAAAAAGGACATGGAACTGTTGGAACAAGTGCAGAGGAGGGCCACGAGGATGATCAGGGGACTGGAGCACCTCCCATATGAAGAGAGGCTGAGAAAGTTGGGGCTGTTGAGCCTGGAGAAGAGAAGGCTGCGTGGAGACCTCATAGCAGCCTTCCAGTATCTGAAGGGGGCTTATAAGGATGCTGGGGAGGGACTCTTCATTAGGGACTGTAGTGACAGGACAAGGTGTAACGGGTTAAAACTTAAACAAGGGAAGTTTAGATTGGATATAAGGAAGAAGTTCTTTACTGTTAGGGTGGTGAGGCAGTGGAATGGGTTGCACCTGGAAGTTGTGAATGCTCCATCCCTGGCAGTGTTCAAGGCCAGGTTGGACAGAGCCTTGGGTGACATGGTTTAGTGTGAGGCGTCCCTGCCCATGGCAGGGGGGTTGGAACTAGATGATCTCAAGGTCCTTTCCAACCCTAACTATCCTATGATTCTATGATTCTATACTGAAGCATCCTGGCTCAAACATATTTCCAGGGCTGAGCACAAGAAAAGCACCAGCCTGCCCTATCAACTCTCTTACCCATGTCATTTGAATGAGGGACAGGATGCCAATAAGACGTGGGCATTCTAGGCTAAAAGTAAGAAAAAAATGTCTTGGCAATGTTAACTTTAATCTGCTTGGGAAAAGGAAAAAGAAAAAAAAAAAAAGCAAAGCCAAAACCTCAGTTAGTTAGAACTGTACAAGACAAAGCAACTTGCTACATGAGCTTCAGGATGAAGTCGAACTACTCAGCTTAAGCGAAACCAAATAATTATTATTAAATTAATTTTAGTCCAAAACATTTGTTGTACCATAGGGAATACATCCGGAACTCCAGCACTTTTAGAGCCAATTAGACCTGGATTTGCATTTGTATACACATGGAGTTTAAACAGTGAATTAAATCTTATTTTAGATGCAAAAAGAGAGGCTTCTATTACAGTGAAGTTTGCTGGGCCCAATTATTCAAGATACAGACTATTCAAAGGAAAAGGTGTTTACTTTTTCTTTTCTTTTTCTTTAATAAGACTATAGAAATTATGTCTTTAACAATGCATTTTTTGTCAATTACAGTTCTATAACAAATATTCAAATACAGTAGGCAGAAGTGAATTATCATAACTGTGGTTTCTTAAGGCTCTTAGAAAAAAACCCAACATTCTGATCCATTACTTTTTCTTTCTTTTTCAGTTTAGTAACTCTTTTTTATTTTAAATAGCTCATTTGTTTTTCAAAAACTCCTGGATATTAACTTCACTCTGCAGTTCTACTTTCTACAGTTTTCCAACTCAATAAAATAGTGACTTTTTTTTCAGGTAAAAATAGTGTAATTTTAATAAAATGAAATTCCTTATGAAAACATTCTTTTTATAGAATTAAACTAAAAAGAAAACTCAGTTAAAACTTATTATTCATCTGACTGATGCCTGGCTTCTATAATTAGCCCTTGCTTTGCTCTTACTTTAATACTCTCCTGCTTCACATGGATTAATTTGAACTAGAAATTTCCATCATATATAGCCTTGAACAGCTGGATGGAATCAATGAATTATTCCTCAAAGATTTTACAGGTCTATTCAGAGTTTTGCAACTATTAACTTATAACTCCCCAAATAATCAGAACTGACACCTTTTTTTAAGCTGATCAGTTTTCCATATGTTTTATCATCTCAAGTTAATCAGTATCAGGATTCTAAATACAAACTAGCAAGAGCACACTAGTCTCCAGTTTTGAAGCAAACACCACACCTATGGCTTATCTTTTCATATTTAGGCCCACTGTATTTAAAAATCTGTTCTTCTTAAGTTAGCATTTTCTATTGCCATCAACTTCTGCTGGTTATTTTCTGGTGATATTTACTTTCTATCTATATTAGTTTCTATCTATATAAGTTATTACAACTATTATAATTTAATTATTTATTTATTGCACCGCTTACTGAGCAAAAGGTAAGCTGGAGAAAACATACTGAGAAATGAAGTGGTAGAAATATGAAGCATTTCCCTGTGTTCCTGAATATTTCAGAAGCATTAACATTTTAATAAGCAAATACCAACACATTATTCCTGTGTGGATTTATGCTTCTTATTCCACAGAAACCAAGTGTTTCTGTGAATGAATTAACAGGAAAAAAAAAAGGCAACAAAACTTTAAGACCTATAGTTGTCTTTAAAATAGGTTCAACACACCTTCAATTCTAGGGCAGAAAATTATAGAAAAGACACTTTTTCCCAGACAGATTTTACAGCCACATATAGAAAAAATAAACAAGTTGAAGTAGGCAATTTCTTCTTAAAACTTCATAAGTTTTCCATAAGACCTTTTTCCTTTAGATAAATTTTATGTGTTTAGTTGAACACAGATTAGTTTACTACTTCATCTAATATTGTGACACTCAAAACGCTTTTATATAACATTTGAAACTCAAATTGCCCAGAGCAAAGAAAGACATTTATTTCTTGAAGACAAACTGAAGCTCTACAGTTCTGTCTCCACAGAATACTATTTCTTAACTATATCTGTGATATCTAAAAAAGCTAACATCTGAAGAAGTTTATTGACGTAAAAATATACTATCTATGGACAAGGCGATTCAGCAGTCTCTCCACATGAACATCCACACTGCCATCTCTGAAAGAAAGAGGGCATTCATTTGCTTTTCAAAACAAATTACTGCCATTAGAATATGAGCACATTAACTATTTTCTGGCCCTTACTGATTAAAGCAAAACAGTCCATTATTTAAATGAGGATCTTGCCTTTGATAAGGGATACTGCCTTCTCCGCATTTATTTAGAGGAAAGCATGAAGACTTAGTGACGAGTTAACTTTGGAGATATCCATGTATGCACTTCAAGAGCAGCAGAGTGGTCTCACATTCCCCGCCTGTGCCCACGCACACTCTTTCCCCCCGATTTGACACAAAGTATAGAATCATAGAATGATTTGAGTTGGAAAGAACTTCTAAAGGTCATTTGGTCCACCCATCTATAATAAGCAGAGACATCTTCAAACTAGGTCAGGTTGCCCAGAACCACGTCCACCCTGGCCTTGAATGTCTCCATGGGTGGCGTATTCACTACCTCTCTGAGCAGCCTGCTCCAACATTTTACCACCCACATTGTAAAACATTTATTCCTCATATCCAGCCTGAATCTTCCCTCTTTTAGTTTAAAACCATTACTCCTTGTCCTATCGCAAGAGATCCTGCTCAAAAGTCTCTCACCATCTTTCTTACAGGCCCCTTTTGCATTACTGAAAGGCCACAGAAAGGTCTCCCCAGAGACTTCTCCAGGCTGAACAACCCCAACTCTGTCAGCCTTTCCTCATAGGAGAGGTGTAGGCTCACTCCAGGGGGAGTGGGCAGCATCCCCACAGGAGATGTGTGCATCTTACAGACCTCAAGCCCCTGAATCATTGTACACAAGTCCAAAATAACACTTTGAGCTATGTGAACAATGGAGATGTTTAACCTAAAACACAGGTTCAAACTGAAGTAAAGCACTGGACCACCAATAGGTAACACAGCTAAGAATCAGCTACTTTGATCCAATGATGTGCTCCTAAGGTGGTAAATTTCTACGTGTCCTAAAGAATAAGAGTACATAACTGAAACTTAATTTTAATTTCTGCAGTTGTAGTTCTTTTTTACTTATGTAAGAAGGATTTCTTAAAATCTGACTTCAATCTTTAGTGGGAACAATATCCTGTAACAAGGATTTCCTTAGGCTAACTGCATGAATTGCTGGCTAGTTGTTAAGTCATTGCCTTTCGCTTTTGTGAGGAACCTTGTTTCATTGTGTCTGGAAGAGAACGTGGTAGTAAAATCATATGAGATGAGCCCATGGTTTCGAATTCAATTTCTTTTCTAAAACATTCCAGCAAACACAGCTATACATTGGTATCTACTCATTCAAAGGCAGTTGTATGTGATGCTGGCCAGACACCATTTCTGTTACTTTCAGGAATTTGCACACTTTGCAGATGGGAAATGTACTCAGAAAGTGGACTTGCAATAGCTTGGTCTTTGACTTTGAGAAGAGAGAATTCACTTTCTCTCCATATAATATTCTCTCTTCCCAATCTTTCTCCTAGCATTTCTCATTCAAGATTCTTTCTACACCTTTACCAAATTAACTACTCTTCTCTTTATATCAGAGAATCTTCCTTTTAACATTCACCTCTAAATTTACTGGATGCACAGTCTGTCACAGGAGATTTAAATTCTTAATCCCCCTCTAGAACATCTTTAACCTAGTTTCTGCATTCAAATATTATCTCATTAGGTATCTAACATGTCTCTTCTTTGACACTGGCATAAAAATATCACGCACTTCTCAAGATCTTGACATAAGCAGGCTTTGCCCTTATTTTTTTAATCAACCTGTTAGATTGCTCCTCCCTGGATTGTCTAATGGGCTAAAGCTACAACACCTTTTTCTTTCTTCCAAGGAATGCAGTTAGAGGGTACTCTGCTTTCAATTCCAATTCTATCATCAAACTTTTCAGCTGCACGTGTAAAATATTCTCTTTCAAATTCAAATATGATTTAAAATCCTGTATTTTAATTATTCAATCGCAGATTTACCTCTTTCCTTGACTGCCTTTGGTCAGCTTTTGCCCCATGAAATCCCATCCATCAGCTAAAATACAGCATGGTCAGAAATGATCCAGGTGAAGTGTAATACATATAGTCATTTTAATCCCAGGCTTCAGTAAAACATTCAGTGCTCTGTTCTGTTTCCTTGCAAGCTTGAGCACTAATCGTGGAAGCTAATTAAGCTCTCCATAATAATACATACATAATAATACATACACCTGTCACCACAATAAAGTTACTGTGGATTAAAGAAATAAGTCTATGTGAGTCTGAATGTTGTAAGATAACTTTTGAAACCTGCCTTAAATTTGTGCAGTCACATATCTTAAAAGAATCCCTTCCAGTTTCCTCAAAATTTTCTGTTGAAGATTATATTAATGGATACTTCAGTAGCTCTAAACACTGCCAGCTCCCTTCCCAATCCTTTTTATTAATTTATAAAAGATACATATACTGTAGATAGCAGAACTCAGAACTCTTGATTCTTCCATCAGAAAACAAACATGCATTGAACACAACAATTTCAAGCTTAACAGCACTTTTGCCAAGATTATGCAATTAAAAACTTAATGACTTAAATACTTGTAAAGATCAGCCTAGCAAAGATGATGATGATGTCAGCCTCACTAAAATGGCTAATTCTTTGTGTCCCACAGGGAAAAGTGTCAGTGAAACTTGAGAATACAAGGAGATGTTTCATTCCACGTCACTGTGAAATCAAAGCATCAAAAGCTTATAGAATTCAGCTTGCCAAGCATTTGATATGGGAGCACTGAAAAGGAGAAAAAAAAAAAGTACAGCAACGTTTACTGGGATGCCCACCTTTTCAGACAAAGAAATGCAGTACTTTCTTCATTAAACTTTTGTAATAAGAACCAGAAAATATTACACCACACTTAAATGAGAAATACAGTGAATAAACTAAACCAATCCATTACGCATTCTTAAGAAGAGTATCTTTGTATCTAACTTCCAGAAACAAGCTCTGGGTTAACTTAATACTCACTAAACTACAGCAACAACATGAAACATAATTTAATATCTAAAACTTAGGTGCAAAGTTTACTCAAGCTTTTTATTCTCCATCCACCAAGTACCAGCCTTTCAAACTCACTCTGCGTTCTGATTTCTGATGCCCTGATGACTTTCGTAGGCTTTGTTTATTACCAATAGCGCTACAGATTCTGGAAACAGAGAGTTGTATTTATGCTGAGAGTTAAAAAGGAAAGAATTGCTTTAATTTTCCTATCACTAGGCTAGGTCCATTCTCCTATGAGGAATAAAGCTGTATAAATGAGACTATATCACTTACATAAATATATATGATTTCATAGAAGCCTAGCAAGCAGCTGTCCCGGAAAAAAAAAAAAAAAGATGCTATTTTTCAAAATCATTCTTCTGACCGTGGTTCACAAATAACAGACGGATCTGAGCCAAACACACACAAGCCCTTGCAAAGTTCCTGGCCCCTCATATGCCAAGCTCAGCTTCCATAAAATCACTACTTATTCACCACTAGTTCCATACATGACATTCACTCAGTCATACCCAGACTAGTTCATTATCACACTGGCACTGCAGAAAAAGCATGAAACACACAGGTCTGTAATTCTATGTAGTCTATACAAATATATTTATTAATAGAAATCCAAACACTACTCACCACATGAAGAATTTTATTCTCTGTTTCATATACTGTGCAGTCCTGAAAGAGTAAAGCAGAAAAGGAAGGTTAAATTGATCCAGTCATCCACCCTTCCTAGATTTGTTCTTGAAAAGAATTAAACTTAATTGAAAAAGAATTAAAGAAGAAACAAAATATTTCAAAGTCTTAAACAGAATGGAGAGATTCATGTAAATTTAATGTGAAGCCACCACAGAAAGGAAATACTGGTAAATGTTTGTATCTCTTGACTAGTTCTTGTTGCTTCCTTCCTTGAGACAGATACTGATCTTCCTCCTTTACAGCCTTTCCGCGTATACCAGCTAGTCACATGCATGCCAGACAAGTGGCTTCAAACAGCAGTCCCTGGCCATGGACAAAAATGACCCACTTTCAGTGGTAAGACTGAACAAAACAGATGTACCAGCAGTACTCTTTAGTAACTAGGAAAGAAAATGAAGCTAAACAATTCCTGCTGAGCCGAGCTGAACTGACATGTTTGCACACCTTGCCAAAGAAGAGGAGGAAAACACTGGGAGGAGGAAAAAGAGAAAAGGAAACCACTGTTTGTTTATAACACTCCATGCAATGTTAGGGAAGACAAATGTGGAATACAAAACGCACAGGAAACTTGAGTTGGACTATCTTATTCCATACAGCCTGCTGGGGACTGCATGCACATTCTTTGCCACTTTACGTAGCATGCGAGGTAGTTTCTATAAGCAAGATTAACAGATGGGAGGCTGAGGGCTGTGGAAGTTTTTCTAACAGGCCAAAACCTCGGTGGATATATAGAGAAATTGAATTAATAATGCTGGAAGCACATGAAACACAACCAAATTGGTGAAGGAATAACTCTTAGAATTCTAAGATGCTGTAGTTTTATGGTAATTAGAGCAAACTCTGTTTAGAACAGATGCTTTATATCCTACCTAATAACCCACATGAAAAATGTGAAAAATTTTCATGGTTTCAGTTTAATTTTTAAATTAGTTGATTTTATTAGAAAAGCAACTTCTCATATGCAACTGGGTTCGCCTTCTTTTAATGAACTTTTAATCCATGAAATGGTTCTAGCATTACTTGGGAAAGAAAAGTCAATGTGTTCTTAAGCTTTATATAAAGCAACCTATGCAGAAGGAGCAGGTTGATAGGGAGCATTTTCTAATAACAGCTGTTGGCATTCAGGAAACATTTGCCAGTAAGTAGAGCCAGAAAGAAAATCTACCACATTTAATTATATGCAGACATCAATGAAGTATTTGCAATCTTAGTAGGAAAACACACATTTCATTGTTATATGTGGGAGGACATGTAACATTTTCAATCTGGATACATCTATGTTCTACATGGTTTTTTATGAATCATTTTGCAAAAATAGCAGGAGGGGATTATAACATTTATATTGAAGAAAAAAAAGAAGTGCTTTTAGGTAGACATAATTATTTCATTGGTAATAGCAAGATTTTACTATAAGTTAAACACTCATCTTAAAGAGGATACTGTTTGAGAACTCTCACTACTAAGGGAAAAAAGGTTCTGCATTCTTAAATGCTGCAGAGGTATAGTAGAATCAAGAAAATGGAGTATAACAGAGAAACACTGCTACATCCTTGAAATGAAACTCTTTGCACAACCATGAAGGAAGTTAAAGAAATATGCTTATTTTATTTTTTATATATATATGTAAATATTTCTGAGTCTACAGAAGACAGTAAAGCAAGTGGAAAACTTCTCTGGTATCCAGTCTATGCATAGGAGCAGGTGGCCTCATCCTGAAATTCTCTCCTCAACACACAATTCCCTACAAATCCAGGGAAGAATAATAGCTAAATGAGTTCATCACATAGCAGGCAAGAGAAAAATTAACAGTTCAGTAAACCACAGAACACAGAAAATCTGGAGGAGAGCAAATGCTTAGGCAAAAAACTCCCAAACAATTCTAAAATACACATTTTCAACACATGAATGACATTCCACTAAACATAATTCAAGCATGAACTTAGGCAAATGTGCAGGAATGCAAAGATCCATACCAGCACAGCCCTGAGCAGCCCTGAAGTGTAGGATTCAAAGAAACCTAGAAAAGGTCACCGAGCTGATCCCTGCATCGTAGCAAGCTCATTTTAACTTCCTGCAGCCATCCACGGAGATGAGGGCTGAGGCTGATTCTGAATGATTCCTAGAGTAAACCTCCATGTTATTTTCTTTCATAGTGAAGTTTATTTCCCCTTAGATTTTTTGAAGTCACTCCACTGCTTTGTGATTTATCTTTAAGCAAGTGCTGAGGATAACTATGTGCATTGTCTTCAAACATCCCTTAGGTAGAACGATAAGCTGAATACTTATTATAGGGGGGCTTTTCCATTTACAATTACTGCTTTTTCATACCCCTTTCATTTCAACTAAAAGAACTTAAAACACTTGAGAAATATAAAAAGAGTCACTAACTATGCAATTAGACATAAATTTGTATTTTTAATAGCATACCACCCACAGCTGGAGAACATCTCATATATATACCTGGAATACAAGCCCATATCTTACTCTCGAAAGATCTTAATATCTGTTTAACTACAGTATCAAAACATTGCAATTAAGTTAAGAAACAGATCATATGCAAGTTTAACATCAACTTTTTTCTACTTTAGAAAACAAGGAACACACAAAAAATCTGCAGTGAAGCTTTACTCCTACACAAGCTAACAATTTGCTATTCACTTAGTGAAACAATACAGTCATTACCCCTGTACTGAAATATACAGATATTTTACTTTTAGCTGTTTATTCTCTCAGCTCCACACATATATACACTGACAAAGTATAACTACAGCTAACCTATATTATAACCTTCATTCAACCAATCAAAGAAAACCTCAGCTGAAACAGCACAAGGTTATCTTCAAATGTGCATTAAAACCTTAATGACACAGATTGCTAACAAAGCAACAAAAGCAGTTCTGTGTTAATTTATACTTCCTGAAGATGTAGTCAAATATTGGCCATTAGCACTTTCAGAGAGGAAAATGGGACAGCATCATCTACAAAGAAAGATAAATAAAAGGGGCATATTATGGAACAACTTAATTACTAGTATCATATTTTCATGGTCACTCTTTCCAGCTCTGTTGTATGTGTAAAAAATGGCAAAAGTGACCTTTGTGGAGGCAGCTGGAACTTGGCTAAGATCCCAAAAAGAGGAAACATGAAGTCCAAAGCTAGAAGAATAAGGTAAAAAAAAAAAAAAAGGCAGTAAGGGAGGAAGGTAAGAAAAGCAAGAACAAACCAGAACAATGAGGGAGAGGAGGGTTCTTCTGTACTTTCAAACCTAGTATAATATTTAAAACCTTTGTTTAAGACTAGCAAAACCTATGTTCAACTGCAACTGTGAGGCATCACTTCTTCCAGAACTTTTGACTTTCATAACCACAATTCTGCATTATTTCTACAAAAATTACAAGTTTTATCTGCATAGATTCTATCATAATGTCATAAGTCATAATTACTAAAGACATTTAAACGCAGTGAATTAGGAAGCCCTGACTGGTGACAATGCTGCAAAATGTACACACCTCACCCTGCCCTAGACACTGCTAGAACAATTCACACATGAGGCAACATACCTAAAATACAAATATTTGTGGACTTCATTTTTCAAGAACAATGTTTATGATGCTTTATTTTTCCATTTTATTTTTAGGTCAGCTAATTACAGCAGAGTTTTTCTTATTTTTTAGCCCATTTCTTTGCCATTCAAGTTGATTGAACCTCAACTCAAGATGTGAAGTACTGAGATATAAAAGATCTGCCAAGTCCTGCTACTGCTCATAGAGAAAAAAGTTCATGCAGTTCTCCAGTACTATAACTACAGGATAATATTCAGCAGAAAACACTTCTAATTTTGCATATATATGACCTGGTTTAAAAGTCCGAGTTGGCAACCTGCCAAATTACCTATTGCATTTATCTGTCAGACACTTCTTTTCACAGGGTTCTTCCAGCATATCTTGAAACATACCATCATTGTTACTACTATTATTATTTGTGGTTTAGCCACGCATTCTAAGCAGCTGCTGTACTGCACTCTTCTTGGCAGTCTTAAGATCCTGTCAAATCCATGACTTAACTTCAGAATAAAGTTACGCTAGCTCAGAAAATAAAAAGTTATATATACAAATAGTTATGCGATAAAAGAGGGAGAATTGCAGAAATATGTTTATTGATTCTTTCAGCAAGGAATCAGCAACATTTCAGCATTTCTAGTAATCCTTAGATCAGAACGCTCATGAGAGGGCATGGACTTCTTTCACTGTATTTTCTAGTCCAGCAGAATGTCTTAGTTGCTCATTTATATTTACTCATCCTAATTTATTTTTTCCTCCAAGGCAAGGAATTTTCTAGTCAGAACTGATAAAGAAGCAGGTTACACGATTGTTAAGAACAAAAACGCGATTTCCTGACTCTCAGTTAACATATTAGCCCCAAAACGTCCTTTGTGAATTCGTATGATGAGCAGCATTGCTCAGAAGCAGGCTGTGTGGTGCTACAGAGGTGAAGTCAAGTGGAGCAACTTTTGAAGAACCAGAACTTGCCACAAGTGTTCCTTTTCCAGACAACTTTGAAGCTGCTCCTCGTGAAGCTCCTTCACTGTTTTTAAATTTTGTTTTCCACTGCAGTTTAACTGAATTTACATGAAGGCAATTTACATGTGTGTGTTTGTGTACACTGCACTCTTTCTACCAGCACTTCGCTGATAAAATGTAGGCAAGGTTAAGGAACACAATTTTAAAAGAGCTAGTGAAATTGCCTGGGAAATGCATCTTTCATGAGCAATTCCACACATCTTCCATACCTAGTTTTAAGAGGGCAACAGTTAGATTTTATGCACTGCTTAAAAACAGATGTCTGATAGAATTGCTGTCACGCAAAATGGCCTAAACTACATAATTTCAGTTATCTATTTGTAACAAAAATAACGAATTACATGATTGCTAAAAGAAGGTTCAGACTCTCATGCATTGCCAAACCTTTGGCATAAAATCTCTCTTGAGCAATGTAACCATAGGTTGGAATCAAGCCAAGCCATCCTTTAAATCCTTTAAAACGTTTGCTTGTCAAATTGATTAAAACTGTAACTGAATCCTTTAATACCAGGATATCTCTAATGGATGGTCTGTTGGTCTTGCTAGTTCACAACAGTACAAAATAATCAACCCGAGAATGTTCAGATCATAACTCCAAGTCCCTTCAGAATAAGTTGTGCTGGCTTCCAGGCACCCATAATAAGCCTGTTCAAGTGTCACTAGCTGTAGGGAATTTATGCCACTGGCTCTAGAAAGGCTCATTTGGTTTGAATTCTGCCCAATTCAGCTATGACAAGAAAGCCACAAGACTGAGGTTTGCTGGAGTAGTCACTGGAGGTTCTCACAAAAGTTCTTAACAACACTCATGACAAAGTCTTGCGCTCTGCCAACACATGAAGAAGGCAAAAGTTTATAGCTCTCATAGTATGTTCACTTATTATTACCTTTCATTGCTTTTCTTGGACCAAAACAGGAGTCTATAATTTCCAAAAAGGTACAAGGTTAAGATAGGTTGAGTTAATTTAGCCTTTCACTACTTAGAAAATGCATGAAAAATATATATAATACATTTGATGGCAAGATTACAAAGACAGCTTTGAAAAAAATAAGCTTGATAGATATGATATGGGCTATGGCAAAATACTGTACTCTATAGAGCACAACGATTAGAAATTGAATAATATTAGGGAATTCGGCTCAGGCTGTGATTTATAGGTATGTCTGCGTAATTACTAGAACAATAAAATACAAATCAGCAGACATACAGCTCTGTTCAATCCCCTTCCCTCCAACCTCCCTTCAAAAATCAAGAAACAAGAAACTCTTAAATATCCCGAAAGCTATAGAACCTGGCAAGCAGATAACATTCTCCTCTGGCAACAGGCAACGAATTAAGAGCATGACACAGGCAGAGATTTCCTGAGGTGCTTTCCTACGTCTTAGATTTTGAGAGGTCTAACAGGATTTTGGATACAAGAAATGTGGGCCTTGCGGACACTGACAAGTAAAAATGTTTGTAGCAGAGAAAGGGGAAGAGGAAATCCTTGGCTGCTGCCATGAATTTTTAAAATCACACAGCCATTTGTGTGAAACCTATTTTGTATTTGTAAGTGGATGTCTAAAGTACATGCTTTCCCTGACTTTTTTTTTTTTCCCACTGAGATGCTCCAGGAGGAACCTGTCATGGCTGTTCTTCCTCCTTCTGACTGCAACAATCCCAGGGAGCTCTGTCCTCAACTCTCCCATTTTCTGCAACCACTTCCCTATTGCTCAGCAGCCTCCTAAAATCATGCTGCTTTAATTATCATCTCTGTGCGGATGAGTCACAGATCTCTTGTCCCTTCTGTTCACATTCGCAGTTCAGAATCTCCTTCTGGATATTTGCCACCAGCCTTAGCACATTATGCTGAAAAGCTGAAATCACGTTTCTTCCCAAACCCTCCCTGCTTCCCCCCTCTTTCCCTGTCTCTGTCAACAACGCCACCACCTTATGTCCCACAAGCTCACAACCTGGGTGCCATTTTCAACTCCTTTTCGCTTCCCACACAAATCCTGTCGATTTTAATCCCACTGCCGTTCAGAAATACTCACTTTCTTTCCAACTACACAAAATCATTCAATTCCTGCAGTTTCTTGCCACTTGGTCTATGGCATCCTCACTCTATTATTATTCCCTGCCCTTCCACACCGAAGCCAGAGCTCATCTGTATCTGCAGCAACCCACTCTGTCCTCCCCCATCAGAAACATGCGTAAGAACTGACAAAGGTAAGAGAAAACAGAACAATGAGCACATGCAATTTAAGATACTAAGGGAAGAGAAAAAAAATATCTATTGTAAAAAATATAATGTAAGCTATTAAATCAATGCTACATAAAAGGACCTTTCCTATGCAACCTACACAAATGCTTCTAAAAGTCTAGAGCATTTCCCTGAATGCTTAATGAACCTGCAGTTCTCCAAGTTCATAACCCTTGTGTACAAACTAATAGCAATTACCCAGCTTACTGAGTAGAAAGAATTGCCTAAATTTTATTTGAACAATCTGCATGGAGTGGCACCTATCACCATAGTAACAGAATACTTCATGTAAAAATTTAACACAACTTACATAAATCATCCACAGATCAAGCAACTACTGGGAAAAATTGCCTGCTGGATTAAAAGAGATGCAATGTGTACACTAAGCTCTTTTCTACGCTTCTGAAGTTATTTTCCATTTCCAATTATTTCTATCCTCCTTTCTGTAAAAGACATCATCTTGCTTTCCTTCAGGATCTGCTTGCTTATTAGTTCTAATTTGCATATAGAAACACTTCTTCCTGCTATGCCATTTCTAAAATGAGCTGATATACCATTAGGTCAGAAATCACAGCAAGTATTTTAGCACTGACTAAAATCATACTGATACGTGCTCATATATCCTGCTAGAACCTAAGCGCTTACATGGTCTAAATTGAATTTCAGCTTTTCGGGTGATTTTTCTACACAGCAACATTCTCAGCAGGTAAGAATAAAATCCACTGAAACTATCAACAGATGAGAAGTTGGAAATAGGCAAAAACGTTTCACCCAAAGCAGAAAAACCAAAGTCAAGACACCCTTTTTTTCCATACACATAATTCAGAAAAATAAGTGTCATGCATTCAAAACTCAAGCTTTTATTACTGACATGCAACATAAGTTTTGTAGCACGACGTATTGTGCAGTTCTTAAGTTTTCAATGTCACTTCCAAGACCATTTAGAGGTAAATAACTTCTTAATTTTTCACTTCTGCTTTTCCTCTAGTACTGTCATTTAAAGAATTCTGGTTTATAAAACAGAATTGCAGCAAAATATTTCATGTTCCATATAGTGCCTGGGTGGTTATTCTGTAAACAGATGAAATAAAAGTAACTGAACTTGAGAAAAGGTAATTATACATAGGTAGATGGCATTTCAGTCTCAGCTATGACTTAAATGTTCCATATTGAATCATCTGAAATTCTTGATGTATTTTTAATGGATTTAAATAAACACACACATACCTGAAATACTGAAATATAGACCCTACACGTTTTCATGGTCAAGGCTTCTACTAGCTACTCAGCAACACATAGGTTCTGTACTTCACTATACTGAAGTGAAATTTTGCTTCACTGCACCTGGTGACAGAGACTATTCTGTCTTTGGAAAGGGAAATCAGCTCCCAAACTAAAAGAAACATCGAGTCTCAGTCTTCATTTCTACTGACACAACCAAAACCAAAGTTATCTTAATCCATCATCATTAATAATTAAATTCAGCATTTATAAAGAATTACACAGGAAGCATGGCATGTCCTCTGTCTGCCCTCATTCAACTGGAAAATGTGATGCCACTCAGCACTCATGGACTGACACAGCGCCCACAACAATCAGTCTAAGAATATAAAGTTTTACTTAAAGGAAACATATAAGATATTAAAACACACTTTTCCCCTGTCTACAATTTATCTCAGTTTCCACCAACTTTCTGCTACTTTGTGCAAGTGCTTCCATGAGTCCGCAAATTAACTCAACAGTCCCTGACTCTTTCACTGTCACCTGGGCCCATTCAGTCTCCTTTTCTTGGAAAAATTTAACAGCTGCATTGATGTACCAGCATATGCTCTATCAAAACAATTACTCTTTTCCCCACATTATTCTGCTTTGTGTTTCAGTTTTCCCCATGTTCAGAGGCTGTCATTTGTTAATCTGGAAGAAAAATAACCAAACAGGAAAAAAAATCCAAACAACCCAAACAAGCCAACACCAACCCACTTTTGCTGTCTGGTCACTAAGCTTCTTATGTACTCAGCAGCCTCCCCTCACGCCCCCATCCTTTTTTTTTCCTTCCATCCACTCCAGAAAAGAAACTACTTTCTCTAAGAATGGAAAAGAAAACAGAGCTAACAAATTCACAGGACTTTACAGGGTGGATTTTTTATTAAAGTATGCAGTGGCTTCATAAGATGCTTCAAAAATGTCGTATCACGGGCTACACAAGTTTAGGAACAACAAACCTCTTTACAGCATACATCTCAATGACAACTAATGAGGCATCAAATGATTTCTGGTAGTGGTTCATATCCCTGTAGACTATTATTGATGTTTCAACCTTTGAGCTGGTCCATGCCTAATCCATTTCAGGAAGGACTTAAAAACTTATATCAAAAGACAACACTATATCTCCAAGTAAGTCATTTCAAGGGGAAAAAAAAAAAAAGTATAATAAACTAGCAGAAATAAACTACCAGAATCAGAAAAAGACATCAGTGTTAAGCACCTTAGGCGCTTTTTTACATTACATGAAATTATATCGAAATCTTCCATAAGTGTGCTATAGAGAAATAAGCTACTCTGCAATGAAAAAGAGAAAACCTTTGCTAAAGAGCATAAATTGAAACTACTTTGATATAGCTTCTTGTAAACAAAAAACAGTTTCATATTTCCAACAATATTTTAAATTATATTTTACCTTATACATTATACATGGACTTTCTAAATGTGAAGAAAACAACTGCACACAACAATATATATCCTGAAACGCTGCTACATTTGAGCACTGCTTTGAACCTTATGGAACAGAAAATTCTGCATAAGAGCAATGCTTGAAGGATACAAGGTAAGTCTAAATTTCTGTCAGTGTTACTTGCAATGAGTTATAACACTCTCATATGAATATCACTTAAACTCCACGTACTATAGGCAGATATTGCCTGGGTATTGTTTTCAAAGGAGGCTTTTTTTTGTGCTGTTTTTAACTTTTCACTGTATCTCTTCAGCTACCCACTTGTACACTCACTGCTCTACTTTTACACCTATCAGAAATGGGGTATTTTGCATAAACAGTGTACTATGCACATATATATTCTAAATTCCAAGAATGTGGCCTCCTCACCGTGAAGTATTTTCATTAAGAAGAAGGAGTAGTCGAAGCAGGGGGAAGGGGAGCAGGGGAATGATGCAAGGGAGAGATTATTACCACCGTAGGTTAACAAAGAATTTCATGTAAGCATTTGATAATAAAGTTGGAGCGGAAGGAATAATGTTAAAAATTTAAATTAAAAAGTTTAGAATTTAATGCATAACTGTTTTCATCAAACACGTGTTGCTTTGAAAAATCACAACAATCTGGAAGTGCAAAGCAGCTCTAATGAGGAACCAATTAAACATTCACACCACTAAACTATTAAAGCCAGTTTATTAGCTAAAGATACCTGAGATAATTAGCTACTTGGTATGACCTAAAATTCAAAATTTTTAAGCTATATTTAGTCAGTCCTTAAACTCCTTAATAACTAGGACTTAAAAACAAAAGTGAGGAATTGTGATAGAAAAGAGTTTATGAGAAATACTTTGTAACAGTAGTACTAAAGATACTCATTATTCTTCTGTATTCACATATTTGATATTGTCCTTACCAAATGAATAGAGCCATTTTATATTGCTGCATTTGGATTCTGAGTCGGAGCAGGGAGCTAAGAAAGTAGATTTCCTTTTCATTGTTATAACTGGAAAACCAGCGTTCACTTAGCTTTTCAGCGAGACTTAATATTTGAAACATCCATTACATTACCGACATTTGACTATAAAAACCACAATGTTATACAAAACAGTGAATTACTGAAGAAATAATTTGTGATCCTTTTCAGTATCTTTTATCTGAAAGACAACAATGGCTAAAAGCCCAACACAGATTACCCTGCTAGAAGCCCAACAAAGACTGGGAAGTAAGTCCATCAGGGCATGGAGTATATAGACAATTTTACAAATCTCAACCATCTTTAAATGGGGAATAAGCTTCAAATCATTCAGCTGAGGCAGTGCACAGGGCACTTCTGTATGTGCTCTATATTACAGCTTTTAGCTCAAAATCGCAGGTGCCTATGCGTCCAGACAGAGTATTTGTGAACAGCTGTCTTGGTCTTTCCTAGCTGTCTTCCATCCAGGCCACCACCTCCCAAACTGCATCACTCAGGTTCTCACCCCATGTTATCCAGAATCTGAGTTTACACCAAAATACTGCTGTGACACAGATGATGTCAGAATTATGTTCTGTAACAACAGTGCAAGCCAGATCCATGTCAGCCAAGTGACTGTTCTCCATCTCCATCCCTGTTACACAGAATTGCTTCCACCATGTAGTCCTTCAAAAAGGTGTTTAGCAAGAGAAGTAATTGCAGTGAAGCTTTTATAAAAGAGTATTTACAAGCCTACAGTTATGCTTCTGCTGGACTATCTTCCTAAGGAAATCCCACAAGACCCTAAAGCTGTGAGATAAACTTCAGTGGTTTTAAAACTAAATAAATACAGCAAATAATTGTGAAACCTAATTAAGGAAAGTAAAAAACATGTGGCCAGTACTACTAATGATCACTACTAAACTGCAATAATGACAGTGCTCAGCAGTAAAGTTTTCTTTACATGTCTGATAACTTACAAAATCGAGATAAAATCAGATTTTTTGAATATTCCCAAGATTTCCAGGGCTTTAATTCTAAAGAAGACAGCTTCTTTAGTGACACCGTAATGGGCTCCTGAGGAATAAGAGCATTGAGAATGATAATAAAAGCTACCTACAAAATGCCTGAGAAAGCAATAAATCTTCTCTTCCTTACAGTTGTCTACTACTACCTTTCTAAAATGAAACAAGCACACTTAAAAGGACAAGTTCCTGTCACCCTTTGAAGCTGAACACCCCAACTAAGTCAACAGCAAGAAACTCATGAACACCATGAAGACATGGAGTCACCCATGTTCTTCCTTACATGCCAGTTATGACTGGAACAATTCTGGAACACAAATCTAAATTCATGAATGAACCAAAAAGGAAAAATGCAGAACCCAAAACACACCTCTTATCCTCTACACCCATATGCCTTTAACAACTATCTTGTACCATGAAGAAGGAACAGGCCATTTTTACTTATTACAGTATAAAAAGAGAAGAAAGATAATGCTTGTCTCTGGTTCCTATGGAGAGATAGACAGGTGTAGGACAGAAAGGCAGAGAGTGCAAGGGAATGGTAGCAAAAATCATGATAGAGTCATAGAATTATTTAAATCTTTTTTCTTCAGTGTTCTGCTGCAAGGGAAGAGTTGATTATAAAAATGAAGCAAGAATGCATGCCCTGAATCAAATAAGCCATCAGCAAGGATGGTATTAAAAGTGAAAACCTGCAGAAAGTGCCTATGAAACAATAACCTAAGGTCCTAAGGGAGAGAAAAAAAATCTCCTGAGCCAAAATGTAACAGCTACATAAAAGCAGACGATTAGTGTGGATGTAAAGAAGGTTACAACAGTAACTCGCAGTGCTCTGAGGGACCTGCTTCCACTGGCAAATATCCACCGCATGCTGGTCTGCCAGTTGGGTCCTGGGCTTTGTGCAACACGCATAAGAAACAAAATGGTTAAAACACAGTATGTGTCATTCTGTACTTTATTCTAAAGTCTGTCTCTAAGTAGATGTCCTGGGTTCAGCAGCAGCAGTCAGTTTTTCTCCTTCTTAGTAGCTGGTGCAGCGCTGTGGTTTTGACTTTCAGCCTGGGAATAATACTGATAAAGCCGATGTTTTCAGTTGCTGGTCAGAATGTTTACCCTGACCAAGGACTTTGTGAGTCTCATGCTCTGCCAGGGAGGAGGAGAAGCCGGGAGGAAGCAGGGACAGGACACCTGACCCAAACTAGCCAAAGAGGTATTCCATACCACAGCACGTCATGCCCAGGATGTAGAACTGAGAGTCACCTGGAAGGGCTGGAACATTGCAGGGAGGGGGCGAGGTACTGGTCGGTGAGCGGTTGTATTCTCTTCCTTGTTATTTCCTTTATCATTATTACTATTAGTGGTAGCAGTAGTGATTTGTGTTATACCTTAGTTATTAAACTGTTCTTATCTCAACCCATGGGAGCTGCATTCTTTTGATTCTCCTCCCTGTCCCTCCAGGAGCGGGGGGAAGAAAGGTGTTGGGGGGAAGTGGACTTCGTGGTTCTGATTTACGGCCTGGGCTTAAACCACGACAATGTTATAACTCCAACTTTTCAAATTATTTAAAGGATAAAGCACAGGCACTCAATAGATTTTCTTAGACTTTTCTTAGATAAGAAAGTACTGTAATTCTGTCATTTTTTCTCTTCATTATCCATTTAGCACTGATGGGGGGGGGGGGGCAGAAGGATGACCCAACAACATTTAATTCTATGAAGAAACACTGATGTTACCATTAGCCTCAAAACATGCATAATTATTCAAGCAACACAGCTAAATTTTAGTGCTTTTTTTCCTCCATCTAAACTAAAGAAACATTTTTGGTTAATAAATCTGAATGTTGGCTGTAACTTAAGCACCACAAAAAAACCCAACAAAAAAAACCAACCACCAAACAAAAAACCCCCTCACTTTTCAATCCTGCTCGTGCTCAGTTACTGAGATGAATACTGTAGTTCTATTTTTAAGTTGTATTAAAAAAAAAAATTGCCTTAAAAAAGTCAAATGTACAAGAAAATGTACAGACAATATAAAAATCATGGGTTTGATGGTTTTAATAAACTATTAAGCTTTATAAAAACCTATTCTTGGCAAGTGTTACAAAAGCAATTGTAACACTGCCTTCTGTAGGTCTTTCATAAACAAAAAAATATTTTAAACTACTCATTTTAAGTTAGGGAAGTAATTTGCATACAAAAGAAAACAGATTCTGAGACAGATCTTGATAAGATGATATTGAAACATTCAGTTGCGTTCAGTGATCACATAAAACAAAAGCTCAGTGAGGACATTTTGAAATGCTATGTTGGAATGCATTTGTTTTACATAGAGATCAAACCACATGTGTTTGGGATAAATAATGGAATTTTTCACTATTGTTCTTCTGACTACAGCCCAATTCAATTTCAAAGCATTCTTAAATTTAGGCACCTAAATGTTCTTTTTGATTTCAAAATATGGATTCATGTACTGAACTGCTGCCTGATTGGGGAATCATGCCAGTTTTGGCAAAGATGAAACTGCTGTTCTCCAAAGGTATTTAATAATAAAATTTGTTCTCATTCATACTAAAACTATACATAGAAAAATACTTACCTATACACAGTGAATTGGCATTATCATAGATAGGGATGATTTTGAAAGAAAATGAACTGATATTGAGCTAATTCCTGGAACATACTGCAGCGGTTGATACTTTACCCACTTTCTCACAAATAGTGGACACATCAAAATGGATCAGGTGGCTTTTCCTCTTAATTGAAAATCTAGATAGTGATTCACAGCTAATTCTGTAGAAAATGAGCCATTTGGCCATGGGGAAGGGATGCCTTCTTCTTCCTGGGGTTATGACCCCATGTCAAGAGGGCAAGCTCAGCAAGGACACAAACCATTAGAGAACAGATAAAAAACACTCATCATGCAATAGACAGCCAAGAAAACAAAGGCTGGCTCTTCTTCCACAGTCACTACCAAAGGCACCTCCTTCCCATTTTGAGGCAAGGTGACAGTGAGAAGTGGGGAGCATAGGGTGGCTGAAGGACAGGACTGGACCTTTGGCCCCCAGATCTAGGAAGCAAACAGGGACCCTCACTGTGTGGCCTGTGGGGAGAGAACAGCCCACGCTCCATTTCCACGCTACCACCACCCCCTCCCCCATAACTAAGGGAAAATAATAACAAATCACTAAAATAAATCAGTAATAACTATAATAACAACAATAATACAGAAAAGTGAGAAACTTTCATTTCCCAAGCTTGAACACGGGGGACTAACAACAATGCTCTTCTCCAGCTCAGGTGGGAAGCAAATCCAACTAGTCATCTAACTGCACACATTTATGAAAGGGTCAGAGAAATATGCATTTCTTTTATAAAAGGGAGAGTATCATCACAGAAAGTCATGCCAAGAGGCCACAGGAGAAGTGTAGCTTTGCTCAGTTTGGAGTGGTGCTTCTGAAAACCTGAAAAAATCTCCTCAGTGCTCCTACCTAGCCCACTCTCTCCCTTCTTCTCCACTCCAACTTCTCATGTGCAAACTTCTGCTTGGCAGCAGTGGTCCCTTCCCTCTGTGGTTGTTGAACCACCAGCAGAGGCAATCCTTCCTGGACTCTTTTCTCTTTGTATGATGGGCACTGCTGCACCACAAGGTCAACTGATGGTATAATTTGGTAACAAGGCCCTTCACAATCATTAGCAGCAGACTGGTCTCAGAAATGCATGAATAAGGGTAAATGATGATGCTCAACTGAACTATTTTATAGGTTATTTATACAGAATTTCATATCTACATTAGTTTCAACTTGTGGCTAAAGAGACTTTTCAGTTTCAGCAGAACAACAGACAAAGATAGGTACAGACCTAAACTACAGAGGGACAACAGAAGGGTAGGGAAAGTTCTCTAAATTGCATTTCCAAATGCAGCCCATTAAGAAAGTGCTTCTCAGAACCTACTTATGGATTTCTTGAAGGTAGGATGCACGAAAATGTATTCAAAATATTCTAGCGTCATGGGGACGTGTCATCTGTCCAAGTGTAGAGATGATATGAATTGTACTAAAGAGCAGGTGGCTAAAGGCCAAAAAATACAGACCTGTTAAACCAGAGAGTTAATTAAAAATAAATGGAAAAACACAACAAAGTAAATATGCAAATTATCAATTAGATTTCACCAATTTATAGTGATGATAGTAGACTAAAGAACCCAAGATGAATCTTACTACTGAGATACGCAGAAGCCTATACACAGCACAAACTAAACTAGTACTATAAAACCAGGAAGCAGAATTTTTATAAAGCACTTACTAAGTACTGATAGTCCCTTACTTGTGTTAGAAAATTGTACTGACAGAGTAACAAAATTGTGTGAAGAAGGTAACAGCCATTTACAATTTAGGAAAAAATAAATTGCTAAGCAGATGGTCTCATACCTGTTGTACTATTGTTGTTAGTTCCAGACACAGCTGTATGACATTATTTCTTGTTACTGAGTAATCTGTGACAGCAGCAAAAGGTGATCTAAAACAAAAAAAAAGAAAAATAATGTTGAATGGCACTAGCATATATCTGTTTGCTTCACTGATGCACAATGCGCTTAAAACACATTAGAGAGATTAAAATCACACAGAATACCCAAAATGTACTACTAAAATTGTTAAACTCAGGATACATATCCGTGGAAAATATTAATCTCTCCTTAGTTTTGCAGTTTTTAAGTTTTTTAAGTTCCTCTTTAAGAAATTCTCCCAAGTAACAAGTAATAGGATGAGATGAGATGGCCTCAAGTTCTTCCAGGGTAGGATAAATTGGACATTAGGAAAAATTTCTTCACTGAAAGGTTTGTCAAGCATTGGAACAAGCTGCTCAGGGAAGTGGTTGAGTCACCATCCCTGGAGGGACTTTACAGATGTTTAGACGTGGCACATAGGGACATGGTTTAGTGGTGGACTTGGCAGTGCTGGGTTAATGGTTGAATTTGATGATCTTAAAGGTCTTCTTCAACCTAAACAATTCTATGATTATTTCTCACAGTTTTCCAGTTCACTTTTAGACTGCCTTTACTCCCACAGAAAAAGCCCACCTTGCCTTCTGCATTCGTTTGTGAATACCCTCATAAAGGCAACCAGAGGCACCACTTCCACCTGTGAAACAAACGGTGTCCAGATGCGAATCAGATGAGAAAAGCGTTTGGCTGATTCACTGGGATTCTTGGGACCTGATCTAACATCTAGTAAAAGTACTGGAGGGACCTAGAATAAGTAAAATTTTTATCCAAAGAGAGGAATAACATTCAGAGCCAGAGATCCATCAATACTGAGTAGCAGCTGCAAAAGCTAAACTGGAGGCACAGCCCAACATCCCCCACACTGCACTACAATCAGACATGCTTAGTGAAAAGTTGGTCCAGCATTTGCAGATGTCACCTACGTGTATCCTAAACCATAAACCTTCACATTAGAATGTTTAAAATGCTTGCCTACCTAGAAGCATGCTTGCTTTCTAGAGATACTGCTAAAATGTGTTTGGTTAATGAGGCTGTCAGTCATCTGATTCCTGTACTTAAGAGTCCATGTTAAACTATAAAGTCAAGTTGGCCTATTTTCTATATTTTAGAAGGAGCCAAGCACTAGGCAGGATGGGTATTTTCTTCAGGAGGAGTCAAGATTTTGACTCAGTGTTGCAAATGAGGTTTTTATGGGCATTATTAGCATTGCAAAGATGGCATTTCTCCGTAATATACATACCTGCTTCAAACATATAAAACATGTAAACATATAAAATGGTGGCACAGAACCACAAGGATTATAATGTCTGAATAAACTAATGATAAATCATGCAGTGTGCCAAGATCTCTAAACAATACTTTAAGTGTCACTGCCTTTAAATTAAGCTGGGTGATTAGTTCCTTCCTCAACTGCCTTCTTTTATCACTTATTAGAGCATGCATATTTGTACACACCTGGTTTACAGCACTGGTTGGTTTTATGCATTCCTCATTTAAGCTGAGAGAAAAGTTTCCAGTACAAAGAACTCTGTTATACGCAGGTCCAAGTGATGACTACAGATATAGTTCTTACGGTTCTGAACGGGTTTCTAAGTTTCTTTTCCATATGCAGAATTACTGAAATTTTAGTGCAGGCTAAAATTTAGTTCTGCACTAAATTTGGAACTGTCCATTAATAAACCCATGTGAACTCCTCTCTCTGCCTGCTTGTTCCAGCACTTTCTTTTTTCTCCAGAGCTCCTAATCCAGCCCTGATGGTTCGTAAAATAGAATGAACTTTAAGATGCATACTCAAGTCTAGCTGCCTTAATTTGATGTAATACATCGTACAACAATATATACTTTCTGCCCATATTTTCTAGGGAGAAAAGCAGTACATTCTTTTTAAAATAAAAGTACAGAAATTGGAAGCTAGGCAGAGTTCAAGAAACATAAAACCAACAACAGTGTTAAGCATCTGGTTAAGTTTCAAAAGGTGCCTTGCAAAAGCTATTTGACACATCACAATTCAAAGTCCAAGTTTTATGCAGTATTTGGCAACTGCACGCTAAGTACACACTACAGCAGGCATACCCACAGACACACACACAGATTATTACTGAAGTTCAGGAGACATGTGAGCATATTAAAGGATAAAAGGTATCTGAACAGCTTGGTTATGAAACATAATTGTGTTTAAAAAATCATATTAGCCAAGATGTACAAAAAACAGTGATATTTTTCCTTTCAAAATTGTAACTGCTGAGGTTCTGAAGTCTACCTGAAACTTTGATTTAAAAAGGTCATGTTCATTTATGAACTCACTTTTATTGAAGATGAATGGAATCAAGGCAGCAAATGGTATTATTTTACATTAAGTATGGGTGTTAATGTGATTTGATCCTCAAATTACACAACTGGAATCTAATTGACATTTCAAAGCCTCCAGCATTTCTCTAAAGAAAATCACTTGGTAGGCTTTGACTTCTAATACTGCATCATCTTCCTTCATACTTTTCCAATTTAGTTTGGTTTCACAATTCATGAGGAAAACAATGACATTTTTACCATCATTTCTCTTAGTGAAGATTGTTAGAAATGCACCCCAAATAAACTTTGTTGACATTAAAGAATAGGCCAAGAGACTGAGACATTACTCATTTTGTGACATTGAAGTTTACATAGCGAAGATTTACTGAAAACAGCATATGAAGCAGGCAGCAAGGGTGTCAAGAGGAGGGAGAAGACTATTAAAAATCAGTAACTAATATGTAATATTTTGAAAAGTGCTTCACAACTTGGAAAGATAAGGAGACAGGTCCATGTTATATGGACTTTGCTACTGCAGAAAACATAAGGGGTCCTTGCGCTGCCTCCTCTGGAGGTCTCTGTAGGTCTGGAGACCTCTGGAGGTCTCTGGTCTTATAAACCACCTCTCGCATCAGTTTCTGCTGATGCCTCTCTGGGGTATTGCTGCAAATTGGACCAGTAAAATTGCAATTCCTTTTCCTTCCCAGTTCACACCACTACCCTGGAGGCAATCTGCACACACAATTATACAGCACTACTGCATAAGCAGCAGGGGAAATAGTAAGGGCCTCTAAATATTTACTACCAAAGGGAATGCATTGTGGTATAACATCCTAAGACTCAATTTCAACAGTGAAAGTCCAGCAAGACTTTGTATAGCAACATGCCAGCAGTTTCAACCAAAATATTAACAGAAACTTCACTGTGGGATCACTGATCGGATTTCATGAAAGAAACAGTGTGAAACTCCAGTCTGACAAAAAAACCCTCTTTACTAATAATATCCACTAAATGCAATTTTAATACAGCACAATATTGTTGACTGAACAGATGAAACAGTATGTACAAATGCAAATAACGCTCCCATACACTGAAACTTTTCAATTGGCTGTTAAAACACTTTCTTCTTCAAGGCATCAGATACACACCATGTAGAAGGAATTCCTTGTTTAACTAGGCCACTTCTCTCTACTTTTAAAAAATCATTTCCTTGGCTGAGCTAGTTCTATCAGCATCCAAGTTCCACTCTTTTCTGTCAAAGCTGTATCTTTCACAGTCCCTTGGACCTTCAAGTCTCCCTTAACTCCTAAAGCTTCAGTAAAGAAAAATCCTTGAGACAACTGCAATTTTTAACACATTTGCTGTCCAACTCAGTGCTCTTTAAGTTAAACAAGAACTCAAAAACTACCTTGGACTGGGGCCATATGTTGCCCCACTTCCTGCTGTGACATTGACCTCACTGTCCCATTGTCCTGCCTCTCTCAGTAACTTCCAAGACCTTTTACAATATACATTTCCTCATTCATGGAACCTGCTTTACAAAATTTCTCTTGTAATTTATTTTTTTCTTCTTTCAAAACCTCCTTGTAATTCTCCTCCTTTGCAACACCCATGTGAAAACACCTCTGTAGCTCCATAGCACACATAACCTGACCACATGCCCTTTCCACTCATTTCCTCTTCCAGATCTCTGCTGGTTTCCCCTTTCCATTCTTTGTCTACCCCTTTTACACCCTGACATTATGAGAAAATGAGATTAATCCACATCAGCGCTTCTGCACACATGCACATGTGCACGGACATGCACATGCAAGTTGGTTTTGCCCTTTTTCTCACCTTTTCTCCTGCTTTCTCCAACATTTGAAGCCGTTAGCCATTTTCAAACCACTTTCACAAATGGCTGACAGGCTTCAAGGATAATTAAGTTCAGACATGTTTTGTGATGATGCATGCAGCTGGAAAAGTGGGAGCCTCTTAATTTTTCCACTTTGCAAACCTACGTTATGAGCCTGCACCTCATTAGACAAGACAGATTCCAGTGAGATAAAGAGCTTCTAAATACCTCATTCACAGAGGAAAAAAAAAACCCAACTTACAATTGGTGCTTTATCTTTTTTTGTTGTTGTTTCAATTGACATTAAATTCAATCAACTTCAAGTCCCTGATCTATAGGAAATAAAGTTTCCCTAACACCAGGCATGACAGAGCTACTGTTTCTTTTCATATTTTTTTAAACCAGTGCTTGAGATAAATAATAAAACACCTCTGAAACACGATTATGTTTATACGTGTATAATGCAAGCTGTAACATCCACGCATGTATGTATATACTTTTATGAAATGAGACCTAACTAAAATCTATAGCAGTATCAACATCTTTCAGAATGAAAAAAAAAAAAAAAAGTGTATTATCTAATGTTAATTAATTAAGCCACCCTAAAGGACTGATAGAAAAACAGCTACATCACCATAGCCCAGCTAATTCCCTCACAGAATTAAGAAATAATATGATTCAATAGCTATTAATACTCACAAGTACCAATTGCACATGAAGGAAAATCCTTCCTAAACAATTACATAAAGATGTGCATTGTGAAGGAGATGCATACACTTGGTATTTCTACATTATCATTATCAACATTTTTCAGCCTCGGATGCTTTACCTCATCTGTCTTTTTCACATAACATTCAGTTAGGGGAAAATGATACACAGAAATAACTATTTCACTTTAAAAGTTGCACTTTGGACAAACACAGACTGCTGTTTGTAAAAGCATTGCCCCAGAATAAATGTTAATCACATTTCACTACTAGTTTTAGTACACAGCTATTTTATAACAATAGACATTTTGAGGGCTTTAAGACCAATATCATACTTATTTTAGCACCCCAACATGGGAAAATATCCTCAGAGCAGCTTGATTAAACATAATAGTCAAAAATATTTTAAAGAGAGAGGGAACCAAATCAGAGACATAACTGAGTCTTTAAAGGTAACACATTAAGCTCAAATGGAAATCTGAATTCAAATAGATATCTGAATGTAGAATATTGCTGCATATATATTTGTGCCAAATCCATCTAAAATTCATAGTTTTAGGCTTTCATTAAACAAATATTTTATTTGATTTCTAATGGAACTGCTTTATGTAGAATCAGGGAGGAATGCAGTAGAATTCACACTGGATAAAAGAATTCTTTGAATGAGTGCTCTGTTAAACATTTACAGCTCTTCCATAGTTAAGTACCATAGCACTCTTAGGCAGCACTTACAGGTTTGGCATACCATTCAAGCAAACATAAAGGGAAATGCATAAAGGAAACATAAGATTCACAGGTTTAAGATTGAAAACCAATTGACAGAAAGTACATAATTTGTGTGATGAATAAAGAATCACTAAACATTTTGGTTTCTTTTTGTTTGGGTTTTCATTTTTTTCCCCCTGCCATATTGTGTGCAAAACAGGTTTGCCCTATTAAGATAGGCAATAACCAAGCACAGCTAACAGGATGGTATAAAGTCTCTTAGAAAGGAGACTCTAAATCAGAAACACCTTCTTTGTAAGGAGTTATGGGCTTGCAAACAATGTTCCTCTTTACTTAAAACTACAAAATAGTCACACCATAAACACCACCATGGCTCATTCACTGAAAACAATGAGACAAAGAAATCCAACTGAACCCATTTTACCTACAGTGCAAGACAATGTACGTATTGTGTATGTCACCATGGTGAAAAGAGGGAGATCCATTTTTTAGTGGGGAATGCAGTCTGCTACCACAATGCTTTCACACCAAGTAGGCTTAAGGGGTTGCACTGAAGCTGAACACCTAGAATTGTTCACACATGAACAAAGAGTATTTACATCACTGCAGGCTGCACTTCTCTGCAGACAACAGATCACCATCAAAAAGGTATATGCAGCCCACAGTGGGGCTTGGAGGTCCTGTTCTCTGTCCAGACTTAACTACTGAAGCATTCTAACATCCTTAACTTAACACACAGATTTTAGTCTTACTTAATAGGATTTATGTATACATAGAAGTGTTTTGCAGAATATTAGCACATTTAAGCCCAGGCCAAAATGACTTGCCCACCTGGGGTCAGAAGCCAAAGGATTGTATCCAACCACTCTGTATGGCCCTAAAAGAAGACCTAGACTTGCCAAAAAATTTCACATTTTGTTATTACTGTCAGCAAGTTGACCTGTATCTTTCAGATGACCAAAAATTTCTATTTACAGTTGGGTTTTTTGTTCATCTCCTTGTTTCATTTTGTTCATGTATTATGTATCCAGACAGCAGTGGTAAATTAATTAGACTGGCGCACATTTGTCAGCCTGCTAGCTTTTCTGTGGCCACAGTACTGAAAGCTTTGAATACAAAATCTGTCTCCACAAGGTCTTATTGTTCCTACTACTTAGACTTCAGTGTAATCTGCAGTAGCAGTTTAAGTTTTTTATTTCCAAAATGGGGATAGTGCTAGGGTGAAAAACAAGGGATACAGGAGAGTTGCTGTGAAAGACATATTGAATCACTGCCCACACAGATGGCTGAGTCAAACAGTACACTAAAATCCAGTGTTCCTTGACAAATACTAATTCACAACCATTAAAATCTGTGACACAACAAGACGCAAAATGCTGTAGTAGTTATCTCATGGGGAGTTTATTCTATTTTCTTAAATTCTTAATTGAAAAATAAACTACCACATTTTCTTAGTTGTGTCTTTAATGGAGACTTGATTAAAGCCCTAAGAACAACAATCCCTTCCTCACTCCTAGACTCTAAGTCTGCATTTATTGCTACTATTTGCTAAGATCCAAACCATTCTTCCTGGTGCTGCACAAGACACATGGTATGAGGAGCCCTTGCTTCAGGTAACACAGCCCAAGCAGGAAGGGCAAAAGCATAACTAAGAAATTTTTTTTGCTTAGTGCAGTCAATAGCAAATACAGATTTCCAGGGTGTTTGGCTGGCAAAACTACAGGAGTGTGTTGGAGGTGAATGAAGACAACATATCAAACCAAGAGCAACAGGGAAGATGGAACCAGCAGAAGCAAGGGATGCAAACAAGCTGTGGGCTGGCAGAGCAAGGAGACAAGATGCTCATGCAAGGAGACAAAGCTCATGCCCCTGCCACCAAATGTCACCCCATGTCAGATTCTTTCAGGATCCCTCCTCTTCCACAAAGCGCATTACAGTTGTTCCCTGTTAAGACTGTAGTAAGAAGCTCTACCTTAAATCTAGCTGTCCCATGAAAGAAAACCACAATGTACAGTGGGATTTGAAGGGGGAAAATGGAGTACTTAAAGGATTTAAGTCTTCTGGAAGAGAGTACAAATTTTATGGGCTGAGAAAGTAACAGGAAGTTAAAATTAGTTTAAAAAATTTAAGGACATAATCATCTAGTGTGATGACAGTTTCTTTACAGAATGTTATTGGAGAGCTATTTCATGTTCCTCAAAATCATCAGCCAACCTGTTTTAAAAATAGCTAGAATTCTCCACAAAGTTTTCCAGTTTCTAAATGAAACTAAATCAGAAGACTTTTAAAGCCTGGTGACAAAAGCTACCCTAATTTTCAGTTAAACTCAATCTCTGACATACATCTGGAAGTAGGACTGCTCCAGGCATAGACCTGGAACAAACAGCGTCCTTGGATTGGCCCTGCACAGTAGGACTGCAAGAGCCATGGTGAAAGTAACTCAGCAAATCATGACTCTTGCACTCCTTTTGACAATTGTGCCTGGCTTAACAAGGTTCTTACAAATTTTAAGCACTCTATAAAAACATTGCAAAAAAGAATTCACTAGAGCAGCAAGAGAAGCACAAGTCATATGGAGTCACCACCATTCCCTACACATAAAAGCCACATTATTGTATTTCTATGCAAGCTGGAACTGCCGCTAGCTGCTTTTTCCTGACATGACCTGAAAAACACTGCATAAGGGCAGCTTAGTATGACTAGCACAATGGGGTGAATAACCCTAATAGCCACTTTATTCCTCCTAATGGCATGCTTTCCCCTCTCTTGCACCTTAGAGATAGGACTGGTGGTAAAACCAATCAAAATACTAAGATTTGGGACCCAGATTTAATAATAATGGTTGTGAAGAATAAAATTAAATCCAAGTTCCTGACTTTAAATATTTTATTTTTACAATCTTTCTATCTCCCTCTAGTGGCCCCAATAGCTTCTTAGAAGGAATACAACAGGCAAAATCCTGTTGATCTCCAGATGCTCCGCTTCCTGAGGAAAATGAAGTCATTGGCCAGCCTTCATCCTAACCTGGGGCTTCACAAACAAGGAATAGAAAACCTAACCAAAATGCTCACATGTTCATAAATAAGAAAAGTCTGGTTTATGAGGGGGGGTGGGACGGGAGGGAGGGATTTGCCAGAACGAGGTGTTTAAGCTACACAGATCTTCAACGGACTTTCCTAGAAATCTGAGAGAATTTAAAATATCACTTTTACGAAGCCTTATCTGGACACTCCTGAGCTACAAACTAATTTTACAGTCTGGATTTGTCTTTTAATACTAAGAAGTCCTGAAGTTCAGCTACTAAATTCATACTGATGCCAAAACCACATTGTTTTTCAATGTGTTAGAAGTATACATATATGTGTGTGTGTGTGTATGTGCTCACATGTGTGAAAGTTTACTTCTTAATACCAGAAGAATAGAAAGAAGTGGCAAACGCTCATCTGCCTATGCAAAAATCCCCATGGTTTTCTACCATTCCTTCTGTTTTAAAGCCCAGAATGATATGCTGTTCTCTGCCAAAAAATATTTGCAGGGATAAAATGTGAAGCCTACAGGTCTTCCCAGTAACAAAATTAGGCTAGAGGCAGAACTAAAAATATATTCAGAATTTTTCAAGTCTCAATACTAAACTCCTTCCGTGAGATTGTATTGCTTCTCCGCACATCTAATGCTAAACATATAAATAGCAATTTAGGAACCCAACTTAGGTGCTCTGGTTTCGAAACTTGGGGAAGGCTTGAAAGGAAGGAGAAGTAGCAGTGGTACCTGCAGTCTAATAAAGAAAACAAAGATTTTGCAGTTCAGCTTAAGAAATGGAAAAGATTCATGCCTCACTTAAACCTTTCAAATGGAAATCACTTATGGGACAGAATACAGTTTGCCTCAGGAAAATGAAACACAACAAAACCCACAGCAATAAATCCAAGTAATTCTGTCGAATTTTGCAAATTTCACGAAGAGCATACTCGAACAAAACTTCAGTTGCTGGATACAAAAAAAAAAGATACAGCTTTAAATCAAGATAAGCATTTTATTTTAATGATAAAAATCATGGTGATGCATTTTGCAAGACATAGAGATAGGCTAATTTTAACCACTTCAGGGGTTTCAATGATCATCTTAAAAACTTGCATTATTACTCTTGTTATCATTAGAAAAATGTCACTATAGATACAGAAAAGGAGAGCACTTAAGTTGTGGTCCCACAGACTTCCTAGGTAATAGAGGCAAAAGTATAAGTTCCATTTGCATTTACAGTTTCAGAGGTATCTCACTGCCACTTAAAAAGCCTAAAATGCAACATGCATGATACACACACACACATTTTAAGTATATATTGACACCTATATAATGGAAATTACTATCATATTTTTGTGAATTTGATACTCTCAGAGCAATGAATCTGAGTGCCCCTGGAAGTGTTCAAAACCTTTGCAGGTGAAGCTTTTTCTTAGTGACATGGTTTAGTGGTGGTCTTGGCAGTCCTGGGTAACGGCTGTACTTGATGATCTTAAAGGTCTTTTCTAACCTAGTTGATGCTATGATTCTGTGATGTATAACCTAATGATGTCATTCTGTTTCTCTACTGTATTTCCAGATATGTGTAGTGTTGCAGTGTATTTAGAAGTACTGTAGTGAAATGCTATCTGAATGGCATGGTGACTTAACAAGAAAAAATTGCTACAAACGTCCTCTCAGAATTTATAAATGAATTCTGCTTCCATTTCAGTGTCTACATTATATTTTGTAAAGAAGTTGGGGTTTGTGAGTGTGCATGATCTGGTCACTTGTAACACATTTGGGACATTTTACCTGTCCAACCAAGCCAGCAGACTTTTAGCTGCTCCAATCAGATCCACTACCGATGTCAGAAAATCATTTGGTAATTTGCGGCTGGTCCTTCCATCGTAGTGACCACTCCTCCTCCTCCCAGTGATGAAGTTCTGCAGATTTTTGGCAGATGCATTCAGTTTGTGAGAAAGGGTTTTTAGATTTTCTGTTTCCAAACCATAGTTCTGCATTGAGGGAAAAAAAAAAAAAAAAAGACGAGAAAGTTAGCTTTGCATCTGAACATGAAGTACCGAGAACAGCAAGACTGCTCTTCTGCTTCAAAACTTAACCATTCCTAATAATTAAGGTAGAAATACACCCACTCATTAATTTTTAAATGTATGGCGTGTTCTGTTTCTAAAGTGCATAAAAATGGAACAAAAGAAGAGCAAAATTATGACTGATCTTTTAGCTGAAAAACATCTCAAAATGAAGAAAAAAACCTAGTCTGGAAGACTGACTCTCAAAGCAGTCCATCACTTTCAGTAGATCAGATGGTTCTCTTAGTAGATCTGATGGTCAGGGATCTGTCCCCTTATGACTGTACTCACACCAAGTCCTAAGATCACGTTAGACAAGAGGGCTTGCAACTAGGATTAGTACATAGTATGGACACAGTATGACACCAAAATGCTTTTGTTGGTTTCTGTGAAGGAAACATGTTCATTGCTTTATTTTTATTCTTGTTAGCAGAAAATAACCACTAGAATCACAGACTAGAGAATATAATGCTACTCTGCCCAGTGCCTGTTGCCCTTTTAAAGTCAAGATGTAAACTTCCATTTAAGAGTCAATCCTTTAAACTTAAATTACGTTCCTCAGCTGTGCAGCAGAGACAGAAATAATTATGCAGAAATATTAAAAAACAGTACTAGAAAATCCTTCAAATATACTAATGTTACTGAAACAGCACTAGAGAATATCCTAATTTAATGTTCAATTGCAATATAATATAGTACCATCAATGATTTGCCATTTCTATGATACATTTGCTTTCCTCACGTATGCAAAGAATAATAGTTTTTTGAAAGATATTTTCTTTTGCTTTTATAAAGGAATAAGCAAGCAATTGCACTGAATTGAGCTTAGTATTCCTGCAAAGGAAAGACGGGACTTCTGAAGGTACTCCTCACCCTAACCACATCACAGAGTTATAACACAGGGTGCTCCCACATTGTTCAATTGATGACGGGAAGGGCTAATTTCTGTCAAAGGGTGGACCATTTTCTACCACAAATGATGATGGAGTAGGATGCGGAAAACCCCTCAGCTGCACACATAAAAATCTTTCTAACACACCCTCTCCTCACCAACTCTCCTCCCAGACCCCCAGTTTGGCTCCCATGCTGATCTGTCCACAAGGAGAAGAGATGGGAGAAGGGATATATTTGCCAATGCTAATTTGAGACCACTGAAGTTTATTTACCTTAGTCTTTTCTCTGTAAGAAATGGGTTTGGGGTGTGTAATTATTTACAGCAGTTGTCATGCTCCTAGTCCAAACCATCTACTAAATGAACTTAATCCCCTCTTTAATTACACAGGACTACAGGATCATTATACTGAAACTAGTGGCAGAGAGCCACCAGCCCTCCCACAACATCCACTCCCAAGAAAATGGGAGATCATCACAGAAAAGAGAAACTTCAGAACACAGTTCGCCATCTCCCAACAAGCCCTTCTTTGTGCTTGTAAATCAAACACTCTTCATGAGGGAGACACTAAAACCATATCTATCTTACCACAGCAGAGGATGCACTTTGGGACTCAGCTTAAGGCAGAAGTGACCATGCGCTAAGGTTGTGCTTTAAAAGCTGGCACTGTAACTTCTGTGAACATTTGTACTTTGGGCAAAGAAGGCTTTGCAGGCATGTTTCTCAACCGCATGGTTTCTGCACAGGAGCTGTCCTCTGCCATCAGGTTCAGTTCTCAATTAGACAAATTGTATGTTTGGGCAGTGACTTTCCCACCATGTAAATATTCAATAGTAATTACACAAGAGATGGAGTTAGACTATAAATAAAAAATTAAGAAACGAAAGCAATAAATAGAGAGGAAAAAGTAAATTGTGCTTTGTTATGCAGCCAAACTATTAACTTACCAAATCAGTCCAAAGTAAAGAGATAGGCATCTGAAAAAAATAAATTTGATTTTGCTGTGGTTTTCTGTGGCTGAGAGAGCACGATGGAGATTGAGGACTGGGCCAGAGTAAAAGTTCAAAAAATATCATAAAATCATAGAAACAGAATGGTTTGGTTGAAAAGGACCTTAAAGATCACCCAGTTCCAACCCCCCTGCCATGGGCAGGGACACCTTCCACTAGACCAGGTTGGTCAAAACTCATCCACCCTGGCCTTGAAGACTGCCAAGGATGGAGCATCCACAGCTTCTCTGGGCAACCTGTTCCAGTGTTTCATCACCAAAAATACCGGTTTTGTTCTTATTTCACCCTGCTTCTTAAGCACCTAGCTTATTTTGACAAAATTAACAGGGGAAGAAACAAATTAAAGACAGTTTAGGTGAAAGATGTGTCCCACAAAATGCCTTATAAAACAGCCAGATCAATACCCCACTGTAAGCGAGCCCCATGACACCTGCATGACATGGTGCTCACCTCCCCAAAACACAGGGTGAATCAAAAGTTATTCTACAACAGGAAAATAGGCTGCATTTCTGTATGCACTTCTTTAGAAAATCAGCTCCTATAAAAGCTTAGTGGCCTCTTGTTAACATTTCAAGTGACAGACACCTGCAGACTCACTCTTTTTCAATGTCTTTTTTCACTATTGTATATGTGGAAAGGAAGAGACAATGTTAACAGATACAAAGTCTATTTTCACACATATTCATCAAGTGTGTGCTCTTTAACATAAAAAAAAAAGAAAACAAAGGACAAATGTAAAGCTTAAGCTACATACAAAATTCAGTCTTACATGGGGAATGGCTCCAGTAAAGCCTCCACCTGTAATATGAGGCAGATAAAGCTTGGGATGGAATATATTTTGGGGCACACTTTGTTTATCACTAATATTTCTGGCCCACATTAAAAATTAACAAAGAGTTGCATGTTCTAATATTGGAAAAAAAGCCTGCTCACATAATAACCACCAACTTTAATCATACTTTCTATATAATAAGATACTATTAATAATATGGTTTTCTTAGAAATGCAGTTTATTTTCAAGCACCATAAGAAGATAATTGAAGGCAAAAAGAGACAATTCTTTGTTTTCCCCTAGTCTACATTTAGCCAGCACTAACACAAGTTATGCTTTCATTAGCCAAAATAAATTTACAGTCACTGAAGGAACCACAAAGAAATCTCTGCATGCTTGTAGAGATTACAAGAAGCGAAGCAAGTCTCTGCATCCACTTTCTCAATGAGAGGCCATGGAGCAAGAATCTCTTCAGAGACACCCTGCCTCAACAGAAACGGCTCTAATGGAGTCTTTTCTGGCAATCACAAAACAAGAACTTGATGCAACTAAGCTACACAGAGTAATAGCTTGTCAGCAGGTGTTTGAACTAAAGGTGGTGGGAGCTATTAATAGGCATTTTACCTGCTAATTACTTTTCTGTGGCTTCACATGACAGTGTGAGTGATGAACTGTAGCTCTCTTCTTCACATGCTGACAAGCAGCAGCTCTAATCACCACTGATCCACTGATGAATTTTGCTTTTTTTCTGGTAATGACAGCAAGCCTAGTCCCTTTGCCAGGACATCCTTGCACCAGTCCCACAGGATAGGAACAGAGTTCAGTAACCAGACTTTGGAAGTAAAGTGAAAATTCGGCTTGATCAATGTTCAATAGGTGTCCCTTCTCTTCCTCCAGCTAAAACATATGTGTGTGTGTATATATATATATATTAAAAAATATAAAACAAAATCAGACAAAAAAATTTTCTGTCTTGTGCTAAATTCACTTGACCCTTTCTGGCAGGGAAGTGCATCTCACACTGCTAGTACAGCTTAAAAGCAAAGTGCTTCTAACTCATAGTGCTATCTCTGCTGGACCAGACAGGTTGTCTAGAAGCTGCTGAGACCTTTAGTTTAGGGTACTTTTATGTTGCCTATTGCAAATGCAAAGACAGATCAACTAACTAAAAAAGCCAAGCTCAGATACCAGAAGAAGTCCACATCTAAACACATTGCAATATGCAATAGAGACATAGCCACAGGCCCATTAAGAAATAAAAAAATCCCTTAGAACAGATGTCTTGATCACAACTTTTATGTAACCACAAATGCCTCTACATCTCCAAGCACAAAGGACACAGCAAGTTCAATGACATTATTCGGCTTCAGCAAACAATTCGAAATTGAGAAATTAGCGTAAGGCCCCTCCGCCTACCTCCCTAAATAACTGCTTCTTCTCTTCAGCCCAGAAAGCAGCTGGAAACCATGTGGAGAAAAAGGCATGAAGTGACCATCGCTAGACACAAGTTGACAACGAAGAGACACAAGCTGGGAACTGTTACTACTGTAACACTGGAGCTGAGGGCAAAAGTAAAGTAAAAACAGTCTCTCCAGCCAGGCAGAGCAAATAGCAGTGCTAAGATCAATTTCTGCTACCCCTCTGGAGAAGGCAACCATGGCTGTACAAACTACAGAAAGTAAATGTTTATTTTTATTTGGCAAATGTTTATCATCACACACACAAACATTATTATTTAAAGAAGGAAAAAAATGGCAGCCTTTTGAAAAGACTAACATTATAGTCTAGATAGGTATACTGGGTAACAAATCATGTGTAAAGAAATGTAACTTCTCAGTTATGCCTGACATCTCTCAGTGATATGAGTAAAAATCACAAGGATGAAATCATAAGTTTTCTCTCTACTACAACTTTTTAAAAAGTCTTTTTCTTCTTATTCACAGACTGAATGCAGGATTTTTAGGTAATAGGATATGACTGCTAAGAAATGGACTTAAGATAACCTCAGACAAGCTTAATTCTGCTCTTTGCTATCTTTCAGTGCTTTCATCTTCCATATTAATTTTTCAACATCATTTCTGTATGTATTATAGCTTTTAAACAAGCAACTTGGACACAGTAAAGTTCACAGAGTCCTCAGTTCAGGGAAAAACTGGGGAAGATCTTAAGTGAATAATCAAAACAGCATCACACAGATACCACAGCACATGGCAGCCATTTCAAAACCATGCCTCAAAATTTGGGGCGGCCAAAAATTCACCAAGTTCCAACCTTTGTCTCCAAAGTTGTTTTTAAAAATAACAAAATGCATCTGAACCTCATTCTTGAAAACATTTGGCTGAACACATCCCACAAAGTATGAGGCAGATAGCTTACCAGCCCGAAGTTGCGAGCAACTGAGAACACAACTTGTCATATGGAAGGTGCCTTATGTAACTTCATACCTCATCAGATCTGCCTACAACATATATTTCTAACGGCCCTTCCTCCAGCATTATGAAATGCCAACACTAAGGTTATCTCTCTTTCAAATAGCACTGACATATGGGGTAATTTAGAAGTGCATAACACATGATCCTTACACATCTGTTTCATAAACATAAAGTAGATAAGAAGAAAAAGCCAGACAGCTCAAATGACACTTATCATTTACTGCAATTACTAAACATATACTGACTAAAAAGCAAATAGTTTCAAAGAGTACAAATATTTGTCCTAAATGTTTACAGAAAAAAACAACTCAGGTGCATGACTTACAGCCCTGCAGAACCCAGGAAAGATTCATAATCAATCATCATCATTATCTCCTTTCCTGAAAAATGCCCTTCTTTTTCACAGCACAATCAAGCAAAAAGCCAAGCCCTAGTCATGCTTTGTAGCACTAATAGAGCAATTACATAAACTATTCTTCTTACTCTTATTTAATCAGCAGACTCTTCAAGACCAAGTGCTCATTATTTTTTTGTTTTTTCCACTTTGTCATGTAATTTTGTCCCTAGCCAGCCAAGTGCTCTTATTTATTTCTCCAGAATTCAAACTATCAGTTACATATTCAGTTAAATGCATTTCACAAAGTCCTAAACAGCTTATCAGCAATTTCAAAAAAAGCAAAAAAAAAAAGTAGATCGCTATGAATACACTACCTCTTCAAAACATATTATACTGTAACAGCTCTGTTTATCCAGTCTGCTTTTGACCTAGAGGGCTGGATTTTTAAAGGTCCCTTCCAACCCAAACTATGCTGTGCTTCTGCGAACCTGGGTGTGTGTTTTGTACTTGCCCGAAACACCAAACAACCCGAAGAAAAAGAGCAACTAAGGAAATTATCTAGGATCCAAAACTGACTCCTGAGACAGTTAGGAAGAAGGACATTCACAATTTGCATGCAGACGTATTTACTGCCTTTGGCATACCACAAGCCTTTACTGCAGTTCTGTATAAAAGATCTGCTAACAACAGTAACAAACATTTTCAACATGATCTATATGAGCTATCAGAACCTCTTTAATTCCTTAGCTTTATTGATTTAGTGATGGACTTCAGGATTTCTTTCTCTGCAGTTAAGTTAGCTCAGGCTGAAGACAGGAAGGCAGATGACATACAACCAGAACTTTAACTTGCAAAGGGCAACAGCAGAAAGGGCAAATAATTTTTGTGCTATGAGCATGCAGAATATTAACAATAAATCCCAACTCTAGCACATACAAATCTCCATTCCAAAATGAAGTCTTCCTCATTTACCACCATGATGATTAAATCTAATATTCACTATTATTGACAAAAGTAGCTTTAAGATCTGACTAGTGATAAGGGCAAAGGAAAGGATTTCTATGTGAGAAATGGCAAGAAGATGAAATTAAGGTAAAAGGCATAATTCTTATGAGAAATCAAATCATTCATGGGTAAAGTAGGTCTATTTTTTACATTCATTTGCATATAAATGTTTTGTGTTAGTGGCAAACGATAAGTAATTTCATGCTGTTAGTGCACACCAATGTTTTCTCTACAAAATAATAATGCTTCAATCTTCTAGCTTTACAGATTCAAATACACAGTGTACAATAGATTCCTGTGCAGCCACAGCAGATTTAAATAACTAGCATGAAACCAGTACTGAAACCAGAATGCTCTACAAAGCAAAAACTGTTTTGGGTTTTAACAAAACTACACAAATGCAGATTCCCTGAACAAGGATTTTGCAAATTGACAGGGACTTTAATAATTTCTTTGTTTAAGGAAAACTTAAAATGTCCAAAAGTTATTTTGAAATTTTCTAAATATTCTTGTCTTCCCAGAACAAAATATTTTCCACTTTAAAGTCTCCTTTTTAAAAATATTTGAAAATGCTCAATGAAACTAATCTAACATTCAATGAAGCTAATCTAATCTTCACGAAAACAAAACGTACGTAATATTTTCGAAAAGTAAAGCAAAAAAATCCCTTCATGCAACAGGCCATTGTGGTGATATATCAGATAAACTACATCATTTGCTTAAAGATTGAAGAAGAGATCTTTGGCTGCGCAGTCTTCAGTCTTGGCATTCCCCAGGCAGTGAAGCAAAAGGTAGCATTTTCTGGGATAAATATATCAAGGAGACATAAAATTTAGAGTCCATGGACAGTCAGCAAAATATGGTCATACCCAGTTTTGACAAATGAAACTCTATCTCTGACAAGCAGATGATGGAAAAATAATTAGGTGCATTTCTTTGCTTTCTGCAGCACAGTCAGATATTTCAGGCACTACAAGACCTCCAGATGCACTCCAAACCTGAAGAATGATAGAGTGATGTGATGGTGTTATCTAAGTAATCAGTTCTTCAGTATGCATTTCTCTTTTCAAAAGCATCACATCCGTCTTTCCTCAATGTACTTTCTTTCGGCATTGTTGATTCACAGCCAGTTCTTAATGCAACCATCAAAGAAAAAAAGCTGATCACATTTTATGTGTGGTTCAAGGTCTGCTACACTGTTGTTTCATTACTGATTAAACGTAAAGCATTCTTAAACTAGCTTCACATCACACACATGCTGAAAAGGATTGTATTGAGGCTAGGTCTGGGTGGTAAACTTTATAACTGATGAACAAGTGTGTTTTTTATTACCTGGGAGTAGCCTGGAGAAAAAAAATAATACAACTTCTCCTGTGTCTCTAGAGCTGGACACGCAGTTTCTGAGTCAGTTTTCAACCAGTTTTGAGAGGTCAATTATTTTTTGAGATCTTATCAGCATGAATAAACATGCATGTCCACATCAAGCAGAAATGTACCTGTAGGTGCCACCAGTGGGATCCTGGTTTCATGTCCCCATTTGAATTGAAAGTGAAGGACAACAGATGTTCCTTGCTGCAAACAGAACAATTCTACAGGCATGTCTCTGTCATGGTTTCTCAAGCACCATTCAAAAACCATGCAACAAACTCTTATCATCAATGAAATACCATCACAGACCTCATTGCTTCTTTCTTCAAAGCACAGAGAGCATTTCATTTATCTTGCCCTTTCTGACATATGAATTTTATAAAACACAAAACTGCACTGAGGCAAGATAATCTATTGAACATGCTCCCACCTTCACAGACTGAAGAAGAGAGGAAAAGACAAGCCACATCAGTTACATGGCCCACTCCCTCCTGGAGCACATTCCGTTTCAGTGATGGTATGTACGCCCCCACCATTTGCTGTGAGTGTGACCTGTAACAGCAATAGCAGCTGCGAAAAATCTTTATTCTTCCTTCTCAGAAGTACCATAGGAAAAGAAAACCTGTGACTCTCACACTCAGGATGCTTGCTTTCCTGTTAAGAGCACGGTATGTCAGGCTGGCAGCCATGAGAGACTGTACTGAGATGGATAGCACAAGCCACCATTTGTTCTCTGATAGCTAACACTGGAAGCTATTGAGTATGTATTGAGTTCTGTCCAGGGGCAGATAAGGGGCAAGTGGAAAGTCTGTGGGTACGAATTAAGGGACAGGCTGGTACGGGTGATACAGTTGTGGGGGTCTATTATAGACCTCCTGATCAGGACGAAGGAGTTGATGAGGCTTTCTACAGGCAACTGAAAGCAGCCTCGCGACTACATTTCTTGATCCTCATGGGGGATTTTAACTACCCCGATATTTGCTGGAAGACTCACACAGCCAATCATTCACAGTCTAGGAGGTTCCTCCAGTGCATTGATGATAACTTCTTAATGCAAATGGTGGACAAACCAACTAGGAGAGGAGCGCTGCTGGATCTAGTACTTACCAACAAGGAGGGTCTGGTTGAAGTGGTGATGGTCAATGACAGCCTTGGCTGCAGTGACCATGAGATGGTGGAGTTTAGGATCCTGTGTGGGAGGAACAGAATACCTAGCAAGGCCACAATTCTGGATTTCCGAACGGCCAACTTTGGCTTCTTCAATCAATTGCTAAGGGAAGTCTCATGGGAAAGGGTACTAGGTGGTAAAGGGGCTCGAGATAGTTGGTCAGCATTCAAGGACCACTTCTTCCAAGCTCAGGATCAGAGCGTCCCAATGGGTAGGAAATCAAGTAAGGGAGTCAGAAGACCAGCATGGTTAAACAAGGAACTGCTGGGCAAACTCATGTGGAAAAAGAGAATCTATGGATTATGGAAGGAGGGGCTGGCCACTTGGGAGGAATATAGGACAGTTGTTAAAGGATGTAGGGAGGCAATTAGGACAGCTAAGGCCTCCTTGGAACTTAATCTTGCAAGTCGGGTTGAGGACAATAGAAAGGGCTTCTTCAAATACACAGGGGATAAAACTAACACAAGAGGCAATATAGGCCCACTGCTGAACGAGGTGGGTGCCCTGGAGACAGAGGACATAAAGAAGGCAGAGGTGCTGAATGCCTTCTTTGCCTCTGTCTTTACTCCTGCAGACTCCCCCCGGGGGCCCCAGATTCCTATAGCCCCAGAAGGAGTCAGGATAAAGCATGAGTTTGCTTTGGTAGATGAGGATTGGGTTAGGGATCAGTTAAGCAATCTGGACATCTATAAATCGATGGGTCCGGATGGAATACACCCACGGGTGCTGAGGGAGCTGGCGGAGGTCATTGCTAGGCCACTCTCCATCATCTTTGATAAGTCGTGGGAAACAGGAGAGCTGCCTGAGGATTGGAGGATGGCAAATGTCACACCAGCCTATAAGAAGGGCAAGAAGGAGGACCCGGGTAATTATAGACCGGTCAGCCTTACCTCCATCCCTGGAAAGGTGATGGAACAACTTATTCTTGACACCATCTCTAGACATATCAAGGATGAGGGGGTCATTAAGAGTAGCCAACATGGTTTTACCAAGGGGAAGTCATGTTTGACCAACCTCATGCCTTCTATGAGGAAGTAACTAGGTGGATGGATGATGGTAGAGCGGTAGATGAGGTTTTTCTTGATTTCAGTAAAGCATTTGATACTGTCTCCCACAGCATCCTCATAGATAAGCTAAGGAAGTGTGAGCTTGATGATCAGGTAGTGAGGTGGATCAAGAACTGGTTGAAAGAAAGAAGGCAGAGAGTTGTGGTCAATGGGGCAGAATCTAGCTGGAGGTCTGTGACTAGTGGAGTCCCTCAGGGGTCGGTGCTGGGACCAGTGCTGTTTAATATTTTCATCAACAACCTGGATGAGGGAACTGAATGTACCCTCAGCAAGTTCGCTGATGACACTAAACTGGGAGGAGTGGCTGACACACCAGAAGGCTGTGCTGCCATTCAACGAGACCTGGACAGGCTGGAGAGTTGGGCGGGAAGAAACTTGATGAAATTCAACAAGGGCAAGTGTAGAGTCTTGCATCTGAGGAAGAACAACCCCATGTACCAGTACAGGTTGGGGGTTGACCTGCTGGAAAGTAGTGAAGAGGAAAGGGACCTGGGGATCCTGGTGGATAGGAGGATGACCATGAGCCAGCAATGTGCCCTTGTGGCCAAGAAGGCCAATGGCATTAGAAGGGTGTGGTTAGTAGGTCAAGAGAGGTTCTCCTCCCCCTCTACTCTGCCTTGGTGAGGCTGCATCTGGAATATTGTGTCCAGTTCTGGGCCCCTCAGTTCAAGAAGGACAGGGAATTGCTTGAAAGAGTCCAGAGCAGAGCCACAAAGATGATTAAGGGAGTGGAACATCTCCCTTATGAGGAGAGGCTGAGGGAGCTGGGTCTCTTTAGCTTGGAGAAGAGGAGACTGAGGGGTGACCTCATCAATGTTTACAAATATGTAAAGGGTGAGTGTCAGGATGATGGAGCTAGGTTTTTTTCAGTGATGTCCAGTGATAGAACAAGGGGCAATGGGTGTAAACTGGAGCATAGGAGGTTCCATGTGAACATCAGGAAAAACTTCTTTACTGTAAGAGTGACACAGCACTGGAACAGGTTGCCCAGGGGGGTTGTGGAGTCTCCTACGTTGGAGATATTCAAGGCCCGCCTGGACAAGTTCCCATGTGATGTACTCTAGGTTACCCTGCTCTTGCAGGGGGGTTGGACTAGATGATCTTTTGAGGTCCCTTCCAACCCTTGGGATTCTGTGATTCTGTGAAGATCCATTTGTTGCTAGTGCCTATGACAGCAGAGGAATACCATGACAGACCACAGCCAATCACCCACCTTCTATCAAAACTCAATAAAGAACATCCTTTAAATAGTGCTATCAACCATAAATGGTTCCCAACTATTACTGTGGCAGGCAGTTTGTATATTTAGCACTGTTCAGTAGCCTTCACCTGGGTTAAGGAGGTCTCATGCTCTCACCATACCAGCCAAACATGCTTTTTCAGGCTCTTCACTTTCCTCCAGGAAGAAAATGTTGCCCCATCAACTACAGGCATGCAACACAAGCAGCTGGTCTGCCATTTGCCATATCCACAGATGTCAGGGCAGAAATTGCAAGTTTACACCATAAAAGTGCTGGGAAGTGGGGTGGGAAAAAAGCAGCTCTTAAAACACATCAGCTACCATCACTGCAGAAGCTTTTTTCATTGATGGCAACTCTGTCTTGGAAACTCCCCTGCAGAGCGCGAGCAGGAATGAACAGTGGGAGGTGGTTCTGTCTCCCTCAATTGCCCTCCCTGCCAAAAACTGATTAGGTGGCCACTCACTAACTTGGAAAGAATGGGGAGAATCATAGAATAGTTAGGGTTGGAAAGGACCTTGAGATCATCTAGTTCCAACCCCCCTGCCATGGGCAGGGACACCCCACACTAAACCATGCCACCCAAGGCTCTGTCCAACCTGGCCTTGAACACCGCCAAGGATGGAGCATTCACAACCTCCCTGGGCAACCCATTCCAGTGCCTCATCACCCTCTCAGTAAAGAATTTCTTCCTTATATCCAATCCAAACTTCCCCTGTTTAAGTTTTAACCTGTTACCCCTTGTCCTGTCACTACAGTCCCTAATGAATAGAAGTGACAATACTTTTGGTTTTCAATAATTGGTTTAAAATCAGAGATTTTGCTTGCAGTGCAAAATTAACATTAATATTCCTTCTCTGTCATGCACTCTCCATCTCCAGTATCCATAAATAGACGTTAACTCGGTCAGATCGTACACTTGTAACTCATGCCAAATTCTATCACAAAACTTCTGTCAAACACCAATGAAACAGAAATATTCATTTAAGTACCTTGCACTAGCAGTTATCCTACACTGGAGAGTCATTGGATTGAAGTTCTCCTAAACAATATAGTCAACATTAGAAGCTAATCAGAAGAATGGACAAGCACTAACCAGGACAGATACTTACTGATGCAGTAAGAAAAGGAAAACCTGTAAGTACAGGACTAGTATAGCCAAAAGAATTGCCTCTGAATTAAATTTCCTAAGAGGTTTATCTGATTAGTGAACAATAAATTCAAATTAAGTCCACTAAAATCAATATAACAATCACATATTTTTATCCCTAAGGAGCCATCAGGAGCCAATTCTGAGGCTGCAAAAAACCTCAGCTTATATTAGAAGCTGTGATCTCACACATGCTATTTTGTTTCAGTGATGAAGTTTTCTTTAAGACAAACTCAGAAAAGCAGCCAATGCTACCTGTGCAACATGGACCAGGAAGGTAGAGACTCGCTGCATGAATTAAGCATGCAGTGCTAACCTTCACTACAGATGCCTTATTTTATATTCAACCTAGTTCCATGCACTTTTGCCTAAGATAACAGAGCTACAAAGACAAGTTGTGTTTGTTTGTCTAAAGATAACATCTGTAATTATATATCCAGGGAAAAAAAAAGAAATTTCAGCTAATAAACAAGAGTGTTTTTTTGTGAAAATAGGTTATTTTTGAAAGAGCCATAATCTGTCTCCTTGTGTGCCGAGGAGGGATGGTCATCACTGTTCACCCTAACTCAGATTTTATCTCAGTTAATTAAAGTATTTTTCTTGTTGCCTTCTGCACTGTCTGATGAGAAAAGTATTTTGTGAATAAGTCTGTTCCCTTCTATATGAGTAGCTTTTTTTCTTTCAAGATTGCATTCTTTCCATTATTTAAAAAACAAATAGACGAGTTAACTTGCTGCACTGAGCCACTTCACAATGTTAGTAGAAATACTGCTCTAAAGAAGAGAACCTAAGACGTGTTTAAAACCAAATGTCTTCCTGTATGGAAAAGCTTTTCCCCCTCTATTTCTGCATTTCTTTTTTTTTTCCCCCCTCTATTTCTGCATTTCTTTTTTTTTTTTTTATCTTCATAACCCCTCACATCTGTCTCCTAAAGATGCAACATCAGACTATTCAGCCAAGCTGCTGCATACTGAAAATCCATAAGCCTTCTTCTGAAGGGCCTTTCAGCCTACCATCTTTGATTGCCTCTACTGGGATTCAGCTTTCTTAAAGCTGCTTCTAAGCCTTGGAAAAGCAACATGCATTAAAAATCCACAGAACACCACTTTAGGCAGTTAAGTACATCTTACCAGAGTTGTTTACAATCCTTCCTACAGTGAAGAATGCAGACCGTGTGCCCAAGCTATCACTAATGTTTACAGGCACACATAAAAGGTTCATTAAGAAGAGTGAAGTCAGCACCACACCTCTCACCAAGGGAATAATCCCAGTTATGCATGACACAACCTGACTGAAAAAAACATTACCAAAATCCTACTGTATGCTCCACCAAAAACATATGTATTATTTACATATAATTATTTCAGTATTTAATCCTTTCTACTGTGAAATAGAAGCAGCCATGTTTCAGCAAACTCAGATTATCACCTAAAACATAATTTGCATGTATCAGTGAAAAATGACATGGTTAATATCAGGACATTTTGTTTGTAAAGGGCAACCAGCACTCAATTACTACATTCACATATATAACTGTTTCACATTCCAAACCAAACCCAGTCTAGTTTTTTTCTGATTTCAGATAAACTTTTCTTCTATAAAGACAGATATACAAGCTTTAAATATCTGATACCAACGCATTTAAAAAGCTCCATTTTATTCGTAGATATTGCTCTTTATCTTGTCTCTGGTTTAAAATGCTGAATTGCTCATACGTTATGTGTCAGGAGTTTAGATAGTGTTTAGGACTAGCAATTTGAATACTGTGAATTCACAAACTGTGAACGTGCACTGTTCACTGCCCCCCTGTTTTGCCCTAAGAAGTTTACCAGTGCGCAGAGCAAGTCTACTGCTTCCAAGATAAGTTCCTGATGGCCAATTCGTGTGACTCCAAGATCTTCAAGTTCTTGATGAGTAATGCGTAGTAGCTGGTCACCACTAATCTTCTCTCTCTCAAAGTTCTTTATGTATTGCTGCAGGCAGTCATCAAGACCTGCAGAAACAGGGTAGAAGGGAAGACAACAGTCAGCAACATTTTGTACTGCCATGGGAAGTAAAAAAGGACTGAAACCAAAAATCAAGAAAACAGAGAGTACTTGCCCTATCTTGAAGAGAAGTATTTCAACATTACAAAAAATTAATGCTACACAGAAATCTGAAGATTTGGAGAGCTATGGCAGCCATGGCTTTTCAACCTGTGGAAGATACCAACCGTTCTGGAATTCCAAGAAGAGCCCTGAATTCTTTTAGGATAGCGCACTGTGAATGCCTATGTGGCCATCTCTAATAACCGGTATGTTAGCAATGTCTCTATCACATCTGGGACGGGAGAGGAGAAGAGGGAACAATGGAAGGGAGAAAGACTATCACCCTTCTCTGGTTGCAGCATATCAACAGATGTTGTTAATTATTACAGCACTGCAAGAGACCGGAAACAAAGGAAAGTGTTTCTGCCAGAGACCAATTCTAAGGAAATAATGAGAGTGTGAATATGCTTAATGCCATACATCCAGGAATTATTAGCTGTCAGTGTCTCTTAACCTCACTCCTACAGTACCATGGAAGGTCGCATGACAAGGAAGGACTGCTAGAGATGCCAAGAAGACCAACAGCATTCTGGCTTGTGTCAGAACTAGTGTGGCCAGCAGGGCCAGGGAAGTGATTGTCCCCATGCACTCAGCACTGGTGAAGCTGTATCTCAAACGTTGTGCTCAGTTTTGAGCTCCTCACTACAAGTTAGATATTGAGTTGCTGGAGCATGTTCAAAGGACAATGCAGCTGGTGAAGGGTTTAGAGCACAAGCTGTATGAGGAGCAGCTGAGGGAACTGGGGTTGTTAGAACTGCTTGTTAATCAAAAGTAACGTTTCACTGTAAAACAACGCAACATATGCATAATCAGTGTGATGTACAAGAGGAAGATCTTAATTTCTCTCTTTCTTAGACACCATTGCTTCAGAACATGTCAAAGAGCAGGAGTCCTACATATTCCCAAGGCATTTCAATGGAGCCCTCTATTCATCCAAATGCTACTGTCTCTCTGTTATGTGCTAGGCAATGATCATCATTATCAGCAGACAAGCAGCAGTAAAAATCAGGTATTTTTTTCTGCCTGACACCCAATAGTAAGGCCATTTAAAAAGTCCTAGTGCTATAAGAACTGATTTAGACATTTAAATTTAGGTTGCAAAACGAAATAATTTATTTTCCAAATCTTCTTGGATCCACTTTACTTGCTCACAAACACAAGATACGATTATCTTGAATTATCTGGTGTGAACATTCTTGATTTATCCATATTTCTATGTACTTTCTCCCAAAGCCCAACTTTTCCGTCTGTTATGTTAATTGCATTAACTGTTTTACAAGGAGTCCCATGTATAATGGCATTTATTTTTTGAAAGAAATTGAATACGCTTGACAATACATAAAACATTTTATCTAAGAATGTATTAAAAATAGGCCATAGATGTTCTTTTGCTAAATGACTATAAAAGAAGGCAGTAAGTACTTCTGATATTCCTGAAGTCCCACACTGCTTACACAGACTGCTGAATGAGAATAATAACGTTAAAATATTCAACATCATCAGGTATCAAAAGATCTCAGAGCTAAGAGACTACCAACACAAATCCGGAATATGACATGACAGATGCATTTAATAAACATTGACAGTTAATTCTAAATAAAGCCATTATTCTTCCACTTCTTGCTATCTATGTTTTTGTTGTCATTCAGATGTAATCTAGATGGATGCATATAGTTCATATAAGGTAAGAAAAAAATTTAAGACAACAAAAATACTACTGACAATTGCTTGACTCACCGATTTTGTAAAAGCTACATCCAGGAAAGAACAAAATAATTCAACCATAGATTGCATGACATTTTCAGAATAGCTTACCACAAATACTTCCCCTCGTTCCCTAAATAGAATATCCTTTTAAAGTAATTTACTTCTGCCATTCTATTTCTTAATTAAAGAGCAGCAATTGTTTTTTTAAACAGAACTGTGCACAACTAGGAAATAATAATAGTTCAAAAAGAGCGGCAGCATTCCTCACCCACACCTTTCATCCCAGAACCATGGCAGACAGCCCTGTTTGCCAGCAGCTGGCCAGCCGCTGTTGTGTTCAGATCAACACTAGGGGAGCTTCAGGGAGAGGGCGTTCCTGGCTGATGATGCTATTTAACTTGGGACAGGACAAGATGTTTCAAAAAAACATCAGGTGCCTGAGGTTCATAGAAACACGCTGGAAGCTAGTGGGGAAACCTCAGCTTTCTTAAGAGCACTGTGTCTTTTATGATATTCCTCCAAATCCAGCATCCACCAAACCTCAATGTAGTAAGAAATTTTTCTAGCTGTCAAGGTCTGATTCGCTTCTACCCTCAGATGCCCTAATATCAGAGGATGTCACACAACCCATGTACCACAGGAATCCCAGCAAATAACTCATTTTTATGTACTATTCCTTGTTCCTGGCTACTGGTGCAATTACAGTTACTAAGCATCTAGCAGTCCTGGATATTCAAGAACAGTGGCCTCTGTCCAAAAACCAGGTTCATTATGATATTTGGCTTGCATAAGGCACCACCAAACAGATTTTGTGATGTCAATACACAAGTAACAGTCTCTTATTCAACAACTCTGCTCCTCACCCAAAATAACCCCAAGATTTATGTAAAGGCACAGATGTTCCAATAAGAAGAGAGCTTAATGTAAAACCGTATGATGGAACTCCTTTTTAGACCTACTATTTAAAATAAACACGATATAATGTAACTTTTTTTCCTTAAAAGATTCCTCTTTTTCTATAGAAATAACACAGACCTCCAAGAACACTAACCACTCAAGAAGCACCTCCCTGCCTTGCATGCTTTCCACCTGAGCTTATCAACAATGCTATTATCAATGGGAATGTTGTCCAGATCCCCCTATATGCTCCTGGCTAGTTTGACTGGGGCCCAGAAGAGTATTTAAGATGTTAATGCATTGCACATCTTTGTCAGCTGGCATACCCCTGAAGTGTCATGTACAAAGGTGTACTATACACTGCATTAATAGAATATGAGCAGCTCTCTTTATGAATTTTAAAGTAAGATCTACCTCATCTGTGAGACTAAACAAATTAAAAACAGTAGCAAAAGTAAAGAAAGCACTTCCAACAGAAACCGCTCAGGAGAGTCAGTGATTTTAACATTAGAAAAAACTTCTCTAGAAAAGTTCATTTCACAGGTAGAATATTCTGGAGATTGGGGTTTTTTTTCCTACTCCACATTGAGTTCTACCTTGTGTGGGCCAAGTCAGAATTCATCAAATCATTAACAACATTTAATGGCTCACTGATACAAAATTGGGCATATTTCTATGTAATGGATTCTTTTTATTACAACAGCACAGTAGAAACTTAAAAAGAAATGATTAATTTTATTTTTATACTCATATGATTTTCTGGAATAAGACTGCATGATGCAGCGCTAGCCTCCAGGGAAATCTTCCACACTTGCAATCTTCCAACTAATACCACAACTGCACACTTCATGATCTCCCTGAGGTATTGTCTTATTTTGAAGTGTGTAACAGGTTATCTTTTGAAATAAGCAAACCAACAAACCACCCTGTAATTCAATGTCAGAAAAAGTTATGCACATATGTGCTGCTTCAAACTCAAAAGAACCTCTCCATTAAATATATCCTGAGGTTCTGATCCCACAGTCTGTTCCTCCTTTGCAAGCAGTTCAGTCTTTCCTCCCTCCTCTAGGAGACTAAAAAGTATTAAAATAGCCTTTTCTATGTCTAGATCTGAATTATAATTTCTAATCAGCTGCTCAGATATACATGAGAAGATACAACTCCAAAAATACTGGCAAATAGGTAGAATATTCTTCCCCAGATTGGTGGCAAGAGAATTTTTCCTTACAACTGGAAAACTACTGTGAAAATAAGAGAGTTTGTATCCTTATCAGCCTTCTTTTCCATTTGAGGTTAATGGAAAGATGATGAGCATTACAGGTTTAACTATCATACACAAAATTTTGGAAAGGGAGTATATTTTTATGCTCCCCTGGTAAATCAGAATGAGGCTGTAAACTGACAACTTGCCTTGGCAAGTCCTTGTTCTGTAAACCCAGCATTACTGAAAAGCAATAACACATAGACAATACATGGAATAATTTTGCATGGGAGGCAAAGAAACACAGCTTTCTCAAAAAACAATGACAGGTTTGGGGTTTTTCTTTAAATATAAGGCAAATTCATCTTTTAATATGAACACAAAGAGTATGCCCTACCTGAATGCCATTAGTTTCACACCTTAACAAATACAAATTCAAGCAATGGACTGCAACGTAGAGTTTAACAAGTCATTAAAAAATACAATTGCATTAGAGTTTAATATAAACTGGGCATTTATGTAATGCTGTCCAATGACTTTTCAGGTTACAAACTATTATTTACAATATTTTTATCTGAACTAGCATGACAGAAAGGACCACTAAAACATTCAGTGTTCAGAAAAAAAATCACGGTTGTTTTCTCCCAGCTCACCACTAAATATACATTAAATTTAAGCCAACCATTCTTAAGGATTGACCACCTTTGAAACTCCATGAGTCTACTTATGTTTCAAATGTTCAACTGTGTTCCTGATAAATTAAAACACTGTGCCACTACTTATGCATTTGCACCTAGGCTTCATTAATCCAGAGCTGGTAGGCTACTAGCCTATTCACTTTATTTATGCAAATACGCAAGCTTTGCCTATGTCAAAGATCAAGACAACCAAACAGAAAATTTTTCCCTATCTTCCACCTCAACCAGACAGCTGCTTGTGGGCACAGACACTGCAGTCAGCCCAGAGTGAGCAACTCTCCCAACCGCAGCAGCTCCTATCTGGGATACACACTCACATTTCCTCCCTAGGTGAACCAGACCATGAGAGGGGAGGCCAGGAAAGGCCAAGTTTCCCACAGTCTGTACGTAGCATTTGGAAACTCTCCATATCCCTCAGTCTGAATGTCACCACGGAAACTAGGAGCAAGCCAAGCCAGCTGCTTTGCCACCTATGAGGCAAAGATATTTCTCCTCTGCCCACATAAGGGATGCTCATGTAAGGGATGCTCACTGCTTCAGGGTCTTCAGCACCTCCTGGGCTTCATATGTGACAAACAGATGCCACAGTTATCAGTGCCAAAAGACAGAGCAAAGAACAGAATGTTTTAAGTGTGGTAGATGGCAAATGCCTACTGCAGAGAGGAAGGCTGAAAAAATGTAGTGCCCCATCCCAGAGGAGCACTGCAGGAAGGATGGCAAAAGAAACACCAGAAGCAGCTTCGGGAAAAAATTATATTTAAAAATTTGGGGAGAAAAAATAATTGCAGGCCACAGATTTATGAATGGGTAAAGGATTAAGGGAAAAAATAAAAATAAAAAAAAAAAAAAAAAAAAAAACAAGAAGAATTGCCAAATGCCTGGATTACGAAAGACCAGGACAATCACTTTGTGCACTGTTATCTGCAATTTCAGGCAAAAGCCCTCTAACTGCAAAACACATTTGCCCTTCACTCTGTAGAATTATTTTCTTTTGCTCCCCACCCTTCCTCTCTTTCTCTCTATATATAAGTAAAAAAAAAATCCAAAATATTAAAAATAAATATTAAAAATTACTGAGAAGATCCAAATAATTATTCCGGGGAATAATTCCGGGGAATTACAGACCAGTCAGTCTCACCCCTGTGCCTGGCAAAATCTTGGACCAGATTCTCCTGGAAGAAATGCTAAGGCACATGACAAACAACAAGGTGCTTGGTGCCAGCCAGCATGGCTTCACTAAGGGGAAACCCTGCCTGACCAATTTGGTGGCCTTCTATGATGGGGCTACGAAACTGATGGACAGGGGCAGAGCAGTTGACGTCATCTACCTGGACTTGTGCAAAGCATTCGACACTGTCCCACATGACATCCTTGTCTCTAAATTGGAGAGACATCAATTGGATGGGTGGGCCACTCACTGGATAAAGAACTGGCTGGATGGCCACACGCAAAGAGTTGTGGTCAATGGCTCAATGTCCGGCTGGAGACCGGTAACGAGTGGTGTCCCTCAGGGATCGGAGTTGGGATCGATCTTGTTCAACATCTTTGTCGGTGACATGGACAGTGGGATTGAGTGCGCCCTCAGCAAGTTTGCCCATGACACCAAGCTGTGTGGTTTGGTTGATACGCTGGAGGGAAGGGATGCCATCCAGAGGGACCTTGACACACTTGTGAGGTGGGCTGATGCCAACCTGATGAAGTTTAACCATGCCAAGTGCAAGGTCCTACACCTGGGTTGGAGCAATCCCAGGCACAGCTACAGGTTGGGCAGAGAAGAGATTCAGAGCAGCCCTGCAGAGAAGGACTTGGGGGTGTTGGTCGATGAGAAAATGAACATGAGCTGGCTTCAGTGTGCACTCGCAGCCCAGAAAGCCAACCGTATCCTGGGCTGCATCAAAAGGAGCGTGACCAGCAGGTCCAAGGAGGTGATCCTGACCCTCTACTCTGCTCTCCTGAGACCTCACTTGGAGTATTGTGTGCAGTTCTGGTGTCCTCAACATAAAAAGGACATGGAACTGTTGGAACAAGTGCAGAGGAGGGCCACGAGGATGATCAGGGGACTGGAGCACCTCCCGTATGAAGAGAGGCTGAGAAAGTTGGGGCTGTTCAGCCTGGAGAAGAGAAGGCTGCGTGGAGACCTCATAGCAGCCTTCCAGTATCTGAAGGGGGCCTACAAGGATGCTGGGGAGGGACTATTCATCAGGGACTGCAGTGACAGGACAAGGGGTAACGGGTTCAAACATAAACAGGGGAAGTTTAGATTGGATATAAGGAAGAAATTCTTTACTGAGAGGGTGGTGAGGCACTGGAATGTGTTGCCCAGGGAGGCTGTGAATGCTCCATCCTTGGCGGTGTTCAAGGCCAGGTTGGACAGAGCCTTGGGTGACATGGTTTAGTGTGGGATGTCCCTGCCCATGGCAGGGGGGTTGGAACTAGATGATCTTAAGGTCCGTTCCAACCCTAACTATTCTATGATTCTATGATTCCTTCAAGCCTAACATGTGTATTCATAGAATATACATGTTTTCATGTGCAGTTTAGGGTAGATGTATTTTTTTCTAGGAATCTTCGAATGTTCATAGTTAAAACATTAGCTGAGAGGTACGGCTAACCAAAAACTACACTTTTAGACAATGAAAAAACCCCACAATATATATAAAAGACCACTTTATATACAGTGGATACATGCTACTTCATCTAGAAAAGCATGTGAAATATTTAGAATGAAGAGCTCAAAGTACAGAAAAAGCAAATAGAAGAAGCAGCAACGTAATCCAAATTCAGCCTCTCCTAAAGGTATAAATGCTGATACCCTGGCTACTAGACCACAGGTACTGTGTACAGCAGTGAGGTAAATGAAGAAGGCATCACACGGGGCTCCTGAAGAGATGCACGAAATGAAGAACTGATATAGAAGTATATTTTAGACCTTGTTGCTCTGTTCTTCTTAAGGTCCTTGCCAGGAGAAGGGCCTGTAGTCAAAGGAAAAGTCAGTGGTGAACAAGGAGATGGCATTATGCCAGGTGGGAACTTGAGAGTCAAACAGAGTATTAGTGACAGCGGTAGGTTGAAACAGAAGTTTGAGGTGAAAGAAGTACTGTCTCGAGTCACTGTGAATTCTGTAACTAAAAATCAAATCCTGTTTGAGGGTTCTAACTCTAAAGTGTCTGCTGTTTCTGTGCCTACCAATATACTATTTTCATGATCATGAACTCTTACGAGACCTGGATATATTAATAGTATGACCATGCTGGTGATACATGGCAATTTTGTTCATCGGAAAACTGGAAACATATCAAGACTGACTTGATCATACATGGCTCATCAAAAGCCCTATTTACAAAGAATTTCACACTGACCAAATTTTACACGGGTTTTCTTGAAAAATGAAAATGAAATTTAAATAAGAAGACAGAGAGAAAGAAAGTGTACATGTAGTCTAATTACAAACATAATTTAAAGATACACAAGACCAAACTGAGTGCAGTGGCCAAAATATTTTCAATAAAATCAGTTCTTGCTGTTAGACTACTTATAATCAGGGCTTATTATGGCAATTTAGACTTGTTAATTACAAGAATAATATCCAAAGTGTTCTGTTTAGCTGTTGATAAATGTAATCATTCATATTTCTCTGGATGCTTTTTGTTTCCATTATACCCATCTGTACAGCAAAGCCAAATCTTTACACAAGTACATACAAGTTTTGCAAAGTATCTGAAATCTTAAAACACGGATAACACTGCAACAACCAGTGACGAGCTTGATTTCTATGAAATCCAAGGATCAGTGTCCCTGATTATCAATATTGTTCTCAATGTAAAGGTTATAATTATTGTTATATTTAGGACTCATTATTGGATTACAACAACCACATTGTTCAACTACAGCTGTGGCCTTTGCACACAAAAAATGCTGAAGTGCGCTGAAAAGTTAGTGTGGTTGATAATGGCAGCGGAAATCTCTCACTAGTGAAAGGGAGTGGAGCCAAACAACCCACAGCATCACTAAATATCAGGAATCCCTCAAATGAAGCTAATCAAAGGAACGCATCCATTTACTCCTGATAAACACTGCCATGTCTAGCTGCAGGGGCCTAGGGTAGCCACAATGCGGACAGGATGAAAAAATGTGCCGTCACTTGCATAATTCAATGTATAAAATGACAGATTTTAAACTCAGGGTTGGAAGTTCAGCACAACTTGGGAGGAACCTAGAGATAAAGTGGAAATATCTGAACTGTAATTCCACCCCCCCCCCCTTGAAATCCCACTTGTATTCTGAAAAAATAGATATTGGGGGGGACGAGAGTGTGTTTAAATATTGTATTCTACCAAAACCAGAAGTTCTCCGGTAAGTTGTCCAAGCATTATCAAGATTATGAGACTATAAACACTGAATGAAGTACTTCCCTAAAATTTCAAAGAGGAAATATCATTGTCTCAGTTTTCTCCCTACTTAAATCTCAGCCTTCATGATTTCTGAAGCAGCTTTAAGGCCATGGAATATACCATCAAAGCTTTGCAAAAAGCAAGAGGGGAAAGTAGCATTGTCACTTTACGTGTAATAATGTATTTTTATGATAACATAAGAATCCAGCCAGTCTAGTCTTATTCAGAGCTCCATGATGCTAGAGATTGTACAAAGTAATATACAAGGAGACACTGTCCTGACACATGACATTAAAGAAATTTCTGTTTCTCGATAAAATTCATGCTGGCTAGCTAATAAAGGCAGATCCCTCAACAGCTACTTTTATTTCTACTCTGTTTGTTTCACTTTGCAGTTTTCACACTCTCACAATCATTCTCCTTCCAATTTTTCACATGCATGCCAGTTTGCAGAATACCTCAGGAAAGGGAAGCCTTCTTGGGTCCAATCAATGTTTAACATCCTTCTCAAAGTTCTGCTCCAAATATCGCACATAAATTAGAATACATTGCAACTATCTTATCATATAAGCATTTTTCTATCAAGACTACAAAATTAGGATTCTAAATACCATTAACTGACATGCATTTGGTTTGTGTTGCATCAGATACTTTTTTTAATTTTAAATGCTACCATTTCTCTTCTCTAAAATGACTCATTGTACAACATCTGTCTGCATCATTAACACTATAGGGATTTGATGTTCCCTAACAACTTGTTACCATACATCAGACTATAAGGAATAACTTTATTAATAATTGTTTCCCGTAAAATATAAAGCAATTTATGAATTAAGAAATTAAATCATTATAAATTAAGAATTTATTTATAAAGCACAACAAAAAACTTTTCTCAGCAATGCCCTTTTGACTTCAGAGTTTATGGAGATTTCTCTCTGTACCAGCACAAAGCAACTTACAAGACAAAAACACAGCTTATCGCTAAACATAGTATTGTGGTGCCTGCAAACAAAAAAACTACATCATTGGTTTACATGGGGAGAACAACTGTCCATCTAAAAACAGGGTGTGGCTTTATTACTTTTCCAACACATCTCTCAAGCAAGCAGGCACTGCTAATGATATTAAGATAGGCTGAAGTGAGTACCATCAGGTTCAAGCACACCAGCAATCAAATAGTGCCAGAGCTGGAAAGGGCTAGTAAGGGCACAGTCTACCCAAAGAAAACCAGCCCTCCATCTGTCCCAGCCCTGGGGCTAGGGTTGCACGTTTCCGACCCCAACAACTCCAAACCATTTCGTATTGCACAGCAATGACAAACTACCAAAGTCTCAAATATGACTGTAAGCATTGCAATTCACCACCATTTCCCCTAAGGATGGGAGGCGTTGTCTGAATAGGCGTGGTTTTTGCTTCTTCAACAGTTTAGAAGGGGCTATAAGGCTGAAACACTCTCTCAGGACTTGAGATACAGAAGTCTTCATTTTCCATAGCTTTTCATTGTCTCCCATGATTATCTGCAGCTGTGCTTCACACTAGCACATATGACTACAGGAAGTGCAAAGCCATCAGATATCCAAGCCTACAGCAGACAGGCAGAAGAGAAAGTTTCTTCAAACTCCAAGTGAACTCCCTCCTGTTCATTCTTCCTTCTCACACGCCCATGCAATTCCCAGGCTTGAAGCTCTCTTTAGCAGAAGTTCGCACAATTCAGCACAGTGTGAGATTTGGGATGGTTTTAGATTTGTGGGCAGAAAAAGCTGTGCATCCCCCTCCACATGACAAAGAAACATCTGTAGCTTAAAATCACTGGTCAAATACTTTGATATGTGTAGGAGTGTCTTCAAGAAGAAAGAGAAAGCTACAGTTCTAATCATCACTTCCATCACTTCACATACCATGTCTCAGTAACCATCCCACCCTTCTGTAAAATACAAATTAATCATATATTAAAGGGGAAAAACAAGTGTAATATGTAAGACAGTCAGAAGGTGTTTATTTAAGACAAGCACACCCCTGACATTAACCAAGTAAGCAAATAGCTACTGGTTGTTCTTTCAAATGCCTTCCCATGTTTGCATTTTTACAGCATGCTCCAGAGCAGCCACATTGAACACACTGTTGTTGCCACAAGAAGGGCATTCCTCTTCTTCCTCCCTCACAAGGGCTAATATATGCTAGTACACAAAATAGTCAAATAAGCACTGCCACGGGCTTTATTATAGTTCTTCACCATGAAAAACAGCTTTGCTGTAAAAAATTTATTATGCCAGAAGGCATCCATCCTTTCAGAGCAAGCTGGAACATTATGTCACAGAAGAAATAATACAACAGTTGTTAAAGCCTTCCTTTATCTCAGTACTTTCCACTGTCTCCCACCCACTGGAGAAATCTGTAAAGGGTTCAGATAAGGCTTCAAGATTTATTTGGTGATACCACCACACAGGGTCTGTGGATTTCATGCAGCCCAGCAGCATGGTTAAAAACAAGGCAATTCATTTTGCAACACGAGTAAATCCTCAGTTTTTGCTACATTTACATTGAACCTCTCCCTGGAGCAAAAGTGAACAAGACACTAGGCACGAATGCGAGTGCCTATATGATGGCTTCCATCCATGCTCCAAATTATTCTTCCTTCCCCTACATTTGATTTTCCCTCTAATACCACTAAAATCATCCAGTGTTCACTGGCTTTATCTGCCTTCTCTCAGGAAGGGTTCCAGAATTAAGAGAGAAACCCTAAAGACATCACCCTTAATTGGACAGAGTATGTTCAAATAACTTTATAAACAGCCCTACAAGTACAGCTTCATTATAGCCTGACATGCGCAGATCCAGTGTGTATTAAGTTTAAAACAGTTCAGTTTTAAGCTTCTTGGGTAAGACATTCTGCTTCAAACTATATTCAACGTAGAGAGCTCTACATAAAAATACATGTAAAGACAAATTTAGCTGCCCGCTCTTCCCCACTCTCCCTCTTGCTCATTAGAAGAGAACACATTCCATAATGTAAAATCTACCATATGAACCCTAAGCCTGTAAAGTGGGAGTGCAATCCACACAACTAGAGAATGGCAAAATAAATTTGTCATTTTTTCTATTTTCTTTGGCAATAGACTTTTTTGAATACCGTTATTAGCTTTGCATAAATTGTAAAAACAGTTGGCTTTTCTTTTTAATCTGTTGAAGTGACAACCTAAGTTACACTTTAGTCAGTTTCTCATTTTGTATAATCACTTGCTCATGCAATTTATCCATACGAGCACAAAGCAGTAACTAGGAATTAGACCCTTCAAAGACTGAATTAATCCACAGCGACATATTAGTCTCATTCAAGTCTCGTTAATGTTATATCCCCAGGAAAGAGAAATGAATGCTCACATGGAAAGTAGTGTGTGCACGTATCACACAAAATCAACAACAATTTGTTTTTCACTAGTAAGTACATAGCACTATATGAATTATATGAAATCTGTCCCTGAAGCTTCTTCCCAAAGGCAGGATGAGGTAGGTACTTCATTAAATATTAGTATTACACACTACACAGATTTGTGCAAAATGCTGCCGTTTAATGCTACTAACTCTTCATAATGCACACTTTTACACACAATTACTTCATCAATTCAGAGGCTTAATGCCAGCCAACCCAAAGAAAAACCTGAAATCCCCATGCTTTGCCTCTGTTGCAGGCAACATAGAGAGCCATCGGTGGGGAGGTGGGAGATGCACACCACACTGCTTCCCAAGCAATTCATGTAGAAGGAGGCCAGAAACATCACAGTAAACGCACTGTCAGTGAGATCTCTACTCATGACTTCCAGAAGGCAGCACAAGGTAAAGTGATGCTCTCGTGTTTTTATTAGCCGTACTTACAAGCAGCCTTGCCCCAAACCACACATGGCAAACTAAATCAGAGTTGAGATTTAACTGAAGCTGCAGTTCCACAACCTCTAGAATATTACTGCCATAGCTCATGAGATGAAAGGGAAAAAAAAAAAAAAAACAAACACAACCATATAAAGTTTTACCACTGAATTAATTTTGAACTTTGATTTCCTTTGTGTGATCTTCACCTTTTATTCTGCAATATCCTTGGCTTGTAGAACTAATTTCTTGTATCAGTCAGCACGGGATAGTGTTCCGGTTATGGATATTCCTGCCCATTTCCACAACACATCAGCAGAAGGTAAATGCTGTTTAACACTTTCTGTGCTAGCTGTACTTTCTGTGCTCCAACTGTAGTATATGCCTTGGTCCGTTACCTCCTGCTAAGTTAAGCATTGTTTACTTTACTGTTGAAAAGTGATGAAGAGGATGTATTCATACAGCAATGCTAAGTATTGTGATTAGCACCTCATCCAGACCTCATCAAAAGCTGAAAGAAAATAACAGAGGCAAAAAATCCAAGAAAATGTCTGAATTTTCACTCTGCAGAGTTTAAGAGGCCTTGTTATATGCACTGATTATGTTACTGTATGAGAGATTTCTTATTCCATATTTATTCTTAAAAGCGTTCCTGAAACATAAGTTAGATGCCATTTCAAGTAGTTGTGAAACCTGAACAAATTAATAATTACTATTTTGATCATAGCAATTCTGGCTGACTTTGCATGCCTTCCATCTTATTGATAAAGACTGAAGGAAAAGACTGTCCTTGTTACTTACCACAAACTCCTTTGGTCTCATTAAGAACTCATTAAACATGGTTTCTTTAAACTTTCTGAACCTGAGTGAGACTTAAAGAGTGGGGCTTTTGAAAGACAGAGGACATCTTTATTTCTAAGTACTTGCTCTAAAGTATCAAATCCATCATTTCCACCACCATTTCCAATGCTAACCTGTCTGTTGAACACATATTGAGAGCTGTATTCTAATCTTTCACTGCATCACATGCATCCTACTGCTTATGTATTAGTTCAGCTTTCAATTAAGTAACAGTAATATCTTAAAACTCTCCAATTCTTTTAGAATCACTTCACTAACTTAAACTATTTCAGAAATAGCAGGGCTTTTAATAATAAAACATGCATGAAGTTAAGCACTGACACATAGTAAATGGCAATGATAATGCCTATAAAGATAAGATGTAATTCCCCTTCTCATGGCAGGTTCTGCTCTGCTGAAGTCCATTCAGAGCTGGTTCTTTGAACAATGGTTCATTTCACAACTACAATAGGGAGAAAAGTGGAAAAAAAAAATAATCTGAAGCTTTAATATTAATACTTAGTATTTAAATTTTCAACTTGTATTTTCGAAAATAAAAACAACAGTATAACAATATAGGACATGCAGATTTCTGAGACAGTACTTTTTAGGAAGCGAATGAACACCAAATTTTAGGGTGAAAATTATGAGCAAGAGATTCTGCAGACTTCTGACTGGAGTGGTTTTGCAATACACCAGCCATCAGCTCAGTCAGCGTGTCCTGCAGCCAGATGATAGGAGTCTTCCTTGAAGACCACTGGCTTCTGCCCAGCTGTCCTAGGCTCCTTCAGCTGAAACTGCAGAGTTCCTACCTGCAACCCGCTGCACAAAACAGAAGTACTACAGTTTCTGCACAGCAGCAAGAATTTAGTTGGCAACATCTCAGCACCAGTGATGCAATCTTTAATAAATGAAAAACCTGTAACATATCCTGCCATGATATTGTGACCATAAGATTATTTGGCCAACTTGTGGTTACAATCAGATATGAAAATCTCAACCATGGGCAAGATTTTGGCAAGAAGCCTAACCACTATCTTCAGCAGATGGGCAGGAAAATCTTTTTACAATTCCCACTTGGAGAACCCATCTTACCACCAAGCTGCGTAAAGACCAGGTAAGCTTTACCCCTATCAATGTCACTCTCATTTTTTCCTTCATCATCACCACCAGCTGAAAAAATTTTCCTCTGTACATCTGTTACTCTACCAGCTCAACCCAGTCCCTCTCCTCTTTATCTCCCCCTTATTCCCTTTGCACCTAAAAAAGAATGGGAAGGCCATCTTATACTAGCATCTATTTTTCATCCTACTCTCTCTCCCTGCACAGTTCCAAGGTCAGCATCTCCTGCAGCACGCAGCTTTCTTAAGTGGCATAAGCTGTACAGCAGTCTAACAAGAGGCTCAATGATTTAGCTGCTGCATGAGAACTGCTGCTAACATCAGTGAAGCCACCCAGAAAGAGCATTAACATTTTCACCTTAGTGCTCGCACATGGAAAATCTGTGACTAGCAATAGAGGGATTCGAGTAATCTTCCAAATATCAGGCTGGCAATATTTATGGTGTGCCAGAAACAGAAAGAAAACTATGTTTCTTCTACATAAAAAATCAAACTCTCAGCAGCCTGTAGGGATCCTCCCTCCTTGTCAGTAGAACTACATATCCACCATTTGCAGAGAGAATTTTATAATAACCTATGCACATTACAAGCCAGCCTTTGGCAGACAGAGCACTGCTTTGACTTCCAAGCATTCAACAGGAGAGCCAATTAATGAAATGCTTTTAACCCACATTGCTCAGGTAGGGGGCAATTTGCTAACATGTGTCTCACAAAGTCTGAGCACCACATTAGTATAGGGCCCATCTTCTCTGACACAACTTGACACTTCAGTCATATGTTAAGCTCTGAAGCATCTGCTCCATAATAAACCGTTAGATGCTTGCCAAGAGCCGAAGCACTGCCTTTTGGGTGAGTATTGCTAAGTTGCAAGCCATAATTTAATACTCATCTGACATTGATGGTGACCCAACATTTAATGGAGCTTAATGCTCTTCTGATGCCACTGATTAAATTACTGCTCAGTAGTCTAGTTTCATAATCTACAATTTGCAAGGAAGTAAGACAGATATACAGGCACTGTCTCCTCTCATATCAATGAATCAGTTTACTGGCAGAGAAAGGTTTCCTAATTGAAGTTATAGGTAAGTACACTACAGTGTATCATTCGTCAGTACAGAATTTTGTTCAGATGCTTTAAGCCAATTATATTATTATGAAAAAGTGAAGCATGAATTATTCCCAAGCACAAGGGGAAAATATGGGTAAAAGCCTTGACCCAGCATGTGCAATGACTTCATAATGTCCTGAGCACTGTCCAGGAAACTCAGTCCTCTGGCCAACAGGAGTTTCTATTCATTTTCCCCCCACTAGGTTGTTTAACAGTTTGGTCACTGCTTAGGCACAGCTGTGCAAACAATCTTTCAATGTTTGGCCTGATGCTATTGAACTCCATTCCAAAATGTCTCTCCCCTCCTTTCTCCATGGAGGATGAGGAAGGCTAATTTGGACATAGAGGATTAGAAACTTTCAGAGCCCAAATTAAATTATAAGGTCCTAAAATTTTTGAGTTTTTAAAGAATTTTGCTAAGTAAATTAGCAAGTTTAAATTTATATCAAAGACAATTGGTACCAACAGTTCTTGCTAAATTACCTCAAGAAGGCCTATTCTCATTTTGAGGAAAAAAATGCCCTGTGAATGCCCAAACGTTTTAAAATAATTAAAAGCAAATAAACAAAAGCAATGAGAAAACAATGTTTTAAAAATCCTGTGGATGAGAACAACTAGTAAAAGTTTCTGAGAGTACGTACATTAAAAAACATGAACTGTTTTTTTGGGTTTTCAGAAGGTAAACCTTTCATTCCAGGTAAAACAGAGGAACAGCTGCCAGTACACAAGTACTTTTGCAGGAGTATTTATTATTACATTATTTTCACAGCTATTGACAGCCCAAAAACATGCCACCCTCAGTAAAGTAACTATGGAATAACTACATGCAGATAGAATGCTAGATGGTAACACAATATAACACTGCAGAAATAAAAAAGTCAAAATCATAAAATCCCCAGAATAAGGTTTCTGAGGAGTATGTACCTCAGCTACATTATAAGTTGTCAAATATGGGCCTAATTGCTGAGATTGTCCATGATTTTAACTTCAAGCATGTGAATACTCCTACTGAAACTAGAGCAGATCACTAGAGCTTTATGTAAGTGCAAGCTTGTGCAAAGTTATGGAGGTACTCATGTCCTCTCAGCTGTTAGCAGGGAGAGACTAAATAATTTGTTATTATGGAAAGTATAAACATCAGACCTAATTATGCCCTTTACAGTCCTTCTCTGAAATTAATGTCATTACCTTAGAATATTGTGAAAATTTCAAAACATCAGCTGGCGATAATTAAAAAAAAGCATACTTTAAACACTCTACCAACCAGTGCTAATATATAGAATACATTCCAAAATGGATTCTAATACAGATTTACACAACCATAAGGCCTAGTGACTTCTTTAATTTTTGGATTTTATCCAGAAATGCTTGAATACTGGTAAAATAATCCCAATTCCTATGTTTACTGAATTTGGTCTTCAAGATTGTTCCATGTTAAATATTAGGAAAAAAGAAATAATCAAAAAGCAAGACAAAATCAGCAAGTGTTTTTAACATGCAGGACTTGATAATTAAATTTCAAGGAGTTAATCTCCACGTAGAACCTCAAAACCTAACACACTGTCCACATGAAGAGGCTCTCCAGCTCAAATCCTGCACTGAAATATCAAAAGGCAAGGTCTCAGATGTCTCCTTGGGAGATGCCTGTAATATCTTCTGGTTTCTGAGACCTTAAGACATTTTGCCAAGGATAAACATACTTTTAGGATTCTACAAACAGTGAAGTATATACAATCCTTCTTCCCTTTTCTAAAGAAATATTTTCTGTATTGTCAAGCCCACAAAAATATATTTAGTTTTAGTAATAACTGACCTTTTTTGTTTGCATCTTACTCTTCAATTTCACCTTTCCCACTTCTCACCACCAAGCCTGCACTTTAGCCAAGCCTGCAGAGAGGTGGGGTTTTTTTGCTCTATGAAAGAAGCTAAGCTCCAAGGAGATTTTCTTCTGCAAACCCCACTCTCACTACTCTAAATGCCAAGAGAAAAATTTACCCCATTGGCATGGGTATAGGTATTGTTATTCTTGGTCAGGTTTTCAGTTAGTTCTGAAAGAAAACTTTACCATTCAGCATTTATGGGAAACAAAAGTTCTGTTTTCCTGCATTTCAGCTCTTCCCAAGACCTTTGGCTGCAGCAGTCATCACTTGTGATCCACTGACTTTCTCCATGGGTGGCTGGGGGAAGCTGAAAGAAGTGCGTCTGAGCCTGGAATCAATGCATCAATGAAAGAGGAAGCAACAGCCACAAAAGTCACCTTTCTTCAACCCCAAATGCTCACGTACAAATCCATGGGCTCTCCTGCCCATGCCTTGCAGCACGAATATTTTGGGTCCCTCACTGCATCCACTTTAGCCAGGAAAAACTTTGGTATGATCACCCCCTAACTCTACATAAAACCCATCTGACCTCTACTTACAGCTTCCCCAGGTGGGCAGCCAGCCAGCCAGCCAGCCACTCCCAGAAAGGCCAGGGAGAACCTGCAAGAAGCCACAGTGGGATCCCCATGCGATGAGATGCCATGTGCTGCCTTGTCACACACTGCACTGCCAGTCATCGCCACCGGTGCAAAGCTGCATGTGTGCTCTCAATTAGCAAACCTGGCAGAGATCCTCACAGCATGAATCCATCGTGAAGACTTCTCCCACCACAGCCTGGGACAGGTCTTGTCCATTTAGAACAGCAAAGGAAAGGACAGGGATGGATTAGCAAACTTTCACTATTTCCCATGGCATTCCCTTCAGAGTTCCCTGGAATATACTATTAAAAATGAGTGCTTAAATCTGTCATGCATTCTGTATTTTTAGAATAAAAACAGTTACATGAAAATTATTTTTCTTAAATGCCAATTTTGTGCAGTTTAAGAAAAAGGTCCTACTATTACGGACCCCTGAAGAAATTAGCTGTTATGTTTTATTGCTACTTGGAACCTTTTCAATATAAGGCTGAAAACATAATAAGAGACTGCACTTCAGTATTTTGAGAATTTCTGAGGCTTAGAAATTTTCCTTTAATCTATAATTGAAAGAGCTCCTTTTTGGGAAAAAAAAAAAAAAAAAAGAAGAAGTTAGTCAGAAGTCTATCCCAAATAACTTTTTAAATAGCTACCCCGTGCTAGGGAAGAAAAAAGCAATTCAATGAATATGTCACTGCTACAGAACCAATGTTGTATCACGCTTAAAATATTTCACTAAATAGCAGACCTTTAGAAGATGAGAAATCATTAATTTCAATCGTGAGTGAAAGTATCCACCTTTGCACCAAACACAAAAAATGTCAAAACATTTAGAGGCAGTAAAAGAGGATCTTCCAGGCTTCTGCATGACATTCAGAATTATTACTATTTTGAGATTTCAAGAGTTTAAAAACATTATTTCAGGGAAAAGAAAATGTAATTTGCTCAGGCCAGTAATCTCATTGCTTGAAATTGCTGCATCCCAAGTAAAACTGTTGAAGTACATTTTTTCACTTAATTACAATTTTTTTCTTTTAAAGCCCTGCATTAGTGACTACTGCTAAGAAGAAAAGACATGGTGATTAAACGTTTCATGTCCTTTAATAGCTAATCTGAAGTGCTAATGAGCGTTCAAAACATGACAAAAATGTCAATTGTTACAGAGCTCTCCACACTGTGGAGCGATGAATAAAGTTGACTTTTTTGTTTTGCTTGAGTCAGAATCAGAACATTGCAGACCTGGAAGCTTAAGTGGCAGTTAGAGAGAGTTACTCTGTATGGGAGTGTCATACAGGACACTGCAGGTGCCTCAGCTCACGCCTATCTACCAAGACGGCTTTCTGACTTCCCTGTGCTGCACACCATCCATACTTCTGTACAAAGGCAACCAGCAATCTCATAAACCTATCTCTAATTAAAAACACAATATTAAACCCCTTTGCTTTCTGCAGATTGACCAAACCGAAAGAGGTTTGTTTGTTAACCAGGAGAGTTTCCCGTGCCCTTCCTTTGGACACAGGCCTGTCTCACGTGCCAGGTAATTTTACACCCAGCAACAGCCTGGCGCCCACAGCCGTAGCTGCCAAAGAGAGAAGCAGAGAAAGCCTTCTTTTAGTCCCTCTACCAAAAACACAAAACCTGCTCTTCCCTGTGACCAGCCTTAGCACATGGTAAATGCCATAAGCATTTGTCATAATATTTTACCATTATGACATAAAATGGGAGAAATAGTGCATAGTTTATTCAAGACACATCAGATTAGTTACTTCAGTTTTCTGTAATTTCTATGTTATGCTTCCTTTCCTACCAGTCTTGGTATTTTAATATCATCAATCCTTTTATGCAGACTCAAGAACAGTAAAGGCTTAGTCTCAAACTGATGATGTCATTTCAAATTTTCCTTGAGAAAGTCCGTAAATATCCATGAAAACATTCCTTTAAAAGCCATCACAAATACTGGTGCAAATAAAAGTTAGAGCTTACAAGAATGTCAGCATTTACTTTTGTCGTGATTTTAGCCAGTCGGCAAGTCAGCCACGCAGTTTTTAATAATTAGTACTCTTCAGGACCTCAACTGATATTTTGAGGATGTTTTAACACAGAACATACTATACAGACTCACCAGATGAACTACTGGTCCTTTAAAAATCCTTAAAAGTCTTATTATGACCTGACTCATAACTGGTATCCTACTGAGCAATATGTACTGAAGCTCCTCCTGCCCTTGCAACAAATGGGTTGCAGATCCAGCCCATAGCCACAGAAACACCAGGTATCGGTATTTTGTCAAAGCTCTGATATTTCTCATACGGCTTCAAGGAACTTCGGAAATAGGTTTAGGTGCTGTATTTGTTTATTTTTCATGAGCACAAATGTGTTTAGTAGCATCTTGCTTATCATTGTAGCAGTGATAAGCACTGCGCAAGATCAAAGTAGACCTACAGTTTATAGCAGGCAGAGATTTTACGCCAAAGGGAACCCTTTGGTTTTCCTGCTCAAAATCATTTAATCAGATAACCTATATAAAACAAAAAACCAGCAGTACTCTTCTTTCTCCTTCTAGTCATACATTGCCTCTCTTTTTTCATGTATGACACTCGGTTATATAGAGCCTACATTTACAAAGCCTAAGACAAGAGGCACCCATCCAGTTGGTTTCCGTCACCAAGCCTTTCCCAAAATACCGCATTCTGAACTACAAACACTCTCTTTCATCCTACATTAAGTCAGAAAAATGGCAGACCAGGTGGCAAATTGTGACAGCTTCTACTACCCAGCCAGAGGTGTGCTGAATTATCACTGGGCTACCAGCTCCCTCCCTTCAAATAACCTACGCAGTAATTCAATTCACCTTTTCTGTCATGCCATTAAGGCTGTGATGTCCCTGGGGAACAATTCTCTGCTTAGGGGTGAAGAAAGGTGCCTACTCAAGCCCTCCTCCAGCCCTTCCTTTTTGGAGGTAGGGGTGGTTGGTCTTCATTTTTAAGACTCTTGTATTTGCAAAAGATGCCAACTTATTCAGCCAACAGGCTCAGCAACAATATACCTAATAGAAACTTTGTTTGTGAAATTTTAAGCCACAAATAATTACTTTTTCCCTTTTCAATGTTTTACAGAATCTGCACAAACATGGCCACTGAAGAATTTGTCAAGGGACTGCTTGACATGTGGGACAAAAGTTAGTGAGGCTGTTAATCCTCAGTCCACCCCACAGCTTCTGGCATGAGAAAAAGGTAGGAGGAAAAGCAGGGTATGCATGATTTGTTTAGAAGGTGGCTCCATCTCAACAACCAATCCAGCTTCCCAGCTGGGTGAAGTTCCTCAGACCTCCAGGTCTCAAATCAGGAGTGACAGGCGGCATGGCAGTCTTCAAGTCCCACCTGTGCACACTCGGATCCGTATGGAAGAAATCAAAGCAGTGCAATGAGGAGACCACTGGAAAAATATACACGGCTTCAAATAATCTGAAGGGCATCAACCAACACTGAGTGCCTTAGAAAAAACAGAGAATCATGCCTCTTCATTAAAAAAAGGCATTTTTCCTGCCTGACATCTTTTAAAAAGGTTGCTAGCAGAGAGAAACCATGTTGTAATGATTTCTGTATTTAAAACACATTCCCAAGCTTCGTGTATCAAACAGTATGTCACTCAGCTTAGTCTTGCCATAAAGCTGAGGCATTTGCACACATAGAACAAACTGTATCTTATGATGCTAAGCAAGACTGAAAATGTTTTTGGTGTTAATGATTAACAAATCTTTGTATTTTCCAGTATCTAAAAAGCCTTTATGTCTTATATAATAAGTAAAAGACATCAGAGACTTAACAAAACCAACATCAACAAGAAATAAATCTGTCAAGTGCAAACAATTTCTGCGTACCAAATAGGATACCTGGAGGGTAATATAATGTAGTTGTTTTAATTACCTGGGCATATAAAGCTGTTACAAGACAAATTTCTTTCACTAAAAAAAGCAGGCAGTTAGAAGTGCTTCAGCACACTTAAAATAAAGATGACATAAGGCATTTAACCTCCTCCCTTTCCTGTATTGAGGAGCCAGAGGCCTTGGGATAGAGTGGGTGACAAACAGCCCATTCCCCTGCTGGTCAAATACTGGTACCTCCCTAGAAAGTCCAACAGTGCTCCAGCAGCATGTAGGAAAAAATCAATGGCATAAAGAACCATTTTCTGTAGTTTTGCTCATACTCCTGAGACAAGAGTTTCATACAAAATGAAATGTAAGATTTTTAAGGCCTTCCAGTACTGAGTACAAAAGTTTTGTGCTAGTCAAAAATGGCGCTGTGGTGGTTTAACTGAAACCAGGACAGATACCCACCGCAATATGCTGTTACTTTGCATAATGGCTACATAATTTCAGTACCAGATAGAACCTCAAGTTTTGGCTACTTGGTAAGCATCCCTGTATTACTAAATACAGGGAATTTTCTTCATTACTTGTTCAATTTTGTTTTTCTTTTATTAATCTTATGGAAATATTTGCTCATTAGCAAAGGCAATTTCTTATTCCCAAGGTTACATCTCATACCACATGGCTCCTGAATCAAGCACTTATTATATACATGGAATTTCAAAAATGAAAACCAAATTTAATGTAAAACAGAAGTGACAGACTCACAGAATGATTTGGGTTGGAAGGGACCTTATAAAGATCATCTAGTTCCAACCCCCCTGCCATGGGCAGGGACACCCCACACTAAACCAGGTTGTTCAAAGCCCCATCCAAACCTGGTCGTGAACACTGCCAGGGATGGGACATACACAACTTCTCTGGGCAGCCTATTCCAGTGCCTCAACAGTTCTCACAGTAGAGAACTTCTTCCTAAAATCTAATCCAAACCTACCTTCTTTCAGCTTAAAGCCATTCCTCCTTGTCTTGTCACTACAAGCCCTTGTAAAAAGTATGCATAATAGATTTTTTCTCTCATCTCAAATTACTCTGCTTTCCACATTACACATTTATTTCAACACAGTGTTCCCACTTCCCTCCTGCTTTGGGCTAGAGGTGCACCCTTAAGAAGGGCTTCGCCTTTTCTCCTCCTCCCATACAGGCCAAGGGACAAATCAGAAACATTGATAAAAAACCTATTGCACAGATTATTAGCAAAGGAGTTACTGTGCCCAGACCCACTTATGCACATAAAGACAGAAATTCGATGTTTGAATTTAAGACCACAGTCATCAAAAGCTGCTCTTAATCTTTCAGGGCATGACTGCAGACAGTTTTGTCTGATCAAATTAGGATGGAGACAGACCCATCCTTGTCTTCAAATCCTGCTCTTGCTAATGCCACTCTGGGCACACCAGCCACACATATACACACATGCGTGCACACACTAGTCAGAATATTCAAGGTATTTAGGAGCACAGGGAACAACATTATGCTCCAAACCCTTGTTCCCAGGAGTATTTAAAGATTCTGGACAAAGTGAAGAACAAAATACAAACAGTCATGAAAACAAAGCTGAGAATCCAAGATTCCCCTTTGCAGCTAAATGGGGATTTGTTGGACAGTAGTTTTTTATTTTTAACATGCTTTGGGGAACATAGATTGTAAGATTATTGTATGAATGTTGGACTGTTTCCCTTCAGTTCAAAACATGTCATTGTTCTGGGATGGGAAACTGTGGTTTCTCAAAAGACAAACATCCCTTCTTGCTTGTTTCATTAAACTGGCAAAAGAAAATTTAATTCAAATTAAGAAAACTCATATTCAAACAGATCCACTGGAGAAAAACAATTGGTATTTATGTGCTGTTGCCACTTTGCACTCATTACAGGGGCTAATGTTTTGCAAGACACATCTTTTAAACCTTACTAAGCTTATTATTTACTATTTCCTGACAAGCATCATTCCATTTCAAGAACTGGCACACATCCCATTGTGAGACTCTATTCTTTAATAACATATCTTAATTAAATATACACGTTTAATGATAAAAACAAAAGCTAAAATTCAAAACAAAATAAAAAATATTCACCTGACTAAACAAAGCAATTGGATTAGAGCTCACAGAGCAAACCTAAATAAAGTCACATATGCCACAGCAAAAAGTCATTAAGCAAAGGCGAAAAAAAATGGTAAGCAAAATAACCGAGCAGACAACTCTTTATAGCTGGCCTTATCTGACCTCTCTGAACTCCTAGCTAGTTTACTCCCCATCTGTCATAAGATAATAACTTTTAAAGGGAGCACATTTAAGAACCTATCAAAAGTTCATTCAAGTCAATTTTCTTAGGATGCTTGATTACATGCAAGACGAGTGCGTCCTAGAGAAGCTCTACATGGATTTCTTTTTCTCAACACTGATGGCTGATTTTTACCATTAAATCATTTATAATTTATCATTTTGTGTTGTTTCATAGTGACAGAAAAATCTTAAAATAATGAGCAGTAAACAAAAACAAATGGCCTCTTGAGATTTAAATATTTAATCATGCCACTAAAAAGCTATCTCTATGTTTGCCCATTTTTAAATTACTGTAATCTGGAAGACATTTTCTTTCTACAGAGTACAGTCATAACATTTGACATTACTGAGATGCTTTGAACTCAAAAACTTTGAGCTCCAGCTTTGTGAACTGCCGTAACACTTTCAAAGATTCAATTTAAAAAAAAAATTGGATAAATTTGTAATTTTAGAATCAATTCTATCATCAACTGAAACTAAATCTTGACACCCATCAATCTTTTGCTTCAGAAGTCTCAATTTAATTCTTTCTTGAAGTGAGTTTTAATGTAATAAGATTTATCAAAACAGTATTCTGCAGGAAACTCCTTACAGTATTTGAGAGCACTAAACGAGAGGGTACAAGCATAGGATTTACAGTTTTAATTCTTAGGATAAATACAAGTCAATTACCTTGTAAGAGGTAGACCACATTACTGAACACACACAAAGTGAGGAAGTCTAATGAAGTGACAAGACAATGTTACAGTTCCTAGGTATTACTTAATTCTGCCTGTTAGTTGAATTAATTTCATACATATGCAATGGGAGAGTTATGAACATGTTCATTTTTTCTTTGGATCGCAACCAGCACCATTCTCACCAGAGCCTGCAGTATATTATCAAGTGAAAACCAAACGTTTTCTAGAGTAAGAGTCTTTAACCTTTTTATTTTTTATGTAATGGACTGGGCAGCAAAGTTTTTATTCAACTTTTCCTTCTTTTCAACTAGAAAATGAATTTTCAGTTAGGTTTGGGGGGGTTGTTCTAATTTTATTTGAAGGAATGCATTACATATCAAAGTTGTATTTTCAGTTTTCTATTACACAGAGCACACATTCTCTAAACAGGAATTTGGGCAGACCTGCAGACGTGGAAAGCATTCAGGACGCTGGCATCTAGCAGACTCAAGCCCCTGTCCCATAATCACCAGCATTCAGATGCCCAGGTAGCCACTTCCAGCACACTGCTGCACCCTGCTTCAGAAAGCAACAGTCTCAGGGACACACATAAAACCCTCTGAGCTGATAACAGTTCCATAGGCAGTCTTTAATTGTCCAGTCTGTTCAGGTTTACTCATTCATACCTCATTAGCATTAGTTACCTCCAGTTCATAACTGAATAATTCAGTGTGGCTTAGAGTGAGCTGAGGAACAACAGAGTGGAAGACAGAAACAAGATGATGTCCAAGTAAGTAACTGAAAAAAGTTTCACTGACCAAGACAGAACAAGAAAAGTGAGCTCCTTGTAAAATGAATTTGTAAACTTCTACTAAGTGAAAAGAAATTACCTTTAACCTTCTGCAACTAATTTCAATTTTTATTCATCTAGCAAATAGTTCATGGAGCATATTTTCATAGAAAAGTGATCTTTTTTGTCTTGTGTTTTGTTTTCCCAAGACCTTGGGTTAGTAAAATGGGAAGACCAGGTTCAAATACTGACATATCCATCAGGGAGATGGAGAGCAGTCCTGCATTAGCTTTGCCACAACTCTCCAGCAGTCTTATTCAAGCCTAAATAGTTAAGAACGCCCAATCCTTCATTTAAAAGGGGAAGGTGAAAAAAAACCAAAAACAAAAACAAGGAAACATGCTAATCTTAGGAATACAGAAGTTTCATGATTGCATGTGCACCATTTCACTATTTTGCATGCTCCATAGTTGCAAAGGGTCATTTCATCCCAACTCATGCAGGAATTCAAATGCTATGCCAGTAATGTAATTTGCTAAAGCAGGCATTTAAAACAATTATTTGAAGGCTATGAAATACTAAGTTTATTTGCTCTCAGGGAGCCCTGTCATATACCTAACTTTCTTATTTTTCTAATGACAAACTGTCCTCCTCCCTTCAAAGGCTCAGATTGACACTTATATGGAAATCTCTGAAGTGCAATGATTACGCTTCCAGGCTCTCTCTCAAATCCACACGCAGCGTGTGACAAATTATTCACATTACACTGTACTCTTGGACTCAGTTACCAGGGCTCCAGAAACAGGCTTTTGACCACAGACTGCATTAAATAGTTAAGATCTATATGGTGTAAAACATACAATGAAATAACAGCTAAAGTAATGAAAACTACATTTGATTTTGAAGTCCAGTGCCCAACAGCAAAATTACTGATCGCAGGTATTCTCAAGAGGACTTGTGGGACACAACACTCAAGACTGTGCTAAAAAACATAAACAGAAATTTAAGAAACAATAAATCTCCACACTCTAGGTTAAACTAACATACAGTTAGTTTCATTTGAAAATATTTGAAGACCCCAATATGTGAAAAGGGCAATAAATACCTCTTTGAAAAGCAGCAATGACTACTTCATCACCAAGCACTTACCAAAAGTTTCTGACACAAGCAAAAGCAGACTACAAACATTAAAAGACAGTAACAGATTATTTCTTTTTCTTTTTAACTTTTTGTTTTGTTTTGTTTCATATCAGCTCTGATGAAACAAACCCCACCAAAAAGAGACATGCTTCATCTTTTAAGAGAAACACAGTTCTATCCATGAGAATAAAGCAACAATAAACAAGCTAGCCAGAAGTCAACCAATGCTGAACACTCAAGAAAGTGCTTTTTGGATACTTCACCCCATACTTCAGCCACACTTCAATCAGACTAATCAAGAAGAAAACTGTTATTTGTTTGGTGTTTACAAGGTGTACACAAAGCAGTACAAGTGTAGATTCACAACAGCTGACTGTATACAACATGAGTCATTTTTCCAGAGAGCAACTTCTATTTTGCATTCAACAGGTCCCTCCACCACTATTTCCTGACAATATGAAAAGAAAAGAAGGACCACGATGGCACAGCACCTTGCAAATCAAAATACCAGCTGTGTGAAAGCAACCAATAAAACTACAAAGCAATTAAAGTAAGAAAGGCAGGCACATGTCAGTAATAGATACCAGCGAGGGGAATTCAGTTACAAAGATGTTAATTATTAACATGGAATTTAATCGGGGTGCTATAGTCAAGTCTCCCACTATTATGAAGAATGCCAGCTAGCCTTCCGGAACCACACCTGGTCAAGATTTCAGGTTGACATTTCACTAAAAACACTAAGTGAGTTCTCTTGTCATTCCCATGAAAGGTTTCAATGTCAACTCAGAGGGAAGAATGTCATCTAGTGAATTACTCAGACAACATTGGCATGTCCCACCTGCATTTATTTACCTGTCTTATTATGCAGCGGAAGGTTTTCTTCACCTTCTTGTGGACGTGAAGATTATCAGGACAGAAATGAAACAGAGAAGGGAGGGAGGCCATGGAAGAAGAACCTATTTTAAAATAGGTCATTTATAGCTGTAGCTATTGGCAGCTGGTGGATCTGGCCAAACTAAAACTAAATTCTACACTTTAACAAAACCAGCAATAATATAAACTTCTGTAAGGCCAACAGTCATCTTCTGTAGGAGGCAACAGCCCTTTAGAGGTGACCCAGCCAGCTGCTCTGCAGTATCCACGGGGATGTTCATCCTTCCAATTATAATACAGACAAGGAGTAGGTTCCAGCATTACCCCGACTCACACACAACCTTAGCACAGGGAGATTTCATTGCACTGGTGTTGCTAGACCAAGCAGCACAGCCATGGACCCATCAGTGATATCTGAAGTTAGGTGAAAATGGCTTACATGCTTGCGCCACTCAGCTGCACATTCACTGACCATCCACAGCTGACAGCAGTAAAATCCTAGCAGAGAAGTCTCCACAGCATTCACAAAGTAAAATTCAACATTATCAAATAATGACCCTGTTTCACTTATGGTTGAATGGTTGATGCTAATGTGAGTCTTAAACCATTTATTTTAGATAGCTACTTGAACCTTTAATTTAAAGGCTCAATTAATTTTCGTCATCTTTTTGCCCTCTTCTTCACACAACAGAAAACGTATAATACAAAACTATAGCACTTTGTACCCACTAAATTAAAATAATACACTTCCGCTGAATATCGTTTAATTACAGCTTACTCTTGTACACTCATATATTAATTAACAGTTTACTTGGAAATTCCCACCATATGGTACTGTAGCAGATGTTAATCATGTAAGGCCAAACACTTTGAAATTACTGTTCTAGGCACTTCATCTGAGGTACCAAGTGCCTTAAATTTATACTTAAAGGATAAACTGGAAAGGCCAAGCATCCCGCAAGATCCCATCCACAGCTATTTTCTCAAATAGAGTATTATTTGTCAGATAAGGAGAACAAAAAGGGCTAGATTTTCAAGCCTCCCTTGTTTTAAAATTACTTGATATAGATAGTGCTGATTTCCCTCTACATAAGAAAAATGCCTGCACTGGAAACCTCCATGAAAAATTCATTTCATCTACCAGATTCCTGCTAACGCTGAAATATGGTGAGGGCAAAATGTGTATGAGTGGATACTCATGTAGTGTTCCAAATCTTGGGTACACCAGACCAATAGACCTGTGTTTTCCAGCCCTTAACCCTTCAATTGCAGGAAAGGAGCATTATGAGGAACAGCAGATGCTTGCTCTTGGACTATCAGCTATTTTAAATTCAAGAGCAAATGCTCCACAAAAAGAAATTAAACTCCCTGACTGTGCTGCAAGTACGTTTACATGGCAGTTGCCTTCCTTTGCATTTTGACCTATTGTCCTGAAATATGGGCCTAATATTGGGCTCCTAAAATTCTTCTTCTGAAAAAATGCAACTCATCTCCATCTCCCGACTTTGTCTTTTTAGAAAAGGCAGAAGCATTTGAAAAGCTGGAAGAGAAGCATGAAGAAAATGTGACATTTACGAATTTCACAACACAGCCCTTCCAGAATTGGATTTTTTTTAGTAAGATATTTTGGAACCCTTATTCTACAGCATTTGTCTTGATAACTATTCACCTTCTAAAGTGAAGGTTTAAAGTTTTCATTAAGCAAATTATTAAGCAGTAAGCATGATGGTAGGACATTTTTGTTTTATTTGGATCTAGAAATCTACAGCTAAATTATCCTGCTGAAGTGCTTGCTACAGGTGATTGCGGATATGATTATTCTATGATTTAATGAGGAAATGGTAACTTATTGAAAAAAACCCAAACAAACAAAAAACAACCAATAAACAAACCAGCATATGCATACAATGGAAGCCTGAGGAATGAGCTTTCTCTTTCTCCTGATTGCATACCTTTGAATGCAAGCCTATACCTGAGAATTTTCTCAGGAAACAGCTTTTCTCTATTCTCCTGGAAATCAGTAACAAGTATTACTATTTGACTTTGAGAAATCAAGTGCAATCAAATACTACAGTAACTTCACTGAGATTAAATGGTTATCTGTACTTCTGAGGATCAGACAGAAAGGCCAGACCATTTGGCAGTTTCAGTTTTTGAAGATAAAACTGCCTGGTTTACTACTGTCAGAGCTAAAAGACCATTACTTGAAAAGATTCTAAAAATGCATCTGTATGTATATTTCAAAACTCTCATCTGAAAAGTGATCTGGTTTCTGTTGCTGCCTTGCAAAATTCTTGACAGCCATTAACCAGAAAAGGCATTTGTAAATTGCTTGCTTTAATACTGCAGTGTGCAAATAAATCTGAATAAGATCAGAGTATGGAGCTTTGCTGAAATGTTGCAAAAAACCACTTGAGAAAACATATTGTGAGGCCATATTTAAACTAACAGATGTTTCAGAAACAGAACAATATGTTCAAACAAAATAAAGGTGTAAACGGGCAGTGTTAAAATTGCTTCACAACTAGCACATTAATTTTGGTAGCGAGTGAGATCACCTCATCTAGGAAAGCTCCCTCATGAAAAGATCATTAATTTAGAAATTAATTCTCATGTTATGTTTAAAATTTGGCTGTGTGAATTATTTGCAGTGTGGCTGCTTATGTAACATTGCCTTTGCTATGGCAACACCCGGACTGTTAGGCTTTGGCACATCCCAGTTGCAATTGCAGTTTCATTTTCTGCTGACAAACCATGGAAGAAGAGGTCTTCTAATTACAAACCAAGATGCCCCAAAATACATCACCGTGACTGATGTGGTGGCCATTGATACTGCTAAAATGCCTAATGTCAGAAGGGCAAGCAAAAAGCAAGAGATCCACAGGAAAAATAAACACGCCTAAGACAGAGATCTTCCAGCGCTGCTTTCACTACAGTTTTAAAGCCAGAGTCCTTGAAAGTTTGGAATAGCACAGTTTGTCTCTTGACTATCAGTCTTTGTACAAGCTCCCCTCTCCAAAAAGACCTCCAACTTTTTGTCTTCCCAAAATTTTTATTATTTCCTTACAAACTGAGTAACTATCAATAAATTAAAAAGTTTGTAAGTTCATCGAAATTAAGCTCCAGCTATGGCACTATTTCCTACTTTTCTATGGCTTTTCCACAGTTTTCTTTGCTAGACATTACAGTAAAAGTCATACCTCCATTTAACAGCATTGCTTCAAAGCTGATGGAGTACTATATGCACCCTCTGATACTGCAGAATTTTAGTTTGCTTTTCTTGGGAGAAAAAAGAATTCTAATGCTGACAAACCGTAATACACCTGATCTATTCCACATATGGCACTTAGCAATGACTGTTCAAGCTGATGACTATTCTGCAGCTCATTAGTCATCTACACAAGCTTCACAAAGAACGAAAGTTTCAAAATCCAGGCATTTTTCATAATCTTAAATATCCAGCTTTTGTCTTCATGAGACAGCTCAGCCTTTTCCATATTATTTCTAACAGTCACATTTGTTAAGGGGGCCTGCCAAAAGCAATATGAAGAGAAGTAGCGTTAAGAAAGCACCTTTAACTCAATAAGCCATTGAAAATAAAACCTAAAAATATGGACAAAACTGAAAGCCCCAATCAGGCCCGTACTTATGTGCAAGCACACTTCTTCCCTACCATCAAGTACATGCTCACAGGCCTGTGTAGCATTATAGTTCAGCCTACACTGCAGAAAAAGCTCTCTCCTAAACTCCATCCATAACACAGTCTTCTTCAGAGAAAGCCAAGGCAAAAAATTATGTAGGTCTGATAGTGACCCTGAACACAGGCACCATCCTTACTGTTTTTAAGACCTAGATCCATTTGCCATATCCCGGCACTGTAAGAGGGTTTGTGCCATCACTGACGAGCTTCTCTGTTGGTACCTAATGGCTCAGGAACTGCAGTGGGACCTGGGTGCTGCCACACAAGTCCTAGGGCTCTGCACATGCAGGAACAGGAGTGAAAAGATCCCCATGGCAACTTCTTCTTTTCTTTTTAAATCATCATTAAGTATTAGTCTTTTGTTTCAGAGCATTCCCACAAACTCCTGCATTTCCTTGCTGAATAACAAGTAACTCCCATTACACCAAGCTGTCAGAAGCCCATGATGACTCCGTGCAAACACACGTGCTACTGAAAATGGCCATGAGCTCCTGTACATGAAGAGCAGAGAGAAACTCAGTTCTTAAATCCACGTAATATTCACTCATCCAAATAGGGAACTTTTGCACTCTGATTTCTCTCTGCCAGCTCATTCATGTTTTCCTTCTCTTTCCCCAGTCCTCCTAAATATTTACATCCTTCTAAATGCTAGTAGAGTAGACTTTATAGAGGTTAAAAACTCCTCAGCATTAGAAGCCCTCAGAGCAACTCCATGACTCAGATGTCAGCTTCTTGAGTATGACTACCATTACAACAGTTTAAGATGTACGAGCTTACTATAAGCTCTATAAACTGTCATTCGACAAACAAAAAAAAAATATTTAGGCTTTGTTAGATAAAGTAATATTGATTTTTCCAGGTGGACTGCCTTTTTGAACAGCTTCTGCCATTTAGAGATTGGTACTGAATTAAAACTAGAATACTGTTAAAAGCAGCAAGTCCTTATCAAACTACAACCATTATAAATAACCTCGGACAAAAGAAGTTCAATCACAAGACTCAGTTAAAAACATCCTGATGTTTGGAAAGTAATTGCGTGTCTTTGAGTTTTCTCAGCACCTTAGAAATCTAAAACACATCTGACAAGTTATCCTCCTGAGTCAGTGGAAGCCATGACGTCCAACAGTGCTCACCTATGCAGCGTGTCAACATCTTGCAACGCAGCAGTGGAATCCACGCATGTCCTCCAAAGGGGAGGCAGAGGAGGTGATTGACATAGTTTCAGCTCACTGATCCATGCACGGCCTTTAAAATTAGTACTAAATAGATGAAAAGCAAAGTAATACACAGTTTGAATCAATTTAAATATTCATTTTCTCCTCCACATACAATATGCCATCCTGTGGGAGAGATGAGCTAATCCATCTGCTCTTTTTCCAGCTCCATGACAATTAATCTTCTGTCAGTGGATTCATTTTGAACCATCCAAAAATTCATGCGCTGACACAGGCTCTGCTCATTTTGTCCTTTAAGTTTGCAAAGTTTTAACTGGTACTTCGGTCCGCAGCTTCTTATAAGACTCATTTTCACAGGTCAAAATTTAGATAGTCGCTTGATTGCATAACCAATTCCAGGTCCAACTCTGTATCTCAGCAGCCTGAGAGTCCATAGGCTATTAAAGGATCCATAGAACAACCATGTATATCAAGGAATTAAAAAATGAAAACATACTGGAGACACTGTATTTATTCCATGAATACCCACGGTGTTGAGCCCGCTCCCTCATCAGCTACCCAGCCCAGAGCTTGGCATTTTCATCTAACACTTTCAAGCAGGACAGCTTTCCCTATCTCAATTTTTCACATCTTTTAATATTAGGCCCGATGCTTTATCACTGCCCTGAATATAATGCCACTGAGGTAATGGCTGTTTTGCTTAAATAAAGAATTCCAGACGGGGCCTTTTATTGCAAACGTTTAGGTCATACCAGCAAGACCATCACAAAAACACTGAGAGCAATAAAATCCAAAGTGTTTCATTTCCCCTTACTTTCAGATAACTGTAAACAATGTTAAACAGTAGGATTTTTCTTTTTCAGAAAAGATTTCACTTTGAACACTGAAATCCATTTTGAAGAATGCTCTTTACAGAGCTGCTGTAAGCAGGTATATTACATAGCAGGGCACTTGCTTCAAGGAAGAGGTTAAAACAAGAGTTCCACATTGATAATTCTGTAAAATAACCCAGCAAGTCAGCAAAATATTCTTGCATCTTGAAGTTTAATGTAGTTTATGCAAATCAGACTTGATGGCTGCAAATGCAAAGACCACTAATGCACTAACCCCAAAGTTCTCATGACAAAGACACATATATGCTTTACTAATCGAACTGTCTTGGGTACCTCTTAAACCACAAGTAAACCATTTTTGAGACTTTTGGAAATGTAATTTCTTGGAGACAACGTGTTTAAAGCAGCAGCAGAACATTTTTTCACGTAGATTTCTATTACAATATTTGCAACACTATGAATTATAAGTGAGGAAAATGAAGTTGTTGCAGCAAAGACCACATGCCCTTATCCAATCCCGTCTTCCCTCCAAGCTGGGCAATGTGCAATCCATCAGACAGGACTGCACTTTCTCACAGTGGCTGGTCATACTCATCTCCAGGCTCAATTTTGGCAACTACAGTACCTATCAAGGTGGTTTTCCTCACACAGTGCTAGTAAAAGGCAGGTGCTCTCTCTCTCTCTCCACCTCACTCTAAATGAAGCTTCATCTGCAATTCAGGATACAAAATGAAGAAATGAAAGCTTGAGGCAACATATACATGTTTGCTCGGTAAAAATTAAAGTACTCCAGAGAATCAGTTGAGCATTCGCACCAAAATAAACAGCTTAAACACTAAAAAGCAAGCTTTGCAATCCAAAATCTAGGCATGACTGCAACAACTGCTTTTCTTGTAAAGTTCTCTTAATTATTTTTAAAATCAGATTTACAGCTCTGTGTGTTGGTCATGGGTTTCTAACCACAAACTTTTATCCAGCCTCACAACTGTTAATGTTATCATTTAGCCTGTTGTTTTTAAATAACTGATTTTATATTGATGCAATACAAAAGCAGAGTATGCACTGTACTTCACTTGTCACTTACGAAAAGTATTTGATACGTTACATTTTTCAAGTGTTTTAGAAATGCACTATCTGCAATTTTTTTCTGCATTCCCAAAATAAGGGGGAGGTATGTCAGACATTGATTTGAAAAAACTCCTAAGCACTCTTCTTTATTCTTTTTCTTTTCAGAAATAAAAATGTTGGAAGCCAAACAGCTGTAATAAAACATTCTGAAGTTGGAAGAGATTTCCTTTTAATACTGATCATCTGTGGCTCCTTCAAGTTTTTAATTAATATTTACTAATTTCTTAGGATATGAAGTACCACATTATTCTATTATTATTAAGAATGCTTCAGAAACAGCAAAACTATGTATGTTGCTTAATATAATTACAACTCGACAGCTACAAATGCCAGGATTGAATAACTGAAAACATATGCTATATGCCTGAAATTTTAAGGATGATGAAACTGTCACATTAGTAGCATGCAGCATGTTATAAAGAACTCCCACAATGTAGCAGTTGTTCAGAAGTTGTACCCATCCGGTCATTCTATCTTTATAAAAAGATACATAATACTAGATGGTGATTTATTCAAAACACAGCTGCAGCCTGACTTAAAGGTAATTAAAAAAAGAAATCTATAACCACACCACAGAAAGACCTTTTGAAATTGCAGTGTTAAAGCCATGTCGGTGCACACAGAATAACAGGAAAGCATTTCCAGAAAGTCCAAATTTTATTCTTATTAGACTTTATTTGGAGAGGACAGGTGAGGGAGCGGAGGGGCAGAGAGCAGCCTAAACACGCTTCAGCCAAGCGGACTCGTCCAGGCTAACATAAATCACGGCTCTTTAAATACCGCCCCTGGGGATGGGGACGGGAACGGCGATCCCCTTCCCCACGCGTGGATGCCCCGGACCCGAACGAAGGAGCGGGCTAGCCGCCTTCCGACCCCCCAGGCGGTTTCACGGCAGCGGGGGGCGGGGGGAGCGGGAAGGGGGGAGGATGAAGGGGGGGTATCCCCGGCGCTCCAGGGGCGCGCACTGAATCGGCAACCCCGCCACCTCCGGAGCCCCCCCCCCCCACACCCCTCCTCCGGTTGCAGCCATGCCCCCCACACGGGCGAGTGCCCCACGTTAGATTGAACTTTATTTCGCGAGTCATTTCGCAGCGCATCTGTCGGGAGCAGCCGGGAGCGCTCCTCTGGCGCTGCTGGCGGGTAGGGGGGAGCCCCATCGCCGCAACGGGGCCGCCGCCCGCGAGGGAGCATCCTGGGATCCCTCGGGAACAGCCTGACTCCAGTCCGTCCATCATCCCCCACGGTTTTATGAGCCCCAGGGGGTCAGCGGCCGCCACCCTCCCACTGCACCAGGGGACGGAGGAGGAGCGCGGCCCCGCGCCCCGGGGCAGCCCCCTGCCCCCTCGCCCTCCTCCTCCCTTCCCACCCTGCAAACGAACCTCGGGGGGAGCCGGCGGAGCCGGGAGGCGGGACCCCGGCGCGGGGAAAGCCGCGGAGCTCTCCGCACCTGCGGGGATGGGGTGTGGGGGGTGCAGTGATGGGACCCCCGGCGCCGCTCCTCACCTTTCATCCAGTCGACCACTTGGCTCGGCGACCACTTACTGACGGGCTCCATGATGAGGGCCATGGGGGGTTGGGGGCGCAGGGAGCGGGCGGTCACCGCTCTCCCAGCGAGGGGCGAGGCCGTGCGTAGCGCCGGGACCGCGCTGCCCGGAGCCCCGGCGGCGGCGGCAGGAGGAGGAGAGAGCCGCTAAATCCTCGCTTGCCTTCGCTGCGCTCCGCTCCGCTCGCTCGCCGCCTCTGTCCCTATCTGGGGATTTCAGTTCATGTTGCCGGCTCGGCGGGGAGGGGGAGGAGGAGGAGGAAGGGGGAAGAGGCGGTGGCACGCTCTGACGCCTCCCGCCCCCGTGGACCTGCGGGCAGCGGCGGCGGCTCCCGGCCACTCCGAGAGGTCGGATCCGGGGAGGCGGCGAGCCGAGGGGCTGGCTCGGCTCGGCTCGGCTGTGCTGTGCCCGGCGACTCCCGCAGCTCTCCGCGGCCGCGGCTGCCGCGCCGGTGTCTTTTTCTCCTGGCGGAAATGACGAGGCGGCTCCTGCCACCCGAAAATACCTCCAAGTGAAATGGGAAGCGACACCCGACGGCCTCCCGGGGCGGGGGAGCGGGGGGGAAGGGAGGGATGACTCGCAAGGTGCAGAAGGGGGGGGGGGGGCGGGACGGGACCAGGGCAGTGGCAGCGCTGAGCACCTGCTCCCGCCGATGCAGGGACATCGGGGATGCCTGCGGGCAGCGCTAGCAGCGGCACCAAGCCGGGTTTGGGGTTTGTTGGGTGCTTTAGGGTGTTTTTTTTCTCTTCAAAAAAGCATCGGTGCGTGGGCGGGAAAAGTTATTTATTTATTTATTTATTTATTTATTTATTTATTTATTTTAATTCTTTTGAGTAAAGCTCCTCTGGAAAACGGCTGTGATGTGATGTGATGTGATGTGACGGACAGCGCCGCTGAACGTCTCTATGGGGCCGTGCCGGCGGGTAGCACAGATGGGGTACCGGCCTTTGGCCGGGAACTGAGGAGAGGGGGTGATCTGCACCTTGTTGTTTGGCCTGCCTCCCCCCGGGAACGCAGTAATGGGGCAGCTGGAGTGAGACCGCCCAGCGGAATCGGGGTGGGCACTGGGCAGCCTTCGCACAGAGAGGGCACCGCAGCGGGCTAGCTCCTTTGCCCTGGGTATCCGCCGAGTTGCACCACTACGGTGTGGTGGCTGCGGATGTGTAAATCCACCGTCTCTGCAGCGGACCGTCATTGCTGGAGCTGTTCATCCCGTTGTGTGCCTCTCCAGGCTGCATCATGCTGCAGGCTACGCCGAGGGAGCAATTCTCACAGATCCTGAGCCAGAATATCTGCTTGCAGGAGTCCCTCCCAAACGCAGGGCGATCCCTCCTAGTATGGCTGTGGGTGCTTTTCAAGCACCCACCCTAGCAGCCTCTGCTCTGAGGAGGCAGCGGCCCCCTCCCCGAGCTCCGGGCGGAGGATAAATACTGCTGAAGGGTGTTTTCCTTTTAGGGAGTTGGCCAGTACACAGCTTTGTCTGTATTTGCATTCACCCTATTTCTTCTGCCAAGGCTGAGGCGACGGCCATCAAGATCTTCCCTCTGACGCTGTCGGCTGCTGAATGCCAGCTGCTGACGCTGACATTTAATATCTGTACGTGAGAAAAAAGAGGATTCCCTCAGCTCCGAAGTGGCAACAGTGAAGGAATCCCTTTGCATGGCATGGGCAGCGACAGAAGCTCTCCCTTTTCAATACATGGGGCTGAAGTACCAGCAGTTGACGAGGGCCAGCAAGGCACAGGGCTGGTAACATTTCTCCTTGGAGACCCAGGAGGAGCCTCCCTAGCAGCATTAGTTAGACTTCACTTTTAAAGGTTGTATTTATCCTTGAGAAGAAACTTCTTTTTCCTGAAAACTGGGGCTTACACACTAACTTTCCTGTGTCACATTCCTGCCAGCACACTGACTACGACGCAGTCTGCTTCTACAGAGGTTGCATTACCTGAAGAGACTGAAACAATAAAACTCACTTGCAAATTAAGGCTGACTTTTTTCTCTATGAAAGGTTTGAAAGGTATGCAGAACCCTTATATACTGGGTTATTGTTGTTGAAAGAACGTGTCACAATTTTAATTAGAAACCAGTAGTTTGAAAGGTTTAGAAGTACATACCCAAGATCAAACTGAAACCTGGCATATAATTTATAACACCATTGTGTAATTCTCACTGTGCTGAAGGGTTCTTCATGGGTGAGGAGAGGGGAAGTAAGCTTTCAGTGTGCATGTCTGAAGTCCTATAGTTCCTATTTATGGCATACACCGTCATTCCTATAGCTTGCCAGGGTGATCTGTAGCTAAAGTGAGTTTGTCAGTAAAGCATCTGTGATCCAGTAGTGTTCCAGTAGTCAATAACTATTACTTTTAAATCCCCTTTATAGTGGTTCTAGCAAATTATGGAATGGCAAAAGGGAGTTTATACTCTTGCTTCAGTAAACAGATGATGTTTTGAGATGGGATCTAATTACCTTTACTGTTCTTCTCACAGAGAGTAACCATCTCATAAACACCAGGGTAAATCCCACCTTTTTACTTAGTTCTTGTTTCAGTCTCACTAAAGTGTGTTGGCTTGGCTATGGTGGGGAGGATTTGGCTCAGTATGAGTGATGATAAAATTATCCAGACATGGTATTTAACTTGATGACCTATTACAGCAGTGAATTCTATACTCAGGACATGTGCTACATGAAAGTATTTTTTAATTTGCTCTAAATTTATTACTGCCTGATTTTATTATTTTCTCTTTCTAGGGTAAGAAGTCAAAAGGAGGGCTGAATGACTTTTCATGCTGAACTTCTTAAAAGACAGCATCTCAGCTAAATGCCTTAACTAAAGTCTTTTGACTGTTTTCATCTTTTAGTTTAGTGGCCCTCATTTTGCTGTCACACCTGCATGAGTCAGGTCTTTTATGTAAAGCATATGGGACAGGCTTCTGCAGCACTGCTGAACTGCAGGATTAAGTTCTAACTCATCTTTTATAATTACTCTGGTCCATATAGTACATTAAAAATTAATGTGTTTAAATATATATATATATAAAAATATACATGTCTCTGTTAGATAAGTCTGAATATATTAGGTAGTATATATAAAAGTTAGTACACAGTAACATTGAAAGAAAAATAATAAGAACAGGGATGAGTTTGCAACTGAAGTACAAGCACGAACCCATCTTTATAGACTATTGGCTTAAATGTCCATTCTCCAAATATCCATGGACATGGATGGAGAGCTTCAGCAGATAGTTTTGGACATACACACCTCTCAAATCAGCACCTCAGCCTGCAAGCTCACAGATGATGTTGCCTTTCTGTCATGGCACATTGTCAAAACCAGAGCTCCCCAGAGTTCGGCTGGCAGGCGTAGCTGCTACAGCAATACAGATTGTAAATACTGCCAGTAAATAGTACAAGTATGTCTAATAATATGCTTTTTGTGCCTGTTTAATTAACTAGGACAACTCCTGAAGTAGAGCACTGCTCAGCCTGAATAATGGTGGCAGAATTAGACCCAAGTTCTAACTTGAGTCTAATGCCCACTTGAGTGGGCGTTTGTTTTGTGTATATGAAGCCAGACTCTACAGTGGGTACCAGCAATGAGTACAAGCATAACTGTGAGTTCCCCAGAAACTTCACGGACTTTCTACTAGCGTCTCTAGAAAACATATGAGATGCTCAGTAATGACAAGTTGAAATCTTGCCCTGAAGCTGGGGAAAGAAATTTAGCACTCAAAAGATGTTATTTCTGGTGCTGGATATTAAAGCAGATTCTTCAAGAGGAAGGAAGATGAAAACAAGTGTAGGTAAACTAAAGCTGAGGTCTAATAAACCCAGTTGGATTAAAAAAACAAAACAAAACAAAACAAACATGATGAAAAGGCGAATACTCTTTTCAAGCAAGAAAGCTTGTTTGTGTTTTAGTAGCAAATAAATTCCTGATTTTTACAAGGGAGGCTTTATTTGATAAGAATCAAGCTCTTCCATCTCTATTAGCTACAAATATCTGCTTTGAATGCTGTACCCTCATTACTGGAGATTATTTTATTCCACAGCTTGGGACAACATGTAAAGCGAGTTGCTACTTTTAGTTGCTACTAAAGACACTGGGCTCATTCTCTGGCTGATAGGGCTGCCATCTGTCCTCTGTTTCCCGAAGTCTTTTTGCCTTCAGAGTGGTGTCTGAGCTGATGCCTCATCAATGCAAGGATTGCTGTCCCTGCCAGGGCAGGCATCTTCCAAGGGGAAATGGGAATGATGGGGACAGGGAGGGAAATAACGTAGCCATTCCAGTAGGCCATGGGCAAAGTCAGAAGAAGAAGGTCCATGGCAGAGCAGAGGTGCAGTGAGGTGGTAAGTCTCTGAGGAGGGTGGAGGCAGGGTAGATCAGGAAAGCTTAGAGGAGCAAAGAGGCTTAGATGGGGCAGGGGACTCAAGACAATTCAGAGCAATGCCCTGAACTGACCAGTTGTCCCTAGCACTGGAGCAGAGAGGTGTGAAGGCCCTGGGGTGGGAAGGAGGTGCATCCTGGTTGAAATGAGCAGGTCGGGGGGGCTCTGTGGGCCACCACGCCACTGGCAACCAGCTACTGCTCACTCCCCTTCAATGGACAGCTTCTACCTGTTATGAGAGAGGCTAAAAAGACACTCAATTAATTTGGGGCCAACGCTGAGATCTCACTGTTTCCTCATTTCTCACCACTCATCTTCAACCTGCCTGAAAGCACAAGTCCTTTAAAACAGTATTTCAAAAGCAAATACCTTGCTCTTAAAGTATATGCCTTAGATTCTTGATGGTTTAATTTGACATAAATATGGGGGAGGGAGATGCAATTTATATTGTTTTTTGTAATCAGAAATAGAAATTGTAATTCCCCAAAGATGTTTAATAGTCTGAAGTATTCAGAACCCAATTAAGGCTGTTAAGAGATTAGAAATTAGATTAAAGGTGGCTAAAGGGTAAAAATTCAAGGACTTCAAACACCTTTTGTAATACAAAGGCTCTTAAAAAATTAACAGGCTGAGAATTTCCCCAGGAAATTCCTATAATTTTAATTAGGTTTCTTCATTTAAAATAAAAAAGGAACCACTCTATACACAAGTTGAGTCCTGCTGCCTCTCAAACAGTGGACTTAAGCAATTACCTGCTGAGACCTCCTCCTTCCCCAGGTCTGGGGGGTCATGCAAAGACTTAATCGATTTTGATGATAAGGAGGGACCACCCTGACCATCTGACATGTCCTCCTGCACTGATGCCTGCCAAAGAATTTCTCCCAGCCCTTCCCTCATTGAGGGAAATTGTTGTTCCTCTGATCATATCTCTTCTCCACACCAAATTGTCTCCATTTCTCATTTCATTCTGCATGGAGTCAAGTGCCTGGTTCATTCTGTCACTGAAAAGAACAGGAATCCCTGGCAGTGTGACAAGCTCTTGTCTTTCTGCATCCCATGGCTGCTCCCAGGTGAGGTTTGATGCAGCTTCTCACTGCCATGAGATGCTGCCATGTGGTAGGTGTAAACCAGAAAAAGGGGGGCAGTGGAAGTGTCCTTACAGATGCAAAGGGCTTTTCAGGTGTGTTACCCACTCGGCTGGAGGTGTGGGGGAGCTGCCTTCTCAAAAAAACAGTCTTCTGTTCCTTTGTGAAAGTAAGTACACATAGGTGGGCTTTCTTGTTCTCTTTTTTTAGGCACAAGCTCGAAGAGGCTGTTTGTTTGTTTGTTCAGCTACCGTGCTAGGCTAAGGCTGCATCTATACTTCTGTGACATATGCCCTGCTTGAAACAATAAGAAACCCAAGGGAAGTGTCCTTCTTTGCTAAAATTATTAGAAAAAGATTTTAAAAGAAAATAACTACTAATTATTAACATCAGGTTCCTACTCATTATTAGCATCACAAATGTAAAATGGCTGCCAACAAGAATCAGCTCGGAAATCTCATTAGAAAGAAATGTCACAGTTTATTCCTGATTATAAATGCGATTTTGTTACCTTTGGAATGGTCGGGTGGTTGGCTAAATGCAATGGGTGGCTCCCCTCGAGGTATATATTTTTACTGATGAATTAGCATTAGTGAAAGAATAATAAATATCTGATCATTTTCTAAGCAATACTGAAAATAAAACAACATTTAGAATTGCCCAAGAAGGTAGTCATCTAAATTGCACACTGGAGTACAAAAGAAAAAGAATAATGATATGGTAATATAAAAAGGGCAAAACCATAATGAGAAGGGACATTTGTCACTATACTCAGAAAAGCACAATCTGTCTCCTCGGTAATTTGGTGGAGTACAGAAAGTATTACATGCCATATTACAAGTATTACATTTTATTTCTGACTTCAGGAAGCATTGCCATATGTCTTCAGATCAGACATGGCCTCTTAAGTGTGGCATGTTCTTTGTTCACACTGTGCAGGCTCCATCCCACTCGGACAGTATTTATGCCGAATAAATTAAAGAGAGTATAAATCTTCCAGTGCCACAAGACTTCATATCAGCCAGCTTTTGTGGATGAAGTGGGCAGGAGCAATTTGGATCCTAATGAACAGGGAAACTTGACAGGTTTGCTTTATTTCCCACACCTGACAGCTTTCTCTAAAAGCTATTGTTACAGAAATAGCCCCGACCTTCCCAGACTCAAGAAGCATTTACTATTTTCAAACATATTTCACAGGAAAAGGCAAAAAGACACCTATTTTCAAATATTCCTGGCGTAAAGCAGCATATCTATGTTACAACTAAATACGCCCTGATGTGCACTGGTATTGCTATGATTAGAAGTTATTTAAGATTTTGTACATTTACACGAAACTTCATTTTTACAGCTTGAGAAATTGGTGACCTACTCCTATGAGAAGTCCTTCCTGGTCCCCACATTCTTCCTGGAGCTGTGTTGGGACTGTGCATAGACCTAAAGGTTCGTCCATATGCTGTAACATTGAAATCAAAATGAATTTAGGGAGGCTGATGGTCAAATCAAAATGGTGCCTGCAGAACAATATTAACCAATACACAAAGTGTTCAGATATTAAAGCAGTGCCAGAGTTTGGAATTTTCTATACCGCCATGCCATTAATGTTCTTTTTGTACTGTTATTTACAGCTGGACCTGGTTAAAGCATAAGAAACAAGGATAAGGCAGAGGAATCTTGGTTTATGAAAAGCAAGTATGAAGAATATTTTTGGGAGAGAAGGAACTTTTCTAGTATCAAAGAATTGTTATAATGAAGGAAAAGTAGCAGTATAGAAAAAACGATGGATCAATGTGAAAAGGTGGCATTATAGGAGGAGTGAAGCAGAATGACAGGGATTACACAACAGGAAGCAATGCAGTTATCAGAAGAAAATATTACAGGAAACTGAAAAACAAGCATAAAAGGAAATAAAAGTGAATGAATAGCTCAATCTGTAGGTACAGTTAGAATTGGGGGGGGGGGGTTAAAAAGTGAGAAAGCAGTGAAATAGGAAGAGACGGATGAGTACTGAAATTGGGAGGAAATAAAGGAGAAAATGTAAGTATATTATCAAATCCAAGAGATCCAAAACATGGACAGGTTTTAGAAGAAAAGGATTTTAAGAAGTCACATGGATTGGACAGGGTAGATTTGAAGTAACTAAAGTGACTGAGCAGGAATTAAGCCACGGAAAAGGAGTCAAAATAACTTTAATCAGAGAACCAAGAAAGCTTGGTTCTCAAAACATACCTAGATTAAGTGCTAAACGAAAGCTTTTTTTGTTGTTATTTTTCTTATTCCTTGGTGGACTAGAGCTAATTAATTGAATTCTGCTGAATTAAAAGTGCCTGGCTCATTCTCTACCACTGGTCTCAGCTACTACAGAATGCCTCATGTCCATAGCATTAAACAGCTTTTACCTCCAAAACCAAGTGACTGCATGCAGCCTGCATATTTTGGATAGTTCCTGGCCATGCTACCACCCAAACAGAGCTTGGGACTTGTTTGGGAAATATTAGCTGGCATAGCCCAAAGTTGTGCCAGGGAACATCTGAGCAGTTTGATAGCACAAGCATTCTCATACCTGGAAATATTCCAAGACCTTTATAGATTTAGGGCTGAGGTCTTAAGGATGGAGCCTAGATTCATACCACAGGCTCTGGCATTGCTTTCCAGGTCAAGGTTCTTTCTCTGCTGTACTCTGACTTGAGCGTCAACGTCAGACTAGAGCAATCAGCATCTGTTCACCACAGCAGTGAAGCTAGGGCTGCACAGGGGCCTGGACAATCTCCAGGTGGTCACTCAATCCTTATGCTTTGCCAACCAACAATCAAGGATGTCCTGGAGGTGTCATAAAGCCCCAAGGAGAACCCGAAGGTGCTCTGGAGGTAACCTGAGGAGATGATCTAATCACAATCTCAAGGAAATGGTTTATAATCAACTGCAAGTATTGCAACTGCTTGCTTCCCCGCAAGTACCCTTACATACCTGTGCTTGACAAAGTAGAATGAGGACAAATAGTCAATACAACACTACAGATAAAATCATTTTCTCTCACTTGTTAGCTCCCTCTAGTTTCACAGCCTGAAAGTCCCATCTGAATGTTGATAATCATCTTAGCCAGATCCAGTCTGATGTTAATCATGAGTGCTGCCCCAGTCCTGCAATCTCCTGAAACTTTTGTTTCTGTAGTTGGCAAAGATGAGTGGGAAGTCTGGAAAGTCAGGAAATAGGAGTCACAGGTCGGAAACTTTGGCAAAGCTCTCAGTCGCTGTTTGAATAATTGCTCAGCAAAAATGCAAGCCACAGACTTATTTCAGCTTCCTCTAACCATCCCAGTTTTAAAAACTCTTAATCCCAATGACAGCCAGGTATCACACCTATCTAATCTAATTTTCCGAGGCAATTCCATTGTGCTCTTCTCCGTAATATTCTGAGCATTTTAGAGAATTAAATGAGTCTAGGATGTAATCTAATTAATATCGATCTTTGGTTCTCTATTTGTGCAACACGGACTGGAGGAGAAGGCACATGATTAATCCATTTTAATTATTATTATTAAAGTTATTCATAGAATGGAATCATAGAATAGTTAGGGTTGGAAAGGACCTTAAGATCATTTATCCAATCCCCCTGCCATTGGCAGGGACACCTCACACTAAACCATGTCACCCAAGGCTCTGTCCAACCTGGCCTTGAACACTGCCAGGGATGGAGCATTCACAACCTCCCTGGGCAACCCATTCCCAGTGCCTCACCACCCTCACAGTAAAGAATTTCTTCCTCATATCCAATCTAAACTTCCCCTGTTTAAGTTTAAACCTGTTACCCCTTGTCCCGTCACTACAGTCCCTGATGAATAGTCCCTCCCCAGCATCCCTATAGGTCCCCTTCAGATACTGGAAGGCTGCTATGAGGTCTCCACGCAGCCTTCTCTTCTCCAAGCTGAACAGCCCCAACTTTCTCAGCCTGTCTTCATGCGGGAGGTGCTCCAGTCCCCTGATCATCCTCGTGGCCCTCCTCTGCACTTGTTCCAACAGTTCCATGTCCTTTTTATGTTGAGGACACCAGAACTGCACACAATACTCCAAGTGAGGTCTCAGGAGAGCAGAGTAGAGGGGCAGGATCACCTCCTTTGACCTGCTGGTCACACTCCTCTTGATGCAGCCCAGGATACGGTTGGCTTTCTGGGCTGCAAGCGCACACTGAAGCCGGCTCATGTTCATTTTCTCATCGACCAACACCTCCAAGTCCTTCTCTGCAGGGCTGCTCTGAATCTCTTCTCTGCCCAACCTGTAGCTGTGCCTGGGATTGCTCCGACCCAGGTGTAGGACCTTGCACTTGGCATGGTTAAACTTCATCAGGCTGGCATCAGCCCACCTCACAAGCGTGTCGAGGTCCCTCTGGATGGCATCCCTTCCCTCCAGCGTATCAACCGAACCACACAGCTTGGTGTCATCGGCAAACTTGCTGAGGGCACACTCAATCCCACTGTCCATGTCACCGACAAAGATGTTGAACAAGACCAGTTCCAGCACTGATCCCTGAGGGACACCACTCGTTACCGGTCTCCAGCCAGACATCGCGCCATTGACCACAACTCTTTGCATGCAGCCATCCAGCCAGTTATTACAGTGGGACAGCAATGATAGGGAGGAGGCCTGCATTTTAGCCAGAGGGCATCAATATCTGTGGCTTTTCAAGTCTGTCAAAGGAAGGAATCCCAGATAGAAGTCTCCTCTCATGATGTTGAACAGCACTGGAGAGCTTTGAACTAGCATATCCAAACTTGATCAAGTAGCTTTTCAGCTCCCAGTGTATAGCATAGGAACATATTAATGTTTGCACTGCTGCAGTGTGTGTGGTTTTATACCCAAATTAGAACTGCATCAAATTTAAGAACTAACTTGCATCTGTGGACAGGTTCATATCAGAACTTGCCTAATGCATTACACTGATGAGAATTCCTGTTGTGCAAATGTGGTTATATGGCCTTTTAGAAATAACTCATCTTGCAGATAATCTGGAATGACTCTATTGGGACTGCTGAAGGTCAAGTCAGATTCTGGAAGCACGACAAAGATTTATTTGTACATTTTCCCTTTCTTTGCAGGTCAGCTGCTGTCTCTTGAGCTACCCTGAGTTTTACATTTTCCTCTCCAGAGCTGAGGTTATTTTGAAGTTTCTGGATTGCATCTGTCCTCTTTGGGAAACAGCAATGCTTAGAACCAAGTCGGCATATAACAGGGTTTCCTACCATCTCCAGATGAAAAATATTTTTCTATCAATCTTGACTACTGGAAAACCCAACAGCAATGTAAAGTCCATGAGGATTCCACAGCTAAAAAAAAATTCCGTGAAACCATTATCTGAAGGCAGCATGTCAGGACCTACAGATATGCAGTCTACCTAAAGAAGCTCCACAGCCACCTGGCCCGATCTGACCATTTGTGTAATACGCTGTGCCAACCACTGATGCTGGGACAGAGAAAAAGGCTTTGTAATCCTTGCTTGTCCCCTAAAACTCCTTTGTTTTCTATCCATCCACTATGCATCATCTTTACACTGCAGGTACTTAGACCTAGCCTGCAGCTGTAGCACACTAGCAGTTGTGTCAAATAGAAAAGTTGCCTGTGTAATTTCACAGAGAACATCTGTAGAGAAGGAGGCTCAAGTGCTTCTCCAGCCTTCACAGATAAATTTTGGATAGTAATCATGGCCTGAATGACCATGATGCATTTTTGTTTTGATGAAAGAGCTTTGGCAGGCAGCAGAAGTATTTGCTAAGCAAGAGCATGCAATGTGCCTTAGACAACCAAAAGTATGTCCATTGTCCATAGTTCATATCAAGAGGCAATATGCTCCCTTCTGGCAATGCTAGCAGTGAATCTAAGATGAACTCAATGTAATGTATTTGAAAAATTACCCATCACCCATGTCTTTCTTTCAGTCAAGGAGAGAAAAAGTAGCAGCTCAACCGGGGAAAATACTGAGCAAGTTTTACATCTGACATGTCCTTATGCACTCTACAGAAAATTACCATCACCATCTCCAGTAATTACAGGCTAAATTCTTCACAAATGTATAAAGTGACAAAAATGTATCCCAATTTCCATGGCACCTGTCTTATCATTAGTGCAAGAAATCTTTCTTTTAGCTTCGAGTAATCATGGAAGAACTCAATGGGTAACACAGTGATCATTTACTGAAGAAGGAAATGAGTCAGTATGTGAAAGATAAAACCTTGTAGGTTAATGTGCATGTATTTGAAGGATAAAACAGTCTTAGGGTTGAATTTCACTTGGGACACTTTATATGGGGTTGCATACTGTACTGTAAATTCAATTACTATGCAAATACACACAGTAACCAGGGAGGGAACTTACGGTATAGCTGGTAACACTGTTCTTGTTTTGAGATCATAAAAATTATTTTGACCAGCCGATCCAATATTGCAGTGAGAAGCTAGAATTGGTGTCACCTTTTATCTTGGAGAGAGATTTTTAAACTACATGCTGTAAAACGTATTTCTGGATTTTTTTTTTTAGCAAAGTTACATGTATAAATTTGAAGCATCAGATAATGGCTAATTCTGATCTCTGTAACCATTATCCCACATCTGCTCAGACCTGTTCTAACCGCTCCGCTCAGGCTTGTTCTAACCACTATACTGGTCTCTTTGTTCATCCTACCTACTGTACATGACTTCTATGATGAAGAACCAAGGCACTATTTGATTGAAACAGGTGGAGAGCGGTGCTGAGTGCTGAGTGCATCCCCGTCACAGTGTGTGATGCAGCTGCCAGATCAGAAAAGTGGGCAAGTTTCTTTTGCATCACTTTCCTGTCCTTCTTTCTTTCTAAATGGTCCTTTACCTCTGCACTGTTAATCTCTCTGACCAGCAGTACAGGCTTGCCTTTTGTGTTAGCGCTCATCCTAGTGGGTCCAATTTTCCTCTGAGTTAAACCCAATTAACTTCAGAATAACTCCATTAACTTCAAAGCACCCAGCAAGTGAGTATTAAGTGTATGTAAGATGGAATTTAGTGTATTGACTTCGGTAGCATTGTTTTCACCAGAACACCCTTGCACATGAGGAGAGAGTGGGAACCTTATTATTCATCACTGCCTATTAATATCGAGTATCTGGAGGTTTGTTCTAGTCTCATCTTTGTCACAAGCCTGTCAAAGAGAAGAGCAATGGTTTTTTTTTTTTCACATTTTTGAAAGTTGTATCATTTTTTAATTTTATTACTTTGTCATCATGACCTTTCTGCCCAGAACAAGATATATAGTACTAAGATAAATTGTTCTGCTCTTTTTCTCCTAAAAGTCAATTAGTTCATTTCATCATAATGCGTCAGAAGCCTCTGTCAGTCACATCAGCTTTTTCTGAAGTAACAACTGCAACAGAAAAACACATATCAAAACACTGTGCAAATACAGTGGTATAACTATAAAGTTACATATTATTCTGTTATTTTATTTTCAGAGAATAAAAATAGGAAAGAGAATATTTATGGTCAGAAAACACTGGAGTTATTCAAAGGTTAGTTTTCCCCTGGTATCTGCTCATACTTTGAACAAAGCTTCAAAATATATCAAGCTATTTACCCTTTATATATGAAAAGTCAAGTGTGTTACAATTTGTAGTCAAGTGGCTACTTAGAGGAGCTCAAAGCATCAAAGAATATTATGTCAGACTATAAAATAGAACTGTGGACATTTGTACCTAATTCAAGGCACTCACAGTAGTTTACAAGAGTTAAAAAAGTTCATAAAACTGTCATTTGTCCATTACATATTCACTAGAGGTTGGTACTGGAAGAAGATGTTTTTAAACACTATGCTGGGGAAGGATTGATGAGTGAATTAGAATTCCTGTACTCCAAAATTCCACATATCCAAATTCATGCACAAAATCTTTTAACATAACATTCAAATGCAGACTGCATGTAGTTTATGTTTCTGCCACAGAACAGAACAGGCCGATTCTTTTAACTTTTTCCAGTCTTTATTGCTTCATGGTATTCATACAGGTAACTGTTAACTCCTACCAATTCTCAAGAAGTGCACTGATGTTTTGAGCAAGCTGAGGTTTTCTTTTCCTGCATGCATGCACAAGTGCATATTTGAGGTTAGCCTTTAAAACATTTTCCACTGTATTTGTCCTGATGCTTGACATAAACTTCATATTTATATAGCATCTCTCATTCAGGGATTTCAGGCAGTACGAGTATTACATACAATATTCCTCTGAAATATTTATAAACCTTTTCATACAGAGGTGGAAAGGTGGAAAAACAGCACACAAAGTCTAAGCAACCTGAGGAGCACACACAGCTGTCAGCACCAAAGTTCTGGATGAATCCCAGCCTCAAAACTGCAAAGCTCTTTTTCCCTTTTGAACATTTCAGAAAGAAAGCCCATAACTCCCACAGATGTACCCAAAATACTGTCCCACAGCACTCCTGAGATTTTTATCTCACAGGATTTGGTACAGTGAGAAACCCAACAAAACACTGGTATCCTCAGGCAGATACCCTGACTTACCAGTGGACAGAGAGGGCAAGCAAGGGGGAGAGGTTGCTGCCCCCTCAACACACTCAAGGCAGGAAGTACCCTGCAGTGCAGGAAGCAGGACTAAGCGCCCTCTGCCACCCTGCTCTTTGAAGCTGGACCCCATGCGGCATCCAGGTGGCTGGCTTGTGTCAGCAGGGTATGTTGTACTGGATGGAGCTCTTCGCTGCTGTCATGATGGAGGTCTTTGCAACCCGCCCCTCCTGTGTGCAGGGCTGGGGGGAGCGTACAGCTGTGAATTATTCAGCCATACAATTGACTGTCTGGTCTCTGTAGCTATTGGATTCTCCCTTGCAGCCTGGATGCTCCATGCTTTCAGAGGCCCACTCCCCCATCAATGTCTCTGTGCTGCAAGGGGAACCAGGAGTCAGGAGGGAGGTGCATGTAATTGCCTCTACTCAGAGTGAAATTCAGACATATTCACTTAGGGCCCCTCTAAAATTTTGATCCCTTCACAAATTAAGTGTATTCATTTGACTAGTGTATTGGACTACGAAGCAAGTATACATTAGGTAGCTAGTAAGTGTGTTTTCAAATAGTCTTAGCTTTTATAAGTTTTCCAGATCCTCAGAAGTATAAAGAAATCTAAAAATAAAGATGTAAGATATGCAGTACTTCTGAACTCTCACAAGTCTTTACTTTTCCCAAATATTTGATACTACAGCAAGTATTTTTAACTCTTCATGCTCTGTTTCATCTTCCCCCCCCCTTTTTTTACATTTTTGTCTTCTCTCCCAGCCTTTTGATTATAAAATGTTCAGCAAGTGGGTGCTTGGTTTCTTGCCTAAGTTCCCTGCATATTTGCTTTTCCTCAGAAGTTCAATTTGAGGTCACCAACAACACCTTGGCACAGTTTAAGATCTTTTTATATGTTCATATTAAATAAACTTACTATGAGATGCAAGATTTGGTAATGAAACCTAGGGAATTATTTAGCAAAAGTGAAACCATTCTGTGCTTTTCTTGATATATTCTAATATTGTATAATTTTCTGTGTAGCCTCCAAAAAAGACAGATTTTCTTATCAAAGTTCTGTTTTCAGAGAGAGCCTGGAGTCCAGATACAGAGTTACAAAAATGTATTATAGCAACAGTAACCATAGAGCTTAGACTCTTCCATCCAAACGAAATGGGTTTGGGTTTTTTCCCCCTCTAGGTTGCACAGCAAATGTAAATCTTCCCTAAAAACAATAGAAATATGGAGCTGGGTGGCAACCAGCGTCACACAGAGGCATAGATTTTATCGTTCACCTCTAAATTATTTTCTAAGCAGTCACTGAAAGGCACTCTGAAATCATTGCAGCATAGTAGGGTTACTCACAGCCAGATTGGACAGCTGTCACTGGTGGTGACCCCTGCTGCCCACATCTTCTCCTACCACATACTCTCACACTGAGACATCAGCTTCACAGCCCATATTTCCACCACCTCCATGTCTCAAAGCCCAGGTGTCCTACAAATAGGGTCAGCAGTGGTGGTGGTGGCTGGGATCTGTCAGGGCACGCAGGCGGTAATGACCCTTGCTGAGCCACTGGGTGGATGCCTGCATAAACAGCTGCTAGTAATAGCCTTTGAACAGGCAGTTCCTGGGCAATTCAAATTAGCATCCATATAGGAAGAAGGAGGTGCCCGGGTAGGGCCTTTTAAGTGGTTTGTGTGATGCCAGCAGCACTCCTGCCACAGGTGGGGAAACACCACTGATGTCAGTCTGCACCAGAATAGATCAAGGCAGTATTACCTGTGTGCTTTGTAGAACAAGGCCTGCAATGACTGAATTATTTAGTGGTGATGCACATCCTCTGAATATTCTTGCCCTATTTAGGAGCGCACAAATGAAATTGCTGTTATGAGCTTTTTTCCTCATCATCCTGTACATCAAACGCATGCCAGACAGCTTGGGCAATAAGCTGGTACTGCAACTATGAATCAGTTTGCATTTATTGCTGTTCTTATTTTTTTTTTTTTTTTTAATACTTCCCATATTTTTGAATGGTAAGAAATATGATACATTGCTAAACATTGGAATAAATCTGAAGCAGTGTAACAAGAAGTATTTCTCCTCTGAATGTTGAAGGGCATTTTGTAGGTAAGATTCAACATAACAACTTGTAGCTTGTCTTCCTGAGGACTTTGTTAGAGATGAGGGCTGGAAAGGAGCAGTCTTACTAAAGCCTGACATTAGCTTTAGTCTGCCATGGTATTTTTTGATGCACATTGCCATTCTTGCATCTTTTTCATGTAAGAAAAAGAAGGGGGTCCATGCCCTGGGGACAAATTCAGAAAAAGTGCATAAAAAGGGGCCAGATTTCTTTGAATTCTTTCAGTTAGTTCCCCTTCTGTCTTTGAGAGTTTTTCTTAAAGCACACGCAAAAGTGGGGGAAAGTACCCATTAGAAGACCTCCACATGACAACATGCTTCCTTAGACAATTTGCATATAAGTAGGAGCAATAACTTGTTTTAATGGCAAATTTGGGTGGGGAGACTTGGGAAAGTTACAGATAATCAAGTGGTAAAGTTAACAGGCAGAAGTTCAAGCATATTAAACTCCTCAAACATGTGTTTTCACTCAGAATAAAGAGGCTGCAGTTTGCAGCAATTTAAACAGAATTAAGCTGCAGAAAAGGAAAGCCATTTTATTCCTGCATAAGAAAACCCATATGGTGTTTATCTACCTGCAGTTGAGGCATACTTGCATTTCACCATTATTTGATTAACTTTCCTGCATGCCTCCATAATAGGTATGGTCTACGATTTTTCAATTAGTTCAGAGATCCTAAAGCATGCTACTTTCACAGATACCATTTCTTGTTTCTAAACTAACGTGAAATCCATTGCTAACTGTAATTGCATTAAAATTGCTGTAGTGGTTTCTTAATAAATATACAAGATTAAATATGTCTAATTTAAAAATAAAAGATAAAACATATTATACTAGAACTAGCTCTCCAAGAGAAATGAGCTTTTGTATTTTTCCAGAGAGACTGACTCCACCAGGTCCATCTGTGCTGTCACGTAATTTAATTCCCCTGTTCATTGCCAGGTTATGTCCTCTACCTATCCATGTTAGTCCAGTCTTGGATTCATTTGGCATTAACCTACTAGAGCTCCCCAAAACAAATGTGTGCATACTTCTGAGAATGCTTGGTTCCAGGGCATTGGGGGTGAGAATGGACCAGGTTTGGGTGCCTCTGCCTTGCACAGGCAGTTGTGTTGGTGTGGTGTGTGTTGGTGTGGTGTGTTGCTGTGCTCACCACAGAGGGAGCCCTTTGGAGATGGGGGTAAGTCCCACACACTGTACACATTTTCTATTTTCTTTGGATTAACTCTGACATTAGGAAGGCATTAAATGTTCTCCTGTGTGTCAAATGCCATGCTCTTTATATACATATATATATGTATATATTTAAAATTAAAGATCAGCCAGAGAAAGGTGCCCTAGCTCCAATCCCTCTCCAGGCTGTAACAGGAGATGGCCAGCCTCACAGCTGGGAGACATCCCTCAGCACTGGACAAGGTAAAGGCTCTCCAGAGACTCTTACAGACCAGATTGAGTTGTGCACTGCCTGTGGTGGGCTGTCACTCATGGGATCCGTGGGAAAAACATTTGGGGAATATGTAAGACTTATTATGGGATGTTCAGGGGAGGAACCAAAGGCAAGAATGGAAAGGATCAGGGTTGAGGGAGAGTAGAGAGAAAAGGAATAAATGGGGCCAGTTGGAGGTCAGTAGAGGCTGGTCAACCAATAAGCGCAGTCTGTCTTTTATCTATCTGAGTTGGTCACTGGAGAGACAGTGGCATCTGGGAGCTGACTGCTACTAAGTGCTAAATCTGGACCAGCTACAAAAAAGACAACTTTGCACATTTGTGTATGCCTGGACATGTGGCAATGAGGCAGCCAGGGAAGCCAGGGCCCAGCTGCTGGGTGTGCTGGCTGTCCAAGGCCCATTACTGGAGGAATTCATAGTGGGTGTGTGCATCTTTATGTGCTCGTGAGTTTGTGTAGACCTGAGTACTGGAGAGGTCCCTATGTATGTAAATTTTCCCTGGTGTGCTTTCATCCTGATCAGCCAGAAAGTGGAACAGGATGAGGCCACTGGTGCCCTTTGCATTTGTGCAGGTGCTCAGCCTTTCAGTCTGTGCTGATCTGTGGGTCCATCCGTGTTTATATGCATATGTGTGTTGTATGTATGTGTGTGCATGTGCCCGCTGGGATCACCCGCTCCACCTGCCTTCAGGCTGGACCTGTAGAACTGCAGCAGCAGCACTTCGGGCAGCCTGCTGCCTGCAGCAGCTCCTAACGTTGCTCATTGCCTTCCTGTTGCACACAAACACAGCCCTGATATTTCTTCCTCTATTTACTGCAGCAACAGCCTTTGCTCCGGCGGGAAGGCTGGAGCTATAATCTCCTCCAAGGCTGATGCAGTCGGTGTGAAGTGAATGTACTGCTAAAGGGCACCCTTTCCCCCGGGTACTAAACATGTGGCCTCAGGTTTCCCATCTGGCAGGGAAGCAGCAGTCCTGAGGTTACTCCTGAGCTCAGCTCCGCTGTCCTTAATCACTTTATAAAATGAGCTTCCCAATCAGAGATTATGATGTTTTCCCACTATGTTAAGCTTACTGCGTTTTTTACTCATGGTTTTATAGCATTTAGCTAGGTGATGGGCATCATCCTGTGGCTGATGTAACACACTCCATAGTAAATTTGTCAAAAATAAATGACTGTTAAAAACATGCTAATAAAATGTTATTAGAACGACAATTTGCAAAGGTTTGTGTCTCTTCTATGCTTATCAAGGTGTAGCTAATTTTATTTTTTTAATTATGAAAGCATTTATATATTAATTTAAAAACTAAAAGATTTTTTTTTTTTAATCAATGGAAATGAAAATAATTATTTAAAATTCTAGTTGATTGTTTGGATATGTTTCCCACTGAAAGGCTGAGCTGGAGGGTTTTTTTATATCCATTTGTGAAATGGCTCCAATATCATTTACCTTCTTTAGAATTTAATTTCTGATAATTATCACACAAGTATTTTGTTTTAAATGTTAAAATTTTCACAGAAAATTGAAAGTTTATCGAGAAAAATAATTTAGAACATGTCTTCTGTGAAAATAAATAAATAAAAAGGTTTAGTTTCCTAAATCATTATCTGACTTCAGCAATCAGTATACAAAATTAAAATCTTACTAGATACAGAATGCCAAACAGTTGAATTCGCAGCAATCTTTACAGTTGTACACAGCACATGATATTGTTTTATGAACCCCTGGTTAGACATAAGCAACTGTTGAAAATAACTATGTGCCTCCGCTACAGACTCTGAAAAGAATGCATCTTGCTTAGTCATAAGTAAGAAAACTTTCAGACATCTCAGTCTGAGCTGCTTACATTCAAAGACCAGTTAAGAAAAGCAGGCATTTCTAGAGAGTGATTTGTCTTAAAGATCTATCTCAGATAAGAAGGAATTGCCTTCTGGAAATACCTGTGCCTTTCAACATGCTGTAAAATGATCCAATAGTGAATAATTCAGACACAGACATTTAATTTCTCAGAAAACCTGAGCTTGAGTAGGTGAAGTCCATATTCTATGTGCTTGAACATACAAACCAGGGGCTAATGTGACAAAGCAACAAAAGTAATGCTGGGCATGTGTGTTCTTGAGCAGAAGTCAGGAGAGCACTGCATGGAGCTGCATACTTTGGGCATCCAAAATCACCAGTTATCCCCAAAGCAATGTGAGAACTTTCCCTGGGTGTATGAAGTGTCCCTAGTTTGAAGAGGTCACCCATATTTCTTTCATTCTTGGTTTATAGACTTATATCTTCACATGATGTAACTTGACTGAAGCAGGCCAGCAAAATTCCCAATACATTCTGTAAGGGAACTAAAATACTATGCTTATGGTCAACAATTATGACCTGTCCTCATAAATGAATACTCATGTATACACACTTTAACCTGAAGCTTAATTGAAAGTTACTCTTATCACACTATCTAAAGGAAATTAATGAGAGATATGTAGGTATACATACATACCTAGTGGATTTTTTTTCCTGCTGTGGTACAGCAATCTATACCTTCTTTTCCAGGCACTGCAGTTAGTCATAACTCTAATAGCATTATTTTGAAGCATCAAAACTCATTTTCCTTTATCACAGCAGCATGTGATGTGTTCCTCTTGGTTGGAGTTTTTTTTCGTTTGTTTTGCTGGTTGGTGGGGTTTGTTGTTTGGTTTGTTGTTTGGCTGAGTTTTTTGCCTTTCTATTTATAACATACTTTGCAGCATGAGCTGATCTAATACCCCCATATATATCTCTATACAACAGCAGAAAAATCCTGCAGACAACAGCTCCAGATTACTGTGTGTCGCCATAATACGTTTATGGACCATGTTCATGCTCAACACTTAGAGTAATTGTTACTATCCTGCCAGACCCCAGCTTTTTGAGGAAGCCACATATCCCAACCAGAACGTGAAATCAGGGCTCTTATTTTTCCATACAACCAAAAAGCAAAGCCAGCTCACACCACCTGAAAATATGATCTCTTAATTTCCTTTCAGTTTTGTGAAATGCAGATGAAACCCCACCTGATACCAGTTTTTAGGTTGAAAATACTGTATCTTTGTTCTTCTTGTTGCCCCTAAAACCGGTTTTGTCCAGCTCCAGGTTGCATTTCTTCAGTTGACGCTAGGGAGTTGTTTATAGCTGTGAGATCTGCAGTGCCAAATCTGTGCCCCATCTCCTGTCACCCATTGCTGGGACTCTCCTATGACACACATCACATCTGCACATCCCAGAGCCTCTGCAGTCCCACTCAGGCAGTATTTTTTTACTGCGCTGGTACTGTGAAGCCACAAAAATAAAGTGGTACCATGCAGCAATAAGCAAAATAAACCAAATCAGCTAAAGGCACATGGTCAGAAGGAAAACTGCAGCTACAGTTAAAGCAAGTTCAAGAGAAGCTGCAGGCTAGCTTTGCTAATTTCCACCACATCTTGGGAATGAAATTCTTTAGCACTATAGAAGCAAAGGAGAAAATTCTCCAGTGTCCTCCTAAATCTAGATGGGGGTGGGAAGTTTATATCGAATTATGGAAAGGTGTTGAGGGTAGTTGTTGGAAAGATTTAATTCCTTTAAGGATAGGAGTTAAGACTCAAACATCTCTTCTAATACATGTTGACTAATTATTCAAAGTTTTCATGCAGAAAGCTTCTTCAAAGTATCTTTTTGCCTGATGCACCATAGCTACATTTATTTCTGTATTCTAGATATGGTAGATACAGATGATGTTAAAAAGATAAACTCCATATTTGTATGTATTTTTTTTAAATCATGCTTCTTTTGTTTGCTTCTTCAGACTTCTCCCTGAAGAATTAGTTTGGATATTTATGCTGCACAGTTCACCAAGAATATAGCTGTATTTTCACACAGACCTAAAACTGCCTGGGGTTCATAAAATACTTCACACTGATTTGTGTTTGTGGTGAAGGCAGTCCTTCATATTTTTCATGTATGTCTAAAAGAGACCTTTTACATCATTAAAAATTTTACTGAAATTTGTTTTAGAACTAAACTATCAGAAGCAATCTGAGACTCCTTTTTTAGCAGGTCTTTCTTCTGCTGCTGAATCTGACAAATTACTCAAATAATAAACTGAAAGAGGAAGGATGACTGGAGCTGCTTTATTAAGAGAAATCCAATTAGCAGCAGGACTGTGCTACTGTAAACACTGCTCTCTGAAGAGACAGCCTGGTCTGCAGGATAGCCCCATGTGTCAGTCTGGATGGGGATCACAGCCTGGCTATGCTGTGGGCATGTTGGGTTGCATGGAGATTTCTTGCTACACGAGATGCCAAATTAGCCTGGGAGAATCCAACAAGATCTCATGGGCTTCTGTGGGGACAGCCTGCATTTCAGGGCATGGGGGCACAGAGTCCATTTCTTTTGCTGTTCAGGATGCTCACCGTGAGCATGTAGAGGTCATTAGGTTAGTGGGGGTGGACTTTATTAATTAACTGCATGTTTGGTTTGGGGGTTTTAATTCCTCTGATGGAGTGAGACACCACTTCCCCTTCACTGCCAGCCCAGTTTAAATCGCCACCATAAATTGCTTAAAACCTAGGTCGCAGGGTACAACTGACTTAAGATTTGTAATTTTTTTACCAGAAATACAGGGTGGCATAGACCTCTCCGCAGGCAGGAAACATGAACTAAACCAACCTGAAGTGGTTTGAGAGCCTGGTAGGTCCCTGACATGAGGCACCTGCTGGTAGATCTGCTCTGTGTGTGCAGACCCAGCAATATACCCTCAACAGAAAGGCTGCTGGGGAAAAGGTCCAGCGGAGCTTCAGGGCCACACTACTCCTCTTAGTGTTTCAACTTGCATCTTAATCAGATTTCAAGTCTCTGAGTCTTTGGTGGGTGTAATTCTGAAGTGTGTTAATTCAGTGAATGTTATGCATGAAAGCTAACGCCTTTAAACTCATTAAGAGTGTTAGCTGAAAGGTCTGGTATCTTAAATGAGAATATTTCAGAAAAATTGTGATATCAATGTTCTGTGGGGAAATACCACTTCTAGAAAAGTCAGGGAAATATTTTCACAATGTTTGACATTTTTACGTTGAAATAATGGCAAATACTTATGTTCCCTTAATCTCCCCACCTCCCCTCCCCAGCTGGAAATATGAGTGAAGAACAGAACTCTGCATAAATATCAGCAACATTTAACATTTTAAAATATATTATTTTTCTGAGACTAATAACAATATGCTATAAACCTAAAATAGCAATTAACTTTTTTCCAGTGAGAAGTTAACTTTATTCCCAGTGGGAAATAAGCAAAAATCTTCCTCCTCCTCCTCTTTTAATTTTGATTTCTTCACCTACTCCAGTGACAGGGAGGGCAATGAGTGTGAGACAAAGAGAAAAATGAGAGAAAGATTTTGTAGAATGAAACCTTGACTATACATTTCTGTTGATTTTATAATTTTGCTTAAATATAAAATATAGAATTTTAAATAATTTATTTTGAATTCTTAAGTTGTTATAACTTATACAAAACAAACTGTTTAAAGTTTTTGTATTTAATTGTTTACATCCAAAAACTTACTTTTCTGGAAAAGGCCAAATTTTAGAGTTTCCACATTCCCCAGTATTTTCAGGTGACATTTTCATTTGCTGAAGTGAGTCCTTCAGAGAGGACGCCTTCAACACCAGAGCTCAGCTCAGATGCCTCTATGAAAATGCCCATAGTATGGGGGATAAACAAGAGGAATTAGATGTGTGCATGTTTACAGGGATATGATATAATTGGTATCACAGAAACATGGTGGGATGGCTCCTATGACTGGAGTGTTGGAATGGAAGGTAACAGTCTCTTTAGAAAACACAGGCCTGGCAGGCGGGGTGAGGGAGCTGCTATTTATGTCAGTCATAGGCTGAATAGCATGCAACTCTGTTTGGGGAGAGGTGAGTCAACAGAGAGCTTGTGGGTCAGGTTCAAAGGGAGAACTGTGATGAGGTACATTACTGTGGGGCCCTGTAACAGGCTGCCTACTCAGAAGGACTCTGTGTACGAAGCACTCTATAGACACATAGGAGCAGCCTCACGCTCGCAGGCCCTTGACCTCATGGGGGGACTTCAACCATCCTGATATCTGTTGGAGGGACGGTACGGCCCGGCACAAGCAATCCAGGAGGTTCCTCGATTGTGTAGAAGACAACTGCCTTCTGCAAGTAATAGAGGAGCTGGCAAGGAGAGGTGCCAGGCTTGACCAACAGGGAGGGGCTGGATGGAAATGTGATGCTCTAGGGCAGCCTTGGTTGTAGCAATCATGAGATGGTCAAATTCGAGATCCTCAGAACAGTGAGAAGAGCGTACAGCAAGCTCACTGCCCTGGATTTCAAGAGAGCAGACTTTGGCCTCTTCAGGAACCTGCTTAGTAAGGTTCCATGGGACACAGCCCTAGAGAGGGGTGCCCAAGACTGTTGGTTGATATCCAAGGATCACCTGCTCCAAGCTCAGGAGTGTTGCATCCCAACTAGAAGGAAGTGCAGCAGGAGGGCCAGGAGACCTCCTTGGATGGATAAGGAGCTGCTGAGGAAAATTCAAAGGAAAAAAGAGGCTTATAGAAGGTGGAAGCAGGGACAGGAGGCCTGGGAAGAATACAGGGATGTTGTCTGGGAAGCTGGGGACCAGGTTAGGAAAGCTGAGGCCCAGTTAGAATTAAACTTGGCTAGGGATGTGAAAGATAACAGGAAGGGATTCTGTAGGTACATTGCAAATAAAAGACAGACTAGGGATGATGTGGGCCCTCTCCAGAAGATATCAGGAGAACTGGCTACCCTGGATTTGGAGAAGGCTGAGGTTCTTAATGACTTCTTTTCCTCGGTCTTCACCGGGAAGTGCTCTGATCATGCTGCCCAAGTCTTGGAAGGCAGACACAGAATGTGAGAATGAAGACTTTAGGATCACTGTAAGTGAGGATCTGGTTTGAGATCATCTTAGGAACCTGAATGTGCACAAGTCCATGGGACCTGATGAAATCCATCCACAGGTCCTGAAGGAGCTGGCAAATGAAGCTGCTAAGCCACTGGCCATCACATTTGAAAAATCATGGCAGTCAGGTGAAGTTCCCGACGACTGGAAAAAGGGAAATATAACCCCCATTTTCAAGGAAGGGAAAATGGATGACCCGGGGAATTACAGACCAGTCAGTCTCACCTCTGTGCCTGGCAAAATCTTGGAGCAGATTCTCTTGGAAGGCATGCTAAGGCACATGACAAACAAGGAGGTGCTTGGTGCCAGCCAGCATGGCTTCACTAAGGGGAAACCCTGCCTGACCAATTTGGTGGCCTTCTATGATGGGGCTACGGAACTGATGGACAGGGGCAGAGCAGTTGACGTCATCTACCTAGCCTTGTGCAAAGTGTTTGACATTGTCCCGCATGACATCCTTGTCTCTAAATTGGAGAGACATCAATTTGATGGGTGGACCACTCACTGGATAAAGAACTGGCTGGATGGCCGCACGCAAAGAGTTGTGGTCAATGGCTCAATGTCCGGCTGGAGACCAGTAACGAATGGTGTCCCTCAGGGATCAGTGCTGGAATCGGTCTTGTTCAACATCTTTGTCGGTGACATGGACAGTGGAATTGAGTGTGCCCTCAGCAAGTTTGCTGATGACACCAAGCTGTGTGGTTCGGTTGATACGCCGGAGGGAAGGGATGCATCCAGAGGGACCTCGACACGCTTTTGAGCTGGGCTGATGCCAGCCTGATGAAGTTTAACCATGCTAAGTGCAAGGTCCTCTACCTGGGTCGGAGCAATCCCAGGCACAGGTACAGGTTGGGCAGAGAAGAGATTCAGAGCAGCCCTGCAGAGAAGGACTTGGGGGTGTTGGTCGATGAGAAAATGAACATGAGCCGGCTTCAGTGTGCGCTCGCAGCCCAGAAAGCCAACCGTATCCTGGGCTGCACCAAAAGAAGCGTGACCAGCAGGTCGAAGGAGGTGATCCTGCCCCTCTACTCTGCTCTCCTGAGACCTCACTTGGAGTATTGTGTGCAGTTCTGGTGTCCTCAACATAAAAAGGACATGGAACTGGTGGAACAAGTGCAGAGAAGGGCCACGAGGATGATCAGGGGACTGGAGCACCTCCTGTATGAAGAGAGGCTGAGAAAGTTGGGGCTGTTCAGCCTGGAGAAGAGAAGGCTGCGTGGAGACCTCATAGCAGCCTTCCAGTATCTGAAGGGGACATATAGGGATGCTGGGGAGGGACTCTTCATTAGGAACTGTAGTGACAGGACAGGGGGTAACGGGTTAAAACTTAAACAGGGGAAGTTTAGATTGGATATAAGGAGGAAGTTCTTTACTGAGAGGGTGGTGAGGCAGTGGAATGGGTTGCCCAGGGAGGTTGTGAATGCTCCATCCCTGGCAGTGTTCAAGGCCAGGTTGGGTGAGGCCTTGGGTGACATGGTTTAGTGTGAGGTGTCCCTGCCCATGGCAGGGGGGTTGGAACTAGATGATCTTAAAGCTCTTTCTAACCCTAACTATTCTATGATTCTATAATTCTATGAAACAGTGCATATTGTGTCTACTTTCTAAATACTGAATATTGAATCCACTTTTCTGGATTCTGAAAACCATCTCAAATTAAACACCTTCTCTATTTGAATATATTTTTATGTCATATTGACTAAACATGAAAGCAGGTATTTTAATAAAAGAATGACTATCTGAGAGTGTCTCATGGGGACAAAGCACAAAACATGATTTTGGTAGAAAGCAGGAGAATATTATACCCTTTTGGTAATTAAATAATATATTACTGTAGGAAAGGCCCTAAATTTTAACATTTGTATATTTTATTGCAATCACAAGGAAAAACTCGTGAATATCGAGCTTCACTAAGTTTAGATGTTTGTCATATGTCCCACAGCTGTATATTTTCTCTTTACCTGTCTCCTTTTCTCCCTCTTTTCACCATCCTCATTCCTCTACTCATCAGATTTCAGAATATCAGACATACTTTGTGGGAAAGTAAAGTTACTGCTGGTTAGTACAAAGCACATTGCTACCTTAGCTGTCCATATTCTGGTGGGGTTTACCAATATGGACAAATATATAGACAGATTTACGCATAGCAGGTCTGGTAAATTTGTGGTTACCTGTTTTATTTGTATGCTTGTGGAAAGAAACATACTTAAAGTAGTATAGTATTTTTTAATGTTTTTTTTCTTTTTGGACAGTTGAATTTTTCACATGCATTATTTACTTTGGTGAAATTTAAGAGAAAACTGTGCTCATAAAATTTTTAGATGAGCATTTTCTAACCTGATGAGGTGAGCATTAAGCTTGCTGGCTTCTTAAAAATAATTCCCATTATTCATGTTACATACATGCTAACCACATAGGCTTCGTTTGCCCTTTTTATCTTTTACAGGTTAACAGAATGATTAAGGAGTTCACTGAAGTGAATATTGTAGAACAGAAAGGCCAAAAAGCGCACCATCAGAGCCACTCGGGTCACTTGGCTCAATGATTAATGAAGAACATAGTCCAAAAAATATTTTATTCTACAGAGTGATTTGGTTCACATGCAAATGCGTAATTACAAAAATGACCCAGATTGTTTTTCCCAGAGAGCATCTGTTCTGGTTTTCTGCAGTTGTTTAGTTCAGCAGCTTGCTATCAAAAGCAATTTGATGCTGGTATGTTGAGCTGACCAGTCTGATAATTAGGCTGGGCATTCTGAATAAAGTATTTTAATACCTTATTGAAAAGTTTGTACCATATATGTCTCGAACATTCCGCCTTAAATATTCAGTCATACAGTTAGATTTTTGAAAGAGAATAAGGAATGGATTCATAAATGTATTAATAAATACACAATTTTTGTTGCTTGTTATGCACATTTCAACTCACTGTATAATATCTTAATGGATTTCTGTAAATAAATATGTTAACCTTTTTGCTAAGCTGCATTGCTGCTTCTGCACTTTAAGCATTTTACTTACTCCTAGACTTTGTATCATCAAGCTCACTCTTATTGATTTCTTCCATTGTTTTTATGAACTCAGTCACTTGGAATAGGAAACTTGGTAAACCTGAGAAAGACGTTAATCTTATTTTGACATATTATTTGTACTTTTTCTTCCAAGGAAAGTAATTCTCTATTCTCTATGAGATATATAAAGCAATAAACAAACCTGCTTACTAAAGATGCTGGCATTTGACACAGTCTTTGCCTAATAACACTGGGATATGATTGACTCTTGCTAAAACAAGATCACATTTATTTATCCTACATTAAACAGCATGACCTTTTCAGTACCACTTTACATGTCAGATAATCACATGATGGCTCAGGTTGGAAGGGACATTAAAGATCATTTAGCTCCAACTCCCCTGCCTTGGGCAGGGACACCTTCCATTAGACCAGATTGCTCAATGCCCCATCCAACCTGGCCTTGAACACTGCCAGGAATGGAGCAGCCACAGCTTCTTAGAGCAGCTTGTTCCAGTGGCTGAGCACCCTCATAGTAAAGAACTTCTTCCCAATATCTAATCTAAATCTCCCCTCTTTCTTTTTAAAGCCATTATCTCTTGTCCTGTCACTACATGCTCTTGTAAAAAGTCTCTCTCCAACTTTCTTGTAAGCCCCCTTTGGGTACTTGAAGACCGCCCTAAGGTCTCCCCAGAGCCTTCTCTTCTCCAAAGATGAACAAGCCCAACCCTCTCAGCCTTGTCTTCATAGGAAAAGTGCTCCAGCCTTCTGATTATTTTTGTGGCCCTCCCCTGGACTCTATCTAACAGGTCCACATCCTTCTTTTGTTAAGGGCTTATCACAGTATCACACAGTATCACAGTATGCTAGAGTTCGGAAGGGACCTCAAAAGATCATCTAGTCCAATCCCCCTGCCGGAGCAGGAACACCTAGATAAGGTTACACAGGAATGTGTCCAGGCGGGTTTTGAATGTCTCCAGAGAAGGAGACTCCACAACCCCCCTGGGCAGCCTGTTCCAGTGTTCTGTCACTCTCACTGAGAAGAAGTTTCTTCTCAAGTTTAAGTGGAACCTCTTGTGTTCCAGTTTATACCCATTACCCCTTGTCCTATCATTGTTTGCCACTGAGAAGAGCCTGGCTCCATCCTCGTGACACTCCCCCTTTATATAATTATATACACTAATAAGGTCACCCCTCAGTCTCCTCTTCTCTAAACTATAGAGACCCAGCTCCCTCAGCCTTTCCTCATAAGGGAGATGTTCCACTCCCTTAATCATCTTAATTGCCCTGCGCTGGACTCTCTCCAGCAGGTCCCTGTCCTTCTTGAACTGAGGGGCCCAGAACTGGACACAATATTCCAGATGCGGTCTCACCAGGGCAGAGTAGAGGGGAAGGAGGACCTCTCTCGACATACTGACCACCCCCCTTCTAATACACCCCAGGATGCCATTGGCCTTCTTGGCCACAAGGGCACAGTGTTGGCTCATGGTCATCCTGCCGTCCACTAGGACCCCCAGGTCCCTCTCCCCTACACTACTCTCTAACAGGTCGTTCCCCAACCTATATTGGAACCTGGGGTTGTTCCTGCCCAGATGCAGGACTCTACACTTTCCCTTGTTATATTTCATCAAGTTATTCCCTGCCCAACTCTCCAGCCTATCCAGGTCTCGCTGGATGGCAGCACAGCCTTCTGGTGTGTCAGCCACTCCTCCCAGCTTAGTGTCATCAGCAAACTTGCTGACAGTACACTCAATTCCCTCATCTAAATCATTGATGAATATATTAAATAATACTGGTCCCAGTACTGACCCTTGAGGCACTCCACTAGATACAGGCCTCCAACTAGACTCTGCCCCATAGACTGCAACTCTCTGGCTTCTCTCCTTCAGCCGGTTTGCAGTCCACCTCACTACCTGATCATCCAGGCCACACTTCCTCAATTTAGCTATGAGGATGCTGTGGGAGACTGTGTCAAATGCTTTGCTGAAGTCAAGGTAGACCACATCGACCGCTCTGCCATCATCCATCCACCGTGTTATTTCCTCATAAAAGGCTAGGAGGTTGGTCAAGCATGACTTCCCCTTGGTAAAACCATGCTGACTGCCCCTCAGAACCCTCTTATCCTTGATATGCCTTAAGATGGCACCAAGGATAAGGTGTTCCATCACTTTCCTAACCTCATCCATGGCTGCTTAGACAATTTCTCTGTATTCCCTGCAGTCTACATGTCCTTGTTTCCACCCTCCATAGGCTTCCTTTTTGTACTAGGGTTTGATCGGGAGCTCCTTGTTCATACAAGCAGGCCTCCTGGTGCTTTTGCCTGACTTCACCTTTGTTGGGATACATCCCTCATGAGCTTGGAGGAGGTGATCCTTGAATATTAACTAGCTTCCTTGGGCCCCTCTTCCCTCTAGGGCTTCATCCCATGGTACTCTACCAAACATGTCCCTGAAGAGGCTAGTCTGCTCTCCTGAAGTTCAGGGTAGTAAGCTTATGGTGCACTCTCCTCACTGCCCTAAGGATCTTAAACTCCACCATTTCATGGTACTGCAGCCAAGGCTGGCCTCAAGCTTCACATTCCATCACCTTTCTCACTGGTGATAACAAGGTCCAGCATAGCACCTCTCCTTGGTGGCTTCTCTATCACTTGAAGAAGTAAGTGATCACCACCACTTTCCAGGCAACTCCTGGATTGCTTATGCCCTGCTGTGTGGTCCCTCCAACAGATAGCAGGGTGGGTGAAGTCCCCACTGAGGACTAGGGTTTGTGAATGCGATGCTGCTCCTATCTGTCTATAGACGGCCTCATCCGCTCGATCTACCTGAATGAGTGGCCTGTAGCAGACCCCAACTATAATATCACCTGTCCTTCACCTCCCTTTAATCCTGATTCAGAAGATCTTCATCAACTCCTCATCTACCCCCAGGTGGAGCTCTATGTGCTGGTCATTGACATAGAGGGTGACACCCCTTCCTAAGGAGTCTTTCCATTCCAACACGCCAGTCATAGGAGCCATCCCACTGGGTTTCTGTGATGCCAGTAAGATCATAGCTCTGCAGGTGTGTAAATGTCTGACTAGTCTTGTTTATTCCCCATGCTATGTGTGTTTGAATAGAGGTGTTTAAGTTGGTTCCTCAATGAAGCCAGCTTGCTGTCTGAAGTGGCAGGAATTCTTTTGTGCTGCTCTTCAGGTGTTCTCCTGCTGACCCTTCTGCTGACGGTACTGAGATCTCAGAGGCAGTCTGTAGCTGTTCCTCCACAGATGCTCCAAAGAAGTCAAAAGGAATTTACTGATGGTAAATTTGGCAATAATGAAATACAGCATTTACATTTTGTTAGCATGATGTGGTTCCTTCCCCAGAATCTCCACATGTAATTTCACTTTAATATCTTTTCTTGAAGGAGACTACCAGTTGAAACAGACACCTGTTAAACAAACCATAATCTGCTGCTGCAGGTACAGCACATCCAGGTGCATCCATGTATGCATCTACCAAGGGGACAAGAGAAGCTCATTTAGGGTAGCCCCACCCAGGGTGGTCTATCCTGCACATAGAGTTGCAAATGTGTGACAGTGCAGTCCTAGCAGCATGGATCTGCTCCACATCCCCTGTTGCTCAGTTCACTCCTGCAGGTTCAGGGGCTACTGCCTGGCTATGACTACAGTCCTTCAAAGATAACATTAAATCCCAGGAGACGTTTTGGCCTTGAAGAAGGCAATGCTGAAAGACACATTTTCAGTAGAAGCTGGATTTCATCCCAAGCTTCCATCTTTCTAAACATCTAATATTATTTGCATAGACTTGTATTAAATTATTCTGTCATGGCCAGATTCCAATTCTGAAATGTCCAATTTTCATCAGATAAATATACAAGGATCTTCAGGATTATTTGTGATGAAAAGTTACAAATTTTTTGCTACTGTTCAGTACATGCATGTCTAGATATTTTCACCCTTTCCAAGTGAATTCTCTATTCTCGTATCACAGTGGGCTTTCATTGCTAGGTAACATACTACACACCTGTGCTCTCTTATCTCTTCTCGCTGCTTCCTATTTAAACTTGCATTTCACTCTCAAAGTGCAGCCACATTGTCTGTCAGCTTCAAATAGTAATTTTCTCTCCTTCCCATCTGACTTAATTTGCACAATTTAATTCTGGTTAACCTCTCATCTTCAGAGCTTGAAAGACATGAATGTGCAACACCTGGCATAAGTTATTGCATTGGAGCACAGGAGAAGGAACGATAGCAACTCTGTTGCAATAGGAATGAGCAGAGGTTCTGGCTCTGATCTGGAAAAACACTTAAACCTACACTTGTTGTAAATTAAAAGAAATATTCGCATATATAACTTTGAGGACATGCATAGCTGTACTGCTAGATTGCTGCCACTGTTTTTAAGAATGGACTGCACATACTTTATGTTCTGATAGTTACTCACAGTGTAAGACAGTGATACTTCATTTTACAGTAATTTTTCTTTGTGTAACCCAAGAGCTAGTTCAGAAGCTACAGAATCATAGAATGATTTGGGTTGGAAGGGACCTTAAAGATCATCTAATTCCAACCCCCCTTCTCCTCTCTGTCTATAAGGTGTGTTTGCAGTTTGTTTCCCTGTCACTGAGTGCTGTGCAGAGAGAATGCATTCTCTCAAACATCACACACAGACTAGTTTCCATTTCTAAAACATCTATTGGTATACTGTCTTGTAATCAAAAATAATACCACATTTGTTTAAGGAACAAGAAATTCCACTTTTGCAGAAGTTTGAGGTACTAGAATTTTTTAGATGTGGCCATATACTGTTTTTGTGCACTCTTACCAAAGAAAAACAAGATGAAGTCTAGCTTTTAATCTACTTATCCTGAAACTACAGTTTCACAATCTGTATTCTTATCTCAGGAAAATGTGGAAAACAAACCCCTTAATAAATATCTTTGTTCTTTGCTAAACAGCAAGCAAACCTCTGCAGTCTTACGGCTTTACGTGTTGGAACAGAACATTCTATTCACCCACTCATTAAATAAAAATAAAGCTCTCTATGAAATGGAAGAAAATAATTTTCCTGAAGAATAAGCAAGCATTTCTTTGAAGTTTGACAAGGTGGATGTGATGACCAGACAGAATTAGATTTGCTTGATCAAATAGTTAACAACAAGGTACAGAGGAATCCAAAGGAGAGAGTATTCAAAAACAGTGGGAAGAAGATTATCTGTGATTTGCAAAAGATTAACAAGACACATTTTTCAGTAGGTTGTTTGCTCTGGTTCTTTAGATGTACATGTGCAGTATTGTGCAAATGTGTGTTTTACAGCTTACTTAGGGAATCCCTGGAGGAGGTATATCCTCTTATTAGTATGTCTTTTTGAAAACCTTAACATGGAAAACAAAGAAAACAATCGAGTTACAGTCAATAGCATAGCTCTTTAGGGCCCCATTTATCAAACCTTTGTGATAGGCATGCATTTTTTACTTATTCAGACAAAAATATTATATCCTGATTATTCTATATAAGTACAATGAGTATGATTTAGTTCAGTGCAGAATATGATATGGGTCTAATGGGGCATATTACCAGTGTAATGTCTGCAAGGTTCCAGGAAACCAAAGGACATGAACAGAATTACAGGCAACTACAATTCCACATAGGTATATTCACATCTCTCAGCAGGTGTAAGATCTACTTATGTAAGTACACTACACATAGAAAATGATATTACCAGACTATGCTAACATTTCTATAGTGTCTACTGTGTCCCTTTAACATTACAAAATGTTATCTTTCAGTTCTTTTCTCTTGTAATATTACCTTATTTTAATCAAAAAACATTGACTGAATATAGGCTTTGGCCTGTATTCAGTCATGAATGTATGAATCAAGTTTCATAGACATGAATGCATGAATCAAGTTTATAAGAACTCAGCTTGATTCAAAGTAAGAGATCTAGTTAATTTTTTTACAAACAGGCCTTTCTCTGATAGCCTGCAGGTATTTTAGTACTTCTAAAGGCACAGAGGGTGGATGGGTAGCCCCTTAGACTCCTCTTGTGGTCAGCAAGGAAAAAAATGGTCCTTTAGGGAAATGCAAATAGCAGTTAAGACAGATAAGGTAGATTGCCCTCTGTGGATCCCAGCCCACAGGTAAATGTAAGATATCCTGAGGCCAGAAGGGGATGAGGCATCAGCAGGTAAATCCTCTTCATAAACTCACAGCTGCCTCTGGTACCCTGTCCTCTGCCACCAGAGACAGAGCGACACTGGGTATTCAGTGTCTGTGGGCCCTTGGAACAACAGGCCATGTACATTTATATAATAAAATGGTGATCTTTGAGTGCTTTTTACCTCGAGTAATTAAGGACAACAACAATAATTCAGGAATCAGTAAAAATGTAAAATTGAATTTCTAGCTAGCTCTGGTCAGCACAAATATCAAGACATTTTAAATAGTCATGTATTTAAATACCATACACTTCATGGCAAATGCAATTAGGCTAATTTTTCTGGCCTAATTTCAGTGTAAGTAATTACCTAACAAAGTTTTCCTAGCAGGATAGAGTACTTTCCACTTCCTACCTCACATTACTGCAGTGGATGGATGATTGTACCAAGTTGCTTCTGGGCTTGCATGCATCCCAGGGCTGCAGGCTGCACCCTGTCCTCCAGTTGTGATCCTTGAGCCACGGCAGAGCAGCTCTGATGAGATCAGAGCAAGGACAGAGTGCAGAATTCTGGTGTAGTCAAGAGAAGGATTTTCCTTGTTTGAAGTCTCTTTGCAGCAATGCACTTTTATAAGGGTCTGCTCATTTACTGAGATATGCCCACCTGATTGCACTGTTCATCACATTGGCCTCGTTGCACTGGGAAAGAAGATGTTTTTCAGAGCAAATATTTCATGGAGTAAGATACTAAGTTTAGATCTGTATTCATACACTTTCACAACAATGCCCTGTATGCCTCTCAGTCCTGGATCTCAGCTGCCTGCCCAGGTCTGACATTCTAACAGCATGAGGACAAGGTCTTGAGAGCATTTTTGTGTTTTAAACACCTTGAATACCTGGACTGCTGTGTTTGAACAGTAGCTGTTCTAGTATTTCATCAATATTTCACATACAGTGTGATGCACTGCGTTTGTTTTCCTATATAAATATATCCTTTACTGATGTTGCCTTTCTTTCTTTACCCTTCTCTATTGCCCTATTAAGATGCTACCTAGGCCATGGCAAAAATCTGTTTATAGGACTAGGGACTGTATATGTGCTCCCTATTTGGAATTTGTCACCTAGCATACCACACATAATTTATAATCTGAACTAAATCTACGGCATATTAATGAGTACACTGTGGATGTGTGGATGTTTATTTTGATGCTAGTCAGATTTAGAGTAGGATGGAAATAAGGTCACCATGCAAGCAAGGAGCACAATATCTTGGTAAAGAGCTTCCCTAAAAGTGCTCAGACCTAGTAGCACAGGTTAGAGCTGTGCAGAATCCACGCATTGTGCTCAGATCCATGACATGTAATTTCTAAGCTGGTGTTTTCCAAAAAGCAGCAGTGAGCCAGAGGATTTGCCCTGCAGAAAGTGGAGCAGGGAGGAAGTTACTGGCGGCTGTAGGCTGCCACAGGCTGGTGGAAAGCCAGCTTGCATAGCCCTCGCGCCCTGACTTGTTTCCTCCGCGTGGGGAAGGGAAGCTTCAGCTACTGAGAGACTTCAGGAGGATAACAAGAAAAGGCAAGAATCATAGAATAGTTAGGGTTGGAAAGGACCTTAAAATCATCTAGTTCCAACCCCCCTGACATGGGCAGGGACACCTCCCACTAAACCATGTCACCCAAGGCTCTGTCCAACCTGGCCTTGGACACTGCCATAGATGGAGCATTCACAACTTCCCTGGGCAGCCTGTTCCAGTGGCTCAGCACCCCCACAGTAAAGAACTTCCTCCTTATATCCAATCTAAACTTCCCACTGTAGTAAATTGATTTCTAACCATAAGAAGACATTTGGATAATTCAGTATCACAACAGACACTCATATGTGAAAGGGTAAGTGGATGGCACATGCAAAACAGTGGAAATATTGACCTCTTGCTTGGAAGAGGTTCATGCTGGAGGCTGCAAAAGGATCCAGCTCCTAGTCAGACACTGTGGCATATAGAATAATCTTAACAGCTAGCATTTTTGTTTTGAATTGTAGTCAAATAGAATTGGGCAAAAGTCAAGGCTATTTTGATGAAAATACTGATTTAGATGCTATTTTCTCTATAGGGGGATTGTGCATATTGGGCATCTTTGAATATTGCTTATTGACTCTCTATTAGACATGCTGAGTTTTTACATCTACATTACGACTACAAGAAATCCTAGTCACATAGACTGAAACTTTTATTCTCATATATTTTGACCTTAACATGAGACAGAAAATAAAATAGTTGAAAATATAAATAGCTGAAAATAAAGTCAGCTGAAGGCATATACTCTCTAGAGACCAGCCATCATCTTCCTGTAGCATGTGGTGGTAAAGTCCAGTCTCTTTCATTTTTCAAATTTCTTGAGAGAATTGTTCAGGTTCATGCTGAGAAGTTGACAACAATTCACATATACTGCAAAGCACTAGAAATTGATGCTTTCTTAGTATTTTGCGTTTTTTAAAACTAAACATAGGAAAAGCATGGTTTGCTGACTTATAAAAGTAATAAATAACTGTTTGCATAAATATTATTTCTATCGTCAAAATTCTACTTTACATTTTAGTAAGGTAGCTCATCCCATAGTTGAAATCCTGTTGAGGTTATTTGGCTGAATAAATGTCATTTGCAGCTGGAGACTTCTGGGTTCTGGATACTTTTACCTTCTTTCCCTCTTCTCCAGCATGGGCTGGTAATGACTTTCTGGAGCTCTGTTGTAACAGGGAAAGGAGCTTCTCATTTATGCCCATCTGTTTCCACCACAACTTGGGCATCAGTCAGAACGTGACACTGAAAACCTCACTCATTTTGGAGAAAAAGGGGGTTTTGATGGCTGTAGCACAACCTTCCAACACTGCTGTGTGCGGCTTCTTCCTGTGTGACAGGGATGACGCTTGCCTTCTCTGAGGCACTACTGCTCCTCAGCTGTCGGCTGATGGTGATCATTCCCTACTCTGAAAGGATGTTGTAAACCAACCAGATTTCCAAGAAAATGTCAGTCTGCACAATCTTATTGAGAAATTATTGTTAAATGTTAACATAATACAAAACGAATGAGAAAGGAAGATCCCCGCTTCAGTTTTATCCTGTGCCATTCTGGCTGTGTCTGATATTGCTTCCAGCACACCTGCAAAACTCTGAGAAAAACATTCAAGCTATACCTTCTGGAATAGATCCTTTTGGGGAAAAGCCAGTGAAAAACAGTTAGAGTTACAGTCCTAAAAATATTCATATTATCCTGTCTTCTCATCAAAAGCTAAAGGAACCCCTTAGGAAATGACAACAGGCTGTAGCACTTACGGATGGTGGTGATGATATATATATGTGTGTGTGTATATATATATATAAATTTGGTACTTATATAGATATAGGGATATAGGCATATAGACATTTATCTCTGGAGGTAAAGAGATACCATCTGATGCTACTATTAAAATGGCAAAAGAGCAATTGGCTGAAGCTGAACCCAGACAAGATTTAGGTGATTATCTGGTCAGAAAGACATATCTTTAAAGACCAAAGCTTTGTTCCCAGTCTGCCAACTGGTGCAAGGCCCTGGGTTTCCACAGGGGGCAAGTGATGAGGTTGAACAAATGTGCAAAAATGCCTTCTTGTTCTTGAGTCTTTTCTTTGCTTATAATCTTAATGGGCACTTGACTGCGGCATTCGTCTCCTCCATGCTGGCACGGAGAAATTTGCTGAAGCCAAAGCCGACCCACAGGCTGCCTCCATCTGGGATCCTGGCTGGTCAGTCTCCTTGTGCCATGGCTGCTGCGAGCTCCTCAGCCTGGTTCCAGTCTCGGTTGGCAACCAGCCCCAGAAAGATGTCTTGGCTTCATTTTTCAAATCCGTTAATAAATGTATCAGTCCCCATTTGTGCCAAAATTTGTGATGACAGCTCTGACCTTGAGGGATGGTGGGGATGAGAAGGACAGAGAAGTAATGTGGGAAAAGCCCCAGTATAGCAGAAGAGCATTTACACTGAAGCAACCTCTCATTGCTGGGAGCTCAGCCTGACATTAGGAAGCTGTGCTCCAAGAGAGAGCCTCTGCTCATATTGTGGTGCTAACAAATAAAATGCCCCTTTTAGTCCTCTGCTCCTTTCACTTCTCCCAGGATGAAACAGAGTAAAATCACCAAAGTAGCTTTCTCAGGCAGAGATCTAACTTTATAACACACATGAAACTCCCTGAAGTCCACCAGGTAATTTGCTGTTGCTATTGATTTTGCATGAAGCACTTTCATATGTTATAGCAGTAAGTGACATAAGAAAGTTCTAAGAGAGGAGGAATGCATAGCTATCTTTAAAGGACAATAAAGTGAAAAGGACTTATTTACAGATAGTGAATAAACATAAGATAAATAGGATCAACTTTCCTGAGGTCTGACCGAAACATGGTTCAATTTCAATAGTCGTAAGTGCTGAGTGTTAACAGCAGCACCTTAAGGGATAACCCATAATGTTACACACACAGATCCACTCGATCATCTTCCCAGAGGAATATTAGGGAACACGTGATAGAGGTTACCTGCAGCATTTTATGAAATTAATTCAGAAAATATGTTGAGAAACCCAGACCCTTTCCTATGAAATTTTTAAGCTATGAATTTGCTGGGCTCAAAATAGAAGCAATCCTGTGAGAAGCAGCTCAGATTGATGGTCAGTGAGTCTGCTGTCTTCATTGTTGTGTTGTGACACAACACCACGTAGCTGAGGTCTGGAACTGTTCCCAGAACCAACACTGAGATAAATATTCAGTCTTTCCCTTCACTCCACATTTCTCTTTCCTGTTTTACCAGGATGTTTGCTTCCAAGTTGACCCATCTAACATTCCTGCCAATGACAGACAGCTGTCCTTGGAAGGGCAAGAGAAATAAAAAAAATAAGTGAGGCTGAAGCTGTGGTACAGTGCTTAGTGTACCAAGCACTGACAAAATAAATCCTACACTCTGCAATAGCCCTGTCCCATACTACTGCCAGTCCCATATTTCAAGGCCAGATTTCCCTGCATCAGGACAGGTATTTTATTTAACATTTCCCTTCAGAAATAGCTTCTCAACCCAAAATTAATTTAGAGTGGGATTATCCCAATGTAGATGCAGTGTCAGACAATATAAAAGTAATGTAAAGGCTTCTTCACCGTATCCTTCCCTGCATCCATGGCAAGTCAGAGCCTCAACTTGATGGTAAAGCCCAGGGAACCAGAACAGCTTATAAAAGAATGGTGATCAGTCTGACATGTCACTGAGGACTGGCCTAATGGTTAGATTCAGGGCAAACTGAGAGCAACCTAAACTCATCAATGTTTCTGCAGGGTTTGCAGTACTCTTCTTCCCAGTGGCTCATGTTTTGTCTCCATCACAAGCCACATTGAGCTGTTCTCAGACTCTGAACAGGGAGGGAACAGGGCCCTCTGGGCTGCCAGAAAGGTGGCTGCAGCTAAGGTGCTGGTGTTCTTTTGTGCATAAGAACCAAGGCTAGCTGATAATGCTAGATCACATCAGATAAAAATGTTCCTTCAGCCCAATACCCAGAACCAGCACAGCCTGCCTTTGCTTGGGGGTCATCGATTTCCTAATGAAGTCAAAAGCTGGGGAAAAAAAAAAAAGGTCTTGTTCCTGTTAGTGCCATGATCCCACATTTTCAAAAGTTTGGATTCACTTGCCATCACATCAGTAGATTTTTATATTCTATTAGCTTTAACTTGAAATACTAAGGGCCTGCCTATACACTGAGCTTCCTTGGCCTCATGCTGAGAATCCAGGGATTAAAGCATGTGTAATTCAGGCATGGCAAACGCTAAGCTGGGGCTGTAGACTGCAAAAAGTTGTTACTATATGGCAAAATGTCCTTTCCATTTAAGTGGTTCTGTTGGTGCCAAACCATCTGAGAGCCTAACCCTGATCATATTTTCTAATGTGGTTAAATGGGACCTCTGCTCCTCTCCACTCTGCTCTGCTGGGGAGGGCACAAATGCTCCAGAAGCTGCTGAGCTGTCCTGCCATGTGCCATCAGGACAATTGTGTCTCCTCATCTCAAGCTCCTGCCAGAGTTGGCAGCCCTTACTAAATCCACTAGAAGGGCACATGAAGGTGGTCTGACAGGTAAATGTGGATAACAGAGAAACTTACGCCACTCCTAATGACATTCTTAGAGAAAACACGACTTCTTCCTGTGAGGTGGGATTCATCAAATACATTTGAAATCTACATATTTTTCAAAAAGAAAGAGTATGCAGAATCTCATGCATCAATTGGAGGAGTTTGAGAAAATATTTTTTTTCTTTATGTTGTCTATAATATGTGTTAATGTTACCAATATTGTTATATCTTCTTAGAAAATAACTCTGCCTGGTTTCAGTCGCTTGCTAGGTTTAATTCATCCTACCTGTCATATCACTACAGCTTTTTGCTGGTTGTTAGAATTGTGGTGATGTAGAATCATAGAATGGTTTGGGTTGAAAGGGACCTTAAACTTCATCTAGTTCCAGTCCCCCTGTCATGGGCAGGGACACGTTCAACTAGACCAGGTTACTCAAAGCTCTGTCCAACCTGGCCTTGAACTCTGGCAGGGATGGGGCAGCAACAACTTCTCTCAGTAATATGCAACACTAGCTGATTTGTACATCAGTAGGTTAATATTCTTGTTGCAGTTCAACTTGCATTGCAGAGGTATACTCAAGGAAGCTGATTTCCATGTCTTGATAGAGGAAATTAATGGTAGAAATGATAACAAATTGTCAAATTGTGGTTCTGAATATTAAGAATCAAAAGTAGAAGATGTGTAAGAAGGAACATTATGGTAATTTCAGTGAGCAGAGTGCTACCTCCTAAACTGCGGCTTTCATGCATAGCAGCCACAGGATTTCTATGGATGCATGCCTTTGCATGCATTTCTCTATAGCATGCCCAAGGTGCAGTAATTTTTATTCTCTAAGTGTTGTAGACTGTCATAGCACTGCTTTTTAAAATGTACTTCAAATAGGGAGGATTTCACTAAACCTTCAGAAGACATGAAATGTGGAGTCATAAAAGCCTGATTAAAGCATAAGAAACAAGTATCACTCAGTGGAAGCTTGTTTTATGTTATTGAATAAGATACTTAGAAAGCCAGTGGCTTTGGTTCTGTTATTTAACTGTTGTGTCACAATATAATTTTCTCTTTTTTTATGAAAGGAGAAACAGCATGATTGTTTTCTTTATCTTTCATTCAGCAGTACTGATGTTGTCACAGGAAGAATGACTTTACATCATTAGATTCTCTCTGGTAATTAATTCACTGAGATTTTGGTGTTGCCCTACACAGCAAAACCAGGTGTAATTGCACCACATATGCAAAATCATAATATTAGGTGAATCAAACATTTTTCTTGAGTGTGGATCTCAATGTATTGTGTGTTAAATTCCACAGCTCAGCTCGCTGCTGCCTCCCTATACCTGGATTTCTGCATCTGTTATCTAACAGTCTAAAGGTATCCTTTCCCCTGCACATAGAGCCATGATAAGCATCTCATAAATGCCTGCATTTCCCAACAGTGACATAACTTGTTTTTATACTCCACATATGGATGTCAGAAAACACCATGCACATAAATGACTACAATGTTTCCATAGAAACTAACGTACTTCAGGCAGAAAAATGGAATGAGATTTATAAAATTTATTATAAAAAAGCAAAGGGTTAAAAAATAAAGAAGGACACCAAATCTTCTCACATTTTTGCCAAGATGCTCAAAAAAGATGTTCAATACAGATCTTTATAAAGTATCTTTTAAAAATCACGATTGATGTAATGACACTATCCTGGAGAGCTAGACTGTTAGCTTATGTATTTTGCTCTGTATCTCTGTCTCCTGTAATGTAATCTGGAGAGTGTTTTGCTTCCTGACATATTTACAGATAGTACTGAACACAGTGCTGAGGTGCCTGTGGGATGCTTGTGTGCCCCATATGTGTCCTTTGGGGGCCTGACGTACTCCCTTCAGGGGGCTAAACCTCACTCTCATGGCTGGTTTGCTGCTAAGGAGAAAACCAGACTCAGCTGAGGAGGAGGCACGGATACAACCTTTCCTTCTTGAATTTTACAGGAAAAAATGAGAGGCAAAGCAGGCACCACTCTCCCAGAGCAATTTCTGTGCTTGGAGCTGCCACAGCTGGACCAAACAGGGACGTTTTCTGACTGAGCTCTGCTGATCTTGGAGCTGGGATGGCAACATCCCTGCAGTGACACAGTTTCTGACACTTGCAGTATATCCCATCCATTCCAATGCTCACCAGCCACTGTTTCAGCACGGAGCTTCATGTTTGCCCTGGGTTGAAATTATTTCCTGGTGACACGAGAGTGGTTTCCCCCTTTTCAGCACCAGGCTGCCTGCTCCTTGGCAACTATGTGCTGCCTGTCTCAGCTCCAGGTTCAGCTGCATCAGCAATGCCCGTAGGGCTGGTGCTGCCTCCTCTGAATTTGTAAGACCTGCAAAAATGTATAGGCAAGACTGAGGGTTACTGTTGCAGAACAAGGGAAAGAGTTAGTGGCATTTTCCTGTATTCATTTTCTTTGAGAGACGGCGAACAGTTTTGTTTTGCCTGGCATGTCATCAAAAAAGGTTTTCCAGCTCTGCCTCAAGTCTGATGCAGACACAAGACAGATGTTGCTATATGTTTTTCAGTAATTTTCCCATCCAAGTCTCTTGGTCTTCCCTCTATGACTCCTGCATAATTCAGGTTGCTTACAGTGGTTGAAGGTTTCTGTTTGAATTTCTTCTTGTTTGTTTGCCCTCCCAGACTAAAATCATAATACTTTACCACCAGCCTGGGGACTGCTACACTGATGCATCAGCTGTGTGTTCCCAAGGATCCACTCCAGGCCCAGCTCTAACTCCTCTGGGTCTTCAGTGGGGCATGCTGGACTCTCCAGACAGCAGCTTTCACAACAGAAAATAAAGGTCTCAGTGTATTGTTATCAGTAAGGTTGTTTTATTCTAGGCCATTAAGGGTGGTGGGTTTACATCATTTAGTAAGTGATACTTATTAAATTATCCTTAGAAGTGTGTATCCAAGCTGTTTTGGGAAGGGAAAAGTGACTACATAGTTGTGAGGTGACTGAGTATCTAAGAGGATGGGTTAGTGGACAATAGAAACTTCCATGAATTAGTCATCTCTTTAAAATAACTCAGGTTCACCACAAGCAAAAACAGTTCTTACTTGTCATCTGGCAAATGCATCTCAGTTTCTAGCACAGCACAAACTACAAAAATCACAGCTGCCACCGTCTCTTGGTGGGCTCAGCAGTGAGAGACTTGACATCGAAATTGAATTATTGCCTTGTCTTGGCAATGGTCATTCCAGGTGAGTACTGAAACACACACAAAAAGCTAACAGCCAGGTACATTAGGGCTGGATCCATCCATAAAGGATGTAGACACTGAAGCATGTAATTCGGGAAGCTGCAGTGTCTCCAGTGTCTTCTGAACCTTATTTCAGGGGCCAGCACCCTCTGTACCTTAGCAGGGAGCCCTCTGGATGTACTTACCCTGTCCTGCAATGTGAAAGGAACAAAGGTGCCCCAGAGGGATTTCTGCTTTCAGGCTAAGGGCAATATTACAATATCAGTCCTCATGTCCCTTATCCCTCCCATGGACCCATGTTTATGTATATTAAACCTAGGCATCCTTAAAGTCAGTCTGCACATTGACACAAACCCTTTGTCGTGGTTTAAGCCAGTCGGCAAGTCAGCCACGCAGTTTCTACTCCCCCTCCCCAGAGTGATGGGGAGGAGAATTGAAAGAATGTAACTCCCACGGGTTGAGATAAAAACAGTCCAGTAACTAAGGTATAACACAAATCACTGCTGCTGCCATCAATAATAATAATGATAAGAGAAATAACAAGGGAAGAGAATACTATACCACCCGCCAGAAATGAGCCTGACAGACAAGAGGATGTGCCCTGCCGGGTAACTCCCAGTTACATCCCCGGGCATGACGTGCTGTGGTATGGAATACCTCTTTGGCTAGTTTGGGTCAGGTGTCCTGTCCCTGCTTCCTCCCGGCTTCTTCTCCTCCCTGGCAGAGCATGAGACTCACAAAGTCCTTGGTCAGGGTAAACATTCTGACCAGCAACTGAAAACATCGGCTTTATCAGTATTATTCCCAGGCCGAAAGTCAAAAACACAGCACTGCACCAGCTACTAAGAAGGAGAAAAACTGACTGCTGCTGCTGAACCCAGGACACCCTTTGTTGCCTAACCTTTACATGCTTAATCTCCATTTATAGAAAACTGCCCCAGCAACAACAGCTCCAGCTGTACCTTCCTATTGCACAGGCAGTGGTAGGATGTGTCTGAGCAATGCAACTCACCTCCTAGCCTATCTCATCAGCAGCCCTTGTGAGGACTGATCTAGCAAAAGATTTCTCTCTGTATTGACTTTAAGTATGTCCTATTCCTCCTTGACTTCAACAGAATTACTTACATGTTTGCAGGTATGCACAAGCTTAAGCACTTTGCTAGATTAAATATCTTTTTGAAAATGATGAATTCTATTAAATAAAGGTAGAGTAGGAAATGCTTGCTGCAGTCTATTTAGCAGTGGGAGCCAGAAAAGGCTCAAAGGATGGGTAAGACATAATGGCAAGGTAACATGTATAGCCCAAACTGACAAAAGAGACATTAGTGTTTGGATTCTTCTGCCTGTTGGGACCCATTTTGAACATCTTGGTAAGTCCGAATTCTCAGAAATTGAAAGTCAACAACCCTCAAGAAACTGGGCTCTTACCAGGCACTTAAATGAAGCATCTTCAATCTTCAGACAATTCTGAAAACTTTTGATTCCCCTCCTTGAAGAGTTCTCCAGATAGCAATTCCATGTAACCTATCTGCTTGGTCCCTGAAACAGTATTAAACTATTAAATAAAAGTTCATTAGCTGCTTTTGGCAGGGGCTCTCCTGCTGTACATATGCAAGAAGGCTTCAGAATATACTGGATGCTGATATGACCTACACTAAAAACTGTCCACTGTTACAAAATCCCTATATGCAACTAAACATACACATGTAAAACCTAGAGAAGTGGCACGATTAACAGCTAGGGCAAAACAGATTCTCTAGGGAGAGCATCTGCACCCAATGAGGTTGCATATCTCAGATCTCTGTCAGCAAATCTGACAAGATAAAATGCTTACACTATATCTAGTTAAATCTTACAGTTCTGAATAAACACATAAACATACACAAAGGTGTGTTTCAGTGGCAAAGCTTACAATTTTATTAGAATGTACTATTACTGCATCATAAGAGCATCTTATCTATAGACAGCAGCTGACTGTGAAACTGGCAGATTGGGCACTGCCCATTGGCAAACAGTCTAATTCTACCATTTTTTTTACAGTGCATAGTTAGAAAATCTTAGTAATATCCCGTTGTATTGCAGAGGCTGCAGAGCTGAGCTTTTGGTGCTGAGAAGCTTCAGACATTTTTCTGCTGGTTTTGAGAAAGATTCTGATGGTATGTTCATGCTGAGTAGCAGTACAGAGCTGCATATGGTCTCAGCAAGTATAATACGCCAACGCAGGCAGTAAGGTATCTCACCCCAGCCTTTTCTCGTGACAAGATGTGATGCTGTCCACAGAGGGTAATGAATGTCCACAGAAGGTAATGAACCTGCTTTCACAAACAACAGTAGATGTCTTTTGGTGAGTCATACTGTAAAAACCTGCTTTTCTGTTGCTGAGGTCTTAATCCTAGTTACCTGCTTGTGTGGAGTCACATCATAATTATGTCTCTCTGCTGTTAACTTGTTAACAGCTGTCAATGTCCTTCAGTTGTGATGAACTCCCTTTCTGTGACTTTCCTGTAAGCATCCATTTTTCTCTGGTCTTTTGGCTGCCTTACTCGTGCCCATCTGCTAACATGGCAGGATGCTGCTTTCAGATTGGACCCTTGCTCCAGCAGAGGTTCTGGGAGATGTTAGGGTTAGGCAGTAGACTGTTTAACATTGTCTCACAGGTGAAAAAGTCTTCCCCTGTGCCGGCTCCAAGGAATTTGCAACCTGTCTCTTTTTACACTCTGCTTATATTGCAAAACCATTGTGCTGTTCCTTCAACAGCCAGGGTTGTCTGGGCCAGATGGCCCTCTTTGTTGCTCAGCTAGAAAAGATCTGAGGTGATTCCTAGAAACAGACTGTAGATTACAAATCTGGGTGTTAAGAATGCAAGAGTTCAAGTGTTTTCCGTGGCCAGTGTGTACAAAGCCCTTGCTTCTATATTCCTGTACCTATGGAAAGGTCAGAAGAATGGCTTTAGGGTGGTTGCTGCTTGTTGTTTTGAAAACTTTGTGTCTAAGTTAATACTCCATTAATTTGTCTTAATTTCCAAGCTAACAATGTGAGAAAGACTTGCATTTGGCAGATTTTTTCAGGAAGGTGACTTTTCCTGCACAAAAAGTAGGCAGTTAATAACCAGAAGAATATATTTATTAGCAGAAAAGAAGGCAAAAATTAATGAGGTCAAAAGACCTTCTGGTGACTAATATCTTGTTACTCATTGGACCATAAAAATGGTCCAGAGCTATATGAGAGTTTGCATTCTTGCTGTGCAAATATCATGCTGGGGATGGCTGGTAATATTTTGGGACCAAACTAAACAGCAGAACCAGAAGTGCCTGTTTACTCTAAAAAAGCAAACATCTTAAGTTGTACTACCTGCTTTAAAACTAGTAATGTGTTTCATGCTTGCTCTCATGAAACTAAAGAAAAATATTCACACGTGTAGTTGTTCTTCAAAGTGACTCTTCAAAGTATAAGACACAGGCTAAACAAGAATGTTCATGCACAGAAAGGTAATAAAATATTAGTGCATTGAGTACAAAGTACAGGATATAGAAAATGCTCTTTTTCATCAAAAAAACTCAAAAATTCAATAGCAGAAAAGCTACAACTCTTATTATTTGCCTAAAGGCCAACTGTCCTAGCTAAAACTCATTGACATGGATTGCAATAAATGGGACCATTTGCTACATGAACAGCTAATGGAAGTATTTGATGATGCCTTTTTTAATTTTTTTATTAACGGTGACCAAGGAGGCACTAGACTATGAGAGGCTATGTTCATATACACTTAAATGTCAGAAGTAAGCAAGAGGAAACAAATTCTATATATGAAAGAAACTGCAGTGTTGCAGCCTGTGTTTCTTTAGTAGAGCTCCCATGTATGTCTGGATAGAAATTCCCTTCCATTTCTCAGTTCAGAATAAGATGAACTACTTCAAATCCCTCCCCCAGGTGGGAAGCATTTCCCTATTGCCATGCAGGAGAGGTTGACCAATATGATATACAATGGGTATAAGAAGGACATTGTGGAGCGAGTCCAGAAAGGGGCCATGAAAATAATCGGAGGACTGGAGCACCTCTCCTGTCAAGACAGGCTGAGAGAGTTGGGATCGTTCAGCCTGAAAAGAGAAGGCTCTGAGAGACCGTATTGCAGCCTTTCGCTACTTAAAAGGGACTTATAAGAAAGCTGGGACAAACATTTAGGCAAGGTCTGTTGTGACAGGACAAGGGGGTAATTGTTTTAAGCTTTTTAAAAGAGGGTAGATTTAGACTAGACATAAGGAAGAAATTTTTTACTATGAGTCTGGTGAGGCTCTGGCACAGGTTGCCCAGAGAAGTTGTAGATGCCTTATCCCTGGCAGTGTTCAAAACCAGGTTGGATGTGGCTTTGAGCAACCTGGTCTAGTGGAAGGTGTCCTTGATTGTTGCAGGGAAGTTGGACTAGATGACCTTTAGAGGTCCCTTCAAACCCAAACCACTCTATGATTATATGAAATAAATCAGTCACAAGAGGAAAACACTGCTGTCTCTGCTATGGCACATTTTTACCATTGCTGACTCTCAGAGTGGATATGTTATGTGTTTGATGGAAGGAAAGAGGAGCCACTACTTCTCCTAAGGAAAGGAAAAGTTGCAGGGAAATGGAGCCTGGAAGAGGAAATGTGCACAGTTAATACTGTGAATGTTTAGGCAAGTTCCTGGGAATGCCTGGAATCTTTATTGCTGGTGAATAAATCTCACCAGAGCTGACAGCTGCAGGGATGTTTGGAGAGTTGGTCTAAGGTATGAAATGAGGCATAAAAAAGGAGAGTAGTCCAAACTGTCATCTCTGTGCTGCTGCCTTATCATCAGTTCTGACACAAATATCATGGAGTAAAGATTTATGGTGTGCACTCAGTTCTTTGGATAATTGGATGCTAAATACACACAGAGCTCATCTTCCAGATATTTGAAGCCCTTCCAAATTAGGTAGTAGCTTTTTGTAACTAAAAATTTCAGTAAACTGCCCAAACATGCATCCCTTCCCCCTTGATTGTGGACTTCAAATACTTTAGCCTTGGTACACCTTTGAACTGTTCCTGGGCAAACTACAGGCGTTTATTTAATTTCCTTGGGGTAGTTTATCAGCTTTTTTTACACTCAGACTTAACATGAACATCATAGAATCATAGAATAGTTAGGGTTGGAAAGGACCTTAAGATCATCTAGTTCCAACCCCCCTGCCATGGGCAGGGACACCCCACACTAAACCAAAGATCAAAGTTATATCCACATCATAAAATTTATTAACATCTGTTACAGACAGCTAATTGGTTAGGTCAAAACCTGTCCAGCCCAGAGTGCAATCAGCCACAAAATCAGCAGTTACCCTGCCCTCACTGTCCAGATCATCATCATCATATTGAACTGGATGGAGCCTTGAACTATCCTGAGCTTTCTGTAACCCAGGGATCCAAATTCCTGCCCCTAGGAAGCCAAAGTCCATTCACATCAAGGGGTGCTCCCCTCCTTGGGGGGAAATGGGATCATGGCACACTATGAAATGAGCAGATGAAGCAAACCTGTGATTAAAAGAAGGAAAAAGAGAGCAAAAAGGAATGGGAAAAGATAAAAAATGAGATCTTGTTAGCAAACCTAAATGAGATCACATGGTGTTGTCCTGGGGAACAAGCAAAGGGAATGGCAAAACAAGCCAGTACAGATGAGAGGGCTGATCTGAGTGAAAATAAAGAGCAGAACTACTGGTGAACATCTGAAAAGGTCAGCAGAAAGGCTTGGCCTTGGTGTGTCTTTTGAGAAGAGCATGACTTCAAGAGCTCTGTCCAAAGAAGTGTGGTGCTCTGGAGAGAGCCTTTCATGGCATCCTTCCCTGGGTGCTCCCCTTTGCTGAGGAGGCTGGCAATAAACTGCAGAGTGCTTTGTACTGACTCAGCTTTGTTTGACCAGCAAAGGAGAGCTGAAGCTCAGCACTCCCTTTTGTCCTGCAGTGCTTGTGTAGGCTCCAAGGGGAGCATTTTAGAAATTCAGCAGATAACGGCTGTATAATCACCCCATCAGCGTTAAGACAAGCAAGGATCCCAGGGCTGAGGGGATGCTATTGCAAGCAGATGTCCTATCTAAATCACAGCTCCTTGGATCAGGGGGTCATATGTCTTTATGAGAAAGCCATGATTACTTTGACAAAATGTGGATTCAGAAAATAATCACCCTCTTCTCATTATCTGTGATATTTCTTTCATCTTTTTCCCCATTTGCTTATTGAATCATTTCAAATGCGCCCTTGTTTCTTTGCCTCTGGCCCTTCCTTTTCTGTCTCCAAATCATCTGTCAGGCATTTAAAAGCTTTCCTTCCTCCTCTCTTATTTTATCATCAAATAGATTTTTTCTCTGAGAAATCTGAGCCTGAGAGCCTCAGCAGGAGTCAGTTGGCACAGCCTTATTGGTGGCACTGGAGCTCTGCCGATTCTTCCAGGCAAGGATCTGGCTCAAAGATTTTAGAAGTGTCTGCCTTGCTGATGTTGCCACTTTACAGGGCCCTTGCTGTGCAAAGCGGTATCTTCAGAGGCCTTTTCAGATGCTAGTTCATACAGGCAGTACTGACAACCCAAACAGACAAGGCGAGAGGGCTTTTAGCACCACAAGGTGACAAAACTGTAGGTGTCTGTGTGCAGGTTTCTGGTCAAGTAGGAGACCAAATTCCCTAGATCTCACCTTGCTGAGTTTTAGTCTGCCTCAAACTGGCATCTGGTGCCTGTGAGGGTATTGCTTTCTGCCTTCAGCTGCAAACTGGAGTTCAATTGCACCACACCAGGTGAAAAATCTTGACCCACATATTAATCATCTGAATTAACACATGAAGTCATTGTCAGAGGCATGTGAGCCATCTGCAAGAAGCAATGTAAATATGTGGAAAAAAGTCTACTTTTCTGTTTGCTCACTGTCCTCCGGTATTTCCTTGCATTCCTTTAAGAGATGGGAGATTTCTCAAACATATTAATTTTGAAGATTTCTTTCCTTGGAGACCAGCTAAAGAAAAATCTCTGGGAATATGCACAATTTGTTACTCATAAGTCACGCTCTCTTGCTTAGTCATATCCCTGTTTCTCTGTTCCCGGCTGGAAGCATTATGTAACATCTGTGCTCTACGTAAGGATGGTAGCAGGACAGGCTTCACATATACATGTACAGATACATCTTTTCATATGCACTTATATATGTGTGTGTATTCCTAAATATTTATAGATATAAATCAGTCTTAATCATGTAGCTTCTGCTTCCAGCAGGATGTGTCTCAAATCTATGGGGAGACTATTGCAGACCAAAAGCTCTGGAAATGTGAGCCTTCACAAGGTAGAGCAAAATAAAATCCATCATGTTAGTAGTCCGGCATTATTCTTATTCATCTGGCAGACAAGTAAAGTAAATGCATCAGCAAAGCCCAGGGTTGAGAATCAGAATGTGGTGCAAGAAACAACTAACTCCTGCTTTACAACAATCCTGAGGCCTCCTGTCCAATCCACACCTCCACTCACGGCAAGCCAAAGGCTTCCACAACCATTCTAGGCCTTAAATGAGACAGTATATATAGAAGTCACTGTAATTTTCAGGGAACCATGGCAGCTACCTGGACAGAACACATGGAAAGTGCCAGATAGTATACAGCACCTGGCTACAGCTCAGAGGCCAAATTGTAGAACTATTTCCCCTTTTGAAATAAAAGAAACATTACTGCCCACACGTCCTTCTATGCCAGCTATGTCCAGGCCACGTTGCTTACCCAGATAATTAAACCAGAGCACAGTTCATTAAGAAGGCAGAGTTGCTTCCTTTTTCTAGGTCTAAGTGCATGCACCCAGGTGAAAACACTACAATTTCCTATGCACAAGGTGAAAAATAAATACACATGAGAAAAGAAACTAAGAATAGAGATAAATAAGCTGGAAAACAGGGGGTCTGCCTTGTAAGTCAGATCCAATGGCTTTTACCACCCCTGTCCATATATGTGCAGTAGTACAGTGCCCCCTACACCTCAGCACAGATTTATTTCAGAATTAGCTGTGTGCAAGGGGCACCAAAACAGTACTATCATTTGCCAGAACACCTGGTTTTCCCCTAGAGGTTTCAGATCCAAAAGCTGAGATCTGACAGATTTTTCATGGTGTGATTGCAGACATGTAAACTGGAGGCAGCCAATTTCATTTTGCTCACCAGCTTAAGAAATGTAAATCTGGGGCTCTGAAATATTCTGATTACTTCTCCCCCAGTGGATCTTTGTGGCTTGAATAACACTAAAATTGCATGACATTCCACCCCCAGAAAATACATAATTCATATCTGCAATCCAGCATCTGTATCAGCTTTGTTCAAGTTCCAGGGGGAACATTAATTTCAGAATGAGGGAATCCCTTATTTCATTATAGGGGTAAAAATGTAAATTTCCATGTTGACTGCAATTTCCATGTTATTCACTTACAAGGAAGCAAGGACTGTGCTGATGGCGTACCCTGCACCAAGCTGATGGTTCGTGTGTGCTATAGGAAATACGTTCTTCTTGATCAATGTCATGTTGGCATCTCAGACATTGTGGTGTGGCCTTCACTGTTGCTAAAACTGACATGGTGACACTGAGACAGGTGAGTGCAGCACTGAGGCAGCTCACTAGGTGTCCGCTAAGTGAGTGACTTGGACATCGGTGGGAATGTGATAGCATTTACATTGGTTAGTAGAGAATAAGAAGACGTTCCCAACTGCTACATTTTGATCAGTGCAAACTAAAAGATCTCTCTAAACTGCTTTGGTTTTATAACAGTCAGCTCCCAGGTTAGAAGCAGAGATAACTCTGGGGCCTGCAACAGAGACTGCATTTTCTGGCAGACAAAAATCTGGAGTTTTCTATAAATGCACAAAAGGAAGCTGGGAATTAGGCAGAATGCTCTAATGACTGGCATGAAGTGTGTACAAGATGGAGATGTGATAAAACCCTGTTTGTTCATATCACTTTTGTGCAGCATCCTCACTTTAACTTTGTATTTATTGTATTCCTTTGAAATGTAGCTGCTTTGTAAGTATAATTAAGAACGGGTGCCCTGCACTTTGCAAACACGGGGATGCTGCCATGGCAACGGCAGAGGAACGCAGAGGAGCAGCTCTCCCTGATTAATGTAATTACATAGCAAGCCTGTATAATGCCTTTAAATACAGTTTACTTTTGTATGAAGGAGGCATAAAATGGATATTGTAAGTTCTATGTGTGTTAACATTCCAGAAATGCTCTTTGTACATGTTGCAAGATCATCATTTGTAGCAGATTACACACATCATGAGGGACCTACCACTGCATGGCAATTAGATTGGTGGTAAGGGATTAGGGTTTTGACTTTCCTCAAGCTCAGAGAGAGGTTGCTCTCTACTTGGTTTATTTCTGTTACATTTAGGTTTATATTTCAAAGTAAGGTTTTGTAAATGCAGTTGATTTTACTGCTAGAGGGTTAGAAGGTTCAAGTTCTTATATATATTACCAACTTTATTGAAGTTTGGAGTCCTATTCAGGTAAAAGGATAATTTTCAAGTGAGTAAAATTCCCTGTATGCCTAAATACTGGTTGCGTCAAGCCTCAGGCAAATAGGTGTACACATGCAGCTCCACTGAGTAACTGATGGTCACAAGTACTAATCCTCATCCTGCATTCCTCAAACGTTAACCGTCAATGCCCTCTTCTTTCCAGGAAAATATTTTCAGCATGGAGAGAGCAAAGAACTGAAACTGAGAGCCTGGGGATGTCTTACGGTGAGGCAGGGTGGTGACCCCTGTCTCAGTCCCTATGTTTGGCTGGTCTGGTACCATTTCAGCCAGCTCAGTCAGAAGCCTTCAATAAAGGAATGGAAAGGGAGTTTTGTGGGAAGAGAAAGCATATTTTTTCCTTCCAGGTCATCCTTGGATCTGAAATTATACAGTGTGGTGAGGACTGTTGGAAGCAATGTAATATATAGCTAATACAGGTGGAAAAAAATGGAAGAAAACTTTGGGGCCAAGGTTCCTTTCATGAGGCTAAGAGGCAGGAAAGCTTGGCATAAATCTTGCCAGGTATCATTCTGTCTCACAAGAGATATGAGCTCCCTTTTGGAGCCTAAGATTGTTAGGATAATCCACTGCCACTGTGAAGCTCTGCACATGTATTACAGTATAGATTTTTTCAAAACCGAAGAGCAGCTTACAAATCACAGTATTTTCGCAGATAAAAAGAGAGAGCATCCATTTAGAAATGGAAATCTTGGGATCCAGAGAACAATATTCTGTGAACTGAGGAAATTATATCATATTGAGCTGCAATAGCTAAGGAATGGTGTTCCCCCATGAATTTCGAAAGGCTCAAGAACTGTGTTCTCCTATGAATTGTGTGATGTATTATGAAAGGCCTGTGCATCTGCAATAACACATTTTCCTCTGTCAGCACAAAGCCATTGAAAACTACTATTTTGTGGTTACCACGTATGCTCTTGCTTTGAGTATTTATATATAAAAGCCTGGCAATACAAATTATTGTAAAAATCACAAGATCATGTTCCCTCCAGCTCCTTGCGTGATTCTTCTCTGACTATATGTATTTACATAGGCTGTTGACATTCGTATAGATCTTTCCAACAACACTGTTTAATCAGGAGAGCCTTGCACTTCATATTCTGGATTGTGGAGGTTGGCTAGAGCCACTGATTTTGCCAAGATGAAGAATATGTTGAAAAGCTAGGTTGTGACAACACATCTTCCTGGAAGAGTGTGAGGGGTTTTTTTAGTATTGAGAATCTTCAACATTAGAATTTGAGAAAATAGTTCATGTTTTCATATTAAACTGTGGCAAAATTCTCTTACAATAAATTTTTCTTTGTCTTACACTGGAGAAGGAGTAAATAAATGTAAATTAAAAGGAAAAAATCCACTTAAAATCCAGTTATTTCACTGGGACAAAAAATATAGAAAATTAAGTATTAAAAAATGGTTCTGAAGTTTTAATCAATTTTGAAAGCAATGGAAACTTCTACATTAAAACCTATTTGTGTAACAGGCTTGCCTTTTCTTAATGTTGCTCTTTACTTGCACATTTTCCGTTTATTCATTATAATCCCTCTTAAGTGGACAGTTCATTGTAGCCTCCCATTAAGAACTCTTCTGCATAAACAGATCTGCCAACAAAAGTCAGGAAATAATCAGGAAGTGACTTTTGTGAAAGCTCAGCAGTGTTCTTAGTTGTCTAATACTAGTGCATCTAATGTCTGGGAACAGAAGGACTTTCCTAAAAACTGAAGAGAAAGCTGACGTGTGAGCTTGTATCTCTCATAATGACTCAGAGCCAGACTCCTGACTAAGAGAATTTCATTGTTCATTCCACAGAATATTGTTAAATTACAAATTAGCAAAAGTGCTAGTCCGTACTCTCAGGCTGACATATGAATACGCATTATTCATTGCATTCTCATTATTTCCTTTCCCTTCATAAACCAGGAAATGAAAGACTAAAGAATTCAGCGTGAGGTGAGTTGAAACTATTGATGCAATCAATTTTAGCCATATGTTGATTTTTATTGAATTTAGCTCCCAAGTTTCCTCTTTCCATTCTCTCTTTTTCCATTCTATCTTATTATCTGTTCCATCTATGTTTGCAGCCATAAAAAGGGCACAGATACACTCTCTGGAGCACAGGTAGTTTTTTTGCTTGCCCTTTTTTTGAGTTTTTTTGAGTGTTTAGAGCAATGGCAGACTAAACTCTTACTTCAGCCTCCAGGTATTACGGTAATATAATTAATAAGAATGCCTGAATCCCTTTTAATAAGAATTGCCATCACACTGGTTCACCGATAAATCAGATTTCAACACTTAGAGACAGCATTACGTTTTGTTTGGATTTTTTTTTAAGAGCTCTTAGTAATGTGTCCAGTTACAAGGTTTACACTGTAGTCTTCTGGTTTTTAACTTTTGTATGCACATGAGTAATAATCCATCGGATTTCTCCCCTTTTTGTTACTCCTGACAATGGAGTTCTCCAATTGTTAATTCACTGCATCATGGGAACTTTCTGAATTTTCCTTTTGAATTTTATAGTAACTGAATAATCAAACAAGTGTAAGACAAGTAGAAGACCTTAGATTTTGAAAGAGAGATTTTCTCACCTTCTCAAAAGCTCCAAAGGAATGAGTGACTGAATGTGCTCTAAATACTTATCATTTACCTGGCAATACAGACCAGGTAGTTGGGATCAAGGCTAAATGCTTAATTATATATTTTGCTTTGAAGGCTATGCACACAGCTGTAATTTTTCATGACACAGTATGGAAAGTATTTGAGCTGCAAATGTCAAGGAATTGAAAATTAAAAAAAGTTATGCTTTTCCCTCTTTGGGTATTTTCTTTAATCAGGTTTGTTCGCATACTGAATTAAAAGTTGAGCTGAAAACTATGCAGTACAATTGCAAACTCTCTCCAAGGGCTGCTTTTACAACTCATTCTGTAGCAGCTCTGAAAATGAAGAGTTCAATTCATGTTAAACCTCTCAGTGCTTAAATTTAAAGACCCCACACAATTAAACAAGACCAAAACATACCCCATGCCTTGATGATTGTCTCGCAAACACTGGAATTGGTTAAAGAAAGAAGCCTCTGACTTGCAAACAGGTTTCCTCTAACAGCTGAAGGAAACAGGGGTAGGTGGTGTCTGAGCTTCAGTACTCCCATGCCCTGCTCAACATGCCATTCCTCCTGGACAGCCTAATTCCCTGGGGACACTGGTGCACGAGGGGCAAGCTGGGATGGAGCAAACACCTTTCACCTTGGGAGATATTCATGATGAAATCAGCATGCACACTGGAGTTCACAGGTATAAAAAAAGGCTGTGAGAATTTTTACCATAAGATGGAGTCTTGCCTACAATAAGGAAACTTTGTCATATGAATGGTTTGGCTGAAAAGCAGCATCTTGCAGGCTATTTATGCTTTCTGAGCATCAGCACAAGGTTGAGGCTACAGTATTGAAACTATCAGCCTCACCACTGACTTCAGTGGGAAAAGTTGGACTTCTGACTTCCATCCGCTTTCTTACTACTATTTTGAATGTCTCCAACCATGAAATCTCTAAAATTTCAAGGATGTAGTGAACAAATGAAATGCCTGTATAGTTCAGCCTACTAGATCAGTGGATGTCATTACACAAATAAGTTAAGAAACTTTAATTTCTCTCATATATCAATGAAAATGTACTAATTTTGCCTTAATGACTTTGCAATGCAAAGGAGCACATGCCCACATCCTGAGACTTCCTTGCTGGTCCTTTATAATCTGTTTTCTGAGTGTCCATGTGCTTTGTTGGCACAGATTCACTAGGTAAACCCACAGTATTTCAGGGTATAAGTTAAGCCTTCCAGCATGTGCCACTGGGCAGAATAAACACCAGCCCTTCTTGAACACCTTCTGTAGCCTGTATTCAGTGTCTTCAGCATATTCTTAATCAGAAAATAGCAATCATGTGGAGGATAGCTTTCCTCTATGAAGCAAATGAACTGTTGATTGAAGAGGTTAATGTTGGCAAGTATTCTGCTGCTAGATCTGCCTGATTTATTAATTTGAAACAAATGACCTCATGAGCATGTCATTGAAAAGATGTGTTCATGTGAAGACTTAGATTTGCATGAATTTATTTTCTGTGTGGAATTGATTAGCCAAAGTGAATCAACTTGAGGGTACTTGTTTGCATCTATTCACTTCAAATATTTAAGTATTTTCTAATTAAGAGAAGGAAATCTTTTAATCAGTAATTTTATAAACAACAAGACATCTTCTCTTTTTCATATACTTCACATTCATAATTTGGAATTTCATGTCGGTGGCAAAGATGGGTCTGGGGAAGGATGGGTCTTACAAGTACATGTTTCTTGCGAACTGTCTCACTTTGCCTTTGACCCAGCCCCTTCTGACTGACCATGCTCTACAGTAGTTAAGGACAGGAAATAAGGGTAATGTTAAACTGCAAAATTCCGTGTCATGTGGAGCCACCTGAGCTAACACCATAGGAATATTTAGAATTTACACCAGGCAGCAGAGGATATTCGGTGGGCTCTGCCTAGAAATGCAGGTAGATATAAGCTTGTTTAGGAGATATCTAAGTATTTATTAAGAAAATCTGTTAAGAAAGAAAACAGAAGTATGTTTCCTTTGAATCATCAAAGCACAGTCAAGGAACAATCATGTTGTGCTGGTTTTGGCTGGGGTAGTGTTAATTTTCTTCATATTAGCTAGCATGGGGCTATGTTTTGGAGTTTTGCTGAAAACTGTTGATAATACAAAGATGTTTTCTCCTGACTGCATGTGCAGATTTTTCTTCACCTATTAAACTGTCTTTATCTCAATTTAATGATTTTCTGACTTTTACTTTTCTGATTCTCTCCCCCATCCCACATGGAGAGTGTGAGCAAGAGGCTGTATGGAGCTTCACTGCCAGCTGGACTTAAACCACAAGAGTTGAAAAAACCTATTTGTACTGTAACTTCAAAGGAGCAAAGTGTTTTCGAAGTACTGCCCAATGAAACATAAGGGATGATTGTCCAAAGCAAAGATAGGTTTGCATGGTGCACATTGACTAATGTTGGTGTTCAGCGTACTGTCCCTCTGAGCTCCCTTTGTGCTAGGCTTCACTTCTGTAAATTACAAAAGCTCCATTGCACCAGGTCACTTGTGGTAAAGATTTGCAGCTGGTTGGAGCTCTGTACAAATGTGGTGTTTTTTTAAATTTTTCTCTAAATGCTCTTTTTTGTTTGAAATGCCAAAGATGATAGATGTTGGACTGGAATTGTCTAACTTCCTGTCAAATTGGTGTTTATTGACAGAAATGTCTTTTGTTGATGCGTCACAAAAGTTGTGTGTCACATAGCATAGTTCACCATGAAGATACAGCTAATCTGTTTTAGCATGAAACTCTTGTAGGATTTGCAAGCAACGGGACTTCCTAGTAGACAGTGAGTTCCAAGACCTTGTTTTATTTCTGGGGTCTTAGACTCTTAAGAGGATATGAAGTTTGTCTCCTCCCACATCCCACCATTTGACTGACATGGAAAATAATGGAAGGGGCTTAATCTTTATTTTTTCAGAAACATCCAAAGCTAAAATCCACTTAGGAAATTAACTTAAAGGATGATGTGGATGACAGTTTCCAGAATTTACCTCTGGTGTCAGTAAACACATGCTAATGAAGTCAGCCTATTTCCTCTGTTCAAAAAATTCCAACAGAAAATCAATTAAAGAATCTATTGTTTCCTCACTTGAAGCTAGATTAGAGTGTACTGGCAACAATGTGAAGAAAGGGGATTCCCTGTTTTGATTTGACACTTACTTTTGAGCAACAGATAGGAGACAGGTGGAATAAGGTAGCTCTATACCAAAATAAATAGAAGATATTAAAGTAGCATATTTATGCATGTGCACTAAGCTTTGACCCTTTGTTCTGACAGTCAGCATTTAGCAAAACCCCCAGTGTGTATTTAAATGAAAATGTAAAATAGGTATTTTTGTAACAAAAGCTTTGATGTTGACATACGTAACAACTGAGGTTATCTTCATGCAGATTTCCCCAATTATAACTGATACTGCACTTAACTTAATGAGAAATTATTCATCTCTTGTATAAAGCCCTTAATTAGGTTCTTCTCTGTGGATGTGTAACAAACTTGGAGCCTGGCATGTGAGAACCTTTTAATACATTACTGAACTAACTTTCTTCCGGAAAGAGAGTGTTACAGCTTTCTGGACTTCTTAAACTGAAAGCCGGTTTATCTTATGAATTATTTGTTTCGCAGTGGCAATTAAATGATTACATGACTATCTGCACAAGGAATCGGACAGAGACTTAAAGGAATGTGGTTCACATCTTAAAGAGCTGTTACACTAAATTCAGAGGCCAGGGCACAGATAGTTTGGAAAGCGAGATAAATAGGATCATAGCATGATCATGGTATGGGATGGTACTCAAAAGTAGCTGCAACTCGATGGTCACTGAACCTAAGTCTGTCCTTACAAACACGCATGCACACTTTGTTACAAATCAGGGAGCTGGCAAAACTTTACCTGGCTTTTATAGCTTTAGTTCTTTAAAAATTACCACAGTCATCAATTTAAATTCAACGAAATGAAGTGAGATTTGGTCTTTTTTAAGGCAGCGAGAATTTTGACACTGATTACCATGAACCTTCAGATTTTACCTTTCCAGTTTTTGCAAAGTGGGAGAAGGATATTTTGCTGCCTTAGCTACACAAGAAAGTTGTGCTTGTACATGAAATGTACAATCACCTGGCCAGTAAAAAGAGCTGAGTGCTCATGTGTTCTGTCTAATCAAAACTAATTTGAAACAATTCTGCATGTTATTAAAACCTGTAATTCCTTTCTACAGACATGCAGGCACTAGTCATCTACTATACAATCTTTTGGACAGTTTTCTTTAAAAGTTGCTGCTAAAAATAAGTATGAAAATTTCATCTGGTCGCAGCCTTAGATTTCATTAGAGCACAAAAGTGGGCTTAACAGTGATTAAACACTTTAACTTCGGTATCTGAGTGCACCTCATGCTTCTTAATTCGATTTTTTCGATCTCTTTATGATGCTATCTTTGTATTTCTGACTCTATATTTTACAGCTACTTTGGTCATTTGGTCGGTCAAAATTTGTTCCACAATTTCTGCCAACATAGTGGTCTCAGCATAGTGAGATTTCTGACCATCTTTGGGTGAATTTCAGCTGCAGGTACCCTCACAGGGCTCTGCGTCAGTGGAACTTTTCCAAGAATACATGGAAGATCTGGGCCTTTGAATTTTAGGCTGCCCTGTGTTTGCTTGTAGTTAGAATTATAGAATCATAGAATAGTTAGGGTTCGAAAGGACCTTAAGATCATCTAGTTCCAACCCCCCTGCCATGGGCAGGGACACCTCACACTAAACCATGTCACCTAAGGCCTCATCCAACCTGGCCTTGAGCATCGCTAAGGATGGAGCTCACAGCCTCCCTGGGCAACTGTCGTGGTTTAAGCCCAGGCCGTAAATCAGAACCACGCAGTCTACTTCCCCCCCCCACTCCCCAGAGGGATGGGGAGGAGAATCGAAAGAATGTAACTCCCACGGGTTGAGATAAGAACAGTCCAGTAACTCAGGTATAACACAAATCACTACTGCTGCCACCAATAATAATAATGATAAGAGAAATAACAAGGGAAGAAAAATATGATACCGCTCGCCGGAAAAGAGCCCGACCGAAAAGAGGACGTGCCCTTCCGGGTAGCTCCCAGTGACATCCCCGGGCATGACGTGCTGTGGTATGGAATACCTCTTTGGCTAGTTTGGGTCAGGCGTCCTGTCCCTGCTTCCTCCCGGCCCCTCCTCCTCCCTGGCAGAGCATGAGACTCACAAAGTCCTTGGTCAGTCTAAACATCAGTGTTATCAGCTCTTCCCAGGCCAAAAGTCAAAAACACAGTGCTGCAACAGCTACTAAGAAGGAGAAAAACTGACTGCTACTGCTGAACCCAGGACAGCAACCCATTCCAGTGCCTCACCACCCTCACAGTAAAGAATTTCTTCCTCATATCCAATCTAAACTTCCCCTGTTTAAGATTTAACCCGTTACCTCTTGTCCTCTCACTACAGTCCCTGATGAAGAGTCCATCCTCAGCATCCTTGTAGGCCCCCTTCAGATACTGAAAGGTTGCTATGAGGTCTCCACACAGCCTTCTCTTCTTCAGGCTGAACAGCCCCAACTTTCTCAGCCTCTCTTCATATGGGAGGTGCTCCAGTCCCCTGATCATCCTCGTGGCCCTCCTCTGCACTTGTTCCAACAGTTCCATGTCCTTTTTATGTTGAGGACACCAGAACTGCACACAATACTCCAAGTGAGGTCTCAGGAGAGCAGAGTAGAGGGGCAGGATCACCTCCTTTGATCTGCTGGTCATGCTCCTCTTGATGCAGCCCAGGATACGGTTGGCTTTCTGGGCTGCGAGCACACACTGAAGCCGGCTCATGTTCATTTTCTCATCGACCAACACCTCCAAGTCCTTCTCTGCAGGGCTGCTCTGAATCTCTTCTCTGCCCAACCTGTAGCTGTGCCTGGGATTGCTCCGACCCAGGTAGAGGACCTTGCACTTGAAATGGTTAAACTTCATCAGGCTGGCATCAGCCCACCTCACAAGTGCGTTGAGGTCCCTCTGGATGGCATCCCTTCCCTCCGGCGTATCAACCGAACCACACAGCTTGGTGTCATTGGCAGCTTGCTGAGGGCGCACTCAATCCCACTGTCCATGTCACCAACAAAGATGTTGAACAAGACCGGTCCTAACACCGATCCCTGAGGGACATCACTCGTTACCGGTCTCCAGCCGGACATTGAGCCATTGACCACAACTCTTTGCGTGTGGCCATCCAGCCAGTTCTTTATCCAGTGAGTGGTCCACCCATCAAATTGATGTCTCTCCAATTTAGAGACAAGGATGTCATGTGGGACAGTGTCAAACTCTTTGCACAAGGCGAGGTGGATGATGTCAACTGCTCTGCCCCTGTCCATCAGTTCCATAGCCCCATCATAGAAGGCCACCAAATTGGTCAGGCAGGATTTCCCCTTAGTGAAGCCATACTGGCTGGCACCAAGCACCTCCTTGTTTGTCATGTGCCTTAGCATGTCTTCCAGGAGAATCTGCTCCAAGAGTTTGCCAGGCACAGGGACTGACTGGTCTGTAATTCCCTGGGTCATCCATTTTCCCCTTCTTGAAAATGGGGGTTATATTGCCCTTTTTCCAGTCATTGGAAACTTCACCTGACTGCCATGATTTTTCAAATATGATGGCCAGTGCCTTAGCAACTTCATTCGCCAGCTCCTTCAGGACCTGTGGATGAATTTTGTCAGGTCCCATGGACTTGTGTATGTTTAGTTTTTCAAGATGATCTCGAACCAGATCCTCTCCTACAGTGGGGCTAGGGTCTTCATTCTTACAGTCCCTGCATCCGCCTTCCAAGACTTAGGATCATATAGTGTGATCCGCTTCAAGGGGCACTGCATCAAGTGTCCTTTGATAGAACTGTTATACTAACATGCAAGTCTACTAATTCTCCCCAGATAAAAACTTTTAGTGAAGTCACTTTTCTATTTTAACTTGGTAACAGTCAAATAACAGCTTTTCTGGTTGCCTTCTAATTTAATGTGGAAGGACATTTCTCAATCCCTTCTCCTAATGTCAAGAGGACTTTAGAGAAGGAGGAAGAATCAAAACCAAACCAAACCAAAAGAACACAAAACAAACAAGCAAACCAACTTGGACTAGGTAAGTCCAAGAGAAACATCAAACTGTTCAACTAACAGAAAGAAATTAGGATCAATGGAAAAGAAACATGTGGATTGCACTTTTGATATTAATGTAATCATGTCTGTTAAATATGCACTCCTGGAAACCAAAAATCTTATGCACAAAGATTGATAAAATGAAAATAAATTATCCTGGCACCAAAACATTTCTTTTTATCTTTTTATTTCCTTGCTATTGCGTTTAATGTTGTCTGTATTATAATAGTAATTTGCTTAGGGTTTTGGTTTATTTCCTGGGTTCAATCCAAATCCTGCTGGGTGTGCTTAAAGAATATCACCATTCTGCAGCTAGTTGTATCTGATACAGAGGCTGAAATGGTTATTCATGCTTTTGTTGCCTCAAGATTAGACTATTCAAACTTCTTGCTGGTTGTTTTCCCTGATAATGCCATCTATGAACTCCTACTGTTAGAAAACGTGTTTGCTAAAGTGATGCACTGCCTGCAAAGTCACTGCAGTAGCTATTGATTAACCACTCCATTTATTAAATTTAGATTATTCTATGAAGCTACAAAAAACCACAAACAGGTACAGCATACCATGTCCCTGAAGATTTTAATTTGTCAGTACAGGGACAGAGTGGTTCTTGCCTGTTTCAGCAATATCTTCATCAAAGAAATGTCTCTGCGGTCTTCAGTGGGATGCTAGGGACTGAGATCAGTAACAAAACACATGGCAGAGGTGGCCCATAACAAGCTAAGTCTGTAAGATGTCACAGAGGTAGCTTTAATGAATTATATAAAGCACTAATTTTAATAGTGTTTTATGCTCATTCCAGCTGTTGTACACCTGCAGGTGTCCTTTGTCCTTTAGCTACTTACTATAATACAACAGAATACATTCTTCCTTTCAGTATTCAGTGTAGTTTCTATTAGCCCCTTTATGCGAACACAGAACTGGAGCGAAACAGCAGAAATCTCATACAGATGCTTTTCTATTTTAATAACAACATACAGAGGAACCAGAAAGACAAATTTACAAAGTTTCTAGCTCTGCAGGCATGAGTGTGTGTGCACTTATGGGAGACAGAGAGGCAGAGGAAGAAAGAAGTGCAAGGAGGAGGAGTGCTGAGACATAGATTCAAAACTTAACACTGAAAACATCCAGCTTAAGCCTGTTAGAAATACAAACCTACATTCTGAACCAGTGGTTTTGGCTGAGGTAGACTTAATTTCTTTCATTGCAGCTAGTATAGGGCTATGTTTTGGTATTGTTCTGGGAACACTGTTGATAGCACAGGGAAGTTTTCATTATTGCTGAGCAGTGCTTACACAGATCCAAGGACTTTTCTGGTCCTCAGTAGGCCAGTGACACAGACTGACCCAAGGGATATCCCATACCATATGGTATCATGCTCAGCATATAAAGCTGGAGGAAGAAGGAAGGAATGTTTAGAGTTATGGCATTTCCCTTCTCAAGTAACATTTGCGCGTGATGGACCTCTGCTTTCCCGGAGATGGCTGAACACTTGCCTGCTGATGGGGAATGATATATAAATTTCTTGTTTTGCTTTGCTTGTGTTTTTGCTTTATCTCTTAAACTGTCTTTATCTCAAACCCACAAATTTTCTCACTTTTGCCCTTCTGATTCACTTCCCCATCCTACCAGGGGCAAGTGAGTAAGTAGGTATGGACACTATGGAAAGCAATGAAAAGCCTTCTGCAGACTTCTGTGGGCTTTTGGTCAGATTTTAAACCCTCGCTTTCATCTTTCCAGTTCTCTTCCCCATCCTGCTGAGGGGGAGTAAGCAAGTGGCTGGGTGGTTCTTAGTTGCTGGCTGGGGTTAAACCATGACACCTGGTCAAACACCTAGTGAACTGGATTTTGCAGATATAATGAGATGAAAATAACCACCAAACTAATGTCCACCTTTATTTAACTTCTTCTGTTATGGTTACAGGACGTTCAGACACCACCTCACTGCAAAGTGTTGACCTGCCACTGTATCATACCATCCATTCACACCCTGCCCCCAGTGTCATAAAGCAAGCAATAATGTTTACTGATGTACTGCACTGGCAGCTCCGTCTTCCGTGGGCTGAAATCTGCCCTCTGTACACACTGTATGAGGTACTACAAGATGCCACTTGATCCGTGGCCCAAGTATGAAGAGCTGCACAAGCAACTTTCTTTTTGAGGCATCATAAGCCAAGGGGAATTAGCAATGCCACCCTATATGCTAATTAGTTGATTTTAAATCATGTACTGAATAGTGTTGCTCTGAATTGTGAAAGTGGGAATAAAATCAAACCCATTTTCACCTTTTACATCTCAGAACTTATTTGTGTAGTGCTGCCAAGATATAAACTCTTTCATGCAATGTACTTTATGTACATGCATGAAAAATTAAAGAAGGTTGGATAACTTCATTGAAACAACATAGAGTTCACTACTCTCTCCACAGTGAATGCTCCAGCACAAGAGCCAGAATGAATAATGGAGATTTATAATATGCCCCGAAGGTTGAAAGCCTCTGGCTTGGACAGGACAATGAAAGGATCAAATTCCAATGGCGGGTGGCCTCCCCTGCACCCTTTTGGCCTTTGGTTTCCCTAGCCTTACAATGCAAGGGATTATTCACAGAAATACCTCAGCCAATCTCAATTTTTGTGTGTTTTACAGAGAAAGAAGACCAGACCCCAACCATGTGGGACTACGCTTTTTAAATTAACACCTCCAGTTTCACTCAGAATCAGGTGGGCAGCAAAATTCTGAAAGGCAATCGCTATATTCTCCCCACTCTTGTTGCCAGTTTTTTTTGGTGGTTTTTTTTTTTTTTTTTTTTTTTAATCAGAAAGCAAGCAGGAAGCTTAACTTTCTGTAAAGTGTGCATTTGAAAGTCAGAAGCGGTTCTCATGAGAAGTGAAGAGCTAAGAAGCCATAAATGACAGTACTGAAGAACTATTGCTGAAGAGGAGATGTGAGTCTAGCTGTAAAAGCTGTTTCTATCTGACTGTGCCAAGTGGGTCTCGTGACAAGAGGAAGACCTGGGGACTCAAAACTAGATCCAGACTGGGCAGCGTCTTGGTCAAAGATGTTAATTATCCCATTCCTTCTTGACATGCTATTTCTACCATGACTGAAAAATATCTCAGCACACTCAATCTTGTCATATACCTGCCCTCCTACCAAGGCTTAGATGGTTCAATAAATTAAAATGACAAAAATAGGTTTACCAGAAATTATAAATCTAGGAAATATGAAATTACATGGGAATTAGTCATATTAATAAATAGCCACCTTTCAAAGATCCTAATCCTTACTTCATAACTGAAGAAAAAAGCAGGTATCTTTGAATATCTTTGGGAACAAATGGGTAGATTTGGGAATATTTTTAGAAGAATAGGTCTCACTTGAGATCCAAACTTAACTAGGGAAAGAAGAAACAGGGAGATTCTCTCTTTTGTGCATCAGTAAAATACGGTAATATTCCCAACGAGTTTATGATAGTCTGGACCAAGACCCTTTTCTGTCTTCCTCAAGAGAAGCCTTAGATTACTGTGGAAACAAGTAGTAGCTGAATGACATCATCCATCCCACTTGTGACAGTAAAATCTCATTTCTCATTCAGCAATGCCAAAAGGCTTCTTGGGGAAAAAAAGAAATAATAAAAATAGGATTAATACTTATCCATTCACATCATCTGCAAGGCTTGTGTTCAAAGCTATCCAAAATGAAAAAAGCCAACTAAAGTTGTTTAAATTGTTTTGTTAGTAACCCAGACTTGAAGATGGAGAGATTAAATAAGTCAAAGAAAAAAAGGCAGCTGATCCAGTCCAAGCACTGTGCTGAACATAAACATGAGAAGTGTGACATCAAAGGGGAAAAATTAGTGTGTGGTAAGCAAGGTCTAATTAGCAAACAAAGTAAGGAAACAATGTAACTTGTGCAAATTCTGTTCCCGTGACTTGTCAAGAAGGACTAGCTAAGCCTTAATGTTTAGTAATATCTGATCCTGTAGAAGTAAGCACGTTATTTGAACAGCAGTGTTGTGGTCCTTAATGAGGACTTGATGTTTCATCCTTAGTCAGCTATATCATATTTGCATAAATTATCGGAGAGGAGATTATATTTTGAAGTTATTGGCAGTCTATTATTCAAGCTGCTTAATTTTGTCTTGTTCAAAAACCAGAGCGATACGCCTTATTTCTTGTGTAAGAAAATCAGCAAAGGACTGTGTCATCAATACGTTCTGTATTCCCAAGAAGAATAGCCATCCTCAAGCTAATGTTATCTGCAAATGTATCTTTCCCCCTTAGCAATCAACCAAAAAGGATTAGTGTTGAAAAAATGGTAGTGGGATGCAGAAACAACAGGAAACCATGCTGTGAACCTTCCTTTAACTCACATAAAACTTCCTGTCCCGTTGAAGAGTTTTCTGCCAATAATACCAGCCTCCCTGGGAGCCTGGCACTGTCTGGAGGCAGCCAGTGCTTGTTCAGTGCACTGCATGACAGGACTGATGGAAAACAATGAAAAGTATTGTGCACAGCTTATTAAATCTTGCCAATCTCCACAAAAAAAGCTGGCTCAAGGCAAAGATCTGGATGACAGCTGAACATATGAGTCAAAAGTCTCACTAGGTGTCTTGGACTTTATCAAGGAGTGTATTACAACTTCCCTGAAATTCTCCTCTAGCAACATTTTTTGGATTTTTGTCCATAGTGCAACTTCATGTTTGTTTAAAATATGGTGGAATTGTATTGTCTGGCTGTAGATTGAAATTCTCTAAGTATATTTGAAAAATAAAATATTTAGTTCTCCTATATATTTGTTGTGTATATACAGATTTTGGAAACATGATTATTTCTAGATTTTAAAGTAACTTGTATTTTTAGTTAATGTAGGCAAAAATCTAATGAGATGGAGTTTGCAAATTTCATTTACAGGAAAACATTTCTTTGAGGGCCTGTTTAGGGTAGATTGAAAGTATCTCTTTGTCTGACATGTAGCCTACCTGCAGTGACACTAAAAATAAGAGAGAAGAATCAGCTATTGCTTTACACCTCCTGAGGAAGAAAAAGTGAACTGGAGAGTCTATAAAAAGGCCAACACATTGATCAAGGAGGGGATTTTAAATCATTTAGGTATTGACTAAGTGAGCCACGATTTGAAATGTTAGAGAAAGATGAGCACAGACTCTTTATGAACCTCCATCTTGAGCTGCCAACAGTCAGGACACATACATTAGGAAAGAAGTCAGTTAAATGATGATGAAAATGACTGAATGTAACCAGTAAGTGAGAGCTAAGTTCACTTAGCAAGTAAGTGAAAATGAAAAACTGTAAATGAGTCAATCAATCAAGTTCATGAGGTAGTTTACTGAGTCAGTGATCTTGAGTTAAGGCTGTTATGTAACAGTGCCCTTAATTCTCTGTGATAATGTGCATTGGGTAAGTCAGAAAGTATGTTAGAAAGTGCTTTCAGCTGTGCAGAAAACAGAATATGCCAGTGTTGAACCATGCCCCACTGTAACATAGACAAGTACTTTGCTGCAGATGATATCTTCAGAGATTATTTCAAACAGAGATTTTACTTCTCTAACCATTCTCTACTATTATTTTTAACCATTCTATAGTAAAGAAATAAAATACTTGATACAGGGTTGGGTTTGTTTTCTTGGTTGTTTTTTTTTTTTATTTTGGTCAAATGGATTTGGGGACTGCAGGCATTTCAATGGAGGTAGAGAAAACAGTGGGATCTTCTCTTGTACCAGAGTATTAGCATTTGCCAAAGACAGCCTTGCTTTTCTTGGCAGTAAATGCATCATTAGTTTTGAAGAAACTGGAAACAATTTAAGAGAACACTGTGGAAACCTCGTTGGTTAAACTTCATGATAATGTAAAAATGAAGTCAAACTGACTTTAACAAACTCCTTTTGGAGACCAAGCTGTTTAAGTGCATAGGGAAGGTACATCCAGGAACATGTGAAAGACATCACTTAAAGGAGACAGAAGTCCTAAAAATGCCAAAACATAGAATCACAGAATCATTTGGGTTGTAAAAGACCTTTAAGATCATCAAGTCCAACCGTTAATCCAACACTGCCAAGTCCACTACTAAACCATGTCTCTAACTGCCACATATACACATCTTTCAAATACCTCCAGCAGTGTGACACAACCACTTTCCTGGGCAGCCTGTTCCAACACTTGACAACCCCTTTGGTGAATGAATTTTTCCTAAGATCCAATATAAACCTTCCTTGGTGCAAATTGATCCCATTTCCTCTTGTCCTATTACTTGTTACTTGGGAGAAGAGATAAACACCCACTTCACTATAACCTCCTTTCAGGTAGTAGTAGAAAATGATATGGTCTCCCCTGAGCCCCCCTTTTCTTCAGACTAAACAACACAAGTTCCCTCAGACGTTCCTCACAGGACTTGTGCTCCAGGCCCTTCACCAACTCTGTTGCCCTTCTTTGGACGCACTCTAGCACCTCAATGTCTTTCTTGTAGTGAGGGGCCCAGAACTGAACACGGGTTTCAGGGTGCAGCCTCACCAGTGCCAAGCACATGGGTATGATCATTGCCCTGGCTACACTATTTCTCATACAAGCCAGGATGCTGTTGGCCTTCTGGACCATCCAGGCAGACTGCTGGCTCATGCTAATCTGGCTTTTGACCAATACCCCAGGTCCTTTTCTGCTGGGCAGCTGCAATATATGCTGTGACCTGGGAGTTGAGAAGCACCCAGGGTGTCCCAAGTCAAATCACAAACTAAACTTCATTTGTCAGACAGAAAAAGATGCTCACAAAGCCATCTCTGTAAATTCTCCCTTCCATATTCTCTGTCCATGCAGAGGATACATCCCCTTTGGGCTGAGAGAGAAAAATTCTGTTGGGCTGCCTTGCACTGCTCCAACTCCAGTTAGTAAAAGGGGGGAATAGTCTTTAAAAAGTCCACATGAATGAGAGGCAGGCTAAGTGATATTTTTCTGAATTGTAAGAAAATTCCTAGGATATAGCATCCTTGCATACAGATGAAGGTCTGTGTTATTTGGTGGAGTGCTATTTATTCAGGAGATAAGACTGGGTTTGCCAGCTTGCAACAGCAGTGCATGGGCACAACAATCTTGGGGTTGCATATGGCAACTTGTATGAAACAATGACTGCAACAGCAGTGTTGTAGTAGAGAAGTCTTAGTACATGTGCGTCCTCTCCCCAGCAGTAAAATAATACTTTGTGTGAAGTTTAGTTTAGCATATAAACTACATGGCGCATGGTCTGCCTCCTTTTGCAGCTCTTACCTCATCTACAAAAGGGAGCGTACAGATAGATCATAGACTGTCTCCGTCGAGTCATAGTCTTTTTTTGTTTGTGACATGACAGCTAACTCTGACTCAAAGCATTGCACTAAAATGTCATGGCTTTAATGCCTCGGACCTCAGAAAAGAAAATGTTTATGATATAGTGCTTCAGGTTTTGCTTCTATAAATCCACTGATCTACAGTCAGCTCAAATGCTGAAGGTTTTTTGACTCATGCTGGGCAGTACACCACAACAGACTCCCAAGGAAAATCAGTCATCATCATGAAGAATGTGATGCAAAGAAAGGTGGACTACTGGGTTTTGTTATTGTTGTTCTGGTGGGTTTTGCTGGAGGGAACATGGCCATAGAGAAGAATACAAAAGTATTTTCAAGTAATCAATATTCAAAGAAATAAGATCACCTATGATGAATCTATTTCCTCTGCTGTATTGTAAGAATTTGCCTATGTGCTTTTTAATTTTCAAGCTAAATTTGAATCAGGCTGTGGGGTACATAATTAAGTTATATCAATATAGTAGCGGCATTGGCACTGGCTTTGGTATTGGCACTGGCTTTGGTATTGGCACAAAACAAATACTTTATTCTAGTAGAGTAGCATCTTGCTTTGCTTCATCTGCAGTAATCTACTGCTCAGAGCTGCTACCTTTGAAGCCAATGGGAAAACTACCCACTGGCCTCAGTGGAAACAAGAATGCATCTTTTATTTCTAGCATGCTAACTACATAAAGTTGTTTCTAAGACTATGTTTGAATCAAATAATTTTGAAGGTTTTATTGGTTTTTATGAAAAAAACTCTGCTTTTTTCTCCCAACCTTCTACTTTAACATAGTCACTTAAATACTGAAACCGTAGATGGGATATGCCTGATACAGTCCAAAGAATGGCTTTTGTATATACTTCCTGATTTTAACTTTGCTGTTGAATGCTGTAAATATTTTTTCTTTTAATTTATTAAAGCAAAATACTAGGTTCTGCCAAGATGATGATGATTTTGTTAATAATATAATAATTATCAAGATTATAATAATAATAATATAATAATTAACAAGATAATTATGTTGTTTATTATTAACAAGAAGAAAATTTCCATGTCAAATGAAAAAGAAAAAAAACAAACCTAAAGCAAAACACAACCATTTTAGAGAGACGCCTTCAATTTTGTGCCATTCAGTTTCTCAGCTCAAAGAATGAGTACAGCCTCATAGTTAAAAGTCCTAGGCCAAGATTCATATTCTGCCTTCAACTTTGTTGCACTTTTTATGCAGGTTTGCTAACTCCACATAGTGACTCAATTTTTTCTGTATTAGAAAAGAAGTTAATTTTTTCATCCTATCAAACTATTTTAGTGAAAGGCTGTTACTTACCTGTTATTTGTACAAGACATAGCATGGTGAGGCCCTTATTTTGCTTGGAATTTAGTATACAACTGAACATCAACATTTGAATTTGAAACAAAACTATTTTTGGTGCTTTTGTTGTTGCGTGTCTTGTATAATTGTCTTCTTCCTAAAAAGCATTAAATAACTCATCCAGCATTTCCAGGAAAATCTTCACAACATAATAGCTGCTGACATCTGCTTAAATATGGTAATAATTTGCTCCTTATAAAACAACTATGAACCATAAAATGTACTGTATGTGTCAGACAAGGAAGTGCAGCATTTTCCAGGGTACATAACGGGAAGATTCATTTTTGTCTCATTCTGGCAACTGGAAAAAAACAAAACTATACAGGGCTTGGTGGTAAAACACTAAAGGACACTGCAAGGCTAAAATAATTTCATGCCTTTTTTTTGTGGATTCATTGCCATAATCAAAGGTTTTCATACGCCATTATGGTTTAATGATTCATATCATTTGCAATAACACCTGGGTAGCCCTGGGTAACTTTACTCTCACTATACATTTTATTTTATTTAAATGCCCAAAACTCACAAATGACTTTTAACAATCGAGCTGTCTTGCAGACTACCAGATACAGAGAATCAAATAAATATATCATCCACTATGGTTATTATGGTGACAGCTTATCACTGATCTGCAGACCTAATGTCTATAACCACCGCCTTAAAGCAAGCATTTAATTGTACATTCTTTCAACTTGCCTTGCCTTGCCTTTTATTCTTCTCTTTTCCCTTCTCTCTAGAAAGTATATGCGGGTCTGAACTCCACAACTGTGTGATGCAATATTCCTCCACACATATGTGAACCAGTGTCACTGATAGGCAATCAACCACAAGCATAACTGATTCAGTTTTAGCAAAAAGTGAAACAAAAGTTACTATGAGGTAGTTCCAAAATCCACTGGAACCGGTGGGAGTTTTTTCACTAATATCAAGCTGTGGATCAAAATCTCCTTTTTTAATCACTATAGAACACAAAATCTAGAATTCAAGCTATCATCTTCTATGAGCTGCTGTTAGTTGTGCTATTTCTTATTGATGGTATGATGGTCAAAAGAAGTCTTGGAAAGGAATCTGTTTTTTATTGCCTTTAAAACATGAAATTTAATTTAAAAATAAAATAAAACATGAAATTCAATGCTTACATTGAAATTGTAGAGTATTTTTTAAAGAAGACCCGAGTTTAAGCTCTCTAATCTCTTATAGTGTTGATCATTGTATGTTAAATATTTTTTTCCTTAATATTTTAGCCAAAGAAGCCTAGAGCTAAGCACCTAAATAATTCCCTCTTTGGTTCATTGTAGTTTCAAGATGTGTGAAGTGCTCCAGAAATCATTCTATGGCTCCTCATGCTGTCAACGTACAGTTTATAAGTTAGTGAACTTATTGCTGAGTGTGATCTAATTATACTCAAAATAGTTGTCTCTTTATTCTTTTTTTTTTTTTTTTTAAATATTAGCTCACTATCAAATGGGCTTGCTTTACAGAATTATTTCTTTAGTTAGTGTCAATTAAGCTCAACTGTTATGGGCAAAACATTCCTAGACGCAGATCCACTTAGCCAAAAATTTATATTTTATAGTTGAATACATTTACTAGCAGGCTATGTTTTCTGTTGGGCTTCCTCCAATTGATGCTATTTGTATGTACAAACAGCTCTTTTTGTGGCATGGCTCAGCTCAGAAGATTTTAGTTTGATACTTTAGAGCATCAAGTCTGGGAATTTGTTTAAAGATAAGGAGAACATGAAGTGTGTCTAGCATACCAATCCTTTTAAAAGCTGCTCTGCAGAGAAAAATGCCTTTGAATATTCAAGATACAGCTTCAAAAACGTGATTGCTTGGAAATGATGTGTTAAAGCCTACTTGACAAATTTCTGCATTCCCCACTGAATCCTATACTTCCTATTTAGGAAGTCTGAAAGGGATTTCAGGGCTAGGTACTTGGTCTGCAAAACAGTCCCCATTCTGTTTGGTTTGCAACATGTACCCACCATTTCATTCAGTGCCTATTTACACATAAGTTTTGTTTAAAAATTGATATCTGTCAATATTTTCATAGGAAGAAAGAACTGCTATTTTAATTATCCTCCCATAAATTATTTATATGGAGCCTTCTCTTGACTTCTCTGAAGTACAAATATTTTGAAGATACTGGGTGAATCATAGAATAAGCCATTTTTTACCTCTGTGGCCCCTCCCAGAGGGGAAGCTTAGTGCATTTCTCATACACAAACGCTCTGTATGATAAATCTAAGGATGAGTAAAGACTCTTGCTTTATCCAACCAAACTTTGCAAATCTTAATAACTGAGCTGGATATACTTGAAAAAAACCACCAAACCCTCTTAAAAGATTTTTTTGAAGTTTTTGCATGCTTCTAGTTTGACCAGGGAAAAAAAAACCCCTGTAATTCTAACTACTTTGCCTATTATGAAAAAAAAAAAAAGTCAAAGCATTGGCTTTGTAAGGCTACAGGCTCTATTAAAGGAATGAAAATTCTTCTCCTCTTCAAACTACTTGAGAAAGATTTTTAGTCTCCTGTGGCAACAATGAGCTCTTGATCACTTCCCAAAAGGCCTCATATATGCTCTATGGCAAGAAGGAAAAGAAGATTTTGTAACAGAATGAGGTGTCAACTTCTCCACATGGTGCTAACCAAGACAGGAGCACTCTGTGGAGAAGAGCAATTTGGGGTGTAACCAGACATCAGCAAAGGGCTCACACAACATGCTTATCTTGGCAATGGCTATGCAGAAACTATTACTCAAAACAACTTTGTTTAGGTTTTGCAGCATAGTTCAGAAACCTTGCTAGTGATAACTCACCAATTTCACATGTTTCTGTTTCCCAGGAGCAAGAAGTTCTGAAACAAGCCTTTGATTTCTCTCACTATAGAGTCAGACTGCAGAGGCTATGGTATGCTATATGTGTGTCTGTGTGCTGTCCCCTGCCCAGGCCGTTTCAGAAGCAAAGCATATCTCTTTGTTTTCCGTGTACAGGAAGCTTGTGAAGCCTGTGCTCAGCAAGGCACAGATACCTATCTAGTTACAAAGTTCCTAAAATCTCACTGTGATTAATTTGCCTGAAAATTCTGGTCTTGCTGAGTCTTCTGACACCTCTGGAGTTGAAGGTAGGTGTCCTGGGTTCAGCAGCAGCAGTCATTTTTTCTACTTCTTAGTAGCTGGTGCAGTGCTGTGGTTTTGACTTTTGGCCTGGGAATAATACTGATAAAGCCGATGTTTTCAGTTGCTGGTCAGAATGTTTACTCTGACCAAGGACTTTGTGAGTCTCATGCTCTGCCAGGGAGGAGGAGAAGCCGGGAGGAAGCAGGGACAGGACACCTGACCCAAACTAGCCAAAGAGGTATTCCATACCACAGCACGTCATGCCTGGGATGTAGAACTGAGAGTGCCCGGAAGGGCTGGAACGCTGCAGGGTGGGGGTGAGGTACCGGTCAGTGAGTGGTTGTATTCTCTTCCTTGTTATTTCCTTTATCATTATTACTATTGGTGGTAGCAGTAGTGATTTGTGTTATACCTGAGTTATTAAACTGTTCTTATCTCAACCCGTGGGAGTTGCATTCTTTTGATTCTCCTCCCTGTCCCTCCAGGAGCAGAGGGAAGAAGGGGGGGGGGGGGAAGTAGACTGCGTGGTTCTAATTTACGGCCTGGGCTTAACCCACGACAGTAGGTTGTTGTTCAGCCTACCTTAATCTTTCCCATTTGCACGTATTACTCAGATTGCTTTATTTCGTGGTTATTGGCATTGCTCTTAGTTCTTTGTATCACAACACCATTTAGCTACTCACAAGAACGAGGATCTCCTCACTGAAAGAGCTTCTTCTGTTTACATTTGCCTTATCACTACTTTTCCCCCTTTTGCATGGAGTTTCTCAGAGAAAATCATTGAGCAGATCATTGAGGCCTCATCGATTTGCTTGCATTAAGCACTTGAACCAGCTACTCTGGTATCTGTGTATATACCATTATATATAATGTGTATATATATGTATATTATATATCTATATAATGTATATAATATAATATGTATATAATATGTATATAATATAATATGTATATAATATATATATGTATATTTTATATATATTCTATATATACATAATATATAAATATATCTGTGTATATACCATTTCTAAATGTTGCAAAGGCTTTGATCAATGGATAGCAGTGTTCATCATACACTGCCCCTCCCAAAAATGTCAGCTATTCCTAACATGTTTTGTGTTGCATAACTCTGCCATGAAATTTAAATAATCCTTTTTATTCAGAGAAGTGAAGAAAGATTTTTGGCAGGTCATGAAACTTTGAAATTGAATATCTTTCTTACTAATGGAATTGATACTTTTCCCTCTAAAATAGTCATGAACTTTCATAAGACTCATGTTCTATATGTTTTAAGGAAACGGGGAATTATAGCACAGAATCGCTAATGCTGCTATGTATTGTAGCAGCACCTAAAAGTTATTTGACATTTTTAAATTACTCGAGGGTATAGTTATCTTTGGGAAACACTGGTAAATTCAATTCTTTTCAAAATCACTATTATTTAGCACCATATATAACAGTTCTTTATAGATAAACATGAGCTTTCATACAGACTGGACTTATTATCCCAGACCATAGACTTCCAATATCTGTTAGATTTTGCTGTAACGATTATCTCTGAGCACATAAAATTAAAAATATTGAAATCAGTAAAAAGCTATGTAAAACAGCAATGTTGACGTGCATTGGTCTTTGACTTGTGGCACAGCATGGATTTGAGATATGACATTTAAGAAGAGGGATGGGTGAAACTACTCAAAGTTAGTCTTTAAAGCCTAGGTAGTTTTGCAAGCCCGGATGGATTCTTCTGTGTTTTGAACACTGGGGTAGAGGAAATCACCAGTGTCTGTCAGTCCCACCAAATAGCTTCCTTCGAACTCAATCAAATTGTACCTGAAAACCAGTCAGGTTTAAGCATTACCATTGCAAAGTTGTTCCAGACCAGGAGACCTACAGGCTCCTAATTCCCATGCAGAATTTTTCCAACCCTCTGCCAATGTGGCTTTGAGCAGGTTTTTTCCTCCCTCATTGATCCACAAAAAGCATGCATATTTGCCTTCCATCCTTCATCTTCCTGATCTAAATGCACACAGGCCTTTAATCTCTTCTTAGAGGATAGCTTTTCCAAAGAAGAAAGATGTTCTCTCTGATAGCTTTCTGTTATAGAAAGTGTTTTTCTGTGGCAGACAGCACAGTGTTTGCACACAAGATTCTCCCATTTCTTTAGCATTTATTTGTAAAAATGTGAAAGATAGATGTCTACTCAATCTAGTGCACTGGTTTATTGACTTTCTGGTAGGTTTTTCTGTTTGTTTATATGATGATAGAAATCTCTTCTATCATACTTTCCATCTGCACACAGTCCTTTTTGTGTGTAAACTACTGTGTGTCTTATACATTCTTGTGCACACCTACTGAGGAACACCATGGCCTTTATTAAAAGCCATGAGAACATCTCCAAACAATGCAAATAACTAGGAAATCTTCCATATTTAAGTGCTTTAATAAAGTTTCTAAAGTAAAGGAAGCTGACCTCTGAAATTTATCTCTACATTACATCTCTTCCTTCCACTATAGTGGATGCTTAACCTTCTAAATTGAGCCTGCTTTCTTTAGGAGAAAGCAAAGTAAACCAGTGTAATGACTTTTTATTCTCCATCATATGCACAAAGAGGACAGTGAGTCACTATCTGCATGACTAGCAGGAATCCTCAATGCCATGTATGCTAGCAGCCCAAGGACAAAGAGACCACTAATGGTGTTTTTTCCGTATTTGAGTATGGTAACAGCTGTTTTCAGCTACAATGTATTTCTAATGTCAAAGAGAGGAGTAAATCAAATTGAGCACTCACATTTATAACACACTTTTTCCTGTGGGGTTCTGAGCATATTTTCTTTGAAGTATTTTCCACTCTTCTGATAGATTTTTCAGTAAATTTTGATGTGGCAGGGGAACTGATGGGATTCTGAGAGTTTAAGGCTTTAAAACCTGACCAAAAGCTCACAGAAGTCTGTAGGAGTCTTTCCTTTGCCTTCCATGAGTATGTCATGGTTTAACCTCAGCTGGCAACAAAGCACAACCCAGCTGCTCAATCACCCACCCCTCAAAATGATGAGGGAGAGAATTGGAAGGGTAAAAGTGAGAAAACTCATGGTTTGAGATAAAGACAGTTTAATAAGTAAAGCAAAAGCCACACACCAAGCAAAGCAAACTAAGGAATTAATGCATCGCTCCGCATCAGCAGGCAGGTGTTCAGCCATTCCCTGAAAAACACGGCTCCATGCTGTGTAATAGTTACTTGAGATGACAAGTAGATGGCATTCGGTAGAATCATTCGAACTCCATACCTGAAGGCAAAACAAAACAAAAAATTACTTGGTTTAGTTTTTAATTGCAACAAGTCTAGTGCATTTGTGTGTGTATGTACATGGGCATGTATTTATGTAGACAGTTATGTTTCTTATTTCCTTCTTTCTCATAAAAGGTTCTGGATATTTTATTTCCTTTCCCTTGTTTTAGAAAATAAAAACAAAAAAACATGATGAAAGCTGTTCCTCTTTCCATGAGCAAATAACACAGATTAAAAACTGTGAAGAAACTGAATAAATTGAAAAATAAAAAGATGACAATCATTTCAGTTTAAAATATATAAAGTCAGAATCATAGAATCTGCTAGGTTGAAAAAGACCTTTAAGATCATCAAGTCCAACCATTACCCCAGGACTGCCAAGACCACCACTAAACCATGTCACTAAGGGCCTCATAGAAGAGATAGCTAAAAAAGGTACAAAAAAAACCTTTTATAGGAAAGACCTTCAGTAGTCTTAAAAAATTCACAGTCTTGATTTTAGGGCAGAAAGTATTCTGTCCTCTCTCAATTGCCATCTGAAATTTCCGTAACATTTATTCTTCTGGTTAGCATTGATGTAGTAGAAATAAAGAAAGGTTTCTGTATTTCTAATGATATGTCCAATATATTGCTTCTGCGTTTTGCAGGTGCCAAATCACTGAAGCAGATGGAAAAAACATTTTTTGTTTTTGTTCTTGTTGTTTTATAGAAGATAATTCTCTCCTTCTTGAACTTTGTACATTTGTACCCATGGTAAGTAAGCCAGAAAACAAATGAGTTACGAGAAATATCAGTAAAATATTCAAAAATTCACAATATTTCCAGTTTCACTGTGAACTTTGACATATCCTGAATATATAATATCATGGTAGTAGAAGATTTACAGGCATTCATTTGGCAAGATCGGTTTGCAGCTTTCTACTTGTGGTAACATGCTGTCCTAAACTTATTAATATAAAACATTCATGTCATCTTCACGCCATCACTTTATCACTCGTATATTAGTTATGATGATGAATGAAATGTCAATACTCTGGGTAGTAAGAGACATTCAGGAAAAAAGTATGAAGCAGTTAAGATTGTTTTTTTAAGTTAGATAGCAGTAGCAACACGAACTAACAGCAAATCACACATGAAATCAATGCCTGGACGAAACAAGAAATCAGACTTTATGGGAATGGAAACTGTTGCAATACTGTTTTACCATGGCTGGCTGAAAAAGGTAGTTAGTGTTGTGAAGTCTCCATCCTTGGAGATATTCAAAGCTGCCTGTACACACAGCTCTAGGTGTTTCTGCTTGGTTGGGTCAGATGACCTCTAAAGATCCCTTCTCACCTCAGCTGATCTGTGAATATCTAAAAGAAAGGCAAAAGAGTAGTAGGTACTGCTCCCAGAGCAGGTACAAGAGCAGAGCACATCTGTATATTCACAAGGAGTGCTACCAAAATGCACAGTAGTAGCTCTGAAGGACTGGGAAGGTCCCTGTTCAGCCACAGAACAATGAATTGCAGGACTGAGACAGGGAACAAGGAGAGCTTGCTTCCTTGCTTCCACATCCACGGCCACCAGTTACTATCTGCACAGCCTTGTAACTGTTTTAACTTTTCTGCCTTCCACTTCCATAGCTGACTGACTTGAGAAATGCTTTAAAATCCATAGCTGAAAGGTACTGCAACTCCTGCACTTGTTATTATTACTTGTACAGTATATCTGACAGCTGTCCTCTGCAAATGAATAGACACTACATTAAAAGAGAGAATAAGAGAAAGCATGGAAAAACTGTTTTCTGTGGCAGAAGGGCCCGTATGGCTTTGTGAAGGGAAGCTGTGACGCCCAAACCTGTCAAATCTCTTTAGAGGAATCAGTGACTGTGAGAGAGATACAATTTTGTCAAGATACATCCTTGTATTTTTAAAGGACTTTTGGAAAGGTTTCTCATCAAAGGTTCTCAAGAAGTTAATTTGACATTGACTAATAATTAATTAGAAATAGAGAAAAAGGGTAGGACTAGTGGCCATCCTTACAGTGGTCAAGGTCACAGTTAGATGCTACAATGATGTGCAGTAAGAGCAGTGCTTTGCAACATCATCTTGAGAGATCTGAAAGCATGGGCAGCTAGTGAATCAACGAATGTTTGCCAGTATTATAAAAATATGCAGGATAATAAAAAACTAAAGCTGGTTGTGAAGAATTAAAACAAGACTTCATTGGTGAGCAATAAAAAGGTTAGTAAAATTCTATGTTGATAAATGTAGTGTACCTGAGAAAAATAACTTCACTTGCATAATTATGAACTCTAAATGAGCAATTACAACTCCAGAGGGAGAGGGGGGAATCACTGCAGTCAGCTTTATGAAAACATCAGCCTGATAGTCAACTGGAGTCAAAATCAAAGTAGAATGGTAGGGAAAAAGGAATTGGGAGGGAAAGCTAGAAATTATGTCCCCAAGTGCCTCCAGTGGCACCCGCACCTTTAAAGCCATGTGCAATTTCCATCCTCCTAGCTACAACCAGATATAGTAGAAGTGACATCCCATTTGACAAGGAGTGGATAACGCTCCTTCCCTGGACAAGATGTCATGGATGGATGGATTTACTACAATGAAAGGTTTCCCTAAAGCACCCAGGCATGATGACATGCAAAAAAAAAAAACCCAACAAAACCCACAAACAAACAAAGCCCCCAGACTTTTCCATTTGAAAGAGAGAGGACTGTATATGGAGGAGAAGGCTGTAATAGCTGTACCCATAGCTTTGTGAATGACATGGAGAAGGTGAAAAGTAAATAATTATAAAGTATTTCTTACAGAACAAGGACTGAAATCATCAGGCCACAGCTTTAAGAGGAATCAAAATATTTTCCCCATGCACACACTCACCAAAGTGCCTAATTAAACTGCAGAAACTTATTTCCACAGGATATTGCAGGGGCCAAAATGGAGAATATCCATCACTGAATATTGAGAGCGCTGGCTTGAATACACCCTCTAGTACTGAAATCCTGGAGACAATCCTTGGAAGACTTCAGGCCACTCTCTATTTCCTGTTCTCATACATTTCTCCTTTATATCAGATACCAGTCTCAGTCAGTAGAAAAACCTTTGACCAAAATTTTAACAGCTTGTGTTTTGTACAAAACCTTGACTGATAGTCCTTAGTGGTGTTTTTCTAGATAGACAACCGGACTCTGTACCAGGTTAACTGTAAGGCTGTTTTGAAGTCTTGTACAAGTGAGCTTTTTATGTAAAAACAACATCCTGAACAAAAGTGAACTCCATGCTCCCAGCTGTTCAAAAAGACATGGTCATTATGTTCAGACAGCTATTGAATCCACCTGAAAAGCAGCAAAGCTGTTGAAGAGCAAATGAGCGTGGCTGTGGTGTTGTTTTAACACAAAGAAAATAACCTGCCCCAGGGCGCACTGCCTCCATTCAAGGGTTTCACAGGTTTACAAAACTGAACCCTGCTTGGGACTCATGCCCCACACGCAGATTTCACAGTTGAATTTCAGGAAAGCAGCCAAATATTGCCTGTTAAGAGAGATGAACAATTTTAAAGATAAGGAAAGTATCCTTACTGTTTCAGAAGTAATCCTGCTACAGAAAGTATCATGAGAATGGAAAATAGCCTTGGCTGGAGCAACTGCAGTAAAACCAGAAACTAAATAGATAAACTGTTCTTTTTAATGTAGCTAGGTTTACAGATTGCCTCCATATTAGCCAAATCATTGAGAAATAAGCTATGTACTAGTAGGTATCTCATGGATTAATTTCATCATGAATCTAAACTCCCAAAGGTAAATTTTTCACCTTTATCCAATCTGCTGACTGATCTCATGAGTGAAGGTGAAGAAACAATCTGCAGTCAACAGGGTATTTAGGAAATTTCATTATCTCATTTCCAATCCTTCTCCCAGACTCTGACTTTAAGTAATTTCTGCTAAATTAAGTGGTGCAGAACACTTGTAAGCTACTGTTAGCTTTGGGTTGTTTGTGGGCTATGGCCACTACTGTATTAGATTTTTTCATTATATTGTGTGATTGATCATCTTAACTAGGTCAGACTGCTTATGTGTGACCAGAGACACACAAAAAGAGCAAAGCTGAATTATTGGTGCCTAAGTTTTCTTGACGACAAGGAGCTGAGATTGTGGAGCTAGAGAAGTAAAGCCCTGAATTTTATGGAGTATTTAAAAGTTTTCTTTTTCTGCTAGAGGGTTTTACAGAGTAACATAATTAGGAAAAACAAACACCACACCACCCCCCCAAAAAAACCCGCCACACACACACAAAAAACCAAACAACGCCCCCCCGCCAAAAAAACCAAAACCAAACCAAACCAAAAAAAAAATAAAAAAACCCCGAAAACCAAAAAAAACCCAGCTATTTTATTAGTATAGGCTGGGATCAGATTAAAATTTAATTTTTACCATATCACATTCCTATAAGATAGTCACAAATGACACGTGCATGCAGAATCTTAGCTGTGTGAAGAGCAGGGTAGAGCCATTACTGATTCATTCAGGGAAAAAAGTTACAGACAAAAGGTTCAATGACAGAAAAAAACCACTACCTTTTTCTAAGAAAAATAGGATAAAGAAAGTAAAATGAGGTCAGATAAACTGATGTGAGCAAGAAAAGGTAAAAGACTTTCTTTTCATCAGAAGGGCCAGAAGGGTTAAAATGATATTCATGACGATTGTGTCTGTCACACAGCTTTTGCCAAATCACATGAATTGCACATAAGGTACCTAGACCTACCACCACCTCTCTGTTGTAGAACAGCTCACTCTTTCCACATAAAATAAGTGATCCATATACTGAAATTCACCAACGTATCCTCCACTGAACTCCTCAAGGCAAAACATGAGACCCAGGCCATCCATCATCACAGTATGTGGTAATGAATTGTGTCTCTCTTTTTACCTCAGTTTTTCACTTTCAAAACAGGCCAAATCCCTTTCCCTAACAGTTCCACCTAGCAGCCCTCCCTTCGCCCTGAACCAAAGTGTCGTGGTTTAAGCCCAGGCCATAAATCAGAACCACGCAGTCTACTCCCCCCCCCTTTCTTCCCCCCGCTCCTGGAGGGATGGGAAGGAGAATTGAAAGCATGCAATTCCCACAGGTTGAGATAAGAACAGTTTAATAACTAAGGTATAACACAAGTCACTACTGCTACCAACAATAATAATAATGATAAAGGAAATAACAAAGAAGAGAATACAACACCTCACCACCCGCTGACCGATAATACCTAGCCCCCAGCAGTGCACTAGCCCTTCCGGGTAACTCTCAGTTACATCCTGGGCATGACGTGCTGTGTTATGGAATACCTCTTCGGCTAGGTTGGGTCAGGTGTCCTGCCTCTGCTTCCTCACCTCCTCCCTGGCAGAGCATGAGCCTCAGGAAGTCCTTGGTCAGACTAAACATTTGATCAGTAACTAAAAGCATCGGTGCTATCAGCGCTGTTCCCAGGCCAAAAGTCAAAACCACAGCGCTGGGCTAGCTACTAAGAAATAGAAAAAATGACTGCTACTGCTGAACCCAGGACACAGTCATTGATTTCTCTGAACCAAAGAACAGTGCAATGAACTGTCTATCTCAAATTGACAAGTGAGCCATCCAAGCACACAAACGAAATAAAGGTAAATTACTGTTCCCTGCCATGAAACTTTCAGTAAAGAGAAACAATTAGTGCATATGATCAAAATGGGTCCTCAGTGTAAAATGTGAATACCATCATGATCAAAATAGTGTCAGAGGTGAAAGATGGACTGATGGCACACACTTCAGAGAAGTCAGGACTTTTCTGTGTACTTACAAGGCACGTATGTGTATGGGCCGAGATTTTTATAGTTTTGATTTTCAGAAAGTGGGCATTTTTTTTAAATTACTAGTTTCTGGGTATCTACCTTGAGAGACCAAAAAGACATCTGATTTTGAGAACAGGAGTGCTTTTATGCAGCTTTCCTATTATTCTTCCCTCTCCCTTCAACTAACAGGTAACAAGTACCTCCCCAAAAGTATTCCCATATCTAACTGGTTATTACTAGTTACTTTTTAAAGAATTTTCTAAAATGTAAATGCTGTCCAAAAGCCCGGAATTATATTTTGTCAATATATTGACAAAATTATATTGTCAATAAAAATTATACAAACAAAATTATATTATTATTATAAAAACATAATTATATTGTCAATATATTCTTTTGACAAAAATATAAGAAGATAGAGATAAATTTATATTGAACATTAAGGGAGGTACAAAACTAATTCGTCACTTTGACCTGTCAAACAAAGGCACTGCATTTTCTATCTGGCAGATATACCAGGTTTTCTTCTGTGGCAGTACAGCCTCCTGCTCTCTGAACAGATGAGTGAGGAAGGTTCACACCACTGGATGTTGCTTCTTGGCCAGCAACTGTATCCTTGCAGAAACAGAGACAGAACTGTGCAGAGCAGGGCCAGAACAAGCATAATCACAGGTTCAGAGTGGGAAAGGTGGAATCTGGCCATTTGTTTTCTGTATCTGGTTTAAAGAGGTACTTAAGGAAAAGTAAAACCTACTCTGCATTTTAAAACCTCTTTTTAATAAGCCTCATACTTTGTGGAAATTATTTGGATTAGGAATTTTTTAAAAAATGATTGGTTTTGATATATTAAGAATATACTCCTTAGTTTCATCAATTCACTAAGTGGTATCAACAGTGATATTCCCAATACACCATCTATGTATTTTTTGCTTTCTGACTTTAATAGTAATTGACATATTCTGAGTTTCTCAATAATTTTATTGTTTCTGTTCATAAAAAGACAAACAAGAGAAAAAATATTAAGTTATTTATTCCCTTTGCTTCCTTTTGTTTGAAATGCCTTTCCACTTTCAGTTTGATTCCTGGGGAATGCTGAGTCTTAATTGCAGAATTGCTATAGGTTTGCTCACAGTACCATATTTGTACTTGAAAAGGAATTTGTCCCACAAAATTTTCTGGGTGAAGCCATGGTCTCCAGAATTTAAACACTTCCTTTACAAATCTGATTTGAACTAAATTAATAGATGTGAAAGATTTTTGCATGACACTCTTGTGATCTGCTGGTAGTTAATTACAGAAGCTGATTATAGTGAAAAGACACAAAAAGTGTTTCCACCTTCCTGATGTACCTTTCCTCTCTTGTTCTTCATAAAGTGTTTGATGGAAAAAGCTCATTAAACTTTCTAAAGTGGATAGTCAGCAAATCATACAATACGAATACTTTGAAAAGAATTATTTTCATACTTTTGAAAAGTATTCCTTCTTCAAACTTCCTTTGCACCTGTTTTGCTGGGACAGGCTCAGAAAAACAGAAACAAAGAACAGGAGCAGTCCAACTCTTCCACCTCCCTCTATCTCCCCACCAGGCTTGCCTGGGATCATTGCAGCCCCATCCAGCCAGGCCCACCAGCTGCCTGGCCAAGCCACATAGTTCTAGTGTCCATGGAAGCACCAGCCTCCCCATGCAGCAGTTGTACCACCTGGGTTGCTACCTCCTCTGCCTTTATGTAGACATAACCTTCTTCACCCAGGTTCTTCTAAGCAATTAACATTTTCTTGTCAGAGCCCTGCCAGCCCCTTGTATCTTCTCAGTTCGTATAGGTACATAAAGACACTCGCTTCCATTGTTAGTGAGTGATTTGTGGAAGGGAGATCAGAGAACACCGCAGTGTCATTTGGCTGCTTGCATCCATCTAAGAGTTTGTTCCACCATACGTAACTCTTCCACATATTTGATTTTCCTTTAAGCAGGTTTGGATGAAGACATGCGGTAAAGCAAAAGATTTGCTCTTTGTGCTGTTGCAGGGATAGCTCCCTTGTGAATTTTATTATTTACTAAGAAAAAACATGATCTGTAACTTGAGAAAATAAGCCTTGTGGAAAATATCAATACAGTGCGGTCTAACTTTGAAGACTGGTCAGAAGGAAAGAAAGAAAAAAAAAATCCATATTAGTAGAGATCTTTCTACACAAGCCTAAAAGAAACTTAAAAAGGCTACAGACTTGGGCAGTGCTGGATTCAGCCTCTTAACACTTTCGTTTGTGTATGAAAGTGGCAAAATTTCACAGGTGTTCTTTACATTAAAATGGAATGAGTATGTTTCAGACGCCTGCAAAATACTGATATGTAATAGACCGGATTTTGGTATTTTCTCTGAAAGATTATCTTTTTTTAAAAGATAATTAGATGATGCTCCTAGTCCTTATAGTAGGAAAGCAGAGGTTCTGAACAAAGCCAAGTTCAATACATTTTCCCTACATCCCAGACAAAAGTCAGATAAAATATGTTTGAAGATGGAGATTCATTGAAGCAATATGCATTTACTCTGGAACACAGTACTGTCAATTACCTTTTGGAGTATTTCACAACTCCTAGTTTTAGCAATTTCTTCCAGCCCTGGTTTGACTTTGGTGATGAGCCAGCACCCTGCTCCAACCCCACACTTGACTGCAACCACAAAGGGAACAGAATTTCAGCAGTAAAACAGGGTGTTTCACTTTTTCATCCATTGTTTCCTCTGTTAGTTTGCCATCATCCCTAGTTCTATTAAAAAGTTTAACTTAGTGTCACTAGAGCAGTTTTTTTCCCCCTGCAGTCCAGTGACTTGTGATAGGCGGTTGTTACTTGCCAGCAGATGAAAAGTGACTTCATCTTTTGCCATCAATATTTCCAGTTTTATCAGTGAGTGCATCTTGACACTCTTTCCCTGTCCCATCAAATGACAAGGGTTTCACCTAGAAAGGAAGCCTTTTAAACAGAACAGGCTGAAAAATACCAGCCCAGAGGCAAATTGGAATATAACTCCAGGGTGGCAGATGACTTAAAAAAAAAATAAAAATAATAAGCCTAACTCTGAAAAGTTTATCATCCAAATTTAAGCACCTGCTTTCCCCACCGTTTAACATCTTCCAACATGACAAACAGTCTATGGTTCCTTTTCTCTTACAGCTGATAAATTGTTCTATTTCTCCACCTTTACCATTAAGGAAATCAAAGCAAAAGCTTTGCAATTCATCAAACCCTCAAACGGCAGCAGTTACAGTAGAAGAGGCGGGCATAAGAATCAATATGTTTTTCACTTGTGTAAGCATTTTAACATACTGTGAAAATTAGCTTGTTAGGAGATTTTATGTTGCCATTTTCACTAATGTGTTTCAACTCCAGAATGAAAACCAAGAATAGGCCAAGATCTAAATTGTAGGGTATGGCACTATTAAACATTCATCTGCTACTGCAACTACCTTACACCTTTCCATTATCCAAAAGGTGAGTTGAGTCACAATAAAATTGAATGAAGCCTGACTATTCTGGTAGTGATGTTTAATGCTTGCCCACTCACCTCAGCAGTGGACTTAAAGAAATCTTAATATGTATAACGAGACCTTGGAAAGGCCTCACCTGTGATCAAGCTTGTTTCCTTCGAAAGCCATAAAAGCCATATAGTTAAGGAGCACTGAGATAAGGGAAAATGTGCTTTATATTAAAAAGCAGCCTCACTTTGATTCTTCATCCTGTCACTCCTGCTACTGTGAACTGTGAAGCTGTATAAATGTATCTTAAAATAAAAACACCAAAACATGCTGTACTCTCTCCCGCAGTGGAAGAAACTGTCTGATTCCCATCTCAGCCAAGAATATGTAATTTTAACTGTTCAAGGGAAACCCAGAAGCCAGTCAGTCATTAGCAGAGACTGTCCATAATCCCATGACATGTGCCTTATCTCAGAAACACTTTGCCAGATGATTTTGCAAACTCTGTACTCTGAACTGCAAAGAATAATTAACAGTTCTTCAAGGTGTGACAGAAATGTGACATTAAAAACTACCCGTGCCACAAGGTACGTATCAGTATCCAGTGGCCATTAAAACATTTTTGAATAGCATTTACACTGAACGAGAATTGCTAAAACTATGGAAAAGTACCACAGTCACACTGATGCCTCAGTATCATGGGATGTAGGCTTGTACATACTTGAATTTCTTTGGAAGTCAAAAAACAACCCCCAGCTTCAGACTGAAAAGGAGAAACTTACTGAAGCATAAATCTGGGATGCCTTGGAAAATTTTAGCTGACATTCCCAAGAGGCTTTGAAAGCAGCTCTAAACAGAAAAGTAATCTCCTTGTTGCACTGAGATGGCCAGGATGGAAGCATAGAGATAGTCATTTGGGGCAGAAGCAATGGGGCACACAGAGAGGAATCAGTCTTTTGTAAGGCAGCTTAGGGCACTGTGGTCTTGTTTGTTCTTCTGCCCAAGACCATGCTGCTGTCAGGCAGTGACACAAGAGATGTCCTAACAACAGGCATCAGGGATATCAGTAGTCCCCAGCCCTACTGTGGAAAAGTTACCTATTGATCACTGGCAACTAACATGAGAGTGTGGGGAAAATGAAGTCTAAAAGGGACATTTTGTTTTAACATCTTATTTATGAGGTAGTGCCTGCTGTTGCAATCAGGTAAATCATTAAAAGCACTAACACAAGGACATTCCTAGATTTTGAAGGTTTTTTTCTGAGTTCTTCTGTATCTACGAGTAGATGGCTTCTTTCATTCTCAGTCTCCCAGACAGTAGGCATGAGAAATGTGTGGATACAAGTTAGGGGAAAGGGATTAACTATTCCCATGTCTAGTATTTGAAACTTTGTTTATTTTGTTTGGATGCTGTGGCACGTAACTACTTACTGTTAAGATGGTGCACAGTGTCCAATACAAAAGCACCAGAGAAAAGGTACAGATTCTTCTGTTGGTTAAACCCTTTAAAAATGCACTTGAGGATATATTAATGAAGTCAGAACACTCCAATATTTGTTAAAGGATTTTTTTGCCATGTTTATCTTTTGCAGACGAAGTAAAGTCACATTGACTGTTACCTGTTCAAGGCTTAAGTAAATGCATTTGCTTGTGCTAAGAGTTTTCTCATCTGCAAATATTGGACTAATGAGCAGCTTTTATTATAGTACAATGAAATCATCAAAAGGACTAATCACACACTTGCTCCAATTTCAAGATAGATCAAGTTTGAGCTATAGTGGAAGCAATATTGAAATTCATGGAATACATACTGTAACCGTGTGAAAGCCTTGAGGAGCAGTCGCAGAAACCTAATTGTCTAAGGAAGTTATAAGCTAGAAGCTGGAAAGTTGTAAGTCTTAGCAACTTAGTAGCGTCCCCCTCTTGAAGGCTGCAGCCATAGTAGTGCTTAGTAGTGCACCCTTGCTTTTAAAATGGGGCTTGGTAATACTGGCTGTGCAAGCCTTCTTAGGTTGGCACACTTCTATGGGAACAACATGGAGTCTGTACCTAAAATAGCACCAATATGGACAGCAAGTGCTACAAACTGCTTCTGAAATTTTGCTTTTATTAGGAAAAAGGGTATTTGATTTTAAACACCAATTGTTAATGGATGTGAGAGTACAAAAAAATGGCGGTATTGAGCAACCTATGGAAGTCTCACTGGATCATATTAGGAAGGACTGCAACCTGTAGATGGAAAAGGAACAGTTAGAAAACAGCTTTGATTCCAATCGTTCTTTGTTTGGGGAGAAAAAATGACACATTTCTCAGACTTTTAAAGTCAGTGCTGGGTTTTCTAGGTGATTACTTTTCTGACACACACATACAGCTGAAGAAAACAATCACTGGTGGCAGCCAGAAGAGCTTTGGTTTTCTTAACTAAAATCCTCCAGAAAAATAGATGACTCTGAAAGGCTTGATCGACATCAACCAGCAGCTGTGTTTTGATAATAATAATAACAACAGCAAAAAGGAGAAGCAGCCCAACAATAACAATAGCAATAGTAATAATGATATTTTCATACCTGTGTGCTATATGTAGTTTTCAGTCACCAGGTGGTTTCCACGTCTGAACACCTTGATTTGAAGACTGTTAATGTTTGGGGCATTTTTGCTGGCAGAGATCTATAGCTGCTATGTCAAATGGCTGCCCATTTCAACAGTTAGTCAGTATTACCAAGTATATAAACCTTTTCTCTAGTCCATCATGTATTGCTTCCTTATGCAGACGACAATGTCACTGTTTTCTCATAGAGATAATTTCTGCCTTTCAGATATTTTACTAGAAGAAATAACATTATAAAAAGTACATGAAAGATAAATATACTTCCTAAAGAGAACATTCCGTCAATGAATGTCCCTTACATGTTTTGCCTTCTTTTTTTTAGCAGCTATAGTAACTCACTGTCAGATCAGGGTATTCCTTGGCTCGTTTTAGTTCACTGAGCATTTAAGTTTGATGTATTGCTAGTACCTAAAAAGAAAAATATTCAATGTCACTTGAACTAGAAGTGACAAGATATATGAAATGATTTAGTTTATGTGACTGTCACTTCAAATGCCCAGTTTGTGCAGACTTTCTGCAGGAGAGGCCTGTAGTCAGCTGACTGGAGAGCTGCTCACTCTTGTGGTCTCACTCCTGGCCCATGTTCACAGCCGTGAGATTTACTACAGGGCTGAGAAACAAGATACTGCGACTGATGCGGATGCTGCAGTGAATTTCTCCATCTCCTGTCACAATGTTGCATTTGGTTAAAATTAATGAAAAAACACTACCTGGAAAATCATTAAAAAACAACAAACCAGAATCAAAACATCTCTCAGTGTATAAAAGAATTAAGATCAATGTATCATGCTACAGTTCATAATATGTAGATATCAAAGGATTTACTAGACATTGAAGTCTGTAGGAACTTAGAAGGAGAAGCAGTTTTCTTCTTTTTCTGTATCACCACCAACCTTTATGCCAAAAAATTAGAAACTTCTTTTAAGTTAGAAGAAACTTTCAAGCTTTGCCTTTATTTCTAGACAAGCAGGCTGGGGAAGTACTTGTGATTTGGAGCTTTAAGCAAGTGGTAATTTATACTACTAGCCAAAGTGTAATTGTTACAGGAGAAAACAGTAAAAAAAAAAGGCCAAAGAAGTCAGCAAGTTATGAAATTAAAATAGGGTTGGTCCCACACTGCATACTTCTGTCATTAAAGGCAATTGAAGTGTTAGTGCTGACAACTCTGGTGTGAAAAACTTTCCTGTTAACACAGATTTAATACTCTGAGCAGTGCACTCTGTCCATGGGGTAAAAACTTCTGTTGGATATCCAAGATATGCTTTGGGATAAACTTGAGGTCTATAGCTTCGTAGGCTTTTGGTTGCTGGTCTCTGAAGAACTTGCCTAAGAGCGCTGTAACTGTTGTAAATCTGCCTCTCCCTTCAATTGCAGGGCTGTACTGATTCAAATAAACAGAAGCAGAAAAAGAGGGCCATAACACTGATGGGATGAAAACTGCTTGCCTAAACAATGAAGATCCCGAAAGCTCATCTCTTATAGCAACGAAGATGAAGAAGTCACCTTTATGATCTTTGCAGACGTACATGAGTTAAATTTGGTCTATCCTGTCTCAGCTTGTGCAACACACTTCATTTGATCAAGGAACGATGCCATGAAGCTCTCATTTAGGTTGGTAGAGAAATCAAGATAAAGTCCTGGAGGTCCAGACAGAAGACATCATGCAGCATTAGGAGCTGGTTAGACACAGAGAAATTAGTTTTTAACTTGCCACATTTCTGATAATGTCCTTGTTTTCAGCACTAGCAAGTAAATCTTTCTTATTAAACCAGCGTACTGCGTGGCATAAATAAAAAAAAAAAAAAAAAAATAAAAAAAAAATAATGCATACCAGTCCAGCCCTCCAGAAATGTAGCTGTCAGAACTACTTACAGATATGATACACTGGTGAGGAGGGTGAGTGGGATTTTTAATTATGCATGAAAACGACAGTTACTGGCAAGTAAATGAGAGTTATGCATATGAAGCAGAAAACTGTTGTTTAAAATGAAATAGTTTAATGACTCTGTGCATGTGGTGGTGGTGGCAAGGATTTTGCAGAAGGAGGCCTTCAGTGGTGGATTCTGTGGGAGGAGGTTAGGAGCTGCCCTGTGCCGGACAGCCAGACAGTTGCTTCCTGCTGGCTCTGCAATGTATTGATAGCTGATCTACCTGCCTTTGTTTTGACCCAAGAGCTTTTTCATCTTCTTTGCTCTATCAGTCCTGTTAAGGAGTGGGAATGGGAGTGGGAGTGGGTGAGCAGCTGGGTGGGTAGCTGGCATCCAGCCAAGCTCAACCGACCATACTCTGGTATCAAAAAGTGATAAATATTGCAAAAGTAAGGCACATTCTTATTCTGCTTAGTATTTACATAACAATGTGGGAAAAATGAATTGAGTGTTGTAGCATTTGACTTTTTCCTCAAAGCCCACTCCTCTCCCTTTTACTGCTCTCAGCAGTACCTTTCCCTGAGTGTTTTATTTAAGCTGTTCTATCTCCAGCTCCTTCTGGAAGTTGATAGCAGTCATACAGACATGATATAAATCACAACCATCATGGCAAGCCCCTAAACAGGTTCACTTGCTCATCATCTGAATGGTAGCCTGTCAATTTTTAGCTGGCTCTTTAGGCTCTTTAACCTGTAGGGTTGTGCTGTCAGTCTTTTTGCAGGATCACTTGCGATTCCATGATCACTTACTGCGTGGCAGCATTCCTGCATAAAGCTGTTTTCTGAATTGGGGGCAGGTGGAAGATTTATTGTTATTTTTACATCCAATGAACAAACTCAAGGAATGGAGAAATCCAGCAAACGTGAGTCATCATGGCTGGGCTCAGAGAGGAGCATGAGTGGGAGCTGACCAAAATGGCAAGAATTAAACCAACCATCCAGCCATTCTTCAGCCTTCACCAGCAGCCATTATTCACTACCGACCACCAAGGCTGACAAAACTAGATTTCTAGACACATTGCAGGAAGTGTCATGTAGCAATGTTTCTGAACACTGAAATGACCAGAGATGAATAACATGAGCATACCATCTTTCAAACACCACCTAGTACCATATGCTTTGTTTAACAACCATTATTTTCACTATAACCTATTAAAACAGGTCAACACTGGACAGGTTAAAATCCATCCTTGGAAGTGGATAGTTATGTCCAGTTATAGGTATATATAGTTATGTGATGTGATAGTTATGTCCAAGGGTTTAGTTCTGCTGGGATTCACAACAAGGCTAGTCTGCCTGCTTCCTGGCAAACTGAATGCACAGGCTGCTATAGCATTTCATCAGGCCAAGCCAATAGCAGAGTGTCAGGAATACAACCCCCACTGTCAAGTTTTCCAGCATAGGACCCCTGATGGCTGCCACTTTCTGCACACCCAACAATCAACCAGTAAGAAAATTGTTACAATTAACAGCTACATGGTTCTTAGGTAAGTGCGTTTTGCTATGATCCTATTTTATCTCTGCAGCTGAAGATGCTCTCCAGGACATGAGGATTTTTGTGCCTGTAGGATATATAGTAGGGTGCAGTATCTTTTTTCATAAATATGTGAACACTTTTCTTTTCAGAAAGACATAGGTAGCTCCTGAATTTACAAATCTTCATCAAAAAATCACTTTTCTGTCAAGCTGCCAGTTTATTTTAATATCCCTTCTTATATTCAGAACAAGATTCAAACTAAGATACAAGATTGCAAAAGTTTCAGATGATACCATTTATTCCCTGCTAGACACTCAAATAACTGCTTTAATTTTCTAAAACACTAAATACCTATCAGCTCACATGAAGCAAATAGCAACAACTTGGTTGCTAAAATGCCAGTAAATGTTTTGAAAACAAGGTCTCTTTGAAAGTGTCTGACTATAGGTTTGGAAGTATGTCTCCAAACACATATTTTCCAGCTCAGCCAGTCCATACATTTGCAATGGAAACAGTTATGGATGTGTTGGCTGGATATGCATTAAATGAGAAGACTATGCTAAGCAAAACCAGAGTTTTTCAACTCTCAAACTGACACATGCTGACTGCTATATGAGACTGAGTATATGAGTATTTATATGACTGCTATATGAGATCGAATTTATGAGTACATATGTGACTGTTATATGAGACTGTTATATAATATACGGCTGAGACTTATACGAGACTGTTATATGAGACTGCATTAGGCAGTTACTAGCTCCAATAAAATTCCAAGACCCTAGTATACCAACAAAACCAATTATCTGACAGAAGTATCTGTTTTCTTTCCAGAGACTTCCTCAGCAAGTATGGTTTTCAATAACTTACTTTTCCTTCTCAGTGATTAAAAAGCATCACTAACTGTACGAAACATACCTTTTAGCTATAATTATTTGAACATTGAACCAATCTCATTCCTGACTCAGTAATATCTGTCCCTTGGAAATACAACAGCAACTTATATATGTATCATATCCTTAACTGCCTCCAGAGATCTGGGTAAGGCCTTGGACTTCAACAGACCAATAGGGTCTTCATGCTGAGGTTAGATAGCATGACCCATGAACATCAAAAGAATAATTTTTCTTGTAATGCAAATAAAGATTAAAGTTGCTATGGAAACACTGGCTCTAATTTTTCAGAGTACAGAAAAGTTAAAATGAAGGCATCTGAAAAGAGTATGTCCAAAAGGAAGGAAAGATCAAGTGGGAACAAGCTGTAATTCTAGTAGGCTGGGTGCGATTATTTACAGTGGTTGGAAAGCATGAATGGAACCTGTGGAGAACATAAAACTCACCCTATTTGGCTAGTGCCAGCATGAACATGATGCTATAGTGTTTTCTTACTGGTCCCTTAGTGGAAGGTTGCTGTGCCATGACAGCCCTCCAGACACATCTGGATCCTGCCAAGCTGCTGCCATGTGAGAAAGGACATTGTAAAATGGCAATACAACCAAAGCATGTTCTGATCCCTTTCTTATTCTGTAGAGGAAAACAAGCTGATCTGCAGAGGTGGAACCACAACAGAAATGCTTCTGATGGAGCTCTACTGCTGAAATAGCTTCTCTAGTGTCCAACATGGCCCAGAGGCTCCATGGGATCCATCTTCCGTTGCAGTGCTGCTACAATTTTCTTCCTGTGCAAATAGTTTGGTAGGTAAGGTATTGAGACCTGAGTATGTGAGAGACCACAGCCTTTCGTTCAAAAGGGCCACTGCTTTCTTCTCTCTGTTATTGCACTCATCAGCAAGTTATAGGCCTCTTTGCAATGTCAGATTTATATGAAGTAGTGGATTCAAATGGAAGAAGAGAGAGGCACATGTGAAGTGTGCATGTGTGCACATCCACTGAGTGCAGTCTCAGAAACCTTTTTTCCTTAAGCGCTGGAAAATTACTTCACACAACCCTCACTCAGGGCTGCTTTCCAGCCTGAAATCCCAAAAAGACAGATCTCTCTGGTGTGTTTCCATATAATATCTGTGGCAGACAAAGTTTAGATGCTGAGCACACCAGGACACCCATTTAAGGTTGGGATCTTTCCTTTTATCCTTACAGGCAACTCTTAACTCTGATTTGTTTCTACCAGTATCAGTCCCCTTCCTTCCCTTAGATACCTTCTTTGTGTGGGATATATGGATTTTTTTATTATGTAATGTTACTTTCTTTCCCCTTCCAGTTTCCATCTACAGCATCCAGCAAAACTGCATATATAATTCGTAAAAATTCTTTCTCCGCTTTAGCCACAGCTTTAAAAGCTATGTGTCTGTTTTGATTTTTAAAAAATATGTTTCTGGGCTGCATATGTGCAAGATCCATCTTTCCTGTTTCATCTGCCCTTGGCATCTCCATCTTCACCTGCTTGGTTTGCCACCACAAAGGAAGGCTGAAACCCCTTTCAGATGAGAGTAAGTCTGTGTATCAGAAGCATTCACCTCTGGGGGCCATTTATCACATGGGTTTTGATACAGACAACAAAACATGGTTTATTAAGCAAAAGTTTCCTTTTGTCCAGTCAGAGGAGGATATGGGTCAAGAAAATGTCACGAGCATGAATGAGCATGAGCATGATCGAAGTCAGACTTAGATGAGATTAATTCAGCCAGTCCTTACCTTTAGGTAAAGTATGACAGCTCTTGCAATGTCACATTGTTTCGTTGACAACACAGCTTCTGGAGGCCCCTGGTCTACAGGACTCTCACTTTTTAAAGTAGGCTTCTAGCTCTTAGATTTGTGGGGAAAAGCTTAAAGACATAACTTCAGAAAACAAGTAAGCCTCTTTTTTTTTTTTTTATTCTGACTTGAAGCATAGAGTGCCCTCTTGTTACGGGTCCCTATGGTATAAATCCCAGTCTCAGTCAGCCCACCTGCAAGGGAGTAACTGTAAATGAATAAATGGGCATTCAAGCTGGGAGCGGCAAAGGTGGCCAAGCAGGAATTTTAGCTGCCTCCCCTTTGTGTCACTATTTTGTAGACCTGACAAGGGAACTGCCATCTGAGGAGACTCTGCATGGTCTGATAGGCAATTGTTCAATACTTGAGGTAGAAACAGCACTTGCATCATAAAAAAAACCTGCAGCACAAGGACAACATGAACAGTACTGTAGACAATACAGTTCTTTCAAAACAATCCACGTTTAAACATTTTATAATTGCAGTACTGTTTTGATCAGGTCTAAAATTACTTCCTCCACTACTTTTAGCCACAAAATTTACTTCACCTCTTTCAATGTAATTTTTCCATTAATAGCATAAACCAGGAGAGAAAAATTGTTTTTTTCAGGTTCATACAAATTTGTCAGGTATGATGAATTCAGCAACAATAAATATTTTTCCCTTTAAAAAAAAAAAAAAGAGTGTATCAAAATACCTCAGATCTTTCCCACATGAAACTTCAAAATGCAGTTTCCCTCACTGAACTACAAGACTCTCATTTATGGCCTCTACTGTGAAAATAGGAACAGCTTGCCTGAGCTTGATCATAAACTGCCCCAAAAACAAAAAGAGTGGATGTACATGTGTCTGGTTTTTTCCCTACCTAGGAACTTTTATGCAGAAACATATTCTCCATCAAAATTAGGGAAAGAAGGCTTTTCCCTTTGGAGTTTGCACGTTGGGTAAAGGAAACCTCTTGAGCCAAGCAATTTTGCATTTTGCATTGTTACTCGTTGTTCTTTAGAATAAACAAAAAATGGGTCACAGCACAGCAACATGCTGTCAGGACTAACAGTCAGAACCACCATGTCTTTTCCCTTTCTCCTTCTCTTCATGCCTTGCTGTCACCCATTCTCTCTATCTCCCCCAGCACCAACAGATCTACCCACAGGCTTGCTGGCTTCTCAGCTACCCATGTGCCATCCACCAGGCTGCTCATCCTGTGCTGAACCTTTTGCTAGCAAATAGTGACTTTCTCCTCCTTCTCTTCTTTGCTCTCCTCCCTGACCACCAATTAAACCCTGCTTTTGGGTTTTGAGTGCTTAGGATGTTTTTGTCAAGAACTGCAACATCTGTAACTCTACTCAAAGTGCTGTTCCTGCTATCCAAGCCATGTGCCCAAGGAAAAATGGAATTACTGTTGGAATTACTACAAGTTTATGTGGGCAATGGAGCAATGATTCATCAATTCAGCTGCAGTCTCGCAGTAGAATTTGTATCTGATTAGCTGCCCATTAACTTTAACTTGTCATCTGCCATTAATGCTTCAACACATAGGTCTCCCCTTGCACTGACTATCTTTGTTTGTGATTGCTTTTGCTCAGACACATTAGCATTCCTGTTGTGAAACTGAATTTCATTTTGTTACATTCTGCAAGTGCCATCTAATCTCTGATCTCACTGCTGCAGCATTTTGAGACCATAGCAGTCCTCTGCAGCAGTGTTTGACTTATTACCTTCTGAGAATTTCATTGTCATGCTGTTTACCACTATCCTTGCTTGAGATGACTGTAACAATCAAGACACGTAAAATAACTGAATATTATTGTTTGCCTGTCTCACTGCCCATGGGTTACCTGCAGTAATGGCAGTTACACAAGAGTGAATGGGCATGGTGGGCCAGGTGGGAACAGTGTCACAATGATCTGAAGTAAGACCTATCTAATGCCTTGTGCTGGGACTGTGAAACCTCTTGGGAGAAAGAAAATTTGAGAGAACTGGTAGGTGGCTTGCTCTGTTGCACGTCAAGTTGTCTTTCTCATTATTCACTTTATCTTAGCTTGCATTACTAAAACGTGTGTTCGGGTACTTAAAACATCTATCAATGAAGTATCAATAAGGAATATGACATAAGAGAGGTTTATCTGAACCCTGATTAAATGTTTTATCATAGGAATGATATTTTTTTGGGATAATTTGCATGCAGGGAAGTTAGAAGACATGGCCTTTATACTTTCTGTTTCTCTTGTTTTCTGATGGATTTTACATACGGTATATGCATCCTGTAATAGTCAATGCACCAGTGCTCAGAAATGAAAATTAAAATCTCACATGAGGGGGAAGCTTGGGAATGGAGCTTTTGAAAGAGCAATGTATGTTTGTATTGAAACATGAAATAGAAAAGAGAAGAGCACGGCTTGAAGGCAAAAGAGATAGTGTGTTTATGACCTAGTTACGATGTGGTACCTTTCTCTTCTGCTTAAGTGCATTGATTTCTTGGTCACACTCTTGCAACATAAATAGGGCAGCTGAAGATAAACTATTCCTCAGCTACAAACAGGTTTTCACAAAATCAAGAACAAAGAAAATGCAATTCCCATCTAGGCAGTCTATTGAGTTTACTTGTTTGTTTAGGCTTTCCCTGCCCTCCCCAAAAGAAGCTCTTGTATGCCTCTAAGTTTAACAAGATACGGAGACACAAAATTCAGGGCAGTAATTTTCATGGATTGTAGCTTTCTTTTATGCATTGAGATCCATTTTTTAGAAAGCATATAAACGTGGGAGCCCTAGTGTCTCTTATGTCTGGAAGGCACAGGATTCTTAGCTGCTGTTGACACTTTCATATACAAAGCAGCAACCTGCAGAAAGATGGCTCTTTTATGAAACTCAGCTTTATCAAAGCAGACAGCTGTCAGCTTCTTACCCACAGCACACATGAGGAGCCATGACCCAGCCTCCTCATTCTTCGCCAAGGATGATACCAGGGTTGCTGGCTACCCTCAGTCCTTCCCTCTCACAGACCAGAAACATGAGGCGCAGCTGGCGAAGGCCCCTCCACTGCTTCTTAAGGTGCAGCCATCCTTTACAGGTTGAGCACTGTCCCTCATCCTAGCTCCATGGGTCCCTTTCCACCACCCTTGGCTTCACTACTCAGAGACTTCTGCACCTTAGAGACCTGTGCACAGACACCTTGGTGGTGCAGGGGCCCACCAGCACCCTCAGGATAGGACTCAGCCTCCTTCCTGCCCTGTAACTTCCATGGGCAGAGCACACTGGTTGCAGTTCTTCATCTCCAGCTCATGTGAAGAGGGGCAGAGGCAGAGACAACCGTGCCACCCCCCCCAGCATTGTGACCCAGTCCTCTGGGTCCAAATCACAGCTGGAGCACTGAAGGCTCCTCACCCCCAGCACAGAGGCAGAGCCTTGATGTCCCTCACTGTCTGAAGTACAGCTGTGAGCCTATGAGGGATCAAAGATTTGGCCGTCCCTTGAAAATGCAATGGCATCAAAATGGTTCATGGTAAAATAGACAGCCATGGCAAAGGGTGTAGGGTGAACTTCAGAGTGAAATCCTGCATAAGTGAAAGTCAGGCTTTCATGGACATCATTGATCCCATAGGTCCTCAGTTTCTTTCCTTTCTGGGTGAAAGTAATGTGAGTTCTGGTATGACAAAAAATGACAAAAAAAAGAAAAGGGGGTATTTTTTATCTTTTTTCTCCCCCCTTCCCCCCCATTGTTTCCCTCTCACCCCTCCTTCCTTTTGTTTTCTACAGCCTTCCAGACCCCTCAGTCTCACTGCCGTGAGGCTGAATTGTTAATACTTTCCAAAGTGTGGCCTGAAAGTCGCCACACTATTGACAAGCTGGGCTTCCCCAAGAACTAGCTGGCACCTGGTTTTCTTCCCCACAAGCACTGAAAATAGCAGGAAGGCACTCTCCTGCTGCTTAGGATCCACAGGCACAATTCAAATAGCACAACTGCAATCTGCGCTGGGCATTGGCTTGATAAAACAAGAGAGAGCCATGAGACAGCAGTTTCACTTCCCCTGTTCTTTGCTGCTTCTTCTGCACATGATATTTAAAGAGCGTTATGGGATTCTGTTCACTTAATCACTGCTCCCTCAGAAGGATTTGGTTGCTGAACACAAATAAGTAGGTATATGATTTGGTTTCATACATTTTGGTACATTTTATTACATTTTCCATCACCTTTTTCTTTTTTTTTTTTTTCTTAAGAAGAAGGAGAATTCAGGCAGGGAGAAAATGCTTTTATCTGCCAACAGTCTTATTGCCAACCTCACATCTTGCAAAATCCCAGGATGACTCTTGTCCCTCAAGATGTGTGGCTGATTTTTAAATTGCAAAGTTACATTTCATAAGTGTAGTAATATTTGAGGAAGCCTGCCACCATCATATTCAATTATTTCAGGTTGAAAAGTCAGATGCCTAAACAGATACTGGCTACTGAGATGTTAGTAGCATTTAATTCCTGCTTACAGCTGGGAGGAGAATGCTGTCACTCTACCTCCCTGCTTTGTTCCCTTTCCTGACAGCCTCTCTCCCCCCAAACTGCTTGGTCCCTCAGCTTCTTCCCTTTCTAGTTAATCTCCTAATCTTTCTCCTTCTCCCATATCACCTTTCCTCCATTACTTGCATGGAGGCTTTTCTTACCTTTCCCTCATCATCTTCTTTCCATCCTGTTGTGTTCCCAGTAGACTCCATTTCATGTCCCACTCTTTTGTCTTGCTCCATGTCTGCACTGCATTCTCTGGACCCTCTGCCCCTCGTTCACCTTTCTGTTTGACCCTACCCTTACTCATCCCTGCCCTACTGCCCCAATTGTCCTTCTGCTGCCACCCCCACTCTTTCCTTGCCTCACCCCCTTCCACTTCTCTTCTGGCTGATCCATGGTTTGAGGGAAATATTACCATGGCAGTGTAATCACCAGGGAAGCAAGCATATGTTTCTGCTGCAGAGGATCTGCCTGTGTAGCACACATACTACATCTCAGTCGTGGGTGCTTCATATCCATCAGTACTTCTGCATTCTGAAATTAGAAATCTGGAATCTTAATTATATGCTCAGTAATGGGGCCAAAATGTTGCCATGGTGAAATAACAAGAGGAAGGATCAATGATAAGACACTGAAAAATGAGATTTCACCAGGGCATAACGTCCCACATGGAAAAAGCCCTCAGACTACTTCTGTGCTATAGCATCTCTTATTTTGATCAGAATAAAAGAGGTTTTTTTCCCATGTTATCACGTTAGCTTCAGCTTTTGGGACTGAGGTGATCCAGAACAGGAGCATCTGCAGTGTTTTTCAGCTACGTAGAGAGCTTTGTGTCCTTGTGATGCTGTGTTTTATCCCTACTCCACACCCAGCACTCCTCATGGAAGTCACAGCACTAACAGCTACAGTAGGGGCTGGCAAATGTATTCAGCCCAAATTGCGCTTCGTGCCCACTGGGACTGGGACTGAAAGTAGTGGGCTAAAATTACAGAGAGGAAAGGTTTGTCTGTTCTTTAGAAAAAAACTCCTCAGCATTAAGAGTTGATGAAGTAAAGCGGTTGTTTTCTGGGGGATCCCAAAGAGGCCCCGCCATGGAAGGGTTTGGGGAAAAAGTCAGGCCAACATCTCTCAGAACAGGTTTTGGCAGAGATACTGTCCTGGGGCAGGAGATGCTCTGAATGACCTCCAGGGCCCTGACAGACCTGTTTTCTGTGAATCTGCTTGGGGGTTTTCTCAAGGCCGTTTCTGTGGCTGTGCAAAATGTCAAGGACTTCTGCTTATCTTTCCCCAACTCTCAACCCCCCTTTAAAAGCACATATGCTATAATGTGACTACATATATTTTCAGAAGGGCCTGATTTGAATTGCAAAATATTTATTTATAACTCTTAAAGCTCACTTAGTTTAATATCTGGATTATTTCTATTTAACATCTAATCAAGAAGCTAGACATTTTCTGTCATGCCTCCCACAAAGCTGGATTTTGCATGGAATCCCAGAAATGCATTAATTTCACTATAACTTCTTTAAATGTTTAATGTTCTAGTCAGCATATCTGCCTGATTGATAGCTTAATTACTCTTTCACCCTCTTCCCAACAGGCTACTAACAGAGCACAGCTTCTGACTATTTCCTGACCTTTTCTTTGTTTCTAATTCATCCTGGTTAAGCTGGGATGGATTTTTCCGAAATTCCGCATCACATGCAAATGGACATTGCTGTTCATTTAGTTTTTCCCTCTGATTAAATGTTACAACTCTTTTTTTTTTCTTCTTTGTATAAAGTAAATGGAGTTTTTAGGCCTTAGCTCAAAAGCTATTCACAGCTCCTTTTTCAGCAGAAGCACTATCAAACTCTCCCCTACAGAGATACAGAGAGCCTTTGTTTGTGGATATATGCAGTATCAAAATGTGTTAGCTGTAGACATATTGAGAAATGTTTTCTTTCACATTCTGGTTGTTGCAGGCTGGGTTCCCTCTCTGGGACATAAGGTCCTTAAGGGTCAGGCAAGTTTCTTAAGTAAATCACCTGTTTCAGGTATATGAGTGCTGCAAAAGTGAGTTGCAATTTCTTCAGCTTGGTTTGCAATAACAGGTATTTCTGGTCCTATACTATCCCTCTGAAGGGCTGCCACCCTTGGCTGCCGCCTCACTGGTGGTCCACATGGCATGGTGCTGCCTGGCTGGGGCCAGCACTCACACCATTATAGCCAAGACATTTGCACACAGACTTTTAATGTGTCTGCTTGTAAAGTCCTTTTAGAGGAGAATAAGATGTTAGGAAAGAGATAGGAGATTTTAATGAAGACAATTTCAGACTGATCTATTCCCTTCCTTCAGAGGGTAATAGGCCAAACCAAAGTGCAAATGTGGTACTGAGGTTTTAAAGCTCTTTCATTGACTGTCTCCACAATATTTTTGTTAGAAGATTGGAAAATATGGTCAAGATAATAGTGTTTTGAAATGGATAAAGGACTGGTTGAAAAACCCTCCCGAAAGAGTAGTCATGTTCCACTCTCAGTATGGAGGGTATTTCCAGTGAGGTGAGTCTTGAATGTGAGTCTATGAAATGTTTTCCATGACAGCCTGCATGATGAAATAGGCCGTGTGCTCATAAAATCTGAGCATGGTACCAAACTAGCAGGGGCTGTAAGCACTCAAAGGACAGGATAAGAATTCAAAATTGTCTTGATAAATTGAAAGACCTGAAATCAATAATACAAAATTCAACAAAGACAAGTGCAAAATAATATGCTTAGCAAGGAGAAATCAAATGCAGAAATACAAAATGAGGAATAACTAGTGAAGCTGCAACTCTGCCAGAAGAGATCCTGGGGAAAATTGTATACCATGAGCTGAATATGAATTAGCAATATGATCTAGCCTTAAAAATGGCTGATGACATTCTCAGATGTATTAATACAAGTTATTACAGGAAGTAGTTACTCTCATTTACTTGGTACTGGTTAGGTCACTGACAGACTACATACCACTCTGGACAGCAAACTTAGCAAAAGAGAAGAACAGATCAGAAGAACCAATAAAGATTAGAGAATTGCATAACGTAACATATACAGCAAGGCTGAATAATAAAAAAACGTAATCTTTTGGTTTTAGTGAACACAAAGACCATTTCCAAATACATGAAAAAGTCCTTTGCAAAAGCCACAGTCAAACAAGTTGTTTTGCCATTTGAAGGAGACAGGAAAAGTTGCTGCTGGGTGAATTTGCAGAAAGAGAGAATCAAATTTGATATTAACAGAAGCAAATGGACCATAGTTCAGCACTGTATTGTAGGATATCCTTATTGGGGTAGGTGGTACTCTGGGAAGCTTTTTGGACGATTGGAGAATTAAATTCTAGTCCCAGCCTACTTATACCTATTTTAATTTACAGTAGGAAAATTAATTGAATAACATGCCTTTTGTTCTTTACCAGTATCAGAGGCAGCACTGTAGAACTCCAACTCCATTTTCAGTTCTTTCTTTAGTAGTTGTCTTGCTTAGTTAGTAATTCCTACAAAAATCTTGATGATAAGGGATGGACTGAAAGTGCCCTTTTTAGAATTGTGCTGATAAGATGCTGACACAAGGGTCAATTACTTTCTGAACACACACTGTATTACCAAACGAACACAGAATAAAGCCCTAATTTCTAACCCATTGGATCTACAATTTCAGAGAGCAAATGAATGCAGGTTGGCGAAGGTGCAGAAGGACTTCAGGATACAATATTAATCAGTATTGGCAATGGTACAAGCATGGGAGCAATGTACTCATCAATTTTTGTAAGGGTAGCAGCCAAGGAGAATGTTGAAGTAGAATCTGAAGGGGAATAACAAAGTACCTTGGTGGAGTAGTCTCTTCCAAGTACTATGTGAAGAAAAATTAAATATTTGTTTGAAAATGTGAAAGGCTGGCAACAGATGTTGATATTGGGGCCAATCGAAAGAATATTTACTTTTTCAGAGGATGGGAAGAGAGAGATCACAGAAAGAGACCTTGAGAAGAATGAAAGCAGATGCTGGTACACTAGAGGATTGATGTGGACTTACAAAGACAAGGGTGTTGCTGCTAATGTGGCAGGTTGGGGAAATCAGATGGACAGCGTTATTCTGGATGGATGAGAGTTATAAAGCCTGCCTTTGCTTGAAATGTGAGGTGACATTTTAGACTCTGGACAAGAATTTCAGTTGCATGGATACATTGTATGTTTTGCATTGTAGCATTGTAGCTTTGACACATTGTATGGAAGAGTCTTGCATAGTCTTGGTGTGAGAACTGAGAGAGAATTCTGGTAACACCCAGGTAACAAGGCTAAGTGAGAGGCAGGATAATGGAATTGCCAAAAGCAAAGGAGAAAGCAGTAATGGAAGGGAGTCAGGAAGACAGCTAAATAATTTTCTTTCAAAATATAGAGCTTGGATTAGCAGCAGAAAATCTAAAATCGGATGCCAGGAAGACAGGCCAGATCTGGTACACAGCATCACATTCCTAGGTCGTCTGCCCTAACCTGTCTAACCTACAAGTCTTTCTGCCCAGATACACAACCCAGACAATTCTTCATCTGCAGGAATATTTCTGGACAATATGATGAAAACAGTGCAGAGGGACTCCCTGGACAGGAGCTCAATGAAACATTAAACAATCCTCTGGAGAGCAGAAAGTAATAGGAACAGAAGAGGGAAGATTCAAAGGAGCCAGATGAAATCAAGAAGGATATCACAAGCTATATGACAAATGAAGTTAGCTACAACTCAGTATTATTTCTTGGTAGGTAAAAAGGAGACCGTCCTCTTCACAGAAACTGAAGCTATAATCTGCTGGAATTTCTGGTCATCCAGACTGAGTAAGTACATTTCAGAGTCTTTTCTTAAGGCTGGGGGAGGCTTCATAAGTCTTCCAAGCTGCCATCTGTTACTGAATGCTACAATTTTTTGCAGATCTTACTAAGGTCTGTACATAGCCTTTTTCATACTTACACAGTGCATAAAGTCTGTAATGCATTTCTGGTACTCAGCTCATGATAGGCTATGTTTTCCCCAGGATGTCAGCTCCTACACTTACCAGAAGTAGTTCACTAACCACAACCAGCATCTATCACTGAGCACACCCCTACCCTGTAGCTGTTGGATGAGTTCTGGGACATGAACTTCATGTATAGCCCCAGTGCTGGAGTCTCTGCTGCCACCTGGGGCAGGTGGCCACACTGCTCAGTGATGAATGCACCTTGTAATCTTGTGTGATCAGGTGCCAGTGTCAAGAAGATACTTACCCACGAAGCTCCTTATCTAAGCAGGGAAAATGCTAATGAGGGAAAGAAGACTGGCTATGAGAGAACCTCCAGAGACAGTTTGGTAAAGTTAAGCACAGGTCATTTGGGTTAGGTGAATTTTTCTTTAACTGCCTTTATAATTTTCAGAGTTCTACTTAACATTCCCTGAGGGAAAGACTAATATTTATCAGCTGAAGTATTATGAAATTATCCTAATTTTATGGCTTGAGCAATAAAGATGTACAGTGGGTAACACTTATCCTCTCAGAGAGACCTGGAATTCATCTGTAAAATAACTGTTCTCTTGCTCCATTATTAATAGACTGCTGTTATTCATAATCTTTTTAAGTTTCAGTGATTTTTTTTAATTTCTGTTGGTAATCTGGGATGTCTCTTGCTATGAATAATGAAAAATTGAACAGTGTGACTGTAGCAAAAGGATACTTAGAGCAGGAAGATAAGCTGAGTCATAGGGAGTGTATGGCCTTTCTCCTCTGTCGTGGTTTCCACAAGGCCTCCTAGCATCACTGGTCTTGGCTCCGCTCCATGGGGAAGAACTCAGCATAGCAACTGCCTACACGCAGATAGAAACCTTAGAAGGTACAAGGTCTCTCCTTTTCATACTGGAGAATACTTCTACTTTTAAAGTTCTCTATATGCTTTATTTTTTTTTTTTTTTAATGGTCTTGCCATCTGTACTAAAATGCTGCTGTGAGTTTTATAAATTGATATCCAAGGTATGAAATGAGATTGACTACTGGAAAGAGAACCAAGAACTGCCTATTCCAGCTTCAGAGTTTCTTTTCTAGGTGTCATTTTCTCTATTTCATTACTTATCATTCGAAGATCATAAAATATCTTTTCATGATCCTTCTGTAATGTGCTCTGTTACGCTGAATTTAAAAATTGATATTACAAATAAAGAATAAGAAGAAAGAAAGAGACTCAATTTCAGCTCCACTGAACAGGCTTTATTTCCTTTCACCTCTTGCTGCTTTTATACACCAGTCTAGCTCCAATGACACTGGAGATTTATATCTGCAGCCATGGCAGAAGAATTGGCCCAGCCACAGAGGGAGATGAATACTTCAGAAACAATGGACAAATAGTGCAAATACCTCACCACCATTTCTTCTCCATATCTGCAGAGGGTTTGCATTCTCTTCATGAACAAACTGCATGGAAATATACTCAATATTTGTGATATTCAGGAAATATCAACTAATATCAGCCAATATTTGCAGCTTCTCAGAAGTTTCAGAACAAACTGAAAAAAAAGCTTTATGTTCTCGGCCCTGGAAAAATATCACCAGAGCTTTAAACACAGCATTAGACTACCTGCTGCCTTATGTTTTGGGCTAAAACTGATTTAAAGATCCCCCATAGCTTTCTATCAGCAGGAAGCAAACAAATGCAGACCTGCCGTGTACCACAACAGCCCGGTCACGGGATGCTCCTCTTCCCCTGGTGACTTTCACATCTAAACAATTCAGGCTTGCTGAGGTGTCCGTTCTTGCTGCATTTTTCCCATTTCTCACCCTGTGGACACTTTGGGTCCCAGATGTAAACAGGCTTGTGCTATGTTAAAAAAACATAGGGTGAAAAGCAGAAAAAGCCAAAGCCATCACAGCAGGACCAGAACCTCCTAAAAATATCTGCAGTGATAAGTACCTTGGCACACATCAAAAGGGACAAGGCTTGTGGGCACAACACCCTGCATAGGGAACCTCTGCTTGTGGAAGTGGCAGACCCTGAGAGAGGCCAGGAGGACACAACAGCCCCAGCACCCATGGGTTGGTTTGCACCTTGCCATGCTACTTGATGGGTGCAGCCTGTCTTCAGGCATGCCAACACAACCACAGCACTTGGGATGTTTCAAATGCGTTTTTATTCCTGATCTCAGATGGGGTCAAGGCAGAATACGCAAAATGTGAATGAAATGAGGTGTAATTCATTAATCACAGTGCTGGGTTACTAAGCAAATCATCATTAATTGCCTATATTAGGAGAAAATTGGAATCATGACCTTTGAGTCATTTTACATATGAGGTCAGAAAACAGTCTGCATTTATACTCCTGCTGGAGTTTGTAAAAAACTTTGAGGTACAAGTAATCTTTGTATTTTTTGTTTCCTTATAAGCCAAATTTCCAGGACAGTAACAATCTACCTAGCACAGTTTTATCATAGCTACAAAATTCTCAAGATTACTTCCAAAAATCCTATTTTTTTTTATAGTCAGGAATGTATAAGACCTTTAATGATACTCAGTTTTTAAGTAAATACATGACTCTGCAGGATAATGCTAATGAAATAAATATGAGCAAGGTGTTAAATGCTAAACCAACACTGACTCTGAAAAAACTTAAATTTAAAAAATAAAAATGAGACTGAAAAAGAAATACATCACTGGAAATCAGAATGCTGTGATGTAGGGTGTTCCATGTATAAAAACATAGCTATGTTATCATTCGTATAAAAGGGAGATAGAGATTGCACTGAGACACTTAGTTATACCATAGGCACACTTCGTGTCTCAATGGCATTTTGCGATAAACCCGATCTTACTTTAATATCTCAGGATGATCAGATTGCACAAACAATAACAGTTGATACAAAAAGGAATATTTGGGATCATTCTTATCATTGATAAAGGAAATTGCCATTACATTTTTCACTACCCGCAGCACAGATTTCACATATGGTTTTTGAATATTTTTCCTCTGTTTATAAATACACAATTCTCGAATCATTAAGATCTAGCCAGAATCTTCCTTAACCTGTTAACAAGAAAATAAGCACAGAAAGAGAAATCAAAGATCTCAGCAGTTACTCTGGCACATTTCTAACCTGCTCCCAGCCTTCTGTTTCCATGACTATCTGAAGCTGCAAGTGCTGCTGTGGTGCTTTGCATCTCCTCAGAGTGTCTTCAGATAGATAAAGATGAAGTCATAATCTTTCCCTACTGAAAATTAGTAAAAAAGGGGATCAGATCTTGTGGAGAGTGAATAACTTCATAAATACACACTTTCCTGGCTTTGACCCTGAAAGGGAGGAGATAAGATAGGACTGGCTTTTCTGGTTCAGATCCAGTGGAAAGCGTGGATATTGTTTGTCAGATTTTCTTCAGTGACAAATACAGGACTTAAGCTCTTAATTTACTATTTGGATTCACCTTCACTTTTAACCAAAATCTAGACTTGATGGGTGTACATCTAGATGTTTCTTCAGCTGCAAGGCTGCACTCTCAAAATATGAAAGGCGATTAATGGGCACAAAAAAAAGAGCTCCAAATTCCCCCAGACGATAGAGTAACTTCAACCTTTTGGACTGAAAGGAAAACTACCTTTCTTTCAGGAGGACAGCAGGGAGAGAATACCAGGTTAACTTTCCTATTGAGAGCAACACACCTGAATTTCTGACTCTTCATTTCAGGGACTTTTTACTCAGAGTCAAATGTCACTCTCCATGGTTCACAGAGAGTGATAGGCACACTGAAGGTCTCATCCCTCTCATCCTAATACAGGGGTCTGAAATATATCAGATGGATCCTAGAGTAGAAGTGCCCATTTCTTTCCACAGACTCTAATGGGATACCTACACAGTGAGGTCAAATTTAGTGGTCTACAATGCAGATCTCCATTTGTACAGAGAAATACTCCATCGAGAAAAAAAGACTACTTATTTCTGTTATAATAAATTTGATTCTTCTATCCCATCTCTTTCTTGACAAACAAATCATCTTGTCAAAGGAAAGGTTAAGCTAGCAGGCAAAAACACAGGTGAAAATTACCTCAATACAAGGATTAATTCGACTGTAAGATAGTGGAATAAAATCAGTCCCTGCAGCATACCACTAAACATAGTATTTTTCATATATGTCTGAAATATGCTACTGGATTCAATGATGGCTACCATAGATTTTGTCTGGCTTTTCCATTTCATAATCATGATTCCTTGACTTTACGTTCTGGCATTGCTCAGACATTACTGCAACCTTAGCGCAAAGTGTTCAGTAGCCCAGATGAGATGCCAAAGGTTAGTAATGACTTCTGAACAAACACTGCTGAAGTGGCAGAGCATACTTGAAAAGGCACAATTTTTCCCAGCAGTTCAATATTGTATTTTAACTTTGTATGCAGTTAGCCTGTGGGTGTCTTTTTCATTTGTCAGTAACACACAACAGAGCATTGCCATTTTGCACTCTGGTGGGAAAGTGCTACTTCAACCTAGTTAACTCTTTTTGCTGCATGGAAATTATTTACCTAGAAATACTACAGTAGAGGACCAAACTGCTTTCAATAAAAAAAAAAAAAAAACAATTATCTGGGAATTTTTACAGGATGGAAACATTGCATTGTGGCAGTAGCTACCTCTGTTATTAAGGCTGAAGTGATGACATACTGAACAAACTCTTCTTAGGCTATTACTTTTACTTGGTTGTTGAGTTTGTAAGGCAAAACAAGAGGGTTGCTCACCAAAGGAGAGGGAAAGGGAAGGTTATTCAATATTGGTTCATTTAGCTGTATTTCGATTATGTTCCAATCAGATGGGCTGAAGAATGAAAACTGCACAAGTGCTGAATTTCTTTTGAATAAATTGAGTTTATTTTGTACATTTTCTTGACATTTAAAAGCTAAGCTGGAAGGCTGAGGCTGTGATACCCTTAGTATAATTCATTCTGCTTTTAGAAATACATAAAAGGGCAGATCATACTACATACTACATGCTACACAACCACAGAAAAAGAGAAACTAAGACTCAGTTCCAAAACAGGAAAAAAAAAAAGAGGAGGACTGAATTTTCACAGACAAACTGATTTAATGTCAATTCCCAGAAATATGGTGATACAACTCATCAATCAAATTGTCTGATAACAACTAGGAAACAGCAAGGAGATAAACAACAGTCAACATGGACTTGTGAGGAACAGATTACAAATCAGTTTCTCTTCGATGGTAGCATGGCAGGTTTTGTGGTTAGAAAGAAAAACATGCGGGATCTACATTTTTGGCTTTCTCTGTCCTTTGTGCATTATCAAATGATAGTTTTGTAATCAAGCTTCAGGAACTTAGAGATGATGGATCCACAATGAGCAACAAAACTGGCTGGGAAAAAATACTGTGGAAACTGGCAAGTTATTGGTGGCTCATGTCAAACCAGGGGGTATCTGCGGAGAGGCTTGGCAATGTTGTATCTGGAATCTAGTGCTGCACAGACTTCATTTGCAAGGAAAGGGAATAAAACTCCCTGCTTACAGACCTTGAAGCCAATGGGAAGCTCAGAGGAGCTGCTGAAGAGAGAAGCGTTGTGTGTGGGATGGTAGCGCAGCGTCATAAACAGGAGTGTCAGGTATAAATCACATAAATAAATACTCCACTTTTGCCAACGCGCATGAGGCTTCAGCAGGGGTACTATGCCCAGAAAGCTCCATGCTTCAAGACAAATCTAGAAAAACGCAGCCCATGACTGTAAGACTGAAAACATGCACTCAGGAAAATCTGAGAGGCATATTATAAAGCGTTTTTACTTTTGTAATTGGGGGATGCTAATAGGAGGAGAACAAACAGTTCTCCACACTGACCCATGGGGGCCATGAGGAAGCAGTGAGCTAAAATTGGAACAAAGATTTAGATTAAATAGGAAATTTCCTAGAAGGGAAAATGTAATGGAATCTACATCACGGGACACTTTAAAAAGCAGGTTACAAAAATATTTGTCAGGAATGAGTTAAGTACAGCTGATATTGCCTTGAAGCAAAGGGCTTCTCAGATCTCTTCAGCTGCTTTCTATGTTTTTCACTACTTTTTTTATTACTCGTATATGTCTCTATAGCAAAATCTTACACTCTTCTGAGAGATAAAATGAGCTGGAATATTCAAAATGAACAACCTTGAAAAGATGCCTTACAATAAAGAATATAATGTCAGCTCTTAATGAACCTAGTCCTCTAAAACAATTCGGGCAAAACACCGTGACAGGAGCAAATGATATAGTGAATGAACTTTTGATCTCAGTTTCTAAACATAATAGGCCCTATTTCACACTCACATGTGTGCAGTCTGCAACAGATCATTGATTTTATGAAAATGGAGAGCTGAGGATGTAAAATCTGGTCTACTTGTTATTTGTACTCTGTAAGTACATGCTGCTAAATGTAAGGAGGCTAAAGACAATGCCTGAGTGTTGGATCTCTGCCTCTCCATTTGCTCCCTGCCTCTTCCTGAGGGCCACCAGCTAGCTCTTTCTGAGGCACCAGTCAAGTACAATTTGGGCAAGAGGTCACTGGGACTTCTCTCAAGAGGCAGCATGCATGTCACTGTGCCCAGCTTGGCTCTCTTCCAGACTCCTCTTCCAAGAGCCCTCTTTCAGCCTCCTTTGCACTCTCAAGAACCTCCTCCCATCTCTCCTGAAGAAATGCCACCTGTGGCTCACTGTCCTGCAATATAGAAACCTCTGTGACTGACCACAACACAGCTTTCACCGTGTCCTGGTGACTCCAAGCTGGAAAAATGTACAGAATGGCACAGAAATGCCACCACAGCCTCACAGAGCCAACGGCTATACCGGTCAATCTGCTTAAGAAGAGAGCTAGCTTTACAACACGAGTGTGATCAGCAATCAATACCTGTCTCTCTTCTGTTCAGCAATGTGGCCACGATCTCTTTCTCTCCAAGCTGCCTTACATAGATGTATGATTAACTCTGCAGGTTCATTTATATCTTCTGAATGCAAATGCCTGAAAACCAGCACTTTTATAACTAAAATAGGATACCTAAAACCCCTTCCTCATTTCTTATTCAAGATCTGAAGACATTTTTTTCATTTATAACTGCAATGTAGACTTAATAGTTCATATCATGTGATGGATACATTTTTTAAAAAATAGTTTCCTCTCCCTAAACATTTGCTATTATGTATTTCATACACTAATAAAAATTATAAATGGCTAAATAAATGAAGAGCAAACACTTTCACTATCCTAATCTGAAACTTGTAAGTATTTGTAAGACCTTGCAATGTATGGTAGATAAAGCAGTGTCCTTCCTAGCAATCATTTTTAACAGAGGCATCAGTGAAGGTTCCTTTGTTGTTATCATCAGCCACTCCAGCAAAGAACCAGAACTGTTTACAAGTTGTAAATAGCAAGCAATTACCTTTTTTTGAAAAATTTCATCTTTTTTTAATTAGCAATAGATGCACAGCTAATAATTGCCTCTTTTTTATGTTACAATGCATCACTAACAACAGATTAATGTTGCTGTCAAGTATTTTAAGTTTGTGCAGAAATAGAAGAATTCTGGTGTTTAGTGAAAATGATGAGGTGCGAGAAATGTTTTTCCTCATAAATATGAAAAGTGGAGTTTTCATGAGCTGCAGAGATAAAAAAGGAGAGAGATTTCAAAGCAAGCAGAGAAGAGGATTAAATGTAAGCTCCTGGTATACTTGCTTGAAACATTCATTGGATATTATAAGCATACAAGCCCACTTCAGTGGAAATTCTGTCCTCAGACAATAAAAATGTTGTCATACCTAATATATATCTGTAAAAGGTTTTTATTTCAACAAACCATTTTGAAGAAAAAAAAAGTTAAAGAGCACTCCTAACCATTTCTAAGGCTGGGACACCTACACATAACAGTTGTTAATTTATAGTATATTCTATTTTGAAAACAGTCTGGAGAGTGGAAGCTGAATGTCCCTGTTTTGCATCTGGGTAAGCTTCATGACAATTATAATCCATTCTTTTTGTGCATTACATTCTCTGTGGTCCTCACTTACTGTTTTATTTCCTAATTACAACTTCTTCCTAAGTCCATATAACACATGTCCTTTTTTTGGTCTATAAATTACATTATTTTAACCTTATTTTAGAACCATACTCTTTTCACTCACCAGTTGGCAACTGTTCGAAGTATTATGGGCTAAATTAATTCCTGATCTAACTCCATTAACCTCTTTGCACTTACTCAACAAACAATGTGGGACTTCTGTTTTTATTGTCTATCTGCATGACTACAGAAAAGAAGGAGCATAAATGCAACTAGATTATCCCTGGTGCTTGTATAAGGCACACTTCTCCTGCAGCTTTCTATTGCATTAATTCTCATGGACTGTTCCCCCTGCATTAACAATCCCAAGTGTGAACTTGGAATCCCCCAGCTGCTCATCCCATGAGTTGATGACAACAGGAGCAAATGTGGCCTTTCTTTTTTGGCTGGGCTAGCTGAAACCTGATGAGTTTCTTTCCTCTCATTCCATAAAGAGTAGACAGTACATTTTAATTGTTTTATACCCTTCAGAATTTGTCCACCCAGGGTGTGTGAAGGTCGATGAAGAAGTTAGCTAATACAGAGGGCAGTCTCTTCGTGAGAGTACTGGTCCTATGACAAGAGCAGCAGGATGCTTTTGTGCACCTCTCCAGGTCACAGTGTGCTGGATCCTAACAAAAATCTCACAACACAGTGGGTTATGCCATGTATCTGCTTGGGTCAAGAACAGGTAGCTGTGTAAGTTGCTTGCTCGTTATCATTGCCTTGGGTGACATTTATGACAAGGTCTTTGTCTTTTGTGGAAAAAGTGCAGTGCTACCTTTCAGCTGAGCTGAGCTTTTTGGTAAAGCACCCAGAGCTAATCTAAACAGAGCTGTCCAAAGTGGGTTTAGTGGTTTTTAAAAGGATCCTTTTTATATTAAAAAAGAAAAGAAAAGAAAAAAGAAAAGGTAAATTCATCAGAAGTGCTTTGTAGGACTGCTATAAATTCTAAAAAAAAATTCCATTGCTCCTTAGTGTAAGTGCATATATACAGGGATTATTACGCAAACACTTGGAGATAAGAAATAGCTGTTTGAGAGACAATAAATAAGTGACAATTTGAAGTTCTCCACTCTATTTTGAACAAGGTAGGACTCAATTGCAGGTCTACACATCTAGCCATATACCTGCATGATCATAAAAGAATATGAGCATTGAGAACATTTTGTGCATTTTCATCTGTGTCTTTGATTGAAGGATGAATACAAGTGAATCCAACAAGGAATGAAACTGATATTTTATTTCAGTTAGTATTTGATACTGAGGAAGCTAAAATCATCACCTCTTTCAATATTAATGTGGTATCTGAGCTCACAGTGTGTTACCAGGGGTATGCTTAGAAGGCATCCTAAAATAGGACTCTTTTCTTCCTTGCTCAAGATTGTAAACACTTTCTGTAAAATAGACAAAGATCACATAGCCTTTATTTTTGTTCACTTCTCTCAGAAGGATTTGACCCATCCCAGATATACAAAATGCGTCTGACTGCTTTTGACAAGATACGATACTATATTGTGTTTCTCAATCAGGACAGGACCCCAAAGCATTCCATGTGCAGCTGGAATGAAACTTTAGTCTTAGTGCAAGCTTCTGGCAAGGGGACAGGCCAGGTCTCTGTCACCATAAGAACTTACAGCATTCTTCCAGGTAATTTGTAACATAGGAGACAGGAACACAAGCTCCAAGAGTCTTTTCAGCTTCTTTAATATCGTTTTCTATACCTCTCTTCTGAGTACTCATAAATTAGCTCCTTCAATTTGGAGCTCCTTTTCTCAGACTAAACCAATAATTCACCCTGCTTTTGAAATCTCTGAGCTTAATGGCCATGAAACTAATCAGTGTTTTTCCACCTGCCAGTCTCTCCTGTAGACAACCTTTCTGCTATGATGACAACATCACCTCTCCTAGAGTTTGACTAAACGCTTCTCTCATTCTGCTATAATATCCAGCTATTTCCTAATCTTGCTCTCTTCTTCCCAGTGTTGTTCTAGCTGTTTTCCACCATCTCAAAATGAAAAAAACTCAGGGCCCTCTCTCAATCAGGTCCTATTTTGATCACTACAACTCCTTCTGTAGTTTCCTTGACACTAACCTCTCCATCCCATATAGACTCCTTCCACCAAAACTGACTTGACTGTTCCATCTCAGTCATCCCTGTCCTCAACTTTCAAGAACACCTTCACACCAAATTTTAACTGCTTACTTTTGTATTTGCCCCTTTTTGTCTAACTGTATGGCTGATGGAAGATAGCGGAATTTCAGCCCTGCTACAAATGGGTAGAAAATTTGCCATCTCTAGCAAGGAAGCCATTGACTAACACTAGGATGGAATTATGCCTATGCTAAAAGCATATTCACGTTACATTCATTTGTATGTATCACCCTAGTAATGCAACAAAAGTCCATAAGCTTTTGCATCTACCTATATCTGTTCATACGGACAAAAGCTTACTTTCACACTACTGCTGCCTTTCTCAGTCAGGTATGTCTTGACACAGCCATTTATTCATTTGACTGACTCAAGCAGACACAGGCCAAGAAAGAAGTTTAAATATACCCATTATAGTGCAGGATGAGTAATAGAACATAGTTTATGCTTCATTTATCAGTCACATTTCTGGAAATCTTATCTGCTCCGGAAAGTTACACATGAATCCAGCTGCAGCAGGTAGAGCTTCAGTTACATGCTAGCAATTGGTGTCACAAGAAGGATTTAGTAAGTGTAAATGCCCTCATACAGAAGTGTCACATAAGTTCTTCCGTGTTGCTAACAAACACTCACCTTTTGCTCAAAGCAATTTCATTGAGTTGCCATTAGTTAAGAATAAAGCTAATTTTCCCCTAAAGGGTAATGATTCAATATGCTTCATAAAACAAGGTGTGAAGCCTGAAATAAAAATATTAGACAATATACTCTGTTCCTGGAAAATACAAAAAAATGAATTACTCCTCAAAGTAATGCTATCCCATCTCTTCATGAAACACAATACTCCTGCTGATCTATTTCATATGGAGAAGGTGTTTCCCCTCTTTTAGGCTCTATTATGCACATTTGCTGTGGAATTGAGCCAGTTTTCTTCTCAGTTCCTCTTTAACAGAAGCATTTGCTGTGCCCTTTATAGCTAGCCATGTGCCATCAGGGTTGCAAGAATATCTACTGCATTTTATACAGAAAAATATGTTACATTTGTGTTTTGGGTTGTTTGGGTTTCTTTTTAACGGAAAAAAAAATGAAAGTTAAAAAGAAATGAGGGACATTAGACTGAATGTGAAAATAGATCCAGAATGTTAAATGAAAATGCTTTTTTGTGAGACAATCAAGTTAAGGGACAATACCTCCTTGAAGACCATAGGCCGTCTGACAAGCAACAAGCTAATCTTTAGCAGTTTGTGGCATCTGTCACGCAGGAAACTATCATACTATGTATGTTCCATATTTTCTGATCCTTCCTTCTATTCTATTTAAGCTTCATCTTCACAAAAAACAAATTTAGTCTGTGGATGACTATGGAAATACGAAGAGCAAAAGCTGATAATCAAATGCATGTGTCATAGAATCATAGAATAGTTAGGATTGGAAAGGACCTTAAGATCATCTAGTTACAATCCCCCTGCCATGGGCAAGGACACCTCACACTAAACCAAGTCACCCAAGGCCTCATCCAACCTGTCCTTGAACACCGCCAAGGATGGAGCATTCACAACCTCCCTGGGCAACCCATTCCACTGCCTCACCACCCTCACAGTAAAGAATTTCTTCCTCATATCCAATCTAAACTTCCCCTGTTTAAGTTTGAACCCGTTACCCCTTGTCCTGTCACTACAGTCCCTGATGAAGAGTCCCTCCCCAGCATCCTTGTAGGCCCCCTTCAGATACTGGAAGGCTGCTAGGAGGTCTCCACGCAGCCTTCTCTTCTCCAAGCTAAACAGCCCCAACTTTCTCAGCCTGTCTCCATACGGGAGGTGCTCCAGTCCCCTGATCATCCTCGTGGCCCTCCTCTGCACTTGTTCCAACAGTTCCATGTCCTTTTTATGTTGAGGACACCAGAACTGCACACAATACTCCAAGTGAGGTCTCACGAGAGCAGAGTAGAGAGGCAGGATCACCTCCTTCGACCTGCTGGTCATGCTCCTTTTGATGCAGCCCAGGATACAGTTGGCTTTCTGGGCTGCGAGCACACACTGAAGCCGGCTCATGTTCATTTTCTCATCGACCAACACCTCCAAGTCCTTCTCTGCAGGGCTGCTCTGAATCTCTTCTCTGCCCAACCTGTAGCTGTGCCTGGGATTGCTCCGACCCAGGTGTAGGACCTTGCACTTGGCATGGCTAAACTTTGTAAGGTTGGCATTAGCCCACCTCACAAGTGTGTCGAGGTCTCTCTGGATGGCATCCCTTCCCTCCAGCGTTATCAACCGAATGACACAGTTTGGTGTCATGGGCAAACTTGCTGAGGGCGCACTCAATCCCACTGTCCATGTCACCGACAAAGATGTTGAACAAGACCGGTCCCAACACCGATCCCTGAGGGACACCACTCGTTACCGGTCTCCAGCCGGACATTGAGCCATTGACCACAACTCTTTGCGTGCGGCCATCCAGCCAGTTCTTTATCCACCAAGTGGTCCACCCATCCAATTGATGTCTCTCCAATTTAGAGACAAGGATGTCATGTGGGACAGTGTCAAACGCTTTGCACAAGTCCAGGTAGATGACGTCAACTGCTCTGCTCCTGTCCATCATTTCCATAGCCCCATCATAGAAGGCCACCAAATTGGTCAGGCAGGATTTCCCCTTAGTGAAGCCATGCTGGCTGTCACCAACCACCTCCTTGTTTTTCATGTGCCTTAGCATGCCTTCCAGGAGAATCTGCTCCAAGAGTTTGCCAGGCACAGAGGTGAGACTGACTGCTCTGTAATTCCCTGGGTTATTCATCTTCCCCTTCTTGAAAATGGGGGTTATATTTCCCTTTTTCCAGTCGTCGGGAACTTCACCTGACTGCCATGATTTTTCAAATAAGATGGACATAATTTTTCAAATATGGTGTCCTTCATAATTAGAATAAAAGCATGAAATATACATATTTTATTAAAAATATTTACATAATAATTATCTAAACTATTTTCCAAACATATTTGTGAGACACCAGTAGGTCATAAAAAGCCCCCTCCAACATCTTGTCTGATATAATCTCACTACAAGTGATAGTTACCATTCATAGTTTCACTGTAGCTTGAGTGGTAGTTTAAAGTTTCAGAATTTCAGAGTTTTGGAGAAAGACAAGCTTTTAAATATTGTTTAAATAAGGTATGTAAGATAAAATTTACTATGGTCTTGAGATGTAAAAGCATTCTTGCCTTCTGTACAGATTTGTTTTCATGCAGTAAAACAGGCTAGCAGAGACATCATATTAAAATCACAGCATTTGGATTTCTCCTACTAGCTCTACTACTGCCCAACTGAGAAAGTTACTCTCTCCTACTGATCAAGTGTGATAATGTCATTCAGTTACCTTCTGAAATGACCCGAGGTAGATCCACATATAGCTGTTATGTGCAATTACAGGCCTGCCCTGTTTTTCCCTTGGACAGTCTTGTAATTTTTCTATAAATGATGGACATATAAAACCTGTGAATATTGCAATACAATCTGGATTTGGGTTAGTATGTTTTATGACTAACAATTCATCAGCAATTCAAACTCTCTAATAAAGTGCTGCAAATTTCTTTTTCCTAAAAGAAGACATTGACAGTTGACAGTATCTGGGGTGGAAGAGTGGAAGAGTGGGAATTTCAACCATCAATACATTAAAAGGAGAACCAGTAGATTTTATGATTGATTGGACACATTTTCACAATAGCAAATTTTCACTGGTTACTAGTCTTCAACTTTTCCAATTCAGTTCCCAAACCACAGCTTAGTCAAAGCCTGCTCAGATTTGCATAAACTGTGATTGTTGTTATCTGAGTTTCAGAGTTTCTCTGATATTCTGTCACTTGAGCGTAATTTTAGCTACAATTACGTACTAGAGTAGTTTCATCAACTTAAAATATAGAGATTTTCAGATTAATATTTACAATTTCTCTCTAAGGTTCTCAAAACCCTCATGCTACATATACATTCTGTATCAACATCTGCACTTAGTAGACAATAATACTTTTCCTATCAATGACCTATGCACACACAAATTTGCCAGTGTCATATTCTCCTCATGAGTCAAATTTATAAACATGAAGTCATATTCCCATGATCTGTAACTCTTTCCAAAAGGTACATGTTCATATGCAGCTAATACCACAGTGTGCAGGCACCTATCAGAATATGAAAACAAAACAAAGAAGCATTTAGCATGTACTTTGCCTCTCTAGCACATAATTCACTCTGCATCTTCTTGCTACCAATCCAGGTACCCAAATGGGGAAATTCAATATATGACTCATACAGATTTTAAATTGAAAATCATGTTCTTGAGGAAGGGAACATACTATTTCTTAGCACAAGCAAGATAGAAAAACATTTGGACTGGAATACTTAATGTAATCTATCTACAAACATTGCTGCAAAAAGTTCTATAGCTTAAAGTCAACTACTTCTAATGTTCTGCCTTCAAATATTTCTCTTCTGTTGTAGGTATCATTTTTTCCAGGAAGTATTTCACATATCCCAAATTTGCCTACTAACTTTTCAAAGACAACAGTGGTTTTGCATAAAAATTATATTGTAGAATCACAGAATCATTAAATTACAGAATGCTCCCATCATCATCTTTGTGTCCCTTCACAAGATTCTTTCCAGTATGTCCACGTCTCTCTTGTACTGTGGAGCCCAGACCTGGACCACAGCACCCCGGGTGTTGCCTCACCAGTGCTGAGTAGAGGGGAAGGAACATCTCCCTCCACCTGCTGGCAACACTGCCTAACACAGCACAAATCATTGTTGTTGACCAGAATGCTTCAAAGACTATTTAAAATTCAAATACTATTCAGGCTATTCGGTTGACCAGAGTACTTCAGTGCTATTTAGTACATGACGCGGACATATCTTTGGTCCTTCATCAAATCTCATACCATAGTTTCCTAATCATAAACTCTTTTCCTCTTGAGTGCTGTTGACTCTGATTTTGCGGGTAGAAATGAAGTGACTTAGCATTCACTTATGAGTTTTGAGAGAAAAAGTCACAAGCACATGTAAATGAGATGAAGCATTGAGCTGCCTTCATACAATGCAATCTAAGATGTAAGTAGAATCATAGAATCATAGAATAGTTAGGGTTGGAAAGGACCTTAAGATCATCTAGTTCCAACCCCCCTGCCATGGGCAGGGACACCTCACACTAAACCATGTCACCCAAGGCCTCATCCAACCTGGCCTTGAACACTGCCAAGGATGGAGCATTCACAACCTCCCTGGGCAACCCATTCCAGTGCCTCACCACCCTCACAGTAAAGAATTTCTTCCTTATATACAATCTAAACTTCCCCTGTTTAAGTTTGAACCTGTTACCCCTTCTCCTGTCACTACAGTCCCTGATGAAGAGTCCCTCCCCAGCATCCTTGTAGGCCCCCTTCAGATACTGGAAGGCTGCTAGGAGGTCTCCACGCAGCCTTCTCTTCTCCAAGCTAAACAGCCCCAACTTTCTCAGCCTGTCTCCATACGGGAGGTGCTCCAGTCCCCTGATCATCCTCGTGGCCCTCCTCTGCACTTGTTCCACCAGTTCCATGTCCTTTTTATGTTGAGGACACCAGAACTGCACACAATACTCCAAGTGAGGTCTCACGAGAGCAGAGTAGAGGGGCAGGATCACCTCCTTTGACCTGCTGGTCATGCTCCTCTTGATGCAGCCCAGGATACGGTTGGCTTTCTGGGCTGCGAGCGCACACTGAAGCCGGCTCATGTTCATTTTCTCATCGACCAACACCTCCAAGTCCTTCTCTGCAGGGCTGCTCTGAATCTCTTCTCTGCCCAACCTGTAGCTGTGCCTGGGATTGCTCCGACCCAGGTGTAGGACCTTGCACTTGGCATGGTTAAACTTCATCAGGTTGGCATCAGCCCACCTCACAAGCGTGTCGAGGTCCCTGTGGATGGCATCCCTTCCCTCCGGCGTATCAACCGAACCACACAGCTTGGTGTCATCGGCAAACTTGCTGAGGGCGCACTCAATCCCACTGTCCATGTCACCGACAAAGGTGTTGAACAAGACCGGTCCCAACACTGATCCCTGAGGGACACCACTCGTTACCGGTCTCCAGCCGGACACTGAGCCATTGACCACAACTCTTTGCGTGCACCATCCAGCCAGTTCTTTATCCACCGAGTGGTCCACCCATCCAATTGATGTCTCTCCAATTTAGAGACAAGGATGTCATGTGGGACAGTGTCAAACGCTTTGCACAAGTCCAGGTAGATGACGTCAACTGCTCTGCTCCTGTCCATCATTTCCATAGCCCCATCATAGAAGGCCACCAAATTGGTCAGGCAGGATTTCCCCTTAGTGAAGCCATGCTGGCTGTCACCAACCACCTCCTTGTTTTTCATGTGCCTTAGCATGCCTTCCAGGAGAATCTGCTCCAAGAGTTTGCCAGGCACAGAGGTGAGACTGACTGGTCTGTAATTCCCTGGGTCATCCATTTTCCCCTTCTTGAAAATGGGGTTATATTTCCCTTTTTCCAGTCGTCGGGAACTTCACCTGACTAAAGTAGTCCAGTCAAAGATAAAGTTATAGCAGCTGTGGCTTGAATTTTAAGGAGATTATCATTTTATGAAAATGTATTTGGCTTTAACACTGAAATGCAGAGGAAGACTCCAACTGGAAAAAAAAAAAAAAATCATGTTAAGTGGCACAATACTACTTCTAAGCCAAAGAATCCAATCCACTTCTTTTAGTTACTTAGCCAAATATTCTTCTCATTCCAAATTATGGGAAAGCAGAGTTTGCAATAATGAAGTCTGTGGATTGCCAATTATTTGGGGTTTTTTTTCCCCCTTCTGTGCAGCTCCTAGTGCAAGCCAATTCCTCATCCACTGCCACAAATCTTATTTGTACAGCATACATTAAGAAAAGCTTTTTAATTTTAAACACTTCAGGTCCATACCAATAAGAAGGATTGACTTCAAAGGCAGGAGTTGCAGGAACACCTGGAAGTTTACCTGAGCAAGTGTAAGGTCATGCAAAACATTTTGCTGTAACTGAGGGCTCCCAAATGGGAAATGGCAAAGTCCTGGATGTACAAGGTGACCACCGATAATTATGATTCACTGAGGTAACCAACTAACAAAGACTGAAAATCAGCCTTGGGGCATAACAGGTGTGGCGTGTACTTTGGAAATATGAAAATATTGAGGCTGCTTTAAAAAGGTAGGGATCTTTCCTAGAAGCCTATATCAAATTCTGGACGACTGAGTCCAAGAAAAAGTCACAGGGATCTAACACTGCAAGTGTGTTCAAGAATATGGAAAGACAGGACAATACAACAGAAAAACTTCATTTAAAATGAAGGTGGAGAGGGCACGTGACTGCTGTTTATAAGTATGTATGGGAGGAGAGAGGGAGCCTGCAAGAATACAAAAAAAAAAAAAACAAGTTTGAGAATAGTTTTGGAGTATTGGCACAAGAACAAATGTCTGGAAACTAGAAACAGAATTCTAATGCCAAAGTTATTGGAGCAACCTTCCAGACAGCAAAAGAACTACTTCTGTTTCTGAATGTAACCTCCTAAGCTCATGAAAGGGTCAAAACTGCTCTCCATAACAGCAATTGATCCAGGAAGCCTTCTCCAGGTCTGTATCCCCCATGACTACACCTCAATTCCAGAACTGCCCTGGATGAGTAACTGCATAAGGGCTGAGACAGCTCATGAAGTGCTAGATGAGATATATCTTTAGCAATCCAGTTTCCTCCTAAGCTGGTAGCAGTTCCATTCTTAGTACGAACAGATTTTTATTTCTGGGCTGCGAGTGTTTCAACCAGCTAGATAGCTGCTAACTACCTCTACGTGCCAGCAGCAGCTCAGTTTAACCAGAGTGAGCAAAGGGGCGTCAGTACTTGCAGCCAGTAATTCCAGCCAGTTCCCACAACCCTGCTTTGGAGATACGCAGCTGCCAACAACAAGGGGTGAACAGGCACAAGCCAAAAGAAGGTTACGCTTCCAAAGTGCCTGAGAAGTACCACTTTGGAAAGATAGATTGAAACAATACGTTAACTCACCCTCACCACTTGAATACTTAGCAACATAAACCCTACGCTAACACCATAAACAAATTCTATGGAGAAACTGGCTTTCCTCCCTCATCAACTTCTACAGTGGAAGAATTACTTCGGAGGCTTTCAACATATTTGTGTTTCAGCTTACAGCACTGATAACAGCACTGTTTCTGCCATTGCTTAAATCAAACTGAGCAAGAAATGAAGAACTTCTATTCTGTGCTCAGCTCTTTTGTAAGCTAGTTACGTTTCCAAACACTCCATTCAAAGATATACCAATAAATGGTGACCTAATGTAACAGATACGCTTCACCCATACTTTTTCTCCTCTTATCTTGTAGCACTTTTCAAATGTAGTCTTTTTTTGACTGCTGTCTAACAGTTACGCTTTTCACACCATGCACCATGGGTGATTTTATTGTCAAGCTACATTTAGTCTGGCATATATCTGTATGAAGCGATCATGGTCATTATCTTTTATTTTCCTTGAATGCATGTCATCTCACACAGTGTTCTACTATTATTCCTGATATGAGCATATCTGAATGTGGTCATTTTAAAGACTAATTCAAAATATCACATAATATTTTCTCTAATGGCACAAAACTGATTTACAATTTTGCAGGAAAGTTATTTGCACTGTTATATAGCATGGTTAATAACAGAGGTCCATAAAGACTGCAATCAAGACATTCCATCATGTCTTATATTTGGCTGCCTTTTATTGATAGGTTTCTTTTCTGCTATATATTTCCTTTCTCATGAAATATCTCTACATTTCTAGTAAGTTAATTCACCTTGTCTCTATTGTTATAGCTGCTAGTGGACCTCTCATGTGTTTAGTACAGGGTGCTATAATTTTTCCAAACACCAAATATCTCTTCTAACGTCCATAACTGTGAAATTCTTAATTGTGTATTTGCTGTAACATTAAACTAAAGTAAATAAATGAGATTTGACAAGATGGAGATGACAGTCTTAAGCCATGCCATCTGGGAACAGTGGGATTTGTTTACAGTTTCATTTCTCACTCCAAATCCTACCGTGTTCTAGCATGTAAAGGTCTCTTAAGGAGCAGTGCCATCAGCTAAAACATGTTGGGTACCCTTGAGTGGCCAGCAGAGCTTGACAGTGGGCTGTAGCAGTAAAAATCTATAGTCAGTTTACAAGTTTTCAGAGAGCCAAGAGTTGGAATTACTACAACTTGCATTGATTCTGTGTCCTTTTAATGTGACAGCAATGTCAAATAAAGAGTGGCATAATTTTTGTTTCAAGATTTAAAGCTCCAGAAAAAGTCAAAACTGTTTGCAGTCCTGCAATAAAAAAGGGCTCAGATTTGACTTCAGTTTATAAACTTCCTTGTAAGGTAAGAATTAAAGGATGTGCATAAGCAGGAAGACCATGTGGAATAACAAGGTGTGAGCCTTGACACATATGCTAGGGATCAGCTCTGGGCTCAGAAACCGACTCCTGACTCCGGGCACATAATTTGACTTCTCCATGTACAACAGAGATGATAATGTATCCTGGAGCGGAGACAGCTTTTAAAGCAAGTGTTGTCTTTCTCTTCTCATACATACAAAGCCAAGCAACAAGGGGTCGTGACTTTGGTGAGGGCATCTGCATCAACACCCTCCTAGAAGGAGACCGTGTTTGCATGGAATTTGTTTTGAAAGGAAATCATACCCTAATAGCTTTATCCCCATCATTCAGCTCTTTCGAGAGCTATAGCAAAGGTTTGAATTTCCTTTGAGTCCTTGGAAAGCTTCTCATTTAGTTATTTAATTTAGTAATTTATATAATGCTTGTGATCTTGGCAGTTGGATGCTTTGCACAAAAGTAAAAATTTAACATCACAGAAGCCGCCCAAAACAGGTAACAGAAGTTAAATTACTGCTGTTTATGCTATTGAAAACCTTGACAGACAAATTAACTAGAATTAAAAAAAAAAAAAAAAAAAAAAAAAAAACACAAAAAAAAAAACACCAAAAAAAAACAACCAAAAACCACAGAACAAAAATACAAATCCATTGAAATCTTAACACAACACTTTGCATTATACTCTCCAAGACACAAAACTCAGACATTGGCTACATCTGAGTGCCAAACTGGAAACGTTTTCTGCTGGAAAAAGCCCTGCCCCAGTCCTGCTGGCATCTAGGACCGAAGTGGCTGGTAGGGATCCCTTACTGACAGACACCAGGGGTAATGCATACAGACCTGCCTCCTAGTTTTTCTTAGCTGTTTGCTTTTGAACAAGAAAAACATTTTCCTTTTCTAAAAAATGAAAGTAATGTTGCTACTACCGATTCCAAGGAAGAAGCGAGTAAGGTTCAGCTCTTCCAGGAAAATGGACAGAAGTCACACTGAGCTGCGAGCCTGCAGTAAGTCAGGCTGCCGTTTCCTTCCTCACAGGTAAGATGCACTCCCTCCATTACTCAGTTTCACATGGGCCACATGGCTCTATGGTTCCTGAATGCTGATTTTATGAAATTAGAAAAACCTTTGGGATGTTTGAGATTTTTAGCTCTTGTGTATGTGCAAGGAACAGTGTGTCAATTGATTTAACTAAGCTTGTGTTCAGAACTCTTTAGGAAAATAAAATCTTGTTTTGAGAGGTAATGTGATCCTAGGAATTAGCACTGGGATGAGAACTAATTCATTCAACAGATTGTTACTGAAATGTTACATGTACCTGGCCCACAGTGACAAAATCAGGAGCTTCAACAAGATGCAACCTGCCACCTCTCTCCAACACTCCCCTTTTCCAATTAGTCAGCTAAGGCGGGTGGCCTGATCTTTAGAGGCGCTGACACTTGCAGCTTGCTCTGACTTCCACATCTGAAAAACAAATTTCATGGGAGGTGTGAATGACTATTGTCTCTGAAAATCAAGCCATTTGGGTAAAAACATAGCAACTTCATGCTCTTTTCATTTAGGTTCTGGCTACATTATGCTTTGGTTTTCCCATTTCAGAGATCATAACAGTTTTACCAGCTTCCTACAAACATGGTATTTGCTACTTAGGAAAGCACTAGATAAATGCTGGACGTTATTAATTTCTCATTACTTCTGCAGTGAACATGCTTCTGACAGCTGCTGGCTCCAGAAGGCACAAAGTGAGTTTGGCTTCACAGGCTGCTCTGAGGGCAGAGATTCCCAGCCTGCAGCCAGGTAGTACTGTCAATTGGCAGACTGTGCTGCAGCCTAAGGGCTGTGTATTATTACCCCAGGTGAAGTGCTGGTTCTCAAACATTCACGTTCCTATGCACACTAAACCTAAATAACACAGGCAATGATTACAGGAGCCCACAGGTCCAGCAGTATTCCATTAATAATTCAGTTTAGAAGCTCAATCTACCTGACAGACATGGAATTGAAATGTAATATCATGAATACAGAGATCTAACGAATTTATTTAAAAAAAAAATAAAAATTGCTGAAGTAGTAGTATAGCCATGATAGCATAAGAGCAGAAATAAAGCAAATTGGGGAGAAGTGAAATGTTTCATTAGACGGGTTTGCTAATGCTGCAAACAACAGAGAAGTGATTGGACACACAAGCCCCTCTTCAGGTCTGAAATAGAAACAGCAGCTGCAAAAGCTGAAATTAACCATCAGACTGTCTGAAACAAAAAAGTAGCAAGTACCTGTGTAGACAATAAGCTTTTTATATACTCTGAAAAAGAGTGAGAAATATATTTATCCCTCTTCAAGGCTAGAGAAGTCAGCTTAAGGTGGAGGGTGTTAAATGAAAGCACACCTCAAAAGAGACTTTAATCTCCTAGTATTTCTAAGAGAGATTATTACTACTACCTGTATTCCTGTTTTGGATGCATTTCATTGTGTTCATGGTGTTATTCCTGTGTGAATAACACCAAAAATCTCAGAGGTGGCATAGCTGCATTGAGAGAATTGCCTCCCACTAGAAGATGAGTGTTTCTGTCCATCATTGGCTGTGTGAGCTTATCCTGCAGCACCACAGTTGTTTACTTTTCCCTATTGTGTCCAGGAGGGCATATGGCATAGTGGATGGGCTGCAGAAATATCAGCAAAGGCTCCAAGGATGATTGCTTTTGTAAGATGAATTGCCAAATTCAGTGTTTGCTGCTCACATACAGTCTCAATCTCTTTGATACATCCTAGCCCCAGGTGTTTGTTTCAGGGCTGAAGATAGGGAGGCTGGAATTATATGAAATGTAGGGGTTCTGGTTCTGACAAATTTTTTTTTATTAGGATCTTGTAAAATGTGTTAATGATTGTTTATATAGGTCCCAGGTTAGGTTGATAGCAACAGTGATTGACAATACTTTATGTCCTTTTAACTCATTGATGCCATCCATCTGCACAGGAGAATACACCAGTCCAGTAAAGGACATCTATATAATTAAAATGAGTGGTCTCTTCAGAGCAAATTAGGTGGGGTCTGAAAAGCTGAAATCTTTTGAATAATGGCTGATTTTCTTCAGGCAAGCATATTTATCTGTGAGAGTCTTGCCACAATTGTAAATTGTAGTCTGATACTGATTGGGTTATCTAATATTATTTCAGTGCAGCAATATCTGATGAAGGGACAACTGTTATTGAATTTGATAAAAATCAATGAGAAAATCCGTTTGCAGTGTAAATGATAAAGCTTTCATCTAAGTACATAAGATAGAGCACAAGCTTAGTGATATAAAAACTTAGAATCTCTTTTTATATTCCTTTACATTTTCCATATTCGTTTTTGTTCGTTTGTTTGTTTTTTGAGGTAGCTCATGATAAAGTCAAAATATTATAGAATTATCTGTATGCTCATGTTTCCTTGTCTTCTTCCTGAAGTTGCCATAAGAGGTACTAGAGATAACTTCTGGCTTGTTATAGAAGAAGTATAAAGGAAAGAGTCAGCACAGTAGTTCTATTTCCGCATATACAAGTATGTCATGTGGTTGCTTCTCTACGGAGCCATTTTGGCTTTGGAGCAGACAGTTCACCTTAGGTTACAAAACCTTTCGTAGATTAATTGTGTTTGAATGGTTCTTTATCAGGCAGAGGCTGGGACAGCTGTTGTGTTAATTGGTTCTTACATTTAGTGCCTGTCATGGTTATTTTTATGGCATTTTGGAGTTTTACAAAATGGTTAGGGAAACTTCAGAAGCACTTCATTTGAGTCTGCTTCTCTTTTTAGTTCATCATTTTGGAGTGGTTAGACAAAGAAAAGTATTTTCCAGGTTTTTCTAGCATTCTCACACAACTACAGAGTATTCGGAATGGTGATTCTTAGTCAAATGGTTACTGTTGGTCACATTCTCTAGGAGGCTACTCTGCTCCTGGAATAACGTCGTAAAGTAGAAGTCATTTCTTGAGTTAACAATTTATCACTCCTCCCTGTGCTAACACACTGTCTCCATTTCACAGATACCAGCTGCCTTTTCTTTTTGGTAATCTAACTTGTTTACATGAAGAAATGAAGTTCAGAGTAATTGCTCTCTACCTGCGTTTATCCTTGAAGTCTGAAGCTTTCATTTCAGATCTGCACAAGGCCTTGCATTCCTGAAAGCTATCTATTTTCACAAACCACAGTAATTGGTCCAATAAAAAAAATTACCTCTGCCTACAGACCTTGCTTTGCCTTAAGCAACCACAGCTCTTGCTTGAAGTGCAATGGCATGCTTCCAGGTTCTCAGCTGAGGCAGAAGGTCAAAAGGATTATAAACAATTAAAACCATCTTAATCCCCATTAAATGGTGGTGAGTCACTAAGGAATGCCCAGGGCAGATCAAAAGCAGTTGCAAGGAGACAAACTGATAAGTGAAAGGGCTGTGGGAAAACCCATCTGGAGCTGGTCCTTCCAGGGTCCCCATGGAGGGGACAGACATGCACCTTAAAACTGGACATGATTATTTTTGGTTTTAAAAGAGGATTTTTACCAGTGATGAGTTTGCCCTGAAAAACAAGGCTTTAAAGAGACTGCCTACTCTTTGTGTTATTCACTAGCCTTACCCTCAGCGGGAATGGTGCTTCAGCATGGGAGCTGCCATCAAGCATGCAGAAGACCCTACAATTCATAGCTAAGAACTGCAAGCCAGGAACAACAACTTCAGGTAGTCATGTCCTAGGTCATGCCTGCATGCGGGAAAGTGCGCACTTAGTGTCTTGAGTCAAAAAATGGCTAAGGCCTAGGAGGAAGAGAGGAAGAAAACTATTTACAGGTTTGGATAACTCAAGGACACTTTTCATATGTCAGCTATGATAATGCCTATAGAGTGGACATTTAGATGCATGGATGTTTCTGGAGTTTAAAATTATTTTAAAGAGGAATTAATGTCTTTCTGCATCATGGAAACATCCAGAACTCTTATTCAGGAGAAAACAAAACACTAGTGGTTTGGCAGTACTGTTCCCTTGATGCGCATCCCGCAAGCGAGACTTATCCGCTCAGGGGTGGATTGTTTCTCAATTGCACAATCCTCTTTTTGAGTTTCCTCAGAGTACTTGATAACAAAAGATATTGAAAGTAGCTGGCCTGTTTTTTTAATACAAGAACAAATCTTCTAGTTCCCAAAAATTATGACTGCCTGAAAGAAATGAGAATGTAATGCCCTTGAAATGGTTAGTAAATGAAGTGAGGAAAACCATTGTGTAAAATTGAATCTTCAGCCTTCAATTCTGTCACAGATAGGTATAAAAGAACATCTTTTATTCTGCTTATGGCTATAATAAAATCAAATTATTTTTGTGTTGTCCAAGCTTTGTTTCAAATAAAGTAATAAAGGAAGAAATGATGGGGATGGTGAAGAACTTGTGCCTCTTTTCTTTTCCAAGCTCTTGGATGAATCATAGTCACACATGTCTGAGTAATCAATTTCACTAGTACATTTCCCAAACTCCCCAGCTGTAACTACGACAACACAGTTAGAGATTGAAAATGTCTTTAAAAAAAGAAAAAACTTAATTCACCCAGCTCCTCTACACCCTGTTAAGAGAGATTAAGTGCCTTTTAATCAAGGTAGCAGTAGATACTCTTCTAGTGCTGCAGTGACCTCTGCAAAGTAGACACGAGGCCGCAGGGGAAACCCATGTGTTTTGTCTCCAGTCTATTGCTTTATAATCATTCTATAATTAGGGAATGCTGTCAAAAATGATATGTTACGATGTAATTAAAGTCAGTACTAAGGCGTAAATAGAAACATACATATGTGTGTATCACAGGTGGATAGCACTCTTATGTGCACATAAAATATCTACTGCTGTTAAAATATACCTTAATTCTGGCGTTGCCTCACTTTGGAGTGTTTAGCTCTGCTTAACAGTTCTTTTACCTCATTTATGTAATGCAAGGGGGATCATGAGTTTCAGCAGGACTGTGTGCCCTGCCCAATGGGTGATGCAAGAGGACAGCATGGAGCTGATAGCCAGGAAAATTCACTCTGCTGCTGACTCTACCACCACTTTCTGCTGTGACCTTGGGTCAAGTCACCTCTCTTCTGGCCAATCCACCTCTAAAACAGAGGAAGCACAGATTGTGTCTGGCTGAGCTTATGTCAACCATCTGTGCCACTCTCCTTCAAGCATGTGCTCAGTGTCCTCCGTTAATCTGGGGAGAGGTTTCTTGGCCTGACTGGTGAGTAATGCAGTCTGAAAATAGGAAACAGAAAATGTTCAGTAAAAATCTGAAATTTTGAATTAGAAGAGTGGAAAGCCAGCAGAGAACTTGGTTTTCTTTCATATATAGGTCCAGAAAATATGAAAAAGTTCTGTATTAGACTGAAAGTATTAAAGTATACTACCTGTCATTACTGGTTTCTGTGGTTTGCTGGAAGTTACCCATAGCTGCTGAAGATACTGAACAGCTGTTACTTAACATCTTCTGCCAGACAGAGAATTATTCATGGGAGCCAACCTAACAGGGGCACTGAACAGACGTGATTCTTTGTGACTGGCACTTGTGCTCTCCTGACTTCATCAACACTTAACCATGTATCTCAAGTAAAATACTGAAGTCATGTTAAATGTATCAAGCAGAAAGCTGATTAAATGCTTATCAGTACCAAATTGACATTTTGCTACAGCAACAAATGATTTTACACATCACTATCTTCGGATCAGGAGCATTTCAAAGTTATACAGTTATAAACAAATTTATTTTTTTCATTTTCCTATTTCTCCTAAGTACAAAATTTACTTTTGTGACAACTAACATCCACTGATGTTTTCTATTATATTCTGAAGGAACTCTGGTACAAGAATCCTTATTTGCAAAAAAAGAAATGCTTCCCTAAACAGATTTAGCTTCTTTCTTCTCCAGTAAATAAGAGATAAAATGTTTCTTTATGTCCAACCCTTTTTATCATTATAATGACTAGTCAAAATCTCTTCTGAGGTAATTTTCTGTCAATCCAGAATTATTTTAATGGCTTTCATGGATTATTTTGAGATAGAAAATTGCCTTGGGGAAGGAAAAATTATTTCACTGGAGACCTTTTAAGCCAATATATATCTCTAGATATCCATTAGCATTTGAACCAATTTCTCCCTTTTTTAACTGCAGTTCTATATTCCTTTTGTTCCTGAACAGGTATAGAGAGAGAGCATAAACTTAGCATGCTCAGAAGGAGGAATGCCGTGCATGCTTGCGTGTGAGCCTCTCAATGGCCCACTTCATATGCATCTCTATCTAAACTGTCTGTACCAGAATAGATTAGAATAGGCTGAAGCACATGATAGGCAGCAGAATTCATTTCTGAAATTATCTCCTATTACTAACTGTGTCAGGTAATAACTTTCATAGATAGAATATAGCTGTTTTCAGAAATAAAAAAGGGAACCCATTTTTTCACTTAAGTCCTGTTGTCTACTACAAAAGGACACTTTGCACAATGTTTTTTCCAGTCAATTTTTTTAAATGGGGCATACTCATTTTTATTTTTCATAGAATTCCATACAGAATGATTTCAAAGCTCACAAAAGCCAGAGAAATTTAGCAACTGGTTAGGATGGTTTTGTGTCAAGATTATAGTTAAAATACTGAATTTTATCTAAATTCTTTTTTCCTTCTATACACCTTTTCTGCAACAGATACACAAAGAAACCTCATTATAGAGCCATTGTAAACTCCACAAAGAAACAGAAAAGATAAAAAATAAAAGAGGAAAAGAATAACCTGCTTCAAAAATAGTGATATCACATTAGATACACAATTCACCATTCTCATTATCACCATTATTCGTAAGGATGATTCACATCAACAACTGAGTGTCTATTTGAAATCCTTTTACATGTATTGCTGTCTACAGAATCAGAGGTGATGAGGTGACAGTATGTCTGCTTTCTTTTATTCATTGATTAAAAAAGGAAAAAAAAAAGTCTCCTTCATTTCTATGAGCAAGTAAGCATAAAATGCTCATCTGTATTTCTTATGCATTAAAGAATGTGCATAGGGTCATGAGCAGCCAGTGTTTAATCAAGCCTACTGATGCATGGGTGTTTCCAGAAGGACTCCCATTAACTTTATGGTGAATTATAGAGACAAATCTCTCTGCATGCTGTACAGTAGATTAGGCACCTACTGTCAAAGAAGAGTGAACAAGAATTTACCAAACCATACCAAGCCAGGCTTTACTTTGTTGTACGTCAAAAAGATATTCTGTTCAATAAACCAAAATCACTCTTATTTCCATACATTGGGATGATTTGAGCTTGTTTGTTCTTTACTTCATATAACAACAATTCAAGACTCATTCAGCTAATAGCATGTCAGTTTGTTCATCTTTTATTCACATGTGCTCTGTGATATTTTGTTATTTAAATTATAAACTATCATTTTATGCATCAAACTCTTTACCATAGATCAGGAATTTTCATATAGAACTATAATGTTGCATATGCACCCACTCTTCATTAAAAGAGGTCTTTACTTCAGGTGGTAACGGAATTCTGATTCAAGTGGAAGATGCTATTTTTTCTGTTATTTCCCCAAGACAGAATATCAAAGGCCAAGTCCCAGATTCCTACATAGATGTTGGACTTTCCTAGAAAGTTCTCTGCATCTGGTGGGTTTGATTGCATTTCTGGTGTTTCTTTTGGTTTGGTTTGTTGTTTTTAATGCACTCAATCTGGCAATCCAATCCATTTTGTAAGAAGTTGGCATCATATTATGACTTTTCCCTGAGAATGATAAAGTATCCAAGATGTTTTAATTCATTCATTGGCTGAATGAAAATTCAGCTGATTAATATTATAGGGAAATAGAAGCCCTAGTCTAGCACAGAGAGCTCCATCCTCAACACAGCTGCTTTTCAGAAAGCCATTTCTTGTATTTCCTCATGCACTATAGAGGGAACATAAATTTAGGGCTCTGAACACCACTCTGAGACCTGGACAATAAAGAGGTCTCTGCTAGCATGTTTACACTTCATTGACTAAATATGTTATCGGATCTAGTTCTTGGATTGATGTTTTACACAATTTGCAAAGAAGTTGGTAGAAAGAAATGTGATGGTGAAAGATAGCGAAATGAGTTCATAGCATTTTGAATTCCTGTTGGTCAGAAGTGTGTATATGGGCACCTAACAGGATTCCCATGATGCAGGGCAATCTGTTATACAGAACTAAACCATACATCTGAGCCCTAACTAAGGATTAAAACAGACAGTTATCAGAATAGGTCAGTGAATTGGTGAGTTACCATTGAGTTAGTCTTCACTTAGTCCAGGTATCAGACAGACATGATAGAAAGTGAATCTGTAGAAATCCGAAAGTAAGATTGAAAACTGGAGGTTTGTTATTTAAATAAAGTGCTTATATAAATATAGATAATGATTTTCAGGCCCATTTTGAAAATTCTGTGTGGTGCAGGGAAATAATCTGTGTCATCAGAATATTTTACTTTTGAAATAAAATTATCCCGTGCTGAAAAAAAGTCACAGCCTGAAAGCTATTAACACCCCAACATTCAGAGAGCTATATTCTGTGGTGGACAGTCTCCTCTCTTCTTCCCCATCTTCCACCCTGAGCGTATACGAGATCTCAGCAGAAACAGTCAAAGGAAGCACAACTCTTGGGTGGTGGTTCAGCCTCCCTGGAATCTTTCAGAAAACACAGAACTAACCATTCAATAATTTTGCAGGACAGAGTGTAGGCTCAGTCTAGCTTTGGGGCTCTATTCTTGTGATACTTTTTCATACGCTTTCATACATTTATACATACATAAACACATTTTTTTCACACTACAATAATAAAAGTATGTTACATCTCTGTGGGAATACGAAGACAAAATATGAAAGGGAAGATTCTTTGAAGGGTTTGCATTCCTTAACACATTTAGTTCTCAATTTTGTAAGAGTTAGGAATGTACCTCTGCAATCAGATGATAAATTCACATCAAAACTGAGTGTTTCAAGCCAGCAGGTGTCTATTAATGCAGGACAACTGTAAATGCTGGCATGAATTGCATTTCTATTGCAAATTCTATTCTCAGAGGGAGTCAACTGCTGGATATTAGAACCTTACTCTTTTTGAGGTAGTTTGCTGAGCTGAAAAGCAAGACTCATATCCTTCCTTTCACCTCCAGGGCTGACAATTTGAACGTACTCTGCCTGGGAGGAGCTCTCCCAGGAGCTTCTGCTATTTGAAGACCGTGATGAGCTACAGCTACCTTGGACCACTTTTTTCCCACTTCTAAATTTAGTAATTCAATGTATTTATCTGCCCTAACTATGACATGAGTAATATCTTCCCAGAAGTTTTGTAAGTCAGATTTTCATATGGTCTATAGATGTGGTTTGGGTTTTCCAACAGGTAGAGTCCCGCATGAGAGAGCAATTGTAGAATCAGGGGTTATATATTTGAGGAGTATATTTGAGTGTTTTCACAGGTCAGCAGAGATGGAGGAGTAAGTCACTGCTAGGTAGGATGGTAAATGTGGTATCAGCTACCTAGTTTACAGGCAATTTTGGATGGGAAGCAGAGGACATGCTATAGATACTTAGATATTTTCCATTCCTCCATTTTTATCCTCCTTTCTCTGGGCTAGATACAACTCATGAAATGGATCTTCTTTCCTTATATGTGGCGTGGCATTATAAATACATGGCTCTATCCAGGGACATGCAGATAGAAAGGAGCATGTGTACTTTTGTGAGAAACCTCTCCATGTAAAATGGTTCCTTTTCTTTGATTTGCCACTGACTGCCTCCAGCACTGATTAATCTGATTACTCATAGCAGTTTGATCTTACATTTTCTATGGCACTCTTTTCTAATCATTCAGAGAAAGACTTGCCCGTGTGTAATGAGGAGACAATCTGAATTCCACAGCCTTGTACTTATGAGGATGTAGTAAGCCCCAGTCTGATTCCCTGTTTGAATTGCCAGAGCTGGCAACTAGAACTTAAAAGGAAAAAGAAGTGAAAATAAACATTATTTCTAAAGGAGGAGAAAAAATATATTCTATTCTGTGTAAGTTCTTTTTCTTACTCTTACCAACATCAGAGCATTTCTTGAGTATGAATAAAGTAAAAAAATCATACCTGTAACTTGTGGTTCAATTTTCTTCCCAAAGTATACAATAAACATGAAATCCCAGAGTATCATTTTTTTTTGGAAAGTCATTCAAGTCCCTACTGTAGGCATTGATTGGAATATCAACAAATATGAATCACAGGCCAACCACACAGGAAATGCAACCTAATTAATTGTCTTTAATTATTGACAGAGAGTGTGTTGCTTCCTCCCATTCTAAGCACCTGAGCCTATTCTAAATTTCTTAAACATAATTTAACTGTAGTCATTTGTGCTGAAACTTTCTAAGCTGCATATCTATTTCAGGATGGTTTTGTGGCTATGTGGTTTTAAAATTTTAGCCAAAATTACTTTCAGTCACTTCTGAGAATGAAACAAGAGGGAAATGTGTTGCTTTGCTATGACGGAATATTATCAGGATGGGGTCTTTTATTGACATCTGTCCTAAATTTTGGAGGTAGACCCCTCAGACTCAGAAAAGGAATGAAGATCCCAACAGCAGTCCAGTTGTCTCCCTAGCTGACATCCTTTTCTTCTTCCACGCCCCTGGATACAGTTAGGTCTTATCTCCTTCAATACCGGACTAGTTGCCACTTGAGCAAATGAATTGTATTATTCACTTACATCTGACATGCATCTGAACAAGCTGAACCTGGCTTATTGGTTTGCTAAGGCTAACACCTATTTACAATCAGCCACATTTGTCTGAATTAAAATCATAAGCTGTATAATGCTGCTTTTGTGGGCAGCCCTTTCACATTTGTAACAACTGTGTTTAACATCACATTGCATTGCTTGCAGAGATTTGCTGGATCTTGGTGTTTTCCCCGGTGACGTCAGTCTATCACTGCTAGAGAAGTTTTGCAGTTATAGCTTAACAGCTGCTCTCATATGCAACCAGTTTACATCACCCTGAATGACTACAACAGCTTTTAGAGCTACAGATAATGCTGACCAAAGAGTGATGACAGGTGCGTGGAGGGATGTGTAGAAAGAACAAGCTGAATAGAAGTGCAGCCTCAGAGTCAAGTAATACATTCCAGCAAAATAATATCTGTAGCTGATTTCCTTATTCAAAAATGCTTTATCATACCGATTTTATTTTTAGTGGCAGTCTATCTTTTGCAACTACAGGATATACTGCTACTTTATATCTTGCTGAATGTAATTCAGATACTGAAACACACAGCTCCTGATCTGGCAAATTACCAAGTATAATGGGTAATGCTTCCAAAATTTATTCAGATATCCAAGTATTTAATAATATTTTTTAACAATAATAAACTAAAATAGATCTTTTCCCAACTTTAGATTTAGCATGAAAACTGAAGAAAAAATCCACATCTAGATGTTAATGTTGGTAAACATTTGGCACAGCTAATACTTCAAGCTTTCTTGTGTTGAAGTTCATCTAGAACTTCATTTATATGAACAATAGAAACTTCCATTCCATAAATAGAATTTCCATTGCCTTCAAAACATATGGACCCACTAGGAATAGATATATATCCAGCTTTGGTTTCCTCATTTCCTAATGTGAATACACTAAATAGTCCAGCATGATTTCTTTCTGTATCTTTTTCCATGTACTGTTAAATAAAGTCGGAATGCTAATGAAAGTAAATATGTACTTAAAGCATAAAGCTTGGCTATCTAACTTCTTCTCAAATGTGCTATAACTATACAGTATAAATAAAGAAACTAAGAAAAGAGAAAGAAAAGCTTTTTTATTAAGCAATATGGGTAGGACTTACTAGTTATCTGCAAACTTGAAATTTCCTTTTTGACTTGACTTCCTGTTATAACATGATGGACACACCACAAGAACTTGTATTGAACAAAACAGGATTGTTAGATGTAAAATGTTCTTTATATAGCAATTCTTATTCGTCTTCTTCCTCAGACCTCAGTCTGTCTTTCTCCTCTGACTAATAGATATTTTTCAAAGATTCTTTATTATCATGACTTCAGGGAAATCACCATTATATTTCTTTATAATATGAGGTAAAAAAAACCCTCCTCGTTTCCAGACATAGTACTTCAAACCAAAATTGTATTTTCTTCTTTTTTTTCAGCCAGTGTTCTTCAACCACATGCAAGTGAAATGATCCTCTCTATTATGATTTAATGCTGTCACAGTTCTTGTCTGTCCCTGCTCCTCTCCTGATACTGTATTTTTTTGAGTCATTTCAGGCTCTGGAAATTTTAGAATCAGTGTTGGCACCCAATTTTTTCATTCTGTTCCTAAGAAACATGCAGGCCTTCAGATAGTCTATTATTTGAACAATTAAAAACACAGACTTAAAAAAAAATTGAACAGCTTAACCTGAGGACAAAGTTTCAAGTTTAAGGCATTTTCCTTTCAGATAGTGACTTATCTTTTTACAGAGCTATAAGAAAGAAAAGAAAAAAAAAAGAAAAAAAGAAAAAGAAAAAGATCTCCTTAGTCGGCTAGAATCCCAGGAGAAAAGACTTTGAGATACATGACTCATACACATTTCTTCAGAAACTCTGAATGTTGTAAGTGCTAAAAGTACGAACACTTAAATTATGTGCAACCTGAAGAACCAGGTGAACTGGAAGCAGGGAGATTTGGGCATCTTGGCAAAACTGCTGGAGAAAAAGATCCCTGCTTCATTATGACAAATATGATCTTGAAAGTTGCTACATCAGCAAAAGAAGAACTATGCTAAGGCGTTAAAGCATGTAACTGATCTTGCAAATGAAGTCAGCCTGAATCAACTGTTCCTTCACCTGAAATACAGTGATGTTATCAGTTCACCACGTGCTATCAGAAACATGTTGAGGGGCAGTAGATTTTTTAGGATACTTCTGTGATATTTAAAAAAAAAATTAGTCAAAACAGGTTGCCAAATGTTTGCGCAAGAGATATGCTCTCCAGAGATTATGGTTTAATCTTTAAATCCTTTAAAGCCCAAAGAACATTGATTTCTTCTAGAGGAAAGAAAGACTAAAAAACCCCATTGTTCATCTATTGTAACGACACTGGCAATAATTTAACAGCTGGAATACTGAAGGTGAATTTATTACTTCTGGTTTTCCCTATTAACGTTTGCCTCCTTCTGGAAGGCATGAGAGTAAGAGTGGGGATGAAGCATTTAAAATGGTGCAGTCCTTTTGCAGACCACATTTGAGACATACTGCCTTAAAGGCTGAGACAGGTGGCAAGGCCCTTCTCAGGCTGGCATGAGAACCTGGCCTGTTCATGTTCTAGCTCGTTTTCTGCTGTTAGCAGTGGTAATGCCTGCGAGCTGATATGGTCACCCTGCAGGAACCTTTCAGGGCTTGACTGACTCACAGCTTTTCTTGACACGACTGCTGGTGCATAATATATTGAACTCACGCATCTCTGGGTGTTAACAAAAGCCCCCAGCAAACAAATAAATAAAGAAAGAAATGGTGAGATCTTTTCTGGCAAAACTGCTGTCCGTATTTGTGCTGCATTGTTAGACAATTAACAGTTTGGATGTAACAGGTATTAGAAATCATGAGGAATCATTAGTACGTGCTTTGCCACCTTGCAGTGATGCTAGAGGAATTAAGAGTGAACTCTATTCAAAGATTTTTGTTGTTGTTGTTGTTAAAGATCATAAATTGATCAGATTTTCCCCTCAGTGGAAAAAAATAAATAAAAAACCACTCTCTGCTGTCAAAGAGCCTATAAGCAAAGCCAAAAAATTTATACTGTTTTGAGCCAAAGGAGAGAGTTTAGCAACATTTCAAAATGCAAAACAATTTGTTAAAATGTACACCCAAAATAAAAATCCCATGGTTATCTGTGCAAAACATATTTAATTCCTTGACAAGAAGGTATTTTACATTTAACTCAATACACAGTGACTTAACTGTGTAACCTCCATTCAGCATTTTAATCATAATCACTTCCATGGTGTCAAACATTCATCTAGGTCCACAGACTGCAGCTGATTTTAAATTACTTCAGGTCAAGTTCCATGTCTAATAAGGCCTAAATATATTGGGCTTCTTCAGAGTAATCTAACGGAACATACAAGAGGAGTTAGAGTGTTGCAAATCTGAATTTTTCAGCAAAGATTAAGCCTTTTTATAGAGAAGGTGAGGAAATAGTGCACAGGACAGTTTGGATAAGAAGCCTCAAATTCCCATGGTGTGTGCTGCTGAAAGCTGTTTGAGGGTGATTTAGTGTACTCTTATTAAAATGATTCAGAGTGCTTGCATTTTTATTGCCTATTTTGTTTTAATCTGTGGTAATTTCAACCATGTTCTAATCTGTCAACCTCATTGTATATTTGCGAACACTCTCTACTGAAGTGGCTCTGCTATGGAGCTGAAGTGCAGACAGTCTTGTTGATAGGCCCTTGAAATCAGCATAATTATTAAATTCCCTTCAAACATTTGTTATATTCACAATAGTTAATGTAACCAACACTGTGAATTTATTTTTCCTTTGATGTAATGTAGACATAAGAATGTGCAAAAGTACAGGTCTTTCTGCTTCATAGCATGACATCACCTCATTTTGCCACAAAAGGGAAAATAAGGTGTGATTGTGGCATGCAGCATGTTTAGGGTTAGGAAAAGTATGCCTTAGCAGAGGGCAGCAGATTAGGGCAAAAATTCAGCCCTAAACACAAGAGCAAGAGCCCCTTCAGTTTTCATGTGGGTTAATATGGCTTAGAGTCCAGCCTGAGAGGCAGCACCAGCAGCATCACATACCACTTGAGCAGTCAGCTCCCCAAGTCACCCCAGTAAAGGAGGGCCCTTTCATAGTTCCACGTTTTCCCTTCACCAGAGGAAAGCTAAGTCAGCAGTGGCAAACAGCTGAGAGGAAGAGGAGGAAGAAGAAGCTGGTCACTTCCCAGCTCTCCTTTCAGTCAGCAGTGCTGGTTATTTCATCCACACAATTACAGGCAGTCAGCAAGGCTCCCAGAACAAGACTACTTGCTCATTGTGTCTGCTCTGAACCTCTGTGCCACCACTGACGCTTGCCCCAATTGCAAAGCAGCTTCAGCCTGGCCCTGCATCTCTTTACTTCCAGCTAAGCAGCATGTACAGCAACAGCAGTGAGATAATGTGTCAGAGGCTTGCACCTGGGCTGGCATCCAGGGTGTGTGTTCCCAATAATGGCAAAGCCTGGACACAGCCTGTGCCATTGCATCTGCATTGTTGCAGTTGCTTGTGCTACCTCCACTCAGCCAGTGAAGTTTGCTAGCATATGTTGCAGTCATATGTACAGATGCTGGATGCACTTTGTAAAGAATCTTTGGATATTTATGATGTGCTCATCATTATAGTATCTGGGTATTTATAAAATTGTGCAAAATTTGAGCAATTCCTGCAGAAGTGAGAAATAGTTTGATTTTCCCTTTTTCTATAAGGTGTTTTATCCTAGGGGACAACAATGTGGATAATAGGAATTACATTGCAGTAATCTTTAACAGGGGGAAAGAGACCAAAATTAGGTATTGGAGACTTTACAAAGGACTGTATGACATTTTTTGCACTTGAATTCTTCAGCCTATTAGAGGATGCCTTTCTAAAAGGTATGCTTTAACTTAATTTAGGATCATAAAATGGTTTGGCCTGGAAGGGACCTTAAAGATCGTCTAGCTCCAACCGCCTGCCACTGACAGGGACTGCTTCGTGTGACCTGACCTGACAAAGGACCACAGGATTGTACTTCTGCAGCTTGTGCTATTTCACACAGCTGAATGGCTGGTTATTATGGTCATGAAAATTATTAATCTAATCTGAACATTTCAACACATAACACATAAATTACTTGAGCTCAATAAAAGAATTCTATTATTTCACTGGAGTTTATTGTGATAAAGTTAAAAATCTACAGTACAGAAAGTTGTTACTCAGCTGACTGTCCTGGATAAGAAGCCAATGCAACTCCCATCCTTTGTATATCAGCCAAAAAATGGAAATCTTGGTGATGTTTTTAATTTGAAAAATTGGAAATGCCCAGAGGAGGTGACACATATTATGGAGAACAGTTTCTGGGAAGTAAAGGGGATTCAAATGAAGAAAGCTTGGAGGACATGCAAAGAGCCATGCCATGTGGCTCTGTCTCTCAAGTTCTTACACCCCACACCCCTCAACTGTCTATGCACATAAATGCATTTTCCAAAAGACTAGTGATTTTCAGCACTCAATTTTAAATGCATGCCAATGTGGTTTTGCCTTTAGAAATAAGTAGACTTTCTGTTTTGAGGCAGAGATGACATGGAGTGCTATGTTTCTGCATGTAACACCCATACAGCTTTAGATTTTGTCATAAGGCCAAAAGCTTAGCAGTTGTGGGGGTAGAGCCATCTGGGAGAGAAGTCTGTCCGTCTCTATGCAGTTATATCTAGCAGGGCCCCTATTTGACCACTGTCACTTTAGTATCTCAGTGCACCTAGTGCAAAATAGAAATAACTAAATATTTCTCGTAACCTAACTTTTCCTTTCTGGTTACTGAGAGGAATATATATTTTGTTATAGGAAGGTTTTTTATTTCTCATATGTGTGTGTAAAAGGAGAGGATATTAAAGCACTATCCTTTATATCAGTCATTTCTATCAATGACATTTTCTGTGAGACTGTAGTCTAGACCTATATACTCAATGAGAATCTACAGACAACACCAGCTCCAGGACAAATCATGTTCCGTACACATGCTTCCTTTCTGTTGATCCACAAAATGTTTGCAAAGATCTTTGAGGTCAGAGAAACCAAATACCAAGAAAATTATTGTAGAACATTAGTAAGGCTTTTCCTTTTAAAAATGGTATGTATGAATCTCCACAAAGTTTCTAACTGGCTTTCATTTGTGACTTACACAGGATATAGGGCCCACTGGATTTTACCACTTTTAGCAGAAGTTCAAAAAATATATTTCTGCTAGATCTTTGGCACAGATGTAGCTTTTGCCATTTAGCTGGGATAAAAAGCTAGGATAGATGTGATACAACAAGCCGCAAAAGAAACCCAGAGAATAGCCTGGAAGATCTGAAGTACACTTTGCTCTTACTGGGTATCGAAGAACATCCAGATAAAATTTTGTCTTTTTACAATGTCCCCAAGCTGTATGTATAGCAGGGTTACAACAAGCATCTGCTTACAACTAATTTATGACATACTATTCTCAATTCCCTGCCAGGCTAAATCTTCGAATGAGAAAGGTTTTTCTTAATCTTTTTCTCCCGCCTCCTCTCCCATCTCTGCTTCCCTCCCCGTGCTCCAAATTATAACAACTCACTGGGAAAATATACCAGGAAATGTATTTATGGAAGCTGTGATTTTGTCAGAGAATTCCACATTATCTTCTAGTAATATTCTGATAGGCAAATTCAGGTTCCATACTTCCAAAGAAGCACAACTACTTTCACTAAGATAAATGGCTGTTAAAATGAAATATATGTTCTTTGTTATATCCCATATACATAAGCACATACAGTTCAATTTGATTCTGAATTATTTCATTCCAAAGCCTAAATACATACAAACAATATTCAAAATATATGTAACAGACCTTTAGCTGCTGAATATCAGCACAATAGCCTATTTATGAAATTAGGAGTAAGAGAATACCACAGTAGCAGGGTACTTTACCTGAAATAATGCTCTCTGCTTCTCAGCAGAACTCATTATCCTGAATGGAGCTCTCAGCTAACATAGTTACACAGCAGCTGTTAGCCAGGCTAATCTGTTTAGAACTGGTTTGGTTAACCCTGCACCATACATACTTTTTCAATGTAGACTTACAACACAAAGAATATTTCAATACAATTTATGAGGAAAGCTTCAAGGCTTGTTCACCTAAAAAGTCAGATTTTCTCATCATGAGAGTCCTTTTGACTATATTGTCTGTAAATAAATTATCCTTAATATTTCACTTGCTTTTAAGGAAATGAAAAAAATGCTTGTTGAGTAGATCTATTTCATTAAAAATAAAGGTTTAAAGTTCTGCAAAGACAAAGGGAATACTTTGAAATCAGTATGCATTTTGGAGGGGGTTTGGATGATGCCAGCATTGACTTCTTATTTTCCATTGCCCTACATCTTTCATAGTAAATCATGCAAAGTGGATGTAATATGTTACAATTCTTATCTGGAAGGATTAAATTTTGCTTGCTGAAAATTACTGGCAGAGAGGAAGGAAGAACATACAGGGATCTGTAACTCTCTCAATGGTCTAATTTATAGTTAGGATGACATTCAATCAGGAGACTGAGATTACCTAGAGCTAAGCAGAACGTTTCCCATGTTGCCCTACTAGATCTGCTCCTGTAAAGCCATGTCATGTCAGCATCAAGCCTTCCTGCAGTACATGAAAGTCCGTTCTGTTGATGTATTTGAGAGAAAAAGCTGCGCCCAGGATGATAGCACGTAGTCACAGTTGTGTTGACTATATGTACAATAAGAGCAAGATTTCTGAAACCAAAGTCCCCATCATATAATGGTGTCTGGAGTTGTGCCTCTCCAGTTGCACGACTTTGCACTTACCGTTGCTGAATGTCATGAAGTTCCTGTCAGCCCATTTCTCCTGCCTGTCAAGGCCCTTCTGGACAGCAGCCTGACCCTTTAGTGTATCAGCCACCTGTCCCAGTTTTATGTCATCAGCAGGCTTGCTGAGCATACACTGCACACTCTGCTTCATTATCCAAACCCTTAATGAAGATGTTAATTAGGATTAAACACAGTATTGTCCCCTGAGGTACACTGCTAGTTACTGGCCTCCAATTAGACTTCATGACACTGTATCTTGTTTTTGTTATATCTGGATTATTTTTCATAATGTACCTGTAGACCTTATACTAACAAGGAAGACTTGAGAAGAGGGGTGGGAAAAAAAAGGAGCTTCCAGGTATAAATTGAACATGAGAATTTTATTCTTTCATTGTGTTTGTTATCTGCTGGACATTAGTATCTCTATTTGTTCATGCCTTCTCTTTCTCTTTCAAGTCCTATAGTGGAAGAAGAGACATAGCAAGAGGAATGTTACCCCAGAAAAGTCCTTAGGGATCAGCACAAGCAGGCATAAATTAGGAGGAACTTTAAGATACTCTATTTAAGAGTGAGGGCCATAGTAGCCCAACCCACTACTAAAGACATAATTGGGATAATTTAGTCAGAATCACAGAGTCATAGAATCATAGAATAGTTAGGGTTGAAAAGGACCTTAAGATCATCTAGTTACAACCCCCCTTCCATGGGCAGGGACACCTCACACTAAACCATGTTACCCAAGGCTCTGTCCAACCTGGCCTTGAACACTGCCAGAGACGGAGCATTCACAACTTCCTTGGGCAACCCATTCCAGTGCCTCACCACCCTTACAGTAAAGAACTTCCTCCTTATATCCAAACTTCCCCTGTTTAAGTTTGAACCCGTTACCCCTTGTCCTGTCACTACAGTTCCTAATGAAGAGTCCCTCTCCAGCACCCTTCAGATACTGGAAGGCTGCAATGAGGTCTCCACAGAGCCTTCTCTTCTCCAGGCTGCACAAACCCAACTTTCTCAGCCTGTCATTATACAGGATGTGCTCCTGTCCCCTGATCATCCTCGTGGCCCTCCTCTGCACTTGTTCCAACAGTTCCATGTCCTTTTTATGTTGAATATGTTGATTATGTTGAGTATGCAGAACTGCACGCAATACTCCAAGTGAGGTCTCACGAGAGCAGAGTAGAGGGGTAGGATCACCTCCTTCGACCTGCTGGTCACACTCCTTTTGATGCAGCCCAGGATACGGTTGGCTTTCTGGGCTGCGAGCGCACACTGAAGCCAGCTCATGTTCATTTTCTCATCGACCAACACCTCCAAGTCCTTCTCTGCAGGGCTGCTCTGAATCTCTTCTCTGCCCAACCTGTAGCTGTGCCTGGGATTGCTCTGACCCAGGTGGAGGACCTTGCACTTGGCATGGTTAAACTTCATCAGGTTGGCATCAGCCCACCTTACAAGCATATCAAGGTCCCTCTGGATGGCATTCCTATCCTGCAGCGTATCAACCGAACCACATACCTTGATGTCATCAGCAAACTTGCCGAGGGCGCGATCAATCCCACTGTCCATGTCACCGACAAAGATGTTGAACAAGACGGGTCCCAACACCGAACCCTGAAGGACATCACTCGCTACTGGTCTCCAGCTGGACACTGAGCCATTGACCATGACTCTTTGCATGCGGCCATCCAGCCACTTCTGTTTCATAAATCACACATCTGAAATTATAAAAACACTTGAAAGGCAGGCTTCATATTGCAAACAAAGAACCTACCAAGTTGCAGTGTCCTGGCTTGATTTTCATAGAATTTGTCTTTGTCCTCAGACTGTGTAACATTTGTATTGATGACTCAGTATGAAAGCCTTACTGATAAACCTTGTGGGTGTACAGATACCAGAGGAATTTCAAATGGGGCAGGGAATAGATCATGTCCAACAGGCTGATAAAAAAAAGAAGGCAAAATTTGTGCAATTTAAAATGGTCTAATATAGAAGCAGGACAAGAAGCCATATTTCATCCTTATAGGACAGGAAACTACATCTTAGAAAATGATAATTCTGAAATCAATTTGAAAACCATAGTGGATAATCTGTTGAATATGGGCTACAGTAAAATGTTGTAGCCAAGAGGGATAACACACTGGGGAAGCTCTATCATCTGCATAATCTGTACTAGGGTACAGTCCAGTGCCGGTGTCCACATTTTGACAAAGAATCAGACCATAACCATAAGAAATATTAAAGGATCGGAGATCACATCCTATAATAAATGACTCAAAGACCTGAACTGATAAAGCTTATCAAAAAAAGGACTAAGAGCTGAACTAAATACAGTCTTTAATATATTTATAATGGAAAACAATTCAATAGTAGAGAGCATCCAAACCAATAGTCAAAGGTTTGGAAAGATACTGCAGCTTGAAGCTGAGGCTCAAGCCATTCAGGCAAAAAATGCCAGCTTCATATTTTCAACACCTTTAACTCAAGTTTAGTAGTTTTTCAAAAGGTGTGGTCAAGTTACTAAACAAATCCACCTAGCAAGGTTCCATGCCTTTCCTGTAGAGCAGGGTCACAGCTGATCGCATTGTTCTTCTCTGGCTATAGATTACAAGCAGTACAGAAAAAATTAAGCATCTCTAGCATGAAAATTATTCAATCAAAATTCTGCCCTGTTCCACTGTGGAAGAGCAAAATGCCAGGAGGTAATATGATCTGCACATTACAGTGTGGTTTATCTTTCCTAACTTAATTGCCAAAAGGTAGCATAGGATAGCTGGTTCCTCCAGCTTTCTCTATTGCCACTTGAAAAAAGATAAATGTTCCCAGACATTCATCCCATCTATCTCTTTCCTTGATTATAGACTAAGCATAGACAACCAGATAACTATTTTTACCAGACAAAAGAGTCCCACTATAAAAGCAAAGGACAATAGGTCACATGTTATATCCTGCTACATTTGTTGTTTATTGCATTTCCTCTTAAATTTAATTGTACAAAACCGCATTGGATGAAATAATTCATAAAAGCCAAAATAACTGAATATGTTAAAAAGAGTCTTCATGGACTGAAATTTTTTAGAGTGACCATTTGCCATGAATTATATCATTTTATAGTCTCTTATTTCCTTTAAGTTCATATTACCAAACAGTGCTAAAGCAGCATCCACAAGACTTTGATACCAACCAAAATTTCATTAAAAAGAAAAAGAAAAAGTGTTTAAAAGATTTAAACACTCAATTTAGATTTAAACATCATAGCACAGTCACAAGGAACAAAAGCAATGTTCATTGTTAGGGCAACAATAATCTTTGCTCATGCCTTGTAACTTCATCTGAAGAATTGGTTTTGTAGTCTTTCGGCTTATGAGCCAAGCCTTTGGGTGAGATAAAGTTGCAAAACTTTACTGAAATCACTGCTATTTCATGTAAGATCATAAGATGGTGAACACAATTAAAACCCAGATAAAAACTAGAATTTCAAGTTGGATATTTCTTCCATTTATAAATACATTTATATAATAATAATGTTAAACAAAAATGCTTTCTCAAACCAGAATTACTTCAAATATGTATGATAATTCAGTACAAAATGTTAGTGTGATTTTCCATGTATTTTTTTTTATAATAGTGCCGAGGCAACACCAAAGCCCTAGATCTGAAGGAATTTTGACTCAGCCCTGAATACCATGCATTAAATAGTTGTGGACTAGAAGTCAGAATTGCAAGAGTTTTCAGCTGCAAAATAGAGGCTATTAGGAGCTATCAGTTGTAATACATGTATCATTAACAGTGCATGAGCTATTTTGAGCAAGATACAATCTGACACGGAGGCAGATCTGTCCTTATCATTACTCATACTTCTGTTCCCCAATACCTGCCACCCCCACTACAATAGTATCCTATAAAAACAATTTGTAAATCAGGGAGATGCATCTGATGATTTTCTTTCCATCTTGTACTGGCAGAGCAGTTCAAATCAGTCATAAAGCAGCATTTGGCACTGGATCCAAACACTCAGACCTTTGACAAAGTTCAGATGTGAATCCCAGCTACATTACCCAGGTTAATTTTTACCTTTAAAATTATGTTCTAGTTAAATGAGCCTTTTCTACAAACTTAAGAGGGTAAGTGTAATGTAAGAGAGTGGTAAGTATTATTTTTAAGTTTGATTAATTGAGTATGCACCATGCTGAACACCATTTCCAGAGGTAAGGGGTGCACTGAGTTATCAAATGATAATTTAATAACTCATAATCCCTGTGCATGAGATGTCACTCCTGAGGAATTAGTTTTAAATGGTGTCTATTCGAGATGTGGAGCTAGATGTCAAATCATCGTAATAGCTACATTTTTACATCAACCAACATCAGCAGTTTGAAGCTGGAATCACTCATGCATATACCCACTGCTGGACTGATTCAGAGTAAGGAAAATGATTTTAAAAAAGCTTTTGGTGCCAAATATTATACTTTGATAAGTTAAAATTTGAACAAAAATATTTGCTTTCCCTCTTTTGAATATCCAATTCAATTTAGGTCTTATCAACTGAATTAGCTAGCTGCCCTTTTGAAATACATTAAAATAAATTTTTTTTAAAAGATTTTGCCATTAGTCTAGTTTAATCAGAAGGAATTGTTCAATCACAAGCACCTGTTACCCAGTCACTACCTACATGTAAAACAGATGCTGTATCTCACAGCAGAATATTGTTCACTGGTTACCAAAAATGCGAAAGAATGGGAAAGCTTTTGTATGCCAGATTTGCAGGATTTATCATTTCATCTGCATTCAACAACACATTTGACAGACTACTTCATGCAAACTTCTACAGAAAAAAGAAAATTACAGAACAATGAATACAAGTGTTTCTTCTAAGGAAAGCAGTCATTGAACTGCTTTGTGTTTAATAAATAAGAATTGTGGGACATTAATAGCAGGTCCATATGGTCTTTCTAGGATATATTTTATTGTCCTGGTTTAGAAAACCACTTGAGAATATATCAATGATTATACTGGGTCAGGACAAAAGTCCAGCTAGACCTAGTGACATCTTTCTGACAGATGTTAACAAAATTCTTAATAAACATGTTAAATTAAACTTAACCATGAGGTTAAAATAAATACTACTAAACAGAGAGAGAGTGAGCTACTGAACTAGAGCCTACATCTGAGTTTATAAATATGCTGCATACCATTATACTGCCATGGAAAACCAAAATAGTCATAGATTAATATATAGAAGTTTCAATATCTGCTTTGTATAGATTCAGCAATCTTGATCTAAAGTGGCAGTCAGTGGGCAAAGCAAAAAAACATCATTTCTGAGGGAAGATTTTTGGACATGTTGAATTATAGAAATTGAGAAATATTTAACATTTATTTAAAACTTACTGAAGAATTAATAAGAATGAAACAGAGAGGTGAGGCACTGGAACAGGTTTCCCAAGGAAGTTGTGAATGCTCCATCCCTGGCAGTGTTCAAGGCCAGGTTAGACAGGGCCTTGAGCAAACTGGTCTAGCATGAGGTGTCCCCGTCCATGGAGAGGGGTTGGAACTAGAGGATCTTAAGGTCCTTTCCAACTCTAACCATTCTATGATTCTATGATTGATCTCTAGCCATTGATAGCTCCTTGTTTATTACACATATAAATACTAACTTTCATGTGCTAATGAATTAAGGCACTGAAATCTTAATTTTTGGGACCACCACGATCCTCAAAAATCCTCTGAGATCAGCATAGGATTAAAGCCTTGTGATAATATTTTTTTACCTAATTTTAATAATGCAAAATTATTAAGAAGTAGAATCAACAGATTTTTTCCCCTTTTTAACCATGAATTGAAGTCTACATCTTCCACCTCTAATCTGAAGAAACACACTGCTTACCACTTTCAGAGTACAAAACATCTGTACTAGTTACAACTAATTTCTTTACGATAACATAGATAAAATATTTCCAAAGATTATCTGACAAAGGAAATAGATAAACTTAGAACAGCTGAAGTGAATGTTTCTGCAGAGAATAAAATATTTTGGGCTAAACAAAGATGTTTTGAGTTAATCAAAGTTGTGGGGGAAAAAAAAAAAACCACAAAAGAACAACAGTTAATCCTTTCTTGTTATCGACATTTAAAGAACAAGCAGTATTTTATACTAGTTGGGAAACATATTTAAATCTTCCTATGACAATTCATTTACCTGTTGAACAGCAGTGTGTTCTGACCATTCATGTTTAGCCAAGGGTAATCTGGAAGGTTCTTCAAAAATATGTATATGGGTCCGATAATATAATCCCCCAGTTTCCTCAGGTAACATATTATACATGCTCCTGTCACATGGACCATTATCATGGCACATGGTTTTCACTGTCTCCCTTTTTAATGAGATTTATCACTTGTACTATGAATGTTAATGGTTGTGTTACTGAGTTATCATTCATAAAGGCAGGTGGAGGACTGCCCAAAGCCACAAACAATTTAAAGTGGAGCTTTGTAAGCACTGATAAGCTCTGCTTTATTTCTGATGGCATAGAAGGGGATTGAGAGGAGTGGCTAGCAGGGCTTTCATTCTAGTATTTGGGTCAAACATGACTGCATGCCACATCTATATACCTAAAGAAGCAGCATGATCTTTCTAGATGCTGAGCTGCCTTTATGCCTGCTGACTTCATTGATCACTGCAGAAATTGTTTTGAACAGAACTAACAAGGCACAAGACCACAGGCACACACTGTCATATGTTTAGATGGCTAGAGGAGATCAGACAGCTCTTTCCATTTGTTAGCTTTTATAGCTGCTAATTAGGCCATTTTGGATAAATGTGTGATGTGTTCATCACTCAGCATCTAATGAACTATGTGGGATGTAGATTTTAAGAGGTTTGTAACAAACTGCTTTAAAGATATATTCTCAGTTGTTCAGATTAAAGAACCAAATATAAAAGGGATATTTGGGCAGGATGATGTGCAGTGTCTTCACTCTTTCTTTTAGGGTATCAAATCCAGGAGGAGTGTGTCCTGAAAAAACAAATTAGGCATCTATATGTTACATAGCAAGTGGGGAATTAAAATCAAGCCAGAATTCAGACAAAAATCCAAACAGATGTAGTTCTATGAAAACCTGTCCGTCTCCTGGTTGCGGATACATGTTTACAGTTTTATGATATGCTTCTGTAACAGCCTCAATCTGCACCAGGGGAAGTTCAGATTAGATATAAGGAAAAATTTCTTCACCAAAAGGGTGGTCAGGTGTTGGAACAGGCTGCCCAGGGAAGTGGTAGAATCACTGTCCCTGGAAGTGTTCAAAAAGCATGTAGATATGGCCCTCAGTGACATGATTTAGTGGTGGACGTGGCATCCTGGGGTAATGGTTAGACTTGATGGTCTTAAAGGTCTTTTCCAAACTATTTGAGCCTATGATTCTGTGAGACTCAGATCTGAGCTGAAAATAGTGCGAGTTGAGGTGCTTTAGATGTCCCATTTCAGGAGACTTCTGAAAGTGATGGTGACTCCCCTCCTAGTGAGTAGTGAACTACTAGTGGAAACACTAACCTGGTATACATGAAATGTAGTTCCACTTAAGCATACAGTTTAAGCACATTGAAATCCACAGCTCCTGTAGAATAAGCTCAGACAGAAATGGCCTTTAAAAGCTTCTTTGAAGACATGAAATAAGAATGCAAGTGTTATTAAACTAGGAGACCAAGAGGGAGTATAATTCATTAGCTGACTGTACCCTGAGCAGTACAGACCAGAATCCACACCTCCCACTCTCTTGGTCTTCAAGCTGTGACATAAGTAGGCAGCTAGATTTTATCCCAGGGACAATGAGTTTTGAGTGGCCTGTGCCACTGTGATAACGTTGAGTTATTTGGGGTGGGTGGGTGCTACATCACAGGGTAGGCTGCTCAAGTCTCACTTGGGACTCACGTGTAAGTCAGTGGATGAGGTACATGTGCAGTAACAGAACTGCAGGTTCTTCTGAGGCTGAAAGCTCCCTGAAGCCATTTGTTTGTGAATTATGGCCTTGATGTAAGCACCTAAATTCCACCTCAGTTGTTCAGAAATTTACTACTTGGATCTCACTCTTAGTTCCCAAATACCCATCTAGGAATCAAGAAAAGAAATGGTGCTGTTCAGAAAAGCAGGTATAAGTCAAATGAAAGAAAAACAGAAGGACCCCATTAAGCAATATCTAAATTGCTTTTAGTGGTTTTGCTGCATTAATTTGTTAAAAGAAAATATCCAATACATTGAAACCATTGCTTAGTGCATCAACTCTTTGCTGTATGAATTACACCCTCAGTTCTTCAGTACAGTTCAATGCCCTTCACTGACATGGAAGAGGATCTCCTTTCTTTTAAAAAATGTTTGTCAGTTGGAGTCTGTATCTAGGTCATTCCTCTTGAGTACAGCTCTCTATCTCATTGGATTAGAAAGAGAAATAACCTACCACTATATGAGAAAGAATTCAGTTGGCATTATTATTCTACATGTCCTGTATATGTTTCTTTGTTTCTCAGCTGATTAGAAAAAGCATTTTCAGAATAAAACCTTGGCTGACCAGCAAGCAAGTTTAATACTTGACCTCTGAATATTAACTTACATGCCTGAAAAGCAAAGTCTCAGAAAGGTAGTCCTCACTGTAACCCTTTAGATTTTTATTATGGAAGACAGGATCTTTATTTATAATCTTGTATGTACTTCTAGGATCTTGAGATACACATTAATTAAAATGGAAGGAGCTAAAAGGTCAAATTAGGCAACAGCAACAATAATATAACAACAACAGCAACAATACAACCAGACTGTGTATCATTTTTCCATTCATATATCACAAGGACATATCATTAGGGTAATTTCAAAGATGAATCGAAGATGAGAGATGACTTGCCTGAGGTGGCCAACCAAATCATAGGACTCAGTCACTTTTGACGACATCTTACACCAGCATCTGAGATATGGCTTTGCATAGCAGCATGTCCTCTATTCTGGTTCTGAACATTAAGCTGATTGACATGAAATCCTTGAAAGAAGCAACAGGCACCTAGAGAGATGTGGGCATGTGAGAGAAAAGGGAGACAGAAAACAAACAGTGATATTTTTTATTCAGAAATGAGCACTAATATGTGGAGGAAGAGAATTAAAAAAAACAACTAGGGATTTTTCAGAATGAAAAAATCAGAAAAAGAAAAAAAGCTAGAAAAAAGTATTAAAACCATGTTTCAGTAGAAAAAAACAGAAAGAGAAAGTGAGAGAAAAGAAGAGCAACAAGCAACCTAATAGAGAATCTCTGACAGCTGCAACTTCAGGTTGTCTGCTGAGAGTCACCCATTTATGAACTGCTTTAACATACCGACAAACCGTGTCCTGTTCAACAGCATGGGCCCTAGGGTATTCAGCAGTGCCTGGATTTGCTCAGCTGTGCGCTGACAGGGGTTGTCACTGCAGAGCAAAGGCACCCGGTGGGAATTCCAGTATGAAGTTGCCTGTGAGGACTTCTCAGCAGGAAGGTAGTGCTGGAAACAGATTCCTTCATTAAGTTGTGAGGAAGCAGTAAAAGCAGTATATCAGCTATAAAGCAGCCTGTTTTTCTTCAAATATTCACACACTCTTGAAAATAAAAGACCGAAAACCAAAGGTCAGGCATTTTTTCAGCTGTTCAAGGCTCTGGAGAAATGATGACTCAGCTTGGGTTTTATTTGCCAGTTCTAGGGCTGAGCAAGTAAGTGGCATGTGGCGCACAGATCTGGGAATATGCCTATAAAACTTAGCAAAGGAAACAAAAAATATAGACAAGGTTAAAATGTGTCACTTTTTAGCAGGAGGAAACAGTCATTTCCAAGGACAGTGCTTGTAGATGAATAGAATGAAAATTGTTTACCTTGACTGACTTGTCTTTTGAGTGAAAAACAAATAAAAAGTTCCACCTGTGAATCACTAACAGAGGGCAGCCCACATTACACTAACCAAGGTATCGGTACGCTATATAGATTTCAATGTAATTCCAAAATCTTTGAATTAAAAAATACTAAAATTTTCCCGTAGTCACACATAACTAACAGAAAGTTTTTCCAGGCTTCTTCAGAAAAATAAATAAACCAATCTGAGCTATAGTTGACAGTAAAATAGTATTTGGTGAACCCCAAGCATGACGTTTCTGCTAAGTGACAGTGCTCTTTGTGTGACTCCAAGAGGCTGGAAGAGCATAAAGCCACTGACAGAAATTTCCACACTGGTTTTGTCAAATGATTTCAGCACAAAATTCTAGGTACATACATGTGTTTCACACAGCACAGCACATCTAATATTACTTTTCTGTTTCTATTTACTTTCCCCTCTTTTATTTTTTGTTCTTAAATAACATGAAAATTAAATGTCAGCATTTTCCATAGCTCAAGAGTAATATTGTTCTAAATATTCAAAAGTTAGAGCATTTGTCTCACCCCCATAAGCATATGTGCACATGCTAGGAGTCTAAAAAACTCAAAAGCCTCTGAGAAGGTTTCATTTTACATTTAATGACTCATTTGGAGTTTAAGATTTTAATCTACATGAATATGATTCTTAAGCTGAGATTTGCTCAAAACAGAGAACTTTATTGTTGCCATAGAAGTCAGTGGGAGTTTTACCAGTATAATACATTAGGAGATGTTAGAACATGGGATAAAAATTATGTTTGGAAATATCAGTCAGACAATTTCACGAAACTAATCACACAGGAAGGATAATCTAAGTACTTCTTGGAACAGACCAAAAGAAAGGCCATAAATAATTCATCCTTAACATCCTACATGCTATTTTTGAGCACTTGAGACAGTATTTCACCCTAAAGGTATACTAGGGTATGAACCTAAGACTTTGCAAGCCTAACATAAAAAAATGAAAATAGAATTGTCCTTATTGCAATTTGGGCCATTCTATTTATAAAAATTCCTGTCTGTGAGAAAGCTCAGATTAACAGCCTTGTCTGGTTTTGGAACAGTCTGGAAGAATCTTTACTTCATGCTAATTACCTTCCATGTTGGATCTGTTCCAGAAGGCCCTCAATGGACAAGACAGGGAGCCTGTGTTCATCCCATAAGTGAGGATTCAGACACCTTCCCTAGGCATTGCCAGCATTCTTATGGCAATTATTAACTTCTGCTGCCTCATTATCAGTCCTATTCATTCAGTAGACTATATAGCACAGAGGTGCCTATTTCACACATTTCTCATATCTGTTGGTCTCTTCTTGCTTCCAGGACTAGACACAAGAGTTACATCATCCTTTAAGATAAAAATTCCTTATTGATGTGTACAGTCCTTGGTGGCAGGTAAGCAGTCTTAAAATTACACAAGTTAAGCGCAGGATCTTCTTCTTTCCAGTCTTCCAGGGAGGTTTGATCCATCTCTGATCTGAGTTCAAAATTAGGTTTGAAATTTCCTGAAGTTGCTTATGGCAGAGGCAGTGCACCACTGGAAGCACAAAACTCTTATCTCAACAGATGGATTGGTGTGGAAGTGATTTGTAGTCTTGTGATGCTGACTGTCAAATCTACAGATCAAGAGCATCTGCTGTTGCCTGCACTGTGAAGTCCTCAGCTTGAAAGATTAGAAGATACTATAGCAGCATTTGTCTATGATTTGCTGAAGTAAGAAGAAATTTTTCCATACTTGTTTATGCTCCCCAGCTATCTTATGATGGACAGTAACTATTTTCTTAGGGATCTCTTTTGCCAGGTCATGTGGAAGATTTGAAGACTTCACACATAAATGTAAGAAATCTAAGGGCTGCTTACATCCTGTGCATGTGTAGTCTGAGCATTCATGGCTATCTGCCATTATTTTTCAACAAATAGTTTATTTAGCACAATCATTTTTCAAGGAAGCATTACCATAATAAAATACTGCTTTGCACATTGTGGATAATTGTCCTCTGCCTCTACAGCTCTTCTTTCTTCAATTTGTTCCAAAATTGTTTCTTCAGGTTGTTTTTCTGTAATTCTTTTTATTATCAATCAAACAGCAAAATTTCCCACCTCCCATGAAATGATTTAGAACAACTCAGTTGCTCACCATAGCATCCTTTACATGCATTGCTTTTTCATCCTTTTCTTGTCATCCTCACCACTCATAGCTTCTGCTAATTAGAATGCAAACCTGTTATTTTTTATGTGCCTATACCTCATCCAGCATCACAAGATCTCAAACTTCACAGTGCTTAGCAACTCAAGTGGAATGCTGATGGGGTGAGTGTTGTCTCAGCACCCTTGTTTGTGGTTGTTTAGCATGCAGAAAGGCTGATGTACGAGGATTTAAGATCACAGCCCTAGGAATGAATAAGCTCATACAAGCTATTTATTTTCATGAAAGTGCACAATATAAATATGATTAAATTGTTTTTCTGTGTGTGTGTATGTGTGCATATATGTAATGTTTTAGGTGTCCCCTGATGGAATTGTTAAATAAATGTATATGTTTTGCCACTGAAGCTATTCTCAATATGTGCTTTGCACTCTTCTCAAAGTCTCACTCAGAAAGTCTTCATATTCTTCTTCAGCTGAAATGGTCTTCTCAGGATAGTCTAGTGATGGATTCTGTGGACTTGTATGAGTGCAAAATACCATGAACTGTTTTCTTGAATAGATACACTGGATGGCACCTAAACTGTAGTTCTAGAACAAACAAACTTCCACAAACACTACTTTCCCCCTCCCTAAAATGTCTGTGCAAAGAAATACTTAGACCATTAGTAAGAAAGTTACAGTGACTGGAATTATATGAGATATTTGCACCAGCCTGTAAAGAAAATAAAACATACTTTTTATTTAATAGGTTTTTCATTAAACAGGTTTGTTTAAGAACAAACCTCAAGTAAAATTATAGTTTCCAAATAACTTCACATGTGAATCACTGGAAACAAATCCCATATCAAAAAAAGTGGGAGAAATAACACCTAAATCCCAGATAATACAGGAGGCCCAAATGCAGAAGTAAAAGTCTTCTTTGTTCCACAAAGTGTACTCTTCAACTGCTCTACTGGCAGTATGACAAGGACCATGAAACTCACAACCCACCAGTTCATCAGGATTTTGCTTGTGAATCATTTTTCATCCAACAAAACGAAATCTTTCTACACAGAAAACCTCCATAAATGCACATAAATAAGAAATCTTTTTGCTGAAATGGGTCCAGAAAGGGGCAATGAAGCTGGTGAGGAGCCTAAAGCATAAGTCTTATGAAGAATGGCAGAGGGAACGGGGTTTGTTTAGTCAGGGGAGGGATCTTATTGCTCTCTACAACTGTCTGAAAGCAGGATGGAGCAAGGAGGTGGCTGGTTTCTTTTACCAAGTAACAAGTGATAGGACAAGAGGCTCCAATCTGTGTCAGGGCAGGTTTAGACCACAAAAAGGGTAGTCAGACATTGGAACAGGCTGCCCAGGGAAGTGAAGGAATCACTGTCGCTGGTAGTGCTCAAAAACCATGTAGACGAGGCCCTCAGTGACATGGTTTAGTGGTAGACTTGGCAGTGCTGGTGTAACAGTTGGACTTGATGATCTTGAAGGTCTTTTCCAACCTATGGAGTAGTTTTATGATACATAATAACCAATTCTCCGTTTCCACTATATTTTCTTTTTCAATTGTTTGGGATGAGTCATAAGTGAAATCTTGGATGCCCTTAATTAACTAGGAATTTTGCTAGTGATCTAATCGATCCAAGACAGCATCTTTCTATTAATGTGAAAGCATCAGAAGCATTGTAAGAAAAACGAAAAAATACTATTTTACACTATCCTTAATGCATTCATCAAAATATTTTTCATTTATTTTATTACTGTAGCATTTAACGAATATGATATTTTTATTCTAACTAATAGTAATCTGCATTTGCTGTGGTAGTACTAGCTCTTCTTTGTTAGACTCTGTAGACAAAATCAGAACAAAGTCAGCTTTTTATAGGCAGAGAATTGAAACCAACACTTTTTCAAGACCAGAAAGAGACATAATGAGAAAAGTGATGGTGTCATGGTAGGGAGATGGGAAGAAGGCTTCATTCACATAAGCTATCATATGAACAGAACAAAATAAAATGGTGGAGGCAAGTATTCTTAAAATGGAAAGACTAGAATATATCTCTAGAATATATCTATCTTAAGAAATGAATATATACCATGGTAGCTTTTGTACAGATACAAGAAAGCATCTGGCTTCTTCCTGGAACTGCAGAAGACCTTCTGAAACTCCTTCAGACATATGGGATTTGCATATGCTGTCCCAGTTCAACACCTCCCAAAGTACCTTGGTGACTCTTTCATTTCCCCTGCTGTCCCCCAAGGAGAACCATAAGCACGTCCAAGAGCAATAGGAGGAATTTCAGAATCATAATGGATTTTCTTGGTCCACTAGCAACCCTTCTACTCTGCACCTGAGCTTACTACTGTTTGAGCAGCTCCCATTTACCACCATACTCCCCAAGAGTGGTGGGTCACAGTTGTGCCTCCACTTTGCACTGCTAAGTAGCACAGTATGCATCTTGAAAAACTCCATGCAGGAGTATGGCCCTTTCATTTATAGCATGGCTCCATCACACCGTCACCAAACCATAGCCAACTATCACACAACAACATGAAGTCAAGCATCATCCCCATACACATCTCTCTGAAAGCCCTATTACAAAATCATTATTTTGGAAATGTCAGCCAGAACAGCTAGATCCAGGCAAAGATGAGCAGAAGACCAACTGAAGGACCTTGAGATTTGAGTGAAGGACTGAAAAGCTAAAGAATATTTGCAGCAGGAACAAACATCTCAGGTACAGAGAACCACTCTTGATAGATATTTAATGTGAAGGGTTATTGACGCAGAACATCACTTTGTCTCCCTAGAGTCACCTAAAGATTTAGAGGCTAAAAGCAATGCCTCATGCAACAAGAAATGTCTTTGTCAAGGAAGCAGACAACCTTTCTTAGCTAGATGAGCCTTAGAAGATTTTGTGGTCAAGGGGAAGCAGTTTCATACTGACTTGCTGATGTACTTTTCAGAATACATATTCTACCTTAAAAACACACACAAATATGAACTTACCCTGAAAATTCTGCTAATAAACATCTCCTCTACAACACAGCTCTGCCAGATAGATAGATTTTCTTTCTCTTCTGATTGCTGAATAGCACTTATTTGATGGCAACTTTAGCCTCATTCAATACAGGGGGTTGGTTTGTTTGGTTTTGATTATTTTCTATTCCAGAATACTGGTAGGAAAAAATCATCTTGGCATTTGAAACCTATTTCCTTTGCCTCCCAGCTTGCACACAAACATTTGAAAACAATATTCTGGCAGCAGTAATAGTATCTTGGTTACTTACATATATCTCATCGTTCTGCGTATAATTTGTTGCAGGATAACATTCTTGCAAAGTTCAGTTAGGGTTTGGAGTTTCTTTTGTGCACTCTTATACTTTGCAACTGCAAACACAAAGTCAATTAGGCTTGTCAGGGTTCGTGCTGAACCTAAAATGAAAACCTTGAGAGGTCACAGCAAAACTTTGCAGCTGTTCACAAACAGACCTTTCAGAGAAGTTAGACAAACCTGGAGTCTTACCATTAGTAAGCTTACTCATAATCTTTATACTAGAAAATCTTTTAAGCATATCTCAAATGACATCTACATCATTTCACTTTGCGACTATTTAACCCCTACCTGCAAAGGAAAAACAAAATTCCTGACTCAAACAGGGGCAGACACTCTAACCAGCTGCGAGCCTGCAGTGCATGGATCCCTAAGGATTTAGGAATTTCATCTAAAAGGCTAGTGAGGAGTAATTTAAAGTAAAGCAAGTTCCTATTTGTAATGCACAACCTACAATGTTCCTGTTTTCAGGAATTTAACATTGTCTGTTATTGTCTGATTATTGGTCAGATATTTGATGAATGGTGGCCTCATGAAACCATAGACAAAGTTAGCAGAGCCAAAACAGCAAGCTGCAAATAGAAGCATAAATCCCATAATTACAGAAGGAGTTGGTTCTTTGAAAATACACCTTAGCCACAGGTATATTTGATAAATATTTTAGACATTGATAAGTGTGCTTGCATCAGCTGTTGGCTAAATCAGCTGTCTTTCATAAAATGTTTCTAAAGTAATCCTCAGCCCAGCAGACAACCCAGAACTGCGTATGGCTGATGTTTGGACCACTGAACTAGCCGTGAACTATTACAAATAGAGTTTCCATGGATAATGAAGAAAAAATTTAGTCTTTGGATTCCTCAGCTGCATATGAACAACAGTATAGCTGCACAAATATTTATGGCCTACTTGGTATGTGTTAACGACATAAAATCTGCACTGCTGCCACAGCATGGAAAACATCTGCTGTTATTGTAATTCAAATAATAAATGACAATATGCTTTATAGTTAAATCTATGTAAAATTTGCATCTTCTAATAATAACTTTAAAAAACACAAAAACAGGTTTTAGAAAGCAATGCAAACGCTAAGATGTTGCTGTAAAATATAGGGGCCATATCCTGGGGCCTTGCCTCATGTCACATGCCTCAGACCTTGCTTATGTCACAGAAGTTTATAGGATTCTATCTTTACCAAGGGTGAGATTACAGCTGAGGATCTGCCTCCCTTAATCCCCATAACAATGATATACAGTGGAATTCTAACTGCTTGTGATAATAATTAGGGAGGAGAAGCACTGGCCTTTCAGGTAAGTGGCCAGTCTGACATTAACTTCAGACATCCCTGGAGGTTTCAGAAATTTAAACAGCATTTTTCTCAAGTCCAGAAGTCCAGTGACACCTCCATCTGATGCTACCACTTAAACTGAATTTCCTAGAAAAGAAGGACCTGCAGCTTCCTTGCAATGCATTAATGAAGCCCGTGAGTTTAGGGACAGCAAGAAAACTAGTGTTTGCTCATTCCTAACCTCACTTTACTCAAAGTTGGTGCAAACTCACCTGGTTCAAATTCACGACCTTGTACAGTACATACTAAGGAACCACAGTGCAGGAACAATGCCACGCCTCCACACATTTTGACATGGAAATTCTGAGGGAGTCCGCAGACCACAGAAGGTCCCCAAGGTTTAGCATCTTACAGTTATTGAAATTGGAATCTTTGCCTAACCCAGGGAACTAGGTAGAAAAAAAGCCCGATGATTACTTTGATTTAGATTCTACTTGACACTTAACCACAACTCCCTGTACATAACAGCACACAAGGAAATCCTTCACTCAAGCAAAGTCCAGCAGGGGAGTATGTAATCAGGTTTAAGCAGGAATTAAGATAAGTAAGCCAGTCTGATACTGTTAATATGCCATTGCCTCATCATTTAACTAATCCCAATTAAACAACAACAGAAATAATAAACATTGCCCATGTTATCTTGTAGTAAAATACACTTGAAAATAGACCACAGAAAATATCATCCTGTACCATACATGAGAGTGTATTTTCTAGCTTATCTTTGACAGACTTAATTTTCTGCACACAAGTATTTTTATGTTCAAACTCTCTCTCCCACTGGTGGAATTCCAAATAGTCCTGTGAGAAGATAATTTCCAGTAGGAGATATCTTCATATTTTTAGAGTCTTTACTGCATCTGTTCAATATTCCGTGTACCATGTACCTAGGACAAAGCATGCTCTATTTTCTGTCATTTCTATTGTAAGGCAGCAGATACCCCTTACAGCCAGCAGAATCTGTGTCATCAGATACCCTGTGGATGGCAAACACATATGTATTTGATCATAACTAGGCTAGGCTTACAGGTTATCATGTAACAAGCAGACTGTGTACTGCTAATAAGGAGATGCAGGGTCAGTCCTGTCTCACCCCAGCATCACAGACCATTACATCACCCTGTCCATTTTGGCATCACTCTCTATCCTCAAAAGACTGGTATGTAGGAGAAAAGGAGAGAATGTACAGAAAACCTTGACGAATTTCCCTGCTATTTCTGGAAGGCAACACAGTGAAACTGTGATCACCCCCACGCGGAAATAAGGCCTGCTTTCCAACCAGCAGGATGAACATGCTTCAGCTGAAACCCTGTGAAAAACAGTTGCTAAGAAGAAGCACTAAATAATACCTAGCTTGTCTTTTATTGTTATATTTATCAGAAATGTAACAAAGATGATATTTCATAACCTAATACGTAACAAGATGGTTTGTACAATATCCGCATGCATGGGCCAAACTCCCTGTCAAAGCTTTATTCAGATGCTAGACTGTCTTGACAAATCCTCCTTAATCCTATCATCAGCTGCCATCGTGTGAAGATATGTCAGCCCTAAAAATGAAGAAATATCTTAAAGAAATGATACTTTGCAAGGAATAATGCTGAATTTGGATTTAGTAAGAAGATAATGACTTACCTTTTGTTGAAGAGCCATCTTATGCAACCGCTACTTGTTCCCAAACACACTCTTTTTTTCTTTTTTAAGGTGTTTTACCTAAATGTTTCACCTAAATTGTGCTTCAAGATTAAAAAAACAACAAACCTGCAATGAAGATTCAGCAGAGGTAACTGACTTGCAGATGAATATTCTTGAGGTCTGGGAGCTGACTGTAAATGAAACACAAGCTTGTATTTGAAAATGTACTCTCTTAGACTTGTATCAGGCAAGCTTTAGCTAAGCTTGATCTACAACTGACTTACAGTGCAACGACTGGTATGCTGGAGTCATTGTTTGTCAGCAGTGCTGATTGCCATGGTAATCACACTGTTTTAAGTGTACCGGTTCTGAAAACAAGGACAATTTCAAATAGTCTGCGTAAGATGATTGCTATATGTAAAAAATAGTGCTTCAAGAGAACTGTGAGAAGACTGGTTTTATTCTGCTTTTGAGAGCTATTACTAAAAAATTATTAATTTAAAAATAAAACTAAATAAATATTAACAACAGAATCCACAGGGTGAAATCATGGAACCAACCCCTCCAACCTCACCAGCCCCTGCTTTACAACCACTCCAAAAAGAAAGGACTTTGCTTTTCTGTAAATGAAGTTTATTTCTCCAGGAATATGAAGAACTGAAATAGTTCTGTTAATTTTGCTTGAGGATCTTTGGTGTATAGATGCTCAGAATTTTGCCCATGTCAAAAATACTGCCACTTTCCCATTGTCATAGAGTATTAACAAAACACAGGTTGAAGAAAGAAGACAATTTATGACTATATACTTACATAATCCTTTGTCTGCTTATTTAAGGAAACACTCAGAACTCTCTTTCATTACGTTCCATATTTACCAAAACAGCTAAATATTAGTATAATTATTCTATGAATTCCACACCTCTTTTCAGAAAAATGATGAGTGGTATTTTGCCTGTCCTAAATTGTATTTCTCTCCATTAAGTGTTTTATCAATTCAGTGTTTAGTTCCATAAGACTAAAGAAAAGCTGTGCCCAAGAAATCCTCTGAACTTTTGTGCACCTCTATGTAAAAAGAAGCAGATGGTGTGTCCTAGCTGCCAGCTGTCCAGGAATGAAAAAGGTGAATCACCTTCAATCTCAGTTTTTCAGGCACGTTAGTACATGACTGTCTATGCTACTAAGTCATGTCTCCCATATTAGTCAGTGTTTGGTCTGATGCATCTAAGTTGAATGACTTGACCGAGGAGATCTCAGAAGAAAATAATCTTTCATCAGATGCTCTCTAATTCACAGAGTAATGTATGAACATGAAAGGAAATACAGAAAGTGTTTGTTCTTTGAACTTGTTATTTTGTTATTCAAAGTAAAAAAATGATGAAAAAATTCAACAGTGAATTACAACATATCTCCAACCTTTCAATTTCAACCCACTGCTCTTAATTTGAGAAACACACTTGGGTACAGTCCTAGTTTTCACTAAACTAATTCACACAAAGTCAGAACTGGGTACACAGGTGAATTTCACTGGGTAGGTGTAGAGTATTTTGACCAAGAAGGCATCAAGAACAGAGCTCAGTGGGTTAGAAAACATCAGAGTGACAACTTAGAAATATTCATAATGCAAAGGGGGACCAAGGGGAGGAAAATATTTATACCATATAAATATATGAAAAACTGAAAAAAAACCCAACCACTGGAGTTTTTTCCACTAACTATAGGCCATCACTACTTAAATTTCCTTAATGTGGCTTTCCTGGCAGATTAAAAATATTCCCTGACTTGAACACTAATAATTTATATGACTGTTTAGTAGCATTCAGAACTGCAAAAAGAAAAACTTAGCAATATTTTCTATAATATCCATCCAAAGCATTCTTTCAGATGTTTTATGTCTGACAATTAATCACCAGCTGTAATTGTTATCCAGGGCAGAACACACTACAGGTAGTCTTCAGCACAAAAGATTGATGGGAGCCGTGGTAGGAAATTCAATTAGATATCAGGTAATTTGTTCCAAGATAATTTGCTTACTATAACTTGCTTGGACTCCTAGGGTATTTTGCTAAAGATCTTAAATGTTACAGACTTTTTCTGCACACATCATAAATCTGATTATCTATTTCTTTGCCCTTTGTACAGACATAGTCTCTCTCGCCAGTACCAAGCATATGAAAAGCATGAGTCAGCCCTAAGCCATCAAATTATGTGTTTAGATGGAGAAAAGAAACAGCAGTATTTTAAGAAAGTAATTGTAGAGGTTCTTATCTTGCTTCTCATAAGATCTGTTTAATAATGTCAAGATAACAATTAGATAAAACAAATTATTTCTTTACTGTTTAGTGCATTATTTAGAAAAGAATAAAGACAAAAAGCTCTATAATGCTGTCAAAGCTGAAAAGAAGTGAGGATCTGAGACATGCAGGACCCATATGGTCACACCAGCAGTTGTCAGATGGGGGAAGGACAGAAGGAAAGATTTATATTGCAGTCCTGTTCTCATATAGTTAAGCCTGAACATATTCAAAAGGAACCTCTCTAATTACCCTGAAATGGGTTGGAGTGCAGCTAAACACAGACAGGAATAAAAAACAATAATAACAGCAACAACAAAGCTAAACAGGCTGTAAACTCCTATAATTGAATTCATAAATCTGAATCTTTTAAAAGGTGAGCATCAGGGCTAATGCAGATTGACCTAGAGTGATGGTTGATGCTGCACCCATTATAAGCCTCCTACTGGCCAGCAGTGATGTGGGAAATAAATAAATAAATCAACAAGACTCTCAGGAGCACTTTAGGAATAACACTTTTAGCCTGCCATAGTTATCATTCAGCCTGCAGCATCTCAGCACTAGCTGGTTAGAGGCAGCAATCTAATCATTGCACTGCAGCAAGCCGGGAAAACACCACCCCAGCTGCTGAAATAGAGGAAATACTTCACAGACAGTGGGCAGCTGATAATTGCTGATGTCAAGCAAGCTTATTAAATGTAAGGATTTCATCCTCTCCACCACACCCTCCCAGCAGCAGCACCCTGTACAGTAATGTGATAGTAGTCCTCAGCAGTGATCTCAGACACTGCGGCTTACAATACTGTTACAAGCCTGAGGTTTGATCCTGCAAAGTACCAGCTAGACTCTCATCCTCACCAGCATCAGTTGCTGTTCATCATTCTGCTGTCTGAGAGAGAACACTTGCAGTAATAAAGTTCACTTAGGAAGAGTTGGCATTTTGTGAGTTCTTGTTCTGCAGAGCACCTTCTACATAGCAATTGCATCCTGTTCCATTTGCCTTTATTTTGTTCTTGCCTGTATTATTTTTAGGGACTATTACATACTGCATTGCTGTTAAATGTACCTTCAGGACATTATCTTTCTGAAAGTTATACTGCTTTTAGATAGCAGCTACCTGACACAAAGTAGCACATTATGTGGTCTTTAATAACATATAGCTATCTAGCAGCTTGTAAAATATGCACGTAGTACCTTTGAATCTCTGTAGCTTGACAGTGTAAGGTCTACCTTTGGTTGACCAATAAAATATGAGTTTGGGTGCTTATTCAACACATCACTGAAACATCATCTCCATGAAATTAAAACAAGGGGGTGAAAATTAGTCTGGGTCTCAGCATTCCTCAGCTTTAGCCATCATTCTTCATGTTATGGCTCAAGTATCTTTCCAAAGGTCTAGGCTGGAACCATCACCGAGAACACCAGCGTATAGATCTCTGACCATCTGTGGATGGTTTTACTTTCTTTCTTGTATGGATAATGTTGGAAAACATCCACTCCAGCTTCTTTCCAACTGAGGACAATACAGCCTGGGCAGTGCCCATTTTCTGTGGTCTATCACCTTCATATATTCTATATCCATTTCTTACACAATCCCCATAAAAATTATGGGGATTACCAAATCCTCTTTCTTAATGCAGTTTTTTATCACCTGTCCTGGTTTTAGCTGTAACAGTTCTTTTCCTTCCTAGTAGCTGGTGCAGTACTGTTTTGGCTTTAGCCTGAGAACAATGCTGATAATAACACACTGATGTTTTAGTTGTTGCTCAGCAGCACTTACCCTGATCAAGGACTTCTCAGTGTTTCATATTCTGACAGTGAGGAGGGACATAAGAAGCCAGGAGGAAGCAGAAACAGGACACTTGACCCAAACTAGCCAAAGGCCAATTCCATACCACAGCACATCATGCCCATTAGATAAACTGAGGGGAGTTACCCAGAAGGTAACGATCACTGCTTGGGTCAGGCTGGGTATCAGTCAGTGGGTGGTGAGCGATTGTATACTTCATCACTTGTGTTTTCTGAGCCTTCATTTCATCTCTTGTTGTTTCTTGTTAGTATCATTATTGTTATTGTTGGTATTCTTTCTATTATCACTAGATTTTACTTTATTTTAATTATTAAACTATTCTCATCTCAATCCATGGGGTTTACATTCTTTCAATTCTTGTCCTCATCCTGCCTGAGGGGAGGTGGAAAAAAGGAAGGGCTGAGTGAGTGGCTGTGTGGTACTGAGTTACTGGCTGGATTTAAACTGTGACACCACCTCATTAAAATATTGCATTAATTTACATAAATTTGTGCACCAAAGTTGGGTATAGGTCTTTTTAACCTCTTGCTTGGAAAGCTTTCAACTTTAATGCATTGACGTTCTGAGTTACCTCTTGGATAGTGGTTTTCTACTCAGCTACTGTTACAGCAGTTTTGCTTTTATCTTTATTTATTCCTGGAAATGCTTAGTATATCAAACTTCAGCCCAAGCACTCTAAACTCCAGCGACAGAGACAATTCAAAATGCAAACCAGTCATGATGTTGGGAGTCATGCAAAGCAAGCATCTGAGGAACAAAATAATACAAGAAAAAGAGTGAAATATGATAGGAAGTACAAGGTATGTTCTGAAAGCAACCTTCTTCTCACTAGCAGAAGGTCAATATTCCTCTTTCTCTTGGAGAATCATCATTGCTAAGTACCAGAGAAAGAGAGTACAAATTATTTCTATACTATATGTTATATAAAATGTTTACAATAAAGGTTTTGTTTAAAAGAAAAATCAGAAAATGTCAAAATCACTCAGCTATTACCACTGCCAGCTCAACCTTAACATACTTGTAAAAGGCCTCATACTCAGCCTCAAAACTTCCTCCAACTTAGATGTTTAATCTACACTGAAGAACTTGCAAAGGCTATCCTGCACAGACAGGATGGCAAGCAACACTTTGGTTCATCATTGTCAGCTTTTAGAAAGTTCTTAGACAATATTTGCCTTTAATGCTAAGCTACAGTTTCTGTCCATCTTTGCATCGTCTTCGGCTCACAAACATGTTAGATGGTTCTAGTTCTTTTAGTCAAAGAAGAAGTATCTGTAGATGTTTCTCCACAGACTTAACTCAGATGAAAGTGCTGCCAGCAGTAATAAAAGAATCTCTACATTAATTTTACTAAAAATAAGCTGGCGCTTTGTTACGTGAGTAATATGCCAGTATGCCAAACATGTCATCACAAACTTTATTATGGGTAACAATAGAGTTCATTTTGACACATGGGGAGAAGACCCATTTTTAGTCTCTATGGAAATGTCTCTGCGTACAAATAATTTACAAAGAAGAGGATGTTGTACACTGAAAGTTGGTTTATTTGCTTTTATGAGTGAACTCTCAGAGGGCCTGGGTTTAGGAATGCTAGGCAGTATTGAGTTTTGTCCAAAAATTAAAAGCAGATGATGCGTAGCCAACTTTGCTCTATTTCGGTGTCTACATAAAAAGTTGGTTAGTTTCTTTTCTAAACATCTTTTCTGGTTTTCTTTTGGTTTTTTGGGGGGTTTGTTTGTTTGTTTGTTTGTTTGTTTTCGTGTGTAGTTTGACAGACAGGGCTTCCCTTCTGATCTCTTTGCCTACAACAAGCATGGTAATATATCATCATTATCCTTACTCTGTCCCAAAACTTCATCTCTTTGCCATATGAAGAGACAAAGAAGAAAACAAGACACCTCTCTGTGGCCACTCACAGAACATGCCATGAGTTTTTTTGTATTAAAGAGATGCTTAGAGCAAACATTTCCAGAAAAAGGAAGGAGACTCTTACAGTCATGGTTTCCTACTGAAACTCCTGCCTGTCTAGCAGGATTTGAAACAGTTCCTCTGCCTTCTACAGGCCCAGTTCTTCCATGCACTCCTAGATCCCGCAATGCTACATCATCCAAGACCATGGATTACAACTAGACATCATAACTTTGCATTTCTCCTTTCCAGTGTTCACTGACCAGTTACAACTACCAGTGTTAAGTGTGATACATGTTTAGCAATGCCAACTAGAGCAGTGATTTGTAGCATGCAGAGATGAGCATGTGAAGGACTCACAAGACAGCTAGAGCTTTGGGAAGGATAAGTGTAGAAGTATCATTTTTATTTTAAGTAAGCTCCACAAAACAAACTAAAAGTCGTTTCAGCTAGGAAAACAAAACAAAACACAAAAAAAAACCCCACAACCAAACAACAACAACAAAAAAACCACCTTGCATAAGCTGCATTTTGTTAGAGCAAAAATATGTGGGGTTTTAAACAAAAAAAAGCCTCAGACCACTATCTCAGTGCAAATGAAAGTTTGTAATGCAGTCTCTCCCTGTTGGTAGTACCTCTGATTATAGGATTGGTTTCAGCAAATGTAGTGACTCTCTGAGGTGCCACAAGCACTGCATAGCTTCTCTGTCCCCAGAAAGTTTCCTTTCCATGACTTCTGAGGTCTACCTTCCCATTATACCTCTCCACTGTGCTGGTCTCCCTGCGGGAGCCCAGCTCTGAGCTCTGATGTCTTTGGCTGCCAGCCCTGCTGTTTCTTTCTCTGACCAGGCTCCCATGTCCTTCTCCCCATTTTCCAGAAAGTTCCATAGGAAGCCAGTCATCTTATTTAATCATTAAAAATTAGCATAAAAAAAAGATTAAGAAATCCATCAAGCACACTGGCTATCCCAAATCCATATTTCCCTTCAAAGGAAAGATAAGGAAACACATCTGTTTCCAGTCAGACTTCTACTGTCAACTTGGAGTCCTCGCCTCCATTGGAAAGCAGTTGGGGGTAGTAGATCAGAAAGAGAAAACTACTGCCCAGAGATTACTAATGCACAGTGACAAGATGATGTTATTGTAGTTTATGCTTTATCCTTCATCCTAGTACACCTTATAACCTGGCTCTGTTCTGTGAGAAACTTTCAAGCTTACTGTTCTTATCTTTCCACACTCAGCAGTCAGAAAAAAATAAATTCCTGTATTAAAGCCATCACTTCTGCTTGGTGTAAGTTACAGCAAGTACTAGAAATCAGTTAAATATTTCCATCAAATAACTTTGACTTACTCAGGAAGCCGTGTGTAAAACATGTAGCCTCTGTAATTGTTCAGAAAGGATGAACAGGCTCATCTTTATTTCCTTTTTCCTTTTTTTTTTTTTTTCTTTTTTGTTACAGTACTCTCAGTCTCATTTAAAGCACCAGGCAAATTAAATTATGAGTTTCATTTAGAACTATAAAAACCTCACACTGAGCTATTAATCACAGAAAAAATGGAATTTGTTTGTCTGACATTTATATGTACCTTGTAACCTCTGGAAACCATGAAGATGTTAATCTATTATTTATGGAAACATGAGAAATAGGTATACACAAGATTTCAGAGAAATCTAGTGGCCTGTGCAAACACTCGTTTCCTCCTTCAGTCTGTTTAAAACCTATTATAGAAAAATTGATGCTTATTGCATTTAATACTACATAATGATGCAAAATTATGATATTCCAAAGGTTAGGAAATTAATACTTTGGCTGTAACACAGACTGAGTGCTAATGTTGATGTTAAACCACTATATTTCATGCAGAGAAGCAGTATTTCCTCTCAGAGATGTCAGCCTTTCTAAGAAGATCATAATACTTAAGTGATACCAAGACAGTTACTGTATCATCTTTTCAGTTAACCCTTTTATTTGTTTAATTTTGCAAACTAGAAGGCTTTCAGAATGTTCCCAGCTGTCAGAAGAGATGAGAGAATAGTTTGCAACAAGCAGCTCTTTGATGCATTCCCACTTCCTTTCTTAATTGCAGATGTACCTGTATGTAAAGCGTGTGGTTTCTTCCCAAATGCATTTATCATAAGCCATCGATTAGCTGACAATGCTTCCACACAACATATCTATCTACATGCTGGGTGTTCTTTTTAAGATTACATTATTTTGGGCCACAGGTGAGTCAGTAAAGTGGTGTACAGTGGTGCATGCAGTCATATCCTGAAGCTCAGTTTAGGTAAGATACATTCTGTCCCCAAGCAGACTCAGGCAGGTCTGTTGTGTCCCACTCAGGTACAAAGCAAGCAGGAATATCTTTCTCAGGGCAAAGAGGACACAAGAGACGAAGGAACAGGTTTGAGTTCTGGTGTCTTCAACATAAAAAGGACATGGAACTGGTGGAACAAGTCCAGAGGAGGGCCACGAGGATGATCAGGGGACTGAAGCACCTCCCTTATGAAGACAGGCTGAGAAAGTTGGGGCTGTTGAGCCTGGAGAAGAGAAGGCTGCATGGAGACCTCATAGCAGCCTTCCAGTATCTGAAGGGGACCTATAAGGATGCTGGGGAAGGACTCTTCATTAGGGACTGTAGTGACAGGGCAAGGGGTAACGGGTTCAAACTTAAACAGGGGAAGTTTAGATTGGATATAAGGAAGAAATTCTTTACTGTGAGGGTGGTGAGGCACTGGAATGGGTTGCCCAGGGAGGTTGTGAATGCTCCATCCTTGGCGGTGTTCAAGGCCAGGTTGGACAGAGCCTTGGGTAACATGGTTTGGTGTGAGGTATGAGAGCCCATGGCAGGGGGGTTGGAACTTGATGATCTTAAGATCCTTTCCAATCCTAATTCTATGATTCTATGACTCCTAAGGCCAGCCAGATCTGACCTGAAATGTGTTAACTTTAATAGAACGAGGGCCGTGAAAGGGGACACTGCAATGCATAGTTTTACATTTAGACAAGAATGTAAGAGCAGCTTTCAAGGTTTTTTTTTCCTTCTGGCCACAGTTAAAACAACCTGGATGAGGAAAAAGTACTCTCTGAAAAAATATTCTAGACACTATATTTACACCAGTCTAGAATTAATTTACCTGTGCTGGAGTAAGTCTTGCAGCTACATCTCCAAGATGGGAAAAGTCTGACTTGTCTCCTCAGCAGCAGGGCAGCTAAACTCAAGAGTTTGTACCTACAAACAGGTACAAGTCATAAGAACATAAGCAAGACAAACTGGACTCCATCCACGATGCTCCTGATCACAGTCTGTGCAAAGTGCTCAGGCAAGAATTCTAAGAACAGAGAGAACTTCCTCTGTGTCCTTCTTCCAAAACAGGGTTCAATTATAAGGCAGATTATGTCAATATAAACCAAAACACCACCCTGCTCCTAAACAACCTAGTCCAGTCCACCCCCTTTGTCCAGGCACTGACACGTACCAGCACAAAGAGATGACAAAAAGTAACCCTACGACTACTAAGAGATTAATTGTCCTGTATTTCAGAGATCTGAAACAGATCAACACAGCATCAGGAGTATGCCAATGCCAGCACAACAGGGTTGTGGGACAGGGGCAGATGGACATCTGGTTTTGGATAGGGCAAGACCATAGCAGTGCTGGTCAGTGGAGTTATACTGCTCTGGGATTATGGGGTTTGCCTTTTCTCCACCAAAGGCTGAAGCCACAACTTCCAACTGACTTCTTCATGTATACCTGTTTTGCAATTGCTATTTAGACCCATATATATTTTTGCCTTCCACAAATACCAGTGAGTTCCAAGACTAATTATGCCCTGAATGAAAAAGTGTATGTCTGAAACCTGCTGCCTGAGGACATCTCTGTTCTCTCAACTCTCTCTCCCTTCTTACCTGAAGCATATCAGGCTATTTAATCTCTCCTTGTATAGAAGCTGCTTTATACCCCAGCAATCCTTACCACCTTATACATGTAACACATAGTATATATCTATCAAGACAGGGCTATAATGGTTTTATAATTGTTTGGGGTTTTTTTGTTTTTTTTTTTTAATGCAGGGATTGATGCTCAGCTTTACCCAAATATACTCAGGATGCAGAAGAACTATGATTATTCACAGTGACATAAAAGGCAAAACAATAAACAGTCACTTTTTTTCCCCCTTAATGGTTCCTAATCTTCTGTCTGCTTTTTTGAACAGTGTTGAGCATGGAGTCAATGTGTTTATAGAACAATTTCCAGTGACTCCAGGCTCTCTGTCTTACATAGTAATGTAATGCTGATTTAGATGTTCTCACTGTGGGTATATAGCTGTGATATGTCTTCCCGTGTGCTTTACTTTGTATTTGCAGATACAGAATACCATGTTGTCATCTGTATATTAAAATACAGATATAAGTATACATATGTATATATTATACATGCAGACACATGCTTTAATTATATAATGTATATTTACTTATTAGTATATCTAACAGTAAAGACCTCAGCACAGATGCCTAAGGAATTTCATTGTTACCTTCCTCCCTTGTGAAATTTGACCTTTTAGTCATACTTTGTTTTTTCCTACCTTTTAAACAGTTATTAATATGCAGAGGACCTTCTCTCCACCCTACCACAACTTAATTTCTTTAACAGCCTTTAGCAAAGGACCTTGTCAAAAAGCTTTTTGTCAGAGTATCAACTGGATCACTTCTCTGTATATTCAGTGTGATCAGAAAACTCTAATAGATTTGCAAGGTATTAATCCACTTCCAAAAGCTGTGTTGGTTCTTCCTCATTATACTGTACTTACCCTTTTGTCTGCTACCCCTAGGATGACGTCAAACAGTTCACACACTACTAGATTTATAGATTGTCCTAAGTTTTCTGAATTCCCCATTCAATTTAAATCTTTTTTAAAAGATGAATTTATAATTTCCATTTCGCTCTCATCTAATACCATGACTGATTAAATCAATAGGCTCCACAGCATAGCTGAACGTTTCCATTTTCATACTTTGTTCCCTTTGGGCTGCAAAGTAAATAACACCTGGCTCTTGTACTTCGTCTGCATTCACTCCATCTATGTCTTCTAAATCTCTCGACACCGTTGTTTGAGAAAGTTCTGTTTTAAACTCCAATCCATGTAACACAAAGCTCTCTGGTTTCAATGTCTTCTTGGTGGTAACGCTCCCTGAAAAGAATTGGTTTAATTTTTTCTGCATTTTTGCCCTGTGAGAACTTCTATTAAACCATGCTCATCCATTGGCCCCACAGTCCTTCTGGCAAGCTTCCTAATATGTTTGACAAATAAGTATATTTTTAATTTTTATGCCTTTAGAAAATTGCTCCCCAAAGTCGTCTTTTTTTTTTTTTTTTTTTTTTTGCTGCCTTATTATTTTTGCATTTAACTTCTTTATGTTCTTTTTCCATTTGAATGTGATGTTCATTTTAGGTCTTTTAAGTAATCCCCATACGCTGATGCTTAACTTTGAAGACTGATTTGGAGTTCTTTTCCAAGTTTGGGGTTTTTTTCCATAAAAGAAATATACTTATTCTGAAGTTCCAGTATACTATATTTAAGCAATTCCATGTTATGCTACATTTTGTGTCAATAGAACCCAGAGAGAGAGGGAGGGAGGGAGAAAGGGAGGCAGGAAGGAAGGGAGACAGGCAGGAAGGCAGGAAGGCAGGGAAGAAGGAAGGCAGGCAGGAAGGCAGGCAGGCAGGAAGGAAGAAATGAAGAAGTTTGGTTCCTTACTTTTTCAGATATGAGAGGAAGCACAAAGTGGGGACTCTTGTCTTAAACCATGACATTTTCTCTCTGATCCTGCAAAAGCACTACCAGTGGTTGCATCTGGCACAAAGATTTCACACAACCTTCCTCACTGTAATAAGCTAAACCACAACTTTTTATTTTCCAAGAATGAATTGTGGGGAAAATTGACATCTTTGTTGTTGTAAGGGGAAGGAGGGAATGACAGGAAACCAACGACTTGCAGCACCAACACTGGTACAGCCCATGCCCACACAGTCAAATAAACTATACAAACTTGAGGCAAAATCAGTTTGGGTGATCCAGATTAACAAATCAACATAGAAGTACTAACACACATTAAGGCTATGGCATTTTCCTTCTGCATGGAATCCAAGTTATAAATGGAAGTAACATCATAGATAAAATAAGCCCTGGGACATTTTCCTATGAAACAATTAAAAATGTGAAAAACAACTTCAAATAACGGTTATTTTACTCTAGACCTGCATAGCCATGCTATCCACTGAATGTTGCTGGTTAATTAATGAAGTCCATCTGATGATGTCTCCCTGTGAAGGACGGACAATCTATATTTCAAATTACTTTTGAAAATTTTATCATCAGAAAGGAGAATTTGCTCATTAGTTAGTAATAATATATTAAGTTCCTCTCTCTGTCCCTGAATAGGATGGATAAAGACTAATTAATTAAAGGCATGCCACAGAATATGTGCAGTCCCACTGGTAGCATAAAAAGTAGCAAAGGAAGCTATAAATCCTGGATGTTAAATGTGCAGCAATGGACAGACCATCATGGACACCACCATGATGGACAGACCATCACTAACACAAATATTTTATACAAGGTAATAATAAATTACATCAAAATGGACAATCTAAATACAGATGTTCCTCATCCCAACTCTAACATGAAACTTCTCTGTGATAGTTTTTTTCTAGAACAATATGGCAGTTGAGTCTTTAAAAACCTCTGAAGGAGGTATTTCTGTTCTCACCCTGCAATCAGTTAAGGCAATTTCTACCGGGTAATAGAAAAATCTCATGAAAAGTACAACATATTTTGCATTGCCCACAAACATCTGTGGAAATATCCTAACTGGAATCATCACTGTAGCAGTCACCATCTGCCTGGCAAATGGGCAGAGCATTTTCTCAGGAATAGACTGTGGTATTTAGCCACAAACTGCAATAAGCATCGCAGTCACAGTGTCCTGCAGAAGGGACTAGAAGTGCTCTTCTGTCTCACCTGAGTTCCCAGTTGTCCTGGAGGTGATGCCTATGTCATTTGCACTACATGGAGGAGGAAATCAAGCCTGCCCTGTGCAAGTTACCAGTTTGCTGAAAACTGGGCACTGTCATCTCAGTGACTTGCTCCTGTGAAGCATAGCCTTTGCATCCCTATGCGTAAGGACTGTTCCATCATAGAATGTAGGAGTCTCTGCTCTGCTCTGCAGAAGGGTAAAGGCTAACTGTGATCCAAATTAATTACAGTTAATTAAAACCTATATTCAACATAGAGGCTTTATGTAATTCATTTATCATGTCATAAGATATTTACATATATTTGCTTAAAGTTCTTCAATATAAATAAAGTTAGAAGCACAGAAACAGTATAATTTCCAACATCTCTACTTTTTGAGACACTTGAAAGCAACCTAATTGAATTTCACTTTACAGCAATTCACTTTTGGCAAACATACAGGGTAGCATAATAAATTCAGATCACCATAGGAAACACATCTAAATTCTAATGGGAACCAATAGCATTTATGTGAATAGTTACAGTACATAAACCAGAAAATTAAAAGGCAATTTTTTTCCAATGTGATTTATTCTGTCACTTGAATACTGATTTCTATAGAATGTAATGAGGCTATGGACACTTTATACTAAGTTTATTTTATTCATAGATCAGTATCATGTATGTTCGCTAAAAAACAACAATTCTTACATTTTTCTTTTTATATTCATGCCTCATTCCTCTTCACAAAACACAGCATACACATTTCTTCTCCATTTGTGTTTTTTACACATTTTGTGTCAGCCATACCTATCATGGAGAGCAGGATACCTTTCCTTCCATGCCATAGTATGGGATTTTTAATAGTTGTTGATTCGCACTGTTGTTCTTCTCCCCTGACATTATTACACACATACCTTAATTTGTGTATTAAAATCAATGTCACAGAAAATCATTAGGTGTTTAATAAATTCATGATAGTTGACATGAGTATTTTTCTGTCTCCTGACTGCCATGTAACATGAATTATCTTATAAACTTCCCGTTTCCTCTTCATAGCATATCCTCTTCCAGCAGTTTAACTGCATTTTAAGGAAGCAGGCCCCCGAAAAGATTAATTTCCAAAGGAAGACAGAATGTGCATCTAAAACACATCTACAGCTGTAGGCGGATGTCAGTCAAATCATGATAGAGAGTTCTCCCTGACTCCCACACAGTCCTGTGTGTTCTTCACACTTCAAGGTCAGACAGATGCATACTGACTAATGCTCTCCCAGAGTTCAGTAATGAGAAGTCATTTCTGATTCTCCATAATAATAATTTTTGATAAACAGGTTTTTCCCCCACCCTGTGGTGAGGTGAACACTGCAAAAACACAATCAAGTCCAAAAGCAACTTTAAATTCACTGGTCTCAAAAATCTTCTGCAACAGTCATGCTCACTTCGCTATTGTGTTCCTTCACTAAAATTCCTAGTTTTGGAAATGCACTGTGATCTTGAAACATCTCTCTTTGATCCAGTTCTGTCACCAGAATTTTCTATTCTTCTGTGAAAATGTTTGTCCAGGTTTTTTCAAAGTTTTTTTTCATAATCAAATATTTGTCAATATTTTATTTGTCCCAACTTACATACTTACATCAATATTTCTTTCTAAAATGTTTTATGATAAAAATGCTAATATCTAAAATTAAAAGAGAGACTGCAATTTTGATCACGTTTAGTAGACTTATATAGTGTCAAGTAAGGTGCTTACAGCTTCAATCTCACTCTCAGAGCTGCCTATAGAAAAACCTTTTCAAGATCCATACACATATTCTAAGGTGAATTGATTTTAAATGTAGGATAGAGATGATATTGGCAGGCATTCATTAGCTTACACTGTCTGATTCATCTCCTTGGAACTGCTACTTACAGTTCCTGCATTTTCTAATAGAAAAGTGCTTACTAACCAAGTACCTGCTTTTCTCTGAAAAAAGATTCTCTTCTCTATTTTGTGATTTTACTGTTTCAATCTCAAATGATGTCTCCTTTTCACTTTCTAGTTGATGAACACAAACGGTCCTAAGTGTGCTACCTGCATTCTATGATACTTTTTGTTGTCAATTATTTTGCTGACTCTCTAGTCTGGAAACTCTGATATTTTAAGTTGCCCTTGTAAGAAGGCGACAGCGCACACCTCTCCTGACTCCTTTCTGAATCCATCAGTGTACTATTAGAAGGCCAAATACAGAAGGTATCAACCCACCCTCTAACAATATATATGCAACACTTCAAATGCACAAACTTTTTACTCACAAAACTGAGACATGTGAGAGTAAGTTCCACTTGCCAGGATGAGTTCTGTAGCTTGACTTGATCCCCTGTAACTACCACTTCCAGCAAACAAGCTTTTCTCTGTTCACTTCTGCCATAGCACGATCTACTCCCACTCTCTTGCCTGCCCATTAAAAACAGAAAGGTAAAGAACAATTGCACAAAAAAAGGAACATGCCACATTACAAAAAAAATAATTATAAGATCTATTTCTTTTAATACAATTACTTACAAATGCACCACAATCCCCCCATCTTATCTAGCATGGCCTACTGTCAGTATTCATATTGTTACTGGTTCAATTTAAATAGTAAATTTTGTAGAGCAGAAATTTCTCTCCTTATGTATCTATATTCTGCTCTATCACGGGCTAGTTTGTGCTTGGCTCCTATAAACACCTCAAGAGAGGTGGAGGATAAAGTGCCAGTCTGCTATCGTGCATCCCCTAATTCTGTCTGAAATGCTTTCCTTGAGGATTTCCCTCACACAGTACAAGCTCCTAAGTAAAAGGTGAAACCTGGCCAATTACTATACAGCTGAGAGGAATACTTGATGCCATGTAATGAGATATCACAGTTTTTGGTGTTTCTTCATGTTATGAGATGATTTTGTGAGCTACTCCAAGAGCTGACAGAGTTGAAGTCCATTCAGTCCCAAAAGACCAATCTATTTTTCAGCATGTTTAAAATACCGATGATCACAAAGCTATTAGATTTGAACAGTGTTTTCATAAAAATAACAACTAAATAAAAAATACTGTCACAATTTCAAATAACAGAAGAAACAGCAGAGAAACTGTGTTATCTCACTCACAGCATGGGCCATACACTTTTCAGTGTGGGTTCCCTTATTGCTTTCACTGTAACTATGCTGACTATTGTGTGGTGGATTTGGTGTGAGCAGAAAAGCTCGTAAGGGTTTTATCAACCAGCTGCAGAGTCCTGCTTGGCTGCACAGAGAACACAGATATTGAAGATTCCAAAGGTGCTTAAAATCGTGCTTCCCAAAACTGACTGGAAGAATTGCCTCACTGTCGTGGTTTAAGCCAGTTGGCAAGTCAGCCGCACAGTTTCTACTCCACCCCCCACCCCACCCCAACGGATGGGGAGGAGAATCAAAAGAATGTAACTCCCATGGGTTGAGATAAAAACAGTCCAGTAACGAACGTATAACACAAATCACTGCTGCTACCACCAATAATAATAATGATAAGGGAAATAACAAGGGAAGAGAATACGATACAACCTGATGAAAACGAGTCCGACTGAGTAGCACGTGCCCTGCCGGGTAGCTCCCAGTTACATCCTGGGCATGACGTGCTGTGGTATGGAATACCTCTTTGGCTAGTTTGGGTCAGGTGTCCTGTCCCTGCTTCCTCCCAGCTTCCCCCCCTCCCTGGCAGAGCATGAGACTCATAAAGTCCTCGGTCAGACTAAATATTCTGACCAGTAACTGAAAACATCGGTGTTATCAGTATTATTCCCAGGCTGAAAGTCAAAAACACAGCGCTGCACCAGCTACTAAGAAGGAGGAAGAAGTGACTGCTGCTGCTGAACCCAGGACACCTCACCTATCTCAGAGGTCAGTCTCATCCTCAGGTGGCAGGCTGTAGAGTTTGGCTGGGCAAGCAGGCATGACATCATTTCTGCTGGCCTCAGCATTTTGATGGGTACCTGACTCTTCAAGTCCCTGGAAGGCAGGAAATACAGGAAATGAAATACACGAAAACAGCTTCCTACAACTCCTCTTTCAATTCTCCCTATGTGGAGGTGTCAAGAGTTTGCCTTGCAATGAAAAATGTCAAACTTCTGGAAACAGCGTGGGAGAAAGGGGTGGGTTTTGCTGGGCTTTTTTAAATCTTCCTGATGATTTCTGAGGTAAACAATCAATCAATACTTCTCTTGGAACTGAAAATCCTTTTTCAGTCAGTACTATCTTTAAATTCTCATATGACTTTCCAAAATGTGATTTATCTTCCTAGGGCAGTAATTTGCCTTTGAAAGCTACCTGAAATCAAGAGAATCCACCCAGCTAGCCATTTCTCTGATACACGAAAATTAACGTACCAGAACACATAAAAGAAAAAAATGTGGTAGAGCAATATTCTTTTCTTCCCATTTCTGTGCCTGCTAAAGCACTTGAAGTAAAACATCTATTAATCTTTAAAAAACATTGAATTTAATTACCATGACTAATGTTAGCTTGTACCAAATGTTAGAGATGTTTTCCTTCATACAGTACAGAACGTTCTTCTAATTTTAAGTTCGGGTAACCAAACTCTAGTCCTTTGAGCAATTTCCTAGTTGATTTCTACTGTCAACTGGAATGAAAGCAACTTCTCTGCAGTCATCCAATCACCTAGCTCCTTTTTCTTCACCCAGACAAGTGTATGAAATGCAGTAGTTGACATTTCTTTTTGAAAGTCCAACAGAAGTACAGAGTAATTTGCATCAGCTTCCATGAGATAGCTACATTTTTTATTAGAAACTTTTAAAAATGTGCTTTTCCTCACTAACAATCCTGGATCTGGCTTGCCTTGCATTTTCAAGTGATCTAGACTGGCTGTGGAAGGGCTGCAAAATACTGTACTTGTATTCTGATAAGGTGGTGTAAGATTGAGCCATAGGCAACTTGAACTCTCACACAGGGCAAAAGGTTGTAGAAGGTGAAATAGGTCTTAATTAGTCTTACATTATCTCCAGCAGAGGTCCAGAAAGACAGGCTGCTGCTTCTGCCACCAAGGGTTGCCTGGTAAATACTGGGTGGCAACTAGTCCTGAAGAGGTGTTTTGTGAAAGGACATCATCATTCAGAAACAGTAGTCTCCACCTTGACCCTTCATATTCCTCTGCCAACAGTGGCAAAATGAGCCTAGTCTCTCAGGGCTCTCCTGGGTCCCTCCTATTCCCTGAAGACCCCATTGCACACAGTGTAAATCAGGCTGGACTGCAAAGCAAAAACAACAGCTGTTTCCTGACGGAAGAACTAGAACAAAATGTTGTCTACTGTTTTTGCTCTCACTCAAAAAGAAGAAAACATACAAATATATGCACACATATATATAAATGCACTATATATATATATGCACACATACCTATAATGCTTTAATATTATTACTGGAAGGGTGTAAGAGAAAGAAAATTTGTAGCAGATTCAACCACAGCAGTCACAGAATGCAGGGGGAAAAATTAAAGATAAAAGCACACATCAGTTGCACAGCTAATCACAATTATGTGAATTATTAAACATTTTTGAAGTGGAGATGGAGGCAAAGTGGAAAGGATAAAGATTTTTGCTGCTTTGTATAATCTTGGCCCTGTGGTACCAAGTCCAAGTGGGATTCTGAAGCTGTCCTATGGAGGGCCGACACATTTTCTTCTGATAGAACACGAAAGCCCTTTTAATCCAGTGGTGAGATATGGAATGCAAAATGTTAATGAAGTCCCTGCTTCATTAAACGTATCTTCGATCCAGTCTGAATTATGATTATTCTGTAACAATCACCACAAACCACAAAACAGGAACGAAGTCAAATATTGCTGCTAGCTCACTCTCCATAGTAAGAAGTGATCACTACCACCCATTACAAAGAAAATCTATATTGCCAAGAAAAGTCTAAAATTCTTTATTCATTATCTCCTGCACACCCATTAGCTTTTTTTCAGCAATAAACTTCCTTGCCCGCTCAGTGAAGCAATGTAATTTTGTAGTATTTCCATCTTTCATTTTGCATTTGTTTATTTTAATGGAAACAATGGACCATTTTTCGTTGCCACTCAAAATCGCTGATTATGGTTCTCACACTCTAAAAGTAGTACTAAACTCTGGCTTAGCATTGGTGGTCAGTCACACAAACAGCTTGAAAAAGAGTCACAGAAAAGGAAGAAGATTCTCTTTCTCCAAAATGCCATGGTAATCTGCTAAGAACTATCATAGGTGTAAACAAACACAATAGAAAATAAATACAGTTACAAATGGTAGGAAAGACTAAGATTCAAACTTATTCAAAATCCATGACAGCCACAAAAAAAGAAGGGAAAACATTCATTCGAATGAAGAGGAATCACTTCATGTATGAATGAGAAATCTTTATTCAAGCAGCAATCATTCATCATAAATATATGCCATTTCCAGGAAGATACAGTAAAACCAGGTACAGAGAAGGATGCAAAGAAGAGCAGCACTAGTCCAGGCAGAAACAGCATCTGCACAAGAAAACAGTAAGAAAACAGTATATAGACCAAAAGTCTATATACTTTATAGTCTAGTCTTAAAGTCAATATACTATAAAGTCTATATACTATATAAAGTTCAACCTTAACCCTAACCCATAAAAATCAAAGGAGGATGTGATAGAGGTCTATAAAATCTTAATTTTAAAAGTAGAAACATCAAAATGTCCGGAGGACAGGTCCAAGGAAAAGGAGGTAGTTGTTTGAATGACACATAGCTCAACTTCAGAACTCATTGTGTCTGTGTATTGTGTACAGGAACATTTACATGAATTCAAGAAACTTTTAGACACTTTTTTAAATGAAAAATAAATCCACAAAGGGTTACTAGGCATAAGAAGACACTCTAGCTGAAGAAGTGCCAAAGCCAGGGGTGCCTGGAAGCTCAGCCGGCATACCCAGAGGAATATGGTTAGGTTTTGCTCTTTCTCTATTTCAAGTTGGTTGCTATTAAAGACAGAGTACTTGATTAGGTGGACCTCTGATCTGAACCAGTAAGGCCATTCTTGCACTCCAATATCTTCATGCACTTCATGCTTCAAAGAACTAAATGTTTATCTTCCCGCCTGTTGTTCAGATATTCAGCTCTTGTATTCTACAAGTTTTATTATCGTATAATTGCCAAAATATTGGATTAACACCATTTCCACATTATATTGATAAAAAAAATATTATTCAGTATTGTGTTTTATGAAGAGGAAGACCTATTTGCACAATTCCATATAGGCACTAGATAACTTTCAAAAAATTTAAATCCACTGGTGGAAGAACTAAGATCCTGGGACTTCTAAAAATACTCTTAGCTTCTTTGATGGGTTAGCAACTGAAGGATTTTCACATGTTGAAGAGACCGGATTTCAGAGAAAAATTAATTGGCATGCTGGAAAGAGAGAAAATGATAAGCAACAACCATAGCTAGGATAAGGGACACACAGAGAAGAGTCAGAAATCCTACAGCATTACCACAGCCATGGTAAGGATTTTGGAGGCCATAAGCACACTTCCATGTAGAGGCAGCCCCCAGCCACGCAGCAAGAAACTGTATTCAAAATGAGGCTTCACCTTCCTTGCTCAATGAGCAAAGCCAGTCATATACATGTCAGTGTCACAGAAAGCACTGTACAACAGCAAACCAACTGTACAGGTATGATACCTTAATATATAATCAGTGTTTTTCCAACATCAATGCAGCCTGTGAAGCTCAGCATCCAAGCAGTATTGAGCTTTGGGGAAAAAACGTTATGTTCCATATGTTTTTCACACAGGAAAATGTCATACAATAGTCATACTGTGTCCTGGGTTCAGCAGCAGCAGTCATTTTTAATCCTTCTTAGTAGCTGGTGCAGCACTGTGTTTTTGATTTTCGGCCTGGGAATGAGCTGATAACGCTGATGTTTGGTCTGACCAAGGACTTTGTGAGTCTCATGCTCTGCCAGGGAGGAGGGGAAGCCGAGAGGAAGCAGGGACAGGACACCTGACCCAAAGTAGCCAAAGAGGTATTCCATACCACAGCACGTCATGCCCAGGATGTAACTGAGAGTCACCTGGAAGGGCTAGTTCGCTGCTGGGTGGGGACAAGTCATGAGGTGTTTTATTCTCCTCCCTTGTTATTTCCTTTATCATTATTATTATTGATGGTAGCAGTAGTGATTTGTGTTATACTTTAGTTACTAAACCGTTCATATCTCAACCCGTGGGAGTTATATTCTTTTGATTCTCCTTCCCATCTCCCCGGGAGTGGGGGGAGGAAGGGGGGGAGTGAGTGAACAAGCTGCCTGGCTGGGTTTAAACCATGACATACTGCATAAGACTTTTTCAGCGCTTTCACTGGCTGCTACTGGGGGTCTTCTCAGCCTGAAAGACAGAAGCCCCTGCCTTAAGTGTATTATTGTGTACCCACATCTGTACACACACAAGAACATTGTACTACAAGTACAGTGCCTCTGACAACACATTGTTGAATGACTGTAATGGGAAGTCTGATTGCAGCCTGCAGAAATAATTAGAAGGAAAGTAAAGTCAATAAAAACTTCTGACCGTGCAGAGAGAACTGTTAGCTTGTGAAAGTCCAGTTCTCTTCTGAAAGTATTAGAGGAGGAGGAAAAAGAAGATAAAAGCCTAAAATAACTAGAAGAATCTGAAATAATGTGATGCGCCAGAATTAGAGAAAATCTGAAACCTAGCACTTACTAAAGTTAGAAGAATGAATAACAACAACATAAATACGGAAAAACAACATTAAAAATGGAAAGCAAAGTGAGCATTAACAATATGCAACAGAAAAGAAGAATGAAGACAATCCATCAATCTTCCCTGACCTAAAAGACAGCGCAAAGTTATTACACCGACTCTCTTGAAATATTTAGCTTCTCACTGTTATATCTTTGCTTCTTTTCACAGTTACATGGAAATATAGATATATTTCAGCATAAAGTCATGATTTAAATGCCCACACAACTTGTTTGCAGTTAACAGTATTCACTGTTGATATTAATCAGAGAGCCTGTTACTATGTCCTTAGACGAAATGTAATGTCTCGGTACTGCTAGGTACATACTGTGCTATAGGACAGTAACTGATTAGGCCTTCAAATGTACATTAGAAAGGCCCAGCATAACTTTCAGAAGAAACTGTCAGTCTCTAATGCATGAAAGAACACCGTTACCAACATCAGAAATGCATTTTAGAGCATTTTCTGCCTCTACAGGAAGCTCAGTTTATTTCCATAATTCTGCTAACTGCCTAAACCTGGCTGAGATTTTACTTCCCATTAGTTGCCACAAACTAAGGTTGGAGATAACCACATTGCAGTTTCTCAAGCAAGTTCCTGATGGTAGCTATTATGCCATAAGGGGTCACTGGGTTTCATCTCAGGGCTTTGTCCCAAACCTCAGACATTTTTAGGCTGCCACCAAGCTGTGGGACCAGTGTGAGCTCTGGGGACACCCTGCCTGTGCCTCACCATGAGCTGTGTCTGACCTCACCCATGCCCTTCCCAGTGCATCAGATAGACGCTACTGTCTCTATGCACAGGGAACCCTACAGGGGTGTGTGTGCACAGCCACACACAGCTCCTCACACACAGAGGCAGTGTCACTGTTATAAAAGCCAACAGTAACACGCACAGAGCTTGCAATAAATATGTGGACAGCCTTTTCAGATAGGGGCACAAGCTGGAGCCAACTTGGCAACAAGTTTATTGAATGACTAAATTAACTAAATAAAAACAAGGCCTACATTGTGATAAGGATAATCCCAGAGGCAGTGTGCTAAAAACCATTAATGACAGCTTGGTGTTTACCAACCCACCTGGCCTCTCTCACACGTTCTGTAAAAATTTCCTTTGTCCTCCAGTTTAGGCTTCATAATATGAGCTTCAATACAACAGTGTGTTTCTTATTTTTTAAACAAAACATTGGAAGCTGAAAGAAAAAGCCAAGAAAGCTTTTAAAGAACTCAGAAGCATTCAGCAGTGCTGTCTTTCTTCTTAAAGTGCCTACTCTGAACAAAATTAATGCACTTTAAATTATAGCATGAATGAAAGAAGTGCCTCCACTTACAGAAATAAATAGCTGTTTGAAGATGGGGAAAATCAGAAGATTTCAGTTTCTAAAGAAATCAACCTTTCTCTTCGTTGCTGGGCACAGTCATCCAAAATGACGCCCTCAGCATAGGGCCAACTTATTATAAGACCTCACTCTAATTTATAAACGCAGTCTGTCAAGCTGTTGAGGTGGGGTACATCATCCTCTTTTCAAACCTTTTCAGTAGCTGAGTACAAACAGAAGTTGGTTAAGGTATGACCACTGTTCTTTTCTCATAGGAACACCCCGTGACGTGTAGGCTGGCAGTAGGGCCATGTAAAGCTGCTCGATTAGTTTTGTCACCAAGAAACTGCTGTTTGGAAAGGGAATTGCTGGTAGTCAGCTGAAGTGGTCACGTAGGTGTTTTGCATCATTGGGCTTGTCATTGTAGAGAGAGTATTAAGGAAACCCAGCCACCAAAGGCTAACAGGGTTTTAAATTGCTGCAGGACACCAACCTACCATAAGCAAATAATGAGTCCTGCGCCAGTTTTTCTACAATGCAGGACAGGGAGGGGGATGTTGTTTTAACATACCAAAGGATCTATGTTCCATTTTTTCTGTAGGAAAGAATTTGACTAGCATGCCATGGAACAGACAGGGAACTCGAGGTATGTCATGCAAATTTATGCAGAGCCAATTTAAAAGAATAGAAACAGAATTTCTATATATATGCATGCCAATTACATAGTATGATTCCATTTTTACTTCCTCTTCTGTGTTGCTTTCCCTTCAGTTGCCTGCTTATCATTTCACACAAGCACATATGGGGGACCACACCTTCCACTTGCACAAACAAACAAGAAAAATTAGCTATTTTTAAGAATCCGTCACCAACTATTCATTCAAAAACTGTTCAGAGCATTCCTCTGAGGTTGCTAGGTGACAAATGATGTGTTCACCTATCTCTTTATTAGATAAAAAAGAGAATTTAGCAAGAAGATAAAGGACATTACAGATTTAAATACTGTCCACACAAAGTGTGTCAAGGAGCTCAGGCTGTTAACTTGTTCATACTTCTGGGAAACTTTATCCTCCTCAGCTGCAGGGAAGTACAAGTGTCAATTAGACAGAAGCTCCATCACACTTCTGAAAATGTTTTTTCATTATCCTGATTTGGAGTCTAAATATTTGGTTGTAAGTGACACTGCTTAAATGAGAAGTGTCAGTTAATAACTTGCTGTTGCCAATGCTTTTTCCTTTCTTTCTTCCTTTTTTTTTTTTTTCCTTTTGGAGAATTCATTGTTGTTGCCAATACTATGATCATGAAAACATGAATGAATGTGAATGACAATTACCCTGGTAACCTGCAGGAAGGCAGCAATGTTGCATGTCATGGATCCATATGTAAAGCTGTCAGACCACTGCTAGGGACACCCATTAAGAGTGCATTGCTATACAACAGATCTTACTGGATATTCAGCTACCTTGAAATTTGTCATAACTATCCTACACATTTCATGACTTTGTAGCATCCACCCAATTTGGTGTTTAACGTCCTAAAATATCTTGATAGCTATCAAACAACTGCAGGTGGTTCACTATGCTTTTAGGGGGGTTACTTGCAAGGCTGCAAGGTGATACTACAAAACCACAGATTATCTGAGGATGGCTCAGTAAGTAGAAAAGACAGGCTACATAATGAGGAAAAGGTGATGAAATTGTACAGCAGAACACTCATCAGCCATCCAAAACTCTCACTGCACCCAGTGCAGAATGAAATAGCACAGTTAACTCCTCGACACCAAGCCTGTCATCTGAGCTGCTTTGCTTTTTCACAGTGAAATATTCACCCAGATGTTGTACAAGGTACATTGCTGTATTTATGCACCTTCCTTTCTTCTAGGCTTGTGTGATGCAAACTCTTTTCTGAAATACCGAAGAACAGAATGTGCAGTACATGATCCTGTATGCAGACAAACTGGGTACACTTACAATTTGTTGCTGGAAAAAAAAAAAAAAAAAGAAGAGCTTGAAAAAGAACAACCCACATACCACCCAAGCCATTACTTTCTATGGAGGGGCCCTGCAAAGCTCATACAAGTTCAAGGACAGATTCGGTGTGTTTGTTTCCAAATGACCGTAGGTCAGATGCTGTGAGTGTACCAGGCAAGAGAGGAGAAAGGGAGGACAAATGTCCTTGCTCTCTCTGGTAGGGGTTACCTCTACTTTTTTGGTAACTGGCAACTTATAAGGACAGTAGGAGGTAAAGGGATGTTGGCCTCCATCCCATTTTCCCAGAAGGGCACTGCTACATCAACACTAGCTTGTAATTAAATGTGGGCTTCCATGCACTGCAGGAGTACATTTAGAGGCATTCTTCATGTGTGGGTATTGGAAGGTGACTCATTAGAAACAACAAAAAAAATCTAAACATTGGTCACCCTTTTGTCTCACCTCACCTCCTTCCTAAAAGTAGGATTTTAATTCCATGCATTTATTTACTTTATGGATCATGCTTCCACTCCTGCCACCTACTCTATGTAGTTTTACTTGAGCTCTTTTACAAGCTCTGATTTAATAAATATACTTATATAATAATTAATCTTCTTCCCTGCTCTGCTTCTCCTACAGATTTCTGTGATGGCACTCCTTTGTTCCTCTGTTAAATTCATGTAATTCAGAATTCCAAATATTTTAATTGATTGAGTCTTCTAAAATTAAACTGTGTTATCATAGAATCATAGAATCATAGAATAGTCAGGGTTGGAAAGGACCTTAAGATCATCTAGTTCCAACCCCCCTGCCATGGGCAGGGACACCCCACACTAAACCATGTCACCCAAGGCCTCATCCAACCTGGCCTTGAACACCACCAAGGATGTAGCATTCACAACCTCCCTGGGCAACCCATTCCAGTGCCTCACCACCCTCACACTAAAGAATTTCTTCCTTAGATCCAATCTAAACTTCCCCTGTTTAAGTTTGAACCCGTTACTCCTTGTTCTGTCACTACAGTCCCTGATGAATAGTCCCTCCCCAGCATCCTTGTAGGCCCCCTTATATTCGATTCTGTTTGATTTTGTTCTGTTTTGTTTTCAGAAATCTCCAAGATTCCATGTCTCCTAATAGAAAATATTACTGGTTTTGGTGCTAGCCTGACTGAATCAGAAAAGTCAGCACAGAAAAACAAGTAAGCAAGATGTCAAAATGCTCAGCCTGAAAGAAAAACAGCAGCATCAACCATTGATTTTCATGTGTCACATCTTCGTGCTCACTGACATAATTCTGATTAAAGTATACAAGTATAAACCCAGAATGACTTCATTGACTCTGGAAAAATAACTCCAATTTTACACAGCTGAAATCAAGATCTCAGTCCAATTCTCATTTTGTCGAAAATAGTTCAGTATATAGCTTTCCCTAGATAGAAGTAGAATTTATGAACGCAAAACTAAAAATCAAACAAAAATAACTCCAGGAAGTAATGCACTTTGCGGCCTGTATCCAACCTTGTAGAGTTGTTTTTCACAGCATCAGGGATGAATCTGTCCCTTCTGGTTGGCTGCAGTAACTCATGGTGTTATTTTACATCGCTACATTGCTTTTTTTGTTTTTGTTCATGCCAACAAGACCATGAGTAGGCGTCATATAAGATAAATCTCACTAATTTTAAAAAGAAAAGCTAGTGAACAGGAGGTGCTAAATGCTGTGCTGCCTACTCAGGTTCTGTCACATAAGATGTCACTTCTTTATTTTAACTATATTTTCTGCCAACTCACAAAAGCAAGCAATTTGTATTGCATGTGATCCTACCTTTTGCTGTGGAATGCTTCTGCATAGTCAATTGCAAAATGCATCTACTTGTTTCTGTCCCAGTTTTTTCCTAAATTCACTTTTGTGACTGCTTCCTGATGTTCTATAGAAACTGTCTGTTCAGGAAAGGTTAATACATAAATAGCAGCTTGTTCATTGCAAAATGACTCAGACTATTTGCACACGGAATTCATTTTTTTCCAAGCATTAATAAAGTACATAGGGACCCTAAAAAATCATCTAGATTTTAGATAAAGTTTTGTTGATGCACACTCATAGCTAGCTAACTCTAATAAAAAAATCCACTGTATTAAAAACCTCAAAGCTAAAAAAACTGGGATCTAGAATGTACTAACAGCAAGTCCTTGTCTGCTTGCACAGCAGGTAAGAATTCTTGTCATCCTAGAGGGTGAACTAAAACGATGTTCTAGCAACACCAGCTGTTTGATTAACTGATAACGTCATCAGATACTTTGAACAAAGGGGCTACCTGTAGCAGAACTGGGCTGATCAATGCACGTCACTGAAACAGCATCATGCATAGACAGGCGATACTCACAGTGATAAAATCTCAGATTTCACCCAACTAAAATTCACCTTGCAAATGGGGATGTTTAAAAAAATCACTTGCTAAAATAAAGGAAACCAAAGCCTGAAGAGCATGAACCAGAACTCAAGTATAACAGCTACATCCTGAAAGAATTTTTAACACAAGCTTCACACTGAATTTAGCGTTCCAGTGAGTGAAGGAGGTGGAACAGTGGCATTGATCAGTTTTACTTGAAGTAACACATCTCAAGAATTATTTTCAGTCACAAAATGAGAAGCAATGAAACAAATTGTTTAGCATTACCCCACTAAAATGGAAATCATAAACAGAAATGAAAGAATGAGTTGCAGTATGTAACCTACTCTAATTAAGAGTAGAAAAAGAAAGAACAGCACAAGAAGATCATGTAGCTTGACCACACACATGGGGAGATCTTAAGGTCCTTTCCGACCCTAACCATTCTATGATTCTACGGTGCAGACAACTTTAGAGATAAGCTTGGATAGCTCAACTAAATCAAAACCAGTCAGATCACAGCCTAAATTCAAAATTATGTTTCTGAAGTAATCACTATTGTCCTTGTTGTACTATAACTGTCCAGTCAGATTGGTAGCATTTCTGATCAAGTTTGAAACAAGGAAGAATATACTGCCCTTTCATTTGACCATTCATTTTTAATTAGTCACAGTACCACTTTAAAGAAAAAAGTTAGATTGAATTAGAGATGTAACATGAAATTGAATTACATCTCAAGTAAAAATATGATTTCCCTAACGGTTTACCTTTGGCAAAAGAAATAACCACCAATTCAATGATCACTTCTCCCTGGTGAGCCTTCTAGGGACCCTGTGCTCAAGGATAAGTGAAGTTCTCTACCTCTGAAGTGCCTAGAGCACTCCTCTGTAGAAACACTGCTCAACTCCTTTCTCCTTCCTTTAGAAAATATTCTATTTGAATGTCACTTACCTCACAGAACTCTTTGAATAAAACTTGCTTATCTTTAGAACAGATATTCTTATGTCCTTGTTTACATTTACACATTTAAAAATAATAAATATATCACCCATAAATGCCACGTCTATGTAAAATCATATGTTTTACCATATTTATGTAAAATCTACATTTGCAGTTTACAGGATAGCATATAAGCACTAAGTTAACAGTATTTTCACAAATCATTTATATTTCACAGAAGAAAATTTACTTTTTACTGACACACTAAGTCTTTTCTAAGTATAAATAAATATTCTTGGGCTGTAAGTTCTCTGTTTGCATGAGACAAACACTGGAACTATGCATAGCTGTGAGTTGCTTTGTAGGTAACACCTCCTCACCAGAGGGGATCTGCTTTCTTTGTCCCCCAAGAATCTTGAATTTGGGCATATATGGAGCTTTTATTTTCCCCTTCTCTGTTTGAATTTGGAGGCCCTTTCTTGCCTCTTTGGCTCACAGCGTGGCAAGCAGGGGCCTTGTCGGTGGGATTTTCCTGGCTTGGCAGCTCTTGTTCTCACAGTTCTATAGTGTTACTCTTCACTATAACTTGCCTTTGTGCATTTCACACTGCCACAATATTCTGCAAAGCTGTATATCTTAAGGAATATTCTGTCTGCACATTTTATTCAACACACAACCTCCATTTCCTTTTGGTCCTTTGTAGGGATTCCTCCTGAAGCAATACCATGGATGACAGGCTTGCTCTCAGAGAGCTCTGAGTACCCTGCATCAGTTTAAGAAGTCTATACATAGTTTAAGTATTCATAGCAGTCTGTTGCAGTAAGTACTTGCTACACAAACATATCAGCACTGTGTGCAATGTGAACATGGTCTTTATTTCAGGATCTGTAGAAGCTTCAGGAAGTCAGTGTGAAGTTGAATCATGATTACTTTTACATGCTAGAAAACCACTACAATGTTTGGCATGAACCAAGAGTTTCATGGTATGTCAGAAAGTCTGCATGAAGTACACGTTTTCTAGTTTGTTACCACTTAGTGCGTGACTTAGCTCACTCTTTCCAAAAGTATCTGTAGGGTATAAAAACTAATTATCTATATTTTCCACAAATTTGGGTCTTCTTCAGGGCAAGTTCTTCTAGACAAAAATATAAATTTATTTTCACCTTGGGAAGCCTGGCCTTGTGAAACACCTCTTCCTCAAGTCAGATGCTGGTTACACTGCTGCTCTCAGGAGTTAAACTTGGTAGCTCAGGCACCTCCACCAATGTGTCAGCAGTAACAGAGTGCAGTGCAGTTGTGAACCCTTCCTGAGCATGTACTCCAGCTCCTGGCTTGCTCTGGGCTTGAAGGTTCCTCAGCTCCACTGCAAACAGGATACCAGCCAGGTTAACAGCTCTGATTCAAAAGCTTGACGGACTTGAGGCTCATAAACTGTCTGTAATGCCATTATTGAATGAGCAGCAATTACAGCCTAATATACTATAGAGCACCAAAATGGTGACTTTTACCTTAGGCTCTCAATAGGAGCAATTCAGCAAGTGATTCATGAGCAGCTCCATCATCTCACCAGGGACCTCCAAGGAGAAGGCAGTGAAGGAAAGCAGTCTGCTAGACTTATAGGTAACTGCCCCCAATTTATATACTGAGCATGACGTGCTGTGGTATGGAATAGCCTTTTGGCTAGTTTGGGTCAGGTGTCCTGTCTCTGCTTCCTCCCAGCTTCCCCTCCTCCCTGGCAGAGCATGAGACTCCGAAAGTTCTTGATCAGAGTAAACATTACTGAGCAACAACTAAAAACATTGCCTTTATCAGCATTGTTCCCAGGCTGAAAGTCAAAAACACAGCACTGCACCAGCAGGAGAAAAATGACTGCTACTGCTGAACCCAGGACAGTTAGGTGGTGCTTCCTAAAACAAACCTGTTCTACCCATTAATTAGAAGCCTTGGGCTCATCCACATGCATGGTACCGTGCACAGGATTTAAACGGTTTCGCATATTGAGGTGATGCTACTCGCTCTCCATTTATTTTTTTTTTAAAGTTTGCAATCAAACAAATGACCACAATCATAGAACATGTTCAGAAGAGAGGTTCCTCAGAAAAAAGGAAAATATTCAATGTTCAAATGCTGAAGCAACCATGCCCTTCCTTTTCAATGGCAAAGCTACCAAACTGAAAAGAGACAAAGGGAAGATGTGACCCAGCACCCAAAATGAAAACACATTGTTGCCAGGTGTATAACTACATGCATGCTGTAGGCCAGGTTTTGTCCTAAGCAGAGCTGTGATGGGGGCCAGGTTGACGGTCTCATGACTCACTTTCTGTGAAATCCGTTCTGCATAGATGGAGCCTAGAAGACAAGCCACCACATTGCATAGTATGGAGGATTTATTTATAATATATATATTATATTATATATATTATATATATTATATATAATTATTATATTATATTATAACATATATATTATAATATATAATATATATAAAATATAATATAATATAATATTATATATTGTATTATACATTATGTATTTATTATATGTATTATTATATATTGTATATTATATATTATATATAATTATAATATATATAATATAATATATTATAATATATTATATTATAATATATAAATATATATAAAAATAATATGATATATATTATAATATATATTAGAATTATATTATTTAATGAGGACAACATTCATTTCCTGTTCACCAGTAGCGGTAAGGACCACCATAAGCTATATAGTGTGTACCTTCAGGAAACACAGCTTGTGGTCAGTGTATTATTCTAGTTTATTCTCTTCCACAGTCCCACATGTTAATGAGGATCTAACCGGGCAAGTGAAAAAAATTCTCAGATAGTATATTACCCCAACTTTGTATATCAAGGCTTCATTATCCCTCTCCTGTGCTACCTGCGTATCATGTTTTCTAAACTAAAATTGGAGGAGCAATTGGATATAGGGTTTTGCTCAACTGTAACGTCAGAATAGGAGAGGCAGTAAAGTGCCTAGCACAACAACTGCTCAGAAGGCAGCACTGCCATATGGCAGGAAATTATCTCTTTTTTGCATTCTGAATAAGAAATAATAAATCGAAATGTTAATATTGCCCTGAAAAGATATATGTATTTTAGTCGACCCATTTCATTTCAAAGACATGGGCCCATTTTTTCAGAAGATATAAGACATATTTTTTGTGATTTTATTCTCTCAGTTCTGTAAAAAAAAAAAAAAATTTACTACACAACTTTTTAAATGAGCTTTCAATAAGGTAGCAATATTCAATGACAACAATACTGAATAAAAACATTGAACATGGTGATATCCTAATTCGCAGTCATCATAGAAATAAGTTGTTTTCAGTGACATGGCAACTGCTCTTTCATTTAACTATCAACAGGTGGTATAGCAGCCAGTGGAATACAAGTTTGGAACTCATCATTCATAGCCGACAATTTCCTATGGACGTATCTTAGGTTCATATTGATAAAAATATAGTATAATTCTAAAAAATGCACCAGATGAGGGATATTAGTTTTAATTGAAATTACCAAGGCAGTTAACACACTTCAGTGAAATAAAGGGTGCAAGACTCTTTTTTTTTAACAGAAATTATGTACATTATTACATGTCTTATCTACCTTACATAACATATGTCATATGTTTAAAGTATGAGGAATAATGGATTTACTCAAATCCAACAGAATGTTTCATGAATTTAGTGCTATAAAACAGTGCCCAAAGTCTGTACCAGGGTATCGCAAAAGACATTTCTTGCAGATGTGTGTCTGCTGGTTTTGAAGATAATGAGATGTTTCTTGAGGCAGGTTTCCCAGCTGTTCTAGGAAGCTAACTAGGAAGACTTAGTTAGGGAACAAATCAGATGACTAGGAAAGTATATAGGTGTTTGGACATTTATTCATACGAGAGCTTGGAGTCAATAAAGACTTACTTGAGACTCATTCACATTGTTCACCATTTCTCTGTTCTCATCCCTCTGTCTGTTCTCTTCACTTGTCTATCTAACATCATTATTAGGTGTGGTCTTATAGCACATACCTAAAAGAGTTTTCCAAGACCGCTTCTTGTATTTCTTACTCCTTGTGTTTTACCAATCTGCTAATAAATTCTTCAATTGATGAAAGTTAAACAGAATGCAATTTACTATATAGGGTCAGATACTCTTTGATGTAAATTAGTACATTTACCAGCCCTACTGAAAGCAGTTTCTACTAAAAATGCTGATATCATTTTCCTAAAAGCAAGTCACTGTGAGTGCAAATCTTTTTCTATACCTTATTTAGGAGTAGGGAATTAGTGTAGAGTTAGGTTTGTTAAGTTAGCTAAATGGAGGGAAAAAATGGGAAGCTTCCACTGCATGTTCTGATAACTGGGAGAAAGTCACAAGAGGTGGTTCAAGTCCTATTTCCAGTTTCAGGGAGATTTATACTTACTCCTTCAAATGATCTATCTAGTATTTCTTAGCTCCTTTTCTATCTGGCATTTCTAAAGATCCTTTAGCAAGAAAATTTCAAAAACCTCACATTTTGTTTTTATAATGAGAATCTTCCTTTAAAAAGAAACATCTGCCAGTAGTTTTGCAGAGGAACTGAGACTTGGAGACTATAGTCCTATTCCTGCTTCTCACTGCATGACTTTACACAAGTCACAGCATCTCTGTTACCTCAGCTACCCCTTTTTGTCTTCCTATACCAAACCATGCTGTTGTCATTGTGGCAGGGACTGTGACATATAATTCATTTCTATGGTGCTTCAGACAATGAGAACTTAATCACAGTTGGGTTCTATAGACACAGTGTGAGAACACAAATAACAAAAGAGACCTTAAGTATGGGGGAGGATCAGATGAGTAAACTGCCCCTGAATTCTTGGATAACTTGTTATAATTTCCCACTAGAAATACAATAGAAAAGTGCCTTGGAAAAGTGTCAGAATGTATTTATCCAAACTCCAAGCAGCACTTTCTAAGCATGCGTCTCTGCCAGATGTACAAAGAAATTCCTGGCTGCATCTGCAATGAGTTCACTGGGAAGAAAAAGAAGAACAGTAAACTGAATTTGCATGAAAGAATCAGGTTCCTTTAGATCACTGTTCCACTTAGGCCAAGGACACAAGGAGGAGTATCTGAAAACCAACTCTCAGCGATGGATAATATTTCATTGGACTTGACAAAATCACCTGCCAATGTCAGTGCAAGCTATAACAGAGCTATTGACAAATGTTAGTGGGGCCCCATGCGCAGGACTTCAGCTGTCCAAGTGACTTCAAGAAGAGAAGGAAGATGCACAAAAATATACATGCAACAAGTTGGCAGCAAGGCAAAAGGAACCTTAGAGCCATGCTGACATTATTAACAGCAGCAAGGAAGAAATTTCTTCTGATTACTGTTTTTCTAAGAAATATTACATAATACTATACCTGTAGATCATGAAACATTGCAAGACATAGAAGGTCTCTAAAAGTACATCTGGTCCTGTTTACAGTACAAAGTCAAATAAAGACAAATATAAATTATGCTTTGTTATCAAATAAGATAACAAAATCAGTTTCAGCTGAAGTGAGACGACTATCATGTCAAGCAGAGCCCACAGCTATATGACCACCAATATGACATAAATTGTCTTTTGACACATTTAGTGAATTTATGCAAATGTCACACACCTGAAGTGAGCCCTCTATTGAGTCTTTCTCCAGCACATTAGGAAAAAGAAAAAAAAAAAAAAAAAAAACCACTTTAGGAGCTGTGCAATGAAACAGGTTTGGAAACCATCATTTCCCCTTGTCGCTGTTTCCATTGCTAGAAATGCTTAAAATCCTATGTGGTTTTGGTTTCTCTTTTTTTGTGCAAGTGAATCACCTCAGTCATTTTCAAGTGCTGTGAAGCATCAGGAGAGGAATAAGAATATCACACAGACACATGTTCTAAAAAATGTTAACCAGCTTTTCTGATGTTAACCCAAGATTCACATGCAGAAATGTACATGTGCTCCAGCATTTCTATTTCTGCACAGAGCTATTGCAGTTGTGCACCCACAAGTATTTTAGCTTCACAAACAACAGGAGGCTTACTTTTATAATTATAGACTCACATGTCCTAAAGTGAATGCATTTTCCACCAAAACCAGATCTATTTCTCTATAACTTGACTGCATAAACTAAAATAACATATTTCTGAGCTAAAGTAGGGGTAATTCTCTGAAATTCACAGGGTCTTTTTTCCATCATTTCCTGCATTACACATTGGTATATTTTATAAAGTATTGTTAAAAAGCATAGAACAATGCATCAATGTTTTCACATATCAGTGTTCCACTGCAACTATAAAGAGATAAGTATCTGCTTAAGCTACTCCTTAAGCTACTCATACTACATCTTCCCTAGCTGAAAGAATTATCTAAGCCAAATAAAATATAAACATCTTTTCCTAGAGATAAAGTTTACAATTTCATTGGTCATATACATGGAAAATCAGCACAACAACCCTGATACTCACTGAGCTTAAAGCCTTGCCTGTGAAGCAGTGAATACAGACAATTTCATTTCACACCTTTAGTTAATTGCAGTGTGCTTAAAATATTTTTAAAACACTTCCGTATGTGTAACTGTTGGTAAACATATTTTTATTTAGAGGTCCCCCTTAAATTGCAAAGTAACGGCAATTTATTTTCATTTACTTGACAGCAAGATGTCAGTGGCTTTAAATACACAATGGAAGATCTCCAAAAATGAGACCTTTGAAAATAAGCTTTAGCAATCTGGAAAGAACAAGCTGGAGGTATCAGTATACAAGCCTCCACTGTTCTAAATGCATGCAGTCCTACCTTACCATTCAGCTAGAATTAGGATTCCAAAAAGGGGATGTACATCCCATCTGTGGCACAGAAAAACAACTCCCAGACACCTGGACTTTCTTCTTTTCCCATGGTGTAAGGGAAAAAGCTCCTCTATCTGCATCGAGCCTTGCATGCAGCCCAGCAGAGGTACTGCTGCCTGCATTTCCTCAGAAGATACAATCTTTAGAAGTCAGTTTCTTCCTGGGAGCATGCACACCATGTCCTCCCAACAAGGATTTATCTCCATATATGTATATGTATGCATTCCCTCACTCTCTGAAGATGGTGCCTAAGTAAGCAAAGCTAAGCGTGAGGGCTCCATTTGTAGAAAACAAATATATATATATTTCATGGAGCAGATAATTTTAATGATTTTCCAGATGGGAGAATTGAGCTCAGTTTACCAACGCCAAAGAGCAGATCTCCCACCTCTTGCACACCTGTTTCCCTCACAAATTAGATAAAATACCTTTTCATCTTCAACATAACTTGGTTATAAGATTGCCTGTTCTACACTAGCCACTGAATCCTGATGGGATAAACTGCAAACCAGTTAGAACAGCTGGTTAGGCTCACAGGGACTAGTTACAAGAAGTGAAAATTACACTTTTACGCACAACAGGTAAAAGCACAAGAATTATAACCTAAAAAGAGGTATTGGAGGAAACCTGAAGGAGATTACAAATATCCATAGGTAGCAATCACAGTCAGGATATTCTAATTTTGCATTTTTGGCAGTTTAAATAAATTTGGCAGCTCTTTGCTGAAATCAGAAGAAACTAATTAAAATGTAATGGGGGCAATGAGAGGAAGTTAGTATATTGCAGTCCCTGGTTTGGAAATGCAATCTTTGAGCGCATCAGCTAAAATATCTCTCATGAATTTGAGTAACCATGCAAAACCAGCTGAAAAACAAAGCTTAACTTAGTCACCAAACCACAGCTTTTCATCACCCAGGAAAAGGTTTCTCTGAATTGATATTTTGTGTACATTTCAATGAAAGCTAGACACCCACGTGCCAGTATGTGTGCAGGAGAAGGCAGCATTAAAGGTAATATCAAATCAGCAGTACTGTGAATCTTCCTAAACCTCTCTAGTAGTTCTGTCACAGCCTTACCATATGGAATAGGACTAATCCAGCCTCTAGCTGAATAATCCTGGGGGTATGGCAGGTAAGGGAATGAAGAAGTACCATCAGGTATGCAGAGGCAGAGGTGAATGCAGATGAGAGCCGTTCATCTGCGAGGGGCACTGTGATGGGTCATAAATTCAGCTGAGGCATAGACATTTCACCCAGGCAGCCCCCAAACCATTCTGTTTCCTTCTTTCTTTGACAACTGAAAGAGAGGTGGCTCCATTCACTTTTAGGACATATTTTTCCAGAGATGTTCAATGCTAAGGTGGCAGTGACTTGACTTTACTCAGGTACAATATCCCAACAGGATTCCTTATTAAAATATTAACAGCAGAAACAGAGGCTAGAAAGCAGAGCCAGAAACAGGATTGCAGGTGAGAACACAGACATGCAGCTTTAAAAAACTTTAGGAAAAAAAAAACCCAGCTTTATCTCCCTGGACAACATTCCACACACAAAAGCATTGCTCTAAACTCCTTCTGTCTACACTTACTGTTTCACACACTGCTAATGCTATCTGCATCTGAAATAAACTCTGCTAGTTTTCCACTTTAAGAAAGAAGCTCAGTAAGGGAACTCCACTTGGACACCTTGTTGTTATAGAAACACACTTACCTCACAGCGCCCTTTCCTTACAACTCCAGATCCCACTGCTGTTTCAAACAATAGAATAAAAATAATAATAGAAAATCACAGAAGTTTACAGATAAACAGCTACCTCGCTAAGCACTGCAGTTGCAAAATATCCCTAAGCTGTTTCCATACCAGCAACAAAGGTTTTGCTATTGATCCAATTTTGTTATGGATTGCTAATTTACAGGCTGGTTTAATAGAAACAGAATGTAACACACAGTGGTGACACAACCTTGTTTGCTCATGATAGCTTGCACTGCTGCAGTCTTGAGTGGTGTATTATGGTATTATTTATGTTCTCTTAGGCAGCAATTAGTCTGCCTAGAAATGTGGAACACGCACACTAGTATGTTAACAATGCTTTCTCTCAGATAATAAAGTTGATCGACAAGCTAATACGGATGCTATACCAAAATATGTGATGGCCAGATCTGGGAAGCCATGTAGTAAGTTCAAATGCCAGCAGGAAAAGATAAAAGCCTTCAGCAAAGCAAGATGGGCAAATGAGTTTTTACCATTTGGACTATAACAAATAGAGAACGGGGGCTGTAGTGGTATCAACAGATATTCAACACCAATACTAAGTAAATAGTCTGGATCACAGGAAACAAAAATTAGGAGATTAAATTGAAGACAGCAGAAGTCTAGCAAAATGCTCCAGCACAGCATGGGACATCATATAATTCAAGATCTTCAAGGCAAAGTCCCATCCTCCTTTGAAGAAGGCAATTTTGTTCTGCTGCCCTGTATTTGGAACTTATACACTGTGTAAAACGATTTTGTCATGGTGAACAATTAAATGCATCAAATCACGTCTCACCTACCCACTCCCTTATTCTCCTAAGGCAGGATTAATATAGCAGGTACAGAGAAAATGTCTACCCCAAAAAATGGGCTCACAGAGCAAGCTCTTCATCTGGCAACATTCACTGCTGGGATGCCATAAAACACACCTGCTGATTCAGATCCTCTTCACCCACTATCACTAATGTCAGACTGAAGAGCAAATAAGGAGGAAGCTCTACTGTTGAAGACACAAGGCTGCAGAAATATACAGAAATATACAAATATACTGAAAAAGATACCAAAGACCCTTCAGATGTCTGCTATCCGACATCTACAACCTGATTCCCCCCATGGGGCTGCCCTCTGTCTTCCCACAGTAATTACAGAGGGAGACCAGGACATCTCAGCTCTGAATGGAAGTGCCTCAGTCAAGTTTCATAGTTTAGGAGAACACTGCATATTCTTTGAGCTATAAGGTTTTGTGTCTGTTTTTTTTTCCCTACCTGTGCACAGCCCTCACACAACCAAGGGCTGAATCCTTTTGGGGTCTATTACAGTATGAAGAAAGAGGTCACTTCTAGAGTCAGCTCTCAGTTAGCTGGGACACAATCAACAATGCAGGTTATATGATACCTGGGCATTGGTTGTGGAGATTGGCACTATCCTGTTACATTCTTTCTGGACGCAAGTAAAGAAATGAAGCCATGCACATAAACCACTAAGCTTAGCCCCAGTTATTCTCTACATGAATGTAATCCACTACCACATGATTATACAATCTCCACAGTAATACCAAAACAGAAGGAAATCTCATTTCAAAATTTTAGAAGACAACTTTTTCAGAACTCTTTTAAATGTAAAATTTTATTTTTTTTTAAGATTAAATCTCAGCTGTGCATTTTTACCTTTTTTGAGGTTCAAATGTTTTATCAACAGGACATATCAGGCAATAAAACTTTACCCTGGGAAAATATCCTCCAGTTCTCTGAGTCATTGCAGTTTTCCTGATACACTACAGTGGTATGTAATCATTTCCAATCTGCAGCATTTTTCCAAACTGGCATTTTATCTAAGAACATATTCTTGCCATCATCTATGCAAGTGCTCATTGGCCTTGGAATAATAACGCAGATACAAAAGCAGTTGTACATGTGTTCCCACTAATCCGTGACTTCTCATTACACTAATAGTTCTGCTTTTACTAAAGGGGAAGTTCCTGAATCCTGAGCCTGAAAAAAGGGAAGCTCATCTAAGGAAAATACAGTTATTTGCAGGAAACTTACATTTACATGCCAATACCAGATAAATATGTTTTCTTGCACTATCCTACATTGGTCTTTCCCATTAGAATCAAGGAAACACATAACTAGAATATTTATTATATTAAAGGATCAATAGTCGGTACTTTTATCCATACTTAAAGAAAAATCTGTGTTTGATAGCACCCAGTTTTGGTTGGTGTCCATATCTTCCAGTAATTAGTACTCTGATAAGTCTGCACTACTTGTAGACATAAGGAGAGTTTTAAATGCCTGTCCTAAAAGATCTGTAATTTTGCTGTATGGGCACAAAGGATGCAAAGATACGATTATAAGCAAAAAGAGATGACACCAAGTCTCCTTATGTCCTTTTCTACCACACATTTGGCATATAATGGCACAACATCACAAGGAGAGGTCATAGAATCATAGAATAGTTAGGGTTGGAAAGGACCTTAAGATCATCTAGTTCCAACCCCCCTGCCATGGGCAGGGACACCTCACACTAAACCATGTCACCCAAGGCCTCATCCAACCTGGCCTTGAACACCGCCAAGGATGGAGCATTCACAACCTCCCTGGGAAACCCATTCCACTGCCTCACCACCCTCTCAGTAAAGAACTTCCTCCTTATATCCAATCTAAACTTCCCCTGTTTAAGTTTGAACCTGTTACCCCTTCTCCTGTCACTACAGTCCCTGATGAATAGTCCATCCCCAGCATCCTTGTAGGTCCCCTTCAGATACTGGAAGGCTGCTATGAGGTCTCCACACAGCCTTCTCTTCTCCAGGCTGAACAGCCTCAACTTTCTCAGCCTCTCTTCATACAGGAGGTGCTCCAGTCCCCTGATCATCCTCGTGGCCCTCCTCTGCACTTGTTCCAACAGTTCCATGTCCTTTTTATGCTGAGGACACCAGAACTGCACACAATTCTCCAAGTGAGGTCTCACGAGAGCGGAGTAGAGGGGCAGGATCACCTCCTTCGAACTGCTGGTCAAGCTCCTCTTGATGCAGCCCAGGATATGGTTGGCTTTCTGGGCTGCGAGCGCACACTGAAGCTGGCTCATGTTCATTTTTTCATCGACCAACACCCCCAAGTCCTTCTCTGCAGGGCTGCTCTGAATCTCTTCTCTGCCCAACCTGTAGCTGTGCCTGGGATTGCTCCAACCCAGGTGTAGGACCTTGCACTCGACATGGTTGAACTTCATAAGGCTGGCATCAGCCCACCTCACAAGCGTGTCGAGGTCCCTCTGAATGGCATCCCTTCCCGCCGGCGTATCAACCGAACCACACAGCTTGGTGTCATCAGCAGACTTGCTGAGGGCGCACTCAATCCCACTGTCCATGTCACCAACAAAGATGTTGAACAAGACCGGTCCCAACACCGATCCCTGAGGGACACCACTCGTTACCGGTCTCCAGCCGGACATCGAGCCATTGACCACAACTCTTTGCGTGTGGCCATCCAGCCAGTTCTTTATCCACCGAGTGGTCCACCCATCAAATTGATGTCTCTCCAATTTAGAGACAAGGATGTCGTGTGGGACAGTGTCGAACGCTTTGCACAAGTCCAGGTAGATGACGTCAACTGCTCTGCCCCTGTCCATCAGTTCCATAGCCCCATCATAGAAGGCCACCAAATTGGTCAGGCAGGATTTCCCCTTAGTGAAGCCATGCTGGCTTGTCACCAACCACCTCCTTGTTTTTCATGTGCCTTAGCATGCCTTCCAGGAGAATCTGCTCCAAGAGTTTGCCAGGCACAGAGGTGAGACTGACTGGTCTGTAATTCCCCGGGTCATCCATTTTCCCCTTCTTGAAAATGGGGGTTATATTTCCCTTTTTCCAGTCGTCGGGAACTTCACCTGACTGCCATGATTTTTCAAATATGATAGCCAGTGGCTTAGCAACTTCATTCGCCAGCTCCTTCAGGACCCGCGGATGGATTTCATCAGGTCCCATGGACTTGTGTACGTTTAGGTTCTTAAGATGGTCTCGAACCAGATCCTCTCCTACAGTGGGCCTAGGGTCTTCATTCTTACCGTCCCTGCGTCCGCCTTCCAAGACTTGGGTGGTGTGGTCAGAGCATTTGCCAGTGAGGACCGAGGCAAAGAAGTCATTAAGAACCTCAGCCTTCTCCAAATCCCGGGTAGCCAGTTCTCGCGGTATCTTCCGAAGGGGGCCTATGTTGTCCCTAGTCTGTCTTTTACTCGCTACGTACCTATAGAATCCCTTCCTATTATCCTTAACATCCCTAGCCAAGTTCAATTCTAACTGGGCCTTAGCCTTCCTCACCTGGTCCCTAGCTTCCCAGACAACATCCCTGTATTCTTCCCAGGCCGCCTCTCCCTGCTTCCACCTTCTATAAGCCTCTTTTTTCCTTTGAATTTTCCTCAGCAGCTCCTTATCCATCCAGTCAGGTCTCCTGGCCATCCTGCTGCACTTCCTTCTAGCTGGGATACAACACTCCTGAGCTTGGAGCAGGTGATCCTTGAATAACAACCAAGAGTCTTGGGCCCCCCTGCCCTCTAGGCCTGTGTCCCATGGAACCTTACTAAGCAGGCTCCTGAAGAGGCCAAAGTCTGCTCTCTTGAAGTCCAGGGTAGTGAGCTTGCTGCACACTCTTCTCACTGTCCCGAGGATCTCGAATTCGAGCATCTCGTGGTCACTGCAACCAAGGCTGCCCTGGAGCGTCACATTTCCAACCAGCCCTTCCGTGTTGGTGAGCACAAGGTCAAGCATGGCACCTCTCCTTGTCAGCTCCTCTATTACTTGGAGAAGGAAGTTGTCTTCCACACAATCGAGGAACCTCCTGGATTGCTTGTGCCGGGCCGTACCTTCACTCCAACAGATGTCAGGATGGTTGAAGTCCCCCAAAAGAACAAGGGCCTGTGAGTGTGAGGCTGTTCTTATCTGCCTATAGAGCACTTCATCCACAGATTCCTCTTGATCTGTAACAGATCCCCACAATAATGTCCCCATTGCTGTTCTCCCTTTAACCTTGACCCACACACTCTCTGTCGACTGCTCACCCGTCCTCAGACAGAGTTCCATACTCTCCAGCCTATCCCTAACATAAATAGCAACTCCCCTTCCCCACCTGCCAGGCCTGTCTTTTCTAAAGAGCCTGTAACTTTCCATTCCAACACTCCAGTCATAGGAGCCATCCCACCATGTTTCTGTGATGCCTACTATATCATACTCCCATAGTCGTGCACACATCTCTAATTCCTCTTGTTTGTTCCCCATGCTACAAGTGTTTGTATGGAGGCATCTGAGCCGAGCTCCAAATGAAGCTGGCTCATTGGCTGGAGCGGCTGGAATATCTCTGCATCGCTCCGAGCATTTATTGTAGGTGCTGGCTCCTGACTGTGTGTGTTGGGATGGAACAATGTTGGAACAATGCCCCCCTCCCCCAACACATCTAGTTTAAAGAAACCTTGAATGAACATTAGAATGAGTTTGTCTTGTAGCTATATCCTGTAGTGAGCTGAACCAATTGCTAACATCATTCATGTGACACAAAAACCCCTCACTGGACATTGATTTTTTTACCCTATTCTAATTCTCTTCTAGTACATATTAAAGACACATTAGGCAGGAAGACAGATCCAGATCTCAAGACTGCCAAGATCCAGGCCTGCTCACAGTCACATGAATAGGCCAGCTTGAAAATAATTATTGAAGACTCGTACATTTTAAGAAGTGTGCACATGTGCATGTTAAGAAGAGTTGAGAATATTTGTAAGAATAATAATACGTGAAAAGAGAAAGAATCAAAATAGAGAACATTAGTCTTCTCACTGATTTCAATAAACTTTGCATCAAGTTTTGATGTTCAGTTTCAGTGGCCATCTGTCATGGTTTAAGCGCAGCCAACAACCCAGAACCATGCAGCTGCTTGCTCTCTCCCCCCACTCCCTTCCTTCCCCCGCTCCTGGAGGGATGGGAAGGAGAACTGAAAGAATTTAACTCTCATGGGTTGAGATAAGAACAGTCCAGTAGCGAACGTATAACACAAACCACTGCTGCTATCACCAATAATAATAATGATAAGGGAAATAACAAGGGAAGAGAATACAACCGCTCACCACCCGCCGACCGATACCCAGCCCGACCCGAGCAGTGATGAGCCCTTCCAGTTAACTGCCTCCAGTTTATATAGAGGGCATGACATGCTGTGGTATAGAATACCTCTTTGGCTAAGTTGGTTCAGGCGTCCTGTCTTTGTTTCCTCCCAGCTTCCCCTCCTCCCTGGCAGAACATGAGACCCAGAAAGTCCTTGGTCAGACTAAACATTACTGAGCAGCAACTAAAACCATTGGTGTTATCAGCACTGTTCCCAGGCTGAAAGTCAAAACCACAGCACTGCACCAGCGACTAAGAAGGATTAAAATGACTGCTACTGCTGAACCCAGGACATCATATATGTTGAATCCTACCTTACTCCATTGAAAGTTTTATTTGATCTGGTGGAAATAACACAGATGTAATTCTTATTCTGAGTAAGTTCCAAAAAATTGCTGCTGTTTGAGGTCTTCCACAAATCCTTATCTTCCATCATCTTACTAGATTTCTTTCCAAATTTGAAGCTTACCATGTCAGTATGAGGAGGGACCACATCATACATGATAATCCATGCTATACTAGCTTTGAACTTTAAGCCTTTACCTATTCTGAATCTTATCAGAGACAGCCTTCTTCTAGTAACCAAGTACCTCTGCTTATTTTCATTTTAACTGTCTTTCCTTATTGCCAATGTTTTCATTTAAGATGATCCTAGAAAGAGTTGCCTTTAAAATGCAAAAGAAAAATTTGCTCTGCCTTGGGTTCTGGAGGTTATCATATATGCAAGTTTCTGTACTGAGTGGAATCTAAATTTTGTAAGGATTGAAATACAACAGACTCAGAGTTCATTGCATAAAGGCAGTTTATCACTGATCAAGCAAATACAGAATTAATTTCTAATATTTTACATAGGAAAAAAAGAGAGAGAATGGAAGAAAAAAAGATGTGCTCAGTTCTGTGGTAGTCGCAATATAGTGAAGCTTTTCCAAAGTCAGGGCATGCTAGCACAAACCATTTGGTGCAGCAAATAAAACTCATTGCAGGAATCCATGGAAATTAAAATTTCAGATTTCGTATTTTTAGTAAGGAAGGTCTTTATTTAAAAAAAAAAAAAAATTAAACAAACAAAACCACAAACCAAAATAAACCACTCAAACAAAACCCAAAACCAATCCAGCTTCAGGAGGTAGACCAAAATACTATAGTCACAACCCACAGAATGTCCTCTTTACTGATAAACATCTGCAGAATTACCCTGAGCTACACAACAGAGCACACAGCCACAGTGTGTCTGCCCAATCTTCTAATACATCTTGGGGCTGATTAGTCTCAAGAGATATAGTAAGGTTGTGATGTTGCATCCATATTGATCACATTCTCCCACGTGCTGCCAGGGCCTTTGTCAGCGGTTTCCAATGGCCAAAACAAGTTTCCCCCACCCATCAAACTAGAGGAACACTTCCACTTCTGTTTTTCCATATTAGCATACAAAGTCAACAAGACTTGATTTTACACAGATGGTTTGTTCACTGGTTGTACACACCCTGCACCTGTTTGAACTCCAGAGCAGTTTTACTATCATCTTGAGAAGGAGCAGGTAGAGCATAAAGAAGAAACAGGCCAGTAGGATCACTTGCTGGTCTTATCACTTGTTAGGAAAAGAAGAAACTTATTTAAAGGGGAGAAAAAAAAAAGTCTGCGGACCAGGAAGTAAAAAAAAAAAAAAGATGATCTACTCATTGACACTGCATTATGTCTTTAGATTTAGCTACCACAGCTAGTTGACTCTATTTATGATCAGCTATTTGTTATTTAGAACTTAGCAAAACCCTAAGAAAAAAGAAAAGAAAAAAAGAATCAGACATCATGCTTCATCTAATGATAGAAGGCCAGATGGAAAAGAGCTATGATAACAAGCATCTCATAATTTTATTACAAAGAACAAACCCTCTGTTGAATGCTTGTGCTCCTTAGTCAAATGGACTCTCATGAGTCAAACAGGCTCAGGAGCAGAAATTGAATGTCATCAAACCTTTCCTTTTTAATTGTCATAGAAAGATCATTTTTCAAATTCTTTTAAAATAAAGCTTTTAGTTCTCAGGAAAGTTCTTGGCAGTAATTTGGGCTGATGATAAACAAGTCTCCATTAGCTACATTTCAAAACAGAAAAAAAGTGTAAATTAGATATGCTTACATGGGATGAAGGAACATAGCAATAAAACCACGACTATTTCTTTCATACAAATGGGTTCCCAACAGCTTCTTTATATGCGGAAGCTTGTTGACCTTCTTTGTAGAAACCAGTAGGCAATTCAGTCTTTAATTATTGATGAAAGCCTTATCAACAGTTTAGTTTCATTCCAGAAGAAGCTATGCTTGAACTGAATACATCCAACTTGAGAAGAAACACCACAAACCTAATTTTTCCTTAACACCATGTTACACTCACATCCTGAATAGCAATAATCAGCTCTCTGATTTCTCATTCTACCTGGAAAGAATTAATGTATCTGCTGCACTGTGGAGTTATTACTGGTAAAAGAAACACCAATGACAAAACAATCTTTAAGAGACCTTAAATACACAAGAGCCTCCTGTAGCAGAAGGAAAAAAAGTAATGGACCGTACGAAGAAATTCAGTTTACCTTTGGGCTTGTTTGAAATCTCACCAGTGTGAAGTATTCATTGTCATAAAAATAGATTTTACTGAGATGTTTGACTTTCCATGATCTTGCTGAATATCTAAAAAGTAGGGAAGTTGACACTACATATGGCAAATGAAACTGTTAATGCAGTAAAGCCTTGTTTTCATAGCTAAAGAAAAATAAAAGCAAAATATTTTTCACCTGAGAAAACCACTATTAAACAAGATAGATAGGCAAGTTTTGTGATGAGGTTAATCAACAAAGGATAGCCCCAAGTAGAATACAAGTTGTGGGTCCTGTTTGCTTCATGTGCGCAGGAATTTGGAGAAGGTGAAAGAACAGTCAGATGAGGCTCAGTGAATGTACTATTGCTCCCTTTCAAGACCCACAGCATACAAATTTATACTGTGTTTTATTTTAGTCTTACTTGTCACAGTCCATAAAATGACAAAATTTAGTCAACCTTAGCCTCTTGGCTTTAAAGCCTTTCACAAATAAAGTCTAGTTGAGATCTCGCAGTCTAGTTTCAAACACTGCATTCCACTAAGCAACACATACCCAGGAGACAAAGCCACGGTGACCAAATATTGACAGAATTGATCAGTCTTAGCATTATGTATAACAGACTTCAGTATCATTTAGGAACCATGATGATACAGCTTAGCTTAAAGCCAATCCACAGCTGTTGGCAAAATTTTAATGGAAAAAAAAATAATTGCCACTAGCTTCTACCTCATAGTTACACAAAGTCAAGTGTCTTGTACCATGACTGCTTAAAACATTGTAGGAGTCTCATTCCCAGTTTAACCTAGGACAGGTAAGCAAGGTCTTTGTTTATTCAGCAAATGCCCAAGCTAAGATAAAAAAGTGTAACTAAACAGAGGAAACTTTTTTCTGTAGGATTCAGAGGATGATATTCAGAGTATAAATAGGTAGGGACACCTAGTTATCACTACTGCTGTCAGTTTTAACACAGACTGAGTACAAAAAATTACTAAGAGACTCAAAGAAGCCACAGGGAGTAAAAGCGGTTATGCTCATCTCTTTGTCAGCATACCTCTTTTCACATTCACTGCTGATCTACTGCAGCAACTAACTTGCCCTTCCACTAGTGCTCTGGCATCTAAGTTGACACAGCAAAAGCTTACGTTATTTCTAACAGTTCTTTTGTACCTGCACTTTGAATACAGTAGCTGAAATTTTGTGTGCCTGAAATCAAGATGCAGATAGCTTGTGTGAGGTATAGGTATGCAAAATCCAAATCACAGTGTAGTCCTCGAATAGTATTAAGTAGTCTCCAAAGCAGAGTTCCTTTATATAAGACATTTAAAATTGAATGAGACTTATCACTGGAGAGTATATTGTTGAAAAAACTTGTGTCCTGACTGGCTTGGGGGTGAAGGAAGGAAGGAAGAAAAATGAATAAATGAATGTCCCAGTTAGCAAGAATTCACAATGTTTTGCAGTTACAAATAAATTTGGCATCTCATGAATAAAAAGAAGAAATGCACAGGGGAATAGAAGGGCAGCACAGATTCAAACAGCGCTCCAATAGAGAAATCAGTGGTTGTCACACAACTTGCATGAAGGGCACACAATACTCCAGTGAATTACAGCGTAATGTGTTTTGTTTCTGCTCAGCACATTTCCACATGCCCTTCATGAAAACAAAAAAGCACTGCTCAGTCCACCACTGGAAGCCAATAAAAACAGGCAAAAGTTAAATCCTGTCATCTGTGTAGAGATGCATTACAACATGACATGCATCCACAAGCAATAAATTTGTAATGCAGAAAGGAATCATAATTCAAGGCCTGCCCCAGCATATTTCTGGTTACAGCTTGAAACTGTCAGAAAGCCAATAGTTCAAAACTTTTCAATGCAGATAAAAAACAATTTTGAAATGAGGTCACAGGTGTAAGCAAGGCTGAGATGATGTGCTGCTCAGCTCTAAGTAGCACCTTTCACCTTAGTTTCAGAGACTAAATGGATGTTGAAGATGAAGACCAAATGGAAGAAGAGGGATCTGTGAATGAAAATAGAAGGAATGGATAAAGGTTAGTTGTGACATTCTTCTCAGGTTAAGGCCTTATTCAAAGACAAAGTAGTACGGTGTTGAACAAAATGTCATGGATTGAAAAACAGGCAAAATATTGGCTGTGGTTTGCTGTGAAAGCATCATGTACAAATCTGCAGGCTCTTTTGATCAACAAAGGGCTCATCTCATGTGAAGTGACTTTTAAACAAAAGTCACAAAACGTACAGGACACTTCCATAATTGCCCTTCTTATCTATATGAAAACACTATCATCAGGAAAGGCATAAAGCACAAAATAAAAAGTTCTTTAACATTTTGCAAAACCATTAAATTTTTTTCTGATCTGAAATTGCTACAAGAAAAACTAAAAAGTGTAATGACAACTTGTATAAAAAGAAGAATGGGTATAAGCCCCTCCAAACTCCAATAAAACACTGCCCTAACAGCAAGGTCACTGAGGCATCTCCAATTGGACTGAAATTGAAGACTCATAAAAAGTATCTTCTCTAGAATGATTACTAGTTTTAGGAGTTTTTCATTGTTAGTTCACATAACAATTCATAATATTGATTATATATTAATATATATTCATAATATAATGATTCTGTAAAGAATTCTCTAAGTGAACCCAATGATCTGATTACTTTTACTCTGCATGACTTGAAAATGTCCACTGCTTACAAATATTTTGAGCAACAGAAAAAACCAAGATAAACGCATAGTACTAAAGTGAAGCTGTGACCCCTAAAGTTTGTTTTTTCTGAAGAAGATATTCTAAGAACATATCTGCAGATTTCTATCGCGAATCCCTATCTAGGATCCTGCTGACAACACCAATTTGCTGTGAATGGGTTAATTTAGACTGCTTGAAGAATCAGTCAAAAGTATTGGCAAAAGTGGTTGCACTGAAAAAAGATGTTATAAAGTGTGACTTAACAACATTTGATGACGAGGTTCACTCTATTACTGTACTGCACAAAGGTTATAGCTATGATTAAAAACTACCAAGACAGAATCAAAGTTACCAAGACAAAATCTTAGTGCACTATAATACAAGGTTATGCACAATAGCAGTCACTTACCAAAGAACTGCAGTTGGTAAGAGGTGTCTCTACCTTGACGAGCAACCTTGAGCAGTGTCCCAGCTCAAAGGGACATCACCACCATGCAACCAACTGCCTATCAAAAAAAGCTCAAAGGCTGCTCATTTATGCTGTCATATGGAATAAAGTGGTTGGCTGGTAGTCAAATTACATGCAATGGGAAAGGTAGGCATGAGATTCCTTGTACCCACAACTTTCTTTGTTCCTTGCTAAATGAGTCTTGGAAAAGCCAACTGCTCTTCATGTGTTAATCTCATAATCATAGAATCATAGAACAGTTAGGGTTGGAAAGAACCTTGAGATCATCTAGTTCCAACCCCCCTGCCAGGGGAAGGGACACCTCACACTAAACCATGTCACCCAAGGCTCTGTCCAACCTGGCCTTGAACACCGCCAAGGATGGAGCATTCACAACCTCCCTGGGAAACCCCCTGCAGTGCGTCACCACCCTCACAGTAAAGAATTTCTTCCTTATATCCAATCTAAACTTCCCCTGTTTAAGTTTGAACCCGTTACCCCTTGTCCTGTCACTACAGTCCCTGATGAATAGTCCCTCCCCAGCATCCTTGTAGGCCCCCTTCAGATACTGGAAGGCTGCTATGAGGTCTCCACACAGCTTTCTCTTCTCCAGGCTGAACAGCCCCAACTTTCTCAGCCTCTCTTCATACAGGAGGTGCTCCAGTCTCCCTGATCATCCTCGTGGCCCTCCTCTGCACTTGTTCCAACAGTTCCATGTCCTTTTTATGCTGAGGACATCAGAACTGCACACAATACTCCAAGTGAGGTCTCACGAGAGCGGAGTAGAGGGGCAGGATCACCTCCTTCGACCTGCTGGTCACACTCCTCTTGATGCAGCCCAGGATACGGTTGACTTTCTGGGCTGCGAGCGCACACTGAAGCTGGCTCATGTTCATTTTTTCATCGACCAACACCCCCAAGTTCTTCTCTGCAGGGCTGCTCTGAATCTCTTCTCTGCCCAACCTGTAGCTGTGCCTGGGATTGCTCCAACCCAGGTGTAGGACCTTGCACTTGGCATGGTTAAACTTCATCAGGCTGGCATCAGCCCACCTCACAAGTGCGTTGAGGTCCCTCTGGATGGCATCCCTTCCCGCCGGCGTATCAAACGAACCACACAGCTTGGTGTCATCGGCAAACTTGCTGAGGGCGCACTCAATCCCACTGTCCATGTCACCAACAAAGATGTTGAACAAGACCTGTCCCAACACCAATCCCTGAGGGACACCACTCGTTACCGGTCTCCAGCCGGATATCGAGCCATTGACCACAACTCTTTGCGTGTGGCCATCCAGCCAGTTCTTTATCCACCGAGTGGTCCACCCATCAAATTGATGTCTTTCCAATTTAGAGACAAGGATGTCATGTGGGACAGTGTCAAACGCTTTGCACAAGTCCAGGTAGATGATGTCAACTGCTCTGCCCCCGTCCATCATTTCCGTAGCCCCATCATAGAAGGCCACCAAATTGGTCAGGCAGGATTTCCCCTTAGTGAAGCCATGCTGGCTGGCACCAGCCACCTCCTTGTTTTTCATGTGCCTTAGCATGCCTTCCAGGAGAATCTGCTCCAAGAGTTTGCCAGGCACAGAGGTGAGACTGACTGGTCTGTAATTCCCCGGGTCATCCATTTTCCCCTTCTTGAAAATGGGGGTTATATTTCCCTTTTTCCAGTCATCGGGAACTTCACCTGACTGCCATGATTTTTCAAATATGATGGCCAGTGGCTTAGCAACTTCATTCGCCAGCTCCTTCAGGACCCGCGGATGGATTTCATCAGGTCCCATGGACTTGTGTACATTTAGTTTTTCAAGATGGTCTCGAACCAGATGCTCTCCTGCAGTGGGCCTAGGGTCCTCATTCTCACAGTCCCTGCGTTTGCCTTCCAAGACTTGGGTGGTGTGGTCAGAGCATTTGCCAGTGAAGACCGAGGCAGAGAAGTCATTAAGAACCTCAGCCTTCTCCAAATCCCGGGTAGCCAGTTCTCGCGGTATCTTCCGAAGGGGGCCTATGTTGTCCCTAGTCTGTCTTTTACTCGCTACGTACCTATAGAATCCCTTCCTATTATCCTTAACATCCCTAGCCAAGTTCAATTCTAACTGGGCCTTAGCCTTCCTCACCTGGTCCCTAGCTTCTCAGACAACATCCCTGTATTCTTCCCAGGCCGCCTCTCCCTGCTTCCACCTTCTATAAGCCTCTTTTTTCCTTTGAATTTTCCTCAGCAGCTCCTTATCCATCCAAGGAGGTCTCCTGGCCCTCCTGCTGCACTTCCTTCTAGTTGGGATGCAACACTCCTGAGCTTGGAGCAGGTGATCCTTGAATAACAACCAAGAGTCTTGGGCCCCCCTGCCCTCTAGGCCTGTGTCCCATGGAACCTTACTAAGCAGGTTCCTGAAGAGGCCAAAGTCTGCTCTCTTGAAGTCCAGGGCAGTGAGCTTGCTGCACGCTCTTCTCACTGTCCCGAGGATCTCGAATTCGACCATCTCGTGGTCACTGCAACCAAGGCTGCCCTGGAGCGTCACATTTCCAACCAGCCCTTCCGTGTTGGTGAGCACGAGGTCAAGCATGATCACTGTTCCAAGCTCATATGCACCAGTGCTCACTGTGTCACTGTGCTCCTTTGTCAGTTTTCAAAGAACAGATTGGAACTAGAGAAGTTCTTAGCCTGGTTACAGCTTAGGCTTTCACCTCCTTTGGAGCCTGAGCCAAACTACCACTAGTTTGGTTTAGGAGTCAAGTACATCCATCACAGTTTCTAGGCTTATTCTTCCAAAACATTCCAGACTGGGTAAAAACCTCTCCCTACTGAAGTCATTATGAGTTTCACTTTTAAGTTCAGTCATGCAAGAACTTTAATAAAATTATATAGGAAGGAACATTTCCTATTTGTTCTATTTGATTTCTTGATTACTAAACCTACTGTCTGAAATAAGTTATTCCTAAACATTTAATAAAAATGAAGGTTCCATAAGGCATATTTCACTGCCATTCTGCTGACAATGGAAAAAGAGAGCCCAGTTAATTCTCACAGAGACTGGAATGCTACAGAGCATAAAGTAATATAAATCTGGGAGTGTGTGAGCAGGTGAGAGAAGTTACACTAATGAGGTTCAATTTTGAATGCCTATAAATGTACTTTGATGGGTAAAAAAAAGCAGTTGATTTTTCACAAACACTTTCTCTAATAGATTACAAAACCACTTTTTTTTTCTTTCCAGAACTCACATAAAGTACAGCTGTATTTGATCATGATGAAATATATTTTCATGCTGAAAACAAGTCTCATAGCTACATTCAGAAAGAATAATGCTCCCATACACTGCTATAAATGGATGCTTTTTTGTTAGCTCCAGAGCTATTGATGAACATGTAACTCTTGAAAGTGTACATTTTAATACATATATTAATAACTCAGTACTACAAACTTTTCTACCTATAGCTAGCAAAGTGTTCTGTCCACACTAGGTAAGACCACCTTACCTTTCCTTTGCCCCAATCTATTGTCTCACTACCTATAGAGAGCAGTGAGAAAGAATCAGATCTGCTCTGCTGGCACAAGAATCCTATCCTTTCTTTTCTGAGGTTCCTTTCACCAGTCTCCTTTCTGCCTAATGCCTCTCTCTCCTTAGTTTTGTTTTCTAAGGGTTCATAGATCTCAAGGAAAATCCAAGAATGTAACTGGTGATATACAAATGTTAAACAACCCTCTGCCCTCTTTCCTGGCCCCAGATAGCTCACAATACAGCAGAGCTACTAAGGACCCACTTCAAGGAAAGCCAGCCATCACAAAGAAGTGAGTCTGCTGCCTCCTGCCTAGAAGAGAATATTGAGCCCAAGCAGTAAATGACCTAGCAAAGCCACAAACCTGAGGTGGGACAGGAAACTGTGAAGGTGATCCTACATCGTATGCCCAGCCAAGGGAGCTCCAAACCTCTTAATGGCCCTGTTAAAACTGTACCCACAAGGTGGTGGGAATAGCAGCATATATAGTTTTCAGCAGATGGTACTGAGAAACCAAAACAGCAATGCAAGGCAGCTGGGAAGGTTGTTCCCTTCAAAGTTACTCCTTTTGAGGGATATTCTTGAGTGGTGAAGAATGTTTCTCCCAACACATTTCTGTTAGCCTTCAAAGGAAGACTATCTAAGTAGGGCAGGGGCTGAAGAACTCCTGTATCCCAGTAACTCTAAATGCTAGAAGAGGCCAGTGGGCAAATGACAGCTGGATGTAACCTACAACAGATGGAGCTTTCCTTCCTCCCTGGCTAAACCACTGTTATCCTTTCACCCATTAGTCTATTACTGTCCCACTAAAGGCACATCCCTTTTTTCCTTTGAAATTATTCATGCTTATGCCATCCTTTGCCCATGCTTTTTTGCACAATTTTCTTCAACCATAGGCCAGAGAAGTAAACTTTATTAAATTAGTGCTATCTCACAAAAATATTGACAAAACTTCCCTGGAAAAGGCCCATTTGAGCAATAACAATACAAAAGTAATTGCTTTATCCCTAGTAATGAACACTGTGAATGGACTGAAGCCTCCAAGCTAAAATATGAATGTGTTTATCTGCTGGAGGTAGGTATCAATTGCATTATAAAACATGTCAAAACATCTAATACAAATTTTATTATCTTGCTTTAAACCTTAATTTGTTTAAGTCTTCTGAAAAACATCATTTCTACTTCACTGAGTCTTTCCATTTCTTTCAATTGGTATAGGAGAAAACAGCAAGAAAAGCTCTGTCTTATTTAACTCAACATAGACTAGCTCCTCTTCAGGGTGGGAATTATCCAACTTAGAAACCTTTACAGTCCATGAGGTTCCCTTTCTACTTTGGCATAGGTGGTAAGTTGGTCCTTTTTGTTTTCTCCTCAGCTAGGTATCATATCAAAGACGTGAGGTTTCCAAGTCAAGGTCATACAGAGGGGACAGCAAACTTCCTGGTGTGTCCTGAAGTCACTGTATCTCTGAAAGTGCCTTGGGGTGCCCTATGAAGAAAAAGCATTGTCACTGTTACCACCTTAAATCACTCTCACTGTAAGAATACTTTCTTCTTTCAAAAGGTTCCTTAGAGAAATGGAGACAATTTACAATTAAATACACCTTGCAGCCATCTAGGTGCAGAGCTGCTGGAGTATAAAAGGCCTTCCAAACAAATACACTCTAGTACTTCACTGTGTCAGTGATGTACATCACCTGTGCATCAGCGAAAACTGTAAAAACAAATTGTGGAGGGCAGTATTCTGCAAACTGACATCCTCTGCTCCTCCTCCAGAGAATTTCCCTCACAAAAGTGGGAAACAACATGGTGGCATCACAAGCTTAGACTTGATTTGCCTTTCCACACACATTTTTTCCATTCTCCAGTTACCAACTGCAAAGTTACACTGTGAAGGACCACAGAGCTCCTGCTAAGGTTCAAAACAGTTTTTCAAGAATACAAATAACACAGCTACCTAATGGAACTCAGAAACACTGTAATGATCCTAAGCTGTAACTGCTTTATCCTTCCACTGTCAGTCTTGTACTTGGCTGAAAAAGGAAGAGGAAAAATAAATACATTCAAAATGCACATCTTTATTTTTAGCATGCATTTTCACAGTCTGCTTGCAATAGCAACTTCTTGTCTCCCATATCGTACTTTGTAACTTCTCCATGGCAGAAACCATTTTCATTCCCTGCCTAGCACAATGGAATGCTTTCCATGATGATTGTAACAGTCAAGCGTAAATAGCAAAGAGGTATTTAGGATTGTTCATTATAATTGTTATAATCACATTAATTTAGTGTTTATAGATGCTACTTCCTCCGTGCTACTTGGTATAAAGCCTTCATTGTGGAATGTGATTCAAGGCTATGATTCAAGTCTCAGACTAGTCTTAGGCTGAAATTTGTCAGCTCCAGAGGGAAATCAGGACATGGCCAGATGTGAAGAGAGGTGAGACAGACCCAAGAGTCCAGACAGAGAAGAGCTGGCAGTCAGGAAACAAAACCTTGATTTAACCACATAAAAAGCATCCTGTAATGTTTCCATCTGTCTTTCTCACTGTTTTTAATTTTTTCACATTAATCATTTCACTCAGAACACGGCAACACTGTACCTCAGAGCTAAAGTCTGGTATTCAGTACTCCAGTGGAGAACCAAAGGAAAAGAGCCAGGGAAGCTGATGACTTGGACATGGTTAGCAACAGTAGAAAGATCACAGCTTAATTCAGTTGTTCACCCCTGGGGGGAAAAAAAAAAAAAAAAAAAAAAAAAAAACCACGAACAAACAAAAAAACCACAACAAACAAAAAAAAACAATGCCCAAATCAACAACAAATCCACTGCTGGTGTCTACCTCTGCATCCTAACATTCTGTTCCTTTGTATTTCATGTATTTCAGTTTGCTCACAGCCTTGTTTTGGAGAGTGCCTACTAGACCTCTTCTAATTCCAGTCCAGTGTTGGCTCACTCTAGCTAGGGGCTGCTCTGCCTGGACAGGATGCATAATATTTTGTAACACTTTGGTTACTACCAAACATTCATCAAATGCTACATGCCCATAAAAGCACCTGTATGGGAGTCAGTCACAGCCTGTCAAAGTCCTTAAGGCAATTTGAACTGGAGAGGGGGGAGGAGGAAAGGGAGATTCTCATGTCTTAAGACCATCTACCCCTTGTATGGTGGCCAAAAGAAAATTCAACCATGACCAATGGTATGAAAAAGGACCTAGTTGGTGCTTGAAAAAATCTGTCATTAGCAATGTGGGTGCAATCTATTTTACCTTCCTCTTTTTACCAGTATAGGTATAGCTACAGATACAGTAGTTAAGCTCCTGCTATCAAGTGTCATCTGGAGGAAACTCCCACTCCATTGATCCATTATAGAGGGAGTTTAAAGAGACCCCCCTTCATTTAGATGATTAAGTTAGAAGACTCTGCTAACCATGCCTGAAGAAGAACACTGTGAATTCGTTCTCTGTGTGACTAAACTCATGGCATTTGTTCCAACTGAAATGAACATGAGAAATCCAGACAGGATTTTGTACTGGGATGAAACCAGGACATTACCCACAAGAACAGCTGAGAAAAACATGATACAGAATTACAGTATGATCATTAACTGTAAGCTTCATCCAGGACTTTCCACTGCAGAATCTACAAGCATTTAGGAAACAAACCTTTGAATGGGGGATGGCTGAAGATAGTATCATTGTTAATTGTTAAACTAGTGCATGGCAAACCAAAGATCACAAAGCACATTTCAGACTACACTGAGTAAGCCTTAATTCTCCTGATTTACAAATGTGCTTTTTGCATTTGAAGGCTAGTTTCTCTCTGACAAGAAAAACCAGCATGAAATGTGAACTATAATATATGTCTTTCTCTCTATCAAAAGATTAATGGGGAAATGAAAAGCCTTTTATACACAGCTTTTAGCAGGAAAAACAATCCTTCCGATAAATTAATTTTTTTTTAAGCATCATATCTTGGCTTAATCAAGGTTATATTAGGAGAACATGTCTAGCAAATTTCAATAGTCACTTAGGCAGTTCTGAAAATATTCCTGAAGAACATAATTATTTACTTGTTTAAAAAGCTTATGAATCCTGTGGAATGGTACTAATACTTTTAGTAGCAATTAGACAAAGACTAATTTAGTTAAAGATAGGAGAACTGGAAAAAAGAAACAAAATACTCTGTAGTTCACTGAATATAATAGCATAGAGGGTTCACACTTTACCCTGGGGAGTTCCATCAGCATACAGACTTTGCAAGTGTCACAGACCAAAACACTATGATCAGTTATCTCAAGAACAGTGTTTCTGAGAGCAGAGAGAGTAAGAAAAGCTAAGCAGAGGCAAGGCACTGAGAAAAAATTAAGGCACACAGAAACATTGTGTTCCACCACACACATTTTGGAAAGATCCAAATCTGGTAGACAGTCATGAGAACTAGAATAACTAAGAGATTACAGAGCCTGATAGAAAGACAAGGAATAGAAGTCTGAAACAAAAAGTAAAAGGAAAAGGGCCATTTCAGAAGAGCACAAGTATTCTGAAACAGATGGTCCTTAGAAAAAGAGACAAGACTAGGAAAAATGAGGATGAACAGATGTTACCGATGCTTCATCCGATGACTGCTAGTACTAAATTCTACACCAAAAGTAGGATTGATGGGAAAATTACATCATCACCAAGGAAAGGTATGCGTCATTACCAGAGCACACTGACATGGCTAGACATGCGCTTGGATAACCAGAGCCAAAGACAAATTTGGAAGTCAGACGGAATGCAGAGAAGTCAAAATAAATGAAGCAGAACCAGACATATGAAAGCAGATGGCTTGAGATGCTGCTGGACAGACCTGACTCGTGCCTCAATGTTGTTGCAAAAGTAGTGCCATGGAGATGCGGAAAGTGACTAATTAGAACACTTCTCTGCAAGCGTATTTTTTGACCTTCCCTGGATGCTTCATTTCCAGTGAGAACAGTAAGCCTTAAGCACATGGTTGAGATTGACTGTAAAGAGTTTCCAAGAAGAGGAATGTCCTGGGTTCAGCAGTAGCCATCATTTTTCTCCTTCTTAGTAGCTGGTGCAGCACTGTGGTTTTGACTTTCAGCCTGGGAACAGTGCTGATAACACCAATGGTTTTAGTTGCTGCTCAGTAATGTTTAGTCTGACCAAGGACTTTCTGGGTCTCGTGCTCTGCCAGGGAGGCGGGGAAGCCGGAAGGAAGCAGAGACAGGACACCTGACCCAAACTAGCCAAAGAGGTATTCCATACCCCAGCACGTCATGCCCTCTATATAAACTGGGGCAGTTACCCGGAAGGGCTAGATCGCTGCTCGGGTTGTTCTGGGTATTGATCGGCAGGTGGTGAGCGGTTGTATTCTCTTCCCTTGTTATTTCCCTTGTCATTATTATTATTGGTGATAGCAGCAGTGGTTTGTGTTATACGTTCGCTACTGGACTGTTCTTATCCCAACCCATGAGAGTTAAATTCTTTCAATTCTCCTTCTCACCCCTCCAGGAGCGAGGGAAGGAAGGGAGTGGGCGGAGTGAGTGAGCGGCTGCATGGTTCTGGGTTGCTGGCTGGGCTTAAACCACGACAAGGAGCTGCTTTAATCTGCTTCATTTCAAACTGCCACACACCCAGTGAAATCTTAATTTTGCTAGGGGCTAGACGCTGAGAATTCTCTCCTCCTTTATTTGATCTTTCAAGGTCCTTCTCTCCTCAGGTTCCTCCTTTCCAAAGGCCCAACTGCTCTGAAAGCTTTAGTGACTGATTCAGCACTGAATTAGCTGCTATTGAAAGTTCAACAGCGAACACAACCAGTGCTTTTGAAGCGACAAACACAAGTGGGACTGCCAGGAACTGTCATGCCTGGAACTCCCCTACTCTTTTTAAGCTTAATGAGCTGTACTATCCCAAAGGAACTACTGACTGAACTCCCTGACCTCCATCCGTTACCCTCCTTCTGGCCATAAGGAACAGCATGTGAAGCATACACAGACTTTCAGTCCAATAAAAATACATAAGAAAAAAAAAATATTAGTAGAATCAGCCTCCTTTGTATGGTTTGAGTTCAGGTCACAACCATGAGCTTGGCAACTCACATGCTCTGTAATCCCAGCTCTCTGCAACAAGCCTGTTATCTCTGTATGGGGGATTCAATTCGTTAAAGCAGAAAGTATCTTTTATTCTTCCAGAAAGTCTCTCAATCTTTTGTTAATTAAGGGAAAATGACAATATGACTCCTAAAGGCACACAACAATAGTTTCCACCCACACTAGAATATTTTCACAACCTGTGTTCATTCTTTGTTAATTTGAGTCCTGTTCACAAAGGGCTAGAATTGTGAGGGCCCTTGGGAAATAACAGCTACAGGCACTGGCTGGATTTTTTAGATTATAAGAGGATTCACAGTAAGGTATAGAGCAACAAAATCCCTATTTTAAAGATAATATCTGCCAATTGCTTCTCTTGTTTCAGAGCCTGATCTCAAGAATCTGTCACACACAGCCATTGTCTTTACTTGCCAAGAATCTTTGCTGCAGGACCAGGACATCACCTCGTGACTATGCACTATTTAGACCTTTCCTCCAAGTCCCCACAAATTCATAGCAAAAGGATCTGCAAAGAGCACCAACAGGCTGCAAGGTAGCCCAGTACTCAGCACTCACTGTGTATAAACGTGGGTTAAAAAGCCCTTTCAGGCTCTGCTGTAGGGCTGGAACATCAACAATTGCCTTTCTATAACTGAATTGCTGCCAGATCTTGTCTGGCAGCAGGTCTTGTGGCATATTTTTAAGGACATTTATATTCTCCTGCTTGAAAACATCAGAAAAAGAGTAAAAAATCAAAAATAATAAAAGAAGTATCTTAGCCCAGCTAAAGGCAATGGGAGCTCCACTGTGGCCTTCAAATAAAAGCATGATTTTTTCTTGAAAATATTTTCATTCTTTATTTTGACAGGGAAATAACATCAGCTAAGTAACCAGAATTACCCTAATGTATAAAGTTGTCTGTCTCTGCCACAAAAAATCCTGGCTGTTGTAGTCTGCTTATAGGGACATTTTTACTGCTTGAAATGAAAGCCAGGGAACAGAAAAAAGAACCCAGCCTCCAATCAAATACAGAGGCTTCTAGGGCTGGTTTCTTCGGGTGTCTTATCTAAGCTGCAAGGGAGCAGAAATCACATGAAACTTCTGCACATTTCTTCAGAATCTTTACTTTAAACAAAACTGATTGCTATGAAATTTACTTTCAATGATAAACACACAGTGAGAAAGAGCAGCCCAAGCAAACAGCTTTAAGAAAGGGAAATGCAGCAACTGTTGAGAAAACAAGTTATACATCCTCCCAGATGACCTCCCCTCCTTTCCAAACATGCACAGAGAACTCACAAAAAACGCAGCACTGCCATGACAGTACAAAACACAGTCTCTCAAAAAAAGTGGGAGGGTGCAGTAGTAGGAAAATAATATATATTATTTGGACTTTCTGAATCCAGCAAGGAAAGGAAAGGAAAGGAAATAAGGGAAAGGAAAAAGAAAAGGGAAAGAGAAAAAATGGAAGGAAGGAAAAGTGAAAGGGAAAAAATGGAAAGAAGAAAAGGGAAAGGGTAAAAGGAAAACACTTAAAGATGAGTTCTCAGAAGAGGTTAAAAACATTGGTGTTGTCACTTCACACTGAATTTCAGTGAGAGGTGGCTCCTTAATCCTCTTACACTCTACTGCAAGTCCAGTCTGAAAGAAGAAACTCTCAAACACTATTTAAAGGTTTCTATTTTTGTCTAAGACAGAATCTTCACTTTTTTTAAGGGCAGGGATACGACTCTTCTTCTTATCTCTCCCCAGCTGTATCACTCTGAGAACTTGCTTATTAATGTTTATGAGATTGTGTTACACACAGCTTAAGAAAGCAGCATGAAAAACAGCAGTATGGCTATTTTAAAACATTTTCCTAATGTTGGAATGTTAAGATTTCAAAAATTTTTAATGTTTTGGAAGACCTTTATCTGATATGTCAGATTGAGACAGCCCTCCTCCGTGTTATCCTGTAAACCAGCAGCACTACCTGAGAGCAAACTAAAGAGCTCTTTCAAAAAAATTAGATTTTAAGTGTCTTTATATAACTGTAAATGAAATTCTTCAAGTATGTCTAAGCTTCTCTGAATTCAGAGCTATAATAAAGGTTTATAGTCCTGATAGCAAAGTAGTGAGCTACAAGGATCTTTGAAAACAAATGGGCACGCTAGACAACAAATAAAATGGGATTTTGCTCTGATGTGTAAAACTCTCCCATCTCTGTTCCTACATGAGAAGCATTAAGATTATCTTGGCTTCAGGCACCAGACCTGAAGAGCTGACATAACTACAGCTCTAGAAACTCTCTCTGGAAAGTCACAAAAGGATAAAAGACAAAAACAAGTTTTAAACTGGATTTAAGTCTGATTATGGGCAGAAATCTAGAGACCTAAAAAAAAAAAAAAATCAAAACCCAAACAAAAAAAGCAACATATTATAATATTATATGGCACACTGCATGAATGACAAACACATTTACCATAACACTGCCAGAAGTACGCACATTAAAGCAGTTGGACTTTATAAAATAACTAACTGTTGTTAAGGTGACCTGGCTTATACTATAAATGGCATAAATTCAGAAGAAAAGGTTTAATCTTTCAGCATAGATCACTTATACTTCATGCGCAATAAAAGGTGGGGAGAGACAAATCTAATTGATAAATTATCAGTTGAAAAGTCTGATGACTCATTCAGGAGCTAACTGCATAGATCTTCATGAGGAAAGAGGAACAAATTTCATTGGGGTTTTTTTGTGTGGCTTTTTTTGAACAAGAGAAGAAAGTCATGCAAGGACAGGACTCTGGTTGTGAGTTTCAACTTGCTTAATATGTACTGGGAAAGCTTTCAAGGATGAAGCAGAAATAATCCCAAGTGTCAGAATACTGAGTAGGAGGCAAGTGGCAATTTGGAGCTAAAATAACCTATTTTTTAAATACAGTAGGCATATTTCATTGTGGTTCCGAAAAAGACCTATTGATGAATACTGACTTTTATTGAATTGCTAGAAGTCTTGTTCTTTATCTGAAAGTACAGCATTTGAAGGCCATACTGGAGGCCATTGAGTCTCCTTGGCTTAATTGAAATTGACTTAAAATGCGTGGGACTTGTCATTTCCTAGGAATAGACAGAATACAGACATCTTTTTTCTTTACAACTGAAAAAATAAATATTTCAAAAATACAGGGGCATACAAAATCGTGGTAAAACCTCAAGTGTTTTTATACCTGAATTTTTGCAGAAGCTGTTAACATCTCCAGTAAGTATGGGCATATTTACTTGTGCTTTGAGCCTCCAGGGTGGGCAGACCCAGACCATTCTGTATTTGTACAAGATCTGAATGGCAGATTTCAGAAAGTCACGTTTTATCACAACAAATTTCAGACACAAGCCATGCTTTTGGCAGTTATGCCTGTTCTTCCTCCCTGTCAGGAAAGCTGGGCAAGCACATAGAAAGGAAATGGTGTGGTTCCAACATATATTAAATAACAGAATTGACCATCATGATTCAGGGTCAAACAGTAAACAGAGGCTTATAAAGGTTTCTTGGCATTATATTGTTACAGCATTGGAGGCCTAAGACGTAGAGGCTGATTCACAATTCAGGTATCTTACCTCATTAAAAATTAGAAAAGGTTGATTGCTACTGTTATCTGGATTGGGAAAGGGTCAGAATCAGAAACACAGGAGATAGTTGGGGAATCCAGCCCCTACCTCAGAACCCTGCCCCTTGCAAACTAGCTGTTAACACCTACAGTACCCATCAAATGGCAGCAACACTCCACTCAGAATCACCGACAGCCCCTTTCCTCCTCCTCAAGCCTTGCTTCCAGAACCTGACACCACTAGCAGTTAGAATCTTTTTCCATCTCAATTTATTCAGGACCAGTTTTCTACCCATGTGTTACTGTGCCAAACCATCCTTTAGATTAAACCTTCTATTATCTTTGGCACTACAACTGTGCCAGCTGCAGCCATAAGTAGGACCATCTTGCAGGAAATACCAGCTGCCATCCCCCCAACCTACCCACCTCAGCAAGAAAGCAATAGATACAACTCCAGCATCTGCTATTTCCCATGACATTCAATACTGTCTGCCCTGAGCATCACTAGACTGAAATACCACCATTCTATGCTGCACAGCTTTTGGTGTTATTCTTTCAAATGCTAAGGAGTTTAGGGTTGGCTTGCTTACTTTCTTTACAGTAAGTACAGAAATAGAATGCTGTCATGCCCTTGGATCCATCACCTCCTCCAATTTCCATATATTTTGTGCTAGCTCTTTATTCCAAGCTGGCATTCTGTCCGGGGCATCAGAGAACACCGGAATTCAGGGCAAAATAGGGTAAGAGAAACTTTTGTGTCAAGATGCAGAATATCATGGGATTCATTAGGCTGAAATTAGGAGTGCAGGCTCCTCAGTTTAAGGCAGGAAAGCTGGTAATGTTAATTAATTATGAAATGATTGGGTAGTTTTGCACAGTACACTAAAATCTTTATATATTAACTAAAAAGTTATTAAAATAGTAATAAATTGTACTTATTTTGCAAAAACAACACAGTACTCTCCTAGAGCTAGGATCCCACTAGGAAGATCATGCGGATGTGGCAGCTGTCTTCAAGCATGTAAGAGCTTAAAAGATGGAAAGTGAAACTAATACAAAGAGGTAGCTTTGTATAATATATATGTACAGATATAGATATATATATACACACAGATATCATGTCTATGCTTCCAGCTAAGACTGTGAACACAATACTGCTGGCCACCCATGACTTTGTCATTACCAGGATCTTAAAGAAAGGCTTTCTCAAGACCTCCCACTCTGAACTTTCAAAGCTAACAAACAAGATTGTGTGGAGGAAACTCACTGAACCTCCTTTTGAGGAATATGCATTAAAAAAAAAAAAAAAAAAAAAAAGACAAAAGAAAACAGGAAAAAAATAAACCATAAGCCATAATAAACCATAATAAATAAAAATAAAATAATAAATAAATAAAATAAAATAATAAATAAAAATAAAATAAACCATAGCTATGGTTTTACATGGCCCAGATGCTACATACTGCAGTCAGGCTTTGTGGGACTTTTTAGATAGCTCCCTCATATGACTGGTAGATCAGGAAGAGAACAGAAAGCCTGAACACAGCAAGGGCAGAGATGGTTCACCAGAACGATGAAGGATGAGCTGCATTAACCCCATTTTAAAATCATGAAGTATACAAGCCAGTTGTTAGGTACCCTATACCAGAATTGGTACAAATACCCCAAATTGGACTAAATTTTCCTGTCAGCTGTGGTACACGCATTGTGAGTGGCTTAGGTGAGTGCTAAATGTAGAAAGCCTAGCACCATTTCTGCACTTTTACTTTCTACCTACTTTTACCTAAACATGTAGACAATAATATTGCACCAGTAAGTCCAGACTGAAAGTAAGATTAATGGCATGATGGGGATGAAGGGAAAAGTTTTCATACATTTGAATTTTATGAGAAGAGAAATCATATCTTTAAAAGCTGTTGTTGCTATGATATCTGGAAGCTCCAGATGAAGTGAGATTGCTGTATGCAGGTCACCATAAAGTTACCTTTAAAAGTGACTATAAAATAAGTCATGTTCCCTCTTTTCTATTTTACCTTTCTGTTACTGGTCACTGGCAGTGTTGGGATACTACAGACAATAGCAGAATACCCTGATCTATCATGGAAATTCTTACACTTCAGTCTCCCGGAGTTCATTACTTGAAGTTTACATTAAAAGGGAAAGCTCTGCCTTTAAAATTTTACAATGGATAAACAATAAATAGAAATGCAATTTACCATCTCAAAATTAAAAACAATAAGTTTCTTAGACCTATTATCCTATTGCAGGATCTGTGCAAGTGTGCCTAAATATCACTGTGTTTTGGATTTAATGTGTGACATAATCTGCAGTGGGTGGCACTAACTCACAAGATACAGCACCGGGAAACATATTAAACATGTTAAAGCTAAGAGAGAAGGTGCAAAGAGAAATTAATACAACAAAAAGCCTTGCAAGTAACTTCCTCAACAGACAAATTTCCATAATGCTGTCAATGAACTGGCAAGCTAGATCCTTCTTTTTCACTTCAGCAACCTTTGCACTAGCATTGCTGTAAACCTGCTTCAGTTTTCTCTTGACATAGATGACTAATCGCAGGGAAAAATCTAAAATCAAAAAGACCTAAGGGAGGCAAATAATGTTAGTTTAGTTTACTAGATGAGCAAAGAGGAACAGACAAGCAGAAAAAGCTGAAGGAGAATTAATGGCAGTAGAAATGCAAGCCATTCAGAAAAGCCTGCTGTTTCACTGAAAGCAGTGTCCAGAGCCTTGGGGATTTCTGGTGTGCAGCTGAGATGATGCAATCTGTAAATGTAAGTCAGCTTTGTTTCCCCACTAATCACACCCAATTACAAAATAACTAAGGAAAAAGCCCTGGCAGCAAATTAAATTGAGGTAGGCAGGGATTTTCTGTGGTCCTTTCTGAACTATTGGCATAAATCCTACTCTCCTTCAAAAGAATGGCTACCCTTCCACCAAATCAGAAGTCCTGGAAATGATAGTTCAATGCCGCAGCAGCTGACAGCTCAGTGGAGAATGATAAGGACTACGGACAGCCAGAAATGGCTCACAAAGTGTCACTGTTCCAGCTCCAACCTGCCACTCTGCATTTAGATTTTTATGGTAACTAACACAAAAATAAAACCTCTGAAAAGTTTTCCAAGTAGTGCTCTTCCTTCTTATAAACTGTACAGAGAGGTCTATACCACTATCCAGTCACTCCTTCTCTCTCACAGCTAGACTTAAAAATACATTTTCCTTCTGGAAGGATATATGATAGAAGGCATTTGCAACAGCATGGAGGTGAACACTGTTTCTCAGCCTCTTTTAACCTGAGAAATCACCGCTGATCTTGTGCAACTGTGACTCTATTGTTGCAACTGTTCCTTTATAACCAAGTAAAAATTAGAGCAAACTATGAGTGTTCATTCATTTCTTTTATTTTGTCTCATGACATTGCAAATAAACGCATATTTATGTAAAGAAAAGAAAGCCATTTCAGTCCATTTCATGGAACACAGTCTATGTCTCAAGGAGCATCTTTGGGTCACCAGGTAGGAAGCACTAGAGGGGCAAAGCGTAAAGCTATTTCTAAACTAGCAGAACAGCCTGATGGAAGCACTAGTTACACAAAAGCATGGAATTTCTTTATGATCACAGCTAGACTACTTCTGCTACTCTATCTTAATTATGGCTAACTTGGCTGTCTCTCCAGTGCAAACACACTGACAGGGACCATTAGCAGTGCTTTTTCACACTAACACCAGTGGGAGATGCACAGTCAGTCCGACCAGGTAAAGGTCAGACCACACAAACCCTCTAGCATGCTAACGGAAAGGAAAATGTTATGCTTGAGTTGAAACTGCTACCTGTAAAAATCAACCATCTACTAGCTCAGAGACTCTCTGCCCATTTTCTTCAACTACACACACATTTACATGTTTATTGAGAGGGAATTTTCCTCACCAATACAGTTGCTTAGCGTGGCTTCACTCAGTCTCACCAAAGTCATAAGTAACAGTTTGTCATCTCTGCTAACACACATGCTCAATTCAGATGAAATACCCTCTTTAATCAAGTCCTGAGCACAGCTCTATTCCATCAGTTTATTTGAAAACAAAATGTTTGCCACTGTCTTTACTCATTTCTGCATAAAATCAGGATAAAGAATGAAAACCCATTGTAAATAAGGATACAGCAACCTTTGCTAAAGTTTGCTCTACAATGCTTGGTACTTCAGAACTTTGGATCATCTTCGGATGGAGAAAACCTGGCTACTTCACATTCCTGTTTCACATGGAGACACAAGGGATCTTTCCCCTGAGGAAATTTCTAACATAGAAAAGCAATATCAGAGAGTAGTTCCATATTTTTAGGTATAATGGCAGATTGCTGCAGAAAATCTAGTGGGCTGGTAGTCTAACCAGAATCTGTTTGGGGTCTGTTTAAATTAGAAAAGACTGGATAGCTTCTCTTCAAACAATACTAGAAGGAAATTTTGATCACTTCTCCACCTAGTTTTTGGGTTTAAAAAAAATGCATTAACTACATGTACACTAGTCTGAGTTTAAAAATCTGCATTTGTTTAGGAACCATGTAAAGCTACTAGAATATGGAGAAGGTTATTCTGGGAGTTAATGAAAAGTACTTGAGAGACAATGCACTCATAGCCAGCATGGGTTCAAGAGTGGAAGTCCTGCTTAACCAGCTTAATTCCCTTTTATGACAAGGTCACACACCCAGTTAAACAAGGGAAGCCAGTAGATGTGGTGGGTTTGGATTTTGGCAAAGCTTTTGATACTGTCTCTCACAGTATCCTGTGAGATTTTGGATTAAATGTCCAGCACACAGATAGACAAGTCCATAATATGTTGGGTAAGCAATTGGCTGACAGAACAAGCTCAAAGAATTATTGTAAATGGGGTTACATCTGGCTGGCAGCCAGTCACCAGTGGGGTTCCCCAGGGCTCAATTTTAGGGTCAGTTCACTGTTTTTACAGATGATTTGGAAGCAGGAATCAAATGTACATTAAGTAAGTTTGCCAACAATACTAAACCATGAGGTGCTGTGTATTCTTTCGAGGGTAGAGAGGTCTTACAGAGAGATCTGGATATTCTAGAGAGCTAGGCAATCATCAACTGTATGCAATTTAACAAGTGCCAGATTCTCCACGTGGGATGGGCAATCCTAGTTACATACACAAATTGGGAGATGAGAACCTGGAGAGCAGCCCTGCAGAAAGAGATCTGTGGGTTTGGGTTGATGGAAATCAACAGTGTGCCCTGGCAGCCAAAAGGGTGCTATGTCCCGGGGTGCATCAAGAACAACATAGCTAGCCAGTCAAGGGAGGTGACTGTCCACTCTATACTGCACTAGTGCAGCCCCATCTTGAGTACTGTGTAAAGTTTTGGGTGCCCCTGCATAAGGAGGACATCAAACTATTAGATTCTGCCCAGAGGAGGAGGGCAACTAAGATGGTGAAAGGTCTTAAAGACAAGACTTACAAGAAGCATCTGAGGCCATTGTTTTGTTTGGCCTGTAGAAGAGAAGGCTGAGGGATGACCCCATCACAGTTTACAACTTCCTCAAGGGGAGAAGGGGAGAAGGGGAGGGGGGGTGCTGATCTCTCTCTGGTGACCAGGAACAGGACATGAGGAAATGGAATGCAGCTGTGTCAGGGGAAGTTCAGATTGTACATTAGGAAAAAGTTCTTCACTGAGAGAGTGGTTGGTCACTGGAACAGGCTCCCCAGGGAAGTGGTCGCAGCATCAAGTCTGTCAGAGTTCAAAGAGCACCTGGAAAGTGCTCTTAGTTGTATGGTTTAGCTTTAGGTAGTCCTACAAGGAGCAGGGAGTTGGACTCAATGATCCTTATTGGTCCTTTTCAACCTGAGATATTTTATGATTCTATGAATATTTAGGTACAGCAATCACACAAAATCTGTAATTGGACTATTCAGTTTAGCGTTAGATTTAGGATCTTGCAAGCTCTTGCAAGCTTTCTCCAGCCACTTATAACTATAACCCCTATCACCAACATCCAGCAGAGGAGGCTCCAAGGAAGGGGAAGGAAAGCCATGACTCTAAGCAACAGGGAGAGAAAACGAAGGGCAGAGAAGATAGACACTACCTTCAACAAGTCATAAAGGCTGTAGAGAGACAGAGGAGAAGAAAGTAGTGCACACCAAAACTGGTGAAGGGGGTATGTCCTCATCACCCAAGCTTCTCACTGCAGTTCTTGAAGCAAACGCTTAAAATCTGTTCAAGTCAGCAATGTTAAACAGCAAACATAATGTTTTGCATTCAGCTTCACCAAATGGTAAGAATGTGATAAGAAACAGAGTAAATGAGCGGGTGCCACACATGTCTGGGATCTTCAACCCCTGCATTCTCCTGCCACATGAACTTGTGCCAGAGCTACAGAGCTGGGAAGCTCCAGTTTTTCAAGATCCAGGCAGATCCACCATGAACCTCAGAGGTATCCAGAATTCCCCTCCAACTTTAACAAGAGTTCATTGAACTGGTGTTGCTCTGAAACACATTCTTTGCAAAGGAAGAATTTTTATTCTTGACCCAGCTTCTCCATCTTTAGCAATTTTCCTGCATGGTACTGTCTGCTCTCAGACAAATGACAAGAGTAGTGAGTTATAGTCTTTCTTTGAGAAACATGTGTTGTATTTCATGCTCATTTCTATTCTCTTTCACATCCCCAATGACGTTTTGTCTCAAGATGTGCTTTAAAACTCTTATCACACACGACAGGTCCTGAAGTTGACTGAGTGACCTTTTCTGTTGCGTTAGCTCAAATGAACTAGGACAAATTACCAGAAAATCAGTTGTATGGGGGCTTTTAACTTCCATAAGTGTGGATCAGCTGGGGATACTGCTTTCTGTATTGTAACTTCAGCATTGAAAACTAGTTTACTCTACGAGAAATAATTTCTGTTGGTATTAGTTTCCCTGACAATTTTTATTTTAGACATTATTAAAGCTTCAGGCAATGTGATTACCATTTAATAATTATGGTTAGTACTAGCAGCACATCTGTTTGGTTTGGAAAGGTTGGCTTTGCTTAAGAAAGGCTAGACATTCATTTCATAAATATTTTTGACACCAGATAAAACATCAGATGACTAAAAAAGAAACCATGAAGTTACATAATCACAGATTCACAGTCTCCCCACTCACTCTTCATGGCCACCGGGAAGAAAGAATATTCATTGAAACATGAAACAAGCATGCAGGATACAAAATTCTTAAAAATAAAAATTAAAAAAAAAAACCAACAAACAAACAACACAAAACAAAAAAAAAAAAAAAACCCTAGGCAATATTTCTTTCCAATTCTTCAGACTAACGAAGGTGAAGTTTCACACTTTAGTGATTTTCCTCCTGTGAATGCAATAGGACTTTCCGGTTTTAAGGCATTGGCAAAGCAGTTTAGGAATCCTTTGGGGTTTTGATGCCAGATCCTCCTCTGACATAAACAGGAACTAATGGCTGCAATCACCTTGCCTACAGCAGCATCACTGTTTTTAAAATACAAGCTTCTGGAATTTTTAAGGATCACTGAGATTTTATTTGCGAAGAAGCAACTTATTAACAAGCGTAAGGGCTTCAGGATTGGATTGATCTTTGCCTTAACTGAAACGTTGTTTGCAGTAGATTTAATTTCAAATTCATATTAGGAAAAAAACAATTACTGACATGCACATGCTAGAATTGATTAATTTCCTGCCCCCTCTGGCTAAAACCTTATACCACAAAAGATTTCATAGCAGCACACCACCTGCAAGTTAGAATAGTATTTATTTACTTAGTTGCTTGAAAATATCATTTATATTCAATTTCAGTGGGGACTGCACCTGTTTCCCTTTTCCCCTTCTGTTCAAAAAACTAATGAGTGAACCACCCATCCTAAATCTCATGCATGATGGGATCTTTTCCAGAATCTAGGCTTTCTGCACCACTTTAAGTCTTCAGACTCCTGAAACTGTCAAAGGACAGAGCACTTGCTCAGGTCCTGCTGAAGGCCTCTCTGGCTTCAGATCATCCTACCTAACTTTAGTACCTATAATGAGAGTTCAGTAGATCAAACAATGAAAGAGAAAAACACTTCCAGAAGAGAATCTCAGATGAGCTCATTAAACTGGCTTATTTCTCAACATCAGTTACAAAGAAAACCAAAGCAGTCTATAGCTATGTTCTGTACCAGTATCATTCTGGTCTGTGTTATTCTGTCTGTATTATTAGACGAAGATCTGCTTCCCAGTTTTCAGGGGCTGCTCATATGCCTTGGTTGATTCATGGTAGGACTAGGGCTGACCGCATATTGGCCCAATTCATCTCATATTTTATTTTCTATGCAAAGGAAGGCCAGACAAGAAGTATGAAGAAGTAGGGCATTGTGCTACATTCCAAGAGGTTCCCGCCACTTTATAATTTGACTCATTAAAAGAAAAGCCTCTGGTGCTACCCACACAAGAGACTGACTTTCACCTCGCTCCTTTCTTTCTTTCATTTTCTTTCTGTCATGGGATGACATATTCCTGTTACAGTTTGCACCTGTACTGGAACAGAGAGATTGGACTGGCTCTATTCACCTGCTTAAAGACACAAACACTGCAGGTTTCAGCAAGGCGAAAGACATATTTAGACCTACATCCTGAAGCTTCATTTAAACACACAGCACAAAGCATGAATGGTAGCTCGTGTAGTCACAGCTCTGACAGCATTTCATGGGGACAATCTCAAGCTCTGCCCCAGAGAGGTGAGTGAGGTGTGGTCACTACAGCATGGAGGTGAGCACAATATTAACTCACACCCTCTCCCTCTTGAGAATTTGCTGCCAACAGTGGTATTCTGGCAACACTGGGGCTGCTTAGGTTAATGTTAGCTCAGGTATGTCTTCACAAATTGTGTACACAGTAGAGACTAAAGAGTACACAGTTCCTAAGCAGAACAGCCTTTATTCTTTCTCTTAGTTCAAAGAGGTTGCAAAAAACAGCTAGTTTGTTGAAGCAGACTGCATTTTAACTCTGCTGTAGTTTGAAGAAAACAAACCAGAACATTACCCAATTTATTAATTATGAGAGCTGAGCTACCCTTAACAAAAGGAGCTCCTTAAAACTGTATAAAAAGTAGGGGGGAAATGCCCAGGAAAATGATTAAGGGTCATGCTATCTTCCCATAGGCAGATATTTAGGAACATTGAACTGATTTTTTTAAAGCATGGAATCCTTTCCAAGATACTCCGAGGACAGCTCTGGAAAACAGTTTTCAAGGCAACATATTTAAGTTTAAATGGAGCTCTGCACATACTATCCCAGGGGCTCCAGAGCTAATTTCTAGATTGTTCCCATAAGGAAAAAAAGAATGCATGCTCACAGCTATTGAGAAACATGCTTGCACATAAACCAGAGGTGGAAAAAAATTACACTTGGCAGAAAATTTTTATCCAAAATTCAAAAATGTTTCTCAGTTAACAAGACTGGGCCAGGGGAAGAAGCAAAGGGTATACAGACCATGCATTTACGGTCATGGGCAGAGTTATGCAATGATCCTACATCTTATCTGGCATTTTCAGCAAACATCAGGTTTTTTCAGATCTTTGCGCCTTTCTATTCTCCATCTTAGTTCTAAATTTTTGTTCTCCAACAATACTGGATTTTTTTTTAACAGGTTTGGAAATTTGTATGATTTATAAATTCCATGGTGGGAAAAAGCATGATCAGAATTCTTTGTTTATAAATACAGCCTCATAAAACACTTCTCAAAGGATAAAGCCCAAACTATACATCAAATCAGTCAATCGATACCCTGCAGCAGAGACTGCACAATTACTTTTTTCTGTGCTGTAATAGGCCATATTGCACTTTATGGCAATCATTAATTATTAAAATAATTTCCTGCACGAACATGCATCCATACATAGCACCTGCTATCAGTCTTCTCAGGTCAGTCTTCCCCATTGACATGTGTCTGTCTCATGGCTATCCATCTAAGCCCTCCAGCATTCCCCTGGGATCACAGTTAAATGCTACGCAGTTCACCTGGCTCACTGCTCAATCTGTCTCCAAAGTCCTTGAGCCTTTTGCAATCAAAACCAACCTGTCTACACTTTATTATAAATACATGCCAGGGATATTCAGCCATGTTTATGAATGAATACAGCTTCGGCTTCTCCCATTTATACAAGGATAGCTGCTGACACAGAAGTTTCAATACAACAAAATTACAAGATACACACAACCTGTCACTATTGTAACCCCACTCAAATCAGCCTGTAGAAGTGGGTGCTCCGCCAAAAGGTATTTGTGAGCATGATTTAGCATCTAGCAGTCCAGCCAAAGCCAAAAGATAGGCAGGATATCCTGGCAAACAATGAATTAATGAGAGAATGACTTCTTTGGCACGTGGTATCCCTTGAACATACCCACTTAGTATCTCAGCCTGCATCACATGTTCCTATCCCTTTCTGACTCAACAGTTTTTCATCCCAGAGGAAGAATTTCTGAAAAAGTAATAAGATAGTGAAAGCAGGGCTCATTTTAGTATTACAGTTTTATTAGCCATCACCACTGTTCCGCAGTTATCACCTCCACAGTTCCTCACTGGGGTGAAACATAAGAAGCATTTAAGAGAATTCAGCAACAGTACAAAACTGGTTAGGACAGAGAGTGAAGAACAGCAACTGCAAGAGTAATTAAAGTAGGTGGTAAATAATTACCTCATTGATATTTGGTCACAATACAGGGTTTAGCACTTTCACTCCTATGCAAAGCTCCATAAAGTTAGCTCCATTAGGTTTTACACCCTCTCAACTCTGACTGCCACATTGCTCAGGATGAAGCCACTAATCTGCTCACTGTTGCCAGGTTTACTTGAGGTCTCTCATTATAAAGCAGTTAGGCGTGATTCTGCTTCACAAAACCCTGGTTAGACCTCACTGGGAAGAACATGAAGGAGATTGATCACTTTCCAGTGTTATACTGCTGAAAAATGCCTTTACTGGGTCCAGCTAAAAAGAAAAATCAAAGCTCCTTTGTCAGCCTAAAGCCTACATAGGTTTAAAGTTCAGTTGCATTGTGACATTACATGACACAGCCTGATTGTCCACTGCATTGCCCTCATGCACAGTGGTTCACAGCTGTGCAAACCTGAGTGCAGAATATCTGTGCATATTGGTCAGCATGCTTTGGACACGTTTTGTACTCTGTAATGGACATCCTGAACTTGGTGAGAGCTGAAACCGCTGCAAACAAGGAGCAAGATGACATAACAACATCTTCTCTCTCTTCTTTTAGTATTAATTTTAATTTAATTAGAATTCGTGATTGTTAGGTTTCCACTTGTGTTTCAAGAGCTTCAGCAATTCTAAACTCCCCAAAGCCCCAGTAAATAGGCTGGCTGCCTAAAATAGTTACAGGAAAGACCTCCTAAATATTACCACTTTCCTCTGAGTATACTAAAGGCTTGGAGATACCTGCATGGAGGAAATTCTTATATATAGCCAGGTAAATTAAACAGAGAACATTGAAAAAGATGAATCCCTTGTGTAACAATTTAAATAAGAGTGTAGTACGAACCACAACCTGCAGCCAAGCACAGTGTATCAACTGCTTTCATGTGCTGTTTTGTAAGCCAACTTACCTTGACTTCCTTATTGCCTAATAGGCAATAAGAAAAAAAAAATCTAGTTTACCATAATTTTTTAACCTACTTGTTGTTTTAATTATCCTGTTGATATGAATCAGTTTAGGCTTTCCAACAATGCTATCAAGCTTCTAATAAAATTACATAAAGATGCATTAAAAACTCTATGGAACATATTTTTTAAGCAATTTCTAGTTAGTTCCTGTTCAGGAAAAGTTATCACCTGAAAACTCAGTCTAGGTCTGAGACTTTCAGTGATCAGGAATATGCTTATTTCAAATGCTCAGAATAGTCAGAGCCTATGAAATCAAGGGCAGTTATATGAAACTGATCAGCTCAAATCCCATGATACTGCAAAGAGAGAAAGTATTTATAGGGTCAGACATTTACAAAAGCTGTAAAACAGCCTTCAGGTTACTATCTCTAAATTACAGCGGCAAAACTCCTCAAGTAAATGTGTTTAGGATATGGCAAAGATACTGTGTGCTTCCATTATCATATTTCAGTTGCCATTAATTTGTTCGGAATAACAAACCCAGCTACAGGAAGTAGCTGAAGAAATCTATTTTTAGTAGCTGAGCAATTTATTTTATACAGAGATTCATACAAGCAAAGTCCCATTCTAAAATATGCTAACATTTGTGAAACACTCCCCATACTGAAAATAGGGACTATAAACTTCTCAAGTACAGCCACTTATTTTTGTATATGAGCATATTGTGACGCTAATTTCTGTTTCCAACCAGAAGCTGCTACTGTCTCAACATGTGAAAGGGTAAGAAAATGGCTGACTTTTTTCATCTGCAAACTTGCTGGTTATATTATCAGAGAGTAATGAGACTGTTTCTCTGCATCTCAGGTTCTGCTTCCTTGCTGGATGCTAAATTCTTTCTGTACAGCGCAATACAAGAGCAGGTGCGAAACCAAAGGACACCAGAGTTGAATTATTCAGACTGAAATACTGGCTACAGTTCAGAAGGGAAAAATGAGATTCCAGGAAATTCTCCTATTTGTACTCCATCATTACTGAGTTAACAGCGTAGTGGCAGCAAAAAGTTAGAACTTTTGACTTCTCCACCTACAGAAACTCTGCAGTACTGTAGGTGCCGAAGATGACATGGACTGTGTAATTTGATGAACACTGTGCACTGGGAAACATTACATTGCAAAATAATAATAAATAAATAATTATAACAATAATTTCTTATTTTGCAAATGGAAGGTTTCTGACAAAACCTGCAAACTTCTTCCAACCATTTCTAGAGAATTAGAGGATATGACACTGGTACAGGCTGATTACAAAGCTAAACACATAACGTCAGGTATACTAATCGTACTGACAGGCCACATTCCCATTATATCCCCAGGTCCCTCACCTTCATATATCCCTCCCTTCAGTGTACTGATCATGACAGTGTCTCAGGGAAAAAGGAGAAGAATGAATAACCCTTGTGCACACACATGCAACTTCAACCAAGAAGGCAAGGTTACACTTTTCTTTAACTGATTATCAATTCTGAATTCCTTGAGACTTTGTTTACCCACATGAGAGATCCAAAAATATTCTGGTTTTGAAAGAATGGTAAACACCATCCCCTTGAAAGCTGGTATAGTCAAAATTAGCAGAAAAAAGTCTGGCATAAGTGAAATTGCCCAAAACACTACAAATCTGTGGGAAAGCAAGTCTCCTGTAGCTCAGGTGAGACATCTACCTACCAGATTCTCATTGTCCTCCACCTTGCATTATGATTTCCTTGGAGTGGTTATACTGCAAGCCTGAAACTGAAGAATACATCTCAATTTACAGATAAATGAAAGCACGGATTCTGAAGATGTTTACAGTGTAAATAGCAGTAAATCATATTTGGACTTTTCCATAGTCCTCCTTCTTTCTTTTCCTTTCAATCATGTTTACTACCATCCTACTAAGCATAAGTCAAGGTCACACTGAAATTACAGCCGCTTTCTGTCACATTTTATACACATTTTCTCTGTGTGAGAATCCTTATAAATTCCAAATATGCCAGCACATAATAGCATGACAGGAATTTATTAATAAATAAAATTAGTCACAGAAAGGGTATCACCTGCTTTCTTCATTTTAAAATGCTATCAATCCGCCATATATGCTAAACCCCCTGTATAAGAGAATTTATTCAGACATTTAAAGGCCATATATTACTTACTTTACACAGTTACTACACTGCCCTCACATATTTAGATTATTTTTTTTTTTAGTAAGAGGTTAAGAAAAGAAACAATTTTTCTTCAGTCATCATCATTTTTGGTTTTTAAGATGCTGAAGTTGGCTATGGTTTTTTTCTGCTCATCTTATCAAATGAATAGCTATGAACTACACATAAGGAGGAGAGAAAAGCCAGGTGGCTTATCTAAAGTGCAACACTCTGGAGGTGAACTATCACCTAGACTGTGGCTCAAGAAACTTGAAACTTCTAGAAGAGGATATTTAGAAGAAGCTCAGTATTCCCTCCTGATCAATGTGTCATCCATGAAATCACTTGAATGCAATTTCCAGAGACTGATAATTTTAAACATCATTCTGATCTAAAAGCAGTACTGCACAACTACAGGGAAATGTGAATTTGTCATAATTTGAGTTAAAGCGGGAAAAACTGACTTGCCATGCCACTGATAAATGCTGATGCTTTGAATTAAGCCAATCATTTTCTTCATGGGGTTTTTTTTTAGGGTCTTCCTTTGGGAGAAAAATCACAAAGACAGTATTTTGTGGAGCTCTAACCATTGCCATCTAAACTCTGCTGCATGGCTCAAAATACATTTTGAAAGAGTCTGGCTATAAAATAGTTCTTTTATAAATAAAGATATTTTGCTTTAGCTTAGCTAAGAAAACCTTCACTATATATTTCCTTCTATGGATGCTACTAGGGAAGCAACACAGCAATCTGTGCTAATGATCTCCATGCTCCGAAACTGACTTCAGATAGATTTCTCAAAGGTCACAGATTACTAGTGTGAAATTTTTATCTGCCTTCTATCTGGCTGCCACAAACAACTGTGCCATCTAATCTCAGATGCAAATTAATCAAGTTCCATCTTAAGACAGAGCAAGTAACTGCTACCCTTGGCATCAGTGGCACCTGTTCCTCTGCTCTTTAAAGGAGCTTTCAAAGCACAGAAGGATTCATAAGTGTACAGCTGTGCAGTCCACTACACTTGGCTGAGATATCTGTTGCATTACTTGGACAGATTGTGAAGGAAAGAGATGGAAAGATGTCAGGCTGGTGTAGGAGAAAATATTAAAAAATGTCTGGTTTCCTGATGAGGTTTTTCTTCCTTTTTTAGTGTCATAGTAGAAGGAATCCACCTCATTCTCTGTGTTCTGCACTACCCTGGATATTAGGTATTGCCCAAATTTAGTAGGAGAGCTCCAAGGTAAGGGATTGTTTGCATCACACTCACTTCTGAATGACAGCATCTCTGAAGAAAGGTCACTGAACAGGTGTTTGATGTGTCAGCTATCAGAGGTAGGGACTTAAACCTGGACAGAAAATTCAACATTCTCCCTTCTTCCTGTGCAATTTTCCACATCTCCAGCTCAACAATTGCACTTCCATTGCCAATCTAATTGAATCAATGTAGTTCACTGTCTGTGAGTAGTTTTCCCAGGAGATCAATCTGTTAATAAAAAAAAAAAAAAAAAAAAAAACCCAAGGCATTTGAAGAGTTACTGTGCTTTTAGAGAAGAATGGGATTGCTTTTTAAAACAGTAGGAGGTTTCTGAAAAGAACAGCTTACATTTATCTAGAAAATATATGTTTTCAACTCATGGACAATGCCAGCAATTTTTCAAATGGACAGCGGTGGTTGATGTCCATTATGAAAAATATCTCTTTTTAACACAAATGACCTCATCATATAGAACACAGACAAAATAAAAATTTTAAAATAAGATAAAGCACATGGTTTTCAATAATGTCAAAGAGTGAAGCACATAGCACCCATGATTCTCCTTACTTCAAGATTTGTGACTATGCAAGGTTTATTCAGGTCTTCTGAAAAAAGGCTGTTACCCCATTAGATAAAGTCTTCTTTGTAAAACTACAAGGTGTCTCATTTTTGCAACACAAATAACCTCACTCTCCTCCCTATCCAGTACTGTTAAAATTAAAAATGTGCTTGACTATGTCACTTCAGATGTCATAAGAAGGTGAAACTGAGTATATCAAAGTGCTTCTATAATAGTCAGACCATTTTTATTTAAAGATATTCCCACTTATATTAAGAATAAAACTATGCTTCTCTAAATCATGACATTTAAACTCTGATACTAATTGGAGAAAACATTTGCTTCTCAAAGATGGAATTTTGAAGCTGAAAATAGTATCTGAAATTCATCAGAAGTAAATGCAAAACAATGGCAAATATTACTTACAGATTTCTAATTCTGTAATCCGACAATACACAGTGTTGCAGCATTTAGGTAAATTTGGTACCAATTGGTAAGTATAAATCTAAAAGTTAATACTGGAATTTAGTTAAATACAGTTATGTTTCAAAAGGAACACCAAATCAATAAATTTGATGATAGTGTCAGTCTGTAAGTTGGAGAAGACAACTGATTCAGCACTAATAAATATAGAAATTTGAAAGAATATTAACTCTTGCCACTAGACTCAAATTTAATTTATCCCACTGGAAGTCCACTGTCATCATTCCATCTAACAAACACAACACCTTTTCTGGGTTTCTTAGTTCAGAAAAGGAAAACAATTTCAGCTTCACTTTTGAAACTTCATTTAAAAGACAATGGACTATTGGGACACTAGTGGAGGGCAGTTCAGAACTAGGGATACTAAATAAATTGTCATTACAGCAGAGCCATTTATTTTATAAAATTTTGCCATTAATTCAGTCACTCTTCCTTCTCTATCCTTCTATTGCATATTCAAGTGGAATTTTAGGGCTTCATCTGCCCATGGCAAGCAAAATTTTGCTACTTGAAGTTACTGCAGGACACTTCTCTGCCAGTCCCAAATGATGAACTGCAGCAATCTGGGGAAGAATCGGATATGTTTGGTGTTCAAGCAACTGGGTACATTCTTTGTAGTTCACAGTCTACATATTTTGTTTACATTCCCCAACCTAAATACCAAGTCAGATCTATCAATAATCATAGCAATTACATAGCTAATGCTTAAAGAAAATATGCAGGTAGAATATGAGAATATGAACAGGACACGTCTCAGGACTTCTGTTAGATAAGAGACTGATGAAACCAAAAATCACCATTAAGCAAGACCTTCAGTAATGTACATTGCTACTAAGTACCACTGTCAGTTCAGCAATACAAAACTCACCAAGTTTCACAAATGGAAGAATACAGGACAGTCCAAGTGGACATTCAAGTATGGGACTTTTCATATTTGAAAGATTAAAAGCATGGAGCAAATCAGTCCCATAGTCATGGCACCTTATAGCCTCCCTGCCAAAAGAAAAATGTTGTACACCCAGTACACCTGTGGGGCAGGCAGGGAGAAAGCTTGACCTCTGAAAGCTTTGAAAGCAGGTGTGGGAAGCCAATCTTGGGGACTCAATTCAGAGCTGAGGGCACAGGCCGTGAAGTTGAAGGGACATGGTCACTTTGAAGAGTGCTTGAACTTTTGGCTGAAATACAAGACAGATGATCTCTTGAGAGTTGGAGTGATAGATGAAGTGATAAGCTTTTGACCCTCAGAGGAGAGTGGAAGGACTTCAGAGAAGTCATTAAGTGGTATCAGTTAACAGACAACCTACTCTTTCTGAACAGACTAAAAGAACTAAAGATTTAGCTCCCCTCAAATTTTGGTCGGATGAGTGCACATTCCACCAGTGCATACCACCTCTGCAGAAACTGACAATGAAACCTGCTTGCAAGCAGTATTTAGCCTTCTGCATTTTCACCAAAGAGGTTACGTTATTCCTTCTCCAGCCTGACAGCTAGAAAATTCTATGTTACACATAACACAGTTATAAGGCTAAATTTGAAATGGTCACTTAGAAATGGGACTCCTTCTAGGCAACTTCAACATACTTGCCAGAGTCTACTGTAAAAATTAATGGAACAAAACCAATATAACTATTATCATATTAGTGAATCCAAACCACCAGGACACGTGAGCAACCATGGATAGTGACCGGGTCAGCTGTAGATAACAGAGAATAAGGCAAAAACAAACTCATAAAGACTTAGGTTTCTGAGTCAGGAGCCAGGGTACTTTCTCTTCCATCCTGCAATTTTAACAATAACCATAAAACATCCTTTTAAACTGAGACTTCAGCACTGCAGAGCTCAGCTGTAAATTATTTTTAATTGCTTTGTCTCCAAACTTTAAAGCTTTTCCTTCCACTAGCTGCTAGTGCCTTGTGCTAAATAAATAAAAATATACTCTGAACAACATCTTAGGAGATGATTGTTGGTTCATTGCAAAAAAAAAAAGAAAACAAAAACCCACAACACAATATTCCTCTTTAAGATACAACTTCCAATAAATTAAGACTTCTCTAAATTCTGTGCAACTAATTTTAAAAGGCAGAGCAAAAACTGATGAACTATATTAATTTAAAGGAGTGTATTGAATTTTTCATTTTTAATATGAAGGGACTTGATCAGGCTCATAAATATACACCAGTGTAAGAAATAAGCAAAAGAAGTTGGTACACTGCACTAGCTGTAGTCTGTCATTTATTATCATGCCCTTTTTAATTACTTCCTCATCAGGTATGAACTCTTCTCCATATCATTTGACAAACTGGATGGGAAATAATATATCTGACTAATCTTGCTTTATCACAGAAAAATCTAATACCTAGAAAATTCTCAGTTTGAAGAGCTATCGTAGGTTTTAAATCTTTACACATTTAGTCACATTTAAAATTAAATTAAATTTATTAAATTTAATTAAAAATGCATATGAAGTAAGGTGTATGGGTGCACATTTTTAAGGAATAAGCAAGAAAATAATGAAATGACCCAGCATGTTGTGTCTCACTTGGAGACAGGAGAAAACCCAAAGATGTTTCTATCCCTTTTCTGATTTCTTTAGTTTACTATTCAGATAGGAGTAACTAGTGAAGCAGGCTTTGCTCTAGTTATGGCACACAGAAAAGCTCTAATTTTATGTAAAATTACTTTTCTTAGTAATACAAAAGTTAAAAAAAGGCCAATGTGTAAAGAAATATTGACAGACACTGTACAGCCAGTATGTACCACTGTGAAGCTCTCTGGTGGGAATTTTTTATAAAAATGCCAGATTTTAAACAATTCTTTATCCACTTGAAGTCTCATTTCAAGTTTCATTCCTTATTAAAAGCCAGATGGTGTACAATCTTAATGCAGTATACAAATAGGAGCAAAAAGCTTGTTGCAAATCTGAGAAAAGGCCCTGATACATGACATGAAGCAATGGGAGAACTCAGCACAGATTTGATTTGCTCTGATAACCCTCAAAGCTTTTTGTACATGCAACACCAAAACAAATACTTCAGCTTATACCTCTCCCAGTCTCTGTCAACTCCTTCTCCTCCACCAACATCATTCTCAGATTATATTAGTATGGAGAAACACAAGCAGAATTGCCAGTCTAACCTTGGAGGCTCCATGGCACCTGCAGCAACTTTGTCTCCTTTGAGGAACATGAAATAAGATAACTGGAGTCCCAAGAATGGTCCATGGCTCTGGCTGCCTATCCCTGCAGACAGAACAGTCTCTGTACCTCTGGGGTCAAGAAGGAACATGGCTCCTAAAGTTACCTGTTAATCCTTTCAAGGCAAAAGAGCTCCTCACTCTTTTTTGTTCCCCTATCACACAATATAGCTCTGACCATTCATACAAAATTACATTTTTGGCACCTGCTCTCCAGATACTTTGACTTAGTAGTCCATTAGCTACTCCATCACAACAGCATCTTTCCCCACTTACGGAAAACTGGGTTTTGATCATCACCACAGATGCCTGGCTATGAAGATGCTGTTAACAAATTCTTACTGAGCAGTGACATCTATTATTTATTACTAAAACTGACGTGGGCTTTACAGCAGGAACTGACCTCAGCAGTCAGTTTATATTCATGTCCAATTCCTGGAAATGCACAAGAAAATTCTGTTTGTTCTTTATCTTATTTTTTGCTTTTTTGGAGTGGGTATTTGTTTTTCTATTTGTTTTCTTGGGGTTTGGCTGGATTTATTGTGTTCTTAATTTAAAAACTGTTATTGGTTTCATTACAGCATGCACACTAATAGCTTTGGTTTTGCAGTACACTGCTTTTTGCACACAAACTAAGCACAGCAGTTGTACAATAGCATGTTACATACACAGGACAGTTAAAGTATGTTGCTTTTGTGATACCTTGCTATCTGGTAGAAAATCTTATAGGTATTTTTTTATACATTGTGGACAGTATCAATATAGACGTAATACGAGCTAACGTATATTAGGTTTATGTGGAAAAGTTTTGGTATTGGGGAGGTGAAGGAGTGGTTTCTGTGAGAAGAAGCCAGAAGCCGCCTTCATGTCAGAGCCAGTTCCAGCTGGCTCCAAGCTAGACCCACCTCTGGTGGCCAGTGATGTTGGTACCACCTCTGGAATAACATATTTAAGTAAGGGTAAAAAAGCTGCACAACAGCATCTGAGAGGAGTGAGAGTATGTGAGAAACAACTCTGCATACACCCAGGCCAGTGCAGAAGGATGGGAGGAGGTGCTCCAGGCACCAGAGCAGCTTGTGGTGCAGACCATGGTGAGGCAGGCTATCACACTGTAGCACATGGACGTCCACAGTAGAGCAGATTCCACCTGCAGCCCAGGGAGGACACCATACCATAGCAGGTAGATGCCCAAAGGAGGCTGTGATCCCATGGGAAGCCCAGGTTCTGGGAAACAGGGTTCTGAGAGGACCTGTGACCCCATGGAGAGAGGAACCCACACTGAAGCAGGTTTGCTGCAGGACTTCTGACCCTGTGGGGGACCCATGCTGGAGCAGTCTGTTCCTGAGGGACTGCACCCCATGGAAAGGAGTCACACTAGAGCAGTTTGCGAGGAACAGTATCCCATGGATGGGACGTCTCACTGGAATGGGGGAAGAGTGTGAGAAGGAAGGAGTGGCAAAGACAAAGCACTATGAACTGGTTGAAACCCCCATTCCTCATCCCTCTAGTAAGAGGTAGAGAAATAGGGAGTAAACTGAGCCTGAGAAGAAGGGAGGGGTTTCATATTTCTTCTTACCCTACTGTTATTAATTGGCAAGAAACTAAACTAATTTCCCCAAGTCTGCTTTGTCTGTGATGGCAATTGTTGAGTGATCTCCCTGACCTTATTTTGACAGATGAGATTTTCATATTTTTTGTCCTCATTCTGTTGAGGAGGGGGAGTGATAGAGTGGCTTGGTGGGCACTTGGCAGCCAGTCAAGGTCAACCCACCACATAAGGTTAAGCACAAAAATAAAAAATGTCATTTTGTAGACTGCCCCTATGTTTCGGGTCATTTAGGTAGATGGCTAGCACAAACATATGAGTGAATGCCAGATATACAAGACAACAGCCAGAGCTGGTCAACAGCTTTTTGAAAGTGAACTTCTCCTCAACAGGTTGCCCTGTTCTTCAGGTCAGACAAGGAGGACCATAGGTATGATATGTGCATCCTATTTCTTGTTATGTAAAATGAAGAAAAAGGAAATCGTTATGTTCATTTCTATATGGAACAGTTCAAGAAAATTTCAACCAGTTGACAAAAAAACCCAAAGGAAATGCAGCATCAAGTTTTTTATTATCCAAAACCAAATATACTGGGCATGAAATCTCCAATAATCTCCCACCCCCATCCACATGCACTCCAAGTTAAGGGCATTTTTTTTTTCACTGGATGACATTTTAAGGAAAGGCTGCCAAGCCCATCTGTCCCCTCATTTGCAGTTAATTCTTGTTTGCATAAGTTTTCCACCTGCTGTTCAATCTTCTGGTAGAGAACAGTTCGTTCTCGTTCTGCAATGGCTTTCCTTTCTGAGAATATGCTGCCCTCCCACCACCTGGGGAGCTACAACCTTCGCATAAAATTATAAGGGATCGGTATTTCTGAAAAATAACAGAAATTAATAGTCAGTACACTCAAACACTCAACAACTCAAAAAGTCATGTCTAGCATAATGTAAGTGGGCATCTTAAAATAGAAGCACCCAAAGTCAGAGGGCAGTACTGGCCTAAGTTCTTCCATGACATTGTTAATTGAGTTTTGTCAACTGCCTAATGAATTCCATCACCACATTTGCAAACAACACCTCCACTACATGTGATCTGAAAACAACCCCTCAATCCCTAAGTAGTTATGTAACAGACATGGCCACCCAAACAGTTCTGATGATACTACCAGCCACAAGAGGTGGAAACCTCAGCCCTCCAAATACTGTTTTGATTCATGCTGCTGCATAATTGTGGCTTTAATAACTTTGATTTTAAAACCTTCTACTACAACAGAATTTTTTTTTTTTTTAACTGCACAAAAATAAAATGATAGAAAAAAAGGCAGCAGACAGATTTTGCCTTTACACTACTGGAAGAAGAGCTGAGCCATAGTTTTTAAGGAAACCACAGGAGCAAACAATCAGGCATTATTTTAGAAACCCACTCTAAACTCTCATAGAGGGAGATTAATCACTCACTCTCAGAAACAGCAACAGCTGAAAACATCCTTTAGAATAACAACTAGAACTAATCTTTGTCATCAGATTTTGTAGTATCTCCTCATTGTCTTCAGTACAGTGGAATATGATGTTGTTTTCTCAGTACATGAAACACCTAATCATTATTAAATACTTGAATATCCAGACAGTTTGCCTATAGGAATTTCTTGTGGGTTAAACTTGACATACACAATATTCGTATAGTAAAACTTTACTTTGTCTTTCATTGCATAATACTAATAGACAAATGGAAAGAAAATCAGGGGAAAAAAGGTAAGGAAAGGAAAAAGGAAAAGGAGAGGGAACATAAAGAATAAATCTAAATTATTTCCCGAAATTCAGTCAGAGAGTTGTCCAACATATAGCAAAGATTATTAATAAATCTGATTAAAAGAAATGCACTGTGAGATAAAGTTATAGAATTCTCCACCCAGCCTGTATTTGTGCTTGGGATTGCCCCAATCCACGTGTAGAACCTTGCACTTGGCCTTGTGGAACTTCATGAAGTTTGCATGATGCCACCTCTCAAGAGTGTTCAAGGTCCCTCTGGATGGCATTCCTTCCCTCCAGTGTGTCAACCACACAATACAGCTTGGTGTCATCGGCAAACTTGCAGATCGTGCACTCAACCTCACTGTTCGTATCGCCTACAAAGATGCTGAACTGCGCCAGTCCCAATATCGACCCTTGAGGAACACCATTCATCACTGGTTTCCAATTGGACATTGAGTTATTGACCTCAAGTCTCTAAGTGTGACCATCCAGCCAGTTCCTTATCCACTGAGTGGTCTATTTGTCAAATCCATGCCTCTCCAACTTAGAGACAAGGAAAGCTAGAGAAACAGGGAACCTAAGGAAGCTAGGGACCAGGTTAGGAAAACTAAGGCCTAGTTAGAATTAAACTTGGCTAGGGATGTGAAAGATAACAGGAAGGGATTCTATAGGTACGTAGCGAATTAAAGCCAGACTAGGGACAACATAGGCCCCCTCCGGAAGATATCAGGAGAACTGGCTACCCGGGATTTGGAGAAGGCTGAGGTTCTTAATGACTTCTTTGCTTCGGTCCTCACTGGCAAAGTCTCTGACTGCACCACCCAAGTCTTGGAATGTGAAGGCAGGGACTGTGAGAATGAAGACCCTAGGCCCACTGTAGGAGAGCATCTGGTTTGAGACCATCTTAAGAACCTAAACGTACACAAGTCCATGGGACCTGATGAAATCCATCCGCGGGTCCTGAAGGAGCTGGCGAATGAAGTTGCTAAGCCACTGGCCATCATATTTGAAAAATCATGGCAGTCAGGTGAAGTTCCCGATGACTGGAAAAAGGGAAATACAACCCCCATTTTCAAGAAGGGGAAAATGGATGACCTGGGGAATTACAGACCAGTCAGCCTCACTTCTGTGCCTGGCAAAATCTTAGAGCAGATTCTCCTGGAAGGCATGCTAAGGCACATGAAAAACAAGGAGGTGGTTGGTGACAGCCAGCATGGCTTCACTAAGGGGAAATCCTGCCTGACCAATTTGGTGGCCTTCTATGATGGGGCTATGGAAATGATGGACAGGGGCAGAGCAGTTGATGTCACCTACCTGGACTTGTGCAAAGCGTTCGACACTGTCCCAGCATGACATCCTTGTCTCTAAATTGGAGAGACATCAATTTGATAGATGGACCACTCAGTGGATAAAGAACTGGCTGGATGGCCGCACGCAAAGAGTTGTGGTCAATGGCTCAATGTCCGGCTGGAGACCAGTAACGAGTGGTGTCCCTCAGGGATCGGTGTTGGGACCGGTCTTGTTCCACATCTTTGTCGGTGACACGGACAGTGGGATTGAGTGCGCCCTCAGCAAGTTTGCCCATGACACCAAGCTGTGTGGTTCGGCTGGTACGCTGGAGGGAAGGGATGCATCCAGAGGGACCTCAACACGCTTGTGAGGTGGGCTGATGCCAGCCTGATGAAGTTTAACCATGCCAAGTGCAAGGTCCTACACCTGGGTCTGAGCAATCCCAGGCACGGCTACAGGTTGGGCAGAGAAGAGATTCAGAGCAGCCCTGCAGAGAAGGACTTGGGGGTGTTGGTCGATGAGAAAATGAACATGAGCCGGCTTCAGTGTGCGCTCGCAGCCCAGAAAGTCAACTGTATCCTGGGCTGCATCAAGAGGAGCTTGACCAGCAGTTCGAAGGAGGTGATCCTGCCCCTCTACTCCGCTCTCGTGAGACCTCACTTGGAGTATTGTGTGCAGTTCTGGTGTCCTCAACATAAAAAGGACATGGAACTGTTGGAACAAGTGCAGAGGAGGGCCACGAGGATGATCAGGGGACTGGAGCATCTCCCGTATGGAGACAGGCTGAGAAAGTTGGGGCTGTTCAGCCTGGAGAAGAGAAGGCTGATTGGAGACCTCATAGCAGCCTTCCAGTATCTGAAGGGGGGCTATAGGGATGCTGAGGATGGGCTGTAGTGATAGGACAAGGGGTAACGGATTCAAACTTAAACAGGGGAAGTTTGGATTGGATATAAGGAGGAAGTTCTTTACTGTAATGGTGGTGAGGCACTGGAGGGGGTTTCCCAGGGAAGTTGTGAATGCTCCGTCTCTGGCAGTTTTCAAGGCCAGGTTGGACAGAGCCTTGGGTGACATGGTTTAGTGTGAGGTGTCCCTGCCCATGGCAGTGGGGGTTGGAACTAGATGATCTTAAGGTTCTTTCCAACCCTAACTATTCTATAAGGAAGTTCTTTACTATGAGGGTAGTGAGGCACTGGAATAACTTCCCACAGAAGCTGTGGGTGCCCCATCCCTGGCAGTGTTCAAGGCCAGGTTGGATTGGGCTTTGAGCAACCTGTTCTAGTGGAAGGTGTCCCTGCCTGTGGCAAGGGCTTGGAACTAAATGATCTTTAGGATCCCTTCTCACCCTAATCATTCAATGATTCTATGATTTCGTGCAGGAAAGTGTCACATGCTTTGCACAAGTCCAGGTAGACGGCATCAGTTCCTCTTCCCTTATCCATCAATTCTGTAACCCCGCTGTAGAAGGCCACCAGATTTGTCATGCGGGACTTATCATTAGTGAAGCCATGTTGGCTGTCACCAATCACCTCCTTATTTTCTATGTGCCTTAGCAGAGTTTCCAAGAGGATCTGCTGTGTGATCTTGCCAAGCACACAGGAGAGACTGATTGGCCTGTAGTTCACTGTGTCTTCTTTTTTTCCCCTTGAACTTGATAGTTTCTTGCCAGAACCTGCCACATCTCTCTGTCTGCCTCTCACCCAGCATTTCACAGGTAATGATGCTGTTTTCTTGTTGGTATACACAAAACGACAAGTTACAGTGATTGTTGTTTAAGGTTTGCTAGATACTCTGAAAGCTAGGCTATTTGTCAGACTAAGCTGAGACATCTGCCTTTTGTGAAATGGCTACTTTCAAGTTTGAAGCCTTCAACCTTTAACACTAAGCACCATAAAACCTGAAATAAATTTTGCTTTCTTAGGTAGAAACTGTTTTCCTTTGTCTTCTTAAAAGATGCAAATGACAGCTGCTTTCCCATATCCCAACCACTGAACACATGGAGAGGACTAAGAAGCTTAAATTACATCAAAGAAGATTTGGGTTAGACTTCTAGAAGAAAGCTTTTCTAATTCTACAAATAGTGAAACACTGGAAGACACCACTGAGAAAAAATGAATTTGTTGTCATTAGGTGGTATCAAGCACCTTTAAAAGACTATTTTCAGGGAAAGATGATATTTCTTTACTAGACTAATGATATAATTGCAAAAAAAATGGACATCTCTTGGGCACAATAACCCTTTAAATATGGCAACAACTCAACAAACATTAAACTAAGTGCAGGCTGAGACTAAACTAAATGGCTAGATAAACTGGGGGAGCAGATTACATCAACAAAAGAGTGAAGGTGTATGCAGATAGTATATGAGGAAAATTATACATGATCATGAAAACAATTTCTGATTGTGCTTTCAATTAATCCATATTACAAATTTTAGTCTTCAGTTTTTCAGTTTATCTTCTGTAAATTTTCATCAAGGATCAAAACAGAGCAGTCAGAGGAAGAGACTGTTTGCTGAAAACATATCCGTGGTTAAAGCTACCCATTTCTGTTCTTTATCAACTACTCATGTGGCTGGATTCTGCTGCAGAAAAGTAAAAGGTTGTTCATTTTCCCGCACTTTCCAAGAATGCGCTGAGGGAAGTACATCACAAAAAACACTCTTGTGCTTGACTCATACAAGTATACAATTGTCCTTACTGCAGAAATTCCACTGCAATGGAAATGTGTTGTCAATCCTACAAGGTCTGGTTTTGTTTAGTATTTGATGGTCTACAGGAAGTTAATTTCTGGTAATGTGTTTGGCCAGGTTGCGAGGCTGGAAGATGGGAGATAAAATCTAGGAAAATATTTTTTAAGTCTCATTTTCTTCTGCATAAATTACTGATAACTTCTAAAATAGATTTCAGCATCAGATAGTGTTCCACCCTAGCTTACATGTTTTGCGAGACTTTTCTCCTTGCACCCTAGTGACAGGAAGGGGGCTTATTCAAAAATATGATTTATTTGCCTAGAGGAATGGCTTTGATGTAGGTCCCCTTTGAGTTTCTAAGGCAGGTCACAAGATCATTTTTTCATTGGCAGCTGTGATAAACATCCATACTTACATAAACAATCCATATCTGATTGTATGAGATACAATCAGGGTCTTTGGGGTGTTCTAGAGGGTTTCTCATTTTATGGAGAAAGGTGTTTGGGTCAAAAGGTCTTCTTTATAAAGTAGATTCTAAGTTGCAGTTTTTATGATGGTCATGCAGCTGAAAAAAAAATTGATTCTGTGAACTGGTACTCCCAAGACAGTCTCATATCAGTTGTTATTAATCAAATACTGTAAAACCAATGGAAGTTCCCTATCCAGCTAAGCAAGGTGGTGAGGGTGATCTGTGTTAGGTACAGTAGTGGTTAAGTAATTCAAATATCTAGAAAATCCACCTAATGTTATTCCCAAAACATGCCAATTAGTTCAAAAACTATCCCAACTTTTTTAACTATACCTAAAACCTAAGGAAAAATCCGGCTGTTTGAACTTAACAGACAAGAGCCTGGAGCAGACGATCTGACAAGGCCCCCTCCCTGAATTACACTTCATAGTTCAGTGTGTTATAAATACTGTATATATATAACATATACAGTAAGAATGTAAAGTGAAATTCTCCACAGCAAAGACAAACATTAAAGATCTTGTATAGTTTTAGGATAAAAGCTGTCTATTCATACCACAAGATCTCGTTGCTTAGAAGGAAGGAGCATGGCAACTCTCCCTAATAAAAACAGTGCTATCCTACACAGAGCGATCAAGTAGCATGAAAGAGAACCAATACACTGTGCAGCAGTGTGATGGGAAATTAATTAGATTTTAGCTATGAAGCTTGAATAGCTATTTAGCTATCATCATATGGCTTGTCTAGATGTGGTACTTACGGACATGGTTCAGTGATGGCCTTGGCTGTGTGAACTCAATGATCTTAATCTTTTCCATGTGCTGTAAGTATATTGTACCATGTAGCTCAGGATACACACATCCCCATTCTAGGACACATAGCATCCATGAAAGTGTCTCCTCACTTTGAAAGCACATAATCTTCAGCTAAATAAACACAAAAAACTTCAGTTCTGCTGGGTGATGTGGACTGATATCTTATGCAGCATAACTAGGCCAAACCTACTGTTTACAAGTTAGCCAAATATATTTTCAACACATAGGATGGGCATCAATGCAGTATCAGACTCAAAACCAGGTACTGGCAAAGTAGTAGACATTTGCAGGAAAGGTGGGTCCACAGACACTAGACTGCTGTGACCAGCATTAGATGTCTGTATCTAAGGGAATAACCTAATCTCCTTTGGTCCTATGGAAAGCAGCATTTCTGGAACCCGATTCACTTCAGCCCAAGATGGATCTAATGTACATCAATATGAATCCTGCCCTCAAACAACCTGTTCATCTGCACTGACTATGAAGAGAGCTTAGAGTGATCTAACTCAGAGCAAAGTTTAATGTTATAGATGTCTAAGGTTAAGTAAAATGAACCCACACCATATGACTTCTGGAAGATGATCTGAAACATGAACTTTGTATACTTATGAAGATTCAAAGTCAAAGAAGAAATTTAAGCACAAAACTCACACTCGGAAGAACTTTATCCCTCTTAGTGAACTCAGGTTGCATTCCATTTATGGTAGTACTTAGGATAGTAAGCAATCATAACTTCGTAGACAACATGTGCATGGGTCACACTGGCACTCTCCATGCTAATATAACTGCATACAAGGCTGATGTCCATACAGAAGAGCTGTTCAAACATTATCTGAAAAGATGCTATTCAACAAGTTTAAAAGCTTTGCATGGAATTTTCTGACACACATCCACACATTTTAGGCTAAGCCTGAGGACCTGCGACCCAGATTCTAATCTCAGAAAAGCTGCAAACTGTGAAAGTCTGCATCACCTTTGATCCATGTCTACAGACACTTCTGTAGAGATTAAGGGTAATACACATGGCTCTGGAACAGAACTTTACCTTTAGCAATACTACCAGGATGTTCTGGGTTTTTTTTTTTTTCTTCACAGTAGGGAGCAAAGCAGGGAAAAGACCTCTAATGGGAGCCAGGGATCTTCAGCTAAGCTGTCTCATTAGCATGAATTCTAATGCACAAGGCCTTCAGGACCAGCTAACTGATAGCATCTGTCAGAGTGAATCAGCAGGTATCAATTCATGCCACATTTTCAAGGGAAGTGATGCAGGAGTAGCTTTAGGCAAGCAGGACCAGTAAAGAGCCCTCTGTTCAATGAAGCTGGGAGAAGTTGCTCTCTCTTAAGGAATTTATTTTTGAATACTTTCCTCTCCTAGTTCTCTGTCCTTGCCTATATATGTATATGTATATGTACATCCACCTCACCAGACCATCTTGGCAGATGTTACTCTACTCTTCATGTGACCCAGTGACCCCAACCCAGCATGTGCTGCAGGCAGTCCATCAAGCTCTTTGCTAATAGGTCAAATATCAAGTATACTTAACAATATCACTTCTGTCTAAAGGCTGCAGCAAGAGAATGTCTCTATGAAGGCAGAAAGAACTTTAAGAAAAGCCTAGGAGAACCTAAACCTTTAAGAACAAAACTGGATATAGCTATTAGGTTTTAGAAGAAAACTGTGGCTTTCTTGAATAATAAGAATAGAACTGTTTTCTCTTAAGGCCAGCACAGAAAGGGAATGAGACTACTCTGTCAATGACTGCGGAATGATATAGGTAGCAACAATTTAATTGCTGCATTCCATAAGTTGTGGATTAAACATATAAGAACAAGCATAAATACATAGCTCAGGTTAGTAGTGTATAATGAGTTTTTAGCCACCACATCTCATTTCCTTATCATTTCCTCATGGCACTTCTTTTTCCTTGACTATGGAAATGTCTGTACCCATAAGACTGATTCAGAGGTCCTGCTCAATCATTTGCTTCACAGACAGGAATATTGCAAAATAAAGCTTACCAGTTTCTCATGTACCAGGAAAATACACTGAATTCCCTAGAGCTGGACACAATGTGAATAAAACTGATGTGCTTGAAGGATTACAACATATGGAGGAAGGATAACCAAAATGATTCAGGCTCGTTTAGTCAAAGCTTAGTCCAAAACATCAGTCTGTTCATAAACCACAGGAATAGACTGTAGCCCTGCTGCGACAACCAAGAAATGTAGACAGGCCCACATAGCTCTCTCTTGTACTTAGCTCTACAAAAGCTTTGCAGCAGCATTTCAGCTGTGCAACCCAAAGCACACCCTAGCTCACCTAGCAGCTGTGTGGCACATGTCCTGTTCTAAGCTATAGTTGGACAGCTACTAGTGCCTGAGCCACTGTGTTCAAAACTAGTACAAGTGTGTTTATACTAGATTTCCACTCACAGCTCTGCCAGCAGTACATCTGTAAGATTAAAGCTTTGTCACACCAAAGGAGTGGGGAAATCCTATGACATTTAAACACTAAGCAAAACCATGAAGAATATATAGCAAGTAATAATCCTAAACTGGGGAGATGCTTTCAGGTACATATTATGATGTGACATCATTTTTTATGGTCCAATAAATTTTATGCCTGATTCAACAAATAATAATTTTGTGATACTGTTTTCCACAGCTGAAAAACCACTATATGGATGTTCTGTGAAATATGGAAACATATGTTAAACAATTTTTTTAAATACTTCTAAAACTACTGAAATAATGTTGTTTCCAGTCCAAATATGTCATTCTGTAATGTAGCCCTGAACTTGCATAGCAGAATGTCAAAGTATTTTCATTGCTAATCTGACAGGTAATATATTTTAACCAATTATCTACCTATACATCTTACAAATTATTGTCAATTAGATATACTGTTAATACAGATAATTATATGTTTCCAGTAACAGGCCTGTACTTGACATGCATTTATAAACAAATTAGGACTTCTGGCAAGCTTCGAGAAATAGAGTATTCAAAGTAATAGTAACAAAGTAGTTTTGACCCAGTTCTTTCTCTTATCCTTTTTTTGCCCCATGACTTTTTTATCCTCAACACATTTATATTTCACTGTAATGGGGAGGATTTAGCCTCTCAGAAATACACATGTGGTTTCTTACGAAGATTTCTACAGTTTCTTTTGAGTCTTAAGAATAAAGCAAAGCAATTCAAAATTTTCTAATCTCCATTAATTTGCTTTTTCAACAGAAAAATTATTCCTGTTCCAAGGGCCTGGACTGTGAAGAGCAGAACTATTCGTTGGCCTTGATGAAAATGAAATGTTCCATGGACATACGGAAGTGTCATCAGGAAAGGGTTTCGAAGCTAGTGCTGACCAAGAGAGAGCGACTAGTGGAATGTAAGAAACCTTCCTCTGTTAAACAGTCCTGGCTGCAAACCAAAATGCAAAATCATAATTCTGTTTCCAAACAGTACTTGGAAGGATTTGGTCATGCACTAATAACAACATGCAAAACTCTGAAAGTCACTAAGAATGCATTCATGCCTTCTGGACAGCTCTGTGGCAAAGATAAGCTTTTTCTCTCTGAGGCCAGTGACAAAAGACAGAATTTTTGTCCATGATTGAGCACGTACAAGAATAATTTTTTTGTCCATTTTCATAAATTCTAGAAGGCGGCTTTTAGAGGTGTCCATGGAAAGATGAGTAGAAGGAATGCTGTTCTCTGAAATCCTACAACAGAAAGGTTTTTATGAGTTCTGCTGGTGAAGAAAATCCTAACACTTAATGGTGTCTCAAGACCTACAACAGAGAGATGTGGTTTATGGATGTCTGTGGTGTCTATGTTTTCTACTGTGTAAGAGGATGGGAAGGACTGGAATTTAAAAAAACGAGAAAACCATCATTAAGAAAATACTTCTTACCAATTGCAGCCTTCATCCCAGTAGTGCAGGCTCATCACCAACAGTTTCTGATTTTGAGGTTTAAGAATGACATTACCTATATAAATGTTAATATAATAATTTATGGTTTTCAAATTTAATTTTGCATGACCTATCTACTTGAGGGACAGTTAAATCAGTGCTGGAATGAAATAAACTTTCCAAAACCACACAGCTTATTAGCAGATCTTCCTTCAACATTGAGAGGTATTTTAACTGTTCAATATTCTACACTCATTATTAAGATCATTATTAAGACCATACAGAGTTTTATAGTGAGATACAAGATAGATAAAGACTCATAACATACACCCAAGTCATGTAAGGCCAGGGGGGTGGGGGGGAGGGTGTGCACCTTAAAGGATTCTTCTAGCTGGGGCATATAGAATTTAAGACTACCTGCTTTGTGCTCCTTTTTACAATGGATGCCTTTCAGCACCAAAATGCCTTTAGTAGGATACCACAAGCCAAATGGAATTATGCAATTTGAATTAAATGTTTGTCACAAAGACATGCCTGCTATACGGTAAGGGCACCTCCATCAGAGAAACAATCTTATTTCCTATTGTTCACCCTTATCTTACTATGTCCTGAGGCAATATTCCACGAAGGCAAGCCAATAATTTTGCCAACCAGAAACTGAAAAGGATATTATAGCACTACTATAATAAATCTTGTAAAAATATTAGTGTTTGCTAAGTGTTTGTGTAGGCTTTACAATGCCTTTTAGAGGCCTGATAAGGGAGAAAACCGGAAAAAGATATGTTGGAATCCACCACGCTTCATACAAAACTCCTATAGGAATTCGGCTGACTGTTCAAGAACACACTGTGACAAAAAGATTGAGCAGAAATCCCAACTTAAGTTCACTCTTGGGCTTCTGCTGTCATTATCAGCAGCATCACCATTAGTGCAATGATACCTATGACCAAAACATTTGCTATGCTGTGCACCATATCAATACACGGTAACAGAAACAGCCCATGAAGCTTACAACTTAAAAGTGTCCTTTTAGCGTCAGTTCTCAGAAGAAGTTTTCTCTTCTGTTTTCAGAATGGGACTGTGGAACACTCCTCACAGCATGCCCTGCATACTTTACATGAAGCTGCAGTTTCACAAGATTACAGCCAAGAGCTATTCAATAGTACTCAAAAATCTGCAGGTGCAAGAGCACCCAGGTACCCTCTATCCTTTCCTTCATCACTCTCTGAGACCCAGCACTCTGGACTCTGATGAGGGGAAAGAATTACGTCTTCAACCCAAATAAGAGCAAGCTTCATTTTTAAAATACAGTCAACACAGCAACCTCTCTATGTAAAAGCTACTATGCATTTGATACTATGTTAGATTACCTTACATGATATTAAACAGGGATTTTGTGATCCCTTATCTAATATAACAAAACTTCCACTTAAGACCATCCCAAAACAAACTATGACTCCCCATTATGTTTATCACTGTTCCCAATACAATTCAGTTCTCAATTACTTTTCCTTTAGTCTCTAATCCCCAGAGGGAAACCTGCACAATTTATAAATGAATTTTTAAAAAATTATTCACTTTTCATATACTTTAATTAACAAACTTGTTAGTCCAACAAATAATCTGTTACTTATTAGCACAGAAAGGCCTACAGCATGAACTAAAACCAGGAAAACTGCACTCCTTTGCAAATGTTGCAATCAGTTCATATTACTTTTGCAGCATATCATTAGCTCCTGTATTTTAATTTGAGAATTCACATCTGCCCTTTGTGACCACAGCACATACAATGCAAGTCTTAACATTATTTTTCAGCAAGGCACTGTAAATATACATGTTCCAGGAAGCTTAGAGTTGTTAAACTGCAAAAAGATGTTATTTTATACAATTAAATAACAAATGCTGTATACCTCCTCTCAGTGCAGTTTGATGCATTATACATATAGCATTTCCTAAGTGTCTACTGCTAGAGTTTGCAAACGATATTTCTTTAGCTGTCTGTGTGTGTGTTTGTGTGTATTTGTTGGTTTATTGCCTTTTGGTGTTTGTAGTATGCCATTTATGCTGCAATATTCAATTATTTTCTCTAGCTACAAACCTTTTCTGAAAGAAGCAAGAAACAAGTTTCAAAACAGAAAATCCCTCTGCTGATCATCAAAGATGAGCTATAAACAACCATCTCTGAGACCTTTTAAATAAAAGATTGCTTTTTATAGTGGAAAGCACAAGCTGACCTAAATACAAGAGAGATCATAAAATTTCCTTTTAATTCATATGGTAAAACAGAGACATTAATGCATGCTCATGCGAGAGTTCTGAAAATCTTTCATAAATGTTCCCCAGAATAGAAGTCCATATGTTTTCAGCCATATTCCCTCCTTTCCACCCTCTTCCAGGATACACAACCATCCATGCTAGCTGAGAACATTGGTCAAACTCTGGGTTACAAAAATTAAGAATCAGTGAAATTGCTTAGAAGTCAGTTATAAAACTGCTCGTATGTCCATTCCAAGTCTTGGTCTGCTCCTTATAGCTGGCTGCACCTTAAAGACATAGCCAAACACTGAGACACTAATTTTAACGAATATTACAAATGGAATGATTCGAAAAATAAAAGTATGGCAATACTATGCTTAAGGTTTCTCCAACCAACAGTACAGGAGCAGTCTGCTTCTAATCCAACCCTGTTGGTTTCAAGAAAGATTCAGTCAAGGCACAGAAGAGCAAAACTTGTGCAAAATCAGGCCTCAATACATTTTATAATTTTGAATGGAATCGTGACATTGTGTAAATTTGTGCTTACTGAGAGGTGCTGGCAGCCAGACTTCTTGGGAAATGGAAAAGTTAGGACCCCTGTGCCTGAGGAAAAAATAGGTTTATTACTTTCGGAAAGGACAAGTTGAGGATACACAGAACAAGAATTGACAGGCATAATATTAACATCAGTAAAGCGTCTTGACTAACTCTACCTGATTACTTTCATTCATTTACTTGAAACTTCCCTTGGCACCTGGCCCAATCTCTAACCATTTCACATGATGAAATTCACATTTAAAATCTTCAATAATTCAGCTGTTCAATTAGTCAGCCAATCTATTATTCAGCTATTGATCCACCCCACAAGGAAAATAAAACTTTAATGGGTGGACAGTTTACCTTTCACAAACAGAAGAACCTGAGTTGCTGATTACAGCTTAGATTTGGTCTCTGCCAAGGCACAATTCTCCTCACAGTTCTCAGATTAGCCCTGTTATAGTTCCAGAAAACAAGAAACATCTGAAAGTTTCCAACTCTTCACCAGGAGTAACATTACAGGTGATCCTTATCTACCTCATTTGCTTTTTCCTTAGGAAATGATGTTTTGTGCTAGAGATAATTAAACACTCTCTTTTAAAAGCTATAATGGATTTTTTAAAACTCAGTTGCATTGGTTTGCTTCTTGCTTTTCCTATGTGTCCTGGGTTCAGCAGCAGCCATCACTTTTTCTCCTTCTTAGTAGCTGGTGCAGCGCTGTGGTTTTGACTTTCGGCCTGGGAATACTACTGATAAAGCCGATGTTTTCAGTTGCTGGTCAGAATGTTTACCCTGACCAAGGACTTTGTGAGTCTCATGCTCTGCCAGGGAGGAGGAGAAGCTGGGAGGAAGCAGAGACAGGGCACCTGACCCAAACTAGCCAAAGAGGTATTCCATACCACAGCACGTCATGCCGGGGGATGTAATGGAAAGTACCCGGAAAGGCTGGAACGCTGCGGGGTGGGGGCAAGATACCAGTCGGTGAGCGGTTGTATTCTCTTCCCTTGTTATTTCCTTTATCATTATTACTGTTAGTGGTAGCAGTGGTGATTTGTGTTATACCTTAGTTATTAAACTGTTCTTATCTCAACCCGTGGGAGTTGCATTCTTTTGATTCTCCTCTCCGTCCCTCCAGAAGCTGAGAGAAGAAAGGTGGCGGGGGGGGGGGGAAGTAGACTGCGTGGTTCTGATTTACGGCCTGGGCTTAAACCACAACACTATGCTAGACGTAATTTCTTCATGAGGGAACTTTCAAAAATGTTTTTCTTTTCTCTTATGAGCTCCTTACTTCTGTTCTCCGTCTTTTTAAACCGCTACCCACCAGTTCCTCTTTCTGCCTTCCTCGATGACCATTAGGCTGAAAGACCATCTCTCAATCTTTTCTCACAAGACCAAAGCTGAGAGCCCCGTAGACTTCTAAAAGGACTATGCTTGATTCAGAATAGCTCCTACAGTTAGACACTGGTGTCCCAAAGCACTGAGACCCTGTTTAACAACTTGGCCAACCAAGTTCATCCTAGGGCACAGAACTTACTCCTGCAGATACTTCAACTTCTGTGCTGCTTAAACGTTGCCACTACCAGTTTCGTGCCCTCCTGTCAGCACGAAACCAGAAAGCACAGCCAGACAATTTCTGACATATCAGCAGAGCCTTACATGGTATTTTTTAAATCAAACCTGGTTTCTTCTGTCACAGTCTCTAGCTTTTTATTCTATTCCATTTCTGGAAGAGAGAAAGGAAGGAGGGGAAAGCAGAAGTAAGAACAAAGGAGAATACCTTATATGCTTTCCAGAAATGAAGACAGCTATTCCCAAAACATTTTCTGGTGAACCACAGGTATCATAGGGTTGGTATTTTTGTGAGAGTAAGAGTAGCAAAGAAAAACGAGAGGAAAGTTGGGTCACAGATAGGCCTCAACCAGCAGTCCTCTCACACAGGGATGGTCACCCAGTACAGATGCTAAACTAACCCAAAAGGGGCAGGGTGCCTGGATCTCCTCCTAGAGCTCTCAGCAGAGTTATGTGACTCTTACCATACTTACCAATGCTTCAGTTGAGCCAACACAGCTTTCACCATTACTGGTTTTGTCCTAGGCTAATGAAAGGTCTGAGAAAAACATACTTTAGGGAAGGAGGAGAAGTGGAGAGTTCACGCAACACACGTGATGTATGGTACACAAACACATACACCTGTAAGGGATTTTAGCATCATAAGATATTTTTCCCAATTGCAGTTATAGGAAACATAGCAGTGATTGCTTTGTATGATCATAGCGAAGTACTCCACAATACAGACATGCTATTAAATGTGTCCCTCTTGAAAATGTGCTTTCAATGCAGTGAAACAATTCTAATCAATAATTTGCAGCTTGTGATCATTTTAAATTGCAACAGTGCATACCCCTACCACAAGAATCCAAACAATGGCACTTAAAAGAAAAAAGCACAACTTGTCTAATTTTCAGTTTAATGTGGACCATTTTTTTTAAGCTTATACATATACAAATTTTTTCTACTCATGCATAAATATACAAATAATAAATTAACTTCATCAAATTATTGGCAAATATTCACTGAAGTTAAAATAATCTGTAACTTTAATGCCAATAGAGCTTGAATCATAAAAACATCAAAGATAGATTTTTAGTTACTTTAAATAGGCATTCAATAACTGAAGTACCCTGAGGAATAATTACAGGCTATATTAAGATGACAGGAGTTTAAATTCATAAAGCTAAGAGTACATGCTATTAAGTGCCAGAGACACATTGAACGAGTCCCAGTTTCCTTCATACCCCCACATTTCTCCTCCCTCTTAACTATGTACAAAGAATAACCAAGTACTTTCAATCTATAGCAGATTTTTTTAGATCTTTGAAAAAATACAAATGCACACACTTGACCTGAGAAAGAAGCATCAGTGAAACCCTCTGGAGAAACACACTACACTTGTACCAGTCATCAACTGGGAAGTGCCTTCACCAGAGTGAAACTGCACAGAAATTCACCTTTGTGGTAAATGGCAGATTAATGGAAGAAAATGCTCCTTACACTCCTGACATATCAGTAATATCATGCTATTCATGCCACATTTCTGGAATGCTAGTGTTTCCCACCACCCATAAAATCTTGAGCACCATCTCTGAAAAATCTGTATCCCATCAGGAGACCACCTCAACTTGAAGACAAGCAGATTTTCTCTCCTTCCTTTCTACCAGTTTAGACAAGAAAAGGTATCAAAAGACATAAACATCTCTGTAGAATAACAGAAAACACCAGACACAATACAGGTCACTTGGTCTTATTTTGGATGTCTCTGCTGTCACTAGTCTGCAGTTTCTTTCCCCCAGATGTCTCTCTCCACAGACTCTAAAGTCACCAGTTCCACCATCTTCATATCTCCCAAACACTTCCCACCCATGAGACTGGTTACAGCATTGTCCAAGCAGAATTTCCCATGCTTCTTTTCAGCCATGTCTTTGGAGAGAGATACAGGCCAACACTCCATTAAGTGGAAGCTGAACAACCTCAGATGAAATTTATAACCATGAAAAAAATGGCTTCTGAGGAATCTATGAAAATCATAAGCAAAAAAGGGAAATGCAGTACATTACCACTGCTATTTAGTGGCAAAACATTAACTCCACAGTTCATTGCTTTGAGAGACCAAAGATTTTTTCTCCCTGCAGTGAAACAGCCCAAATTTTACAGCAATTATAACTGAAGTACACAATGGCAAATGGGAGAATATAATGAAAAAAAAAAAAAAAAACAACATACAGGAGCATAGACAGAATTTTAATTTACATAAAACCAAGCAACCACTTTACATGGCTAAACATTAGCACTAACATATATGAAAATAAAATTATGTAAGCAGAGGCTACTGTTCCTGTATTTAGAGTCCTAGAGAAGTAGACTGAATTCCACAAGCAAGGAGCATCTTCAAGTTCATATAATGTTTAAGATAACTTCAGATGACTCTGAAAATCAGATTACTTTTATTTAAGAACTCACATGCATATTTTTAAGCATAAATGCAAGTCACCCAGACTGAATGCTTTGGCCTATGGATAAATTTGACAGTAAAATGCACCTACAAAGGATCCACAGGAAAGGGCAATACCAGTGTTTTCCAGGTCAGTGTCACTGTAGTTGCTTTGATTTATTTGGCTCAAAGGAAGGCAACACATCTTTACAGAGTTCTGTATCTTTTTTTCTCTGGCATTCTTCATCTTATTCTCTCCAAAGATCTATGTTCCATCTTATGCTGGAAGTTGAGCTCTCAGTCTAATAATTAGTTGCTGTATTGGGTTTGTATGGCAAGGTTTGGGTAGCGGAGAGGCTACGGGGATGGCTTCTGTGAGGAGCTGCTAGAAGCCTCCCTTATGTCCAATAAAGCCAATGCCAGCCAGCTCTTAGATGGATCTGCCACTGGCCAAGGCCAGGCCCATTAGCAACAGTGGTTGAGACCCATACTGGAGCAGGCTGTGAAGAACTGCAGTCTCTGGCAAGGACTCACGTTGGAGCAGTTCATGGAGGACTGCCTCCTGTGGAAGGGACCCGACAATGGAGCAGGGGAAGAGTTGAGAAGTCCTTCCCTGAGGAGGCAGCAGCACAGACAGCATGTGATGAATTGACCGCAACCCCTGCTCCCATCCAGCTGCACCGCTGGGTAGGAGGAGGTAGAGAAATTCAGGAGTAAAGTTGAGCCTGGAAACAAGGGAGGGGTGGGAGGAAAGTGTTTTATGTTCTGTTTTTATTTCTCATAATCCCACTCTGATTTGATTGGGAATAAATTAAACTGAGTTCCCCAAGCTGACCTGTTTTGCCCATGACAGCAACTGGTGAGTGATCTCCGTGTCCTTATCTTGACCCATGAACCTTTCATTATATTTTCTCTCCTTTGTCCAGCTGAGAAGGGGAGTGATAAAGCAGCTTTGGTAGCACCAGGCATCCAATTAATCTGTTTAACAAATAGTTTCCTATGAAGTGAAGCTTCTTTTTTATATGCTATTTTCCCTTTGAGATAGAAAAGAAAAAGCATAAATACAGCACTATTTAAGTAACCACTGGAAAAATATATTTTGTCTGATGTGAAATTTGCTTCCTTTCTTAGCTCTTTGCTTTTCTTGGCTTTTTCTTCTTTCCTTGTTCTTTTGAGGAAGACCAAGGTTTGCACTTAAAAAGAAACACTCCAAGCAAAATCATCATCAGTTCTAAGTACTGTAGTACACTACTATACTCAAAGTACACTATGTAGCTCAGCAACTACCTGAAATACTAGGCATCTATATAATTTTCAAGCGGGGCCGACATATACTTTATTCTGCCTTGTACTACAGAGACATATTTTACCTTGAAACACACATACAGAGTTCTCTACAAATTGTGATTTCTGTATTTTCCTATCACTGTTAAATAGGGGGATCCCTGAGCCACTTTGATTAATACACATCAGAAGACAGGCTGCATGGGAGAGTGCATTGGGTCAGAAAAGCCTTCCTTAAGTCATATCTGCTTTTGAGAAGTTTGAAACAAGAAAGTTATTTCCTCAAGCCTCCAAATGACGCAGGCATCAGAGGGAGGGTTTCCTCCAGGGAAGCTGCTACTAAACCCAGGCAACAGGAGTACATCTGTAACTATTGAGTTCAAAAAGCAATGTTCTACATGTTGTCTTTGAAGTTTATCTCAGGGCCAAATGGGTGCAAATATAAGCAACCTTTATAACTTCTCCCCCAAAAATTCCACCATACCTCCCCAGGCAACCAACAGTGGTGCACACAGGGACTCTCAAAATACCTTATTTATGTCTAACTATACCTGAAAGGTGTAAGAAGTATACACTGACATGCAAAGAAACAAATTAGCCCTGTAGACGTCTGGGGAAGAAAAAGGCTTTTTTCTTTGGATGGAGACTTAAGCCACTGCTTCCTCAGTGAGTTTAATATTTTCCTCCCATACTAGGTTTACCTTTTATTTGAATTCTTTCCTGTGGCACAGCCTGAAGTGCCTTTGACTCTGTGCTTGGCAGCCACTCTTTCACTGCCCAGCTGCTTTCTCTTGCCATTGATGCTGGGATGTCTTTTCTATCAATGGACAAAATTTACAAGCACATTACAAGCAAAATTACAGGCAGTCTTCCTGCTCAACAGGAACAGAATTGAATTATGATTTCCAGAGGAGTATCTTCCACAAACAATGTGTGCAGTTTCTCATTTCCTCTTGGCAAGAATGGTATATCCAATCCCTGCTAATTGCTTCCTGTAGACACACTTCTAAATAATAATTAACACACACACACACAAAAAAAAAAAAAAAAAAAAAAAAAAAAAAAGCTGAGTATTTTAGGCAAATCCTTCTCAGTTTAAGCTCTCCATTGGGAGACACAGCATAGCGGTAGAACCTTAATATTGCTGCCTTCTGTTGAATGCAACAGGATTTTGCAGATGTTTAATTCATCCCTATATGATGCCAGGGATAGGTAAAAATGCTCAGAACAATTTCCTGTCAGATCACCATTGAAAATTACACCTAAGCTATCTTTCAAAAACAGTTCATTTCTTAACCTAGAAGTGAACAAGTTAAATGTCCTGACAAGACTTAGAGCTGTCTAATTTCAGCAATACTAATATGACAGATTTTTCTCAAGTACATATTTCGGCACTATCCAACTTGGTCTGAAGCTTCAAAATTCGGATTCAGAGTAAATATGTGTAAACGTGCCAGATACTAAAGGACCAGAGAAGAAGTGGATAAATCAGTCTATATTAAATGTATCAATATCTCCTAAATAAGTGGCACCTAGTGGATCAGGCACCTGACAAAAGTCAGGATACTTAAGGTATATTACTGGCTTTGGCTATAACATGTTAAATGATACCTGGAGGGTATAGCCTTCTTATGCTTCCTATTGCTTCATCTATATCCCCCAGACATTCTAGAGTACTTCCAGTGTGAGATTCTGTTTTAAGATATCATATTTTCACATTGTAGAACTCACAAGCTGCATGTAAAAACTAAAAATTTACCAGCACAGATTTTAAACGTGTATAATTGATGTAAAGGTTACCCCAGAGAGCCCTCCTATCTTCCCACTCCTAAATCCTCATAGACTTTTTCTCTTCCCAATGCAACCCTTGTCTCTTGTCTCTTATAACATAAGGGATTAATTTCCAAGCACTACTTCTTTGTAAGGGTGTGAACTGAACACATGAAAAGACATATGTTTAACCAAACACTTGTCTACTGCTGATGTATTCCTATTTTTCATGGACACATGAACAGTGGAGCATGTGGAGCTGTTTTAAGTGCAGTAACATATGGAATATGGTCCAAGTGACTAACACTTCTCAACACAGGATGAGACAAAGAGACTATCCCAATGGTGCATTCCTGAACATGGACTGTACACTCTAACGTGTTTTCCAGGGCTGCTTCAGCTTAAAACAGTGTTGACACCACATTGACCTCTAGCTGGTATATAACTAAGATACAGACCTTCCATACTTGCCACCTAATTCCTGTAAAAAGGGAGTAAATTTGGTCCAACCCCTTCTTTTTTAATGACTAACCTGAATACAAATGTCAAGATTTGGGTAATTTTGCCTATACAAATGTATATAGAGTATTAGGCCCAACTTTAATATTGAATTAAGATTCTATTGGTTTGATGACTATATGCTCATGACATGAGTCAGAAAAATTATTTTTTGATGCAAGGGGTTACCTTACATAAAAGATCACTGCAGAAATTTATGGGGCGATGTGTCAGAAAACAAGATTAAAAAATTAGAGAAGGTGAAGACAAAAAGAAAGTCCAGATACAAAAAGAGGGCTTTTCTTATACCTGAAAGTCACTCAAACTGAAATATTGTCAAATTAGACATAACCTCTGGGAGGTTAACTTCTTTAATTCAATTCTTCAGGAATTTAGGAAGATGAGCTTTAGGAAGATGAGCCCCAGACAAATGCATGGCTGACTATGTTGACTGCATATAGCATATTTTGCCTCTTGCTTTCTGAGTGCCATTCAGTTAGCCCTGGTTTTGATTCCTTAGTTTGCTGCTTCCGTGGTGGAAGGCATTTTTTGTTACTGTTCTTTGTCTTGCTTGAATTTATTACTCCTCTATCACTTAATAAGAGCTACACATTCAATTTTTTTCAGTGAGAAACACCAGATAGGTTTAAGACCTCATTTTTGACAGGCATCTTTTTGAAAACTACTACTCATGAAGAAGTGGATTGTTACATCTTATAAAAATACTTGCTTTTCATAAAAGGAAAAAAAAAGTCACAATTCATTTAATACTTGCAAATAAAACATATTTGTGTATGTTTATTAATTTCTAGATCCAGCGTATTTTCACAACACTCTTGACCTCCAAAATCTTACAGATGTTTGCTACCTGATGAGATATGAGATGTACATAGCAACATATATGAACAGTTAAAAAAATACCAGACATAATAATAGCCAAAATTTTACAGATTTAAAAATGGTAAAAGCTCAAAACTCCTAGTTACTTAGCAATACCTTTCAATACTGTTTAACAATGACTAAGTACAATAAGGGTTTGGTCTTACTCCCATCAGACACTACAGGAACATTGGCACTTATTTTAGTGAAATTACAAGCAAGCTTTTAATTATTTCTATATTTAGATTCTTATGTTGCAAGCCAGTGGGTATAAAAAATGCCATGTTCAGTGACTGCAGCTCCATTTGGTGTCCATATAATTGAAAAGCATCTGTACCTTTTTTTTCCTTTATGGCCTCATTCAATTGCAGAAATCATTAAGAATCTGAATGGACAGACCACATGCTACACATTAATCAAGGTGTTGAAAAACAGAAAAAACCATCATTCTAAAAGATTTATGGTTCATACCATTTAAAGCACTCCAAAACTTCAGCTTTCACAAATTCATTTAATAGGAGTGTCACTGCAATACACAGAGTGGGCTACCTCTGATTCATTCTAATCATATGAAAGTCACGCACTTTGCTCTCACATATGGTTAGCAGCCTACAGTAATTGTTCCAACCCTCAGTGATTAGGTTATTTTATACTCATTTTGCATATGAATACATAAATCCATTAGACCAACTCCAGACCACAAAATTTTGGAATCTTATCAAACCACATGGCTGATGACCTGAGGATGTGATCAAGCCAAACATTCAAAAATTGACCTAGGAAAACAGTCACCTGGAATGGTAATATAATTTGGTCTTGCCTTTTTCTGCTTTATATTCCCAGGCTTCTTAGTGTCTACCTGTCTTCAAACACCAACATAACCACGTGAACTCTCACCCTGCACAATCCTGGTCCCTCTGAATAGCAGCCCTGCCCTCAGTGTATTTGCCACTCCCCCCAAATTGGTGTCACTAGTGTACTGTCGAGAGTGCTTCTGTCCTGTCATCCAGGTTGTCAATTGAGATATTAAACAGAATGGGCTCCAGTAACAGATCCTGGAAGGGAACTACCAGTTAGCGTCCACCAGTTGGACTTTGCATCACTAAACAGGACTCTTTGAGCACAGCAGTCCAGTCAATTTCTACCCACCTTACTGCCCATTTATCCAGCCTATATCTCACTAAGCTGGTGATAAAGAGAATGTGTCAAAGGTTTTGTTGAAGTATACAGAATCCACTGACCTCCCTACATTGTAGAGCTAGTCACTTTGTCAGAGAAAGCAATCAATTTTGTCAGACGTTACTTGCTCATTGTAAGTCCACATTGGCTTCTCCCACTCACCTTCGTGTCCTTCCTCCAGAATGCTCCCAGGGCCTGAGACAAGGCTGACCTGGATCTTCTTCCTTGCCCTTTTTTAAAACAGGTGTGAAGTTTGATTTTCCAGTCAGCCAGATTGTCCCCCAATTGCCATAACCGCTCCAAGAACTGCAGCCTTTACTACACTTTTCTTTTTTGGGGGTTGTTGTTTTGTTTTGTTTTTTTTTTTGCAAAAGGCCTTAGAGGACATTAGCAAAAATGTTTCCAACACTTCAAATATGTTCTCACTAGCCAATGAAGTCAGTGTCAGATTCTGCTCTTCCTCTTCCTGGGAGTCGGTCTTGCTATCCACAGGCTGTCCCATTTGAAGCCAGCTGCCTCCTTGTACCTCACTACCTGTCTCCACTCAAGCACAAAATAACCCTGTATATGTCTATCTTTTGCACAGAAACCAACTATTTAATCACCACTTTCCCTTTTCCAGTTCCTAGCTATATTGTCTTTCCAAGTTATCAAGTATGAGTTCCGCGTTTTAAGATATACATTAACTATAATGCAAACTATTTTCCCTGAATTTCACTTCATTTTAATGTTTGTTGTTTCTGTTTCAGAGCAGGAGCAACCAGTTTTTCCATGAATGTTATTTGATCTGCTAAAAGATAATACCTTTATCTTGCCTTTTATTAACATGGTCATTTCCACTCCATTGTTCTCTCTGTGCACTATCCTTTTCTTCCACATAGAAGGTAAACCATTTAGGACAAGGAATCTGTGCTGCTTCATGTTTCTTCACTGCCTGGCACAACTGACATATTTTATTGTTCTTTATGTATCACACTAAAAATAATTTGGAATAAAAATACTAATTGATGACAGAGATTATTCAAATTATTGGGGCAAATGACAGAGGTGGGCTAGCACTACAAAAACAATAAAGACAATGACCTGGGTAACTAAGCCAGTTTGTGCACCGTCATCATAGGCAAAGCAGTAAAGAGACTGATTCAGAACACAGCAACCATAATCACACTTTCAAGAAAAAAAGGTCTCAGATTTTGATGGGACTACATATTTGGTGAATTTGTGTTTCAGTTAACAGTAATATGTTAATAAAACTTTTTAGAAACACGCTAAACCTGTCACATAATAAAGGATTAATAGCAAAATACATAACTGTACTATACAGTGTGAGGATTGGTTGATGGACAATTCTCAACAATAACTATAAATGCCAGACCACTATGCTGTGACTACCTTTTTGCCAAGACTGGCAGGGATTACTTCTGAATTGGCCATGAGCCCTCATGCAAGCCCATGTCTTTATGAATAACTCAGAAGGTCCAACACTTGCAGATGACAAAAGGGCAACAGAGTGCAAATGAATTGTAGTGACAGATCAGATTGACCTGAATGGCTTTGGTGAAATAGGTTCATTTAAGTAACATCAATTCTAATACAGCCAAATACAATTTTAGTTTAAATGAACAAAGTAGAGAAGCATCACCATGAAGACAAGATATTTTTCTATAAAATATGTCCAGGAAAAAAAAAAAAAAAAAGAAAGATAATTTATGCCTTGATGCATGATCTGAGGAAGGTTTTTCATCCTGGATCATAGAGGAAGCCAAGGTATATGATCCCTCCTGCCCTTTAAAAGCTGTGAATCAAAAGTCAGGGTCTGTGTCAGAATGACCATTTTACCACAGCCCAAAAATTTATACCCAGAATAATCTTTCTTCTGAATCAGGAAGTTATGTGATATCTTCTGTTCACAGGAGGTGAACTGTTCTGACAGAGTTCATGTTTTCACATTTGTTTTCTTCTGTTTAATATTTAGCCAACACAGAAACATATGACAGCAGGTTCAGCACAGTCATTAACCTCACATGCACCCTGATTCTGCCTGGCTGCTGCAAGCAGTTCAGATCAGTCACACTCAGGTGTGACTCTGGCATTAATATAATCGCCTTTAGACTCAGAACTTGATACTGTACTTATCTCAGCCTTTGGTCTATTTTACTTTTTTCTAAAGTGACACCAAACTGTGAAGCATAAACAGCCCATGGAGTTTTAATCAGTCAGTGACATTTCTAGTTCTAGCTCTCTTTAGCAGCATTACTGAGAACAGACTCTGATACAGTATGTTCCGGGCCAATACTCCAGCCAGCTTCCTGAGCATAATTGGCAACGCCAGGTACCCATAACAATTCTTCTGGTACTGATACAAATCACTTGTTATATTTTATATTCTTTTAGCAGTCAGGTTTGTGCAATCTTGCCTCTGTATCATGAGTATCTTGCATCCATAAGTATTACGAGAATCTTGCACCCATAAGTATCATGAGTTTCATGATATGCCAGGCAGTAATTTCTCATGTGCTCTGTGGAAATCGTGGAATTTGCAGTGCCACAATGCACACCATTATTCTGCTGTAAAAGTAACAACTCATCGGGATTCTGCAGCAGGTGGCTGAGCTGCGGGATGCTGTTAATAGGCTGCACGATATCAGGGAAGCTGAGAGGAAGCAGGACTGCCTCCTCCAGGCCCAAACTGTGCAGGGGCCTCAGGCGTCCCCTGAAGCTCATGGAGGAGTGGAAGAGGCTGTCAAACCAGGAAGCTGGGAAATAGTAACAACAAAAAACAACAAAAAAAAGAGGAAGAGGACAATTAAAAACAAGGGGCTTCCTCCTGAAGCTGTTGTCCCCACCCAGAACCGCTTTGCTGTCCTGCAGGGGGCTAAGAAGGAAGGGCACTTGCACCAGAAACAACCGGCAGTGCGCCGGTAAAGATCTCTACTGGTGCTGCCAGGAAAAAGAGATGGGTCATAGTGGTAGGGGACTCTACTTTGAAAGGGACAGAGGCACTCATCTGTCGACCTGACCCGGTCTCGAGGGAGGTGTGTTGCCTACCTGGGGCATGGATCAGGGATGTTGCAGAGAGGCTGCCTGCTCTAGTGGGACCCACGGACTATTGCCCACTTCTGGTGATCCATGTGGGTGCTAGTGATGTTGATAGCAGTAGGCTGGAGAACATAAAGAAGGACTACAGAGCCCTGGGAGAGGTGGTTAGGGGCTCTGGAGCTCAGATTGTCTTTTCATCAATTCTCCAGGATACAGGGGAAGACCTTAAAAAAGCTGGAAGGATTGGCCAGGTTAATAAATGGTTAAAAGGGTGGTGCCATAGTCAGGGGTTTGGGTGTTTTGAATACGGAACGCAAGTTAGTAGGCCAGGTCTACTGGGGGCTTGGGGAGCTGGTCTGGCAAAGAAGAGGAAGAGTGGTTTTGGTAGGAGGCTTGCCAGGCTGATCAAGGTTTCTTTAAACTAGATGCGTTGGGGGAGGGGGGCATTGTTCCATCCCAACACACACAGTCAGGAGCCAGCACCTACAATAAATGCTCGGAGCGATGCAGAGATATTCCAGCCGCTTCAGCCAATAAGCCGGCTTCATTTGGAGCTCGGCTCAGATGCCTCCATACAAACACCCATAGCATGGGGAACAAACAAGAGGAATTAGAGATGTGTGCACGACTACGGGAGTATGATATAGTAGGCATCACAGAAACATGGTGGGATGGCTCCTATGACTGGAGTGTTGGAATGGAAGGTTACAGGCTCTTTAGAAAAGACAGGCCTGGCAGGTGGGGAGGGGGAGTTGCTATTTATGTTAGGGATAGGCTGGAGAGTATGGAACTCTGTCTGGGGATGGGTGAGCAGTCGACAGAGAGTGTGTGGGTCAAGGTTAAAGGGAGAACAGCGATGGGGGACATTACTGTGGGGATCTGTTACAGACCGCCTGAGTAAGAGGAATCTGTGGATGAACTGCTCTATAGGCAGATAGGAACAGCCTCACACTCACAGGCCCTTGTTCTTTTGGGGGACTTCAACCACCCTGACATCTGTTGGAGTGAAGGTACGGCCCGGCACAAGCAATCCAGGAGGTTCCTCGATTGTGTGGAAGACAACTTCCTTCTCCAAGTAATAGAGGAGCTGACAAGGAGAGGTGCCATGCTTGACCTCGTGCTCACCAACAGGGAAGGGCTGGTTGGAAATGTGACGCTCCAGGGCAGCCTTGGTTGTAGTGATCATGAGATGGTTGAATTCGAGATCCTTGGAACAGTGAGAAGAGCATGCAGCAAGCTCACTGCCCTGGACTTCAAGAGAGCAGACATTGGCCTCTTCAGGAACCTGCTTAGTAAGGTTCCATGGGACACAGCCCTAGAGGGCAGGGGGGCCCAAGACTCTTGGTCGTTATTCAAGGATCACCTACTCCAAGCTCAGGAGTGTTGCATCCCAGCTAGAAGGAAGTGCAGCAGGAGGGCCAGGAGACCTCCTTGGATGGATAAGGAGCTGCTGAGGAAAATTCAAAGGAAAAAAGAGGCTTATAGAAGGTGGAAGCAGGGAGAGGCGGCCTGGGAAGAATACAGGGATGCTGTCCGGGAAGCTAGGGACCAGGTGAGGAAGGCTAAGGCCCAGTTAGAATTGAACTTGGCTAGGGATGTTAAGGATAATAGGAAGGGATTCTATAGGTACGTAGCGAGTAAAAGACAGACTAGGGACAACATAGGCCCCCTTCGGAAGATATCAGGAGAACTGGCTACCCAGGATTTGGAGAAGACTGAGGTTCTTAATGATTTCTTTGCTTCGGTCCTCACTGGCAAAGTCTCTGACCGCACCATCCAAGTCTTGGAAGGCAAACACAGAATGTGAGAATGAAGACCCTAGCCCCACTGTAGGAGAGGATCTGGTTCGAGACCATCTTAAGAACCTAAACGTACACAAGTCCATGGGACCTGATGAAATCCATCCGCGGGTCCTGAAGGAGCTGGCAAATGAAGTTGCTGAGCCACTGGCCATCATACTTGAAAAATCATGGCAGTCAGGTGAAGTTCCCGACAACTGGAAAAAGGGAAATATAACCCCCATTTTCAAGAAGGGGAAAATGGATGACCCAGGGAATTACAGACCAGTCAGTCTCACCTCCGTGCCTGGCAAAATCTTGGAGCAGATTCTCTTGGAAGGCATGCTAAGGCACATGAAAAACAAGGAGGTGGTTGGTGACAGCCAGCATGGCTTCACTAAGGGGAAACCCTGCCTGACCAATTTGGTGGCCTTCTATGATGGGGCTACGAAACTGATGGACAGGGGCAGAGCAGTTGACGTCATCTACCTGGACTTGTGCAAAGCGTTCGACACTGTCCCACATGACATCCTTGTCTCTAAATTGGAGAGACATCAATTGGATGGGTGGACCACTCGGTGGATAAAGAACTGGCTGGATGGCCGTACGCAAAGAGTTGTGGTCAATGGCTCGATGTCCGGCTGGAGACCGGTAATGAGTGGTGTCCCTCAGGGATCAGTGTTGGGACTGGTCTTGTTCAACATCTTTGTCGGTGACATGGACAGTGGGATTGAGTGCGCCCTCAGCAAGTTTGCCCATGACACCAAGCTGTGTGGTTCAGTTGATAAGCCGGAGGGAAGGGATGCCATCCAGAGGGACCTTGACACACTTGTGAGGTGGGCTGATGCCAACCTGATGAAGTTTAACCATGCCAAGTGCAAGGTCCTACACCTGGGTCTGAGCAATCCCAGGCACAGCTACAGGTTGGGCAGAGAAGAGATTCAGAGCAGCCCTGCAGAGAAGGACTTGGGGGTGTTGGTCGATGAGAAAATGAACATGAGCCGGCTTCAGTGTGCGCTCGCAGCCCAGAAAGCCAACCGTATCCTGGGCTGCATCAAAAGGAGCGTGACCAGCAGGTCAAAGGAGGTGATCCTGCCCCTCTACTCCGCTCTCGTGAGACCTCACTTGGAGTATTGTGTGCAGTTCTGGTGTCCTCAACATAAAAAGGACATGGAACTGTTGGAACAAGTCCAGAGGAGGGCCACGAGGATGATCAGGGGGACTGGAGCACCTCCCATATGAAGACAGGCTGAGAAAGTTGGGGCTGTTCAGCCTGGAGAAGAGAAGGCTGCGTGGAGACCTCATAGCAGCCTTCCAGTATCTGAAGGGGGCCTACAAGGATGCTGGGGAGGGACTATTCATCAGGGACTGTAGTGACAGGACAAGGGGTAACGGGTTCAAACTTAAACAGGGGAAGTTTAGATTGGATATAAGGAAGAAATTCTTTACTGTGAGGGTGGTGAGGCACTGGAGGGGGTTGCCCAGGGAAGTTGTGAATGCTCCATCCTTGGCGGTGTTCAAGGCCAGGTTGGATGAGGCCTTGGGTGACATGGTTTAGTGTGAGGTGTCCCTGCCCATGGCAGGGGGGTTGGAACTAGATGATCTTAAGGTCCTTTCGAACCCTAACTATTCTATGATTCTGTGATTCCTGATTAATACTTTCTGTATGAAGACAGAGTTGTTGCACAGCCATCAGTTTGAAAGAATCTTTATAACAGCAAGTGTAGCCCCTATCTCCTTGCTTTGTTGTCTAGTCTGTCCCCTGGTAGATAAGGACAGCTGAGATTTACTAGCAACAAACATCATTATTCACTCATAAAATTACTGCCAATGAAATGGAACTGGCAAATAGCTGTGGCAAATGCCAAAGTTTGTGGAACTGGCAAACACTGACCATCCAGCAGAGCTGAGCATTGAAACGATTTGTCCAGTGAACATTTTTTCCCCTCTATGTGAGGGCAATTGTTGTTCAAACAATTTTTAAAATTTTTCAAAGGACACTGCAGGTTATGATGTGCAATTGGAACCACTGAGCTGTATCCTTCCACTTTATCCTGATGTTTTCTTACTGTCTCAATTCACATATGCTGTATTACCTACCTTACCCTCATACCCTAACATCACATCTTAATATTTGTCATTCTCCCTGTGTTCTGTGCTGAATGTTGGAGCTGGAATGAATTTTGGAACCTGCATGTAACACCATCAAGTCCTTTGAATGTAGATAAGTCAGGAAATTATTGTCCAATCGAACTTTGCATCAAGAAAGTGATCTGAAGTCTCATTTATTACCATGATAAATACACTTCCAGTCATGTAGTAGGGGATAGAGTGTTTTATAGTTGATTGTTCAACTAGAAATCAAGAAAAATAGCCTGTGTGTGCTGTATGACCAGCCATTTAAGATCCTAATACATGCTCAATTCTGTACCAGTGGAGGACAAATCCTTGTCTCTGATATAATTGTAAGAAATTGTAAGTAGTTTGGGAACAAGGTAATTCCAGGCATTAGAATTAAACAGTTCTTAAACTGTCTGAATCTAAGTAATTCCAGGCCAGTAACTGGAGAGCAACATGATGAATACGTCATCTCATGTTAAGCTTCTATGTAAAAATACATTAAGCTGCCAATGCAAAAATAATCATTCCAGACCTACTTCTCACACCAAGTCTATTTTAGGCAGGTCTGTGAAAAGTCAGCTACCAGCAAAATCCCTCCCACTAAGTCCAGTTTCAATGCAACCAGGGCAAACTTTGAGCAACCAGATTTGCTCCCTTAGCAGAAATTTTATATATCCATAATATGAATAAGTGCAAACCTCTACAGAAATGCATTCCATCATCCACAACTACATCCTTGAGTCAGAGAACTGCAAGTACAGTACATTCTGCTGTTTCTTTTGCTGCATCCATGCTGTTGATTCTCCCACCACAAAAGTTTTCAAGAGCACCAAGCTGTTGTTATGACTCATAATAAACACCAACGCAAAGCAAGCAGCCCAATGTTCTTCTTCCCTCATTTCACTCACACACATTCAGTTAGAAGGGGGAATAAAAAAAAAGAGAAAGGAGAAAATAACAAAGACTCCGTTCTTGTAAGCTTGTAAGTCCATGGTGAGAAAAGAGAAGGCTGGAGAGGACTAGACAAGAGACGAATAAAAATACCATAGCAATTCAACACATGGTGAGGAGGTGGAGTGGGATAACACTACAGAAATGAATGCTTATGACTCTCGCATCATCGCCCCCAAAATAATCAGCCAAGAAAGATAATTACCAGGTTTAGCTTAAGTATATGTACGTGCATATGTAGAAAGGAACAGAATGAAAGGAGCTGATCAGAACCTCCATCTCAAATGAGGGATGGGTTCAATCTATTACTTAGTAGCCAAACATAAGCTCTAGGTGACATCAAACTGTAAATTTGAGTCACAAGATTTCTGACAGCAGTGTCTGTCTTAACAACATGAATTGAGTGGGTTATGGCACCATGATAAGATCAAAGCCCCAAACTCTAAAATGGTTTTAAAAATCCTCAAATAGCACTTCTGAATGTAAAGGTTTAAGAAGTTCATCAAAACCCAAACTTCACCCAATTTATGGGCTCTACATACTGGTAAGAGAGAGCCACGGAACTAAGGATTTTAATTGAAGAATGTTGATGGTTTCTAACTGAGAAATGAGGATAAAGGCCCAGGGCTCTCCACAAGGCAAATTCATACCTGCTACTGCAGCTACTCTTTCACAGGTCTTAAATCATATGGATTACAAAATCTATGGCACTAGCAGGGGCTCATCACCTTTGACAGGCAGACTACCTTTTTTTCTGAATGTGTATTTAGGAACATGATTTGAGATTCTTGTATTTGGATTGAACTTTGAACTATTTTGTGAAACTGAATATTTTTCCATTTTCAATATGCAAGCAAGTGAAAAATAAAATTCAAAATAAATAACCTTGTTACATGTTCTGTTTGATTTCTGATTTAATATCATAAGCTGTTTTGAAAAAAAGACATGTAGCTTAAGAAAGGCTGGCAAACCTACTCTGTAAGCAAAATAAAAAAATATAAATTCCCTCAAAAGGTTTATCTATTTCAGAGTGATCACTGCTAATTTTAAATAAAGCAATAAGAGGATACAGCTATCCAAACATTATGTTTCGTTAGATTTGAAACAATTTCTAAACCATTATTCTCTCTATTGTTCAGTGAAAGATCAACATTCAGGTAATGCTGAAATATTCATCATCATATTTGTCATTAAGCAAATTCAACTTCGGGATTGTTTTTAGAATGAAAGAAAATGTGGGTCACTTTCGGTTTTGTTGGGGTTTTTTTAATTAAATACAGAAGCCTATATCATGGTCTGTTATTATGTTTTTATTTCAGCAATTTTTAAAAAAATATTGTTACTCAAATTAAAACTTACTCTTAAATCTTCAAGTTGACATGATGATTCACTTCACGAGTTGGCCACCTTTTACAAAGCCAGCAAGCTCCCCAGGTGTACATCAATTCCAAGATGATTTTTAGAGAGGTCAATCATCTCTTCTCTAAAAGGAATGGGAAAATAAGAAGCAACCTTGCCTATACTGTACACAAAAATGCTGAGGTGCTGAATAAAGAATTCACCTACCAGTCCAGACAGGCAATTACTTATCAGCTGGTATATTTCTTTTCTGGTTTTCTATTGTTCAAATTCAACCTCAATATTCCCTTTCTAGAATATTTTTTTTAATTTGGGAAAATTCAGAAACCGTATTTGGCAATGCAGATTATTCATCCAAAGGACAATACACACGACTGAATGCCCCAGAAACACATTTGAAAATTTCTGTGTTAAGATCATCAAGATCAAAGAATTACTAATATTTAATTGTGTTCACAATTACATATTTGAAATGCATAGCCTTTCTGTAAATAATTTTGGGCTTAGCATTTTCTTCTCCTGAAAAAGCCACTTAAAAAGCACCCCACTGCAGTAAGTTCCTTCTCAGTATAGCTGCAGTCAATATCAAGGTTTTTCTGCACACTCAGTAACAGATTTAGGGTCTCAAAACAGCAGTAGGTGGGCCACATGCAACTACTAAAAATGTCACTCTGTTAGTGACAAATGTTTGATAGCAAGCATTGAACTACACAGCAGGAGTAACTATAGCCATAGAGGACAATGGAAAAATTACTGACAACTTCCTCTAGCTTAAGGAAAGCATTTGGATAAGTTTCAAATGGAGAGGAAATGAGAACAGAAGAATCATAAAAACAACTCATAAAATAGTCCTACACAGGAAGACTAAGGTTAAAAAAAACTTGTCATGGAGTTCAGGGAGCCATCTCTCACAGATTTTGGGATCATAGCCTGAAAGAATGCTAAGTTTCTGTATAGAATAGGAAGATTTAATGTAGCCATGGGAGATATCACCAGTCAAGAATAACCTCATTTCATTTCAGAGTGGGTGTTCCTGTAGAACTTAGACAATTTTGATCCAGGATTGATGAGTTTTAATGTATCTCCACTTACTCTCTTGCCTGTACTATTACCATGTCACCAAACTGTAAGAGAAATTTCCAGAGTCTACAAGGTGCTACAAGAAGAGAAGTGGCTTAGCAAAGAAATAAGTGCTTGCAGGCCAAACAAAAAGATGGTTGGAGGAAGGAGGGAGCTGATGCTCCAGTCTCTGAACTAATGGAAAAGAAACTTTCCACAGGTAGGAGAGGACTTTGCAGAATTTGTCATAATACAGGAAGCCACTGAGCTGCCTGAAACCAGAAGGAAAGAAAAATCCAGCTGCAATGACACACTGACAGACAATTTAATTATGGACCTTTATTCCACCTTTAGTCACCTTCAGCTTTCATATTTAAGTTAAAAAAAAAAAAAAAAAAAAAAAAAAAAAACAAACCTTCAATTTAAATTTTGTGGTCTTGAGAGTCCACTTTAAGGAAAATTTTTCAGCAAATCCACCTCAGAAGTTCTGGTGAACTGGTCAGATTCTCCAGTTACACTAGACATGTCATTGCCAAAAGGCTAGGAGAATTTTAGTTCCTTTGCTAGCTGGCTGTGGTGCTGCACAACCACATGGGTGTATCATCTGCTCTACCAGCCATCTAGATCAGGACAAAGCCTGGCTAACCACCACCAGGAAATATGACTGGGAGGACACAACTTACAGCAACTGCATAGGATTCTAGGCAAAATGTCCTAGGCAGATATCCTTTCCTGTCATATCACTCCAATGAAGCAAAATAACCCACTATTTCTGTCACTTCCATAGTCAGCAATGCTATGAGTATCTGTAGCAGCATCTTCTGGAAGGAAGGAAATTAGATAACAGGGAGACAGCAAGACAAAAAGTTTAGAATCATACAGTGGTTAACTTGATTTAATCAACTGCCTTACCAGGCTAAGAAAGAGATCTGGCATGTGGCCTGCACGACAGAGACTGCAGTGGCATGCATCCAATTATACATATCTGGCATCTAAGTTTTTCTCCTCTCTGCTCCTCATCCTGCAGCTAAATTTGTAATAGAGAATGATCCCTCTCCTTCTCATCTCATATACACGCACAAGCGAGGGATGGGGTCTACTGCACAGTTAAATGAGCTGGTACTGCTTTGAGAGCGCAGGAGGGCATGCCTTTTGAAAATATTTGGCTGTTAGCCAAAGGTTAACATCCCTCTGCAGCTAATGTCATTACAAGCCAGAGAAGAAAACATAAATAAACATCTCCAAATACTCCTCAGTTTTAACAAATAACTACTCAAGGAAAAAAAAAATTTAGGAATCTGGAAAGAAAACAGACATAATGAAAATTAACTCCTGTGCCAATATAACAGGTAGAAACCAAACAGGCTGATGCTGACGGTCCTGCATTACCCTCAGTTTTTCTCAATGCCTTCTTCTGTTACTATTTCAGCTGCTTTTGATATATATGCACATTAGCTAAAAGAAGGCACAGAAGGGCGTTATTCTCTAATTGGTGACTCCTTAGATGTCTGTGTCATTTGCTCTTCACACAAAAAAACAGTCTGACAAAGCCCCGCATGCAATCAAGTCCCACATACTTGTCTGTACTCAGTGTCACAAATGTGCAGGCCTAGCACCAGCTCTGGCTGGCTTCTGGCAATGCCTACACAAAGCAGCACATGAATGCTATTAAAAGACACATGTATTATTCAGTGGGACTCTGCCCAAACTTCACTCACTAAACTGAGCAAAAGGAGTGCATAAAATGCAGAGGTCAGGCATGAGCATTCTTACAAGTATTCGTATACAGAGAGAACCAGGCACTGCAGTTTATCATTTAAATAACCTTGTACATAAAGTGAGGAAGAGACCATGCAATATACTATGCACTGAGGATACTTCTGTAATCCAGTGGCCCATTTTAAGTGTTCTATGAACTCTGATCTTCCACTTTTAATTTTTTTAATCTTGGTTGTTTTTTACTTTCTTTTTCTGAGCCTGAGTCGCAGACACCATTAAGGGAAATAGGACAGGAAATTCAAACAAATCAGCCATCTGAGATCTGATGGGAATTTAAAGGGTTTGGATAGCCATTTTCAGTAAATGGCCCTGCAAATATAACACAGTACATACCCGTGCCTAGAGAAAAAAATCCCCACCCTTCTCTACCCACAGGCTTCCACCATATAGTACTCTGAGGGGGCCCTCTGAGCAGTGTAAAATTTCGCACTTTTTGCAGTGTAGAACTGAGTAGAGCTGGGCATCTTTGCACAGACTGTCCTCTACACCGATAGCTGTGCAGACCACAAGATGGAGTAAGCAACATACTGCAGGGTCATTCAGCAGCACTCTCTTCCTCAGACTTTTACTATTTCTGGGAAAATAATGGAAGATTGGTGAGGAGGACTGTAAACACACTCATGTGACTCGCAGCTGGGGTGTCAAAAACCACTCATATTGTACTCGTTGTTTGGCCTGTGTGTTAGACAAGTAGAACAACTGTGTTTAGATAAGACGGGCCTGAGATTGACTTAGAGACATCTGAACACATCAAACATGCTTGAGATTTCTGCCCTGCTGTGGGAAAGATCAAAGCACAGTGGTAAATGATGCCTGCATGAATCCCTGAAATAAAGAAGAAATCAGCAGATTCAGTGATTCTCTAGCATGGACTGAGGTCCACAGTGCCTGCATCCCCACCTGTGTACTTCTGTCCGGGTGCTGCTTCAGGGATCCCCAGTTGGTAATGAAAATTAATTTACTCTTTGCATTTGAATTATGGTTTTGTGGTTGACCCTGTATCCTGCCTACGTCAGCTCACACAGTATTTCAGTTTGCTGTGGGTTTGAGCTGTTTCACAAGTTTTGAAGCTAACACATCCTTCACAAGTCAGATGTTGGGGACTGCCAGTCTATGGGGCCTGGCAAAGGTACTGGAAAGGCAAAGGGCATAGCAACTAGCCAGTCCTGTGTCTGAAGTAGAAATCATAAACCTCTTCTTAGTACTCCACCTCATTCAGGAAATAATTAACCTGTACTGCTTTCCAAGAAAATCTGTGCCTGTGCAGTCACTTCCAAAAATTTATTGCATATGTAGCGTATATTTTTAAACTACCAAAATATATGCAAAATGATTCATCTTTTTACTGAAAGCCAGACTACTCAAAAAATTACATTTGTTTAAAACTAGTTTGCAAGATAATTTTCAAAGCATAGGTCTGAGCAGTTCTCCATAGTCCCTTGATCCATACCTTCATCAATCTCAATCTGTTGAATTCAGCATCAGCATTCATAATCTCTGTTCTCAATCTATATATTTTCCTCATCTACTTGCCTTCTTTGACACTGTTGAGTGTTGGCTATCAGCCATCTACTATAAGATTCCTGTGTTCGGAACAAAACTGGTCAAATGGTTTCATTATTGCATTCCCTGAAGCAGTTTGCTTTTGCTTCTGATCTTCTACACACTTAGTTATATTAACACTGTGTTATGAAAGACACCAGATGGACAGTGCTAGAAAAATCACATCCCTGTTTTCAACAATACATGCCTTAGGTCATCACCTCTCTTCCTCCCGATATCAAGAAACATTATTACATTTCTTAGAAAAATACTAAGGGATGTTGTCACAGAATGGACTCAGTCAGAGATCAATGTGATCAGACAAAAGCCATTTATTATAGAAAACTAACTCTTTATATACTATTTCTTAAAGTTGTTTGCACTAACTTGGGACATTGTGATTGGATACATATCTGTGAGGCCTTTAACAACTAACATATAATTGGTTAAGCACAGGTGTGAGAACCTGACCTTCAAAGTTTTCCAACAGTCCTCTATTTATCAACTTAGTAAATTCCAGCTCCTTCTTATCTTGCTGGAATTCTTACTCCCAGTGCCTCGCTCCCGTCCTCCTTCACCTTTAGCTGTCCCTTGGTTCACGTCTAACTCCATGTAGGCACTTGCTGATCTGGGTATGTGGCCGTTCTTTCCCAGAAAATCATCCACAGGATGTAGCATGTGGAATTTTTCTACACGAAGACAATTTCATCAGACCTCAAAATGGTTTCCAGAATCAAGGTGTTTCATATTGTAAGCTAGCACCAATGGGATGATGTCCTGGGTTCAGCAGCAGCAGTCAGTTTTTCTTCTTAGTAGCTGGTGCAGCGCTGTGGTTTTGACTTTTGGCCTGGGAAAAATATTGATAAAGCCGATGTTTTCAGTTGCTGGTCATAATGTTTATCCTGACCAAGGACTTTGTGAATCTCATGCTCTGCCAGGGAGGAGGAGAAGCCGGGAGGAAGCAGGGACAGGACACCTGACCCAAACTAGCCAAAGAGGTATTCCATACCACAGCACGTCATGCCCAGGATGTAGAACTGAGAGTCCCCGGAAGGGCTGGATCATGGCAGGGTGGGGGTGAGGTACCGGTCGGTGAGCGGTTGTATTCTCTTGCTTGTTATTTCCTTTATCATTATTACTATTAGTGGTAGCAGTAGTGATTTGTGTTATACCTTAGTTATTAAACTGTTCTTATCTCAACCCGTGGGAGTTGCATTCTTTTGATTCTCCTCCCCGTCCCTCCAGAAGCGGAGGGAAGAAAAGTGGGGGGGGGAAGTGGACTTCGTGGTTCTGATTTACGGCCTGGGCTTAAACCACAACAGTCTGCTGTAAACACGCCAAAGCCTTAGGTTTCTTCAGACTTGTACTCAGCACCTCTCATTCCACAACCATTTAGACAGATATCTCTTGTGCTTACTATTTGTAATAAGTTGAACGTTGTTGGTTTTTCCAATAGGAAAGGGTCAGATTTCAAGATGAAACTGTGAAAGCCTCTTGCTAATTTTCTCTGGATCTTGAAATGAAGAATAAAAAAAGGAATTGGGATTGAAAGCAAGATATTAGTAATAATTACAAATAAAATGAGAGAATCATCTTCATATTTACAGAGGAAATTCCCTTTGCACAGTATTCTGACAAACCTATGCCTTTTAGAACCACTGTCTTTTTTCAGGCTGATATGTTATTGTTAAGTGCATGAAACAGTGAAATAGGTCCGATATTTGGCTGACATGATTCCAGTGGGTTTTCCCAGTGGAGAAGAGTAAGGTAGTAAAGTGGCAGTGCAAGTTTTAGGATTTCTTGCAACTGAGAACAGGGGACAGCTCTTCTCATTTTCGCGCTAAACCACAGTATTTTCTGTTTAATAGTGCCCTCTAGTGAAAGAAAAATAATTATCAAACAGAAGAGGAACATTTTTTAACAGATAAAAAAATTAGGTGGGAAAATGTCTTGAAATTATTTGAGTCAATTTGTTACTGATCTTATGGCCACCAAGGGACTTCAGTGTTAATGTATGCCTCTGCTATATTCATAGAATCACAGAATGGTTTGGGTTGGAAGGGACCTTAAAGATCATCCATTTCCAACCCCCCTGCCATAGGCAGGGACACCTTCCACTATGCGGGGTTGCTCAAAGCCCCATCAAATCTGGCCTTGAACACTGCCAGGGATGGAGCATATTCTTATATCTTTCCTAAGGCAGCACTTAGGCCTACAGAAAGGTAGGCATTCTCTGCATTCCACGGTTAATACTATAACTTACAACAAATACTTGTCAGTTGAGAGGTCTAAAATAATCTTATAAAAATATTTTTAAGCAACCACATTAATAATTTTATAACGTACCCATATAACAGCTTTTTTTTTGTTAATACTGTATTTTTTTAACTGCCGTGAGAAGAATAAGATAAAACACCAAAACATAATGCAAATTATCATGTGGAGGCTTTTTTTACATACAGCAGAAAACAATTCACTAATCTGTCTTTGCTGAAGTCTATATTGGTAAGTCTGGCCATAGTTTTTTGTCTCATGTTGTGTCTTACTTATACAATTCACACATGTGGAATAGCGTATAGAAGTGAAACTCATCTTAAAGCAGCTCTTTTCTAGACAGTTTTATACGAAACAAAGGAGACTGTAGAAATTAGAGCTAAATAAAATGTGACCCCTTTTTAAATTCCCTCCTTCCTGATACTTTGGGCTGCTCTGAGAGACACTTACTTCTAATTCACTTTCAGCTATGGCATAAAAAAAGAAAAAATACTCTGAGGTTTATTCCCTACAGTGAAAAGTCTCACCCTCCTTACCAAGCTGGCTGATTGTAAAGATTTTCAATACTAAACCAGTAAAAGATAATTCCAATTTCTTCCTCTCTTAACTAACCCAATTACCCAATTTCAGGTCTGCTGAAGAACTATGGGAAACAAGTAGAAACATTACTAATGCTATCATAAAGACTAAGTGTTCTTTTGACAATGACAACCTGGCTGCAGTCCACCACTCAGAAGACAGACATCAGCAGTGTGCCTGCAGCAAAGCCTCTAGGTGGTGACTTCAACTCGTTGCCAGTTTCTCCAGTTAGGAACAGTGGCATCCGGACTGCAGTACCATTAGAGGCAGAACTCACTTCCCTTGGACGAGCTTCTACCTGAGGTCTCAAAATGACAGTACAAATACACACTGAGTCCCATTTAGCACACAGGTAGTACCAGCTGGAAAAATCAACATCAGACACTTGCAAGCTCAGTTGCACAAAACTTGTAATCAAGCATCTCCAGCTGAAATCAAACCCCTATTGGTGGACAGCTCTGCAAGGGTACCTCTACAGGCTTATCCACGGGGCTTGATCTCTCATGGACTCATAAACTCAGAATACCAGTTTGGAAGCGATCTAAAGGATCATCTGATCCAACCTTTCTTGGCAAAAGCACAGTCAACGCAATGTTCCAGCACCCTGTATAGCTGAGTATTAGAATTGTCCAACACTGGGGAATCCATCACTTCCCTGAGGAGATTATTGCAATGGCTGATTGCTCTCACTGTGGAAAAATTTATTCTTTATGTAATGTATTATAAAGTACCAAACAACACCACAGCCTTATGCTGATTTGGTGAAATATAACAATACGGATTGAATGCATAACATTTTATATGAGTTCCCAGGCCAAAATGCAAGAACTGATTTCTGCTTCCTTGGCATTATCCGTATGTATCCCCAGCTGAAACCAGTTTTGGCAAGCCGAAATCCACAAAGATGTCAAGAAGTCAATGATTTTCATCAGGTCCACCCTGCATGCTTAGAGCTTTCGTTTCCTCAAGCTTGCCTCAAGCCTCAAGCAGAGGCTTTTTGTTTTCCTCACTTTTTGACTCATCTTTGCATGTTGTAAGGAAAGAAAATGGGTGGTTCGTTTTCGATTTACAGAAAGAAGTCAGTGATTACTGTCCGTATAGAAACCCACCAGCCTTAACTCGGCACTGATCATCAGTCTCCTGCAGTGAGAGCAGCCCATGCGTGGGTTTCTTGCTCTAAAGTTCCCTGCTCTAGGGACAGAAGAAGGTTTTTCCCCGGTTTGGTCTGAAGTGCCACCAGCAGCCCCAAACCTTTTTCGTCCGAAAACGGAGCCGCGCCCGTTTCGCAAAACAGGAAGCGGGATATGCACCGCCCCGACCAAATGGCGGCCGCGGCCGCTACCATTACACCGCCACCTGCCGCTGGCCACAGGCACTACCACCCGCCCGCCGCACCGCGGCGCCGAGCGCGGGCAGCGCCGGGAGGGGTTCGGCGGCGGTAGCGCGCTGCCCGTGGGGAAACGCGCCCAGCGCGGGCTGGCCGGGGCGGGCTGCGGTAGGGTCAGCGTCGCGGGGGCCTGAGAGGAGGGCCAGGGCTGAGAGCCACCGGCGCCCGGGGCTGTGGAACGGGGCTGCGGAACGGGGCTGCGACTGGCTGAGGGCGCTGCCGTACGGCAGAAGGAGCGGGCACAGCCCCGCCCCGGCCTGCGCCGCGAGTCAGGTCCTGCTCCGCTTCGGCCGAACCGCGCCGAGGCGGATGAGAGAGCTCCCTGAGCGCACTGTCTACTGCTGGAGACCTGGCGCCAGTAGTGCGGCGCTCAGCAGCGCCTCACAGCCGCCGGCTCTTAAAGCAGCAAGGCGCCTTGCGTCTGCAGTGCGGTCGGTGCTGCTGGGGACAGCGGCCAGCCTCTAGCGCTGTCGCTGCCCTACACAGGAAAGGTTTCCTTATTCTGTCTTTTATATTTTTTCTGTCTCCTGTCGGTGGTCAGAATGTGCAGGAAATGATGTCGAGAGAGATGGGGGTAAAAGTGAGCAGGGACAGCGGAGATGGGGAAGACACAAAAGACTGTGTGTGCAAGCGGTGTGTGACCACAGGAGACAGAGATTGTCAACCCCACAGGGAGGATTGTGAGGGGAGACGGGGAAGAGAAAACCCCGCAGTCAGTCCACTTCTGTGTCTTGTTTTCTTCCATAGGCAAATCCAAACCTTTATCAACCTTAATCTGAAATCATTCTAAACCCCCATACTTCATCTCTACCATCCTAACCACAAAATCATCTTAGGCAGAACCTCCTCCTTCTAGACAACCTCCTCATTCCACCACAACACTGAACAGAACTTCTAGGTCATCTGTTCAGTCCCCTACACTTCCTCCATACATCTCTGTCAGAGACCAACCTACCTGGGGTGGCTTTTCACTCCTTGACTGACTTCTCCATAGCGCTGCAAGAAGGCAAGAACACAATCTGGCAAAGGATTTTATAAACCAAAGTGACTGTCAGTTTTACAGTGCTGTCTTTAAGGATTCACAGTTTGTTCTGAGGAGGGAGCTTGTGTACCTTTTTGCCTAACCCATCATTTCTGCAAGTCAAAGTTAGGGTATGTCTTCTCTGCCTCATTTCATATGAATCATAGAATCATAGAATGGTTAGAATTGGAAAGGACCTTAAGATCATATAGTTTCAACACCCCTGCCATGGGCAGGGTCATCTTCCACTACACCAGGTTGCTCAAAGCCCCATCCAACCTGGCCTTGAATGCTGCCAGGGATGGAGCGTCTTTCACATGTCTACATACAGCTTTTCCTGCTCTATGCAGTCACTTCATAAAACTTGGCTTTTGATACTGTTTTGCTGTGTGCATGTCATACCTGTGATGCACTGATGCTATGGGTTAGTTCAAAGTCTCTTGAGGTTTTGTCCCTTCATTTCAATATTGTTCCCCAGTAATACAGGGTCTAGTATTAAACTGGCCCTGTCCAGGTCAAATAGAAGTCCCCTTCATCTCCCAAGAAGGAATTCCACAGCTGTCACACAGAGTGGATTGTTACCAGCATGATGTCCTAGTGCTCTGCTATGTAGACGTGCTCAGCAGTGTATACAGAAGGAAATACTTTTCCCTGTTCCACCCATTTTCATACACTCAATGCAAGTGAGTGCTAGACATGCATTCTTACTTGGTTTTTACTTTGCATTAATAATGCTGGCTATATATGGTGAAAGGATGAGATTCAGAACATCTAGGATTTGCTGCTATTTCCATTTGAAATGTACTTACACAAAAAAGGATTCAGTATTAATCTGCTTAAAATGCGAGAGATGTTAAGTGACAAGAAGCTGGGAACAATGATTTGGAAATGGCAGCTCAATTATGCAGCTTGGGGAAAAACAAACAGAGACTGAAATTGAAACTGAAATGCTTGTAATTCATCCTGTTTTGAATGAAAATTTGGATAACATTTACTTACTGGTGAACAGCCAGACTCAGCTGCAAATAGTACTGTGTAAAGAGCATTCTGAAGGCCTTTACAAAAGAGTTGAGTACAGACTCACTGTGCTTCAGAGACCGAGACAGTGGCAGGAGGCAGATAGGAAGGGAAGAATATTCTCCTTGAGAGGTTCTCCACATAGCTTTGGCCAAATGAGCAAGTCCAAAGGCTCCCATGAAGCATGGGTTAACTGAGTCTTTCTTTCTTTCTGTTTGTACAGGAAAAAGGCCAACATAACAGCCAAAGACCATGAATATCCGTGATGAATGACCATGTCAGATTAGCTCGCTGTACACACTCAGCATGGTTGAGTTCATGGGATGAACTCAACTGAGTTCATGGGATGTTTTCTGAGTTTGTTTGCTCAGCCTTCAAGTATAAGCCTGAACAGCACTGACTTTTTGAGCTTTGCCAAGACTGCCCTCAAGACCAGGCTCCTACTCCACACAGGAAGAAAGCATCCGAGTGCAGGCCACCCATGTAGCCTGCCCATGCTTTGGCAGGGCAGTGTGGTACACTTTCCCATAAGGAGCAATGCACTCACGCACCGATGGAATTGTGCCAGCTCCCTCCCCATGTCTTATCACCGCCACTGCCTAAGCTGTGAGTGGAGGCCTCTCCAAGCTCCTAAATATGTTCTAAAATGTTCCTTGTAAACAAGAAAAACATAATATTACAGACTTGGTTTCTTTGTAATTGTAATTATTGACAGTAAGTATTAAAAAATCTTGGGGGCTTTTGATATTTTTTTCTACCTGTCTCAGTTTAACCATATGCTTTTGATTCTATGTGTCTGGCTGGGGAGAGAATTGCTTACTGGGGAAAAGGAGCTTGAGGTTTTAAATCCACACCAGAGATTTCTCTTTGATTATCAGCAGCTGCAACCTTTTTTAGATTTTCTGTAATGGAATTTCTTATACATTGATGTGGCTATAAGAGACATACTTCATTCATCTACAATATTTAGTGGTTTGGGATAAGCCTGAAGGATAGGGTGCCCAAGAGATTTCCCCTCCAACCGGAAACTTCTTGCAACCATTTAGGTGGAAAAGAGGTGGTCCTGGAGTTCCCCTGACAGAGCAGGAATATATGTGAAGCCACAACGGTTCTCCTCTCTTTGAAGGCTCATGGTGTTCTATCCTGGGCTGCATGAGTAGTAGTATTGCTAGCAGGTCAAGGGAGCTGATCCTTCCCCTCTCCTCAGCATTTGCAAGGCCACACCTGGAGTGCTGTGTCCAGATCTGGACTCTCCAGTAAGTGCAAAAGAAGACAGGCATACTGGATGGAGTCCAGTGAAGCACCACTGATGTAATTAAGAGAACAGAATTCATTATTATATATATATTATATATATTATTATTATATATTATATATTATATATATATTATATCCTAATTCACATTAGGACAGGCTAAGAGAGCTGGGGCTGTTGAGCCTAGAGAAGAGAAGGCTCAGGAGGGATCTCGTCAATGTATGTAAATACCTGTAAGGAAGGTGCAAAGAGGATGGAGCCAGGCTCTTCTCAGAGTGTCCAGTGGCAGGACCAGAGGCAATGGGCACACGCTGAAATACAAAAGGTTTCATCTGAACATTAGGAAACACTTTTTTATGTGAGGGTGTGAAGGTGACCGAGCCCTGGTACAGGTTGCCCAAGGAGGTTGTGGAGTCACCTTGGAGATGCTCAGAAGCTGCCTGGAGAATGGTTCTGAGTAACCAGCTGTAGGTGGCCCTGCTTGAGCAAGAGGGATGGACCAGATGATCTCCAGAGATGCCTTCCAACCTCAGCCAGTCTGTGACTTTGAAGGACTGTCTTGACCTGCACCTCATGAGTGAATCCTGTGGCCCATTTCTCCATTGCCTTTACAATTCTTGTAAGTTACTGAAAACAGTATCAACAGCATGCACATACACACAAGAAGGAAAACCACAGCAACCACCAAATTCCAATATTGTAGCATTTTACATCTGCTCTTTCTGATGTAAATCACTAGCCCAAAATAGTCTGAATTTTGCATATTTTATCCCATTTACAAACATGCTAGCCAGCTTCTCCCCAGAAATTTTACCTTTCTGAATGTTAGATATGAAGGAATTTTTCCCTTCTTTCAAAATAGCCTAGAATAGCAGCAGTATTTGAATACACCAAATTACAGTTTCTCAGAGCATAGAGAAGTAGTACCTCAATGGATTGATATCAGGAGCTGCCTACAAATGGGAACATAGCAATGACTAGCTGAGGTATTTCTAATGCATCTATTACCTTGACACAACAGCAAATATAGATGTTCCTCATTTCACAGATGGAGAAACTGAAGCACAGAAAAACCTATTAGTGATGTGTAATCAATGAGTCAGAGTAAAGAAAATAAAAGGGAAGGTATCAGGAAAATCTATATGGGTGAAAAGAGCGAGAGAACAAAAAGAGATGTGAAAAGTTTGGCTAAAAGGCTTATAGTGATCTCAATGTGTACTTACCCACTTAAATGCACAGAAATGGCACATGTAGCACTGAAAAGTTTGGTACCTGTATTTTTAACTGACTAAAGACAAGTAATTCTGTTTTCCTTGAGTCACTCCTAAATTAGTCTGTTTGTATATAGGGAGCAAAAAGAAGAAAAAATAGCTCCAAACCACACAAAATTAAGTATCTTGATATAGCATCTACAAAAACAGCTGGCCATAGTTCTCAGCTAAATTCACTGACAATGGTCCTGATTTTTGCTACAGTCTTCTCTGTTCCTTCCTTCATAATGTAACTTGCTATAGCTGCAGTCAGATTTTAACCCTTGGAGTTCTACATGTGCTCAGCAGTAACACATATCTAAGACCTCTGTTTATGCCATTCTTGCACACTTCAGTTAAAGTGCACAAAATCAGTATCAGATAAGAATGCTCCATCCACAGGTACTACATTAGCAATATCTAGTCATCATTTTACACAGAATTAAATGAGCCATAGGAAGTCATAGTGACATATACCACACTCCACAAAGAAACAAATCAAAAGCACAAACTGGAAGGCCAGAAGCAGGGAGGAAACCAAACTGGTATCTTTTGGGAGTCTTTTTTTGAAATAAGGAAGGTACAGAACTTTGGACACAGAAGCACAGAAAAATATTAAAAATATTTTTACACATATAGGAGGTAGACTGTGGAGCTAAAAAAAAATGGTCAGGGAGAGACACAATCAGTAAAGCTGCATGTTCCCGTCCTGTGAAAATTCCTAAGGTTTTGCAGTTTCCCTTGCTAAATCACAATAGCCAAAATCTCAAAGGTATTCACAAATGAAACACATGCGAAAAAAAAAAACCAAAACAAACATGACTAGATAGAGAGGTCACACTACACTTTTTCTGTTTCAGTCATTTTGAAAGTCATGTTTTTAGAAGTGCCTGAATTTTCTAAGGGAAATATTAGTTAGAAAAAAGAAACTGGTTTTGTTTGTTTTTCAGGAGTCTAAAGCAAGATGTCAAAATTAACATTAGAAAATGATAATAAGCCTTTCTCACAAACAGGCTTCTTCTGGAAAAAAAAGAAGAAAACAAAACAAAAAATTTTTTTTGAATGAGAAAAACAACTACTGAAAATCCTGAAGCAGCCACAGTAATCTAATAAACCCTTCCACACGTCAGACTCTATAGAAAGGAGCTGTTTTGAAACAGTAAAGGTATAATTTTTTACATTATTATTCTCTCTTTTCTCTTTTAACCCAACACATTGATAGCATGAAGGCATTAATGGACATTCATGCACATGAAAGACAGGAAAGAAGAGGTGGAATTTACTCTTTTTTCCTTCCAAATCTGGCATCAATGAAAAAATGTCTAGGAGAAAGCAATTGTAACTCAGGTAACAACTGCAACTCACAGTGCTATAGACTAGTGATTATGGTGATAAGAAATGCTGGTATTAAAGTCAAAAGATTAGCTGGCACCATCTAGTACTTGAGAGATGCTGATCCGTTCACTGCCAGTAATCTTTGTCCTGGCTATTTTCAACACATGAACCATGAATCCCTGGCATTACCCTACCGCTTGAATATATGTCGCATGTAGATAATAGTCTTGTAAAACAGTTCTATCAGCATGCTGATGTCTTTGTTCTGGTGTACCCGGAATGAACAGTATTTAGAAGAAAACATTGGCCTACTCATTAAGTATCTCTCAATCTATCTCACGCTGTAATAATGCAATTCCAACAAGAAAAACATATTTATCTTCATTGAAAGTGTGCGTCAGTGAAGAGCAGAAAGTAGCTGAAATACAATTTACAATAAAAGAATTAAAGTGGTTGATCAAGGTATTCATCAACCCTTTAGGGGAATTAATAAAAAACATAGACAACAATCTAATAACAAATTTGTGAATTGGTTGATGCATGTAATTCCTTGTTAAATTTTAAAGCTATATAAGAAAGATGGGGAACAGTAATCTAAATTGTATTAGCAATTCAGATTCCAATTACAGACTATAGCTCAGCCATCTACAAGAAGCAAGAAGGATTTCAATTTGCATTGTCAGATTTTATGCAGAGAATAGAATAGCATGAGTGTGACCTTTCTTGGGATCGTCATAAATGGTCAGCAAAATAACAGATTGGTATTCTGATCCTTATGAGCAGTAGACGATCTGAGAATGTAGTAGAAAGATGACAATTCAAAGGCGTCAAGATAGGGAACAAATTACTCAGGATGATAGAAATGGAATAAAAACTCTCATCTAGCCTGATCTCCTTTTGTGAGAAGGTGGCCCTGTTAGTGGATAAGGGAAAGGCTGTGGATGTTGTCTGCCTAGCCTTTAGTAAAGCCTTTGACACTATTTCCCACACCATTCTCTTGGAGAAACTGGCTGCTCATTGCTTGGATGGGGATAATCTTCACTAGGTAAAAAAAACCTGGCTGGATGGCCAGGCCCAAAGAGTGGTGCTGAATGGAGATAAATCCAAGTTGACAGCCGGTCACAAGTGATGTCTCCAGGGCTCAGTACTGGGGTCAGTGATCTTGATGAGGGGATCGAGTGCACCCTCAGTAAGTTTGCAGGTGACACCAAGCTGGGTGGAAGTGTTGATCTGCTGGAGGGTAGGAAGGCTCTGCAAAGAGATCTGAACAGGCTGCGCTGATGAACTGTGGCAATGGTATAAGGTTCAACAAGGCAAAGTGCTGGGTCCTGCACTGAGATCACAACAACCCCATGCAATACTTCGGGAGGAGTAGCTGGAAAGCTGCTTAGCAGAAAAAGACCTGGGGGTGATGGACAACAGCAGGTTGAATATGAATCAGCTTGTGCCTAGGTGGCCAAGAAGGCCAACAGTTCCTGGCCTCTACCAGAACTAGTGTGGCCAGCAGGACTAGGGAAGTGATCATCCCCCTGTACTTTGCACTGCTGAGGCCGCACCTCAAATCCTGTGTTCAGTTCTGGGCCCTTCACTGCAAGAAAGACACTGAGGTGCTGGAGTGGGTCCAGAAAAGGCCAGTGAAGCTGGTGAAGGATCTGGAGCACCAGTCTGATGAGGAGCAGCTGAGGGAACTGGGGTTGTTTAGCCCAGAGAAAAGGCAGCTCAGGGCAGACCTTATCACTCTCTACAACTACCTGAAAGGAGAATGTAGCAAGGAGGGTGTTGGTCTCTTCTCCCAGGTAACAAGTGATAGGATGAGAAGAAATGGCCACAAGCTGCACCAGGGGAGGTTTAGACTGGATGTTGGGAGAAATTTCTTCACTGAAAGGGTTTTCAAGCACCGGGACAGGCTGCCCAGGGAAGTGGTTGAGTCACCATGCCTGAAGATATTTAAAAGATGAATAGATGTGGCACTTAGGGACATGATTTAGTGTTGGGTTAATGGTTCGGCTTGGTTATCTTAAAGATCTTTTTCAACCTAAACAAATCTATGATTCTGTGACCTATATCTTGCCTATTTATGGTCTAAAGCTAAACTGGTGTTTCATTTAACTTGTAAATTCCTTAGCATTTCTTGTCGTGGAATGGACTCAGTCAGAGATCAATGTGATCAGACAAAGCCATTTATTATAGAAAACTAACTCTTTATATACTATTTCTTAAAGTTGTTTGCACTAACTTGGCACATTGTGATTGGATACATATCTGTGAGACCCTTAACAACTAACATATAATTGGTTAAGCACAGGTGTGAGAACCTGACCTTCAAAGTTTTCCAACAGTCCTCTATTTATCAACTTAGTAAATTCCAGCTCCTTCTTATCCTGCTGGGATTCTTACTCCCAGTGCCTCAATCCCATCCTCCTTCACCTTTTGTTGTTCCTTGGTTCATGTCGAACTCCATGTAGGCACTTGCTGATCTGGGTATGTGGCCATTCTTTGCCAGAAAATCATCCACAATTTCTAATCCAAGCATTTAGGGACAAGGACTAAGAAAATACTACTCTTTAGGATTACATGACAAAAGGTGACACTATTTAGATATTTTACTCAGAGCCCTTTAATTGTAGTGCATGATGTGACAAGCATTTACTGAAGGCAGCCCACAGATCTACCTGTTCTGCGCAACATGTCATGAGCTGAGGGCAGTAGCAGATCAAAAATCATCTGCAACGTGCCACTAGAGAAAAGAGGAAAGCAATTTCAGGTGAAATTCCCAAATTGCCCAAGGATGTAACACCCTCCTGTTACCCAGGAAAACATAAACTATATTCAACAATCCCTGACCTTCTGACCTGAGGAAGACTTCCTGCTGCCTTCAGATCTAGTGGTTAATTTAATCCTGACTCTGTAAATGCAGTACATCAACCAGACACTTCCCAACATCCTGCCTTGTAACCACATCAGAAAGTTGAGTTATGTTTCCAGGGAAAAGGAGGGGAACCATCTCCATGCCCTGTCAGCTGTGCCCTGACGTACCAGATTGCTGTGGTACAAGTGGAATGCAAACAAACAGCAACACCACATCCTTCCGGAACATCTAAAATATGCATTTTACCTGCTCCATCCTATAATTACGTTAGCCTTTTTTTCAGCTACTCATACTGGTGATTCAGTGCTATTGCATGCCCAGGCAAGACATACAGATCTCTTTTTGTCACCTCTTACAGTCTTCAGCTTACTGCAGAAGTTCCCCTTATAAGCCCCTCAAAGCATGGCTTTGAACATTGCATTATTCCATTTCTATCCCTCTTCATAACATTATGCTGTCTCTATTTTTATTATGCCAGGGGAGAAGGGCATCTCTTTCTTTCTCACATGCTTTGACTGGCAAGAGCAATCAGCTTTAGTCTCTGTGACATTCCAAAGTGCAGACCTGTCCCTTACTGCAGAGATGCTAGCGGATGTCATGTCACCTGGCAATTTCCCTCACTCAAGTCCCTGCATGCAACAAACAGCAGTAACTGAACAGAAACCACAGGAAAGTGAAAAAAATGGGAAACAAGATGTTTATAGCAGCAGTGGGATTAGTTATTTTTTCTTAAAATTATTATTTTATATCTATTCCTCATTAAGTTTCCCAAAGCTAAAAAGTCAGCGCAATTCAGCCGTGGGTGAAGGAGTTGAAATAAGACAGTGTGTAAATTTTCTTTCACAGCATGGTGTATTGCCATCTGGTGGCTGTTTTACCTATACTGTACTGAAGGTGTGAATAAAGTGAGTGCACTTTTCTTTTTTTAATCTTTTGTAAGCATAACTATTTAAGAAATGTGAGAGAAATCAGTCACAAGTGGATGATGTTTATCTCAGCTTTTCTGAAACTTCACTCTCACTTAGTACCATTCCATCAAACTATTTGTCCCTTATGTGTGCAGGGTGTTCTTCTGAGCTTAACCTGCATACTGATTGCCTCACTAATGTAACTCTTTCTTACTTTTTTCTTTTATGTTTAGTGAAATGCAAATGAGTGATTTTTTTCTTACAGCATCTTTTTTTTTTTAACTTTTTAATGTATTTTACATTTGATTCTGAAAAAAAAAAAAAAAAAAAAAAACACAAACCAAACCAAAACCAACTCCTCTAACCAGAATCTGTGAAATCAAAGTCAGTTTAGCATAAGCTTCGATGTGTCCAATGAATAAAATAATTAAAAGCATGAAGAAAATGTGACAATAAAAGCTACGTTCCAGCAGAAGTGTCTTAGTTATATGTTTGTATGTTCTGCCCAATAGAACAATTCTTTTCCTTAGGTGTATCTCCAGAGTACACACATACAGTAAATGTCTGTACAGAAAATTAATTACAGTGATGTGTTCTTTGGATTATCTTTAACATCACTTAGTCTCCTATAGTATCATCCATACAGAACTAAATTTACTTGAGATCACCTCAATTCAGGAAGGGATCTCTATTTATACATAAGCCTGAGACACATTTTTCTGAACAGTAGACTTGGGCTAGCACTTTAATGCTTTCCTGGATAAATGCCTATAAAGAGATCTGTGTTGATTATGAAACTGTTCTGCTTTGGTGACAGCGAGAAGAATAAATCACCAAGTGACTCTTAGTGACTTCATCATTGCTTTGATCTTGTTTTTTCATGAAGATGTAAATCAGATATAACAAAATCAAAACAAAAATCAGTGGAAGCAGGTGAAGTTACATTGGTAGTAGATAAACATAAAGACAAGAAAATCACTCTCAGCTACCATCTAACGATCTCCCTTGGAAACTCTCCTGGATTTTGAAGCCTTTCACAATCATCTTGCCTAGATTTGAATGTACAATATTTAAGAAACAAGAAGTTTCTTCAGTCTGAAGAAAGTTGTTGCTGTTGCCCAGGGCAGACATTGGCAATGGGATATTGTCTGTTTATTGTGCTTGAATTATAAGGGAATAGAAACAAGCCTTTTGCTGCTGGGCTTTTCTTAGTCCATAAAAATGAATGGAAGAATTTATCTGACCATTATTCCATCCACCCTTGCCAATGAAGGAATAAGGACTGGAACTGAAAGAAAAAGGCTTTTCTGACCTTGCCCGCTGCCAAATGAAGGCTGTTTTCAGCTGCTGACACCCTCACCCGACCTGCTGCTTCTTAAGGTGGCTGAAGCAGCTTCCCTGCAAGACAGTTGTTATAGTGCATGTGGCAGAACATGACCCTGGCATCAGCTACTGTTCCCCATTGCTAACTGTTGATACTAATATGTACTTCCTAGAGCAGCTCTTTGGCAGTCTCACAGCTGCAGCACATAAAGCTCACGCTAAGCAAATATCACCCAGAAAAACACTGCTGACCACAGGAAGCAGAGATGAATCACTTCCTTTTTATAGTCCTCTGTCTCCCATTTTACTTTTATGTGAGATCAGAGAAGAGAAATAATCACAACTTTCATTTGCTGGGAAGTAGAAGAAAACCAAGCAACAGATTTCCAACTATGGTTTCTCGTTCAGGTGCATTGGTTATAGCCATTTAAACAATCCTAGGCCTCCTTCCTCAGTCTCTCTTCTCCATCTCTGTTGTGCAAATGCAAGTGTTTAAGCCCCAAACTCTTAACAGACCAGTGATCTGTCTGAAAAATAACCTGGCAAAATGAATTGGCTATTTTCAGCCATACCAGCTCCCTGATGCAATTCACTGCTCACCTACATAAACAGTAGGAGAGAAAGAAGTGACACTTCTCTCTCTACAGAAAGATGTGAGGAATGAGCAGCCGTGGGAAAAGTGAGTAGGTAGCAGACAGAACCTGTTTTCTTTCATGCAGAAGTACCTGAAAGGTACATTGTATTTCAACCATAGAGTCCATCTTCCATTTTAAAGAAAGCATTAAGCTTGCCGAAAGCTATCTCTTAGGGAGCTCAGGCCAGTTAGGACAGTGTGTTGCACTTTGGGCAATACAGAGATAGATTTGCACAAATAGGAATTTCAAAAGTGCCTTGGTACTTGTCTTCAATGGATATGAACATCTGTTCTGAAGTGTAACTGTACCTGTGTAGCAGTTCCCAGGGTACTAACTTTATTGCCTCAACAGAGGAAATCCAGGTCCCTCAGGATTGCCAGCTTTCCCTAGATAAGCAATTAATTCAGCAGATAGCAGTAGCAGACACTGATGTGCCCACACAGGAGGCTGTGTTATGCATAACAAACCACTAAATTTCATTTTCAGCACTTTAGATAATGAGAAAGGGAGATGAAGCAGTTTGCTGAACCAAATGAACTACCCTGTATTCCAAGTGCACCTGTGATTGCTGGTGTCATTAAAACATGCAGCCGAAGGTGCCCCTGAAATCCTAACTTCAAGTAGGTTTTGATAGTCTGCAGATAGAAAGGCCCTGATCTAGGCATGAAGAAGACACGATTGCCTCAAAAATGAGGAATTGAACTGTGCATCATATTTTTTTCAGCTCTGCTGTGATGTCCAAACCAGTTGGCAATCTGGATCAGCCGTTACTGTGTGAACAAAGCATGGCTTCAAGCCTGCAGTTGCATTCAGTTTAGCTAAGAGTTGTGTTGGGAAACATTATGTATTTAAGGTCCAAATACAAGATGATGACGCTTGGCATTTCCTAGAAGCTGATATCCACAGGTAGTGGCAGAGGAACTCATATAGCAGCAGTGTCAGTGCTGCCATACTTAATAAGGGTTGACTTCAAGTGCCCAGAGGTTTGTTCTTCTTCAGCTTCTGTATTTCTGCTTTATAGTTCGCATTTTTGCTTTATATTTAGAGCAAACACATTTCCCTAGACAGCCTGCAGGCTTTCCCCAGGAACTGCAGGAAGCCCAAGTAGAAGTATCTTGGGATATGTAGGAATTGTTGTCAATGACAGAAAGTAGTATTCAAAGGAAAATGTGAATCCAAAATACATTTCCTTTAAAGACAATTCATTGGATAGAGTATGTCTGCATCTAGAGTTACTGATTTCTGTCCAGAGAGTCAAGAATTACATACTGTGTCTGGAAAACAGAAATGCATTTATTTTAATAAATTAAACCCTTAAGCATTGTTTTTTTGGTGGTTGGTTTCGTGGTTTGTTGGTTTTGGGGAGGGGAGTTCAGGAGTTGTTTGGGGTTTGGGTTTGGTTTTTTTTTTTTTTATTTGTTTGTTTGCTTGATTTGGTTTGGGGTTGAATTTTTGGGGGCTTTTTTTTGCCCCCCCCCCCTTTTTTTTTTTCTTTTTTTTTTTTTCTCTAAGCCATATTAAAGAAAGAGAGGGTATTGATTGGATCTGGCAGGTGGTAAAGCAGTTTATCCAGGTTGTAATCTCTTAAAGTCCAGCCAGTTTCAGCTTTCCTATTTGAAAAGCATTAACCATTTGCTCTTTGCCTGGCAGCCAGGGAGAGACAAACATGGAACACAATGAAATCAGTTATCTTCTTGGGAGGCAGATGGAAGGATGAGGGGTTTAGTAATGACTTCAAAGTTGTTACTAAGCCTTCTCAGATGTATATATGAAATTAAGCACGCTGGAAAATGCTGTACGTATCCTCTGTAGAAGACAGTGCTGAAACTGTCTCTAGAAAATTATCCACACTGAAATCACACCTGAACACATGCAAACCACATGGACTGGGAAATGAAATATGTAAGGAAAATAGCAGGAAAATATACAAGAGGCTTAATTCAAAATCATTCTTGAATGGTAAAGCTACTGGAAAACAAGGAGGGGGATCGTAAATTGCAGTCTAGGTTTTCATTAAAACAGAACTAGAGATCATGGAAAATATTCTTTTGGAATTGGTAGTAACAGAAAGTATCTGTTTTAGCGGTACTGTTAAAATCTTAAAGGTGAAAATAATTTAGAATTATGGACATTTGTAACTTTTTACTTATATATAGCATTTTGTAGAAACACAGAAACTGATTTTAGATGCATTAAGTATCTGAGTATCTTAAGCACCCTTGCAGTGACAGCACTGAATTAAGTGGGGGGTTTCTGAATTTACTGAAATGTTAGTCTAGCCATGACAAGAAGAAAATCCTAAAAGCAGCAGGAGATTTTATATATAAAGGTTGTTGAATCATGAAGTGCAGAAAATGGGCGTCAAAGCATTTGGGGGTTTGCTCTGGAGTTTTGGGATTAAGTCAGAACTTAGATGAAACAACAGAAATTCACTTTCGCAAGATCAAGTCTGTCAAGGCCACTGTGTTGCTTGTGACAAAGTCCTCTGGTATCTCCAAGGACAGATGTTCACTTTCTCAAAGTTTTCTTCATGGGCACTCTGTGCTAAGGCTGCAGATAAAATGGTTGCATAAGAGATGCGGATTTGCTAATGGTACACTGGAAGGCAAAAACTGACAGCATGCTAATCCTCACAAAGATTTTGCACCCAAATGTCGATGTGTGTGTCACTTCCATTCACTTTATATTCCATGTTCTTCATCCCACCAGTCCTGCCTGGATGATGGATGGGACTCAGTTCCTTGTGCTCCACTGCAGTGTAGAAGTAAAACTTTCTAAACACCTGTCACATTTCTTAGGTTAGTGTTGAAAAAGAAAAAGTCTAAGCTTACCACAAGACAAAGCTACAATTTTATGTGGCCTTGACTGTCATTCTCTGCTAGCAGAACTCTATTAATCTACCAAAAATGAAACTGCAAAATCAAAGGGTAACTTTACAGTATCTGTCTGCTTCTTGAAATGACACTTACTGTGCTGGAATTCCATGTTTGTCACATCCCACAGGCTGCCAAGCCAAATCTGCCCTACTTTGAAATGAATTAGAAATTCAAATTGTTTTAATCAAGTCCTGCAAACCTCACCAGAAATTTAAAAGTCCAGGTGGCTGGCTGCATCATCAGGAAGAGATGTTTTGAAAGATTTGGAATCGGCACTGAGTGAACAGGGCCATAGACACTAGGTAATGCAGAAGGACATCCATCCTTCCTTTGCCAAATGTCAATGGAGGAAGGGAGGGATGGAAGGACAGCAAGTTTTTATGGAAGGATGGTAATCACTGGAGACTGCAGATATGATTCTGAGCATGTAAATGGATTTTGATTAAGTATCAGAACACCTTTTTCTCTTTTTTTTCTTCATGTTACGTTTCAACAGAGAATGACGCTTTAGGTCTAATTCCAAATCCTACTGACAGCTTCCATCAATTTATTAGACTCAGTATGACACTTTTTATATTACTTTATTCCCTTCAGAGTAACATAGCCAGTAAGAATGCTTTTTGACACCTTGGTAATGCCATGACTATTGCTCGTCACACTCGAATGCAGCTGCCTGAAACTGTATGTCCATTTTGTTTTAGCAAAGCAAATTGATTTCCTGAATGCAGTAAAAAGAGGTTAAGGCTTATTCCAACTCTGCATGCTAATAATACCAGGCAAAGAAAAATCCACAGCTGGATAGACAACAATGTAAACAAACAAATCACAGAATCATAGAATCACAGAATGGTTTGGCTTGGAAGGGACCTTAAAGATCATCTAGTTCCAACTCCCCTGCAGTGGGCAGAGACACCCTCCACTAGACCAGACGACTCATACATTTACTTTCCTTTGCAACTGTACCCAAGCTGAAGGGATGTTGAATACAAGCCTTCAAACTAAGGTTTGGTTTCATTTCACAGCAGAGATAACTCTTTCGGAGAGGAAAAAAAAAACAAAAAACCAAACAACAAAACAAGCCAAAACAACAAACAGCCTTCAACAATGCTCATTTCAAAGAATTAAGATGTTTTATTTAATCATGTCATTAAGCTGTCCTAATTACAGCATTAAGATGTAAACAACATTTATAGAATAAGAAACTCAAGACACAGTCAAATTTGCTGGTTTTCCACTGTCTTCCTCCACAATTAGGGAGAAAAGTTATGGTTACATCTTAACTCCCCTCAATCTACCATGGATACACATCCTGGTTATCCTATTAAAAACCTGCATCGCTGTACTCAGATTTCTAGTGTTTCTTAAGTTAGTTTTTAACTGACCAGACATCTAGGAAAGGAATAAGTCTGAGTTTGTTCTATGTACTTCAGCCTTTAAACGTCCAGAGCTATACAGTGACTGTGGGAGGGAAGAGAGAGGAAAGTCCATCTTGCACTTCTGAAACAATTCTCCAGTTGATTTGCTTTGCTGGTGCTACGCCACCAGAAGCCTATGTTGCTCAGAACTCTTGGTGCTCAAAGTACAGCCCATTTCAACCAAGTCCAGTGGTTTTGATACACTACTTAAGCAGGGCCATCTCACCCAGAACATACCTCAACTAAACTAAAGATTTCTTCCTTCACAATAATAATGAAATAAAAAGAACTATTAATTACACCTGATGGTCCAAATCTAACAGCTTTCCCTAGGACAGAAATTCATATTGCTATATTTTGGTGGTCTTCCAGTGGAGATGTCTGCTGTCCATGATGCCAGGCTTATATCCAGGCATATATCAACAATGTTCCCCTACTCAGCTCTGACTTCCTCCCCCATGCTACAGACCTTCTCTGTGGTGTAGACCTCCTCCAAGGTGTTTCTCTCTGGCTATTTCTTAGACTTTTTGCACACTTAACAAAGAGACGAACTGCCACACTGCATCAGGCTAAACACCAGTTTAGCCCAGAACATGGACACAGCAGCTCTCATTATCCAGTATTACAGGAAAGTGTGCAAGAGGCAGAAGTATACTGTGATATAACAGAAGTATACAGTATAAAATAAATGCTGCTTTCCTGCAGTTAGCTCTTCAGGAGCTGATTATTCAGGAATTTGGAGTGAACCACAACGTTTAATACACATAATTGAATACAGTTGATTTTATCTAATTTTTTTTTTTTTTTTTACCCCTTTGGCCTCCTTTTGCAAGGATTGCTATGATTTAATTTTGATTGGTTTGAAAATGTGCTTCTTTTTGGTTTTTTTAAAACCACTCTTGATGATTTTGTTGGATGTCCCCTCAACCTCAAGGATAAAATATTTCGTGTAATCATTCCCTATTCATCTTTTCTAAACCATTTATAGTTTTATGTGCTTTTATCCTATTATTTTCTCATTTATCTGTTTTCCAGATTGGAGGGCTGAAGTCTGTCTTGCTGTTGTGTATCTTTGGTCACCTTGCAGCCCTTCTCTGTCTCATCTCTAGCTTTCTGTACCTGCCTTGAGGCTACTGGGGAAGAACTGTACACTCATTCAAGCTGTGGAAGCACCATGAATTTATGCAGTGACATAAGAATACTTTCTTGGTTTACTCCATGCCTTTCTCAATAATTCGTAATGTTTCATATATTATTTTGACGTCCCCAACCACTGAACTGATGTTCCCAGAAATCTAGCCACAGTCACTCCAAAATCTATTTCCTGAATGGTTATAGCTAATTTAAAGCCTGTTATTATGTATGAATAGTCTGAGTTATTTTTATTTTGAGCATTAATTTTCATTTGTTATTTTATTATCCAGTTACTCAGTGTTGAGAATCTACTACAGCTCTCTGCAGTCACCTTCAGATCAGACTGTTTTGAATAATTTGTAATCAGATGCAATCATCTCAATGCAGTATTTATCCCCTTTTCCAGCTCTTTCCAGCTTTGTATTTTCCATTCTCTGTCACTTACATAGATTTCTCTAGAACATGGCAATCACCCCCTTCCCAGTTCTTTTCTAGGCTTCCTCCTCATAGCACCGTGAAAAAAATGCCCGAATCTCCCATTCAGTTAGTTAACATCTCTACAACAGGACATGTGTGGGATTCATTTCACCTAACTTTAGTTGGTGACATCTATTTCTGAGCCAAGTTGTCTCTATAATCAAATAGAGAGGAAATAGGCAGTGCTACAGTGAAAGTGATCCAACTGTCATGTAAATGTCTAAAATGCACCGGATGATTCATGTCCTAAAAGTGTTTATGCCTCCTCATTGACTCAAAGGGAGTCTACAGTGAGTGGAGCAGATGCAGATTATCTACATCAAGGCAAAGATATCATCAATTAGGTGAGAAGGATCCTGCTTTTCCCTCCCAGATCTCACTGTGCTGCAACCACATAATTTTTTCTGATGGACTAAAAATCCAAGAATATTCTTTAAAGGCCTCAAACCTGGAGTAGGGAAGGACTGGGCTTACCAGAAGTCTGCAGGGTAACTAACACCTTTGCTATTTCCCACATAGGGAAAATGCAGCTTCCTGTGCAGTGTATTCCATACAGCATGTAGCCCAAGTGTAACCAGGATATGGTCCAGCTAGTTGCAGGCTTCCTAGAACACAGTGTGCATAACCATGCACAGGCAATATTCCACATGCGCTGTGTGATCACTCTAGCTCCAGAATACTGTAATGCCACCACAGTTGCTTTGAGAAAGTTTAGACAGGACTGGTCTTCCCTTGGAAAGATTTATTTGCACTTGAAATATCTTCCCATTTCCTTGTAACATTTCTATAGGATCGTGTCTTCCACAGAAGGAACAAGCTTATAACGGATACGTGTATTTCAGCTTCTCTTTCCTATCTTACTCACCATGCTTTCTGCCCCATATCATCCTTCACACCAACCAAGAGTCATGCCTGGCAGGGGATCATTCACTTAGAGCTTTTAGACTGTTCCTTCCACAAGTTAATGATAAAAGCTACATTTCTAAAAAATCAATGTTCTCACAACAGTCCACTGAGATAGATAATATAATCTTGAGACGCTTGGTAGAGTTACATCTGAGATCTCGTTTACAGCCAATAATATATAGGGAAAGTGCTGTACTCAGGACATAAAAAAAAAATCTTTAAAAAAGAAATCTAATCCATTTTTCTTTATGCAATATTCACTAGGGCACAAGCATGCAGGGAGCAGCTTGTTCTAAAGCTTCAAAATATTACTGCAAATTAATGTGCACTGGTTAGTATCCGTAAGTAACTGAAATATTCTGAACACATAAAAATACTCCTTCCTCTCTCAAGGAAATATTCAGAAAACACAGACTATGAAAAGTCTTTGCAAAATAATACTTCTTTTATCTTCAATTAGTCTTCAAAGCAATCCCTTGACCCTATGTCTGAGATAAGAGTAATGAAGCAATAAGATATATTAAGTATAGTATAGAGAGAGTATTACTGTGTACCTTTGGAGAAATGACAGTGTATTGGAGATGGTAACAACATAGTCTTTTATTTTGGACCTTTCTAAGGTCCAAAATAAAACACTCTCCAGTACAGCTTCCTGTGGAAAACCCATGTCCTCTCCAGAGAGACACCGCTGGACATGGTGTTTGGAACTCTTGGCCAGGGACGGGTGAGTCATGCCAGCCCAGAAGCAGCAAAGGACTGCAGCCATTCTCACAAAAGGAAGATTGAACCAAGGGAGGAAAAAAAAAAAAACATATCTTTAAAGAATATTCAGTAATGAGAATGACAGAGCATCATTGGTCTGATTCTCTGAATGTTAATTGTTAATATAGCACTTAACATCTAGCACTTTTCCACCTGAAATGGGAGAGACTTAGCCAAGTCCCTGATATACCCCCAGGAGCTATCAGTGCCATGAGATAAAAAGCGCTAGAATTCAGCCTAAAGCCTTGCCAAATGCCTAATAACTAAAACCATAAGAAACTCTGACAGGGAGGTAGAGGCAAACCTTCTGTAATGAGGTATATATAAAAAAATCAAGTGATTGCAATAATAAACTGCTACAATATGAAAGTGAGATTCATCTGTGCCCAGTGGTACAATGCGGAAGTTTCTGGGGTATAACTCATCTGTTCTAAAATTAGACACTTAAACCAGGACACAGCTGTGGAAACCCCACCTCCAGAATGCTATCTTCTGAGCAGGCTCCCATCCCTGGATTCCTACTGCCCATTTTTACTAAGGAATTTTCCAGTTATTGTTGAATGCAAATGATGTGTCTCAAGAGCCTTATAATTTATCTACTCATTTAGAAAATCTCATTGAGCTGTATTCTTGCATAACTGCTTAGGACCTGCATAACTATTAATGGAGTACTCTTATGCTTGCCTAAAATTGTGATATGTAAACAGTTCATAGGGCTTCTTCTTCCCCCATAATTATTTTTATCTTAGGAAGTTAACTGACTTGTAGTTATAAACTTGAGTTTTGACACTGTGTGTATTTTATATATCATATATGATATATAATATATATGATAAACGATTTCTCTCATTAGATTAATGTTTCAGCAGTATGGAGTTTAGCTCTTTTGGTAGATCAAGCATGTCATAAGCCACAGGGGGACAGATAGTGTTATAAATGGCTTCGTGCCAACAGAAAGGCATGGCAATTGGTGGTGATGTTCAACTTTCAGACATTGAGGTAACCAACCCTTGCATCAGGGTAGCTGCTGTGGCAGCGTTGCTGTCCTCTTCCACCAGTCAGCATGTATACCCAGCTCAGAAACAGAGGTGTGAGACAGCGACCGGATTGCAGGTGGCATTGGGGGACAGGGAGAAATCCTGGGCTGGATGCAGCTACGGTCTATGGGGAGTGCCCATCCCAGTTTTGCTGCTGCTATACATCTCACAGTCCTAAACATGCTCTGAATCACACTCAGATCAAGAGATGCTTATTGGAGTGATACTCAGGTTTCTGCCTTTGGATCTGACCTAAATCTTGCCCAGATATTTGATCATTCCTCTTGAAAACCATCACTTTTGGGTGGATGCAGTATATAGAAGGGAAGTAGGCAACAGTTAATCCACATAACATCATGCTAAAAATCATATTCAAAATTTTCTTGGTGTAAACATTCCCAAGCCACTACAGAGGACACAAGCACAGAGCTTGCAGGTCTACCCTTGGTTCCTAATTCAGTATTCGCCCCTTTCATTTATGTAAACACCAAAAAAAGAAAAAAATATTACAACTTCTTTTTTTGTTTCAAGGGAGAGAACCGAAATCTGCATGACAGTAAAGGCAGATAAAACAAGTATTAGGAAAAACCTTATTTTGAGTTACTGGAGATTTCACTGATAGTGCAAAAGGAAATCTTTTTTTCCTAATCACCCAGATGCTGCTTTTCAAAGATTGTAACACGTTTTACACAAGTGGCTAAATTTTTTCTGCATTTTGCTGTCCAGGAAATGCATTCGTCTCATTTTTAGCACTTAATTCTTGAGCACTCAGAATTAGCTACATCAGATGAAATCTTGGAAAAGTTCTCTTTCACTACAGCAGGTCCAGGACTGCACCACACGGTAGATTTTCAGAACTGCTGCTGACTCCCAGCTCTGAGAGAGATCAATGAAAACCTCAAGTGCTCAGAGAAGCAAAGAATGTGGTTCTAGCTATAGGATTCTCATGTTGAGCCAAAGCAGAGGCATCTCTGTTCAGACTCTGCTGTTGAAAATTTGCTTGCATGTACAGGAATTTATCGCTTTCAATGTCTCTGTCTGTCTGTGATCCACCCACTGGGCTACAGAGCCTAATCCGTGTGATTTTTATCTATAACTATGGCCAAGATAAAAAGCCAAAAGTGGCTTTTTTATCAGTCTGGCTCTTCTTGTAATTTGAGCACCCTGGATTGCTCAATGCATCTTCATCTCATGCAGCCTAGCATAGAGGAAGGGGAAGATTTTGACAGAGATCAGTAACCTCATTTTTAGACAAGACATTACAGGGAGCGTCAGTCTGCTTTGGTATCTCCCTCTAGTTCACCAGTGGGGATAATGGGCTTTGACATCTTGCCAGCTCTGCCATCCTAGAGAAGAGGTCATTCCTAGTTCAACTCTGAGTGCCTCTTGCTAATCCACCATTAACCACAGCACTCTTAGGCAATTATTTCTGTCTACCATTTCCATCATGAAAAGGATATTCAAGTTACCTTACAATGCACAACCAGTTTCTTTACCTGGAGAGCTTTTTGTGGCCTCCCAGGAAATAACTCTTGCATTTTTCTCCTGTGCATGAGACACACAAGTAAGAAGCTTTCGACCTGGAAGTGAAATCATACCAAAAACCCAAGGGGAGCAAACATAGATCACGAGCTTAGCAATCTGAGCAGGAATGGAATATGTGTAACAAAGTAACACCTCTCAAGGAGACATGATTGATTTAAAGTCTAAAATGCAGCTGAAGTTGCTTTATGAAGAGAAATTCTATTTATTCTGAGTATGATGAATATGATTTTGAACTAAGCGTGATTATGATTCTAAGTATGATTTCTATTTGACTTACTCCAAATACTTGGCTGTATTTTATTTTTATGTCTCTTGACTGTTAAGTATTAAGCAGCAGTCTTCTGAGACAGCTGCTTCCTGGCAAACAGAAATTGGAATCCACTGGACAAATACTAGATGAAACAAAATGCTGTATTTCCTCTATTGTCTCCTGAAAATGGTTTTCAGTGAGCTCGACAGCAAAGTATTATTGATAAAATTAACAACAGATGAAGGAAAAATTAAGTGTTGGGATAAAGAACTAAGAGAGATTTTTTTCAGGTGAGGTTTGTAGACAGAAAATTAGGCAGGAAAAAGGAAAATCAGGAAGACTTCTGTATCTCACAGCATATGCAGAAAGAAAACACTCTTGCAGCAGTACTTTAAAGGTGATGGGAAGAAAGAGAATGAAGACAAATTTCACACGAACAGAAAAAGTAAATGAAGAAATAGAGAGTCAGGTTTGGATAGGTAGGTCCAAGTGCCCAACTAGACTGGGAGATACCACATTGTCAGTGACATGCTACTGTGATCCCCTTATTTTCTCTCCCCTCTGCAGTACCTTCACTCCTCATGAAGTCTTGTGACTTCCTCCAGCCTCTCACTGTAATAATCCCTAGGTCTTCATGACCTCTTCGTCCTGCTGTGCCATTTCATCTGTTCCTGATATCCCTGGAATCCCTGGGAGCTGGAATGCCCACCCCAGGTAGGCTTGCTGCCGCACCAGCAAGACCTATGCCTGCAGCTCCCTCATCAGCCCATTTCTCCCACGCTCTCCCCATGCTTGGAACATCCTGTAGAAGATAATGTGTTTCTCTGCTCAGTCACATTTTTCCTCATTGATCCACTTCTCTTTCAAGCCCTCAAGAAAATTACTGGGGAAAAAAGAAGAAAAAAAAAAAAAAAAAAAAAAAGAAAAAAATCCTGCTTTTACAGTTTTCCTAAAAATCTTCTTCTCTCTGTCCCCTGCTGTGCAAGGCCTTTGCTGAGTAACTAGATGTTCTTCTGAAGATGGCTTTATGCTTCCCCCAGTACATGTGTAACTTTGTCAAAATTAGCATGTGCTTCCTCTCAAGATTTCCTTGTTCTGCTCCGGTTTGTAAACCATCCTCCTTCATGGCATTGCAACTGAAGTGAGTTATTTGGGGCAAGGATGCTGTGTTTCCATTTCTGTTACAGAAAGTTTACAAAGCTCTCTGTGACTACAGAACAGTAATTATCTTGGCATTTATTGTTGGAGCAACGCTGAGTGACTCTGGAGAACCTGGTCACTTCAACTCCTGTAAGTCGTGCTTCGGAATGTTGTTATTCCACAAAGCATTTCTTCAAAAGAGAGTTTTTGTGGCTGGATGCCAGAGAATTATGCAATGTCTTTAAAATGTGAGGCACAGAATGGATTAGTACTTTGTCTGTGAGCTGAAAATTTGGGGTTTTTCATGTACTGGGATAAAGGTGGTTCGAAGAAACTGTGAAGCTGCCACAAACATTCTGTTACCATTTGCCTGTTATGAGCTGACGCTGAAATAGCTGCAGCAATGCTGTTGCTACCCCATCACTGTGTAGGCAAAAGATCATTGCAGGAGACTTGAAAGTGGGACACGCAATGCTGCAGCCCACTTAAACTGAGAAAGTTGTGCAATTAGTTTAATTCAAAGTGATAATTGACCCAACTCATGACTATTCCTAGGATAAAAAGAGAAGGAAAAATGGTTTGGTGCTAACTCTGTCTCAGCCAATTCAGGCTTTCTGGTTATCTTCTTTATATATTTAATTAAATATATTTGAAGGACAAATCTAGAGGATAATAAGCTTTTAAAACTCCCACTGAAATTAAAAGCAGCTGCATGTGTTCCTGAGGTTTTGAGAGAGTGATACTAATCCCATAAAAAATACATTAGATGACCATTAAAGTTCTAAAACATGACAATAATGGTAAATACATTTATAATTATGACTGTCCCTCATTCATTAGACATAGGCTGGCGCCTCCTTCACTACTCAATGTTTTGCTCTTATTTCTTCATTTTGCCTTCATGCTTGTGTTCAGAGTTCTTCAGGATGAAAAGTACTACAAATAGGCAGGCTGCTATTACTGCTGACTACAGCCTATTGCCTACTCCCAAAGGCTTCTGTTTTCCTGGGTGTCAGGCTAATTTGAAAGGAACTGCTTACATGAGTGAGGAGCTCTTGTCCTCATTCTAGCAAGGATGTACTTCATCTTGTCTATTTAGGAATTCACAAATGCAAAATTATTGCATGTCAAAGGCACAGAGTTATGATGGTGCCAGATGACAGGAAAGCCTGGTGCTACATGACTGATCACTTTGGAGACAAGACTTTTATTTATATCAAATGGTAGATTATAAATAATGTTGTCAGTTCACACCTGGAGTTCACACTCCATTTCATGTGACTTGAATTCCAGTAAAATGTGTCATATTAAGGGAATTAAAAGCTGATGATTAGATTGGTAGGGGCACACAAATTAGATAAATATATTATTTCAGTGGGCGCAAAGGTTCGTCATCTTGTAGACCTAGAAAAAGCACATAAAATCAGTGTTGGCAATATGAGCCATTTTCACATAAACAGCGGTAGATAATGCTGCCATATAGCAGTTGCACAACCTAATGTCTCTCTGCAGACCTTGAATAGACTGATAGGATAAATTTGTTTGAGCAAACATATGCTTTCACACAGTCATAAACACTGGGCATGGAATCTGAGACACACTTATAGGCTGGAGAATGAGATCTTGGAAAGCATGGGCACTATAAATATTGTTAAGGTCCCAACATATAATCAGCTAAATATGTGCTTCCTTGTATCAGCAAATTGGGACTATAGCTAAGAGAGTGAGTATGATCATTGTATAAGATCAAGGAAATTTCAAACTCTTGTATCTGTACATCAAAGAGACCTTGACAGATGGGATAGAGCTCAAATGAAAGATTCAAGATGCAGAAAATTTATTTTCTTCTCTCTCGCAATGTAAGTGATATGTTCCAGTTTTGCATGTTGAGAATGGATTAAGAAGTGTCAGCAAGGAACTGGAGGCTGAAGGAAATCATCCCTCTATAGGATTCCCTGATTTTCCATCGCAGGCATTTAAGTACTGTGCTTCCTGTTGGAAACAGTTATGTAGGAGCACAGCCAAGAGGGCAGTTAATTCAGAAGTGGCTTCATACTGTATGATGTTTTTGTATTTGAGTCAGCTACCATAGTGCAGGCATTGAGCTTCACATGAATTATCACCTCCATGAATAAAGAATGAGAAGGTATCAAAACTACCACAGTTGGGCAGCTCTCAGTAAAAAGCATTTTTGCACCCAGTGGAGAAAAAGGAGGACATTAACATGCATTCACAACACCATCCTTCCATCCTTTCCTCACTGCACTGAAAAGCTTCCAACAGAGAAAAAAGAGTGGGAGACAGAAACAGGGAGGAGTCTGTGGAGTCATACATCGCAGACAAAGGTGTTAGGGAGAGAAGGAGGGTGGAAGAACAAAGTGAAATCATGAAGGATGCAAAAGGACAGGAATAAGAGAAAACAATAAGAAACAGGCTTAACCAAAAAATATCAGGAAGGATACCTCATACTGTAGGAGAGTTGCACTACTGTAGTGTTATTAGCATAGGAAGAAGAGAAAATTTGCTTAAGCAGCTAGAAGTCTGTGACTTCAATGATGTCCATCATACTTTCCTGTCTTCTGCCCTGTCAGTTCTAATAAGGGTCAGGATGCAGTGAGGGGCTGAGGATCATAGCAAAGGAGCGGATGTTCTTGGCTACCCTCACACTTCCTCTCCTCTTGGTCTCAGTTTATTCTTGTATTTCCTCTGCAAGTCTGAGACCTCAGTTTGGTGTCTCATACAGCATTACACAAGTCACCCATCTGGAAGCAGCCTGTTATGCAAGCAAGGAAGAGATGCTGCTGCTTTGCAATTTAGATACGTAGGAAAAAAAGAGCAACTCAGACACTGTGGCTGTGAAATACTGGCTGGTTTGATTATTTTTACACATGCTTCCCCCTCTGTTTCCTTGAAGAGCTATGAAGTATTTATACTCTTATCTACTCTTACACCTTTACAGTTAGTCTGTCAGAGTGGGTTTAGCTCTGTCTTTCGCGGAGTTTGATCTTTTTGACTGACTTTTTTCCCCACTGTCTCTCTTTACAGTAATGAAGTTCTATTTGTAATACATACCAACATGTTTGCTGTATTTATATGCATATCAGTACAAGCAAGACATGGCTGAGAACACATTTTCTGCTTTTGTTTACTGTGTTTTTTCTGTTTGTTTCTTCTGGCCCTTAAATCTGGTGCTACAGAATCATTTCCTTTAAGTGAGAGATGTGGTAAATTCTGCCCTCTTTCAACACAATCGTGAGCAGGACATTGATTTCCTGAACTCATATTCCTTTACCTTCTGGCTTCCTACCTTTCCTTCTTCCCTAAACCAAGCCCTGGATGGACACAATCATTTATCCTTCCAGGTGACTCCCAGTCTGGGACTGTTAAGGGAAGCAAGCAATTACCCAGCAAAAAATACAGTATCACTCTTGTTGTCACCCCTTCTGTTTTTTTCATATACAAAGCGCCTGAAGAAAGACAAGTTGTCTCTAGTAGCTGCAAAGGAGATTTTCTTATGGAAGAAAGTGCTGCTGCTTTCCCACCTCCTGCATTCAACAGCCCCAAAGGAAAGTTAATAAGCAAAGGCAGAGGCAACAGTTGGGAGAGAGAAGCCGGTACTAGGGCAGAGAAGTGAATTGATTATCACTACCTACATGGAGAGCTTACCTATGCTCCTCATCCAAGTTCTTTGGGTTCAGCATCTCAAATTATGTGTTATACATTCTTAGAAATAGCAGTAGTGTCTCAGATTGCTGAGGGCTGTGCCATTACTTTGATCTGAATGTATACATGCTGAGATTGGCATTTCTGGCTTTGAAATTAAATCAGTCTCATATTTGGCACAGAGCTTGCAGAAACTTTTCCAAATGATGACTACAGAATGCAGCTGTCTGTCAGTGGGAAGGTAAAATCCCAGGGGAATTTCAAATCCTGACAAGCTGAGCATTCTTCTGGCATTCTTTTGGCTGTTAGTATGTTTCAAAAGTTGACTACTGTTAAAAAAGGGCCTGTGTCTTTGATATACCACTTTTGTGGTCGCAACATAGTAGTCAAGGTGAGAAATAGGCACTATTAAGATTATAAAATAACAACACATTCACATAAAATTTCAGTTTGGGTAATAATGCATTAATGAATAACAGAAATAGCTCTTGAAGCATCACTTGTCAACTCAAAGAAAAATTGAAATATTGGAAATTTAAAATACTTCTTTCACACTTGTCTTTAGTCTAAGTCCCATCAAGCCTGATGAATTTATCCTGTGATCTGCTGATAACTGAGCAGATGATCAGGGTAACTCAGAATTCTTTCTAGTTGTATTCATAGACTATCGTCAACTAACTTTTAAGAGCCTGACAGCTGATTTCAAAACAATTCCGCTGGAGACTTCCCCTTACTTCAGAAATTCAGTTCTCTGTTGGATGTCACCACTAAGTGTGGTGACCTTCAGAGTCTGTGCATGTTGTATCCATTTTATTCAAAAGTCTGTTTGAGAAAATGCTTGTTTGGACAAAATAACTCCAGTATATTCTGGGAGAAACATCTTTCTTTTGCTTCTTTACTATGGAAGCAAAACTATGCAATATTCTACGTTTAGTCATGTGCAAGATCTGAGGATAATGCTGAGACAAGGTCATAGAAGTTACTAAAACATTACTTCAGACACTTAGGTCAATGGTTTTTCTCCACTGGTCAGAGGAAAATTTTAATTCAAAACTTTCAAATGTGTTAGCAAGGCTAATGTGATTTCAGAACCAAGGATAATTTCTTTCCAGCTTTAGTTCTCAAATTATTATATGAGAAATTATTATTATTCAAATACTCAGACCAGGAAGTAAACTGGGTATGGGCAGTGGTTCTTATCTGAAAATAAGTGCACAAACAGTACTTCCAGAGTGGGTGATGGTCCTTTGCTTCCCTTTTATATGTGTTGCTTAATAAGATAGTGGATATCCATAAGTATGTGATTCCTACCTGCACTGCAGACTACAGTTTGAGGAAGGTGTGTGCTTTTACTCATATCCATTCCATCCTACCTGTTTTCTTTTTTCAGTTTAGTAGTCATCGCTCTTATCACCATCTGGTCAATACTTCTCTTCCTCCTTTATAAGTAGACATTTTACCATGAGAATTTGTGTGTTTGGCACCAAGTATTAGTTGATAAATATTACCCACCTGCTGAATTATTCAGTATTCTTCAGTATTGATTTCTTCTTTATTCCTACAACAGCATACTCAAAGCCAGTTGTTTTTGTACCAAACCTGCATTATCATCAAGACTAGGAGGCAATCTTTACTTTTATTTATTGGCTGGCAGTTGATTTCCATGTACCATAATAGCCTACTAGGGAAAGAAGACCATGCTCTTATTAGTCACTGTAGGTAGCAACAGTAACTTTGAATCAGTTGCACTGAGAAGTGAGATGTGGTATTCTGTAGATTCAAAAATATTAACATACTCTATTAAAATTCTGACTTCAGTTTTTCCTTCAGATAACAGACGCAGTACAACCACACTGTGTTTTTTACTAATAGATTCAGTATCTGATCTTCATTAATACTAAAGCTCCTTGAAAGCTTCTGTCTGAAAAGAAGAAGCACCAGTAAAAAGGGAAATGTACATTATGTCAAAAAAATGCTGGATGCTCCAGCATGCCAGCAAGCAGTCTGTTTATCATTTTGCATCTGGCTTGGTGACCATTCCTCTTTCAGCCATCACTCCCTTCAAGCCTTTCAAAACATGAAAGCAACAAAAGCAAGTCTCCTGAGACTGAATGTCTGCCATGAAAGACAAAGTGTAGTAAAGGAAACAGTACAGGAATACATGCATATATGATGTGATGTCTGCTGTCTTTGGTGAGATGAGCAGAGGTGAAGTGAAATGGAAGGAAGAAGAATTTAAAAAGCATCAAAAGCAGTGTTCCTGGAATACAAATGCTTCGCTGGAATATATGAGCTGTACAGTAAGGAATCCATAGCCCAAAGGACTGGTCAGGTTTATAGAGCACAATTTGTAAAACATACATCTCTCACAAATTCACTTGAATGAGGAAATTACAAGTGTAATCAGAGATGCACTATGACAGGTCACTTATTTCTTGCATGTGTATATTATCTTGACAATCTACTACACTGAGCAACTCAAGAGCTTACAAGAGCATGCTTACTCATAAATGAATTCCTATACTAATGAACTCTCCCTTTACTTGATTAATGATTTTGCTGGAAGTGGTAAGAATAGAACAAAAAAAAAAAGTAAAATTAGGAGAAGCAAGCCACTGTGCCTTTGAGACAGAGATGTCTAGTGACAAACATGCTCTGAACTTGAGAAACCCACATAACAGGATAGTCAGAGAGCATCTTTCAAAACCTATTGCCAAATGTAGGCAACGATGGTGTGAGATGACTCCTTCCAGAAGATGAAACATACTTTTCAAGTGGTTCGTTTGTGCAGGAAAGTTGTAACGTGCTTTATGTGAGTAGCTTCTAAAGCAATGCATATTTAAATGCATTCCCTCAGTTAATACTGAGCAAAGGGGTCTGGGAGCCACATGATCTTCTAATAAAATGGCATTTTCCATCAAACTATCACTCTGCTCTTTCAGACCAATAGTATATATTTGCAAAGGCCTGAGCTGTGACCAGGAATCTTTCCCAGTAATCCCCAGTTTACTTTCCTTTCAGTACTACATACAACAAGCATTTTTAAGGATATTTTCACAGAAATATTTTTTTCTGTTTGTGTACTGTTTCTGTTGGTGTCAGCCTTTTTACGTTCTCTACAAGCCAACATGGATTTAAGTTAAGTTTTATCTTAAGTTAAGAAAAAATTTTTCTGGTAATTTTTTGAGCTGTCATCCACTGACTGAGGCAAATTCTCACACGATCATTCTATACTCACTACCCTCCCAAATACTGACATCACAGTTTAACAACATCTTTATAAGCAAACAACATTATTTCTGCCCTTTTAAAGTAGTAAATTTGTCAGTGACCTTCTACAAATGAAGATTTGTCTTCAAGGCAGAAAGAAAAAGGCATCAGTGCTGCAGTAAGAGAACACTAGGGCTTCAATTTACAGCCCATGCAGCCACTGAAACTCAGTCACCATTGCTGAGCAAAAAGCAGTGATTAAGTCCCTCTGGGAATTGGCTACCGGACTCCTGTGCAAAATCAGTGGCACCACTTAAGTGTCTAGCATGCTCTACTTAATGTTGCCAAACATTAAAGAAAGTATTGAAAGAGGGAGAAATGACCAATACCCTCGTTAATGTCAGAAGCCAGCCCACTCCCCACCATCAGTGCTCCAACGGAACTTCTGCCTGAAAGCAGGTTTCACTCCACATGCAGCACAAAGCATTAGTTTACACTTACTGTATGAAGTTCCCTGTACCCCAGAGTCCAAAAGAAGATTGCAGCAGTATAAACCGTGTGCTAAATGTTATAAAACGACCCTTCAGGAAGTCTGGCAGTCCCTGCTCCTGCCTCCTGAAAGGGATGAGTAAGCAAATAGCCGTGGTAGGATGGAAAGCTTTATTCCAGGCAGCAGAGATGTAAGTGCCCCATGGGATGGCTGAGCACTGACAACTCCCAGCAGCTGCCTCAGAGCCACAGGAGGGAGCACAGGGGTTCAGGCAGCACGGGGAAAGGCCATGGGCCAGTGCCATGGAGGGTGGCCAAGGACCACCATCACTGAGTTCATGGGTGGAGGGGCAGATGCTGACATCTGGAGAAGACAAGGCTTGAAGCCCCTGGGGGGGTCCCAGAGAAAGGGTGTGAAGGGATGCGCAGGCATCAACAGAATCTCCCTCCAATTTTTTTTCTCTGTGCACTCAAATATCAACCTTAATACACAGCAAAGAAACACAATTAGGAGAATCTATTTAACCTATCTCTCACTGCTGTTTTGTTGTTATTGGTTTGGGCTTGGTTTTTTTCCAGCAAGATGCTTTCACAACAAGAAAATTGAAACTTCAGAGTGAAAATTGCAAGAAATATTACTGAAGCCAGATGAAGTATTTGAGTTCAGTTCAATTGCCCAGATATCTATAACCTCTACTCATTTTACTGAATGGATTAGGAGGTCCACAGAGTGTGTGCAAGTTTCAGCAAGTCAGAAGATAATTGGAATATTGAAGTGCTTCGGACATCTTCAGTTACCAGCATAGGCGTCTCATATCCTGTGTTGTTCTGCTACAAAATGTAATATCTTGCTTAAAAAAAACCCAGCAAGTTTTAAACTTTCTCCAGGTTGTTCAGATAATCCAGAAAATTACTCAGTGTGACAGAGTGCCTACTATAATGAAATACTAATTGCATTTATGTTCAGTGATGCTTGTTATTGAAAACATTTTCTGAAAAAGCAAGCTGCTGTCTATTACTAGTGCATGACCAGCTTAAAGAACAGCAGTCTTAAAACAAAAGTTTCTGTCTGTCTCTTACAGCTATTGTAAGGGAAACTAGGTTTGACAAACAGCAAATTGGAAGGGGCATGCCACTAGGAAAAAGTGAAGAGATAAAAAAGTGTGATCATCTCTTTCTTAGTATTAATTTTGAGCAAGAAAAAATACTCTACTGCAGTGGCTGGTAATTGCTGTTAATAACAACAGTGGTTTAAAAACAAACAAACAACCCCCAAAAAAAAGAACTAATCCAAAACAAAGAAAAAAAGTCCAGAAAATAAAAGTTTTGCAATAAACCAAGGGAGGATGGAAATAACCAAGCCAGAATCATATCTTGCTGTAATATTTGCATTTAAATGTCATATTTTCAACATTACAGTGAAGGAATGAGGTTTCACCCTGGCCCAATCAAGTTCTTTTTGGGCTTCCTTACCCCGCCTCCACCACTACACCCAAGAGTGACACCCTCTGATCCACCCACTTGGAGCTGGAAAACCAGAGCATTACACCTATTTACCAGATGTGTCATCTCCAACGTGTCCAAATGGACTCAGCCCTGCTGTGAGCAAGGCTTCTAGAGTCTGTGCTAAGTATGATGCTGCAGTGACTACAGGGAAGCCTCTTCACAACATATGACGTGTTTGTCCCTGGCAACATACTGCAAAAAGATTGAAATAATAAACCCTCTGCACTTATGCTGCTCAACTCCAGATTTTCCTCTAATTCTCACTAACTGGGTTTAAAATTACATTTGAAGGTATACATCCCTCTTCATCAGAAGTCTGGAAGAGACAGCCTACACCATTTTCAAGGCAGGCTGAATATCATTTATTCATCTCAGGATTTCTTTGTTCCCACCTGGATATCATCTGTAGTAAGAACCTGAGTTAATGCATGTGATGAAGTTAATTTGTGTTTATCAACATTGTAGATTACACAGCATATTTTACCACTATTCTCCATTAAACACTGAGCAATTGCATTAGACTTGTTGCCAGATTTCTGGATACCCAGTAAGAGCTCCAGGAAGAGTTAACTCTACAGTTTCACAATAATCACCAAGCCCATGACCTCCTAGATACCTAGAGGGTATCTAAAAGGTCACACTTGTCAATTAATATCTATCTGTAAAAGTAGTAAGAAATCTCCATATTTTTTTTATTTATATGTGATACTGTTCCAGTGAAAACAAAGCAAAACAAAACAAAACATAAAAAAAAAAGCAGAAAAAAATCCACACAAAATGCTAATCCTTTACCCTAATGTCATGTTTAAAATAACAGATAAATGTCATCATTACTTTTTAGCTCTCTTCTCTGTCCTGGCCCCCTCTGCTCATATATACTAATATAGAAAAAGATATTCCTTTCTTTAACTCTTTCTGATTATTTTGTGGATTTTGGAGGTATCTCAGGAATGTCATGCTGTTTCCTCAAACCTTCCCCTTCATTTTTACTTCTTGCATACCAGATAATATGATAGTTCCATAAGGAGAATCTACTTAGTAAATTTTGCATGTACAGGAGATTTTTCATCACAAAGCCCAAATATTTCAAGCAGTTGCAACACCTACAAGTCAGCCACTGACCTGGATTTAACAGTAGCATGTATTATCACTAAAATGTTTGCCTTAAGATACACCATATATACAGCCTAAGCAGACCAATTAGTCCCAGATATGTATGTCGTGTTTCGCTCTGATGTCTTCCACACTCAATATACAGAAAGATTTTGGCAAAAGCCAGAAATGCACATGTGACTTCTAACTCCTAAATTGTGCTGAACTCCTCAATGAGCCTTTGTTCACTAAGAAGGGGAAGTCCTGTACTTTGAGCAGACTATATGCAGAATTAGTTATTTTGGTTCTCTGTGATGATTGCTTATCAGAACTCCCAAACTTTCTTCTTTCCTCCTCTCTTTTTCTATATTACTTTTTAAAAGTTGCCTGAAGATGTAATCCTGGTATGTTGAAGGAGTTTCATTCTGACATAAGAACAAAAGAAGAATTATCCCCATTACTGTGGAAGAAAGTTCACCAAGTGATTCAATAAATGGAAAGAGGCAGGAAATGAAGGTGCTATCAAGTCAATACACATGTACCAGAGAATGAGTGGGCATTACTCACATAGGTATGAATAACACGTTCTGATGTCTGTGCCATTTCACATTAGACCAGGATGTTTCACATACACTTATGATTATGGAAATAGAAACAGATTGTGAGTCAGAGAAAAAGTTGAGTCAGAATGAATATGTGAAGTGAGTAGAGAAGAGTGATCACAGTTGTTAACTTTGCCTGTAAAAGGTGGTAAGGCAAGACCAGTCAAAGGATCAGAGGGGCACCCAAAAGGAAACTGAATAAAATTGCCAGGATGTGTTGACAGCTAAAATGGCAGGTAATTCTATTATCCATAGCAGGTACACCCGCATGTTACAGAAGCTTGAATGACAGTTTATGTAAATCTTTTGGGCACTTTTTTGTTGATGTTATTTCCCTCTGCCCTTGTGTTCATTACCTAAGACATGTTGGTAACTTGACTAAACAAGGTAAAACATTAATGTTTCCCAATGACAGTGTAGAAAGTGAATAGGAATGCTCTCACAGACTGTGTATATGAAAGAGACATAGATATTTGACATCCTGATATCTGATTTATTTCACAGAGCTTAAAAACCTAGAATGCTGAAGTTGTAAATGCAGCAGGGGAAATATGCCAGAGAAACTTTCTGTAGGAAAATGAGACCAAAGGAAATCAGATTTCCTTATAACATATTCATAGTTTTCTATTTGGGCTAGTTCACAGATAGCATGAAGCTAAAATATGTAGGGTATTTTAGAGCTGCAGCTCTGATTTACTGAACATTTTGTTAAAGGGCAGAGAAATATTAACAAGATGTCAGTTTTATGAATTCATACTTCATGTACTGTCTTGGGTTTGGGTCAATAATCCTGTTAACAAAGAATTTTGCTTCTCATCATGAACTTCACATCTTGAAACAGAAATCTAATTCATCAAAATAATTTATAAGTCAATGTCAGGAAAGATGTACTGTGCACACACACTTCTGAGTTTCATTAATTCAGCATGGGGAAAAATAATCCTATAATGATCCTATAAAATTCACCCTTGATTTTCTTTATGTTACGTATATGTAAGTTTGGAACACATAAAATTCAAAGTGGTTCACATGAGTTGTTTAAAGATACTGTCTTGCTGGAAAGACACAACTTGCAAAGACCTCTTTCTTAGGTCAAATTTCATCACTGAGAAAACAAAAAAGCTTTCATGCACACAAATATTTGTTCAGGTCTGAAACAGAAGAAGCATTTTTCAAAGCTAAATACAAATAGGGAACAAGACTCCTAGTTTAACTTGACTCTGTTGAACAGAGAAAAAGTTACAGGAGCAAAGGAGCAATGGTGGGACATGATCATGGAGAGAGGTGGTGATTACCTCCTGTGGGTCAAAAAGTAAAAAAGGTAATCATAATCATGACTGTTACTACTTTATAGCAGCAGATATTGCTGCTTTTTTTTGATATTTTTCATAATTACAAAGAGGAAAACACTATAAATCTTGAAGAGAAAGCCTAGGTTCAGCCAGGCTTTGCTGACCCAGGAAAGATGATGAACTGGATTTTTATCACTTTTTGAACCTGACTCCTCAAAGGAATGTATTTTTCAGTTTACTAGTGAAGTCAGTGCCAGCACTTACCTGTGTGTTATTCCATAGTTATGACAATACAGAATAAGATCTTGACCTTACAGACATGCATATCTCTAAGCATAAGAACAGTCCTATTGCTATCTCTGGACAAATTCTATGTTTAGAATGTGTTGTAGTTGTCCTGGGTTCAGCAGTAGCCATCATTTTTCTCCTTCTTAGTAGCTGGTGCAGCACTGTGGTTTTGACTTTCAGCCTGGGAACAGTGCTGATAACACCGATGGTTTTAGTTGCTGCTCAGTAATGTTTAGTCTGACCAAGGACTTTCTGAGTCTCATGCTCTGCCAGGGAGGAGGGGAAGCCGGGAGGAAGCAGAGACAGGACACCTGACCCAAACTAACCAAAGAGGTATTCCATACCACAGCACCTCTTGCCCAGTATATCAACTGGGGGCATTTACCCGAAAGGGTTAGATCACTGCTTGGGTAGGGCTGAGTATCAGTCGGCAGGTGGTGAGCGGTTGTATTCTCTCCCCTTGTTATTTCCCTTATCATTATTATTATTGGTGGCAGCAGTAATGGTTTTGTGTTATACCTTAGTTACTGGACTGTTCTTATCTCAATCCGTGGGAGTTACATTCTTTGAATTCTCCTCCCCATCCCTCCGGGAGTGAGGGGGAGGAAGGGGAAGAGTGAGTGAGCGGCTACATGGTTCAGGGTTGCTGGCTGAGCTTAAACCACAGCAGTTCTTTTTAGCGCCCAACGTGGGGCATGAAGGGTTGAGATAACGGCAGATCCAACCAGAGTGTGTCTAATCGTATTTGTGATAAGCATTCATTGTTTTGGATTAATAGTCACTCATCACAATGCTGATTTATTGGCTCTCAAAGTTGTTGCTCTTGATCTCACAGTTTCAGCATGTTGTACCTTACCTACAGCCAGTATTTGCTGTTTTAGTGTTTCTCAGCTGGGGGGCCTGGGCTAAGTTTCTTGTTTCACTGTACTTTATGGTAATGACTTGTAATACAATAGAATCATTGATCATGAAACTGATCTGGCTTGCGTTCCCAGTGAGGTCACCACCTCTATACTTTGGGAGGTATATAATAGGAGTGTATAGCAATTACACAGCCAGTTTGAATAGGAAATCCCAGTCATCTAGGAATTCTAGAAGTCATCATGGACTGGCCAGAGGGAAAAGATTTTGGAATGTCACCAGAGGAGGAGGTGACGCTGAAGAGGCCCCACCATATAATTAACTATCAGAAAGTGAAAAGCAGTATGCCTTGTTTACTGATGGGTCCTGCCGTATTGTGGGAAAGCATCGGAGATGGAAGGCAGCTGTATGGAGTCCCCGATGACAAGTTGCAGAAACTGCTGAAGGAGAGGGTGAATCGAGTCAGTTTGCCGAGGTGAAAGCCATCCAGCTGGCCTTGGACATTGCTGAATGAAAAAAGTGGCCAGAACTTTATACTGACTCATGGATGGTGGCAAATACCCTGTGAAGGTGGTTGCAGCAATGGAAGCAGAGCAACTGGCAACACAGAAGTAAGCCCATCTGGGCTGCTGCACTGTGGCAAGATATCGCTGCCCGGGTGCAGAACCTGATGGTGAAGCTGCGCCATGTAGATGCTCATGTACCCAAGACTCGTGCTGCTGAGGAACACCAGAACAAACAACAAGTGGATAAAGCTGCTAAGATTGAAGTGTCTCAGATGGACTTAGATTGGCAACATAAAGGTGAATTATTTTTGGCCCAGTGAGCCCATGGCACTTCAGGCCGTCAGACTAGAGATGCAACATACAGATGGGCTCATGATCGAGGGGTGGACTTAATAATGGACACTATTGCCCAGGTTATTCATGAGTGTGAAACATGTGCTGCAATTGAGCAGGCTAAGAGGTTAAAGCCTCTTTGGTACGGAGGACGATGGCTGAAGTACAAATATGGGGAGGCCTGGCAGATTGATTATATCACACTCCCACCAACCCGCCAAGGCAAGCGCCATGTGCTTACCATGGTGGAAGCAAGGACCGGATGGCTGGAAACATACGCTGTGCCCCACATGACTGCCCGGAACACTATCCTGGGCCTTGAGAACCAGATTTTGTGGCGACACGGCACCCCAGAGAGAATTGAGTCAGACAGTGGGACTCATTTCTGGAACAGCCTTACAGACATTTGGGCCAAAAAGCATGGCATTGAGTGGGTATGTTACATCCCCTACCATGCACCAGCCTCTGGGAAAATCGAACGGTACAATGGGCTGTTAAAAACTACATTGAGAGCAATGGGTGGGGGAACTTTCAAGCATTGGGATACACACTTACCAAAGGCCACCTGGTTGGTCAACACCAGAGGATCTGCCAACAGGGCTGGCCCAGCCCAGTCAAAATTTTCACATACTGTAGAAGGGGAAAAAGTTCCTGTGGTGCGCATAAAGAATTGGCTGGGGAAGACAGTGTCATGGTTTAAGCCCAGGCCGTAAATCAGAACCACGAAGTCCACTCCCCCCCCCACCTTTCTTCCCTCCGCTCCTGGAGGGATGGGGAGGAGAATCAAAAGAATGCAACTCCCACGGGTTGAGATAAGAACAGTTTAATAACTAAGGTATAACACAAATCACCACTGCCGCCACCAACAACAACAACGACAAGAGAAACAACAAGGGAAGAGAACACGATACCGCCCGCCGGAAAAGACAGCCCGACCTAAAAAGAGACGTGCCCTTCCAGGTAGCTCCCAGTTACATCCCCTGGCATGACGTGCTGTGATATGGAACACCTCCTTGGCCAGTCTGGGTCAGGTGTCCTGTCCCCGCTTCCTCCCGGCCCCTCCTCCTCCCTGGCAGAGCATGAGACTCACAAAGTCCTTGGTCAGTCTAAACATCAGTGTTATCAGGTTTTTTTGTTCCCAGGCCAAAAGTCAAAAACACAATGCTGCAACAGCTACTAAGAAGGAGAAAAAAAACTGACTGCCACTGCTGAACCCAGGACAGACAGTCTGGGTTATTCCTGCTTCAGGTAAAGGTAAACCCACTCGTGGGATTGCTTTTGCTCAGGGACCCGAATATACTTGATAAGTAATGCAGGAAGATGGGGAAGTTCGATGTGTACCTCAAGGGGATTTGATTTTAGGGGAAAACAGCCAATGAACTCAATTGTATGCTGTTGCCTGCTATGTAGCACTTTCATAGCCCACCAACTAGATGTCTTCAGGTCACCAGCGACTGGCCCCAACTTCCCTCCGACCATCATCCCAACAAAGAATGAACTTTGATGAAACCAGGGGAGTTCTGCGGTGTCATCAGCAGGCAACGGTCCAACGCTGCACACACTCTCTCCTGCTCTGAAAGACTGTTGCAAGAGATAGAGCCCAACATCACGGACCGGATGAACTCAGTGGCTTTATAGGGATTGGTCCATGCACTGAGGAATGATCTCTCTCTCTCTTTGTGTGCGTATGGAGGTGTGTGTATATATATATATATATGAGACAAGAGTGATGGTATATTGAAAAATGTAGGATCTGAGCATGACGTAAATGATATGGAATAAGGGGTGGATGCTGTCCTGGGTTCAGCAGTAGCCATCATTTTTCTCCTTCTTAGTAGCTGGTGCAGTGCTGTGGTTTTGACTTTCAGCCTGGGAACAGTGCTGATAACACCGATGGTTTTAGTTGCTGCTCAGTAATGTTTAGTCTGACCAAGGACTTTCTGGGTCTCATGCTCTGCCAGGGAGGAGGGGAAGCCGGGAGGAAGCAGAGACAGGACACCTGACCCAAACTAGCCAAAGAGGTATTCCATACCACAGCACCTCTTGCCCAGTATATCAACTGGGGGGAGTTACCCTGAAGGGCTAGATCACTGCTTGGGTTGGGCTGAGTATCGGTCAGCGGGTGGTGAGTGGTTGTATTCTCTCCCCTTGTTATTTCCCTTATCATTATTATTATTGGTGGTAGCAGTAGTGATTTGTGTTACACCTTAGTTACTGGACTGTTTTTATCTCAATCCGTGGGAGTTACATTCTTTCAATTCTCCTCCCCATCCCTCCGGGAGCAGGGAGAGGAAGGGGAGGAGTGAGCTATGTGGTTCTGGGTTGCCGGCTGGGCTTAAACCACAACAGTAGTATTGCAAATTTTGAAGACTATGCACAAATCTACAGCATTTTTTTTTATTTTAGCAACTCAGGAAAGGTTAGGAGTTAATTTTAAGCAGAATTACACAAAATTACAAAAAGCACACTAGAAGCTAAAAGGCTGTGATTGTCATCAAAATTGTAATCAGAAATTATCTTTTGATATCACAGGCCTGTCTGCTTCAATTGATGCATAATGAAAGCGTTGCTGACAGCACCAACAGAAAAGCCATGGACCACATCTACAGAAAGTCACTGATCTTACAACAGCTGCTTCCATTGGTTTATTGAAGGTGAGAATGGCAGCGTGTAGACAAATTCAAACACTCTCCAGTCAAGATACAGCAGTTTCAAATTGGGAATCCTGCGATTTCTACCACAGGAAATCCAGCAGCCACCTCAAGGCAGGGAGCCTGGCAGAGGTCTGCTCCACAAGTGTTTTGGGTCTGGCGGCTCTGCACTACTACACATATACTGCTCTGCACAGTAATCAGCCCCAGCTGGCTCCTGGAAGATGCTCTCAAACAGCTCCCCAGCCAAAACCAACAACAATAATCAAACTATATTAAAATTTTTCCAAATGCCAGCCCATGCCTCAGTTTATGGTGTTTGCCATAGCATATGAAGCTCCATATGTTGTTTTTCGTAATGTCAACTTTGAATTCATCACTTCTTCCTGCATCAAGTCTCTTTTCTTCTGTGTTTTGGATTTTGTAGTATCAACCACATCTGAGATTTTCTCCGTCTGCTGCCTCACTTTTGATCATTGCTATGCAACATGAACCTTTGCCCAACACAATCCAGGGCTTTAAACATCTACTCTGAGATCCTTGGAAATATACAATGACCATCACCAGTAAGTCTTACTCTGGACCAGGTATATTTTTTTGAATGGCAATTTCTAACATTTATACCTGTCAGTAGTTCCCTGTCATGTGCTTTGTCACATGCTGAACAAATTTCCCATTAGAGAAGTTTTTTTCATCTGGTGTAAACACAATTTGGAACTCCCAACCCAACTACAAGATTGGCTTATCAGCTGCAAATCAGTCATTCCTGGAATCAATAGAAACACCAAAAATACCATGACCACCTATCATCAGGAACAATGCTACTTATTAATCTTCAGATACCCTTTCTGGTCTGTTTCTCCATTCAGATTGCTTTCTTTTCCTTTTTTTATTCCCAAGTATTCTTCAGAGAGTCTAAGTAACCAGAGTTTTACTTCACCCATTTGTTTTTCTCTTTCTAATAGCACAGCCACCTGTGGTATGAGAACTAAGCTACAAAAACTTGCTCTAAAACAAGTGTCTTCAGCTTCATAAATTTGGGGGGGGGGGTGTCTCTCTTGATTTTACAAAATCTATTCACAAAATTATCTTTTCAAACTTATGCGAGTTTTTGTCATATTCTAAAATCCAGGAGGCAAAAAGCCATTGAACAGGAACAAAGCTTTTCTTTTCCATCAAAAAAAAAAAAGGCAAAAAACTGAAGACTGTTTTGTGCATTGTTATAAAGCAAAATGCAAAGTCTAAAATTAAGTTTAAGTAAAGAACCTCCAAAAATTATTTACAAGTGGGATGCTCTTTTGTCTTTAGCATCCCTGAAGTCTTCGTGAGACTATCAGCTAATTCTGCATATGGTTTGTTGTAAATAAAGTATCACACGAATGCTTTTCTTCCTGTAGCAGAACCAAGTGATTAATGCAATTTTGCTGTGCTCTTCGTCCTTCACTTTAATGAGTCACACAGGCTGGATAATGGTGGCCTTGCATCCTTTTCAGTTAGAGTTCATTTGAATACTTGCTAATTTTTCAGGGCCACTATAATCAGGATGTTACGTATTAAAGGAGGCGTGCAAGATTACAGCTTTTGACACTCTCTCATCTTAAAAATAAATTTAGCAATTATGATAAGATTAAATCATCTCCTGTTTTTCTGAGAAACAGGGAAAAGCTTTGGTTTTTTAAAAAAGAAGAAAGAATAACTGGTCTCAGAGATACTCTATTAGGAATTTTGGGCCTGAGTAACCAACACAAGGATTTCTCATCCAAATGCTAATCTTCTCAGCCCATAAGCCAAATGCCTGCATCTTTGTCTTGGGCAAGAAGGAGCATGCACTGGCAAGCTGGCAACCTCTCATTGTACCCTGAGTGCCAAAGCAGCTCCCCCCATCTTTCCACACTTACAATGGAGAGGTGATACATACAACAGCATGTGTCACCCTTTCCCTGCACTCTGCCTGTAACTATGCAATTTGGAAGGCCAACCTCCCTTCAGACTTGACTCACAGAAGTACTTGACTGGACTCAGTACTAAGGGTGGGAGGGCTGACAAAGACATTTTAAATAAGACAGAAATAAAGGAAACAAAACAAAACCTAACCCACCACACCAGCCTTTATACACCTCTGCAAACCCTAACAATTGCTAAACTGTGGCAGTAGCCTGGAGCATAGCAGGAAGCCAACAATATCTCTAGCCCTCATCCCAATCCACTGTTGAAATTCAGACCCTGGGAGCATCAAGCGTCATTCATTGTTTTCTTTTGTAATCTGTGTTTCAGATTACAGACCTTCAAGCACAGATCTAACCACATATGACAGGTAGAATGCACCTTCTCCTGTGTAGGCCCTCCTCCTGCTCATGTCAGTAACAAAAACAGGACTGTCCTGGGTTCAGCAGGACATTTTCAGTCATTTTTCTCCTTCTTAGTAGCTGGTGCAGCACTGTGGTTTTGACTTTCAGCCTGGGAACAGAACTGATAACACCGATGGGTTTAGTTGCTGCTCAGTAATGTTTACTCTGACCAAGGACTTTGTGAGTCTCATGCTCTGCCAGGGAGGAGGGTAAGCCGAGAGGAAGCAGAGACAGGACACCTGACCCAAACTAGCCAAAGAGGTATTCCATACCACAGTGCATCATGCCCAGGTGTACAACTGGAGGCATTTACCCGGAAGGGCTAGATCACTGCTCGGGTCGGGCTGGGTATCGGTCAGCGGGTGGTGAGTGGTTGTATTCTCTCCTCTTGTTATTTCCCTCATCATTATTATTGGTGGCAGCAGCAGTGGTTTGTGTTATACCTTCGTTACTGGACTGTTCTTATCTCAACCCGTGGGAGTTACGTTCTTTCTATTCTCCTCCCCGTCCCTCCGGGAGCAAGGGGGAGGAAGACGGGGAGAGGGGGGAAGTGAGCGGGCAGCTGAGTGGTTCTGAGTTACCAGCTGGGCTTAAACCACGACAGCACCAAAGTCTTTCTGTGACTTTGGTTTCTGTGGTTGCCAAGGTTGGTACTCATTTCACCAAATGCAGATGTCTACATCTGCACAGCCTTGTGTGCTTCAAGAGCCTAATCTCTTTCACTCTGCAATGTGAATCTCATGTCTACTGCTTCAAAGGGGCCTTGGTAAGATGTATTTGTCTGAACTGCAGATATCTAATGTTTGAATCTCATTCAAATTGTCCTCTCCTTGCCTTACTCAGGGTTTCCACATGTCCCTCCATCCAAAAGTTAAGCTGCTTAGTTGGCCAGATCAGTTAAAATCAGTAGTAGCACAGCCATCCACAGACAAACTTAACAAGTTACCCAAATATACTTCAAGCAGAGCACTGGTAGGAATTTGAAACTGGTTTTCTGATACAGATATTTGAGATTATCAGATGTCAGAGATCTTACTTGTCAGGAAACTTTTCGTAGAATAAGACAAGATTTATTTCTTGCAGTACTTTTCCATTTAGAAAGAAACATGTTTGCTTTTTCTTGTCTGCCAAAATGTTAGTTTATACCACTGCAGAACACGCTTCTGAAATCTGTTGCTATTAATTGTTCTTTGAGAGAAATATAGAACTAATGTTTGTGAAGAGGCTGTACAGATTTGTAAAAAGACCATTATCTCGTTTTCTCTGTCACATGTGTCAGATTTCAGAAAGAGGCTCAGACCATGGGCTGACTACATAGTTTTGACTGTGTGTTCAGCTGTTTAGAACAATTCTCAGCAGAGATATTTTTCAGTACACAGGTGAGGAGATTTTGGAGAATGTGTGACCTAGCTGCAAAGGTGGTCAACCCAGATACACATTGAGTAACTGGGACTCAGTGAGCTGGTTCAGGGGGGTTGAGCAAAAAGCAAGCAAAAACCTGAATATATGCCTATAAAAACTGCAGAGTCTACAGCAGAAGATTGTATGGGATGTTTAATAGAAAGTGCCTACCCTGCCTATTTATGGCTTCCTTTTATAGACTCACAGAATCATAGAATCATTTAGTCAGGAAGACCTTTAAGATCAAGTCCAACCATAAACCTAACACTGCCAAGATGGAAAGTTACCCAAAACAATTAAATTTGCAGACAGTTGGAGCTCCTGTAATATTTGCTGAGATACTAAAGTAGTCCTGGACTTTTAGGTTTTTTTCTTTTAAAATTAGTGTTCTAAAATGTGTATGTACTTCTAGCTAAAATGTGAAACTGCTAAAATTCACCAGGAGACAGGCATGGGTGGTTTTAATGAATGCTATCAGAGATACATACACACACACAAAAAGAGAGGATATGACTACATGCTGTAATAAAGCGTAACACATTAACCTAAATTAACATAAGCAGTGCTAGCTCTGCCCCTGGTAACATAGAGCTGTGCTTGAGCTAATTAGCCTTATGGAGGATAGAGACAGTATCACACTATCACAGTATCACAGTATGCTAGAGATTGGAAGGGACCTCAAGAGATCATCTAGTCCAATCCCCCTGCCGGAGCAGGAACACCTAGATAAGGTTACACAGGAATGTGTCCAGGCGGGTTTTGAATGTCTCCAGAGAAGGAGACTCCACAACCTCCCTGGGCAGCCTGTTCCAGTGTTCTGTCACCCTCACTGAGAAGAAGTTTCTTCTCAAGTTTAAGTGGAACCTCTTGTGTTCCAGTTTATACCCATTACCCCTTGTCCTATCATTGTTTGCCACTGAGAAGAGCCTGGCTCCATCCTCATGACACTCCCCCTTTATATATTTATATACACCAATAAGGTCCCCCCGCAGTCTCCTCTTAACTATAGAGACCCAGCTCCCTCAGTCTTTCCTCATAAGGGAGATGCTCCACTCCCTTAATCATCTTAGTTGCCCTGCGCTGGACTCTCTCCAGCAGGTCCCTGTCCTTCTTGAACTGAGGGGCCCAGAACTGGACACAATATTCCAGATGCGGTCTCACCAGGGCAGAGTAGAGGGGAAGGAGGACCTCTCTCGACCTACTGACCACCCCCTTTCTAATACACCCCAGGATGCCATTGGCCTTCTTGGCCACAAGGGCACAGTGTTGGCTCATGGTCATCCTGCCATCCACTAGGACCCCCAGGTCCCTCTCCCCTACACTACTCTCTAACAGGTCGTTCCCCAACCTATATTGGAACCTGGGGTTGTTCCTGCCCAGATGCAGGACTCTACACTTTCCCTTGTTATATTTCATCAAGTTATTCCCTGCCCAACTCTCCAGCCTGTCCAGGTCTTGCTGGATGGCAGCACAGCCTTCTGGCGTGTCAGCCACTCCTCCCAGCTTAGTGTCATCAGCAAACTTGCTGACAGTACACTCAATTCCCTCATCTAAATCATTGATGAATATATTAAATAATACTGGTCCCAGTACTGACCCTTGAGGCACTCCACTAGATACAGGCCTCCAACTAGACTCCGCCCCATAGACTACAACTCTCTGGCTTCTGTCCTTCAGCCAGTTTGCAGTCCACCTCACTACCTGATCATCCAGGCCACACTTCCTCAATTTAGCTATGAGGATGCTGTGGGAGACTGTGTCAAATGCTTTGCTGAAGTCAAGGTAGACCACATCCACCGCTCTGCCATCATCCATCCACAATGTTATTTCCTCATAAAAGGCTAGGAGGTTGGTCAAGCATGACTTCCCCTTGGTAAAGCCATGTTGACTGCCCCTCATAACCCTCTTATCCTTGACATGCCTTAAGATGGCACCAAGGATAAGGTGTTCCATCACTTTCCCAGGGATGGAGGTGAGGCTGACCGGTCTATAGTTACCCGGGTCCTCCTTCTTGCCCTTTTTGAAGACTGGAGTGACATTTGCTTTCCTCCAGTCCTCAGGCACCTCTCCCGTTTCCCAAGACTTGGTAAAGATGATGGAGAGTGGTCTAGCAATGACTTCCGCCAGTTCCCTCAGCACCCGCGGGTGCATCCCATCTGGACCCATGGATTTATGGATGTCCAGATTGCTCAACTGGTCCCTAACCCATTCCTTGTCGACTAAGGCAAACTGCTCCAGTGACCTGACTTCATCTGAGGTCTCAGGAGTACAGGGCTCTTCAGGACTGCCTCCGGCAGAGTAGACAGAGACAAAGAAGGCATTCAATAACTCTGCCATCTCAGTATCTTCTGTCACCAGGGCACCCATCCCATTCACCAGTGGGCCAACCTTGCCTCTGGTGTTAGTTTTATCAGCTATGTATTTGAAAAAGCTCTTTCTGCTGTCCTTGACCCCTCTCGCTAGATTTAATTCTAAGGAGGCCTTAGCCATCCTAGCTGCCTTCCTACATCCTCTAGCAGCAGCCTTATATTCCTCCCGAGTGGCCAGCCCCTCCTTCCATGACCTATAAACTCTTCCACTTGAGCATACCCAGCAGTTCCTTATTTAGCCACGCAGGTCTCCTGGCCCTCTTCCTTGACTTCCTACGTGTCGGGATGCTCTGCTCTTGAGCTTGGAATAAGCAATTCTTGAATGTCAACCAACTATCTTGGACCCCTTTACCTTCAAGCAGCCTTGCCCATGGGATTTCCCCTAGCAATTGCTTGAAAAGGCCAAAGTTTGCCCTGCTAAAGTCCAGGGTTGCAATTCTACTTGCTATTGTACTAGTCCTACCACACAAGATCCTGAATTCCACCATCTCGTGGTCGCTGCAACCAAGGCAGCCCTCAACCTTTACTGCTTCGACCAGACCCTCCTTGTTAGTGAGGATGAGATCCAGCAGCGCTCCTCTCCTGGTTGGCTCATCCACCATTTGCATGAGGAAGTTATCATCCATACACTGGAGGAACCTCCTGGACTGTGGCTGGGTTGCTGAGTAGTCCTTCCATGCATTGGCATGAGCTACCATCTCTACATGACACTGTGCTGCATAATTTGGATGTAGCTGTTTACTTCTGTGTGAGCCAGGTTTCCCACCTTGACCTTCAGCCATGCAGTGAGACTTGGTGCAACCTGCCAGCTTCTCCAGTTCCAGTAGCAGAGACGTGTGTGCTGAGCAGAGCCCTCTCAGACCACTATGGTGTCACTATCATCCAGGTGCTTCAGCATGTTTTCACTTTGACTCTTGCCTTTGCCACTGGAAACCTTCAGATGATTAGATAACATGCATCTGAGGCCAAAACTGTCCTGAAGGACTGGCCCATCAGAAAAACAGTGGTTGCAAGGACAAGATGCACATCATCTCTCCCCATACACACACATAAATTAGACAAAGTGCTTCTGAAGCTGTTGTACACCACTTTGCATTTTCTAATAACTTTTTATGGCTTTTATAATTTGGAAATAGAAATCATATTTCATAAAATAAATCTCTCACAAAGCAGATTTTTTACAAGTAGCTCACACTACTACCAAACCCCCTTTCTCCAGTTTTGGGTCATGGTTTTGCCTTCCTGTACAAGTGTAGCTATTCCAATTATGGAATATATTTCAATTACGCCTACTGGAAGTGGTGGACAAATGGCTACATCTGACAATCTTAGGAAGAATTCAACCTTGTAATTAACTGCTTTCACAGCTAATGGAGAAGAGGTGATATCAGCCTCCACAGATTACGTTCAGTGGAGTTGTCATAGTCTAGACTGTGTCCAACAATCAAGTTGGGCCTTACAAAAAACTTAATAGAAAGGTAATGCAATACCAGGCCACGCTGTCCGAAGAGGTGGTGGTATCTCTGGCCTTCTGGACTAAGATGGACAAAATCATAACAAAGCAGATCTGGCACTAGCAGCACTCTTGCCCTGAGCAGGAGGCTGGGTTAGGTGACTGCAAGATCTTCTTTCCATCCAACATTTCTGTGGCTCTGCAATTCCTCTCCCCTTTTTGTTTTCCTGTCTGGGAAGCTAAACAGCTAGGTCAAAATCTAGCCTTGAGAGTGCCTGAAAAGTTTTGTCAGATCTATCAGGGGAAGATAAGCTGTCCTTGACTGTTCTTGCAGAAAGGGAAAGGTAAAGATACATTTATTTCTCTACCAAAGTATTCACCTGCCTAGCATTAACTTGCATGTTACACATTTGTACAGACTGCGAGAACTGCATTTTATTAAGTAGCAAACAGACTGTTCAGCACCTGGTTGACAACCCTAATACATTCTGGCTTTCTCAGGGCCATTTATTCTTAGGATTCAGCTATGGGTGGAATGTTGCTGTGTGGTGGAGAGAGGTTTTTTACCAAGGCCTGTAGTGACAGGACAAGGGGTAATGGTTTTAAACTGAAAGAGGGGAGATTTAGATTAGACATAAGGAAGAAATTTTTTACAATGAGGGTGGTGAAATACTGGCACAGGTTGCCCGGGGAAGCCATGGATGCCCCATCCCTGGCAGTGTTCAAGGCCAGATTGGATGAGGCTTTGAGCAACCTGCTCTAGTGGAAGGTGACCCAGTCCATGGCAGGGGGGTTGGAACTGGATGATCTTTAAGGTCCCTTCCAACCCAAACCATTCTATGATTCTATGATTCTGATTTCACAATTGAGATCACAGCCTATTAATAAGGGAGCTATGTTTTTCAATTGAACATGTTTACAGCATAGGAATAAATGAAAGGTAAATAAACAAAGCAATTACCTTCTTGCTTTGATCAAGAAAAAAAAAATAATTCCATCTACCATGACAGAAATAAAAATCTTGAGCCAATAAAAAGGAAAAGATCATCTTTTTTTCTTTCAAACTAAATTGAGCTCTAAAGCCAGCAGTTATCACGAAAGATTCTCTCCTTAAAAAAATTCTTTGTATAACTCCAAATTTTCAGCTCAATAAACACCATTTTGAACCTTTTTTGTAGAAAACCAAAGTGTATTTTGAAGTTATTATTTTTTCACTCTGAAAACTTTTTTCCTCCAAAAATAACTCCAAACAGCAATCCACTGAAATCTGTATCAATTTAAGAAATACATTTCACTAGCACACTCTTCTTTCTAGAGACAGCTGTTCAGCAAATGTTTTCGAACAGCTCTCATGGAATCTAGACAGGGAGTTGTGAGGAAATATGTCTCGTCTTTATGTTGCAATCAGAACAGTTTAATTGTTAGAAAGCTTTAGCTACAACATGTATGTCACCTCCATCAGGAGACAGAAGTTGAGGTATTCTACTCTTCCTATTTTATGTGGTCACTAGAAAAACAGAAAAGTGGCCAAATTCCATCAGTGGAGACACATCTTGTGCAACATGCTAATATGCACAGAGCTCTTCTTTCTTCAAATGTATTCAGAAACTACACCCTAATATTTACAATTATATAAATATACTGCTATTAAATGCAGTAGTAACCACTTGCAAGAGTAAATCTGCTTCTTTAATGCTCATCTTCTCCTTTTTTGTCAGTATGGGAGAGTAAGAGTGGAGCGTACACCTCAACAAGAGGAATCTTTTAAAATAAGTTCACCAAGACTTTTATAGGGCTATAATTAAAAAATATTTTAATAGAATATTTATTTTGCACCTTCTGTTCATGATCTGCACTCAGATCAAAATGCAACATAAGCAGGAAGATTTACCACAGTCTTTTCCACCTCAGTAAAAGATGTCTGTCTCTCTTACTTCCAGTCATTGCCATTTCAGCAGAGTGCCTTTATGGGATAATCAAAAGAAAACATCCCGGAAATTTCTGACATAACTTCACTCTTTTTTTCCCCTCCATCTCAAACAAGGGCCAGATGCACACTGAGACTGAGCCATAGTGAGGAGCTTTTGGGTTATTTAATCACGTTTTTAATTAATGTGAGAAAGCTTAAGTGATCCTAAATAGTGGTAGCAGTTGACAAATTACAAGAGCACTCCATCCCCACAGAAAAGCTAATGCTGCAAGGAAAGCACACCAATAAACACTAGTTCATAATCAGCTACATATCAAAGAAATATTTTTTCCAAGTGCCTTTGTGCATGTGGGTTTACTATCATCTTTGAAGTTATATCATTTTAAAGAGCTGGCTAGGGGCAAATTAGATAAGAAGGTGACTGTGCAATTAAATTAATGCTTTGGAAAGCTCATATGGTTATAAGGTCCAAATACTTCCCCTGATAAAATGGTGCCAACACTTTAAAGGGGTGTACTGACTTATTTTTTACCTAAAAACTTTGTTGCTGACAGATTTGGTAGCAGCATGATTCAACGCTCAGCATTGGTAAGATGATTCACCCAGGTTTCTGAACCGTGATGAAGGCCCCAGTGAAGACTAGCACTGTGAATCAACTTCCACAGGACTCAGCCATGCTCACAGTACAGCTTGGAAAGCCTTGCTGAGCTGAGGCTTAGTGCTCTTTTCCAGCTTAGCCCACTGAAACAGGGACCAAAAACATCTGCTTGAGGTAGTGCCAGACCTGTCGAGTCCCACACATGATAACAGGACTCATTTCTGTACTCCCCTTCACACCCACCAGCCAGTGCCACTGAGCAGCTATGACTGATGCCTCTTCCCTCGCAGGGGGGCTGCACCAGGGACAGCAGCTGGGGACAAGCACCACTCAGAAACAGATGCTTTACCAACAAGCCCACAGCACACAGTTTCCCCATGCCACCCCTTCATCACATTGTCTGGCACGCTCATCGCATGCCTTCATCACCTGATTAAATGCCTGCCCCATCACTGAGCCCAGTGCAGGATTCCAGGACAGGAGCCTTGCTAACTCGAGACGTCTGTTGTGAGGGACTGTTAGATACTGTCTCTGCATTCCCTTTTAGGTTATGTGGGTTTACTGCCAATCACTCTCGCTGACAAAGAAATCAATTCACTCCACAGAGCCAAGTGGTTTTGTAAAATATGTTCTGAATCATATCAACCAGATGCCTTCATAAAGCTGCATTTGTGACCAAGACTTGATAAAAGAAAGGGAGTTGCAAACTGAAGTGTATATTCATCTTTAAACCTCTTGAAAAGTCAGCTAACTATATGGAGCAATTGTAGGCAAACTGAAGAGGGGGTGTTATTTGAGCTTGTGCATGTAAGACTTCATTTCAGTGAAAAACTCCAACAAAAGTAGTCTCTTTTTTTTAAGGAAAACAAAAAAGTATCAACTGTTTTTGCAAGAAAGAAGAGTCAAAGCTTCATGCAGGCTTCTTCCAAACAACCTTTGGGAGCTAAGCCCCACTTGAGCAGCAAGCATTCAAAGTGATTCACTGTGATTCACTCCAAGAGAAGTTACATACCTGTGTTCTTTTAAAAACCCTATTATGAGATAGTTTGCCTCTTCAGATGCCTGAATGTTCTTAGAAATCTTCCCTGGTTTGCCTGTCATGTACACACTGTTAAGGTGAGGCATTATCCCATTTTCTAGACCTCGAAATGGAGCTGCACAGAAGTTGAATCATTTACCCAAAGAAGCATAAAAGTAACAGTCCCACTGGAACAGAACAAAGAGCCACTCAAGCCAGGAGACTGCCCCAGAGAGTGTCAGCAATGGAGACTTAGGAAAAGGCTGTAAATAACATCTTGAGTTGTATTTCCCATTTTACCTTCACAGCTCCAACTGTTAGCATAGGGACGTTTTGAGACCGAGTTGCATCCAGCAGACCATGTTCAACAGCCGTCAGCAGAGAAGTGAGCTGTTGACTGAGAACAGATAAAATCCAAGTTTTTAGCCTACTGTCCCATTGGCTGGATCCTTGTGAAGGATCCTTGACAGAAGCCTGGAATCGAGTTCACCTTAAGACTGAAATCTCCTGAAGATGAAATCATTAAAAAATTGTTCCCTGAGGATTCAGAGACAGAACTCAGCCTGGCTTCAGGGACACGGGGTTTTCACACAGACTCTCTCACCAAATTTGAATTTTCCATCTGGAACCTGGACATACCAAGGTGAACAGAAGTGTTACAAAACCTCACAGAGCCAGCTGTGCAGTAAGTTTGATATCTATGAGAGAGAGCAGTGTGAATCACTTACCACCATCATTACTTTCAGCACAGTTGATAAGAGGAATCACTGAGAGCTTTCAAGAGCACTTCAAGGTTTGCTTTGCTGCAGTATCTGTTGCAGAGGACCGCATTTTCCATTGTAATGTACTGCTTTAGAATGAATCCCAACAAGGCAGAAATTTCTTAAGCTGTTGTGGTGTTACAATTTTAATAATGTTTTTTCCTTGTTGGTTACAAATTTTGCTGGTACTCCATGCAAGCAAGGCAAAGGAGTCTCCACAAGCAATGTCAGCCAACAACTAACTGAAAGAATCAATAAATGCACCTGCCAGGCATCACTCATCACATAGGCTTTCATTTACCTAAAACACCCACTAGTGATTACCAGTACTTTACTTGCCCACTAAAAAGAAAAAGCACACTTCTAGGAAATTGTCTTTATTACATCTTGTAGGACATTTATGGCAAAGGGAGGGGTAGATTTTGCAACTCCTTCCAAGAAAACCAATGCCTTCAGTCAAAGCAAAAAGTCAGGAAAGCACAGGGTGAGAAACAGAGGATAAGCAGGAATGACACTGCAGCAGCACAGCTCCTTGGAAGTTGAACAAGGTTACAGGAGCATCTGTGGTTTAGCAAGTCAATGCTGCAAAGTGCTAAGCATCTCCATTCATGCTGGTGTTAATGGACACCCAAAAATCATGAAGCAGGAGAAATATTTCCAAGCTAAAAAGTCTTTTATTCAGCTCTTTCTTTTTGCTGAAGCAAAAAATCACAGAGTTCAAAAGCAGTGAAAAGCTGATCCAACAGCTTATGCAAGTGAGTTTCGTGCCAAAAGGAGTGCTGGAACAAATGAATAACTTAAGGAAAAACGGGAATACAGTGGTAACATCTAAAATTATTTAATGACATATCTGAGCCCATGAAAAATATCATATTTTTCACTAGACTAAAGAACTGAAACATGTATTTAGATTTCAAAATGAAAAGCAAAACCTAAATGTTATCGTGGCAATTATTAAGCAGTTACATTTATCTAAAAAAAAATTAAAATAAAATAAAATAAAATAAAATAAAATAAAATATTCAAGGTCAGGTTTATCTAGCACAATATGTTATCACGTAAAGATGCCCAGACTAGCCCTTAACACTGGGTGTTGGAGAAGGGTATTGTCAAGAGAGCAAGGATTCTTCATTGCAAATATAACCTGCTGCTGCATACGAAGGGTAGTGAACCAAGGTAGGGTCACGTTGTGATGGCCAGAACCCTTCTGGGATCAGAATTAGCTTGCAAAGAACTGGTGTGAATATTTCTGAATGGCACCGAAGGAGGCTACATTCACCTAGACATTTTGTCTAAACCTCTTTCTGGTTTATAGAGGTTTTTCAGCAGTCCTCTAGACATTGTGCTTGGTTTTCCCTCATTTCCATTATATTCCTCTATACACATTATTCATCGCTGAAGGGGGACAAGCATATAAAATACAACTGATGCCTGCCCAAGCTAAAGAATTTTCCAAAATCAAGCGAATAGAAAAAGTATCAAGTGAATGTATTTAGGCTTTTCTGACAATGGGTGTCTGCAGTCCCTGTGGGAGTAGTTGCCAGGAAGCCAACTCCATTTTGGCTATGCAGACCTTCACCTTAACAGACATCCTTTCATCTTCAGTGTAAATGCCCAAGGGCTGATAGCACAAACCTTAAAACAGAGACTCACTAAGTGAACTGGCTCCTTCATAAAAACACAGCTACCTTGGACAACACAACAGGAGGATATTGATTTGACCAACCACTCTGCAGCTCTCTTTGGCAATGAAACTACCTGGCCGGAGTCTCCATCCCTTGGGAAGCAAGAGCAGGGTGTCATGTGCCAGTCTGTCGTGGTTTAAGCCCAGGCCGTAAATCAGAACCACGCAGTCTACTTCCCCCACACACACCTTTCTTCCCTCCGCTCCTGGAGGGATGGGGAGGAGAATCAAAAGAATGCAACTCCCACGGGTTGAGATAAGAACAGTCCAGTAACTGAGGTATAACACAAATCACTACTGCTAGAACCAATAATAATAATGATAAAGGAAATAACAAGGAAGAGAATACAACCGCTCACCGACCGGTACCTTGCCCCCACCCCGCAGTGATCCAGCCCTTCCGGGCCATGCTCCATTACATCCTGGGCATGACGTGCTGTGGTATGGAATACCTCTTTGGCTAGTTTGGGTCAGGTGTCCTGTCCCTGCTTCCTACTGGCTTCCCTGCCTCCCTGGCAGAGCATGAGACTCACAAAGTCCTTGGTCAGAGTAAACATTCTGACCAGTAACTGAAAACATCAGCTTTATCAGTATTATCCCCAGGCCGAAAGTCAAAACCACAGCACTGCACCAGCTACTAAGAAGGAGAAGAAAAAAAATGACTGCTACTGCTGAACCCAGGACACAGTCACACTGCATTAAGATCTGCTGGAAGACACTTGGGAGCAAAAGAAGAGTTTGACTGATAAAAGAATGTTGAAATGAAGGAACAATCCAAGAGGTAGATAAGGAAGAACAAAATGTACAAACAAAAAGGTACAAACAAAACAGTTCAAAAGCTTTTGTTGTACCTTTACAACAAAAAGGCAAATTTGACATGCATGTGCGTGCTTCTTTTAATACGATTTCTATAATATTTCTGTGAAAGACAGCCATAATTTTTCAATGCACTCCGTAACTGGTCTTTGTATAGAGATTTACCCTTTCTTGCTCTTTCTCCAGTTAGGTGTTGCCTTGGTTATCTTCTGAGATCCTAATAAGAAAAAAAGACTGTTTCTATAATCTCATCTTTTTCTCTATTATGCCTCCTCTTGCCTCAGCCCCAAACCTGAAGACCCAAGATATCTTCATTAGAAGCTGGAAGAGGAGTAAAGATCATGGTAAGACTCAAGGCTAACGCTCCTGATGATACCAACATATTTCCCATCCTGATGGTCTAAGGTCTTCTGAAAGCCACCATGCAGATGCAGAAAACTTCACCAAAAGCTTCCCTATGCAGTAGCCCTTTTCCCAGCCATAACCACAGGTAAACAGCTAACATGCAGCTACAAATTTTTCCAGATATTCTTCAAGATATTTGAAAAACAGAGAAAAATTATTTAGATAGATTTGATTTCTATAATAAAGCAAAAAAAAAATTATTTATCTAGATGTACAGGACTCACCTTATTCACTCCTACCAAAAGCCACCTTGTTCACTTTCTCCAAAGCATAAGGATATATCATTACCTTTTGGAAGTGTTGTAGCATTGTGTCACAGGCATATCTCCAGCTTTGCCCTTTCCCCACTTTTCACAATTACCCTCATTCATAACTGGCAATACTGCGAGGGTGATGAGGCACTGGCACAAGTTGCGCAAAGGAGCTGTGGATGCCCCATCTTTGGCAGTGTTCAAGATCAGGTTGCATGGGGCTTTGAGCAACCTGGTCTAGTGGAAAGTGTCCCTACACATGGCAGGGGGGTTGGAACTAGATGGTCTTCAAGGTCCTTTCCAACCCAAACCAGTCTGTGATTCTATGAATACTAGTTTCCCCTTCATAGGTGGCAGTAGTATAATCACTGGGGGATAGCTGGAGAGGGAAGGAAACAAAAAAAAACAATGCTGGAAAGAATGGCTCAGGTGGCCAACAACATTGAGAGTCACAGACCACAGACATGGCAGAAAGGTAGGCCTATCATGCTTTAGCCAAAAAACAGTGGATTTTCATGAACTGTGGAAAACAGCTACATACGTACTAGTTGACGTGTTATATGATAGGGAGTAATAAATACTAATGTGCCAGAAGTGTTTGTGCTTCAAGTCACACTTCCTTTTGTTCACATTGCTTCTGTTTGTAGCAGTGTGCAGACTGCTACAGGCTACTTGAATGTTTTCTTCTTCCATCTTTCTATTTCAACAAGATCATTTCAACAAGGCATTTCCACTCTCAGCAAAAGCAAACTGTTCCTGTTTGTATCAGGCAAACCAGATGGAGAAAACAAATCATTAATTTACGATTTAGAAAATCCGGTTTTATGACAGGACTTTGTAACCCCCTACACTTATTTTTTAATTTAATTTTTCATGACATTTATGTGCAGATAGGAAAATAAAATTAGAAAAAGGAGATTCCTCACAGCAGTAGCGTGCTGTTCCCGGTCCTCAGGCTGCAATTATAGATCCTCTGCCAGTAGCAGCCCCAGGTAAAGCTACACCTGCTCCCACATACTCTCAGCACCCTGATGCTGGTGCCTGTAAGGGATTATGGCTGTCTGGTGGGAAAAGAGGGACAGGGGTGGTCATTTGGGGACAGCAGCATTGTTACTGAGCTGAACAGCAAGAGGTGAGTGCCTGGCCACAGCCTTGGCGAGCAGGGACCAGTCTAGTCCAGAAATCCCATCTCTTATTTGGTACAGGATGGTATCCAACAGCACATGACCCTTCCTTACCCAGGCTCCTCTGGCAGCCTTGATGGAGGAGAAACACTAGTTATATTAGCCTGATAAAAACATGCCTGACTTTCCAGCATTTGAGAATGCTTAGGAAGAGAGCCAGGATTTTCACCCTCCTGTGCACTGGCTGTATTTAGTGCTTCACAAGGATACACCCGCAGTGTCATGCACACAAGCATTGCACCTTCTTGCTAGCAGGGGCAAGGGGGTAAGCATTTAGGGTGACTGCCAAGTGCCCTGAGCGGTGGAAGAGGTCCAGTTAGCCTACAACAGCTCCACAGGCATAGGGTCACTGCCTTGAAAATAGCCTTGGAATTTGCCCGTCTTACAGTTGCAAGACTTCTCAACAGGCAGGGGAGGAGAGGCCTGATCAGAAATATTGCTTGTCATGCTTTAACAAGGCGGAGAGCCTCTCCATCTCCATTGAGTAATTCCTGTAGCAAAAGAAAGCGTGTGCTCTCTCTCTGCTCCCATAACTCCTCTAATAGCTTCACAGAGCAAATTATTTGTCTGTCTCCAAGTGCTTTGGATAGCCCTTCTGGGTTTTTTATGGACCCCTGTGCATCACAGATATTAATCACCTGACTCATTGACAATGCTGACAGAGAGACAAGGTTATGAAAGTATGCATGCTTTGGAAAGTGGATCTGATTATTGGTTTTGCTTGTAAAACTGCTCAGATTGTGGGAACAGTGACAAGCTCTAAGAGGGCAATTTATTTTTTTAAAGTCAGATGAAGCGGCTGCTGCTTTTAGTTAATTGCCAACTCTATTTTTCAGTGCTAAACAGAAAACAAATTCTATTCTATTCCCCATAATGAGCCAATTCCAATTAGGGTAATTACCATGGGATAATTGTAGACTACCTATGGTTAATTAGGGCTCCACTGTGTGTTTACAACACTCCAGGGGTGCAAATATTTTATGATAACCACAACTTCATACATTGTAACCACTTAATTTAATATATTACATCATTGTTATTGTGAGGGTGGGAGAGAAAAGAGACAAAACCTTGAAACATAATCACAAATCTGCAACAAGCTCTTTCCCCAGTAGGAAACCACCCTCCCTGACAATGTCATTATGCTGAAAGATTCCCTTTTTTTTAGGTCGTCTTATGTTCACTGACCAGGAGAAACAAGTGCACCATCATCAGCACTTGAACTATGGGGCACCACGCTGGTGGAACAGGAGACACCCACGTCCTCACTCCAATGAAAAACTCTCTTCATGAAACACAAATAATCTTATCAGGATGAAATGGAGAACGAATGATAAATATCTGAAAGAATGAAGGAGGAATGATAAATATGTGCAAGTTTTACTTGCTACGATATGGTGCCGGCTGGTCTCCTTGAAAATGTATTTTTCATTTAGTCATTATTTCATTGAAAATGTGACATCATGAGCAGGAAGAGAGAGCGAAAGCGAGCATTTCATTTCTGGAGAAACACACAGGAAACTCCACCTGCAACTGCAACAGGGATCAAGAATAAAAAGCCCACAGAAACCCCTTAGTTTCTAACTGGCCTCTCAAAAATTTGTCCTACATGCAGAAATTAGCATTTAATAGAATAAACAATATTCCCTAAAGTGTGTCCATGTGTGGAGTGTGAGTAAATGATATGGTTTTCCAGTTGTGTAGTGTAACTCTTAATCTGTTAAAGCCTTTCCTTAAACATAGAGAAGTTCATAATCCTTATCCCAGATAACAGGGATCATGCTTGACCAACCTCATAGCCTTTTATGAGGAAATAACATTGTGGATGGATGATGGCAGAGCGGTGGATGTGGTCTACCTTGACTTCAGCAAAGCATTTGACACAGTCTCCCACAGCATCCTCATAGCTAAATTGAGGAAGTGTGGCCTGGATGATCAGGTAGTGAGGTGGACTGCAAACTGGCTGAAGGACAGAAGCCAGAGAGTTGTAGTCTATGGGGCGGAGTCCAGTTGGAGGCCTGTATCTAGTGGAGTGCCTCAAGGGTCAGTACTGGGACCAGTATTATTTAATATATTCATCAATGATTTAGATGAGGGAATTGAGTGTACTGTCAGCAAGTTTGCTGATGACACTAAGCTGGGAGGAGTGGCTGACACACCAGAAGGCTGTGCTGCCATCCAGCAAGACCTGGACAGGCTGGAGAGTTGGGCAGGGAATAACTTGATGAAATATAACAAGGGAAAGTGTAGAGTCCTGCATCTGGGCAGGAACAACCCCAGGTTCCAATATAGGTTGGGGAACGACCTGTTAGAGAGTAGTGTAGGGGAGAGGGACCTGGGGGTCCTAGTGGATGGCAGGATGACCATGAGCCAACACTGTGCCCTTGTGGCCAAGAAGGCCAATGGCATCCTGGGGTGTATTAGAAGGGGGGTGGTCAGTAGGTCGAGAGAGGTCCTCCTTCCCCTCTACTCGGCCCTGGTGAGACCGCATCTGGAATATTGTGTCCAGTTCTGGGCCCCTCAGTTCAAGAAGGACAGGGACCTGCTGGAGAGAGTCCAGCGCAGGGCAACTAAGATGATTAAGGGAGTGGAGCATCTCCCTTATGAGGAAAGACTGAGGGAGCTGGGTCTCTATAGTTTAGAGAAGAGGAGACTGCGGGGGGACCTTATTGGTGTATATAAATATATAAAGGGGGAGTGTCATGAGGATGGAGCCAGGCTCTTCTCAGTGGCAAACAATGATAGGACAAGGGGTAATGGGTATAAACTGGAACACAAGAGGTTCCACTTAAACTTGAGAAGAAACTTCTTCTCAGTGAGGGTGACAGAACACTGGAACAGGCTGCCCAGGGAGGTTGTGGAGTCTCCTTCTCTGGAGACATTCAAAACCCGCCTGGACACATTCCTGTGTAACCTTATCTAGGTGTTCCTGCTCCGGCAGGGGGATTGGACTAGATGATCTTTTGAGGTCCCTTCCAATCTCTAACATACTGTGATACTGTAATGTAAAAATCAGTTCCTCCCTCTTCACTATACAAGAAAATACCTATGCCTAATACAGTTTTGAGGTGGGTGTTCATTGTAGTTTCCAGCTTTCTCAGTACTTCATGATAAAACAATCTCATTCATCTTTACAGAAAAAGTTTAGCCAAAATCTTGGTATATAACCTTTCTCACAGAACAGATCTAACCACAGAAGCTCAGTTAATAACTCTCATTGCCAGTCTCCTTCAAGATAATCTCCCATTCAAGAGACAACCATGCCAAACGGTGATTTTGTTCTCCATTTAAATTCTTCTGTTCTCTGAATAATGACAGAACTAATTTGGAAATGTCCTACTCAAATACCTCTGATATTCTTCAGAAGAGAAAGCTAGGTTTGCAGCACTACTGGTGAAAGCTTTTTAGTACCCCGTGCCAATACTAACAGGCATTTTTGCTGCTGATTGTCTTCCATTGACTTCCATCCAGGACAATATATCAGACACATATTATTATATATCCCTGAGTATAACTCAGCAGTTAGATGAAATGATTAGGATTACAGACATACATGACAATGGTAATGTTTTATTCACGCCATGCTTCTAACCACCAGACTGTACAAATGGAGGAACTAAATGTGCTTTATCAGCCCCATTTTCTGCGGAAGCAGGAGAAGAGTGGGAGTGCTGTCAGCAATTTGTATCTCCTCTGGAGACAGCCATAGTACTCTTCTTGACCCATAAGCACATTAGTAACTTCAGGCCCCTTATATTCAGACATTGTCTCTGGGTCTAACCCAAACATGAATCACTGTTGGTGACAAAAACACAAGACTTTGGGCAGTCCCTGGCTTGTTACCACCCTCTTATCCCTCATGAAGAATTATTTCAGACTTATTTCACAATTCCTAAATATGGTATAATTATGCTTATAATTCTGGCAGTGAAGAAATCTTCAAAAGCGTGGAATATTTTAAAGTAATGCTGCACTGGCAGCCTGAGCCTGCATGCAGCCTGAAGCCGCACTATTGCCAGCTTTGTGGTGCCCCATTCATCTTCGAAACACCAAATGATGACAATTCATATGAAAACTTTCTGTTACCTCCTAGTTGTTTACATTAATGAACTTCAAACTGATTTGGGGTTTTGCTCATTTTCAAAAGACCTTCCATATCAAATGTTTTAGATGCTTTCTAGAGAGCTGCCAGAAACTACAATCCACCTTTGGCAACTTTATCAACTGAGTTAGGACTGTCTTCAAGAGAATTTAAAAGACACTAAAGATTGAAATTGTGGGACAGCATTAAAAAACCTTAAATCATGTACTGTGTTCTATTTTTAAATTACTATATGTATTCAGTATTCAAACGTGACAGGGTATCTACTGCGCAAGTTGTAGTATTCCTCTGGTTTGTATTTAATTACAAATTAATTAGTTTCAAAAAAGCAGTTATTGTTGCTTCCAGATTTCCATTGCTTTCGATCCAGAGATCTCACAGGTAATTACAATCTCATTTGCTTCCAGGACTGGACAGAAGGCCAACTGCAACTCTGGCATTCTTGGCTATTACACATTAGCAAGAGGCAGGGGCAAAGAAATTGCAGTCATTTGAGTAACTTTACCAAAGGTGGACAGGAGAGGAGTTAACCAGGGTGTAAACAGCTGTCCTTTGTGAAAAAAAAAAACAACCCATACTTCAGGAGAGGTGTGCTGCAGAAAGGCAGAGGTCAGATAGAGGGGATCATGGCTGAAGCATCACAGAGGCTGGTGAGAGGAAGCCCCAGAGACCAGATCCCTGCAATCACCCCTCGCCTTCCCTGAGCATCACTAAACATGTTGTGTTACTGGGAACGTGCTGGTCTTCTGCAACCTCCAGCAGCTCAGGAAACAGCTGGCCAATTTCTTTTTGTTTCCTTGTAGGCTCATACCTGCCTTCCATAAAATGTGAATCTAAATTTCAGCATCTGAAGGTATTTTAATAGATTGGCATTTCTTGGCTGCAGACCTCAGCAACAGTGTTAAATGTGTTTTCTTTTCAATGCCAAAGAAAATGAACAACTGCATTAAGCACTTACAGCTCCATCTTGAATAAGATTAACTAAAGTTACCTGGCAGTCATGGTTTCTATTTCCTCTCCTCATTAAAACTTCAACGTTAATTGTTTGCCACAAGTAAAAGTCTTATGTAAATACACAAGTGATAAGTTGTTTAGTTCAAAGCTAAAACTAGCAATTCTCACAAGAAAGCTGGAAGCTCATGAAGATAATATTCACCTGATCTAATCACATTTCCCTTTCTTGAACTCATCCTACTTTTTAGTAGCTTAAATCACCTCTAAAGGAGAAAAATAATCAATGCACACAGATCTTTGAGGAAAGCAGAATTATTTTTAGATTGCACTTTACGGCTAAAGCTCTGAGAAAAGCACACCATAAATGTGGCATTACACAGGTCTGCTTCAGCGAATTTATCAGCTGCTCATTTCTGAAAGAGCAGGAATAATCGTAATCAATTAAACTTCTGAATAATATACTTCCTTTAAAAATTATTTTATGGCTATACCACAGATAAAGGCCAGTAAATAGTTGAGAAGTTAGTTATAATCTCAAGGGGATAACTGCAGTACACAGCCAATCCTCTTAAAAAATGTCAGGAGGAGGTAGATAATGCTATATGGATCCATTTTTGAAGGACTTTAAAAAATACAGAAAAAAAATCCCAGGAAGGAGGAAGGAAATCTTTATACATAGCAAAGAAATGCTACACAAGAGATCTGGAAAACAATCAGCTGTCATTACTAAGAAGCTATCAGATCATAAGCCCAGGCAAATTCTTCTATGAAAGTGGGTCACAGGTGAACAGATCACACTTATTTGGAATATATGAAGGAGAAAGGGAGACAAGTAGAGAAAAATATGAGGCTGATCCTGTTTTATATCATTGCTGTGCTCAAAGCAATATTAGAATATAAATGCAGAGGACAGTATGGCTTTAAGGTAGCTTCAACTTCTATTTTAAAGGTGACTTTGAAAAGAACAGAAAATGACAGACCCAGAGGAAACAGAAAATCAGCAAAATGCAAGCCCCATGTTCTGTGCTCTCCTGGTCCACATAAGCAAAGCAGGGCTGTACCAATCCATAAGCACTATACACTGTTTCACAAAACACACCCTGGTCAGCCTGCAGTTCCTCTGGACGTGCCCAGGAGCAGACAGTTCTTAATGAGAAATTTCCATTTCAGATCTGACTCTCTTTGGCACCATTTTCAGGCACCTTTGACGGCCATGCCTCTGGAGGCATTAAACCTCTTTCAATCTCTTCTCTTAAGGAGAACCAAGTCCATAAAATACACCTTTCTCCCACATAAAAAGCTGTGAAAGAATAGTACTGAGCATAGCAGGGCAAGGCAATTACAGATAAAGTTGCAAATATGGCCTGTAGTGGACTTCATATACAAGCTGTGCTGACCCATTTTAATGAAAATGCGAGATAGCTGACGGATTACATAATCTCTATACCTCCTACTGCCTGCATGGCTTAACTTGCCAAGCACTCATAGCTGTTGAGCTACTGTTTTCAGAAGGATGGGTGTGGGTGAATTTCATACTCCTTCATGCAGAGTGAAACATTCTCTTTGCTCTCTCCTTCAAGTCATACTGTGCTCTGGCTAAATTGTCAGATGAAGTCAATACTTTTCGCCTTCCGAGGATCTTCCAATTTCCTTGTCTTTCTAAACTTTGCAAACACTCTGTTGCACTTCAGAGCAGATGCCAGCATGGACCTCTACAAGCATCACTTCATTATTTCTCAATTACGCAAACCATATTTCTGAAACTGCTTGGTTAACTTTATTATATCCATAATTTTTTTTAAGGGTTTTTAATTATATCCCCTACCGTCTTAGCTATCCAGCCTTTTAATAGAAAGCAAATTTATAGAATTAATTTCACAACAGGCTAAAGCAGCAGTTGTATTTATGAAAAGACTGAAAAGAATGGGATGGGTTTGTCTATACAGTAACATAGCTTCGAAAGAGAAATGTGAGACATCAACGTGTCAAACTGTGACCACAGTAGGCATTGCAATCATTCTTTAATTTTAAGAAAGAGAAACGACTTTTTAAGAAAGTTGAGAAAAAATCAGTTTAATTCCTTGGTATTTTGATGACTGTTTTATACAGTCCAAAGACAGAAAAAAACTGGGCATGTGAACACTAGTATAAGTCAAATCAAAGAAGTATGTTCATGTAGTGTAAACAGCTAGTGGAGAGGAAAGGTTTTTCTAAGGCTGAGACTCAAGAAGATACAATTTCCATGAAATGGGATCACATAAAGGAGCTGCAGTAGAGCCACAGCAAACTACGTGATGAACCACCTCACTTAGACAGACCTTATAAAAAGGGAGAACAAAATAAATGAAATGCTTCTCCTATCATACTGATGGCTATCGGTGCAGCAGTAAACAATACACCTTAAAAGTTAAAGATGAAATTATTTCAAATCTGTTATGCATGCAGAAAAATATGAGGTTTGTTGATTATTTGCTACTGATGTACTTTTCTTGAGCTAAAGCTCTCATTTTGCTAGTCATGATGGAATATGTCAATGTGAACTAAAACCTGCAGAGAAAAGATCTAAGTAACAACCAGGCAGATTTTATAAAGAGAGTTCATGATCCACTTGTACAAAGCAAAATAGCAAAAGGAGTGATTTGTACTTGATCCTTGCCGAAGATATATGCTATGGAGAACAATTATTATAGTTTAATATAACTATAGGTCATACAGATCTGTTTATGAAGCCACTTAACTCCAAAAGTGGGGGACATCGCATAGCTACAGATGCTAGTCTGCATCGTGACAAATGTGTGAACTATTTTCATTCTATTATACAGCATGATTGATGCAGATCATACCTTGAGCTGTGCTTCAAGATGATGGAGTCATGTAAAGCCATCTGATAAAAACATGGTGCTCAGCACTTAGTTAGATTCACTGCACCTTCAGAGAAGAATCTTTCCAGACATTTAAGAGTCTTTGACCTATAATATGACAGTTGGGTCTTTTCTCCATACATACCATGTGTATTTTCACTTGTGTATCATGTCAGCTTCATAGTCTTGTGCCATTTTCCTTACTTTGAGAAATTCTGCCCTGAAGTTCTTTTCATATGTCATCAAAATCAACTTTCATTACACAATAACCATACCTCAGTCAATCACTTGACCTTTTTTTAGTACTCGCTACTAACAATGCAGTGCTGGAAACCATAGACTATATATGTAGTGATTTGGGAAATCTACCTATGTCCAGACAAAATTATAGTATTGTTAGCTTTAAAGCTGAAGTATTGTGGACAATTGCTGGGTGAATATATATCTATTTTTTAGGTCTGCAGATTTTAGTGCTTTTTTTAGGGGTGGAAATATCCTGTGACAGGGTCTAAGTGAAGCCACCAAAACCAATTTTCTCCTTCAGACAAAAAAAAAAAAAAAAGTAATCTAAAAGAGAGAAAGAAAATTAGTACCCAAAGCAAAAAAAAAAAAAAAAAAAAAAAAAAATTGGAAAGGGAGATTCATAAAACTGCATTAAAATCTTGTACTATCTATGTATTCTACAGCGTTGCAGACTGTCTATTCTAAAGAATTTATTAGCATAATGAGAATCCTCTTAACCAAATTTACAGCTTCTAATGAAATCAGACAATATTTTCTTTGTAACAGTTATTACTTTCTACTGTCTATGCACAGGTATGTACCTCTCCATTTTTATAGACCGTTCAGTACTATATATGACCAACTCAATTCATATAATTTCCAATAACTTGTCCGTAAAGAAGGCAAATGATAAAAGAGGGAAATCCTGTTTCCATTGAAGTCAATGAATATTTCGCTATTGCTTTCAGCACAGGTGGGATTTCCCCATAAAAGAGAACTCAATTTGATTACTCATCAGAGTCACACAATAGTATCAGTATCTTTGCCTGTAGTTTTAAGGGGAAGAGAGATCTTCTTCCAGTCATTTTAAAATTTGAGCTCAATATGATGCCATTATGAAAGTTCTAGGCATTTTCCAAGCAGCTGGGATATTCTAAAGAGGAAAGAGATCAGTGAAGAAGCCAACTAAGATATATTACACAATCTTGTTTTACTGAATTTTGTCTTTGATAATCCAGTGATATATACATCTACTGTCATTGCCATAAAAAGATTTCAACACTACCAATTTGCTACAAATCCCCTACTGGAGTGATATTTTTATTGCCAACACACCCAGCTAATCCATCAGCTGACAGCTAACAGATGACAAATTCAGGTTTCATCAAATGAGGTGATAGAAGGCAAATCATGAGATTAGTTTTAACGATTCCCCTGGTGTTCCTATATATCTCAGTATTTGTCAAGTGTATATTTGTGCTGCTGAGGATGAGCCACTTAAATCAAATTCACCTTCCACTGTTTTTTCTGTATTCCTGCAAGGACAAGTGCAGACTTCTGCTTTGATGTGAAATATGTAAGAAAAACTCTCTGGTCTCAGTAGTGGGGAGCATGAGATTGATAGAAAGGAGTGCACTCGACCACCTGAGCTCTAGTGTAGTGCCCAAGAGGGTCAGTAATGAACTGGACAGTCTAGCTGCAGGTAATGTGGTATGGTCTTCAATTATGCTCTGTTTCACCTTTTCTGTAGCTTCTAATTCCTCCTTTGCCAAGCAGCAAGCTGAACTGGAAGACACAACTAAATTAGATGCAAGCTGATCTTATCGATAGACATACAGGTGAAATTGCTGTAGCAACAGTGCAGCTTAAGATGTCCCACTGAACTCTGCCTGCAAAAAGCAGAATAAAAATTGAGACTCTAACTCCCAGCACTGAAGGGCATCAGTCATGTAAGTGCCTGATGTGTGTTAGCTCAAGGGATAAAACCTGAGAGTGCAAAACCTGGAAGCAGTAAAACATACACTGCATGACTCTCCAGGTAGCAACAGCAACTCTAGAAGTCTCATCAAACTATCCTGTAAAATGGCATTGAATTTTTGGTACCTTGCTGCACAGATTAGCAAAAGTAATATGGTGAAAAACAGACATGTAGACAGTCTGACAAAGAGAGTAAAAATAAGCAATAAGGATAAATTTGTGGAGAGCATGGAGAGGAAAAGATTTGCACTCCAGAGACAGAACGTAGGTATGCTAAATGGTACAGAGCAATGAGCTTAAAATGCTAGTTCTGTAACATGGAAAAGAATATTTGGGTTTAAAATCAGTCTGGCTTCCAACATTTTTCAAAACTTATTAAACAAGACATATTATGGCAACCCTGAAAAAATACTTTCATTAACATGCAAGTAAAAACGATGACCCAACAGGATCAGCCATTGATAATTCATCCAGTTCTGTTATATATCCCTGAAGTAGTATATAACATCCCTTACATGTTCTAGAAGTCTGACATCATGTGATAAATACTACTAGAAACAAAATGAATGGATCAATTAGCCATACATAGCTCCTTATTATCTGTGTGCATTTTCAGCTTTTTATAACATGAAAGCCATAAAACTGACAAAGCCCATTTCATAGATATTTATGGGTAGATGGTCCATTAAGAGAAAAGAACTGTTCGCTGCATTCTAGGATAATATGGCTTACATTTAGCAAATCCTACATTTTACACTTTTCAATATTCATACAAATACTATGCATCATCAACAGTAGGGACTTTATTTAAAACTGTAATGGCTTTATAAATAAAGGATATAATTTTATATATCTTAAATATATGAGTGTTTGTGCATATATATATGCATGTATATATACACCTGTATAAATCTTATTCTGTTTCTTCATAAGAAAGGAACCATTTACGATGTCTGAGGCAGAATTCAGCCATGTTAGACTATTTCTGTGCTTCCTGTAAAATTTATTTCCTAATGGTTAAATAAATAAATTATACTTTAATCTGACTGAGTCAGTATTTAAACAACACTTCACTGTGGACAGTTGATTTGTTCTCTTTTCTTTATTGTTGTTAATTTGATTTATTAGAGACTGGGAAAATGTGCCAGAGGGAGAGTTAGGCAAGAGTAATTGTGTGTTGATCCCAACCGAGCTGCACTAATTCTGGGTTCCTCACTCAAAGTTGCTGATGCCTGATAACCAGCAAGCAAAAGGTAAGATATTTCATCTGTATTCTACAATTTGGCTGACTTTCATAAAAATTAACAAAAGATTCAAGCAAGGAAAATTAGCTGTTTAAATGCAGAAGGAAAGGTGCCAAGTAGGCAAGTCTCTTCCAGATAGACATCAGTACAACCCTCAGTGGTTACTAATTCAGTCTACAGCAAGAAAAGTAGTTCCTTGGCTAGGAAGAATAGTCCTTTTGCCATCTTTCTTGCATTTATAGGATCAAAACACAGCCCAAGCGTTCAACCAAACAGATTTAGTTTGGTCCATTATGTCTCCCAATTCAATCAAGAATCTACAATTAGTATAACTTCTCAATTAGATTCTCCTGTATATCATCCACAAGGCACTGGGGAGAAGAGTTGAAGACCCAAGAGGAAAACTGACTGAAATCCCTGAATTAATATTAATAAAATGTAAAACTATAGCAGCATCTGCCTCCTCTGTCTCTCATTTTTCTGTTAGAGATGTACCTGAGCAGTCCCAAGGGCTTAAATAGGTGGAGTTGGCTCCTCTGGCTTCCCTGACAGCTGATTATTTTGCAGTCATTGCGGCATCTGATGTTTTTAAAACTGGCAGGTTTTGTTAAGAAACAGATGGGTATTTTATGCCTCCAGTTTGCTTTCACTAGAGTGCAACTCACTGTATTATTTTCCAAACTGGAAATGGTGATTGACTATGACCAGGGGAAAAGCGGATTTGGGAGAGTCTCAGAAGTGCCATGGGTTCAGCAGCAAAAAGCAACGAGCAACTTTAAAAGATAATAGAAATGACCATGGAATATCAGTTGCCCGATTGCCATCTATTAGAGGAACCCTGATAAGGAAAACTGCTTAGAAAGCACTTTGAAATCTTCCACTGGTAGCACAAACTGTTATTACTATTATAATTTCCCTCCCTCCTGCAAGTTGTATGGCTTAGTCACCAAAAGTCAAAATGACTCACTGAATGGGCATGTGTTTGTGCCTGATCATAGGCACAGAGAAACCTCAGAAGATCCCTGGTTTTAGCAAGGAAACTGAGGAAGGAATTGGTCTGCCGGTGCTGCTGTGCTTGCAGCACCCCTCACAGACACCTGAAGCAAAGTGCAGGGGCTCAAAAACTGCTCTGGAAAAGCTTTGTGGTTTTGTTTCCATCATTGCATGTCCCTGAGGGCTGAACCAAAGTACCCGAAAGAGAGGAAACCCAGAGCGGGGCCTCTCCCAGGACAAGCTCTCAGCACTCATGCCAAGCTGAGCCACTCAGACCCAGATGGTCTCATTTTGATTACAGGCATTGGACTCAGCATGGAGAACCCTCAGAGGATGGCTCAGCCAGCCTGTGACAAATGAATGCTAGAAATAGGCTCAAATAATTCTTTCCCTGTCTCTCCCAACCCTCTCATTGCCGTTTTTCCCTGTGTAACAGGCACCCTGCACTGGTGTCCATGCACAGCCATCCCTATGCCACCCTGGGTGCAATCCTTATTCAAGGACAGCATTGCTCCCACTGGGAAAAGCAGGTTGGGATGCTCTAGCTTAAGGCCAGGTACAGGTGACCTGAAGGAATTAATTGGCTAGGAGATATCTTGGGAAACAATGAGGGACCTCGAGCTGAGAGGTAACTCAGGTCCAACATCTGTATCCAGGAGGGCAAACAAATGAGACTTTCTTTGGCATTGGCAAGTGTGCCCCTTGGCAGTTCTTAGACAGAGCTGGCCAAATACTCTGTGTGAATACATTAATAAAATATGCTCTGGTATTCCTAGCAAGATGTCAGCAAGTTATTGTTCTTTAAATGCTGCAATAACATTCATGCATGAGGAGCCCAACACTGAATGGAAGTTTCACCGTTGGCCTAACTTATCCTTGCTTCGAGTTCCCTGATAAAAGAGGATATACAGCAGGCATTAATTGATCCTGGTATTTCCAAGTGCTTTGGACATGAACGCAATTGCTTTTTTTGACAGGAGAAGGAGTGTGACTTACATAAGAACAAGGAAAGGACATACCCTCTTGCAAACTAATAAGTACATTGTGTGCCAAGACAAAGGCTGCAGGAAGAGGAGGCAGCATACATAGCTGGGATCTTCAAACGATGTCCTTGGCCATGCTTCTAATGTGCCCTTGACCATGCTTTCAAATGCACATATAAACTGAACACAACTGAAGAAATCTGCCACTGCAAGGCTGAGTGAAGCACGATGCTGGAGGAGCAGAGTGCAGCCCTGGCAGGGCTGTGCAGAGGGCACCCTGGTAAGAGTAGGTTGGACGAGCCTGTGCCCTTGCTCGCTCTGTGGACTGTCTGGGTGTGTGGAACACATGGGAGTTCAAGCTCACCTTCAGCAGTGCATAGGCTGTGCTTGCTCACAAGTGAGCTCTGCTTCCATTCCCATGAGCAGATAGAGACTGGAAGGGAAAGGGAACATTGAAGCTCCTCTGCAGGAGAAGGAAGGGAGGATGCACAGTCCCTTGGGTGCAAATGGGCTTTTCTGCAGGATTCTCACATCTTCTTGTAGATTCATAAACGTGACCATCATCTGCACTTTTTTGCGTAAGAGCATTAATCCCAACAACAGAATAAGCAGAAGACACCTTACTTTGCATTTTTCAAAGTAGGAATGACATGCCAAGAATATGCACGTGAACAACTATTCAAGAAAAAATACAGGAAGCTTTGCCAAATGCTGCACATCAGGAAGCACTTTAATCCACACGACCAAAAAACATTGCATTCATCAGTACTTTCATGATAACAGGCTTTCCTATGCTTGAACAGCTAAAATACATTGTTACATCTACAAAGGGACTGGTGACAGCTCTTTTGCACTGTATTTCCTACACTTCATCTGATAGATCATTTCCCACAAAGGTGCTTCAGCTGATCCAGGCATTTATACATACATATGAGATGATAATAATTCAGTATTGCAAACTGAATTTTGCCTTCCATGATTACCTATATCGTTTGAAAATTAAATGAGTTTGTAAGTCGTGCTGCATTACAGTTCTTCAAACCCAAAGCTGATGTAAATCTTCATTAACTTTACTTTAAATAACAAAACATAAAACTGCCACCTAGAAGCAATACCTGTCTTTTTCCTCACTTGACCATCTAGCTTTTGAAAGAAAATACAATTAACTAGCAATTGAAATATTAAAGCTTTAAAAAACATGAAATGAAAGAAGGATATGAAAAAAACTCCTTGCAGATATTTCTCAAAAGCAGATGCACATTTAGCATCCTGTGTGGGGCAATGTGTTTTGAATGAAGTTTGCAATGTAATTTACTTCTAGATCACATCTGTACCCATCAAAACGGTTAACCAAAAAGTCTTCCTAATCTAAAAAGCCATGTGTCTGGGACATAAATGCTCTCATGAAGAAGAGAGGACATCCTGAGTAAGGACTCATAAAGATGACTACCAGACAGAAAACTTTCCCAGGTTTGGTTTCTCCCAGGCTTCACAAGCAGAGAAGCAGGGAACAACAGCAGCTGTGAACACTGTCCTGTTTCCACCAAGCCCAGGAAATGGTTGCAGCAGGGTGGGTTCACATGTGGTGTCACTGGCCATGCAGGGCATCTGATCCCCAGATGGGATGAGCACATTTTGATTACCAAAGGCAGGGAGTCCTTAGGGAGGGATAGGATGTCACTGTGGAGACCCCATAAAGTATGTTTAAAGTACATTTCTGGCAAATGCCATCACCACCATTGCCAATGTGGTGAAACCTGCAGAAGAGGCCTGGGAGACCTTCCTTGGTGAAGAGGAGCCTTGCAAGAGATCTGTGGTGGGTCTGATGAGACCCAAGAGAAGCAGTTTTCCATTTGTCACTCTTCCAAAACTTCCCTACCATAAGAATTCAGGGAAAACAGCTTAAAAATTTTCATTACAGACCATCAGAAGGTTGCACAGGCATTTCTACACTGGTACAGGAAGGGTGAATATAAACAACAGTGATTTTTTTTCCTCTTTCAGCCTTTGCCATCATAATGAAACTACAAAAAGTACCTCTTCTACTGAACAGCTTCTTACGTAGGGTGATTTAGTGTTATTGCATGAGGCACCTGGAGATAGTAATTAGAGCCCAAAGGCAGATATACTCTTATATACCCTGTTCAAGGCCATAATTAACTAAATTAACCAAATCCTGATTTGGCACAAGGGGAGGAAGCTTTTCATGACACTTCCGTGACTTTATAGTGAGCGTGGTGGTCCCCAGCACCATCCCCAGCTGCGGTTTATTGGCTCCACTGTCAGACATGGTGGGGGGCGAGGAAGGACTGCCAGCAGTGAATGATGGGAAGCTTGATTCCTGTCACTTGCCAAATTTCCCAAGTCTGAAGACAGGACTGTCTGCACAGGGGCACCCATCCAGGGCTACAAAGGCATGCAGAGGAAGAAAAGCGGAGTGGGATGGCAGCAGCACTTAGTACAATGAGAAGCGAAGTGTCCCATCTCCCTAGGGTGCTGGCAGGGGGATAGCTCTGCTGAGGGCAAGCAGCTGGGATGTGCTTCCCCCTGGCTTGGGGAGGGGGGCACAACTGTCCCTGGTGGGCAGCTCCACACTGCCCCTTGTCCCCCTGCTCTGGGGAGGGCTTCGCTGAGGAGTAGCACTTTGCTAGAAAATGCCACTTTTCTACTGGGTTTGTTCTGCTGAGGAGGAAGAGAGTGTGTGTGGTCTCCTGGCTTACGAAACGCTCAGCGTTTTATTGCTCCTTAGCTTTAGCGTAACTGAATTGCAGCAGCTTGTCTGCTGGCTGGGCCAAGCGTGTCTCAACTTGCAAAAAGGAAATTAACACTGAGGGTTTTGAGCTAAGACCATTTCTTAGGGTAAAGCTGAAGTGTTTTGACACATTTAGCTAATTTTTGCTGTAATCTACAGTGGAAAAGAACCCCTTCATGTTAACCCATGAGCAGCTAATATCCACTACCACTGCTATTTCTTCCTGAATCCTCTCTCACTAAAATTTTGCCACTGGCACCAGGAGTGCCACATAAGAGGCCAGGAATCCCTGAGGATTTCAGCACATGTTTATTCATACTCGAAACATCAACTTTCCCTAGTGGGGACAAGCCTTCAGCTAGGCCAAAGCATTCATGAGCAGTAGGTCTGGAGGGAACACAAAGAGCTTTGCTTCTATAAGCCACTGCAGCTGGACTGCCTGAGCTGTGCTGAGCATTAATTGGCTTTATTTAATTTATTTCTTTATTTTAGGAAGGGCTAATGAAGTTCACATAAAAACTACAGCGATGAGCTATCTTCACCAGGCAAATCCATTAAGCATTCAGAGGGGTTTAAAGGTATGAAGCTAACATCACTGACAGAATATAACCCAAAGAGCAGGCTGCATTTTCATCTTTAAGGTATTGATTGTGGCTGTTACTGTTCTTAGAGAAACAGTCAATGCCAGTAAAAAGCCACACTACATTACAGTTTTACAATTGAACTATCAAAATGATCCTAAAAAAAAAGAGCTTATCGTTTACCAATAAAACACCAATACTTCAAAGTAATAAAAGAAATAATAAGCAACATACAAATCTAAACCTACCCATTTCAGGGAACCACATTTGAACAGCAAGGGAAAGGTCACGCGGTTATACACAATCTGTTCCTTGGCGAAATTTATACTAGCTGGAGAAGAAACTACAATCATACCTCACTACATGGGATGGGGAAAGACTCTTCAGCTGCTCCATGAAGGATGAATAAGCTTGTGCTTTCTGTAAACCTTTGAGGTCCATCTTCAGTACAGTACTATCATGAGTGTACATTCTCTGTGAAGTATGTCCTATGTCTATCTTATGGCTCCTGAGGGTTTCTGCTGCAAGTCAGAAGCTCATGCTGCCGGTGCTGTTCTGGGAAAGAGTTAGAGCCTGGATCCCCAGGCCAGCCCACTGGAACAGTGAGCTCCTGCACACAGAGGGGCCTATCTCCTGACAAGTAGTTTAATGCCACCATTACAGGTTGGAGCTTCCTGAAGGATGCAGCAGCTTTATCCAACAAATTACAATCTGCTAACCAATCAGAGAGGTCTTTCAGCCAGACAAGTGTCACACAAACTCTTTGCAGTGGAGTTAATAGTAAGATCCCTTCAGCATTCAGGCTACAATTGACTACTAGGAAGAAATATTGATTACTTAGAGGAAAGTAATTATTTCAATCAATCAACAGAGATGTCATCGTGGTGGGTTAGGGTCTGCCTGAAGCTGCAAAATGTCTTTCAAACAAATGTCTACTCCTTGCCACTTTGAAATTCCTTCTGAACCAATCTGTGCTAGTGTTTTCACATCTGGCTCCACTAAACAGATCTCTGGGTGCAAGCACATGCTGGCTGATTTGGCTTTATTGCCTCCAGAAAGAGAGACCAAACCAAATTAACTGGCTTTACTCTGGACTTGCCTTTTTGCAGGTGACAATAGAAAGGGCTGCTCTGGGAAGAGCCAAAGGTTGATGTCTTCATTGCAAACCTGGAGACAAGATTCCTGGAGGCAGAGCACTGCAATGAGACCTGGTTCTAGCCTGGCTCACAACAGATTTTCCTATTGCATCTACAGTCCCCTAAGTCAGGTCTTGACCAGTAAAAGTGCAGCATTCAACTACTCCAGCAGCACCCCAAGAGCTGAATACCAAACTCTCATAGTTTTATCAATACAGCTCTTTCAGTTTTCCTTCCTCCATGATAATGAGGTATTCAGGCTTTACCTGGAAATAGTTGCCTTTAATACCCAAGGTTGCTTTTGATATTGATCTTTGAGCTAATGGCTCCTTCTACCACTTACCTAATTCAGATGGGAAATTACTCATGCATATCATGATCAGCTCCTAGAGACCTGTTCAGATACAGGTGAAGTATTCATGGCTTATCTTGGGTTGAGGGGTTATCTCAACTATTCAAAGCACTTCCTTGTTATTACAACATTCGTAAGTCTGATTCTGTATGCTACTAATTACATTTTAGTTGTACATAGTCTTACTATGTATCATTAAACAATCTCTACCATTACTTTGGCTTTTCATAGAGATTACACATGACACATAGACATTACAGGTGATAGACATTGTCAAAGGGCTTTTAGTCCAAGCAGCTTCCACTCCACCCTACCAAAGCACAGGACACTACAGTGTCATGCTGACTGCTTCAGAGATGAGGAGATGATACCTGTGAGAGCCACAAGTATGACGTCTGCAAACACTGATCTTCTGCTTTGATAACTGCTCTGCGGTTGCTGAGACTGGTATTGCCTGACTATATTCAAAACAGAAAGGAATTAATTTTTCTCCTTTGCTCAAAAGTTACAAGAAAACTTAGCTTGTAACAGATTTTCAGCATAATCAAATGCTAATCATAAATAGAAGCCTGAGTACATGAGCCTAATTATTCTACAGGGATATTTCTCCCAGATTATGAAGTGCAAAAAGCAGTCATGCTGCCTGGCTCCAATTCTAAGCTAAACTACTCCAGCAAATACTGCTTCATGATTCTGAATCCGCTAACATATTTATATTGTTTACTGTATGATTTCCTATGTCCTTTCTAATCAAGCTGAGAAAACTGACACACACAGACCTGGAAAAAGACTTTTAGATTTTACATTTAAAATGTGAGGATACTGAGACAATAAACAAGAGTTTAAGTTTGTGAGATATTTTGTTGTCAAGTTACTTTCAGAAGTTTATCTCTGAAACTTTGAGTTCCTGAAATTAAACTGTTTGGGGCTGCTGGGAAAACATGAGGGACAGAGAGGGCATCCTTGAGCCAGAGGAACAAGAGGGTTGTGCTGCTTGACTCTACTGCTGCATCCCAAGCAGCAATGTGCACCCTGCACCCCACACTAACCCAATTGCCAGCTTTGGATCCCTTCAGTTGTGCTTCACCAGAAGGTATAGCTTTTGTCAAGTCACTTCCTTTGGCATATTTTAGGCCATTTCCATGATGTCTGGAGACCAAGACTAGCTTCAGGGCAGGTGAAGCCAGCAGGCACGTGCTAGGGCACCAAAACCAGCACCTGACTGCTGGCCCCACTTCAGGCTCTGCCTCTCCACAAACCATGGGCACCACTTATGTAGAGCTATACCTATTATATCTGTAATACTAACAATGGCAATATGCATTATATTTGGGCTGCAAAGGTCCAAGGAATATCAGTCTTGATAGGCCATAGGCTAGAATGCCACTTCTTCAATGGTCCTCTAAGATCTCTACTAGTATTAACTCTGTTTAACAGCTATGTATGGGTTGTTTGTGAAATCTGCTGGTGACCATATATTTTCTTAACCCAATCCAAAACTAAACTTTTGCTTTACTTGGCATTTATTTTTATCATTCCCATTCCTTTTTCTACATATGAGGTGTAGCTTGTCCCTAGGGGTTCATACTTTCAAAAAGCTGTTGTATGTATCCTAGGAGCTCTGACAAGGGAAGCTGCATTGATTTGATGCATATTCAGGAGGCAAATACATAAGAGGAAGAAGTATTTGGCTCCTGAATACCCCAGCTTTTCAAGTATTGCATGATGTGGTCTTCCCACTTGTCAGGCCCAACTGGCAGGCAGAGTGGTCGGGTCACTTGCACGACATAGTCATAAGCCAGAACTGTTAGGCAGAAGTGCAGTACTTTCAGCACCAAAGCCACAAAAAAGATAAACCCCCAAAAGAAAAAGGAACAAACACAGTTTATTTCTCTGCAACTTCACCTACTAATAACTATGCAGTGCTATCACATTAGACTGCTTCCAATTTTAAAACTTATTAAATAACTTTCACAGTCTGCAAAATTTTCAGCACTTCAGACAGAACCTGGGCTGTGTCGTCTTCATTTTGATCATCTTCAGAAGCTGGCTGAGTCACTGAGATGTCAATCTAAAAGGAAACTGCTGTTAAAAGATGTGTAGATATGACACTAAGGGACATGGTTTAGTGGTGGACTTAGCTGTGCTACATTTACGGTTATCTTAAAGGTCTTTTCCAAACTAAACAATTCTATGATTCTTCGAGCCGCTGCATCCCATACAAATGTTTATGCAACTTCTCAAGGGATCTCAGAAGGAAAGATGATATTGCAGATATAAAAAAAGAACAAACAGGAAGCCTCTCTACAGTACTTCAAGCACATGCAAAGAAGGAAAGGATTGTTAAAGCCCACATCAAGAAAATTCTGGCATTATGGTGAAAAATAAAATAAACAGAGATAAAATCTAGAAGCCAGAACAAGAAACAAAAAAAAAAAAATAATCCAAACCCACAAAGCTGCTTGCACACATTAAAAAAAGAAAAAGGAGAAAAAAAAGCAGGCACTTGAGATCAACATTCTAATCAAACCTGTCTGAAGATCATGACATTTGCTGCCTGCTGGCACTGGCCCTTTTATGAATCATCAATTGCAAAAGCTGAGATTTAGTTTAAAAATAAGCTGCAAACCTTATTTTTTCCCCCCCATTCTGCTCTCCTCATGGAAATGCTTGTTTTTCAACATGATACTGACACAGGTAAACTGAAAGACTCCCTTACACAGTGGCTCATTTTGATATGTATTAATTACTCTAAAACTATTCTCTTGTCAGCTCAAGAGTAGTGTGTGCAGGTTACAAAATAAAATTCATTCATGAAATGTCCCTGTCACTCACTCACTGTGAGTCTCTCAAAGACATTACCCGTGAAAACAAAATAATGTACAGCTGTGCCAAGTTACTGTTTATTTCCATAGCAGCTATGTGCCAAAAAACCAAAAAAGGTATGTATTGTCAACATGAAACACTTCCCTTCTGAAAAAGTTAGAGTCATCATAAAGGGACAATGGAAGCAACAACACTGCTTGATAACATAGCCAAAGTCTCCTAATGAGACAACTCTGACTTCATAGAATCCCTGTACTGATCATAAGATTAGTCATTCGGAACTGGACCAAAGCCATCCAGTCAAGCATCTGATTGTGAACAACAGCAAATATAAGAAACGTTACAAAAGCAGGTCAAGATACTCTCCCAGAATACTCTTCCATCCCAGGAGCTGCCCTAGACAATCACTTCCTCAGCCAGAGGTGCATCTTTAATCTCAGCATTAAATAGGCTTTGGTGTTTTATTGGTTGTAGGCTGTTTGGGATTTTTTTTTTATTATTTATTTCCATGAATTTGTCTAATCAGTTTTTCAACCAATGTAAATTTTTAGTACCTAGAATATCCCCAGGCCTGGGTCCTACAAATGAGCTGCTGCTTGGTGATTTCCTTGGATGCATCCTCTTATTTTAGAACAAAATCCTTCCTTATTGATTTCCATCCCTTACATGATTTTTTAGCTCTCTTTCATATCTCTGAGTCAATTTTTTTTCATAGCTAGAGTCCTTGTATGTTTTATTTTTTTTGTACTGAGCCTATTTCATACATATGATTGTCCTTGTCACTCTACTATACTCCTTTTTTTGGTCTTATTTTATACATATATGTAGTGATATGAGGGATAAAAATGTCCACAGTATTCAAGATATGGTAGCCTAATATTATTTTATGGATTGTTCTCCTTTATTCCCTATTAATTTGCTTCATGTTGACTGCCATTCAGCACCACGCTGACATTTGTACAGAACTTGCTGTTATAACTTCAGAATCTTTGTAATAGATAATAGCTTTTTCAGAGTTTGTAATTGCATATATTAATTAGGATTTCTCTTGTGAACTCTTCATAGTTTCATATATTCTCTTCCCCCACCCTGCCTTGTTACTCAGTATCACAAGACATTATAGCAACTCCTCATATTTTGCTAGCTTTTGCTTTTTACACCAGGAAGAGTTCACAACAGGAACTGGACTGTCACTTCATTTTCCATCCCTTTTCCATTCATTTGTGAATGTAATGAAGAGCAGGGCTCCTCAGATAAGTCCCTGTGGGACCTCAGTGGTAAATTCCCTCTGGTAAGAAAAGTTACCTACTTATTCTTTTAATCGGTTGCATATCCAAATCAGCACTGTCCATCTTATCTCAATCTTACTTTCTTTAAGAACTTCTGGTGAATGATCTTGTCAAGTGCCTTTCAGGAATCCAAGGAGATATCAGCTGTATCTCCTGTATCAAAGTGCTTGTTTATTCCTTCAGAGAAATCTGATTAACTTATGAGGAGTTAATTCCCTTCACAAAAATCATGAATAATCTTGCCCAATGTGACATTTCTGCCTATATATGTGGTACTTCTGCTATTTTATGAATGACCAAAACCAGTCTGTAATCTTCTAAAACCCCTGCAACTCCTTTCAACAAAGGGCATCATCATTTGCCGTATTTCCATTCCTCTGGTATCCAGGTTATTGGCTGTAGGTGAGAGATAAATGGCTGTGTACTACAATTAGTAGGTTTTTTCACATTTGCATCTCTTTAGAGCTCTCAGGTGAAAAATGCAGTTGTGCTGGTAACAATATGTTAAGTCTCCATGCAGTGGCCACTTAGGGCAATCTGTCTTTTCATGGGTTCGCCATTGCCAAGGCTTAGACCTCCAAAACAGCTTAGGTCTAGGACATTCTGAAGTCATTCTTCATTCCTATGAAAGTAATTGAAATGAGAGTTGTGAAAAGGTCAGGAGAGTAAAAAAACCCTAACAACATGTCACTGGAAGACCACATCAGAATGCTCCTTTCAAAGGCTGGACATTTTAAAGCTCCTTATTTAGCTTCCCATGACACTCCTTGAAAAGCTTTGTGGATCAGCAGAAGAGAAAAGCAAGAACCTATGCTCACAACAGCCTCTCTTTCTGTTCAGTTGTGTTTCTTTTTCTGTCTACACTCTCTTGGTTCAAAAGGAATGAACAAACAAAAGTTCATGGTGCATAGGCATGTGTTTTTATAAGTAGGATGAGCCCTCATGAAATAAATCTTCTGTAACAAAGGCTTTTAGACACTGGGACTTTTTATACATAGCTCACATATAATTTAGTAATGAGTAGTTACTGATGTAGTTAGGCAGTTGTGGACCCAATTATCCAATTACTGCAACTGCCTGCACAAACAGAGTAATTGTACAGCGAACATGTTCACGTACTTGGCACTTATGCTTTCATAATCCTGACATTACCCTTTCAGTGCTATGCCAGAGTAGAGATGGTTCAACTTGTTTATTATCACCTCTGTCCTTAGGGAAGTTTTAGCACATGTTTTGGGGAGAACACATTCTGGTTTTTCACAGAAGGCAGCTAATGATGGAGCTATCACAAGATACCTGGCAAGCAAGAACACTAATTCTCTCAAACTCAGATAACACTGAAGTTAAATTTGTTGGCTTCTCTGAGCTTCCTATTCTCAAAGTTCTCTTTTGTGATAAGATAATTCTGCTCCTTATAGATGGTAAAAGTCATAGCAGCCTCATTATCCAGAAATCTGCATACAACAGAAATAAATCCACAGTGAAAACCGAGTTTTCTCCATGGCCTAAATGGAATAATAAAGCTTAGTGCATGCCACAAAATACAAACCCAGATCTCACTCAACAAATTTCAGTATTCTTCATGTTATTCATCTTGACTCTCGGGTTTAGTGTGAGAAGACAGAGGTACATCTGTCAAGTCTGTGCCCATGTAACAGCAGTATAAAGAATTAAGCAAACTTTTCTTTAAGACTCAAGTTCATGTGCAAAGCTAAATAATAAGAGTAAATTGTATGGGCAGTTGCAAATAAATTGGATCAAAATTCCATGCCAAGAGGAGTGGGACACATATTCTTCCACAAACTGAAGCAATGCATTTCCCTTCACACTTGTATTTCTGACTGTGAATTGCTGTGTAGGAAGTCTAATGGCTTGGGACAATTACTGAATAAAATGACACTGCAGGAAAAGAGATATTCTTCGTGGGTTGTAGCAAAGGTAAAATCACAGATTGTTCTAAATTGCTTGCATAGAACATACCTTGTAAGTATAAAATCTGTGAGGGTTTTTTGCCTTGATACAGCTATATTCTTACAGTGTTAATCTTTCTTCCTGTTAATCTCCTGGATTCCCACAGTGCATAACTCTCTTCCATTTGTCCCTTATCCTAAAGAGTAGTTGATCAGACTCCAGGGCCATGTTTATCTTGCTGGAGGCTCTTAGGACCAGCTGCCAAAGCCACAGTTAGTTCCTAGCACACATGTGTGTAGCTTGTCAGCACGCACATGTAACAGCATATGCCTTCCAGAAGACAATGATACTAATCTTAACCTAGAATTAGGTTTTGTTTGGTAGAATAACACATGGAGAACCAGATTACACCATAACCAAATACTACGATATTTCAATAAATGGTTGAACTTCAGGCCTATTTTGGGTTTTGTAGACTATTAGCACAGCAGCTGCTTGTAATATAAGCTCCAGTTTATCTACACCCTCCCAGTACTTAGTGGTTTGGATACTCCTTTTGAATTTAGTCCCATCTCTATTTTTAAAAGCTCATTTATTGAATAAGTGCAGCTGAAAGACCAAGAAATCTCTAGGCTTTGAATGGATGGATTAGATTAAAGTGTTGGGCATAAGACACGAAAATTTCATTCAATTATACAACTTCCGCTGCACATCAGTGTTTTCAACACTGTCATATTTAGAATCTGTTTAGCTGCAATATTATTAGAAACAGTAGTTGAACATTACTTATGAAAGAAAAGCAAAATAATGTTACCAATTTGTGAGCCAGAAATGTCTACCTCCTACTGAATGAGAACTGTCAAATAATAAAAAGCCCTTTGAAATCTATAAAAAGACTCATGTAGCTAAGTATGTTCAACAAACCTTTGTAATTCCCAACAAATTCAAAAAGTAAACTCAATAAACAACAAATTGCTAAGTACATGTCAGAGATGGGAATATTTAATTCCAGGAAAACTTACCAGGGTTGAGAAAGTTTGCATTTGGGTCAAGATACATTGTTAAGGATAAGCTTTATTCCCTTGAACTCCCAAACACGCCGCCTCTCCCTGAGAGGCTGCAAGAGCCCCAGAAGGGAACCACAAAGGCTTCTCTGCACAAGTGTCTTTAGGAAGAGAAAGTGTTAGTAGGCCTGACAAGGCTGAACTAGCTTATTGGGAAACTGAGACAACCATCTGCTGGAAGGGAAGTTCAAACCCAATGCGGTGATGTCTTCTGAAACTGGGAAGTAGAAAAAGAGCAGCAACGAACTACTGAAGCTTGAGCCACTGGTAACAGCACTGCCTCACAATAAACAGGGAGCTTATTAGAAGTTAATGTCTTGGAAAGAAGCAAGACAAGAGAAGCTTTCTCTTTCCTGAAGCATAGGTGTCTCTAGCTGGATTTGGACATATGGATGTGCTCTCTGCCTGTGCATAATTTTTACTGTTAATTTTGAAATTTAAGTCAATGCACAACTCTTGAGAAGCAGAAGAGGTCAGGGTTTTTTTACTTGCTGTTGAATTACTAAGTTGTAGACTATGGAGGTGTTAGCCTCTTTAATAATGGGTATCCCTTTCTTTAGAGAAAGGAAATGGAGTTGGAAGCTCACAAGAGAGGTAATTTTGAAACTCACTGTCTCCACACTAAATCTATTAAACTATTGCCGGAAGAGAGGCAAGATTGTAGCAACCTCTCTCCTTTTTGGATAGCACTCTGTGATGTGCAAGCCAGAGAATATGGGCAAGAGAAGAAATGGGAGATGGGAATAAAATGTTGAACAGATTTTGAAAACAATCCAAGTATTGTCTTAAATGACAGTAATCCTTGAGGATAAATGCAGAAGCTGCAAGTGATGGGACTTTCGGGTAGAGAATTCTTTTTACTAATCGGAAAGAGAAATCCTGTGCAAGCAAGCTAAAGGAGAATAATAGTATTAGTCATTCATCATGCTCTGAGATTAACTTCTTTCAAAACACTGATTACAGCTCTAAGTACAGCCCAAAACTGGAATTTATAAATCAGATGAGAAAGTGGCATTTTAACAGTTCACTTTCAGATCTTAGCCATTGTCTTTCTACATAACAAAAAGCTGCTTTTACAAGCTCATTAAATTCCACTGCATATGGTTATTCATGTTATATGTGAATTTTGCCATAAAACATACTAGGCTTCAGCCAGTTTGAGAGCTTACTGCCTAGGACTGAAAGCTATGCAGTGTATGGCAGCCCAACAAACAGCCCTGACTACTGCACACCTCTGTGAAATGCCTCTGGCTTTTAAATATCATCAGGCATCTGCATTTAAAGGTCAGGTTGAAAATGTCATTTGGAGTGTGGGTCTCTTTTTGCCTTCTCTGCTGTGTTTGGCCTCCCGGTTGACACAGAACCCATGGGAGAAGAAAAGGCCAATTCTTGCATGGAGCACAGAGTGAACAGGAACAACAAAGCCACTTTCATGTGTCACTCTTGGATACCCTTGGCTCTTATCCAGGGCAAATCCGTTTAGTTCTGAATACCCAAGGTCACTGATAACTAAGTGGTAAATTAAGTCATGAGAAGATGCTGAGCTTCTGGCAAAGACACCTCAAGAGAAAAACATGGAAGACCTGTTTGGGGAAGAAGACAGGAGGAAGAAAGAAGCAGGAGCAAAGAAGGCTGTCAGGCAGCAGACACCCTTCTGTCAGAGGATACCTAGTCTAATTTTTTTAAAATTATGGCCTGCAAATATAAGCGCAATAACCCCGAAGTTGAAAACTTCTATGGATTCTAATTTAGCAAGCCTACATGTTCTCTGGCTCCTCAAGGAATTAAGTTGCAGAGTCAGTTCCAGACTGGTTCACCTCCAGACATCTGGAGGTTGTACATCACAGGTGCCTGGAGCTATTCGCAGGCCCCCAGAAAGATTAGTATGTCTCAGAAAAGCTTCTCCCCTTCTCTCTTTGCCTCTTCTTCCTTGTGTCTGAGTCTGTGTGGTGAATCATGGCATTCCTGAGCACAACTCAGAGAAGGGACATATTTGTCCAGCAGGATTCAAATAACTATAGGCATAAACTTAAGCTCTTGCCCAAATGAAAGCTTTAACTGCTGCTTAGCTCATACCCTGCCAAAGGAAGCCCATAACAAGTAATAACACCAGTGCTCAATGAAACTGCGGTCAGGCTAACAAAGCAAGTGCTCATCCTGTCCTGAATCTGAAGGAAGCAGGTTGAAAGTGTGTTAACATGGGTGATGTTGCTAGAAAAGATCCTAATATAATTTTAGGGTTAAAAGATTAAAAAAAATCATTATAGGCATTCAGAATGTACAGCTGGTAGTCCAGGTGGAACTGAATTGATCTCTGTATGTAAGTTGACACTGTATCATCTGTACGTACATTAAAAACATACACATTTAAAGAACATGTAAATTGCCTACACACAGCAAGACAGAAAATAATAATGTTGAGGTTACACATTCATTCTTACATGAGTCTCTTTCCCTTCCTTAACTTGTAATATAACATTTCTATTTCTCGATTTCTTCTAGTGTATCAAGACATTTATTTTATATCCTCACCTAGACCCAAAGCCAGCAATTCTTCCTTTTACTGTTCCTCAAAGCAGTTATTATTGTGTCAATAGATGTCCAAATATTAATATCAAACAGAAATTTAAAAAAGGGAACAAGCATCATTGCTTCTTTTATAATGTCTCCTTTTTCCTCTTTTGAAATTATAACTTCATTACTCACCTCCTAAATTAAATGTGTTTCTTTGAAATATGCATAGCTGAATTAGGGTCCAGTTCAGTTCCTATTCAAACCAATTAGCAGAATTCCCAATGACACAAATGAAAGGGAAAATGAGATTGAGTTGCTTATCTCCCAACCTTAGCTTCCTTTTTTCTGTTCCTTCCTAGATTCGCTATGCATTTTATTTCTACACATTCTGGGGAAATAGCAGAGAAGATTCAGCCAAATCAGTCATCCTTCTAGGAGAAAGATGATAGTGTAAGGTGGGTGGTTACTACCTCTATTTTGCCAGTCTGTGCTCCCTCTTGCTAAGGCGATACATGAGAAGCATGGTTAGTAGCTAGGTATTAAAGAACACAGAGAAAGATGAGCCAGGATGACTGTGATAGGATTCTCACACACATCAGATGCCCAGCTGTGGAAGTTAAGGTTCGTAACTGACAACTCATAAACTGAATGGTCTGTTAATTTTTTTCTTTTTTTTTTTTGGGGGGGTGGGGAGGTCATTTTGATCTTGACTTGCAGTCCTTGTTCAGATCTCAGTTCTGAAGAGAAATCCAAATGAGTCAGATGAGCAACGGCTGAGCTAACTAAGCAGAAACTTTGGGACTTCGCCCACTGGCAGTAAAAGCTCACTTCCTCACAGCATTTCCTCCCCAGATGTCAAATAAGTATTTCACCAGCGTACCAGCTTATGTCACCCAGGGCAGCTGTGAAAGCTTGGATCAAGTTCAGCTTCAAAAAATACCATTTCACCTGGTGCTGGATTTTTACCTCTTCCTCAATGATAAATTCACCAAAACTTTAATTTTTCTTCTGGAATACGATACACCAAATCCCAGGTCTTAAAAATGAAGGTTTCTCTATGTGAAGTCTTATGAAAGTAGGACAAAATATATGAAAATCAAACCCCATGGCCCCCTCAGTTGTGGGAATTTCTTTCATTATAATAGCCATTGCAGCTAACAAAGCTTGGCTACAGCTAAAACTATTTGCATGCATGTTCCATTTTCTTCTTCACAGCAGCTCTGCTATTTTAAAAAGCTTAATTAAAAAATGTTTTCCCCATACACTGCACCCACAGTCACGTTGGCCAGCTTCTCCAGCATCTTCAGATAAATCCTACCTGACCCCGTGGTTTTGAGTACGTCCAGCTTCTACCAAGTCTCTAACTTGTTCGAACCTTCCCCAGTGAGGGAGGGCTGCCCCTCTCCATCCCAAATCATGCTAGTGCCAGGCCAAGAGCCTTTACTTGTGAAGAATGAGGGAAAAAGGTCATTGAATACTTAAACCTTTTTGCTCTATTGTAACTCAGGTTCCTTCTCCAGGTGCCAATGGGTCTGTGCTTTTCCTGAACTTACTTTGAAATTAGCATTTCATAGAGTCTATCCAGCTCCCATCAGTGCTCTTCAGCAATCTCAGCTCCAGCTTGGCTTTGGCCTTCCTGACTTTGACACTAAGTACCTAACACTGCATTATACTGCCTGTCCTTCTTTCTACTTCCTCTCCACTCTCTTTTTCTTCACTAGTTCTATGAGAAGCTTACCATCTATCCATCCAGATCTCCTGAAATTCAGTCTTTGCACACGACATAATGGTTCATTCCTGAGCTCTCAGTAAGCTGTCCTTAGAAACAGGCCAGCTTTACTGGGCACCCTTCCCCTTTAGAGAAACTCCCCAGAAAATCCTTGAACAAGCCCTGTTTGCTCCCACAAAGTCCAGGATGCTCTTCTCAACCTCCAGCCTTCCTCTGGACCCCAATCTCCAGCTCCTTGTGGTTGCTCCAGCCAGGGCTGCCCTCTGTGACCAGAGCTTTCAACAGTTCTACCCTGCTTGTGAGAAGCAGGTTGAGTCAATCATTAGCCCTGTTCAGCTCATACAGCATTTCCATGAGGACCCTGGAGCCTCGTGGGTTTCCTGCAAGATGCTGTGCTGCTCTCCCAGCAGGCATCTGGGTGTTTGAACCCAGAACCCAAGGATGACAGCCTGCAAGCAGGAGCCTACTGCTAGTTGGGAGCTTGTGCTAGTTCCCAAGGGGCAAGAACCTTTCTGCCATGGGTAAGCATGGACTGTTAGTACCATTAGGCATTGCCAGGCACAGCTGCTATTAAACTTCATGAGACTGTTCTATAATAGTTTGCCATTGAAAAGGCTAGGTGGTCCTCTATTTTTAGATCAGCAAGAGCTTTTCTATCAATTACAGTGACACTTAGTATAATGAAAATGATACTCTTAAAAAATCTGGACTTTCAAACTTCTTTCTGAAAAAAAAAAAAAAAAACCAAAACCAACCAGGAACATCAACCCAAATTACTGCTTATCAGTTGCTGATGTAATTGGAATAAGTTTTACATGTAATACAGCTTTCCAGGTTTGCTTTCATTTTTTAATTTTTAACTATTTTCTGACATAACACCCATATGTCTTACCCTGCTCCATTTAAACACTTCTTTTCTTAAATTTTAATACAGCATCTGGGTCTTGGGAGGGGATGCTGGTAGTTACTAAAAACAGCCAAGTATTGTATAGATGTTTGGTGGTTTTTTTAAGTTAAATAAGAAAATTACCATGTCTGTACTATGGCACTTTTATTAAACACAACTACACTTTGTTCAACCTGTGATTACGAAACCCGTTTAGTAAAGGCTAAGATCCATTTGAATGCAGTATGGGAGCAGGGAGGAGTTTTCAGCATAGTGGTAGTGGAATCTTATGTCCTTGACAACAATAGCATGTCTTAGAAATCTCACTCAGGGATAAAAATCGTATAATTATGGGGGGGGGGAAAGATATATTGGCTTGGCACTGGCAGCATTTTGTCAGGCTGGGTGGCTACAAAGTGCTGTAAACCAGTTCAGTCTGCATCAGTGAGACATGACCTTGATATTATGTCGCACCACATTAATGTTTTTAAAGCATCTGGAATCTTCAGTACTGAAAATCAGATCTAAAAATGTGCAACATGATGAAAAAGTGGTTATCTTTGAGAGCTTTCTCATCTGAAAGACTTTAATACTCTTTTTTCTACAGGAGAAAACGACATCCCTGTCAGAGCTGCTGAATGTGGTATAAGTGTGTTTTCATCAATTTTAGTCTATGAGGCCAAAAATTAAAGGTGGAGAGTGCTAGTTTTGATCCATGAGGTTCACTCTCTGCAGATATTCGCTATCCGAAATTCTAATTTTAGCATCAGAGATCCTAAAATGAGATCCTTATTCCTGAGGATGAAGAATATACTGAAGATAGTATAGAAATGGCAATAATTCTCAGGAATAACTATCATAGAAATTTAGAAATAGCTTCAGCCCATCTAGTTCAACAGATCTTATTCTAGTGTCCTAGTTTCGGCTGGGATAGAGCTTATCTCCTTCCTAGTAGCTGGTGTAGTACTGTGTTTTGGTTTTAGTCTGAGAATAATGCTGATAACACACCCATGTTTTAGTTGTTGCTCAGTAGCACTTACCCCAATCAAGGACTTTTCAGTCTCTCATGCTCTGCCAGTGACGAGGGACACAAGAAGCCAGGAGGGAGCAGAGACAGAACACCTGACTCAAACTACCCAAAAGGGTATTCCATACCACAGTACTTCATGCCCAGTATATGAACTGGGGGGAAGTTACCAGAAGGGACCAATCACTGCTTGGGTCAGGCTGGGGATCAGTCAGTGGGGAGTGAGGGAGCAGCTGCACGGTACTTAGTTGCCAGCTGGGGTTGAATCATGACATCTAGTCACAGATATCAGCCCCTACAGTAAGTTCTTCATTCAAAGCTCAGTTGTGTGGTGCTTTGTTGTCTTGATTGCAGTAGAGTAAAAGTCTGCAATCCTTGAGTGTTTTGAGGACTGGGTAGAAATGAGAAGTTTTTTTGCTTGATATCTTACTCCTTTGCTTTCACAGTTCTAGGTTAATGGTGTTTGCCAGGGCACCTCTGTTTACAAGGCTTTTTTTATTCCATATCTTACCCTAGCTGTCTTTATCTAATCAGGCTTGTACGTTGGCACTTACGCCTAAATACCTGAATTGGAACTTGATTCTAGTATCCACAGGGGCGTATTATCATCTACATGATTACCCACCCTCTCACAGAAAGCCACTAATATTTCATTTTAGTTTAGCTTTAGTTTCCTCTGTTATTGACACTGGCTGTGTCTGCCCAAGTTGAAAGGTTAGAGACTGACCCAGGAACAGTGGATTGGATGGAATTTCCCAGTGTATCAAATTCTACCTATCTGATATTACCAGTAAAGAACCTGCATCTTCTTTTCCATAAACTGACTCAGTTCTGGTTTAAAACTACATAGATTCTGTTCTTTGTTATTTCCATTGTTGCTTTAAACCAACCAAAACTTTATTGCTCTCACAGTTACAACCCATCTTATCCTTCAATCTACATTCATTCATGGCTAATTTGTACCCATTCGTTCCTGTGCCAGTATTGTTCTTTAGTATAAGTGGCTCCCTTCCTTTCAGGTGTTTTACCTGTTTTGCATTCACAGAGAGTAACCATGACCTCTTTCAGCCTTTGATTTTCTAAGCTGAGCAAGCTGTCTTCTCTGAAGCCTTTTTCATTACCATCATTACTTCTCTGCACCTGTTCTAGTCTGAATTTCCTCTCCCTCAATCACTGATGCTCAGAAGCACATACAGTACTCCAGATAAGGCTTTGGCAGAGTCACACACACCTCCATGAATATGTCTCATTTTTTCTACAATTACCTTAATTGACACATCCAAGCACTGTGCTTCGAGGAAGCTTCTCATTAGTGGCTCATAGTCAGATTCTGATCAGTTAGTACATCCCAAAGCCCTTTATCCCCTCCATTATTCCCACCTGGCACTCCCACAGTACTTTCCCCAGGATATTTCTGCAGGGAATGGTTTCATGCATACAGTTTTAACCATCTAAATGTTAGAGGCCAGGCTCATCAACTTTAAAGTAGCAATCCAAGGCAATTTACATAGATAAATCCCACTCTGTGATTCATCCCATTTATCTCAAATAAATCTCTAGTACTAACTTGACATCTCAAACAAGAGGTCATGCACACTCTGAGATATGTGGACCGTATTCCTGTGCAAAAATTCAGCCCTTGCCTTGGACCCTGGGGCCATTTCTCTGTCTCACACTAGCCCTAGAAGTCCCATTTGTGTCCACTATCTCCCCAGTTCTCTCTGACCTTACACCATACCCAGTCAAACAAATGAAAGCCAAAGATCCCACACTGATGATCAGGTTCATCCACTATATAAATACTGACCCCCTTACCCAACAGTGAAGAGACACATGCATTTTCACAGAAACATTCAGACTAAGTTACTCCAGATGTTAAGCTGGGAAAGAAAAGGATTAACTGGAAAACAGCAACAGGGCTTGGAAGGAATATTACGAAGAAGATATGGACTAGACTGCTGCTCACTTTCCTGATCCTGGAACAAATGGATGGAAATACCCAGACGTGAGACAGCTTTCAAGTTTGGTGAACCACCCTGAGGAATCCCTGAGACTATGGGACAGCTCAAGCCATGGCTGCAGGAGGGTTAAGGGGAGCGGCTGAGGAAAATACTTTCTCCTAGATATTCCATACCACAGCATGTCATGGCCACTATATAAATTGGGGGCAGTTACCCAGAAGAGTTAGATCACTGCTCGGGTCAGGCTGGGTATCAGTCAGCGGGTGGTAAGTGGTGGCATTCTCTTCCCTTGTTATTTCCCTTATCATTATTATTATTGGTGGCAGCAGTAGTGATTTGTGTTACACCTTAGTTACTGGACTGTTCTTATCTCAACCTGTGGGAGTTACGTTCTTTTGATTCTCCTCCCCATCCCTCCAGGAGCGGGGAGGAAGGAAGGGGGGGAGTGAGAGAACGGCTGGTTATGAGTTACGGCTGGGCTTAAACCACAGCAGTTCTTTTTAGTGCCCAACATGGGGCATGAAGGGTTGAGATAACGACAGATCTGACCAGAGTGTGTCTAATCGTATTTGTGATAAGCCTTCATTGTTTTGGATTAATAGTCACTTGTTACAATGCTGATTTATTGGCTCTCAAAGTTGTTGCTCTTGATCTCACAGTTTCAGCATGTCGTACCTTACTTACAGCTGGTATTTGCTGTGTTACTGTTTATCGGCTGGGGGCCTTGGGCTAAGGTTTTTGTTTCATTGTACTTTATGGTAATGACTTGTAATACAATAGACTCATTAATCATGAAACTGATCTGGCTTGCGTTCCCAGTGTGGTCACCACCTCCGTACTTTGGGAGGTATATAATAGGAGTGTATAGCAATTACACATCTTTTTTCCCCTCCTTGGGTGGTCAGCCTATGAGGGAGACATTCCTACACACCCTAGTGACAAGTACAGCAACTACTCAAACTCTGACTACAACAGATAACGCAGCTACTCCAACTCCAAGCACAGCAGCTACACCAACCCCAAGCACAGCAGCTACACCAACCACAGCGACAAGTACAGCAGCTACTCAAACTCCAACCACAGCAGACAGCGCAGCTACTCCGGCTCCATACACAGCAGTTACACCAGCCCCAGTGACAAGTACAGCAGCATCATTTGAGAGTTCTGAAGGTTTTGAATGGCCTTTGGGTACCCTTGAGACCTGCCTGCTGATTGTGATGGGGATCACCGTGTTGGCACACACACAGAGAGTGTTTTATCCACGCCCATTTTGTCTGATCTCGAAAGTTAAGCGGAGTCGGGTTTGGGTCTTGTCTAGGATTAGACGACAATATAGGAGGACCAAGAGGTTTTCCCCAAGGCTGGACAGTCATGAGTGGCAGGGTGTGTGGGACAGTATGGGTGAGTATCTAATCCACTGGGCCCCTCCAGTGCTTTGAAAGAGTCGGAAATGGAAGGCAGCTGTATGGAGTCCCCAGCAACAAGTTGCAGAAACTGCTGAAGAGGAGGGTGAATTATTTTGAGCCTCGTGGTCCCATGACACCTCAGGCCATCAGGGCAGAGACGCAACATATAGATGGACTCATGATTGAGGGGTGGACTTAGCAATGGACACTATTGCTCAGGTTATTCATGAGTGTAAAAAGTGCTGCAATTAAGCAAGCCAAGCAGCTAAAGCCTCTTCGGTATGGAGGACAATGGCTGAAGTACAAATATGGGGAGGCCTGGCAGATTGACTACATCACACTTTCTCTCTCCTGCTCTGAAAGACTCCTACAAGAGATGGAGCCCAACATCATGGACCAGATGAACTCAGCAGCTTTATAAGGATTGGTCCATGCACTAAGGAATGATCTCTCTCTCTCTCTGTGCATGTGGATGTATATATATGTATATATATGAGATAAGAGTGATGGTATATTGAAAATGTAGGATCTGAGCATGAAGTGAATGGTATGGAATAAGGGGTGGATACTGTCCTTGGTTCAGCAGTAGCAGTCATTTTTCTACTTCTTAGTAGCTGGTGCAGTGCTGTGGTTTTGACTTTCGGCCTGGCAACAGTGCTGATAACACCAATGGTTTTAGTTGTTGCTCAGTAATGGTTACTCTGACCAAGGACTTTCTGAGTCTCATGCTCTGACAGAGAGGAGGGGAAGCCGAGAGGAAGCAGAGACAGGACACCTGATCCAAACTAGCCAAAGAGGTATTCCGTACCACAGCACGTCATGCCTAGTATATGAACTGGGGACAGTTACCCGGAAAGGCTAGATCACTGCTCGGTCGGGCTGGGTATCATTTGGCGGATGGTGAGCAGTTGTATTCCCTTGTTATTTCCCTTATCATTGTTATTATTGGTGGTAGCAGTAGTGATTTGTATTATACCTTAGTTACTGGACTGTTCTTATCTCAACCCGCGGGAGTTATGTTCTTTCAATTCTCCTCCCCATCCCTCCAGGAGCAAGGGGAGGAAGGGGGGGAGTGAGAGAGCGGCTGTGTGGTTCTGAGTTACGGCTGGGCTTAAACCACCACAATACCAAACAAACAATAAATACTCACTACCATGGCTTTTCTCACTCAGAAACTTAAAAGAGGAAAAGTTTATTAGGCATTTCTTTGTGATCTGAGCACAGGTCTTTTCTTCCAAGATCATTTCCCAGATGGTTCATGGGTGGAGGCATGGGAAGGGCAAGCAGGTCTAGACGAATGGCGGGGAAACAGCCCTTGACTATACCCTCTGCTCTTTCTCACTGTTTGAAATGAGCACAGCCAGTGTAGATGTGGGAGAAGCCCACATCATCTATGGAAAAGCTGTTGTCACTGTCTAAAAGGAAATCATGGTTAGAAGTTAATTGACTGTTTTCCTGCATGAAAATCCCAGGCTTAGGAGCCCAGCAGGCATACCTAATTTGACAAGCCAGGCGAACAAGGTAGGTCTAGGTCCACGCATCCATTCCAGGACCAGAAATGCAGATACTATGACTTTCTCTGAGCCTGCTTATCTTAGCAACTTTCTGGTGGTTGTAGTTTGCCCAGCTGGTCCCCTTCAGAGTTTTGTTCTCAGGCCCACTCCCAGCCTTTGCCCTTACCATGACCCTCCTGCTCTTATCACTGCAGGTATTTCGGTACCTTGAAGCACTAGGAGTCACTTTTTTAATCTGTTTGGTTTTGTTGCTTGTTGGGGGTATTTTTAACATTTCAGTCCAAGGAGTGAAGGTTCACCAGCACCATGCTGACTGCCCAGCACTTTCAGCCAGCATACAGAGGCTTCCCATGCAATACTCTTGAAAGATGCATCCTATTTAGGCACAGCCATCAGCCTCCTTCTGGTGACAGTCAGCTTTCACCTGGCTTGGTTGGTCCCTCTTGAGTCTCTCAGCTTTGAGGTTGCTGTGAAGTCTGTCCAGATACCCAAGGCTGTCTGAGTTGCAGTCTGAGATACGGGCCCTGCCAGTGGCTGCCCAAGAAGGCTGAGAGACTTGGTAGGGACTTAACCTGCAAGAGAAAAGATAATTTGTCTCAAGTGAGAAAGTACTGTCTGAGTGCAGAAAGCCTCATCCAGATAGAACACTAAGCTTGACTACAAATGACTAACATTTTTCCTCACATTTTCAAGTTTATCTTTTTTTATACACATAAGCTACATGTGTATCCATCTTTCTACCATTTGCACGTTTTAAGTAATGTTAAAAGTTAACAGCGAATATCTCAATATAATTATCAATGACAATTGTCACATTCTGCTTTATAATTTTCAGAAAGTGAAGTTTCCTGTATTACCATCAAAATGTTCCACAGACTTGCTAGCAGAACCAACACTTCTCAACCTTAACAAACCCTGCCTCTCAGTCCTACAGAAAGTTTTATGAAAAGGCGGCATTGGATATGTTTTACAAAACAATACAAACTCATAAAGCTGCTATAACTCTGTAGTATTTTTTATTCTACCATAGTCCATGCATCCACCTGGCACTTATTACATCATAATTGCTATAATAAGCGTGGCGATGCATGCATCTATTTAATTTTGGCAAGTCCTTGATTACAGCCTTTTGTATAGAGGCAGTTCCTGGTGCTTCACAATTACAACTCGGAATTGTGATAGACAGTAAATCTAACTGATTTTGAATTAGGAACAATAGCTGTAATGAAGATTTGCATTTTTAAAAGCATGTAATTAACACCAGTATCTGCTTCTTCCTCCAGCTAAAAAGTCAAGCTGAACTACCTTTTGCTGAACTTGTGTTGGGTTTTGTATTTCTTTGGCTTTGCTGACAAGTATAAAGCATGCAGGTCAGCTGCTGCCCAGGTACTATGCTACTATTTTGAATATTGCTTAAACAAATGGTTAACCTATGAGAGAGAAGCAGCAGGACAAATCAGTAGAAATGCCAGGAACCAATGGATGAAACAAATACATAGCTGATTCCAGGGTCTGATCTGAGACATTACCATTAGAAAACTTGGGGTTTACTCAGTTTTGCAAGGCAAAATTACACAGGATAAGGCAAGAAGAATCTCCCTTCTACAGTTTCTTCACTTTTTTTGTATTTTGTATGCATGTTTAGTAATACACATGACATCAAACACAGATATGGCTTAGGTGTCCTTTATTCTCCTCCAGCCTTTAGATGTAGAAATTTGGTGAGTTTGAACACACCCTTATGAAGACATGACACTCAATCCAGTAATTACAATTTCTTAAACATAGAATCATAGAACCAACTAGGTTGGAAAAGACCTTTAAGATCATCAAGTCCAAACGTTACCCCAAGAAATCACCAAATACAAAATAGAATAATATTATGGTAGACAAAGTATTAATGCTTATGAACAATTTAAAAACCATCTATTCATCAAGAAGGCTGAATTCATAGTTATTGTAATGCTGTTCACTTATTATTTCTATCATTTCTTATTTTCTAGATATTGTTCCTTTAGCTGAAATCTCCTTCAGCTTGCTTACCAACTTACTTGCTCAGTAACTGCCAGTAGTAACAGTGAAGAATGATTTACTTCAGCTTTCTCTGGGCCAGATCATGAAGTTTCTATTTAAATTTTGTCTGGTAACTTCCATGAGCTTTCAATGGTCTGTGCCTTTCGAAATCCACAAGTATAAGCTGTTTTATAGGATGCAGAGCAGTTTATGTGAAGAGTTCACCAACTAAAAGGCAAGGCTAAGCATGAATCTTTTAGATGCCACTGTGCGATGGCAGATGAAGTCCCTCCTAGTCTTGTTTCTGACACAGAGCCCTTGAAGCATGGAAATTTCAGTTCTCTAATCTAAAGTTCTTTACCAGTCCATGAGCAAAAGTAGCTACTCATTAATCTTCATTGTTACAGGATGAAAAAGAAATACTTGGATGTTTTCACAGAAACTGTGTGTGTTGGTATAGTCCATTTAAGCCAGAGATATTCTAAGCTAATACTCCAAACTTTCCTCATCCTGCAATAAACCTGCCTTGAACCTAGGAGGATTCCTACAGCAGCATTAAATAAGTCTGCAGCATTAGGATGGCAGTCTTCTCTACACCATCCTAAAAATTAGTACAGAGCCAATATCTGATTCTGAATACAGAGACAATGTATTTTAAATGCATGATATTATGCCAGAAAGCTTTTGACATGTCCTAAAGTTGGAGAATGCTATGCATCAATCCTCTATGTCTAGATGAACTTTGCCATTTTGAAACAAAAGTTAAAAAGTTAGATGGAGTTTTGCTCCAGTAGGCATTTATTTGAATTATGTCCATGGTTTCAATGGAAAAAGAATTGTATTTATTATTCTAATATGCTAGTAAATTGCCCTCCCATGTACCTTTGTATTTAAATGAAATGTGGGCAGTAGTTTTCACAATTTGTTTACAAGAAGATACATTCTACAACTGAAATTAATCCCTGAGGAAGAGTTATAAAAGAGTATTGTTACTGTTGCTGTGACATCCAGAATTCTAGAATTCCTTGGGTTTTCTTACAGTAACACACAGTTCCATCATTAAAATACACACACATGATTAAAAGCATGACATATTAAAAAATGATTGATGGAGTTCATGAGAATTTAGAATTACACCAGTATGTTTTTTTCCTGCATCCTAACAAATGGGTAAAAAACCAGCAAGGAGTAGCTCCCAACCTAAACTCTAAAAGGAGGAACTAAAACCAAGCAAGATAAAGGCAGAAAATAAATCTAGATCTGATATTAAATAACCTTTAGGGATTACAGAAAAATAAATTGAAACTAAGGCAGTGCTCCTTAAAACATCCTGAGGAAAACCACACAACTGCAACAATCTGTATAATTTTTCTTATCATTTCTTGGGTGCATTCTTCCCTGCTCTAAATATTTAGAGACGTTCATTGCATTCAAATATGCCCTATATTTTGATTATGGACACAACTCCACTTTGCTTAGGCGAGTCAGAAGCAGTCAAAGCTTTAAGTCCCCAGAAAATGAAAAGTGTTTAAAAAGCTAAAGCCCTTCTCATCTTCTGCCAGCAGAGGATCTGGCCTCCAGGTACTTAAATACAGAAGGTAAGCCAAAAAAACCGCTGTCTGAAAAAGTCTTCGTTTGCTGCTGCTTTGCCAGTCCAAACTGAACTGCAAATTTTTTCTTCTTTTGTTCTGCCCCCCCCCCCCCAAAATGTGTACAAAATATGTCACATAGTTATTAAAGATATTCTCTCTGGGCAAGAAAAATTCTTCCCAACCTCACAGGCACAAAGCATACCTCAAAAACAAAGGACAGTGAAACGGAGAAATGATGGACCCACAGAAGGGTCCACTTGCACACAGACTTCTTCACTTCAGCTTGCAGAGACATTAGGGGGCAGGCCAAGAAAGAAAAATAAAAGCATCTGAACAGTGAATCTGTAGCCAAACCATCGCTGTTGACAGCACTGGTACTGCATCAGCTGCTGAGGCTGAGGTTAAGGTAACACTCAAATATCCCAGACACCCAACAAGTAGACCACCACTGTGGCCTGTATGAAAGAAGAAAATTATGCAGTAGGGCAACTCTGTAACAACCTTACATATTCCTGCTTTAGACAACACCTTCTTTATAATAACAAAGTGCAGAATTATTTCAGACTCTTCATTTCCTTTTTCCTTCATGAATAGGAGTACCTGTACCTGCTGCAAAGGGGGTGGATATTTAAAGCCGCAAACTCATGGCCAAATAGATGAAGTAAGTGTTAACTACTTTACTTCAGACCTAACAAGTGAGTCAGCAGTCAGATTCTATTTCTCCTGCTGAAGTCAAGGAACAAATTAAGCTGACAGCATGCCTCTAATGGTGATGACATCACTCAGAGTGGAGTTATTTTCAGTCTCCACAGCACTGGTAAAGAAGCAGCATGAAAGAGAGTATGGGAAGCTTAACTTTTTCTCATGCCTACTAATACATTCTCTTTCCACCCACTCCCTCAAATTAGGTATTTTTTGCAATTGTCATTCCATGCTAAAAAGTATATATACATTTTTCAAAGGCTTGTAACTGAATATTTTTTTCTTTTTTTCTCTTTCTTTAGGGAGCACCAACACGTGATGGTTACAGCAATTTTAGCCTTGTATTAAGTGGGAACAAGTCCTCCAAATACTTTAGAATTGCACCTAATTAAACCAGGGAGGAGTTTAAACCATTTGTCAAAACATTCAAAAGTGACCTTATATGGAGTCTGTCAGATGCCCAACCTGTAAGCCCCAGAGGACAGTACAGAATGGGGCTCTACATCTGCAATAATATCTCTCTCTCAAGCGCACTACTAACTTTTAAAGTGGAGATGGAAGAGCTACTTTTCCTTTTTGACAGTACAAAACCTGTGCTTTGAAGAGTTTTCTAACTTGGAAAAAATACACTTTCTGGGACAGCAGCTGAGAGACATTATGAAGATGGATACAAGAAGACTCAAGGGGATTTGGGGAAGAGCAGGGATTTCTATGTGAAAAGCCTGAAGCACAGAGTGATATAAAAAATGCATGAGGCTAAGAAGCACTAGGAAAGAAGATGCAGAAGAATACAGAACCATGAACAAGGTAAAGGATAAAATGAGAAAAGTGAAGTAAGCGAGGACAGAGTTCTGCTGAGCCATGAAGCTGAACCCGAGGCAGAAGCAGAAAGAACTGAAGGTGAGGAAATGTCAAGAGAGATGGGAGCAGTTTGGTTTTGCTGGTGAGTGATGAGAGGAAAGGTGATGAAAACATTGCAGCAACGGGACTGCAACTCCTGGCAGTGGTGACAGACAGGAAATGCTGAATTGCAAATACACAGCTCCTGAAGGTACACAATTTAATGAGAAGCTGATGACTTGACAAGGAGGATTAGAGAGGTTTTTTGTAGAGCAAGTGGGAAGATATGAACAGAAAGGGTTTAAGTATGAAAAGGGAAAGCAATGCAGAGATAGGTAAAAATTAAGATGACTGCACAGGAAAGAGGAAATGTGGTGAGGAAATAGATGTGCATGAGGTGGGTGAGCATCTCGTACTCTATGTATTGCAGGGAGAGCAAGAGACATGCTTGTTCTGCCAAGTGCCAGAATTGACCTGTGCAAGAAGGATGAAGAATACCTTGAAAGAAACACAAGAATGAAGCTAAGAGAACCAGGTCTGTCTTCAGAAAATAAAATGAAGAAGGATAAATGTACAGAGGATTAGGAGGACTGAGAAAAGGCAGTCAGAGCTGACTGGAAGGAAATTAGTGACAAATTTCCTGCTTGCCTCCAAGGAAAAATAAACCCAGTGTGGAATGTAATTCTTTAAACACAAGCATTGATATGTCACTAATATTAAAGGGGTTTCTGTGGACTGAAGTAGACAAATTTTGTCATATGGATGAGTAGTGCTTTAAGGAGCTCATCAAGGATCTTTTTGTCCTGAGAAACTATTAAACAAAACAAAACAAAACAATCTGTTGCAATGAAATTAATAATTAAAGAAACCTTGCAACAGACTGATTCAGCACCCTCTGGAGATAGCCATCTTATTGCAATTCACACTCTTTTAACCAATGTCATTAGTAGTGGTTCTAGAAAGCACAAAGGAATGAGACACTGAAATACTGCAGGAACACTGTCAACACTGATCAAAGCCCTCATCACAGCCTTTGTTCAACTAGGGCAAGCAACCCATTTGTGCTCAGCAGACGAACATTCATTCTGGTGAGGCAGGCAAAATAATGTCATTTCTTCCTGAAAACTGTGATTTCTAAAATAGCTTCTTTGAAGTCAAAGTTTCAGTTTTGCTGAAAGTGAATCAGTAGAGGAGGAATGTAATCCTGAGAACTCTTTTAATCCTTTCTACTGTCTGTGGTGATATAATACCAAAGATTCCATTTATTTGTAGGCCCACTCATTAGCTGGAAATTTGCTTCTTACTGCAAACTTTTAGTTGAAGCCGTTCGAAATGTTATCTGGTTGTAATGGATTTAATGAGACACTGAATGCTTGTTTGTTTCATTACTCTTGTATTGAGTTACTTTAAAGAAGAAAATATTTGCAGATTTCTGCAATTGCTTACAGTATCTCTATGGCTTATCACTGTTATCACATCAGCCTATCCAATTTCCTGTGATTCACGAAATCTTGACACAAAAATTCTTATATAGGATTAACTGGTTATTCATTTTCAAGACACAGAAATGCTCATTATATGCTCTTTAGAATTGTTTTTTCTCTTCCTTAATCTTCTAAAAAAATTTAGAAAACTTTTCTCTCTTCCTTGTTTAAAGCATCACCTCTTCTTCTCAGCCTCACATTCCAATTTCCTCCTCCATCTTAGGTTACCTTCCTCTTCACTGGAGAATGACCAACAAGGCAAAAATCTTTTATGAGCTCCCCTCTTCCACCTACAGTATCTCACCTGATCTAGCAGTAGGTCAAGTCCTACTACTTCTTAGCTTAAGCACACCGTAGCCCAGAACATTTTACAGCTCAGACTGCACAGATTTTACAGTTCTGGACTTACCTGTCACATACACAACTTTTTGAAACACCAAAGCTCCAGATAAAGGACCATTTCTTAATGCAGCCTTCAGCTGCTCTGCAACACTGGATAAATGTTATTGCCTCCTCATCTTGGTACTCCTTATGGCAGGACCTTGAGGATGTCGGCTCCATTAAATAGGACAAAGTGGGTCAACACAGCAGGGGCAGAGCACAGTATCCATGAGGGGGACAGGGTTGTTCTAACTAACACATTTCTCTTCACTCCCTTCAGATAATGATATAGGTTACATCATGTTTATTCCTCCCTTCAGTAAGCACTGATTCTGAATGATGGAAATGAGCACTCACTGTGGAACTATGTCAACACATGGTTCTGGAATGATTGCTGGGGATCTGAAATATCCATATTCAGGGTAGGCACAGAGTAGGCTCCATGAGTGATTTTTCACCTGTAAATCACTCACATGAGTGACCTACACAGAGTAGGTCCCGTGAGTGATTTTTCACCATCACTCAGGTGACAAAAGGAAGGGTGCCAGTATACTTTGGAGTTTGCCAACCCCCAGCTCATAGTAAGTGGTGAAGAAATACTTCAGGGTAAGCCAACCATCAGTGAACTTCTTTTTTCACAGAAGTCATATATCAACGGTACATGGGAATGTGAATCCATCACATACCTGAATTACAAGGGGGCCAGGGCTCACTGCAGAAATTTCCCAGCTGCACTGAAAAGCAGACATCATACAGGCAGGTGGGGAAAATACTACATACATACAGCCTGTTGCACAACATGCACAATTACAATCCCTTGTGATTTACATTTGATGATGCAACAAGTTTTATTGATCACTGGAAAACACTTACAGGCATGGTCACAAACCTTCCCTCCCATCCCCCAAATGGCACTCCTTAGTTCCCTGCAGAGGAAAAGGCAAGGCACAAATGTAACATGCTGGTGGAAGAGCGAGTGAACTGTCTTGACAGAACACACAGATCTTTCAAATCAGTAGAGGCAGCACACCACATTTTTAGGTCTGATCACTTCAGCAGCAGGTATTTCAGCAGACTGCTGATAATGAGGATCAGTTGTTATCAAGCAGAATAAAGTACAGCTGTTAGCTCAGTCAGGAGAATCCTGTTGAGTGTAATTAGGGGTCAGGAAGGAGAAAGTAAAGCTTTCTATATTTAAAGGGGATTCTTGGTTAAGAGTTACTGGATAGTCTATAAAAGGAAATGAAGAGTAAGATTGTTAGATGATTTGGTAGGTAGCTTTTAAAAAGATCAAGGAACAGGGAGGACATTAAAACTATTTAATTGGGAGAGCATAAAACCAGAAAATTGAGGTAGTAAGGTTAAATCCCCCAAAAGCTAAACTGTGCTTTGCATGTCAGTAGACTTTAAAGCAGATCTAATTTGATAGCAATAATAAAAAGCAATAATAAAAATTATGTGACCCTTAAACTCCTAGATCTTGGGGATGAGACAGGTAGGGTATATATAGTGCTGTGGCCTCTTCCAGGCCTGGTGTGTCTTACAGCAGTGCCTTGTGAAGCTGACAAGTTTGTTATTGCTATAATATCTTATATATCATATTCTACCTCTATCACCTTTGTTGGTTTTTTTTTTTTTTCTTTTTGTGAGCAGCTTGCTTGTGTCATTTTTAACCCAGAACCTCAACCCTTGGCAACTGATCCTTACTCATACTCTACAGTTTCCTTTTTGTCTCAAAATACCACAATCTGAAATTCTGATCTGCTTATCAATGTTCCACTGTAACGGGGTGACAACTTGTAGTCAGTATGTGATAGCAGGTTTCCATGTAAGATTTCAAAGCTCAGCAAAAGGTTTCTCACACTCTGTGGTGAACGGGATAATCTTTGTCATTCAGAAGATAAATATGAGCTATCTGTAATGTACAGAAACACTAAAATGAGACCATATGTTGGAGACAGGTATGGTGTAATGAGACCATATTTTACTTAATTCCAGATTTCCACTCAGGATGTAGAAACCACAGGCACAGTATTTCCTGCTAGTACAGTGACCACAGATAAAAGTCAGAGCAGTAATACCATGGAACCTAGCCCATTACGCTTTACTCTATCAGTGTAAACGTACATACATTCAAAAAAGAGTTTTAAGTGATGAGTCAGACACCATATCTCTAATATACGCAGGATTTAAAGGTATTCTTATTGTCATTATCACATCTTCTACTGCACTTGCAGGATCAGAACTTCAAAGAAGAGCCTGCCAGAGGAAAATGTAGGAAATGTTTGCATTCCTGAATGATTCCATCATCCAGGGGCCTGTAATGGTGAAAGCACTCTTCAGCAGATGTTGTTTAAAAGGTCAGGTTAAGTCTTAATACACAATAGACATTCATTTCAGTTCTTCCCATTTTAATTATTGATTATAACTCCAACCCTGATTCATATAGCCAATCCTTCTGGGGTCGCTGCTGTAACAATTCACACCAGCTGGAAACTTCTTGCAACACTTTGTCTCTCTCTCCTTGGTCTTTTGTCAGCATTCCAAACATCAATGTAACATCTTTTCAATATCCCAATGAGGTTAAGGAGATGTTCTTTATATTCACAGCTAAAGCACAAAGCAACCAGTTCTAATTAGCACTAAGGATTCCTTAGTCTGTTTTGGCAGGATGTATTTACACTTCTCCAATCAAAGCCTCTTCACACTTTTGAAAACATCATGGAGAAAGAAGTTCCCTTAGTTGAATCTCATCTATATTGAGTGACTTACTAAATTACACAGTTGTCCTTTGTGATCTGCTAGGAATTGAATCCAGGTGTCTTAAGAGACTCTCTGCATCTACCGGCTATAGAAATAAATGGTACTGATTTTTTTTTTTAACTCCTTGGGGGTTTTTCCCACGGAAATTTGGACAGTAACTTCTGTATATTTTCTCATGCATTAAATTCAAATTATACACCTCAGTACTATGGCTGTAATATTTAAACTGAATTTCACACTTTTGGAAAGCATTTACTTTTTCATATTCTATTCATTTTAATCCAGAAGAGGCTGCATTATAATTCACACCTAGAACAATACTGCAGCTTCTAGATGAGCATCAGATTGTGGGGTTTGTTGCTATAAATACTTTGCTTTGTTTCCCCCCTCCCCCTTTTACTTGTATTTTAAAAATACAAGTGTAAGCTCCAAAGTATTATTCTGATAGCAACATTAGAAAACTAATCCCATTTTACACTTACTATTTTTGGGGTAGGACTATGGTGATTTACTATCTCTGCTATGAATTCTGCATTAATTGCAAAGAGTAAGTAGCTACTACTTCAAAGCTAGCAAAGCATTAGATACCACCAACCATAAGCAAGCTTTCCCAATTTCTGCTACTCACACACCAAGATGCCTTTTGTGGGGAAAGACAGCTAAGTCCTGCTAAGCTGATGTCTTTCAATACGGTGGCATTTTAGTGAGATCTGTTAGAAGCGAGATCAACAAATGGTGGGGTTTGTGAAGCCCACCTAATTCATACAACAGGTTAAGAGGATTTTATACAGCATTGTGATTTTGGTGTTATATGCTACCCTCTTCCTAATGAATGGGATCAAATTTTCCAGTGCAATGCATGCAAAATATTTGCCTGGATGGAATACAATTGCAATCACTTATGCAAAGGTGAAATCAACCCACACAACTGAGTCTAGTGACAGACAGTTATTAGTGGTGACTACAGTTGAGTAGTGAAGGCTGTGCCTAGAAGGAAAGAAGGTAAAAGGAAAGGTCTGCTGCCACAGGTGAAAGCATGATCTTGCTTTGGCCTAAGACAAAAGAAATGAAAAACAGGAGCTGCTGTCTTGAGGCAAAATATCTTCAGCATCTTACCTCTCACTGGGATTGCAATCCAACTCTGAGTTTACCAGGATCTGAAAGTCAGAATCCCCCGCATCTCCCAGAGATTTACTGATAGGTTTCTCTTCCCCGTGGAGACAATTTCCAGACAATTTTCTTGGCCTGAAATCTGTTCTTGCACTTCAGCTCCTATTAAAATCCTGATGCAGCTTTCTCCTTTATAAAATTTAAATGTGTGGTGTGATAATACTCAAACCCCTGAACAATGAAATGGCATACTTCTGCCTACCTTCTGTACTTCAGTGCCTGAGAAAAGGTCAGGTTTCTATTGTTTGCAAGCCTCTTATATGCTCATCCATAAAATCTCTGCCCTTGTTTTTTCTGGATTCACAGGACGCATAAAGGTAAGGACAAAAGATGACTAACATACAACATTTAGAGATGCTAACTGAAATGTGATGCCCACTCTCCTTCTAAAAAGAGGTTTTAATTCAATTTTAATTCAATTTGGAAGTTATCTAAGGCTGGAAAGGATTAGACAACCATGAGAGGAAAAGAGATCACTGAATTTTTTTATTTAAAGGAAGGAAGTCTCACATAAAGAGGGACTGCCTGAACTATGCTAAATGTAAGCTTAGGTTTATGTTTTTCTTCCTGTCGCCACCTTTCAGCTGCTCAGGCTCTTCTCCCTAACAGCATGTCCAGGTATATGTACCTGTGTAGCTGATGCAGGTACAACCGCATGAGCTTTGATACTGTGAATTATCCCCATGAAGGAATAGAAACTGATGTTTCCAAAGGGATGGAAAGAAACACTTTTTTTCATTATGGAATTTTACATGAACTCAAGGTTTTTTTAAGAAAGTCCTGATTTGCATGTCACATTACGTACAACTGCTGCGAACATGAGTTTTCTGTTCAGTATTCCAGCAGTTTGAGATGGAAGTGACCTGGTGCTGACCAGACTACAAAAAAATTATTCCTCACTATTAGTATTATGCTATTAAGCATAAAGACGGCAAAGCACTACTGAAATATCTATTTTCTGTTCTAAATTTCATACCAGTGACTGGCCAGAGTTTGGCAAAATGCCTCCATTTTTGAAGGAAGCAGTTTTGACCTCTCTTCAACCTTTGATAGAGTTGGTTGAGAGCGAGGGGAGGAGGGATCTGAGGACAACAGAAGGTGAAAAGGATAGGGTTAGTTTTGACGTACATCTGTTCCTCAGTCTAACTCACCATGTGACAGCTCAAGCAACTTCACCACTTCAAAAGAGAGACTGATGCAAGGGCCAGAGTGAACTGCAGTGAGCAAAGGGAGGGCACAGCTGCGTCTCCCGGCTGGCAGTGGAGATGTCAAGTGATCATTCAGTCATGACATTTTACTCCAAATGTGGAAGCCTCTGTAGTACTAGCTGAAGTCTGATTCATTCTGAGCAACTGTCTATCCACTCCTTTGTACCCCTCCATAGATAGGTATTTATGTTTACATGACTAGGAAGATGAAAAATGTTACCAGACAGAAACAGGAGTAGGCTGTGTGCATACACACACACACATTTTTAATTACTAGCACTCCTGCCATTCCTCCCACCCCCAAAAAAAACTCCAAATATTTAAAGAATGTTAACTTTTACCAGGGATGGAACAACACTTTGGGGCAGTGAAAATGAAGTGGCCTTCTCAAACAGTTATGAAAAATTTGGCTTCAACGACAAGATGTTCAGGACATCTGTCCAACAAGACACCAGGACCCACCTTCAGTGGCTGGTATAATGTTTCAAGGATTCTTCTGCATCAGCCAAGCCCTCTGATGCTGCAAATTGATGGGTGTTTATTACAGTGCTTAATAATTTAAAAGAGCCACGTAAGAACACACAGGTTCACAGATCTCAGTAAATGTAAGTCAGCTGTTTGTGTACTAGCTAACAGCTGATTATAAAAAGTAAAATAAGAGCTGTTTTCAGAACCTGTGGGTTGGTTTGGTCTTCTGTTGTTTGTCTTCTCTTTTTTCTGACAGCTTTATCTTCATGCCTCTTGGCCTGCAGAACTATGACTTTCTCACTTCGAGGCAACTCTTACTCATGCAGCCCAACCACTATTTAAATGGCATTGCTATAAAAACAAATTCCTGCATCTTAATTCCTTTCCCTCTTTACCTAATGATATGCCACACAACGCGATGTGTGCCTCCCCGTCCACACTCCCTCCCAACTTACCCATCTGTACTTCTGTTTATACAAGCAAACCTTCCGTCTCTCCCATTTCCCTCCACTCCCCGGGCCCTAGCCGTGCTTCCCAAGGCGTCTTCAACAGCCTTTCAGTGGCGGCTGCTCTGACTGAACCCCGCAGCGACGGCTCCGACAGTGAAACCCCGACACGGGCGCCTCGGATAAAGAGCCGCGCCTCGGCCGAGCCAGCTAGCCGGTCCGCCACCACCCTGCGCAGCGTCGACCAAAAACAACCGAGGCTGGAGAACAACTAAATATGGACAGGCTTTGCCTCAATAGCCCCCACCAGCCCGCCCGCCCGCGGTCACCGAGCGCTCCCCCCGCCATCCGGCCACGGGGTGGGGCTGCCTAGCCATGGCCGCGCCCGCGACTGACTTGGTCCTGCCTGGGCTTTCAGGCAGCGCCACGCTCCAGCCTTTCGCCCGTGGCTCCGCTCCTCCGGGCACCCTTCGCTGCGGCATTCCCCGCGGCGCGGCGCGGCCCGGCCCGGCCGCTGAGGGCGGAGAGGTCCGGGCCGCTGGCAGCAGACCCGCCTGGCGGTGGCGCGCGCAGGCGTCATTGTCCGGGCAGGTACGAGCCCGGCGCCATGTTGTGAGCGGAAGCCGGACCCGAGCGGCGGGTCGGGGGGAGGGCGGAAGCGCGGCTCCGCCTGGCAGTGGGGAGGTAGGCGGGGGGAGGGAGAGGCGGACGGACGGCGGCAGCGGGCAGCAGTCGCCGCGGGAGCTACCGCTAGAGTCAGCCGGGGTGTCCCGCGCCCTCCGAAGGGCTTGCTGTCTGCCTTACTGCCTCCGCCTTGTCCGCCGCCGCCGGGGTGCGGGAAAGCGGAGCGCGGAGGCTGCGGGAGCCGTGTAGGGAAGATGCCCCTGGCGCAGCTGGCGGACCCTTGGCAGAAGATGGCTGTGGAGAGTACGGCCGAAAGCAGCACCGAGGTACGGGGGGGTGGTGAGTTGTAGGGAAAGTTGTGAGGAAGGAACGGGACTCGGGCTCTCGCCGCCGCCGCTCAAGGGACAGGAAGAGTTTCCCCTCGCGAGCGCTGGGGACAACCAGAGCCGCCCCAGCGGGCGAGGGTCCGGGAGGGGGCCGGTGGGACGGCAGCCCGGCGGGGGATCGGAGCGCTGCGGGGCCACTCGGGTGGGCAGCGGGGGGAGCACTGGTGCTGCCGCCCGCCGGCCCCTGCGCGTCGCTTCCTTTTCGGGCACTGACTCACGGCCGAGGCCGGCCGGGGCTCCCCCGCGCCGGTGCTTGGGGCGTGTTTCATGGGACCGGGCTGCTCCCGGCGCGCTCCCTCCCCTTCCGCCCCTTTTACCGGGAGGGAGTGACCTGCTTCTGCGGCGGCGGGCGACTCGGGCGCTTTTGTTCCAGCGCGGTGTCTGGTTACTGTCACGGCGAGTTTCCTTTCCCCGGGCGGCCCCACCGCCTCCGCAAGCGCGGCTCGGGGTGGTGGGGGGGCAAGAGGGTAGGTCCTTGTCCTCACCTTGCCCGGTGCCCTTGCCTTGCCGCTGCTTCCCCTGAGGCGGCCGAGGGGCGTCCCCGCCCGTGTGCCACTGCCCCCTTATCTGAGCAGGATGGTATTGTCGCTGCAGTTTCGCAAGCGTTTGGGAAACCGCAGGGACGTTTCGCTTGGGTGAAGCTTTGTGCTTGACGGCGTTTATGGGAACATCCCCGAGATGCATCGCAGTGTGGTTTCCTGCTGTTGGTAGCAAGGAGTTGGGTGATGTACTCCTGCCCTTGTTAGGCAGGACGCGTGTCAGCTTTCCTAGGCTGAGGTAATGAGAGCGGCTGGAAATTAGATTCACGTGCATCCGAGACCATGGATGCCTTCGTTTTCACTTTTTTTCCTACAGCGTACTACTGTGTTGGTTCGGATCTATGTAAACACTGCACCTACACAGTCAGTTGTGCTTGCTCCATAATTCCCTAGTAGCCCACAATGCAAGTGCTAGTTTGCGATCAGACTTCCATCTGAAAAGAAATAGCGTCCTCTGACAGTGCAGCTTCTACCTGAATCTGCTCCAGCTGATATGCAGCCAAGCTGTTATAAGTGATGCTGATCTTGAACAGTTTGAACTCAGGCCAGCTCATGACAATTAGTTGCAAGGTTAGGACTTAGAGAGAGGAGCAAAGAGAGGGACCAGTGCAAAGTTACTGCAGTATCAGAAGTATTTGTCTTGCTGATGTTTGTCTTGTCTTACTTGTGCTTAAAGTGACTGCATCTCTGGGGGTCAGAATAATCTGCAGTTCTGATCTGGCAGGCATATCAGTCTTTTAAAATCTTGCTAGTTAGTGTAGTTTACTTTTAAATTCTTGCCAGTTGTTCACTGACTTCTGAAGTGGTGATCTTAAATGTTTTATTTTCTTTTAATGGGGAGTAACTACAATAGTAGTGTGATGCTTGAGGGCGGGGGAGAAGATGGTAGGGGAGGTGTTTCTGTAAGACTGCTTACACTAATGATTCAGAGAAAAGATCTTAACTGTTACTTTAGTCGTCCATGCTCACTGTATGTAGTCTGTGTATCTTCAATAATGGCATATATACTCTGGAAAGGTAGCAAAATAAGTTGCATTATTTAAAAAGTGTGTATATGCATGATTAGTTATACTTTATTACTTGTTTTAGCATATTTCAGTGGTCTAGGACCATTAACAAAACATGAAATGACAATGAGCTGATAGGTTTGCACTCTAAGGCCTTAGTCTAGAATCAGCACTCTTCTCTTGAAAAGACCAAACTGCACCTGTAAACACTCCTCATATAACCTTCAAAAGGAGAAAGGTTTAGAAAGGTTGCCTACCTGAAATGAGTCTTTAAGAAAAGGTATTTTAGTGAAAATAGAGAAGTTTAAGTCAAATACACAAACAAATGATCTAAATACATAACTTGCATTTTCAATTTGCATGAGTTGTGTTTTTCTGTATCATAGCAATACCCTCATTACAGACCCTATCCTGCAAGAGTATCCTTGGGCAAAAATATTTTTTACATCCACCTGGAAACTCTTTATGATTTCAGTCATAGTTTGGTAGTAATAATGCCTTTAGCTGTAATACTGAGTGAGTTAAAGAGTTTCCGCTAACCTCTCAGATTTGCTGACACAGTTCTTGTAATTCCATGTGGATAACAGTGTTACAAATTATTGAGCTTTAAAAATTGGCTCAGATGCTTTCCTGGTCTCAACCTTGCAGAGTTTTTAATCAGAATATTTTTTTTATTTGTTTCCTGCTGCAGTCTTTTATTTGATTTTACAGTGGTACCACTGAGGAGGTGATTTGCTGTGTTCTGTGAGCAAGTTTAGTAGGAGGACTAGAATACCTTTAACTAAAATGACTTTGGAAGACAGTATAGTTAACTATAACCAACTGCTGTAACTTAAGTGTACAGGAAAGCAGATCTGTAGAACATGGTCCTTAAGAAATAATGCAAAGAATTCTTTTAGGTAAAATATGGATTTATAGTCTTGAGAGATCAGTTGCAGGACTTCTGTTTCTCCACGTACAAATAGGTCAGTGATCAATGTTGCGTGTCCTACACCTTTTTTCAATTCATAAAGTTGTTACACTATTTTAAAAATAATTTGTCTATATAGAATAATGCATAGATTTGTTTTTAAAGTTTTACGGTTTAGATCACACCACCCTTAAAAGCCTATGAACTGATGACTGTCCTTTATTGACTAAGGGTCTACTCCACATTTCTAACAAGCATAGATGTGTTCTTCATGGTGAGAATGTGCCTGTTATTTCCAGTCATCTGCTTTCAAGCAGATTAAGTATTGATGATTTGAGTTTGTATTGGGATGCCTGAATAATTAGCTTCATCCTTTGATCTGTACTACAAGCTATGGGTAATAATGTCAAGTGGAGGAGAATGAATACAGTTATGGCTGTTGAATTGTGGACACTAGTACGCTGAAAGAACTGGCCATCATAGGAAGATGCTATTTACTAAGACTTTCTGGGAAACATTTCTGCCATCTGTCCTTAGGAGTTTTAATTTAGGTCCTCTAAATTGGCAGTGAAGAAAGTTCAGGCTTTTTCCGCTGCTCTTGACAGTAAATTTATGATCACCAATTTAGGTGTCTAAATAGATGGTATGAATCCCTTTTTGCAGAATTCCTTGTTTTATCTTTTATATCCAGAAATAATTAAACCTTGCACAGGACAAGGGGTGCTAACATTTAACAGTCGTGCTGATGCTTTAAAGAATCAAAGAATCTGGTATAACATCATTTTGCTATGTGATTCCATTCTGATGTCAATGTGACATTCTCTATGTCAATGGATACTTCTGGCACGGAATCTGAAATTTATGATATATCTTGCCATGAGTCTGTGGTTGTGATTGTCTCTTTAGGTGTCTGTGTAATCAGCGTTGTATTTACGTTCCACAGGACCAAAGGCTATATTTACAGTCATTTCTAGTATAAGCAACACAGACAATTCAAAGCCAAGGTGGAAACACCTAAATGGGCAGGTCTGTGTGGATTTTGAAGACTAGCCTTTGTCTCTCCATTGTAGGCAGAATTCTCTGCAGGACTTGGCTGTTGCATCTCATACATACATGCTCTCAGTACAATGTATTCTGAAGTCTGTGTTTTTCACAGATTTTTGAAGAGACATTTTCTTACACTGGGTTAAAAGTGGCCATTGGCAATTTAATTCTCATCTAAATAAATAATACACCCTGTATTCCACAAACTATACTGTGATAAGGAGACAGATAACAGATGTTATATATATGTAAATACTGTCTTGAGAAACACATCATCAGCATGAAAGGTGTTTAGGTGTGGGGGGGTTTTTTCATTCAGATTTTTCAGATCCTTAATGGTACAATTTTACCTGCTCTGTTTTTTAAGTTAGCAGAATTCTACTATGTGACATAGTGCTGATGCCCTGCTGCCACCTGGGTGGGTTAAGAGGAAGCAGGTGCTTTACCCTGCTGTATTCAGTACCTTCATGCAGTACTGTGTATGCTCCGTGGCTCTTGGTTTCCTCCTGGAAGATGTTGAGTTTGACTTCTTGAATCATTCTGTTATTTTTCTTACAACATCCACAATTCTTAGATTGTTATATTACTGTTTTGTTCTTTATAGAGAAGATATTATTTCTCACCACAGGTGGGACTTTAACACAAAGTAGATGTAAGCACATCTGTTGTTTTTGAATTGATTGTGATCTATCGCACTAGCTAGTTGTTTTTCATCTGAAATGCTCGATGTAGATTCATGATGATATGTAGACTAATAATTTTTTTTACAATAATTATTTCTACACATCAAAAATAATAGCTTTTTAAGTTGATTGATCTTAACAGTTGGCAGACTTATCCACTTTAAGAACTCATTCAAGATACTGGTTTTGGGTTGTGGAGCTTTGTTTGGTTTTTGGGGGTTATGTTTCAGTTTGTTTCCAAATACAATTCATAGCCATATTCCAATGATTAAACTTTTAAGCAGTTTTTCAGGCAAGACTGAAAACTTGTAATTGCCTTTTCAGTCTTGGTGACCTTTAAAAGGGGAATCATTTAATGATTCCTGGATAAGTTAGAATATCTTCAGGGAATTTTTAAGTTGAGACAAACTAAAGTGTTTGATTACTGCCAGTATTGTGCCATATGCTTGCGTACATGATACTTTACTGCTTATTCTCTCCTTATCTGAAATACGATTAAATGTGTTATCCGTTAAAAACCAGGGGGTGGGGAGGAGGGGGGTGGAACAGGGAGGACTGAAGGGGCGGAATCTTGTGTAACAGATGGGAAAATGAAGCTCAACAGTATAGTCACCCCATCTAGCCTCATTCATGGAGTGTGTTCTTGCTAGGAGATGAGCTCCGATTTCCAGGGACCTAGAACGTGGCTCAACCACAAAGTTACTGCTAGCTTGTTTTTATCAGTAACAGATACCATATGTTCACTTTGATGCAAGGAGCTCCCTGTGGTATTCTTAGGGCTCTATTTAACTCTTTTTTTGTTTTTGTTGTTGTTGTTGTTGTTTCTTTGAATGAAGCAATTCAATTGTGTAAGAAGTAGCACATGTCTTCTAAGTACATTATTATGGTCTAGGTCTGTTTTCTGGCACAGTTTCTAAGGTTCCATTTAATTAACTAAATTTCCATTTATCATTTAATTCCAAGCATTAATTTATTGGAACATGCTTAAGTATATACAGAAGATGTGAAGAAATGGTATTTTACTGTGATTTTTAAATCACAGCAAAACATAGGTTTGAGAGATAAAATCTCCTTCATCCTGCAGGCCTAAAAGGTGGAGGTTTCAGGATGTAATCAGACCATGATAAATATTATGTTTGTTATTCCTTACATAGTGTTGACTAATTTTGGCAATCATGTTAGAACTCAGACTTGCATGTTAAACAGTCCTTTTCACTTAATGGGGAGTCTTTCTCCTCCTGTCTTATAGAGGTTGAGAGTTGTTGTATAGTCACCTTGGAAAACCTGAATTTTAGGAAATGGTGAAGTTGCTCCATAGCTTAGTCTCCTTAGTTGAATTTACTAAAATAGCTAAATGACAAAGCGAGCATAAATGAGTAATGATTTAGTTGACTTCAGTATCAAATTCCAAGCTCTGTCATTTATCATGCAAAGAGATTCTGAGAAACCAACTCATGTCTGTAAACCTTTCTGCATTGTAAGAAGCTGCAGGCACACAGCCTAGCTGTGCCCGTTGACTGCCCCTGACTCACGAGGAAAGGAGCTGGTACAAATCCCTTATCTGTGAAAGAGCCTAGGTGAGTGGAGGGCATTCTGGTGGGCCTGGGACAAATTGTATTGTGCAAATACAGCCTTGGTAGTAAGACTGGTATACAATCAGGTGCTAGAGTCACTCTTAGGATAATGTGTGTGAACAGAGAAGGAATTTCTTTCCGTGAGTGCAGCAGTGGCTGGATTTATTGAAATGATTTCTACATGTATATTTCTTCTTCCTCTTTGGAGCAGATGAAAAGAGAATATATGGTGTGTATTTTGTTTGGGATTTCATTTGTTTGGTTAGCTGGTTACCACTCATACACGTAAGGAACTTTTTTTTTTTGTTGGCCTGGACAAGGATTTAATGATGCTATATGTCCTGCATCTTGGATAATGCCATGGCACTTATCTGACTTCAAGCTCGACTAATTCAGAGAATTAAACTCACTGGGAGCTACAAACTTTTCTTCTATAGAAGCACTAATTTTATTCCTTAAAAATAGTCATATCTGTAGTGTTTTGATTTTTCAAAAAATTCAAGTTTTTAATACTTGTGTGTACTATTTTTAACATAGTATGCAAAATGGATGAATGGAACCAGAACAGCTAAGGAAATCTAAGATGATAGCTCACTTCTGCTACTTACATATAGTAAGTTTTAATTGAGTCAGGATTTAGTTAAGTGCTTTGGATTGTTGTGGCTTCACAGCTCAGGAGTTAGGGCACAAGTTATTAACTCAAATTATATTAAATCCTTATATTTTAGTTAAGCATTGGAATAGATTGTGAAAACTCCATTACTGAAGATTTAAGAAGGGGATAGACATGAAAGTCTTATGAGTGATATTGCAGGAATGCCTTGGTGCACTGAGATAGATTGGATGACCCCTCAAGGTCTTCTCAGTCTACTTTCAACTGTTTTTCTGTGGACATACAGATTTTTTTCTCAGAGTAGCTTGTTGTGGCTTAGAATAGCAAGCTTGAGCATGTACAGTTTGAAAGGCTTTTATTGGATGTAGTTCCATGCAGCACCTTGTGTTGCTAACAGCAGATTTGTTATTAATGTTTTGATAGGAATACTGTATTCTTTGCTGCTATGAAATAAGTCAGAAGGATTGTTACAGCTTTACTCAGTTCAAAGATCACATCGTTCTTGAGCTTTGTCAGTTGAGAGTCCCTTGAAAACAACAGTGTTAAGTGCTCAGATGTATATATGGCCAGAGTTTTAGTGACTAAATCATAATACTGAGAGTTCATGTGTGTTTTGAAATAATTTTTTAGCAGAGAGGCTACTTAAAGAGCGCAGAATAGTCTACCAATAGTCTAAACACAAAGCAGAGATGTTTTGGGGGTGCAAGAAGACATTAGGTGGTGTCTAACATTGAAGAAGCTTTGGGGACAAACTTAGGTCCTTCAGAAAAAAAAAACCATTAAACTGTAGGAAAGAATGTAATATTCAGCAAGGTCAAGTCCAAGTTAGCAGAACTTCGGTTTGAAGATAGAATGTGAGAGTGGGGATGCTAAACTAAATCTAAAAACTTCAGGTGTATACTATTTGTAATATTATTGATGAAACTAACAGGAGAAATAGGGGGAAAATAGTACTACAGGAAACATGATTTGTTGATTTAATACTTCAGTTAATATGGTCTGTATATCTGTAATAAACCTGTGTGATAGGAATGATGAATACCTGGCATTACTATTAAAATAAGATACTCTGCACCAAATTGGTAAGTTTAAATCGCTCTTAAGGGTGGTTGTATTTTTCATACATTATTACCCAGGTGACTACAGTGTTAATCAAAAGGATAGGTGGGAATATCATTTGTTTTGTTGTGCAGGTGCCCAAGATAGTACAGTTTTACCAGACTGCTGAGATGAATTGGATCTCTTGCAGTAAATGTTGGAACCATAATTAAAAAAAATTTGTAAGTGGCATGAAGACTCTCAATCAATATACAGTGTAGAGTACAGGATATTCCCTGCTTCACAAAAAGTGGTTAATTGATTGTGAGTGGGATGTGGGCTACATTTCTGATGTACTTCTTTCTTACAAAGGATTTACTGTGATTATGTTTTCTAAATATCAATACCTTAACATACAGCACTACCTGCTACCTTTTGGTCCCTTTCAGTGCAGTAATTAATGACCATGCATTACTGGTTAAAAAGTGAAATAATCTGAAATTAAAAACAAAACAAAACAAAAACAACCCACAAAAGAAAAACAGAACACACACATGCAAAAAAACCCCACCCTCAAATCCCACAAAAACACACTCAAAACCCACCACCACATTCTTTAAGCTGCCTTTTTGCCAGGAAAATAGAGTACTTGATTATACCTTAAGAGTTCAGTGGGCTTAAACCTGTAATTTTTGATTGCTAGAAATACTGATGTTCATTCCCCGTTTTGTAGTTGATTTTCTTTTGTGTCAGAGGTTCTGAGAGTTCATACAGGGAACACTCACGTACCACCTGCCTGATGCAGATTCCCTGATACTTGGCTGTTTTATATGTACTTAAGGAACCTGTAGGATCAATTTGTGTTCCTGTCCATGTGTCTTCAAGAAAACTGCTGGAACACAATTGTATTTAAGTATTCATTTCTACCAATTTAGTTAAATGTGGCAACAGGTTTAAAAGCTTTTTGGAGTCAAACCTGTAGCTAACTTAAGATAACTGTTTCCACTGGAAAACAGAATAGGAAGTAGAACTTAAATGGACTAGACGAGCATTTTGTTAGGTTACCTTTGTAAAGCATATGCATCATCTTTTCATGGTGTAAATTGATTGCTGATGTGCTTAGGTGCAAGTAGAAACATTGTGTGGACCTTTTCTCTTATTTTTCTTATAGTTCTCTCATGCTGTCATCTGAAATATGTTCTACTCTTGGAGCCAGAGTGCTGGAAATACCAGCTCTTTGGTCCATTTTGCTTGTTTAGTGCCCCACTATGGGAGGAGTGCAGCTGAAGAACAATCAGGGTCTAGAATCTGTCTTTTGAATTAGACCGTGAGAAAAATATACTTAACCTTCTGTTATTCTCTATTCATCAGACTATTTATTTCCAATCTGTTATGTCATTGAGACATGCCCTTGGATCTAGTTAAATACTAGAGGGAGCCTACATCATTTGCTTGCCTCTTAAGCATGCTGCTGACCTCTTTGCTCCACAGTGGTTTTAATATTGCTATTACCAATATAGGAACCTTTTGGCTTTACATTTTAATTCATAAGAAAAACAGTACACTTTGTAATCTTTCTGAATACACAGCTGCATCTAATGGTATCATATACCATCAAACCATAAATCATACATACATATTCTTCTTTACCTTACATGGCTTAGACTGTTCTGAGAAAAACTGGTTCTGCCATCCAGTGATTCCTTTAGCATAATCGTTGCTTGGGTAGACTTATTTAAAAAGATCTTGCTAATCCAGTGATCTGGCTCAGACATGACAGCATAGAGTACATGCTGATTGCTTGAGTTTGTTCCTGGCTCCAATAATAGTGTTTGAAATTCGTTGCTTGAATTCAACTGAAAATTACCTGAAAGCAATGCAAGAAAACCAGATTGTACAAACCAGTTCATTTGTGTTGCAAGAGGTTTTTATGTTCCTTCTTGGGTTTGTTTTTGTTTTCTTTCCCCTGGTTAACTGATGAAATGTGGAAAAAGTCAATGAGGTAGATTGAGAACCTTTTTAAAAACGGAGGTTGGTCTCACATGGTTGCTTCAGAAAGGCTTGTTTCAAGTTTCTGATACTGTGTTCCACTTTCAACTATGTTTCGATTGCCTTAAAATAGTAAATGTGAAATCTTAAAGCTTATTGTGTAGTAAATTCTTATTTAACCTGCAGTTAATGTATGTTGTCATTCAGCAGAATGTCTGCTGTTTCTGAAAATCTGCATGTGGAGTCAGTTTAGAGCACATGGCTTTGATACACAAATTGCCCTATTTTAGGCCCCAGAGTTTAGCCATCATTAGTAGTTAGGACATTATAGACTCCTCCTTTCCAGCTAGAGTTAATTGTCTTGTTCTGCTGTTTTTCTTCTCATTTTTTCCTATTGACAAGATACTTTGGAAGCTGTCTTGTAGCATGAGCAGAATATAGAGATGTGTAGCTAAAATACAAATGTTAACATAATTTAAATATATGCCATAGATTAAAGGGAGAGTATGTGACTTGTGGCCTTGATGGTACTGGTACATGTATACACAATATGCTTTCTTGTAAACAGGCTTTATTAAAAACACTTTTATTAAAAACACTCATTTCTGTTACTTAGCTAAGCTGGTATTTTTATGGTCTTCTATTTGGTATTTTCAACTTCTTATGTATCTCAGGGAAGGATAGTACACTATTCGTTGCCAATATACTGTAAGTGAAAGATGTTACAGTAAGGGGAATTTAGGCTTTTTGGAGCATCATCTTATTAAATTACTCTTAGAAGGTTGTACTGACTGCCCTTAACAGAGACCACTTATGCAGATTATATTCATCTCTATAGTAAACTATAACATGTGAAGCTGATTTTTTACTAGTTGTCTGCCATGGAAAGATGACTGCTAGAGTAGGCTAGGGTTATATTAAAAGTCTCTAGTATCTTCCTGGAAACAGTTACGATAAGAAAATGCCAATGCCAGAGCTTTGCACTGGATAATTTAGCTTTATCCAGCTGCATCATTTAGCAAGAAAAATGCTCAGGAGAAAACTTGGTAGAGAGCTGGTAATCATCTGAGATGAAACATTCACTGTCCTTGAAATATTTGAAAATTAGAATTCATAAGTGGTTAGGATTTAATCTGTCATTTTGTATAAAAGATTCACCTTCAGCCATGTGCAAGCTGGGGAACTGTATTAATCAGAAGTTGTTACAGAAAGATGCTAGGAAGGTTCCACACAAGAAGTCTGCTGAAAAATTGAATTGTGGGAAGGGAGGTATAGAATGAAGCTAAAGTCTCTGAGCAGCTTTTATGCACTTTCTAACATCTAGAAAATATCTATCCATACATGCATGCAATTTTAAGTAAATTAAGCTTTGAAAAATAGATTAATTAGGCTTTGTGTCCTCTAGGGGAAAAAATACACAAATGAACTTAAATTCTGCCACCAGTGTTAATGGAAAATGTTATGATTTTTAATAGTTTCTTATTTGTTTCTAAAATCATATTGAAGCTTTAGGAGATGACTAAGAAGGTACCCTGTACTATAACTTAGGAAATAGATATTTTTCCTTACAACTTGGTAATACTCATGCTTGTTATGTAAGCAAGGTTGTTCTCTAAGTCTTTCTGGGAAAACTGTCACTTAGAGGTTGTTGAAGTATAATATCACTGACAAAGAAAGCATTTGTTGACCAACAAGATATTTAAGCTTTTTTTAAATCTTTATGGCAAATTTCAAATTCAAAAGCCTACTTCTCTGCATGGCTTGTTAGAATGCTTCTTAGAAAGATACAGAAAGTAGTAAATGATGGTTAGTAAAATTAATATTGCATTCAAAGTTTTTATAAGGCTATACTGTAGCTATTAATTTCCTTGAAGTAGTCATGGTAGAGTAAGGGCTGACTTGCTACATAAGGTCTTGCTCTTAGAAAGAACCTGTTTATTTGTTCTTTGTTGTGACTTTTTACTGTTCAGTCTTCATCAGGTTTAACTCTTTTGCAGAAGTTATAGTAGTGGAAAATAATGTTTAGCTGTGCAGTAGTAAGATCTCAAATGCCAGATTGTTTTGTATATTCTCACTGTGACTTCATCTAGTTTGATAATACATGAGGATCAAAACAAGACTGACATTGCATGCCAGCAGTATATGTTTACTTTCAATTTATAGAAATGGCAAAGAGAACACTTGATCCTGTGCAGTAGCATACTGTGAAAGCACATATCTTCTTGGATTAATTTCTAGTAACTTGCTGTGTCTGGTTTTTACAGAATGGACAGCAAATTGTGGATGAACCAATGGGAGAAGATGATATCAACCCACAAACTGTGAGTAAAAGATGGTTGTCAATAAGATACATAGCACGCTGTTGTAGCACACTGGTATTAATTTACAGGCATTTTGCCATTAATATTTGTTGTTTAGGTTTACTAGATGTGAGGTGCAATTTCGGATTCTGTTAGTTTTGAGAGAGGTTTTTTCTCACTCTCTTGCCTGGTTCAATATCCTACTGTTTGTTCTGATGAATTTTTTATGCTTTCCCTAGTATTTTTGTATGACGTAAGCTCTCTCTAATATTTTTGGTATGAGGTAGGCTTTCTTATGGAAAGCACAAAGCTGAATGTGGTGGAACTTATAATGGAGTTGGTGAGTGCGATGGTTTCGTAGTAAGATGTGGGTAGTTACAGCATTCCTGCATAGGGAGGTTGAGCTCCATTTAGCAAAGCTTGAAAACAAGTAGTTCTTTTTTACTGTCCACTTTTCCTAGAGGCAGTGAGCAAAGCACTTTCACTGACTTCTGGTAGTTTTATCATTTCATAGGTGAAAATATTTTACATCTATGAGTTCCAGAGTATGCTTCATTAATAGTTAAGATTTCCGTTGTGGTCGTGTCACAACAAATGATTCTCTCATGGTTAAATGCCACACAGATTCCGTTGCAGATGCATGTGTGCTTGTTGTTTGAAATATGATTCTTTCAGCATGTCAGTGTACACCTTAGCTTTTCCCTTTCTATTTTGATGTGCAACATGTAACAGTAACTATCACCTTTGTTTTTCCATACTGTTGTAAGATTTCTTGGCAGTATCTGTCTGTGCCCTTTAATTGTTAGCATTAGTCATTTCATATTTTCCTTATTGACCTATGTAAAACTAGATTATTTGCATAATGAATCTTCATTATCCTTGAAGATTCTTTCTATTCCCTTTCTCTATAGAACTAAAAATGCTAAGGTAGAGGTTTAAGTCCTCTTCCTGGGCTTCTGGCTGAAAAGTTTAGATGTGTCACTTCAGAGTGCATTCAAGAATAGCAAAGCTAGTCCATGGAGGCCCAGGGGTTTCTTAAGTCCTGTTGATGTACACTCCAGCTTTCTCTTGTGATGATAATTTAGCAAAATCAGAGTGGAAGAGACCTGTTTGTTGGTTCAGAGCTGAAGAAGCTGAGGCCTTCAGAAGTGTTTGCATGGAGATAACTCAAGATGATAGCTCTAAGTATCAACTTAGATGGTGACCTCAGACCTGTCCCCTGCCTGAGATAAGATGCTAAATGCTGAAACGTGCTTAGTGGAATTTTCATAGTGATGCAGTCGCCAAAAGCAGAGGCTGAACTACTAATGTAGATCTGTGTTTGCTGTAAATTGGATCTGGACAGTAAGCATTGGAGACCTCTCAACTAATGCACTGTGAAGCACACATAGGAGTACAGTGGTCGTTTTGACCTTGACCTAGCAAGTAAACACAGAAAAATGGTATCTATCCATTTTTTTCTTCCTTCCCCATAACATCTCCACTCCCCCCTGCCAGCTATCCGTAAACTCTAAAAGCTCATACTTCGTATTCCTTCTGCTTTCAGCTTTCAGTAGTCTTTCAGGGGTAAGTCAAAGGTGAGGAAGGACTGTGAAACTGTAGTTTCCATTGCTGTTGTTATTGAGAGGCATTAATCAAAGAAATTCTTAACCTAGGCTTCTCAAAAATAGTGGTTGCTGCTAAAGAGAAGATCACAGAAAAGTCAATTGATAATTTCTTCATGTTCCTTATCTTCATGTCAGACTTGCAGTTTACAAACTTCATAATGTGAAGATACGAGGGAGATCAGGGTTCTTACTGCAACACCCATGACTTTTTCTCAGATGTGAAGGCAACTTCAGTGTTTACCTGTAGTTTTGTGTCGGAGAGTGCTAGTTGACTGTTAAAACTAGTGATAAATGGCATTACGAATAAAACAGAATTTTTGGAACTCCGTATTTGGTTGGAATTCAGGATTCTATGCTGGTATTGCATATTGTGCAAACTTCAGCTTGTGATTAGATGATCAAAGCTGTTTACATCTATGTAACATAGATATAATTGACACACAATTGCAGTTTCTGCTGAAGTTGTGGACAGAGCCAGTTTAGAAAACATTGAATCAACCAAGTTGGAAAATGCCGGTAAGATTATCAAGTCCGACTGTTCCCCCAGGACTGTCAAGACCACCACTAAACCAAGTCAATAAAGGCCTCATATGCACAGTTTTTGAACACTTCCAAGGACAGTGATTTCACCACTTCCCTGGGCAGTCTGTTCCAATACTTGATCACCCTCTATGTGAAGATTTTCCTAATATCCAGTCTAAACCTCCCCTGGCGCAGCTTGAGGCCATTACCTCTTGTCCTGTCACTTGGAAGAGGTGATTAGCCACGTCCTTGGTGGAGTTACCTTTTTCGTGCTTGTCTTCAAAAATACCAATAATAGATGTAGCACTTAAGCTGATAGATTAGGAGATTAAAAGCCTCCACTATATAACTGCTTCTGATTCCTCCTCATAGCATGGGAGGCTCTGGTGTCTTAACATAGGGTGAATAAACAAAGCAAGTGCTGACAAATTACTCTAAAGTAGTGCAGTGTTAAAGAGTAAGAAAGGAAAAATACTTGTGTGGAACTGTGGCCCATGGATATTCATGCTGGAGTCTGTTCCTGAAGAACTGAACTCTGTGGAAGGGCCTATGCTGGAGCAGTTCTTGAAGAACTGTAGCTCGCGAGACAGACCCACGCTGGAGCAGGGGAAGCTGTGAGGAAGAAACAGCAGAGTGTTACAAACTGACTGCAATTCTCATTCCCCAGCCTATCTGTAATGCTGGGGGGAGGAGGTAGAAGAATAGCATATGAAGGAGTAAAGATCAGCCTAAGAAGAAGGGGAGGGTGGAGAGAAAGGTGGGTTTAGTTTTGTTGTTGTTTCTTACGACTGTATTCTATTTTTAATTGGCAATAAATTAAATTTTTCCCCAAATTGAGACTGTTTTGCCGGTGACAGTAACTGGTGACTGATTTCCCTGTTATGAGCTTTTCTTCACGTTATTTTCTTCTACTTGGTTAAGATTATTTTAGCTTTTTAATGCCTTAGACCAGTATTTTAGGAACAGAATTTACTTTGCATTTATTTCTAGGTTGTACTGAGTGAAAGGTTGCTAATAGTGATAAAATCTTTTTCTTTTTTTTTTTTTTTTAAACAGAAAGTTACTATGGCTGCTCAAACAGTTACAGCCGAAAGCTTGCCTTTGATGTCTGTTGCCTAATAAAATACTGCTTCATAGAATCATAGAATAGTTAGGGTTGGAAAGGACCTTAAGATCATCTAGTTCCACCCCTCCCTGCAATGGGCATGGACGCCTCCCACTAAACCATGCAAGGCTCTGTCCAACCTGGCCTTGAACACTGCCAAGGACGGAGCATTCACAGCTTCCTTGGGCAACCCATTCCAGTGCCTCACCACCCTTATATTAAAGAACTTCCTCCTTCTCTGTATGAACTTCAGCTAGGATGTGATATTCTCTCAGTGCTTTATATCTGTTTAGGTGCAAGATAAAGACGAATTTTAAATTACCACTGAAACTCACTAAAGTTCTTCTGTTTGACTTTACACTTAAGTGGACTTAGAGCACTATGTGGTCACTGATTTAGGAAATTCTCAGCTGTAACTGAGGACAGTAGAGCGAACAGGCCTAGCATGTGGTATCACATTGGGTAAGAAGACAAAATATTTTGGTAGGCGTGTAAGGTATGCAAGTGTAGGATAGAGAGTTGCCATTGTTCTGTGGAGGTAGAAAAAGATGAAAACTTGAAATACTACATGCTTCTGTAGTATTGTATATGTGGATAATGCAAATCAGTTAAGAAATTTGAAATAAATATTGAAGCCTGACACAGTCCTATCTACATAGGAACTCTCTCTAGTAGTCTATGTATCAAAAGATATATTTCGTTTTATTACATCCCTGTTCTTTTGGTCAGAAGTAAAGTTAATTGACAGGAGAGTCTGAGTTGTATACCTTTGGTTCAAATTCAGTAGTTTTTATTAAGAAAAGCAGGAACTATTATGGTACATACCCCTTTCTGATGCGTTCAAGATCCTGTATGCTTCAAAGTTTTGCTCCTCTTAAAAAAAGGTATCATTCAGTATTTCAGTTTTATTACAATGACTATACTGGTTACATCTGACTTTATGGCTTTTTTATGACTTTATGTATCTCGTTAATGATCTGACTACAGCATGAAATAAATGTAATAACAAGTAAACAACTGGCTGAAGGTAGACCTAATGTGAAAGTTTAAGTGAACATTACTGAAAGAGGGGAAGCTACTTAAAGCCTTTGCTATCTTTCTCAGTCTTGTGCTGTCTGCCATTGCTTTCTATGTCTCTATGTCCATAGAGATTAAGTAAATCAACTGAGAAAATTGTTTTAAGCTCTCACAATCATGGTGCATGCTACTATATAAAGCTAACCAGAAACTACAGCTAGTCCAGCAAGTGACTTCCCATTTTGTATATATGTGAAGAGCATATAGTGTGTGCTGTGTTCTTGTTACACTCTGCTACCTGGATTCAGTTTAGCTGTTAAGACACTTACTACATCAGATGTGCTACCATTGCACTCTACTAGCTTAAGCATAATTATTAAACAAAAATATTAGATTCCAGGAGTTTGTGAAAAGTTGTTTTCAATAATACTTTGTCAGTTGCAGAAAAACTTCAGCGTATTTCTTTTTGGTAACCTGCAAGACTGAAGATTACTTTTTTTAGTACGGGCAGGAGTATTTCAAGCTCAAACAACTGGGATGAAAAAGTAAATCCTCTCTCAAGTGGAGTTAGTTGGGTAATATTATCGCACTTCTTTTGTGCTTTGGTAAAACTTTAAACAAAACCCTACTTTTAAATAAGGAGAATTAAAGCTTACATAGAATTAAATAGAACTAAAGCAAAAAGCAGTATATTAAAATATGATCTGGATGATGAAAAACTAAATCTTGGTGGCTGTCATCCTCTTACTAAAATTATGTAAGATCACCCAAGACTGTAGTGAGAGGCTAGTCAAAAGGTGTAGTGTAAGAAATGCTTGCAAAGAAAATGTAGTAGTTAAAAATATATTATTTATTTTTCTTTAGTAGAATTTAAATAAAGCAACTGTTTGCAGTCAGGGGAGATGAAAATTATGACCTTTGTCCTGCCAATCAGTGTTTTAATAGAAGAGCTTATAAGAAAAGTGTGATCTTGGAATTAAGACACATTAGAAAAACAATTTGAAGCACGTGGGCAATATGGTCTCTTTGTGGAAGCACTGAACTTGATCAGTCAGTAGTAACAATGTTGAGATTCTGTATTGTGTTATGCCTGTATACTGTACAATTTATCATGAATCTCTAAAACACTGGTCAGCATGGGGATTGGGCACAGAGATGTCAAGATAAGGATAGAGAGAACATCCTCCCATTACTCAGGCAATAATACTAAACTCAGAATAATCTGGGATAATCTCATTTGTTTTGTCACCATCCATGAAAATAACAGGTAAGAATGTTAAAATGAAGTAATTCAGAAAAAGAGATATTAAACTGACAAATATTTTAAAATTCAAAAGACTCATTTTCCATTTCATCTCAATTTTAATACTATATCATTGTACTAGTGTGAACTCTTAGTTTCAAAAACTTTGTTTGCATTTTGGCAGGTTGAAGCACTGTTTCAGGACTGCTCCAAACTCTCGTTGGATATTGCTGTTCAGGTGCTCAATAACAGTTTCCAGTTACAGGAATAATCATGCATATTAACATGACAATCAACATTTCTGATGATTGTTTTGATATGTTTTCCTTTTGCTGGTATAACCTTTATATACATTTATATACGTTTCAATTTTCTGTTTGCGTATTTCTGTCGGGTTTTGGATATAAATTCTTGGCTCCTGTGGTAGGGCATAGCTAGAATTTCTTTAATATTACAGAAATGTTTGGGTTCACAAGTGTCTGTAGACTGCCGAGTTTGGGATTTCACATTTTTTACAGACTGATACTTAATTTTAGCTGAGACAGCTACTTGTATAGCTTATCAGAAGTAAACCAGTGACAATTTAACTTTTTTGCAGTTTTACTGAAAGATGATATATACAGCCAAGTTATTCTTTCACATTGCTTACACATTCTTGAATGTGTAATTAGTGTCTGTTTATATGCAAATCAGACTAAGAAGACTTTCTTTAAAGCCGTAGCAATGCAATTGTTTGAAACCAAAGTACTACATAACTCAGTATACCACCATGTTCCTTGTTATGTAGTGAGTTGTAGTTTCTGTTAAAGCTAGGTGATAACCTGGCCATATGATGAGTCGGTGTCCACTGTGTGGTGGAGTAAAGGAAACAATCTGGGTTACAAATACTAAACTCAGACTTGAAGGTCCATAATTCTTACATTCCTTCTAATGTATCCTACTAAATATACTTAAATATACATATGCATGTATTTAATTGTATTTTACATTCAAATAACTTGATTCTTGAACAAGTAAGTTTCTCATTTACATCTGTAGAACTTGAATCCACTTACTCCCTTCTCAGTGCCTGCATTTTCCTTTGTTAAAGGCAGTATACCTTTTTTCCCCCTCTAATATAATGAAATTGGAAGTCATTGTCTTCCAAAGCACTGTGCTGTGCTGCACTGTGGATGAATTTTGCTAGAAACTCTGTGAAGTGCATGCATCTTACCTGTGTAAGAACAGACTTAGTGGTCCTCTTATAAGAAGTTACAGAGTCATTGTGACCAGTGCAAAGCTTTTAGTCTTGGTAAATTAACTGCTAGATAGCAAACCCATATAAAGAAGGTAACCTCTGGAATATATATATTATTTTATCCCCCCCTCCCCCCCGATGTGATCAGGTGTTTAGGAAGGGTTATAGCAAAACTCTTCTTACTGATGTCTTCTAATGGATTTTGAGTGGCTTATTTTATACTTAGTGTCTTAGGTGCAGTGTTCTTCCTGGATCTTGGTCAGAAAATTGATTAATCTGAGAGTATAAGCAAGATTCGAAGTCAAGCTGCTTTCTTATTACATGAAGAGAAAACAGATGGGAACCCGGAAAAGCCTGTAAACTAACAGATGGAAGCTGCCACACCCCCTCATTAATAGAGTATTGCTGCTTTGGCTATACAAACATTTATTATGAAGAGAAGTATATTATGCGGCTTCTGAAAACTCCAAAAAGTAGCCCTCTTCCTCAACGGTTGAACTTCATCAAATGAGTGCTTTTCAGTCCTTCTGTGTACTCCGTTTTTGTGTTTTCCAGATAATTGAAGGCAATCCGTACTATAGAGCCTTGCTTACCTAGCAGCAAACATGCTTAATTTGCATTATTACACTTCTTGGCCTGAGGGTATTGAAAGATTATGGACTCAGATGAAATGCTTCATGCACAGTTTATTCAATAAAACCTATGGATTCCCACATATCCTGTACCGCCTTGAGAATTCCTCCAGCATCTTTCAGTTCTCACTGTGGAGGCTGTAAGCCCCATTCTCTTTGAATGTCTGCACAGCAAGTCTGACATTTTCTCTCCATTTTCGTAACTTCAGAGCATTGATATATATATTTTTGTACTAGAGGCGAGGTGCATTGTGCACGTGGAGTTCTGCAACTGAGAACTGTCACTGGCAGGCATAGCAAATTCCTTTTGTTATGGAGACAGTTGTGATGTGTGATAAACATGTATAATAAAAATCCTTTTCAAAGACTTCAAGGTAAGGGGAGCAATTTGCTGGAGCAATTTGTCCTTGTTATCACAGATTTCCCTGTTGGGGACTGCTGCCCTCTAACCTGCCTCTTCCTCATTCGAAGGAATATATAAAAGGGCAAGCTCTCTTCTCAGAGATTCTCAAGATGAATTATGTAGCATATATCTTGATGTTTCTGATTGGCTGGTAGTGCTCTTTGGGAACCATGCAGCCTCTATTCTCCCAGAACACAAGAAATTTCTTCCACCTGCTGTGGGACTCATGCTAGTCATAGGAGAACTATTGTTGTGAAGTAACCCCACTGACCCCTGAGCACTGTGCTTTGTATTTTGCTAGGAGGTCACATAAAAGATTTTGGAGAGCAGTAGTCAGTAACTGTATGAATGTTGCAGTTGAAATGCTTTATTCCTGTCACCCTTAGCAGATAGAGCTTATCTGCAGCAGAATACACTCATATAACCTTACAGGAAAAGGGAAAGAAACTGGTTATTTACCCACAGTATTTTTTCATCTTTAAACAACATTGTAGTTAGTGTAGATCTTATCACTTAGCCTCTATTTCTGCTTTTAGCTGTCCTTGCTACCATAGAGTTTAATTTAGTGACTCGGAGATTGCTGCTCACTCTGTTTTTACTGCACTCATACATGCTGTTGACAAGGTAAGCTAGAGAGCTTGAATGGTCTATCATTTATTTATTTAAATTTGAGTTAAGTCTTCAAAGTGTAAACAACTATATTGCTGTTAAACTGCAATTCTTGAGATATTTCAGGGGGACGTATCTGGAGTTTATTTCTTCTCTGCATTTGGACAAGAGGGTCTTCGCTCACACTGGGGAGACATGTAATCCAGGTTTTAAAAGCAAAGTTAGAAACTGATACTGTAGGCAGCCAGGATGTGGCAGAGATAGAAGCAACATGTTCTGTCACTTAAAATAAATAAATTACTGGCTTTGTCTTCTGAAGAGGAATTAAAATCTAAAACCACCTACAGTATTCCAGGTATTTGTTGGCACCCAATCAAAGGAGGTAGTTTGGAGGGTTACCTCTTAGCTTCTTGTACACGAAGAAGTACTGTATTTTGCTGCACGTTCCCTTTGGTTCAGAGTCACTAAATGGAATCACCTGGATCTGTTTATAGCTGAGTACTTGTATATACCTTAGACTAAATATTGTTACTTGCCTTTATTTATTCCTTGAAGAGAAACATTCTTGCTCCATATTCTAATAGTGCATACACTGTGTAATTCAGTGGTTTTACTAAGTATCAGAAAAGCTAGAGATGCTGTCAATATTCAGGAAAATACCCTCTGTACTAAATCTAAAGAGAGATCAAATAAACTTCATCTCTAGCTGTTTGAAGTAATGAGACTGAATTCTCATTCGTATTCTCAACTTATTTGAAGTTGGTTTGTTTTCGTTTTTAAACATTGAATGAAAGCTTATGTATATTTATTACTTTAAGACAATTTTTGCTCTGTACAAGCAATATAATATTGGTGTCTAAGTCAGATACTTGAGCTGGATGATCCAATTCAAATAATTTCTACAGTTTGTCTTGGCCTAAACCCTCTAACATCTGTATAGCATTTTCTATGTGCAGTATTTCAAAGGGCTATGAACGGGGTCAGTTGGTCCTCCAACAACACTAGTAAATAAAAATAGTCATTAAGCATACACATACTGCATTCTCTTCATTGAAGTCTAAAAAATTGTGGTATCTGTTATTTTGTGAAATAAAAATTAATAAAAATACAATTATCATGTTTAGGACTTAAAGTAGTTGCTATTCTGCTTAACTAGTGAGATGTTGCATGGTAGTGTGATTTCTGAAATAGATGTTGATGGTTTTTCTTTTCTGGGAACCACGAATAACTTACTGTCTGCAGCAGCATGTTGCTATCAGTCAATCTGCTCTAAGTTTCCTGTGCTGATCTGTACAGCATCGGCAGCATGAGTACCACTGCTGCCCAGTTTAAATTTACCACAGGCAGGGGGAAGAATCATCTGTTTTCTTTTTTTTTTTTTTTTTTTTTTTAATTTCCCTTCTCTCTCCCCACCCCCCAACTGTGTCTGACTTGCCTGACAGGAAATTTTCTAATTGCCGGAACAGCTGGTCACAGCAAAAACGCCAGGGTTGGTCTTCCCTGTTAGACTTATGATCGCTCAGTCAGAAAATCTAAACATCATGGTTTCTTAGTCATGTTTAAATTTCTGGCTCTACGTGCTCGTTCTGTTCGGGTGAGCTTAGTTTCTTATTTAAAACAATAAGGGGGAAAAGGGGAAATTTTATTTTAATCTCCTAATTTCAAGGCAGTGGTAGTCTTTTGCCTCTTTGGGATCAGTACCGTTTGAATACAGATCCTTTTGTATTTTCTTAAAAAACGGCTTGTGTTGTGCTCATGTTTCGTACTTGGTTTTGGGGTACCTGTTGATAATTTAGCCTGGTTGGGAAATGCTTACCTCTATGTAAATACTGTAAAACTTACTTTGTTTTTTCCTCCAGAAGTATATGATCTTAGCTGTATGTTAAGTTTTCTCACTGAGTCTAGTGTCATTAAAAATGTTTAGATTTTTAAAAGTAATACTTAGTGGTTATTTTAATAGTTACGTTTTCATATAGTGCTTTAAAATGTGAAATATGGTTATGTGTGAAGTGACAGTTAAAATAACTCTAGCTTATTGTTTTAAATTTACTTCTGAAAATGGTGCTAGGAATAGTGATACCCTTGCTTGCTAATGTTATTGTTATTTCAGCTTTTAGATAATAATTTAGTCATAGCAGACATTTAATTTGTATAATTTGTCTTGTTGTTGAGCATAAATTTAAACATAAAAGGGTTTTCTGAAGTTGAGAAAAAAACTCTATTGGAGAAACGTGTTATCCTGAGCACTGTTTGTGAACTGTTCAACAATACATGTAAGCATGCAATGTGATAAAGCATTTGACTGTTAAAACTCAAGTCACTTTTCATGTTTCCCCTCTTGTAAGTCTGCAAGTACTTTTCAGTGAGGGGAATTAAAAAAAAAAAAAAAAAAAGACAAACCCAACCCCCCAAAACCCCTTCTGTTGTATTGTCTTAACATCTTAAGTGAAGCAGGCCGGCTAATTTATAAGGAAAAGGGGTAGTAATTTAACACCTACTAGCCTATGCACTGGTTTAAACTTTGCATTATGTGTTAGAAAATGAACTTTAATTTGCTTGCCATAACTGAAACACTGAAACAAGGCATATATGTAAAACAATAGAATGTAGTGTGCATTATATACAGGGGTTTTTAAATGTAAACCTTGTAAAATAAACATTTATCAACTTGTAGTCCTGAATTAGAGTTCTTTTCCACAGACAACATGAAAGGAACACCTTAGAATTTTCTGATTAAAAAAAAATAAATAAAAGAGATATTGTTTTATCTACCTATGGCAGCTTGATTATATTAACATTCTGTTGATTTTAAAATGCTACACAGTGCAGACCAAGCTAAGGGTTTTCACCCATACAGAAGTTAGAGTATATTTAGGCTATTATCTCAATCAAACAGGAATCGTAGCTTTCATAGGTAAGTGCTGATTATGTTCATGGATTCTTTAAAAAACATATGTTTTTTTTATTTTTTTTTAAACTGCAATGCTCTGAAACATTAGTGCTTACAAGGTAGGAACAAAACTTATATTGAAGCTACTGGGAAATGAAATTTGCGATACAAATCTGCTTTTGGTGACCAACACTGAAGTTTTACATGGTAACAGAAATTCCTCAGCTTTACCTGCTAAACAGCCTACTGCTCACAGTTCTTTATAGAGTCCTACTTATGGCTGGGCCTTTGTGTTTTCATTCTGAGGGGGGAAAGCATCTTCAGGCTTATCCTCCCAGTTTGGCCAGCTATGTTTATCCAAAGGACCTCATCCATCCTTTGAGTTGTTGCTTTGGGACAGGACTTGCTCTTCAAACTACTCTCTTGCTTCATCCGTAATGCCAAACGAATGGGAGGAGTTTGGTCATGGTAACCAGGTCTGCAGTTTTCATTATGTGAGCTGGCTACCTGAAATAAATGTGGACATAGACATCCTTCTAGATCTTAAAACTGTTGTAGTAGAAAGCCAGGAATGGGAAAGAGTAGAAAGTCTAGAAAGAAAGGAACAAATACATAAATACAGTGATTTTTCTTTATTATCTCCCCGCATTGCTTTTCTCTTAGAGACTTAACAATTTAAGAATAAAAAAGAAACCCTGAAACTAAACATTTAAAAATGGTTTGCTTTTAGGAAATCTTGTTTTCTGTCAGGTGAAACAATAGATTCTGTCTGCAACAAGTAATTTGATGTCAGTTGAAAGTGCTTCTTTTAGAAAGATGGAAAAACTTACAAAGACATAAATTATGGAAGCCTGTATTTCTGACTTCAAATGTCCATGTTAATTACAGCTTACTTCTGCTGTATTCTTGTTTTTCTTTGGTAGAAGTATAAAACAGGCAACATCAACAGAATATCCTTAAGTCAGCTTGACCCAATTTTATGCATGGCAGTGCTTGCTTTTTGTTGTATTAGAATAATTGCTACTTCAAAAGCAGCATTTTTAATCAGCTTTTTAGAACAATTGTTTGTGTATGAACATTTAAGTAATCGTTAGCTCTATTAAGTGACTCAATTTGAATATTAGTCACAGATATGGGGAATGTTGTGGGGCTTTTTTATTCTGTGGTTTAGCTCACTAACATTGCTTACTGAAGTAATGGGAGGTTGTGAAATGTTTGTTGGACATAGAATATTTTCTTTTTAAACGCAGTTTTGAATTTAAAGGTAGGAGTATAATGAGTATAGAATGTATGAATACATGTGGAACATCCGAGACTTTAAAAAATACCTACACTGGTGCACTCTTCATGTTTTTAATTCCCATTTTTACCTTAATAAAGATTTCTGTAGGCCTTAATGCAAAAGGTAGAAGTAATCAGTTTTTATTTTGCTAGCTCTTTTTTACTTTAAAAAGCATAGCTCATAGGGGTTTTATTTCTTCAGGTAATACTGAAAATTCATCCTATACTCATAACAAGTTGGGAAAGTAAAAATGTATCTAGGAGACTTCCTGACTCAAGGGAGGGGAGGAAAAGGAAATTATGTATATGAGCTGGGGAACTGTGCCAACATTGAGTCATCCTTTTAAAATCACTTGATATCCAATAAGTTTACAGTCTTTACAGGACATAACTGCTTTATGTAACTTCAGCACCAAAGTTTAGTATCATAGTCAGTTTTTCAAAAATGGTTTCTATTTGATTACTGGCATCAACATTATTCTGCCTGTGACTGAAAAATATTTTGCCTAATACTTGCAAATATTTTGCAGTGTCTAGCAGAGCCCTGATCTGTACAATGAAGGCTAGCAAAGTAGTAAAAGGAAACCTGCAGCTGTGTTTGGAGCAGTGTTAAGTAACTTGCCTGGGAATCCATTTTTCTAGTTTCAGTGTTATCTTGTACATGTGTCTCAAGAACAAACATTTGTCTAGAGGAAGCAAAATGTTCCTGAAGGATATTGAGAGGGGTGAAAACAAAGCCGCTACTTCCGTAATGAAAATGGAAAAATCTAGGTAGCTATGTACCTAATATTAAGAAATGAAAACTGATAAAAGCAGTATTTTTGCCGCTGCTCAACTTCCATGTGGAAAATAAGATTGCAATTAGATCTTTATTAATTGGATTTTCTTTTTTGAAAATTGTGTGGTCAGTAGCCTAAACTCATTCCATAGTGAGTTTGTCAGAAAAATTAAAATTGATTAATTGAAGTTGAACAGTATTACAGGGAAGTACACTGCAAACTGTCCTGTACACTGGTAAAAATTACTATTACCTGTATTAGAGGAAAAGGTTTGCACTTTAATACTGTTGTGATGTCTGTATATTTATTTCAGTAACTCAATGCTAAAATTTATTTTTGGGGCCGTCATCTTATCTTGAAAAATGGCTAATGTGTAAGGGGATATTCACCAGTACTGGCAATATAGATCTGGCTTAGTTGTTGTGATTAAAACTAGCAGCAAGATTTATTTTTTTTCTCCTTCTTTCTCTTTCTGGTTCCTGACTGTATAGAAGTTGAAATTCCAGAATTGTGAACTTTCTTAGTGGTGATTGTGGCAGTTTCTCATATGTAAATTATCACTATACAAAATAAATATATAAACCAGATTTTAATCCAGTCTAAAAATCTTACTTTAAAGAGAAAATTGTCATGAAACAGTTCCTTGAAGAGTTCCTAGTGAGATCCCACCAGCATTTTTTTATGTATTAATTGTGTCCTTCCACAAAGAGTGTTAAAAATACCAATATGGGCACAGTTAAATGCTGAACTGTATATTAGGAACAAAGGATCTTGGACAGTATGGGGAAGTGACTTTGGCAGAGCAGCAACTCTGAAAGGACTAGCAGTGTGACTGAATGCTCATGGTCAGTGCCTTGGCAACTTCAGTCACTGCAAGTCGAGGCAGGAAGATTGTGGATAGTAATATGGGGCTATTGCGCTATCAGTCCATTAATGCTTTGTCTAGCAGGGGCTTGGGGCCTTCCAAAATAACATTAAAAATCAAGTATTAAAAATAGAAAAAACTATTCTGAGAATACCTCAAAAGAATAGGAGCTTTAAGGTCACTTTACACCAAAAAACCTGAAAACTCAAATTAAGTCATAACTTATGTCTGTAAGTAACTATATGTAGAAGATACTTCTGATTGTACCTTCTTAACTCTGTTAAGAGCAGAACAGAATTAATGGATGAAGGTGAAATCTGTTGGAACCAGGGATATCAGTATTAAAATTAATTCCTTCAGTGGTTACTTAAACTGGCTAAGATATTAGAACAGATTTTAATTATCCATGAGATTAAAATTTGTTAATTAGTTTATCTAACGTTTACCTTAAGTCAAAGTCTTAAGTCATAGAATCATAGAATAGTTAGGGTTGGAAAGGACCTTAAGATCCAGGGGGGTTCTAACCCCTCTGCCATGGGCAGAGACACCTCACACTAAAATCAGTTTTTACAGTTTATGGTCAGCATGTCAACCATGTTTGCTGTCCAGGAAGGACTTTTTGGAGTACGGGACCAGCCTAACGATTTGTTGGAAATGCCACATTTCTGTCCATGAGTTTTGATGAATTCAATTTATGTATAGCCATGTGTGTCCTAGTCATCTGTGCCTCTTAATATAAAAATATGGTTTATTTAAAATCTCCACTGAGAGGCAACAAGTTGTTTCTCTATTCCAAAAGCAAGCATACTATGGTATTTTCTTGTTCAGAAATCATGTTGTATAATTAAGAGGGTTTATTTAAAATGAATGTGGAGGATAGTGTTCTTGTTCCTTTTTTATGTCAGTTATTTCGTAATTTCCAGGAGACTTTCACCTGCATTTAGGTAGTATTTTGTTTTGTGGCAAAGTGACCCGTGCAAGTTGTTTTGCAGTCACTTCTGTCCCTTTTATTAACAGAATACGGATGTTGTGTGTTAATATTCCCTTCATGATGCAGAGGTTTCGAGATAGGATGCAGTTATTTATCACATATTTCACATAAGAACTTCTGGGGCTTTCTAAATCGATATGTGAACTTTTTTAGAAAGAGAATTTTCTCATCTGTTTATGAAATTGTTAAAGCTTCCTGGTGAAATGTGATTATGATGGAGCCATTTATTTTATTTATAGTATTTTACACCCTTATTCTGTCATCAAATAAGAACACCCATTTTTCCACAACAGCAGGCATTAGTGTAATCAAAAATATAATGCCAATCCTTTTGAAGTGTTTTAGCATGTTAAAAATAAATTGAATGTTCTTTCAGAAAGCCTTAATCTATAGGTACTAATAGCAGGTACTGCACATACAAATTTGCTTTTGATATTATTGAAAATAAGCTGCCAGTTATTGTTATTCTATGCGTAGTTGAGCACAATTTTTTTTTTTTTTTTTTTTTTTTAACCAACACTGTTGTTATCAAATAAAACCTTCCTGACATGTTGTGCATGCCTATCTCTGTTAGAGATCTTACCTTTGGATATCTTGGTTTTGGTTAACTTTGTGTTTCATCTGATTTCAGTTTAATTTCAGTGAGGCTGACAGCAGAAGTGATGCAGTCAGTCTTTCTTTTCAGGATGGGTCTAGTTTAATTTCAGAGTCAACAGGCTGTTTGACCTGAATACTTTGGATATCTTAAGCTATAAATGTTTCATTGTGTTTTTTCTTACCTTTCCAATTCTATGTCACTTCATGACTATGCCCATTAAATGTCACTCATGTATAGGAACAATTTAAATACACATTCCATTATTACTATTGCTGTAAAACTATATTTTTTTAGATGGCTGCTCTTTTCCCCTTTGGTATAATCTATACATACCATAATTTTAACTTACACATACAGTATACTGAAGAGTGTATACTCAGATCTTTGTCACTCATTGTGAAGGTGATGAACTAGTTGCTCTTTTAATAGCAGTTATCTAAAATATGCTATCATAAAGAGTTAAGCATTTAAAATATTTTTACTCATATTCACATAATTAGAGTACCCAGAAAAGGAGGAATCTGTCTTCCAGGGCTACCTTTCCTAAGTAAGCGTTCCATACATGACTTAACCAGCTTACTCTTTGATGTTCTGCTTAAGTCAATTCACATCTAATTCTTACACATCTTTGAAAGTAAGGTAACATTCTTCCTGAATTTCCCCTTTCTGCCCCAGTGTTTTGAAATTTCTTTGTCAAGCACTTGTCATTGTGATGTTCACACTTTGCTTATGTGTTTATTCATAAAACCTGAAACTGAGAGTTTTAGATGTGGCAGGACCCCTGTGGTGTTTGGATGTGTTAATTTTCCTTATTCTGGATGGCCTTCTTCTTCCTGATATTAGTAAGCACATAAATATGATCTTGTGCCATCTATTTAGATGATTCCAAACATTTTTCCTTGTGGATTATTTTGTTGGTGTCAGAGCACAGAGTTAATTTTCTTTTTGGTATTATTATTGTAGTCTTTGGTTGGTTGTTTCTCTGTCCTCTGTATATAAAATTTGTAGACTAAGAATACTTACATGTTTTTTGGAGGTGCTATTCAAATTCTGGCAATATACTAGGATATATCAGAGATATATCAGTTTACTAGCCCCAGACTGGCTTTTCGGTTGTCACTAGTACATACTGCTCAAAAAAAACCAGTCTGAGATAAACACATATGATCCTACATATAGATAAACTCACTTTTTTCTCTGGCTTTGCTGGGCTTTTTCCTTACTACTGAGAAATGCTTACCTGGTGAGGCTCTTCTGCGTCTACTTCCTTAAGGGTTTGAAGTCCAGTTTCCTTTTAATGCGTTATCTAGTTGTTGTTCCTGTAATAAGATCTCAGAAACAAATACAAGTATTTTATGTTACAGCAGAGTTTGTCTTGAATTAAAAAGTAAACATAAAAGAAATTCACATAAATTCAATTACTAGAAAAAATTAGTATTTAGTATTCATAAAGTACCTAAAAATACAATATTTTTGTTATTCTTTATAGCCCAATAATGCTTAAATAGTTTTTCACTGCTTGCCTAGAAGGTGTGCATCCTAATTTTTTTTTTTTGTCTCCCTACAAGTATGTTTTCTATTCTAATTTGCAGCTGATTCTTAAAGAGAAAAATGATTCACACTTGGTGCTCATGCCGCCACCTCCCCCCACCTTTTCTTTTTTTAAGCTTTTCTATTCTAGGTTTGACTTGTCTGTGTCCATTCACTGTTCTTTCCTATGTAGGTATGAATTCCTGTGCGTAGACATATATTGTGAGTGTACCTTGTTAAAAGCTTTATTCTGAAATACTGGTGTTTTAAATTCATACACATACTTGTTTGTCACTTACTTCCTTTCTAGGCCAGTGTTGATTTAGCACTGTTATACTGTTAAGGAAATGTTAAGGAAACTCAGAGTAATGTTACCTTCTGTTTGTTTCCTTGTATTCTATATTTAGCTTCATGATAACAGAAGCCAGTAGCAACCACTTTTAAGTTGACAAATGTGTTTAGTTGAGTTTAGTTTTCTTTCTTTTTCTTTTTTTTTTTTTTTTTTTTTTAATGTGGCTTTTTGTGACAGTTTTACTTTGCAGCATGAAGAAGGATGTAAGGCAGCTGTGTGGCTAGGAAAAGAAATTTATGTCTTGGGACTTTTATTTAGACACTGCTGCAATATAAGGCTTGAGAGAAGGGAGCTTTACAAGCTTATAAATAACAAATAAAATACAGGCAGTAGGGTGTTATAACTGTAAAGAAGATCACACCACTGCAGCAGCCAGATCGCTGGTGTGAGTGTCTGCAGTGGTGTGAAAGTTGTCAAGGAATGGAATAAAGGAGAGGAGGAGCAGTCTTTTAGCACCCTATATGTAATCTCATTTAATTTGAATTCATCACGTGGGACAATGTTGGTGTTTTTCAGGGAATGATTAGAGGTGGGGCTTCAGTACCAAACTGAACAGCTGGCTTCTCTTCCAGTTTGCTGTAAGACAATATCTATCAACTAATGTAATTAGTACAGTTGGCTGAGAACGAGATTGCTTTCTACAGTGTGAAAGTCTTGTATTTTAATTCAGGTAGATAGTGGGTGCAGTGAGGGTTGATTACTTCTGCATATAATTTTCATTTCTATAAAAGGTTTTGCTTTTATATTTTTTTATATTTTTAACTGCATTTGTGAAATAGTTTAGGTTAAAATAACAAATGTTCTGCAATTATGTCAAAAAAGGAAACTGCAAATTTGTGGGTAATTATCGTAAATCTTGCTCCTAGATGCATGTAATGGACAAGCTACTAAAGTTATCTGCGTTCCGTTTTGTTTAAAAGAGTTGTATAAGGTCTGCCTTATGAAGACTGAAGTGTATCTGAACCCTGAGAAACTGTGAGGACTGGGAATATTCTGTTAGTATCAGGAATACGAAGTGGTGGTTTCGTTTTGGGTTTGTTTTGTTGTTTTGGGTTTGTTTTAGAGGGTGCCCAAAATAATCACTGGAAAGTTGATTGCGTAATAATTGCATTGCACTCAAAAATAATTTTTGTTTGTGTATAGAGAACAAGTTAATACCTATCTTCTTCGTTTCTTGTTTTTGTTACATTCTGTGATGCTTTTAAAGCAGTGTGTCTGCCTGATCACTCTGTGTCCCTGAGTCTGAGTAGGTAAGAGAAAGGTTTGAGGAAGTTCTGTTTCACACATTTTTCACTTTGCCAAGATTTCTAGAGAGCTAATAGATAAAACAATTCAGCAGAAATGGAACAAAGTATTTGAAGTAAGAATACTTGGCAGTCTGTTCTACTGTGCTATTCCTCCGCTGGGATTCTTTAAAATTGCAGTGGGTGGTTTAGGTAGTATGTAATGCAGCTGATCATAAACTAATGTAAAAGATGAAAATACAAATGTCCACCAGCAAATAGTTCCCTTGACAAATAGAATGAATCAGTATTTCTTTTAAATTCTGTAAGGATTCAGCCTTGAGTTAACGATGGTAGAATTTTCACCTGAAAGGAGAAAGGAATTTAAGTTTATTAGGAGTGGTACACAGCATGCATACATGTACACACATGCAAAAATTTGTCAATATTACAATGGAAACTAGCATCTATCCTTACTGGTCATCTTAGATTTAGAATACCCAAGACAAACGCAAGTTCTTTACAATGTTTACATTCTTTACAATGTCTTTAAAATATGTTTTTTCACCTTCCAATTTTTAAAGTTGCTGGGATGATGTGTTCATTCTGCCAAAGTGTACATCTGATTTTTTTTGTATATATACACACTCTGGCACACATACGTGCTCAGGATTTGTAACATGCAGTTTGTTTCCAACTTTGCTGGAATATATTGAAAAAAAGAATATTTTGAAAGAGAAATGTTGATCTAAGAGAAGTATGTGTTTGAGCATGCTGATGTGTACACACAGTTGCTGTGCACGTACAGATGGTACTGAAATGATCAGATACAAAAGGATATTTTCGGCAATAATTCATGCACATAGATTTTGCTGAATACTTGAAAAATATATAAATTAGTGCTTCAGAAGCACAGCTTTAGAATGCTGCCTCTGCTGCCTCATCACCAGAACCAGTTAGTGCACATTTTGGCACATATAGATAAAGGGAAGGTCTGGAGAAGGGAAGACATACTCTTGATGGAAAAGGGTCAGGTTAGAGAATACTTGGGCATACAGAAGTCCGTTGGTCCCGACAGGATGCACACATGAGTGCTGAGGGACCTGGCAGATGTCACTACGAGGCCCCTCTTGATTATATTCCAATGATCACAGTGACTGGGAGAGATGCCTGAGGACTGAAGTAAAGCAAATACCACTCCTGTCTTTAAAAAAGATGAGGAGGAGGAGCCAGGGAGCTACAGAATGGTCAGGCATACCTTCATCCCTGGGATGGTGATAGAACAGCTAATCTTGGAAACCATTTCCATGTACAAAAGGACAGAAAGGTAACTGGGGTTAGTCAGTATGGATTCACAAAGGTGAAATCATAATTGACCAACCTGAAGGGAGGGTGCAAAGAAGACAGAGCCAGGCTCTTTTCAGCAATGCCTAGTGACGGAACCAGAGACAGTGGGCACAAACTGAAAAGTAGGGGGCTCCTCCTGAACATCAGGAAACATTTTTTCACTGTGAAGGTGACTGAGCCCTAGCACAGGTTGCCCAGGGAGGTTGTGAAGTCACCATCCTTGGAGATACTCAGAAGTTGCTTGGACAAGGTCCTGGTCTAGGTGGCTGTGCTTGAGCGGTGGGGTTAGGCCAGATGACTTCCAGCGGTCGCTTTCAACCTCAGCTAGTCAATTCTGTGAAACAGATCTGAGACTTCATCATTAAATAGAGGAAAAGCGTTCTCACTTTTTTTTTTATCCGCTATCGCCATAGAAGGAATAGAAAGAGAATGCACAAAAAGTTGAAGTTAGTATGTTTGCATTATCAGAGTTAACTTAGTGTTTCATAGGTTGGATTGCATGTAATACCTAGATAGTTCTTCATATGGCATTGATAAAGATACAGGTTTTTACTTCGGAACGATAGAAGTTGCCGATAAGTTCTGAAATTCTTTCCTTGTGTGGCAGGAAGCATTGCTTTTCAGGGGATTTTTAAGTTCTGTGCAGACAGTGCTGACTTAAGTGCAGAACACAAAAAGACTAGAAGATCCACTGTGCGTTAGAGCTTTCTGGTGACCAGTTTCTTACAAAAGGGGAAATGCTGAAGACTGGTAGCTTTTATAGAATAGTCTCTCTTCAGTAAGAGAGCAAATGTGATTCTTTTTATCACAAGAATTTTCTCAGTGGCAGGTGAAGAGTTTATTGCTGCTGAAATGGGGGTGGAGGGTGTGCTGCATTGCATGGAAATGTCTTGAGTCTTACACTGTCATATAAAAGTGAGCATTGGCATCACTGCAGCATAGTGGTGCTCATTCAAGTGTGAAAAAGGAGGGCTTTACCAACCTAGGTCCATTTTGTGCATTTTATGTGTGATTTAAGAGGATTAAATTCTTAAGAAGATTGGTTTCCATTAACAAGTTGTGAAACTGGAATGGATAGTATAAACCAAACAATATGGGCCTAAGCACAAAAGCTTTGGGATTGCCAACTTGTATTGTCCACTCTGTTACATCTGGATTCTAATGCATCCCTAAAAGTTTAAGCCACATTGTTACTGAACTAATATTGCTTTTTGTGACAGATATAATTATTTTGTGTGTGTGTGTGTGTGTGTGTTAATTATGCAAATAGCATTGCTCAGTGTTTTGTGTCTACATTTGGGAGCATGTAGTTGGTTGGATTCAGGCTTACTGTTTTTTTTCCACATACTGGGAATTTATAAATGTTTTAGGAAGATACACCACTAGTATCATTCATTCCATTCTTTTCCTCTGTCAGGAAGAAGAAAATATCAAAGAAATTGCAATAACTCACCATGTAAAGGAAGGACATGAGAAAGCAGACCCTTCACAGTTTGAACTTCTGAAAGTACTAGGACAAGGATCCTTTGGAAAGGTTGGTAACTGAACTTTTGTGGAGCAAATGTTCAGGAATACAGCATTGAATAATGTTAGGAGTGAAATATTTAGAACAGCCACAATTTTGCGTTAAGGCAGTTTTGGAAGTGAAAGCTGCTTTCTAAATTAGTGCTAACTAACCACTGTACTTGTGTCAGATCTTTTTGTAAAGCAGTAAATTTTTTTTCTAGTTTGTGTACTATGTAGATCTTGAAGTTCCGTAGAAAAATTGGCTTGATATGAAATAATTGGGTATTCACTGTTAAAATGAAATGTGATTTTTCTATAATTACTCTTCTTTTATATTTGAGAGGGAGGTAAGGTTAAAAGGTTTTTTTAATAAGTATTCCTAGTTGCTAGCTTGCTAATGGTAGGTCATCACCAGTACAGAAGCTATAGGCAGAATTTATTTTTATGGCAGTTTGGAATTATGAAGAACATATTTTAGGCAATAATGGCTAATGAATTAAACATGATATGCCCTAGTCATGTTCGTGGTAGGCATTATCTGCGTAATTTGGTTAAGGCACAGTGTACTTTGATATTTATTTGAAGATCAGTTAAAGACTTGGTGTTTCTAGCCTGTAGTGAGTACTGTCCACATGTCCACACTGAGATCTCAGTAGCTGTATGTCATATTTTTGCTTGTCCAAATCCAACTCTGAAGCAAACATGTGGCAAGATAGATTGAGACAGAATGCAATATGCAATGTAAGGCAACAGAGCCTTTATATCCATTTTCAGCCTTAAATGTAATTCTGAATATGATGTGTAAGCTCTAGCATATAATGCCAGATCCATTTTGGATATGGGGGAAAATGAGAACAGTCAGTCCAGTTCTCATCTGGTAGTAGAAACTTGCTGTTAGTCACGTTATTGCAGTAGCAGTTCAAGTTCAGCTTGGAAATCTGTAACTCTAGAAACTGTAAAATTTTGCACTTGAACTGGTAAGAATTCACTGAGAAACCTGATTCCAAAGGTGATTTCTTATGTTGTTTGATTTCATCCAGAATCATAACCAAGTTTTTACTTGGAAATCTTCAGGTCAGGAAAAGTAAATCATTCAGGGGCAAGGAAATATAAGCTAATACATAATTTCAGCAGTCCCTTTTATTTTGTTGATATTACTAAATTCAGTGCTATAAGGGGGGGTGTGCAAAACAGAAAAATAATTAACTGTTTAGCTGACTCAAAGTATGCAAAAAATGCCAGTTTTGTCCTCGATTGTTTTAACACTTATGCAAAAAGGAATAATATTGTAAAACACATAATCCCTTTTTTCTAACGATTTGCGAAGATGTCGCTGCTTCCCATTCAGTCTAAAAGGACTAATTCTTCGTGCTTTTCAAGGTCTCTTGATGATGTTTTGGTAATCTCTTGATAATGCAAAGGGACATTAACATAAGTGAGAACCAGATAAAAAACCAGACATAAACCTAATTTCATATAACTTGTTTAACATTTTCATATACCACAACATGTCTCTATGCTTTTACATAAATAACCAGAAAACCTGTGACAGGTTTATTTTTTTTATTCTTCACTTCTACATCTAAAAACTGGCTCTGCTAGAATTAATTTTCTATTAAGGATATTAAAAACAATCCCACTCAAGAAATCCCATTGCACTGAAGAAGGAAATGAAACACACTTAAGATGGGGCTGGTTGCTCTTTATTGGTATGTGCAAAACTCATCCTAAATATGTCATAAAAAATGTTTTTGAGATCGAAGAGGTTAGTTCTTATAATTTTATATGTTTGAGGTTTTTTTAATTATTTTGTTATGTATTGTTTCATACAGTTTTCTCGATCAACTTTTGTACACACATTTATCTTCGTATCTAACAATTTTAGTAGCACATTTGCTATGCTATCTTATGAATTTTAATAAGACAAAACTATTTAGATATTAATATTTAAAGGCTGAATTGTGTTTCAAATTTCTTTCAACTTCTGAGAGAATATCAATTCATCCTTTCTTTTACTCACTAAAATCAATTAAGTTAAACCAAAATTAATTTGGCAGACTGTCTTTAAAGAACCTTTTATATTATGAAATGAAGGAATAGTAGGAAAAATTGCAAGAAAATTTTTGTTTGGCTTTGTAGAATCTAAAACTGTCGAGTTGAGTTTCATTGAAATAATACTGACTACTTGAATTTCACAGCAAAGTATATTGATCTGACTTGCCTTTATTTTCTTTGAAGAATTCTTTTTGATTTTCAATACAGGTCTTTCTTGTCAAAAAAATCTCAGGATCAGATGCTAGACAGCTTTATGCAATGAAGGTATTGAAAAAGGCCACCTTGAAAGGTAAGGACTGTTAGAGAGAAAAAAAAAAAAAAAAATCTGGGACATTATACAAAAACTTCATCTTTACACACATGCTGTTCCTACAGATTGTGTCTCAGAACTTTCTTTTATCAAAGAGCAAATAGCAGAATACACTGCTTTGTTTGCTTAATACTTCAGGGTTTACAATACAACAGTACTGTATTGATAGGTACAGGGGAAAGCAGGTTCCTTTCCATGCTAAATTCATTAGGTGGTGGTGGTTTAATAGAGTAGTTCTGTTACATCTGCCACCTGACTTGCTCTTGAGCTGTTATTTGAAACTTAATATCCTTCCTTTTTTCATTTGCTGTGTATCACCAAGGATACAGTTAATGCCTTTTGCTCAGTTTATATTTAGGTCATGATATTTAGAAGTGCATTATATCATCTGTTTTATTCTAAAAGTTCTAAGCGCGGGAGTTTAAGTGTTTCTGTAAAATAGGAATATCCAGTACATTTTCCCAAAACTTTTGGCACTGTTTCTGGATGTAGGCTGTATTTGATAAAATCTGAAGTTGATTGTCTAAGTTACTTGATCAAAAATGAGTTGCAAATTGTTTTGTTTCTTGTGTGGTTTTAGTCTTGAATGGTATGAGTAACAAAATAAGTTTAAACCTGAACAATCTCAATTCTGTCCTGGAGAATTCTATCAGGGGAAGAGAAACAAACAATGTCTTTTTTACTGTAGATTAAATGAAAGTGATCTTTCACACTAATACCTTAACCAGGATGTGTATGTGTTGCTTTATACCATTTATTAATACTTCTGTCTATTTGTAGTTCTTCAACTCTTGCCTGCACTGAAATTGCAATAATAATTAGGGGATAGTTCCAACAACTTACAGTACTTCATCTATGTTGTTGATTATGATATTGATTTGCAATTTTAATACATGCTTTCATCTGAAAGTATTCATGGAATAATGGAAGGAACAAAACTCACATGGAATTGTGAACTTCTGCTAAAATGTTAACCTGAATTTTTTCTGCTTAAGATCTAGTGCAGAATATGTCTCACAAATTTCATTATATATGGCTTTCGTTTAAAACTATTACAGAGGGTATAAGTGTTTTTGAAGTTTCCTATGTGTTCTGTGGCACGTGTTATTCTCATTATTTACTTCCTATTTTTCTGAAATTGATGTCCATTCATTTAAGGTACTTTGATACCCTCAGCAGCTTTTCATTCTCCAGCCAGTTAATAGCTTGAGACTGGAGTCAAAGGTCACTCAGCAGTTGCTTTTTCAAACCGTTTCAGGGCTTCTCTACATCACCTTTTGATTGTGTTTTAACGTTATGTGTAAAAATTAGTCCAAGCTGTGGATCTAGTTTTGCCTACAGATGGCAGAGACTGATAAATATTGAGATCTAAAGCTCGACTTTCAGTTGGAAGATGAGGCTCTTTGAGGCACTTAGAGTTCAAGGATGCAAAAGGCTTGGGTGGAAAGGTGACGGTAGCGGCAAGGTGCCACACTTTTCAACACTTTGAATTTTCAAATGCTTTTGAGTATTTTCTAGTTGCAGTTCCTGTTTTGGGAAGAGTGAAGTTGCAAACAAATAAAGATTGCTGTTGAAATCTTAACATGAAATTAATTTAAATGAATTCTTTTTCCATAATTGCAACATATTTTGAGATCTAATGCTGTAGTTTTAAATAATACACTGTATAACTTCATTTGTCTGAGGTTCTTTAGCTCTTCCAAATCTATTTCATAAAGTTATTGTGTTCTAAAATTAAAGATTAAAATGCCCTTTAAGCCTGCTTCTTAATTGAAGGCGGTGTGGATGATTCACAAATCAAATTTAGAGAGAATATTTTCATAGGAATGCAACTATATTAGCCAGAACACTGTGGTGTAACTACACAGTCCAACCTTTTGATTTTTAGAGCAAATCCAAGTATACACACATGCAGCATACAACTTTTAGTGCAGAGACTAGTTTATTAATACACTCTGATTGAAGGTGTCATCTTTCAGTGCCCCTTTATGATGGGGAGAAAGAGAAAGAGGGCCAAATCACTGCTAGAGAGTCTGTCATCAAATCTAATAAGAAAAGTCAGTAATTCCAGCAGTACACATATGGAAACTATAAGTCAGCAAAAGTCAGATTTTAAGTCAGATAATGGCTAATACCGATACCTGAAATGAATTCAGTTCCTTATACTTTTTTTTTTTTTTTGGTCGAGATTTTATAAATCTAGACTTTATATCTTTTCAGAAATCAGGTTTGTTATCCATGTAATTGTTGCATAGCTATACTTATAAGTATTTTGACTGTTTTTTCTAAACTGAATCTGCCTAAAAAAAGAATATTCTGAATTTCAATTTTGTAATTGAGATGAACCCTTGGAACAGTGGAATTGCACAACTGTCTTGTGACATTTTCATGACTTTAGATTTAAAGGTCAAAATCCAAATGTAATGCTTGCTCTATGTTCAGTGAGCATTTATTTTTGTGCTTCCGTTTTTCGGAATCTCTTTGCAAGGAGATGGAAATTTGATAGGTTCATTCATGAAAATATATCTATATAATTTTTCACAAGTACCTGTAGGTTTGTAAGTGCCTGTTTCTAGGAAAAGATAACCAAGCTTCTGATGGCTTGTTTACTTTCCAAGGAGTGCCAGCAACTCTTAACTTTTGACTATTTAATTTCTCTGGGGTGCTTCCCTCAGGAAGTTGTAACATTTGGGAAAGGGGCAGTAACAAAATGTAGATTAAGGGAAGGAAAGAGAAATGCAATATCTTAAACCACTGTAGCAAAATTTACTACCTCTCGTTTGTGAGAGTTCTGAATTTTGTCTGTGTTCTGACTGATTTGGAACCTCAGATGGGAACCAGGCACTGATGCGTGGCAGGGGAGTTGCCTAGGACAGCTGAAGCAGGTGCTGTGCTTAGCTGATCATCCTGCCTGTGTTCATGGATTGCCAGCCACATATGCACATGATGCTCATTTAGTTTAATCTGTAGTTGCATAGGATACATGTCCCATTCTGAGCCATCATGGTGGGACAGCACAGGCAGCTTGAGCAGTGACCACTTCTGATGTCTGATGTACTTCTCCATGCACACGTTTGCTCTCAGTACATCTTTCTAAAATCAAAAAGATTGTTTGAAATACACACCACCTTCGATGGATACCCTTTTTATTGTAAGCTCATAATAAAAGAAATAAAAAAGAAAAATCTTTTCCAAATTGCAAAAATACTGAAGATCTTAACAGTACAAGTTATTTGAATGAGCTAAAACAATTGAATAAGTTGAACCGATATACACCAGTATCTTTATGATAGTATAGGTGTGTTAATATTGTAAGATTCTTTTGCTGTAACTTTTATTGTTCCCCTTTTTAAGCAGCTGAGAAAATAGCTGCATTTTCTGTGCATAGCTCTGGCAGTTTTGCTCCACTGTTTAAAAGGATAACTAAATGTAGGGCAGACTGAAGGATGGTTATGTTTTCTCATGTGCTTTGGTAAGTCCATTTACCCAGCGTCAGATTTTCCCCGTAACAAACTGAAGCAAATTGAAATGCATGAAGAGATTTAAAAAAAACAAAACAACCAGCTCTGCAGTGTGAAATACATTCTCTCTTAAATGTTTTCTGCCTATAGTGACCTACAGACAGTTGTAATACAATGTGATGAATACGCTGGGATACAGCGTGAAGTACATCAGGAAACATACTGATTCATAATGTAATGTTTTTTCTTTTTTTTTTTAAATCTTGCTCATGTTGTAGTTCGAGATCGGGTTCGGACAAAAATGGAACGTGATATCCTAGTAGAAGTTAACCATCCTTTTATCGTCAAGTTACACTATGGTGAGTTGCAGAAAAAATCATTTTTATATTGTAAAAATGGGTGCTTGTCAAGATAGTACCTGATACTTGCTTTGTGGTTCAGAGAATTGTAGAAAATTAGTGTGCTATCTAAATCCTGATTGTGCGAAGATTCCCTGTGTAATAATTCTCATGTAAAGTAAGTCCATGGCTGACTTGATGCACAGTGTTAAATATTCATAGGACTGAGTGTCTGTAGTCCTTACTGTTACTAAAAAGCAGTTATCTGTTTATGCCTAGCCATTCTTTTCCAAAACCTCTTAATCTTTTGTATATGTCACTCACTTTTTTAAGTCTTTCTTATCCTTACTTTATTTACTCTGTAGGAAAAACACAATGACATTATTTTCAGTTGCATCAAAATTGGTGGGAATATGCCTTTTAGTAGCATGGGCAGCTGTAAAATTTTTTCAGGGGGGCAGGGGGGAGGGAGGAGGTGGAGAGTGGAAGAGTGATGTGGGTTGTTGGGGAGGGGATCAGTTCTCTTAATGTGTCATGCAGAAAGTAAACTGAGAAAAGAGAGTGAACAGTTCCGTTGGGTTTTGACTGGGGGGAGCGGCTTCAGTTTGTATTTTTCTTCTAGGATCCAGTTTTTCCTGCAGATCTCCGTCACTCTTATGTGGCTTAAATAATGTGGCTTTTACTATTTTACTTGCCACTCTTTTGCACACTAGACTAGATCTCCCTGTTAAGCTGAGTTTCTAGAGGCTATAGAGTATGTGCATCAGTTACTATTTTGCCCTTCTAAATCTAGGAATTTTACTTCCAAAATCTGGAATGAAATGCTGACTAACTTAAGTATAGCTTATACTTTTACAAATTCCATTGGTGACTTGCTTTGCTTTCACTAGGTATGGGAGTTGTTTGGTCTATGATAGAGGAACAGTTATTAAATTCATTTAAACAAATTTTTCCACAAAGGAGAAAGAATAATTAATTTTTACAATGCAAATAAGCATGAATTATTTGTTAGGTTATTCTTCTGCTCATGGGTAAAATTAGAATATGTTTAATTTTTTTTAATCGATCTTTTCAGCTTTTCAAACAGAAGGGAAGCTATATCTTATTTTGGATTTTCTCAGGGGAGGAGACTTGTTTACACGTTTATCCAAAGAGGTAAACTTTTTTTAATTTGAAAATAGTCTATGGGTAAAATCTGACTGTAAATTGCCTGTATTAGGAGAGTTTACTTTTAAAATTCAGTTTTCATTGAATGGAATTTTTATTATCTTCTTTTAACCAGCTAGGGTTTCTTTGCACGAAGTAGTCACTCCATGAAAATGCTATTGGGAATTTACATTGTTTCTGAAAAAAGGCTTAGACAAGCAGTCTGTCTGGGCTGCTTTTTACACCTTGCAAAAGTTTCTTCTCCTACTGCCACCATGTCTAAAGATGAGTCTCATAAAGAGCATGGATTTATACAAAGTGCTTGTATTCAAATTAACAGATTTATGACTGGTTTTAATATCCAGAATCTAGTGCTGGATATTTTTCCATGATTTGCATATGAACATGAAATTGCATTATTTATAAATACTTAAAAAGCAAGAATTTTATTCCACTTACTTTAGTAATTTTCCAAACATGAACATTGTGGCTCCATCATGCTGATGATATCTCTATAAATATGTCAAATAACGACTTCAAAAATTTTGAATACATTTATTTTATTATAACTTCTAGAATAAATACTGACATTTCACAGATCAGATATTTTGTTTGGTTTGGTTTTTTTTTTTTCCCATCACTCATGTACAAAAACTTTCAGCAAATATATGGTAGAATAGAGATATAAATATATCTATCTGGAAGCCGGAACTTGTAACTGCCTTCCATTTTCCCTTGCTACAGCGTATCTGGGTCGGTGGGTCACCACTACAAAGCTGTGTGGTTATTAAGATGAGAATAGAATGCAGTGCATTTTGTGTATAGGTATATCATCATATTTCTGCTGACCACATAAATTACTACATTTAACTCAGCGAAGCCATCTGTTTCAAGCTGCTGCTTCTAGTTTGTTTTGCCATGGATAAAGTAGAAATTTATTGGTACTCTAAAACTAAGATAATTTTTTTTTTCCCTCCTCATTAAAATCCATAATTCTTTCTTGGTTCCTAAGAATGAATGTATATCACTATCCTGCTGGTGACTTTTTTCATCTTGAGCCACTCAAATTTGGTAGATTTTTTTATATGGCTAGATAAGAAATATTCACTATAGGTACCTGAAACTAAGCAAATTGTTTATAACTGAGGGAGCGAAATGCAAGTTGGATGCGATGAATGTCATCCTCATATCAATTCATGTGATTTTTAAAGTAGATTAGATGAACTGCAGCCTAAAGTTCCTGCTTTTTCCCTATTGACTGCAAAGGGAAAAGTGGTTAATTCAGAGCTAGACGTATACACTGCAGATGTTTAAGGTTAGGAGAAATGAATTCCATGCAGTGTTTATAAGGAACACCCACTATGTGTAGAGTGTATTATCATCCTCATGGGATCTTTCATCATTTGAGCTTTTAAATATTTCTCACTGAGATTTTGCTTCTTGAATGTGTCTGTACTTAAATATTGGCTATTTTGAAAAAGTAACATCAGCAGCAACCTTTTATACAAGCTTTGATACTGCTTTCTGCCTTTAAACTACTAAAGGGAAAAGATATTCTACTGTCTTAATTCTTGCTTAATATAATGTTCATCTGTGCTCCCCATTGCCATTCTTTTTTTTTCAGGTCCATATGCTGTATCTAAAGATATTAGTCTTAAATTCCAAGTAAAAAAAAAGAGGAGAGGAAAAAAAAAAAAAAGGCTGAGTAGTAAATGCAGTAGAATCGTATCATGAAGGATTTTTTTTCCTTCTTTTTCTAGATTCTCAGAAATATTTAATTGTAATGTTTCCTGTCAGTGCGTTACAACAGTTGCTGGCATAATTGGCACAACATTTTCATTGAATGTAAACAGGGATTAGTTTGTCTTCCCGATAGAAAAATGGCATTGCTACTTGAGATCTTAATTGTGCTCTTATGTAGGTTATTTCTTTATTTTACTCTTTTATTTCCTTCTTCTGTAGTTACATCTCAGGCTGCATCTTAGGGGCTTTGCCATCAGCGTAGCTTATTTTTCATAGTACTTAGAGACAGACTCCTCAAAACCAAGATGAATATGGTCGTCTTGTGCCTCTGACTTTGTAGATGAAATTAAGGCATTTGGACTTCTTTGGTCCATTTGTTGTCTGGAAATGAAATGGTCACATCCAGTAAAGAGATTACTCGCTTTCTTTACACACTTCCCAAAATTTTTCAGCCCCACTACAATGTGTCTCTCTGCACTCTTGAACAATCAGAAGCTAATAACCTCAGTTTTGCATAAAAAAATAATATATTGGCTTCAGAAGTTCTTTTTCAGGACTGTACTGCAAAATAGTGTTTATTATAAAGTCCTATTTTTTTCTAACCAAGAAATTGGAATTTCATGGAATTTGTATAGAAATTAGTTAAAAGTGTTATGAAGAGCTATTCTACGAAACCGGTGTTACTATTGTTTGGTTGATGCTAGTGTAAGCTTTACAGATTTTACATGTAAAATACATTGGTTTACTTTTTCAGGTGATGTTCACAGAAGATGATGTTAAATTTTACCTGGCAGAATTAGCACTTGCTTTAGATCATCTGCATAGTCTTGGAATAATATACCGGGACCTAAAACCAGAAAAGTAAGACTTCTCTGCAGCAACTGCAGAGTATTAATTTGATTTCTATTGTACTTCTACCTATGCATTTCTCTTTGCAGCTGTTAAAATTCAGTAATTTATTATGTAAACTGAACAGGGAGGGAGGTGGGGGAAGCTAGCAGACTGTTTTAATTAAAAAGGTTGAATTTTGTACCTTCCCACCCAAACCATTCTATGATTTCATTTCCACTAGAACTTGACCATTTAGTTTGAGTGATATGCCAAGTACATCTATGTTACTTTAAGTAATGCGTATACTGAAATATTCTTAGCTTTCATTTTCCAGGGTGATTAGAGCATACAATGGGGAAGAGGTGATCTTGTTTTTTTGGTTTTGTCATTATTGTAGAATTTCTGGACTAGAAATAAACTTATAACAAATACATGATACAAAGTTAGAGTTGAATGTGCTTTTTGTTCTCTTAGACATTTGAAAGCCTAACGACAAACATTGGGTTTGGGGTTTTTTTCCAACACTGTAGTAATAGCAGAATGAGGTTTAAATTTTAAAATAAAATATGAAAATAATAAGTCACAGGCTTTTAGTGTATTGACGATCACATAATTACATTGAAAATTTAAAATAAGCTTGAAGCTACAGTTCTGGTATGGTGTTGTATCTCAATATATTAGTCATCTATGCTTCATTCAAATGACTGAATTCTGTCTCCTGTTTATGTATTTCCTCCAGTAACTTTTTTTTTTTAAATATAGTTTTAGAAGTTTTGACATAGAAAATGTCAGTGCTGTCATCTGGAACATTTGAGCCGTTCAGATATAAATGTATGCTGTAGTGTTACCCTCTGCCTGGAGGGGAATCTAGGTGACGGTGTAATATGTGCATTTCTGTTGTGCTTAATCAGATAGTTAGCATACTGCCTCATTGCCAGGAAATCTGTAATAACTCTGAAGTCCTAATGGTGACCATTATTCTCTGTTATGGCTATATGGAGAACCTGAAAAGTCTGTGAGATAACTATCTCATGCAAAATATTGATGGAAAAGAGCAAATACAAGTATCACAGAACCTGGCTGTTCTGTGGAGCTTCCATTAGGATAGCTTGTTCTTTTGTGCGTCTTGTGGAAAAGACACAAATTTCAAAATCACAGAACATTAGGAATTGGAAGGGACCTCAAAAGATCATCTAGTCCAATCCCCCCTGCCGTAGCAGGAACACCTAGATGCGGTTACACAGGAATGTGTCCAGGCGGGTTTTGAATGTCTCCAGAGAAGGAGACTCCACAACCTCCCTGGGCAGCCTGTTCCAGTGTTCTGTCACCCTCACTGAGAAGAAGTTTCTTCTCAAGTTTAAGTGGAACCTCTTGTGTTCCAGTTTATACCCATTACCCCTTGTCTTACCATTGGTTGCCACCGAGAAGAGCCTGGCTCCATCCTCATGACACTCCCCCTTTATATATTTATAAACATTAATGAGGTTTAGCCCTGACTAAAAAGAAGGGAAATATTCATACTCAAATCAGAAAGCTGGGGACTTTTAGCATGAATTGGCACTTACAAATGAACACAGAATGGTGTTAAAGCTTTGGGAGTGTTCTGTTAAGTGACTCTGAAGTGAGGAAAAATAAGCTTACCAAGTGGAAAAAGATCATTAAATTGCAAAGCAAGTGAACTTTAGTTATTTTGCTAACATTTACTTCCAAGAGGAAAAGAATGAAATAGTAATTGTCAGAAGACTAAATAACTACAGCCTTAAATATAGGAGCTTTTGTGTTTTGTTTCTGGGTTGGGGTTATTTTTTTGTTTGTTTGGATTTTTTGGTCTTTTGATTTTTTTGGGGGGGTATTTTGTTTTGTTTTTTTAATTATTTGGTTTTAAGCCTTGGATGTATCTGGTTTAAAAAAAAAAAACTATCAAAGGTTAAAATTACTGACAAGTGATGGATGAGATGGTAGTAACTTTCACTGTAGCCTATACCTGTACTGTGGAGCTGTTTCCCACCATGGCAACTGCAAGCAGGAAATGGACAAGCAGTGTGTGCCTGGGTTGTGTCTCATTCTCAGAATGAAATGCAGCTCCCCACAGAAGAAGCTGGAGAAACTAAGTCTGCTGTGTAGGTGGTGTTATAGAGTCCAGTTCTTGAATACTGTGCATGCTTTGACTTGCAATTATATGCAGTGGTGATTAAGGATAAGTTGGCATCTTGGCGAAGTGTGGCCTTTTTTGTGACTGAAACAGGCAGAAGCCCAAGACCTGCTCTGAGTGTAGGGCCTGTGTGTCCTGTCCTTTGGTACAGCATGAGAATATTTATTACTTGATGTTATTTGAAGTGGTCAACACCCTTTGAAATGATAGTATGCTGTTCTGTTTATTCCTAAATGTTGTCAGTACCTTATCTGAAACAACAGTCAGAAAATATTCTAACTAGTTTATTTTATTCTTTTTATTGTTTTTTAGCATCCTGCTTGATGAGGAAGGACATATCAAATTGACAGGTGAATAAAGGGAAATTGCAACACCTGGAGCTTTTCTGTTCATCATAAAATCTTTTAATTTTCTTTTCTTTTTTTTTCAGTAAACCAATATGGTAAAATAAGTGATTTTAACTGGTAGGTAATTTTTCTGTGGAGCAAATAGTGCAAATACGTTGAAATAAATCACATGCATAAATATTTAAATATCTGCTTTATAATTATATCTGATGTTATGGACCTGTGGTAATATGGGGAGGGAAGGAGGATTCTCTAAGTCCGTTATATGTAAATGGATGTATATACAAATGATACAAGCACTGCATTTCACATTATGGTACAAATATTAACAGTGGGTGATTAAAAAAGAAAAAATTACATTTAGAACTATTTTTCTTTTTCCTTCCAGATTTTGGTTTAAGTAAGGAGTCAATTGATCATGAAAAAAAAGCCTACTCTTTCTGTGGAACAGTGGAATATATGGCACCAGAAGTCGTTAATAGACGAGGCCATACACAGAGTGCAGACTGGTGGTCTTTTGGTGTTTTAATGGTAGGTTTCTGGTAAATGTAAATGGTAGCAAAACTGCTTTGCAAGGTTTGGTGAAACAAATCAAACATTAAACTCTAAGGTGAGCTTTCAATGAATTCTCACTACAAAAGAAGTCTAAATTATATGAAATTAATAACAATACCACAGAGTTTGGATCAAGAACATAGGCTAGGTCTCATATCAACACCAACAATATGCCATATTTTTGTTATCGTTGAATACTGTGCATCTAAATACTGCCTCTTCCAAGGCAAGGAAGACATTTAGATCCAAATTTTAAATCTAAATTTATCCTGAAGTGGAAAAAATGAGTGGTAACTTTATAATTAGTCTCGAGTGTAATTGCAGCTCAATGAAATAATGACTGCTGTTGCTCTCCCACATAAAATAATCTAAATGGCACTGAGCTGATATGGGATGTAATTGTTCAGTTGCTTACAGTGTTTCTGCAAGGAGTTAATTTCTATGAAGTTGCAGGGTAGGGGGAAATAATGTGTCTATCAAAAATGGCTTTGGACAAGAAAAATAGATCATGTTTGGTATTTTAGGAATGCTGAATGGCTTTTAATATTTATAATCTTTGTGTGCCTTTTTGACATAAAGATTAAATAATTGTACTTGTGAAGGAAATGTTTGTTTCTTAACTGCTTCTGTTACGTATGACTGTAATAGTACAACTAACGTATGCATTTTGTCATGAGGACTCTTGTGTCTGAAAATAAGTCATCCTGTCACCTTTTAATCATCCCGAATGCTGTTGTGATCTGAAAACTGACTATGTAAAAGGAGCACCTGATAACTAAACTCACTTAAGACAAACACACGCACACCCTATCACAAGTTCACATTTTGTCAATAAGAACACAATTAAAATGTAACTACTGTAGCTGCAGAAAATCTGTTGTTGATAACACATAGTTAAAGTTCACCTTTATAAAGCTGGAAAACATAACTTCGTTCTTATAAAGTGGGTATGTTAAAACTGAAAATTGCTGAAGGATGTTAGGTGTGACTGGTATAGCTGTCACAGTCTAAGAGTACTGCATTTTAAACGCTTTGGCTTCTACTTTGAATACAAAAATATAATCATAAAAAGCAAATTCTCAATTTAGTATATGGAATACAGCACAGTTTTCTCTGACACATTTTTGTTGCTTGCATTTCTTGTTTACATGGTAATTTTTATAGACAATCTGTATGTATCCACTCTTAAATCATTCTTAATTAGAATCTGTGTTGATTGGGAATTCAAGTGGTTGTTGGTATGGTATGAGTACCCAGTATCTAGATTGAACAGAAGTAACAGCACAGAAACAAAAATTAGCAAAACATCTCAACAAATCATTTGGCCTCTTTTCTCCTGCTCCTAGGCACTAAGTATGTTTAAACCACCATTGAGAAGGCTATTCCAAATTGTCCTTTAAAACTGTGACTGTTTTAAGGAATGACAGATATCTGAAAACATTAATTTAAAAGTTTTCAGAAGTATTAAGTATTTGTTGAGGTACTCTCCTGCTGAAATAAAAGATGGTAACTTGGGAAGGCCAGTGTTGGCTTATTCTTAAAGTACTGTTGGCTTATTGATGTTGGAATATATTATTTGGTGGGGTTGGGCAGGGGTGTCCCCGCACATACAGAGAACACATATGCTGAGTTATTAACACAAGTGACAAATAGGAGCTTGCTAAAGAAACTTTATTTCAAACAAGTGTAAGTGAAACATACAGCACTACAAATGTACCTTTAGAAAAGTTTCTTTATAAGTGAAATTTGTGAGAATCATTCTAAACTAAAACAAAGGGGGAAATTTTGTTTATAGTTTTGGCTGTCTTTCTTATTCCTGACAACTTTCTTGAGAACTGTTAAAAGTAGGGTTTTTTCACGCTGGCATTATGTTACATTTTAAATATAAGTATATCTATATATATATATATATATATATATAAAAAATTAAAAAGTGTCTGGCAGTAGTGAAGAGTTGGCATCTGTTATTCTCTGAATATTTCATAAGGTAGTAAGGAATTTTAAATTCTATTTTAATAAGGAGTTTTAAAGAATGCTGTTAGTGCAACTTAATGCTCTTAATGTAGATGTAACAACACTATAGTCACACGTTGTTCATTCAAGGTATCCGTGTATATTTTTGATGCTTTATAAGGCTGAATGTTTGAGCGGTACCAGAAAAGAGGGGAATAGAGAGGATACCTTGTGGTCAGGATGATTTAAGTTTTCATGAGCTGTTCATATGGTTTCTTTATCATTATTTTAACGACTTTAAAGGTATGCCATGAAAATTCATTAAACTGAATTGTTTTATAATTCTAAAACCAAAAATTGGGATTTCTGCCTCAGACTGTTGGCTGCTGTGACTGCTGCCAGACTGCTTTCACTTCCTCATTTAGATCTGAGAACCCTGCAGTACACTGCAGCCCAGAGGAAGTGCCTTTATATTTATCTATTTTTACTCAGTCACTTTCAGAACAAATCAGTGTTTTAACAGTGTCTGTTGCCTACTACCAGGCACTGTAGGATGTGCATGCACGTACTGTGTAGCTCTTACATGTTCCTTCAGGCTTTATTTCCTCTGTATGCATACAGTAACCACTTTTCATCATGCATGTCTTTGTCAATCAACTAACCTTTTTCCCCTTTCCAATGAAGGCTATTACATGCCAATTTTAAAACTTTTGACTTTTTAAAGTATCTCTGCATGAGGAGAAATTGTCACTAACTTTTGAATGGGGAGTCTTTTTCCCCTACCCCCCACTCTTGAAAACTAAAATACAGTTATATAAATCAAGTCTTCCAAGAATTAACATTTTGGGAAGGAATAGAACACAGACCATTGTAGTCTAAATTGTTCGAATAAAAGCATGTAAAGCAAAGTATCAATATAGGAAAATATTTTGCAGCTTTATAAATGGCAAAGGCTGCTTTAATGTTTGTAGTAATTTAAACTGTACAATGAGAAGTTGTTTTGCACAGACTTGGTTGTTAACATGCATGAATTTTTTAAGGTTAAGATGCTAAGTAGTTTTGACAAAAATTAGATTTTGTCCAGGTAATGTAATTGATGAAAGTTTTACTCTATACAGTTTGAAATGCTCACTGGTACTCTACCTTTCCAAGGGAAAGACAGAAAAGAAACCATGACTATGATTCTCAAGTGAGTACACTCTTATTTATATATCTCATCAGGTATTCTACAGGAATGCCCTCCGGGCTGCAATATCTAATTCCTACTCTTCCCTCATTTCCAAAGGTACTGGTAAATCCTCACTCCCTATTCCATACTATTAATTCCCTTTGCTGCATATCTAATTTGCCTTTCTATTCCTCCCCCATACCAGGTACAAAGAATCTGATAGCAGCGCTTTAATAGCTTCTCCCACCATGTTATCTTTCCCATCTTATTTACATAATGTTTTTTAACTTTCTTATCCTTTTTGGTAACCTGTGCATTTTTTAGCTTGTTGGTTTTTGGTTTAGGGTTTTGGTTTGTGGGTGAGGTTTTGGGTTTTTTTTGGTTTTGGGGGTGTTTTTTTCTTTTGGGTTTTTTGGGGATTTTGGGGTTTGTTTTTGGTGTTTTTTTTTTTTAAAGTATTTTCTCTTTTTATCCTTCTCTACCTTACCAGCTCCTCACCCCACTTTTTTGTATTACTGGCGCTGCCAACAACTTGCTTCCCTGATACTCCCCCTATTTGCTAAAGTGCCTCCATCCTCTGTTATGTACTCCTCTATGACTCGCCCAAGTTTCAGTTTTCCCCTTTGCTATTTCCAGTATAGATTTTGTATTAGCTATATTGTGAAAATTGTTTTCCTTCATGCAGTTAATGTTTCTGGTTTTGCTAATGAAGGCCTGCTTTTTTTCCTTGCTGATCCCCTGCATATTCTCTGAACTAATACAACCTATCACATAATTGTCCTGCTTTTGGGACTGTAGCCTAACACTGTGCAAACAACTGTTTCCTCATATCATAGTTTCACTTCTCTTTTTCCATCCATTTTTTACTAATACCATTTTTCCCTCATCTCATGGAAGCTCATGAGATTATTTTAGTTTTCTGCTTCATAGTTCATCATTGTTCTTAGTCCTGTTAGCACTTGTCTACCTATATATTGAAGCCAGCGTTTCTTTTGCATCAACAGCCTGTTTTGAAAAGTAAATATATGTAATTCTTCCATATTTTTACTAAGTAATTAGAATGTGAAACCCAGTAGAAAACAAACTCATTCTTTTCCTTGCTTTTGCTTTCGTAATGCATATACTTTGTTATTCTTTGCACTTGTTTTTCTTCCTCATATTTGCAAATGTATTTAGTTTCTTCTGCTGCCTCAACACCATGCTAATTCAAATCATGTTGTGATTATAGAATGTTCCTTAACAGTGTTTCCACTGCTGATAGAAAAATCTTTTGTTCAGCCGTGTAGAATATCCTCCTTGCATCTCTGCAGTTAATTGACGTTCATAGTCATCATAGCTCAAAGCGTGGTGGTGAATGGAGTTAAATCCACTTCATGGATTTTTTAACTTGGTGGTCCACTGGTCACAAGTGGTATCCAGGGCTGACTGTTGAGGCCAGATCTGCTTAATATCTTTATCCATGATCTGGATGAGGGGATTGAGTGCGCCCTTAGAAAGTTTGCAGGTGACACAAAGTTAGGGGCTGGAGGATAAGAAGGCTCTACATAGGGATTTAGACAGGTTGGATCATTGGGCTGAGGCAAATGACACAAGATTCAACAAGGCTCAGTGCTGGGTCCTCCACTTGGGTCACAACAACCCTATGCAGCACTACAGGCTTGGGAAGAGCGGCTGGAAAGCTGCCCAGCAGAAAAGGACCTGGGGTGTTGGTCAACAGCTGGATGAGCATAAGCCGGCTTGTGCCCAGGTGGCCAAGAAAATCAACAGCATCCTGGCTTGTATTAGAACTAGTGTTGCTATCAGGAGTAGGGAAAAGATCATCCCCCCCTGTACTCAGCACTGGTGAGGCTGCTCCTGGTTCCTCTGGTGAGAAACACCTCAAATACTGTGTTCAGTTTTGGGCCCCTCATGACAAGAAAGATGTTGAGGTGCTGGAGCGGGTCCAAAGAAGGACAGCAAAGCTGGTGAAGGGTCTGGAGCACAAGTCTTTCAGGGAGCAGCTGGGGGGAACTGAGGTTGTTTAGCCTGGAGGAAAGGAGCTCAAGGGAAACCTTATCACTGCCTACAACTGCCTGAAAGGATGTTGTAGTGAGAGGGGTATTTGGTCTCTTCTCCCAAATAACAAGGGATAGGATAAGAGGAAGTGGCCTCAAGCTGCACCAGGTGAGATTTAAATTGGACAGTGGGAACAAATTCTTCACTGGAAAGGTTGTCAAGCATTGGAACAGGCTGCCCAGGGAAGTGGTTGAGTCACCATCCCTGGAGGTATTTAAAAGATGTGTAGATGTGGCACTTAGGGACATGGTTTAGTGGTGGACTTGGTAGTGTTGGGTTAATCATTGGACTCAGTGATCTTAAAGGTTTTTTCCAACCTAAACTATTCTATAATTTCAGATTTTATCTGAGCATGTATCCCTAATTACCTTTCCAACTTCTTTCTTTTCTCATCTTCTAGTCTTTGTAATTGCTGTTAGTTTCAGGGAGTTGCTAAAAAAATGTAGTATTAAGTTAAGAATGTTTATCCCTGTTTTAATGTTCTGTACACTTACAATTATTACATACATATAAATCTATTTTTCTGTTGGTAATACGAACAGCTGAAAAACAGAAGGTATTTTAAAGTCTTCTGATAAGTTTGCATTTTTGTCTAGCCCCGTAAGTGTGGCAGTATGTTTTTATTTTCTGTATTCTAGTAAAAGTACTATATTTCTCCTTAATTTTTTCATCAAACTGTTTAAAATGGAAAGGTGTGCATACAAATTCATACTGTCATAGTGTATCATTTATGATATCCTGCTTTTCTTACCTTCCTTTCCTGAAAATCCACAGGAAATGTATTTGTCTTACAACACGTGTTTTTCTGGGACCTTTATTTCTCACATCATTACCAGGACAAGTTTCTGCTTATTCTTGTGTGTTTTACCTAAAACTAGAAACTGCAATTTGAAGAAATTGTAGTTTGCAGCAATAACGTTAACTTCTTAAAGTATCTTTTCCTCTTTACTGAAGAGGTATACCTTAATATAAAATTTTGTCTTCGTCCATCAGGAATGTCAGAAAAAAATTGCTGTCATTCATGTAGCTGTGTAAACTAAGAACTGAGGACCTGGCCTCACTTTTTCTCTGGCCTCGCCATTTCTTCTGCTGTGTCACATGGCCAGTAAAGGATTTCGTGAAATGCACTCCTTCATAATAGAAAAGGAGCAATGACAGTCTTAACTGTGATTTGCACAAGGGCCTCCAATTCACTCCACTATAGACTGTAGTACATACCATTCCTCCAGAATTTCTTCTGCATATTCTGTTTCTGTTCACTGAGTCATTTCTCTGTAAGATTAATTGCAGCCATGGTTTTGGCCTGGTTTTAGATTTTTCTAAGCTGTTGACCTCTCCTGCTGAACCTCCAGGGCTGTATCCTACTGTTGGAGCTGTTTGGGATTATAACAGGACCAAGATTTCCACCCTCTCCAGCACAGTCCTGTCATATTCAGATGTGTCTTCTCTGTCGTTCAGTAACATTGTAAATGGTGTTTCTGCAGACAATGTGCTCCTTGCTTCCTTCTTACAGCTCTGATACTTTGCTGTGAGCAGAAATGACATCAAGTAAATGCACAATGAAATCACTGCATATAAAGTGCATAGAGTTCAGCTGCTAGTGGCACATTGCAATTGGGGAAGCATTGAATGGCCCACTCACTGCGCATTCCTCCACTCCATTGGTGGTCTTGATCTGCCTGTAGAGTGTTATTGAAGAGCCCAGAGAAGGCAAAGTATTTCAAGACTTCTCTGCACACACCCAGCTCTGGCTTCTTTAAATGAAAGAAATAGAAAAATCAGTAAATTCTAGTTTTAAAGTAATGAATAGTGAATCAATGGCAATTCGTATGCACTTGCTGAAGTGACACGAAAGTGGACATCCACGAGTAGCTGGAACACAAGCCAAATCATGTCTTTGGGTTGAAACACTGAGAAAGCTTGTGTCACAAATTCTTACAGAAAAATAGAAGCTACAGATTAAGTAAGAGATGGAAAGGATGTACCCATCCTTACCGTTACCATGTTTGTAAGAAACAGTGGGAGAATGGAGGCTCAACATTGAATGGAGAGGGGAAAAATATGGTGAGAATTACAAAACAAAATTAAGTGACCAAACTACAAAAACTTAAATTAAAAAATTCAAAACTGGCAAGTTTTAAAGTACTATTTAGAGGGGGGAAGAGAGGAGAAAGGAAAGTGAGTGATCTTTTTCTCTTTAACCTGCTAATCTTGCAAGACCTGTCCTACCTTAATGCAAATTCTACATTCTAGCTTAGGTTTCCTGTTGTTTTGCTTAAGTGTTCTTGCTGTTTGTCATACTATTCTAGTGTTCTTACCCCTTCTAAAATGTCTTTTTTTCTTACTGTTAGAATGGATTTGCTTGTTTGGTGCCATTTGGTAATAACTAGACTTAAAAGTGGATCAAAGCGTATTACTAAAATTTACAAATTGGTAAACTCTTATCCTATTGTAGCCTAACTATTCTTCTCCACATTTTTTACCACCTCTTTCTCTACTCAAGTTCTTGAGTTGTTACTGAAAATATTATATTACTCAAAATGAGGGAAAAAGAAAAGAAAAAAGAAATTACAGGTTTACATGACTGACAGCACTTTTGCTCTGCTTCTGATATACGAAGGCAATTTCTCAGTGGTGCTTTTTTTGTTTGATATGGATTTGTTGAATGACAAAGGACAAGGGGAATGCAGAGTTAATTCTTACCTAAATATGTTTGTATGCTATTAATTATTTTTGTTCTATAGGGCCAAACTTGGAATGCCTCAGTTCTTGAGTCCTGAAGCACAGAGTCTTCTGCGAATGCTTTTCAAAAGAAACCCAGCAAACAGATTAGGTAGAGTGTTTAGGAGAATATTTGAAGTTTAATTAAAATATTGGTAACATCAGTGATCATTAAAGTAATTAAATGTACAGTTTATTATGTAAAATGAGTTTTGAAGTAAGAATATAGTTTGCCTGTTTGCTTTTCTAATGATCAACAAAATATTATCACTTCTGCTAGCCATACATCTAAAATTAATGCAGAAGAAATAACAAATATAATTTTGCTCATTATTCTTTAGACCAACAAGAAAATAATTGATGGACATTTTTCTTCCTTTATAAAAGGAGCGGGTCCAGATGGAGTTGAAGAAATTAAGAGGCATGCATTTTTTTCCAAAATAGATTGGAATGTGAGTATCTAGTTAAAAATCAACTCAGTAAATTTCTTTAAGTATTCGGTGATGTTGTATAACTGTTTAATTTACTCTGGCTTATGCCTTCTCTTCAGAAATTGTACAGGAGAGAAATTCATCCCCCTTTTAAACCTGCAACTGGCAGACCTGAAGATACATTTTATTTTGACCCTGAGTTTACAGCAAAAACTCCAAAAGGTAAAAAGAGAAGAATTAAACAATTTACATATTCAAAAACCAAAAATACTGTTCTTGTTCAGCATATGTCAAGCGTCTTGTTGTTCTGGGGGTTGCTGGACTAAGTGAATGCTCCATAGTTCATAAAAGTTTTTGCCATCTTTGGTGTAAATGTATCATAAGGGAAAACTGAGTTGTTCTATGGTGAAAGTGAAGTACTCTTCAGCAACAAAACGTACACCTAAGTTCAGTTTTCTTATCTAAGTAATCTCTTTCTTAATTAAATGAAAAGAAAGGTTATCCGTAATCTGTATCTGTTTAAAGGCTATATTCTGTGCCTTCATTTAATTCATGATCGTGACTCTACATGCTATGTATATATAGAAGCTGAGTCTTCATTTCAGACTTCCGGTGGCAAATTTGCTGTTTCAGTGTAATCTGTCTGCATGGTTTTACATTGATCTATTCAAAATATGACAGAAATTTTTGTCTTTACAAATTCAGGGTGTTACCAAAATTTGAGTACTACTACTCCATAGATACAAATATGCTTCTATATGTAAATATTTTCTGCAAAGTAATGTGTTTTGTATAATAAAATATTGTCTGACAGCAATAGCTTTGTAGTCATTAATCATCAGTTGTGTTTCTAGATGCTGTCTGCAGACCAATTCAGTAATTATTTATATTTTGGTCCTCAGAAACACTTTCTGCAAATTCCAGTTTCTGTGTACTTTATAGCATAAAGCTGTAGTTTGCTTTTCAGAGTAGACATAATCTCATCTCTACATTTTAAAAACTCTGCTCATAAGTAGGTGGTGTGTTTTTCAGATTCGCCAGGTATCCCACCTAGTGCTAATGCGCATCAGCTGTTTCGGGGATTTAGTTTTGTAGCTATTGCATCAGATGATGAAAGCCAAGCAATGCAGACAGTTGGAGTGCATTCAATTGTCCAGGTGAGTACATGTGCTTAAAAAAAGGTCAATAGAGCAGTATTTCTGTCTCTTGGTGGAGGGATTGTTTCCTTTATCACAGAATGAAGTAACATGACAAAAGTCATAAAGTTATCAGCTTTATACAAGAGAAGTAAAAATCAGATTGTATTATCCAGTTATCCAAACCTCTGAAGGTGCAGGGCCTGTTTAATTACTGAATAGTCACAGGTGGGATTAGGACTTACACTCTCAAATGAAAACATTCTACCATCTCTACTGTATTAACTCTTTCAAGCCACAACTCTAAGGTGAAGGGGAATAACATGCATCTCAGTCTTTCTTCCCCCATGCATGAAAATATCGGTTGATTCGTGCAGTGCAGTAGGAGGCATAGGAGTACAATTGTGAATTTTACCTGGCTGTTTTGTACTGCTTTACCTTTTGGAACCCATGACCCAGAACATGTTTTACTCCTCCCAAGCCACTTAATGTGCTAATCTGTGATATTTTGTGACTAATTCCAGTGTATCATACAACTCAAAGTTACGGTATGCACACAAGCTTTGTTTTCCTAGCAGTATCATGATGACTCTGATACTATCTCCTGTATTAATAATTGTGAGATTGTCACTTTTAATAGCCTTATGCAGTCACTATTCTTATAGAATCTATTACTGCCAGTATCGCTTATTTTTGGACAACAAGCCTTTGGTTAGGTACAGTTTTGTGTGAAACAAGAAAGGTGAACCCCATGCTAGAATGGGGCAGAGGCATGCCTTGCCTCCTTATGAAGGTGAGGTCATTTTAGACTAGAGAGTATACAATCAGCAGGGGAAAAAACAGATGAATATTCAGGAAAAAGAACTGGAAGACCTTTACCAAAACTGGATTTCTGCCTCTTCTTTCTGCTTTTAATAATTAATAGCCAAGGAAGACTGAGTTGTGAAAAGCAATTGGTGATATAGATTGTATTGAAAACTTACTGGTGTATAGGTAGGAATAAAAATACTGCATGAATGGGTTTATTTCTGTCTTTCACTGCAAGGATATTTTGAAAATGCCTGAGAAAATTTAAAAAAAAATAAGTAATTATTCGGACCATAACTATCTCTTCTATTTTTTAATCCACTCATTATGTCTAGAGTATTTGTAGCATGCTTGTTTGTACACATTACCTGTTCCATTTTTAGTAAACTATTACATTTCAAGGGCTTTAGATCCTTTCTTATTCTAAAGAAGCTGCCTAATTTGGTATCCGCATCAGAAGGACATTTGGACCTGAAGTCTTGCTAAAGTTTCTGCAAGCTTTTTTTTACTCCTTCTTTCCCACATAGTTTTGTGGATAAAATTCTCTTTGTATATGATTTCTTTCTCTTGTAAAGGTCTCTTTCTCTGCTGCCTTTCCTCTGTGCTCTTCTACTGCTTCCTCACTCCTATTTCCTCTTTTCTGTGCTGCAGGATATCCAGATGGTTTCCTGCAAATGCTCTGCATCCTTTGCACAAACTCCTTATACTAGAACACCATTTACTTCCCTTACAAGAGTGAACACTTGTCCTTCTTTCAGCTTTTTATTTCTGTGAAAGGATTTCTGACTGCCATTCCGTGCAATTTCCAGTTAATCTGATTCTATTCAGTATGTCTGAATTTTCCAGCTGGCACTCATCTATTCAGATAATAGAAATAGTGATGCTTTTTTGCTATTATTTTATCATGTAGTCTTCCGATCTCCTTTGTTTTGGAGATTCATTCAAGGCTGGATTGGACAGAGCCTTGGGCATGGTTTAGTGTGAAGCATCCCTTTCTGTGGCCGGGTGGTTGGAACTAGATGATCTTAAGGTCCTTTCCAACACTAACCATCCTATGATTCTATCTGTAATGAATCAGTAAATGGAAAAATCATTTTGTCAGTGTCCAAAATACAGTGTGTGGTATAATGATATATTAGACAATGTGTCTAATATATCATTTCTCATACTAATATCAAACAGAAGGTAGTGGCTATTTAGACCATTTTGACCTAGTATAGCCATCAGTTTAAAATTCACTGCAATTCAGTAGGAATTCAGAAACTTATTTTTAATATAAAGTTCAGTTATATATTTAGAATATTCATCAAGTGATAATGTTATTTTGGTAGCAGCTGCACAGGAACAGCATCCAGTTTACTGATGGATATGAAGTAAAGGAAGATATTGGAGTTGGGTCTTACTCTATCTGCAAGAGATGTATTCATAAAGCTTCAAACATGGAATATGCTGTAAAGGTAATTACTTTGTAATAAAATACACTGCAGGGTGTCATTAATTTATTTGCCATTAAGAACATAGCAAATAAGATTTTTTTTTTTATGATAAAAAAGTTCAGATGCCAATGTGAATTATACTAATCAATCAAATAGAATATTCACTGAATATACTATCAACCAGATATGAAAATTTATATATTCTACGGAATTGCTGTGTGTTTTGTTATTTATATGCTGATTTAGGTGGTGGAAAGCAATCTTCAGTCTTCGAAATACCTATGTAAGTACAGTAAAACTGGTGGGAGTTACAGACTGCTTCTAGAAGGAAACATGAAAAATTTATATGACTTCATAATTCTTTAAATGTGTAATTGATTACTTTTATTTAAACATAGCTACAGATGGTTTTATTGCTTCCAAAGTAGATTCAGGTAGCTAGGAGCTCGTAACAGTGCTGAAGTCTGGTATACCTTCGAGAATAAACTTCAACATTTTGTCTTTGTGTGGTAGTTTTTAACAAGGTTTCTAATGTTGCTTTAACGTTATTCTGTCAGGCTTTTTAGGACTACTTTGAAGGCATTAAATTCTTAATTGAAATCAGTGGAGGTCCCTGAAGTGGAATTACAAGTGTTTTGTCTTTCTGTGCTGAATGGTTACTTAGGGAAGCAGGAGTATGGATTAGCAGACTTTAGGGAGGAGGGGAGAGAAAAAAATGAAAAAAATATTTAAATCCCATGCCTTGAGGCAGTTCTCTTTGAGGTGTAAACGGTTTCCTACTTAAATATGTAAAATGGGAAATAAAATTAAGTATGTATTGCTGTATCCCTGTATGGATTGTCTACTGGAAACCCTCCAATTTCAGTTTTGTAGTTACATACTTGCCTTTGGTTCTGACCAGGAACACATTTTACTGTTTTGCTGCAATTCAAAGTAATTTCTTGAAACTGAAAGAAAGTACTCACATAGCTATTAATTCCCTACCATTTCATAACATTTATTGTGAACATTGTCTCGTTTTTCTGTTGTCTTTGTGGCTTTTTTCCCTCAAGGAATCATGAAAGAAGAATAAGGTGATCAGTGGGCAATGTGTTGGGATAGTACTGGTAGCAGTAAGGGCTTAAGGATATCAAAAGGAACAAGGAGGTTAGATGGAGATGGAGAATACATTTGAGAAAATTCTACAGTTCAAAAGGAGAGGAAAGAGTCAAGAATGCTTTTTAAGTAGGACAAAATAGTATTTTGCTTGTTTGCACAGGGAGAACTTCAGAGCTCAACAGCTAGCATCCAGAGGTTCAAATGAACTTTTATAATTGAATGCTAATCTGAATTAACTCTCAGGATTTTTTTCCTTTTTATTTTTGGTTCCATTACTCTCCTGCTTTGTCTTTTCCTGCACTAAATATTACTTTGAGATTAACTTTTTTAAAATCAGTTCATTAGCATCGTCAAAACAGTAACTCATGTCAAGTTAGGAACTGAAGTTTTACCTACTGAACCTTGCATTATTTATCACAGTGTGAGGGATTAGATCACTTATCCTACAAAACTGTTTTCAGTTGAGAGATTTTTCCATGTTTTTCCAACATCTTTTCGTTTGCCTTCCTGTTACAATTTAACAAACTTTGTTTTGGTTGTAATCCATGCCCTTTACCAACAATAAATACTGTTTATCTGTTTATGCTAATAAGCACACCAAAGTGTTACGCTATGTAATATTCACAAAAATAATTATGCCTATGTATCTATTTCCTCCTATAGATTATTGACAAGAGTAAAAGAGATCCAACAGAGGAAATTGAAATCCTGCTGCGCTATGGACAGCATCCAAATATTATAACCCTGAAAGATGTAAGTAGTGTGATAAAAGATATCCCTTAGTGTATTATAATTGCATATCACTTTCTAACTTGAGAAATTGCTAACTACATTTTATATTTATTGCTTGGGTTTCAGTATTTAAAAATAAAACAAGTCCTAATGCAATTTATTCAGCAAAATCCAATTTTTCACTGAGATGTCTCGTTGTCATCTTTTAAAGATGCTCATATTTTGATACAACGTAATCCTAAGCAGTCAAATAATTTATCCTTTGTAAATCCTAGCACAGAAATAATTCATTTAATGTTGGCTGTATTTTTAAAGGAACAACAAAGTTGGTTTTGTTTGCTTAGTTAACTGTGTATCAACTTCTATTTAATTAGTCAAAAGCAATTTTAAAGTTATATAAAGTTATATAACTGAGGACTCACTTATTAGCAGAATACCCAAAGTAATTTTCATGGACAGTAATGAGTGTTACTCTGTAGTGGACAAAATCTTTTCATGGTCATCACTTTTCTGTACCTTCATCTGGTCTTTTTACGAAGATTACTTAGATGATTTTTTTCTTTTGGTATTGCTCTGACCATGAGCACACTTTGACCATAAAAAGCAAAGAATAATCTAAATTGGAAGAGGTTTTTCATAGTGAACAGTAGATTCTGATGATCTAACAGAAAAAGAAAATGGTCTTTCTCTCCTTGATTATGCATTAAATAGGATTAAAAATTAAACAGACATGTGCTTAATGATTGACTTAGTCTGCAGCAAAGTATTCTGGTCCCCAGAACCTAACCTCAATTAAAACAGCTAACCATTTCCAGGAAGCTGAGCTCATCTGAGGTGAGATTCTCAGACATTTTGAAGTCATAAATGCTGTGGAGATGAGTACTCAAGAACTATGCCTAAAGTTCTCCTCCTGATTTCACCTTACCAATATCATATAGTTTGTCCCTTTCTTGACAGAGTAAGTCAGATATACAAGGGAGCCCACCATGGAGCATACCTTATTGTAAGCTAGATACCATAATTATAATCCCGCTTCCTGTTTGTTCTGCTTCATATGGTTGGACAGTAAAGCTACCTGATACCAACTGTTCTAACAGGGAACTTGACTCAGCATTTACTTTGCTTTTAGTGCTGCATGCTAGATTTATGTGTTACTTCAATTCATAATAGAGTTTACATCATTTAAGCAGGAAGACAAACATAACGAATGTGAGTACTTACCTGAACTTTAGCATTATGCATATTTTACACTCAGAGAAACCCAGGCAGCCTCAAAAAGTTGCCACATATGCTGAATTATTTTACTTTGTAATTAATTCTTCATCATCAGTTATCCTCCAGCAGGACCATCTTTCATTCATGCCAACAGTAATAGATAAATAGCAAAAGGAAACTACAAAATAAAAAAACCTTAAGTCCGCAGTTTCCCAAGCAGGGTTTATGGAAGTACGCCCAGTGTAAGGAAAGAGGTATAGGATTCATATGCAATAGAAACTTGTATAATATTCACTACTGTAAGAATTTGACATTGTTTGTTTGAAGTTTTCAGTGTTCTAATATAGATGCATGGGGCAGATTGCTTGCATATCCCACAATACAAAGATGTGCTATTACAATTTCAGAGGAAAGAATAAAAAGTACTTGGCTTTCAGGCTTCAAGCTCATCAAGATCAGCCTTATTACACGAATAATACAGCCTGTATTTCCCAGTTGATTTGACTCAATTTTTCATTCAATTCTGTAACAAATTTTCAATCTTTCTATTTTGAAATACAAAATTAAAATGTTTCAGCATTTGAGTGGATGTCTTTGGAAATTACAGTTCTGCAAGAAATACCTTCTTTTCTTGTATTCAAAAAATAAATGTAGTAATATTTTTAATTTAGCTTAGAATGGAAATTTTCATTCTTGCTCCCTCTTTTTATGTAACTTAATTCTGAAGGTGTTTGCATTGAAACGATGGATATTCAAAAGCCCAAATTCTTCCTGCAGTGCGCAGTCCTCTGGGGTTTTTCCTTCTGATTGTTATCAGTGGTCTTTTTCAATTACACACTACATGAACAAAAGAAGGAGCTATATTGTGCTAAATCAGATGTCCTTCTTATCCAATATCCTGCTTCTGACAGTGGCGATGCCTAGGAAATGGTGTAAGAACGGAAGAAGCACACAGCTTCCAACAAACCATTACCTAGAAACTTCCTGTGCCAGACCATTTATATGTATTTCACCTTTTTTTACCTATTAGTTATTGTTCTGTAGAAGATCTTTTGTCCTTTTTTTAAGTTATTTAAAGCACTGGCTGAAGAATCTTTTCAGAAGCATTTTAGAAACCTGAATACAGTATCTTACCTCCCTGCCCACGTGCTTATTTATGAGTTCAAAATGCCTAGTATCTATGGGAAATATTATTTCATTTTGCAAAAAAACATGTTTTCTTTCTCCATTACATTATATTTTGTTCATATGCCTACATCTGTTCCTCACCATAGTTTCTTCCAGTTTGTCTGGTAGAGAACACATACTGACTGATCTTTGGCATGTGCCAGGAGTTACTTTTAAAAGCTAGGATCACATTTATTATCTCAGCATAATACTGTGCACCTAACTGTGAAGCAAACTTCAGAAGTATCTATAAATTGCAGATAATTAAATTGCTAATACCATTAGAGAAATCAGAGCAAAGGGAGTGGTTAGTTTGAGGTGCATTTGGGTTTTGTTTGGAGTTTGTAGGTTTTTGGGGATGGTTGGTGTTTGTTTTTTGGCAGGCAGGTAGGACCAGCAAGGGGTGGCAGATAAAATTGCAACCAAATGCATCATAAGCCTATAGAATTGTAAAGCCTACAGAATTATTTCTTTAGTGCTCTTCCTCTTTTTTATTTGGTAAGAAAATAAATCCTTCTAAGCTTAGAACTTCCCAGGTAGTTTAAGACATGGAAATTGGGATGAAACTCTTTTTTTTTTTTTTCCTTTTTTTTTTTTTTTTTTTTTTTTTGTGTGTGTGTGTGTGTGTGTGTGTGTAATTTAGCTGATATCCCTATTTTTATTTTACTACAACTTGGATAATTGTTTCTACTTAAACTAACTAGTTTTTATTTCACATGTATTATTCAAGAGAACAATTGCAACATCATCATAAAAAATAGGCTGAAATAATAATAGGGAACACAGTCTGTAAAAGGTTTCACTAAAGCAGGAACATACTTTCTGGATTAAGTTAAAACCCCAAGAAAGCGCAACTGAAATGAAGTGCTTAGGTGTACCTTAAAACATATTTTGGTATAGTTCAGTCTGTAGTGCCCCCTGGTGGCAATATAAATAATTCTCAATTACTGTTTCCCTGGAATATAAAAGCCAAGCAATTTAAGCCATTTTCCATAACTAAAAGGACTAAAATATACGTATTTTATTAATTTTAGACTTTGCTATATGCTTTATGTTCAGAGTAATGTATAAGTTGTAGGCTTTTTTCATAGCAACTTTGTATACATTAACTTCAGTGTGCATAGAGGCTGTTTGAGGTGAACTTAGTATTTTTGGGTTTGGGTTCTTGGGTTTGTTTTTTGGTTTGGTTTTTTTTTTTTTCTTGTCTGACTTTTCAGTTGAATGATCTCTGATCATATTTTTAATTTGTGCAATAATTGCGCCTAGAATTAGCTTTGGTTTTTCCTTAATTAAACTAGTTTCCATTTATTACTACTTTTTAGTTTCTCCCATGTCTAGTTCAGTTTGTCTCAGTAAAACTGTAGGGAAATCTGCATGTTATTAATCTGGAGGTTTTATTTCTTTAAATATTTACAAGCCAGTATTTTTGTTACTTCCTTACTGTGCTACCTTTTTGTAGAAGGTTGTGTGTACATTTCTGAAGATGAGCAATGTTTGGAAAGCAGGGGAGTGAGAAATATAATTAAAGAAAACAGCTTGTGGATGCACCTGCACTATCTCTGTGCATTCCATAGGAAGATAGCAGAGAATAAATATTTTGAAGTTTAATTGTTATGTACTTTTTGCAGGTGTATGATGATGGAAAATATGTATATGTAGTAACAGAACTTATGAAAGGAGGAGAACTGCTGGATAAAATTCTTAGGCAAAAATTTTTCTCAGAACGAGAAGCTAGTGCTGTTCTCTTCACAATAACAAAAACAGTTGAATATCTCCATGCACAAGGGGTAAGTTCTCATCTTGGAAACAGTGCTTAGAGGTGTTAATACTCTTTTCAGAAGAATAAACTCATACCTTGATATGTTTTTCTGTATGGTAATTAAGTAATTTTTTGTAAGTAATTACACTGTAGCAGGAATTTGTGTTGAAATCAAAACATTCCCCATCATGTGAAGATCTCCAGATAATGGAGATGATGCAGCTCTTTCTGCGTCTGAATTTGATCAAGACTCTACAACTCAACAACTCAAGCAGACTGGTTCTAGAAACAGTCTGCCAGATCCCCAGCTCTGCTGTTTCCATTGCCTACCCTACCTCTTCCATTGTACCCTTTTTAGGATCTATTAAAAAAAAAAAAATTAAAACCACCAACAAGAATAAAACTGGTTTTTTTCTTCTGCCTCTTGGAGCAGTAAAGGATTTCATTTATTTTAATTTATTTCATTTATTACTTAGAGAAAAAGAATTCTGATCTATCTAAATGCCAAAAAAAAAAAAAATGAGGGCTATCAGGAGCCAATTCTGTCATACACTGACATCTCAAGTCAGGATGTTTCCCTTAACATCTACCCAATGCAAATTCTTTAATATCATTTGTATGTTTCAGTTTATAAGGTGCTTATTTCCATAATTTTAAGTATTTGTTTTGTTAAATCTGAGAATTGCAAAGTATTTGCATGCTGAAAAAGCCTTTACTGAAGACACTTAGTATATTAAATGGCCTTACAGTCTGCAGACCCTCTGCAGTCTTTTACTTCTTGGTCTTGGACTGCTTACTTTCTGAAAAAGTGCATAGAGCTTCTGATTCTGCACATCGTTCACTGGAGTTTTGGGTTATCTTCTTGTTCTAATGTGATTACCTTCTTGAAATATTTCACCACTATCTTTTGCATTCAAATGTAACCCTGCAAAAGCTGTAGTTTAATATTAATCAAATACATAGGTCAATCAGGAAGGTAAAGGCCTTCACAGCAGGTCTGTTTAAATATTTAAAAGAAGACATTTAGATCAGCTCTACTGTCTACACTATATACCCCTTTCTTTCCAGATAGCAAAGACTACAGAGGCTTTAGGCTAATTTGTCTTGTGAAGAAAATGTAACAGGTCATCTGATTTCAAAGACTGTCCTTGTGAATTCCAGGTTTTATGAAGGCTTGCTATAACACAGCTTCAAATAAGATCCGATTAATCCTGCCAGACCTTTGGCAGCTTCTACAGTTTTTGTCAAGCATTTTACGTCTTAATCCTCTACAAAATAGCCACTTGGGAACCACTATGGGGTTTTCTTGACATGCCAGTTCCTTAGGAAAAAACCTTTTTGCTATTTTGTTATTTTTTTGGCAGAACTACATTAAAATTCATTCTTAATTAGGCATTAAGTGTTTGCAGTGAGATTAATTCAGATTATCTCAATGAAGAGAATGGAATACAGAGGGTTACTCCAACATAACTAGCGTGTGGTTATGTAGCACAGTGGCGCATGAGCAGCTACAGACATCCATGACTCCAAAAGATACTACTAGTCAAAGGTTCTGATTTAAAGAACCTTGTAGGTATGCATGTTAAAGTAAGAAATATATATATTCACCCACTAGAACTAGACATTTGGAATCATATGTACAAATAAATTAGGGAAGAGTGGGATGTCTGCGTGGGGCTTTATAATTAGAGTTTCCAAGTTATAACTGTAGTACTCTAGACACCAAAGAGCATCAGAATACTGTAGCTGATATTAGAAGCTGAAAATCTGGAAAGTGATTGCTGATGGGAGATTTGAAATTAGGTAGCAGAATTGAGAATTATAAAACCTTTCATATGGTTATTGTATTTAGTGGTTTGTTTTATTTTTTTAGGTTGTTCATAGAGACCTCAAGCCTAGCAATATTCTTTATGTCGATGAATCTGGTAATCCAGAATCAATTCGAATTTGTGATTTTGGCTTTGCAAAACAACTGCGAGCAGAAAATGGTCTTCTGATGACTCCATGTTACACAGCAAATTTTGTCGCACCAGAGGTAAATACCAGGATAGCTTATATGCCTTGATTTATTTTGATGGTGTTTTTTTGCTACTTAGATATTTGCTTCATTCTTGTGTAACAGTGAAATCACTTTGTAAATATTGACAATTTGTAATATCACTATTTGTGGCATAATCAAAGCATTTCTAAGCATTTTTAACTTCAGAAAAAAATATTTGTCTCCCTCAGGTTTTAAAGAGGCAAGGTTATGATGCTGCATGTGACATATGGAGCCTTGGAGTTCTACTTTATACCATGCTGACTGGGTAAGGGTGATTTTAGTTTACTTTGCTGTAGAAGAGCAAAGCAGTATAAACAAAAAGAATAATAAATGTAGGCACACTGTTGAGGATGTTTCTATCAAGGTACTGATTAATCTCAGCTTTGGCTTCAGTACGGGTAGCATATGCTTTGTCTCTAGTAGAAGCCAAGTTTGCAGGGGCTGATGTGAAAAATTCCTGGCTTCTTATATCTCATCTATTTTAGGGGTTTAATTTCTGCTTTATGGTGATTTAGGAGTAAGAACTGATTGCTTCATATGAAAGTTAGCTGATTAAGCAGCATATATGTTGAAATATATGTTGCAAATATAATTGCAATGCATGGAAGCATGATTGCATGCAAAATTCAGCCACTGGATAGTTTGAACTGAGGCACTTAAGATACAATAAGCGCAGCAAGTGCATTTATATATGCAACAGAAATTAATTGTATAAAATATGATGAATAATAAATTCAAGTATAGTTCCACAAGTTCGAAAGATAGTGGCTATTGCACCTGCCAATTAGATTATCTTTTTATGATGGATTATTCAGATTGCCACTTTGGTTGAGAGTTAATATCATCATTTTTTAGTTGTTGGTATTCTGGCAGTGGCAGCAGCAGCAAAAATGCTTATAGTAGAGCAAGGAAAATTGCTGCACCTTCCTCTAGTATCAAACCAGTATTTATTCTTTTTCAGCCTCTTCATAGTGTCTTCATTTTTAATTTTATAACAGCTTGTTTTATTACTTCACTGAAATGGGAAGGCTTAAAGAATACTTTCTGTAATTCAGGAACTACCGGTACTTGGACTGCTATAAGAAAAAAATCTGGTTTTCATACCAGATATAGAGGGAATGCATGCAGTAAGAACAGATCTGTAGTCAGTACTATGCGTTTTCATATGTTAAGAATAATTTTTTTACAGCTATTTGACTATGTTTGGACTATATTTATGTTGAACTCACCGAATATTGTGATCATTTATAACAACTATAGAGGTCCGGGTTATGGAAGTTGTTAACATCGAAATTGTTTGTTTAAATAGCTACACTCCTTTTGCAAATGGTCCTGATGATACCCCAGAGGAGATTTTGGCCCGAATAGGTAGTGGAAAGTTCTCTCTCAGTGGTGGTTATTGGAATACAGTTTCAGAAACAGCTAAGGCAAGTATATTTGCTTTGTCCTTTGTGGAATGAGAAATGGGTTGGAGTGTAACATGTTGCTTATAATGTATATGTTGTATCACTTATGATTGGGTAAAAATACTGATACTAGGAGTTTTTTGTTTGCTATTTATGGTCCTTTCACATTTCAACAGTCCCTTGCATGTAGGAATTAAAACAGGTGTGCCTTATACAATAGCAATTAACAACTGTCCTTAGAAATATAGTGTATTTTATCAGCATTTGCACAATCACCCATGATGAGAAATGCTGTAATTAAAACTCAAGTGGAAGCATGACATTCAAAAATTATATCTAAATCAGGATAATGAAAAAATTATTATAATCACCATGTGCTCCACTGATTCAGGCTAGAAAAGTAAATAGTTTTTCACATTTTTCTGTTGGGTCAGTTCTTCACAGTTATCCAGAACAGTTTATCTCATACTCTTTCATTAGGATTTGAGCAGCTTATTCTTTTAAGTAAGAACTTTCAGTCCTTAAGGACATCATATCTACTTAAAAACAAAATAAAAAAAAATAAAAAAAAAAAAATTAAAACCAGCCAATGAAGTATTGTATTTTCTTTCTATTGCATTTGTATGAAGTAAAAATTTTAAACAACTTTTTTGAGAGGGGAGGAGTACATTTTTTACATCAAATGGACTCTAAACTGAAGTGTGCAATATCCTTTATTCCCCTTTTGTGAAGGGGCAGTAAAGTCCTAAAGTTCTTACAAAATTGTTTACATATGTTGTGCTCTTTCTAGCTACTTGATTTGTGATGTGCTTTCTAATGTTCTCTTCACACAATTCAATCATTTTCCCACAAATCATGTAATTCATTTGATTGGGCAAATCAACCTGTTAGAATAACATGTCTACACTAATCTGTAGCATCACCTTTTTGTTCCTTCAGGGCCATTCTATTCAGTTGTACTTGGGAGTCTAGAATGAACCAAAAACTTACCAGCTATGGAAAAAAAACCACCTTAGATTCCTTTTTAATAATATTTTTTATGTTCAGATTCTTTTTTGAATTACAAAAGCATTTTATATGAAAAAGTCCAGTATTGCTAATGTAACTGAAATTAACTTAGATCCAGATTTAGTCAACTGTGTTTCTGTACAACTAATTACTTAACGTAGAAATATTATTTATGCTTTACCCTTACTGACTGATATCTAAAGACAGCTATAAAATATTATGCTGCTGTATAAATTTGTTTTCAACTTCTTACTACCATAATTTCGAAAGGGTAAAATAGAAGTTCAAAAGGTGGTAGAAAATGATGTACCAAAACAACAGTGTGTATCTCATCAGATGTTGAGAGCCATTTGCATGTAAAGAAAGTAAATAGAACATGGTGTTTCCTCTCAGCAGAGCTGAGTGACATGACAGACAAACAAGACCTTACATATATGGCCAGCAGGAATACTAAAATTCAACCTTCAACTTTCACAGGTTGAAAGCTTACTACACACTGGGAAGTCATGCAAAGGAAAGGATCGTTGTTATTTTCTTAACTGTTCTTTTTCCCATATTGATTCCCCACATACCTGTTGCTTGTTATTGTTAAAAATAAAATACTGGTATAGCCCAATGTGCGTATTTTGATGTTTGCGTATTTTGCCTTACTTAATTGGATACTTTTTTGTGTGTTACCGTACACCTGTTAAGTCATGTAAGTAAAAGAGAAAATGTTAACATTGCCAGGCAGCTTTTCAGCATTTCAAACTGACATTATGAATGTGTTTTTTATAGCAGTGAAATCTTTGGTTTTGAACTATGACTTGGTTTACAGATTAAGTTTTACTATTGCTTGCATTGACTCTTTGTATATCATTTGACAGGACCTTGTTTCAAAAATGCTTCATGTTGACCCACATCAAAGATTAACTGCAGCCCAAGTTCTTAGTCACCCCTGGATAGTTCACTGTGACCAGTTGCCTCAATACCAGCTGAACAGGCAGGATGCTCCCCATTTAGTGAAGGTAAGTATGTATTTGTTCAGCTTGCTGTCTAGCCACGGTAAGTGTAAACAAAAGGGTTAAAAAGAAAAAAAGGTTATGGTAGCATGTGTTTTTTCTAAATACTATTTAAAAGTTATGACTTGGAGTTGCAATAAGCCATAAAGTGAACTTGTAATATCTAATAGGATTTCATAAGAACCCACTCGGGGTGGGGGGAGGGAGGGGGAATCCAACCAAAAACCAAGTAATACATTTGAAAGACTTTAATTTTCTTAGGTTTGAAATTTATTGGACTTACACTGGGAGGCTTACTTGCCTTAAGAACCAGCACAGAAGAAACTGTTCTTCTGGTAGTGAAAATGTTGTCAGATGACAATAGGGGAGCTGAAATACAGTTTGACTGATTTTACAGTTTCAGAGGAGGTTAATTGTCAATGGCTAAAAGAAAATACTTCATGATCACAGTATAAGCTAAAAAGAAGTCAAAAAGGCAGAGTTAATTAATATGGTATTGTACTGCTCTGCACTCTGTCTGAAACACAGTCTGGTTTTGACCCTGATAAACCTTTTTGACTTAGAACAAGCAGAAAGAAATAAAAAATAATTGAATTCTATTTCTCTATATTCCACCCTGCCTTCAGTCCTATATCCAAGAATCTGTTGTGCAACATAAAAGGGATCTGAAGAATATAATTAACACTCTGAGTCAGCTATTAGAAATTTCTAGCATCCAGAAACACAAGTGGAAGGTCGGAAGTTCAGATCCCACAGGTTACAACTTCCTAGCTTTTTTTTTTTTTTTTTTTTGTATATCTTCATGTGCTGAATGATGTGGGTGATTTTTTTTTAAATATTGTGTTGAAAATGGAAATGATTATGTAAGTGAAAATGGAAATTATTATGTAAGTGATAAGCAGAGACAGCATCTACTGGTGGGATTTCATCCCCCAACTATCTCACAAAGCATAGAGACAGAACTTAATTTAGCAATTTATACCTTCTGGGTTTGACTTTTTAAGCAAGGTAAAATTGCTTTAGATTGATGTGAAAACTATTTACTACCCTAACAAACACTCACTCCTAACACTGCTGGTATTTGAGTATTGCGGTGGTATGTTTGTGTTGTAGATGAAGGTAGACTGGAAGTTAAAACTCGTTCAGAAACTCTGGCAGTTAGCACTGTGATCTCTAGTGTGTGCATCAGTCACGACATACTCTTCTTGGGTTTTTCCCCCTCTGCCCCACAGGGTGCAATGGCAGCAACATACTCTGCTTTGAATCGCAATCAGTCACCAGTTTTGGAGCCAGTTGGCCGTTCTACTCTTGCTCAGAGGAGAGGTATAAAAAAAATTACCTCAACAGCCCTGTGAAGTGACCTCAAACAGATACTTGGTACCATGGCATAAGATGATAGCACAAATCATGGCGACAGGTAGCACATATCTGACAGATACCTGCAAGCACACTCTGTCCCAGCTGGTACCTATAATGCTGCTGCTCCTGCTGCTGCTATTGCTTTCATCTACTCTCGCTTTAAACTGTTGACAGCAAGTTACTGATCTTACTGGAGCTTCAAATGGAGTGACAAGTGGAAACACAATGAAAATTATCATGTTCACGATTGAATAAACCAGAAGAATTATGAATGCCACCTCTGTCAAAAATACACTGAATAAAGCACTCTGCACCACATAGCATTATTTTTATAAGGAATATTTTTTGTCCCCTAAAATATTCTTTGTTACAGGTAGAGATGGACAGTTTATGTTAAGCACTTAGCTTAAACAATCTCTTTATATTAGCACTATATACTTCGTGCCATCCAACATTTTGTATGTTTTTGTAAACAGTTCACAAGCAGTACGTTTCTGTGCTGTTTTCTTTAATGTATACATGCCTTGTTTTACTTAGATATTACTAATCATTTTGACAATTAAGTCTGATTAAACGGTTCAGCTGGATTAATCAGTATTGTTGGACAGCTCTAAAAGAAGCCTGACTGTTAAACAGCTATTGAATGTAATACTATGAATACGTATTTCTCCATGTCTATGTCTTTTCTACATTTCCATGTTTTTGACACTGCATGTCATGTTATAAAAATCAGGATGCTGTTTATAGTATTCAAAACTTAAACAGTGAATCTTTCTCCATACTATATATACAATAGGTAATATAACCCAGAGAAAAGATAACTCTGTCTTTTGTTCCCCCTCCTCTCCCTTTTATTCTCTCCGATCTAATCTCTGGACTCAGGAATCATAGCTAAATCCTTTCTGATAGAGGACATTTCTATATTGTTTATTTCTTATAATCCATTGTTAATATTTTATCTCTATCCTGTGACTTTTGTTTAAGCTGCAAAGGATTTGTTCAGTGAATGTTGGCATTATAGAAGAAAGGCTACATTGAAGATAAAGCAAAACATATTGTCTGCTAATAAGCAGAAGCCTGCAAAAAGCAGGTTTAAACTGCATTCGCTGCAGTTGCAAAACTGATGGATCTGATGTTCTGTCAGTTATTTTCTGATAATTGACATCCAAAGCAAAATGAGAAGAGAGTCATCCAGATCAGTCAGGGGTTAGAAAAGGGTCATTGTAATGTATCATGAAAATAGAATTGTCCCAGTAAGATAAGACAAAACTGTTCAGAGTGAGTGCTTCGCTTTTCCCCAGGTGGAAGCAAGTTTGTAATGAGCGTGAAAGACTAATTTTCAGTACTAATATAAACTTCTAATACTCTTGGCCTCTTGGCATCTTAAGTAATTAAAGGTGTTTTTTGACAGCTAGTCTTGAAAAATCAAATTACCCACATGAGAACATGCGCTGGAATGTGTTTGGATTCAGTCAGTGGCCCACTCCCCCAAAATGATACGCTGCATCAACTCGTTCCAGATATGAAAATGGCTATTGGGAATTCCAGCTTTAATAAATAATGGATCTGGATGAACAGCTCAGTGAATAACACAATTTAAAAACTGAAAGGTGCAATTTTGTGTTTTGCATAAGAAGGCATTTTCTTGATTTAGGGATATTAAATTTTTTTATGGTGATTAATTTGCTAGTTTCCCTGAAATCATCAGAGGTTTACTGAAAGGGAGAATCACCTTTATGGTATCACAGATTTGATCTAAATGAATGCAAGAGTGTTCCTTCTGTTATAGGTTTTTCTGAGTTCCTTGGGGAAGGGATCCCATGTCTATTGCCCTTAAGAATTTGTTAAATGTTTAATCAATTGTGTAAAGAATTGCATTTATGAACAAGGATTCTTAAATTTCTATACATCTTAGAAAACTGAACATACAGCTCTTCCAAGCAATTAGCATTTTTCCCTTACTTGGTGCTCTAGCGCTGAAGTTCCCTTGAGTTGTAGAGATGCATCTACCCTTCCTTCAAGAAACATCTTTCGCTAAAGGCAAAAAAAGGCCATTTGGGTTTTTTTTGTTTGACACTGGCTGCAGCTCCAGAGGAATTTAATAAAACTTTTTCTTTCAGAAAATGTATTTTCAGCTCTGTGAGCGATCAGTAAGTCAGGCTTCTCAAAACCTAGAAACCATACCTTCTGGAGTGGCTTTTAAATGTGTTAATCTAAAGATTGTGGTATCTAGTCAACAAAAGAGATTTAAAACTGAGGCTGTTGAAATGAAGGGATAGCAGTAATCGCTAGTGTCAATAATAGCATTTCAGTTCAGAAAGGAATTTCTCCTGTGTTCTCGGTGTGTATATATAGCTGCCTGGCAAAGAACAGACCAAAAGGAGGAAGTGCTTTACTGTTGGCAATATCCATGTTACAGTAATATGAAAGTACTTTCATGAGTTTTATTTTAGCCATATTTTGTGGCCCTTGAGCTCACTGGTCATTAGCCAGATAGTGAAGCAGAGTTAACTCCTACGTCTTACATATCTACATTCTCAAGTGAGCTGTTAATTTAGACTTTACAGATGTTGCTACTGTGTTGTGTGTAAAGCAACATAGAGTGATCATTTTAAATGCTAATAAAACAGGGCAGTTTAGCACATGCTAAATCAATGTGTTGAAGTCTAGATCCACTACAGTTTGAAGTTACTTTCTAAACCAAGATATAAATGGCCCATGAATGCAAAAGGTATGTTTTACAAGCCAGAATTACATGGTAATTTTGTGTACCTTACCACCTGCTTTGGATCCATGCTCACAACTTCACGTTTATTGTTATCATTTTGTAGCCACAGTTGTTAGAAGATACAAAGAAATCCACATAGTGCTGCTTTAGATCCCAGCACCTTTCTATTAGAATATGAGTATGTATGACACACTGCGTAACTTCATTGCTGGGCTGCTGCTTGGTCTGCAAAGCATAGCAAGTAACTCTAGGATACAAGAGTCATGGAGAATAAAAAAGGAGAACTGCAGATACAGGTGAATTTTCTGTATATAGATCATGGTTTGTTTAATGTGAAATTACCACTTAACTGTATTTGAGAGCATGAGAGAACAGAGGGAAGAGTATAGTTGCAATACCCAATAAATGCCATCTATATCCAGTAAGGGCAAAGTTCTTTATTCATAATCACTATAACATTGAATGAAACTTCTAAGGAGTTTTTCAAGAGAATATTTAAAACTTTTTTCTAAAGAGGCAAGGGCGTAAGAAAATAGATTTACGTGTCTGGGACATTTTTGTGTGTGTGTTGCTTTTGTAAATGTGGTGTACCAACTAAAGCTGTGCTTTTCTATTATTGGAAGGAAAGGATTCAAAGTATGCTGGCCCTTAGTAAGTGGCAATGGTTAATAGATGAATTTTCACTTATGAAAATGATGTAAATGATTAGCTTTATCTTGATACTCTTGACCTAATCAAAGGGAAGGTGTACTTATGGGGGATGTAATTATTTTGCAACCTAGTTGGGGGGGGTCTACTTAAAATGTTTTTAAGAAATGACAAAATCACAGATAAAATATTTTTCTACAATTCTATACAATCATTCTTTATACTAGTTTTCTCAGCATGGCATGTGAGTCTGAGGTACTGTTCCAGGACCTTGTTCAAGACTATTACAACAGCATCTCTTAGATGCTTGGCACTGCTGTCATAGAACTGAAATGCTAGTGAAAGAAAAAAAAATTGTACTGAATACTTTAAATGATTGTTTTGTTCAGAGTCTGATCTAGGAAATGTTCCAATCATGCTATTAATGTGTAATTAGAACTGTTCCAGATGTAACTATGAACAGTTCTGGAAAGGTATCATTGCTTATATTCCTGTCTAATGGCAGGTTTTGTAGTCTTCAAAAGAAATTGAAATTTCTACTATGAATAAACTTTCAAACATCTTAAAGTGCTTTTTGGTTAATCATTTGTTCTGCTCAGTTATGTAAGTTCTTCATTAACACTGAAATACATTACAGTGTACCAAGTCTGCAGTTCCAACCAGAAAGAGCTTTTTAATAAGCAAGTGTTTGTCGGTTAAAATGTCACTGCATTACATAAAGTTGCAGCAGCTGTGATAGAGCATTGTAACCAGAGGTCTTGCTGAGGATGCCAAAAGGTGGCTCTAAGAGGACATGAAGAGAATAACAAGCAGAAGCAAGCACAACGCTAGGGCAAGAGGAGCAGGTACCACTACCTTCCGGCTGGAGTTCACACCTTAGATCCCAGGTGTGCACCAGCACCATCCTGTGCCCCAGCACGAGCCTTGATCCTGCCTTTCTAAATCCATCTTTAAATGAATTTTCGAGTAAACTGGGTCATTTTTAAGCCCTGAGAAGCCCTGGAGAAGGGAAGAAAAGAAGGGATCAGTGTAACACTGGACCCCGAGGACTTGCTTTACTTCAGACTTCCCTTGCTTTCACACCCTCCGCGTGCAACCCTTGGTCTACCAAAGGTTGATGGGGCGAGACTTCTCCCGGGCGCTGCTCGCCTGCCCCGGCCAGAGACCACCGCAGGAACCCCGCCTTCCCCACCAGCTGCCGGAGCCAGGCCACACTCCCGGCACAGGGGCGGGGAGGGGCCCGCTGTGGCTGTCGTGGGGGAACCGTTCTCCGGCGTCGCCGCTGCAGGTCCTAGTCCGAATTCGCGCACGCGCGGGTCAAACCAAAGCCACCGGCCCGGACCGAGAGCGCCCCGCAGGCCCTCCCAGCACCGCCCCCTAGAGCCTCTGATTGGCCGCCGGTGCCCGCCAGCTGCGTCGCTCTGACCAGTCGCGGTGCGCCCGCCCATCGGGGCGTGTCCCCCCGACGTCGCTACGCCGCCGGGAGCGGGCAGGCTGCCGGGAGGACGCATGCGCAGAGAGGGCACCGCCGGGAGGCGGAGAGCCCTCCTGCCCGCCAGGAGGCGCTGTGGGTCGGATCAGCGCCCAGCAGCCGGAACGCACGAGTCAGCCCCAGCCCCGGACCCGGTCCTGGTCCCGCTGTGCGAGGAGCTGCTGCCTTCCTCCGCCTCGCGCGAGCCGCGTGAAGCCCCAGCCGCCGCCCCTGCCCGTAGGCCCTCCGCGGCTGAGCGCCCGGCGCCATGCCCAAGAATAAAGGTGAGGCGCGCTACCCTCCGCTGGGCCTCCTTTGGCGGCCCGGCCCTTCGCCGTAGCTACGAGGCCGGGTCCTAGCGCGGCCGCGCTGGGGAGGCCCGCGGAGGCTCCCGGGGCCACCACCGTCGCCTTTCACGTGGGAGCCGCCGCGGCCCGGTGCCCCCGGGCGGGGCGGGGAGGGGGCGGAGGAGCCCGCCCGCCAGCCAGCGCGCGTTGCTGTACCGGCGGGTCCCTGCGGCCGGTTCTCCCGGCAACGCTCAGGCGTGGGTCCCGGTCTGGCCCCGGTCGGGCGCAGCCCAGCAGCGTGTCGGAGGCTTCTGGGGCCTGGGCGGCCGGGAGTGGAGGCCTTGGCGGGGCCTGGCTGTCAGGGACGTCCGCCGAGGAAGTGAGCGGGTGTGCTGTGCGTTTCGCTCTGTGCTCTCGCTGGGTACGGCGGCTTCTCCCTTCTCCCCAGCTCGCTGCCTGAAGGGAACGAAGAAATGAGAGGAAGGGAACAGCACCATTTTAATTGAGGAAGGGGTGGCGAGGAGAGTAAGAGCTGTTGTTATGTGTCTTCACGAAGAGCATCTAGTCCTGTTGCCACGTGTGTGCGTTTAAAAAGGGCATCTTCACTTGGAGCATAAGCCTTCACCTGAGTATTTCAGCATTACAGCAACCCCTCAATTTATGTGCAACGGGGCATCCCACCATTATTTGTGAGGTATCTGGCTGCAACAGTAACAAAAACTGAAAATGGAGATCTTGTGCAGATCTCTGTTGAAGGCTACTGTCGTTCCGGAGCATCTTTTAATTGTTATGTTACCATTCAGTTAAAAATTTGGAGCAAAAATGTTAAAAGCAAGCAATAAATCTAGATCTGGATGGGATACTTAAAACAGTCAAGTAAAGAACAAGCATGGAAAAAACCCATAAGTGTGATTATTTCATTCACTGTATTCAGAGATAGTAACATGTGCTTCTTTTCCTGTCTCCCCTTTTAATTTAGGCAAAGGAGGTAAAAATAGGCGACGAGGTAAGAATGAGAATGAATCGGAAAAAAGAGAACTGGTGTTCAAGGAGGATGGGCAAGGTGAGTCTCTAACTATAGTACTATAGTATTGTTTTCATCAGATACTGTAAGTGATGTACATTGATACACAAGACATCTAGATGTCTGAGAAATACAAAGTTATTGTGCTATAAAGAGGCGTTCTTACTGGGGTTGTAGTTGAATTCTAAATGACATACTTGAGTGTAGGAGGAAGACCTTAGGTAAAGGGAAATTTTTAAATAGCTTCACTGCTTAAGAATGATGTCTGTCTTTCCTTGACCTTATTGCGATGCCGTGTGTAATACAGTGTGTATGTAAAAATTCCCTAGAAGTCCCTTGAGTAGCTCTGTGTGAGGGTCAGTAAGCACCTGGCTTGGGTGATGTAGTTCAGTGCTGCCAGTAGTTGTCTGTGAGACGCACAGTCCCACTTTCTGTTTTGTACCAACTGGAACCGTTTCTTGGATCTTGCGATGAGCTCTCTGAAGTCCCTGACCTGGCAGAACAGTTCATCTGACTGTTCTCCTGCTGTCCCGTGATGTTTGGTTGAATTAGCTCTTGGGCTGGGACATCTAACAATTTTAAACCAGGAGCACTAGGTCAGGTCCTTACGTGGATGTTGTCAAGTAGAGTAAGCCACAAGAGTGTTCAGCTGGAGGGTGGATTCCCTTCTCCACTGCCTTGTGGTGACAGTGAGATTACCTCCTTTTTGGTTTACTCTGGCTTGTGTGTCATGCACTTGTGGTTGCTCACGTATACTCAAGGGCTTGCGTAGTGACCAATTAATGAGTTGGTTTGTTCAAAATACAGGGAAAGTACTGATTTAAATCACTGTAAAAGAAGTGACTCTGAACTTACTTTTTAAGCTCTTTCTGATATTCTGTGACAGTTAAAAAAGGAGTTGATTTTGATGCAGCTGTAAAACATAAAATCCTTTTCACCTCCCAAGCAAAGTCTACTTAATGAAACATTACTCTCAGTTATTAATAGTCTCATGTGTGGCTTGTTGGACTATCTAACTTGTGCTGAGGAAAGATTTTAGAACAGTGCAATACAGCTCCAGCTAATTGAGAAATTACTTTTTTCCTGGCAGATATGGACAGTCAGATAATGGTGTAATTCTTACAAGCTTTATAATAATAATGTTATAATTCTTACAAGTTTTATTACTTTTAGTTAAATGGTAATACGTTATACTGCAGACTTTAATAGTATGTGAAGTGTTTCAGTAGTGATTTCTGGAACTTGGTGAGGGAAGGACATTAAATATAAGTTGAGAGACTGAGGGTGGGTGTTGGAGAGAAGTTTCATAGCTCTCAGCTGATGCCTGGTTCTTGCCTTTCAGACAGTATCTGAGAACAGCAGAACGTGTCCTTTCAAGAGCAGCATTTTTCCCCACAGAGCCTCTGCAGGAGGCATTCAGAGTATCAGTATATAGGATGTGCCACTTTCTTCTCTTCCCTCAATGACACATAAGATTTTGTCACTTAGCACAGGTGCTAAGTGTCATGAAGTTTCAAACTCTGCGTGTGACTTGACAGTTCCAAAACTACCTGTAGTAAGCATTTCAGAGGGAACAAGAGCATGGATACCACTAAGAATGAGCAGTGTTTGAAAGTGTTAACAGTGATAAGAAAACAGTGATACATTCAGCAGCCTGTGTGGCTGATGAAAGCTCCTGTCAATTGTCCATGTTTGATAAAATGTTACAGCAAATTTTGGTTACAGTAGCAAAAGTTATTGGTTGTTTCATAAAGCTGCTGTATTTGTTTAGAAATTTTGCTGTGTGGCACTTAGTTCAAGGTGGCCTTGGTAACAGGTGGACTCAATCAACTTAAAGGTCTCTTCCAACCTAAGTGATTCTGTAATTCAATGATTCTGTATGTTACCATCTCTTTCAGAATATGCACAGGTGATCAAGATGTTAGGCAATGGAAGACTGGAGGCATTATGTTTTGATGGTGTGAAGCGGTTATGTCATATTAGAGGGAAACTAAGAAAAAAGGTAATTCTGAAGCAGTGCAATAGAATACAGTGGCATTATGCATGATATGTAATTATAAAAATTTACACATTACAAAATAGGTAATTACAAAAGTTAACATTTCTATTGTATTTAACATCTTAGACTTATTTTTTGATAGTAAACTAGCTTGTTCTTGTTTTGATAATACACTTGTTTGTATTGCCGGCACAGAAATTGGCTTTGACTTTTGAGTGAAGCTGGCAGTTGAAGGGCTGCCTTTGGATGTGTGTATTTTAGAGGAGATGTTTTTTTTGTCTGTGTATGAAATGCGATTTTTTTACGTTCTTGGAAGTTATATGTATATGGCTGATTAAAAAGATCCCTAATTTTAGGTGGGGAACCTGATGACTGTTCGGAAAATCAGCATGTTTTGTCTGGGAGAAGATCAGTACTTAGCTTACCAGGAGAACTTCTATTAATGTGAAGATTGACACCCAGCATAGGAAAATTAAAGTGTAAGAGGGTTGTCTGAAGCCAACATTTTTGTATGCTATTTCCCAAAACCAGTAAGAATCAGGGTTGGATAGATTGGCTTGGTTTGATCCAGGGAGAACTGAATAATTATCATCTCACCAGGGCATCATCTGAGCATAAGTTCAATAAGGGTGGTTTGGGAAGGCTTCTTTGCAGCTTCCCACAGGCATCTCAGATACCATCATTTCATTGTTGACTTAATCTGTTCCCAAAGTACTTTCCTGCAAAGCTGATCCGCAACAGTGTGTACCTTCCAGGAGGTCAGGTGTACATGTTTGTATTCTTAACTGTGTGGTCAATCTGTGGATGGTGTCACCTCTTGCCCTTGTCAGATGTTACAGCTTTCTGTCCTCTGCTGGTGTGTGTAGCGTACAGAGGAGTTACTCTCAGTCTGTTCCCAATGAATCAGATGTTCACTGTGTTCATTCTGGATTGTTCCACCTGTTTGGTTTGGAGACTAGTGGTATCACAGTAAGCCCTGCTAGCTGCTGCAATGCACTGCAGTAAACTGTTGAAGGTAGTAGAGAATGTGCATAGATAAATGCTGAGTGCTGCAGAATTATTTTCTTGCTGCAGAAAGCATCACTTATCTAGTCCTCAAGTCTAAAATAAAGGAAGTGTCAACTGAAATATATTTAATCTCAAAAAAAGCTGATGTGAGATAGTTCTATCTTGTGCATTTAAATTAGCATGTCCTGTTTTGCAGGTTTCTGGCTTTGGTTTGACTGATTAGCATAGCCAGTTACTAGAAACAACTCCATTCATTTTCCTCTGCTCTTCACTGTGTGTGTCCATCACCCCTTTCATCTGGTTTTTCTTGCATTTTTTGCCCCTGCAGAGCTCAATTCACAGACTGGTGGCCTCATGGATTATTTCTGTTCTCTCAGAAGTTAGGACTTAATGACCATGTTGGCTAGGAGCTCGTCAAATAAAGTTGATTTACCTTAGTAATAGCTCCATATAATGTGAAATAATGTATTTGTGAGTATTTATGACCTTGGTTTTGCCGTTAAAATATGAAATTGGGTGTCTTCATTTTACTGGTTATAAGGTGAAATGTCGGCTGTACTGAAATTTTTCATGTGTCTCAGTAAACTTAAATATGCAGTTTGACTCTTGCGTTATACAACAGAAGTTGAGTTCCTGCAGTATAACATACGTTTTTTCTCTTTCAGGTTTGGATAAATACATCTGATATTATATTGGTTGGCTTAAGAGACTACCAGGTAAAAACTCAGTGTAATTTGCCAATGAAGAATATCTTAAAACCAGCACTTTTAATGCTAAATAGCAGCAGATATCATGAGGAAATTCCCATCTAACTTCTTTTAATTTGTATTCAGTTATGCTAAATCATTACTTTTAGTTTCCTCATATTACAGGAAGATTGTCATGAGTAGATGAGAAATCCTGGTTCAACTTGTTTTTCTAAATTGCACCCTGAGTCCTTGTGAATGAAGGTGCTTACCGGCATCACACTGACATCATTGACTTCTTGTCAGGTGTAGCTGTTTGATGCTCGGATCCTGTGATATAAGGAGGATTGAGCCAAGCACCGATTATTTTATTGTGATAATCAGAATTTCTGGAAATCAGAATGTTGGAGCCTTGATGTTTAGGCTTTTACCTTAGGAGGCAAATTTATCAGTGATCAGTTTCTACTTAAATTTCAAAAAACAGAATAGCATAATTTTGCCTAATATAAAGGTTAACGGAAAACAGTTGTCAATTTTTTATTAGGTAAATGCTTTTTCATGAACCTTAGTGTTGTGTCATCAGTTGTTTGAAGATAGATTCAATTTGTGAAACATGTATTGGAGTTGTAAGCCATCTAGGATACTGTCATTTGCTGTGTACATTGAACTACTTGAAACTAGGAAGTTTTAACTTTCTGACTGACCACCAGACACCTCACTATGTGCATTCTCTGAAGAAAGATTAATTTCAAAGGCATTAAACAACTTCTTAAATTACTTAAAATAGGAGAAAATTAAGTTATCATCCCAATGAAATTAAAGTATTCTACAAATGAGCAATTTCTACTTCACATTTAAAGAAACTGAAGGGGAAGGAGGAACAAGATAGTCTTACGTAAATAATATAGGTGTGGTTCTTCTGAAAATAAGTTAGGTGTTAGTAGTCTGCTGAGGTTAATAGGGAGGTTTTTTTCCTTCATAGATGACTAATACATTCTAATAAATTCTTATTTAGGATAACAAGGCTGATGTTATCCTAAAGTACAATGCAGATGAAGCCAGAAGTCTGAAAGCATATGGGGAGCTTCCAGAACATGGTAAGAATCTTTTCTGTTCAAATGGGAAGTTCATATTGGACAAGAATATTCAATCTGTCTTGAGTTGGTGTGAGTGCACTCCTTTAACTTCTCTAAATCCTGTTTTAGCTAAAATCAATGAAACAGACACATTTGGTCCTGGAGATGATGATGAAATCCAGTTTGATGATATTGGAGATGATGATGAAGATATTGATGACGTAAGTAGTAAACATATATTTTGTGTCATATGCTTGAAACTGTCACCTTTAGCAATAAGCTGTTTTTCCTTGGTTTTGAGCAAGTAAAATAGTACATGGATGTTCAGAATAGCTCACCTTCTCAGAGACTGCTTCAGAAAGTGGTGTGGACATATGCCTGCCAGCTTTCTGTTATCTCATCTATACTACAATCACCTTCTAGTTGACCTCTAAGGAAATAGTATGCTTAGTGTCATACTATTAAAACATACCTGGAGAGAGGCTTCTCATTACCCGTAAGACATCAAAGAGAAAATCGAAGTCATTTGACCCCAAAGACCTAGAGTTACATAGCAGTGTCCATTCAAATGACCATGTTGTATGTACAGATAGATATATGTGTGCGTGTGTGTGTGTGCACAAAGGATTGCAGTTACACAAGTTGTTAACTACATACATACATATAGCTGGGTATGTTCATACATCCAGTTCCTTAAAGGAACTGAAGTATTGCTCTCTGAAGTGTAAGAGCCGTACAAGCTTATGATGGAAAGCAAAGTAGATGGTAAAGGAAGGTTTAGCAGACTAGTAGGGTTTCCTGCACAGTAGGGGGACCCCTCAGGGTCAGAAAGATGTCTCAAGGAGCAGGCACAATGATTGGTGGGTCAGCTCCTGTGCCACATAGGGCAGCTGTGGCCAGCTCAGTCATAAATTGCTGATGCAAGCTATGTTGGACACCAACTGCTGGAAAAGGTTGCAGGTTATAGGTGTCCTGGCAAACTGAATGAACACTTAGGGGTTTTACCTTTCTGCTTCCTTTGTACTTTTAACAACCTCACTGATTAATAGTAACTACAGAAGTCATTGAGGGATTTATGTTCTTAAAAACCAAAGATTTTGTTTCCATTTTTGTTTACATAAAAAGCTGCATCTTAGGTAGTTACTAGAATTTAACCATAATCCTGATTGTCACCATCAGTTGTGTTTCTGCTTGTTGCCAAGACTACGCACACTCCTACATTGTAGTAGTAATATTGTTATAATTCAAATCATACAGCAAATTGCAGAATTAGAATGTGCTGTGAAATGTTTTCTAAGATGATGCACTTTATTTTGCAGTTGACACTGTGTAGAGTCAACTGGCTGAGAGGTTAAGTAATAATGTACTGAGCCAGTGAGTTAACTTAGTTGGATAGACTGTTCTAAGTATATTATTATGTTTTAATTCTTCATCTTTTTAGTCCTCTCTGAGTTGGCAATATGACTAATCCTCTCTAAGTGCTAACATTGACTTCTTGAGGTTCTCAGTGTATTATGCATTAGATCAGATACTGTTAAAATATCAAAATCTTGATGAATTTGTCTTCAGCCTTTCGAAAATTTCACTTCGGGCCTGTCAGTGGTCGAGCTGATTGAAGCTAGAAACGCTTCCTAGTACTGCATGCTTTTAATAATGAAGTATTGTAAGATGTCAAAGTGATAAGTAGCTGTAGGAATATTGAAGTAATAAAATTTACAAACTAATGGATCTTTTTGTGGGATAATGTATTTAAGTGAGTTTTTAAGCTTCTGTCAGCTATGCAGTATACTATTAGTATCATACTTTCAGAAAGGAAAAGATGTCACGAGATAAAATGTGAATAACCTTTCTGAGGATCATTGTAGTCTACCTAGAATGAAGTATAGCTTCCAAGATCAGAGTTAAGGTGAGAGACTTGGTGGAATCTTTACTGTGTTGTTTATCTCAGAAGAATAGTTTAAAAAACATTCATTCTGCCACCAAATTAATTTGACAGTCACTACTTAAGGAGATTACCCTTGAACTCAGGTTTGGTTGCTGTTTTGAGAATCATGAGCTAATTTATGTGCACTCTTGATGCATAGTTATGTCGGCAGAATTGCTCGACTGCGTAACTATAGTAACAGTTGTGGTGAGATAGTAAGAGGAGAGTAATTGTTCACATGTGAAGAGAACAGGATATGAGCTGAGGCAAAAGCAGTACTGTACTGCCTTCACCAAGTCTCCTGTTGAACTGTAAAAATAACTTTAAAGAAAGAGCTATCTGATAAAAAAAATGTATGTGAATTAAATACATGGTGTGGTGTTTTTGCTTTTCAGATCTAATTTGGAACAGAGGTTTACATTCCGACTTTTTTCCTCCACGGATTGTTCTACATTGATATTTCGATTATTTTTTGGGGTGGAGTCCCTTTCTCTTAAGAAGACTGAAAATTCTCAGTAAAGAGTGTAGTTTGTTACATCAAAAGGGTTTATTTTCAGTGTTTGCTTTAAAGTATTTATATTTCTTTAGAAATGGATAATGCTGGATTATCACAAAGGTTCAATGAAATGCCACAAATATTTTGTTTCTTCACCAACTAGAGCTTTTACCTCTGGATGTAAGTGAGATGCAGTGACATGGGCTGTAAAAGACTGCATTTTTCCCTCTTCCATTTTCATCACTACAATTCCAGTTAAACTTCCAGTATTTTGAAATAAAAATTGTGTACCCTGTAATTATCATGAATTTTGATCAAATGCAAATGCCCAATTCAGATTAGTATCAAATCATACTATGCAGTGTCTGACCTTATACCCCTTGCCTTGATGTTATCTTTAAGAAGATTTTGATAATATAAAAGGAAGGCAGAAATGTGCATTTAAATACATAATGCATGATCAGTCTGCTTTTCACGTCTAGTAGCATGCTGCTATTTTTATACTGATTTTGATAATTAAAAACACTCATTATTTCAAAGATGTAAATTCGCCACAGTGGAGGGGTAGGGGAGAAGTAAAGATAAAAAGTAAGCAGCATCTCAAGTTTGCAGTTGTTGAAAACTGTCTTGTTACGTGTAGTTGCAAGTCAAGCTGCAGTTGCAGACGATGAACACTGGGTGGCACCCGACTGAACAGGGATACGTTGATACAAAACATCAGCAGTTGGGTTTGTACTGGAAAATACATAAACGTTTTTCCCCAAAGCGAATGCTTAACATTCTTGATATGTTAAACATGTAGAATATTTTTACATTATAGAAGAGGTTATGTTAAGACTAGAGTTTTATTTTAATCTCGAATTCCATACATTGTAAGGTACAATAGTAAAGCTTATGTGAACTTCAAATTAACAGTATAAATGAGAAATTAAATTTGTATCAAACGTAGGAAAAGAGACTTTTCAACCAGAATAAATCCCTGAAACAAACTAATGGGAAGATTCTTCTCCACCTTCAAACAGGAGGAGTCAGTTCAGACGCTGAATAAAGACTAACGTCATCATGAAAATATTATTTTGTGGTAGCCTTAGTTTCTTTGTCTTCAATTATGTATTTAACAACTCTGAAAGCAGGTTAATGGAAACTTCCTTTTGTGCCATAAAAATCTGATTTTTGACACTTGTATTCGTAAACAGTCTTTTTGGTATGATGTAAAGTGACTACCCCAATAGATAAAACCAAAATGGCTTTAAATACAGAGTGGCCTCATTGCTTTACATGGTTTTTGATGACACGTTCTATCCTAGAGCTGAACTTCCAGAGCTTTTCTTTTGTGAAAATGTCTTCTCTTTTACTTTTTTCTTTCATGATAATGTCTATTTTTCTTACATGGATCTGGTATCTTATTTGAGGGATAACATTTTCTTAGTATTAAGTTATTTTGCCAAATGTTTCATGGGTTTTAAACATTTGTGGTAAAAACTTGCTAAATATTGGGAGAAGATACTACCAATACAGCATTCTTAACTCCACTGATCTTAAAGTATATGAACTTACTGGTTTTGTGTGCCTTTAAGGTTCAGTTGTGAAGCAATATAGATGCCGCAGTGTTTCAGAATAAGGTTTTCTGCTTTCCTCAACCTAATAAGCAGACTAGGAACAGCTCTGAAAATGGTTAAAAGTTCTCAAACCTGATCTTGAGGTCCAACTTATTTCACTGTACTGGAGTTCTTCAGTATAGCAGAGACTTCAGCTGTGGGACAACGATCAAACTGCTCCTGGCAGAACTGGTTATGTTTGCCCTCAGATTCCTTCATTGCTCTTGGCTCGTGCCTGGCTCAGCCTAAACTCTGCAGGGTTTTTAAGGAAATTTCCTATTTAACTATGAATTTCTTATTAATGCTCTGGTGGAACACTGTCTGGTTTCTACTTATAAGCTAGGCCACGTTGCCTTCCCTGAATGTACTTCCTCATCTTGTTTCTCTGTCCCCTGCTAAAGCTTCTTCTGTAGCCCAGTCTGAGCAGCTTTATATCGTCCCTTCTTGCTTCTCTTTTCTTTGTGGAGGGGAAAACAACTTGTGCAAGTAGCTCTCTTCCCAGCATCTCCACATGACGAACAGTGGAAGAACAGCAGCTGTCAGGTAGAGCCTTGCAAGATTGCTGGCTGTGAAGCCATGGAATGTGCTCCATCTGTAACAGTGATTTTTAGTTAAATTTTTAGTAATTCTCATTTAATTTTGGGAACTGCTGCTGCCTTTTCACCTGTGGTGTGAAATTGGAAGTAGGGATTCAAAAATTAATTTCCTGCAGCTAAAGTATAAACTTTTTGTTCTCCAGTGTTTCCCACTTTGAGGTCTTCCCTCTGATTGAAACTTTGAAACATGATTTTTGTTTATTGTTCCATATCTTCTTTGCCTCTTCACAATGGGGCAGGTGTGCATTTGGTTTCACAGCCCTACTGCTTTTCCACCCTAATCCTTAGCAGATACAGTCCAGACATACTAACTGAAAAAAAGAGTATACACTTAAAAGCAAAACAAAACACTCTCCTTATGCAAGAGTATGAGGAGGAGACAGTAACCCATGATTGTTGAGCTCTGTGCCATGTACTTGTTACTACTGATAGGTTTTATCATATGACTACAGTGTTTGTGCTAGTATGGATATATGTGGTACTGTGTGCTAGTGCCATGCATATTGTCTTGGTTGCAGCAGCAGCAGTCAGTTTTTCTCCTTCTTAGTAGCTGGTGCAGTGCTGTGGTTTTGACTTTCAGCCTGGGAATAATACTGATAAAGCTGATGTTTTCAGTTACTGGTCAGAATGTTTACCCTGACCAAGGACTTTGTGAGTCTCATGCTCTGCCAGGGAGGAGGGGAACCCGAGAGGAAGCAGAGACAGGACACCTGACCCAAACCAAAGAGGTATTCCATACCACAGCACGTCATGCCAGGACGTAACTGGGAGTTACCCAGAAGGGCATGCGCTGCTCAGTTGGACTCGTTTTTGGCGGGCGGCATTGTATTCTCTCCCCTTGTTATTTCCCTTATCATTATTATTATTGGTGGTAGCAGCAGTGATTTGTGTTATACCTTAGTTACTGGGCTGTTTTTATCGCAACCCATGGAAGTTACATTCTTTCTATTCTCCCCATCCCTCGGGGGGGGGGGGGGGGGGGGGGGGGGAGGAGGAGTAGAAACTGTGTGGCTGACTTGCCGACTGGCTTAAACCACGACACATATATATGATCATATTGCTTTGCATGGCAAGGTTGTGGTGGTGGGGCTACAGGAGTGGCTTCTGTGAGAAGCTGCCGGAAGTTTCCCCAATGTCCAATACAGCCAGTGCCAGCCGGCTCCAAGATGGACCTGTTGCTGGCCAAGGCTGAGCCCATCAGTGATGGTAGCATGTCTGTGGTAACATATTTAAGAAGAGGAAAAAGTTACTGCACAACAGCAACTGTGGCTGGAGAGAGTGAGAGAGATTATGAGGGCAACAGCGCTGCAGACTCCAAGTGCACTGTAGAAGCAGGGGAGGAGGTGCTTCAGATGTTAAAGCCTGTGATGCAGACCATGGTGAGGCAGCTGTTCCCCTGCAGCGCACGGAGGTCCACGGTGGAGCAGATCTCCACCTGCAGCACATGGAGGATCTCATGCTGGAGCAGGGGGACGCCAAAGGAGGCTGTCATCCCATGGGAAGCCTGCACTGGAACAGGCTCCTGGCAGGACCTGTGGTCCTGTGGAGAGAGGAGCCCACACTGGAGCAGGTTTGCTGCAGAACTTGTGACCCCACAGAAGGGACCCATGCTGGAGCAGTCTGTTCCTGAAGGGCTGCCCCCTGTGAAAGGGACCCATGCTGGAGCAGTTAATGAAGAACTGCAGCCTGTAGGAAGGACTCATGTTGGAGAAGTTATTGGAGGACTGCTTCCCATGGGAGGAACCCCACACTGGAGCAGAGAAGAGTGTGAAGAGTCCTCCCCTGAGGAGGAAGGAGCAGCAGAGATGTGTGATGAACTGACCGAAAGCGTCATCCCCTGTGCCTCTGGAGGGGAGGAGGTAGAGAATTTGGGAGTAAAGGTGAGCCTGGAAAGGAGGGTGGGGTGGGGAGAAGGTGTTTTATGTTCTGTTTTTATTTCTCATTATCACACTCTGATTTGATTGGCAATAAATTGAACTGATTTCCCCAAGCTGAGCTGTTTTGACAGTAACTGGTGAGTGGTCTCCCTGTCCTTATCTCAACCCATGAGCCTTTTGTTAAGTTTTCCCTCCCTTATCCAGCTGAGGAGAGGAGTAATAGAGTGGCTTCAGTGGCCCCGGTGTCAGCCAGGGTCAGTCCACCACAGTGATACATGCCATACATAGATATGGTACCATATGTATATACACACACATTTACATTAGTGTATAGTATACAACCTGTTAGAGATTAGGCTGCCACAATGCTTGCTCTGTAATCTGAGTGATGTCCATGAATGAAAGTGAGCTGGTGACCAAGGGTGGCAGTTTGCTCAGTGTGGTGCCCGGCTGTACTGACCAGGTTCTTCTGTGATGATCAGCTGGGACTCACCGCATGTGATAGTGCTGGGACCACTGCTCCCTGCAGCCCCGTGGTGATAAGGTAAGTCCTGTTTCAGGTGAGTTGGAGTGTCGACTGTTTCTACTCTTCAGGAAGCTCCAGTCTAAGCCGTAATTATGTGCTGTTACTGAACACAAGTATGGGACTTGAATACCTGTGTCACATGAGTCACTAGAGGACTCAAGCCTAGTTTTTTCTCTATGAAAAGGAGGAGCTAGGGCACATATGGACACTATGCTGTCCTGTAGGCAGTTTGACCACTTTATAGGAGCGAGCACTTAAAATAAGTGCAGCCTTTTGGACAACACATGGGAAGAGGAAAATCTCACGTGAAATAATCTTGGAGTAGTCTGAGTCTCTGTAAACCTGAGCCCTGTTGCTGGCTTCATGGAGGTACCTGTTGGCAGTGCTTTCTAATTCTGGTACAAACCCATGAATCTTCAGATTTTATTTCGCATGCCGTGTATGCCTATCTCTTTGGAGAAGGGGGAGAAGAGGTCATCAGGAAGGATGCCTTGCACACCAAGCAAGAGCTGGAGTTCCTATTGATTAAATCCAGTTGCTTGTGCTGTACCTTGCTCATCGAATTTAATGCCAAAGATCAACTTTGTGATTATAAAATACAACTTCAACCAAATAGAGAAGCTGAAAACAGTGAGTAGCTTCATGTAGTAATTCCATCTAGGAAGTAGATATTAGCAGCAGGGTACCACTGGAAGTGCCAAAGACTTGCTTCTTTCAGGTGCTTGGTTTGTTCCTGGGCTACACTTGGGATCCAAATGTTTTAATTACACCAATTATGTTTCCAGGTTTTTCTTTAGATGCTTAGGGGGGCAGAAATACTTAAAAAGAATACATAGGTGAGACTATGTTTTCTGTCTTATGAGTTACTTTTTCTTCATGTTTTCCTAATGTGCTTAAGCAGAAGCTGAAAGAGACCTGGTTAACAGTGAAGGGCCCTGTTACTGCATCATGCCTAACACTAAATTCTGTTTTGAAGTACTCTCAGTGTATTCTGTAGGCACTCATTCTTCCCTCTTACAAAAGCGGGTAGCTCATATTTGTGTGTCTAGGCTGTGATAGTTTAGGAGTGTCTTCTGCGGTCACCAGCATCTATATCCCTTAATCAGCCCTACTTTTCTTCGTGGTTAAATTAATGAGTTTTATTCCCAATGAGGAAGAGCATCAGAAAAATGCCTTTGCGTGCTTGGCCTCTGGAGGGTGCAGACAAGCCAAAAAACAAACCATCCTTGGCAGATGAGAGCAAGCAGATTGCCTCTAACTTGTAGGTAGAGAGTTCTGAAGAACAAGCTGACCCAGGCATGTAAGTATGGGCTGAGGTCCAAGCCTGTCACTGGCAGGAACACTTGATGGATACTGCTGGTTCCATCTGTAGTAAATATAGCTAAGAGCAGCAGATATACACCCAGGCTCGCATGGGTTATATACATCCCACCATCAGTGGTCCATTCTGTCAGAGAGGATTCAGCTTTGTGGCAATCTTTACGACAGTGACAAGACTCTGCAGTTACTCTATTTAGTCTCTGGGCTTAGAGCAGAAAGTCAAGTGCTACAAAGCGCTTGAGGAAACAGCTTCTGACTTACAAGGTTTTAAAACCAATTGGAGCAGACAGTGGGGGAGTGGGGAAAAATGCATTAAGGAGGTTTCTGAGGAGAATTTTACTCTTGCTGCCTGACCAAAGTGAAAGATCTCCCTGCTCATGGCTGAAACTGGAGATACACAGAGAAGCTACAGTGGTTAAAGCTGGGGTTGTGGAGGCTTGCCGAGAAGCTCAAAACCCTGAAAAGATGTGGAAGACCTTGCCTTCTTCTGCACCTATGGACAGCGACTGTCCCAATTTGCCTTGTCAAATTGCTCTGGAATAGGTCTGAGATGTTGATTATCAACTGATGTGGCTGACCAGAGGGACTCTTGCAACAGCTCTGTCGTAGGGACCTTTGTTTCTTAAGCAAGTAACAGTATGCAGCTAGATCCTCAGTTCTGCTGAAGATGGCAGAAGTAGTCAGTGCTAAATAATGGTGCAGGGCGTGATGGAATATAGAGATGGATCTTCAGACTGGAGATACAACCTCACAGTCCCCTGCTGCTAACTGGCTGCAGCATAGGAGCCTGAGTAGAAATGGAAAGGAAGATGCCACAGTTCAGTTGTTAGTGTGTGTAGGGATAGGTTTCCTCTAAACTTGGTAAACAGCTTCTTAAACTCTGGAGAAATAGTGTTTTGACTTTTGCAGCTGTTAGTCTAACCACAAGGACCCGCAGTATGTTATTCTCAGTTAACCTGTGGCTTATTAAATACTTAATGGAACATTAGATTCTTTGTTCCTAAACAGCACTAGCCACATTCAAAAAGTATGGGTGCATCTACTGATTTTAGTATTCATAAAGATATTAGATGGTTCTGTCAGACCTTTCGGCTGAAAACATATTAAAAGATGCCCTCAGACCCGTTGGTGTGGTTGTCCAGTCTTAGTGTATTCCACTTGAGTCACTGAGTCAGAAGTAATGGGCACCCTGTATCCCGCTGTGGTTGTCAGCTCCACCCCCTTAATAGGAGCTTATACCACTTGTAACCCAGTTAACCAGAGTATTGGCAAGCAAGCATGACGTGGTTTAAGTCCAGCCAGCAGCTCAGGCAGCTGGTTTAAGCCAAGCAGCAGGCAGCTGCTTGGTCACTCCCCCTACTCTCCAGTGAGATGAGGAGGAGAATCAGAAGTAAGTAAAACCCAAAGGTTGAGATAAGAACAGTTCAATAATTTAAATTAAGTAAAATATAATAACAATAGAAATAGTAACTACAGTAATAAAATTGTTACTAATAATAGGGGAAAAAAAAACAGAAAAACAAAACAACGAAATAACAAAAGGAGAAATGAATATGCAGAAAACACAAGATACCCAGACTGACCCCAGCAGCAATCGGTCCCCTCTGTGTAACTCCTCCCCCATTTATATACTGGGCACGATGTGCTGTGGTGTGGAAAACCGCTTTGGCTGGTATGGGTCAGGTGTCCTATCTCTGCTTCCTGGCTTCCCGTGTCCCTCCTCACTGGCAGAGCATGAGACTGAAAAGTCTTTGGTCAAAGTACTGGCTGGACTTACACCACAACAGAGCAGAAAGCTCTTTCCAAAATAGGGCATCAACTTCATCAAGGCGTTGGAAATGTACAACAGCGTAGGTGGCGTTTCACTAAAATGTAAGCATGCCATCTATAAGTGGAACAAATATTGGTGTTTTGTTTGTTATAATAACACCAACTAATGAAATATTTGCTGAAAAGGAAGTGGAAAAGGCCAAGGTTAGCTAGCGCTCCTCTGTATTTAATTGTGCTGCAATCCTGAACAGCCTCCTCCTCTCCCCAATTTGAATTGATGCTATCATATTACTAGGTGTACATTTGATTTACGAAGGTAGGAAGGCGGTGTTCAAGGCCAGGTTGGACAGAGCCTTGGGGGACATGGTTTAGTGTGAGGTGTCCCTGCCCATGGCAGGGGGGTTGGAACTTGATGATCTTAAGGTCCTTTCCAACCCTAACTGTTCTATGATTCTACGATTCTATAAGAATGATTTCAGGCTTCATGACATGTTTTAAACTAAACTGCTGTAATGCTACTGTTTAGAACTACAAAAGTCAAAGTTAACTGTAGTATTTAGTACAGTATAATACAGAAAATAATGTATGGTAACTAAGAAAAAGAAAAGAATATAACCAGTAGCTGAATATATGTTGCTATAAGCAGCTTATGTTAACCCAGCAATAGTTATATAGGTAGATGTCAGAGTATCAAAAAACCACCGAAGATGTGTGTCTGATTTAGGGCATGGGAAAGCACTTAGAAGAAACAGTTTAAGTGCCAAGTAGCAAATAACTTTATATTGAGAAGACAGCATGACTGTTTCAGATTTCTTGCACAGATTGACATTTTCTAAATAAAATAATAAAAGGGGTAAAGGAGGAGAGTACAGCACTTAATAGTTTCCTTCCTTAATACCCAGGCCCTTCTTCAACCAGGTGATGTCCTGTCAGCTGCATGAGGCTAGGTACGGGTGTAGGAGATATACCTATGAGAGGCACCCACCCCATAACAATCATGTGGAGCAAAAAGTTAACTCATTTACCAAAAACTGGAAGCTATTTTAAATGTGGTTTCTTCCTTTGTATTTACTTCTGAATCCCTCAATAAAACTTGTGTATGAGATGCATCCAAAAGATGGAGCACATTCCTCCCATTTTGTAGGTTACTGTGTAGTTTGCCAGAAGAAAGTACTGGTAGGTCAAAAATGTTTCCAGCTCAAGTAATTCTGTCTACGGGTAGCACAGTGAGGACAGCAGGTTTTGAGTAACTTCCTTTTTTGTGCTGTGCAGTAAAGGCTAAGTGTACTCCAGTCCCTATTCCAAGCTTCTTGTGTAGATGATGCACGCGTGCCTGAAGAGACAAGGTGTAAACCACTGAGCACTCCCCAAACTGGAGTGCTGAGAAATTTAAACTTTCACAATATTCGGAGAGTCTACACTGATTCTCAGAACACATTGAAGAACATGGTATGCGAGGAGAAAATTACATAGAATCATAGAATAGTCAGGGTTGGAAAGGACCTTAAGATCATCTAGTTCCAACCCCCCTGCCATGGGCAGGGACACCTCACACTAAACCATGTCACCCAAGGCCTCACCCAACCTGGCCTTGAACACCGCCAGGGATGGAGCATTCACAACCTCCCTGGGCAACCCATTCCAGTGCCTCACCACCCTCTCAGTAAAGAATTTCTTCCTTAGATCCAATCGAAACTTCCCCTGTTTAAGTTTGAACCCGTTACCCCTTCTCCTGTCACTACAGTCCCTAATGAAGAGTCCATCCCCAGCATCCTTGTAGGCCCCCTTCAGATACTGGAAGACTGCTATGAGGTCTCCACACAGCCTTCTCTTCACATCCACTGGAGATCAGGACTATTACATCTTGCTTATCAATCAGAGATTCGGATTAAGAGGTCCTGCCTGTCCACATAGTTTCTGATATTTTTCATGGTAACAATGATAAGCACACTTAATCTACATGGCTGCAGTACTATATCCATATGATTCCTTCAGCAGATGTTCTTATGTTGTACTTTTATACAATAACAAGAAATCAGAAGCCACAGAAGCCTTGTTTTCTGTGGAGCTGAGCTGAATTAGCAGTAGCATATGAGACTTTTCAACTGAAGTTCCCCCAGTGTCGTAGTTCTGTGAAATTATTCCCTTGATAGTACTAAAGTTAGGTTCATGTTTCTTAGTATAGGGTATAGAACTGTTGCTTTTCAAATATTTTCAAGAATGGAATTTCCACAGCCTCTCTGGGAAATTTGTTCCAGGGTCTGACCACCCTCATGGTTGAAAAGAAATAACTTCCTTGCATCTCATTGGAATCTTCTGTGTTCTGAGCTGTGTCCATTGTCTCTTGCTTGTCTCACAGATGAGAAGAGATGAGAGAACTAAGAAGATTCTGGCTCTCTTCTCCTCCACCCCAAATACATAGTTGCAGACAGGAGAAATATTTCCCCTCATCATTCTTTTCTAGCAGCTAAGTAAACCCAGATCTCTGAGCCTCTCCTCAGTACATTGTACTCCAGTCCTTTCAGCAGGCTTGTTAGTCATCTGCTGCACTTGCTCGTTTTCTCATGCTGGGGAGCCCTGGAGAGGCCACGGTACTTCAGCCGTGGTCTCAACATCACAGTGTTCTTCCCTGCAGTCTGAACAAAGTATTTGGTATAGTGTTTTTTGTCCACTGCTGAGCCACTGGAGCAGTTGATCTGTATCACAAGACTTGAACATGACTCCAAGAATCTGAGAACTCCTGACTCATTGCCCTGTTAGAGAAGGCAATTGAGTGACTTGAATGTCTCAGCAGAGGATTTGTATAAAAAGAAAAAATACAATTGGGAAATTGCATAAAAATTTAGAGGTTCACTTTTTCTTCCCCCCCCCCCCACCCCCCCCCACCTGGCTTTTAACCTCAATGCAATCAATGCCTGTATCTGTAGTGAAAACTTCACCATGGACTATGATACTGGTTCTTGTCATAACCACAGATCTACAGATCTGAAAACCTTTGGGAGCAGGGGGGACATCATTCTCATGTTTTATGGACTCCCTGTGAATTAGTTTTTAAAATTATTTTTTTAACTATGTGGGGTTTTAGTTTCCTTAATAGCCATTGAATTGAGTTGGGAGGATAAGTGAGATTCAGGCTGTCACTGCAGGCTTCTGAACCAGATAAAGAATTCTCCACAAGATGACAGATTTTATATGTGCTTATGTCTTGAGTTTACATTGGGACTTTTGTTAAATTCAAGCTAAGGCTTTAGGCTATCCCCCTAAGATTCATTCAGCATTGAGTCACCAAAGTTCAATCTACTAAGGTTTTTTGGGGGTTTTGTTTCCTGTCAGAACTATATGGTTGCCAAAAAGAATTGGCTGCATAGGATAGTTATGGAAAGGTTTTTATCTATTATTTCAGTGGTTTTAATTTGTTAACTTGGAGCTAAGATTCAAAGGTCTGATTCATATCTCCTGAATCCCAGCTGAGAAAACCAAACGTTAGTCTGGAGGGTAGGACATACTTTTCACACCAGAAAGACCTTCAGAAGTGTACCTGTTAGAGCTGTGAGGCTCTGAAATTATTTTTAAGTTCATGTTTAAATGAAGTATTTTCCTAAGTCTATGACTGCTCTGAGTATTTATGCTGCAGGATCATTTCTTCATCTTTTTACTTCATTGCTTGCAGCGTTTCTTCTAGGGAAGTGCTTGCTGAGGAAATAAGTGCAACTCCTGGCATAATTTCACTGTTGTTATTGCTGAGAACCTGTCTATTCAAGCCCTATTTTAAACTCCTTTCCACCTGGATTTGGTAGATGGACTGATCGGTGGATAAGGAATTGGCTGGATGGTCACTATCCAGAGGGTAGTGGTCAATGACTCAATGTCCAGATGGAGATTGGTGACAAGTGGTGTCCCTCAGGGGTTCATACTGGGACCAGTGCTGTTTAATATCTTCATCAATGACAGACAGTGGGATCAAGTGCACCCTCAGCAAGTCTGCAGACAACACCAAGCTGAGTGGTGCGGTTGATGTGCCTGAGGGATGGGATGCCATCAAGAGCAACCTGGACAAGCTTGAGAAGTGGGCCAGTGTGAATTTCATAAGGTTCAACAAGACCAAGTGCAAGGTCCTACACATCTGTTGGGGCAATCCCAAGCACAAATGCAAGTTGGCTGATGACAGGATTGAGAGCAGCCCTGAAGAAAAGGACAAGGACAAAAGGCAGGTAAAAGGAGACTTCTGTTGCTTCAATCAAAAAGAAATGGGAGGTCAGATACAGTGTTTCCATACATCCACAAGTACTTGCTATTTCTCCCCAGAGGCAGGACTTGGCACTTCCATTTCTGTTGACCTATTTCTTCAGCCTGCTGACGTCCCTTAGAATGGCAGTGTGCCCATTTGATGTACTACCTACTCCTCCCAGTTCTGTGTCATTTGCAAACTTGCTGAGGGTGTGTTCTGTCTCTCTCGTCATCTACGTCATTAATGAAGATGTTGAGGAGTATTAACTCCTGGGGTACACTACTAGTGGCTGGCCTCCAGCTTGACCTCATGCCACTGATCACAACCCTTTAAGCCTGGCAGTTCAGTTAGTTTTCAGTTCACCTCACTGTCCATTTATCTAGTCCATCAGTTTGTCTGAGGATGCTATGGAAGACAGTGTTGAAAGCCTTGCTCAAGTCAACATAAATAATGTCCACTACTCTCCCTTCCTTCACCAAGCCACCCATATATCATCTCATCATAGGGGAGGCATAATCTTCTCTTCGTAAATCAATGCTGACTACTCTGGAACACCTTCTTATCCTTAACAAGTTTGGAAATCCTTCCCAGAGAGGTGAGGCTGCCTGCGCTATAGATTCTTGGATCTTCCTTTTTGCCCTTCCTGAAGAGAGCAGCGACATTTGCTTTTATTCCAGTCCCCAGGAACCTCCCCTGATCATCATCACCCTTCAGAGATTAGCAAGAGTTGGCCTCACAGTGACATCAGCCATCTCTATGATATTTTAACTTGTGTTATTCAAATCTACAGGAGGCAGCATGTTCCATGAATTTCAGGATTTGCAAGGAGGAAGAAAACTGATCCTCAGTTGTACATGACAGTGATCTTTAACCTTTGGAATTAAGGTAAGTTAATGTTTGATTAACATCATATGTTTACTCAAGTTTTGAAATGTACAACTATCTAAATACATCTCTCTCAAACTTCTGTAAAGTTACATTATTTTATCTTATTAGCGTATGTATTTCAGATTTCTTTGCTAAAGATTTATACACTATAAACCAAAACATTTGTTTTCTCAGCACTTGTAGGTATATTAGGTGCATCCCATCCTCTTTGTTTCAGACAAGGCAAAAGGAACAACTGGGTTTAGATTCAGATTTTAATGTGGTAGAAGACTAAGTCAACTAAGTTGGAAAAGTGAATGGGTGCCAGGGCAAGGGAAAGAGGGATGTGGAGCAGAAGTGTGATTTGCATGCCTTTCCTTAGCTGAAGTCTCTTGCTATAGTTCTGTCTCCATAAAGTGGGATAAGAGAGGTGTTGTCTCATTTATGCAATGCATCTCACCAACGTGTTTCCCATCTGTTGAATCTTCTCTCTTCAAACAGGCTAGGTGACAATCTTCTGCCACCGCTCATGAAAACAAACAAGTTAATCAGTATTTTAATAATAGGGCTTTATTAATAAGATGTTGTGAGACCTGCTGCAAGAGAATAAAAATATTGGTTGGAAGTCTCCTCTGAAGGTTGTCTCTTAGTTTGACCATCTCATGACTAGATTATGTCACTCTTGGTTTTGCCCAAGTCTTGAAAAGCCCCAGTGACAGAGATTCCTCCACCCCTCTGGACAACCTATTCTAGTACCCGGCTACCTTCTTGTTGATTTTATTTTCTGATACCCAGTCTGAACCTTCCAAGTTGTAAACTGTGGCAATTGCTCTGTTAGACCAGCAGTAGCAAGAAGAGTTTGGTTCTGCCACTTTTGTTAATAGTCCTTCAAACAGTTGTAGGCTGATGTTATGTTACTTCTTAGCTCCCTTTTCACCAGGCTAAGTAAATCCAGCTCCTTCAGCCCCTCTTCAATAGTTTTCTTATTCACTCTCCACTGAATTTCACCATGTCTCTCTGAAGCAAAGGTATCCAAAACTAAACACTATTTCAGTTATTTCAGGTGTGGCTTCACCAGTACCAAGCAGAGATTTTCAGCAAATTTCCCTTGATGTGCTGGCCACACTTATAATGTAACTCAGTACATACCTTCTTTCAGAAAGGCATGCCACAGGTTCACATTCAGCCCAGTGTGCACTGTAACCCACAGGACTATGACCTACTCAGCCACTTCCCAGCCTATACTCAAACATGAGGTTATTCCAGCTGTCCCAGGTGCAGAACTTCATAAGGATCATGACGTCTTCATCCAATCCTCAAGATTTTCAGGGTTCTTTGGGGTTGAACCAGCAGCCACTCACCCTAACTTAGACTCATCTCCAGATCTGCTTAGAATGAGCTCTGCACTGCAGCCAGGTTGGTAACGAAGGCACTGGATAAGGGTGCCAATATTGATCCCAGCTTACCAGCAAAATGTTGAATTATTGACTGCTACCCTTACTGCCAATTTTCAAGTTATCTAAACAGTCTGTTTGTCCAGTCCATACTTCTGCTGTTTCCAAAGAGGAAGGCTGGGGAAGGTGGTGTCAAAAGCTGTATTCAGGTCAAGGTATATTACACCCATTGCTCTGCCCTTGCCCACAGAGCCATTCATGTTATCATAGCAGGGAATCACGCAGGTCAAACACAATTTGTCTTCCTGGGCTGACTGCTGCTGATTGTGTGCTCCCTGATCTTTCCACTGACTGAGGTGAAACTGACTGGCATATCGTTTCCCAAGTCCTCCTTTGTGCCTTCTTTAAAGGTAGATAGTAACCTCACACTCAAGCCCAACAAGTGCTCCATTAGCTTGGGCTTCTTCCTTTCCAGCCCAATGGATTTGAATACATCCAGTTTCTCTAACCTGTTGCTCCTCCACTGCTGCCTGCCCAGTTCCTTCCCCGATTGTACCCATACAGGGAGTTGGGAGTCTGGGAGTTGGCTTTGACTGTGAAGACAGAGGCAGAAGAAAAGCATTAAGTTCACCAGCTTTTGCAATGACACCTGTTGGCACTAGGGGCTTTCATCACCAGAAACCCATTTTCCTTAAACTTGCTTTTCCAATTAGCATTCTTACAGAATCGGTCTTGCTCCAACCAGTGCCCCTTAGCCATATCAGCTACAGCTGGGCTTTGGACTTCCTGATTTTGACACTAAGTACCCAACACTGCTTTGTGTGTGTGTGTGTGTGTGTGTGTGTGTCGGTCAAGTGGTAGTGGTTTGCTTAAAATGTTGGAATAATTTTATTTAGTTTGGCTAACCTAAACCACATAGGAGATGGTCTTTCTGACTGTTGCACGCTTCTGCCCCAGTAGGTCAAGGCTCATGAATGAACATGTAAAAATTGCTCCAACTGCTGAAGCAATTGTCTGCTAGTAAGAAGACATAGAGAAGATGTCTGAAATTACACTCAGTTAATTGTGATTAATACAAATACCAATAAAAATGGAATGGAATTCTTCTGATTTTTAAACACTGAGAAGAAAGATGTAATAGACAGTGAAGACCAACAAATCACCCTGTAGGAAGGTTTAGGGTTGGTCTGCCACTGGAAAACATTTTTTGGAAGAGGATTATACACCAGTTTGAATTAAGGACTTGGATTAAGCTTAATTTGATTGATAAGATCTTAAATTTAGAAGTAGGGAACAAAGCTGGGAAAGACTCATTTAATCTGCATGAGGATAATGCAGTGAGAAAGAAATATCAGCGGATCAGAGGAATGAAAGTGCCAGTACTGATTAGAGCACTTGCTGGCTAATATAGAGTGGGAAAATACTGGCTAAAAATTAGCCTCTTGTGATAGCCAGTACAAATCTATTACATTAGTACAACAAAACAGCGGATCCATAATAATTCAGTAAGAATGTGAAACTAGCTAGTACAGAGACCTGTGGAGGATTAGCAGTTGTGGCTGGAATATCAGGATAGAAGTATATGCATCATTTAGGAAAAACAGAAGAGAAAAATTAAGATGGTGAAATAGCATTATGCATTAATGACTTCAGGAAAAGGAAAGGGATGGTATGTATAGTGTGGATCATGTTTGAGTTAAGATTGTTTAGAGGAAGGTAGAAAAAATATTGTACTGAAGTATCATAGAATCAATAGAATAGGGTTGGAAAGGACCTTAAGATCATCAAGTTCCAACCCCCCCGCACAACTTCCCTGGGCAACCCATGCCAGTGCCTCACCACCCTCTCAGTAAAGAATTTCTTCCTTAGATCCAATCTAAACTTCCCCTGTTTAAGTTTTAACCTGTTACCCCTTGTCCTATCACTAGAGTTCCTAATGGAGAGAGCCTGCAGTATCTAAAAGAGCCTAAGGTTGGATTTAGACATGGATTTAGATCTCTGTCATGAGAAGCACCCTTAGCATCTATAAATACAGAAAATTTAAGTCCCCAGATTGGAAGACCTACCTGTTCCTAGATGTGCTAACGGATCACTACACTGTGGTAACAAGACATGCAAGAGTGCTATGAAAACTTTGTCATATGGCTAGGAGGAAAAAATGCAGAATCCTTAAAAAATTTTTAACTACAAGTAATTTCCATTACTTTGATTTGAAATGAAAAGGAATTCTGAAATGGCAGAATTCTCTCTGAATAAAAATGCTGGGTTAGCCATCTTATTTTGTTTTCCAACTAGCTGGGTTAGTTGCATCAGGTTGTATCTTCAAATTGAGCTTGAAGACATAGTAAATAACTTCTGTCTTAAATATCACAAATTCATTTAAAAGCAAACTTTGAATGTTCTGAACTACAGTAGAAATAAAAAAAAAAAAAAAAAAGGGATATTACAAAATGCATTACTAGATGTAATTAGACCTGATTTTTGGCGGTCACAGGTAGGGAGGGGTAGGGAGACTAATTTCCAAGGAGAGAGATTTCACTAACACACTGACTGCAAAACCAGCATTAAGCATCTGGCACCATCCTTCATATTATTGCCACAGAGTCTGTCATGGCTATTTTTAGTAACTCATTAGCAATTACCAGATTATTTTACTTTATATTTTGGTCCTCTTATGTTGGTTGCAGAGGTTTGTAAACATTTACAAAATGCATTCACTGTGTTTGCTTAGTTATAATTCCTGTAAAATTCAAATTTACAGGAAGCAGCACATTCCATGAATTGCTGGATTGGCAGAGAGGCAGAAAATTGATCTGTAATCATACATTGGAATGACTTTTAACCTATGAAATTAAGGTAAGTTAATGTTTGATTAATATCTGATATTTACTCAAGTTTTGAAATGTATGACAACTATTTAAATACATCTCTGTGAGACTTCTAGATTTTTTCTTTTTAGCACATATATTTCAGATCTCTTTTTTGAATGTTTATGCATTATAAAAAGAAATATTTTTTTTCTGTTCAGAGGCAGACTGTGTAATTTGTTGTGGCTGCATTGAACTCAGTGGAGCTCAGCCTGAAGATCCATTTCGTTCTTGATGAACAAGTTTTGTCAATAGACCTCCTCGTTTTGTGTTTAAATGTTCAGTGTAATATTTTATACTCATTGATTTGAGGCTCAGGTCAGCCATTTTTCAAACATTACTTGCTTCAAAATTATTGGTTTCATTTTAATAACCAGGAGACCTTTAGACTGTAGGTATCTACAGGCACAGCCTGACTTATCTTGCTTTGAAGCAACCACAGTGACCAGCATCGCATTCTCTACGCTTGAGTGCGCCAAGTCACACGCATGAATAACTGCCATGGTCTATGGAAGTTAAGGAAGAATGAAAATTGATTATGAAAGTAAATAAACTCCTCATCTTTTACAATGTTCTTTCTCTCTTCTTCAATAAAAGCAATCAGAATTCAACTTCTATTTTCCTATGCAGGGCAGGTATTAAGTATATTCTTCAGTGACATCTGTTTCTGTCATGAATTACTGTTTGTGACTTATAAAAATAATTTTAAATGTTCAGTTGTGAAAGCAGACCTAAAGCACACTGACTTCAATCCTCAAATTGTCAAGTGTCAAGTCCCTCCCAGAGTTATCTTATCGATAGTGCTCAGAAAGGCTGAGGCATTAGACTTAGGAGGCATATGGGCAAGGGTGAGCAGAGAGCATGCCAATAGTCTCACTGTAAGTGTGAGGCACAATCATCTGTACACGTCATAAATTTATGTAGCATCAAGACCACATGGCTTCTTGGTTCTACCTGGTATATATGTTCCAAGAGGTGTTGCATCCCCAGGGTAGTCAGACTTCCCTTCAAGGTGCCTTAACTTATACACGTGATGCTAGTTTAACCAAAAAAGTAAAAAACTAATTCTCTACTGACTGCCATCTGATGCAGTACAATTATTATTCAATGAGAACTAAACTTAATTAGTTTGATGCTATTTTAGGCATTCAATCAGGGTAGAAATATCTTAGGATTTGATATTCCATAACCTTGAGAACAGCTTATTATCAATCTGACGTAGATATGTTCCTGTCCATGCTTCTGTCATATATGAATATAACATAATTGTCCCTACATGAATGTACCGCTGGGGAAAGAATGCTCCTCTTCTTGGCAAAGTACACTGGTGCAGTTAAACAAAAATACTACAAATAACTGCAAATCCTTCAGGCAAATATCAATCACTTCAGCAGGTGGTGAAGAGAAATGGAGAAACGTTTCTACGGCTGCAGGGCAGACATTCTTTCCTTCCTAAGCAAGACTTATCTTCTCCTGCCTCTCCCAGCAAATGCTAAGACCGTGTCACATCCTGTTAAAGCATGAAAAGCTAACAGAGCTTTTGCCTTTTCTTTGCCTAATACTGCAGTAAAGAACCTTTAGTTTAATCGAAGAATCAAAAGCAATCCAAAACTCATCAAAATCTAACTTGTTCATATCTCCCAATGATACCTAGCCACAAATCTGAAAATAAATTAGTAAGAAAGCTCTTAAGATTCAAGGCTTACAAGGTTTTGAATCTGGAAGAGAAGGTATTTGGTGGTAAATAAGGAAGGCCTTATTTCTGGGAGAACTGGAGAAAAAATATGTATCAACCTTATAAATGAAACACTGGTGAAAAAAATATTCAACTTAAATCAGGTGTGAAATAGGTCTGTGGGGCATTCAACTGCTGTTTATTCCATTACCGTGCTCAGCAAAGCAGGGTGTGTAGGCAGGGCTATGTTTGTACATGACTTCAAATGCCTCGGCTGTCAGTAAAAAATGAAGGACAAGGTGATGACAGAGCTCCTCTCTTTCTCTGTTTTAACTTATTTTTGTGAAGATTGACCCCATTAGTTCCAAATCAAATAGCTCCAGCTGCACTTCAGAAGATAACATGAATGCATAAGGCAAGTGAGAGTATGCTCCCAGTTCAAGGCATTCTGTGAGTATAAAAAATCATACATGGCATAGGACAGTGGGGTAGAAGATGTGTGATTTAACAATGTAGGTGGGTTTTAATGTATATTTTCAAGTGGAGAACAACTAATACAATTTTTGCATGCTAAATGACAAATACAAAAGCAATACATTATGATTCATCCCAAAAGTTATTTTAACATTAGGCTGATATTATTCACTGAATGACACTTCTTAGCTATGCAAGTACTCAAAAATAAGGCAGACAGATGTAGTTTAAGCTTTGCCAGACTGAGCTAGCTACACATTTGTCCTGCTCTTCAATCAAGGGAACTTAAAAAGATATCTTAATTCCTGTGGGTATTCTGCCCATGGGTTTTCAGACAGTGAGAGACAAACAGAAATCAAAGCCATTTCACCAGTCAAATTCATGACTAAAAGGCAGAATTCCCTTAGAAATACAACCATGACTTTTGATTTCAAAATTGTGGTTTTGAAACAGAGCACCATTTTGCTGTTGATATCTAGCTGTGATAACACATATTATATTCTCAGTTATCATACTGTGCCTCAGTTTATTGACTCAGTGCCCATGAATTTTTTGTGTAAGACTGATCCCTCATGAGGAAGATTTCTTATCAGTCAACTAGTCCATGAGCATTTCTGTCATCTGCAAACCTAGTTTCTCAATAGCTCTCTAAGTATGATTATGATTGATGATCTATTTTAGAAGAATGCTTAAGGTGGTGAGTTAATATTTCAACAATCATGAATAACTATAATTAGTCATACCCACAACCTTTTTTTCAGTTTCTGATATATGTGTTAAAACACTCTTTTTAACTTCTGAGTCATGTTGTTTTTCTCGGACACAAAGCTACCTGATGAAGAGGATTATTTCTCTTCATACAAATGAGTATCGTCTGTAAAAATACAGCAGTGCAAGTACTCAGTTTCAAGCACTCCATTTCATTCGTAAGTTATAAGGCACTGGACTTCCAGGAGTTTAAGTTTCCAGGAAGGTTGATTTTGAACTTAAAGCAGACAAATATTGGCTGGGAGAAATGGATTTCCCATCTTTGATATGCAGTGTTTACGTGACGCTGGGCCAATCACTTTAACTGAAATATCACAGGCAGCCATTCTGTTTGCCTCACTTTTTTGGCTTCCCAACTTGTTGGCTGTCAATTCAAAATGGCAAAATAGAGCTGAAACTGTGGACCATCACAGATTGGGCCAGTTTGCTCAGCATTCACCATTCTGTCTCCCTCAGAAGCATCTCTAGGGATAGATTTCTAGGGATAGGCTTTGGTCACATAGGTAAAACCACAAGATATAAAAAACACTGAAAAAAGAAGCCAAGATTTTCAAAATAATTCTGCACTTTTGTCAACTTTATTTTAATGTCTATAAGGTTGCAAACCGAGAGTCCCTCCATCTTCCTTCTGTCTGCATCCTTAACTGACTTCATCTCTCTGCAGATTTACATGAGATTTTCCCAGACTTAGGTGGACCAACACCTACTGTAGCTCATGTATGAATATTTGCACAAACCTGTTTAAATACAGTACCTGCAGAAAATGCATGGTAAGAAAAGAAAGCTGTTTTCCACAAAAGAAACCCAAAGTAGTATTGATTTTAACAGTGCACAACACACTATGAAAGAAAGAAAAATGCTTTAAAATACAACAATCTGGAACAAATATTATCAGAGTTCCATTCACAGAAGGACAAACTAGGCACCAGATGAAGAAAGCAGAATAACCTAAGTATCTTCAATAAAACACGTTCCCAATCTGAGGACTCTGTGACGTTGTGTTTGGGAGATGAAGTTGTGCTTGGGAGAATTCCTGCATTGCCTTACAATTCATGACAGACAGCTGATGGTAAGAGGCTGGCTGCAGCCCAGCACGCAGATAGCCTCTACCTTCCCATTGACCTGTCCTCACAGGCAGTGCTGTGATAATTCATGCTTCTGGTCCCAGGGGTAAGGAGAAACTTCCCAGACCCGTGCCTCAGCTCCCCAAGGCTGTAGGGCTGTCAGGTTATGTGTTCCTTCCCCTGCCACTGAAAAGTGGAGCCTCACATTGCTCCTGGTGACATGCTGCCTCTAGGACGGTTTCCATTAGCATGATATGAAGGGACAGCAAAGCAAGGCGGGGGTAGAGGGTTGTAGAAGGACATGGTGACATCTCCAACACTGAGCATGCAGGCACCGGCTGTAGTCCCATCACCATTGGAATAGCTCCTTTAGCTACTATGGTCAAGAAGATAATTTTGTTCTGTGAAGTATGGGCACAATCAAACAGTTCATAACTTCCTTTTTAAACACTGAAGATTAAAATATTCCCCAGAGTTCCTTTATCTGTCATAAAGAAGGGTACACAGGTATGTCTGAAACTAGCTCCAGACTCCTGGAGCTACTATGCACTTACACAGGTGTAAGTGCATACCAAAGCTTTGTAGACTGCAAGTGACCCACTACACCTGGTGCTTAAAGACCCTTAAAGTATTTAAAATCTAACCTGAACAAGAACAGTTATGGTCTTGTTTCTTAGATGCTGGTAGGTGCAAACTGTATTAAATCCAATATTCCCTGCTTTAAAACAATTTGCCAAGCTCCACAATATAAAAGAATTAACAAACAATTACAGACAACTCCAGATACAATACCTTCTGTTAGTTCTTCCCTGTGTGTAAAATACGATATTACTACTGTGATGGTACTACTTCAACTTAGAAGGCTGTTATAAAGTTAAATTTATAATGCTTGAAGGAGTTATAAGAGTACCACAGTAAAGCCATCATGGAAATTAATTAACCTGCCTTCAAGGCAGGGTTTGAAGAATATACAGTGAATATGACATGAAAGGTTCCACTTTACATGACAAAAATGAAGAGAAACACTGAAGAACTGTACATTAATTAAAAACATCCTTTGCATTGAGCAGGAGGCTTGTGGAAAAAAACACACTGCAAAGGTAATTTAAAAACTGACTCATATCACATACTACATACAATATTATAGGGAAGGTTTTGTCTTTGGAGCTTTAATGTTTTCCATATAGTTTTCTTATGTTTCCTTTAAAATCTTTTTCACTGCATGACTACCAGGCTGAATACTGGTGAGGCTGACAGCCAGCTATCAAAGGAGATTACAGTCATAGGAGACTACTTATTTCTCCATGTGACACACTGTGCTCATACACTTCACGACCACTTGAGAGCCAGCACTAGTAGGCTCACATTCCCAGAGGCAGGTTCTCCTGTGGTCCTATTAGTCTTTTTCCACCCAACCACTGGCTCCCACCCAAATACCCTCCTTGCTGAGACTTCCTTCTCCAGCTTCTGGCTATACTCCTCCATCTTTTCCTGTTCCTTAGTATCCTCACATCCATTCCCTGCTTTCCTAATTCCCAGTCCTGGAATCTCATGTTCTCTGTTCCTGTTCCCTCACCACTAAGACCATGTAACTTGCACTGAAACCAGCTGTTCTTTCCTGCATGTTTGTGAGGCAGCAATAGGCTGGAGATTAATTAAGATTACAGGAGAGTCATCCTTCTTTTGGTTTTGCTGCCAAAGGAGCCCCTGGAAATCATGAGGCACAGCTACAGTAAGACAGGTAGGATTCTTCTTCCATAACATGAGCAAATCAGTACAATTTCATCTTTATACAGGTAGAATAATTTTAAGTGGAGGCCCTTGACAGAAGTTTAGCCTGAGAAACAGCTGGCATCAAAATGTCAATTGACACTTTTACAAGTGGCACAGTTATAAACAATGAAAATGGAGTCTTTCAATGCTAAAGCAATGTTAGGAATAACTGTTACTATACACACCAACAAAAACTAAGTATGTCTAGTTAAACTTTTATTGGGATGTGTGAACCCCAACATGAGGACACCACTTGAATGTATAGATGGAAGACAAACTGTTGACCAGTGCCCCAGGGGAATAATTTGCACTTAATAGGAAATAGCAATTTACTGGGAGACACATCATAAAATCACAGAATCATAGAATGGTTTGGGTTGGAAAGGACTTTAACATCATCCAGTTCCAATCCCCTTGCCATGGCCAGGGACACCTTTCACTGGACCAGGTTGCTCAAAGCCCCATCAACCTGGCCTTGAACACTGCCAGGGATGGGGCAGCCACAGCTTCTCTGGGCAACCTGTGCCAGCGCCTCACAACCCTCACAGGGAAGAATTCCTTCCAAATCCAAATCTATCCTCTTCTAGTTTAAAGCCATTTGCCCTTGTTCTATCACTACAGGCCCTCCTAAACAGCCCCTCTCCTGATTCCTTGTAGCCTCCCTTCACGTACTGGAAGCTGCCCTAAGGTCTCCCCAGAGCCTTCTCCAGGCTGAACAAGCCCAGCTCTCTCAGCCTGCCTTCACAGAAGACATGCTCCAGCCCTCTGATCATCGTTGTGGCCTCCCCTGGACTCCCTCACGTTCTTCTTATTTGGGCATACCAAAGAAAATGCTTTCCAAAAAAACCTGAACAGAAAATACTTTCTTCCTCTACACCCTTATATAGACCATGGTCTCTATTTTCAGGTAAAAAATTATATAACTGCTAGACAAAAATAACAGAAGGACTAAGAATGGGAAGTAGAAGCATTAAATATGCCTTAAATTTCAATTCTGGTAAACTGGCATTGCAAAGGAGGCAATAAGGTGTTTGGCACCTGGGACCAGTTCTGGTGATGCCTCAAGACAGTGAAGCAGGAGCTGCCCCATGCCCAAGGTCCCTGTGTGTCCCTGAGGCACTGCAACTGTTCCCACATGGCCAAGAAGCAGCAGAAACAGGAAGGCGGGAAGACAACAAATAGGCAAGCTGTGTGTTCAACTTCTCAGTGTTGTTGGTTTTTTTTTGACCGCTAGCATATAAATGATCAATAGAAAAAAAGTGTATGTTTCTTTATTTGTCCTCTCCTAAAACTGAGTACAAAATGGCAGCCAAGCCCAGCCCAAAGGGCATCCTTAGGCCTGTGCCTGGGCATGACCTTGGGGTGGAACCTCTAGCAACAGCTGGACCAGGAAGGCATGCTCCTGCCTTTCTCCAGTGTTACCGCTCAAGCCGAGGTGGCACATGGCTGCAAACCGCACACACAGCCTCCTGGATGTTGGCGGATGAAGTTGCTAAGCCACTGGCCATTATATTTGAAAAATCATGGCAGTCAGGTGAAGTTTCCGACGACTGGAAAAAGGGAAATATAACCCCCATTTTCAAGAAGGGGAAAATGGATGACCCAGGGAATTACAGACCAGTCAGTCTCACCTCTGTGCCTGGCAAACTCTTGGAGCAGATTCTCCTGGAAGGCATGCTAAGGCACATGACAAACAAGGAGGTGCTTGGTGCCAGCCAGCATGGCTTCACTAAGGGGAAATCCTGCCTGACCAATTTGGTGGCCTTCTATGATGGGGCTACGGAACTGATGGACAGGGGCAGAGCAGTTGATGTCATCTACCTGGACTTGTGCAAAGCGTTCGACACTGTCCCACATGACATCCTTGTCTCTAAATTGGAGAGACATCAATTGGATGGGTGGACCACTCGGTGGATAAAGAACTGGCTGGATGGCCGCTCGCAAAGAGTTGTGGTCAATGGCTCGATGTCCGGCTGGAGACCGGTAACGAGTGGTGTCCCTCAGGGATCGGTGTTGGGACCGGTCTTGTTCAACATCTTTGTCGGTGACATGGACAGTGGGATTGAGTGCGCCCTCAGCAAGTTTGCCGATGACACCAAGCTGTGTGGTTCGGTTGATACGCCGGAGGGAAGGGATGCCATCCAGAGGGACCTCGACACGCTTGTGAGGTGGGCTGATGCCAACCTGATGAAGTTTAACCATGCCAAGTGCAAGGTCCTGCAGCTGGGTTGGAGCAATCCCAGGCACGGTTACAGGTTGGGCAGAGAAGAGATTCAGAGCAGCCCTGCAGAGAAGGACTTGGGGGTGTTGGTTGATGAAAAAATGAACATGAGCTGGCTTCAGTGTGTGCTCACAGCCCAGAAAGCCAACCGTATCCTGGGCTGCATCAAAAGGAGCGTGACCAGCAGGTCGAAGGAGGTGATCCTGCCCCTCTACTCTGCTCTCGTGAGACCTCACTTGGAGTATTGTGTGCAGTTCTGGTGTCCTCAACATAAAAAGGACATGGAACTGTTGGAACAAGTCCAGAGGAGGGCCACGAGGATGATCAGGGGACTGGAGCACCTCCCGTATGAAGACAGGCTGAGAAAGTTGAGGCTGTTCAGCCTGGAGAAGAGAAGGCTGCGTGGAGACCTCATAGCAGCCTTCCAGTATCTGAAGGGGGCCTACAAGGATGCTGGGGAGGGACTCTTCATCAGGGACTGTAGTGAGAGGACAAGGGGTAATGGGTTCAAACTTAAACAGGGGAAGTTTAGATTGGATCTAAGGAAGAAATTCTTTACTGTTAGGGTGGTGAGGCACTGGAATGGGTTGCCCAGGGAAGTTGTGAATGTTCCATCCTTGGTGGTGTTCAAGGCCAGGTTGGGTGAGGCCTTGGGTGACATGGTTTAGTGTGAGGTGTCCCTGCCCATGGCGGGGGGGTTGGAACTAGATGATCTTAAGGTCCTTTCCAACCCTAACTATTCTATGATTCTATGTAAAAATCTGGAAAAATCGGCAGGACCTCTAGGGAAGCTGGGAGCATGTGGCTTGGCTCTCCGAGATAAACCAATTAAATGTGCCTGGTCACTAACTCACAGCTTCGGCCGCGCTGCCCTGCCTAAGGGGCACAGCCTCCCGACAGGAGTTAACGCCCTGGCGGTTCCCGCAGCCAAACCCGGCTCTCTCCGTTCCGCCGGCCAAGGTGTTGCAGGGACCAGCGTGAAGCTTGGCTCCACCGAGTAAGGACCGGCGAGGCGGGGCAGCGGCAGCACCTGGCGGTGCGGGAGCCGCTCCCACCCAGCGCAGGCAGGACAGGGTAAGAAGCCGCCGCCGAGCAGCACCAGCTTGTCGTCGGCTACCGTGCCTGGCCCCGCTCCCGCTCCTCCCCGCCCGCCGCGCCGTGTCAGGTGCCGCGGGGTGGGCAGTGCGCCTGTGCGGCGGTCACTGGGCGCCGCGGACCGGAGCGGCGGCAGCGGGAGGCGGCGGTGGTGGGCTCCGGCTGAGGAAGATGGCGGAGCCGGGGGCTGCGCGCACCTACCCGCGGGCGACAGGTAAGGGGATAAGCCTGTGGCCCCGCAAGGTGCCGGAGGGTGGTGGTTCGTCCGCCCGCCTCTCTCCCTCCCTTCTTTCCTCCCTCAGGTACTCCCTGCGCTGTCCCGTCCCTTCCCTTTTCGGGCCGGGGCTGCCGGAGCCGGCGAGGGTCACTCCTCCGCACGCACGGCAGGTGCTGGCCGGCACAGCCCTGAGCGGGCGGCGGGAGGGTCCGGCCGCCATCTCGGGCCGGGCACGGGGTCGCCGTGGGGCGCGGAGGGGGGCCGGCCCCGGCCCCGCGGGGTGATGAGGCGGGTTGTCCTCGAGGGGAGTCGGCGGGAGTGCCGGAGCCGCTGGCAGCCGGCGGATGGTGGGTCTGCGGGGGACGCAGAAGGTCTGGCCCGAGGCCCCAGGCGTGCCCCTTCTCTCGGTGTCGGCTCAGTGGTGCGGGAGGTATTTGCCATGAGGTGGCTTTTGTGTGGAGGGTTGGGCTCGCCCGGCAGCCGTGTGTGCCGCCGCGATTTCCCCCACCGCCGGCGGTGCCGTGGGGCGCGCGGCAGCTTGGGTTTGCCCCGGAGTGGAGAGCGGGGAGCGAGCGATTTATAAACCTCATTTTCAGCGGTGCCTGGGCCTGCCTGTGCTGGTCGGCCAGCCCGGGCAGCAAACTGGTTGAGCTGGTATCGAGGGTGAACGCCTCACGCCGAGCCCTTTTATAGGCATGGTTCCTCGTTGCTTAGTGAATATAACTTTTAATTTCCGAGGACAAAAACGGTGTGAGAGATGTGGTGGAGGCTGCTGCGGTGTATGGAGTAGCATGTGGCACGGGATCGAGTCCCCCAGCAGTGGAAGACGTGAGGACCAAGGTTGTGAGTTTAGCCCTTGGCCTCATGTGTAGGTGTTGGAGTGGGTCTGGCTGCTCTTCCTTCACATTCGACCTACGAGATGGGTGGTGATTAAGGTGTTATGCAGCTGCTCGTTATACTTTTACCTTAATTATCAGACACAGGGCGTATGCTTTGTGGATGGCAAACCATCTAAACCTAGGACATAAGAGGGAATTAATTTCCCTCTTGTCCTAAGCCACTGTAGTTTCTAAAAGTAGCTTTGCAATTGCTTTGGGAGATAAGCAAATATTATTATCCCAGATTTATGGAGTGGGAATATGAATCCGAGTCTTTGACTTCTGTGAGGTAACACCGTGCAGGGAGCCAAGGAGGAAGTTGGGAATGCCTGTGTTTGCTGTTCCTCCTCCTGAGCTCAGCAGTCACAGCTCCCAGTGTAAGGTGTTGCAGTTGAGCAGTCAAGCATTTCCAGGTCCTGGGTCTCCATTTTTTCATGTTTCGCATGGGGGAGAGAGTGAGAAAAACAATGCTCATATTTTTTTTGTTTGTTTCTTCTCTAAAGCATAAGGAAATCTGACAATACTCACTTGCACTCTTCAAGGACCTTTTTATTCTTGGGGGTTTTTTTCTGTTGTATTTTCTAACTTCAGAAGCAAATGTTGCAAAAAAACTTCACTTGTTATATGGACCAGGACATCATCTATTTTCCACCCTGTATGAGATTTGGAATCCACAATTGCGAATCCACAGAAAAGGCAATGTGGTATAATTAAAGGTGATACCAAGCAGTTTGTCTGTTGTACAGCATGGACAAGCACAGACAGATGTAACCACTTGTAGTCAAGCATCGGCATCTGAACACAGACACTCAAGCATGGTCTCAGCCAAATCTGTTATTTTATTTAAATTTTTTGCTAGAAGACGATGTACAGTGTGTTTTACGAATGTGTGTGGATGGGATCTGGATCTGTGGCAGCAGAGAATGTGACCTTTCTTTCTGGGACCTAAGTTAACAATTTTGTAGCAAGCACAATAGCTACTGCCAAAATCGTTAACATGGATGTGAAAATGATGCTGCCTTAGTTCATATGTTCGTGTGTACATCTTGGTCCTGGAGTTCTCATCTTCTTCATAGGGATAGGAAGAATCTTACCTACGTGTTCCAAAGTAAAATGCTCCTTCCTACTGTGTTGACCTCGAGGGGGTGCTGTCCCAGTGACAGCCACTGTCGCCCTTCCCAAACTTTGCGGTCCTCTGGCAGCATCTGAGTTTTGAGCTCTGGGATCTTCCAGTGCTGAGGATATTGCTAGGATGGCAGTGAAAGCAAGGCACCAGGTCTGGCATGTCCATCACTGCAGACTGTCTGCACAGATCAAGCAATAATAAATGAGCCTGCAGTAAGGAAAGGTATTTGCATCTCTTGACTACTAGGGAAGAGACTATTGTTTAATTATTTATTCATAAGGTTTATGCAAAAAGGAGCAAAATTCTGTGGCACAAGCAAATAATATTTGCGGAGTTCAAGTATATCCCTTTGCCAAAAATTAAAGGCATGCACCAAACAATAGAGATGCTACAGCCTGAGAAGACACTGTAGGAATCTTTTTGTTGGGGAGAGTGACCAAAATGTAGGCATTATTGCTGCTACCGTCTGTATAACAGTAATGACTAAATAGCATTTGAAGGACAAGCTGCTCAGTATTGTATCTCTCATCTTCTCGTCTGCTGCTTGGTGAAATTTGCTTAATGTATATTCTGAGAGATTGAAATACTGAATGCTTTGGTTTTCATAGCAAAATATACTTCTTACAGAAAAGTTGGTCATCCCTACAAGGATTTAAGAAAAAAATGACTTACTGTGCCAACTCAGACTGCATATCATAAAACCAGTGATAGTTTGTGGATAGTTGAAAGGAACTTAGGTGTGTATTTCTTTAAAAAATACTGTGTGGGTTTTTCTTCTTGATAGCAGTGCTTTTCCAACTGTTTTTTTATAAGCCAAAATGATTTAATGGAAGTATATTTATATTCTTTTTGTACTACATTGTTTTCTCTCATATATGGGCATTCAAGGTGGTTTATCCCCAAGATTAACTCATGTGCTGCTTTTTGTGTGATATTACCACTGGGTAGTATGAATTTTAGTTCAGAGCAGTTTAATACACTGCATCCTCTCAAGGTTATTGTTGTATTATGTAAATATATTGTAACACTGATGAACTTTGTCTTTAAAAAAAAAAAAAAAAGTCAAAATTCTTTCCAAGTAAGTTTCATTAAATTACAGTGAAGAAATATGTCTTGCCTTTGAATTTCAAGATTGCAGAAATAAAAGGTATATTGCTCGATATGCACATGATAGGAAAGTGAAGCATCTGAAAACTTCATTGTTTGTAAGACGGTTGTATGGTGTCACATACTTCTACTTGCTTTGGTGGCTGGCATATCCGTAGCAGTGGAAAGGCATCAGGGTTGCTTTATTTTTATATTGGGTAATTATTTCTAGGCATGCTAATTGAATGAGTGTGTACATATTTAATGTTAATAAAAGTATATATCCTGCATATTGATATTGTATGAAGATTTATGTAGTAAGGCTTTTTTCATCTCATGAATAAATAAAATGCACTTATAACTTTCTTAGTTATTGGTCTTTTAATTTGTGCAGAGCAAAACCAATGGGGGAAATGCTTTTAAAATTTTACTCATATCTGTCATTTACTTACATATGCATTTTGAGGGTACAGAAAGGTTTTAGGCTTTTAATTGTTTAATTCTGGACTGTTCAAGTGATTAAAAACAACTAAACAAAAATCTTACTTCTTCATTGTATGTTTCACCTCTGCCGGAAGGTCCTTGTGTTAGTATTGCTGAGTAGCTTGTTTGGCTCTTCACTGTTCCGGTTATCTTGACCACTCCTCATGATACCTGGTTTTTGCAACAACTCTCTGATAGAGCAGCGCAGATTTCAGCCCTTCATTCACAATTGGCTCAAGCTGTTGTGCAGATCCTAGAAGCAATTATTCCCAGTTTAAGTTCTGTATGTACTTACATGTTTTGTTTTTTAATTATTGTTTGTGTAGAATTTTTATGAATAACTGGACCCTACAGGCTGGGGGGTGAGGGGAGTGGGGGATACAGGTGATCAGGAAACTAATACAGATTATGGGAATACTAACTTAATTGAGTAACAACCAACTCAAGTTGCCTCCTCCCTGTTCCCATCTTCCTCTTTGAGTTGCCTGCCAGAGTTGTTTTCAGCCTGATAACTAGGTTTTGTGAGGTCTGTGTATCTTCGAGGTCTTGATACAGTTATCTTTCAGGGGATGTGCGTGTGACAGGTTATACTCAGTTGTCAGTGAACTATTTGAGTCAGTAAGTATGTTAAATACACTTGTCTTACACACCCATTTTTAACTTTCTTGTGAATCTCTCTTACTGACTGAGAGGGGAAATCTGGATAACATGCCTTAATAATAGGAGTAGTAATGCCTTAACTCAGCCAAGGTTATTGAAGTAATCAAAGGCAAAGTTCTTTCAGTACTGTGATAGATTTTAATTTTTTTTTTAACCTGCTTGATTTATTTTTGAGTTATTTTGCTGTAATTGGCTTCTGTTTGGTATTTCCATCACAACCTGATTTATTACCTGTGTATTTTCTGTGGTTGGAATTAGTGCATGCAAGAAGTGAAGTGTTAGTTTCCCCAGTACACTGGTGTTCAAGCAGCTCACCCAGTAAAAAAAGTGAATTGAAATCTTGGCTAATCACAGAGGTATTTTACAGCGTAATATTATCCTGCACTCACTTTAGATAGGGTATTTAGAAATACCTTTCACTGTGTTTTATCTCCACAGTGATTGATGATGCTGTATGGGGGTGCAGAGATAAGGGGTAAGTGAGTTTCACAAACTGGAAATCTATCTAACTGTTAAAATGGGGGGGGGGGGGGAGAAGAAACTCAAGATTTTTGTTTCTTAAAATACTGTAACGCATCTGCCAGTTTTTATGTCTGTCCTTCAAATAATACACTGTTTTCCTTCATTTGTATCATGAAACTCTCAAAATCCTAAAACCCTGGCACCCAGCACTCTGTGGGTCTGCATGTTGTAAGAACCTTACTAAAGTACTTCTTGTTGCAGTTAAATAGTAATCAAAATGTTTCACACAGAATTACTTCTGCTTTTGAATTGCCCTGTGTGTTCTGTGTATGTACACACATAATGCATATACATTTCAGGCTTTCTGCAAATGTAATGAATTAATATATTAAAATGCCAGTTGGCTACATCTTAGTATTCTTAATATTCTTTCTGTAACTCTTGTGAATTAACCACAGTAGTTAATGCTTTTCCTTATCTGTTTAATATCTGTCTCCTCTGCGATATGAAGTCCTGTGAAGTATGTGCTGGTTTTCATTTAGTGTATTATTTGTGTATATGTTTTTTGCTTACCAAATACTCTCTGGAAATGTTGTGCTCTAAATTCTGGGATGTCAGTTTCTCTTTTGCACTTGAATATCTGGAGGTTTTTTGCTGCTGCTTTCATATGTTTGTGTCTGTTTTCCTTTGATCAAGAAGCTGATTGTTCTTATGGTATTAAGGTCCTGCAGACAAATGTCTAATTTGCTGAGGCTGATGAAGCATTTCTATTGATCTTTGCGTAGACTTCAGTTATACATCAGATAGGCTCCTCTTTGCTTTTAGGCCACTTTTCAGTGAGGATGTCCAAAGCAGTGATGGCTACAAGTATTCCTGGTGTTGTGCAGGGTTTGCACACTTTCGTTGTGATAGCTATTTGCTTAGAAGTCATTTTGCTTTAAACTGTTCATTTCCCAGTATGCCAAAGTTTGGGGTTTTTTTTCCACAGCGGTTTAATGTTGTTTTTCTTGGCATAAATAAAGGTGTCAGTAGCAAACCTCTCTCAATGTTTCAATTTTGTTAAATTAATTTCTTTACAATATGGAAACTACAACTTTTTGTGTTCCAGTGTTACGCGTAGGTGCTTTCATCGATTGGAATAATTTGAAAAACATAGTGTTGAGCTGAATTTCTTGTAGTGATTTAACAGCAGAGATTGTTTCCTGTGCATCATCAATATTTAACTTTTTGAACTTTCTGTTTCCCATTACAAGAGTAAATGCATGTTTGGTGCAGTCTTGGGCATTCAAATCCTTTTTCTGGTGTGTGAAAAAATCTGGAAACTCTCCTTTTTCTGTACCTGTGTTTTTTTGGTGTTTGTTTGTTGTTTTTTTTTTTTAAAGTCATTCATGTGTGCTTGCATTTACCTTTCAAGATGACCAGTCCACTGAATATATATAATCTTGGTTGATATGATGAGAAGTTTAGTCTGGGGTAACTTCTGAGTTGATACTTCATGCCAGAGCCAGCTGCCTGCTGGCTCCATGTACACATTAATGCATCTACTTGCACAGAAAGAGAAACGGATTTATGCCCCATATCCTTAGAACTGTCATTGGTGTGTTGTGCATCCAGCAGTTTTAGGAGAAGAAATACATGAAGCTTCATAAATCTCCTTTTCTTTGTTGGGTAATTTCTCTTAGATACTCTTTTCTCCTAGTAGTGATTTTAATAAATAAAATGAGGCTCTAGAATTTATCACTTCTACCTGAGGTTTTGATAGGATGGAAAAGAATGTGTTGGATGAAAATACATGATACTATGTATCAGTTTGTGGATGCCAGTGAAAAGGCATCTCAAAAAATTAAAGAAAATGGTAGTAACACTAGTGTATCTGATTGTTTTGCATGTTTTAATGCCGGATGCTGGAGGATGTATTGTGGTTTTGTTTCAATTAGGTAAGATCTGGGAATATGCCTTGCTTGGTTCAGTCCTTATTAATTACTAAATTACTTGTCTCATGCCAAGCAGAAGCTAGCAGAGCTCTTATTTATTTCAGCAGAACGTTCATTCATGTATATCTAGTTTGCAGTTAATTTTGGTTGTAGGTGTGGTGGAATACTGAAATTCTTAATGTGCCTTTGATCAAAAAAAGAAAGATAATAATTTTCCTAAGGCGTTGTGGCATGCCTGGGTTTGTCAGCTACAGCAAGAGTGCTGTAAGGAGGTCTTCCCCTGACCAGTCAGGGAGAGAGCACTTCTGTTTTTTCACTTAAACAGTAAATTGAGTCATAGTCTGAAGAATACTCAAGTCTAAATAAACTAGTCTTGGAATAAACTTCCAACATACAGTTATGTTGCAAGTAAAATAAATCTCATTTTGAAAAAAAACTCCTGTCATATGGAACAAAAATACTTTTTCATGCTACTAAGTTGGCTACATGGCAGATCACACAACAAGGCTCGCTCCTTTCATCCCAGAAGGGAAAATAGAATGATATTGCAGTGTTTATCCACACATCATTACTGCAATTTTATGTGTTTTAGTTAAAGGGGTTACATTTCCCTTCCCTTGGGAGGGTGGTACGAACTAGTGGGAAGTGTTTTCCTTCCCCCCAGTATTGGTGACTCGCCTGCCAGTGATTTTCGTTCCCTTGCTTGTGTTGAATATGGCATGTGTGTGTGTTCAGGCTCACTGCATCAGGGCAAAGAGACCTCAGGGAGAGGACTGCAAATATGGTTTGGGGGCTCTTAAAATGTTGATAAACAGTTAAGGCAATTACAGCTTCCAAAATAAATGATGGATGAGCTGGTTCTTCTTGCGCTGTCTTAAAGGGAAGAGTGAGTAGGGCTTTACTTTTGTCCTTATTTTCTTTACTTATAGAACTGTGTTTCACCCACAGGCCATCTTTTCCCTATATGCATAATGGTCTATTAGTAGATGTAGGTGTTGCCATTATGTTTCCTGAGCTTAGTAGTGCTGAGTGCTGTGGTTGTAAGTAAACACTGCAATTTTCAACAGGCATAGGAAGTGGTTTAATGGTGCAATGAAATAAATGGGTTACCTTCCTTTGGCATAAAGGGGTTTTGATGAGGTTCTGGATTGCAGAGTTGTGGTCCAGGATGTGTTTTACAGCTCTTTGATTTCGAGTTGTGTCACTGACTGAAAATGTTTGAGCGATGCATTGGGGAGGGATTGTTTAGAGAAAGTATTATGCAGAAGGGCTGTGTTTCTGTGGCATTATCAAGTTGTGAACTGAAAGAAAATCTGAATCAGAAATAGCTGCACAGATTGAGGCATTTAGAGATAATGGGAAGAGTTTGGTTTTCATAATGCTTTTTATTCTGTAAGGGCAATTTCACATCCCTCCCCTGCTTTCCCTGCTATAGCATGTTTTCTGTATTTTGAGTTGGGTTCTGCCCTCCTCCCCCTGAGGTTTTGTACTATATTTTCTTATACCATAGTCACTGCCTGTATCCAGTCTTCCTTTAAGTCTCATACTGCCAAAAGTGTCTTAAAAAGAAGCCTGTCTTTGAATCTTAATGTATTTCATTTGTGGTGAAGTTGTCCAAATGATGTGTGAATGGAACTGAAAGTCAAGTTACACAGCACAAACACATCCACTTTCAAATCCAGTTTTTGTCATGACTGGTTTGTTTGTGATGCTGAAGACAAACTGAGGACTGTAAAGGAAATCTTCATACAACTGAGATTCCTTGTAATGAATGCTCCCTGAAGCATAGTGACAAGCTTATAGGCCATGTAGCAACTCAAAAGGTGTTTAAAATAGCACAGTAATGCTCCTGGAAGAGCACTGATTTCTCTGTTGATGTAAAAGCCCTGCAATGCATGGAACTTCTGTTGCCTACTTGTTGATAATGGTGCACCTGTGCTGTTGATAAACTGATGTCCCACTAGGTGAACTCCTGAAGTTTTGTAAGCTGGTTTTTTATTTTCCTCTCTTAACAGTGTTTTCCTTTTTCCCCATTCTCATCCACTCACCCCCACCAACAAGGTCATAAAAATGGCCACTTTAGTCAGAGCAACAGTATCTCCTTCACTGCTCTGTCTTCCCTGGTGGCTAGAAGGTGGCACTGAGGGTAGTATACAGTATGCTTCCTAGTGTCCCACGAATTATAGTTCCAGGAGCTAGAGATGTATCCACAAGACTTGGATAATATCTTCCATATATATTCATATGCTCTAGCCTGCTGTGTGCAGAGCTCACCCTACTCCATCCAGGCTCAGGAGTGTAGGGAGAGAAAGGCATGATGCCAAGGAGGAGCCTGGGCCCATCAGATGGGCTCTGGCAGGAATTGACCTCTCACCAGCCCACCTGCATCCTGCAGTGGGAGCCCAGAGGGCTAAAGTAGCTCTGAAGTTTTTCTTGTGGCAGCTGCAGGGAAGGCAAAGAGATGGGAAGAGGAAAAAGGTGAAAAGGAAAAGAAAGTGCATTCTGTTCTATTTAACCTCTGCTTCAGGCATTATTGTTCAGAAATGGAGAATCACCATATCAAAGAGCTCTTTGAAAATCAAAGGTAACAAAAAACCAAATAGGCTGAGGAGTGTTTTCCTAGTCCTCACAACAGCTACTGGTTAACCCATGTTGCAGTATGATACGCTTCCTTAAGTTACTGACTTGGAGAAGCAGAGGGTCAGAAGTCTTCAAGATGGTTTTCCAATGGCTGTTTTGCACTAAAATGGATCCAGGTATCTCCTGGTGATGCACATACCTTGACAAACTCTGGTCAAAAATCCTAGGAAGATGTAATTTTCATGTTTTGACCTTCAGTCCTAAAGGCTGGGAACTGCTGGAGCTGATTCTGAGAAGCAGGGTTTCAGGCCGATTGTATTATATAGTCCTTCATAAAACCGGACAGCTGAAAAGGCCCAGGAAAGAAAATGTTAAAGGAATATGGAATAACTGTTCAGTGGCTAAAAGCTAGCTTTAACTCCAACTAGACTTGAATGCATTCAGTCTCCCCTTTTTGTTTCCAGCTATATGATCTAGTCCATTGCTTCATGCCTTGCCAGAATAAACCAAATCTGTTCTTCCGAAGTGTCGTTCAGTAAAATGGTGATTTCAGCATTGTCTGGCAGATGCTAACTACCCTGTTTAGGGAGCAGTGAAACGAGTAAATACACATATTTATTTGTAGATAGAGCTTGAGTGAGGACACTCAAAAAACAGTTTGGGGTCTGTGGGAATTGGATATGATGTCATTTACACAAACTTGTAAGGGCTGATGGCGTCAGGTTTGTAGAGAGAAAACCTCTTTCAGTGTGCATCTGCTAGTACTGCTTTGATAAGGTGCAGGATTTGGTTTCTGGTCCTGGATTTACCCAAGCACATAATTGAAGTAACTTACCTGTAAATCTTGAAATGTTTTATCAGGCACAAGAATCTCTTCATCTTCTGATGGTATTCAACTTTGTCCTTTTGATTCAGAAATATTCAGTGCATCAGTAAAAACATACTAGAAACAAAGACAAAAAATATTTTTCTCTTACAGTTAGATAGTCCTCTTGCCTGGGGATAGAAACAATACCAGAATGTTTTCTTGCTTGTTTGGGAGAACTTAATCTCAAATATCATTTGATATCATTTGTGTTCTCATCTAATAAGTTTGGATGCTGAATTTCTTACTGATTTTTTTTTTTTTTTTTTTTTTTTTTTTTTGTTATCATTTATCTCTCTCAGTGAGGTAGAGAGTTGGCTGTTTGTGACAAAATACCTGTAATTTTCTTTGTCCCATTGCCTGCTACCCTAGGTGAATTAATTCCTTTTGCTCCTGTCAATTCAGGCTTAGAGAAAGGCCATCCTTCTTGTGTAGACCTGCTCTTCCCTTTTTTCCAAGCTTTCCTGTTACATGCACAAGAGGGGATGTGACTTCTGATGCAACTCTGACTCCTCCTTTTCCCTTCCAAAATATTTACTGGCTTCTGTTACTAAAGCCAATTCAACCTACTCATCCCTCTTCTCTTTTGCTGTGGGTAGGCAGGTTTTTCAAGCCCTAACTCTATTTTCTGATCTGTATCTACATGTGAAACAAAACTCTGGAAGAGGGCAGGATGCCTGTGTAAGTGCCAACTTTCAGCCTGAGTGCATGGCGATATGGGATCCTGTGTTCTGCAGAACTACTTTCTGTTGCCACTGTCAAACAAAAGCATTTTCTTGTACAGGTGTATCCTGAAGTTTGATCTGACCACAGTTAGGCTGTGTCTAGTCAGGCCTGGCAAGGTGCTCTATTCTCAGCTGCCTTCTGCTAAGAGTGCTATGTCTATGAATGTATCTTTCCAGAGAGGTGAGGTTTGTGGACAAATAACATGTTTTCTGTTAGACCAACCAGTTACAGTCCAAACAAGCAAGCTTTCTTGCCGATCAATCTGGAGAAAGAGCAACTGCCTCCTTGTTCATGACATGTGGAAGTGGGGAGAAGAAAAGTACGGGAAAAGTGAATGCAAGAGCTTTGAGGCTCCCTTGGTAGCAGCAAGGGCAGTGGATTTTGTGATCCAGCCTTTTATACTGGGATATGGCTGCTGTCACCTTTTGCTTTGCTATAGGTGTGCTGCAGTACAGCAGCTGCTGCTCAAGGTGGTTCTGTTCAGCTCAGTGCAGGTTCTAGATAAGTGCTAGTCAAGAGGGAGGGAGTAATATTTCAGATGTCTAATTTACTTTGAAGAGTATTCCAGTATGGTCCCTGGATTTTCAGGGTGAATGTTGCTGTTTCATTTCAAGAAGCATTGACTAGGAGAATTTAAGACAGATCTCTTGGGATATGGAACAAAGTGTGGAATAAGAAACTGCTGCTGTTCTGGTATTACTAGATTGATGGGGTTTGGGATTTTTTATACTTGTGCCCAAAACTACTGCAGTTCTTGTTTACTTTAATGTAGCAACCCTGGTTAGTAGGTTTATTAACTAAAGCCATAATGGTGGAATTTGTGATCAGCAAAGAAATGTGGGGGGGAAAAAAATTAAAATCAAAACCTTTTTGACATATCTTGTCAGTAGGTTTTGGTGTAGGATACATACTTCTGTGATTATTTTTTTTTTAAAAGTAACTAAACCAAGAGAGAATCACTGACATGAGGCATCATTGTATGCAGTTTTCAGGTTCCTTGTTGTAAATGCTGCAGCTAGCATATTTTTGAATGCACACTCTCGCAGTAATTGCTAAATATTTATCAATTCCTAAATGCAGTGGGTACATTTAAGTAGGCAAGGCTCTTGTTTTTTATACTGCAGTTCATTTGTTACCTTGATTTTTCACCTGTTTGCACTTTATAGTGAATGAAAAGGTAAATGACAATATTGGTTAGCTTCCATGAAAAACATGATGCAGTCTTCACTTTCCTTGCTTTGAGAGCTTCCTTTGTCAAAGAAAAATATTGGATGTAAGCTTGCTGGCTTTCTGGAAGAAGTAAAAATGTCAGCCGTAATGCTTCCTTACAGTGTTGCATTTTTACTTCTGCATGTGGCAGGATTTACAGCACCAGACTGAGCACAACTGGAGCTATACTGTAGCAGGCTGTGGCTCTTTTTGCATGGTCTTTGCCCACAGGGACTCTTCTAGTATAGGTCACTACCATTTCATCAATAAAGAGGAATTTATCAGTGTCAAGTGTATTGTATCACTGAAGCAGTAGCAGCTTTGCTGTTTTTCTGAAAGATTTTTATGGAGGCTTTTAGGGTTAGGAGAGAATAGAAGAGAACCTGCTGCCACCTACAGCACCACCAAATACTAGATCTGTTCCCAGCACATACGCGCTGTCCTTCAGTGTTTCAGGATTTGAGTTGCTGAGATGGTTAGGGACGTGAAGTGGTTATCTTGCAAAAAAAAAAAAAAAAAAAAAGAAAAAAGAAAAAATTCACCTTTTCTTTTATTTAGCTGAACTGTGCTTCTTATCAGGAGCCATAACTGGAACCCACTGCCAGAGCCTTGCATGCCTGAGGTCAATTTTTTTCAGCACATTTGAAGGGGAGGGAATATATGAGACCATGTACAACTGCTTAGTTTCAGATTTAAGAGCTTTCAAAATAATTATAAAGCTATTCTTGGCATTTAGCCTTATTTACTCCTCTTGATGAAAAGTTCAGGGCAGTGTAAATAAAGGGAAGAAAAATTAATGTCCTGTTTTGAGTGTTGTGTAAAATATCCTTACATTTTTTTTGCCTTTGAAAATAGTACATATTTTCATCTCCTGTACAGATTTGTACAGATTGCCTGCTAAGTATAGAGAAGAAGCAGCTCTTTTAACACTTTGCTTGTAGCATAAGGGCATGTGCTTTTTAAAATGGTTGGCAGAACAGCAAATTGCAGACAGGAGGAGTGAGGGCTTTTGTGTACAGCACAGACAGTTGTAGGAGATGGAAAATTAATCCAAGCAGATAAGGTAAGCTATTGAGAAAGGTGGAGATTTCCCTTACTACTGTAATGTTTCATCTTTCAAAATACAGCTAGCTTAAAGGGCTGTAGTAGTTTGTTTGACTGGCAGGGTGAGAGTAGTAGACAAGTGCATGTGAGGAGTTTTTCAAAAGCATTTTAAGCTGTGTCCTCATACATGTGTGTGGAGGTAGAGGGAGGTATACATTGCCAGGGAGAGTACAAACAGTCCACTTTATTTTAGGAAGAGCTGGCAGTATTGGATATGAAGCTGTACTTTTTTATTTTTTTTTATTTTTTTTTTTTTGGAGCTCTAGGAGGAATGTAAAGCTGATTTGCTGATGTTTCCCTTTCTACTTAGCTTGGTGAGGTTTGAGTTTTACAAGGAAGATGTTTTTGCTAGTCAGTGACTGTGACTCAATCTTTAGAAGGGCACAGAGCTTTTCAAATTGCTTGAATTAAAAAGGAAAAAAGGGGGGGATGTTGGAAAGCAGGTGTGTGTGGTGTGTTGTTTTTAGAGATGGAGATGTTGACTTAAAAGCAAGAATAAAGTTCATTGCTTTAGTGTCAAAGCTCTGAAAAATTATGGAGGAATAAACAAGCAGTGAATATGTTAGCATTTTTTAATGCATTATCTAGCACACCTCTTGCAACTCGCAACAGGATTAAGAATGCATGTGTGTGTGTGTGTAATTAGTTTTTTAAGATGCTGTGATATGGGTGAAGCATGTGACCCGAATTTCTCAAATTTCAATCTCGCCTCTGTGCCATTTCTGCATCTATCCTCTCTCAACTGTTACAAAACCAGCTTTTGCTGTTGGTATTATCATTTTTATAATATTTTTAAAAGGCTGATACAATGTATTAAGACAGGAATAGGTTGTTAATTTGGAGAGATTAATACAATTTTTTGCTCCCTCAGAAGTTTGTTTCCTGTGTGATCACCAGGATTGAATTTCTTTCGTGAATTGCTATAGTTTGCCTAGGAAAATTTTTGAGGAAGCTATTTTTGAGCAATATGTCTTAATTTATTTACGTTAGGTGTAAAATGATGAGAAGAGGGCATTCCTGTTCCCTGTTTATAACATCCGTGAGTGACAAAAGACCTGGTGTAAAATCCACTCTCAACTATACAGTTTTTGCAAGTTCTTCTGTTTTTATTAGATTTTGCCACCTACTGTTTAGTTAATGGAAAGATTGTGCAGAGTGTCTACGTAGAGTGGAGGAAATCATCCCAGGTGCATGGTGGCATGGGCGTACTTACATGAATAGTGCGGCATGTGGAAATTCTCTTCCTCTGATGAAAAAGGTTTTAGGTTTTTTTTCTCCTTCTGTTTCTGCTGTTTTTAATGAGTTACTTGTCAGAAGGGTATCACTGCTCATATTCCTTTTACAGAAGGGAATTTTGCATTCCAGACACATGGCTAAAATTGGGCAAACCCATGCTTAATAAAGAATAGCTGACATTAGTGAAAGAAAGGGCCTATATATATTCTGATTCTGTGAAGAGACATTGTATTAGAGCAACTCGTTGATATTCCTCATGTTCCCGTTGCAGGTTTATTTATAAATGTGGAAACATGAGAGTTTTGCATATTGATTTTTATCTTTAGTCAGAGCTCTGCTTTAATGAATTTTTTTAAAAGGAGCATCCTGCTCCAGTTAGATGATCCTAGAAAAAAAATCAATCTATGAGGCTGTATACCAGAACATCTACTACATGTATTGACTTGGGAATCTTTCATCTTGCATGTACACACACATACAAAAAAAACCCGGTTTCAGTAAGATTATTTCTTTATTCTTACCGTTTGGTATTTGTCATCTTCTGGTAACAGATTTAACCTTTGCACTGTTTGTGCACAGAGATACAAGATTTCTTTGCAAGTGTCCCGTATTTACTTGTACTTTCCATAGAATTCTTTTACACGTGGTCCCAGGAAGAAAATAGAATACATCTATTTGGGTTAGTGGGATTTATTGTTATGACAGGGGAAAAAGAGTAATGGGATTAAGATGAAATAAAGGTCAGGCACTCTATGTTAGCATTATTGCGCTGCTGTTGTTGCCTGGTGACCTTTTCCAAGCATCACTTCTGCTGTGCTTTCATTAGACTATGAAAACTCCAAGCTTTCCTCGGGTTTATTTCTTATCTCTGAGGTTAACAGGGCACAATTGCTGTCTATTTCATGCTGCTCTGAGCATTCAGCTTGGGCTGGTGCTGAACCTGAAAGTGTATCTTGGAAAGCTGCTACTATTACTGTGTTTATTTGTTGGAAATAGACTCTTTCCTGGGAAATGGTACCTGCTAATGAGTGTTTACACAGGTTTGTCACAGGCAAAGTGCAAATTTGTCAGTGTTCTATCAAGAACTAGGTTCTCTTCATCTATTCTGGGCATTCTACTTCTTAAATATTTCAATTTTGATGAAATAGCTTGTGAGGCTGTGTTTCATCTCTTTAGGAGATATTATGTGCCTGATATTTTAGTTCCTTTGCTAAGATGCTTTAGCTGGTGGGGTTTTTATTCATTCTTCTCAAAGCTTAGCTCTTCTGTTCTTTCTTTCCCTGAAGGTTTGTTCATCTGACAGTGAAGGAGTAACCCAACAGTAACCCAAAGGTTGATGGTGCAGGATACAGTCATATATGATGGAACTGAAAAATATGAGCTTTAGGTAGTCTGATCTGTTAGATTTTACTGTGTTCTTCTAGAAGCCTTTGATCCTTAGTTGGAAATTCAGTAAATGTCCGTTCCCTGGAGGGATCTGTGTTCTGCTGCCTAACGTTCTTCCTTTGTTATCAATAAAAATGTGGAGTTTAGAGACAGCTTCCCCCCAACACTTTAAATAAAACCTGCCTGCATTGCAATTACGTCTGCGGTGTCATTTTTCAGCTGTTAGTAAGCAGGCAAATGAAGACGGATGGTATTTTGAAAACACCTGTAGGAAAGCCTCCTGTTCTCTGTAGGCACTCTGATGCCTTCCTGGCAGAAGAGTACATAAATTACATTACTGTGCACAATTAGGTGCTCTGTAGGAATTCGTCTACATTTGTCTGTTTGTTGTCTTGGGCTCCCTTTAAGTAGAGTGAAATAGGCACTTACAAACTCCTTCCTCAGGAGGAGGTGATGGGTCCAAGAAGGTACCCCTGCTCTGCAGAAAGTGAGTGAGAGGGAAGCTTGAGAGCTACCAGCTCAGAGGTGGGTGTCTGTTTACTTGGAGTCTGTTTAACTTGAAGTTAGGATGAATCTTGCCCTCCCTGGTACATTGGAGGTGCTGTAGCTGCCCTAATGAAGTGCTCGGTACCTGAGAAAACAAATCTGCAAGCCATTGACAGCTGTAGCAGTCACTTTAATCCAAGTGGGTCAGGCTTCCAGGCCTGCTGGAGAGGCACAGGAGGGCTGGTTATAGCCCCTCCGTACACTGGTTTGAACCTGCTCCCAGTGTGCCCAGGAGCTGTTTACAAGTCAGGTTTATCGCTCATGTTTCAAAGGTTAAGCGCCATTCTGCTCTGACACTTTCCTCTCTGTGGGAGTGAGTTGCTACTGGCTAGCAAGTCATGAAGCCTCTGCTCAGCCAAAGGTCTTCCTGGAAACCTTTCACTAACTCACAAAGATGTAGTCAGTGAGACTTTACCAGTGGCAGCAGTTTGTTTTGAGCTGCTGTCCTCCTCAGTGAGCTGATGGCTTTCCCTGGTGTGTGACTCAAGATGCCCCACCTAGGCAAGAGAAAGCCACTCGCTCATGATCTATGTGACTTGTGTGATGGGCAGCATATGGCCAGGGGACTGTTGGTTTGGCACCACTGAGTTGATGGTTATCATTCAAACTACTTACAGCTCTATTTAAATTTCTTCATTTCAAAAGGCAGGCCGATTTCATAGGATACTATTAATAGATATATTGATGTGTCCTAAAAAAATTTGCTACACACAGTTGCTTCTGTGGCTCTGAAACAGAAGCTTGTTTTAATCATAGTATTGTTGCTCCATATATACTGTATGTCACAATAACCTTTGACTGCTGTGGCTACAACACGTGCTACTTAAGCAGATAGTGTTTATTGTGTTTTAGCTTTTGGCAATATAGTAATTGGAAATCTGGGGAGGATGTTACCATGGGAGCTGCCCATCCCTGTTTTAGAAAGATCTATGTAAGGTAAACACGTATACATGGATTCCTGTGAAGCCTGACATTCAGCAAAGCATTTAGGACTAAATTTGAAAAAAAAAAAACCCCAACTCTCAAAATTATCAAGCCTTAAGGCTTTTGGTGTGAGTTTTGATTATAAAACTGGTTGATCCACAGAGGGTATTTTTATTGCTTAAATTGCCAGTTGTCATGAGAACATGGAAGAGAGCATCATCTCTGGAAAGTTAAATATTAATTATATTACAAGACAAATGTTTTTGGGGAGAAAACTGATAAAGGCATAAAAAGGATAGTAAACACCCCACCCCTTCACACAGACCCTGCCAGACTTTGTGGCAGGTTGCTAAAGGGTCCATGTGTGAAAGGAACAGTCAAGAAACATAAGGCGCGGTATCATGGAAGCTAAATTACTTGCATCAGTACTCTGAAAGGTGGAGATTAAGGGGTGTTTCTAGTCCAAGGCTTTCTGACTATGGAATGTAGTTTAATTTCTTGTTTAAATTGCATTTGAGGCAGAGGAAATCAACCTCAGTACAAAGACTTAAAAGGTGTAGAGAACTGAAGAGTGACAAAGCAAAGTTATCAAGCATAAAACTGAGTAAACAAAATACAATATACTGGGAAGAGCATTTGCTTTTGTAAGGACATGGATCCTGAAAACCAGTTGGACCTCTTGCAAGGGTTCAGCAAATATGCAGGGTGGAGTGATCCAGAAAAAGGAGCGTGCTTGGGTTTTCTAAAAAGTGTTTGTAGGTACCTTCATCAAAGACCCTAAACATCTTGAAAGCTCTTTACTCTCTAGTGAATTCATAACTGATGTGGAAAAACTTGTGAATGCTGAGGTGGGGTTTTCTGTTAATAAGGTGTTACAGATAGTCACGTAAAGAGTAGTCGCTTACCAAAGTTTGTTAGAAAAATCAGTCTTGGCTGACTGAGCAGATAAAATTCAGCATCCCTCAGTACAAATGTGTGTGGGGAGTAATGTCTGTGGGAGGCAAGTATAAACAATGAGGTGTTCTGAATTATTTAGTAACAGTGGAGAAGGCGGTCTTGGAGGAAGGCCAATTTGTGGAGGATGGACCTGTACAGTGTATCAAATGTGGGGGTGACAGCTTTATCTGTGGAAAGTCCCTGAGCTGCTTGTCAGGGTGGGCTTGGCCAAGACCCTCTGCATGTGCTTCATCCTGTGTCTTCACAAAGTTACTGTTGTTCATATCTACAACAGTAGAGCAACAGTCTTTTGTTCTGAGTGGTATTAGTGATTGTTCAGAGTTGTTATCTGTGGAGGTTTTCCGTGTAATATGCCCGAGTGAGTCAAAACCTTTTTTAATGTCAATATTTAAGAGTTTGTCATAGTTTTTCCCTTGAAAAATAATTTATACGTAATATTTAGGAAATTATTGTATTGGCTCTGTTAGAATTATTGATCATTTAAAATAAATTTAAAACTTTCAACTCTATCCAGAATTTGGCATGTGTGAAGAGGTTACCCATTTATAAATGCCTTTAGGAATTATTTGCACTGAGAAGTGCCAAATCTGTTTGAAATGTAACTTTTTGCAGAATATATGCAGCAAGGAAATCTTTGTCAAGCTTACTGTCTCTTGTAAAATCTACAGGTCTACTGTGTATTTTGTGCTTTTTCCAAGTAGAGATTAATCATCCCATTTCATAAATATATAATGATAGTATAGACTTGCAGAGATTTTAAATTCTTGTTAAAACTATGATCAATTTTGAGAACGAAAACTTAATTATATAGAGACTTCTTTTTTTTTTTTTCTTATTCAGTATTTTCCATTTTAATCAGATATAAATGTAATCCTCCATAGCAAAATAATTTCTTAGTGGTTTATGTTCAAAGGGTCTACTTAATTTGCCCTTTAAAATCGTAGAGTGGTTTAATCAAGATAAGAAACAAGCTACTTACTTCTTTCCACAAGCTAGGAAATTGTTTGATTTTGAAGATGATGATGTTGTTCTTATTAATAGTCTATTTGATAACATCCACAGTAATGCTGTTTCTAGAATGTACAATGTTTGATACTCTTGAGTAGAGAAGCATGTAATTTGTCCTCTAGATTATCAATTGACCTTGTTGTAAGTAGTAGAGTAGTGGTATGACTGCAACAAAACTCTGCTCCCAAAGGCAAGTCAGAGTTCTTGGCAGATGTTTTTGCTTTTGAAGGCTATTTAGTCTTGCTGTGTTGGCTTTATAAATTAAATAAGTCAAACAGTGTTTCTGATATGATTCAAACACCATGGTTTTTACTGTAAATGTGCCAGTTCTTGTCAAGTTCCAAGGTAAGTGAAGCTAATGCGTTGAAGACTTAACACCACCAAGTATTTTAATTTTCCATTTCTGATATTTTTCCCCACATCTGTTCCCTGCATGTAAATTTGCATATATGGTCTAATATGCTTTTTCTACCTCTGTCTCCAAGTTACCATCTTCAGGAATTCAATCACAGTATTATATTTACTTGTGGATATTTTAAAGATTAAGAAAAACATTTTCAGCTCCTTTCTGTGAGGCTGTAGTATTTCCTAGTTGTCCAACACTGGTTTCTGCAAGGGAAGGCAGTCCACATGTGTCATTTCTACACTTGGCTCTGTTGGTTTAAAGTTCAAATCAAGAGCATGCTGTTCTGCAGATCTGTTTGCTCTCTTTGAATTTTGAACTGATTAAGCAATTTCTTAGTGAAATCTCATTCTTAGGTGTATGTTAGATGAACATCTTGGTTTTCCTTAAATATTCCTGTGATGTTTAGAAGTTGACTTCTAATTCTTCTTTCTCTTAGATGGGATTGGAAAACAGTCTAAAATGCTGACATCTCTGGCTGTGTTTCTTGCTTGTTTTGTGAATGCCTGCTTATGCAAGACAAGGAGAAAGGAAGGGGGTCCCTTACCTCCTTCACTATATTCCAGGCAACAGCACTTTGCACCCTCCTTGTGGTGGATCCCAATTGTCTTGTTACGCATCCCTGAGAAAGCCTCTGCCTGGCCCTGGTTTCTTGAGTTTGGCTCTTATGCCTGTTTTGACTAACCTTAGTCTAGAGCTGTTCAGTCTGCTCTAAGCCAGGCTTATTTCATGGTGCTGTAGACTATTTTTTGAGCTTTTTTTTTTTGATCTACCAAAGAATTGCTGTTAACAACTTCCTTCAAAGCACAGCAAAGTCAAAGAACTGACGTTTTGACCCTTAAGAAGGGGCACAGCGCTCTGAATCCTTCTAGGGCTCTGGGATGTGCACATTAAGGGAATTTTTACTCTGAAAAATTGACTCTGAATTTACTCTGAAAGATTGACTGGCTTTGTAAAGTGTTCTGAACTAGGACTTGAGTGGTTGCAGACAATAAAAACTAGAACTTTAAGAGCATGTAGCTAAACCTTCATAATACCTTAACTTTGTCTTCCTACATACACTATTTGCTTCTGGTTTTCTTTTTAAAAGCTTTTTTTTTTTTTCTTCCCTCATTTTTTTTTTTTCCTCTAGAGACTATCACAGTTATGCTCTTTCTTCTCTAGGTTCCATATGCCAAAATATTTAGCTTGGTCTGGATTTGTGTGCAGATGACTGAGGATGCAGCTGTATGCTTTATTATGTTCCTCAGTGTTCTCAAACATCACTAGTATTATCTTTATGAATAAGATAAACATGTAAAATAAAATGGACCTCACTTGTCCTGAATAAAAGCCTTCCCTCCTCCTTCCCTTGCAGAGCCACCTCAGCCCTTGATTTTGATTTACCTGGTGATGTGTTTAGGCAAGGGTATACATTTAGATTGGTAAAGTTGAAATACCACAACAGACTTAGTTGTTTGAAAGAAGCTAGTTGTCATGCTGAGGCGTAGTATTGTGTTTAGAATAAATTCAAACATTAAACAAAATCTCAAGTCAGGCCCATCAGGTTGTGTGGTTTAGGTGTGAAATTCCTAATTTAGGCAGGTCGACCCCTGCCTCTTGGCTTTAAAGAGCTGTGCTGTCGCCTCCCTCCCACATGTCAGACAGCTGCTTGCTTCAGCCCTCATCTGCCAAACCCTTGTATTAGATTTGCTGGTCATGGCATGGGAGAGGCAATGAAGCAGAAGCGCTGTGAGGCTGGGTGTGCTGCTCAGGGTGTCCTGCCCTCAAAGCATTCCTTTGCTTTCCTTATGTTCCCACTGTGCAGGATGGCCTTCTCGCTCCTCTCTGCCTTGCCAGATCAGTGTACAGCCACCTTTGCAGTGTAGGCAGTGATCTGCTGTGCTTGTGTGCAAACATGAAATAGAAATCCCCAAATAGGATCTGTTGCCTGTAGGTTTGAGCTGTTTTGGTTAGGCATACTCTGGAGTTCCTGGATTGTACCTACGCACACACACAATTTAGTAATTCTTTTCCCAAGGCCAAATATTTCTACTTGAAGCTATTTTGGTACAGTGAGTAGGATGAAAATTTTCTTGCTAAGCCTTAAAAAGTAATTAGAAAAAAGCCCTTGTATTTTCAAATACCACACTTGAGTGCGTGGCAGACTTGCTGGGTGAGTAATCTATATCAGATATCTATAGAGCACTCATCATCTTGGTATTGAAATGCTAAATCATAGCCAGGTTAGATTCATGGACTTTGGCCATTGGGACTGTGATGTCTTGTTCTGTTCTTTACTTCTGGGGTACCAAGCAGCCTTGCAGTGTAGATGCATACTGCTGATACACTAAATTGAATGGGTAAAATCTTCTGAATGTATTCCACAGGAGCAATCTTAATGTGAGCATTGCTGCAGCAATGTGGAGATATTTCTAGCTGTCATAGGCAGCAAGCCAATCCTCCTTGTGACACAGCCTTGCAGGTGGCATTAATGGATTTCTGTACCTGCACAGAGCCTTTTTTGGCTGTGCTAGGGGGTATCTAGCTATACATAGCCATTGCAGTGCCAAGGCATATAGCTGTGTGATATTGTAGACCCCTGTTGCTCCCAGAAGCAAATCTGATAGGGTCTACAATGTGATAATGAATAAGTCGTTTTTGTGTTTAGAATCACAGCTGCAATGCTTCAGGTTGCAAATACATAAGAAATCCCATAATTATGTCTTGGTGTGATAATGTCTTAGTCTCTTTTAAATAAATTGACTCCCCAGGAAAAGCTGTTATACTGAGAAGAAGCTTCATTTGTCATTTTCAAATAAATGAACAGCTTGAATGCCTTATGTCGAGCTACTTGTTTCTGATTTAATGAATAATGGAAAAATTGAAGGGCATTTCTAAGTGGGTTTGTTGTGCTTTTTTAACTGCATAATTTGATTCAACTTGTAATAGGTTATAATAATTACGAAGTCTGAGGCAAGCTCCCGTTGCCCAAATCAGTATCCCACACCTTGTGAAACAAATAGGTGTGATCCACGCTTCCTCAAGCCTCTTGACTGAGGCATATATAGAAAATTATGAAGATCCCTTTCACTTGAAAAAATTGGGTGTTTTTGTACGGAAATTAGATTCTGAGCACCAGAAGGCAGTTATCAAAAATACCATCTTGCTCAACTGCTGTATGCTGGCCCAGTTCTCTCCTCTGGCTTAGATCCTTTGCACCCCACTATGGTTCTAACCAGATATGTAAGCTATGCTGATTATCACTACTTAAACTACATGGTTTTGATTGCCTTATTGCCATAGGAAAATAATGTCCTGAATATGTTAGACGGTTATTTGTTACTGAATTTGTAGTGTAGAAGCAGTAGCATCCAAATGATCTCCTCTGCTATAATTATGTATAATAAATGAGAGCTTTGTACTAGTCACTGCAAAAATTGGTTACTTAGTGCTATGAAAACATTACTTAGCAAAGAGGTGATTTTCTTTTTAAGGGACTGTGTACAGGCTCACCCCAAATTAGCTACATTAAGGTAATCAGAATACTAACCATGTAAAAGCAGTGTATGTTTTGTGTACAGGTGCTCAGGGGCATTATTTTGTGTCAGAATGATGGCTGCAGAACTAGTGATTGCATGAACTCTTCCATTGTGTATTTTTTATTTTTTTATTCTTTTTAGTTTTGATCTCGTCTGACTTGTAAAGAGGGGGCAGATCTTGCACAAGTTGATCGTGTGCCTTCGTATCGCTTTCAGTGAGGTGGTGGGATAATGTGAAGCCTTTAATTGGCTTGTAACTTGTAACTCCACTGTGTGTGCATCAACTCCTTTTGCTCACTGAACCAGTAACAAGCTTCCTAAATTGTTCTGCTCACTTAATTCTCATATCTGACAAGAGCCTGCAGTGCCCAAAGCATGCCTGCGAGGACCCCGAGCCATTCCTCTCTCTTGCTGCCTTTTATCAGTGGGAAGTTTTTTGACATCTTTACAAAGCTTTTGCACTCCAGCGAACCTGTCACCCTCAGTTTCTGAACATTGCATTCAAGTGGCTGTGGTACTCAAGGACTTACTTTCAAAAGTAGTGTATCAAACGCAAATTGTGGTGGTTTTCTCTGTGTATCATTACCAGATGTTATTTAAAAGGTGGCAAATAAGTCTCTAAAGCTTTAAAGCAGAAAGATTTGTCTGAGGACTGAGAAATGGGAAACTGTACGGAAATAAATGTCTTTGCAGGCAAGTATGGGTGGGGTGAAAAATGAGATAAATGTTCCTTAAAGGGGGTTCAGAGACTGTCAAGCCAAAGCAGCTTTAGCCAGGGATGAGAAAGTGAGTTGTTTTTTTGGGGGGTTTTGAGGTTTTTTCCAGTTTTTTAGTTAGTATACTTACTTGCTTGTTATTTTTCAGGTATTTCTGAGTAATGTCATATTTTCCTTTTAAACTAGAAGTTGTTACCAGTGACTTTTCTGTTAAAGGAACACATTGAATGCTTGGAAAAAATACGTATTTGAATTGTATAGGTAGAAACAAGCTGAGGATTCTTCTGTCAGAGGAGGTAATGAGCAGACTTGGGAAGATCCAGTTGAAGATGAGGTTATAGTTTTTGCACCGAAAAAATCTGTCATCTGCAACTTTTTAATCTCTCTAGGAAAACATTAAACCAGACAGAGTTAGAATTCTAAGTAGTGCCACAAGTTAAGCCAACTTTAGTCATAACAAAACGGATGCCCAGGACATCTGTGTATACAAGATGTATCACTGTGGAAGGACTTGGATCCTTGAAACACTTGAGATAAAACATGTACTGACATTATTATAATTTGGGTCAGGTCATTGCAAGGATATTCACATACGTCAAATAGTCCCTCAGATAACGTTTCTTTCATGTTAGGGGTGTGTGGGGGTGTGTGTTAAGTTTAAGAACTAATCAGAAGTACTTTGTAAAAACTAACATTCAGACTTTGCTTTAAGGTGGATTTGGTGTACTAACATTGTTTCAATTTTTTTTTTTTTAACTTAATTTCTACACATTTCCTGAACCTTAAGCAGTAAAACATCAATATTTGTATACATTGGAAGTGTAAGGCAAGGCTTGAAGTTAATACTTCAAGTTAAATTTCACTTCTTCTGATCACGTTTGCTTTTGCCAGACTATTTCAACTGATCTTTCAGAGATGGTATTAATCTTCTCTCTTACTAGTTTTAGCTATTATAGCTAAAAGAGAACTATTTATTGAAGAGTAGTAAACTTGCCATCTCAACTTAATGTTTCTTTCAAGTGTCCTTCTACGTACATTTTAAGATAAAAGCTTAAAGTTAAAAAATGGAAGCATGCACGTGTTTCAGAATCAAATAGAACCTGTTTTTATAGACGTGTGATATTGAAATATTGCTGTGTACTTTTTGTATAGGAAGTCATATTGCCTGGAATTTCAGGGCATAAGATTCACCAGATGGTTTCTGAAAGCTCTGTATGATTTAAGATCAGTTTGGGTTTTAATTCTGTAGCTGAATAATACTCACTCAGTGAAGTTTGAATGATGGGGAAGAACATGGAGTGGTAACATAAAGAAGGATAATGATGCAGGAGAGAGATGTGTAGTTTAAAAAATCAGAGGAAAGCAAGTGGAAAGCTGGAGTAATTTTTAAACTTATGGTGAGAAGAACAGGTTGTCACTAGAAGATTTATATCCTATCTGTACATTTTTTTTAATTGAATATTAAAATAATACCAAAAGCTGTATATTGACATCTTGATACTGATTAAGAACTGGCATATATTTTTTTCATCAAGTAGTTCTGGATTAACTTCATTCAAAAAGAAAACTGGACCTGTTTTACCAGTGAGTTGAGTACAAAACATGTTTCTCATTCTTGTCAGAGTGCACCTAAAGTTCTATAAAATGTAAGCTGTTAAATATTTACATTAATAATATGAAATGCATTTGTTTGCATTGATTGTCATGGAAATTGGAGGAACTTATACTGTAAGGTATATTGGAAGAAATTATGCTTTATAACTCTGCAACTCTTTTTAAAAAACAAGAAGACTCCAAGACTCCTTTATCCATTTCTTGGAGTTTTTTTAATGAATAGAATAAGGAAAAACTGCATAAAATTAAGAGAAATGGCAGAGCAAAAGATACTGGTACTATCTACAGACAGAGACAGCTAATGACCCTAATTGCACAGTGTCATCTCAGCAGTATTTTATGTATACCCATATTTCTCAGGTGTATATAAATACTTGTTTTCTTTGCTGAATAAAATGTAAAAATGAACACTGGGTAACACTCACCACCACTGAAGCTTAATTTGTATATTGTTCTTTACACCACAGAATTCTTAACATGGCTATAACATGCTCAGTGCTGATGGTTCTGGCAAATCCCAGTCCTGAGGAGAGAGCTGCTGGGGCATGGCTGTGTTGGGAAAGGAGGTTTGGGGGTGGCCATTTCTGGTCTGCCTTGCACATGGAGGTCATGGCAGTGGTTTTTCTGATGATTTAGTGTTGACATTGTAGTGAAGAAAGATCATGACCAACAAGGTCTTCTAAGAATTAAAACAAAGTTATTTTACTGTCTTTTTTGGTGCAAAGTGGGTGCTAAGTTATAAGCTTTTGACTGTAAACACCTACTTTCTGGTGCCAAGTCAGCCTAGGTTGCAGGGTCAGGTTAAATTTCCTGCCAGTAAATTGTTTTATTAAAACCAAAACTGTGACACATCAGAAAAGAGGAATAGGGAGGAACAAGGAAAAAGAGAAAATTGAAAAGTAAATTTTAAATAGGAAATGTAAAGGCTAATTTTAGACTTAGCCCATGTAAAGGCTAATTGTAGACTTACAAAGTCTACATTAGAAGAAATTAAGCTAACTGGCTTTCATGTTCCAAAATGTACAATTACATTGTGTTATAAGCAGATCATTTAATTGCAAAATCATCATTCAAGTGTTCTGAAAATCAATTAGAACAAAGCATTGCCTGCCAAGCATTTGTGACCTTCAATTTCTCGCATTCACCATGCATTTATCTCTATTGAAAAGCTTTCTTTTTATTCCAGTGTACACATCCACACCATGTGTTACTAGACTATATCACAGTATTAAATAAATCTGTATGCCAAAAAAAGTCTGGCTGTGTGATTAGATTTGGTTTGTTCAGTGTGGCATCTCCCACAGGAAAAGATTGTAAGTGTGAATTCAGCAATCATCATCAGCCTCAGTACATTTATGCTACTCTTGACTTGTGCGAATAATTCTTTGTTTCCATTTAGAACTTGTTCTGTGCAAGTAATTTCTTCAAACTCATCTGTTATCATCTGCTTTTTAGCTGTTCAGTGCTGTTTTGTTAAACTGCAAGTACTCACAGTTTCTCATTCTGCTTTTTATAACTAACCCAAAAGAAATTACCACTGAAAATTATTCTTCCATTATCATTGGTCAGTTTGTCTTCGCAGTTTAATGTCATGACAGTGGATTAAGCTTCTTTTAAAGTTCTCATTTTATATGTTGGCTCTGCCTGTCTTTAAGCCTGTCAGTTTAAATGTCAGGCGGTTAATTAGATGCTTTGAAAATAAGTGCAATGTAGCATCATATGGCTCTTTTCTAAAACATTTAAACTGTGTGTTTAAATGTGCTTGTTTTAGCTAATCAATGTCCTCTCATTTTTTTAGCTGCCTTTATTTTGTATGAGTTATTCAGAAAATAATGTACAGAAGAGGTATAATTTTTTTCTCTGAAAATCAGGTAATTTTTTTTAAAAGAAAGCATGCAGACTTCTTTGTTGTTTTAGCAGCTGCCATAATTTTTGATAGATATTCTGAAGTTATTTTGAGTCTTTTTTTTTTTTTTCCCCCAAGGCCGTTCTGCTGTGAGTAGCTGGGACCTTGAAGATAGAAGCCACTTAATGATGTGAAGTCGTCATACACTTAATAAGCTGTATTTCTCAAGGCATGCAAATGATAAGGACTTTGATATGGGGTTTAAGTGTCTGTCTACAATTTGAAGAATTCAGTTCTCTGTATTTCTTCAAAAAGAAATAAAGCTTAGAGGATCACACCTGTCTGTCCCTTCTTCTTGCCAATAATAAGCTGCTGAAGCCATCAGTCAACTTCAACCAAATTTGATGTAAGTTAAAGTCTAAAAGGTGCTATATTCCCTTTTTAGGCTTTTTAGTGCCCTGTAATATTTTTTTCCTAGTCACTTCCTTGAAGAATTTGAGTTACCAGAAAAATAAGATTTTATGGGCGAGATATCGAGCTCTGTCCTTACATATGAATGAGAACAGAAATTTGCTGTGCAAAGTGCTACAACTTCAGGTTCAGGAACCAGCAGCATTTGTGTTGCATTCCCAGAGTTGCATACAAAAGCATAAGAACTAAAATGATAAACAAATTTTGCCTTTGAACCAAACAAGTAACTGCTGTTATACTATGATGGTAGACCCATACAAGCCTTGTAATAGAATTTTGCATTTCTGAACAAAATATAAACCATATTTTCTGTTAAAACATTTTAAATTCTGCTGAGTTTGCATAGTGGTTTAAAAGTATCTGGATGCTGATGTCAAATCACTAACTGTAGCACTTATTTATGTGCCAGTGTTGGACTTTGTTCTGAATCAAGTCAGTCTTCTCCAGATGGTTGAAGGATCAACAGAAATATTCCAAGAAATGTCACTTTTTAATTATTCATATTTTCTCTAAAACATAACATTTTGGGCCAGTGTCTCTGGTCTTCAAAATGAGTTCAGATAATGGTCAAAAGAAAACACCGTGCCTGTAGAGTGCGAGTATATGTGCAAGTGCCTGTGTATGTCTAAAGACTGCAAAATGATTGCACCAAGGGAAATGCCAGCTGAGTCCTCGTAGTCCTCCCCTGGCTTTGTTCTCTTTGTCTGGGGCAGTGAGGTTGCCAGCACTTGGTGAAGTCTCAGCAGTGACTTGCAGGTGGAATTGCATACACTGAAAGCCTCATGCATGGTGTTCCTTGAGAGTCGGAACCTCGTAGCTAAAGGACAGGTAGAAAACTAGGCAGAAGTTGCAGCAAGGACATTTTAGGCTCTTGATGGAAGACCCATAAGGATTAGATTCTCAGACAAGATCAAATAATTGCACAAGCACCAGAGGGAAAAGTTCGTGTTCTGGATTTAAGAGGGCAAATATTCAGATCCACCACTAAATTATGTAATATATTAAGAATTATATGTAGGGGCCAATACTGGGGCATCCACAAGCAGGAACTGTATGGAATACACTTTGAGCTGACCAGAAACATAGTTAAAACTGTTTATCTTTACGTAAAGTTATTAATATGAAGTATATTGGCATAGCACATGTACTAAAATGCAGGGGGGAAAAGGTTAAAGATAGTCATCTAATTGTAAAAGCTTTTTCTCTGTATGAGGGTTTACTACATTTTCCTAGAATAGATGGTTTTGGTTTTGATAGTCAGTGGGTGTTCTTCTTCTCTTGAAATAAATCCATGGGAAATACTATTAGCGTGAAGCACAGTAAAATCATCATTTTAACTCTTGCTCCTAATCATAGCCAAGTCCACAAAGAGCCACAGAAGCCAAAGTCCGTGAAGAACTTAGCTTCTTTTTAAGTTTTTGCCAAATCAGAGGGAAAATGTGCTTTCTACATCTGATACCTTGATAGCTGCTTCATTGTGGAATAATACACCATTTCAGCAATGCATCAGGTCGGGGCAGAGCAAAGTGGAGGTTTATTAGGTTAGCCCTTTTTAGGTCATGTTAGTAAGTCATCAATGTGCCTTTTTTTTTTTTTTTTTTTTTTTTAATAGAAAGATACATAAACGGAAAACTGCAAATGAATTCTCTTGTTAAATGCTCTATATTCACCTTGCTCACCACAAAGAACAGAAGAGAAATACCCTAAAGCTTTTTCCAGATCTTCAGTCATCACTGACTTAATGATGGAGGACAGGGTATGGTGAGAGATGAAGGGAATATTAAAAAGTTAATTGTATTGTCTGGGAAAAATAAGTAGGCATATTGTGGTAACAAAGGGCATTTCATGTTTCTGTAAGCATTGTTTTCTTGCTTCTCTAAGTATACCTTTTTTACAACTTGGAGCAAATCCCAAAGCATCAATATCTCTCTTGCAGTTTCTATTACATTAGACTTGAAATGAGAAAGAAGTTAGTGGAAGGACCCTGCAGAGCCATTCCTGTACATAACGAGCAGTGGATTAAGGCCAGTGCCCCACTATACAGACTGCCACCTCTGAAATGCTCATTCACCAAGCCTCTGTCTCCCTTGTGAGCCCTTTATCTGTAGATAGTAACCTTGCTATATCATTATCCTTAGTTTCTTTTTTAATGACAGTTAATTGAGAATATACTGACAAATTTGTGTTGTCATTTTTATTCAAGACTCCAGAGCAACACTTCATGGCTAAAGTTGGTTTAGAAGCAAGTTGTGGTTTTGCCATGTACAAGTACTTTGACATAGAGATTAATTAAGAGTTTGATTACAAGACCAGGGTGATAAGGCACTGGCACAGGTTGCGCAGAGAAGTTGTGGCTGCCCCATCCATGGTAGTGTTCAAGGCCAGGTTGGATGGAGCTTGGAGCAAGCTGGTCTAGTGGAAGGTGTCCCTGCCCATGCCAGGGAGGTTGGAACTAGATGGTCTTTAAGGTCTCTTCCAACCTAAACCATTCTATGATTGGCCTATCTGCAAGCAGTTGCTTTCCTTCGGAGCCCTTGGGCCCAGCAGGCAGACTGCAAAGGAAGGCAGGGTATACAGAGACTGCAGGGCTTCCCCAGAAATGCTGTCCTGTGACCCCCAGGTTACTTAAAATTAGAGATTTGTGCTTGCTCTGTACTGGTGCTGTGAAAGTTTGTTTTTGGTCAAAACGGCCTCTGGCAGCAGAATGATGGCCTTCAACAGTATCCTTTGGTAGCTTGAGCCAGGCAGCTTGACATGCTCCAGGCTACTGCCATGGTGGGAAAATGATCCTAACTTTCCTCTTCACTGCAAAGCAGAATTTCAGCAAGGGGTCCTGGCTGCTGGTGTGGTGGGCTGCAGGGTGTCTGGCCTGAGGGTGGAGGCACCTCAACTGCCCGCTGCTGAGGGGATTATTACTTGGGTGGCAAGGCCAGTGACACTGAGGAGCCTGTGCGTGAAGACAGGAGCTCTAACTTTTCTGAATGCTCACATCAGGTAAGCTGTCTGTTTCTTCCAGATAATCTTTACAAATAGTGGCTCCTGCACCCCTTGGTTTTAAATTACACCAGAGGGCGGTACTGCGAAGGTTTGAGCAAGCATTCCTTGCTGTCAGCAGCGAAATAAATGGCAGTAAAGGAAGAGGTGGTGCACCTCAGGTGCAGATCATCTCCGTGCCCACGTGGGGCTGTGCAAGACTGCAGTGCCTGTAAAGTCTTCCAGGAAAACTTGCTACCTGGATCGGGAAAAACAGTTCTGTGCTCTCCCTTCACATTTGCTGCCTTCATGTGCTCCAGCTTCCATTTAGGAGTGCAACACAGCAGTGAAAATTGTAAAACCACCAAAGTGTAAGATTGCTATTCAGTGCTGTACACCAGCAAAGCCAATTAACTTGAACAGGAAGTGGGGCTTAATGTGCATTTGGGGATTACAAACGAGCATGAGGTGGGAGAAACAGATACTTACCGCTTCCATCTCCTTTGCTGATGCTAAAAATATCTGAATCTCTCAATGAAATGCTAATTTTCACTGAGCTCTGGTTATCCAATACTAATAATAAATTACATACAACATCAACAGATGCTGATACATGAATATGTATTGCAAGTCCAGAAACACTTAATGAGAAATTGGAGTGTGCTAGACTACACTATAGACACAAAGCTTTTGTTTCTAGTTCATTTTGGTGGCAAAAGTTGTTGGAAAGAAATGAAGTTTCTTTCATTTTGATGTGTATGTTCTTAAAATGAGGTTGTTCCGGTTGAATTCACTGAAATGGCAACACAAATGTATATGACCCTAAAACATTTCCCTTAAATAATTTGAGCAAAATAACTGTGTCCTGAGGCTTGCTGTCTTACAGTGAGGCTTTTTCTTGCAAAGGCTGTAAGGTACAGTGAACTAGTCAAACAGTGTTTACAGTATTTATAGATACTCTTTTTCCAACAAATGCATTTTCCATTTATTGTGACAGTACGTGAGTGGTAAGACCTTTTTCCAGACTTGAGTGACATATGCAAGGGCTTCCCAATCCTAGCAAGACATTTTCATCTTTTCTGTTTTAACAAAGTAGTTCTACTGAAGTCAGTGATGCTTTGTGCAAGATAGTAAATGCACAAACCCTAAATACATATTGGGGCAACTGCTAATTCAGGAGATACACAGTGAGTGAATGAAAAAAGAAAAAAATCTGTTGTGGAAAAAAATTGTTTCATTTGGATTGCTTATAGCTTTGGGGTTTAGGAGTTTACTTAGTGTTTTAATACATAATTCCCAGCTAGTGCTAGCAATTATTCCTTGTCGAACCCTACTTCCATTAGTTTCAAAGTATTAATTGTGAGTTAGAAGCAATATTTGTGGGGTTTTATTCCTTTTTTTTTTTTTTTTTTTAATCCATTCCATAATTTTAAAATTATTTGCTTGGTCAGGTAGCAGGTTTGAAAAGGATATGGCTTTCCTTGGACACAGCGGGTGTGTGTAGAATGAATCCCTTATCAAGGTAGTGTCATGAATGCATGAATTCCTTTTGGGTTACACTCTTCTCTTGTTCCACTTCTCATTATGAATCTTGTGTAGTTAGATATCTGCAGGGGAAAAGGGCTGTGTTATTTTTAGTACGTATTCTTGAGGGCTTTTTCTGATAATACAGTTAAAGTTGTGACCGGGTAAATAGTAAATATCATGATTTTCCTACATCTGAAGTGCACCTTCAAATTTAATTGTCTGTCTTTTACACTGAGAATTTCTACATTTACTGGAAAAATAAAATCAGAGCAAGTTGAGACAGGGGGACACCAACAAAAAACCCCAAAACAAACATCCCAATCCCCAACAATTCTGATGTTGTGTGATATCCTGTTTTTAATAAAACAACTCTGGAAATTGTCAGTAAACTTCGATTGTACTGCAGATGTGTAACTCAAATCAGTTGCAATTAGACCTTCTGGAAAGAACAATTATAAATAAATTAGAATCCTCAGGCCTCCTTTTTTTTTTTTTTTTTTAATTCTTTCATCTAAGTTCAGAATCTTTACTCAACTCTATATTTGTGTTGAAATCTCCTGATGCTAAATTCTGCTTCTACTGATACTCTGCAAAAGGTGAAAATTCTTGAGACTGGCCTGAGAGCAGGAGTGACATGAGTATCTGATTGGGTCCCTACCTGCCAGGTTGTTTTGGAGCCAGTGGTAGAACTATGCCTACTTCGATCAGTGGCTACTAGAACAGCAGCTACTTTGCGTAGTCAAGAGCTGTTAGCTAAGACTCTGGGCATAATGTTTCCATGTATGATAATTTAATTTTGTATAAACATTTTGTATGAGGCTATTAATAGTTGCCCATTTATTTTCTGAGGAATAATTCCAATGGTAATTGATAAAAGTTACCATAATGTCTAATAAGCAAAAGGAAACCTCCTTTTTTGTCTCCTTTCTCCCTCCCCCTTATGAATCAAGAGTATTGTAAAGTGTTATTAGTGTAGAGAAAGGGGGTATAATATACTCCCTCAGCATAGGATGGAGAGGCAGGTCTGTCATCCTTGTTTACCATCTGTCTTTGCACAGGCTTTATTCTGCAGCATATGAGATCTGACATGCATGTCCACCATTTAATAGTTAACACAGCACATGTGTTTGCATATTTTGTATCTACTTGAATAAAAGTTCTCTTCATGCATACGCATTCACATATATGCAGACTTTTCTTTCTGAATTATAGTAAGGTTGAAAGGATTGCGTTCGACACTGTCCCACATGACATCATTGTCTCTAAATTGGAGAGACATCAATTTGATGGGTGGACCACTCGGTGGATAAAGAACTGGCTGGTTGGCTGCACGCAAAGAGTTGTGGTCAATGGCTCGATGTCCGGCTGGAGATCGGTAACGAGTGGTGTCCCTCAGGGATCGGTGTTGGGACCGGTCTTGCTCAACATCTTCGTGGGTGACACGGACAGTGGGACTGAGTGCGCCCTCAGCAAGTTTGCCGATGACACCAAGCTGTGTGGTTCAGTTGATACGCCGGAGGGAAGGGATGCCATCCAGAGGGACCTCGACACGCTTGTGAGGTGGGCTGATGCCAACCTGATGAAGTTTAACCATGCCAAGTGCAAGGTCCTGCAGCTGGGTCAGAGCAATCCCAGGCACAGCTACAGGTTGGACAGAGAAGAGATTCAGAGCAGCCCTGCAGAGAAGGACTTGGGGGTGTTGGTCGATGAGAAAATGAACATGAGCTGGCTTCAGTGTGCGCTCGCAGCCCAGAAAGCCAACCGTATCCTGGGCTGCATCAAGAGGAGCATGACCAGCAGGTCGAAGGAGGTGATCCTGCCCCTCTACTCTGCTCTTGTGAGACCTCACTTAGAGTATTGTGTGCAGTTCTGGTGTCCTCAACATAAAAAGGACATGGAACTGTTGGAACAAGTGCAGAGGAGGGCCACGAGGATGATCAGAGGACTGGACCACCTCCCGTATGAAGACAGGCTGAGAAAGTTGAGGCTGTTCAGCCTGGAGAAGAGAAGGCTGCGTGGAGACCTCATAGCAGCCTTCCAGTATCTGAAGGGGGCCTACAAGGATGCTGGGGAGGGACTCTTCATCAGGGACTGTAGTGAGAGGACAAGGGGTAATGGGTTCAAACTTCAACAGGGGAAGTTTAGATTGGATCTAAGGAAGAAATTCTTTACTGAGAGGGTGGTGAGGCACTGGAATGGGTTGCCCAGGGAAGTTGTGAATGTTCCATCCTTGGTGGTGTTCAAGGCCAGGTTGGGTGAGGCCTTGGGTGACATGGTTTAGTGTGGGGTGTCCCTGCCCATGGCAGGGGGGTGGAACTATATGATCTTAAGGTCCTTTCCAACCCTAACTATTCTATGACTTTATGATTAATTGATATCTGTATAGCCAAAGGTAGGAATAAAGAGTTCTTAAAGTAACTGCTGAACTTGGTTAATATATATTAAACTTTGTCTTCATAAACATGAGTGATGTAGGGTGTATTCTGAAGAAACTGAAGGTAAAATAAACCCAGAACTATTGTTAAGTGACACCTGAATCTTTACCGTTGACCTCCCTTTTTGTGCAATTGTAATTGTGTGCAGTAAGACGCAGGCTGAAAGGGGAGAAAACTAATAGCTACAGATTCCACATGAGTCTGGTATTGTTTGAAGAATACAGCTGTAAATGTTCATGTGTCTTAAATCTGGGGGAAAGATACTGGCAAGCTGTGGTGAAGTGTTTGGAGTCCTTTCTGCCTAAGACATTACAGAAGCAACGAATAAAATAGCAATGTAGAACACTCACTGACATAATGTGGCTGCTTTGTATGTGCTTACCATGTGGTGGGCTGTCTAATAGGGACCTGGTCAGTAAACTTAATTATTAATCTAGTGTTATTACCTATCAAGTGTTTTCATAAGTAAAAGCATTCTGCTAATGTATCTTACCGATTCTCCGAGTGATCTTGAGATGCATCTGCTGTGTCTGCCCAATACAGGAGTCTCCATGGGACACTGTCAAGGCTGTGCACACTGTTTATACATGAAGCGTGCAATCCTGTGGAGCTGATTAGGTGTCGTGATCTTATGCAGAACTGAAAAGATCTGCCTTTTATATTTCATCAAGTTTTTCTTCCCCATGCAGTAATTAAGATATTTTTGTTATTACGTGTGCTCAGCAAGTCATTTCTATATACTTTCTGTGTAATTTTGAAGTTACTTGGCCAGCATTTTGGAGTGATTTCACCTTAAACATAAATAAACTTACCAGTAGGATATGTTTTGCTACAGTAATGTTTGTGTAAATATGGTATAGGACATATTTTGCTACTGTAATCTTTGTGTAAATATGGTGTACAGTTCTTGATTCAAACAACTTGAAAATCCAGGGTGGAGATCAGGAACTTAAGGCAGGTAACTAGTGACATGTGTGTCCTTGCTGCTTAACCAGAGCGTGCAGTCCCTAACAGCTTCTCTGTCCTATCTGCCAGGCCACCTCTCAGACAATTAGCCTGCAGTGTCTGAAATGTCACTGTGTTTGGCACCTGAGTCTGCTTTTAATGACTTCATCTATTTTAACATCTTCATAACAACATAGCCACCTGGTATTTTTCATTAGACATGATGGAAAAGGTTTCTTTTTCTTTCTGCTGCATTTGAAATCCAGCCTGGCAGTTGTAAATTAAATATCTGAAACTGGAAAAAATCCTGTTCTTTGTGGGGTTTTTTTGTTTGTTTGGTTGGTTGGTTTTGGGTTTTGTTTCTTTTTTTGTTTGTGGTTGTTTTTTTTTTTTTTTGGGGGGGTGGTTTATTTTGGTGTTGGTTTTTTGGGTTTTTTTTTTTCTGTTTTTTTTTTTTTTTTTTTTTTTGAGTGCAATAGACTAAACAGCTTTTTTAGTTGAAACTTTTAAACAGAGTTTAAAAATTTAAACAGAGTTTAATTTTCAGAAATGAGAACAATCTCCTAAATCTTACTGAGCATACCTTCAAAGCCTTTGTGCTGTTTCCATATTGACTGTACCTGAAAACCTCTCTGTGATGTATCATAATTAATATTTAGAAAAGGTGCCTTTTGCCAATAGAAAGTGTCATCCAGGTACAGTCACATGCGGTTTTATTCCTTATTTCACCTTGGAGTATAGTCAGTAACTGAAAACTTGAACATAACATTTCTTCATTCAGTAGTACCCAGAGGGAGACAGTGGCAGATGGAGAAAAGTCCTTTATTGTCTCAAAGAACAGTCTCAAGGGAGAGCAAGCAGGAAAAACCAGGGAGCAAAACTTTGATTTTTATCAGTTGAGATTATATTATTTGAAACAACAGAGTTTGCCAGTAGAATGGTGGGTGTAAGTGCAGTGATATTTCAGGCTGAGCTGGTCTGCTGTATAGACCTCTTTACATCATCCTTGCAATGGCACCCTTTGGCAGAACTGCATCCAAACTTGGAATTTCAGCAACACAGCAACATCAGTGTAGATGATATACACTGTGGCAAAGGTCTGAAACTGTTGCACAGTGTCATGTAGAGTGGATGAAGGTCTAAATGTGTTGAACCTCAGTCATGTAGTGATCTTTAAAGGTCTTTTCCAACGTGGTTGATTCTGTGTAGGACAGACAAAGGTCTAGGTGTGTTGAACACTGTTCGTAGAGCAGGTCTCACATCCCAGCTGACTTCTGTGTTGTGATGCCTGCTCTCAAGGCCTTTGATATCTGCTATATATAAATACATTGTGAAACCAAATACCATGGGATATCATAGAGGATAGAAGTCTATGTGGGTTCAACAACAAAGTAAAAAAAAGAATGGAGGCCTGACCTGCTGGCATTTACTTGTGTGCAAATATCAAGAGAGGAGCTGGCTGGGCCTTCTGAAATGTGCTCTCAGCTTCCAGTAACCTGATTGTCCTGCTCAAGTACTTGTTTTCCCAACCCGAGACAGGATATGGATTTCAAAAGGCAGCTTGCCTTGTGTTTCATCGGTTCAGGACAACCTTCCTCTCTGTCTGGAGCCACCACCAGGAGACGTAAGCAATATTTAGAGTGAGTGTGTGTGGACATGTTCTGGCACTGTTTCATCAAACTGAATATTTTTCCTTTGCGCATCAAAAAGCAATGATTAACTCGTCAGTGTTTACTTCTGTGAATATTTATTTCAAAGTAACGTTGAAGTATTGACGACTCCTGCAGTGTTAGATGGTGTATTTTGCTGACATTTTAACATGTTTTAAGTTATGTTCTTTTTTAGAAGAAATGCTTGTTGTAACAAAGTCCTGGAGGAGTAGCTGGCCCTCGTCAATCAGAAAGTGAGCCAGATATCAAGAAATTAGCCCAACAGTTTGATGTGTATCTTGGAGAGAGGGGACTGCTTGGAAAAGGGGCTTTTGGGGAAGGCTAGGAGATTGAATAGAAGTAGTAGGCATAATAGCAATATGTGTGTATGTGTGCTTCATTACAGTAAAGTCTTTGATGTTGTTACTTGAGCAGTTTCCTTATTTTTCTGCAAGTCTGGGAATAGAGGGTTATTAGCAAATTTTCTGCTAGTGTCTCTTTGTATTCATTTCTCTGGGTGGTAGAAGGCACAACCAGTGTATGTTTACATCCTGACTTTTAAACATGTCGCTTGCTGCTATGTGCCTTTCTAACTGAGGGATCAGAGGCTTAGCTGTAAATACTAGGAAGGCTCAGGATAAAGCTGAGTATAGAGAGTATTAACCTGAGGTCACTTAGCACAGTGAAAGCTTTTTTGCTGTGGGGTTTTCGATTTCAAACCTTAGTGTGCCCTCTGCTGGCAGTCCGTGTGGTGAAACAGAAATGGCGTTAATCTTCATGGTTGTTACCTGTGCTTGCTATTTGCAGTCTGCTATACCAAACAATTTGAATTCTTGTCATTAATCAAATTTCATATCACAGGTAGCTGCTGTTCCCATTATTTTCATAATATATATTGTATGAAAATATGTAGTAAATATACTAATTTTGGCCTTAAAAATCATCCCAAGGTATAAGTTATTACCCAGCAAATAGTTATTTGTCCTTCAAAGCTATATTCACTGATTTTTGGCAGGTATGCTGATTTGTGAAGTCAAGTTAAGAAATGCTAGTATTGAGGATGTATGCGCTATTTTAATGCTCGCCTTGCTGCACGTATATGCATTTGATGCCTATACTTACTATATTGCGTGCTATTTTCCTCCACACAGTTTTTTGCACTTTAGTGTATTGCATATGTAATGAACAACAATTCCATTATTTGTTGTTTCAGCTGTGACATAGCCAAGTCTGGAGTGTGTTCTCCAAGACTGACTTCAGATTATAGTTCTGTCTACTTTCCAGTTTCAGAAAGAAATGAAGCAACAAGCACTAATCACTTTGAAGCTGGTTCACCTCTTGAGGAGGTTCACTGAATAAGTGTAAAGACCTAAAAGGAAAAAATGCTTAATAGATCTGCTACAGGAGCAAAATAAGGATTGTACAGACTGCTTCAATGCTGATTTTGATACATCGCAATTTCTTAAGTGTCTGGCATTACAGCCTTGATCTTTTTTTAATATTACCAGAGTGGTGTTGAGATGTCCGAACTCTTGAGAAAGCTATCCAGAGTTGACGCACTAATTTTCAGGGTGGCTATGGCAGTTGTGAGCAAGGCTGGAGCTTTTAGATCCTTGTCTGCCAGTTGTGTTTACTAAGCAATCAAAGTAGAGATAAGTTTGCTGTAGTTTTATTGACAAGCATAATGGGATATGTTTTTTTACCAGTGGGTTTCATAAATAGTTGCTGAAAGCAGGAGAGGGATGAGAGTCAGTGCAGGATTTTGTGAACATAATCCATAGACATGGCCTGTCTTGCTGTTCCTATGCTCACCTTGGTTTCCATAATTCAGGTTCCGCCTCTCCACCTGGGTTATGTCCCTTGCCTCTCAAAGCCTTAGCTCCTGTCTGCTTGCTAAGTATCACTTATCCTGGTCAAGGACTTCTGGGTCTCATGCTCTGCCAGCGAGGAGGGACACAAGAAGCCAGGAGGAAGTGGAGACAGGACACCCAACCTGAACTAGCCAAATGGGTATTCCAGCATGTCATGCCCAGTATATAAACTCTTAGCCTTTTTCCAGGCTCCACTTACTCCCAAGCTCAGTCTTTGCTTTTTGAGCTGCAGTCTTGATTTCACCTCCTCTGTGGCTTGTAGCCTAAATTGTAGGTTTTGTGCTGGTTTGACTTTCAGATCACTGAAAAACTTTCAATTGGAGCTGTAATGTAACAAGCTGACAACAGGATTCCCCTTCTTGGCTACTTAAAGCAGGCCCTTTCAAAGTAGTTGCAAACTGTCACCATGGTTACTTTACTGAGCCACCTCCTCTTCTCTCCTCCCTGCTTGTCAAGTCTGACAATAAATGGCAGCCAAGCGAACAAACCAGTGGACTAGGACGGAAGTAGGATGAGTCTTCAGTATTAAATAGATAGGTATTTGACCCACAAATTCTAGTTGTAATTAACCAGCTGGGAGCTACAATTGCAATTTTCCAGAGGCCTGATTGCCATCAGGTAGTTGCCATTTGTGTGTGCAGAGGCAGATTAGAAATGGTGTTCGAAGGCACTGCTTGGGGAAAAAGCAAGCTGTTATTCTAATGGGGGACAGCTGAGACCTGCGTTTTTCACTGCTCACAAGAGAACATCAAGGCTGGTTTTTGGCCTTCCTACAGAACCATGTATTTTTACAGAAAGGTGCTTGTCATGCAAAACTTTAACTCCAACAGACAGGATGCCCTTGGAGAGGAGCCTGCAAGTGTGACTTTTCAGGAAGGCAGCTTGGGTTACAGTCTAAGTAACTTTTCAACCTCCAATTTATCTGATAAAATTAACAACTGCAGTTCTTAGAGCAGAAGAGAAGGGGACTTAATTGTAATTCACTAACTCAGTAGGGAGCCCAAGTAAAAGGTTGCAAAGGATGTAAACTGTGCTGTGAGATGCTGTGCCTGTTTGCATTGCAATCCTGCGAAGACCCCAGGAGATCCTGAAAACAGAGAAAGGAGAGCACTGGAGGCCCTGCCAGCTGTTTTGAAAGGATACTATCCTCTAGCTGGTCTGTCAAGTCACTAGCTGGTGGCTGGTGAGCTCACATGGGTATTGCAGAAGGTCCACCTATGGTCCATCTGGCTGCTTATTACAGGGCATGCAGGCAGGTGACCCCGAGGCATCTCGTGTGTCACGCTCTGCCTGCCTGCCTGCCCCTTTCTTAAATTGGGCTTTTTGGTGGCTCATGCTGTGCAAAGAACTGGGGTGTCTGGATCCAGGCACTAAACATCCTTAGGCAACCTCCTCCCAAACAAGCAACCTGCTTTTAGATGCAAACTTGACAAGGAAACAAAATGTTTCTACCTGGAAAAGAGGGCAGGAGGGCTGCTGTCTCCCTAGCTTCATTCAGTTCTAATTGTTGGCTGTTGAAATGAACTGGTGGTTTCCTGTGGGCAAGGAAGCTATGGAGTTGTGTTAAGCCATAAATATGAAGACTGTGACTCCACATAGCATTAGGCCATGAGAGCTGCATACCGCTTTTACTGCTTTCCTGAACTATCTTTTTCCCTTTTTTCTTTTTTTAGTCAAAAACTTCAAAATGAGGTTATTAACAAAGATCAATTCATGTTAATTGAATCCTAATGGTTTTTTTTTCCAAAGAAAGTTTTAAGTTTTATAAAAGCACTGACAGCATGGTTGTATGCTCTGAGAAGAGGAGTCAGGCATTTACGTCGAGGAACTGTGCTTGGAGTTCATCAGTAGGTAGGCAGGAAGGAAGGAGACTGCTCAATATGTATCCAAATCCCAGCTTGTTAAATACAAAATAGTTTTTGTTGTTGGAGTTGTTAAATGCCATAGATACAGCTTATTTTTGGTGAACTTTTTGAGTTCTTTTGGATGCTTCTTTTAGTTTTACTAACACTTCTTTAATCCTTTTTTTTTTTTTTTTTTCCTTCTTTCTGACTTCAGCCTTTGATGGATTTCTGAAAACCGATGAAAGACAAAGACTGGCAAAGGAGAGAAGAGAAGAAAGGGAGAAATACCTCGGTAAGATGGCAGGAGGTGTATGTATTATTTATGCATCTGTGTTAATAGGCTTAATTTACTAACATGACGTTTTTTCTGTTCTGAATTTTAAGCGTTGTGTTTTAGTTCATTGCTAGTCTTTATCACTTATATTACTACTTTTAAATTACGTGCAAGATACTGATTGTTAGGATTCTGATATGTAAAAACACCAAATAAGCCTTGAATAATACTCAGGATGATATGTAGAATGATTCGGTGAAATAATCTACTAAATTTTAACCATGGTAAAAGACCATGGAGTTGTTCAGTATGGTATAAAGCAGGTAATTTTCTGTAGGTTTTTAAATTGTTAATATTTAAAGAAAGCAAACAAAAAAAAAAGAATTTTCTGTATAACATAAGCATTTATTTCAGAGGTTTTAAAATAGTCAGTTGTTTTTTTTTAATTTACTAATACCTCTAGGGAAATGTTGAGGAAATTGCAATATATATGTGTGTGTATATATATAAAATAATTTTTTTAATATAAATATATAAGGGAGGGTGTGAGTGTACACAGTTAATTTCATATATATATGAATGAAATTAACTGTTCAACATTGTTTTGGACTTCTCATATATATGTATTTTAAAAATGTTGAACAGCTACATTTACTTTTCCTCATGGTAATAACAAGAAAGGCCAGTAGCACTGTCCTTGATGTCACCTGACAGTACATTTCAGAAGGAAATGTCAGTGGTTTATGGTTTTGTAAAATTCAAGCTAGGCATATATTTGGAGGAAATACCAACTAAAAGCCAGCATGGGTCAACCTGTGGAAAGAATCATAGGAAAATACTGGGTTTCTTGCAGTAAATAACCAAACACACTGTTGACCATTCCTTGACAAAACATGAGGCTTGAGACCAGTGACAAGACATTTTTTAGTACCTGTGGGCTTGGTAAGCAAGATTCCTTTTGGTAATTCATGTGAAAAACTGCTGGTGTTTAGTACTTCATCTCTCCAGAAGTTCTGTCTACATGGGACATGCACCAACCTGAGTTGTAGCTTATCTCTCTTCCAGGCATACTCAGTCCAGACTCTCTCTTCTGTACTCTTGATTGACCCTTCTTTGCTGGTTCCCAAGAAAATGACATGATGAGTAGATTGGAAAGGATTTGGATTAAAAACCAGAAGAAAAGATGAGAGGGGAAACTGAAAGCTGGAGAATCTGGGAGTGGTTGGCCCAGGGGATTTGGAAGGTGTTGGCTGCCCTTGTTCTCTACAGGCATCATATGTGCCTTCTGGAAATTTTAGAGTTGTGACCATTTCTAGAAGCTCTGGGATTTGGGCACAGTTTGTCTGTGGCACCTTTCTTTTAGAAGTTCAGAAAAAAGCAGAACAGATCTTTATGCAGCCAGCAGGTACTTTGCAGCAATATGGAATAACCTTTTCACCAAAGCCAGAATTCATTACTCAGTGGTTTAGTATCCCTAAATTAAGGAACAAGAATTGTATGTATGTCCATGATGACAGAATGGTTTCCTTCTCTGTCCAGAATCACTTCCAGGTTTCACCTGCTTACTCAGCAAAAATCTCTGGATACCTTGCTTTATTTTGGCATTTTATCAACTCCAGCTTGCTGTTTTCACCTGTTCTACCTGATGTGGCTGGTAGTTGTTAAGGCTTAGTGACTAGTCACTTGTCTTCCACCATCTCCGATGTAACTCTTTATCTGTTGACAAGTCCAGGCTTCCCTGCAGCCCTGACACCCTCTCATGCTGCCCTGTCCTTAGGCAGGGAATAGGCAATTCTGATAAGACAAAAGGGAAAGACAATACAAACAACTGTATTTCTAACAAGAATAAGGTAGAAGGTGTTCTATAAAGCAGGTTGAATGTGAGGAAGATGTATTTTAGGAGGATCCAGCAACTTTTGGAGAACTATCTGGTGTTGGAGGCACTCTAGCTTTAAACCAAGGATTTTGAGGGTAGAGTGGGGCTAAAAGGGACTGAAGGTCACAGTTGTGGTTAAAGAGCCCAAGGGCAGGAGCTGAGTGGAAAAAGGCTCATATGAGCAGAGGGAATTCAGATGGCTGGGCAAGAGCCTAGGATGGGATGGAAAGATACTGAGAGAAAAGTAGAAGGAAGAAAATTTGCTGTACAGTGAAACAGAAACTGCAGAAGCAGGCTGAGACTGAATAGATATGCAGGATGAAGGACTAGCTCTTGTATAAACACTGTTAATTCTGCCTTTCCCTTCCTAAGAACGTTCCCAAATCCTTAGCCTGGCAACAGTAAGAATATTCCACTTTTAATTCGGGCTGTACGTGTGGCATTACAGGCTTTCATGTTTTTAGGCATGCTTACTGAACTCCTCTTCCCTGCCTTTTAATGGAATACACTTGCGTGAGAAGTGGATCTTTTCTCTTGATTTGTCACGTTAACTTCTGCTACTACTTTTCCTGTGCAAACCTGAAGCAGCAGTCCTGTATGTAATGTTACAGTCTGAATTTCTGTAACAACAAGCTAATGTCTCAAGAAGAAGATTATGACTCCACTAGTTGGAATAAACTGGGCAAACCCTCAATAACAGAAGTAATTTTTTTCCTGCAAACAGGCAGAAGTGAATAACTATGTAGCACCAAATTGCAGACAGAGACAGAATGGTGCATTTTCAAAGCTTTGTAGAAAATTTAACATATGTTGTTTTCATGTGTTTGTTTTGAAGGCAGCCCCATAAAGGGAAGCACAGTTTTAAAGAAATTCCAAGGACTTTTGCTTCAACATATTTAACTGATTTGCTTTAAAACCTACTGGGAACATGTGTGACGTTTGAAAAAAGAATTTGGCTTTAAGCTACAGAGGGATTTGAAACATAACCAAAATCTAGTTGTTAATTATTCTGTACACTGTTTTTATATAGATAAGGGGCACAAACTCACCTTGTGCACCGAAGGCTTCCCTGTTTGTTTACTGAGCAAATCACTTAGATTTACTAATCGTTCCAGCACTTCTGTGCACTATATTTTTGACCTTAGTGGACTAAAACCATGTGTACTTGCATTTGTTGTTTACACTGTTGTGTTATGTCATAAAATAATTTTAAAGCAGGAGAAAATTTGCATAAAGTGAAATGCACCTTTTTCTCTGCCTAAGCTGCTAGGGAACAGCAGATACTGGAGAAGGAGAGAAGAGCAAAACTTCAATATGAAAAGCAAATGGAGGAGCGATGGAAAAGATTGGAGGAGCAGAGGCAGAGGGAGGAGCAGAAGAGAGCAGCTGTTGAAGAAAAAAGGAGACAAAAGCTTAAAGAGGAGGAGGTAAGGTCCATCGGGAGATGTATGGCAGAGCAAGTCTATATGGTAGCATTGGACATGGCTGAATATTGACATGCATTAAATGTTGATTTTCATTTATTTATTGGCCCAGAGGCATGTGGGCATTACTTTGGGAACCTCAGACGCATGTCACCCCAGCTAGAAGTATTTTACTACTGCTTGTACATCACAAATACTTTCCAGAGGGGTTCTTTTGTCTCTTTATTTTTGTCTAATCTCACACAATAGTCATGTATTTATGCTAACATATCTGGGACTCTGTCAGATGATAAAGCACCAGCTTTCCAGAAGGTAGTTTTTAAAAATGTGTTTCCATAAAAGGGAAAGATTTTTCTTAGTGTTTTGTTTACTGTCCCTGAAACTGAAATAATGTTTACGAAAATGTGTTGTTTTGTTTTTCCTCAGTGACATAAAATCAGAAATTCTTACTTCAAGCAGTGAAGAATTTAGGCTTAAAATTCTAGCACAGAACAGAATTACGCATATATCTTTTGAAGCATCTTTGTTCTTCTTCTACTCTCCCTGCTGAGATCACTTAAGGTTCTTTTTTGCTCCAATGACTCCGATTTCTGATGCAGATCTCTGAATACAGTGTGTGTGCGTCTCTCCACATGACATTCTGTAGAAAATGCTAGCACTCCTACTGCAACTGATAAAGAATTAATGTTTCTTGGAAAAGAGGGCAGTGGTGTAAAGAGAAGAGCCAAAAGAAGATACTTCTCTAGTTTCTAGATAAAAAGCTTCTAGAAATTTGCAGTTCTTACTCTTCCTTTATGTGTGCCCCTCCATCTTTTGGCCAAAATATCTTTGCAAAAGATGTAAAACTCTTCTGCAAGAGATCAAAATAATGTACTGCTCTCCACTGAATTTTTTTTAAATTGATTTTTCACTTTAACCTGATGAGATTATATCCTGCCATTTGTCTTTCAAATATAACATACTGATCGTGGCTTCTGCATAATAGCTGAGAATGCATTTTTAAATATTTTGTCCTGTGGTTTGTTTCAAATTTTGGTCAGAAAAATGGCAAAACCAGAAACAAAGGGTAGGTGTCTCCTTCTGTGGTAACATCAATGACCTATTGTGCTCCTTCCCCAGTATTTCCTGCTGTCATAACCTTTTGCAGCTAGGCAAGAGCGATCCCCTTTATTGGGGTTGTAAGGGAAATGGCAAGTACAAAAACACTGTCCTCAAAATTTGCGTCAGAGCAGGCAGGGAAGGGGAGAGGTGTAGGAAGAGTGAGCAACTGCCTGCTTTCCCTGCCTACATGGTTTGCCTGTGCTGGGGGAATAGGATCAGGTTTGTCAGATATGAGAGGCTGTGCCAGGTTGGGCCCAAAGAGTCTGTTCAGTGGGGACCCCACCTCCTGTAGTGGCCTCCTGCACTTGCCCAGAGATGGATGTAAGGGGCTGAGCACACAGTGGTGTTTCTCCTAAGCATCAGCAAGCCTGTTATAGCTCCCCAAAACTCTGTACGTGTGATGGGAGACTTCTCTAATGGGGAGAGAAGTGCTGCCTCCAAGTGTTTAGTCGTAATATGAATACAACTCCTAGCTCTGCTTACTGAGCTGGTCCTTCAAGCTTAAACTGTTCAAAGCAGTTTAAGTTGGGAACCAAGGCAGCCCTGACCTGGCTTCTTTCTCTTCCCTTTCCTCTTTCTGCTTCCCCCTAAGAACCTGAGAGAAGGTTATGTGAGCAGGAGGACAGGAGAGAATGCTTGTTTGTTTGAGGATGGATTAGACCTGTTGGGAAATAAAATCCGGGAATCTCTGAAGGAGGGGAGGGTACACAGGGGAATAATCTATAGAACAGGGTAAGATGAGGGAAGAAGGAAACTGGGAACAGGAGACATCACCACCTCCTGGCTTCCCTTCTTCTTTTTTGTGATTACTTGTCATTTCCTCATTTTGCGAATTTCACTTGAGTTCTACTAATGGATCTGTCAAGTCCTCCCCCTTCACCCCTCCTCTCACCTTCAGGTCTTCCAATGAGCCCCTCAAATCCTGTATGCCTAGTAGCAGTGGAGGTCGGAGGAAGGATGGTGATGAAGTTGCAGCTCCCTGAGCATTGCAAGTTACTCACTGCTCATGAGTCATTCTGGACATTTGAGACCTTTACTGGAAGAGCTTCGAACCTGTATTTCCCACACCTGAAGGTGGAGGGGGGGGTGGGGGTGGTGCCCTGGCCAGTAAGCCAGTACACTTGCTTCCTGGAAAGATTGTTTTGATGCACATGCACTATTTGTTGCATTTGTAAAGGGTATGCACTTAAACACAAGAGAGTTAAAACTCCCAAGATGTTACAGCAGTAATTACTTACTATGATTCAAAAGGTAATTAACTTTAAATTATAGTATATGGAACTAGTAATTGCTTTCCAAACCTATTTTGGCAACTCATATACTGAGTGGAATTCAGTTGCACAGAAATTTTGCTACAAACTGAGATTTCTGTGCAAGAGGTCTCTCAATTTTTACTGTGCAGTCGATGTGAGGAGAAGAGGTCAGTCCTCATTACAACACTGGTGGTCCTCTGCTCCCCCCACCACTACTTGCTGCTACAGCTCCCCACATACCTTTATGTATGGTATATTCATTGTCCTATGTTATTTGCACACGTGCTTAATACACACCTGTAATTGTAATTGGTTGAGAGCAGAAATGCTATTCAGAAAGGTAGTTAAATTTAAAATTCTATATTGCTTTTCAATGTGTTCTTTAAATAGAACGTAGCAGAGCTCTTTTGTTGCTTACGTGGAAGAGCCAATGGATAGTATTAGCCAACAGTGAGCTACTTGCATACGGTACTGATGAATATCTACAGTGAAGAGGAAAGGATGTTTGTACTTAAGGTATAAGGTAGATTGGTTTATAATTGTTTGCACAAATTATTTTAAGTTGTAGTACTTGTAAAATTAATTTTTGACTTGTTTTCACACCTGCATTGTATTTTACATAGAAAAAAGGAAAGTACTTCAGTCAAATTACTGGTATCTTCACTATTGGGTTTTGGGTTTGTTGGGGGGTGGTTGGTTGTTGCTTCTTTGGTTTTAATTCAGTGCAATTTTTTGTTCTGTTGCTTAGTCTGAGGAAAACCTGGATGAGTAACTATGGATTTTGGAAAGTAACGTGTACATTTTAGATACTAGCAGTAGATGGCTCTCTCTTTATGGTTTAACTAATTTTTAATTTAACCTACGTGCAAAGCTTGTATGTTAAAAGGTTTTTACAGAAGCTTCCTATTTAGCGTAGAGATTATTTGTTTTGTCTGTAGCTGTCAAAGTTCTCAAATGAGGATCACATGCATAGTTTGTTATGCTTTTAAGAAAGTACTTAGTTTATAACATAGATAAGAAGGGTTTGCTGATGAAGGAGTCCTTTGTCTTGTTCAATTTTCATCATGGACCTAATTATTCATGTATGAGTTGTTTATGCTGTGCTTCCATGTGTCTTATTGTTTTCTTTGGCTTTTTAGTTTTGTGCTAACTTAAAATGTTTTTTAAATACCTATCATTTCTTTGTGAAAGATGGCCTTTATGTTGTTCTTTATCTCGGCCATATCTGCAGGGTTTAATGGCATGTAATAATTATGTCCTGTAGTGCTTTAATGAAAAGCTCTTTGCAAATGAAAATGAAAGATCCTCTCCACGTCATGTAATTGAAGATTTCAACCTCAGATTGTAGGTAGCATGGGCTTTCAAATATGTATGAAAAATAATTTAGTTTCCTTAATCTATTTCATTGTGCATTTTATTCTTGAAACAGCACTTTCATAGTAGGTGGTATAAGTGTATTCTGTGGTTTGCAAACTACAGAATATTGCTGGTCCTTGCTGCAAGCAGCATTAAAAAAACCTCAAATGTAACTCACCTGGATGGTTGAAACTTGACTGCTTTCATCTTGTCTTTTTTGGTTAATGTATAACGATATTCATATAGATATGGAAAGAGAGATTCTGTATAAGCATGTACTTTAATGAGAGAAATGAGAGGGTGATTTTTCCTTTGAAAAGAGTGTGGGTAGAAAGGTATATTTGGGCAAGATGCATAGTAGAAAAAAGTGATGAAGCAGTCTGCAGAGAAAAACTGGTGATGAAATAGCTGAGGTTTGGAAAGAGTTGAGTACAGAAAAGGGACTCAATCAGAATTACATTAATGTTGGGAGGTGGGAATTTAAAAGCAAAAAGCCAGCACATACAGGTTTTAAATATGAAAATTGCATCCTCAAGTAGTAAAGGAAGAAAGAAAGACTGTAGCAAACTTAATCAGAGGGCAGTGACTTCAGATTCCAGAGACTGGAAGATTGCTTTCTTGTCATACCCAAGGCATGGACAGAACTGATAGAGTGTTCAAAACTGTGGGGGTTTTCTGTGCTTTTGCAGAAGAGGTTGTGCTTGTGCTTTGTGCTCCTTCATGCATTTGCTCTGTAGGAGAAAAAGGAGGATGAAGGAGGCAGAGTGCGTATTTGTGTGCCTGGATACTGATGGCACTGACCTGACAGAAGGGGGTGGGGGAAAAGGGGGAGTGAAGGTGGGGAAACAGCTGTCTTGCTTTCAGGTGGTCTTTGAATAATGTTACCTGGTAGAACGTGAGCTAAAGACATAGAAGGGAGACAAAACTAAAGTGAGAGTTCACAACACATGATCGAAAGGTCTTCTTTCTGGAGATGGCAGCAGAAATTGTAAGAGCAGGTTGAGTCACCTGGCTCAAAGGTAACAGGGACAGGAGAGCTGAGAATGATAGCAAGGGTATACAAGAATTGCCTTTTTTCACGCTTTCTATAGAGGGTAGTATAATGGAATTCTTTGTGGTACAAGTTACTTGTAGTAAAATTAAGAGAAGAGAGCTTCAAGACAAAAGGTAGCGGCTTGCTGTTGTAATGGATGGATAACTGGTAGTAGGGTTGGATGAGGTAGAAAAAATGAGGCCAGAAACAAATTACTGGAAATCATGGAAGTAGAAGAGGTTCTTCAAAGATGTTGAAAAGACAAAAATATATTGCAGATAATCTGAAGATCATGAGAGGGCATCTGGTGCTGTAGAAAGCCATTGACCATAGCCAGAGCCCCAGGAAGGTAACACAAAATTTACAGGTACATGCATAAGAGTTCCAGCCATGGTAGTTACTGGGGGTGCCTGATGTTAGGGTCTGATCTGCTGAAGTTGCTCCATCAGAGACAACAGGTTCAACATCAGTACAGAGACTGAATGACACATGCTTGAACAAAGACTGAAATACAACATCTCAGGGAAGGAGAATAGTAAACCTAGACCAAAGTTACGAATTGGTGAGAGAAAGTAATCTGCCCAAGAGATGCAGGAGAGGTTTCCCACACAGCTGATCTGAGCTACCAAAAGATATTGGAGACAGAGCAGAGGACTGATAAAAATTGGAGGGTGTATGATGTAGTCACAGAAGCCTGCGGGATCAACAGTTTGAAGTAGATAGAGTGGGAGTTTTATACGAGGCCAGAAGGACGTGTAGCAAAGGTAGTAAGTAATAGGATCAAAGAGTTAAAAACCATTGGGGCAGGAGTTGGAGGCAGCAAGAATAGACTCACCTTTAATGGTAGGGATAGGGCTGCTGAAATGTGAAGGTGAAGAGGTTGCCAGATGTGAAAGGAATCTTTTCACAGAGAGAAGGAAAGGAATAGGCTGGTAAGTGATGGAACGGTGGGTAGGGGAGAAACAGGTTTTATCAGCTTGAAAGAAGGAAAAGGTGCAGAGATCAGCACCGCAGAAAAAAAAAACCCCACTGAGAAACTAACAGAAGAAGGAAGCAGAAACAAAACTTGCATGGAGGTCTTTGAAAGTTAGGAGGTGGTGGAGAAGGGAGTAAGGTGACTGTGTAGCTGTAAGTTAAAGGTAGTTAAAAGCAGGATTTGGGGAGGGAAAAAAAAAATCTTCTTCCCTATCTGAAAATCCTACCTCATCAAGCCATGGAGAAGAACATGGTTGTGGAGCAGGAAAAAAGTAAATTTCGGAACAACACAATCTGTGCGTGTACGAATAAATAGACTAGGGGAGAATAAAATAAATCAGAAGCTCTTACATGCCTTGACTGTAAAGAATGTAATGGAAGAAAGGAGACTTTTTGTAAAAATAAATAAATAAATTAGGCATCCTTGCAAAGTAACCTACTTTGGGTTTGAAGTGATCATTTATCTGCGTGGCTAGGAGGAGCCACTGGCATTGCAGCAATTTAGCTGTGCTCAGGCAGGGATGGGAAAAAATTCCTAAGGTCTGCATAGACAAGAAGGAGTTAATGCTTGTCGAGCATTATTCTTATACAAATTAAGTCTGGAGCACAGCAGCAGCCTCACCAGCAGGAGCAGATGCTAGGCAGTGATGCAACCTGTGTTATTTACTTAGGCCTCTGTAGTGACCTCAGTGGCTTGCAGACAAAGGATACACATATCTGGAGGTAGGTAGCATGCTGGTACCTTCTTTATTCAGTCCTTTTTCTTATACTGCAAGCAAGTTTCTGTAATCATCATATATGGAACAACAGGGGAACTGTGTATTTTTAGTATGGTTTCAGGCGGAGGGAAAAAAAGCCCCCAAAGAACTGACTCAGATTTGGTTTCTGGTTTTGCACCAATATAACCAGGAACGTTTAGAAGCCATGATGCGTCGATCCCTTGAACGCAGCCAGCAACTGGAACAGAAGCAGAAGCGATGGTCGTGGGGAGGAGCACTGGCTGCAGGCTCAGGAGGGAGAGATGGTAAGTGAAACAGGCTGCCTGCATTGCAGATCTCGAAGCGCAAAATGCATGAGGTTGTGGGGATAGTAAGGATAATGCATTTCATAGTTAGGGTGGTACTGTAGGGGCTACTGCCCTGGGGCGTGAATAAATGCTTTGTAATTGCTTGTAAATGTTTCCTCTTCATAATACTTTCTGGGGAAAACGGTGACTTCTAACTTCAGGAATGCTGTTCATTTTGATAGAGTAACTAGAATCTGTTTGGAGGATGCTAAATGCTACAATTAAAATTTATGCTCTCTCCTTTATTCTCTTCTCCCACATTGTCTTCCCACATACCCAGTTAACAAATATAATATTCACCAGAGGACTGAGTGTTGACTGAGCATTGCAAAAGATGATCTTCTTTTTGTTAGGTACTTCTAAAAGCCTGACAGGAAATTCTAGATGACTGTGCAGCATGTGCAGTTTAAAATAGTTTGGTGTTTTTCCCCCACATACTTTTTGTTGCTGCTCTTTTTGATTTGGCTTCCAAACAAATTCTTTTTACTACATAATCAGTCATGTACTGCTTTTATATTTCAAAAAGATGCATGTTTTTTTGTTTAAATCATATAGTTTATTTAAATTTGTCAGGTTTGAATAAACTGATGTTATGGGGAAAAAAATTACATGTTTAGGTAATGATGAAATATGACATATATTTAAATGGTGTGTAAATATACTTAAATGGCAAACTGAATTTCACATCATAGTTTTCACAGTATGCCATCAAAAAAGCCAGGAAATTACATATGGTAATAAAACAAGTCTTTTATATTTTGAGAAGAAAACCAGTTTGTCTTTGTGATGCAGTTTATGCTTAATTCCAGCTCCCCAAATTTATTCAATAATTTCTTTCACCTCTTTTTGCTCTGATTTCTCTGCTGTGTAGGTGAATCAGAAAATACCCCACCCCCTGTTCTAGGTTTAGCTGCCAACACCCTTCCTCCAGACCCTGTGACCTCTACTGCTCCTGCTGATTCCCTCAATGGTATTTCAGAGAATCTCAATACCATCGTGTCTTGTTTATAACCGTTCTAATCACTGTAATCCATCCACTGATCTTGTCCTTCCTAACCACTGTTTTCTTATTATTTCAGTCTGCTACGCTACGGCATTACCCTTACTGTTGTAGACCAAACGTCTTTTTAATTTCCTTTTAATTTTGCCATGGTGGAGCAGTGCATGCCTCACATTCCAGCACTGTAGAGGCACTTCATGGTTTTCTCACTATCTGTAAACTTCTGCTGCTCAGATTTTCATTCCTGTTAATTCTGTGGGTGCTCTGTGTTTGTGTGTGTGTGTGTGTGTGTGTGTGTGTGTGTGTGTGTAAATGTAATTACACATCTATTTGACAGTTCTAATGGACATGCACAGGTGCAGGTGCTGTTGAAAAAAAAATTCAGTTGCACAGTAAGAGAAAATGTGTTACCCAAACCATGTTTCATCACAAGTGTCTTCCTTTTCCACCTCAAAGGGGGCAAAGGCTTTTTTTCTGCAATATGTTAAGAACAAGCAAGTTTGATTTAAACAGCCATGTTTTCAGTCTCCTTGAAGCAGATTTTGGCCAAGCTGGTATTTGTAACAAATTCAAGTAATTGACTTTGTTTAAGCAATCGTGGTGGTTTTTCTTCTTTTATATTGTTCAGTTGTTTGGTTTAGTTTGGTTGTGGGTTTTTTTTGGTTTGGTTTGTTGGGGGTTTTTTTAGTTAATTCCCAGAAAAAGACTTTGAAGTAGATGAGTCCTCCAAAATGAAGAATGGCTTGCATATAGGATTTCTGATTTTGATTGCAAATGTACTTAGCTGTGCTTTTAAGAACTAGGTTCCATCTCTCCCCCCAGAGGAGGAGTGAGGCTTGGCTATTGCTCCTGCAGAATGCATAGTAAATGTTGTTCTGCCCACGATCTCTCAGAACTATTATATCTGTGCAAACAGATTCAAATTCTTGTACTAATTGTGCTCATGTAGAAGGAGATTTGGATGTGCAACTGATGTTTTGCGGCACGCCAGCATTATACCAGCTTTTTTGAAAAAGCAGTCTTAGAGAATTGTATTGTTTACTGTATGAGGCGGAGGCAAATCTTGCAGACCCCACTGAGCCAGCGTTTTGATGGATGTAATAAGCAATGCAGTAACTTAGGCACTGCAGAATTAGGGCCACATATATGTGTCTAGCTGAAAATATTTTTGGTTTTGAAAGAAGTAAGATTCAAATTTAAGGGACACAGCATCTATGCTTTTAGCTTCTGAGTATCATGCAGTGATCATCATATACTAGTACGCTGTAGTAGTACTTGAATGACATTTGTTTGTTGTTCAGTCGAACATTAGCAGTTGAATGCTAAGGTAGGAAGTAGGTATTGTGCTCAAACAGACTTTGTCAACAGTTAAAGCCCTTGGGGTAGTACCAGCACAAAAAGATAAAGCCAAATGGCTGGTGCCTCATCAGTCATTAAACAGTGAGTTCTAATTGTGCAAACGCACAAATGTTGGTTATCTCATTTTTGTATTAGAGTAATACCTGAGGTCCACCCCAGCTCTTCTAGACTGAAGTAGAGGGGAGGGGGAATGAAGACAAGGAGTTCAGAGTTGTCATGTGTGCAGTTTATTTTCTTTAAGTAACTCTCTGCTTGTGCTGGTATTAATATCTTGTATCAGAATGGCTTCACTCGTTCGGCTCCAGTACATAGTTATTTGCCTGTGGCAGTATAAAAGATAAGCTGTTGTAAAACTGGAATGTGAAATTCACAAGCAGAAAAGTTGCATCCCAACCTACATTTTATAAAATGCTGATCCTCCAGCAGTCAGAAAGAGCTTATCTCATGCTTCATTCAGTGCTATGATCAGGGGCAAGGGCCACAAGTACAAATGTGAGGTTAATTTAGAACATTTATCAATACTGTGATGTGAATACAAATATCTTCAATGCGTCTCTCTGCAGCATGTGACAAACTTTCAGCTTCTACAATGAATCTGCCAAAGCAAATGGAATCGCCAATCAGTAAGCGCCTCTCCTCCTCCACAGCGGCCATAACACATTCCCCCGACAGAGGCAAGTGAATAGGCTGGTCTCCTACCAGCATAAACTCTCCTTCTGCTTAAAGCACTTCTTCTTACTGTCCATATAGCTATGTAACTCCCTTACGTCTGAATATTTGAGAGGTTATAAGTTATTACAATAAAATAGTTCTGCAGCCTGTCCCAGGGCTGTGCTGCCATGCTGGAGATCCTGGTCCAGCAACAAATGCTGTAGGCTTTTTAACTGATTCTTTTTCAATTTTTGATACTCCAGCAAACAGGGTTGCAAGCACGTGCAACTGCAGCAGTTCCCTATAACTGTGATCTTCTAGCCAAACAGGGGAAAACAAGCAAACCAAAATGTGGCTCAGCAATAGACAGGGAATGTACCATGGGCAAAAGTATGTCCAATAAGCCACCTGGGAGACTTCAGTCTGGTGACCAGACTTGTAGAGGCCTTTAATTTGATTGGAAAATCTGATTCATGAGAGGTTCCACAAAAGATGATCATCTTGTGGGATTAGTGCTTACTAAACACTACAGAGAGACTGAAGGGTTTACCCCACTGTGAACTCTGGATTTTTTTTATTCATTTGTTTTGTGGGTTTCTTTTTTGTTTTTAACCTCACTTCCTCCCTCATCCTTTTTAAAAAACAACAAACAAAAAACTAATGAGGAAAAAAAAGAAGTGTTTTGGGTGAAATAAGTGCCAGTGGAAGCTTGTTTCTAAAATGAAAAGAAAAGGTACTTTCATTTCTGAATCGCTTAATGAAAACTCATCAATAGCTCTGAGGTTATTATGATAGATGGCTATATACATATGCATGTAACAGGAACATCTGTAAATATGTCTTATATGGTTGACACATTTATGGAGGAGTGAGGAATGCAGGCCTATTGTATAAATAAGACTTACATAATTCGGTGAGACTGCAAATTTTAGATGCAGTCCCAGAATGGTTGGCACATTGGTGAGTAGCTGTGCTGTTACACCAAATGTTTCACCTTTTGTACTGGGGAAGAAGAGAGAAACCTTTTTCATGCTGAGTCATGAAAGCAACCATTTTGCAGATTGGAACCTTCTTCTGTGTAAGAACAAAATGCAGCATGGTCTTAACGGTACTGTATTTATTGCACAGGTGGGAAAATAATTTAAAGTGATGGAGAAACTACAAATGTTTGGAGTTTTTTTTTTTCAGAGGGAATGAAAGTTACCTTTAAGTATGTAAAATCTCAAACACTTCAAGATTTCTTTTTATTTCATTTAATCATTTCATCATTTTTTTTCTGTTGTTTTAATGTAACATTGTTTTATTTGTTTGCATTTAAAATTTCATTTGCTCCCATCCTTCAGCTCACCGCATGCATCTTAGTCCAATGGAAAACTTTATTGTTTCTCGACTGCTGACTCCCACACAGTCATCTTTAGCCAGAAGCAGAAGTACATTAATGCTTTCTGAGTACAATAATCCAGGTAAAAATGTGAATTACTCACTTTGAAACTGTTAAGGTATGGTGTTGGTTGCATTTGACTAGTTGCTGAAAGAAATGGAGTACTGTGAACCAAATGACAATTTACATCGTGGTACAGAACCTACAGTGAACTAAGTTGTTCTCGATAGCAGTGCACATCATCTTGTCTGTCTTGTTCAGGATGGCTTTTTTTTTTTAACTATGTTCTTTTTAAAAACAGACAACTGAATCGTCAAAATCACCAAAACCTATGTGAGTGGAAAATTGAATATATTCATTTAAGAAACAGTTTTTTAGACCAGTATGTGACACCTCTCAGAGGCTTTATCTATTAATGTTATCCCCTTTCATACCCAGACAGTTTGTAGAACGAAAATCTCAGTGCACCATTTAAGCCTTAATTATTTTTACCAGGGTTCCAATTTTTTGCTGTTAAATTACTTTTTGCCTTTAACTGTGTGGCTGTGTGTGTATTTTTATATATATATATATCTGTGTATGTGTATATGCACATAAAAATTATGTTTACTTAGAGGAAAAAACCAGACACTGATAGGAAGGTGTCAGTTCCAGAAATTATTGTTCTTTTTAAGGGGTGATAGTTAGTGTTTCAATCTTTAAATGGAAGTCTTAAACCCCTTATTTTGCAAACATCTACAAAAGTAGTGTTTCTAGTCAAGCTAATACTTACTTAGGTAAGTGCCTGACTTCCAGAGTATGTATGACCAGGTATATCTTTATGGGTAGACACATGGGTCCAGTTAAAATCTCTTACGAAAAAAGCTTTGTAAGAGGTTGTTAGGACTGCCCCCATTAAAAAAAAAAAAAAATTGGAAATATTAATTCCTTTACATTTTAGCATAATTACTGCTTTTCCAAAGTCAATATCCTCCTTTACCTCAGTTGAATAAGATTGGAAACACACTGTCACGTGATTACAGTTAGTGTCTGTCTTAGTGTCTGTCTTATTAATAAAGCGTATACTCTGTTGATTGTTTTATATGTGTGTGACAGTTTCATCCTAAAAGGCAGTATGAACAAAGCCAGAGGTAAAATATCTGAGTTTTTAAAGATCCTGTTCGTATTGCAAATAAAGAGAAAATACCCAGGAAGAGTTGCCCTGCAAGCTGTAATGCATGTGTCACTCAAACTGATGTCTACCATAAAAAACAATAACTGAAATACCTACAGCAGCATTTAGTTTAGGTTTGGGGTTGGTTGTTTTTGTAGGGTTTGTTTATTTTAAATACTATAATACTATTTTGACAACAAATTAAGGTGTTTACCATGTTTAGGCTCTTCAAAAAAAATAAATTCTCTATGCTTCTGTCACCTTTCCTGTTTTGCAGTATTTCCTTAAAAGTCACCCAGCTAGAATTGTTTTATTCCTTTTTATCATATGCAGAGGAAGCTGGACTTTTTAGAAGAAAAAGGAATCACAGTCCTAGTCAGGTGTTAAAAATTTGTAGAAGTAAAAGAATGATACTGTAGAGATAAATCTAAAAATATACAAAAATCCTATACAACATTCCTTTAAGTCAAGGCATTTTTAGTAAACGTGGGACCATGTTGAATAATGCAGTCTTTTGAAACACTTTTTTAAAAAACTTTGAAAACTACCTTTGACCATTGTAACATAACAGTATGCTGTTTTCTCGTCTCCTTTACTTCCTCTGTCTGTGCTCCCTTTTGCTCTTGCTATTGTACTATAACTCTTTAGTATTCCATATCTGTCCTCGTGTAGCACCAGCTAGTCCTCTTAAATCTCCCTACAAGCCTTCCCCCACCCGAAGCACTGACAGAAAGAAGGCAACTTCACCCTCCACTTCCAATGCCATGAAAGGGGCTGCTGCAGCTGAAGTTACTCAGGTGGGTTTGCAATGGTTTTGATTTCACTTCTGGGTAGACTGGTGTGGTTTCTGGTCGTTATCTTTCCTTTTACATTAATGAAAATAAAGTGCTAACCCTTTTGTAAGAAAGAGCAGTAAGAAAGTAAGCCTTTTTTTTGTGCTTCTGTTTAGCAGCATTTTAATATCCTCCTTCTCCTGGAAATCAGTGTTGAGTTCTGGTATTTGAAACAGCAACACCTTTATTTTCAGGGAACTGAGATTTCTGGCACTGAGCTGCATTTCTGGACTTGCCTGTAACTTCTGGGAACAGGAATGACAAATAGGATCTCTACTGAGTATGACCAGTCTTACTGGTTAATTAGCAAGCTTCACATATTTCAGAAACTTGCCAAGTGGTAATGCCTCTGTTTTATACCAATTGGTTAACTCTTTCTGTGGACATTTTTAATGCCATTTGCGTTAAAGATTCATTATTTATCCACTGTAGTTTCCAGAAAAGCAAAGGCACATCCTTCACCTTCACTAAGTCTATACAATGTAAGGCATGTTTTAAATAAAACATCTATGCTAGGGCTGTAAAATTCACATAAGGTTCTGTGTCTTGTGATAGGTAATAGAAGGGGGATTTGTGCCATCTAAATTAGATGCAAGTGACAGGGCCAAAGCTGGGAGCTAAAGATATGTGTACTGTCTCTGTTGTGCTTCACAGTGTCACATCTAGCAGCATTTCTGCAAGATGCCTGGGTGCACAACTGACCATGTCCAAGACGTGTTACAGAAGCATATAGATGATTTTGAAAACTGCACCCAGTTCTGCCACCCTTTCCAAGAGCTCTTGGAGAGAGTGTGATGTGATGTTACTTACCTGCAACTTATATACAGTGTCCTTGCAAAACACTGGGAAGTCCATGTAAAATAAAAAAATACTGTACCTCAGCTGTGAGCTGATGTTCAAAAAACTTTTACCTTAAATGTGTGTTATGCAAATCTGTTTATATGCCACCTTGTTAATAAGACCATTAAATAGATTTTGTATGTGTTGGTCCACATTATGGAAACTAAAATGAACTGTGCTTCTAGACTGAGAAGATAAAGAAAGAGAAGCGACCTGCAACACCTGGTTCATCATCTGGCATGGGATCTCCTCTAAGAAGGTCTGATTCTCCTGCTGCCATGTCCAGAAGATCTGCATCACCTGCAACACCTAAGTATGCTTTTCTTATTAGCAGTGTGATATGCTGTGAGCATTTTAGGAGCAGACATAGATTCTTGAGGAACTTCCCGTGAAGTGTTGTACAAAATCTAGTTAATTTTAGTTATACACACACACATATACAGATGGAGAGAGAGGGAGATATGTAGATGAACGGATATAGATAAGATTGTGTTAGTGCTCACTAGTGACACTTCTCTTCCTTTTCTCAGTCTTCTGAAATTATTGTGGTGCATTTCATAATTCATGTGAAATTTTATTTAACATTTATTTTTAAACATGATTTTGTTTTATTTGGTTTTGAAGAAACTCTGCCTAATGTGCAGAAATGCACAGAACATGGATACTACCTAGATATTCCAGCATTTATATATGCATTTCCTATTGCTAGCATGACCATCTGGTTCCATAAATGCACTTAACTATGCATCATCTAAACCATCAGTTTTAATCTTTGCTTCTTTGCAGACCTCTCTGCGTTTGTTGCTTCTTGTGCTTCTTTTTGTGTGTTTTGTTGTTGTTGTTGTTGTTTTTTGTTTGTTTGTTTTTTGTGTGTGTTTTTTGTTGTTTTTTGGTTTTTTGTATTTTGGTTTTAAGTTTTTTTTGTTTTAATGCAGAGTTTGTGTACCTATAGCATATACGGGCTTACTAGCAATTGAGTGGCATTTTTCAGGTGGCTTTTGCAGACACTCAAAACTGTAGTCCGTGTACCAACCTTTCAACTCACAAGTCTAAGCAAATATCTCTTCAGCTTTCTTAGAACAGGATATTAAGTCTTGCTCAAATGCAGAAGTATGCTAAAGTAGTCATGGTGTAGTAGTTGTCTGATATTTTTGTTTGGTTGGTTTTGTTTTTTCCTTTCCCCAGAACCCTGTCCATGGGTCCCACTTCTGTCTTGAAATTTATCTCCTTTTGTCTGATTTTTATTCTTTTTAAGTCTGAACCTGCCCATGTTCTGAGCTAGTCTTTGAGCACCTTTCTGACACATTTTTTTCTGCTTCGAAACCTAGCTGGTGTTTTCTGTTTCAGCTCTGACTGCATAGTCTTTTAACAGAGGATGATATTGTGTGTGAATCTGGTGTCAGGCAAAATACAGAAAACCATCTGACTCTGGGCATTCTTTCTGTTTTAGACAACCCCTTGCATGCAACTGGGAAATTGCAGTTCTTGGTTCATAATGTAAGGCTAAGAATTCTCAAATATATTTATATATAATAATGTCATCAGGTTCTGAATTATGTAAATTCAGAAAAAAATAGAATGATACAGTATGTTAATGGCAGTCAGCTTCTTTTCCGTTGCAGTTTTGAGCAGGGCATTCCAAAATGTATAGAGAAAAGTTTGAGCTATAAAAATGTGTCTTATTCTGTAAGTACTGCTATTCCCTGTTCAGAATGCATCTTTTGGTTCACTTAGCCAGTATAAAAGACATACCAAGAGATATTCAGTTAAAAAAAAATGATTGCCTGGAGAAGAGAAGGCTGTGTGGAGACCTCATAGCAGCCTTCCAGTATCTGAAGGGGGCCTACAAGGATGCTGAAGAGGGACTCTTCATCAGGGACTGTAGTGACAGGACAAGGGGTAACGGGTTCAAACTTAAACAGGGGAAGTTTAGATTGGATCTAAGGAGGAAATTCTTTACTGAGAGGGTGGTGAGGCACTGGAATGGGTTGCCCAGGGAAGTTGTGAATGCTCCATCCTTGGCGGTGTTCAAGGCCAGGTTGGGTGAGGCCTTGGGTGATATGGTTTAGTGTGGGGTGTCCCTGCCCATGGCAGGGGGGTTGGAACGAGATGATCTAAAGGTCCTTTCCAACCCTAACTATTCTATGATTCTATGATTCTATGATTGGTGGGAAATGGGTAACTGAAAGTGAAGCAGTTTCTGATGGGCAGACATTGAAAAAGTTGGCATAGCTCATCATTGAGACATCAGGGGAGAAAATAGGAAAAGCTTTTGTGAAACAAACAGAAGTTTTAGTGCTTCATGAAAGAAGCATGCCCAGTCTTAATTTGTAGCACTTATTTCCATGGAAGGTTAGGCAAAGGTGGAGACTCTTTTCCCAGAGGTGCAAATTATGAGAACCTTCTTATAGTAGAATATTTTCATGCCTATAAAGAATATAAACTACTGTTTTTAGAGGAAGAAGCAGATGCTGCATGGAGGAATTAAGAAGCCTACTTGTGGGTTTCGCTGTGATTGTGAGCCACAGTAGTTATCCTTTTTTTTCTTCTTCCCTCCCTCTCTTTCTCAAGAGAATCTGATTCTGACCACTGCCTGAAATGTATTACTGAGTATTTAATCTTAACATGGCCCAATTAGAACACTCTCCTTGACCTTATGAGAGATACAGTGGATGGATTATTGCTGATTGCAGAAAGATTGTTTTGCTTGAGCACTCTTGAAACTTCTCCTCAGAAATTTAAAGTAAAATTTAAAAAGGCATTCTGATGACCATATTATATTATTATATAAAAGTGATACATTTCTTCATACAACTCAGATGCCAGCTGACGATCTGACTGGTCAATGGATTTAAATATAGGCAGTGAGGCTTTTGGAACCTTTGTTTAGATTGTTATAGTCTTACTTTTTAATTTAAAATTAACTGTGGAACTTACAGTTTTTAATGTGACTGAATATGTAGACAAATGCTCGTTCTTCTTGCAAACCTGACAGTCTTTTACAAGTTTAATCTTTCTCCTTCCAGCACACCATATGGCCAAAAAAATATCCTGGAAGAAATAAGAACACATATTGTATGGCATTAGTAGTTAGTGATCCTGCATAGCACCTTAACTTCAAAAGCTGTTGAGGAAAGAATCAAGTACAGCCAGTGCTTTAAATTATAATTAGCTGTATGCCTTTTTCTTAAAAATATGTGGCTTGACATTTCTTGGCATTGTTCTAGGTACTAGTTCTTCACAGTCATCTTGTTTTGTGTTGTAGTTGCTTATCTTCTTTATATATTATTTCATTCATTATTAATTTAAAAACTCTTTTTATCATGGTAAAGTAACTGAAACAGGCTCAAACAAGATAATAAAACTTCAACCTAAAGAGAGACAGTGATTGATGTAAGGATAGATTTGCAGTAATACGTCAATAAAATACAAGTGTTTGAAGGTACAAATTTTACTGAGAAATAAAAACAGATCAGCCCAAAAATATAATATCCAGAAAAAAATGAGTGAACAAATATGAACCTAAAAAGGAGAAAAGAGGGGAAAAGTAGCAATATGATGAGCTATACTTAAAAGCAAGAAAGGAATTAAAAGCTTGAAGATATTTGAAAAAGTGAATATATCATGAAATGTTGCACAAGAAAGAAACCAAAAATTTTTGCTTTGAATTCAGTGTGGATCAGCTGACAAAGGTGAAAGTTAATGGATTAGAGAGCTGGGAAAATTGAGAAATTATCTTTTATTTCTACAATTGCTATTGGATACTGATTGTATAAAGTGGTCCTGTTCTTCAGATCTTTCACAAGATCAATAATACCATATTTTGTTAATTTTTTTCTGATGCTTCGTCTTCAAATATCTATATATTAATCAGATTATTCTTGCAGTATCCCTCAGAGAATAGGTAAGTGTCCTATCTTATGGATCGGCAAAGCAATAAAGCCTGTGTCCTTCACAGGTCTTCGGGTGATTTCCCTTTGAAATCAATGGGACATGAGTGAATCAAGGAAGCAGGATTTAGTCTTAAGTGACTTCAGATAAGCTATACTATAAGCCAGTGAATAAAAATGGAATGTTCAGTGTTACACTTTTTTGCTAAAGCGTTACCTCACATGAGAAGGAGAAAGGGGCAAAAAGTTACTTATTAGAAAGGTGTCTATGTGTGGTGAATTCCTCACAGAAGTAGCTGCTATGTTCTGCAGTGACCTAGTTTTAGATTGTATTTAGATTATTATTTGATATGTGCTGCATTTACTACTCTTGATCTTTGTTTTGCCCTGAAGAGATAAAAACAATGGGGAGAATATTGGATCAAGACTATTTTGATTTTTTCAGCAGGTAGCCAGAGAATGGGACAATTAAAGATTTTGAAAACATCCATAATAATGCAGCTATCAAAATAACTATCCTATAGACTTATGCTGAGTTTGTGCTGTTAGGAAGTGTAAGAGGAAAATTAGTCTATTCCTGGCTAGAAAGGATCAAAACTAAAAGTGAAAGAAAACTGCTTTTGAGAAAATACTACAGGTAGCAGAGCAGGAGAACCCAGTACCAATACCCAATGCCCAATACCCCAGTAGAGAGCCCAGGAATAGCTTTTGATCAGAGGAATCTCAGAAAGCAGTGTTGAGAACATGCTAGTGCTTCGTGTGGTTTTAGCAGAGCTTTTCTTGAATTAAGAGAGAGAGGAAAAAAAAAAAAAAGCAGCTCTGGCATTGCTGCAGATTTCTGATTTACAGTCAGTCTTCTGAACTGCTGTAACCAGTGGCTTTTCAAGACAGCATGCTGTTCTCTCCCTTGCTGTTTGTGGACAAAATAGGATGTGACCTCTGTACTTTGTTTTCTCTGCCGTAGCAAAAGTAAGTTCAGACCCTGCCTTGTGCTCTTCCTGAGACATTCTTTTGCATCCTTCTTTTAGTGAAGTAAGAACCCTTGTGATTTAAGGACCAGTTGGTCCTCAGATCTGATAGAGGTTCTTTGAAATGCACATAGAGGTCATGATGAGAATGGCTTCTTACAAGCTGCTGCCCCCCTGTCAACACAGGCCACTTAGGTGAGAAAACAAAGACCTCCTGGAGGGAGGAGGATGTTTCCTGTATTTGTGTTCTCTTGTAAAATCCAGCTACTGAGATGAGTGAACTTTCAGGCACTAACATGCTGCCACTTCTTGGGCTTTGGCAATTTGTCATCTTAATTCTTTGTTCCTCATCACCACACTTCTGTGTTCCCACATTCTTACAAGGGTTTCATAACATCCCTTTCCTTTTCTCCCAAGGCAAAAATGAAACAATTTCTAACCTAAGCAGACTCCTATGCAAGTGTGTATACATTTTCCCTTAATAATCCTGGTTTTCTGTCTTCACAATTAAGTTTGGCCCTTTCTGGTGAAAAGTTGGATCATTTAAATACTACCAGGAGGAGTGTTTTTTCTAGTAACAATTCTGCCTGTGTTAAAGATGCTACATTGACAATGTTTTAAATACAAAAGGGAAAACAGTGTTCATTTAATTTCTGGTGCAACAGGTAAGTTGTACAGCCAGTCTGCTCTAATTCCTATTCAGTGCAAGATGCATAACTCTCATGACTAGACTTCTTCCTGCCCACCTCTTTAATGTGATTGTCATGTCTTTATTAGAGAACAATTCTGTGCTAATACTGAAAATGATTCAGCCTTAGTTATTAGCCTGTTTTGCTCCTCTTGTCACAACAAGTTAAATAAAAAGCGTTACAAGGGATGTGTGGTGAAGTTGGAAATATAAACCAAAGACAGCAAGAAGGGACTATGTTTTGAAGAAGTGTCAGATTAGTAAGAAAAAAGTTGTTTGGTTTTTATTTACACATTATATTTTTATGAAACGCAGTTGGAAATTATTGTAATGGTGAAGCACAAACAAATCTACTTATGTAGGTGGGGCCTTAAATTCTCTGCCTTTGTTTTTTGGAGGGCCTGGGAATCCAGCTGTATTCTGAAAAGAAAACTAAAGACAGTGCTAAAACCAGGTTTGTTCAACACCAACCAATCTCACTGACTTCTCCCATTGCTGTTTCTACAAGACCTGGGGACAGACTTGCCTGTCCACATCCTCCAAGGCCTGTTTCTGTCAGGCTGCCTTGCAAGGCAGGGTGAGCCAGAAGCCAAGGGTGGCAGCAGGGCAGACAAGGACAGGAACCTCACCCAGAGGGCCCCATCCCACAGCAGACAAAAGAAGTGACCAGGGCAGGTCTGATGATGGTAACCAGGGTCAGACAAGAATCCAGTGATAGTCAGCAAAGCCCTTACTGAGGCAGGTCCAAGGACAGGGCAGGATCAGCAGGTTAAGAGACCAGGAACAGGCTTACCTACAGTTTAGCTCAGGCAAGGACTGAAGACGAAGACCTGAGCTGACAGGGAGCTCCTAGGCCTGCAGGCAGAGGGTACCTGAGCTGAACTTCAAATTTACTTGAGTGCTACTGTTCTACCAACCCAAGGGCTTTTGAAGTCTGATGGCTCTTCAGTGGGAGTAAGAAAGTACCGGTGGTGCAATACTCTGCAGTCTTCCTGCCCTCAAACCACCAGCTCTGAATGAGCTTCCGATACTCTGGTATCTCAGCCTCTTTCAAATGCAGCATAATATGGTGGCAAATAACCCTTTCTTCTCCTGAATTCATGAATTTCTGTGGAGTTGAAAGACATTTAATTTTTATTGTCTACTCTGTGATGCAAATGTTGTTCAGGTTATAATAGTCTCTGGCCATACAATGCTATAGTTAGAGCTGTACAAAACTTGCCACTCCAGTCCATTAATTTTTAGCCATTGTCCATGTTTTTCATGCCTGTGGTCTGCCAGAATGAGCGTACAGTCCAGAAAGCATGTTATAGTATATGAAACTCCATATTGTGTAGATGAAACAGGAAACAGCCTCAAGCTGCACCAGGGGAGGTATAGATTGGATATTAGGAAATATTTCTTTAACGAAAGGGTAGTCAGGCATTGGAGCAGGCTGCCCAGGGAAGTGGTGGAATCACCATCCCTGAAAGTGTTCAGAAACTGTGTAGATGAGGCCCTCAGTGGTATGGTTTAGTGGTGACCTTTGGCAGCCCTGGAGTAACGGCTGGACTTGATGATCGATTGTAAGGATCTTTTCCAACCTAGTTGATTCTATGATTATATGCAAAAAGTGATAAGGGGTAATACATTTGTATCACAATTGCATATCCATAAGGAAACTTAAAACTACATGTGTAACGTTCACTTTAATGTAGGATTGTTTATTCTAATGGGACTCACATAAATCATTATTTTAAGATTGTAATCTCTTTCATTCCATACTACTTAGTTCCACAGCCCAGCCTTTCTTAATGTTACAAGTATTTAGTGCTCATTACTGGTGTTACATAAATAATAAATGGTGTTTGAGTGTAGTTTTATGTTTCCTGGTAATCTGTTCTCTTTAATGTGCATCTGTTTTCAGTGAATATCAAATATCTTTGCCCTTCTGCTTTCCCAGGACTGACTTCAGGGTTGTTATTTCACCTGTGGTGCGCAGCAGCCGAATGAGCAATTGGCTGCATTGTTGCTGTGCATTGCCATCATTACAAGTGCAGCTCTGTAGAAGGTTGCAGGGGCTGATTTTTGAGCATTGAGCCTGTGGTGTTGGTGCTGATGAAAGCACTAACTGAAACAGCAGAACTGACTGTACAATGATTTGGTCAGTTCTGTCTCTTTTTGTGGTACCCAGCTTTACCTTTGTACGCAGTAGTATTTGGTGCTGTTTTGGAAAATCAGATACTATTAGAAAAAGACTGTGCTTGACAAAATCATAGTCAGATGAAAGCAGAACATTGCAACTCATAGTAATTTCTGCAGACAGAAAGCAGCCATAACTTTGCTTTAAATGTTGAGAAGGGCTGTTGAATACAATAATATTCACAAAATTGTTATGAAATGGCTGTTGCTAAAATAATTGGTTTAAGTAGTTTATGATTTCATATCTCTTGCCTACAACTTGGACAAGTAGCATTGGACTTTTAAAACGAGAATTCTCTGTAATCTTCTGCACTTGCATGCCAGTTCCCTCCATTTCAGGTTCCCATTGCTTGCATCCAGATAGTTTCTATGCAGTGTTGTGCAAAACAGCTGATACTCCTATGTAGACAAAGACAAGAGAGAGGAATGGTACATGTAATGATGGAGTTTGATTCCTAGCTGTGTAACATATGGGCTGCTTTGATTTTTGTTTTCCCTCATCAGGATAGTTGCAAAGACTTATCCTCAGTCTCCTAAAAACACTAAACAATATCCAGCTTCTCCTGTGAAGCATCGTGCCACTTCTAATCTCAACCAGGAAACTCCTAAAAAGAAAGCAGACAAGGAGAAAGAAAATGTCAGTCATCCAAAATCCCCAGGAGCACACACTGATGAGGCAGGCCAGGTGGCTTCTGAGAAACATGTCCCTTCTGCAGGAAAGACTGAAAATGTTGAAGGTGAGTCTTACTGCTAGAATATATTGCAAGACATCATGGGTCCGTGAGGCTTTTAAACAGTGATGACATGTTCCTTTCATGAAGCCGCTCAGTCATAGGGTCATGAGAGTGTGTAGAAGTAGATACTGTAACCAGTAAATGGATAGCGTTCACCAGGGTTACGCATGCATGAAAACCTCGTTGTTAATGACGATGTGAACATGCTGAAATCCAGGGATGCCCTTACCTATCCCATATTTGCTGAGGTGTGCTTTGGAATGCAAGGGTGTCGTACTAGCGTGAACCAGGTCCGTTTCAGCATCTGTGTGAATGTGGATGTTCTGGGCACTCTCTTTGTTCCCTGCCTAACTTTCCACCTGTGGTTGTCATCTCTTAGGGAAGATCACGGTAGGAACAACTGATGCAGAAGAAGCAGCAAAAATTCTAGCTGAAAAAAGACGACAGGCCCGCCTGCAAAAAGAGCGAGAAGAAAGAGAGAGACAGGAGAGAGAAGAACGGGAGAGGTAGCTCTTGATTTGTGAAAATTATTATCTTAATAATTTAACCTGTATCACTGAAGATGCTTGAAACTGTGGTAGTTTTAGAATCAATGTGGGAGTTTGCATGTAAGTGTTGTTTTTCAACTCAGACTCATAATTCATTAGTGTCTTTTGCAGTCTTTATGACTAGTGAAGTTAGAAAATAATAATTTGGCCTCTTTAAGAAGCCTGAATAAACTATTACTCATCCAAATACTTCACCAGTGTCTTCACCAATGTCTACACTGTAGTGTGGACATTGTATCATTCAACAAATCAACCTGCTCAACTCTGTGATAGGCAGTTGAAGGCTTTTACTGTGGGCATAATGAAGATTGCTGTGTCTAAGTAGTGAAATTCTGTCTCTGTTCTGGGAGCAAGCTTTTAGGGTGCTTTCTGCGTGGGATACTTGTTGCAAGTGTCAACAGATCATGCCCTTCCTTTAGGTCCTTAATGTAAATCACTAACTCTGCATGTCTAAATTCAGCTTTGTCTGTTCTATTGAAAACATGGGGGCGGGGATCACCAGTGCCTGCAGGTTTGGCACTGAACCCCTGATATGCAAGGATAAGAATGATCACTTGTCAAAACAGCTCTGGCATGTGGTGACAAAGGAGCATGGTGTCCCCCAGTGGGGCACGGAACAATACAGGTAGAATTTAGACCCACTCTTCCTAATGCACCACTTTGTTTTGTGGACTTTGTTTTCTGCTACTCATCCAGTCTGTTAATCTTCAGCTAAAACAAAGGAAAAAAGTACGTGCTTATCTATAGATACCTGCATTCAGGTTGTGAAGCACAGGGAAAGAAGGATGGTTTTATTATTGAAACTTTCTTTTATTCTTGAAGCTGTAATTCAAATTAGAATGGAAATGTTTTCTTTTTTCTGGGTCACACCTGGTTTTTGAAGGGAAATTATAATTTTAATGAAATATTTTAGGCAGTGAAAATAAGATTGGAATAAAAGCTTGATAGCAACCTGAATTCTGAGTATGTGCTCAAACTCCTTGCTGTATCTTGGCATTTTTTCATGAAAATATGTGCTGATGCATATATTGTCAGTTCCTGCTGATTGTGTGCCATACATACAATAGAATTCATGCTAAACAAGATTTTGCCTTTTAAACATGCTGTTACATTTTTTGCAGGCTTGAAAGAGAAGAACAGAAAAGAAAGGCAGAAGAAGAAAGACTTCGTCTAGAGGAAGAAGCTCGTAAGAAGGAAGAGGAAAGAAAATGTGAGGAAGAAGCAGCTAGGAAAAAGGCAGAAGAGGAAGCCAGAAAAAGAGCTGAGGAAGAACAAATGCTAAAGGAAAGGCAAGAAAAAGAGCTCCAGGCCAAACTTGAGAAACAGGTACCATCTCAAATACAAATGTGAAACTTTATATATATATATATGTATGTATACATATATTTATATATACACATACTTTATAGCATCTGGTAATATGCCTGAAATAAATAATGGCCCTGTCATATTTTACACATTTTTGTTAGAGGGAAGAAGCAGAAATCAAAGCCCGTGAGGCAGCTGAGCAGCTTCGTCTTGAAAGGGAGCAAATCATGCAGCAAATTGAGCAAGAAAGACTGGAGCGGAAGAAGGTAGATACTTGCTTCTCAAGATAATTATTTCATTTCTTGTTTAAACACATAACCCAGGAAGTACCCAATAGTTTCTAGAAATAATAATCTGGATGGATGTTTATGCATAACTTAGTATTTGCTACTTGCATGTTAGGGGAACATGGACATCAAGATTTGTTACAAAGTGGAGTTGCCTGAGGCAAATGGTTTTCTACTAGGCACTGAACAAACACAGAATTAGCCTCTACCCACAAGGTTAAATGCCTGAGACAAACAGAGAATGGCATGCGAAGGCAAACCTCGATTGCCGCCCAACCCAGAACATCACAGACTACTGAGGAACATAACTTTGTTTTAAAACTTACTCAACAAAAGCTCCCTGTCATTAATGGAGAAAGTTAATGTGATTAACAAACAGGTTTTCTCCCACCTGGCTTGTCTCTTAATTGTATTATGCAGAGGCAGCAGGGCTGTCTGGCCACCACAAGGAAATGGCTGGAGCTGCATAAATTAGCTTTATCTACAGCTCTGTTAGAAAAGAGAGAACAGCTGCAGAACCTCTGTCTGGTTATAAGAAGGTCATCTTTCCATATATGTTATTCCAATATGTTATTTCATATTCCAGCTGTTTACTGCTGAGCTGAAGGCATGTTGCAGTTGCAGATTAGAATACCAAACCAAAATGTTTTTAAATCTGAAATAGTTTCCTTTCACAGTAGTGCAAAGAGACAAGATTTGTTGGGAAGGTTTTTCATTTTTAAATGAACAAAGAAGAAAAAAAGGAAGTATTTTAGGGTAATGCCTTCTGCATTTCCGGCAAGAATAATGTCAGGGATTTCATTTTACTCCTCCATTCCAAGGCACCTGTTTTTTAAAGGAACTACTTGGAAAAACAACTAGATGAAAATAATAGCTGTCGGTTTTCAATAAATGTCTTGTTCAGATCTGAGCACAACTTGTAACTGCAAGCACCTGGTATTAAAATGTTTGTCTCTAAATTGCATCTACTGAGAAAGTCATGTTCTGTGAGATCTGAGATAGGAAAGCCAGCTCCCAGGTGTTTTCTACCTTTTGTTTTCTGTTTTTTCTTATTTATTCTCACTTTTTCAAGACAGGCAGGGATGAGGTCATGGCAGTAGAGAAAAGGTTTTCTTTTTCTTCTTTTTTTCCTTTTTTTTTTTTTTTTTTTTCCCCTCCATTATCAGTCTCTGGCATCCTCTGCCTTCTCATTCTCCAATTTATTCTGATTTCTAGAGAATAGATGAAATAATGAAGAGAACAAGGAGGAGTGAAACACCAGAAATAAAGGTATGAAACAGTGTGTGTTTCAAGGTTTGTTTTGGTTTATTACCAATATGTAAAAATTAAACTCTAGCGTATTTCTGTGTTACTAGGTATACTTACCTACACTCTATACCTAAATTTTAGTTGCATTTCAAACAGAATGACAGTGTCTCAGTAGTTGTGTCAGTTATTTTGGGCTGCTGCTACAGAAACAGCTTTATGCAACTGTTACAGACTTACCTTCCTCACTGTTAGAAAGGTGTCAAGAGCTCATTCCTGGATGTTGGAGCTGTAATTTGCTGCTGTGATGCATATTTTCCTTCTTTGAACCAGGCAATGAATTAGTTACTGAGCTATCATGTTAAGTCTGCCAGGAATGTAGGACTGAGAACGAGGCAATTGTGTACAGCTTGAAAGTGATGGTCAGGTTTTCAACTAAGGAAACTGTTTATTTGGTTGCTTTCAGAGAATGTTTCTTTTTTACGTTAAAAATAAATAAATAAAATCCTATGCCTAATTAAAAAGGAAAAAGAAAATCCTCTCTTGCTGTCAGTGACATTTAACCACCCCGTGGCCCTGGGCAGTCTCACAAGTTTTGAATCCAATCAGTTCTATGAAGGTTAGTCCTTCATCCTTCATACAGTTGACTCATTGCTTGATTACAGAAGGAAGAGACAAAACCGGAGGTACCATCAACTTTGAATGTGGAAAGGCAACCAAAGGCCCTTGTTCTCAACCAGCCAGGTGAAAATTGCCATATTTTTTGACCTGTTTTCACAGTTAGTTGTCTTCAGAGTTTTGTAATCTCAGGCAGAGCACTGTGTCTTATTGCAGATTCTTTGCTTTCATCTCGAAAAGAACAACTACTTTTTCATTAGTGACAAATGTTAGAAAATAAAGACTTTGCTTTGTTTTGCCACTTAAGCAGAAGAAAGTTTCTTCTCCATTTCGGTACCTGACATAGCACTTCTGTAAATGAGAAGTTCCAATTTGCCAATAGATTTGGTTGCTGCAATCTGCTTTCATGTTTTGTAGGTAGAAAATATTTGCACACAGCCAAGCTTGAAAGGTTTTTATAGCATTGCTGTAAATCTTACATTTAATTTGACCTTACAGAAATAGCATATGTATTCAAAGAATTATTAAATAAAATATACATATCTGGCATTTATGTATATTTTGTTTGCTTCCCCAGACAAAGTCTTTTAGTAGATGATATAAAAGATAAAACATTCTCTTCCTATTTATCCAAATATAAATGAGTGGAAAAGAGAATTGACAGTATCATATGATGAGTCGTAGATGAATCCTGCTGCATTGTCAATCTTCCTTTCTACTTGATCTATAACTTAAAAGCATTTGTGATTTGTTTTTTAACTATTTAAATAACGAAGTTGCTCCTGTCATAATTTCTAACCTTTTTTTATAGAGATGAATGGATTGGCAACCTGCCTGAAAAATACAAGTTTAGAAAGCGCTGCCCCTGTAATCCCTTCCCAAGATGTAGTTGCTAATGGATTAAAGTCAGCCCCAGGACTTATTCAGCTGGAAGCTGTTAATGGGAAGTCTAACAGCATGGAAGATTCAATGGATGAGGTTCAGTCCATGGACGTGAGGTACAGACCATGTCTACCAATACAAATCATGGAATTCATGTTAGACATACACAAAGTTTTCTGTTTCATTTGTTAATACTTAACTGCTTTACTTCTCACCTGCTTCACAGTGTGGCAGTCAGGTGTCCGCTGTGGTGTACTCCAGTCCTGTCAGGATGCGAATGAGTCAACAGAACCTCATTTCACTCACATATTTGGTGCAGGGTGGGAGGCTCTGAAATCATTCTGTAGTCCTTCCTTAGAGATTCCATACAAATTTGCCCAGACCTCTCAGATTGTTGTATGAAAGTAGCTACTGTAAATAGCGTTCTGGTATCACCATTTGTTTACTTGTCTCAAGACTGCATAGCTACGATTCACGAACTTTTCTCCCTCCATACAAACAGAATAATGAAAATATGAATTTAAAATTTTCAGCACTTAACTGGAACAGATGTATAGAAATCAGTAAATAACTTTGTATTAAATACTGTTGGATTTTGATGGAAGAACTTTCAGGAAAGAGGGAAGTTGATAATTTAAGGCTGCAACAGGAGAGTTAGCTCTGAATTTTAAATATTTATCTGATTTTTCCTTAATGAGTAAGCTGACTGAACCTCTCATAGTTTCAGTATTTCCAGTAAATATGCATAAATACATAAGAAATGCCCTACTGACACACTCCAGAAGTCCATATAGCTCGTTATTTGGTCTCAGAGAGTATCAGTAGGAAAAACTAGTTAGGGATATCACCTGCGCCCACCACTTCTGCAATCCAAGACCACACAGAAGTATTATATTAGGGATGTTGGAAGGGTACAGCTCTGACTTGGCCACTGATGGCTGTGTTGCCCACATGTTTATCCAACTCTTTTTTTCAACCTGCTGATAATGTCTGCATCCAGGACTTCATCTGTCAACAAGGTGACTCCCACAGCTACCATAAACCTTAATCTTTAAGGAATATAGATTAAGAATGGCCTTCCATCCTAAACAGGGCAACTTCTTTTTGTTTGGACAGGGATGTATTCTAGGTAAAGGCTTGTGGCAGCTGACCTTAAAATAAGTGGTAGTTTTTGAGCAGTCAGAAGATCAGTTTGATTGTTGCTCAATGAAAAGTTGCACACCTCTTATTCTCCATCTTCCTTTCATTTATCTTCTTTATAGCCCAGTTTCAAAAGAAGAACTAATCTCTATCCCTGAATATTCACCCATGAATGAACTCATGCCTGGTGTTTCTTTGGATGAGAATGGGACAAGTAATGCCAAGGCTCTTGAAGATCTCTTGGATTTCACAGGCCAAGCTACGTACTCCAAGATGTCCAGTGATACCATTAGCCTAGATGACTGTAACAAAAACTTGATTGAGGGATTTAACAGTCCAGGACAGGAAAATACACTTAATTCTATCTGTTGACAACCTCTCTTTTCAGCAGAACAGATAAAGGTACAGTACAGTGATAAGTATCTTAGATGTGATAAATTGCTGTGATTACTTATGAGCTTCCCAGAAAAATACAGCATTTGTAAACAGCATATGTGGAGAGAGAAAGAAAGCTGGTCTCCTAGATATTTAAATGCAGTGTAATCTTTCATATTTGCAGCTCTCTGTAAACTGGCATCATATGCAAACTGAGCATATCGTAGCAACCAAAAGTGTCTTGTAAATGGAAACATTTCCTTTATGCATTCAGAATATAGTGAGAAGAGTTGGGGTTTTTTCTTTATTAATACCCTTCCTGTAAGTCTTTGGAGCCTATTTGCATGAAGAAAACGATTAGAAGTGGGGCCAGCCTAGAAAATGGTAGTTATTGTTCCTGCTTACTCTCTTCTGTTCCCGTAAATAGTTGCTGTATGGTGTAGAATCACTTCTCCTGGAAAGCCTGCATAGTGAAATAGCATAGCAGGCTTCAGTGACAGCTTACTATATTTTTTGAGAGAGCACATTCTAAATTACAAAACTGAGGTCATTAACTTGCACAGCTGACTTCATATTCTTCTCTTTTCTTAATTGACAGAGGTAGCAATTTGTGGAGGAGCTATATCCCAGTGATGCTACTGGCAGTAAAATATGAGCTTGTCACTTGAAAGAGCTTCTGCAGTCCTTGAGCACTGGATTTCAAATAATCAGAGCTGACTACAACTGTGTCTTCCCAGGGAATATGTTGAATAACTGGCTGCTTTTGGTAGAAACCAATGATCTAGAGGCGTGATGGTTTCAGGGAAGACTCGAGTGTGCATTCGAATTTGAGCTTTAGCTGCTAATAAAGCACTTACTACTTCTTTTAATTTAAAACTCATCTCAACACCTCACTGTGACACCTGTGCATTTTATTTTTGAAATAGTTTTTCCCTCAGCTTTATCATTCATCTATTTAGATGTCTTTTTCTTGTAAATAATGATGAGTTTTGCCCACAGTGCATTGAAATGAAATAATATACTGGACTTTAGTTTTGTGCCTATCTTTCTTTGTCTTTAATAAGGAGTTATTGGCAACTCTTATGCAGGTGTATAATTCAAAACTATACCTGAAGAGGCTTAAGATACACAACTTCTAGAATCAGAAGAGCATTCTCACTGACTGTGGAGTGTGGGAGCTATCCTGTTATGATTATGTTGACACTTTTAGTCACTAGTAGCACTTACTGGTTAATATTAATTATTCCAGGAGCGACTGTCAACTATGTGTTTAAAAATATACTTGTGTAACACTTGTAAACAATGTAGGCAAAATGCCTGGTGTAATCCTTAAATATACATATATACACAGTATAGCTGTAGTAGATCCAAGTGGTGAGTGGTCGGAGGGCTGAGATTATATGTTAATCTTTGAAGATGCAGACACTTGATTAATACCAGCAGGCCTTCTATCGTGAAGAAGTATTCTGTCTTCCTTTAGGCTCTACAAAACAAGATTCAGTCAGCAGCAAAACAACATCTGAATGTTGCAGCAGAAATACAAAGGCCAGGGCACACACGGGGAACACTTGTAGCCCCCTTAACATTCTCTAAGCATCGGTATGGAAAAAGTCACATTGAGATGTATAACCTCCAGCCATTATGTGCCATACTGTACTAACTTTATTTCTGCAGGTGAACTATGATAACTTTATGCTGGATGTTGTGCTGCTTTGAGGACACTTTTGCCCAGTTCCATATAAAAATAAACTATAAATACAGCTCTCTTTGGACACTAACACAAAAGATGTGAAAACTTGGGGGGTGGGTTTCTGTTTTGCTTGGTTTTTTTTCCACTCGTAAGGGAGTTCACAGCATAGCTTGAGCTCAGTTGTAGCCCCATTCTTGTGCTCTTTAAAGCCAGCAACGGAAAAGTAACCAATGACATTATACGTGATGTATAAAGAAATCATACCTACAGCAATCCAGCTCTGTTTATGTTAGTGTACTTCAGAGAAATACTTTCTTTTGACTGTGCAGTAAGCTGTAGCATGGTACTGTGTCTTCCAATTAGCCCTTCATCTATTCCCTAACTAGTAAACAAACAAAACCAGTTTGTTTTGCTGTGATACATTGTGTTTGACGAATGTCATATTTTATTATGGTGTCATTGTATAACCTGTAGATTTCTGTATTTGCATGACCTGTATAGCATGTATAAAGGTGAAATACATTTTCATTTATGAATCTAACTTGTTTCTCGGTGCTTTTTACTCCTGGCAAAAATATGACTAATTTAAAAATACATGTATGTTAATTTATTCTGAAGTGTCCTCTGAAGGAGGGTGTAATACCGAATGAAGGAGCGGTTGTCAGAGCCTCAGAATGTTTCACCATTGTTTCCTTTGCCATATATTAATTTGTTTTCTGAGGTCTTGCCAATACACTGAGGAAATGCAGAATGGTGGTGGTGTGGTTTAAGCCCAGCCGGCAACCTAGAAACCACACAGCCGCTTGCTCACTTCCCCCCCCTTCCCCTCCCCCCGCTCCCGGAAGGATGAGGAGGAGAATCAAAAGAACGTAACTCCCATGGGTTGAGATAAGAACAGTCCAGTAACTAAGGTATAACACAAATCACTGCAGCTACCACCAATAATAATAATGATGAGGGAAATAACAAGGGAAGAGAATACAACCACTCACCACCTGCCGACCGACACCCAGACCGACCCGAGCAGTGATCTCGCCCTTCGGGGTAACTGCCCCCAGTTTATATACTGGGCATGATGTGCTGTGGTATGGAATACCTCTTTGGCTAGTTTGGATCAGGTGTCCTGTCTCTGCTTCCTCCCGGTTTCCTCTCCTCCCTGGCAGAGCACGAGACTCACAAAGTCCTTGGTCAGGGTAAACATTACTGAGCAAAACTAAAAACATCAGTGTTATCAGCACTGTTCCCAGGCTGAAAGTCAAAAACACAGCGCTGCACCAGCTACTAAGAAGGAGAAAAATGACTGCTACTGCTGAACTCAGGACAGGTGGCAGAAGAACCTTAATGAGGGCTTCTAGACTGTAGCATCTGACAGTATACAAGCCACTTTACAGCCCCTACTTCAGCTCTCTGGGGTAGTACTTGGCAAAGAAAAGAGCGAAAAGGAAGCTTAGGAGCTGTGGTCGATAGGCACTGTTCTGTTTAGTGTGCAAAAGGGTACCCATGGCATAAATGCTAAACTTTGCTTCAAGCTCCATGCATGTGCTGCTGCTTAGAAAGAGCCTGGAGCTGCTGTTAGTTTTCTAGTGAAACACTGGGGGAAAATGTTCTACAATTACTATATATTTTTTTTTAATTAAATAATATCTGTCAAAAATGCAAATATCTACTTTTATTGTGAAGTATATTAATACTTTCCATGGGGACAGTTCATCTCACTCTTACTAATGCTTTATTTTCTATAACTTATGTAACTATAAGTAAGTTTCTAATACATAAATAATACCTGTGAGATAACTGATCATTGCAATAGCTCTCTAGTTAGGTTCAGCATCACTTTCTGTGGTATTGCCCCACACCCAAAGGTTGTCTGAGGCCTCAGCAAAGGCCTGGAGCAGACCTCCCGGTTCCCCGGCGAGTTAATTTCAAACCAAAATAGTATCAGTGAGGGGTGGATCTGGAACCCGAGGCAGCATTTTCATCTAGCAATAAAGAGCTAGAAGGGTGGGGAAATCATCCTCTCTCCTGTAGTTGTACAAATTACGTTTGCAGAAAACAACAGAAATAGCAGAGAGAGCTGCTCAGGCCAGTGTGGTGGGGATCTTTCCTCTGCCACCTCTCACACAGAAGCTTTCACTGTTTTCTAGCCTCACCAGCATATACAGCTCAGGCACTCCTGCCACCACCCTGCTTGTATTTCAGGCATTGGCAGTGGGGCATTTGGGCCAGTTTTGGCTGGGGTAGAGTTGATGTCCTTCATGGCAGCCAGTATATGGCTGTGTTTTGGATTTGTGCTGGAAACCATGTTGGTAACTCAGGGATGTTGTAGCCATTGCTGAGCAGTGCTTACACAGAGACCATTTCTGGTCCTGCTCCTACAGGGCCTTTTCTGCTTCTCACACCACCCCACCAGGCTGGGGGTGCACAAGGAGCTGGGAGGGGACACAGCTGGGACAGCTGACCCCAAGCAACCAAAAGGATATTCCATACCATATGGAGTCATGCTTGGCATATAAAGCTGGGGGAAGAAGGAGTAGAGAGGGATGACGTTCAGAGTGATGGTGTTTATCTTCTTAAGTCACCATTGCCGTGATGGAGCCCTGCTTTCCCGGGCGTGTCTAAACACATGCCTGACCATGGCATGTGCTGGATGAGTTCCTTGTTTTGCTTTGTTTGCATATGCGGCTTTTGTTTTACCTATTAAAGTGTCTTTTTCTCAACCCATGAGTTTTCTCCCTTCTACTCTTCAAGTTCCCTCCCCCATCCCACCAGAAGAGAGTGGGCAAGTGGCTGTGTGGGGCTTAGTGCTGGCTGGGGTTAAACCATGATGTAGCTATTTCACTGCTCCACAACCCCATGTGTAGTGGCCTTCAGCATCAGTCACAGCTGGTCAGAGAAGCAAGGGGTCCCAGAACACCTGTGGGGCTTCAGCACTGCAAGGCAGCCTGGAAACCCTAGTAGACAGCAGACATCCTTCACGTAAAAGTTTAAACTGTGGTCCCTTGCCTGTATTAAAATGTAAATGGGTTAATATTAAAAAGCTGAAGACTGTTTATTCTGTGAGGTCTATTTATTGTTTGCTCTAAGCCACAAGAAGGAGACTGTAAATGGCACAAACGAATCAGTGAGCATACACTGTTGCTCCTCCTGCTTTAGCAACTTGTGGGACTTCTTCCTTACTCTTTTCCATGCCCTCCCTATACAAGAACAAGGTAGGGACAAAAAATTCTCTTTGCTCTCATTTTAGAATAATGTTTTTCAAGCTATTGGTTGCCTCAAAAAACAACATGGAGAGTGGTTGTTTACCTGTGCTGCCTCTGTGCCTGTGTGCACAAATATACATAAGTGTCAGCTACCTGATGTTTGGGGTGATGGTTTTCAGTATCAATATTGGATTCTGAAGATTGTGGGGGGGGGGGGGGTTACTATGCTAAAATCTGGAAAATATAATGTATGTTATAACTGAATGCAATTATCTCTGTCTTTTCATTCTAATCTTAACAAAAACAGTTTTAAAATTCATTTTATCTATGCAGAATACATACACTTAAAAATACAGAAAATGTAAGTTATTCAGCTGCATTTTTGTTATTGCTATTAGTGGCCATCATATCAGTCCAGAACACTGCAAGTCATAATGTTTGTCTCTTCCCCCACTTTTTTATCGCATCATTTCTCTTATCCTTATGGTCTCCTACAGCTGAAGAGTAGATGATGCTGTTCACCCAGCTGGCCAGTTTAACTTGTCTGTTGAAGCAACCTGTTAAGTGTAAAAGCCCTTCAAATTGCAGGCAGAAACACTAACAGAAAGGATGTTTAAGCTTTTAAAATAATTACATAAAGTATAAGAAAATGGTTTCTTGACGCCCAGGGTAGTTTTTGACCCTTGCTTTCTTCTCAGTTGCCTTGTTTGTTCTCCAGTCTGTGTATGTTTTATAGTATTTCTAATGATTCAAGACTGAGGTTGTGAAGTTTTTAAACTAGTGGGTTTGATGACTACCTGAGACCTGCAATTTTCAGGATCAAAACAAACACTCTGGAAGCTAGTGCGTGATGTTCGGTTGGGAGCTTTACAGAAATAGATGTGTATCCCTGCTGAAATCAAGCCTTAATGATGCCCAGAAAAAAGAAAAACAACATACAGGAGAGATTGAATGAATTGAAGGAAATTATAAGTAATGTGCTGTGTGCTCTGTGAAGTCCTTGCTCTAAGAATAAGCTTTTTAAGTAGCTGCATTAATAGCCCAAACCTGAAGTTTTGTATCATCACTCATCTTCTTGCTGTGTCTAAAAGGAATAACTTGATGTCAATGGCAGATGTAGGTGATTGATGTTGTGTGGGAATGGACCCAAGAACATAAAATTACATAGTTGGAGAAAAAAATAATGGGTGTGAGAGATGTTCACAGTCAGGGAAATTGCTCTGATGGTATTTCTCATTTTTTCTAGAAATAACAGCCACTCTCACCAAACTTAATACATGAGCAGCACAGTAAGCAGGATCAGGGTGATGTCTGTAGCACGATATTAAATTATGCTCACACATCCCTTTTCAGAGTAATTTCTCTCTTTTAAAATACAGATGGCAGCACTGTCTGAATTCTATTATTAGCATCTTACATATACAGAGCTATGGGAGTTTAAACAAATACGTTCTGTGGAGTTACTCCTGATTTCCCTGGCATGAGTTCTCAATCAGGAGCAGTTTTCACTCCTTCCTTTTCCTTCTTTTCATAAACCTCTTACCAGTTCAAAGACACAAATTCGAGAGAATATACATTCTGGTGGTTGACTGCTGGAATGAGTTTGTTCTCACAGCTTATGGACGAAGACTGCCCATATCACAGCTGGAAGAGAAGCAAAAAGTCCAGGTAGGTTTTTAAAGACTGAATATGTGCTGTACTGTGCTGGGGACAGCAATAAAGCACCACTGGCACAGGAAATGAATATAATCCTGGTCAGAAATGGATAAAACTTCCCCAGGTGAAGACCAGGTCAGAATTTCTTTCCTTTTGACAAGAAACATTTGTGTTTCCAACCTGTGTTTTTAACAAGGTTAACTTATGCTGATGTTCTTGGGCCACTGTTGGTTTTCAGCGTAGAAAGTGTCCTGTAGCAAATGGAGCTGCTGGTGAATTTAGCGTATAAATGAGTGGTGCTATGAGGGAAGGGAAGCAGTATGGGTGAAGGTAACAGTTGCTGAAGAACGCTAAGATGCTCTGCACATATTTACTACCACATAATTACTGTTAAAGTTCCTAACACAAATGAGCATCAATCTATGCCCACAGTGTCCTGTCAAGCTGGACATGTTGAAATTTGATCTCTCCTCAGACTTCTCATACCTCACCTGCAGTCCTGCGGCCAGCTATGGGACCCCCAACACAAGAGGGACATGGACCTGTTGGAGTTAGTCCAGAGGAGAGCCACAGAGATGATCAGAGGGCTGGAGCGCCTCTCCTATGAAGACAAGCTGAGAGAGCTGGGGTTGTTCAGTCTGGAGAAGAGAAGGCTTTGGGGAGACCTTAGGGCAGCTTCCACTACCTCAGGGGGCTGACAAGGGAGCTGGGGATGGACTTTTTGCAGGGGCATGTAGGGACAGGACAAGGAGGAATTGCTTTAAACTGAAAGAGGACAGAATTAGGTTAGATATAAGAAAGAAATTCTTTCCTGTGAGGGTGATGAGGCACTGGCACAGGTTGCCCAGAGAAGCTGTGGCTGCCCCATCCCTGGCAGGGTTCAGGGCCAGGCTGATGGGGCTTTGAGCCACCTGGTCTAGTGGAAGGTGTCCCTGGCCATGGCAGGGGGGTTGGAACTGGATGATCTTTAAGGTCCCTTCTAACCCAAACCATTCTATGATTTTCATCCTGCTGTTTCACTGGAATTTCTCCTCTCATATTTCCAAGATCTAGCTCTTGCACAGGCAAATAAATGCAGCCATTATGTGCCTCTGCCTTCCTCCTCAAATTCATCTGCTGTGGCCTCTTGGGTGATAAGCCTGGTTCAAAGCCTTTGCTTTTAAAATCCTGTTACTGTATTTGTGTCACACATTGGTGTTAATTCATGCACTAAGATTGTTTTCACTGGTATTTTGCCAAAATCCGACTGAGTTTACATGGGCCGTACGCCCAGCGGCAACAGTGCATTTTCACATGTTGTTACAGGAGAGTCATGATAACCTTATAAATAAAACATGGGCAGCATTACATCATGAGAGCCCAGCCTCTCTACAGGCTCTCTTGAAAGAGTTATCTGGTGATACTATCGGAGGCAAGTCATGCAGTCAGTCATCCTCTCACATTCCTTTGGGTTTTAATTAAACAATTACTTTACAGCTTTCCTTAAATTTCAAAGCTGAATAATGTAGAACTTATTTAGTCAACTAAGGAAGGAATCACTATCTGTTGCTTTGAGCCCAGACTGACAGAAACATCACAGTTCCACAGAAAGCTGTTAAAAAAAGTTCTTACAACTGAATTTGGGGTTTTTTGCTTTATTCTGGACCAATTTCTTGCCTTGTCTGGATGAGCTATTGGAGATTTGAAGTTATTTTGACAAGCAAGCTCAGGAGTTGACCTAAAACACCAGCATCTCTTTTTCTGTAAGAGAAAGAGCTTTGCTGTGGACTTAGAGGTTTAGCTAATTTTGTTCCACTGAGAAGTAAATGATGATGATGATTAATAACAGTCAAATGAATACCATGCCTTCAAAGAATTAGGCAGCTCGCTCTTGTTTCAAGACAGGAGAAATGCTTTGTGGTCTGGTGAAAGTATTTTGATAAAACTCAAATTAAAAAGTGCCTGGTTGCACTACGGCTTAGGGGTGTTTGGTGAGCCGTGGAAGAAGAAACCGTAAATGTGAAACTCCTGCAGGAACAGAGATACAAGTTAATGAAGCCATCTTAGTCTTACCAGGAGACATAACAAGATAGTGAAGTACAAACAAAACATTTCCCTTTAGATAGTACAAACTGCTGGCTGGTAAAACCATGGTTCTCAGTGGTGGACCAGCCCTTTGCAAATGTTGACCCCACCCTCTCTTCCTGCTCCAGTGTGCTTATTCCCATTTCAGTATTGCCATCTATGGGCTCTGTCTGCAGAGACCAAAATGAATTGTGTATGACAAACAAGCTAACCCACCACCTACAAAGAGCTTTTAATTTCATTTACCTAGTCCACCTAAGTGGAGAACAGGCGTTGAGCCTTGGCTGCTGTGGTGGTGAAGGCTGCTGACAGCAAGTGAAAGCCCAGGCAGTGCTCCCCAGCCCAGCTCAGGCTCTCTTGCTCCGCCCGCTTCTGTGCCTGACCTTGCCAGGGCACAAGGAAAGTTTTATTTCCACTTAAAACAAAACCAGAACATACTACCATTCAGCAAATTTCAATGCCAGTAGTAATGTTTCATGTGGAAAACAAATCATAGAATGGTTTGTGTTGAATGGGATCTTAAAGTTCACCCAGTTCCAACCCCCTGCCATGGGCAGGGACACCTTCCACTAGACCGCGTTTCTCCAAGCCCTGTTCAACCTGGCCTTGGACACTGCCAGGGATGCAGCAGCCACAACTTCTCTGGAAGTGCCTCCTTGAAAGAGCAGGTGGTACATAGGGGCTGTCTGCTATTGAGGGCTAGTTTCTGCCTTTCAGTTCTAGGTGACTTCCATTCATCATTTCTAGGCATTCAGCATGCAAACCGCAGCCATGCTCTTTCCAGAGGGAATGTTTACTAAATGAAACATTAACAGAATATGAAAGCTATTCTCTATTCTAATGATACTTAATTAGAAAAAAGCCATGGAAATACAGTAAAATAATTAGTCTTAATAAGCAGTAATTGGTGAGTCTTGTGCAATAGAATACCCTTTGCCATTTAGAGATAGAGAATAATGATGCTGTGGAACTACTAACAGACGCTGCTTTGAATACTAATTTAATTTGTAAAGTGTGCTAAAGCTCTTGTTTTCTTGAGACCCTTTTGTACTTACTATCCACTGGGATAGTGTCCATAAATGTATATTGGATCAAGAGGCAAGTTACTTATTTGCATCTGAGGCAAATAAACAGTCAGCAAACAGGATAATAATGAAGTTTATAATAATTTAGTTTATGTAATGTAGAAGTTTCTCATACACACACAGAGGTGGTTTGTCTGTGCTTTGGACAAGCTTTTGCTTCAAGTGAGACAATCTGTTTAATGTTTCACACTAGTCTCCCTCCACACAGGGATCAGGCAAACCACTGCACTGGCTGAAGCAGGGAGTAAAACCAAATCTTTGTTCTGTTAGTTTGACTTTCCCAACTTTGAGAGTGAAACTGTAGCTACCTATACAGTTAACCTGTACAGTATTGTCAGAGGTTTGCCAAACTGGCAGTGTCTGGCTGAGCCCCCCCAGGCTGGCCCTGGTTTTTTTGGGAAGGTGCAGATTAACTGCATCTGCCTGCTTTAGTCTCACTTTCTTGACCTAAAGCTCACTCTGCCCAGTTCTCACCCCAAGCTCCTATTAACAAAAATATCAGCACAGTAAAGAGGCAGCAAACAGGGGTCAGTGCAGCCTGCCACTGTATTTTTATGCCAATAGTTCAGTAAATCTTTTTTGCAATCCCTTTTAATTGGGAAGACATTGCTACCAAATTTAAAAATAATCTTACACTTCTGTATGCTTTTGTTATGAGAATTTCTAAGTGTGTTGGTGAATGCAGGAAGTTACAATGTACAGCAGTCATGTGGGGTTCCTTGTGTTTGAGCTAGTCCAGGAAGAATCAAGTAGAATCCTGCAGACAAAGACAGTGACTGGATTTATAGCTGTGAAGAAGGATCACTCAGTCCCATCTACAGTAACTCCACCATGGTTGAGAAGATGGAGATCTGAAGGTAATGCTCTGCTAAAAGAGCAGCCCTATAAAAGCAGGGCAGCAAGATGTCAGCAGCTAAAAGTCAAAAGACAGATGAAGTCAGCAGCCCTTGCTGGTGTTGGGAACATGAGGAAACAGAGACCACTTCTTTGAAGTACATCTAAGGAAGTGACAACCAGTAAGCAACCCTTCCTCTCCAGTCTTTGTGCAGTGAACAGAAACTTCACCCTGTTCACCATGGTACGATGACAGAGTAAATGCAGCACTATGGCTCTAAGATGGATCAGAAATGTGAAGACTCCCTAACTCAGAGTGCTGATTCTGGCTCTTTTGGGGCTTAAATTTATTTGTTAAAAAAAAAAAAAGAATGCTGACAGACTTGGGTTTTGGCAGGCTTTACACTGGATCAGGTATCATCGGCCTGGGCTGCTGTATTGATAATGGATCAGGTATCATCCATCTTCCTGCAACTACTGTAAAAATAAAAACCCAACATCAGTTCTATGTTTGAGCTAAAACAAAAGCATATACCTGCACCTGGTCAAAGTCAAAATTATACTAGACTTGTCCTGACAATGCAGCGAACTAGTATTCACAATCCTTAACCTACAACATTGGATGCCAAATGTAACCCTGACAGTGTCAGTTTCTCCTTTTATGTGTGGTTTTGCATGATCTTTAAACCTATTCCCAGATCGTTTTCAAGCATAAAAAGATACCCTGTTTTGAAAGTGCTTCAGTATGTGTGGTATGTGCTTCTGCCGTTTACAGCTCCTGAAGGAAAAACACCCAGCACTCACTCAAACGCCAAACCCGTTGGGCCTGCTGGGTATCATGACTGACAATCAAGGCAGCGCATCCCACGGGCCTTCAAAGGACAGCGTTCAAATCGCTGGGATCGATCCTATCTCCCCGAGAAGGGGAGCGCTGCAATACTGCGGCACTCGCACTCACACGGGCACTCCAGGAACTTGAAGGGAGCCTTGGAAAACCCTCCGAAGCCTTGTTAGAAGGGCCTCAAGCCTCTCGGGAGCAGACCGTGACAGGCGAGCTGGCAGCAGGCCCGGGCGGTGTACGGCCTCGCCACCGCTCCGCTCCGCAGGGGCTCAGCTGCGGGCTCTATCCCGCCGGCCCCCGGACAAAGCTTGTCCTTCCGACCAAGCCCTTCCTGCCAGACCCACCGCGGCGCAGAACGGCCGGGAACAGGTCTGGGATCGCGGCGTCTGTCAGGCACACTCCTGAGCTTCAGGCCTGCCTTGCTCCGGCCGCCCTCCGCCCCGCGGAGGAAGAGGCAGCGGCTCCCAGGCTGAGAGGAGCCTGGTGCGAGGTGTCCCGGGAGGGCGGTTCTTCACGGGCCTTCCCAGCTAAGGGGCTCCTCACAGCTCGGAATATCTTGCAGGAAGGGCCGCGGCCGGTAACGAGTGGCCGCAGGGAGCTGCTCAGCGCCGACCACCAGTAGGGGTTCGGCCCTAGTCAGTTCACGGTAAGCGCGACACCGGAGCGAGACGCCGCGGGGAAAGCGCCAAGAACGCGAATAGGAGGAGGCCAGAGCTCCGCCCGCCCCTCCTCTTCCGGGGTGCCCGCCCTCCGCCCGCCCTTTCTCTCCGCCGCGCCCGTAGGGAGCTGCTTGCGGCCGGCACGGCCCGTCGAGACCTGCCCCGCCTCCTCGCTGGGCACCTGCTCGGGGCGGAGCGGCGGCGCGGTGGCGGCCGCCCGAGTGAGCGGCGGGAGGCGGCGACAGCAGTAGCTCTGGAGGCGACCTCGCTGGGGGTGAGTGTGGAGCCGGCGGCGGCCCCACGGCCTCGATGGGGCCTGGTCAGGCCCCGCCCGGGCAGGCGCGGCGGGCGGCAGGGTTAGGGTCTGGCCCGTGTGGCGGAGCGGGAGGTGGGTGCACAGGGCCTGGTAGTGGTCATTGTCCCTGTCAGCGCCGCCTGCGCGCCCGGCACCGGACGGGGCCATCTCCCGCCCCGGCGATTGGGAAGGAGCGGACCAGACACTGGGGCTGCTGTGCTGGGCTGTGGTGCGCGGAGCTGCACCACCTCCTGCAGCGTCCAGTGGAGGGCCTGGCGGGCCCGAGAGGCGGCCGGGACGTGCCGCTTTGGATTCCCTCGTCGATCCGGGCGGCTCTGGCCGGCGGCGGTGTGTGCTGCGGAGGGGGGCTACTGGACCCATCTTGGGTCTGTTGGTGTCTGGGTGGCCTGGAGCAGCGGTTTCTGCAGCCCGCCTCTTACCGCGTGTGTGCATATATGTATATGCACATCGGTGCGTGTGTGTATTTTGTGGCACGATGCGAGCATTCAGCTCGAGCATTCAGCGGGGCTTGGGAGGGCCGGGAACAAAGCATGGAGCAGGCGGAACAAGACGCCGTGGGGCTGTCAGCGCTGTGCCCCTCGTGTCTTGGTGATTCTAGAAAGCCCTTTGCTCAGAGGCCCCTGAGTGAGCAGCAGAGCAGGGCTGAGGTTCCTGCTCGCTGGTAGCATAAGGGCAGTGTTTTCGTCTGAGGTGAACAAGGCATAATAAATACCAGCAGTCCCTGTTCCTAGCAACTTGCATGTTGTCACACACAAATTTACACCAGCTAGTGTGTTTATAATAACTTAAAGCAGTACAGGTATTTGTATAGCAGTCACATCTTGCTTTTAGTGTGTCTTTGGTCTAGCTTAATTCACATTCAGGGTGAGTCAAACCAAAGCAAAATGAATTGGATTTGACCAGATCTGTGGCTTTCGGTACTTCTTTGGTTGGTTTGGCTGATTATACACCATTATTCATACACATCTGAGGGAGCAGTAGTGTCTTGAGAGGAATCAGTGATAGCAGTCTCCTCACTTGGCTCAGCTCCATCTGGAGCAGCAACACCTAATTTTTACTGCAATTCTTAAACACCCCAAGTCACCTGTAAATTCAATACAGGTTCTTGAATTGCAATAGGATTTAAACCAAAGGCTACTGAAATTGCTGGGAGATTTTAATTGCCTGGTTACCTTCTGTGTTTGTGGGCCTCAAGGAAAAGCAAGTGTTGTGTGAAAATTTTGCTGGGTGTGGATGGCTGGAGGAAGAGCATGGAGGAGGATGCCAGGAAGGGAGGGGAAGAACTATGCAATAGGAATGGAAGGATCTCTGGTGACAGAAGCCACGTTGTGGCAGCCTGTGAGACACTGGGCTGGGCAGAGAGGGACAGAGAACATGGATGACTAAGTCTTTCCCCTTGTTTTCATTTCTTCACTCTGAAGGACTAATCAGAAGCTAAGAGGCTTTTTTCTGGTGTTTTGTTTTAATATTGGTGTTGGTGAGGAGAGGTGAAATTAATTAACTTCCTTTAAAGGCACACCCTGTTAACCTGATAAACAGCTGTCTGTCTAAGCGAAGTGTCCATGCACTCCTCCACATCTGCCTTCAGCAAAATAACTGGTATTTCTGCCACCGCTTTTGTAACAACAATCAAACCAACTCTCCATCCGCCTGCGCTGAGATGGGCTTGATTTCCTTTGCAGCCTAGCCTTGTGGGTGTTCACCTGTCAGAAGGTAATGTAGGCAGGGTTGGTGTCACAGCAAGCTGGCCAGCAGTGTAGTTGCATGCAGTTGGGTTTGCTTTTCCTCTCCAGTGGCAGCAGGCACTTGCTGTCTGCGGGGAAGGGAGGAAACATGCTGGGAGCCTTCCAGGGAGAGCTTATTTCTGTGGTGTGGCTGGGCAAGGCAGCCTGGGCCTCCCAGCCTCCTGGCAGCAGTGCTGTGTGGCATTGCTGATTCTGAATAAATAAGGGATTTCTTTTGGTTTTGTGGTGGTTTTGTGACTTAGGGTGAAAAAGTGAAGGTCTCCATCATGGTTTGTACGTGGTGGAGAGCTTTCAGTAGGCACGAAGTTGTTGTGGTTTGTCTCTGGGACTATGACAGGGCCAGATTTAATACTTCTGATGTCCCCTTAGAAACTGGTGGGCAGAAGTGGCTGAGGATGGTGCTGTGACATTTCAGGCTCTGTAATAGATGTGCGTTAAAGGCCTTTAATTCAGAGCATTATAGAAATAGAACACCAATACTTTTATGGGTTGTGGGGTTTTTGTGTTTAAAAAGAAAGTGTTTATTTGAGAGTGAAATATAGTGAAATATTTAATTTATTATGTGATACAGATTTGCAGTTTTATGCTGCTCAGTCTTTCCAAGTTGGCATTGTAATCTGTTTTTCTGCAAAGGTGAGGTACTGCCTGCTAATTAGTGCCATTAAATGGGTTGCTTTTAAATGAGAGCATGCTGAGCTTAAGTTACATGATCAGTAGATCTACTCAGTTATTTTTACTCCTTTGTTCAAATATGCAAGGGAATACTTTCTGTGTATCCCAAGGAATTACTTAAAATTTTAGTGGCCCATTAAGACATACTGTATGCTTCAGCTTAGGCCTGTGCTTTCTGTAGTAGGTTTTCATCCTCCTGTGAATGTAACAATTTTTATATGTCTACTCTGTATAGCAAGCAGAGGAGAGTGATGCTGGCATGCTGCCCCTGCATGGGATGGTTACCTCGCCAGCATGAGGCTTGGCTGTCTGTTACCAATCGTTGGTATTGGGATACAACTTGCATAAAGCCGCCTTCCCCAGCTGGTGCCAAAGAAAAATGATAAAGCTGCGAAGGAGGACAAAAAGTTCTCTAAAGCTGCAGTGGGTGTGGTTTCTGGAGGCCAGAGGCCCAGTTTCTGAGCTGACAAATGGGAGCATTGGAGCTCGCTGTGCTCCTTGGGTCGTGGCACATATGGCCAGGACCCCTCTCACACACCCCTCAGCCAGGGTGTTTGTCCGTGACTTATTGTAGCTCATAGTTTTCAAACCTGTTACATCTGTTCTGCCCTGAGGTAGTGTGCTTTATGCTGGGAGTCACCTATGTGGGCTGGCAAAGCTGTAACTCTGCTCCAGACATTACTTTTGTGCTGGGGCAGTGATGCTGGAGCATGGGGCAGGGTTGTGCTGTGCGCCTTTTGACGTATTTCCTCCAGCCCTTGCAGGGTTGGGGATGGTGGATGAAGGTGCCAGGTGGGAGCTGTGGTTTTGAGGTTGAAGGTGTTTGGTAGAAAAGTCAGGGAAAAATGTGTGTATGTGCGGCCAGTGCAGTACTGGGACTCCCTGCCTGTGGTAATGGTACCCTAGCTAGTCTAGGAAGCATTGGTTAAAGGAGATGTGAAGTCCTGTTGCAGATTCAGAAACATTCACGTGAGTTTGCTGGGTGATGTTTCTGTTCTTACACTCTTTCTTGGGCATTGGCTGTTGGAGGTTCTAAGATTTGCCCAAAAGCTGAATGGACAAGAACATGCCAGGCTTGTGCCTTGCTTAGACAGCGGCTGTGGTGGGCGCTACATGGGGCAGCCTTTGAAACAACTTATCTCCTAGAAAAGTTGCCAGTTCTATACTTCTCATTAAAGAAGAGCATAAATGGGTTTTGTATTGCAGGCTTCAAGATCTTTCCCTTTCTTTTTAAGCCTGGAGTGCCCCTGAGCTTTTAATTTGATTGCATTTCTGTCAAATACTTGGCCGTCTTAGTGCTGAGATTCTCAGTCCCTGGTTTCTCTTTCTTGACAGCCACTGCAGCATTACATGCTTTGGCATGTCCCTTGCAGCTTCCAGTTGATCTCTGCCAAGAAGACAGTCAATGAAAAGCTTGTAGCTGCTCCTTATCTTTTTGGGCAGAATGAGGGAATAGTGAGCTGGGTATTTTTTGCAGCACAGGTCAGTGTCTGTTTTCCTGCCTGCTGTGTGACCCAGCCTATGAAAGACTTGCTTATCCCTTCCTCCTCTAAAAGATTTGGGAGGCAGTGGCAAGAACGGTTGGGGAATCCCTTATGAAGGGGTGAGGAATTGCATCTCCCTTCGCCATTGGTGAAATGGCAGTTGAAGAGCAGCTCCAGGTCAGCTGCTGTTGACCTGCCTTTTGTGTGTCCTGTGTAGGGTTTCTTCCACGACCTATTGTAGATGATGGAAGGAACCCCGAAAAAACAATCCACATATTTATGGTCTGCTTACAGGAGAGTTAACTACTACCACTCAGTCTTATCTGCAAGGTTTTAGCTGTCTGGGACTTGATGGTGTGGGGCTCTGCATTAGGAAGAGCTCCAGTTCCCCTCCATTCAGCTAAATGACTGCAGTCATTTGTGATTTCTTGTAGTTCATGCTGGTGAAAATCAAGGAGATTGAAGGTTGTTCTGTTCAGGAGAGCAAGTTGTTTAAAATGTACAGCCTTTCTGATAGAACCTGTGTTCTAGTTGCACTTCCTGTACAATTTCTGGTAATTTTCAAATTGTGTCTCAAGATACTCCTTTCAGGTTTGTAGTAGATGGATAGTACAAAAAATTCACACTTGTCAAAGCACTCATCTCTCCAGGAGAGCTGGAAGCAGGCTTGAGGCCATTGTGGGCTGCTTTCAATTCCAAAAGTCAAGGAAAAGAAAATAAAAGCTGAGGTTTCCATTAATATTTAAAAACTACCTAATCATGGTTACTGATAACTCCTCCAATGAGTTACTTATGGTAACGAAGCAAGCACAAGCAGCACTGTGATTGTGATAATATTGCTTCCTAGTTAAAAAAATATAGTTTTTCATGTTTTCATAGTGACAGCATCCCTTAAAGTACAGTGGGAGGACTTGGAGAAATTCAGAACCCATATTGGTACCTCTGCTCCAATAGGACCTGGCTGCTGGATGGCTGACTTGGGAACTGTAGGGCATTTGCCTGGTTCAAGTAATTCTGCTATAGTCACTTCCTACCTGGTGCCATCCTACAAAAAGCTTGCTTTTGGGATGGAGCCATATTGTTGATCTGAGAGAAGTGATTTAGACCTGAATTTAGCAATGTGCTTACAAATTCTATGTAGAAATTAATTTTGTGATTCGGTTACACTGGGAGTCTTGATTGGGGTCGAGTGTCTGCTGCCTTCATATGCTGTGTATTGCATCTCGAATCTTGCAGTGAGGAAACAGTATTGTGTGGGTCACTTTTTAGGAGACACACTGAAACAGATGAACGCTGTCTTTCTACTAAACAAAAGGATTGTCTTTGAAAATTACAGTAGTCCTCTTTACCCTAAGGCAAGATCTAGGACATGCTGTCACAGACCCTTTTGTACTTTTAGTATGATTGTTCAGCCAGTCTAGGAAGAATAAAGAATCTCTCATTATATATATTCAGTTTTTAGCTTGATTGATCTGCGATGAGAGATGCTGGTAGACCAGGTTCTGTACAATGGTTGGGTTTAATAGTGCTTTTGTCTTTTTGGTGCTTACATAGTCACTTGAAAATAAAGGATAAAATTCAGAACTGAAGGGAAGACAGAAAGATTTTGAACGGCACATAAAACACTGTCACTTTTTAAAGCTTACAAGAAGAGAGCGTAGTAGTGATTCTTGAACACTGTTATTGAGATGTATTAGCCAGGGGGGTGTTGGTTTTTTGTCTCTGAAATACTGTTCAGTTTGGTAAGATGTGTTTTTTATGGGTGAGAAAAAACAAAGTATTTTGGTCACAATATTACTTTTCTATGAAAAATAATATTTAATGAGTACTGGCATTGGGACATCATATTTAACTTCGGCTAATATAATCTCCGAGTAAGCAAAGGGCCTGATGTTATTCATGCCATGCAGTCCTCAGATACATGCCTTTAGAATCCAAGATGAAATGCTAACTTCATATTTGAAAATTCAGGGAACAAATATTATATGTTGTCTTTGAGGTACTTTGGGTTTGGGTTTTTTTTGCTTCCCTATCATGCTTTGTCACATGGAAAGATTCATTGCAGAGCAAATGCTCTCCTGGTAAACAAGAGACTTCTGAGATTTAAAAAGGTACATTCAAGAAGGCTTTCTCCAGAACTGAGCTATTGCTATGTCTTGCGAATAATTGTTCAGTTCATTTATGGTGCAACTTAATGAGCAGGAAATGAATGTTTCCAGAATCACTCTGAAATGTAGTGGGTTGCTTGTGTAACATCCACCTGTGGTAGAAGGCATCAGAAGCATGCTTTGCATGTATTCTTCTGTAAGGTACTGCTGGTTTAGCCATGCGCTGATCATACAAATGGATATAGCAAGGGGGTAATATTTTATTTGACCAATTAGTGTGATTGAGGGGAGTGTGAGGCGCTGGGTCAGGCATGTGGGTGCACGCTACTTCTTCAGTTTCTTATGTGTCTTAAAGCTTGCTGGTTTTTCTTCCCTTTCAGTTGTTCAGGTAAAAGATTTAGTTAAAGAAATTATTTGAACACTAGGAATGTCAAAAAAGCCATACTTGGCCAGTCCAGACTAGTTTTCTGTTCCATGAGTGTGAGTCTGTGAGCAAATAATTACAGAAAATACCAAAGCACATAGAGTGACATTGACCTGGAACATTCTTCCAGTTTCAAGTGACTGCTTGTTCATTAATTTCAGAGCTGTTGATGGATCTGTTTTTGTATCTATTTATATTTCTGGCCTTTAGAGCATCTTGTGGAAGGTAGGAGCTGTAGGCACGGGTATGTGGTCCAAGTTCCTACTTTTAACCACTTACCTAGTAACTTTATTCTGCTTTAATCCTTGTGTTTGTTAAATAATGAATAATCATTTCATTCCTATTCACCAGCCACATTACTGGTGAGTTTGCATATAATTTCATTGCTTGTTTTCCGAGTTTCTAACATTTTTTTTCAAAGAAGAGCAGGAAGGGTAGATTCCATGGGTATTTTTGTCATTCTTCTGGAGCTTTTATAAGAAGGGATGCACAGAGCTGCTTCCAGGATTTAGAAGCAGTGCTTTCTGTCATAGTGCATCCATTGTATATTTAAATGTGTGTCTAGGTAGTAGTAAGTAATGTATAAAAATGAGAAGTGATCTTTTGCACATGTTTTTATGTACATGGATGAAGGGCATGATGATACAGCAGTTAAGATTTGATAGAACAGTTAAAGCTTACAGGAGATCTGTAACTATAGAGAAGTATCAGTGCGTATTACAAATTTGAATTTCAGTATATGTAAAGTTAAGAATATAACTTGATGTAAAACCATTTTTCTTTGTAAATTGGTTTTAAAGCTATCTGTTTCTCCCCTCTATCATCTGTGGCATTCAATGCATACTAACAATTACAGCATTTATTTCAGTTGCTGCAGCTTACTTGTGAGTTTATTAGCATTTAAATCCAAAGTGAATAGACAGCATTGAAAAATGGAGAGGAAAAGGGAGCAGTGGTCAAACATTTAAATCTTTATAAAGAAACTAAGCTGTACTTAAAAATCAGAAATCAGGAAAAAGTTACTTGCCTTAAAATGGGAATTAGAGGTAAAACATACTAAAATATGCCTCACCCCGACTTTGAAGCATCTAATACTACACTTGTTAAAAACAGCCATCCCTGCTGCAATCTGTAGTACCATTCTGTTACCAAATTAGTAAATTGTGTCATTTTTACAGCTTCAAGAAACTCACATAAACACATGAGAGAAGATGACAAGATCTAGATCAAGATCACCACGGTGGAAACCAAGGTAAATATTTATCTGTAACTTGTGTTCTGAAAGGTAGCTTTATATAGGTACTTCTAATTAGAACTGAAAACTGATGTAAAGAAAGAAAACTTCAGCCAGAGTTGCTATTTATAAGGTGGGTTTTTTTTTCCAAACTAAACAAGTGTAACTTTTTTTCCCAGATTACAATTTTATTATGATTTTTTTTCTTCTTAAAGCTGGAGGTGTTAGTTTTGGTGTCTGCCAGGAACCTTGCTCAACTCACATGTTTTGGAACTACTTTAAGCACAAAATCCAAGCACCAAACTGGTTCAGGTTATTTTTACTCAAACACCGCCTGGTGCACTTAGTGTCTGTAACTCGCTTCTGGTCGACAGGGAGAGCCAGAAAATACTACTTAGTTCAAACACTTCAGGCTTTCTGAGCCTTTGGCGCTGATCCACAAATCGATTTTTAGCGCAGTTAGCTTTGCCTTGCAGCGTAACACAAACTGAAATAATGGGAGTCAATGCCCTTCTTTTTGGACAGTAGCCTAGTAGTGTATGTCATTGGTGTTTGTCACCAGAATAACATCTGGGTTACTGCATGCTGTTAGTTACCCACCTAATCTTTAGGGCTTGCAATGCAATTTTGAGGTTTTAAAGGAGGCTAGAATACGATTTCATGCTTTCAAGAGCTTGAAACTACTTTTCTGCTGGTTTTGGGTTGCTTTTCTAAATAGACTAATGAAGTTGTGATGACCAAGACAAAGGGAGTTTATTGAATAGCAAAGAAAAATGTGGAGGGGTTTTTATTTCTTTGTTTTTTTAAAAGACTAATCCTATCTATTTCCATACTAGATTGATAGTCTGGAATATGTCCTTCTAGTGAAGAGCAGGGAGGAATGCCCCAGCTCTCATTAAAATGCAAGCCTTAACCAGAACAAGATGGGGTGGGAGCAGCAGTATGGGCACTATTGGAAGTTAGCCACTATAGATTTGTGAAGGGCTGTGGTTCTAAGTTTGAGCCTTTATGCAGAAAAGGAGCAAATAGTTATGGCAAATTGTACATTTGAAATATGTGGACAAAGATAGTGACTTCCTTGAATTTTTTTCAGCTTATATTCTTTGGTTTTATTGAAGAGTGTATTGGGAGTATACACTGAATCACAGAGTGGTTTGGGTTGGAAGCGACCTTAAAGACCACCTAGTCCAACCCTCCTACCATGGGCAGCAACACCTTCCGCTAGACCAGATTGCTCGAGGCCCTATCCAGCCTAGCCTTAAGCACTGCCACGGGTGGGATGTAAGCAGAACTGTTAAGCCTGGGGATGGCTTTCTGGTTCTTACTAGTGGCTTGTGCTGGTTTTTCTTCATTTAAGGATATTTTGGCTAAAAACTCCTAGCAGGTTGCTTTCATTTTTGTAACTGTAGGAGAAAATGCAAAGCTGATTTGGTTCAATTGAGTGGATCTTAGCAATTCAGTCTTTAAAATCAAAAACTGTAATAAGTATGGAAGTGCGTACGTATACATATGTATAGATGTATGTATGTGTATACACAATTATACAGAAAGACCAAAACCTCTTTCTCAAACTTGATCTTTTCTGCCTACCTGTGTGATATTTTAAATGCAATATTTTATAATGTTTTCAGTTTTTGAGGTGGTTTTGTCATGCAAAAAACCCAGAAAAAGTTGTTGGTTTTATTATTTCTTCCCCTCCATTTCTTCATATGCTTTTTGCCCTTTCCCCTTCTTTTTCTTGGCACTGGAAAAATATAGGGAATGCTTGAAAGTGTGAAAATATGCATAACAGTTGTTTTCTATGTAGTGGAAACTTCATATATTTTAAATTGTTTTTAGTTTTAAGTGAAAATATGCCAAGAGAAAAATGATGGACTTACTGCTATTTTGAATGGGTATTCTTACTGTGAAAACTTTCCACAGAGTAAAAGTAAGCTTGATACTGTAGCCAAGAAAATGAGACTTTGAATAGCTTGTTTTTAATTTTTTTTACCAGTTGATTAAAATTGTGTATTAAACTATATTTCCTTAGGGAATAGCTATGCTCATTAAGAGGTTGATTCAATTTTATGAGACTACTCAAAAGTGGTTTTTATTTTTGCCTTAGGTCCTTATCTCCAGCATTTAGGAGTCCAGAACACCATAGGCAAAGGCATGCTCATATTAATTATGACTGTGAATATAAAAGCTTTCGTAAGGACCCAAAGAAGCCTATGCCTTGGAGAATAGAAGATGAAAAATACGGACAAAGCAATTTCAGGTTTGCACCTCATGGAAATAACCACCAGAGAATATATGAACGTAGATCACCTTCACCAAGCCTAAAAAGAATTCCCATGGAAGATACTTACTGTCATAAGCCCTACAGAACACATTCATCTGAAAGAACTGAAAGCAGTAGGAGATGCCAGTTACCACCAAAATACTCAGAAATACCATATAAAGAGCATGATCGTCCATTTTACCAACACAAAATGGAAGACAGATACATGTTTGAGCACTGCAAGCTCGCTGGAAATGAAAAAGGAATGAAACCTTTTCATAGACCATTAGGGGCTTCATGTAAACTTGAAAGAAAATGGCATGAAGATGACTTGAGGCACCAGAGGTTACATGAAGAGAAGTATGGTCAGTCACCCAGAAGAGTTTCTGATGAATTTACGGCAAGGAGCTCTTTACAGAAGAGGTATAGGAATAAAATAATTAAAACCTGGGTATTGTGGTATAAAGCCTCAAGTGAAAGTCTGTTTTCATTATAGTTGAAGATACCCACCTTGAAACACGTTGGCCACTTTGTAGGTTAATTATGGGCGACCGGTAGTAGTGAAGTATTTGTCTTTTAAGTAAATCGTATTGATGGCTAGAGTATGAAAGAATAATATTTCCCTCTTAAGAGCCCCTGCACATCTGTACCTTGGCGTGAGGGATTATGGGTTAACTTGCCACGCATTCTGCTGTCCAACATTCTGCACATATAAGTTCTCACTTTCTTCTCTAGTGCAAGTGTAAATTGCTTTATGTCAACACAGGTATCCTGAAGATCACGATTACAGAGAATATGGGCACACGTCTAAAAGGGCTAAAGAAACGGAGAGGTATGACGGTGGAGAAGTAGCAAGAAATTCCACGTGGAAGCAAGAACGTTCTTTTCCACCCTACCAAGAAAAGGAGGAGCAGAGAAATTTGGGTTCCCAGTCCCACCGATCGGCTGAAAGGGAGTACTCGGAGGGTTCAGTCACAAAGATAGCCTATGAGTACAGTCACAAACGGCGAAGGCATCTGGATGCGGAAAAGCCTTTTTCAGACGATAGAGCTCAGAAGTATGTGAAGCAGGAAGACCAGAAATACAGTTCTTCTAAGGGTGCCCGGAATAGCAAAGAGTTAGATTACTTTAGCAGTGGAAGAGCGAGACGGACTGAAGAAGGGCATGTTGAAGCACCTGTTAAATATAGTTCAAAGAAGGGCTGCAATACTTACATTAACTCTTCCAAAATGGATGTTGATCTGCGATCTTTTAAAAACAAACCAAAGGAAAGAGTAAGGAAAGAAGGGGAATTCAGGAAAAAAGTAGATTCCTCCAATATCCAGCATGATTCAAATCATACTGTTTCAGATGTGAAAATGTCAGATGTCAACTCTAAGAGGGAACATCTCACAATCAAAGTGGATATGAAGAAAATTGTGGCCAAGTACAGGTACTGATTTCCCCCCACCTCTTTTTCCCAGTCTCTTTACAGTTTATGAATGTTGGAGAAAAGCATGGTTTCTTTACGAGGTAACCAGAACAAACTAAGGTTGTACCTTTTTAAATTTGTTTAAAATATTAACTTTCCCAGTTTAAAATATTAACTGTGCTTTCTTCTGGAATATGATTGCATTTTCTTGACTACCTGAGTCATCCCTCATTTCTTCCAAAAAGCAGATAACCTTTAAATTACATAAATCTCAGGCACACACATTCAGGTGTTCAAGATCTGAAGTTCAATAAAGCTGTCAAAAAATGATTGCTCCCTGGGTTTTGTTATTTATTGTTATAAGAAATCAAATGGCAATCTGTTGAGGCATCAGAACTGAAAAGCAGTAGAGTTTGCTTTTGTCTGTCTTCTGTGCAATACTTGTGGTTGTGTTTAGCATTCCCAGTGTGACTGATTTGGGAAAAAAGTGGTCCTGCTATGAAGATTTAGATGATGGATACATGGTAGAGAGTAAGCAGCTTGGTTTGTGTAAATTTTTGTGGGCTTTTCTGGTTTGTTGCCTTACTGTTGCAGACCAGAATGTCATATAGTGGCAGTAATCCCTTTTGGAAGGAATTACCTTCCCTTCCAAAGCTATCAGGCTTCATTTTAAAGGTATTTTCCCTCTTGTCCCAAATAAAACATCTGTGTATTTATTTTGCCTTCCACTATTTCAGGAACATGTGATACAATGGAGATCTGTAAAGAAAAGTTGCTCTTTATATATAAGGGGCTAATATTAAAGACTAAGGAAGGGTAAGTGGAGTAATACCCTCCACCCCTGTGCTGGGAAAGCATTTAACTGCCTGAATGATAATGTAAGGAAAATAATGATCGTTAAGTTTTGTTGCAAGCCCTGAGGACAACTCCTGTATCTACTAAGTCTTTTGCTGCTGATTTTAAAAGTTATGCAATGGACATGGTAATTATTTAAAGACCGAATAAAATTACTACATTGATTACAGCAAATTTAATATGAGGAAGGTTTGCTTCCACGGTCAGAAATGATAAATACCTTATTTTTTTAAGACAAGAACACTAGTTGTACAGAAGCTGATGACTGGGAATATTTGTGCTGCTACTTCAGGCATTTAACAAACACCTGTCTTGAAATTACTCAGCTGAGAAGAACACTTCCTTTACAAACCTGGGGAGCAGGTAGATAATTAAAATCATCTACAGTTGAGATTGCTGGGATTCCCTCTTGCATGCATTTATTTCCACTTTACTGGGTGCAAATAGATGACTTGTGGCACCTGCTAGAGGTTATTTCTGATAGGATTTTTGTATGAAATCCTAGTCTTGTATGCTTCAAATACAGGATGGGCAGGCACATGATCACTTTGCAGGATGCACAGTAAACAGAGTCTTTACCCTTAAAGCTTTTACATGGGCTGTTTGAGTTCTCAATTTATCTTTCCAAGTGACAAGCATTTTTCTTGAAACAAGCAGGATTTCTAAAGTGTTAGCTTCCTTGTCAAAATAATTCTGAAGCAGCAATGCAACCATTTGGGGCATAAACACTTAGAATGAGTAGAATTTCACAAAGGGATGCTAAACGCGTTCTGAAGTTCACACACTGCCACTGGAAAGCTGTTTCACGAGGCTCAAGTGATGATTCAGTTCCCAAAGATTCTGTGAGATTTTAAAATCTCTGACCTGTTCTTGAAAATTGTCTGGTAGCTCCTTATAAACAAAGACACACAACATTGCCTTCCAGAATTATATTAAAGTAGTATATCAGGATCTTCATTTGCCTTTATTTGATGATCTAGATGAATTAAGTTTAAAATTCACAGATTTTGTATTACATACTTTACTGGAACAAGGATTCCTGAGAGCGTAGTCATACCTCTTTGTATTTTGTTAGAGCTTTTCTTCCTTATGGTCTTAATGAGGTTTTTTTATTTCATTAAAAAAATTAACAAAATGAGATTTCAGTTTTCATCACATTGATTCCTTGAATTAATTTCTTCATTTGTTTCTTTTTTTGTTCTTCTTATCTATCTGAAGTTTTAATATGGTGAATTCTTTCAAAGTGAATATATGTAACCTTTTATTCTAGGAGTGCTTCTAGTCATACTACAGAGAGGCAGATGTCCCATGATCTCGTTGCTGCTGGCAGGAAAACTGAAAATTTTCATCCGGTGTTTGAGCACATGGAATCTGTTACACAGAATGTTGAAAATGACCCATCAAGAGAATTTACTCAGGAAATAATCACAATTATCCATCAAGTTAAAGGTGGCTGTCATATTTGGGGTATATGTATGTGTTTGTACATTTGTAATTATTAAAACCAAATCTAATGAATTAGATATGCTGTCCTTGTAAGTACAGTGTGTTTTCCTTTGATTTCATTTGTATTTTGGCTTCATTCTGTAGTAAGGAAACTGTAGGCTGAAGATTTAAAGTAGTTGGATGGGGAATGATTTTAAGAAGGTCTCAGTCCATAACAGGCATTACTGTGGAGTGTTAAGGTTGAAAAGATTTTATACTTGTACTTAAGACTAACCTGCTTGTTTAGGAAACAAGAATCATAGGATGGTTTGGGTTGGAAAGAACCTTCAGATCATCTAGTTCCAAACCCACTGCCACTGGCAGGGACGCCTCACACTAGACCGTGTTGCCCAAAGCTCTGTCCCGCCTGGCCTTGAAGACTGCCAGGGATGGAGCGTTCACCACTTCTTTGGGCAGCCCATTCCAGTGCCTCACCACCCTCACAGTAAAGAACTTCTTATATCTAACCTGAGCTTCCCCTGTTTTAAGTTTGAACCCGTTACCCATTGTCATATCACTACAGTCCCTGATGAAGGGTCCCTCTCTGATATAAAATAGAATCATAGAATAGTTAGGGTTGGAAAGGACCTTAAGATCATCTAGTTCCAACCCCCCTGCCATGGGCAGGGACACCTCACACTAAACCATGCCACCCAAGGCCTCACCCAACCTGGCCTTGAACACTGCCAAGGATGGAGCACTCACAACCTCCCTGGGCAACCCATTCCAGTGCCTCACCACCCTCTCAGTAAAGAATTTCTTCCTTAGATCCAATCTAAACTTCTTCTGTTTAAGTGTGAATCCAGAGAGGAGCTTTGCTGTAGTCACAACTTTCTAAGTTTATATATAGTTCCTTTAATTTTTCAAATTAGTGTTTAGACTGCTGCATCACGTTCAGTGTTGAATGTTATTTACAGTCGAGTCATTGGAGTACTACTGTGGTAGAGCTGACAAATAGTGAACTTCCTATTGAGCTTAATCTTATTTGATAAGTTGGGCTGGCCTAGTCTTTCATTTGTGAATGTTAAACTGCAAGTGGAAATAGTTTGAATTTTAATTTCAGAAGTTGTTTTGGTGCCCTTAAGAGTTAGTCTTTTAAAAGATACAATCTCCCACTGTGCGTTTCAGTTACTACAAATAAACATTCTTGTATTTAATCTCTTCCCAGCAAATTATTTTACATCTTCTGACATAACTCTACATGAACGGTTCTCAAAAATTAAGGATAAGCCAGCTGAAAATATGAATGAAGTGAAAACACGTTTGGATCCAGAAATTCACAGGTGATTGATATACTTTTTGCCTTAATTTATTTGCATTAAGATAGTTAATCTTCAGTAGACTTTAGACAATGTAAAATGTTCTAGTGTTTTTTCACTGACTCTAACCTGCCTGCTTTTGCTATTTATAGTGATGGCAGTTGGTTTTATGGAATGTTTTTGTGTTACAGAAGGATTGACATGTCTCTAGCAGAACTTCAGAACAAACGAACTGTGCCATCTGAATCTCCCCAGGTACCTTGATTACTTAACCTTTCTGGCAAACAGTAAGTTAAAATAATATAAAGTAAGCAAAATCTCCCCTTGCTATTGGTACATTACTTCTACACGTTTTGAAGACCATCAGTAATTCTGACCATTTTGAGAGAAATGCACACTCAAGCATATTTACTGACGGCATAATGGTGGGAGTATACTCTGTTCACTGAGTAAAGTGCAGATGTGTTCTCCAGAGTAGGTGGGGTATGGTTATTCCTGCTGCTTGATTTCGTATCTTTTTTAAATAATGTAGGTACTAAGTAGGTGACTGACATGTGGCTTTTACTTTACCTCTGAGATTAGGAAAAGCCTTAATGTTTCTTGTACCCTAATGTTAGGATGGCCCGACATCCACATAATTCCTCAGAATGCTATTTTATTCCATGCTTTCATCTGGGGACATTCTGTCTTCCCCTTCCAAATTATGCTTACTGTGATAGTTATGGTTTTTTTTTTTTGTTCTTCTATAGTACAGGTACGTGGCGATTAAACTTAATGAAGTATAGTAAGAATAGTAGAACTTTTTAAGATTTACTGGAATTCATGTCAGTATTTTTCCCTTGGCAACTCCATGCAGAATTCCAGAGCTCTGTTCACTATTGTTTGGAAACTTGTAAAAAAGCAGATGGTGCAAGAAAGGATAATTGTTTAGGACTACTTTTTATTACTGTTTTGGACTTTGGATCTTTGGGCTGATGTGAATCCATCCTGTGTAACAGTTGAACTATATTATGTTGAACTACATTATGTTGAACTATATTATGTTGAACTATGAACAGTTGAACAAGGTTATATGCAGGATGCAGCCCCCGAAGGACGTCACATCAGAGAAGAATCACATCAGTGTTTAGTTACTACTAGCTAATTTCACTTTAACCCATCCTCTTAACTAGAACATTGTAAGAGTGTTAGAAGATCCAAATGATCTACGGCATGATATAGAAAGGAGAAGAAAAGAGAGACTGAAGAATGAAGATGAGAGAGTGTTTCATTTAGATGGTGTAACTCCAAGGTAAGTGGCAAATGAGTCATCTTGGGCCAGGCCTCTAGTTCTCTTACATTCATTTTTTGACCCTGCCAAAGTTATGTTCACATTTGTTGCGATTCTTTTCCATAGTTTGTCCTTGTTAAGTTTAACTCTGACTGAAAGTCAGCTGACATACATTGCAAACCACTCTGTAATGAAGTGTTACCTTGAAAGAGGTTAAGCTGCAGAGAGGAAAATGTGGAAAGTAAGCTCAAACTGTAGCACTGAGTGGAAAGAGGGGAGGAAGAAATAAATTTAAAGATGCTTAATTTTTTTTACATTCCTTGAAGTACCATGTAACACCATTCTTTTGGTATTTTGTAGTTTCATAAAAGCATTTGAGGATGAATACGTTGTTGAGTTGCCTTGGTTGTTTTTTAATGTCATGTGGCATATCAACAAAGAATTGGGTTTTTTTTTCTGGTTCTTGGAGAATTCTGTGAAGAAAAGCTAGATTTCTGGAGTGGCTTTACTGCTTTGAATTCCTCCAACAGTTTTGTTAAAGGGGTTTGCCTCAGAAGTGTTTGCTAACCTCAGTCATCCTGTTTCACTTTTGATGCTGTGAGGTTGATTGATTAGAGAGATGACTTGACTTGTGTTAGAAGAAATGTTGATTTAAAGAATTGCCAGAGTGTAACAAAATGTATTTACACCGTAGTAATGATTTGCAGATCACTCTTAATGTGCTGCTGTTGTTCATTTTAAATGCAGTCTATAATGGCAGATAGTGGCAATGTACACATTTAGGAAAGCTGACTTGTGAAGCTGCAGAAGAAACAGTTCTTGTACTTGAGATTCTTTTAAGAAAAAAAAAAAGTAGAAGTTATCAAGTGTGCCTGGGGGAGCATATTGGACTTTTGCATATAGCTTTTTGTGTACCTGGGGCCACGGCTTTAGTGTATGTTTGGCCTGATTATTTGGAAAGGGTTGGTTGGTTTGTTGTTGTTTTTGCCAATCCCTCAGTTCCTGTCTTGCTTGCCTTTTGTGTGTGCCAGTCAAAGTGGGAAGTGCACGTTTCTCTAGCAAGTGTGGCTGTCCTGGAGCTCTATGTGAGGAGGACTTACACTGTCAGAGTAATGTGGACAGTGTAATGTGGGCTGAGGGTGGTAATGGTATGAACAATGAGTACAATTTTCGTGAGATTGGGGTTTTTAGTAGTTTCTTTAGGGGATACTGGCAACACCTATGAGCTAGTCCAGTGTGCCTCTTTTTACTTTAGAAATTTATTTTACAGCTATGGAAACTGTTTCTGTATATCTCATGTGCTCTGATTTTTAATTGCTTGTGGTTACTTTTCACGGTATATGGTTTTTTTAGAGATTTACAGGCACTTCTGTAGTAGCAGTGTGCTGAGTGAAAGAATAAAAACAAGTAAGCAAAAGCCCAAAGGCAAGAACACCCTGTTTGCTGAGGATGAAACTGGAGCATGTAGCTGTTTATCTGAGCTTCTGTTGCATTTGGGATTTCATGAAAAGGAAAGTTCTGTGCAACTTTAAAGATAACAACATAGAAACTGTAAAGATAACAGTATATAACTATGTAAGCAATATAAAGCTGCTGAACTGCAAGAAGCATTTCAACCAGCAGAGGGCAGCAATGACTAGCCATGCAGGCCTGCTTAAAGTGCAGGAGTTTGGTACACTATGGCTTTTAATTGTTTTCTCTCTCTCTCTCTCTCTCTCTCTCTCTCTCTCTCTCTCTCATATACACATCAGGAACCACGAAAGCTGCACTCTTTCAAAATTACACAACTCTCAACTTGATGGCTTCCAAAAGCCTATGAGGTTCATCAAGCCACCTTTCAGAAAATTTATTGGAAAACCTCACCTGGTAAGCCTAAATGTATAATTCATAGCTTCTGCATTGTTGTTCTTGCATTTATAACGCTTTTTTCTTTTCTTTTTTTTTTTTTTTTCCTGCATTGTCTGTGCTAATGTAAATCTAACCATCTGTTTTGTCTTGTCCTTTTAAATTTCAAGTGAGGCTTTATTATCTTCAGACATTGCTCAACAATAAAACTAATCATCATTTCGTAGTCCTAATGCAAGAGTGCTTGCTCAGATATTTGTTGAAGCTTAGATTAAGACAAGTGAGCTAAATCCACTTTTATGACCAAATGCTGATACAGCATAAGTTATTCTTTTGCTTTTGCATGCCTATACAGTACTCAATAACAACTTTCCTACTGTTTTTTATAACCTAGCAGTGAGTTGGCCAGTGACTTGTTGTTTCAGAAAGCTAATTTAGACTGGTTCATTGGGTGAAATCAAAACAATTTTTCAGCTAGCCTAAAAATAAGGTGATAACTTTAGATTTCTTATTGAACAGCAGGACCAGGTCAATCTAAAGTTTTGAACTAAATTTTACATTCAAAATTACTTACTGAAATTAAGGGGCTTTATGAAGTAAAATTTCATATTGCTTGTAGCTTTGTAAAGAAATTTGTACCTAATACTGCATTTCTTCCACGTAGTGATGTACTTCCTAAACTAGAAAATAGAAGGCCTTGTTACTGAGCAGATAACATGAGGTAATGTTGAGCAGTTTGAGAAAAAGAATACTCTCCTGCATTCTAGTTGTCGGAGGTTGGAAGGGAAGGTCTGAATCTTGTGTAGGTGGCATTGTCACTAGAACAGTGTTTCTCCTCATTATGATAAGTGTTCTGGAAAGCTCTTACTTCAAATAAAAACGAGTAACATCACAGAAATAAGTAGAAATGTCTGAAATAATGTTCCTAAGCTACTCCATTGTATAACAGTCTGTCCTTATCTGTGGTGATATTGTGTCTATCAAAAACTAGTTTAGGCACTTATTCTGAGACTATCTTTCTGTGGTGTACTTTAAACATCTTGCCAATTTTCAGTATTATACTAGGTCGAGGAGAAATAAATTTGTCTGTTGGAAAATTCCTTTTAAGTAAATATAGTAATCTTTCCAAGAGCTTGTGCTTGTTTAACTTGGGGAACTGGGTAGACCAGAAAAGCTTTATGTGCAGTATAATTCTAAAACTTTTTTTTTTTCCTTGTTTTCTTCCTGGTGAATGCAAAATAAGGAATAGACTAACATAAATTGTAATAGTTTATAGTTTGTAATTAATATTCTATAGACAAAGTTCTGACAATCACTGAAGTGTAGCTGCCATGCAGATACAATGGTGCATCTTCTGATGTAAAGCAACACAAGTTTTTAAGGGTAAAAATTACTTAAGACTAAGATTGAAGTCCCCAAAACCAAGTAGTAGTTGCTTATTAAGTAACTGTATTGGGTCTGGCTGAGATGGAGTTAATTTTCCCCATAGCAGCCCTTGTAGAGCTGAGCTTTGTATTGGTGGTGGTAACACACCAGTGTTTTGGTTGCTGCTGAGCAGCGGTCCACAGCATCACTATCTCTCCAGCATTCCCCCTCATCAGTAGGCTGAGCAAGATCTTGAGACACAGCCAGGACAGCTAACCCCAGCTGACCAAAGAGATATTATATACTATATGACATGTCCTTAGCAATAATAGCTGAGGGAAAGGAGGAAGGGGGGGAACATACGATATTCACTGTTAAGAGATTTGTCTTCTGGAGTAACCGCTATGTGTGTTGAAGCCCTGCTTCCTAGGAAGTAGCTGGACATTGCCTGCTGATGGGGAAGTAAAGAATAAATCTTTTGTTTTCCTTTGCTTCCATGTGCAGCCTTTGCTTTTGCTTTATTAAACTGCCTTTGTCTTGACCCATGAGGATTTTATTTTTTTTTTAATCTTATTGTCTCCTCACCTCCCTCCCCCATCCTGCTGAGGAGGAGAGTGATAGAGCGGCTTGGTGGGCATGTGGCATCCAGCCAAGGTCAACCCACCACAGTAATGTAGTAATTGCAAATAAAAAGGGGGTTAGTTTGAAATAGAAATCGAGTTATTGTTAGATTCCGGAAGATTGCATTTTAATATCTAGGAGTGAACAGCAAACACACAGTGTTTTGAAAATCCTGCTCTGCATTGAGGAGTAATATGTTCAGAACAACAGTAGCTATGAAAAGCATGGGGTTTACAAATGCGAAGCATTGTAAGACTTATTTCTAGAGAAGGAGTGGGTCTTCATGAAGTCAGCCATGCAGAAGCTGGTTTGCAGATAAGTAGGAAGATAAAGTGCTTTAGTTGCCATCCACATTTGTCAGTACAAATAATATTAATCAAAGCTTGCCAACTGGCTCAGAGGATTTACGGCGTTTTTTCAAATGTGTCCACAATACATTTAATTTGTGCTTCTTAATTGCATCTCCTCTTCTTTTTTTTTGTATTTCTGGCCTTGCCTTTTGATTATTCTGCTCCCGGTGTTAGTTTTTCTGTTTATCTAGAATGTCTAATGCTCAATATGTAAAGTTAATGCAAAAAGGGCAATCTTTACCTAGTCAGAGCAGATCACTAATAACTAACTCATATCAGAGACAGTAGAAATAATTCAGCTAAGTTAGCTCCAGTAGTGTTGCACTTGCTGTGGCCTGTAGGTCTGTTGTGTGGGAATATATGGTCCTCAAAATGGCTTTTCTCGAAGAAGTTCTTCAGGTTTGGATACAATTGGAGAAAAGCTTATCCTAGTGGGGAATAGCTCAAGCTTGATCTCCATATACGTAAGCTGCTAGCACTGCTTTAGTATTTGTTGTGGGAGTTGAGTGGAGTAACATCCAAGCAGCCAACTGTGGTTTCAGCCGCATGTATCATTTCTGTGTTGAGTAGGCTTTCAAATAAATTCAGATCTCTGGGACTGTATCCACTACTACTTTGTTTGGAAATGTAATGTTAGTAGAGTTGAAAGCAGCCTTAGGAGGAAAAAAAAGAAAGATTGAATGTAAAGGGCTGCTTTCTGCAAGAGGACAAATGCTTGGAATTTGCATTCAAAGTCTTGTATCAGAATAGTACAGTTCAGGTGTGAGCAGTGCTGAGCAATTTGAAACTCTAAGGACCATGACTAAAAGGCAGTGTTTGGAGAACAATGCAGTGGATTTAAGATGTGGTTTGATGGGTCACCAGAGTATCAATGCTGGATCAACCACATCTTTTTACATAGGCAACATCCTAAAATGTATACATTATTTGAGCACAGCAATACACGGAAAAATTGAGGAAGAGTTTGAAATGTAAGCAAGAGCTAAGAATACTTGTTGAATAAGAAAGTCAGTTTTGTGGTTTTGCTCAGTGTTAAAGATTCTTGGGTAGGTACTGGTTCAGTTGGTTCCACAATCCAAGCAGAGCTCTCCAGTTCTTGTGGGAAGCTGTTTTATTCTGCAGAAGGCTAGCAGTAGTACGTTGTATTGACAAAATTGTAAAGATGTGGAAAAGCACATGAAAAAGTATGCAGTAGACATCTTTTAAAACTTTTACACGTGAAACTCCATAAACAATTTTAAAAGCAAACCCTGCGAAATGCAAAACAAAACATCTGATGGTAAACACTCCTTTCAGGTTTATTTGCTCTTGTTTACGGGTAAATATTGAGAGAAAAGTAGGCCAGAGAGCCAGGTTTCAGATGAGAAGCATAACAGTGCCAAGGCTCAGAAAATATAGCAATAATAATAGTATCTGACAGGAAATCCACTGCTGCATCTTAAATTGTAGCACAGGATTTAAAAAGAGAAGTACTTTATTGGGTAAATACTTGTACATTTTTGTCTCTGTTAGTAAAATTTCTTCGTGGCTTTTATCACTGCTTGAGGAGTTGTGTGTATCAGCATTGGTAAAAAATGGATGCTCAAACTGTCAGATCAGTAGGTCATATCTGATGCCAGGATGTTGCCTAATGTGCAAGCAGGTAATATATTGGTCATATTAAGATGTCCTTATAGTGAACTATCAAAATGTGATATTAACACCACTTTTTGCTTTTGTTAACTGGATATGAATTATTAGATTTAAACACAGAAATGGTGTTGACTTGGTTTGCCTGCTTTTTGGTATGCCACGATTAACCGATATGAAGTTTTTAGTACAAGGTATGAGCACCTTTTGCAACAGGCCAGTGAAGGGGAGTGCTTCTGGTGTTAATATTCAATAATTGGGGTTTCAGCTTAAACTTGAGAACTTGTGCCTTGAAGGTGCAAATGCCTGTCCAGCCTTGGTTGAAAGAAGTGTCCATTTAGCCTTGCACCCTATTGAGAGAAAGGATAGCTAAAGAGTAGAAGACCCAGGATAAATATCTACTTGTACTTCACCATATGTTTATTTTATTTAAAGCTTCAGGTTAAGGAGATTCCTGAAAAGTAGATTGCTGAATCTTTGCATCAAGTACTTCTAATGTTTTTGTTTCCATGAATATACTTGAATCTTGAGGAAGGTGGGGGTGAGGAGGGGTGTATCCAGTGTCAGTTAAGATGAGCTTTGGTTTAATTCCCAAAGGTTTATTTTTTGCTGTAACAGGAGATTTTCTTGTTTATTTTTTTTCCGTCTTGCTGAATTCTCAGCTTTAAGGAGGAGCGTACTTCAACAGGGAGCTTCCTGATTTAATTATGTGTTATATGGAGAAAATTAATTCGATTTCATGGAATATCTTTGTGCTGTTAGGAACTCCCAGCTCCCTGCTTAGTCTAACATGCTTTTGCCTCTGTGTATATTCGATACCTTTTTTTCTTGGAAAAGCCATTTTCACTGCTTTGATCTGGCTTTATAAAGGATTTCTTCCTCTTTTTTTTCTCTGCTGAATGCCCTCTTGCCAAGGCATTTTAAGAAGCTAAATAGCTGACCTGTAGGCAATAATGTATTTAAAAAAAAAAGGACAAGTTAACTTAAATCCCAGCTAACTTGGATTCTGACACTGTTCTGTTGCATTTATAGCTCCCGCCCCTCCAATTAGTAAGAGTAGCAAATCTTAAAGTGTTTTGTGCCGCTGAAAAAAAACCCAAAACAGTAGAGTTCAGCAGCATTGGGACGCTACTGTGATTATTCAGGAATGGGCCAGAAACAATAAAAAGAATTTGATTACTGAGAGTTTGATAGCAAGGCCATTCTGTCTGCATTAGATGATTTTAATGTATATATGCCAGTATGGAATGCTTGTGTAAATATCTATAATCATATACAATGATGGAGGATGGTATTTCAGCTGGAAAAGGGCCAAAATATACAGGTAGGACAGTGGCTGGAGGAGTGCTCTATTTTAGGCAGCCATGACTGACTGCAGCTGTTCAGTGTGTTGACACAACAATTTCCACACCTCTGTGCAACTTGCTTTTGAAATTGTGTGTTTCTGTGGCATGCAAGTAATCTTCATATGCTGTCCTGTAATACAGAGAATCTTCTAAGGACCAATACAATGTGTTACACATTCATTACCTGGTTGCTGCAGTGGTGTGTATTGTAACAGTGCATGTGTCTGCTCTAAATATGCTAACCTATGGTGACTAGGTGTTAACCAGGGATGTCCAGAGTATTGATCTTGTTGCCCTTATTCCTGACTATTATAACAGCCTGTCTCCCTTGCTTGCTGCACATGCAAAAAATTGAGGCATCTGTTCTTGGGGGGGGGGGGGGGTCAGGGGTAGAGAACCTTAAGTGAGTTGTTATTTGCTTAGATCTCTCCAAGAGGATGATATTCCAGTAGGATGGTCTATACTGTCTTTGGCTTATGTAGGCTCTGCCGTTGTTTCAGCCAGCCTGGACTCCAGGCCCTATGCTCTTGTTATTCTGGTTCCTTCAAAGTGTGTCATTGTGTCAAATGCTACAAGGTTGAAAGAGATACAATATTTGTTATTGTAACCTGTACATTTTGTGTGTTTTGAATAATTCAGTAACATTAAGCTAATAACTCTGTTTTCCTACTAGAATTCTTACTATTCTTCAAAACCGAGTGATACTTACCCTCACAGACGCATTAGAGGACACCTTGAAAACACAGGACCCTTTAGAAGGCACTTTAAGGTACAGATCAGCTTTTATCAGATGTATGTTATGTAAAATGGTGATTTGATCCTGTTGAGTTCAGTAGCAGGAGACACATTTTTGAAGGTATTAAATGTCATGAAAAATAGTGGGAGACTTAGCTTTTAGTAGGTAAGAGGGCTGGCAGTGGATTGAGCAGTGTTGTCCAGTATTGTATCCATGCAGTTGAAATAAATAAGTTTACTGCAAAGCTGAGAATGAGAATTGCAGAAATTGGACAACGGCTACAAAGCTCATGTATCCAAAAAAACTAATCTGGTCAGCTTCCCGGTTTTTACTTGATGTGTGTTCATAAGCTTGAACTATTACCCTAGACCAGGTTATATTGCTTTCAAAACTGTGTTACTGTTATTAACCCTTTCATATAGGGATTTTTTAGGTACTAATCTCTTGGATATACCCTGTGTACTGCTATCTGTGCATTTAAAAAAAATAAATTCAAAACTATGAAGCTTTGATCTCGGGGTCTCAAGGTGGTAAGGGGGTGGCCAACTGTTCTTCCTAGGGTAGTGCAGTGGCTTTCTAATACCTTTGGATTGTAAAATGTATCATAGATTCAACAGAAAAAACTAAAAACACTTTTCTGCTGACAGTGGCATGCTATGCATGGATCCAGTTAGAGTGATTTGTATTGGAAAAGTCTTAGTCAAATCTAGAACAGCTTGCACTCATTTTCTGCCATAAAATTGCCTCTACTTATTTAACAGGTGTGTTCTGAAGAGTAAAATAATACAAAGAATAGGTAGTCACCTTTCCTATTTTGTAGATAGTGAAGTTGAAGTAAAGCTTTGATGGCTAAGTTAAGGCATTTTGGATGAAACTTTGAAAAAGGGAGCAGTGTAGGTGTGGGTGTTTTGCTGTAACTTTCTGGTTTTTGTTTCTCCCCCCTCAGACTAAACATAAAAACTGTTGGATAAAAAGGCTTTCAGGTACTCCTATTTAGATATGCTTTGCCAGTCATTCTTAGATAACTAAGTGTCGTGGTTTAAGCCCAGGCCATAAATCAGAAGCACGCAGTCCACTTCCCCCCCCACCTTTCTTCCCTCCGCTTCTGGAAGGACGGGGAGGAGAATCAAAAGAATGCAACTCCCATGGGTTGAGATAAGAACAGTTTAATAACTAAGGTATAACGCAAATCACTACTGCTACCACCAATAATAATAATGATAAGAGAAATAACAAGGGAAGAGAATACAACCGCTCACCAACCGGTACCTCACCCTCACCCCGCAGCATTCCAGCCCTTCCGGGAACTCTCAGTTCTACATCCTGGGCATGACGTGCTGTGGTATGGAATACCTCTTTGGTCAGTTTGGGTCAGGTGTCCTGTCCCTGCTTCCTCCCAGCTTCCCCTCCTCCCTGGCAGAGCATGAGACTCACAAAGTCCTTGGCCAGTCTAAACATCGGTGTTATCAGCTCTGTTCCCAGGCTGAAAGTCAAAAACACAGTGCTGCAACAGCTACTAAGAAGGAGGAAAAATGGCTGCTACTGCTGAACCCAGGACACTAAGCTACCACTATCAGAAAATGCTAACTTTATTCTGCTAAAAAAAAAAAAAAAAAAAAAAGTCTTTTTCCAAGCTGAAGTTAGCCAGTTTAAAGTGTCAGCCTGACAGAACTGTTCTAACTGTAGGGACATCATATAGCCTTTCAATCATTATCCCCTCTGTATTGTCAGCCTATGGGGGATCTTTAGCACTGGCTGCCATATCAGTTGAGGCAGTGTTGGTAGTTGATGTAATACAAAGAAAATGGAAGGCTGCCTTCATTTATATCAGCCTACACTTTTCATGTAGATTATGCAACCATGGAAGTGTCTGCTTAAGTTGTTATTGCATATATATATATATGAATACTGCCAGAATATTGCAGTATACAATAATCTGTCCCATGGTGTTTTAATATTTGTGGGGAAAATAGCATATGCACTCATATTGCAGTTTGCATATGTGTATAGCACATTTATCATTGCCATGGAAACAGCAGTGCTGATTTGACTTTATTTCATCAAGTTGTTTTTTTTTTTCTTTAATGTTCAATTTCCTCCTGAGTGACAGAGGGGTTTTCCTTCCCATGCTGTTGCTGAACCCTACTTAGTACAGAGATTTGACTGTCTTCTACATTCAGGAGACTTTCTTGGCTGATTATTTAAAACAAACATACAAAAAAAAAAAAAAAAGAACCCATCAAGCCCCTCCCCCCAGTGCCATTCCCTGCATCCCCTTTCCCCTCTCAGCCCTCTCACCCCAAGAAAAACACCAAACCATACCACATTTCTGCATGGTATATAAAATAGGAGCATCTTAACTTAAGAAGTAAAATAGGGAGTTTATTAATCACAGAATGGTTTTGGTTGGAAGGGACCTTAAAGATCATCTAGTTCCAACCCTCCTGTCATGGGCAGGGATACCTTCCACTAGGCCAGGTTGCTGAAATCCCCATCTGGCCTTTAACACTTCAAGAAACCAAAACACAAACCAAACAAAAAAAGGCCCGTATTGTCTTTCAGTATGTTAACTTTGTTAACTTTATGTTAAAGCTGCTTGCTCACTCTCGCCTCAGCTCCCTTCCTTCCACAGCAAGACGGGGGAGAGAATATGGAGACCAAAAGTGACAAAACTCTTGGGTTGAGATGAAGGCAGTTTAAGAAGTGAAGGAAAGAGGACGTAAACAGTGACACAAAGGCAGTCACTCACCATCTCCCACAAGCTGACTGATGCCCAGCTGGTCTGCAAAGCAATGGCTACCTACTCCACACCCTTTCCCCTTGTTTTCTTTTGCTGAGCAGGGGGTTGTACAGCATGGAATAGCCCTTTGCTCAGCTTGGGTCAGCTGTCCTGGTCGTGTACCCTCCCAGCTTCTTGCCCATCCCTGGCCTACTTTGCTGAGGGGCAGAGTAGAGGGAGAAGAAAGGCTTGCTGCTGTGCAGGTACTGCTCAGTAATAGTCACAGCATTGGTGTGTTACCAGTGCTGTTCTAGTCACAAATCTAAAATACAGCACCATGTGGGCTGCTGGGAAGAAACTTAACTCCATCCCAGCCAGACCCAGTGCAAGGACATCTATTTGCTTGTACAGACTTATTTCAGAACTTGGGGCCATTGGTTCATAGGTATTGTCATTGGCATTATTTATAAAATAGTCTTAATGTAAAACTAGATGTGGGTTTAGCAGACTTTTCCTGACTTTCAGACCAGAAGTTAATGATGTTTTCCACACACCTTAGATTACTTCATTTTTCTTTAAGCGATACGTGCCTACATGTCAAATGTGTATATAGTGTTAACTTTTTCTATAGCTGGTTCTGTTGTACATTAATAATCCTGCCATTCTCTTCCCTCCCCACTTAGGGAACATGTGGATACTTGAGTTGAAACTTTCAAACTGTGTGTAATCTCATCCTTTAGAAGATGAATGTATACATGAATGCTTTATGTCAGGACCACACAGGAAAATGGCAGTACTGGAAAGCTATGAGAAATTATGATAAACAGAGTAACAGCAGGGGGGGTTGGAACTAGATGATCTTTAAGGTCCCTTCCAACCCAAACCGTTCTGTGATTCTTTGATTCTTACGCTAAAGATTTTTGCTGCCTATTTTGTTGGACATCTGAGTACTTAAGAATGAGAACTAACTGCTTTGGTGAGTGTTGATCTTGCTGTGTGTTTATAATGCTGTTCTCCTGTGGCTTCTGCTCCTGGTCCCACACTGGATTTGTTACAGTATTCCAGTCTGGAGCTAACAAAAGCATAGAGCAATGAACCTATGTTCACACTGTAAGATCTTAAAGCTATAGGAAAAGTATATAAACTTGACTTCTGTTTAGTATGACTGGTTTTAGACTCAACATGCAGGCCCGGCATCACTGAGTTGGTTAGCAGTAGTGACATGTGTTCTTTTTTGTCAATGCAGCTTTACTTTCGTTAAAGTTTAATAAAAAGTGTTAAAATGTTGTACAATACCTTTAGTTTGGGGTTTTTTATGAGGAATATAATTTCAGATGTTTTAAACAGTAAGTACAGCACAGCAGTTCTTTGAGACACATGGTAGCTAGTGGTCTGAGGAATATGAAATGGAAATAAAAGAAGAGGCTCTGTACTTGCAAATATGCACTTCCATTGTTCAGTACTGTAAGTTTTGCATGTGTATAACTGTAAATACAAACTATTGAGTTTTGGTGCCCTCATTTTGCACGTTTTTCTTTCCTCCCTTCCCCCACCCTTACAGAGCAACTTTGCAGATGGCCGTTTGCAATCCCATTATAAATCGGGCTTAGTACAGAAGGGTTTATATATTCAGGCTAAGTACCAGCGGTTACGTTCTGTTGGTGTAAGGGGATTTACCACTAATAAATTCAGAGATGGATTTTTGAGGAAAGAAAAGGTAAGTTGGCTTAATTTATTTTTCACTAAGCCTGTTATAAAATACGAATATTCATAATATCCATTCCAATATTTAAATCCCCATGGAATAACTTGGATGGGATTTTCTGGAATATTGGCTCTTGTACTTTGCAGACAAACTTGATTCTGCCCTTCTATCTCCTCCATGTTTATTCCATGGAAATCTGCTGAAACTGGTAACTGCAAATCAGAGATGGCCTCGTGAGATTCTGCACTTGCCTCTGTTTCTGTGTTCTGTACTTGAGCTCAGTTGATCTCTTTTCCTATTGATAGGAAGAGAAAGTAGCCCGCTATGTAAAAATATTATGCCTTCTTAGGCTACAGTTTTAAATCAATGTGAAGGGTATTAAGAATTTTTTTACTACGTCTGTGTGCTTTTCCTCTTTATGTTACCTTAAATTAATCATGTGCTTTAAAGTACACAGTGCAGTGCTGTTCTGAATAAAGCATCCTACATTATAACGTGTAAAATTCAGCTGCAGCTGAAATAATTAGGCACATCTGGTTTATGATACTCTTCGATTTGCAGTGTGTGTGGGACAACAATAATCTTGAACTACAGAGGAACTTTTGAATGCTATGAAATGTTACAGCTTTTGTGAGGATCAGTAATTAAAACATTATAAATCCTTGATTAGAATTGATCAAGTATGATCAAAGTAGTATGAGGTTACTCGTGACAAGAGAATTGGATTACATGACCTAACTAGCCCCCTGCAGTTCTGTGTCCATCTATCTGCAAGTAAATACACTTGCATAAGCATTTGTAGTTGGATTAGAGTTCAGCTCTTAGAACTGTTTTCAAAAAACCTTAAGTTTACAGTCCTGTGGGGAAAAAAAGGCAAAACACCAATAACCCAAAGAAGCAAGGGGAAAAAAAAAAAGGCAGAAAGAAAACCAAACACTTTGGACAAGGTACACAGGTCACTTGTTACAAAAGTATACTGGCAAATGCCTTTACATTTGTGTGGACTCTCAGAGCTATGATCTCTGAAAGCTAAACTTAATTGGAATTAATGGAAAATAAATGAAGAAAGATTTTTTCAGAAAATTATGACCTTGTAAAATGGGCATAGAAGTGCCATGACTTTGTTGTAGTGAGTTTTTCCCCAATAATTTCCAATGTTCTTCTATAATTGGATATTAAGGTTCTTGTCTGGAACCAATAAAGCATGCTTAACACAATCTGGCTGGTGGAGATTATGATTTGAATTAGAGAAGCATAGTAAGATCTGAATATTGATTTTTAGGCCTGATTAAGAACTTGAGTGTCTTTTAGCTAAAGTAAAATAAATCCTAAAGAATAACAGTCTTTTTCGTAACAGCATACTGATTGCTGATTGGCCAATTCTCAAAAAAACCCCAAACTTAAAAAACAAAAACGCTTTTTCTCAGATTCTAGCATTTCCTGTATTTTGCCAATTGTAGAGTACTGCATCCAGCTCTGGAGTCCTCAGTACAGGAAAGACATAGACCTGTTGAAGAGGGTCCACAGGAGGACCACAAAAATGATCAGAGGGATGGAGCACCTTTCCTATGAAGAAAGGCTGAGAGAGTTGGGGTTGTTCATCCTGGAGAAGAGAAGATTCTGGGAAGGCTTTATTGTGGCCTTTCAGTTCTTAAGAGGGGCCTACAAGAAAGATGGGGAAAGACTTTTTAGCAGGGCCTGTTGCAATAGGATGAGGGTTTTAAACTAAAAGAGGGGAGATTCAGGCTGAATGTGAGGAAGAAAATTTTTACAGTGAGGGTGGTAAAGTACTGGCACAGGTTGCTCAGAGAGGTGGTGGTGTACCACCCCTGGGGACATTCAAGGCCAGGCTGGATGTGGTTCTGAGCAACCTGATCTAGTTGAAGATGTCTCTGCTCACGGCAGGGGGGTTGGACTAGATGACCTTTGAAAGTCCCTTCCAACCCAAACTATTCTGTGACTCTGTAACGATTAAAATGGTCCTTGAGATTTGTTAAACTAGTCTGAACATTTTTATTTCACCCTTTTGAAATAATTATGCATATACGTCCTTTAAGGCACAGTCTTTACAGTCATGCTGTTTCAGTCCATGACTGAAAGAATCTTCTATGTTCCATACTATAATAATACAGTATTTATGAAAGTTGGGAAGTTTTTTTCCACTGTTACAACTTGAAAGTAATGATTTTTATTTTTTTTTTTTTTTTCTGTAGGGAAATTTAAGTATCGCAACAGAAACCTGAACTGAGCTGTGATCCTGGAGTTGAAACCGACAACACAGCAAAGGGAGCATCTGTTCATTTTTTGACAGTGTTGTCAAGACTTAAAATAGGATAAAGGAACTAACCCTATAACTTTCTTGGTTAAAAATAACTTTATTTTTCAGTAGTGGAATGCTGCAGAACTTTTTTACAGTTTTAATAATTGCTTTTAAACTACAGTATTCAACTGAAACAGTAGTATGTACCTTTAGTTCCTTTTGCCTACCAGTGTCAAGTAAAGAAGTCATCAGAGGGAGTCTTATTTATTGAATACTTTTTCTCTAAGCATGATGTTACAGATGGAACTTGAGTTGTTATACCCAGAGGTTTCTATGTTGAAAGTTTCTTGCTTATGTAATAAAAAAAGGAGGAAAAAAAAAAAAGTGCCTGAATTGTTTGGTAATAGCACATTAGCTCAGGATTTTCCAAGTAATGACCTTTTAGGTTGTGCAATAGATTTTACACCTTTGTTTAGCATTGCTGTGAACCAGTATTTTGTATTACTTTAGTTTAATAATATACTTGGGTTTCTGATGTGTATATACATTTGTAAATTGTTAGAACGTTGGGACAACTTTCAGTATTTGATTAAAATGAATGGTAACAGGCAGGTGTGTAATGTACTGTAGCAGTAGCTTATAACTGCACTGAAAGCATGCTTGGGGTTGTTAGAGGATTAGTTGGTCTGTATTCAAAATTATTGTCTCATTATCTTTTGGGGTATGACATTCTTGACCAAGCCACATGTTCTCTAATCTTTTTTGTCATAAATGATTTGATGATTTCCTGGATTCTGAAATTGAGGCCTGAAGTATTTAATTACAAGAAAGACAAAACCAGTAATTTTTTCTAAGCATGTCTTCTAACAAAGCTGTTCATAACTGAAGCTGCTTTAAATGCAGATAGCTCATCATTTTGCTCAAAATCCCAGTAATTTTCTGAAGTTTACTGTACTGCAATATTGCTGTGCTGTGTGCAAAACTCAAATAGATGGACATGTTTTATAAGCAGCTATAAACAATATTGTGCTTATTTCCTGTTTATAGCGTTTGCCTTAATATGTAATATATGATAGAGTTGTGTGTATGTATTACAGGTTTGTTCAGACTTTTCATTGCCAGTAAATTAAAGATGCATAGCAAGTAGTTTTTAGCGATGTTCTTATTTAAGAAAAAAGCTGTTTACCATATCCACAATATATGCAGGCTGATGTGTTTTCATAATTTCCAAGGCAGCGTTAGCCATTATAGAATGCAGGCTAGTCTCAGTTCTGGATTATAGGTCAGAATTCTGATACTGGGTAGAAGTATGTTCAGAGAAAATAAAATCTGGATTTTGGGTAGAAAACCAGGCTGTGATTTCTGCATGCCTTTTTGCAATGTTTTTGCCACAATGCCCTCAGCAGAGAGGCTATTTGGAAGTGTAGGTATGGCTTGGACCAGCTAAAATAAGTGTCATGTAAATTCTTCAGTTCATGGGGTGTACTGCTTTAGTGTTCATAGGGAGTAAGCAGGCAGGAAGCGTGCCACTTTCACTGATGTTATGGTCATTCAACAACAACACCAAATGTTTGTTTCTAAACCCCAAGTTTTCAGTTTAAATAACATTGATTCAGCTAGTTTTTCAGTAACTTTGACACACATACACAAGATGGGAAGCTAACTGAAAGGAATTCACTGGTCAAATGGAGGCAGGAAAATTTCCACTGATGATAAAATGTTTGTTTATTTATGCTGTCAGTGATAAATTGGGCAAAAACATCTTGGGTAGATTTACAGGGAGACAAAAATAAGGAACTGAAACAAGGTTTAAGTGAGCCAATGCAAAGGAAATGTGGAGTGGCTGCAGCTGAGCAGCCTGTTGGCAGGAGAGTGCTGCAGGTACTCTGCAGATGAGGGCAGTTTGCCGTCAAGCTATTCCCACTGCTCCTGAATGTGCTAAAGCACTGTAAAACATGTAAAAAGTGAAACTATGTATGATATAGGACGAACTACTGAAGCTATATCGTCTTATTCAACAGGATACTATTGTTTTCTGTAAGCTTCCTGCAGTGTTCTTATTAAAGCCTGGAAGAGAACTCATGGTTGAGCAAATGGAAAAGTGGATACATGAAGAAACTTCTGACATGGCAGTTTTGCTAAAACTGTTTAGAAGTAATGCTGAAGTAGTCAGACTTCAGTCAATTAATGCTGCTTTAACTAGGTTTAAAAGTGTGACTGGCTCCTCTCTGATTTTGTGCTCTCTTATTTTACTTGTGCATGACTGGGTATCTCTAATTTGTTTTCTGTTTGAGCAGTTTAGCTTTGTTTTGTATTTCTACAACCGTGAGCAACATATTACAAGCAGAGTTTGTTGGCATGTTACTGACCTTGACTTGTCCCCCTACTCCTTGCCCACCCTTGGTCCCAAGATGAATGTCATATGATAAAACGTAGTAACTGTTTCAGTTGCTTTAGCTTTTATTTAATATGATACCATTTGCTCAAATCACATTATTTACTGATTACTTTGCTAATTCAGGATTCTGTCATGATAAAACTTCCTATATTTTATAAAAATCATACAAAAGTTGAATTCTGTGACTGGTTTAGGTGTTAGAGGCATCAACTATCTGGTATGAGACATGGCTATGTAGATTTGTCTTTGTGAATTGGAGACTTTTATCTACATACACAAATTGGCTTGCATATTCTTTAAAGTACAGAAAAGTTCTGTTGTACTGGAATACGTTTGTTTGAGAGCAGTGTATTGAAGTTACTGATTTGGTTGTAAAGGTGCAAGAAAAGATGTTAAGTAGAAGAAAGGTCAATTTACTTGAATAACTTGGTGCCTTTCTGTATTGTGACTGCATTGTAGAAAACACCTGTACAAAGACTTAAGTAATATCCTGGTTATCACATTGTTTCTAATGGGAGCATGGACTGATATTGGAATAACTACTTATTTAAGTAAGTGTGTAAGCCTCAGAAGGAAAACAGCGTTGCTTGTATTAGTAAAGTCTGACACTGCATTTGCATTGGAAGGGCAACTTAAAAATGTGATTGTCTAAGAGCTTTCTAGCTTTGTTTTATACTTTGAAAATATAAATATGAATTGCGTTTCTTTTGGTTCACTTGAAATGGCTGTTAAATGCTTATGTCACTCAATTGTTCATGTGAAATGTTTTTTTAATTGCCACCCAAAATGCAGTGGGTTTAATGACTAAGTCTTCCTTGTGTCTGAAATAGTAAGTTGTGATGTTAGCATTTATATTGATAATCCATTTAATCTCTACATAGGTTTATTAGAATCCTCATTTTAAACTTTGTGCTGATGTGAGTTCACAAGGTTTACAAAATTCTGGGGCTGTTAAGAAGCAGCACATTGCAAGGCTTCTACAAGCCTGCCTTAACTCTAGTAATTGTTTTCATGCTTCACCTTACCTGATGGATTTAAATGGTCTTGAGACCTGGATAGAACTGTCTCAACTCAGGTAACTGATAGCAGAGGATGGGAGTAAATTCAGCTAATCACCAATTGTGCTAATGGTTTACTTGCTGCCTTCTCTCCCAGGGCCTCAGAGTGAAATGCTGAATTTTCTGTATATGAACTTAGTTGCTTTAAAAACAAAACAAAAAACAAGATGACACTTTAGTGGCATTATAAAAGGTGGGGTTCTCAAAACTCAGTCGTTTTCTGCCATGTCTTGGAAATGGATAGTGAGAGTTGCTTGGAGGAGAAGATTAAAGATTATAGCAGAGAGTTGATTTCTCAGTGTTGATTTCTCACCTTAGAGACTGTAAATAGAGGGAGTTCTTTAACTTCCGTGCTTTCCAAAGGGATCTTTTCCTATGCTGTGTAGAAACATGCCTCTTGCCTTTCTTTAAGCATTTGAACAGCCACCTGCAAAGTTTTCTACAGGAGAGCTCTCTAGAAGGAAGACTTTAGACTGGCATCTGAATGAACTTGGGGGGGAAGGGATGTTTCTGCACATTATTCTGGCCCTTGACAGACTACATTCCATTGCTGCAGGATTTGAAGATATGAGGTTCTTCAGCCTCCTTTAGGAAGGGGAAAAAAAAAAAAGGCAAAAAAAGCCATTTCAAGATCATCAAAAGCCTACTTGTGCTTGACTCCTTAATAGACCTTAACGATAGCAATGAACTTTTAAAGAGTGTTCTGTTTCAAGCTTGGTGAGCTAAAATTTCAGTGTTGACAGCAGAGAAAACTGCTGTCATAACACCTGCCCTTTCCTTCCCTGCCTGATGGGTTTTGTTATTGGGAGGAGGTTTTGAGTGGGTATTTAGCCACATGGCTTAATAGCTCTATGCTGCTTGCCACTTGAATACAGTTTTCTTCTGTTCACTGTTCATTGCTCTGAATTTTGTGCAAGCAGTCTAAATGTCATGTTGTCTTTTAATATTTAATTTTCTGTAAATGTAGTAGATGGCTTTCATTTCTTGATTGGCTTCTCATATCTTTATTGTTGAGGGAAGAGACAGGGTGGAAACAGTTGTTTGAGTATGCTCTTCATGGAATAAAAAAAGCCTCATTATTTTGTTTAAGAATAGCAGGAATTTTCCCCCCCGAACTGAATGAGGATGTGGACTGATTTCTACTTGTAAGGAATATATTAGCGTTGATGTTATTTATACTGTAATTTCACAAGGACCTTCTAATGTGTGTATGTGCACGTGTGTACGCATACAAACACAGTATTGGAAACCTTTAATGTAATTATTTCTAAGTGTGGATAAGAAATGACATTTTTAAACTACTGAAGATGGAGTTAAATGCAAATGCATTTTAAGTCTGTAGTCTTTGGCGTCTACAACGGTGCTTTTGACAATGTTATCCCATATCTAAAATCCTCATTCATAAGTATATATTAAGATGCAGGTATGTTTATATGTATGTTTAACATAGTTTATATAAAATCAATGTAAATCTTGTTTCTACAGACAATAAATGTTTTCACAGAATTTTTACTTCAGTGATTTGATTCATTGGTTATTAATGTCTGGTGTAACTTTCAAAGTATTCTACTTGATCTGTGTAGCCATTGAATTTTTTTTTTTTTTTTTTTAGTATAACTTACGCTTATATGACTTATTGAAGACTGAAGTATTGATCCACACTTTAAGCACACTTTTTTTGGCTAAAAGAAGCTGCTTTTCTAAAGACACAAAAATACAAGTCTCCCCTCATTACTAGCACAGAATAGATGCTGTGTAACAAAATCTGTGAAAGCAGGTATGTCTTACCTCCTCCATGGCATTCAAAATCCTTATCATCTCTGCTGAATTCTGATTCTTGCCCTGTAAAGGAGCAGGATGGCGGAAGGCGCACACTTGCTTGGCTAACTTTGATAATGTGTACATTCAATAAACCAGTCTGCATTTTTAAGAGGTCCGTTAATACTGTATCATCAGTATGAGGTGAAAACAACAGTGTTAGTACTAAGAACCCCTAATAGAGTAGAGGGAGAATAAGGTGAAGCTAGAAGAGTAATTCACTTGTATTTTAATTAAAGAGTTAAATTTCCCCATTATTTACTTAAACTTGCATAATTCAAATCTGTCTTGATCTTCACTTTATGTTTTTTTTTTTTTTTTATATAATTCTCTTATCCTGGTTATTATCCTTGAGCTAGGTAGTACAGCAAAACTTCATGTGTGGTAAATCTACTGTGATGTAGAGTAGCTACAGGGGGAGGCATTGTTACTTCTTTCCTCTCGGGGGGAAAAAAAAGTTAAATACTTGGGGGGATATTAATAATCATGCTTCCCAACTATTATACTACAGTCTTAAGAAGTGATGTAGCTAATGATGTTCTGAAGTGCATGTCACTTGAGAATGAAGTTGCTAATTTGCATTGATACCACATTAAAAACATCTCTTTAGCTTCTCTGAGCAATTTCTTAACAGGTAAAGAGGAGTTTCTTTTCTAAATGCCATCATGATGTGTATTCATTCAACACTTCCCCATCCCACCCACCCCCCCCTCCGGCTCCCGGTGATGTTAGTTTGAAGCCCCAGCTGAGGGTAGGCTCTACAGGAACACAAGATCAGTCCTACAGAAATTCTTTGGCTTAGGAACTATGGGAAGCTAAGTCTTGGAGGTATTACAACAGTGCTCCCCCCAGTTTACAGTGAGTTTTTTTCCACTTTCTGGGAAGAACAACCTCCTGTGTTACTGATTTACTTGAGAAAGCAAGGAACTTCCCATGCACGAATTTTTAGTGATAGTTGAAATTGGGAATTCTATTTGAAATAACCATCAAATTGGCTTTCTCCTGGGCATTGTGATAAGATTACATTGTGTTACTCCTTATCACTTTTACTACCAGCCTTGAAGAGTTCTTACAGAAATAGTGCTATTGGTATGTACCAGGTTAACTTATTCAGTTATACCACTTACTCCATCTTAAGCTGTGAAACTGGAGCACTGGAAAGCCAAGCTTCATCTAAAATTACCATGCTAACAGCCTGGTTGCATCAATTCTACTTAATCAGAATAAAATGTCAAACTGACTTCACAATTTCAGCTAGTTTGTCATAATGCTGAAGTAAAAGCTGGTACTTCAGGTCATTTCCTAGAATTAATCCTGTAATTTTTCCAGGTAATAGAGGTCAAATGCCTTTATGCAGTGAGGAATGGTGGATAATGCCAGTTTTGTGTCTTCATACCCAAATCACCTACCTGAGATTCAGCCAGGCTTTTCTGCTCAACCTTTCATTAATCTGGAAGGTGCTTGTGCTGCAGATGTTACCTATACTTTATCTTTTATACCAGGTTACAGTTTCTCCTATGTTCTTCCACTCTGCTACTAGTGTAGTTTTTTTATTCCAGTGGTTTTCATCTGTGTGAAGACTTGCCTCTGAAGAATACTCCCTGGCCTCATCAGGTGCTTTTCTATCCAGAAAGGTTACTGATCTATGTTAGCGGCTCTTTTTCTGTTTTATTGCGGCACGAGTTTCCCATCTTCCTGCAATACCGAAAAGAACAGTCAGCTGCTCATGTGCGACTTCGCCTTTTAATTTTATTTTTTTTTTGGAACACTACCACCAAAACTCCGCTCTTCACCTCGTTTTTCCTCCTTCCCTCCCGCCCTCTAGAGCCAAGCGTGTAAACGGGTGGGGGGGTTCTTTCCACACGGCCAGTGCCAGAGAGCCGCGGTGAGGGGCACCTGCGGGAGCGGCCGCCGCATTTCCCAGCTCCTCCGAAGGCAGAGCCCCGAGGCATGACAAGGCACGGTCTGCAGCAAGTAGCGGCTCACGGGCACAGGACCCTGAAGTACCCGCCTGTCCTGCTGCGCGGGAGAGGCCGCCCACTCCCAGAGACAGTGCCCGGAGCTTACAGCGTCCTTCCTCCTCCCCAGCATCGAAATAATGGGAGCCCCTTCCCCTCCCGTGCCCCACCCGAGCTCCCGGTGCCTCCCCGTGCCCCCCTTCCGACTCTTGGCCGCAGACGGAGGGAGCCGCCCCTTTCCCCCACCCGTGGCGCCACGACACCCCTCTCCCCCGGCCCACCCCAGCCCCCGCTGGGTACCGCTGCTCGCTTCCTTCCTCTCCGCCCTCCCTCCCCTGCCGCCGCTCCCGGCGGTCCGAGGCGGCGCAGCGGCTCTGGCGCAGTCTCGCGACACTTCCCGCAGCGCCTGAGCCGAGTCGCCGCGCTCTGTTCGGCTCCGCTCGCTCCGCCGGCAGCAGCAGCCGCCCGAGGCGTGGAGGGATCTGGCTGCTCGCTTCTCGCACCCTCGCCGTGCCGAGTGCACCGGCCGGCCCCGCGGCTCGGCAGCCTGCTCCTCCGGGCGCCCGAGCTCGGCCGCGTTCTCTCGGGGGCTGCCGTGCCCGGCGGCAGCGGGGACCCAGGTGGCTGGCAGGAGCTGAAAGCTGAGCCCTCTCTCTCCCTTCGTTTCCTGTTTTCTGTTTTTAATACACACGATACTTATGCCGGGGGAAGCTGAGGTGCTGCTGCTAACAGGACACGGAATGCAGCCCGGCTACATTGGCTGTTGAGAGCGGCGGCCGCCGGAGGAGGGAGCGGCTCTGTCAGCAGCCTCTTCTTCCCGCGGCGGCTGCTCGGCTCGGGCTGTCTCTCGCCCCCTTCGCCGTGGCAACCCGCCTCAAACTTTCAGCCTGTTTCCGCCGGCAGGCAAAGCCCAGCTCGACATAAATGGGTGAGTTCAAATCGCCGGCTCCGAGTTGCCGGTACTATGGAAGCTGCTCAGCGGGTGGGGTGCATACCGCTGCCGCGACGGGGTGGCGGCGGGGAGGGAGCTGCTCGCCGTCAGCCTTCGTTCCTCCGCCTCACGGCTTTTAACTTCTTCTCCCCTCCCCCGGCAGAGTCAGTAATTGTTTTCATGTGACAGCCGGAGAGGTCGGGGTTTGCGGCGGCGGAGCGAGGGCCGCGCGCCCCTCGAGGCTGCCGCGGTGGGCGATCCCGAGCGGGGCTGATGGGGTTGCGAGCCTCTCTTCCCGCCGGGCACAGCCACCCCTGGCAGCCTGGGGTGTGGTGGGGCCGGGCGGGCATAGAGTGAGGGGGGACCTCCGCCCCGGGCGCGCAGGTTGTGCTCCGTCCGCTGAGGGGGACCGCGGGGCGGCCGTTGGGACGTACTGTACCGCCCCGCCAGAAGGGGGCGGCAGGTGGGGCCGTTGCGCGGGGGGCGATTGCGGTCGGCAGTCTCTGCCCGTGAGGTGGCTCCCGCGGACTTCGGGAAGAGGCAGCGCCCGCTTGCCCAGCCCGGGGTGGGCAGCGTCCGCTACCTGTGCGGGGTGGGGTCTTGGCCAGCGGGAGGGGTGATGACGGGGATGAATTGTCCCATTATGCGGGGTGAGGCGGCGGCAGTGCCAGGCGCGGGCTGGCTGAGCGATGCGCCCCGGGGCGTCGCTGGCCCTCGGCTACCTCTGCCCAGCCCTGTGCCCGGCGGAAAATGTCTCTGAGGGAACAAAAGAACCCGCCTGCTGTCGGTAAGCAACCCCGGGTGTACCCACTGGCCGGCTTGTGAAGGCAGTGGGGAACGGTGCTTCAAAATACCGGCGTTCAGATGTCCTCGGCTGCCCGCTGTATTCACGGTAGCAGAAATGCTGTTGGACTGTGGGAGACCCTGGGAGCAGTATCACTAAAACGACTAAATGTAATGCCTTACGTGGCAGACATTTTACACATTTGTTGTAATACACTGTCATTGGGAATACAGTAGGGAAGAAATTGTCCCTTTGTTCTGTGAGAGGTTACTTTGGGAGATACTGTGCAGCTCCTGTACCTGCATGTTACAAGATTAAGTACTAGCTTTCCAATATTGACTTTCAGTTAGTTCTCCAGTTCAGGCTGAAATGTATTCATCCCTATGCAGGTCATTCAGCTATATTGATCTGGGTGAACTCTGATACTGCTGACAGTAGCCCAGCAGCCCAAACTGCCACACTTAATTGTAGAGAGCATTGTAGAAGACTCTGTTAGGGTTGGTTTGCCTGTGTTGGTTAACACAGCTCTCCCAACTTCGGTCTTCTGTAGCAACAGATAAGATTTTTAACATAGCTGCTTTAATGAGAAGTAGGATTTGTAACTGCTGAGCTGAGCAAAATCTGTCTTCAGTAAGGCATGTCACTGGGATGAATTATTATTTTTTTTTAATTATTAGTATTGTTTTCTTATCCTCTCATATTTCATTTATTTCGTATCAACTTTGTATTGTGATACGCTAAGACTTTTCTGATTTCTGCTTAATCCATACTCCAAATATTACACTTTTTTAGCTTCATGGTACAAAAGATTAAGGAAAGCAAAGGACCAGTGAGGTAACTTACTTTGATTAAGCTCTAGGAAGGATTTTGAATACTGTAACTTAGTAGTGAAGGCCATCTTTTTCTCTTACCCACCCGTCTCTCTCCTGGGCTGGCCATGATCATACACATCTGTCTTCTTTAAAACTCATTTGGATAATGACTTTCCCAAATTGTTGTGATTCAGTCAGACTTCTTTTTGAAAAATGGGAGTGGAAGGAAGGTAGATAGGGTTTAATTTTTGTTTATATGTTTACATGGTAAGTGATTCTTGTAGTTTAAAAACAAACAGAGAGATTGTGCAAGGAAGTGAAGCTAGGAGTAGTATGAAAGGCAGATCTTTATAGGAGATACCAAATCAAACCAGAGTTTTATTAAAAAAAAAAACATTTTTAACGTTGTTAGCATTTTTGAAAGATATTTCAGATGCAGAAGAGAATGAGTTCTTTGTGTACACACTCTTAAGTTTTCTGATGTTTTATTTTTAAATTACTTGTATGCCTTCCATTTCAACCATTTGTATTTTCTGTATGGAGCAGCGTATTGCTATTTGTCCAGCCCTGTGCATGTGTATTTTGCACATCTGTGTATATTAAAGTTCAGCTTTTCATTAAAGCCTTTTCACAGTATGTACCCAAAGCCTTACAAGAAATACAGCTTTATTGTGATGCTTTACGAGTTATTCTATGACATTATAGGTAAAGTATCTTAAAGTGAATTAATTTACACTTTGAATGGACTTGTGAAATAATGGTGGTAGTTCTCTAAACATAAAATGAGGGCAAGGCAAATATCTTAAAGGTAACTGTGAATGCAGTGGAACAAGCTTGGTCCCTCTCCTTAAATGTCTGAGAAATGAAAGGGTGGTGTTTTGCGGGGGCTTGTATGTGTGTGTGGGTTGTCTGTTTGTTGTTGCTTTTAGGTTTGATTTGTTCTCTCTTTTTTTAAGACTACTTAGAATTGCACATGGTAGGAGAACTCCTCAGTCCCAATTGCAAGAGCTTTTAAAGCCCACAAATCAGACTGTTCTCCTGAAGTTGGAGGTCCAGAAAGTAAAGTAAGAAGAAGGCATGGTGACTACTTGGGGAAAAACTGGTTTGCAATGTACTGCTTATCAAATTTGGAAAACACAAGAGTACAAGTCTAGAGAGTCTAGAGAGCAGTGTTTAGCTGCCATCATCACAAAACAACTGATGTTGTGTAGCTACTTGTGTCAGTCGAGACACACCTTCCAACTTCTGCTGTAGATGAAAGAAGAGCCTCTTCCTGCAGTGCAGTCTTTGCTTACCTTCAGAGCACAGTTCAGTGCATTAAAGGAGGTATGCATCTGTATAATAATACCACTATGAAGCTAAGCAATTGAAGCCACCATCATAGTGCTTGTAAATACTGGGTTATAAATAAGCCCTTGAATCATGAATATTTTTTTATCTTAGTATTTTTCAAGGTAATGTTAAAGCTTTTCTGTTGGGGAAGGGGAAGAGAGGACACACTGCTTTTGTTTACATGAAATTACATTGATCATCTCTGTTGTTGCCATAGTTAAGAGTTTGGCTCCAGCTAGTCTTGTGCCCTTTCAGCCAGTCAGATTACTGATACTGGCAGGCAACTATTGTCTGCACAGTTTTACTTTAGTGATTGAGAAAGATGCTTTGCTGTGAAATACCACAGCTAGTTTGTACACACCAAAGGAATGTTACACCAAGAAGTAATGCAATCAAAAGAATCTGTGTGTGAGGCTGGTCTGTTCTGTTCCAGTTGATATCCCTTTTTCCATTTTCCCTCTTTGTTAGTTATCTTTATTTTTTCCCTTTCCATATTCTCCTCTGCCCCCTGCCCTCAGCTTCTGCTCTGCTTCCCTCATAAACCCTACCTTTTTATCTTTCCCCTTCTCTTTACACGCTTCAGACATGTCAGTTCCTTTCTCCCTCTCTCTTACGGAAACATCAACAGAGGGAGCACTCTGAGCACATTTCCTGCATGTGGGTCCACACTGACCTCCAGCAAGCAGGAGCTGTGCTTGCATCAAACCTTCTGCTTGGTCCTGAGGGGTGAGTTGAAGAGCACTCAGTGGAACAGGAGCCCTGGGGAGTTTATCTGGTAGACTCTAGTAACATTACACTCTTGCGTAAAATGAAGCATTTTTGAGGCTTAAGCTTAGAAGAAGTTTTATAAATCACAGGTGGTAGGTGTGTTTGTGGTTCCTCACTAACAAATTTGAAGTTTTCTGCCCAAAATGGTGGCGATTTTGGATCCTTTCAGCAGCATAGCTGTGAGATGTTTTTAAATAGGAATAGCATGTGTCGTTCTTGTCATCATTGAAAACAGTTGAACATTTTCGGCTGAATAAGGAAAAATCATAAGAAAAATTATTAGCATGATTTTTTTTTTCATTTTTCTTTTTCTTTTTCTAAATACGGTTTTAAGCAGCTGTAAAGTGGCTTTATAGAGGAAATGTTGTGTAAAAATCCTCCCCAACCTGCATAAAGTCTTTGTTCTCCTCCTCATATGGGGTTTTATTCATTTTAATTCTTTTGTTGTCATTGGTAGATTTGTTTCTCACAACAAAGCGGTTGCATTGGAGCTGTTCAAGATCTCATTTCCAGTTGTTTGGTGACAATATTATATAGCCTGTGAATGTCTTCATGATTCGAATTTGAGTGGAGTTTTCATAAACTGTAATAAAATATTTTCAGTAACGGATATAAGATACCATACCAAAAAATCTGGCATGAAGCTATTTTTCCCTAGCAATCAAAAAATAATTATATATTATATAAATGTGTGTATATGTAAAAAAATTTGAAAATAATTTCTGATTTTGCAGTCTGTTTGTATGTTGGTATCTCTTCTGTTTGCTCCTTTCTCAGTGTCTACATTACAGTTGTTTTTTTAATATTAATTGTTGCTTTTGGGTCAGAAAGTGTGATAAAGAAGAGATACTTAAAATAGAAGGTTTCTTAAAGCCACAGAATTTTTGCTCCTCTCTGTGCTAATCAAGGATTCATCTGTAGAAAATTATGGTAGAGCTGCTAGAAAAGTTGTGGGGGTTTGTTTGTTCATTTGTTTTGGTTTTGGTGTTTTTAACCTACTTAGTTTTGAAGAATTATATGTAATAATTTAAACGCTTTCTTGAGAAACGGTTTTATTGTGATATTAATGCAAAGCACATACATATTTCTGTTTAAATTGCTACTAATGCAATTGGTACAATTAGTCTGTAATGTTATTCAGATTTCTTCTTTGGTAATTGTTATTCACTGGATGTTAGAGATTTCTTTCTTTTTTGAGAATACTGCTGGTAATCATTCTACCAGCAGTGTATAAAAATTCATATAGCAAATCAGTATTGACCTTGTAGATAATGTGTTGATTCCTTCCCCACCTGAAAGGAAAGAGATGCATGTGTTAGGAGGAGAAAAGGGAGACCTTGGTATTGTGAAATGAGTAGCTGAAATTTCAGGTCTGAAATATTAGAGGTCACTGAAGTGCTGAAGGGCAGGTTAGTCCTGATGGGATCAAAGGAGAGAAAACAGCCACAGAGATGGTAACTGTTGTTTTGCTCTGATACTGCTGCTACAGAGCAAGCTTGTAAAGAATGATGATGGATTTTGTATGGTTCCTATCTGTGGCTGGTTTGTTTTGGTTTTTTTTTTTTTTTTAAATCACAGAATACTAAATCCTGGACCCAGGGAGTGGATGTTTTCCCTAGATATAAAAGCATGAACTAGCTTAAGGGCATATCTGTGTTCTGTACACTGCGGAATGATGAAAGAATATATTAGGGGAGGAGATCTAGAAAGGAGGTGAGTATCAAGATTCAGTAATTCAGCTAATGTAAAAGTAATTGCTGGCAGTCTGCTTCACACAGAGAGGAAACAATAAAAGCTTTGAGTCCTTGTATTTGGGAGAATATGCAGTGCTGTAGCTCAGTAGTCATGGATTTTATTAGCAAATGGAGTTGACTTCTCCCTGCCCCCCTGCTTTTTATTATTGATAATTGAGAAGCATCAGTAGAAAACAGCTCTTGAGAATGCAGTGGTAATGTCCGCTTAAAAGCTGTGTGGCAAGATGACTATTGTGTCTCAGCTATGCTTTGTTCCTAACATAACTTTGCCTTAGAGAAAGGAGCATCCTGGATCATGAGTGCTGGAAGAGGAAAGGATGTCTTTGTTCTCATTCCACTGGGGGTGTTGTTGAGAATTTGTGTTTCTGGTTTAGGATGAAGAATTGTCTATAGTTGGAGATCAGAAATTATGTCTGTGCTGAAACAATTCTCTTTAACAGCAAGGATAATGTAGTACAGAAAGCTGAGCAGTTGTATGAGGAAAAAAATCTCCCCAAATTCTAATTAATCTGTAGTGTCAGTATAAAAAAGTGCCTTTTGAACTCTAGCTTTGAATTTTATTAGAAGTATTGTATGGACGGAAAATGTTTATTTTTATTTCCTTCTCATTCTTTCCTACTGTGCAGCTAAATCACTTCTGACAATTGAAATAAGCTCACACCAAATCCAGTGTAAGTCTGTTCATTTATTTGAAGACCAAAGTCAGCACTGGTGCCCAACTCCTCAGGGAACTAATGCTTTTTCGAAAATGTCAGTGTAGATTTGTTGCATGTGTTGCAAGTCAAGGCCCAGCTTGATCCCACAGCAAGGGAGTTGGACTAGATGATCTTTAAAGGTCCCTTGCAACCCAAGCCATTCAAAATGATCTATAAATATTTAATTAGCTTTCAATGGTCACACTGCTCATAGTTAAAATTTAGGAGTTTTGTGTCCCACAAGTAGTTTGTAATAAGTGAATTTGTGACCTGCCTTAAAACCTCCCCAACTAACCAAGAAACCAGCCAAACCCATCACCCCAACACAGCCAAAACCCCAGCAAATAGTTAAAAGGTAACAGAGTATGTATGTACATGTGCAGAACTTCTCATTTTTGAGCCAAATATAAAACCATTATTTGAAAACTCTCATCTCCTGTTGGCTAGTTTTGTTCAGGTGTCCTGTCTCTGCTCCCTCCTGGCTTCTTGTGCCCCTCCTCACTGGAGGAAAAGCTCCGATCAGGGTAAGTACTACTTAGCAACAACTAAAACATTTGTGTGTTACCAACATTATTCTCAGACTAAAGCCCAAACACAGCTCTGTACCAGCTTCTAGGAAGAAAATTAACTCTATTCCAGATAAAACCAGGCAGGTTTACATCGAGTATGTCCTCTATCTGTGGTTGCTGATTCATCCTTACCACTGGCAAGAAACGTTTGGAGTAGTCTGGTAACTTGGCAGAGTGGATTTTTTTTTCCTGTGATAGTCTTGTGCAGCATTGAAAATTTTATATCCATGTGGCAGATATAAAACTGGCAAGCAGCAAAGCAGCAAGACCTCAGCTTAATTTTTCAGTGTTTTTCTCATTCCTGCTGTTCTTTCTGTGAGGTCTCACTGAGCTCTTACTGGGCTGTTAATGCTTTTCTGTTTATTTCCCACTGTAAAAGGACACACCAGAAACTGCAGTGTGTCCAGAAAAAGATACGTTTATTCTGGGGTTTCATTATGACAAAGTTTATAAAACTTTTTTACTGTCAAATTCAGAATGTATGTTAAAGTGTTTTAGCTTTGGCCTTCTGTTTCCGAATGTAAGGATTAATGACCTGCTTTGGAAGAGTGGTGATGCTTATTTATAAACAACATTTGAATGTTTCATGAATGAGATTGATTTTCTAGGTATTTTTCTTTTTTATCAGCTGTTTCTTATGAATGTGTCCTTATTGTCATCAAGAGCTTTATGAAAAAATATCATATCAAGACCTTTCACTTTGGGCAAGACTGTCTTAATTTCCTGTGAAGTAGTCTGAGTACTGTATTTCAGTGAGACTGCAGAACTGCTGCTTTGAATACAAATATCCAACTTCTAGAATCATAGAATCAGAATGGTTTGGCTTGAAAGGGACCTTAAAGATTGTCTGGTTCCAACCCCCATCAAGCACTTAGAGGGATGGGGCATTCACAACTTCTGGGGCAACCTGTTCCAGTGTCTCACCACCCTCATAGTGAGTTTCTGCTTAAATTGTTAGATTTTAAAAATAAACACACAAACCAGACACACCCCCTCTAACAACTCCTACCAAAAACCCCAAACCCCAGAAGAACCTAGCTTTGTTCCCATCATCTTTTAAATGACTGGGCAAAGGGAAGGAAAGGAGAAACAGGTGCAGAGAGGAAAGTCCTGTAGTCAAGGTTAAGCCTGAGAAGTCTTGCCTTGAGTGCATGACCAAGCAGCTTGTGACAATGCATATTTCTGAACATCTGAGAGTGTACACCAGTACTTCCAGGCTGGGTATGGTCCACCTCACTGGGAAAATAAAATTGCATCATGTAAAGGCGGGCCTGGTAGCAAGAAATGTGTGGAACTTCACTTGCTGATATAATGGAAATTTAAATTCTAGTTCCAAAAGTGTATGAAAGATGTCTGCAGATTTATTGGCCCTCATGATATTGAAGATTTTTTTCCTTAATGGCATGTGCCATGCTTTATTCTTCAGTTTCAGTTTTTGTTCTAGGAAACCTCAACCTGCCAACAGTTGTTGAGAGCACTGGCTTGGTAGCTTACAAACTCTGCTTTTTTTATATCTGTATTTTTAGATTGCTTGTGGGGAAAAAAAAAAATTAATTGCTATGCAATCTTTAAATCTAGAGTTGGTTCAGACTTAAATAGTTTGATATTAAGTCAAATGGTGTAAACTTCCTCCAACTAGTAGATTTGAATGCTTTTGATACAGTTCTCTCCTTTTTGTGTGTTTGTGCTTCATGAAATCGACCAGGTAACATTTAAGTTTGATCTCAAGATCCTAAGCCATTTGCTGCATTGAGCTGATCATGTAACTAGTTCAGTCATTAATCTCAGTCTGATACCACTGGATATTTTTTTTCTTGATTTAATTGTTATATTCTGTATTCTCAGTGTTGGCAATGTGTTCTTTGTAGCTATTTTTGTTAGTAACTTTAACAACATAGTTGAATTTTCTGGTGACTTATACAGGTTATATATAAGCTTAGCTTACACATTTGACCAGTTTCTCAACTGCTTCTTTTTTTTTTGTAGCAGTTTATGGGTTTATTGGACATCGCCAAGTTTAGCTATCTGCATAAAACTGCTCCAATTTTATAGAGGTGGCATGTATTTAATAGAGGGATTTCTGTGAGTAGTTAATCCAGTTTAGTCAATGCAGTTCAGTTAACTGCCATTTTATTGATGGAAGGTACATCTCAATACAGCAGAAAAAAAGCACCTTCTATGTAACTTTATCCTTGCTTGCCTGAGAACTACTATAGGCTTAAATTGGGTGTCCTGTGTTATGAAAAAAAATGCACTTTGGAACAGGCAACTAATTTGTACAAGTAACATTTTCTCTTCCTGTTGCAAGAGAGTCTTTCAACTGGGAGAGAAATCTTACTGCTACTGTTGCTGTCATCTTTTGTTATAAGTGGTTTTAATGTTCATCTGCCTGGACAGCTGGCTGCTGGTTCCTCGGTCCTATAATCTCTTCTAAAATGGGAAAGATCTTTATTTTCTTTGAAACTTTATATTAAAGTCTCTGGTATCTGCTGGTCATTTCATTTATCAAATACCTTTATTTAACTGTATTTAAAACTAGTTGAAATACGCTTGTCAGTTTGACCACTGAGGTCAGCTTGAATGGTCTTTGTTCTGTCACCTCATACTGCCTTTCAGAATTGCTTGCTTTGATTTGCATGCTACTTATTTTAAAGACTACACTTTTTTGTGTGTGTGAAGCACCTATAAATAGTGCTTTTGATTATCTGCCATTTCAGTTATCTGACTGTGGTTCATGGAAGATTGAGATAAGATGCCATCTGGTTCATGATGAACTGTGGTCTGACAATTTGAAGTTGTCTGCACTGGTTCCAAGAGTCATGAGGGATCTTTTAATATATATTCCTGCACAATATATTTGATAGTTTGTTCACAGTTGAGCAGAGAACAGTCTTGTTTGTTCCTGTGTTTCTCATTCCTTCGCCTCATTCTGTCAGAAAGGAGTTGCTCCTCTTCCTGTCAGTTATAGAATTGCATGTATTCAGCTTTTCTTATCTTTCACCTGTGTTTCAAGTGCACTGTTTCTCTTTTTAGGAAACTTACCTGTATGCTTCACTTACATAGTCTCAAAATTCCCTATGATGCAAAGATATACAGAATTCTGAAGGCAGTCTGGTGTGGAACACAGAAAAATTGCAAGTGGTCCTTTATGAATTTTGTTTCAGAATTAGGGAAATAAGAAACCTTCAACTGGTTTCCCATAAATACCATGTCAGGAAGGAGAGGCACTGGCTGTCTTTTAGGGATTGTTGCTTTAGTCTGCTGAGTTTTTTCAGATTTGGAATTAGTACCCTGGAAGGTAAATGCAGAGGTGTGCATTGCACATTGTGTTTTGCCAGCCACTTTTTGGTATTTTCTGGTGGAAGAGTGGTGCCTTTGGTGTGTAGAGAACAGGTTGTGGAAGTCAGTAAAGCTAAATATTTAAGTTCCAATGTTTTTTTCTTTAATTTGGAGAACTTAAAGGCAGGATGTTGCTATTTTAGGTAGAATTTCAGTTGCTGTCTGTTCAAGTCTGTCAGTGTCTTTCTCAAGAACCAAAATCAAGGAGCTAATGTAAATGCAATCTTATAAAGCAGAGTTCTTAAGTGCAAAATCTGTAGACGCTTTGAAATGTAGGATTAGTTTTGGCTTCTGGTTTCGTTAGCTTCAGGAGCTTGTATCAGTGGAAACTGGGGAAGGTCATGAGAAGATTTCAAATGTATGGAGCCCAGGAACCTTTTTCTTACATGAGGGAGAGCTAGAGCTTTCTGCTTAGCCTTGGAAGAAGTGGTCAATGTAGATAACATTCAGTTACAGCATTAACTTTTTCCTCTCTGGTTCTCTTGGTTGTATGGTTTTAACCTGCACACTGCCTCCTGGAAGCCAAAGGAAGATCATACTTCTCTCAAGTAGAACCTGTCATCTTGTTGCTTCTTTGTCCACACGCTTTGTTCTGGTCTAGACTGTACCGGTGTTGGTAACTGGGGGAGGGATGGGAGGAGGAGGTTGTCAGAGGAATAATTACTTATAAAACAACAGGGTTCACTGCCTCCATTTATGTTTACTTGAGTTCTACATAGTTCCACCCTTCTTCCTCTCCTTTCTCCCATATCCTCAATACAGCAATGGGCTCTTCTGTCTAAATGCTGATTGTTGTTTGTGCTTTCATTCTATATGCAGCTCTGTTGAGCATTCACATTCAACCAGCACACAGTGGCTCCAATTCCCTATTGGAACAATGCTGTCATCAGGTCACAAGCTGTTCTTCCTCGCAGTAAAAGTCAGTAACAAGCTTTCAGATGCACCTGTTTGGTTTGCGTAAGTTTTTGCTTTCAGGATTGTTCTTCTAAGGAGGAGCTCTGTGTAGTATCTTCTTTTTGAAGGCTTATTCCAGTTGTAAGCTTTAAAGATCTCTTAGAAGTGAGAGTGAGTGTTTCTTGGGTGGAAGAGACTTTTTGAGTCCTTTAACCTGCTACTGGTGATACCAGTTAGAGGAACAGTATCTTCTGCTTCAGCATAAGCTCTGCTTTCTGAAAGACGTTGCCTTGTTCAAAATCCAGAGAATTTCTCTTGAGAAAATGAAAATAAACAAAGGTTAATGGAACTTCCTTCTTGCCCAGACCTAGCTGACACATGGGAATTTGGAAAAGCACCTTTAAAGCGGGACAAAGAAGCTAATGGCTGTGTTGTGGGAACGTTTTTGTTCATAAGAGCAAAAGAAAGTATTCTAGTTTGTTAGTTCCATTTATTGCAACATCTGGAATAAATTACCTTTAGAAACTAATTTGAGGTGAGAAAACTGAGACATTAAAGACACTATTTACAACTTATTTCACTAGAATTGCATCCTGAATTCTGAAATTGAAATTTGAAAGCTTTTTAATACACAGAGTCAACGCATGTTATCTGATATCATAGTTAAGTTTATTTGCCCAAAGATCGTCTGGAACTTGTGAATCTTTATATGCAGTAATTTCTGTTTCTGAAGCATTTCTATTTCAGAAATTACTGAATTTTTTAGCATTATTGGTCTTAGTGCAGTTTGAAGGAGAATAAAAAAACCTGATGTAAAAAGACAAGTTGCTAAGGATTATGAGAAGCAGTCTTATTAGACTTCATTATTAATCAGGAAAAACCATGATAGTCGTGGGTGGTAAAGGTGTTACTATAATCAAGTGTGCCCTTCCTCCAAATACTCCTTCATAGTTGCTTGCATAATTGAGCAAGTTAGGGTTTTTTTTTACACCTCAAGTGGTTTTTGGCTGTTTTTCAGTGTGTTCTAAAGGTTAGTGAAGATGGTTTAATGCTGGCATGTAAATTTTGTATTGGGCCATAGTGATGAAATGCAAATTACCTGTGGTCTGAGCTCTTTTACTTAGAGCCATGAGCCCCGCTGCACACATAGCTTTTATAGCTCCTGTAATGCCTGACAATCTGTTGTATGTGGAAGCATGATAGTTCATGTCCTTTCATTTGGCTTATAAATTATGAAACTGTTTTAGAGTTCCATACCGGGCTTGACTTTCCCCTGAATGTGAAGTTTTGTAGGTTGAAATGCTTGCATTTATGTAAAAAAAAAAAGGGGGTAGAAGAAAAAAAATAATTAAAAAGCTGATTATCTGTTCTACATCAAGTTTAGGTTCTCACTGGTGTACAACACATCTCTTCCGGACAATTTATAATGCATCAGTTATAACATGGTGCTGGTTTATAGTCGTAATATATGACAGGTCCAATCAGAAGACCTGCTGTTGGGGTAAATATCTTGTAACTGCTGTCTTAAAAATAATAGAATTCCGTGAAACTGAGGGAAAATGATTTATCTTTGAAATTATTATAAGATACCATGTTTGTCTGTAGCTGGCATTATACAGTTAAGGGCCAATCCACATTTACAGTAATCCACAATTACACAATTATGCAATCCAAGGATTTTGGCTGTGTCAAGCTATTTCTGCCAGCAATCTCTTCTTGCAGAAATTGTCACTGCCAACAGCAGGAATAACACAACAGGATGTAGCTGTGCACCACTTTTCAGTCTAGTTACTAAATGTAAATCCATTTTTACCAGTACTTCAGGCAAATGTGGCTAAGATGCAGAGGAGTGTGTTGTATCCTCCCCATCCTCCTCCCGTGCAAAAGGGCTGCTACTTTTGGCAAAGACGAGTGGTGATAGTAACAGCTTTGGCATCTACAGTGGAATCCTCCAACCTCATCTGAGATCATATTCATAATTACAGTCCTGCTTCTAGTCTAATTTTAATGAGACTAGGTGAATGTTACTGTTCTAGAAGCTCTGAAGTTTTAGCAGTTTAACACTGTGCAGGGCACAGTATGGAGAAGGTGTGCAAATTGTTGATCGCAGCCTCTTCTCGTATTCCTGGGAGTTAGATGATGCTACACCATATCACTGAAAAGGTAATTGTTCCCTGGGCTTCCGTGGTTTGTTTTTGTTTTGTTTTGTTTTTTTAATTTGACTCTCCACCTATCAGCATCTACAGATGTTATCAAGACAATTTTTAAAATCATGTGCTGAACTACTGCTTCTGAGTAATCTTAACCAGAAGTTATTTTCATGGCATCTGCTTTTCTAGTCTGCTTCCTTTTTATGTTGATACGGGCATTCGGTAGTGATTCTCATGAATTTAGCCAGATTACAATTTTATGCATAGTTCTAGCTGTATTTAGCTGTGAGTAGTATTTCTTTTTTTTGTTCTGAAGAAGTAACTAATATCCTTCCTAGCTTCTCAATTGTCTTGAGAATGTGATTTAAAAACCACAAGAGTAGCATTGCTAAAAAGTTTTTATGAATATGTAGTTTGTCAAATGAGGATTATTTGTCTTTGCTTAGCTTAAATTACAGTCTTCTTCTCCTTTATTTATCCAAGCAATGGGTGTAATCCTTTGTACTTTTCAGAACTTTGAATGATTTTTATGGATATTGAAGGCCATTTCTTCTGGATGGTTTCTTGTGTGCATTAGTGTCTGAGGGGAAGAATAATGTTAAAACGTGAACCAACTCTCAGGACAGTTTTGCCTCTAAGAGGCACTGCATTACTTCAGTTACAAGTTAACACAATGCACATAGTTTATGAATGTGATGGCAATATGAATGAAAAGTAAGTTTGTGAATGCTGAATACTGGGAGCATCTGCTGTAGTGGAGAGGTACTCTGGTTTATAGAACAAGTGAGTTACAGTAAAATTAATCTCGGTAGCAATAGTCGAATTCTAGCCATTTTTTTCTGATGCAGAAGGACAGCTTTGCCCTGCACAAAAAAAAAAAAAGTATTAATTTGCAGAATACAAGTGCTTCTCAGACTGGCAGCCAGATGAATGCCAAAGATTATTAATACAATCTTGCTCTTTCAAAAGGGTTAAGGAGACTTAGCCCAATAAAATCTAACATGTATTGTTAGGACCAGAGTGCTATATAAGGAAGCCTTTGGGTATGCAAATGCAACTGCTGCCATTTAGAACTACCACAACAATCTATTATTTCCTTGTTTACTCCATAGTTGCATGCGCATGAACATCTCTGATGATCAGATGTGCCTTGGCATGTTGTTTAAAAAATTTGTATTGAAGATGTGAGTGTGATATAATAAATTTGGTGAGAGGCAATTACTGTGATAGGCCTAAGAAAAGCTTAACAAATTCATAATGTTTATTAGAAGTACCTGCCTGAAGTTGTTTACCACTGAATTAATGAGATGCATATTTTATATGCAAATGCTCCATGTATATACAGAAATACAAATGCACTGACTTACTGTTGTTCTTTACCTGATTGCAAATGCAAGATTTTTGCAATGAATTGTGGTCATACCAAATACCTTAGCTGGAATACAAAATATTTCTTGTCCTGCTGTGTGATTTCCACTAGAATAACATGGTGCTTGTGTTTTTTTAAAAGCTGGAACTAAGCATACCTCTTAAAAACCCAGAAGACTTGCTCCCCTCTTTTCCTGGAAAACAACTTGGGCTTTATGTCAGCTGGAGCGGCTTCAGCTCTGCTGCCACCGAGAGAGTCACATCAGGACAGCCCTAGGCCAGATGTGCACTCTGTTCTCCAAATTAGGTTTGGGTTGGAGTCTTCTCTAGAGTTTCTCTGTTTCTGTGCGTGTATATGTGTGAATTGCACACAACGGGTCTTCCTCTCAGCTGCTTCCCATCTATCCTAAGTGCTCCATGGCTGCCTACTGTGTTTCCAATGAGTGTACAGACTGAGTGAAGAGCATCTATGGCCTGTGGGATGGGATTGAGATTATAACATCAAAAGGTCCATGTGCAGTATGACTCAGGTGGCCACTTCTGTGACTGCTCTGCTCTTCGATAGCTTGATTCAGTGAAGGTATTATTTTAGGACTATGACATTTAGCTTCCCCCCCTCCCCCTTGTTTTAGAAAGGGAAATAGCAAAAATATAATATAAACTGAAAGCTGTTGTCTTAGCAGAGGAGTTGCTGTTTATTATGTAGCATGGATTTAACCTCTTGAAGATTTAGTAGTATGAGTTTTCCTTCTGATACTGTTTTTTAACTACCTCCCAAGCTTTTCTTTTTCATGAAGCTGTATCCTTGCAAATACTTCTAGCAGAGAGTATTATTCCCAGTAGTCAGTGTTGCAAAATTAAGAATGATAAAACATTAACAAAATTTTTAATTATTTTTCCAAGAAAATAATGGTTCTTCAGCAATTGCTTGCTACCACATGGATAGAAAATGTTTGTTATTTTTTTCTGCCACAAATGTGCTACAAAACTAAGAGCTCAAGCTTTCTTAAAAATCCCAGTTGCAGTCTACATTTGAACTGTAAAGTTAATGGTATATCATTATGATTGCTTAATTCTTTTTTTCTTGTGGGCTTTTCAGAGGTAGCACATGGCAATGTGCATTTCAATTTTGCACATTTTTGAGTGATGCCTCAAAGGGCTTTTCAGTGGCTCCTTCACATAGAATTATAAAATATAATGATATTGAGAGAGTTGAATCTTTACAACCTACAGATTATTTTGTTTTCTGGTAGAATAGACTTACCAGACCTTATATGAATCTGTCTTCCTCCTCTTCTCTCAAACATATTTGTACCACAGCATCCCACGTGTGATTGGCCTGCTAGCTGCTCAGTGTTCCTAGAATCCAGAAAACAGTGGCTTTGTAGGTCATATTTGGTCTTCAGGCCTTGTGGCCCTCCAGGTCTAGGTTGGAAACAAGCACTATTGAATGCAACTTAGTTTGGGTTTGGGGTTTTTGTTTTATTGTTTGGGGTTGGGTTTTTTTTTGTTTGTTTGGTTTGGTTTTTTTTTCGTTTGAGATCAGAATGTAAGTCATGCTTTGCCATTTGGTCTATTAAAAAGTATTGATTGCCCCCCCCATCCCCAGTGGCTCCTAATGTTTTATGAAAAGTTTTATTGCAACCTGTAGTATAGCAAAAATATTGATTTGATTTATTTTTTTAAACTATACCTACAAGCACTAAAAGCATAGTATGTTCACCAGTTTGTACCTAGTTCTGTCAAACAGAACAGCATATCTGAAGTAAGACCTTGTCTAGCAAGTTTTGAGGCAGATAGAATTCAATGGCCAAATTGTTAACCTGTTACAAAACGTTATCTTTATGTAAAAGAGAAAAGTTCTGTTGCACTGTCTTCTGAGGAAATGTAATTTGAACTTTAATTTAAAGCTTTAGTGTAGAATATTTGAAGGCAGTTTGTCTAGTTTCAGTTCTGTTTTTTTGGGCAAGCCAGTGCAATGCATGTGTTTATCATTCACATAAAGCTGAGTGACTAAAAAAAAATGCAAATGTAAAACTTACAGTAGAGAAGCTTTTAACTCTTTGACTGATATGTCTAACTATACATTAGCTTTAACGTCTGCATTTAGCTGTGAAATCATACTGCTGTGGAAGGTGGTGTTGCCATATGGATGCTGTTACTTGGGTGGAATAGTGCTGAAGACGTTAATGATATTTCCATTGTGCCTACATACTTTGAATGCCACTAAAAGCTGATACGATACTACAGTTTTTGTTACACCTGTAGCAAATTTCTTTTCTTGGTTAATTTCTTGCTTGAAAAGACACTTTTCTATAACTGAAAACAGCATAAAGTGAAACGCTTCCACCTTGAAATACTGGTGACTTTGTTAAAAAAGTGCTTATTTTGATTAGGTCAGTTTTAAGAGATTAGATTTTACTTGTCATTTAATATGAGGCAAGGAAACAAACTTATCAATAGGAAAAATGTTTGTAATTGTCAACAAAATAATTTCATGTGTATATGTAAGACTAAGTTGGGGAATAAAAGGTGGGAATAGTTAAGCTTTTAAAATTTTTAATAAACTTTTTTTTTTCCCCCTAGATATGCTTCTTTTAAACATAGCTGAGAGGTTACATTTTGATTGCTGGTTCATAGCATTAACATTTCAAATTTTGTATTTTAAACCCAAACCATTAAGCATTAAATTAAAAATATTTTTGTCCCTGCCATTGCAGTAAAGAGTTGTACTGTGCCAGTCTCTGTCAGGGGTGAGAATAACTAGCTTTGATTCAGTTTCATGAGTTTTTATGTTACAATTTAGATTGATGGTAATAGAAGGCTGGGAATAGCTGATTGTGTTGGCACAACGATTAACATTCCCCTTTAGATCAAAATAATTTGAATAGCTTTTGCTATTGTATTTCATTTCAGGTGAAAAATAGCTTCTTCCAACAGAAAGAGTCTAAAAGCTAGAGTTTGCAAACTGGGGCAGGTTTGACTTCCGGACATCATGGAGTACAATATTTTGAAGAAAAATGCACCAAAAAGAGAAGCCAGATTTGTATGCCCCAATTTTGCAGTTTTATTTTGCTTTTGGCTTAAAAGGGATGTGGGTTTTGGCTGTTAATGTAACAAGCTGTTTACCTTGGCAGAGCTGAGCCTAAGACAAGCATCTGTTGGTTAACAGATAAAATTAGTTTGGTCTCACTGTCCATGGAGTGTTTTCTCATATCATGAATTGTGCAAACTGGGATGCTGTTTCAGTCCAGTTGTACTTGGACGTGGAGCAAAACTCAAATCTGCTTTTTTTTCTTAGTGTATCTAGGTCAGTGTTGTCTCCAGCATCCATCCAGCTTACATGAAGGCAAAATTTCACCTTCAAAGAAACAGAAAAGATTGTTTGACTGGGAGAATGAATTCTTGAAAACACTGTTGAAGAAGGTGGTGTGGTTTAATATGCTTTAGAAAATGAGGTTGATTTAAAAACTGCAACTGCATGGACCTATAAATTATAAAGCACTTGTAGGCTGTCATACGCTCTACAGCTTCAGTAGTGTGATAAATGAGAATTTTGAGTGATCTCAGAAGTACCTTCCCATCAGTTTGTCACAATCTGCACATTTGTTAGATGTGCTCTTATTCCTCTTTTCAAACTGTACTCTTCGTTTCCTTTGAAGAGTTTATAAACATCTTGATTGTGTGGTCCGTTTTTGGTGACTCATATGTCTCTGACAGCTTACACACACTTATGTTACCAGTAATCAAATTCTGTGAGAGGAGATAGCTTTTAAAAATATTTATATGTGGTTTTTAATAAGTGGAAACTTTATAGACAGAGAAGAGCCTGCACAGCAAAAGGTTTGTTTGTTTGTTTAAACTGCAAGTAAAACAAAAGTGGCTGAACCACTGCCAGGTGTCTGTATAAGAATTAGTTGCAAGGCAGACAGATTTCGGGGAGGTTACTCCAGCGTCTACCCAATCAGCTGTGGAGTCATCTCAGTGGCCCTGTCCTGCCTTTTCGTCTCTCTTATGAGAGAACATAATTAATAAGAAAAACCTGTCAAGAGTCATATCAGTTTTACAGCCTTTTTCGGGGAAAACTGCAAGCACAGCAGCATGCGCTTAGAACTCTTCTAAAACATTGGGCTTAGAGAATGGGAGTGTTGTTTGCCTGCCCTCAGTATGTTTTGCTGCAGTCTGAATGTTGAGGAGTGTTTGAAGAATCAGTAGTTGGAGCCAGCTTGAATCCCTGCTCCGTTGCCGTCTCTCCCTTGCAGCTCTCTAACCATCTCCTGGTTGCTTATGGAGAACTCAGAGCAAAGTAGTATGTAATTTCATCCACAGTAAGATGTGAATAGGATTGAAAAGCTTCCTAAGTAGAGAGGAGAAAGGACTTTGTATATACAAAAAGCGATGTCTAAGGTTTGAGTCCATAAAGCAAGTGTATCTTAATAGCCTGCTTAAAAATGAATACAGGGATACAGGGCCTTGTTCTTAAAAGATCTTCCCTGAGGTTCAAGCAAATTGGAAGCATCCTGCTGAATAGTCTGAATTTTGTCTTTTTTGAGCCTGAGTGCTGTTGTGTTCTGTGGAGATACAAATTTTCACTGGTATAAGACTTAAAGTACTGTTTGTACCTTGGTGCTGCTGTCTGAATCCAGTAGTTTCTGGAAAGCTATTGTGTAAATACAACTTCAGAAACAATTTTTTGGTTGCTCTGGGATAACATATGCATATATGGATAATTTCAGTGCTATTTTTAAAGACTTTATTTTGTATTTTAGAAATATCTCTCTTTTTTTTTTTTCTTATTTTCTCTAAATGGAATGGTTAGTTCAAGTTCAACAGATTCTCTAGTTTGTGTAGCAGTTGGCACATAAAGGGTTCAGAGACTTTGCCACAGGTAGTATGGAACAGCTTAGTAGTTGTGGTGGTATGCTGCAAGGCGCCTAGGAGTGTTTAAAAATCAGTGGGTTGAGCTCAAAAGGTTGGGCTTTCCAGTTCTTCTCTAAGTCCCTGAACCTCCAAGAGCCCAAACCCCAACTTTCATGAATTGAAGGGCAGAACTTGTGTCTCTTGGGGTGGGATTGGATACTCCCGGAATGGCAAGTCTGGAAGCCTGAAGTTCATAACTTCTGGCACCAGGAGGAAGACTCTTGCTCCACCTCAAGATCTATTACGGAACAGATTCAGTGCACTTGTAGGCGATGTGGGTCTGGATGTTCCATCCAGTGAAACACCCAAGCTGGCTAAATCTGAGCCATGCAGGAGCACCGAGAAGAAGGTGGCCAGTGATAACGGTAGGGAGATTTCCTGCTGTGGGGCACAGAGACTCCCATCTGTCAATCTGTCATTTAGGGAGGCTTGTTGCTTGCCAGAGACTTGGATCTGGAAAACTGTGGAAAGACAAATAAAAGGCTTGTCTGGCCATCATACTACTACCTGTTGCTGCTCTTCCATATAGGCTTCAATGATATTGGCAGGAGTGATCTGGAAAGTATCAGTTGTGACTGTCTGGGTCTGGGGTGACTGTCATGGACATGGGCATTTTTCTCCTAGATCCTTTTGGTGAAAGGGAAGGGTGTGAGGATGAGTGGACAGATCCTGGAGGTAACAGCTAGTTGCACAGCAGGTGTCAGCCATAGCATTTTAGTTTTATGATCATGAGACCCTCGTTGTGGATTGCTTGGAAAAGATGGAATCCACCCAAGTAGGGTAAAGGTATCTTTGCTAGCAGGCTGACCAACCTGGTGAGGAGGGCTTTGAAATAGTAATGAGAGGGAGGGAGAGAGTGACCAATAATCTTATGAGGAAGTGATGAACCACATTGGCAAACAAAATGTGTGGGGTGATGCAAACAGTGGGGACCTTGTAATTAAAAAAAAAAAAAAATCTATGTATAACCCCCCCCCAAACAAAACAACACAACTGAAGGGTGCCCTTTCCAAGCACATGTGTATAAACAAGGAGTGTCTTTCAGAACTACAGGGAAAACTCTTGTACTCCTTCTGCGATATCAGCATGGCTGGTTGCCTCCCTGAAATGCCTGTGCTCTCATGCATACAGCATGGGTTCAGAGAAGAAGAACTGTGTGTCTGCATGCAGTTGCAAAGTTACGATTTTATTGGGATCATGAAGATATGCTAGGATAGCACACATGACTGGAGTGCTGCAATAGTTGGATACAGGTTATTTGGGAAGGATGGGCTAGGAAGGGGAGTTGCTTTTTGTGCAGCAGACCAGCTGAAGTCCTGTGAACCACCTGGGAGTTTGTGGGTTAGGGTGAGAAGGCAGACCAATATGGACAATGTTGTGGTGGGTATCTTGAAGAATCAACTATTTAGAAAGAAGTAGTTGATGAGGCCTTCTTCAGACAACTGGAATAAGGCTCATGTTGGCAGGACCTGGCCCTCATGGAGGATTTCAATCACCCTGATATCTTGAAGGATAGAATAGTTTGCTTATGGCCTGGATGTGAGCAATCCAGGTCGTTTACGGGCTGTGTTGACTGCTGGATCTCATATTTGCAAACCAGGAGGAATTGTCTGAGGATCTGAAGGCTGAGGGCAGCCTTAGCTGCTCTGACCATGAAATTGCAAAGTTTGGGATCCAAAGTGAGGTGGGGGAGGGAAGCAAAAAGCAGGATTGTAACCCTGGACTTGAAGAGGGAATATTTTGGCCTGTTTAAGGCTCTGCTTGGAAGAACCCCACTGGAGACAGTTGTGGAGAAGAGTGAGCTGGTTGGTTTTCAGAGATCCCCTTCTCCAACCTCAATATTGTTCCATGCTGACGAGCAGGAAAACAGAGGTAGTAGGATGCCTTCATGGGTGAACAAGGAGCTCCTGACAAAAATAAACCAGAAAGAGTACAGGAGATGAAAGAAGGGAGAATTAACTTGGGACAAAGGTAGAGAGAATGCCCACCTGGAGTTGAATGTGGTGAGGGATGTTACTGTGGGCAGCTCAGCCCCAGACAGCTGCTTGCTCAGTCCCCCACAGAGGGATGGGAAGTAAAATGAAAGGATAAATGTGAGAAACCTCGTGGGTTGAGGCAAGGACAGTTTAACAGGTAAGGCAAGCGCTGCATGTGCAAGCAAAGCAAAATAAGGAATTCGTTCTTTATTAAATGAAGCCAGGAAAAGCAGGGCTTCATCAAATGTAATGGAGACTTGGGAAGACAAATGCCGTAACTCCAAATGTACCCTCTTCCTCCTTCTTCCCCCCCCAGCATTTATTGTTGCACACAACATTGTATGGTCTGGAATATCCCTTTAATCAGTTGGGGTCAGCTGTCCCAGCTGTGTCCCCTCCCAGCTTCTAGAGCACTCTCAACCTACTCGTTCTCAGGGCAGTGGGAAGGCCTTCAGGCTGTGTAAACACCGTTCAGCAATAGCTAAAACATCTGTGTTATCAACACTGTTTTGGTCACAAATCCGAAACATAGCACCAACTGAGCTGCTGTGAAGAAAATCACCTCTAATCAAGGCAAAACAAGTACAGATGTGAAAGACCATAAGAAAGGCTTCTATGGGTACATGAGCAGCCACAGGAAGATTAGAAAAAGTATAGGCCTGCTGCTAAATGGGGATGAGGGCCTTGTCACAGGGGTACTTCATACCTTACTTGCCTCAGTCTTTAATAGTAATACTGGTTTTCAGCAATCCCAGGCCCCTGAAATCAGTGGGAAAGTCCAGGACAAGGTTGGATCTACCCTCAGTGAAGAGCAATCAAGTTAGGGAATACTTAAACAAACTGGACATGTGCAAGGCCATGGCCCAGGTAGGGTATGTGCTGAGGGAGCTAACTGATATCGAGAGGCCACTCTTGATAAAGTCTTTGAGGGGTCATTGTGACTGGGAGTAGTTCCTTAAGACAGGAATAAAGCAAGCGTAAATCCTTGATTGTTTTGGTGAGAACTAAAGGCTGGTCAGCCTCAGGTTGATCCCTTCGAAGGAACAAATAATCCTGGAGGCCATTTAAACAAATAGGAAGGACAAGAAGCTGGCTGGGAGTAGTCAGCATAGGTTTATGAAGGAGTAGTCATGTCTGACCAATCTCTTACCCTTCCACGATGAGATCACAGATGTGGTGGAAGGATCCGAGGGTAGTGGATGCTGTTTGTTTTGGTTTCGGTAAAGCATTTGACACTGTCTCCTTTATCATCCTCATTGACAAACTGATAAACTGCAGCCCGGGTCAATGGACAGTGAGGTGCCAGGCTCAAAGGGCTGTGATCACTGGTGTGAGGTCCAGTGGAAGGCTGGTCCCTGACGGTGTGCACCAGGGGTGGATGATGGGGCTGATGTTGCTCAGCATCTTCACTAATGGCCTGGGTGCTGGGGCAGAGTGCACTGTCAGCAAGCTGGTAGATGGTGCAGAACTGGGAGAAGTTTGACTGCCCAGAGGGTTGCAGTGCCATTGATAGAGGCCTCCGCAGGCTGGAGAAGTGGGCTGACAGGATCCTCCTGAACAGAGGGAAATGCCAAGTGCTGCACCTGGAGGGGAATAACCAGTACAGGCTGGGGCTGAGTGGCTGGAAAGCAGCTTTGGAGAGAAGGACACAGGGATCCAGGTGGACATCAAGTAGAGCGTGAGGCAGTAATATACGCTTGTGGCAAAGGCATCTCGTAGTTTTGTGGGCAGAGGATTTTGAGCAGGTGGAAGGAAGTGGTCCTTCTCCTCTTCTCCTTGCTTGTGAGGCACATCTGGAGTGCTGTGTCCAGTTCTGGGTTCTCCTGTACGAAAGAGAGATGGAAACACTGGAGCAAGTCCAGTGAAGGGCCATGAAGATGGCTGGGAGATTGGGACATCTGAGATCTGAGGAGAATCAGAGGGAGATGGGACTGCTTAAGCTGGGGAAGAGAATGCTCAGGGTGATGTTATTGATGTTTCTGAATATGTGATGTGGTGGAGTAAAGAAAGTGAAGCCAGATTCCTCTTGGCAGTAGACACTGAAAGGGGGAGAGGAAATCAGCATGAGTTGAAATAGAGGAAAATTCATTTAAACGTAAGGAAAGTTTTTTAATCTTAAGGGTGATCAAACACTGCACTTGCCATCCTTTGTGATATCAAAACTTGGTTGCACAATGCCCCGAGCAATCTATAGTTTAGCTGTCTCTTCTTTTAATAATGGGTTTTGATCTACTGAGGTGCTTTCCAACTTCAAATGTTGTATTGTTTGAGTAGCACTCTGCTTGCAAGCTGTTAATAAATAGAGTACGGCCAGGGGCTGTCCTTGGACCTTTCTGCTTGACATCTTTATCAATTACTGGAGGAGGCAGTCAAGTGCACTGTCTTCAGGTCTGTGGTTGATACCAAATTGGAGGAACAGTTCATGTGCTAAATAGTGGGGGGACCTGAAGCTAGGGGAACTCCACTTGTCTGGCTTGGAGAAGAAAAAGCAGGAGGTCCTAATAGCAGCGTTATGCTACCTGCAAGGAAGTGGAGTCAGGCTCCTCACAGCAGTGCATGGTGAGATAACAAGGTTAATGTATGTAAATTGAAACAGGAAATGTTCCAATGTACTCTAGAGATAAAACTTTTTTTTCCCCTCTCAAGCAGTGGAGTAGGTTGCCCTGCGTACCCTTCCTATATCCTTGGAGGTTTTCAAGACCCATGTGGACAGAGCCCTGAGCAACCTGGTTTGACCTCAGAGCTGGTCCTGCTTTAGACAGGAAGCTAAACTAGAGACCTCAGGTCCCTTCCAGCCTGAGTGACTGATTTTTCAGTTAAGTTTCAGTGGTAAATTTATCAAGTTCTGTTTGCATGTCAGCTTGCTATGTGTGGTGCCACTCTTTTGCTGTTCATGATGTAATTTAGCAGGCCTCTGGTGGGCTGGTTTTATAATGTTTTGGACTTCACAGAAGATCAGCAATAGATTAGTATTACCAGCCATAGCCCTGTGTCTGAGATGTATCCGAAAGTCAGAACACTCTTTAGCTGTGCCTTGCAGGCTCTGGAGGAGGGGGGGAGATGTTCAGCATCGTGACTGTGTGACATTTTTGGGGTGGAGAGGAATAACTCTGCTTTCCTAGCAGCTTAATTCAATTTAGTCTGCAGGGCTTGATACTTAGGTAGAACTTTTTTGCTGTGTGTGGTGTAATGGTTAGCTTTGTTTTGTGAGTTGTATTGCCTGTTTGCAGCCCAGATCTTGCAGGGTCATTTGTGCAGAAAAGCCCTCATTTTTCCGTTTTGATGGTTGAAGTGCTAAATGTTTGGTGGAACATCTTGGGGCATGGTTTTTCACTGAAGTAAAAGGAGTAAGGCTTTACAAATATGGCTATCTTTGGCCTTGCTAATTTGGCTCCTCCTAGCAGATATTTGATGACCCACTAAATGTAACTATGGCTTCCATATTTGAATACCCTTAGTCTATTATTTTTGGTTCTCTAAAGGAATATTTCTGTCTTTATGGCTTCCTTAATTCTCTATAGAGACTTTGTTGTGTGTTTGGTTTCAAGGGATGGGGAGTCCTCCCAGGAAAAGACAAAGATAATGGTAGCAAGTTTGTAATGCACCTCTATCTGATAACAGACTTTCAGAGGAGTAGAAATATTTAATCTTCAGATCATCTGATGCATAATCGTAAGTGAAAGTAAATTTGTCTCTGTTTGTTGAAACCCTGAGAAAGCATGTTCATGTGGCAAAGCTTTGCGTTTGTGAATAACCAACAGTGAAACTCAGCATGTTGTGAAGAATTTTTGTTAAATACTCTTTAGTGATGTATTTAGCAAAGTAGGTAAAGCTTGGGATACTTACGAATTTGAGAACCTTTCCAGAAATAAAATGCTTTAGAAGTCCCTTGAACAAATGCTAAAATGTTGTCCAAGAAATAAAAATAAACTTTGTAATGCTGCCAGAGATACTGCTGAAGCATTGCGAACTGATTTCCTATAAACAGTGAAGAAAAATATGTGCAATTCGTTGACTTAAGCATGATGGACATTCCTATGTGTTTTTTTTTCTTTGGTCTCTCAAAATGTTAGCATTACATGTTGCCTATTTGATATGCTGTCTTGGTTAAGCTGAATATATTACTTTCACTGAGAATATATAACAAGATTGGTGTTTTCTTATTACTTTTAAAGCTGTGGAAACTTAAAAGTAGTCAATAATTATGCGTATGTGTGTTTCTTTTTTAGTGGAGGCGATCGTGGAGTTTGACTACAAAGCTCAACATGATGATGAGCTGACGATCACTGTAGGTGACATAATCACCAATATCAAGAAAGATGATGGAGGCTGGTGGGAAGGACAGCTCAAAGGCAGAAGAGGTTTGTTCCCTGACAACTTTGTAAGAGTGAGTACAAAGTGGAACTGTTCTTGTGTTGTATGTTTACATTTTGTGTACTGTGCTGTTCAGGCTAAATATCAGCCTTTATGTCATATTTCTTACATCCAAACCCATAATACATTGCAATGCAATGTTCTGCTGCGGCTATGCTGCAAAGAAAGTAATCTTTCTTTGCAAAGACAATGTAGTTTTGATATCCTGAAAATAAAGCTACCCTTACATTTCTGTTCTCTTCAGTGATTATGTTTGTGTGTTCTGGGAACAAAGTGATTGTTCTAGAATAACTTATATATCATGGCATTTGCAATATTTTCTCTTCTTTGTAGCTGCTTCTCTGTAACTTCTTCTCTAGAGTGCTTTCTTATGTTTTATAGAAGCTTTTTGCAAATACTTAGTCCTGGCTAAACTAGTTGAGAATAAAGTGGATTTTTCCAAACAATTGTCTACAAAAACTTAAAGGAAAAAAAAAAAAAAAAAGAAAAAAAGTCATTACTTTGGATTTCATGTAATGTACCAAATAACTTGCAGCAATACTGGTTTTAGGAAAGCCATTCCGAGTTTTAGAAATATATATCTTTTTTACTGGGCACCTGTGTGTGTACACGCATATGTCTGCACAGATGAGACTAGCTATTAGTACCTCTGGGCCTCCTTGATTTGTCATTGCAGACCTAGGCTGTTAGATTCTATAACCCTCCATAAACTTGGCTCTCCACTATGGAAAAGAGAGCAAGAAGTACAATAAATTACATAAATAGGTTTTGTGTTAATCTGTTACTACAGTTTCAGAGGATCTTTGGGACTTTAACCTTTCCAAGGATATATATCTTCTTTCCTTCTTTTTTTTTTTTTTTTTTTTTTTTTTTTCCCCCTTTTTTCGCTTCTGTGTGAGCTTGTTGTGTGTTTAGACATACGCACACAACAAAGTAATTTCATTTTGGTTCAGTAGCGCTGCATATGTGAAGGTGATTTGGTGAAGTGGTTTGGTGACAAACTTGCTGAGCCCATAATTGGGTTGGGGACACAGGAGCCTCAAGTGTTCCTGTGGGGACAAATGTACTCCCATCCTAATCCTTGTTCTTGTCATTGCCAAGTACAAGGAACAGCTCTGTTTTTGTCAGGCAGTGATGATTAGGAGGAAGTAACAGCCTCAGTGAGATGAAGGGGAGTGGAGGATGAAAATGGATACCCTGTTTCTTCTTAACCTTTGAAAATCCACAGTTTAGGGTAGAGTGAAGAAGCTATTTTGGGACTCCTTGTATGTTGGTATTATTTTTCTTCTTGAACTCTAATGAACTGTGAAGTTCTGTGGGGCTAAAGAAGACTTCCTCTAGGCTCTATGAAGGCTTGTATTTTAAATTTGCCGCTGATTTTAGGAGGTGTTGGATTTAGTGTTCTAAATAAATGCAGCCTATGAATTTCTGTTATGAGAATATCATAATCTCATTATGAAGATTTGCAAGTTCTCTGCCTTTGTACCTCATTTTTAAGGCTTCTGCTTTCCAAAATTACTACAAACTGTGGCATCCTGACACATAATTAAAATTAGAAGTAAATAGCTTTTCCTCAGTAGAAAGTTCTAAACCAACAATAAATGATTTTGATTTTGTGTTCTCATAAAATATCACTACATGCTCTGTGCTTCTTATCCTTTCTGCTCCCCACCCCCTTTTTATTTTTTTTTTTCTTCTTTTTCTTTAAATTAAATCAGCATCTGGGACTGCTTTCTAAAGAACTAAAACATACGTTAAATACTTCCTCATTTTCAGCTTGAACACAAAATCAAATATCTTTTTCATTCCCTCTCTAAATTGGATAACGTGGAGAGGAAGATACAAACTTCTTCAAAGTGTAGTTATTTTGTGAATATCTTGAGTGAAAATCTTTCTTTTTCTTCAGTTTTTCTTTCGTAAATCTCCTCCTTGTATCTGGAGAGCTATAGTTAAAATGTAACAGCGGTCCCATTAGAAAGCTTGTTGAGAGTTATCATTCTGTCCACTAAGATTCTAAGGAATTGTAAACTTTCAGTTACTGAAAATTTTGTAACAAGTGCATGCAGAGTTGAGCTCACCAGCAATCAGTTCATACCTCATTGCTATGCTGTTGTGTCAGCAAGGTAACTGAGAGGCAGGCAAAAAGAGATGCTACAAATGAGTCCTGGAGTTGAATGCAACTCCAAAATCCCATTGCTTATCAGAATTGGTTGTGAGAGTAGTTAGTTAATAAGAAAGTTATTCAGAGGTGAAAATCACTCATGAAATTCTTGAGGTACTTTGCATTCTACCTTCAAGTAGAGGGAATAATTTCCTATGGAAAAAAAGACCTTTTCCTTCTTGTGGTCTGATTGTCTTTTGAATAAATTCATGATGACATTCCAAAGAAACTGTTGGGCTTTGCAAGAATTCAATGTTTGGGCTGAATTAAAACTACTGAATTAACACAGCAAAGAATCCTGAGTGGTCTCTGTTAGTGTTTGTGCACAGATTCTGGAAGTGCATTTTGAAGAGAAAATTGTTTGGAAGAAAAGATGTACAAATCAGAAATGGAAAGGTTGGGGAAATGCAATATATTGAAATGTTTATGAAAAGACATTAATGCAAAGTGTTAAGATAATAAAAAATTTTTCAAGGGAGTACTAGGTGAATGTTTTGCTTAAGCAAAAGTGGTTTTAAACTTCAGGCATAAATGCAAATTAGTATTTGAAGAGGAGTTGTCTGAAGACAGAGGTATGAAAGCGGAAAGGGAGGTAGCAACGATACATATGCAATACATGTGCAGTTATTTTTTTCAGGGGACTTTCACTGTGAAGTTATATCAGAGTTGCTTCCTGTTCTTGAATCTACAAAACAACTCCTTTGAATTTTATATATTTTACACATACAGACACAAAAAGCCAGAGGTTCATACCTTTCTTATGCTCTGCAATTCAATATGCAAGGTGTAACAGAGAAGGTATTTGAAATTTCTTTCTCTTTCTGTTTTCACTGTCTCTTAAACTGCAGCTATGGTCACTTGGAAGGTTTTCTGGGAGAGGTTTGTCTAAACATGAGAAGATTCTTTGGACCCTCTTTAAGATCTAAAACTGTCAGCCTTTGTAGATATCTACTTCTGTTAGACGTGCGGATGCTGAATTTATTATAAGAAATGTATGAAAGTGGATCTGGTTGTCATCTTTTTCTGTTCTCTTTCAATTTTTCAGATAGAGAAATAGAAGTATGAGTGGAGAATTATGTACTGTTCCTAGTTGTCTTACTCCTCAGTTACAAGTTTGAAAAAGAGGAGATAGCAGGTGTGATTACAGTGTTGTTTATTTGCATTTGTTGTTCATTCATGGTGTAAAGTTAGTTTTCAATATCTTTCTAGCTTGAAAACTTGAATTCTGTGATCTGCAGGGTAAAACTGAGACAGATTCTGCTGATAGCAGATGAAGATGTAGAAAGCAGGAAACTGTGGTGCAGAGCCATGTTTGCTCGTTTTGTTTTACAAAGCCAATTCTGTGTGGGATTGGGTGGCGTTATACTGGTAAACTGAATTTGCCACATGTGACAACTCAAGGCTTGTCTGTACTCAGAGGACTTGCCAATATTGCTAGCAGAATTGGGGAGGTAAGTTAATTTTAAAAAGAGCAAGAGGTGTAGTGGTAGTTATTTATGAAATTGTGGTGTGTAGCATGGATTTTAGAACCAATGAAACAGGACACAGGGGCTTTGTTTAACTACTGCCTCAGGTCAGAACAGCAACCTGGATTTCTTGTACAAGCAGAATACAATCTTCAGTGCAAACTAGTAGGATGTCAGGGATGTTCATGCTGAATCATGGGTACATGGGAGAGATTGTTATCTGTTGCTTGTCATTTAATTTTCTTCTCTGTATATTTGGTTGGTTTGTTTTCAATTTTCATGACCAGCCAGAGGTTGCAGGGAAGTGAGTGAACTGCAGGCTCTTCTTGCTGAGACCCTTGTGCTTGTTGTACACCACACAGACCCCTACAGAGGCTAACAGAGGCTAACAGAGACCCTGTTAGTGCTGTTCTGAAACCTTTCAGAAGACTGGGTCTCTGTACATGCAAGGGCCCTTTACAGCTGTAGTTTGGCTCCTGGGAGGGAAAAGTACCGGAATTTCCATGTGCTGGAAATTCCTGCAGTACTTTCTGCTTCCCTAGCCCTCTGTCCTACCTGTCAGGTCATAGAACTGACCAACTCCAGTTGTCCTTCCCTCTTGCTTTGCCAATTTGCTCTCTGCTGTGCCCGCCTTTGCTTCGGGGCTTGTAGGTTGTTATCTCCTTCCCTGCTCTCCTAAGTACTCTGAATGCTGGTAATTAAGTGACATCTGGGTCAGCTTTGCCTAAGTAGCCGTTTGTGAAAGTTGTGGCGTCCACTGAGGATATATGCAGGCTAGGGAAAGCAGTGTCATTTCTGTGTGTACCTGAAAAGATAACTTGCTTTTTGGGTCACTGAATTATTACGGGGCAGGAATTTGCAATCCAATTACTGAGCTTTTTTTGCTGGAAATCTTGCTAGAATGCTGTCTATGTATTTGTTCTTAGAAAATGTTTTAGATTGTGGCATCCTAACTGTTACATTGTCTTGGGAATGAGAGCCAGGAGTACTACTAGTTTCTTATTGCAAGATCTGAGTATGGCCATTAAGCTTGTTATCCTTATGGTGAAATAACAAGAGAATAACATTGGTGAAAGAAACTTTCAGATAGTTTCCATCATGTGAAAATGTTGTCTCTTTGAGCTTTTGTTTCTGTCAACAGCAATTAAGATTTTGTGGGAAGAAACATAGCATGACTGATGTGTTATTATTTATTATTGCCACTGTTATTACTTTTACAATGATGAAAGCAAAACTAGTCAAAATCTTTCACCCTCTCTCAGCACATCTGCCGCACAAACAAACAAGATGGTCTTGTACCAGTCTTGACTTAGCAGTGTTCAGTCTTCTAGGGGAATTCAGCACAGAGCAGCAGCAGTGTGCTGGTTGTCCTGAATGCCCAAGGTATGACTACAAATAATGTCATGCCTCAACCTGTTTGTCTGGCTTCAGGGGAGGTGGGGGAGCTTCCAATGAGGCAGCTGCCCTGGGTGTTTGGCCTGGAAGAGATATGAGACTCCTTGGCAGCAACAGAAGCTCATCCCATTCCCTGTTGCAGGGAACTGGTGATACTCCCAGCCAAATGGGCAGGGTGCTGTGCTTGTTGCTGTCAGCAGAATGGATCTTGTATGTCTGTATGTGGTGTTAGCTGTCCTGTGGTGATCAATTTGTTGGATATGTTTTGATGCCGGCCTTTAAGAAGGGGATTACTTACGGGGTTGTAGGATGAAAGAGGAAAGCAGGGTTGCTGGTTGGGGCTGTCAGCTGTTGAATTTTTTTTGTGGGAACCAGCATGTGAACATTTTATGAATTATGCAAAAGTGAGAGGGTTTTAAATAAGTGCATCAGTCATGCAGTGGACACATGGTAATGTGAATCTTCAGTGTTAAGGTTTTTATTAGATTTTAGTGACTAGTACTTTATATTGCAAAGAGTTATTGGTAAAAAGTAACCTTCTGAAAAGGTGGTGGCTTAATTGTAATTGTATATTGATAGAACTGCTGAAAATTTACGAGTTTGAAAACAAAATGTATTGCTTTTCATTCTTCAATATGCATTGTAATTGCTGATGCTTAAAAAAATATTCTTATTTAAATATACATAATACTGCTTCACTGAGAGTTCAGTGTAGGTAGTATAAATTGATATACTAAGGAGACTCAGTTGTTTCTTCTTTTTGCTTGGGTTTGTCTTTTATATTCTTAAGAAACTCAGAGTATTTTTGTTTAAAATATGATGTTGTTATATTGTAAACAACAAAAATAACTATCTTAAAAAGGAAATTAAACAGTTGGGTTTTTTTCCCTTCCTGAAGCTTCAAGCCATGTGGAGGAGAACATAATCAGAGATTGAAATGTGCTATCTAGAAGTTGTATTTTCGAAGATGTAACTTCTTTGGAGCTGTAATATCATGCTCTTTAAAGCAGCTTTAATTTCCTGAGAAATTATTTATATATTATTATTTGGGATTGTGTCTTACACAGGGAAGTCAATGTGGTGTTGGCAGTAGCCTCTTACGGTAGTTTCTGTCAGGATTCATAGAATTTGCAGGATTAGCTGATTGAGGGCTATTTTTCAATGTAGTCCTAAAAGCCTGTAAGGCAAAGATAAGGTGTCCTGACCTCATACCTTCTCTTCTCTGAAGAAAATAAGATTTATTTTTTTTTTTATTCTTAAAACCCCTCTGCCAACTTTCCAAGCTCCGGATGTTTTTGTTTTCTCTGTAGCTTGTTTATGTGTGGGTGGGCATGTTAATAATAGATGTATTTTGGCCTGATTAATTTTTACACTTATTCTGGCAATTATTTTACTGTTGAAGCGGGCTGCTATGAGAAACTCTTCTGCTTAGGTAAAATCTGTAGAGGTGTTTAGCAGCATTTGTATGCAAATGTCTTGCAAAACACACTTCTACAGTTTTGGATTTACAGAGAGTACAGCTGTGTATCTGATTTTTACTAATAGAACTGAAAACCTCATTACAATTCTTAAAACACAGTCACAAAAAGCATAAGCTCCTAGACAGTGAAGTTCAGTCCCATTGCTCTTTCAAAGCTGACATGGAATCATAGAATTGCAGAATGGTTTGGATTGGAAGGGACCTTAAAGATTACCTAGTTCCAACACCTTGCCACAGACAGGAACACCGTCCACTAGTCCAGGTTGCTCAAAGTCCCATCCAACCTGGCCTAGAACACTGCCAGGGATGGGCCAGCCTCCTCTGGGCAACCTGTTCCAGTGCCTCACCAGCCTCACAGTAAAGAATTTCTTTCTAATGTCTAGTCGAAATCTCCTCTCTTTCGTTTAAAGTCATTCTCCCTTGTCCTGTCTCTACGTGCCCATGTAACATGAGAATGCTTGTTGGTATTTCCATCTTTCTTGCAATTTAATTACATTGCTTTGAGATGTACTTCGTAATCTTTAGGAGACATTGTCTGATTTTGATGTTTTTAATGTTTGTTTGCAAAATGGTATAATAGAAACAGTATTCTGGATGCATGTGTTATATTTACAGCATTTAATAATTGTAATGTGAAGGGTTGTACTTGCATTCAAACTTAGTCTGCCAAGTATTCCATTTGCTCCATTAGAGCAATCCAGCCTGTATCCGGACTACATCTACCTGTTGTCTTTCAGTTTGTATTACTTAAATGCTAAGTGACATTAACAATAAGTAAGCATGAAGGTGAGAGCAAGAGGGACACATGATGAAAAAAGAAAGCTATCAGGCATCATAAGACTAGTTGTTCTAACTGCTGATGTCATGACTTAATGATATTGATTATTTCCGAATATTCCTGACGTGATCTAACACTGTAATTCATTAACAATATGTTGTTTAGTGATCTTGATTTTTTTTAATTTGTTTGGGTTTTCTTTGTTGTTTTGGGGTTTCACTTCTGTGTACAAAAGTGCTGGTTTTTTTCTGATGTATCATGTATAGACCACTTAACAGCTTTCATGTGACAGCTTTCATGCTTTTATAAAGTGCCTATCAGCTGGACTGGCAAACTATTTGCATTATTTTCTATTGGAAGAATTGTATGACTAATTAGGTATCTTTGTATTCAGTGTCTGTGAGTGCTACAATTCCCTCCTAGTATCTTTTGGGAACTATTTGGGAGGCTGATAGTGGTGAGTCCTTAAAGGTTCCTTCATTTCCTGCCATCACCTAATTATTTACTCTGCTAGAATTTCACTGGCACTGTTAGTAAAATTTTAATATGACAGAGTATATTGGAGCTGTTTAGGTTTATGGTCAGCACATATTGTTCTCTTCAGAACTGGAGAGAGACGAGGATATGTGAGTCTCTTAATCCTCGTTTTTTGGCCCTGTTACAGCCATATGAAATAGATTATTGTTTATATATAGACACTGTAGTCATCCAGTTACCCTTGGAAAAGACAAAGGTGCAAGTAAACTACCATGATGTAATAGAATGAGTTGATTACTCAATCTGACTTCAGACTCCTTCTTTAGTGATGGATCCTTAGTGGTGATGGTTGTGATGAGAGGTGGTGAGGGGTCGAAGAGAAGAAATAAGTACAGCATGCATTTTTAAACGTAACATTGATACCTCCCACCCAGGGGACAGAAACAAGGCAAACTTGTTATCTTTAGGTGGCAATGACTTCTCTTTTATTTATTTTTTTTTTAATTTATTTTTCACTGGGAATATTGAGAGAAATGAATGCAACACAGGTTATTCAAAACTGCAAGGTGTTGAGTGTGTCTATGTGCTGCTTCACAAAACCTTGATTTCTCCATTCCCACTGCATGGAGACTCACTACCCCCTTTGAAAGATTAATTTAGTTCTCTTTCTTCTAGAGAACTTATATTTGCCTTCCCAGAGGCTGTCAGCCTTTTTCAAAACCACTGATTAAAAACTCCCTTTCAAGAGAAACCATCTCTAAACCAGGAAATTCTTCTGTAGCTTTCATGATAACCAGCTTAGCTAAAACCTTGGTTTCCCTTTTAGACATGCTTAAGTGAGTTCAGGTGTTCTGGTATATCTATCAGTGTTTATTTATTAATGGATAGCACAAAGCAAATGGAACTCCTTTTTATCTTTTTGGTTGAAAATCATTCTTACTTGGAGCAAGAGCACTGTATCATCCAGCTTTCCTTCTGTCACCTGTGTTTATCAGCTTTTGGTTGCATGAAGGATTTTCTTGGTTCCCTTGCCCTAAGCTTCCTCTTTATTTTGCTGTCAGGACCTTGCCAGCATGTGAGCAGACTGCCTATCTTACTGCACGTTGCTGTCATGTTGTCTGCATTATGTAACCATGGCGCTTTAGAGTTCATACGCTAGTCAGCTGTTGCCTTATCACTGGCCCAGTGAACGCCTAATATCTGTAGATAGAAGAGGGTAAGATGGAAGTCTTAGCATTTTCTTTATCCTTTCCTAATGTCCTGTGTCTCAATTTTATTGTATTATCAAGCACAAATACAAAACTTAACCTGTTCTTCTTTTAAAAGCTCCTCTAAGATGACCTGAGATATTCCCCTTCCGGGGCTCAGTTAGAGAAACATAGATGGAAAAAGGCCTGCAATTCAGAAGTACCACGTTAACTATCTTGAATAAAAAAATGTATAAAATTCACTCACTGGAAAGCTGCATACGTATGTCGATGTAGCTTTCAGCAAATTATTTAATTGTTCACTTTTATTTTACAGGAGTCTACTTCTAAAATTTAGTTAAATATTTTCGATACAATTTATTTCATGGAAAAAAGTACTGTTGTGCATGTACAAAAGGGCATATGCTTGGTTTTTTAACTCTGTTCCCACACAGCTTCTTCATTTTGTGACCCTCAGTCGATTCGTAATGCTTTGTGGTGTTCTTTTATCTATTTACCTTTCTTTGACTCTGTGGGATCTGTACTTTCAAACTGAAGGCACCTCTCATGAACAGGTGGTCACAAATAATGATGGTTAATTTAAAACCAAACACTCATTTGCTACTCATGTTTTGTAAATGTACAGAATGCTAAAGATAAACTGAAGTCTTGGAAGGAAATAGGGTTTGTGTGACCTTGCTGTGAGTTATTGCCAGTATTTTTCCCTGCAGAAGGAAAGATCATATGTGCTTTGAACCCCCCTTAACTGAACAGTTGAGGGCAGGTCCTTTAAAAACTATTGTACAGAAATAAATTCCATGTACAAGGTAGTTCTCTGAAGCTTATGAAATGACTAGGAGGATACAACTGTGTCCTGGTTTAGCAGTAGCAGTCATTTTTTCTACTGGTGCAGTGCTGTGTTTTGACTTTTGTCCTGGGAATAATACTGATAAAGCTGATGTTTTCAGTTGCTGGTCAGAATGTTTACCCTGACCAAGGACTTTGTGAGTCTCATGCTCTGCCAGGGAGGAGGAGAAGCTGGGAGGAAGCAGGGACAGGACACCTGACCCAAACTAGCCAAAGAGGTATTCCATACCACAGCACGTCATGCCCAGGATGTAGAACGGAGAGTTCCCGGAAGGGCTGGAATGCTGCGGGGTGGGGGGCGAGGTACTGGTTGGTGAGCGGTTGTATTCTCTTCCTTGTTATTTCCTTTATCATTATTACTATTGGTGGTAGCAGTAGTGATTTGTGTTATACCTTAGTTATTAAACTGTTCTTATCTCAACCCGTGGGAGTTGCATTCTCTTGATTCTCCTCCCCGTCCCTCCAGGAGTGGGGGGAAGAAAGGTGGGGGAGGGAAGTGGACTGCGTGCTTCTGATTTATGGCCTGGGCTTAAACCACGACAAACTGCTTACCTGCACCAGTTCTTGTGGGACTGAGGACTGCGTTTCATAGTCCTTGACTGTGGTTCTGTGTGGAAAACTTCCCAGATTCTGTATTGTCAGCCCACATGGTTTTAGTGGGTCATGTGAACTTCTGCAGCCTTTCTGACACTGTGAATATTTTGTAGAGAATCTAGTCAAAGTGTCTGGTGGACATCAGAGGAAAATTCTGAGTAAGTGGAGGGAGAGGAACACTTCATTAAACTCTAAAATAGAAGCTTTTTGTTTCTTTCTTTTTCTTCATATAACCCCTTTCAAAATATTTTCAGCAATGCAAACGTGTGTGTAAAAGACATGCAGAATGTGTGCGTGTGGTACACAGAAATAAACACTAGATCTAAATCCGGAACACACATGTTAAGGCATAAGAAATTACTTTTAAAGGGACTTTTATTTTGCAAAATAGAAAGAAAGGAAATGTATTCTCTGTTCTCATTCATTAATTCAACCTTTTGTACTCCACTAAACAATTGTGCAATGCTCATCTTTTGTATCTGAAGCAGAATTCTTAAAAAGGAAGTAGAATATGTGTTGCTCTCCTTTCCAAACCTTGGTGACTCTTGCAGTGACACTCTGTAATACTGACCCCATTTCTTTGTTCTGGGATTTTCACCTCTTCTTTCTTTCCTTAGCGGGCATTCAGTATTTAGAAAAGGGTAATTTTTGTTTTCTTCAAAGTGTGTATCCTGTACTCCCCAGAAGTTTATTTTTATAAGGTTCATGTGTTTCTATTAGAAGCTGCCCTTCTCTTCCCACTCTCCCACCCAGCAGCTTCTGTGGAGGTTTTATTTTCTCATGAAGCTGAAACTAGGCATACAAGTTACAGAGTTGAAGATCTCCTTCAGGGCTTCCTTGCTTATTCCTGGAGTTACTTGTAGTGTGTTGGTAGCCTGTCTCTCCAGTTTCTGTATCATGTCCTACTGTCAAAATTGCAGCTCCATGACGCTAAGCACTTCAAAGAACAAGAGAAATACTTAGCATAGATGTGTTAGAGAGTGGTTTTTATTTGAACACTGGTTATATTAATGGAAGCTTTCTTGGTCATACCTGTGAGCCTGTCTGGGCTAAAATGAGGTACTTAACTCCTACTATTGAAGAATGTCTGTGGAGGGACAGACAGGAAGATGGGGTTTGATTTTTAACAACCAACACCCCCAGCATTTGCTAATGAGTGCTAACAGATGTATTTGTTTCCTACTGATGTTGTGTTTCGGAAAGTGAAAACAAGATTTACAGGGAGAGGCTGAATTACTGCATCTTACTTGATTATGTTGTTGGAAAAATTGACTAGGCTCCCAGAGTCAGTGTCCCCTCATCAGATCTGACATCAAGCAACAAAATTAAAGATAAATACTTGCTATGGGCAATTATTTTTGGTTAAGGCCAAGTAATATTGGCTGGTTAGACTGCTTGAGAGAAAAGGCAGTCTTGCATCACTGAAGCATGATACATAGTAGAAGGAGGAGACCTGAATTTGAAACAGCATTATTACTACTGTGTTGCCATTATACTGATAACCATCATTTTATTGAACTTCACCTCAAAGTAGCAAGTTTTTACATTCCTGCTACTCTCAGGGAAATGCATATAACAGGGCTTGTGAAAATGTGTCATACATAATGATTCAGTGAAAATATAGGTCGAAGGAGGTGATCCTGCCTCTCTACTCTGCTCTCATGAGACCTCACTTGGAGTATTGTGTGCAGTTCTGGTGTCCTCAACATAAAAAGGACATGGAACTGTTGGAACAAGTGCAGAGGAGGGCCACGAGGATGATCAGGGGACTGGAGCACCTCCCGCATGAAGACAGGCTGAGAAAGTTGGGGCTGTTCAGCCTGGAGAAGAGAAGGCTGCGTGGAGACCTCATAGCAGCCTTCCAGTATCTGAAGGGGGCCTACAAGGATGCTGGGGAGGGACTCTTCATCAGGGACTGTAGTGAGAGGACAAGGGGTAACGGATTCAAACTTCAACAGGGGAAGTTTAGATTGGATATAAGGAAGAAATTCTTTACTGAGAGGGTGCTGAGGCACTGGAATGGGTTGCCCAGGGAGGTTGTGAATGCTCCATCCTTGGCAGTGTTCAAGGCCAGGTTGGACAGAGCCTTGGGTGGCATGGTTTAGTGTGGGGTGTCCCTGCCCATGGCAGGGGGGTTGGAACTAGATGATCTTAAGGTCCTTTCCAACCCTAACTATTCTATGATTCTATGAATTACAAGTGCTTTTCTAGGTGTGCAAAAAAACCCCAAAACATCAATGTAGTAGTAATTGTGCAGTAATGATCATTCAGTGCCACCAACAGAGCTCCTTAATTTTTGAGTTGCTAACAGTGGCCACTTAAAATATTTTTTCTTTTTCTCTAAATGTCTGTGCCTTTCAGTGAGGACACACTGGAATGTAAATATTATCTGCTGCAAAAATACATAGCATAAGATAATACAAAACCAAATTGTTCTTTGTAAACATTATGGATGAGCAGCCTCACTCCTAATAGGAACTTGCATCTCTTTTGCTTGCTTTGTACTGTTGTTCTCTCATGGTTGTAAGAGTGTTAATATAACGTACTGCCAAATTGCTTCTGCTGTGAAGCAGCTGTGCAAGTGAAGCTTTGCTTCCGAGCTGTGTAGTAAAACCCTGTGCAGCAAGCAAATGGGCTATACCAATAAAAGGTCAATCAGTTAAACCAGGTTAGCTAGTTTAATTCAGTGATAGGGGCTTCTGCTGCTTAATTTACAAATCACACTTACCAGTCTTCCTGCTCCAGCTATGCTAGCAAAAGTCTGCAGGAAGGTACTTTTTAGGGGATTCCACTTTGTTTTTTTTAATATATAGCACATTGTTGCAATGTAGCCTCTTCCTTTTTTTTTTTTCTTCTCCTTTTGTATCCTTCTACAGCTATGCCTCTTAGTTAAATGTAGCTGCTTGTCGATATAGTTGTTAGCTGTCTTACTTTCTACCTGATGGTTTTTCTGCAGTCTTGGAAGACAGAAAAGGTTAAGATTTTAATTCTGTGAGTGGAAGAAATAGAAGCTAGTTAGTATCCAGATTTTATTCTTGAGCAAGAGCTAGAATAATGGCAGATGTGTAAATTGTGCAAGATACTATGAAAGTATTTAAGATCCAAATAACTATTACTTTGTCATACAATACTAGTATTAACTGTTTCTGGATTCAACTGTTAGCATGTGAGACAACTAGAAAGAAGTGATTGAACAGTTTCTTTAATGTTTTTTAAGTGAAAGTGATACCTTAAGGGTATTTGAAAAAGCTTCTTTAAGATGAACACATAGTAAGCTAACAATGCTACACAGACCATCACAGGAAATGTAGCTGGGGCACCAAATGGTATTGTTTAAAATGTTAATGAAGCATTTCCGTGCACTGCAGAAACCATAGCTGTGCCAGCACTAAACTGAAATTGTGTTCAGTGGTGTGTTGCCTTGCAGCTCCTCTCTGCTGAGTGCACTTATGTGCAAAGAGAACAGCTGTGCAGCTTGTACTGTTAGATTGCTTTCATGCAAATAGTAAGGATGGTGTGACTAAGCAAAGCTTGAGGAAGCACAAGTTTGGTCAGGACAGAAGCAGAATAAACAAGAAAAGACATGGCAGAAATGGGCACAAGACAAACCATGTAAATTCAGGCTCTCTAACAGTATGGGAAAAAGCATTGCTCTAATACCTTCAAACTACATGGTGGATTACATGGGAGCTTCAGTAGAACCTTGTTCACACCCTCTTCCTAGCCCGTACAGTTTCCTTCATTTTGCTGTTTCTAACTTGACCTCTCGGAAACTATTCTCAAAAGTTGTTCAGCATAACTTCTGTACGTGCGTTTACGAAAAGTAACTTCTCAGGTATCAATTCTGCCATGATGCGTTGTGTTAAAGGTTAATGTGACCAGACTGCAGGTTTTGCCAAACACTGTTACAGCATAGCTCCCCACAAGAAGGTTGGATCCTCTTACGTATATGCAATATATGGTCACTTCTATTTTATTGTAGCTGATAGGATGTATATATGTTCTAAAGGACACATTTTCAATCTGAAAGGTGGTAGTTTAGTTAGTCATGGCTGTCTGAGTGTTGGAATTGCTTGAGTATTTATGTCTAACATGGTTTCATTTCTTCTTGATCTATGTTATGATTGACTGCAAAAGAAAAGGGAGACCTGTTTTATTCTGTCAGATGTAATTCAGTAACTCCAGGTCATACTTACTTCCACATTATGACACATTCTCCCTTCTCTCCATTGTTGCTGCAACCCAACCTGATATCTGAAAAACAAGTGTTAGTTTAGTTCATATGTCATAAAGGTAGATAGATCTGCTATAATGCCTAACCCAGAAGAAAATCTCAGAGATTATTCCAGAAGGAAAATCAGTTTTTCTCAGAAGGAACATTGGGAGAAGCTCCCGGAGAATAGCAGAAAGCAAAAGTAGTTCTTGTTTTGAACATGGAAAAGAAAGAAAATTTGGGGGACTGGAACCTCATATTGACCTGGAAGCAATTTTCACAAATAGGAAGGACTGGTTGGGAGTAGTCAGCATAGGTTTATGAAGGAGTAGTCATGTCTGACCAATCTCTTACCCTTCCACGATGAGATCACAGATGTGGTGGAAGGATCCGAGGGTAGTGGATGCTGTTTGTTTTGGTTTCGGTAAAGCATTTGACACTGTCTCCTTTATCATCCTCATTGACAAACTGATAAACTGCAGCCCGGGTCAATGGACAGTGAGGTGCCAGGCTCAAAGGGCTGTGATCACTGGTGTGAGGTCCAGTGGAAGGCTGGTCCCTGACGGTGTGCACCAGGGGTGGATGATGGGGCTGATGTTGCTCAGCATCTTCACTAATGGCCTGGGTGCTGGGGCAGAGTGCACTCTCAGCAAGCTGGTAGATGGTGCAGAACTGGGAGAAGTTTGACTGCCCAGAGGGTTGCAGTGCCATTGATAGAGGCCTCCGCAGGCTGGAGAAGTGGGCTGACAGGATCCTCCTGAACAGAGGGAAATGCCAAGTGCTGCACCTGGAGGGGAATAACCAGTACAGGCTGGGGCTGAGTGGCTGGAAAGCAGCTTTGGAGAGAAGGACACAGGGATCCAGGTGGACATCAAGTAGAGCGTGAGGCAGTAATATACGCTTGTGGCAAAGGCATCTCGTAGTTTTGTGGGCAGAGGATTTTGAGCAGGTGGAAGGAAGTGGTCCTTCTCCTCTTCTCCTTGCTTGTGAGGCACATCTGGAGTGCTGTGTCCAGTTCTGGGTTCTCCTGTACGAAAGAGAGATGGAAACACTGGAGCAAGTCCAGTGAAGGGCCATGAAGATGGCTGGGAGATTGGGACATCTGAGATCTGAGGAGAATCAGAGGGAGATGGGACTGCTTAAGCTGGGGAAGAGAATGCTCAGGGTGATGTTATTGATGTTTCTGAATATGTGATGTGGTGGAGTAAAGAAAGTGAAGCCAGATTCCTCTTGGCAGTAGACACTGAAAGGGGGAGAGGCAACGGGCATGAATTGAAATACTGGAAAATCCGTTTAAGTGTAAGGTTATCCAGAAATGTTGTGGAGCCTTCATTTTTGGATGTAATTAAAAGCCAGCTGAACTCAGCCTTGAGTATCCTTCTCTTACAGACCCTTCTCTGAGCCAGGGTCTTGGACTAGGTGATCTCCTGCACTGCCTTCCTGCTTTAGCAACTCTGTAAGCCTGTAAAAACAATTAGTTTGATCACAATACTTCAGCTCTATAGGGATCACTCCATATGGAGTAGTAAACAGAAATGTTTGTTGAAGTATGGAGGATACAACTCTGGCCCACCTATGGGCTGTATCTTGTGAATATTGTGTGTATCTTGTGGTTTAGTTTCCACTTAGAATTTTAATTACATATTATTTCTTTCAATGAGCAGCATTTTTCACACTCCAATAAAAATATGATGCCTTTCCCACTGCTTACACACACGTACACTTATGCCAAGAAGGAGGAGGCTTTAACAACATTATGAAACTGTGATTCTTGAAGTACTTGAATAGGCTGAGAGAACTCCAGTGCATTTAGTTTATATACTTTTTTTTTTAAATCCCTTAAAAGAAGCTTTCTATGCACCATGCTTTTATGTCTTTTCCTCCATCTTCCTTTTTGCCCATATTGCACAACTTCTGAAGTGACCTTTCACTGTGAAGAGGTAAGTTGTTAACTAATTACAAGTGATAAGTAACCTTTCGTGAAAGTAGGCAGCTACAGAGAGTAGCCACATTCTGTGAAAGACAGCAGTATGAATTAAAGGTTTGACTTACGTAAAAGCATCAAGGGATGAGAGTGCTTGGAGGCAACTGCTGGAAAAAGTTGTGTACAAGAAAGTACAAATATCAGAATATTAATCAAACACAAGAGGCAAGATGTTGCTTTGAGTAGCTTCAAATCACTCGGGGGGAAAAAGATGTGTCTGCTTAAATGTAGAGATGTGTGTGTAAGAATGGATTTATTTATGAATGAGAGAGCAAGAGCATGAGATGAGTTTGGAAAACATGTCTAAGTTCACAGTTCTAGTCCCCTTACTCTTACAGCCCCATATTTCTCATTTATGAAGTTTTATTATTTTGTTGCCATGCCCAGCAGATGCTGCTTGAGACTGTCTTTGTTTTTGTGATTAGAAACTTTCCTTTACGCTTTATCCTAAATTTATTAACCGCCAGTTTTTCTCGCTGTTGTGCAAGCACTCCTCTTGTGAGCTAAGATGGCTTTTTGTTATTTTTTTTTTTCCCCATAGTGTTTCATCAATCCAGTTTGCTCTTTGTTCTTGAACAGCTATTGAGATACTTTCCTTGAGATAATGATGTAAGGTAGGCTCTCATTCTCTTGAGCATACTAGCAGTACTTCTCAGTATTTTCTAAAGCACATGTTCACGTTCTGAAACAGACATGATGTGATAAAGAACGGTACACAGTATTCCAGATAAAGCCTCAGTATTGCATTGTGTATTGACTTTGACTCATCTGTTATCCATTAAATAATTACCTCTCATTTTCAAAAACCTGTAAATTAGTTCATGGACTTTTATTTGTCAGACAGACTCAAAGCTGTGAGAAGCAAAATCTGCATGTTGCTTTGAAAAACACAGTAATTTTTAGTATCTTTTTCTAGCTAGTCTGCCCAGCTATAACTTTCTCTGAAACTCATCTCATTACGAGGTTGTTTTTTTAGAGCTGTACATTAATGATTATTTTGGATTTGTTCATGCCAGCAAGACTGTTCTTGTCTCATTAGCTACGAGACGTATAGTTTGGTCTTTTAGATAAAACTGCTTTTTACTGGCTTGATGCGTGCCTGTGTGTGTTAATTTGTGGAGTTACCAGTGAACTGTCTGATAAGCAGGATTCAGAGTGGGATGAGTTTTGTTAAAGAAGTCATACACTGAAGTGAGCATGAGGGTTTTTGGTTACCTGAAATAGCTTCCATTTCACAGTTCCCAAAGAGCCATCTTTTCTGTACAACCCTCTTTTTTTACTTCTAATTATAATTTTCTTTTATGAGTTCATACAGTCAGAGAATTCCCAAACTGTAGCAAGAGGAAAGAATGTTTTAATAATTTAGAGGAAAATGAGTGAGTGAAAGGGAAAAGAAAAATGATTGTGGAAGACAAAAGTTGTGATGTGTATAGGGCTTTATATGCCTTTGTGGAACGATTAAAATAATTTGGCTGCCAAATGAATCATGCTCCTCTTTTGTCATTCATGGAGGGCTCTGCCAAGATAGAACCTTTTTATGAGCAAGATCTTTTCAGATTAGAGTGTTTGAACAGCCTGTTCCATCTTGAAGTAAAATTTATTTTCAGCAGCCATATTCTAAATGTACCTGTGTGAGGGAAGTACAGAAAGCAAAAAATCTTGCAGTAGAATTTTGTCCTTGAGTTCAAAGACACTTGGCAGAAGCCAGGCCAAGGCAGAAAATTACCTAGATTACATTTGGAAGTGGAGTATTTGCCTCTCAGATTTGTATACCTAGGACAGACTTGTGAGAAACTGGAATTAGTTTGGTAGTAGATTTCAGTCAGGAAAACAGAGGAACAGTGCAATTATAATAGAGAAGTTGAGGAAGAATATTGTAATGACTGAGGCATGCTTACTGTTCTAGAGAGTTGAAACTGATGACCACTGTTGGAATAGGTAGAAATAATAATAGTAAAAAAAAAGGATGAAAAAGAACAGCATGCAGTTTTAAGATTTCTGTTGAATTACTAACAAAGGTTGAATTTGAGAAGGGTGATTGAAAGGGGGTGAAGCCATGGGTTGGGGTTAAAAGGTTTTGATGGAGCACCATAGCTCAGGGTGATATGCTGAAAAATATAACTGCTGTGAAAAAAAATCAGCAGTAAGATGAAAGGGGACTGGAGGAAATGAGAGTAATGTTCAAACCCAACATAATCTCTGCTGTGCTTATTTTTTGTTTTCTTTTGTTTTTTTCTTTTTGGAAGGGGGGTGTGGGGTCTTTTTCTGTTTTTGTTTGTTTGTTTTTTGCGGGGGGAGGGTTTGATTTTTTTGTTGTTGTTGTTTGTTTGAGGTTTTTTATTTTTTTATTGGGGTTTTTTTTCATCCTCTCCCTCAGTTATGACCCCTGTTAATAAGCATACCCCTGTGACTTCCTCTGCAAACCATAAACAGCATCTGTCAACCATGTCTCCTCCACCTGTTTCACAGGGGTTTAGTAGTAAGACAGAGGGGCAAGGTGAGTGAAAGTTGAGGGGACACCTGGGAAGTCAAGAACTGAGGTTAAACTGAATGGCTTTTAGGAGCCACCCAGTAGGGCTGTCTGTGTATTTGTACAGAAGATATGAAGGTTTAATACAAGCAGTGAAGAGATCCTTTATTTAAAGAGTTGTATTCTGTGGCAGTGTCTACTGGCAAAGACACAGCTGTTCCCCCAGTTAGCCTCCTTCTAAACTGCAGTCAATGCTGTAATCAAAATCAGTTCATCTGATTTTGTTTTGGCTTTTGGGGTTTCACTTTTGATAGATACTCATGGCTTCTTGCAACAGTTATTTTGCATAGCTCTGTTTTATGGAATCTTTTATTGTTGATGGTTTGTAGTATTAGCTTCATGGGTTTGATACAAAGCTCATGCAGTCTACTAAATGGCTCCCTTTGGATTGCACTGCCTGTTGCCAATAGTAAAGTATAGGTTCTTCAAGTTATGCTTTTGCTTAAACATTTTGATATATGGCTCTGTACATGTGTGTTTCTCTTATCTGTCTCCAGACTACACTTAGAGTTTTCTTGCAGTCTCTGAGGAGGAACAGAAAACACAGCAAACTCCATGGACCAATGTTGCAACTTGAAATGACATATCTATGGGGTTTGTTTATTGTCTTTTTCTTTCTTGAAACCTCACTCTTTCAAATGACATTAATTATAATAGTCTAAGGATGAAACTTTTAAAGTCGAATCAGTAAAATCACCTTAAGGTGGAGTAGCAGAATGTAACTCTTGCATCAGTTACCTTTGCAGAGACTGAGTTTCATTCTGAATTCTCTTTCCCTCTCTGTGACAACAGCGGTATTAAGATCATCTTTCTTGGTCGTTTCTAAAGATCAGTTTTAGTTGCAACTACTGTTTTAGATAGACATCTTTGCAACAGTACCCTCGGAATCTACTGGAAAAACTTCTTGTGCAAGCTGATGAATCTCTGTGCTAGAGCACTCAGCATGCCTTTGTTCCACAGCTGATGTAAATGCTTCAGGCCTTAGGGTTCCAAGTACTCTGCATGTTAAGAAGTGAACATCTGCATTAATCTAACCTTCTTTCTCCTGAATAGCTGGTTAATATCTACTTGATGACTGCATTATTTAAAATTGTTCATGCATTTATGTAAATTTGTCTCTAAATGTTTAAGGATACCTCTAATAATTGCTTACAGTAAAGTAGATCTGAACATTCAAGGACATTCACTCTGAGCTTTTGCTAACTATTTAATGGCTGCTCTAGTGGTCTCTGAAACCAGCATTTAGCCAGTCCACTTAATACTATTTGGTGACACTTTGAGCATAAAAGGTGCTAAATAAAGCTTAATGTTCTGCAGTGCAACACTATCAGTGCAGATGGTAAACAGCAGTTTCATTCTTTGTGAACTTGGACTGCTTTCACAGTGTTTGCATGAATTCAAGCACTCCTCTGATGAAAGGAGAAATAACATCTAGTTGTCTGTTTTCAGAGTAGCATGCCAAAAGCAAAGCCAGTTATTCACAATATATTTGATTTCTTTATTTTTGGTAATGCATGAATGATTCAAACAACAACTTGTTTGTGTGAATACAGTGTCCCTAAAATGATCACACAAGTAGTGTGATCAGAGGATCTACTCTGTTAGGTTTATGGAGACTGCGAGTGAATCACGAGCTTTTGGTAAAGAAGAAAATGCTATATAATATGAAAATTATTTTACCCTTTAAAGAATTGGAACAATTGGAATGACCAACAGGTAGGAAGAGATTGTCTTGCTGAATTCTGCTGCAGTTAAAAAGAAGAGGTACTGTCATCATTTTGCTGCCTTTGTGTAACTCTTGCAACAAGAACTGTGGAAGGAAATGTGACTGTCCTCTTTTCTTGAGAAGATGCTGACAAAAGCAGCAAGGGTGAGGTAAAAGTTGCAGCGGTTTATTGCAAAAACTACGTCAGTTTTATAGCCATTCTCCTGAAATCGGAAGAGTAACTTGCTGTAGTTTACAGTCACAGATAACCTAACCCAGAGAACTTTTACAGCTCAAAGAACACAGCACAATGCAATGAAACCTGGTAACTCTTGAGCATCTAATTTTCTGTAGAAATTCTTAGAAGCTACCTTTAGTCAAGAACAAAGCTCTTTTTCATACTCCTTCATTTCTTGTAAGGAAAAAAGGAGTTCCTGCCTACTCAAGTGGGATGACCAGCTGACTCATAAGAGCATGAAACTTTATTATGTTTATTCAAATAGGATAGTCTGTCATATCAAACGCATTTTCTCCACAGTGTATTTCTACTTTAAAAGATCTTTAGTTAAGTGATCAATTTTTTCTTCTTTTTAATGACAGAGTTTGTGAAGAAAATTATCTACATGCTTTTAAAAATCAGAATAAATCTGGAATAGATGAATTGACATCACTAACGCCTGAGGCATAAGTTTAATTAGTTGCTGGCATAGCTTACACCACAGCTATTATGCAGTGCATACCTCAGGGAATATTTGTCTCAGTGGATTTATAAAGTCTTATGCTGCATAGGTTTATCTTACTGATGTTAAAGAATGAGAGGAAGTGTTAGGGAAACGTTCTTCATTAATTCCTGAAATTATATTAGAATCTTTAAGCATATAACTGTGGCTCATTATCTCCATATTTATCTCTTTTTGCCCTTTTTAGAAAGGGCTTTTGAATCTTTGCAGGGATATTAGGGTTTTATTACAATTCTTGAACAAAATCGTTCCTAGGTACCAGAACAGTTTTTTTGTTTTCAGAGGATGTGTCTGTGTCTGTATTAGCAGAAACATAGCATGGATACAAAGCAGGGGTCTGGTTTTGTGTTGTTTTTAACAGAATGAACTCAAATTTTTTAGTTGTTGTGAGAAAAATGACTACGTGCTAGAGCACCTCCCATATGAAGACAGGCTGAGAAAGTTGGGGCTGTTCAGCCAGGAGAAGGCTGCGTGGAGACCTCATAGCAGACTTTGAGTATCTGAAGGGGGCCTACAAGGATGTCATAGAGGGGCTATTCATCAGTGACTGTAGCAATAGGACAAGAGGCAATGGGTTAAAACTGAAACAGAGGAGATCTAGATTGGATATAAGGAAGAAATTCTTTACTATGGGAGTGGTGAGGCACCAGATCAGGCTGCCCGAGTTGTGAATATTCCATCCCTGGTAGTGTTCAAGGCCAGGTTGGATAGAGCCTTGGGCGACATAGTCTAGTGCGAGGTGCCCTGCCTGTGGGAGGTGGCTGGAACTAGATGATCTTAAGGTCCTTTCCAACCCTACATAATCTATGATTCTATGTTAGTTTTTATGAAATACATCCATATTGCAGAATGGAAGCAGTTATTCTTGCACTTTCTTGGGTTTGAATGTGCTTCAGAGGGTGACTGGGAATCTGCTCCAAAAGCAGATGTAGCAACCTCACTCATAGTCCGTTTACTGACCACCCTCCTAGAATCAGGACATGGGGAGTTTTTCTGACTGCCTAGGAGTCTGTCTGAGCCCTTCATAGGACTCCTTCTTGTGTAGTGCCTCAAGTCAAGTTCAGCTGTGAAAAAAACATCTTGAAATGAATAGTTATGGAGACTTTGTTAACTTCCATAGTTTGATTTGCACTTGACTAACTATAAAATGTCACAAACCCTGGAAACCACCTGTTTGCCTCTTCCTTCTTTTGAACTGTTTGGGTTGCATGGAAGTGGCAAACATCTGCAAGTCCTCAGTTACTCATAAACCTTCCTTTCACAGGATGTACCTGTGATGAAATTTAGGTGTAAGATGTGTTATTAACTGTACTTAGGTAGACATGCCCTTCCAGGGTCTTGGACACTTCAAATAATTTTGGCACAATTTCTCCCCCAGTCTGGCTGCTTTAATCTGTGTTCAGGGAACTCAAGCGGTTGTTTGTTCATCTGCTACTTCTTTTTAGCACCTGACTAGCATCTGAAGGAGCTGGAGTTGTAGGTTTCTTGTTTTTAAAATTACTGTTCTTTTGCTTATGTTCAAGCTGAAATTATTCTTCAGAGATAGAGGAAGAGGCACAGATGAGTCATTCTCCCTCTGCAGTGCTGCAGAAAGTTACTTGTGGCTGATGGCTGAGCTCCTGAGAATAAGGAGTAATAGGAGGCAGCTGGAAAGGCTGTCTTTTAGAACTGATTGGAGTACTTAAGTTTACGATCAATGAAAATGCTTTAGGAAAAATGACATTTTTTAATATGTCTGCTGTTAAAAGCCACATTTTTAGAGCACTGAAGGGCTATGAAATAATGTTTCACGTTTGGGCATTAAGTATGAAGGAAGATAGGATCTCTCTTTGGACTGTGAAATTCTTAGAAAAATGTTTCTAGGTCTGGAAACTGCTATTTGATATCATGGCTGCAATCCTGAGGCTCTAGATAGCAGCAAACGCGTATTTCATCAAGCCGTGTGAATATACATGATCGCATAACTCAATGAATGGTTGATTGTTTTAAAATAATTGTTAAGAGCCCTGTGACCTCATCCTTTAGTGTGAAAGAAGCCAAGAGATTATAATTTTTTTCCTTATTATTATTCACTGTTTTTCTCTAAATGCAAATCAAACAAATTCCAAATATTTCAAAATATACGTGAGTAAAGATTCAAGTAAATGACGAACACATGGAAGATAAAAGTAGAAATAAACATGATCTTGCCTGTTTGCTGACTTTGAATGCCAGTTCTGTCTAACATCTGCCATGGTGGAAGCAAGACAGAAGAGGAAAGAGAAAGGTTATCTGTAGATGTTTCAATCCTCAAAGAATCTGACATCTAATAACTATTTCACAACCATACTTGTGACAGCTGGTCTTTGGGGTAGAATTTACTGTAAGAAATGCCTTTGCCTGGTTTTATTGCTGCTGCATTCTAACCACTTCACATACTAAAAGTAAACATAACGATATAAGCTGTACAAGCATCTTTGTAAAACGTCATGTGTGCTATGTATGGTTGGTATAAATGACTGTCCTTGGCTAGCCTTTTGTAACCACTGTAATTTACAGCTAAAGAATGTGGCTTTTGCAAGAGGAATATGTTTTCTCCCTTGCAGTTAGAGAAATAATATAAATTTTAGATTGACAGGATAGGGATCTAATTGCTATGGGGTGATTTGAGTGTCCGCGGTGTTCCAGGAGGCTCAGACAAGCATGTCTGGGTGGTGCCACAGGAAATTTTACTTGGACTTTAGTATTTAAATAGAAACTGCTTGGATCCTGCCAGCCTTACACTCTGCCTGCCTGCATCTATGTATCCAGGTCAGTGTTCCTGAAACGACAGTGCTGTGACTGTGGTGGTGGGCAGAAAACGGCGTGCCTGGAGCCTTTCATCTTCCTGTTCCTCTTTGCTTGAAGTTGCGACCCAGGCCTTATGGCTTCTGGGGCTTTGCTTTACAGTGATTGTTGTGTGATGTTGGTGAATAGTGACTGCTGTGTTTACTTAACCTTTCAATGTAGTACTTTGGGGTATGGTAAAGTTTCTAAAGATTGGTTTGGAAGTTTGTAGAAACTCCCTGGGAGTGTTATCTTCACAATTGCAACGGATGAGAGGTCCTCCTCATCTTTGCTTCTTCCCCTTCTCACTTCTTTCTTGTCTTCTGCTCTAAAGAAACCACTCCATTTGGCAACTGTTTGAAACCAGCTCAGAGTGGTTACCTCTAGCTAGCTTGTGCTCAGCTTGGGCTGTCAGTCAGCTGTAAATGCGGAACAGTTTGAGTCAAACTTGCAGTAAGAAAATGAAAATACACTCTTATGTTTATCACAGAAGAGGTGGAACATTTGGATGCTGCTTTGTGTTATATCAGATATCTGTATAAGAGGGAACACTGGTTCCCACAGAATGGGAATATCGTTGTAGTTTTCAATTTTCTTATTATTTTTTTTAAATTTACTTACTTGATACGCTTTTTCATATTTTTTATTAAAAAGTGCAGCAGTTAAGAGTTAATAGTGATGCAGACAGTGGTAAATCTGCAGTTAGGTTTGGAGATTTCGTCTGTTTTAAAATGAACTGTGCTTTTTAGGAAAGCATATTTTCTAGTCTTTTCTGATCATATCATGGACAAATCAAAGTAATTCATTGATGTTTAGGAGTTTGTCTTGCTAATAAGTTTTGAGTTTACATAATTGTCATTGTTTACCAGGCAAGAAGGTCCTGTTGGAACATTTGAACATCTGAATTCCAACTTTTATTTTTTTTTTTTACGTTTTCTGAAGATAAGAAGCTCCACTAAAGCCTGGTCAGTGCTGCACTGAAGCAACTGAGAAGTATTGATTAAAAAAAACCAACAAACAAACAAAGGGGGCTGGGGAGAGGGGAGACATGGGGGATGCCAGCAACCCAGCCACTGAGGGTGATGTTAGTCAGCCTAGTCTTTTAGTGTAGGAATGTTTTAAGCAAAGTGAGGATAAACAGTAGATGCCAAAGCATTCTTCCTAGGGCATAGGACCTTGTGGCGCATTTTAAAGGATTTGATCTCATTGGGAATGTATGGAGGACTCAATTTAAGCAGTTCCTTCACTATTATTGTCAGCTATTCTTATTCACTTCCTTTGTTCTTACTGTGCTAATCCGATTTCAGTGTGCTCATGCAAAAGGTAGAAGCTGTCCTGTGAAGGAGGGTATCTTTCTGAGTGCTGTTGGTCTTGTGTATTCTTCCACCCTCAGTCTTTTTGGAAGCTATGTATTGGAAAGGCTTTGAGATCAGTGGAAGTTAATATTAACCAACGGCAAAGATGTATGATTTTGGAGTAGCCTTTGTCACTGTGTTTGTATATGTAGGTTGGAAAGACAACTAGTTAAGATGGGGTCATGCTTTCAAAATTCTCTTTGCAGGAGAAATAAAGGAATGATTAGTTTTAAACAAAACCTGAGATGTGAGTGTGATCAGAGCTGAAGCCCTGTGTTTGGGGTTGCAGAGAATCTGTAAACAGTGTGCCCTTAACTGAAAGTATTTTTATTTTACACATAAATAACAAAATGTCCTGAGTTTGGGCAAAAAGGATGATAGATATCTGGGTGGGCTGCAGACTGCCCCTGTTGGAACAGGCATTAGCTGGAGTGTTTACTCCTGTTTAAGTATTTGAGGTCCTATAAAGAAGTCTTTTGAAAATAATTATGCAAACTAAAAGCTTTCATTATGATACTACCCACAAAATGACATGCTTACTTAACAGTGGAATGGCTTTCTGCCTTTTTTCACTAGAAATGTGCCCAGTAACTACTGAATTAATCATACAATTAACCAGTTGTTTTGGGAAGTTCTGTGTTGTGGAGACCGGTGTGTCCTTCCTCATAGCGAACAAATGATGAACTATTTGTGGTTAATTTCTAGATTGTTTTGCTTGAAGGGAAGTCTAGTTGCTTTGGAACCACTTTAGTCAAATAAAAATGGAATTTTTTCAGTTGCGGCATATTGTACCAGCTTTTCTCCTGAATGGAAAAATTGACCAATACTGCATTCTGTAGTTCCAAGGTAAATCTTTTGTCTGGGATAAAGTCCTGGTCTCCACTCAGTATGACACTATAATTCCTATTTAATTCGGTGGAAACAGGACTTCACCCTTGAATATGACCTCAATATGTAGTAGATCTACTTTAAATGTGAGTAGGATGGTGATTAAACAGCAGTTAAGAACAGAACAAAGCCTCTTGTCAAAGTAGATAAATGTGCATGTATGTTACTTTTGACTTACCCTGGTTCCTAGAACAGATCCAGAACTCTTGTTATTTCAGTTTACAGGTCCTCCAATAAAATATATTTCTATACTATTACAAAAATCATTCAGCTAATGCTGCTTTCCTTTGACTGTGGACTTGTGTACAGAGATGAGAGAAAAGCATTACAGAAGTTTCAAAGTCAGACAAAGCACAGAGCTTAAAAAAATCCCCAAACAACAAAAGGATGGCTTTTTGTGCTGGTCTCAGTAAACCATGGTTTGATGGTCCCAGCTGTAGCCATTGGAAATTAAGATGCTAAAAGCAAAACTGGCCAAGAACCACATGAGCTTTTTGTCTGGAGCGTGTTACTGGCTCCCATGCTGTCAGGAGAGGGAGAAGAAAGGCAGCCCCAGCATAAGGTCCTGTTTGGGCTGTGCCTCCAGGTGAGGGGCCTGCTTGCTGCTTCTGCTTACCTCTGAGAGTGCTTCTTATCAGCTCAGCAGGTTCTGCTCTAAAAGATTTAAAGGTGGTGGTTGAGGGGTATTTTAAAGGGAAAGTTTTGGCTTGTTAGCTTGACAGAGCTTTGGGCTTTTTGTGCATTAAAAAAAAATAAAATAAAATCCTCTTTGCTTCTCTTCAGATGTTATTCAAGATATTGATCTTATGATTTAAAAAGTACCACACCACCACCCCCAAGCAAAAAAAGACAACCACCAAAAAAATCTTAGTAACAAAAAAACTTCCTCCTTGTTTAGCATAAAATTATTCCTGGCAGATCTTGGCTAATTTATTCTCATGATTTATATTTCTGATTAGATAGTTCCTTCCCTTCCTGTTATTTTACTATTCTTTCCTCTCTGATGTATTTTTAGAGAGCAATCGTATATATTTTCAACCTAGCAAACAGGCCAAGCTCTTCTGATTTTCCCTTTCAACCATCTTCTCCCTTCCACTGGGCCTCCCAGACCTTTGCTTTACCTCTGTAAGTGTGATTACTCCTTTCTTTGCAGCAGAATTGTATGCAGCACTTCAGGAAAGGCCATCTTACCTAGGACCTAATATTTCTTTATTTTTTTGATTTACATGGTAACAGACTGTTTTTCTACAAGGATTCTGTCTTACTCCAGCCTTTTTATTTTTTTTTATTTTTTTTTTTTTTTTAGTTCAGGCTCCTTATCTTGTTTCAGTTGCTTTCCTTCCCTTCCTCCTGGCTTTTTCTACTTTTGAGCTTCAGCCTGGCCCTGATGTTCCCTTCCTTGTAAGGTATGACTGCCTCTTCCTCCCTCCCACCTGTAGGGCTTCTTAAACTTGTCACCTGTTTTCAGCCAGGCCGTGCCTCCTCCTTTTTGACCCTGGCTCTGTGTTTCTTTTCCTTCTCTCCCTCCTTCCATACCAGGTTAAGACTCTGAATTTGCTCTGCTTCACCCTCCACTCTGCCCCTTGTTTCCTTCCCCGACAAGTTTTTGATCCAGATCTTTATTTCAATATATATGATTTTCCTCCCTCAGTTCTTTTGTTCCTCCAGCTTGATCTTTGATGATTTCCTGCTGCTGTGGTACTAACAGGGGCCACTGGAAGCTTCAGTTCAATTTGGCACAACTGAGAGCTGTCATGAGAGGGAAGTTCTGCCCTCCTCCTTGCAGCCTTGTGGTAAATGCACTTGAGCATCTTAGTGTGTGTAGTGTGGTTTGCTTTAAGATTGGATAGAGGCTCTAGCTTAGTTAGTGAGGATAGAATATGTGGAGATCTTAGCAGTTATTCCTAAATCTGTCTATTGTGTGCTTGCTTTATTTTCAAATTATTTTTTTACTGTATTTGTTGTTTTTTTTAACTTGGATACGAAAGCATGTTCCTTGTATAAATATTACCCATGACATATTAAGACTTGTCTCTAAGTGTGTGTTTTTCAAAGATTTAGGATTTTAGGATAGCTAGAACTACTTTATCCTAAGCTTTTTTTATAGAAGTAGGTTCTTGTCAGAAATATAAAAAAAGGAAGATTTTAAAATTTCTCTTTTAAAATCTCATTTTGTTATATGCATATATTTAAAAATATTTGTCAGGATAATTAGATAAATGTAGATTTTACAATAGGAAATAATTTGCCGTAAGAGTACTATGGAGATACTGAGCAATTTGCACAAGAATAAGTTACATTTTCGAAAGGACAGAATCAGGTCAGTTTTGTTGTTGAACTTGTCCACTCAAAACATAGTTTAAAACAAATAAGAACCAAGGAAAATAAGTATTTGTGCAAAATTAATGTTTCCCTATTTTTAATTCTAGCAAGCTATTAAAAACCCATAAAATTTTCACTACTACATCAGCCAAATTATGTAGCTTTGTTTTAATCTATTATGCATAAAATGAAATAAATTGAAATAAAAAAATAATAGGTTCCAAGTACAAAATACCAACAAACATTTAAAGGTAAATTAGATTTTCAGCTGTAGGTTTTATTGATCTGTTATTAAGCTTATCAGTAGTGACAGGCATAATTACCTCTGGGTATGATCTGTGTCCATATGCCAGACAGTGCTATATATTTGGTTAATAACTATTTGCTTTACATTTGATTCTTCTGTATTATATTTATACTGTTGGCTGCTGTGATTTTGTGATTTAGGTAAGATTTTATTTCCTTAAAGTAGTACTTGTTGTGCTCATGATGTAGGTTTTTTCCTCAATTTGTGCAGCATCATGTAGATATTAAACTGTTAGCTCTTGAGTACTAGGGGTCCAGCTTGAAATGTAAATGAAGTTAGTGTTGTTGGTTTTTTGTTTGTTTTGGGTTTTTCTGTAGGGTTTTGTTTGTTTGTTTTCTGGAAGGAAAAAGAATGACAAAACAGCAAAATGTGTTTTTTCGTATGCCACAAACCCCCCAAAATCTCCTGAGGCAACAAATAGACATAATATTGACTGAAATATCTAATATCTGCTCACTGCTTGGCAGAGATAATACTGAGCCACCCTTAACAAATCTGTACTGTTTCAGAGCCCACTACATAGGTTTAGAAGCATATAACTGTTATGAAGGAAGTAATGGCATTACAGTATCCTGCTTCAATTTACTCCTTGATGCAAACAGTTTAAAGATGTCACAAATTAAAAAAAAAAAAAAGTGATGAAAGCTCAAATTAGGATTTTTTACGTGCTTTGTAAGTGCCTCTCTATTATGAAACTGAACCTCTTTAATTTCAAATGAACAAATTTGTTAGCGTTAAAGGTAAACAAGCAAAAATGTAAACATGCTTGCATAGATGAAGTCTTTCTACTTTTGGCAGTATTGTGAATCATTTTTTGGTTTCTTATCATCTTGGAGACTAATGTAGGGATTCATCAATTTGCTTGGGCATCACAAAGGAGTGCTACAGACAGGGGACTTAGGGATCGCTCTAAGCCTCTTCTTTATGAGGGACTTCCCCTTTGGGAATTGAAGGCATATTTTTATTTCTAATGTTCTTTTCCACTCCAGCTGACATGCTGTCCGACCTAGCAATACAAGGTCCTGAACTCTGTCTTCATTTAACTGGCATTGTTAATACTGGGTCCTTCAGTTGGACTTGGAGTGAGATCCCGATGAAAGCCTCTGCATGTTTATTAGAACAAAATGGTGCAAACTATTTGGGGTGAGGAGGTGGGAACTGACTGCCTTTTTGGTGGTGGTGATAGGAGGTGATAGGTTTTTCCCTTGAGGTGGTGATGAATGCATCTGAATCACCATAATAAAGTGCTTCAGGGTTGTTTCATAATCTGTGGTTGCTCTCTCACTGCACATCAAAATAGACATTATTGTTGTTTCCATGTTCTTACGATTTCTCAGGAGTCTGGGAATGCATTTGTCATCTCCTGCACTGTGGTTTGTTTTTTTTTTTTTATTCGTTCTTTTTAGTTCTGAAGCATAAGAGGTACTAGCTCCCTCCCCCCCCCCCCCAGTTTATTAGGTCTTCTTCAGTGGCCTCTGTCACCATCTTTGCCATTTAATACCGAGTATGTAAAATCCTCCACAGAAGGCCCAAAATAGGGAAAGAAAAATCTGGATCTGGCAGGAGAGGAGTTGCTCTCGCTGTAGCCCATCTGAGAGCTGAGGTATTATCTAATGAAGCATCTTAGTAACTAGGGAGACTGAAAGCAGAAATCCTTTGCATTCATGTGGAATCTTGGCTTACCAGTTAATTGGAAAGAAACCCCAAACAACCCAGGATACCTATGTCAGCACTCCTTTTTTTTTTTTTTTGAGTAGAACAGGCTGATGTTATGACCTGTAAATCCTATTGTATGTTTCTATCTACAGGGACATTTACTGTGTATTAAAAAAAAACCCGAGCAATGACCTATAACCTATGTAAGTTGCAAAATACCAATATAAAGTGTTATTATGTAATGTGCATGTAACCAAAAGAATTACAGCGTTCTCTGGGCCCAATTTAATTCTCATCCTGTGGACTCTCACGATGCTGTTAAGGACATATGAGCCTCTTCTTTTCTGATATTTTGTGATTCATGTGGCAAAGCCGAAGCTAGTACGAAGAAATAAGTTGCTAATGTGTTAGGTATTCACACACAAGTCACCTTCCTTGAAACTTTAGTTGTACTCTCGCTGTTATTTAGGAAGGAGTTGCAGTGTAAAAAGCAGAAGAATAGTTTATTTGGCCAGAAACCAGTTTGGTAGCAGGCTCACTTGGAGGCTGGTGCCTCTGTGGAGTTGGTGTTTCACAAAATCATTTCTGCCCTGTGCTTGCATTCCCCTTCCTGCTGCTGCAGCTTGTCCGAGTACCAACTGCAAAACTGCGACTGCAGGAGGCTTTCTTCAAAGATCCTGAGTGCGTACTTAGGCTTGATGGCACATGTGAAAACTGCGTCACTCATCTAGATTTATGTGCTAGGCATATTAAAATGGTTCAGGCGTGATTGCAGTATGTTTTTTGTTCTACTAGACTTTGAATGAAGGTAGTATTTGTAGCTGTGGTCGTATGAAAGCTATGACAGTGCAGAATATGTAGTAGGGAATGAAGAGGGGGAGATACACTGTTTAAGCTGCATGATTTTTCCTTAACTTTTTATCATGTACCACAACATAACACATTTGTATCACTTTTTTAAAAAAACAACCAAAACCAAAAACGTTTGAAATTTTGAAGAAAAGGTTGCTCTATTATTGAAGAAAACTGTAGTAATGAAATTTGCATATGGATATCTTATCCAGTCTTAAAAAAAAGTATTTTTATAACTTTATCAAAATTACGTATTTCTAAAAATTTTAAGTTGTCTGTTTACTTAACTAAGATTCATTACTCTGAGGAAAACTAATTTGACTTTCTTTGAGATAATACATAAAGAATCCATGATTCACCTATTAGGCATACTGCATGGTATTTCTGAAAATAATTGAAGAGGAGGAGGCCTACCCGAAGCACCCTAGTGTTAACTGCAGAGGTCTTGGGAGTGATGTAGTTGAGCAGGATCTGTCAAAGCTGTGATGAGTTAATAGTGAAGAACACAAGTGATGACATGCATTTTCTGTTGGTTGACCTTTTAAAATATTTGATAGTCTTTCTAGTGTTATTTTTAAATGAGCTTTCCTTGAAAATATGCCATTATCTTACTTCACTTTGTTTCACTCCACCTTCACCCGATTTTAGTTTTAGCTCTCCTTCTCCCCTTCTTTTTTCACATTTGTCAGATGGAGAAGTGCTGTCGGGGTTGTGAAGCACAAGCAGTGAGATGTCCCCTGTTGTGCCTCAGAGATTATTCAAAGAAGAGTAATGGGGAAGTGGGGAGAAACTGGAGGTAATATCCTGAAATATATCTTAAGAACAGCCTGAAAGGAGTGTCCATAACCTTGGTATCTTCTGTGCTTATTTTGGAAGGGTACTGGCAGGTCCATACAGTTAAGCTGCAGGTTATTGTCCGTGTGAGCTTCCTCTTCTGCCTGCACCACAAGTTTTTCCTTTCTCTGTAAGTAATTAACTCCATAGCTGGTTCTATAGGTGGTGGTGTTTATGGCCTGCAGGGTTAAAACTCAGTTAGTAACCATAGCAGCTAACAATGATCCTGGGTGTCTGGCAGCCTTTCACCAATTCAGCACATTTTTTAAGCTGTAGGATTGGGTTCCTGGGTCTGTGTTAGCAGTTTGATTGTCCTCAGAGCTCCATTCCTAGTAGGACAGCTTAGAGTGCACTTCCTAGTGGATTTGGGGTTTTGTTTTTTGTTGGTTTTGTTTTTTTTTTTTTTTTTTTTTTCTGTGTGGAATCTGAACCTTCTTACCTAGTAATAAAGGTTTAAAAAAGCGCACCCTGACACTGCGTATCAAAACCTAGCCCAAAACTTGTTGCATGACTAGTTGTGTGTTATGGATACCTTGAAGAGTAGCAGAAGAATCTTTGGAGTATTGCTTCCTCCATACTACAGCCTTACCTGTAAAATATGGAGACTCCTACTTCACAGACAATGGCTCATTTTGGTCTTAGAGAGACCCAATTAGTACATTATGGAGGAGGGAAGGGCACAACTTCCCTTTTGCCTGCTACATGTATGTTTGAAGAGCTTTGGCATGGTGGAATAAAAAATTACTCTGCATGTTTTGAAAGGAAGCTTAAAAATGTATGTCCTGGTTTAGGGCTTACATTTCATCTGTTGTGTTGCTTAAGCAGTTGGAGAAGGCAACAGCAATTAAATCTAACTGCAAAATCTCTGGTTAAAAATACATATTTATTTTCCTTTCTTATGCTAATCAAGGTCCCTTGGTATGTGTAATAGAAGGGATTGTATCGCTTCCATTTAGCACAATGATCTTAGTTCTCACTTCTTTTAAGCTCATTTTGAAAAGCAGAAGGCTGCTCTGGCTTTTAAATGGCTGTGCACAAGAACTGAAAGTACTCAGATAACAATTTTATTTTCTCATAAGGCTTGCATTAACAAGGTAGTAATAGGACTGCCAATGCAATGGACTTGGTCTTTTGTAGGTAACCAAAAAAAGTACAGGCTACTCGCTTCAAATCAGTGCATGTAGGTGGTAAGTACCATTATCCCTGTATGGAGACCAAGGTTTCTTTAAAATGAAGGAGTTTCTGTAGCGGTACTCTGTTTTGTCTAGTGTCCTATTTTCAGCACTCAGCAGTAATGGATAGTTGAGAGAACAGTCAGTAGACTCTTCTGAATTAATCTGTCACTGGAGTGTTTCTTGTTACCTCTCAAAATGGGAGTGTGAAACTGCCTTTAAACCATTTTATTTTTCTGTTTTATATATGATGCTGTATATCCTGCCGGTTCTGGGCTTGTTGCTTTGAATACTGAAGAAGTGCTTAGTCTATCTGCTTCCAGTGCCCATCTTGCTCTTTGTTATAAGCTGTAATTGCATTGGCTGAGTAGATACACATCATCCTTTCCATTTATTTGTATGAAAATTGGGTTGTGATCTAATCTCGTTGGCTCCTTGCTTCATCTCTTTAGCTCAGGAAAAATCTTTGTGAATTTTTAAAGGAAAGTCTAAGCTCCTCTGCTTTATTCAAATTGCCTGTTTTCTTTGTTAAATTGGGTCTTCCAGCTAAGCTGACTGTCACTTATAATTTAAATATGACGAAGGAGGTGGATTTATTGAATGCTGAATTGCATTTAGTTTTATTACCTTGAAAACCTTTAGGACAAACCAAAATTATAGTGATGGTTGGCTGCTACAATCAATAGGGTACAGGAGAAGGACAGGATAATATCATGTCTGCCTTTTTGATTACATCATATGGTAATCACTGAGCTGATATTGCCCACAACCTACTTTTTAGTAACATGAACTTCTAAAATCATGTAATTTGGATGGTCAGTTTTTTTCTGGAGCCGTGGAACAGGGGGTTAGATGCATATTACAGTTTGTAGGTACCATTTTACAAATCTGTTCAGAAGAGCTGCTGCATTTCTGTTGTTGAAGGGAAAAAGTCCGATAGAAAGGAAGACATTGCATCAGTGATACTATTTTGAAATGTAATAATATGTTAGCATTAGTTTTCCCAAGAGAGTTAACTATTTGTGACTAAGTGTGTGTATATGCTGATAGAAGAAATGTACAGATTGAAGTAAAAAAAAAATGCTGAATTGGTAATGCCAGTTCTTTAACACTACTTGGCCTGCTAGAAGCCTTCTTAACTCTCTGTACCTTTCTTTTTCTTCTCCTTCAATCTTCCTTCTTTCAATCAAGTGATTGATTACAGAAATTATCTATACCTCAGCTTAGATAATACTGTATATGTAATCCTAGGAGAGAAATGGTGTGAATATGCCTCTCTTGCCCATTACAGTACTGGGCTGTAATGGAGTTGAGCTTTCCTGAATTTAGCACTCAGAATCCAGATGTACAAATTTGCAGCTGCTAACTATTTTTTGCAATAAAACATAGGTGCTAATTTTAACTTGCTGCTGTCACACTGTGCTGTAACTGCTGTCCTTCAGGAGAAGGGACTCGGTGTCTCAGAAAAGTGGCTGTGCAGAGGTAGAGGTGGAATGGTTTATCACAGTATCACACAGTATCACAGTATGTTAGAGATTGGAAGGGACCTCAAAAGATCATCTAGTCCAATCCCCCTGCCAGAGCAGGAACACCTAGATAAGGTTACACAGGAATGTGTCCAGGCGGGTTTTGAATGTCTCCAGAGAAGGAGACTCCACAACCTCCCTGGGCAGCCTGTTCCAGTGTTCTGTCACCCTCACTGAGAAGAAGTTTCTTATCAAGTTTAAGTGGAACCTCTTGTGTTCCAGTTTATACCCATTACCCCTTGTCCTATCATTGTTTGCCACTGAGAAGAGCCTGGCTCCATCCTCATGACACTCCCCCTTTATATATTTATATACACTAATAAGGTCCCCCCTCAGTCTCCTCTTCTCCAAACTATAGAGACCCAGCTCCCTCAGCCTTTCCTCATAAGGGAGATGTTCCACTCCCTTAATCATCTTAGTTGCCTTGCGCTGGACTCTCTCCAGCAGGTCCCTGTCCTTCTTGAACTGAGGGGCCCAGAACTGGACACAATATTCCAGATGCGGTCTCACCAGGGCAGAGTAGAGGGGAAGGAGGACCTCTCTCGACCTATTGACCACCCTCCTTCTAATACACCCCAGGATGCCATTGGCCTTCTTGGCCACAAGGGCACAGTGTTGGCTCATGGTCATCCTGCCATCCACTAGGACCCCCAGGTCCCTCTCCCCTACACTACTCTCTAACAGGTCGTTCCCCAACCTATACTGGAACCTGGGGTTGTTCCTGCCCAGATGCAGGACTCTACACTTTCCCTTGTTATATTTCATCAAGTTATTCCCTGCCCAACTCTCCAGCCTGTCCAGGTCTCGCTGGATGGCAGCACAGCCTTCTGGCGTGTCAGCCACTCCTCCCAGCTTAGTGTCATCAGCAAACTTGCTGACAGTACACTCAATTCCCTCATCTAAATCATTGATGAGTATATTAAATAATACTGGTCCCAATACTGACCCTTGAGGCACTCCACTAGATACAGGCCTCCAACTGGACTCCGCCCCATAGACTACAACTCTCTGGCTTCTGTCCTTCAGCCAGTTCGCAGTCCACCTCACTACCTGATCATCCAGGCCACACTTCCTCAATTTAGCTATGAGGATGCTGTGGGAGACTGTGTCAAATGCTTTGCTGAAGTCAAGGTAGACCACATCCACCGCTCTGCCATCATCCATCCACAATGTTATTTCCTCATAAAAGGCTATGAGGTTGGTCAAGCATGACTTCCCCTTGGTAAAGCCATGTTGACTGCCCCTCATAACCCTCTTATCCTTGACATGCCTTAAGATGGCACCAAGGATAAGGTGTTCCATCACTTTCCCAGGGATGGAGGTGAGGCTGACCGGTCTATAGTTACCCGGGTCCTCCTTCTTGCCCTTTTTGAAGACTGGAGTGACATTTGCTTTCCTCCAGTCCTCAGGCACCTCTCCCGTTTCCCAAGACTTGGTAAAGATGATGGAGATTTATAATTTGTCCTTAGCAATTTGTATCCTTTATGTCATTTTAATATATATTTTATCCATCTGTGTATCAAAATAAGTAATTTTCAAATTTGTTCCCTTCTCCCTCAAAACTCTGAGTTCATCAAACAATTGTCAATAATGCAATGGGTTTTAGTCTACCAGTGCCTGCTGACTCCTGTGTTCCTGTTGTTCTAGACCCAAAGCTTGGTTTGCCTGACTTCTGGCTTTGTTTGAACATGTTTTGTATTTAGCAACCTAAACTATGGACTGACTGAATTTTCAAGGGAAAGAGGGAAGGAGTTTCCTTTTCCACAGCCAGGTCTTTGGCTGGAGCTGATGCCCAACCTCCTGGATTGTTAATCCCCATTTCAAAGCATCTAGTTAATTTCATTACTTGAGTTGTTTTCCCCGCTTCCGTTCCTCTTTAGTCTTATTTATTATGGGAATAGTGAGTTTCTGTTACAAACTCTTTCACTTTTTCTTCTCAAGTACCACATGTAATTAGGTGCAACTTGTTAGCAGGACCATTGTAGACATGCCTGCTTATTGTAGGATTCCTATTTCTTTCCCTTTCAACAGCACAGCCTCCTATTGTCATAATGCATACTTACTGGCTGGAAAGTGGCTGTGTGACAAAGGATGAGGAAAAGGCTGATTTACTTAATGCCTTCTTTGCCTCAGTCTTGAATAGTAAGACCAATTGTTTTCCAGGCACCCACTGCCCTGAGCTGGCATATAGGTACAGGGAGCAGAATGAAGCCCCCATAATGCAAGGGGAAATGGTCAGTGACCTGCTACACCACTTAGGCACACACAGGGCTCTGGGGCTGGATGGGATCCACCCAAGTGTACTGACGGAGCTGGAAGAAGTGCTCACCAAGTCACTTTCAGCCATGTGTCAGCAGTTCTGGCTAGCTGGGAAAGCCCCAGTTGCTTGGAGGTTAGCAAATGTGACACCGTTTACAGGAAGGGCCAGAAAGCAGATCTGGAGCCTGTCAGGCTCTCCTCAGTGCTGGGGATAGTTACATAGCAGATCATCTTGAGTGCTATCATATGGCACATATAGAGCAACCAGTCCATTAGGCTCAGTCAGCATGGTGTTATGAAAGGCAGGTCCTGCTTGACTAACCTGATCTCCTTCTATGAGAAGGTGATGAACTTAGTGGATGAAGGAAGGGCTGTGGATGTTGTCTGCCTACATTTTAGTACAGCTTATGGCACAGTTTCCCATGGCATTCCCCTTGAGAAACTGGTTGCTTGTGGCTTGGAGAAGTGTACACTGGGTTAAGAACTGTCTGGATGGCTGAGCCCAAAGAGTGGTGGGGAATGGAGTTAAATCCAGTTGGCAGCCAGTCACAAGTGGTGTTCCCTGGGGCTCTGTACTGAGGCTAGTGTTGTTTAACATTTTTAACCACGATCTGGATGAGGAGATCGAGTGCACCCTCGGTAAGTTTGCAGGTGGCACCAAGTTGGACAGGAATGTTGATCTGCTGGAGGACAGGAAGGCTCTACACGGAGGATCTGGACAGGCTGGATCTATGGGCCGAGGCTTAGTGCTGGGTCCTGCACTCAGTTCACAACAACCCCATGCAACTTTGCAGGCTTGGGAAGATTGGCTGGAAAGCTGCTTGGCGGAAAAGGATGTGGGGTGTTGGTAAACAGCCAGTTGAATATGAGCCAGCTTGTGTCCAGGTGGCCAAGAAGGCCAACAGTATCCTGGCTTCTGTTAGAACTAGTGTGGGCAGCAAGACTAGGGAAGTGATTGTCCCTCTCTACTGGGCACTGGTGGGGCCACATCTCAAATCCTGTGTTCAGTTTTGGGCCCCTCACACTGAGATGCTGGAGTGTGTTCAGAGAAGGGCAGTGAAGCTGGTGAAGAGTTTAGAGGACAAGTCTTAGGAGGAGCTGAGGGAACTGAGGGTGTTCAGCCTGGAAAAAAGGAGGCTCAGGGGAGACCTTGGCATTCTCTACAACTACCTGAAAGGAGGTTTTAGTCTCATCTGCCAAGTAACAAGCAATAGGATGAGAGGAAATGGTCTCACATTTTTCCAGGGGTGGTTTGGATTGGGCACTAGGAAAAATTCTTCACTGAAAAAGTTGTCAAGCATTGGAACAGGCTGCCCAGAGGAGTGGTTGAGTCCCCGTCCCTGGAGGTATTTAAAAGATGTTTACGTGTAGCCCTTAGGGACATGGTTTAGTGTTGGACTTGGCAGTCTTGGGTTTATAGTTGGATCTGATGATCTTAAAGGTCTTTTCCAACTGAAACGATTCTGTGATTCTATAAGGATGTCTATAGGACTCTGCTGTTGTCTAAGGAAACTCAGAAAGGCTAGTTTGCATCCTGTTCCAATTGCCCGCTTATCTGGAAGCTTTCTTGCAGTTACTCTAGCTGTGAATTTACAAACGAGTACCTCAACATGCCATGGAAAATACTAAGTGGTCTCCATTGGATACAAGGTAGGTAGTACCTTGTATATTACAGTGTTTGGAGGCTTTGTTCCCTCTCTACTAGACTTGAATCTCGGAGGTTTTCATTATTACTGCAGCAAGCAAAAGTGTCATCTGGCTGTGGTGAGGTGCACATGCTCTTGGATTTTGTTTTGTTGTTTTCTCTGACATCTGTATAGTGTAACTCTGGATTTACTTCCTCTGAATAACAGAAAGACATGTCTAATACGCTTTTCTGCTATGTAAGTCCTTACAAATACATAAAGCTAACTTTATATATGTAAAGTGACAGGATGAGAACTACCAAGCAGGGTTTTTTTTTTTTTTGTTACTGTTAAACCCTGTTGTATCACTGCTTTTTGCCCTGCTCAGCTTCTTCAGCCAGGCACTGCTTGGTTGTAGTTACAGGCGATGCTGGTGATGTCAGCATTGCTACTTCTGCTTCAGAGTAGATCACACACAAGTGTGGAATTAAGTTCAACATGCTAAAATCTACATAATCATTTCCATATTTTGTAGCATTGAAATGGAATAGCTTTTTCAAGAAAAATACGTGAGAAAATCTGGGCAGCTTTCACAAGTTTCGTGACCCAGCTGGATTTCCCAGTTTGTCTTATGATGAATTTGGACAGTATTTCTACTGGTCACTTTCAGATGATGATGATTTTTTAATGTATCCAACAGATATCCATTCAAGCAGTGACTGGGGAATAGGATTGAAAGAATCAGAGTGTTCTTGTTTAAATAATTGAAGCATCCACTTAATTGAGAAAGATTAGATTTATTAAATAAAGCTTGCAAAATGAAATGGAGTATAAATGAGTTTCAGTTGTCTTGCCTTATACTCAAAAGGACTTTGCATATAATATGGCAATTTAGATTTTTTGTTATTTAATACACTGAGCAGTTACACAGTTTTGGTGTTCATTTATGCAAAATAATTTCCAAAGACACTATTCACTGCAGTACCGTGGAGTCTGGAAAATATTTTGTATCAAAACAGTCTTCAGCCATCTTTACTATTAGAAATTTCATGTTGTCAAAATAGGGAAAAAAGTTCAAAAAATGAGATGTGAGAAGTGATTGGTGGTAAAATTTAGCTGTGCTCTCCAGAGGTCACTTTAAAAATTGCTGATGTTTAGAAATGTGCTGTGAGGACTAATTCTAATTTTCTGCAGTTTTATTCAGTTAACCTTGTTGCATATGAGGTATGTGCATCTGTGTGTTAATTAAGAATGCAAGACACATAGTTACGATAATTCTTGTGATTTAATAGCATTTTCTCCCTTGTTTTAAAAATGTGCTAGAATTTTTGAAGAGCTTGTAAAAGTATTTGAACAAAGATTCTTACTGAAAACGGGTTTAGTGATGATTTTACAATGCTTATTTGAAAAGTATGATCTGTGGCCAACTGCCACACATTTTGAGTGAATGGAAATAAGTGACCAAAGACAAGGACAGAGTTTCTGATTTTGTGGAAAAGGAATAGTATGTTTTTCCAGTTTCAGAAATCTGGACAAATATTTTGAGGTGCTGCTGATCTACCAGGAAACATGAGTAACTAAATGAAAGTCAGTCTTATTTTCTGGCTGTATAATCATCTTTGTATAGAAAATAACATTTGAAATAAAAATTCTCAATAAGAAGAACATTAGAGATAAATAAGACAAATATGTAGATACATAGGAGTTCTTGAGAATTGCATATATGTATCTTTTAAATTGATTTGAATAAAAAGACAGAGGGAATTTCATGTTATTGAAAACTAAACTGCTTTATATTTCACCTCTGATCAGTGAAGCTGTCATGCTGAAGACAGTGTTAGGAGGTACACTAGAGCCTGAGAGAAGAATAAAATCCTGTGCCATATGATAAAAAGGGAGAAGGGAGAAGCTGCTATACTGGATTTTATTACCTGTGTCTTCGGCCTTTTTTTCCCAAATGGTGAATGACTTCCTATTAAACTGTCAATGGTGTTAATGTTAAGGGGTGCTTGGTTCTGTTTAAGGATTTGTGTATTTAATAAATACTTAAGAATTCAGGAAGGGTGGAATTGACCAGTACTTGGCCAGTATAGCCCTTATACTCAAGCTTGGATTTTTTTGCCTTTTTTTTTATGGCTTCCTCCAGTTATTATTGCGCATTTGAGTGGGTCTAGGCACAGTGAATGCAAGATAAAGCTTGTCTAGCTGAGGAAGTGCAGGACTTTTTAAAAAGCATTATTAAGTAATAAGGATAAACGTGATTTTTAAGCATTTAATGTACTTTATAATTGTTGGTTTGGGAGATTCTTGTAGCTGATAGAATTGCAAGCCTTAGCAGATTGACTAGTAATTACCAAACATGTTTGATCATACCAGTTACTTCTCTCCCTTCTTCATAGATGGTTCTTGTCCCAGCACTTCAGCTGTTCAGTGGGCTCATGTGACTCTCGTCGCTGTTTAGTGGGCTCATGTGACTGTTGTCACTGTTCACACCCTGTTCAGTACTCCAGAAGAAATGGAGTCCAAAGCAAACAAACTCTTTCCTCATGCCCTGTAGTCTTTGCCAACTAAAATTTAGGGATTGCATAGATGGCAGATAATGAAATATGTGTTGAAAATGCCTAGGTCTGAAACTACCTGTGAATACTTACAAATTCAGTGAAACAGTCACTGACTGCAGAACTCACATGGTGGAGAGACAGAAGACATATGAAAAGTGGCCAGAAGCAAAATGTAGGATCAGCCAATTCTCTTTAAAGGACTGAATGCTAGATGGAGATATTGTTATAGGCATGTATCAGTTTCATCTCCTTAAACGGGTACTGGCCATAGCATGCCTGAATTTGTTTTTATGACTAGCAGGTCTGTTGTTCTACTGGGATACTGCCTGCCTCTCAGATCTTTACATTTACCACAGCTTACAGGGTAGTGAATGTCATCTTTGCACCCAAGCACATTACATGTATGTTTCATGTTACAGTGCAAGACACATCCAAACTAGTTTGCGTAGCACCAGCTTATGATTGCCTGTCCACCTCCCCAGTTCTGTTTGGGATTTCCTTTCAGCTGTGGAAGCTTCTTACCAGGCCCTTAGATCTGATGGTTACTGCTTGCTTGCTCTGCATTCATATTCCTCTTTCTTTTGTGGAACATCCTCAATAGGCCTTGTAAAGTCATATATTGGAAGTAAAAGGAATCACTTCTCCTTTTATGCTTTCAGTGTAGTATGATATGCATTTATCCCTGTTTCCTTTTCAGAGATCTCTGTACCAAGTTCACCACTCCTGTGAATTCTGGGAAATGTCCAGCATAGGCCTTGTCTAGAGTGGTTAATGACTTTTCTGAAGTAGTCTGTTAGTTGATTTGTGCTTATAAGTATACTGTTAACAAAGTAGAGCACACCTGTGGGTTTTTTGGGGTTATTTTAACTACTGTTGTGCTTGTTCTCCTAGATAACCTTTGTATGTTTCAATATTCCCCCATTTAGCCTGGATCATAGAGGGAGAGGAACAGTGCATTTGCTGTGTGAGAAGTGCTGACAGGTTTTGGGTCTTGTTTTTCCTGAGGAATGGGATTTTTAGATACATCTCATTCACTACACATTTCTTAAACCACAATATGTTAGGTTTCTTTTACTGATGATGACCTTTTAGGGCCGTCTTCCACAAATAAATGAGATTTTCCTTTTCTTTATAGTTTCCCATATAAGAACAATTGGAACAATGCCACTCACTTATGAGTGATACACTGAATGTGAATTGTAATTTGAAGTGGCTATTGCAGCACTTGTGGCATAAATATTTGCTCCTTCCTACTTTTTTTTAATAATCAAACAAGTTTTAATAAACTATCAAAATTAAGTTGGTTTTGCACTTCTTTCAGGTGCTTGAAAGTACAATAAATTCTAATACAAGTTTGTAGGATCTGCCAGTTCTCTCCAGGTACAGTTAGAAGAGGGGAACAGTAAGGAAGGTGGTTTCATGACATTTAACAGTTACATCTTACAATGCCAGTGATTCTGTATTTTCATTAATCTTTATGTAGTGTGATTGGATGATTTTTCCTATTGCTTGTAGACAGCCAGCCACTTCATTCCTCATCAATTATTATGATGTAACATACAACTTGAGTGTTACAAGGTTTTGTGTTATTTCCAAGGGGCAGAGGAAGTTATCCTCACTTCAAATGCTTAAAAATTTTACTATATGATGATGCCTGTTAAAATCAGTAGGACTACCTGTGTGTAAAGCGTACTTCTTCACCTGGAGTGAACATGTCAAGAAGGGCTCCCAATGAAGATAAAAAAAAAAAAAAGGAACCATGTGGTTTCTGCTCTGAGGTGTCAAAGTTAATATTGTAAAGGTAAATAATCCACCCTACACCTGAACTTGAAGATACTTTCAGTAAAGAAGTCTAAATCCAATTGCATCCAGGATATCCTGTAATTTCTAGAAGCTGTCAGTATCTAGGAGGAGGAGTGTTGGTTCTTGCCTTTTCAATAAGAAACACAGTTTGGGGACAGGATGGATAGAGAACCCTCTTGTGAATTGCCTGGAAAAAAAACCTACTCGGCTTTGTCTGCAAGTTCTTCATTTCAACCTTTGTCACAAGTGAAAAGATACTCCCTTCTGCTAAATGAGATTCCTCCCCTATTTTTTTCAAGAGATGTTTGTATTTATATTCATTATCCAGTGATTTTTCTGATGGCTTATTTTTTCTGATGGCTTATTTTTTCTGATGGCTTATTTTTTCTGATTTGTGTTCTGCACACACACACATTTATCTTCAAACTTTCCTTTCCTCTCAGCAGAACTATATAATTAGTATTTTTCTTTTCCCTCCCACTTATTTACAAAGTTAGAGTTTTAATAGCAGTGAGCCTCATGCATACTGGTACCACATGTCATGTTGGGAAACACCATAAAATGGCTGCCTCTGCTTGGAAGGAGACATCCAAAAAAAGATTATACTTTCTCATGCAACTCATGCTATCTTTCTTATCTATAAACAGAAGTCCTACTGAGTGTGCTAGGCAGATACACATCAGTTTTTATCATGTGGACTTGACCATAGTATGTCCTCTACTATGTTTTTTTTTTTTCTCTTTAATACAAGCCAGTGAGTCTGATATCCATGAATGTTTGTGTAAAGTTTCATGCTGGCTGAATAAACACTAGGTTGGGAAACTGCAAATGTAGTTTCAGTATGTGTAACTTCAAAGGTAACATGCCAATCTCTTTTGCAATCATTGAGTAATTATGGGATTGAGTAATTTGAGGTGGGGATTGTGGTCACCAGATCTTCTCATATCTACGATGTTAGGCTTCGCCTCTCCTGCGAACTCTCTCAGGCAGTTGTAGCACTCATCACACCATTTTTTAGTCTTGAGCAACGCTCTTTGCTGTTCTGGATTGGTGTTGAGCATCGTCGTTTGCATTCTTGATGTCTCTTTTCTCCTGAATAAGACCAAAGTGACAAAGATTGTTCTGCTTGAATAGATTGACCCATCCATCTCCTTTTGCCTGCTTGTTCCTTTTTCACAGCTGTTAAAGAGCAGACGGAACATCCAAAAGGTCTAGAGGTTCTACTGTGAAAAACTTTGTCCACAGACTTCCACACTACTAAAACAGTGGCCTGAAGTATAGAGGACAGCCACTGCATTACTGTATGTCAGCCAGGGAGTTTTTGAGACCCCCTTGTTTAAGGTTGAGGTCAATTTTCCCAGCTCTTTTAAGACTTTATGAATAGGGCTGTCTTTTCTAAATATTGAGTCTTTAGGATTAAGTCTAATGCCTCCAAAGAAACATGTGACCTACTTTTTATAAAGGGATATTTATGCATGGTTCTGGGACATCTTTTAATGGGTATTTTTAAAATTCTTGTTCTGAATCTTTTCAGGTTTCTTTGTTTGGTTTGTTTTGTTTCATTGTGTTTTTGTTTTGTTTTGGTTTGGTTTTTTTGTTTGGTTGGTTTTTGTTTGTTTGTTTGTTTGTTTTGTTTGTTTTTCCCCTCCTGAAAAATGATGTCTTCAACCTTGGGAGCAAACTTTTCCATACCAGGCATACTAGAAGGAGAACTACCACTGCAGATGAACGTATCAGCAACATGCTAGAACTCAGAAGGCTGTACTAGACAAAAAGGAATCCATAAGGTGTATGGCCCCATTCCAAACTTCCATGAATTAACCTGTACATGTTGTAATGTTTACTGGAAGCAAGGTCCGATTAAGAAGAAAATTAAATAACAAATTTTGCTTGACAGCTGCAAAGGTTGTAAGACTTGAGGAATGTGGCTGTCAGAAGTGCTGAGGAACTGCCTCTGCCATCAGCTCCCTCTTGAAATTGTTGATGCTTAGCACCAGGAAAAACTGGAATCATAATACATTTTCTTGTGAAGCTGTGGCAGGTGGATGCCAGCAATATTTATGAAGAGATCGCTAGCCCTAAACTGTCAGACTGCAGAAGGATGAGTGTTAAATTCTAATCTCTGATTTACAAGTCTGGCAGCACTTCCTATTCACATGGTATGTGATTTGAATAATGATGTGTCTCCTCCTGATCTCATTAACCCTGATTTAATCCAGGATCTTAGTTCATTAATGCCTGCTAGCTTTCATACAATTTGTTACACAAAAAAGCAAAACTCTAAAAATCCTGTAAAACCGTAACCATCTTTCCAGGTAAATATTTTCATGAGCACTTTTTTGTTCCTGAAAAAGTATTAGCTTGTTTGGGAGGATTCTTTTAAAATACTGATGCATCCTCAGGAATCTCAATATTAATTTTACATGCAGTGAAATTACACAACACTTGCCCTGCCTGCAGTGGTTCAGTGGACTTCTCTGCATAACCTTTATAACTGTATGCTGCAGAGGATTGAGTAATTGGGTTGATACAATAGAGAGCATATATTTGAAGACAGGCCTATCGAAGAGCAACAGAAATTTCTGTCATTTGCCCAAACTTTTTTACAGCACAGTTCTTCATTCTGTAATGTAGAATTATGTGATTAAAGACTTCTATAGGAATTGTTATAATTTTCCCCGATTTGCTAATTGAGAAGAAAGATGTCTGTTGGGACAATCACCAGGGTTTTTGTAGATGTGTTTGAAATAAAATTTTGGAATTCTGTGCAGCTCTGTTTTCTGTAGTTTGTATGTTTTATGTAGCACAGTGACTTTCAGCTTTTTGTTTTGTTTCTTTTTCGCTATACAGCATATCATTTAGAGAAGATAAGTTGTTTAATAAATTCTTCCATATGATTTTAAACAGAGAATGAAAAGCACTGAATGGTTCAGTTAATGTTTTCATTAGAAAATCCTGCTGTTAAGGATCATCTGGTGTGTGATAGGATTTGTCTCTGTCTGAACCTGTGTCATAGAGATAGTTTGTCTTGTTATCTAGCACATTACAATTTGTGATAATGTCTCCCATTGCTTTTTTCCTAAGAATGTGTGTTTTCTCTTTCTGTATTGCTCATCTACTTCAAATTGTATTGTTGTGAGAAGATGCAAACCTGAAAATTCATGAATTCAAGTAGTTTCTTGTATATCTTATCTACTTTGCTTTACATAGTAATATGCACAAGGCTTTTTATATTGACAGCAGAAATATTTCTACTACATGAAATATCCATTTATCACCTAAAAAATTATCTCTGAAAATGTAGCCTGTTACATTGGGCTTTTTTAATATGGCCAGGTGCCTGTGGGGGAAAGCTCTGGCATATCCCACTCTCTGTTTAAAGAAATGAGGAATGATACTGCACTTTCAAGTAGAGCAATAATGCTTCTAATAGTTGGATGAAAATGGAGCCTTTGTGAGAAGAAACTTCGTTCTATTAAAAAATTAAATAGTTTAAATAGTTTCACTCTGCTGGATCTGGACTGAGGGGAAGCTGGCAAAGAAGCAGCTTTTGTGCCTCCCTGCAGCACCTTGCCACAGTACTTACAGATGCAGGGAGGAGCATGTATGTGTTTCTAAGCACCCACACAGATATGTACACATGTGTTGAGACTGTTGGGCAACTAAAACCTATGCGGATTGTACTGTACTGTTGTCAAGGACAGGTGAAAGGCAGGAGATCCAGCTGATGAAAGCCTGGGTGGCCATCCATTGTCATGAAGGTTATGGAGGTGAGAGAGGAGGAGGAGGACAGCAGTTAAAGATGCTAGTTGCCAGTCATCTTCCCCATGGCAATCCCTGCCTAATGCCCTGAACCCTGCTGTTTGCATACATTGCTAGATATGTAAAGCAGAACAGATTCTCAGCCCCAGATTAAAGCTAGAAAGGAGTGTGTGCTGCAGGGGTTTGCAGGCAGGTGATAGCAGACAATTTGATGACAGAATAGAATAAAGAGGTCACTTCCAGTTCACCTGCAGGTTACAAAATCTGCTGCAGCCATACAGTGTGATTCTCTGTAAGGTTTCAGAAATGCAGAGCCCATATCAGCACTGCAATTTGTACACTTCAGTTTCCAGAGTCTCTAGGTCATCATCTTGCAAGTGCTTTGTGCATGAAGGGGGTGAGGCTCTGTGTCACTGTTCTGGTGCCAAGGGGACAAATTCTATTTTTCTTACCTCTTGAATAAATTTATAGCATGCTTCTGTTTCTGTACTTCTCACCTACTTGGGAAAACTGCGCCTAAAGATCCACAAATTTACTTGCCATCTTTCAAAGGCTTCCTTAAAAGTGTCTTACAGCACTTACAAAATGCTGATAAGTGCTTATGTACCTGGCCCATGCTTATCACTTCTGCTTCTTCATGCTTCCTGACATCTGCTGTTTCTGTTAATCAGTTTTACTATTTTTTACACCTAGATTGTAACATCTCAGGGAGAGGTACTGTTACTTTTTTCTCTGCCACCATGGGGTGGGATCCGTATGTCGATGCTGTTAGAGTACTTGTTAGGTGATCAGGAACAGAGAGCGTCAGGCCTGGACTACAGTTCTCAGTGTGCCAATGTTGGGGTCAGTGTGAATAAGTGGTTGGGAATGGCATCTTGCACCCAGCCCGGCATCTTTTTCTTATTTGTCTTTTTTTATTGCTCTAATTATAATTTTCAGCTTTGGTCCATTAAGTGCATTAAGATGTAATGAGTTGCTTGTCCTGGTGGCAGCAAAGCTAATTGCTGCTGTAGCCAAGCACATCTCAAAACCACAATGAGCAGAGAGTGTATTCTTTTTTTCCTCCTGACTTTCTCTGAGACAATTGGTGTTATATATGTGGTACACCTTTTTTTAAATGTGCTTCCCATTTTTCTCACTGTTGTATTGCTTGCTGTTTCTCATAGTCTCTCTTTTTTCTTTACCCTTTCTTTTATTGCTTTATTTTTGGCAATTTTTAAAAAAATCCTAAATGGTGTAGTTAAATATGTCTCCTTTTGAACTGAAGAATGAAATTTGATTGCTAAGGACACAGAACAAGGAGGTTTTCTTGATCTGAATAGATGCAGGAAACACGCTCATTTTCGTATAAAAACAAAGCTGAAAGATTCCATAGACTTAAGAAATCTGAGTTATGTTAATTTTATTATAATCCATGCACTCAGCCTTCTAAAAGCACAAAGCTTTCGCCATACACAAGAGTGCGTGTCCTATCAGAAGATCTTTTATTATCAGAAGGATATAGAAAAGGTACAAGATAAAACAAAGCTGTATCAAAAAAGGAAGAATGTGGAGATTCTTTAAAAGAGGAGCTTCAGTTTACTGTAGCATACTGGGTGTTGGTGTGTAGGAGTGGAACAAAGGTATTCAGGTGTGGCAGTGTGGCTTCCTTAGAGCTATGGTAAGGAGAGCTTCATAGCATGGGCATCTCAGGCTGGTGTACGCGAGGAGTGCTTAGACGTGGATCTCACAGAGTAGTTGCCAGCAGTTTAAGCAGGAGCTGGTTCACCGTGACTCTGGTGGCACAGTATTTTTGCAGTTAATGTAGAATACACTGGATGTAGGTGTTAATTTTCTTTCAGAGCAACTGCTGTTTTGTCATTTCATAGTCATTTTGTTTGTTGCAAATTGTTTGCAATAATTCCAAACTACTCAGTTTTCACATGGATGTTTTCATGTGACCCCCTGTATTGCCCCAAATATTTGAGGTGTTGCCTCTACATTAAATAAAGTTTATAAATAAAATCAGTAATAAAAATAATATTTAAATGCTGCAAGAAAAATGCACAGGACAGATAGGCTGTAGAAGCCTTTTTTTTTTATGGCTATGTAATGAGTTTCTGATTGTACAGGCTAAGTTGAGATGCATATGATAAATAGCTGAGCAACATCCTGACAGGAAGCTTTACAGTGTTTTGTAAGGCCTTCCATATGAGACGCAAAGGCAGCACTGCAGCTTACCTGAGCAGCCATGCAAGCAGCACTTCTCACTCTATCTGGGTGGCATTCAAGAGTTTATTTGCAGTGGGAGAGAGCAAAACAGAAGATTGCATCTGTTTTGTGTAACACAACAAGAAAAAAAATAAGGGTAAGGCACACTGGAGCCTTCATCCTTCACGTGCTTTCTTCTGCATACTCCTGCTGTTACTGCTGGAATAGATATGCTGTTCAGCATGTAAAACTCGGTGAACAAACAGTGCTTTTCTCTATCAAGCTGTAAATCAGATAGAAGTCATGTGAGCCACAGAAATAAACATGATTTCGAAGGCTAGAGACAGAAACCAAAGAACTCTTAGAGAGAGGCTTAGGAGGCTCTGCTTTAAAAATAACCCCAGAACTAGATAGTACTAGCACAAACCAGGAGGTAACCCTATTGGTTTTTTTTTTGTTTGTTTTTTTTTCAGTGATTATGTCACATGCCTGACAGGCAGCTGGGAACATGGTTCCTATAAACTTAGGATAATCAAGACAATGAAAGATGAGAGAGGATGTAGAATCTTGCAGTTGTGAAACAAGAGCTTAACTTTGTCATGAGCTCCGATGATGTGTGCAGTAGCAGTATGGGAGCCATGTAGCTGTTAGAAACTGAGGGATCACTTTGTCACTTCTGGGGAAGCACACTCTCCAAGCTGTCCTTCCCTCTCTACTTGCTGACAGCCAGTGGTTGTCTCTTGTGACCAGCTCATGGAAAGCTCTCACTCTTGATCATGGTACTTGAAGGTCCCACGTTCTGCCTCCGTGTCTTGGAGCTGGTATTGCCCTAAAAAGGAGAAGCCAAACACTAGTGAATCTCAAATGATGCAGAAGCCAGGAAAATAAAAGCTAGGTGGTTTCTCTATTGTCTCTGAAACATTATTTCCCTTTTTATGGAGTTTAAGGCTAGTGCTGTGAAGGCATACTGGATTTTGGTGTTGCCACCATCTTTCAGGTTGAAAATAATTTTCACACTGATGCTAGTTCAGTTGCTGGAAGGTTTGTTCCAGCCTCACTGCCAGATACATTGTTTATTTCACAGCAGAACTACAGGAGTCTTAACAATATGAGAGTTGCGTTTATATCTAAACATACTTATCATTATTCAATAACTCTTAACTAGTTTGAGTGAAAATGTCACAGGAAATGACTCAGGAGGACTAAATATTGCATTGAGGCACTCTGCAGCAGAGTTACATTTTGAGGTTTTAATATAAATGAGTAATTGAATTCATATATTATTTGGAGTTGCAGACATCATTTGCAGGAAATCATGATGGTAGCTGTCTCTTGAAAGGTAAAGTATGTTTTTGAGAAAAGAGATTAAAGGAAAAGTATTCTGTGTTTCAGAGTGGTCAAAGCTCTCCTTATGTAGTTCACTGTCATCTTTGGATAGTTCGCATGTGTTGCAGGGTTGGCTCATCCAGGCTCCCTCTCACCCCCCCAGCTCCATATGATTCTGTGTTCTTATCCCTGTTTCCATATTAAGCTTCAAGCAATGTACAGGATATAGAATTTTTAATAGTGAAAACCTCATTATTTCTTAGCTTTTAACTGTGTTTTTCCTTTTGCGCATGGAAGCCATAGATAAATCACCTTGTACTCTGACAGTGATTTTTCTCATGATTTTTCATGGCTCCCAACAACTACAAGGAATGAAGTGTTGACTGGAGCATTTCATATGTGCAGCAACGCAGAATAGTATTTAATTGCATTTATAGTCATAGAAGGGGTTGCAGCAATTTCCTCAGATGTTTTCAGCTGAGTTTCCTGAAAAGGTCAGAACTGCTAGAGTGAAAAAATCTTGACGCTTTGGTGTACTGAAAATGGCAGAAGTTCTTTTACTTTCCTTCAGACTTGGTAACAGATACTAACTGTAACTTTTGTGTCTGACCTAATTCAAGCATTCGCTATAAATTAAAGGAAGCTTTTTGATAGATGAGCAGAAACTTCAGCATGTAGTCTGATAGAATAGGCTTTCTTTGAAATGATGAAATTCTGAAAACAAAGCTAGGTCTTGCAAGCAGTGGTAGGAAAATGGCAGATGAGCCAAAGACTTTTTTTTTTGGTAATCATTAACCACTCTTTCTATCTCTTTCCAGCTTGACAAGGCATGTGTCATGTCAATGAGTAACAGGTTTTGACTTAAAAAAATGAAAGATGCTAAATTTCTAGATTTTATATGTTGAAATAGCCATTTAATAAGGCATAGGTACCCTTGAATATGTCATATTTTGCTATGCAATGGAGTTTCATTGCGCTATATAACTTGTTAGTTAGTATTTTGTCACATTGTAAAGCTCACAAGCATGCAGAAAAAGTCTTATAATTTTCTGGCTCATACTGGTGTAGGATTGGATTAGAGAAGATCCAAATAAAACAAACTGAAGTATTGTTTAGGATTTTGTGTTTCTTTGGAGAAACACTATTTCAAAGTTTGCTAAAAGAAAGTAATCTTTTCATGGTGATTTGGCGGTTGACATCTATGCAGTATGGTTAAAGCCTCATTAAAAAAAAACAGTATTTTTTTAGATGATGAAAGAGTATACAAAGTGTAAGGGCCTTCTGAGTACTCTAAAACATGTTTGCACCCTATAATATCTTTGAAATCATAATATTTCATCAAATCAGGCTTAAAGCCTGATGTAAAAATCAGGATTTTTAAAGTTCACAGTGGCTTTTCAGAATTTCTCAGATGGAGGATGCCTCTTCCCAATAGGAACTGCTTATAATACTGGGATCACTCTGAAACACATACACAAGAGGTGGAAGGTGCCTTAAAGTTTGTGGCGTCAAAAGGGCCTGGTTTAGATTCAGTGGTTGAAATGTGAGGTTATTTATTTAAGGGCTGGGTTCCTGAGGCATAGCCCCTTGAAAACAATCTGCTAATAACCTGCAATTATCTTTGTGTGGGCTAGGAAAAAATGCATCATTTTGACCCATGAAATTTATACCAGGCACTGCCCCAAAATCAAGTATCATATAGTACCAAAAATGAGGTTTAGAGATACTTCTGAAGCTGTTAGCACTGTGGAAGCCTGCCTCTTTCCAGGTAGGCTATGCGAGTGAGACAGCTGCTCATTCTGCAGAAACATCTCAGTACTGGAGGAGTGGTGGGGTGAAGAGCTAAGCACTGCACTCAGGGGATCCCTTTTTGCCCCTTCTCCTAAAGCTATGTGTGGGGCTCTCTACGGACACTCTTGTGAACTGGGTTTTGGAAAGGGCTCTCTAGGTCACTGAGTCTGGACCAACTTAGCATTACCACAGAGATTCCTAGTGAAAGTGCTCACACTGTCATTGTGTGGAGACTCAGCGTGCTGTAGATGTCCCACAGTACCTGTTCAGTCCCCCTTGTCCTACTCAGGGATAGATTGGTCTACAGTGAGTGGTGTTTGTATCTAACCAGGGTGTGAGTGTATTTGCTGTATGTAATATATAAAATATGAGCTTACAACTGGATTATTAGTTTCTGTTCATATTCCTTTAGCACTTAAATTCAGCTGTTCTTGAACTACTCATGGCGGATCGGGGATTTCCTGTCCTGAGTGAAAGTTTGCCTTCTACTTCTTTCTGTATTTGGAATTTCTTCTTTAGAAGTAATACCTGCATACTTCAACTTGAAACCAGAACCATAATGAATTTTGTCATATGCTGGGGAAAGTTCCCAAAAGCCATCTTTAGTATACGTGGGTTTGGAAGGTTATTTGCCTACTCTTTCCTCACGTGGTAGGCTTCTGCTCCATGCAAATCTAGAATGAGTGGGTTATGTTCAGAGATTTCTATAATTATAACTGGTGGAGCACTAGGCTTTTAAGGCCATTATAATTGCATTATTTAGCAAATATGCAAGGTAGTGAAATTCAGTGTATTTTTTGTGGTGAAATAAAGTGAGCTGACTTGGTATTCCTTTGTAGCCAAAGTCATTTGTGCTTGTTTTCAGGAGCCGAACAAGGCTTCTTCAAAAAGCTGTCAAGAGCAGCAAAGACACCAGTATCATTCCTTTGGAGACTTGAGGATACGGTGCTGTGTTCTGTTATAGCAGACAATTTTTTCTGCCACTTTTGAAGTTGGAAATAGGCTTTAAATATAAAATTATTGTACCGTTGTTTCAGCATTGGTGTGTTGAAGTTTTAATTGCATTCTGGCATAAAGAATGGAAAATAACATGCTAATGACATACAGGAAGCAAGTTCTGACAAGGTGGGGTCTTCTTTGGCTATGGTCTTGTGGTCCTGTTCGCAAGAGTGCTATTTGATTCACAAATTCTTTTTAAATTTTAGATTTTTTTAATATACCATGAGTTTGTCACCTTGCTACAAGGTAAATTTAAAGCTTTAATACAACAAGCTTTGAGAGGACTCGTTATGTATTTTAATTTTTAAGACTGAAAAGAAGCCCATGGAATAATGTATTCATTAGTAGGTATTAGTCCACTTTTTAGAAAGTAATATAGCATTTTATTATAAATGCATGCAGTGTTCTTAAATTATCACATGGTTCACTTTTATACAAGAACTGTGTGCAGTATTTCTTCTAAGAACAGCAGCATCTATCATATACATACATTCACCTTTCATACACTTATTCATTCACATTTGTTATTTCAGTTATGATGGTTACTGTGATGAGTTGGATTTTAGATACTCTTTTACCTGTGTGATGGCACTAGATAGAAAATTAATTGTAATTAATTGTAACCTTGGTGGGCAGCAGTTTATAAAACTTTTATCCCTGCTAATGGAATGCTGATACACAGTAAAGGACTTGTGCAGATACAAAAGACACTAGTAATGTAGTGTGGCTAATAGTTCAGCTTTGGAATATCAATTGGACTAGGGAAATTTATGACATTCAGGTTTAAAGTGCATCTTTTAGAGAGTGACTTGGAAATTCCTGTTTTGGTTGGTGCTGTTCTCAGATAACCTCAGAAACTTCAAATAGGAATTCACTTTCTGTGGTTTAGTGCTCATGTCTGATATGCTGGAAACCTAAGATGTACAGTACTACCTGTGTATGGTACAGTGCTGTGGGATGGCGGAGGTTGCTACTGCACTGGCATGTAGAAGAGGGCAGTGAATGTGTTAAAAGAGAGGAGGAGAGGTAGAGGTTTTTGCAAGGGCAAGAGACTGTCCAAAGCCATCGCCTGTCCCTGATGCGAATCCCAATTTAGACAATCTCATCAAATCTGCAGATGACACCAAATCGGGGAAGCAGTTGACATACTTGAAGGCAGGGCAGCTGTTCAGAGGGATCCAGGCAAGAACCTTATGAAAACCAGCAAGGGCAAATACCAGTTCTGTCCCTTGGAATGAGGAATTGCTGGCAGACACACAGTCTGGGGCTTAATGGGTGTGGGAGCAGCTCTGCTGAAGAGAACTTGTGGGTCCTGGTGGGCAGCAAAGCTAAACATAAGCTAGTTTTGTACTCTGGCATCAAACACAGTCAACAGCGATCCTAGGCTGCATTAAATAGCTTGCAGATTGAGGGAATGATAACGCTCTTTTACCTAGCACCAATTAGGCCACCCCAAGAATACAGCATCCCATTTTGTGGACCGGATGTGAATTGTGTGTAAAAGAAATACATTGATAAATTGGAGCAGGTTCTGTGGCTGAAGGAACTGGAGCACATGCTCTGTGAGGAGATACTCAGGGAGGTGGGCTTGTTCAGCCTGGAGAAGAAATTGCGTGGGGAGGAGAGCCTTCTAATACGTACAAGGATGTTACCAAGAAGACAGAGCCAGGTCCTTCACAGTGATGCTTGGTGGGGAGGACAGGGGAGAGTAGATGGGACTTGAAAAGAACGTTTCAGGCTGGTTATAAGGAAATTTTTTGTTGCTAGGGCAGTCAAGCAATGGAGCAGATCGTTCATGAGCTTATGTGGTCTCTGCCTTTGAGGTTTTCAGGATCCAACTGGGCAAACAGCTTTGAACAACCTTCTCTGACCCCAGAGGTGGCCCTGCTTTGAGCTGGAGATTGGAGTAGAGAACTGCTGAGCTCCTTCCCAGCTCAAGTGGCTCTGCAGCCTGACCTAAGACAAAGCTTGGAGCCAAAACGGAACTTATTTTTCCGTATAGGATTATATGTAAATCCTTTAGCCTCTTCAGTATGTCAGTTACCTGTCTGTAAAATGGAGGTAATGCCTACTTGTTTACCTCAGTGGTGTTTCAAGATGCCAAAGAAATTGATCACCTTAAAAGGCAGTCAGCTGCAAAATGTGTTAGTGTTAGCAGTGGTTCTGACAGCAGGCTCTCTATATGCTTCTGCCAATTATGGTAACATTTGTCATATTTTCCTAGTTAATATTTGTCTTCCTGCTGTGGTGGTTGTTTCTGTGGGCTTCTTGACAGAGGGGAAGCAAACTTAGCTGCCTTTACATCAAGAATACTGTACTCAGTTCTGCCATGTGCGTCAAATGTGCAGCTAAATGATGGTTAAACTGGGAACCCTCTCTCCCCCCGAGCTTCAGTGATCTTTAGTAAAAGGTTTGCAGAGCTGTCCTTTAATTTTCAAGCATAAATACGAAATTAACCTCTTTAAAAAAAAAAAAAAAAAAGTATCCATTGGAAGAGTTACTAAAAATTACTTTCATTTTAGAATCATAGAATAGTTAGGGTTGGAAAGGACCTTAAGATCATCTAGTTCCAACTCCCCTGCCATGGCCAGGGACACCTCCCACTAAACCATGCCACCCAAGGCTCTGTCCAACCTGGCCATTTTGTGGCATTTTAACTTATAAAGAGTCTTGGAGGTAGCGTTAGGAGAGGCAGAAGTTTTAAGAAATCTTGGGATCTTGAGAGTTAGAATATTCTGTAATACCCTTTTTTTAACTGTTTCTTCTTTTTCTTCTCCCTCTCCACCTACTTTTTCTTCTGCAGGAAATAAAGAAGGACATGAAGAAAGAAAATACTTCCAACAAACCACCAGAGAAGCCTATAAATGAAGTTTCCAATGGAAGCTCTTTACCACTGTCTGAGACAATTATTAGAACCAACAAAAAAGGTATAGTGTATGGAAGCTTTAATGCAGATCTGCAGACCTGTAAAAGAACAATATGTAAATCTTGTTTTCTAGAAATAAAGCTATAGTCTATTTAACTGTAAAGGCATAGCAGGAATAGTAATAAAAATAAGCTCATTGTCCTTTTAAACTGGCATATGGCTACATGCATTATGTCTACTATTTCCACATGAATTTGCACAGACACTCCTTTCTTCTAGAAGAAGTCATTCCTAGATACATTTAATTAAGAAAAGCTGTATGAGGGGATTACTAAAGCTTTTTAAAGTAAGGAACTGGCAGCTTGCATCTGAGGAGGTTTCTGTACAGTGATGTCAGTCCACGTTCACGTATTCATGTTCTGTCCGGGACAGAGACTGGTTACTGACAGAGAATTTAAAAAAAAAAAAAAAAAAAAACAAAAACACAAAAAAATTCTGAAATCATAAAGCTTAATGCATTAGTTTCCTGGGGAGTGTCACTGTCTTCTGTTTCAGACTGGAATGTGTGCTCTTCATATCTGGCTTGATTCCCAATGCAGATTCCTATGTAGGGGAAATGAGAGCCTCAGATCTTCTGTCTCTTTCCCTAGCTCTCAGAAACATTAGAACAAAACAAAAAATTGGCAAAAAAAAGCTGGATTTTCTTTAGATTATGTTTATATTCCCATTGGTTTGTGGGAGGACAATTGGCTATGTGCAAGAGAGGGACTGTGTTTTTTCCTGGAGAATTCACTGGACAGTTTCTCACTTGCTGCCTTTTACAGAATAATCTGTTGTCATTAATCATTGCTGTAATGTGATTTCAACTTTGGCATGTCTTCTATACTGTTAGGACTATGCATATGGAAATTTCATCTTCTGTATTATCAGTGAATATTGCATTTGAGCTGCAGCTTGACCAGAGGTCTTAAACCTAAGGTTTGCAACTGCAAGTAGAGAAGATTTAATAATTTCTGCAAAATGTATGCCTTTCTTTAAAAGGCAAGGGGGAGTAATCTCCACCTCTTTTGCAAGGATTGATGTCCTCTGAAAGAAAAATTGGAAATAAATCTCAGAAAACTTTGTCTTTTGACTTTGCAATGTCATCTTGAATCTGGAGGTAACGTCCAACATTTCTGCTTTGGGTCATAGATTTTCGAAGAAACAGCAGAATTAAATTACCAAGAAGTACTCTTTTTTTCATGGCTGCTATACAGAACCATATGAGTAGTTGGGAAATTATCTAGGGACCGAGTCTGTTCCGTATTGCTTCAGCTGCTATTTGGAGAAGGCTAATCGCTGCAGCAGATGCGGAGATTTGGTTCAGTCACAAGGGGATAACACTCCTAATATACTTGGAGCACAGGCTTTCTCTTCTTCCCTCTGGCTCAAAAGCTTTAAAGGATTCAGGAGATAAAGAAGATTTTTTTGTCTGTATCTGGAGTATACAAAACTTCGTATTTATTGAAGGGAGCAAAGCAAAGACTGACGGGAAGATCTGTAGCTTGAGGAACTGGGTTAGGTTTTGAAGTAGCAAAATTTCTTATTAGTATGTTATTGCATTGTATGTCATTGGTGGGGATTGAATATCTCATGGCTACCTGTACAAAGTGTCAGGGTTAGTAAATTTCTCATTTTGGCTGCTTCTACACAGCTGTTTCCATTACTGCAGAGCAAGCAGTTGCAACGTGCCATACTTCAGCAGTGTAGCTAAGGATACATAGAGCATAACAAGGCCGAGAGAGCTTTCTCTCTTTTCTTTTCTGGGGTCAGTTTGAGCATGATGCCAAGTAGCCTTGCTTAAGTAAGGACATCTAAGTGAGTAGTTACTGTTGTGTGCAGTAATAGTTTTCTAAGCTCTATGTTTCAACTCTCCTTCTGGAAAGTATTGCAATATTTTACTGAAGAGGGAGTCCTAACTGCCACAGAGAGTATTTTCCTCAAGTGTTCTTGTGCTACGATTTTTATTAAACCCTCCCTCAGTCTCTTGACTGATCATAGAATGTGACCTGTCCTGAAAGATGGTACTTTTTTTTTTTTTTCCTCATTGTTAGGAGGTGAGAAGGAATGGGATGCATCTAAAGGTCTTTGGGTGGTTTGGTTTTTTTTTACCACTATTCAGTAGTAAAAATAGTAGGCAGCAATATTTATTTGCTTGGGCAATGTAATGTTGCTGCTTGGAACTTCAGAGCAGGTTCAGTGATGTGGGATTGAAGCATTCTGTGCTGGTGCATTGTTTCTATCACTGAGATGATGACAAGTGTTTTTCTACTGCTGTGGTGTTATGTTGCATAGTTTTACTACTTAACTTGGTTGGCCTAATTTAAGTGACAGCATTTTAGCAGGCATTCACATTTTGAGCAGAAGAATCTTGGCCTCTTGGGCTTCTGGCTTGTAGAGTGTTTTTCCTTCAGGAATATTGACAAGTGTCCAGAAGTGGTATTCAAGGAAAATAGCTAAATTATTCATAAGAAACATCTAAGTAGCTAAGAGGAAAAGAATGGATTTCTGAAAAAAAGAGGTATTTAGGATCCAGCTTCATATAACTTTTTTGGGGTTCTTATAATAAAATCAGTGTAAATTGAAATGCCTTCTGTGGAAGCTTATTTCATCAAACAAGTAATGAATATTACTACTTTGGATTACAGATGTAACATAGGAACAAATTAAATTACACCAGTGGTGTAATGCCACTGGTAGTAGCATACCTGGGTTAGTGCTGCCATTGCATAGTGAGGGGTGGCCACTGATTGTGGTATTAATTGCTGTAGGTCCCCATCTGTGAATCATTCAGGTTTTTGTTAGAAAGACCAGGAGAAAATGGAAGGATTTGACTTCTGTCAGCTTTTCACTGGGGGCAGTAAAAATGGAACATTTCCAATCCTTTAATATTTCTTACTGACTACAAATACTAGTGACCTAGTGGAAACAAATGGTAGAAATGACTGCTGTGGTGGGCATAATTTAGGATACTTTTACACTTGGCCTTGATGTATTTGCGAGAGTTAGTATTTGTAGGTATTTCCTCTCTTTACAGGGTAGAAAATATGATCTAGAAGTTAGGGCTACACCTAAGAAATAATGGGTTTATTTTCTAGGTCTGCCACAAAGTTTCTGTGTAACTCCTGCTAAATCACTTAAACTGTTGGCCAAATTACCACACTTTAATTTCCAAGATCAGGTATCTTAGTACGTATTGATTTTTCAGATAGGCAGAGGGATTTTTTTTTTTTCCTGGTTTATTGCTGTGGCATATCCAAATTTATTCATAACCTCCAGGTATTTCAGGTGTGTCTGCATGAGACTGCTTATTGGCAAAACCTGGGTTTATACCTGCCTCATAAAGATGATGAGATCTGTTATAGCATGGTAGCCATGGCAATTAACATCAAGGAAACTCAGCATTTTATTATAGCATTCTAGTGAGTTCATGCTTCATCTCCAAGAGGCTCAAAAAAGTACCATTTGCTTGAGTGCAGAGGTGGGGTTAAGGGCGTGTAAAGTCCTTATGTGTTCCCCAACAGTTCCCAGGGCTTGCAGCAGCAATAGCCTAGGCTCTAATGGATGCTTGAGGTGCTGCATTATCAGCCCCTGTCTAGGGAAAAAGGCTGTGGCACTGAATGACCTGTCTGAAGCTGTGTGAATGTCAGCTATGGTTGGCTTGCATTTCTATTGACAGAATCTGGGAGGGATCATTCTTTTGCTTCTTCCTACAGTTGATATGCTAAGAAAAAATCTTTCAATGCCAGGTGTAGGTCTTCTAGTGTATCTTTTCACTGTTCCAGAATTTTTAGTTGTCATATAAAACTGTTGTTCTAAAACTTCTGAAAGCTGACTTAAAAAAAAAAAGTAAAATTTCTTTTTTTTATTTACAGTTGGCATTGTTGCACCCTAGTAGTAAAAGGTTGGGGAAGCCTTTTCTTCCCTGAAAACATTTTCAGGCTGTTTGAAAAAAAAAAACCAACAAAATTATTGCTATTGTTACTATTCTTTAAGAAACGTTGGAAAATTAATTGAGTCTCGGAACAGGAAAACACTGTAAGATACATATTTTTTTATTTTCATAAATGTTTTTCCAACATGGTGAAATTCCATTTTTTCCAAGTTAACTTCAAAATCTAAAACCAGATCCGAACTTCTGCAACTGTTCCCTATCTGTCAAAAATTCAGTACAATCTTCATCAGGTATAAAGAAATCGCATGCAAAGAGCTTAGCTGTTAAATGGCCATGGCTTATTTTAGGATATTTTTTCTCTGAATTTTGAGTATCCTATTTTAAAATATCCTATTCATTGTGCTATTTTATGTGTCTGGGAATAGGAGCCCACTTGCAAAGGCCAAATTGCAAAACTGGAGTTGACAGGCTGTATTTTATAAGTAAACTAACAACAATCATTATACAAGTAAACATATTTGAGGAAAAGATATATTGCATTGCCAGATGTATTTATTTTATATAAACTGTAAATGCAGTCTGCATTGAGGTTGTTCAGGCCAGCAAATCTGAACAGCTCATTGTGTGTTACATGTTCTTAATCAGAGCCAAACACTGAAGGAAAGCAAAGAAATTTTTTTTCTAGTTCTCTTGAGAATTATTTATTTTACCTTTCACACTACATTTAAATAATGAAAAGAACTTGCATCCTACCCTAAAAGGGAAAGGTTTGTGAAAGTAGATTTAATGATATAATAGGTTTATGTTATGAATAATTAACAAGTGTAGTATATACAAACCTGAGATTTAAGTCTATTTTTGTAAATTAGAGAAATAGTAAAAGCATTTTACAGGAAAAGTGATGCATTGTTGAGTAGCTTTGTGATGATCTGGGATGAGAGATGGCGACTCAGTGTATGAGTTGTGTCAACTCTGAGCTTTATATTAAGCGATGTATGTAAGCTATGATCCTGGTCACATTTTTCAACAGAAAGGCAAACCTCAAAATTTCCTTCATAAAATCTTTTATTATAAACCTAGTGCAAATGACTGCTTTAGTCATGTGCCATTCGTGTTTGATGAGGTGTCTGACCCTCAGTATGGTCAGCTTTGGTTTATCTTTCAAACACAGGAAGTTTGGAGGCATTGATCTGCCTTTGGGTTGGATTATCTTTCTGCTGTTTGTACATTTGGGCCATCTCCACAGACAGGCTTTGGTATTTCAAATGCTGCCAACTTCAGAGAAATTATAGCTAGCATGAAAAAAAATCCTTTTCATTTTTAAGATCAGCTAATTGGTGTATAATCAGTATACAGTTTACACAAATATGCACAAGAACATACTTCTCAGCCTATTAAGGTTAAAATGTGCTTACAACATATGACACAAACCCAAAATGAGACATAAAGAACTAATGGCACAGGAAACTCGAATGCAGCAAAATATTTATTCTTTGAGTTTAAACACCATATCTTCATATGCATAAGTAGTGTCCCAGATACATTTCCTTTAAAAGTACTGTTTCTTGAAAATAAATGCTTGGATGATTTTTACCCTCAGGTAAGCTACACTGCACTGAAAGGCACTGCTTTCAGTTCAGAGGGCAGGAAAAGGCACTGGTTTGTGCTGTACATGTGGATGGCAGCCAGAAAGAAACTTGTGTATGTGTGTGTGATTTGTAGTGGTTTAACAATTTTTTTTCTGGAGGCAGACAAGAAGGAATCATTTTTCCCATGCTAGAGGAAAGATCTCTTTGTAAAGTTCCCTCTTGATTATTCAAAACTGTATAGTATTTAATGCATGCAGTAGAGGATACGTGGAAAAATGATACTCTAGCATTTTAGTTTCATAGTTTTTCTGATGAAAAATGATTCTCAGAAGTGTGATGAGGGGACACTTAAGGTGCATGTCATACAGCTGATTAGAGAGCTGAAGAGTAAGATATGTTCAGAACAGGAGTAATTCTCTAATCTGTGAACATCCTTCCTTGCATCATGTGACCATGCTTTTGGATTCAGTATCCTGTCATATAAATACAGTTATACAGTAAGGGAAATTATAAAACAGTGCAATTCAAAATTATTGCCTTACCTGCCTGATGCCATAAAATGAGTTTAGTTCTTTGGGTTTTTTTCTTGTAGTTGTAACTATACTGTGAAATCTACCTAAAATAGGCTTATTCTATAGAACAGGAATACAGAGATAGGTGGTACCATTGTTCTAAATTTGAGATTAGTCTGTTGACCATTGACATGACTACTTTTTTTTTTTTTTTTTTTGGCTGGAAGAAATCTGTCAGTGCTGTCTTCTTGGCAACAGTGGAATGGGGGCTTATTCTTTTCAAAGCAGATCTTTTTTATGAGTCCTATCTAAATAATGACATAAGATATTTTAACTCTCGACTTTTTTCTATGTTATGGTCATTTGCTGCCCTGTTTTCAGTTAAGGTTTCATTATCTATCCAGATCTCAGTAGCTTATTCCAGTGAGAAAATTTATTTTCCTGTCGTTTACTGTGCAGTGCCCTCCATCTTCTTTTTATCCTAAGTGTCTGCCCTTTTCAATTACTTCTTCCAGGTATTCTGCAGAATGCATAAGTGCTGAGCTCTGATGTAGCTGCTGTAATTTTGCATAGTTGGATCCAGTCACTGGTGTGGGATCCTAGTGAGTATTGTGAGGCTCTGTGCAGGAGCAGCCTGTAGAAGTTGGTTGTAGAAATCCCTCTTAATTTGAATTGTAATTCCAAGTCCGTTGTATCTGGGTATGTCCTGGTTTCATCATCATCTGTTTGTCTGGGTGACTGTCTTCTTGTGTGTCATATGTTTAGCTCTAGGATCCCTATTTATGGATCATGCTGTAAAAACACTGAACAAAAATAAAGCCACTACATCAAGGAGCTAACTATATATACACCTGTGTGAATACATATATGTATGAGAGAACAACAGAAAAAAAAAGAATACAAGGGAACATGCATTATTTGGATGATTGCTATCAGGCTAAATCTGGCTCTGCATTTGAAAATTGGGAGGGCAGTATGGAGAAAACTGTGATAACACTGCCTTTAAAATTTAACAGGCACTGATAGGTGCCTGAATACTAAATGAAATTCTTTTAAATGAATTCTTTTAAAGTAGCAACAGCAATGAGTTTGTAATTTCCTCATCTTAAAACTAATTTCCCTATCACGAAAGAAACTGTTTATTTTTCCACAAGGTTCTGCAGAGAAATGTCTTCTTGCTGCCAGCAGTTCCCTCCTTCTCACTGCCATAGGATAAGTTACTTGGCACCTAGTAAGGCCTAGCTGCCTTTAAGGCTGACCTTCTGCCTCCTGACTGTAGCTGTGTCTGTCTCCTGTGGCCTTTCATTTGGGTGGTGTGGGATTTTCGAGAACAGCATGACTAACTTGATTTGAAAATTAGCAGACCAACCTTTCTCCCCTAACCCTTCTCACAACTTTCTGTGGTTAAGGAATGTCAGAAGACGAGCAGGGTGGCTTACTTGAAACAGAGCATCGAAACGAGTTATTGGGGGTCTCTGTACGTTTGCCAGTGCTTTAGCCTGGGGTATCTACACCTTGTATGTGGCAGCTCTGGTAGAAGAGACAGACTTCCTAATTCTGTGATAGAGACAATGAAAGCAAAGGAGCAATGCAGGGACACTGCTGTGGAATAGAAAACATAACCCTATCTGGAATGAAAATTTGAGGTCGAAAGAGTATACTTTGTGTAAACTAACATCTTTTCTGTGACCTCTGAAACTTTGCCAGTGCACTTTAAACTGGGTCAGGAATGCTTGCCTTGTCATTCCTGGAGTTAATCTTGATGAATTTGTAACAGCTAAGTTAAGCATGTCCATTTAAGTGGACAGATCCTTAGTTCAGTGATGCTTTGCCTTTGCTTGCTTAGATGGTAGGTGGGATAGTGCTCTCTTGCTAAATATGGACAGGGATCTGGTGTTAGCCTTCCCTGCTGGGCTGGAATCAGGGCTGTGTAGGTGTTGTCATCTTTCCCCCATTGCCTGTAGGTAGTGATAAGAGTGAGCCATGCTATGCTAAGTTAGGGCTTTAATCAGCATGCTGAGGCAGTTAGAGATTTCTGGCTCCTGTGACAACCATAAAACCTTTAAATGACTTCTGGTGTTGTAGGTAAGAAGCAGGAGCTGTCAACAGCTCCTTGTGGTCTCCTTCAAATTGCAGTGTCATGTGACATGAAGACCTAAATTATTTGTCTGAAAGCTTGTTCTTAACTCAGTAAAAGAACCCCTCTGTAAAGAATATTTTTTTGGATGTAAGTGGCAGTTTAATGTGAACATACGCCTTTATACTCTTCTATGATTGCATTTTTTTAAAACAGCTCCATACTTGTGCTCTCTGGATTGGGATAGTGACTTGTTCTGCTGCTGTTGAATCATTTCAGTGCAGGAAACTTTTTGACTTCTGTCTCCTTGGACCAGAAGGAGACTACAGTCATTATTCAAGAGCTTCCTCTTCTGACAGAATGGTATTTATAAAACCACGTTGAGATAAACTTCTGCAGACAGTGGCAAGAATGTATGCACCAAAGGAAGAATTGTCACTGCCTTGGTGGTTTAGGAAAGCTTAGCAGAGAGTTTTGCTTAGAAGCATGCTGTGGGAGTGACCTCTGTGAACCAGCTTCCAGTCTGAGGTTTGGTTAGGAGTGTGTCCATGGAGGAGACATAACTCTGAATGCACTTTGCACAGGTATTTTTCACCTGTTCTTTTGCCTTACTGCCTTACTACTCCCTTTCCCATGTGCACATATGCAGCATTTACAGTGCTTTAAGCAAAGCTTTGCTGTTTGCTGCAAGTGACAAGAAACTGTGAAAGATTTGTCCATAAAGCAGTTGTTTGTGCTGGTTTATGATCTGTGACAGATTCTATGAAACATTCTACTTCCAGGAATTGATACAGGCTTTAAAAACTTTCTTCTGATAAAGTGACATGCCTGGAATGCACTTGTCACTGCATTAATTTTAGTTATTTTTCACATCCAGTATGAAATACTTTGACTCATCTGGTTAAAAGCCCCTGAAGTTAGGGATGTTTGCTTGGCTCTAAGTAGATTGGAAAACCACATGGAGGTATCAGGGAGTGTTCATAATGCATGGCTTGGATTATTCTGAGTAGGGTGGCATTGTTAGCTATGTAGGCTTTCATTTTCAGATTCCTATGTTATGTAGGTGCAGTGACTTGTGTGACAAGACACTATACCTACAAAGATATAATTCTTATTTCCACTGGCATGAAGTTTCCCAACATTTTATTCATTGAATACTTCATACATGTTTTGTCTTATTTCAAAATTTCCTCCTTTACAGTCTATTCCACCATTTTCAAGGTGCTTTATAACATGGGAAGTTGTGCTTTTGTTAGTGCTGTGTTGCTATGTGTTGTACTGTTTACCATGAATTTTTATTCTCTTGCTGCTTTCTAGTGTTTCACAGTTAAGATGCACCAATAATTTGCAGTAGTTCCTATTCTGTATCTTTTTGCATTCATTTTTGAATTTATAAATACATGTTTGTGCCTGTTTCTTGCTTGGTGTTAATTTGTACTATCATCCTCTTTAAAAATTCAAAGCATGCTGCTGATGTCCAAGCTCATTGGTAGGGTGGTTGTGCTTGACAAGGGAGTGAAACGTGGAAGTGCTGACAAGAGGCTGATTGCTGATTCTTGGCCCCAAGCACGAGATTACAATATGAAAGATTGCTGTTATTATCTGTCACACAGCAAGGGCATTATTTCCTAACTTCAGCACTGACTTAATTTAGAAACTGAAGCAGAGGTCCTCATGGTGAGAAGTAGCTCCCTGCAGATGCCCAAATTAGCTGGGAATGAGTGTTGAAGTCAGCCAGAATGTAGTGCCACTTGTATGGTCCTCTGCTTGGGCTGCATCATCGCAGTGAAGTCCTTCATGGTTTTAGCTGTTATATATGTTACTATAGCATCTGTTGTGATTGCATCTTCATAAATCTGCCACTCTGCTCCACAGACTACTCCAGAGAGCACTGGCACCTGCAAGCATCCCTGGCCACCATGACAGCCTAAGATACATCTGCTTCCCCCAAAAATACTTTGCTGCTCCAGAATCTGTTTCTGATACCATTTTCTCTAGGGAGCAAATTTCATCAGCATTGTACTTGTACAGTGGTCAGTCTGGCACTGTATTCATTGCTCAGATTTCTTGAGTAGTGCCCTACAGTAGATGACAGGGACAGCGCTGTGTTTAGTGACCAAAGTACAGTAGCATCCCAGCTGCCCAGTACCTTGAATGTAAATTATACGCATTCAAGCAGCTCTTTTTTTTTTTTATACTAGGTTATGTAATTTCCATGCATTCCTGGACTTCAGGAGAACACACTTTGGCCTTTTTGGGGATCTGCTTGGTAGAGTACCATGGGATAAAACCCTGGAGGGAAGAGGGGCCCAAGAAAGCTAGTTAATATTCAAGCATCACCTCCTCCAAGCTCAGGAGTGGTATATCCTGAAAGTTGATTAAAAATGCCAGGAGGTCTGCATGGATGAACAAGGAGCTTCTGGGCAAACTGAAACACAAAAAAGGAAGCCTACTCAGGGTGGAAGCAAGGATGGGTAGCCTGGGAGGAATAGAGAGAAATGGTCTGAACAGCCAGGGGTCAGGTTAGGAAAGGTAAAGCCCTGATAGAATAAAATCCAGCCAAGGACATCAAGGGCAACAAAAAAAGGTTTCTATAGGTATGTCTGTCATAAAAGGAAGACTAGGGAAAATGTGGACCCTCTCTGAAAGGAAACAGGAGACCTGGTTACCCAGGACATGGAGAAGGCCAAGGTTCTTAATGTCTTTTTTGTCCTCGTCTTCATCAGCAAGAGCTCCAGCCTCACTGCCCATGTCACTAAAGGAAGAGGCATGGGCCTTTTCTCGCATTCATTCATGGGAGAATGAATAGCCACCCACTGTAGGAGAAAATAAGGTTCAAGATCATCCAAGTAATCTGAAGGTGCACAAGTCCATGGAACCTGAGAAGTTGGATACACAGATTTTGAGAGAACTGGTGTATGAAGTGGCTAAGTACTATCCATTATATTTGAGAAGCTGTGGCAGTGCGGTGAAGTTCCCACTGACTGGAAAAGGAGAAACATAACCTTCATTTTTAAGGCAAGAAGGAAGACCCAGGAAACTACAGGCTGGTCAGTGTCACGTTGTGCCTGGCAGGATTGTGGAGCAGATCCTCCGGAAACTGTGCTAGGGCACATGGAAAATATAGAGGTGGTTGATGACAACCAACATGGCTTCACTAAGGGTATATCACATTTAACAGGTCTGGTGGCTTTCTGTGACAGGGTTACAATGCTGGTGGATAAGGGAAAAGCAACTAACATTATCTAACTGGACTTGTGCAAAGTATTTAACATTGTACTGCATAACATCCTTGTCTCTAAACTGGAGAGGCATTTGACAAATCGACCACTCAGTGGATAAGTGTCGTGGTTTAAGCCCAGGCCATAAATCAGAACCACACAGTCTACTCTCACTCCCCCCCCCCTTTTTTCCTCCCCCCTCTCCTAGAGGGATGGGGAGGAGAATGGATAAGAATGTAACTCCCACGGGTTGAGATAAGAACAGTTTAGTGACTAAGGTATAACACAAATCACTACTGCTACCATCAATAATAATCATGATAAAAGAAATAACAAGGGAAGAGAATACAATACCACCTGCTGACCGATAACACCCAGCCTGACCGAGCACCAACCGATACCTCGCCCTCACCCAGCAGTGATCCAGCCCTTCCGGGTAACTCCCAGTTACATCCTGGGCATGATGTGCTGTGGTATGGAATACCTCTTTGGTCAGTTTGGGTCAGGTGTCCTGTCTCTGCTTCCTGCCGGCTTCCCCTCCTCCCTGGCACAGCATGAGACTCACAAAGTCAGGCTAAACGTTCTGACCAGCAGCTAAAAACATCAGTGTTATCAGCGCTGTTCCCAGGCCAAAAGTCAAAAACACAGCGCAGCACCAGCTACTAAGAAGAAGAAAAAATGACTGCTGCTGCTGAACCCAGGACACGGGCCTAGTGGAAAATGTTCTAGCCCATGTCAGGGAGATTGGAACTGTATGATCTTTAAGGTCCCTTCTAACCCAAACCATTGTATGATTCGTTGGGGATATTTCAATGGGTAAACTAACCAGCTAAAGTACCCTCACACAAGTTTCAGTCATTAACACCAGATATTCCTTTCATTTTAAATAACTTTAAATGCTGTATTTTTGTATGTCCCTACCTCTTTTAATACCATGTGTACCTTGTGTAGACTTCTGTGTAGACTCGTGCCAGATTCCAGATGTCCCTGATCTATATAGTGTTGTATCTAGCTCTGCAAAAGCTGCAAGATGCAATGTCAGCCATTATTGCTTAATTTTGCAACTACAATCATAAGACTTGGTATTTTTTTCAGGCCTAGGAATTCTCTGTGTCCTGGGTTCAGCAGTAGCAGTCAGTTTTTCTCCTTTTTAGTAGCTGTTGCAGCACTGTGTTTTTGACTTTCAGCCTCGGAACAAAGCTGATAACAGTGATGTTTAGACTGACCAAAGACTTTGTGAGTCTCATGCTCTGCCAGGGAGGAGGAGGGGCCGGGAGGAAGCAGGGACAGGACGCCTGACCCAAACTAGCCAAAGAGGTATTCCATACCACAGCACGTCATGCCCGGGGATGTAACTGGGAGCTACCCGGAAGGGCACGTCCTCTTTTCGGTCGGGCTCTTTTCCGGCGAGCGGTATCATATTTTCTTCCCTTGTTATTTCTCTTATCATTATTATTATTGGTGGCAGCAGTAGTGATTTGTGTTATACCTGAGTTACTGGACTGTTCTTATCTCAACCCGTGGGAGTTACATTCTTTCGATTCTCCTCCCCATCCCTCTGGGGAGTGGGGGGGGGGAAGTAGACTGCGTGGTTCTAATTTATGGCCTGGGCTTAAACCACGACAGTTCTTTTTGGCGCCCAACGTGGGGCACGAAGGGTTGAGATAACGACAGATCTGACCGGAGTGTGTCTAATCGTATTTGTGATAAGCATTCAGTGTTTTAGATTAATAGTCACTCGTCACAATGCTGATTTATTGGCTCTCAAAGTTGTTGTTTTTGATCTCACAGTCTCAATATGCCGTAGGTTACTTAGAGCCGGTATTTGCTGTGTTGGTGTTTTTCAAGTGTGGGGCTTGGGCTAAGGTTGTTGTCTCGTTGTATTTTGTAGCAATGACTTGTAATACAATAGAAGGATTGATCATGAAACTGATCTGGCTTGTGTTCCCAGTGTGGTCACCACCTTTATACTTTGGGAGGTATATAATACAAATGCTTAGCAACTATACATCTTTTTTCTCCTTCCTGGGTGGTCAACCTATGAAGGAGACATTCTTTTACCCTCCCAGTGCCCCTTCCAGACCGTTTACAGCATCGTTTGAGAGTTTTGAAGTTTTTGAGTGGCCTTTTAATATTGTTGAGACCTGTTTGCTGATTGTGATGGGGGTCACCATGTTGGCACGCATACAGAGTGTGTTTTGTTCACAACCATTACGTCTGATCTCAAGAGTTAAGCAGAGTCGGGTTTGGGTCTTGTCTGGGGTTAGACGACAAAATAGGGGGACCGAGAGATTTTCCCCGAGGCTGGACAGCCATGAGTGGCAGGGTGTGTGGGATAGTATGGGCAAGTACCTAGGTCAGTGGGCCCCTCCAGTGTTTTGGAATTTCACCACCGAACAACTGCAAAATCCAGAAGAATTAGTAAAACACTTAAATGAGGTGTGCTGTCATCCTGGTCATACCAGAGAGGGACAAATCATGTCAACGTGCTGGGGCTTGGCCTATGCTTACCGGGCCTTGTTCAACACTATCCAGCACCTTCAAAAGGGAAAAAATGTCCCTGGATCTGAGGGCGAAGCAACAGACAGCGCAGCTACTCCAGCTCCGAGCACAGCAGCTACACCACCCCCAGCGACAAGTACAGCCACTACTCAAACTTCGACTGCAACAGACAGTGCAGCTACCCCAGCTCCAAACACAGCAGCTACACCACCCCCAGCGACAAGTACAGCCGCTACTCAAACTTCAACTGCAACAGACAGCGAAGCTACCCCAGCTCCAACCACAGCAGCTACACCACCCCCAGCAACAAGTACTGTTGCTACTCAAACCACAGTGATGACTGCAGCTAAACCAGAGGACCAATTCGTACCAATATCGATTGCCCCTCTACGCAAGAGAAAAAGCAAAAAAGAGGCAAGAAGGGTGAAGCGAGATGAAGAAACAATGTATTCACCACTCAGGACAGCATCTGGTCAGGAGTCATCATCACATGACGAAGAAGAAGAAGAGGTGACTTCTCGACCTCGGACCTCAACCGAGCTACGGAATATGCGAAAAGATTTTACCCGTCAACCAGGGGAGCACATCATCACCTGGTTGCTGCGATGCTGGGACAATGGGGCCGATGGTCACGAACTAGGAGGTACGGAAGCCAAGCAGCTGGGATCGCTTGCTAGAGAAGGGGGAATTGACAAAGCAATTGCAAGAGAGAAAAAGTCCCTCAGTCTTTGGAGGCGGCTCTTGGCAGCTGTGAAAGAAAGGTTTCCATACAAGGACGATGTTACGAGTCGTTCGGCCAAGTGGACTACTTTAGACAAAGGCATCCAGTCTCTGAGGGAATCAGCCATCGTAGAGATGATTTATCACATCAAACCGAATAACGGAGATATACCCATAGACCCAGATGAAGTCGAATGTACACGACCCATGTGGCGAAAACTTACACGGAATGCACCGTCATCATATGCCCATTCATTGGCAACAGTAACCTGGGGTGACATAGTAACACCAACAGTGGATGAAATGATTCATAAACTCCGAGAGTTCGAAGACAATCTCACCCCTTCCATCATCTCAGCTGTGGAAAAACTGTCCCAGGATGTCAAACAATTGAGGGACGGTCTATCTGATTTATCCAGCTCCTCACGTGTACCAACACAGGTCTCAGCTGTTAACAAAAGACGTCCTATTGTTCGAGACAGAAGATATAGAAGGCAAACACCACGGGCCACCCTATGGTTTTACCTGCGGGATCATGGAGAAGACATGACGAAGTGGGATGGAAAACCTACTTCAGCTTTGGAGGAACGGGTGCATGAATTGAAAATAGGAACAAGGGTCAAGACTAATCATCCCATGAGAGCTGCGGCTTCAGTCTCTGGTGAGCAGGTTCCCAGATGGAGTGGAAGAGCTGTTTTTACTCCAGCTCCTATGATAACGAAGAATAATCCCTTTCAATACGACTTAGGTGTCCAACGTTGTGATGACTGTTAGAGGGACCCTGCCTCCAGCCAGGTGGAGGTAGGGGATAATCGGATTTACTGGACTGTGTGGGTCAGATGGCCTGGCACATCAGTCCCACAGAAGTATAAAGCTCTCGTAGATACCGGTGCACAGTGTACCCTGATGCCGTCAAGCTGTCAAGGGGTGGAACCCATCTATATCTCTGGAGTGACAGGAGGTTCCCAAGAGTTGACTGTACTGGAGGCTGAGATCAGCCTGACTGGAAGGAAATGGCAAAAGCACCCCATTGTGACTGGTCCAGAGGCTCCATGCATCCTCGGCATAGATTACCTCAGGAGAGGGTACTTCAAAGACCCAAAAGGGTACCGATGGGCTTTTGGTATTGCTGCTTTGGAGACTGAGGAAAATGAGCAGCTGTCCACCTTGCCTGGTCTCTCAGAGGATCCTTCTGTTGTGGGGTTGCTGAAGGTCGAAGAACAACAAGTGCCAATCGCGACCGCAACAGTGCACCGGCGGCAATATCGCACCAATCGAGACTCCCTGATTCCCATCCATAAGCTGATCCGCAGTCTGGAGAGTCAGGGAGTGATCAGCAGGACCCGCTCACCCTTTAATAGCCCCATATGGCCAGTGCGAAAGTCTAACGGAGAGTGGAGACTAACAGTAGACTATCGTGGCCTGAATGAAGTCACACCACCATTGAGTGCTGCTGTACCGGACATGCTAGACCTTCAGTATGAACTGGAGTCAAAGGCAGCCAAGTGGTATGCCACGATTGATATTGCCAATGCATTCTTCTCAATTCCTTTGGCAGCAGAGTGTAGGCCACAGTTTGCTTTTACTTGGAGGGGCGTCCAGTACACTTGGAACCGACTGCCCCAGGGGTGGAAACACAGCCCTACCATTTGCCATGGACTGATCCAGAATGCACTGGAACAGGGGCAAGCTCCAGAACACCTGCAATACATTGATGACATTATTGTGTGGGGTGATACAGCGGAAGAAGTCTTTGAGAAAGGGAGGGAAATAATCCAAATCCTGCTGAAAGCTGGTTTTGCCATAAAACGGAGTAAGGTCAAGGGACCTGCACAGGAGATTCAGTTTTTGGGAATAAAATGGCAAGATGGACGTCGCCAGATCCCTACAGATGTGATCAACAAAATAACAGCAATGTCTCCACCAACTAATAAGAAAGAAACACAAGCTTTCTTGGGTGCTGTGGGGTTCTGGAGAATGCACATCCCAAATTACAGTTCGATTGTAAGCCCTCTCTATCATGTGACCCGGAAGAAGAACGATTTTAAATGGGGCCCTGAGCAACAACAAGCCTTTGAGCAAATTAAACGTGAGATAGTTCATGCAGTAGCCCTTGGACCAGTCCGGAAAGGGCCAGATGTAAAAAATGTACTGTACACCGCAGCCGGGGAGAATGGTCCTACCTGGAGCCTCTGGCAGAAAGCTCCAGGGGAGACTCGAGGTCGACCCCTCGGCTTTTGGAGTTGGGGATACAAAGGATCTGAGGCCAGCTATACCCCAACTGAGAAAGAGATACTGGCAGCCTATGAAGGGGTTCGAGCTGCTTCGGAGGTGATTGGCACTGAAGCACAGCTCCTCCTGGCACCCCGGTTGCCCGTTCTGGGCTGGATGTTCAAAGGCAGGGTCTCCTCTACACATCATGCAACCGATGCGACATGGAGTAAATGGGCTGCACTAATTACACAACGAGCTCGAATAGGAAATCCCAGTCGTCCAGGCATTCTAGAAGTCATCATGGACTGGCCAGAGGGCAAAGATTTTGGAATGTCACCAGAGGAGGAGGTGATGCGTGCTGAAGAGGCCCCACCATATAATAAACTGTCAGAAAGTGAAAAGCAGTATGCCTTGTTTACTGATGGGTCCTGCCGTATTGTGGGAAAGCATCGGAGATGGAAGGCAGCTGTATGGAGTCCTCAAAGACAAGTTGCAGAAACTGCTGAAGGGGAGGGTGAATCGAGTCAGTTTGCCGAGGTGAAAGCCATCCAGCTGGCCCTGGACATTGCTGAACGAGAAAAGTGGCCAGTACTTTATCTCTATACTGACTCATGGATGGTGGCAAATGCCCTGTGGGGGTGGTTGCAGCAATGGAAGCAGAGCAACTGGCAACGCAGAGGTAAACCCATCTGGGCTGCTGCACTGTGGCAAGATATCGCTGCCCGGGTGCAGAACCTGGTGGTGAAGGTACGCCATGTAGACGCCCATGTACCCAAGAGTCGGGCCACTGAGGAACACCAGAACAACCAACAAGTGGATAAAGCTGCTAAGATTGAAGTGGCTCAGATGGACTTAGATTGGCAACATAAAGGTGAATTATTTTTGGCTCGGTGGGCCCATGACACTTCAGGCCATCAGGGCAGAGATGCAACATACAGATGGGCCCGTGATCGAGGGGTGGACTTAACAATGGACACTATTGCCCAGGTTATTCATGAGTGTGAAACATGTGCTGCAATTAAACAAGCCAAACGGTTAAAGCCTCTTTGGTATGGAGGACGATGGCTGAAGTACAAATATGGGGAGGCCTGGCAGATTGATTATATCACACTCCCACCAACCCGCCAAGGCAAGCGCCATGTGCTTACCATGGTGGAAGCAACCACCGGATGGCTGGAAACATACGCTGTGCCCCATGCCACTGCCCGGAACACTATCCTGGGCCTTGAGAACCAGATTTTGTGGCGACATGGCACCCCAGAAAGAATTGAATCAGACAATGGGACTCATTTCCGGAATAACCTTATAGGCACTTGGGCCAAAGAGCATGGCATTGAGTGGGTATATCACATCCCCTACCATGCACCAGCCTCTGGGAAAATCGAACGGTATAATGGGCTGTTAAAAACTACACTGAGAGCAATGGGTGGGGGAACTTTCAAGCATTGGGATACACACTTACCAAAGGCCACCTGGTTGGTCAACACCAGAGGATCTGCCAACAGGGCTGGCCCAGCCCAGTCGGAACTTTTACATATTGTAGAGGGGGACAAAGTTCCTGTGGTGCACGTGAAGAATTTGCTGGGGAAGACAGTCTGGGTTATTCCTGCTTCAGGTAAAGGCAAACCCACTTGTGGGATTGCTTTTGCTCAGGGACCTGGATATACTTGGTGGGTAATGCAGGAAGATGGGGAAGTCCGATGCGTACCTCAAGGGGATTTGATTTTAGGGGAAAACAGACAATGAACTCAATTGTATGCTGTTGCCTGCTATAGCCATCAACTAGAAGTCTGCAGGGCACCAGCGACTGGCCCTGACTTCCCTCCGACCATCATCCCAACAGAGAATGAACTTTGATAGAACCGGATGAGTTCTACAGTGAAGGAACGATCAGCATCAGCAGACAACGATCCAACACTGCACACAGCCTCTCCTGCCCTGAAAGACTGTTACAAGAGATGGAGCCCAACATCATGAACCGAACGGACTCAGTAGCTTTATAGGAATTGGTCCGTGCACTAAGATAACAGTGCACTGAAATGAGAGTGAGGGTATATGGAAAATGTGGGATCTGAGCATGACGTGAATGGTATGGAATAAGGGGTGGATACTGTCCTGGGTTCAGCAGTAGCAGTCAGTTTTTCTCCTTTTTAGTAGCTGTTGCAGCACTGTGTTTTTGACTTTCAGCCTCGGAACAAAGCTGATAACAGTGATGTTTAGACTGACCAAAGACTTTGTGAGTCTCATGCTCTGCCAGGGAGGAGGAGGGGCCGGGAGGAAGCAGGGACAGGACGCCTGACCCAAACTAGCCAAAGAGGTATTCCATACCACAGCACGTCATGCCCGGGGATGTAACTGGGAGCTACCCGGAAGGGCACGTCCTCTTTTCGGTCGGGCTCTTTTCCGGCGAGCGGTATCATATTTTCTTCCCTTGTTATTTCTCTTATCATTATTATTATTGGTGGCAGCAGTAGTGATTTGTGTTATACCTGAGTTACTGGACTGTTCTTATCTCAACCCGTGGGAGTTACATTCTTTCGATTCTCCTCCCCATCCCTCTGGGGAGTGGGGGGGGGGAAGTAGACTGCGTGGTTCTAATTTACGGCCTGGGCTTAAACCACGACACTCTGTTAGACTGCTGGCTCAGCAGAGTGTTATCCATTTGACTGCATGGTGGGCCAGACAGGGAGAATGACCAAGGTTGACATTAAACTAGAAAGAAAAATGCGGAGGTTGTTTTTAATAGCCAGCCAGTTCACTGTCTGCCTCCTTACACTGCTGCAAGAACACTTGATCTGACAGGATGGCAAGGAGTGTTGCAGGAGCTGGGAGAAGCAAAGGAAGCGGCACTGCTGCCTTTATTTGGTTGCAGATTAAAATAATCCTAAAAATGCTAGGAGTGATGGTTTGTCAAACTTTTTCATGGTCAGTCAATTAAATCAACTTCTATCAAAACGAGACATACCTTCTTGTCAGTTTGAACTGTCATTGTTGCTCTTCGCTTTTTTCTTGTGTTGGGGAGGTATATGGCTTGGTTAGTGTCCCAGAGAAACACCACTACAGTTGTATACAGAGTATTTCTCATACAGAACCCTTCTCCTCTCCCCATTCGTCATCTTGTAAATCATAGGATTGTTATGGAGGTGGATTTCATTACAGGCACAGCTGACTTGAGCCAGAGGCCTGTTTATTCACTGCTTTTAACTTTCAGGAAGTAACTTTTTAGTCATGTAGCAAGTGTAATGGAAAAGACAAGAGGAACTTGAAAGCTATTTTTAGGAAAAGAGTGATTATCCCAGCAAAACTAAAAAGAGACGTTGAGACATTGCAAACTTAAATCCTAGACAGATTTTTTAAAATTATTTTAAGATGCAGGAATTTCTTTTAATGTGTACATCAGTTGCCTGTCTGCTTGAGTAGTCCTCCACTTACCTTTGTATTTCTATGGAAATTTATATTCTCCTATGCATTGTATGAAAAACCCACTAAAAAATAGAAACTGATAATGCCAGGAAAAATAGCAAACCTGATAAAATGCCTTCAAAAGCACAGAGTGCATTTTAAGCACTTTTAAATTATTTTTATTTTTACAAATACAAGTAATACTTTCACAAATAAAAGTAGTATTATTGCCCAAATATGTTAGCATAACAGGTGACACAATAGTTTTGTAATAGACTGTAAGATCCAAAGGATAGGGTGAGCAGACATGGGTGTACAGATGCCATCAAAAAGGCTATCAAGATGGTGAGTTATGAAACCAGAGTACTTGCGTTGCCTAACACAGAAGTCTGAAAGACTCTTGTTTAAGGAAACAGAACAAACAAAGAAAGTAATCTATTAGAAATCACTCCGTTCAACATGGAGAGCTCTAGCACATTGATTAACATGACATTAAGGAGTCCTAGGCAGCCTCCTGATGAAAAGTTTGTGCCAAGACACGGGGATAGAAGTAGTCTGTGCAAATGCTGCTGTGGGGAAAAAAAGGTAAGTGTCAAAGAAAAGTCTGGTGGCAGGTTCAGTAGGGGATCTGGATGGTGTTAGGAGAGCTGTGCAACTGGATTCCAGGAATTGGTTTATTTGACAGGAAGTTTCATCTTTACACAGATCAGAGCTGACATGAAGTCATCACTACTCACAGCACATTGTTAGAAGCAGAAATGGTTGTGACCTCAGAGGCAAAGCCGAAGGGCATTAGGGTGTAGAGTCATGCAAGTATGACATGCCCAGATGTCATGGAGGGGGAAAATCTGGGTGAACTACTGGATGAAGGACTTTGGGCAGGCAAAGCAACAGAGGTTTCTGATGGGAAGTTATGTACAGCTTAAAAGTTGGTGTTTGATACAATGTAGTAAGACTGAGTTATTTCAGTATAAAAATCTTTCAGTGTCTAAAACCCACTGAAAACTAGCAGAAAGCTGAAATACAAGGTGAGTGAAGATCATTTGAAAGGTGGTTGTCAATAGATCCCTTGACTAGGACACAGAATGTTTAATTTGTTAATCACCATCCTGAAATTTATATGGGCAGTTACCATGCCACATGTAAAAAATAGAATTACGAAAATTAAAAGGCAGGCAAGCTTTTAGTGTAAGGACACAAAATCCAACAAGCACATGTTCTGCAGTCAGGTTGTAGGAAGTTCTGTGCCACAAACCTGTGGATTCAGTTGTGAACTGATGATGCCTAGAAGGGGGCAGAGTGATTACATTCCAGTGAGTAAGTTTGTCTCAACTATCTGCCTTTGCTCTGTTCTGGCACTTCCTCACCATTTGTGTTGTGAAATTCATTGCTTAATGCAAGAATGGCACACTGCTCAAGTGGTTATTTCATTTATTTAGAAACATAATGCAAACCACAACATCTTTGGGACCAAAGGATTTTTAATGTCGGAGTGGACAACTTCTGGCCTTTGCAGTCTCCAGAGTAAAGGAGGATGCTCTTCAGGAGCTATCTCATGATGTAAGGTATTAAAGATTAGATTAGATTTCCACCTAAGCTTTTCAGTATAAATACTGGACCTAACGTAAGGAAACTAACAGTACACTGAAGAATATTTTTTGAAATAAATTCAGGGAAAGCAGACAACTGGTTTGCACGCAATACAGAAACCTATGAGGATTTTATTTTCTTCCTTACTATTCTTTTCTAGTTCTTAAACCATAAACGTAATCATACAGTGTGGTGGATAGAACTGCTTTTGAAATAAAAATATAACTGAGTCCTTGGAGAGTAAAAGACAAATTTGTCATGATATCATGAAACCTCCTTTTTCAAATCCTATAGGAAACCTACTATAAAACTCATTTCAGAATATGAAGGCACTGATGTAATTTTCTGAATCAGATTTATTAAAAAAGTGTAAAATTGGTTCTGCTAACATCCTTGTGTTCTAAGATTGCTATTTGCCCTACATGCCCATGTAAAGGAAGAAAGAGATAAGAAATTTACTTCCCCCTTCAAGCTGTCCATGCTTGATGAAGGGGGTAACTGCAGCCCCAGGAAGCAGACAGCATTCAGGAAGATGGGATACATCACCCTCACATTACTATCCCAAGTACTGCTCCAGGAAGCCATCTGCAGCAAGTGACTGTCATATGCCCTAACCCCCTTTCTTAGTTTAGTGCAAAGGAGCTGGGCTCAAATACTTGTTTGCATATGAGGGAAGACAGTCACTCATATTGCCGGGAGAGTGTCATCTTGTGACAATCTGGGGTCAGGGACAGTAGGGGCAGGTAGAGGTTGAGGTGATTAGAAGGCAATGGGTGCAAATCCATAGTTCTTTAAGTTTCATTAATTCTGCTGCTTATGAAAGAACTTTCAGAGGCTTTTGGATGCCTTGTTCCTCATACAAAGATGAAATAATTTAATACTATGCATATGTACATAAAAGTTTAACATTTTTCTAAGCACACAAAACTTTTTTTTTTTTTTTTTCACTCAACTTATGCCACCTTCATCTAAATACAAAGAGGAGCGAAACTGTGGAAGTTTATCTTCCTCATTTCTGTTTGAGTTTAATAATAAAACTAAACAGTAGCTCTGCAATGTTTTTGGAATAAATTATCAAGGTTTCACTTCCCCTTGTATTTCAGTTACCTAGATGGAAGTCTTACTGGTTAAGAAGCAAGACGGGAAAAGAGACTGTCTGCAGCTCCCTAGTAAAATGCCAATGCTCATAGTCTGCAGTTCTGGTATTTGCTGTCTGATCCCAGGTGGCATTTACTGCAGATACGATCCTACGGGAGTTCAGCCTGGTGAGCTAGAGGATAGGTTGTACTAACATGAGATTTATAAACAAGGAAAGGCAGGAAATATATGAAATTGAGTTTCTGCAGGTTTGCCGACAGCTCACACCTAGTTTCAATAATATGCTTTGCTCTGAGCATCTTTGCATGTCAGAGGCTGACTCACAGGAAAAAGAGTGCCTCAGAGCAGCTTGGTTGGATTTTAAAAGTCAAGCTGTAGACAAGGAAGATTAGTAACAGAGAAGTGATATAGAATCATGGGGCATAGCCTTAAAATAGAGTGAGAGCATAGCTGAGGCTGGAAGCACCTCTGACGATGGTTTAGGTCAAGCCCCTGCTCTAGGGTGAGCTAGAGCCAGTTGCCCAGGATCATGTCCAGTTGGATTTTTAATATCTCCAAGGATGGAGACTCCACAATCTCTCTGGGCAGCCTGTGCCAGTGTTTTATCACCCACCCAGTATAAATATATATTAAAAACAAAACAAAAAAAGTAAGAAAAGCATTAGTTATATTCCATTAAAAACTAGAGATCCTGGTCCGGTGGAACTCCTGCTTTTCTAATTTTCTGGTTGCTGGCCAAACAGCAAGATGCTGTACAGACAGGAGATTGTAGTCTTGAATGCTCAAGACACAAGTCATAAACTATCACAGAATGAAGCCACCCCTAACCCATGTCTCAAGCTAGTTTCTTAAAATGCAAACTTACTACTCTATATTTACAAAGGCTTTTTGGAGTGGAGTGCTCTATAAAGTGTCACTGTAACATGAAAGAAAAAGGTGAACGTGGACAAGATAAAAAGATACCAGGAAAGGCTGAGGAGAATGTGATGTGGATAGAATGGAGCACAGTTGAAAAAGCAAACACAAGTAAATGCTGGCCATAGAGTCCATTAGCCAATGCTGAAAGACTAAAAGATCAAAGAGTTAGTGTCATAATGCAGCGTCAAGCACTGCTCAAGTGTGTCTGCCTCTTGCCAGTGCTCTCCTATTAGAGCAGCATCTCTAGCACAGGTAACTGTCATGTGGTTAGGTGGTTCCAGTAGTGCATTGCATCATTTAACTGGTAGTTTTAAACAGAGAAGCTTCTGGAGTCTTACAAGTATTTCTTTTAAAACCACATAGCTCCCACGCTAAATACAGCACAGGAAACCAGGGCAGGTGGCATGAGTAGAAGAAAACAATTGGTTAATGTATGTTCAAAATTAGAAGATATTGATGGTGCCTTTTTAGAATAAACTGTTCCTGTATCACTTGAAATCAGCAGAGAAGCAGTCAGGAGGAGAGAGGGCAGATGATAAATGATTCATTTGCTTGCCTCCTCCTTGAGATTCTTTTCTTTGTCAGCTGGAGGTAACAGATGTCTTAAAGATTATGAATTCATAGGAAAATAACGGAAGACAATGGGCAGCCAAAGCAGTATTCTTGTAGTCTAAAAATTTCATTTCTTACATTTTATCACCTGTCGCTTCTCGAAATCTAGCAAAGCTCTTATATTAACAAATCGCTTTGCTCACAAACGTTTTGGTTCAGTGAGGATTTCAATGAGGAGAAGCAGTTCTCCTGTATTTGAACTATAATCTTTCTGTTCATTGTGACTCAGCCTTTGGTTACAGGCAAGTCAGCTGGGCATGGGGAAACATGAAGACTGATTGTCTGTTTTGTTATACTTCAAATATAGTGCTATTTTCAGAACTCTGGGATTATTGGTGAGAAGAGATTTCGAAGGACACTGTATGAAATCTTTTGAAGTTAATTCAGAACAGCCTGTATTTTCAGCTTCAGTAGAGGACTGTTTCTCTGCAGTCACCATTCACTAGGTGAGATTCTTGCATTAATATTCTAATCTCTTCAGGGATCACTATCTTCCACTACCCAGGACTGTACTGAAGATGCCAAAGAATAACCTGAGATTTGTTACAGTAAAACTTCTGCAACACAAACCAAACACAACAGTGTATTCTTTGTGGGTTTGTACATTGAGAACACACTGCATAGAAAATACTGGAAACCAAATAAGATGTGAACTAATTGCTCTGTCTCAGAAAGGGGTTATTTATTTGCTCCCACTATAAGTAAAAGGCTAGATACGTTGGTATTTTGTCATTCATGCGTCTCTCTGTGCTGACTGAAGTGAAAGTGGAAGGACTGACAGTTCTGGAGCAACTGCCAATACTGTGTACTGTAAAAGAAGGGACCGTGTTTGCATAGTCACTCTGGGTTTATCTGCAAGGAAACATGTTGCCATGGAGTGCTATGTTCTGTACTGGAAAGGTGGTCTTCAGTTAAATAGACCCTGTGACTCTGTCTTTCTCTATTTCCACATACAAATTTGGCTTTGTTCACTAAGCTATTTGTAGTTCAAAGGTCTTTTACATGCATACATATCCATTGCAAATTGATTTGCAAGAGCATGTTTAGTCTCACAGTGAAGGCCAAATGGTCATCAGATTTGTTGTCATCCCAGCTTCAGGTTAAACTTGATCTGTTGAGAGAGGAGTTAAAACAGTTCTGTGTTTGCTTTTGCCTGTTGCTACTGAGTCATCATCCCTACCGTGCCACACTCTTTTCGAAGTATAAATGCTCTCTTTGTCTTTACAAAAGGTTGTAAACCTTTTTGGAGTTTCAGTGCAGGCCTCACCTCTCGTACTGGGTTTTAAGATATGAACATCTGTGAACACAGCAAAATAATAAAATCACAAGATCAGGATCTAAGAGCAGACAAAGAAATGTAATTTACCAAAAAAAAAAAAAAAAAAAAGACTGACAAGTAATAAGTAACAGCGATATTTCTGTAAATAAAAAAGGTATGAATTACCTCAGAGGCAAGTAAGTTATTAGATATTTTGCATGCTTCAGCATCTGTCCTCAAAGGCAAAAGATAGTGAATTATGCAAAGCTTTACATATATTTATGTTAATCTTTCCTTGCAGCACAAAGATACCAAGTATCTTTTATGTGGTGCTTGATTTAAAATTTTGTCTGAGATACAAAGTCCTAGATTTGCCTTTTTTTTTTTTTCCCCCATCTTAGGTATTGGTAGAGATTTCTTCTATGCTACTGAATATTACTTTCTATATTACTGAATTTCCTTACTCTCTGGTTTTCAGTAATGCAAGCAGCACACACTTCGTGGAACAGCCAGGGTTCATATTTGTTCTCGTGTGCTGCATTTTGTGAAGATATTTAGACTGGTATTAGTGGATGATTTAATATTTATAGGTGACTGTATCAGGTATAGTGTAGCTCAGAGTGGCTCTATGTTTTTATAACACGCAAAAAAATTTTAGCCCTGAGGACAAATACGAGCATTAGTCTGGAAGTGGAAGTTGTATGTGGCTGCCGCTGTGCTGTGGGGCTACGTATGAACACAAGGCATGACTGAGAGGCTGCTGGAGGAAATACACTGAAATTCCTTGGTCATGCAAAGACTGCCTGTGGAAGCTACATAATCTTCCTGTTCCTCTTCTCCAAGCAGCATTAAAAATTAACTAGAAAAAGCTGCTCTTAAAGCAAGATTTTAGCTGATGTTTGTACCTGAAGTAGTCAGGTACAGCACATAATAAAAGGGTTTTCAAAAGTGTTGAACCCTTAGTACTGAAGGAGTCATTGACAGCTGTCTTCCCTTGTTTCAATTGCTTCTATGGTTGTGTGCTTGTGTTCCTTTCTACTCTATGTCAATAAGCTCCCTTGGGTAAGACCAACCTTGCAGTATCATAGCTTCAACATTAGAAGAGGTATGCAGTGGCACTTGAGCATCTCTAAACAAATGCAAATACCATGTTGAGACATTGCAGTCTTCTGGTGACTGATGAAAATTAAAATATTAGATAACTGCATTTTGTGTAGTATATGTGAAAGTAAAGGTGAAGTCATGAATGAACAGTGAGCTGAGATGTCAGGGAGGTTTTCAGAGGCTTACGTTTGCATAGTACTTAAAGGAGAAGCATTTTTATACAGGTACTTCAAAACTGATGGAAGGTAATTGTAGACCCATTATGTATAACTGTGACCATGTGCACAGCTGGAATATAAGGTTAAACCTATGACCTTTTTATCCTACTTTCTTTATCTGTATATTGAATAGTATTAATAATATTAATAGATGCTGTCCGGGAAGCTAGGGACCAGGTGAGGAAGGCTTAAGGCCCAGTTAGAATTGAACTTGGCTAGGGATGTTAAGGATAATAGGAAGTGATTCTATAGGTACGTAGCGAGTAAAAGACAGACTAGGGACAACGCAGGCCCCCTTCGGAAGATATCAGGAGAACTGGCTACCCGGGATTTGGAGAAGGCTGAGGTTCTTAATGACTTCTTTGCCTCAGTTCTCACTGGCAAAGTCTCTGACCACACCACCCAAGTCTTGGAAGGCGAATGCAGGGACTGTGAGAATGAGGACCCTAGGCCCACTGTAGGAGAGGATCTGGTTCGAGACCATCTTAAAAACCTAAATGTACACAAGTCCATGGGACCTGACGAAATCCATCCGCGGGTCCTGAAGGAGCTGGCGAATGAAGTTGCTAAGCCACTGGCCATCATATTTGAAAAATCATGGCAGTCAGGTGAAGTTCCCGATGACTGGAAAAAGGGAAATATAACCCCCATTTTCAAGAAGGGGAGAATGGATGACCCGAGGAATTACAGACCAGTCAGTCTCACCTCTGTGCCTGGCAAACTCTTGGAGCAGATTCTCCTGGAAGGCATGCTAAGGCACATGACAAACAAGGAGGTGGTTGGTGACAGCCAGCATGGCTTCACTAGGGGGAAATCCTGCCTGACCAATTTGGTGGCCTTCTATGATGGGGCTACGGAACTGATGGACAGGGGCAGAGAAGTTGACGTCATCTACCTGGACTTGTGCAAAGCGTTCTACACTGTCCCACATGACATCCTTGTCTCTAAATTGGAGAGACATCAATTTGATGGGTGGACCACTCGGTGGATAAAGAACTGGCTGGATGGCCGCACGCAAAGAGTTGTGGTCAATGGCTCAGTGTCCGGCTGGAGACTGGTAACGAGTGGTGTCCCTCAGGGATCGGTGTTGGGACTGGTCTTGTTCAACATCTTTGTCGGTGACATGGACAGTGGGATTGAGTGCGCCCTCAGCAAGTTTGCCGATGACACCAAGCTGTGTGGTTCGGTTGATACACCGGAGGGAAGGGATGCCATCCAGAGGGACCTCAACGCACTTGTGAGGTGGGCTGATGCCAACCTGATGAAGTTTAACCATGCCAAGTGCAAGGTCCTACACCTGGGTCGGAGCAATCCCAGGCACAGCTACAGGTTGGACAGAGAAGAGATTCAGAGCAGCCCTGCAGAGAAGGACTTGGGGGTGTTGGTCAATGAGAAAATGAACATGAGCCGGCTTCAGTGTGCACTCGCAGCCCAGAAAGCCAACCGTATCCTGGGCTGCATCAAGAGGAGTGTGACCAGCAGGTCGAAGGAGGTGATCCTGCCTCTCTACTCTGCTTGGAGTATTGTGTGCAGTTCTGATGTCCTCAACATTAAAAGGACATGGAACTGTTGGAACAAGTCCAGAGGAGGGCCATGAGGATGATCAGGGGACTGGAGCACATCCCGTATGGAGACAGGCTGAGAAAGTTGGGGCTATTCAGCCTGGAGGAGAGAAGGCTGCGTGGAGACCTCATAGCAGCCTTCCAGTATCTGAAGGGGGCCTACAAGGATGCTGGGGAGGGACTCTTCATCAGGGACTGTAGTGACAGGACAAGGGGTAACGGGTTCAAACTTCAAAAGGGGAAGTTTAGATTGGATCTAAGGAAGAAATTCTTTACTGAGAGGGTGCTGAGGCACTGGAATGGGTTGCCCAGGGAGGTTGTGAATGCTCCATCCTTGGCGGTGTTCAAGGCCAGGTTGGATGAGGCCTTGGGTGACATGGTTTAGTGTGGGGTGTCCCTGCCCATGGCAGGGGGGTTGGGACTAGATGATCTCAAGGTCCTTTCCAACCCTAACTATTCTATGATTCTGTGATTCTATTTAAGGAATATAGAACAGGAAATATGTTGCTGCAAAGTTATTTAGTAATTGTAAATCTTGTAGGTAATGGAGTGCCAGGAGAGTGTCATGTAATGTTGTGTGTATTTATTTTTGCACACTTTAATAGTTATAAAGAAGGAGTTACAGAATAATGTTTTATTGTATTGATATTTTTAAGCAGCATGATTGATGCATTAATTACATAGACTCTGTCCCATAATTTTTCTGCCCTCATAAAGTGTATCCACAAAACACATCCAAGTGTCCTTGGTTTTTTAAATTGCTTTATTTCAAAGACAAAAATGAATCCCTGCAGGATTTCAGGATGGTTTATTTTTTTGGTCATGCAGGGAAACGGAGTAACAAAAGAGTCATGAGAAAAAGTTTGGTAAATAAGGTATTATATAATTTGGAGCAACAGTGTTTGGGTTGAGCACATATGGGCCAATTATTTTATTACTTTGTACTGGAATCTTTTCTTGAGTTTATAAGGTGTTCCATGTTCTTGGTTTTCCATTTATGCTGGAACAGCTCGTGTTCCTTGCTTTTCTGACTGAGTCAGGCTTAACTTTGAGTGGCTTTTCCTGTTTGCTTCTCAGAAGGCAAGGATTTGCAGGCCCTTTTTGTCTCTTGCTTAATGTTGAGCAGTTTCTCTTTTTCCTGTCTTTTTTTCCTTTTTTAATTTTTTTTTTAATGCATCTGAGGATTATAAGCTATTCCATCATGTAGTTTGTTGCTGTTTGCCTTGGATACTTATTTGCAATAACAACTAGTGCTATGCTAAAAATTTAACCCTGGAAGAGCTTGTACAAAGTGTTGGAAAGATGTAGAAGCAGGGGTCTTTTAGAGTGAACGTAACCTTAGGTGCCTAAATACCTTAGTATACTTGCAAATCTTTCCCATGTTACTACCTTTTAATTGTGTTGGTTATTATGACAAAATTAGGCTTGTGGGGTAGACAAATGGGAATTTCAGTACTTGAACTAGAGGTTAGTCATTTGTGATGAATGCAGCAAGGGAGATCAAGTAGTGACTAACAAGCTATTGGAAGAGACTCTAACTACTATTTAAGTGCTCTGAGTATTCTGTATATAAAAAATACATTTGTCTTTTGGCAACAAGCCTTTTGATCAATTTAACTATTCTGCCAACAATCCTGACCCATTCTAGGTGTTTTTCAGCAATGAAATGACATGCAAATGCATGTGAAATGAAATGAAATAAAATGAAATGAAATGAAATAAAATGAAATGAAGGTGTAGTCATAAGGGAGAAAAGTGCTGTGGACATGCCAGTATCTGGAACATAAATCAGTGGCCATAGTATAATTTAAAAGTTCTGCCTTAAAAGGACATGGAAGTATGTCTGGCTTCTGTCTGTCTGGACTATCTAGTGAAGTACATGTGTCTGAGGTTGCCAGAGAGGTACAAGGTGCAATCAGATACCCTAATGAGCACGTTTTTTGAGTTTCTACATCACTTGCTTACAGTTTTATTGGCAATGTGCCATTGGGGGTGGCATAGTAATTATTTAATGGTAGTTAATTTTGTTTGATGCAGGTCTTACTGAAGAGTTCTACAGATCTTTAGGAATGCATTTATATTTGGATAAATGCTCTGAGATGCAACAACTTGATGTTCAATGCTTAAACTAGCTTCAAGAGGTGGAATTTTGTTCTGTGGTTTGCCAAGCCAAGTGCCATGTTCCCCTTTTTCCAGCACTGAAAAAAAGAATGTGTTGCTCAGCATGGGCAATTTGATTTGTTACTGTTGATATGTGTTGTCAGTCTAGCATTAATGATCACAGTGAAGCAAATCCCTTACCCACAGGGCTATAAACCTTTGGATGTGCTTACTAGCAGAGGATTTTGAGGTATAAAGCCTGCTTTCCATGAGAACTAAAGGAGTGAGGCAGTAGGGAGGGAATTGAACATTATAACTTTTGGTTGGTTTTTTTTATTAAAAATCCTCTTGATAAATTACAGCAAGACCAAAAGAACGTGTGTGTGTTATCTTTTCAAAATTGCTCTATATTAAAGAACTGAATTGCTGGCAACCTTCTTACCGTAAGCCATCACTCTTAAAAGTTTTTCAGTTCAATTTAGTAAAAATGAATTCTTATAAATACCACAGAGGCTTGTTTAACTTATGAGAACAACTAAGAAAATACAGTGAAATTTCTGTGGCATTCAGAGTTTCTTAGCACCACCAGCTAGAGATGCTGCAGGCCTGGCTAGATGCAGCCATTGCAGAATTTTTCTTCCCCCTCTTTTCAAACATTGCCTGGGGCAACTTGTTCTACCCCTGCACTGTATATGTAGGCTGGTGACTTGCCAAAAGAAGTAGCCTTTTGGTTTGTTTCTTTTTCCCATTTGTTGCTCAGCTTTGGAGGAATGTGATATGTACCTGCCTGGTAACAGGAATATTTGTCCTGTGCTTGTAGAATGAACTATTCTATGTGGATACTGTGGCACTGTTCATTTTTGAGGAAGTAGAACAGTGAATGTTAATTTTCACTTTCAGTACTGAGATACCTTTTGGGAAACTTACCTTCTGCTCAGCTATTGTAGAGCTAATGGTGCCTGGGGCTCCAGAGGGCCAGCAGCAGCAGCAAGAATAATTGATTTATTTCAATTTATCATATTTATTTGTTACTTTTCTGAACATTTATTCCTGGGCCCGTGTACAACCCTCAAATAACAAAGTATAGCATAACATGCCCTTTAAAATGGCAGGTTGTTTGGCATTATAGCATTTTCACAATGGTAGCGGAGGAAAATAACAAATCTTAACATGAGCAGTGCAATTGAGGATTCCTCCTGGTGTGATTTCCTTTTAGCAGAGCTGAAAGACTGGTAGTTGTATAACCTCGCACGCTGAGCTTATGCGTGTCAGCAGCCCAGCGAGCAGCCCTGCCGCAGGTCTGTTCTCTGCAAGGCTTTAAAAATGTCATGGCTTAATTGCCATGGGAGACACGTGCCTGAGTGTTTCTGCCCAAGTGACTATCCATCTCTGTGTAAGTGTTGCAGAATCAGGCCCATTACACCAGACTGGGTGAGGAATTTTCTGTTTACCAGGGCATCTCCCAGCTTCATGTTATGAGTGAATTTAGGATGTGTCTAAGCTTGTGTTCCAAGGCAAATTTAATGTAGATTCCGAGTTTTAGGAACAATGCTAAACAGGAAAGTGAAGTTTCTGCTCTGTTTGTGTTAGTATTTTTTATTTAACTTAGTTGCCTTTAATGGCTTCAAATGAATATTTAAATTGTATAGATACTCTAGAGGAAAACAAGATTCAAGGTTAAATCTGACTGATGTCCTAAAAGCCCAGTATAAAAGTTTCGGGTTTTGTTAAGTGTTGTTGATTTGTTGCATGTGTTCTTTGTGTAATAGCTCTCATGAATGCAGCAACCAGAAAATTGGTTGTCGTATTTTTACATCTTTCCAAGATTTCTTGAGGCATTTGTTTCATGTATGTTGTTACCTGTTGGAGTGAAAATAAAATCTTGACAACGTTTTGGTTTTTGGTTTAGTTTGGTTTGGGTTGATTGGTTGGTTTGGTTGGTTGTTTCCTGAGAAGAGAGAATTACTTGAAACTAATCTCTCGAGGTCAGAGTAAGACCTGCAATGTCATTACAGAGATTGAGAACCTGTCAAAAAGCACTGATGCTCTGGTATCTAAAAATGAAGTAGCTCCGTTGTTAGTGTGCTTTAAGAAAAAGGCATACATTTTAAAGATGTTCTGTTTTTTTATTTTTTTGAGTTAAATTGGACAGAAGTCAGCTTCAAGACAGCAATCTGGTAATACAAAGGTAATACTTTTAGGGATTACTCTGTGGGAATCCATGTGGATCCTTTATAGAAAGGAAGAAACAAATTAAGCTGAATGTGCACAGTGGTTCCACAAATTTGAGCTATTTGCTTTCATTTACTGTATGTTGTGAAGTGCTACAGTGCATAAGCAATTTAAGGGGTGTGAATTGTGTGATAGAACATAAGAGAAGTGGGAAAGATGTAACAGCAATTCATGTTTAGTTTTGGTTTATTCAAATGCCTTCTCTAGAGATCAATGCAAAAAGCCAGCAAGGAGCAAAATAGTCAAACACTGTCTCAAAGGCTAGCTAAGGGAGTAATATTTTGGGATTATTCGATGACAACATGAGATGTATGCAATGCGAATAGGAGAAAAGGCCTTTTATGGGACATTCACAAATCTTGTTGTGTTTTTGTTCTTGCATTTTGAAACTTCATCTGCCATCCAAGAAAGAGTATTACAAGTTTGTGTATCTATTCTTGTTCTTTAGAAAAGATAATTTATTGCTACATCTATCTATTGCCTGCAATATTTCTTAAAGCTCCTTATACAGTCATTTTGGATGAATTGTGTGCTAGCCAGTGTAACAAGCTCTTTTTGTGATATATCTTTGCCAGTCATCTTCTGAGAAAAGAAACCAAAGGCACAGGCAAGTGCAAGATCTTGTGTTGGGTAATAGGCTCCCTCATGGCACCAGGTGCTAATTGCATAAGGGAGGGTGGGGAACTCCAGTGCCAGGCAGTGGGACCTAGTGCATATGGCAGTTAAGTCCCGAAGTTACAGATGACTGGAGCAAGCCACCCTGTTGAAATATGCCTTGGCTTGCCCAGAATTACAGTGAGGACAGAAGCATTTGCTGCTCCTTGGAATGTGCTGCTTGTGAAAATCACTAGATGAGAGCAGCAAACTGTTATTGTTGAGAACAGGCTAGACAATGGGTCATTTGGCCAAAGCTGGTGTAAAGGCACCACTTGATGCTGAGGAATATTTTTGCATCTCTGGAATCAGGTGCAAAGCTGAATGAGCTTGTCCAGTCCTTACTGAGACTGTGTAGCTGCTTTTAAAGTGCAGTCTAAAAAGTGTGTTTGAAACCCTGTCACCAAGTTCCAGTTTATGTCTTGTGATGGAGTGTTTCACCTATAACACTAATCCAAAGTAATAATTCATACTATGAAGTTTAAAAGATACAGGTACTAGAACTAGTAGCTTTGATGAGCATATGCATTTTCAGTTCTGCATGTGGTTGAGTTAATGTGTAGTTTAATAGTGTGTTTTACACTTTGCCACTGAAAGATATAAAATATGCAGCCTGTATGGCAAGGCCAAGTGTTGCTGTTGGAGTTTGGACTTGCTTTGTCTAATTTGCTGGTGGTGGTTCGACTGCATTCTTAATGTTGCACTTGCAGAAGTTTCTACTCCTTTCATTACATTTTAAAACTATCAGACTTAGAAAAAAAAAAGAAATTGGTGGTGTGTGGTTAAACTGTGCAAGTGTCTTTTGAGTTTGTTTACAGTTACTTTTCTAGTATTTCCTTCTTCGTTGAGTTAGACTTAAGTAATGATCTGGGCTTCACTAGTACTTCAGTTGTGTCTGTCAAATGCACAAGCCTGGCTCCTGCTGTGGCATACAGAAGAGCTCCACTCCTTAGTTAGTTAATGGCTTTCTTCTAAAAGCATATGACTGCTGTACGACATTGTTGCTGTAAGTTGTTTCCAGTAATTACTCCTGTTGTGCAAAAGACTCATACATGCTAAAACGCCTGAATATTGCTGCATGTTTTTAAGAAAAGAATTAATTCATTGAATAATATGAGGTTTGCTGATATTCTGATGGTGCATATGTTATGACATGAGAGTGTAACAAAACTGTATCTTCCAGGCTTTCAGGTTCCTCACGGACAAACCTTGGTCATAAAATCCAAAGCAGCAGCCAGATGGCTAAAGCCTGGAAGTGTTTCTGTGGAGTCTAGCAAAAGAAAACCTACTCCTTGGTAATAGTAGAACATTACACACTTGGAGTATTATATTACTAGCAGCAATGGTATATTGCATTTTGGCTTAATTGTGCTTAATGGAGTCCTGCAATCTTCGTGATTCAGCTGCACATGTCAAATCAGGACACTTCCCAGTTCATCTGCTTGTGGGAAAATGCGGCAGCTTTATATAAGCAATTTGGTAGTGTACTGGAAGCACCTCAGATATTCTGTCTCCCCTCAATCCTCCTTGCAGTTTCTTTCTCTTCTCTGGTATTTTAATGTCACAGATTCAAAACAAAAAACAACAAACAAAAACCCCCAACAAATCCCCCCTAAAACCCCAAACTACCACAAAAGACCCAAACCAAACAGCGTGTGTGTCGTGTTCCCCCTTCCTTCTTCCTCTCTCCCCCACCCCCCCTCCACCCTTAAAATATTTGCACCCAGCTTACTTCTGTTTTCTGCTAGACAGGGAATAAACAGACCTCAGCAGGTTCGGGGGTTTTTTTTTTTTGTCACCCGTCTGAAAGCATTCACCCTTTGAACAGCATGTCGGTAATGAGAGAGTTGGAATTGTCATGTCATGTCCCAAGTCAGAGAAATATTTCCAAAATCCCCCAGGAAAAGAAGGAAATTGGAAATTGACACTTCTGGTGCTTTTTAAAATCAGAATTGTATTTCTCCTAGTGGGTGGCTATAAGATGGTGGAGTCCTTGTGTTATAGAAGGTAGTGACAGAATCTACGTTAGAATTGAATATGACTAAGACTTTATCTGGAGTCTTTTAACACTTATCTTCATTATACTTTAAAAAAGGCAATTTAAAAAGATAGAGTTTTAATGCTATCTGTTTGCTCTTAATTAGGTGACTTCTGTTTCTCAAAAGCATCTATGGAGGGTAGTGGCTTTAAGAATTTTTCTCAGAAGTAAGCTTGTAGCTTAAGCTTTTGCATTTTAATACACACAATTCAATGATTTATAATAAAAGATGGTACAATAACCATCTGGGCTGGCAGTCCAAAACAGCTGTACCAGAACTCCATCAGTACCGTTAAAATCAGTAGTGTGCAACCTAAAAGCGTATACATCACCTCTTAGTTGAACAATAGTTGCCTTTTGTCTTCTGGCACATTAAATTTAGAACTGGTTTCTAGCTGAGTCATATCACAGCCCAGCTTGTCTAACAAGGAGACACTGTGCACTGAACCAGTTCTCCCCCAGCTACAGATACAGCTTTGGGAGCTGGAAGGATGGGAACTGCAACTGAGACTGAAGGCAGATGGTGCCGCGTGCAGGAAAATCTGAAATAGAAGACAGGAAACTTTTCCTCCAACTTGTCATTTTCCTCCTAATAGACTTGCCTGAAAGGGGCTTCTTTGCTGTATGGTTTTACTGAGTTCAGTCACTTTGCATCTGCTTGAATGGTGCTCAGTGGATCTCAGTTTTCTTCCATAGTTCACCTGAGCCTGCTCAGCAAGTCTGCACTAGAGGGAAGTCCATGGGTCTGCAGGAGCTACGTGCTTTAGTGCATTTGAAATTTTTTTAGATGTGGGAGAAGTGTCTTTACCACAGTGATATTGATACAAATATAAATGATATGCATGATATAAACAGGATCCAAGTACAAAACTGTGAGGCCTAGTTTTGAAGAGATTGTCAGCCATTTAGATCTACATATTATCAGAAGGAAGAGAAACAGACATTTGCTCCATGGGTCTGTCTCTGAACTTTTTGTTGAATATAGTTTTTTTACTCTATAGGATACTTGTGTTATGAAGCAGATTGCTGTACTGTTATCTTGTGGTGGGGAAAAAAAATGTGGATTAGTATGTAAAGTTGATGGACATTTTGTTAGTGAAGTTAACAATATGGTTTTCACTGACAGGACAGGCTGTAAGGACATTGGCATCAGTGAAAAGTAGGCTCTATAAAAACCACCATATAATCAGACACTCATTTATATAAACATCTGTTTCATGAGGGAGGTTTTAAGTTTAAAAAAAATAGTTTGGCTTGGAAAATTTCAGTTCATTTTGAAATAGTTTGCTTCCTATCTATTCTGCTGCTGCTGCACTTTTCATCTAATCCTGCGTTGTCAGTTTGTGACCTTTCATGGGTCTGACAGCAGCATGTAAGTACCAGTGTGACCTCCTGTGTAATGTTGCCTCAGCTTTTGGTGACCCTTACAAAGGTAAGTCTCGTATGCCAAAGCGTTGTCATTACCTCCTTCTTTTTTCTTCATCGCTAATACCAGAAGGGTGTTTAAGTGTCTGGAAATCATGCTCTCTCTTACATGTGTACAGCTGCAGGAAGCTCTTCTAGGGCCTCCTGCTGTCACAGGCAACCACACCATTTTTAGAATCTGATCAGACATCACTTTGAAACAAATTAGATTTATACCCTCAAAGATTTGGTTGTTTCTAGTTTCTGAATATATGTTCATTCCTTTTCCCATTTGACCTAACTTTAGACCTTTTAAAGTTAGATGCTGAGATCTGATCTAGCCCCACCAGTAGAAAAAGGCACCTCCAGTCATTCATCTGATGTATATTAGTTGTCTATTTTACAGTGACACTAAATACCCTCAGGATGTATGAGGTTCTCTTCACTCCTGAGTGATAGGCTCAGATTTAGACATTTGATTCAGGGACTCCTACAATTAGATAGGTGAATCCTAGGATAAACACCAAAAGGAGTTGGATTAGCAAAGCCTGTCGTTTACATTGGTAAGCATCAGGAGGAGAGGGAGGTAGTGAGACAGCCATGAGACTAATGGAGATAAATGCAGACTTTCACTAAATTTTATATACAGTAATAAACTTTCTGGGGTGGGAGGGGGAAGGATTCATATTGTTCTATTACTGACATAAAGAATTGTATTTACTTATTCTTTTAGCAATCTCAAAAATATTCTCCCAAGAGTCACACAATATTGATTATTAAATGGGGTGGCAACTGACATCTGTCACATCAGGCAACATCAGCACATAGGTTGCTACTTGATGTTAGAAATCATAGTGGGGATGTTATCTTCAGGTAAAATAGCCAGCCTCTTTTGCACAATGAAAGAAGCACCAAATAGGAAGGTATTTGTTATATTTAAATTATTCTGAATGCAGCTGTATAAAGTTGTCAGTTTAGGACCATTTTAATTTAGATGGTGAACAGTGAAGAGTCATTTGTAGGTGGGAAAAAGAGCCAATTTGAGCGAGTTTGGTTATATGGCATTAAGGTACGAATTTCAGGATTCAGTAAGCTACCACTTATGCAGGATTGCAGTGGATGTGAAAAATACTGTCGGAAAGCCAAATTCAATGGCTTCTCCTTTCTCTAGTTTCAATTAATAGAATAGATAAAAAGGAAGTTCTGTAATTTTTTATTCCTGTTCATCCTAGAGAAGGATTATCAAGAAACGTTGCAGGGGAAGTAATAGACTGACCGTAAGACACATTTCTGTGATTTAATGTCAAATTAAGGCCATTCTTGCACAGTGTTTATATAACTGATTTGGATGTGTATTGAGCATGTTTAGCAGTTAAGAGAAAGAGCATAAGAGAAAGTAGAGTTATTTGTGTAGACTGTGTGTATATGTTTGTTGGGGATACCTGTTTGTAAATATATGGAACAGAATGGTCTATACGTTGCACATCTTCTAGAGAAGGGGGAATAATCAGTGAATCCTGTGTTCTATTTTCCTACTTTGTCCTCCAACACATTCCCACATGGTAATGATTCATGTCAGTAAGTTGTCCTTCAGCTAATAGAGGCTGAGCAGCAAGCCTTGACAACTTAATTTAGGGAAGTTCTCTCATCCGCTCTGCTACAAATCATATACAAGTAAGCCAGCAGATGTGGCAAACAGTTCTGGAACTGAATCTTTTCATTTACCTGTCTGTCTTAAAACTGTGATGTCAGAAGGGTCAAGTAAGAGGGTTTACTCTTATTCAGAGCTATGAATTCAAGCCTCTCTTCAGTCATGTATCCAAGGTCATGTCCATCCTGGACAAATTAAAAAAAAAAGATGGCTGGTAGCATAATTTCCAGTACCTGGTTGATTATCAAAATTAGTCTGTCTTAACCACACTCACCCAATGACATACCTAGCATTGGGGGTCCTTTGGGATGGGTTTTCTTTAATCTGATATTAGTGCATAAATACGCACCTTACAAATATGTGTGTATACATATACATCTATATATAACTTTATGTGTGTATACATGTATATGTAAAAGAATACATATTAAAAAAAAAAGGTGTTATTTGTACACCTGTGAATGAATTATAAAGAAAAAGATACAGGATAAAGTAATCAGTTGAGAGTTGAGTGAGCAAAATCCACAAGGTTTTGGATTCCTTTTGGATCCCTTTCCCATGCCTTCATTGTCAGGATTTGCCTATACCATGTATATGGAGCGTTAGCATAGAAGAGAACTTGTAGCAGATACGTTTGTAAAGATCCTCTGGGTAAAGTTTGCCCATCCTGTCACTAGGAAGCACAATCTATTAGTTAAATTTTGGCTCGTGAGTAATATTGCAGAAAGGAAAAAATCCCCACAATTTATTGTCATTTATTAATTTCACTGAATTATAAAAATAATTGAAAGAAATAATATGCACCAGAAATCTTTTCTCCACACTCTGTTTGTAAATTAATTCTAATCAGATATACTAAGCATTTCAAACATCCCAGTTATTTTAACAGTGCTCAAAGAATAATCTTTAATTGTTTCTCTTGGCTTGTGTTTGGCATGGAATTTTGTTTTCGTTTTACAATTCCCCTGTTTTCTTTGTTTCCACCAGGAGAGAGAAACAGAAGAAGAAGATGTCAGGTGGCTTTCAGTTACATGCCTCAAAATGAAGATGAACTGGAATTAAAAGTTGGTGACATCATTGAAGTTGTGGGAGAGGTGAGCAGATCTTTAATGGAATATGCACACATGCAGTTCTAACATGTCTTATGCATGTTAAGCTCTTAGATACAGTGTGTTTTAAGACATAATTTAAACCAGACATTTTTCTTCTCTGCTATATGGATGTGTCTGGTTTGGGTTATTGTTGGGGTTGAGGGGATGTGATTGTATAGATTTCATGAGGTTTTTTTTCCCTGTAGGTTTTACTTGATCAGTTGATGCTTTTGAGCTCTGCTCAGGGAAAAGCTTAGTTTGTGCTAAGGGGCTATTGAGGTTGTATTTCCAAAGAACCAAGATTATAGCAGAAAAAGCTTTTCCGACTTTTAGTAAGCCAGCTGTAGGGAAGAATTATCTTTATGGAGTTAAAGACATTTAAGAAATTTACTTGAAGACCTCTGAAGTTCAGATGTGAACTTAATGTTGAGCACCTTTTGTCATCTATGCCTGCAAATTTAAACTATTTCATTTTAGTTTAATCAGTAACAAAACCAAACCAAAAGCAAGCTAACCAACAAGCAAAACAGTAAAAAACCCCAAACAAATAAAAAGAATCACCCTCCCCATCCTGGTTGTAGGATCACGGAATGGTATTTGCTCCCAATACCTTAGTTTTGTTCCATTAGAGATTTTAGAAATACCTTCTTTAGCTTAATAGCATAAGGACCAAAAGTCAGCATGTTAATATGAATCCTTTAAGTAGAATGCATTCAAACTCATTTAGTCATTATTTATGTAGATTTAAAAAGATCTAAGCCTTTAGTCTGCACAAGCAGCCAATAAAATGTGTGTTTCAACTTGTATCATTTATTTGTAGGACTTTTTTCCTCTGTGACTCAGCAGCTCATAAGTCAACATTTATTTTCTTGTCAAGGATATATGATTAATTTTCTTTTTCCTGTATCTGTCACTTAAAAAATCAGTTCCAAAAGAATATAAATTCTGCTGCAATGTATATGACACCCAGCATTTTCTTATGAGAGATTTAATTCTCAGATCTGAATGTAAGAAGCTTAGTAGTCACTGGTTTTCATTTAACCTAGCTACATATACCAGCTTTGCACTTCATTCTTCCTGGAATCAGACATGATATGTCACTTAACTAACCTTATTCAGTCTGTGAGCAGAATTGTAATGAGGAATGTCAAGGCTGTAAGATATTTAAGAGCATATTTAAAAGACAACGTAAACCCAATATTATAACAAGTTTCATGGCAGCATAAGCTGTTTTCATTGCACAATTTGAAGTACATTTGAACTTACATGGACACACAAATATCTTCCATCAGCCGGCCTACTTAAAACTTTTAAGTCTGTGTCTTTCAAGAGTAAAGTGATGGAATAAAATCCCTTACTAGTAGCCAGCCAGCGAATTAGCTCTACCAAATGAGTTGTATGATTAAATAATTTAGAGGAGACACTAGACTTCTCTTATGAAATGCATCTCTTGTCATCTTATAAATATAAACAACTTAATTATAAATAACAGATTTATTTAAATCCAAATGAGACTAAAAATGTTGGTATTAAAATTGAAAGCTGTAGAAGAACTATGAAACATTCCTGTACATGCATGTGTGTGCTTATAGTTAAGGGTATGTCTTTTTGAAACTTGCTTGGATTGCTGATTACAGACTTCATAGTCTTAAACTCATAATTGTACCTTGAATTACCACTACTGAAGAAAGCACTGACGACTTGCTGATTCTAAGGTTTAAGAAAATAAATAGTCTAGGGCTGCCTTTTTTTTGATTGACAGTCCTAAAGAATATCACACTGGAATTAGTTTTATTGTACTGTTGAAGGGGATTGCTCATAGCTAGCTTGAGCTGCTGGCCATAATTAAATGCTGAAGAATAGCTGACACAGGTGAGGCTATGTCCACTTTGACCTTATGAAGTACCCTATTCTGTCACCTACTGAAATGTAAGCTCTGCCTCAGGCACCATCTGGTACATTTATGCGATCCAGGACATTGTCTGGCTCTTCTGGGTGGAACTAGATCAGCTGGTGAAAGAAGGTGAAAAGAGAAAAAATGATCATCAACTCAGGAAGTGATTTTGTGTGAACTTTATTTTCCATCATGGTTGATACCAAGCAGTTGATTTTGAATACCTGTTGTTATTACTTCCTCTTCTGCCCTTACCGTACTAGCGTTAATTCCTTGAAAAACTAGGGCAGAATTTTTCTTTTGAAACAGGAATTTTATTTGATGTAGAAAGCTGTACCAGCTAGTGTACTGATTTGTGCTTATAGGTGATGTTGCACAGAGAGTCATTACATTGAAATAGGATTCACAGTGTTTATGTCATTATATGATGCTCCTTATTTCAAATGATAAATGTTTGATGTGAGTGCCTTATTATTTAAAAAACCTGGCTTCCTCAGTTGTGAAAATAGAGATTTCTTTGCAAGGGCCAGAATCATAATGTGTTACTGTACAAAAATACCTGAAACAACAGCAAAAAAAACCCCTCCCACATAGGCAACAGTTGGGGGGAGTTCTTGCAAAATATCTATTTTGTTTATCATTACTCAGTGATGGCATCTTCAGCATTATTTACAGTGGTTCAGTGGGTAATTAGAACATTAACAGTCATGCACTTTCCATTTCCAGTTGCTCCTTTCTCTTACCCCATCTTTTTATTAACAAGTAGAAGGTCTCAGATTCCCACAGGTAATATTTTAATTGTGTCCTCCTAAAAAAAAAATGCATCAGTTGAATTAATTTGTTTTAAATTGACTTAGATTAATATTTTCAAATATCTGTGGATTTGTGTTTAATTGAAAATAAATTGATTTCTAATGACTTACAGCAGACTAAAATGGATATTGTTTAGATCAAAATACTGCCTATATAGCTTTGTGTGTATATTTATCAAAAAATGTGTCAAAAATATCACTTATTGTTGACAACTCATTAAACTTTTCTTGTTGCAAAGAAAAGCAGGTTCCTGATGTACTGTGCTTATTTGGCTTCATCCTTAAAGAAATGGGTTCTGTTCCTCCTTGAGCCCCTGGAAGCTCACTGCCTCCAGCAAAGCGTTAGCATAAGGGAAGTGAAGTCTTTCCAGCTGCCTCCATCAGTGCCCACATATGTTTCCCCAGATCCCCAGTGAAAACGGGTTACACTGATACCACATGGTGACATGCTGAGGACGAAGATGTCTTCCATTCTCCCACCTCTCCTTCAGGGTGCTAACCAACCTCTGAGGTGTAGTAGCCTCACATCCTTCTTCCTGGTGCCAACAGGTTGGATAAGATACTTTTGAAAGGATTTATATGTCTGTGGTAATGGTTAGATACTCTTGGGAATTCCTGTTGTGGTAGAAGTGGTTTGGGGCTGTACAGTGAGTGGACTGAAACACCAGCTGCAGTAAGTGTGAGTTCTGAGATGCTAGGCTTGTCTCCACATAGATATCCTTGGAGACTGTGTATGTTCAGAATTCATAGTTCCTTCCTATTTGTTCTAACTAGTTAGAAATTAATTATAATAAGATCAAGCATTCATCCCAACAGATAAAATGCTTGCTGTTAAACTACAGGTTTCCATAACTACACAGACACTGATACCCATGAGACATTAATTAGCATACTTAAATTAAAAGTACATTTGAAACTAACAAGAGAAGCATTTTCATCATTGTTTATGCTCATGTTTATTGTGTGATTGATAGATTTTTGCTTGTCATTTTCCCAGCTCATTAGCTGTAACTCTAATTACAGTTGTCCCAAAATGCAGCTGTAACTAATCGTCTTATTAAATGCAGATATCTGAATTCCAATTATGTTTCATCCTTAGACTTTCATGGGAGGCAGATAATTAACCTATAGCATCAGAGTAAGGACACTTGGCATGTCATTCAACAGTTTTGAGCCTCCTTTCATTGAGGGTGTCCTGGGTTCAGCAGCAGCAGTCAGTTTTTCTCCTTCTTAGTAGCTGGTGCAGCGCTGTGGTTTTTACTTTCAGCCTGGGAATAATACTGATAAAGCCGATGTTTTCAGTTACTGGTCAGAATGTTTACCCTGACCAAGGACTTTGTGAGTTTCATGCTCTGCCAGGAAGGAGGAGAAGCTGGGAGGAAGCAGGGACAGGACACCTGACCCAAACTAGCCAAAGAGGTATTCCATACCACAGCACGTCATGCCCGGGGATGTAACTGGGAGTTACCCGGAAGGGCACGTCCTCTTTTCTGTCGGGCTCTTTTCCGGCGGGTGGTATCATATTCTCTTCCCTTGTTATTTCCCTTATCATTATTATTATTGGTGGCAGCAGTAGTGATTTGTGTTATACCTTAGTTACTGGACCGTTTTTATCTCAACCCGTGGGAGTTACATTCTTTTGATTCTCCTCCCCATCCCTCGGGAGAGGGGGGGGAGGGGAGTAGAAACTACGTGATTCTAATTTACGGCCTGGGCTTAAACCACGACAGAGGGTTAGGTTACTCTGTTGTCATGCTGCTGTGTAGCTTGTTACATCCTCCTGCTGAGAAGTCAGCTTTTTGGCAATGTGAGGTGCAGGGATTTAAGCTCACAACTAAGTTTGAGGCATGCTGTAGTACCACTGAGCTTATTCTTTGGCTTTTACTTGATAGGTCATATATTATGTGATCCAATACTATAGGTAATTCATTTGAAATTATAAAAATTCAGTCTGTGCTTTTACAAATCTGTTGCTCCTTTTGGGCAAGGTTGGTGGGGTGATATTGTTGTTATGAGATAAAGTGGTTCAACCCATTTCCAAGAACAGGATAAGCACTGGGGATTGAGCTGGACTTCCCTTACAGTAACTTATTTTGACAGCTGTAGAGTTGAAAGGGGAATATTTAATAGTGGAAAGGGGATGATCTGTGTCACAAGTACAGAACCATACAACGCTCAAGAAAACAGCTGGGAATGGATTCTGCAGTTCCATGTCTCCCAGTTACTTTTCTGTGAAAAGCTGTGGTAAGGCGTTTTTCCTGCTCCTCTTCCAACAGGTGGTTCACAAGGACTTCTATGACTGCTGCTTGGATAGTTCATGTGGTATGAGGCTTTTTTTGTGGAAATCAGGGTATAAATACCTTTGAACTCTTTATAGGGTCATTCCAGTTCTTTGTGATTGCCTTCTCTGTTTCTCAGTTTCTTACATAGAAGATCATGTTTTAAAAAGCCAACAAAAACACAAACTACAAAAAACCCTCAAAAAAACCTTAAACAAAAAAAAACACCCAAAGCACATTCTGACATTGTAAAATAAAGACCTCTGAAGCTGAAAAGATCCCTTAATACAAGGTGCTTGTGCAGTTTTTTCTTCCCTTCTGCACCAGAGTTATCAATCAGCTTCCAGATGTGCTGTAGCAGAAGCCCAAGGGCTGGTTGACATCTCATGGATATGGCTCTCTCAGAATGCACTCCCAGAATAAGCCATCAAGTGGCACTGTAGGCACCATTTTCTCTGGAGGTCTTGTTTCCAAAATTTCTTTTCCCATTGGCAGTAAATGTAATGTGTTTATTTTACCTCTTGGGAATCTATGTTTTTAGTTTCCCAGACTCAAGATCTTCCATTAAAATTTATAATTTTTTTTTTCCTTTGCTTTGTGTGCTGTAGTTCTCTCTAAGCTTGACCTTGGGCTTCTGTCCTTCCTGTTGCCTGCCTGTGGCATTGCTTTTATTCCTGGGACTGTGTTTTAGTTTTAACAGCCCAGAAAGACTTGTGTTTGATCCAGGGAGACTTTATTCCACCTGAAACCTTTCCTGACTCAAAGCTTCCCTTTGTGAGCAGCAAGTAGTCTACCAGCCTAATAGGCAAAGCTACAGGTTGTAGAAAAGCTTGTGAAACAGGCAGATACAGGAATTTATTGGAAACTAAAGGCCAGTTTAGTTAATGCCAGTGATTCCAAATAGCTGCAGATTTTTATCTTTTAACAACTTTGGCCTATTAATTATATAGCAAGGTGTAAGCAAGAAGCTGTGTCAGACCTAAGTATTCTGGCGAGCAACCGCTGGTAGTTGGCCTCAGCATTTTCTGCTCTTTTTGGGTATCCCATCCTGAAGGTACAGGGATGGCCATCCAGTTCCCTCAAAGGAAGGGGTTTCTAGGCTTATAGCAACAACATTTGTTGCACTCCAGCTCAGTCTGATGCTCTCTCTGACATTTATTTATTTAAAGGGGGATGTTGCAGATTGTATTGGACATGAAGAGAAAACCTAAATAACATAAAAAGTAACATTTCTGCACTTTTAGAAGATCTTAATCTTGTATACCTAGTGGCCTACTAAAGTGATTATGTTTTCTTTGGTTCCTTTACAGTTGCAGAATAAAACTGCATTCCTGGTCTAAAGTATAACTATAATGTTTTCCTGAATGCTTTAACTACTGTTATATTATTTTCCTTTTTCTGTCTGTCCTGGGTTCAGCAGTAGCAGCCATTTTTCCTCCTTCTTAGTAGCTGTTGCAGCACTGTGTTTTTGACTTTCAGCCTGGGAACAAAGCTGATAACACCGATGTTTAGACTGACCAAGGACTTTGTGAGTCTCATGCTCTGCCAGGGAGGAGGAGAAGGTGGGAGGAAGCAGGGACAGGACACCTGACCCAAACTAGCCAAAGAGGTATTCCATTCCACGGCACGTCATGCCCAGGAGGTAGAACTGAGAGTTCCTGGAAGGGCTAGAATGCTGCAGGGTGGGGGTGAGGTACCGGTTGGTGAGCGATTGTATTCTCTTCCTTGTTATTTCCTTTATCATTATTACTATTAGTGGTAGCAGTAGTGATTTGTGTTATGCCTTAGTTATTAAACTGTTCTTATCTCAACCCATGGGAGCTGCATTCTTTTGATTCTCCTCCCTGTCCTTCCAGAAGCGGAGGGAAAAAAGGTGGGGGGGGAAGTAGACTGCGTGGTTCTGATTTACGGCCTGGGCTTAAACCACGACAGTTATTTTTTGGTGCCCAACGTGGGGCACGAAGCGTTGAGATAACAACAGATCTGACCAAGGCACAATGCTGATTTATGGGCTCTCAAAGTTGTTCTTTTTGATATCACAGTTTCTGTATGTCGTTGCTTACTTAGAGCCGGTATTTGCTGTGTTAGTGTTTATCAAGTGTGGGCCTTGGGCTAAGGTTCTTGTTTCACTGTACTTCATGGTAATGGCTTGTAATACGGGCGGGCTCCGGCAGCAGGGCGGGATGAACGTGGCCGTGGACTTGTACCTGGCTGTCCCGCTGCTTTTCACCGCCCTCGTCCTCGCCTCCGTCTTTGTGAGGCTGCGGGGAGCTGAGGGGGAGCGGCCCCGGGAGCCGGCAGCAGCCGAAGCGGCCCGGGAGAGCGGCCCCGGGGACCAAGCGGTGGCGGGAGCGGGGCCGGAGGCCGGCAGGGAGCGGCTGCCGGTGGAAGAAGTGGGGGCGGTCGAGGAGGGGAAGGAGGCGGCTGCCGAGGAGGGGAAGGAGGCGGCGGAGGAGCCGAGCCCCGCGGCCGAGCCCAGCCTCATGGCGGCCGAGAGCATCCCCCAGCAGCAGCCCACCGAGCCCCGTGAGCCTGAGCCTCAGGAGGATGCAGGAGACCCCACAGCACTTCCCAGCAAGACAGAGGAGGAAGATCTGGACTCAGAAGAAGAGAAGCTGGTGGTGAGAGAGCCGGCAAGCATAGCAGCATCATTTGAGAGTTCTGAAGGTTTTGAATGGCCTTTGGGTACCCTTGGAACCTGCCTGCTGATTCTGATGGGGATCACCATGTTGGCACACACACAGAGTGTGTTTTACCCACGGCCATTTTGTCTGATCCCGAGAGTTAAGCAGAGTCAGGTTTGGGTCTTGTCTGGGTTTAGACAATACAGGGGGACCGAGAGGTTTTCCCCAAGGCTGGACAGTCATGAGTGTCATGGTGTGTGGGACAGTATGGGCGAGTATCTAATCCACTGGGCCCCTCCAGTGCTTTGGAAGCATCGGAGATGGAAGGCAGCTGTATGGAGTCCCCAACGACAAGTTGCAGAGACTGCTGCAGGAGAGGGTGAATTGTTTTGAGCTTGATGGGCCCATGACACTTCAGGCCATCAGGGCAGAGATGCAACATAGAGATGGACTCATGATCGAGGGGTGGACTTTGCAATGGGCCTCTCCTGCTCTGAAAGACTGTTACAACAGATGGAGCCCAACATCATGGACTGAATGGACTCAGCAGCTTTATAGGGATTGGTCCGTGCACTAAGATAAGAGTGCACTGAGATGAAAGTGATGGTATATTGAAAATGCGGGATCTGAGCATGACGTGAATGGTATGGAATAAGGGGTGGATACTCTCCTGGGTTCAGCAGTAGCAGTCATTTTTCCTCCTTCTTAGTAGCTGCTGCAGCACTGTGTTTTTGACTTTCAGCCTGGGAACAAAGCTGATAACACTGATGTTTAGACTGACCAAGGACTTTGTGAGTCTCATGCTCTGCCAGGGAGGAGGAGAAGCTGGGAGGAAGCAGGGACAGGACACCTGACCCAAACTAGCCAAAGAGGTATTCCATACCACAGCACGTCATGCCCAGGAGGTAGAACTGAGAGTTCCCAGAAGGGCTAGATCACTTGCGGGGTGGGGGCGAGGTACCGGTTGGTGAGCGGTTGTATTCTCTTCCTTGTTATTTCCTTTATCATTATTACTATTAGTGGTAGCAGTAGTGATTTGTGTTATGCCTTAGTTATTAAACTGTTCTTATCTCAACCCATGGGAGCTGCATTCTTTTGATTCTCCTCCCTGTCCTTCCAGAAGCGAAGGGAAGAAAGGTGGGAGGGGGGAAGTAGACTGCGTGGTTCTGATTTACGGCCTGGGCTTAAACCACGACACTGTCTTTTTTTCTTTCTTTTTTTTTTTTTCTTTTTAGTTGTTCTTTAAACATGGAAATAGGCTGAATTCAATACATTTTTGTTGATTTCTAAGCAGCTCAATGTCATTGCATCTCTATACCCCCTTGAGAACTTCTTTATGTGTCTGAATGTCTCACACATATAATTCCCTGTGTTATTGTCCTGCGTGTCCACTTCCACTGTATCTATTTTGAGCACTTCATTATCGTTTCTTACTTATATCATTATTTGTAAGTAAAATTTACTATTACAACCTCTTAGTGTCTGTCTAGTCTGGGTTGTCATTGTGTACAGGGATCTACCAATTTCATTAAATACTCCCTAACAAATTATATGAATACATTTTGCTTTATTTTAATCTGCATTTGGTTTATAGTTTCTAACCCCTCATTTGCATAAAAAACTATTGATTAACTCAATTAAAACCAAAAAACAAGTATTTTTTCTTCATTGAAAATGTAAAAAAACCCAAAGCCCAATGATATCGGAAGAATACTTGAATGTTGCATAATTATTGTATAGATAAAATTTCCTTGTAAATCCAGAGGCAAGGCTTCTTAATGAGTTGCATTTCTCTAGAGATGATGCACCATTCTATGGTGATACTGTCATCTGTATCTTGTTCAATCAAATCCAGGCACTGGACCACATATAGCTATCTTTTATTGCATTTGTTCCTGCTCCATGCATGGCACTGAGTTGCAGTTGGGTGCGTGAGCTGTCACCTCCCTAAATGCATGAAATGGAGCAATGAATTATCTTCAGTCACTTTCCTCTGTGTTGTTGCTCTTCAAATGTGGTGTGACAGTAGAGTATTGGCAGTCTAGAGGCCTGGCAAGATGAGAATGTGCCATGTCTCTCTGAAGGGCAGTGAACAGATATAACGCACTGAAAACATGTCTTGAAAATGTCTCTAGCTGTGGCCACTTACATTTGACAGAATTACAGAATAGTTTGCAGGGACTTCTTCAAGTAGACCAGATTGCTCAGAGCCCCTTACAACCTGACCTTTAATATGTTGAGGGGTGGGGTATCTACCACCTCTCTGGGCAACCTCTTCCAGATTGGAGCAATTTTTTTTCTAACTTAAAAACAGTATCTTCATTTTCAGGCTGAACTTAACAAATTATATGTGTATATGTTTGTATGTTCTACTATGAATAGTAGAACTTCTTTTCTAGCATAGGGACATGGACTACTGAATGAAATTCTCCTCGTTTTAGGTTGTTTGGTCTGGCATATAAATTCTGGGCATGAATCAAGACCTAGATGTATAAATCCTGAAAACTCTTTGTTATAATAGTATAGTAACAAATTTTATTGAGTGCTTGTACCTCCATATGGATTACCCCCATGAACAATTGGTTTTCCTTTGTGAGGTTTTATTGGCTGGGAATTATTGCAACATTTCAAACCATATGGTAACGTATTGCCACAGTTTAGGATAACTAAACCCCAGGGGTATTTTAATGTTTCTTTAGTGTATGGATTAATCTCTAGCTAGTGTTTTAAGGCTTAAAGTTATGTAGCATGTAGATATAGTGTTTAAAAATACTTAAAGCTTTTGATGCTTTTGACGAAAATTTCCTAATAGATCTGTGGGAGGCCGTTTGACCTCAACCTCTAATGTCTTGCTAACATGATTCCACATTTTCTTGTGGAAAAAAGCTGGGTTTTCCTTTAGGTTTTTCTGAATTTGTAAAATTACTGAATATGACATTGTGTTTTCAGAGAATTCATTCTTGTATCAGCTGGAAAACTTACAATAAGCTAGTGAATGCTGTAAGTATGTTCACATCCAATTTAGATTTGCCTTTGTCTATGTGGATTTCTATACACCTACATAAAGACCCATACATAAACATGCTACACAAAGAATGCTAATGTTAGTTGTAAGAAAACTGCGAAGTGTTACCCTGGAAGAAGTAAGCAGAGGAAAATTACTTGAGAGAAAGATGGAACTGATCATATTGTTCACCTTCTTTCTGTCAAGTAATCTCAGCATCTTGCAAAAACCAGGGATCTTGAGATCTGTGTAATTCCCCTGTGATTAATCTTCTGGTCAATCAGCTAATGCAGTTATGGTTTAATGTTTAGTTCAAATCAATAGAGCCATCTGGGTATACTGCATTAGAAAAATGGAAATATGTTATAGCTTGGAGAGTCTTGGCTATGTTGTGTATTTTCTATAGAACAACATCGCATATATAGGTATTTAGAGATATAATTTGTAGAGCCTACTAAGTGTTGTGTGTCATGCAGTTTCAGTTTTCCAAATGTTTTTTAATTTGTCTGGAGAGAAGAAAAGCAAATATTGCCTTTTAGAGACTTTGATATTATAATGTGGAAAAACTGCAGTCTACTGGAGTGAGTGATTTGTATGTATTCTGTCCTCTGAAGTAGAAGGAAGAAAATAGCCGTTATTCCCAGAGTTGTTCCTGAGCTCACTAATATTGCTGATGCATTTGGCAGGAAGGAAGAAGAGGGTAATTTTGTTATGGGCAGGTACTGAGATTAAATGAATGTAGCTGTGTTGGTCTGAACTGCTTTCAAACCAAAAAAAAGCAGATGAAACCAAGAAAACAAGAAATGTGCTAAAATGGTTGAAGAAAAAGCACAAGAAACACTCCTGAAGTAACAACAGTTTTCTTTGTAGTAAAATAGTACATGTAGCTAAGTTGGGAAAAAACCCCAACAACCCAGCCATTCCTCTATAGTTTGAGGAAATATTTGTTTGTATTAATAAATTTGTTTTCGAAGGAGTTAAGATGTTCACAGATAAATGATACAAAACAGGTTGGAATATTTTTTTCTATAACATCATCTAAGATGTGGGGTTGTTTTTTTTGACAGTAGATGTGAATATCCTCAATTTGTAAAGTCAAAATTCTATTTTCATCTTTTTTTGTCGGGGCAAACAGAGGAGGGTCAAACATTATTGGAGACTGATTGGTGTGTCACAGACTGAAACTGTCCTTCCCTGTCATTTTTTTTGTGAATAGACAGTGACTGACAGATGAAAATTATTTATATGTCAAGGGTGTGTTTGGCTGATGCATATAAGTAATTTCTTCCTGTCTCATTATAACCTAAAGGCATCTGGTTTCTGAGGGCTGTCATTTCACTGCCTGACACCACCATTCAACCCTGAATGGATTATACAGGATGGAGTTTGTAAATTTTAAGTGGTATTTTCTCTTGGGATTGGCCTAGGAAGTGTCTCTCCTCCTCCTGACCGTATCATTGTTATGTATTTCAATAGCATTTTTTAAAGCTCTAGAGTCAAATATGCATTAGTGCTGTTCTTTGTTCTCCATAGATTTCTTACATTAGCACATTAATGATATAGCAACATTCTTAATTTTCAAAATAAAGAATTTCTGATTTTGATGGGGAAGGCAAGAATATTCACGATATATATTAAGATACCTAATTTAGATTTTCTGAATAGCCATTTGCAGGCATTTCTCTTTTGCCATTGGTTGCTTAAGGAATTTAAACTCTTATAATCTGCAAATCACATGCATCAAGAAGATGAGTAAGAGTACAGTGTGCGCAGCAAATTTAGTGATTGAACTGATAAAAAATCCAATGTAGAGACACCGTGTGCTCTCTAGTTGTTTATGTTTTGGGTTTTTTTATCCTTTTATTTAATGCTCATCCATGCTTCTTACTGCTGTCAGCACAGCTGCCATTTGCAGGTGAATGCATGCATCTTTCTTGATTTTACTTAAAAAAAAAAAAAAAAGAATAAAAAAAAGGTATTTTCTGGCTTGGAGCCTATGTCATGTGCTCCTTATACCTGAAATAAATACAAACTACTCAAAATTATTACTGTCATTGTTATTGAAAATCATATACACAATTTAACTCTGTAAAGTGTTCGTTATACTAACCTCGCTGTTTTTTTGTTTTTGTTTTGGTGCAGGTGGAAGAGGGATGGTGGGAAGGTATACTCAATGGAAAGACTGGAATGTTTCCTTCCAACTTCATAAAAGAGCTGTCTGATTCTGAAGATGCTGGAATAGAAGAGCAAGTAAAGCCAAGTAAGGAAAAAATATTGATGTTCTGTATGTATGCCTGTGTCTTTACCCCCTACCGTGTTGATAGGGTAGCACATTCTTATCTCTTGCTTGAAAGTGTTTTTGAATGACATATTCTTAATTTCTGCTGTGAAAGGGTCAGATGATGATAAGTGTGTACTTGCAATGCTACCTGAGTTGTAGTATTGGCAATGCTCTGTGAGCTGTGTTAAGAATTGCAAAGCTGCAGCAGACCAAGAAGAGAGAAGGCAATGATAATTTGTATTTCAAAATGAATTACAAGATTTTTTTTTTCTTTAGATGTGGAAACTGAGCAAAGTAACCAAACATCTACATAGTGGCTGTGCTTATTTAAATGAGGGATTAAAGTGCCATGCCTTCTATAATGACTCCAGTAGATTTAAGGATTCATAATTATTGGTGTGGGACATGCGGCACTTTTTCCCTCCAGGTGCTGAGCATGTTACTATTACCTCCGTCACTCACTGCCCCAGCAGTCAAAGGGAAAAAGGCCAGAACTGGGACATGGACTTTGTTCTCTCACTTACAGTGTGCCAGTACTGCTGCAGGTGAAAAGCATGTTTGGTAACTAAGTTTGCAATAGTATGAGCATGGTAGTGGGTTGTCATATTTATAACTTTCCTTGGAGAATAACCTGAACCAAAAGTATGCTTTTATATAAACTGGACACTTGTCTTTATGTTTTTTCTGTTCTTCAAACAGATATTCTATTTCTTAATCTGCAGTCAGTTCTTTAGTGGAAAGAAAAAAAGTCAATTGTATTTCCATATTTCAGGCGAATTCCACCATATCTGCCAAGGTCTTCCTGTTTTCAGCACTGCTATGTAGCACTGCTACAATGCTATTCATTGCTGTGCAGTAGTATTCTGAATCTCTGAACAAGAAAAAGTGAAAGGACTCCTGAGGTCTTTGTAAGCTTATTTCAGCTGAAATGTACCAAAGCCTTTATAGCTCACTCTGTCAGTAAGAGGTAGAAAGTTATAATACTTCTTTTTCTTCCTTTTTCTCCATATTTCCATTTAAAGCAAATCTGTCATCTTTATTCCATCTCACAGAAATAAGATCCTAAAAAACCTGACTTCTGCAATAATGAAAAAATTTTATATTGTTTTAGTAATGGAGTACCTATTCATGTGTAGTGGCACTGGTGACCTAGTCTTGTGGTCAGTGCTGGTAAAGATATTTACAGGTGACATTCCTTCAGACTGGTATGAAAATATTTTTAAGGAAGTTGACAATTTTAGCATGACAGGGAAAAAGAAAGGGCATTAAGTGATGTTACACGTTTCAGTGAAATTGCAAACTGCTTTCTATAACCTGTATATGCTATCATGTATTTTGTTTATTATAAACACAGCGAATCTTGGATGAACTAATTATATAGATGTAGATTCAGCTCTGGATTCTGTAGTGTTTTGTACTTTATAAATGAACAAGGTAAGTGATACTGTTCAGGATGGAATACCCCAATTTTATTGTAGGAATGAATGAATATTTCTTCCCTAGGTAATTTGGTAATATTTACTTTATAATAAACATCCTAAAAGTATCTTTTAATAAAACCACACAATTGAGTGTGTGAAAGCAGCCACAAAGCACTACCTTGTTTAGTTGACATCCATAAAGGCACATGCTTAGTTCAAACTCAGTTTTGTGTGCTGGTTCTGACCGTCAGTGGAACACCAAAGCTGTGATAACTTGTATTGAGAAAATATCGGTTACACAGATACTGGTTTTGTCTCTTTAACTAAATTGAAGGTAATTATATAAGAAAGATTGTTTTTCTTTTTTCTCATATGAAATTCAGCTCTTTGGAGGTGCTTTGTGGCTAGCCAAGATGATGTGTTATTAGAAGCTATTTTTAAAATATCAAAATACCTATAAAACATATGAACACTGTAAGCCTCCTCACAGAGAGACAGAGATGCAAAGAATGTTGAGATTCTCATGTGGGGTTTAATGCTTTATTTTTATTTTTATTTTTCTTCAAGTAAAACCATGAATTTAAGAACTGCATTCCCTTAGCAGAATTATGGGAAATATGCCCTTTCTGTATGTTTTATGTAATTATTACAGGTGTTACTCCAACACATGAGGCTTTATAAGGCTCTATTCAGGTACACTGACTATATGGATTTGAGAATAAAGAGACTGCAAGAATTTCAGCAAGTTTATACAATTGACTAGGAAAGATAATCTTATTCCAAGTAGCTGCACTTAGTCTTAAAACACAGAAAATAAAAACCATTTAAGTAGATCCTGGAAGATTTGGACATCAGGCTAGCATTACTGTTTAAATGCTTTGGGAAATATCTCAAAAGGGTATTTACATTAATGCCTCCAGATCAACTCCTTCCTCTGTGGATGTCAAGACATGACAGCACTTCAAATCTGAAATAACTCATTTTTGTTTCTCTGGAAACAAAATATGTTTAAATATTTCTGTATCACAGGATTTTTTTGTAAGGGAGAAACGTGGTGTACAAATGTTAGATTATTAAGTTAGCACTCAGGTATGAGGGGCTGTACCTGCACATTGAAACTTAGGCAGTCTCTGAGGTTCTACACAACTTCTAGAGAGGCCTAGAGAGGGTTGAAGTATGGCTCTGCAATCATGAGCATCAACCTTGAATTCTTCAGCCCAGCCTGTAAAATGGATAAGGTAATACTCTGCAGGTTTACTGTGCAACTTGGGAAAGTAGCACAGGATCTTTGGGGAAGGGCACTGAGCAAACACAAGAGTATTTTTTCATTAAGAGTTAAATTTAATGCTTTGGTTAAACGTAGTTATATTTAATCTTTCAATCACATTTTACTGACCCTCTCTAAAGAGAGCCTTTTTGCAGGGGCAAATGTAATTTTTGTTGAACTCAAAGTGGAAGAACTACAGAAGAGAAAAATGGTATCTTTTGACTTTTTATGAATAAGGTTGATAAAAATGCATATTTTTCTGTCCTTCTGTTATGACCTACACAGGCCCAAAAGGGAGCAAGGTGCTGTCTGATTTGATTGGGTTTGTTGTGTCTATGTATCTTTCATGGCAGATCAGAGTAAATGCCCCAAAGGTATTTTTTTCTTGCCATGCACTGCCATAGTGTAATCTCAGAAGTTTTGTCAGAACAAAAAGCCCCTTTCTTGAAAATGTTTGGGGCTAGTTTTGATGGTGCCTAAGTATTTCTGAATATTGACAGTGGGACTTAGCCCTTAACTTTTAAGGATTGGGAACCTATGCTTCTCAGATGGTGGGTGCTCAACAGATTGGAAAGTGAGACCTTTAGAAGATCAAAAGATTGTGGGTTTGGGGCTTTGTTTGTTTGTTTTTAAAGTATTTGTCCTAGGTGTAAGGTGACTGCCAAGTTTTTTGTCTTCAAAGGCACATTTCAGAATGTAAGTAAGGACAGGATCAGATACCCTTAGAGTAAGCAACAGTTCTTTGTTCTTTAAAGCATCCTCTTAAATTAAAACATTGCTTTTCTTTGACCTAGTGTTACAACATGTTCATGAAGTATACATTATAATTTTATTACCCTATTGAATGGATGCATAAATTATAAGATTATTTTCTAGATTTCTCAGATATATTTTAGTTTTAAGAGTATTTTACTGCCACATCCTGTTACTACAGCCTGTCAAGAAGCAAAGAGTTGTCATGTAGTCAAATAAACCATATGAGAGAAATCACAAGTTAATATTAAAGAGGTGATTTCAAAAGCATTTTAGTATGTTCATGGCAATGTCATGACAGCATTTAAAGATGGCCTTTTATATCTTGGTGCTCTTTTACGTGTCTGTTTAGGAAATGGTGGGCCATATGGTACGTATCAACTATTTTTAGAACCTGTTAGTGGTGACCACAGAGAAGTCATGACTGCTGGAGTTAGAACTGATGGTAGACTCATCAGCTAATGGTTTAGTCAGGCAACCTCCTGTATTTTGAGTTCTTAAAGCTTCAGATGTCCATTAATGTCTCTCTCGCTCTCCTTAATGTCATGAACCTTGATACATCTTTCTCTGAGCTATATCTTAATTGTGTTTGACCGCTTTAAAGCATTTTTTAGTGGTATTTTGTAAAAACAAGGGTGGAGAAATGGATCTGTGACTTTTTACTTCCTCATTCTATAAAAATAAGGCAAGGAAAAACTTTGGTTATTAATTCAACTGCAAGAACAAAGAAACAGCTTTTTACGACACACAAATGAGTGTATCGTAATTTTTTTATTTTTGTTTTTTTTTGTTTTCTGAAAGTCCAACAGAATGATACGCAGGGGAAAAAGGTACACATTTGGTACCAAAATGGGTGGTATCCGTGTTGGGACAATTCATATGTACTGGCTATTTTGTTATAAAATTTTACTGAAGACATTAATTTTTATTATGGTATACATAGGTGAGATTGGCAACAAGCTGACATTGGCATATTCTTGGGCTTGCCTGGGTACCTGAAGTTTAAAAAAAACCAAATCCAATACACAAAACACTTCAGCTGCTCATGCCTTTACCTTCACTTGAATTGCATATCATAGATGTTAGAGCATGAGTTACCTTGCTATCAGAGAAAAAAACCTAAGAAGTTAATGGTCTTGATAATAAAAATGGTATCTTAAAGATTTGAGGTGGGAAGTACATTTTGTTTGGTTTTTTTTCTTTTTTTTGTTTGGATGTTTTCTTTTTCAATTTACTATTTTGGTTTTGTTAAGGTGTACCAAGTCAAACACCTGATTAAGCTATTGGCTGAAAAACTGATTTATTCAGGTTTTAGTGTCCTATCCTTTAAGTAAGTATTGTTTAAGACCAGTTTCCCTGTCCAAAACACTTCTAATAAGTCATCTTGGAAAGATGGAGTCTTTCTGATGCTCACAGGATCCTCGTGTATTAAAGAAATGTGAGTATTTCATTGCCCTGCTTAGATGTCAGCTGTGCTTGTTCAAGTGCACTACATCTGCATCAGGAGTGTTGAGTTGCTGTGGGTACATCATTGCAGCAATAATTCTTTTTCAGGCTTCTCCTGCACTCTGTAAGGAGTCTGAGTAAGACAATTTCATTTGCAAGTCTCAGAACCTGATGGACAACAGACAAAACCTAAGAAAAATGCATTCTGTTGGACATTGCATAAAACAGCTTTAGCAAAATCATGAGATTCTTTTATCTGACATACATGTAGTAAGAATATTTTAACTTCATGTACAATCAGATATTTTTGTCAATGTTCTCGTTGTTTTGCTAATGAGGCTTTAAAAATGTTAGTGACTGAAAATACAGATTAAAACCTCTTCCTTTCCCTTCTTTTTGCCATCATTCGATCTCTTCACCCCCACCCTGCCCCTTCTCTTTTTTTTTTTGTCTTTCCTTCTCTTGCTTGCTGTCAGGAAAATCTGCCTTTCAAGGGACAATTCTGTACAGAGTGGCACCGGCAAAGATTGACAGCTACAGACGTTATAACAGTGAGTGTTTCAAAATCAACAAGCAATGGCTTTAGTCCTCTGTACTTGTTTGATTTATTTACACTTGTAAAAAAATGTGCCACAGCTACTCACTTATGGCTACTCTACATGCATATATCTGTCTGTAAGCTAAAGTCAGTTTGCTGCTGATGAACTGCCTTAATGCAATGAGAATGCACCCATTCCTTCTGTGCATGTGTATGTTATATGTCCATATAATATAAGTGTGTAAGCCCGCAATTAATTATGAATTAAGTTGATGTTTGGATCTCAGCTATGGATTGACATTAAGACCATCTAGTCCCATCATTTTTGCCATCTGAAACATGAAGACTGTAGATTAAAAGCCACAAATCTTTGAATTTAAAGTCCTTCTGCTCTAAAAATAAAGACACCATTGCAGTTGCTGAATTCATAAAATATGCTTCACTTTGCTTAAAGAACATTGTGGGTATTGTTTTGTTAGGGGTGGTTTGGTTGAGGTTATTTTGGTGGTTTTGTTTAGTTTTGTGTTGTTTTGTTGGGTTTTTGTTTTGGTTTTAATTTACTGCATGCTCTTCATTTGGCATTCTGATTTTGACAGCTATTACTCACAGCATTTTGGCTGATAACATTTTTTCTGCCAAGGAGGGAAAAAGTTACAAAGCTACTTTCATTTCATGGTCAGGTTTTTGCCTTTTGCAGTTTGGAAGCAGAGAACATGCTGCTTTTCGCATGCTTTTACTACCGTGTTAATACAGAAGTAGACAGGATGGTTGTGTAAGTTGAAAGACAGACAAAGCAAGGAAGACAGAAATCTGTCTTACCACCTGCTTCCTCATTGAGAAATGTAGCAGAAAGAGATCCTACTGAGTCATATTCAGTGTGACTAAATACAAAGCGTTCAGTCCTGTCCTCCGGTGAACAGGATGTTGTGCTAACTTTGGCATCTGCTTTCATCCCAGACAGCTTTCTCCTGAGAAGATCCAAGCTGTGCTGCCCTTCTTCCTCCTTTCTGGGTGGGCATGTTTGCTGTCCTACCTCTGAGGACTTCTGTCTTATGCATGTTCACAGCAAAGGATGAAGCAGTTGAAGTAGTAGTTTTTATTCTGATACTTGCAATTACACCTTCTTTTAAAAGAAAAAAAACAAACCTCACACTGATTTTTAAAATGAAAATCTGTGTGAATGTGTGCAGCTCTGAGTATTTCCTCACTGAGAATTATCTCTCAGATTCTTCTCTTTTCTGCAGCTCTTCTCAAGCTTCCAACCAAGCTCTTGCTCTGCCTGGAGCAGACCATGTGACTGGTGGTCTTCACATTTTTCTGCTGCTTCTCCCCTTACAGACTTCATGACTGCTTACGCATCACTCAAATTCCATGCTTCTTGCAGAGTTCCTGGACCATCATGTCCTCAAATCCACCTAATCCGATAGGCGTAATAAGTATTTATGAAGTAAATCTCCAGAATGCTTGACTTCTGGCTTCAGGATCTAGCTTCAAATCAGATGTAAGGTCTGCCCTTGGAACCTTTAATTTCACATTAATCTTGCTGGGCAGTGTTGCCCTAACATTACTTTTAAAAATTTTCCAGGAACCTGGTCTCCATGTCCAGCCCATTTTTCATTAAGAGTTAAATGGCTTTTTCCCCTTTTCTCAAGTCATTTTGGGTGAGCCTAAGTGAAGTCAGGAAGAATTATGTTACCTTTAGGCTGTGCTAGAGCTCTGCATTTAGTTCTCCTTGTTAATAATACTGGCATGTGGTTGTGCCATGTCACAGAAAATAGATTTTATCAAACTAATTTCATAGAGTACAGGATTGGATGGGTACCTACCTGTATGCTTGATAACAAGCTGCAAGAAAACAGCTTAATTCACAGTAGATAGTTGCACGTTTCTCTGAGCAAACCACCCATCTATACTTTTTTTTTAAAGCTGACAAATGCTGTCTTGATTAATACTATTTCCCTTGGCATTTGGTTGAGATTTGCATGTTTTTTCATGCTGCAAAGGTATTTTGCTTTCTATGTAAAACTGCATCTCAGAAGGCTACATGTCCAGCTACATTTGTGGCTTATTTGTTGCTTACTGGGTTGGAACTAGGACTGAACTGGGCGGTACGCAAAATCAGATCACCCGGGAAAGTTTTAAATAAAATGAAGGTTGGTATTGTTGATACTATCAGAGATGTTATCTTCTAAACTAACATACAAAAAAGTGGGTTCGTTATTCTTCCTGTTCCATCTATTGGCAGCTGACTTCCTGCATCCTCATGTTCTTCCCAGGCAGGCCTACTAAAGGTGTGGCCAGCTACTTCCATTTCATATCTGATCTGTAGTCCTTATTTTTAGACAAATAACCATGTGCTTAGGACTCCAATGAAAATAATTTGGAGACATTCTACTGAATTGTTTTTGTATAGGGATGTCTCTTGAGAACAACCCACAGCTACTCTGATTTCAGCTTTCTGGTTTCTCTATAAATCAAGCTCAAGTCAGTTCATAGCTTTAGATTAGTTATGCTCAAAGAGTGCTTGGATTCACCTGTATCACATTGCATGTAGCATTGCTCAATTTTTGTAGCAAGCTTAGAGCTTTTACCTTACAAACATATGCTTAGTGCTAAATAATTTTGTTTTGAAAGCCATTTTCAACTGCTGTGTTTAAAAGACATTCTCTTACTTAACCAAGGCCTGTAATAGCTAAATGCTGTTGAATTAGTGTAGCTGCTTCTAGAGATACCTTCCACTGAAATATGCAAGACTGTCTCCTGCATAAACACTCAGCCTTGCCTTCATACACTGACATGGCTTTTTCGGTCATTAGGTCTGCCAGGCTCCGCTCAGTGATAATTTCAACTCCTCTGGCATTCTGCTCATCCACCTGCTGTCAAAAAATCTTTGCTACTGCATATGCTGTGGCAAACAACTAGTTACTTGTCGTTTATTGATCACAGCCTTCTCTTTTCTCATCCTGCAACTTTCCTGTACCTCCACAAAAAAAGTGCTTCTTGGATTTCTAATATTTTTATTTTTACTGGTTTAATCTCTCTTTCTTCCTCCACTTTCTTCAAAGATGCTATAACTGAGGATCAGGGCATGTAAAATGCTTGATTTGACAAATTTTGCCTCTCCTTATATGTGGATCCACAATGCTGTCAGTAATAGATATTAGATATAATGGAAGAAGATGAGACAGGATCGTTGAAACAGAAATATTCGTGAGTAACCTTGTGTCTTGTACTGTTTCACCACCTTTTTTTTTTTCTTTTTTTTTTTTTTACCCTCTCCCTAATCCTTGAGGAACTATGGCTGGGCAGAGTTCCAAGAAATCAATATGGTTGATGTATTTATGACATTACTAACCTCATTTAAGAATGACTGAATGTGAGTGAAATGAAGTGAGAAACCCAAATGTTTAACAGTTCTGAAGAGGGGACAGTTGCTATTTTTTTATTTCACCTGAACTTCATATAACTTGCTTACAAAGAAGAACATCTATTAAATACACAGCTGCTACAATGAAAAATAACATTTGAGAAAGAACAATGCTAAAATTAGGTGAGGGGAATTTTTATGATTAAAATAAGCATCCTGTTTTCTGAAGAACAGATGTACAAATGGCAAGGGGTTGAGGGTGGTGGGTGGAAGAATTACATTGAGTGGGGTGAAACACGTTAAATCATTCCATTGATTTGGACTCCAGTTACCAAGTGGTTTTCTGTGAGTCTCACCAAAGACCTGTTTTATGTGAGTAGCAAGTAAAGAACCCTTTTGGTTGCTTACTCATCCTTTCATGTGTAGTAATCTGTTCCTGTACTTGGTGAGAACAAGGGTGGTGAAAAAAGAGTTCCAAAATGAAGATGACCATGGTACAGTTGTAGAGCTCCTGAATGAATGTTTGTTTCTATTTGCTCTCACAGTATTCGGGGAAATGGCTGGGGATAAGGTGAAGCCACCAATTTCAGTATTGATGGCTCTGTGTTCATGCTGTAGGGGATGCTTGTGCTGTGTTGCCCTTCATGCATGCTGCTGTGTGGTGCTGGATACTGCTCCCCTTTTCCCTGCATGATTTCTTGTGCATACGTAAAAATCTTGGTGCTGTTTCTTATGTGGCAAAAACTGTTGTGCTAAGTAAAACGAACATGTTGAAAGGAAATGACAAAATGTTTAGATTACATGGTTACATTTCTTCAAGGAATATAACTGAGAATAACAAATAATGACTAATATTGAAATAGTCTGCTTCAGCCATTTGTACATGTATAACCACTCTTGGTAAAGAAGCATAAATTTGTTTTCTGAAAGCATGAATTTATTAACCTTTAAACTATGAAGAATCAGCATGGCTTTGTTCTGCAGTAATATTTAAAATCAAACTTCCTTTTCTGGTTTTGATTTTTTTTATGACACTATGGAATGTTGCTGGGGATGGCTTCAACAAAATACAGGATTTTGGTAAAAAGCAAGCCCAAGATAAACACTTGATAGGCTATGGGTATTTGTTTTGTCTTCACCAGTATGTGAGGAAAAGGCAAAAGGACAGTTCCTGTCTCATCTACTGCAATTACTATGTCTAATTTCACCTTCTTTGTCATTCAGATCAGTCATTCTGGTGTTCCATGCTGTCATTCTCTAAATAGAAGAAGGACATATTTCCCTTGCTTCCCTTGTGGAAAACATAAGGAAAGGCAAAAAGACTTTCCTTAAAAGGAAAAAGTCCCAATAAGCTTCATTTACACAGTTCTTTGCTCTATTTAACAGTTGACAGTGTTTCTCTCTGGCTGCCGGACCAAATAAAGAGGTCCTTTGCACTGTCTCAGGTGTGCATCTCTGAACAGCCGACCTTTACATCACTTAAGCCTGAGAAATGCTTAGAGGGCCAGAGCCTCATTTGCTTATACATTGTCAGAGTGGTACGTCTTTTGCCCAGTGCCATAAATTGCCTGCAGACAGAATAATCTAGAATAAAGAACAAAAATCAAATTACTAAATAACAGCTCAAAATAGAAAGCTCTGTAAACCTCACAATGTATTGCCTGTTTTTCCTGCCATTTTAAGCTCTTTAGAAACAATTTATTTCCTGCTTTGAATGGAGTTAATTTTATCACAACTGTTTATTTTTGTTTCAACAGCTTTAGTTTACACAGCTCTTTATCATCCCTAAATATCTTTCTGATTTAGAATCTTGATTTGATGCCAGTGCAGCTCTGGGCTGTTGATGAATTAAGTCTGATGTTGCGGGTCTCTTTCTAATCCCTGTTTGAGCTAATCTGTTTCGGTACATTTCAGAATGTTGCTCTCAAAAGACCTGTAACTGGCATAGCAGGAGCGTGGTGTGTTTGAAATGTCTCGAGAAAACTAATCTCTGTTATATACCTATAGAGGAAAAAACTGTGTGTGAAGTGTGAAATTCCTTCAGACAGTGTGGTGAGCATTTATCTTCATGAATACTAAATTAGCTTGCTTTTCTAAGGAGCATGAAGCAACTGGGCATCTTAGAGCTCTGTTTTAAAATAGCTGTGTGTCAGTAGTCCCATATCTTGTCCCAGCCAAAAGTTGGGAATGGTCAGCTCCTGGGAATTTTAGTTTCTTCTTCCTTATGCTGCCCTTGTTCAGACTTCAAGGAGCTTACTATAAAAGTGCAACCAATGCTCAGATTTGAGCTCTACCTTGTGGTGCTATAGATAATTCAGCAGCAATAAATCTAGGTGAAGAATGATGCCTTTGATAATAGAGCCGGAAATGGAAAATGGTACTTCCGAAAGAAATTTTAAGAATCTGAAAAATTTTTGTACTATTGTGACTGGTGCGATAGCGGGCATGTTAGTGAGCACCTGGTTGATGTTATGTTCTTAGCTTGTCAGCTTTCCAAATGCTGACAGACTGATTCTAGAAAAGTTGATGTTAAAAAAAAAACCAAACCAAACAACAAAACCAAGGCCTGACTACTGTAGCTTTTATCCTATCCTGCCTATATTTGAAGTATTAAATAACTAGACTTAAAATAAAAGCAAGATGTGCTCAGTGCTTCTGAGAATAGCGGTTTGCTGAGCTGCAAACCTTACCTTAGAGCTCATGTTCATGGATCTGCCACAGCTGTTTCAGACTATGTGGGTGTATTGGGCAGCAGCAGCACATCACTGTGTCAACTGAAACACTTTTCAGGTTTTAATGCCCATTTAGCAACCTGACCTCCCTGCTAACTGTAGGTTTTCTTGAAGAAAATTTCATGTTTAAAATTCATAATCTGACAGTCTGAGTCACTCAGGTTCCTACCTAGTTCTCAGCTGTATCCTTGGGCTTTTAGGGAAACTATCCAACCAGCTGTGTTCTCCTATTAAGGTGTTTGCAGTATTGGCAAAAAAAAGCCATGAAAAGCTGAAGGGGGGTTAAAAAAAAAAAAAAAAAAAAAAAAAAAAAAAAAAGAAGGGTGTTGGAAGAGAGACATTTTTCTGACTTCAGCTGTCAGCCATCACTTCCTTGTGTAGGCAGGCCTAGAGACTGTTTCGTTCTGCATTAGTGTTTCTTAATCTTAATACAGATCTTAATTCTATCTAATTTGTTCTTAGTTTCCACTGCATATAGTCCTCCTCTTCTGTCACCTTTGCTTCTTGCCCTCAGCCATGAAATGATAAGAGCAGGGGCAGACTAGGTCTTGGAAAGCTAGAGCTTTTACTTACCTATTTAAGTCCAGAGGGCTCCTCAGTTTGTGTCAGTCGAAAAGTAATAAATTATGTCATTTTCCCAGTTGATAGGAAGAATTCTTTTAAGTTTGAAAGGGCTTTGTAAGGCTGGCCTCTGTATCCAGCCACTAAAAAGCAGTTTAATTTGGACAGGCATCACTTCAGTCCATTCTGTCCTAATTAAAAAGTAATTAAAAAAAAAAAAAAAAAGAAAAAGCAGCAGTTATTTCCTATGTTGCTTTCATTATGAGGGTTGTGTACTGAGACTAAGCTTTGTGGCAGCATAGAGACAAATTACTTTTGGATTATATCAAGCACAGATGAGTGATGCTAGGGAAATCTGTTGTAAGCCTGAGGTCGGGTTTCTGGTACAAGGTGTGATGTCTCATCACAGAAGAATGGTCAATAAAAGATGAAGATGCAATAATGAAAAACGAGTGATGACCCAGAAACAAAAGCTTAATTATTACTGAAGCCGCTTGAGGTTTCTGAGCTCCTTTCATGAAGGCTTCAAAGATCTGGAAGTCCATGTGAGAACTCATAAGTAATTCCCACAATTACTTCCATCCACTAGCCAAGGTCTAGGTCCTCTTCTCTCACAATTAGTGATGCAGAAAATCTTATTTTAATTCCTTGTTTTAAAGATAGCTTTTCTGTTCATTTCATGGAGAGGCTAAGAGCAGTCATGGACTCTTATCAGTAGAAATCCAGTTACTTGTGGAGAAAGGTTTCTGCACTGCTTTTTCGCTCCATCACAGAGTAGTTCGAGGAGATTTTGGCAAGGATGAAAGAAGGAACCTTTGCCAGAGGGTAATTTTCCCATCCCATATCAAGATCTTTTGTTCAGCAAAGACACAATGGTAACTGTGATTTGGGTTTGAGGTGTGTTTGTTTTAAACTGAGAAATGTTATTAGTAAGTCCATGTAGTTGATTGGTGACCATTCTCTGTGCATTTAGAAGTAGTAAATAAAATAGGTTCTAACGTCTGTCTTGGCCAGGGCCCTAGTAACTGATATTTTGCAAAGCTGGGGAGGATCCAGTTTTGTAGAACTTGCAGCTTCTGTTACTGCCTAAGTCCCAACAAGGTGTAGGAATAAGAAAGAGGCAGTGCCTTTGCTGTGTTGCCTGAAAAGATTTATACCTTCTTGGCTTACTTTATTTACTTTGAGTGCCTCTGCACTGTGGAATGGCTTCGCTACAGTTAATCACTCTCCTGCTGCCATCCACAGCACAGATGAGGATTGTACTGAATGCTTGAATTTCCTGATTATTGTTTTCATGAGGTCTGGAAAAGAAGCAGCACACAGAATTTACTTCACTGGTGGTAGGAATACTACCGTTCTAACTACCATAATAAACAGGTGAAACCATATTTGAAGTTTCTTCTCATGGCCCTTCTTCGAAAAATAAAAAGGCCAAGTAAAGAGATCAAGACCACTGTATATGTTACTTATGTTCAATAGGTAGATGTGGCAGCCACTGAGGAGGCCAGAGAGTGTAATCATTTTCCTTAGTCTTTAGTCGTTTTTTTGTTTCTAATTGGGAACTTTCTCTAATTCCAATCTTATACTCCTTTCATGTTTCAGATACAGAAGATCTCAGAGCAGCAGATAATGACTTTTCTGCTTAACAGTTTTGCCAAATATCCTGGCTTGGTACATAATTCCTGATTTCATTTCCTAGCAACACCCTGGTGTTGAAACCAATTTAACAGATGAGCCCTTTGCATCCTACATCTTGAAGTTGTGCCTGTAGGCCTTAGGATTTACATTGGTTTCTGTGGTTCGTTGAAGAAGCTTAAAATAGCCCTTGAAGAAGCTGCTGTGTTTTACTGGGTAGTCGTGTTTCTAAACAGTTAATTGCCAGGAAGACAAGAAGTCCCCCCCTGAACAAGTCGCTGCTTACAAGCATGGCAGAAAGTTTTTGGATGGAAACTGTTAAAACCAAAGGTATCACTTGAGTCAAGGAGGCAAAAGCAAAGGACTCAACTGTTAATATTAAAATTCTATCCATAAAGATTTTCATCAATTTCAAAATACTTTTTCTTCAGTTTAATTGCTCTGTTTGGTTTTGACGGGTTGTTCTACTGTAGGCTGGAAATTATGTTCAGATGCTTTCAGCTCAGGAACAGTTTCATTCTGTTTCTGTTGCTACATCAGAATTTTACTTCAGAGAATTGTAAAAACTGAGGCATTATGAAGATTTTATCAAACTTCCCACATGCTCCTTAAGTTGCAGTTCTTCTGTAGGGATCCAGCAGACTTTGTCCATCTTAGTATCATTTCTTTTGTCAGAAATACAATAACATTAGTTTGTTTAAAATCAGTAACATTACTTTGTTTAACAAAGGAACAAGACAAAGAGATTTGTATACAATCTATCTCTACTTGATTTTAAGTGTCTAGATTTTAGATAAGAATTGTCTATGGTAGCAGCCTTTTCTGATGAAAGTTCATTGCTATAATTTTGTGGATCTGATATAAAAATAATTCAGAAGATAAGCTGATTTGAGATTTTTCTTTCTTTGACTTGTAAGATTCACAAATGCTTATGAGGGCAATGTGAGGATTTGAATTTGCTATTACTAGGTAGAATTAGTGCTGTAGTAACAGCAATTGCTGTGGGTTTCCTGGAAACATAATTAAGTCAATATGTAACCTAGGAAAGAAAATTTAAATGAACTGAGGGTCTGTTTCAGTTGAAACAAACTTCAGTCGGTCACTTTTGCTGCCAGTGACTGTTTGGCCTAATTCTGCACCATTCTGTAAGATGGCTGAAGCATCACCATATTACATACGTGACCTCTGCTATTCAAACAGCAGATATTTTCAGATAAGTGCAGATAAATTTTCCTATTCACTGAAAGAAGTAATGCAAATCAGAATGTCAGTTTTGATTTATTATATTCCTAATGGATAGCGTGCATGGGTGCTTATGGGGCTGTCTATGCTGCAGAGAGATTTAATTTTCAGCAGGGAACACATTATGCAGCTTATTTGATTGCAAATTTCTTTGAACAGCTTTCAGCTTTATATTTCTCAGGTAGGTAATGTAGCTTTAGATACTAATTCCATAATTGGCTTGATATGAGTCACAGATTTAAGGTACAGTGCGCCTGGTCTGATTGCTTGTTAGCTTGAAGTGGCTTTATACAATAGCTGCTCTACAACTGAACTTAACTCTTTCATTTATTCAGTTCTCTTCCAAATAATTTTTGTCTGAGGAAGAAGGATTTTCTTGGTACTCAAGGAATGGCCATGAAGTTTTGATGCTGGAGGATGCATGTTTTGTGGATTGGTGTAAGTTCTAAGTGGTACACCAATGGGGTGAAATTAAGTTATTTTTTAAACTCAAAAATGAGCACATGGCACAGAGAGCATCTTCTCTACCTGTTTCTTCTGCTTTTGTTTTCCTTTATAGGGGATGGTGGGAGGGAGAATCTTCCAGTCACAATCCGTTTTGAAAATAATGAGCTTCACACCTAAGATTCCTTCTTTCATCCCTCCATTTCATAGGCCTAAAAGATGCTGCGGGCTCTGAGAGTGATGGTGGTGACTCTAGCAGCACAAAATCAGAAGGAGCCAATGGAGGCACAACAATCCAACCCAAAAAGGTCAAGGGTGTTGGCTTTGGAGATATCTTCAAAGACAAACCTATAAAGCTACGACCAAGGTCAATAGAAGTTGAAAATGACTTTCTCCCAGTAGATAAGGTACGTGTCATTTCTTAATTTTCTCTTAGTGTTTTAGTTTTCATCCTGAAGTTTCAAATCTTGCACTGGCCAAAACTTGAAGCTTTATGGTCATGATTTCCTAATCTTTCTGTGGGCAAGATTCTGCTTTTTTTGTAACCTTGCCATATGCCAGAAAGTGAATTCCAATGAGGTTAACTGCCTGCAAGAACTGTCACTTTGCTTGGAGATTTACTCCTCTCTTCGTATCTCCATCTGTTTAATTGGCCTTTTTTTCCTTAGAAAATACTACTTTAGAGAACAAGACTGGAGAGGCTTTTCAGGTTTTCAGTCACCCATGTTATGGTAAAAAAAAAAATAAATTGGTAATTCTCATCTAAACTAAGAGGGAGATACTGTCACTGTGCTTAAAGAAAAAAAAAAAGCAGCTTTGGCAAATACCAAAATACCTCATCTTAGTACTGGACTTGTTGATTTAAAGGATGCTTTCAAAATTACCTAGCTTTGTTTAAAGGGGTTAGTAAAAGATAAAGTATATTTTTTCTGGATTTGTTCTACGTGACATAAGAAGAAAGTCTTGAGATTAACAGCTGGGGAAAAGAATAACATTCTGCCAAGTTGAAGCAGACCATCTCTGTTCTTTGCTCCAAAGGCTCCAAAACCTATCATTAAGTATGTTAGAAATAGAGACTAGAAAACCAAATGAGATGTTTCTAATAAACAGGAGGAGGTAAACTTTAAAAAGAAAAAAAAGGGGGATTGATCACTCTAAGGTATGTTCATTAGGGAAACAAACAGAAAAGTGTATTGTTTCCTAATGAAGTAACAACTAAAGAAAAATGCGTAAAATCCTTCCTTTAAGTGAACAGTTAGATTTGCATAGGGCTACTGATACACTGGGAAGCGTTAGGAGGCTTCTTCAACCTGGAGTTCTGCTAAGGGCATTGTTATGTAATGCATTTTCTTTGGCTCCACAGTGATTTTAAGGCACTTCTTGGCAGCTGCTCCCTGGTGTGGCAGCTTCTTGCCTTTTGAGTTGCATTTGTACAGTTGTCTGTAGAACCAGGCACTACAGGAATTACGTATTTTGGCCCACATGGCTTTTGCTTTTTAACCGAGATCATTTCAGTGACCTGGCACAGCACCTTCGTGCTCATCCACCCTGAATCTTGGTAGAAAAGGAGGGGGGGAGATCCTGTAGGGGCATGGTGGGAACTTCTTAAGTTAGTTATGTTGAGGGACATTTGCTTAATATCTTGCAGGAGATCACAATTCGCATTCTCTAGAAGGAAGATAGTGAAAAGCTGTGATAATCTAATAAAGGAAAAACCTAGATTGTATTACTCCTTGACCATTACTGACTTCTTCAAAACCTGCATGGTACCCTGCTTGCCTCTTGTTTCTGAGTGGGCTTATTAACTCACATATGGAGCTTTGTTACTGTGCAGGGACAGGAGCATCTGAGCTGTATTCCAGTGCCGCCTCATCAAAGAAGCCCCCTCCAGGATACAAAACAGGGACAGGTCAGGCCTTGGTCGTGTTCACTGTTAGATAACGAACCTTCCTCCTGCCAAATTCAGGGAATGGGGTACAGAATGGTGAAGTTAGCTTTGCATGGAGCTGTCATGGTGTGTTTCTGCAGCATAGTTTATTTGTGACCCTCACAACCTGCCAGTATTAAGGTGAGATTGGGCTTTAGGGAAGTTTTATAAGTATGATAAAAAAGAATTTTACCAGAACGTGAACTTGTTTAATAAATGGGTTATTTTTATTTTTTTTTAACACCATTTCAGAGGATGTTTGGTTTTACAATTTGATGGTTACCTGCGATCTTGTACTTACAAGTCTTTCTTTGCAAGTCATGTGTAAGGAAAATTGCTCTGTATATGGGAAGCACCTGATAGCAGGCAGACTTAAACTCATGCATGGCTGTGCTTAAACTTCTTTTTATAATTGGTGTGTAACATAAGTGTTCACTTGTAAGGTGATGTATATGTAGGCACTGCCCAGAATTCAAGCATTGCATGAAATTCAGTTCTCTCGAGTCTGATAGAGGAAAATTACAATTTACAAATTAGAAGTCCCTTCCACATGAAGGATTTCTTGTGTCTGCAAGTTTACTATAACTGTATCTATCGCTACAGTAGTGTTTGTAAATGGGAGCTAATTAAAATAAACTGCATATCCCTTGAACTCTGGAGTCCCTTGTTTCAATATGAAGCGCTTGCAAAGTGCTGATAAAGTGGCCTTCATTCCGTGATGGGAACTCCTACTCCACTTTATAATAATGGCAAGTCTAAACTTTGTTTTTCACTAAGAACAAAATATTTGTGCAGTGTAAGTCAATAGTTTTGCTACTCAGCCAAAAATTGAATACAGAATTTTCAAAAAACTTCTAGAATTTTCTGTCTTACCCATGGACTATGTCTTCAGATTTTTCTGAAGTTGACATGGTTGCTAGTAAATAATGGCTTCATTTTTGTAAACAAAATTCATTATTTGTGTTTCCAGTATGGAGATAACTAAAGGGAACACTTCTTTGCTGTTGTTGCTTTTTTCCTGTCTAGGGTCAGAATGGTTAACCTTTGAGCAGTGCCGTTCAGAGGCTTTCAGCACTGTGGTCTTTTCCTGTTCACAGCACCAAGACATGATTCATTGACACAACATTCATTTACAATGGCAAAACATTAATGTTCCCAGATACTTCTCTCCTGCCTGCAAGAAATTCTTCCCTCATCATTGCCATGTTCCCATTTAATGCTGTCTGAGAGTGAGAGAATCCTGCATTAACTTTGCTGTTCCAAGCAAGGTCATATTTAGTTTGAGAGCTCTGTATACTGGATCAGAAGTGTTGCAGTATATTACGCAGAATGCCAAACGGGTACAGATTTTTCTCAATTAGTTTTTAAAAGGATCTTTGCCCTGGTGTGTGCCTTTCTCCTTTTCAAGTAGCCTCAGTTTTTCAGTAGCTTGTAATCTTTTGAAGAGGCACAATTCTTTCTGAATTTTGGAGACCCTAAAACTTGCTTCTTCTTCATACAGTTATTGATGAAACATTTTATATATTACTCTAATAATTCTGTGGCCTTTTTGATTTAAAATATTTTCTAACAACTATTGTTTTTGTAAAGCATCAATAAATCACTGTGACGATTTTATAATGTGGGATTATTTATAAGAAGATAATTAATGTGGAAAATGTCAGTCCCATTTACAGAAGAATCAACAGGGTCTCACTTTGTGTACTAACGTGTTTTCAATTTTATGAATCAGAAGTTTAGATTGTATTTCACGCAAAGGTGATACGAATTATTTGGGTGTTAAGTTAAGAAGGCTTTTACACAAATATTGACAGGAGTATGAGGGCAGAAAGGATTGATGCCGGTTGAGCAGAAGCAGGTGCCATTAGCTCTCCTGTAAATCACCACGCAGTTTGATGTGCTAGATTGTTGATTGTTAGACCGGTGGAGGATATAGCGGCCCTTGTATTCTAAGGTGATCAATAAACTCTCTAACTAAAGACAAAGCTGAGGAATTGTGTGAAACCCCATTGGTTTTATTGGCATGCAGAAGTCATTGCTTCGCTGTTCTTTCTTCTAAAAATCACAGAAGCATATTATCCTAGGGAAATTAATGATGCAGTTGCAGTAGTTTAATATGAGCAGTGCCATTAGAGCTGTGTTTTGTTAAAAAAATAGGAGAAACAAATACACTCTGTAGTCCTTTTCTTTGCCTGTCTGCATTGATCAATCAACCACTGGCCATGTGTAACTAGAATCAGATTCGTGAGGCTTGGCTCTGTCAAGTTCCCATTAATGATAGGTGTAAGTGATCTAATTTGCAATGCTGCACATGACTGAAGACATAGCTTGCTGACAGATGAATTTTTAGAAGAAAACAGTATGTGTATAGATGTGTTGTCTCTCCTGAGAAAATTCAGTGTAACACTGTTTAAAGTAGCACAAGTTTTATGGTCAAATAGAAATGCCTGTTTCACATGTCCTCCTGCTCATGCAGCTTCAAGACATTTAAAAAGGTGTTTATGCTTATTTCTTTTTTACTTCTTCATTTTGTAGTAGCTTATCTAAAACCTCTGTTTCTAGGCTGGACTTCCTTCCAATATGATCTGTATATGCTTCCACTGTTTTAACAAGTGATCACTTTTTCCTCTCCTGTATCTAAAAATAAACCTCAAAAAATAAAGGAAAATTAATTCAACTCATACATTCCTTCTGAGTTAACTCTATGGGGTTGGTCCCTGAATTGAGGCTTCAGCCGGAAATGCTAACAACCATAATTGGTGAATATAAAATAAAATAGTCTTGAAAAGCCATTTTTATCTTTCTGAAGACTGCCCTTACTTCGGAAGAGACTATTGTATTTTGTACATTTTCAATTTGAGGTATTATTTGTAGTTTTCTTCAGGCAAGACTTTCATAGTTGGCTAGCAGGGGTGAATCTGAGCAGAGCTACATTTCATTAACAGCCTTTGATGAGGTCACATTAGTGTTTGCCAGAACTTAATGAAAATTATATACTCAACCATCAAACTGGGGAATATTGCAGCCATTGTAATGATTTAATATAAAGGGGGGGAGGCTCATTGCTCTAGATCCAGCAATATGTAAGGTCTAGGTAACTGGTGTTTAGGGATCCTTCTCACTGCAAAACATTGATTTTATACAGAAAAATTTATTTCTGTATATATTTTGTATGCATGGGAGAAGAAATGGAGAAGAAATAATGGAAGTAGACACAAGAGCTATAGAGGCTAGAAGCTCATGTCAATTATTAAGTCTACCTGTCCTTTGTAATAAGATAGAAATCTGTAAACTCTGAGTGCCCACAAGGTCTGAGTTTCTATTTTAAGCTGGTGAGCTAGGGACCCAGAAACCATGGTAAATGTGTTGTGCTGACAGTCACATCTTTGCTACACCTGTTCTGTCAGTTCCTGCCTGGTTGCTTGTAGAAAACAATTTTCCCCCTGAATTTTCAATTGTCATTTAAAAAGAAATTTTTGAGAGATGGAAGTTGGAGGCTTCTTCTGGCTAATGATGTGCCCAAGCTCTGCCAGCACTGCCCAGCGGCACCCATGGTGCATGGCCAGCACTGGGTAGGGGGGCTCCACGCATCAGTCTGTGCTTGCCTCTATGTTTCCTGGCTCACTGCTACTCTTTTCCTCTGATGCCTTTGGAGGTGCTTGCTGCTATAACAGAACTGTTGGAGCCACTGTTCAGAATACTGAGATAACGAAAAAATGGATGTGAGCAAAACCACCTGGCACTGAATACAAACACTACTAAAAATGCCTGCCACAGCAGAGATCATGCGATATTTCAAGTGTGTTTAGCCCTTTGCACTTGAAAGCACACATTTCTGGCATTCATTTATTCAGAGACAGCCATCAGTGATGGCAGCAGCAGTCGTGGCAAGCATCAGTGTGTCAGATTCTATGTAGGAACAGGGGGAAGCACTCTGCTGTTCAAGCAGCATTTGTGTTTTGTTTTGAAGGTGCTATCTGTCAGAGTCTGGCATCCCTGCCCTCACCATTTATTCTAGTGCCATCTTGTGAGAAAAGCTACAGAGGAAGAAGGACCCTGACCCCCTCTGCAGTTGATGTGACAGCAAAGCTGCCTGCAGTGGGGGCTTGCTCCTTCACTGGTTTAACTTTCCATTCGTTGAGTGGGTAAGCAGGATTTATGTGGTTTTTTCATTATACAAAAAAAAAAGCACATGTTTGCAAATGGTGACTGATGCATATGAGGCAGTGTAGACATTATAAATAAATTCTTTGGAAGATTGTTACCCTTTCTGGAGTAGCTAATTCACAGGAACAAGATGGGAGGGTAGTGGAAATATAGTGAGGTTATGAAATGAGAGACAACTGAAAAGCAGCATGCTCCTTTTGGGGTGGCTGACTCAAAAGTAGGACTTGGTACCAAGGGAATGGAGCGGGAAATGCAAAATTAAGCTTAAAGAGAGGAACAAATTCAATAACCTTGGCTAGAAATCAGTCTCTGCTGAGTCACTTAACTGCACTACATGAGCGAAGAGCAAGGCCTGATATCCTGTATACTTCCTGCCCTTCCCTGCTATGCTATTAGATATCTGTGCTTTCATGTTTTCTCAGTTTGGTTTGTAAAATGTTCAAGCCGCCTGAACAGAGTTGTCCAGGTATTGGTGACATGGTTCAGCTTTCACATCAGTGTGCATTAGCAGTTTTTGGTGAAGGAGGTTACCACACAGTGGTTTGTGCTGCTCATGGCATTTTTTTAGGCTTTTATTTTTAATAAATGTCCATGCCGCAAGACTTTCATGGAATCATAGAATGGTTTGGGTTGGAAGGGACCTTAAAGACCATCTAGTTCCAACCTCACCTTCCACTAGACCAGGTTGCTCAAACCCACATCCAGCCTGGCCTTGAACACTGCCAGGTATGGGGCATCCAAGCCTCTCCAGTCAGCCTGTTCCAATGTCTCACCACCCTCACTGTAAAGAATTTCTTCCTAATGTCTAATCTAAATCTCCCCTTGTCCTATCCCTGGGTGCCCTTGTAAAAAATTCCCCTCCAGATTTCTTGTAGGCCCCCTTTAGGTACTGGAAGCTGCTTTAAGGTTTTCCCTGAGCCTTCCCTTCTCCAGGCTGAACCAGCCCAACTCTTTCAATCTGTCTTCAAAGGACAGGGGCTCCAGCCCTCTGATCATCTTTGTAGCTGTCCTCTGGACTCACTCAAGTAGGTCCATGTCACTCTTGTGTTGGAGACCCCAAATATCTGCATATTGTTGGTCTCTAGAAAATATTTGTCCTTGTGAAAGAAATATATCAAGCACGTGCATGAAAACATTTTCAACTTATGTTCCTGATTTGAGCTGCTTGAAGAACATCTAAAAATAGAAGCAGAGTAATGTAAAAAGTATTTTTAGTACCAGGAATTACTCCTTAAAGCAATGTGGAAAATCTGGTTGGTTCTCCTGGGGCAGAGCACTGGGCTTTTGCCAGAATGGGTTCTCCTGGAGGAGTGCTCTCTGGAAGGGAATACTCCTGGGTTTTCAGTCATGGTTTTCATTAGGAAATCTTGGGATGCTTCAGTCTGAAAAGCAGGTGTAGGTTTAAGCTAAGGCAATTTTATTTCATAATAGGGAGACAATAAAAGTGTCCATGTTGAGTTGCTCTGGATCAGCTTATGATCAGTAGCTTGCTAATCATAGCACATCTCTGAATTTCAGTTGACTCTATACCAGTACCAAAACTTATACCCAAACAAGCATTTTAAAAGAATGGTTAAAAAACCTCAAATGCTGTGCTTTAATAGTTTAACATAAAGCTGATTTTCTGAGTTCCAGAGTAGTTGATGGAGGCATAAACTGAATTTCTAGGAAAGATTTGTCTCCTACTTCAACATCTCTACAGAGAAAACGCTTCAGAAAGTTAGAGTATTGACATGCGAGATAGCTTTTTTTTTCCATATGATAAGCTTCAAGAGTAGTGGTTCCCAAATTAAATTGATACAGTATGTCTAATAATAGCAATAAAATCTAGCTAAATAAAATATAATTGGTACAAATTGATATAAAACATTTAAATTAATGTGATCAAGGCTTTGGGAATAAACAGTTTTATAAACTGTTCTTAGTGTTTCTTTTTTCTTACTCCACTTGGATTTTGTTGGATAATGTAACTGATTTTCAGTTGCTGCATCTGAGTTGTTAGTTTTTTTAACTTTGAAAATTTTATAAAAATTCTAATGAAATGACATTTTATATTCTTAGCACAGATGAACTTTGAAAATTAAAAGAACAAATACAGTTCTACAAAAAAAACACAACTTTGGAAACTACATAAATAACTTTTAAAAAATTGATGAATGTAAACCAAAATGAGTATGACGTGCAAAGTAAAATTTATACACTCATCTTTTGCTGTCTGTTTAGGTTCATTAGTTTGTGGACTTTTTCCTTTTTAAAATTTTCCCTAGTTGAGGACTATTTTTAAAAAGTCATGCCTGATTGTAATACTTCTATATACTCATGAATTGCTACAGATTATTCTTTTTTTTTAAAACAAATACCAGGGATTGTGTGTTTTCTCTAACTGAAACTAATGGCATATTGTATTATAACTTTAAAATAATTTCTGATTGGTAAACAGAATTCTTCAGGAAGGAGATTGCAGTCTCAGTAGGCCGTGAGACACTGTTCTGAATCACTCCTGAACCTGTTCTGCAGCATGGCACAGGGACAAGGAGTGTTGCTTGCAAGGGATATAGCCTTTTCTGTGAGCCATCATCTCTTGCTGATTTCCATTCTTTAAAAGTATCTGGGTATATTTTTCTGGAGATTGTACTTGCAGTGATAGTCCTACTCAGATCAGTTTTGATTTGCCTTCAGTATAAGGCCGAAAGGGAGCTCACAGATATCTAATCCAAGCCTCTTAACTGGATTAGGACCAAATATATACAAATAATCCTCAGGTGGTGGGTGGTTTTTAAAAAAGCATCCAGTAAAGAAAGTTGTGTATCCTCCCTATGTTCTCATATTTCACTGTTGCAGCAGAAAATTTATTTTAATACCCTGGCTCTGCAAAATAACTTTTTTCTTGTTTATTTTATTTTTGGTAGGAACCACGTTGAACAATTTATTGTCCTCCCCTTTAAAATCTACATGCGAAGTTTATCATGTCCTTCCTTACACTGGTTCTTAAAACCAGACAGGACCAACTGTTTGTTTATTTTACCTTTTAATGTATGTGTTTAGAGGCTTTTTTCTTGTCCCATAATTGCGTTGGCATTCCTATGAGAATGCCTCTGTAGAGAATGAGCTGCGCGTGTACTGGGAGTGTGTTGAGTGCACATAAGTATGTCCACAGTAGATGTGTTTGTGTGTAAATGCTTACTGAATAGTATATAAGGTCAAATGGGAGTGAGAATGTATAGTACCTTGTGGCTTGCTTAAATATAAATCTTTAATTTCTTCCCCATTATCTGAGATGCCCATGGTGTGTTTCCCTCCCCTGCCCTTTTTCAGTCATTTTAAAGTTGAATGTTTATGAGGAGGCAGTATTAAGAATTTATAAAGAGTTTCATGGAAGAGAGCATTCATCTTAATGGTGTTCAGTTTCTTTGATCATCCTTCTTTAAAAAGAAAATCTGAAACAAAAGCATAAATGGCATGACATTTTGGCTTTTTTTAATTTTTATTAGCAGACAGACCAATGCACTCAGAATTTGTCAAAAGCTCATTTTCCTATAATTTTTATGCCTGGGCTGTTCACAAAAAATCTGTACATCCTCAGTCACATTGCCTTTCATAGCTGCTGGTCTCAAGAAGCCAGGAGAGATTAGGCTGGCTTGGGAAGGGAGAGGAAACTCCACACTGCGAGTGAGCAGAGGTAGGAAAAGCTCCAGATTTCCTGTGAAATAAACAAATGGAACCTTTGTTTCCCAGGGATGGCCTGGAACGTGAGTCAGTGTCAGGGCTGGGCTCCTGCTCTCGTTGAGCTGAGCTCATTGCAAGGAAGGGGCAGGACTCCAGGGCTCGTCTTGGACACTTTGAGCTGCTGGAAGGCAGCTTGGCTTCGCAATGGCAGAGGAGGTATTTCTTTTACAATTAGCTGGGGTTTTTTGTTGTGGCTGTTTGAAACTGTATTGTAACATGTATTCTGCAGAGTGCAGGATTCAACTGCAGGGTTCTTTGGTTCTTCTGCACACTTTGTAGACACTGGGTAGGTAAAAAGAGAAGAAGGAGAGTGCTGGGGGTCCTGAAGTCCATTTCTGCTGTAGAGGACTGTGTTAGAATGGGGGTTACTTTTGTGTGAAAGCATATTCTGTCCTGGCTGTGTTTAGCTTTTTTTCCTTTCAGACTGTTTGGCCATTAAACTTGCACAGATGTTATTTCTATATGATTTTATTTCTAATTTCTTATTCCAAAGAATACTATAACTTTGCAGTTAAGCAAGACTAGTTGTACAGTATTTAGGATGTGTTGCTCTTTCAAATGTTTGCTTAATAAACAAAAATTCACACACCACACCCCCCTCCTTTTTTTCCTTCCCAAAATGCATAAATAAAACTGCACTTCTCTTTTTGGCAGAAAAAAGAGGAGGAGCTTTACTAGTTCCTCTTTTGTGTGAAGTGACATGTGGATTCTTTTGTATAAATGAGGAAAATTGATACAAATGGGTTTTGGAGAAAATTGTAGTAGGATAGTAAAATCTAAGTAGATATTATCATTTCCTTCAAGAAAAAGCAAGGAAAACTGGAGTCAACTGATACTTGTAAAATTTTATAGAGAGCTGAATGGAGAGATACCAAGTAAACTGTTTAATGTTTTGGAGATACTTCAGGGTCTTTTAGTAGAAAAATATAAACTTCTTTCAACTCTGTCTTTTCACAGCAAAAGTCAGTAAGATGTGTGAAGAAATGAATCTACAAATTTTCTTAGTTGCTTTTTCTCTTAAAATGTGCCATGTGTCTTTCTATTTTTCTGCCTTAAAAAAAAGGAAAGAAAAAAGGAAGGAAGAAAAGAAAGAGGATCATAGACCAGCCAGGCAGTCAGTGGGATAAAAACCTCTGTAGGCCAATTTCTAAGATGCCTGATTGACTCCTTGTTATTTGTGTTTTTATGGAAGGTCAGTGGCATTTCTTATTTCTAAAATAGTTCTTAAATACTAGGGACATGAGCATATATTATTACAGTTAGTTGACTAAGTGTGTTGTAAAAACTTCCCAATAAAATCCAAGGAGCAGGGAGAGCAGACTCAGCTCCTGGGGAGGAAGTCCTGATGCAACAGCAACAGGTACCCAAGTAGGGGCTCCTGATGACAGCTTTCTGTTGGGCACTGGGCTATTAGCCACACACTGGCCACGCAGAGAGCAGTAGACCTCCATTTGTACAGTTGACAGTGTCCTTTGCAGCAGTCTCTGTACCTGAAGCACTCACTGAAAAGAAAAGCTGAAATACATAATATTAGTCATTTTCCATTTGTGTTTTGAATTTTGGAGCTTCATTCAAAGGGAAAGAGATGAGATTCCAGTCAGTTGAAAGAGAAGTGGATGGAGATGCTAATGCATTTTGCTTTGTCACTTGTTGCTCTGCAGTTTTCCCTTGGAGGGTGGAACACTAAAAATGAAAATTAAAGATAATATGAGGAGAGAAGAAATACAGTGCCAAAAGGGAAGAAATATTTGCACTAAGTCTGAGATTATCTGCATGATAGTATAGTATCATGCAGTATTTGTTTTAATCATTGAATTTGAAAAAGATAATTGAACAGCTACTTTGCAGTTTGTTGTCAGCATAACTTTCACAAAAGAGCAAAGAAGTGGTGTTGTCACTTTAAAAAGGATTCCCTGCTAATTGTTTTCCTAGATTGTTTGTTTGTTTGTTTGTTTGAAAGGGAAATGAAAGTAGCTTCACTGCTTTCCTTACTGCTGCAGAAGGACCTGAAGATCCGTGTAGCAGTTGTTTCTTAGTTATTATTTTGAACATTTGAATAATATTATGAGTTATTCATTCATTAATTTTTGTAGAGGAAGGAGGTTTCATAAGAGCATTTTCTAAGCTGGATGATACAAGCTGGATCATGCTAGTTACCAACAACAATCTAGATAGGCACAGTTCTGGGAGAGTAAGAAGGAATTTCATTCACTCAGTGCAGACTGACTGCAGGATTTCTCCTGGAGGAGACAGAAATTAATTCTGAATTGCAACCTCCAAATGACAAAATTTCTGGTGAGGGGTGTAAGGTGACACGATCCTTTCCATTTGTGTGAGCCACAGTCAGTAAAACAGGAACATGGAAAACAAATGCAGCAGCAAATAAGGAGACTAATCGGCTCAAAAAAAAATGTTTACTGTCGTTACAAAAGTACCTGCTAGCATTGTGAAAGTGCAGCTTGAGGAGGAAAGAAAATGAGCTGGTTAATACAGCTTATTTTGATGTGCGTGCATTCAGTGCTTCGAGATGAGGCAGTTGGGAGTGTGCTGTGTGAGTTTCATTCTGTATTTGCTTCTTTGTGTTTTTTTTGTTAATTTCATTTGGTAAAGTGTTTTTACTCATCAGCAATTCTTATATGTCTTGCTCTGATATGTTTCCGCAGCATCTACCAAATCTAAAGTCTTACATTCACTTTATCACAATTAACCTTTTAGGAAGGCAGATTTTTAGTTCATTAATGGTTTGAAATTGACACCCCAACAGCATCAAATGTCAGGATTCCAAATTTTACAGAAATACAGATGTTATAAAGTGTGCAAGTTAAGCCACACAGGTTTCTCTCCTGTCTCCCACAATGTATTGATAGAAAAAAGCCTCTCCACTCCCCTCCCTGCCCATAAATTGAAATATTAAGAACTTGTCAAAATATAAATTCACAACAGCTTTAGAGTCTGAAGTCACCTGCTGGTAAAACACATTTAACTGTGGAGAACAGTGATGTAGAAGGCAAAATGTGCACTATTCTGCTTTCCAAGCTACCTAGAGTTTCAATGAAAATGATGTTTCTCTGTTCATGCTTTTGTTCCTATCCCTTTTTCCAGCCACAAAGTTAAAACCAAGACTTTGCATTGCATATTTTATCTACTTATTTCTTTGAATGTTATTTGAGATAGTACATATTTCTCTGATGACTTACATAATGCTAATAAAGATATTCTTCATCTGTGGTTTGTAGACTGCTGGTGGTCTGCTAAACACCTGGTAGTTTTAGTGCTTGGATAGCTGAATGGGACATTTGATGCTGGCTCAGGTCATTTCTAATGGAGCTCAACAGCTGGAAACAAGAACTAAAGTAATTTTCCATTTAAGCCCTTCTGAAATCGCTGAAGAGATGTTTTATTGTTGTAAATGGGAAGTTAGGAATCTGTGAAAAAGTCTCTCTAATTAGATGTTTTGCCCACTACGAAGATTTGAGATTCTCCTTTTAATGCAAAAATATAAATTACATGAATGTGGAGGATATAAACAGTTGCAGCTCAGCATAAATATCAATATCATCACTGAGGGCGCAGTGTGTATTCATACACTGAAATACTGAAATATTGTGCATCTGAAGACATCTTAAATCTGTAGCACTTTTTCAGAGAAAGGCAGAGACAGTTAAGCCTTTTCAGACTGCTTAACAGAGTTGAATTTATTCAGGAGGTTGGTAAGTTGTTATGAGAACTTCACTGATAGTGTTGTGGTAGATATAGTCCACCTCACAGGTCAGAAAACGCTTGCGATGTCTGGACAGGAAATGCAAATATATCTTTCTGTACTGTAGATTTGTCTTTTTCATTGCAATAGCTGACTGTCAATCCACTGTTTGCTTTTTATAATCTTATAGACTTATTGTGGTTTTCTCTGCTTCCTTGGGAGCTACAGAAGATGGCCCAGGAAAGCAGACTTGTGTATGCCATAAAATATTTTTAGCTCTGAAATTTCTCCATGAAAATTTCTGTAGTGGCCTACAAATCAGAGGATTTAAATTAACCTGTAAGACTTAGTGCTTTATAATTTTGAAGACTTTTCCTATTATCTTCTCTGTGTATTTTTGTTCTCCCTATGGTTTTGCTTTCTTTGTAACTGAAAAACTTGGTTTGTTTGATAATGTTTGGGAGGAAAAAGGAATTGGAGTAATCCTTTGAAGTTTCCCTTGTGTTAACACTTTGAGTTTATATCACCTTGGTTTATTTAAATGTACTTTGCAAAGTGTTCTATGTCTAATATTCCATTTCCATGTGTTAAAAGAATGAGATTTCCAGGAAACTGGAAAGATCCCGAGACATCTGTAACTCAGATCAGAACTGTGTCTGAGCTGGTACAGTGCTTGCAAACAGAGGTCATTACTGGAAGAGTGTGGGAACAGGGTAAACATACAGAGAAATTTCTGCATTGGGTCTTCACAGCCTCTAGTAATTTTGAACTTCGTGTTTAATAACCATAACGGATTTTCCTCATCAAGTAGTCACATTTCCACTGCATGTAACACGTTAGCATCTGTAACTCTTGTGAAAATGTTCCACTCAGTGGGATCACACATTGTGGGAAGGAGTTAACCTCCCTTTGTTTTGAATATGGTACCTGCTAATTTCATCTGTTAGCCTTTAATTTTTATTACAGGAGGAGATAATGAGTCCTCCCTAACTACCTTCTCAGAGCCTCTCCTGGTTTTTATAGATTTCTGTTAAATCACCTGTGTGAATCTTATCTTTCCAGAGTGAGAAATCTGTTCCATAGGTCTGATCATTCTTGGTGCCTTTCTGTCTTTTCCAGTTCCTTTAGGGACTGAGGTGGGTTATGTGTGAGGGGGAAAGGAGGTGAGGACCGCACACAATGATCTACATGTTGAATGTATTTATAAACCATTTTGATAGTGCTTTCCATTGCTCTCTATTGCTTTCCAAAGTATGTTTCAAAGCCCATAATTTCTGTCTAAAGATAGTGTTTTTTCTCCAACTGTGTAATTTTACTTTTATCTGAACTGAGTTGCTGTCTTTCCCCTTTTCTGGATTATCTCTGAATGTGTAGAAAACAAGAGTTTTTTTCAAGATCCCTGAGGGACGCCACTGGTCACCTCAATGAAATCCTATCTTTTGTTTCCTGTATTTTAATCAGTTACTTACCAAGTCAATGTTTTCTATAAAAAGATGATCAATAAACTCTTTTTAATCTCATGTTTAGATGTTAGTGTGCGCTCAGGTGACAATTTCAGTCTTCTTAAGGAGCCGGGGCCAGCAACTTTTTTGTTTGTGTCTTTTAATGAAAATTGCTGTGAATTGGCCATGAAAAATAGAAGAAGACATACTGGATTGGCATAGAGACAGCATTGTATTGCTCTAACACCAGCAGGTATGGATTAGATAAATTTATTGGTAGATCTATAGAGATAGATAGATAGATAGATAGATAGATAGATAGATAGATAGATAGAAGTATGCCAGAGGTACTCCAGGCTTGGCATTTTGTCTTTATTTTGCCATGAACATTCAGAACCCCATAAAACATTCCTTGTCTAGACTGGTAAGTGATTTTCTTTCATTTCCGAATACTTTTTGGTATAGTTAAGTGAAGCACTAGTAACATCATTAAATATTTCAGAAGTTACAGTTATTTTTAAAAATAAAATAGTTTTTAATTAAAGCAAATGTGACTGTTTCTTAAGTATTCAAAACATTTGTTCTTAGGCTTGATATAGTCTAAGCAGTTTAACTAATGAGAAGAGGTAGTTTTGCAGGTTTTATTAACTGTAAAAACATCAGAAGAATGATCATTGGTGATGAATCAGAAAACAAAGTCCTATCAAAATCATGTTTTGTTCTAAGATTTCCCTTGTTTGAGAACTTCTGTGCTATTTACTTTACTTTGTTTACTTGCTGGCTTGCCTGCCTGCTTGGATTCCAGTGCCATGACAGTGGATGATAGATACAGTAGTTGTAAGATGTTCTTGACACTCAGTACTCTATTTCTAGGGCACCAAGTGAACTGAGTGTGGTGTAATGTGATCACAACATGTTTACTATTCTCTGGAATGAGAATTAGAGTATTGTAGTAGGAGTTAGAGTGACATGCTATTTTTGTTCCCCTTTTATTTTTTCTTCTGCATTTAAGAAGTAACTTTTGTATTTGGTAAAATTTTATCCATTTCTTTGTGAACACTAGAAAACCTTCTTCCCCCAGATATCTGTAGTTTTTCTGCATATGCATTCTAATTCAAAAGCTTTTAACATGCAAACAGAATATACTTCTTGACTAGTTGAATGTTACTTTCCTCTAAGGCAATACTGGCACAGTAGCCAGTTCCTGGAGGACTGATGTTCACGAACAGTTACAGAGCCTCCACCTCTTCACTGTTCACTTCAGAAAACTTGTCTCCTTTGTCCAAAGTTGATAACTGTGGTCAGAATCATGCTGATGGCTGAAATTATGTCACTTTTCAAGGAGCTCGAACAGGATGAAGGTTTTGCTCTTTTGCTTTCTAAGAGCAGGATGTTATTTGGAGGGACGTCTTTTATTTAGAGATCTGTTGATTTTGTTGGCCAGTGTTCATATGCCTTTCACAGCACCTAAGTACGGGGTTTTGCAATCTTACTGTGCAAGGGTGAAATCTTTCACAGGTAAAACCTTTTTCAAAAGTAAAAAATATTTGTTTGCTAAGATATGCTGTAATTCAGAAAGCCTGTGTTCATCCAAGTCAAAAGTCAGCTAGTATAGACATTAGTTGGAAAAACTACATGTAAGTCTGCTGGTATATGGACTAAATGTGAAAATGTGTTATTTTCAGATTGTCCAGTAGAAAGTAATATAGCTCAACTATGTGCAAAGGAACTTTAAGATGAGATTTAAAAATATTTTAATTGCTTTGTTCTCTGCATTCTGTGAAATATTTGCCACATAAACATCCCATTACAAAAGTTCTGTGGGTGTGTGCCACATCTGATCCTGTGGTCAGAGTGCCCATTCTTTATGGAAGTATCATCTGGTATGTAGAGCTGAGTACTTGAGTGTTGGTCATATTTCATCTTTTGAATGATATAAAGGCCAGCACTACTGCAGCCTTGCCCTGAGAAGGGTCAAAATGTGACATGCTGGCACCAGGAATTATTAAAGCACACTGTGACATGCTCACCATGCTTTCCCAATGAACTTAAGCTGGTATAAATGAGCACTGCAACCTACAGTTGCACCTAAGCCCTACAACCATAAATTTTCCTGCCTCAGTTCTGCCCAAATGTTTGTGCAGCTGTTTAGTGAGGCAGATAACTCTAAAACTCTCTTTTGTTCTTCCTTCCCTCCTTCATTACCTTTTAACATGGATCACTTCCCTCCACTCCCTTGCAGATGCACTTTTGTCGTGGCGCAGGGGAGGAATGGTGGCAAGAATCCATGGCCAAGAGTGGCTTTGTGGGGATGTGGCCACCTTTGGTGGGTGGGCCTGGGCAATGATCGTGCTGTTCCCTCTCTCTTGCTCACAGCAAGTGAATTAGAGACACTCATGAGACACCAATTATGAGACATCCTGTCTCTGTGCTCATACTCAGAGTAAACTAGGAGCAGGAAAATAAGAAGGATTTTGCTTGCCTATGCTCGCAACAGTCTGGTTGTAATTGAGGGCTTGATGAACACTTGTTTCCTGTCCCATTCATTAACCTAACCTAGTTTTAAGGAAATTACCCTGCGCTGTGGCGGGAATGTCCTCCCAGATGATGTCAGTAGAAATGTATGTAGCTTGGGCAACTGGAGCTCTCTATATTAGCCAGGCATGCATTGGGCAGATGTACCTATCTAGTTGGTATTAAAAAATAATAATAATTGTCGTTCAGGAGCATATGAATGGTATTTCTACCAAAGCACAGGTGGGTAGAAAGTAGATACAGAGGAAGAAGCTATTTGAGACGACTGAGACAATTGAATATGCAGGCAGACACTTTCCCTAAAGAATTTTTGTTTTCTTTATAAAGATTTCTTAAAATTCCCATTACCCTCCTTGAAGTGCCCTATGGTGACCCTTTAGGAAAAGTGTTAACTCTGTCCTTTTGGGAAACCCCAGGATAGCAATAGCTGATCATGTTGTCAGAGAAAGTACTTTATGTGGAGTTGAATGTTAATATCATGGGAAAAACTGAAATCCTGAACATTTCTCTTATTTTGTCTTTGACAGAATAAGGGCATTTTGACATCTGGAAGTTTTTGGTGCTTATATATTTGGGCTTTTTAGATTTTTTTGAATTTAAGGTAGACTAGATAGGATGCATTAAGGACTTACTGATGTTCTTTAGGCACTTGAAGCATATTAGAAAAACAAAATAAATTTTGGTTTCCCCCTCACAACAGCATCATTATACATAGTCAGTGAGAAGACTGTTTATGCTGTTGGTCATCCAGATTTGGATGACCGGTGGATCTAGTGACCATTTATACTTCTTTGTGAAAAAATGTTCTCATTTACAAAATGGACTCTCAAAAATGCATTGAAGAATATAGCTTTTATATCGCCACTAATAGTGGCCTTGGATTTGAATGTAAACCTACGGGGAAAAAATTTCTCATGCATATAAATAGCATTCAAAAATACTAGTTGAATGTTAAAAGGAAGTATTTTGATCAAAGAAACATGGCATATTTTTTCCCCTGACCTCATTGAGGTTTTCTGAAATTCTGCAAGTTCTCAAGGTACATAACTGCCTTTTCCTCTCCTGTATAAACATCAGTGCATATTGTTATATTTTCACTATTCACACTGACAATGTTAAGCTTAAAAACATTAGTGTTTTCAGCTCATACAGCCCATTTTTATGAATTATTTAATGTCTGATGTATTCCTTAAGAATATCTTAGAATCATAGAATAGTTAGGGTTGGAAAGGACCTTAAGATCACCTAGCTCCAACCCCCCTGCCATGGGCAGGGACACCTCCCACTAAACCATATCACCCAAGGCCTCATCCAACCTGGCCTTGAACGCCTCCAGGGATGGAGCATTCACAACATCCTTGGGCAACCCATTCCAGTGCCTCACCACCCTAACAGTAATGCATTTCCTCCTTATATCCAATCCAAACTTCCCCTGTTTCAGTTTGAACCCATTACCACTTGTCCTATCACTACAATCCCTAATGAATAGTCCCTCCCCAGCATCCTTGTAGGCCCCCTTCAGTTACTGGCAGGCTGCTATGAGGTCTCCATGCAGCCTTCTCTTCTCCAGGAGTTATATTTCAAGTAGCAGTGCCAAAATATTTTACCTAGGATAAAGAGCTCAGTACACTTTGCAGAATAAATGCTGATGCCAAGTAAATTTTTTTTTCTTATTTCTGAGTAAATAAGCTGTTGCTTTGAGAAGCCTATATTTGTAAAGGAGAGTCAGAGGATGAGCACGTTCCTTTAGTGCAAAGAAGTATTACAAAATCTTCTGTATGAACCTAGCTGGTGCACAAGTGACAATTCAGTTGGAATTGTCAGATGAAGTCTTCTAGAGACGCAAGACTAAACAACAACAGAAAATCCTGAAATACAATTTTAAAATATCCCCGAAGGAGGAAACCTGATCACAGGTCTATTTTTATTCCTCTTCTGAAGGTTGAATAGTTGTAGGGAAGGGCCGTAATGCCCTCAAGTGAGAAAAACTCATTAGTATACTGCCCATTACTTGCTGTGCTTCTCATATGTTGTTCTGTGTTGTTAGAGACTGCAGTTGAGCCAAAATACATAAATGAAAGGAAGTGAGACTGTTTAGATTGTACTGTGACCCCATCCATGTGACTTTGTGTGCCACCTCAACCACTTCTGTAATCACTGTTAATTCAGTATCAGAGGAAACTGGTCTGCAGTGATAGGGATTTACAGTGTACCAAACTGCCAATCAAGGCCTCTTCTGCTAATAGAAGCTGTTATTTAATGCTAGACTATCCTTCCCTTGACTTCATAAACCCAAGCATTAATACTTGCATGTTACTGCTAAATCTGCCTCATCCCTCTGAATATCTGTACACCAAATCATGGTCATTATTCAATGCTTTTATCAGCTGTTTCTGTATTAAGAGGGCACTTCATTCTCTTTCACCTTTAGGATTCACTTGTCAGGCAGTTAGGGAGGGTTGTGTCTAACAGCTAAATAATCTAATTATACTCACCTTGCAGAAATAGTGGGATCAAGATTTGGCCTGTTTTGTTGATATGTTCTGTTGTGTGCTGGGTGCCTGACTGACTGCCACCATCTGGAAATTAGATTTGTGGTAATCAGCATATTGGAGGAGGATAGAGGGAAACTGAAACAGTACTCTTTAAGAGTATCTCTGAAGCACAAGACTAGAGATACACAAGGCAGAGGGAAGTGTGCTGCTTGACAGCTTTCTTGCTAGGCAGAAAAGCTGAGTGGAAGAGACCGTAGCATGAATATAGTAATTGATGAAGATATATAAGAATGAATATCACCAATTTTATCTTGTTGCGGGCATTTTGTCTCTTTTATTTTGTTGTTTTATTTTTGTTTCTTTACTGTTCTTTCAGTTTACCTGTCTGAGGTTGATTATTGCTTGTTGTAGGAGTCCTCTGTAAATCAGTTGTTTTTTCTCAAAATAAATAAAAATTCAAGCCATTTAAAGAGATGCTGTCAACTTGAAAATCACACTCAATCTAGAATGAATGGAATGAATACTCCTTGTATGGACTGAAGTCAAGGGCTTTTCCCCTATATGCCCTTCTTCCTGCTTCACTTTTGGTACTGAATAGCACCTTTACTTAAGTAATTTCATCCTATATTCAGTCCACTACTTAAACTTCTGTGAGTCTTCCCTGAAACTGTGTTAAAGGGTTATTGTTTAAAAATGTTAGTAAAAATTTTTTAAAGGAAAATTTGAGAATCACATTATAATGAATTATTTATCATTTAGAAAATCCCCAAAAACTAACACCACCACCACCACCCCAACCTAAGTACAGTTTACCTCTGTTTCTTTACTGTCCTTTTTTTACTCCTATATTTTGTATTTCTGTTACAACTTTTTATGTTGTCCAACTTTTAACTAAAACTGCAAGTTTTAAAGGAGCATAATTATTTTTTTTCAGAGTGTTGGGAAGAAATTACCTCCAGCCACAGCAACTCAGGAGCCAACAAAAATAGAAGTGGACAGCAGAACAAAAAGTAGGTTTCATAGTTTTTTTCCTTCATTGCACTTTGTGCTATTAAGCCTCTTAAAAGCAAGTTGGACATTTTTCTAAAAGACTCTCCTCTAGATATGAAAAGCGAGGATACAGATAGATATATTTAGGATAAACTTTGAACAGGCAGTACAGAGACAGAATGCTTTGTTTCACAGAATTCTCTGAATTGTTTTTGCTCTGGTAATCCTACCTTGAATTTTCTACCACCAAAAATCAAATTAAATTACATGATCAGCCTTCAGCCTAGAGAGTACATCGGAATTAATCAGAGTTGAAGATACGACTTCAGGCTGTAACTTGTAGGTAGGTCACAGAAAAAATATCCCTGGTGTGAGTGCCCTTGCTTTTTTGCTCTTTATTTCTTTCATTATGTAGCAGAAATCATCTGTGTGGGTGATATAGTTTGTATGGGAAATGGACAGTGTCCAAGAACTTCAGTTCTGGTTATGTCATTTCAATGCTTAGTAGAGAAAAAGCAATAAATAAATCTTCTAGGCAGGTTTCAGTGCTGTTCTAGGGAGGCATATGTAACTAGCTTACCAAATAACCTAAGTTTATATTTCCCATCATTTGATTTTATTTATACAAAGTTACAACTAAATGTAATGGATTCTGGCAGAAAAGAATAAGGAAGAGAATTTAGCCATACCTTAGAAAAGAAACTGAGTATAATGTAAAATGTTGAGTTCTTAAGTCATGCGCAGTCCTCCTTCCCTGATGTGTTTATCATTTTAGATATTTAGCAGATAACACTTTGTCTCAGAACTAAAACACACAAAGACATAAGAAGGCAAGCGTTTGGAGGACAGACCAGCCAGTGTCTGTGAGAAGCGTATGGTTATGACCTGGTTTACCACATGTTTTCAGCTCAGACTTGCAAAAGCGGTTTAAAACAGCTTTTAGTGAGCTGTTGTCCATTAGCTGCGCAACACTAATTGACCCGCTGCATCCTTTTTTCTTGTTCCCCTTGTGACATCAGGCTGTTAATGGGACTTAATTGCCTTGAGGAAGTGAGAACTTGGAATACTGAAAAATGTGTGAACTGGTAGTGTAGGGCAGGGCTCCTGAACTGATGTGTTTTAGAATTACCTTTCCCAACCTGCAGCTTGAGCAGGTTAAGCTAGCCAGAGTGGAGGTGTCATCAGAAGGGGTGGTCCCATGGGGTTTCCCACCTGCAGCACCATCCAGGCTTGTGTAGTAAGCCAGACTGGGAGACAGCTGCCTCTTTCCACAGCAGTTTGTACTTCTGACAGCTGAAGATGCTCACTGAATCATATCCCAGGGCACTAGGGTTTCATTCTTTCCCTGCTTAAAAACTAAAGTGGAAATCTTCTGAATGATATTTAGAGAAATGTATCTTCTACAGTGACACACTGAACTCTAGCTGAACAGAGGCAGTTCTCCATCAACACATATGGGCTCTGATTGGTTCTTGCTTCACCTTTTTATTTCCCTCAGATGTGCCATTTTGGTCAGAAAATTCCTCTTTTTGCCCACTATTTCCACCATGGTTGTGCGCAAATATCATTCAATATTCCTTTTGCCAGAACTAGTGAGAAGGGTGGGCTACTTACTTTTACAGTATCTTCTACATGTCCTGTGAATTTTACCTAAACTTTATTATTTAGGATATTTTACCTTTCCTGGATTCTCTGGGGCCTCAGTAGAATATTTGGTATCTCTGTTCTTGCTTGGGAAAGAGAAGCACATGTATGGGAAGGTCCAATATCATGTAGTTTAGATATAATAATGTGATTTAGATTCCCTTACTTATTCCTCCAGTTTACTACTGGAGATGTATGCTGCAAGAAAGAGAGGAATTATGTTGGTAGGTTTTCACCTTCCACCTGTTTATTTCCGTGAATGATGTTGTTATTCCTTAGTCTCAACTGGATAAAAAATGCAGTTGTACTGTTGAAGAGCCTGCTGAGAGAGGAAACAGGGAGCAGTAACATCTTCTGTCTCTGCCCACAGGAGCTTCAGTATGGAGTGATAGTTTCTGATGCTTCCCACATGTTGATTTGAGTCTGCTTTTTTCCTGTACCTTTTCTGATGCGATAGGCAGTGAGTTGCAGCAAGGCACTAGATGTGCTTGCCGTTTGCTCTTAGTACATGCAAGGTGGCCTAAGCTCTCCAATGGGATGAGCTCGGCAGTGCAAGAGTCAGAGCAGTATGTTCGATAGGTGCATCTCCCAACAATATGCTATGTAAATCTCCCTTAAAAAGTGGGCTTAAGATTTTGGGAGATGAGCAGGTGACTCTTCAGGGCCAAAGAGGGCTTTCAGCTCAATGGGAGAGCACAGTGAAAGTACAAATCCTTAAAGAGCTTAAGTAGTCCCTTGGAAAACAGCACTAACATTTCAGGAATGAAAGAATGCATCTTTGAAGAGTGGAGAGCTGTTTGGTTTAGATTTGTGGGTGCCTAAACTTATAGGGGAATTATTCTGCTGCTACATTTCTGTCTCTCTCGCATAGCTGGGATGGCATATGCATGCATATGTGTTTATAATTCTGTTTCTGGTGTGATATATATTGGGTTTTCTATGAAGTAGCCTGCTTCTAGTTTAAGTGGCTTGTGGTATAAGGGCTGTATTGTAGAAAATATATATACATTTTTATATTTGGATTCTAAAATTCAGCAGAGCAAAACCATCCACAATGATTGAGAGAGCTACTGCAGATTACTGAGATTGCAGAAAAATGGAGGAAAAATAAACAGATAACAAAACAGCAAAGGCAGTCAGTCATAGAATGCAAAAATCCTAGCAAGCAACTTAACCATCTTGCTTGATGGCAGAAGGTATAAGAAGTAGCTGAATCTGGATTAGTGGGGCCCTAGTTACTTCTGTTTCTGCTTTTTGTCTTAATGAGTTTGGGGTTTTTTTACAGTTTGCATCTCATGAAGTTCTCTGAAAATATTGATCAGTGTAACCCATTTATGAGTCTTGAGTGTAGCAGTTAGTAGTAAAACCAAAATCTGCTGAAATAAGTGTTTGGATTTTTTTCATCTGGTTGGTATTTTTGGTAACAATTACACAGTTTTTCACTAGATTTTGTACATTTTATTCCATTTCAGAAACATTCTATTAGTGATCGTTAAAAAGAGGAAGTTTAAGCTCAAGGAACACCATTTTCGTGCTGCTTGTTTTCTTACGTAGTCTTACTGTTTGTGTCTATATTGATTGGTGTATGATTTAGACTTCATCAAGGGGGAAATATTTAATCTTCAAAAATCAGCTACACGCTGTTGTTTGTTTCATTAAAGAAAAAAAAAATTCAGTTTCTGAAAACTTAAAAGAGTGAATCCAGCTCAGTGGTTAGCTTACCTGAGATGGAGGAAATCTTGGCATGGAGTGGAATAGTTCTTGCCTAACAAGAAGGAAGCAACAGCAGCAGAGTTAAAAGGAAATTGTGTCATCCTGGCCTAAGAGGAAAAGCAAATTCCAGACTCACTATCCCCTGTGAAATTTAAGCTTGAAGGTATGTTTGTCTGTGGACTGCTGTCTTGAAAGTCACAGCTCATCCTAAGGGTCTGGCAGGAGGACAAATACAAGAGACATGCTTTTAAAGTGAAATACGGTCCACCGATACAGTAAATGGAGTTTGCTCAGTTCTGGTTTGCGTGGTATAATATTTAACCAGTCTCTCAAAATACAGTCAGATGAATTTACCTGCTATAGTATTGCTGGACCCCAATTCATATAGACGGTCTCTACATTGACAGCAGTGTTTTACACTGCAATTGTGCATGTATATCGAATTCTGTGGATGACATACAGTGCTTGCAATGGCCTAGGTAGAGAAGTAGCTGTATTCTGTAGGAAGGCTATCTCCTGCTGCCGTTCCCCCTCTGAGGTAATGAATGGGGGGAGAGGTGCTTGAGACTGTATAAAATACACTGCATTTTGAACTTGGGACAGACTGTGGGATGTAAGGTGCTGAACAGAAAAAGATGCATGTTAACTACAGTCATAAAATATCCAGTTCTTTTTACAGGATAGATAGCCCATTTATAGTGTTTAGGATGGTTCTGACACTTTTCCCTCAACAAAGTGTGGGCAGTGACACATCACTTGTAATAAATACCTAGTTCTAGCTTTTTCTTCCAACTTCTGAGCTACAAGGATGGTGCTAGGAAGGGCAATTGCATGTCACCCTGGGCCCTTGGGGTCCGTTAGAGAAGCTAGCAATGGCTTTGTTCTTCCAAAGGACAGGACTAGGAGGGACACAGGCAGAGAAGATGCTTATTGTTGTGTCATCTTTGTACCTAGTCTAGTTGGAACAGTACAGTTCAAAATCACATAATGTAACCAAGGGTACGTATTTTCAAATGGGATTATACGTAGCCCAAGCCCTCTCAGTTCAGAGTATGCTGGGCCAGAAGCTGAATATCCTACATTAGATCTAGCCTGTTTAAGTTGTAAGATACTTTGTAAGGTTTGTCTGCTCACTCAGTTCCCTGAGCAATGCCTGTTGCCTATGGCAGGTTGTTCTCCTTTGCTTTGGGGGAGCTGTGAGTTTGCAGGGATAGACTCTGTGGTCTGCCCAAATAAAATATTGTTGAATTAATAAATGCGGATGGAACAGCTCATGAGTATTGTCTTTTCTCCATCCTTAATGTTTCAAAGTTGTCTGCTGTTGGGGGTTTATTAACAGGTATATGTTTTAAGATGTCTTCAGGTCAAAGAGAGAAAGAGGCTTCTTGAGCCATCTTTGATGTATAAACCCAGCCTTGGATGTCAAATGTAAAAATAAGTTTTATCGTCTATAGTTAAAGGATGCTTCATATTGGTATCTTATTTGAAGCTTTAATTTGATTTGTTTAGCCTGGAGAAGAGGCTTTGAGGAAACCTTCCAGTACCTAAAAGAGGCCTACAAGAAAGCTGGAGAGGGACTTTTTACAACGGCAGGTAGGGACAGGACAGGGACTTTAAGCTGAAATAGGGTAGATTTACATTAGATATTAGGAAGAAAATCTTTACTGTCAGGGTGGTGAGACACTAGAACAGGCTGCCCAGAGAAGTTGTGGCTGCCGCATACCTGACAGTGTTCAAGGCCAGGATGGATGGGGCTTGGAGCAACCTGGTCTAGTGGAAGATGTCACTGCCTATGGCAGGAGGGTTGGAGCTAGATGGTCTTTAAGGTCCTGTCCGACACAAACGATTCTATGACTCCATGATTCTGTGATTCCATGACTTAAGTCTATTTGCCAGGCTTGTAATAGGATATATTGTTTTGATCTTTAGGTTTTTGATGGTGTTTGTTTTTGTTGGGATTTTCTTTCATTTACTTGGAAAACCCCAAAGTTCAACAAGTTCCAGTGTGGTCTTTGCAGTGCTGTGTATGAAATTAATATTTCCTTTTATCTTTTCCTCCTTCCTATCTAAATATAACTGCTGAAATTAGGGTCTTCTACATCCTCTTGTGGTATTGTGCTGTGTTGATTAAGGACAATTTTAGTACCAAAGTGACATAACCTATTAACCTCTGCTTTTATTAATTTGATTTTAAAGGTTCATATTACTTTGAGTTCTATTAGCTTTGGTTTTACATACTTTAATTGTGTTGGTCTATCATTCTCTTAGGAGAATTTTGAAGCTGACTTTGTCCAGTCACTTATACTGTTCCAGACCCAGCTCTGTTGCAGCGTGATCCACACGGTTCTTGTTAGGCAGAGGAATGTTTTGACTTAGTGTATGTCAGTGCAAATTGCACTCCAGAGGGACCTGGCTCTTCCATAGATTGTGCACTGTATCTGTCATTGTATCCTCACAGCCCTGGTGGAGCCTCAAATACCCGAAGTGTTATAATGCAGGTTTTCTATATAGTAAGTGTAAAGAAATAGGTCCTGTTGTTTCAATTTAATTTATATTTCTGTGGCCTGCAAGTAGCTATTTCTCTGCATCAAACATGAGTTGACTAGATATGGAGGTCATCAGAACTGAGGCATTTGAAGTGAGGAGAACACTTCTACATAGTCACATGCCCTTCTACAAAGGGTCCAAGAATATCTGTGTGTTTCTTTGGTCTTTTAAACCTGCTGTCTTAGAGTATCATATATTTTTATACATTATTTAACAGCTGGAATACATATTCCCTTTTTATTTGTAAGGCACATTGACATACTTGTCTGTTGCACAGCAACATGTTGTAAGTAACTGCTTTTCATGACAACTGCTTTTTATGATTTCTAAGTAGGAGTGCTGGCTCCTGTATTTTCCAGATGAAAGGTGAGATGATGCCTTTATTTATAGACAGTAAAGGGAAAAGGGAAGAGGAAACTTTAGACTAATATTCAAACCTCTTCTTTTATGCTGAGTGTACAGAAGATTTAGTTATGAATGCCTTTAACTTTATTAATGTATGATTTATTATTTTACCATCTTTATAAATTCAGAAATACCTGCTTTCCTGCACATCAGGGGATAGATAACCTGTGTCAGCATGCTGGGTCTTTTATGCTTCCGGTTTTTGTGATCTGGTGGAAGGCCATACCAGTAGAACTATTGAAGCAAGTGTCACATGCAGGCTTGCTCTAAGGGAAATGGTTTCTGGCAGGTTGCTGTCTGGAGCAATTTCATTTGAGATAATGGTTCTCGGGGCTACAGAGCCAACTCTCTGGATGACGTGTGGAGGAATGCTCATCAGTGTGAGGTTTTTAAATATTTCATATATTTATGAAGGTCTAAAACACACAGAGAAAGATGGCAAGAAAATAAAGCAGCAGCAGGAGGCACTTGTGGAATATTTTAGGAAGATTTTCACCCTTGGATAAGCAATTGTTAAAAGGTGATAATTTATCACATTGGATGTTCTTCCTTTCAGCCAAGGAGTATTGCAAAGTGATATTTCCATATGAAGCACAGAATGATGATGAACTCACAATCCGAGAAGGTGATGTCGTCACACTTATCAGTAAGGTAAAAGCAATATTTTTTTTCCTATGAGAAGGGATCCAGTTTTTAAAATCAGGATCATTCAATTGCTATAAAATCCCTGTTTGTGCCTTTGACAGTGTCCTATCTAAAACAATGTTGGTTTGACACTGAAACACTACATAGACTTCAGAGCCTATATCTCCCTTCTTTGTGTCCTTTAAAGCCTTACCTTGATGATGTTAAGTGAAGAACAGTAGACATGTACTCTTGAGTTTACATGTTCATACAACTAATTTTAATTTGAATCTGCTGACAGATCTGCGTACATAAATTGTAAATTGATCCCTGTATCAGACATAAAAGCTAGAAAATTAACTGGAAGGCTCATGAAAGCAGGAGCTTTGAACATCTCTGTTAGGTGTGTGTGTTATCTTTCTTGTAGGAATTGTGAATTAGGTTTTTTGGGTTAGATGGAGATAATGTGCCTATATTAGCTTGATGAGCTAAACATTTATTTAAAATGTAGCCACCATAACGCTATGGTAAAACAGAAAAAGATGATAAATAATTTTAGATCTGTGTTCTTTTCTTTAAAAATACTTGAAATTATTTAAGATTAGAAATGAAACACCAGTCCCAGGATTTATATTAAATCTCCAAAAACTATACAGTAGGTGGTGAGTAAACAGTTGGCTTTCTTTTTAGAAGATCTGTGCACCATGTTACAAAGAACAGATTATAGTTTAGATGCAGCTTATTTCCTGCTCTTGTTCAAAGACTTTGTAGTTTGCTTGAATGTTTTTGAGTGCTGGACATAAGTATTTGGGAAAAAAAAAGCGCTACAAACTAGAAAAGGCCATGGCTTTTGCATTATGAAGATGAATTGTAATGATGTGCACAGTAGTGCTGCTGTTGTTTGTGCTTATATAAAAGTAAAAGAATTAATTCTAAAGTTGATAAGTTTCATAAGAAATTGTTATTTGACTGAGCATTTTGTCACCTGGGCAGGAACCCCCAAAACCTGGAGAAGTACGTCTGGGGCAGTGTTTGCTATATGCTAAGCCATTTGCAATCCTAGAGGATATCTTTGTCCTGAAGAATATACATCTAACGAAGGAAAAGTTGCCAGATGTTTGGCAGGAAGAGGAACTGCAGATTTTATAAATAAATTGTGTACATTGAATATCCTACAATAACTTGCCCTCCATGATTTTTTCTTTAGCTTGTCTTGAAAACGGTTTGGCTTTGCCTGATTTAGAATATTCTTGTGTGAGTATTAAACAGTGTCTCTGATCATGGAAGTGGAACTTAAGACATTGTTCCTGTCCACTTTACGCTATATTGACCAGGTTGATTTAACTCTTTGAGACAGCTGCTCTCCAGATGGAGGTGTGTTCTTCAATATAGGCAGACAAAGAGACCATGACTTTACTGAGGTTTTGATATGAGATTTCATGTGCTTGATTTTTCCCATTTTCTTCTTCCTGCTGCTGTGCTGCACAATGAAAAGGTATTTGTCTTTTATAATAACTGAGCTGATGATTTGACTGAATTGATCAGATCTCGCAATCATGCAGGAGAAGTTTGTCAGTATAGTTTCTAGTATATCCTCTTGTCCTTCTGTTCTCCGGCCTGATGGTAGCAAGCCACTGCAGATATCTTATTCAGTTTTCTTCTTTTTTTTTCCTCTGGTATGTCACATGTCTATGAACAATTACATAAAACCATGCCTCTAGAGTGGGGGATCTCAACAAAAAGAGGGCTTGACATTTCTCCATGGATGTTTTTTTATGCTGTGTCTGAACTAATCTGAGATACTGAATAAATAGTGCTTAACAAGGAGGCACTTTTCAGTTCCTTTTGTGGTTTTGTGACCTCATTGCAGTCAGACTTGTGGGTTTTTTCGTCTGTTTTTAATACATAGTTTAAAAAATAAAATTCAAGTGATGTGGAATCAAGGTCCTTGATGTATAGTTCTCAAAACAGTGGAGTCTCCTCCATGCTCTACCACGCAATGTAGTAACTTTATTTGAGTCCTGATCTTCCAAATTAGGTGTCTGTTGATGTCTTTCTTTTAGTCAGAAATAACAAGGTCAGCCTTGCCTTTCTGCCCACCAGTGGCTTCTGCTAGAGAGTTAACTTTTACCTGGAACTGAAAACACCGTGCTTACAGTCTCCTTTCCATGACCAGTGATCCATACCGACTGAGAGGAATTAAATAGAAATCTACGGAGTACTTCAGAAGCTATTACCATGGTTTTGCTTTGTTATCAGATTACAGAGTGTCTTTTAATCGATTTGCAGGAAATTGTTTTGCAGGGCTTGCTTTCCATGCTGGAGAGCATTAGACAGAATTTATTCTTCCCAGTTACCTAGACCCATTGCTTTTAAAGAAAGTAATGGATGTCGAAGTACTTTCCACAACCACAGATGCCTTATCATATATGTATTCTGTTGGAATCGCTAAAATCAGAAAGTATATAAATTGTCAGTATGAAAAGTCCCTCACTATGCTGATTATTTTCGTACAGTTGGGTCTATAGGAATGTTGAAGACTCACAATTTTAACTTGAACTAAATTTACATTAGTGAGAATATATGGAAGTGGCTGAAGTATATGAATGGGTAAAACAAGAATGGGAGAGGAATGTCATAAAAATAATCTTAAAATGAAGATGAAACAGCACTTGGTAGGTGCTATGAGGAAGGGGAATGACTTAAATGAGCTAAATGATAAGTTACTAGGAAGGCCTGTGTATTTGTGCATGCACATGTGAGAATTTGTGTGTGAGGAAGCTGTTAGTCTGGTATTCATCATAAAATGCTAAACCTTTATTTTGTGGAAAGAATTGCTAAGGAGTAGTCTCAGTAAATGCAGAATTCAAAACCACCGTTTTAACCATGCCCCTGCAGGTAAAAGGGATAACATTATATCAGATTTCTGTCTTTTCCAGCTAAATTAGTTATAAAAGTCGCTTTGTCATGACTATCAAATACATACCTAATATAAAGAACAAACCAATATTTTTTTGTCATGGCCTTCGCAGAATCTGTTTCAAGTTCTCACTCTCTTTTGGTGGATGTTGAGATCTTGAATCAAAAGCTGATCAGATGTTTCTTATAGACTTCTCTGATAAGGGAATTTGAATATCTGAGGCTTTTATGAAATAGCCAAAGGATACTTTGAATAAATTTGCTGAATCACAATTGACTTCCCTGGTCACTTGGAGAATGTGCTAATGAGGTTTTTTTAAACACTGAAGTGAATCAGTGAGGGCTGATCATTTACTGGTCAGAACTGGTCCGTATCTACCTAAAAGACTAGATAAAAAGCAGAAATTAAGTTCACATAAATGTATTCCAAAATTTCTGGAAAAGGTTTTTCTGTCCTCCTTTTCCTCAGTGAAGCAGATACCCGTGTACATACATAGAAAAGGTTTTATTTATTTATTACTGAAAAATTAAAGTGGACAAATGGTAGCCCCTTAATTTCTTCACGCAAAATATTTAAAGATAAAAGACCAGAAAATATTGCTCAGAATTGTAAAAGAAGGTAAAAGCTTCATCTTCAAGGCAATAAACAAAGAAACTTGGTACCTTTGCTTTGCAAAAAGGAATCTAAGAAAAATACACCTTTGGAAGGAAGAAAAAGCAAAATACAGTGATTTTACTTGTTCAGTTAAGGTGATTGTTGTGCAATTTGATGATAAAATATGTTCATAAGCTGAAAAGACATGAATGGCAACAGGCTGTGAGATTGACCCCATAGGTTATTCTTTGTAATGTCAAGCAGTTGTGTTCCTTAGGTAATTTTTTTACTGTCTTCAAAATGTTCCTGACAGCATTTGGATAAGGACAAGAACACTGCTAGTGGCTGCGCTGTGCAGGGAGTGGCAAACAGATCTTTTATCATGTTCAAATACTGATTTTGGAGATCATATTTGTAACAGATAAAGTTTCTTTAAAGCAATAGAAGATTCATGTGACGTTTTCAACTGTCATCTTGAAATCTTAGTATTTTTCTTTCCAGCACTTTTAGACATAGCTAACTGTAGGCTACTTCCCAGTGTTAATAAAGACTTTTCATGCAAAACCTACAAATATCTTAGTAACTCTAATAAATTCTGAAAAGTGCATAGGAATCTGGAGATTTCACTGGCATACAGGAAATTACCTGTGTGAGGAATTGATAATAATAGCTAAATAATTTCAAAGCAAATACATCAGGCACACACTGGCAGCTGTGCACTTATTTGAGAGCAGTTTTACTTGCAAGAGTGGGAAGATTTCGTTGAGCTGATTTCATTCATCAGTGTACCTGAGCTCTAGGCAGTAAAGATCACTTTGCTGCCAGGAATGGAAATGGTCTGGATAAATAAAATTAAGTACTTCAAAAATAATTTTAAATTGGAAAAGTTGACAGTAATAGCGCAGAGCCACAAAGATGATTAAGGGAGTGGAACATCTCCCTTATGAGGAGAGGCTGAGGGAGCTGGGTCTCTTTAGCTTGGAGAAGAGGAGACTGAGGGGTGACCTCATCAATGTTTACAAATATGTAAAGGGTGAGTGTCAGGATGATGGAGCTAGGTTTTTCTCAGTGATGTCCAGTGATAGGACAAGGGGTAATGGGTGTAAACTGGAGCATAAGAGGTTCCATGTGAACATCAGGAAAAACTTCTTTACTGTGAGAGTGACACAGCACTGGAACAGGTTGCCCAGGGGGGTTGTGGAGTCTCCTACGTTGGAGATATTCAAGGCCCGGCTGGACAAGTTCCTGTGTGATGTACTCTAGGTTACCCTGCTCTTGCAAGGAGGGTTGGACTAGATGATCTTTTGAGGTCCCTTCCAACCCTCGGGATTCTGTGAGTATCCTCACCTGAATTCTTACTGTTGGAGTAGTAGTTGTAGAGGGCAATATCAATGACAGTTCTGCTAATTCTGAATTTACAAGATGTTGAAATTAATAGATGTCAGTATATCAGCTGGAATGATAATCTTGTGCCATGCTCCATCTGCATACCCCATCTGGCTTTTCCCTCAGCCTCCACCTACCTGAATTGCAAAGCCTTTCTTCTCGTGCTAAAGAATAACAGCCAAATACGTGGCATTAGTGGTAGAAATGCATTGCACTGAACTGATGGATGAACATGATATGAGGTCCTTTCTGATTTTGCAAAGGAGCTTTCATGGGGAGACAAGTTTCATGGAGGGTGTCCAGCCTCCTTGTGAATTCATCAAAAATGTCTGAAGGATTAATAGGGTGAAAAACAAAGCAACAGTCACATATAGCCTCCCAAACTCTTGCGGATGCTTTTCAGATAGTACTGGGAAAGTTGGTGCATTGGTATCATGAAAGACACAACAGTGTAATGCCTGTCACTACTGAAAGACATGACAAATTATCAGCCTAGATATTTAGTGACAATCCAGATATTTCATAGCAATCCAATTTGTAGTGCTTAATTCTATCCTGGGGAAAAAAAAGCCATAAACCTAGTTTCTAAAATAAGCATAATAATGGCCATCAGTTTTTTGCAAAGCTAGTATTTTGCTTTTGGTGTTATTAATAATATACTTTTACTGGTAGATTTACAAGTTTTGTGGTTCAAAATGCTGTGCATTTAGTGAGTCCCTGCCCTGAAGCACATGCAATCAAGTGGTAAGACACACAATTAAGCACAGGAGAGCAGAAGGATGTAAGGAGACAATTAAATGAGATTCAGTGTTGATAGTTTCTTTCATAATGTCATGTTTTCAGTGTTGCAATGACTGCTCTGTGCATCTGTCCATGTTAGAGTATGAAATCTGTCCTTATGTGGAGCTCTTAATATTTTCCAAATCTTAGAGCAGTCATTAGGCACTTAATTTCCACTTATAGACAGTTACCTGAGTATGGCCCTTTCACAAAAACAATTCTCCTGGTTTTCTTTCTTTATTACAAGATCTTTAAATGCTCATCATGATGCAGGAGGTAACTGTCCAGAGCACTTTCTTTAGTGGAGTGATTGCCAAGGCAAATGCAGCTGGGTAGGGCTGTGAAGGAGAACAGCTGCTTTCACAGATGCAGGAAGCTCTGAAAGGGATGAAATATAGTAGGTACTATGTCTTGCCAGTGAGTTGAGGCCATTAGCAGGAGAAGGAGCAGGAGCCAGACGGTGTGATAGAGAATGATATCTGTCACTTAATTGAATGTTTCAGTAGGTTATGGTGAGACTAGGATAGAAACCTCCCTGTTGCCTGCATTTGTTCCTATGGGGGTTTTTTCCATTGCTGATTTTTTTTTGTACAATTTTAATTACAAACAGCACACACATATTTACAACCTTTGGTTATAGAATTATGTGAAAGAATTAGAAGACTCTCAGTTTTTCTTCCTATAGGAGCAAATAGATAGATCGTATCACTCATTTTTCCATATTAAGATGGAATTTGCAGTATTTTCTCCTCTATGGGTAAATAAAAAAAAAATTAAAGAAAGTGGTAATATTTGAGGTCATTAAAAATAAACCTAATTGGCCAAGAAAACAGATTTTCAAAGCTAAAGTATGGTAGCTTAAATTTGTCTCTTTTGAAGGAAGGAAAAAAGTTAGTCATATTTCATAATTGTAATTCAGATAATTTTCTTTTTCATTGATTGACAGATAAAAGCTTTTATCTCATTTTTGGAAATGAGCTCACTAATATAACAATACAAAAAAGGTTATGCAGGGAAAAATATGATCTGGTTTAATGAAACAAAAATGACTTTCTGTCAGAGCAGCACAGTGGATATTGTTGACACTAGACATTTGGTCACACAGATGCCCCTATTTGGGTTTTAATACAAGGTATTTTGAGCATTTATAACTTCTGGAACAATCCTGCATACAGAAACTGAAAGGAATACAGTAAATAAACATCAAATAATGTCCTACTTTAAGAGAGCTTTCATGATGTTTTGCATCTGAAGAATAGCATGTAAGCAATAACAGTACTTCTTGCTTTCCTTTGCAAATAAATAGTTATTTCCCTCTAAGAGAACAATACCATGAAGGATCTCGGTTCATGCCCTTTTCTCTCCTGAGATAACCATGAATTATTCAACTCATCTTTAGCCAGACCTAATAGCCATGCCTTATCTGCTTTCTGTGTTCCTTGCCCTCTGTGCTGTGCTCAGCACTAGTTTTTCTCCCAAGACAGCCTGCCTCCTCAGCTGGTTGAGAAACCTGCTTGTACCAAAGTTGCTGATTGCATATAAGAAATTATTTTGTGAAGTGTGCATGCTGAGGGTGCAGTTTTATGTGATTGATGGTAGGTGGCTGCTGAAAGGGATGGTTCTGCTTCTGCCCTTTTGCCTTGCATCTGGCAACCTTGGCTGCAGCACACACACGGACGTGTGAGTAGGAAGGGGTGAGTCGAGGAGCAGGGTTGCTCCTGCAGTCAACAGCTTTGCCAAGAGACTGGCTTAGTGGTAGGGTCACTTTTCCCTAACCTGAAACTTTCCTCTGAAAGTTTTGACCTAATGGAATGAGCATGTTTGGGTTTCAAGACACTGTGCCATATGGGATGGTAGCAGAATTCCTGCAGAATGAGATCCTTTTGACATGCTAATGTGTGTGGCAAGTGCATGAGGTAAGACTTGTGTCACTGCATGTAAGTATGAGTGTTTACTCATATGAGTCATATAAAGCAGTTACATAAAACTTGTGGGGACACTGATGATCAAATAAATATGTTGATTTTCTAAAATAATTTGATATAGTCAGTAAGTTATAGGGAAAACAGACTGTGAGTAATTGTCCTCTCTTTTTTCTTCTTGCCTGAACCTTGCCCTTAGCCAAGACTTTTAAATATTTATAAATAATTTTTAATGCTTACTCCTATCTTGCAGCATGCATTGGCTGCTGTGATTAGCAATGGGGCATTAAGTAAGGTCTGTGTAGAGATAAAGCCTGACAATAATGTTTAATAAGGTACCATGTGCAGCTTACATTTCACTGGTATCTTCAGAAACATTACTGAAATGCTAATGTTTGAGCTGAGCACTTAAATAAGCTGTGAGCCCTGAGATTAGTACAGGGGAGAGGGGAGAAGCTGGCACTCGCATGTGCTTCTTGTTAGTATATTTATAATATTAATTTTTTTTTAGGTATGCACTGAAGTTCTTTTTTCCTGTTCTTGTTATCACTGATTGCAGTGCTGTAACAGTGCCTTCAGAGGAAGGGATGCTGTTGTTCCTAGGAATTTTAATTTTGACAAATGAAAGTTCATGCCAGGCTATGTAGGAAAACTGGCAGGATCCCCCATGCATGCAATGCTTCAAGATTTGCATTGTTTGGAAAGAGTTAGGTTTATTTGTAAGTATGTTTAACACAGCCAAGCTAATCTAAAAAGGTGACACATTTAAAGATAAAAAAAGAAAGACAATTTTTGCTACCCTGTGCTTACAAATGTTATCACTGAAATGCTGAGGCATCTGGAAAACTGTGATTATTGCTCACAATGTGGGCTTTAGACTCACTGCTTAGCTTCATCCTTTCTTTTATCCTGAATGCTGGATTCACCTGCTGGTTTCATGGTATTATCTGAAGTCCAACTGTTTCAGGCTAGGAAGAGCTATTTAAAGGGAAAGTAAATGTGCACAAATAGTGCCAAGTAATTAGTAATTGCAATTAGGACCCTGGTCTTAAGATGCCTGTGCCCTAAGTAGTAATAGCATTAAATAATCCTTCAATTGTTTTGTTCTGTTTTTATAATCTTTCTAAATATAACAAATGTAATTACATAAGTATTTTATCTTGGCTCATCAGAAGCATAAATTATGTCTAATAAATTACTAGCAGCACCTTTTGTGTTTGTGTTGGCTAATTTAGTTTTAATTTGAATATTGGAGTGCTAGAGTTTTATGATGTGGAACATTTTATTTCTCCATGATATTCTGCTGACTGAACATTGCAAGTGAAATGAATCCCCAGAAGAGATTGTTTTGTTCAATGAGCGACATAATTATTCCTGTTTGTACAAATATTTCATCAAAGCATTTCAGCTTCACTACTGATGAAACTGTTCAGTCACAGAGTCTAAAGTCAAAAGGTTAGATTTAGCCTGAAACAGATTTAACAGACAAAATATATCTGGTCTGCTACATCCTCTACTCTAATGTCCTGTGTAGGGCAGGTCATTCATTATTCTCAGTCAGTTTCTTTTTTTTAGCAGGGCCCAATAACTTGGGCCAATTCTTGAACAGACTGTGTCTTCTGGAGAGATTCTGCCTTCCAGTAAAAAACACTGCTTGGAAAGAGTAGTGTAACCACTGCTGAAATCATACCTAGTTTCTGATGGTCTCTCCCATTTCCTTCTGTACAATGTTGACAAAGTAAACTCTTAGTAGAGCCTTGGACCTCATGGATAAAGAAAAACTATAGCTGTTCGCCTATTTGATTTTTTAAGCTTTAAAAGATGCAACTATTATTATCAGAGGCAAGGTCCTAATGGCTTGGGCATGAGAGCTGACAGGAGCTGGGAATGATCCATGCAGGATATGGGGCTTTTGGTTCATAGGCTGAGGACCTGAGGGATAAATCCCTGGGTTAGGAGCCAAATAGAGCCACAGTGGGAGGGTTCTTCTCATACTTTTCTTTCAGTATTTCATAATCCATGAGTATTTGCAAGAAAGTGTATGTAAAGGGAAAACGGGTATTCTCCAGGACTGCCTCAGAAAACTAATTTATTGTCTGTTGGACTGTTTCTTTTATCTAAATGATCTTGGATTAGGTAGTTGTTGAGAGATTCGTTCTTCCTTGTTGCCAGATTTTAAAATGATGTTTTTGCTGAGGAGTTCTTGATCACTAACCAGATGCTTTAAATCATAGCCATTTATTTTTTAACTGTTTAACAAATTTTCACTATACTTTGAAGTCTCAATCCCAGTAACTGAGTTTAATAAGTAACTAAGCTTGATCATTTTGAATAGTCTTAGATAGCACAAGATAGGTGTAATGTAAGCCTCTGGAGAGATGTTTCCTTCATTCACAGGTATTTTACCAAGTTTTATGAGAATTTATGGAGATTCTAAAATCAGGGGATTTTCTGGCTTTTAAAATAAAATTGGATTTTGGTATGTCTTGGGTTTTGACTTTTCTTGGTTTCAGCATCGTGATAGTGAATCTAGCAAGAAATCTTAAAAAAAAAAAAACAACCCACATTTTAAAATATGATCAAACTGGTTTTTTCACCGGGCTTTAACATGGTTTTCTTGTTTCACACCAATGACAAGGTTATATTATTGTAGACCTGATGCAGTATGAGCTGACTGGCAGAGTGCTTGTTCTTCAGATGTGTCTTTCTATGAGGCCTTTAATCCTCAAATTCAGAAGCCTTTATATACTACTGTCGTGGTTTAAGCGCTGAACCCAGGACAGTTTCATGTATCTGTGTGTATGGATGATGTCCTGAAAACTGCTATAGACACATTTGTTCACATTGAAGGTGGCTTGTTTTTCTTTAAATTATGAGGTTGGCTATCCATTGTGGAAAGACTGCAGCTGGCTTCAGCAATGGTCTAGGTACAAGTGCAGCAGCTTCTGAACACAGGCAGGAGAAAAATTATAATTAGTGGCCAGAGAGACAAGTAGCTGCTGGGTTTTATTTAAGTGATTAAGAACATTCTCATAGCACACAGTAACTCCTGTAAGTGGCTGGAAGAAAAAAGGAGGAAAAGTAAACCAGTGCGTAGTAATTGGAAGAAATTGGAAGAAATTGATTGGCGTATATCTTATATAAATATTATAGTAATTTGTATGCTTTATTGACTCCTAGCAAAATAATGGAAAAAAAATCCATAAGAGTTTTTATTATAAATACATTCACAACCAGAAGTGCTGCTTTCCACTTTCAGAGAAAATGTTGGTTGCCTTTGCAATCCTTTCATACGGCTTGAGCCTAGACTGCAAATAACAGCATGGGCTAGAAATAAATCTTCTGTAATAACCAAGCCTGGTTATTAAGAGAGAGAGCATTATATGAAAGCAAAACCCCTCAGTCTTTGGGGAATATGAAACTCCTGCCTACTTGGAGCAGTAGGAGAGGCTGTGAAGCTGTGAGTGTTTCCAGGAGGGAGAGTTCAGTCGTATTTGTGTGACAGCGCAATTTGTCACTGTCAGGCTCATAGCTGGCACAGGGCTCACTGTGAGAGAGACGTGCCACTTGCTGGGTATGAACTTGCATCTTTCAATTTCATGGTCTTGAATCACAGAATCATAGAATAGTTAGGGTTGGAAAGGACCTTAAGATCATCTAGTTCCAACCCCCCTGCCATGGGCAGGGACAACACACGCTAAACCATGTCACTCAAGGCTCTGTCCAGTCTGGCCTTGAACACTGCCAGGGATGGAGCATTCACAACTGATTGTCACAACAATGTGACATCAGCTAATAAAGAGTAGATTAAGTTATTGGGGGACTGACAGCTCTGCCTTATCAATCTCTGTTGTCATCTCTTTTGCCACCAAAGAAAACCAGCAATGGTATTCAACTAAGGGGAATTTTGTGTTCTTGTCTTGCAACCAGCTGTACTCCTATGCTGGAGAGATGACTAGGGCTGGCATCTTGTCAGTAGTGTCTGTCTAGGTACAGCTGCTTCTCTGCAGTGAGCAGAGTATTTGTAAGACTACGTAGTATAAGACATACATAAGGTATGCTGGGGCTTTCTGTTCAATCTCCACCAGCTTCTGCTTTTTTACGGTTGGATTGAGAGTGCTGAGAGAAGGAACAGCATGGTGTTTGTTTTAATACAAGAGCAGTAGTTTTGCTGCTAAGCAAACATAAGATACTGTGTGAATAAGAGACCAAACAGTGTCATGATTCTTTCACCCAGAAGAGAAGGAAGCAAGACTCCACTGTTTTATGGCTTTTTTTTAGCCAGTATGAGTAGCTACAGGATCTCTGCAGTTGCTGAAAGGAGATGTCCTGGGTTCAGCAGTAGCAGTCATTTTTTTTCCTTCTTAGTAGCTGGTGCAGTGCTGTGTTTTGACTTTCAGCCTGGGAGCAGCGCTGATAACAGAGATGATTTTAGTTACTGCTCAAATGTTTACTCTGACCAAGGACTTTCTGAGCCTCATGCTCTGCCAGGGAGGAGGGGGAGCAGGGACAGGACACCTGACCCAAACTAGCCAAAGGGGTATTCCATACCACAGCACGTCATGCCCAGGATGTAAACTGGGGGCAGTTACCCGGAAGGGCTAGTTCACTGCCGGGGTCAGGCTGGGTATTGTCGGTCGGCGGGTGGTGAGCGGTTGTATTCTCTTCCCTTGTTATTTCCCTTATCATTATTATTATTGGTGGCAGCAGTAGTGATTTGTGTTATACCTTAGTTACTGGACTGTTCTTATCTCAACTCGTGGGAGTTACATTCTTTTGATTCTCCTCCCCATCCCTCCAGGAACAGGGGAATGAAAGGAGGGTCGGGGGAGTGAGAAAGCGACTGCGTGATTTACGGCTGAGCTTAAACCACAACAGGAGACTAAGAATTGGCCTTTATACTGTCAACCCTACTTATGTATTTCACTATATTTCACTTACATTCAATAACAGGATGAAAATTATGGTGCTCCAAATGGAAAATTTCTTTGCCTGTATGTTAAAATGTCTTTGCACGGCTTTTTTATGGTCTCCCTAGTCATGCATCACTTTCTCTTTTCTCTACTCCATTCTTAGTCTTTTAGTCACCACAGATGTAGGTTTCAGAGTGGAGCTTTGTCCTTATCTTTCTTATCTTATTATTGGTTTTTGGTTTTTGTTTGGTTTTCTTCTTTTCTATTCTTCTAATATTCCTTTCTGAGGGGAAAAAATAAATAAAAAAAGAAAGGTCTGTTTTCTCCAGATTATTTCCTCGCAACTTGCGTGTCTCATTTCTAATTACATGAGGGATAGGTCTCTCACTCTTATTCTTCACAGAATTGTAGAATGGTTTGGGTTGGAAGTAACCTTAAGGATCACCCAGTTCCATGGGCAGGGATGTCTCATGCCTAGACCATGTCGCCCAAGGCTCTGTCCAACCTGGCTTTGAACACTGCCAGGGATGGGGCATCCACAAATTCTGTGGTCAGCCTGTTCCAGTGCCTCATCACCCTCATAGTGATTTAAGAGCTTCTTCCCAATATCTAATCTTAAATCTCCCCTCTGACAGCTAAAAGCCATTACTCCTTGTCCTGTCACTACATGCCGTTGTACAAAGTCCCCCTCCAGATTTCCTGTAGGCCCCCTTTAGGCACTGGAGGGCTGCTCTAAGGTCTCCCCAAAGCCTTCTCTTAGGTTTTTCTGATAATTGCCACTTCTCTCATGTTTACACTCTCCTCTTACAATAATTTTCTGACTTACGTAAGAATGCCAGCTCAGGTTGACATTTTAGTACCTTGTATTTTGTGTAATATTTGTCACAAATACTATAAAGTTTAAAAATTCCTCCTCAAAAATTCCTCAACATCTCTTTCTCCTCACTATGTTTTGTCCAATTCTTTACCCTAATAGTTATCACAAATGAATGTTGCTAATAAATCCAGTGCATTGAGTTTGTTACCACTTACTTGGGATCTGCTGAGCTTGGAATTAGAATGGACGTTGATTCTGCCATGGAAGAGCTTTTCAGTCCTTCTTTCATTTTGCCTCTTCTCCCTTCCTTTACTTCATTCTCTAAAAGGTCATTTGGATTAAATTAATCATAGACAAGATTTTGGAGCAAAACTACTGGGCAGGGCCAGATGCAAAAGTGGCCAAGCTCCCCCCACATATGAAAGAAGCCCTTAGGGGGAGTGCCAGTGACAAGGAGTGCCACCAAGCAGGGTCAGCAAACAGGGCATGGTGTGGCAGCAAGGGTATGGCGTGGCAGTTTGTGTGGCAGTTCATGCACAAGGGCCTGCCAGCTCAACCAGGGAGCAATGTTAGCCACCCAGCAGAAAGCCATGGCCTCTCTAAGCTCTGCAGCCGCTGTGACTGACACAGCTGCCCAAGCAGAGCTCCAGTGGGAACATGCTGCGACCCAGGTGTCAGCTGCAGGCTGTGCTCTGTGCTCATGCCTTCACGGGATGGCAGTGGTAAGCACAACCTCTGGGAGGTGTGCTCAGGTAAAGGAACTCCTGCGCTTGGTGACTGAGCTCCGGGAGGAGGTGGGTGGGTTGAGAAGTATCAGGGAGTCTGAAAGAGGCAGAGACTACTGGAATTGCACCCTATCACTACTGGAGTGGCTGAGGGAACTGGGATTGTTTAGCCTGGAGAAAAGGCGGTTCAAGGGAGACCTTATCGCTTTCTACAACTACCTGAAAGAAGGTTGTGACAGGGCGGCTGTCAGTCTCTTCTCCCAAGTAGCAAGTGGTAGGATGAGAAGAAATGGCCACAAGTTGTGTCAGGGGAGGTTTAGATTGGACATTAGGAAAAATTTCTTCACCTTCAAAGGTTTGTCAAGCATTGAACAGGCTGCCCAGGGAAGTGGTGGCGTCATCATCCCTGGAGAGGTATTTAAAAGACACGTAGATGTGGCACTTCTGGGTATGGTTTATTGGTGGACTTGGCAGTGCTGGTTCATGATTAGTCTCAATGATCTTAAAGGTCTTTAACAACCTAAATGATTCTATGATTCTACTTCACTGGAAATGAGGATAAAACCAAGATTTGTGTTTCAGTGAACAAAATGCCAAAATTTCCTTCTGGATTTTTGTTTCATGAATCTGCCTGAACAATGAAAATAGAATTGGCAATGTGAACTGGCAGTGGATTTCTGTAAGGTGTTTGTTTGCACTGTTACTGCAATGAGTCAATGAGTACAGTCTCTGAGTCAAGCTTTGGTAGGAGTTGATTTTTACAGTAGCTAAATGTTGGCCCAGCTACCACCTAACTTGCATGAACTCTAATATCTGTCAAACACGATTTCTACTTTTTTGCTGCATCTTACTTTTCAGTTTTGTAAATCTTTTGTTTTCCTTTTCCTATATTAAACTAAAATGCATTTTCAGTAATTGGGATATATTTTTTCATAGAACTTTTGGTATTTTTCAGCATCTGATTTTTGTTTACGCTGTTGCAATTCTGCCAGGATAACATGGAGATAAGGCAGAGATCCACTTTGTTAATACATTTTGCAATATTGATAATGGATGGTAATAGCTTGACAGTTTTTTTTATAAAACCTGAATTTTGAAATTACAGCCATTTTGCTGACCTTGAACATGTGCAGATATACTAAAAGAGAAAATAGGATTGCGTGGCTGATGGGCATCTGGAAGCATTGAAGTAGCTTTTGCTCAGTGTTCACAGGCAGCCACATAGTTTCAATCACGTTGCCTTGGTTGTGCTTCATAGCTCTGTCATTTGTTAGTGTTTGAGGCAGCTTGTGCAGCTGTAACTCAGGTATCCTTGTATGGCTGGCTGTCTCATGATGAAGACTTACCTGCTGCCCGCATCATACATGGGCTTCCAGAGGCTACTGAGGCAGACCAAGCCTGCAGTTGTGGGTAGCGAAATGGCACTCTGCACCACTGAGATTCTTCACCAGATCTCATCTGTAGCTTTTGATTTCTGAGATCTCTGTATCCTTTTGCTCAGTGACACAGAAGCCTCCTCTGGCAAATACAATAAATGAGAAAATTAAAGAGAAACTGCCTGAAAATTTACTTTATGAAAATCCGGTGTGGTTATTGGCTGCATAAGCCTGAGCAACAAGCTGGAGAAGAATAAAAAGCAAACCTGCAGCTGTTTGGTATTAATGACTGTGTAACGCAAACAGCAACTTCATGAAAACAAATGACCTTTAAACAAAGCATTGAATATGACATTCATGTGTATTAATAAAATGAAGAAGTAGGAGTAAGATTTGTGTTTCCTAAGAGCATAAAAAAATCCTACCTAAAAAGAATATATGTGATGTCGTGTGTTGTTTAATCAGGTTTATTAGCTAGCACTAGGCTGTGGTATCAGCTGAAGCAGAAGCTTTTCATGTCATGGACGCTTGAATTATTCTTGATATTTTTCAAAATCTAAATCGGGTCATAAATGTTTTGACGATTTCAGATTAGCGGTGTAGGGGGTGGAGGGCATTATAAAACACACCATGTGATAGAACAGTTGAGTGCACTGATTACTAGGCTGTGCAAGTAGATAGAGCCAAGTGGGAGGGCGCCTTCACATCAGGAATGAGGGGTGCTGGCTCTGCAGTGAGAGTAATATACTGCACAGCGCCTTCCCATGCCATGCATGACTAGCTGATTATCTCAGTCGTTCATGGAGCCCTGTGTTCACTTAGTGGATATTTTGAAAACGTCAGCGAGCCAGAATAAGCCCTGTTCACTAACAAAGGCCTGACAGTCTAACAGAACCAGTAAATACCTGCTATATAACTCCCAGGAAGGTCTAGAAAAGATAAGTGTCCTTGGTAAAGGCCATCCTGCTGAAGAGAAGGGAGAACACAGGAGAAATGCACAGATTGAGCATAAGAGAAAACAACCAGAAAAAGAATGGCAGGATTGTTCGGTGCCTGCATCTGTAGATTAGGAACAGATTACATCACAGTAAAATATTGAGATGTGGAGGGGTGAGGGGGGAAACAAACCACCAAACCAGACATGCAAAAAACCAGGCTATTTAGCTCATGTATTTAGTTAGCACATACTCCATCTCAAGAGATGAGGTAGACTAAATAAGCTAAATAAAAAGTTTAAAATAGAAAAGTAACCATAAAAACCCAACCAGAACATAAAAGCAGTGATCTTTTAATGCTAGTCTGTTTTCTGTCAAATATCATCCTATGTTCATGCATTATAACTTAGAGAAAAATACCAACAAGAACAGGCATTGTGAACAATAATTTTAAAATTTCTCTTCATATTAAGTACACCTCATGAAGTTAACTTGCATTATTCTGTCATCCCTGTAGGAGCTGAAACAAATGATTTCACAGAAATATAACAATAAAGCTAGTTTGCAATGCATGTATTATTGTACAATCTTTTATTGCCCATTCACATTCAGATTTTTTTCAGTGGATCCTCTCCTCTATTTGAACTACTGTATACTTCTTGACAAAGAAATACTTGTTTCCTCTTATTTTTTCCTCTCTGTACTTTTGTAGTGTGTGGATGTTTTGTAAGCATTGTGAGGGCATATGACTAATTTTAGGCAGATGATGAGATGAAAGTCAGAGTAGCTGTATTTTAAAGTCCTTAATCATTTTGGATACTGCTCCTGAAAAACAACACAAAGCCAAACCAGATCTGTCTTTTAATGAGTATTTAACATTCTGTTTCCTTATATACATAGCTACAACAATGACTGATTTGAGCATGTGACATTTTTAACCCTGGAGCTTTTATATGTACAGCAAGACAGTTATGCCTTCACAGCCAAATTGTGTGGATAAACAGCATTAAGACTTGCAGTTCCACTTGGTGTTCTTAAAGCTATTTTCTCACACAATGAGAATGTTAAGTTTCTGAACACCTTGATCCAGTGCTGTTTCCAGAGAGATGTTGCCTGATAGCATATATGAGACTTGTAATATTTGGTCTATTTCATTTGCCTCTGTCGAGTTTTCATAGCTTTGTTCTCTGTGCAAACCTGTTAGTGTATGTCGTTGCCTCTCCCTTTTTCCTAAACTGCCTGCTCACTCTTGCTACTTTTATTATATCCATACCCCCCATATATTCTTGTCATTGTATTCTGATATACCAGATGCACAGCTTTTTAGCTCTCTCACTTTACTGAAAAATGAGAAGAAACAAGTGATTGTACCGAGCCAGCGTTGTATATTATCGTGCATTTTTCCATAGCCCATATAAAGTCCTTTCAGGGCAAAAACCCACTCAGTTTCTTCAACAGTGAGTGATGGGGAATCCTCACTGTGGGATGACCTGGAACAGTGACCATGCCCCAAGCTAGAATGGTCAGATCTACATCTGTGCCACTGAGTATTCAGAGAACACAGCTCCTAAATTTCAACTTCTCTTTTCTGAGCAGTGGTGAAATGTGATTTTTTTGAAAAACTGAAGTACTTCATTAAATCTGGGAGAGTTTCCACAGGGTTGGATTAGAAATGTTAGAATATTAACATCCACTATGTTGAACTCTTGAGTAGTTACAATGTGACTCTGCTCTCAGGACAGCTGGATATACCTGGCAGGAGCAGATGGCCTGATCAGTCCAGTTCTGTAACTGTGGAAGCAGTGGTGCCACAGTGATAGCTTAAGGCTGATGTTGCCAGATGACCCAGCCCTGTGTAGCCCTGGCTCTCACAGAATGGGGGGATCCTTGGTGAGTTTTTGTCGTATTAAACCCATGCCCTGTTTGTGGGATTTCCTTTTCCCTCATGCCTGAGGTGTGTAGTATTTATTGCATGACTCTGAGCTCTACATGAAGATTTAAGGCTACTGCTCAAGAGGGTGGAAAAGTTGGCCAGCCAAGGACTGAGGCAACTGCTAAAAATTGACTGAAAAGGTTTTAAGACTGTGCAGACAGTGGGTGACTTTCCTATGTGTTTTGGAATAGAGCTGAATTGGTTCAGCTACAGCTTTCAGAGAATGTGGAAAATCTTCACTAGAAGTGTTCTGTTTAGCAAACACAAAAATAGTTATCGTGAAGCTTGCCATCCAGGAATTAAGGAACAATGACAAACTTTTCTAAAATGGTTGTGGCTTCTGTTACTGTTGTTATTCATGACCAAAATAGCTGTACTATTTTTTTTGTCATTTAGACTCACTAACATAGTAGTTAATTTATTGCAGGCATTTAGCTGTGCATTGTTTTGCTACACAGACTGATTTGTGGTGCTCAGAAATGCTGCAGAAAAAGGTGATGCTTGATATTGTTCAATAGTATAGTGCCTTCCTAATTGGGCTGTGATGAAATGTAGTAATTCTAATGTGTCAAGCTTTTCTGGAAAATGTGGGAAATAAAGGAGCTTTTTTACCTCCTGGGATTAATGATGTTTAATTAAGTTATTGTTGTTCTGTAAAATGAAGTCAGAGAGAAGTAGTATCATACATGCTGGAAATGCTTTCTGGTTTAATAGATCAAATGGTGAAATAGTGTTTTGCTTTAGACACTGACAAGCTCTTGAGCTCTTACAGCATGTTTATTGTTATCTTCTACCTGCTCTATGTGATATTGTAATGCAGGGCGATTACTGAAGTTTTTATCTGGTAGATTATCCTGTTAACCTGGCACTCCAGTAAATTGTCATATTCCAGCAAAAAGGCAGGACATTATGCAAAGAGCACTTCAGCACACAGATCTTTTCAGCACACAAGTACATTGTGGTTTTCATGTTATTTTACTCTTTTGTAGGATTGCGTTGATGTGGGATGGTGGGAAGGAGAACTCAATGGCAGACGAGGTGTGTTTCCAGATAACTTTGTCAAGCTTCTTCCTTCTGATTTTGAAAAAGAGGTAAGCAATGTATTCTTCTGTTTTCACTTTAGAATACAGAATAAAAGTGGAGTTAAAGAAATTCTCTTTCGGATATGTGATTTTGACAAAGTTTTAATAACAAAAAATCATTAAAGGAAACTAAATTCTGGGTTAGAAAGCACCCATGAAGAGAACATGTGGCAGTCAAAATCATATTATGTAGTTTCTTTGAAGGGTTTGATTGGCCCATCCAGTCAGTCAGCCTCCACTCTGTTGCTCTGAAAGCCCTCTATCCTGCATCCTAAGTATGAAAGAGAGAGGAACTGGAGGTCCCAGGAAAATTTGCTGAGTCAGGTGAGCAGTGATGGCCAGAACTGTTAACTCTTCTCCATTGTTTCTGTGATGGAATATAAAGTTAACAAACCACCTGTATGATTGACAGCAGTCAAACACTGTTTCGGAATGAGAAGAGGAAAATTTTAGCTGTGAGATTTGAAAAACAACAGTGAGCTTTTGGTATCTCAGAGGCATGTTTCTTTATCTCTCTCAGAATTATTAAAAAACAAGGTGTAAAATCTATGCAGAAGCTTTTTCAGCTTCTATTTATTTGAAAAAAATGGCATTATTTGCCAAACAATATTTAGAAATCCTGCAGCTTCCTGAAGTAAAGTAATGGGTTACTTCCCCCAAAAGTCTATTCCATTTCTAAGAACCTTGTCAGTCATCAGTGGGATATTACAAACTTGCAATCAGGCTTTTGATGAGTATTTCACAATGACAGTGTAAGCCTTCTGTGATAAAACAGGGACTTACTGACACTCAACTTCAATCTCTGGCAATAAAATTGGATGCCAGAGGCAAAAATTAAATCACTTGGAAAGCTTAATAAAGCAACTATTAAACAACTCACAGAAGCTAACATGATAATTATTGAAAATGAAGGTAGAAGAGCAGCAAAAACTGTGGGAGATGAAAATGCAGTTCCATAGCAGAGTGGATATCCTGGCTTTAGGCCTAATAATAAAAGAAGGTGATTTCCAGAAGAGGCAGAAATCATAAACTGTAAAACATAGTGAGTTTATCATAGAAGAATAAAATAATCTTTTATGCAATTTTTTTGGTGATGAAATTTATTCAGTCTTTTTGAACTTATAAACTCTGTATCTTTTAGTGTTTTTCAGAGTACTGTGACTTGTAGAATAAATTAAATGTTCAGACACTAGAAATTGAAGCTAGGTTTGCTGTAAATGTGGAGAATAAAGCTTTATTAATTTTTTAAATGGCACAGATCTGGCTACATGAGTAAAGAACTGGTAGGACTATGGAGTATCTGCTTGAATCAGTGCTAAAAGGGAAGGAAATGGATACTTTTTCAGTGGCTTTGTCAGGTATTTTCTGATGTGATCCAGAAACCTTGGATTTCATCCGATGGCCTGAAAGTATGTGTTTGCACTAGCTCTTCTGCTTGTTGAACAAAAGCTTGATATTTTTTCCCATGTCATTATTCAGTCCCTAATTTTCCAATCCTGATTTTTTTCCACACATGGGTATTTGTCCAAGTCCTTTTCTATTCATTGCTTAGCCCCAGTCTCCACCTCTTAGGTGGTCTCAATTACAGAATTTCCCCCTGAGCTCACTACCTGAGTCTGAATCACCATCTGGATTTACTTTCTATCTCTACACCAAATTTCTTTTTCCGGCTTGTTTTCCTCTCCCTTTTCACTCTTTGTCTCTTCTCCGTAGTTCTGTTCTCTTTTTGTCCAACCAGTCCTGGTTTTTTTTCTGTTGGCTTCATTTCTAGTCTGCCTCTGTCACCTTCTCGATTATCTCCTTCAGCCACAGACCCTTGTAATTCTTCCTTGCCTTCTCCATGTTTCCCTCAGCAGTATTAAGGCTTTTTCATGCTACCTCCATTCTGATCTTTGTCTGCCTTTTTGAAACAATGTATTTCCCTAATCAGCTTCCAGTTAAAGCCACTTTGTCTAACGAACCGTAGGATTCTTTCTCCTTTGTGTACAAGGTACATTAGTGTTTTAGTTTTAATCAGGAGTGGGATTTGTAGTGAATCTCTCACTTGTTCATCTCCAATTCATTTTTTTTCACCATGTATTTCTAAATACATTTGCCAGATTTGAGAGAGATCGCTGGGAAGGGTGAACAACAAGGGCTCAGCCTTCACAGCAAACTCACTCATTAATGTTCAGACCAAAACTTTAGAGTTCTAGAGCATAGGCTGAACTAATAACTGCAAGCAATCAAAACAGCTGATCTTGAAAGTAGGTGATCCTTTTGGCAGATGTGTAGAAAATAATAGGGAAGGGTTTGATAGAAAATATGAACCTAAATGGTCAAAGCTATGCGTATCTGGAAAATCATTTTACGGATAGGTCCACAAGTCTATAATACAGTATTGCATACCCAGCAAGGTTGATTGCTGTGATAACAGTGATTGTGATCTATCTGTAGCAAAAGAAATAAGGTCCTTGTCTAGAAAAAAATGAGACATATGAAGAAAGCAGTTATTCATTTTTACTTTGCCATTATTCTCTTTAATTACGATACTTTATGGCTTTTTAACAGTGAGAGTTAAGGTATCTAATTTGATTTTGTATTCATTCCAAGATATATATGGTAAATGCCAGTATGGTGCATATGCATACACACACATCAACACAGAAGAAAAGCCACTCTTTCCGTAGCCTAGACATGAAGAGAAATGGTTCCAGTGCTAATTTTGTTGTCATGTTTCTCAGCCGCACCATTGCAGATCTATTAGGAGAATTGTCATAATAAAGAAGATAATAGTAAAAAGTACAGACTAGTTGGAATAATTTATTTCATTTCAACAGACATCTGAAACTCTGATAACTGTCTTTCACAACTGGAGCTGTAGATGTCTCATAGTGAATGAATAAAATGCAACCTTTGCAGTATTTCCTGTGTTCTGCATTTTTGCTCCATTTATGCATCTGAAAAAACATGCTTCAGATTTTGCCGTGCCTATCTGGTTTTTTGTGTTTGGCTTTTTTTTTCCAAAATGGGTTGGAATATTTACAAGACTAAAATTTAAATGAATAGGTTTCTTAGGTAAATCAAAGATCATGCACTTCTCTCACCTTAAGGCACATGAACTGGACTTTTTTTTTTTTTTTTTTTTTTTTTTTAGTTTTTTACCGCTCTCAGCAGAACATTTCAGTTGCAAAAGTAAAAAAATAAAATATTATTTGTCAATGATATTTTCTCTCTTCAAATTCGTTTTAATGAAGTTATTTCAGGGAAATTTGTGACAGATCTGTAGCGTCAAGATTTGTAGTTATTAGTGGTAAGCAATGTATTATTGCTATTAATGTTAACCTTTGTATGAGTGAGATTTACAGGCATTTTAAAACAATCTGTTTTCTTCTGTTATTTAATTTTAGAGGCCGAAGAAACCACCACCTCCATCGGCTCCTATCATCAAACAAGGATCAGGTAAGGTGTAGCTGATGTTGTACAGCACATGTCAGTGAGCACATCTCAATCTAAATAAAGAGTACTCAAATTTATATAGAATTTATCTGTATCAAAATTGATAAGCAGGAGGTGTCTAGAAAACAACTAATAAATAAGAATCAAGTTGCAAAAAGGTGATAACCCTGAAAGGCTGGTGCAGTTTTTAAATGTATTGCAGGCAACCATCTTCACCTCTTTTAGATGCCATATTTTACCCCTTAAACATGTTAAGTCTGAGCAAGCGTTGATACTTCAATTTTTACAAGTTCTCCAGTTCTGTTCCTTGACTGAAGTTCACAGTATCACACAGTATCACAGTATGTTAGAGATTGGAAGGGACCTCAAAAGATCATCTAGTCCAATCCCCCTGCCAGAGCAGGAACACCTAGATAAGGTTACACAGGAATGTGTCCAGGCAGGTTTTGAATGTCTCCAGAGAAGGAGACTCCACAACCCCCCTGGGCAGCCTGTTCCAGTGTTTGCAGTATAGACCCAGTATGCTGGAGTCTGAGAATACCTGCAAAAGGAAACTGCATTCACTTTACATCTCCAGATCTGGTTTATTCTACAGATAAAGAGCTTTTTAGCATGTCTATAAGATAGTTTCAGAGAACTTCAGAGAACTATAATACAGTGGCCTCATCTGAGTTGCAGTCAAAGAGTTGCAGATCTGCATGAATGCTGGGAGCTGTCTGTCTCCAGGTTCTGTGCCATATCTAGATTCCTAATTTTCAATATTTCATAGCCGTAAGCATAAAACTTAAAGGAGTTATCCTGAACCTGTTCATGTAGATAATGGTTTTGCAAATGTATTAAGGGGCTGATGATTTTGCAAACAGATGAGTACTAGCAAAGCTGGCTTTGGAATATGTTAAACTAAATTGTGTATGAATACTAAGAGCTGAAACCACTTGTATTGGTAGTTTTAAAATGACCTCTCAATATAAATTTTCAAAAGTGCCTGCGTGATTTATTTTTTCCATGAAACTTAGAAACAGTTATATCTACACGCTTGGCAGTTCCGACCTCAGAAACCAAATTCCAGTTCCATTCAGTAAAAGGCAGGGGATGCTGTCAGTTTTCATTTGTAATGCAGTTGTGGTGGAAACATAACTATGGCTGGAATTCTTTAATCCCTTAACTGCAATCCATTTGTTAAAATTCTGCAACAGCACTACCACTTCCCTCAGTGTTGGCACACATTAAAAAAGCGAAATGAACACATTCAATCTAGCCAGATCATTTTACTTGTCACTATGGTCTGTTCCAGCTTTCAGTGCTTTAAAATGTAAATTTCCCTCTCCTGCAGTCTTGATCTATTAATAGAAGAAAAAGTTACACCTGTGTACAATTTACTGTGAATCAATAGGCTATAATTTAAATAGTTTTAATTTGTCAAGCAGTTTTCGACTACAGAATCATGACTATAAATATTTAGTTTACTTATTGACACCCATGGTTTATTCTTCACTCTGTCTTGAGACTCATAAAAACATAAATTTGATTTTAAGATCAGTAACAGCATCCAGAGAGAGCAGTATAACTTTGCCATCTAGTGGTGTCTGCTTATTAAATATGTCTTAGTGGCAACTTTAGAAAAGCTCTTATAGAGCTTTATATTTCTTTCAATTTATAGGCCTAGAATTAGAGAATACTACTTTTAATATTTTTGTACCTGTTAGCATGCAATGCATTAGTTGTGTCGCCATAGGAAGATAATATGCCTGTTTTCAGAAAGAAAAATGGATGCATAAAGGATGCAGACAATTCAATTAAGGCCATATAAGTCTATAGCAAAGCCAAGGCTATTGCTATTCTTTATTTTCATACTCAGTCTTTGACAAGGCTTGGCTGGTTATCATAGAATCTCAGAATGATTAGGGTTGGAAAGGACATGAAGATCATGCAGTTCTAACCCACCTGCCATGGAAAGGGATGTTTCACACCTAGACCATGTTGCCCAAGGCTCTGTTCAGCCTGGCCTTGAACGCTGCCAGGAATGGAGCGTTCACCACTTCTTTTGGCAACCTGTTCCAATGCCTCACCACCCCCACAGTAAAGAACTTCTTCCTTATATCTAACCCGAACTTCCCCTGTTTAAGTTTAAACCCTTGTTTTTTACAAGGGTGTCCTTGTTATGGTCAGGAGTTTTTTCTGATATATATGTAAAGGTGAAAATTATGTGTTTATTATGGATTATTATTACCATCCTGACATCACCTACCTTGTCAAATTATCACTTTACTGAGATAATATTGTATTTTGCCACATCCCCACATCAAGCCTTACTGTTGATGATAGGTAACAACATCTAGTGATGTTTCTGTATATTTAACCAGTCATAGTGATGAATAAATTGAGAACTGTCCATTGAAGCCTAAATAATTAAATATCAGTATCTTGTGATGCAGAGCATAAAATCAGAGCAGAGAATTAGAGCTGGTCTTTGTAGTATAAGCAGCACGTATGTGAAGGAGGTGTCTAGTTTGTATTATAGTATAGCTGGAAGTTTGGCTGTATTTCCAGATCTGCATAGCAGTAGACTTCCAGTGCCATCTGTGCTGGGCTACTATACAAAGTAATGTGAAAACTGGAGAGCCAAAGTTAGGCACACAAGTCCCTTTGAAAAGCATTAGGCATTTCACTGGGTACCTGGGATAAGCAATACACCTGCATCTAGTCTGGAGGGTAGGAATACTCTTCCAAGTCCCTCTGGGAGCTTGTACAGTGTTTGCTAGAGCTTCCTTGCAGGTGACCTTCTTATGGCAGCTAAGGCAGGATCATGGTGCCTGCCTAGTGCTTATTAATTTGGGGGTGACAATGCAGGCAGGGATTAGACCTGAGCCTGGGAGCTCGTCAGTGTTTGTAGGCTCACTGTTTTAGACATGTCCTAAAAATATCCCTCTGTGTGTTAATGATGATTGTTAATCTTACTGTAATTAGGTATATGGACTTGTGTCTCTTTTTCTTGAACACACTAGTATGTGCAAGACTATCAATATGTTGATTTGTGCTTTGCATAACTTGTATTTAGAAAGGCTTTCATTTGTTTATAGCAACACTTCAGGAGTGAAGTATTTTAACTGAACCATTTAGGCTGGAATAACCCTTAAGATCATACAATCCAACCGTAAAATGGAATTCGATATTATTTATTGCCATGATCAGTGATGCAAATGCTGCCTGTCCAACAGCACAGTTATGTAAAGAAACAAAGGCCAATGATGAGTACTGATTTCTAGGAACGAGCTGCAGAAGAGAGTTGTGACAGCACATTGAAAAAATGTGAATGTATTTTAGAAGAACATAGAATAGATTGAAGAAAAAAATTGCATGTGTTCCCTGCCCTGCCTCCTCGCTTTTCTTGGATGTCATCTACTGTAATTTTTACTGGAATACTGATAGTCCTAGCTAAAGCGGTTTTCAACACTACTAAGTTGAAGTGGTATTAGCACCTAGTATTTAGCCAATGCAGTGAAGCCAATATCCAGTAAAGCATTTCGTGTAATACAAGGACTGGAAGATTGCATCTTGCCTGTGCCAGGAATTTTTTGCAAAATCTTCCCGTTGTTGGTGCCACAAGTTGCTGTCCTACTAGCAGCAGAAGTCAGTATGTCAGGGTCTCCAGTACAGAGGCAGAAGGCAACAACGGCTTACACCTCCAGGCTATAAGCTGTCAATTAAAACAGTCATGCAGAATACTGTCAGTACTACTGTTCTCATCCTTCTAACATGTGGCAGTGAACAGCTAGTACTAGAGTTGAAAAAGAGGAGGGTACTCCATGTAAAATAAGCCCTGTATTTGTCTGTATTAATTATTCTTTCGGCAGAAATGCCCAATTAATTGATTCTAATTAATTGATCCTAATGATTCTCCACATTGTTGAATTGTTCAATAAAGTATGTCTACAATGGTAAGGGATCTTTTCACACTCTAAAAATCTGTAGTTATTGAATTTTTTTTTTTTTTTTTTTTTTTTATGTTATGGTCAGAAAGTGCCTGTTCTTTTGAGATACACATTTTGGAAACTGTGAACCTGATCTGGGAGAACATAAATATGTAATTGCCTTTTTGTCATATTGATGTAAGCAAATACTTGAATATAGATTTATGTTCAGTTTTAGCAAGACATTTTCAAATTGGAGCATGCAAAAAGCCTAAGAAATTGCAGAATTAAATCGCATGTGACTATATATGCTGGTTTGTTGACTTCTTCAGAATTCCAAGTTTTCCTTTCTTTGACAGGTACTACAGATCGAAAGCATGAAATCAAAAAGGTGCCTCCTGAAAGGCCAGAATATCTTCCTAGTCGAACAGAAGAAAGAGGTATGAAATGTGCTTTCCTGCCTGCTCTCTGCAGAGAGACAGGGAAATGGAACTGATGTACATCCTCATTTCTCAGTTTCTGTTTTAAGTGTATTGTTTGGATGTTTATTTCCCACTCTGATAGATCTTTGATGTTGTGCATTTTAGAAAGGATCTTGTTGTTGCCTTAGAACTAAATTCAGGATATTCAGTTGTACCAGTCCAGAGCTGGTAAGCGCTTGCAGCCTCACCTGAAGTCAAGGGGAAATACACTCTCAATACATAAAATGCTGTCTAAAGCTCTGTGCTCACTAAAACACAGATCCTTCATCAAGTAAAATACCCCAGATTAGTGTCTACTTTTTTCTTAACACCTATATGCTTTGGTTCTCTAGTTAAAAGCTTGGTTGGTGGTTTTCCTGCATCACAGAGGGGCTTTGTGAAGATCTAGATTCATCAATGCTTATGAATCATCCCTTTATCATAGTCACAAAAGTCATAGGCAAGCCCGTGAAGAAATGAAAAAATTCTGTCTTCAAAGCCAGGTTTAAATATTGCAAGGAATGGGGCACAGTACCACACAGAGCAGTGACAAGCAAATTAAACCTTTAATGGTTTCATTGTATTCATTGTGCATTATGAATAGTTTGGGGATAATAGTTACACTGATTCTCCAATGGTGTCGAGTTTCATACTTTTAAGCAGATTCTTAGATTGTACAGACAAGTTTGTTTATGGGATTTCTTAACTTTTAAGTATTCAACCTTGCAGTCTTTTAAAAGGAACGGATATGCACATGACTAAATGCATTAGATGCAGTTACAATTCAGTGCCAGAACATTCAGACTTTGCCCCAAGATCTATTTCTGGATATATGTCTTAGTGATCTGACAGGTGTTTTAGCAGTTTCATCTACATATGTTTATTTCTGGTTATGTGTGCTACTTCTTATGGTTATCTTAGCAATGAAACCCTTTGCTTTCCATTTTGGATTTTTAAAAAAAGCTGTCAAAATGGTGGAGGAAGTATAAACATGATACTGTTCAAGGGTATAAATATAGGTAGCTTTTCTAAATGTTGAAAAGAGGTTGTAGGAGTCACGCCTACATTTCTGGAGTACCAGGAAGTGGCAGGGATTGCTCAGTGAGGTGTGGCAGCAAGGGTGGCACAGGAATGTTCTTTACGCTGTGTGTTGGTGCACTGCCTAGGCCATCCCTCATACATAGTTCGTATTCTTGGACACTGGTGCAGTATAAATCGCCATAGGAGTAAGTGTGTAAAAATTACACAATACGCTGGAAAAGCTTCAGTGTTACAGAGGACCCAACAAATTGCATCAACTGAAAGTGTACTGAAAAAGGGTGTATGCCTGTGAACAGTCACTTACTGGACTATTCCAAATCTCATGTGGACTGTGTTTCTGGTGATTTATTTCATGATCCTCTCAGACTGAAACCTGGAACCCATTAAGGAATACCCTTATAAAAATACCTTGGGAGGAACACTCCCAAGACCTCTTACATATATACAGAGATGTAATATTCACGACATATCGTAGACAGTGTTATCAAGGGAAGTGGGTGTTGACGTAGTAGGATACAGAGAACAAAACTTTGGTCCCTTTGGGAGTTTTGTCCTTTCTTTAAGAAGAATCAGGTTTCCTATGGTGTGGCAAATGTGTTTACATGGTTTTTTTGTATTATGAGTTTAGAGCATATTATTTGCAAGAGTTATTCATATATATTGTATATCGCATGCTCACAGGCGTTGTGTGTTTGGCATTGGGTATTAGTATTGTGGCACTTCCCAACTATGCATAATCAGTTCTGTGAATGATCTGGTTTTTCACTGGTAAGCTGAAAACTTCAGCATGTAAGTCTGTGCTTAGAAGTCTAAATAAAAGGTCTGATTTTCCTGAGGGGTTTACATCCTGCCAAACATTGCTAAATTTTAATACTTGTATTTTCATTTAAATGTAGTTCACTTGAAACACACTTTTGTTTTCCCCCCAGTAATGGTATTTCTCTGTTTGCTCAAGAGATGTTAAGGATATCCATCATAATTATTTTTGTGACCTTCTAACTTAATATTGTTTTATATTAGAATTTGATATAAGTTGTGCTCATGGGATATTGTTGCACATGGTACGTAATTTTTTGCCATTCTTATTTTTTACACTCTGAAATCAGCATTCCTATTCAGACACTGCACACACATTTTGGCAAAGAGAAATTACAGACAAGAACAGTCAGGCGGGGCAGATAACTGATTTGTGGTAAACATCTTATGTCAAATAAAGTATTATTTAGGACAGATGTGGAAAGGAGATAAGCTTTTTGTTTGTATACAATGTATGTACAGTTGAAGATTTCTTGTTTAATTGTAGACTTACAAGTGCTAATGAATTCCATTTAATAATATCTGTGTTCTTTATTCCTGGAAATAATTGATTTAAAGAAAGATCAGAGAGAGAGCAAAAACAGTTAGACTTGCAGAAGCCTTCAGTTCCTGCTATACCTCCGAAGAAACCTCGGCCACCCAAAGCAAACTCTGTGAATAGACCTGGTACCTTGCCCCCAAGACGACCAGAAAGACCAGCTGTGCCTGTGACTCATACAAGGTACTGTTCTTCCTCTGTCCACTGATTTTGGGTTTAGTGAAAAAAACATAGAATCATAGAATTTACATACATTTAAAGAATTTAGATTTTACAGTTAATGCCACAATTTATTTTAAATTGTATTTAAAGAACAAAGAGAAAAAAAAAGAAAAGCCATCTAGTCATCTGGCTGATTCATAATTATCTTCTCAAAAATAATAGTCTTAGATTGTTCATTGCTAATTCATTTCTACTGAAGAAAACACTGTTACTGTAACATCATAGTTTCCACTGCAGAATATGTGGGAAATACCTGCATCAGTAAGTTAAACTGGTGTTGACTTTCTTAGTTTACCTCAGATTATTTCAGTTTAGCCTTGGCACTAAGTCAGTGCAAAAGCTTGAATTGTACTGAGGAACAGCATTAGATAATGCGTATTTCAAATACTGTCATTTTGGTTTCAGTCTTTTTTCTTCCATCGTTTTAGATCAATTTTGAGCCAAATACATGTGTCTTCATACAGTGTTCTTTAAGCTGGTGCCACTGCAGAATGCTGCTGTCAAATATTTATGTTCTAGTGTTGTTGTTATTCTATAGTTACATGATGCTCTTTATCAAAGGTGGTTACAGCCTTTGAGGAGCACTGAGAAGTTGGTCTTGCCAACATAATTCCATTTAATCTCTGTAGAGCTTGGAAAAGCAGAGGTTGCAGAAATTAAAGGCCTTGCCTGTAGTCCTAATGAAGTCTAGATGGCTGCATTAGTCATCAGCATCTGGGTTGTGCACTCTAGACTTCCTTTATGCATAGTAGATAGAAATAGGTGAAAACCAGAAAAAAGCAGTTGCCTAAAATGGAAAAGCTGCACATCTTGCAGAACTACTAGAATACAGGCACAGAAATAATTTTACTATTTTATGTTAGAAAAAATAACTACCATTGAACTACTGGAATTCAAGTATACTGATAGTGAATTAAATACCAATATGGAGTATAGGGTAGAGTGGAATAAAATCCTAGTCATTGGTTCCCATCATTCCTCCATATATAATACATCAAACAAATGCTCTCAGAGTGGAATCTGAGACATATAAAATTAAAAAATGGGGACTGCCTGATGCTGCCAGTTTCATCTTACTGAAGTGCTTTGACTGTGCATCTTGGAGAGAACTTACCCTTCCTACCTAGGTGCTACTGTCAGTTTCTTTTGGACTTTTTTGCTTTGAACATGTTTGCGTAGTTGTTCCAAAATATAGTCCACACCTGCTGGTCACTTGCGCATGCCTGGAAAAGCAAGTATTTGCTATGATCTTTAGATATAGCTAAGTAATGTCTTCTTGGCAAGACCAATATGTATCCTAGTGTTCAGTTCACTGGCTGGGCGCACAATGGGCTGGGCATACAACGGGGTAGCTATTCTTTTGTCCTGTCCTTTGCCTGGAATATTTTAAACACATTGTAAATATTTTAAACATTTAGAGCTATGGAGAGGTGTTTCATTGCCCTTCTGATTTCCTTTTTTCTAAGTTCAAAGTTAACAAAATGAAAAAGCAGATCTAAACAGTAACCCTGTTGTGGTCTATAATTGTCCAAACTCCTCTCTGTCTAGCACAGAAAAAAAAAAAAAAAGTTTTTTGCTTTTTATCTAATCCTGTTGTATTTGAAAGGTTCTTATTTGTAACAGTAGTTAAATCAAAACTTAGAGAGGAAGGTGATTTTTAGGGTGGTGATGATGCATGCTGATGATCTCAGTGCTAGTAGTTTCTCAATGAATTTCTTCACCAGCTAATTCAAATTAATGGATTTACCTCATATAGCTCTTTTGCCTGGTAAGCTCTAACTTGTAAGGGTGTCTTGGAGGAAGAGAGCAGGAAGTTCACATAATGAAATAATCCATGGAATAGACTTCAGATTACTTGAATAATTAAGAAATGTGAAATTTCAAAGGGATGCAGTCTCTTCAATAAATGCATTTTGGTTTTAAATCAGTTCAGTTTTATAAGATAGTGATATTTTTAAGACCTGCTGGTATCCATTTCCAGAATATGAAAAACCTAAGGCAATTCCAATAAAAATTGAAACAGCAGAACATTTGCTCACCTGTCGTGGTTTAACCCCAGCTCAGCCCCACACTGCTGCTCACTCATCCCCCGACAGTGGGATGGGGATGACAACCAGAAGGGCAGAAGTGAGAAAAATCATGGGTTGAGATAAAGACAGTTAAACAGGTAAATTAAAAGCTGTGCATGCAAGCAAAGCAAAATAGACTTCTTTCAGCATGTCCCATCAGCAGGCAAGTGTTCAGCCATCCCCAGGAAAGCAGGGCTCCATCATAGTAACAGTGATTTGGGAAGACAAATGCCATAACTTTGAATATCCTTCTCGTCCTCCTTCTTCCCCCACCTTTTATTGCTGAGCACAATGTCATACGGTATGGGATATCCCTTCGGTCAGCTGGGGTCAGCTGTCCTGGATGTGTTACTTCCAGCTTCTCGTGCTCCCCCACCTTCTCACTGACAGGGCAGTGTGAGAAACAGAGAATGCCTTAACACTGTGTAAGTCAAGCTCAGCAATAACAAAAACACCCCCCCATGTTATCAACACTTACTTCATCTCAAATCCAAACCAGCATTGTGCAGATTGCTAGAAAGAAAATTAGCTCTATCTCAGCCAAAACCAGTACATGATCCTAGGAGAAAAAATTGCTGTAGTTGTAAAGTGAGTTCTGTGAGATTTCCGTGGCAGCTGCTGAGCAGAAGAGAGGTTTTATTTTTTCTGTTCTGAGTAAGTGGCTTGCATCTTACATATCTCGCTGATTTTTTGTGGCAACGATTGCTGTTCCATTTAAATGTAATCATTCTTCCTTGGAGGCAGGTTAGGGCTTCAAGGGCAAAAGGAAAGACCAAATCCATGTAGGACAGAGAATAGATGTCCATTTCCTCCAAAGGCTTCAACTTATTTAGCCTGTGATTATACAACTTACAGATGAGTCAACTCTCTAGAGTAGGTAAGCCATAAAGACGTACAGAAAGTACATTTTTACAGTCAGTCTAAACCAATCTGCCTCCATGCTGCTGCTAACCGTGGCAGGTTCCCTCTCCTGGCAGCCTGTTCCTGCAGCCTCCCTTATGTTAGCACCAGCATTTGTGCAGCCGTTCAGCCATATGGGTCAGAGTTGCTCCAGATGGCAATTAATCAGTTTGCAGTGGGATTTCTATTAGTGTGAGGTTTCTTTCAAGCTGATCATAGAATCATAGAATAGTTAGGGTTGGAAAGGACCTTAAAATCATCAAGTTCCAACCCCCCTGCCATTAGCAGGGACACCTCACACTAAACCATGTCACCCAAGGCTTTGTCCAACCTGGCCTTGAACATCAGCAGGGATGGAGCATTCACAACTTCCTTGGGCAAGCCATTCCAGTGCCTCACCACCCTCTCAGTAAAGAATTTCTTCCTTAGATCCAATCTAAACTTCCCCTGTTGAAGTTTTAACCCATTACCCCTTGTCCTCTCACTACAGTCCCTGATGAAAAGTCCCTCCCCAGCATCCTTGTAGGCCCCCTTCAGATACTGGAAGGCTGCTATGAGGTCTCCACGCAGCCTTCTCTTCTCCAGGCTGAACAGCCTCAACTTTCTCAGCCTGTCTTCATACGGGAGGTGGTCCAGTCCTCTGATCATCCTCGTGGCCCTCCTCTGGACTTGTTCCAACAGTTCCATGTCCTTTTTATGTTGAGGACTCCAGGACTGCACACAATACTCCAAGGGAGGTCTCACGAGAGCAGAGTAGAGGGGCAGGATCACCTCCTTCGACCTGCTGGTCACGCTCCTTTTGATGCAGCCCAGGATACGGTTGGCTTTCTGGGCTGCAAGCGCACACTGAAGCCAGCTCATGTTCATTTTCTCATCGACCAACACCCCCAAGTCCTTCTCTGCAGGGCTGCTCTGAATCTCTTCTCTGTCCAACCTGTAACCGTGCCTGGGATTGCTCCGACCCAGGTGTAGGACCTTGCACTTGGCATGGTTAAACTTCATCAGGTTGGCATCAGCCCACCTCACAAGCGTGTCAAGGTCCCTCTGGATGGCATCCCTTCCCTCTGGCGTATCAACTGAACCACACAGCTTGGTGTCATCGGCAAACTTGCTGAGGGCGCACTCAATCCCACTGTCCATGTCACCGACAAAGATGTTGAACAAGATCAGTCCCAACACTGATCCCTGAGGGACACCACTCATTACTGGTCTCCAGCCGGACAGTGAGCCATTGACCACAACTCTTTGGGTGTGGCATAAAAAAAAAATAAAAAAATTAAAAAGTAAAAAAAAAGATCATCTGTCTGATCAAGCTGACAGCCTGTCTGCATGGGCATCGGTGGAGGGAGGGAGATACTGTGACCAAGAAGAGCTGGCTCCACTACTTTCACTACAGTATCGATATAGTTTGGCATAAGTCTGTTGATTCTTTTGAGAACAGAGTTGGGGGAGGGGTTTAAGGGGTTGTTGTCAAATCTTGGTATCTTTTGTAATCAAATGGTAAATGTGACTTTCAGGCTTCAATCACACTATCCTAAGACTCTCCTCCAAAACCATACTCACACATTTCCTAGAGCACTTCCAACTCACATGGTGCTCTCAGTTTGCTGGGAAATGTATGTGTGCAAAACAAAGTGTGTAGTCAAATGTTCATTGCCCTGTCAGCCAAGAAGCTAAGTTGCTTCTTAGAGATTTACAAACACATAAGCGATTTTTAAAAATAAATTAAAGGCCAAAAAATAAGAAAATTTTATCAGGTGGATCACTTGGAGAATATCCTGATCATCTCACCGATTAATAAATGTGTCTAGGAATGTGTTATATTTCTACTGTTTCCTTCCTGGTACAGACTGCCTGCCATATTGACAGCTGTGTAGCACTAATATTTTATTTTCAGGTCATAAACTGCTTGCCTATCTTTTTTAGCTCATAAAACACTTATTGCCCTACCACAGTGTCTAACAGGATATATGTTCACTTAATCTGTGACTTCCTCCATTTTTTAATATAAATTTTCAGACTTCCTGAATTCTGAAATAGGCTTTCTAGCCACTTTGTGCTTTGCTCGTAAATGGCTGCCATGAGTTGAGGTTCAGGCCATCTGTCATCAGCTTATGGCATCAAAAGCAAAGACAAATGAAAAAATCAACGAGATTCAGGAACTCGCTACATATTTTACTTTTCATGGCTAATTATTGCTCTTCATAGAAATGCACTTCTGCCTGGATTGTTTCAGGGACAGATCTATATTTTTACCCATAATTTAGGTGCCTTACATACATCATAATTGTTACAGTGCTATGCTGGGAAGAGTCATTGTGGAAAAACTACGATATGTGTTAGGTGACCTGATAATGATTATGTACAATTTATTGCATTAATTGGACAGTTGTTATCACAGTAAATGTCACAGGGATTTGTCTGTGTGGCTTGTGCAATGCCAAGCTACTAACCTGCCACTTGCCCTTTTGAAATTAAATGTTTCAGTAGTTGCATTATTCTAGTAAACTTAAATAGTTGTGCGATAGAAAGTTCTATGAAGAAAGAGTAATCACATTGCATGTGTTTGATCTCCTGTTTGATTTAAAAATAGTTCCTCTGCATAAAGTATCACCAATCTTTACACTTGCCCATTCCAAAGACATTTCAGAGTAGACGATCTTGGTTCTTTAGACCTGTGGAAAAGTATTAATAGTCTAATCTCATGAGCAACATGCAAAAATGTGTTAAGAGTAGTTGCATTTATGAGTAAATACCAGGAACCATTGAAACGCACAGTGCTAGCTTCAGATTCTCTCCCTTTCTGCACTATTCTAGATAGTCCATTGCTGTAGTTTGTGTAAGCCAATTAATTAGAAAAAAAATTAAATAACGTATTGAAGAATGTCCCTTTGCCCTTAGATTTCCTTCACGCTGAGATGCTGTGAACATCTGAAGAATTATTCAGGACACTACGGTGTCTAAAATAGGCTATTTTGACAGGTGTTAAGGAGAAATGAGATAAGGTTAATCTATACAGCATGTCTACTTACTGGAGATTGTCTGACACATTGCTATTACTCTGGTGCTACAAAGGAGGAATATTTCACTCTCTCATTAGTAATTGCAAGTTAGCTATTAATTTACTGTAACATGAAAAGTCCAGTAAAATATCTGTTCTTCTTGATCCAAATGCAGGAGTGATAGTCCAAAAGTGGAATTAGTGGGCAGTACAGTATCCGGCACTCTAGAGAAAGACTCCTCTGAAAGAAGCAATGACATCGGTAAGTTATAGTGCTTTTTAAAGTTTACCTAAGAAGTTTATGGTGCAAATTTCTGCTTTTTAGTGACTTTGTTATGATTTGAAAGGTAGATTGAGGGTTTGGCAATGTATGTGAGTGCATTTATATAATGTTTTAATTGCAGGATTAAAGGATCATTTCTGCTTTACTTAAAAAGTTTTATCAGGGTTTTGTGTTTAAATAAAAAAAATAAAAAGGAAATACAGAATAGTGAGCAATTTTGAATAGGAGGGCTTTTGTTATTTCTGTTTAAAAGTCTGAAAAAAGTGAGAAGGCCAACAATAATAAGTCATACTTGTTTAACAGATATAATATTAGTGCTGCCCTACTTTTAATGCTATGAAAGATTGTGGGTTTGGTGCAGTTAGTAACCTTTACCTTTTCCAATACATAAGAACAGAGACCCAGTTCAGGCCAATTTGAATAAATTTTACTGCAAACACCAATTAAAAGCAGTCTAAATTTCTCTTGAAAATAATGATCTATGTTTCTGCAACACAAACAGTTTAGTCAGGAAATCACCTGGACAGGAGTAACAAGAGGTTATTTTTCTGTCTTCTCTCATCCTCCGTCCTTCTCAAGTTGGCAGTGCAGGAGAGATGTTTGCTGGGGTGGGTGCCGCAGTAAATGGCACTTGGAAAGCAAGGTGTTCTGACTCTTGCCCCAGGGCTGTAAGCAAAAGCTTCGACAGCCATCTTCTACCTCTACTTAGAAATACATCAGCAGCAGCTGCTGCTGTCACTCTCCTCCTGCAGTCGCAGCTGTGCCATGAGACCTGTTTTTGTAAAAGGCAGAACGAGGGTACCCTGAATGTGTAAGCATTGCTACCTTTCACTGGTACCCTTAAATGTTATTTCAGTGGGGCTGGTTTCTACCCAGACTGCTTTATTAATAAGATCTCTCTGTAAAATAGTATACATGCAACAGCCAAACCTGACTTTTCTTTGGGCTTGAAAGCAGAGCTATATAGACAGAGTGTAATTGCAGTGAAATCAATTGCTGAATTAATTTCATATAGGTTTATAAGCTTTCCAGCATCCATATGTCTGCTTTTTTTTTTTGACCTTCTGCTGTTGGTATGGTTTATGATAGTAACATTCTTCTGGAGAAGCGAGTAGTATGTTTTTCCCAGATTTTCATTTGGGATAAACATGGAAAACTAAAAGCTTGTGATAAATTGCATGGATATTTTCATTGTAGAGATTCATATAAAAGAATGGTATGGAAATACAGTCAAATTATACTATTTAGTGTTTGTTACCCATGTTTACAAATTTGCTTCAAAGCATGTAAGCCTTTGCTTACTTGAAAGAGAAAGATATAACTGCGGACAGGATATAGTGGTGTGGTGGAAGTAAACTTTTTTAATTCTTGTTCTAATTTCATAGAATAATAAAATCATTTCCTTGGAGTCCCTTTCGTTATAAAATCTTACAGTGTTTTGTGTTGTTGGGGGGTTTTTGGTTTTGGTTTTGGTTTTTTGTTGGTTTTTTTTTTTTTTTCTCTCCTGGATTTTTCTAACAATTTATAAAAGGTTTGGTAGGCAATTTGATTTGTAATAGGTTTTGTTAATCTCCAGACTTTAGGGGGTGTCGGTTGTTTTGGTTTTTTTTTAATGGGGAATAGGAGCCAACAAGACTCCATAAACCAAACCACACACACAACATGTTGCAAAGGGTTTAGCTGGTGACCTTCTTTTACCACTAACAAGGGGAACCTGTTGAGCCCAAGGCTGAAATAGTGTGAACACTTAAATAAGTATAACTTGATAGGGTCAAACCAGAATGGCATTTGCAAGGGCAAATCATGTCATTCTAGCCTGTTAGACAACTCATTAAAAGAAAAAAAGAAATAAATTATGATTTTGGAATGAAAACGAGCCCAAAGATCATAAATGTTATAAATTTTCAGGAAGCTTTTGATGGCTCATGTAACATACTGTTAAAAAAATAAACAGCCTTTTAAAAGAGGGTAGAGCAATAAACAAGAACTTAATAAGCCAGAACAATTCACAGTGGATTAATGTCTTTTACTATGAGAGAAGGTTTGGAGTTCAGGACAGTTTATGGGGCAGAGTAATTGGAAAGATTTATGATAAATGTGTTAGATATATTATTTATTTACAAAGAGAACAATGGGTTGGAGAAATCATGTGGCTAAAATGAGTTATTAGTAAAAATGATAAATGAGTGAGTGGAGTTGTGCAATGTATTCCAAAATACTGATGCATCAGGCAGTGTGAGTCCATATAATACTTAACTATGATATATGTTACTGGTGTTGGCCAGTGTTGTGTACTTTTGGTAGGACAGGCTCAGCTTCTCTGAGATTCATCCTTCTAGTGAAAAATGGATCTGATTAAATCTACCATTTGATGTCTTTTCATCAGTTCAAATTTACACAAGGAATTAGAGTGGGCCTCTATGACAGACAAGGTGGGGCTTAGCAGTAGCCTTTGAAGAAAATGGAAGTTAAATAGCCTTTGCAGCAGCTCAGTTGTACAACCATTCTGGTTACTGGGATCTTCTTTATTCCGCCATTAGCTCCAATGCCAGTCCTGGGCTCTTAGAGCTCTTGGGGGGACAGAGGAAAAAGCAGCAGTCAGTTGCAAGTTGCCTTGCCCTCTTGCATGCTTATGCCGATTACTGGTGGTGAATCATGGACTGAAAATGAATACTACGGAACTCTCCTGCCTTTCGTGCGCTGGTGATGTGAAGCTGGATAATGGTTGTCACTTTCTTAGCTCCATAACTAGTCTAAAGCTCTTGTTCTTTTGTTCAAAGCAGAGATGTACAAAAGCACTGCATAGAGTTTTGGTTATAAAAGCAAACCGTACAATAGCTGGATGGAGAGCACTTTGCCATCCTGTAAAACCATTTTTAAGGATTTCTAAGTTGGTACTTTATCATGGTGAGACCAAAATGTTTCTGATAAGGCAGGAAAAGGTACAGGGTCCTTCCATATGCAATCTCCCAAAAAACAAACAAGTGATCAGCAACAACAAAATCAGTAATTCCATCAATGATTGAGAAGCAATATGCAGAGGTGAATTGGGGAATTCAGGTTCAAAACTTGTGTTCTGTCTAGGTCTGCAGTTCTAGATCAGTGTGTTAAACATTGCATGTTTCGGAAATGGCATTTTTCTATTTATTTGTGAAGTAATATTGCAGTAGTGGATTGGTGTTGTCTAAATAGAAAACCCCACACCTTTAAAAACACCTTTAAAAACGTTCTAACCCAACTTTACCAATCAGGAAGGTCACAAATGCTGAGGTGATGTGTAATACTATACGTAACATTCATATATGAAAAGTTATTTTTATGTAGATGTTAGCACATGGCTTGATTTCACTAGCATGTTCTGCAGAGTTGTGACTTGACATTTAAATTTCTTGATGATAATACAGAACTGATTACAATTTTGCAATCTGTTCTGACAAGAGCAATTTCTGTTCAGCAACATCTCTGCTGATTATAGATATGATGCCAGTTATTACCACTGTTGCTCATGCCTTTGCTTCTTTCCACAATCCTTACAAAAAGCATTGAAAAACTAGCCTTCAGAATACATTATTTAAGAGGAACCATTCCCCATTCCTCCTCACTTCTTTTGTTTTCTTTTTCCCTGTTTTCAGTGATGCCTTTACTTTCCTTTCCACACATCTTTCATCCAACTTTTCCTATTTACATCTCTTTGCCATGGGTAACTCTTCTTCATTTCATGAGGGTAAGGCACTTTTTTTCTCCATATCTCTTCTGTCCTATCTTTGCTTTAGTTGACAATATGTAGCAAACAAATACAAGAAGTATTTTGTAGAACACTTATTATATACATGGCTATTACAGCTTTTTTTTTAATTAAAAGTTGAACCTGAGTGTACTGTGACAGAAAATCTTTCACCATAGCATTGAAATTAGAAATCAGTATAATTCATTATTGTACCATAAGAAATTTTAGCGGTGGACGTGACATGCACACTGTCAACGCTGTGGTTTCATTAACCTGTTCTTACAGACAGATGATGTCATTGCAAAGTTTAGTGCGTATATTTCATTATGATGTCCTTACATGTTACAAAGCAAAAAAACATTCAGTAACATGCTAGAGTGGTTCTCTAGTCTGAAAGAGATAAAACAAAACAAAACATAGAAATCTGAAGAGCACTCACTGGCTTTCAGTGGAAAGTGCGTGGTTGTGTCACCCAAGACTTTATCTGCACTATTGCTATGGTTAAATCTTAGTAGTTGCACCAGTTGCTGTATCTCATGTACCAATGCCAGGGTAATGAAAGAAACATCTAGCACATATAATAGCTTACTAGATCAGAAACTAATGCTTCCATAAAATTACTGAATTATGCCAATTAATTATTGGTATTGAGTTATTTCTGCAAGTGAGGATTTTAACTATATATATACATGCACACTTTGGAATCCAGTGCTGAAACAAGTCTTGTCTATCTGAAATAGGCTTGCTTTGGAATCATCTAACACTTAAAATCATATGGATGTAGGCTGAGTGATTTAAAGAATAAGCCACAAAGAAATAAAAATAGAAAATCTACTGGGGTAATGCTTAGTTAATACACATGAGAAGCAGTTTCAGTGCTTTGCAAAAAGACTGAGCTGCACAGGCGCTTCCCACACAGAGCCAAGCAGACACATCTTTTCAATATTTTTCCTGGCTCTTTACACATTTTGCATAGTATTTATGAAAGCAGTTAATAATCTTTATCAGTGCTAACATAAGGCATGTATGCCTTCATTGATTCCTGCTTAAACATATAGTGTTGGTATGAGTTTTCTTAGGAGATTCCTTGAAAGCTGGTTAACATGAGTCCATTTTTCAGCATTTCTTCAGACTTTAATCTTCAGAGCATTTGCTGGTGGATCGTGGAGTATTGGCCGAACCCACGTTAGTAGTCGTACGCTTTTTTTGTCTTTCCTTCTCAGGCTGGTGCTAACTTGCCTGGAAAGGTGCCTAAAAATCCCTTACTTGAAAATATCTAATAAACAAATTAAAAAAATCTTCAGTGTATCTTGTTTCCTTGAACTGTGTTTGTAGTTCTTCTAGAGCTGTAACATGCTCATGTTTGTCCAGAGAGATGATCACTGCACCTCTGGAAGAAAAAGTGATCTGATAAGATTTGGGCCACACTAGGGAAAAAGGTGGGGAATATTTCCAGTTTAAGGCTGTAGAATGGAGCAGGTTTGTCTTTAAATCATAGGCTGTTATAGTGTGAGACACTATAATTATTTAGCCTGAAGGCACAGAATAAAAGTTGGAAAAAAGAAAATACTGGTAAGTATAAGGGTTGGAGGACAAAATGTGACTTTCATAATGAAGACTGAAGTCTGCTTAAGCAGTTATTTCTTTCTATGCTGCTGTTTATGCTAAGTTTAATAGAGTGAAACAAAGGAACAGAATTGCCTAACTGGGTTAAGTGGTAATATTTATGCCAGCAAATCAAAACTACCCATAAACATAGTTGTGAATTGTAGATATTGGGATTTGTTAACATATCAGGGATATGTTAATGGTTTATTACATAAAATAATTAGGTCTCTTGCCCCAGAGGGTCCAGAAAAAGCCAGTAAACCAGAAATTTAAACCGTTCTCCATGTGGGGGAAGTTGAGGTGCATGAAAACAGCATATCCATTTCTTCTAGCTCAGTTTTCTTGACCTTTCAGTTCTTTCTTGGCATCTTCTGAATCGTTAAAAATAAAATCCTTATGAGGGCACTGGCAAGTGGTTAGCGAAGCTCATTATGGCAGCTTCCTACATTCAGCTATTAAAGCCATAAAAGTTAGGACTGAAAAGGAATTATGTATATGTACTTTAGGAAAGGTAGCTGTCCAGTGATTGTCCTGAGAAGCCAGGTGAGCTAAGCTGTTTCCCTTCCAAGGGAAAGAACCATGTGGGCAGGACTCCTTGGCACATTGCTGTTATGCTCCTGAACACAGTAACCCTGCATCCAGGGAGCTCTCCTACTGAAAGTCCATTACATAAATGTTAAAAAGAAGTCCGCAGTTCATTATGGATGAGATTCTGCTGACCTGACCCTGGCTGGGAGCATGGCTGTATTTCTTGAAGGGTACAGTGCTATTCAGCATTAAGGGAGTAGCAGAATCTGGGTGCTTGAAGTAGTTAAAATAATTGTGGTCTTCTGAAAGCTTCCAGTAATATTCAGCATGGTTAATAGTTAATTAGTGCTATATATTGAACAGACATTAATGCAGAAGGTTTCATCTGCAGTATCTCTCTCATTTGACCACTTTCAAGATTATTGGATTTAGACCATATATATATATACACACTATTTCCCAAGCCTGTTGTCAATCTTTTGCATGTATTGAAGATGATTATGAAATGAAATCTACCTCTGTGGCTTTTGTGACATTATTATCTTTAAATGAATTGAATGACACCTTTGCCTCATTGCTTGCAGCCCTGCTGAATTTCTGTTCTATGAAAACCTCACTGTTAGCATTCTGAATGCATTGATTCTGTTATCCATCAGTTTCCATTTCAGTTTTCTCAACGTGAAATCTCTCTACTAATTCAAAAAACTTTCTGTCTTCATTATGTATAAATCACTTTGCTGCCCAAAGACTTAAAAAAAAACCTTAAATGTAAGATGAAGTGAAGGCTTGGTCACATTTTATGCCAGAATTGTAAATGCAGGGGCAAAAAGGGGGAAGGAAGGAAGCATTACCATTTAACTTTTACTCTCCGGGTTTTTTTTTCTTGACAGGGAGAGGTTGAAGGTTATTTTCCAGGAAGATACAAGTCTAATGAGCCAAGAATGTTTTTCTTAAATAATTGTTTTCTTGGATCTGGGCATGCTTTTAAAAACATCATCATCATGCTTCAAGTAACTATCTTTCCAAATGAACACAGCAATGGGGAAAAATATCCTATTCTTAACTGGCTTGGAAGAGTACCAGGGAATAATTCTTGCACAGATAATATTTTTCATATTTGTTAAGTATGTTTGCTCAGTAAGTCAGGCATTTTATTGTGTACTACACTACTGTATTAGAATTACTCTTTCTTACCATGTCATGAATTACTTCATTAATTACCTGCTTGATCAGTGAGACTGTAATAATGATGAATGTATCTATTTATAGTATCATAGAATCAAGTAGGTTGGAAAAGACCTTTAAGATCATCAAGTCCAACCTTTACCCCAGGTCTGCCAAGCCCACCACTAAACCATGTCACTAAGGTCAAACTGATCTCCCCTCAAGATCTCCCCTTATGGCTGCCCCTCATGATCTCCACTCGCCACCACCCTTCATCTGCACCCATAGTGGCCCACACTGTATAGTTGCCACGCCTACCACCCATGGCTGCCCCTCACACCCCGTGGCTGCTTCTGCTCTCTGCTCATGATGTTCCCTCATGATCTTCCTTCATGGCTGCCCCTCACCTCTCATGGCCACTCCTCACATCCCATGGCTGTCCTTGCTCTCTGCTCATGATCTCTGGTCACAGCCCCCCCTCCTATCCCCTGCTGATCTCCCCTCATGAGTGCCCCTACTTTCCCCTCATGGCCACCCTTCCTCTCCCCTCATGATCTCCTCTCACGACAGCCCCTCACCTATTGTGGCCACCCCTTGTCTCCCCTCATGATCGGCCCTCATGGCCTCCCCTTCTTTCCCTTCACAATCTTCCCTCATGACCACTGCTCATTTCCCCTCATGGCCACCCCTCCTTTCCCCTCACAAACTCTCCTCATGGCTGCCATGGTCTCTCATGGCCACCACTTGTCTCCCCTCATGATCTCCCCTCATGGCTGCCCCTTTTTCCCCCTCACAATCTTCTCTCATGACCACCCTTCCATTGTGGCTGCCCTTTTCTCATCATAATCTCCCCTCACGACCACCCTTCATGGCCACCCCTCATCTCCCTTCATGTTCAACAGTTTTTAAATTAATATTTTCCAGGTTTTGTACAACAGCCACATGTATGCACTGCAGGGCCTGTTTCCACCCATAACAAGGATTAACCAATAGCTATCTGCTTTATTGCGTACACTGCCTTCCCCACTCCGTGTACTTCTCCAGGCTCCTGTGCCTCTTTTTGCTTCTCCAACTAAACAAGCCTTACCTACTTAGCTACAAGACCAGATTACCATCAGAGCAGCCTCCTTTCTGCTTTTCATGGAGGTGGGTGTTCAGCATGTTTTGGACCAGGATCCAATCCTCTCCAATGCTCCATTCTCTCTGTAAAGGAGGGTAGGAAATGCTCCTTCCAAGACACTCTGGAAGACTCGGTCTACAATTGCTTGTAAACCACTTAAGTAGTAAGTGATACAGAAATCCAATGAAAATCAACTATTTTTTGCTTAGGGAGCAGCATTGTTAACCGATGGGTGCCCTCTATATTCTATGTGTTCAATAGAACCTTCCCTACTGTTTTCAACTAGTAAACACTGCTGGACTAGGGCCGAGTTCAGGTCTGTTGGGTGCTGCTGCTGCATTACTGGCAATTAGCATGGCTGTGAATACAGTAGACCAAAAATTTTTTTTTTAATGGCTCCATTTGGTCCAGCTCAAGCTGGATGGTTTTATATTTAGTATGCCAATGAAAGTTCCTGGTTTCTGATAGCTACAGAAATACAAGCTAAAATCAGATATCTGCATTTACTGACCTCAGGGAGTATAATGTAGTCACAGCCATCTAACCTTGCTTTCCATCAGGAAAAAATAATTGAATAACCTGTATGAGTGAATTCATTATTGAATCTAGAATATAAATGAGAGTAAAGCAGAAGTCTTTTGGGTGGTTTTGTGCCTCATTTTACTAGTTACCAGTTTACTAGACGGTAATTTTCCTGAATGACAGTGGAAGATGGTGATAGCCTAAGCTGCAGAGTGGATTTGAGAGTGAGAAGCACATCTAAATAATGAGAACAAACTGGGGGATAAAGGGTGTATGGAGGTACTGGAAGTGGATTTTCTATTTTAGCATTGTACCAAGTGTTGTCCCTTACACTTACATAGAATTTCATTTATAGGATCAGCTGAATGGCTGTGATTTAACTAGTTTGGCAGCAGATTCTACCTGTGGAACCTTTATGACCTCTGTTCTACTCTTTTTATTTTTTTTATTTCAGGACAGGTGCAGGCTGCATGTGTTTATTTTTCTAGCTATTTTATCTTTTTCCTCTAGCTAGGAAAAAAATGAAGATTCCTAGTATTTCTTGATAATAGAAACTTTGCACAGAAATGCTTATTTTTCATGGTATTCATAAAATGTGTGGAGCATAAAATTTTATCTGCAAGTGCTTATGGGTCTCAAGGACACAAATGCATACACTCTGTTTATAAATGTATTTTACAATTTATGCATGAATATTTGATTATTCTGATCAAACATAGAATTCTAGGTAATTATTAGTTTATTTAAGCCAAAGTAACACATTGAATTAATGCCTTCACTATTTTTTTCATTGATTGTTTTCCATATTGGTATAGATGCTTATCTTTTGTAGGAACAGAGGAAGGGACAGTGGTGCTTACCATAGAAGCGGCAATACAGAGAGAGGGAAGTCATGCACTGGAGCCTTCCTAGGCTCCAAGATAACTTCAGCCATTTGCTGGCCCCCCAAAGCAGTAGTCTGCTCTTCCTCTCAGTTTTTAGAAGGTCGTATCACTCCTCTGGTACTGATACTGGTTCTTCCTTCAGTGTGGGTGTTTTGGTGGCTGGACACCTGCTTTTGGAAAATGAGCTGGATTAAAACTAGCTCAGGAAAAAAATGTAGTAAAAACAGGTAAGAAAGAGTGGCTGGGAGAAGTGGAAGGATTGCTTCAGTCTCCACTTGTATTTACGTATGTGAGCTTCATATGTTTATAAACAAATGTATATTTTTGGTGGCAATTTATTCTTGCTGTGCAACTTTACAAAGTAACACAGTGGCAAAAATAAAGACTATTAAAATACATCACTGATTTGTTTTGTTATCTTAAGCAAGTCATTTAGCTATCTCACACATCAGCTTCAAATTGGATGTTACTGGAAACTAGCTCTTACAGTTGCATTTTTTTGGACTCCAGATAGGTTTTGTGCTGTCTGCCAATGTTAGCTCATTTTTACTCTAAAAGCACTGCAGCCTTACCTGATACATTTGGCTTTGCATTGCCAAATTCCCCTTGACAGACTGAGCGACCTACCTTTGCATGTAGGTTGCAACAGTCAATAAAAAAGCAATGAGAGAAATACCTGGTAGAGGACAGTGGGGTCACTTGTTATATATAAGAAGAGTTGCTCCAAAAATAGAGCTGTACTTGGAGGTGAATAACCTTAGTCTATTTCAGGGCTATTGAAAGAGGTCTCTTTCTTTTTTTATCTCCCAGAAATGGAAGAATATTGCTGAATAAGGAATTTCTGATCCCCTTTGCTTCCTAGCTGCCAAATCATGAGTACTTGGAATCAGCTTGTGCCCTTCAGCACACATAGCTTACTGCACAGGCCTATTAATTAATTCGTCTTTCCATTGTGTAATTTTGTGCGATGGTTGTAATATGGCTGGATCTTCAGAGATTCATTGTTCTATAACAGTTCTGAAAGTTAAGTGCGCAGTATATATAACTATTAAAAGTAATTTCTTCCTACATGCGTGCAATGAAAAATAGTGTCTGAATAATGAATATTATTCCAGTATTTGATTAATGTCTGAAAGTAATTTTACAGAATTTTTATATCTGTTGTCTTAAGTGCCTCTTGCAGGTTTTCTAACTCATTTCTGCTTAACATATGCAGTAGGGTCTTTTGAAATGGAGGTGAGTGAAACTGATATAACCCATAAAAATAGATGAATGGTGTTAAGCCATTTGATTCAGGCACATAATCACAAGCTGTGGTATTCCTTCAGCCTTCACATCGTTCTTTCACGTAAACATGCTACCACGTCACTGGATTCAGTAGACAGTTCCCCAGTGCCTTTCACTAACTATGAAGACAGTTGATACTGCATTTGAGAAGACCTGTTTTTCCTGGGCTCTGTACCGCTTCAAGAGCCTGTTGCAGTTTTTACTTACCATAACCTCTGGACTACAGGAGGGAGATAATCTTCTCACCTATAGCTACTAGAAACTATGCTGCCTGCAGGAACCTACAGATCACTTCCAGCTAGTTCATTCTCATTCTGTGCTCCCCTAAACAGTTGCTGCAGATGCGGCACTGACAGTAAGGTTCTTGAGATGTGTGCACCGTCTCACCTCTCCAATTATTCAAGAAAAAAAATTATTAAGCCCTTTAGTAGCAAGATGGAATTTTTGAAACTGTTTATTCCAAGCCATACAACCCATGTCATTTAGCTTTCACTACAATGAAAATAAAGCCAAAGGCTCCTCTACACATTTTCCCTCTGCTTTATTGTGTTTGAGAGGGAAGGGTAATTTTGCTTAGTAAGGGTGACTGAATTACAGCCACCTTTCACTTCCAGGTTTTTAGTGTCATCAAGGTGGCTAAACATGTGCAGAACACTGTCACACAGTGGGGAAAATGGGATTTGGTTTCTTTGAAATTAGAAAAAAAAATTGTGATTCTTTCCCTTTGAGGACAGTTTCCAGAAAACCTATTCAATTCTGTTTTATTTTTAAGACTTGGAAGGTTTTGACTCTGTAATACCAATTGCTGAGAAGCTTAATCATCCAACTACAACTAGACCAAAAGCTACTGGCAGGCGACCACCCTCCCAGTCTCTCACATCTGTAAGTTAATTTTCCATTTCTCTTAAAAATATTTTTTTCTGATTTTTCACCCCTCCCCCATTTGCATTCCCTGGTGGTTTACATTTCCACAGCCATTCCTGCACATGTACAGTGAGGCAGAGAAATGCAGCCCAGGAAAATTAGTGTCAAAAAGCTGTCAGTGTTCTGAATACTGATGTTTAAAACATTCCCTCCCTTATAAGATCTGTAACCCCTTATTTGGGTGCTGCCAAGTATTCCTTGCCAGCCATGACTGAAGCCAGAAAAATCCTTTTTAAAAATCTGTGGAATAAACTAGTTTGTTCTAAGTATTAAGGATTTTGAAAGTGATTCTCAAAAGAAGCAATTCCTTTGGTTTCTCTAGGACATTTACCAGATTTTGAGCACAAACAGACCATTTCAGCCTTTGACAGCTCTCCTTGAGCCATCATGTGTTTCTTCACATTAAGCTCACAATCATACATATAATGGTGATTTAAATTTCACACTTTAATATGTGTCTTTGGGCAAATTGATCTCATAAACCATACTTGAGAAACCACTGCTTAGTTTTTTTAGTGTCATCTTCTTTGGGGTTTGTTCATTTCTGTGCTTTTTTGCATTCTGAAATATCAGAATGACAGCAGCTACTGATGGTTGCCTGTGTTCATGTTGCTGAAGAAAAACAAAGTGGAGGGAAACAAAAAGGATTATTGTGAATCTGATAGAATGCGTAAAAGAAAGCTTTCAAAATTAACTACATATAAATATAGGAACAAAAGATGACTGAAAAGGTTTTTCTTCCCCTGTCAAATCTCCAGGGAAAGGAACAAGGGGTGGAAAGAATCTTCTCTGTTTGTACCTTTACAGAGGCCATGAACAAGGCAGCCCTGCAGCACCAGCAGTGTGCATGGGCAGCAGCAGCATGGGTCCTTTGAAGAGCAGCAGAGTGAGACCAGCACTGAGCAAAGCCATGGCAGAGCTGCCCAGGTGGCAGAATTGGCATCGCCACAGCATAGTGCTCAGTGTCCTAGCCAAATATGCTCTTCTTATGGACAGGAAGGTGTTTTCTTCTTACAACATAGTGCAATGCAAAGATGTAAATTAATGGTGGATTTAACTCTTAAGTCTATCTGATTTCATGAATCCTTTGAAAGCATTCTAGCCTTGCAAATAAGATGTAAAAAAGAAGGGGTGGGGGGAGAAAGAGTCCTGGTTTTAACTTTGAAAATGATAACTAAAAAAAAAATAAAATAAAAATGTCCTCACGTAATGCTCTTCTACTTCCTTTGTCAAATTATTGTACAGTGAAAATACCTGCCTTTTTCTTTTTGTTTTCCCTTTCTTGTGGTGTGTGTGTTTGTCTACCTAGTCATCCCTTTCAAGCCCTGATTTCTTTGACTCCCCAAGTCCTGAAGAAGAGAAGGAGAAACATATTTCCATTACTCAGAAAACTGTTGAAGTGTCAATGAAATCAAGAACTGTTACAATATCACAAGTAAGTTAATTGGAATGTGTCTGCTTAACCTTGTTATGTGCATATTCATTTTTTAAAACTGTATTAAAATATTTATTTTCAAATTTTAAGTCAAGAGTCACCTGGTAACTAGCCTTTAAAGAAGCTTGAAATGTAAAGGTTACTAAAGTTTGTTCTATGTCTGGAATGAATTGCAGAGTTCAAATGTCTCCATAGCCATACTGCGAAAAAAACCCTTCTAGTGTAAATACATTGCACAGAATGAGAGAAGCTAGGGAAATAAATTTCAGAAACACAGGCCTTTCAGGGCAGCTGTAAATTCAGTTTACATTAGAAGAGTTTATAAGCAAATACAATTCTTTGACCCACTCTAATAGTACATGAATTGAAATTTGCAAGTATGTTAACTTTTTATACTGATATAATTGTATTCATTTTATAGGCTTGTGCCATTCTTATTGTATTTTGGTAGAAAACTGTAGGATAATCGAATATTACAGGAAGAGTGGGTATATCAGGCTTTAGAGGTTGGAGCTATTTTTTAGTACATAAGGATATCTTTAATAATACAATACATTATAATAGTATAACAAAAGTGTTTGAAAGATGGAGTCATCTTTCAAATCAAGGCACTTCTGTGATGAAATTATAAGGATAATGTTTTGCTATATAGCTCCCTCTTCTGGGAGCATCTGCATTAAGGAATACTCTTGGGCCAACATTTGTAAATTGTATGTTTGTTCCAAAGATGTAGATGATGTTCCTGTAAAACAAGATGACTGCTATCAGAAAATAGCTGCTTAAGGCTTTAATGTTGATACCAGTTAAGCTCTGGAATAAAGTGTTCAGCGTGGCTGACTCCGGTTGTGCCTTGCTCACTTACTCTGGGTTTGAGCTCAGCCTGACATCTCTTTTCAGTGAAAAGGAAACTTGCATCTACTGATATAAAGATTATTATCCATGAACAATCCATTTATATGTACTCAAATGTGCACACATATATATAAAATGTTAAAAGAGCGTTATTAAGGTCATGAAGTCAAGCATTCAAGGCTCTGGAGTGATTTGGCTTTCTTGTAATTATAACACCATTTCCATTTCTGTGGTCACACTCTTCTTTTCTGCAGAACACCTTTCTATGCAGTGCTTGCCTGGGACAGGTTCTGTGCTCAATCATGCTCCTGTAGTGGAGAAGACTGTTTTTTGAAATAAAAAACAGGCTTAGTGGATCCTGTTCTTCCTTTCCCATCACACTTTCTCCTAATTTCCATCTGACCGATTACTCTTCTTTCAGTTACTTTATCCAGCTAATGCCACTGCCCCGTTCCCCAGGTCCTTACTTATAATGTCTCCTTCCATTTCCGTACCATTTTTTCTTGATAGATTACCTTATTTGCCACTCAACTTCAGTGTCTCTTTGCCCAAGATAGAGCTCGAGGGTTACCCCATGCTTTTTCTTACTCTTGGCCAAATCAGATTTTCAGATACTCCTGGTAGCTGTCATATAATGGACACTTTAGCATTGCCAAATAGCAACATGATAAATAATTAAGATTCATCTTACTTGCCATTATGATAACTGCACTTCTACACTGTTCTATGTATACAGTTGTAGGGATTGGCACACGGAAGATCACGTGATGTGACGGGAAGTTGCTAGGAGGGACAGGAACCAGCTGACTCTGGGGAGGTGCTTAGGCAACAGATATAAGGAATTGTAACTGCACAATAAATCGTTGTTGACCCGCATTCTGTGAATGCTCTGTGTCTTGACCCTAGTTCGGAGGGAACTAGTGCTTCCGTCCCTCACCACACGAGTAGCAAGAAACTACATGCAGTGCAGTAGCTGATCGTGTCTGGTAAAGTCATGGACTTCAGATTTTTCTGTACCTTGTCTAATAAATAGAGCACTGGATTGCAATTCAAGAAGTAGGGGATCCTTATGAGCTAGGTACCTGGTTCCAAGGTAACTAGGTTAAATCTCCATTTTTCTGTTAAGTCCTTGGAGGAACAAAAAGCCATTGGTAGGTATGAGGATTCACAGAAGCTTCAGTAAACAGAGGACAGTACAGTACATTTATTTCTTATTAATATATTATCATTCTGAAGTCATGGGATTTTGTTTTACTTTCTATATCATACCAGTAAGCAAGCTTGCAGAGTATTTTGGTATTTTCATAACAATAAGAGTGACATGTAACAAATTCTTTAATTTTTATAAAACATTGGGTGTTGAAGATACCTTCATTTGTTAGTTGACAATCATGAATTTAATCTGCAAAAAAATACAACTTGGATTCTTGGCCATGCAGTTTTGAGCTCTGCAGGAGACATTGATGGATGTAGGTGTGTTCTCATAAATGTCTGAGGGAAACTCTGAGCATCCATCCCTGGTCCTTTTCTCTGCTAGGTCTGAGATCTCGGAAACGCTTTTACTGACTGATTGTAGCAACTGTGGACAGCCTTACTGAAGCTGCCTGAACTTCTGCATCCCAACTATACCCCTTCTGATGTACATGTACAAAAATAATGACTAAGTGTTATATTTATCATTGTGTGGCCAAAACTGTCCATGTTTGACTATGGACTTTCAACATCATTGAAGGGCAGCAAAACACTTAATATTTCCCTAGTGGTCTGATTTTCATAAAGCTTTCTCCAGACATTAAGTGTTATTCTTTTTGTTGCAGGTGTCTGATAATAAAAATTCCTTGCCTCCAAAACCAGGAGTTTTGACTCCTGGCTGTATTATACAACCATCACTATCTCCTTCATTGTCACCTGGATTTCACTCAATTGCTATGGGAACAAGCCACAGGCCAAATTCCCCATCCCTGTTCGGTACTGAAGGAAAGCCAAAGACTGAGTACTTAAGCCAAGGTCAGACTACCCTGGAGGAGCTGAGAACACAAATTAAGGAGCTAAGAACCATCATTGAAACTATGAAAGACCAGCAAAAGTAAGCACTGCAAATCACAGCTGTAGGTGGGATGCGTCTGTTGATGCATGATTGTGGCAGTTTCTTCTTGAGCTTGCCTTCATATATGTTATGCTGCACAGCTTGCCTTGCTGTTTGGGGGTGATTTTTGTCTGACAGAACACATTCAGCAGTGAGAATCCCAGGAAAAAAGGCTGGCACTATCCATCTGTAACAGCTTTTTTTTCTTGTGTTATGACATAAGCAGATGTTTATGGGGTGCTGAAAAAATTAAGTTACAAGTGGTAAGCAGTGAATAAGGTTATTATGTCGTTTTATTTGCCAGTAACTATTTGGAAACTTATATGCATTGATATTAATAGGAGGTGCATTTGTTCTTGTTGTAATGCAAATTAGAATAATATATTAGTATTAGTATAATAAGAAGTTCCTGTAATTATTGAATCAATTTGTTGTTTGACTGTTAACACATTTTCCCAGGAAGCTCGTATTACAAAAGAAGTAATTAAATTAGGACATTAGAAGACCTTTGTGTTTATGAGCCTGAATCTTACTATTTTAGCGTTGGGCATCTTTATTTTCTCTAAGCTGCTCATTTCTTAGGAGAAACTGGGGCTGGCATGTAGCTTTTCCTATTCCTGAGAATATTAAATATCTTGGAAGCTAAACCTTCACTTGCATTGTCAGTTGTGCATAGCCCAGGCAGGAAAAAGTAAAGGGAAAGCAGCATGCACAGACTGTGGTGAACAGAGGTGTGGGGGAAGTTTGGGAAAAGATGCAGGAGGGCCTGGTTGAAGCTGAATGGAGCCAGCAAACCCCACAGCTTCACCTCTAATGCTGGCTCTTGCTCCTCTGGTCTTCCCAGGCTTTCTTGTATGGGCTGCTTCCACCTACTGGTTTCAGTTCAAGGTGAGATCACTCAATGGGAACATGATATGTCTGCTTCAAATAGCTGTGTTCCCCTTCCGAACAAAGAAGGTGACAGCAAATCCATATTAGGGATCATTAAGTCTTATAAATTAAGTTGAAGGTTACATTTTTATTGCTGGCATAAGCAGCTTTTAAGTGGCTTAAATATGTGATAGCATGGGCAGGATTTGTGTTACCAGTTCCAAATAACCCACCAACAGCCAATCTGTCTACATTTTGTAGGGAAAAAAGACAACTGGGTGCAGATACAGTGTTGGTAACAGCTAGTTGAGATCAAAGCCTGTGGATGCAGGGAGGAAATGTATTAATCATGAGCCGTATGGGATGCGTCTTTTTATAGAGTCTGTGGTATAGCATATAATATACAAGAGCGTTCTGACTTTAGCTAGCTGTCCAGAAGAAAAAAGGTAACTAGTAAAGCAGGGAAAATACGACTCTAAGAGGTCATCTTTTGTATTTTGCTAGTTTAATCATTTCCATTCCAAACTTTTTTTTCTTTTTTGCATTCTTCCAACAGAAAAGAAATTAAACAGTTGCTATCTGAGTTGGATGAAGAAAAGAAGATCCGTCTACGATTGCAGGTACTTAAATTAGTAATGTTGTGAAGGTATTGGCAGCTTTGATTTAGCCTCAGGTATGGGAAACAAAACTCTGCTAGATTCTGGTGAATCAAAAGATACTAACATTTCTGAAAGGGACATACCTGTTCCTTCATAGTGTTGCCAATCGGTGTCATATATATCGCAGTACTGGGTTCTTATTGAAAATCCTAATTATCTAAAAATTCATCAGCACAAGGAGAGAAATTAAAAAAAAATAATTAAATACAGTATAGGATTCAAGCTATTATTTTTTTTTAGTCTCAGTTTTAATGGTTTGATGTTTTCACAAGTGAAATCATGTCTCTTTAAATCATTTGCTTTCTCCCAAAGCTTTCTGTTTTCTAGTAGGCTTGTCTTAGTGTTGATATGCTTGGAACATTATTTCATATAGCGAGATTTTTATGTCTGCTTTACAGATTGTACTCAGATTGTCTTTATGAAAGCATCCTAAACCATATAAAAGAAGGTACTCTAATTAAGACCCCAGTTATTGCTACTATCATTTGTATTGTACCTTGGCTCTAGATGTTGTCATGCTGGGTTAATCATTTGCCAGGCAGCATGCTGCCCTGCTTGTGTGAGAGTCACGGAGCCAAGCCTTTGCTAGGGTCATTGACTGTGCTGCTTCAATATGGAGTGATGATGAAACTGCTTTTCTGGGTTTTGGAGAGTGATTTGGACAAAGCCCTTAATAACACGATTTAACTTGGTCAGTGCTGAAGTGGTCAGGCGGTTGGACTAGAAGATCCTTGTAGGTCCTTGGCAACTGAAATAGTCCTATACTATTTTGTTCTCTTCTATTCTCTTTATAAGTGGTTTAGTATTGATTATATTTTATATTTTTATGCTATAGGTCAACTGTACTTTTTCTTTGTTCTCAGGGTAGAAAATCGAACTGTAATTTCACTGGGCTGTTTCCACTCAGTAAAGTGCTTGGGAATATACCAAAGAGTAACAGCATTGGGAACCATCAATATCTGTGCTCTGGGGCTGCCTAAAGAGCTTTATGCATGAAGCCACATAGAAGTATGGCTTCTAAGAACACACAACACATGTTCGGCTAAAACTGAAATTTATTCAGATAAAATCAATGAACATTTTTAGTAACAGTTACTGATTTAGTCTAAAAGGCCAAACTATTCAAAGTCTGCCTACAAGGTTGGCTTTACATCTGTAAACAGACCTGCACTGATGGTTTTAAAATTATGATCTATAATGCTTTTACTCCAGTTCAGATGTTGCATATACTGGTAGACATTCAGATGCTAGCCAAGGTGGCATTATTAGTTTTACATGAAAGTGAGAGTTCAACAAACACAAATTAGTTTAAGAGTGCTCTCAGTCCATGTATTAAAGAAAACTGCCTTGATGATAGGCCACAGTTGAGTGTCACAGGTGTATTTGAATAAATCTAATACCCCTGCCTCAGGGTTTCCAGGGTCTGTTAGAGAGGCTGAGTGTACAGCTAGGTCTGATGATGGTTTCAGCCACATCCTTTTACCACGTGGCTGTACATCCATCAGAGCCTTTAATGTGCCTAGACACAGGCTTGGTGGGTGCAGAAGGCAACTGCCATCTCTACAGGAGAGAGACAATAGGTTTTGGTCCTCAGCTATCGCTGCTCATTGTCAGCAGTTGAGTTTACTTGTGCTGTAAGTACTGCAACTGATGCAAGGACACAGTGCTCATTCTGCAAGTAATTCCTGGGAGTGAGCTGTGTGGCTTGTAAAAATTGTAATTTAAAGAGCTTGAAAGGTCTTGTGTTATCTGAGGGGAGGAAGCCGTGAGTGGTCATCTTACACAGCTGAGAAGGTCCCCTCAATTTGTAAAATCTGTGGAAATAAGAGTAGTATAAAACTCCTACTCAACACCTGCGAACAAGATGGAATATGTGCTTTTTTATCGGTACCTAGAAATGGTGCCTCAGTTTGCAAAGGCATCTAATTTCATAGCAATTTTTTTTACTTGTTTGTTTTCAGATGGAAGTTAATGACATAAAGAAAGCTCTTCAATCAAAGTGAATGCTTGATAGGTGGAATGTTGCATTATTCTTCATGACTGAGACTCAAATTTATGCCCCAGCCAAAATAACTTTGTGCCAAATGATTTAAGAATTGCCTCAACATCCCTTTATCTGAAGGATTAGCACAACAGTTTTTGATAGCACAACAAAACCACCAACAATGAGGACAAAACTTCCACCTGAAGCAGTGCTGCACAGCACTAGTTGTGACTGAAATTGATCCTCTTGTGCTAAAGGCTCTCTACTTCAAGATCCTAGATGAAATGAAAACTCAGGCAGTTTAGTCCATAGTGGTACTATTTTGATGATATTTTTCCATAAATAAAATGTATTTCAGATTATCTGTTTACAAGCTTTATGATTTTGACTTTTGGTTTCTAATTGTCTTTTGTCACAGATTTTAAAATGTTTCTACTGCATATAGCCAGGAATGAATGTTAATGTTGGGGCTGGAGGGATTATTTTTGCTTCAAGATAGAACAGCCTACTTTTTGTTATGGTTTTAAGTTCTGTTAAATATGCAATTTTATGTCCCCAAATCCAATACAGTTTAAACTTACATTGTGTATAGTAATGTATTTACAAGAAGGAAACAAACCAACAGAAATCTGGTCTTTGCAATGATTTGTGCCTTTCTTTGCCATACACTGACTGGAGCCGGTCACAAGCCAGGTCTCCCTAATGTAGCTACCACGAAGACTCCTGTCCCTGGTGTCCAACGGAGGCCACCTTCCCAGTGTACTGCTCAGTCAAGAAAGCCAGATTTGTGCAAAGTGGCAGGACAAAAGGGTGCAGCTGAAAGCAGCTTTGTCTTGAGCAGCTGTGGCTTTTTAGCTTTCCTGGTTTTGATGGGCCTCTCCCTCAACTCGAATGTTCATCTCCGCTTGATTTTTGTTAGATGATTTTAATGCCTGCCTCTGTCCCCAATTTTGCACAGAGTGAACAGAATATGCATTATTAAAGCAAAAATAAATAAAAATAATCTATAAAACGTGAATAAAAAGTTGTATTATCTCATGCACAAGGTTCTCTGTTGTGTGACATTGTTTCACTTGCTGTTTACCTGGTATTGTTTGTTACCTTATGTTGTACACTTAGAGACTGATACACTTTATAGTCCTGGTTTTGCAGCAGGACATACTTTTCATCATTTTATTGAACCCGGTGCTTGCTTCATAGAATCATAGAATAGTTAGGGTTGGAAAGGACCTTAAGATCATCTAGTTCCAACTCCCCTGCCATGGACATTTCTTCCAGTTTCTCTGTTTGCTTTTATCCTCTCAAAATAAGGTCTCCTGTTTTTTCTGTGTATGGTTTCATGGGTTCCTTGCTAGCCACGGAGTATCTTATACCTTGTCAGTAATCTCTTTTGAGTTTATACAACGCATTTAAATAATGGATATTTTTGCATAATGTGGACTGAATGGATGAGTGATATTGGTGATGCTTCAGAGGGACAAAAAAGACCCACACGAAGGATCTATTTGTCATGTCGTCGAATGCTAGAGCTGGCTCCAGCCAGCGTATCCTGTATCACAGCTGAACGCTGTGCCTGCCACATTCACACATGGTTGGCAGAGTTCCCATAATCTTTTTGATATGCATAGATATATAAAATACTCCACCATACACGAATCTTACTTTACGGGTCTCAACTGTCACTACAGAACCTCACTGTTGGAGTAATTTCCTCTACTGAACCATCTACTTCTGTTGTAACAGTGATGTCGGAGATTGAAAGGTCAAATAATGAAACTTGAGAACTTTTTTAAAAGTCCCAATACATTGCTTAATGTACAAAAACAGAAGCACTAATAAAATATTTTATCACTGAAATGTTCTTATTTAACATTTCTAAATAACTGCATTAAAATATTTTTGTACAAGGAATGATGGTGCCATCATAGCTTTCCAGAAATAAAGATTCCTAGATGTTTTTGTCATGGTTTTTGTGAAGTTAGTAGCAGTTATGAGAACAGGAGGAACTGAGAGATAAGGAATAAGAATTCTGTTTGGATTTATAGTCATACATTTGCAACATGTATCCAGAAATGAACAGCTCTAGCTTCCTAATTGCACCCCTGGAAAGAGATGAACTGTTGTATCTGTGGTAAATACAGTACTGATTCTGGTGTTGTACCTCAGAAATATAAGAGACATTTCAGAAATGTTCTGGTTTTTGCAAATGAAAGTCTAAATTTCAAAGTCAGAGTTTCCTTATACCAGACTACATTTTTTTTCTCCTGTTGAGATGATAACTTGTCAGTTTATAAATCAAGGTTAGAAGTCCAATGTATCATGCTTTGTAAATGAAGGTTAAATAAGGTTTTGTGAAAATCTTTGTTTTGAAAGTTGATTATTCTGGGAGAAGAGAGTTTGTAGAGTTACAAACTCTTCTTGTTGCTTTTCATTATATTAATAGAAAGTATTTCACATAACATACCGATTTTCCCTTTTTAAAGAGGATCAATTATGCATTAAACCTGTGGATATAAGCTGCTGCTTTTAAAGATGTTTGGGTTTATATTTAAAGAAAATTAGAAAATGCTGGTGAGCTACAAAGTGATTTTGATGTGAAAATGATTAAATATTGTTGTTTGAAGAGTTGTGTAAAATGACTTTTCATTAATATGCACACACCAGTCTTGCAGCAGACTTCTGTTTACATGTAGAAGTCTGGTGTGGAACATCAGGCTTATGCCATTGGGTGATAATATTTAAATTCTTGTTGTGGAAATTTTTTAGGTTTTTAAGAAAACAGTTTTATGTTCCTTTTATGTTCTAGTTTCAACTCTAAAAGGAGCATGTGTTTCTTAATGTGAGATCATAGCACTTGGCACTTTAAAAAGTTCTTCATGGAAATAAGATAGTAAATATTCAAAGTGTTTATTAACTTCTGTTACTTATATTTCATCTTCTGTGTTTTTCTTGTTAACATCCATTTGTAAGTGAGCAAAAGGCTTAGATGAACCTATTGTTATGCCAGTAGGTCAAAGGATTGAACACAACTGTATGCCGTAAATTTTGTTTCTAGGTGTAGGATAGCTAGCTGCCCAGTAAACTATGTGAGCTGCTTTGTGTTTTAAATGTCCATAGGAGTGCCGTACTCTGTGACAGCCAGAACTGAAATTTGCACTGGTGCAAGCAAGGTGAGACAGTGCCATAAAACATCCTCAGAAATTCATGTTCTGCTGAAGTTACAGAATTGTTTCGCTCATCTTCTTGTGGAGTTGACTCGGGTGTGAGCCAGCACCGCTTTCTCCCTGCTCACCCTGCAGATCAGGCTGCCCTGCTGTAGGAGAAGCTGCCCAGGAGCTGCAGCCTTGCCAGCATCTCTGTGCAGTGCCCCGTGCATGGTCTGCAGGCACAGAAATAATGTTTGCTGCTGCAGGGCTGGCATGGCGTGAAGATGCCTGGTGTTCCTGTTAATTCCTTGGCCATGCCACACTGCTGACAACTCTCAAACTTTTAGCCTTGGTTTAGAGCTTTTATTCTCTGTGGGCCTGTCTTGCGGGCAGGAGGCTGTGGTAAGAGGTACTGCAGTTCGTAGGGCCCACAAATACCCAAGCACCAAAAGCCAAAGGGAGAAAAGCTGGAGTGGGGGTGATGGTCAGTCAGCAGTCATAGTGCAAGGCTGGGAAGGGGAAGGAGGTTGCTGGTGTCTGCTGCTGCTTTGAAAAAAGGACCCTAAGGCTGAAAACAGGACAGAGGCACATTGTCGAGGAAAGAGTGGATAAAGAGAAGATACCTTTCACACAGGCAGATTGTGGTTTGAAAAGCAGGAGCAACTGACCGGTCTGCAACTTCTTCATTGAGGAGGCGTTTTGACTTCCTCAGTGGATGAGTCCTGCACTGCAACTGCGATTCCCAAAGACTTTGGCAAGGAGAGGAGTCCGTCAAGCATTGACTTCTGGTCAGATTAAAAAGAGCCAGGCGGGGTGGAGCTGAACTTCCCACACTAAACAAACACCAAGTACTTGTAGCCATGGTTGTTAATACCCTTCAGACAGAAATCAGATTTTGCTTGTCACCTTTGGCCTCAGCTGACTCTTGAGCTGGCCTAGGAATTAGCAGCTGGTGGCCTATTCACTTCCGCTTCCTACAGCTGCTCCCCTCCTCCTGCCGCAGTCCCTCTGCTCCTGCTGTTCCCTGCCTTTGGAAACTAACCAGCTTCCTTAGGTATTCAGCCCTGAAGCTGAGGGTGTGCCAGCCCTTCCTAGGCTGGAATAGAAAAGCTGGGGAAGCAAAAGACACTTCTTAAATACTCGCAGGAAGCTGTGGTGCTGTGTGTGCTGCTGGGGGATGAGCATGCCTTGGCACCCACCAGTCTGGGGCTGGGCAGCCCAAAGCTCTGAACCACGGCTCCTTCCCCTATACTTTCTACTTAGGTTAGTAACCTAAGTATCGGACCCACTCAACACACTGTTGTTTGGCATGAGCTCTTTGAATTAAGATGATTTCCAGTCCCATGCAATCACAAAGTTTTACAGGTAGCTAGCATAAACCACTGTCAGCCTTAGGAGCAAATGCTTGAGAGAGTTTTCTTTGCACTGCCACAGCCAGGCTTTCCTTGAACAAGCAACGCAGCTGAGTTTCCCGTCACTGCTCACAGTTCCACTGCGTGGGGGTCTGGAGTGCAAACAGCTAAACTAACAAAATGGCTTAATATTCTTGTGCATTTATTTTTTTCAGTATTAGAAATTTAATAATGTTTTAAAATGTGTTAGCACTGCAGAATGAAAAAATTAAGCTATAAATTAATTTTGTTGAAATTGTTACCCTACAAACTAGAGTGCAATCTTAGTGTATTTTAGCAAGTTAATTAACTGTAATTCTAGACAAATCTCTAGAACCATGAGAGTAATTAATTGTTCTGACACATTGTAACGGTTACAGTAAGGAGGCAAGGCCTACCAATCTCTCAGCACCTCAGATGAGTAGGTTTCAAACACTCTTTATCTTCCTTTTTTTAAAGTAGAAACAGCAACTGGAGAATGTAGATGATGACAGGTCACAGGAAAACATAATTGGCTTTTAGCAGTATAATCTTAAAAGTTTTAATAGGCTATTTATCTTGGAGAAGAGAACTTGAAAATTAGAGTGACAAAGCAAATTAGGTAAGAATGACCAGGCTTCACAAGCACTTCTGAATATTAGAACATTTAAAAAGTATCTGTTTTCAAAACTTTCTCTGCCAAAATCACTTCACTGCACCCAAACTTGGCATTTTCATTTGCTATGGAAGATTATTTCCTCAGTACAAGCTCTTCCCTGCATGCTTTGTCCCAGCTAGTTAACGACATAGGTGCTTCTATGAAGGGATCCATCAGGCTGCTCTTCACCTCCTTGGATAACAACAACAAAGAGTTTGGGGTTTTGTGAGAGCACTTTTGGGCTCTTCTTAGAGGTAGTGAAAATCAAGCTGGGCAGCCGCCTCTGCTGCAGGATAACCCATCACCTGGGCTTACCCCCTTCTGCGGATGGTTTTTGTTGTAAAGGAAACAAGTGCAGGAGACAGCACAGTTCACACAGTCTGTGCAGTGTGCTCTTTTTCCTAACACAAAGCACCAAAAAGCTTACCAACAGGTAAGGAAGGATAAATAGAAAAAAAGGTGCACCTGCATGGAAATTGCTGCTGATAGGTAATTTGGCTACTCTAGGTACAAAGAGCCAAATTTACTGAGCCCTATTGGAAGCACAGATGCAGCCATTTAGCAAATAAAAGCACAGGGCATGGGGAAACATGGCATAAATTTTGAGACCCCAACATAAGCAGTGTTGGCTGGAGAAAGCCAGTTCATTAGTGGATGGCAGGTCTCTCACCAGAGGTCCAGGATGTTTGTTCTGTGATTACACGGTCATGCCTGGCATGTGTCACTGATCTCAGGGGAAGAGAAAACTTCTGATGCTCTGACCTGAAGTACCTGTTTACCTCAAAAACACAGCTCAGTAGCCTGTGCTTGGAAGAACTCTAATACAGGAAGGGTGCCACATTACTGCAATGGCTACAAGCTTCAATATTGGACTTTGACTAATTGGGCATGTTAAAGTCAATGAGGCTTATTTGTCAAAGTGCTATTCAAAGCTCCTAAATGTCACCAGTGCAGAAGGTAACTGTCACCAGTGCACTATGCTGGAGCAGCACTTCTCTCTCCAGCTGGGTACAACTCTGCGGTAAGCCTGGGTTCTGCTCACATTTTCACTCCCCTTTCAGGTTACCAGGCCTCATGCTTCCTCTGCCTTCTCCTGCATAATTATAAATGGCGGTAATCCCAGACTTTAAACCTCCTCTTGTCCTGAATCCAACTCCTTTCCACTCTAGAAATGTGTATCTTACCACCCCTGCGACACAGAGGTCATGCAGCTCACATAAGGATGAAGCCCTTACCACCCCTGTGACACAGAGGTCATGCAGCTCACATAAGGATGCAGCCCACCACTCTGCCCATGTGAAGGTGCTGCCCATGTGATGTGATGCTGCAGCTCAGGTGAGTTTGTTGTCCTCTGCAGGCTCTGGCTAGTGTCTCTTTGCAGGCTGAACTGAGACAGTGTTGTGCATTTGTTAAACAGAAAGCAAATGAAATGCTCCACAAGTTGTTTTCATGCTGCAGAGGTGTATGCATGCCATATGGAAATCTGCAGCTTTTTCATCTTCTCATTTTGGGATGTAAGAAAGAGTATCTGACATTTGTTCTACCTGCCAAAGTAATAACCTTATGTTTTACTTCTTTATTACTGCGTGAATAGCTAAAAACACTCCAGAGCAATACTGAAATCATTCACAGTTTCCCAACTGGATTTAAACTTCTAGAGAAAACAAGGCTGTCAGGTAATAAAAAAGATTACTTTCTACTACTGCTTCTGGAAATCTTACTGCTATCATCATGTTTATTCTTCTTCAAAAAGCTATTATTTGCGATTTCCTGAAGAGGTAGAAGTTTCTATTACAAGGCTATTAGCAACGCATCTACTGGTTCCTATGAAATGGACAGGAGTGCTCTGTGCTTACTAGATGCCTTGGATTAGAACAGGAAGTGAGTTATTATTTAACTTGATTTTCACTGTGAAGAATAGGAGGAAACTCTTCGGTACTTTGGCAGAAATGTGATTTGACAATGACGGGCTGAAGGTCTTGCTTATAGCATTATAAAACTTTTCTGGTGCAATTCCCATCGTAATGGTAGATAGATGCCTGAAGAGGGACTGCATTTGAGTGACATTGTATCTGACTGTAAAATTTTCTCACTGTACAAGACTGACATGTTATTTGGAAGTGGCTTTAATAGCCTCGAGCATGTGCCACTGCTCTAGCAAAGAATAAATGTAGTACGAGTTGACAAAGCAGACAAGGCATAGTGTCTGGCATCACAGCTTGTCTCACTGTCACCAGGAGAGCTTCAGGATCGGTTGTAGACTTGTGCATGGTAAGGATTATGTACATACATTCAGGTCCCATCATTAGAAGCACTGAGAACTAAGACCTAATAAGCTCATGCTTACAAGGCAAGGCCACCGTGCACACAACAAAAATACTTGCCAGGGGTTTTGTGAAAGGCTGATGCTGCTCTCTATCTCACTCAGTGCCTTAGCTGTGCTCCTACCAACTGTTGCCAGCTTCTCCTGTGACTGCTTCACTCTACTAGTTCATGAATGTTAATTACTTATGGATTTAAAAAAACCCAACAAAACAACAACCAACCAAATAAAAACCAACCACTGGCCATTTTGGACATTGGTAGACTACTTCACATATTAAACTTGTATTTAATAAATGTTGCAATTTCTTAGCTGCCTTAAGGAGAAGATGTGTGTGCAGTTTAAGGGTTCTTACTGTAGTTGGACTAAATTCCTATATTTGCTGAAATATACAAAGTCTTCATTAGTACCTATTATAAGAGTGAGTATTGACACAGCAGATGTCAGGGTTTTACTTGTCACTTCAAAACAATTCTTGCCTCTTCAGGATTCCTTTACTTTTCATAGTCCTAACTGGTAGTACCTAAGCCATTGTGATTACAGACATTTAAAATGCCTTTCAGCAGCAATGACAGTTTTGCTTTGCTAAGCTTCTAAACCCCATATATCCTTCTGTATCTGGCATCTACAGCAATATAAAAATCACCTAAACATGAATAAAAATGAACTGTGTATTCTAGTCCTCCCATTATTTGTGCAATATGTGCATAACCATACTGTGTTCCCTGTCACAGTCACAATTTTGCCTGGTTAATCAGTGGACAGAACAAGCCTGTTTAACTGGAATAAAAGTGAATATTCAGGTGGCCTTTATCATGAATGTTTCTTTAGTGAGAAATAACAAGAGAGGCTAGAAGCAAGAATCTTGTCTTAACATGGTATGTAAGAATTGCAATGAAAGCACTGAGTGTGACATGTAGAGAAGTCAAAGATACTTTGATCAAACTGAGAACATGTAAATTAATCAATTCAGTAAGAATATTTATTCTTTTGCCCATGCAAACCTTTTAAACCAGACCTCTTGAAGCGGTTTCTTATTCCTCAAGAAAATGTGTTTCTTACCTCTAGGGCATGCTGAATTAGAGAAAGACTAAACTCGAAGAGCAGTCTGTTAGGTCTAGGATTGTGAAAGAGAAAATATTCATTGTGTAAAGGTGCTGTACAACTGAAGAAATCTAGGACTTTTTTTCCCCAGCATTAGTCATCTTATTGGGGGCTCGGAAATTTCAGAGCCTAAGGGAAGTCTTTCTGAAAGAGGGCCTGGTTTGGTTTTCTCCCATCTGTAGTATAAACTAGAAGCTATTTGAAATGTGTTGAAAACTGGAGATAGTGATTTTCTGTTTGACTGATCAATTAAAGGTTATATTTTGGAGAACTTGAGTTAACTTCTGGTTCTAAACTAGCTGTTTGCTTCGCCATTCCTGAACTGAGTGAGAAAAATCAAAGAGCCACAGGTACTTACATCAGAACAAAGTTTTTAACCAGACTTTATAAATATTTATGCCCGTGTCTTGCATATTGATCTGGTATAGCTGTCTGATAGAGAAATAATGTAAATAATGCAGACTATCAGCAGCTTAGAAAGTATTAGTTCTCTGCCTCAGTAAAGTCACGAAAGGTTGGGGGGTTTTGTTTATCATTCTCTTTTCTATGTTATTCACTGATGGATGGCTGTTTGGGGAAAGAGGAAGGGAGCATTTAGTATTTCAAATACATCCAGTCATCTATAAGTGAAAATCTAGCTTTGTGGAAGCTACTGAGAAGACATGCATAATTTCTTCACTGCTAGCCTGCACTCCTTAATTAGCCATGCTCCCAAAGACTTGCTCTATAACCACTCAAAATCCAAAGGCAAGAACGTTTGATTACAGTGTTGGATGTGCTGAAAATTAGAGCAGGTGAGAAATTTGGAATCATTTTGAAATTGATTACGTTTTGCTCTGTGTACTTATGGGCACACAGTGCATATGTATAAAATTATCATTCTCCAAGGCAGGCTGGGAAAAAAGGAAGAGAAAGGTCACCCTTTGACTAGCCTTGTGTTTCATACAAGATGTCACTCTCTATGTGACCTGTGTATATATGCAGTCTTCATTTGCATGGGGTGGTGACAAACAGATGCTGTGTTCAATGTGCTTCCTGTGCAAAACAGTAGATCTGAATAGATCTGATTATATTCTTTGACCCAGCAGTCACTTTCTTCACCTTCCTTCTTTGTCAGTAGGTCAAATGAGCTTGTGAGGCCTCAGGCTATCCAGGAACAGAAAAGCAAGAGGGATCCTTGAAAGCCATTCCGATGCTGATTTGGTAGCCAAGGTGTTTTGACTTCACATCATTCTGAGGCACCCAAGTGAGGCGTGCTTTGCTGCAAGTCTACTTTTAAAGCTTGTAGCATTTTTAGGCCTTTTTATGAAGCTTTTCTTCAAGAATTATCCATATTGCTTAGCTTCCATTGTATGGAGTTAATATTTTGAATCCCACTTTTGAACAAAATCAAGCTTTTTATTACACTTCTTAGGGAGAATTCATAACATTTTATTTAAACTGTAGAAGAGCTTCTACATAATGACCTTGAAAGAGAACACCTGTTTGGATCCATGCTTAAAAAATAATCTTATCTTCCTTTTCAGTAAAGAATCTAACCATTTTCTTCCTCATCCACATGACAGCAGTATCTGTACTGTTACCTGGAGACCTGCTCACTGTGAAAGAAAATAAGAGGGGTAGAACCCTAGCAACTGTAATACCAAAAAGTCCATTAACAAAGTGTTCGCTCAGAATAGTTTAAGCACCACAGATTGCATTAGCTTGTGGAAGGTTGGTACAGTGGCTGCCAGGAAAGAAATTTGACATCGAAATATTTTCCCTAATGCTTGATCTTCACAACACAGAAACAAAAATTCACATCTGGGATACAGAGCTCAGGCTTTCTGGGTCCATATCATTGTAAAGTGGCAGTCACCCTGACAAGTGCTTCTTGGATGCACCCATGTCTGAGGCTGGTCAGTGCCAAGTGCCTGTGGACTGACTCCTGGGAACCTCTGCAGCAAGTGTGCAGATGTCCAAGATACCAGGCTGGCAGGCAATCTTCAGGAATTACTGCCAGGGCATGGGCAGGTGGGTTTGCACTCTGAAAGAACAGCTTGGATCTGCAGTTTCCCCATGGGCCTTGTGCCTTCTGGCTTACTTAGTACATACCTGAGCTAAGAGATCTTGTATTTCTCTGACCCTTGGAAAAATGGGATGAGCCCTCTTTATAGCCAAAAATGCTAGAGAAAACTGAAACTGCAGCCTGACATATGTGCTACCAGTTCTAGTGTGCCTTTTTCTTTTAACAAAGATATGCTGTAGCTGTGTATGCATTGGGCGGAAAGGCAGTATTTCTGCCTGTAGAGGCAAACTTATTTTTTTTTTATAATTTATATAATTTACAGCTCAGCTTTCCACTTCAAACTGTTAAGTTTGTAGCCCTGGGGAAAAAAAAAGAAGGACTCACTCCCCATTAGCCCAGTTAAGTCTAGAGAAACAAGTGGTGCTCAGGGATTTGCAAAATTAAGAAGAAAAAAACCCCAAAAGGTGGTTTCAAGGACATATTTTTTCTTTGGAGCACTTGCTGTCCTTGTGAACTGCAGCAAACATATTGCTATATTGCTCGTGGTGTCTAAGTGGCAATTAATATTCTGCACTAAGTACATTTGACAGGTGCAAAGCGCTGCCTGAGAAAATTGTCACCTCATCTTTACATTAGCATATTAGAGCAAATGTTGACTTCTCAGGTTAAACCTTGGTTTTGTTGGGCTGAGCTCTGTGCAAAGGCAAAATGTCTTGGAAAGGTATACGAGAGCTGAATGCTCAGTTCTGGTCTGGACTTTTGAATAGGCAACTCTGGGGGCAGAGTGGCTCTTTCTATAACCTCATTACTGGACCACATTTCCAAAAAAGGAAAGAGTGTTGCATGACTTACCTTTTTTGTTCTAGATTTAATCTTTTCTTGGTTTGCCCAGAAACAGTTCAACTATCCCAAAACCTGCAACCAACCAACCAACCAAAAAAAAAAAACCAACAACCACACACACAAAAAAACCCACAAAAGATCAAAGCCATGCAAACTCTGAGCAAATTACAAGAGGTGAAACTACTAAAAATGGATATGCAGAACATGACAGCTTGTTAGGAAAGGGTTAAGGAATAGTGAGGAGTGAATATAATTAAGAAAAGGGAAAAATGTCCTTTTCTTCATTATATTTGTGTGAAGTATCTACTAAGATAGACCATCACTCTGTTTTAAGACCAAGAGACAGACCACTCAGCAAGCAGTTTAAAATGGTACCAAATGTTAATAACTCTAAAATGAACCCCAAAGACATGTCTAAGACCTACAGCAAACTACATTTTTGTAGCCCCCAGAAGGCAGAAAAGGCGTATTTGTTATGTCTCAGTGGCATCCCACTAAGCAATTCCAGCCTACGTATTTGTTCTAAATTGACACTTCAACAATTTTCATGATTACAGAAAGCACCACACCATGCATCGGTTGTTCTGAACCCATTAAATTGCAATTTGTTTTCTGCATGTTGGTTGCTGAAAGCCCAAGAATGTTCTGGAGAAAGATAAGCCCTTTCCTGTGCAAATAATCCCTCCACTTTGCCAATACTGTGTTTCTCATTTCAAGTTTTAATATCAGCTGTTCAACCAAACTTTCTTATTATGCAAAAAATGCAAAGTAGGATTTGTATTAGGGAGTATCACAAACATACATGCTAGTGCCTTTTGTTGGTCAAAGGCTTCAGTGTCCACACAGAGTATTTTCCAAATGCAGATTTAGATAATGATATAGTCGTACAGAAAGTTTTACTCTTGCCTGAAGAGGAAAGCTGCTAGGAATGAGTGGAATCTCTGGTGGCCATGGTATATATTTCCTTCAAAGTCTCATGTACTAGTGCTTTTGTCAAAAACAAAACAGAAGATACTGTTTGTTTAAACTCTCTTCTGTGACAGTGAGTGGAAATGAGATGAAAAAGCTTTCCAGACAGGTTTACTGTTTCAAATACGAAATTTTTCTTGAGGACTGCAATTTTCCACTGTTCCTTTGTTCGCCAATATTTTGTGGTTTCTGTAGGGTGTGGTGGTGTCCTCTTGACTGCTGGGGCACAAGGCAGTGGTACAAAGTTACCCACACATGGCCTTTCAATTTTTCTTGCTGGGTGAACCAGCAACACCCTCCAGAGCAGTGCCAAAGCTGGGGCTGCTGTCATCTGTTCAGCTGATTAAAAGATAAGCTAGGAAACGAGATGCTCCAAGTTGATTTTGTTCTTAGAAAGAAGCCAGAAGTTGCTACAGAGTTTCTATGAGCTGGTTTTGCCATGGTCACAAGAGATTTTAACGAGGATGAATTTAAGGATGAAGCATTATCCAAACTTCTGGTGTAGTTTGTCTGTGGAAGAGCTCTGACACAGTGAGTTGAGGGAAGAAAAAGCGGCAGCAGTTTGCCTTTGCTTCTTAAGAAGCAGGGCAGCTCTAAGATGCCAGCAGCAGAGAGACCTCCGGGTTATGAGAGGAGCCGGTTGCGCGCAAACCACGGCAGCCCGATGGCCTTGACCTAACCCTGTCACCCTCAGACGAACCCGAGCGGGGCGCACGGTGCCTCCGTGTAAAATAGTAACAGCTACGACAGTAACAGCGGAGTAGCGGGCGGTGCACGAAGGGTACAGCTTGCACGGCGAGGGGCGGGGAAGGGAAGTAATAAACCAGCAGCGATCGCCCCGACGGTGCTGCCTCTTCCCTCCCTCTCAGTACCGCTTTGGTGGTGGAGGTAAACAGGGCGCTTGTCCCGGTAAGGCACGGCGGAGCTGGAAGAGCCGCCGGGAGAGAAGGAGAAGGAGCCGCTTCGCCTCGCGTTGCCGGAGTTCTCTCAACTGCTGGCGATGGGGTGCGGCGCCGCCTGAGAGCACCTGCCGGCAGCCACCAGCTCCTCTCAGTCCTCGACTCCTCCATGGAGAGCACTGCAGGCAGCAGCGCTGCCGCGGAGCCAGCGCACCCCTGCGCGGAGCCGGAGCTGCCGGCCGCCGGCCCGGCCGAGCTGGCAGGAGGCGGGGAGGCGGTAGAGGTTAGCGCTGCAACCGCGAGGTCGCGCTGCCTTCGGGCCGTGTACGTGCTGAACGACCCTCCCAAGGTGGGCGCCGGTGCGCGGAGCCCCGAGGCCGGTGCGCGGCAGTGCCTGCTGCGGGCCTGCGAGGCCGAGGGGGCTCAGCTCGGCACGGTCAACTTCGGGGAGCTGGACTTCGGGGAGACTGCGGTGCTGGACGCCTTCTACGACGCGGGTGAGCAGGTTGGGCTGAGGCGGGGCTGCGGACGAGAGCTTAGGCTCGGCCTTGCCAGGTGCCAAGTTCTCAGGCTGTGTGGGATCCGAGGTAGGGAAGGGCTGGTAAAGGTGGTGCCGGGGAGGTCAGGGAAGAGGGGAAACGGGGCAAATATGAGATTGTGGTTAGGGTCTTGAGATGAGATGGGGCATGGCGACAGGAGATTGGCTGCGAGGGCAACCTCAGGTAATAGGACCAAGAGCCCGGTCTTCAGGAATGTCCTGCACATGGAGGAAGAGAAGGTGTAGGGACAAAAATCTGGCCCTTACACCAGCTCTTTCAATCACCACCTTGGGATGCCTCAACAGGATGTTGGCAGGACAGCAGTACCAGCTGATCGTTAAGGAGTATCAAAACTCTTAGAATCATAGAAACATAGAACAGTTAGGGTTGGAAAGGACCTTGAGATCATCTAGTTCCAACCCCCCTGCCATGGGCAGGGACACCCCACACTAAACCATGTCACCCAAGGGCTCTTGCTAATATGTTTGGCTAAGAACCCTCTTACAGCTGTTTGGAAGTGAGACACAGTATGAAGACAGGCCAGCCAGAAGTCTCTGATCTGGATTGGCAAGATGTTCCATGTTCACTACTCTAACTCAGGCCCTGGACAGTGAAATTGACTTGCATGCAGACAGCGTCAGAGTGATCCAGCATTGCTCTGGACAAGGAAGTCTAGAAACATGCTCTGATGAAGAAGCCTTCTGAGTATTGCCCACCCTGTCCAGGCTCCAGCTGGTGATGGGTGTCTGATAGTTCAAAAGAAAGCTGTTGTCCTTACTCATCAAAACCCATCTGGCTGGCTGGGCACTGTGGCAGATAATTGTGAGCTTTTTGAGCAAGCAGAGGAAGCCCCTGACTCAATAGGTATTATTAAAACTAATCAAGGTGAGTATGTGGACGTGTTGCAGACATGCAGACATACTTTTTCTAGTAACTGCATGAGCAGGCATTGGGAAAGTGGGGAATTCACAGACTCCCAAAAGGGAAAGTCCAATGTTAAGTCCATGTTGATATCCATTTTCACAAGAAGAAACTTTTTTTTGCTCATGAGATGTGTTAAAGAACACTTCTTAAAATTTAAATCTTATTTTAAATTTTCATATGATGATGAGTCTATTTCATCCTCAGATAAATCACCCAAATATTGAGGAACATTACATCCTTGGTTGTTGTTTAACTTCCCAGTCAGGGGATTTTATTTTATGTCTGCTAGCAAGGTTGACAAGTGTGTAATAAATATTTTCTTTGTGTGTGTTAGTACACAACCATGAAATTTCTTTGTGTGTTGCCAGTATTTTTGTAGCCCTTCTGAAGGTAAGCATGATATTATACTCATCGATGCATAATTATTTCTTTGTTTCTACTAATAGCCCTATTAATGTATTATGCACACACCTGCTCTGCATTGTATTGAGAGCTTGAGACGGCTATCTAAAATCTTTTCTCAAGTCGCTGCATTCTAAAGTGAGTGGGAATATGGCCCACCCTTGTAGACTTTAACATTCAAGTCATCCTGTAGGACCAAGATAATTTTATCAGTGATTAATATCACTTTGTAATAGTAAAGTCCCTTGCTACTTGATACTCATGCTACACTCTTATGTCCAGGTTTAGTCAGCAAATACTTTATATCATTTTCACTGTCATTAAAGACTAATTGAATAGTCCTGAACTAATTGAATAGTCCTGAACCAGGAACTGTTCCAAAGGAGACTGCTCAAAATAAGTTTTGTGTGTGTTTCTTTTCAGTAACATTTTGAGATCAGTGGGGAAACAATTTTTTAATTGGTGTAATGTATGCCTATATTTGGCAAAGATTTTGGTCAAAACATCCTTTAATGACAAGTTATTTGTATTAAGAGAAACTCTTATATTTGCATTAGTTGCAACATTACCCTGAAAATGCAGACATCCTTAGTAATAGAAAAGCTGTTAAGTATAAACAATAGTTTTAATAGAATATTTTTTTTTCTTTTATGTTGTTTTAATATTTTAATAAGTAGCTCTTCTAGCATCAACATTTTAACTAGCTTTTTTGTTCTTGTATTGCTGCATTTACTGTCTCCTATTCAACTGAATACCTCTGTAGTTCCCTTTTATCTCTTTTAAAAGTAGTCAGGTTGTACTGGCATTTGTCCCATTGAGTTTTCCCAGTTTCTAAGCTGTATCTAACACTGTTGTTCAGAGAAATACTCAGTCAGAACTTTTAAAACTTCTAAAATTTAAACTTGCAAACTTATGCTGGTACACTGACCTGAAGTGTCTTTATCTTAGTACTTGCTGCTTTATTTCCTCCTGCTACATGATAAAGATGGAGAAAATTCCTTTAGCAGTGCCGTATGAAGTATTTGCATCTTCTTGCTTCATTCTGCAAAGGGACGAAAAGTATCCATTACACTTTTACCTTATATTCCCTGCCCTCTCATCCCCCCCACCCCAGCCCCTTTTATAGTTGTTGTATTAATTTATTCTTTCTGGTGTCAGCTAGCAGTGGACCTAAATTTCATACTGGATTCTCATTACAATGGATTTTAAAGTGTTCTAGTTCTCATTTTATATACAATGATTTGTCATTTTTTCCTTAGAGTTTTTGTTACATACTTTTTTTCTTGTTTTCTTGGTCTGTGTTGTTTATTGGTGCACTCTCCCTGCTTGATGTTTTGAATACATATCAAGCTACTATCCAAAAATTCTGAACCTGATAATTATTCATTTATGTACAACTTTCTTTATGTGTTACCCTGCAATTTCTTTAATCTTTGAAAAATCAGTCCTTTTTAATTTCTATGTCTTATAGATACAGTTACCATATTATTTTTTCCAGAATATGCATTTGATTACGACTGTTGGCATGTATTCAGTTCTTAATGAAGAACATTAAGAATGAGTTTTAATATGAGCAATCCTACAGCTCACTATGAACTTTGTGTTAGGAAATTACTATGTGTTTACTTTAAAAGGAAAACAATCTGAAGAAGTATTATCACTGCCCATGTAAGATACTGAGCAGATGTTTTCCATGCTGAAGATATCTATTATAATGTATATTTACTTTCTGTACACCATGGGCAGAACTTTGAGAAGCAATTCCTTTTTCTTTGTTAGGAGAGTGGGAATTCTTGCCCATAGCCATTTTTTAGTTTGCTAGTTGTAACCTTAACCATGTCCTAATGCTTAAAAACTGAGCAGTGAGGTCCATCTCATTGTGAATAGTAACTACAGACAGGGATCTTTGTTAAAAGTGCTATTACCTGCTTTCCCCACTCTGCCTGAAATTGTAGCCCATTTACTTAGAGTCATAAGACACCTCCCCCCCTCAAGTAAGTTTATCTCTCTTATTTAATATGAATCCATAATACATTGGTTCTTGGAATTGGTATCTTTGATGACAACACCAGCAAACTTTAAGGACAGAGTGCAAAGCAAAAGATCAACAGGAACCTCTTTTTCATTTCTAGAGTCGATTTTCTGGTAGATGATTTTTCTATAAACCACTGAGTGCTGCAGAAACACCCATATTCCATAAAAAGAGTATGTTACCTCTTTTCTCCTTGAGTGTACTCATTACTCATTCCCCATCTTTTGAAATCTTATCATGAATAGAGGTGTGACTTAGCTTTTACCTATTTATTGCAGACCAGCAGGAGTTACAGCATGATCTTAAGGAGTCACTGAACTTTCTAAGAACCTTTGCTAAAGGGGAACTACAACACCTGGGAGAGCAAACTTACAACAAATTGTGTAGTAAGAGCTTGATAACAGAAATATGAGGTGTGTCTGCTCAGTCAGTGCTAGAAGCTGTCAACAAAGTAATTTATGTTATGCAGAAGTAGATGATGGTATCTACCTAACAGAGAAGCAACAAGGATGCTTGCATACACTAACTATCTCTGGGTAGAGAAAGAGGCAATGTTTTTAGACTGAAAGCCACAAATACCATGCATTAGTGTGAAGCTTTTTTGCACACAATAAAAACAGTTTGACACAGGAAAAGTGAGCCTACAGGCTGAGGATTTTTTAAATTCTTCAGAATTATCCCATGCAGAAAATCGAACTACAGGCATTCATAAACAGCTTAAAAGGCATAGTGAAAAGGTGAGGGTGGCTTGGTTAGTGATGTTGCAGGTAGAGGGATTCAGCCTCTTTGTGCTCTTACCATAGCTGCAAAAGATACTTCAGTTCTAAATGTACAAAGAAAGCAAACAAATGTCCAGTTAAATGTCTGACCTGTACCTATGGAAGGGTGATGCTTGATAGAAAGGGATGTAGCTTTTACTTGTCTATCTGAAACTTTATCAAGGTTTATTGCCTCAAGTGCCACAGTATCTGGCTACAGTGTTAAGTGGAGGGCTGGCCTCTACAGTTGTAAGAGTTTTGGATGGTCTTATTTTGATTCTGTGAAATTATGTTTCTGTAGCTGATTGTCCTTTTACCTCATCATGGATGTACAGTAATCTATCCTGAGGCTTGGAATACTTCTTTGACCATTTGACCACAAGCATTTAGAAATGACTGCAGTCACTGAAGTCGCAGTGACTGCATCGCAGAATGCAAGTTGACAGAAAGAAAAACAAGCTAGAGAGAGATCGAAGTACTGAGGAATAAAGCTCAAAGTTTGCCTGAGGAAAAACAAGTATTCCTCTGACAGTTCAGGGAACTATGTCAGGTCATTTGTGAGTACAGTGGAATATTTTGAAGTCTGTTTCTGGGCTTTTTTTGCTACATATGAACTTCTCTGACCAATCTCCTGCAGGATGAGGCAGCCTCAAAATGCATTTTCTAATACCTGTCTCCCATCTTCCTGCAGAGTCAGACTTGGGAGGGGGCCCAGAGAGAGACTGAAACCTGGATCCTCCTTATTTCTGTGCCATAGTTGAACCTCTCTTAACATAATGCTAATTTCTTGTCCCTGAAAATCTTTTTCTTCATGTTACACCACAAAAGGGGAGAGAGGAAATGTATGTTCTGGATCCTAATTTTCAGACTCTGTCAGCCATTGAAGGAATTATCCTTGCTTATATCCAGCTGCCTGTCCTGAAGCCCTCTGCCCTCTGAAGGCCAGTGCTCCCACTTCAGAACTGACAGGGATGATGCAACTTCTTCAACCCAAAAGCTAGTATGTCAGGATAGAGTGACCATTTGTTGCTAGTGTAAGATAATATATGGCATGGTAACTAGTGTAGCTGAGCTGGAGGCACACGCTTGTCTTGCTGTCTGCTGCAGGGATTGTAATCTCTGACAGGAAGGTGAGGATGGCAGCTGAGGGCAATAACTTCTTGAATAAACTTGGACAAACCTTCCTGCTGCAATTTATCTTTGCCCTTGGGTGTGACAGTGAACAGTGGGGAAGGGGCTAAGGGTCAGCTCTCTGATGCTTACCTGAGCAGGCAGGGGTTGCTTTTATTTTTTTGGAATATTTAAATTTTTTTCTTTCCTTTCTTTCCCCTGCAAGTGGCTCAGCAGCTAGGAGTGTGCTTTGAATCTTGGGAGATGTATATACCACAGAGTACAGAAATGTGAAGATAAGTAAACCAACAACTTTCAGAATGGGAAGGTGGTGATTGAAAGACTAGGGCTGGCTAAGTTGGATATTGTGCTGCTTTAATGCAACCACAGGGATTTTATCTCTGTGTAGTACCGCACTGCATTGTGCCATTGAACTAAATGTTCTGATAACAAGATCTTGTAATATACCAGTATTGTAATTGTTTTCTATCCAAGTGTTTGAGGTGAGTTTTAAATGACAGTAACATGCTTGATGCAATCCATCAAGTCTGTATGTTACTCTGTTATATCTCAGCTGCTGTGACAAATGCGGTACATTCAAGAGGTGTGTTTTGATTTAATGATATTAGTTGGGGTCAATTTCCAACATGAAATCTTCTTTTAGAAATGTTTATTTGCATTCAGAGATTTGCATGTTTTTCTCAACAGTAGGGAGCATTATTTTCTACCTGTCATCTCCATAAAATGGCTTTGTATCAACCATGTTGCTTTTTCTGTGTGGAACCTGGAAGGCTTCACTTTGGTTAAGCTTGTATGTATAGCTCCTTTAATGTCAGTTGAACAAGCTTAGAAACATGCAAATAAATAACCATGCATTGGTTATGTAAATTAATGATCATAAATCGGTTAGGTGGAATTCATTAATTTTCCTTTGGTATATTGCCATGGACCAAATGCAGGATCAGAGCTGTATTCACAGAATGGTGAAGATGTTAAAAGCAAGAAGAAGAAATATACCTTGATTCTCTAATGGAAAGAGATCCTGGTTTGTTATTTCCCCTTTTGGAAGTAACATCTTTCTCTGGTTGTGATGGGTCATCTGGAAAGAGATACTGAAAATCCAGACCCCTGAGTCCTACCTTTTAACGAAGCTTTGAATGAAGTTGTTCGCATCTTTAAAATTCTGGTGCTAACAAAGCAAATTTGGACTTCTTTCATTGTTCCAAGGTGAGGTTATGTACATTTGCATGCACTGTCTATGCAAAATGACTCATTTCTGTGCCATGACTTTTGGATGAAGAAAAAAAAGAAAAAAAGAATGCAGGTTTTCTTTCCCTGTTCCTTCCTCTGCCTGAAAAAAAATCAGTAACACAACGAAAACCCAACCTACATCTGTCCATTTTCTCTGCTTGTCTTTCTCTCCTCCTGAGCTTAAAATTAAATCTGAGAAGGCTTCCCAGAATCTAACTGTGGACTCTGTGTCACTGGGCCTTGTGTATATCTAGGAACACATCAGATGATTTCTAGGTGTTGAATCAGCTTAGAAGGAATCTTCTTCCTGATTAGAATACAAATTGTGTGTGTTTCTGTTTTGTTTTAATTTACTCTATGAGCATTATTTTCCACTGTATGATTAAAAGTCTTATTGATTCTCTCTAAATAGGCTTATTTAGAAGCTTTTACACCCATTACACCCATTACAAATTTTTTAGAAAAGTTGAACATTTAGGGTTATTCTGAAGAGATGAACGACTGCATCTATCTTGAGCTGCTTTTGATCTGAAGATCAATTACTGTCATGCATATGGCCCTTAAAAACACTGCAGTTAAGGTTGTTTGATTTTTTTTTTTTTTTTAAGATTTTATATTAAATATTTAAATGTTGCTTTAATGTTTGGGGGGAAATTAAACATTTCTGCAGCATTTTCTGGAATTCTTCAAATAAGTAATTATTGTTCTGATTACTGTTGGGGGGAGGGGGGAACCATGCTGTCTATGCATACCAGTCAGCGAATTCTAGACACTTTTTTGTTTTGTTTAAGAATTACATAGAAACATATTTTTCAATATAGCTCCTAAGTCACTCTGAAGGAAGCTGCTGTGCCATTTGACCATGAGATGCTAGCAAGCAGATCTCTGGTTTTGCCTTGCTGCATTTCAAGCTGACTCTCAATGACATCACATTGCTCCTGAAGAGAGCTGTAAATGAGGCTGACAGGCTTGAGTCGAGCAGGGTGGGCACTTGAGGCTGCTTGTGTGGGAGCCTGGTTGCTGGCCACTCATCCCCTTTGCAGTGATTGCATGCTTGTTCAGTCTTGCTCTGCTGTGTGTAGCATATTCTTTTTAGGTTTAAGAATTGGTTCTGTAACACCTGATGTCACAAAATTAAGTTACAAAAAAAAAAAAAAAAAAAAAGAAGAAATATTGCTTATGTGGGTTAATTACATTGCTTTTATTTCCATCCTCCCGTAATTATGATAGATAGGCTGTATCTTATTGTATATTCTGCAGTCATGTTCTGCTTTTATCAGTGTAATCGTACATTGCTTTTTTAATCATCAGATTACACTTGCACATTAAAAATTGTTGGTATACGGCCTAGTTAAAAAGTAGCTAATGTTCCTGGTTTGCAGACACGGAAGCTTGAGTAAATCTTTTCTGATGTGCAAGGAGTTAGTGCAGAACTCGGGTGAGAACTCCAGACTTTTTGGCTTCCTCTGTATTCTACGTATAAGATGGCCTCAAGTTCAAACTCACTGGCTGCAAATGTGTGTTCCATTGATACTTGGGGGCATCTTGCTGCTTCCACGGACATGGAGGAGCAGCCCCGTGGCAGTTTTCTTGGCCTAGCTGCTTCCTGTTTTCACACTACAATGATGTTGTATGGCTGAAATTAAGCAGTCAAGATAGGTGTAGGATCTTTCTTAGGAAGACCTCAGCACAATTTGCCACTTGCGGGTGAAATTTGTGAATGTGGTAGGCTCTGTTTTCCTTGCAGCTTCGGCATGGATGTGAATGGCTTTAGCCTCAGACTACCTTTGAAGAGCAATGTGAGTGCCTGAGGATGAGCCAAAAGCAGAGAGCGCAGCTGTTGCTTTATCCTGCTCCCTGGCACAGGCTTGCAGCAAACAACATAGTGTTGGTCTCTGCTGAGGTCAGGGTGATTCAGCTGGCAGCTGATGGGTCAAGCATGTCCCTCAGCATGACTTCACCAAGCCTGTCATCTTTCTCTCAGGAGTGCTACAATTACCTTCACCTTTCCCTGGGAGGCTGGCGTGGCTATAGAGGCACACCAGGAGCAGAAACAGCATCACTGTAGTCTGCAAGGAGGGACCCAAAGCTGGGACATGAATTTTGACACTTGAAAGTATTGCATCACTTTGTCATAATAAACTGTGCTTGCTTTTTGTTTTTTATCTTTTATAATATTCTGCCTGACAGGGTAAATGATTCTGCTCTGGTGTTCAAGGTGGTAGAACTGAAACTTTTCAGATATTCTCTGAGCATTTAAACTTTGGTATAAGTCTGTCAAGATCCCAGCCTTGTTAAGCGTGGTCTTTCATTGACTGAAGTGGACTCTGATGACAGACACAAATCCAAAACAGTAATGACACTTAAGACTACTGATCTGGGATGGTGTAGCAAAATCCAGTATCAAAGGAAGTGCTCTAGTTTATCATAACTGAATTTGTGCACATACAGTTGTGTCTACAGTAGTATATACTGGTTCTATGCTTAAATTATGTTTAAAAATTCTTCAGTATCTCTTTAAAGAAACAAAGGGTAGCTGTAAATACAACCACCTCCAAGTGCTTTTTAACCTTGTTTCACTCAGTATAATATTTCTTTGTTTCATTTTGAATCAAGTTGTGGAAGGAAATGTTTGGACTCTGCTGTTTATGTTTTTGATTCTCCTGTTTAGGAAAACATGTTGTCATGCACAGAAGTGTAGCTCAACCACTGATGGTCACTGGCTTCTCAACAATTTGAAAAATGTTGTTCACATGATATTTAAAGCTTTTGAAGTCTAAGCCCAAAGCGCATTAGTTCCAGAAAACAAGCAAATTCCCATGTAAATGAGCATGATAATGAGCTTTTCCTAAAATTCTTGTTTTCTACAGGTGTCAGCAGTGCTTTTCATGAATTGTAGTACTCCATTGCCTCCAGGCCTGTCTACCAGTTGTAGATTCATGAAACTGATTGTGGTGGAAGTAACAGGGAGTACTTTGCCTACAATTGGGATAGTGACTTATTTGTTACTTTATTTCTATTCCCTGTCTCTCCCCTGACTTTGTTTACAGCTGGGATAGTGACTTGTTTGTTACTTCATTGCTATCCCCTCTCCTCTCCCCCTTTCAATTTGTTTCAAATATTTAGTAGCTAGCTCAGCCAGAAGAAATTGTATTGAACCAATTGTCTTTGCCTCAGCGATCCCAGAAATGGTGTAGGTTTTATCTAATGCAGAAAAATGTCTGCCTGTAATAATCTCATTCAGGTGAGACTAGCTGCATTAACGCTCCTGTTGCTGCCTTTCACTCATAGCAGTTGCAGAAAGGCCAGGTTGAATGGGGCTTTGATCAACCTGGTCTAGTACGTGGTGTCCCTGCCCATGGCTGGGGGTTGGAACTAGATGAGCTTTAAGGTCCCTTCCAACACAAACTGTTCTATCATCCTGTGATTCTATAAAAGAAGAAAAAACTGCTTTTTTTTTTCTTTTCTTTTTCTTAATTCTGCTAATTTTTGTGTGTTGAGGGGAGAGATTTCTCATTAGTTTTGCCTTTCTTCTGAGAGTGACAAGATGAAACTGGAGTTGGGAATTGGTAAATAAAACCAGTACAAGGCTGTGTTCTGTGTGTGTGTTTCTTTCCAACAGTGCTCGACCAGTCATCTCTGCTGCTCTAATCTTAGTCAATAATAAAAATTTGCAGGAGGAAAGCTAATGTTTACAATGGAGTTACTGTTTGACATTAGGCTTCCTTATTTAGCTGAGCTTCTGTGTGCATAATCCTGTTTAACAAAGTAATTGTCTGGTTTTATCAGCATCATCTCTGTCTGTGGAACTGAGTTATTTGTTTCAGATATTTTCTTTGTAAATGGATACTTGATGTGCTTCAGTCTTCTTAAACACAGTTTGAGGAAAGGACAGGATTGCCAAGCTCAAAGCTGGATATTGTGACTGTTCCTATTCATGGACCCTAAGATAACTGACAAGTTATGAGTTGTTGTCAGAGGGAGAAAGTATCCAAATCAGAATGAAAGACAGTCTGAAAATGGTTGAGATGGATCTTCTTTTTTGTTTTCATGGTAATTAAGTTTCAGAGTTGATAAACTGACCTGTTTACTTATTATAATAACTGCAGAACAAAACTAGGTAAATCATTGTTTTTGGAAAATCAGAAACTACTTTGACTTTCTGGGTTGTAATCACAGCACAAAAGACTGCTTGACTATTTTTTATTTTTTTTTTTTTTTTAAATTATTTTTACCTTGTAATGCCTCTTCAGATTCCTTGTTTTGCAGTAATAATTGCCTCTGAGAAGATACTTCTGAGAGTAAGTTTATTTCCTGAAGTTTTGGTATTTTGGATTATTTTAAAGGTGGATGTTCAGAATTCATGATCTTAAACCTAAATTTTCTTGCATACTCCCTGTTCCAGACTTCGAGGATTCCGGGTGAGAGAAAATGAGAGACAGAGAACTCTCAACTAGTTTATTAATATAGGAAAATATAGAGATACTAACAGATACAGTAGAGGATCTCTCTGATGTTTGGTTATCTTACCAACCCCAAGGACCCTGTGAAGACGATCAGAAAACCAGCTCCTAGAATCATCATCAGGATGTTGATGCCACCTGCGAGGTGGCAGGCTCAACCTTAGGGGGCGTCCCTGCGGAGGCAACGTTGTCGTGGGTGGTATGAGATTCTGCCTCCTCCACGTTGCATGAGGCTCGGGCTTTTATACTGACAAAAATGCACGCTCATTCTGACGCAGGGGGCAAGCCTATGTCGGAAGAAATGGCCAGCAATATCTAGAAAGGTTTCCAAGGGTCGAGACTTTTCTAGGGAGTTCTAAAGTGGATCTTTACAGGGAGCAGCCAAATCAGAACTCTCCGGGTAGGAGCCAAAGTGAGACCTTCCGGGCAGGAGCCGAAGTGGACAAACAGTACTTTTCTATCTTTGTGTGTTTCATCACGGACCATTATCTATTGTCCCTGACACACTCCTACATTCACAAGGTACAGGTTAGCAATGTACTGTTGAGCCTTCCAAATACGAGTTTCCATCTTATAGCCCCTTAAAGTGGTGGCAGTTGCTATTTCATCCTGTCTGTTTAATAAACCTGTGGAGCCTTAGATCTCACTATGGTAGTTACTCAACCCTAGCTTTGACTTGTCTTTCATCAAAGCTGCTAAATCTTTAAGGATTCAGGGAAATGAATGCTAAAATGTGTCGAGTAGATTCCCTCCTCCTTCTGGAGCATATGCTGCTATTCATGAAAATACTCACTGTTGTCATACTCCCTGAGCACTTCTAACAAATCCTTTGAAAAAAATATGCTGATTTAGTCTTGTCTTGCAAGCCTAATACTTAATTCCATCTAGGGAACAGCAGCCAAACTGTAGTTCCAAAGGAAAAAGTGGTAAGTGTCCACTTTCTACAACATTTGATATCATCTAATACCCTGGATGTCTCCTAGTCATACTGCAGTAAAAAAGATGGCTCTAATGGTAAAGGAGGCAGCTTTGTGGCTGATCTGGCTGCAAACAAGAAGTCTGTTGTAAAAGCACAGTCCTGATTTTTTGGCTTGGTCCATAACTACATGACAATCTGTCAGGACACTGACTCCGGATATCCTCCAGCAGAATTCAGTGAATGTGACAAGCAACATCCTTTCTTTGGAAGCAGCACAAGGAGGGAATTACATTCTGTTTTCTTTTGTGTCTTTGAGACTGGTAATAAGATAATTATGAGATGTACTCAGTTACCAAAGAACATTCCACTAGTGCTTATTTTTTACACACACAAGTACTACCATTGCTGTGATTATGAGAACTTTATCTTTGAGTGAAGTGTAGTTTAGTCAAGTAAAATCAGACAATATCTGAACTCACGGGAAGATTCTGCAGATGTATGCTGAAGGTACACAGCCCATGTGCATCAAAATGCGTCAGGACTCTGTACCAGTATCTCAGGATTTGATATAGAATCATGGAATAGTTAAGGTTGGAAAGGACCTTAAGATCATCAAGTTCCAACCCCACTGCCATGGGCAGGGACACCTCACACAAAACCACAGATTTCGAAAACATTTCCTCAGAAACGGCTTGCCTTACTGCAGTCATTCATGTATTTTTTCCTTATTGCATCTGAAACTGTGTTTGTAAAACCAGCACACAGACTCTGGTGATAGAAAATTCAGTTCTCTCTCTGCTCCATGGCTCAAGCTTTATTTACAGGCATAGGCCTCTAAGTTCTTCCAGTCATTTGCAATTGGCTTTTTCTGACAGTATAAAGTTATAAACTTATTTTCAGAGTGACCAATATAGCAAACTTAAGAGGATTTTCTTTTCACTACTGAATTCTGATCTGTGAATTATAATACGCTATGCTGTGATTGCTTGGGCAACACAGAGAAGTGGTCCTAGGGTGAATATTCATGAACCTGGGGTAAAGCAGTCTGTCTTAGTATTATGGCTTGGCACTGATCATCTCTACAATAAGTTGCAATACACAGAATCCATAAATCTTCAAAAGGGAAAATTTACTTAGTAGAAGAACTTGCTCACTGCTTCTAAACCCTCTCCTCCCCCCATTTCTTTTTTTTTAATTAATAATTTATTTATTCTTTTTTGCTGATCATCCTCAAATCTGACTACGGCCTTTCCTCAAAATTAGAAGAAAAAGATGTTCCATTAAGAAGTGCCAGAGATTTCATGAAGTCTGTTTGGGACTTCACTCATAGACTGCTAATTCAAACAGCAGTGTGAAAACTTAAGCTGTGGATTCAGTTTCAAAACAATACTTGTAGTGTAAAATTTGCAAGAAAAAAGTTAAGAGAAAAGAACACACCACTGAATATTTAAACGGAGATATTCTCAGCATCCATGCTGGGATTCATCTTGTGACAACTTGGCATGTACGTATATTTTGATGTGAACCAACCTACACTATATTTAATAAATGCTGGAGACGATGTTTAGAGACTTCTTGTAAAATCACAGTTTCATATGACTCATTGTGTCTGATTAATCACAGAGTAGAAATAGTAGAAATAGTAATATTCCTCTGGCTCTACAGAGAGCCTGTAATGATGAGCTTTAGGTATCTTTTAGCTATAATCTTAATCTCTTTAACAAGTAGGGAAACCTAGAATGGATCTGCTATGATAACAAATATCTGTCTTCATGCTTAGTATTCCCTGTCTACATGCTGGAAGTAATAATGTATTCTTTATTTATAGGATAGTTATAGGTTAGGCAGATAATGGTCATGACTTGCTTTGGAAAGACCAGATTGTACTGAAATTCTAGGTTTTATTGATCATTACTTAGCTCCTTAAAATAGACTGATCTCGTTTTTTAATGAATGTTGCCAATTTTTGAAATTACAGTGTTCACTGCTACATAAGGATTTTTTCAGTGGCACATGCAGTTTTTTAGGCTGGCACATAAAACTTGTACTATTTACAGGAAAGTTAAAAATTGCAGATTGAATCCACATCTGCCCAGCACCCAGAATATTAAATCAAGAACTCTGTATCTATACGTGGGTGCAAGCCTCTTGGCTCATGGAAGATGCTGTGGCTTTATGTAAACTCTGTTTTCATTTGCACTTTAATAATCCTGCCTTTCCTTAATTAGTATTTTCACTTTGCATAATTTATTGTGGTTTTATGTGGGTCCTAAATGACAGCCTTGGGAGTCTATCAATATAAGGAGGAAATGTGTAATCTATTTATGATGTAGGATACCTCAGTTTAGTACATATATCTGGGGAAAATGAGAGATTCAGAATAGGAAAGTCTCATTTATCTTTGTATGCTATATTTTTAATTCTTAAAACAAAAAAAAAAAGAATAAAGTTCCTAGCTTAACCCAGATTTATGAGCTTTAGTGTACTGAAATCTATTTTCTTTCCATTGTAGTGCCTTTTTTTTTTTTTTATTACTTTTCTTATCTCTTACATTTCTTTGGGCAGAAGATAAAGCTCAGCGTAATTTTATTTTTTCAAGTGTTTTTGATATATGTTGTTGGCTAGTGTGTGACCTGTTGGAGATGTGCAGATTTGGCAGGTTTTTTCTGCTCCCAGCCAAGGTATTCAAGATTAAATGATGGGTGACTCCCAAGTGGTTTAGTTTGGATAAATGTCTTAAAGTTTGGAGCTTATCTAAACCTTCCTGGCTTAGAAATTGATTTGCCTGCAGCTGGGGAGGAAGGGACAGCCTTTCTTGTTGAATTTCACACTCTTCTTAATTTCACATAGGCCAGATTATCCCATAAGAAATCTTCTTTTTCTTCTTTTTTTTTTTTTTTTTTATGATGCTTCATTCCCTTTCGTTGCCTTTTATGACCCAGTGTAGAAAGTGCAGAGGTGTAGGAAAAGTTAAATAAAGTTCACCTTTCTCATTTTCCCTCCCAAACTACAGGCAAGGTTCAAATCAGGTTCAGAATTGGAGTGGGGTTTTGTATGCTTTCTCAACTGGCTAGCTCAGCTTTAGCAAACATTGCAGTGGAAATAATCTCATGTGACTCTTGGCACACTACTAGTGTGGCAGGCAAGTGTGAAGTGCCTGTTTTTAATTTACTCTGCTCTTTCTTTTTTCTCTGTTGTTAAGTAGGGCAGAGAAACGACAAATCCTGTAGAATTAGTATGATGTTCTTTGGCTTGTAGAGAAAGTTTAGGAGATAATGTTATCTTTAATAACCAGGCATGGTGAAAATGCATGATGTGAGACATCTACTCATTATGGCTGTCTAGCACCTATGTTAAACTTTATAATACACTAAAAGCATATAAACAGGGAAAATTGCTGAACAGGTATCTTTCTCAGATCATCTGTGATGGGTTAAGTATTTTTGTAGTGTCCTGGATACATAGATTTGGAAGCCTTTTTCAATTAATTATAATGAACTTGGGAAAAAGTAAGAAGTGAGTGGCTTCTGGATTCTTCATTTGCCTAATGTCTGTGAATAACAAAAAGGGAAACAACTGTAAATTATTTAGATACTCTTTGAGAAGTTTTGAATTCTGCTGCTTTCTTATTCATTTGGGTATAAAGATTGAATGAGCACACAGGAATGCAAATATCTGTCTTTCTTGAGATAGGATTCAGAGATATTGATTGTTTTGCAGATGGAAGACTACAGATGCTAAATCAAAGACTATTTTCATTGTAAATCATGCCGAAGGATGGATGATAGAAGGGAATAGCTTACAGTAAAATATCAGGATTTTTTTTCTCTCTGAAGGCATTTGGTTTATTACAAACTGTCTTTAAAATGAGGACCCTGTTTTGCAAAGACGCTTTTTGTGTTCTAGTAGGGTACTTTTATTTTTTATTTTCTTCTCCCTTGAAAATCAGAATCGTAGTAACTGTATAGTCACCAAGACCACCTCTGTCATACCACTTTATGTAACTAGGCTAGCATCACGCAGCAGCTGCAGGGTAGAAAGAAGCATGGATAGAACCCAGTTTCACAGGCAAGCATTCAGCTGCTTAAGCCATGATAATGCTGTTCCTGCAGTCTTGTCAGCCTCTGTCGTGGTGTCATCGCTTTATCCTGTGCAGTCACTGAGGGAGGTTGGAACTGCTTTGTTCACCACATACCCCAGTTGCTTGTCTGCTATGAGCTGTGGTGTTTAAAGCAGGTTTCCTAGAATGTTAAGGTTCTTTGGCATATTTTAATAATAATTAGGCAGTGAGTATAGAGTATTTCGCACTATATATTGGCTTTTTAAAGGAAGAATTGTTTTTCCTGAAATTTATGGTGATTAATAGTTGTTGCTTTTTACATGACATGGTCAAATGATGAAATGATGGACGTCAACCTGCAATAGCAAATTGCCTTAATTTCCTTTTTTTTCCCTTCTGTTGGGTGCATGCTTACAAGGTTTAAATAACATTCACTATAAATTAAACTACTTGTTTGGACACTCAAGAAATAATATCATAAAGCAGTATGGATGACCATATCTGGGATGCTTGTTTGTGTACTATCCCAGCCCAGAGTCTTTTCTACTACTTACACCTTTGGATATTTTAGTTACAGATGCAAGTATGTTCTATTATATGATATGTAAAAATTGAATTTTCATTAAATTTAGTTTTAACCTTTATTTCTTTCAATTTTTCTAAGTCTAACAGTTTCTTAAAGTACTTTTCCAGGGGGCTAGCAGGAACCTGGTAGCTGATACCACTCATAGGACGGATAAGCTGCAGTGACAGAGCTTCTGTCTACTAATGTGCTAGCACAAAGTTAGGCAGGAATTACCAAGCTAAATATAGGTTGAGGGATAAGGGGAGGTTAGAATGGGAAGAGAGAGAACCAGAGAACCAGAGACCCTAGGTTGTGGGAAAGAGATAGGAGTTGCCGGCAGGCATAAACATTCATCTGCCTGAGTCATGAAACCTTAGCTCAAATGGCTAAGATTCCAGTGATGAGATCTCTCTTGACTTCTTACCTGGAAGCTTGAAGACTGTAATTTTACAAAGAAATGTTATAAACATTGATCTCTTGATCATTTATTGTCAGTGTGCAGACCTTGACAGGACACATCTGATATAATTGTGGTTGGTAACTACAGATCTGTGACTTTGATTGTGTGATCTCTCACACCACTGTGAATTAGCTCCCTCAGATTTAAGGCTATGTTGTTCCCAGGACCTCGTAATCTATGGTATGAAAAGTAAAGTCTGTTATTAAGCTTTAGTATGAATGTCATTGCCTTACAGGGAAATGTAACGCTTATATTTGGCTTGAAGGTAATTTTATTGAGAATTTAACTTGTTTATGAACTTCATCCATAGGCCAGGAGGCGACAGTCAGTGCTTCAATGTAACTAAACAATCAGATTATGAGAGTACCAGGAAAGATTTCAGGTTGAGATTATACTTGCATAAAGCCTCTTAAAGAATAGTCATTCGCACGGTTGTATAATCATAAATTGAGAGCCAAAACAAATGTTGTAAGCTGGAATTCAGAATTGTGCTCTCACCTCACAGAGAACTCCAGCAAGACTTTGGTGTTTCAGAGACTCTTTTGGAAATCTTAGCTGAGGGTTTGAATTGTGACAGTTCTACCTTTCCTTTCTCACAGGCAGAGAGACTGTGGTAGTACTGATGAGAAAGAGTGGTAGTCCTTTGTTGGCCACTAATTCACTGGTCAGCTGGTGGGAACATCTGCAGGGGAAAGTCTGCTGAGATGATGATATTCTTGACTGAAATGCCTTAATGGTTAATGATTTTTTTTCAAGGCTCCATGGAGGGGATTCATAGCACTGAACACCTTCAGTGTTGAGTGTCTGCAGCTGGCTTTGGCTCCCTTTGTACTTAGTGGAGAGAAATGGGCACTTCAGGGCTGCAGTTCATCTCAATCCAAGGTAGACTTCTGACAGATCAGATGAATGGTACTCTAAAAATTATTTTCCTCTTTCTGTGTTAAAAATGAAGTGAGGACTGGCTCATCTGAGACCAAACATCTCCCTTGCGACTCTGCCCAACTCACTGCCAAACTCTTAGCTTTGGAGTGAGCAGCATTTCATGAGGCTAACAAGAGTATTTCCAGACAGCCCAACACAGCCGATAAATTCCTGTTTTGGTGCTTGGAAGTACTAAGGCTTCTTAATTTGGCATGAGAGGATTTTGAACATTGGTCAGAAAAATAAGTTCTCCAGCAGAGTCCCAGAAATGACTGGGTTGTTTTTAATTAAATCTTTTATAAAGAAATAAACAACAACCTGAACCAGACTGGAAAAGTTAAAAAGGACTGAAAACAAAGGTTTGTCGTGGAAAACATTAAGCAACATCTAAGCTCAGGCATATACCCTTTACAGTGAATTATTTATTTCTTAACTTCTGCAGTTCAGTGTTACAAGAACAGTTCTGTGAGGGTTATTTCTTTGCTTCCTTCTTTCCCTAAACTGCCAGTTCTACCAAAAAAAAAAAAAAAAGTTTCCTGCTGTCTTGTCAATGACAGGTTATTGTCAGGTGTTTCACTATTCCAGTCATACAGTATTTTCTCCTTCATACTAGTGCAAAAGCATTGAAATGCATTCTAAGCTTGAATGCCTTACGTATTACATTAACTGCATTACTTTTCTTCCCACACCAGTTCTTATGAGTGCTGGGTGTATTTTGTTTTGTCAGAGTTGAAAGACTCTCTTTAAAGCTCCGTTAAAGAAATAAGAAATACAGGCATGCTCTTGACGCAGTTTTTGCTTTTCAATATCAGTAGAGCTGCATTCTTTTTTAATGTAGTGCCTTGCCTTGTTTAGAATTCGGTTTTGTTGTGTATTTAATTATATTTAAGAAACACCTGAAATGTTTCCTAAAGCATTTCTTTTGGTATCCATAGTTTTTGGGAGAATCCTTACTTCCATTTAACAAAAAAATTCCTAAGCTGCAATTGTAGTGCAGAGAATTGAAAGCTTCAGGTGATGTACCTAATGAATAAGGAAACCCCGAAACATAAAAATAAATGAGAACTCAGGTTATAGAGCAACTCTTAGAACTGGCAGTGCTGCTTACCGACTGTCATTCTGTTCCTTTTAACTAACATGCAGTTTCCTGGATGATTTAATTTTTGGAACGGATGGTTATTTTGATATTAAGGAATATATATCAATTATAAATATGGCACAAATACTTGGTCATAGTTTAGAAAAATGAATAGCTTTAAACACTAGTTTATCCTGAGTCTCAATAAATGCCACTGGAGCATGAAAAATATGTTCTAGTTCTATTTTTAATGTGTGATCCATGTACCAGAGGACAGATGAAAGATGTCATATCTGAGTACAACTGTAAAGTAACACCACAGTGCTAACATGATTAGTGGCTGTAATGTTTGGGTCTGAATGTAACCCTGTTGTGGAGTTTGTATGAAATAGGTACTCATACAGAAATATGAAAGCCAGAGATGAGCAGTGACCCCTCAGTCTTGTCCATTCTGTTGTTTTAGATGGTTGTCTGATTTTCACTGTATCCTGAGGGCTAATTTTACTGGATAGGAATTGCCAATAAGTGTTATAATGTCTTATGTTACTAAGCCTAAGATTAAAATTTTCAGATGTTGTTGACAAAGGCTGGTATTTGAAATTGAAAAGGTCAAAAGGTTACAGGTGGGAACTGATCTCATGAACAATAAGTTTCTTTCTGGTTATGACTAAAGTAAATATTTAAAATAAATATGGATTTTGCATTCCTTACCTGCATTAAAATGCTTTCAGGCTCTGTGTACGTGCTGCTTGCATTTATTACTGGTTTCACTACAGCTACCTGTGCCTCTTTCTTCCACACTGGATTATTCTGCTGGCTGTTTCTTTGGACTTCACATTTTGCCACCAGTGAGATGGCTATCTAAAAAGTGCTCATTCCTGTGCCATTTAGGGGGGCTGGAGATTCTTCCAAGTGGTTTATATAGAAAATGTATGAGGCACTTTTGTGATCTATACAAGAAAACAAGTGTACCAGCTTTCTTATCCGCACTTTTAGAGCATAATCCAGGCTATGGCTTTGCTTGGTAAATTCTAACCATTCTGGTAGTTTAAAAACTGCTGTATTTCCAGCTTTTTCTTTGGGAGCTGAGAGACATAAGTTTGAGTGCTCCAAATTTTTTAGGTGTGTAGGAAGTGGGAAGATGCCTTTCAAGGCCATGTGAAAAGACTCGCTAGCATGCACCAAAATGCTGTGGTTAGAAACAGGCTTGGATATCAGGTCGTCTTCTTCATCTATATGGATGTTCCTGCTTTACAAACGAAGGCAGTGGGTCAGCTGAATTGGCCTGAGCAGTGCCAGTTGGACAACTTTGCTTAACGCAGCTGTTCCCAGATCTGTGTCTGGAGGTGGGACACTGCCAGTTTTAACGTGTTTGTGTGTTAAGTGGAGGAAAGCAATCATCCTAATTGTTGCAGTTAGTAATGCTGCCATATAATGGAAAGGCTCATCTGAAAATTACAGTTTTTTCAGTTTCCTAGGAACAGAAGGGCTCTGGATTTGTCTGGTAATTTCAGAAAAGTTATTTAACAGCCTACTTTCCTTAGCCGAGAATGCTGCTTCTGCTCAGCTAATACATAGTTAAAATTACTCCTTCAGCACTCAACAATATTCATATTCACAGAGCAGAATGCCTTCATGTGGAAGGATGTGAAACTGCTTTCCAGAGCAAGATCTGACACACAGAAAGGAAGAAATGTAAAAGAAAGGTCTGACTTTTCCCCTTTTGGTTTGCTGTTCTGCTAATATTGGCTTTTATAAGGGCCCCAATTGTTAGCCTTTTTTTCCTTGCCTTCCATTTTGGTAGGTGAGGGGAGCAGAACTAATACATTGTGGTGTGTGGTGCACCTTTCTCACCAGTGGATTATTTTGTAACATAGAACCTGTGGCAGATGAAGGTATGATTAAAGCCATAGCTGAGTGAAAGGTAAATTACAAGCTCAACCTGACAACACTAGTTAGAGGTGCTGCCCTGTTATTGATAAAACAATATGTGCCTGAAATTGCCACTTTACAACTGTCCTTTTGTTTTCTGGAGCAAACAAATGATGGACAAGCACATTTCAGATTTTTTGCCATTTGATGCCCAGATTTTCCGAATTTCTAAAGCACTCAACAAACCCATTAGAGCTGTCAAGAGTGAGATACATCTAAGTTTAGATTTTGCTTCATTTTATAATCAGAGTGGGTGTGGATGGAACACACCAGAGTCTAGTTTTGTCTGTTGTCTTCCCAAAATAAAAATATTTTTAAAATAGTGAATTAAAAATTATTTTGCCAATATTACAGTTGTCTTCTTTTTCCAGTTTGTGATTAGTGTCATTAATAAAACCATGAGATCTCACTGATTTTTCTTCAGCTGTTACTATATGTGAACAGAAAGAAGTCTTTTTTCCCAAATTAATGAGTGTTTACTCCTAATTTAATTCTTAGATTTCCTGTCCTTTGAGTTCTCAGTTCCTTTAGCCTGCCTGTGAACTTAAGGCTCTTTCCAAAGGAAGTGCCCTCACTGTATCAAATAGTTCCAGACCTCCAGTGTGCATGCTTGTGTTTCCTTTTGTGAAGTACGAAGTAGGCTGAAACTTGTAGTCAGCTTCCAGCCACAACTGAATTCCTTTGCAAAAGACGATTGCAATTTGTAAGAACCTTCCTTCCTAAAGGTGCTTTGTAACAGTTTCTAAACAATTACAGCTAATTTTTAGTATTTATACAGAAGTGCAGCACTTGATTTTAATCTACAAGAAGTTAGGCTTAGTCTGAAATATATGAAATGTTTTTTAAAATGCTATTTAGTGTTATTATAGGATATGCAATTCTATAGTGCAGGATAAATCATTACTGCCTAGCTGGGTTTTATTTTTGTGAGCAATTCTGGCTCTATAACAAACCAGTGGAGTTAGTAAAGTTCAGGCTATAATAATGCAAACCCAGAGGTTGACTTGAAATCTTTTTGGCTGCAACCAGAAATTCCTAAGTTTAGAAAGAGTTGCATGTTTATGTGTCATGAGACACTTATAATTCTTTTTCCTTTTTTTTTCCCCAGCAAGCAAATTCTTACAGAATAGCATAATTTTAGAGCAGTGAGATTTTAATAAAACTCAATGTATTGTGAGAGCCATAGTAGCATCACAAATGTTGGCAGTGGGTTTACACTAAATTTGTCTTGTGTTTAGCATTTAATAGAAGGCACTGAGAGTTTGCTGGTATAACAAACTGTGTTGAAAAATTGTGTTACCCGTTCTGTGGGAAGTTACCGCTATGCTTTATTGCTTTGAGCTAGTCCCTTGCCCAGCTTATGAGAGTACAAGGTATACTGAAGTTGAGGGTGTTGTGCCTTTAATTTCAGCTTAAGTGAAAGCTGCAAGGGGTTTCTAGTTTTCAGATACACTTCAAATTTTACCATAATTGTTTCCCTCTAAAAACTTTGGTATTGTTTCCTATAAGGGACCATGCAGTCATACAGAAAAGAAAAAAAAAGAATATGCATTCTGAAGTTACAGATTCTTGAAGGTAGTTATGATGATTTTTTTTTTTTTTTTTTTTTTTTTTTTTTTTTTGTTTTTTTATTTAGGGGCATTGTTGTTCTTCTGAAGAATAACTTTAACAGTTTTCTCCAGTGGATTTCAAGGATAACACATTTGTCTATTTACTAACTATGAAAGATACTGATGCAATTAGCCAATAATCTGAAACAATAGCAATCTAAAGGTTCATAACTTATGAAGATGTTAGTGAGTAAGAAGGGACAGAGTTCTGCATTTTCCTCCATCAAGGTTTCTATTATCATGTTAAGGTCTTTTGCGGGTTTGGTTGGTTTTAATGTATTGTGTATAGATAGGTTCTAAATATTGAAAAGTACTTAATCCATAATAATGGACTAAGATTCTTGATCTCTACACAGATCAGACTGGATGGAGGCAAGTCTTAGATTAGAAGCTGAAAGCTGTTATAGACTTTTTCAGGTATTTTTTTCCCCATTAGGCCTCCTAGATTCCATTTAACTTTCAGCTTATATCAGGCTATGTCTTCATTTTCTCTTGTTTACTACTTTTAACTTGCAAATCCCAAAACCTGGTGCCAAAATTTTCGTTTTCTTGTCACTAGCAGAGCCATAAATCATACAACAGTCACATGAAGACTTGTGAGTTGCTTAGATGATTGAATTATATGATGCCTTCATGTGCATTCCAAATAAACCCTCTGGTTTTAATCTGTGTAATGATGTTTTGCATGATGAATTATTCATTAGTTTGATTGTCTCTTGTTTTACCATAAGTAATGATCTCTAATCTTCATTTCAGTTGTCATGGTTATTTTTCTCTTCCCCTGCCTGGTCTCTCAAGACATGCTAGTGTTAAAATATGTAAACTGTAGTATAAGAAATTATTTATGTGCCATTTGCTGAAACAATGCAGAGACCTAATCAAGATTGTACTAATAATACTGATGAATTAATTACCTGAATGCATTAAAAAAAATACACATAGAATAATTGTTTTACAATGGAAACAAAAGCTTAGACAAAGAAACTGCAAACAGATACTTAATAAAGTAAGTTCAATTTGGGGGTTCATGACAAAAGACAGCTATTTTCAGGTTGAAAATAGTTCACGCAACTACGTGCTTAAGAAGAAATGAGGAAGACCAAGTTTTTATGGATACGTTCATCTGAACGTGAGTTGCTGCTGCAGAAACAAAGCAGTGAGTTCAAAAATCCTGTTCCAGAATCCTTCAAAATTGCTCATGTACAACATTAAGCATATCCTTACCCCTCCACACCCTCCTGTGGATGCACGGTTAAAGATCTTTGTACTTCACTTAGAAGCCTTCTGTCTTTACTGCGGTGCTGTACCTTCCCCTTCTCTCTTTCCTTTTCAACTTAGGAAACCATATCCATTGGTCTTTTAGAACTCTGTGAAATGTTTCACTGTTGCATAAATTCCTCATTCATTAAAAGATTTGGTCAGAGTTGGCTCTTGCTTCACACTTGTCTGTAATGAAGGAGATTAAACCTACATTTGGAAGGTAAAGTCCAAAGCTATGTTTGGCTGAACAGGCTTTCCTGGTATGGAGGATGGGAGTTGAAGTGCAATGGGATGAAGTGTGATTGATTTAAGTTTCTATTAATAAATCAAGCTTTGCGAAGCAGATACTAGTGTTGTAGTATTTCTTTTTACGTATCTCAGGAAGTTTAAGGGAATTTTTATCTCTCTCTTATCAGCTGTCCTAAATATGTGGTTGAAGTACAGGGCCCCATGTCTGTGTTTAAGGAATTGTAGATGAAAGATTTTAGCATAAATCATAAGAAAGATATAGGACAACTGAAACAGGTATTTGTGGTGTCACATAATAGCATTAAGTGATTCACAAAATGCCTTCACCAAGAAGAAAGATGTAACCCTGAAAACAGTAGCATTGGGGAGTGTGCATAGACCCAACGATCAGTGACACTGAACACCATACTCTCATGCACTGGCTAAGTCTTAGACATTTGCTTCATTAATAAGCATTTATTACCGGTTATCTTTTCTCCAACCAAATCTGCATTCATTTCCTGGGCCCACTGGACTCAAGCTACATTTCATTAGCACATTAGTAAAGCTGGTTTGCAAGTAGATCTCTTTCCTCCCTACTCCAAGCCTGCTGCTCCTGCTGGAGAGGAGCTTGGAGAGCTCCCTGGGAAAGCAGCTTCTCATCATTGCTCTAGTCCATAGCCACTAGCACTTCTGATGCTCTGCTTCTGTCCACTGTTATTTGCTTCTGTGTCATCCCTTGATTCCCATGATCAGACTGACTCTACCAATTATCTTCCTGGGGCTTGTTTTCACTTGCGTGCATATTTTTGTGATACCATCTGCATCAGTGCTAGTTTACAATTTGTTTTATTTGATTTCACCTTATTCACATCTGTGTTCATGAGGTGTGAATAAACAAGAAAAGCTCATTCTCAGTAATCTTTTATCAGTGTGAATTAATATCTAAGAGATGAATAATTACCCTTTTTAATGCAGATGCTTACTTCTGTTCTTATATCCATTTAATGTGTTTCTGATACTACTTATATTGTTACCTAGCAGCAGACAATAAAAGACAAATTTCAGTTGTAGACTACTACATGTGGCAATGAACTTGCATAATCTTGTTTCAATAAACTCTGTTACGGATCATTGCTCACACTGCATTGTAAAATGCAATATCTTGTGCTACAGGAACGCGTTGTCTAAATTCCCTTATCAAGATGGTGATTTTGATTTCACAGCTCTCTGGTTCAATAAGAACTGCTGAAAACAGTCCAAGCTCTGAGACTCCATTTTTTTTCCCCTAGATGGTATTTGGTTATAGGTCTGCTTGTTATTTTCTTTTAACTTTTGTTGTATAGATAATTTATGTTTTCCAAAAATATTCAGATAAACCAGATTCGGATGTCTTTATGGAACTGGGGTTTACTGCTTCAAGTCTGCTTAGTTTGTGTGACCCTACATTGTGCAGTATACTAAGAATTTTGTCCATGCTGTAGATAGCTGGCTAAACAGAAACTGGAAAGATCATCTGTAGATGGTGCAGGATTTGAGGTTCCACAGGAGTAAGGGATTTTCTTATGTGGAGGTTTTGTGTATTTGTGGGGAAAGGGGAGGTGTTTGGATTTTTTGTGTTGCTTGCTTTTTTTGTTGGGTTTTGGGGTGGTTGAAGGTTTTTCTTTCTCTTAGATGGTGATGTTTTGGTCTTCAGGCAGATAATTGTCTTTGGACTCAAAATGTTCCTTGTGCTTTAACAGGGAGTCTGTTAGTAACCAGAGGGACTGGCTGACCTCAGTGTGGTGTGTTTGGATAGCCTGATGGAATTGTACAGACGTGTATATTCGTTGCAGGCTTTTCTGAGAGCTTGCATACTAAGTATACGATATTTATTCTTGTGATGTGTAACCTTGGTGAAGCCTAGGTAAACTGGCTGCTGTGTTTGGATCTTATGTATCAGACCTGCTTGTAGATTTCTTGTTTAGTAGGAGCTCACCCTTCTCTGTCATTCTTTGTAGGTACAGACACTGTCTGTTACCCCTTCAGAGATATAGCATTTACTGCCCAGCTGCACTGAGTCTCTGGAGTTTGTTTTGAACCTCAGACTATCCTGTGGTTTCAATGCCAAGGCTCTAGTCTTATGAATACTTTGGATTTAAGCTGATCCATCTATCCCATAGCAGTGAAAGCAGACAGACATACAGATACATACAAATAGGAAGCAATTCTTCACTGTGAGGGCTGTGAGGCACTGGCACAGGTTGCCCAGAGAAGGTGTGGATGCCTCATCCCTGGCAACGTTCAAGGCCAGGTTGAATGGGGCTTTGTGCAACCTGGTCTAGAGGAAGGTGTCTCTGCCCATGGCAGGGGGCGTTGGAACTGGATTTTTAAGATCCCTTGCAACTCAGACAATTCTGTGATTCTATGATACAGACCTTTAAAAAGCTTTAGAGTGAAATTCTCTTAGCTAGTGCAGAGGATACAAGAATCAAGGAAAACAAAATTGGTGTTAAGTGTCCTTTTTTCAAGTTACCTCTTCTCTCTGTACTGGCCTTTAGGCTTGTATGAGAACAGGATGGTGAACTCAGAATCTTTCGCCTGTATCTTAGCTGTTCTGCATAATATGGGGTATTTCTCTCTAACTCTCTATATAATTTATCTTCCGGTGACATAATTTTTTTTTTTTTTTACTTCCCTTTTTGACTGGAATACTACCCAAGAGCAGTGGAAGTCTTGTTCTTGCTACTCATGGCTGAATCCCCTTATTCCTGCACCCTTCATCTTGAACATCTTGCCTCTAGCTTTTAGGGGTCAACCTTCACAGTAATTTCTTTTTCTACTGTTGAGGAATTTCCTGTTCTTCAAACCTCAACCTCTTAAGATAAACTTGGTCTCGCATTTTCCCCTTGTTTTCTGCTACATTATTGTTCTTAGAGGTTCCACCTGAAGGTTTGGAGCCTTACATCCTATTATGCATTCAGGCTGTCAGGCCTGGTTCAGAGAGCAAACACAGAACTGCTTCTTCATGTGAGGTATTCCTGATGCAATGATTTCAAACCCTCAAGCAGAAACTCTGCCTCGTAGTTACTCTAATACTGTGATAATTTCCTGAGTAGGTTCTTATCTGTTATATGGAGGGTAAGATTTACTTGTACCATGAGAAAATGATTCTTATTTGAATGTATTGGTTTTGTCTGTCCAAATGTACTTGTACTTTCAGGATTTATTTTTAAATTATGTGTAAGAACAAAACTGGGTGTAAGATTTTTTTTTTTTTTTTTTGCCCACTTTTCTCCTTCCCTCTCTCTTTTCAGATGTTGCAGTTGTGGACATGAGTGATATTTCCAAGCAGCCATCACTGTTCTACCACCTTGGTGTGCGCGAAAGCTTTGACATGGCTAATAATGTTATACTCTACCATGACACTGATGCTGACACTGCTCAGTCTCTCAAAGTAAGGTTCCTGCTTCAAAATCTGCTTCATTTCAGAAATATTTTTAAATAACTGATCATGCATACATATGTGGTTTTTTCTGAAACACCCATTGAATGTGATTTCTTGATAGCATGATAACAAAATCATGCTAAGAAAAACAGCTGCTAGCAGAAATAGTAATGATTAGAATTGTATAAAAGCTTGTTTATAAGAAAAGATCTATAATACAGAACTGATTTTTCTCTGTATGGTTAGACATGGAATTGAGAATGCAGCTCGGGGGTTTTTTTTAACTTCCTTTCCCTCTTATAATTAGAGGAAATGTAAAAAAAAATGTTATGGCCTGTATAATAACAATGCTTGAACATGGGATGTATTGCAAGATACTCCTACTATTGAAGCACTTCTGTCAGATGAAGTTTGCATCTCCTAGGTACTGAGGAGCTAAGATTACAGGAATCTCCTTTTTCATGCTGTTTGAAGATAAAAAAAGAGATCCTCAACAAATCTTTTTATCATTGTTCATTTTTATAGTAGGATAATATATGCTATACATTTAAGTCCTAAAATTGCTGTTGTGGATGCAAGTCATATATTGTGGATGTTTCTGTCTTTCTCAGTGCAGGTTGTCTTTGCTTTAGATCACATTTAGACTTTAACCCTCTATATCATCACATACTGCTGCTTTTAATATCATACATTTTCTTGCTACCATCACTGAGAGCAGTGTTGTTCATGCATTGTATTTTTTTCCTTATTTTGTGTTATATCCTTCCTACTTTGTATTTTTCACACCATCAATGTCCAAATACCCTTTCTGGAATTCTCCAACCTCTCTTGATCCTATAAAAATATTAAGTTAAAACTTAATTTTGTATGAGTCTCCTTTACTTTTCCCAGAAAAGCTCTGACCTGTCACTACTCCTCTTTCTGCTCACATGAAGTTTATCACATGCTTGCTTTCTTCAGGTGGTAGTCCACAGACACATTCCATGTGACCCGGAGTCATGAGAACTCAGAGTTGGAGCCTCTCACACTCTGCTCAGAGGTTATCCATACAGACATGTGCTAAAGACATACTTTCATGCTCTCCATTCCTCTAGCTAATCTGGGTAGGCAGGCATGCAACTTTTCATGCTGCATTGGTAATACACCTGACTGCAAAGAGATCTTTCATTTTTATTTTTCATTAGCACATTTTTACCTTTCTTCCATGCTGTCACTCAGATGTTCCAACCAACTTGGTTCTCCTAAGGATGTGCCAAAGTTTGAGAAGCACAGGCTAGTCATCTATTAGTCTCTGCCCAATAAGGACCTCTGTGGATGGCTTTGATTTCTGCACTTTGTGCCAAGCACATATGCAAGCACGTGCTCCATAACTGGAGTGCTGAATAACCTCCAGGATTACATCTATCCATGGGTTGGGTCTTCACATTGATTGTTGCCAGAACTTGTAATTCTTTGCACTGTCAGTTCTGGAGCTTTTTTGTCTGAGGACATAAAGTCAATGACAAATCTGGGGATATGGGAACACTGGAGTGTGACTGGATCACTTAAGATTAGAACAATTACCATCTGCCTTCATCTTTCTTCTGCTAGGAACTCTGTTAGTGGCTCTTCCTCATCTACCAGTTGTTTGCTACAACAAAGTTGTTACTCCTTGGCCTGCGTGGGCCTTATCTTACTATGGGAATAGAAGGTTTGATTTAAGTTGCTTCAAGTAGAAGAAATTCTCTAGATCAAGCGTTAGAGTAGTTTAAGCAGGGCAATGTAACATGGTTCACTCCTACCCTGATGTCCTTGATACGTCTTCTGCAATTGATCCCTGGTTCAGTGCTAGATATCACTCAAGTATGCTAATTCCTCTTTTTTAGGAATACTTCAAAAGGTAGACAAGGGTTGTTCTTGGACCGTTTCAGTTCATAAGACATCTCAAGGTGTAGCTGATGGATAGCTCTCAGAAGAGTTCATTTCTCCCTGCAAAGAAAGATTTTTAATTGCCGTAGGTAAACATCTACTGGAGATACTTGCTTAGTTAGGAAGACATTTTAATTTTCAGATATGTGATGTTTCGTATCTCTAAGCCTTCCATCGCTTTTGCTCTGAAATATTTCATTTGGCTTAAGGAGTTTAAGTTAATCAGTAATTCTTATTAAGTTTTGGTACCTTAATATGTATTTTTGACGATCTGCTGGTGTTTTCTTTATTCTCAGGTTTATGACTAATTTGGTCAGGTTTTTTTCCTTCCTTTCAGAAATCTATTACTTTACTTCAGTCTAGGTTGCTGTGCATGCCTCTGAAGAGTGGCTACCCTAAGTGCTGTAAAGGCAGTATTGAAGACTGTTATTACTTCTACTGGGAAGATCTGTGAAGTTTGGACAGCCTGATTTTATATCACTTATTTCTTAGGACCCATACAGAAATTATCCCAAGAGTTGTATTTTCAGTTTCACCAATGTTCTTCACAAAACAACCTAGTTCTGAGCATATAAAAGAATATGTAATCTGGATTTCAAGAGGGTAATACTTGCAAAACTTAACTTCTTAGATGGCTCCTGATATTTTGCCTATTGTTGTGGAAAAGGGTCTATGAGCATGACCATTTTCTGTGCAGTAGATTTCAGGCTGTCACACATGAAGTTGCTCAAGTAAAATAATCTTAGGTTGTCAAAGCACAAACAATTAAGTACTTTTCTTGATCCAACCCTAACTGTTCTACGATTCTATGTCATTCTGTCCCTTTACCTGTAATTTGCTGTGGCAAATCTGGATTATGGTGTGAAGAACATGCCTCTGTGTGTATATATATATGTATACCGGTTGTTTTTATTGGAAAGAATAATTCCCAGTAAAAATTAATAAACATTTTTATTTTCTCTCTCCTATATTTTTTTCTTTTTCTTTTTTTTTTTTTTTCCCCCAGGATATGGTATCCCAGAAAAACACAGTAAGTATTAAATCCATGTTCATTTCAAAACACAAAATGAGGATACTAAGTTTGAAGCAACTGTAATGACAAAGCTGCTAAGCATGTTTATGCTCTATATGATTGAAGGAAGTCTGTTTCACTTATATACAATTCAAATTAGTGGAAATCTTGTTGAGTTCCCTTCCAAAGTAAAGCTAAATTAAAAAGTTACTCTTCTTTGGAAGTTCCTTTGAAACTTCTAGCAAAGCAGCGGTACATATGTCTGTAGGTTGATAGGTCAAAAAATAAACTCAGAAATTCTAAGTCTCTTTCTCTCTCCAGCACTTTCACCCACCTGTGCAAATGTATATGTGTGTGATGCCTTAATATCTCCAAGATATATATATATAGTGTATGCGTGTGTATATATATATATATATATATATGGGGGGGTGTGTGTATGTATATATATGATGTGTGTGTGTGTGTGTATATATATATATATATGGTGTGTGTGTATATATATCTCCAAGCAGCTTTGGCTACTGTATACCCATCCTTTTCTTCATAAATTCACAGATTTTACTTAGGAATGCAAAAGATTATTTCCCAAAGTAAAAATATTCTTATCCTTAAAGCAAGTAAAACTAAACAAGTAAGTAAGCCTGAACCAAGACAAAATGTAGTGGTTATTTTAGGTTTAATGCAATATGCCACGATGTCTTAGACAGTTATACATTTTGTCTCACTTCACATCATGTCAGTAGTTATTTTCATTAAACACTCCACACTGTTATTTTTAGGACTACTGAATTTGCAAAAATCTTAAGCTTCCATTTATTCCTTTCTGCTTCCCCCCCATTCATCATATCCTTTAATTTTCTTCTGAACAATATTGAGCAGGATTAAAATAATTAAATGTTCTTAGAGCCTGCTAATAATTTAAAAGAGAACTAGAAGAAATAATTCATTACTCACAGCAGTTTATTTTGAGCTGCTGTTTATAATTGGTCACAGCACTGCATGTAGGCTAAAGATAGATCACGTTAAGCTCATGAGTAGGTCCGGGTAATTTCCCTGTCTGTCTTAGTGATCTTTGAACTAGTTTCACCTGTGAGGTGTAAACTGCATTTACCGGTTTATAGCTTTTTAAGGGGGTCGTAGGAATAAAGCAGATTTGCTTGTGGATGCTACTATCCATCATTTGGTGAACGACCAAAATATAACAAGCATGTACTTTCCCCTCCTGAGCAAGAGGCAGAATTATGACTGAGCCATTTAGTGGTATTTCCAGAAATGGAGTGAAAAGAAAGAGGAGGGTGAGGGCAACTTCATCCTAGTGGACAGATTAGTGGTGGCAAATTCAGCCTAGTAAACCTAGATTAGCAGCCTGCAATCTTTTCTTTTGGCAGATTCCTCCCACAGAGGGAGGTATTTACCTTCACATGGAAGAGAAGAAAAGATGGATCTGGTAACATCGTTTCTGAAGCAGAGCCTGGTATCAGACCTGTAAATACCATGTGGCTAGCAGACAGGTCAGGGAAGTACATTGAAACTAGGATCCTGATCCCTCCTTTAAAAATGAGGGATTGCCTAACCCACTTTCTTCAAGTGTTTAAATTAAGAAAACTATTTTGAGTAAAATACAGTGAGAAAAAAAAAAAGATTATAAATACCAACTATGGATTCTTGACCCTTTTTTGTTATATGAGGTTGTTCTCTTTCATTAGTTAAATGTTCTCCTATATTGCGTTCTTTCATCCCTTTTTTAATCAGAAATTACGTCAAAATAATTAGGAAGCCAAATAGTTAATAGGTTAAAACTTCATGTTTTTTGAAGGTAGAGTTGACTTCAAATACACAATTGCTTTCTGCTCCTTTCACATCCAGTAAGCTGCCATGAGAGGCTTGCAGTTTGCTGCTGCCCCAATATGGTGCTATTGCTTCATCGCTTGGTTAAATATTTTACAACTGTATGGGCAACATCTTGTTTGAAGTAAATTGCTAAGGAGGATTGCTGCCCTAGTTAAGTAGGTACAGAGTTGGTGTGAATTTACTGTGTCCAATGAGGTATTTACACTGCCACTTCAGTTTAAATGCTGATATAAGAGTTAATATCTCTGTACTAGGGGTTTGTGTTTTCCTTTCACTTTTCTTGATTAGAAAGTGTGAGTATGCCTCTGCCATAGCAATGAAATAGCAGAAAGAGTTTAAATGCACTCTTCATTAGGGTCTGAAGACATGTTGGAAAGAGGATAGATACTTGATCTGCTGCTAAGCCTTCCTCCAACCCAGAATTAGCCACAGAAATACCATTACTGGTTTTGTGAAGGGAAGTCCTCTCCACATCTTATAACCTCTGTGTCCACACGTTTGCACTGTGTATAAGGGAAAGGGGGACAACCGAGATCCTACAGACAGAGCACGCTGTTCTTCCAGCAGCACAAATGAAACTTTCTGTGCTGGCTGCTGGAGCTTGAAGATTTCTCTGAGGTTTCTTTGCCCTCACCCTTACTATTTGTCCTGAAAATCTGAAGTCATGTACAAAGGTGCAAACAAAACCATAGTATAGAACAGATGTGCAGCCGTGTTAAAGATGCAGATAAATGTCTTCTGTGTCATCTGGGGTGATTTTCTTTTGTATGTAACCAGTAAGCCTTGCATAAAATGGATGCTTTCCTTGTAAAGAAAACAAATTCTAATTCAGCATCAAGGAAGAGGCAAAAGTGAAGAACCTGGACATAAAACCAAAAACAGTGCCCAGAAAAAAGGTCAGCAATTCATTTGAGATTTGGCCTAAGTACAACTGGCCTAACAGTGAAAATTATACAGCAGCATACTGCAGTGGTGAGAGTTGGAGATATTTTATAGCTTACTGTCAGAATAAAGAGCATAAGAGTAGGAGAACTTCCTTCCTTCCCTGCATCATACAGGAAAGAAGTTTTCAGGAGTGAGATAAAATGGGGAATTTGATTCAGTTCTACTTGACTTCCTCAAATAAACAACTAAAATTCTGCATTGATAATTTATTGCATACTTGGATACAAAAGGGAAGAATTATTGGCTTGGGAGTTCAGTTCCCAAGAGTGAATTGCCCTGGCATGAAATTCAGGGTCAAGATTCTATGTCCCATCAGTTAGGTTTCCTTCTGTAGAGCTCCTCTGATGAGGGCTGTTTTCTGCTAATTGTGTTGAGGGTGTACGCACAGCTTCCTAGTTTCTGTCAAAATTAGATCTGATAAAATAAATTGAAAATATGCAGTCTTGCAGAACAGTTTGTTTCCTGTGTCATTATGGAAAAGTCAGGGTTTGAGAGGACTGTGGATGCTACTGGACTGTAGAGTACGGGAAAATAAATACACCTAAGGAAAACTGGCTTGTGCTTTGGAGTTTCTGTAGATGTCAGATGAACACTGGTTTACTGAAGAAATGAAATTTTAAGGATTTTTGAAAGCAAAAAATGATTAAAAATTGGTCTTCCCCCAAACAAATGTAATAGACAAAACAGATGGGAAAGTTTTCCATTTTGATATAAAGTTTTGTTGCTATTCTTGATTTCTTTAATTTTGTTTCAACAGGGAAATTTTCTCTCCCTCTACAGGATTTTAAGAAATGTTGTATACAAAAAGTCCAGGAGTGCACAGGGGGCTTTTTTAAAGCTGCTGGAGTCAGGAAGCAAAATATACAGTCTTTCTGGGAATAGTTCTAGTGTTGGTTGCACATAGTTTGAGATACATACTTTGATACATTGAGTTTGTTTGAATGTGGCATTGAAAAGACAAGCTAGAATTTCACACTCCAGGAAAAATATTATGGCAAGTACAGAATATAAGGAAAAAGACTTAATAGTTAATTTTTCTTTAGTTGATGGTATGCCTGAAGAAATTTGAATAACCCTGTTAATTGCTTTCAGGGAAGGTGTTTAAAGGAAAGTAACTGGCTATGAAAGCAAAAGGTTTATTATTAAATACTTAGGACACTGAGCCTGATAAAGTATTTTCAGAGATTTAAATGGTTTGGGTTTCTTTTGTTAGATCATGTAGCAGCTCCTATAGCAAGCAAAGAATAATGTCTAGGCCATGGAAGAGTCATTAGCACAAATTCGCCTTGATCTAAAGGGAAGAGGATTGCAATTTATCCTTGCCGCAAGGAATTTTTATATTGAAAATTCACTTCTTATGGTAATTGGCAGAAAGTCTCTTCAGATTTTCACTAGCTGTATAAATCAGACTGTATGTACTATTTCAAGGCAATGAACATTTAAGTAAAACAAAAAAAACTGAAGAAAGATTTTTGCACTTGGACTCATATTCTCCAATTTAGTAGCCCCAATGGATACATGTAAGAGCCAAGATTCTAAAAGTATGATTGCATAATATTAATTTAATAATCTGAAGAAGTATTATTGCAGAGCAGTTTTCTATATTTTATTTTATGATTATTTTTACGAAATATAAATACTTGTATGATATGGTCATTTAATTATATATTTCTAAGGAAGCTTGAGGAAGTACATATATTAAAAAGTATTAAAAGAGTTCGCAAAAGGGCAAAGACGGGTAGGAACATCTTCAATACAATCGTTTTCTCTTTTGAGGGGAGAATAGTACAAAGGCAATGGTAAGCCAGTAAATATTAAATAGCCAATAAATATTTCCGTAGTTTTTATGGAAATGTTACTACCTCAAGGGATGTGTATTCTTAGTGGTTGGATTAGTTTTAACTAATCATGCAATCAGTCTGATAAGTTCATAAAAGTAAGACTTGAAAGTATGTTTCTGATGACACAAGGAGATGAATAGATAAATCATGTAGATAGACAAATCTTATATTCTGGGTAGCAAGAGTAATGCACTGTTTTCTTGGCCTTCTGAATGGACTTTCTATAAATATCTATATTAATTTTATATTGTTTCTTTAATAATTTCTCTATTCATGTGTCATGTCTGTCTTTCTGATTCTTACGCTGTTTTTTGGTGGTGTTTTCCTTTTTGTTGTTTTACTTCTATTTGGAGTAGGTTGCCAACCACAAAGTTTTTCTTCGGGTTCAAGTACCTCCTGAATACCACAGTGGTTATCTGATAGACAAAGTATGTATTACTTTAGATCTGCTTCCTGTTGAACAGATATGCCATTTTATAACTGTTTCTAGGCATTTAAAAATGTACAGCATTACTGTCTTAAGGATTCCTTAAGAATAGTGCTTGGCAGGATCTTTTCTTCAAAGTGGTTCTTATCTTGGAGTACTCTTTCCTTGCAAGCCAGATCCCAGCATCCAGGATGTTTGGCTTGTGATAATCTCTCTTCACAGCCTTTACATAAAAATACTGCATATATTCAACTTTAGAAGAGGAAGTATTTTATAAAAGTCTTGGTCAACTGTACTGCATGATGGATAGAAATGTGATGTCACAGAAAACTACAGTGAAACCTCAATTCTTAAGGCAACAGTGGATTAAACTCCCTAAACCCTCAAAACTTTGTGACTTTGAATGAATGCAGTTATTTTTCTCTTATCCTATGTGTTTTCCTTGTAACTGCTTGATAAGGTAGGCTAAGCACTCCTAATGCTCTTGATGCTTGAATAAGTAGCAAAATGAACTGCATAGCTTAAGTAAAATAATTGTGCTCTTCACTGTGCAGGCATAACTGCCTCTCTAAAAATGCAGAGATTTTACTCAATGTTATTTATGTGGAGGGAAAAAAAAGAACTCCTAAACTTTAATTCTAGTGTAGTGTCTGTCACAGTGACAGTTGTACTGGAATAGCCAGCAGTGCAATTAGAAAAACTGATTAGGTTAGTAAGGTCCAAAGTTTGCTTTTAGCAGCATTAAGAAAATGCTTAGAGGAGTGTTTTAAGATGAAAAGTACTCTACATTTGGCCTGCCTTGCCTAGAGCCTAAAAATGGCCTATGTGAGCCTAACTCAGCCCTTCAGCAAAGGCATAACTCTGTGATTAATGCCTTTAACCATTTTCCCCTGAAGAACAGGTCCCTTTCTCAACTTGCTTTCAGTTACTTCCTGTTTTTCCTACATTCCTAAATTTTTGGCTCCTTTTGTGCTAGACTTTGAAGTGTTGTTGAATGCAAAACTTTCATTACTAGCACACTGAGCACACATTATTTACTGGTAGATGAGCTACTGACAGCTGCTTTTTTTTTTTTTTTTCCCCAGTCTGCTTTATTTTTTGTTATTTTTAACTTGAACATTTCTAAAATAAGACAATAAGAAGAGCTTAACTACTAACCCTGAAGTAAACCAACTCGGCATACAGTCTTTATAAGCTATGAAGTTGAAGTTCTATTACAATTAAATAACTTGTAATTTATAGGTATTATACACTCGAAGCTAGAATTTCTGTATATGTTACTTCATACTCACCTGTGCCATATATTCATTATCCTAAAGGGCAATAGGTGGTGTATGACAGCACAGTAATTTTCACAATGATTAGCTTGTGGTGTCAGAGACCAACATCCTGAGTAGATTATCATAAGAAGCCAGGATGATATCTTCCTTCTCTAACCTTTATAGCCTAATCTTTAATAGTGTAAGAAAAGTAGATGGACAGAACTGGTTTTCTATGTAATGAAGATAAGAAAGACACTCTTAGAAAGGCCACACACTCTACATGAAGGAGCTTTATAATTTATTATATGTAAGATTCATACAGAAGAAGTTAGAAAATTGGAGCTCGTTACTTTCAGACAAGGTGACATGCTCAAATATGTCCAAAGTTCTTCTCTGCACAGAAAAATGTGTCTGTTGTGGGCAAAAATGTTTCTAATAGTATAGATTTTTCTATCCACAGAGGCAAGAAATCTAGGTCAAATAGATGAGATGTTGGCTGAATAAGATTAATACAGTGTTTCACAAATGTAATTTAATTTTTTTCTGAAAAATTGCTTTGTCTTTTCATTAGATGACTGCAGTTCCCTTTATGTCACAAAATACATCATACTTTCAAACTGGATTTTTTTTTCCATTGCAGGAAGACCTAATTCACTTTTACAAGTTTAAGAATAGAGTTTATACACAAACAGCTTTTGTTTTGTCCTGAACCCAGTGTTTATTTGAATAAACTGGAGATTAAATTGCTTTTAAATACTGGTGGTTTCAGTTGCAAATTTTCCACCTTTTTTGGTAGGAAGTAAAGACGACATTGCAACAGATAATTACATTGTTACAACAGAGATAAGGTACTGTAGTGTTTATGAGGAAGGATTGTGGCTTGATCTTTATCTATTAGAAATAATTTAAAATTCTAAATCTTTACAGACTTATATCAACAACAGGATGTACTGATACAGGGGTTTTTTCCATCTGTATTTTTGGTAACTGCATGCCCTACATTGTTAACTTCCCATAAACAGTTTATTTCTCATCTAGTTTATTAATGCCTATAAAAATTTGCCATCTTCATATCCATTCATTCCATTATCTCAGCGTTCTCCCATTGTTCAAGGTGACTTTGAATGGCTACGGCTTTACTGCCGGCCTAGATGTTATGAAAAAATGAAAGGTATGATTTTGCTGTACATTTGATGCCTTGATATCCCCAAGGTGGAGTTTGAAGGGTATTTAGTGGTAGTTGATTGTGTTAGATGTATCATACTGACCCATGCTTCAGTGCTCCTGTCTAGTTACTCTGAAATGCAGAGTTTACTTTTAAACAGCAGAGAATTGTCATAGCTCAAAACTGGTGCTTCTAGTAGCTGTGGAAAACTTTACAGTTATCTGTTTTTTGGAGTCTTGCTCAGGAGCTGAAAACTCTGAACTTGCTGGTTTGGGGCTCTGAAGGGTATTTTCTGCTTCCCCTTTCAGCACCTTGATTACATTTACACTTTTTATGTGGCGTGTTTAGGACTTCAGTTTTTTACTTCTAGAATTTTGTGTTAAATGTATTACATACATTATGAAACATTTCCAGGTTTTCTTGGTTGATTGATTTGGTATTTGAAGGTAGCGTGCAGCAAATGTTTTGTAGGCTCCTCTGGATTAAACACCTTCATAAAGTCTTTCCAAGGCTTGTGTTTCTGTATCTCTGTTTTTGTGGGGAGCTCTGCATCATACACTTCCTAGCACAGAGTGAGCCTAGAGTATACAAGTACATCTCAGACACCCCAAATTTGGAAGCAGAAGTTTAGCTTGTAACTGTCAGACTGTATTAGGGTCGATACATCACACAAAAAGTATTGAACAGTTTCATTATATTGTTGCTTAACGGATCTGGACCCTTGTTAATATTTTTAACTCTTCCATGAAAAATTCCCTTAATTTAATGCTTGCAAATCTTGTGTAAAACAGTGCGCTAAAGCTTCATAATGCACTAGCCCCAATCTAGCTGTTTCTTCTGACAGCAAAATATTCTGTGGGTACACAAATACATTTCTACTTTCATTTTGTTTTCTAAACTGTGCCTGTTTTTATTTTAGGCTTCCAGTGGTAATTATTACTTTATTCCATACATCGTCACACCTTCTGGTGACTACTTTTGCTGTGAAAGTGATGCCCAGCGAAGAGCTTCTGAGTATATGCAGCCCAGCTGGGACAATATCCTGGGGCCACTATGTGTCCCACTGGTGGACAAGTTTATCAGCCTTCTCAAGGATGTTCATGTTACATCATGGTAATTTTACTACACATACATCTGCAGAACCTTTGATAGTCTCTCCAATCTTATGAAAAAAACCCCACAAAACCAAAAAACAAACCAAAATCTATAGTAGCATTTATGATTTATTATTATTATTATTATTCACTGAACTTAATACAGTTTTTAAAAAAGCTGCTATCTTTACTGCTTTCTGTATTGTTGTCCTGATTTATGGTTACTTTCTGAATCATCAGTAACCAAAGGCAGTTCATGGTTTAGGTGAAGTATAAATTACAGTGCATAAGATTGTAATAGGAGATAAATCACAGCCTCTTCATAGAGCTCAAAGCCAAACACTGTCCTTTTCTGTCACCAAATAATGTTGCAGTAATAGGTAATCAAATGTAACTTTGATGGTTTGGTTTTTGTTGTTGGTGGTGGTGCGTGGTTTTGTTTGTTTGGTTTGGGGTGTTTGGGTTTTTTTTAACATTAGCCTTTTAATATCAGCTAAAAAACATGACACTGGCCACTTTTATAAGGGACTTGTAGTTTTGAGGATTGAGGCTGGAGATTAAAGTCTCTCTTTCTCAATTGCCCACCCTGTATTCTGAAGCTAGTCTGGTTTTGTTTGTATTTCTGGAAAACATGGTGAGAGACTGAGCTTTTAGGTTTTCTTTTTCCTAGTGTGTGAAGCATGAGGTAGTGCTGAGGGCCCCTGAATTTCTTTCTCTTTCCCCATTGCCATCCCACCCCAGTGAAAGGCTCACCTAAAAACCTTCTCAGCTGGTCCCACTCTTAGAATACCATAGATGAGCCTGCCTATATACACCCTCCTCATATCTCCATCCATGGCAGGTCTGCTATTCTCTGGCGCCTTGCTGGGTATATCACGTATTTTGTGGAAAATTTTTATGTGCACCCCACTGTGAGGAAATGGCACTCGTTGGAAATTATGCCAACAATATCTAGAAATAAGGAAAAAAAAAAAGAAATATCTAGCAGTCTTCTTCCTGTATGTCTATCTTTTATTTCTGTAGTGCCTATTATAAAGAAACACTGCTGAATGATATTAGAAAAGCTAGAGAGAAGTATCAAGGAGATGAACTGGCTAAGGAGCTGGCCAGGATTAAGCTTCGTATGGATAACACTGAAGTGCTGACTTCTGACATTGTCATAAACCTGCTTCTTTCTTACAGAGATATTCAGGTATGTTCTTAAAGATTAAGGAAAATTATTTTACCATGGGATTTTGTCTCTTGTTTGTCCTACTGTACTTCACTGTTTGTTAAACAGTGGTTCAAAGCTGACACTAAATTGTTATGTTAACAGTTTGACTTAACCTGCTTGGCCAGTTCAAGGGGCTTTGGACTCTTACTTATTTTGCCTGTGAACAAGAGAAACATTAAATGACTCCTTGAGGTCAACCCCTTTGGTTTGATTAATTTTTAAACTCCTAAACCTCCCCTCCCCCCAAACCCTCAGTAAATATTCCCTAGTGAAGCAAGATGCTTGCTTTTCCCTTCCCTCACTTTCCTCCCTTGCCCTCAAAATCAGATGCATTTAGAAATGAAGAAAATGCATTTGTTATATTGGCCAGAGGTGCTCAAGTTGCAAACTATCATTCAAAGAAACATTTTTTTTTTTTTTTCAATCTGCTTTTGCTAAAACACAGCCTGTGTCATGTATTTCCAAACTGACAGTCTGCATGTTTGACATCCTTTTAAAATACACTTCCAACCATTCTATGGAAATATTCTTTTTTTTTTTTTTTTTTCTTTTTCATAGAATTAATCATAGATTCGTAGAATGGTTTGGGTTGGAAGGAACCTTAAAGCTCATCCAGTTCCAACTCCCCTGCCATGGGCAGGGACACCTTCCACTAAACCAGGTTGCTCAAAGCCCCATCCAACCTGGCCTTGAACACTGCAAGGCATGGGGCAGCCACAACTTCTCTGAGCAGTCTGTGGCAGTACCTCACGACCCTGAAGAATTATTTCCTAATATCCAGTCCCAACCTCCTCTCTTCCAGTTTAAAGCCATTCCCCCTTGTCGTGTCACTATATGCCCTTGTAAAAAGTCCCTTTCTGTATTTTCTGTAGATATCCATTTAGGTACTGGAAGGCTGTTAGGTTGGTTACTTTTTAAGTATAAATGGGTCATGAGAGCACTGGGTGACCACATCATCCTGCATTACCCAACTTTCCATTCTGAGATACATATCTTCCTGCAGCACTTCGTTCAACTTCATTTTGATCAGCTCTGGTGATCATTTGTATTTCTTTGAATGGTCTTCTTCCTTGAGAAATGTAATAATCTCAAAACAGATTTTCAACAAACAAATTAAATAACGTGAGGCCATTTGTTGATGTCAGTAGACTGCCCTCTTCAGCAATGTATATGCAAGTTACCCCTGAAAAATCAGAATGAATGCACAACCAGTTGACATGCTGCAGAATGAACTGTGCCCTAGTCTGCAATGACCTGATGAAGTGTCATTCATCAGAAATCCTTAGTAAAGCCTGAAAAAGCCAGGCTCAACACCTCTTCTTCCCAGTGCTGGGAGTGTAATGGATCAAACTGACCAGAGGGACTCAGTAATTTGGGCAGTGGCATTGAAATGAGGAAGAAGCAAGTACTGACATGCATAGACAAAATCCTTGTTTATTTCCTTACACAAATTTTGTGGCTGTTTCACTGAGTCTTCTAGAAACAGTCACCTGAGATACTGTCTAGCAATCATGATATGTTTTAGTTTCATGATGCTTTCCTCTGCTTTCAGTTTCTTTTTTTTTTTTCTATTTTAATTCATACCAGGACTATGATGCTATGGTGAAGCTGGTAGAAACACTAGAAATGCTTCCTACCTGTGATCTGGCTGATCAACACAACATTAAATTTCATTATGCTTTTGCATTGAATAGGTAAGGATGATTGATGGAAGTTATTTCATTTTATTGCTGTTCCATATGGGCTTATGTATAAATTTAAAGCACAGATAATATCCAAATTCTTTTCCCTTTCTGCACACAGATATTTACTGTAGTCATCTTTCTTTAATCCCTGTGCACCAGGACAGCTTGTAACTTTTGAAATAATTTTTTTCCAACAACCATCATTTTGTCAGAAACCTGATGAGAGTGAATCTGTTCCAAAGGCCACTTGAGTAATTGTGAAAGACTCCAGCGATAGCAATGGATTCTTGGTCAGGCTGAGATTGTTTATTCTAAGACACTGATTATTCTGAACACCTTGAAAAGTTTAGCATGATAGAGTTCTGGCTGGGTTATTAAAGTAATAGGTAACAAGCTTGATTCATGAATACACATTCATGATACATCTTCCTTGAAAGGCACCTTGAGAGGTGATCTGGACCTACGGGTACTTTGCTAGATTAAGAAGCGTGGAAATATTTTTGAACTCCTCTGGTTAGCAACAGATATCTGCAGTGCCTATGTACAATAGTTATTTTTTTCCTAAAGAATTTATATTTATTTTGTATTGTAGAAAATAGATCTTATGCAAATAAAATCACATGTAGTAATAAAAGTAACTTGTTAGATAAAATCCACATGCTATTAAAAATTGTGACCTGCCATCTAACTAAAAATCAGCAGTGGGCAGCATCAGGATGGCATATGTCAAAGGGATTAAGAACTCAATAATAGGTCTAGAAAAGCAGTTCCTGTGGCATTTTTTTGAAAATGATAATAAGTCTGGTGCCATTTGTCAGTTTCATCAGACTTAGAAGTAAGTGTAAAATCATTACTCAGAAAATATTGGATATCATTACGTCAGTTCTTTGTCAAAGAACAGTCTTTTCACAGTATTTTCTAGAGTGTGTTCTCTGAAAAGAAAACCAAATCATTTTTATGCAACCATATGCAAGTTCCAGGAACGAAGAATGCAGTACATTCCAAAAGGGAAGTTCAGGAAGAACTTTCCAGCAGGAAATCAGGGAAGTACAGGAAGAACAGGTAAAACAGTTATTTTTCAAAAGGTTCTGGTGGTTTGTTAATAGGCTGAGTAAGCATCTGAATTATGCAGTGGCAAATAGCTCAAAGTGATCTTTGAAAGAATGTAGTAATGAGTAATACAGAATATATAGAATGTACAGCATAGGGTACGACTGATACTCCTCATAATTCTAATGTCCACGCTTTTGTGACAACTAGCTAGGTTTTTGAAAGCTGGAATTAAAAGATATTTAAAATTACTTATGCCTTTTTTATTAAAAAAGAAAACAAGTAAGTTCTGAAAAAGTGAATTGATTACAATGAGAATTACCTCTGCGAGAAGAAATGTATCAGGTGTCAAACAATGTCCAAATATCTCACAGAAAAAGATAACTAGACCCATGCTTGGAACCGTAACCCAAATTTAGATAATGACAAAGCCTTTTTTATAAGAAAAAGAAGAAATTATTAATATTTAGATCTTGATACCAAATATATGAATATGGTTCCTACACATAGTTCAGCTGTTGTAGGTTTGTTGGTTTTTTTAAAGACTGAAAGTGAACATCGAGTATCTATATTCTCTCTCTCGTATCATAGACCATTAAGTCATAGCTGGTTAACCATCTACTGAGTCTGCTATGTTGTTCCGCTGAAGTGTACCTTTCTGAAAATTTTTATCTGAATAGATGAAGACAGAGAGAATCTATTTATGTAGTTTGCAGTTTGCTCTGATGAAAGATAATTTTCTCATTAGACTGCTTAAAAATGAAGGAAAAAATGTACTTGTGGTCTAAAATTTTTAATGTACAACACAAGGCTGTGTTTTAAGATAGAAACCAGTGTTTGACATTAAATTGTGTAAATTATAAACCATGTTTTTGTCTGTATAGTTGTTATTGTTATTATTGAATGGAAATGTTGCAGGCTTGATCTTATAAAACTTCTGAAATGCAAGTCTACTTGAGATATCATTCTAATGTCTTGAGAAGTGGTGTCAACGCTAAGGATTTAGCCCTATTTTTCAGAAGAAGTTTGCCCAACTTTTTGTTATTTCAGAAACTTAACTCAAGATTTTTAAATTTGGCAGTAAGAATAATGCTAGGGTTGTGCCTTGTTCTCAGGAAAGTATTTTTATTTGATCAGGTTTTTAAACTTACTGTGCACATTTAGATGTGCATAATATAATTGGCAAGTTCCTTGCCTTCAGACTCTTTGTATTTTGAGCAGCATGTGACCCTCAGGCCATTAAAACTTCTGTTTTGGCAATGGCAATAGCACCTTGGTCAGACAAGACAAAATTACTTGCTACAAATTTGCTTTCCCTGTCAACAGGTTTCATTAACTTGATCACTAGCCTGAACCAGCGTGACTCTCCTTGTGTTCTTCTGGGAACAATTTAAACATTCCCAGAGAAAAGTCTTTTCTGTAAACTAAATGACCAGTTTTCCATTAGTAAGAATGCAGAATTTAGCTTCTATAGGTGTTTATTCCTTCTTAAAACAAAATGGTGGACAAAAGTAAAAAGTTAAGACTTGAAAATTTTCAGAACAAGTCCACTTAGTTTAAAATTACTCCAGAAGTGCTGTTTTTACCATCTTACTTCCATGGTATTTTTTAATCACTTTTTCTGCTTTAAGAACAAATTCTCTTTAGTAAGTTCGACCAGAATCTATTTATAAAAATACAGAACAATGTTTTCACTTAACATTCTATTAATTTCAGCATTAAAAAACAGTATGAACGTTATTCAGTACAACTGATTGAGCCTACCAGGAGCAAAATACATCATAAGGAAAACAGAATCGGCATCTGTAAGAATAGCTGACCCTGCAGAAGTTAATGTTTGCTTAATTCCATTACAAAGGTGTACCAGAACTGTGACCATAATTAACAGAGAAAGTCATTCATTTATTTAGTCTTAGGCTGTGCAACTGAGATCTGTTGGCAGTGAATTTCACTTAGCATTTTCAAGTCAATGTTATTTTCATGCTGTAGAGAGTTAGCAATGTGGCAGGCAAGTGATAGAAGGTTGCTTCTGGGGGCATCGGGTCTTTGCTGGTACACAAATCCACTCTGTACCATACTCATGTTGAGTTCAAGTTAACAAGCTGAGCTAAGGCAAGGGGCAGGGATATTTTACTTCAGTCTCAAAACCGTTCCAGCCTAGCGGCATGTCTTTGGATTCAGAGCCAGCCTGGGTCTGACCTGAATTGGATCATGAGCAAAGAAAACCTGGGCCTTCCTGCAAAGTGCTGTGCAGAAATGTGCTAAAGCCCTTACTGTTATCGTATGTACTGGAGGCAGACATTTTAATGCTAATTTCTGGTGCCCTGATTCACATAGCAAGTTTTTAAGCACAACTCTCTCCTAGATCAACAGTCTTCATCCCTGGTTTCCATTTCAGAGCAGAGCATTGAGCATGTCTTAGATTTGCCATCACTTATATCTAATACCAGAGCTTAATAAAGGATGTTTGCAATGACAGCCTGGCCTATCTAAATACGTCACCTTCCTGGCTGCTTGTTTAGAAGTCTGAGGGAGCAAAAGGCCATTCCTCTACCAGTGTCTTAAGCTAATTAATTCTGAGTCTACATACAAGCAGAGTAGAGTGCTCTTTTTTAAACAGACATGGGTTGGTTTAAGATGTTGTTCCTTGTTACCTCCCAGCTGAGATTTAGGTCTGATTGTATCTTAGTTTAGGCATAGAATGGAACATATCTTTAGGTGTAAGTTAAGCCCTAATGGGCAACCTGAATGTTTTCAATATTTGTATTCACAGCTTTGTTATGAAGTAAGATACTGTGTAATTGAGGGCTGGGTGTTTCAGAGGTAGGGGGCTGTTTGCTTCAGATATACTCTGCCTGGGAGACAAGCACTGTGTAAGAAGACGAGGTATGTGAGCCACCATGAAAGGATGTTCTCGTAATTCTAGATTCTTGAAAGCTAAGAAATTTCTGAATTGAGGTTGCCATTTTATTTCTCCTGTTTTAAATGTGTGTCTAATTGATGGCTGTCTGATCTTTTTTCTCCTCGAGAGCTTTGCCTGGTGTGGTGCATTGGAATAGCTGGAGGTCACCTGGTCAGTATCTCAATATTTCGTGTTGATCTGCTTGTTAAAGGTGTAACAGTGCCGTATGATAAATAAACACATTTATTGTATGGCACAGCCCTCCAGTCCATGCGTGAAGTATCATTAGTTCCTAATGGGTCCTTTAATGTTTATTGCTGCAATACCTAAGTAATTTATAACCATATAATGGAGAAATAGAAGAGTGATGTTCCATTTACAGATATGGAACTAACATATAGATACATGAAGTTCACTAATTAAAGGTTTCAAATTGAGGTGTCTACAGTGATTTGTCTTCTGAAGTATGAAGCATGATGAAACATATTTTGAATCCCACTGTCTTCAACAATTAATGTAAATGCAACCTTATTAATTAGCCTTTAGGTTCTCAAGCTGGTGCTCCTATAAAATGAGGATTGCACATTTCTGTGGCAAGTCTTTGAGTGAAAGGACATGCAGATAGCTAAAAGACAGTCATGCAGGATGGCCTTCAGCTGCCTCAGGTGTTCTCCAGCCTCTACTCTACCTGCATCCCACCTCCCAAAGCAGAGGCCTCAACAATAGCGAATGAAAGTCCATGGCAGAACCTCACAGTAAAACCAGCTCATGTATGAAAGGACCAGTAGTCATGTTTCCTCTAAACCAAACCAAACCCACACAAAGTCCCTCCCTTGATCACCAGTTTAATTTTACATTGGCTAGTACACATACAGGGCCTGAATTTACATTGTAATGATTGACCTGAATCTCCCTCTCTCTTTTTTTTTTTTTTTCCCCTGAAATTTTGAGGGTTTCACAATTCTAAAGGGTGCTCCTTTGTGTTGTGCCATGGTTTGCATGTCACTGTTACTTTTGTCCACTCTGCTTTCCTGTGCAAGTTACAGCCACAGTAGATAACACTGACATAGGTTAGTACCACTGGCCTTACAACCTGGGTCTCGCCAAATGAGCTCTTTCATGTACTGCTCTTATAGCTGAGTTCTGCTGAGTACCTTTATTGATGAATTTCTAGATTTTCACGCAGAGAAGCTAGGTAATTATCCTATTTTTGTGGAAGCTTTCACTCTGGGATTTGATGTCTTACAGAATCTGACTCTGTGAACACCCCCAGCTACCCCTCCAATAAGTAATTCTTGTGAATATCTAGTGCAGTGGCTGTCTTTATTAAGAAGATAGAAATAATACCTGCATGTACATTGCATGCTGTTAAAACTGCTTCTCCAGCATTACAGTTTTCTTCCTTTTTTTTTTTTTAATTAAAAAAAAGATTTTCCCCAAGAATTCTTCTCAAGGGAGATGAACATATGAAGTGATTTAATATGTTTTATTAACATACCATATATTCAATTCATTAGTCTTGTGTTTGGAACCACAATATTTCAGTGTTTTAAAGCATCATGTGGATTGATTATAAGAGACAGTTAAAGTTTTGATCTAGCTGGAAAAAAACCCAACCAACCAAACACAAACAAGCAAAACAAACAGTGAAAGAAAATCTTACTGTTGGGGTTTGTTGGGTTTTTTTAAAAAAGCCCTACTATTGTTTTTACCAAGTCTTTTGTAGAAAGCAATAACTGTGACTTTAAAAAAAAAGAGTTTATAGAATATGTTCTCTTAATAATTTTCGACTAAAATGAACTATTTCCTATTCTGTGGTTTATACTGTCTTGAATTATCTGAAAGCATTGAGTGAGTACATTAAGCACATGGACAGTACAAAACATGATTGAAGCCAGTGGGAGAGGAAAGTTTTGCAATCATTTTCTGTGAATTTTACTTGATGTAATCAGGTTAAGCGAGTCATACAAGAAGATGATAGTTTGTTCAATATTCTTTTATCTCCTGTTGCTGCAGTATATATATAGTAGATAAAGTACAGATATTTCAGATATTTAGTTGAGTTTTATTTATATAGTTGATTCAAATATTAAGTGCACTTGTCAGCTGGCTGTTTGCTTAGGATCTGCTTCATGAATTTAGGGCTTCATAGCAAAGTTTTTGATGACTTGCCGTATGCTTATGTTTGAGTATTTTCTAATTGGCCTTATTTACCAAGTTACCAAGTTCTGGAAGCTTGTAAAGAGACCAAAGGGTACGCCAAATTCTGTCCAAAACAGAGTAGATTTTAAAACAAAACCCAGCCCTGGAATAAGGCCAAAGCTGTGAAGACTTCAGTCTCTTTCCAAGGCAGTTCTATCTTCACTTATATTAAAGATGAGGGCAGCTGCAGATGCTATTATTTAACTCAGCATGCTGTGTTTTAACAAGCAGCATATTCCAATGCAATAATAAAAAAGGCAATTATCAAGTGAAGGGCATAACAGGGTGCAAGGAGAAAATCACTAGTAATTGTGAATAATAGTAGCCATAGGAAATTATTCCCATTGAAAAACACCAGGTTATTTAAAATGTCCTGTTCTGCAATTACTCAGATTTAGTAAAAAACACATCATAGGGTTCCTCATTTTATATGAGTGGCTTGCATGAAGCACCTGAAGTGTATATGAGGTAAAAAAGAAAAGCTATTTTTTTCTTTGTCATAGCCAACTGAAGAACTGCAAATTTAGTTCTAGTCTGAAAGCCCTATTCAGGATCTTGTTTTCCTCATTCGTTATTTCAAATATTGAGGGTTATACAATCAAGTTGCATTTTTGGTGAAATGTCTTAACTCACAAATTAGTTTTTTGTTTTAAGTGAGAGTGCTGGTGTAATGCTTCTAGTTCCAATTAGTTGTATTCCTCAATAAATAAGACATTTTCTGAAATATTTTTTTCTGTAGATTTCTGTATGGTTAGTAGCAACTCAGGTCATCTGCCATGGAGCCATTGGGGCATACTTAACTAATAGTGTCCTATTTTTATGCAAGAAAATGAAAAAAACACCCCATATTTTAAAATTAATTATGTATACTGTAGGCAAAGGTATTGTACGTGATGATAAATGAATACAGTATCATATATGAAGACCAGTTAATTTTATGAAAGGTGGTATTTATACTAATCGATTAAGTTGTCTGACTGACATTTCCTCTGCAATGTGACAGTGAGATCAGGGGTTTTTTTATCATAATTATGTGTAGTAAACTATTGGCAACTGCCTCGAGGCTGAAATAACAAAAACCCAAGATTCACAAAGGAATAGAATGGGAAAAACAGGTTGCTCTTTTTTAATGTATTTGACTTCATGAGAAATCACAGTATCACAGTATGCTAGAGATTGGAAGGGACCTCAAAAGATCATCTAGTCCAATCCCCCTGCCGGAGCAATGTTTTCTGAATTGTTTGTTATGCTTTGATTTATTTCCCCTTGCATTGCTTTTCAAGAAATCTGTTTGCTTGTAGAGGCCTTAAAGTAGTAGAGAAGATCAAATCAGTAAGTCAACATGAAATACAAAGGAAACCGAAGGTGGATTTCCTTGAGTTAATTACTTTTCACTGACATATGGTTTTCTATAGTATATAGTCTTCTCCAGCTGGACAGATGGAAACAAGCCATACAGGGGAAGATGTGAACAAAAGGGTGGAAGGATTGTATCAGCTTTTACTTACAGAACAAGCTAATTCTTGTCCCAGTGAAATCCATGGTGCTCCTGTTAACTTTGTTGTTTGCTGAATGTAATTCTGGCTCCTTAACCGTGCCAGTGCTTTAAAGCTAGTAAAACTAGCCTCTGAGGCAGGAAGAATTTTTGCTTTGGGGATATTTAAAACTAGGACTCCATATAATGACTGGAAGTGGAGAGAAGGATTAGGGGAAAAAAGGGGGGGGGGGGGGGGGGAAGGGAGGGAATGAGGTGGGGGAAAGAAGCCATGAAATAAAAAAGAAAGAAAGAAAAAGAGAGAATTTGGATTTTGCTGTAAGGCAGCAGCTATTCCAGGGGGAGGCTGTGATATGAATAAGATTTTTGGATCATGTTTGAGAGCTAGGGGAGAGAAACAGTGTAAGGGGGGCCATACTGGCTCATGGCATAGTTCCTTCTAGTCTAGATTCCTAGACTGTTTCTGGCAGTGGTCAATAGCACTTACGTGGGGAAGAGTATGAAGACAGGAAAATACACAACGATAGATCTGCCTAAATATTCCCACCAGCTTGCAGCTCAGGGACTTGCTGAGGCAACAGTGGTAATTTTCATATTTGTCAAGTAAATTTTAGAAGGAAAGAAGAGGATAGATTTGTTAAGATTCTGCTTTATGCAAATAAACTGATTGCTGGTTTTGTAACCTTTCTCCGTTAGTACAAACTCACAGGACACTTGCACAAAACTTGAGTAGCAAACCTCAACAAATTATTCTTGTGTTTCAGAGGGGTAGAGGCCTAGAGAACTGTGGAGTGGTGGATGGGGACAGGACTGATTTGTGAGGGAGTGTATCTGGTTCCATTAACAGCTACAAATTTTTTATCTAAGAATGTCTCAGATCCCTTAAATATCAATAGCTATGAGGATGCTGCTGGTACAAGAGAAGGAAAGAGCATGAGGGCATCCTTTAGGACTTACTGCTTGGTGGTGTAGTTGTATCCCCATGGAAACAAGCAAGCATGTCTCACCAGCACAGAGTACCTCTGGGCTTCTAAATCCAAGCCTCAATTCTGCTGACTGAAGTTGCTAAGTCACAGAACAGCAGCTTTGCTCTGAGAGGGAGAGTGTTGAGAAACGAAACAGGGTTGGGATAGACAGAAAAAAATCCCATCACAACTACTTAATAGTAGAAATGTTTTACATGTAGTGTGCTTTTTGAAGAAGCTATATTGCTTCATTTTACAACTTGTTCCTTGGCTTCAGAGGAAAGTATGTGAGCTGAATACCTCTAATTGTGAATATCTGACTCCAACCCTGGATTAAGACAAAACATGACAGCAGGATGGGATGGGGTAGAAACCAGACAATTGGAACACATGATACAATACTGAAGTTGCACTGTAAGTTGGTCATACCTCAGTTCTGTTTGTTCAGTACATGTATTTATATGCACATGCTTAAAAAAAATGTTTTTATGATGTGCTAAGCTTTTTTATTTTTATGATGTGCTAGGTTTATAGCCCTACAGAGTGATTGAGAGCAGTAAAGGAGGAGTGGATAGTTGGTTATGATGGGGAGACAGATAAAAGAGGCTTGTGTAGAGAGTGAAGTGAGAAGACTGCTTCTGTGATTAAAGACACATGGCAGAGTAAGCAACCAGATAACTCATGGCAACACTGTGATGAGCAAATTACCAAGTTGACAAGAAAATCAGTGAGCAATTTCTGGAGAATATAAACTACCAGGCAAAACTGACCTGGCAACAGAACATTAAGACTAATTTATCTCTATATAGTTAGTTTATTGAAGTGTTCTTCGTACAGTGACTATCTGTCTCATACCATTGATCATTCTTTTCTTCATCTGACTTTTTTTTCCTAATCCTAATACTTTGGTTTCTTTTTCAAATACAGCCTAAAACTATGCACACTATTGAAGATTGGTGTGCCGGGTATTTGTAAAAAAGCACCATGATGTTTTTAATTTTTAGTCTCTGTCCATTTCCTTTTAATTCCTAGCAGTTTGCTTGTGGGGGGATTTTGGTGGGTTTTTATTAAGCACTAGGATATTTTCATAATTGCCCTAGTATTTATAAGTAACTCAGACCTCTTTCATCACTGGCAGTAGCTTTCACGTTATTGTGTTCACAAAATTTAGACTGATTTTCTCTGTTTCATTTCTGTGAGAGTTTTCACAAGGCAAGGTTTGTAGGGAGAGAACTAAAATGTGCTCACAAAGAAACCAGTGGGAGGGAAAAAAAATTATTAACAGCTTACCTAAGGCATATGCTTTGTTTCAATGCTTCTATATAAATTGTAGGAGTATTCTTTTCTTTTTTATCTCGTTTACCATTAAGATATATTTTGTAAAGGTAAAACTGTATTTTGAAAGAACTTTCAGACTGTGATTACCTGTTTTAAAAACTGCTCTCCCAAACCCAAGGCAAACCATGAAGAGTAACTCTTTTTCACTGAATGTGTATGCAGGCTTGTTTAACGTTAGGATACATCTTATCCCTGGAGACATTCAAGGCCAGGCTGGATGGGGTTCTGGGCAACCTTATCTAGTTGAAGATGTCCCTGCTTATTGCAGGGGTTTTGGACTAGATGACCTTTGAAGGTCTCTTCCAACCCAAACTATTCTATGATTTTATGGAGATGGTATGTTGAAGACCACTAATGAAAAATGCGTATTTCAAAAATCTATTTTATTCCCAAAGTGACTAGTTTGTGTGATGCCATGTGGGACCTTTGTATTTCAGTACAAGCTAGCCTGTAACCAGGGAGCACTAAAATGAACTGGTAGGGTCCTTTCTGTAGTAGCCTTTTGGGATTCTCTCCGGCTTATAAAACTTCTTATTCAGGGGATTTGCTTTGCAAGAATCAGTCTCACCTGGTACACCAATTTACTTCTCATGACTGTACATCACAATGTACTTCGGCTTCCCTGTTCAGAGGGACTGTGATATCTCCATCCTTGGAGGTTTAATAGATTCAGCTTTTCAGGCAAAGCCAAGGTTGCTATCATATAATGCTAGGAGATGGTCCTGCTCTGAGAAGGAGATTCTATTGACCTCCGGAAGTACCTTCCAACCCCCAAATTTGTGATTCAAACTACTGTGGCTTTAAATGGGCTATGGGGAGGGTGGGGAACCTAATGTATTTGATATTGGGTGAGAAAAATAAGTATCAGTGCGACAGCCTTGAGGATTTAAGGTAATCTCTTTTACTGTACTGATAATACCACAAACTTGTTTTAAGACACCTTGAAACAAATTATAAGCTGTCAGACATGCAGATCTCACAAAGTGTGGGATGTGAAATAAGACATGAAAATGGTTCAACATAATAGGTTCTGCATATTATCCGAGAGTATTTTCATTATATTGACTTAGAGAAACTGCTTGCCACCTAAATTTCATGATTTTCTGTTGTTGGTTGTTTTTTGGGGATGAAGGTTGGGGGTGTGTGTTTGTGTTTTCCTTGGTTAGCCCTCTATTTTGGGGATTGCTTTAGAAGGCAATAACTGTTCCCAAAAGTGTAGATTATCGTAATTGGTATGTTGGGGTTTTATTGCCCAGTGGGCATCAAATTCTGCTGCTGTGAGAAACAGAGTTTAATATAAAAATACCTAAACTGACTTTTGCTTTAATAATATCCTGTTAGATTAGCGTATATCTCTCATGTGCTAAATTTTGTTGATTTTAATATATTTTAATGATGATTTTTTCATTCTTGTATAAGAAACTCAGTTTTGAGTCCCCTGTTTATTTAAGGCTTGATCCTTTGAAATGTTCCTAGTATTGAATTTGGTGTGTACAGGTTCATCCTTTGATGTCCAGAAGTGTTAATCTGCATGGTGTCCTGTTTTAAGCAGGGTCTTACTTTATGCATTGTATTTTTTTTTTTCTTTAAAGTTATGCTTTTTCAATCAGTACATAACACCTCTTTATATTCTCAATTTTATTACTATATTTCCATACAAGGCAGAGTTGAGTCAAAGCTTGTTCTAAATGAAAAGCAATGAATTTTTAAGTTTCTTTTTCATGCTAAAGCGCTGTAAGGTACATACTAGCTGTGTGTTTCTTGTCTTTTCAACAAAAGCTTGAACATGTGCTAACTTAACATGACTATTTTACATGTTACTTGGGAGCTGTTGGACTTACGTTTTAGGGCTTAATTTTGGTCTAAGCTGTGTTTACTCAAATTTCTGTGTGTTCATATTAACAACAGTGAAACTTGGGTGCCCATACTGAGAGAATTCAGTTGGTTCAGAACAGGTTTCTTTAGAGTATGCAGACCTGTGTAATGGATTTATCCCCACATTTTTTGACTTTTGTTTATTTCTCATAAAACTGAAAAAAAGATACTAACTTTCACCTTACGTGCTCGTTAGAGAAGACCAGTATTAATTCCAGAACAATAGTCAACCTGAAGAAAAAAAATGTTTTAAAAAATATTCAAGTATTCGCTGTGAGAGTTTACACAATGACATCAAAGGCAGGATAAAGCTTGCACAACTAGCTACAAATCTGTTTAATCTTATTAGATGTTCTCCAGCACTTAAAGTGCACAGAAGTCTGAATTTTGCTACAAATGTGTTGTTATTGGTCTTATTGCATCAGCTGGTTACCTAAGGAACTAAGCTACTTTACAGTAAATATTAATCCTTTCAGGGCATGCAAATAATAAATTTACCAGAAACCGTTATCTGCTACTGGTATTGCTGACAAAGTTATGGTACTTGTAAGCCTGCTCCTGGATACCAAGGTAGGGATTAGAAAATTGTGAACAGTTATAAAAAGGAGTTTGTAAAGATTTTGAATCTCTCTGATGATTAAAAAACGTCTTCAGGAGGCTATTAAACTCTAAAGCTGCGTTTACATTACTCTTGCAAATAGACTTTTTTGTTTGTTCTTAGTGACTCTTCACAGTAAATAATGAATTCTACACTTAACAGAAACAGGAAGGTAAAGGGAAGAACAAAAAGTCCCCATACTGGGCTCTGTCATTCTTCTGGCTAAAATAGGATTGGTCTGGCTTCTCCTGTACTTAGTCAGCACTGTATTGGCTCTGGATCATCTGGATTCAAGATTACAAATCTTGGGCATGGCAGAATAAACTGTCAGCTCAAATGCTGAAATGGCCAGTTTTGTTAAGTATTTTTAGGAACAAACACTAAACAAGCACTTGTTTTTTATTGCAGGATGTGCAGAGTCTGTGTGCTTATACATGGAGGAATCAAGTTAGATGGCAGATTTTTTTTCATAGAGGAGCTCTGGGCTTTAATCTGTTCTTATGCGAGCTAGGAGTCTCATGGTAGAATAAAAAACCAAACCAAACCAAAACAACTGTTTTTTTGTAAATCAACTAACAATCATAATCAGTCTAAATAAAGGCAAATCTGCATATAGTAATGATTGATGGGTTGTGGAATAGATGGGGGATAATGTCATTCCACCATCTTGCAGTTACTGTTTCAGATCTGAACTCTTATTCTCTGTATTTCATTTCAGAAGAAATAATGCAGGTGACAGAGAGAAGGCACTACAAGTTATGCTTCAAGTCCTGCAGACATGTGATCATCCTGCTCCAGATATGTTTTGCTTATGTGGGAGGATCTACAAGGATATGTTTCTTGATTCTGAATGTAAAGATACCTATAGTCGAGACCATGCCATTGAATGGTAATGGGAAAAAAAAATCTGTATTAAAATGATTTCAGACTTTTACTTTTGTTTATGAAAAGCAGGGCTATGAGAATTAGAAAATCAGTTGTTCTACTCATCTCTTTTCTTCAGGGTTCTGCTTGATTAATTGGTTTACTGAGCACCCGATCTTTGGATAGGAATTTCCTTGCTTCTCTTTATAGGCTATCCTGAATACAGAATGATAAATTTCATTCACCCAGATCTTTGTAGAAAAAAATTATAATTAATATGCTTCAAGGCCAAAATGAAATACAAGTTAGATCATGGGACTTAAAGTGGTCCTTTGTGCAAGGATGGTTGCCATACTGATCCCCAGGAAATGCAATGATCTACTGTATATAAGGAAAAATACTGATAAACTACATTATGAATTTTCTTAAGATAGTAAGGCACGCATGTTCAGACGAGGTCTTAACACACTGTTCACATAGGTATGTTTGTATAATCATATAAACTACTGCTGAGTACAGTAACATTAGCAATGTGGGTTTGTGCTCTGTCAAATACTCATCTTTTTCTTCTCCCTCAACATGGTTAGTTCAACGTGGATGGGTAGTAGCAAACCTAAAAGCTTCAGATGGATCTCTTCATTGTGCACCACCTAGTGGCGTGCATTCAGCCCATCAGCTGTGTCTCAGTTTCCCTTAGTGAACGTGAAGCTTTAAAACAAAGGGCTTAAGCCTTTTTAAAAAAACTTGCATTAAAGACTAATATTTTCATTGCTTTTCTCATATGAATAATATAATAAAATTAGGTTCTACTGCATTTAAGAGTTTTACAGTAACCAATTTGTTTCATTTTAACAAAACCACGCAAGCTGGCAAGACATAAAACTAAGTAGAAGTTTTTCTTTCTCACCATCAGAAAAAAAGCTACTTTCTTTCAAGTGCTCTTTGCAAAGAGTGCCATTGGTACCAACTAGCCTTATTGTCCTTATGATAAATTAATAGCTTAAAATACCTACCAAAACTTTGCAGTATTTCAGTTCTTCTCTACAGTGAGATGTGAACTCTTGACTCTTCTCTGCAGGTATCGCAAAGGATTTGAACTCCAGTCAACTCTGTATTCTGGAATTAACCTTGCAATTTTGCTACTTGTTGCAGGGCAACAGTTTGAAAGTTCAATGGAACTGAGAAAAATAGGTAAATATCCACACACAGTGCCACAGATAGGTTCTCTGCCTTTCTCCCTATGAAGAAAACAAAATGCCTGTAGCAACAGGTTGCAATAGACACATACTTGAACCTTAAAGGAGCGGAATGCAAAGGTGGCTTTAAATCATTCCCCTGACCTTGCTCTGGGGTGGACTTGTGTAGAGCCTTTAGCCATTGATCTCTTGCAGTAGATGTGGATCTTGAGGACACAGAGATGTGCAGCTTACATTGACAAACATGAGGAAGATAGCCCAGACAGATGGCACAAGAGGTTTTCCAGCACTGTCACAGGAGTTGTGACTGTATGAACTGTATTGGGAATGTTATTTGCAGACCCAGCCTTTGTGTTGGGCAATGTTATGTTTTGTTTTGTTTCTTTTCTGGGGAAAACTCGCTCCACTTTATTTTTACCACTAATGCTTAATCAGGTCTTTTTGGTTTTTACTGATAGACTTATCAGTGAAAATATTTATTAGTCTTTTACTGATAGAAAATAAGGTTTTAATTGAAATTTTACAGGTGTACGGTTAAACAGCTTATTGGGAAGAAAAGGAAGCCTAGAAAAAATGAATAATTACTGGGACGTTGGACAGTTCTTCAGCGTGAGCATGCTGGCTAACGACGTTGGTAAAGCAGTGCAAGCAGCAGAGAAACTTTTTAAGCTGAAACCTCCTGTGTGGTATGTGGGATGGGGAAATTCACAGATTTAAAAATTCTTATAGTCACTAGGATAACTTATCTGGATTTTTCCATCTTAGATTGTTTGTAACTCTGACTTTATATTCTGGTTTTTTTCATTATTTTGGGAAGGAAGGGTGAAAGAAAGAAATTTACTCATAATTGTGGGGTTTATATTGCACTGAAGCACATCTTTTATAAGAAATCAGTGATGATTCCTTGTGAAACAATTGTGTAAAGATTGTGAAACTTCTTTTAGAGCTAAGCTAGCTGCTGCTTCCCTCTCCCATCATCTTCTAGCTCATAACATCCTTTTCTAATCACCATGTAACTACTCATGTAATTATGTAACTACTCATGTAACATGAACAAAAATGAACATCCATGTGAGTTTATGACTTAAGGTTTTGACTAAGCTTGCTATTCTTTCCAGAAATCTGTAAAAATCAACACAATCATTTCCATTATGGTAGCTTTTAAAGTACATTTTATTTTGCTGATAATTTTTTTGATGTGTATGTAAGCTAAGTGGTTTTAGAATCTGATCACATTTTGTTTTTCTCTGTTAACTCACTAATTTGATATATTCTAGGTACTTGAAATCATTAGTTCAGAATCTGATGTTAATTCAGCGTTTCAAGAAACTCACCATAGAGCATTCTCCTAGACAAGAGAGATTGACTTTCTGGCTAGATATAATTTTTGAGGCAACGAAAGAAACAACTAATGGCCTGAGATTTCCAGTAAGATGTTACATCCAATCAAGTGTTGTATGTCTTATGTTTCTGGATAGGATATAACAAGAATTGTAAGACTCTAAACACAATACTCACATAATTAACTGCCTGTTATTTCATTGCATGAACCAAACCCCTGTATTCTGCTAATGTTTACCCTATAAAAAACATTTAACCAAACACCCTAAAAACATTCTAAGAAATAGTTTTAAGTCTCATAAAATAAATAGTGATAACACTATTTTGTTGTATATAGGAACACAACCTCTTCATACAGGAGCACAGCCCCTTCGTACCCTGTCTTGCCCTTCTTTTTCCCCCCTGGAAATTTTTTAGGCCTTAATTTGAGATTAGCCATTGCCTGTATCTGAAAATACTGTCGTGTATTAGCCACTGGTTTATTAAGGACAAATGTTCTCTCTTTTCAGGTTTTGGTGATAGAACCAACTAAAGTCTACCAGCCTGCATATGTTTCAATCAACAATGAAGCAGATGAGAGATCTCTGTCTTTGTGGCATGTCTCTCCCACTGAAATGGTAAAACTACCAGCAGATGTGTTTCATGTATTCTGATTCATTGTACTTTTTTATGTGTAGATTTTAGAGCACTTTATAATAATTTGAAGTTTGCTACTTCTATGTGAAGAACAAGCCTCAATATGTCTTTTGTGCAGATATGAAAGTTTACTTTTTACAGACAAAGTAAAAGGACAGACTATGATTAGAACTCAACTGGTTTTGACCTCTAGTTCATCTTTCATTTATCTTGACCACATCTCTTAGGAGTGCTTGAGTTATTTGTTCTGCTCATAATATTTCTCACTAGAATTGTATGATATTAAGATGAAGCTTAAAGCTAGATAAGAAGTAAAGACAAAGCCCAGTATTGTGTTTAATGTTTTAGAAATTTCGAATTTTTTACAATTATAAGACCAGAAAATAGAATGGCAGCCTGTGACAAGTAAGTGTCAAAAGATTAAATACTTGAAATCTTGAATTAGGGATAAAACACTGAAGATTAGGAAAGGAGTGGGCATAGTCATGGACAGTGTAATTTCTTGAAAGTGACAAATAACTTCAGTTTCACATTGAAAGACTTGAAATCTGGAATGTATTTCACCATCCCTTCTTAATATCAGAAAAATGTAGATGGAGAATAGACTAGAAATGTTGAGAGGCAAAGTGCAGAAAAGAAACATGTTAGAGCAAGAGAAAACCACAGTTGCCTGGATCTGTGAACTTCTTTTCCAGTACACTGTTCTGCTTTACTACTTTGAGTGACTATGTCTGACAGCTTTATGGAACAAATTTGTGGTGTTAAATAAGATCCACATATTAGTGAGACAATTGTGGAGGGCTACGGTCCTAGGTACAGGCTGTTCCCATTTTGCCTCCAATGTGCTCCCTGGGCCAAAGCTGTTGGCTCAATACCTCTAAGGAAGATATATAAAGTTTCCTTTCCCTTCCATCCTAGGTAAGAGTAGGGCATAGTATGCTCATGTTTAATACGAAATGTTGATGTATTGAGTCAAAACATAATGTTTGGTAAATTGTACTTGAAGATTCGTTCTTCAAAATTTATTTTCAATGCGGAAATGCAGCTTTTACTTCCACCATTTGTGTCTCTTCTATTCAATTTTCATCAAGTGAATAAAACAGTAATGTATGACCTTTCTTTACCTATACATCCATTTTATTTGAAATTGGGGGGGAAGAAAGAGAGAAAGGAAAAGAGACATTCTGGAAAAAAATATTTTGCTTCCATGCTGTGACTTTGTTTTCAATAGTAAATCAGGGTTAAACTGTGGTTGATTATACCTCTTCGTTTTTTACAGAAACAGATTCACGAATGGAATTTTACAGCCTCCTCCATCAGGGGAATAAGGTTGGTATGTCAGAAAACAATGAACTGGGTTTTTTTGTTTGTTTTGTATTTCCCTTAAGTGGGAAATCTGGATGCTGCCTGAAATTGCTGCTTTGCATTATTATAAAAGCTTGTTCTGTCCAAACCTCCTTGAAATGTCCACACTAAAGAGTTTCCCTTTCCATGCATGGGCAGAGCTGTACCTATTTCTTATAGGAATACACATCTAAGAGGAGTGTGTGGTCATGCATGTTCTCTGGTATACTTTCCCATTTTCAATTGTGTACCTGTTATTTATGTATTTTCTAAATGCTTCAGTGACGTTATTGCCATCTCTGCATTTAAAAACATGGAGGGCAGAAACCTTTAGCTCCTTCCGTAAGTGAAAGAATAGGTTGTTTTCCCTTAAAAGGTAACTATGGTATCTATTTTCTGTTTGTAATTCAGAAATGCTTCTGATATGGCTCTATCTAAAAAAACTACTTGCTAAAACTTGGATTATTAGAGATATGTTAAATGAGGCATGGACATAGTTTGTGCTGAGGAAATAATTCTTGAGCTGGAAGGAGGCTGCTAGTGGAGTTTCTCAAGGACTAGCCTTTAAATAATTAACATAGTTCTATTTTGTGATGCTAGATTAATGGAAACACTAGTCACAAGTAAATGGGTCCAAGTATTAGTACAAAAGAAGATCAAACATAGAAAGAACAGGGTTGTTCCGAGAATTGAAAGGATAGAAAAGAATCACAGTGGTATTAACAACTGCAAAACACATTACTACATAGAGAAGCTAATTTACATAGCTTAATTTGGGCTGCTTTGGTGACAGAAAAATGAGACACAGAACACCAGGACAGGAAAAAAAAGAAAAGAAAATAAATCTATTTTATATAGCTATCTGTATAGCCTGACAGTGTGTCTATGGCATTTTTGCTCTCTTGTCTGCATTACGCAGGCTGTAGCTAAGAAGCAGAGGAGCCAAAAGGACAGGGAACACAAGGTGAGCTTTTGCCTTCTCTCTAAGTTCATGGGTCACTATATTGGTGGTTCTGGCCTTTCTGGGAATGTAGATGGCTGTTGGCTAAGGCCATTTGTGTGAGTGCATAAGCTTAAGATCTTGAAAAGCTTTCTGATTCAAGTACAAGCATGAATTCAGATACCTAATGAGTTCTGTGGTTCTCAAAGAGGGCTTTTCAGCTGTGATTTTGACCCTAAACACTTAACTTTTACGTCCCAAGTTTGTGTTCCCCGAACTTGAATAATTTGCTTAAGAAAATAAGCTCAGTGAAAAAGTATTTCTCATTTCTCTGAATAAGAGGAGTGGTTATTGCTATAAAAGCCTCAGTTGTGGATTTGGACATATTCTACCATAACTTTAGCATTTTCTTATTAAAAAGAAAAAAAAAAAAAGGAAAAAAAAGAAGCTGGCTTTGGTTTAAATCACTTCAATGTGAAATTTTACTCTGCTACTCCAGTGCAATGTAAGTGGATGTGAAGTTGTTACTTAGGTCTGTGAAGATGACTGAGCATAACTCAGCATAAGGTTTTTGAAACATATTAATTGCCTTCAGACAACACATTGCACAGAAATCAATCTTTGAGAAAAATAACAATTAAGTGGAAGCAAGCAATGCATTTGCTTCAATTCTGGGGATTACAAAGCTCAAAGAAGCAATATTTTTAAACTTGGTGGAATTAGATCTTTGCTTTGTATGTGATAACTTACAATTGCTATACTTCTGAAATCACATTTGCTTTGGAAAAAAACCAGTGGTCTCAGCTAACTTATACTCTGTCAAAATTCTAAAGTTATATTTATGCTAACCAGTTCATCTGATATACCACCTATGTTGCACTTTTTATAATATAGTATAATACTTAGATACTGTCTTGTCTGTCCTATATTTGCCTTTGGAAGAATCATCTTGCTTTGTTGCATAGTTCTCACATCAGGTATGTATTAATTTGCCTTGCTAGACTAGAAATTAATATACTATAATGAAGCTACAGAATGGCATAATGTATTTTCACATATTCTGAAAAAATCTTCCGGCAAAATTCTTATTTTTTGTAACATTTGTCCATGTAGCTCTTAATGATGCTTCAGCAAGTTGGTTTTGTAACATTCTACAACTTTTCTATTGTCTACTGTCACGTATTTTAACTTATTGGCTCATCAGAAGCTAACCAAAATCTGAGTTTGACTAAACAGATCAGGCAAGAATCTCATCAATTGTATTAATTTAATGCACAAAAATTATGAGAATACCTTAACAAGCATAACAGCTTGACATCTTTGTAGAATAATGCTGAAATGCAAGTCTTTGGAATAAGAGATTAATGCCTAAATTTTACTTTCATATTGATATAATGTTTTATGGCCTCTTCACTTCTCACTTCAGTGCATTTAGATGGGATGTATATGATGCTGGCAGGACAAAATATGCAATAATCACTGTCAGAATTATTGCTGCAATCTGGAGTAAATACTGGTTTAATACCTGAAACTTGTTTATCAGTATTAAGGCCATAAAAGTGTATACTTTGAATGATCTGCTACATTGTAGGTATTTCCCAGTTTAGTTTTACTGTAGGAGTAATGGAATTATAAAAAGCAGAAGTACTTGTCAAGCTTTAAAGAAAGGCTTTTTAGCTGTGTTAGTGTCAAAGCAATTCACTTCCCATTGAGGTGTCATCAAATACCACGAAATCTGACAGAACTGTGTAAAAAAGGAAGAGAAGGCAAATAGCAAACAAACTTCAAACCACTTCAGATGAACTAGTATTTTACCAAAGTAAGCAGTAGCTGAATCATTTATCAAATTTGAGATAGGATTATAGAATATATGAACAAACTCAAAGCTTCTGATTTAAATGAAAATAAATATAATTGTGTACTGCCTCTCTGAGGTAATTAACTGTGAAAAAGATGTTTGCTAAGTGTTTTTAATTAAAAAAAAACAGCTCTTCCTTGCTCTATTTCTTCTAATAGTTACATCCAAAATGAAAATTTCTTCATGTGAATTTTGCAGCATTTCCAAGTTTGATGAACGATGTTGTTTTCTCTATGTCCATGACAACTCTGATGACTTTCAAATCTACTTTTCTACAGAATACCAATGTAGTAGGTGAGTTCAGTTGGTGTGGGTATTGCACGAGAGATCTATTTCCTAAATAGAATTGATTTAGCAAAGATTGAAAGCTGACATTTTTGCTTCAGAAATTATTTCTTCACTTCTTTTTTCTTGATGAAAAAGCTATGGGCTAACATCAGTGATATTTAAGGTGGTGAGAGCAATGTCCCATTACACTTGTTGGCTGGTTCTAATCAGTTTACCTACAAGTCATTAGGTCTGAGAAAAGGCTGAAACAGCTTATTCTAATTTATAACTATTACCTTCTTTTTCTGTGACTTGGCCATGTCATGTAAGGTCCCATATTGGTTTGGGTTCTGAAGAGTGCATTGCATAAAAGATAGGAAGCACTAAAATTAATGTTACCTGGTCAGACCTAATTTGGTGTTGCAATTTGTGTGTTATGAAACATGGTCACAATTTTCTATGCCTTATTCACTGCACTACAGGAGTCTGTTCCAAAGATGTGTGACTATTAGTCAATGAAAGAGATGTGAACGTTTTAGAATAATTTTAATAATTTGTTACAGAATGTGGAAAAAAGTGAGTGGCTTGGGCAGGAAACTACAGGAAAATATATCCTTGTACTTAAGGATCTCCATCACAGAGAACTAGGTGAAATTAGTTAAAACCCTGTTCTTCAAAACATGTTACTACTTTTATATTTTTGGCTTTCTGGATGCCAGAGTAGAAACCACAACACCTGTTTTTCAAAAATGGTGAGTAATCTCACTTTAACCAAAGTTCATAGGAACATTCAAATTAAACTGAAAGTAATAAGATTCTCATCAGTACACAGAAGGAGAACCACCCAATACGATGTCACAAATTTAGCATTACTGAATTGAACCACTGAAAATCAATTTTTAATTTTTTAATATCTCAGCTTTTTTTCTAATTACATTTTTAAACACAAGGCCATACTAAGCACTTTCTGTCAAAGTGTACAGCAAAAATAATCAAGTTGGATCTACCAAGATTTTACTGTGCAATTACAAGAACAAGCAAGTGTTGGGTTCTGATAAAACAAATAAAATAGTTTTATAAATAATTAGGCATTTCAGTGTGTTTTTGATATTCTTCCTCATTTAAAAAAGGATAGATGTGGAGAAAGTAAGTAGTGAAAGAAACCTAATGAACATGCTAGTCAATTTATTAGGTTGAAAGCTAAGTTCACCTTGCAAAGTATGTTTAATCTTAAAAAAAGATACGTTTCTTTGATGCTGTGCTATTTATTGCTTTTTTAGATTCTGTGGGTTGGTGAAAGAAATTTTGTCTGATGCCGTTGGCAATACTTTGGAACTAGAGGGAGAAATAGATGGAGACACATTGGAGGTATGTGTCAAGCATAAAAAATCCAAGAACTCTGAAATTTGTTCTCAGTCTTCCCTGTACTTTTGTCTCAGCATACTAGAAAGATAACAGGCATTTAAACTCCTTAATTGTATATGAATTTTCAATTCTTACAAAACTATTTGTATTCAAGACTTGCATTCATTTGAAAACACACATTTTTGATAAAGTGAGCCTGTTACCACTGTAAACTACTAAATCCATAATAAAGAGTGTTATGTTGCAAACAATCTATATATGAGAATCATCTGATATCAGCCGGCTTAAATGGATAAAAAAGATATTTAATAAATTCTAGGAGAAAGCCATTTAGCAAAGGTACTTCAGTTTTTCTAGCTGATACCTGATACTATTACTACTCCAGGTAATTCCATTTAACAGGCTTTTTCTGTCACAGAGATTTGCAGGTATTTAGGATGAGATTAATCCATCATGCTTTTTACTTATCACTGAAACGTCCATGTTAGGAACCTAGCAGCTGCAGGCTTTCTTTATAATTAGTACACGGGAAAAAACTAAAAAAACTTGAAAAGTTATTCAAATTTTATGTGGGTTCAGGTAGGTGGATCATGTCTTCGTAAGCCACACTGCTTCATGGCAAAAGTCCAGCATTTTAGCGCTTTTAGTATATATGCTGTACTTCTATTTATTTATTTCGAAATGTGAAATACCATCATAAAAAGTAGGTTGTTTTATTTGTAGTCAAGCAAATTCAATCTGATTTATGAGTGTAGAAAACCTGCTGTTGTTTGTTTGAGTTGGGTATCTTTCTTACTGTGTCTCATTCCAGCAATTCTCTTCGGCTTATGATTCAGAGCGGCTCTTTATGATAGTGAGCCTTTTGTAGTACCTAGGGCTTTGGAAGAGCAGTAAGAAAGTAGAAGAGTGTGTAGTGGACTGTTGAATGCAATAGTATTGTGGGGAAGATGCGTTTTTGCACTGAAGTTTGTGAATAGTGGCCACAGAATTCTCTCCTCAAGTGAAAAGGACAAGAGAAGCACATCTATTAAGCTCAGCTTTATACATACATCTGTGGTGTTGGCATAGGATCAGGGCTCCACCTTGGCAAAGGCAGGCTATTATCTATAGCTGCAGATTTTATATTACATACTTACTTATTTAGCTAATAGCAGGACAATCTCCAAACAACATAATCTATTCAACTGTATCATAGTCTCTCAGAGGAAGTGAGCTCACCGTGGCTTGAGCCTTTTAAATATTGGACTTGAAATGCACAGCAAGAAACAATCCTGCGTGGGTTGATGTATGAAGGAACAGCTACAGAAATTAATTTTAAATAAATCTTTAAGCTATATCATTCTACATACCTTGAAGTTCTCACTATTGTCACCTTGTACTTATTACCTTAGGCCAGGAAATTAAAACATAAATCATGATATAGAAGGGGAATATTTATTTGTTTAGCTTATAAATGAGCAAAGATATTTAATGTCTTTCCGCAGCCTGAAATCTTGCATTTAAGCAAAGATAACATGCAAAATGCAGCCTTGTATGGTTTTGATGGGCTTGACAAGCACAGAGAAAGCAGTTCTTACCATTTATAAACCATCTGTTCATATCTTCATATCTTGTTCATCATCATTCATATCAGTTTGGGGGTAGAAAATATTATTTCAGTCAGACTGTTGTCTCAAGGGGTTACATATTTTGGACTGTGGTATTATTTGAAAGCAAATACAGTTTAGTTTTATAGCTAACAAGGATTTAGAATAAGAGTGAGTGTGGGCAGTCCTTTCTACCTTCAGGTATTTGCTTCTGGATATTGATATTGAAGCACCTTCTGTACTCCAAATGGTATATACTAGAGATCAGACTGTGACCTACCCCATTCAATGCAGAAGGTCAGCTATGAACACTTGTTTACTCATACTCAGTGGTTGAATTCAACATCCAATGAATCACATATTCAGACTTCCAGCAACCGACAGTGATTTATTCAATCTTTGTAGCCCTTGGAAAGAAAGAAGGCAAATGTAAAGTGGCATCAAGTATATACAAGTCTATTAAACTGTCTACTAACTAGCACTGAACTATAAATCTCAAAGATTTCCATGTATTATGGGTCCTGGATTAATGAACACAGGTTTCTCCACAGTAATTCAAGAGTTGGCTTAGGACAAGTCTGTTGCAGATAAGGTTACTGTCAATCTTTAATTCTGCAATGTGACTGCTGTCTTTTTTTCTGCACAGTTTTATGTCATATGATAGCTGTGAAATTTGGATACGCTGCTACCAAAGAACCTGACAAGTTTTACATATGGCGTTTTGGGTCAGTTATACCTATCATATAACAAGATTATGTTATGAACCGTGAAGTGCTGAAACATGGAAATTGAAACTGAACTAAAGTTGCGCTAGCTCAAGTTTAGTTCCACTGAGCAGAATACGCTGTTAGGATAGATGACAGATGGTTTTTCTTTAGCACCTTCCATACAGCAGCATGAAACTTGCCACCTTTGCTGATGAGAAGAGAGGGGAAAACCAATGGCACGCGGACATTGCAATATGAACTGGGAAGACACTTCAAAGAAATAGATCTGAAGACTGCATTCTGTATGACAGCACCTTATTGAGTGTAGCAGAAAAAGTGGTAATTGACAGAAATGTCAATAGTTGCGGCCACTGTAAAAAGATGGGTTGTTTTTCTAAAATACAGAATCCATATGAAGCCATGGAGAATATCCTGCAGTTTTCCCATATGGGACACCTTGGATTTGGGAAGATAGTAAGGGAGGTCTGTGTACTTCTGATAATATCTGAGGCTATGAAACCTTCAAATTCTTTTCTTATGTCTTTGCAAAAGTGCTTTTTCAATATCCCTTATCAGTTCCCTGATTTGATTCAGGGGTCTGCTGCTTAACCCAACTTCTGTAAGACATTTGGTTTTATTTAGAGTCTGAGATACACTTCCATTAAGCATCATTCATCAATCAGCTTTTTCACTGACCTTTATAGTAGGAGAGCTCTGTGATAAGATCACCATATGGGACAAGACCATGAGGTGGTGTAAATTACTGTAGATTTACCGAAGTCAGTACACTGGCAGTGACTTACTCAGCTGGCAGCATGACCCCGCATGTTTCAGCAGCAATGGACACCACTACTTCATATATTTAATCATTCTTGGAGAAGACAAGCATTTTTTGTTTTCCCTTGCCTTTTGGAAAAGCTGATAAGTAGAGGAATATGTCAGGAATTAATTTTGCAGTGGCTAAGATCAAATAAGACTTTAGGGTCTTAAAATATTCTCCACTCCCTATAATGAGAATGTCAGTTTTATCTATTTTTTAAACTACTCGGGGTAGATTTAGGTCAGATATCAGGAAGGAATACTGCACTGTGAGGGTGGTGAGGCACTGGAACAGCTTGTTCACATAAGCTGTGACTGGCCCAGCCCTGGAAGTGTTCAAGGCCTGTCTGGATGGGGCTTTGAGCAGACTGGTATAGTGGCTGCCCATGGCAGGGGTGTTGGAACAAGATAATCTTTAAGGTCCCTTCAAACCCAAACAATTCCATGAATCTATGTTCCACACATTTATGTATTTTAAAGGCTCTGTCAGCAATTCTTAGAGATGATACCTGAGAGTGTTCTTTTGACAGCGCTGTTTCACTGAATTTGGCTCACTGCTGTGTTCCTTGTTTGGGTGAATGCACTTCAAAGTTGGTCAGCGAAGACTGGTTTGCAAAGCAAGTAACATAGACATTTTACAAGTTGTATAATGTACCAGGCTGGTGGGTAACCTGTTGTACTACAGCTGTACTGCGGTAACTACTCTGTTGTACTAACTCAGTATAGCGCATGCGTGTTGTTAAAGGTCTTTGTAATGTCAAATGTTAGTGTGTAGGGATTGGTGCATGGACGGGAAGCTGCTAGTAGGGACAGGAACCAGCTGACTCTGGGGAGGTGCTTGGGCGGCAGATATAAGGATTGTAACTGCACAATAAATCGTTGTTGACCCACATTCCGTGAATGCTCTATGTCTCAGCCCTAGTTTGGAGGGAACTAGTGCTTCCGTCCCTCACCACATGAGTAGCGAGAAACTACATTAGTGATAACAATTTCTGTGCTGTTTTGTTTATCTTTTCTGCTTGCAGTATGAATATGATTATGATGAGAATGGTGACAGGGTAGTTCTAGGGAAAGGTACTTATGGAATAGTTTATGCTGGAAGAGACCTTAGCAACCAGGTCCGAATAGCCATCAAAGAAATACCCGAGAGAGACAGCAGGTAAGATCTGATTTATTGTTACATACACATTGCTAATGAAACTGCTGTTGTTTGCCAAAAAACTTTGCTGTTCTTGGCATGTATTACTATGTTGTTAGTTTAGTGTACTAAAATTCAATTATCGTTTCCCCCTAGTACTCAACAGTACCCTTTAGAAAATAAAGACTTCTTATTTTTTGGAAAAGGTATTATATTTATCATAAATACTACAGTTTTATAATTTATATGTATACCTCAAATTCTAGAATAAGATATTTTTGGGTTTTAAGTTGTAGTTGCATCTCATTTATATTGTTTTTGGAGAGGCGGAAAAGCATCAAAGGAGTTTTGCAGACAAAAACAATACTATGTAACAATACAGAAGAAATAAATTCTTTGAGGGCATGTTTATCCTTCAGGGTTCCTCTGAGACCTACTTCTGTATTTTTTTCTGAGTAGGCAGCCAGTCACACTGCATTTTGAAGGTCATTGACAAGAGGTCTGCTGAGAGTTGGATCAGTATCCTTAAAATCCATTCCTTTTGCAAACTAGCATTTAAGTGTAGGCTAGAACCTTTTCCTGCATGATAACATACTCCACTTGCCTTTTTTTTTTTTTAATAGATATTCTCAACCTCTTCATGAAGAGATAGCACTGCATAAATATCTAAAACATCGGAACATTGTCCAGTATCTTGGATCTGTTTCTGAAGACGGATACATTAAGATTTTTATGGAGCAGGTGCCAGGAGGTTTGTATTATTCTGAGCTTAATCTCTCCAAGGAATCAAAAGCAGTTGGTACTCCAAAGTTCCTGAAAATACTTCTTATGTTTGTGCACTGTGTTTGGCTTTTCTGCTGAGACATTAACTACAGGTGGCATTTTTCTCATATAAGTAATAGATTCGAGGTGTACAGGTCCCAGAACCCTCTTCTCTTTCTGTAATAATTATAAGTCTAGAGAAAAGTCACTAAAAGTATCTGGTGTCAATACCCATGTGTTATAAAACAGTGGAGTCTGAGCTGTATAGTCCCATTTAGCCTGAGCATCTGAATGATGATTGGAGCTTTTAGGGTAAGTTTCTGTTAAGCAGTAACACTGGTTGAGCAATTAAGTACTGTTCTGTAACTGATATATACAAAGCACTGCTATTTCCTAGGTAGATTAAAGTTATATGCTTCCCTTGCTTATAATTTCCAGGTTTTCCTTCTCTATCCTTCTCTACATTTTAAGATGTAAAGTCCCTTTATATCTTCTCTAGGTCATGTTTCCATCTCCCTTTTGCTGTTTGCTCTTCAGTGTCAAGGATGTGTCAGAATGAGTGTTAAATTCTTCTATAAACATAATTTGCAAAATAAAAACAGAAAGAAGAAAATCAGGAAATAAGTTCCAGTTTCCTAGGGAAGATCAAGACACAAACTTCAAAGTGTAATTAAATACATCTGGGCATTCAACATAGGGAAGTTGTTTAATGTTTTAATTTCTCTGACCTTCTCACCCAAAAGCTCACTGAGATACACGATGCTGTCCTGGGTTCAGCAGTAGCAGTCACTTTTTCTCCTTCTTAGTAGCTGGTGCAGCGCTGTGGTTTTGACTTTTGGCCTGGGGACAGTACTAATAAAACCGATGTTTTCAGTTGCTAGTCAGAATGTTTAGTCTGACCAAGGACTTTGTGAGTCTCATGCTCTGCCAGGGAGGAGGGGAAACCGGGAGGAAGCAGGGACAGGACACCTGACCCAAACTAGCCAAAGAGGTATTCCATACCACAGCATGTCATGCCCGGGGATGTAACTGGGAGCTACCCGGAAGGGCACTCTCTGCTCGGTCGGGCTTGTTTTCAGCAGGTGGTATTGTATTCTCTTCCCTTGTTATTTCTCTTATCATTATTATTATTGGTGGTAGCAGTAGTGATTTGTGTTATACCTTAGTTACTGGACTGTTTTTATCTCAACCTGTGGGAGTTACATTCTTTCAATTCTTCTCCCCATCCCTTGGGGAGGGGAGTTGGGGCGGGAGGAGAAACTGTGTGGCTGACTTGCCGACTGGCTTAAACCACAACAGATGCCTGCAGATGTGATGAGTTTACACCAACACTTCCACTTGTTTTTCTGCACTCGTTAAAATTATCAGTTTGTTTAGTTATTGTTCTTATATGCACAGTAGTAAGCTGTGATTAGTTGCTAGTGCCACGATATTATTGGACTGATTCAGATCAAGGAACCAGCTGTTCAGATTATGCAAGATTCTTCAAGGAAACTGCACTTCAGAAAAGTGTTGAAGTGGACTGAAAATCCCTTTAGCTGAATTTGTCTGACATTAAGTAGAACCACTGCAGTTAGTTTATTATGAGCAGAAAAAGCAAATCTGTCTTTATTTTGCTTCATGATTTAAATATTTGTGTTATTTAAAAGAAGATTAAGTACATTAGAAGTAGGGGAGATGTAGATTACCTATCTCCAACCTTGAACATCCATTACTTGGTTTCTTTCAGGAGCTTGCTTTCTTCTGTCTCTGAATATTTCTAAAAGTTAATCCTGTATTTGAAAGGAAAAAATTCTTGCCTTTTTATTTCTCCCCTCCCCACCTCAAGTAAATCAGCTGCTCTTTGTCCATGCATGTGGCTCATGAAACACATGACACGTATTATAGCGTATAACATCATACAGTGTTATCTTTAGCTTCTATTTCATTAAAGGGCTAAATGGTTGCTAGTCCTAGTCTCAACAGTTGTTTGACTAAGTAACGGAGATACATCCAGCCCTGTTGTAACATTTATTCCTGTCATGGAGGTGGAAGCTGAGCTGGCAAGAAAGCAATAACCAGTATAAACCAGCAGCAAATTATGTGCTTTGAGGGATCTAGGAATAATTTGGCTTAATTATAGGTACTGCATTTCTCTTGTATTAGGATATTGAGCAAAGGCTTAATCCAGACTTCAATGTTTTGTGCTAAGTGGGGATTTTGCTATCTTGATACTTTTTTCTTAACTCTTGTAGGCAGTCTCTCAGCTCTCCTAAGATCTAAGTGGGGCCCAATGAAAGAACCTACAATTAAATTTTACACCAAGCAGATTCTGGAAGGCCTTAAGTACCTGCATGAGAACCAGATTGTACACAGAGATATAAAGGTAAAGTTCCCTTTAGTGTGTCTTGTTTGATTTGCTTTTTCTCTTATTTACTTTAGTTAGTTTTACTCTAACCTGAAGTAGAATTTTTAATAGTATTTCATGGAAGTTTAAAACAAAAGGAAAGAGTAAAACAGCCCCGTCTCCTTGGTGCTCCAGGAAAATCCCTTTGTAGAAAGGTATATTACAACAATAATCACAAATTTGAAGGAGTATTGGGATTGGGACTCTGTACCCATCTGTCTCCCCTCCTTCTCTCTCTTATCCAAACCACAGGGGGATAATGTTTTGGTGAACACCTATAGCGGTGTGGTGAAGATATCTGATTTTGGTACTTCCAAACGGCTGGCAGGAATCAGTCCATGCACCGAAACATTTACAGGTAAGAGTATTTTAGCAGAGTTTATATGGGGTTCGATGATACATTTAGAGTTGGAGCTAAGAGGCTCTTTGGATTTGTGATGAAAACACAATTAGGTCTCTATTTTTCAGGGAAGAATGACTGGGAGTGTACTCACTATAAACAAAGGCTTGCTTTCCCTTTCCCTTTCCCTTTCCCTTCCCCTTTCCCTTTGCCTTTCCTTTTCCCTTTTCGTTTTCCCTTTTCCTTTTCCCTTTCCCTTTCCATTTCCTTTTCCCTTTTCCTTTTCCTTTCCTTTTCCTTTTCCTTTTCCTTTTCCCTTTTCCTTTTCCCTTTCCCTTTCCTTTTCCCTTTTCCTTTTCCTTTCCCTTTCCTTTTCCTTTTCCCTTTTCCTTTTCCCTTTCCCTTTCCTTTTCCCTTTTCCTTTTCCTTTCCCTTTCCCTTTCCTTTTCCCTTCTTTCCCTTTCCCTTTCCTTTCCCTTTTCCTCTCCCTTTCCCTTTTCTTCTCCCTTTCCCTTTCCTTCTCCCTTTCTCTTTCCTTTTCCCTTTCCCTTTCCTTTCCTTTTGTAATTTCTTCCATTTTACTCCTTTTCTTTTAAAAAAACTTCTTAAGTGTGATGGGGTCATAGTTTTTCTTCTAAGTGTTTTCCATTAAGTAGCAATTGATTTGTTGCAATTACATCTGGAAACAAAAGTTGCTGGGATACATCAACTTTTTCATTTATTAATCTTGATATTAGTAACCCATGCATGCACAAGTATGTCTTGAAGTATGTCTGAAAGTGCAGAAAACCAAACACAAACTTAAAAATATTTTCAGTTTTGAGGCATTAATTATAAAACCAAATCAACTGGCTACCTTGGTGTTATCAGCAGAAAAAGAACAGTAGACATGAAAATATTGGACTGGTAGGTTGCAGAAAAGCTTTAATATACAACAAGGTGGTAAAAACTTGCAGTATTCCAGGAAAACAGAATTTGCTGTGTAACAGCTAAAACTCCACATGAAAAAATGAATATATGGTCGCATAATTACTCAACCCTTTTATCAGTGGAGATATAGATAACATGAAGTTTTCACTTTTTATATGGCCATGTGCTTATATCAAAAATCACAAGCCTCATAGTGGCCTGCAGTTTAAGTACATAGTACACAGAAATAGCCATTAGCCCTGTGTGGAAGACAGAAGACAATAACTAGATGCTATAAGAGATAGTATATGGAGAAATGGTATCCGAATTAAAGTCACCATACTGTAGTAAGAAGAGGTACATCTTTTCTTGTGCCCTCCTTCTTTGTTCTCATTTGCATTTGCAGCCCTGCTTGTGCTTCAGAGATGGAATTAACCATTAGAATATTTTACTCAAGTTCTCCTTTTGGATTTAAAATCAGTAAGCAGGTAGCTGTAGCCCAGGTAGTTTTAAAAGATCTCTTGCTACTTGTTTTGTTCCTTAACTCGGTACATAAACTCTGTGGATTTTAGGCTTTATGCAATACAGTCACATGATTTGAAGTATCACACTTCTAATGGTTTAAACATTATCCGCCTCCATTCAAGACACACAGCCTGAGGGCAAAACTGTGGCTTGAACTTTTGTTCTACGGCAGTCACATTTAACGATCATAGTAATATGCAATCTTTTTTATCTTCACCAGATATTCTCTACTTAATAATTCACAGCTTTACCGTAGTGTAATTTTATTGCATTCTTAAGAAGAGAAAGAATTTAAGGATGTCATAACAGAGCCGGTAGGAATTCATATGGAGAAAATAGTACAGACTATCTGTAATTTGCAGGTTTTCATCACCTTTTACATGCATAATCTTTACAATTTAGTCTCTGCAAAAATTGTTTGATATAATTTTACATTCTGAGGAAGCATTTGGATTATGTGATGAATATACTTTCAGCAGTTTGAAGCCTTGTATTAGAAAGAGAGGTGAGATAATTTATAGAAAAGATGTTAATACATAAGTTTTAGCACTGAAAGGGGAAATCAAATATTTTGGCTCTGCAAGTTGCATTTGGCAATTTTTGTCTTGCTTAGTGGTGTGTTAATTCTTTTTAATAAGAATGAAAACACTTGACTATTCCTTTTGACCTTACCAGGAACCTTGCAGTACATGGCTCCAGAAATCATCGATAAAGGGCCACGAGGATATGGTGCACCGGCAGATATCTGGTCACTAGGTTGCACCATTATTGAAATGGCAACAGGCAAACCTCCATTTCATGAACTAGGGGAGCCTCAAGCAGCAATGTTTAAAGTAAGTACAGCGGTTTGGGTTTTTTTTTTTTTTTTGCTATAGACTATAAATTATCAAATACTGACTTTATTTTTTAGTATTAACTTAATTGGTAGTAACCTTTAGTTACGTGGGTTATCTTGCACAAAACCACAGTCTGATCTGTGTTCTTAACTCACTGAATGATCCTTCTCTGCACTCAGCTGCATTGCTCTGGGGAAAATAGGTCATGACTCAGAGCAGCAATCTGAAAAATGAGTAAAGACTTATGAAAACTAATATTCTCTACCCTCTTACTTCTGTCATCTCTTGCTTTTGGTTTATTATTTTCTTCTTGGCAACAAGCTCTCTGATAATGACAACCAAGTTATTACTGCTCCTTTAAGTCTTCTAGCAGATGACTTTTCACCTTACGCACCGGGCACGCACTTGAGCTGTTCAGTGAGTTACACGTTACTTTTCAGCAGTTTATTGAGCTGTCAGGAAGCACTGGTTCAGTTCTGGATGCTCAATATGCTCTGTGCTGGCTCATGAGGTAAGCTCTGGCAGGACTGCGTGTGTCCTTACATCCTGCCCATAAGCACTTCCAGGCCACAGAGTTGTGCTCTCAAGTTTCAGAACCGGCATTTTTTAAAAATACATTTCTTGCCCTTCTTTCTTCAAGGATGTGGCAGAATTTTTATCATTGTTATTGCAGACCATGTTAATGTGCAATTGTCAGGCATTTGTTTTTGTTTTCTGCTTCTTTGCTCTGCTGGGACCTGCTTGGAACTGCCTTTTATGGGGCACCTTGAATTGCAAACTGTGGTTTCTTTTTGCTATGTAATAAAACTAAGCAAGCTGGAAGCTAGGTTTAAAGCCAGGAATGAAGCAGGCTGACTGGGCAAGCATGTAAAAGAACGGAAGCCTGAAAACTTGAGATATTGAACTTCTGAGGTCGCCACCTCCACACGTGCACACTCTGTCATGCATAGGGCAGGTGAGGAGAGGGGAAGGTCTAAGTCTGGTTGTGCAGTCAATATAGAAATTGCAAATGGCCAAAGAGTTGGAGGAAGCAGAGAAAAGGGGCTGAGAAAAAAAAGAGTGAACCAAGAACTGGAGATAATTCCTGGCTGAGTGTATGTTGTGTGATACTTAATCTATGAGCATTGTATGTGTGCATCTGGTTCTGTGTGAAAGGAGTGTCAGTGAAATGACATTCAATGGAGATGAAGTAATGTTGCCACAGAGTTTCTGAATGATTACAAAAAACCTGATTCCCCTTGAGCCACAGAGATGAAGATAAGATCAGAGACACGTATTCAAATTTCCTGGTCCTGGGTTTTATTTAGTGTGTAAGGGTATAACCTGGCACCAATGTGCTACCAGCTATGTCTTGCTGCCGCAGCTGAAACTGGCTGTGTGAGCCTGACCCAGCATGCACAAGGAGCAGGCTGACCACGGAGACAGGCGTGTCAAGAGCAGTTGTCAGAGTACAGCAAGCAGGTGGCTATCTTCTCCTTTACTCCAAAGCTAAACTCTTGCTGGGCTGATGTTTTGAAGTGGTGAAACTATATCCCCCATTTATGTCCAAAATGCACATGTGGTTTTACAAATCAGGTAGAGATGTTTCATTGGACAGGGTAAATGTATAGATGTCGTATCCTGCCACCAGGACGTGACATCTATTTAATTATTTATTTATGAATTTATTTTTTTTTTTTTTTTTTTTTTTTTTTGCTAAATACATCAATTTAATTGTAGGGGTCAAAAAGTTGCATGTATTAAAAATGTTACATGCAGAAAATACTAGTTTTGAATGTGCTCAGAGGCATGGTTTGGAAGGCCTTAATACATTATTAGCATTTTATATTCTGCACATAGAAGAATATTCAAACAGTAGCACGACTGCTCAGCACTTTTTTCTTCAGCTTGCATTGAAGTTGAACCACTATTGTGAGTGCCTAATGCTGCCACAGTGTGTTAATGCAGCTGTATAATGAGATTATTTAGAAGCAGCTGACACTTGATTAACTTCTGGGTTACTGTCTCCCTTGTGGCTGGCCACTTTCTGCCTGGTTCTCCAGAGCCTCTTTTATGTAAAGATGCTGAGACTACAAACCCTAATCTTGCCAGCTACATACCACACAGTGCACACATGTTATGCAATTCACACTTCCAAAGATTTATGCCAGACTGGCATTAGGGATTAAGAAAGCAGTGAGAAGGAGCTGGAAAAATCACTAGCGAGCAACCTGTAGAATCACGTTTTTTCATTACTTAAAGAAAGGGGGTGAGGGAGGGGTGTTGTTAAACCTTGGGACATCATGTGGTTTTCAGTTAAATAACACTGAAAGGCGAGGGAAGACATCTGGCCCAGTGCCGGGGGTGGTGATGAGGTCTGGCAAGGTCATTATGAGCATTCATACAGGAAATTTGGCAGCGGCAAGAGCAGAACAGGTGCAGGCTCCAGGCAGTCAGTGCTAGAGGAGGAAGTTGTTCCTGTTGCTGGGCACGAATGTGATGGAAGAGTCACAACTGAGACACACAGTACTGGGCAGGGGCGATGGGAAGCCTAGGCAATAGCTGGAGGGATTTGTGGATGGCAGAAGCAGCATTTGAAGCACTTGATGAGGATAATGTCCAGATGCTGAGAATGTCTGAAGGTGGATGGTTGGATGCATCCATACCTTGATGTTTGTGTCCACATGGATCTTCATGCTGTGTTTGTAATGAAGTAAAACAGAATTAGAAGCTTGTTGAAACTTCACTGCTTTGTGTGGGTACCTGGATCACTCCCTTTCCAAGCATCAGAGGCAATATGAGAGATTATGCTATAAGAGAGCTTTGGCCCATTGTCTATGAGTAGTTGTTTAGTATAAATAATCTCTATTTGTGTTTTTCTTGCAGGTTGGGATGTTTAAAATTCATCCTGAAATTCCAGAATCGGTGTCTGCTGAAACAAGGGCCTTTATTTTGCTCTGTTTTGAACCTGATCCTAGTAAACGTGTTACAGCATCTGACTTGCTCAGAGATTCCTTCCTGAAACAAGTAAACAAGGGCAAGAAAAGCAGAATTGCATTCAAGCCTTCAGGTAAGGAATTATCAGCCAAATCCAAGTCAACATCATCATTAAGTGTTATATAAAAGATTGGAATTATTAAGCACACTCTTTTACAAAGGACATTTCCCTTTGCTAGGAAAGCAGCGGGAACCCAACTGTGAAAGTGTCTGTGATTTGCAATTAGACATATTTAAATTTAACAATCCCACAAAATATGGTGTCTTGCTATTTTGCATTTTGCTTGCTGAAATCTCCCAACCCTATTTTTCCTCTGCCCAGAAATAAATGCCTCATTTACAGTAAATTACAATTACAGAAATGGCAGTTGGTGAAGACTTTCCAACGCAATTCTACATTTTAGATTCAGAATTACTTCAGAGGTCTGAGTTTTATAGAGTAGGTGTTTGGCACCTGAAAGTGCAGGTCTATCAGGTGTTCAGGTCTATATAGGTTGGCATTTTCAAACTTGGTATGTGACTTACTTAGAAATTTGGCACAGAGCTGCTGAAGTAGCTGTTTAGTGGGTTATTTTATCTGCCTAGCATATTCCTCCCTTCCATCCGTATATCAGCTGCTTTCTCAGTGATGAGATAATAAACCTTAATATAGACCTGCCAAATGAATTATTACTGTTTGAAGGAACTGTCCATTTAAAAATAGGCAGACTCATTGGTCTCGCTGCTTCTTTCCCCTCTCTGTACACACACACATGCAAGCACTCCCCAATGCAAATTGAATTGCTGAATGGAATTCTAAGGGGAACTAGCAAAGAATTTGACATCTAGCTGAACTGGTTTCAGCAAGGAAATGAGCATCTCTTGTCCTGAGGGGCACTGAGAACTGCAATCCCTGCAATTACACTGGGGTAATGGGAGAGTTCACACTGCTCAGCCAGGGCAGTGGCAGTCAGGAACTGCAACAATGTTCTCTGTAGCTTTTCAGCCCTTGCCAGAGGACATTTTCCTGCAAAAATTGCATAGTACTAGAAAGGAAGGAGCTTGCCTTGTTAGCTGCCCTGAGAGCAACAGGCTTTTTGTCAAATACCAGGGGAGGTGCAGCTGTCTTCTGTACTCCGTCCCTCCTTCTGCTCTCCTCCTTTCTTCTCCCACTCATTGATGAGGTTATGGATCTCCTTTAGAAGGCCAGAGGATCAGGTGCTGCAGGGTTAAGCACTGACCGGCAGCAAGAAGCAAGCTCAGTGCTGACCTTCGTTATGAGTGGAGTGGGCAAATGCTATGAAAATTGTTTACTGGCTGAGGAAAGGGAAAGGCAATGTGGCTGCAGCTGAGCGTGTGCTCTGCTGTGCCAGAGTTGGGAAAAGCTGTGCTGGCTGCTGCAGCCATCTCCAAGGGAGGTTGGCAGGGTAAAGCAGGTCCTGGCCCAGCAGTTGCCACGGTCTCACCTTCAGCAGTTCACTCTGCCTCCTCCCTCTACTGTTTCCCTCATTGCCAATTTCCTCAGCTTTGTGCCCATCTTTCCTCCCTGTCTCCATCCCTTTTTTCTTTCCAATAATAAAGACAGCCCACAGCAAATATCAACTCTTACGCTTGGGACAGCAACCTTCAGTTTTCTGTACTGCTGAGATGCCTTGAACCAGTTCTTACAAAGTGACATACATTGTTTCATTTATGTGACTGACCTCAGCCATTTGAACATCGGTTGCACACCATGGAGTGTGTCAGAGCTTTCTGAACAGCTTTTAACTTCAAACTCTCTTCCTCCCCCACCTCCACATCATTTGTAGTGACAAGCATCAAAAACTTTTGTGATATTTTAGCTTCATGGATGTCTGCACTCTAACTTGACAGACATTCTTCCTTACCTTTCCAATCACATAGCTGCAAACTGGCTACCAGGATGATAGCAAACCCTCCGTATCTGTTAGTTTTAATTTGTTCTTACTTTCAAGATGAATTGGAAAGCAACAAAAGATTTCCATTAGGCTAGTGCTGAGACAGCCCTTATGAGGGCAAGGGGACATGCAAGAGAGGCCTCAGGTGTTAGAGAGGGAGCAAATGTTTGTCCATTAACACAGTCAGGCAACGGTGAGAAGAGTGGGTATCCAAGTGCTTTCTGCTTAGAGCAATGGCTGTGGTGGAGCAGCTGATGGTCACCTGTTGGTTTGATTCAGGCTCTTAAACAGCTGTATGTGCAGTTCTACCACTTTGCAAGACCAGGGGAACCAAGGGGGAGAGTGTGTGTGTACATATGTGTGTGTGTACATGCCAGAACACGTAACAAAATGGCATTCCATATGTGCATCTAGCTGCTTTGCTGTCTTTGGGTTCAGCAGCTAGCTCATTCACACCTTTTGTTACTTAGGCATATATTGATTTTCAGTTGTATCACTGCTTTCAGTCAATAGGGTGACCTCTCCCTCAGCCATTTTGCAAAATGAGGTCTTGATATGACTGAGGATGATCACAGCTGTTTTAAGCACATTGCCCTTTTCTGCCTAGTTCTGTTACATGTTTTACAATGTCTGTTCATAGATTGTAATCGTAATACATACCTCCCCCTGCCAATTCATGGAGAACAGGCTGGCAGTAGCAGCAGTGAGCATGGCTCTGTTTCACCAGACTCTGATGTACAGCATGACATGTTTTTCGAAAGGCCAAAGAGATCCATTTCAGAGATTCAGACAAGGCATCCCATTTCCCATTTACTAAGGTAAAGCATTTGCTTGTCGCTTGACACCCATGAGGGATTATGTGGATTTAATTCACATTATATTTTATCTGAGGGCAGTCTTTTCACATAATGACTAGATAAGCAGCTGTGTTAAAAACACCAAGCAAGTTGCACAGGCAAGTTATCAGCTAACTTAAATGTTGTCTATATTTAATTAATGAACAACAGTTTTTTCTCCTGAAGCTTTTCACATATTGATAGACTTTCCCCATTTCCCCCCTCAGTGAATAAATGGCAATCATCTTATTGATGATGGATATGGATTAAGGAGTTAGCAGATTTAGAGAGTTGATCCTTCCCATGTACTCATGAAAAAATGTGGGAACATGGAAGCAGAAAGGCAGTTCTGCTGCTCAGAGAGCACAAAATGATACTTTCAAAGGAGTATGTTACAGTATGGGGCCAGAAAAAATACAGTTATCTTAGTCCAGGGTTTTCCAGTTTCATCCCCAAAATTGAACCAGTGCTGGGGAACATTAATACCAGCTGCTCAGCAGGATGATATCAGCCTCGTGCTTTTGGGTTCAGTGGGGTTTATGCCAGCTGAGGATCTGAGTCATCTTCTGTCTCAGACTTAGTATTTAACAGTCTGATCAATCCTGTGCTGCAGTTTAACTCATGCTTTAACCTGCAAAGTATCCCTTCTGGCTTCTGACAGTACAGCTGTTGTTGCTAATGCTGTCTTTCTCGTGTTCGTGTCACCTGGTTGCTGACACAGTGCACCTGATGAGGGCTCACCCTCAGAGGACAGGAGCGCCTCTCCTTCCATTGAGGACAAGGATTCTGGTCTGTTTCTGCTGAGGAAGGACAGTGAACGCCGAGCAATCCTGTATAAAATCCTTAAGGAAGAACAGAATAAAGTTGCTTCCAATTTGCAGGACTGTATTGCACAGGTAATTTCAGTTCAGCTCTCCTTTTCCCATGTCAAAAGAAAGATGACATGCCAGGCAGCAGTACTCCTTTTCTGGAAATTAACAAATGAAGGTGCTTGGATTGTTCCTTCTCAGTACCTTTCATCCCTCAGACCTGTAACTGTCTGGGCTCTGGGGTTTATTTCCTGAGGAAGAGGTTTGGACCATTTGATATGGAGTCGTGAGGCTGGTGGGTTGGGTGGTTTTGATGTTGTGGTTTTAGTTGGCTTTTAAAGGACAGAGAAATGGAACACCAGGTAGTAATTGGTATGATTTGCTTCAAGGATAGATAACTGATTAATGGTTTTTAATTCGAAGCATATGTAAACTAGGTGCTAAGGATACTCCATGAAGCTTTAAAAAGCTAAGGTAGATTTTCTGCAGCAGGAAGGGTTGAATGGGAAGGTTTAGTGACTGTGAAGAATAACAAGAGCAATCCTGTGTTCATTTAACTCATGCCTAAGCAATGCCACACACCAGAAACAGAGTTGAGTGCTTAGCTTTTTCTTCTTAATGTCTGCTTCTAACAGTAGAAGTACCTGTTCTTGGCAAAGCTGTGGTTTTTCACCTGGATGGCATTCACATGAAGGGGACCCTGCTGATTCTTCTTGCAGTACTCCTGGCCAGCTGTTGGTCCTGGCACAAAGACACTTGCAGCACAGCTCCCAAGAGTACTGCTGCTCCTTGGGTGAGCCTGGCATGGGCAGCCTGCTCCATACAGCACAGCACAGGGGTTTGCTTCTCCCCTGTGACTTGCTTCCACCACGAACTGCCTCAGAGTGCAGAGCAGCTTGTCCCTGACAGGAGGGCTCCTTGTAAGGCTCTACAGGCCCAAGAGGAAAGCCCACAAACTCAGGCTGGGGAAGCAATTGATGTAAATTTCTGCCCTGAGCTTAAACTGCAGAATAGCTTATAGTCTGACAGAGGACTAAAATTCATACATGAGATCTTAGAAATAACCAGGGCTCTCAATAATTTCCAAAGGCATGTAGTGACAGGACAAGGGGAAATGGTTTCAAGCTGACAGAGTGGAGATTTAGATACTAGGAAAAAATGCCTGCCTGTGAGGGTGGTGAAGCACTGCCACAGGCTGCCCAGAGAAGCTGTGGCTGCCCCATCCCTGACAGTGTTCAAGACCAGGTTGCATGGGGCTTTGAGCAACCAGGTCTAGTGGAAGGTGTCCCTGCCCATGGCAGGGGGGTTGGAACTTGATGATGTTTAAGGTCTCTTCCAACCCAAACCAGTCTGTGATTCTGTGATTATTTAGTAACAGCAAGTCCTACGTTAGTCTCCAGCTGTTTTACAGCACTGCTGTAATAATTTATTTTCCATGATTTATGTAATGCTTCTCCCTTTACCTTTTAATTATATAGGCTGTTGTTCTTAGAGGCACTTGGATGACTTTAACTGTGGGGGTTGTGGACTGGAAATCACAGAATACAGTCAAGTTCTATCACTCCGTAATCTTAGACCTTTTTCTGACTTACAATAAATACATATGTAAACATAATTATTGGCCTAAAGAAATCAAATGTCTGCATAATTAAATATAAGTCCAGGTCCAGCTTATTGAAAGGATAGCATCTAAAAAATTGGCATCTCTTACAGACTCGTCTGTTTTTATGGAGTAGAGCTGCCCTCTCCAGTGTGTTGCAGAAATGTGTAGGTGTTGTCTGGAACCTCTTTCCTTTGTGACAGCCATGGTGCCAGCAGACTTTTGGTTTTGGTTTTGTTTTTTTTTTTTTTTTTTTTAATAGGAATTACTATTTACAAAAAAAAAAAAAAAAATCAGTTAGAAAAAGGTAGAAAAAAAAGGCTTTGCAGAAACAAAGGTTCTGTGATTTCTGTGTGTCAGTGTGAAGCATACACAGGCAAAGCTAGAAACTGTAATCCTAAAATTATTATTGCTGCTAAAAGGATGTTTAATGACTCTGGGTTTTCCATGATATACGTTTGTTATCTTTTCTCCAGAGCTCCGAAGAACTGCAACTTTCAGTGGCCCACATCAAGCAAATTATTGGGATTTTAAGAGACTTCATACGCTCTCCTGAGCAAAGAGTGATGGCTTCTACCATATCCAAGCTGAAAATGGATTTGGACTTTGACAGCACTTCCATCAATCAGATTCATCTGGTGCTGTTTGGATTTCAGGATGCGGTAAGTTCCATGCCCAGTGCAGGGGTAGAGAGTCTCTTCCTGGATAGAGCTCAACCCAGGAGTTTGCAGCTTCCCCTGTCTTCCTAGCTCCTCTTCCTCATTCTACTGTGAAGGGGCTTGAATGTCACAGTCTGGGCACTGTTTGAAAGCTCCAGCCTAAAACTGTCAAAACTGTTAGTTAAACTTTCAAAGGTTGGGAGGGTTTTAGTGGCTCAGGCAGTTGAGATTATAAAACTTCATGTGGCTATTGAAAAACATGATTCTCTTTCCTCAGGTGTAAGCGAATGTTGTTTGCCACTACTTTTACTCCTTTATTTATAGGTGAACAAAGTATTAAGAAATCACTTAATAAGGCCCCACTGGATGTTTGCAATGGATAACATAATTCGCCGTGCAGTCCAAGCAGCAGTCACTATACTTATCCCAGGTAAATCAAAGCAGCTGAAAATAATCTTTAAAGCAAAAAGATGGCTGTTTGCATATCAAAGAGTTGCAGCAAATGTAACAGTTTAGATGTTTAATCTGTCAGCATGCCATTAACTGCATCCCATGTGCTACTACATCAAAAGTACAGGGTCAGAATGTCATACAGAAAGAAGCGTTGATCAGGAGAACTAATGCTATACTTGGGGTACAAAAGCACATAATGATAACATAGTTATCTAACTAGTGGTTCTGCATCACCAATGTGGTCCAACCATGACCAAAGAAGGCAAACTAAATTCAGTCCAAGCTGGAACTTTTGAAGGAAGAGAGAAAATGACTCTGTACAACATTGTAATGACATCCAAGGTGGGTGATACTGCCCAGGTTTGGTTATGTATTCTGAAAACTGATTACTGAGCTGTAGAACAGATGCAGAAAAGGGAGGGCACTAATATAAGGAGGAATGTAGTCTTGGCCTTCAGATGGATAGTAATAAAAATCATCACCACCTGAGGGAGGAGGAGGATAACTGATGAAGAAGTATCCAGGACTAAGTGTGAGTTGGAAATCTGCAAGTAGCTTTGTAATTAAGTCTTGAAGTGCTGGGTACACTTTCCAGTATGAGAATGTTTGGAGAGCACTTAGCAAGGGTGAGCCCTTTCAGTTCAAAGTTGCTATTGTTTTTAAGCCAAATATGCAACATTTTTTAGGGCTTTGCTTGTAGAAGAAAAATGGCAGCCATTCTTTGGTGGGAAGGGTGGCCACCTGCAACAAGTGCTGAGAGAACTGGGATTAGAATTGCTACCTGGAGAAGAGGAAGGCTTTGTAAACAGTTTTGATCCAGGGCGATCAAAAGGAGATTAGGAGAATGATGATGCTTTGAAAGCAGTCTTTGAAGGGTTTCTCATTAGCACATTTAGTTTCTTATTATTCATTTAATCACAGATGTATTTGTCCCCTCTACAGCTGTAATCTACAGCTACCTACCTCTACTGGTATGCTACAGCTAAGCTATTACATTGTCACCCATTTTAGAATTGATGCTGGAGAACCTGTGATCCAGCTTGCATAAAGCTTTGCTACTCCCCTGCTCAGTATTGCAGTAAAGCACAAGGTGTAGTCTACTTCCTCAGCTGAAGTGCCCCAATAACAAGCTGCAACACCTCTGAAGAGAGACCTGTCCAAAGAAATTCTCTTACCTGCTTTCTTTACCAGAGCTTCGAGCTCACTTTGAGCCAGCATCAGAAACTGAAGGTGGGGAAAAAGACGGAGACGAAGCAGAGGACGGTTTCCAGCCCACTGAACAAAACAGGACTGATGATCCCACCACCACATCAGGAGTCAGCATCCTTAGTTCTGTGGTGTCCCATGAGGCTCAGCAGCAGCTTAGCCTGGAGCTGGGCAGACTTAAACAAGAGACCTTAAGGTAATGCTCCTGTAAAGGCTGCGGATTTATTTTCAGGCAGTCTTTGAGAAACTCTCAGATGTTGCTTTCTACAGTGACATGCACATAGCAAACATCAATACTGCTCAACTACCACTGCTGCCTCAAGGTGAAGCAGGCCTTCCAGGAACACAAAGGGATTCAGAATACATTGGCAGTACCAGTAGAACAACTCAACAGCCTTCAGTATTGAATTATTGTTTCTGTGTAATTAATTGTTTAATTGCAGAATGTCATGTTGTATTTCTACTGTTAAGTAAGTGATGAGGCTTGTGCAACTGTGTGGTTTCCTTCCTGCTCCCTTGGCTCCTTTGACACCCCCTGATGCCATGGCACTGCTCTCTGAGCTGTCACTGCAAGGAAAGGCCAGAGCAGCACCATCCTGGCCCACAGGGCAGGCTACCCACTGATGAGCACAAGCAGAGCTCAGCAGAGCCCTTGTCCTGTTTCTCATGGGTTACTGCATTTGTAGGCTGCTGCCAGTGTGTTAAGAGCTTACAGTCTTGTTCTCCTTCACGGATGTGATGTAAATCTGTGATCGGAACGCTCCTGGTAAAACATCACTCTTTACATTGTTCAGCAGTAAACTGCAGTATAAAGGCAGCTCTGCCCAGGGAGGATGCAAAACAGTTGGAATAGAATTTACAAGCAACTTACTAAATTCTGCAAAGATGAAGGACTTAAAGTGCCATGGATAAGCAAGTCTCAGACAACAAACAAATATCTGTAAGCTACAAAATATGCTACTTAAGACAGTATCTCTCAAGTGTCTCTCTCCTTTGGTAGTCATTAAAAACGATAAATGTTTTTTTCAGCTAGATTGACTCAGTATGGTTGTATTTGATCTCTCTTGTATGCTAACAGCCTTTTGGAAAACCTCGTTCAGAAGGAGAAAGAGTATCAGAACCTCTTACAACAATCTCTGGAGCAAAAAACTCAGGAATTACACTTGCTTCGATTAAAACTTAAACCTGAAGGTTATGAGGAGATACTGCACACTTTGACAGGTGCACACTAATATATTTTTTTAAAGGATAGGGTGTTGGGGTTGTTCAGCCTAAAGGCAGCTCTGGGAGGCCTTAGAGCAGCCTTCCAGTACCTAAAGGAGGCCTATGAGGAAAGCTGGAGACGGACTTTTTAACAAGGGCATGCAGTGATAGAACAACGGAGAATGGCTTTAAACTGAAAGAGGGAAGATTTACATTACACGCTATGAGGGTGGTGAGACACTGGAACAGGTTGCTCAAGGAATATGCTCCACACCTGGCAGTGTTCAAGGCCAGGTTGGGAGGGGCATGAACAACCTGGTCTTGTGGAAGGTGTCCTTGCCCATAGCAGGGAGTTAAAACTAGATGATCTTCAAGGGCCCTTCCAACCCAAACCATTCTATGATAAAGGACACTTTAAGCTTCAGTAGTCTGAAAGTGACCACTATAGCCCTGGTTTTGGGATGCATTAACCTTTACGTTTGTTTTCTGTTAAAGACTCCAACTGGTCTACGGCACCTTTTAGAGCGAATGCAGACCCTGAGCTCATGAACTGGCTGAAACAACAAGGAGCAGACTTGCATGCCATTAAAAGGGTAAAAAAAAAAAAAAAAAAAAAAGGCAAAACCCCCCCCTTTAAAAAAAGATCACTGTAGTCAGTATTAGCAGTTGGCTTCAACACGGGAATGTTAATTTAGGAATAAATTTGCCTTTTAGTTTGCTGAAGAAGATTATACGCTAAGTGCTGTCCTTAACGATATCACTAAGGATGACCTGCGCTACCTTCAGCTGCGGTAAGAAAGTATTTCTTAGTTCCCTGGTGAGACTGTAATTGAAGTAGATTGTAAAAAATTTTTTCAGAAGTTCAGTTATTGAAATAATCACTGACCAGTCAGTGTCAAGTGCTGCGAATTTCATCTTGGCTTTGTCGTTGAAGTTTTTCACAGATGCAGTGAAACAACTGCACCTCCAGTGCTCCAAGCTATCTAACTTTTGGCATTTGTCAAAGTTGGGAGCTATTCCTGCACCCTTCAGGATGATGTAATCACAGGGATCACTTGTGCCTGCTCCTTGACTCAAGTCCTTTCATCATCATTCTGTCAGTCAGCCCCTGGCTGACCCGGAAGAGATTTAGCTGCCACCTCAGGGAAGTGTGTAGTGTTTCCTGTGTAGTGTCATAAGCAGTACAGCCGTGGGATTTCTAGGTTTTACTTCTTGTTAACTTTAAAGATGAGAAAATTCTCCATAATGGTTCTCCATTCTCCTTCATACAGGGGTGGTCTTCTCTGCAGAATTTGGAATGCAATATTAAACCACCGACAAACATCTGGCAAGACCTCTGAGCAGGTGGTTCATGCTTCAGAAGAACATGACATGGGAATAAACAAATGAAAACTGCATTCCCTACATTTAGATTATTAGATGTATATATACATGTCTATACAGTGGCCTTGCAGGTTTTGCACAGTGATGTAGCTTGTTTGACCTTCAGTGACTAGTACAGCTTTTAAGTCAGTGTCAATGCACATAAATTATTTCTGACAGAGTAATGCAGAAGTCAAATGCTTATCACTGTAACCTAAAGCATTAGCTGAGGAAAAAGACCCACCTTTTCTGCAAACTGGGTACCACACACCTGAATTGGCTTTAGCATTGTGAAAACTCTGAACTTTTAACATGTTACAGCTCTGGCGGTTGGAGCAGGGAGGGGATGTGCCAGAGCTCATGGCACCTTTTCCCACATGCCTGTATAAAACTTTTGTATTAAAGCTGCTTTCAAGGAACTCCTAAGAAAAGCCTGGTGCAATGTCTTCATTTATTAATGTTCCTGCAGCAAAACCACAGCATCTAAAGGGCATTTCTGGTGGTTTTGGGAGGAAAATGGTTCATCAAGACACAAAGCAAATACACTACTAGTTAAGTGGTGCTGAAGTTTAAATTTTTTTTTTTTTTAACTGTACATAACAGAACAATCCAAAGACAAGCCAACAAAGCAGATACAAAGCGATGTCAGTAAGCTGCTGCTTTAACTTCTTCTGAAACAACATTCACCATGTTTAACAAAATCCAAACTGAGATGGATTTCCCCACACATTTCCTCTTTTGAAAGAGCTTTTAAATAAGCTTAAGGGTTGTTTCTGAGTCATTTAAGTTCCTGTAAATACATTCAGTTATGAATAAATTATGACAGTAGAAAGTCCTTTAGCTGGCAGACTTGTAGCTTATCCACTGGTTTGGGCCCCGTACTTCAAAGGGTGGCTCGTTGAAGTAGATGTGGTGACAGAGTTCTTCCAGTGGTGGCTCCGGGTCAGTGGTAGCAAACTGAGCTGCTTCCTCAATCTCCTTCCTTACTGCCACATCAATATCCTAAACCAAGAATGGATGCCGATTAGAAGACAGTTCAGAAAAAGCATCTTAATTCTGAATTTAAACACAATGATTAAGTGTTGGTCAGAACTAGCGTTAATGCTGTTTACAAACATAGATGAAAAACCTGTGAGAAACCCCTCCCTGATAAACTGCAGCTTTTTGTCCCTTTTGGACAGTACCTATACCTTACTGCCAGAGGAACATGACCCCACTGATCTTCTACAGCTTCTGTTCTGATTCTGCGAACCACTGAGAGGGTCAGTGTCAATTTGGGGGTTTTATTATACACAGCTGATGAAGGTATTTATAACATTTACTTAGAGGACTCCTGGCTCCTTCATGAGGATTCTTCACTGTTGATGATTTCTCTTTCAGACTTTTACCCCCTTCCTAGGTAGTTGAGAATGCCTCAGTAATTTTGACTTCTGCATCTTACATATGGTAAGAGCTGTACTTGAAAAATAATCACCCATGCACACAGCCTTCTTAAGCCCCCACATGTGCTTTTCACAGCTCATTAGCATGCAAATCCTCCAGAGCTTGCTTATATGGCAACTAAAAGCCATACCTTTAATTCTTCAATGCTAGCCAGGTTATTGTTGACCATTCTGTCCTTCAGCAAAGTAATGGGATCACTTTTGCTTCTCACTTCTTGAATTTCTTCCCTAGTGCGATAGCTAGGAGCAAGACAGAGACATGAACTGCTTCAGAAGTGTCCTTGACCAGAGGCAAGGTTCTGGATGCAGCTCACTCTTAGAAAGGTGTGAACAAAGAATTGTCAGGAATGCAATGAAAATACAGTGAAGTTCATCACTCAGAGGGTGGCACAGCTACATCTAGAACACTCCTTAGATCTGTAAGTGGCAACCGAGCTAATGTAGCTCCAGAAATAAATGTAACGTAGGCAGGGGAAAGGGAGCAATCCCAGCCTGAGGCAGTTCCCATGAGGCGCTGCATTTCCTCCTTCCCGTCACACCTTGGGTGATGATGACAGATGATGAAACTAGATGACTTGCTGCATGCTTCCAATTCACTACAAGTTTCCAAAGCACCGGGATGCACCTCTACTTCATTCAGATATGTCAGTTGGTACAATGCCCGAGTCTTCTTGACATCTGCCTGTTTGTGTTGTTAAGAAGTGTTCTACTTTACTTTACTTGACTGGACAATCCAAACTGTTCCTGCAATTTTAGCACACTGGGCTATAAATAAAAACCTTGGAAAAGCATGATGCTTTTCAGTCAAAGCTTACTTAGAATACATTATAAAGTCACACTGAAAGCAGGATACATTAATAGAAAGCACAAAAGTTTGACTTTGTGCTCATAGTCGTCTATAGCAGTTTCATCATAACCTTTATCTGAGCTTCATAACAGATGGAATCTAAGAGTTTCAGGATTTTGACCATCACTACTTGGTTGTTTCAGTGAATGCCAAGGAAGAACATCCCAGTACCTTATTCCAGGGTCACTCATACTATGGCCATGGTAACGGTAGGTCTGTAACTCCATCACAATAGGACCCTTAAAAAGAAAAAAAACAAACCGGCACAGAGCATGTTACCACCTTAAAGGACCAATATGTGGCTACAGCAGCAAGTATTTGCTATAGGTGAAATGCACCACGATTGTAACTCAGTGTTTTTCTCCATTTAATTTTCACAATACTACCACAACTAGTAAAATATAGCTTCACTCTTTTTAAATGAAAGCATAGGTTGATATTGTGAGCTTTTATTCTCACATTCTTACTGAGCAGCATTAAATAACTTCTTCCCTCCCAGTGTCCTTCCACCATTAGTCAGCCTATTTCAAAATGCCAATTGTTTCACTGCAAGGTTAGAACTCACAGAACCTTATTCTTCTGCACAAACCCTTTTCTTTTTCTGTTGTACATTCCCAGGGCAAACATTATTTCACCAAATATTAAAAAAACTGCAAACCTGGTGTATTGTACTTGGGTGACAGACACTAATGCTGATTCACATGCTAATGCTGATTTACATCTGTGTAAATATGGAGTATCAGTATGTTCCTTCATGCTTCCCCTAATTCATCTCTTCAGACAAAAACTGCCTGACAGCCAGGACACCTTTCATAACAAAATTTAACTGGAGTAGAATTGGGGAAAAAGATGCCAGAGCATTGGGATAGAGACATCTATTTTAAATGTTTGATACCACTTGTATGCCGCTCAATAAGGAACTTTTTAATGCACCTGTAATATGGCTAAGAATTTCACATATGGAAAAGGAATGACGATTACAGACTTACTTTGCCAGATCTGCAGTGCTCGGCTGCAAACTTTGTTGCTTCTCGAACACAGAGAATATCCATGCCATCCACCTGAAAACAGAAACTACATGTTGAGGCAAAAAAATGCCAAACCCCAAACTTCTAATTTCAGCACTTCCACAAGCAGAACATGAATTCAGTTGCAAATTTTCCTATATTTAAAAAAATACTTATAAATTTGTGTATGAATACATACATGTGTGCATGCCCATTCTCCCCCACAAAAAAACCCAAAACAACAACAGTGTCTGTACTCACCCTGAGACCTGGAATGAAGTCCCCTCTTCTATAGTAGTCAGTACTGGCTGCCGCTCTTTCAACTGAAGTTCCCATTCCATACCGGTTATTCTCACAGACAAAAATACAAGGCAACTTCCACAAGGCAGCCATGTTGAATGTTTCAAATATCTGGCCCTGAAAGAAAAAGAACAAGTTGCATCTAGACAGGGAGCTCAGCTTTCAGGCACCAAATCTGCAAGGTGCAAGTTCACCTCCATGAAGTCTGTCTCAGTGCACAACACTTCACAACAAAAGCCCTAAGAAAAGCTGCAGTTAGCTGTAGAACTGAGGGTGTGCATATACCCTTCTCTCTCTAGGATTGCTTTTTCTGTATCAGTTGTCTCTTTTTAGTGAAGTATCCTCTCAGCAGAAAGCCCAACAATCAGAGCAGAAGCTCCAAGTCAGATACTGCCTGGGCTGCAGCACTAGCTAGGTAGGGCAAGAGGTCCTCCCCACTACTTGGTGGAAAGGCAGAGCTCACAGTTCACAGAACAAAAACAGATCACCCGCAGCCACTCTCCTCCCCACCACACCGCACCAAAGAAAGCTGATTTACCTGATTGGCTGCACCATCCCCATATAACGCCATGCAGATTTCATTTTTACCAAAGTATTTACAGGCCAGCGCAATCCCAGCTCCAAGAGGAACCTACCACAGGGTACAGGAAAAAAACACCATTTTACAGCAATGTTTAAAGGAGTTGGAGATAGGCAGCTTGTGACTTCTGAAGAGACATTTACACTATCAGAGATTCACTCAAAAAACACGTAGGTACCAACTCACTCCCCATTTGTGCCAATCTCTATTACAGCTAAAATTCACACATTGCTTACTTACATATCAATCATAGAATCATAGAATAGTTAGGGTTGGAAAGCACCTTAAGATCATCTAGTTCCAACTCCCCTGCCATGGGCAGGGACACCTCACACTAAACCATGTCACCCAAGGCCTCATCCAACCTGGCCTTGAACACCGCCAGGGATGGAGCATTCACATCCTTGGGCAACCCATTCCAGTGCCTCACCACCCTCACAGTAAACAATTCCTTCCTTATATCTAATCTAAACTTCCCCTGTTTAAGTTTGAACCCGTTACCCCTTGTCCTATCACTACAGTCCCTAGTGAAGAGTCCCTCCCCAGCATCCTTATAGCCCCCCTTTCAGATACTGGAAGGCTGCTATGAGGTCTCCATGCAGCCTTCTCTTCTCCAGGCTGAACGGCCCCAACTTTCTCAGCCTATCTTCATCCAGGAGGTGCTCCAGTCCTCTGATCAGCCTCGTGGCCCTCCTCTGGACTTGTTGCAACATTTCCATGTCCTTTTTATGCTGAGGACACTAGAACTGCACACAATACTCCAAGTGAGGTCTCACAAGAGCAGAGTAGAGGGGCAGGATCACCTCCTTCGATCAATGTGATACATCTTTGCTACAGATTATTCTGTTTTGCTCACTGTTTAGTAAAGACATCACAAATTCAATAGCCTCAGAGCAATGGCAGCTCATACCACAAATATTGAAACACTGGTAGAGGACAGGAGCCACATTCAACTTGTGCTTTGAAGCAGAAGTCATTATATACCTGAGCACCAACAATTCCATTTCCACCATAGAAGTTTTTGGTATACATATGCATTGATCCTCCTTTTCCCTTCGCACATCCTCCTTTTCGCCCTGTAACATGAATAACAAGCAATGTACTTCTCCAAAGGAAAAATCCAACGCAAATGGGAATACCTAATTCAATTCCTAAAGGTACTAACAGTAAGACCATGTTGTTGTCATTACATCTATGTGAGGTTAAGAAAGAACAGCCATTCCCCGAAGTGTTTACACTTAAATACATCACAAAACAAATAAGAAAAGAGGGTGAAAGAGAACAATAAAGGAAACCTAATTCAGGAAATACAGAATGAGATTAGAAGAAATTTTACAAGAAACCAAGAAGTTTCAGTGCTCTACCTATACACAAGAACTTTCTGATAAATGGGGGGAGTGGTGGTTGAGGGGTGGCGTTTACTAGCCAACATGGTCCCTACTTCTCATAAATGTAATCTGTAAAAAGAAGGATATCCAGCCCTTCCTGCTTTTCACTTGTGCAACAAAGGTGTGAACACTATTCCAAATTAGTTGCAATAACCTACACTTGTCTTCTCAGTGACAGAACCAGAAGTAAAAAATTACAGATAGGACATTCAAAAAAAGAAAAAAAAAAAAACCCAAACCAAAAACCTACCAAAGCAAAGCCACCCCAAAACCTACCTAACCAACAGCTCTTCTTACCACCCCAGGATAAACATCAAAAAGTCACCCAGGCCAGCATTTTTCAAGCTGCAGTTTGAAAAGAGGTAGGGCTCCATGAAGCACTACAGCAAACTATATGAGCTGATCTAAGAACACAGAACTTCTCTTCTGCCCACTCCATCACTTTTTCTAATCTGCTTTGCTACAAGCTGCAGCAGCTTCTATTTTATTCCTGATAAGCACAGCTTGGTTGGTTGGGTTTTTTGCCTTAGCCTTGGTGTTTATTTCAGAAGCTGACTCCTAGATCTCTCTCTGGAATTTGTTCTTCTCTTTCTTACTTAATAGCAGATCGTTTTTATTATCTTTCTCATACCTTTCTCATACCTTTATGAATTGGTTTAATGTGAGCTTTTATGGAACTTGCCATAGCATTCCTTTGCTACGGCCAAAATTAAAAAAGAAAGTCTAATTTTAACCTGTTACTAACATACATTCCTAACACATCCATTCTTAGTATGTACACCTCTTCCCTACCTCCAAAACATGCTTTCCTATATTAATGTTTCAAGCATGCAAATTCTCAGATCAAGTCTTTATTACACCAATGACTCATTAAGGCCCTCAAACTCCTTGTTTCTTTTCCACTTCTGGCATCTGTTCACTCTTAAGAGTTCAGCAGGCTGATCCCCTCTTCCCTGCTCCACCTGCAACTCTGCTGTGAACAGACTATCTATCCTTTCTGCAACATCTGACATCTGTGCAGATTACCATTTAATATTCTTGTTACAGTCAAGTTTTCCCAACCCATTAAGTTTATCATTACAGGCCATCGTTTACCAGTCTTTCTAAAACTTCAGCAGTGTAATTCTGAAAATCCTAGTCTCTCTCCTAGGGCAGGTAATGCCCTGTCCTGTTGAGAACTGCCACAAGCAAGTTCCATTTAAATAAGCTGCTGCAACACAATAAATACAGCATATGCTATCAAGAGAAATTCTCTGAGTTTGTGCTTTTGAAGTGGAAGCACTTAAATGTTCCTTATGACTTAAGTGTTGTAGCAAAACATGGCTGCATCACAACATTGTAAAATTGATTTTTTCTGCTATGTCACTAAACTGCTTTTGATGCCTCAGTAGACATTGTGCATCAACATCACTTTGGATTGTACTAAAAAATTCTGCCACAAGTACAGCAGCATGTGAATCCTCCTCATTTTACTCAGCACAAACCTGTAAGTTCAGTGAGAATTTCTCGAATAGGCACTCCTCGTGTATAGGTAAAGCCATGAGCCCTGTAAGCTGTTATCAGGTGGTCTGTAGGCTTTATAGCAGCTTCAATCCCTACGCAGCAAGCCTCCTGTTATATAGAAAAAGTCAATTTAGCAGTGAAGAAAGCAAACATCCACAGCTAGCAGTGTGACAAATCACTCCTCCCCATACATCAAACCAGGAAGAGTTCTAATACAGGAGACCTCCTTAAATGCTAACGGGTGGCAGGCCTCGAGCTGTAACACCCTTGAGCTCTGAATTCCAACCTGATGGTGACTCACAAAAACAGACAGGAAGGGAACTCGGCCTGTAAAAATCTACAGACTTTTTCTACACCCATCTCCCAAATGAAGCATCTAAACAGCTGCAATTCAAAAATGTCAGGTGGGAATGGGCAGACAGCAAAGTTTCACTTTATTCACGAAATTCCTACTCCTGGCTGTTGTTTTACAGTGGCCACATGATCTAGGCAACATTGCTTGAAGACAAGGATGTGAGCTTCCAAATGCACTGAATTTACTATGCTGCAGTTGCTTATTCCTCTCATTCAGCTGATCTTCAGATGCACCTTGCCTTCTCTCCCTTCCTATTGCTATCCCAAGTTTCAGGCATTCCCTTGTGTGCCAAGACATTGTTTTTAAAGAAACAATGAACTACCTCATGGATCCAACTACTACTTCAGACACTGCACATCTAGATTTACTCTCCACTCTAGTCAAATCCCTACATTAAGTAAGGTAAGACAATAAAAAATCCCTGGGGGAAAAAAAAAAATAATCTTACCTGGCCATCATATAAGTGGCAGAAGCCACGAATAATCTTCTGCTTGTACAGCTGGTCAGCCTTCAGCTCCATGCGTCGGATGGTCTGCATTGTCTTGTAGTACTGGAGCCCCTCCTCTCGAGTCATCACTGTGGTGGTACTGGGGCCTTCTTCTAGGCGATGAAGGTCACATTTCTGCAAAGTTGAACACATAATTATTTCTTGAAAGTAATTCCTCCTATTTATGAGTATCACATAGTTTTTATAATGTCCTATTTTCAAATTCAGTGTAATACACTTTAAAAAAAGAAAGCCAGCAAAACTTAAATTCATAGGTCAAAATAAGCATAGGGTTTGTGTGCTATTTCCAAATTTAGGGAAATAAAAACTTTACTTCTACTAAAGGCAGATTTCCACTCACAAAATGAAGTCTCATAGATCCTACTGTCAGTAGATGAACTACAGTCCTCACAAAACTTGGGAAAGGCACGTTTTCATAGTTGTTGCAGGCTAAATACTTGGTAAGAGCTACAGAAGCTTAGTGAAGACATGATATAGTTTCCTTTGTGGTCAGTTTGTAAGATCTGGCTCTAAGACTTGGACCTCATCTCTTCTACCACCACCTGTACCAAGCAGCAATAAACCTCTGCTGCACCAGCCATCCTGCCAGTCAAACCACCACGTGTACAGCACAACTTCACAACTTCCAAACAACGGACTGCACTGAGGGAGGGCTTACTTTAGGTACCTATACAGAAAAAATGAAATTAAAAAGAACTAAAAAGCAGTCAAGCTCGGTGGAACAAATCAAACAAATTACTCCATCCATGCGATTAAAGGAACAAAACACTGCTATACTGGATAAAACCAGCTTATATTAAAGCAAATGCCTCACCAGAGCAAACCCACTGGCACCTAGATGAACTGGATATAACACATGGGCACATCACTCAAGAACGCTACTTAAAAAATTTAGGAGTCTATATAGGTTCAAACATTAAACCTTATATCTACTCAGAAAAGACTTCTCATATTAACTTATTTTCCCTCCCTCCCACCTGTGCAATAATTTCAGTACTTTACAGGCAGAGAAATTGAGCAGATCGAAGGAAAACCAAGTAATTTCTTTCAGATTTTCTTTTATTAATTCCTGAATGACAAGCCAGCACAAAAGCTACTACTGCCAATAGAAGCATCACTTTTTTCTACAAACTAGCCACAGCAGAAGCTGACAGAATAAAACGAACATACTTTTCAAACAGCACCAAGTTAATTATTAAAAGGGTGCCATAATATTTCCTCAAAAATCCATACAGACCTCAATCAGCTGCACATCTGGGATGCAACACCCACGATTCCATAAATAAAAGGGAGATGGAAAGAAGGGTAGGCAGCAAACATCAGCTATTTGTTCTAAAACAAGTAGAGAAACATTAATATTCTTCCCTTAGAAGAGAAAAGGTTCTCAGGCACCTTTGTGACTCCACGCTCACAGCTGCATTGAACTATCACAGCTGCAAAGTACCACATTCTTAAGAAACAAGTAATGTTACTACATACAGCAAAGCAAGGCACCTCCAGCTGCATTTAGAAATGAAGTCAGGCAGCAAGGGGTTTGGTCTGGAAATTCAAACAGTAGTTTTCTAATTGAAAAAGGAGCCAAGTCCATCATGTTAGGATCTACAACACACACAATCACAATGACAGTATTAAGTGTTCAGCTTCTTTACCTTAATTTCAAATGTAGCTTCATTTGCAAAGTCTGCATAGTTACGTGATGCCACCATCACTCGAGAGGCCTTAAAAACAAAACCAGAAAAACAAGAAAAAAACAAAACATGAACAATATTTAAATATATTTATCATGCAAAACCATGCAAATTCTCAAATAATTTCTAACAGTACTCCCAAACTGAAATATCTTGGGAATTAAACTCACCAGATCTAAACTAAAACCAGTTAAGTTTCAAAAGACTGTGAAGATCATCAAATCCACAAAAATAATTACTTTTCCCTTCACATGCCAGATCGCTTACATGAGTAGAGACAACCAACGCAGATTTTGATGGCTTCTCGGCGCTGACTGGAACTTTGTCTCAACAGAATAAAGAATTATTTGGAAAAACAAATCACTCCCACCCCTTCCCCCCCTGCAGATTTCTAGAGTATGAACTACTCTTACTCTTTGTTTTCAACAAGAACAGAGGTTAGGGGGATGCAAGGCAGTGACAATGAAGGGGAATATTGTTTCAGTGGGTAAGAGTAGGGCCACTACTTAAAAATTATATAGAAACATAAAAGGAGGAGACATGAAATGCAGAGCAACATAAAGGGTGACATAGTAGCGGGGAGGTACAAAGGATGCTTAAAAGTCTATTACTGTTCTGTTCTAAAGAATGAACACAGGTTACTGACTTATGAACATCTGGTATTTCTAAATTACTTCAGTATGTTTCACTGCAGCATTGCACAGGATGTTCATCTGTCTGTGCCTGCACTGTGACCACAGCATAAAGAATGCACTACACCTTCAGCAGCAAAAACTGTATTGCTCATGGAGTTACACATAATTTTCAGTAGCTTCTTGGATGCGATTCACACACATTAAACTGAAGGTTGATTATTGTGAAATTTTGAGAATGTCCAGGTCAGTTTCCAAAAAAAGGTCTGACCGATAGGTATGAGGCTTGGAAAAAAGCCAAGAGACATTTCTCAATCCCTCTTGGTTACCTATTCTGTTGCATATTTGATTTAGCCGTCACAACCACCCCATTGTCAGATTAAGCATTTAGAGTTTTAAATTTATACCAAGTTTCTACACTGTTTACCCCAATGTGTCAGTATTATCAGTGAAGAAAATCTCTTTTACTTCTAGAGCTGGAAGTAAATCAAGAGTTTGGGATTCCCAGAACCACAGAATGGCTGGGGTTGGAAGGAACCTCTATAGGTCAGCCAGAACCCCCTTGCCCTGAATACGACATAAAAGCAACACTGAGGAGTCTCTACAAAAGTTCTAAATATATGGCCAGTGCACATATCAAAACCAAACCTTTTTAAGACTGACTTAGGCCTTACCTCACTAACAGCTCCCTAGGTTAGCAGCATTTGGAAGAAAGAGGGGAAAAAAAAGACTTTTAGAGCCATAGTTCCAACAGACACAGGAAGATCTGGTAAAACTGCTCTCATGTTTGATTCTCACAAATCCAGTCACCTACCTGCTTTTCCACAAGAACTTAATGCTCAGGTGAGCTACTTCAGAACAGAGATGCAGCAACAGACTTGCTCTCCATGGCAAAAAGTGAGCTGACTTCCAATTACCAAATAGTACTCTTTCACACTGACTGGATCATGACAACTTTTTTTTTCAGCGGGGTTAATTTTTCCTCATGGCCATAGTCATTATAATGGAATAAGGAGCATGAAGAGTTAGAAGTATGATTTTTTCAACACAAGAGTTAAACCACAGGAAATGACTCACTAATGAAAAAACAAACCAATCAAACAAAATATGGGGGAAAAAAAAAAATCAGGAAGATATGAAAAACGAATGTTGCTCGAGCACAGAAAGGTGAAGCAGCTCAAAAGGTCAGATAGATGAATTTCAAATGGAACAAGAAGAGTATGTTTACTCCCTGTTTAGGATCTGATCTGTGCTGACAGTCAAAATACATATAAATAAATAAAAGCCAAGAGGTCAGAAAAGCGTTCCAGAAACAAATCAAAACATGTTATACAGATACAAAAATACAAATAGCAAAGAGATCACAGGGCACTGTTCCCATAAAAGTCAGTCAGAGAAATTCTCTAAGACTCAATTTGGAGTTTTAGAAAGCAGGCATTCTTTATTGCAGCACTGGGCTCACATGCCAATCATTTCGCAAAGGTGAGTGCACCAAATACTTGCCGACAGTGGCTATATGTTTAGCATGCTCATGCATATTCATAGATTTCCTGGGAACTAATTATAATATTTGCATCCTAATTACTCATGCACTTTCTTGCTGAGAGGGGTGTCTTTGGTGGTCGTCCATAGTCTTCCTCACTGTGTTTACTGAATGACCTCAGTGCTTGTGCATGCTTGCAAAGTCCTAGTCAGCAGCCAGTATGTCCTTGCTTCTGTTCTGTTCCAGTCTCGCTCCACGCTGGGCACCGTTCTGTTATCTTGAAGACTAGCATCCTTGGTCTTACTTACTTACTGTCTTCCTAAGTTGCTATCAGTCCCATGATGTTCCTTCCCCCATTAGCCGAACTTTCCTTTCTATCTATGTGTTAGTAAGTTAGAATAGTCTGGTTTATTCTACTATGTTAAAGGCACACACACTATCATTAGCGGTCTAAGGTTAAGCAAATGCTGATAGAGAGGCCCTGGGCAGGGTAGCCCGTCCTCTGCCCTCCTGTAACACCACCAGCCGCGCCTCCAGGGCCCCGGCTGCCACAAATTGTTACGTCGGGAAGAAGCGACGGCCCTGTGCGGATCCCTGTGCCCCACACGCGTTTATTGGATACACCGATCAAGCCAGCTCCTGCATGCAGCAACCATTTTATTTTACACACAGTACAGAGTAAAAAAAAAAAAAAAAAAAAAAAAAAAGGCACAAATCCAAACCAAATTATATGCATTTTTTAAAATTCTTTTATCCGCTTTAATTTTAGCTGTTACACCCGAGCTATTTTGCAAGGGCAGACCCACGGCCTCGCCGCGGAAGCCGCGCCTATCGGCCATGCCCCGTCCTCGTCGTGCCCCAGCACGACCCACACCTAACGCCCACTAACGGCAGAGCCAGCACCGGCCTCCCGCTCCCCGGGCCTTGCCCAGCCCCTATGCAGAGGGGCGCGCGGCAGCGCCCGCTGGGGCCGTCGGCCTCCAGCGTTGCGGCCGCGCAGCTAATGACTAAACTCACCGGTTTTTTGGCGGCGGCAGCAGCAGCAGCCGCCGGACTCTGCAGCACCCGGGAAAGCACGGCCAACAACATCTTGCGCATGGAGCGGGGACAGCCAACAGTACCTTAACGCTGTCCCCGTCCCCGAATCTCCTTCAGCCGTCCGCCCCGCCCCCGGCCGCGCACTTCCTGAAGGGGCTGCCGGGACTCGCTCCCCAGCGTGCCTCCTCCGCGGCGCGCATGTGCGGAGCTCAGCTGCGGCGGCGGCGAAGGAAAGGAAGAGAGGGGAGCGGAGCGCAAGAGGTATGGTGACGCTTCGCCTGGTATCGGGCTGGGCGAGGATCTCTCCCCTCTCGGGAGCCCTGGGTGACGGCTTTGGCGAGTGTGTGAGCCGGCCGTTAAATGTGGAAAAGACCTAATTTGTTCAGAGGCCGTGGAGTCTAGACACCTTACCTGGATTCATGCTGATCCTGGCCAGCTTGACACGAAAACCGGATATGTCATTGCTGCCCCAGCCGGGTTGCCATGGCTTGGGGCTGTGACACAGATATTTCCTGCTCTGATACGTATCAGTTGGTCCTTGTGAGAGCATTCTCTGACTGGTTTTTATATGCATAAAGTAACCGAAGTGTTGAAACGCTTCCTTTTAATTTAAGAGATATCCATCCCCTGGGAAATACACCAGAAAGTCAAAATGTAACTAAATGTTGAAAAGTGCTCTCATTGTACCTGATGTGCTGATCTCTCCAGCCAGTCTCCCTTGTTGGCTTGCTAGCAGCTTAAGAGGCTCACACTGAGGTTCCCCATTGGGTTGCAGTGGAGTGCCCAGAACAGGTTAATTGCTCGTGTTACAGTCCTGGCCCCATGCCTGACTGTGGGTTTCTGCCCCTGCTCTGCTTCCCTGAGCAGTGCTGACACCAGTACCTGCACAAGTGCACCTGAACACAACAGATCCAGCTGAAAGGTAGTGCCTCTACTTTCCCTTCCCGCCACCAAAAAAAACAACAACAAAACACAAAAAACCCACAAAAACCCCACAAAACCCCAAACCAACAAAACAAAATCAAAATACAGCAGAAAGTAAACTCTGTTCTCCTGTTGGCATCACAAATGCTTGTGTCTGGTGAGTCCTGAGGGTTGCACAGAGCTCAGAGCATTTGCAGCTCAAGTGGCAAATGTTTAAGGCATAACTGGCACTGAAAATTTGTTCCTCAGACTACATCTGCAGCCTCCCTCCGGTAGGACAGAAAGCGGGCAACTCATTTCCAAAACACAGCTTCATTTGGATCCCCACTGCAGCATTCACCTCCTTCATTAGCTGTCCACCTGTTCTGTTACACAGGACACTAGAAGCCGATGTGATTTCTTCCTCATATTATCAATAATGCAAAGTAGGTGGCCATCACTGTAGACAGATGTTATGAAGAATCATAGAGAACCACAGTTGCTGAGCAATTTGGGTTAGAAAGAACCTTAAAATCATCTAGTTCCAAGCCCCTGCCATGGGCAGACACACCTCCCAGTAGACCAGGTTGCTTCCAAAGCCGCGTCCCACCTGATCTTGAACACTGCCAGAGATGGGGCAGCCTATTCCAGTGCCTCCCCACCCTCACAGTAAAGAACTTCTTTTTAGTATCTAATTGAAATCTCCCCTCCTTTTCCTAGGCTATCTTTAGTCTGCAGCACTTTCCCACTTGGAAGGCAAGCACAGACTTGCTGGAGATGTTCTACAGGCAAGGAGTGGCTCTGCAGCTAGAGAAAGCATTATTTGGAAGGTCTGTGTGGGGCTTTCCCCAGTGCTGCCAAGGTACAGCAAGAGCCCCAGAGGTCCCAGGCCATTTCTGAGCAGTGTTACCATCATTGTCTGGAAGTTTACAACCTTCACTTTTATAAATCAATTTTATGGATTTATCAATCAGTATTGCACAGTCCTGGAGCGACTACTGATGGATTCATGTGCACTGATGGTGTTCATGCACACACCAGTTATATTGGTGTGACTCATGAAGCGTAAATGCTTTTAGTGTTCTGCTGGCCCGCTCAAGTTTATAGCAAGGCCAAATGGCACCTGGGATGGGACAACTCCTGCTATCTGCAAGATTCTCTTCTCTCTGCCAGCTCCCAGTGTTGTTTCTTCCCTGTCATTTTGAAAAAGCCGTTCCTTGTTCTCTCTTCTCTATTACACTAACTTCATCTAACATTTTCACCCCTCCTACTGTCTCCTTCGCACACAGCTTTTATTCTTATTAATCCATATTTTTTTAGCATTTCTGTTTTTGAAAACTGGCCTCTGATCAGAACCTGGGGGGGGGAGGAAGGGGTAGAGGTGGGGAGTGCTTGCACTGGGGAGGATGGTGAGGCTGTCAGAATACCCTGCAATACATGGTCAAACAAGGATTCACCACTTTATTCCGTAGTTTTTGCATTCCGTAGAGGAGGTTCATCGGTTCATCTGCTTTTGCTCAAGAGAATAAAGGGCCAAGTATGTGAGACAGAAAGTTTGTGGTAAACTCATGTGTCAGTTCACTAAGCAACATGTTGAAGTAAAGGTTGAAGTAAAGATCTCAGGAGTTCTATGAACAATTGTTAACTTTGGACATAGTCCTGATCAAAGGAAGAATCATTATTACTATGAAAGAATGCAGTCTAGCTTATTTCAAGTTCAGTGTCATTACCAGTTCCTTCTCCACATGAAAGAGAAAGGCAAAGCAGCTATTATAATTATGCACTTGCAGGCTGATACTTTATTACACTTCTAGTAGTCATAGGAAATAGTTACTTTTGTTGGGAAAGGATCCATTTTTTCTCCCTAGAAATATGGTAAAGTATTGATCTACATTACCTCTGCGTCGTTTTTACTTTTCATGGTATTCCATTAATATTCATATGTTTTCTCCATTAAAACCTCTTACAACATCCTGAAAAGATTGGGTTGTCCCACAGAAAATTAACTCAGAAAGTAATTCATGCATGAGGTAAGCAATGAAAAATCATAAGCAGAGAATGACTATAGAAAATAATTTAATGGAAGATGTTTATGTAATATTTCATAATGGAGCACCTTGCCATGGGTGACTTTAGTATTACCACATCAAGGGTGTGTTGCGTGGCAGTTGGCCAAAGCCCATTGTTTTCTATTGTTCTGGGTGTGATCCTAAAATGTTATTTTTCGGATTGCAGCTGCTGTTACAGATGTCTGCCATTGGATTAAAAATAGAGGGAAACATCCACCATTCAGGACTCACCCCAGCTCACCCTAGGTCAAAGCAATCCTCACCTTACTTCAGGAGTTAGGAGGTTGCTGCCTGATTTTTCTTCTTCCCATGGCACCATAGTTCTAACTCACAGAAGGCAGCAGTGTAGGGGACTGACCTGTGGCTGCCAGCCGCAGAACAAGTTGTGATCTCATTGCTGCAGCCTTATTTCCTCTCTGGGGGCATCCACACCATGGTGTGCTTGCCTGGGTCTCCTATGTGGCACCATACAGTGGCCCCTTAAATCGCAAATGCTTGAATCAAAATGCTTGAAATAAACATAGTAGCCCTTTCAAATGGTATTTCAATGGCACCATGCAGTGGGACTGTGCTGCATGCTTGGTGGCGAGGGATTATGTACAGTGGCATGGTGAGCTGTCTCTGTTTTGGAGGACTGGGTGGGAAGGATGGTGGTGCAGCCTCATCCATGCTAGTCACAGGCAGCAGCCTCCAAGGCTATACCCTGGCTTCTTCCTAGGGGGAGGCTATCAGCTCCAAAGGAGAGCACACAAGTGGATGAAAGTCCTCAGATGTAAATGACTGGCAACAAGGTCTTGGGATTGAACTGAAGAATTACATTATCAAAGGGAACAGATGTAGCCTTAGTTCCTTTTCCATTTTTAAAACCTGAGTCACCAGCTTCACTCCAGATGCATCCTTCAGCTCAAAATACACTACACTCTATCTGAAACTGGTCAGTGGGAACAATAATTTTTCTGTCGTTATTCCTTCTTTTGAGTTTTCATTTGATTAATTTCTCATTTTTCTTCCTTTCCTCCCCTATCTCATTTTCTTGCCCAAATGTTTCTTTTGTCACTCTTCCACTCTTCCTTTCCTCAGGTCCACATCTCTCATAAACAAGGTCTCTCTCCATTTTGCTCTTCTTGCTTCCCCCCTCTTCTGGTTAATTCCCATTCTGTCCTCCATTTCTAGTAGTACCTGCTTCGGACAGCAACACTACTCCCAACTCACTTTAAATACTGAGACACATGCGAGCACCACTGATGGGGGAATTAGAACAATTAATTGCTCTTTCAAAATCCTTCAGATTTTTTCCCGTGGAGTCATTGGTGTTTGGAAGAGATAGGGTTTTCTAGGATCTTCCAGATGTTTTGTATCTAGCAGTGGCAGAAAAATGGATTAAGAATGTTCTACTTCTGTTTGTCATTCTGATTGCTTTCCTGCACTATTTTTTGGAAAACACTGAAAGAGCAAGATACCAATGAATTTACAATGTCATTTTTCATGCTTGATTTATTTATGGTTTTATGCTGTTCCTCTCTGTGCTTCCCATTATGTCGCTTACTTTTTTTTATTCCCAGGAGTAATAAATATTACAACATCTAGAGATGCACTTCTTTATAAAAGGCTGTATTCATTTACATAGTAAACTCCTAGGGGAACTGAGATGTTATTTTACTCTCCTGGGTAAGCCCAACTACTGTACAGTTATTTCAACATAACCTTGATGAATTTGAAAACTGGGAAGAAAAGAAAGCAGCAGTATTTTCTGTTGTTGCTGGATCTGATTGGTATGAAAACCGAAATGTTGTGTCTGGGACTTAATTCAGTCCTCTTTTATTTTGAAATCATGTGTATCTTTCAGGTATATAAAAATGTATAGTTTTATCCAAACTCAATGTCTTAGACTTTGTGTCTGCAAGGCCCAAGCAAATGCTCTAAACAAACATTCTGTTGAAACCTCTGTGTACATAGAAAGTTTTTAAAGAAACCAACTATATTTTTTGCACAGACATCCTTATTCTCCTGGATTCTATTTCACATCACCTTACAGATCATATTCCTGTTTTTATATTTGTTTTTATATTTGTATGTAACACCTTCCTTTTTCACAGTGTAAGAGTATTTTTGAACAACACTCACTTGTGAGCCACTACAGTTCCAGATTCTTGTTTGCAGGATTGTTGCCAGACCTGTTGGTCCCTGCCTGCCCTTTTTTTACTGGATTCTGCTCTCTGCTTCCAGGTATAAAGCACTGATTTACGTCCTGTCTTTAAGGTCACTCTTCCAATTTTACAAATAACTCTGAGTTCCGATCCTCTGTTCCTCTCCAGTTTATGTCTTCCCAGAACTCAATGGGAGATTCTGCGTTTCCTTATCCTTGCCGATAAGAAAATTTAATAGTACAGGCAAGAAGGAAAGACTTTGTCAGAATTATGTTACCAGCAGAACCATAGGTAACTATTCTTTGGTTATGGGCTTTTGGGAGTGTTGGGGAGGGGGGGAAGAGAGCTATGTAGAAAAGTGCCGTGAGGCGGCAGTGTAGCCCTGGGATGGAAGCGCTTCTGCACTTTCTGCTGCCCTCTGGTAGCCAACCGAAACTATCGAGTAGCAGCAGTGACTCAAACCGTTTCACCAGTAGGACACTGGAGGTTGCCTAGTTACTTGAGAAAGTAATGTTAGGATAATATTAAGGGAACAAACTGAAAATAAACTGGTTACACTAGAAAGGGTGTGACTGCTTCGTCTTGCTTCTCCAGTTGTATCTGTGGTGTTTATTTCCTTTCCCTGTGTACAAGAAGGGGGTGTTTTAGTACACAGCCTGTTGCATTGCCCTCAGTCCCCTGGCTGCCTCGAGGGAAGGAGTGCCTAGTTTAGATTTGTACTTCAATAACTTTGATGTTTATCTGGTTTTAATGAAGCGCATAAATTTGAGCAGAGTCAAATTTATACAACCCTCCTCCTCACACTCCCCACATAAAAGAAACACAACTGTTCCAGCTGCAAAACTTTTGAACCTCTCCAAATCCAAGCCAGTCCTATGGTATACAGTAAGGGTCATATATCACAAGTTCCCTTCCTCTCCCCCCCCCAGATGTATGTCATGACCATTTATTACCAGACTTGTATGATCTGAAGCCATTTTGCACTAAGTCACATTGTCTCAGACAGTCCTTGGAGGATTTTAATTAATCCTTTGCTTAGTCTAGTTTTGTGATGATATGATGCCACTTGCTTTAGCATGTGTGCATCTGGATGCATGTGCAGAAAACCTGCAAATAATTATAGGAGAGAATGTTATGTTATATGCTTATGAAAGCAGATCAGACAGATTACAGAATTAAGGATGTTCTTTAATTTGGCTTCCTGAGCTTTGATGCTAAAATACACTCTTGCCCTTTTGTGGGGGACTCAAGAATAAAACTTATCTCTCTAATGTCACACTTTCAGAAATTCTTTTCCTATGCCATGATTAAGGGCATTCAAAATTATCTTCAGTTATGCAACTAAGACTGCTCTAAATATATACAAATAGAATGGGGACTGGGGAATGGAGTAAGAAAACAGATGTCTGTTTTTAGAGGGGTGGAGAGTAGACCCTCCAGGCTGACAATTTTCCATTCAGCTTTTTTGTTCTCTTGAGGATGGTTAAAAAGCATTTAAATGCGAAAATTTGTTAAGGAAATTTGGCTAACTTTCACCAAACTGCTGAATCTCTTCTGGTAATCTGTATGTGACTTCCTGCATGAGTAGAATGAACCCTGTACTATTGCTGTGTTCCTTAATTAGAAAATTAAGTACAGCATTGTTAGAGCTGAATTCAGTGTCACCTGGTCCTGAGTATTACAAGGCAATGGCTACACAGTTTTTTCTAAATGCTATTATAATATTAAATGGGATCTTCCACACAGTTGTGGCCTAAAAACTCAGAATATTTGACTGTATTATTTGTTTACATTTGGATATTGGATTGTGTTACTATCAGTCAGGCAAGTCCTGAGCAAGTGGCCAAAAGCAGCACTAGCCAAAGGCTTCTCAGTAGTTTTGGGGAGTCTGAGTTGGCTAGGGAAAATCTGGAGCTGTGTCCTAGGCCAGGGACAGAAAGGAGTGGAGAGACCTATACGCTTGTAAGGAGATCTGTATAAATCTGGGTTTGTGGCTCCAGAGGCCTGGGTGGAGGTGGGAAGCTCAGACACCATGACCTGCCTGAGCAGCACTGCTGCCCCACAGACTCACCTGTCAGTACCAGCAACCAGCATGGATTTCCAGGGTCCTGGCACAAGCAAGATAAGCAGCAAGGGCATGATAATTTTGTTTCCTCTGGCAGTCAGCTGTCCTAGGCAAATCCTGGCTTTGCCCATGGTTCTAGTTGAACCTGCTCAAAGGTGGCTTTTAGTTCCAGCTGTGCATCTCTGATGTGTTTTCCTTGCTTAAAAACCCTAGGAGTCTTTGCCTCAAGGGCCAGGGTGTGCTGCAAACATAGACTCACCTGCAAAAGTAGTTGCTAAAGAGTAGTTCACTGTAAAGCCACAGGAGAGGGAAAAAGAGGGGAGTATCTCTTCAGAAAACAGCTGGTGTAGGGTAGGAAGAGTTGCCTGCGTATCTACCATCTGGATGAGAATAAGGTTTACCATACTGGTTTTCAGTTTATGGGTCTTCTCCAGGCTCAATCAAAATCAGTGAGAAGCTTCCTATTGATTTCTGTATGTTTTCAGTCAAGCACATTGTGTATTAGCTTTCAAATATATCAATACGTGTCAAACATGCAAGCCTATAACACTGACATAAACTAGGCAAAACATCACGAGATTTTAAGATTGTGTGTCCTACATTCAGAGTTTGGAAGCACACAATTAACTTCAGCTTTACTTAAATAACCAGTGAACATGAAGAAATCACAGAATCATAGAACCAGAGAATCATACAATCGTAGCATTGGCTAGGTTGGAAAAGACCTTTAAGATCATGAAGTCCAGTCACTACCTCAGGACTGCCAAGACTGCCACTAAAGCATATCACTGAGGGCCTCACTATACATTTTTTGAACCTTTCCAGGGATGGTGATTCCACCACTTCCCTGGGCAGCCTGTTCCAATGCCTGACCACCCTCTCTGTGAAGACATTTGTCCTAATATCCGATCTAAACCTCCTCTGGCACAGCTTGAGGCCGTTTCCTCCTGTCCTATCCCTTATTACCTGGGAGAAGAGACCAATCCCCACCTCACCACAACCTCCTTCCAGTTAGTTGTAGAGAGTGGCAAGGTCCCCCCTGAGCCTTCTCTTCTCCAAACTAAACAACCCCAGTTCCCTCAGCCATTCCTCGTAAGACTTGTGCTTGAGATCCTTCGTCAGCTTTGTTGCCCTTCTCTGGACCTGCTCCGATAACTCAATATCTCTTTTGTAGTGCGGGGCCCAGAACTGAACGCAGTATTCAAGACGTGGCCTCACCAGTGCTCTGTACAGGGAAATGATCACTGCCCTGGCACTGCTAACTCAGTGTTAATTTTATAGTGTCTGCCAAATAAGGCAGGATTTACTTATTTTTATCTAACTTCAACTGCTTAAATGATAACATTTTTACAGTAATTATGCCTTGGATCTTTTTACTATATGGTACCATGTCCCTTTCCTCTACTTTTTCTTCAAGCACCTGTCTCCTATTTCATGCAATAGTGTTTTCCTTTGCCAGCTAGACTCCAGTATTCTCTTGCCAGTGCCATATAGTGCAGCTGAATGGCAAATTTTCTTTCCCATTAGAAACCTCAATAGTCACTCATTTGTTTTAAATTATGTTTGTTGGAACATTTCCTGGGGTTTTGTGGGTGGTTATTTATTTCTCAAACAAAGCTAGCACTTCAAGTGAGTCAACTATTTTGATTTACATATTAGCCAAATAAAACAAACTTGTAAAATTCTGCTAGCTCATTTACCTGAAGCAAATACATTCTGGTGAGGAAGGGAACCATACGAGTTGGATGGAGTGTGCAGGGGTTAGAAAAATTCATGTGTTATATTTTTCTATAGCAGCATGACAGTACTTTTCAGCAGGGCTCATAGCAATTTGTTTTAGTCTCCTGTGAAATGGGTTCATTTTTTTCCATTAATTTTTCATCAATTTTTCAGTGAAAGTAGACAAGCAGACTCAGCATCTGGTTTCCACAAAGACTAGATTTGCAGGGTGGTCAGAAAAATCTATCTTGCTTGGGTTTTATATGCACTTTATGTCTGGATGTTTTTGGGGTTTTGTTTGTTTGTTTTGTTTTGTTTTGTTTGTTTTTTTCCTCCCTCCAGAATTCAACTCCTGAAACATTTTAAGCCATTCTAATTGCAGCATATAGTCTGCTCTTCAGATATTCAGCTCAATCAATGCTTTAAAAAATCTGAAGATTTATGTTGAAAAAAAGAGTTCGGTAAGCCATTTCAGAGCACATTATGACCACATATCAATTTCCAAAACTAACATTCATCCTGAGGGAGTTCTAATAGGGAAAACTCAGGGATGATAATCACAGCTATTTGTGAGGAAGAGGCAGCAATGAAACCAAGGGATACACATTATTAGAATATTATTTTTACCTCTTTTTCACTCAGTCTGTTGAAATGGAGGAAGGCAAGGCTACTGGGCAAATTTAGTATATGGGGTCATGATACTGTGGCAGCCAATCTCTTGAAAAGCTAGCAAGGAAAGATGGGCAAACTGAATTTGTGAAAGAACATTTCTCGATGGCTGGAAGAGTGTTTGAGACAAGTGGTCCAGCTGGCTGACCCAAAGTGGTGTAAATGTAGATTTCCAGTGTGGATGTTTTTATAGGTCTTCTAGGAGAAGTTTAGCTGAAAGAGCAGATCAGAAAACAGAAGCAAAAGAAATCTGAGCCAGTGTGAGTTTTCCTGTTATTTTTCCAAACTTTTCAAACACGTACACTCGGGCAGCTGAAAAGCTTCTTCATTTGTCCCAGACTTCTTTCCACTTGTACAGCAGGAGAAAGGTCAAAGGTAGGAATATAAAATGGTGGTGCTTCTGGGTGTTGTAGTCAACTGATTTTCTTTCTGTTTTGCCTTTATCTGATGCTGATCTTAGTAACTAGATTCTGCACTTGGCCTACCTGTAACTGAAGTATTTATGAAAACTGAAGCTTGCTTGTTAGCTATATGTTAAAGAATGTTCAAGAGCATAAATTATTCCAGGAAGGGAAAGGAATAAAATACTCAGTAATTTGCCTCTGGATTGACTTTTCCTTGGACAGTAGATAGGAATAAGTTCTTCACCTCTTCCAGTGCATGGAGCGGTGAAGAACTCAGCCATGCCTCTTCCAGATTGTCCGTGCCAGCAAAAGATATATCACTGGGAAGACCAAAATATGTTGCAGAGAAGAGTATGCCCTGGATCAGCCTAAATGTTTGACACTAAAGGGCTGTCCTGCCCTCTGAAGTGTAATTAATTTTCTTCTTATGATGTTAATATTAGTGTAAGCCCCACAATGACACTGAAATGGGCACTTGAGGCTATTACTGTAGCATTTTATATTAAAGACCACTTTTTCTTCCTTTTTTTTTTTTTTTTTTTTTACTAAGGTATCAGTCGCATGAAAGGCAGGGTGAGACACTGTCACCCTCTAACACTCATTACCACTTAGACCAGGGCAACTTAACAGTTCAGCAGGACAGATGCCAGTTTTGGGCATGTCTGCTGTCCGTTTATGCTGCTCTTTCAACTCACTTAGATGGGATTATTGCATCAAAGAAAGGGCCCAAGCATGTGCAATCACAGTAGGATAAGTCTGAATTGTCAGAGGCTGAGTAAAATCACCCCACAAGCTGCCAACTGCCTCCAACTCTGATCTAGACTGTTACTCTCTGGTATCAGTTCTTACCAGACCTCTGTTTTCAGCATTTCTATTGCTGAAAAAGTGCTCAGCAGATGAGCAACTAAGTAATAGAGATTTTTGTTAACAAGACTATCATTCAGCATCAAGGAAGTTAATTGGAACTTTTTGTAATACTAGATGACCAATCTAAGAATATAACGAGCCAATGAGAAATCCAAACACAAGGATCTCAAAATGAGGGTTTCCGACAATGCTTCTTTTCAAGTCATTGTTACAAGTACATTAATTCTCAAAACAAGGCTTGCATCCTCTTCTTACATGTACAAAGCTACACTGTTATCAGTGGGTTGTTTATATGCAAAAGAAAAAAAGCTGTGGATCTGTCTGCCTGCCCAAAAGGTTTCTTGAAAAATCTCTACGCAGCCAGCTGATTAGGTTCTTAGTGGGTTTGAACATTTGATGTTGTCAAACTGAAATTGACATCATTAAAAGCAATGTAAAAATAGCCATTCTTGTTTCAGGAACCCATAATTGTGTAGTAATCAGTGTGCAAACAGTTCCTTTTTAATTAAGGATGTAATGATACTAATTTGACTATTCCTATAAGAAGTGGTCACTTGGATGTGTAAAAGCAGCAGACCTGAAAGTGGGGACAAATTCAGATCATAATGAAAACTGATTTTGAGATTACTGCCTTTTTTTTGGGCGTTCTTTCTCTTAGCAGTTTCACATCTGTCAAGCTACACTCATGTCAGGAAAATGCTGTTGGATTTTTGCTGATGGGAAATAAGTCTTATGAAATTGCATGCAGGTAATGCTAGCATGTCTTGATTTATACACCTCCCTCAGAGAGAGATCCATTAAGAATAATTTAGAAAAAACCATGTTTTGAATAGATTTTTTTGAAAAAGATTTTCTGTCATGGAAAAGCAGCATCATACAGAGATACTGAGCTAGAGTTAAATCAAGTAATCTGCATGCCAGAAGAAATTCAGATATGCTAACACAGTTCCCTATCTAGCTAATTTTAGCTAGCTTGGGCAATTTTTGCATAGTAGCTGTGCTTTATTCCGGTGTGCATGTGTACATACATAGATCTCCCTCTGAGAAATATAGTTTGAAGGTGACATTATTTATGTTCTTAATTAAATAATGAGAACTTTCTGCCTTTTGTAGGCAAGCTCTCTCAGACAAGAATCCCACACTCACAATGTCTTCTCTTTGAAGAAGGAGGCAAGAAACACACCGTAAAGTCAGAGCAAAGGCACAGAGAGAACAGGTTTCCAGTAAATGCCTCTTATGTAAAACAGAAAGAATGCCAGTATTAAGAACACGTAGAAAATGTGCCTCAAAACAAACATGTACACACAGATGCTGCATTGGCAGACAGAAGAGTACAGGCAATACCATGTATAAAACTGGAGAATGCCTCCAAAGACAAAAGGTGAACAGCAATGATACTTTTTTTTTCTTGGGGGTCATTATGTGACAAGAGCCATCCACTGTGGACAATAAAAGCCTGTGACTTCACACAAAAGTTCATGCTAGAAGTAGATTTAAATAGGAGTCAAATATAAAATAAATTCAGGATTGCTTATGGACACCAATCTAAGATTAGAAACAAAAATCATGCACAAGAGAAATTAGAACCATAAGTCCAAACAAAAGGATTCACAGATTTACCTGAAAAATAGTGGGGTCACCTTACACAGTTTCACATATGTAGAAGTGATGCATGCTGTCTGAGCTCATTATTTAGACTTTATGGTCACTCAAGAGAGGTGAACAATCCTACAGAACAGTTCACATTACCCTAAAATATCACCAGTAAAATAAACGGCCCTCTGGAAGAGACTGGCTTAGAATATGTACTTAGTTTGAAACAGTAGGTGAGAAGAATCACATGTAACATGATCATGATAAAAAAGAAATACAGGAGTTAAACATTAGTTTGTACTAAATAGAAAATGTTAAAGGGACCCTTTCAACCAGGAAAACAAATGCCTTTGGTGTTACAAAGCAATGCATGCTTACTATGCATCTAGGATTAGATGCAAGTTCAGAGAAAAAAAGGTTAGTAGATGGGTATCATAGAATCACAGAATCATAGAACGGTTTGGGTTGGAAGGCACCTTAAAGATCATCTAGTTCCAACCCCCCTGCCATGGGCAGGGAAACTTGCCACTAGACCAGGTTGCTCAAAGCCCATCTAACCTGGCCTTGAACACTTGCAGGAATGGGGCAGCCACAGCCTCACACGGAAAGAATCCAGAAATTTGGTGATACCTGTCTTTTGCCTCTTCCAACAGTTTCTGTAATACCTTTTTAATTTCCTTTTTCATAGCTCCTGTTAAACAGGCAAAAGCAACAATAATTTTTTGACTGCACTCCCAATGGATTTCTGAGATTTTTCTTCTTTGTGTGGGCAGTGCTGGAATAACACAGATACCTCTAGTATATTTTTTCAAAGCACACTAAGAAAGGGGAATTTTACCATCTCTTCACACTCTGACCCTGCCAAATGCTACATAGGCTGAAATTTGCCCAGGGTTTGGCTTAGTTGCTGGACATACAGAAATCTTACTCATTCTTTACTGTTATCAAAAATATTACTGCAACTATTCTCCATATCCAGCCACCAATGGAAAATAGATCTATGGGAAGACTGAGCTAAATTAGTCTAGGTTCCTTGGACTTACACACACTGCTTTTGAAACAGTCTCTTCTCCATGTAGCCACAGGCAAGAGTCTACATGTACCTCCAACCTGTCACTTTTATTTTGCACATAGAAGAAGATAGGTTCTTGAAGCACATTTTTACAACATGTAGGTTTCCCTCTCTGAAATAAATACATTAGATCAGTGTTATTGTAGTAACTTCTTTCTGGAATATAGGCCTGGTTCCCTTGGCTAGTACTTTGTGAAATAAAGTCATTGCTGCCATGGACGGTAAGTAAGCAAGAGATAAAGATACATCTGATTCACAGCCTTCCAATCTGACAGAGCTATACTACAAGCATTTTTAAACTGAGGATTACAGTGTTGCTAAAAATCTTTACATTTCCAGCCTCTGGTAGATAATAAGTATAATGGAAATCAGAGTGAATTTCTCTAGCTTGCTAGACAAATTAGTCCCAGTCCTGGAAGTACTTTGGCAGAGACTTAGCTTTACATCCAAGAAAGCAGACCCCACTATGAGTCTGCTCAGTTTAGTAAAATCAAGCATCTGTCTAGTGATTGAACAGTTGTAGGGAAGGAAACAGGTAAGATGAAAGGAAATCCTAATTGATTCATTCTCCTTAACTGTGTAATTTACAAATTGGATTGGAGGGAGCTTTGATGTGCCATATGGTCTAATTTGCCACAGGATGAATTTCATCAGCACCTACAAGAAGTCCTGTTTCTTCTACATATGTGAATTGGCACAAAAGAACTAAGAAAGCTTCTAAGGAAGCCTTGAACCTTGATCTTATCTGAAAGACAAAAAAAAAATGAAGTTTTGTATAACTGGAGAGCTCACATCTAGTTATGATTTAGTGTTCCCTTTCAGGACACATCTGATACACAGAGGAGCCAGCTGTCCTTTTGAACAGGGAACATCCTGTCTTTTCTAAGAGAAAATAAAGAAACTGGTACAGAATGGACTTCAGCATCACTTCAGGTTATTTTGAGCAGAACAATGGGAGTATCTAGTATTTGGTAGTTCATTAAAAGCTTTGAGTCCAGAATTTTTAACAACTTCCTAGAAGCAAAGAAATGTAGAAAATTAATGTCAAGATTCAGAAATACTCTTAATGTTATGTAACAAGATTGTCCCTCTTGCAAATTTTACACTTTAGGGCAGTAACCTTGAAGGCTTGGGAAAGGTTTCATTCATCACTGTGGAAATACATATAAGTACAAAGAAATACTTATTATAATCCATACTTGTATAAAATGGAGAGTAGTGTGAAGAATCAGGAAAATTATTGTTTATAGTGATGATACTGCCATATTTTGTACAGTAGAAATGCAGAAAGTGAAAAGTAATTCAAAATTATTATAATGCTTTACAGTGATAAATTTAAAGAGCACAACCTGTTTATATACACAAAATAAGCTTTTCATACATAAAATATCACCCTTGATACTTTTACCACAGACAATCTAGTAGAGAAAAACTTAACAAAAAAAAAAAATGTCCAGAAAATTTGAGAAACTAGGAAAAAAGCACATATGTTTAATTGTGGTAATAATGACATCTAAATAAATTGTCAAGAGAAATGTGGGGTTCTCCATCCTCAGACTGAAATTGTCTGAAACACTTTCCAGAGCTGAGCAAAGACTCCACATGTGAGTCACTGGATGCCACTCCACAGATGACATTATGCAGGAAATTAGGCTTGTGGTTTACTAATCTATGAATCTACAAGATTTCATTGGCCAAACTGTGCTATGACTGTGGACTTCCTTGCAGAGTTCAGTACTATTATTAATATTTATCAAAGCAACAGAGACAAATTATAAATTATTTTCTACTCTTTAGGTTTATGTATTGCCTCCATATGTTGAAACAAAGAAGGCAAAGTCATTATTTCATTTGATTTTCTGAGAAAGTGTGAGGGGTCAGAAAATGAGATCAAGCAGTTGCTTTAAAATAAGAACAAAAATAATATACTTACTGACCAACTTATTTCTAAATCTGTTATCTCACATAAGCCTTTCATTAAGCTTACCCTAAGTTTGACTGTTAAGGGAGCAAATGTATTTTGTCATCTGGTTGTATTTTGATGAAATTATGGCTCAACGTTAAGATGTTTATAATAAATTTCTTAAAGGAAAGCTTGAGGGAAAGTAACGTTAAATCAAATTCCAAACAACAATTCCAAGACAAAGTCATTATTAAAATTTTGACTCTTAATATGTTGTATTTATTAAGACAAATGTGAAGGGTTACATTTGAAGTTGCCACCCTGCGGCTGGAGTTGTAGATTTATTTTTTTAAGCAGATGACATAATATCTGTGATGAAAAGTGAGCTCTCATTCTGTTTTCAGAAAAAAAAAAAAAACAAAACCTGTCCAAAGTAGCTTTGACTATGCAGAGAATTACACTGGTGCAAAAATAATCAGTCCTACGGTTTCATCACGTTGCTGATTTATGAATGTGGGCAATGCAATGTTGCTTTAAAATAGAAATCTAGAATTCATGCAACTCCTTCCACAGACTGGTAACTTCGAATGCAGCATATTAAATGCACTGTGTTAATAATTCACTTAATTTTAATCACAACTGTAATTTGTTGTTTGGGTTATAATTTGATTTTACTTTTCCTCAAATTTGCCTTTACAATGACATAAAACTGAGCCATAACTCTTCCCCTGCCCCACAAATCACATGATAAAATATATTTGATTTTTTCCTTATCTATGTCTAAAGTTTTTCATACAACATGGGCTGGAGCAGTTTGGCTAGAAGTTTTGACCTCCTACGTCTGCACCAGTGTAATTCCCAGTGCAATCAGAATGTCTCCTGACTGATGCTGGTTTTATAAAGGCAGAATGAGACTCACTTTACACAGTTTTATTCCATTGTGCATATCAGTGGGTTTCAGCTTTTTTTGAGTTGTTGACCTTTCCTAGTTTTCCAAGGGAAATACAGATCCCTGGATAGTGAATTTAAATGTCTTGGGTTTTATAATCCAATCTTGAAAACCTTTCAGAAGCAGTCATCAAAATCCCAGGGGTCTGTGGGACACAGTGTGAAAAACACTGCATCTGAACGCTACTCTTAGAGGAAATACTTGCCAGCCTACACTGTGACCGACAGAGATCCTTCCCTCTGTTCTGTAAGGCACAAAGTAACCTCAGCTTCACCTCCCTCCTTTTCATTTCTGTAGTCAGACTGGAAGAGCTGGACTCCCGATCCATCACAAGCAAAGCATAATTAAAGCATTTATAATTAAAAATACATGGAAGAGGAAGAAGTCTGATTCCAGACCATTTCTTATTTCCAGTCTCTGAGCAGAACACACCATTTTAGAGCCTATTTCCAAAACAGTGTGCTTCCTTTTCAGTGCAGGCGTTGACTAATGCTAAGGAATGTATTCCATTACAGCCCTGCTGGCTTGCACTGTAACTTCATGTAGAACCAGTTAGTTGCTGTGGTGACAGTGACCAACAAACAAATAAAAGTCACCAACTCTTTCAGGACTGGTCAGAGCAGTTTTTAGTGACAGCATCCACACTTAAAGCTTTAAAACTTTCTTGTTTTGCTCTCTTTTAAAAAGAGACTCAAGCTCTCTTTTAATAGGAGACTAATGTCATTTATATCTCCTCCCAAGATATTGTTTCACACATCTTGTAAATTTTGGCAGCTATAGAGACTCTAATATATAGCCATTGTTTCTGGAGTTAATCTCTCTATTAACAAATTGAACCACAGTTAAACTTGGTGAAAACCCCTCTGTACTTTGGAGAGATATGTGAAGACAGAATCTAAGCTTGTTGGTGAGGAACTGGAAATAAATTATAACATCCATTAGGGTTGCTTGGAAGTTAAGATATGATAAATATAACATTGCATCCTTTAAGAGAGAGGTACAAATTCCCTGAAAACTCACACACACACAAAAAGGTCTTAACTATCTTCATTATTGCTTTCTTTTTCTAACTTATTAACAATTTCACGAAAGACATAGTGCAGGGCTCAGCCTATAAAAAGGTGGACATTTATCATTTTAAATAGGAAAAGATGTTTTACAAGTCCCTTATTCAATCTAAACTTTTTAATGTTTAGCTCTGCAGATGCAGTTCAGTGACAATGCGTGGGTGTAATCTGTAGTTCAGGTTACTGCAAGGATCTGTGTTCTTATGTGCTTTATGCTGAAGGAGATGGAGCTTGTGAAAAAAGGAAGGTTACTTAGGATTCATACTGAAACAAGAAGATTCATATATCAGGAGGCGATTATTGTGCTCTCTTCCCTGGGATTATTTTGTTCAGTTTGATCAGTAAGGAACCAAGGGAAAGAACTCACTACAGGCAAGTTTCGCCTTTTTTGTTCAATCCTTCCACCATTTATATTGACTGCTAAGAACTGTGATTACAGTTTTGCCCACTGCAAAGCTGTGATAGAACTGAGATTGTCTTCTCTCGATACTTTTTGTTTTAGAAGAGTGTCATAGTTAAGACTGATCATGAAAAACTATTTCTAGCTGAGGAACTCATGAACCTGGAAAAGTCAGAAGAACCCAATCAGATTTTCAACCAAATGACAGAACAGCACAGCCCAGACTGGAAGGGACCTCAAAAGGGTCCTCATTTGGTCCAAACTTTCATGTGAGGGGGAGCCTAGATGAGATTATCTAGCTCACAAAATGCTCAGGAGCTCATCTGAGCATCCTGTCACGTCATTGCCACTCCCACAGACAAGATGGCAGAGGGCTCTTCCTGTGTGGGCTCAGCTCCATCTGGAAAGAGGGAATCTGGGATTAGTGGGCCATCTGAGTTCAGCCAGAGGTCAGGCAGCATGTGAAAATACAAACTTGAGGTACCATGAGGTACCCATGGAGAGCTAGAGGATGCCTGGGCTCCCTTGTCTCAGAGGAGGGTGGCTGTAGCAGGATGTGCAGGCACATCTATGCATATGTATATACCTGGCATTGTGAATCCACGTTGTTATTCTCACATATAGATGTTGGAATGGCCTAACCATCAAATCCATCTGCCATGAAGAACTGTGCATGTACAAATCTATGTGGAATAAACAAGGTTGCTATGATGTGAGGTGAGTTGTGGATTTTGGCTCAGAAGTTACACATATGCATATAGCTGCCTGTAAGGACACATATTTGTATGCATGTGTGTGTTTGTATATTTCATTAATATATACTTTATTATTATTATAGTTGGGTAATTCTCATCCCATTACTTTTATTGCTATGTTTGTTAATTTACCATGTATCCTCAAGAGACTTTATTAACATTGGCAGGATAAGCCTAACGGCTGTTGTGATGTCTAGACAAAAGGAATTAAAGACACAGCAGAAATACTTACTCAGTATTTCCCTTCTGTGGGAAGTTTCTGTCTCCCTCTTACAAGCCTTTTAATGTAACTATATTAAGGATTTAATGTAATAACCAATGTGTGCTGTAATGGAATAAGTGTGAGCATTTTACATGTATTTACAGTTGGCTGGGCAGACTCTCCCTGCCTAATATCAAAGCTGATTTAATGTTGTGGGTTTGAAATTAAACCAGGAATGTTAAGTCTCTAGGACTGTCATTGCAAATGAAAAAATATCACATCAGTTAGACTGGTACTGTGGAAATCCTGCACTATTTTGAAAAGAGAAGGTAAACCCAATTCTTTGAACAGCAGCAGTCAGAAAAAGGAAAAGGAAAAAACTTGTGGAGTCCCTGTGTGGGAAACATGATCCAGGGAAGATCAAGGGGTGCATAGATTCTAGGTCAAGGAGGACCATTATGAGAAAAATCTTGTTTGAGTTCCTACCAAACCACCAGACAAAACATCCTGCTACATGCTCCTGTTGTAATTGCTGCAACAAGAGGAACTGATAGCTCCCTTCCCAAAATGATGTCTTGATTTTAATTCTCTCACATCTTCTAAGTTATTTGCATTGTCTTCTACAAACAGGATCTGAAATTTGTGATTGAAGTCAAAAGACTGTCATGAGAAAAAGTCAGGAGAAAAGACAAATGTCAGATAAAAGGACAATTCAAACAGAAGAAGAATGATCTGAGGAAGTCCAGAATAATGTGAGATGGAAAAGGGATATGTCAGAAGATAAAGAGATTTTGAAAATTTCCGTAGTTATGAACATTGAGCTGAGTGAAGCTAGTCTGAGTTTCCAACAAATAACTGTCAAAATATTCACTGTTGGTTCTAACTAACTAGCCTTTTCTTCCTGGGGTTGTGCAAGAGGTGTTTCAGTAGAACTGCTTAATTAAAATCAAAGACAAAACCCAAGAAAAGCCCCACACATTTATAGCAAGACCTAATCCCAGCTATTGTCATCCTTTCCCTTCTTACTGGAGTAAAGTCACCTGCTTCATCTCTCTACTTTCACTGTTCATCCCAGCTTGGAATATCCCACATTTCATTGTGGGAGGCTTCAATCTCTGCTGCATCATAGCCCACATGCTGATATTTTCTTTTTGCAACATCCTGTTGCTTCCACCCCATATATTCTTTTGCTACCAACATGGGCAGGTGGGCCTCGCCTGTTATTCTGACCTTCCTCCACTGATAGATTAAGTATCTTAAAATATGAGGACAATGAAAGAAAAATAGATGTTGCTTGGCTTTGGAGATCCACTCATCTTTATCTTTTCCAACAGAGAAAAGAAAACCAGAAAGAGAAGGAATTTATATGACTAAACCCTGGAGTTTTTTTGTCTGGATCTTTTGGTATAGAAAACATAACCTAAAGGAGTGATATAAAACTAACGAAAAGAAACGCAGAAGAAAAGAGTAAAACAAAAGCACAAAGCTTACAGAAGGATATCTGGTTTACACATGCTGTATTGTTAAAAAGTTTAAAGATGTATTTTGTTCTGGAAGCTAGAAATATGTTTCCTAAGTTCCAGCATGACCCAGATTATGAAAAGGCTTTCCCCTGACCTTACTAGAAAACCCAGTTGATAGCAGTTTGGAGGCTGTTTGACAGCCTGGAGCATAGGGCTTAAAATGATCTATTTTTTCTGGACTTGATTTTGAAGTTAGACTACACATTGTCATGTCAGCAAACCGCAGAACGCATGTAAGCCAAAATAAATGCACTAACCAATTTAAAAATGAAACGAAATACAGGATGGCTCACAATGCCTATGTACACTTGGGTAAACTGTACCAAACATCTTTATCAAAGACTATAAATTTTCAAAACACAGGCACTTATCAATGTATATTTTTAAATGCATAAAATGATGAAAAGAATACAAAAGTAAATAGAGGTGCCTAAATGCTTTGTACCCAATTAATTTAAATTTCATTATCACATTTCCTGCCTGATTCTTGCACCAGTGTTGAAAACTGATGTAATGGAAATGTTGTGGTAAATTTTGAGAGCCTGAGATAACAACATGGATGAAAGCTTCCACTGTTTTTCATGTGGCCATCTTATCTGTACCAGGTACATTTTTCAAAGGAATAGTTTCAAGATGTCTGCAGACTCAAGAAGGCAGAATACAATCTAGTTGATTGCAGACATTGGAAGTACCATGATGGCAAAAATAAATATGCCCAACTTCCTACAGGTGTCTACGTGGATCATTAGAAAGCCAACTACCTCCATGGAGCACTTTAATGTAAAATCAACCGGGAAAGTGAGGGTGGCTAGGAAGAAAGATTTGATTCTTAATAAAAATTCTGAGTAAAACATTGTATTCTTGAGTGATAAGGTAGTAGGTCTTCCCCTCTACCTTATGAAAAGCTGAAGAATTCAACAAAAAGATATAGGTCTATATTATTTCATATAATTTAGAACTAGAACAAGTTCACCAAGTGAACCATTCAGTATTTTCCTCTTCTAAGTGTTCTAGAAAAGCAGTATGGTCTGTGCATCATTCTTGGATGGTGCCCAAGTGAAAAAAAGTAAGCAAATGTAAAACCTGAAAATAGCTAGTATAATCTTCAGACAAATGCTGGCCAGAGGCATCTGCATATAGCTGTCCTTTGCCCTGTTCTCTGCAAAACCAATCCAACCTTCCCTAGTGCCCGAATGCTTCAGGTTTTGTTTGCCTTCTGCTCTACAGATTGTTTTTCTTGCTGGCTTTCTCAGCCAAAATGAAGTCTGGAATTTTCCTGGACTGTTCCAATCCTGAAAGAGTGCTATTAAAAGATTTAGTACAGTTAAGGGATAAATAAGTTATTGTTAAATACATAGGGAAGTCAGCTAAAACTCTGCTAACATTTCCTACAGGTCTTGAGTAACTTTTAAGGATATTTTTTCTTTCTGCTTTTGAATTTAAGTTCCCAAGGCAACTCATAGCTGTAATACTGAGGGTATCCAAAAGATGATTCTTCTGACATTCTAGCTTACTGTGCAAGAAAAAAGCTTGGTATCAATTTCAAGGGGTATTCAAATTTGTGTATAGGATTGAAATAAATGTTTCTGTTTATATTCTGCATAAAGCACTCTAACACCTGAAACTTGAAGAGTATTGAAAATACTGGGTGTTATTGACTGATGCAGTTTCTTGGTAGACGTGGGGATAGGTAGCATCCTGTCCATGTTTTTCTGGAAAGCTGAATGCAAGGACCCCCTCCAAAGTGCTGTTGACATGTAACTCTACCTGGCAGAGGTTTGTGTCTGAGCAGGAGCCAATGACCACTTTGTTACGAGCACTGTTTAACAGAACAGCTGCATCCTAAGAAGGCTCAGTTACCCACTTTTTCCTGTTTCCAAGCCAACAATAATGAAATTAATTAGTAATGTTTATGTAAGCAAAACATAAGTTATGTAAGCAATTTACATTCAATTAGTCTCTGTTTCAATCAATGCAGTTCAGAACTGTTGTCTGATCAGCAGGTCTCCCCAAAGATACCTGTTTTCAGTTGTTGGTATGTTTGTTCATCTGGTTGTATCACATGCCAGCTCAGCCCGCAGTGATTGTTTCCCCTCATAGACTTCAGGAGCAGCAGCAGCTCTTTGCTTGTTATCTCCCACGCTTTTGGGAGACAAAGAAGATGCCTATGACTCCATAGCTTCTATGTAGCTACATGTGACTGTACAGCTGCTGTTTGCAACCGTTTTTCCACGAGAGGGGGTTTGTTTTGTTTTATCTGTCTTTCTAAGACACCAACCTCTGACTGTGCTCTATTATAAAAAGGCCAGCAAATAACTCCAACTTTGCTCGCTTCCCCCACTAACAGTGCAGAGTACTGTCTCTGTAACCTGTGGTACAGAGGTTATTTTATCAATTACAAGTGTCTGGACTGTAAATTGAGCATAAAACTGATAGAAAATTGGTGTTGTATGGCACATTAGATAAATTATATGAAGTATGCCATGTCAGAGCCATATACCATTGTGATTTTCAGTTCTCAGCTGAGTTATTTTTCTAAAGATGATAGCATATGCTTTCTTGGTGTCATTCTATCATTTAGTAGTGCTAAATATGCGTCAATGTGGTGAGCTCCTTTACCTGATTCCTTCTCTTTTTCAATATACCTGAAGCTGGTCACAATGCTGCTGCTTATCTGAAACGTAACATACAGATATATGCATATAAATACGTACGTACACACAGAATTGACCATTCTTAGGAACACTTTTTTTTTCTAAAGACCAGTTGTGGATGTTTTAATATTGCAGCAATGAGTCATCACCACTCTGGTGCTTTTAAATGGAATTTCAGCAAGCACTGACTGTTCCTTCTCTGTCTGACGGGGCCTGTGAAGACACTGGACTAGCTGCTTGTTTTGCTAGCGTGCTGTGTTAGTTACACATTAGCACATTAGCATATTAGTTAGTCTCATCCTCAGCAGTAACTCTGACACTCACAGTCTGTATTTCCTTGGGCAAGTTTTTATAGTCAAGCTCCAAAAAGTGCTTTATTCTATGTTTATCAATGCCTGAAAGATATTTGCATAAACTCCAGTTTACTGAGCTTAGTTTGAAAACGTATGTAATTGAAAAGAAAAAAAACTATCTGTCACTACAGGATACAGAGATAGTGTGTTTATTTGTTGGGGGAGAAAGGCGCATGAGACTCGGGTATTTAACTCTATGGCATGCATCTTAAAATTCATGACACCCACTAGCTTCCCATGAGTAATATGTGAAAATCTTTATATGCATGAATTATGTTTCCAGTTGTGTGTTCTTGTATAAACCACTGAAATTCATAGTTATAGTTTCTCTCATATCATCTATCAACTTTAGTGAGGCCCTCAGTTTCTCAAACACATTTACATTATATGCATCCTTTATTTAGTAGTCATTGTTGCATACTAGTACTTCCAAGCTGCCTGTTTGGGTAGTTTAAGTAGGCAAATATTTCCCTATCTACAGCAAATTCCATTACAAAAGGTCATCTATTTTTCTTCAAATTGTTTTCTGATTTTATAAAAACTAAAATAAAATAAAGGGATGCAAAGTGTTGAGGCTTTCAGATATTTAATAATTGTGAAAGTTGGCAACACTCTGGAAAAATAAGTTTGTAGTACATTATGCTTCCATATTCCCTAACCTGTGATTTCAGATATTTCTGGTTTAGTCTTTACCAACTTCTCAATTCTGTAGGGAAGTGAAACACTCCCTGACAGATTTTGTTTTTCTGAAAGCAAACTGTTGCTATAGCAATATCTGATGTCTCAAATTTAACTACAATGTAGGCTAAAGGAGAGCAAGATATTTTAGAATGTAAATCATCCCTGTAAAATCACTGAACATGATGTTTAATAAACCAAAGAGGCTGAAATTATATTTAATTGGAAACTTTCCTGTTACTGAAAATCCTCTTTCTTTAGTGGAATCTACCAGCTTAAGTTATCTATTTAAAAATATTTGCAACTCTCTTCCAGGGGCAAAGTATGTCTATTTTCTTTATTGTATGCTTACATATCTGTAACTTAGCAGGTAAGACTGAAGTATACAAGGAAGCTACTGGCCTGGGCCTTGCCTAGATCATTTCTTCTGTATACTCTGGGACAGCTGGCCTCCATGGGAGGGTCTAATGGAAGGAAAAGAAATGTGGTAGCCTGAAGGTGGATCAGTTCCCACCTGATGGCCTGGCACTCCTGCTCAGACAGCAGTTCCCATTGTCTCGTAACCCTGATAGAAAGCCCCTTGGTATCAATGCAATGCTGGGGGAGAGAGGGCTTAGCCAATATATGTAAGCAAGTTGCTTTACTCTCTGCAAAGACATTTGACCAGGTGAAAAGAAATCCATTTGTGGAAAAAAAACCATGATTTTTTTGTGACTGGGTATAGCATTGCAAACATTTGCCTCCGTCTGGTATCCCAGCCTACAGCTGCCCCTGGCCTGATGGGAGTCTCCCAACTCCCATCTCCCAACCCACTGGCTCAGTCACACTGGCAATGAACTGAAATATTCCCAGTGTTTGAAAACATCCACATACACGTCTATATAAAGTATATAATGGAGCATGGCCATTGGAGATCCTCGGGCTAGCAGCAGCCCAGATGGATTTAGGACCAAAGGCAGTGCTGTGTCAGTGTAGACTCTGCTTAGGTTAATTAGCTCTGCTAGAAGTAGGGCTAATTTAGCTCAGGGGTAGGGTTGCAACCTGCAGAGCTTTATGGAGCATGTGATGCCACATGGCTACATTACAACTGCTGGGAGCTAGTTTAGGGGGTTTTGCTACATAGCACACTACTTTTACTACATGGCACAGAGTAGACATTACCCTTCAACCCCAAAGAGCATTTAGTGATGTGCAGTAATATCATGAAGTAATGGGCTAAGTAATTTGCACACCTTCACCTCGCTCAATCTCAGAGCTGGGTTTTGTTAACAGTTATAGGAAATGCTACTCCACAAAAAAGCGCTGTCTGCACCAAGGAGCAAGGTGTTACCCAGCATTGTGGCAGACTCTAGTCAAGGGTTAACAGTTATTTTCCCTCACTTTGACACAACAAAGAAGTCAAGGGGAGTGCAAGTGGCCTCCATCTTACACAGGAGCTGGCTGAAGTCTGCGTGCTGGCCCATCTGACTAGGGCAGTGTATACATAAGAAGAAATCTAAGAAAATTTTTAGACTGAAGAATTAGACATCAAATTCAAAACAAACTGGATTTTCATAGTCCTAACATTACCGTAACGCAACGAAAATTAAAACTTTTTTTTCAACTGGTACCCTACCTTAAGTACAGACCACCATTGAAAATGAGTAACTACTTCCCTTATTTGTATAGCACAAGAAATGTGCTATGAAAGACAAAGTTGAACATCTTGAACATTTGGGAAGTTAAAGTTCTCTTTTATATATGGAACTTTGAGTATGACCCTTTTTTAACTGATAGCTGAAAATGTCTTTTATATCATCTAAAGGGTGCCTTTCATATTTAAAGCACAAAAGAACTTACGGACAACCTGCCAGCAATATCGAGTCACTAACCAATCCAGAAATATGGCTAAACATATTTGAATAGAACAAAGAACATTTGAGTAGAGAAGTTTAATTATCAAGCAGAAATAAACAGCTTTTGCAAAGTACTCCACTTCTTTTGCTAAGATCGATCAGCCACCGAACTCTCCCTCACCTGAACATTGTTCTGCTGTCAGCTTGTGTGCCCTGTAGAGACACCAGGGCTAGAAGGCACCTCTGGTGCATCATCCTCTTACAGGACAGGGTCAGCTATTCTTACACTAGTTCTAAAGGACTACTTTGATATTATTTGTTAATAATGGAAAATTTTACATGACATATGGGCTTCCTTTATAGTTCCTGTCCCATTCTTACTTTACCCAATAGCTTTTTCCATGAGTTCATGCTATTCTGTGTGTTTTTTTCACGTAAATAAAGCTAAAATAGTTGTCAAGGAAGCAAGCAATGACTGTAGTTAAAACAGCCTGAAGTACTTATTAGTGTTCAACTCGGGTGTTGAAGTGAGCAAAGCCTTGTTCAGGAGAATTTTACTTGCCTGAATCCCTAACTGGATTGCTTAAATACAGCTGTTTCTATGGTGTGCCAGAAATGGTGTCTGTGTTTGTGGAATCTCACACTGAATTATGTAGATCCAGATGGATAATGCTAAATAGAGCTCATAAGGTCAAAAGAAGAAGATGTTTGAATAAAACCCACCATTTAGATTAATGTGCTCGAGCATATTCACAAAAATTGGAAAAACTAATGAGCTCTTTGGAAACATCTGTGGTTTCTTACAAACTAGAAATGTGTAACACATACCAATATTTTGAAGATATCTGGTGAAATACTTCATTTTCCTTTATAATTTGTAATGTAAATTATTATTCTTAATATGATGCTGCTTTTTACAGCACCAGCTGGGAAACTGCCTCCATCCTCCGCAGTGCCCTCTAGATACTCAGGAGAGAGATTTTCTTTTACTTTTGTTCCACCAAGAACAGGGTCATCTCTTCATCACCATCAGAATATAGGAAAAGGAGACATAAATAAAGAAGCCATTGCTGTTGGCTACCACCTAACCCTGGAGTTTTCTGTGTGACTGCTCAGAGGGGACCTTCATTTTTTTTTACAGCTGTAGGGAAAGCAGCATTCTGCTGCCACATTATGTCCTCTTTACTCCAAGATCATGGCTGTTCTTCCCTTCAGTGTGTTTGCTAGTATTCATAGTATTTACAGCTATCCCCTACTAAGCTTAGCTTCCTCTCCATTCCCATTGCCAAGCAAAGGTGATTTCCCAGGTGTTTACTTTGCAATTGCTGCTCTTCCCAAGACTGAACATTTGTTCTTGCTTAGAGGAAGGGCAGGTTATTTTTATCTGTGTCCTTTTGCATTGCCTTAATCTTGCTAACAGGAGATAGGCCCCTGCCAGAAGCATGGCTGCCGCATGGACACCATGCTGGCTGACTGCCACTTTGTGCCAGGCAGCCGCGCTTTGGCTCTACCCCCACCACCTTCCCGGCAGCCATTCACGTAGTCAGGGCTGCAGGAATGGCTGCCAGGGCGAGGCTCTTCTCTGTCCCAGCACCACGCTGCTTACTTGCAAGGGCGTCTTTGTGTCTAAGTGTAAAATTAACTACTGTCTCCTGTGCTCAGGGACCGCTTCAGAGCCCTTTGAAATTGGTGGGGATTTTTCTACCCACTTCAAAGGGTAGAAATACTTCTGAGCATACAGCACAAGGGTGCAACAGTTAATTTTTAAGCTCCCATTATCTGAAAACTTATTGTAAAGTGTACTGGAGTGTAGGGCTGGGATGAGCTTGCTGAAACACTTGACAAGGCACAGCTGAACAAGTGGGATTAAGAATTTCTTTCTTGACTATTTATTCTTTTATGTCACACAGAGGCCTTTTAACCATTCCTTGTCATCATTTACCTCTGTTTTTTACTGTCCTACACAGTTAGTGTTTCATCACTCCCCTTGAGACAACCCGCCCAGCAATGCATGGTACCCAGCGGGGTTATGAAGCATACAGGACTTTCCTGAGCTGACCTTATATTTCTGAGCAGCCCGAGGGTTTAGAAACCCCCGCTGTATTTGAGTTCAGCCTGTGCCACCACATTGGCAACTCTGCAGAATGCCACTGCCACCAAGGAGCACAGTCCTCGGGCAGTGTGGTCCTTTGCTGCGTGGCCATCACTCCGTACCTTCCAGCCTCCTCCTGAGCATGGCACCCAGTCTATTATCTCCCCCACCATCGCTTGGGGTGCTTACCAACATAAGACGGTTACCAGTAGGACAAGTAGAAGTTATTCAACAGTGTGTAAATGCTGCTTTTTTATTTGGCTCTTGTTTGTAAGTTGTATAAAGATGTGGTGTGATATTAAAAACAAACAAAAAAACAGGTAAAAAACAAAACAAAACAAACATATTCCCTTTATTTACTTTCCCAGGAGATCTTCATGTTTCATCCAAAGTCTTCGCTGTCCACCATTTTACATCCCCGCTCCAAGAGTAATACAATAAAATAAAATTTAAAAAAAAAAAAAAAAAAAAGAATTTGGAGAGTAGTTTTTAATGTAGTGAAGGTAGGCAAAGAAATTTTATTCAAAGAGCAAGGAATAAATAAATATACCTCCAATTGAACTGTAGAGTAGTGTCCCAAAGGAAATAGTGGAAATCAAATTGCTTGAATAATTTAAAATTAGACTGGACAAAGCACTTAATAATATATGGCAGAAAAGAAGCCTGCATTGGCAGGAGATGGAGTGGATGACTTAATAGGTCTTTTCCCTCTCTAGCCTGTATGATTTTATGGTTTGTTACTGTAGATGACTCAGTGTTAACAATGCTTAGTTTATTTTCTTACAACTGCTTGCCACAGGACAGGGTATGTCCATGACATTATACCTTATTAATTATCCCAGTTACCAGAAAGGCACCGGAGGCTCTAAGCAGTGTTTATGTATGAAATAATGTGTAATGAGTGCTTCTGTTTTAGGGCTGCAGATGTGAGAAGAACGGTGAAATCATCCTTCAGCTCCATAGATCATCCTAAAAGGGTATGATATACATCATATATCACTGTCATGCTTTGTGCATCATCGTAAGTTAGAGTAAAGCTCCTTGAGGAGTGTTTTTAAAAGCATTAAAATGGGTTTTGTACCACAAAACATAAAGCTTACTTTGCTTTATTTACCACAGTGTAACATTCCAGAGCTCTGTGAGAGAGGGGAAAATACAGTCTGTATTGCATCTGAAGTGGACCCTAGATAAAATACTATATCAACTTTAGAAGTGTCTTTAAATGACATAAAAAGTAATGGGCACCTGCTGTTCTGTCATATTTGGCCATAAGGGGACTTCACACTCCTTATGCGAAACACACTGAGAAGCATGTGGGCAGAGATACTCCCTTACAGGTCCAGCAAGTGTTTATTGGACACTGGGTAAGTCAGAAAGTAAATTACTGGGAAGTCCGGATGCAAACCAAGAACTACACAACTATGACAATATTTCTCATGAAATCTGTATTATTAAGAAGACAAACACTAATCAGATAATGGAAATGACTTAAACATAGGAGCGCCTTCCTTGGTTCAGGGGCTGGGCCTAGATTAGCTCTAAGACACTTACAGGAGAGAATAGAAAAACAATGTTTAGAGAGGATGAGATGGGAGACACAATATAAAAATCTCTAAATATAGATAAGAAAAACTATATAGCATCTTCTACACATATCTTCTGTGTGAGAGCAACAGACTTGCAGAAAGTGAAGTGTAAGTTAGACACATGAAGAATCTTTCTAAAAGTAAGAATAGTGAAGAACTGGAATATTTTGCTTGGGTAGTATGAAATTTTTCAACGGATGTCAGACAAATATCCATTTAGAATGATTTAGGTGCATTTGATATTAATTTGGACCAAAGTACACTAGATGATTTCTTCATGTTCCTTTCAGCCCTGCTATTTACGAATTTGTGAATCAAAGGAGAAGGCATGTGTAGAAAGAAAAATCCTGAGAGGATACTGACAAAAGGGCTTATGAGACTGTCATGGAAAAGACACACATGCAATTATTCATAATATTGTCCAATTTGTACATTTGTCATGCTACCTGAAAAAGACAGAAATCAATGTTTTGGAACCATTACAAAATTTTTCAGCTGACACGTTGGTATTGTAATCCAGATCACTTACAAGACAGGAGTGCCAGAAAGGTGCATTTATGGAGATACTGAGAAGTCTGCATTAGTTCTAGCCTGAGGATCCAAATGCTCCTGCAGTGTGTAATTTAATTTCCATGAAGGTGTTACAGACAGGGCTGCGGAATGAAGATGCCGGCAAAGAAGAGATTGTTACTTTGCCAGTTCTGTGTTGAAAATACTTTCCAATATTTCACAAGCTCTCTTTCCAACAGCAACAAAAGTTTTTGCAGTGTTTTCTGACCATGTTACTGTATATTGGATTGTGACAGTATTCCACATTCAAACAATATAAACCATTCGATTTTAGTGTCTGGGTTACTATGGAGAAAAGTCCTCTTAACCTCTTGGTTATTTCTGCTTCATAAACCTTGAATACAATTTTAAGCTGTCTGATTTTCACATCTACAAATGCCTGAAAGAGGCTGAAAAGAATCAGTACCAGCTATGTCATGGATCTCTATCACATTTATCAGTATCTTCAGAAGATCCAAATCCACCTGCAAGGGAAAAGCAAAAATACTAGCTGTATCTGGAGGTTCTTTTTAAAGTTTATACCTCATGTTGTTAATAATCAACAGAAGGTGCTATTTGTTGTGGTGAGAACATGGGCTTTGGGGATTTGGGATTTGGTTTTACTCCTTCTTTTTATTTTTTTCTCCTCTTACATGGGATTTATCTTTTCCCTTGCTCTATTCTCTCCTTTTAGCTCCTTCCTTGTGTTCTCTGGCTGGAAACCATATCATAAATAACTGAATACAAGCTCATCAGAGCTGTCACCCTTTACCAATACCTGCAAGTATAATTTCCATAGTGATGAACTCCATAAAATGAAGCAGAAAACACCCCCCAGAAAGCCAGCTATTCTACTCCGTGCCAAAAGCCTCTAGGTCATTGTTCCCCACAGCTCTTTTAGTATTTTTTCATCAGCTTTAACAAGCCAAGGGTGAGATATTTGTAGAGCTCCTTGGGAAGAATAAAACAGTTGGTGGCACAAGCAACTTGGAACAGTGTCACTCTTATTTTCCAGATCTCTTATTTTCCCCTACACTCAGTAAAGCCATTGCAATACTGACCTCTCCTCAAAGCTGCAAAATAATTTGGCTGTTCATGTTCCAGTCCCATGGGGTTCAAAACCTATTAATAACAGCAAATTTAATTGGTGTTTTTTGGAGTTAGGTGTTCATAACCACCTTTCTGTTTTGTTTTATTGCATTTTTTTTCTACTGTAGGAAAATAAACTGGTTTAAAGTTGTCAAAAAGTGCAAAGTAAACCTCAAAGAGATGACCAGAGTGCTTCTCTGATGTTTCAGAAGGGAGTAGCTGATGAGATGTCTGATGAGACAAAACTCATCAGAAGCAGATGGCCCTTCTTAGTTGTACATCAGAAATACTCGTACAGCCAAGAACTACATGCACTGCAGAAGCTTGAGGGGAAAGGAGGCTTTGATTGTGAGTCACAAGCAGAAGCTGCCCACATGGCTGTTGGCAATGGCAGTGACCCAATATGGGTGGGTGCTGGGGGCAGTGTGCCACTAGAGTGTAGATGGAAGGCTCAGGATACCATCCCACTGCCTCTGATGATTTTTTCCAGGAGATGAGGATTTGGATAACTTAGTGAAACCCAATAAAGTGATTTAGATGTAACCTGTGGTCTGCATTTGAGCAGCAGGTAACAGGTTGATGACATCTGATCTATGCAGTGACTATCAACTGTTTATTTATTTGTGCATGGGCAACTGTTCCCACCCTTGGCAGGGGGGTTGGAGCTAGATGATCTTTAAGGTCGCTTCCACCCAGACTGTTCCATGACTCTATGATTCTGAGCCTCTGATCTCTTCTTTTAAACCTAAAGGGTCTTAACACCAAAAATCATCTGTGCTGTACTTTTTCATTTACAAGTTTGAATGAGTCACTCTGGTCTGGATGAGAGTAAGGAACACACAGACATAGCCTCTTAAGAGAAAAAGAAACCAAAACTCAAAACAAACAGCAAAAACATCAACCAAAAAACCAAAACAAGAAAATAATCCATGCTTCTGAACAAAATAAATCAAATCAATTCAGGACAGGGCTAAGGCAGAAGCTGGATAATTTGTGAAGTTGGCAGGCACATGCTAGTGACTGAAAAGGGTGTGCATCACTTGGCTTCAGGGTGAAAAAAACCCTCAACAACATTTAAATAGCATTTAAAGTACAAATTATAAAAGAATAAAAATTATTTCCAGGCTTGCTGCAGGGCATGTGCTAAGATTTCTAGAAGAGGCTAATGGAACCACACCCCTTGGTATCACATATGCTGTGGTCTGGAAGAGACTTGGAGAGATGCCATTGCAATTATTGGCCTTTTGCTGAAGCAATTAATATGAGTGAGACAGTAACTGATTGGAAGCAACAGCAAAATTCTTAGCAAAGTAAAAAAATCTCAAGAAACAGAGTAGCCCACAGGCCTCCCTGTAATTTGAAGGAAGAGATGAAAACTGGTGAGAAGAAACAATGACAAATGATTGACACAGAAAAGGAGATTTAAAAAATACCTCAAGGTTGCTAGCCTGGGAATTTAAATTCAAAACTCTACCTGACAGTAAAAGTTTCCAACTCAAGACATACTTGTTTTTTAATTCTAATTCTGCTGAATTCTACTGTATTTTAAAATGCCCATATTTGAGAGGCAGGAAGTACCTGTCTCCATCTGTGTCAATGACTACCTCTGTGTGCTGGCCCAGAAATATTTCTCAGTTGGTAGTTCTGAAGGTGTGCCAGATCCACATGAAAACTCTTATGTCACCATGAGCTGTGGGACTACACCTGGGCTTCTCTCTTGAGGCACCTTGATGTCCACACAAAGAAATCCCAGTATCTATATCAGCAGAGAACAATTTCACTGTGTATTCTCCAGTATGAATAATTTGAGTGATTCAGGTGTCTGACTGTGGCTAAGGACCACAGAAGATCAAGCAGATCTTCTTAGGACTGAGGAGTCATTCTGTCTTCAGCGACTGCTACTGTGGCACCATATTTGCAGATTAAAAGGGAAATTTGTCTCAGCAATTTCTCACCTGGAGAACTGACAATATGGAAGTAAAAGCCATAAGATGATTGCACAGGGGCAAGTGAGATAAACAGGATGGAGACGTGTTAAGCCTAACTCTCTACTGTCCTCTGCTCTGCAACCTGCTGGCAGCATATACTGGTCTCTCATCTCTTTCCAGTTCCAGACTGCCCCATAGAGAGGATAATTGCATTATACTGTTGCCTAGTCTTCTGTTTGTTCTGAAAATAAAAGTCTCTGTTGTAGATCTAAAGGTAAGAACCTTATCAGTAATTCAGTTTGGTGGCCTGCATTGCTCCAAATGATGATAAAACTCAGTTCCCAATATTTTTTTCTCTTCCTTCCCCCATTTATACTGCCACATTTAAAACACTCTTAAATGAACTTGTAAATTTCAGCCAAGCATTCCAGACACTACCAGACTTCACCTTTCTCTGCAGAACAATGGCTTAATGGGAGACATCTCTCTTGTTGCTGTGGTGAGGATTTAATAGAAAACCTAAAATGAGCAAATACTCTATGCTAAAATAATCACTGGTGCTGCCTGGAGGAAGACAATCACAATTCACAGTAATGTTTCAAAATGTGGGTTGCTTTTGTGTGCATGTATGTTCATTGAAATAAAACTAAAAGCTTTCAAAAACTTTTGAGAAAATACAAAAGCATTAAAATATCTGTTTTGAAATGAAAAGCAGAGATTTCTGCAGAGGTGGCTGCTGGGAATCCTATTTGAAAAGCATTATTCTGCTTGTTTTGGAGCAGACTTCCTATGACGACTCTGAGGATTATGTCAAAACCACATATGTCTCTGTGAAACTTTTCATTTTTAGCAAAGCAACATGTTTTAAAAAAAAATCATTAAAAATATTGTGACCAGGCCTATTTTCCATATGCTGCAGACCTTGGAAGAAAATGGTGGCTGCCTGAACCATTATATTTGGTCTTATATGACAGGCCTTCAACAGCAACACTTCAAAGCTAAGTAATCAGAGGCCCATCTTGAGTGTCTTTTTATCCTTTTTTATGCCTACCAATTTTAAAGAAAAACAAAAAGTATATTCTTTTTAAAATTTGACTAAAACCTGTTTCTCTTCAATGCTTAGAACAAGTGCAGTGTCAACTTACAGTAGAGGGATCTATTTGCATCAAGAAACTTTTGGAAATCTCAGATGTAGAGGCTTCTTATAGAGAGACATGTAAGACTTAAAAGCTACCGAGAATACTTCAGATAGGAAGATTTATATGTGTTGCTCTTGATTGTGTGACCTTGAGCCTTTTCTTGCTGTATCTGTTTTATGAGTTGAGTTTTCAATCACATAATCACTTCCCTTCATATTGGGAAGGAGAGAAAGAAGACATGTTCAAGTGTGTTGGAACATTAAAACGCAACAGCAAGGACTGTGTATCAAACAGGCACACGGACATAATAATTAATAAACTCTCTCCGCTAAACAAAAATTCAAAGATCTGAGTAGGTGGAAGTGCATAATTGTAGCCTCAAAGCAGTTCAGCTTTAGTAAGTGAAGCAAGGCATGAGTTGTATGGGCCTTCCCTTCGGGATATTCCACGTTCTGGAGCTGGCTTGCAGTCATCCTGATTTCTAATACAAGTCAGGACAATTCAAGCTAGATAGTGATGCTCACTGCACTGCAGCTGTGAATATGGATGTTTTTCAACTTTCTAAAATTTTAAGAAACCTCTTTTGAACGCTTTGATTTCTTCCTTTACCTAGGGTATGCAAAGACCTGTTCCAGTAGAGACACCCTTGGTAGCAGATTTGGCATTCAAGTTTTTCATAGAGTATTAGCTAAATAATTATGTAGACTATAAAAAGGTATTCCATAATTAATTTTTGCTGCTTTTATCAAGTATTTCAGGTATGGCATATCTAATTTTAAATCATAGGCTCACAGAATTGTTCAAGTTAGAACCTAAACCACAAACCTAGATCCATTAACCTAACACTGCCAAGTCCTCCACTAAACCATATTCGTAAGTGTCACATCTACACATCTTTAAAATACCTCTCCAGGGATGGTCACTCAACCGCTTCCCTGGGCAGCCTGTTCAATGCTTGACAACCCTTTGAAGGTAAAGAAATTTTTCCTAATACCCAATCTAAACCTCTCATGGCGCAACCTTGGGCAATTTCCTCTCATCCTATCACTTGTTACTTGGGGAAAGAGACTGACCTCCATCTCTCAGAACCTTCTTTCAGGTAGTTGTAGAGAGCATTAAGGTCTCCCCTCGGCCTCCTATTCTCCAGCCTAAATAACCCCTGTTCCCTCAGCTGCTCCTCATAAGGCTTGTGCTTGAGACTCTCCACTAGCTTCGTTGCCCCTCTCTGGACCTGCTCCAGCACCTCAATTTCTTTCTTGTAGTGAGGGGCCCAAAACTGAAACAGTATTCAAGGTGTGGCCTCACCAGTGCTGAGTACAGGGAGACAATCACTTCCCTGGCCCTGCTGGCCATGCTGGTTCTGACACAAGACAGGATGCTGTTGGCCTTCTTGGCCACCTAGACACAAACTGGCTCTTGTTCATCTGGCTGTCAACCAACACCCACAGGTCCTTTTCCTCGGAGCAGCTTTTCAGCCACTCTTTCCAAGCCTGCAGCATGGCATGGGGTTGTTGTGACCCAAGTGCAGGACTGCGCACTAAGCCTTGTTGAACCTCATGAGCTTGCCTTGGCCCATTGATCCAGCCTGTCCAGATCCCTCTGCAGAGCCTTCTTATCCTCCAGCAGATCAACACTCCCATCCAACGTAGTATCATCTGCAAACTTACTGAGGGTGCACTGAATTCCCCTCATCCCCATGACTGCTAAAGATATTAAACAAAACTGGCCCCAGTAATGAGCCCTGGGGAATGCCACTTGTGACTGGCCACTGGCTGGGTTTAACTCCATTCCCCACCACTCTTTGGGCTCCGCCAAAGACGGTTTTTCACCCAGTGAAGTGTATGCTTCTCCAAGCCATGAGCAGCCAGTTTCTCCAGGAGAATGCTGTGGGAATCAGTATCGGAGGCTTTACTAAAAGGTACATAAACAAGATCCACAGCCTTTCCCTCATCCACTAAGTACATCACCTTCTCATAGAAGGAGATCAGGTTAGTCAAGCAGGACCACGGTCCAGAAATTTTCAGTGAATACACGATAAAAAACTTGAACAGTGTTCTCCCTCTTTAGCAAACATTTGCTAGAGGATTTCACAATAACAGTTCATGTTTTCAGGATAAAATCATATGCAAACTAAACATGCTATATTCTGTGTGGGAACACTAACAGTTTTCCATCTTCATTAGGGATGGGTTTGACCCAAACTTTTTTGCTATAGTTATTAAATCATATTACATGTTCCGGTGTTGACAGGTCTGGACATCTTCCAGAATGCTATTGATACAGAAGGCTGCATAATTTCTGTCACTGGGTAAATTTTGAACAGTGCTGTTTATCTGTTTCTTTAGAGACACAACTGTGTGACTGATGACTTTATTTCATTAACAGGATGTATTCATTTCACCAGCTTGTACGCATAATGTGGCAGGGTATCAAAATTACTATCTGGATAACCAAGACAAATGGGAAAACTGAGTTATTTGACTATTCTAAACTCTGGGAATGGTTTAAGAAATATTTCTCCTGGCTTATCCCTCCTGATTCCATTCACTGCCTTCTTCCTTTTTGTCTGGGCAGCAGTGCTTTTCCATGCAGGAGTTATTGCATGGCCCAAGTCTTTTTAGCCAGTTAACCTCTCTCCATAGAGTGTATGCAGCCAGATGAGGTCTCAGGAGTGAATGAAGAGTTGTTTCCTTTTAGTTCTTTGAATATACACCCAGTTTAAAATAATAATAATTTTACACTACCTCTTTTTGCACTTCTTTTGTGAAAAAGAATTACCAGCTAAGCCTATTCCTTAAAACTTTATTTTAGGATAAATTTCTAGTGAATCCCACGCTTGAAGCAAGGCCTATCACAATGTTGCTCATTGTTAAGTTTTGATTAATGTTTCCACTCAATTGCTGACTCACTCTCTTTCCAGCATGTGCAAATATTTAATTTTGTCTTTTTCTGGAACGTGTTCTGTAGAGCCCATTGCTGTAGTATCCAAGCAAATTTTCAACATCAACAATAATATTAGTAATAGAGTAGAGCTTTTGTGATATCCTTTTTTAAAGGGTCTCAGAATTCTCAACTTAACCATCTTAGCATTCACATTAAGCAACTAAGTGCTATTCTGTTGTTTTAGACAGAATGAGAACAGTGTGATATAGCACTGGGAGGTATTTTACTGCAGGTCTGCAGCTGAAGGTTACATCAGAAGTAGTGTAAAAAATCCAAGTATATTAAAGGCAGAGCTGAAGTCTGTAATCCTTATGAAGACAGTTCAGAAAACTATTTACAGTCACATATTTGATGTTAACAAAAGTGAACCAGTTGGGATAAATTTTTCGAAGTCTGTGGTTAATCTAGTGCAGGTTTTCCAGCAGTTCAACCATATCCATGAATAAATCAGAATCTTACTTTCCTTGAAAGTCCAGATTCAGAACTTTTAAAATATTTCTTATTTAGGCTGATTGTAATTTGGAGCTCATCCTTGATGAGGCTGTTGAAAATATAATGTTGCTCTCCAGCTTTATTAGTAAAGCAGATATCTAGTTATCCTTATGCTCTTCAATGAACTTTCAAAGACTGCAAGATATGCCTTAACAAAACCTCCCCTCATAAAAGCCTAGAGGCAGAATCTTTCAAAGTAAAATGACCCTCTGGATCTCTGGGTCACTGAAGTCTCATATCATGGCCATGAAATCCCTCTTTCTTTAATTCTCTGCAGGCCTTCAGGCTGCTTTTCCCTTTATTCTAGCTCTCTTCTTCAGTATCTCAGAAAGAGTAGTTATACTTAAACTTTGAGAGTGCCCCTAATTTTCCCAGAACAGAGCTGATCTGGGAATAACCTTGCTATACTTGTCTGATCCAAAGAGTACTGAATTAACATAGTTTTCATAGAATCACAGAATCATAGAACCATTTGGGTTGGAAAGGACCTTAACATTATCTAGTTCCAGCCCCTTTCCTTGGACAGGGACACCTTTCACTGGACCAGGTTGCTCAAAGCCCCATGCAACCCAGCCTTAAACACTGCCAGGGATGGGGCACTCACTGCTTCTTTGGGAAACTTATTCCAGTGCCTCAGCACTCTCACAGTAAAGAACTTCTTCCTTATATCCAACCTGAACTTCCCCTGTTTAAATTTGAACCCATTACCCATTGTCCTATTGCTACAGTCCCTGATGAAGAGTCCCTTTCCGGTATACCTATAGTCCTCCCTTCAGACAGTGGAAGGCTGCTATGAGGTCTCCATATGGCCTTCTCTTTGCCAGGCTGGACAGCCCCAGTTTTCTCAGCCTGTTTTGCATTTCTTGAAGCTCTCCCTGGAAAATCTAAACACTTGTGTATACATTAAATTTCAAATGTAATAGAAATAGGTCAAAAGCCTCTCACCAGAGAAAGCCTTCTACCCCCCTAATCAGTCAGTGGTTTCTGACAGAGTATTTTCCTCAGTCAGTATGAAATTGCAGCCCAGCCTCCAAAGCCACTCTTGCTTGAAATGTTCTGTCCCTTGTTCCCTACTTTGTAATACCCAAGCTAATATCCCCCAAACAACCAAACAAAAAATACTCCTCGCCACCTGCGCCCCATGAAATAAGGTGTAACTTTTATTGCTGATGTCAAGGATAAATCCTGGTTTCCTTTAGAAACAGGCATGGATTCTGTCTCAGCAGTGCAACTGAAAGAGATTGCTTAATTGCTTTCTGGAATCAGCCATGTCTCACTGCCTGGAAGAGAGCCTTTTCTGTTACCTAATGATCATTAGGCATTTCTTCCTGTCTTGGTGCCTGTGAAGAACACCCTGTTATGCTTTGATACACAGGAGATGCACACTACAATGCTGTTAAGGTGCTGCAGATTATATTTTCACCATGTATTTGGGTGGGGAATGCTTTGTCGTTATTCAGTCATCTTGCATGCCAACTCTTAATGCATGCCAACTTAACCAAAGATGCAAGCATTAAAGCATTCATTCACTGAAACCATGCATCCAAAAAGCTTACAAAAGACTATGGTGAAGACAGGACAGAAAGAGTGCACTTGATCTGTTTGAAGCATGGGATGGCTGAACTAGCTTAGCTGTTCATGCCTACATCAGGACTCATGACGAGGACTGAGTAGGCAGTCTGACCACGCTCATTGGGAACATTTCTGGGTTGCCACTAGTCTGATCAATAAGGTACAGACCACATATTGCACATCTATAATCTGGCTGCCAAAGATCCGGAGGGCTTCTCCGTCGTCTTTTTCTTCAGCATCATCTCAGTCTGATATGCAGGATATCGTAGGCAGGCAAACAGTTTCTGCCTCATGCTGCTAATACAATTGGAGACAACTGGGTCTCCCCATTAGTGTCCAGGCACTACCCTCTGCAACCCTAGTAACCCTTTATATCTCTTGAGTTACAAAAGATGCATTCAGTCAGGCTATTTAACCTTCTACCCATTTCTCAATGAAAGTGAAACAGATGAGCTCTGACATGAAGCAGACTATGCTTTGAGGCAGGAAATGGCATGCGGAAAAAATGTTTCATGCTGAAGGTAGCTGCCATATGGCAGCTTCCGTAAGAATGAAAATACTGGTTCTGTTCATGGGCCATATGGTTCAGTTTTTTCTCTCTCTCAAGAGCCAGAAGAAGAGCCTTTTGAAGAACAACACAAAGCAAACTGCCTTTCCTCTGGTGCCCCAGTACTCTCCTAGCCTTCATTTCCATCACAACTGATTTCCTGAGCCTTGAAATCATTTGTAATCAAGTGATTTCCTTTGTGGCTAATTTAGTAACTCCCAGGGTGGATCTCTCTTCCAAGTACTTCCTCTGTCCCTTCTGAACCCACATAAACTTCATGCACCTACATAGAGCTCCTATGTGGTGCTTAGAAAGCCAGTGACTCAAGCCCTTCTGATGCCACAATGGCAGAATGTATATGGGTATATCTGCCTGCATATAGCTGTTGGCCCATGATGGTATTCTGGCACCTAGAAAAGTATATATTATTACTTTCCTGGTGTGGCTGCAGGATGAATATATTGCATACCAATATTTGTCAGTTATTATATCAGGAAATATCAGGACTTCAAATCTGCTATTCTATGAAGTACCAGGGCAGCTCAACTTTAACCACTCGAGTATATAAATGAATTGATTTTTTTTTTTTTTGAGTACTCATCTATAGAAACCTAAAGTGACTATAATAGTACCTGTTTACCGTAAAGGGACACTTTAAAAACAGATTAATATTTGTGAAGCACTCACAGCAATAATCACTATAAAATTTTACAAGGAAGACCAATTTTTAGAAAGCTGAGAACATGCAGTTAAATACATTATTACAGTGCCTTCCCACAAGAAAGCTGGGAAAACATTATACAGACCACCATAACCTGCTGTACACAGTGCAACCTTAATACTTGTTTTTTCAGTATTCCTCTGAGGACTTACTTAATAACAGATATTAATCCAAGTTACATGATCCTGATCTAGATCCAAATGTAGCTGAAATATGAGGTGGCTCAGACTCATGATTTCTAAACAGGAATTGTCAGAAATACTGTGTTCCTCTTCGCCAGCATATCTGAAGTGAAAGATGCTGTCGAGAGTCAAAATACAAATCCACTGGCACCATTAGAGTGGTGCGTACTAATGTTAAAATTCAACAGAAGAGATGAAGGTATAAAGTCGATTCCACTGCCATCTTTTAATTAAGAGCATTTCTGTCTTTGGCCTCTTTCTTAGGACTGGACTTAGAAAGAATCATCCCAGGAGCGCAAGGCAATTCTGTAATAGAAATAGCATGTCCTTTCTGCTCCTCACTGGGCCATTTCTAGGAAATTGAGTTGCATTCTGAGAAGATGAGCCTATTGACCTATGCTATTCAGTAACACACTGAGAAGCCAAGTTGATGTTCTGTTGTGCTAGCCTGGTTTTTACTGTGAATCACAGTTGGAGTTGAGGGAAACCTTGAAAGACGCTTTTTCTCCTGTCCCATAGGTATATGGATGTGTCTGACTGGGTGTTCTGCCCTGTTCCAGTCTCTTGTTCACACCATAGCACAAGTTACGAGGGAATTGCTCTGCTTGTGACTCCTAAAAGCACCTATGATGTGGGTATCTCATGACCATTTCTGAAGACACTGAGGCATGAGAAGAATGTGAATATTTTAGAAGCACCCTTGTTGTGTTACTAATATTCCTTCAGTGTGAATCTAGTGCCACTCTCTGTAAAGGTTTGTGCATGTCAAACTAATAAATGGCCAAAAAAAATCGACGTTTATGACAATGTATTGTTAAGACTACAACAGGTAACCATGTTATTTATTTTCATGTATACAGCACTGTGTTTTATATATCCTCCAGTATGGTCTTGTACAATCTAGAACATCTGACTACTAAATCTATTACTTACTCAGACTTTGTTATAAAAATGAATGTTAATATAAAATATAACCTGTAACCATGGAATTCCTGGATAAAATCATACTCAAGAACTGAATGCCTCATTCCAGAAGAGAATCATAGAGTCACAGAATCAAATAGGTTGGAAAAGACTTTTAAGTTCATCAAGTCAAACCATTACTCCAGGACTGCCAAGACTACCACTAAACCATGTCACTGAGGGCCTCACCTACACAGTTTTTGAACACTTCCAGGGATGGTGATTCCTTGGCAGCCGGTTCCAATACATGACCACCCTTTTGGTGAAGAAATTTTTCCTAATATCCAATCTACCTCTTGTCCTATCAGTTGTTACACGGGAAAAGAGACCAGCTGCCTCCTGGCTCCATCCTTCTTTCAGGTAGCTGCAGAGGAAGACAATATCCCCCTAGAGCCTTCTCTTCTCCAGGATAAAAGGCCTCTGTTCCCTCAGCCATTCTTCATAAGACTTGTGTTCCAGGCCCTTCACCAGCTTTGTTGCCCTTTGCTGGACCTGCTCCAGTAACTCAATATCTCTCTTGTAGTGAGGGGCCCAGAACTGAACACAGTATCCAAGATGCGGCCTCACCAGTGCTCTGTACAGGGGAAATCGCATATTGGTTCTAAGTATATAAATAACTTTACATATCTAAGAAAAGCTCCAATTTTTCAGACTTGGGCCAGTGTCTCTACATTCTGTTTGTTTAAAAATTACTAAGCAATTGCAACACCAGCCAACGGCCCAACAAATACATTTGCTCCTTTGTATGTCATTAGAGTGCCAAGATCCAGCAGAAATTGAGCCTTCAGCACATTTTGCACATTTCAGTAGTAAAGAAACTCAACCTAAAAACTCTTTACACTTAACTGATCTATTGATCACTACATCTACATAGATCAGCCAATATTTCAAGACTAAGTCATAAATTGTAAGTCTTTATTTTAAGAGTAAGATACCTAAATGAAGCCTGATGCCCGAGAAATGTGAACACACAATTATTAGGCCCTTCTAATATTTCTTGCATTAGGTATCTGAGTCATATATTATCCCCTTAAATTTCTCAGCACTTCTGAGTATTATGACAGTGATGTTAATTGCCAGACTGTGGTGGTACAGAGCATGATCCATGCTGTAAAAGTGTTGATTCTTTTACTTCTTCAACGTAAACTCACAGGGTGCAATAGACAGTGTTTGTAGGGTGCCACCAATTTCAGAATGTACCTCTAAAACTGATAAGTTTTCCAGAAATTCATTTGTAGCACAGGCTTCATAACAGAAGAAGTTTCCTTTGGCAGAAGGAGATAAAAATGTAGACTCTCGACGGCACAGAAATAAGCTTCTTGTTAAAGGGCAGTATTATACAGGTCTCTTGATGGAATTTTCTTGCATAAGTAACTTCAGTGAAGCTACGTCTGCTAGAGTCGATCAGTGTGAAAAGAAGGTATGCATATTCCTGAAAAAGAAACACTAATAGAAGAAATAGCAAAAATAAAATGGCATTCCGTTTGTAACAAGGATTCCTTAAAAGGTAGTTCAACAAAATTTTGTTTAGTTCTACCACTCATCCTCATTGTGATTTGTGGGAAACCATTACTTTACAATTAATTTTCACACCTGCCAACAGGGAAAGAAAATATTTATCTCTGTATGGGAAGTGTTGTGTCATCTCTATGTGAAAAGAATTGCTCAGATGCATATAACATAAATTTTATTTCAGTATATATGATGGAATTTGTTCCACAATTGCTTCCTTGTCAAAATTCTCATTAACTTTTGGGGGTGGCTTTGACTTTGCCTCTGGTCTGTAAGAAGAATTGCTAGCAACATTTCTGTATGTCTTTGGGAAGTGAATATGCCTCTCACAGTGCAATCACATTATCTAAGGCTGGCTCATATAAACAGCGGTTTGCAGGACAAAGCCATGACCTTGGCATTCAACTTTTACTCTTCTCGGACGACTTCCCACAGAACATGTGCAATTCTGCTCTAAGGAAATAGCACCTACCCTCTGCTCTAAGTAAATAGCACCTACCCTCTGATCTGTTCAATGTCTTGCTAAAGCACTGCATAACACTAGGAAATCTGCCAAGTTTGCCTCCAGCCAAGCCTGCTCTGGAAGACTCATCTGGACTTCACTAGCGCAGAGGCAGCCCTGAGCACAAAGGAAGGTTAACAACACGTTTACCTGAGGAGCTCTCAGCCTAGCCAGAAACCTGTAAGAGTTACTGTAGACAGAAGAAATTACAGAAGGAGAGACCAACACTGTTTTTTAAATATTATGCATGTATATGAGAGACTGATTGCAGATAGTAGAAAGATTTGAATGACTTAACAGCTTTGGAGCAGATCCTACATTTTTTGGTAACTTCTAGTACAAAGCTCTTGCTAGTACAAAGTAAACTGGTTTAAGTATTTCCTGTGACTCATTGAAAAGTAAATGAGCTATTTAATAGGACTGCAATGTTCATTTCAATGGATATAATCTAAGGCCAGTCAAACTACACTGGCAGAGTTATGTAAATCACTATTGGGCTAGTAGCAACTGATAAGATAATTGTTAAAACACCATTAACAGGAAAGCACTCTGTGTGAAAAAGCAGTGTTGGATCAATGCTTATTTAATTACTGTGTGATTTCAGTTCTGGAACCTGGTTCCTTATTGTTACCTGACTAATTTAAATAATGAGATGCTGTGTGTTTTGTTCACAGAAAACATTATTGTAGGCTGTCTTCAATATGCAAGGAAATGCTTTGGATGCAGTTAACCGTGCAGTAGCTATACTACTGAAAATAAGAATTTTTAAGCTAAAAGTATGTTTCACGCTTAAGAAAACAGAAAATCTCTAACTGAATCTGAATACCTTACACCACAGCTAAACAACGACCATGAGACAGGAAAATGTCCCAAATATCCTTTCACACAAACTACAAATCCAGACTGGGAACCCAAACTGACAATAGCTTCTCTGGATAATTATAATGGAAGACTGAAAGTCTTTTTTTGGTATCCTGCAGTCATAACACATATTTAAGTGTATATAAGAAGTTGCTTTGATTGTATCTGGATACCATATACAATGAAAATGAAGAAGTTCAAAGTATTTTAATTTAGGCCTTTTATTTCATATGAAATTGACAGAATTGCTTGCTGGTGAAACAACAAAGTGCAACCAAAGTTCTTAAAACGAAGGTGAATTTTAAATCAACAAAAAGCTCTTCCTGTGCTTGCTAATTTAAGTGAAACCTGAGCCACTAAAAACCTAGAAAAAAGTCAAAGTCATTGCCAATAGCTTTGATTAGCAATAAAAAGGGACATAAGAACAGGCTAATCATGCAAGGACATTAAATATTAAAAAGGAGCTATTGATTTAAAGTGCTATTGTGTAAACTAAGTAGCAGTAGCTATTGACCAAAAGGTAGACCATATGTTTTTGACAACGTGTCCACCAACCTGTTAGTATTTATACAGTTGTCTTGTAAATACTACTTACTCTATCTAGTTTCACATTGTTTTTTTTTAATCTAGGTTTTAAAAACAGACTAAAATAAGAGAACAAACATTCCAACCTATTCACCTATTATCATTACACACATTAATTTATGTTTCTGTGTTTAGGAATATGTAGAAAAAGAAGTAAATAATATCCATTATTCTAAGGACACTTTTCTTATATTCCAGTTCCCAAGAAAAAGGCATCAATGCATACATATAGCCTAGGTGTGATGACATGCATCTGTGAGTTACAAGTACATATACCTTTGCCAAATATCGGAGACTTCTCCAAGAAGACAAGCCACAGGAAATGGGAAGTCCTCTTAGGAAGATGGGATATCCCTTCCATTGTTCACAGGGGATTGGACAGCAGAAAGGTGGAAGAAGTAAAGAGGAGAAGACCCTGAGCTTACCTCTTTTACTGGTCTTCCTCTGCTCCATTTCCAAATAACTTACATGTTTTCAGCAGAAATACACACCTGCAAGATTTTACTGACACCTCATACAACAAATGCACATGCTGGAAACACTTGCATGTCATAAGAAGATAGCAAAGAACACAAAACAGTGTTTTAAACTCTAACATTTTCTAGAACCAAGATGATCATTCTCATAATGTACAGAGGGACAACTCACACATGTAAAGTTAACAGGTGCCTTAATGCATTAGTAACTCTGTGACTCTGAATCTCTCAGATAAATAGCTAGAATTCTACATGGCATTTTTTGGCTTTATTTTGTAACTTCTCAACTCAGGACTATAGGCATTTTTTGTATGCTTAGTTTATACCCTAATGATGATAAGAGCCTTTGTGGTGTGCTGAAATACAAAATCAATGCAATGCACTTAAGGAAAATAAGTATAAATAGAAAATATTTATATAGTAGTGGATTAAAGCACTGGAGAAAGTAGTATACAGAATAATTCCACACTAGCAGTGAGGTGGATGTGATGAGCAATCTTTTAAGTCCATTAACTCCATGATTCAGTGACTATCTCATATATATATATATATATAACACACTACATAACAGTCTGTGACTTTCTGGTTTCTTCCTGTAGCTTCTAAAACAATTTAAATTTATATTTGTTACTTTATTATTTTTAACTCGATGTATTTTTAGCATCTGTTCTTTCCTGGGAGTGATGTGACAGAATATATAATGTAGAAAACACTGCGGAAGTGATATCCTCACTTTAGGCTCACCTTTGCCATCTCTAGTTCATTTGCAGTTGTGGCACAGAGACTACCGTGATGAAAGCAAATGCGGAGCAATCTCTTTAGGAATAATATTAGAGGTGGTTTAGTGTGGTATATTAAAATGTGTGTGCATATACAGAAGTACGCGAAAGGGCTTTTATTTTCGTATGGTAAGGGTCTAGGAAAGTCTTTAAATGTACACTGTGCATTTTGCCTTGATTTTTAAATGAGGCCAAAATTAAGAGAATAAGGATTTATCTTGGCTTCAGAAGAAATGTTCTGTGGTGTAAATAGTATGGTATGGCAGTATAAAGAGTTACAGACACATCAGTGAGTGAAGCATGCATCTGGACCAAGAGATGAAGCAGATGTGAGTTTCAACTTTCACACAGATCACTCCCTCAAAAAGAAGACAATGATGATTTGCTCCTACATTCACCAAGGGAAAGTGGTCAACAGATCATGAAGTGTTAGCACTGTGATCAGGTCATTGAGAGATGCACAGTGATAACTTCCTGGCCTGTGCATGCTTAATGGCAAATGAAGTCACTGAGAGGATGTGCTCAGGGAAGGATATATCAAGCTCCTTAAGAAGCTCTTCAGAACTGATATTTTTTGGTGAGACTAATTCTGTATATTCCCTTCTGGCTCAGCTGAGACCTTTTCCCTGCCTTATGACATGGAGCACATTCAGGTTTTCTACCCAAATGAGGAGCACAGTGGAGCCAGCTAATGTATGATGCAGAGGAGTAAATCCCTGCTTGATTCTGCTCAACACAGTCACTTGCCTGTGCTGGACTCCCATTTCTCTCCAAGTTATCCTAAGACACATTTGCCTTCACCACCATCATGCCTTTCAGGGGCAGGGTTTATGGCAGAAAAGTCCCTGCATACAGAAACTCAATCCAGATTCCCACAGGAATCCCTGCACAATGAATCATGCTGCAAAGGCACACCTTGTCCTTTATTGTCTGTTCTTATACCTGAGGGCATGAAATTTTTATTAAAACTACTATTTATTTGTTTGTTTTTCATAGAAAATAGTATGGATCAGCAAAGCATCTCATGGGAAACATTTGCCACCCTTAAGAAAATCAGACATGTTCCAGGATACTGCAAGCCTAAAAAATTAATTATTTTGACTGAAAATATTGGGGTTTATGATAAAGTGTTTCTACTTTCAAAAAGATTTTGTGAATGTTTTTGATGTCCTGACACATTTCTTTTTCCAGTATCTACCAAATACTGTAGAACAGAACAAGATGTGGAAGAAAGCAATACACTGGACACAGAAGGAGTTCACCTAAAAAAGAGGGCATAATCTCTGTGTGTGTACCCACCTCTAATAAACATTAGCCTTTTTGCAGAAATCTCTATGAGATTGTCCAGGGAATTTGATGGAACCTGTGGTTAATAATTGATCATCTTCCTATGTAAAACTGCAAGTTGCATGACCTGGTGAACAGCATATAGGGGAAGAATGTAGTAAGTAAATATTTAGCCACTAGCTTATTATTTCCATTTGTATTATGTAGAGCAAACAGTACTGTGTACAAGCTGCCACTTCCTTAATAAGGAAAAAAGGTAGTAATGCCAATAAAAGGTGATTTTTATTACAGAATAGTAAAGTGGTTACAGATTTTGAATGCTTTAACTTCACTTATTAAACAAAGATTCTTCCATTAGTGCATAGTTCAGCTATTGCCTTTGTTTGCAGTACAGTTTGTATTTCTTTGAAAAGTGTTGGAAACAATCTGTGAAGGAGTTGCCTTAAAAAGAAGAGGTGAGAGGACTTTATAACTACCTCCAAGTGTATAAAAATTAGTGCTTCAGAAATGTTCAGGGCCCTTAATCTTGAGATGTTTCCTCTGAAGTGCTTTTTTCAGTATACAATCTATGTGCTTTAAAATGTTACATGTGTTATGAAAACAAAGAGGCTTAGGATGATCTCATTGCATGATTTATGACTGTAAACGTAACCACAGATGCTTCATTTTCTGGAGATCCTCCTGAGAATCAGAACACCAAAAAGTTAATCTTAGCACCTGCACCCAACCACAGCCTTGGAAATATGTGTCATTATATAATCAACATGAGCAAGCCATTGAGTCGAAATTGGGAACACCCAAACTGGCTGTGCAAGCTCAGATGTTAAGACAAAGAGCATGGGTACTGATGTGCATTAACCATACATAATCCAATTCTTACCTAAAGTAAAATAATGAAAATATTAAGTAATTTCACTGTAACTCAAAGTCTTACAGTGGAATGTAACTCTGGTGTATTCTGGCGAAGAGTGTTTTGTTTTACAGAGCACATGTTCTATTCTAATATACAGCAATAAGAAACTCTTTCAAGAAAGTACTTTTGCCAATTATTCAGATTTGGTATTCATCCTTCTTTTTTATCCTATTTTAAAGCTCTCAGGCATCTGGGCAGTCAACTGGAAAATGTTGTTAGACATATGTGACTAATCACATACCATTAACAGTGAAGAGCCAATAGTAAAATGAAATACTCTTTGGAACAAACAAACAAACAAACCCAACTGAAATTTATTTCCTAAGTTCTTTGGCACAAGCTTAAGGATAGCAAAATATGTTTACAGTGATCACGGTGAACCTGTGAACAACATGAGTGCTGAAGGAGCTGGCAGAGAAGCTTGCTAAGCCACTTTCCATTACCTATCAGCAGTCCTGGTCTAGTGGGCAGGTCCCAGAGGCTTGGAGGTTGGCCAGTGTGACACCTCTCTACAAAAAGGGCAGGAGGGAAGACCCTGGAAACTACAGGCCTATCAGCCTGACCTCAGTGCAGGGGAAGGTCATAGTGCAGATGATCCTGAGTGAGATCATAAAGCATGTGTGGGAAAATTGAGGGATCAGGCCCAGTCAGCACGGGTTAATGAAAGGCAGTTCCTGCTTGATCAACCTGATCTCCTACGATAAGGTGACCCACATGGTTGATGAAGGAAAGGCTGTGGACATTGTCTATTTGGACTTAAGTAAAGCATTTGAAACTGCCTCCCACAATGTTTTCCTGGACAAATTGGCTGCTCATGGTCTGAATAGGTCAATTCTTCCCTGGGTTAGAAATTGGCTGTATGGCCAAGCCCAAAGATTGGTGGTAAATGGCATCACATCTAGTTGGCAACCAGTCCCTAGTGGTGTCCCTCAGGGCTCGGTGTTAGGGCCAGTGTTGTTTAGTATCTTCACTGATGATCTGGATGAGGGGATTGAGTGCACCCTCAGTAAATCTGTGAACAGCACCAAGTTGGGCAGGAGCGTTGATCTGCTGAAGGATGGGAAGGGTCTGCAGAGGGATGTGGACAGGCTGGATTGATGGGCTGTGGCCAGTGGTATGAGGTTCAACAACACAAAGTTCCAGGTCCTGCATTTACACCACAACAACCTCATGCAAAGCTTGGGGAAGGCTGGTTGGAAAGCTCCTGGGCAGAAAAGGACCTGGGGGTGCTGACTGACAGATTGACACAGCTGAATCACCGTCCTGGAAGTGTTCAAAAAACATGTAGATGAGGCCCTCAGTAATATGCTTTAGTGGTGGTCTTGGCAAACACATCTTTTCCAACCTAGTCAGCTCTATGTTTCACAGGTAGGAAGATCTTTTTTTGTGAGAAACCCAGTCTCATAAGCGTCATAAGCACAAGAACCTCCTATCTGGAACTCATAGTAACAGCACTATCTTGAGCGTCCACTCAATTCACTTGAATTAGCTTAGTGGGAGTGTGTGCAATCCCTGACGGGGAGAGAGCTGCATCCTGATCTGACCAGGCGTGCAGGTGACCTGCCTAAAATCTGCTGGACAGCAGCATCCCCAGTTCAAGCATCAGCTCAAGTATCAGCCGATGGCCACCTACCTTCAGTTTAAGTAGCACTTAAAAAGAGTTAGAGATACTGCCTGGTGAATGAGAACTGCCCCAGGGAAACACTTGAGCTGCAACTTAAGATAAGCAAGCATGAAAGGTAAGCAAACCTGGCAAAGACAGACCAGAACAGATAGAGGCTAAGATCGTATGATAAGACCTGGAATAGGGCAAAGCTGAATATGTTACTGGGTGGCCTGCCTGAGGTGAAAAGATTTCTCATCCCCTTTCCAGAGAGATTTTGAAAATAAATCTGCCAGTTCTAAAGGGTATATAAGCCTGACTGGTGTTTGGGTTCTCCTGGAACCAGGCTAGTATTCAATTTCACATATCCCAAACTCCACTACAGCATGTTAGCTTTTCATTTCCTTATGTTGGCCTAAAAACATAGAAAAGAGGTGATTACATTCTTCCAAATTGCTAGTTAAATATATGTCTTAATGGAATAAAAGCATTGTGGGCTCAGGGTATTTTTAGGCTGAAGTACTGAGTTCCCACAATGTTTCTTCCTGAACTGTCACTGCTCTTGAAGAAACACTAAAAGAACTTGTTTATGCAACATTTTTGTGGGCCACCCTCTTCCATATTAGGCTGATCAGGTGAAAAGAGAAAATAGATCTGTAGAAATGACTTTCTCTCACGTGTTGTCTTTGTGAGGCTAGGAGAGCTTGGATGAAACCCCCCCAGGCTCAATTTCCTCATTCAGCCACCCAACCTGCAGTCCTGCTGCAGCTGATGGGGATAGTTCCTTCCTTCCCCTTTGCCCCAGCTATGATATTCTACTGTAATGCTGGTGTTGGCAGCAGCAGTCATGCGGCACATGGTCAGCTGGCTCAGGACACTCCTCTGACAGCTATGCCCTTTTTTATGGCCTCGTGTTCAGCTCTGTTCATGAGCCGCTCCATCTTGCCGTGTGGCTGGACACTGGCTGGTGCATCTTCTCAAGCTGCCCCTGACCAGAAGTCAGGCGCAGACACAGCAATGAGTGTGCAGGATCCTGGCATCCAGGCCACTGGGAATGGCTCTGCTGACACTAAGTAGGTGTTGAAAAGGCCTCGTTTGGTTGGGGGAGCGCGTGGGCTGGCTGCAGTTTCCAAGTCTGGGACACCACACCCGCGGGCTCGCTTGTGCGAAGGCAGCAGCTGTGCAGTCCAAGGGAAACAGAATGAGATGCAGCTGCTGGGTCCGGTGGCGAGCTCTGCTCTGCCACTCCCTAATACATCCCAGAGGCCGCCACAGGTCCCGAGGCTTTCCAAAACATGTTCCTAACCCAGATATGATACACTGACCCTGGGACCCTATCAAATGTTGATTCACTTCGAATCGTGGACACATGTTGAATAAACTAATTCAGTTATTAATGACAAATATATGAAATCACCACTTATTACAAAAGGAATTCACTTTTAGTCTTGTTATCCTTTTCAGTTGCCTCCAACTCTTAATACCTTAGCCCACGTGAACGGCCAGAGAGATTTATAACGTATTAAAAGCAGGGCTCTTTTAAAGGCAATCAGCTTGCGGGAGGTAGGAACCACAGATTTAATTTCTTTTTCAGTGCCCCAACACTCACATTAGTTTTATTAATTTATTTATTTATTTTAAATCTGCAGTGCGCTAAAGGCTTCTCTGCCAAATGTTACAGTATACTAAAAACCACCTAAAAATAAGGATTTAGAATGGAAAGACTGACACACCAACGCTAAAAATGCCGGAGTTCTGTGCTCTTATACTACTTCTTTTGTGTGTATTTTTCCAAATGGAAGGGACTCGTCAAGATTATTAAAGTTGAACATTGGCCGTATATTTAATTTCCAAAGTTCTGGAGTAAAACATCCAGTTTGACAGAGCAGCTTGAATATCTCACTCTCCTGAAATCAATGAAGGGCCGGAGTTCTGCAGCTGTGCCTGTGACGTAGAAATTTTAATAGCTTTAGAGAAACAAGAATTGAAGTTGGCACATTCAAATTGTAAATACGATTTGATAATTACAGTATCTGTGATCTCGTAGTAGCTTTTCCTTCATATCGCAACATTTTTTTTTCAATACTTTTATGCTGGCTCATGGCTTTTATTTACATTTTCTGATGTAACCAGAAACACTCCAAAAAATCTGAAAATATTTTCCTTCAGTAATTAGAGGGTGCTTTACTTCTTTAACCTAGTCATATTGCAGAAATAATTTGTTTAGGTTTAGAAATGGAAAGTTCTTTTTATAAACTTTTTACTGTGCATAATGGGTGCTGCTGGTAACTTGCTAGGCAAATGATCCCCTGTTCTGAATTACCCCCAGCTTTAGTAGCCTGCGCTGCAGCTGGAGCTACTGGTAGCCCCAGAAAAGAAAGTACCACGAAGCTTCTATGACATGTTTCTTCTGTGCTAGTTGGTATTTTTGTTAATGCTGAATTATGTCAGGGTGCACTTGGATAAAAATTGAAATGCAATTAATGTGCCTAGAAAGAATTTTAAATTTTTTGATCATTGGATTAAATTTTTGAAATAGGAAATAAAATTAAAAGTAGGATTATGAAAATATGCTTTGAATTTTAAGATGATTGATTTAGTAAACCATCTGTATGCATAATTAGGTAAACAATTATTTCAGAACAATACATCTTACATAAACAGTTGGCTTGATCTTACCACCTTTTACTTTTTTATTGATTAATTTAATTTTAATTGATTTATAAAGAAAAAAAAAATCTTATTTTTCTCTTAAGGCTTTCTTTACATTGTCCACATTAAATAGAGGCCTTTAAAAATATCTAGTGGTTTCACCATTTTTTATTGCCGGCTTCAAATAATGTTCAGCTTGCCCACATGATTTGTTATCTCCCTTTCACATGTGCCTGATGAGCTGATAGAACTGAAATGTCCTTCTAAGGTGTGGATAGTTTAACCCCTCTCAGCCCTAAAATCCTGAAAAACCTAAAATTAAAAAAGTTCTAAAGTGCTTTGCAAGCTGTGGCCGGGAGTTTCAAAGTCATCTTCCTATAATAGATTTAGGCATCTACATCTGAATTTAGGTATCTGAGTAAACCAGCCTCTTTCTTTGCATGGAAGAAGGTCAATGACAAGAGCAGGCATTTGCCACCTCAGAGATCCACCGTTGACTAGATGCCTAACATCAGGCGTGCAGAGCTGAAAAGTCAGATCAGAGTGCAGCAGAGCATGTTAGCTGCTCCTGCAAAAACTGTCAGGTCAGTTACCTTGCGCATTTTATTTTACCAGAGAGAGTGAACGGTCTACAAGGTGGAAATGACAAAAGAACTTGACTTGTTTAACATTCCTGTGGCTCTTACACTGAAAATCGTCTTTGGCTCAGGTTGATGGTCCTTTTCATTGACTAGCTGGTGTGAGTGATCGTAGAAATACCTGGTGATCTATTGTTGCTGAAGAAATTAATTCTACTAAGGGTTGGAACTTACCCTCTGTGTAACACGATTTCCTTAGTCTCCTGAAAACTCCATAACTAGTTCAAGATGGTGGGTTTTAGCAAGGTTTTGAATATGGTTTCTAAGCAGGCAACATACATTACATCTGCAGTTAGGTCATTATTCTGTCACTTGAAAAATCTTGGGCAGTTGTCCAAGAAAAATCAGATGACTTTAGATATTATTGCAAAATCATCTGATTATTCAAAAAATGTTAGAAGTTATATTGGCATCATTAGATATCACTGAGCCAAGAAAATGTCATAATTGGAATACACTGGGGATAAATTAACTTGTACTTTGTGTAGATCCCAAGTTAGTTTCACAATACCTCTTCAAATTGTCATCAGTTAACAGGAAGAAAGTTTACAAAATTCACTTGTTAAAAACTTTAATTGAGGAGACAAGGAGGCAATCTAAACACAAAGATGTCATTATTTGAGAAAAAAACTAGGTCAGTTTATACTGATTGTAGGAATTTTAGGTATTTACACAGCTTTATGGTGAAGTTTGACTGAAGTTATATGAAACTGGTAACTGCTCCAGTGCTACGGCAAAGCTTCCCTTGCTGGATACTGGGAACTGACTGGCTTCCCAGTACTGAGTTTCTACTTAAACACCCAATAGATGTTTGTGTGAAAAAACAGTAGGTTGCAATAGCTTCTCTTCCCACGCAACATTCAGTACTTTGTGGACTATAAACATGGGAGTAAAGGGGAAGTTCCTTCCAGAAACTTCTTATCTTTGGTAGCCTCCTTGCCTCTGATTTGCCCTAGCCTGTTTTTCTTATCCAAATGATTCCTTGTCTTTAATCCTTTCTGCTTTTGATTTCTTGTGTATATACTCTGTAGGCAGGGCTGTGCATGAGAAAATACATTACAAATGTTGCCCTTTACCTTCTCAGGAGCATGTGATGATTCAAATATATAAAAATAGGCTTTAGGGAAGTTTCCCAACAAATCACTTTCTTTAGCAAGAAGGAGATCCACACAGAATTGCAATATACACAAATACAGTTGGGTAGAGTTTTTTTGGGTACAGACCAGAATTACCAGGATGGGTCATCACCACACACGATGAGATCCCAGAAACTGTCTCTATCTGGTAAAGGATGAGAAAAGTCTTGGTCATTGCTCAGGCATTCTGATGCTAGGAGAGGAGAGAAGAAGAGAGGAAAGGAAAGGAGAGAAGAGCTGTGAAATGTGTACAAGGAAGTGATTTTACTGTGAATTAAGACATATTAAATAGATCTCTAAGAAACTATTGTTTCCTATAAGCATTTTTCTTATCTCTGGGTCCACAAACTGAAAGACAGGTTCATATTATCGTTAATCTTCACATGCTTTTATCACAAATATTTGAATTTTAAAATCTATCTATTCTATCTTTTATCTTAGCAATATATAATTTCTAGCCTCTTATTGTGGCCTGTTAAGTCTTCACTGATTTCTAACCCTACTTTGGAAACATTGAATTAAGCAATAAAATAAAGGCCCAATAAAGGCCCAGAAGTCTTCAAACAGGAAGCCTGGAACAACATGCATTTTCTCCTTCCGCTATTTTTTACTTGAGTCAAATGAATGAAAATGCTCTCAAATCCCATCCTTTCACAGAAAAACAGTAAGTTAAGAGGAAAAAGATGTGGTAAAAATTGAGCCACTGTCAGGATTTTTTTCTACCACCTATGACTTAGACCACAGTTTCTCATAGAAAAAAAAAACCTAAACTTTTGTTCTCATTTTTTGATGTCCAGAAATCGGTAAACTTGATCTATTCAGACATCATGTCCTGCCTGACTTCTTCCATATAGATCACAAATTTTCTCAGCACTCAGAGATGTTTTACAGGGTTTGCAATTCAGGAAGTTTCTGTGGGATATACATATGTGGTATACAGATGAGACTGAGAATTAGTCACCTTCCAATCACTCACATATACATTGACTGAATGCAGGATTTTATTTGTACACCTTTTCTGAATGGATATATTGCACCTTCTAAAGAGAATCTCCATACAAAAAGTCTGTATACTAGATATTGGGGCAGAAGCCCAATGTCCTGAGAAAGACATAACACAGTTTTTCACCAAGAGTGAAATGAAAATAAATACCATGAGCTTGTCAAGAATATATTTATAATATAATTATAATTGCATTATAATTATATTATAATATATAATTTATATATAAGAATATTCTTGCTAAGAATAAGCCCTCAACAGAACTTGAATAAGTAACAACAAACATCTGTCTGCACATTTGGTGCTCATCATTTCAAAAGGGAGGAATTTGCAAGCAGTTACCACACGGCAATATCTGGCATTACCACTTTCACTATATTTAGAACAGGAAATGATTGCATTAACTGACACGGTAGTCCCATGAGTGCTTCAGGCCGAGACTGCCACTGAAGGGAGTGGCCATGCCTCACCCCCCATGCTGCTCCCTGCTCCTGCCCCAGAGCCATCCTCCGCTCTTCATGCAAAAGCATCCTGTGTGGTCCCTCAGCCTCTGGGCTGAGGCACAAACCCATGTCAAAGACCCACTTACAAGTACCCCAGTTCACTGGTTGGGCAAGCAAGTAACTGCAGTGCTGGTACAAAGCAGGTCATGATGTGAAAAGGAGAGAAGGATGAGCAGCTGGAGAAAAGCAGATGTGCTGCACTGGCTTAGTTTGTCTTAGTCACTGTACGAAACTGCAGCAGCAAACATTGACTTCTGCTTCATATATGTGCAGGAACTGAATTTCCTTATAATTGCATTCTTTATAATCAGATATCTCAATTTATGGCTGAGGAATATTTGGCAATTTCACAGTTATTTATTACGGAACAGTAACATTGGTACAATTCAAAACTCAGTTTCATATCTGAAAATCCTGTAGTTTGTGGTTAGCATCCATTCACAAAGAATAATGATTCAAGGGGTATCAGCAGGTTTCTTGATCCTGTGCTCTGAGCAAGTATGACCAGCCTGAAAATCCATGAACAGGGAGCAGGCATGCCTGGGGAATTTACACTTGCATTTCTTAATGAATTTACCCACAGAGACTTTCCATATAGTCCTTAATTGTAATGGCCTTTTACCACTTACTTTTCCCTACAGAAAACTTTGAGAGGACTTAGATCACAGAATAGAACAGTTAGGGTTGGAAAGGACCTTAAGATCATCTAGTTCCAACCCCTCTGCCATGGGCAGAGATACCTCACACTAAACTGTGTCACCCAAGGCTCTGACCAGCCTGGCCTTGAACACCGCCAGGGATGGAGCATTCACAGCCTCCCTGGGCAACCCATTCCAGTGCCTCACCACCCTCACAGTAAAGAACTTCCTCCTTATATCCAATCTAAACTTCCCCTGTTGAAGTTTGAACCCATTACCCCTTGTCCTGTCACTACAGTCCCTAATGAAGAGTCCCTCCCCAGCATCCTTATAGCCCGCCTTTCAGATACTGGAAGGCTGCTATGAGGTCTCCATGCAGCCTTCTCTTCTCCAGGCTGAACGGCCCCAACTTTCTCAGCCTGTCTTCATACGGGAGGTGCTCCAGTTCATCCTTGATCATCCTTGTCTCCCTCCTCTGGACTTGTTCCAGCAGTTTCATGTCCTTCTTATGTTGAGGACACCAGAACTGCACACAGTACTCCAAGTGAGGTCTCACAAGAGCAGAGTAGAGTGGCAGGATCACCTCCTTTGACTTCTTCAATCTTTATACTCACTGACTGCTCCTGTGGGAGATGGCAGTATCTAAGTTGTGTATATGGAGTAATTCACATTAATTTTTAATATTTCTGAAGATAAACATCAAACTTATTACAAAGACAGACCTGGATGAATTTCTAGGCTTTGTGGTTAAGAACATGCTTTATCTTTGACAATCATTCTTTAAAATGCTTATTACATTTTCCCAGCACATTTAATGAGTTTTCTCCATCCAGTTGGGATTCTAGATATTTAATGCTCACAGCTATGTCTCTATTACTCTTCAGTCATTTATCTGTAAATATGTTATTATCTATCACTCTTGGCCAAAGTAGTAGTTGAAAGTAGCAGCAAGGTTTTTCTGAGAAAGGGAGCATGAGTATCAGATTAAAATTGTTTGAGCAGGATAGTTCCTGATAATGTAGATAAAATCACTTTCTGTATCTGTGCTATAAGTCTGTGTTATAGACAGCCTACAATAGGCATCACCTTTTTCTTCAGGAAAAACACTATTGCGAAAATATATGGAGCCTGGGAGAAACCAATAGCTGTGAAAAAGCTTTCACTCAAGCAGTCATGTCTGATAGCAAATTTCAGACTTTAAGCTTGTTTTTCAGTGGAAGAGGATGAAGGGGGGTGACATAATATCTAGCCAAGTGTCATGCCAGGTTTGCTTCAGCATTTGGAAAGAATCAGGCCCTCATTTGCTCACCAAAGGCCTGAGAATTAGATACCTGTTTTACCTGCAAGCAGAATGAACCACAAACAGTTAAATTCTTTTCTGAGGCCACTAAACCAAGCTTCAAGTTTCATTTCCCTGCTGTGGCCATTCTCTGCAAATAATGTACCTGAAACTATCAATACATCTAAGCATTAGGAATGATAATCCAGTTTACACTGACAATGAAGTTAGTGGAGATACGCCTGTTCAGTGGATCTAAGCCAGCAAAGACTTGGGCATTAAGCCCACAAAATGCTAAGAAGCTGATGAAGTTGCTTCCTTTTTTCACCCGCAATACTTCAGATTGCTGCAGTGAAATGGGTTTGTCCAAACAAACCAAATACCTTTACTCCACCATCAGACATTCTCTTTTACTTCTTGTGAATGATAGCAACCTAATAATAGAAAGTAATTCAAAAGCTAATTAAAAAGCGGTTCTTTTTCAGACAAAAGTAAATGTTGTCAGATAAACTACTTACTGAGAACAGTCACTGGAAGGTACTTCTCAATTTGTTTGGTGAATATGAATAGTTACATACATACGTAATCAAACTCACTTTGGTTTTACATTTCCAAAAAAGTTGATGGATACCTGGTTTTATAATTCTAAATAATTAAAGCCAAATCAGATCTTTTAATCACGTTGATGATTATCCTTTATTTTTTGCATATACATACATACCTAAAAGATAAGCATAAATTTCCATAGATATTAAATGCTGTATATACCTCACACAAAGAGTGATACATGTTTCATGGTTGCAACTCAAGCTAAATTTGTATTTTTGCAAAAGCAAACAGAGGAAAATCAGGCATTAAGAGTGTATACTGCAGGCTGATAGACACATCATTATCATATTATCACATATTGATGACATTGTTTACAATATATTATATAAATTATACATTACATGTGGAAAGATATTTAAAAGTCAAAAGTTGCAATATCACAAAACAAGTCAGAAGAAGAATCCAAGGAGCAAGTTCAATTTTTCCCAGCAAATTACAATTCCATTGTTAGGCTTATTGTATCGTAAGATAAGCACTTTCAAGATTTTTGGTTGCCAGCTACCAATTGTGAAAATAAGTTCCAGTCCTGTAAGAATGCCTGAAGTTTCTTTTTGTCTCCCTGGCCACATCACAAGAGCTTGAAGACAGAGTTGAAACGTCTGCTACCAGGACTAGATTAGTTACCAGAGCCTAAAGAATCTACACTAACTTTAATCTGGTAACATCTTTATATTTCAATAGCTGCATCTCTTAAACTCCAATTACATTTTTAATGAAATGCTGGAGAGCCAGCACATATAAAAGAGATCTTAAGTGTCAGCAAATTTAAATTAAGTGAAATAAGAGATAGCTGACTGTAACGACAGAAATACATTTTTACTGGCTTTGCAGAAAACTGGACATTTTTTCAGGCTTCATGAAAAACAAAGGGCCATTTTTTCACTCAAAACATAATTATTGGACTTTGTAAAGTTTTCTTGGCAAAATGATAGTCAGGATATGCAAATCATGCTTTTCAACTTAGGTAATTTGTGAAAATAGTTAATAATTAGTCTATGGTAGAATTCTATTGTCATAGCAGGGTGCAATGGCCACATGAACAATAATAAATCCATCATTTCAGCAACATCTTGTGGAATTAGGGTGGTAGTCTGTACCCCAAAGTGTCAGTCTCTCACTAGAGGATGTCTGGGGGCCATCCTCTTCTCATTCAGAGCTCTTCTTAGACTGATGGAACTTAATCCCATGGAGCTTGGAAAACTAACTCTTATTTAGTGCTGTCTAAAAAGCAATCCTGAACTTTAGTGCAATGCCTTGGGTGTTTCTGGCTAAGTTTCGGTGACAGGGGGGCTGTGGGCAAGCACTGTGGGACAAGGCTGGGGCTGCCCTCAACCATCTCCAGAAGACCCATTGCAGGGCACAGCTAAGCCCCTTAGCCAGGATGGTGGTGCCTCTGGGAAAAAGTGTTTAAGAAAGGGCAAAAGGCCACATGGCAATGTGAGGAGTGAGGAAAAACAGTGAAAGAAAGAGTCCTGCAGACACTAAGGCCAGTGAAGGAGGAGAGGAGGTTCTCCAGCCAGAGCAGAGGCTCCCCTGAAGTCCTTGGAGGATATCATAGTGGAACTGGTACTTCCCTGCAGCCCATGGAGAGGGTCATGGTAGAACAGATATCCACACTGCTGCTCACGGAGGTAGATATATCCTGAAGGCACGGTAACACATGAAGAGTCTACACTGGAGTCGGTTCTGATAGGAACTGGGTCTTGTGATAGACCTATGCTGGTGCAGGTTTATCCTGAAGGACTGTAGCGCATGGAGAGGACCTGTGCTGGAGCAGGGAAAAGTGCAAAGAGGACAGAGCAGCAGAGAAGAACTGCCCTGAAGTGACTGCAAGCCCCATGCCCCATCCTCCTCCGACGCCTGGGGGGAGGAGGGAGAGGAGCTGGAAACAAAGAAGCAAATATGAGCCTGAAATATTCACAAGGTGGGAGGAAGATGGTTTATTTTTTCCCTTTGTTTCTCACTATCCAACTCTATGTTACTTAGTAATAAACCAGTTTGCTCCAAGCCCAGTCTGATTTGCCTGTGATGGCAACTGGTAACTGATGTCCTTGCATTTATCTCGACTATGAGCTTTTTAATCATGTTTTCTCCCCTCTCCTACTGAGGAGGGGGACATGAGAGGGTGGCTGGTGGGTGTCAATGAGCCGGAGAAGGCCAACCCACCATATGAGTGTGATAGTTTCTGTTACCTTTTATAAGCAACAATATCTGTTTTCTTTTACAATATACTGCCACTTCTCAAGTGTTTTTAGTGCAGCTCAGACAATGTTCTCATTTCACAGTGCAGCAAAATAAGGAACTCAAGAACTGCACATATATGGCAGAGAGAAACACATGCCAGATGCTCACTGTGATTTCTGGCTTATCTTGCCCTTAGTGTCATGAATCATTTTTATAGTTATAATGCCTGATACAGTCTCTGGAACCAAAAGACTCCAGAAATTACCTCACGAATGTCATACATTTGAAATCAAATTATTCAGCTTCAAATGATTAAATACCATAAAAGACAAATAAGACAACTTTTTGAAGATACCATAAAGCTAAGTTAATATTTTGAAAAGCCAATCATTAATTTAATGTAATTATTTTGAAATGGAAATATTTCTGTGGGGCAATATTTTAATGCACTAAACCATTGAATAAAATGAAAAATGTACCTAACAGCAAACAAACCACAACTAATGTATGCCTAAGTAAAAACTCAGCAGATAAAAAAGATGCAAGGTACCCAAGACTGTATTGCCAGAAGACTTTGCAAATACAATTTTTCTGAAGTTACTGGAAGTTTTAAGGTTAGCCCTTATATTATTGGTGGAAAACTTCTGTCAAGGCCAGATCTCATGAGATGTCATATATCATCTCTAAAGATCATATACGAATCTCAGTGTGCCATGAATCTAAGAGTAACTAGGAATGTAAGGCCAAACACAACTAGTGAGAAAAAAAGTAGATTCTACTGCCTGAGTACAAATATCCATATCTTTGCTTATCTTTTCATTGTCGCATTCTTTTATTCCACATTATTCTCAGAAAACTGAAGACCACTGTACTGTTATATCCATCCTGGTCTGCTCCAAGCAACTATTCTTCCATCAATCTCAGCAAAACTGTATCTCACTGAAGCACGTTCCAGGTGTCAGCTAACATTATGATCTCAGCTGGTCATTAACTTTGTTTAGCAATATTATTTTCAGACATGTAACACAGTCCCATCCCTTTTCTTTATTTTCTTTTGTGGCCACAGCTATGGGCATTTTGCTGACCTAGGAACCTAGCACAGTCCAGGCCCATGTCCATTTGAATGGACCTTTCTGAATAAAAAGACTAAATAAAACTCCTCTTAAGACCTTAGTGATTCTTTGGAAAACCAAAGAGATTAATACAAAGTGGCATAAAGAAGTCTCTGCTCAATGCTTTGCTGGGGATACAAGGGGCCACCATTGGGACTTTCCTGAAAGTCAGAACAAAGTTCTGTCAGCATTAGTGAGGGGTATTTTGAATCTTGTCAAAAATTAATTTCTAATCGTACAGTAACCAAAGAATAACTTAGAGGAAATAATTCATTGTACAGAAAAAGATCCTAAAATCATGAGTAAGTTGTTTTTCTGTGGATATCTTGTTTGTTCATGAAATAGAATCATATAGTTCTTCAGTTTTGCTGCTGTTAAAAGTCAGACTCAGATACCATTATACATTGAAAGTATCCAAGGCAGTCACCAAATACTATTCTAAGCAATGTGTACCTTCTTTCCAAAGGACAGGAGTAGGTCCAATTCTACATCCAAAATGCAAGTACAAAGAATGAATTCTACCTATGTTCAGAAGATTTGCACAATACCTAGTAATCACTTAAACAATACCTAAGTCCTCAAAACAGACATCTAACTCCACAAACCATTTCTAGAATTTCTCCTGGCCTTATATATGGTATATACTTGAAATACATATGCTATTATTTGAGAGTTGTTTACCCAGGATAATACAAAGATTTGGGACCTTGATAAATTTTAATTTAATCTTGGAGGTAATATATTTCAGAAAATTATGCAACATAGAAATTTGTGTCAGAGCCAGGCTAAGTTTGAAGCTGATAAAACATAAATCACAAAAAAAGCCCCAAAACAACAACAACAAAACAATTTCCCCAAAACTACAACAAAGCACACACCTCCCACAAGAAACTCTTCAAACAAGTTTACACTACACAAAGGGTACCTTAGCAAAACAAAATATAACAAGATAGTTAATATATCATACTGATATATCAGTTATGGTGGTTTCAATTTCACTGTTCTGCACTGCAAGTCCAGTGCCACCACTACATGTTTCAGTTGCCTGGTCCCCTAGCTTTCAGACTGAGCAAAGACTTGATACAAAGCACAGAAATGTAAGCGGAACTTTGAAACAAAACAAAATTTGAGAGCTTTGGAGCAAAATTTGCAGTTGCATAAAGTTATGAAAAATTTTGACTTTGTTTTTTCTAAATCTGATAACTTTACATGAAGAGACAATAACAGTTTGTCTATGAGTTTGTTTGCCACTGCAGCAAGGTGGGCTGTAAGACATAAACATTACTTTCTCCTGGGTATCTTCTTATTTTCTTCACTCATAAAGCCGACCCAAACTGAAAGCTTAAAGTCGCTCTTTAGTATAAAGAAGTATAGCAGTATCATCTTTTTTGTAATATGAGGTATAGGTATATGACTGCTTGCCTCAGCGAGAATTTTGCTAAGAGTTTAAAGGTTCTGTGAAGGACAAGGAAAGCATTCCCCAAGTGTGAAAGACTCACAAGTAAGGATGTGTATGTTCAGTAAAATGCTCATCTGATTTCAGTACAATAATTAGCACATGGATTAAACGCAATATTAAGAATGAGTTGTATTTATGCAAAGTTGGATTTAGAGGAGCACAATCCTGTGTTTTCCAAGGCTGGCCAAATTACTGTATTTATCTGAACACCAAAATAAGGTGGATAGGAAGAGGGAAAATAATGATGAACTAGAGATATAAAAAGTGGTTATTAAAGAATACAATATAGTAAGTAATGTAAGCAAGAAATAGGATTAAGTAAGGCTTAAGGAGTAGAAAAACCTTTGTAGAAAACATACAATGGTTTAGAACCAGGTTGACAGTTTTCTGTCAAACGTTTTACTCCCTTAAGCTCCATGGAGCTTCACCATGCTTATCGCAATGGTAGTTTTCATCTAGGTAAATACATACAATATCTGAAAAACAGGGCAAATAGCAAAGAAGCCTGGAAGAAAAGTTAAGACCAAAAATAATTGTAAAGGTATTCAATACAAAAAAGTTCTACAGCCAAAAAGTTGCAGTTCTTTAAATTAAAAAAGGTTGCCCCCCCCCCCCCTTCCTTGCCATGGCACAAAATCTAACAGCTTCTATTATAAAAATATATTTTGAGACATTCCATTGGAAAAAACTTTTTTTTTTCTTAATAAAATCAAGTTTTGTGAAAGATCTAGAACTTTTAAGAAGACATTCCAAACTATTGGAGGAGACGGGAACACGAGGCAAAAGAAAACATTGACTTCCTGGCACTCAAGGCTTTATACACTTCTTTTTTTATCTCAATCATCCAGTATCACAGGTTGTTTAATATTTAATATTGCAAATTATTTGACCTAGGTAGAAACAAGAAGTGTATTTTCTGCACAAAGCATTCAGAATGTCAGTCAGATTACAATTAATGGCAGTGCTGAGGTTTATTAAAACTCCTGTGGTTCACTTAGCCAAAGAGCTTTCTGGCATCACTGAGAATGACATATTATAATTGCTGTTAACATTTTAAATGATTAAATAAAAAGATACTTAGTGTAAAACAACCGATGTGTACAGAGAAAGGTTGAAATATTATCTCTGGTCTACAGATGAACAACCAAATTGTTGTCTACCATTTTACTGTCCTTTTCCATCAGACATCAGACATGCCACTACTGATTTCAATGCATCCCAAATGAAGATAACAAGTCATATCTTATGTGACGACTCTTACCATGCATAGTATCTGCTTCCAACCAAACATAAGAATTGTTGAAACGTAGTTGATCTGTTGTCTAGCTGCACATAGCTTGTTCCAGAAGCTGCCACTTGAATAGCACTTGAAATTCCAGTCTTTGCTTCAGAAATTGTTTATTGTAAAGTCTACGTACACTGAAGACTCTGGAAAGCTAGATATCTCCCTTGCCTTAATCCTCCTACAGAGTAGCAGCATTAAGTCAGTTTTATGACATCTGTATGTATATAAACCTTCACTCCAGACAGAGCCGTGGAGGAAGGGTTCTTCTGAGCTGAAAAATTTTCAGAGTCCGGTTTTCCTCCCAAATATTCTAGTGTGATTAAAAAGAAACTTTACAAAACAGATTTATGCTGGTGTAAAATCAAAGGCAGCATGGATTAGCTGACCTTTTAGGAACTGTGTTCCTCACTTCCAAACCAGTAAAAAATTAAAAAATGGATGAGCTTGAATGATGAGTGGCATTAAAATAGAAAGAGTTGAAACTTTAGAAGAAAGGTCTTCCAGATGTACTGCAACCATTTGCTAAGGTCTCCCCCCACTCCCTGATTTGATCATTTGCTATGAAGTGGGCAGAGTTCAACACTGCAAAACGGGAATAAATTATGGAGTTAAACTGGGGGAAGGAAGCTTCCTCTCCTTTCATACATCAAAAGCAGGTTTTCTTCCTTGGTAATCCTCAATCCATGATGGCATCTTACATTTTACTCTGCCCGCCCCACCATCTACCTCATATTTTACAGCTGAAATGCACATACTTTTTTTAAAAGATACAGCAAAGCCAAGAACAGAGTTTAGACAGGACAACTATGAACTCAAGTTTTCCTCTCAGGAAAAGAAGAAAAAAGTGCTGTCAGAGAGGAAATGACTTGGCACGAAAGCTAAAATCCTTTCCCTAGTACGTGAAAGATACACATTGCAGACCATACATTGGAAAAGTGTTCCCTGATTAAAAAAAAGTAAAAAAAAAAAAAAAAAAAAAGATCCTTCTCTTGCTTTACGAGTTACATAGGCCTGGGAATCAACAGGGGTATAGTAACCTCCTTGCCTTTATTTTAGCAGTCCATGTTATGATCAAGGTCTTACTACACAAAAGCATTTAATGTGGAGTCACTAGAGTCAGTGTAAACTTTCAGAGGTTAACAGAGCTTTTTTGTAAATTAAGTTTTAAAAAAAGAAAAGCAGAAATGTGAAATGTTCCAAGAACGAGAATTTGCCTGCCAAGATCCACACAGACCCATTTTTTTATGGACAAGTTACAACTCTTTTAAAATGCTTTTTTTAATGGAAATACTAATGTTGGTACCATTTAAAATGAATGAGTTCCATAAATAGAGAATTGAAAGTTTTTATAGTCTTTTCCAGGTGTTCTCTTCAGAATTGCTTTCCTTGGCAACTCTTCCCTGTAGTTTCCCATAATGTTAATAAGCACCTTGGGCTGGGCTTTTGGTTATGTGAGCCTTACATCACCTTCAAGGGTTTTACAGTTCAAGGACCATTGTGCTTTGCTTGGCCAAAAGTGTATTTTTGTGCCGAAGGAAAACAGAGGGTTAGCAGTAGTTCTCACAGCATCACAGACCAGCTAAGGCTGGAGGGCACCACTGGAGATACTCCAGTCCAACCTTCTGTTCAGAGCAAGGACTGTTGTAGCAGGTTGCCCAGGACCAGAGGCCTTTGAATCTCTCCAAGCATGGAGTCTCCAAAACCTCTCTGAGCAACCTGCTCCAGTGATTGATCACCCTCACCATAAAGACGTTTTTTAATGCTTAAATGGAATTTCTTGCATTTCAGTTTGTGTTCCATTCACTTTTAACTCCAATGAAGGCTCTCAACTCCAGACAATGGAGTATGGCATAAAAACATATGCAGAGGATGAAGTATGGAAGGGCTGATCATTCAACAGAGCAGGATGCTTGTCCTGCTGCTACGTATAACCATTCACTCTTCCTATTAGTAGCACGAATTTTTGCTGAACAAAACAGCATCAGAGATTTCTATTTTCCTGTGGCCTGGGTAATGGACAAATTACCTTCCACCTTTATCCCATTTTGGAATGTAAACGCAATAGAGACACTGAGCTGGAATACAGTCTGCTATGACATGGCTGTGCCTGTAAGCAGGAAGACCTGCAACATGGAATTCAGTGGGACCAATAACATGGTGAACATAAATGTCACTTGTCAGCAGTAATGACACAACCCACAACTCTCTAAATGTGTCTTCTTTTTAAAAACTAGTGAAATGCATATTTTGTTGGTGAGTAGAGGCTTAGAAATTAACCACAGAGGTATAGTTCTTGTTGTTGTTGTTGTTATGGTTGTTATATATTGTTATTATTATACCATTCCCGGACCTTCAGTTAGAGAAGACACTACATATTTCTCTTTTTATGAAGAAACAGCAACAGTTAAAAGAAAACCTTGCACTGGGTGTTGTACTTAGTATTTGACAACGTGTAAAATCACAGCTGGATAGACTAAACCTTCTTATTTAATGATGACGTATCTAAGAGATTTCTTTTACATATTGGTTCAGTTAACATTCAGCAAACACTCTGCTCATGGTATCCACGCCTATATGCTACTTTCTGACAAAAGAATATTAATAAGTAGTTATTCTATTAGAATGTTAGATAGGTATATCTACTGTAAGGACTCTTTTATAAGAGATGAATTTGTTGGTCAAGCACAAATTTGGAACAGATGCAGCCTCTTTTTCACAAACTGAACTCTCAACTTTGTGCTAAATATGTGCAGTTTTAAGATTAAAGATCCTCCTCCCTTGATATGTTTAACTCCTTTCAGCATCATAGCTAGTCCGTATCACTTCCTTATGCTAAAATTGCTCAGTTGCTGTTTACATCTTTGCAATGTTGAAAGCAGAAAATAGACTGAAAGTCACAAATGATTTTATTTAATCTGCAATGTTACCATCAGTTTAAAAAAACACCTAACCTATTTTTTTTACCTAATAATTTACATGACTCATAACTAGTATATGAGATTATAGAACAGAACATGAGTGATCGGGGGGTGGGGGTTGTATTTATGTATTAAACAGAGAAGTGTAACCATCTTAACTGCTTCGCTGTACCCTCCCTGGAATTGACCATATACATAACACAGGGCAAAGCAACCTTCAGTCCTGCACACTAGGAATAGGGAAGGAGCAGGGAGAAGCAAATACAGGGCAAAACTGTCCTATCAAGCACCTTTGAGAAACATCAGCATCATACTGTAAGTGAAAAGGCAAACAGACCTCACCTCTCTCACCACCTCTCCTCTCCCCTTTCTCTTGTCAATTACTTATTTTTTTTCCTATGAGACATGAATTACATCATTAGAACATGTCCTATTTGGATACGTAACTTATAAACAAAATGAATACTGGAGTATGTCACAGTACCAGCTTACCTCCCTAGGAAACACGTATGCACACACATACAAATAAAGAGTTTAAAGAAAAAATAATAAATCCCAAACCAATTGAAAGCATAATATGAAAATCTGGTTAAGGTGAAGTTAATGTGAATTTAGGCACTTGCTTTGTTGGAGTCATTGTCAGGGCTTTTACATTCAATCTTGTTGAACACAGGTGAAAGTAAAATTCTTGAATTGTCAAACCTTTTAAATCCAGTATTTCTCTGCTAGGAGGATACATAGCCAAACACATTAACACCAGTTTATGGTATCTGTATTCTCATTTTCAAGTTAGTTACCTTTTGATCAGTAAGTTTCTGGAACTATAGCTTTATTCAAGGTATTATTAATATGATCATTTTGCCTGGGGAGAAAAGATCTGCCTCCTTCTCTCCAAGGGAGCATTACTCACTTAAACCTGCGTATGTTACCTGCTATTCCTACTAAACTAGTGTTCAGTATTGCACAAGCATAAAATAAAGGAGTCATTGAGAAATCTGAATTAAGACAACTCTTTTTTTTTGGCATTTTCTCAAAAACATGACAAAACTACTGGGACTGAAAAGTTCTTTATCATTCAGTTATCCATGGTTGTTTCTCAGACCTGCTACAGTCTACGTTTTCTTGGTCAGTACATGGGAGTTCACCTTCCATGTGACACTGGCCAGATCCAGTGTAGTCCTAGATAATGTACTGGTATCTGAGTGAATGTACATAAATTTCACGGACTTTCCCATCTAAGCACAGCTGTAAAGATGCACTTTGGGAATTCAGTTTTTTACTTAGTCCTGGTTTTTATGTCAATACCAATCAATCTGTTTAGTTTCTCTGTATGTTACTGGACACGACCCAGCTGTATGTAATACATAGTTTAAATAAACAATTACAGATATAAATTAAGCAGTGTTTTCCTTTTGTAAATTGCACAGTATTTTCTCCTGGTAAATGAACTTGGTCTGACTGGAAAAGGGACTAGGTATTTTGAGGTAATTCCCTTGCCTGCAGTTACATTTCAGTGCTTCAAAGTTCAGCAACCGGTTGATTTTTATCCAAAAGAACATATCATATGTCAGAGGTGTCAGGTGGACAAAGGCAGACTTCTATTTAGTTGTGCCCTGCTATCTATTCACACAACAAGCAACACAGTGAGCTTACTAACCCTGCACTGCCAACATGTAACATGCCCAGGGGGAACCTTGGCTTTAGTTTCCAGCCTCATTCAACCTTTCAGCCTTTCTATTGAGACATCACTAAGCCACATTCATAAAGCACACTGTTTGTGGATGTGTCACAACAACACTGATGTAGAACCGCTAGGTGTGTCTTTTCATAGGCAAACAACATTCTCATATATTGCACCCCTAGCATTCAGGACAGTTTTTCTTTTCTTCTGTATTGACCTCAGACATCCAGATCAGAAGTGAAGGCGACATGATATTCACAGGCAGTATAAGCTAGGAAGAGAACACCATTCGTGGTACTTAAAACATTCAAGGAATTAAAAAATTTAAGATATCCCACTAAACAAGGCAAAGAAAGATAACTGCCTCCTGCTTTTTGCTGTATGAGAAACTGCAAAAGCACTGGCCTTGTGTTCCATTCACTAGATGCCAGCTCCAAAGCATCCAAAGACACCATCGACTGGGGCAATCCCAAGCACAAATACAGGCTAGGCAGTGAATGGATTGAGAGCAGCCCTGAGGAGAAGGACTTGGGGGGCACTGGTTGATGAAAAAGCTCAACATGACCCAGCAGTGTGAGCCTGCGGCCGAGAGAGCTAACTGTGTATTGGGCTGCACCAAAAGAAGCATGGCTAGCAGGTTGAAGGAGATGATTCTTCTCCTCTACTCCACTCTCATGAGACTCCCCTGGAGTACTGTGTTCAGCTCTGAGGCCCTCAACAGAAGAGTGACGTGGACCTGCTTGAGTGAGTCCAGAGGAGGGCCATGAAGATGATCATCGGGTTGCAGCATCTCTCTTACAAAGACAGGCTGAGAGAATTGGGCTTATTCAGCCTGGAGAAGAGAGGGCTCAGGGGAGACCTTACAGCAGCCTTCCGGTACCTAAAGGGGGCCTACAAGAAATCTGGAGAGGGACTTTTCACAAGGGCACGCAGTGACAGGACAAGGAGTAATAGCTTTAAACTGAAAGAGGGGAGATTTAAATTCGACATTAGGAAAAAATCTTCCCAGTGAGGGTGGTGTGGCACTGCCCAGCCACAGACAGGTGGGAGGTTGCCCAGAGAAGCTGCGGCTGCCCCATCCCTGGCAGTGTTCCAGGCCAGGTTGGACGGGGCTTTGAGCAACCTGGTCTAGTGGAAGGTGTCCCTGCCCATGGCAGGGGGATTGGAACTGGATGAACTTTAAGGCCCCTTCCAACCCAAACCATTCTATGATACTAAAAGCAAACCAAAATAAGCCTCTTCAAATAACCCCAGCTCTTCTTCATAGGTATTTCTCCATGAAATCCTGCTCATCACATGGACTTATCCCACCCTGCAGCATCAGGAAGACCTGCTGCCTGCAGTTCATAGAATCTATCCCTGTCTTGTCTTCAGTAACACTGAGGAGAGTCATTGCCTCAAGTTCCAGCCTTTCCCTCAGGATGTGTAGGCTGAACTGCTTTCCCCAGCTATGCCCAGGTGCTAGGCTCTTCTCAGCAGTGCCTGGTGACAAAAGCTCCAGCTTGCAGACAGAGAGCAGCTCCTACACATTCTGGTGTATCAAGCAATTAAAAAAAAAAAAAGTAATTGAAAATGCTACATTTTCAGAATATGATTCATTACAAGCAATTAAAAAGTGAGAAAAGGGCCACAGTCTACTGCCATCCTGAGGGCCAAGTGAAGTTCATTTGCACGGCAAGCAATCTGAACCAACAGCTGGTATGAATTTTAAACAAAATCGAAAGAAGGCTGTTAATTCTGAAAAACAAAGAAAAAAATATGTTAGGGCTTATTTAGTTAAGTCTGTTTTAAGGGCGAAGTAAGCTATGAAGAAAAAAGGCCGTTTTAACACTGAACACATTGTTCACCAAGGAGTTTAAAAGAGTTTAACCCGACTGGTAATTCCTTCCTCCACCACCGAGTGCTGCATCCAGCTACAAAGCGTTCCCACATTCTCTCTCCATCTAGCCGACGCCGCTCGCTGCCTTCAAGCTGCCCCCGGCCGGCCGCACGCCTCAGGGCTTGTCCCGCCAGGACCAGGGTCCCTACAGCGGCCCGGGAGGACGCCTGCACCCGCGGAGCCGTCGAGCAGGGAGGTGCGCGCAGCCGTAGCCGCCGTCGGGTCCGCCTTGCCAAGTGGGTGCTGGGGCTGCTCCCAAGGCGATCCCACCGGCCGCCACCGCGCCGGGTTTCCTCTCGGCTCTTCGCAGCACCTCCCTCGCCTGCCTCCGCCCCCCAGAGCCGAAGCCGGCCGCCGCCTTTCGTGAGCCCAGCGCCGAGCGGGCAGGGCGCTCAGGAGGGCGGCGCAGGACGGTCCCCTGGGACCAGGTGAGCGGCTGCTTGGCTCGCGGGGGGCAGAGGCGGCCAGAGGCGGCGCGTCTGCAAGGCGCGGAGAGAGCGGTAAACGCTCGGCTTCCGAAGGTGGGAGTCCGCCCTGCACTGCCGGGCTGAGGTGAGGTGACTCTCCGGGGCTGCGCGGCGGAGGTGTGTGGCTCTCCGTGGTGAGGGCAGGGAGGTCCGGAGGGCAGCTACCTGCGAAGCTGGCGGTGGTTGGCGGAGGAGGGCGGGTCGCGGAGCTTTGACCTCCGCAACCGAGCCCCGCGGCTCCCGCTTAGTCACATCCCCCTCACGGATCCTCCTTGAGTGGCGCTTGTGGGTTTCGTCTGGCCGCGGGAAGCCGTGCCCGAGAGGGCTAAGGGAAGATCCCCCTCGCGAACGCTGGCCCAGCGCTCGCTGCTGGGGCAGTTGTGGGTGGTAGCTGGGACCCGCCGCCGGCCCGGTGCGGGGTGTGAGGCCACGGTGAGGGGCTGCGGGAACACGTGCCTGAGTTCGTCTGGAGGGGGACTGCGCATTTGACCAGGTACATTCCTTGGTGCTGCTGGTGGAAAGATTTCTTTCTGGGTTTCAGCCTTATTTTAAGCGCTTAATCAGAGGCGATAAGAATAAACAAAATCAGTAACGCATTTAAACCGGCTTAAAAAGTGAACTGTTTTGACTAACACAGTTTAAGATGAAGAGCTAGAACAGTGTCCCGTTGGGATATTCCCTTGCTAGGTTGGGGCAGGGTTTGCTCTCACATACGTTTTCTGCGGGAATGAGTGCTGAGAATGTATTCAGCTCGAAAGTTTTTGCTGCTCTTCTTGTACATTCTGCAAGGTAATATGTCACTGAAAGTAAAATGTCTTCAGAGTCACCTGTCATGCACAAAAATTAGTTTAGGAGGTTTTCTGTCTTTTTGTCTTGTCATTTTACACTGCCTGAGTGTACTGGAAGCATCCTTGCCTAGGTGCATTCAGTTTTGCTTTGCAAATATATAGGTTTTGTTATTCATGGGTATTATTTATAACAATACTTAACTCTGTTGCTTTTACTGTGGGGCCGTCTTGCATTGATTTATGCAGAAGTGTTGAAGAAATATTTGTAAACTAACTCATTAGCCTTCTAAAGGCATGCCTATCTAGCCAATTAAACACGCAGTTGTACAAGCCTAGGCTAGTTTTGGCTTACATGAAATCGGTTATAGTAATGCTGAAGACATGGTAGAAAGAGCTTCAACATGAGCCAAAATAGAGTTTATGACCTTAGGCATGCAGCTCTAAGTGTTACTCAGTCCCAAAGCAAATTAATTTCTGTCACTTGTGCTGGAAAGGTAAAGTTGGCATTATGTGTCTCAAAACACATTTCTCCCGTTTGCTTACATAGGCTTAACAGTGTACATCACTTTTAGAAGAGAGCTACTCAAGTTGATATTTATGTTCTCTAGCTTTAAGCTTGTGACTTTAGCCCTTCCTTCCTAAGCTGTAATGTATGATTCTGTAACTGTTTGCATGGGGCAAACAAGCAGGATTTGGTCCTCTGTTGGGTGACCGGAAATGTGTTTGGTAAATCGAACTAATGAACACAAAACGTTCTTGCTTTGGCGGGTCTCCAAGCACTTGTCCTCACTGAGGAAGCACACTTAGGACTTACTGATAAAGACAATCTATAAAGTGAAATGCATTGAATGAAGATGCAGGGAAGAAATTACATGTAAACAAAGTTTGCTCAGATACGAGTTTGGGCCACAAAATTTCCTACTTCCATTGCAAACTAGCATGATGTTATTGCTGCAGTGGCAGTCAGACACCAAGTCTATTATTGTATTAAGAATACTTATCAATATTTAGTATCTTAAGGTAATCCTATAGGTCAGATGGAGTTTGTGAGCATGTTTTTTCTCTAAAATGCCTTCCAAATTTAATGTTAAAAACTTCTAATACATCAACAGAAATTGGCTCACTTTAGAGCCAGATGGAGAGAGATAAAGGGCTAAATTCCCATTCTAAAGTTAATTGCTCAATTTATACAGTTTTTTTATGCTGTGAATCCTTTCAGTCAGGTCTTCCACTAATAACTGTAGAATGTTGGCAGAGAGAAAGTTTTGGATTTCATGAGAGAGTAACTATTGTTAAATTTGGACAATTTTTAGTTCTTAATATGTAATATGATCAGTGGCCTTGGCAAACTCAGTAGATCTTTAAAACCTATCACTACACTTGGGTTTGAAATTTTATGTTTTCAGTCGAATAGTAGATTAGGTTGTTTGAAAGCTAAAATCAGGGTAGCATATACCATTAGTCTCATTGACTTCAATGGAAGAATTAGCATGAAAAAGGCATGCTATTTGGCCTGAAATGTTAGCTTGCTGATAAATGGTAGGTGCAATAGTATTACTCTATCTAGGTTCAAGCAAAAGCTTTGCTCTTTTTTTTCAGATGCATGGATTTAGAGGATATTAGTTTGTTGCAGCACATTGGTAGGTGCTGCTCAGCTTGTGAACAAGAAAGGAGCAGAGTGAATAATTTGATGCTTTTTAGGTAGGTGCTCATGATTATGAGGGTCTTATTCTTTCCAGTTGTAAATTCCTGATAGAGTTACAATTTGGAAATATCTATACTTGCTCTATGAACAGACAGGCTTGTGTAACTATACGGTAACTAATAAGGACTCAGCTATTTGGGAGTCTTGCATTCCTTTTGTACCAGAATATCTTTGAAATTTATTGTTGTTCAGGGTGGACAAAGGATCTTTTGTAGTAGACATTAAATCAAAGACTAAAAAAGGGATCTCAAGCTCCTTCCTGCATGAGTCACATGGATTTGTCTCCAGCTTGTATACCACAGGTGCTCAATCTGTGAATATTTCTTACATCAACTTCGGGACAGTTTTACTTCAGGTAATATGTAGTGGAACTGACACAAGATTTTGGAAGTGTAATTGTCAGCTAAAGTCCCAGCCTTAGCATTTTCTGTTTTTCTTTCATCGAAGAGCACTGTAGCTCAGAAATCTATTTATTGTTTGACACAACAGCTGCTTTTCAGCTAGTGCCTTAGTAAAACAGTGATTTAGCTCTTCTATTCTAGGTCCTCTTCTGCTGAAATACAGTGTTCTTAACATCTCAAGAGAAAAAGCTATAGTTTACAACATGATTTGCTTATTTTTGTTTGCTTTTAAAGAAAACTAGAATGTCAGTTATACTAGATAAGACAGTGTACAGAAAATTAATAGTTGCCCAGACTACTTAAAATACTTTTTAACTCCACAGAATTTAGGGGAAATTACTAGAACTTACTACATTATTTCTGTTTTCTGAAATTTGCATTAAATTATTACTTCAGGTGATGCCTTATTTGCCAAAAAATAACAACCACTCAGAAATTGAGCACTGTGTGTGTTGCCATTTATGGTGTTCTTTAAAGGAATCATTGAAGAGTTAAGGCCTAAGAGATCCGTCAGTAGGTTTGCCAGAAGTTGTCATGTTTTACAAGATGTGACACATATAGAAATGGTAGAATGAGCAACAAAATGAGTGATTTGAGAATGCTGATTATAGAAACATAAATGTGCACATGTAACGAAACCCAACATCTTCTTGCTGATGTTTTTAGTGGTTTAAATATTCTCTTTAAAATCCCTTTCATATTCTTTAGAGAAAAAGTTACTATGGCTCTCTGCCTGGACTTATTAGACATCTGGGTATGCCCAATTGTGAATGTTGCTAAATTCCTGATTTCTGAGTTCCCAGCAAGACTTTGAATATCTTTGTTTCTTTTGCACCAAATTAATTGTGGCCGTAAACCAACTGAATAGGTTTCTGATAATACTAGTCACTTCCTGTTTTGAAGTCTGAGGGACTTAATTCCATCATTACTTATTCATAGCATAGTCCAAGTATTCATACAGCTTGAATTAAAAAAAGCTTACTTTTTTTTCCCCATGCTTATCTATGTTTCAGCAAGTCAGCATTGTGGTTAGCATGGCTTATTTGTAAGAAGGCTAATCACTTTTTTTATAGATGTGGTGGTGGTGAAAGAAGCCATGTGGAGCATGCTTGTGAAAAGTAAGTTTTCTGAGCCAATACATTCATGGGGGCTGTACACAGAAATGGTGCTGGTTTAAATAAATTATTAAGTTGCTTTGAAGTCATCAACTCTGTTGTGTGATGACCTTCAGGAATGTAAGAATGATTGCTGTTGACTAACTTGTTTTAGTTGTATTGGTCTAACATGGGTTCTAGTCAGAACTTAGCTGCCTCATTTTCCCTGACAACTGATTATGGGGTTTGTCCTTTCCCTTGTGCTCCATAGGCTTACATTGTACCCTAAGGAAGGGCAGTGTTAAAAGAGGCCCAGAATACTGTTCTGTCATAATCCTGTTTCCTCAGATGTCTTAGTAGAGGACCCCTAAATATTTGCCAAAGGACTGAGGTGCAAAGATGACTGTATTTCCCTAGGGTAGTGATGCTGTGTTCCTAATCATCCTGGAAGATGCTTGCTTCAGCTCTTCTATCTTTCAAAACAGATGAGCTTTATTTCTTTGGTAAGAAAAAACTATTAATTTTGGTCATTGGGCTGTTGACTACAACAGTCTGAGAGGTTGTTCAGAAAAAAACCCAACCAAACAAGAAACCTTCATCAAGTATTGTGCTTCTTGGCTTCCAGAGAAATTTTAACAGCTCCAAATGCAAGATCCAAGAGACCTGCTAAATCCATAAAGTGAAGCTTAGGATGAAACCACAATATAATTTCTATTTTAGGGAGCTGCCAAGACAGCATGGAAAGGGGAGTGGAGAAGGAAAGGCAGAAACAACTTCCTCCTCCCCTTCTCCCTTACACTGAGATGAAATAAACTTTCATTTTTGAAAAGTAGGAAAATCAAAAGCGTAAGCCAAACAGTCTTCCTTCTGGCATGTTTGACCCTCACTTGATTCCTTACTGCCTGCTTATATTGTTCACTGATTTCAATATTCCACCTTTAGAACTTTGTCCTTCCCTATTTCTGCATCAAATTCAAGTCCTGTTACGAAATATAAAGGTTTTTGCAAAACTGTCTACTTTTCTATGCTTATATCATTGCACACCCTTCCACATGCCTTTTACATGGCTTAAGGTGCATGCTTAGCATCCATTTATTTTCTTTCTTTCTTACTTAAGTGTAGTCTTTATTGTACTTCCAGTCTTCTACTCTGCAGAGCACTCATTTTCTTACTTCCTCTCCATGAAGCCTGTATACCTCAAAACCACGAAGTATTATTAATAAAAATATAAACAGCACGCCTGTAGTTGAAGTAAACACACTTGTGACAAATGTAACTACTTTATTACGTCTCTGCTTCTTATACTTCATAAGTATTTTGTAAACTCTTTGAAGTGTAAACTTGCTCATGTATTGTCACTGAAGGACTTTATAGTTTGCTCTAGAAGATTTAATAGAGTGTGGGGATAATACTGTTCTTTTGAGGGAATATACAATACGGAAGAGGGTTTCCTTGATATAGAACTTTTATAAGAGCTAGAAAGAGGCCTGCCTCTTGCTCATCTCCCAGATGGCTGCTGGATATAGAATCATAGAATCATAGAATAGTTAGGGTTGGAAAGGACCTTAAGATCATCAAGTTCCAACCCCCCTGCCATGGGCAGGGACACCCCACACTAAACCATGTCACCCAAGGCTCTGTCCAACCTGGCCTTGAACACCGCCAGGGATGGAGCATTCACAACCTCCCTGGGCAACCCATTCCAGTGCCTCACCACCCTCACAGTAAAGAACTTCCTCCTTATATCCAATCTAAACTTCCCCTGTTTAAGTTTGAACCTGTTACTCCTTGTCCTGTCACTAGAGTCTCTAATGAATAGTCCATTCCCAGCATCCTTGTAGGCCCCCTTCAGATACTGGAAGGCTGCTATGAGGTCTCCACGCAGTCTTCTGTTTCCCAGGCTGAACAGCCCCAACTTTCTCAGCCTGTCTCCATACGGGAGGTGCTCCAGTCCCCTGATCATCCTCGTGGCCCTCCTCTAGAGTTGTTCCAACAGTCCCATGTCCTTTTTATGTTGAGGACACCAAAACTATGAGGAGGTAAATCATTGCCAAACTGGTAAGAGGGAACAAAAACTTTCTTGAAATTGTTCTCTGTTCCATTTTTGCACTGTTCACAATGACACAAGTTGTTGTAAGAGGGAATTAAGTACCAAAAGTGCTTTTTGGCATTGAAGTATCTAATCAGGAGCCATCCAATAGAATATTACAATCATAAATTTGCTTATACAAACCTTAATTATTAAGCTTACACTTTTATGTGAATCTAAGGGGAGATCTGTGAGTTGAACTGAGGGAGGACCTTGGCTTGCACAGCTTGATATTTACAAAGTAAAATAAAATTGAGTCTTTCTAATACCAGTATCCTGAAGCAGTTGAAATAATGTTGAAAGTTGAAATGGATTTCTGGGAGAGTTTTTCCTCCTGTTTATTTCTGTTAAAAACTGAACCAGTGAGCTATGAGTTTCACAGAAAACAGATGCCTGTAACTAAGTGGCTTGTTTCTCTCTGTAAGCCAATTTATTAAAAGCTGAAATGTTTAATATCTTTCAAAACAGTAAAGATTTGTCAGGAGGACAGGTTTGTAAGTTCCTTGAACTGGCTTCACACATTGCCATTGCAGTCTTGGAAAAAGCTGGTGTTCTGCGTAAAGTGACTGTATAGGACACAATATGCTTGTTTTTACAGCCTTTGATAAACACTGGAGAAAATTAATGAAAACCAAGCTGTTATCAGACCGTAATAATCCAATTACTGTCTTCTGGAAAAACGCATTAAAAACTCCCCTGTGGAACAACATTCTTAAATCAACGGTGCTACTTCTGCTGTTAAGTCAGTGAACACAGTATGTGCCAGAATTCACAGTGACGTAAGACTTTCCAACATTAAGTGTCCTCCCTATTACATCTGACTTGCTTCAGCCAAAATTTAAAAATAAAATAAAAACTTTACTAGATTTTGGTTCCAGTCTGGAAAATATAAGGGGTTGATGGAAGAAGTTTGCAGTCTTGCATTTCTGAAAGTAATTAAAGGCATCAAGAAGTTTTCATACCTGGCAGTACAATGTTTCTCTTGCTTTCTTCTGCCTTTAATCACCTGGTATAGATTTGAATAGTGCAGGCTGTCACAGAGCAGCAGTCAGAAGCTTACCGTTCACTATTACCCTCCTCCTCCCCAGAAGGAAATTCTCTAAATTTATTGGGCACAAGTACTAAAGTAGACAGAATGAGCCACAGACTATGGATGAAGTAAGTGTGACTTGAAAAAAACTTGCTACTTGGTTAGCTGACTAAACAACTTTATCAAAACGTGATTTTTAGGCATTCAGGAGAAGCAAGCTGAAAACAAATTTGGATGTCTTTCCTGTGAATCTTTAGAAAGCTAGACTGCCTTTGAAATTCCTTGCTTGTTTTACTTTTTTTGTTTGTTTGGTTAGTAGATTTTGGTCTGTTCGTGCATCGGTTTATGTGTATTAGCTATGTCCATTGTTTTATTTTTTGTCAGCTTTAGGATGTTTGATTTTCGCATTGGTTTTATCAGCAGCCTTTCTTCTTGACGGTTAACACCCATGCAGATGTTAGTTAATTTGACAATTGCCTTAGTGTATTTAGATTTTAAATGTAGCATCCAGAATCTGCAGAGAGGAAGCAGTATGTGTCATCATCCAGATTGGTCTGTTTCAGTGCAATCACAAGGTTAGTATTTTTCTGTAATTATTGAAAACACTGTCTGGCAACGGTGTTGCAGTGCTCTAATTTTTCAGAAGCCTTTGCTTTGTTTTCTGTTATGTTATTGTAGGTATGTAATTTATTTCCATGTACATTTAATCAGTTTCCAGAATGTCAGTTACCTAGCAAGTAGTGATAGGACAAGGGGTAATGGCTTAAACTGAAAGAAGGTAGATTTAGACTGGATGTAAGGTACAAGTGATTTACTGTGACGGTAGTGAGGCACTGGAACAAGTTGTCCAGATGCCCCAAGTTATATATGCTCCATTCCTGGGAGTGATCAAGGCCAGGTTGGACAGGGCTTTGAGCAACCTGCTCTAGTGGAAGGTGTCCCTGCCCATGGAAGAGGGGGTTGGAAGTAGATGATCTTCAAGGCATTTCTAACCCAAACCATTCTATGATTCAATGACCTTTAGGTACCCCAAGAAACTGGGCTTGTTTTACAAACACGGCTGGAAGGCAGAGGGGATGGAGCCTGTGCCTCTGTGACCATCCTCAAAGGGGACTGCATGGTACAGCTCCATGCAAAGTGATGTGTGAGAAACCTGGACTGCTTTCCAATTATAGCCTGGTATAGGATGTGCAAAAATACAGTCAAGTTTGCAAGCAGTATGAATGCTAACATATACACTCATATGCATCAAACATGATGGTAAAGTTAAACTTCTGGTGTCATGCAGGATTCTTCTGTGTATCATAAAGCTGATAAACAATACATAAAGTTTATTGCTTTGCATTTGTTTCAAGAACCAATTTTAGAATCACTTGTATCTATGTACCTCTAAGCATTTTTGTTTCAGAAATAATGCATTCAAAAAGCACACTTCACGTGATAAAATCAAAAGATGTACTTTTTTCCAAAAGATTTCTTTACAAAAAAAGATGTACAATTTCATACAACTTTATCTCTTATAGTAGGAGGTATGTTCTTTTTCCACCACTATGTCCTATTACTCCCATTCGATACCCATCACTAGGAAAAAATGTGAACAAATCAGGTTTTCATTATACTGTCCATGAACTTGCTGCCCACAGTGACCTGAGGCATTTCTCTTTTTTTCTGCTTCTTGCCTTGAGAATGAGGTGATGATTGGGAATCAGTCTCTTGCTTCTTCCTTAAGAGTTCACTATGCTGCTATTAAAATGTCAGATGATAGAACTTTCTGGGTAGAGGACTGAAGAGATGCTTTGTGTATACTGACTGAGATTATTGAAGCTTTTGGATAAGATCTCCAAACTTGCTGTCTGTCTGCTTTTAGTTGATTTTGTTTTTATTTTTCCTGTGTGTGGGTTTCTTGTTGTTGCTTATTCATTTGTTTTTCAAATGTTGAAAGCGGTAACTTGTGCAAGGACTTATGGCCGTGTTCTGATGTATTTGTGAGACTGTGGAGAATTCGATCTTGAGTGAGTTTGTTTTGTTTTGTTTTTTTACTTTAAGCAAACAGCTCTTTCTTTCTTAGCAACTTGGCAATATAGAAAGTATCTGTGCATTTCTGTACGCTGTATATTAAGTAGTGTAACAGGGTTGGAAAGATTTACACTCTTGGATTGGAAATATAATTTATCATAATATCTGTACACCTGCACTTTTCTTAGTCACTGTGTTTTGTTTTATTGTTTGGTTTTTGTGGTTTTTTTTTCCTTTTAGAATGGCTGCCTGGGGAAAAGAGCACTGCTGCATTTGCAGAATACAGGACATTTTCTTGAGATTCAGGATTGTTCTAACCATTCTTTTACTTCATTTGTTCCTGGCTACAGCAGGCAAAGGTAAGACATTCTTTCCTCATTTATCTAGTGTTGGTATTCCAAATAAACGACATTAGACTTGATGAATAAGAACAGGCAAGTTTCTTGCCCCTTGAAATCAAGAGGAAAAACTGCCATTAACAAGCAATAAACCACTTTGTGTTTAACTCTTTGGATATACAAACCTTATGCTTAGAGCATTTGTTTTCATAAAAGATCATCAGTGGTAACTTCTTTTCGGCTATGGATGAGGACAAGACGTAAACCCAATATGTAATAACAAGGAAAATTACTTTCTAGCTATTTTTTAACTAGAAGTGTTACTATTTTCACAACATGTTTTTAAATCTTTCACAGTATTCTTACACAAACACCACAAGATCCTTTGAGCTTCACTCAGTGCATGTATGAGCACAGAACATCTCCTGCATTGCACTTGGTTGTTCTGAATATGGCTAGGGAAAGGATAGAAAGATCCAAAACGTGTAACAGAAATTATGTATTTGATTTTAACAGTCTGCTCTCTATATAACAGTAAATGAAAAATAAATTCTTATGGTTCTTGTACAAATTGGGTAACTGACGTGGTGATGCTTTTGTATGAGGTACAGAAGAATAAGCAATTTGTGTTTTATTCATGGCTATTCTGTAAGGCTGGCAGATACAAGTCTATTGTCTATTACCATTCTGGACCTCAACTGATGCAGATTTACAATTTACATTTGCAAATGACAATTTACATTTACAATTTACATTTACATTTACAAACGACAACTGTGCTTCTCATTTGTAAGACTTCCTTATGTCAATGATGTGTGATACATTCATCATGTTAGTAATGTGCATGGAACATTAAAAAATTTAGAGGTGTTTTTTTCCATGTACTGCATGGATATTTTAGAAACTGCTTCCTGTGTCATGGCATGTTATTTTGCTCTAGAAGGTCAGAGTTTCTTGCAGTTTAAATGTGCTTAGTAAGTATGCCTGCTTAATGACATTGTACTAGCAATGAAATTTCATACATTTACAGACTAGATTAATTCCGATTCTAGTTCTCCATATGTAGCAATTTTCATAAAATGAAGCTTTTATTGAGACACAGGTTGACAAACCAGTTACTATGATGGTGAGGTTTTAACCTTGTGTACTTAGAATAGTAAAAAGGGCAGGGCTGCTCAGCAGATGGTTGGATGTTCTCTCCCCACCTAAGGTGCAAAAGTATGTTTGTGTTCTCCAGGAAATATGAAGAAAGAGGAACTGCCTGGATTCTTTCTGATATTTAGGACACTGAATAATGTGGCGTAGTTTATCCCTATATCCAAATAGAAGTGTGAATGAAGAAGAGGACTGAAACTCACTTTGAGGAAACAGTTCTTAGCTTTAGATTTCCAAAACAATCAGCAGTATCAAGTGACCCGTATGTAGAAAGTTTAGAGTTTTAAAGTTTTTATAAAGAACTGTCACAAGGTCTAGGCAGAATACATGAGGCTACAAGGTTCTTGTGATGTCATTTTAGTGGACTGTAGTAAACCAAATGTGTTACAGGTGGCAAGCACTTGATACAAATTGACTTGTTGCTGGTTAAAAGCCAGATTGTGAAGACACATAAACTTGTGACTATTTTTATTCAAGAGGATACTCAACTGTATTAATGCTCAACTATACTGGTACAATAGCTATTAGTAATGTAAGGAAAACAGCAGTGCTGCTTATGTACTGGGAGAATCTGCTTCTGTATGTCTAATTCTTACTACCTGTGGTTGGCTATCTCTTGTAAAAATACCAATTATCGCTATCCAAAAATGTTTGAAAAAAGATTACATTTTTTGGTTTACATTTCCATTACCTTGTCATTCAGAGAAAGTTTATTTTCAATGTTTGAAACTATGTGCATACATTTCAGGGTTTCTTTTAGGGCTTAAGAGAACATTAAGTGGATACTGTTAGTTTTAGTGAGGGTAAAACCCCCAGTTCCTGCATCTATTGGAGATGAAAATATTAAGAAGGAACAATTTGTGTTTCTGAAAGAGTTTAAGTGCCTGACTACAGCAAATAGTCATGAAATAGTGATGAAAATAGTGATGAATAGTCAGCCCATGATTACAACTGCATGGAGTTTCCTTGACACCAAATTGTGGTATTTCGCTAATTTTTCTTACTCTGGAGATGTTTTGAGCATTCCTTCTACTGTGCTGCCTTTCTGGTCTGTGGTGATAAACGTGGCTGGGTTTCTGAGTGTGATTTCTGTTGTCTGAACCCAAAGGAAATAATTGTAAGCCAGAAATGCCACTGTCAAAGCACAGCCAATTGTAGCTTCTCGCTTTTATGGTTGAGGATGGTTTGCAGACCACAGCTACTGTTACGAGAGAAAATAAGTGATGATTAGGAGAACTTCCAAAACTTTAAAGTAATGTCATCTTCTGCTTATGTTGCATCCACCCACATATCAGACTTACTCAAGATGGTGATGATAATTAATTTCCAACTAATTCAATGCTGTACTGCATGTTCCACTTGGTCAGAAAATGCATTTCAGTATTCCATGGTTATGATTTCCTTTGTGCTTTTCATCATTCTTTGGGTAGACAAACCATATAAAATTTTCCAAGCCTTTCTTGTAATAATTCAGGTAGTGTTGGTATCTGTTCTATTAACTTTGGCACCCCTTTTGGCACTTTTTTATTTTTTTAACTATTTAGAGCAAAGTAGGCCAGACTTTTCCAGTTTCCAGAAGGGTAGATCTCTCTCAGTAAACTTGTTAGTTTAAATTAATTTGTTAGGCCTTGCATTCTGATCAACAGCAGTCTTTTTGAGTGATATAAAGCAGACTAGGAGAATCATCATCAGGATTGATCTCATTTTGCATTATTTTTGCGGATTACCTGCTGTAAGACTGTTTTCACCTGCAAGTTTATGTCCGCTCTGACTTCCTTGACAACTTCATAGTGTCAGCTCCCCTAAAGAATGTAATAGGGTTTTGCAGCCCTTTAATTGATTCACTGTTGGCACATAAGCACTGTTTTTAATCAATCATAGAACCATTTTAATGTTTAACATGAAATCAAACCTCTCTCAAAACTCATTCACTTCCAAAATCAAGTCTGCTGATGGTACCTCAAGTCTTGATTAACATTTTTCCTCAGGAATGGATTTACAATCTTCTGATCTGGGTAGTTAGCTTCAAAACCTGAAGTTATTGTTATGTCAGGAAACTTCCCTAACCACTTTGGCCATCCCTGCATGCTCAAGACAGGAATTTTGGAGGGTATATGAGTCATGCACTCATTCACACCGAATGAGTGAATTCATGTTGTAGTTTTGGGCATGGAGGAAGTAATTCTACTGCTTGCTGTTAGGTTAAGTATGTTTTTCTTCTCCATTGCTATAAAACCATGCTAAGTATTACCTCACAATTCAAAATCCACTGTCTGCTGGTTAGGATTTTCACCTAATTTAGCCTGTATCCTGAGAGTTTTTTTGTTTGGCCTATAGCCTTCTATGGCACTTTCATGATGTATGTTGAACTTCAAGAATGATTCAGGGTTGTGAAAGATGCCTACAGGTTTCTGCTAATTATCGCCACAAAGACAGTCAAAGCTATAGTATGCAACAAGCATAGTTATTAATGACTTTCCATGAAATTGGATTGATCTTTGTGTCAAACTTTTTCTGGTCGCTTGTACCTATTAAGCTGCGCTTCGAAGTTAGGAACCTCCTGATTTGATTTTTTTGCTATTGAAAAAGAAATTTGAAAGTGCTCTGGTCAAGACACAGATGAGTCAGAATTGGCCTGATGAAAGCTGGTGCTCTGGTTGGATGCAAATATCACAGAAGAGCTAGCTGTGACCTTGAAAGTTAGCTAGGTTCGTGACTGTAACCCACCTTGGGAAAAAACCCCAACACCGCAAACTGATCCAAGTGCCTGGAAATCTGTCTTTCAGCAGGGAGCTAATGGAAGAGATTTCCCCCTATATTGACTGATCTTTTCCTGCTATTCAATCCTGACCAATCATTATTAATCACTTACCTCCTCTGGAGGGTACATAAAAGCTTTGCATATATTGATAAATAAATGCCTCCTAAAGGTGTTAGTAATGTGTTCTCTTGTGTTGGCTGAGCATCTACCAAACTGTTCTATTTTTCTGTACTTAAATTTCATGCGCCATAGGAGTTTTCCTTAGATTGGATGTATTTTGTTGCTGGTGGGTGCACCATAAAGCAAGCAATCATGATAATGATTATATTGTTGGAATGTGCATTTTTCCACAAAATAAGAGTCGACTCCAAAGAGCTTACACTTATAGCCGCAAAAGCCTGTACTTCCCTCAGTGGGACAGTAGAGGAAATGAGGCACCTACCAAAACTTAACAAATATGATCAAGTTCCAATGTTTGGGGTATTCCCTGGCACTGCTTATTTTACCAGCATTGACAGAGCCTGAAACCTTGTTTTCAGCAGTAAATTTACTGTTAGCACCTTAAATTTTATTTACTCTCACAGTTGAATTCTGAGTTGCCATCACCTCAATGCCTCAGTAGGTTAGCAACTGACAGACCAGATGTCTCTGCAAGTAAATGCCCTGGTAGAGAACAGGGTATGGGAGCTGGATGGGATTAAATTCAAAATATACCAAAACACATTTTCTGAAAGTTACTTAAACTCATTCTCTTCTAGAATATGGCTATTTTCTATCTTTCTGGCTGAAACTCTGCTGCTATGCAGCACAGGATTTAAGAATCTCAGGGCTGGGAAAAAAAATCATAGAATCATAGAATGATTTGGGTTAGAAGGGATCCTAAAGAGCACCTAGTTCCAAGCCCCTGCCACAGGGACATCTTCCGCTAGAGCAGGTTGCTCAAAGCCCCCAACCTGACCTTGAACACTGCCAGGGATGGGGCACCCACAGCTTCTGTGGGAAGTTATTCCAGTGCCTGATACCCTCATAGTAAAGAACTTCCTTATAGAATCATAGAATAGTTAGGGTTGGAAAGGACCTTAAGATCATCTAGTTCCAACCCCCCTGCCATGGGCAGGGATACCTCACACTAAACCATGTCACCCAAAGCTCTGTCCAACCTGGCCTTGAATGCCGCCAGGGATGGAGCATTCACAACTTCCTTGGGCAACCTGTGCCAGTGCCTCACCACCCTCACAGTAAAGAACTTCCTCCTTATATCCAATCTAAACTTCCCCTGTTTAAGTTTGAACCCGTTACCCCTTGTCCTGTCACTACAGTCCCTGATGAAGAGTCCCTCCCCAGCATCCTTATAGCCCCCCTTCAGATACTGGAAGGCTGCTATGAGGTCTCCACGCAGCCTTCTCTTCTCCAGGCTGAACAGCCCCAACTTTCTCAGCCTGTCTTCATACGGGAGGTGCTCCAGTCCCCTGATCATCCTCGTGGCCCTCCTCTAGAGTTGTTCCAACAGTCCCATGTCCTTTTTATGTTGAGGACACCGGAACCTAATCTAAATCTACCCTCTTTCATTGTAAAACTGTTATCCCTTGTCCTATCCCTACTTGCCCTTCTAAGTCTCTCTCCAGATTTCTTGTAGGCCCGTTCAGGTACTGGAAGGTTGCTATAAGATGTCTGTGGAGCTTTCTCTTCTCCAGGCTGAACAAGCCCTGTAGGAGTTTTTCTTAGATTCGATTCTCTCAGGCTGTTTTCTTAGAAGAGGTGCTCCAGCCCTCTGATCATATTCATGGCCCTTACTCCAGCAGCTCCATGTCCCTCTTGTGCTGAGGACTCCAGAGCTGCACACAGTACTCCAGGTGGGGTCTCATGAGAGTGGAGCAGAGGGGCAGAATTACCTCCCTTCACCTTGTGGCCATGCTTCTTTTGGTGCAGTCCATGGCATGATTGGCTTTCTGGGCTGCAAGTGCACATTGCTAGGTCACATTGAGCTTCTCATCACCCCCAAGTCCTCCTCAGGGCTGCTTTCGATCCAGTCTCAGTATTTGTGCTTGGGATTGCCCTCACCCAGGTGCAGGACCTTGCACTTGGCCTCATTGAACTTCATAAGGTTTGCACAGGGCCACCTCTCAATCCTGTCAAAGCTGATCTGAATAGCATCTCTTCCCTCCAGAGTCTCGACCGCAACATGCAGCTTGGTGTTGTCAGCAAACTTGCTGAGGGCACACTCAATCCCACTGTCAATGTCACTAACTAAGATGTTAAACATCGCCGGTCCCAATACCGACCCCTGAGGAACACCACTCGTCACTGATCTCCACTTGAACATCAAGCTGTTGACTGAAATTCTTTGAGTGCAACCATCCAGCCAATTCCTTATCCACTGAGTCATCTATCCATCAAATCCATGCTGCTGCAGTTTAGAGAAAAGGATGTCATGTGGGACAGTGTCAAATGGTTTGCACAAGTCCAAGTAGATAATGCCAGTCACTCTTCCCTTATCCACCAGCACTATAACCCTGTCATAGGAGGCCACCAAGTTTGTCAGGCACAATTTGCCCTTAGTGAAGCCGTGCTGGCTGTCTCCGGTCACCTCCTTATTTTCCATGTGCCTTAGCAGAGTTTCCAGAGGGATATGCTCCATGATCCTGCCGGGCACAGAAGTGGGATTGACTGACCTATTTCCCTGGGTCTTCTTTTTTTCCTTTTTTAAAAATGCATGATATTGTTCAGAGAAGGAGAATGGAAGCCTGGGACATAAGGCAGAAGGGCTATATTCCCTTCCAGCACTGTTTTCTGTATTTTATTCAGTATCTATTAAATGCAAAATACCTGTGCAGTCCTGGGAATAGAAACCAGGATCTGTGATTCTCTTTTTGCCTGTCCCTTGTCATCTGTGTGCTGCCCTAGACAGACATTTTGGTTTTGATCATGGGTTGGTTTACATGACATCAGGCCTGCTGGCAACATATGGGGTACAACTGTCTCAAAGCGGGAGAAGGATCTTTGCACAGGAGTTGGCAGCGTTCATTAGAAGAGGTTTAAACTAAATTTGAAGGGGGAAAGGGATAAAGCTTGTCTAGCTAGAGATAAGCCTGGGGGCAGCATGCCAGTGTTTGAGGGATGGTGTGCTAGCGAGGTCAGTCAGTCTGCCATCTTCTGGAGGCAAAGGATGAAGATCCATTCGGCAGCAAAGAGACAAGGGTCACTGATGTGTTAGAAACCATGGATGTGGTTTTGAAAACTCCTAGGTAAATGCCTGGCAAAGTACTATACGGAAGAGTAACATTCATGTAGAAGATCCTTTTTAAAAATAAATCATTTTACGAATCACCTTTTCTTTGTTTAGATCAGGATTTCCTAGGACGATACAAAGCCGTCTTTAAGACTGCATGTGAAGATCCCTGGATTATGTCACCAAGAATTTCTCTGCGTCCCTTGAAAGAATTCATTGTCTGTGTGCACCTCAAACTGTATTCCTCAGATAGTCCCTGGACAGCATACATATACAGTCAAGAAACACCTCACACAAATCTCTCCACAGATAAATATGATCTTGGACTTACAGGAGATCATGGTAAATTGAGGATATGGTTGTTTGGAAATGAAATAAATACAACAGTAGAACTTCATGAAAACACTTGGAACCAAATATGTATCCAGTGGAAAAGTGAAGATAAGGAGATGAAGTTATTCATAAATGGAACAAAGAAAGAAAACAAAAAACTAACTGGGAAATTTAATTTCCCTGGAAAAGGGCAGTTCTTACTTGGCTGTTCAAAGGTGCCAGGTACAGCTGTGTCACCTAACCTGGGTGTGACTGGGGAGCTGTACATGTTCAGAATGTGGGATCGAGCAAATATAAAACAATCTCTGGACTGTGAAGATAGCGGCGTTATACGCTGGAGAAAGGAGGATTGGGTCTATAATAAGACAGTAGAAGAGGATAACTCTTTGCCATGTGGTAAGTACCAGTGCACCCCTGTTTTTAAAATGGTATTTTTGACAAAAGTTGATCTGAACGTGTTTAACATTTGTCTTCCAGGTTTTACAAACTTTGTGCCTATTAGTCATTTCTAGCTGAATGCTTAATGAGATCATGTGAGGGTCGTCAGCTTTCACCAGCTTTTATCCAAATGTCTAAGGCATAGCAGCAGTCCTTCAAACACTTTCCACTTGCTTCAACTTTTTTTCTGTCTGCTGTCCATGTAATGGTAATGAGAGTACGATGCAGCCAACCAAAACCCCTCGGACTATTAGAGCCTTCTATCAATGTCACCTTAAAATATTTAAATTACACACCTTCAGTTCAGGGAATAAACATAGAGGAAAGCATTGCTTCTCCTCATTCTGCACTTCTGCTGAGCCAGAACTTCAACAAATGCAACTTTTCATTGCTTCACTGGCTCATTACACCATCTTCAGCTGGTATGGTCTACATCTGTAAAGATTCCTGTAAGCTCTGATTTCTTCTTGTTTCTGTATCAGTAGTGTCTTCCTTTATTAAAATGGCCAAATGGTTTCTCACACATTGCGCAAAATTCCTGTCTGCCCTGAAAAGAACCATAAAAATCTTTAAACCAAACCAAGATTTTATTTTTGAGAAATTGAGCTAAAGCAATAGAATAATCTTCTTTCTAGCTTTCCTTATCATATCTGTTGACAAGAAAGACAAATTTGATCCCATCCTAGCTTGATTCAAGTTTATCAAACACAGTAAATGGTATTACCCCCAAAGTCCTTCAGAGATTTTAAGGTGACTACCATAATTGGTTCCTAAAATTCTTATATAGCATAGAAGCTTCAGTTAAACTGTGACACCAGTCTTAGTCCTCATCACTTTTATCCTGAAAAATTGTACCTATCTCTTTTGTGCAGACTAAAAGATATCTTTTAGCTGTGTAATGTTAGATTAAAAGTGTCTTAGTAAGGGCACTGAATGAGGTTACCTTATTAAAATAAGGTTTTTCTTGGAGAGAAAGGAATCTGTCCGACAAAACCAGGTCTCATGGAGGATGCCTCTAGCGCTAGGTCATAGTGAATGGAATGCCTTTGCTGGCCTGATGGTTTAGTTGAGAGCACATAGCCTCTGCTGCATTGCGTGATTTGGGAAAGAAGCTGAAGACAGAATGTCTTTCAGTTTTGCTCATGTATGACTGTGTTTGAAGGAACACAGTCATAGGGCTGAAAAGGAGAACATTCTGCCTACCAGACAAAAGTTTGGTACAAAGAAAGTCTGAGAGACGTCTGCCTGAATAGTGGGTTATATATTAGCCAGAGTGGTGCATTGGATTATCTTTCACTGGACACAGAAAGGATAGCCTTCTTGTTTTCAGTTCTGGCCCTTTCTGCCCTGAATGTAGAGCATGACAGCTTGGTTAGTCAGTGCACAACTCCGGCCCCAACTGATTTATGACCTTAAAATTAGTGATTTAAGGGCTTGTGGAATCCTTTGTCTATCTGGAAGAACTCTCTAGTACTGCAGTGTGTAAGATGCATGGTTTCCGAAGCTCAAATTGAACTTTAATTATGCTGATAGAGGTTTGTTTTTGTACAGAGGCCATCTCTACTGCCAAATATGTTATCTCCTCTAGATAACTTGGAAGAAAAACAACTTTTTGAAGAAAAGTTCACTGGATTTTTTGTAACAGTTTATTTGCCTACTTTAGCTGATTGCTCTCCCCCTCCAAATCAGCCAGTGAAATGCATATATTTAGCAAGTATCAGTTCAACAATTAAACAAAACCAAAGCATTGACAGTAGAAGCATATCATAGTCAATGCCTGGCAATTTTAATTTGATAGTTCTACTGGTTTTACATTCTGATTTCTTTGTATAAATTCCTCTGTACACCTGTGTAAAAATTACCTGATTTTGAACTCTTCTCTATTTGTTAAAACAGAAGGATTTTGAGTAGTAAGTCTTCAAGAAGATCTGATTTTGCACCCGCAAAGAACATAATTGGCAAAGGGCTAAAGCTTGGGAAAAGCTATGCCTCCTGTGTAGGACCAAAAGGTGAAAAGGAAGTGGTTTATTACTGCTGTAATTGTGCTGGAGGACAAGTTTCAAAAATTTTTTGATGACTTGGTTGGCATTTTTTGCCTTCATAAAACAACAGTTTGTAAAATATTTAGTCAAAGGTTACTGTGATTTCTCCTTCGCTTAATCACCCAAAATCTTTGTGATTGTAAGCCACTAGCTAATTGGTGTCTCACAGGCAGCACTCCACTAAATGGATGCTCTCCACTAAGAAATCTGGGTTGACTTAACATTACATTATTAGTTTATGTTTCCTTACCTCCTTTTCCCACCTTTGTTTCTGTTGACTCTTCAGATTCTTTTGATTTTATTTATTTTTATAATACTTTTTCAGATTACCAAAAATGTGTATTTAGTTTTTTCTTAACCATGTGAGATCTAATAAGGACCAGAATCACAATTCTGCTAAATTTACACATTCACTTAGCACTTACTGGCATGCTTAATTTTAACCAAGTATCTCGTCCGCAGAAGCAGATGGTATTACCTTTGCAGTAGCTTTCTAACTTCTATGTCTGAAGATTTGCAAGAAAGGACATAAATTACTGCTTCCCAGTTTGTGATGAGAGCTGATCACATTTCTTGGACTAATGGAATTTAGCAGTAGCAAACTTTCAGGTCTGAGTTGGAGATACAACTCTGCTTCTTTCAAGTAACACAGTCTTCTGGTTCTCCTCTGCTTGGTGTAGCTGTTACATGCTGAGCAGTTGTAAATACTGCAGGTAGGGTTAAAGAGGGGAGGAGGCCCCAAACATTGTGCATCACTAACCTACTTACATTCCTCAGGTTCCTTTGATAATTCCTCTTTTTCTGAGAATGAGAAATAGCATAGCAGCTGTGATATGGAGAAAGAGTGCCACAGATTGAACATATCTCACTCGAAAGATCTCCTGGTTTTTAAAAATGTGTAAGTGAAGAAAGATGTGTTCACTGTTCCAAATGCTGACTTTGGAAAATCTCTATCTTGTTCCTTGACGAATGATTTCTATTTGGCTATACTATTCTGTTTAGCATACTTTAATTGTATTACAGAGAATACAAACCCACAAGAAAATAGGTGAGTTTAAAATGCTAAATGCTTGGAAAGTTATTTTAGTCGTCTGTGAGCACCAGTAATAATAACTTGACAACTGGAAGAAATGTACTGTTTAAACATTAATCATTTCAGTTACACATTAAACAGTAACATTCCTAATCCGAATATAAATATCCGAACTGTTACACTGTATTTATGCAAAGGAGCACAGAGATGATGGGATATCTTTTACAAATTTCAAGGAGTAAATAAACCAGAGTATTGATGGCCTAACTGTAAATAGTATCACTGACCATAAAGCACTGTCATCTCATTTTGTGGTATAGATGCTCTGACTTTCAGCGGGAGTCTGGTGCCTGTTGCTTTTGGTTGCCTTTTTTTTTTTTTTTAACGAATACATTTCAGTATTAATGCTGTGGCATTTTAGATTTTTCTAAACTGTCCTGTCCAACCTTCAAGATTAAGGTGTTGCCCCTCTATTCCTTGTATTCTTTTCACTTCCAATATTGCTGAGCCTAATACTGGTGTTGCTGGAGGGGATTTCTGGGCTTGTGAAAGCAAAGCAGTGATGCTGATGGGAGAAATGAAGTGATTGGTGCCCTATGTGACTATTTCACCTTTGCATACTTAAGGAAAACTTCAGTTTGGGCTGTCATTCTAGTTTGCAGGTGTGGGCAACAAGAGGTATGATTTAGGCTCATATAATCCCTATTAAAGGTTTCCAGAGCTATGCACACTTCTGATGACTGGATCAGATTTCTCAAAAGGGAGGGTGGAGTGCCAAGGCTTCACCTCCTCAGGCAGAAGGTGGAAATGTAGCTGCCACTCATCCAGTCTGCATCCCAGTCTGTTGGATATGAAACTTTGGGCCATATTGTTACATTTACTGAGCAGATCATGAAAGGTGGAGGTGACAAAATAAAATTTTTGCCCCAATACTATTTTCTTTTCTAAATCTGTAAGGACACAATACTACAGAAACCTCTAGAAGCTCTTAAAGGAAGTAAATGTGACAGGGAAAAAATACCTGACTCTGGAGTGCCTATTTGATGAGTCATGCACCACTCTACTTTTTACCTATTAACAGAATGCATGTTTGACCTTCCCTTTCTTTGCTCTCATTGCCTCGCTCTTATGTGATATCAAAGGACGTAGGTTTTTGGAAATAAGCCTGCCAGAGAAGAGATGATTTTATTCACCTTAGTATCTAATGTACAGCTTTATACGAACAGATAAAAACTGTATTTATAACCCCGTTTCCTAAAAACCTGTTTTTAGAAAATCAAAGCTATGTTAAAAATATTGCACCTAAATTTTCTGTTAAGGATACTAAAATGAATGGGCCAAAGTGACAAAGCCTGATGTGAACAAGCACTTTCATCATTTTCTTACATTTGCTTGTGTCCAATAGCCAGTGATAATTCATCCTTTCTTCCATGGTGCCACTGCTAAGAATCGGAGCAGAAATGGAGTGTCATGAGAGGCACCAGACAATAAAGTTAAGATTGCATGTAGTTTTATCCTATAAACTTCTACAATGTGCCTCAACCTAACTTATGGGAAAAGTCAATATGGCCTAATGTCTACAGTGGAACAACTGGGGAGGTGTTACTGTTACTAATGCCTTGTGTAACAGGATGGTTCATTTTGGCAGAATGTTTATCCAACTAAAAGGTTTATCAAATATTAAAGGGACCCAATCTCTTAATAGAAAATATGGATTTAATTTGAATATGAGTATTGAATGTTCTATTTTCAGTGACCATTTCTGTAAATAGATCAATTTTAGAATAGTACTATTTGGAAATGTTGCTTTTTGGGCTACTCAGGTTTGTCTATGAGCAAGTCCTACAAAATGCATTAATGCCAGGTATTGTTGTATTGTTGTATCCTAGTAACACTGAATACAAATGGATGGTAGTTGCTGCACAGTGCTAGTAACTGATGTAATACATACTGATAACTGTTGCCTGTGAGAATGTTTAGAACAGAATTTGTATTGACTTAAAAATGCAGTGTGGACTTGACTTGTTGATCCAAAATGGTTAAGGTTGGTTTGGTTTGGGTTTTTTTTTGTTTCTTTTTTGGGTTTTTTTGTGGGTTTTTTTTTTTTGTTTGTTTGTTTGTTTGTTTTTGTTTGTTTTTCTTTCTTTTTTTTTTTTTCTTTTAAAGCCGCAAAGTGATATGTATCTATGTGGAATAAAATCTTCCACGCTGTAATTTTTTTGAGGAAATTTTTACTGTGAATCAGTTCCCCTGCCTGAATCAGTTGAATTTTTGGTATGCTGTGTTTGCTATCACATCTTATTTAGAAAATCTATGTTTTTTACTAATTTCCTGGTATTTTTGTTTGTATTTGTAAATCAAAACTGATCTTCTCAGCAATACACAGTTGTGGTTATCTAATGCTATTCTCTGGTGTCAGCCAGGTACTGCAGCATAGGGAGATCAAGGTGTCCCTTGGGATTCTTCCATTCAGATTTTGCTGATGATCTATTTGTGAGAGCTGACCTGGTTGAAATTTCGTGTCTGGACTTGACTATGAGGCAACTGCTCCTTACATTCTCTCACCAAGTTTCCTGAGAGACAGAGCTCAGCATGCATGACCCTTCTTGCTGTACCATCCCCTGCCCCTCCACACCACACAGACTGGGCAGGGTGGGTGTCCATGTGGACTCCCTAGTTCGCTACACTTCAGACTCTTTTCCTCTTTCCCCAAAGAAAGCGCTTTAGTTGCTGTCTCAGGATTGCTCAAATGATGCTTTCTGCAAAAGTTTAAAGGTGATCATGAAGTGCTAAAACAGTGAAACAGCACTGAGACAGGGAAGCAAGAAACAGCTGCCAGTAACTTAGTTCTTTCATGATGTTGTTACCTGCAGCCAGGTTCTAGATGTTTCTCACTCCTCCACCCTGGGAAAACTTAACTGCTGCTGGCAGAGTGGGTTGCCTGAATACAAGTGAATCAGAAAGGGTACTGCCTTTCCAAAAGTTTTAAGAAAGTGTGTACTGATCATAAATTAGATTGGCAGTATGGAGAAGAAAATGGTATTTTTAATTCTTCCAGTTGGAGATAGAACATTGTACATTGTTCATACTTTAAGAGCTTTTTCTGTACCCTCTGAGTTATTAAAACAAAAAGGCACAAAAAGTGACAATGCTTTTGGTACAGGGACCACAACCATCCATCGCATCTTGACCAGTGTGTTACAAATCCTCTTTCTCTTTTTCTTTCCCTTTGAGTGAATTGAGTTCTGAGTTCTGCTTCTGCTTCAGCAGGGCATGTGGAGACCATCCCATCCTAAAAAAGCCAGTAGACTGCTGGTTATGATCAGTCATTCTGAGGAATGCTGTAAGCACAAGGCTGTTTTGTAGACAGGGCCTGACACTGGTATCAGAGCTATGTCACGTTGTGGATTTAGGCTAAAGTACTGTTATTCAAGGATTTAGTCTCCTACCAGACTGGAACTGTTAAAGTTGCAGTGGTTCACATTGTCATACAAAGTCAAATGGGAAATGATAGTTGTCACAATGCAAGTACTTGTTCCCAGGTAAGCTTTTTGCAGCTGTGGTATGGAGCAATGGCAAGAGTTGCTAAACAGGCTTTTATACCAGTGGAACAGTTTGGCTATACAGACAGAATTCTCAAGTCTTGGTTTACCAAGCTATTTGTGTCAGAATAGTACAAAGTGATATGAAGACAGTAAGGGGCATGCTGCTTTTGTTTCTAATGATGCATGTTAGTAACAGATACTGGTGCTTATTTAATCAAGTTGCCGTTTCCGTCAGAAACAAATAGTTCTTGTGGGGACGTGTTCTGTCTCCCTTGCATCAACAAAAGGAAAGAATAATACTTTAAAATGTTACTTGCCTATTCATTGCTGGAATGTTCCCTATTAGAGAAAATATAGAAAAGTATAATTAATATATATAATACTGTGTTTTACAATAGGATATTTGGTATGTTGATTTGATGATCCTGAACTAACAGTTTTGCATATAAAAATGCATGAAGCAAATAAAACAAGATTTCATATAGGTAAGGATATTCTTCCTCTTAGCAATAGCAAACAATATAAGAGAAATAAAAAATAAAGCCCTATTCACTTTCTTTTCTAGTTCTTAAACATAACAAATGAGGAGGGTTGACAAATGTAAGTGAAATTAAATAATGTATGACAGCATCTCCTCTTTCCCGCTTTCTGTATGCAAAGGTGAGTGTGATAAAAGACTTAGTGAACTTAATGCTGCACCTTGATCAGGAAGAAGTCTCATTCTCACTAGTAATTTCTAGCAGCTGTACGCATGTGAATATCATGCTGTGGAAGAAGTCACGATTAGATTTGTATCCAGAAAAAAGTGTCCCTCTGGTTATGCATGTCATTATGAGAGATGCTCCAGACCCTTAAATAATTTTAGTAGCCCTTCACTGTAGGAGCTCCATGTCTCTCTTGAACTGAGGAGCCCAGGACTGGACACAGCATTTCAGGTGGGGCCTCACCATGGCTGAGTAGAGAGGGAGAATTGCCTCCCTCAATCTGCTGGAAATGTTCTTCCTAAGGCAGCGCAGGATACCACTGGCCTTCTTGACTGCAAGGGCACTTTGCTGCTGATTCACGGAGAACTTGCTTTCCATCAGAACCCCCAGGTCCCTGTCCTGTACTGGGGTATCAGCCACTTCTCCCAGTTTGCATTGTCAGGAAACTTGCTGAGGAGGCACTGCATCCCTTCATCCAAGTCACTGATAAATAAGTTAAACAATACTGGACCCAGTACTGGCCCATGGGGGATACCACTAGTTACAGATCTCCAGTTAGACTCTGTGTCACTGATGACAGCCCTCTGAGTCCTGCCATTCAGCTAGTTCTCAATCCACCTCACAATCCACTCCTCCAGCCCACACTTCCCGAGCTTGGCTATGAGGATGTTTAAAGTGTCAAAAGCCTTGCTGAAGTCCAGGTAGGCAACATCCACTGTTCTCTCCTCATCTATCCAGCCAGTTGAACCATGGTAGAAGGCAATCAGATTGGTTAAGCATGATTTTCTTTTGGTGAGTCTATGCTGACTACTCCTGATCACCTTCTTGTCTTCCACATGCTTAGAGATGGCCTTCATGATGAGCTGTTCCACACCTTTCCAGGGACTGAAGTGAGGCTGGTTGGCCTGTAGTTCCCAGAGTCCTCCTTCTTGCTCTTTGTGAATACTGTGGTGACATTTGCTTTTGTCCACATGCGCCTCTTCTGATTGCTGTGACGTTTCAAAGATGATCCAGAGTGGCCTAGCAATGACATTCACCAGCTTCCTCAGGACTTGCGAGTGCATCCTGTCAGGGCCCATGGACTCGTGGATGTCAAATTTGTATAAATGATCTCTAACCCAACTCTCAGGAAAGGCTTCCTTTCTCCAGATCTTCTCCCTGGTCTCCTGGGTCAGGGATTCCTGAGGGCTGGCCTTGGCATGGAAGACTGAAGCAAAGAAGACATTTAGTACCTTTGCTTTCTCTGTGTTCTCTGATGCCAGGGCCTCTGCTGCATTCCATAGAGGGCCTACTTTTTCCCTAGTTTTCCTTTTTGTTACTGGTGTATTTGAAGAAGTCCTTCTTGTTGTCTTTGACAGTCAGATATAATTCCAAATGGACTTTGGCTCTCCTCATCAAATTTCCTCAAACTCTCACAACATCCCTGTATTCATCCAAAGTGACCTGTCCCTGCTTCCACCTCCTGTATATTTCTTGCTTGTGTTTGAGTTTTGAGAAGAGTTCCTTGTTCATCCATGCAGGTCTCCTACACCCTGATCTATCTGCTCATTGTTTAGATGTTCCTTGGTCGTGCAGTTCTTGGGCGTGTGAGTGTTTACATGATGTATACGCACATCATGATGTAGATGTATTGTCAAAGTGCATGTCATGTAATTTGTAAGTATGTGTGGAATAAAGCATCTATGTCCTACCCGACCCTCCTGCCCCATGCTTTTTGTTTGTTTGTTTGTTTGTTTAATTTCTCTGTTTCTCTTTGAATTAATAAAATTTCACTTTTTGAATAATTCATCAGCATTTCCACATTTTTGCAAAAATAGTTGTATGAAAGCACAGTTGTGCGTACCTGTTACTTTTCTAGTTGGTGCTATTTAGTCTAATTCATCTTCACTCAAGCAAATGTGCTGAAAGGGTTTCTGAAGACATTGGCAATAGAAGGGCAGTGGGAAGGCTCACAGGCTAATCTGTGTCTTCCATAAGCATTAAAGTGATATACCGAGTAAAAAATCGAACTCATAAGAGTTCAAATTCCGGCTTTCAAAAAGACTTGACATACATTTTTCAATGCATGCAGAGCAGTTTTTGCACACCAGCTTGAACTGAAGTGAGTAGCTCATGTAAAATGGTTGTGTTTAAAAGAAGTATTTGTATATATGCATTTGTAAAAATATATGTAAAAACTTCTGCTCCTAAAAAATCTTCTTCCTTTGCAGTTGACACTGCTGCTACGCTGCCTGGCAGAAGAGATATAACAGGTATATGGGGGTTCTGTGTAATTTTTTTCACTATTGTTCTTACATTTTAGAAAGTGAGTAGAAAGATTGCTGCTGCTGTTACTTTTTAATTCATGGAGATAGTTAAGTATATGCAAATATTTGCAAATTAATTATACATATCATCCTTGTGGCTTATTAGTATATTTCATCATGCAAATAGCATCATTAATTTTCCAGAGAAAATGAAAATAAGATCACTGAGATGGCTGATTCTCCTTTCACTGCAGAAATTAGATTTATATTTATCCTTTGGAAAAAAGCTATTACTAGTTTTCATTATAGCAAGCAAAATAGTCTGAGCAAGGAATCATGGGAGTGATTAACATTTCGGAAACTCCTTGTTAACTGTATTTAATCAAAAAATCCTGGGTTTCTGCAGGGACTTTTGGTCTCTCTGACTTACCTCTTACAACAGGAAAAGCTTTATAGTCTAATTAGTGTATTTTAAGTAACATTATAGGATTACTTGAGTTTTGAGAGAAGATGCTGAGCTGAAATTCCTTAAGTATGTTTTTGTAAACAGTATTTAATATTTGCAGCCAGCTGTTCTTTAAGTTATGTATCTATGGTAACCGTGACTCAACTTGTCAATGGCACTCTATGAATGAAAGGGCTAATTTTGAAGTTGGTGTGGCAACCAGATACCAAATTTCCTTTTTTTTTTTTTTTAAAAAAAATACTGACTATAACAACCTCAAAGATTTAGTGGGTGGCATTTGCTATATAAAGTTAGCTGGCTGCTATCACGAGCAGAGGTTCAAACTTGAGTTAGCTTTTTGGATTGCTGTTCTCTGAAGGATAGAAAGAAGAAGAGATATGTATGGGATAAATTTGCCAAGTCTCAGTAGTATTATACAAAGTCTGAGAAGAGTTCTTTGTACCCAGCTATAGCCATCTCGTTATGTATGCTTGATTCCCATTCCTAGAATTAGCAAGACAGTCAGGGTAGGTCTGTGGCTTTCAGGCTAGTGTGGTACGTATCTTCGGTCAATTATTTTTGTTTTCTTAACATTATACAATGCAAACGGTCCAGTATTTGTTGAAAAGAAATCGTCTTCAGATGAATTCTATTTGAATTCATAAAAATGGTAACTTTTTTTTTATCAGAGATTGTTACATCTGCCTTTTTTGGCAACCTGGAAGTGTTCTGGTAAGCGGGTGTTGCCCTCTGCTGGTGAATGCGGTTAACTTTGATGCATAAGGAAGAGCTGCTGAGGACGATTATGTATGTGTTAGAAACTTCATTCTGGGTTTTTTCTCTCTCTCTCTCTCTCTTTTTTTTTTTTTTTTTTTTTTTCTTGCCTGAAAAAAAGGTGATGATTCGGGAGAATCGGCTGTAACAACCATTTCTGGTAAGAAAATCAGGACTTTACTGCAATATTTGTTACTTCCTGATAGATAAATCTGCTTTTATCTGAGGTAATGCAGGAAAGTTGTGATTCAAATAAGTTCCAACACTTAAGGTTTTTATTGTTTATTTTTTAAGAGTAAATTAATTTCTTCATTCTACTTTGCAATAAAATAGCTTACCTTATAGGATCACTCATGGTTTGTGACAGTGATGCTTGGGGACAAAGGAGGGGCAAGTTGTTTGATCAGGAGGCCTTTGTCCAGTAACCTGAAGAGTGAACAGATTGCAGATATGGCAGAGAAGAAGCACTGTAGTGAGAGAGCTCACTTACATCTCCTCCCACTCTAGCAGATGTACATATGTCATTTCATGTGGTGTGGTATACTGCATGCGTGTGCACACACATACACACACGAGACTAATAACTTCTGGGGCCAGAGGTGATGAACATCTTCTATGAAAGCATATTTTAAATGAAAAATGTAGACACACAGAAATAGCTGTGTGAAAGCTTTCTTGCTTAATGTATACTGACATATCGTGCTCTGGAGAAAAGAAATAATTCAGACACAAACACACATGCTTTTGCTTTTTTACAGATACAGTCTTTCTCTGCGAATGGTTCATCTTTAAGAACTGCAGCCAATTCAATATTTGTTGTAGTTTATACCAAGCCAAATAAAACAGATGAAACCAGCATTTAGTTTTCACTCAGATTCCTCATATTTTGGCTGCTTGTTAGTTGGCTTAGAAAATAATTTGTCTTCAGTATTGTTACTTAAGAACCAAATATGCTTATTTGGTTTATTATTTATTTATTTATTTATTATGGTTTATATGGTATTATATATTTATTTATTATGGTAATATATATGATTCTTATATATATTATCAGAAAGAAAAGCTCCCTTTCCGTGTAATGAAGTCCATTGCTTTTTTGTATTGATATGCAGCTATCTTTATGCAGAGTCACCAACTTTCATTTATTATACTTAAGATACTGCTCCTATTAATGATAGCAATGCTTTTAGTAAAGAAGTTTGGAAAGCATAGTGTTCTTCTGCTACGAAGCTGCTCTGGCCCATTTTAAAAAAGTCACTAAGTTGTCATATTGGAGTGATATAAAGTCATCCTTGTATTCCTGCCCTGGCACCTAAAATATGCTTACCAAGCACATCCTTCCTAAGCAATATTTAAATTTTCTTTCACTGTCTTGATGTAATGATCTTTTTATTCTTTTGATGTAGCTAAAAAAAAATTTGCATTCTTACTCTATTTTATTTATATATGGTTACTGTAAAAACTAGCTTTTATAAGACACAGTTTGCCAGACCCAGTGTGTCATCTCTGCTCATGACTTTGTGCAGGAAAAGACCCTTGGGGCTAAGAACTTATCACTATTGGGAATGCCAAATTCATCTGCATCTTCTAAAAGAATGAAATCAGTAAAAGGAACTTCTCTGAAGGAACTCCATTACAAGCTGTTTGTATTCAGTTACTCGGATTTTTTAAATAATGTGAGCATTATTTCAAATACTTGTATTGAAATAATTGGAACATTTTTAACAAACAATGCAATTGGTTTTAAAATGGATCTTAGAGAAAGATTATATTCAAAGTTTTGCATCTTTTTTCTCCAAAAATCATAGAAATAAAATATTATATTAATAAAATTTTATCTTTTATCTTTTTTTTTTCCCCAGAATCCTCTATTTTTACTTATGTCATGTATCCTATTAACCCATCAGGCAAGATTTTATTAATGTCTTTGTTATTTAGATTTAGTTAGATTTAGATAATTTTTTTTTGTTTAGATTTTGTAGATTTTTATTCTATTTGGGTTTTGGTGGGGTTTTTTTAATTGTTTTTACTGTTATCTTTCTTCTTCAGATATGACTTCAGTGAAGACTACACAAACTGCAGGTGAGAAATAGCATGAAGAGAGTAAGGTCTGAAGGAAGATGTTTGTTTCATTAATGAAACCTGAATTTTTTTAATAACTGTGATTTGTTCAGTCCAAATTATTTTCTTACATGATCTTAAAATTTTGTCTGCAATCTGTATTTTAAGTCTGCATGGGTAGGGTTTTGAATAGCATTTAACTGACACTGAGCTTTCTTTTGTATTCAAAATAATACTTTGCTTACTTGTCATGTTTTAAGACCAGCCGGCAACCCAGAACCATGCAGCCACTCGCTCACTCCTCCTATTCCTCCCCTAGCTCTCGGAGGGATGGGGAGGAGAATAGAAAGAATGTAACTCCCACAGGTTATGGAAATGACTGCTTATAGAAAATGGAGATATATGTTATAGAAAAATGACTGCTACTGCTGAACCTAGGACAGTATCCACCCCTTATTCCATTCCATTCTCGTCATGCTCAGATCCCACATTTTTCAATAAACCATCACTCTTCTCTCATATATATATATATATATATACACATCCACACACACACAAAGAGAGAGAGAGATCATTACTTAGTGCATGGACCAATCCCTATAAAGCTGCTGAGTTCATCCAGTCTGTGATGTTGGGCTCCATCTCTTGTAACAGCTTTTCAGAGCAGGAGAGGTTGTGTGCAGTGTTGGATTGTTGCCTGCTGATGACACCGCAGAACTCACCTGGTTTCATCAAAGTTCATTCTTTGTTGGGATGATGATTGGAGGGAAGTCAGGGCCAGTCGCTGGTGACCTGAAGACATCTAGTTGGTGGGCTATAAAAGTGCTACATAGCAGGCAACAGCATACGATTGAGTTCATTGGCTGTTTTCTCCTAAAATCAAATCCCCTTGAGGTACTTCACCATCTTCCCACATTACTCACCAAGTATATCCGGGTCCCTGAGCAAAAGCAATCCCACGAGTGGGTTTGCCTTTACCTGAAGCAGGAATAACCCAGATGTCTTCCCCAGCCAATTCTTTATGCGCACCACAGGAACTTTTTCCCCTTCTACAGTATGTGAAAATTTTGACTGGGCTGGGCCAGCCCTGTTGGCAGATCCTCTGGTGCTGACCAACCAGGTGGCCTTTGGTAAGTGTGTATCCCAATGCTTGAAAGTCCCGCCACCCATTGCTCTCAGTGTAGTTTTTAACAGCCCATTGTACCGTTCGATTTTCCCAGAGGCTGGTGCATGGTAGGGGATGTAACATACCCACTCAATGCCATGCTTTTTGGCCCAAATGTCTGTAAGGCTGTTCCAGAAATGAGTCCCACTGTCTGACTCAATTCTCTCTGGGGTGCTGTGTTGCCACAAAATCTGTTTCTCAAGGCCCAGGATAGTGTTCCAGGCAGTCATGTGGGGCACAGCGTATGTTTCCAGCCATCCGGTGGTTGCTTCCACCATGGTAAGCACATGGCACTTGCCTTGGCGGGTTGGTGGGAGTGTGATATAATCAATCTGCCAGGCCTCCCCATATTTGTACTTCAGCCATCGTCCTCCGTACCAAAGAGGCTTTAACCGTTTGGCTTGCTTAATTGCAGCACGTTTCACACTCATGAATAACCTGGGCAATAGTGTCCATTGTTAAGTCCACCCCTCGATCATGAGCCCATCTGTATGTTGCATCTCTACCCTGATGGCCTGAAGTGTCATGGGCCTGCTGGGCCAAAAATAATTCACCCTTATGTTGCCAATCTAAGTCCATCTGAGCCACTTCAATCTTAGCAGTTTTATCCACTTGTTGGTTGTTCTGGTGTTCCTCAGTGGCCCGACTCTTGGGTACATGGGCGTCTACATGGCGTACCTTCACCACCAGGTTCTGCACCCGGGCAGCGATATCTTGCCACAGTGCAGCAGCCCAGATGGGTTTACCTCTGCGTTGCCAGTTGCTCTGCTTCCATTGCTGCAACCACCCCCACAGGGCATTTGCCACCATCCATGAGTCAGTATAGAGATAAAGTACTGGCCACTTTTGTCGTTCAGCAATGTCCAGGGCCAGCTGGATGGCTTTCACCTCGGCAAACTGACTCGATTCACCCTCTCCTTCAGCAGTTTCTGCAACTTGTCATCGGGGACTACATACAGCTGCCTTCCATCTCCAACTCTTCCAAAGCACTGTAGGGATCCACTGAACCAAATAGTTGCCCGTACTGTCCCACACACCCTGCCACTCATGTCTGTCCATCCTCAGGGAAAATCTCTTGGTGGTCCTCCTATATCGTCATCTAATCCTAGACAAGACTTGAGCCGGACCCAGCTTAGTTTCCATGATCGAACAAGGTCGGGCGTTCTCAGGGAGGTCATGCTGTAGGCAAAACAGAGAGAACATATTCAGCAACAAGCTGGTTCCCAGCAAGAGGAGCAGGGTGCTTTCAAGGGCATTGAAAGGATATTCAGGATCTTTAAATCTTCCAGAATCTACTCCCACTGTAAATAGTCTGATGGGGGAGCAGAGGGTGTGAGGGAATGTCTCCTTCACAGGTGGACCACCCAAGGAGGGAAAAAAAGATGCATAATTGCTAAATGCTTATGTTATATACCTCCCAAAGTATAGAGGTGATGACCACACTGGGAACACATACCAGCCCAGACTGATGATCAATGAGTCTATTGCATTACAAGTCATTGCCATGAATTACAGCAAAACAATAACCCTAGCCCAGGTCCCCAGCTAATAAACACTCAACCAGCAAATACCAGCTGTAAGTAAGGTACAACATGCTGAAACTCTGAGATCAAGAGCAACAACTTTGAGAGCCAATAAATCAGCATTGTGACGAGTGACTATTAATCTGAAACAGCAGATGCTTATCACAAATATGATTAGACACACTCTGGTCAGATCTGTCATTATCTCAACCCTTCATGCCCCATGTTGGGCACCAAAAAGAACTGTTGTGGTTTAAGCCCAGCTGGCAACCCTGAACCACGCAGCCGCTCGCTCACTCCCCCTATTCCTCCCTCAGCTCCCGGAGGGATGGAGAGGAGAATGGAAAGAATGTAACTCCCATGGGTTGAGATAAGAACAGTGCAGTAACTAAGGTGTAACACAAACCACTGCTGCTACCACCAATAATAATAATAATAGTGATAAAGAAAATAATAAGGGGAGAGTATTCAATCGGTCACTACCCGCCTACCAATACCCAGCGCAACCCGAGCAGTGATCTAGCCCTTCCGGGTAACTGCCCCCAGTTTATATACTGGGCATGACGTGCTGTGGTATGGAATACCTCTTTGGCTAGTTTAGGTCAGGTGTCCTGTCTCCCGGCTTCCCCTCCTCCCTGGCAGAGCATGAGACTCAGAAAAGGCCTTGGTCAGAGTAAACATTACTTAGCAACAACTAAAAACATCAGTGTTATCAGCGCTGTTCCCAGGCTGCAAGTCAAAACCACAGCACTGCACCAGCTACTAAGAAGGAGAAAAATGACTGCTACTGCTGAACCCAGGACATTACCAAAGCCCAAACTGGGTATATTTCTGTTTAGCAAGTATGTAGTTTTTTGCTATATCTATATAGAGAATGTTTTCTATACTTTCTGATGCTATTTAAAGTCTTAAAAAAAGTGAAATGTACACCCCTTTCCTTAAAGGGACATAATACATGTTCATGCTTCTATGATTCTGTGGTTCTGTATATGTTCTTGCAATGAGTTGCCAAATACAGTCATTAAAGACTCAGAACTTGCTGGCCCTTTTTTTTCCTGATGCTTGTATTTGAAAACAAGGAATATGCTCATCCCATGTCCGTACAGATTCTTACATGTCTGTATATGAGCTAGACATCCTGCTGTTTGTAGCTGATGGATAGAAAGACACATTTGTAGAACATGATTCATCTTATGCTGAAATGCCCATGTAGGATAGGTTAAATGTGATTCACAACCTTAGAAGCATCACTTTTGCCACTGAATAAAGGGAGCCTAGAGTAACTAGCTTATATGGGGACATAGACATTGAATTGGATGGATCTCACTCTGAACAGTGCTTTTTATTTCCCATTTCTCCTGGAAAAACAGAGTCTAAAGTGGAAAGTAGGAAACTTATTTTTGTGACATGTATTTCATATCATATTTTTAAGTTAAAATGTGAAAACTTAATTTTTAAACTTTTTTTTTTTTTTAACAGAAGCTCTTAACGTCACTGATTATTACTCCACTGTAACACCAGGTAGGATTCATATATCCCCACTTGTCTTCTTTTATGCTTGTCAAACTTCTAGTGTGTGTGAGTTTAGGAAGCATGCTCCCAAATATTTTTAATAGGATCTTCTTCCTTGTTATGATGGTGTGTCATATTAGCAGTCTGCCTTACGTCATATTGATCTCCAGTCTGGTAGAAGGTTTAACTCTGCAGTGCTTGCCTAGATGGCCACATACAGAAGAGTCTGGTCATTTTGTAAGTCAGAGCAGCAGATTACCACAGAGATGTAAGAAACAGGAGTTCAGGAATCGTTAGTCCCTGAGTGTGAGGTGTCCCTGCCCATGGCAGGGGGGTTGGAACTAGATGATCTTAAAAGTCCTTTCCAACCCTGACTATTCTTTGATTCTATGATTCTATGACCATGTTTGCTAAAAAAAAAAAAAAAAAATCCTTATGCCTTTTAGTAGATTGAAGCAGAATGAATCCAGTCGTGATATTCTCAGGGCAGGTCCAGTCTATAGGAGTAGACTGAATTAATTTTTTATTATCCAGTTAGGAGCCTGATAGACCAATTAGAATGTATTTGCACTGAATTAATGCAAATGATAGAAAAACTGGCTTGCAACCATACTGTCTAGTGTAATTGAACTGTGTGAATGTGACCTGCAGGAAGTTTGCAGTTATGTTATCTTCTGATCTTTAAGGGCTGGAAGTCCTAGTGATTTTTGATTGTTTATCCTCCACATTGCTATTTTGTGCATTTTGGTGGCATGCAGAGATCCTAAGCAAGACTTGGTGTCATACCAGTGGGTGCTGTGAAAAGAGAAAAGACTGATGTTAGTTTTTACTTTTGTGTCACTCCTGGATTTTGTGTTGGGTTTTTGTAAGTGTTATTCTTTATGTAGTTGACAATTATGACAAATTCAGTTATTTATTAACATTTCTTTAAGGATCGTTTAAAAAAAAAGAAGTGCTGATACAGTTTTCATAACTATTTCACTGACAACTGCCAACACCAAAGGGAAGGAAATTTATTAGTCTGAAAATAATGTTTTCTATTAATTTGAGTATTGCCACCAGCTTACAGTCTGTATGCTCTGATGGTAGTTTATTGATGGTGATAAAATTGATGAAGCATCAAGCTATAACAGGCAAATACTTGTACCATAGAAAGAGTAAAAAATGTTAAAAATTTCCATTTCATTTGGTATAGGTAATGATAACAGCAGAGAAAATAACACCTGTTTTTCTGTCAGTGGAGGCCAATCTATCTGCTTAAGTAAGGAAAGTTGGGCTGACATGTTGTTTTCATGAACAAGCATAGGAGTTTTGTCTTAGATGCAAGTATTTCTCTGGTCCTATGTTTTGAGTTATACAACAGAACTGTCTGTTTACAGTACCCTTAATATGGGATCCATGTTACTTCTTTGCAGTGTAGGTAGTATTAACAATATGGGAGCAGCCAAAAGCTTGCTGTAACTAACGAACAACGTGTTCCACTAGTAAGAGTATGCATGCTTGCTGTTATCACATTTTGAATTCTATCAGGTAGAACAGTTACAGTTTCATTCTACCATAAGTAGCCATAGTAGGATCCTCAGAGGCAGATAACATACTACCTAGTGATTGAATATGGTGATATTTGAAGAGTTTATTTATGATACGCTGATTTCTGTTTTATTTGAATTAAAAACCAAACCAAACTAAACCAAACCCACAACCAATCATTTGCATATTGGCCTTCTGTGGAAACTGTTACAGAAAATGATTCAAAATTAATTAATCAAAGCCAGCATGTTTTACTCTGAATGCTAAGTTTTGGAAAATGTCATGGTAAGTATCCTAAAGAAGTGAAGACTAAACAGTATGTGAAATATTTCTGAAAGGTAAAGACCTTTACATTTAAAACATTGAAATGATTGTAAATATGTATGTTTGTCAGTACTGGGTTTAAATTCAAGTTTTTTACTCACTAGATTTTTTTTGTCCCCCAAAAAACTATTGCAGGAGAAACCATTTTATGCAACGTAACAACTGTCTGTAATTTTTCAGGTTAGTAGTTTTCTATTTCCTATTTTTCTTACAAAAACCAGGTACAAAAACCATTGACTTTAACTTTTAGTTGTTATGTACAGACTATCTCTGTAATAAATTTCTTATGAATTTAGAGAGATTTTGTATAACTTAAAAAAAAAGGGGGGGGATATTTTAAAGTAATGTTTTAGTCTATTGTATTTTTTTATCTTTGGTTTCTTAGCAAAGGATACACAGTTGCAAATAAGAATTGCAAACCTGAGGAAAAAAGGAACTACTGTGCTGTGGTGGATGCTAATGCCTGCCTCATTGAGCCTAACTGTATCAGGAATAGAAGTTGAAATAGTGTTTAGGAGAATTATTGTAAAAGCCTGTGTGTGTATTAAAAGTGTCATGTGACAGAACAGACAAACAAAAGAAAGGGCCCTGATGTTCCATATATGTGTGCTAACAAAAACATATTAAAAGAAGATTTTGTTCCTACATGTTGCTGCCTTCCAAAACACTGATAAATGGCTTTTGTGAGATACACTTAAAATGAAGTTACTTCTGCCAAGTAGCCATTTGCAGAGTACTTTAAAGGAGAGAAAGAAGCAGAATAAGTAACTGGCCCTCACCCCAAGTTTCCCTGCTGACTGATGGAATAAACTCGTAGATGATTTGGGTGATGTCATGTATGCATTCCTGTATGGGCCTTTTATCAATAGGCTTCACTGAATGTGTGGCTGCAGGAAGGGAAGTGTCGTAGAGGTTCCTTTTTGTCTCCAAAATGGACTTCCCAGCTCTCAAGGAGTGTTGAATGATGCTTTGAATTATGTTATCCTGAAAGTTCTTTAGTCCCCAAGGGAATAATTTTCAGAATATCACTTTGCCTTTACCCACATATTTTATTCTTATTGTGGGAGTTGGAGTTGTATTAATAGTAATGTGCGATGGGTTCTTTCTGTTCAGAGGGTGAGAACTAGAAGGCATTTAGAGACAACCATCAAAACTAAATATATAGAAAATAATGAAAGCTATTGGACTATTTCATTTGTGGGAATAGTAAGTGAAGAGATGGAAGAACAATTGCAAAAATAGTGAATGATCAAAAAAGCTAGTGTAAGTACTCATTTCCCTTCTATTGTAATACAAGAGAGTGAATTTCTAATTTCTCAAGTAATTTTACATCATGTGTTTTAGTGTTGATTTTCTTTTTTGGTTTTGGTTTTAGTGTTCTATGTGGGGAAGGTAAAACTTCAGGCAAGTGAAGAAAGTAACACATCACTAAAAGTAGAAATAGTAAGTGTTCTCTCTGCTAAAACTTTCTTGTACAGAAGGTTAAAATATGGGTTTTTGTCTACACTTAAAATACTGATACCTTAATATGATTCTTGTTATGGCTTGTATAGTTTTGTTTTATTTCAAATATAGTTTACAGTACAAGGTAATATTTTCAGTGGATGGGTCTGCTGTCTCTTAAACAGTTGCTTTGCAGCTAAATTTTATTAGTCAACTAAGTAAACTTCATACAGTAAGGGCCTGTATTCTCTGTAGCCACTGAAAGGAGGGGAAAGCCCTGAAAGTCTGGAGAGAGGAACTGCCTAATTAATAATTTACATTCAGGCATACAGGATCTTCCTTTGGAGATTCGTTTAGGCAACATCACTGGATGGCAACAGTGTGGGCATAAATTAAGTTAGGTTGTTTCCTGGGAATAATTAATCTTGAGACTCTCATAAATAGGGTATCGTTCTATGCTTTTTGGCATGTGGCTGATCAGTTATTAATTTTGCAATAGGCCTGTGTGACACAAGTGTGTCCACTTAAACAACACAACAGAGGTTTAAAGGAACAGTATCATGCAAAGCAAGGACGATATAGATTATTCAGTATTGAGATAATACTATGAGGATGAGAATATTTAGTTGTTACAGATAGAAAACTGAAGGTAGGAAAAAAAGGAGACATTAACTTGTGAAGGGCCTTGTATCTTTCTTCTACACAACCCTGCCTGCACTCAGTCTGGAATTTGACATGCCAGACTCTGCAAACATGAGAGTAGTCAGCAAAATCACCGCAGAGAGCTACTGCACAGCTGTGCATGAAGCATTGAGTTCGGGCAGGAGTAGGCCCCTGGCAAAAGCCACCTCTGTATCATGTTGTGCTTTGGTAGTGATAATGCCTACTGATACCATCCCAATGTATTAACATTATGCCTACCACTATTAGAAAAATGGTTTTACTGTCTCTTGAAACTCTTCTACTTTTTAGAAGAATATTTCTTAGGTAATGTTAGATGATGTTTTCATCAGGGTGTTCACTGTTTGCGTCGTGGCCACCAAAAGAACGTAAGAATGCAGATCTAAAAAGGGCATTTAGATAAGCCTTACGGTGTTCCCTGGCCCTAAGGTTAGATCATACATATTTAGATCATTACTACCATGCCTTTCACCTGAGTTTTTGACTTCTTATTCCCAGGATTCTACACTGTTGATTACTTATGTCTATTTTGGAACTTGTCCCATTGCTGCACTTAGAAAGTTTGTTCAGTGCCTGGTCTGAGCTGCCTTTGTTGCAAACTAAGCCAAATTCCAAATTCCACTCTTTTCAACATGAGATACGGTGAGGTCAATTATCTTCTTGCCCGTATCTTTCACAAAACAGATCCTGTTACTCAGACTATCCTAGATGAGCCAATTCCTTCCATAAGTTGTGACAACAATGTCATGGTAAATATTTGTTGAAATGTATTCATGAGAAAATATGCTTCTTATCTTTGGAGTTCCAGACTTGTGTGAAACAAATGTGTTTCTTTTAAGGATAAAATTTACTGGTTTTACTTAGCTGTTGAATTTTTGTTTCTAATAGGTTAATAACATGACCAACAATCAAGTTACAAAATTAATTGCAGTTCCAGCACCTACCCTGCAAGAATTGAGGCAAGTAATTTTGAATAAGGACTGAAATCTTTGTTATATTTGAAAAAGATTAAGTGGTTTGTGTGGTTAGCAGACTCTGCATTATTTCTGCACTTTATAAATGAAAAACCTCAGGAGTTATGAGTTTCTGGTTTTTAACATAAAATTTATATTGATTAGAAAAGTCATAGTTTTATTTTATGTACCACTGGAATTTGTTTTAAAAAAATGGTATGCTTGCTGATTTTGGTTTAGGTCCTTCAGTTTCCCTGGGGCTCAACAAGGCCTCAACGCCTTGTTGTTTATATAATGATGATGTTAATAGTAGTAGTAGTAGCAATACCTGGTAATATGAGATGTGGATTGTTGAGAATGCCAGTCTGGCTTCTGCTCTTCATGAAGAAATGGTTTGTATAATTTCAGGGATTCAGTCTATCTTATAGGAAATTTACTAAGAGAACTTTCATATCTGCATGGTTTTTAATATGTATTCTTGGAACCAAAACTATATTTTTTATTTTGGTGTAGTTTCTTCTTTCACAGTCCTCATACGGAGAAGTTTGAATGAATGAATATTTACTGCTATTTCCAAAACTTGCCCTGAAAATCAAGAACATGTAATTGGCCAACAGGTCTTTTTTGTAAAAGAAATGCACATCTTACTCATTCTGTTTCTGTGGTTTTGAGTATAAATTTAGAATTCTGTTCAAAATGTTTGCAAAAAGGCAACATTAAGACTTATCTTTTGTTCTTTTGAATAACTTTTAAAGAAGTGGATTGGTGTTAACATACGTGATGACAGAGGTTTAAACTTTGTGGAGTGACTACTAAAAGGCAACTTACTACATGTTTAATCCTTTGAAAAGTGGCCTTACAATACTGGAACTGGCATGATTTAAAAAACAAACTAACACCAATCAACTGTTACTTTCTTTCGGTGGGTTTTTTTTTCTCAGTAATTGCTTCTTTTATTCATTATATTGTTGTAATTGTTTTTAGAAACGTAAGTAGAAATTCTCCATAATGGTAACTTTTTTATTTTAAAGAATTTCAGAGTTCAACAAAACCTTGCAAGCAGTAAGTAAGGTAAGATTACTAACTGTTGTTGTAGTTTGGAAAACTTTATTATCTAACTATCAATCCTATTTTATCCTGACAAAACAATCTATTTTCACTTGTCATTACAGTCCTCCATTATGGAATGCAGTGCAGAAAATCAGAGGTTTGTTTTTAATCTTTTAAATGCTCATAAATATACAAGCTCATATACTAATATATCAAGTATGAATGGCTGTGTAACAGAAATAAAAAACTTTCTAGCAAAGTTAAATCTGATAAATAGACTGGAGAAATACGTGTAGGCTGACGAAATCTCATCCCATTATTCTAGCATTAGTGATTTTAATTTTTTTTTAACCAAACTATATTGCTTTTCATTTGCCTGCCGTATTTCTTCTGCATCTCTATATTAGCTGACTTACGTAGCAACTTAACCACTAAAGCTATGGGATTTGGGACCACAAACTTCCAGAGCTTGTGAAGACAATGCAATATTTGTGAGGGAATTGCTTCAGACATCCCAAGTTGCTGTTCTTTGGCTTGGGAAACCAGCCATCCTCAGGGTAGGGGGAGCCTGAGACAGTAACCAGTTCACAGTTTGGAAGCCATGTGGTATCAGAATGGCAAGGCTGCTCCACAGAGGTGATCCTGAAAACTCTGAAATGTAGATAATGTCTGTCAGTTTAATTGCTACTCACCACTAAATTGCTGGGCCTTTAAACTGATCAGCTTGCAAACACTATATTCTAAAACAAAATGTGGAACTTCATTTCCCCAAATTCAAGAATTTGGGGTTTATCTTCCTGTGTTAGGATGAAAGAAAAGTCCAAACCACTGAGACAGTTATAGGCAGTAAGTCAGATCACACTTTCATATCATATACTGGCAGTATAGAGTACTCTTCTCATTCTTGTTAGCTGAAAAAAGATGGAAGTTTAGTTAGGGTTTCAGGTCATTGAACCATAATTGTAAATATGTAGTTACATGCTAAATGGGTCTTTAGGTTCTCTCTAAAGTCAAGTGAGAAAATACTGACTTTCCCTAGGCGATGGAGATTTAATATACACTGACAATAGCCACCTATGATACCTAGAAACTCTTTTTTACAGTAACAGTGGAGATGTTATTATCTTTACAAATCAACTCTTTAATGGCTAATATTAATTAGGGAGGACCTCATTTAAGAATCAACAGTGTCTGTAGAGAAGGCAGAAAAGAAGCTGCCTCAAACTGATGTATTACTCTTATCTGTAGCATGGCATAGTGTTTTATGTGCATTAAAAATATCCCCAAATCTGAAAAAGCCTAGGAGAAATGTGCTTTCACACTTAGCATTTGTGCTAATGTGCTTTCAGTTAGTATTTTATGTTAGTTTTATGCGTCATAAAGATGAGACAGATCTGTTTCTTGAGTCTAAAGGGTTTTCTTCTCATCATAGTATATACTGCAATTTCATAATGAAGCTGGCTGAGAGAGAGAATACAAGCAGTTTAACAGACAAAGCAGAAATAAGCCGACTTGGTAAGTTATGCTTTAAACACAGTCTTATCACAGTGAGCCTTTCAAATTAAATTTTCTATCTTTACATGTGACCTTCAAGAAGCTGAAGGAAAAGATTGTTGCATATTTTTAGATAAAAATATTTTTTTGCTGAACAATAGAAGTACATCAAAAAATGCAGCCGTCTGATTTTGGGGTTGGGAGGGGGAAGAGAGAAATGTGTTTAAAAAAACTTCAGTATAAAATTTCTGACCACATCAATAAAGCAAAATTTGAAAGAATTATGTGTAAAATTACTCGAGGACATAAATGTGTTACTGAAATGGTGATCTATATTGAAAAGTTTATAAGGTCACCAAGATTTCTTAGTAATATTGTGATAGTATGAAGTGGTGACTCATACCATTCCTTTCAAAAGATGTAGTGTTGCATTTTTGTTTGTTTACATTAACAAAAAAAGAAATCTGTACTTGTCAGGCCTTGAGCAAAAATCTGGGGGTATTTCAGTATTCTGACTGGTCAAGATCTGTTTTGTAAATGCCATTTCAGAAAAAAAAAATCAAAAGCAATTACGCAATTTACACTATTGTGTAAATTGCATAATTTAGCGATTGCATAATTGCATAATAAATCACATGCTTATTTGACTATCCTACTTATTATTTAGCAATTAGCAATTTTTATGCTTCAGGATAAACTTGGTTAATGCTTCTTTGTCATCCCAGACCAGTGCTGCTGTTCATCCCTGAAGTATTGTTCCTTGACTGCTGAAGAATTACAAATGTAGTAAGTATAAATACAAAATCTGACTTGCTTATTTCCTAGATTTCCCAGTGCATTAATAGAGTCAACTTCCATGGTGCAGTGTAATAGCCAGGAAGGACTCCACAAGAACAAACTGACAAGCTTTTTCCTAGATAGCTCCCTTCCCATTCTTCCCTCTTCCCTTCCCTTCCCTTCTGTTTGTTTGGTTTTGATGCAGATAGCTTTTGTGTTCAGCATCAGGTCGCCTCCAGAACAAGCAGCAAAGGCAGCAGTAGTATTTATGGGCTTGCTAGTTAACAAATAGAGCAAAATAGAATGCAAGAACTCTCAAAGCGTCACAGAATTCATATTTGTTACTAGATCATGAAACACCCAATCTAATTGCTTTGAAAATATGCATTATTGCTATTATGTCCATATCTTTTATATATATTCCTGTATGATAACTTATTTTCTTTAAAATATAAACAGTGTTAAATTTAACCTGCATTTCTGTGCCTTCTTTTTTTTTTCTTTTTTTTTTGCAGTACTATAAAAGTGCCATCTCATTCTATATGGGTTCCTTTCCCCCATTTCCCTTCTCTCCCTAAAAAGACTTCCCCCAAATCCAGTACTCTTATTTCCTCCACTATGCTTTCCACCAAACAAAGCCCTACAAGTAGACCACTGATCCCACCGTTCACAGAAATGTCTTCTGGAACTCTTTCCACATCTCTCACTACAAATACTCTCTCTGAAGCTTCTACCACATCCACTACTGAAACTTCTGTGTCTTCCACCAGTGTTACCACTACACTTTCTTCTGAGTTTCCTGCCCAGCCTACCATGCAAACTTTTCCTTCCATAGCTTCTAATAAATCTGTCACTATTTCCACACCTGCAGCAAAATCTGTCACTAATGCTGCTTTCTCAGTTAAATCTGACAGTGTGTATCTTAGCAAGCCTATTACAATAATTTCTCCTTCTGTAGGTTTCACTAGACATTCTGCAGTATCCTCTTCTGAGCTTCCCCCCAAACCTTCAGTAACAGTTTCCCCTGTTGAGGCTACCACCAAATCTGTTGCAAAAATCCAACTTCCTGCTACAGATTCAACCCAACCTAGTCCTAGTTACAAAAACATTACTACAGCACCTATTCTTCCCCTTACTCCTTTCACAATAACTTTGACCCCTACTGTTAGTCCTATCAACCATGCTGCCTCAGCTTCTCATCATCATTCTACTGCTGATAGCCATGGCAGCCTGCCTAAAGGGAGCACAGGTAAATATGACAAGTAAAATGATTTTTTTTTATTTAATTTGAATGCTATGTATTGAATTTGCTTTTAAATTTTATTAAACAAGATTATATACCCAATCTGTGACCTTCCGGTTACTGTGAAAAACCTGAGACAACTCTCGTGAGGTGTATACCTATTTTAAAATGCATTCAGATATCTTTGGCCATGATGAGTGATACCTCACTCCACAAATTGGTTTGTAACTGTGATAAACAGGTACTGTGGTAAGTTCCCAACAGGTACTTTTTGTAGAAAATATTAAGTCACTGAGCCAGGTAGCTAATTTTTTTAATAAGCTAGTATTTAAGATATTACAAATCAATGTTGGATCATTCTTAAAATTTTGTTACTGAGTAGGAATATTCTTAGTGGCTATGTATTTTCCTATGAAGATTGTACACATCTTTACAAGTTTCTTTTTAAATTGCTGATCTTGCCTTGATTTTATTCTACTTTCAGGAATCCAATAGCTAAAAATCCAGAATAATAAACTATTTAACATCACTAATGGTTTGATGTCAGGAACTTTGTAATCAATAAAAAGTTGAATTAATGCTGGCCATTTGAAACCTTGCTTTATGTTTTCATAAGATTTGAGGTATTGCTATCTGCAAAGTAGTTCATAGTGAGAAAAGGGGATCCTGTTTTACATAACATATTGAGAGACCTTTCAAGTTGTGATAAGATTTGTTGGTCAAGAGAACTATATATTTTTTCTGCTTCTCAAACATTACTTAATTTGTTGAATGTAATGTTTAAATAAATGCACAACTTTTCTTTTGTCACAGGAAAGACACTATCAGCTACCACATACACAACTTCTGTATATACCACCATTAATATCACCACAGCTGAGCAAATTGTGTCCAAAATAGAAAATGATTTAGCAGCTGGAAAAGTAGAGCCAAAAGATGTAGAAAGGATGGTTAGTGAGGTTAGCGAAGTCCTGACTGCTTCTGAACCATTACCACCCCGAATATCTAACAGGTAGGTCATTGTGGCAATAGATAAATGTGTGTTGTATTGACTGTCTTAATAAATGGGTGTTAGCAATATTAATTTTTTAATAATCATAATGCGAAACAATGTTTCTTGTTCAAAATGGAAGGAGTATCATTCTAGTGTTACCAGATAGAATAGAATAGGATTATAGTATAATATGATATAATATAATACCGTGGAAAACAGTATAATTTTTTGTGTTAATACCATATAAGTGGGCAGAGTCAGATGTATTTTACACTATGATTCAATTGCTGCTCCAAAGCTACATCTTGCCTGAGAATTTTGGGTGTATGTACTTGGTGATACTAAGTATCTCTTTTCTTAACAGAATTATAAAACTGGTGGATTATATTGGCTTAAAGCTGAACTTCTCAGGAACATCTGCTGATTTTGCCTCCCCTTCCTTGGCTCTGGCAGTTGTCAAAACCACCAGCATCCGCTCCAACCAGATGTCTTTTGCTGTCCTGGACTCAGCTGATCTCCAGGTTAAACACTGATAATTTTAAATGCTTACAAATTCTCAAACATTTATTTTAAAGTATTTATGGTTTTATATTTATATGTAACGTGAGTTTGTTCTGTGTTTACATCATAATTTCAGGATCTTTAATTCATTTACTGTTAGGGTGGTGAGGCACTGGAATGGGTTGCCCAGGGAAGTTGTGAATGCTCCATCCCTGGCGGTGTTCAAGGCCAGGTTGGATGAGGCCTTGGGTGGCATGGTTTAGTGTGGGGTGTCCCTGCCCATGGCAGGGGGGTTGGAACTAGATGATCTTAAGGTCCTTTTCAACCCTAACTATTCTATGATTCTATGGTCCTATGTTAGTTTCAAAGAAAAAATACTTCGGTTTTGAAGCCCTCCATAGTTTTCCTTTCATATTCTATTGTGTAAATAAGTAAAAGACCAGCATTTGACTAATAAGCTGATGGAGAGGTACAGCCAGAACACTGGAATGGACAGAGTGCTTGGCAGAATAATTTTGCCTCAGAAACCCTGAATCATGAGTCACTTCATCACCCACCTGACAGTGCTGAAATTTGTCAGAGTGTTACCAGATGGCTTCATCTGTTAGAGGGAGATTAATTGCAGAGTGTTCCAGGAAAGAACTATTACATTGCTTGCATAATGACATTCGTACATTTGTCACTCATGACTAGTTGGTCTTGCCAAGAAGTGCTTAGAAAGTTTGGATCCACTTTGTCTCAAAATCTCCCTCCTGCTTGAGGAAATAATAATTTGGACAATACCAGTCTTGGAGGCTTAAGCAAGGAGAGATGGAAAGTTCTGAATAGATTTTGACACATCCTGTCCCTAAGAGAAGGAAGTAGCTTAATGTAGCATGAGCCATAAGTAGTGCTGGAACTGTTCTGTGACACTGAAAATGGTATGATAACATTTGAGTTCTTTGATATATTCTTTGCAATATGTGCTGCATGAATCTGAGGTGACTGGAGGTGATAGTGCTGAAAAACAGATATTTGCTAATGATTTTTTGGAAAACTGGCACTGGCAATGAAATGCAGAGACTTTTCAACAAGTATTACTTAGTTCGAACCACAGCAACGGGAATGCTTTTGTGGAATTGATTCAGGATTTCTTTGGTGGCTGTCTAAACCAGTGATCTCCAAAATGGGGTGTGAGTACCCCTGGTTGTGCACACGACAATCCATTGGGATGCAGGAAGTAAATATTTTTATATGATTAATAAATAAAAATTATATATTTTTAAAGAATGTTTAATTTTCATATCATCCTTTTTCAATTTCTATTTTTGTGTATGTTTTATAATATGCTTAATCAGTAGAGTAGTGCATGCATATAACTTATAAATGGATAGATACATTTTGGGGCACATGCCTAAAAAATTTTTAAGGAGTGCATGATCAAAAAAGTTTACTGAACAGAAGAACAGAAGAATTAAGAACAGAAGAGTTAAACCACATTGTTAAGGCACTGTGAGGAGCATACACTGGTATTTTTATTACAGCCATTGCTTGAATACACAGATAACTGATTTATTTGGTTTTGCTGATGTTGCACATCTCTCAGGAAGTCTGAAATGATGATATTTGTATGTAAAGCGACTAATGTACAACAAGAAAATGTTAGAGACTTTGTACTAAACAAAGCTCTCTGTCCTGTAAGTACAGCACAGAAAACTGGATGAAAGTTCAGATCTTTTTCTGATAATATTTTGCCAGTGAGCTTTTGAGATATCTGAATTGTAGATTATCCAGTTTATTTTTGTTATTTTTGCCAGATGATTATAAAGTTAGGATTTATGTTCTTAGATTCTGCTTAACCTACTATATTTAAAAACCTGTTGACAAATAATAGCTATTTAAAGTTTTTCTGAATTCTGACATACTTCATATGGGGTATATATAAAATTCTTTGCCTTGCAGGCTTAAAATGTTAATCTCCTTTCACAGTTACATAGACTTACCTAGGTTGTTGCTTTCCACCTTTTTCAAATCAATATTATCCATCACAGCAATGTATTCTCTTCCTGTAAGCAAATGGGGTAAAGCCAGAGTATTTTCAGTGGTAGGCAGACCTGAAATGAGTTGCATCCTTTTCAAGCCTGCAGATGCTATTTATTCATTGGAGCAGGAGAGCAATGAGACAGCAGTAGTGAGTTCCTGACAATGATAAAAGAGATACGCATTTCAAAGTTCTGAACTGAAAGTAAGTCATAATTTGTTTTTAGTTAGTGATGGAAATGAAGCATAATTTTTGCATTTATTTTTCAGATTTCTCTAGGCAGTAATGCAATTAATGATGTAAATAATCTCGGATCAATTACACTTCCTTCATCATTGCTGACCAGTTTACCCCATGATGAGTTGAACTTGGCTTCTAGAATTATATTCAACCTCTTTAAAAAGACCACTGTGTTCCAGGTATCTTTTTGATCCTCTATTCATAAGGGTTTTAAACTCAAGCCTAGAGCAAAACAAAATGTGAATGGACGTTACTACCACAAAGCATATTACTGAGCTTCCTGATTTAAAATGTAGTTGGTTTTGCCCAGTGCTCACTCTGGATAATAACTAAGCTTGTAGGTGCTATACTATAGTATTGTTTCATTTATGATTTTTAGATCTTGTTCTTTTTTGTTGTTCCAGGATCTGTCCTTGAAGAATGCATCTTTAATCAGCAGTGTTATATCATCGAGTGTTTCTAACCTTACAATTAGCAACTTAAAGGCAAATGTTACTGTCGCATTACAGAATATCAAACCTAATCAGGTATGATCTACATTTTGACATACAACTTTGTTGCCTCCATTAGAATTGTTGTAGACAAAACACTGTATTAAGAATACAGATCTGTTGGTTCTGCTTTACTAGTGTGGGCTTTTCATCTCTGTTTGGACTTTCCAAATCACTCATCTTTGTTTATTTATCACTGGTATAAATTTTTTTTCTCCAGTGGTTTCAGATAATGTCACTCTATAACTTATCCATCCAGTTTTTATGTTTTTATCTTTTCTGCTTGCTCTTCTATCTTATTCTTCAAAGAATAAAACCTTTTAGATGAAAACCTGACTGGGTGTTGCTACGCAGATGCTGCAATCATGACATTTGTAGGTGCGTCATGGCCAGACAGCAACACAAGTGTTTTTTCTGAGGGGAAATGTTGTTCCTTAAACTGGAACACAGGACTGTGTTACCTGCAAGTATTTGGGCTCATCTACAGCATCTCTTTCCTAAATAAGCAACAAAGATTAAAATCTTCTATCCCATATCTTAAAATGTAGTGTGGTCTTTACTTGTCTTGATACTTTATTCTGTTTTGAGATGTAACTGTAGAAGTATTAGTATTCATAGCAGTACAGTGCATTATTGCTACTATTTTTAGGATTTGCATGCGTGTAGGGGAAATCCACTTATAAACCTTTAACATCATGGTAGTCTAAAGAGATCAAATGTTTGCAAATGAAAAAGTTTTTCCTTGTCTTTGTGATCATGTTCTCAATACTTTCAAAATCACCAAGGATGAGAAATCCCAAGAATTTGTATAGTGTGGGAAGGCAATGAAAGGGCATTCATTCATAATGTTCTACCAGGAACAGAATCTTAGCATAAACATGAGAGCTAGCTCCTATATGCTGACTTCAAATTTGTTAAGCATATTTTCACAAGCATATTGCAATATTAATCCATTCTTTGTGCTATATACTGTATTTATTCTTGCCTGCATTTTGTAGATAATTAATAAGTTACTTGATCTTAAACTCATAGTTTAGTAAAATCTTCTTTTTTTTTTTTTTTTTTTTACCTCCTGAACAGGATAATTCAACAGTTAGATGTGTTTTTTGGGACTTTAATAAAAATGGTAAGTACCTGATAATAGCCTAAGATATCATGCTGGTTTAGCTATGTTATAGAATCATAGAATAGTTAGGGTTGGAAAGGAACTTAAGATCATCATCAAGTTCCAACCCCCCTGCCATGGGCAGAGATACCTCACACTAAACCATATCACCCAAGGCTCTTTCCAGCCTGGCCTTGAACACTGCCAGGGATGCAGCATTCACAGCTTCCTTGGGAAACCCATTCCAGTGCCTCACCACCCTCACAGGAAAGAATTTCTCCCTTATATCTAACCTAAACTTCCGCTGTTTAAGTTTGGACCCATTACCCCTTGTCCTGACACTACAGTCCCTAATGAAGAGTCCCTCCCTAGCATCCTTATAGGCCCCCTTCAGATACTGGAAGGCTGCTATGAGGTCTCCACACACTCTTCTCTTCTCCAGGCTGAACAGCCCCAACTTTCTCAGCCTATCACTCATGTTAATCTAAGTAGAAGTTTTTATGAATAACAAAGCTGTTTTCTTTCACAGGTGGACATGGAGGCTGGTCATATGAAGGTTGCATAGTTAAAGAAAGTAGAGTAAATGAAACAGTCTGTTCATGCAACCACCTCACAAGCTTTGCAGTTTTGATGGTAATTATTTTTAAAATTATTTTAATAAATTATATTAAAAATTACCCTGATCCGAGAACATACTTAAGCATGTGTTATCTTAAGCAAATGAGTTTTCAGTAAACACATACCACCTATGAAATACTACTCAGATTTATTTACTTCAGTGTTAGTACATATGGCCATTCGTTTAGTCACGTGCTTAAGCTGCCTTTGAATGGTGGCCCATGAGTTCCGCTGTAGTAAAAAATACCTTAAGTGCTTATTAAACTGCAGCTTTTAAATTTAGGCAGTTGTTTATACTGTAGGAAATAAAAAATTAGGATAAATCAAATTTAAAACAGGTTTTTAATCAAATGGGATTTCACAATTAAAATCATACAATATTTTCAAGTTATAAGGGACCCGTAAGGATCATTGAGTCCAACTCCCCACTCCTTGCAGGACTAGATTGGCTTTTCTGGGTTTTAGGAAACATTCATGATGGAAAGAACTGTTTTCTTTGGTATTTAACCGCAGAGGAAAAGGTGTATTTTGGGGGGTTTTGATCTTTTTCCATTTAATAAACATTTTATCTGAAATTAACTTCTGTTTCCATTTTAGAACTTGTATGGAAATACTCCTTTGAATCCCACACAAGAATTGGTGCTGACTTTTATATCCTATATAGGCTGTGGCCTCTCTGCAATTTTTCTTTCTATTACTCTTGTGACCTACATAGCCTTTGAGTAAGTACCTGTTCAACTGAGCTCCCATTATTCTTCAATTATGATTGCTTGTAGTCTTCACTCCAAAGTCCTTTCCAATCATATGGATTCTATCTCAGCTAATAATACATGAATTTGTCCAGTTTAGCAGGAAGGTGTTGATTCAGTCTTCAGGAATGTTAATGTTGTGCACAAGTGAATTAATCATGAGGCTTTATACAGTCAGAAGTGAAGAAATAGCACTCTTAAATATCTTATAGTGGATTATCATAATAGAAGGGTGAAGGTATGTGTTTAAAACACAACGTATATAGAACAGAGCAGAATGATAGAATTTTTAAATGTGTTTGTATTCTTTGTTGGTTTTAGAACTTTTCTCTTACATTTAAGCCTTAACTATTGAATCCTCCATCCTACGTTTCGGAAACCATCCTCAGAGTTACTCAGCACGTGTTTACTCGCTCAGTATCCTCTCATCAAGGACTTGCTTGTCTCTGTCAAGGTTTTAGAAGCCCAGTCAAAAGCCTAATCCAGCTCAGCAATAAAGAATAGTCACATTTTCATTTTTGGAAGAACTGTAACAAGAAGTCCAATATACAGTGTAAAACAAAAAAACCATGGTACTAAACTCGAAGAATTCAGGTTAATAGTTGTATTTACGTAGCCTTATTATAAGAAACTTCATATGAAGCATTATATATGAATGAAAATATGGGTTTTTTTCCTTGGTATTTGTGCACTAAGGACTACAAGAGAGGAAGTAAGCCAGAAATCCATGGACAATTGATGTCATCTCACTAATTTGCCTTTTTTAGGAAAATCCGGAGAGACTACCCCTCCAAAATCCTTATTCAGCTCTGTGCTGCATTACTTCTACTCAACTTAGTTTTCCTCCTTGACTCATGGATTGCACTGTATGATACACGAGGCCTGTGCATTGCAGTTGCTGTATTTCTTCACTATTTCCTCTTGGTTTCCTTCACCTGGATGGGCCTAGAAGCTTTCCACATGTATCTGGCCCTTGTGAAAGTCTTTAACACCTACGTGCGGAAATACATTCTTAAATTTTGTGTCGTTGGTTGGGGTATGTAGGTTTTATTTTTCCTTTTCTCTTAGTAAGTATTTCAGTGAATGTGACACAGGTTAGAAATGAAAATGAAGCAGTCAGTAAGTGTTACAACCTTGCAATGACCAGGTATTTATTATCAGTAAATCTGATTCTATACATTCCACCTTTCTGAGGTAGGAAACTCCTTCCTAACTGCAGAACTGAGGCTGCTGCGATGTAAATTGATAATGAATTTTCCTTGTGCAAGTACAATAGAACCAATTTTGAACGTGCATGCTTCCGTTTCCATTTACCAGATAGATGGCTTCAGTTCTGTCTTGAAGATAATGTGTATATATATATTCGATTTCTGGGATAGCACTGTTGCTAACAAAAAGCCAGCAGAGAAGATCTAACTGGGTAAAAAGATTCTAGACCTGATTATCCTCTTTGGCCACTTGAGTAAACATGAGCGAAGGGACTAAAATCAATAGAATTGTTTTATTAAAGCAGATGTAAGAAAGAAGATCAGGTATCAAATCAGTTTATTGAGTGATGGTATTTGCTGCCTTATTCAGAAAGGTTTGGAGCTAACTGTGGAGAACAGCTCGTTTCTTTGCAAGTTATGCTCCTGAACAGTTTGAATGTTGCAGGTTTTAGATCCTTCAGACAGCTAGTAGTCAACAGAATTCAACAGACAAATTTCAGAAACAAATTGTACATTTCACAGAAAAATAGAATCATTTCATGTGCTCATACTACTGTCTTTCTCATGAATTTTACTTTTATAATCTCATAATCTTTAAGGGTTACCAGCAGTAGTTGTGTCCATCGTGTTGGCAGTGTCACCAGATAACTATGGACTTATAACCACTGGAAAAGTTTCAATAAACAGACCTGATGAATTGTGAGTTAAAGGGGGGTGCTTTTTGGGGGGATGGGTGGGAGAGACTTCCTACAAAATGGCTTTTCTTTAAAGATTGGGAAGGGAAGGAAACAATGGGAGAGTTTTGAAATTATATAGCTCTACAGTACATCATGTGTTTTGTGATTATGGCTTATATGAAAGTTCTTACCTTTTGGCCAAAAAAGTACTTCCTACTAAAGAGGCATAATAGTTTGCATTGCAACAAACTACACCTTTATCTCATGTTCATTTTACTGCATTTTGGTATCTGATAATGATTGACAGACTGCTCTTGTGTTCTAGCTGCTGGATTAAAAACAGAATTGTCTTCTATATTACTGCTGTGGGATACTTTTGTGTGATATTCCTGATCAATATCAGCATGTTCATTGTTGTGCTGATCCAGCTCTGTCGTATCAAAAAGAAAAAACAACTTGGTGCTCAAAGAAAAACCAGTATTCAAGACCTTAAGAGTGTTGCTGGCCTCACGTTCCTGTTGGGAATTACTTGGGGATTTGCCTTCTTCACAGTAAATGATGTATTTACTTACCTCTTTACCATTTTCAACACTTTGCAGGGTAAGTTTATCCTTCATGTGACAGCTCATTGCGTACAATATAATGAATAAAGCATTTGGAAATGGCATTTTCTTGATTTAGCTTTGAGTAATTTTGATGCATCCTTTAACATGTTAATTAAATTAGAGATGATACTGCTTTATTGTAATCTTAAATTACGGTTATGTTACAGAAAGGTACAGGAAAGCTAGCTACTATTTATAGGTATAACGTATTTATAAATATTATAATTTTAAAAATGTATGCAAACCGGAATCCAGTGGAAGTGACTGTATTTCTCTGGTCAACAGATCAATTGCAAATAGTTGCTGTAAATGTTCACATAGTAATGCAATTAATGTAGTGAAAACTGTATCATTTCTCCACTTACCCCTAAGGCATAGGATTGAGGTGTGACATTCAACAAAGGACCATGCAGACAGGCAAGCCTGCAACATCTAAATGTTAGTGGTCTAACTGTTAAGCATGGCCTTTAGTACATAAGAACATAGAGAAGTAGATATGAAGGCACGCAGCTTTGCAAAGGCCAGGATGATATTTGGCATAGAGTTTCAAAGTCTGCAAAAGCTTTCATATAAACAGAAGGTACCATAGGTGCTTGCAGTTACCCAAGTATACCTGAATTGCCCTACCGAAGTTTGGATTCAAACTTCTGCTTAAATGGCACTTTAGATGACTGGCTGGGTGATTTCCCAGAGAGACTAGAACAAAGAACATTGCAGTTCTTTTGAGTACCTCTTTGGTAACTTGAGGGGTTGAACCCACATCTTCTCAGGTCTCTCATGGGATTGTGTTGAACTAACACAAGACTAGATTCTATGTGGTCAGAGTAATTCCCTGTGTGAAGTTAAGTTGCCCTTCTACCCAGTTTTAAGTTAGGTGCTGGGCAAATTTTTGTATTAGAAATAATAAGGGTACATAAATTGTATTGACTTTAATTGAGCTAATGCCAGTGTTTCAAAACTATATTTGAAAATGGTGTAGAACCATCTTTATAGAGCCACACTTAATTAGTCAAAAATTCATCCCAAAAGCCAAAGTTGGGAAAGCTACTGAAGCAAAGGATGACGTAAATAATCTCTTCTAGTGGGATTTTACACACTTAACTAGTCTTAAAAGCCAGTAAATATAACATACATGTCTGTAGCAGCAGTCTGATCATTTAGCTTTTCTTCATGTTTTCTTCTATTAATTGTAAACTTAACACATATGTTCTCAGGGACACATTGCAGCTGAAAAATTATGCAAAGACCGAGTGCCACTTTTCCTTGCAGGGCAAAGATGACAATGGAATTTTTATCAGAGAAGGTTAGGATCCACCTTGTATCATATAGAAGTGAATGAGAAGCAGACAAGTCTGTAATGTGGCACTGGCAAGAGACAGGGATAGCAAGAGACGGGGATGAGCCCCATCCCTTCTAGAAAATATTTGGCTTTGAATTTCTGGCAATGAGGGTACTAATTATTTTAGATATGAGTTGTTTTCTTTTTAGTTACTGGTTCTGCCACACTTTGTGATAACAGGTTAACTGCTAATAAAAGATGGGGCAGTGTCACACCATAGGCTAACAGCTGCATAGCCTGACAGTGTCATAGTGTACCCTCTTCTTGACATTGCTTAGAATTTTTTTCCAAAACAGTTAAGTAAATTTCAGGATCCACAGAATTTTTTCCTTCTTATTTGACAGTAGGAAACTTTATGCACTTTGTGGATTTGGTTACATTTGTTGTTCCTGCATTTGTGTGTATGATTCCTCTCATCTATTTAATGAAAAAGTACTCTTCAGTTTTGAGAGCTGTAAACTTTCTCACCAAAGAAAGGTGTCATTACTTTTGATTACAAATTTAAAAGCAATGAAAGAAAACCAAAACATTGTTCACTAAGAAGTAGTAAAAGTAAATTTTGCAACATTCTCTAATGTTATTGTTTTGTAGGGTTCTTCATTTTTATCTTCTATTGTGTAACGAAGGAGAATGTCCGTAAACAATGGAGAAGATACCTCTGTTGTGGGAAATTCAGACTGGCTGAAAACTCTGGTAAATATGAATACTTCTGAATGCTTACACTCTGTTAAGTTCCTAATATCTTGTAATACTTTTCTTAAAAAAAAAAAAGAATCATGTTACTGCAGTTGCAGTTCTAATTTATTATCCAAGGTATACTAAACCTCCAAAATTATACTCTTTAAAAGTGGTGGCTGATGCAGTTCTTAGATGCTGTTGCATTAACCTGTTAACTGCAGCTGATCTCTTCCACTGTACTATAAACACATGGCTTTGCAGAAGACTTGATCGGTTAGAACAGATGAAATTTGTTGCAGCTTCTGAGTCAGCTGTAGTTCTACCAGTGACTGCCACATAGTTTAAACCAAAAAAACTGTAAATGATTTTATGCTATTTTGTTATTCAGTAGTTGACTTCTCCATAAAGCTGTATACTTTTTATACACTTTAACTTAGAGAGACAACTGTACTTTAGTTATTCTTCTGATCTGGTCTGCAGTCATAAAACCGTTACAGTTGGCTGCTTGTATTAAAAAAGGGACAAGAGAAAAGGGAACTAGATTTAAATAATTCTAAACATCAAGAATCATAAAATTCTTACAATATTATTCTGTCTAGAATACTGTGAGGAGAGTGGGAAAAACTTTATTTTTATTTTAATTCAGTTACATTATTAACTATCTTTTTTTATATTGCTTGTATGAGTTGTGCTATTTTTTGTAACATGTATCTGTTGTAGACTGGAGTAGAACTGCTACTAATGGTTTAAAGAAGCAGACTGTAAATCAAGGAGTATCCAGTTCTTCCAATTCCTTACAGTCAAACAGCAACTCCACTAACTCTACAACACTCCTAATGAATAATGATTATGCAGTGCATGCAAATGGAAATGGTATGTATAAAGCAAAATAGAAGGTTTTTTCCTTGTCTTAAAACAGAAGTTTTAAGCTCTTTCATGCTGATGTAAAGTGAAGTGCTGACAAAATATTATTCAAAAGTAGAGGGTCAGAATATTTCAGGATGTCTCCACAAATAATACTACATGTCTGTTTTAGGGAACTATAAGCAAAGTTTTAAAATACCCATTTCTCCTACTCTTGATTTATGTATCAAATAGTAGGTAAAGTTAATTATTAGAGAAATTACTTACCAGAAGCGGCTGTTAAAGCTTGACCTGAATATGTGACAATAAAATATGTTTTAGAACAGTGCATATTTTAAGCCTCATTAAAACAAACATTGCCTAAACAAGAAAGAAATATATAGGATAATAATAAAGCTTTGAAAGTATGAAAGAAATCATGTAGGAGATAATATGAAGAAGAACATGAATGGATTGCTCACATGGGAGCTACTTACAAGAGAAATAAAAGAAAATTAAGACTGTAACTTATAAAATCATCTCAGTGAAGAGAGCACTGCTGAGAGGGCTACCTCACTGTTGCCTGTAAATACTGAAACTGATTTTCTCTGTCGCTCTTTACTCCCCCTGTGGGTTTTTTACGAATGTGTTTGGCTAACAAATATATCTTTGTTGTAGGAAAAAATTCTTCAGAAGTCAAATTCTCAATCTAGTATCTAGTACTAAAAGTTGAGGCATTATTACTTTTAAAGTATCAGAGGCTGCTCCAAAAGCCTTCCTAAAATACTGGGATGCTTACCATATTAGAAAAGTTGCTTGCGCTTTTCTTCCTGAAAACCTTGGAAAATGGGAAATATAAATGCATGTCACAAAGGAACTCTCCCAAAGCTGTGGAAAGCAAACAGCTCAATGTAGTAGGTTTTCTGGCACTGAAAGGTCAAGGTGACTTGGGTGGGGAGATCATACCTAGTGAAGTCAGTCTGGCATTGCTGTGCCATTTCCCAGCCTGTAAAATCGGTAACAGTCGCCCCCCAGCTAGGCACAGTAATGAGTTTTTTTTCTCAGTCCTTGCTTCTTCGTATTCTAGCACAGTACTGTCCTCTGAACTGTTAACCCTCTGCTCTGTTCCTGAGAAGTTGAAATGCAAGTGCATGCAGCGCTCCAGTCAATTTCACTTGCAAATTGGTGTAACTTATTTGTCTATTGAGAAAACTAGATATGAGCAAAATTTACAGGTCATTACTTCTATGTGCATAGGGTATTTTTCCCACCTGATCAAGAGTCGAAGCTAAGAAGTCATGCCGTCAGCTAGGTTGTTTAGTATGAAGTTGTAGAAGATGCTCACAGAGGCTGTGTTGTCTTCATTTCCTCACACGTGTTGTCAGAAGACAGCAGATAATCAACGGGATAATCTCAGCAGATAATCTCTCAGATGTACAAAGTAAAAGCTATGTAGTTCATATGTGTTGCCCTCTTAATAGGTTACTGTCCATTTGGATGTACTAGCTGCATATTGTAAAGAAATCGCAACAGTTTAGGAAACGGCATTTGGACATGCCGTTAGGTATCACATGGCTGAACCTACCATCTCCTCACTGAGGAACAGAAATCACTTTCCTGAATTTGTTTGCAGAATAGCCTTATTTTCTTCTCCAGTTTTGCCCTGACAGCTATTTTTAACACTCCTTTTAAAATAAAACAGTTCTAGCCAGACAGGGAGTTAAACAACTACATATTAACAGTGACACAATTAACGGTGTTGGCAAGTATGGATTTTTTCTGTCATTTCAGTCTTTATCTGATTTGAGTTGTCTAACAAAGCTCTTCTGTTCAGCTTGCCCTATTTACATTTGTGCCTAAGTGGCCTTTTAAATTAATAACTAATATTAGACTTTTTATTTAAGAGGTTTCACATAATCTGTTGGGCCATTGTTTCTGTTTTGTGGGTCTAGTGGAAGCTCAGTAGTTTGTCATGGAATTTGTAATTTTTGTTTGCCAGCCACTACCACAAACCCACTCCCTTAAACCCATATCCTGACATGTTTGTTATATGCATTACATTTTCAAACTGGTAGTAAACTTTATCAGCTGAAAATACACGTTCACATCTTACTTAAAAAATACCATCTCTCATTACAAAGAAAAGTTTGTCAATAAGACTTTGATGAAACCTGGAACCGACATGCTTAAATCAGTAGGATAACTTCTGGAAAGCATGCAGTCTGCCTAAAGTGAAGGATTAGTTTCTAGAGGAAGCATTTGGGTAGACCAATACAAACCTGTGTGCTTGGGGGCCTTGGCCCAAGCAGAATAGAGAAGAGCTGTCCAGTCTAGCCACTCAAGCAGAGAATCCTTTCTGCAGGAGGGATTAAGTGCAGGGGAGGAATGTCACCATATACTTCTCCCTCTGGTGACCCCAACAAGACATAGTTGAAGAGCATCCTGTAATGTGGCCTGCCATTTCTGAAAGGGTTCAGAAGGTTGAGATAGTGAGAGAGTGAAAGGGCAGGACAGAGCCAAAGCAGAATTCTGCTCCGGGATATTTGAGGCATTTTGATGGACTGAATCCAGGAGTTCTGAGAGAGTCATCTTTCATTGCCCAGAGGTTTCTCACCAGTGTGTTTCCTCCTCCTAACACCAAAAACCACAAGCAGTTTCTACCCTCACTGTTGTGTCTTTTCAGTAGATTTGTTGAAATCTACTGAATCATGCTGACATTTGTATGTTAAGTATTGAGAATATTAATACAAATAGCAAACTTGGATGTTTTACTTTTTTAATTCTGTTTCTGGTGTAAATGATAAAGTGACAGCTCTGCATCTGCGTTTGTGAACTCATTTCTCAGTGGTTAACAAAATGATCCCCTCCCAAAAGAAATACTGCTATCCGGTGAATTGAGCATTTGTGGAGCATTTCATTAATTGGCTTCAGTCACTAGTGGTATTATACATGTTCATTGTAGATTCACCTAAATGTGTAAGATTCTTAGTCTAAATACGGCTTAGACCTATGATTTCACAAGGCCATATTCTGATTGTCCTCTAGAAATAAAACCTGCAAGTTGAATGCCTTTCCAAGTTTTTTAAAAAATCTTTGTATTCTCCAACACTTGCTTGTTTCAGATGCATGGCAAACCTGAGAAACCTTTTAAACTTAGCTTGTTAAAGCAAAACTAGAATGAGAAATATTTTGCATCTTATCTACTGATATTTATTCCAAGTCAAAGTCTGCATTTGGAGAATGGTAACCTTTGCTGCTTCAAATACAGAATCCTATTGTACATAAATATATTAAATCTCTCAAATCTCTTCCTGACTTCTACACACGAAAAGAAATATATGCAGATTATGTACAGAAAAATCCACATTTTGAAATTGTTGCAGGGATAAAATAAGAGTGCCTGAACTCCCTACAATGACTGAAGAAGTGTGGGAGACTTGAGACTGAACCTTTCTGATGGGATACACTTTTTTTTTGTTTCAACAGGCCATCTTGCCAGTGAGAAGAATGGTGTTTCTTTCAGTGTACAGAATGGTGATTTGTGTCTCCATGACTTTTCAGGCAAACAACTTGCATTGCAAGAAAAGGATGATACAGGCAGCCAAAAAAGCCACATCTCACACAGAAGGACTTCAAAGAGGGGAAGCCTAAGTTTCATTGAGAAAATGTGATTTCCTTTTAAACAGCATATTGGTTTATAGTGTGAAGTAGAGATTTACTTTAACAATTTTACATAATGTGAGCAGACCAAGAACTGATTTTATTTAACATATGGTACTGGAACTTCAAGGCAGCCATGCATTGAATTGACAAGGACAATTATTATTAAAAGAAAAAAAAAAAAAAAGAAAAAAGGAAGCTACTATTTTGACAAGTTACTGTGGATGTCAAATTACAGCTGGCACATTTCCATTATGATTCTTCATTAGAGGTTTATTTTGAGGTTTTTTTTTACATTTAAAAGAAACTTTTGATTAGACTTTTTTATTACAACTAAATTTATCTGGATATAATGCATAGTAGAATTATAGAAATGTAGGAAGTTACAGCTTGTCTGTAGAAATGATGTTATCTCTAAAAATGTTAGCCATACAACCTTCAACTTTTTGTACGTTGTAGAAGCAAACTCTGTAGTGATGTACATAAACGGAAAAAAACCAAACTAAGCATCTTACTGTTACTTTTATATTTATTATTGTAATATAAATTTAAATATTCCTATGTATAGAAAAATAATTCGTATTTTGTTTTAACTTTTATTGTAAGTTTTCATTCTTCTTTAATTGAGATCATTAACATAGAATGAGACAGAAGTTGATTTCTTTAGGAAGTGAAATCACTTACAGTGGTTTAAATATATTTACTAGATACAGAACTGTAAATACAAACTCTATTGGTCTTGAACCTTTAGCAACCTCTCAGTACACCACAGAGGGACAGAAACTGGATATCATCCAAGTGCCATGAATGAGGGAGTGATAAATAGTAGGTTATTAAGTACAATTCAGTTATGTTAGTGGCTTGAGTAAGTCAATGGGAACTTTTGTAGTGATTTCAGCAGGGTCAGTATTCTGCCTTGAGTGTGGTTCCAGAGATTAAACTCGCTGCCATTTCTCATTTGCAATGATAAAGTAGAAAAGTGTTGTTTTCAGGAGAAAAAAATACAGAGGGTAAATGCTAGCTGCTATATTTAGTAGCCATGAAATTGTTTGTTCCATTGTGTGGCTGTTTTTTAAGGGGCAGCTCTTGAGCTATGGTAATGACTATTTCTGCTTGTACTTTGGCCCTTGGCTGGTTCCCTTTTGTAATTGTCTGAAAAAGCTGTATTTTGGCTTTTAATGCACAACAGCTGAAAGCCCCATACAACATTGTGAAGATTCTTCCTGAACAGAAATTAGCCTGAGCCCTAGTTATGCCGCTTCATTCTCACGCAGGTGTGCAGCTGTGGACAGTTGTATTCTTGGGCAAAGGTTAGCTGCTCCTGGAGCAAGAGCTAGAACAAAGTGGGGCCACACTGCAAAGTACCAGACCCTGTAAAGGAGATTTTTTGAGGCAGATGCACAGTGGAGGCAAGAAAGGGCTTTGCTTTCCCAGAAGACTCGGTAGGGAGCCCTGGAAGTGCTCTTATCCACAAAAAGCATCAGATAGATGCCTCCTAGCTGGGGCTTTGTTGTAGCTCAGCAATTGAACCTCTTCAGTACTCAACCCTCTTGTGGTTCTGTATGCAATGCACAGGTTCTTTTGGTTACCTTTGTCCAGGACTACTCTGAATAGACTTTTAAAGTGAGAATTTTAAGTATTTGTTGTGTTTATCCACAAGGTTTTAACTGCATGTTAATAAAAGACTGTCCTGGAATGCTAGTAGCTGGAATGCATTTCTGTGAATGCTTTGACTATTTGGCTAATTGCCTTTGCACTGTTTCTTGTAAATTTATTTAATGTTCTTGTATTTATATTTTCAACTGTAAAAAAAAAGTAATAAATTTACAGCAAGTACAACACGTAAAATACATAAACTTTGTCTTTTAGATAATTGTGTCGTTATATTGGGCCATGTTACAATCCTTCAGATTACATGAGCTGCAGTATGTAACCTCTCGGAGAGGATGCTGACTAGCCCTTAGATTTATTGTCTTCCACATGTTTTCCCTTTCATGGTTCTAGCAGATCTGTTTTTCAGCAGAGAAAACCCTGACAGTGCTTGCCCTCAAGTCTGCTGAAGCTTCTCCAAAGCTGAGTTGGGCTTAAGTAATTAAATTCCTTATGAAAACACATATTCCACTGTCACTTGGAATCTTCCTCTGTTTCTATTTTTTGCACACTAACATATGTTATGATTGTTTTAACGATTTTATTTGATACATTCCTGGAGGTGGGGGGGTCTTTTCTGACTTTGCCACTTAAAAGCACACACATACTGTAGAAAAATTTTGCACCCACAGCAGCATATTACTTTATCTCAGTAAATAATTCTCATCATTAAACTAACTGAGAATGCTTTTGCACACTGGGTGTCACAGTATCCTTTTGGTCTTTGGTGTCTTGTGCTCTGCTAGCAGTTGAGCCATGGCAACCCTGCACTCCATGAAAGCGGTAACCCCTTCCCAGAGAACCAGGTGGTCATTCATAAACAGCAACAAGCTGCATACAGCTGGCACCGCCCTGCTCAGCAAACATGTTCCCTATGCATGTCCAATTCTCTCTGTAAAAAACAGTGCCTGGAGCATGGAGCCCATGCAGAGCTTAGGGGAGAGGGAACTGATCCATGTTGTGGGATTGCACAGCCTCCCCTAAGCTGCAGCTGCAGGCCTCAGGCTGATGGAGTTAGGAGCCCCTAGGTAGTGCCCTGTCCTCTTCCTGCTGTGGGGTGCTTATCAGAATAGTATCTGACAGCCACACCTTAAGGAAAAGGCCTCCTTTGAAGGTTGTTTTGTCAACCGTGCTGTCAGTTACACAGTCAATGAAGTCAGCACAGTGAAAAAAAATTACAAAACTAACTCTGTTAATGCTGCAGTTGCACATGAGGAAAGCAAAAAAGGCAACAGAAAGAAAAAATCCTTTATGATATATCCTCACACCTCCAGCTACTCTGCAACATCTTTTCTGTGCTTCAGCACCCATCCACGCTTCCCATTGCTCTGTGACGGGGAGCATTGAGGAAACTCACTGAAGATTTCAGGACTCTGTAACACATGTAGGTTTGGTTTTGTTTGTTTTAAAGTCTGCCACGTTTCTAAGGCTTGGTGTCCTTTGCCTGAGTGCCCTTCTTTCTGCTGGCTCCCACCCTACCAATAGTAGGGAACTACAGTGTGGAAGCACAAGTCATGCCGCGGCAAATCATCTCCAAAGCACCCACTGTCTAATGCCCTTAGTGTGCATCCATGGAACAGTGGGTCCATTTCCATCAGAAATCTCTACATCTTTTTCTTTATTGAGTTGGAAAGCCAAGGCTGGGGTGTGAAGATATCTGGTAAAGGTATTTTTAATGCTAAAAAAACCAGCTAATAAAATAAAAAATAAATAATAAAAAAACCCACCAAAACACACACACAAAAAATAAACCCCAACGAAAATCTTTTAAACCTTATGAATGTTCTGCCTTTTTGCACCATTATCATAGAATCATAGAATGGTTCGGGTTGGAAAGGACATCTAGTTCCAACCCCCCTGCCATGGGCAGGGACACCTCACACTAGACCATGTCACCTAAGGCTCTGTCCAACCTAGCCCTGAACACTGCCAGGGATGGAGCATTCACCACTTCTTTGGGCAACCTGTTCCAGTGCCTCACCACCCTCACAGTAAAGAACTTCTTCCCTATGTCTAACCTGAATCTCTTCTGTTTAAGTTTTAACCCCTTACCCCTTGTCCTACCACTACAATCCCACCAATGAAGAGGATCTATAAAATCGCCCTTGTTTTTGACCATTTATGCTGGCTTTCTTCACTTGTCGCCCCACAGCTCAGGTTGCCCGGCCTTGCCTTTGCCCCTGGCAACTCCCCTGGACATAGACATTCCCGGTGTCCGGGCTGCCGGCCGTCCCTCACGCTCACCTCCTCCTGCCGCTCCCCAGGGCAGCAGCTAGGAACACCGCAGGTAAAGCCTTCTGCTTCCGACAAGCTGAAATTGTGATTTCGGCCATCCCGACTAGCACCATAAGCACCCTTGCTCTCTAGGGCTCCGCAGGCCCACTTTGCCTTCCACCCCACAAAGTCGGAGACAGGCAGGGATGGAAGAACGGAGGCAAGGGAGTGGACTCCCCGCTCCTTTCCGCCCCGCCCCGTTCCGCCCCTCTTCGCCGAAGGGAGGGCAGGCCGGCTGGCCGGGAGGGAGGAGGCAACTGTCGCCATCTCCGGGAACTGCCGGGCCGATCGCGACCGGGGGCCTGGCGGCGGGCCTGGTAGCTGGGCCGGCTGAGGCGGTAGCGAGCCAGCCGCGGTGCGATGAGGAGCCGCAGCAACTCGGGGGTGCGCCTGGACGGCTACGCCCGTCTGGTCCAGCGAACCATCCTCTGCCACCAGGTAAGGGCGGCTGCCGCCGCTGCGGGTCTCTGGGCCGGGGTTGGGGGGCTGAGAGGGGACGCGGCGGTGCGGCTGGGGCGGCCGGGGCCTGTGGCTGCAGCCTGGTCGCACAATGGGCACGACGGGGCCGGGGAAAAGAATCTCTTGGGTCCCCCGCGCACGGCCTCCTTTCCCTGCCTCCCTTCCCCTCTGAGGAGGAGCGCAGGGAAAGCTGAGGCGGTGCAGGTCCTCGGAGGTCTCGCCAGCCGCTCATGTAAGTGCACATTGGCAGATAGGTAAGAAACGCACCAAGTCTGAGCTTGCAAACAATGATACTGTGTATAGAATGTGTTCTTGGTCATATGATCCACACCCACCCGTTGTAACGGTATGTATATATATATACACACACATACCCGTAGCCCTCCTAAGTCCCAGTAACATAAGGTTTCCAAGCAAGGCCTTTGAAATGTGTCTGTCAGCATCAGCTCAGGGTGAATCCAGGACAGAGCTGGACTCGCAGTGCTTTGTGCTGCATGTGTGCAGTGGTGCACGTCCAAGGGATTCCCACCCTGACCTGCTGCAGGGGCAGCCTGTGCAGCACTGATGTGCCTGGGGTGACTTCTCACGGTGTCACACTGCTCAGGCTCTGGGTTGTGGGGCAGGGCTGCCTGCGTATGTGAGCAGTCAAAGAGCAAAATGGTGTCAGGGCTGGTGAGGGAAAAGCTATTTATTACCTGTTCTGGCTTTTGATCAGCACGTATAGAATCATAGAATGGTTTGGGTTGGAAGGAACCTTAAATCTCATCTAGTTCCAACTCCACTGCCATGGGCAGGGACACCTTCCACTAGACCAGATTGCTCAAAGCCTCATCCAACCTGGCCTGTAGTGCTCTCTGCTTAATGCCCTCGCTTCACTCAGGTAGGTGTTGAGGACTTTAAAGATTCAGCTAGACAGGGTGCTGGACATGGTCATGCTTGCCATCCAGATGATCCTTGAGGTTCCCTCCCAACATGGTGTTCTCTGATTCTGTTTCTCACAGTGTGCTCTGCAGTGTCATGCTTCAGTTGAAACAGTCCAGTACGTAAAGAGGAGAGCAGCAGGGGATTTTGCATAAGTCAGTTCCCAAATATACTTGCTGAGAGTTACAAGAAACTGGAAAGCAGTAAAAGAAGAGGTTAGGACCTAAATCCACTTGGGTCAGTAAGATTGACTGTTGTTGTGAGCATGGGGTCCAGATACCTGTGGATTAATGTTTGTGAAGTAATTGTTACAAGCTTATTAGAAACAAATGCAAGAATATGGCATAAGTGGTGTGAGAAGATAATTTTGCTCTCACACTGTGCTGGGGTGCAGGAGATGCTTCGAGCTGTGCTTCAGCAGGATGACCTTAGACAAGTCACTTTGGCTTCCAGTGCCTGCCTTGGTTTCCATATTTATAGGATGAGAATGCTGATAACAGCTTCCATTAGAAGAGAGATGGAGCCTCTGAGATCCAGAGATCAAACATGGCCCATGAAAGCTGTGCCTTAACACTATGAATAGTTAACAATAATAAAATGGGGTAGCTTAATGGTAATGTGGGAGTTTATACCAGTGACATAGAATTTCCTAATTGCTGTTTACAGTGCTTGGATGTGTTTTCCATTAAGTGCTCAATGCTGAGGAAAGTTCAGAGGTGGGCAAAGGACGTAAGTAAGTTTTCTTTGGTGTGTGGAAAGCAAATCACGGTCTAGCAGCAGGTCAGAGGGATAGTGTCACAGGGCGGTCCAGAGGGATGCTGCTGTCGTGATTTAAACCCAGGCCGTAAATTAGAACCACGCAGTCCACTTCCCCCCTCATCTTTCTTCCCTCCGCTCCTGGAGGGACGGGGAGGAGAATCAAAAGAATGCAACTCCCACGGGTTGAGATAAGAACAGTTTAATAACTAAGGTATAACACAAATCACTACTGCTACCACTAATAGTAATAATGATAAAGGAAATAACAAGGGAAGAGAATATAACACCTCACCGACCAATACCTCACCCCCACCCTGCCGTGATCCAGCCCTTCCAGGTAACTCAGTTACATCCTGGGCATGACGTGCTGTGGTATGGAATACCTCTTTGGTTAGTTTGGGTCAGATGTCCTGTCCCTGCTTCCTCTCGGATTCCCCTCCTCCCTGGCAGAGCATGAGACTCACAAAGTCCTTGGTTAGACTAAACATTCTGACCAGCAACTGAAAACATTGGTTTTATCAGTACTGTCCCAGGCCAAAAGTCAAAAACACAGTGCTGCACCAGCTACTAAGAAGGAAAAAAAAGTGACTGCTACTGCTGAACCAGGACAGCTGCAAAGCGGGTTTCTAGCTTTGTTTTTTATATGTGTAGTCCCTATGGTTTTCCACTGCAGTAGGCTGAAAATGTTCAGCTTAGTGAGGTGAAGAGGTGCAGTGCTTCCTTGGGCAAGTTAGGACAGTTGTCTTTGGGTCATGTGCCACCCTTTCTTGCTTGGGAGCAGAATAGCCTGTGACAGGCTGGTATGCTGCTTCACTGCTGGTGCTTTCCAGGTGCCTTTCAGGACAGAGCCAGGGAAGGGAATTTAATCCATTGATTTGCCTATGAGCAGCCTGGCAGAGGAGCCAGGAGGCATTTAAGGTGCTTCTGAAGTGCTGCTGCTTCACACAGGGGTGATGTGTAGCTGTGATCGTGTACCTCCGGGCTGCAGGCATGCCATGTGTGCAGACCTGGCACATCTGCTGTGTGCTCTGATGAGCAGCAGTAATGAGCTTGCTCTGGTAAGGGTGCAGCAGGGAGAACACGTGTGCTCAGGAACATTTTGCTTTGATAAGAAGGTGTTTAGTACACCAGGGGTCATGTTCCTCAGTAGCAGCAACTGATCTTGTGTTCATTCCAGTCACTTTAAATCAATGTCATTTTAGAGAAGAATTGTAATTCAGAATACGTGCGCTACCAGGCAGACATGCATTCAAAGCACAGTTCTGGATCCCTCACCAACATTGACAGTTTTCCATATGTAGCATCTCACAAGGTTGGATCTGTAGCAGACTTTTTTTGTGTTTTGCAAGCACTGCATTGTGCTAATCAGCACAATCCCCTGCAGTGTGCACAGGGATAGGTATGATCCTGTTAAAGGTTGTACAAGGAAGGTAAGACCAAAGTACCAGCTCCTGTCCTGTGCCCTTGGGGATGGGGGCCAGAGGAATGCTTAATTAGTGTAGCCGAGCAAGCACTGAAGGTCATGACCAGAAGGCTGTTCTCAGCTGCTCATTACACTTGTTAATTTGATTGAGATAAGAAAAAATGGAAATCTTAAGATATGTCCATAAAATAGCAAAACTTAACGTGTAGATACATTGTAAATATTGCTAGGGTACTGTTAAGAGAAGAGCATATGGAGCTGGTGAGGAAAACACCTGTGGCATACATTTATGCGTAACCAACCCCAACTGTGCTATGTCTGGTTTCATATAAACAGTCTTAACCTGCAAACTTTGCTAGAGCTTACATCAGTTTTCATCTGATGAGTAAATGAGACAGATGCAAATTAAATAGGTTTTCAGCAAGATGCTAAATGTGGGCTTAGAACCCCTCTGGTTTTGTGCGTGTAACGCTGAAGTTCTTAATGGCATCTGGACCTTTGTAGGAACTGGTGTTGTGTTTTGGTGGGGTTTTTTTTTGGTCTCCAGATTAACAAATCGACTTAAAAATAGGATTGGGCACGATACAGCAGTTTAAAGTCTTAGTCTAGCAATCGGCTTTTTGTTGAGATGCTTTCAACTCACAGAGCCCATGGGTGCTGGTAAAATTCTTTGCTCCATGGATTTGTAAGTGCAGTGTGACTTGCAGGGTGAGACCTACTATCCGGTTAGTGATTGCTGCATGGGTGTTTTAGCTGAGCTAAAATCTCTTTGACGTCTTTAGGCTTAAGCACACTCAGTGTTTTTTAGGTTTTTTAGCACTTTGTAGGGGTTGTGCTTTTCATATATGCGTCAGCAGGCAACAGAAGAAAATAACTGTAGTTTTTAAAAGTAAGGACTTTCTAAACAAACAAAAAAACCCAAACCATTTAAATATTAATTAATATTAATATGTGTTGCTCTGCTAACATTCTGCATGTGCACAAGGATCAACATTAATGTGTTGTCAGTCCATTGGGAGCCAGCCCCAGTGTGCCCCAAGAGCTGGGACCTTCTTGTAGGGGAACCAGAGGCTCTGAAATGGTGAGAGCTGCCTTTGGATGTGTTTAGTGCAATCTCTTGAAGGTAGACAGGTACCTCCCTGGGGACTGAATGGTCTTTCAAAGTCTTGCATGGGCCATTTTTCTGGGATTTCCATCTTGGTACCTGGAGGCATTTTGATTTTGCAACTGGCAGCCAGCCCAGCATGGAGGATGCAGAAAAAATAAACCAAAACGATTGTTCTTCGGGCAGCAGGATGATCTCTGTCAAGCCAGGACTGCAGCTGCAGAGAGGTTTGTTGTCCTGCATGAAAAGGAGGGGAAAAAAGTGCTCTCTAAAAATACTGGGCACATGCACTCTGCCTACTGAGATCCTGTGTTTTGTAACACAGGCACAGTGCTGAGCTGGGAGTAGTCTGGCCTTTCTTTGCTTGCTTACTTGTTCTGTTACTCCTTGGTTTGACTTTTCAAGTTGAGAAAGAAGTTCTTTAAGCTCTTTGGATTCATATATGCTCTGTTCCCCATCAAATATAGGAGTTGGTGTCCTTTGATTGTTACTTGGTTTGGGAAGACCGTGCTGTGGGACTGTTAGCAGAACTACATGTATCTGCTCTCTGCGAGCCACTGGACATTGCTGTATTTAAACCGTAACAATAACACTGACTGTGCCTGGTCATGTGTGTCAGGCTGTCATCGTTTTCATGCCCAGTTGCCACATGCAAAGGAAATTGTAGCTGAAGCTCCTCCCTTTCAAAACTTCTGTCTTAAAAATAACCAAGGAAGAAATTGAGTGAACCAGCGTGTGGCAGAAATGAAAAACTGGTGTATGTGTTCTTTTTAGTTTTACTTATCTTTATTACTGTAATCTTTGCCCCTTGTCACACCAGCCCTGGCAGCTGGGTTTTGTGCACTGAAAGGTTCTGTAAAGGCTTGATTTGATTGAAAGCTCTATCGACCTTTTGCCTCCCTACCTCATCTTTTGGTAGTGAAGAACATGCAGCTGAGAAAGATGGTCTTAAAAACTAATGATAGTGAAGTGATAGGAATTAATGGTGCAGTGAACAATTTATTGGGGAATTTGGGATGCAGGAGGCTACTCAGTGTGCTGTTTTTCCAACAGTGCTGCTTTTCAATACCGTCAGAATTTTGCTTCCTGTACGTTTTTCAAAAGAGGCTACTTTTAAAAAGGGCTTTGCATGCATTCGTGCTTTACTGTCACAAACCCAGCAGGTAAATAATAAAAATACTGTTTAATTTCCTAGAAGGGAAGTACTGCTTTTTTCCTTCCTCAAGATCATGCCACAGACGAGTGCATAGAGAAGAACAGACCCAGACAAAATTTCTAATGTTACTCTCTTTTCCTTACAAATACGTAAAATTGAAATTCCTGTTTCCTCAATGTATTTAAAATTTTACTTGGTGACTTGGTTAATAACCCTATCTGGGTGTGGATGTTCAGCTAGATGCTATAAGCTTTACATCCTGAAGTGTTCACATACATTTTGTATTTCACTTGTGTGAGTTTGGGAAAGAAAGATGGGACCTCACTTCTGTTTCAAAATTGTGACCAGTCATAGCGTGCAGTCAGTGTGAAATCACCTTTGCCTCTTTCTTTTGTTTTGTTACCCTTTGATACAGAAAGAACTGGTGCTTCTTAATACAGATAATAATGTTTGTTCTTTATTCTTTCTGCTGTGGTTAGAACCCGGTTACAGGGCTGCTTTCAGCCAGTACAGACCATAAAGATGCGTGGGTACGGGACAATGTCTACAGCATCCTGGCTGTCTGGGGGCTGGGGATGGCTTATCGGAAGAATGCGGACCGGGATGAGGATAAAGCCAAAGCCTATGAGCTTGAGCAGGTATGTCAGAGTTTGGCATGAACCGGTTAGTGCTGGTTTTTTTCATACAGTAGTGATTTTGAATGGTGCATTCACATTGCTGCTCTGTCTAGGATCTGGCTGGGTTTTCTTCAGCTCGGAGTACATGTCATGTTCCTATGAGTGCAGGATGTGGTATGCAGTGTTTCTGGCAGCCTTCCAGCAACTAGGAATGTGGAGAACTGGGTGTCACAGAGGCTAACATTTGAATTAAAATATAAACAAAACAAAACCATGTAGGAGTCAAACTTCCATTGGTTGGATGATTTTTGAAAATTAGGCTTCTGAGAGATTTTAGGGCCAGATTTACAATTAAACCTTGATTAAACCTTGAGATCCTTCATGAGCAGAAAATCCAGCCTAGGTTGCTTGGACCCCATAGGAGAATCATGCCAGTTTAAGTGGCAGTCTTGGAAATTTGCACTGATGTCATCTCAGAGAAGGTGTATGTGATGTATAAACATGTTTGATCGAATTAAACAAGGTAAAGATCTCCAAACTCAGAAGACTTGTGTGCTGGAGAATTGCAGGGGGAGGTCAGTCACACTGTTAATTTCTGTAATCTGGAGCTGGGAATGTGGGCATCAGAAGTGAGAGTGCAAAGTTGGGTTAAATGGGAAGTGAGGAGGTGCTGGCATTGGTGTCCTTCTGTTTTGCAGGCACTGGGTAAATTTTATGCTGACATTTACTATTCAAACCAGGGAGATCTATGGTGGCAAAATAACCTTGACTCAGTGTGCATAGTCATATTCTGAGGCTATAATAATTTTGGGGTGGAAAGATGGGGTTGTTTTCATGTAGGGCAAGATCTTGTACTTATATTTTTTTGTGTATATATATATACGGGCATGTATATATATATAGAGGCATGTGTGTATATATATATATATATAAGGGCATGTAAGGCATTTCAGGCAAATACCCATTTTTATTCACCTTTGCCAGAGCTTTAGTAGGAGGTGAGAACTTGGGCACTTTTGAATATTGTTTGTAACAGTTGCTGTGTGAGGGTGTCACTCGTCTGTTTTGTTCCTGCAGAATGTTGTGAAGCTGATGCGGGGACTCTTACAGTGCATGATGAGACAGGTAATGTCATAAGTATGAGTTGAATAAGTACGTCTTGTGTTTATAAAGCATCTCATCCAAAGCATGTGTTTCTTGTGTCTTTTCCGTGTGTGTGTGTAGATGGAGGTCTGGGGAGTCTTTTTAAAACTCTTGAGCAAAGTTGTGATTGTACTTGCACCTTTTTGAGATAGTGCTTGGAGCAAATCATGGTTTTGCCTTTGCCAGCTGATTTTCACCAATATGCATACCTGTAACTAAGATCTGAACTCAAGAAGGCAATTTCATCTAATTCTTCCCCAGACAGATGTGGATTTAGATGGAGCCTAAAGTTAAAGTTGCATTTAAGCACTCTGATCAATCAAAACACACTGAAGTGAGGTAGCGGGAATCAGGACCTAAAGTTTCTCCTAGCCTAAGAAAAGTTGTTCATTTTGACATAGTTCAGAGAATTTATTCCAAAATGTTTCAGATTTGAAATTTGTGGTGTGTTTTAGGTAGATAAAGTAGAGAAGTTCAAATGCACACAGAGTACCAAAGACTGCCTCCATGCCAAGTATAACTCTGCAACTTGTGCCACAGTGGTTGGGGACGACCAGTGGGGGCATCTACAAGTGGATGCAACTTCCCTTTACCTGCTCTTCCTGGCACAGATGACTGCATCAGGTAAGCAGAAGATATTTTAGCCTTGACCATTGTTGCAGTCTTTTTCTATTCTAGCTTTCATTTAAAAAGGGAAAAAAGTTGTAACTAGCTTTAAAGATCTTTACATAATTATTACTCAGAATAAAGTAGTATTTCTCTGGAAAAGAGATGTGACTTAGTTAGGATTTCATGTTTATAGTAACTGGCAGTGTCCATTCCCTTAATGTTTGTTGGCATATAAATACATGGAATATTCAGAGTTGTATCAGAGAAAAGTTTTGTGTTTGAAGACTACATAGGGTGTCCTGATGGACAACCAGGATTCTTCAGAGAGTGGTGACATTGAGCCAGGTGCCACCAGTGCCATCTGTGTTCCTCTTCTTGCTGGCACTGTTCTAGCTTGTGTTCTTCTCAACTGTACTTCTGTCAGAATAAGGATATTAAGAATATCTTTATGTGTTTTTCTGTCCTCACAGCCCCTTGCCATTGACCCCTGCAGAGCAGGTGCCTGGGCATCCTTGATAATACACTTAGCAGGTGGAGGGGTGAAGAGCTGTAGGAATTGGGATACTCTCCAGAGCTGGTACAGAGATCTCTCCTTTGTACCCGCTGTGTCTGAATGCCACCTTCTGTTGGTGGCATTTGAAGTATTTTGTCAGTATTAAGTATTGAGTCTTGCTGCCTTATTTTTTGAAATCAGCATGAGTTTTTTCCATTGATTTCAGTGGGCAGTAGTTGGTAGCAAATAAACAAAAGCATGAAACTCACTGCAGAGTAAATATTTCAGTTCTAATACAATATAATTACTCTCTTTCCTTCTTATAACCAGGGTTACGTATTATCTTCACCCTCGATGAAGTTACCTTTATTCAGAATCTTGTTTTTTACATAGAAGCTGCCTACAAAGTTGCTGTAAGTAGTTATTTGGATGTAAATCACCCAAAAACTGCTCAGATGTGGGTGGAAAATTATTTGTTGATGGAGAAGGAAAATACAGACTTTTTCTTCCATGAGAAGATAACAGAAGCTGTCAGTACTTTGCATTGTGAGCAGCATTTTGGAGACAGTGAGGTATACTTGTTCTATCATAATGATTGTTTTTCTTTATTGATAATTAAAAATATTTCCTGATGTCACATTAAAATCTTATGGGACTTTCTAAAAAGAGCAAAGTGTTAGTAAACTTTCTGGAAAGTGCCAAGGTGAAGGGGCACAGGAAGAAGCATGCACAGGGGAAAAGATAAAGGGTTTTGTGTACTGTGAAGACAGTGATTCATGACTGTAGACCTGGTCGTGCTAGGATATGTTTTTGTGTGCTGCTCTTTAAGCCTGAGGAGGAGCTCTTTAGAGACTTGGAGCATTTTTGTTTTGGTTTGGTTTTGATTTGTTAAGGCAAATAAACTGATTTCATGCAGGGGTCTGGTTTTGTTGTGAAACAAGGGAGGAAAACACTGGTTTTGTATATAATCATGCCAATTTTTTCTTGATGATGTTGTTGCAGGATTATGGAATTTGGGAACGTGGTGATAAGACAAACCAGGGCATCCCTGAACTGAACGCAAGCTCCGTGGGGATGGCCAAAGTAAGAATGTCTTCTTGACACCACCTTTGTGGCTGTTCTGTCATGCTGAAGGGCTCTGACAAACCTGATGGCTTCCTTTGCATAGTCTTCTTGGCCACTGCAATAATTTACTGATTGTATAAGAATTTTTATTTGGGTGTGAGAGAGTATTTTTTAGTGTCAAATTATTGTGGTAATGGCTTTCATTGAAGGACCTCAGCACAGTTGTTCTGGGCATTGCAAGAAGGGTACCAGATTCATTGAGCCATGAATCTGATAAATTCAGCGAGGTGCAGTCTCATAAAGTGGCCTCTGGTTTTCTGTCCCTTCTTTCTTAATTCTCCAGCCCCAGTATTATATGTGGTGTTTTCATGGTAAGATTAGGTCAGATGTAAATCCTGAAAAACAGCAGAGTATCAGTCTAAGAAATTATTCACAAGTAATTTAGAAAGAGATATGAGTAAAGATGTACTTAAAAGAAAGTGGATATTTCTGGTTCCCCCATAGCACAAGGTCACGGAGATACTACATGAAGCTCAGAAAGGCATGAATGTAAATATGCAGTTGACAACTACCTTTTTACATGATGTCTGGGTGGCTCACACAAGCTAATTGCCATTAAGGTCAAAGGTGTAGTAGCATTTCAGCAAGATTTATTAGTTACCAAGACCTTGGTGGTTGCAAGAGAGAGTAACTGCTGATCTTGGCCACACTTCAGTCGAATAGTGGTGGGGCAGTGTCCATGGGGGAGGTTATTCCTTAGGTGTCCAGTATGAGTGCTTTTGCCCTGAATATTCTAACATGGGTTGCTGTGATCTCTGCATGACTTCTGAGCACACTGATGACAGGACAGTCTGCAGGACTGACTGCAGAGCTTTGCTCCTCTGTGGCTTTGAGTTCAGTAAAAGTGCTGTTTGGGATGAGGACTGGGGGAGGCATGCTGGTGGCACTGCTGAAAAGGTGTAAGGTAGATGCTTTTTCTTTAATCTGTCTCAGGACTCATTCTCCCTCATATCTCTCCCATATCTGCTTTGTGTGGCTATCTGTGGCAGCAGTACCACACAGAGCATATGCCTTTGAGTGGATCTCAGTGTTTTTTCTGCACCTTTAAGGCTGCCCATGGTCCCAGCTATCAGTTCCTCAATGGGCTTTTCTGCTGCTATCAGGAAAATCTGCTGCTGTAGCACTCTGCTAGAGAGAGGCACTCTATAGAGCCAGTAAACCCATGTTTGTGTTGGAAGAAGAAAAATACACTTGCGCCTCTGCAGAGACATAAGGCAAGTTGTGCTGTGCAGTCTTTGTCAGAGATTGACATTACCTTGAAGCTGCATGGCAAAAATGGGCATTGAGCAGCATTCAGTGCTACTGCAACCCTGTGAATATGCATTTCAAAGAAAGGTTCTGCAAGCCTGGCTATGACTGTCTGGTCCTGGATCTCTTCTTGCCGCATTCCCCATGTGGTGCTGCACACCCCACTTCTTCAAAGCCAGGTTTTGTAGCCTGCTAGGTTAAAGTAGCAGTGTCCAAATGAAGTCGGTGTTTGGGATGCTGCTGTCTTTGCTGGACAAATGAATTATGGCCAAGAGGTATGAGATGTGATGATTGACATAGAGCATGCTGTGCCTCAGTTCGCTCTGGAGAGACCAGATGTCTCATTTCTTTTTCCCTTGGAAATGATACTATCAGAGAGATGGCAGTGCTTTCTTCTTAAGGCAGTGGCCTCTGCTGATTCTGGGTTGCCTTGAACAAGCCTTCCTCTTTGTACAGCCCTTGGTGCAGGAGGAGTTGAAAGGCCGCTGAATGGAGGTTATTTTGGAATATAGCATTTATTACTAAGTATTTTAATGTTTAGATATTATCTCAGTGGAAGCCCAGCTCCCCATTCTTTTGATTTGCCTTTAAATTGTAAGAAGGATCACCAGCACATCAGCCCTGTATCCTGCTAGCAGGAGGACAGAAATACCGTTTCTAAAGTATTGCCAAGCATCTCTTTGAAGATGAAGAAATGTCTGTGAGCAAACTTCCGTCTTATTTTCCTTCAGAGGATAAGCACAGGTGCTAGACTGTATACTTGGCTTAAAAGGTATTTAATGATTTTTGGCTGTTGTTCGGGTTTTTTTGAAGGCTGCTTTGGAAGCAATTGATGAGCTAGATCTTTTTGGAGCTCATGGAGGACACAAATCAGTGATTCATGTTCTTCCTGATGAAGTAGAACATTGTCAGGTAAAAAATAGTCTTCTCTTTCCTTTGCTAGGGCAAACCCCAACACCTTTTTCCTTTCTGTTTTTAAATGAAATCTTGATTAACTGAACCAAGAACTTATTATATTAAGATGGCTTCAGACTATGCTTTTCACCCTGTTTCTGGTAGATCATGTGAAAGTGAGTGTTACGAAGATTCTTGTTCTAACTCAGTTAAAAATAATTACACAATGAGTTTTCTGTCTTTGCAAATGCTGTAGTCTATTCCATTTGCACTTGACATAGTCTTTTGAAGTAGGTAAATTGTGTTACATCCCTTTCTTCTGTTCTTGTTTTGCTCAGTCTATTTTATACTCCATGTTGCCAAGGGCATCCACATCAAAGGAAATAGATGCTGGCCTTCTCTCTATTATTTCTTACCCGGCTTTTGCAGTGGAGGACCTAAACCTGGTTAATGTAACCAAGAGTGAAATCATATCCAAATTGCAGGTAAGGAATTCCTTTATTTTTGTTTTCCAAAGGTAAAGAGAAGCAGAACCTCCTTTTCTTAACCAGTAATCCTAATTAGACAAGGGTTACCAGACTTGGTTCATCTGTATGGGGAAGAGAGGAAGGAAAATCTCTAAGTGACGCTTAAAACTCAGCACATACTTTTATGCTGATGTTAGTCTGTGAGGAAGAACAGTACGTGAAGTTTTGTGTACCTTTATCTGTCTTTACAGGGCCGCTATGGCTGCTGTCGCTTTCTCCGAGACGGTTACAAGACACCCAGAGAGGTACTTCTGATGTGTATTTCAGTTAGGCATTAGGAAGAATTTTATTTCTTGCTTATAGACAATTACTGTGTCATTTACATGAAGGGGTGAAGTTCTGTATTGCTGTTAAGACATCTTTGGATTTGGATTTTGGATTTGGAGGCAATCCAGGTGTCCACCCTAGAAATGACACACATCTGAGGAGGCTAAGGATTTGAAAAACAATTATTAATAACAGAACCTAATTCTGTAAGAAATGAACCCTTAGATATGCTTGTGGTGCCTAAGCAGAAGTGGTGGCTGAAGTGTCCCAGAATATCTTTGAACTGAGGCAGAGCCAAGATTATTTGGGTGACACCTAGATTCTGAGACTGGGAAGGGTTGATTTGTCTAAGGAACAATTAAATGAGTTTGAAACTGAATGTGAAAAAGAAGTCAAGAGTCTGCATGGGAACTGTTTCTGGTGTTTTTATTGGTTTCTTGGTTGTAATTACTTGGATAAAATAGGCTGCTATTATGCTTGGAATATGAGTGATTAACTTAGCACTCTGACTGAACAAGTATAATTGAATTTCTAGGATCCAAGCAGGCTGCACTATGATCCTGCTGAGCTCAAGCTCTTTGAGAATATTGAATGTGAGTGGCCGGTATTCTGGACATACTTCCTAATTGATGGAGTATTCAATGAGGATAAAATTCAGGTAAGGAAAGAAGAAATCACAGTCAGTGGAAATGCAAAGCCATTTACCCATGGTATTTTGTAGCTTGCTCCATGTTTATTTTAGGTATCAGTTGCATACCCCATCAGCAGGATGGGAGTAGTCATCAGCCAATTTTATCTTCCTGGGGAGTTGGTGATTTGGTAGCAACTGCAATGTTGTGCGCGCTGGGGCTTCTACCAGGTTGAGTGGCTCTTTTAGCTGATGTGGTCAAACTGGGCTGAACAGGGTTTATTTGCCTGGTTCTGTCTTATCTCCAGCCTTGGTACTTCTTTCCCAATTACTTCAGGATGAGACCACTTTCTTTTTCCCGTGACCTCTATGGTTTGGCTGCTGGAAACAAGATTCACAGTACTTTTAGTCCTTCTGTACGTTCAGGGAGATTTGTGGTTGGATTATGAGGAGCCATTTCATTTTCATGAAATCTCTAAGTTACTTCATGCCTTTACTGTGTAAAGCATCCAGTGGTCAGGGAAGCTAAAGTGACTGTAGCCTTCCAAAGTTTATAATGGCACCTGAAGAATATTGGTGAATTAAGGACCGACATGTAGCCAGTACTAAATGCATTCATACCAGGACTTCTGTAGGTTGGTGGCTTGAAGGAAGTAAAAAATTAATGTAATCTTTAAAATCGCCTAGTATGCAGATTGTTAAACATAACCCTTTAAAAATAAAATGGCATCAGAAACAAAACAGCGAATTTCAGACCCAAAAGCCTGCTTTATGTATCAGATGTTGTAAATGAAATGAAATGCTTACTGGGACTAGAAATGTAAGTTACTTTCCTGAACCCAGGAAAATAGTCTGGTAGAGAGAGAAAAATGGCATTATTTCATGAGGGGGAAAATCGGAAAGTTTACTGACACTTCAGTCATGTCAATAAAATACCACTTCTCAAAGCAGTCTCTAAAACTTAGTTGGCTTATCTGGGGCAGTATCCTTTGTGTGTTTCACTCAGAAAGGGGTAGCAGAAATAGGCAGGTGCTGATAGTTTTTGAAAACAGCTTCCTGGTAGGTAAAAGCTTGTAATGGAATGGTTAACAAATGGAACAAAATAAGTATCTGGTAAAAGGAACATTAAATATTCTTTATTTTGTATCAGTCTGGTATTCCTCGGTGTAATATACTTAAAACAAAAACAAGAGGATTTTCTGTTCAGTTAATGTCAATCGTTTTAAACAGTTTAGATCAACTTTAAGTTTTCCCTGGGCAAATTTTTAAGCAAATCAGTTAAATTGATTTCCCAGTCCTGTGAAGCAGAATTCAGAAAATCATAGACAAATGTGCATGGCAGAAAGCTAATAATTTATACACCTTACACTTTGTGGATATTGGCAGTCCTGACATCCATGTCACTGCATTGTCATCCATTGCAAATTCCATGTAGGATTTGTTCCAGTGACTTCTTGATAGGAGTATGTAAGAAGTTTGTACTGCAGTGGTGTGTTATAGATTAAAGATGTGTGTTCATGTTTCTGAGGCTGAGAATATTGAGATGTTGAAACAGCCTCTGAGAATCTGAACCCTGATCTTCCATCAACAAGTTGTGATTTTCCCTCCCCTCCCCCCGCCCAACTTTTTTTTTCCCTATGAACTTTCAGCAGAAACACACTGCTGGAAAGTACCAAAATTTTACAGTTCTGGTTATGCTGATTGTAATGTAATGTTTCACTCTTTTTTAAAATATTTTTTAGGTACAAGAGTATAGAGAGGCTCTGGAAGGAATACTTATTAGAGAGAAGAATGGAATAGTGCTAATGCCTGAACTGTATGCAGTGCCTCCAGAAAAGGTATTGTGAAAATGCAGCATCCACTTGAGTATGCAAAACATAGATATCAAGATGAGTGTCAGTTTTATTGCTGTCCTGCAGGTGATAAACCTAAACCAGCAATAAAAAGACTACCGTACATTTAAAAACTGAAAGTTCTCTCACAGCTCCCACTGAGAAATGGTAAACTTTAGCCTTCCAAATGGTAACAGTTTTTACTTGGGAATCTGGGTGACTGTGGAAATATTAGAGCAGGTCTAAAGTTTTAGATCTTTACAGCAAGACATAATATTTAAGAAGTGCCAATGCTGACTTAGAAACTGAAGATCAAAGAAGAAATAAAGCATGGACTGTCCTGCTGTCTAGTCTGTTGATCGATTGTGCTCCTTCTTTTCCAGAGCTTGTATATGAGGGAGAAACAGGTTTCAGAGAGGTGGAATAGAGTTTAGGCTGAGTATTTTGTTTTACTTGTTTGTTTTTTTCATTTGGTTTGGTTTTGTTCTTCGCCCCCACCCCGCAGCGTTCCAGCCCTTCCGGGCACTCTCAGTTACATCCTGGGCATGACGTGCTGTGGTATGGAATACCTCTTTGGCTAGTTTGGGTCAGGTGTTCTGTCCCTGCTTCCTCTCGGGTTCCCCTCCTCCCTGGCAGAGCATGAGACTCACAAAGTCCTTGGTTAGACTAAACATTCTGACCAGCAACTGAAAACATCGGCTTTATCAGTATTATTCCCAGGCCGAAAGTCAAAACCACAGCGCTGCACCAGCTACTAAGAAGGAGAAAAACTGACTGCTGCTGCTGAACCCAGGACAGCTCTTCCATGCTATTTGCCTTTGAATCCCTCCCTGCCAACTTCTTCCCCTGCTCCAGACTTAGCCCTCATTCACTAAGGGTGTGCAGCCCCCTGGCTTGGTCTGAGTTTGGGCAAGTAGTGTCAACAGCTGATGTCTTGCTCACAGATTTGAGGTGGAAACTCTGAATTGCCTTCCTAGTGGGAACAACCATGTAAGAGTTCACAGCCGCCTTGTGAATTTTGTTATGATGATGATGATGATCTGATGAACATGCCAAATAAAGAGGGTAGATTTTGCCTGTTATTTATGAATTTTAAAATGGGTACTGTTAAGATGTTACCAAGGAGGATTTTTCCTCCACCCTCAGTAGATCTGTATACTGCAAAAGCAAAGCAGTTTTTCTAAATTTAGGAAAGTCTACTTGTAAGTTTTCCATTGACCAGTCTTGTTAACACAGGAAAGGTAGAACAGCCTTCATTTTTGGAAAGCACCTTTACTTCAGGAGGCTAGGTAGACATAAGTGAAGTTCAAGGATCATCTTGCAAGGGGTTGGAAAGCAGATGGACAATTGCCTACAAGCTGCCTAGAGGGAAGGCAGCAGAGGCATGGTGAGAAGAAAAGGTAAGTGCTAACACCAAAGCTGTGATTACACAGAGAATACCCATTCACCCTTCAGCTTCAAGGGGGGGGTGGGTGTTTATGAAAAGGAAGCATAGTTCTTGTCCCAGAAAATGTGCAACCTTCAAAATAAAACCAAGAAATCTCAATGTCAGTAATAATAGGAGGTTAGAAAGGGTAGATGATAGACCATAGTTTTTAAATACTTCCATGTAGTTGATTGTTCTTCAGAACTTTATGGTAATTTTTCTTGCTATGCATTTGTTTTCAGGTGGATGAGGAGTATGAAAATCCTCACTCAGTGGATCGTGTCCCAGTGGGAAAGTTGCCTCATCTTTGGGGCCAATCACTGTATGTCCTTAGCTGCCTGCTAGCAGAGGTAATTGTTTATTGTACAGTAGGTGGGCTTGTATGTCATTTTGTTTTAAGTTGGCTGGGGTTTTAAGAACAGTTTGGTTGGCAGGTAGAGGACAATGTGTTTTCTAGTAGAAACATTTACATGAACCATGGAAGGATGACTGAGCTTTCAGAAGCTTCTTTTTTTCTTGCACATAGATATGCAATTGTCTGTTTCTAATCAAGCTGAATAAGTTTTCATATGGCTAGGCTACAGGAATATTCCCAGACTGACTTGGCTGCCCCATAGCTAGGATCTGGAACGTCTTCAAGCTCCACTAGTCTATGCCTTACTCTGTGGCATAAGGTGCCTACAAAGTTGTCCCATGTTAGCTATGGACTTGTTAGAAGAACCACTGAATAAAAATAAAAGATCACTGGCCTGGTGAAATTGTGTCATTTGCTGAAACTCTAAACCAAGAAATCTGAACATGCAGATTGTGTCAGTCATAACCATTTTCTTGCTGTTCCTAAAAGTATTGCAGCCACTGTTTTTATTGGCTATGCTACTTAGTGGACAAGTTGGATAAACCAGGCATTAAGGCCTGCCCTCCTGGCAAAATCAGAAGCCTTTTACTTATTTTTTGTTTCTTTCTTTCTCTTGCATTTATTCTAGGGATTTCTTGCTGCAGGTGAAGTTGATCCCTTGAATAGGAGATTTTCCACTGGACTTAAACCTGATGTTGTGGTGCAAGGTAAGGGAGTTTTCTGAACATTCTGGGTGAATTGGACCATGTGATGGTGAAGTCTCTGTGTATAGGAAAGAAGACAGACATGATTAAAAATAATGTGCATTTTGCATTGGTTGTAGATGTTTTGATGATACCATGAGAAGGAGAAGGGGGTTGTTTGCCTGGCTGCCTTTTTCCAGAGGGAAGATCAGATTTAACAAGCGTTTTATTTTTTAAATATTTGTTAAAATTTTAAGACCTGTCAGGGGCTGGAGAGCAGCAATCTGAATCTTGCAGCAAAATGGAAAGTCTTGGTGAATTCTAGAAGGGGCAAGGGCTGCAAGAAGGAGCAGGACTGGTAGGAGACAAGTCAGTTAAGTTTCTGGGCAGCTGTTTTCTGGAAGACCCAGAGAGCAGTGAGCGGGGAGGATCTCTGTACACAGAGATGAGGCAGACAGACTTACGTCTGTTTTTTGGCTGCTGCAGGGAGTGGCTTCTTTAGTTAGTGCAGGAATAGCCAAAACCAGAAAATTAAGTAGAGGGCAAGCACCAGCTGATCAGGACCTAAAGGCTTTTCAGGGACCTGTACTGCTCTGGTAAAGCAACCAGCTCATTTTTTCAGGAGCAGCCTTTGTCAGTGATACTGTGGCCCAGGCAGGTGCTTGTTCTTTCTTATGTATTTGTTTTCTTTTATGCAGTAACTGTTTTGGCTGAATCTAATCAAATTAAGAGTCTCTTGCAAGACCATGGAATCAATGTTCAGAGCATTGCTGATATCCATCCACTCAGAGTGCAGCCAGCTCGCATCCTGAGTAACCTCTACACCATGCTTGGTAGGTATTTGAACATGGAAGCCTCTCTCTACTGCTGTGCAAGATTTGCTTTTAAGGGTGGTGTTTTGTTGTTTGTTTTTCTCAGTTTCTTTGATGTCATTTTTCCAACAGGAAAAAAAAAGTTGCCTCACTAGAAAAGGTGTCCAAAATACAAGTTTTCCTATGCCTTAAGAGTCAGGCAAGAACTGACTCTTTTTTTGTCCTACAGGAGCTACTTGCACAGAGAAACCGGCTTTAGAAAATATGCCTAGAAAAAGACACAAAAAAAGCAAATGTTGAGTACTTATGGTTTAAGTCCAGAAATAGCAATGCAGTTGCCGTTCTACCAGCAGACACCTGGGAGGTTTTCTGCTCCAAGCCAGGGAAGCTGTGCTGCTATTAAGGCATCTTTGGGTTGTCAGGTTCTTGCTAATGTTCCTTCCAATCCTCAGTTGAGTTGAGCTGCTGAAGCACTCTGTGTTGCAAACCAAGAAGCCTTCAGGGCTTTTCTAAACACAGGACTTCAAATATGTTCTAGTTCCTCAACAGTGGCCCTAGAGGCCCGTTTTCCTCAGAGCCTGGCAGTTGTATTAAATAAATACCCCAAAACTCTGACTAGTTCTAGTTGTTGAAAATATTTTGATAATTGTCTCTTTTGATAATTCTTGCTGGAATAAAGGTGGTCTTGGTGGAAAATTTGTTACATGTAAAACCAAATTCAATTAGGAATACAACTTTAAGCATGCCAGCAACTGGTAACTCAAAATTGTGGATGTTACTACACACTAAAATTGAGGTGAGGTAAATCAGCACTGGTGCGTTCCTTTGCAGTGTGGATGGAGCCGTATCATGTTTCTCTGTCAGTCAGGAGCATGTTCCCATGGCAATGTGATTACAAATAATGCTGAGGGAGACCATGAGAGCATGGGGTAGGTTTGGGGTTTTTTTGTTGTTGTTGTTGGGGTTTTTGTTGTTGCTGTGTTTTTTGTTGTTTGGGGTTTTTTTTTTACTTTTAACAGGAAGTTGTTTGGATGTTTCCAAAGGAGAACTTATTCGGAGTGTGAACTTTACTCTCCAGTAAATTCCCTTTCCAGTAAAGGGGAATTGCAGGTGCTGTTTTGCAGAGAGAACCTGTCTCTTTATCAGAAAAACCTTTTTACGAATGAAGTGTTTGCAGGGCTTTGCTGAAGCTTACGTTTATTTCATAATAATTCGTAATAGCTTTCTTTCAGTAGTGGGGAAATGAGTAGGATGACTTAGCACGTTGGTGTATTGTTTTTAACAGTGACTTCTCTGGGAGTTTCCACAGTGGTATTTTTTTCAGGCACCTGGTTGTTTGGCTCATATTCCTTGACAGATAGAGTCAAGTCAGCTCTTGGCTGCTGGAGCAAGGAATGCGGTGTGAATTATTCACAAATAAGCTCTACTGAAAAAAGTGGAATTTACTGGGATGATGAAAAGAATGAAGATCTGTCTTTGTATTTGGATGTACTTTGTATTTGGACTTAGCCCTCTGTGTGCAAGAGATTTTAAGGTTCTACAGGGAAAGCACTGCAATTTCTGTTCTCTTTTGATGGACCTGTTTTTGAAAGGGCATACGTCATGTTCTTTTGGTAGAGAAATTTCAGGTGCTAATCAACACCTCTAATTAAAAGTCTCAATCCCATGGTCAGTGAAGCCAAGATTTTATTTTTAGTTGGGCCTTTGAAGAACTCCAGCTATTATTTTGGGGGTTGCGACAAAATGGACCAGTCTGCAGCATCTCACTCTGTTACCTGTCTTCTGCCTTACTGGTATCAATGAATGATCTCCTTGTCTAAAACGGTTGTTGTGGAGAAGCACACAGGAAATGTTAGGTGAGACCTTTTTTCTTTCTCTTTTCTTCACAGGCCGGAACAAGAACATGAAATTAAGTGGACGACCACACCGACATATTGGAGTGTTGGGCACATCCAAGCTGTATGTGATAAGAAATCAAATATTTGCTTTTACCCCTCAGGTGAGCATTTAAAGCTGACAGGGAAATTACTGCTTACTTAATGGCTAATCATTAGTGTAGCACTTAGCTTTTACATGCTGTCACTCAACTGTAGGTAGAACAGGGATGATGAAGCAGATGTGCTTTTCTTTGTGTTTTTTTTTAATAGCATTGGATGATCAGCATGGTAGGAGTGCTGATAAATCTCCTTTCTGTCATACAGAGTCTGGCTTCTTTGGCTTCTGGCGTAGAACGCAGCAAATCAATAGTACAGAGTTGTTACTGAACTCTGCCTGAACCAACATTCTAGCTAATGAAGCAGTTTCTCCAGAAATAGGTCACTTAATGTATCTTCCTACTGATTGCCTTGATGGAAAATTTAGTTTCACGTAAGTGTGCCAAGTACTGTGACCCCCAGGAGACTAAGATGTGATCTGTTCATTATAATGTTGAAATGGTCAATAGGGCTGACAAAGGAATGTTCTGTCTTTATTTTTCTGAATTAATGGCTCTTATTTATATATTTAGTGAAATACGACACACTTATTCCTGTAGACTTATTCTAGCAGTTGGTACTAAAGGGCCAAGGGGTCACTTACTACAAACATGCAACTGGAGCAGGATATAGAATGCTCGCACCCTCCCATAAGATGCTTAACTAATGTAGTCCTTAAATTCCAGTGGAAGACATGTTCAGTGAATTCCGTAGATGGCTTCTGCAGTCCTTCATGATGTCCAAACAACATCAGATTTACTGCAAAAAATGTGGATCCACCTGAAATCCTGCCATGTATCAAGTACTTATTGACATATTCCAAAATGGCATTTATCCTGCTGAGTTAAACTAAAATCTCTGTCACATTTTTGCTTTACTTCGTAGCCAGACGTTTTCCCCAAACTTTTTTGTTGAGGGGGTGGAATTAATGTTTAATTTCACCTTCCTAAAGTTAGCATTTAACTAATCTCTGTTGATCTTGACAAATGTCCACAAATTTTGTGTGTTTTTTAGTTTGTATTTCATCCTGTTCTCTAATGAAAATATTAAGTGCAAGCAAAGGCTGACCACATTAAGATACCTTCTCGTTCTGAAAAAATAGTTAATAACTACTATTTCGAGATCAATTTTTCAAGCAGTTCTGCCTCCTCAGGTATTTTTTCTTCAGCTCACTAGTGTGAACATTTGAAAGTTGAGAGATGTCAGCCACTTTCTTGTACCTACCATCTGGTTGCTCCCAAAGAAGGAAATAGGACTCATTTGCTGAGATTGTTTTTTGTTATGACTGTTTGGCCATCTTGCTTTATAATTTTGTAATCATCTTGGCATTCTCAAATTGGCTTTGTTTTCCTGTGCTTTCAGGCACTGGAATTGGCTTGACTGGTCTCTGTTATCCTGGCTCTTCCTCTTCAAAGTGTGTTTGCGTCTCTCTGGATTTCTGGGACTTTTTTGTCTTGAATTATCAAAACTAATTGCAAGTGGCTCAGGGATTGTTTTGCCTAGTTCCTTAAGTTCTGTGAAGTAGTTCCTCTGCACTTCGTCAGCTTGAATTTACGTGCTCACTCCTCCCCAAGACGAGTGTCTTTCTTTAACTCTTTTTGGGGCTGCTTTGTCATGCTTTCCATTGTTTGTCTACCTTTTTTGGTTTCCAGCTCCTAAAGTAGCCTAATAGTCTCTTACTGTGGTTCTTGGCTTTCCTCTGTAGTGGGAACAGCACACTTTACCACTGTACATTTAACGTACCTTTTTTACACAGTAACTGCTAGCTTTTCTGTATTCAGCTTGACTTTCAAATTGTTCCCAAGAGACGTAGAGGTACCAGTTCCCAGTCCTCAGTGTGCACTTTAAGTCTGTTTATTGGGTTTGTTGCTATTGTTAGCTTTTTCTTCCACATTTAGAGTACTTCCATTTTCCAGACCATAGGTTACTGTAATTCATCACTGGGAAGATTCTGCTTCATGGATGTGATTGATTAAGTTTTATTTGCATGGCTTACTTCTTTCACAGTCAGCCTCCAAGTGTAAGAAAATGGTTTCTGCTGAAGCATGGATTTCTTTTTTGCATTCACAGGCCTTATTAGGTTAATTCATGCAGTCTTTGTTGTGGTCAAGAATAGCTTATACGGCTTTTGTAAATGATTTAAAGGAGGACATGTAAAAAAAAAAAAAAGAGTACTGACAACTACTCATATGCTATATTTCTTTGTTTTCTAGTTTACTGACCAGCATCACTTCTATCTGGCTCTAGACAATCAGATGATTGTGGAGATGCTGAAGATAGAGCTGGCGTACCTCACTTCTTGTTGGAGGATGACAGGGAGACCAACCCTGACATTTCCCATCACCCACACCATGCTTGGTAAACCTAATTTTCTGTGTTTCAAGTAGAGCAGATTAAGGCAGGGGGAATAGGGTGGAAGTCAGTTTGAGAAGAGACATTTCAAAATCTGAATTCCAGTATCAAAAGTGCAGTTTAACTTCCTCAAGTGTGTGCTGAATTTGGATGATATGGTAATATTCCACTTTAGTTTTACTCTCCCTTTATATCCTTGCATCTCATCATCATCTCCATGCTATTTCTGTCCAAAGAAATGTGATGGAAATCCCTTTGGAACTTTTGTTAAGTGAGTTGGGTTTTGTCTTGAGAAATCCCCTTAGAACTTGTTTGGTTTTTCGTTTGCTTGTTTGGTTTTTTTGAATTAGCTAGTATTGATAAGTGTTTTAAATTTGTCAGATTTACTTTGTAGAGAACACCTAATCACTTTATTTGGACATGATAATTAAAAATGTGTTGGTAAGCTTAGACCCTTCTAACATTCTTTTTCAGTTGACGATGGTACTGACATTCATCCTGCAGTTCTTGCCACCATAAGAAAATTAGAGGATGGATACTTTGGAGGTGCCAGGTAATGTCAGAACCCCTAGATGATTATCTCTGTGATTTTTTTTTTTTTAATTAAATCATATACAATCCTCAGTTTTGAACTTGTGATAGTGCGCAGGCCTTGCGCGAGAACTCTGCAAAGAGAGAAGTTTCAGCTTTAGTTGTTACGTGTCAATCAGATGATAGCTGGACCTCACATGCGGTGGACAAGATCTGTCTCCAGAAGGGGTACCATCTCTGACTGCCATTAATGAATAAGGAAAAATGAATGTCAAACCCTTGGAAATACTAAAACTTGATCTTGGCTGGTCTTATGGTTTTAAGATGTAATTATGTTTCACAGTTATTAGAGATGTTTTAAACACAAATTACATGTTGTACTTGTAAGCTTATTTGTTCTATTTATCCACATATAAAAGCAATTTAATATGATGCCACAGTACCTCCCTGTTCTCTTTCTGCTTGCTCTCTGTCAATCAATATCTTCCCCCAGTAATCAGATACACTTTCTGGTTTTTAGCAGCACTGCAGTTTGGTGTAAAGATACTGATATTCATGGAAACTTCTCAACCCTAGGTTTTTTGTACATTATCCTTAGAGTTTAGGTCTTTGTTCGGGGTCTGTCTTCATACATACAGCACGGTGCATAATTAGACTTTGAGTTAACACCTGTAGGTATCTAGAGCACTAAGTACTCAGATCTGCTACTCTTGTTTTACATTTGTTTTCTCACTATCAGTATCTGCTGCTTTGTAGTTACCAAAGGTGGATTTAACAGTTGGTCTTATAAATTTTGGAGGAGTTGTTGAAAACTCAGTGAGTATTACTCTGATACTCAGTATCAGAATGGTGTATGCTAATGCTTTTTGGTGTGTATTCCTGTTTGCAGGGTGAAGATAGGCAAGCTATCAGAATTTCTTACCACCTCTTTTCATACGCATCTGAGCTTCCTGGATCCAGACTGTGACATAAAACTGTTCGATGACCCTAATGAAGGCCGCAGTAGTCCCGACAGTGAATATGGAGGCTATTCAGCAGATTTCTGTGGAAAAGGTAGTGGGTTTCCACCTTTTTCTTTTTTTTTTCCCTACCATGTTCTATCAACAGAGAAAGCCAACCATATCCTGGGCTGCATCAAAAGGAGCATGACCAGCAGGTCGAAGGAGGTGATCCTGCCATTCTATTCTGCTCTTGTGAGACCTCACTTGGAGTATTGTGTGCAGTTCTGGTGTCCTCAACATAAAAAGGACATGGAACTGTTGGAACAAGTCCAGAGGAGGGCCACGAGGATGATAAGGGGGACTGGAGCACCTCCCGTATGAAGAGAGGCTGAGAAAGTTGGGGCTGTTCAGCCCGGAGAAGAGAAGGCTGCGTGGAGACCTCAGAGCAGCCTTCCAGTATCTGAAAGGGGCCTGTAAGGATGCTGGAGATGGACTCTTCATTAGGGACTGCAGTGACAGGACAAGGGGTAATGGGTTCAAACTTAAACAGGGGAAGTTTAGATTGGATATAGGGAAGAAGTTCTTTACTGTTAGGGTGGTGAGGCACTGGAATGGGTTGCCCAGGGAGGCTGTGAATGCTCCATCCTTGGCAATATTCAAGGCCAAGATGGATGAGGCCTTGGGTGGCATGGTTTAGTGTGGGGTGTCCCTGCCCATGGCAGGGGGGTTGGAACTTTATGATCTCAAGGTCCTTTCCAACCCTAACTATTCTATGATTCTGTGATTCTATTGTTGATAGTCACTCAGGTTTCTTGTGTGTCAGTCTGAGGACAGTACTTGCATGACTTAATTTGGAGAAGGAATTTGTGCATATTCTCCCTACATTCGTAGTATGGTGTTGAACAGTAACTGCTGCAGTAAAGCTGAGTCTGAAGAGTCAGCAGATGAGGACTGTGTGAAAGAGGCTAGAGGGGGGAAAAGGCTGTGAGAAGTCATAGACAAGAGCTTGTGTGGAGATGATAGACTCATAGACTCATTTTGGTTGGAAAACACCCTTGAGTCCTGTGGACTACTGGCAAGATGGAAACACTTTAACTTCCTTTCAGAGGGAAAACCAACTTCTTAACGTAACTGTTTCCAGAGTCAAACACTCATTTTTATTTTTTTTTCTTTCCAACTTGTTCAGCTTAGAAATCTCTTGCTTATTATATTCTTGCATTTTTGTGTGCCCTTCTATATAGCAAGCATAAAATGGTATGTTTGAAAAAGAAAACACTGGTAAATTATGATCTTACTTTTAATGAACCTTTTCTGTATGTCTCACTAGAAAGCCAGGATGAGCTGGATCAGTACATAAATGATGTCCTGCAGAGTACAGCACTGAAGTCATACCTGCCTCCAACTTCAAAGACTGCAAATCAACCACCTGTGTTCAGTGCAAACCATTCCACAGAAGAGATACTGTCAATAATGGCAAAGACAAAGGGCTTGGAAGTTCCAGGTATTTCTCCCTGTTAGCTATTCAGTGATAATAATAGAAAGCGTGGTTTGGGTGCTAGAAGGGGCAAGTTCAAGTATTTCAAAATTCTGCTGTTTAAAAAGAACCAGTGTCTTGAGTACATTGTAGTTATCAAGAAATAAGAATGAGTCTGAAGCTGTTACTGTTGTTTTCCCACCATATCCCTCGTCTTGTTGTATACACAGATAACCTGCTATGAAATGTAACGTTTAATCAAGGTTAATGGTATGGAAACTGCTACAGCTTCTCAGTTGGATAGAATTTTAGAACCCAAGTCAGTGAGTTGTAGAATCATAGAATAGTTAGGGTTGGAAAAGGTTCCAACCCACCTGCCATGGGCAGGGACACCCCACACTAAACCATGCCACCCAAGGCCTCATCCAACCTGGCCTTGAACACCGCCAAGGATGGAGCATTCACAACCTTCCTGGGCAACCCATTCCAGTGCCTCACCACCCTTACAGTAAAGAATTTCTTCCTTATATCCAATCTAAACTTCCCCTGTTTAAGTTTGAACCCATTACCCCTTGTCCTGTCACTAGAGTCCCTGATGAAGAGTCCATCCCCGGCATCCTTGTAGGCCCCCTTCAGATACTGGAAGGCTGCTAGGAGGTCTCCACGCAGCCTACTCTTCTCCAGGCTGAACAGTCCCAGCCTGGAGAAGAGAAGGCTGCGTGGAGACCTCATAGCAGATTTCAGAAGCATTGCCTCTATATTTTGACTCTTGGAGGTATTTCTGTTGTTTTACCCACTCTAGCTGCTTCATGAAGGTGTTTTTGATTTTCGTGTTACTGAAACAGACTTTTTTTGTCTTTTTTTTTTTTTTTTTTTTTCTGTTGTGGCTTTGTTTTCCAGCTGTGTCTATGTCTCTACCCACTAAAGTTCTGAACACACACCGGAAGTCTCTGAATCTTGTTGATAATCCCCATTTCTTTGAGACAAAGGTAAGATGTGGGAATTTCCATGCTGTTTGTCGTTTTGAGACCCAATACTGTGGTTTTTCCTGTTTTTCCCAGCCAGACCCTATAAACATTCTCATTTTCCTTCACAGACAAGACATTCTGCCCAAGGCACCAGATAGCTATTTCCTTGTTTTGGAATTTTTGTCTGGGTGAAATTTTCTTGGTTAAACGGACATTATGAAGTGGAAAGTTTTTAACTGTGTGCGCAGTATATATAGGTGCCTGTTTTTAAAGGCCAAAAATTAAGTCATTGTCTTTAGTTCTAACTGAACACAGAAAGGGAAGAATAGAATGTTCATGGCTTTTAGAGATGTTCTCCAAGAAATGCTACTTATAGTAGTATCTGGGCAGGAGGGGAGTGTGTGAAAGGACAGGTGTCATTAAGGCACTGATCAAATCCCACAAGGCATGAAGCTTGGAATATTTGTGATGGAAACAAATGCATTCACAAAGCACCACATATGTACAGTTTAGAGATGGAACTCAAAAAGCCCTAAATTGTTTCAACTAAAAAGAGGCAGTATCCTTCCAGTTTTCTCTTTATAGGTGAAGGCAAATGACAGGAAAAGCATGCACATAATTTGGTTTCCTTTTTTGACAAACGTTTTCTTCATTTTGTCCAAAAAATGGCTTTCCTTGTTGATTGAACCAAGACTGGAGACAAAGTTCCCTTCTGGGTGTTGTGTTTCCTGGGGATCGATCTCCTTTTCATGTCTGCAGTAGTCTGGCAAGAACTATATGATGTATTTCAAGTGCAGAGTTATGTTGCAAGTCTGTTATATGTTTTTAATGGGAAGTTACAGTTTGAATTTGATCTGCTACTTTTGTCAGGATCATTTCTGATTTTTTTTTCATCCATTTTTGTTATTAGAACCGTGGAAATGTTTTGCACTTATCTAAAGATGCTCGTGGTGATCTGGATTGCAGGAAGCTTGTCGAGCAGTTGAAGGAATGTCCAACACTCCATGATCAAGCTGATATCTTATATATCTTGCATATACTAAAGTGAGTTGTCCAAGTATGAACTTCAGCATCTGGTCTTCACCAAGTCTGGTCACAGCTATTGACCAAATAGTCACCAATAGGCTCGTGGCTAAGTGAGTGCTCAAGTTAATATGAAAGTTCCTGGTACCAAGGGTTTTGTCCCACATATAACTGATCTCTGGTGAAGGCCCACATCCCATGTACTGCTTAATACAAAATATGAGCAGTGTGATCAAAGTCAGGCCGCTTGATGTTTGTTTGTTTGTTAAGGTTAAGCTGTATAACATTTACGGGATGACTTAACCTTCTGTGTCTTTTCTGGCAGAGGTGCTGACTGGGACACAGAGCTGGATGGACAGTACGGTGTCACTGTTCATTCCCTACTCAATGAGCTCTACAGAAAGGCAGGCCTTAATCAAGAATGGGGTTTAATCCGTTATATTTCCGGTATCCTCAAAAAGAGAGTGGAAGTCCTGGCTGAGGTATGAAATACAAATAATGCTGCTTCAGTTTCCTGCCTAGAAACTGAGCTAAAACTACCAGTTTGCTCGTGGAGCTTGTACTTGCCCTTCTTCTGGTCTTTACTTCACAATATACGTAGTGCAGCATTTTTCAGTAAATATTGGTTGCTTTTCTGATCTAAAATCTTACTATGACGTCTTTACCTTTCATCTGTACTGCAGACTCTGCTAGTGCTGGCACAGGCTGAGAATGTCACACTGTAAATGATTGTGAAAGCTTCATCCTGTCTCTGGTAATGGGAGAAGCTCAGTTACATGATTTGAAAGCTGTAGTTGTCATTTGGAATTGTCTATTGCTGTTGCAGTAGCATGAACAGTTTAGGAGCACTGCTATGTCAAGGTGCTAGCTGTGATACAAAACATACTGTGCTGATTTCCATCCTATTGGGCAGACAGTCTGCTGTGTGCAAGGATGTTTGGATTAATTAATATGTTAATGCCTCTAAAATTATTAATTTTAATAGCGGGACTATTAAGTAGTAGCAAGAAAGATCCACTGTAAGGGTACAGATTTAATTTTGAACATTACAAAAATGTTTCTTCTCAAGTACTCTAAAGTATTTGTTTAATTTCCTGCTTAGCCCTGCATATTTCTGAAGAGCTCTTTGTAAAATTCCTGGCCATTTTCAAAGCTTTGACTGTCACACCTAGAATGCCCTATTTTTAGCAGCAGTTGTATCTGCAGGAAGCAATTTGTGATAATCACGCTGCGTGGTACTTCATTAAGCACACGAACTTTTCCATCCTCAAGACATGACGGATGAGCAGTACAGACAGGCTCACAGGCAGCTGTGTATATTCAGTTGAGAAGATACTGACAAAGAATTGGGGAAGAAGTGAGTAGAGATGATCTGTTTTGTTCCATGTTAAGTGAGGGAAAGCAGACTTCAGAATCAGAGGAACCTTATTCTGTGAGGTCTTTGAGTGAGGATGCTAAAACAGTTAAATTGAACACCCACTTTTAAAGGACATCGATATAAAAAAGTAAACACTGTGGATCTAAGGCAAGCATCTATTTCAGAATGTATCAGGGTGCCTAATTCAGAAATGTGATGGAATGTGTTCCGTGTTTGTTTGTTTGAAGAGATATGTTAGTACTCTAGATTTTTATTTTATTTTATTATTCTTTTTTTTTTTTTATTTTAGCTAATACTGCCAAGTTCTTCATTGATTAAAAACATTTTTTTGTCTTAAATAAATAACAAATGTTTATCTTATGATAAAGGATAAAGTCCTTTATTGATCAGCCAGCCCCACTGGAGTCCCTAATCATTAGCTGCTGATTTCATTGAGTTTGGGAGCAGACTTTCAGCCTAAGTGGACTCTCATAGACCTGTTGACCTCAGGGGATCTTTGGCAACTAGTTAACAACATTCTGCTCGATGTGCATGTCTGGTAATTAATAGAAATGCACTTAAAAATTTGTAAAAGAATGGTTTGTTTTGGGGAATTAAAAATGGTTTCACTTCAGTGTGACTCAGAGAAAGGTCTTTTGCTTTCTCTCCAATTATGATAGGCATGCACAGACCTTCTGTCGCATCACAAACAACTTACAGTGGGCCTGCCACCAGAACCCCGTGAGAAAATCATTACCACGTAAGTTGAAGCTCTACCTTAGTTACAGAAGCAGCCTGCCCTTCATCTTTCTTCTGGTACTGTTCTGTTACTATTATCATAGAATCATAGAATGGTTTGGGTTGGAAGGACCTTAAAGCTCATCCAGTTTCAGCCCTCCTGCCATGGGCAGGGGCACCTTCCACTAGAGCAGGTTGCTCAAAGCCCCATCCAATCTGGCCTTGAACACTGTCAGGGATGGGACATCCACAGCTTCTCTGGGCAGCCTGTGCAATGCCTCACCACCCTTGTAGTGAGGAACTTCTTCCTAATATCTAATCTGAATCTCCCCTCTGTCAGTTTAAAGCCATTCCCCCTTGTCCTGTCACTACGTGCCCTTGTCGAAAGTCCCTCTCCAGATTTCTTGTAGTCAAAAGTTGGCTTAAAATTTATTCCTCACCTTCAGAAGGAACTGTAACCACGCAGGCAAAACTGTAGGCACCTTTGTGGCACACATGTTTTAAGTGATTTGGTTCCAGTGCTTGTTCAAGAGGTTAATTGCAGGTGCCTGAATAACTGCTTATCGTGGTTTACCTTTTTGTAGCCCACTGCCACCTGAGGAGCTCATAGATCTGATTTATGAAGCCAGTGGCCAAGATATCAGTATAGCAGTCCTGACACAGGTAGGTAGCATGTGTAAAAAGGGTTCTTTCAGCTGTGCCCAGTGTGGCACCAGTGTTTGCTCTGTGACTGGGAATGCCAAGAGGACTCACTCTGAATGGATGCCCTTATGGATTTGTCCTTGCAGGAAATAATTATGTACTTGGCGATGTACGTCCGGTCACAGCCTAGTCTTTTTGTGGAGATGCTCAGGCTCCGCATTGGTCTGATAATTCAGGTGATGGCCACTGAGCTGGCCCGAAGTTTGAAATGCTCAGGTAAGAGCGATTTTATCATAAGGGTACGCAAGGCATTATTTCTGCTGCACCTCAGTGGTTGGTTTTTCATTTATATGTGTTAAATACTTCGATTAACTTCTTCATTCAGCACGCACAGCTACAAGCTTCTTTTGAAAATAACTTACCTTTCTGGCTTTGTGAAAGATTCCTGTCTCACAGTCCCCCAGTTATTCAAACTGAAGTGGTTATTAAATACTTCATTACCATGGCTTTCAGTAAGCGTTTGAGGTATAGGTCATCACATTGTACATCTGTGTGTGTGTATTTCAGGACTCAGTGCCACCAATGTCAATGAGCATTAGGACCTTGGGTATCTTCTGAGCATTTGAGCCTTAATTCATAGTTCTGGTAGTTTTTATTCAAAGTAACTGCTGATCTTCCTCTTATGTGTAAGCCTTCTCCATTTGAATGTGCTTAGTTGTAAAATATTTGCTGTTTAAAATTCAGCTGTTGTTTTGTCAACATATCAGTAAAAAAACTTACAGGCCCCCAGGATGTTTCATATGCCCTACAAAAACTCAAGAGGTAAGTAACAAACAAGTGGTGCAAGGCAAAATATTATAAAACTCATTTTGGAATTGAAATTTAAAAAAAATGAAACTAGAGAGAGGTCTGAGGATGATGGTGACTGAGGAGAGATCTGAAAAATCACTGAAGGATTTTCCTTATTGACAGGGGTCAGAAGTCTAAGAAGGAGCAGTCATGGAAAGTAATCAAGTTAACGTGACCAGTATACAGTGAAATGCTGCCACTTAGGGGCATGATCTGGGCCATATTTTTGTGGCTCAGCTCTTGTTACCATTTCTGATGCCCTAGCACACCCTAAATGGGGATAACTTTGTGGAAACAGATTTCTGGTCTCTCCCCAGTTTTCTCCCTCATGAAGTGAAAAGGGGGTCCCTGGTAGTTGGGTTAGATGGAGCCCATTTTGGATGCTGCTTCTCTCTTAACTTCAATTGGTAGCTGTCACTGGGTTTCTCCCTTAGGAGAAGTTTACAAAAGGAGCCAAGTAATTTTCGTAGAATCATAGAACAGTTAGGGTTGGAAAGGACCTTAAGATCATCTAGTTCCAACCCACCTGCCATGGGCGGCGATGCCTCACACTAAACCATGTCACTCAAGGCTCTGTCCAACCTGGCCTTGAACGCCGCCAGGATTGGAGCATTCACAACTTCCCTGGGCAACCCATTCCAGTGCCCCACCACCCTCCTTTTCTGAGATAGAATTATAGAATAGAATCATAGAATACTTTGAGTTGGAAGGGACCTTCAAGGTCATCTGGTCCAACATTCTCGACTAGATCAGGTGGCCCAGAACCACATCCTGTATGAACAGCGTACAGAAGGCCCTGTCTCCCCCAAACCTGTAGCTGAATAGCGAAAACTGCTTTCTTTGTTCACACTGCAAAGTCTGTTTTTCCTGGGTTCCATTTTGTTATTCATTAGCCTTAAACACCAGCTGCTTTGTACACTGCCGTCAGCTTCTTTGCTGCCTTTTCCATGTTCTTCTATGGGAGATTTGTGGTGCACACAAATCTATATGTGTGCTTTTTCTTTCTCTCAGAAGCATGATCCTTCAGTCAGATAAAATACAACAAGCCTTCCACATGCATGCATTTTGTTATGGAATAAATGGTTCTGTAATTCAGTTCTACATGTCAGCTGCTATTGAGAGATGGCTCTAATGCTTTTCCAATTGATCTTGCTTTATAAAGGAACAATTGCTTTCTCATCATCAGCTTCAGTGAGATTTCACACAAGCCCCAGCATAATATCCACTAACGCAAATAGTATTATTTCCATGCAGTGTTTGTTCTTTAGTCCTGAAGTGAATTTTCTTTGAAATGTGACTCTACAGATTAATTTTTCAGAGAAAGCCTTAGCCACAAATATAAATGTGACTGAACTGCATTCAGCAGCAGTTACGCAGGAAAACAAGGTATAAACCACCTATAACGATGCTTGGGTTTTCTTCTTTTGTTTTTTAACTAGGTGAAGAAGCTTCAGAGAGTTTGATGAACCTAAGCCCCTTTGATATGAAAAATCTTCTACACCATATTCTCAGTGGAAAAGAGTTTGGAGTGGAAAGAAGCTGTAAGTTGCTCACTTGGGCACTTGTGTATGTTAAGAAAGAACTATAAATATAAAGTTAGATTGTCTTGTAAGTAGGAGTCTGTTCTCTCAGCATGTAAAATAGAGGTATAGGTAATGTATTAATTGTGGGTGGCCAATACACCCACAGGTGTGTATTTGCTGTGGAATAAACAAAACAAATATAATGGAAGCCATCTCGCACTGAAATACAATTGTATCCAGTTTTCAGTGATATGTAGGCAAACTTTTAAAATTAAAACATTTTATGTGACCAGAACGAAAGCCATGAAAAGCACATAGCTAACCTGCATGCAGGAAGCATGTCTGACAAGCACTGGCATGTCAACTGTCTGCTGGGTTCATTCTTAGGCCCTCACAGATTCATTGCAACTTTGACATCTTTTAAAGCTATGATTGCTCGGTGTCTTGGAAAATTAGGTCCTGATATCACAGTGTGGATCCAGACCCCTTACTTGATGCAAAAATTTTGAACTGCCGATGTTATTTGCAAGGATGCTGTCTCGAGCAGCATTGTACACTTGTGAAAGATGTGTTTGTCTTTAGCTCCAGATACAATGTCATCTGTTTTTCTACCCCTAGAATTTTAAAAATCTCCATTTGCTTCTTTTAGTGCGACCTGGAGATTCCTCTTCATCCAGCCCTTCAATTTCTATTCATGAAATGGGGCATTCTGGAGCAACCAAAACAGAAAGAAGTGGTATTACTAAATTGAAGAGTGAGATGAAGCAGGTGAGGATTTTCTGTCAATGCTCATCAGAAAATGCAGCTGTTCTGGAACTGTGTTATGTTAGGTTTTGTTCTTGGTAAAGGACAGAAGTTTCAAAAGATCCTTTGATTTAAAGCTGATCACTAAATAGAAGCAGTAAGGGGATGTTTCCTCCAAAAAATGTGCTTTCTTTTCTGTTCTTGTTTCATATGCTGAATATAGAAGAACGTGAACAAACTCTATTGCAGTCATAATATCAAGTTTAAAACAGCTCTTACTTATCTTTAGCTAAGAAAAAGTCAGATGTTCATTCTTGTACTCTGCCCCAGCTGCTGAAGTGGTCCACATTCCTTCTGGAAAAGATACACTTGGAAAAGGACTCTTGGTGGCTTTGATTTCTCTATTTTGTGTCTCTACTGTTACTTCTTTTCCTCTACTGTTATTTCTTTTCCTCTACTGTTATTTCTTTTCTTCTAGACAAATAGAAAGGTAGTGGTCAAATAATACATTTGTAAGTGTGGTTCTATTTTTTCAAGCCTGGGTTATTCAGCTGGAGAAGATAAGGCTCCAGGAAGACCTTGTTGCAGCCTTTCAATATATAAAAGGGCTTATAAGAAAGATGAGGAGATGCTCTTTACAAGGGCCTGTAGTGACGAGAGAAGGGGCAGTGGTTTTAAACTGAAAGCGGACAGGTTTAGATTAGACACAAGGAACACATTTTTTTATTATGAGGGTGGTGAGAAACTGGAACAGGTTCCCCAGAGAAGTTGTGGATGCTCCATCCCTGGCAGTGTTCAAGGTCAGGTTGGATGGTACTTCAAGCAGCCTGGTCTAGTGGAAGGTGTCCCTACCTGTTGCATGGACTAGATGATTTTTGAACTTCCCTTCCAGTGCAAACTATTCTGTATTAGAAACCTATTTTTTAAAGGCCCTCCTAGCAAGTAAGCCTGTTTCATTTAATCTGAGGCCATTCCTGTAGGTTACTAAGAAGGTTTTTGATGTTTTCCTTTGATTGTATGAAACATATTTGCTCAGTAAGCCTTCAGAAAGGAGTGGCATTTCTGCATGGTCTTGGCACGGATCATTTGATGGTGACAGTAAAAGTCTGTAAAGGATTCTTCATAGGACATGATAAGGCAGTGAAGCAAAGGCACCTGTGTTTGAGCCATGCCGTGGTCAAGTGTCATGGTATGGTTGTGAAGGTGCTGATAGCTGTAGCTGCTTTCCACTGGCCCTGAAGTGACTCTGGGGCTTCAGTCTGAGCAGGGCTTGCTGCTCTAAGGTAGGTACCTGACTTGAAGGCCTTTCCAGGAAGGAAGAGGGACTAGGCACTAGGTGGCAGCATTATTTTGTTTTAAATACAGAGGTGGGCCTGAGCTGAAGTATTCGGACCTTTGTTGAGGTTGGAAATGCAGTTCCTGCATTGCTTTTGCATTCGATGGAAACCTGGCGTTTTGCACAGAAGAGGAGTCGGCTGGTTTTATTTTTATTTCCCTCACCTTGCCATTCATGCTGCTTCCTGCCACGTCTCACTGCATTCTCTGAATAATGCTCTAGGTACTAATTTAATGTCATCTTGGCTGTGGGGGAATCAACTCTGTGTTACAAGGAACATTTTCAAGCACCTGTAGTAACACCTCTGAACATCAAGCCTTTGCCTTGGCCTGAACCATTAACATTGGATTAGGAAGCACGGTTTGGGGTGGACAGTTACAGAAAAATGCTGCAATTCTGAGGTGCTGCATTCACATATCAGCGGAAATTTTGCCTTGCAGCTGTTTGTTTAGTGCTGCCCACCCAGCTGGCAGCCCACAGACTTTCTGCAGCAAGGTGACCTTTCTTTCCTCTGAGTACCCAAGCTTATTCCCCTGTTTCTTGTCTTCACACATATGGGTTACTTAACCTTGTTTGCCTCCTGTTCTGTCCCAGCTGCCTGTCTACGTGTTGGTGTCTGGTTTTCTTTTGTAGCTCTTTCATGAGGGCCACTCCATGGCCAGCAGCATGTTTGCTTCCATGGTAAAACCCTATCTGCAGCTCTGCCTCTGCTCCTCACCCTGTGTGTGTGTGCAGGGCTCTTAGGCATAGACATCTCCTGTGACCTCTCCTGTGTAAAAACTTGTTTTCAAACCCTGCCTCTTTGTCTTGTCCATCTTCATTGGGAACCAATTTTCATTACTAATCTGTTAATAGAAGTTGAGCCTTGCATTTAGATCCACTTAGTTCTTCTGAAGCTTAAGTTGTAGCAGATAAAGCACTGTAGCAGATGTAGCTACTTGATGGTGGGTAAAGTTACAGGTGTCATCAGTATTTAAAAGTAATGTAGCGCTGATAAATGCTGGCAGTCTCCTAGCAGAAAGGAACCCACAATAGCTTCATGTTGCTCACACAGGAGTTTTATGGTCATGGGTATCTCCTCATGCAAGTCATCTTCTTTGAAGGCAGTGAAGTGTAGCTCTTCTTAAGCTCTTGCTGTTAAGGAAGACAATTGTTTAAATATTTTACCAACAGAGACCTTGACAATTTAGAGTAAGTCTGAGGCTCCAAATCCGTCATGTAGAGTTAGAAAGTTTGCAGCTACATGTGCACTTTGAACAGGTGGTTGTGGATCATGGCTCTCTGTATCTCCAGACTTGCTGTCAATGACACACCTCCCAAGTGTCCTAAATACACAGCTGCAGAGCACCACTAGCCCCATGGCCTGGCCTGACAACCGCCAGGGTGCTGTTCCATCTCTCACATACCAGTGCAGAAAGGCAGGCTTCAGCTTTGTGTTTGGTTCAGGTGCACAGAATTGTTCAGTGAGACCTTTGCTTCTTTGAACTACCTGAGTAGCCAGATTAATTATTGTATGCAGATGGGTTTCTTTGCTTTGGCATCACCTCCCCCTGCTGACCTGCCTCCTCTAGCTCTGCATAGCAGGATGGAGGAAGTTCTGTCTTGGCCAGTGTGCAGTGGAAAAGAATGGCAAGCATCAAAACATCAAGGGGATATCACCTATGCCTCACTGATACCAGTTCTGTTCTTACTTGCTGGTCTTTCTGCAGAGCTCGTCTGTGCAGAATCAGTGAGCGTACCCTTTGCAAACATACAGTTTTCAGTTTGTTTTCCTCCTTCCCAGTACTTTACACTGAGGTGGTTTCTTACTCAGAGATGATGAGAATTGATGCAGGGCTGTCAGTGAAGTCCTTTCTGGGCTGAAAGTAATAGGTGTGCAAAAAGGAACATGGAAACAGAAGAGCACAGTCTCCGGGAGTGCAAAAAGTAGGCAAACTGAAAGTGTGGAAATGGGAACAAGAATTTGGTGGTGGTGCCACAATTTTGAAGGTGATTTACTGCCTAATTCAATGCCAGAGTCTGGTAGAGTAAAATAGTAGAGCTGTAGTGACAATAAAGGTAACAAGATTGATACTTAGAGAGAGACAGGCATGATGATTACATGACCACACTAAGTTAGTTTTTAACCTGCTTACTTGAATGGAACTTTTTGTATGGAGGACCTCTCTTGCTGGAGTCACAGACCCTTTGGTTCTCTTACAACACCGAGCCCGTAATCCAAGTGAGTGCAGCCTCCCTGCACATCCCACCATCTTGCACACCAGTGACACTGCCCTGACAGCCATCTCATGCTTGTTAAAATAGTCAAGCCTTGTGCTGAACAAAGCAGTGAAGTTTACTGGGTCATGTCTTGTTGAACTGCTTGCCTGTTTTGTTGAGAAATTATCGAAGTACTGGGGAAGTGAAGCTTGTGAAGGGGAGAGGAAGGGCTGAATCCTGCTCCATCACTTTGTATGATATGATAGCATGTATTTTTTCCCTTCTTCTGAGTTAGCATTGTAACAGAATGATACATTCACCAGGAGTAGCACTTGGGGTGGTAGAAGGCAACTAACCAAGGCTTTAATGTTTGTTACAGAGGAGCAGTACTCCGTCGTCTCCCACTAGTGTTTCTCCTGCTGGCTCCAGTGGAGACATGAGCTGGGGTGACAGAAAAGGGCAGTGGCTGCGCAGAAGGAGGCTTGATGGTGCTATTAACAGGGTTCCTGTTGGCTTTTATGAGAAAGTGTGGAAAATTCTTCAGAAGGTAAGCTGGCAGCTGTGGAGGATGGGAAGCAAGCAAGCTGTATGGTAATTTGGGAAGATGGTAGTCCAGAGGTGGCATGTTGCTGGGAGTTGGTCTTCAGCTGGAAAACTGGTGGAAACTAGAGTCACTAGTAGGAGTGTGTCTCTTAAGCATAGAAGGGTTCTGTTAACACAAGTTCACGTGTTTGTTTGGAAGTGTATTTTTTCTCTGAAATCACTGGTGCTTGAATTTCAGCTGAATGATTCTGTTCCACCACTGTCTGTTTTGCGTCACCCATGGCCTAATGCAAGTTGTGGTCAGGGCTGTGGGGCATTGCAATGCAGTGCAGTTCCTGCGCTCCAGTTCAGAAGGGCTGCAAGGAATGAAGTAGGAAACTACTGACTCTTCCAGAATGTCTCAAGGTCTCTTGCTGGCCCTTCTGAGCTGTATGGCATTCTTAACAGGGGTTTTCTTCTTGTTTGGGTTTTTTAAAGTGAAAATAAGTCCTTGCCAGCCCTTCGGAGACCAGGGGCATGGAAATGTGTTGAAGCAGCTCTCAAGGAAGGACTTGGTAGGGATTACAAGTTTTTACTCATTTCAGAGTGATTATGCACCAGTTCTGCTGTGCTGGATGAAAGCCAGCACTGAGCACCTTGCAGCACTGAGCAGTTCATGCCCACACTTGAGGGAAGGATGTGCTTGGGTTGATTTTGGTTGTCCTTCTGAAATCACTTATCCTTAAGCTGTTAGTGTTGATGTCAGCCAAGATGAGTCATATATGACCCTGCGGCTATTTACTAATGGGATCTTTCACTAGAGTGAGCATCACTTCTGTCCTGAGCTAATATAATAGCTGGGAGTATCTGAATGTTTTTTCTGGCTACTGAAATCAGTTGTGCTTATTTATCTTCAGTATTTCATAGAATCATAGAACAGTTAGGGTTGGAAAGGACCTTAAGATCATCTAGTTCCAACCCACCTGCCATGGGCAGGGACACCTCACACTAAACCGTGCCACCCAAGGCCTCATCCAACCTGGCCTTGAACACCACCAGGGATGGAGCATTCACAACTTCCCTGGGCAACCCATTCCAGTGCCTCACCACCCTAACAGTAAAGAATATCTTTCTTAAGAATTTCATTCTTAAACTCTTTGGAGCATTCATAAAACCTCTCTCTTCTGGGTGCGTTTTTGTACCTCAGGCACCCAGATATGTCACTGCTCAGCCTGCCTTCTCACCAGTTAGATTTTGTCACTCTTCCCTCGTGTACAACTTGTTATTTCTAACCCCACCTCTCCCCCACTGTTGGCCCATGTCCAAGCACCACAACATGTTGACATCCTTGAGATGTGGTGCCCTGGATCTGAAACACTTACCTAGATGTTGTTTTAGTGAAACTGAAAAATAAAGGTTCTCACTTCAGTGGTCTGTTGTCATGCTTTTGCATTACTTTTTATTTCTATATCACTTCCCACAGAATGTTCTCACTGATTTGTTTCCCTCTTTTGTGTGCATCTTGCTGTAGTGGCTCTCCAAGTACTTTTGCCCCCTTCAGTAGCTGGACTGGAGCACAGCACGTTCTCTACAATGTCATGTCAGGCTATTTCTAATGTTTGCCAGGTTATATAATAACTTCCTTCAGCAAAGGTGAAATAATATTTTAAGCAGGTTTTGTTGGTTTTGTTTGGGGGTTATGGGTTGTTTCGTTCGTGTTTTTCTTTGGGGGGGTTAGTTTGTTTTTGTTTTTTAACTGAAAGTTGGCACATACTGTCCTAGAACAGAGAAGCCTCAGATTTACTGGCAAGAACTGTAATTTCTGATCTTTGTCAAAATGTTGTTGTTTCAGTGCCATGGTCTGTCTATTGATGGATATGTCCTTCCTTCTTCAACCACCAGAGAGGTACAGTAAAATGCCAACGATTTTCTAGCCCCCTGCTTGAAAGGTTTGGTTTGACATTGCAAGGTGCAGTGCGGCTGCTCTTGCAGATCCTTGGTTTTAGGAAGGTTACAGGATCGGACCCTTCCCCCAGAACCTCCACCCGCTTCCCCGGGGCTCTGCAACTGCGTTCCTGCTGGGCAGGCCTGGGAGTGGGTCTGTGGCAAGTTTCCCCTTTGCTTAACCTGCTCTCCGCACACCTTCCCTGACCCTGGGAGCTCACAGAGCGGTGCTTGACAGAGTGTGGCTGATGGCCATCCTTCGGACCAGCTGAGGGGAAACCACTGCCTTGCTAGAATAAAGCAGACCCCTTGCTTGCCACTTTTTAATATGCTGTAACAGCAGCCAGTATATTTTGACATCACAGTCTCAAAAGTAAGTATCAGTTTAAAATGATTGTTTCTAACCAAAGCTTTGACTCTTTAAATCTGCCATAACATTTCCTTACATATTTATTTTCCTTAGTTGGATTGCCACTCTGTCTTTAGGCACTCTGGCAAGTTTTGAATTTACAGTTGTGAAACAAACTCTTTGAACAGTAATCCATCAATGCAGAAGTGGTGCTTGTGTGCCTGAGACTGGTTTTCTGTCTGGTTCCCTCAGATTTGTCTCTGGGTTCCTTTTTGTCTGAGGAATGGTGGTGAAAGCTGCCAAGAGAAACTGGAATTTTCTGCCAAATTTACACTTCTTTTTTTTTTTTTTTTTTTTTTTCCCATAATGGAGATCTTTATTTATCCCTATTGTGTAGATAAATAGGTTTATATTTTTAGCCTGTCGGACCTCGACAGTATCTAATTTTGCTATTTAAAGGAACAAGGACAAACCTTCTAAGGCAGCAGCCTGTCACATTCACCCATAGAGCAATGCCAGTGCAAATGAAGCTGCTCTGCAGACAATACGGCTATACCTCTGTGTGGAAAAGCATTCAGGTGGTTATTTTTAAAACTCAGCAGTGATTTTTGGCTTTGCAACTAACCTGCTGCCAGAAATATACTTACAAGGCAGAGTGCGTCAGACCGCAGCATGAGGAGCAAAGAGTTAATTTGCTAGCTAAGCATCCACCTTCCTGTATGTAACTAAAAAGTGTGTTTGATGGGTTGCAGGGCTGGAGGAGTCTTCTGGAAGTTGCTTAACTCTTTGCAGGGCCTAGCAACACAAAAAGCTTCTGTAAGTGCTAAAGCCACACAAACATTTTGTTCGCTTTGGTCAGCCTACCCTTATGTGCAAAGAGGAGTCTGTGTTTAAGTGCTTGCAGAGTGTGATGAGCCAGGCTTTGGGATTTACCAGTTTTTCTTTCCATTTCCACTCAAACTTGCTAGATGACACCGTGTGAAATCAAGTTTGCTGTGCACGTGGAGTCAGTGCTGAACCATGTACCCCAGCCTGAGTACAGGCAGCTCCTGGTGGAAGCCATCCTTGTTCTCACGTTCCTCTCTGACATTGAGGTGAACAGCATTGGGGGCATCATCTGTGTGGACCGAATTGTACACATGGCCAATGACCTCTTTCTGCAGGAGCTGGTGAGTCCACAGGGCAGTGGTGTGAAGCCTCTGTGTTTGAAAATTGTCCCCTGCTCCCTTTTTAATGTGTGTGGTGAGCTTGATGTTACCCATATTATAGAATCATAGAATAGTTAGGGTTGAAAAGGACCTTAAGATCATATAGTTCCAATCCCCCTGCCATGGGCAGGGACACCTCACACTAAACCATGTCACCCAAGGCTCTGTGCAGCCTGGCCTTGAACACCGCCAGGGATGGAGCATTCACAACTTCCTTGGGCAACCCATTCCAGTGCCTCACCACCCTCGTAGTAAGGAATTTCTTCCTTATATCCAATCTAAACTTCCCCTGTTTAAGTTTGAACCCATTACCCCTTATCCTATCACTACAGTCCCTAATGAAGAGTCCCCCACCAGCATCCTTATAGGCCCCCTTCAGATACTGGAAGGCTGCTATGAGGTCTCCACGCAGTCTTCTGTTTCCCAGGCTGAACAGCCCCAACTTTCTCAGCCTGTCTTCATACGGGAGGTGCTCCAGTCCCCTGATCATCCTCGTGGCCCTCCTCTAGAGTTGTTCCAACAGTTCCATGTCCTTTTTATGTTGAGGACACCAGAACTGCACACAATACTCCAAGTGAGGTCTCACAAGAGCAGAATAGAATGGCAGGATCACCTCCTTCGACCTGCTGGTCATGCTCCTCTTGATGCAGCCCAGGATACAGTTGGTTTTCTGGGCTGCGAGTGCATACTGAAGCCAGTTCATGTTCATTTTCTCATCGACCAACACCCCCAAGTCCTTCTCCACAGGGCTGCTCTGAATCTCTTCTCTGCCCAACCTGTAGCTGTGCCTGGGATTGCTCTGACCCAGGTGTAGGACCTTGCACTTGGCATGGTTAAACTTCGTAAGGTTGGCATCAGCCCACCTCACAAGTTTGTCAAGGCCCCTCTGGATGGCATCCCTTCCCTGTAGCATATCTATCAACCGAACCACACAGCTTGGTGTCATCGGCAAACTTGCTGAGGGCGCACTCAATCCCACTGTCCATGTCACCGACAAAGATGTTGAACAAGACCAGTCCCAACACTGATCCCTGAGGGACACCACTCATTACTGGTCTCCAGCCGGACATTGACCCATTGCCCACAACTCTGCATGCGGCCATCCAGCCAGTTCATTATCCACCGAGTGGTCCACCCATCAAATTGATGTCTCTCCAATTTAGAGACAAGGATGTCCTGTGGGACAGTGTAGAACGCTTTGCACAAGTCCAGGTAGATGATGTCAACTGCTCTGCCCCTATCCATCAGTTCCGTAGCCCCATCATAGAAGGCCACCAAATTGGTCAGGCAGGATTTCCCCCTAGTGAAGCCATGCTGGCTGTCACCAGCCACCTCCTTGTTTGTCATGTGCCTTAGCATGCCTTCCAGGAGAATCTGCTCCAAGATTTTGCCAGGCACAGAGGTGAGACTGACTGGTCTGTAATTCCCTGGGTCATCCATTTTCCCCTTCTTGAAAATGGGGGTTATATTTCCCTTTTTCCAGTCGTCAGGAACTTCACCTGACTGCCATGATTTTTCAAATATGATGGCCAGTGGCTTAGCAACTTCATTCGCCAGCTCCTTAAGGACCCGTGGCTGGATTTCATCAGGTCCCATGGACTTGTGCACATTCAGGTTCCTAAGATGATCTCAAACCAGATCCTCTCCTGCAGTGGGACTAGGGTCATCATTCTCGCAGTCCCTGTGTCTGCCTTCCAAGACTTTGGTGGTGTGGTTGGAGCATTTGCCAGTGAGGACTGAGGCAAAGAAGTCATTAAGAGCCTCAGCCTTCTCCAAATCCAGGGTATGCTTCCCCTTACAAAGACAGACCAAATCACTGAAGTATCTTCTGGAAATATGTTTAGAAAGCTAATTCAAGAGTTGTGGGAGATTCAAAGGGAGTGAAATTATAGTGGCTAACAAGCTCTGAAGTAAGTGGGTAGACTGAAGTGAGGTTTGGCTTTACCAAGGCATCAGAATTACCAATTTGTGAGTATTCCCCCCACAAAGACAAAAATCTAGGCTGTTACATGTTCCTCGTTTACTTCCACTTATACAGTTAAGTCGTGTGGGTCCTATAATAACCCTGATTAAGGTTTTCCTGAGGGAAGGGAGAATTGCTTTCAGTATTCAGCACGAATGCAAAATCATAGTTTGGTGGGTTTTTTCCAAGTAAATAAGCATGCACACCTAACATTCCCTCCTCCTTTGCTGTCTTTTCAGAAATCCTTCGGAGCTACTGGTAGTATCTTGGAGAAAGACGTAGCCACAGGAATTTGCCACTTTTTTTATGACAGCGCTCCAAGCGGGGCCTATGGCACCATGACATACCTAACAAAAGCCATAATTATTTATTTACATGATTTCCTGCCCAGCACAGGCTGTACAATGCAATAAGCAATGCCTTGTGCAGGAGGGAAGGCTCAGCAGATCCTTCTCCCTCTTTCCCTGTCATGAACTTCTGGTTTAGTGGCTGCATGTTTGTGTGCCATGCACTACCTCAGCATTTCACACTGGTTGTCATGCTATGTGCATGCCTCCCTGCAGGGGACAGGTAGGTGGAATTTGGCCGGGGTTTAGGGGGGTGGGTGGGAAATAACAAATACTGAGGCTTATTCTGCCCAAAGTGCATCAACGTAATTCATATTAAATTAGCAAGAGTTAGAGAATTCTGCCAAGGGGAAAACAGATTACACTGTGGAGATTCTAAGGCATAATAAAAAGAAGGAGCTGTAGCTCAGGCATAAAGTCTCCCAAATAAGGGAAGTGATGGAATTCATTAATTTTTCTCCTGCTGCGTGTACACATACATCTTTGTGAATCACTAACGCACAGTATGAAACACCCAGGGAAATGTAAATTGAAGGCCTATGAATAACTTGTAATAACCAGGTGATATTTCTAATACACATTTATTCTGATTCTCGTCTCATTTGCACCCAGTCAATGCAGTGCTAACACCAGCAGAGACAGATGTCTTACAATAGCCTCTGATTTAAGAGGATGGCCTCTTTCAGGAAGCTGCATCTGTCTTTAATCTGAGCCAAACAGCTTCTTTCCCTGCATCCCTGAGGCTTTGGAGGCAAAATCTCAAGTCTCCAGATTCTCCAAGGTGACAGACAGTTTTATGCCTGTAATCCTTTCCTCTGAATGGAGCAAGATAAATGTCTTCCACTTGAGCACCCTTTCCAAGTCCCCCACTCCTTTCCCTTGCAAATAGCCTCAGAGTTAGGAATGGCAGAATTGCCACCCTTCCGGCACAGCTGGAGTTTATGGAAGGCTTTGATGTTTGTCTTCTTTTTTTTTTTGTTTTGTTTTGTTTTTTTTTTTTTGTTTGTTTGTTTGTTGTTTTTTGGTTGGTTGGTTTGGGTTCTGGTTTTTTTTTTGAGTGGGGTTTGTTGTTCTGGTGGCGGCTTTTGTTTGGTTTTGGAGGTTTTTTTGTTTGTTGTCGTTTTTTTGGGGAGTTACGTTTTTTTGTTTTAATTTGAAGTCACACTTGTCACATGCAGTTAGGGCTGGGCTGCCTGGAAATTTCCCTTCATACATCACCCGTGTTAGTGCCTGCTCCTTGAATCTATCCACTGGAAACCAGTTTCTGAAGAATAAGTGTGTCCTGCAGGGAAGTAGCTCTGTGGTCATTTAATCTGACAACAGAGGTAGGCTTCTTCTGGAGGGGAAAACCCTGCTGTACCTCAGGTGCCACCAGCCAGCATGCATCCAGCTGACAGCTTTGGAAAGCACCTGTAGCTGTAGCCTCCCTCAGCCGTGTGGAGGTGTGCTGGCACTGCCACCCTGTCAGCAGAGAGGATCAGAGTGATTCTATCTTTCCAGGGAGAGCGGAAAAGAGTTTTATACAGATATCTGAAATACCTTGATAAAAGCAGGGAAGTAAACTTCACTTGCCACGGTCCTGGGGAGGCTACACTCCTGACAGCCACGGTACCCTGCCTGCTGTCCCTCTGCAGAATCACTGCTGCTTGTAGCAACGGCTGGACACTGGCTTAAAGAGAGCAAAGGTGTGGGAGGCTTTAGGAGGTGATTCTGTGGTATTTTTCAGTGAGCAGGAGAGTTTTGCAGCCCAGGGGCCTGGGGGCCCTTGGGCTGGATGCCCTGAGAGAGGCCTGTCCTGTGTCAGCCACCATGAAAAGTGTGGGCCTCATTCAAACTGGCCTTGAACACCGCCAAGGATGGAGCATTCACAGCCTCCCTGGGCAACCCATTCCAGTGCCTCACCACCCTCACAGTAAAGAATTTCTTCCTTATATCCAATCTAAACTTTCCCTGTTTACGTTTTAACCCGTTACCCTTGTCTTGTCACTAGAGTCCCTGATGAATAGTCCCTCCCCAGCATCCTTGTAGGCCCCCTTCAGATACTGGAAGGCTGCTATGAGGTCTCCACGCAGCCTCATCTTCTCCAGGCTGAACAGCCCAAACTTTCTCAGCCTATGACACAGCCAGCTTCAGGTCGCTGGAAACTCATTATGGAAAAGAGGCAAAGACCAACAGAAACATCCTGTGCCTCAGAATCAAGGGCAGTAATGAATTAAAACAGATCAATCTGAGACTGCGTCTTTCCAGTCTGAGCTGCATTGCTGCCCTGAGCTGTTTCATAGAATCACAGAATGGTTTGGGTTGGAAAGGACCTTACAGATTATCTAGTTCCAACCCCTGTGCAGCTCAGGGGGTGGCCAGCCAGGCCTGCAGGCAGCCTTGGGGCTGGTCAGGGGCACTGCTTGCAATAGTAACTGTGACTGACTCAGAGCACACAGTGGAGGGGCTGGTAGCAAAGGCAGAGTGCAGGGCTGCACTGTCGCATTCTACTTTGTCCCAGGGAAACCAGGGTTGGAGGTGAGATCCCACCACACATGGTGGTGTTTATCAGGGATGGAGCCTTTTTTGTTGCTCCACTGGAGTAAGGTGGGACTGACCCTCATGAAGCATAGCTCACAGTCAATGTGTGCTCAAATTGAACAATCAGTACTACCGACCATTAAAATGTACTGTAAATTTTGTTTGCACTATTGAAGATTCTTCTTTCTCCCCTCCCCTGGGCAGTAGAAATATGTGTGTGCATATTTGTTCATTCATCTGTCAAGTTACTGTAGACAGCAAGATGTAAGGAAGAGAGCAGTGCCCTCAGTTTAGGCTGCTGTTACATCCTGGGATGATGAACTGGGATGGGTGCTTTGTTTTGTACTTTCCGGACTGTGATTAAATAAAGCCTAGCCTGTCTTGCACCATGAAAATCTAAAGACGGGCTGGGCTGGAACCTTTCCCTACCAAAAAGCACTTTGGGCACACTGGATGTACTAAGGCTGAATTAGGTAATGCTGTTTTCAGAAAGTGCCTGACCTGGCCACGCTTCATCTCATGTCATGTGTTTCTTTCCAACTGGGACATGCAAGAGATCCAGATCTCTCCACTCTCCTCTTTGGGCAGGTGGATAGGACTGGTAAGAACAGGAGTATTGGCTGGCAGCCCAGGAGGGGGGTGGGGGCGCTGGACTCTTCCATCTTGCTGTGTTCCCAACACTCAGTTTCAGAATTTATCAGTTTACTTGGTAAAGCATTTATGCTTAACTATATGCAAGAATATCAAAAAAAAGAGTATCAAAATGTGTTTACTTGGGGTTCTTGTTAATTTCTTTGTTTTAAAGATGTACAGTTCATCTTTAGGAAGAGTGTGTTGTATTCAGATGTGTGTAGGATTCCAAAATATAGGCAAAAAGAGGCCACACTTAAATGTTACTGTGGAAGCCAAAGGTTTATTTAGTGATCTGTCATGGGTGACATGAGCATGCTGAGGGTTTAGCCTCTGTTGGGGTGACAAGTTATGATTGTTGCTTAGCTCCAAATGCCAAGAAATGAAGGGAAAGGTAACCAGTGGCAAGAGGAAACCTCGAGCAAGAGTAAACACCATTCAGATAAGATCCTACAAGTTGTGCCTGTAAACTCTAAGAAGGAAGGTAGGTAGTGACTTGGAATGTTGTAATTCCACTGTGTCACACAAGGAGCAGGATTAAAAGCAAAACCGATTAACTGTATGGTGATTCTGCTTTGTTTTCCTCTCTGGGGCTGTTGTGCCTGTGGTATCACCAGGGAGGGTCTGATATGTTCCTTGTGGCACCAGTGCTCTTTCTCAGCCATTGCTAAGGGCTGCTGTCAGAAAAATGCCTAAGTTTCTTTTCTCATGGGACTGAAGGTGCACCCATGGCAGTGTTCATGGCTTAGACTGATGGGGGAGATGCCACCAAGGGGGAGGATAAGTTGTAAAGGTACTTATGTGGCAGTGACACAGTAATACCATAAGCAGTGGGTTTTCATCTTGGTCTCATTACTATGAGGTGTATGTCACCCAAAAGGAACAAAAGAAATGCTTACACAGTGACGGCCAGGAGTACCATATTGAGCCCATTTATTGCCAGTTTCCCGGACTGCTTATGATTTCAATGGGAGTGTGAGCTGCTATGGTAGCCCACAAGATCTGCTTTTTCATGAGTTTGCCTTTCTCTCTAGTCTATGAACCACGTGAAAGGCCCCTAAAAACTCATTAAAGTCAATGCAGCCATCTTTGTTGTAGTCTATGCTGAGGACTAACTTGCCAAGGGATTCATCAGTTACATCAATGCCCAGGTGAGAAGTGAAGAGTTTCCATGTGTGGCGAAACTCCTCAAGGGAGATCAGACCTAAAGGAGACAGGCAGAAGGTTGTTTTCTCCAGTGCTGTTTCTCCTCTCTGCATTCACAAAATCATGCATGCACACACCTTTGCTGCAAAGAAGTTACCTGCCTACCATGGCTTGGGTATATGTTTTGATTTCATAACTGAAGTACATTTTTACTTCACGTAATGATCCAATGTTTTCAACAGTGGTTTTGAGAACATGTGAGATACTGAGAGTGGAAAGGAGAAAAAGCCTCCGGAAAGAGCCATGCCAGTACTGGAGATGGGCTCTGTGAGAATTTTTTTCTCAAGCTGGGCTGTGTGCACTGTCCCTCATATGGTTACAGCCTGACTGCTTAAATTAGTCTTCATTAAACTAGAAAAATGACATCACCTCTGGTTCCTCTGTATTTGGAAGTCTTGAGGAGGAAACACAGTGGGGAAAATAACTGGTACAGGGTTCCTAGAACTGGCACAGTGAGGTTACCTAGACCTACCTGAGTGATCTTTGTCAATTATATTAAAGATGAGCTCCAGATCCTTTCTGTATCTGCACAGTGTCTCCACCAAAGCTGGCTGAACCTGGGTTTGAAATCACATACAGGAAGCAATTCAGACTTTGGTTCAAGTTAATCTAACCAACAGAATATGTATTAGCCAATTCTGTCTTCCCAGTTTAACTTGTCAAATGTTCAAAATAAACCACAATCCTTATGCTTGAATTCCCTGGAATGATACTTTGTGCCTTGCCCCAAGGAAAAATCAGCTAAAATCTGGCACTTTCAGATGGCAGGGCAGGGGGGGAAGGAGCCCTTCACACCTCCTACCTTCTGTAATTATTTGTGGAAATGTGGATCATGTAGGGAAGATGCTGCATGCCATGAGCTCATACAAAGGTTTTGCTGTACATATGTGAATGGATCCTGCTGCTTAGAAAAATGATGGCACTGGCTAAGTACCAAAGCACTGTGCAACCACTTGGTAACAGCTGGACTCTGTAAGAGACCTCAGCTGCCATTAAAACTTTAAAAGGCCATCTACAAATGTAACGCCCTCCCAAATGTGACAGGTGCCTGAATTGGCTATGGAGCACATTTGAAAAGCTCATTTCAAAGAGGGAGGGCTGAAAGTCAAAGGATTTGTCACATCTCCTCAGTTACGTTATCTAAATGCCCTTGAGAGTCAACAGAAAGTAAGGAGCAGTTCTAGCATGTGATTCACCCAACCTATTTTAAGCATCTACCTTAGCAGGGAATGATGATGATCTGCACCCTTGCAGTGCTTATTTCCCTCTAGGGACTATAAAAGGAAGCTTAGCATCTTGTTCAGCTGTATCTGTCTACCTGATCGGCCAAACAACTGTCATGTGCCTCAAGTCGCACCAAAAGCTGTTCCTCCAAGCCTTGCTAGGAGGCATTTTCATCCTTACCTCCTTTACAGGTTGACTTATTTTCAGATCATAAAAACATGACATGAAGTCAACTTCTCCATCTGGGGTCATCTGTACTAACTGAGAGCGCAGCATCCTCCAGGGCAGTCCCAGCTGTAGGACAGACTCCATTGCAGCAGCCCAGTCACGGACAGAAATCCTGCCTGCCGGAAGGGGGTCAGTTCATGGTTACAGGCAGTACATGACACAGCAGTCATCAAGTCACCAGCATGCCTTCTGCCCTTTCTAAAAACGGTTGCAAAACACAAACGATTTCTCAGTAACACTGGGATAAAACCCCTCATAACAGTCGGCAGCAGGTTGGACTAGGCATTTCCTCACATCTCTTCTGACCTTAACAACTTTTTGATGCTATTATGATGTCCAGCATGTTTTAATACCTTTTCAGAAAACCAGATAATGTCACGAAGTGTACTTCAGGTTTGAGCTGAGCTGCAACTAGAGAGACGTGGCTGAAAACTCCACAAGACAGAAAAAAACATTGAAAAATTGTTCAGTCGCCAAAGAAGCTGTACCTTCCTTTTACTGATTGTCCTTTTACGGGCACAGATAACAACTCAGTCAAGTGAGAAGCCATCACAAGCAAAAGTTGCATCTGTGCTAGAAATCATCTACTCCTTGGTCCTACATAAAAGGTTCATGTATTGGTTTGCCACTGACCTTTTTTCAGATGTGTCTTCTAGGGGCACAGCCAGTTAGTGAGCTTTCCTCAGATACCTCCCAGACTCAGAAGGAGACTGGTTACCTCTCACCTGAGACCCCAGTTCCCTATCTGATAGCTTCTGAGGACACTCCTGAGTGAAGGTGGTTACCTTTCAGCTTCTGGATCTGGATTTGCCTGCCCAAACTGCCCAACAACAAACACTATTTCGTAATTTGCCCATATGTTTCAGTCATTTTCTTCTTCCTACTTAAAGCTTCAGCCCCTCAAGTTGTTTTCTGGGGCTAAGCACCTGGTAACACCTGTCCTCTGTGGTCATGAAGAACATAAGATCAACCACCTCCTGCCTTACACTGGCAGGCAGGAGCCCTCTCCATGGGGTTTGTCCCCTCTGCCCCTGCTATGCTGATGGAAATTGTGTTCCCCGTGGTGGCAAGTGGACAGAGAGGTAGTGTTACCTGTGCTGTTGAGGTCATACTGTGCAAAAGCACTACTAAGTTCAGGCTTGTAAGCATAAATCTGCTCTCGTAAGGACTTTAAGGCAGATGATTCAATTGTACCCACCCTAGGAGGGAAAAAATGCAGAACATATAATTGAAAAATTTAAATCTAGCATTTTATGCTTTGTAGTATTTGTAATCGAGTTCTTACACCCTTTAACATGTACTATGTTTAGGGTCACCCTACAAGACAGCACTGGGGGGGGGAGAATAATCTGCATTTATTAGATAATCACATTTATGCAGGTAATTCTAAGATGCTTTGCATTGGTAAATCTGACCACAATGCTAGGCATGGCAGAGCTGTCACGATCAATTTTTTGGGCTCTGTTCATAACAGGCTTTGTCCAGATTAATGCTGCAGTCTTAAAGCAGACCTGACAGACAGGCGCCAGCCCTTTATGGGTCCCTAACAGTTGTCTGTTCTAACCACTTACTGCGACTAATTACCTTTGGGAGCTTCTCAGGAAACCAATTAGAGCACTTAGAACATGTTTTGTCTACTATCTATATTAATTTTTAAATTGTAAAATTTACAAGGAAACCCAAAGAAAATCATGCCTATTCAATTATTCAAGCTATAGGTTTGTCGCAAGTACTCACATGCTGAGTACACACTCACTGCACACAACACACAACTTTACCTGTTGTGAAGATTCTGCCTCTGTGTGTGCTCGCTGACTTGATACTGTACAAACCGAGGAATCAGTTCAGGATTCAGTTTGATGTACGCTCCCCGGTTGCTCCCCTCTTCATAATAGTTAGAGGCAGAAAATATAGTGATAACCTGATCATAGGAAACAAGGAAACTGGATTGGCCGGAACAACTCTTGAGATTGATTTCTGAAACTGATCTTAGAAAAACATTCAGGTTCCAAAATAAAGCATCTATGTATAAAATCAGAGGTCAATAACTACGTTGTTCACCAAATAGCTTGCACTTTCTGAATCAGATATCCAGGCCTGTATTTTAGGCCTGTCACTGGAAGACTTCAGTTCAGAGGCAGTGTGGTATAACATGCTATTTAACAGAAACCTCATTCTAAGAGAGACCTGGTTTTCAGAATTCTTGCTGGCTGCCATGTCAGAAAACAGGCTCAGAAGAGAAACTAGGACATTAAAAGGCTTCTAGAGCCTTAAAGCATCTCTTGCACTGTATTTACACATAACTCTCCTGAGGGATTTTGTTGATGTCCATTTGTTTTCACACAAGTAATAAGCCGGTCTCAACTTCCTGAAGCTGTAAAGAACTGTGTCAGAACTCTGTAATTTGTTCTAACTAGCACACAATTTCCCCAGTCCCATTTTAAAGAAGTCACTCATTTTGCAGGCAAATATACTGTTGATGTGCCTGTGAAATTCACAGAAGAATTCTACTTTAATTGGAAGCATCTTACCTTCCCGTTGTGACTGATATCATAACCTTCTGGCTTAAATTCATGAGACCTGATGAGCATCTTCAGATTATACTTTTTAAACAGCTTGGCAGTGACATCAGGACCAAAGTAACAACCTCCTCCTCGACTCTTGTTTGGTGTACAGCCCCTTTGGCTTCTTGGGTCACTCCAGAGAATGTCAAGGATCTATAAATGGCATACACAAACAAGTGAAGACTTAATAGGTGAGGAATGACAGGCTGTGGCTGTTGCAAGTACTGGGAGAAAACGCACCTGAGTGAACAAGTTGGCCTTTTTTTCCTTTTAGTAGGGCATCCTTTAGAACTGAAAGTTCTGCTTTTCTTAAGAAACATTACCTGGATTTTGGATGAACTTTTTTTTCAGATGAAATAACATTTCAGGAATGTATCTATCTCCCTTACAGCTGAGGTTTCCAGACCCAGGTAGGTACATCAGGAATAGTACTTAGGGTACTTCAAAGAGAGCAAAAGCTGCCTTCTTCTCATGTAGCTGAGGGGTATTTTCTATTTCACAGACCTGATAAACATATGGGTCAGCCGTTTTACCTAAACTAAGCTTGAGAGTGCCTGCTCTAAACATGACAAGAGTTGCCTTTGGCTTTATTGTCTTAAGTTAGCTTCCATTTCTAAACAGGATTTTACATTATTATGTCAGGATTCATGAGGATGAATTATCATGGTTTAAAGTTATCTAACCAAATAATTCTGGTCTGTGGAATTTGCTCTAGAAGGCAAAATGTGTTTGTTTAAACCTTACTGGATAAGGTTTACACTAACACATTCCACTTCACCTTTGTGTGCATGGCTAGGTGGATGCTTGGTTAGCTGGGGGAATGTCAGATCTGGGGGGCATTACTTGTGCCCATTATGTTAGTTTATAGGTCAGATAGGTTTCCTGGGAAATCACATTTTCAGAGACAGGCTTCTCAAGAAGCTAAAGAAAACTATCTGCCTCTTAAAGCAGTTGTCTGATGAGAAGCTCAGAAAAAGAAACATAAAACTCAATTTCAGCTTCTGAACTGCTGTGCCAATTAAGCTTTTCAAATTGTCACAATTTATTACAGTATGACAAGAGCTCCATATTGCCTCTAATATTTAAGAGGAAATGAAATGCCAGAGGACAAAAACTATTCACTCTTGAGCAATCAGCCTGTAGGAGCTGGGGTGTTTTTGGACACAATCAGCATTTAGCTGCCAAAACCACAGCCAAAGAAAGGTGCTCGCTATTGGAAACAATTGCAAAGTCTGACCTATTTAAGCTGACAACTATGTATGTGCCAACAGATCCAACCACATGAGGGCATGCAAACACAGTTCAGACTGAGCAGTTTCCTCCTCGTCATGGCTGAAGAAAACACTGGGTAAACTGTACTGTATAGAAGCACAAGCCTTTCTTATCAGGTCTACAAAAAGCATCCAAATAAATAATAGCTGGCTAGTATGCTCCCAACAGTGATGGGTTTCTTATTAAGAGATGGCTCCCTCAGACTCAAACATACTGCCTGAACAGAAGAGCACTTGCTGGCTTTGTGCAGGAGGGGTTTGGAATCAGTCTGTCTTTGGTTTCACATACTTGTTTCCATTCCTTCTCAGAAGGGTCTGAAGACAAATTTGAGCCTGAAGGCCTAGTGGAGCCTGATGAAGAGATGTGTTGTGTTTTCCGTGCAAGATTCTGGCTGGCAATCTTTTCACTGGGTCTGGTTGTAGGAATGCTCTCCTTCACTCGGTCTTGTCTGACTCTTACTGACCTCGGAGGCCGCAGCAAAGATTTCACCTATTTAAAAAATAATAATAAAAATTGGAACGAGTTAGCAGAACATAAAGATGATACAAGCATGTTAGCTGAAATGCACATCAGTTCCCTTTTTCTATACTCAATATTGAACTCTCACAACGTCATGAACTCACAGGTTTGGTGAAAGCTACAGGTGTTTGTCACTTGCAGAAATTTTGCTTTCTATCTATCAGTGACCAACCTCTTCAGAGCTGTTCTTATAATCTTATTCATGCCCACAGACTCATTCCAAGCCACAGTCAATCATAAAGCCTCATTATACAGCAAGTACAGTGTAGGCTCCGGAAGGAAACTTAAGTGCCCAGCGTCACTGGAAACTGAAAATATACATCTATACTGTACTGACGAAGAAACTGCATTCATTACTGCTCTGCTACAATACCATGCTGCTATTAGCTGAAAGCTAAGTGGAACATCAGGAGGATAACAGTGAAATTTATGAAGTATTTCATCAGGCTCTTTCACTGTTAAATCAACCTCCTCCAATATGCATGGGAATTTGATTCTTTTGGAGCTGTGTGGTATGGCTCCATGAATGCATGTTAATACAGACTCCTCTCCCCTATCTTTTTTTCTCATTTGAGATTTTCTCATACTAGCTTATTTCCAAAAGAAAAGAAACCCAACAACAAAACACACACCCATACTCCCCCAAATTCTACTCTTTAACAAAGAAAAGGACTCATGCAAAACAAAATGCAAAACACTGGGTTATTCCCCAGTGCACTAACCAGTATTTGAGACCTGTCAGTTTCCAGCTATACCAATTAAAATACATCAGTTGGCCAAGTGATATTGCCCCAAGTTGTGGCCCACACTTGTCTCATTAGCAACACTCTCCTGTAACAGCAACATTGACCTGTTAATTTTGCCTTGCACAGATACTTGGTCAGTAACATGCTAAGCCCAGCCTTGGTGAAAAGTGTGGGCAGAACCCAGCTCACAATTAAGACACCTACATCTGTAGTTATGAACCCAATTTTACTTACAACACTACAACCAACAGTAGAGCCAACACAGTCTAGACTCCCATGACCAGAAGTATTAATTGGCCTTTTCACTTCTTTAAGAAACAGAGATACACCCAACTTTAAAGCCTTTATTTCTGCATTAGAAAACAAGGATAAGAGAAATAGCTCTTGATTCCACAGACATGGATGACAAGATACACAAGGTCACTTAAATGTGTGTATCTCATGCCACTTGGGATGTTCTACCATGTGTGTGAATTAACATGAGGTGGGCAGATATCACCCAGGAGACTGGTGGAGGAGACCTGTGAAGGTTTTGTCCAGAGGCAGGCAAAGACTGGAGGGGATATCCCTAGGCTACAGGGTGCTTCCATGAACAGCACTGGAGACCTATGCCTGAGCAATGGTAAGACCTGGATGTCCATTGACTATAAGGAGCCTCAGCACCCTCATCACAAGCAGACATCTTGATTTAGTTGTCCAAATGGAGACACAGACCATTTTTTACTGATTTGAAGGAGCTGTGTTTGCTCACCATATAAAAATAAAAAAAACCAACATTCGTCTCTTCCAAATCCCTGAAAAGCAGTAGTTTCTGTTTTTTCAAGCCAACGTCTTGATGTTTGATCCTCCTGGAAAGGCTCTCCCACATGTGCAAAGCTCAGCTGCTGCCATGGGAGAGCCTCACAGCTGGAGAAACACCCACACACAACAGATGGCAGAAGCACAGCCCCAGGACAAAGGGAGTGCTAGCAAGATGTAGCTAGATTGATTTATGAAGTGTCTAAAAATGCCTGAGAATTAAGTACTTTTCATACTTTCTGGCTGATGCATCATCACTGCAGGAAAGAGGTACCTGAAGTGGTTTTAGACATTTTAAAGTCAAAAGACCCATGTTATTTTACAGCAGCCAAACAATTGGCTCCCAAGGCCTACTGAAACTTTCTTTTCCTAAACAGTGATTTAGAAGAAAAATAAGACTTTTTTTACCCCTTATGTACCTTACACAGCAGCCATTTCCTTTCCTAATGCAAACAACTTGACCTTAGCATTTGTACTCCTATTTTTTTAAAGAAAACAAAATTACCCCCATGTGAATACAATCTTTTACCTTATTTCTCTCAAGTGCATTCAGGAAATCCAAATCTGTGGTGTCTGAAATCCCCCCATGCAGGATAAGAACTTCGTTATTAATTATAGTGGCAAGAGGAAGCCAGCTAAAGACATCTTGCAGGAGACACAAAATCTGATCCCCATGGTCCTGTAAAACATAGTTTTATATTAGACCCTATTTCTTGCAGATTCTGTTGCTTCTAAGCCCAAGATTTTGCTGAAGTGTCTGCCACAGTCTGTATGAACATTCCATTCAGGAGAGTCTCTGAACTGCAACATTGTCAAACAAACATGTTCCAACATTTACTTTAGACCTGCTTGATTGTCTCTGTAGCATTTTGGTTTTCTTCCACGTTCACCTCTTTTTGTGTTCTTGAGTGGCCTTAATGATGTTATTTATTTCATCTCATAGATCTTTCAGCATAGAAGGCTAACACTTTAAATTGTTTTGTCAGTTATTCCACTGATACTCCAAAATAATTCCAACTCCATTTCTAAAGTCATTCACTGCTACACCTAAATAAACTGGTTGGAAGTTTCCTTGTTTATGCAGTTTTTATTTTACAAGTGCAAGCCTATAAAGAAAATATAGGGGAAGGAGGAGGACTCTTACCTTGTACTTCCTCAAAACTTCCTTTGTGAAGCCGTACCTGAAAATAGGACAGCATAATGAGCTGGTTTTCAGTATGCCCTTCTGCATTATTGTCTGTGCTACAGTGTTTGCCAGGAGTTTTCTTGCCTTCTTTTTGTCCTGCCATTCTGTCTAACTCAGTTAAAATGTGCTTTCTTCTGCTCTGTCTCAGGAATTCAATTAAACTGATTTCTTGTATATACAAGTGATCAGGAGCAAAATCCAGTCCCATAATGATTAAGTGGCTTTTTTTCCAGCTAAATGAAATAGCTTAACAGTTTTACCTTTTGGATACTGGAGAGAAATTTCAAGGAACCTGTTAACAGGCAAAATTCCTACAAAAACTCCATGGAGTTTTTGTCCTAAATCACTCAGCCTTATTAGATGATGTCATCTGTCATGTCTTTTCCCTCACAAGGGACATGGATTTTGAGACCTCATTCTTTTAACACCAAGATATCCTTGGTGCAAAGGGAATTTTCGCAACACCCTAACTCTCAGCTTTCAAATTTACTGATGTGCAGCACAGCAAAATGCCCAGCAAAGACCCATACACAGTAATGCATCTTCGCACTCCATACCATCACAGACCTAGATAATATTTCCTACTATTTTGAGTTGGAATTATCCTACCTCGTAGACAAAGTAACTGATCTTGGTTTATGTTATGGGTTTTTTTTTAATTAGGTGCTGGAAAAGTAGGTATCATGTGAACCTGGTTCTCTTTCATGGATCATTAATAGGATTTGAACATGGGCCTCTAACTCTGCAATTTTTATGTTAAAACAGCAATATATTTCTGCACAGATCAAATGATAGAAGGGAATACAACTGTTTACCCACCAGCCAGTCCCCCAGAGGCTTACTGGGACAGCTTAGAATCATAGAAAGTAGGACTAAGGAGTTCTAATCTCTTTCAGATAATTTTGCCCACAAGTCACACTTTCACTACAGCCAGCGACACTGGCCATGCTCACTCCTATGGTAGAGCCGAATACAAATGTCTATATTAGAAAGCAGGGTCTCAGCTGTTCCTGCAATGGGACAGACTGGCATCTCTCAGCTAATGGACCTCCACTATGTAGAAGTGCGGATATTTACCTACCCCTTGTGTTTGGGAAGTGCCATCTAAGTCTAAAGTTAAGTGAAATATCAGCTCCTGGTTTACAGGTTCCATTGTGTTGCATATTACTATGTCTTTTGCTATGGTATAGAAAGGCCAATGCTTTAACTAAAATATCGTATTTCCATCCACCCCCTTCCCTAAAACTCTGGAAGCTGCACTAAGCCCATTGACTTCAATGGATTGTGATTAGGTCAGAGACATGATTCCTCTTCAAGTGTCTGTGTATAATGAGGATGCTCTTTACCCCCCTCACACATCCTGAAGATGCAAAGCTACACCTGAATACCTAATAAAATATTATTTCTGTTTTAATGTGACACAGTGGCTAAAGTAGCATTCAAAAGCTCCAACGTTTCTAGTGAAAGGCCAGATACTCCCCCCTCCCTGCCCCCTAAAACCTACCTCAAGTTCATGATGTAGTCTTCATGGTTTCCTCTATTCAAGTGTAAATTATTGGGGTAGATAAGAAGAAATGCAAACAGGATTATAAGAATTTCCATAGAATTTTTCCCTCTGTCAACAAAATCACCGTTAAAGATGTAAGGATTTTGTTCTGAAGGCAGACCATTCTGCAGAAGGAAACAAAATCAGGAACATTTGGAGATGTTGCTATCCTACTGTAATAAAGGAAACTGTTTCAATGAGATCACATTATGCTTCCAAAACTCACAAGAAAGGCTACAGTCCAGAGGACATCAAATCTTACTACAGAACTTTAAGAATTTGATTCCTATTGCTTTAATCTTGAAAGCACTACTTGAATTTTATTCACATTACACTCTGCTACCCTCTAGAGGAAACAGGCTAAATGCAAGTATTTCTTACCTTACTTTTTTCTGAAGATGCTTTATCATGAATGGTGATTTATCAAAAGCTAGTATTGTGAATTGATGGTATGTTTAATATGATTAGTTAACAACATGTCAGTGAGTGCCATCAGCTTACAGAAAGTATAGCTGCAACTACCTATAGCTTCATCATTTCCATTCAAGATCAAAATACAATTTAAATTTTGATTGCCAGAAAAAGGAAACTTCTTTTTTTTCACAATTTGAATGCACAAGAATCATCAATAGAACCTCTATAAAATCATGTCACAACTGTGGCAGCCACTCTTAACAGGTTTGGCAGCATTGCAAGACATCCCACTTCCTGTATATAGCTACTGTGCCAATGTCCAATATTTCCTATGTTCCTATGGTATTCCTGAGTGCACCTCTCCCGTTTCCCAAGACTTGGTAAAGATGACGGAGAGTGGTCTAGCAATGACTTCCGCCAGTTCCCTCAGCACCCGCGGGTGCATCCCATCTGGACCCATGGATTTATGGATGTCCAGATTGCTCAACTGGTCCCTAACCCATTCCTCGTTGACTAAGGCAAACCGCTCCAGTGACCTGACTTCATCTGAGGTCTCAGGAGTTACAGGGCTCTTCAGGACTGCCTCCGGCAGAGTAGACAGAGACAAAGAAGGCATTCAATAACTCTGCCATCTCTGTATCTTCTGTCACCAGGGCACCCATCCCGTTCACCCGTGGGCCAACCTTGCCTCTGGTGTTAGTTTTATCAGCTATGTATTTGAAAAAGCTCTTTCTGTTGTCCTTGACCCCTCTCGCCAGATTTAATTCTAAGGAGGCCTTAGCCATCCTAGCTGCCTTCCTACATCCTCTAGCAGCAGCCTTATATTCCTCCCGAGTGGCCAGCCCCTCCTTCCATGACCTGTAAACTCTCCTCTTCCACTTGAGCATACCCAGCAGTTCCTTATTTAGCCACGCAGGTCTCCTGGCCCTTTTCCTTGACTTCCTACGTGTCGGGATGCTCTGCTCTTGAGCTCGGAATAAGCAATTCTTGAATGTCAACCAACTATCCTGAGCCCCTTTACCTTCAAGCAGCCTTGCCCATGGGATTTCCCCTAGCAATTGCTTGAAAAGGCCGAAGTTTGCCCTGCTAAAGTCCAGGGTTGCAATTCTACTTGCTATTGTACTGGTCCTACCACACAAGATCCTGAATTCCACCATCTCGTGGTCGCTGCAACCAAGGCAGCCCTCAACCTTTACTGCTTCGACCAGACCCTCCTTGTTAGTGAGGATGAGATCCAGCAGCGCTCCTCTCCTGGTTGGCTCATCCACCATTTGCATGAGGAAGTTATCATCCATACACTGGAAGAACCTCCTGGACTGTGGCTGGGTTGCTGAGTAGTCCTTCCAGCAAACATCAGGGAAGTTAAAATCCCCCACGACGACCACGTCCTGTGACTGTGAGGCTGCTCTCAGCTGCCTGTAGAAGGCCTCGTCAACTTCCTCACCCTGATCTGGTGGCCTGTAACAGACACCCACAACAGTATCTCCCCTGCCAGCCTGCCCCTTAATTCTCACCCACAGACTCTCAACTCGCTCGTCCTCTGTCCCTGGACAGAGCTCAGTACATTGCAGCTGCTCTCGCACATAAAGAGCAACCCCACCACCCCGCCTGGCTGGCCTGTCTTTCCTGAAAAGGACATAGCCCTCCATGAGTATATTCCAGTCATGTGAGCTGTCCCACCACGTCTCTGTAATTGCCACCAGATCATAATCTCCTGACTTAACACAGGTCTCCAACTCCTCCTGCTTATTTCCCATGCTGCACGCATTGGTGTATAGGCATTTCAAGGAGGGAGCTGAGCTCACCAATTTCACCCTAGGATTATAGGAGGCCTCCCAGTCTTCATCAATTCTAGAGTGCTGCCCCACTGGGGCAAGCCCAGTTACAACCCCATCCCCCTTCGAGTCTAGTTTAAAGCTCTCCAAATGAGCCTTGCTAATTCATGCCCCAGCATCCTTTTGCCTCTGTGAGATAAACCTTTCCCACGTGCCATTATCCGGACTGGAGCCTTATAAAACCAGCTGTTATCAAAGAACCCAAAGCCCTGCCTGCAGCACCAGTCTCGTAGCCAATCGTTTACAGACTGAATTTTCCCATTCAGTCCCACATCATCACTGGAAGATGGAAGAAGTGAGGAGAAGATCACTTGAGCCCCAGACTCTTTCACCATCCGCCCCAAGGCCCTGTAGTCTTTCTTCATCCCCCTCAGACTGCGGGAAGCAGCTTCCCCCCCACCTGTCTGGAAGACCAGCAGCGGGTAGTAGTCTGTCGGGTGCACCAGGCGGGGGAGCGCCTTGGTGATATCCCTGATCCGGGCTCCAGGCAGACTACACACTTCCCTATGATGAGGGTCAACTCTGCATATCGGGCCCTCTGTTCCTCTCAGAAGGGAATCGCCTACGACAATGACTTTTCTTTCTTTCTTGTCAGAGGCAGTCTTGAGGCGTGAAGTCGACCGCCTTTTCCTATGTGACCTTGTAGTCTGGCCTTGCACCACATCCTCACTTACCTCTCCATCAAGATCCAGGGCCTCAAACCTATTACTGAGGGGCACCTGGGGAAGCAGGGCAGGAAGGGAGGAGGGTTGCCCACGGTTCCGAACTGGAACTCGCTTCCAGCCCTCATCATCTTTTTGGTCCCTTACCTCTGCGCGACAGCTACAGGGCAGGGGCTGTCTCGGGCCATCCCCCTCTGTCTGAGAGGACAGGGGGTCCATCCCCTTTTGGGAGATATCTCCCTGGAACCGTTCTGGCTGGCACGCCAGGGAGTTACTCCACCAGTCAATCTCCCTTTCACACTCCCTGATGGTCCTCAGGGTCTCGACCTCCTCTTTAAGTTCTCTTAGTTTTAAATAAAAGTTTGTTTTGGACTTCCAACTTCAATGTGAAATTTTAGTTTTGTTCTACACTCATGCAAAGTTTTATTTCCTTTTCTGTGGTTTTGACCAACAATAAGAGCAAAACTAAATTAAAAGCTGTTGCAGCCTCTGACATGTCAGAGGCAAACAAGGCCCTGTAATGATTAGCAAGTTGCTGCTGAGCATCATTACTGTATCTGCTGGGTTAGTGATTAATTAACTTCCATTTGTCGTTTGCATTTTCTTCAGGCTATTTCTATCCATGGCATCCATTACAGAGCAATAGATAATTTAAAATTCAAATGTTTCAAGGAATTTCAAGAAAATCTGTAATTTAATGGTGATTAATGTAAGGACTGAATGAGCCTCAAACTGGCTGTTGAGAAAAAAAGTAATTATCCTACCCTCACCCAAACCAGGTTTAAGCATGACAAGCAGCACTGTATTGATAAGCTATAGATTGCTAGCTGCTGTTAGCAGCTTGTAAAAGCGTTGTGATAAAAGCTCCCCTGATGGAGCCCCATCCTCAAGGTGCTGACCTACAAGCAGGTGGCCCAAATGCTTCAGCAGCCATTTTAGCTCTGCACAGCTCTGTGCAGAGCTGAGATCACTACACTCCTCACTCACGGCACTTTTTTGGATTGTACCCACTTGTTTTAGGTTATGGGTGGTTCATACCAACTCAGAGGAGAGGATATCTCTTCCAACTCAAACAGTGTTAGGAAAGCATAAAAAAAATGGATCCCAGAAACTGACTGGGTTCACTGCTCAGCTGAGTAAACTACTCAAAGGGGAAATGAAACACTGTTGTTTAATTTGCTTCTAAATAACTAAGCAGCTCTATCATGTGCTCTCTGTTTTCTCAACCATTTTGAAATGACAAAATATTTGTCCATTTTATTAGGTTTGATGGAAGGACTCCCCTAGAAGCTTAACAAAGAATGAGTAGGAGATAATTCTAGTCCCTGAAGTCAGTGGGAGATTGGTTCCAAATTTACTGAAGTCAGGATTTAGTCCTTTCTTAGAGTTTTTCTCTTTGTAACATTCATTAAGGAGGGGAAAAAGCATCATCATCTGTTTCCTCCAAAAGAGTAAAACTCAGGCTGATTGCAGCTGTAAATATATCTGAGCATTTATCTTTAACAGTTACTTTCCCCATTCCAGATCCTGTGCATGAAACCAAGCTGTATCCTACCCTTACTCCAATTTCAAAAAGGAAGATTGTCAAATATTTTAATGAGATGGTGAAGAGACTGCAAGCCAAAGACCAGCTAAATGTAACTGACAAGAAAAGCAGAACTCTGTAAAAAGGTCTGATTATGCTTCAACAAGCTTCAGGTATGCACCTGGGCAAAACAACAAAGTTGCTATTCAACAAGTGTCAGATAAAATATAACAAAGTGGGGAGGGGGGGGGGGGGGCAGTTACATAACTTAAACATCTGGTTTAGGTCACTTCAGCCTCCATTCAGTGCAGATGAATGTGTAAGTATCAGACACAAACTCTTTCCCCCGGAAAGCTCAAATCAAAGAAAGTATCTGCTGAATGAAAGGTGGCGATTCACGTTAAAGATAAATGTGAAACTAAATACAGGAAATTTCCTGCATCTTCAGTAAACATACAATTGTGGAAAAGATAGCCTGGAGCTTAATTTTTTTCACATCAGTTAAAAAGAGATAAGCTTTTTTAACATTGAAAAGTGATCAGTTGTTCAGGTATACGTGAACGGTGCCCTCGGCATTTCTGTTTTGTGCAGACTATGTGATTGCTTCCAGCACTTAAAAAGCTTTTAAACAGAGAATTCTTTTTATTTCCTGTAAACAAATAATAATAAAAACCACTTTGCAGATATCAATGAAAGGCCTAAGTGAAAGCTTCTGCATTTTCTTCTGGAAGGCCAAAATTATCCATGGTGTAGTGTTACATAAGAAACTAAGCTTCTGATTTTAGAAGGCTTTAGTCAATACGGAATACAAAACATCAGCAGGACTTTGGAGACATTGCAAGGAACCCTCTTGAGTTCTGGTTCTGCTCCAGTTCAACATTTAGGAAGAGAAAGACCTCCTGGATCCCCTCCTTCACAGTGAGGATATGGAGAGGAAAAGCTATGACAAAGCACCATTCAAATTGTTCCATGACTGTGTGTGTGGTACATGCACAGGGCATGTACAGTTCTAACAGTGATAAATCAGACATAAATACATGTTATTAACAACAAGTCATGAAATGAAAATGCTACATCACAGACTACCTACTTACCTTATAGAATATCAGCAAGAGATCATCCAAGTTTCCATGCAAATCTCCTACAGGAAACAAAAAGATGGGGTTTTGTTGTTGGATTTGTTGGGGGGTTTTTTAATATATTTTCTCACAGAGGAGAAAAAAAGAAAAAAATGGAATTATAAAACTGGAATTAGTCTGAATATGTTTTCCCCCATGTTCTCCCTAGTGGTTCGCTTTGTATTAGGATCAGCTTCATTTAAGGTACAAGCTGAAGCTGCTTGTAAAATCTGGCAATTAAATACTTTAAAAGTCTACGATTGTCTTGCATAAAGTTTTTGTCTTCCCAGCTAGATCTGAAGATTTGACCAGTCACACAGCCAGAGGTTCAACAAGGGAAATGGGACTAAGATGAGCAAACATTACGAATACGAAAACCAGAAAATGTCACTAAAAGACATTTAGACATATGATAGACTTCTACATACTAACAGGTTTAAATTTACTAAGTAGCCCACTATCTACAGCACAACTGAACATCTGTCTGATTCACGGCCAGGTTTTGATTACTACAGGCAGGATTTGATGGACAGTATGTATGATGTATGCCTCAGTGCTGAGACAGGAATGAGAGATTTGGCTCCTTGTGACAGGTTTATTTTGGAACAGGTTGGGGATTTCACCCCAACACAAAGGATCACTGCAGCACAGCTCCCCTCACATATGACTAAATTTCATGCTCACAGAACCAACCTCATGTCTGTGACTCTCCACCAAAAAGCCAGAGCACAGTTTCAAAACTGATCTTGTAATAATATGCTTCCACCAGCAAATAGTAGGAAAAGTTATGGTTTTACCCTGTCTACATATTCTCTGTGCAACTTTTTATTAATGATGACCCTGCTGCAGGCATTCTAAGTAATCCTTATATAGATGCAAACATTTCACGTGTGTATTTAATCTGCATTATTAGTTTGAAATTAAAAAAAGGGAAGAGGGATTTCCTTATTTTAAGGAAATCAACATTTTGGATCAATTATGTCTAAAAAATGATCCTTCATCTTTTGCAGAGGATCTTTCTGGTTACAAAAGCTATTCGTTTCAGTGGAGGAAAGGGACCCATTTAGATGCTGCTTACATAATGCAAATGTAATACTAAAATGCAATACTCATGTACATTCTGCATAGTAAGAATATGCTTAGTAAGAACACGTAACAAACAAGTATGAGTCTGTGTTGCCTTGGTTTGGAGAGAGGTTTTGTTGGCTTGGTTGACAAATCATTGTTTATACAAAACCTCATTTAAACAAATCCTTTCCTGGCAATCATAGTAGGTGCATAACCACATCTTCAAAAGCATTATTTGTTTTGCATGCGTCACAGTACCCCTCCTTATATCATTTTACCATTACACACAACACACTGCTAACCATCAAGAGTTAACATCACCATTACTGTTCTGTTTTGCAGCTACTATGTTCTGTGAATCAGGATACTGCATCCCTTTATTCATGATTTACAGAACTGTTACAAAATAAATGGGCAATGAGCTCTTAGTTCTTTACCTTGTGACACATCACATCACATCACTCTGTGAGACTAATTTGTTGCTTGTATAAACACTCATCCATCCTCTTGGGTTCCTTTAGAAATGAGGGTTTATTATAATTTCAATTTATACTAGATAGTCATGCTGTCAGTGAAAGGCCTTGTTTACCACCCCTATTAAGTCCTCATTAAAATCATTACTGAGTAAATTGTTGATGGCAAAATCTTTTTCTCAGCAAGAGTAGAAAGCAGTGAGACTTGCAGCCAGTGATCAGAATACTCTGTGGCATTTTAGAGATTTGTGCAGGAATATTTAAGCTACACTGCAGTGTTAGCTGAATTACTACTGACTCGTTCAGGAATGTTTAATGAGAAAAGGAAAGAGTAGGAAAGAGTTGCTGAAGGACTTTCTTAAAATGTACTTAATGTGACTCAAGAACCTTTTTTTGTTGTTGTTCCAACTTATGCATTTGTAGGGGAAAAAAAACCGAAAACCAAACCAAAACCAAAACAAAAGCATCGAGAACTTCCTTGTAATGACAACACTTGGAAGTGTCTGTATCATTTTCTAACTACTTAGAATATCAACTCATAGCCCAAAGCGGTTATCTTCTCTGGCACTTTACCACAGACAGTTATCTCCTTGGAGTAGGAAGCTGAAATACGGGTGATATTTGGCATCTCCTTGAGAACCCTCCTAGTTTCATATAGCAGCTGCAGTACATAACGGGCATGAAGCAGCTGTGAGGAAAAAAAAAGTGCAGGGAGAAAAGAAAGACTTATTAGACATAGCAAAACGTCTGTTTGCCTTACTAATCTCCGACATGTATTGCCAAGATTACTTGTACTACAGACCTCCGGACCTGATTGCAGGCTGTATGGCTTAGTGTTGGGAATTAGAGGTGTTCATAGCCTTGCACTTGCTTCCTAGTAAATGGATGTAGAGCCCTTAATGAACTTGCTTTACATATTTTCCCATTTTATTTCTAGTGTATTGTTTCTACTATTCCCATCTACAGAAAGGATAAAAGACTGAGTTTTACAGCACTCTGAATCATTACATAAGGTCATCTGTTCAAAGCAACTTGAGGGGGAAAAAAAAATAATCTAGGTGTGAGTTAAAAAAACCCCAACAAACCAAACCAAACAAAAACCAAAAACCCAAAAAACATAAGCCAAAAACCAAACCAAACAACGCAAAAAACACACACCAAAAAAAAAAAAACAAAAAACACAAAACCAAAAACCCACAACAGAACAAAACCAAAAAACCCAAAAAAACCAACAAAGGCCATAAATGATACTTCAGAAAATTGCAAACATGAGAGGGAAACTCCAGCAAGAGTTGTCTTTATGAAAATTTTGTCAGTTTGTGATTTTTAAGGCATTTAATTCAAACCACTCTGAGGAAATTTGGTAGAAGAGACAGATGAGTTATGGACTGACTTTTCAAGATTTGTGGTTTAAAGCAAAAAAGAAGGCCAATTACATATAGTCATTTCCTTAATAAAATGCCAGCCACAGTAAGAGAAGAGAGAGCTGACAGTAAGATGAAGTCTGTGTGGGCTTATTTATCATGGATTTTATATTTTACTACTTTTAAGATCAGCCTTCACAAAAAATTACAGAAAAAAAAGAACAAAGCCCAAACCAAAAAACAACCAATCACCATTATTTAGTAAATTAAAAAGCAAGACGGAGACTTATCCTTTACATACAGTATATTGGTTAAGCATAAATGACCACAAGTTCAAACAAAGCTGTGCCATGCAATGTTTCCCTGCCCCACTCTCATCTTGAAAGAGGGCAGTGAAGGAGCCTGTTCAGGAACATAGAGAATCAACAACAGCCTTCTCCATGCCTTGGCAGCCACAGACAGTAAGCTCCTGAGATTTGTGCTATCACCCTATTCCACTACATTAGTGATGCTTTATATTCACTCTTTTATTATGGTAGAGTCTTGCACACTGGAACAAGGTGACCATTCAAAAAGCACTTTTAACCCAGAAAAAGATGGTAACTAGTTTCTAAGTTAGCTTAGGACACCTTCCCCAGTCTTGCACCTTCACTGATAACCCCTGCCTTGCAGCTGTTAAGGGTTCCCATTACATTATCTCTGTAATCTCAGTGCCTGAAGAGTAGGTCCCAAACAGTCTCTGCTCCCTCCCCAGTGCTGGCTCTGGAGGTCATGCAGCCAAGTAGTGAGTCAAATCTGGGAAACAGTCTGAGAACTGACTGCTTTTGATTTTGTCATGGTAGCTTCAAGTCAGATCAGTTTCCAAAGACAGGTCACCATGCATCTGTACGGTCACGTGGGGCTAGCAGGAGAGGGCAATGGGATGGTAAGGAAGGGTGAAATAACTCCTGGGCACCCGTTTAGCCTTATATTGGATTCAACTGATTGCGGAGCTACAACTTGACAGAGACATAAAATAAGTGGAAAAAAAAAAAAAAAAAGTCAAACTACTTGTAGCTTACTTGTTCACTCTTGAAAGCATGAAGAAGAGCATTGGCATCATTAATAGTAAGAGGGAAAGAGAGTCGAGGTCCATAATAAGAGTCTGGAACATCAATCTTCTTTTCAAATTCTGTTAAACTTAAGCCTTCTTCTACCACGTGAGAAACATTAGGGCTGGCAGAAATTTCAGAAACTGGAAAAGAGGGAAGAAAAACAACAATGTAGAAACTCCAGCGGTCCCACATAGGGCCACAAGAGCATGACTAGAAATGATGAAAGTAAATGATGCTCTACTTGCTGCAGTATTACAAGTGACCTTATATAGTGGAAGAGCTCCAGGTCTCCCCAGATTGTTTCACAACACTAAAAACAAGCAAACAAACAAAACCAAAAAAGCAAAACCCAACCAAATGAAAAAACAGGCAAACCCTCTGTCCCAAGAGCCAGTAGCTGCGGTCAAGATGCAAAACATTTTGTATTGATGCTGTGGACCAATCTGCTCTCATAGATAATGAAAAACCTAACATGCTACAGACTTTCTTCTCCTTCCCCCACAAAGCAAGGAGATTACAAAGTCATGGCTGATCATTCAGTGATCATCATCTGTTTAATGTTCAATATTACACTTCTAACACAGGTTTTAAAGATTCACTTTTATTTTCTATGTAAAACTTTAAGGCTAAATACCAGCAGGTCAGTGATTATTTAAAATGTCATCAACAGAATCCTATTTATTCACAGTAGATTGCAAAGCATTCCTTTCTCATACAACTAGGACACAATGCCAGCTTTGGTTGGCTACCATAAAACCTCTGGATGAAATAAAGTAAACAAGACCATAGGGTAAAAGTAGAGCATAGCTTCTCATTTTCGTGATACATGGAGAAAGCAGGCACATTACTTCAATATTTTCTTGACATATCCTTGAAATTGTAACTGAGTGGGCAGTAGATTTCAGAGTTTTCTTCTTGCAGATTGTCTTTATTATACATTATGCTAAAAGAGAGAACCAGTCCCTAGAGGACAGTGTTCTGGCAGCTGCTCTTGTGAGATGATTGTTGTAAATGCTTTTTCTTGGGCTACAGGTAAGTTTTCTGTAACCTTAATTAGATGCAAGTGGAAGTAAAACTGTATTATTTACTGCTGAAGGAATACCTGTAGCTGTGACTCAAAAGTCACAGCAGCTAAAACCAGCATGTGGCCTCGTAAAATATGGGAGGCCAACTAGTCTTGTAGCTGGATAAAATTGGTATGAGAAATAGATAACAATAAACTTTTTACCAGTTCTGGATTAAAAAAGAAAGAAAAAAAAGCTTTATTTATCAGCTCTTCTGCTGTGAGCTGATTAGCACATTCAGTGTACAACTATGTAAATGAATTAAGGCATCAAGTAACAACAAGGTGCTCAGGCTTCATAGTTTCCCCAAAGTACAGTCTGATTTGCAGCCTTCCACCACAGTTACAGCTTTGTCAGGCCAGATGTCAGAACATACACTCAAGGACTGAAACTGCTGGTTCCCTGATCACATACTGATCAGCCAAGGACATATACACCAAGTCTTGTTCAGCCTTTTAGCAGCAGATCTCTGGACAGCATCTCCCTCGTGCCTTACTTCTCAGGAAGTGGGTGGCTGCAGACCACAAAATCAGTTTCTCAGACCACTCAAATTCCTAATTGCTTACCTGTTCTGCCAGGAGGCTCTCCTCATCTGACAAGATTCTTTCAGTCAGCTGTCTTCTCAGCATCTCAAGGCAGACAGATGCCTGCCCATGCCTGCTCCTATACCAGCCCTTACTTCCCGCATACAGCAGGCTACCCATCCTTTTACCTCTGAACATGAACCTGCTTTCCTCACAGCCTCTCTTCCTTTTTTTGCATATACCCAGGCTAGGAAACCCAGTCTCCTTCCCTGTAGGGCATATCCCTGCAAAAGTACACCCCATTTCCTACTTTTGGATAAATTGTCAAAAGCCAGTCATGGTCATTAGCCTTAGAGTGCACTTACATCTCTTCTCAAATAGTCTTTCATCTAGATTTTAAGGCTTCTTCCTGAACAGGATGACTGTTTCATCACAGAGCAGTCAGTAATGGATGCCCTAACGCAGCCTGGGAATTGGCACTCTGACCAATGAGTGCCCCAGCTCACCACAAATCCCATGCATGAGTAATTCTGAAGGATTCAGCACCTCTCTCATTTTAGTCATCCTCTAGTTTAGGCTGTCAAGGCTTTTTCAGTCCATATTGAAAATCAGGGACAAAAACTCTTGGTGTGCCTAGTTCAGGCAGAGGTCTTACGACAGAATAAAATACCCTCTGCCAGCATCTGCATCTCTCCACTGACTACAGGGAGCACAGTGAGTGACCGGCTTTGTACTCCAAAGACACCAGCGATCTAGCCCAATCTCAGTGATTTGAGCCTTGCTATTAGGCCCCATACAATAGCCACATTCCATATTAAACACGAAAACCCAGAGCTACATGGAGTCAGTTTGGCCACAGAAAACCCAGGAATCTCGTTCTCCTGACAAGACCACCTCACCATGGGAGTTGCCCAAGGCAAGTTCCAAGATGCCACTGCTAAGGATGTATTCACTATTAGGGTAACAGGCAATCAGCTGTTTCTGCAGCTCTGAAATAAGCTCTCTGTTCTCCCATCATCTGTGTGCCTTCAAACTAATCATTGGGTACCTGAGAGTACCCTATTCCTGAGGAATCTTATATCTGCCAGATACACCCATCAGGTCAAATCCAGATGGACTTAAAGCCCACTAAGAGAATGAAGATTTCTATAACGCTCCAAATATTCATTTCTTCACTCCATTCCTTGTGCTGTAAGCTGAAAGCAGCTGTGACTTATTCCCCACTGTAAGAATCACTCTATGCAAAAAGCCTTCGAAGGGTGTTAATAAGGCTGTAAGGGAGACATCATGGGGAGTGAAACTGCAGAAAACAGCACCTTTTTTTGTTGTTCCCTTTCGAAGGAGGCTCCAGGAGGTGTGTGGCTCCTGCCTCGGTTACCTTGAGAGGCACAGGGATGCCTTAGACTCCCAGTCCCACTACCTTACCCAGGACATGCTTGCAGCCTTCTCACCCTCAATGCGCCATATGAAGAGTGAGTAAATGAGCCCCCTTTACCTGGAAAAGCAGTGTCCAGCTTTCTCTGTCCAGAGAACTTTCCAAGTTGGGGAGGGAGAAAAGTGTAAGGTGGAAAGGTTTTAATTCTTATTTCTCACAAATCTTTGGAAAACAGCCTTTAATTAGAAGCAGAACAAGATACATAACTATAGAATATCCCCATCTCAACTTAAACTGCACTGGCATTTTAAGCAGGATGAGAGGATGAAGAAAGCTTTAGGGTACAACAGATAAACATTCACATCAAAAGCACTACTGTGTTAATGAGGCATTGGCTGCTTTCTTTGAAAAACATATTCTGAAAGCACAGATTAAAAAGTGGAAAGTGACCAGATGAATAGTGGAGACTGAGCAGTTTATAATGTACGGAAAAATAGATCACAAAATCTTCAGGTAGTTTTCTCATCACATACTGAGACGAACAGGCAACCTATCCTCTGGTAAGAATATTATATACTCTCTTTTTGGAGAGGGCTTTTGAACCATGTGCTATTGTTTAAATTTAAGTGAGCACACACTGGGGAAAAAAAAAAAAAAAAAAAAAAAAAATGAATAAAAGCCAGAGAATAATGGGGTTTAGAAAACGCTTGAGAATAGCAAGGCCAGTTTGAAGCCTCTCTGTTTGTTATGTTTACACTCATTGTGGCTCCTATTTAAGACCATGATTCAGCAACATTGAAAGCAGTTCATTAACTCTATGCAGCAGTGATTTTGCTTGAACAGATGGGCTATCATGAGTGCTGCAAAGGTCACTTAAGAGGGTCAAGCAATTGATCTTGAAGTAAAGAATGCACACAGCCAGTAATTGGACTAACATAACCACAAACCACACAACAGAAATTTTATGTGCAATTTCTCAAAAAAATAGCACATAAATAGAGAGACTCAGCAGTCTCTCTCTATTAAACATGTACCTTTTGGAATCTTTCCGCTTCATTTTGGGTTCTGTTATCTGTAACCCAGGGAGTCAGAAAGGGAGAAATAAAGAAAACAAGACAAAAATAAAGCCTTTGGAGCAGTTATCAAGTCTTACCAACTTCAGTCCTGACAGATGAAAGTTTTAAGCAAACAAGATAAAGGGGAGTTTTACCATAAACCACACACTATATCATGTGTTTCAGCCTTTAAACCATGCTTGCAACTCCCAATATCTTGAAGACCAAGAAACAGGTCACCTACGCAGCAGTGATAAGGGATAACCCACAGAACCCTCTGTCCCTTCCTGTGCACAGGTAGGGCCTGGATCTCCACTTGCCCATGAACAATCACAGAATCACACAATCCCGAGGGTTGGAAGGGACCTCAAAAGATCATCTAGTCCAACCCCCTGCAAGAGCAGGGTAACCTAGAGTACATCACATGGGAACTTGTCCAGCCAGGCCTTGAATATCTCCAATGTAGGAGACTCCACAACCCCCCTGGGCAACCTGTTCCAGTGCTCTGTCACTCTCACAGTAAAGAAGTTTTTCCTGATGTTCACATGGAACCTCTTATGCTCCAGTTTACACCCATTACCCCTTGTCCTATCACTGGACATCACTGAGAAAAACCTAGCTCCATCATCCTGACACTCACCCTTTACATATTTGTAAACATTGATGAGGTCACCCCTCAGTCTCCTCTTCTCCAAGCTAAAGAGACCCAGCTCCCTCAGCCTCTCCTCATAAGGGAGATGTTCCACTCCCTTAATCATCTTTGTGGCTCTGCGCTGGACTCTTTCAAGCAATTCCCTGTCCTTCTTGAACTGAGGGGCCCAGAACTGGGCACAATATTCCAGATGTGGCCTCACCAAGGCAGAGTAGAGGGGGAGGAGAACCTCTCTCGACCTACTGACCACCCCCCTTCTAATACACCCTAGGATGCCATTGGCCTTCTTGGCCACAGGGGCACATTGCTGGCTCATGGTCATCCTCCTATCCACCAGGACCCCCAGGTCCCTTTCCCCTTCACTACTTTCCAACAGGTCAACCCCCAACCTGTACTGGTACATGGGGTTGTTCCTCCCCAGATGCAAGACTCTACACTTGCCCTTGTTGAATTTCATCAAGTTTCTCCCCGCCCAACTCTCCAGCCTGTCCAGGTCTCGCTGAATGGCAACACAGCCTTCTGGTCTACGCATGTAGCAGTGTCCTCTGTACCAGTCATGTCCTGAGCCCCAGAAAGTCACCCAAAGCACCTCACCTTTGTTCCTTCTATCCATAGACACAGTTAATAAAGGTGGATAAATTATATCTAAAATGAGCAGTTGTAAAATTTTCTTTAAATATTATAATGAAAATAGAAATTAACACTATTTTTCCAAATCTCAAACCTAGCACTACTATTTTCTTTCCCACTCAGGTGGAACAGCTGAACTGCGGTGCATGCTGTTGCACGTAGAAGTAGATGAAGTATCTGACTGGATATAATAGTCTGGAATGTTGTATCATCTGCCTTGGCTTTGGAGCAAGGCTCAAACATATTTTTTTTTCTGCAGAGCACAGAGAGCATTAGGCACTCTAAAGTATTTAAGAGAGAAAAAATGCCATTTATAATGGTTGCCACTAAAACACTGAACCACTTACGGATTTGATAGTGGTTTTATCCTGCTATCAAAGTTTCCTGTTCAAATTTTAACTGGAATAACCTGTGGCTGGGCCAGATAAAAAAGAAAGGACATTCTCTTGTAATTCAATAGGAAGCAGACAGCCTTCTTTTTAAAAACACCGAGATCAGACCTATTCTCTATTTATTCAGGGAAGTCATGCTTGTTTTCTGGACTTAGGAATCACTTTCAGTATGTCCTTCCTTTGAGCTTGACCTCAAAAGTAAGTTTTGTCCAAGGATCCCAAAATACTTCAAGAATTACGGGTTATTCTTTGAATAACTGAAATTTAATTGAGATGGTTTCTAAAGATTTTCTCCAGCAGTGTAAATTTCTTTCATTTTTAATCATTCACATACTGACACATGTTTTGCAGTGAAATCTAAAACGAATTAAATTAACAAGTGGTTCAGAACTGCTTCAGGGTTAAAAAAAAAAAATAAAAATGAGGGAACAAGAAGAACAACCTCTTTGAAGGCAACTTCTCTGGTTGCCCTAAATCAACTAGACACAGTTTTTCTGGATAGTTACATCTCGTAGTTTAAGAAAACACGCATAGAAAATTGGAGTCAGTAAGACTACCATTAGAACAGCTTAAGGGCAGTAACATACAAGAAAGCCCTTTGAGCACTTCTGAGTATTCTCATAAAGACAAAGAAGTATCTGTTCTGTCTTACATCTTGACTCACTGAATAGATATTGAACAGAGTCAACATTTACAGAATCAAATTCTTATTACAGTATTTGGGAAATCAAACCTCAGCCCAGCTTGTGAAGTAGGCTGCAAACATCACATTGAAAATCAACGTTCTTCACATCGGGGTTTTTAGTCAGAATCTCCATATTACTTTGATTTTTTCCTTACCTGCATCAGTTGGAGTACAGTGATCCAGCATGAATGTAAAAAAGTCGGATAGCTGAGCACAGAAAAGAAAAGAACAAACATTGATCAAAGAGCAGTAACATTCTCTTTCCTTACACAGTTACTAGCAATTTCTCATTTAGGGGGATCTAAGACACCTCTGTATGATCCCATAGCATCAGCCTGCAATAATAGCACAACCTGTGTCCTATTACAAAAACTGCTTACTGCTTTCCTTCTTTGCTAGGAATTAGCAGATTGACACCACATGAATACATAAAAAGTTCCAGGGCTGTATCAATGCTGCTGACATTTCTGGGTGTAATTCATCTTGCCCATCATCCAGACTTTTTGCATAGGCTTCCTTTGGAGTCTACTGAAAGATATTGCTACAAACGCCAAACTGATTTTAGACACTGATGCTACAATGAACACAAAGCCCTAGAAGTTCCTGATTCCCTGTTTTCATCCCAAAGGAAGCCTGATCTGACATGCTGAGACTGATATCCCTGTTGTACATCTTGCCTCACAGATGCAGTTAAGATCACCCATAGGGGATGACCTGCAATTCCTGGCTAACAGAGCTGTTATACAGAAATCCCTAACCTAGATATAGTTGCATGGGCAGAATGGTGTCCTGCTGCTTATGTAGTTATATATATACATATATACACACATACACACACTTACACACACATACATATATATATGTATGTATACACACAACCTAATTAGTTTATGCGTGAGGCAGGGAAGCAGTTTTTATACACAGGACACAGACCTGCAGGGAGAAATAACAGCACACCCATTTGTTTGGTTTTTTCAACTTAGTCCTCTAGGATAATGTAAGTGCTGGTACAGCAAGAATTGAAGATTACAAACCTGTAGTTGATCTTGCTCATCAGCATATTCAATTGACTGAAAGATACTCAGAGAATAGCGCCGCCTCAACTCTAGCCGGGCCATTCTAAAGCGGTACCAATTCTGGATTAGGACAGCAGATCTAATGACTGTCAAAACAGAAAGCAATGGAGTACACATGGATGCAGTGTAATCTGCTTACAGGCTCCAGACACATCACAAACATATCACATTCCCTTAGCTGCTCAGATAGAAGTTTATCAAGCAGAACAACATCTGATGGCACAAAAGAGGTCCTGGGATGGGCACTGACCCATGGGGATAGCTCCTCACATCTATGTAAAGCAGTTAATGCTGCATGAACAGTGGACATCAGCAAGAGCTGTGCAGGGGGACAGGAGCTCCAGGAGCTAATGCTCACTTGATCCCTCTCCACCATGCCCACAATCCCCCCTGCTATTCCTGGTATCCAAAGGGCAGCAGCTCTAAGGAGCCAGGAGGAAGACAAGAGGAAAGACGGGCAGGTGTGCCTTCAGCATTACCAGCGATCACTGCAGCTTCCGCAGAACTAGAGGGAGGAGTGAAAGCCTGAAATAACCATGATCTTGGGAGAGGAGGACCAGATGAGCTCAGCAGCAGCTTCTGCTTTTCACAGAGTTGTGACTCTTTGATGCTTTAAGGGTGCTCATCCAGAAAGATCAACTAACTTTGAGAAAAGCATTCCTCAGTCACTTGTAAACTGTTTTTTTAAGATCAGCTAGAGAGTAATAAATGCACTTTGCAGTTACTTAGGGCATATGTAAGTATGGATTTATCATCCAAAGGAGGACACCATTTGTTATACAAAATTGAAATAAAATGCAGCTACTGCCTTGAAGATGGAACAGCTGAAATAATGCCAAATTCAAATCTAGACATTTGCTTAAATTATGGTCAGAGGGAGACTCTGCATTAACATGCTTAGCCCTACAGAGCACTAACAGGGGCAGTCAAGAGGTATTACATGCATCACTGAATAACAGCAAGAAGAAGACAGAACATAGGGCTATTGGCTCCCTAAACCTGTCCCAGTGCAACCACAACATCACCACCATATCCTTGCCTGGCAACAAAAAGGATAGCAAGGTAGGAGGCTGCTTTCAAGAGATGTCACATTTAACTCACTTGAAGTTGAACATAATTCTTGTATTTTTCCATACCTCTTTTTTCCCCCTGTACTTTCAACAGGATACTGGTAAATAAGTAGAGGGCCACAAATGTCAAACCTGTACCTTCAGCCCCGCAGCTAACATGTACTTCAAGGAGTTTCCTAAGGAGCGCAACGCTGAATGGCTCAGCACAGGACACAGCAAAAAAAAAGTCCTTATGCTTCTGATCTTTGGGGAACAAATCAAAGCAGCTACAGGGCAACTCTATAGAAGGTACAAAATAATACACTGATCTTAGCTCCTGACACTCCCAAGAACTAGAGCTCATTTCTGAGCAAATAAACAGATGATCAGGAGAACAGAAACAAAACTGAGACATGCTCTGAATACCCAAGTTTGACACAATCATTACTGCAAAGCATTGCAAATTCACAAAAAAAAAAAAAAAGAAAAAAAAGGAGGAAACTAAAATCAACACTAATGTCTTAACATGAATATGTTTCTATTATATTACAATTGCCAAAATGCACAGTTGATACTGAAAAGCAAAACAAGAACTCATACCAATACTTTTTCTCCCTGCAAAATTGCAAAGAAAAGCTCTCTGCCACAGGGACAATAGTTTACACTAGTCAATTATTTTAGCTGGTCACAAATACCAAGAAGAGACTAGGATAAGTGGCACCCCTGAGTGAGAATGATTTTTTTTTTTTCTTAAACTGACAGTTATGCAAGTAAAGAAAAACCTCCATAGAAAAGTGATTCTGTTAATAAATGCATAAAATTAAGAAAGCTTTTTTTTTACTAAAAATGCTTAGAAGTGCCATAATAGCATGGTTTTTTGCTTATTTTATCATTAATAAGTATACAGCATAGTTAAAGTGGTAAAATTTTCTAGTCCAGACAATGCCAAAAGTCAGTAGAGACCCCCATCCAACAGATACCATATCCATCCTAGGAAAGTCTTCTTGCATGAAGGAAACGTAATCCTTACATGACTAAGCACATCCTTTGTACCCTACATAAACTCTGAGATCTTCCTTAATTTCTGTCCTTTCTGGAATTCACCACCACCACCACACACCAGAAAGCCTGACACATCACAGCATAGCTGTCACCAACTTTTCTCTTTAGAAGAATACTTAAGGGGCAAAGCACAGCCACTAGCACAGAAACTGACTTCCAGCATCAGAGCCATTGAACTTCCCATTATTAAAGCCCCCCCTAGGTTGCTTAATGGTCCTGAGCACTTAATACATCACAATTCCATTGTTATCACATAAGATTGGTATCTATCGACCTCTTTGGTTAATGCTGCAAATCTAACAGGATATTTTGGGTTGGGTTTTTTTCTTCTGTTTTGTTTTTTGGTTTTGTTTTTCTTTGGGGGGGGGGAAGGGTTGTTGTGTTTTTTTGTTTTAGGTTGGGTTTCCTTTTTTTTTTGTATTTTTGTGGGGGTTTTGTTGGTTTTGTGGGGGTTTTTTAATTGTACTTACTACAGTGCTATTATTCTCAGGACTGAATTAGGACATGATTTTCACACTAGGCTGAACTCTATCTGTAGAAATAATTGTTATCAGTTGCAGAAGGTCCCTACCTCAGTAAGTACCTGTTAAATTAATGTTATTAATGCATTAGAGGGATGTACAGCCTCAGGCTGCAGACCAAATGATGCTTTGGCATCATTTGACTACAGCTGAAATGCAGAAAGAATATCATCCAGCAACTGGAGAGGACAAAACATTGTCAAGCACACAACAAAATCATAAGCCAGCTTTGAGATAGCAAAGCCTGGCTCCACACCAGTGTGTATCGATGGTTGTAAGCCAAGAAAGAGTACAACTACTCATGCCTGCTGCAAGCTTTTGTACTCTCAGAAATATTCCTAAATAACTTGTCTCTGAGGCCTTGCAAGGCACATATATGTACAGATGCAAACCCAAAAGGGAAGGACAGCTTCTCAGTTAGAGGTAGGTCTGAGACTCTAGGTGCTTCCACTGCTGTGACACAGTGCTGATGCTGCTGTGATAACCAAACAGTGTACACAAAGCTGAAGGCTACCCCTTAAACTGCTCAGCTTGGATCCCAGTAGAGTGCTCCTTCTTCTCAGTCGCCAGTTTCCTGTGACTTGTGTCCTGGCTTAGTAGCCGAAAAAAGCCCTCCTTTTCAATCATGGCTGGTCAGCATAATAATCTCCTAACAGTATGCATGGTGCCACATAACATGGTTCCCAGCAGACCCCTAAATTGCACTTTAATGACAAACCTTGAAAGAGAACACAAAGGATCTGAACAAAGGTCTGAGCTAATCCTGGAACTCACGCGCCTGTGCAAAGGCTGGTGCAGTATGATTAAAAGCAGAGAGATGAGGCATTAGATTTTTAATTGAACACTTAACCAGGTACTGTGGAGACTTTCAACTCAGTGACTGACAACGGAGAATTGCAGGCCAGGCACTTGGCATGGCAGAAGACAGATTCTAAGAGTCATTATAATAGCTCTGCTTTACTACACTTATTTCATAACCAGGGTTACCCACCAGCAGGGAAATTGGGACAATTTGCCCAGAAACCCTGTGCTATAAAAGTCGCTAAAAGTTACCCCTCAATACCTTAATCCATATGCTTTGCTAGTAACACAGCAGCACACATACATCTGAAATTTAGGTTCTGCCCCAGATGCTGTGAATCTTTTCCCAATCTGTAGAGGTGTGCCTTCTGACCTCAGCCAGCATCTAAAAGCTATGCACTCTTTTAAAGAACATAATTATAAAGTAATTTTTTTTTTCAACAAGTATTTTTACAACAGGACTGAGGGGAAACATTACCTTGCAATCCTCTTCTGGTGTTACAGAGATAACAACCACTGACCCTGAAGACAAAGGCAGCACTCACCGTTCTCTGATGTTCTGTCAGCTATAGAACTGCTGCAGCCCATGGTTCCAATGATGCTTCCCATCAGTTTTAACTGCTGCTGATATGAAGCACGTGTCTTTCAGTTGTTATGCACATTTCCTGTGTCATTCATTCAATGATGAGGATTATACCCCTCCAGACTCCTCCTAGCACTGCTAACAGGGAGGGGAGTTGGAGGGGGGAAAAAAAAAAAAAAAGGAAAAAAAAAAGCATTTGACAACACAGAATCTAAAATAGCCACAACTCATAAGAAAATTACTGTACAACACGTCTTGCAAAAACTGGACCTGATGAACCATATTTGGTTTCTTTTTCATATCTGATTACTATCAGCTTGCATTCAAGACTGAAGAACTCAGTAATTAGTACAGTTTACCCCTTACATGTTAGCTGGAAGTTAATGTGCACTTGTGATTTCCTGGTAGGAACAAGAGTAGTAGAGACAGGAGACTTCAGAGGCATGTTACTCTTCATTCTTGTGATTTGAAAATCGGAACTGCAGAATTCTAAGGACTTTAAATTACATCTGATACTACTGCTAAAAAAACCCAAACAAACCCAAACCTCAGCCTCCTAACACTCTATTGCTTTGAAAAGTGCCCTGCCACGCTATTTATGACTTTTCTTTCAGTGTCACCACCACCAAACTTGAAAGTTGAGATAGTGCGATAGCAAATCGTTTCATCATCAGATTTCATTTAAATAAGCCATCCAATTTTCAGTTGCATTTCTACTGAAACATTGGTTTCATTAAATAAATGAACAAAGTACATTTTGCAGTATGGCTGGTTTTGGTTTTGTTTGTTTTTTTTTTTTCCTGGTACTTGCTCAGCTCTTCACTAAATGCTATTATTCACTAATGCAACACACTTCCTAATCAACAAGCTCAAATGAACACAATTCCTCCGAGATATAAGTTAATTTCTAAGTAACAAGAACGTCACTGATGCTCTTATAGACTTAACTTTGTAAGAGCTAAAGATTTCTTATATGATCACACTGATCCCCCTCTCTCCCTGTCTCCAAGCCTACAGGTTTCTCTCTAGCATGTCTGATGTCTACATTATTGCATTTGTTGTTTTGTTTAATTGATATTCCTTTTGAGTTTTAAAACAAAGAAGAAATTCATCAGCATAAGATGAATGTTTAACTACTATTATTTTGCCTTTAATAGCAGAAGTAAAAATAACAGGATAAGAGAAAAAAACAAATGCATAACTAACCTATTTTTAATCTCAACAGTTAGATATTTATTGTTGCAGGACTATTTACAGTGTTGATACATTTTCTTATATAATGTCCTGTTATGTTATATTAATATTGCAGAACTCTTTATAGTTGTGAGGCTATTTTTCAGCATCCCACAACACAAAGGCATCCTACGCTTGAGCTGGGTCTCCCACCTTCTGAGTCAGTCTTTATTTCAGGAAAGAAGGATTTACATTTTTTTCCCCCACAATGGTCTGCTTTTCTTCCCTCTGAAGGAGCTATCATGAAATCCAAAAAAAGTGCCGTAACATTAATTTTGAGCCAATCAGTGGCTTTGTCAGCATCAGACACACTGATAGTGCTAATAGCTCAAATTTGTCTTATCCCCAAACAACTGTTGTTCTCCTGAATACTGTCTCCTCACTTGGCTTCTTAGGGGAATAAGATTTGGTGTTAGTCCATCTCAAACCAACCAGCCATGACTTGAACTGTGATCTGAAAACTAGAACCAAGAGCAAAATACAGCATACAATCTAAGTCCTGTTGCAGTGAGATGATTTTCAGTGTTTGCCTTGCAACTGGGTAACAGGAACCCCAAACAGAACCATCATGTTTCTCAGGAAATTATTCCAGGGGAATAATTATCACCTTCAGTCCCAAGTATCTGCATCCTAAAATGGGCATAGCGGACATTCAAACTACTACCCTATTTCCTGATGGCTTCTTAGGTAACTACAGAGCCAACAATCTGCACAATCAGACTCCAGACCAGCCACACCTACTGAAGACTCCAGCAGGCAGGGTCTCTAACCAGGCCCAGCAAATTCACTTTCTGCCCTTCTTGTCTGACTAAAGAATCATGAACAAAGGGAACAAGCCTCTGTGGAAAAAGTCAGTGCCTCCTCCAGGCCAGGGCTCTTCATTGCTCCAAACTGAGCCTCTCCAAAGGAAGAAATCCCCCCACTCCTCCCTGCCAGTTATGCTGGTTCAAGCCAACTCCTGCAGTAGGTCAAACCCTGCTTTCCTGGACAAAGATGTAGAAAAACACCAGGCAAAGGCTACGAATGCCTTCCATGGGGAAGAAGGTTGAAACCCAAGCATTGTAGCATTAGAGTAATTTGTATGAGCTATTCACAGTGCAGCGTAGCAACATCTGGTAAAGAATCATTCGCCATTATAAAACTCCACAAAATGCTGGATGGGGAAATGGAAAGCTAGGCTTTTACCAAGGTAATTACAAAGGCTTCAGAGCTGCAAGGTAGCTGGATGAGAATTTGGGACATAATGCTGTGTTAGCATTCTGGATACTATGACACTGTTATGCCCTTAGAGAGAATCTGTCATGTTCACTAAAAAGCAGGCAGTAATTCAACATCTGCAAGCTTGTTCCATTTTTTTAGATATAACTACAAGAAATTGCCATATTTCTCTCAGTTCAGCAAAAAGGCAATTTTGGGATGGACAAGCACTGAATACATTGCCCATCCACTGAAGCAAAACAAAATATCATTCCAACCATGCCAATAGATACGCACCAAGTTAAGCCAGAGTTGTATATGCTGCTCTTTTTCTGGGTAACAGTCACTGAAGGTTACACTGCATCAAGTGCTCAGAAATCTGGGGTTCAGAACCTGAGCTGGCGAGAGCCTGATTTACAGAGAGAATGAATCAGCACTACTTTAGCTGGATGTAATAGGTGCTGCACAAAATCAATCATGCCTCCAGTCTGTCAGTCATATAAAGACCTGGCTGCCTAAAGAATAATGGAAAACTTTTAAAGATTTACAGCTGACTTTGAATGAAATCAGGCTGCAGGTCCTTTGGGCAGAGCACCATCCTTTCAAACATACCTTATCTTTTAAAATTACATGAGCTGTGCTACAGGCAGACAAATGTAAGCTAGGTCAAGCCTGAGGATATTGAAGTCATACATGTAAGAGCCATTGGGCTTTAACTTCTTATTCTTGCTTTGTTTCATTTGTTCCTTACCTTTGATAAAGAATGAAAGGCTCCTCCCACCATTTTTGCTGGGATGGAAATTATGTTATTTCCTTTTAAACTGCTGTCTCCAGCAACATGCCTCTATTCCCTACTTCCTCCTCTCTCAACCGTATTTGTGAACAGGTAGTTATGATCTCCTCCCACAACATGTCTTAGAAGATACATGTGATCAAAGAAGTGATGAGATACGGACATTTTTCTCCATTAAGATCAGATGGATAGGTAGATGCTTTCAGTGACAGGGGCTTTCCTTTGATCCCTTCTTGCTATCAATTTTTTAATTTTCTGTGATTCACAGACTTCCTTTAGAGTTGTTTTCCTTTGGAAATTAGGACTGCAGAGAACAGAGAGATACCATAACACAGGTTTGTGATTGATTTGCTTCTGTGCATTACTCAGAGAATAACGCAGGAAAGAGCAAAATGTCCAAGAAAGCCCAGACATTAAATCACAACACGCAGGTTAGCACCTTTAGAGGGACAACTCTTCAAAACTGTCTTGTGGCCAGAGTTGGGATTGTCAAGGATGGGAATCTAGAGATGAATTAAAAATTTCATTATCTAAAAGATGCACCCTGCAGAAAGTGGGATGAAGCAGCCAAAGTCAACCAACAGAGTGAAAGAGAACCTTGTGATGCCACAAGAACTGTAATTTTGACATTAGCACTAAATTTAGTTTGACAAGGGACTGATATGAGAACATCAAACATAGGGAAAGCAGTATCTGTTTAGGTCTCTGTTATTTTACATCCATGGGATAAACTGACACTTCCATTAAGTGACTTCCAATGGTTACATGTATGTGAAAGAAAGGCAAAAGCCTTTTTGTTTACAGATAATTTCTTCAACCTCCTCAGAGAAACAAGGCTAAGCTCAACATAAAACTGAAGGAATCATTTCTAGCAGTGGCTTTGTTGGCAGATCTCTGTATTTGGGCCAAGGATCAATAGGGACTGGATGTAGTAAGATACCAGTAAGCCAGCAAAGCCTGATAGAGAATAGGATGAATATATAGAACAGCTCAATAAGGTGGACTCATATTCCCAAGCCCAAAAATGCTCTGCAAGAAGAAATAAAAGCAAGAGCTGCAAAGGTGTGAACATGCAGAGATTATTCAAGCAACTGCTGAGTTCAGGAACTGCATGCAAATCCAAAGAGAACTGTAGAAAACTGATGGAAGAATGCCAGTTTGTATTATTTACAATCAATAAAGAATACACTTACACAAAACATTTGCACCTTTTTGTGCACAAAATAAACAAACAAAACAAGCAGCTTCGTTTTTTGCACAGCAAGACTTTGGGCAGAATGTTTTTTAAAAAGAGAGTAGCAAACACAAATGCACAAATGAGGTGCAGATCACCCTGAACTATAAGCAAAGCCATGACATAATTTTCCAGAAATGCTAAATGCCTGTACGGGGATATTCCTCTGGGAAGCAAGGAGAAAACTCAAAATCCTGAAGCAAAGCTGGTTCTAGTAAACTGGAGCCAACCAGAATGTAAAAGTTAACATCATTGTCTGAACCATGCATTGCCTTGCAGTTAATGAGCAGGGTCTTTAATTCTCCTTACTTGAAGGGGAGAAGGGGTGAAAAAGCAAAGCTCCAGAATGAATGTGTTAAAACCTAAGCCAGTTTAAATATTAAATTAATGCTTCAGCTGAAATTCATATTGGTTAAAAAAATATAAGTTAAGCATCAGAACAAGGTTCAAAATTATAATAAAAATAGTTTTTCCTAAAAACAAAAGTACATGAAATACAGTAGTCCCAAAGCCAACTGACTGCATCTGTATTCAGAAGTTCTGGATATCTGATTCAGTTCAGGTCAAACTTTATAGTCCGAAGCACAGTGATTTTTCTCAGGGTAAAATCATAAACAGTTACACATACATTTGTCATTCCCCACACAGACATAAGATTAAGTCAATTTGCTCTTTAAAAGTGAACTAAAATATACATACATACCCCACCCAAAGCTTACTTGGTTTTCAATTTCTGCTTCAGCAATACCATTTTTTTTTTTTTTTTCCTATAAGGAGTACCTTTAGAAGATTCTTTTTTCAGGAGAAAGCAGCCCCTTTTTGGCAGCAGAACTGCACAATGAGGGATGAAGCTCTGCAGAACAGGTGCTCCGATTCTCTCTGGGGTTCTGGAGCTAGGAGATGCAATGCACTTGCTCTCCACCTATTTAAACAGCTTCCCGAGAGGAAATTTCTTGAGCACAGCTCTTCAGAAACAGTCAGGGGAAACGCAGTTTTCATCATTCAGCCTGATGTGCAAACTCATGGCTGTAGCCCGCCAGCTGCAGGGTATGCATGCTGTTGAAGAGCTATTTTGTCACCATGCATCCTGAATCTCAGGCAGAGAAAGAGATGGGCTGAAGTTATCTGCTTCACATCTGAAGTCACATGATCTCTCTCAAGAGGAATGGCCTTTCTGCTGCGATGAGGTGATGATTTGCATTTTAGCAGCTCTAGCACACTTGAAAACAACATGAGGGCTGTGCAGGTATTTGGTGATCTGACATGACTGGCATGGTTATGAAAACCCTTAAGGAAACAAAAACTGAGTTTACGATGAGGCATTATATCTGCATGTCAGTGAGACTGGTTTTCTCCAAAACACTCATACCCAGATAATAGGACCAGCATGAAGCACTCAAATCTTGCACTCAGAAGCCCTGCACTAATGCCTGTACACTTCTTCATGTGCATTCAAATGTTCTTCCATAAATGTGTGACTTAAATTCAGTGGACTCTGTTCATGTTTTGGCTTGTCTGCTCCTTGTGCAACTACTGGAAAGGGACTGAAGAAGCAGAGAACTCTGCAGTGTGGCTCCCCTGCGCAATCGAGAACCCATGGCACCGCACACTTTGAAATCAAAACCTAACTCCTGGCAGCAGGGCCTGCAACTCTGACCTAGCTCTTCACCTCGCTGACCACGGACTCTCAGTCACTGCACAGGTGTCCTTTGCATGCCCAAGGTGATTTGTTACTGCCCACTGATCCACAAAGGCCCCTAAGGAACCTGCCACTTCAGGCAGTATACTGATACCATGGGGACACTGCCATTTTGAACACATACACCACTGAAAAATGTAAGTAGCAGTATAGTATTGTAATATCACCAGTACAGTCTTGGGCCCAGTCTTCAACATCACTCATCTTCATTACACCACATTTTTCACAAGTGTGTCCTTCCACCCCTCTCCAAAGCTGTGGAGGGGCTGCTTGCTGCTGTGCCAACTGATGGAACAGAGCACAGCGGCCACTTCTGTGGCATCAGTGCAGGGGCCTTTAGAGAACAGTGACAATCAAAGCAAGATCTTCACCTTCCAGCCCCTCCCCCAAAGGCTAATAACACTGTAATATGGTATTTTCAGGGAATTTCTGCCATCAGTCTGGTGACAGTTACAGAAAGGCATCAACCACCACTGTGAAGGACAGTGATAAAATAATCTTTTGGGACAGAGACAGACAACTGCCCTTACCGTGACATAAGAGATGCATCTATTAATGTGCAAAAATCTATTAACGTGCAAAAGATATTTAAAGTACCAAGCTAGCAAAGCAAAAGGTACTGTGTGAATGAACTGGTTTGATGGACTGAGCTAGTCCTTTGAGGTTCTGGAGTCCCAGACAAAAGCATCCACTTTCAAAGCTGTTCCTCTGTTATGAGACAAGACAGTAAATGACATATATACCAGGTGTGATAATTCTGCATGACCCAGAAGAGTTCTGATGTTTGTTTTTCTGGCAGGATGCACTTTCCCTGATCAGAGTTGCAGCAGCTAATCATTTATGTATGATCACTCTGTTCTGCCAAAATGCATGCAGCAAAAATACATCACAACCTCTTTCGACTGCAGTCTAGGGATACACATTATTTATAACACTGTACCTGATAAATTCATCTCTATTGGCATTAACCAAGACTTCTGTATATTGTGAGGCTATAAGGCTTGTTCCAATGGCCAACAAATCCATCAAAACGTTTCATCAAAGATAATGGGAGAGGAATCAAACCCTTAGCTGTTAGGTTCTATAGGACATAAAGTCTCCACTGCATGTTTTCTTTTGTTTTTCATGAAAGTTATTAGCCTTCAGTCTTAGTGGTCTGACGTGACCAAGCAACCTGATAAAAAGTCAGTTCTGCTGGACTGAGCCACCTCTCCAGTTACCTACAGGTATCACAATAACATGCAACTTGAGGAAACACAAATATGCTTTCCAAATTAACCTTTCCCATTCGAGCCCAATCAAGCTGCATCAAATAAGCATTCTTCTCTCCGCATAGGGCAAAGAGAACATACCAGTCCCACCAATAAAGTCACACATACTGCCACTTTTTTGTTCAGCAGTCATGTATCACACACACACTTAAGATGCTGAAAGGGTTTTAGCATCAACAGTTGCACCAGAAAGTAGGCCAACACATGCTGCCAATATGTTGTCGAGCAGCCTGGCATGACAAGAAAAAACCTAGTTATGCGCAGAAATCGGGACATCCCTTTACAGACAGCCCTTCTTGATGTAATAGCACATACTCTGCTTTAAAATACTTTCGAAACATTAACCTCCCTAGCAAGCTTCCATGCAGGCATTCCACATACATAATTCAAATTCAGCTTCAGGCCTACTTCTCAGAAGTACCCACTACAAAGTGATGTAACTGATATTTTCAGAAAGACTAAGGATAATCATAGCCAAAGTGAATGTGCTCCCTCTTGAGTCTTGACCATGGCTCCCCACCTTTTACCCTCGCTCAAAGAAGTATATTTTAGGCAACCAAACAATTTTTTAAAATACCAAAGTATTTTAAAATACCAGTGGACAAGGCCCTGCCTGAGGACCTGGATGTCCAGTCACAAACGGAAAGAATCAAAAGAATAGAAGAAACAAAGAGAGAAATAAATGTCCAGAACAATTTTAAACTCTGCCTCAGTCAGCCAGATGACAGAAATGTGCTCTCACAAACCAGGAGTAGGTTAATTTGTGTGAATAGGAAAATAAATTCCCGCCGACAACTCTGGGCGAGATGATGAATAAAAGATATTAAAACTAGCATCGCTGGCAAAAAGAACACAAAATCAGAAATGTGTAACAAAGGCAGGTGTAGGGCCTCCAAACTCTTGAAGGCCAAGAAACTAACCCAGAACACTGTAAAAGCATCAGGATACTTTCTGTAAAAATGAGAACATTTTTTCTTTTTTTTTTTTTTTTTTCTTAAGAAGAATTTCCCAGATTATCAGTTGAATGCAGATAATTCTGGGTAGCAATGACTAATGATCTAATTTGCACAACTCTACCTCCCTCATGTTAGCTCCAGCCTCCACTTAGCGCCTGTAGAGATGATAGCCAGCTATAGCATTCAGGTTTTGGGGTCTTAGTAAAGCAACGAGAGGGAAAAGAAATAGGCATAAGAACTGCCTAACAGCAGCTTGAGCTGAGTTTTGTTGGTCTGGTCAACCAAAAGCTGTACTGACAGTGTAAAACCTACATCCTGAAGCCTTGAGCCTACCAGACTGCCTCTTCCCAAAAGGTGCCTCTGGCTAAATCAGGCTCATAAGGTCAGGAGGGTACACAGATTGGACCCACACACTAATGATCACTATGTAAAAGGCGGGTTTTTTGTTTGTTTGTTTGTCTGTTGTTTTTTTTTTAAAGACTGGGAACTACTAAGTACAGCCCTCATATACATGGTAGGGAGTCAGCAAAGTCTACGGAAATAATTTTCTTCACCTCTATTTTCATCTTCTCCTTATGAAATTGCTTTTAATGATGACAGACAAAATTTTCTACCTTCATTTGCTGCTTCAGCAATCACTTTCAAGAGTCAAGGCAACTACAATATTTAGCTACAAACAATACATTGTTTTGCTTACAGGCACCACATGCTTCTGAAAATTAACAAACTTATCTTTTACATTCCAAATAATTCTCTTTGTAAATTTTAACCACAGTCCTATAAACATTGTACAGGTTTCCTTAATGTGTACTTTCACAAGCCACTCCTTTTGGGATGTGAGGATTCAGCATGGTGAGGACTTAAGTATATAGTGCAAAACCCCGTAAGAGATGACATAAGAGATGCATTGTGTGATGCAACAGATGACAAAAAAGTTCCAGAATTAATTAATACCTGATGCAGACAGGCACAGAACTGCACAGATACAGCTGCTCTGTACCCTCACAAAGAGCCATCCTCTGCAGAAGATACACCATGAATCCACAGCCTAAATAATCTTGGATTACTGATGGGTTGGAGGAGGGTGTGAGCAGACAGTACAAGGAGCTCCATCAGCTTCCCTTTAGCAAAGAGACACCTACGGAGCACGTACGGAACACTTAGGCCGCCTCATACTGTATCCACACTTACCACAACATTTTGCAAAAACAACCCAGCTACAGAGGAGGATCACACACAACCCGACACACCGACCTGCGCAGTACCGACCACCGAGGGCTGCGGCCACGGAGGCTGAGGAGGTGAACCGGTGAGCGCGGAGAGCCCCCTGCTGGCGGCACGGTGGGGCACCGCACCAGGAGTCGGCCGCAGCCCCGCCCGCTCCGCTCGGCTCCGCCCAGGACAGCCCAGCGCGTCCCGCCGAGACACGCCCGCCAGCGTCGGCGCTCACGTCCCGCGTTACGTGCCCCTCTCCGATAGGGTGCAGTGATGCGGGGCGAAATAATCGCTTCCAGGGGAACTTTGATTTACCCTGCTGGTGGTGAAAGAAAATCTCCGCTGTTCCGGGGTGGATTTTAGAAAGTAAGGGGTGTCGCTTTCACGCCTCGCTTTAAAAACACTCTGTAGAGTGTCGCATGCTGTGCCTGAGGGGATAAATCGCACATCCGTTAGGCACCACGCAACAGCTTCTTCAAGGAAGCACTGACAAGCTCTGCCTTCTGTCTTAGCACGTTGCTCCAAACACTGCCTCCTGTGCCGAGGAAACCATCCACACCTTCCTCCCGCACTGCCGGGAGGGCTGGAACACCGGCTGCCCGCGGAGGAGCGCCTTCCCATGCCGGGCTGACTTGAGACCCACGCAGCCGCAGCCGCAGCCGCTGCTCCTCCCCAACAGTAGGGGTGCTTCTGCGCCTCTCCCGGAGCTCAGCCTGCCCTTCCCATGCTCCCGCCAGCCCGCTGGGTACGAGATGTAACGCCCCAGTCCCGCTGTTCCCCTCTCACGTGAGAGAAGCAAGCGGCCGAGCACGCCCGAGGCCAGCCATTTCCTAAGCCAGGTTGGGGGCCACGGCGTTAGGAACGCACAGGCTGGAAGCCACGATGCGTGGGTGGGGCGGTGCTCGCAGTACCCGCTCCGGGGCATAACGGGGCTCTTGCCCTCCAGGCTCGTTACCTGCCTCAGTGCCGAGTGTGGCGGGGCAGATGAGGGCCCAAGGGCGGGAGCTGGAAGTGCCTAACGCGTGGAGATGCATGCCGACACTTAAGTCGCACGTAAAACCTTACCTGTGCCTTCTCTACCGTGAGAGCTACTAAAGTCATTTACCCCCTTCACTGCTCCTCTGCAGCTAGCTGAGGGGCAGAAGACGCATTAGGGTAATTTTCAACGACTCCATTTTTAATTAACCAGCAATTTAAGAGGAAAATTTAAAAGCGGCAAACAAAAGCCGCGGCTGCGGAGACCTGACCCGCCCTCCCTCACAAGTTGACCCCGCTACAGTCTTAACTGCTCGCCACGCGCCCAACGGCTGCGCTCCCGTCCCCGCCTCGCTGGGCGCACCTACCTGGGTAGGGCGGCAGGAGGCGCCCCAGTGTCTGATCACATAGGGGTAGCCCCGCGACGGACGTACGTGGCGGTTCCATAGTGTAGTGGTTATCACGTCTGCTTTACACGCAGAAGGTCCTGGGTTCGAGCCCCAGTGGAACCAACGCCGCTCGTTGTTTTCGTGCTTCCCCCCTCACTTTTTCATCGTTTCCTATAAAGCGATGAGTCTCGGTTTGCTTTCTACTTTTTCCCCCCCCAAGACGGGCAACCTTATAAGCGCGTAAAGAAAGGGCAAGCCCTGCCTGTGGCAGGAGAGGTGTGTGGTGAGGGGAGCTGAAAGGCTCTTCAAGTAGGAAACTCCATTCCACAGGCCATGTGCAATAGAGTATTTTTCTAAGAGTATGACCATAATTTAATTTGGGGTTGTTTGGCCTGGAGAAGACAAGGCAGACCTAGCTGCAGCCTTTCAGTTCTTAAAAGGAGCCTATAAGAAAGATCAGGAGAGGCTTTCAGCAGGGCTTCTTGAGATAGGACGAGGGGTAATGGTTTTAAACTAAAAGATGGGAGATACAGGCTTGATGTGAGGAAAAAATTCTTGACAATGAGGGTGGTAAAATACTGGCACAGGTTGGCCAGAGAGTTGGTGGTGTACCACCTCTGGGGACATTCAGGGCCAGGCTGGATATGGTTCTGAGCAATCTGATGTAGTTGAAGATGTCCCTGCTCATGGGAGGGGGGTTGGACTAGATGACCTTTGAAGGTCCCTTTCAACTTAAACCATTCTATGATGCTATGATTTAGACAATGTTGCTGCAGTGCTTGCTTTTTCCTCTAAAAAGCTCTATTTCCTGCAACAACATCAACCAAAATGCAGAGAGACCCAGCTAGAGCTGGCTTGTGTTAGCACCCTGAGGTACTGAAGCAGCTGGTGCTGTCTCCACCTGTCTGCCCAGCATGGCTCTGCGAGGCAGGATTTACAGGGTTTAAATCCAGTCGCTCACTTTACAGTACTCCCTGGGCGCCAGTTTTGTGGTGGTCGGTAGCCACCATGCCTCTGGTGCGGAAGGGATGCCCGGGGTAGAGCAGGGGCTGTGGGCTTGTCTGCACTGAGGCCTTTCTGAGTGTTACCTGGAAGGGCAAACAGGCAAATGGAAGCCTAATAAAACAGTGTTACCCCTTCTTTTAAGTCTGCCTGATACAGGGGCTCTTGGGGCCATTTTGCATCTTCCCATGGACCCCTTCTCACTGTTGCAGCTTAGGCCCGGACTGGCTGCTGCAGGAAGGTGCAGATGGGGCCTCTCCCTGCCTCAGGTCAAAGGCTTCATCCTCAGTGGGTGAAAGAGGAGTCTTTTCTCGACAGCATGGGCTTGCTATGGTCCCTGGGCTGGGTAACCAAGGGGACTACAGAAACCAGAGGCAGCCTTGGAGGCAGAGGGGAGGAGCCTGTGACTGCTTCTCAGGCAGGCTGTGCGAGCATCCACATGGCGGTGGTGAGGGCTGCAACTCAACGCATCCTCAAGGAGAGTTTTCTCCAGGGCAGACTGGAGTTTTCACTGTGTCGCTGTTGCTTCACCTCTGTGCTCGGAGAAGTATTTGAGTACAGGAGAAAAACTGTTTTCCCCTGTACTGCGGGTATTGCTTATTTTATTAATCAAGAAGGAAGAAGCCATCTGAGCTTGCCTTGGAGCAGTTTGAGTTATTACGTGTTGTCTCATTTTGCACATGCAAGCCTTTAGGAAAAGGGTAGCCTCTGGGCATAGATGCTGCCATGGCATTTGTCTGTGTGTGGGAGCCCTGATGAGTGCTGGGGCTAAAACACCTCTGCAGAAGGAGGAAGTTCCTTAGCTCTGCTGATCAGGGCAGGAGGGTGTGATCTACCTATCTTAAAGATGAAAGAGAAAAATCAGCTTAGCTGAAACTTCTCTTCATCATCATCATAAGAAAACTATGAATCCTTTGTCAGTGTTTGGTCTTACTAAAGAAACACTCTGGGGTGTGGGCAAGCTGCAGTTACAGATTGCAGTGCAATGTGCAGATACTTGGACCAGGCTGCAAAAGCTGTTTTGGGTAGAAGGCACACATATATTACATTGTAAGACCTAGCAGGGTAAGGTCATAACGTTAAGCACTGTAATGACACTAATAGCCTGTGTGTCCTGCAGCCTGAAAGTGCAGATGTTGTCAGCTCTGGCTTTCCTCTGCTTAACTTGGTTAGCACCGTGTGTGCAGCCCATGGGAGGTGAAGCCGAAGCAATGTATCCCACCTCTTGGGTAAACTGTCTTCCACAGATGGATACAGGCTCAAAGCTGAATCAGCTGTAGCTAGACTTTTCCTAATGTAGCGTATGCAAGCTTTTGGTGTAGGTACTTCCCATCTAATAGGGATGGTGGTCCCCATGGTGCCTACCCTGCCAATGACAGCCACAGCTCCCCCAGCTGCATGCATAACAGGGTGAGTGGGCCTGATCCTGGTGGCCAGCACCAGGTAACTATCTACACTGTGTTTTCTTTCATTTAGGGAAAAGGCTCCTTTTCAGAAGAGAACTTAAGCTCCCACTTCAGGCTTGTGGAAAGAATATTTTATTTCAAGATACAGATCTTCTGCATGTGTGGACCATCGTAGCTTCATCCATTTCAACAGGATCCAGCTCTTACCGGTTTGACTCAAGCTCTGAAAAACGTTGGCAGTCTTGCTCTCAGCACATCAGTATCCTTCTTCTGTGGTTCACACGTACATGTATAAATGTGTATTTTGTACATTCCCTAACTGTGCTAAAACTAAAGCACACCAGTCACACATTTGTGCTGAGACACTGAATGTCGTGTGTGTTCAGCTCCCAGACGCGTGAATCTCTACGTGCCGCTCTGATTTAGCTGTCTGGCAGTCTGACTTTGGGAGAAGCACGAAACCACTATGTGGAGTTGCACTTCTCTCTCATACATGAGTGCTTTTCTTACCTGCTTCCCTCTGAGGGCACACGTGCACACTGCCAGTCAGTCAAATGCCAGGAAGGCCTCTGTGCCCATATATGTGTTTGGGAGCTCATGGATACACAGCTCTGCCATGCTCAGAAGCAAATTCATTTCTCATACGGAGAAAGCTATGGGCAGAAAGTTCTAAGTCTGCATACAATACTGGCATAGAGCTCCTTAAATGGTGGTGAGCTGTATCTTTATCTGCTAACAAAGCCAGGCCAAAGTATGGACTGCAACACTGGCCTCCAGTCATCCATGCTGTTTAATTCTTAGCAAACTCCTGGTAAAATTGTGGTTCATGCCACCTAACCCAGCTGGGGAGGGACACATGTCAGGGAGCATCCCCAGGCAGGGTGTTGAACAGCCTCCACTCAGTTTGTTTCCCCTGTTGCCATCCCAGGGGGTTCACACCCTTACAAACCCCCATGCCTTCATGTCATGCCCCTGGAAATGCAAGCTGTACTCAAACTCATGTACTCAGAGCATTCCAGTGGTGCAGGGCAGCCTTTGTGTTATTTCCCACAACATGGGGGAAGAAAACACACCAAAATATCTGAGGACCATGAAAACATACCAAAATGTCTTAAAGCCAATGGGACACCAGCTGGACCTGGAGATGTGTGGCCAAGAGTGAACCTGCCCAGTCAGTTCCTGCCTCTCTTTTACATAGCACTGTGGGTATCACCAAACTCTCCCACTTTGGACCATTTGTACCAGCCATAGTTTTGTTCCATAATCAATGCAAGGCTAATTTTATCCTTTTCAATTTTTTTTTTTTTTTTTAAGGGCAAATGTAGCCCTTTCTGGTACTATATTGTGTACTGGCTTTAAATTGTTTCCTGTCTTCTGTACCTGAAAGTATTTGTATGTTCACTAGGAATTAACTACATGATTCATTTAGCAATGTTGTCTGCAGTGGCAGCACAGTTTTGGTCTCTACAGTTACTAAAATGAAGGCCCATGAACACCATTAGACACAAAGGGTCTGAACTGTGTAGAGTTTTAATATATTTTTAATATATTAAAGGCTCTTCTACTCTTCCTGCGAGCCAGTTCAATTTTTTTAATGCTACAGACACATTTTTAAACAAAGATTGCACTTTTTTTTTGTAGAGAGGGAGTTTTATAACTGGGAGCCCCCAATCCTGAAGTGTTCTTTGATAACAGCTGTGCTATTTCTGAACATGATCCCTGAGCTGTTACATTTCTTACACAAAATCAAGACCTATTTGAAAGGTGGAGTTAACCATAACCCATGGCTGATTTTAAAATGCTTAGGGTGGTAGGAGAGAATTTGGTTTCACTTTTTTAAAATACAGTAGGTGATTTCTCTTTGGGTGGGCAGATCTGCCTCCTAATGACTATGAGGTGAGAGGCTGAAGGTCTGATCTGGTTTTCCAAGAGATATGTGAATGAACGTATTTAAAGATTTTTAAGCTGGGATTTTCAAGACCGTGAGACTTAAAAATACCAAGTGCTCATCAATGCAAAGAGAGAATAGATATCCAAGTGTCTTCAGCAGCTCTGGAAATCTTTGTCTCTGTAGCCACGCTGCTTACTCACCCAGCCATGCACTGATGTTCCCTAGTGTTTGGGGTGAGTTGGCCCAGGTCCAAGAGGCAGGATGTCCATGTCCATTCAGGGGTCTGCCTGTGTTTGCCTGCCCTTTCTTTGAGGGTAGATTAAAGTGAGAAAAGTGTTGGGTTGAGCAGGTTAAACTGCTGAAGGCTGAGCAAAGCAGCAAGCCGCCCTTGGCAGGAGACTCATCACAGTCATGTTGCACACCCTGGTGACGGCAGGATGCAGCACTGGAGGTGCATCTGCAGAGGGATGCTGTCCCTGACATCCCATTTACAGAGTATTCCAAATCTGTGGGTACCCAGAGGCAGGTGAGATGAATCCTGCCCAGGAGACTGTTTCCGAAAAGTCATCATCCTTGTTTACACAGTGTTTTTTGAATGGATGTACACCAGAAAACTAGGGACAGATCTAGATTAATTCAGCAGCAGCATACATGATCTATGCAGCACTTTAATGTATTCTGCATGCATACAATCTGAGATCTTCTGAAACATAGAAAGCTTCTTCCAAAGCAATTGCTTTCAAAAACCTTCATTAAAAATTCACTCTTAATTGCACATAATTAACAGAGATCGGAGGAATGGGTGCAAGATCCACCAGAATCCCTGGCAGTCTGTTTATGTCTTGAATCTTTCAGTCATTTTAAAATCAAATGTATTACTCTCTTTGACGTAAGCTGATTAGAGGATACTATAGGTAGAACTGTTAGCAAAGGGAGGTTTACTTTTTTGGTTTGAGATTTTTACAGCTCAGAAAGTAAACTACTGAAATGTGCAATTTCCATTTGATCTACTAATTGCAGTTTTCAACCCCTTGCTATTAGGTGACTGAAAGAGTATTAAGGTCAGGGCAGATTTCTACAACTATTATTAGGAAAGGCATTGATAGTGTAGAGGTAAATAATTGGGATGGAAGATAATGAATACATACTACATACAACAGAAAATATATACTTGTCATGGTTTAACCCCACACAGCCCCACACAGACACTTGCGCACTTGCCTCTGGTGGGATGGGGGAGAGAATCGGAAGAGTGAAAGTGAGAAAAAACTTGTGGGTCGAGATAAAGACACTTCAGCAGGTAAAGCAAAAAATGCACACACAAGCAGAGAAAACAAGGAATTCATTCGTCAGGCAGGTCTATACCCAGGAAAGCAGGTCTCCTTCATGGTAATGGTGACTTGGGAGACAAACATCATCACTCCAAACATCCCTCCCTTCTTTTTTCCCAGCTGTATATGCTCAGCATGATGCCATATGGTATGGAATATCCCTCTGGTCAGTTGAGGTCAGCTGTCCCAGCTGTGTCCCCTCCCAGCACCTTGTGCACCCTCAGCCTACTTGCTGGTAGGGTGGTATGAGAAGCAGAAAAGGCCTTATCTCTGTGTAAGCACTGCTCAGCAATGGCTACAACATCCCTGAGTTATCAACATGGTTTCCAGCACAAATCCAAAACACAGCCACATACTGGCTGCTATGAAGAAAATCAACTCTACCCCAGCCAAAACCAGCACAACATTACATATATTTTATAAGCATTAGACAACTACATTTCTATGGGGGATATATGTGGTTTCTAGGTAGGTATGTCCCTGTTTAGTTGAACATATGTCTGCATACAGAATCAGATTTGCACTCAGAGTGTCAGTACCTCACTACTTTTTACCTCTTAAAAACTGTTACACATGACATCCTAGATGATTGAGCTTGACAGTAATAATTTTGTGGTTGGCTTGATGGTGCTTGATAAAATCATGAGAATGAAGGAGAGTAAGGTGCTTAGGCAATACTTAAGTTAATCTCATGCCTTCCCAGTAAGCCCAGCAGCATGCTAAGGAGCTATTCTCAAAAGAGGAAGGAAAAGATGCGGTTCAAGATGGGAAGCGTCCTGCTGTCTCTTCTTTTCTGGTACAAAGGTATGCACTTTACCTCCCAAGAGGCACTTTCAGATGTCTGTCTTTGTATTTCTTGTCCCATCCACATTTCTTCTTCTACCAGGGGCTGTGGAGTATAGAGAAAGCTCTTCTCTGCATTCTCATGGAAGCATAATAATTTGGGGAAAGTCAAAATTGTGGAGGAGATGCATAATTAATGTACATGAGTGAGCAGCGTTCTTACAGCTCTATGAATATTCAGTAGTAAAACTGTTTCACAAAATAATTGCAGTGTAAAAAATTTGCCATATAATTTGTCAAAATATGAATTTGCAAAGAAAATTGTAGTGCAGCTGAGCCAGTGTGTAAATAATAATGCTGATTTGAAAAATGAGGTACAGTATAATATGAAAGACTGATCGGTCCATCCTTAATCAAAACTCTTGATTAATGAAAAGCTGATCATTACCAGCAAGACATTGCTGATAGAGATCTGACCTTTTTTTAAAGTCTCTTTCAGGTGTATTGGCCTGGAAAAAACTTCCAAAGGCACTTTAGAAACAAAAAGCAATCATAAGTCAAGAAAAGTATCAATTCTGAAGCTTTCTCAAACTTACTTTTCTGAAAAGTAGCAATGAAAGCAGGTAAACCAGAGCTAGAAACAGCCAGAAAATTCAGGGTCATGGTCGCCTTCTGTGGAACCCAGCTGTGGAACAAGGAGATCATTTTTGTGGGTTGTGTTTAATTCTGGCTTCATCAAAACCTATAACAAAGCTGCTGTTGTCTTAAACAAGGCTGAGGTTGCTCTTGCTAGGTGCTGGGCATTATCTAACGACATTAATGTGTGAATAGAGTATGATCTGTCAGAATGGGGGACGAATTCATCAGATAATCCAGCTTCTCCCCCATGAATGTTGAATTATCAGTGTTTTGCTTTGTCTAGTTTTTTTCTATCCTTCTTTCTTTACTTTGAATATTTTGGTCTACCACATTTCATGGATAGGAAAGTGTTCTCCAAATAGCCATGCCTTCACATCATCCTTTTACGTTTGGCTGTACCCCCCTCTGTCTAATTGCTAGGGCTTTTTAATCTCCCAGCATATATTTGTGTGTTCTCCTCATACATTATCTGTTTGCTCTCCTTTGTTTCACCTGGGAAGGTTACTGGTAACTGAGCTTCTTGGAAGGCTGGGGTTTTTTTTACCTGGACTTCAGCATTTTTTCCCAATGCATGGCATAACCTGCAATTAGTCCTTGGAATGAGTTCATACCTTGCTCTTTATCCCAGACACAGCTTGCTTTTAATAGACACCCACCCATCAGGGTATTTTTGGAAAGGCTGCAGTGAAAAATTACTTGTACAATCTCTTTCCAGGCATCGCTCCTTTGGTATTGAATTTATTTTCTTAATTCAATGGTTTTCTTAGTTTAATGGCTTTCTCTGCTTTGTGGTCCATATGTCCTCTTCTGGATAAAGAGCAAGAAGTGGTGCTTTGCCCTGGTTCACCTCACACTCCTGCCTCTCCTACCATGGAGCAGGTGCTGCTAGGCCAATCCCCTAAGCCACGTGTGCTGAGGCCGTGATAAGCTCCTTAACTTATTTTCCCTGGCAGAACAAGTGGCTTAGAGGAGCACCCCCCACACCTTGGCTGGGCTTGTGTTTGCCAGCGACACCATCACAGCAGCAGCAATAGCATATGGTGCAGCAGGCAGGCTCCTGCGACGTGAGCCACAGCAGCTGCCGGGGCCCCTCCATATGGTGAGGGGGAGCACCCTGAGCCCTGGGTTGACACGAATACGCTTTTAGCACATTGAATGTGACATGCCTGTGCTGCATTATTCCAGCCATGCTCACTACACACTGGGAAATAAGCACATCTCAGCAGTTGAAAAGAATTAATTTCTTTTTTTCCCCACAAAAATCAAAATCAAAGGCCCAAACCCGCCTCAGATCACAGTAAATAACATCTTTAGTGCTGCCCTTTGGCATAATCAATACATCTAATGAAATTATTATGCAGGCAATGTTCTACATAGCTCTAAGCTCTAAGCAGGAAGGAGCAAACATGTCAATAAGATCAGAAATTGCCAAAAGTTTTCAAAGGAACGCTTTGGAGAAAAAAAAAAAAATTACCACACATCTCTTAAGAAGAAAAGGGTAAAAGGGTGATTTTTTTTTTAACTTTTTTGGGGTTTTTTCACGTATCTTCACAACATAAAAAAATGTGGAAACATTATGGAGACAGCTGGCATAAAAGAGAAATTAATATTAATTAAATAGGTATAATTGTCCTTATTTAAATATGGTTTTTATAATTTTCAGATAAATACCAGCAAATATTATGAGACAAAATACAAATGAATGAAAATGGATACCAAATACAAATCATTGAAATAAAGAAAATGAAATGGAAATGAAAATAATAAAATCATGAGAAAATCCCCAGAAAAGGAATAAGGAAAGCAGAAGCTGCATTAGAGCAGGAGAGAGGAGCTTAACATGAAATATGAGCCCTTCTCCCTTCTGCAGACTGGCATTGGTGCTGGTCCTGTTGCCTTCCTGGGGGGTGCCAGGGCCAAATACCATCTACAGAGTGGCTTCAGGTCGTGAAAGTCCGTGGATGAACAGCCTGCTTTCACCAGGACAGCCTGACTCCCAAAATCTTCTGGTGGACGCAGATTTGCGTATGCCCTGAGGGTCTCTGCCTGCCAGCATAGCTCCCAAGGACCATTTATAGCCTGCACGTTTTACAAGTAAAGGCACTCTTTGCACAGCTCAGTCCTATGGATCCTACTTAGCATGGCCATGGAAAAAGCCCTGAGGGGAAAACAAATGAGCAACCACCAAGTGACTGGGCGAGGGGTTTATGCCTGCCAAGGGGACCTGAGGACCAGCCAAGGTTGTCCCATCACCTCTGGCACAGGGGCAAGGAGAGATGGGGAAAATGCCACACATGATAGTGGCCTGGGATGTGGCAGCTTTCCCAAATGCACTGTGCTCGAGGCTGGTGCAGCCTGATGTGAGTCACCGTGCTTGCCTGGCACGATTTCCAGGGCTGGGATGTAAAAATAGCTGAGGTTAATAGTATAGCAACCCACAAACTAGCACCCAGTGGGCACAGAGGTACCACAGTGCTTTTTTCAGTGTCTCAGCCCCCTGTGCTGTACCTAAGCTCTGCTTCCTGATGCTCTCAAGGAAAACAGGGACTTGAAGTGGTGTGCCTCTCAGAAAATGTGTTAAAACCAGTGCCATTCATTCCACTCACCCCTTTTCCAGGTCTCCAGTCAGTTTTTCTGGTTTTTAAGCGTTTTTCCTTTCCCCTGCCCTATGTGCAGAAGGGAATCAGTTGACTAGCTATGCACCTAGAAGCCACCACGCTAGGAAAGGGATGCGTCATGAGGGAGTGCTCTTCACTATGAGGAGAGGAAATAATTTTGCTCATCTTTCTGAGCTCTGTTAAACTAAGTTGATGCTTGCAGAGATGAAAGACAAAATTAACTGTTTTCCAGATTAAGCTTTTAGACCACCTAAATTGTAAAGTCAAGAAATAAACAAAGTCATTAACATTTTCTACATACTTTACCTGCAATGGCCAGGTTTATGTGAACTTATTCCGGCAAATCAAGTGACTGACGTTTATTCTGTGTTATATTTTATTTCTCTGTTTTATTTTAAATGTGCTTTCTCATGCTTTCACATCTGTCATTAATTCTAGGCACCCTAAAAAAGGATGGCTTGCTGTCATGGCCCTATGGGCAGGATGTTCAATTTGATTTTTCAGAGTTGATCGTACCAAAATCCCTTATTGGCTTTTTGGATGCCCCATCCCTGGCAGTGTCCAAGGCCGGGCTGGATGGGGCTTTGATCAACCTGGTCTAGTGGAAGGTGTCCCTGCCCATGACAGGGGGGTTGGAACTAGATGATCTTTAGTGTCCCTGCCAACCTAAACCATTCTATGATTCTATGACTCTATGAAATGTACTCAGCCTTTGTTTGTGTTACTTCTTTGCACACTTACCTTCCTCCTTTCTTTCTCTGTTTAACCATGTTGTTAATGACCACAAATTTTCTGGGGACACAGTTACCTGTTCCTGTCATTAAAATTCCAGCAGCTGAGCTTCCTTGCTACTGCTTGCGCCTTCCTTTCCCCAGCTAGCCTCAAGTTGTGGCTGCTGCTTTATCCCACTTCCACCTCAGGAAACCTCTGTCCTCTCCACCCCAGCATTCCAGGACTGCTTCTGCCATCTCTTTTCCTTCTCCCCCAGACCTGGTCCAGTCCGTGAGGTATCTCTCCCCTCCAATCCTGCTCAGCATCAGGTGCCAAGTGGGGCTATCCCAGGGCCCATGCTTCAGCCCATTCCCATCAGGCACAAAATCATCCTCTGGTGCTTTCCCAGGCTCCTGTCCCCAAATCCTGCACTATGAGATGGCATTTTTGCATGGCAGTGCATGGGACATGCCATGCTGCAGGGCGGGATGGAGGGACAGGAAAGGTATATGCCTTATCTTCCTGCCTCTCACAGACTTGCACAAATAATAATTTATTTCACTGAACACTGGTTTGCTGAATGTCTGGGAGGGAGGGGGCCTGTTAATAGGGCTTTTTCCTTTATAATGTTTGGGGTTTTTTTAATCTTGTACTTTTAAAACAAAAGCCCCTGGCGACTGTGCAGGACTTACGACTCTCCCATGAATTGCAACAATTCGTTCTGCCTGACCTACACTTACCAATTATCTTTATAACCTTCCTTGAAGGCAAACATGCTCACTATAAAAGCATGCTGGCCATCACATTTTTAGACTATTGGCAGCCAGCTTTCCTCTTCATTTCCTTTGTAGGACAGGACCCGTCACAGCTGTAAACACACCAATATATCAATTACTACTTTTTCTGGCCTACTGCAGGCAAGGGCATCTTTTCCTCTCCTTTCATCTCCTGATGCCAGGGATCATCAGGCCATGTTGCTCAGGAAGGACTGCTGTGTTTACCCCAAGTCAAGCCTGCTGCTTCCTTGTGCCTCACACTGCAGCTGCCGGACAGCTGAGGCACTTGTGGGAGTGAGCCCTCAGCCGTTAACCTTTTCTAACTCAAAAAGGCAAAGCTGACCTCTAAATCACATGTCTAAATGAAAGTTGAGTGCCTGCAGACAGAAGGAGCCAACTCTGCAACCCCTCAAGCTCGGACCTACTTGGTGACTGCTGGGCAGTAGGGATGCATGGCAGGCTGTGCTGGCTCGGGTGCCATGGGCTGGAGGGGCAGGAGAGGCACCTGAAAACCTGCATCTCATGCCCCTGGTGCCAGTGCCACTCCAGCAGCATCATCAAACAGAGCATCAAGCAGGCAGGAGAGGCACTGCACTGCTTTAATTGGCAAAGATGGTACAGTTTTGATAGGTGATCAAGTCCTGGTTTGTATTGTATTGTATTTGTATTGTATTGACCTATGACAGGCAGTATTAACTTAAGCCACCTTCCCTCTGGTTTCAGTTGACCTGCTTTGCCCTGTGTGGCACAGCATGGAGGTGACAATGCACTACATGGCCTTGGGCTTGCACCTCTGCTTTGCTTTTCTTGTTGCACAATGCATCCCAGGTCTTGGCTGGATGACATCTGTGCTGGGAAGGGTGGAGTGCGGTGTTGTGTGTGGCCCTCAGCCTACACTTTCCGAGAGGCCAGATTTGGAGACATGCACTCACGACTTCCTGCTGAGCTTGATGATATCTGGGTGCCTCCTGCCTCCCTCTTGGGCCTGACTAAAAGCCACATCTTTTTATTGTAGATTGATGTTTGCTTCTACTCCCAGGGCTGATGCCTTGGGTTAATAAGTTCCTGATGCCAGAAATGCTGCCCTGGGACACTGAAGCAAGGGACACCATCTCTGTGTTCAAGAAAGGATTTTCCTTTTTAAATTTCTTTATAATTTTGTTCTTTGCTAGGGTCTTTCTTTCAGACTCCTTATACATTCAGGCTCAGTGTCACATGCAAGGAGCTGTTGCATTTCAGTAATAAAAAGAGCTTTGTATATAGTTTATATTTCAGCTGATTATAATTGCACAGTGTCTGTGAGTCTTTTGAGATGAAACTTGCTATAGAAATGTGAGATTTAAATTCCCAGCATTAGTTGGAGCTTCCTAGGCTCAGCAAATTGACAGTGTATGAATGAATAAATCACAACTAGATTTTAGTGAATAATTCGGAGTCTAATTCATTTGGTGAAAAGGTCCTCTTTCTGTATTCACAAAACCTCTGCTTGGAGATGAGGGGTTTCTAATGGCTCTTGCATACAAGTTTTTGCCTGCTCAATAGCTTGGTCCTTAGTGGCTTGCAGATTCCCTCCTGGTATTGAATATATGATGTTTGACATTTGTGTTAATGAGTTAGCAGCAGCCATGGGACTATTTTTTTTAATTATTTTGTTTTCATAGTTGACTGGGCACTATACTGATGGTCCAAATGCTATTAACATAGCCTGCTTTGGACTTCACTAGAAAAAGCCATTGCTCAGTGACAGGTGGGAGACAAACCAGGTCAGATGCTACAAAAATCTCTTGTGGCTCTTCCTCTACAGACACAACAACTGGTTTTCTCTAAGAAAGGAAAAAAAAAGAGTCTTGTATGTAAGATGGATTGGAAAGACCTATTTACATTTCATTTTCCTCTATCCCATCCAGAGGGAGTGTTCTCAGGCCAGACACCTTGCAGGGTGTCCCATCTCCTCCAAAGGCATTGGTGATTTGCAGTGGCACCAGGCTGGGATTTCACCCTTGGGGCTCACCAACTCACACAAGGCACAATAAGAAAGGGAAACTGTGAGGCAGGAAGATGGCAAAAATGGATAGAGGCAAAATCAGCTGTAAAGCAGAAGCCGAGGGGGCTGGCCTGGGTTTCTCCTCAGGATGTTTCAGGTGTATCTGATCAGAAAGAGGAGATGCCAAAAGCATCAAAAAGAAAACACAGTGAAAGAGTAGGACTCACACAGACACACATAGTGCTCTGTTCATGCCCATGTTCTCTTGCTTTCCCCTGCAGTTAACTTGGGAAAATACAGTAGATTTGTCAGTCCTTCCTCACTTTACTTGTCCTCAGCTCAGGAGTAAATGTTCATTGCATTTCCTAACGCTTGCGGCCTTTTCATTTCTGATCTCTCTATTCTTCCTTCCACGCCCGCTGCTGCAGCTGCCATGGCCCTTTCCCCTGGAGAGGTAAGAGTCTCTGGCTGGTTTGGCTGTTGGGCAAATGCTGAGGGTTTGGCATTGCTCAGTTCTGGTGCCTCGGGGCAAAAGGAGGGATGGCACCTGAGCCTCCAAGCCCAGGCACATACTTCCACCTCTGAATCCAAGGGGCAGTCATCACATGTTTCATGCCAGGCTGAAATGAAGGACGGGACTCAGAGAAGGTATAGCAGCCTGGGTGGGTGCTTCAGTACTCAGATTTATCTCACGTCACTATTGTTGATAACTATGTTGATTTATTACTGGTTTTTACCTTCCCTTAAGGATGAGAGACTGGAGCTGTGGCACAGCAAGGCTTGCAAATGTGACTGTCAAGGAGGTCCTAACTCAGTGTGGTCCAGCAGGACTAACAGCTTAGAGTGCATGCCAGGTAAGGGGCCAGTGCACTTTTAGCCATGTCTGTCTGGTGATCTTCAGCAGCTCCCCCCATTTCACCCTGCAGTGCAGAGGTGGCACCTTACTGGTACTTGTGCCAATCCCAGCTGCTGGTGGGGCCAGGGGGGCTGTACCAGTGGGAGATGCAGGGTGACACTGCATCATCAGGCACAGGAACAGTAGCAGCAGAGGTCATGTGTGGACCTTGGGAGATCACCCCGTGTGGCCTAGGCTGGTGGATGCCAGTGGGTGCTTGCCTGCCCTGTCCTACAGCCCTCCAGACAGGTACGGGAAACTGCCTGGGGCAGCTAACACAGTATGCTGTAAGAAACCTTTTGTACCACCTGGGCTCATCTTCTCTTGCTGAAGTTTAGCCTGTGACTTTGTGTCCTCTTTCCAAGGGTCAAGAAAAACAGCTTATTCTTTCTTTGCAGCGTATTTTTATACAGTAAAACACCACAAATGTGGGGGCTTTTTTAAGTTTTCTCCAAGCTGCCTCTGCCCAGCTCCTTCAGCCACTCCTCACAGATCATGTTTTACAGGTTTCTCATCAAGCTCTTTGTTCACCTCTGCCACATTTTCCCTGCTGTGTTATTCCAGCAAGGTTTTATCAGTGCCTGACTCACCTTCAAGTTTAGCTCGTGTGTTCCACAGAAGCTGCACTCTAATTTGTGCCTCTGTCACACTGATGTGTTCATCCCAGTTGCAGCTGGGTGGCATGCCGAAAGTGGCATGCCACTGCCTCATGCCCACTAGCAACCACTTCCTCCCAGCTCCTGTAAGAGGCTATGCAACTAGTTGAGGTATGTTATGCTGCCCCATTTCCCCAGGGGAGATACACAGGGGAAACATCACCCCAGTGCTTGGTGTCATGGCTGCCCTGGAGGAGGAGGAGGTTAAATGAAATCTTGGAATAGCTCTCAGTGGAAGTCAGGACAGACTAGAAAGCAAATAAAACATGTATTGACAAGAAGATATGACACCATTGGCAGAGCTTGCCACAAACAGAAATGTGAGGTGAAAACCCCCAGTTGTTTCTATTCAATGCTTCTGCTGAACCTGAAGGTTTCGCTCCTGCAGTGTGAGGGAGCTGACAAGAACAGAGGCTTTCCAGTCATCCTGGTCGGGCCATCTGCTTTCTGTGAGCTCTCCCTCCCTCTGTGCATCTTGCTCCTCTGGAGGCCACATCTGCCTGGGGCTCATCCAGCTTGAACATTGCCCACAGGCTTCTTCCCTGTCTGGAGAAACTACAAGGGGAGAATTCAACCACTGTGCATGGGTAGTGTCTTGCCCCCAGAGCAGAGCAGCCCCAAACACCCCCAGTAAAGGAGTAAAGGGTTATGGCTTCTCACACTGTCATTCTGGTTTCTGCAGCTGTTATCTCCATAGGGCTGCCTGCTGGGGTAGGTCTGAAAGGGAAAAAGGCATTTGCAGTAGATAGCACTTGTGATGCAGAAGAATCACTTTTAGGAGTTCCAGAAATGACACTTTATATGTCCTGTTGTGAGGCTTTCCTCCAGTGTCTTATGCAAGAAACCCATATGCACTACCCCAAACATGAGCCTGAGCTGGTACAGCCCCGCCTGGGCTTACCACTTCTTCAAAGTGCTGGCTACCACAACTCTTCTTTGTCATAGGATCATCAATGAGCCCACTGTCCTTTGGCAAAGACACCTTTAATGAAATGTTTCTCAAAGCCCCGTCCAACCTGACCTTGTGTAATTTCAGTGATGGGGCATCCACAACTTCTCTAGGCATTCTGCTCCAGTGGCTCAACAACAGTGTCACAAAAAAATTTTTCTCTATGTCCAATATAAACCTACCTGCTTTCATTTTAAAACTTTGTTCCTTGAAAGGGAAGGAAAGGAGAGGAAACATGGCAGGTTTGGTTGATCTCTCCATGGCTGAGGGACACGTGTGAGAGGAGCAGCTCTAGGTTTCCTGGCCAGGCTAGTTGTGAGGAGTGCTCTCGCACATTAGCATTATGTAGCTGAGTAATGAAGGTATCTTCCTTGACTAATAAAGGCTGTTCTTCTGAATAATGGATCTCCTCACTGTATCTCCCAGCTTGTCTCTCTCCCCAGCCCAGCCCAGCCATAGTGGTGAGGCCTCACACCTCCACTGCCTGGTGATGCTTTGCAGAGCAGCCGTGCTGATGTGCTGCAGAGCTGTCTCTGGCAGGGCTGGAGGGGAGTAGCGGGCCTCACAACCACTCCATGAGTTTTCTCCAGGTTTGCGGTAACAGCTTTAAATGGCTCAGCCGGTTTGGCCAGGAGGGCACCAGGCATCTTTTTGCGTGTCTGTGTGCATTGGGCAGCTGGACATGCCAGAAGGTGACCTGTTAATTTAATTACAGTTGTGTGGTCAGAGGATTAGTATTGCTAAAAGTAAAGTTACGCAGTGTTTGAAATAAGCCTGCCGAGTAGTAAACAACCCAGGGCCACTCCAGCCCAGCAAGGGTTTTAACGTGGTGGAAAAGCATGATGTTTCCATGCCTGGAGGAAAATGGGACAGCAGCTATGTTCTTCCATGGGGAAAAAACATGTTAATGAGGTACTGACTGAGCAAGATATGTTAATGAGATATTGATGCATAGGATATCGACATAGCGGAGCTTGCTAATGAGACATTGACTGCATGGCTGCAGTATTGGGCCATTGAACCGGGGAAGCTGCAGTCGTGCCAAGCCCTGGGTGCCTGCTGATGTTCCCTGCATGTCTGTCATTTGTAACAAAAAAACCTCACAACTATGTTGAGGCAGCATGTAGGTGCTCTGTATGGCAGCATGACTAAAGGCTTGCCTTCCAGAGCACTGTGTGGTGACTCACTACGGAAGTTTTTAATAGTGAATGAGTATTTCTGCCCCTAGGGGTTTTGCAGACAGCAGAGTCTTGCTGAACTTCTTGCTGTGGTGGAAGACAGCTGTGGGATCAGGTTTGGTAGCCTGAAGATTGGAAGGCAAAACCTCAGATGGAGATCCTTAAGCCTTCAGCAGGGCCAAGCATGAGATCTCACTGGCACCAGAGTATCCACAGGTTTTCCACAAGACAAGACTTTCTCCAGATACAAAGACAGTCCCCGTAGCAGAAAATGCAGAAGATCTGAGGGATGATCAGAGCAGACTCAGCAATTTTGCCATGCAGGCATGGCTATAAATCAAGTCAGTGAGGAGGAGCAGAAGGAGATAAAGCCCAGTAAGAAAAGGCATTTCTCCAAGAACCAGGCAGAGACTGACAACCTGGAAGCTGGATTCAGGTCAATGGATCCCAGTCTGGATCTGCTTCCACAGGCTTGCAAGAAGGAAATTTGGACTGCAACATCTGAATAAAACCTTCCCTTCAAAATGCTGCAGGCAGCACAGGTTTAATAAGTTTGATAGAGAGATAAGAGTTAGAAATTCATACAAGAGTTAAAAATGAATACGCCATGGCCCTGTGCAGCAAATACTGCAGGGTTTGTAGTCTGGGTCTAAGAGCATCCCCACCATCCTGCCCAACAGGGAGCAGTGAAACCACAGAAGGTTTTGACAACATGGGTGCAAACACACCCAGGGAACAAAGACACCCTTAAGGTATTTTTAACTTTGCTCTGCAGAGTGCCCCTATCACAAGCCCCTGGGCTTCGAGTCTGGCGCTGTCACCCCGGACCAGATAAGCTGCTCCAACCCTGAACAGTACACGGGCTGGTACTCCTCATGGACGGCCAACAAGGCCCGCCTCAATGGTCAAGGCTTCGGGTGAGTCCAGAAATGCCTCCCCAGGGGGCCCCAGGGACCAGGGACCAGGGACCCTTGTCTGTGTGGGAACATGAGGGCCTGCCCAGGAGGGCAGTGGTGGCGGATGTATTGGGTCCAGTGGTGTCCCCCCAGGTGTGCATGGCTCTCAAAGTACCAGGACAATGGCCAGTGGCTGCAGATCGACTTGAAAGAGGTGAAGGTGATCTCGGGGATCCTCACGCAGGGGCGCTGCGACGCCGATGAGTGGATGACCAAGTACAGCATGCAGTACCGCACCGACGAAAACCTCAACTGGGTTTACTACAAGGACCAGACCGGCAACAATCGGGTCAGTGGACTTTGCACTTTAGCCATTGGTGCAGGAGTGGCCTCTTTGGTGACATGAACAAATCAGGTCCTGCTGGGGAGGTGCCACTAGAGGGGGGTTCTGTGGGAGGAGCAGGGTGGATGTGGCCTGGTGCCCACCCCAAGTCCAGGGGCAGAACAGAGTTAGGGCATCCTCCCACATGGTGAGGTTGAGTTCCACACTGACCAGCCACAGATGGACAGAATGAATTTTAAATATTTTCTAATGATAACAGGGGACTCCAGATTAAACTTGGAGGCATTAGCTGACAGAGGAGGCAGCACCTCCACGATGGAACCTCTTTCTTGTCTGCAGCCACAGATCCCCAGCCATAGCTGAGCACTGCAAAATGGGGGCTCCTTTTGCCATAAGTTCAGGGCTAGTGAATGATGACAATGCAGAAAAAACCCTGAGACAAAATCTAGAACTAGTTAGTCACAACCTGCTGAACTACTGTCATGCTGCATTTAGGGGTTGGTTTGAAGCAAAAAATTGCACTGGGGAGATGGTACAGTGGTGCCTGTTGTACATCTGCAGCCCACCTGGGCTGGGGAATGCCACAGCTGCTGCCTCCTAGTCATCCTCAGTATCGATCTGTAGGGATCGCCCCATCCCAGCATGGGAGGCTCTGGTGGCTTTGCTGAAGTACTGGTCCCTGTAGCCCTGGGGAGACGCTGAGTTTTCGCTGAAAACAGGTCTTGGCAGGAGGAGATGTGGCAGCATGGCCAAGTGGAGGAAAAAGGCCCCTGAATACATTTTCTGTCTAAATCAGTGTGTCTGGGAGCCCTGCTCATGAAATGCAAACAGTCAAGGCCAACCATGCTCACTCCAAACATGCGGTGCCTTGCTACGGGAAGGCAATTGAGAGAGAATGGGGAAAGATTAAGTCCAGCCTAACCATAAAAAGTGCAGGAACAGCAGGAGCAAAGTGACTTACTCAGAAAACCCTGTCAAAGTGACAAGTTTTCTGCACCTGGCTATTTTTAGTCTTTAATTTTGGAGGTGAAGGAGAGGGAGCCTCCTCCTTCTCTGCTCTTCACAGGCACGCCACACTCATGGGGCAAGATTTCCAGCCTCCTAACCACCTGCCCACACCTCTCTCCACAGGTTTTCTATGGCAACTCGGACCGCTCGTCCTCAGTGCAGAACCTGCTGCGGCCGCCCATTGTGGCCCGCTACATCCGCCTCATCCCACTGGGCTGGCATGTACGCATTGCTATCCGCATGGAGCTCCTTGAGTGCCTGGGCAAGTGTGGCTGAGCACCATCCCCTGGGGCAAATGTGTAGGTGTCCACCTGTGCAGCCAATCTGCCTGGCACCAGCACTGGCTGTGGCCACAGCCCTTCAGTATGAATGCCCAGCTTGCAAACAGAAGGGCTATCTTGAATAAAATGTTGTTTCACACCATGCCTGGTGATCATAGAATCATAGCATAGTTTGAGTTGGAAGGGACCTTCAAAGGTCATCTGGTCCAACTCCTCTGCAATGAGCAGGGACATCTTCAACTAGATCAGGTTGTCCAGAACCACATCTAGCCTGGACTTGATTGTCTCGATGGTGCATCCACCACCTCTCTGTGCCAGTATTTTACCAGCCTCATTGTAAAAAATTTCTTACAGAATCACAGAATGGTTTGGGTTAGAAAGGACCTTAAGATCACCAATTTACAACCCCCTGCAGGGGGGCAGGGCAGGGACACCTCACACTAGACCATGTCAATCCAAGACTCTGTCCAACCTGGCCTTGAACACTACCAGGGATAGAGCATTAACCACTTCTTTGGGCAACCCATTCCAGTGACTCACCACCCTCACAGTAAAGAACTTCTTCCTTATATCTAACCTGAACTCCCCCTGTTTAAGTTTGAACCCATTACCCCTTGTCCTATCACTACAGTCCCTGATGAAGAGTCCCTCTCCAGCATCCTTGTAGGCCCCCTTCGGACACTGGAAGGCTGCTATGAGGTCTCCACGCAGCCTTCTCTTCTCCAGGCTGAACGGCCCCAACTTTCTCAGCCTGTCTTAGTAAGGGAGGTGCTCCAGCCCCCTGATCATCCTTGTGGCAGCCCTATGGACTTGCTCCAACAGCTCCATGTCCTTCTTATGTTGGAGACACCAGAACTGCACACAATACTCCAAGTGAGGTCTCACAAGAGCAGAGTAGAGGGGCAGGATCACGTCCTTCGACCTGCTGGTCATGCTCCTCTTGATGCAGCCCAGGATATGGTTGGCTTTCTGGTCTGCGAGTGGACACTGAAGCCGGCTCACGTTCAGTTTCTCATCAACCAACACCCTCAAGTCCTTCTCTGCAGGGCTGCTCTGAATCTCTTCTCTGCCCAACCTGTAGCTGTGCCTGGGATTGACCTGACCCAGGTATAGGACCTTGCACTTCACTTTGTTGAACTCTATGAGGCTGGCATGGTCCCACCTCACAAGCATGTCAAGGTCCCTTTGGATGGCATCCCCTTCCTCCAGCGTATCAACTGAACCACACAGCTTGGTGTCATCGGCAACTTGCTGAGGGCGCACTCAATACCACTGTCCGTGTCACCAACAAAGATGTTGAACAAAACTGGTTCTAAAACTGATCCCTGAGGGACACCACTCATTACTGGTCTTCAACGGGATATTGAGCCTCTGACCACAACTCTTTGCATGTGGCCATCCAGCCAGTTCTTTATCCACTGGGTGGTCCATCTATCAAATTGATGTCTCTCCAATTTAGAGACAAGGATGTTGTGTGGGACAGTGTCAGACGCTTTGCATAAGTCCAGGTAGATGACGTCAACTGCTCTGCCCCTGTCCATCAGTTCCATAGCCCCATCATAGAAGGCCACCAAATTGGTCAGGCAGGATTTCCCCCTAGTGAAGCCATGCTGGCTGTCACCAACAACCTGGTTGTTTGTCATGTGCCTTAGCATATCTTCCAGGAGAATCTGCTCCAAGATTTTGCCAGGCACAGAGGTGAGACTGACTGGTCTGTAATTCCCTGGGTCATCCATTTTCCCCTTCTTGAAAGTGGGGGTTATATTTCCCTTTTTCCAGTCATTGGGAACTTCACCTGACTGCCATGATTTTTCAAATATGATGGACAATGGCTTAGCAACTTCATTCGCCAGCTCCTTCCGGACTCGCAGATGGATTTCATCAGGTCCCATGGACCTGTGTACGTTCAGGTTCTTAAGATGGTCTCCAGCCTGATCCTCTCCTACAGTGGACTTAGGGTCTTCATTCTCACAGTCCTTGCATCTCCCTTCCAAGACTTGGACGGTATGGCCAGAGCACTTGCCGGTGAAGACTGAGGCAAATGAGTCATTGAGAACCTCAGCCTTCTCCAAATTCAAGGTAATCAGTTCTTCTGATAGCTTCTGGAGAGAGTCCACATCATCCCTAGTCTGTCTTTTGCTTGTGACATACCTATAGAAGTGTTATCTTTCACATCCTTTGCCAGACTTAATTCTAACCAGGCCTTAGCTTTCCTGACCTGGTCCCTAGCTTCCCAGACAATGTCCCTGTACTCTTCCCAGGTTGCCTGTCCTCACTTCCACCTTTTATAAGCTTCTTTTTTCCTTCTAAGTTTTCTCAGCATTTCCTTATCCATTCATTGGTGGCCTCCTGGCCTTCCTGCTGCATTTCCTTCTAGTCAGGATGCAACACTCCTGAGTTTGGAGCAGGTGAATATCAACCAGCAATCTTGGGCCCCCCTGCCCTCTGTGGGGCTTTATCCCATGGAATCTTACTGAGCAGGTTCCTGAAGAGGCCAAAGTCTGCTCTCTTGAAGTCCAGGGCAGTGAGCTTGCTGCACGCTCTTCTCACTGTCCTGAGGATCTCAAACTCGACCATCTCACGATCGCTGCAGCCAAGGCTGCACTGGAGAATCACATTCCCCACCAGAACCTCCTTGTTGGTGAGTATAAGGTCAAGCATGGCACCTCTTCTTGTTGGCTGACCTGTTACTTGCAAGAGGAAGTTGTCTTCCACACAATCAAGGAACCTCCTGGATTGCTTGTGCCGGGCCGTACTGTCGCTCCAACAGATATCAGGATGGTTGAAATCCCCCATGAGGTCAAGGGCCTACAAGCATGAGGCTAGTCCTATCTGTCTATAGAGAGCTTCATCCACATAATCCTCCTGAGTAGGCAGCCTGTTACAGATCCCCACAGTAATGTCACCCATTGCAGTTCTCGCTTTGAACCTGACCCAAAAGCTCTCTGTTCACTCATCATCTGTCCCCCAGATAGAGTTCCATACTCTCCAGCCTATCACTGACATAAATAGGAACTATCTCTGCCTGGCCTGTCTTTCCTAAAGAGCCTATAACCTTTCATTCCAACACGCCAGTCACAGGAGCCATCCCACCATGTTTCTGTGATTCCAACAATGTCATAACCCCAGAGATGTGTGCACATCTCTAATTCCTCTTGTTTATTCCCCATACTATGGGCGTTTGTATAGAGGCATCTGAGCTGAGCTCCAGTAAAGCCAGCTCATTGGCTGGAGTGGCTGAAGTAGCTCTACATTGCTCCCAGCATTTATTACAGGTGCTGGCAACTGACTGGGAGCGTTGGGATGAAATGATGCCCCCTTCCCCCAACACATCTAGTTTAAAGCTGCCTTGACCAGTGTCGTGGTTTAAGCCCCGGCTGTAAATTAGAACCACGCAGTCTACTTCCCCCCCCCCCACTCCCCAGAGGGATGGGGAGGAGAATCGAAAGAATGTAACTCCCACGGGTTGAGATAAAAACAGTCCAGTAACTCAGGTATAACACAAATCACTACTGCTGCCACCAATAATAATAATGATAAGAGAAATAACAAGGGAAGAAAATATGATACCGCTCGCCGGAAAAGAGCCCGACCGAAAAGAGGACGTGCCCTTCCGGGTAGCTCCCAGTTACATCCCCGGGCATGACATGCTGTGGTATGGAATACCTCTTTGGCTAGTTTGGGTCAGGCGTCCTGTCCCTGCTTCCTCCCGGCCCCTCCTCCTCCCTGGCAGAGCATGAAACTCACAAAGTCCTTGGTCAGTCTAAACATCAGTTGTTATCAGCTCTTCCCAGGCCAAAAGTCAAAAACACAGTGCTGCAACAGCTACTAAGAAGGAGAAAAACTGACTGCTACTGCTGAACCCAGGACAACCAGCCTGTTATGTCTCCTACCAAAGCAGCTCTTCCCCTTCTTTGTCAGACCAGCTCCACCAGCCTCCAGTAGGCCTGGCCTCCCAAATAGAGTCCCATGTTCTAAATAACCAATGCCCCAAATTACTACTCTTCTAACCATTTATTAACCTGCCAAATTTGCATGGCCTTTTCAAGGTCCTCCCCTTTGACCTGGAGAATTGATGAAGAAACTATCTGAGCTCCAGAGCCCCTAACCACCTCTCCCAGGGCTCTGTCATCCTTCTTAATGATTCCCAGGCTACTGCTGTCCGTATCACTAGCACCCACATAGACCAGAAGAAGTGGGTAATAGTCAGGGGGCTTATTAGGCCAGGCAGCCTCTCAGCAACGTTCTTGATCCAAGCCCCTGGTAGACAACACACATCCCTTAAGTTCAGGCCGAGAGATGGGTGCCTCTGTGCCCTTCAAAGTAGAGTCCCCTACAATTATGACTCCTTGCTTTCTCCTGGAGGCACCCATAGTGATATTCTTGACTGGTGCATCAGCAGGACGTTCATTTGGTGCGGTGTGAGTTTCGTCGTTAGTCCCCTGCACACTGTGAAGCAATTCTGGATGGGGACGTTAGAGTTCGGAGGAATCCTCTTCACTTTAATTGTCCTCTTCCGCCTGTATTTTTTTTTTTTTTTTTGTGGGTTCTTTTGTTTTGTTTTGTTTTCATTTTATTTGTTACCAGCTCCCAGCTCCCTGGATTACTGCCTTCCTCCTTTTCTGTAGGCGCTATGATGGATGCTTGAGGCCCCTGCACAGTCTGGGCCTGGAGCAAGCAGCCCAGCTCCCTCTCAGCTTCCCTGACACCTTTCAGCAACTGATAGTGTCCCGCAGCTCAGCTCCTACTGCAGGAGGGCTCCACTAATGGGAAATCCTTTCTGACCAATTTGGTGGCATTCTGTGATGGGGCTATGGAATATAGCTCTGTATGACAAGCTCTGACGTAGGTCTGAGGGGCTATCTGCAGTGCAGGTCCCATGGGAGGCCAGTCCCCTGATAGACCGCTCAAGAAATAAACCTATGGGAGAGAGACCAGCGATCATTCTGCATTTCAAGGATTTGAACAAATGTGCTGGAGGGATTTGTTGCCAATCTCTAAATCTGTGCCCTCTATACAGTACCCTTACGTGATACTTAGCAGAAGGCTTTAAAACTGTTCTACACAACTGAGTCAGTTACTTGTTTTTCCTGAGTGTTGCAGGGAAAAGCTGCTAAGTCCACGGGGTTTAAACAGAATTGGGATCAAAACACTTTATTGAGATACCAAGAACATGGAATTAGGCAGCAGTCAGTGAAGTGTTTCATTCAAGTAGTAATACAAGAGGTAAACCCCCACATGAGACACATGAATGTTAATAAACATAAGCAAACACCTAAACACCCTGTGTAAAAAACGTAGAAGAGATTTCTTAAATTCTTCTTTCCGAGAAGAAGACCTCACCATAAGCAGCCTAGTACCAAATGTCACTTGGTGTATTGATAAAGAATGGTGAGGAAATCCTGCATGCTCTCTATGTTTCTGTAAAGTTCATGCAGAGGGAACCAAAACGCCTTTCACCTCTGGGATTGCCACATACAAATGTCTGTACGTGGAATTGCTACAGTCTGAACACACAGATTAATTTACAGGCACACCCAGCAGCGGTGCCCAGCGTGTGGCCGCCGTGGGCAGCGACATCCCCCTGGGTCTCCTGGGCGCAGGCACTGCCTCAGGGCCAGCATCCCAAAGGCCTTTCCCAAGGGATGCTGGGTGAAGGGGCAGCAGCAGCAGGGCTGCGGTGGGCAGGGCTCTGGGGGTCCCGTCACCCCCGTGTCATAGTGCCAGCACCCAGCAATGTAGCATCACAATGCTCTGGGGCAGTATAAGGCAGCCTCCTCCCGTGTCCCACTGCCAGAGTGCCCAGCACTGCCACCGGGACAGAGCTGGCAGCCTGCAGACACCCGAGAGGAATTCCTTGAGGCACCAGTGGAATTACTTGGAGGGGCTGAGGAGAGAAGACTGCCCAAAGCTGCTGGAGTTTCTCTGCTGCAATTCCAGCTCCCAGAGGAGCCACACTCACAGCTCATCAGATGGATGGATGGAAATCCTGTTTCAGTCTTCATGGACATCGCCATCCTCATCTTCCGAGGAGATAGTGTAGTGTAGCCATAAGAAATAGGATTGACAGATGGCCCAGTGCCCTCCCCCAGTGCTCTATAGCTCCCACTGCCAGGCACAGGAAACGTTCTTGCCCCCAGGGTTAATCATGCCAGTGGCATTTTGCTACTCCTGGAAGCCCCTGAGATGGCTCCAGATGAAGGCAGAAAAGGCAGTGTCACTGTCCCCTTAGAGCCATAACCAGCCCGTGGACCAGGAGCAGGTCTTGCTCACATGCTCAGGGAGTAGCTGATCGCCAGTACTGGGGTCAGGAAGCAAATTTTCCCCCAGGGCAGATTGGCACTGGTCCCGGGGGGGTTTTTTGCCTTCCTCTGAGCACTGAGCATGACCACTTGTCAGGGCTCCTTGGTCCATTCTAGCTTGGTTATTGCCTGGTGCTCATGCTCCACAAAGGTGGCCCCTCATGTCCTGCAGCTGGGGGTGGAAAGGGCTTTTTTCCCCCCAGGCTGGACTAGCAAGCATCCTTGGGGTTTTTTGCCTTCCTCCACAGCCGAGCACAGCCCCTTCATGGGGCTCCTTTGGCTTGTTGAGGCCCAAAGGCAGCTGCTCCTGCTCCACGCAGGTCGCCCTCGTGCCCCTCATCCGGGGAGAGGCAACCTTCTGCCTCTGGTGGCCCTAGGACTTGCTGCTTGTCCTCTGCAGCATTGAGCACCATCCTTGTTAGATCTTCCCCGGCCTATTCTGGCTGGGTTCTTGAGCTGCTCTCACACCACCAGGGCACCGCTCTGAAAGATTTAGGAAAAGTAAACATAATCTAAGCTAAACTAGACTGAAATTAACTGAACTGAACTAAACTAACTTCATAAATATATAAAATACTCTTTCCACCTGTAAGCTTTCCGATTTCTGCCTCCACCAGGGCGCACCGAGTGCAGCCCTGCCCATTGCGCACCCTCGCCTCACAAGACCAGCGCAGGCCCTCTCTACACCCCCAGCTCCGCGCTGCAGCCTCCCCTCTCATCGGCTCTGTCTGGTGCCGACGCTGCCACCGCCGGGGCAGCCAGAGCAGAGCTCCCACACCGGGCCCTGGCCCTGAGGCGAGCGCTCCCCATCCCGTTCCCTGCTCGCTGCCCGCTCGCGCTGCCGGCTCCAACCGCCGCCCCACGCGCTGCTCCCGCGCTGCCCGGGGCGGGTTTTCCTCGCTCAGGGCGGGGCCGTCCCCCCTGGCACCGCCCCTTGTGAGTCCCTGCCCGCCTCAGGGGAGCGGCCTGCTCCTGGGCAAGGCCGGGCGAGGGCTCCAGGCTCTTTCGGTAGCCCTCGCCGCTCGGAACTGAGGCTACTGGACGCTTGCTCACATCCAGCCTGAATCTCCCCTCTTTTAGTGTAAAACACCTCGTCCTACGACAACAGGCCCTGCTAAAAAGTCCCTCCCCATATTTCTTATAGGCCCCTTTTAAGTACTGGAAGCTGCTCTAAGGTCTCCCTGGAGTCTTCTCTGGGCTGAACAGCCCCGACTCTCAGCCTTTCCTCATAGGAGAGGTGCTCCATCCCTCTGGTCATCTTTGTGTCCCTAAAAAACAAAACCTGTTGTAAAGCTGACGGATGTTTATGTGGCATACACTGTGGAAGGCAGAAGGTTTCGTGGCTGCAGGTTTGATCCTGTAAGATGTGGTGCTTCTGGCCCTCTGTGTTAGGTTGGTGAAATCACCATTGCAGCATGCTGTGGAGACCTAAGTAAATGCAGATGGTGTCCAAAGGCAGGGCTTGGACTCCCTCAGGGAGGGCAGGTCTGTGCTTGATTATTTGTCCCTAAACCTGGGCATCACCCCACTGCTCTACTGGTATGAGTGTGTGCCAGGGCATCTCATCTGCCATCTCATCCTGCCTTTCCTTCTGCTGGCCTCTGACATCCTTGAGACATGGTTGAGGTCAGATGTGGTCTGTCCCCAATATGAGGGGTTCCGCCTATATCTCACACTCCCAAATCACCACATGTCCCTTTCTATCGGGTCCCCTCTGTCCTGAGCTGCTGTGGCTAGTTTTGGTGCCTGTTCATCAGGTGGCCAAACCCTCTTCATATCCTCTCTGGTTTTGCACTGGCACATCCCAGGGATCCCAGGGTGCTTTGCTCCCTTTGGGTATTTGGGCACAGGAACAGGGACTCACTCTCATTAACTGCCTTGATTTCCATGTCACCCAGGGGGTGCTGAGTGCCTGAGGAGTCTGGGGCATGTGGAGGCTCTGATGATTCACTATCTCCCTGGGTTATCACCTGGTGCCACTGCTCATGTCCCTGCATCTGTCTGGGAGCTGATGCTCAGCACATCCCAGGTGGGCACTGCAGCCCCCACAGCTCCCATGTGGGAGGGTGTTGGGGGCCTCTGGGATATCAGTTGCTGTTTGGCTCCCACACATCTTCGGCACAAACATGGCTGGCACTGAAGGCCTTTTCCCTATTTTTTAACAACCCATGCATCCATCCCAAGGAATTGTGGCACTGGCACATGAGACGTCTCAGCAGAGAGAGGCGAGGCATGAAGACAACAGCACCGAGGCAGGCCGTCTGCCTCTCATGCTCTCTTCTTATCCCTACGGGCAGAGAGGCAAGCACTCGGTGTGCAGGGCAGGAGTTCAGATGTGACTAAAACTAAATGAGGTGTGACCAAAACCATGAGAAAAGTCTTTGGACATCTGTAGAATTTGTCACATTTTATTAATTTGTGAAGGCAGATGTTTCTGCCTTGTTTTCTTTCCTGTGTATAGAGACAAATAATTGCTGTCAGGAAAATAAGCTGTTCTGGTGAGTCTGAAAGGATACAAACAGTATGAAGTCTACAGAGATGTAGAACAGACCAATTCCCATCTTCTGAGATGACTGTTGTTATTTCACCATCACTCCCTTGCTTCCTCCCCAACCCCCAAAGGATTTTTGCCTGTCCGTGAAGGGATCTAGGGACATGTTTTCTTAGTAAGAAATCAGTGGATTTGCATGGTTCCCTAATGATGATGAGTCGAGGCAAGCTCTACTGAGAAGGTCCTCTGAGCTTGAGGCAAGTCCTCCATGCAGCCAGGCTGTGGGACCAGCATGAGGTAAGAGCCTCCCTGGAGGCACGGCACATACAACAACAGGGAGACAGAGGCTCTCCACCAGCCATCATAGCCCTTGTGTAACACCAGTGCTGAAAGCTGACATGTTTTGAGGCCCTGGTGTCATGGTTTAAGCCCAGCTGGCAACCCAGCACCACACAGCTGCTCGCTTACTCCAGCCTCTTCCTCCCCCACTCCCGGAGGGATGGGGAGGAGAATCGAAAGAATGTAACTCCCACGGGTTGAGATAAGAGCAGTCCAGTAACTAAGGTGTAACACAAATCACTGCAGCTACCACCAATAATAATAATGATGAGGGAAATAACAAGGGAAGAGAATACAATTGCTCACCACCAGCCGACCGATACACAGCCTGACCCAAGCAGTGATCTAGCCCTTCTGGGGTTAGCCCCCAGTTTATATACTGGGCATGATGTACTGTGGTATGGAATACCTCTTTGGCTAGTTTGGGTCAGGTGTCCTGTCTCTGCTTCCTCCCAGCTTCACCTGCTCCCTAGCAGAGCATGAGACTCACAAAGTCCTTGGTCAGAGTAAACATTACTGAGCAGCAACTAAAAACATCAGTGTTATCAGCGCTGTTCCGAGGCTGAAAGTCAAAAACACAGCACTGCACCAGAAGACTGAGAAAAATGACTGCTACTGCTGAACCCATGACACCTGGACACAGTTGCCATCAAGTCAAGACACTGCTCCCCTTTCCCTAAGAGCAGCCCAGGCAGCTGTACTCCATGTCCTGGTGGTTGGTGGCTGGCGGGAAGGAGGCTCGGTGCTGCTGGTTTGTTGTGTAACTGAGGAACGTGGAGTGGGTTTAGAGGGGTGAATGGATGGACTGAGCGCCAGCAAATGAATGTTTGTAGCACCCCAAAGCAGTTAATCTTGACTGCAGTTACTCAAAGCCTTGGCTGGGACTGGCCTCTGAAAAGTTCCCATGCGCAGTCCAGGGTTTTACAAGTTGGCTGGTTTTGGAAAAGCCCCCTCTGGCAAGGGCCAAGAGCTTCTGTGTAATTTGGAAGAGATCGCAGGCTTAATCCACAGCCTGAATGGATGGACTATGCACCATTGTAGACCAAGGCACCACACTAAATTATGTATCTTCACATGACTGATCCTACATACAGGATGTAATAAAACTTTGGAGAAAAAGACTGTCTAGGTAGGAAGGACCTGTGCTATCAGTCTTCCAGCCTCCCAGTTTCAATGAAATCACTAGACTCCTTTTCCAGATTGAAATATACAGTGATAAATAAGGTGGAACTAACTGGCACACAGCACATTTCACAGTTCATTTGCTTCTTGCCTTGCCCTGTCCTTTACCTGGAGTTCACCTCTCCATCTTGTGTGTGGAAGGGACCTATTCCTGGTTTCCATCTGCAATGTCTAAATGTTTACTGCTAAAGCAGGCTTTTTGTTCTGATCCTAGCTGTGCAGCTCGCTTGCTAATTGACCTTTGGCAATTCATTTAACCTCTACCTCTTATCTAAAAAGAAGGGTACTGAGAGGCTTGGTTAATTAAGTGGTCCTAAAATGCTTTAGAATTGCACTTCACTTCCACCTCTGCATAAATGCAGCATGTTGGAGTAACAGTGTGACTGAGGGCATTATGAAAGTGGGATAGAACCAGCCAATGCAATTACAAAAATACAAAGCTTTTCCTCATGAAGTCTAACTTTTCCTAGCTTATCACTATCCTTTTAATGGGAGGCACAGATGCCTCCAATCACAATTAACCAGAACTAACCCAGCAACTGAGGCTGCAGGAGATGATGCAAATCAATGCTGAGAACACATTTATCCTTTAGGAGTGAAAATCCTGTGGGTCTTTTCCTGCAGAGGTAGGGAGACCAATGCATGGCTTTGCAACTGTGTAAAATGCTTTGGAACTGTGTAAAATGCAACGGGTTTGCAATAGGAGGCAGGACCAAGAGCTGCCTTCAGTGTTGTGACCTGAATTTTTAGTCTGGGATGTTTACAGAGAGAAGTGAGGGAACCACGCTGAAAAGTCAATCTTACTCAATCTATGCCATATGATAAGAGACTGCCTCAGCCCTCCGGACCAACCACACTATTTGTAAGACAATAGCCCCTATCTCTTAATGTGTGCCTGTAGGAATTATCCCTTCACTTTGGTATGAGAGACAGATGCCCACACCCACTATGCTTCCCATCCCACAGGGGACCAGTGCTGATACACTAGGGCTACTACAGCATGGCCGCTCTGTTTTCTGGAGCTCTGCAGGTACCACCTCTGTAGGTGGTACAGAAAAGGGTACGAAGTGCCTGGGGTCACTACAGTGAGATCCTTGGAAGAGTAAGAGCAAAATGAGGTTGTAAGAGTAAAGCCAAGTCCCCAGAGCTAGGCACCTCAAGGAAACAGACTAGAGAATACATTTCTGGCTGAGACTGTTGAAATGCTGGACATCTTGTCCTGGTGGAGGTTGAAGCCATTAGCTCAGGCCAGCAGTTTTCCTGTTTGGGAGGGGATGGATACAGCTCAGTGAAGACATCAGGCACCAGCCTCATCTCACAGCAGCTGTGGCTGTGGCACAACCCATCAGGCAGTCAGATTTGGAAGGATCTGACAAGACTGCAAGTCCTGGCTTTCAGTAAGTCTGCTGCTGCAACACAGAGGGAAAGAAAGGACACCAAGATAAAACGGTCCCTACTCCTCAGTTTTTTTCCAATTACCCTGAAGAATGAGAGACCAACAGAGAAATATTTAAAGTATTTTACAGCTGCACACAATAACAAAGCAAGTGAGGGCCAGGACACATGAAAGAGGAACCCATCAAAAACTGTATCACTGACACCTGAACATTTGCCTAGAAGAGTCTCAGTGTACATGCGGCAATGATGAAATGTCAAGATGCTATCAACAGTGGATCCCCTTCTGCAGCAGAGACAATTTAAGGGCTGGAAACTTTCAGGGCCTTCTCATTCCTGGGTAGTGCCTGCTGAGGGGATTGGTGGGTTGATACCATTCACAGGAGAGAACAACAGAGATATTTGCCCTGAAAGGAAGAACAGCCCCAACCAGTGTCTGTGATGAGACCACAGGATTGGTGGGCAACAAGGTCCTTCAGAGCTGTTTTGCCTGTGCTCCTGTGGAAACGTCAGGGTTGGGGCCAGATACAAGCTGGCTTCTGAGCTGGGGCATTAGCCAGGACCTGGCAGCGACCTGTCAGGCAGAGGAGTCCTGGTACAGTTCTGGCCTGTTCTGCCCATCTGAGCTGAGCTAACGTGTGGGAGGAGATGTGTCGGGAACAAGACCAGCTGCTGAGCAATGCCAGTGTTCTAGTGCAAAATCTGCATTTTTATTAAAGACATATTTTGGAAGGCCCATTCAAAAATACATTGTGCTTAGTAAAAATTAACCATTTCCATGCTGATAATTAAGGTTACCACAGGATTTTTTTTTTTTTTTTTAGAATATTTACAGCAACAATAGAAATTGTACATTAATTAAGAATGGAATACATGCCCCAAAAAAAAATAAATCTGGTAAGGTGTGTACCAACAACATGATATAAAGGGTTGTATACAAACACTTTACAAATGGTTTTATTAAGTTGCATGAAGTCATCCTTAAATATTCAACACATTTTAAAATCAATTTGTATTCCAGGAATAAAAAGATGAACACCACATCACATCTCTTCCACAACAGAAAGCATGGTAAACGTTTGTGCGCTTTAGATTTCTAGTAGCTGTTAAAAAATATCAGGGAATCTTATCCATAAATGTAGAAGTTTTGAAAGTTACCTCTCCAGCTTATTTTTTGAATAGCTTGTACTGGTAGATTGTGAAAAAAAAATCACATATTTCTAAACCTCTTTCTTCCTGCTCCCAAATGACACAAATTCAGAATTCAGCATTTCACAGTGGAGATCTAAGCAGTCCTGGAAGTCCTTAGCAGATAAACCAGATTTTAAAATGCCTGCATAGAATTTCCAAGAAAATTATGGTTTCAGGGAAAATTTTAGCTTATTGTTCCATATAAGCAATATATATATATATATGGTACTCCTTTCTATTAGACATATTCTTCAGTAGTACGAGTCTAAGATGTGCACTAGCAAAAAAAAAAAGTAAGAAGAAAAGGAAAGTTGAGACAATTACCTACAGTTAAACTTTTGCCTTAAAAGTTTTAAAGAGTTAAAAGCTCTGCCACTGGATTTACATGTCAGGAGTTTACACCAAGTTCATATGCTATAGGAAACCTGAATAGTGGCTTCCATCTTGTGCTATGAACATGCTTTAACGTTGCTAATGGAAAGCTCTACAACAGCAGTCACTTCACAATGCACTTCTAAGCCTGTACAACGAAGATGCCACCTTGCATTTCTCAGAATGGATCCAGAGAAACAATGCCCTGTGAAAACAGAGACCTGGTGGAACAGAAGAAGCCTGGTAGGCAGCCTGTTTTGGTGGGGGCACAATGAGGTAAGGTATCTCACCCAGATGAAATGGAAAATTAAAATTAAGAAAATCCTGAGCAAGTCTAAGGATAGCTGTTTGGGATAAAACAGCAAACAGGGTGGAGTAGTAGATAAGGCCTCTAACTCCCTGATAATCTGCACTAGAGAGACAACAAAGAACAAGGCAACTGCAATATTTGAGAACCACAAGGGGAAGGGCAAGGGAAGACTTGCAAAGCAGTGCAAAGGATGGCGTTGGGATTCTAGAGGGAGAGCTCAGATGGCTTGGAGGTTTCAGAAGAATATCAGAAGGCCTATGAAGATTTTACTACTTGGTTGCTAACAGTACCTAGATGAAGAATATTTTTATATGTCTCTTTAAAATTGGGAATCAATAGTAAGCTTCAAACAAACAACCAAACCTTGACCACATTCTGCAAGAGAGAGGAGGTAGATTGACTTGCAGAGAAGACAAGAGATGTTTAGAGTCACTCTTACCCTAAGTCACAAATTCCCTGCTCAGACTCTTGGGCCATGTCTTAAGATCCATTTTTGCCCAGCTGCATATTTTGAGTTATGTTCTAAAAGAGCCCTAGAAGCAATCTGGTTTGGTAGAATGAAAGCATCCAAACATAGCAGGGCTGGTCCTCTCACACTTCTCACGCATCTTCCTCTTAGTTTGTCAAAAGCCAACTTTTGCACCAAACTGGCTGCACACAAGATAACAAATCAGCACCCAAGCAGAACTTGGAGCAAGTAAAATTCAGACCTAATCCTTTGGATTTATCTATGCTGTCTCATGCAGCACCTGTTAAGACAGCCCACAGAGAACAGATGACCTACTACAGTTTTTCTCTTCCAGTTTAAAGAGGATTTCCTGTAACATTTGCTTTGCTCAATTTACATGAAATTTGCTTTGTGACTGCAAGAAAGAAATCTTCAGTTTCAGTACAACATCTGAACCAAGTGATGTGCACAAGCCTTCCTATGCCAGATGAGCCTGAGCATTGATGCACTGCTGCTGTTTGACCCTTTGAAAAGGAGCCAACATCTAGAACTTCTACGTTGTGTTATATTAAAAGGGTTTATCAAATTGCTCCCTTTTAACAAAGGCCAGAAGTTAAATGGCTTTTCTCCTCATTCACTACAAACCCAGTTAATGAATGGTTAATATTATGACACCATTAGAAAGACCTGCATAGGGAAAGGCACCTGTTCTGAAATAGTGGTCCTGATTTGAAGGTCATTTACAAGTGGTTAAATAGGGCACATCACCTTTCCAATCACCTTTTGTGACACTCCTATTTCTAATGGTAGGCCTACTTATGTGAACAACAGCCCCAATGCATGGGTTAATTAATTGATGTATTATGTATGCTAGCTGGAATGGGAAAAATAAACATTCATTGTCACCCCCAATTTGCAGGATATTAATATATGGCTATACTTTTCATACTCTTTGTGTGACTGGGATTCAGATATTCTCCCAGCTCGACTCTGACAGTGTTCAACACATGCAGAATGAATTATAGGCAGATATTTTTGAAGCACGTCTCACTACCAAGTCATTATAAGACAACAAAAAAATGAAACTTTAATAAAACCCCCAAATACTTGTAAAGCATGGTGCCCCTCAAAAGTGGCTGGGTTTTGCCTTAGCTAAATAGATCACAACCGTGCTCTCAGGACCGTATAATCTGTGCTCTCATTCTTATAAGGGAAGACTACAGCACTGAATTGTTATGAATACATAGCTGCTTCTGGGTGAACACAGGAGTCTACTCAGCCATTAGCCACAGTGGCTTTTGAAGAAAAAAGGAAAGGTTGGTATGTAGCTTTTTACACTGGTAAGATTAATCTGTTAAGAGACCTAACTGCAATGACAAAGAATGGCTAAAAACCTATCACAGGACACTGCTTCTTGACGAACCTCTCCAGCTTTGCTCCTAGAAACAAGTTGGTACAGCAGAGAGAAGGGCGCCAAGCCAAAGGATGACCTGAGGGTGTCTCATATGTTTGGAAGTCTGAGGCCTGCTTTAATATTGATCTAAAAGAGTGAGTATCCGTAAATAGAGTGGTGTCAGGACCCACACAGTCAGGCGTGTCTGACTTGGTATGAGAAATCAAAGATGGTATCAGTCCCAAGCCATGTGGGATGGGGAATGTTTTAGGAAGAAGAGACTGAATCTGGGATCACTGACTTCCTGCTGAGAACTCTGCCCAGTGCTCCATGCTGGCAAACTCTCAGGGGAGCAACGAATCTTGGACTGCGATAAATGGGGCAAACAGTGTTAAACAGCTCTAAGGGATTGTTCTCTGTGGTCAGGTCTGCTGGAAAAAAAAAAAAAAGAAAAAGTTATTCTAGTTTAATACATTTACATGGCAGTTTAAAAGGACAGCTTAAACACATATACAATTTCAGTTAAGATGAGCTTAAGGTGCTTCTTTTCAATTAAAAGAGCTCAAGAGCTATAGTAAAAAACATATAGACAAGTTTAGGCAGTTTGAGTTCTGCAAAACTACTGGAATTCATTTCTGAAACTTAGTTTCTTTTCTATTCACATCATTAATGATGCCATAAGGCAAAACAGATTGCCAAAAAATAAAATCCAGTTTAACTAAGATACTTTATACTAAGTAGATCTATACAACATGTAGCACAAGACTCACAGACCAGCGAAGAGGAAAGCTCACATTTACAAAATAGTTTGTTCTGTAATTCTCTTCCCCTTTATTGAGCCAGCAAATCTCAGTCACTATAGTAAAACGCCTTTGGATGCGTTGGCAAAATTACATTAGCAATATTCTAAATATTGGGAACGTAGACCAGGTTAAAAATACACCATTTATCCCAGTGCCAGCTGGCTGAGCCGCTGGACCTTTTTTCCAACAGAAGGAAGAAAATACTACACACATTCAACACAATTTAGTACCCAGCTGAAATCTACCATGGTTTGTTGAATTCAAGAAGAAAATGCAGTATGAAGTAGAAACAATTTTCTGTAAATATGGGCCACCAAATACTTGAACATTCCCTGGGTCACCCCTGAAGCTTTGCTAACTACTTTAAACAGCTATATGTACAGTCAGAGATTACCCTCCTTTAACTTAATGGATACTGAGAAAAAAAAAACAAACCTTTGGAAACATTTTTCTTTGCTAGAAATCAGAACAGCCACATACAGCCCAGTATCACCATCCCCAGCATGAAGCTCTTACCAGCTAGCTAAAAAAAGTCTTGCAGAGGCAAAAGGATACATATCCACAAAGTACAGAAGAATCTAGTCGAAACGCTCCCTCATTCAAACCATGCTGCTTAGAGCCCCACTCTCAGACATTGCTTCTGTGAGGGATTTCAGTGGCATCAGCCCATTTCAAAGCAGGACTAACAGGACTAACCTAGCTGTGACCAACTGGTGAATCCAAAAAAGATTGCTATAATATGCTGCTAAACTCTGGGGGTGATGACTATACCACAGTGTTTTTTCTGGATGCCCACTGAACTTATAAAAAATAGAATACCCTTTCATGTCTACTGCATTTATATATGCTATATATATGATATATCACCACAGTATATATCATATATAGAGAGAATAGAATATATTACATATCTATAGAAAATCACATGCACATTTCTTGCAGGCAATTGACAAAGAATTCTTATTCTGCAATATTTCAAATTTAGTAGACTGACTTTTAGCCCTGGACAGACCTAGTGTAAGATCCTTCCATAATGTATTTTCTGACAAAGATTGTTAGAGCAGTGGTGCCGAATTTTCCATTGTTAGAATTTTGGTATGACTTGAGAAGTACCATTTGCGTTGCTGTCCAAGTAGGAAGTTAGTTCTTGCTGCCTGGCTGCTTCTGTTAACTACTTCTATGGCTAAATCACTGAATTTACATTCAGGTTAATCTCTTTTTGGAAAAGACAACATACTGGCAAGTACAAATGTCTTCTGAGGACAATTAGAAAACAAACTATGCTGCAGCGTAATGAGAGAATTAAGCTTATGTGTTTGAAAAGGAAAGATTGTATTGTTTTGACACTACAGGCCTGACTCTCCTCTTATTGCACAAAGTTTAGACTGGCATAACTCTGTTGACTCCTGCTGGCTCACCTGTGATTTAGTCTACTGGCAGCAACAGAGGAATCAGGTTGCGTATTTACTACACTCAACATTCACCAACATAAAGGCAGTTTTAACAATTTTGTACAGGAGACTGGAACCCAAGATCTAGTATTTTGCTGAGACTGGTAACGGAACTGTGTACGGGAATATTCAGATAGTAAGACCCAAGGAGGAATGAAGTCGCATGGCAACCTTCTTCCTCAGTATCCAAATATCAGATTTGTAGCTTTAAATACATCCTGAAATATAACAAAAGTGCAAGAGTAGTTTAAATTTAAATACAGTGTATACCTTATTAGTTAACAGTTTGCTAAACAAGATGTAAAATACACGTATGTATAAAAGCTTATACTATGATCTGCAGTGCCATGTTATGCGTAAGTGTCAAAGTTTGGCATTTCACTTGCAACTCATGCTATGTTTCTTTGGTTTTCACCCCTGCTATTAAGTGGAAGAGCACCTGCTTTAGCTTGTAGTCATGGGGCACTTTAGAGGACACTAAAATTTGGTACTGGGGCTCTGTGCTCTTGGTGCAGAAATCCCATTAATATTACTAGGAAAGCTAAGGACACGGGAGAACATACCACATTCAGATTACTGTACAGCTCTGCAGTCTCTTACATGAGGCCAATACTTCCAACAAAATAGCCCATAATAAAGCTCAGAATTTAATATTGTCTTTTGTATGTTACCAGTAATGCCTATAATACCGGGCTCTCATAGCTGAGCAAGATTCATACTGTTACAGTCACATGTATATCCACATTCAACTTCCTTTTATTAGAAGTATAATACTGCACTTTATATCACAAATGTATAAAAATATGGCAGATAGTGTCATAACAATACTTTTCTTTTAAATGAGTATATTTAAAAAACAGACAGTTATTTTCCATTTATATATATATTTATATATAGAATAAAATACTCCTGATGCAATATATAAATGTTACTGTTAGTTTTTTATAGAAACTACTGTAGCTGTTGCACTGCTTCACAATGTTTCAAACAGCTCAAAATAACTTTACATTATAACATAAAAGATATGATTATAACAGTACGATATTAGGTCATCATAAATAAATATTACAAATCCTATCAAATATGGAAGTTTAAAAAACAAAATTTAAGACATACAATTTAACTTTAAACCCTTAATAGGGATACACTTTTATCACATAAACCCCACTGTTTTAACTAGGCAGCAAAAAATGTAGTAAGGGCATAGGTCTAGACATGAATGTTTTCACCCTTATAAGTGCCAATACATACCAGAAGTCTCCCAGCTTTCAGACAGAGATGTGCACTAAAGCTGGAATGTAAGTGAGAGAAAATGGCAATGCATTTTTCTCCCTGACCGGCACACTCTGCCTGGCATCCTGCAACATTTCTGATGACTGGTAATTCAGAATTCAACTTGTTTTACTGTATAATCCCTGACTCTCACTGTGGTGCTGAACAGCATAGCTCCACATGTACATATTGCACACCTTTATAAAGCTGAAATGCAGTCTTACCATCACCAGAACCACCACCACTCCCCTACGCTCATCTCCCCCTGACCCGGCCTGTTTTCTGGAGTGCAATTACAAGGCTGTCTCTTTTAAATCATTCAGATTTGGCATTCGCGATCGGTTTGTTCGGTTATACGTGTGCCCGTTCTGTCCGCTCTTAGAAGGCAGCTGATCTGAGTAGGGAGGCCCATCGCTCGCGCCCCTGTTTACTGGGGAGACGTGCCAGGTAGGTTCCAGCTGGCTTGGTATCTGCAGCGTTGGCCTGCTTTTTGGCTGAGGCTCTTGTCGCACATTGCTGCTGCCACTGCTGGAGCTTTGACTCATGGAGTGAATTCGCACTTCAGAAAACGCAGCTTTGGCTGGCTGACTTGGTAAGGGCTGGAAGCGAGGCTCAGCAGGGACAGGATGATTTGAAGTGGACAGGTGTAAGAGCTTTCGAAGAGATTTTAGTGGCTGGGTCTGAAAGACACGTGCAAAAACACTTGACCACCTGTTATCCATTACATCATACTTCCTATAACAAAACTGTCATATCCTCAACTGAACACCTTGAGCTTCACAGGACTTCTTCACTTAAATTTGTATTCATTTGGAGTATTTCATTCCAGCCTGTGAGTACACACCTGAAAAAATCTCTTCTCATTATGATTCAACCTATTAGCTACCTGAAAAGATGGAACCTTGTCTACATCAGAAAAAAAATGTTGTTCCCTTCAATTATTTTAACCTTGTTTCCTATGAAAACAAAGACATAGACAGTTACGTTACCTGTCCCTCTGTCGCTATTCCTGCTATTAACTTTAGAACCTCAGCCGCATTTTATAAGCCACAGATACCAGAAGTACGAAGTTTGTAAAAAATCTGTAAACCTCAGTTAGAGGTTAGAGAGAGTCTTGAGTAATCATCTGCACCGAAATAAGGGCTGGCAGAACTCAGCAGTGGGATATTTTGTTTGCTGGCAGCTGGGTGATAAGCTGCCCTAGTCACTCACAGCTTCTTTAATGGTGAGCAGGGTGAAGGAAAATGGAGGCATGGAGTCACTGAAAAGAGCCTGGGGAAGCCTGAGTATGGGTATACAAACTGGTATGAAAATAACCTTATTAAATTCCACAGCTCACAGAAAAAGTAGCTTCTTCAAACACTGCAGCTGCAATAAACCCTCTTCTTCAGTTTTCAATGTTGTAATGGCATCAGAGCATGGCACTGAAGCTCCCTCTCAAACCATTTCCCCCAGGCAGGTTTTTGAACTGGAGAAAATAAAGTTGCTTTAGTGCAATGCAGCCTGGTTAAATCACAGTTTGTGCCAGCTGAGGCACAGCTGCACCGTAACATGCTCACGATGCTCTGGTGACCCCATCCAGTATCACTGTGTCAAGTAGCAGTGAGCCCTCAGTGTTCACCATAGTTTGCAGAGCTGACTTGAGGGATTTTCTACAGCACTGCATAGCTACCATAGACATATCCTGTAATGTTGCTTGGCTGTAATATAGAAACATAACCAATATTTCAAGAGGCTGAAAGACTGACACAGGGACATGTAGTCTCTCTTCTTTTGCTTGTCATTCATATCTAGATTTTCAAAGAATTATGCAGGACTGCAGGCACACAATTTTTTATATTCAATGAAGGGGGAATAGGAAGGTTGGGAATTAACATCAAATGCAATTTTTCTATTCATGGGAAAAAAAGCTGTCAAGATACCTCAGTGATGTTGAAATACAGGGAATTGATAATGCTACTTACATGAGGCTGGATTTCTGTCATCTTCTCAGGATGCCAATCTTTCTGCCTGCTGCTCTGGTGATTAGAAGTATGAATGGCTTTCTGTAATGCCAAGAGATCCTGACCATCACTGCTAGGCATCTGCAACAAAATATTAAATACTGGTCTCCTAATATATTCTTAAGTGTAGCTGTAAATCATTTCCCCCAGTTAATTGCAGAACACAAGTGAAGCCCATTACTGCAGCAGAATTGCACTGACCTTTCAATAGTTTTCCCCATAGTAAGAGCAAGTGGCTGTGGAAATCATGCAGATTTGCTACACCCTAAGCCCTTAAAGCATTCACATGCTGTTAGTGTTATTTGCTGTAAGAGAGAGCAATTAAACAAGGCTTCAAAAAATAAAATAAAAAAAAAAAAATGTTGAGCCTCATCTTCATTTAAAAGCATTCCATACTGCAGTTAAGACCATGGCTCAGTTCCATAAATTTGTTCCTGAGTGAAGCAGACCAAAATCTCCCGAAACTGATGTCTGGCTGATTTTGCCATCACAAAACCATGACCCTTTTCTTTTGCATTTTTCCCCTCCTCCACAAATAGCCCAAACTGGAGCAAAAATTGAGAAACTCCCTACCCAAGCTGCAAATCCAACAAAATTTATGGCAGAAAGATAATTGAAAACTTACATGGAGAGTTTGATCTCATATCAAGAATTCTGAGCAAAAAAAGGACAGTTGAAATGTAAGCTTTTTTAATGCAAACTGTCTTTTATCATGAACAATCAGGAAAACCAAAAATATAGCAGAGGCATGAGCTAAAATTTAGTTTTCAGATAATCTGTTGTTAATATTTGATGTATTTAATTTATACATAAAGGAGCTGTTTGCATTAAAAGGTATATTTCCAATATAGCTGTAAACCAAGCCAGGTTATTTTTTTTCCTGACTGAAACAGAGTAAGACAGTTTAATTTAAAACAGACACAATTTCAGAACTATTTTCCTCCTTTAGTCTTGGTCCCAGGGTTCATTGTCTCTGGAACTCTGTATTTTCAGTGTATCAAATATGAAAAAGATTAAGAAATTAGGTGCAATCTATTTCAACAGAACTGCCAATTTTACTTGAATTTATTGAACTGGCCCAAGATACTTAACTGGCATGAAGAGAAAGTGATCCCATGAAAATAAAACACATGCTGCTGTAGTCAGTAAAACAAGTTTACTGGAGCATTTTACAGTGCTACTGTACTTAAAAATTAATACCATGGGTAGAGTGACTACAGGAAGCTTTTTCAAAGAAGAACTATGTTTTAAATTATTCTTTGAATTAAAAAGAGGAAAGAGGGATTTCTTGATGCTTGGATTCTCCCCGTTGGTTGAGTCTGTCTGCAATATAAGATACAAAACCTAAATGCATAGTATTTCAATTCAAGAGATCTGTCCTTACTATATTAATTCTTTTTCTGGTAAATTCTGACAATATATGGTATCAATCCTATGATTTGCTTCGGGAACATACAATAGCGATTGAATGAAAAAACATATGGAACAAATTCAAGGAACTCAATGCATATACAGCATGTAAAAAGAGATCAGTACACCTATTCTTATACCTATGTTTCCTAGGAATGCAGAGTGCATTTCAAAGCCTTTTGGAGACAGCTGATAGGTCTTGTTGACTTTACCAAGTTTTGGATCAAATTCTCTAATTCTGGCCATCATTTTTTACTTATGATAATGACCTAAAGCAGATGACATTTCTTATTTTTATATAAATAATAAAATAATTATAAATAAATATAAATAAAACAATTACTAACTAAATAACAATAGTAGCACTAACAATAATAGCAATATAATGATTATATGACTAAAGAGAATGGTGGGTGCACTACCAAAAGCAATGGTTTTTGAACAGCTTTCTCAGCTTCTAGGGTCCATCCAAGTTAATGAAAGTGTCCCTAATTAGCATAGATCACTTAGGAACTTTCTATTCAGAAGAATTTCCTGTTTCAAGTTCAGTAAAATAAAAAGGAATCAAAGCATCTCTAGGAGAAATGCTCACCTACAACCTATTTTTTTCAAAGCGATGATTTTTTCAGACCTATATCTTGCAATATGTGCCAAAATCTGCAAAATGTAGGCTCCTCTGAAGATAGTGCTCATTGACACTGAGCACAACCCTCATGGATATCAAATTGTTTGGTGGCAGATGACAGAAAAAACAGTGACTCTAGCAATCCTCAAAATCCAAACAAAATGAAGCGAAGAATGGATAAGAACAGCTCAGCAAAAACAATACTGCAAAAAATTCCCAAAGGAGGAAGTAATAATTATTATCCCATGAGGAACTGCACCTGGAGAACTCTAGGGAGAATGACTAATGAAAACAACTGCAAGAGGTAGTGTCAGGATTTGGGATCAGTTCTGGGCTATTAGAGGTTTTGAGAATTACATTATTAAGAAGATGCCTTCAATCCAATTTCATATATCTTTTACAACTCTCAGAATCACCAGTAAAATGAGACTTGCCAAAGGATATCAGAAATAAATTCTAGCTAGCTATGACGTGCTTTTCAGTACTTCGACAGTTCTTAGGTCTAGTTTATTATTTGCTGCAGAAAGCTATGTCAAATGTCATACTTCTAGAAGTCTAAGAATTACAAACTTCAGAAAAATCTTTAGTAGTTACAAGCTATCTGTTGGATTTTTAATATGAATTCATAGAAAATATTATTCATGTAGATGAAAAGCCAATATTACAGTGCTGTTACTACTGAAGTCAAACTTGGTGCTGAACTTAAGGTAATAATTTTTGTTTGTGATGGAAGATCCTAACAAACACCCCAATTTTTGTGAGGTATTGGTCCTCAACTAACACATGAAGAAGAACAAAGAAGAGTGTCTGAACCAGAAACTTGTACGCACATCGCTGGGTACAGTCTATCCCTAGACACTCTCCCATTAAACAGCTGCAAGCGGAAATGAAGAGGTTTTTCAGTCTCTGGTTGGGTCAAAAAATCAAGTTGATGGCAGCAAGTTTCTAGCTGAGGATGGAAGAATTTTATTAATATCTTATTTCACTAATTTATTCATCTTTCTGTGAGATACTAGCCCTAACTGGCCAACATAATTTTTCCTTATGCAAAACCTCTCTCCCTCCCTCTCCCTCTCTTCTTAAGAGTGAGAAAAACCAGGAATAAGGGTTATGTATAAATCTGTCCTGCATTGTAACCAGTGAGAGTTTCAGTTTTGTGTGATAGCTTTAGTTTTAGTGATAGTTTTTAGTGATTCCCTTTAGCTTTAGATAAAGGTACTTGTGATTAAGATGTTTTGGAAAGTGCCGGATTTTGAGATGCAACACTATCCAATCTGTATTTCCTTCACACAGTTTAATCTGGAAATAGTTTGACACACCATGTATAATCCGGGCTTTTAAAGTGTTCCCTGCCATGCCAACTGAATGGCTGGGATCAGAGCAGACTAAAACAGTGAAAATTTAACACTTTTTTTTTTTTAAGGTGTCACTAGAACCAATGGCCTTGGTGTGCTTTCCTTTCATGGACATTTTGACATCAAATAATGCCAGAGTTATAATCTAGGTGTTTTGTTTAGTTGGGTAATGCAGATGATCATATTTGAACTGCATACAGGTATCAAGATGAACAAGTTCAGAAGGCAAGGTAGATGCCACTGCTCTAAAACTTGCCCATAAGGAAGGCAAGGTGCATTTTTGAGTGGTAGTTAATATGCACATGTTCCATACAAGAGCCTGATAACGACTCCTCTCCCTCAATTTTCAACAGATCAGTCCTCCTCCAACACCCACCAGAGTCATGCCACCTCATGCTGTGACAGTAGGTATTTTGATGTAGTTACTCCCCTTTGTTAGGAGTGAGTGTGATTTACTCCATATTCTGAGTACCTTCAGAACTGTAACTGCAGTTAAACCTATGGAAACATTGCAGCTTCATGTAAATGAAATTTGAAATGATTTACTGTTTCCAGAACTGTAATTTGAGGATGAGATGAGATAATGTTTAGGTTACTTCAGTTCTTAGGGAGATATAAAACTTCATGAAATGTTAATATTACACTGCTCTGCTCTCTGATAAAAGAAAGATCTTTCTCTCTCCCCCAAAACTAAATGAAAATGTAGAAACATATAAAAGACACTAAAGGCTTATATGAAATAGCAAAAGCCACAATCCATTCCCCCCCAAAATATAAAATATTAAGAATGGTTAAGATGTATCTTCCTTATTCCAGCCACGGAGTACAGCAGGAAGATGGAGGCTGTTATCAAGACACTGCCATGGAAAAGGCTAGAAAGAATTCTCATTTATAACTGTTTGATCTTCTCCCAATGGGTATCTGAAATTATTCAAGCTCTGGGAACACATGATATTGCATTTGTTATTCTTGGAATGGTATCACCATATTCTGCAAAAGAATTTACCACAACATCAGCTTTAAACTTGCATCAAAAAAGGCTCTTGAAGAGTCTGAATGTAAACAAAGATGCACTGGACTAGTAGGTGAAGAAATATTTGAAAAAGGCACTTAACCTAACTATTGTATGATTCTATGAAATAAACCCTTAACAGGAAAAGGATTTGATTTTCATGTAGTGAAGAGAGAAAATAAAAGAACAAATAGATACATGTGGGCATGGTCGTAAATAATACAAAGGTACTGTACTAATCTAGCATATTAAAATGGTATAATTAAAAATTGATAAACATATTTTCTGTTAGAAATACTGTATACTTACAGTTTGAGATTTCTTCTTTTTCTTTTTTATTGCCCTGAAAAACCCTTGCTTTTCTTTCTCCTTGAGCTCTGAGTGACTGTTAAGGTTTTCAGGACTTTTCCTAAACATGAAACAAGGTATCGTAAGAGATATTTTATTTTGATATTATGCAAATTCTGCATAATAATAAGATCTGAAGCCAAAGAATGCAAAGCATTGATTAAACAAAAAGATTCTTAATGTTTTATCATTCATTGGTTGAAGGGTTACTATACAAATACTGTATAGTCTTATTAAATGGGATAGGGGGAACACAGTGTTAGGCAAAATTATTAGCTTAAGCCAGGGAATAGTTATACAGGGAAAAGGAAAGCATGCATGTCTTTTTTTTTAATATAAATACACATAAACCCCAGAATTTAATATACAAACAAAAATATCACACAGGAGGTCTTTTCGAAAACTGAAAATTGTATCTGAGAGAACATACACATAGTGATGAGGTATAAAAGCACAGGTTCAGTTTATCTATTGCTTGCTGGAGGGCCAGGAGGTGCAAAGTTCATAAGAGAACCAATTTCAATTGAACTTCCTGACCTTTGCTGACATGGTTCCAAATTTATCATTGGGGAAGCTGGGGATCTGCTGTTGTCCACTTCAACTTAAAAACTTAAGTTAGTTTGTTATGTGTGGGTGAGACAGTGCTGGCCAAAGAAGATGACCCGAAAGTGGAACAGGTGACTTGCCTGAGGCCTGAATTTGCACCTTTTAGCTTATCTACAGAGCTGAATTAACTGCAGTTGATAAATAATATGTGACTTTAAGTATACACAGCAAACATACTGGTATGGGTTAAAAAGATGATTTTTGCAGAACACTTGTGAGATGTAACAAGTCTCACAAGTGTTGAATAAAGTTGTAGTGTAAAAATAGTTTGAAAATTGGAAATGGTGCAGGAAAGCATCACAGAAATAATTTCAGAACTCTGCAAGAGTCAGAGATTTCTATCTCTCTAGTATGTTAAAAAACACAGCCAAACCAGCCCCAATATTTCATTTCCTTGATTGCGGCGCAGAAGTACTTATCCATGAAGAAATTACAGAATACTAGAAGGATCTTTAAAGTAAAGGGCAAAGACAAAGACATAACAAGAACAAGCAGGTGGATGATGAAGCCAGAGAAGTTGCAGTAGAAACAAGACACTGATTTTAACAAATAAGAATCATTAACCAGCGGAACAAACTCTTCAGTGAAGAAGTGGATTTCCATCTTTGACATTTCAGATCAGGATCTCATATTCTTCTGGGACACACATTACTCACATATGCTACAAGGCCTGGACCCTAGAGAACGGGTGACATTTAATGGAACTAACATACAGAAAATCATATTGAGTGATTTAATAACAGAAAATCTAAAGGAAAGCCACAGTTCTAAGGGCTCAGGATGGCAAACAGGAGCAGCTTTTCTTGGAGTAACTGTAATGTAGCAACACTTTGCTGTCTCCTATAGTTATAGCTTCTAATTCTGGCTTTCAATGCTATGCTATCAGCTGGTGATTCAGCTGCTACTACATGCCAAGCTGACATTTTTTTCTAAGCAAATGTGAAACATAATTGAGGTAGGAATCACTGGAGTCCTCATCGATAAGAATATCTTCACTCTGATAGGTGGTTTAATCAGTTCCTCAGTTTCTACACAAAACCACCTTGAGCTTGAAATGCTACCTGGTTCTAAATATAAATGCATGCTATGTTTAAACACTGTAATAAAGTGCAATCGCTGAGTAAAAGGATGGGCTTAGAGGAAAGATTCATAGGCAGAGAGAATGGTGGAAATTTCCCTAATTTAGATTTTTTGAAATTTACATCGAGATCCAGGAAACACATTCAGGTTCACAACACCATTGATTTAACATGGAAGTTACAACACTACAGGAAAAATCTCTAGTTTAATATAATTATTAGATTTATAACACATACTTCAAATATTCTGGATTGCTAAGGATTCCTCTTTCTGTCACATTCCTGTATTTGGTACCACTGTGTAGGTAGCAGTACAGCAGTCCTGTATTAGTTACTTAAAGCACCAAGTAAAGACTATTGGCAGCTTTACAGACTCAGTGAACTCACAAGACTGACTTAACACAGACAAAACACCAAGTTATTTACTAAATGTTTTTTACTTAATTTGTTACAAAAGCTGGAGGAAAGCATGCACCCCAAGTACTCTGCTTGTCTTCTGAAAGTCGTGTGATTGGGGCTGAGAAACTTCTGAGCCTTTCCCCAAAGCTACTGTGCATCCACATCTGCAAACATGCCCTAAACCACAACCCCAGTGCAAATTACCAACCCAGTGACTATGTTGTCCACTGAAGAATCAGTGTCAGATCATGAGGAAGTCCTCATTGTTTACTCTAAATTGTTCTTTAAAATTTTTGTATGTCTTGCTATGGATTTTCTGTTCCAAAGTCTATTCCAAAATGGAGACGCTCTGTTTTTAAAGGTGAAGTAATCTTCAGAATAAAGCTTGAGGACAATTTTTGCCATACTTTTAGACAGATATTCACTCAAGTGTGATTCTTTTCTTTGGCCTGGTGAACCTGGGTGAGAAAACTGCTTCCTACAGCAGATGAGCAGAGAGGAGAGAAGTAAAATTCTGGATCATCATTTCCTCTAATGACTACTGTGACCAGACAGAGGAGGAAAATAGGGGGCTGAGAACTCTGCTCAGTTTCAGTTGGTGCTTACCCAAAAGCCAGTGTTTTTACACCAACTGGTTTATGTCATTACCTCCTATGACTCATATTGCAGTACAGTTGTCTGAAAAAGCATTGACCTTGAAAAGCAACTGCTTCAAAACATATGCTCATTATGTGAAGAGAGTGAACATATATAGCATTATAGCAGGAAGCTTCAACACCAGGATTTTGTACTGAGTTAAAATATAGCAGAACATTTTGATTGACAAGATGAAACACGGGGATATTTTAAGCATCCCAAAAGATGATTTTCAGACAATGGACAGTACAGGAAAAAATTAGGATTATCAGGAAAAAATCTGTATGATCGTATCACTCAACACTAAACCCTTACAATATAACTGCAAGTATCTTGGTATTTTGCATAAAGCTTCAGCTCTTGAAAGCAAATTGTCACACCAGAATGTGTTACATGCTGTCTCTTTTATTAGCAAGTAAGACTAGTTGTTGAAAAGAGTCCCCACTCTGACAGCTCACCCTCAAGCAGAAACCAAAGGCAAAACATTCTGTCCTTTGTTATTTTATCTTTGTGTGCCTTTTGCATGTTTAAGATGTATAATGTAGATCACATTGGTTTTTCTGGTCTGAGACACTTGGAGAAGGCATAGGTATGAACGCAAATTCTGTGATTATCACTAGCATTTATTGCCCCTGGCAGCAAAGGTATCCAACTTCATGCAGGTACAATGAGGTGTAGCAGTAAACATGCACGGAGCAAGGAAGGTGATGTGCTTTAGCATTAACTAAGTAGAATAAATAGGAAGCATGTTGTATTCATGCTGCCTATAGACAGATTTTTTAGTATTGCAAAGAGTTCTTCTTGGGAGGCAATTCCTCATGCTTATTTCAGTTATTCTTCAGCAATGCTAATCTCAGCAGGCAGCCTGGCTTGGAAATCCTCTTTAACTGTCAGTATACTACTCCCTTTACTGAACTGCTCACAATGACATATGTAAGATATTGGTCTAATGGAGGAGTTACTGAAACTCAATCTGAAGTCTTCTTTGAAAGATATATGAACAACTGCTAATTCTTCAAGCTAGCTTTCATTTTTGCTTAAAGTGAAACCATTAGCAGTTATAGTTATCTTAAATGAAGGCAAGGATGTGTCAGAAGCTAATGAAGCACCTCAAACAGATGATTTACTTAAGGTAAGAATATCAATCCCACAAGCTGAAGCCATAGTAGAAAATCTTGGTCTAAAAGCCTGGCATTGAAAGCTGAAAAATCAGAGATCACATCTGAACTTTGCTTGGAGCTGATTTTTCTTTCCCCCCACGTTGAAAAGGAAGATTTATTAACTGGAATAAACCCTGACCTACTATCTTATATACAGAATACCACCCAGAAGCCACTAAAGCCAGTAGATCACCTGAGGTTACCGCATCACTAAAAAAGGTATACATATAAATGTATTTATACATAAATGTTTTACCTGCCTCCTCTCTCCTCGCCCCCCCACCTGCCCCAGAATTGTTCAACATAAGTAACCATAAAAATTTTGAAGTGGTTGGTTTTGAAAACTTATAAAGCATATACTTCACTAGGCTTATTTTTGGACAGAATACTGATGACTACAAATTCTGGAAAGCTTCCTTGCAAACAACGTAGGAGTGCATCACCTAATTTTTAGTATAAAACAAAGACTGATGATAGGCAAAAGGTCATGGTACGAGCACTGGTTGCGAGAAGAGGCAGGTAGGGAGGCTCAGGTGTTGCCAAATAGATGAATAAAGCAAGCATACTGGATGACAATGTGTATGCAAGTGTCTTGTGCAGGATACGTCAGAGGGAAAGCCATACTATTAGGAAGGTGAACACCTCCATACTATGCTGAGCAGATTCCTAAAGGCTTAACCAGTGTAACACACACAGGTGATTTTTAGGCTTTTAAGTTACAAATTTGCAATTTCCTGAATATTTTTTACAAATTCAAGAATCCTATAAAGGAACTGGTAAGTATTTACAATGCAGCAACAGTTGTACTGCAGACACAGCTGAACAAGCTTTAAACTAGCTTGCTCAGATATTGGTTTCAGGAACATTAAGTGTGACAATATTACACTGATTCTGAGACAGAATGTTTCTTGAATGACAAAGTTTGTGTGTGTTTGCAAGCATTACATACATATAGAAGATAATAGTAAATATATATATTTTCCCATTTTATTATTTTTGCAGGAAGGTATAGCAAATGCTAGTGAAGATATGACAAGCTGTTTGTTACAGAATACGTATGTCTATATGGACATAAAAGGTCTGAATAACAAAGCTTTCCAGAAGCCACGAAATATCTTGTAAGCAACCAATGCAAACACTTCTAATACATGAGATGAAATACTGCTTTTTATGTCAAAGAGGTATTTAGAACTACAACAACGGTAAAGATAATTCAGGCCAGCACTTTGGCACGCTGGCAGAAAAAGGATAATCATCTTACCTATACCTACTGATTTTGCCTAGGTCAAGAAAAAGCTCATGCAAGTGAAAGAAAATTAAACATCTACTCTTGCATCAAAAAGGAAAAATGGAGCAAGTTCAATATCATTTACAGAAAAATGAACTCTGGCAAAAAAATAATTCTAGAAGGATGATAAGTTTGTCTTTTTTCAAATCAAGTTGTCTGAAGTTCAGAAATGATCTACTAATTTAAGAGTAAAACCTGATGACAAAAGTTGAGTTTATAGCATCTTTATTTTAAAGAGGCAGGACAGCAGGGACAGAGCAAAGAAATGCGCACAAAGACAAGGGAACATCTGTGACAATTCAGTCTAGCAAACATTCACAAAATCTTTGACAGAAGAAAGGCAACACAGAGCAATAGTACGAGAGAAGCAATATTTTACAGTAGTGGCAGGTCCAAGTGGAGTACATGTCACTCATAATTCCAGATGAATTGTCATGTACCAGTTACGTATGTCAGTCAAACATCAAATATTTACTTCATCATAAAATTGATGTAAGCAGAATCACATTCCATTAGAGCTTTCAACATTTTCATAAGCATTTACACAACTTCTATGCAGAAAATTAAGTAGAGGAACATAGACTCTACATCACTCAGGGGTCTGATTAAGCTGCATTTATGGCACAGAACAATTTTGCAACAACATTAGACCATTGCCAGGACAACTTGCACAGAGTTAACATGTAGAGCTGGGCAGGAAACATTTCAGGAAAATAGGAGTAGGAAAAGCAAAGAGAAAGCTAAAAGTATGCCAAAATAGCAGTAATTTGCTGTTGCGGGCACTGCTATTCCTCCCATTTCATGAGAAGAAATGCTTATTCTTCTGTGGGTTCTTCTCTCAAAGGAGCTGTTCCACTTTGTGAAAATATTTGAATACATTAAGTGGATCAAGGACTGAAATCTAATTCTCTAAAAGTTAATGAAGGGCTTTATTCACTAGGCCATATTCAGCATCTCTGTGGTCCTTTCACTATTTCAACAAGATGAAACAGCTTCAAGAGAATATACTGAGGGAAACAGAGAATGTGCTCCAGAATAACCTCCAACTTCTGCTTGAGAGCGTTCACTTGTTAGATCTAAGATCTTGGTTCAGGCTTCTGGTTTACTTAATGGGGAACAAAGGCCCTGCACTCGAGTTCCTCACATTCCCAAAAATAATGCTGACCTCAGAATATTTGTTATTTTGAGTGTATCCCTGGTTTTGACAGGCAATTCCATCTTGGAGCTGAAGAATCTTCCCAGTGAAAGGTTAGTGGATATCAGTCTCTTCCTTTGAAAAGTTTTGGTTTCAGTAATTTGGCATTGTAAGCAAAGAAAAATACTTAGTTCAAAAATTCCCAACCAGCTCTATAACACATGCTATTAGTTCAGAGTTAAAATAACATTACATGTTTCTTTCCAGTGACCACATAATAAAAGATAATATATTGCTGAATGATATATAAAGCAAAACAAGATTCCAGCTGGCTTATTTTATATGCAAGATAGAAAGTTTCAATAAGAAAGACAACAAAATACGTAAAAGGGTTCAACAGTAGGAATAAATACCTTCTTTAGCCATATAAGTCACAACATAAGTACCACCTTTTTACATAAATGATCGGATTCCTCAGCTAACTTCCACAAAATGGATGTAGGTAGAGCTACTGAAGGATAGGAAGCAGACTCTAGTGAATCAGAGCAGATGACAAGGGTTCTGGAGTAAACATCTTCCATTTCATGGCATATAACCTGAACACAACCTGAAACACTTGTTTCCCTTCCCCACCCTGCACCCACTTTTTAAGCAGGTAATTCACAGGTTGTTCATGTGGAAACACATTAAGTCAACAAACCACAGGAACAGTTCTTTAGATAGCATGATCTTATTGCACTTTCAGAGATCAGTGTTTCAGACAGTGGTACAAAGCATAGTTGAACCACACAAATGCATACAGTCCATTCCTCCTACCAACTCTTTGAAGCTCCATTTGCTTATTTTTATTCAGTGCGCTTTGTTGTGATTGAACAAAGTAGAAGATTACGAATATCTTAGAGCTGAACAGCTCTCAGAGCAACAAAATTAAGAGGTTTCCCTTCAAGTCCTGTAAAGATATGCATATGCTGTCATACTATTAGCATAATTATGGTTAAGTGTTCTATGTTATATAAGGGAGCCATGTGATGCTTTTAATCTTTTAAATTCAATATATGCCAGTAAGATGCAACTTAGTCCATTTTTCCATAGAATGTACAGATTTCCTTCTGTGGTGCGTAAGCAAAAAGAGCAGCAGTCCCCATTGTAGGGTGAATATTATATTCTTCATTAATACAGTCCTATTTAGATATGGAAACATGCATTTTGATATTTTTTCCATTTATCTGACAATTCATGCTTCTGGAATCCACAGATGAAGCTACAGCATTGCTATCCATACTATATGCAAACAAGCACCTTCTATTATCTTTAAACAAAGATTAATAGTGAAAAAATTCAGGAAAGACTGGACAAAAGTATATAATCTTTAATGCATTGAGTGTGATGGTGTAATGAAGTATTTCTTGTTGCTCGAAGGGGGACAGAAAACATGCAATGCTGTATCAGTATAGTCAGAGGGAGCAACTAAGCACATATAGGTAATTGCAAACTTTGAGAAAAATGTGGTTTTTTCCCTCCTTTTAAAAATCCTTTTTTTCCCTGCCATTCTCTACACATCTGTGTAAGTAACAACTCACCAGGTATCAAAGGTGGTTTGTCTCTTTGAGTGGTTTCCCACCGTACTGCTGTCTGCTGGTAACACAGAGGTTCTGTTTGATACATTATTCTCTATGTATGTGCTCTCTGGACGTGGAGATGGAACTGAACAGAGAAATAACAAACAATATATCTTGAGCTTTGCCAAAAATCCCATCTTGCAGTTGTCTGCTTCTTTGCTACCTCTTTTACAGAAACAAGAGTGAAGGCACAGTTGTTCTTTATGTATGACTGAAAAAAACCCACACTGTTTTTACAATTTGGAAAGCTGTTGTTTCATGATACTTGCAACATAATATTAGGTGTAAAATGAGACCATCATCAGAACCTGGGGAAGTTGTTATTAGATTTGAGAACATTTTTCTCTGTAGGGAGCCAGAAGTGCAATCAATATTTAAAAACAGGAAATAAAATAAAATACTGGAATGCTGTTATTAAAGACACAAAATACTACAGTTTACACTTTGTCTTCACTTAGACCCTAAAAATAAAGTAGTACCCTTCTTGAAAAAGAATACTCTGGATTTTAACATAACTAGGATTAAGAGATTACTCACTAAAAATGGAAGAATTAAAATCAGATATTATATATTTTTCAAACAGACATACTGTGATTTTGAGAACAGGTTACACATACGCAGAACATACATTTATTAGAATTATGAATATCACCAGAAATACCTGCATTGGATTAAAAATTGATCAGACACTAGTTGCAGCATTACTGCAGCATCACACTATATTAGCTATCAAAATTGAATCTGTAAGACTTTGTTCAAGTTTCATAATGGCTTTTTCTTTCAATAGCTTTTGCATATACTGTTATAAATGTATTATTTAAATATAGTATCTTTTTTCAAAACCAATAATTAAGTCTTTAAACTAAAATATATTTGTTTCATAGATACAGTTAAAGATGAAGAAACCTCTAGTTTATAATAAGGAACTGAATAAACCTCAGACCTACAGTTCCCTCCACGCATGAATTATGCAAAGTCATTCTTCCTTGGAACTTCTGTTTTGCTACGTGTAAAAAAGAAGGATAATCCATGTCCAATTTTAGAAGAGTTTTAAAAATTAAGAAAAACAATTAGGATTGAGGATTTTTAAGGATTCTCTGTTGCATATGCTATAAAACCTTATACTCAAAAGCATTGCTTAAAACAGTACAATCTTAAATATTGTACACAGGTTTTAAGGTTGCAGTGGGACACTTGCGAAGATTTGCAGATTTTAACATGTCTAAATCAGGTCAACAGCAAACTGATCAACCTGAAGAGGATCAGTGGGAGGTTTGTGTTTCTACTTAAGGTTATTAGGTGACTCATAATCGAATTGTAGCTGATTGGGACTTCTTAAGGTTCAGGGGAGTCCCACAAGCCTCATAACACTTTCAGGGTAGTAATTAGCTTCTTAGCAGCCTTGTCTTTTTCAAGAGGATTACCCAGGTTTAGCCATGAGGCAGCTGCTCAGGAATCACCATCTTTTGAGTACCATAATAGAAATCACAGTTTTTTACTGTGAGAGTGGTGATGCCCTGGCACAGGTTGCCCAGAGAAGCTGTGGCTGCCCCATCCCTGGCAGTGTTCAAGGCCAGGCTGGATGGGGCTCTGAGAAACCTGGTCTGAGCAACCTGGAAGGTGTCACTGCCCATGGCAGGGGGTTGGAACTACATGAGCTTTAAGGTCCCTTCCAACCCAAACCAGCCTATGATTCTATGATTAATATCTATATGTGCGTATTTATACACACGAAAATATATATGCACATGCATGGTCCTGTTTTATTATTTATCCTTAACTGGGATTATGTAAGTGTGCTTTTACTTGTAGGAAACCTTGATCTTTAGTAAGTTGAACAAAATAAATGAACATAGGTTTTGAGCAGTTAAAACCTAGCATTACAGTTCCATGCACCACAGTATCTGAAATAGATCGGTAAGTATGTCAATGTGTTACAAGTAAAAATGTGTTAGATATAGTGTTAATAAGAATGTAAAATATGAATGAAAACCATTAATGAACTGCTTACTCTGGTAATATTAATTTATTTTGTTCAACTTCCCCTGATAAATTACCTTTTGCTTTACAAGGTACTGCACTGGATATACTTTTCAATCAAAGTAAGTTATCATTTGCAAAGAAATAATATGATACCAGTACAGCTACTGCATAAAACCTAGCAGGTCAACTCAGTCTCTGAAAGTGAGGTAGCAATTCTTTTTCCAATGAATTTTTTTAGTTGTTCATGATACTTCACTGTATCCATTTCTACTACTTAAACTACATTCCATGTTAAAATTCCTGATTAATTTTGAAAGATCCACCGTAAAATTACCTCTGTAAAAGCTGCCAACTCTTCTCGGAACAGGGTCATTATACAGAATTCTATTCTCCTTAGTAGATGCTCCATCTTCTGAGTGTGGATCATGATACGCCCCACCCTAAACAAAAGAAGAATCAACTCTTTAAAATGAAAGATTACAAACTGATTTGCAGTTTTTAACCAATATACATAAGCAAGAAACCCCAAACTTAACCACATATGATTTTCCTTTCATGGTATTAATAACTGTCAATATCAACTCAGAGACTATGTAATCAACAATTATCTGGTTTTGCTGCTTGCTTGCTTTTTCCAAAATGACATTAAAATTACAAGTAGGAGGGAAAATTTTTTTAAAGTCCCGAGCATGATTCAGACCCTCAGATTTTTGCCGTGAATGAAACACAGCTGTAACATCTCTGAAGGAATCTTCTACTGGAGGCCTTGCTAAATTAATTTCTGATAGAATCTGTTCACTCTGTTACTGGTAATCTTTAAAATGCAAAGAAGAAATGCATATAGTTTGTGACAACTGCAACACTAAAGCACTTTCTCTTATCAGCTGTTATACAGCAGTACCTAGAGGTACCAAACGTCACAAAATCAACTTCATGCAAAATAAGAGGTGTTCCTGAGCCAAGAAATCTATAAGCTAAATAGTTAGACAGGCTAGCAAAAAGAATATCATTATCTCTACCTTACTCTACTGAATGCAGTACTTCCTGGAAGTACTTGAAGCAAAAGCTTAAGTAAGCCCTTAGAAACATCCATATGTACGTAATTTGCCAGGAAATATGATTAAACCCCACTCTTAGATGCTGCAATATGGACCAACCAGATAAAATTCAATGCTCTCAACAAGAACCCACAGGAAACTGTACTGAAACCCCTGTAAGAATTTTAACATACAATGTCCAAGAAAAAGGTTAAAAAACCAAATCCACAAAAAAAGCCCAACTAGAATTAAAAATTGTTATTACAATTCACTTTACAAGTGACTCACAAAATCTATTTTGCCTTTTGTTAATGAAGATCTGGTCTCACTGTCACAGATAACACAATCCTAGAAACTCTGCCAAGATGAGAAGTGCAGCTACAGCACTGATTTATATCACAGTTTGATACTTCTAAAATTTACAAGAGGTTGAAGTATTTGATTAGATTACTATTTGTGTACGACATCTCTTCTTTGTCAGCAGTTGTTGCAATTATAAGGCAGTAATAGCAACTTGTGCTTGATTTTCTTCTGCTTGCCCCCTTTTGTGTACATTTAAATTAAAACTAAAAAGAGCCCTTTAAGCAAGTGTTGTACTGACACTTGAAAAGCCCTAAAACTAATACTGAATGCAAGTCTGTTTTGTTTTTTTTTAAGTAAAACCTAGCAAACAAAGAATGTTTTTCTTTAAAAAGACTTGGCAGTGCTAAAGAGAAACCAGTGAGAAACTCAAAACATGGATGAGACGAAGCTTCACAAAATACGAGCAGATGGAGAGAGAAGCAGTAGACCTGACTAGAAAAAAAATATAATAGGGAACCAATAAAGAATCTTTGAGAACACTGATGTTATTCCTGATTTTTTAGTTCAGTAATCCTGAGGGAACTGAAGTTCTCTGATTTCTAATGCAGAATGCAGAAGGAAAAAAAAGGCGGGGAGGGTAGGAGAGAGCCAAAGAATGCCTTCTTTGTGAAAGAGTCATAAGAAGATTGACAATTTAATCCTGATTTGTTACTGAAAGTCGTATAAACAAACAAAAAGAGCTTTGCGAATTTACAGACTTGCCATTCTTTTCAGAAGCGTATTTCTCCTTTCAGACTTCTGATGGTTGAAATACAGAATTAAGGCTTGATTTTAAAAATACTGACCATAAAGATAAAGGCAAGTTCTTTACAAATGATCAGGCATTCCAAAGCAAATGAAAATGAACAAAAACTTAAGCAATTAGATGCACATCAATTTCCCTAATTAAAATAAAAGTTGTCAATCAATTATCAAAAACCAAATAATGGTCTGATAAAAACAATCTGCCTCTACATAATATGAAATTAAATCTAAATTACTTATCAAATTAATAGCTGCTTCATAATGCAGAAAAAGATCCTAATGCATTGAAGTATACAAGGTAACATGAGCTTTTATAATCAAAACCTTAAACAAATCAAACATCAAAATGTTGGTACTATTGCCTTTTTACAGTAAAATCCTAAAGAATAAGTAACATTTAACCTGACTGAAATGAGAAATGACTACACACACACACAAAAAGTTTTGACATGGAGCTGCTGTAATCCTTTCTAAGTAGCATTTTCTTTTCTTTTTCTTTCTTTTTTGTTGTTGTTGTTGTTGTTGTTGTATTTCTCCTATTTTGATGAGATCTTTTCTTGTCTGTGAATACACAGTCCTGAATGGAGGAGATGTGGTAAGTACGAAAAAACATATCACACCTTTTTTTGCCCTATTGGAATGAAGAGGCAACCGCTACCTGAAAACTTTTTAATGGTATTTATAGACCACTATCAAGCCAGCTATACATAAACTAAGTAGGCAGAGTTTTTTAGTCTCTCATAATAAAGCACAATTTTAGACCTTAAATAATACTTGCAGCTCTTTGACTTCCTTCCAATTTGTCAACAAATCTGTACTAGGTGTTCTCTCCTTAGAAGTCACAGATGTACATATAGAGAAATAAATATTTTCGTACTTCTGTCTGCACCATTTTGCTCCAATTTTGAGCAATGTTAGAGAAATTTAAAGATCTGTGGACAAATGCAGTCATCTTTACACATCTGGTGTGTAAAGCATCAGATAATTCAGAAGTTTTGTATAAGGAATGTAAGTCAACAGCAGAACTAGCCTCTTCTCTACTCATTAAATAATGCTCACAGTAAAACACAACACGATATCTAGTGACAGTAATCCCTGTAAAGGATCAATTTACTAGTGGCTTCTCCAACCTAAGACCTCTAGGCTAACCCAGTTATTTATCATACTAAGCAAAACAGATATTGCAAGTTTTGATATTCCTCTAGTAAATTATGGCATTTCAGCAATAGCTTCCTGTTATAAGTGAGTGAAAGTATCACTTCAAAAATTAACATTAGCATTCATAACAGAAATACATGCAAACAGAAATACATACAAGAAAAGCAAAATAAAAAATAAGGTTAATTAAGCAAAACAGTACGATAAAAATTACATCAGACAATCTAGGTAAAGACTAGGAACTACTAATGAAATTTGAACTTCAGAAATAAAATTTTCTATTCTAGCATTTCAGTACTTCACGAGAGTGGTATTCATAGACCATTTTTTTAAAACAGCCTCTCATTTTGCACTTGAAATACTTAGCCCTTCGGAGAAAACCCAACATCCCTTTCCTTACAACACGACAAATAAACAAATAATTGCAAACAGAAGACAGAAAGCAGGACACTGTCCCACATGAACTAAAGAGAGGAAGGTAAGCCTTCCATAATAGGCAACATTTTGAACTAACCCTATTAGTATCATCCGTACAGTCTTCTCGTGATGAGCCAACAGATCTTGTGAGTGACTTATGCTGCACCTGTGGAGATAACAGTTGCAGGCTGTTTGCTCTGGCTGCCATCCCTTGCCCTATGCTTAAGCCACCCTCTGAGCCCTTTGACCTCACTCTGTCCCGGCTCACATACATAGAGTGTCTATGAGGGCGCTGCTGTGAAGAAAAAGGACTGGTATAACCTAGACCATAGGAAAAAGATTCATGTGGAGCAGATAGAGAGTGGGAATGGCTTCCATCCATGTGATCTGGCAGTTTTAACTCCTCCATTGTTTTGGAGTGCCTTGTTGGTGGTCTTCTGGTGTCCAGGGTACCCTCGCTGCGGTTATTCCTTCCGGATGGACTGAGCATAGTTCTGTTATCACTGTGTCGAGGAGCAGTTGGACTGGTAGGAGAGTTCAAGTCCATACAGCTGGATGGAAAATACCTACTGCTGTTTGGTTCTGCAGCTTGGGCCCGGGCCTCAGAGAGGTTGCCCACAGATTTTGAGTCTGTGAGAACCCCATGGCTCTTTGACTTTGTCCGATACGAAGGACTCTTAGAAGACTGCGGGATAGTATCAATATAGCTGTGGCGACTGTGCTTATCACCAGGTTGCAGTGTCCCAGTTTTGCTTTGAGAAGTTTCCATAAACGAGTGCCGGTTCTGCTGAGATCTGGTGTTAGACTTCAGGTATTTTGAGCCTGAACCATCAGAACTTTTTGGGTCCACATTAAAATCAAATTCTGTTTTTGCCTTTGTTTCCTTTGGGCTGAGAAGATGTGGCATGTTATTATTGGCTAGATCCTTGTTGCCAGATCCAGGTGTGTTGCTTGATTTTTTTGCATGCATTGGACTATGTGCAGCTCCAGAAAGGTTTCCATTTAGAAAGCTTTCATTTGCTGGAAGACCCTCTTCTCTTGGCCCGCCAGCACCTAGCGCCTGTATATCCTTGCTGTTTGATCTGTGGTGTGACTGCAAAGCAGAACTTTTGCTGGCTTGATTTCTACATTAAAATGCATAAAAAAGCATTAATATACCATATTACATATTCACGATATAATAATTTCAATAAAAGTACACTCATTTCAGAAAGGAGTTGCCATTTAAAACCACAAAATTTAACTGCAGTAAGATCAAATACTGTCAACTAGGCATCAGAAGCTCCACTCAAATAACAGATTTGCAAGTGTTAGCACATTGTTGCTTCTTTCTGGTTATATCCTGATGGAAAAAACTCAGCTTTGGTTAATGGATTTTGCTGACAAAGAAAAATAGGAGGATATAAAGTCCAATCACAGAAATTCCAACATATTTGTAAATAAATATTTACACATTTATGCATGTGAGTAATACATGTGCACATCAATAATGTAAGCACCACATTAAGAAAATTAGCTGTATATTCATTAAAAAATGTCTTAAATACACCTGGCATATCAAAGTGAAGGTAGGCCAATAAAGTATGTCAGCAGTGTCAAAAAAACCTCAATACAATGAATGCTCCAGGCCATCTAATATATGTCTGATTTGGAGGGGGAGGGGAAGTGGAAAAGAGGTTATTGTGCCGGTAAAGACATCCAGATAGAGTGAGCCTGAGCTCAAATCAGCAGAGCAAGCCCTGTAACACCAAACCTAAACCCACGTCTACCACAGGAACCCCAGCTTTTTTAGGAACTTGGCACTATCCCAGTTCTTGGCACACTAGCTCATCTCCAAAGCTGCATCCAAGATTTTCAGCAATCAGACTGACTTGGTCCAGAGCTATTTAGTGATGTCCTTAACCTCTACTCTACTTTCCAGCTCTTGGTTTTGGGATTATGGGACTGAGATATGAGTTGGTTCTGCAAACACTCAGCCTGAATTTATTTCAGCAGGATTTATTATCTCAGGTTTTCTGGCATAAAACCAGTTCTGCTTCTGGACTTACTCTGGCATTGCAAGCTAGCCATGTCTGAGCAATGCTGTAGCTGTACTTGTTAGCCTTGATGGATCTAGGCAGGCTAGGTTAATTTAACTTACAGTTGACTTATTTCTGTATCAAATCTGTGATAATGTAACTCAGAGATATTACTGAGTGTTAAAGTGAAAGCTTACTATACAGATGAGTTTGTACCTTTGTTGATCTTGTTGATAATTACACTTGGATAATGCTAGCCATTTATACACCTAGGATTTTTGTATTACACTCTATTACAGTTCATAAAAATTTAGCAATTTTAAAATTACAGTTAAAATGACAGTTAAAAATATTTTTTAGTTAAAATGAAATTTGGGTTTTTAAAACTTAGAAATATAAGGAATATAGTAATTTTAAATCAAGCTGCTGGGCAAGCCTTTTAGGCAGGAAGTTCCCCAGGGATCTACATTTTGATGTGGCCTCTTTCTGACGCCACATCTCTAGTGGTAAAACTTCTCTCCTAAGATATCTCCTATCTATAGAAGCAGCTAAAACTTTTTGGTATATAGCTCTGAAAAAGTATAGAGTGTATATGCCATCATCCCAAATCTTAAAAGGGTAATTTTTTCTTAATCTCACAGGAAAAACCATCAAAAAACATGGCTAGAATTAAAATCCACTATTATTCTGCTATACTTCAGAGGGTGGCCTTTATGAAAGCTTTTGTCAGAGAAATACCATGAGGCTTTTTGTGCTGAGGACTCTATCCACTAGTAAACCTGGTTCCTTGATGTATTAAAACCACTTGGCTTCTCTCAAACTATGTGGGTCCAACAACGGAGTTGCTGAGCAAATGCACCCTGCTTTAAGTTCAAGCAGACTACACTTGATTCACAACAGCAGAAAAATTCTGTTCATCCACAATTTGGAGCATGACCAATGCACACAGTTTTCAGGACACTTAGCTGCTAAAAATCTGTGCAAATTTTGAACTTTGAAACATCAAAACCTTGGACAGATTTGCACATGTACAATAACGGTAGCATTCCAAAGAAAAGAGCATTCCTTTGGAATCTCAGGCACCCTCCAAGCCACAAAATTCCTAGTGTTGTTCAAGAAAAAGGCTAACATATTTTTAAGACAGGTAAGCTGACTTAATTTTCCTTGTCATATGCAGAAATGGCTGGAATGTTGTCTTATTTTTTATTTTTTTTTTTTTTTTACAGAAAGCATTCAGCCTGATGCAGAAAGTTAGCAAAAATTTCAGATTGAGTAGCTATAATACAGTAAAACTGTGTCTACTTCCTTTATTCAGACAGTCAACATGGAACTGTATATATGTCTCAATATGCCTAACCTGTCAAATGACTACTTTTCTTGTAGATGGTGGTTTATGTAAGCATGATAGCAACTCATAGGCAGAACAAATGTCAGTGATGACAGGGACATGACTACGTTTACCTGTTAGATAATGTGTTGCTGTCTGCGTGGTAAGGTTTTCTTTTAGCTGACCGCGAAGGTGAGCTCCCACAGCGATCCAAGAGTCTTTGGGTTTGAAATGAAGGATGGTTCAAACATTGTTCTGTCAAATATCTGTCTGCTGGATCTAACTTCAGTAAGTTCTTTGGAAAACAAATCCCAAAGTTTAAATGTTAGTATCTGTATTTGCATCAGCAAAAAATATAACAAAATTCAGAACATTACTGGGATAGTTGTTTAATCTACAGAGTTTCTGTGATCAGATGCAACTGCTAAAATAATTTCATGTTGCATTAAACTACATAGGCTACAAGATAAACACTTAAACCCCCCTATGTTCTACTTGGGAGATGGAAGCTCTCAGCCTTGCTTATAATGAAACATATATATGTATATAATGAATATATGTATGCATACATATATATATGTGCTTAAAATGTTTAAAATACAAAAATAGCTAAAAATTTAAAATATGTTTTATGTATATACCTATACATGTTTTAATCATATATATTTTAAACATATTTTTCAGGACATACCTTGCAAAAATGTTTTTTAGAATGAAAAGTATTAAATTTACCACTAACAAAATGCTACAATGAAACAGGCTTAACAAACAGAACAAGCACATGGTAACATTCTTATCCAAACAAAAATAATCTTTTAGTATTTTCAAAAAAATACAAATGTAAGAGTTCTGATTTTTACTTCTAGGGTTCAAGTACACCTGGTAAAACAGTATTCTGAGAAGTCTGAAACGTTTCTTACAGGAACAGGGCAATACAAAACTTATTTTGGAATATTTGAAAATGCACTACTGTCAGCAAGGATAAAGTCTGAATGGCTATTAAGTAAAAAGAATAGCTATTTTTTAAGGGTTATATAGGTTGACTAGAGAACAACACTGTGTACATGTGCAAGTGTACACACACATGCTATGCATATCTGTATATGCAATAACATCGTATTCAGCTACTTGACCACAAACCGGCTTTCCCTTCACAGGATCTAGGCACTTCAAAATGAAAAATGCTCAGGAAATAAAGCAAGTGGCAATCTACATTCCTGAGTAGTTTGGACATATGATATGCAGCATCTTCCTTTCTCAAGTGACAAACTGTACTGAATGATTAACTTCTCTTACCTAATTGATTACTATCACTAGTGATTAGTGATTAGTGACTACAGACCAAGATTTCTAAACTACCTTGGTGGCAGTTTCACTTAGTTTTCACCTAGTGCAACTGCTGGAGAAGCAAATCAGCCAAGGGTAAAACTTCACTCTACTTGCCTGCTGCTGACCAACAGTGAAGTATTGGTGACAAATCAGAGAAGACTGTCTGTAGTGCACCCTCAGCAAGTTGCCGATGACACCAAGTTGTGTGGTTTGGTTGACATGCTGGAGGGAAGGGATGCCATCCAAAGGGACCTTGACACGCTTGTGAGGTGGGCTGATGCCAACCTTATGAAGTTTAACCATGCCAAGTGCAAGGTCCTACACCTGGGTCGGAGCAATCCCAGGCACAGCTACAGGTTGGGCAGAGAAGAGATTCAGAGCAGCCCTGCAGAGAAGGACTTGGGGGTGCTGGTTGATGAGAAAATGAACATGAGCCGGCTTCAGTGTGCGCTCGCAGCCCAGAAAGCCAAATGTATCCTGGGCTGCATCAAAAGGAGCGTGACCAGCAGGTCGAAGGAGGTGATCCTGCCCCTCTACTCTGCGCTCGTGAGACCTCACTTGGAGTATTGTGTACAGTTCTGGTGTCCTCAACATAAGAAGGCCATTGAACTGTTGGAACAAGTCCAGAGGAGGACTACAAGGATGATCAGGGGACTGAAGCACTTACCAGATGAAGATAGGCTGAGAAAGTTGGGGCTGCTCAGCCTGGAGAAGAGAAAGCTGTGTGGAGACCTCATAGCAGCCTTCCAGTATCTGAAGGGGACCTACAAGGATGCTGGGGAGGGACCATTCATTAGGGACTGTAGTGATAGGATAAGGGGTAACGGGTTCAAACTTAAACAGGGGAAGTTTAGATGGGATATAAGGAAGAAATTCTTTACTGAGAGGGTGGTGAGGCACTGGAATGGGTTGCCCAGGGAGGTTGTGAATGCTCCATCCCTGGCAGTGTTCAAGGCCAGGCTGGACAGAGCCTTGGGTGACATGGTTTAGTGTGAGGTGTCCCTGCCCATGGCAGGGGGGTTGGAACTTGATGATCTTAAGGTCCTTTCCAACCCTAACTATTCTATGATTCTATGATTCTAGTGACCATGAGATGATTAGTTAGGAGTCAAAGGAAGGATGAGAAGAGAAGCATCAGGAATGGGACCCAGGATAGCAAACTTCATCTTCTATAAGGAATTACCATGCAAAATCTCTTGAACAACTGCCATTACATCAAAGGTACACAACAAAGCCACTTGATTTTTGAAGAAAATTTTTGAGAGTTCAGTAACAAAGCATCTAATTGTACAGGAGATCTTAAAAATTTGCATAAAGTCAGGTTGGCTAGACAGGGAGTTTCTTACTGAACAAAAATGCAAAACGGGAGTGTATTAGAACTAGAATCAAGGACAAGATACAAAGGAGAAGACTATAAAAGCACTGTGTTAGCACAAGGGTTAGGCCACTTTCAAAGGCCCAAGTCCAGCTGGAGCTAAGGCAAATGAAGAACATCAAGGGTAGAAAGAAGGGGCTCTACAAATATTCTAGTAGTTCACAACTCAGAGTAAATGCATGTCTGCGGCTGAATAGGGGAGACAACTGGATGACAGACGATATAAAAAAAGACTGAAATACTCAATGCCTTTTTGCCCAAGTCATCACATGCTCCCAACCCCAAAATACATACTTGAAAAACAGCATGATTTGTGAAGAAGAGGGAAGGAGAGGAGTAAGGAAGCAACAGGGCCAGATGAGTGCCTTTTCATTAATCTAGCCCAGAAATGCTCTCTAAACAGAGATACAACAGTAACTCCTTACATTAGCTTGCGTAAGTTGAAGTGTAGGTTATTGAGTAATCTAGTAACCAGATCTGAGGTACCCTTGGGAATGCAGATAATGAGAAACACACCAAGCGTGGACATGTGCCAGACTATCCAGTGTCTGGAGAAGAGACAGACATATAGCAAAGTATTTGCAGCATTTGTAGCATGCAACTTAACCACAAGTCTCTTCTGTTCCTTGTAGTCTTTTGCTTATTCTTTCAAATGTTCCAAGTCCTGAAGTAGGTAATGTAGGTCAAATACAAAGTATCCCCTGTACAGAATCCCTGACCTTTCGCACCTCACAGGGAGAAATATGGACAGAAAACTTGCTTCCCTAAAATTACAGTGCTTCATTTCACAACTTTGTAACTTTTAAAATCACACAAAAAGAACCCAGAAGACACTGAGATATAACATAAAAATTAGGATAAAATTAAAAGAAACCCTACACCAGCATGCGTAACAGTTGTTTGAAGAATTATGTTGAAATTGCTGTTCTGCGATATCTGCTACTACAGCTTGAGCTACAGCTAACCATGATGCCAGAAAAAAAGCTTCTGTGAATTAAAAAATAGAAGAGAATGTATAATATCAAACCCAGCAGGTTTTGAGTACCTAATTTTGCAGACTCCATGAAACCAAGATAAAAGCTATGCTGACTCTTTTCATGAGGCAGGGAGATTAAATGAAAGCAATTTGAACCAGTTGTGTTGAAGAAAAGAGTAGAGCAAATTTGGTGTATTTCTGCTGGCTGCATCAGTACTGCTAAAAGCAAGTAAACACACAAGTATACCCCAAAGCAGCTGACCTTTGGTTTCCAAGACAACTGCCACAGATGGGCTTGGGACCACGCATTTAGTTTAGAATTGATTAGCCATAGCCATGCTTCATAGAATCATAGAATCATAGAATAGTTAGGGTTGGAAAGGACCTTAAGATCATCTAGTTCCAACCCCCCTGCTATGGGCAGGGACACCCCACACTAAACCATGTCACCCAAGGCCTCATCCAACCTGGCACTGAACACCGCCAAGGATGGAGCATTCACAACCTCCCTGGGAAACCCATTCCAGTGCCTCACCACCCTCTCAGTAAAGAATTTCTTCCTTATATCCAATCTAAACTTCCCTTGTTTCAGTTTGAACCCGTTACCCCTTGTTCTGTCACTACAATCCCTGATGAAGAGTCCCTCCCCAGCATCCTTGTAGGCCCCCTTCAGATACTTGTCCCAGATTGCCTTTAATTCTTAGGTGGTACCCTTGTGATTCTAAACCTAATTTTTGACATTATAACTTCTTTTTGCAGCTTACTGTGGATGAAATAATGGGAGGGTTGTACTGCAGCTTACCATGTGATGTTTTTATAGTATAATAATAAAAACAATAATACACATTGCATACCCAGAAACATGGCACAAATATACAGCACTAGGCTTTACGATGTTTGGCCCTTTTTAGGGGAGCTAGCTTTCCCTAATTGCCTGTAAGAAACTGTCTCACGACCATGTCCTAGTTTGGCCACGGGTAACTAGCTGACTTGTTCCAAAACAGGACTGAAGAGTAATTTAGCATACACACTGTGTAGAGGTGAGGGACAGCAGGCAGATTAAGGGCTTAGATTAAAAAACCAATACTGTGCTTCAACTTTGTCTTTGACAACTGTCCACATCCTCATGCTATTCCAACAACAAATGACCAACTCAGGTTAGCCTAAATACTCTGTTGATTTACCTAAATTTTTTACTGTTTGAGAGCTCATACTCCAACATTACTGAGGTAACCTGTGCATCTGAATGTATGTCAGTGTGAATGCATATTGCTGCAAATGACAGTGATTCTTTTTTCTGTATTACACATTGCTTATCAAATAGGTCCAACTTGAACACTCTCCTGGCATTTGCAAGGAGTGTTTCTTCCTTATTCCCCGGAAACATCAAGCCTTGCTACAAACAACGGTGATACCAAAATATCTCAAAGGAAGCTCACAAATACTTTTAAGATGTATTATATTGGGAAACAAATATAAAAAGTCACATCTTTCCCCACATATTACAGACAAAAAATAAAACACATTTTCCTACCTTCATAAGATCAAGCAATACACCACTTAAAATTCCCAAGTATCTTCTCTCTAAAGACTGTGGATGATTGACTGCTGGAAACTGTAAAAATAATATAGCATAAATATACTGGCAATGTAAACAAGGTATACATGAATATAGTATTTCAAAAACAGAAACCACATAATGAATCAAGGCATGTAATTAATGGGAGTCATCGGCACTGAAAAAGTTAGTGATTCATGAAATAATAAAACAACATTATAATGAAAACAAATAACTGTTCATGTGTAACATGCATTTGCTCAATCAAAGAAAGTATTCTTGATTAGCAGGGCAGTCAAGGAACCTCCCTCAAACAAGAAATAATCAATTTAGCTTCATAAATGTGCTTGTGGCATTATGATTAACAAAAGGTGGGAGGTTAGATTCAGAAATAGCCTAAGTAATACATACTTTTAAAAGATTAAAAATAGCTTTGAGATAATTTGAGAGAGCGAATACAGTATTAAATAAATGCTAATGATTAACAGACATTACCATCATGGTTTTAGTGAAAAACATCAAAACCCCAAAGGTTTAAGACTCAGGATTACTCCTGTGGTCGTGCTGCAGTAAGAACTGGCAACACCATGAGAAGTAGTGCACACTGCTGGAGGGCATCTTTTGTCAACTAGAGTCTGGACAAAACCTGATGAAGGCAGTATTTGAAACTAACCCTGTCTAGAAAGAAGAACAGGAGAGGCACGAATGATTTGAAGAAAGAAAAAACAAAGCACAGGGTTTATTTTTTTTTTTTTCTTGCTTTGTTAGCAAGGCAAAAGTAAAACAAAGACAGAATTTTTCTTCTTAGCAAATAAAAGTTGCTATTTCATTGCTATAATGTATCATCAAGTACAATGTGTTAAAAAGAAACAGATAAAGATCCATTTCTTGACTGCACTGAACTGACAACAAACAAATAGATAAACTCATTTCAGTGCTGTAAGTTAAAATTTAAGACCTAAACATATATGCCAGTGTTTTCAGAATTAGAAATTAGGGCTGGATTCCCAACAGAGGCATAAAAACCCTCATGGATTTAACTTATGCTGATTTGAGAGAAATATGCATTTGAATACCAGAGAAGACTGGAAAAAAGACAAACCAAACCAAACCAGCAATCAGCCAGCCTATTGCATTAATCACCGTTTATCCACAGCTATGCAACTGAGATCCAGACGCTTTGTTAGCAGTTCAGAGAGTTGTCGAATTTGCCTAATACTATGCAAGTGTTTCAGTTGCAGCCTCGCTTGATCCCATCCACATCCTAAGTATTTTCTAAAAAGTCATCTTAAGCTAAGACATCAAAGCAAGAATACTGACAATAGGAAGCACATAGTGTTCTTGCCTACAGGTACAGGAAAGCCATCATTGTATGTTCAAATGGGCTCAAGTCATACATAAAATATATCCACATAAAATACTGAGTTATGGTTAAAAATCACTGAAAATACAAGAAAGCAATAAAATTCAAGTCAGTGATTAAGACAAACAGCAACAACAACAAAATATCGACAAAGATGAAGATAAAATTTTTACATGGGTGCTTGCTATGGTATTAAAACAGATAAGAACTATATGTTTGGTCTAAATATGCCAATGAGCAGGAAGTACTGAAGACTTTCATTCCTTAACTTTCACTTCGGCATTTTTCAGCTCTCACATCTAGGGCTTGCCTATATTTACATGATCACCTTCCTCAAATTAAATACTACCATCAAACCTATGCTTTAAAGAGCAACACAGAATTAACACTCATTTCCAAAAATGCATTTTATTTGGAAGCAAACTGCATTGTATGTGCACTGTATACATGTGTTAGACCACTATGAATTGCTGCCCATTGTTTGTACTAGCATTATTTTTCATAAATTACACTATGTGAGCTTTGAAGGAAAATGAAAGAACATTAGTTTAAATGTTTTTGTTCCTAAATAGTCTCTATAATTCTCTGTAAGTCTCTATAATTTTCTTTTTACTCTGCTTTTTTTAGGTCCAAGTCTGCTGTGTTCATCTTAGATACCAATTTAGGTGAATCATGGCTTCCATGCTTCCTCCACTTTTTACATGAACCAAATGGCAAAACATACTTGTCTTCATGTAGAATGACTATCGTAAAGAAGATTTTACATCTGGAATGATCAAGGAAACATGAAAATGTGCCAAAGCCATGCAAAGCAGTAATAAGAGATGGCTATTGACTGGAATTGTTCAGATTCTCCACCATATTTATAATTTATTTGTAGAACAATATTTACAGCCCTACCTTATCACTCACATTCCATAAAGGCATGAGCTTATTGGTACTTTATGATCCCATATTATTTTATTTCCTTAGGCATTCAACATTCCATGGATATTTCTTCCTCAGAAGAACTGAAAAGAGATTACTAATACTCCCTAAACCTCAGAACTGAGGAAAACTATATATATATATATATATTTTCTTGGAGGAAATGAGCAGAAAAGACAAAGTTTGCAAATGTACATCTGTATATACGTGCATGTGGTGCTGGAGTGTCTGTATTAGAATTTTAAAAATCCCATGCTATAGTATGGCAGTACTCACAGCTACGGTAATGTAGAAATTCACAAAACTTAAACATATGGATAAACAATTCCACAGCATGGCTAGCTTCAATCTCATGAATACCCAGAGCCAGATCCAGCTTGTAAATAATAATTTGCATGATCACAGCTTACCTTCTATCTACTATGCAACAGAGAATCTTCCACTATTAAACACTATGCTATATGCAGAAAAATGTACTTTTAAGGTTGTCTTATAGCATGAATCCCATGATTTAACTATTGAATATCACATTCAGAAACAATTTTTTTGTCAGCATTTTAATCTTTAAGCCATTACTCAGATTTTACTTCAGTGTTTAAAAAATACTCTCTATTAGAAGGCATATGTCACTGTCATCATCACTAGTATCCTGACTTTACAGATGGAGCTAAGAAGGCAGCAACATGTTTGAGGGCAAGTAATAAACCACTGATCCAGGATGAGAGCAGAGACTTGTAACTCTCAACCCTGTGTTAATCACATTAAGTCCATGCTCTCTTCTTGAATTACTGTATTTTAAAGCTACAAAACAAAGATACTTCAATCTCATCCTAAGACATTACAGAGCATTTATCCAAATCAGATTACACTGCACAACTAGAACTGCTGTAAAATAGTTGAAGAAGCACTAATTTATTTTGCTTACAACTTTTAAAGCATTGCTTTCCTGATAAGGGGTTATAAATTTTTTAAACAGGAAATCCTATCCAGCCCACTGTTCTAGACAGGATCAAATATAAATAGGAACTTGCAAGAAATGCTCATCTAATAATTGTTTTAAACCCTTCACTGATGGAGATCCACAAACTTCAACAAAAACTCTTAGGAATTAGCTATCCTAATACCTAAAATAATTATCTTAACACCTTAACCCAAGTATTTATTTTCTTATCATCATCAGCTAAACCAAATCAATGACAACTTTTAAGACACTTTAACACAACTAGGTCCCCTCTCTTTCCCGTTATCGTTCTCTAAATTTTCTATTTCACAGGATAAAACTCAAATCTTGAGTCTTTACCACAGATTAGGTCTTCTAAAACCTTTCTATGCCTTTTTGTGGGTTTTTACACTAATGATATCAGACCATTTGTCAAGATCAAAGATTCACCTTTCTAAGCAACATTCATGACTAAAAAATGCCAACCAAAACTGAGTTATAAGGAAACATGAGTACAATCACTGACCAGGTATTGTTAAAGATAACAGAGCTATTACTTATGTATATTGCTTCTGGGATTTTGCCATATTGCACATAACAGCTTGAGCAGCTTCTTCACACTAGTGTGTCTGTCATTACATGTTATTAGCAAATCCCTGGAAGAGGAACAATGCTAACACTAGGAAGAGCTTTTTTACTCACGTGGCTTACATCACCTCTCCAGGACTACAAGTCAAAAGGCAAAATGCTCCTCTGCCATGACAGCAGCATCTATGGCTTAGATTATTTCAACACAGCAGCCTGAAGATAGCAGGCATGAATTTTCCATACCTCAAACTGGCAGAGCTATACCACTAAATTTCACGTTGTAAACTTTGCAGGGTAATGCTAAGCTGGGTATAAATGCTAACATGCATGTCAAAAAAGTGAAAGAAATGAAAGAAAAATTTTTATTCAACTTTAAGCAGTAGAAATAACACATTCATAAACTCAGTACTGGTGTGATCAGAATTTTACTTTAAGTTATGAATGCCTTATAGTCTAAATATCCTATACCTACACAGAAACACATGCAATACATAATGCACAATGTAAATGAAAAGAACTTTCACAGCAAGAATGACAATACTGTAAATACTGTGTGAGTAAATAAAATACTAAAAAAAAGAACAAAGCTTTCTCTTACCCGCAAGCCATGGAAGCGTGGGTTGCTATAGAAGAGCTTCATCTGCTCGGCTGGCAGTGGGCCTAGCACCTTCTGAATGGTAAAGAGTTGGTCAATCTCACTCTCACCAGGAAACAAGGGCTGCCCGTCACTCAGCTCTCCCAGGATACAGCCTACAGACCACATATCCACAGCCTTTCCATAAGGGGCTCTGTAAAGTGAACACACAATGTCGTCTTTCACTAACTGACACTGTCTTCTTACTGAGCTGTTTCAATTTACAGGCCATATTTCCCATGGCCTGCTTCCTTACAACACAGAAAAATAGACTTTGATATTAAAGAAACTACCTCAAATACCAAGTCCTCTGTTTCTGCCATGGATTGTCTGATGTATCACTGCTTGAGACGGCAGAAGCAGAATTCTCAAGTACCTCAAGGGATCTGGCTACCTTTGTGAAAAATCTTACGTACAGGAATGGTCTTTCTGACTGTGAAGCAGTTACCATTCCCAGTTAAACTACCATTAACTTCTCTGCTCTCCAAGGGGTTAATGACTCTGCTCTATTTCTGCATCACATTTCTTTTTCCATTGTGCTTAACAGGTGGATAGGCATCCTGGTTTTGGCCACTAGGAGAACAGAAATGATATAAAATCTCTGTTGCAGCATTCACACAGTGGAATTTTTAATTAGAGAGAAAATAGAATGTCCCTGAAAACTATTCCTTAAAAAACACAGGCGAAGAAGCAGTGAAAGCATCGTAAAATAGGTAATTCCTGTTTTGGAGCAAAATCACAGGAGGGGTTTTGGGGAGGAATTCTGATGTGTAGTCTGTGTGCACAAGCAATGTTGTGTGGTAAGGAAGACGGTACCTCGTATTCTAAACTACTAGTAACAAAAGATGCTAGGTCAGCAATGAAAGTACTTAACAGAAGAGGCAACATGGACACTCTAGTCAGGAGAGACCATAGACTTGAAGATGGTTTGTAAGACATGTAGGACAAAATCGGAATGTAGAGAATGGAAGTTTGTGTGAAGAGAGTTGTAGACTACTGTGACATTCATTCTAAAGTCACAAACATTGAAGAAACAGAGAATCGCTGGAGAGCGACTCTTCATCAGAGTAGTGATAGGACAAGGTTTAAACTTGAACAGGAGAAGTTAAGGTTAGATATAAGGAAGAAATTCTTTACTGTAGGTGGTGAGGCACTGCAACGGGTTGCCCAAAGAAGTGGTAAATGCTCCATCCCTGGCACTGTTCAAGGCCAGGTTGGACAGATTTGGTGACATGGTCTAGGGTGAGGCATTCCTGCCCATGGCAGGGGGGTTGGAACTAGATGATCTTAATGTCCTTTCCAACCGTAAGTATTCTATGATTCTATGACAGTTCATGATTTTCACTCTAAGATTCTGTTCTGTTCCTCGGCAAGTTTGTTTAGCTGCCTACCTCAACTGTACAACAGGTAATGCACTACATACTTGTAGTTGTTCATTGTTCCTACTACAGATTGATGCAATTCCTTTTCTGTATGCTTGAGTTCTTGCTTGTTGAATTTGTAAAAAAATTTCGTAAACATCCAACTTATTCCAAGATTCTCTGTTGGATGTTTAGGTTTTGAGCAGAATGACTGGAGAATCCTTCTCATGTAAAAGAAAAAGCATATAAAAAGAATAAAGACTGGAACAAGATTGAACTGAAACCACATCTCACTGACTCTCTTTTTGAAACTTGTAATCCAACAACTCAGCCTCTGTTTCAAGATATTTTTCAGTTACAGCTGGCTTGCCTATTTCTGGAATAAGACAGCACCAAGAGTTGGAGGTGACAAATCCTATGCTAAATCTGTTCTCTTTGCTCCTTCCTTATGATGTCCTTCAATAAATTCTTCCTGTCTACTAAAAAGCTAGCATCATCCTTCTGAGCCTTTACCAGCACTTCAGCAGTGCTGGTAAAGGGTAATTGGAAATGAAAACCAAATTATAGTTTTGACTGAAAGGATGAAGAGGAGTGTAGTGTGGTGAAAGTTGCACTACCATTGCTATGTGACGTCTATCACAAGGCTCATGGAATATCTTAAGCTTCAGGACTACCATGGAAACCTCTTATGAAGGGAATGGGCAGCCAGGAATCTGAACTACAGCTGTTATAATTCAGCTTCACATTTTAATCAGCTAAACACTGCTCAGCTCAAGACAGATCAACATGTCAATGATTCATACTGACTTACTGGAAATGGAAAAAAATTAATGAAAATCTGAAAGCCTCTTGAAATATTCCCTTTAAATCAATAACAGCTCTCAACAAGGTAAATCTTACAAAAGGTGCTTGAAAAAAATAATATAAAGAATCAGTCAAGATTTATCATCGTAGTTCTAAAATTGTACTTACCCAAGCAAGAGCTCAGGTGAGCGGTACCATCTGGTAGCCACATATTCTGTATAGTTAGCATTGCTTCCTTCAGAGAGATTACGAGCAAAGCCTGTCAACGAAACAGTGTGAAAGATTATATCCTATTTTAAATACAACATGCTTAACATCACGGATTTTGGTAGTTAAGAGATCACACCTATTTCTATAGAAGTGAATTGTTTACAACTAGTGTCGAATGATTTCCTGCAACAATTGCTTGTCTATGGAATTGCAAGCTTTTATTGGTAAAACAGTGAAAGTGACTACGTCTGTTTTAATGACTACCTTATTTGTGTACTCTCCTCTGAAGCCTGTGGGGTTTTGCTATTACTTACAGTGCTTTGCCATAATCAAAACAGATGGATAAAAGTTACCTGTCAGTATGTCATGCAAGTTATTGAACTATTGCCACTAAATGTCACTGAGATGTTGCTTGCAAAATTCGCAACATTAGAAACAATGCTCTTCCAGTCACGGATCCTAACTATTACAGTCTCACTGCCTTCAAATTTTTAAATTGGTCAAGAAACTATGTATTATTCTCATGTAAGGACACTCCCTCCCTGAGGGTGAGACTGACTGTAGTTAGGATGTGGCATTAAAACTTGGTCCAAAATTCCCTTCAGTGAAATCCCTATGAGTCTTTCCCTCATTGCATGAGTGATGAAGAAAGAATAAAAATTCCAAAGTGTTGCAGAGGTATAAGGCAAAATTTAATTTTCAGAATCAGTAAGTGCTACTTCAATGCAAAATTCATTTTTCTTTATATCTGAGTTCTCATGCAGAAGCTGCCAAAATCTCTTTTCCCTCACAACTTTGGTTGTAAGGTTGCAATTTTCATTTATTTATTTATTTAGTTAGTTAGTTTTACTTCTGAAAGTGTATCTCATTTGGTAGCTTTTTGGTGTGAGGGAGCCCAGCCATTATCATTATTACAATACTGATTTGAGAAAACAATGATAAATGTGTTAATGGCATAGGTTACAGCTGTTGTTTTTGTCAAGATAGCTCTATCTTCAAGAGTTAGTAAACTAAAAGGCATGTATGATGAGGAACAGATATTTTAAAGTTGCCCATAATAATTCTGTTTTGTTTCCATAAAGTCTAACGAACATTACTGATGCTGCTGGAGAAAAGCTGGAGAAGAATTTTTTATTAATTGTAATACTGGGATTGAATAAATTTCTAAACATTACTGTATTTAGAACTGGTTAGGCAGCCCTGTTTCTGTTTCAAATTACATGACCTATCTGATTAATCTTGTCAGTGAAAAATCTTTCATTCATGTGTTTAAAGAAGAGAGGGAAGATAATCAGGAGTTACACTGAAGAACTGGGTCTGCCAAAATGAACAGTGGGAAGCCCCAAACTGAAGGGCGGTAGGAAATAAGGAAAGGTGTGACATGAAACAAATAAACTCACGTGCTAATGTAACGCATGAGCCCAGAAGCCCACAACCTCATGTGCACCAGAAAAATCAACAAGCCAAGGATGCATCCTCCTCCCTCCAAGCCAGTTTATTGGAATCTTGTCACACTCAGGACCTACTATGTCCAGAAACCATCAGCAGCTAATGTAGTCTGAAAAATCAGCCCCAATTTTACAAGCTAGGCACAGCATGGATTTGATGTGGCAAGACAGAAAGGAATATTATTGTCATGGGTTTCAGTGTTGGGTGATGTAAGAAACCATTCTATGGATTCACTGCTACACTGACTCTATGACACCATGCTAAAAGGTGATGGCCAGAATAATTCAGAAAGCATAATACTTCCTAAGGACCTTTTTCTTTTTCTTTTTTTTTTTTTTTTTTGTGGTGGAGTTAGATTGTTGTTTCTTCTTCCAAATTGTGCTGAGGTATTGGGAACAATTTTTTGATACAAAATAACAGAAGGTAACTAGGGAGAAGATTAGACCCAACTCTAAACAGTGAGAAGGAATAGATTAGAAAATCAAGACAGAAGATGATTTGGGTGAGAGCAAGTATAAAAGCAATAGCACTTGCAAATACATCGTGATGCACGAAGAGAGAACAAGCAAAATAAGAATTTTCAAGGATGGACTTTAAACAGCTCAGACCACAGTAAGAGAGATGTGAAGAAAAAAGGTGTAAGGAAAAAAGGAGAAGACTGAATTTCTTACAGAGAAAATTCATAGAGAAAATAGGATAAATTTAAATTAAATATAAAACATTCTAACATTTTAATGACATGTAAGCATTTTAATGTACTCAACATGAAAAGGACATGGAACTGTTGGAACAAGTCCAGAGGGCTGCCACGAGGATGATCAGGGGGCTGGAGCACCTGCTGTATGAAGAGAGGCTGAGAAAGTTGGGGCTGTTCAGCCTGGAGAAGAGAAGGCTGCGTGGAGACCTCATAGCAGCCTGCCAGTGTCTGAAAGGGGGCCTACAAGGATGCTGGAGATGGACTCTTCATTAGGGACTGCAGTGACAGGACAAGGGGTAACGGGTCAAAACTTAAACAGGGGAAGTTTAGATTAGATATAAGGAAGAAATTCTTTACTGTAAGGGTGGTGAGGCACTGGAATGGGTTTCCCAGGGAAGTTGTGAATGCTCCATCCCTGGCAGTGTTCAAGGCCAGGTAGGACAGAGCCTTGGGTGACATGGTTTAGTGTGGGGTGTCCCTGCCCATGGCAGGGGGGCTGGAACTTGATGATCTTAAGGTCCTTTCCAACCCAAACCATTCTATGATTCTATGATTCTAATAGATGCTTAGAAACTAGGTAACCACCATTATTCTGAATTTCAAGAGGAAGCTAAGTGAACACCTGTCAAGAATGACACAGATGTGCTTAATCCTTTATTTGAGTAGGTGGAAGAACTAGAGAATTTCTTGAGGTCTTTTCCAGTCCTGTGTTTCATGATTTCTATGCTTACACATCGTACAGAGATTAAGAGATTGCTAAAACAAGTAATTCTGAAACACTGGTGTTGAAACAGCAAACACATTAATCAGAAAGCCTATTCCCAACAGTCAGATGCATCTGCTGTAATCGGCATTTTGTACGGTTCTCTTTTTTCCACTCCTATTGGCAGAAAGGACACCCACACAACATGTGTCCCAGGCAAGCACCACATTCAGTCTCATTTTTATCTAGCACGATATGTACAGAACACATGGCACAAAGATTATGAAGAACTATTTCGTTAAAAATTTATGAACTTTTCTATTCAGACTGTTTTGTCCAGTGTGCTATTCAGAAACATCTAATTACTTCTATATACACATTGGGATGGATGCATAAACCTCTCCTTTGCACTTGCTGTCATATAAGGAATGTGGCACTGTATGTGACAAGTACTTGTGTTTCAAAATAAAAATTAAGTTGGGTATATAGACATTCTATAAGGTGAATTCTTATCTCCTAATCTGTACATGTTCAGGAAACACTTGTGGCAAATATTGTTCTGACAGTCATTTTACAGTAATAGCTTAAGCTACTAGCAATAATGTCAATTAGCCATAAGACTAAAAAATTAAAACTGATTCCAAATTATATGAGTTACTTGGAAATTTAAATTCAACTAAATCTAAAACATTGATCAAAATTCACACTAACACACATAAACAGTAAGAAAAACAGAAATTCCCACAATTTAGTCTCCTTTCCCTGAGACTGTGCTGAGCACCACGAGTACATTCTGATTGCATGTATTTTCCAACAGTAGAAGGAAAATATGGCTGGAACATACAGTGTGAGCAAAGCAATGGACCACGAATGTCACTGCTAGTAGAATTCACATCATCTAGTGACAAAACCGATGTCCAGAACACAATTGTACCATTTGTTCAGCTTTATATTTTCCTGTAATACTGTTGCACAGAGGATGTTGACATGAGTTCACACACAAAGATCTGTTAGTTGATGGCATATACCAACTCTAATGGTGAATGTTACTTGAGGGAGGGAGGGCAAGGGCCAGGGAAGGCTCTTCCCTATGGACAGGGAAGGAGCTGAGGGTGAACAGTTCCCATGAGACCTCATTGGGTGTTCTTGCTTGTGATGCCGTTAGCCCTGATTGGAGCAGACATTGGTCAAGGGCAGGTGTTGCCTGCTGACTGGTTGTTAAACTCTGTGAAAGGCAGTGATTGGGTCCTGTGCTCCCTAACCACGCAAAGCTAGCGTGGAGAGGGAGCAAGGTGTATGCTACACCAGCCCCAGTGGGAGAGCCCTGATTTGCCAACCCCAGAGGGGTTTCCTTTGCAGGGGGGCAAGGCCCTGAAAATGAGTGTAGAGTAAGAGAAAAATCCTGCCCACCAGCTCTGCACAATGGTGCCATGATAGCCTGGGCATAGAGCTGCTAGGAGAGGGTGGCCACAGCACTGCAGACAGGAGGTCTGTCAATACCATAAAGACAAAGGCACCAAAAAGGCAAAAGTACTGACAGCACCACACACCTTACCCTGGTGTTCTGTCAGAGCTGTGAAGTTCCTTAAAATGCAGGATAAATTGCCCTTAATTCAAAGTACTCACACAGACAAAATCTTCCAAGGCTTTTCCTAGAATGTTTATTGTTTCCGAGTGTTTAAGCAAAAAAACCTTTAGGATTAAAAGAAATAAGCAGCATTGCAAATGAAAAATGCCTTTTTTGTGTTCCTAAAAAACCTATTTCAATCTTTCTTCTTTTTTTTTTTTTTTTTTTTTCAGTTCTTCTTTTCATTCAAAATTGCAGAGGTTTGAAATGACAGCTTACAAACCACTCTCATGAAAAGTGCCCTTGGGTAGCACTATGGAATTGTTTTTTTATTTACCAAGCCAAACTGTAAGCTTTTTAGAGGGAAAAATACTTTGTTCTGTGTTTATGTAGCATTCAGAATGTTGGAACAGCATACACTCTGCTCTGTTGTATTCTGGGGATTACTCACATGGGCAAAGTTCGCCTTGTGCTTGCGTGCTGATTATTCAAAGCCATAAAGCTGACATTAAACAGGTACTTATAGGTCAGGAAACACCAGAGTTAACATTACATATACAGAGTTAACATTACATATACAACTCTGACTCTAACCTCCAACCATTCAGTCATTAATCATATGTGGACATGCTATTCTTTCATTAATGTAACCACAAAATTTGACCTATAACTACACATAACAGTCCTTGAAAGCCAGTGGTTAAAAAAACAAATAAAACCTGTAAATTTACTGTATTTTACTAAACAAGGAAAAATTCTCTTTTAAATACACAGGACAGATACACCTACAGCTTTGGTAGCCTCCTAATCAGCTTGTCATCTGCGTTTTTTTCAGCTGGGTGCCAAAAGCACTGCTAGTAAAAGCCTTGTCAAATTTAAGAAAAGATAAATGCAGCATTTCTATCTACATTTCAATACAGGTATTTAACAGGGCATGAAAATTAAGCCCACAAGTCTTTTGAATTAAAGAACTAGCCACCAACCTGAAGAAGCAACCAATTCTGACCACTAGAAGGGTTTTAAACTGCACATATTGTAGAACTATAAAGATAAGGCAAAACTCCGCTGCAAGAGATTTTCTTTAAAGAGGTTAAGAAGCAAGTATCTACTGAACTTACCAAAGTCACACAACTTCAGCACATCATTGTGGCTTATTAAGAGATTCTCTGGCTTGATATCTGGAGTATCAGAGTGGGATGGAAAAAAAAAAAAAAAAAGCCATTAACTTCTCTTTTTAATTTTGAACTTTGTCAACAAATATTATTTCATTATAACATATTTAGAGTTATTCATGCAATCATAAATGAAGCATCACAAGAGCAACTGCTGAAACAGCTTCCAGCTATTCAGTTTGTGAACACGCAGAATTAATTTTCTGCCTTTTGAAGTCTTTTTAAGTGTTTCTCAACAAAATACTGGAAGATAAAAGGTGCTTACAGATATTCCTGGGCAGCAAATCAATATACAGAATATTGCATATTGCAAAATACTACAAAGAACTGACATTTAATCACCCACTTAACCAATAAAACACGTGTTGTGCTCAACATTTTCAGTTATGATGATCTTCTTGATCACCTCTTGTCCGTTGTTTACAAAAATGTGTTGCCTAGCTTCAAGCTCATTTTTTTTTTTTTATTCCTGTATGGATATTGTGGTATCCATGTACACTGTATTTTTCTAAGTATATTTTACAAAACATTTTCAGACTCTTGCTTATGCTTGGTCAGTCTTAAATACAAATAACATATTGTATGGGAAATTTAATTTATTGGAAACATGAATTAGAAATGTTACTCTTGGAAGGCCACAAAGCAAAATACAATTTTATTAAATAAACTACATAAAACTAAAGTCATACATCAAGATATGTACACCCTAAGTGCTTGAAGCTTAGAGGAGAAAGTAAATATACGGAGCTAAACTCATGGGAACTGGGAGGAACTGCCTTAAGAAGTAAAACACAGAATGAACCAAGCTTTAAGTTTTGGGTTATTTTCCTCCTAATATTCTACTATCCCATTCAAAAGCAAAATGACTAAGCATCATGAAATGTTTAAAAAAATTCCTTTTCCTTTGGTAACATCCGTACTGCAATTTTACTTCACTGTGCATGTGATAAAACATTTATACCATATCCTAAATGTGATAAAACATTTATGCCATATCCTAAACACAGGACAGCAAGCTTTACATGTAGATGAGCTGAGTTTTAAAATGATCTGAAGTCATTCAGCAGTCTTAAGAGCCAGCCAAATTTACAGCTTTTTTTTTTTTTTTCTGTTGCTATAAAGCAATTGCTTATATTTATGTCAAATGCAAATTATTTCAAGCTGTAACATCTTTCCCTTTAGAAAGCAAATTCCTACCCAGGCTTATTTCCATGCAGAGAACTACACACTTACCTCTATGAACAATGTCATTCTTATGGCACCAATGAATTGCTTTAATTAGCTGGTAGATATAGCTTTTCACTTTTTCTGGTGGAACTCCATTTGGCATTTCTTCTAGCAATTCAAGCATATTCTAAATGTTTAAAACACACATTATTTAAGATGAAGCTGTACTCTATTTGCTAGAAGATAACATACTTTCAGCATTCTGATGCAACGTACTTAGGCCACTGAGCCTGGCTGCGCAAAAATCAGTAGTTACACGCTAAAGGAGTGTATTTTAATCATAAGCATACTGCTACCTGATCTCATTCTACAGAAAGCACTTGTGAAGATAATAATCCTTAAAGGTGAACCACAACTATAACACAAGTCCTTAAAGGACCACTCACTCTAAAATTTCTAAAAAGTCCTCTTTGTTACAAAAATTTGATCAAACAGAACTACCAGGTCAGTGTGGTTATATGAAAATTTCAGTAGAGCACAGAATTTTGTAAATATCCAATGGTGCTTTAACACACTTTTCTTCATTGTGAACCTAGTTTACTGCTTTGACTGGGCCATGATTAATCACAAACTATGTCTATATGTGAACGGGCATAGTTAAAGCAACACAAGCCTTTCAGTGAAAATGAAGTAACAGATATGAAACATGTCTCATAGATGCAAAAATAGCAACGTAGGGTGTATCCTGTAGCTATGTAACAGCAATTCTAATCTTAGACATATTTGCACTACAGTAGCTATGGCCATATTAACTGTTTTATGGATATACCTAGGAAAGTAAATCAATTGATTGCTTATACTAATAAATTTCCTCTTTGAAAAAGGACACTTAGATTCCCATTATGTTAGCAAATGTCTCCAATTTTGTGCAATTGTAAGTACAGGGTATTTTTCACTCTGAATCCTGAACGAATAACAAGCAGCAGCAGCCCACTTGAAGAGAGAAAAATATTATTTACTGCACACTGAAATAGAGATAGGTATTTCGGCTATGCTGCCGTACACAACTCATTTAATTATGGATTTGAGCATCTGTAGATTTTTCATTTAAAATATATTTACCTTGTCCTTGACAAACATATTCTTTAGCTGTAGAATACATTCTTTTGAGGTTTCTCTTGCAAAATATTTTAATGAACATACATATATGACAAAACAAATGGAGACTTACAATATTTTGAAAAAAAAAAAACAAACAACCCACTTCTAAGTTTTAAGATCTGTGAACAAATACTGGAACATGCGCTTGAGTATAAGTTTCCTTAGAAATACACTTCAGATCTGAGTAAAAAAAATTTCTGTTTAGGTATCACACTGATTTTAGTTAGACTCTTGTCCACATAGAGCCTGTGGATCTGGATAAGTAAGTCAAGAAGCTAGTGTTACAAATAGGAACCAAAATAGTAGCATCAACACAGCAAGACATAATCCAGTATAAAGACATTAACTAAGGAGATGATGAATAAAGGAGATTAGAATAAAGGTGAATTTAAGTAATCTGGATTTGAGTTTTGCAGAGCTAAGATTCCCTAAAGGACACAAGGTGCTCATCACCAGTTAAAATAAAAATTAGCTTACTATAGCACATTTTATTTAATTCCTCCTACTCTCCCCTCATCCAAAAATACAGAAATCATCCATGTCTTCAAAAAAACTATTTGACACATCTGAAAATGAGAAATGTTCATGGACAGCGGTGTTTAACTGAAAACAAGTGCAACCATTAACACAGAAGTTACATAAGGCACAGACTATACATGATTTCCACCTTTATCATTATATTATTTTATTCTGATGCAAATAACATTAAGATACTGCAGCCTGGTGTTCTTACCAATATTAACTACATTTGAAGTAAACTCTTTGTCAGATCAATTCAGTGTCTTTTACTTATGCTGCTCTTCCAAAGCACCGCTATGGAGAGCTTAGACAAGTCAACTATAATAGAAAATTAAATGTATATTCTAAATTGGTGTGTGATCAAAGACATTCCACATGTCTGGAACAGTTACAAGGAACATGGGTGGAACAAGTCAAGTTTTGGATGTTAGAGCTAGAATCCAGCACATCAGAAGGTGGTGGTGAGCTGCTGGTGAAAAACAAAACTGATTTCAGTCAAACTGTAGGCTAATACTGGTCACCTCACATTATGCAATAAAGTTGTATCATATAACAAATTGACAATTGCATAAAGGAAACAAAGTATTTAGGGTGAGGAATCTTTAAACAAGAAAGAATTGACTGAAGAGGACTAGCACTCAGCTAAACTGAAACATCACACTGGCAGATATTAAACGAAAATTTCAGTCAAGGGAGCAATATCTTATGAAAGATACTGAGACCTATATATTTAAGTTTGTGCTTATTTTTACCGTGTGTATCTGAATATCGTCTGTTTCTTTCCATGAAGAAATGCTAAATGGTTAGAATACACAGGGAAGGCCTGCCTTTGTCACAGAAGTTGCAAAAATGAGAAAAAACAAAACCAAAACCACCAAAAAACTCCAACAACAAATAAAAATAACAACAACAACAACAAAAAACCAACAAACCAATCTGTTCTAGGTTGTTTCTCCCTGGAAATAGACCAGGGTGCTTGGCAGTAGTAGGCCAATCTAAGGAAATTTTGGAATTGCTTCAAATGAGGTCAGGATTGGAGATAATGACAGTGATCTTTGCCAAATCCCTCTAAGCAACTATTGATAGTGGCCTTGTTACAGAAATATACACACAAATCCTATTTTTAACAGGGAAAGGTAGAGAAAGTTGAAACAGATTCCAAGGTCAAAAGTCTATGATCTCAATTTGAAAGACTACATCAAGATTCATTACACAACATAAAGCAGGACAGTTAACCAGCTTTACAATTAAACAGGACTAAATAGCTTGCATAGGTATATTTTTTCATGTGATATATATTCCAGTCTACATAATTTGAACATGTTGGCTTTCATACATGCAAGAACTCTTTTTTTTTTATATGAACACATGAAGTGAAAACAATAGTAAAGTTATCAGTGTCGCTTTCTCACATAAATGTCTAATTGCAACAATTCAGATTGTATTAAAGTTTCTGCTGTTCCTTTTACAGATTAGAATAGCTTAATTTTTAAAAGTAAAAGTAATTTTAAAGACTTTTGCAGCAAACTGAGGATATAACTGTGGCAAGGATAGTAAAACCCAACTCACTTTTTCCACATATTCAAAAACTAAGTATAACTTTCCTCTTCTTCTGAAGGCTTCCTTCAGCTCCACTATGTTCTCCTGCTTCAAAGTGCGAAGCATTTTAAGCTCTCGTAAAGTGGTTTCTTTGACTTCTTCATTTTCTACAGTGCAAAGTAAAAGTGACACAGTAAAACTTACTAAAAAACAAAACAAAATCCCAAGTAACAAGTGTTACAAAACTTCATTTTGAACCCCAGTTCTGTTTCTAGATACTACCGAGAAAAAGGCTGATTTTCTAGTATGGACTCTACTGCCTGGATGCTTGTGCACTGGAAGATAGGTAACTGGTGACTGAGCTGTCATTACACAACTCTCACAGACTTCCCATCACTACATTCTAGGTTTTCAGTGGCAGAAAATGTTGTAAGAAACAAATATTTTGTATTTCTATCTTTTTCATTATGAAGAGCATTAAAATGCTTCAAAAAATATGCATGTATGCGTACAGACACATCTTCCACCCCACAAACATGTCACACACATTAAGCACTGGCAAGGTTAATAGGTCCTCAGCAGAAACACTAGAATGCAAAGCTCATGTTTGAACAATGTCAAAGAAATATATTTGATTCTGAAAATCTTTCTCCAAAAGCCATGAGAAACTTTCAGATCAAGGCACAGATTTGTAAGTCCTGCAAGTTTCCCCATGAGGCTTTCAATGGAAATAAAGCAATGCAAGCCACGGTAGCAGCCACAGAAGGCAGTAGAGCAAGTATTGACTCAAGGAAGTCTTGAAGCTGATTCTGAGGAGTCAAGAAATTTAAATATTGCTTTGACAATCTAGTCTGAACGCTGTTCAAGAGGACTGGTTTACCTAAAGCTTTGTACACTGCCTGTTATAAAGGGCCCAGAACTTACTGGGCTCTAAAGGATACTACCAATAAAATATCAAATAAACCAGATTATATTATGTTTTATTTTTAATTTCACAAAATGAAATCCATTAATTCAGTAAATTTGCCCATACACATGTAGAAGCAGGCTTCTTAATCTCTTAGATCTGTTATCCACAACAGAGTGATATTAAATAGGATATGATTGCATAAATTCAAAGCTAAGTAATATTTGCAGGTCAGGTACCACAAAGACAGAGACAGAGGAAGAAGAAACAAGGGACAGAAATTGATTTTCCAAGCAAGTAGAATGCAAAACCAGGTTTGTAGGGGAGAGAGAATAACACAGGTCATACAAATGCATATAATCATCATCAGAAGAGAGAGAGAGAGAAAAAAAAAAAAAAGTGACACGTAGAGGGAGGAAAGAAAACAAAATACTACCATCACAAATGTTTTGATTAAAAAAATATATAATTTAGCACAATCTAAATCATTTCATTTTAAGACTGAGCGCTCGGTGTTGGCTTGCATCAGCCTGATTACATAATTTCATCTGTAACTAGAGACGCTCTTTGCAGAGCATTTAGCATGCATATGTCAGACAGCAACAAAAATTCAGTGACACAAAAATGGCAATAGAAACAATTACATTATATTCAGATTTCTAATTAACTACTATATTGACAAGACAGATGTAAAATCGGCTGAATCAAATCCATCCAAAGAACTATCATATTTCCAGAAACTTGTAAACAACTACCTACAACTCTGAAAAGCATCCATCAGTCATGTTAACTAGTATTATGCAATACCTTGGAAAGCCAGACCTAATGGCAATGCTGCATTTTTCATTTTCATTTTTTGGTAGACAGGCTAATAAAATAATCCTTTTTAGGGCTTAATATTGTGATTCACTGCCTAGGATCTATACTGAATAGCCATATCGAGTTCCAAAAAGCAATTCTGAAGTACTCTCATGAGCTGGTCAAAATGGTCACCACAATTAATTTAACATCTACACTCTTCGTCAGGGATTTAAAAAAGATTTCTGAATAGCGGAGCTAAAAATTTCATCAAATACACTCTTCAAGTGCCTGGCAAAATCAGCTGCAAAGCATACAGTTTACATTGCATAAATCAACAGGTACAAATCAGACTTTTCTGTGTCTAACTGACTCTGAAATTTACAGTCCTTGTAACCAACCATACCTCCATGGCCAACAGCAATCCTATAACAATAAGAAAAAAGAAAGGTTTGCTAAAATAAAGTGACTGCTGTTTCCTTAAACCACATCACTAGCTTTCAGCTAAAGCCTTGGTACATGGCAAATCGTAGCTGCATTGTCTCAGACTGGGATGAAACCTCTTATTACTTCATACTTGGCTTCTCCTTCTGTTTTTGCTAGGCCATTAGAGATCAGGATTAACTTCTGCTGTATGCAAGGTAGGCAGCTGCTTTCATGGTTAATTGCCAATTTTGCCTATGATAGGATACTAGGATTTACTGTCCTCTAACATGCTCAGGTCAGAGAGCCAGTATTGCCTTATACAAATCTTTGTGTTTATTATTGCTGCTGAGGAATAAGTGTGTGCAGCCCTGAAATAATTTCTATGTGTCCTGCTTTGTGCCATCCACTTTGCCAGCAACAGTAAGCCTTGCAGGAGATGGCTCTTCCCCACTCTCAGCAAACTCAGCAATACAGTTTTTACAGGGTTTACAGAAGCTGCTGTGAGGGAGCAAAGAGCAAGCTTCCTGTGAAAAGCGCAACCTCCTGAAGGCAGGACAGAGCCTCTGCCTCGCCACCCAGCTCCCTCAAATCTTCCCACAGATTCCTGAGAGCTCCTTGATTCCAATTCATACCACTGAACTTCTCAGTGACTTCTCTCAGTCTCCTTCATTTACCCCTTCAATTTCCCCTAATATTTAGGTCCCTTCCCATAGAGGAAGGGTGATAAAGCCCGAAGACTCTGCAAGCCCTACTACAAGGGTTTTTTGCCATTTTCTGATCACATCCACTCTCCAAGTGGTAGATCTTACTACTGTGTATGACACTGCAATCTCAGCCATATTAAGATAGACGGACCAAGAAAGAAAGGTGGTTATCTGGTTGGAGTGTATAATGCAGTCCCTAGGCAGGTATGAAGGATCAAGTGCCTTGAATAGTCACAGAGCTTATAAATCATAATCTTTAAATCATGTCTTGATATATGAGACTTCTTATTTTAAATGGAGAGATATTAACAATGTAGTTATCTTCATGAAAGATGAGGCAGCAGAAAAGGTTACCTTCACTGTCTTTGAATTTCTTGATAGCCACAATTTCATGTGTCTCCTGTAAAACAAAAGCAAAGAAAGAGAAATGAGCAAGATCTGCTGTTTTCTCTTGTTTGTTGTTTTTGTTTTTGTTATTTTTTCCCTGAGCATCTGACAAAGGGGGGAAAAAAAAAAAGCATCCAGAGAAATTTCACAATGTGAAACAAAATTAATTAAAAATCTGGTAAATACCTCAGTGATCAGGCCAAATGCCATGCAAAACCACATGTTGCAGATATGTCACAATTAGGAACCCCAGTGTGAAAAGAACAAAGTGAAAACCGAAAAATCATATTTAAATGCCTTGTACCAGATATCAATTAAATTTTCAGAAGAGTTGTTCCTCTGACTCTTGTTGCTTAGTTATTCTGAAACACTGACAATGGACAATGCTTCATCTGACCAAAGTATGAATGTGGGTGCTTATCTCTATGAGCTGAAATGAAAGCACTGCACTAGCATGTGACTAACGCTTACAATGAGCGTAATTTTGGTTGCCAAAAGTTTTGGGGTTTCAAAGTTCAAATATCCACAAAGAACTTGATTTTAGGAAAGCAAATTCTTGGTGCCTTCTTAAAAAAAAAAAAACCAAAACAAAAAAACCCAAGTTGTTGTCTTAAGGAAAGCCTACCCAGAATCACTAATTGTGTTTGAAAGTGTTAATCTGCGCTTACTACGTGGTCATAGGTGATAACTTCTAAATGCCTGCCTGCCTTTACATTCCTCTAGTATTCTCCATTCTCACCAAACCTCATCACCATAGGTCACATTTTTCTCTTGTGTGAGCAGAAATACATTTAGCACATGGCCAAAATGTAGCCAACATGACATGATTAGTGCAGGTTTGTTCATACAATGATGCAGCACCTGAATTTTAGTTACATGGTGGGGAAGAAGCTTTAAGGTCACAAAGTAAGGGTGTGTGAGCAGACAGGCAGTAGGATATCTGGGTTACTTGTCAAGCTGGATCAGGCTTACACATCTGCTCCAAACATCACAGTTAAAAACCCCTCCAACCACCAATATCCCACAATTAATAGCATACAAAGTCTGGATTGGAGAACAGCAATAAAAAAGTGAAGCCTTTCTGGAATACCTGAAGACATGTGTGTAACCAAGTATTGAATAACACAATAATTTACTCCATTTTTCATTTCAAATCATCATAACACATGAAACACCTGATCCCATTTAAAATCAAAGCATTTGGAAAGACTTGGAAAGCAGATAGTGAACAATGCCTTCTAAGGCCTTTAAATGAAAATCAATACTACTATGAATAAAAAATGAAATCAATAAAAATTAGTTTGCAAACAAATGTAAGAATATATATGTGTGTGTGTGTGGTTTGCACATTTAAAAAAAAAATCCTTTGATCATCACTCATAACACCTATGAGAAGAACTTAAAAGTATTATGTTGTTTTTCTGCCTCCAAAACCTACCTATCATATACACTGGTCTAATCTGAAGGCTGGTAGATTGCATAAATTCAGTTGAGATAATACAAACCTCAAAGTATTACCCTTTGCTCAACCAATTTACAGAACAGCAATGAAAGGGATGTCAGAATTGAGGAGATAATAGGCTTTTTAGGTTCAGAGTGATTGTGAAAGGCTTGTCTATACCTTTTATGTCAAACATAGTTCTTCAAGATTTTTGTTTCGAGAAGCTTACAAACTGAATGGTCTAAATGAAACTGAACAGACTATTTTACCAATTATAGTAAAAGTTCAAGGTCCTACATCTGGGTCAGGTCAATGTCAAGCACAAATTCAGGCTGGGCAGAGAATGGGTTGAGAGCAGCCCTGTGGAGAAAGACTTGGGAGTGTTGGTTGATGAGAAGCTCAATATGAGCCAGCAGTGTGCTCTTGCAGCCCAGAAAGCCAACTGTATCCTGGGCTGCACCAAAAGAAGTGTGACCAGCAGGTCGAGGGATGCCATTCTCCCCCTCTGCTCTGCTCTTGTGAGACCTTACCTGGAGTACTGCATTCAGCTCTGGGGCTCCCAACACAAGAGGGATACAGACCTGCTTGAGCAGGTCCAGAGGAGGCCACAAGTATGGTCCAAGGGCTGGAGCACCCCTGCTATGAAGGCAGGCTGAAAGACCTGGGGTTGTTCAGCCTGGAGAAGACAAGGTTCTGGGTAGACCTTGGAGCAGCCCACTATCTAAAGGGGGCTTACAAGAAATCTGGGGAGGAGCTTCTTACATGGGTGATAGGACAAGGGGTAATGGTGTTACACTGAAAGAGGGCAGACTTAGATATTAGGAAAAAATTCTTTACTACGAAGGTTGTAAGGTCCTGGAGCAGGTTGCCCAGGGAAGTTACGGATGCCTCATCACTGGAAGCATTCAAGGACAGGCTGGATGGGGCTTTGATCAGCCTGGTCTAGTGGAAGGTGTCCCTGCTCATGGCAGAAAGGTTGGAACTGGGTGGTCTTTAACGTCCCTTCCAACTCAAACCATTCTACGATTCTATGATATTGTTACTACTGAGTTATTGTTATATTTATTAACTCTAACTATAGTAAAAATAGCAATAGTTACTAGCACTATGAAAGAACAGTGCTAAGAGGGTAGTAAATTTAGCTTATTTGACTTCTGGTATCTAGTGTTAGGTGCTTTGGCTAATTAAGCTTTTGAAAGGTTTTTCAGAAAAGGAACACAGCAATTTCCCTCAAAAGCCTCTGCTAACTGTAAAATGCCTATGTTTAGACAGTGTGCACATACCACTTTGCAGATGAGCCAAAGTTATCCATTAGCTTTACATTCTTATTTCACATGAAGAAAAAGAAAAATCTGTAGATGTTTCAGCAACCATCAAAGGCTATATTTTCAATCTCAAAGTAATGGCTAAGTACACTGAAAGAAATGTAGCAGTTAAGAGCTGTTGCCTCACACAGGCAGCAATTCTGCACTTCAAGAAATGCAGTCCATGCGGCTTCTCTGCCATATGCTGCTTTCCCTGGTGTGCACAGTGAATGTGACTGTTTTGGAAACTAAGTTTTAAAATCTCTTGGGTCACAGTCTTGGAAAGACTTATATAAGATATCCTATCAAATGTCCTATAGAATTTTGAATGAACGCAGTATTTAAAGCACAAATGTCTCTATGAAGAATAGGAACAGAAAGACTTTACCAACACACATATGGAAGAAAAGGTTACCCAAACAGTTCACTTGCATTTCCTCATTAAAATAATTAATGGTGTCATAATTAAGCAACCAAGAATTTATAAATGACGTATTCTCTATCTTAAAAACAAAACAAAAACAAAAAACAAACAACCCCCCCCCCCAAAAAAAAAACCAAAACCAAAACCAAAAGCACAAAAGCAAATAATGTATTCAAATTGCACAAAGTGAAACACCACCAAAAATGAGTCTAGACAATAGGTGCTTTGAGGAGTTGCAGTAGTAACATTTTGTCTCTCCTTAGGGAGACATTCTTGTCTAGGTTTACTTGGAGGAGGACCTCATCCTATTTAAATGGTATTCTCTAGGCATGAGATACTAGTGAAGCAGTGAAGCCAAAGCTAAAATGGACACAAGGACACTGAATGTTACTGCACATATGCCCTGGATGCAGGCCAAACCTGAAGTTTCAAACAAATACTGACATGAAAAGCAACAGACATCACATTACTAAGCCCTGAGAAGATGGACACATTAAGAGACAAAAAGAAAAGCAGACCGGTGAGCACTGAGGGAATTCAACAGTGAAAATTCACACACCTGTGAGAACCTGAAAGGTTCTCAGTAAGTAAGGTTCTTTACTTACTTAACTGAAAGTTACTGAAAGTCCTCCTGGAGATCTGAGGTCTTTTGTGGATCTGGTTCTCTGCTCTTTCAAAACAGGCCAAACTGCAATTCTCCAAAATAGAATTGTCATTCTCTAAACCAGCTTTTTTTTTTCCAAAAAGTTTTTTTTAAGACAGAAAAAACTCTGTCTGAAACAGGACATTACTGAAAATAATGTTCAGCCTGACTGTGAAAACCTCCTTAGACACGTGGAAACCTCCTCAGACAATAGCTCAGCATCCAACTGCAAGCATGGAAAATTCTTACATCCAATTAATGTATCGTCATGGTAGATCAGCTGTTACTAGTTGGTTGAATGTTTGAGACCTCAATGAACATCAAGGAAAGAAAAAAAGCTTTAGAAATACTAAATATTCTGTGTCGCGGAATGGACTCAGTCGGAGATCAATGTGATCAGACAAAGCCATTTATTCTAGAAAACTAACTCTTTATATACTATTTCTTAAAGTTGTTTTCACTAACTTGGCACATTGTGATTGGATACATATCGGTGAGGCCATTAACAACTAACATATAATTGGTTAAGCACAGGTGTGAGAACCTGACCTTCAAAGTTTTCCAACAGTCCTCAATTTAGCAACTCAGTAAATTCCAGCTCCTTCTTATCTTGCTGAGATTCTCACTCCCAGTGCCTCGCTCCCATCCTCCTTCACCTTTTGTTGTGCCTTGGTTCATGTCGAACCCATGTAGGCACTTGCTGATCTGGGTATGTGGCTGTTCTTTGCCAGAAAATCATCCACAATTCTGTGCTTTTTATGGAACACAGAATATCCTTTCTGATCTTTACTACTTCCTACTACTAGCTTATATCATGATATACATTTATTACTAAGCATCTCATTATCTTGTTCTTCTAAAAAACTCTGGCCTCAATGTTTCACTTTATATTCTGAGGCAACAGCAAATTTGCAATAGCACAAGTCAGTTCTCTCCTTGCATTGCTATTACCTCTGCTTATTGAGCACATATATTAGAAACATTTTATGTTATAAAACTATAGGAAAAGCACTGTTTTACAGTGAAGTATACAACAGATGTTACTGAAAAGCTTTGTGTAAAAGGATGTACACAAACTGATTATTCAGATTCCGTCATTATATGTATCTGAAATAGGGCAAAATATCTCTTTTTGTACAAACCTGTTAATACCATTTAATAAGGCTAAACCAAAAAATTCTTAATCCATGTCTCTTCTATTTGTTTTATATATATTAGTTTGCCACATTAAAAAAAAAAAAAAAAAAAAAAATCAACAAAATTCAGCCAAACATATCTTATGGCTAGTGCCTTTTCTGAACAAAGTAGTACAGTTTTTCTTCAACTTGCATAAGCATTATTATGTTCGTCAACATTTAAGTGTTTAGAATCAATCTTTCAATAATCTTGATTCTAACAAAAATCACGGAATATTAAGCAGTCACCAGTGAGGCAACAGAAGCCCATGAAACCATTACAAAATCGCAAAGCATTCATTTTTCATGAATCACTTAAAATGGATTTTTTAAAAACAAGTAAATTCATTTTTCAAAGTTACTCTCAAAACAAGAACAGAAAATATTAACACTTTAGTCAGTATCAATTAATGTATCAATCTATGCCAATGTATAAATGTAACATATGTCATTAGATAAGACTTTAAACTTAGTCAAGCTACCTTGCAGTGCAGGTTCTGAGAGTAACAGGCATCATTACCTGGGGATGGACTATTCATTAGGGACTGTAAGTGATAGGACAAGGGGTAATGGGTCAAAACTTAAACAGGGGAAGTTTAGATTGGATATAAGGAAGAAATTCTTTACTGTGAGGGTGGTGAGGCACTGGAATGGGTTGCCCAGGGAGGTTGTGAATGTTCCATCCCTGGTGGTGTTCAAGGCCAGGTTGGATGAGGCCTTGGGTGACATGGTTTAGTGTGGGGTGTCCCTGCCCATGGCAGGGAGGTTGGAACTAGATGATCTTAAGGTCCTTTCCAACCCCAACTATTCTATGATATCGTCCAGATGCTGTCCTGAGTTGATTTGCATTCTGCCTTAAAACACTGCTACCTTTGGACAGTACTAACAGATAAGAAGACAGCTTCTTGTCTTCTCAAGACTTCTAATATTAGGTGCTGGCAATTTTGTAGCATTACTTTCAAAATCTAGTAGAGTATCTTAGAATATTCTCTGTAGAAAAAAAGATGTGCAAGACGATGGATTTAATTTCTTTTTTTCAAAGAGTTTGGCATTGGAAAGTATAAGTCATAGCACTGTGTATTCTTGTACACCTAAAATACGTCAGGAAATTTCCATCAAGAGATATTTCCCTGTTTTAATCCTGTATTTCCCCCTTGAGAAAACTGTAAATCTCCTGTTTTTCAGTTAAATGCCACACTTGGGTTATCTATGAAATATCACTCTTAGCATAGCAGAACTTTCAGGAAATTGCTTCCTAATCCAGAAGTCCTAATTATTTTTAGGAAGAGACAGAGCCTCTGGTAAATACTAACAGAACAGTATGTCTGAGCTATCACAATGCCTCTATTTACTGGAAAATGGATTAGAATTTTTTCCAACACATACCTGTTAGTTTACTTGAGAAGAGGCATCCAGAATGAATCACAACAAATCAATTTCATATCTCTTGAAAGCAGAATGTTATTTACTAACCAGCTAAGAACAGAAGACTCTTAATAGAATAGATATATGTACTTCACATACCCATTTTAAAGAAGAGGGCTACACTGTCTCCTAGTTGAGCAAGAACAAGAGGAGGACTAGAGAAAGCCTAAACCACTCTGGATCCACTAGAAGATTTCTGAGGAGGAACAGCTATAAAAGCTTAGCTATTCCACTGGGGAATAAAGGGTAAGAAAAGTCTGAAACCTTTAGCTACCAGTTTGTCCGGAAACAACCAGTAAGTGTGTGCAACAATAGAACTTTTTTTGAAAAATGCAAGCAGATTGAAACAGCTTCTCTGATTTCTTTATCTGTCTTTTCATAAACACTTGCAACAACTGTGTTGTCTGTTCAGACATTACAAGTAAATGTTTGCATGACAAGTTTCACTTGTCTGGTTTAAATCAAGTGTAATTTAAGGGAATCATAAACAGCAAGCATTTCTCACCCAACTGTGGGAGAAATCTGTAAGCCATACGAGTGGCCCATTTGTTTCAGGCTCACAGACTGGGGCCCTCCTCTGAACTGCCCCAGCCCCCCTAGCAGGCTTGAGAGAGACCAAAGGGTCCCCCCTTCTGCTGGTGGCAAAAGCTCTCCAGACTGCAGTAAGTTTACAGGCTTGCAGGACAGTTGGGGCTGGAAGGCACCTCTCAACCAACCTTCAGTGTCCCCATCCCTGGAGATATTCTGAATAGACTTAGAGATACTCAGACTCAACCAGGACAAGACTTGGAGCAATCTGCTGTAGGTGATTCTGCTTTGAGCAGTTATTAGGAGGCATATCTGAATCCTGAGGAGTGCGTTACAACATGTGCATCTTGCAGTCTTCAAAAACTTGAAATCTACCAATTTATGTTTTGGGTGGGTTTTTTCCCTTCTATTTTCCACATAAATTGCAAAGACTAATCTCAGCCTTTCAGGCAAGACCCTCCCACTTTCATGTAAGATCGGCAGAGGTGCGCGGAGTGACTCAGAGCAGGACTAAAGAAACGGCTCTCTCAGTTACCTCCGCATAAACAGAAGGAAATGACTTTCCTAGACTCCCAAGTAAGGCTGGGGTGGGGCTCATCTCTCTAGACTGAAGTTAGCTCTGTTCAAATTCTCCTAGCCTCCTCTTTTGCCTTATGTTGAATGGTAGCTCTTCATAAACAATGGCGATTAGCATTTCTTTAACCCAAGGCTATAACATTAGCATTTAAACAGTCTTGCAAGCCTAAAACACTACCCTGAAAAGAACACTTGAAGGAATTGAACTCTTTCAATATTTTCTACCAACTGCTAGGCTGATGATAGTGGTTAGCATTGAAGCTTTCATTGCTCCAAATGCATTTTTCGTATTTATTCACAATTTTTTCCAAGCAAGAAAGTAAATCTGTATTCCCAAAGAATTTGTACAATAGTGTAATGAAAAAGATCTGGAATAAAAAGCAGCTTTTAGATACTATAAATACACCTATTCTGGCTTTTCATGTATTGTAGCTTCTTCCTTTTTTTTTTTTTTTTTTTTTTTTTTTTATAATCTGGCCTTTATTTCATCCCCTTGTAGAACTGATCTATATAATTTTACCATTTGGCAGTATTGTATAATCCAACACTAGATGTAAAACTGTACCCAAATTCAGTAAATGGTTATAATTTTTCTCTGATACTTAAATGTCAATAACAGTAGTTTGAAGTTCAGACCTCAGTCCTCTTCCAGTTCTATTTGATTTTTTTCTCTGTTAATACTGGAAATTGTGAGAATTTGTGGAATAAAAATAAAGCTATTTATAAATACCATAATACTTCATTGGGCAGTTACCAGCATTATTAAATAACTTATAGCACAATCTTGACCCTTGGAGTACAAGTGATAAAGTGGAAAAGGCAGGAAGACAACTTGTACTAACTTTAGGGCTTCCTTTAAGATATCGCTAACTCCATGAATGCAGAGGTCAGCAAGACATTTATAATTACATTGTATTTCTTAATTATTTGTTATCACTAATGTAATATTCCTTCACTTGGCATCTTGTAACTCAAGACTAGGTAAAACTTGCTGGAAAATATTCTTTGGTTTGTTTGTTTTTCAAAACATGCATCAGTGCCAAAGTCTTCAGTGTTATTATTTCAACTTCAAGTGTCAAAATTGTTTCAGCGTGATTGGCTAAACTTCTGAAATTTATCAGCTTTTATTTTGAAATCTTTACTTTTGCGATTGTTACATTTTTTTTTTTTTTTAATCTGGTATTTTCACATTTAAAATTTTTGTCATTTTTCTTATTAACAGTACAACAGGAATTTTCTTTAATCTGTAAAACAAGACCTACTATAAACCAAAGGAAACTTGTCAAGCAGGTTCCTGAGGCTGAAACTCTTCAAGTGGATTCAGTTTTGAGAGTAAGACATGTAAATTCAAATATCTACATGTGATTTCTGTCTTCAAGCTTCTACTACAACAAGCAGAGCTGGAGCTCTAAGTTGACCAGACACTCCAGACATGATTGAGTAGCCTAAACATAGGGATCTAGTAGCAACAAAATCCTGATACAATTCCACACTTTCTGGTTTCACCTCTGATTCTGAACCACAGGCTCTCAACCACACTGTCATCCATCCCAGAAAAGATCTCCATAGCCTGAGACAATCCTTCACACAAAAGGAAACCTCACCCCACTTTGTCTCTTAAGCTCATCTTTCCTAAAGTACTTGTATCCATTCATCATAAATCCCCAGCATGAATTCAATTTTAACAATTTCAAATATTAAGCAAACTTTTGTTTTAGAGCACAACCTAGAATAGGATTTCCCAAGCTTAGTTTGCTCACTTTACCACCATCTTCAAAAGAAAAATTGTCTATCTTGGTGCTGAGGAAAAAAAACACCCCACAGTGAAACCAGCAGCAGCTATTGTCATTTCCATGCTGCAGACATACACGAGGTTTGCCCTAACTTCAACTTCTCCCCCCTGCACGAATAGCAGCAACAACTCCTCTGTATTCTGGAGTGGGCATTAAACCACGAGAGGTGGTAATCATCTATTCAGATACAAAGCAGCCATTCCAGATCTGCTCTGGAACAGAAGCAAGAGCCTTGGTTGACATTATTTTTGGGTTTAATACATTAATTTGAAAAAGAGTAAATGTTTGTAATGATAAGCTTTCCACATCTGGGAGAAAGCCCAAGCTACAATGTTGGTTTTGTCTGTGATCCCAAAGATGAGGAATTTTTTGTTTAGTGTTTCCAATTAAGCAGGGAAAAAAAAAAAAAAGTTTCACACTGAAAACTGGTTCTGTTTGTTTGTTTGTTTGGGTTTTTTTGGTGGGTTTTTTTTCCTATTCTGTTCATGCATAATAGCGTAACATCATCTTGCCCATGCAATTTGGTAGGTAAAACGCGTCAATGCAACTAGCACCTTTGGTAATCTGGTCTCAGCTTGTTGACAGGTTTGGCTGCGAAACATTTAACAAATTTCTACATTAACCCTAAGAATGTGCTGTTCCATTTCCTCTCTCTCATACAGTATCTCCCTTCTCCTCAAGAAGCACGAAGGCTCACAAACACTCCTTTCACTTCTTTTAGATCTTTAATGATAAGATTTTTGTACTGTGCTCTAGAGAAGGGATGATAAATTTAAACAGAAAAATTCCACCTATATTTTCTGTCCTCAGCTCTTTGGCTACGTATTCCAATAGACAACAGTATCATGGGAGAATGAGGGTTTTTTTTCCTTAAGGATTTCACAGCACTTACAAAAAGACATCTTTTTTGCTCTTCAGTTGTTTGGGGTTTTTTTCTCTGAATCAAGAGATATTTTTGCTGACATTATGCTCTTATGAAAGCAAAATTCTAGGGCAAACTTGTAACAGGGAAAGCTCTGTAAATGCAAGTTGGTACTATTTTCTTGTTCTCAATTTTTTAATTCTTTTTTAATTTAATTATAATAAACCAAGATAATTTTTCCTGACATTCAGTTCTCTCTCTTTCCCTACCAGTCTGATGGATGTTATACAGACCAATGTTCTTTCCTACTTCCCTTTCAATTTAGCTGTTTGGGGTTTTTTTAAGGGTTTTTTTTTTTTCCAGCCTGAATATTGATACGGGCTTCAGTGGACACCTTAATTTCTTCTCAAAATTTCTACATGCAGATTTGCAGAGAAGGCAAGGTTTTTTTTCCTCTAGGATTATACAGACAGTGCATTCTTTAGAAGAATGTCTTAAGACGACTGCCATTTTGCTCTGCCAAGCACTCAAAACTGTATTCCTTTTAGAGATTTTTCTCTTCTTCATAGAATAACATTAAGGATTAAAATTCAATCCAAACTGCTTTAAAAGAGACAGCAGGCAGGATTCATTCCTCAAACACGTACAGGTTTTACTGTTCACTGTTGCAGAGGACAGAGGAACAGGAGGGCTGCCTCTATATAAGTTGCATGGTAAATCAGTTAATTTGAAAAGCACAATGTACATAAGGAAATAAAGGAATCTGCACACAAGGGAAACTTCAGTTACTACTAATAGATGATGAAGAAATGTCAGCTAAGTCTTCATAAAAACAGCATTTCTACAGATTAAATTTCAGTTTTGGAGCTAAATCGAGAAAGAGAGTTTGTAGACTTATTTCAGGGAGTTTCTGCAGCATCCAAAGTCTCATGACTAGATGGGTGCATTTTCTCTTATATCTCAAAAAGGAGAAAAAAGGCTAAATATCACAGAAGTTCCAGGAAGATTTAAAAAAAACCCATTCTAACAAAACTTGCCCCTACGGATCAGATTATCTAACACATCCCACTTTTAGATCTTGCACACACATGTGCTTTTGAGCCAGAAAAAAAAAAGATACACAGAATTCTCGAAAGTTTGTCTGAACATGACAAATGAGTATTTCTTGGGAAAAGGAGAAGGAAAATAGTGTCAATCTCACCAATTTTATTGTCCCAAGCACTGGAAATGTGGGGAGAGGGGATAAAAAAACAGTGCAGAATGATGAGCTGAAGGTCAAGGAATAAAAAGCCTAAAGAGGCAAGGAAAAGAAGGCACACAAATGCAGGCTGAAAACAGACTGGAAGGGGGAACTAGGATAAGGCACATGGACCCAGAAATTAGTATTAAAACCAGCATAACAAATAAATGAATGTGAGCTCTAAATTTTACTGGAACCTAATTTTACTTAAAGCAGAGGAATGGTAAGAATTCGGAAATAGCTGCAAACCCACTAAAACCACATAAAAGTCTCATTCCACAGAGTTCTGGTATGCACGGGGGATGAAGGCAACAGGTTACTAGTTACACCATCTCAAATACTAGAAACTGACAGCTGTGTGACAACTGCGTAGGTATCCATATGGTGTTATATGATGAATTTTGCGTTTGAGAAGTCTGGAAAATTATGTGCAGAAAAGTAAGTTTATATATAAGGATGGCATTATTTGAAAAAGTAGCATTCTTTTATTAGAACTACTGGTGCACACAAAAGAAACTGAAACCCTTTTCCAGGTCTAAAATAGAAACAGCAATCTCTAAAGCTAAATTTAAACTGAGAACAAGTATATTCTGTGTTTAAAAAACTCAATAAATCCACAGAAACCCTCAAATATTTCCTACGATTGAGTCCATCTCATTTAGTTATAGCCAACTAAGAGTTATATATCCAATGTGCATTGTCAAGGCTTTCCCCACAGCTAGTAAAAGCAGGGCAAGGACAGAAGATTCAGCCAGAAGGTTACTGATTTTTAATCATTTCCAGAAGGTAAGAACTGCTTTTTGGATGTTGGACTCTCTCAATTTATATAAACTAGAGAGATTGATTACGCAAGACCTACACACTGAAACAGTGGGTGAAATTAATTCCACCCAAATTACTCGACTTTGCAACCCTTCTGTCTGGTTTTGGGGTTTTTTTGGTTTTTTGTCACGTATGCACAAACTTATATGCAAACGTGGTTTTAAGGTACATTTCAGAAATAGTTATCAACACTAGTAACTTCAGAGATATTACCTTCTCTGTATCAGTATTTTTTGAGTTCTGTCACTAAATTAACACCTCAGTCCACTGGATTGTGTTTGCAATACGTATGCTAGAAACACAAATACAGTCTTCCCAAGTGTGCTACTGAAGTAAGATCCTCTACATTGCCAACGTAACTGTGCAGCATCAATTCTCACATCCCACAAAGCAATCTGGCATAGCTAGCAATAAGACCAGAATTTCTGAAGCTCATCTTTCTTCTTTAGCCTGCACATTAGAGAACATGTTCTCTGGTGACTATCTTCATAAAGCTATACATATCTCTGCTATAAGCTTTGCATTTTCTTTCCCTGGTATAACTGAAGGTACTACCTGGATCAATAAAGCTTTAAATAACTTACAAACAGTGCCTCATTAGAAATAGCTCCTTTCCTTATGCAAAGCTCTCAGGAGAATGTTTCAGACAAGATCTTTGAGTAAGAGCACAAAGGTTAACATGAGAGGCTGTCATAAGAAAAATATGTATTTAGAATGTGTGTTATACATTGATCTCCTACAGCTATATTTCTCTCAGTTTCAAGGCACTTTAAAGACTCATTTATAAAGAAGTAGGGAAAAAAAACCAAAAAAAACACACCAGCAGCTTTAGGGTTCTTTGCGCAGTAAAGGTTTCAAATTTTTACTTAATAAAATTTCTCATTTATATTTAATAATACTACTATTACTTCAGATATTATTAAGGGGATACAAAAAAATTTTAAGATTACTGAAAAAAATCCAAAAGCTAAAACTGTATAAGTAAGCTTGGATCTTCATCACAGTACTTAGTCTAAACTAGGTGCAGATATGAAAAACAAAGTTTCTTCAGAGGAAGGTTGCCTTCTGTCCTTTGTAAACTGATACAGCAGCAAAGGTACAGAGTATAAACAATAGTTCTAACAGCAGTCTCTTGACAAGCACTTGTATTTGAGTGTACTAAACCTGACTTGGTTTCATTACAACACGATTCTGGATGTGAGGTTTTTTTAATTTTTACTTAAAGCAACATTACAATTTAAGATATATAGACAAAGCTCTGAGTATGATGAGTAATATAAAAGAACATTAACAACTGAATCATTAATTACTGTAAAGCCAGTGCAAATCCTCATTAAAAAAAAAATTAAAAAAAATCAGTCTTCCTCACACATCTTTCATTCAGGTAGCCCAGTCTGAACAGTCAACTGTCACCACCTCCTCAAAAAGATAAAGGTAGCCTTGTAGAATGTTATTTGTTCACCCACCCTAATCCAAAAATCCAAACAAATCCATGGACAAAAGATCCCTGGACCTAATTCTACCCATACTTTTGTCTTTCCAGTGATCTATTCTTTACAAGAAATAATTTAATTTCTAGGCAGATATTTTCACAAAAGGCATGATCTCCCACTGAAAGACTCCAGGACTTACTGTTTCCTAGAACTATCAAAATTGACTTCTTTTTTTTTTTTTTTTAATAGCTCAGAAGTGGCAAAAATTGCTTTCTTTCATGCAAACATGTTCAGGGAAAAAGCACAAGATGCTTTGGCAACCAGGATAATTTTTCAGAAAGTTCCTGAAACACGATTTTTAGATAAACAGATGACTGAAAGCTGAGAAAATATAATCATGAGACTTCAGTTGTAAAGTTTCTATTCAGATTTTGATTAAAGACTTTTATACTTCTGCTGAATACTTTGATAAAACAACAGAATCATTACCATTCATATTTTATATTGAGGGACAAATGTTCAGTTTTCATATTCATGAAAATAAAAAGGACTCGCATAACAGTTTGCTAAACTGTTTATATGCTAGTACATATAAAAATCTGCAAGAGGCAACAGAAGGAATGGGTTAGTATCAGTTTCTAAAACTAACCAAAAAAGACCACTTGCCGTAACCCATCATCTAAACAAGCATATGTATGTGTGTGTGTGTGTGTGTGTGTCTCTCTGTGTGCGTGTGTGTGTACACACTTGTGCTTGGCTCTCTACGCAGAATCATAGGATCGTTTGGGTTGGAAGGGGCCTTAAAGATCACCTAGTTATAAACCCCTGCCATATGCATTAGAAACCAAAAGGATGTTGGTTAAACAACAAAAGAAAATCTTCAGTAACATAAATTAAAAACTACCAACTTCATTGAGAACCGTAGTGAAGAGAAAGTGAAAAATATTACAGACAGGCTGATCTTGTTGATTTGCTTCACTGATACTAACAGCATCTGAGAGATCTGGTTTGCAGTCTCTATTTTATGTAATCTGGGGAAAATGGATGAAGAGGCCATTATCTCTCTTAGTTTCTAAATAGAATTTCCTATTTTTATTTATATATATATTAATTAAACTTGGTAGAGACCATGGCATAGATGTTGTTTGCCATCTCTTAAGCCTTCCTAAAGGTCACTAGTGAAGTTCCTACTGATTCTCTTTTGCTCCCCAAACAGTTCCAAATTCCTTACCGCTACAGCAACGTTTATAACAGTGGAAGCATGAAAGACAAAATTAGAGCAGGTTCAGAGCCCAGGCAGCAATTCCACTAGATACTATCTTGTATACACATCTTAACATCATTCTCCACTAGCTTATATTTTTTTTTCTTTTTTTTCCTTTTTTTTGGGGGGGGGGGTGGGGGGGTGGGGGGGAGATAATGCACCACTTGGATTGATTACAATCTCACACACAGTCACAGGAAATTTGATCCTGCAGAAGCAGCAGCTAGTCAGCTTTACTCTGCAGATGGCATTGCCTGTAACATATTTCTGTGCATAAACATGGCATTACTACACCTCTGTTGAAAATGTTAATTGATTTCAAGAAGATAGCTTGCCTCATGGTCAAGATGTGTACTGTCAAAAGAAGAGGTAGTGTAACCAGCCAATCACATTTTTTTGGTCCTATAGAATTTAATCTTTCTACACCTCAGTGCATGATTACACTTACAAATGTCACCTACCTCTCTCATACTTGAAAACCTCATAGTTACTAAAAAAAGTCTCTCGAAAGCCAAAAGGAAAATGGATAATAACAGTAACCTTATTCAGCCAAGGTTAAGTCTAAGAAAACCACAATTTTCACCACACTGGAATCTGTGGTAATCTGCTGTTATTAGAACTCTATATAAAAATATGCCTCATAACAGATATGGAAAGGAGTTCTTCTCAACACCATAAAGACTGTTCATGGACTGAAAGATTAGGAGATACAGCAGCACCCAAACTAAGCTTTCTTTCTCTCAAAACATTTTATGGTCAACTGATACTTAGTTGCTCAATAAGGCAGCACACTTTTATACAAAGAATTAAGAACAGAATAAGAGAACATGCACATTTGTACACCTTGTTTCTTCTGCAGAAGTATGTAACAGATCAGGCTAAGTATGAAAAGTATGAATAGGATATTAGGACAGACATTGAGAGAGTACGCACACAAGCTTGCACAAGCATAAGAAGAAACTGCACAAAAAGGTTTCAAGAATAATAATTATTGATAATGGAGAAAACTGTTCCCAGGATGGTGCTTCAATAGTAAAATTGAGTAAAACATTATGTGAAACCCAGAAGCTTGCAGCACAGCTGACTCACAAGCAGATCCTGCACCCTAACAACAGCAGGACAGCTTCAAGGTTGAGGCTTATAACATATACCAGCCTCTCTTCTGTTAGCTCATCATGGGAACAGATTCTAGGCATACAATTCAAACAAGTTCCGAACAAGAATAACAGAATCATGGAAGTTGAAGCAAGCAAGATTGAGGCTAAGGCCAATCCCATAGCAACGGACAACTAAGCATAAAATATATACAAAAGATGTAAGAACTAGTTTGCTGTCACCATCGAAAGAAACCCCAGAGATGTAATGGGACTTGACAGCTACTTGCACTCATCCTCCACCCTGCACATTGATACTGCTCAAATTAGATACTGGCCATGTGGGCACACACCTACACCTTTATACTTCTAAGAGTATGTGTATAAGTGTACAAGTAAATAAAATCATGAAAGAATGGGGAAAATTCATTCTACCTCAGCATCCTGCAAGTATTCACTTTTCCCTTCTGTAAGATTTACACTGAATTTTGTTATACTAACCTTTCTATACTGTGGTTCTCTACAGAAATTAGCGTTCACATAGATGAATAAATGGAAGATGCTTTATCAAAGTTTTAAGGAGCAAGCAGCTATAAACCTGAGAGCAATGCTGGCATATGTGTTTCCAACAGAGCATTACCTGTGCTATTCAGGCACAAATCCTCACTTTGCTACACATCTGGAAAAATGGTAACAGAATTCCATAATGTGGGTGATTTTTCACAATGGGCAAAGTTAAGCCATTACATTAAAGGGTTAGGATTTAAAAGGACTTGCATGAAGATTGGTCTGATTTAGCAATCTAAGCTAAAATAAATCAGAAATAATACAATAAAAAAGCAAATACTTTACAAATCCAGAGGGTGTTTTGGTTTTCCTATGAAACTGGCAATTGGACTGCTCTTTACCAAAAGCAAGCAGCAGACTCATCAAAGCTTTATTGTCCAGGTGCAGCTAAGTATAGCAAACCAGAAGCATGTGTTCTGGAGAGTTTCATAATTGCAATACATGTATAAGGGACACTTAGCATAAAGAATGCTTCCAGTTCTGTGCAAACCTGCAACAACAGCTAGCATCGCAGAAAGACTGAACACCATGCAATCTTAACAAAACAGCTTCTGTTCTAGAGCTCAGCTGGCCTCCCACCGTATCCAAAAGTTCTTGATAGCTATTCTGTGACGCCAGGCCTGTCTAGTCCTGTTTAGCTGAGATCAAACACTACATACACTAAGTGCCGTTATTAAGTTCTTTGCATGAAATTTTATATTTGTACACATCAGATGAAATGTTATAAATGGAAACTACTTTCCTTTTTTCTCTGTTTATTGCTATCCAGGCTTTGAATGAGAAGTAAACACCACTGCACCTGAAGTTACACATTCCAGAATTTTTTGTTCAAAGAGAATAGAAAATTTTCTATATTTTCAGGAGGATATTCCACCAATTAGGAGTTACACAGAACTGAGCAATCATGGAAAATTAAATTACTTTAACAAGAACATTCAGAAGGACAACTTACTATTTAAAAAGGCACTGTACTACTTACTGATGAAAAAAATACATGTGCCAAGAAGAGCCTATAGCTTTCAGATAAAGTGAAAAGCTAGGAAAGTTTTTACTATTGTTGTCAATATTTTCCCTACACTGTCAAGTATTCATTTCCCAGGACTTCTGGCTTAAAACAAAAAGGCTTTAAATTCACACACACACACACACACACACACACACACACACAAGTTAATGTAATTTGCATATTCAAGACACTTTAGCATACTAACATTTTAGATTAACTTGACTTCTACAAACAATTTTGAAAGCCACCCAGATCCATTTTTTACCATGGTACATTTAATAATCTACATTAACGTTCTTCTCAAACACTGAATTATGCTCTATTTTACTGGCCTTTATTTAAACACATGGAGCATCCAGAGATCCGTGATTAACCTAGTGCTCTTAGAGCTGCTCACATGTCCTACAAAAGTTTAAGAAGTCTACAAGAATTCCCTGCAGGAAAACAATTAGTCTAAAATTTAGAAATACAATTATGCTACACAGTAATTTGCAATTTGATGACAAGACTAGACTGTAATCCAATATTCAAGCAAGATCATACTACTACAGATGTAGTCCTATTATTAGCCATATGTTGTTCCTTCTCCCATATACTAATTTGCATTCCCTAGCCTGCACCACTACTTTCCTAATGACCCAAGACCCTACATGAGGTCTCAAATCTTCATCTAAGTCAATTTCTTCTGCTGCTGCTTCTAAGGAACACTGCAGTCATGTTCTTAAAGTTTAATTTTCAGCATAACATTTTCAACTTTTTGCAAGAAAGACTCATTTATATGGATAGTCTTGCTCTGCGTGCTCATCACATCTACAGTTAAAAATAAGGTTTCACTTACAAGTGCATTAGAATGAGATAGAGCACTACAAGCTGTTTGCAATTAAGAGCCATTAGGGAAAGCCACAAAACACACTGCTGCAGGTCTGAATACAATTCCTCTATTACTACAAGTGTAATGATATATAATCCCTTTGCAGATGGGAGCATGAAGCAACTACTAAGGAGTGTGTCTATTTATTTATTTATTTCCAATGAAAAGCGTTATTTGCGGCAGAAGCAGTAACCTTTCACTTAGTCAAACCAGTACCAATAGCAGGAATTCATGTAACATATGTAAAACACGATCAGAAAGACACACAATTTCTTTAAGAAACAAAGTGTGACAGACGTCTGGTTAATCTAGAGCCATTAGTGTGAAACTAGAAAAAGCTGCGTGACTAAAAGAAATACTGATCTGAAACACTGTGACTGTAACAAATTACTTATCTTTGACTTAATTCAAATTGAAAGCCACCAGTAACACATTTCCTATAACCTTCCCAAGGTGAGATGAAATACTCCTGTTATTTTTAACTCAGGCTTCTATGCCTCCTTCAGCTACCTTCATTACTGGAGTATAAGAGTGATCACCTGATTCTCTCCCTCCCCCTTCATGTTTTGAAGATCTGCAGCATCAGGTTTTTGCATCCCAGCTTTGTATTGCATGAAATTCCATTGCCCCATGTTATAATCGCCAAGTGAACTTAAGCCATCCTAATTTGTGGCACTGAAAGTAACACCCTCATATTGTACTGCTTTAAATTCAACACAGCTGAAAAAAATAAATATCTTGGTATCTTTCCACAACATTTTAGTTTCTCCCCTCTGAAAAGCTCTCTCATCTTTCACCTGCACCTTCTATTTGTAAATTAGCCTTTGGGGAGAAGAGAGGGAGGGGATGCCAGTTTTGAATGCTGAATACTGCCCACATTTGAGAAGGGTTCATAACATGTCAAGTACACAGAAGGAGGTAGGGGAATGGAGTATCCTACAAGGGACCTTTCATATAGCAGTCTGGATTGTCATAAAAGACTCAGGGAAACACCACAACTACAGATTTCAAAGCAACACTACTCAAAACCCTCGGCTGCAGGACAAACTACGGACAGACCAATGTAAGTAATAAATGCATTACGTTTAATGCATTTCTTTTTGTGACTGCTTTGTACAGCCTGGCCAGGTCCTGTTAAAGAAATCATTGTATGTGATTGAAAAAGACAGCAAGGGTTCACATAAGAACAAATTTAAAATTCTTTGAAATAAAGCATACTTTGTCAATCTATAGCAGAAATAACATAGAAGACAACATAATCTAACAAAAGCAATCAAATGGAGACCTGGGACTACCTTACTTTAACCTCTCATCCTACACAGCCTTAAAACTATGAAAACCAAATGTTTACTTCAGTTAATCCTAGAACTCAGGCTTTTAGGAAATTGGAACAACACCAACCAGAGATCTGATTTTTTTTTTCCTCCCCCACTGGAGCAGGTAAATAATTTTAGAGTTTGATAGCTTTCTCAAAATTAGTGCTTTAATGGGTTTTATTATTTTATGAAACAACTCTTTTTAAAAAATTGCGGAGAGAGAATAAGACTTTGAGGAAAATACATAAAAGGCAGTAATCAGAGAATATTATAGCCAACCTTGAGGATGGGAGGTGAGGAAAGACCAAAGAGTCAGCTATCTTCCCAACCTGTGTGATCTCAGCAACTTAATTTCTACCCTCCGTTCCACACAACTATCTGATCTTTTGAGCAATAACCATACACATATGAATCTTCCACTTTAATCTAAATCAGGACTTCGCTGATATTTAAAACGCTTTAATACAATGCTAATCTGATTGTTTCCCCCTACTACAGGGAACTGAGAGGACTACGGAAGAGACCCGGGTTCATGTACAGACAAAATGTCACACTGCATAAATGAATAACGAAAGCTTTAGAAATTTCCAGTACCACATTAGCATCCACCCTGCATAGCAAGCAGTTACAGTTCATTACTGTATGTCATTTACCTATACATATAGGAAAGTGATAACTGAAGCGAATTAGCACTAATTTAGCTTACCTCACACTGCCACACTCAAGGGAATGCCACGGAAGCACAGTATAGAAGCCCATGAAAGAAATACTATACATCTAATATTTCAAATGAGAATTCTGTAAGGAACTCAAAAGGTTATTCATTGCCTAATGATGAAGTTAAAGCAAATGGTTATTAAAGAGTTAATACGATTTTCAGCACTACAGCTTGCCCAATAGCTCTATTTTCCTCACATAATACTCAAGACAAATTTCAACTCTGACTACTGCAAACATTTACTACTGGCACACTATCTACTTCAGAAGCTCAGTAAAGGTCTCATGTTCACTGTATGTATTTCACACAAGTTTTGGCACAAAAACACACCAGTGAGTGGGTGTTTTAGCCTTAGGAACAACAGCATTAAGTGCAATAATCCTCCCTAGGTAAGCTGCCATTACTGAGAGAAAACAGTATGCTGCACAGAGATTTGCTCTCAGCCATGATTAAAAACAAAAATCTTGCCCAAACACATTTGATTAGAAGACAAAATTAGCAATGCTGGTTTTAATTACATACATAAATCAAAGAAAGATCAGCAAAAAATTTGAGGACGTAACCAAATAGAGACAGCAACAAGATAGCAATAGTAACAATGAGAGAATATGTGACTTCTAAGACATTAATCAGTAGGATTTGGCACTGTACTTTTAACCTGGTTTTAGGTGAAAGGATAGTTATATGTAAATTGATGGTATGTAAAAACAAAAGCATAAGGACAGAGTATTTTACACAGTATACAGAAATATCAGTTAATGCTTTAAACAGTATGCACAGGCAAGTAGAAAACTTAAAGTACAGATGGCTTTAGGCACAGGATAAAGTAATGAAAAAAAAATACACTGCTGGCGTAATCTGTGCTAGAATATTCTGGTGATAATGACTTCCCAGTAGAACTGTACCAATTAGAGACACTGAATACTTTGGGGAGTATCACAACATGCCTGCCCTGTTCTTCATCTGTTGTTTACCTCTAACAAAGTCACTTTTAAGGTACTGAGCTAGCTGAACTCATCTGATGCAAAATGACCATTCTGGTGTATATCAGGGTAGTAGATAGGAAAATGTCTGTGCATGACTCAGCTTTACTCTGAAATGTTAAAACTAATTGCTTAAAATGCTCCTAACATAATTCAATTTTTGCCGGAAGGTTCTAACCTGAAATTCAATTGTATAGAAAGAAATACAAATATTTAATGTATGCTTTCCCTGAATTGAATGACTTGACGCATAACGCTAAATGCTCAGCATCATCATCTTCTATTGCTTACCACTGCAGTCTGTTTTCCACAACTCTTAACAGCAGTACTTTCATATTTACCTTCAGATTAGTCATTAAAATGTTCAATAGCAGTACTGTACCAAGTAGCTATCTACTTGTCAAAAGCAGACAGAAATAACTCTCCTTACATTATTACAAAGTGTTTAGTGAAATACAAACACCAAGAACCAGAAACTTCTGAATCAGCACAGCTAGTATTCTGGGGTTCAAGCACCAGACAGTGCTAGTTTATTCTCTAGCTGAGCAGTCAAAGCCAAAATCTGAAATCAGCTCATACTACGTTCACCATACGAAAGATATTAACATTGAGTGGAAAAAATGCAGGCAGCAATATGTGCTTATTTTGGGAACTCAGATTTTTCATGTACTCATCATTTCATTTCTCAGTCATCCAAACAGGAACTACTGTCAAATCAATCAAATCCAAAGTATAAGGGAAAAAAATAAAAATAAAAAAATAAAAGAACTATATCAATTTCAGGAAGAAGTTGAAGATAAACTGAAATGAAGACTTAATTCTTCAGTCCAAGCACTTGGCTTAAGACAAGCTGGAGAGTTAAGAAACTTTAAAAGCTAGATCTAAAGCAAGAACATCTGAAAGCACAGCATACTGAAGATAAACACTATTACAAACAATTACACTTACCTTTTAATTTTGACACGTAAGAGAAACTCATAAACATAAGAAGGGTTAAACATTTAACATTTAAGAGTTAAGCAACAACACTAAAAGAAGGGTCTCTAGGGACCCAGTGAGAACAGTAAGACAATCTTAATAACATCAGCAGATACAGGAGTTGTTAGAATCACTTCTCCATTTCCCAGGCAAATTTGGAACCATGTTTTTATAACACCAGGCAGACCACAAATTTTCTATGAGTATGAAGCTCCCATTCCCTCTTTGAAAGCAACACAATCAGGTCCCAGATGCCTGTACACGAAACGCAACTGTAACAAGAAACAAACAGGAGGAACTAGGTGCCAGTGCACAGCTATAGAAATATGCATTGTCTGAACTACCTGTCATCCTAGATGATGAAATCCCTCAACAGGATTACAAAAAATGTGCTTGTATGACCACAGCACTGCCATGAACTCAGGATATTCTGAGAAGGAAGAGCTAAGAAGGCAAGGAGATTCTTGCAAATGAAAAGGAAGCTTGCAGGCATGGCCTTTTCTTAGAAATAAGTAAGAAACAAGTCTAGGTTTTGCATGAAGGTTAGAAGACACAACAACCCAGGTGGCATCAGGGTGAGAGCTTGCTTCAAAGCACCTGATCAAGACAGCAAAATAGATAAATAGATAATAAAGATAAAAAATAAAGTCTAGTTTTTACAGAGGACTTGGAGCACTTCAACATCTGCTGCAATGACAATACAGCATGGTGGAGACAGAAGATATTTTGGAAAATGCAGAAGGCATTTTCACAAAACTGACCAATGAACTGATAGGAATGTGAAGGTAGCTGCCAAACTAAGAGGCAGTGACAATGTTTAGTCACCCTGATCATAAAGACCATCATGCATCAAGGAGTTAGTGATCCACATAGAGTTCCCCTAAGGAGGCACAGGCCTATGCTGCACAAACGCCTTGGCTGCAGGACAAACTCTGCCAGCTCTTGCAACAGAGCAGCCAGCAGGTTGCTCCCGCTCAGCAACCACTATTACATCACCTGTAATGTAAGGCCTTGCCTTTGATCTAAAAGCACAGGAAGAAGTCCACACATGAACATCCATTTTGTTTAACAGTAGAAATGATTAATAGAGTTTTCTTGTAAGAAAATCCTGTAATAGCTTGAATAATGAAATACACAGTGTCAAAGTATACCAAATGTTCTGCCTGTATATTGCGTCAAAGTATACTGAAACATTTACAGGAACTTTCAGCTTAAGTTTTGCCTCTAGGCTTCTTTCTTCAGTGTGCCTGTCTTTGGACACCTATGGCTTTCCTACAGCATCTTCCTATAATTTTATTGATTTTCAGTCACAATGTTGTCCTATTAGCTTTGTATCCAGTGCCAGCATCCTAATACTTGTGCCTAAGTCTCTATTAGCAAAGGATAACTGCATGAAGCCACAAGCCCAAGTTGCAAAGTAAAGGGGATAGTGGTTTTATTTAAAGGCAAATATTTGATAAGTCTTAAACATAAGCAAAAATTCTTTTCCTCAGCCATAATGTCTGACACTGCTGAACCGTTCAAGTGGCTCCTATTTTCAGTAAACAGCCAAGATCCAGTAAATAAGCCAAGAAAACCTATTTTAATAGTTTGGGAGTATAAAAATGTATTTCCAGTATTATCAAACACAATGTACTCCAGTATATTTCCTTATGAAAAGTCCTCTCTTTAAAAGAAGGGGAAAAAAAAAGCTTTTCAGAACAGCAGTTCTGCTTTATCAGTATTATTCGGATTAAATTCACATCAGAAAATAAAAAAAAAGAAAAAAAATCCAAAACCAACAAACAAAATCACCAAATAAACCCCAAAACATCTGATAAACCAGGAAAAGTAATCTTTATGCTCAAACCACAATTAGCAATAAGGGATTTGCAATAAAAACATTAAAACATGCTTTATAATAATGTAAACACAGTCATTTAGAGGAGCTACTTCAGCTTTTCTGATAACATTCTCTTAGCAAAATAAAAGCACATAATAATGACAAGGTATTTGTTCCTTATGCCAGTCTCTCCAATTTAAATCCATATACACATGCCTATGAAACTCACTGGGGCATAGAGATATATTTATTGAAACACTAGGGATTACACATTGCAATTGTTGCAATTAGGGGCAAGCTCCACATTTCACACAAAATTTACCCTCTCCCCAATAAAATGGAGATAAATTGACTTACAAGAGCTGAGAATTTGATCCTGGCATGTTCCCACTGTTTATGAATATAAATACTTCTATATTTAAATTCTTAGACATAATTACTAGCTTGGCACAAAATGAAAATTAGCACATGCTGAGGGAACATGACCAAGGCTGGTGTGGTATATATCATACATACATTAAAAATACTGCAGCATTCTCTTGTTTTTATGCTGCTTCTGAACTTCTTATGTGGTGCCAAATAGACTTCCTATGTAATGTACTCAATGTTCAATTGTGCTACCTGCAGGCAAATCATGTGGAACAATTTCTTACTTTCTTCATCCATACTAAAAAAGGTATGGCCATCAGCAGCCAAACAGTAAAAAAAAACCTCAACCAAACCACAACAACCAAAGCCAAACCAAGCCACATACCCTTGCATTTCAAGGTAATTCTGTTAAAACTTCATGAAAGTTAAGTTAATTCAATCTTTGTTTTCCTATAAAAGTAGGGAAGTTATATTAAAAAGACAGTTCTTGATCAAGGAGAACAACCACATATACCGTCTTGCAATAGGGTTTTTTCCTCCTTCGTATACAAGTAACTTTTCTTAATGAACAATTTTTTTTATTATGGTTTGGGAGAAATTCCCATTTTGTGCCAATTAGTGACTGTTTTTAAGCCTCACGTAAACTCCACCCCTTTAGTTTATAACACCTTTGATCTCACAGGAATTAGAATCTTCTCCCCTTTTTTTCTTCTCTGTCCTTCCCCATTAGAAAGGTGTTTCTTTACAATTTTACAACTTCTACCATGTTCATTCTAGTCAATGATTAATATCATAGCCTTAAAATTTCTGTCTATAATTTAGACCTTTTCTGTCTTAAGGTAGCAAAAATCTGTAAAAAACAGGCAGCACCTTTCCACATCTTCAAGCTCCAATACATACTGTTCCTCCAACTTTACAGCCACTTTTCCTCCATATTTAAAAGGAATAAGCCAAGTAAAAATTAATAAAATGCATCAAAATTGTAGGAACCAGGAAAGAATTCTATTTACTATGATGCCTACAATTAAACATAAACTAAATTCTTGTGGCAATTATTAAATGTTCTTTTAACAAACCTTGCCTAAATAGGCAACAAGCAGGACATGCCTGCTCTGAATCTATGCAGCAACTTGCAAAAGAACTGGGAACAGGTCCCTCTCAACATATTTTCCAAGGCATACAAGGAAAAAGTTAAGATGACAAACAGCGGGTGAAGGATGGGTAAAAAAGATGCATGTCAAAGTTTAACTTCTAGATAGTTTTGTGGGGGTTTTTTTTGCAAAACAGATAGCCCCTAAAGTCATCTGCTTCTAGACATTGGGTGCAGCTTGTTTTAAGTAAGTGAGAATCATAAATCTGTGAGTTTAAAATACCAACATACCTTGCCTTTTCTTCAGATCTCCAAATACTGGAAACCCTAGGTCTTAGTAAATCCACTTGCTAGCAGCTTTAACAATTACAACTTTGTTTTAGAACTTCAATACAGTTGGATCAATTAATTTTCAAGCTAAGGAAAAAAAATTGTGTGACTACCTAAAAGTTTAGATCCTTGCATAGGATATAGGAAGAAACACCTCCCTGTGCTAAAGGAAAGCCTTTCCTTTCTAGTCGCCTGGTATACTGTAAGGTATTCTTATAGGAACTGACAACAGGCTACCCTGGCATTACACAATGCTTGTAGAGTTCTAAACTCTTTCAGATGAGGCCATGACTAAAGACATGCAGACGTGAAATTTCACTCAGCAACACAGGAAATCCTAGAAATTTCTGAAGTCTCCATGAGGTTACCTTCCATAAAGAGAGCTGCCTAATATAAACTGTATTGTTACTACCAAGGTGCTTTCAAACTATTCACCCTGAATCATAATTCTGTAACTATATACCAAATATACTAAATACTAAATACCAAAGCCATTCTATTGAGTGTTACAGTCTCCCTGAAGCCTGACAAGGCTCCAACTTGAGATAGGATCTTTCCAAGCCCTCTTTTTTTCCCCCTTCTTTAACTTTAAGTCAATATAATAGCGTAAGCCGCTCCAAATACATACATCCTCTGTGGAAGTCGTTCTGTGTACGTGCTAAAAGCCACTGCAGGAAGATAGACCTGCTGCACTGTGATAACTTCTTTCTAGTAAAAGGCATGAGCTACATAAAAAAACCCCAGACACCAAAAACAAACAACCCCCCCCAACTGTTCCTGGATCACTATACATGAATAATTCTACGATTCTCGAAAGTTTTGCTTCACAGAAGTAGATGTTATTTTGTTATATGACTATATTGCTGCTCCAAAGACAGCAAAGTAGTTCATGTCAGTTCCTTGCTGATGAGCAGCAAGTTCAGATTTATCCAACTTACACAGTAGTTAAAATAGTGTAGACGAGTTGCCAGATGTCATTTTGTCTGAAACAGTTTTTTCTTTTTACTACTTCTTTCAAATTAAAATCAACTAGCATAGAAGTCAGTGCTTTCGTAAGGCACTTTCATTGTCTAACAGCTGCAGAAATTCCATATGGATCCCATTCTGTTCCCCTGCCCCAAGACAGGTAAGTGGTTATACAGCAGTATTTAGCAATTAATTTGACATTCTAATTGAGACTGCTTGAGCATAAATGGCATTCCAAAACAACTTTTTTTTTTTTTTAAGAAATCTTATACATAATAATATCTCAGTTCTCATCACAAGACATTGTCACCAAATACCAGCATTTAACTTAAAGCAATTTACTTACCTTGTGTCTGCATTTAAGTACAACGCCATAGGCACCTGAAACAAAGAAGAAAAGAGATAAACCATCTCAAAGCAGAAAATAAAAAAGTGGCAAGATAAAACAGCCTTCAGTCACCTTTTGGTTACAGAAATAATACTGTTCCATTATTCATTATCTAGAACTTGCACAGATACTGTACTGAAGTTATGCATACTGAAACAATTTTATAAAAATTGCTTGAAAGTAAATTTCAAAATGCCGAAAATACTTCCTTTAAATATACTTGCAGAGCAGTTTGATAACCTGCATGTCCCAGTATCATTAAAAAGAAATTAATATAGTAAACTTAAACTAAAAAAAAAAAAAAAAGAAAAAAAAAAACAACAAAAAACCCACACCACACCACAGTCCCATTTCTCTTCCTTTTCTTTTATCTTCCAAACTTCTCCTTCCATCTAAGAATAGAATTAGAAGGAACTATAGGGAATAAACTGATGTTTCTTAAAATCTGAATACAGCAGTATTTTGCACATGAAAACTGATTACCATCAAGACAACTAAGTCAAGCCTATATAAAATCCTAATTCATTTTTTATTAAGATACTACTTACCTTCACCTACAACCCCAAGGATCTCAAATTTATTCATCACATTACCAATGTTAGGAATCTTCATCAAGACAAACTCCTCTTACAGTGGGAGCCACAAAACATGGCACAACAGGGAACGTCCAAAGATTTTGCAAGAGGCAATTGTGACAAGGCTGTTGTGAAAAAAAATTCCACCTTGATCAACCAGACTTCTCAGAATCCTTTCTTAATTTCTAGGCAGTCAGTGTCTTCCTGGGGAAAGAAGAGAAAAGAATGTAATTAGTGCTTCAGTTTATTTCACACCAATATTGTCTAACAATTTTAACAGACTATTAATTTACTTCTAAGTTGAAGAACGCTTAGCAGCAGTAAAATGGACAGAACCTATTGAGAACATATATCTGACAGAACAGCTGGTCTTGTAATCCCATACTTAGGATGTCTATTACGGTAATAGCTAACTTACTTTCTACAGGACAGAAACAAGCAAAAATGTTGATAGGAACTATCTCAGTGAGCAAAAATACACCCATAATTACACCAAACTGAGAACATAAGAATGTTGACAGCTAGGTAAAAACAAATTGTGTTTACTCAATTTATTATTTGTCCACCATAATGAAAAAAAAGGATAAGGTAGAAAGAACACTAAGTGATAGAAAACAAACGTTCTTCTACTGCTATTTTCTGTGATTGTTAAAAAAAAGAAAAAAGATTTACTAGACTGACTAGCAATCAGATGTAGAAAATTATTTCCATATCAACTTATTTGGTGGAAATGCAATGAACAGCAAAAAAGGTTTTCATAGGGGTTTTTTCTATGTTTCTCAGTCACTGAAGTAATTTGTAAATCCAGCAACTATACACAGCTTAAAGAACAAAGGTTTTTGTGTCTGTCTGTTTCAGGTTCACCACATTTCTGCTATAATCTTAGAAGTCTGATAAACGAAATACACTGAAGTCTGGTTTTACTAACTCAGACTGCATTTTTAACCCTAAAGGCATACATCTCACAGCCAAAAATGTGAAGGAGCTAAAATAACTTCACCATAAATTGGAAATAGGTAATTTCCACAGTTCAGCACTCCAATAACAGGACAACTCATGAGGAACAAGATGGCAGGGTAGAAATGAATCCATTTAATTAACTTATGTGTAATGGGTGAATGTGACCTGATAATATCAGGTTCGGCTCACACAGACAGCATTTCACTAGAAGCTACTGGGTGCTGGCCAAAAGCTCTGTTTTGACTAAGTCACACATGGGGAAAAAAAAAAAAAAGGACAACTCAAGGGTGGAAGAAAATCACAATCACACTAGCCTCAGTAAGACACAGGGAGAACATTTGAGGTGTGCACGTGTGTGTGTCAGCAACTTCAGAGTTAATCATCCACAGTATCTAGGAAGCAAACATTGATAATAAAGCAGTGACTTCTGCATTAAAGGGACGGTTATTGTGGTCTTTTGGTTTGTTTTTTTTTTTAAGTTGTTTTCAAAAAGGCTACCCACTCCATAATGGATTATTTCACTAGTTTAATTTACCGTTTCAATTAATCTTTTTTTCTTTTTTTTTCACTTGTGAATTTTAGAAAATACCCTTTCCTTTCTCATTTGGCGTCTCCTTCTCACAAAAGCCTTTGTGCTGTTTGTCCAGGCTTTCTGGTTACAGTAACAAGCTGAAAGCATGAGCTCCTGGAAAAGCAGGAGCATCTGCTCAGATACACCCATCAACAGGAGAACAGAGCCTGCACCGGGCTGCTTCAGCTCTCTATGGAAACAGTCTAGTACCAGGCGCATGGTGCAGCTGGCTGTTCTATGCTGCAGCTGAGTGACAGAAATGCTGCTACACACACCATGAAAGAACCATAATGCTGTAACATAAGCAAGACACAAGAAAACAAGTCAGCCATGTTCAGAACAGAAAAAAAATACTTTCCAGAAAGAAAGGAACAGTTAGAAAACATCTGTTTTCTATTAGCACTATTCAATAACATCATCAAATCCTCTGTTATTCATTGACAAGTCTTTCTAGAAATTAGTTTGTGATAACATTCATCACTTATCAGCTAATGTTATTACCAGACATTGTCCTTCTGCCTTACAGTGTACACAATACTTTTTGGATCTGTGACAAAACAGTGAAGAAGCTTATGAGATAATGTATCAAAAACTCAACAAGACATTTAGATGCAGTTTCCTCTGTCCCACATTTATTATTTCTAAATTTTTCAAACTACTTAAAGCTATACAGACCTGCAGCTTGTGATCCACTAAAAAAAAAAAAAAAAAAAAAAAAAAAGGAAAAAGAAAAAGAAGAGTTCTGCAAGTGTTTTCAGTATGCATCCTATTTTCCTACTGGAATAAAGGATAGATTTGCAAGCAGCTAACCTTATTTCCTGAAATTTGGTACTACACATCTTCCTCTTCCCACCAATCATGCAGTTTTCCTCCTTAGTTCATTAAAAGTAAGAGCCACAGAAAGCTGATCCATTTGTTACACAGTTGCTCCTGGACACATGGCACATAGAGCAGCATTCACATGTAACTCCTTAAAGGTAAAAGCCTGTCAATTCACTTACTGATGTCCATTCACCATGAGTCATACACTTCAACTGGCCCAAAGAAACACACAAACCAGCTTCTTGAATTCTCCCTGACGTGCATCATGACTGACAGCAAAGGTAATATAGATGCACATGCAAGAGGACTCCTAAGAGAAAACTGCACCTGAGCACCTCTTCTGTGCTGGCTCCAGCATCATCTTTGTGCACAACTCTGCTGAGAACACTCCAAGAGAACCTGATCTTGAAATGAGGAGAGCTTATGAAAAGATGAAAAGTGTTGTGTAGCAGCTGTATGGCCACATACCCAAACAATTTTTGCCTTAGCTCTCTTGCCATATCTCCTCAAGCAGGGCAGTAATTCAAACTGGTTCTCTTCTGCAACATTAGTGATCTCAAGACTAGCTAAACCCATCTAACTACTACACAAAATCATATATGCTTGTTTGAGATCTTTGCCTCCAAAAGCTCATGAAAGGTTGAGAAGAAACTGCTAAAAATACTTGTTCAGTGGCAGCACCCACTGAACTTTGTGTGTTTTTCTGCTTTTCAAAAGGCACTGGCTTTGTTAAGACTGTTTTTAAAATCACTGTTTTTTACAGGAAATTTGGTAACATGAACTCAAACTCAATGAACGGCTCAGAGTGAATAGCAGAGTAATTGTAATAATAAAATATAAATAAAGACTAAACTTTCAACAAAAAGAAAAAATCAAGGAAGTTATTGATAGCAAGAATTACAACATTCTGTAATCTAGTGAAGATAGGATGGATTCTTTCAAGCTGGAAATAGCAAGGAAAACCTTATTAATAGCAACCACAATTTCATTCTTTGCACTGAGTACCGTATAGGTCTGTTTTAATAAGCTGCCTGCTGACTAGAACGATAACCCTTGCAGAAAAGGAAATAAGGCCATTCTTCACCTCTCAGTAGGGAAATAGCTCTCATTCTCCTAACATCCCTGAGGCAGCCAGGTTCACAGCACAACAACTTAAGAATTAAACCAACAGACCTTTGAGATGGTCTCAGTGTTACCATGGCACTCTACAAAACAGAGCAAATTCAGCAAAATGAAACATCATGAAATGAACAAGAACAAAATAGTTGTACTGAATCTAGAGCTATAACAGTGTGAGATTTTAATACAAATGTAGTTGTTCTGCAATAGCATGTAAACCTTATATCTAAAAACTAAAAACTGTATAAACATTCTGGGAAGGAGCAGACAGACTAATACAGCATTGTGGTACCTGATCACTTGCCTTTAAATTAAAACAATGGGGAAAAAGCCTAGCTCTTCCCCAATTCCTTTTTCCTTCACAGTCATTAAGAATTCTAGAACATCATTCAAAACCATTCAACTTAATCACTTACTCCAAGGCCTCAATCCTAAATAAAAATGCTCTTCATTGTTTCATAATCATCAATAGCTGGATGAGGGGCAAGTACTTTTTACATAATTAGATTTTAGTAGAGACATTTAGCAATAATCATAAACTTGAGGCAACATTTGTCTTCACAAAATTTAGAGAAGTAAAACTGTGCTAGAAATATACAGTTAGATTTGTATGTCAGTGTACTACACATCGAGTATATACTTCATTTCACATATTAAAACAGAAAAAGTGCTATATGCACCCTGCTGAAGTCAGTTACAAACTTCTAACTGACTTCAAAGTCATCTGTCCACTAACAAAACAGCAGGTCAGTAAACAGGTGTAAAGAGCTTATGTCATATAAGTATCCATCTTTGATGGTTATACGTTAATCCAAACCGCTGCATGCCTTCTGTTGTAAAAGGCACAGATGTGAAACCATTAACCACCTCTATTAGTCATGATGTATCACTACTAAAAATAGTGGTGATAATAGTTGGAAAAGAGTTGGAGAAGGTTTTTTTCTGGATTCGTTGATCCAGAAGAAAGCTCCAGGAGTATTATGAGGAATTACAGATAAGGAAGAACAAATTCAGTATTTGAGCAGCTGCAAGGAGAAAGCTAGTAGCAATATTCTGACTTTAAGAATGGAGAGGGGAAAAAACCCTAAAACCAAACCAAACCAAAAAACTCACAAAAAACCAAAACCCAAAAAAACCCGAAACCAAACTAGCATACTGCTAGTGAATTTTCCAGTCTCACTCCTGCATTTGGAAAAAAGCTACCACTTGTTTTTCCATAATATGGAAGGACAGTAGACCTTCTAACTGGGCAAGGTTCTGGAGGAAGAGCCACCAAGGTCTCATAATATGAAGAAACCTACACTGTAGAAGTTGAAAAAGCTGAAGAAGAGATAGATAAAAAGCAACGAGAACTGCAATACAGCAAGCCATTTTTCATACCCTAAGATTCAATTGATCCCCTTCTGCTCATTAAAAGAAAAAAAAATAAAAAAGAAATTAAGAGAACAGCCAGTGAAAGTAAATACACAAATTCGAAAACTGTCCAACAAATTATGTAAAAGCAAAGCACCGAGGTTGTTTGCATGCTTTAAAATTCAACTCCAGCAAGCTTTTATTGACATAGCTAATATCATCACTGGAAGCTGACGTGACTGGTGTTGGGGTTCGGAGGAGTTGTTTTGACATTCACTTTTTTTTTAATAGCTGGTGATACACTGAAATCTTAAAACTCATCTGAACGAGTTATACATCAATGGAAGTCATCATCACATAACTGTCCTAAAAGGCAGCATGCCACCATGGCAGCAGGGCCCAGGGCGCAGAGGGAAGAACCTGAACAAAGTTTCCATCCAGCAGCAAGCACACGACTAGGAAAGGGTTGAATCAGCTCTCAGCTATTAAAGATACCCATTTGGTTAAATTCCAAAAGGAAAACTGAGCTTGAAGACCAGGGTGGCAATAATGATTTGGTTCAGTTTATCTTGTCCAGTGAATGCTCTTCCTTCTGTATGCAAGTACAGATTGAAAAATAAATTCAGCTCATCCTGAATATATGAACTAAATTCACTTCTCAGAGTTATAATGCAGGATTCATGAGCTTCTTTAACAGCTGTGGCCAACTCAAAAAGAGTGGGTGCTTAGCAGGATGCTTCTAAGACCACACTGACAAATAAGCAGACAGATTATCAAAGCACTGAGCACAAAAGCAGCTCCCATGAGTCATAACAGGAGGACAGGAAAGACAATTTTGCTTCCATTTTAGTCTTACTCTCCAGTAAGAACCTTAAATATGTCTATTGTGGGTGTGACAGCTTCTTCCACAGCTTATGCTGGTCCTTATGCGTGCTGGGCGGTCTTCGCCATACCTGTAGCTCCGAATTAAAAACCCCAGTGTTCAGAGGACAGCACTCTCACCAACAACCTGTTAAATCCCTTTGCAGTTTCATCTGACACAAGAAGCCTGACACTTACACATTCACTTCCATCAAACAGAAGTGCCAATATCTGTAGCTGAAGTAAAAGCACATTTCTGTATACCAAGGTATGGTTAGGCAAAGGGGGGGCAAGGATTTTTATTTTTTTCCCCCCAAACAGGAGAAGGTCTTATTTTATTACAGAGTATCTCCTATGGAAGAAGCTAATATTTCTTTATCTGACACAGTATTTGTAGCTGTCTCCTTAGAAGGTGGTTCTTTCATTTTAATCTTTCCTTCTCTCCCCTTAGAACACCAGTCTCCAGTAATATCCTATATTCATTTGTCACATTGCTTACTATTTAGTCTCATATTATCTTTGACAATCTGCCATGAACTTCAAATCCCCAGGCTATAAAACAGTATTAGAGGCATAGCTTTTTCATCTCTAATAATCACTACTTTCAAAGAGTTATACACTAGGACTCACTTTGTGACTCAATTCCCACATTTGTGTTTGAAAATTCATGCTCAGGGAAAGAAGAATAAAAGAAAGGGAAAAAAAAAAAAAGGGTTAAGAATGAAAGTCTTCCTCCTTTACCACACACCACATACAAAAAAAGCACATTCAACGTCCTGAGCAAAGGGAGTTTCTGTCCAAGAAAAGTACAATACATTATCTTCAAGGGAACACATTGGAAGCACTGAGCAGCCAGTCAACTGAAGGGCTGCTCTAAGTTTGAGCTCAGCAGGGTATTTGTCGAAAGGGCCTCTCAAGTTCTTCCATCATGCTCTTCGGTCTCTCCATTCCCTGGCAACCTACTGTCAAAAAGCGCACTGCTAGGTTCCTCTCAAGAACAGCAGGAGTCACTAACTGTGCATCAGCAATCCCGCACCACCATGCTGTCAGCAGACAAAACAACAGCTGTAAAAGACCTGGCTGCTTAGGAAGAAAGTCCTTTGATGCATTCCTAACTGGTTCAACCACTGCATCTTTCATACCTGCACACACAAAGCATACTGGTGATTTAAAAAGCCCGTCTCCTAAAAAAAAAAAAAAAAAAAAAAAAGGGAAAAAAAAAGAAAAAGAAAAGAAAAAGAAAAAAGACTAAAACTCTTCTAATCTGGCAAACGTTCTGCCTCCTACCAACCCAGTTTTGCCTTCATTGTTTTAAAAATAACTCCTGTTCAGATTCTAAAAGTCAGATGTTCCTCTCTGTCCTGGCTTTGGCTGGGATGAAGCTTCCTCATAAGAGAACGGAAAAGTTAATGTGAATATAAAGTACTTATAAATAGAAAATACATGAAGAAAGTAAATCCTGTGGGCATTCTAATGCAGATCAAAATAACACAATGACTACTCTTCCTTGTAATCTTTAAAGATATCATTAAACAGAAATTACCGGTTTGCTATCTGAAGAGAAAAAAACCAAGAAATCTCTTTTTCCTTTAAAACAGCATATTAAATATATGGAACAAGCATAAAAATATGAGAGGGGAGCCTCCCAAAGTTTAATACTAAATTAATAAGAAAACATTATTAATGAACAGAATTACATTCTAATTACCTAAAAATAATTATAATTTATTTGTGATGTGTTTTCCAAGCAGAGGCATTTTCTTTAAATACTACTGACCCATCTTTTACAAAGTTAACCTTGCAAGGAACGCCATCCAAACGTTTTCAATAAAGAATAACAAGAAGCCACTCAATTACTAACTGTCATAATACTCAAAGGTCGTTTCAAGAATAAATCCACATTAGTATGCAAGCACATGTGCAGGAAACATATTTAAAGAAACAACTCACAGGGTTTTCGTTATTGGTTTGTCTTTCACTAAAGTCATTACAAGTGATCAAACCACAAGGAGGGCAAGTGGTGCAGAGTGGATTTGGTGAAGGGGCAGGAGGAGCACTGGGGAGTTTTTTTGTTTTGTTTTGGTTTGCTTTTTTCTTCTTTTATCAGAAACAGACTCTAACTCCATAAGCCTCAAAGCTGCTTCTTTCAAAAAACCCAAAAAAATTGAAGCCTATAGAAACATCTCTCCATACAAAGCTTCATCTGAATTTGAAGATATTGCTACTATTTCAGTGCGTGAAAGTCTATTACAAGACATTAGCTCCAATTTTACAGATTTCAGAGATAACAGTAAGTAAAAGTAGTAATAAAAATATTTGAATGTGCTTATTTTAATGAAAATAAAATCCGTGAAGTGTTACAATGTCTATTATCAGAGTAACTGCATGTTATGTTAAATAAAAGGTGAGTTTTGCTATACTTTCTAGTTAGAAGAAATACCAAAAACCTGTTGAATTTTTACAAGTGACTAAAGCAATTAAGTGAAACCCAAGTCAAGACGACTAATCTCCAAAGTGGCTCAGACTGCATTAAGACCTTACGACCATTATAATATGCTGACATTCAATAAAAACTATTCAGATTCCAGATAAAGAAGAAAAAAATAATAATTAAAAACAAAAAACAACCAAACAAAAGGAATCCCAACAATTCCTCTCAGTTAAAAGAGTTTCCTTGAAACAGAGGATGAAAGCTTTGAGTCTTCTGGAATGCAGCATCACAGAAGCAGCAGCAGTGCTGTGTACCAAGGGCAGTTCTAGGGAGCACTCTGAACATTAAATTGAGAGCCCTTAAATGAACTTTGTGTTCAGTGCAAATCCACTGCACAAAGTACAACAACACAGCAATCAACTTGTACTGTTTTGACAGATGCCCTCATGCTGAGCCACCTAAAACACCTTCAGGAATGGAAACTTCAGTTTGTTACATAAAATTACTGCAAGCACATATGGAAGATATAATGTTGACCAAGTCAATTTGCAAAATGCATAAACAGCTTTCCAGTGGAGAAAAACCCCACAGAAACAAGCCCAAAAATTCAATTTAGTGATCATCTAAAAGCAGTAAAAAAATCAACTTGAAAAGAGTCAGGCAAAAGCAACAAAGAACCAGAATATTATCTTTTTCACAAGATCATATGCTTATCCCCACCACTGACTGCATCAGTGAATGGATACTAATGAAGAGTTCAGCTGTATACAAGAAAAAAACATGCTGGGAGCAACACTTACTCAGATTCATTCATGTACCATTTGTTTTACCTAAACACAAAATTTTAGTTCTATTGAAACTCCAGTGAAACTGGATGGTGGTAGGGAAAATAGGGTGTTGTGATTTTTATCTGCTTTTCAATATTTGTACTCAAAAATTTCTCCAGTGATCAAAAGATCCAGTTTCCTCTCATACAGCATGAAATAAAACTACTACAATCAGGATAGCTGACAGCTTGGCAGCTTAAAAATTCTAACATCTAGTTGTTGTGGATTTCATAGAATCATAGAATAGTTTGGGTTGGAAGGAACCTTCAAAGGTCATCTGGTCCAAACCCCCTGCAATTAACAGTGACATCTTCAATTAGATCAGGCTGCTCAGAATCACATCCAGCCTGGCCTTGAATATCCCCAGGGGTGGCACATCCACCACCCCTCTGGGCAAACTGAACCAGTATTTTACCACCCTCACTGTAAAACATTTCTTCCTCACATCCAGCCTGAATCTCCCCTCTTTTAGTTTAAAACCCTCATCCTATTGCAACAGGCCCTGCTAAAAAGTCTCTCCCCATCTTTCTTGTAGGCCCCTTTTAAGAACTGAAAGGCTGCAGTAAGGTCTCCCCTCGAGTCTTTTCTCCAGGATGAACAACCCCAACTCTCTCAGCCTTTCCTCAGAGGAGAGGCGCTCCAGCCCTCTGATCATTTTTGTGATCCTACTCTGGACTGTCGCCAGCAGGTCCATGCCTTTCCTGTACTGAGGACTCCACAGCTGGATGCAGTACTCCAGGTGTAGTCTCACCAGAGTGAAGTATCACCTCTCTTGACCATGCTCCTTTGGATACAGCCCAAGATACAATTTAAAACAACTAGAGCATTAGCTAAAGCAGTTGTTACTCAGAAAGAAATAAAAGTGAACCACCATTGTGCTTCGAATTGCAAAGCTGCTAGTGAAATCTGGGTTCAAATACACCTACTTGTATTAGTACATTACAAGGCAGGGGCAGTCCTGCTACAAGGAAAGAGGTAGAAGAACTGCCTTCAAAAAGATGAAATGAAACTGAGGAACTAGTAACATAAAAGCTGACAGACTGCCATCCTGTACATACTATCCAAGGATTGAGGTAGATTACAGCAAGACTGAAATGTGAACACTGCAAACAGGCTTGAAGCAGTGGAGAGATTTATTTCCTTAAAGAGGAAATAAATTATTATCCTTAATTTCATACAACTACTAAAATTCTTAGAATACATCCCCCTGTATAGCCTTCCTCTTGCACTATGAATTTAAGCTACGGTGGAAAACTTATTTGCAATTTCTAAACTTGCCATCTCTGATTTTATACTAGAACAGGTAAAGTCTGATTATTATTTAATTTCTCAAACTTAGAGGACTCCAAAATTGCCATTATGAAACTGTATTGGTTTGCATGGCAAAGTTTTGGTGGTGGTGGGCTACAGGAGTGGCTTCTGTGAGAAGCTGCCAGAAGCTTCCCGACAGAGCCAACGCCAGCTGCCTCCAAGACAGATCTGCTGCTGGCCAAGGCTGATCTCTATCAGTGATGGCAGAACCTTTAAGAAGGGGGAAGAAGCTACTGCATAACAGCAACTGCAACTGAAGAGAGCAATGAGAGAGACTATGAGGGCAACAGCCTCGCAGACTCCAAGGTCACTGCAGAAGGAGGTGAGGTCGTGCCCCAGGCACCAGAGCAGAAACTCCCCTGCAGCCCACGTTGAAGACCATGGTGAGGCAGGCTGTCCCCATGCAGCTCATGGAGGACCACACAGTGCAGCAGGAGAATGCCCAAAGTAATCTGTGACCCTGTGGGGAGCCCACACTGGAGGAGGAGGCTCCTGGCATGACCTGTGGTTCCATGGAGGGGAGCCCACGCTGGAGCAGTCTGTTCCTGAAGGACTGCATCCGATGGAAGGGAGCCAAGCTGGAGCAGGCCATAAAGATCTGCAGCCTACAGCAAGGACTCACATTGGAGCAGTTCACGGAGGACTTTTTCCCATGGGAGGGACCCCACGCTGGAGCTGGGGGAGATTGTGAGAAGTCCTCCTCTGAAGAGGAAGGAGTAGCAGAGATAATGCGTGATGAACTGACCACAAGCCTCGTCCCCTGCACCTCTGGAGGGGAGGAGGTAGAGAATTTGAGAGTAAAGTTGAGCCCAGAAAGAAGGGAAGTGTGTGGGGGGAAGGTGTTTTATGTTCTGTTTTTATTTCTTATTATCCTACTCTTATTTGATTGGTAATAAATTAAATTAATTTTCCCCAAGCTGAGCTGTTTTGCCCATGACAGTAACTGGTAAGTGATCTCCCTGTCCTTATCTCAACCCATGAGCCTTTTGTTAAATTTTCTCTCCCATGTTCAGCTTGGGTGGGCACATGGTGCCCAGCCAGGGTCAACCCACCACAGAAACCTAATTGCAATGACATTTAATTCGTTTCAATGTCCACTTTTCCTCTCGTATTTATCTCAACTGTTAGATGCATTCTTAGGTCTTGTCTTTGGAAACGAAGCTTTTTTGCTATATTGAAGGCATCTGCATGTTGTTATAAAGATGAAATATTTGAAATCATGCTATGGTACTGGTTCTTTGCATGAACAGAATTGCTGTGGTAAAAGATGAATCTTGAGGTAAATGAGAGTTTCACCAGATGACTCAGGAAAAAACTTCAAAATCATTAGAAGGCAACTTTGATTCATCTCTGGAAACAGGATGTGGTAATAATTTTATTTCTTTTTAATTATAAGCAATGCTGTTTCAATGCCAGCCTCCATAATGACTTGAAAATAAAATCTTCTCTCTTATAATTTCAGCCTAGTGGTTTCTATCTGATGGTTAAAAGAGGAGGGGGAAAAAAAAAGAAAAAAAAAGGTATTTTAAAAAAACCATCCTCAATCAAAACTATGACTGTTCAGGCAGATTTTCTTAACAAAAATGCAGCCTACACTTGTTCTATACCTTCATCCACCACCATCAATATACTAGCAAAACACACATATCCAATGAATTGTGCTTAACTAGTATGTTTGTCAAAAAGTTTAGTATTTAAAATAAAAGCTCAATGAAAGAATGCCACAGCCCTAAGTCAACATCATCATTCTGGCAAAAGTGTCTCTAAGCTAAATGAAGAGTTTTCTACTGAAAGCCATAAGCTACCTCAAAAAGAAAAGATGAAAGACTAGTATTTACATAGCAGTCACTGTAATCTAAAATGAAGAAGTTGATATATCAAATAAAAAAATATTCAAATGTAAGTAGAAAATGTCAGGTGCGTGGCCTTTTTCCGCAAGCAGACTGCTTCACAAGTGTCAGTAGAGCTTCTCTCTGGTATGCTGATGGCTTCTTGCATTGGATATTCCCATGGCAGTAAAAGCATGTCTGGATATGTAAGTGACCCAAAGAGGACCTGAAAAACAGGTCTTGAGAAAAGGGCAATAAAAGATGCATCTAAACAGTAAACAATGTTGGCATGACTACCAAATGTAATAAAAGCGGCTCATAATCCTGATTTTCATTCTTTATGAATTTCACTATCCTTTGAGTCTTCTAAGTATATAGTGGGGAGTGTTGGGGGAGGAGAATGCAAAAAAGAAGGAAGGGAAGGCAATGCCTGCAGCAAAGAAAGGTCGTTAAGGGAGGATGGGAAAGGAACCTACTCCAGAGAGTCATGGAGGAAGGCAGCAAAAGGCTGGCATATGGGAAAGTTCTGGAATGAAAGAAAAAAAATAACTAAAGAGGAAAACAGAAAAATCTAAGGAGAAGATGCTTCAGGCATAAGCAATGAGTTCATCATGAGATTTGAGATTTATATTAGCTCACAAAAAAACAGACTTGCAGCACTCAAAAGTCAATATTTGCATAACTGACTTTCCTCTGTTTCTAATCTAGTTACTTCTTGTAAAAATAGTCTTCTAACATTAAGGGAACTGGAAGTAATTTGGGAGATCTGAACACAGACGTCTAATCCCAGCAAGTCATTATTATTTACTTCTGGTAAAAGGAAAGTTAAAAACCTAGGAAAAGAAGCACTGGCAACCGTATAGGGCATACCGTTATCTCAGAAGATTAAAGCAAACTTCCCAAAGTTCAGTTATACCTAGTGACAAAACTGCTAGGGAGCTTCTGAGGTGAAAGACTTCAAATCAAGAAGACAAAACAGCTGATCCTTGTTTGCAGTAAGCAAGCTGTACAAAACCATCAACATATAATGACAGGCCTCATACTGGTCATCAAGAAAGTTGAACTGAATGAGTGGATATCAACACATTTCATCACCACCCACAGGCAATAATTATGAAGCAGCAGCACACTGACCCCATCCCTAACACACCACACACAACCAAAGAAGCCAGTGCCCAATAGGTAGGGAGACAACATGTAAAATTAGTTTTAAACACACTATATTGTTTCTTTCCATTATGTTCTCTTTGTGCCTTTCTAACCTTGGAAGTGTAATCTCCAATTTCCTTTGTAACCTGGGATGGGTTACAGAGGATAAGGGTTACACTTGTTAGTCAGGTAAAAAGACAGCAGTAATTCTTGTAATCTTTGGGTTACACAGCTTTCTTTGCTGCTAAGACTTTGCTGCATACTAAACCAACTGAAATGCAAGTTTAATACCTATGTCTCTCGTGGTGTTAGATACACATTTCCTATTCCATCTACACATATCTCAAAAAACACCAGCCCAACCAAAACACCAATATACAGAGCTGAATACCTACTGCTAGAGAGAGATTTTTGTAATGTATAGATGTTGCCACCCCCACACCAATGAACAGAACTAAAAGACAATCAAGTAATGTAAGAGTCTCCACTCTGAGCTGCAATTTCAAACATGGATGCTAAATGCCTTTAATAGTCCACTGGCATCCATTCTTCAACTGATTAAAAAGCTCTATTTCTCTGCTTGCATGCTAAGATTCTTTAAAAAAGAAAAACACTTTCAAGACAATTTGCACAGCATTTTGCAACAAAATTCAGCTAAAGTATTTCTCCCACTGCAAGGTATTTACTAGGCTGCAGTAATTCTCTCAGCACTTTCAAAGCTTGAAACACACCTTCCGTTGAATGCTATGAGTCAGTTTTAATGACAGTGTTATGTTCTATTGCTCTGCAGCTTATGCAAGAGAATTAATTTGCATTAAGTACCCAGCTTTAGAAGCCACCTTCTCTTCTCCATTGTTAATACTGACTAATGGTAAAAAATAGGCTATATTCGCTGCCTGCTTTCTTATTGTTTTAAAAGACTAAATCTAATTAGCTGCCTGTAATGTAAAATAGACATAAAATTCATTATTGTCGTGTTATAGATCTAGGGGTTTTGTGAGTTTTGTTTTTGTTGCTTTATTTATTTGTTTGCTTTTTCAGAAAGCCAGTATACAGAAAAAATACAAACAGTAATGTCAGGTTTTATACTTACTAAAATTTCTAAATTCTGACCATGTGTTACCTGATAAGTGCAATTCTTCTCTCTTACCCTGCTTGCAGAAGAATTTACAACAATACCTTTAAAACCCTTCATCTAGAAGAAAACCTAATAGTTAACTTCACAAGGAGGAGGATGAAACAGACCGACATCCTAATTTAACTGGGGGGAGAGGGAAGGGAGAACAAAAATTATCAACTAGTTTATAGATTAACTTTTGAAGTCTGTCACTGCTGTCATACTGGGGGGAGTATGGAATAGCTTTGCCTTCTTAACGAAATTCAATAAGAAAAAATTATCATGTGACATCTCATCATCATGGGTCTTTTAGCCCGACTGATGGTCTGATGTAAATATGCTTTTCTTTCACTTGCTTTGCCCCTTGCTTAAAATTTACCAAACCCTCCACCTCCCTAGAAGAGTACATTGTACTTATGTTGGGGCATTTATTTTTTAGACTGAAAATATGATTACGCTTTTCTCAGCTTGACAAAATGAGGGCTTGGGTGATTTGTTCCTAGAAATATGACTGGCAAGTTTTGTAACTGGTTCTCTTGCAAACCAATGGCCAATATGCCTCGCAAATACACCTGCAAGTAGTTCTACGGACATACAAATTTAATGGGTTTGTTTTATATCTACATATACGTATCTCACACAGAGATATGTACCTGTGCATGCACCTAATTCTAATGACAGGGGACAAATTCCTCCTTCCAGTTAAATTATTTTCATAGATTCATAGAATGGTTTGAGTTGGAAGGGACCTCAAAGATCATCTAGTTCCAACCCTCCTGCCATGGGCAGGGACACCTTCCACTATATCAGGTTGCTCCAAGCCCCATCCAGCCTGGCCTTGAACATTTTCAGGAATGGGGCAGCCACAGTTTCTCTGGGCAATCTCTGCCAGTGTCTCACCCTCATACTGAAGAATATCTTCTAACATCTAATCTAAATGTACTCTCTGTCAGCTTAAAGCCATTCCCCCTTGAAAAGGTCTGATGGATATCTTCCTCCATGGTTGGATGATCTGCTATAAAAGGCTAAGCCATTACAGTAATAAAGGACACTTTCTCTATGCAGAAAAAGTACTAAGGAAACCAAGAGAAAGCCAGATCCCACACACACACCTGGGGACTGGAAGACTGATTCAGACAGTGCTTTTCTGAAACCTCTATGTAGAAAACACTAGTAAAATAAAGCAACACTTCGAACTGAAGACATTATACTTTTACAAACCTGTAAAGATATCATCTTATGAATTAACAAAGGAACCGCATGTGCATGAGGCTATAACAGATAGGTGAATCACACCATGATCTGCTAGAATCTGAGTTGCAGAAGAGGGATAGGCCCAGCATATTGGAGAACAATATTCACTTTAATGGAGACAACTAAGGAAAACGTACACTGCCTCTTTTAGTGCTGGAGACAATTTCTCAAAATATGAAGTCTGTCATTATTGCCTTGACATGTCAATGCAGATTATACTGCCATTTTTATTAATTTGCAATTAAAAACAGAGATGTAAAATCTAATACCATTCTCATCTCTTTTGGGGGTGTGAGGAGGAGGTATCAGCCCTTTTCTTTTACTTATGTAAAAGTAAGCCTTTTTTTTTTCCTCCTTCCCTTCAAAGAACTTCTCCTTATAGTACTTGAATCTGCTCCAATAATAAGCTCTCAATTCACTTCAGAAATATATTCTAGCTCTTGAAGTTCAATTAATTGGAGGTAGGTGGGGAGGAATCCATCAGCACATTTTCCAGCTATTAGAGACTTGTTTCTCAGCAAGCTGAGAACCTGGCCAACTGAGAACTTAAATAATTTTGTACCCTTAGCACCAGTAGTGATGGAATGCAATAATCTTTCTTCTAATTCAGCCTGTAAGCAGCAGTAGCAGCAAAGTAACACTAGAAATAGAGCATGGAATGTGGTTAACATAAGGCATTCTGAAAGACTTCCCAGCACATACTAACACATACATCCATCACACAAGAAAAACGTTAGCAAAATATTTAATCCAAGATTCACGGATATTTATATGGCAAACAAAAGCAACTATTTTAAATCTGCTGAAAGAAGTGCTGATGGAGTTTTTCTTTGTAAGGTTATCTTAATTATTAATAAAGCATTATATTGAACACTAAAAACCATGTCAAATGTCATTATTAGAAGACAAATATATTTGCACCCAAAACCCTGGAGCAGTAAGATCTTGCAATACTTGATTCCAAAAGCAGATTTAAAGGATTTATCTTCACCCACTTTTTAAATGCTCCATGCCATCAAAAACTTTGCATCCTCTTCATTTGTAAGAAGAAAAGGGAAATCCCAAACCCAGGCACACTGCACACAGGCAAGCTCTCCTCAAAGCTGTTTGTAAACTTGTGTCTACTTCCTCAAACATGCCGAAATGACTGTTTAGTAAAAATAAAAAGGAGAAATAATATTTAACCCTGTCTCAAGCATCCAATTAAGGGGTAAACCATTAAAATTTCAAAGTTCAAGAATTCAAGAGACTGAAAGTTTAGGCATAATACAACACTTATCTTGGTTGTAACAGAGGTACTGTCAAGTGCTCATTAAGGGAATGTAATCCATACAAAACCCCAGAGCTAATTTAATTGATGGCCTTTTAGTAGTTCTTTGCCTGAGCTCAGCTTATGTAAACTATCTGGACACAGAATGTGCCAGTTAGAATTTGGCAGGGAAAAGCATGTTTTTAATACGTAAACCCTGATTTATTTTCATCTCCAACTAATTAGTCAAAAATAAGTTTTGAGATGGTAGATTTACACTAAACAAAAAGAATCAAGATTTCCCCCAATAACATTCATACAAAATTTAAAAGTACCAAGAATACTGCGTGGAGACCTCATAGAAGCCTTCCAGTATCTGAAGGGGGCCTACAAGGATGCTAGGGAGGGACTCTTCATCAGGGACTGTAGTGATAGGACAAGGGGTAACGGGTTCAAACTTAAACAGGAGAAGTTTAGATTGGATATAAGGAAGAAATTCTTTACTGTGAGGGTGGTGAGGCACTGGAATGGGTTGCCCAGGGAGGTTGTGAATGCTCCATCCTTGGCGGCGTTCAAGGCCAGGTTGGATGAGGACTTGGGTGGCATGGTTTAGTGTGAGGTGTCCCTGCCCATGGCAGGGGGGTTGGAACTAGATGATCTTAAGGTCCTTTCCAACCCTAACTATTCTATGATTCTAATATTTTAAAAGAAAATCTACTACTGTGAAAAGTCAAATCTGTCTAGTACTGAAAATATTCCTTATAGTAAGATTATGTAAACTACTTAGGAAACATCTACAAACCAAAGACATTACAATACAAAGCATCAGCCACAGGTATTGTGCTCCTGCTCATTCACAGGCATAGAACTACAGCATTCACTATCCTTAGCAGCAAGCTAGATATTAACAAGATTAAGGATCTCATGCCCTGCCTGTGTTGATTTTGGAACACCATTTCTCCTCACTAAGAGCTCCAAGTACAAATGAAAAAACCCCACAAACAAACAAAACCCCCCAACACAAACCACCAAGATTACTTCAATTTTTCTTTAAGATGATAATTATTTTCATTCTTAGGAAAAAAATATATATATATATATATATATTCTTCTCATAAAGAGTGTTACACCAACTCAGCACGTAAATCAGCAAGAGGCCACCAAGAACTGAAGAGCAAAGCACAGCCATGTCACCAGAGGCTCTAATGCTTATTAAATTCTACATGGATATGAAGCCAAAACCTTGAGAAGTCTTCAGTTAACACCAACAATTTAACTTTTACATAGCAACTCAAGACAACAGGAAACAAGAGCACAAGGCTCTAGTCCTCTCCCATGTGTTCTTCACTAGGCAGACAGGGTCTCAGTCCCAGCATCCTACTGGAGCTCTAACCTTCTTATCAAAAAGGATTTGCTGCTGTAAGGAGAAATCAGCTTCAGAAACCTAGCTCTGAGGAGCCATATAATGTTAATATTCCCCAAGTAAGTTACTTTAAAAGTGAAATATAAACAGAGATTTGGTGTGATGGAAGTACAACAGTAGCAGTTTTACAGCACCTTTAGAGATACCGTCCAATTTAATCGCACGTCATTAGCGCACAACACATAACAATCCATCATCCCAGTAAGATAGCCACACGCTTTTTCCCCACAGCAAATCTGAAAGGTGTTTCTAGTTTTGTCCACACGTAGATAACAAGAAAATTAAAACAGCAGCAGTGAGAACACACCAGAGAAATGTCAATCTGCCAAGGACATCTTCAGTAGAATTCAAACAAGTATCTACACTCTTGCCTGTAACCATAACGATCAGTTTCAACAGCTCACTGGATCTGAAAAGAGTTGAAAACTCGGATAAGAGTTTTTACAACTGGAAGGAAGGAATCAACATTTGCTAAAGGCTTGGCTTCCAACAAGCTACACCTACACCAAGGAGCTCTAAGTAACTTAGATCAGCATGCTTTTCAACACTCAAGTTATTTGGCACCAGTGTGTAAACCAGCTACAGTCAAACATACTACCTTTATTAAGAATGCTCACCTTTGTAACATGTAATTTAATTCACTGGAAAGCACTCACCAATTTACTAACCAGCTTCTAAACGTGCATAATTAAAACTGCAAGTATCAGCTTTCATATAATCAACTCTTGACACCACATAACTTGTCAGACAGTGGAAGCAAAAATGCAAGAAGCTCTAGATATATCAACCAAGTGTCAGCAGCCAGAAAGACACCATTTGTCATATATATATAGTATATATTTTGTATACACATATATTTATAAAAATGCATACATACTATATATATTATACATAATTATAAGGAAAAATAATAGGATATAAAATTTAAAGAGCATTTGTCTTTGAGAATGTCATAACATGACATGAGAATGGCATAACAGTAACTACCCCCAGCCTGTGAAATAAACTGTTCTCCAGAAGTGAGCAGCAGAGCTAGGAAGAATGAGGTGTATCAGATTAGAATCGCAGAATAATGCTGTCTGGAAGGGACTGAAGGAGACGCCTGCTCTGCTCTTGTTCAAAGCAGGGCAAAGGCATTCAATCAGTCTATAATCCTTATTAAGACTGCACAGCATTTCTAACAAGAGAAGCAAGAGTACCATGATGACAGAAGTGCTTTGACTGTAGTATCTGGAAAAAAAAAAAAAAAAAAAAAAAAAAGAAAAAAAATCCTGTATCACATTTACAGCCAAATCAATAATAACAAGAAAACAATCCACACAAAACCCAAACCAAATTGACAAATTTAAGAATCCAAGGATGAGCAGGTAATTATTCAGTCTGAAGGAAGCTTCTGTACTGAACACTCTAGTATTCACAGATTTACATTTAACAAAAAGCTCATTCATCTGCCCAAAGTGTGTTGTGTCTTTGCTGTTTGGGGTTTTTGTTTGTGTGTGTGTGTGTGTGTGTGTGTGTGTGTGCGTGTGTGCGTGTGTTAACTGTTGGCATTATCTCCCAGTGTCACACCAACTTGTATTATGCCTACGCTAAGGAAACTGAAGTCTATGAAAGTACTTCTAAGTTTCATTCTATCGCCTCCTCTTAACAGCTTCCCTATGGCATCCAGAGATTGGAAAAAATCTCTAAAGAAAAAAAATCAAGTTTTACTTTTCTGCATTGAATTAAAATGCTATCTCATCTTTTTTGTTTAGTGCCATTCTAGCTGATAAGCTTTTTTTTTTTTTTTTTGCACCCAGGTAAGACCTCAGTAAGAGACTGGGAACCCCTCTAAGCCTGCAAATCAAGATGTAGAAAGGAAAGGTGCTTGTCAATCCCCAAAATGACCATTCTGAAAAGCCCTGTGCTTACTCGGTTTCTCCTGTTTAAATGAGTTCAGTACACAGCCAACATGTTTCAGAAGGCGAAGCTAGGGCCCAGATGAGTTGAATAATCGAAGAAGATCAACTGAGATTGTGGGGGGCTTTCTCAGGTGTTCCTCCAGTGCTAGCATGTTTTCCACAGAACTCGCAGCTCAATCCACCTGAATAAACCATACTAGAAATGGATGACTGGAAATTCACCATGCAAGATTTTATAAAGCCTGTACTTTCTCTAGGACCAAGAAAAATAATCTGCCTTTAGCATTTTCATGTTGTTCAATTGAAAAAAAAAAAAAAAAAGTACTATTTTTTTGGAAGGTAAGTTATTTTAAGTAGGCAAAAATAACTAAGAATTGTGCTCTAAAATAACTTCACCGGTAGCCAGAAAAAAGACTGTAATGAGGGACTACAGTCAACTAAATTAAATAGGTACAGTAAGGAAAAGGCATTGTCAAAGTTTCTTGTCAACAGAACAGATGATATTTTGCAAGGCATATGGTATTTATTTTTAGACGTTAGTCATACAATAATACTACATATTTTATTTTTTCTTGAAAATAGCACAGTATTTTATGTGGAGGTGCTTTGTTGATATCAATTTTGTACAGCTTAACATTTATTTTTGCTGTTACAAAAGGTTTGACTGTATTTTTCAAATCATTAACATATGCACATAGAAGTATTCAGTATACATAGAGGTATGCAAAGTACCTTTAAAAAATAACAAGTCTTCACAAAAAGCAATACTGAATTGAAACACAGAAGGGAAAAAAAATGCCATATGCAAACACACACTATTTTTTGAGTATCTATTACCTTTTCAATCAAATCTCCAAAAAATCTCATTATATATGAAACAGCAAGAGATAGCTCGCTTTGGATTGCTATAATGACTGTCAGGCCAGTACAGTGCAGACAAAAAGGTGTAAAATAATATCAGCAACAGATTCCATCTGGATTTCAATATATCCTTGTTGGCTTCATCTAACCAAAAAATGTTTCAAGATCTCAGAATTTTTAATTTTCCATTTGTTTAGATGAGAAAACATCTGAAGGAACATATCCCCTACTGGTTACTCCCCACAGATTTCAGTTTAAGCCAATTTTGATTCAAATCCACAAATCTCCAGTAATGTCAAAGGTATTTCAAAGTTTATTTATTCGAATTACTTAGCATTAATTCTCAGTTAACATAAATAACCTCACCTGAAAAATCTGTTAAGTATTGTCCATGTAAATTGGTATAGTTTACTTTCATGTCTTCACCTTTGATTTTTGCTCTCCCCTTTCCCTAACATACTTTCCCATTAAAGTACTTCAGGCTCTACTATATGAAAACTTCCATGTATTCACCAGAAATAACCCATAGGACTACATTATCTATTACTTAAAGGGAAAAAAAAAATAAAAATCCCCATCTAAAAACCCCTCATCCCAATTCAAAGAAGAAAATCTAACACAAAATTTATGAACCTTGCTGACACAGAAAACTGAGCTTGTTGCTTTGTAAAAGCAGTACTTGCAGGGGTCAGCCCGCTCAGAGTGAAGATAACAGAAGTTGGCCAAAGCCTCGTCATTAAAACCAGTCTTTACTATGGTAAGCCCAGCATGTGTTTGAAAGACCAAAACACCCTAATGTTGTTTTATGCTGTTTGAGCAGGGATTTGTGTTTTCCTTAGGTAATTGCTATAGAAGGCTGTACAGTACACCAGGCTTTTTTGTTTGAGTTTATAGGAGGTCATAGAATTGAAAAACAAAACTAATACAAATAAAAGTGTCCACAAATATTTGCAAGACAATAGTAAGATGTTTTAGGATACAATCGGATACTCAATTCTAGCTGCTACTGATTAATACAAAATTGTCAGCAAATCCAAGTATCCATTGCTGATTGCACATCCTTATTTCTACAACTCCAGGTACAAAGTGCAGTTCTTCTTATTTAAGTTTTTATAGTAATATTTAACATTTATAATTACATACTAAAAAAGGAAGAAATCCACATAGACTTATGAAGCTTTCTTTTAAATTAGATACTATTTTAAAAAGCCTTTGCAATAAACCTACTATAATTTTATTTTTCATTTTAGCCTAGAGGATTTCATACAATGAAGATAGGGAGAAGATTTGTCCCCGCCCCTACATTTTGCTCTCCCTTTAGGCCTCCAGCACAATAGGCTCAAAGGGACACTCAGGAAGAGTTTTGCCATCTGGATTCCATATTGCCAGATTAATAATGCTCTTTCATACAATGACTCCATGAAGAGAGATCAAAGCTTTTACAGAACCCTGCCACTCTCTTCTCTTGCTAGATGACAATCCCAGCCCCATGTCACAAACGACATGGATTTTCACACACCTCCTCTTAATCCAGTCTAGGTGAACATTTAGTATTTCAACACTACAAATTCATTCAAGATTGTCTTAAGTCTCCACTGCATCATTAATGTATTAGTAACATGACAGGGTTTTTTTAGTAGCATGACAATTGTAATAGTAAAAATCACAGCTGTTCAGAAATAATCGAATGTTTGTGTTCCAATGCAATACTGCTTAGCTTGAACAAAGATTAAGACAGAAGTACTTTTAAAAAGCAGTAAATGCACTTAGTTTTAACAGCTACAGATGTGTTTGTCATGCCACATACTTAAATCTGGGTATATTATTACCCTGTACTGTTTAATTCAATGCCTACAGATACTAAACGTAGATCATTGAGGCACAGTGATGAGGGAACTGGAGCAAGGTAAAATAAAGCGTAACATTTGATTAGCTTCCCCATAAATCTATAGAGATGACATGCATACAACCTAAATACCATGAAGATTCAGTATCCATCCCTCCCTTCTTAGTGTAAGGGATAACATTATTCTAGTACTTGAGGTAGAATATTCTTATGTTAATATTTAAAACTCATAGGATGGTATAAATATACTGAAGCATAATGCATCATCCTGAGAAAATAGATACATTTTTGTTCTCTTAAAAACTCTACAGGATTCAAAAAAGTGGAAGTTTATTTTTTCTTTATTCATAGCAAATTATTTAAACACCTGAAAACCTCGTGTATTGGGACCCACACCCATTCACTTAAAAAAATTAAATTACCCCAATAGAGGCAAGCTATTGAGGAAGAGCCAAATTTTCCAAAGATCATCTAAGAAAAATTAAATTATCTTCACCCTCCCACTAATTAACTGTACCCTGTAATAAGCAAAGGAAGACAGCACTAATTGCCAGTTACATCGCCAGGAAGTATCTGGAATTAAGTTTAAGAAGCTCTAGCACATGACAGGTAAGTCAATAAATCTAATTATTTCCAAATGGACTACACTGAAACTATATAAAACAAACGTCACAAAAAAACCCAGAAAAACAAAAAAGAAAAAACCAAACCAAACCAACAACAACAACAACAAAAAACCACCAAATCTGTGCAGCATGGAAAAACTCTCCTGCCATTCTTCACTGGATTCTCGTCTTGATAGCTTAAGCAGGTAAGAGTAAAAACAAAGTATTGAAGTACTACATGAAATGCTAAAACTTAAGATATCTAAAATAAGATACTAAATATTAAGAAATATTTTAAACTTTGTGCCCACTCAAGTCTGGTCAAACAGGAGGCCCCACCATCCTAAGTATAACACAAACTCAGAGAATCGTACCAAGTGCTCATACCAAACCACTCAGAGCCTATGAGAAAGCCAACAACTTCAATTTCCTATGAGTTGTTCAAACACCGTAAGTACTGTTTTCTTTAGTATTTTGTTCACTCTGCACCATGTGCAATGTTCATCTAATAAAAATATGAAATGTTCAATAACTGAGTAACTTCTGTTCAGTGTGAAAAGCAAATATAGTTATGCCACAAATTAAGAAGCCACAGGCAACTTTGTTTTCTCATTTATTATGTTAATTCTATTTTGCTATTCTCATATTTTTAAAAATTTGCCTATGTACACACACGAAGGCCTCTATGTAGGTTCTCCAGATGGTGTGTACAAACTTGAAGTGCAGATTAAGTAATTTTGCATGATGCTTGTAGATAGTTCAAAGGCTAGTCAGAACCTGTGACTGCCCCAGACATATCATTGTCCTTCAACCAATCATTGCTCCCACTGAAAAGCAAGTTTTCACAAGATGCTTTTCTGTGGTGCCCAGTTGCAGGACCAGATGCCTTCTGCACATCAGGAAACACTTAATCACTGTGAGGGGGATCAGCCCTGGCACAGATTAGCCAGCTAGGCTGTGGAGTGTCCACCCCTAAAGATACTCAAAAGCTACTTGGACACAGTCCTGAGCAACTGACTCTAGATGGCTCTGCTTGAGCAGTGGGGTTGAGCCAAATCACATCCTGAATTCCCTTCCAATCTCAACCAGTCTGCAATTCTGCGAAGAAACAGGACTAGAAAGGGATAAGAGACATACTTTGCCACTGGGCTTCACAGCAGAGGGAGACTGAACAGACTCCCTTCCAAAATCTAGCATTCCAGGAGACTCCAATTACTATACTTTTCTCCCAGCTTTCTGCTTTTCTATCCCATTATTAATCATCTATCTACCTTGTCCTCAAATACCTTCTTCTGCTTTCCCTCCCCACACCATTATCCTATACCTTACGCTCTGTCTCCCATACCAAGTTCAATCAATTTTCTAACTGCTCAGGCTTTTTATCTTTGGATGCAGGTAAATGTTAAAGTCCAAGCAGCAATAAGCACATTCAAACAGGATTTTATATATATATACTCTAAGTGTATGAAACCTGCTAGGTTTTTACCATTATTTGTGAAATCTTGACCAAACGCATAACCATGACAAGGTGACCCTTCCACTCTTACTAAATACTGTAACAGCACCAAAGGTGTTTTAAAGAAACCTTTTAATTTTTAATTCTGAAGTAGCTTCTTTCTCAACAATAAACAATTTTGGCTTGAATTAAATAAGAGTCCGAGCCAAACCACATGCAAATCCATAAAATAATCAGGCTGAGGCAGTCATCCAGGATAGCGAGGGTGGAGAAAAGACCAAAAAAAATAACAGTCAGCCAGGCACATTTGGCAGAAGTTGTGAGCAATTCAGAAGTTGGGTCTTAAAGGGGAAGCTTTGGGAACCTTAATTATAGATAGAAGTTCCAGTCCTGCTTAGTAAAAAAAAATAAAAAAAGCAGCCCCAAATCAGCCAACAGCCAGTAAAACTCATGTTTCAGTTTCCTCTTTTTGCGCATTTAGTAAAGAAACAAATTATTTTTCTTAGTAAGCTTAGAAACTGCCATATATATCAACATCTTTTCATCTATTCTAAACTAATAGAGCTCACATTTTATCTCCAATCTGCATACATCAGAGGATATGAGTACTGTTACAGTATTCAATTATCAAATTTGCAAATTTCAAGCTGACAACCAGGATATTGATGAAGACTTTGTTCTATTTAGAGCAGAGATCTGAGACAAAGCGAAAGGGATGGATTCAGCATGATGTATATAGTGTGGGAACTGGTTGTTCCCTTAGTGACAAATAAGACTGACTGCTAGATAAAAAAAAGTGTGCTTTAAGCGTACATGCTTTGATCCTTAGAGTAAGTTTTTAGAATGAGGTTAAGGATTGTAAATCATAAACAGAGTGGCCAGTGGCCTCAAAACCAAAGAATTAAAATTCCCCACAACTTTGCACAAGCATTGAACAAGGATGTGGTGGTTTTGTTTGGGTTTTTGTTGTTGTTCTAATTCCTTACACTGTGTTCTGTTCTGCTGTAAGTTTAAGACCATATTAAGAAGCCTATATCAGTTACCTAAGAGTTTCTTTCCTGTATAATACCACTTCTTCAGAAGTTTCACTTAGCAAAATTACACAAAATGGGGGTTAAATTGAAAGAACACTTAATGCAAAGTCATGGTACATTAGACTTCTAGATCTAAAAAGGAGAGAGACCTGCAGTCGAGAACAGATGGGTTGCTGCTGGTGAAACATGGAAGGCTGAAATAGAGAATTGTAACAAAACAAAAGCTCAATACAACAGAAAAAGAGAGAAAGATAATAGGCTACAAGACGAAATGCATTACCCAAGGTTTCAAATCCTACATACAGGATGGGGAACCACTCCCTTCTAAAGTACTGCAGTTCATTAGATACTGCATGGGTATAATTTCCTTACCACAAAACTTAGATCAGCAAACTGATACAGCCTTAAAACAGATGTGAATGTAATTTAAATTGAAGACTGCCAGTTGCTTACTCAGTAGGACATTTTCAGGATTACCTGAAGGGAGCAGAAGTTTCATTAGTAAAACTGTCATTTTCTAGAATGATAAAACTGGGATAAACACCCTCAAATCCTAGCCTTCTATATCCATTTTTATCACAGCTTCTTACTACTTGGGTTTTCTAAAATGTTTTATATGAGTCTTTTTTTCTGCCACAACAATGAAAAAATAAAACTCTGCAGCTTGAGAAGAAACATATTAAGTGTTTAATACTGTTTTGTACTAAGTAGAGACTCTGTATACTCTCACCAGAGCCTTCAAAATTAATTTCTCGGTGATGCTGCGTTGTCCTGTCACTGCCATGAAAAGCATTAACAAATTCTGGATGAGCACTGCATAATTTGATCTACATATCTGCCAAGAATCATGATTCAATGTTCACTCACAATACTTATTTCTCTTAAAGCTTAGCATCACTGACTGCATGCACATATCAGTAGGGATCACATAAGAGCATCACTACAGTAAATGAACAAGTTAAAGAAATGTTTAATTGTGGCAACACATTTTCCTAATAAAATTCAGAACTTTGCTTGTAATAATAAATCCTGAAGTTACCAGATTCAATTTTGAAACTACCTTTGTGCTCCTGTGAAGAGGGAAATGTTACACAACCAATTAAAGAATGGTATTTGGGACTAATGTCCTCAGCAGTTAAATATTGTTTAAAAATAGATCACGGAACCTGTTCTGCAGCTTAGTTAAACTGAAATGGAAGCCTTAGAGAAAAGCTAAAGATATTTGATCATATATACCAGTTAATTGCTAGCATGTTTTCTACGAACCCAAATTGCATCAAAATCCTGACTTTCATTTCTATCTCAAACTATACTGCACTGGTATCTCTTAGTTCATATCTCCTTGGGCCACTACAATTTGGTAGGCAAGTTGGGTTGTATCGGAGCACACAAGCAGGGCACTAAGCCTGCGTTCCATCTAGTTACTAGCTTTTATAGAAGATCCTTCAGCATTTGTTTTTTTCTACACAGCTTTACTGGGGAAAGGGGGGAAGAGGAATCCAAATAATCATCTACCTTCTTCAAAATAAGTACAAATTATCCCACTCTGGCATGATGTTCACCTTTAAAACACAGTAGATAAGAATACTTAATCACCCCATTGATGTCATTACTGTACATGCTCATTTTACAGGCCAAACTGTAAACTTCTGAGAGAAGCCACTAAGATCTTGTTAACTTGCATACCAAACCATTGTTAAAAGACTTATGTCCCTAGCACAGGTTCTAAACTTGTCTATACAAAACAACACAACAGATTTCATAATACCTATAATATTATTCCCTGCAGCAACTCTTACTTAATTTTAATTCATTGCTTCTATATATATTAAGCACTTTTGCTGTATTAAACCTCCTTCCGTATGGATCCAGTTTCATACATCTTTAACCCTACTTCAGGGATTACACAGCAGAACATTGCAAGAATAAATAGACATCTAAATAGATTCATAACGAAATACTGCAATCAAAATATTAGGAGTTACTTCTGTACCAACAGTAACTGATAAACAGAGTATTGGTTTAATCTATACTATCCCACAATAACACTGCAAATACACTATGGTTTGTAGAGATAAACATAATGCCTTGCAAGTCAGCCTCAATAATAACAAGCAAATTGCAGCAACAGCATAAAACTTCTTGGGCCAATTGCTGTAGAAATAGCAGAAAATCATTTAAAAAAGCTCAACTGAAGACTTTTTCCTCATGTTACATTCATACTACCTAGTTTGTGTGCAGTAGAAATGGCTGAAAAGCTCAACTGATGAAAAAGACTTACTTAGAAACCTGACAATTCCAGAAATGGCTGGAAAGTCCTGTGATAAAAGACAAGACACTTGCAGAAGGCCATTGAGTTTACCTTGTTATTCAGACACCCACCATCAAACCTACAAACTAAGGATACTGCACAAGCTCAAATGCTAGCAAGCCTTAGCCACTTTCACACTGGCAGATTAACACTACTGCTACTGTGCTCTGCCCCTTGCAGTTTTAAAAACAGTAGAATCGCATCGGCAAGACAAAATAATCCTGACAGCTTCAGATTAACAGGAGTTCCTGAATTCCCCTTTTATCCTAAACTCAAATTGAGAAAAGGTATTTCTTCACTGCGTTCCACAACCTACCTGATCACTGTGGCATTCCCACCAAAAAAAAATGTGAAAAAATAAAAGCATTACTTGCTCACGACTTAGAATCTTCAGCAGCTCACACCTCTGAGCTGCAAAATCAGTATGAAAAGCACGGTGCTACAGGCTAACCCATTTCACACACACAGTATGCTAGAGATTGGAAGGGACCTCAAAAGATCATCTAGTCCAATCCCCCTGCCAGAGCGGGAACACCTAGATGAGGTTACATAGGAATGTGTCCAGGCGGGTTTTGAATGTCTCCAGAGAAGGAGACTCCACAACCCCCCTGGGCAGCCTGTTCCAGTGTTCTGTCACCCTCACTGAGAAGAAGTTTCTTATCAAGTTTAAGTGGAACCTCTTGTGTTCCAGTTTGTACCCATTACCCCTTGTCCTATCATTGTTTGCCACTGAGAAGAGCCTGGCTCCATCCTCGTGACACTCCCCCTTTATATATTTATATACACTAATAAGGTCACCCCTCAGTCTCCTCTTCTCCAAACTATACAGACCCAGCTCCCTCAGCCTTTCCTCATAAGGGAGATGCTCCACTCCCTTAATCATCTTAGTTGCCCTGCGCTGGACTCTCTCCAGCAGGTCCCTGTCCTTCTTGAACTGAGGGGCCCAGAACTGGACACAATGTTCCAGATGCGGTCTCACCAGGGCAGAGTAGAGGGGAAGGAGGACCTCTCTCGACCTACTGACCACCCCCCTTCTAATACACCCTAGGATGCCATTGGCCTTCTTGGCCACAAGGGCACAGTGTTGGCTCATGGCCATCCTGCCATCCACTAGGACCCCCAGGTCCCTCTCCCCTACACTGCTCTCTAACAGGTCGTTCCCCAACCTATACTGGAACCTGGGGTTGTTCCTGCCCAGATGCAGGACTCTACACTTTCCCTTGTTATATTTCATCAAGTTTCTCCCTGCCCAACTCTCCAGCCTGTCCAGGTCCCGCTGGATGGCAGCACAGCCTTCTGGCGTGTCAGCCACTCCTCCCAGCTTAGTGTCATCAGCAAACTTGCTGACAGTACACTCAATTCCCTCATCTAAATCATTGATGAATATATTAAATAATACTGGTCCCAGTACTGACCCTTGAGGCACTCCACTAGATACAGGCCTCCAACTGGACTCCGCCCCATAGACTACAACTCTCTGGCTTCTCTCCTTCAGCCAGTTCACAGTCTACCTCACTACCTGATCATCCAGACCACACTTCCTCAGTTTAGTTATGAGGATGCTGTGGGAGACTGTGTCAAATGCTTTGCTGAAGTCAAGGTAGACCACTCCACCGCTCTGCTATCATCCATCCACCGTGTTATTTCCTCATAAAAGGCTATGAGGTTGGTCAAGCATGACTTCCCCTTGGTAAAGCCATGTTGACTGCCCCTCATAACCCTCTTATCCTTGATATGCCTTAAGATGGCATCAAGGATAAGGTGTTCCATCACTTTCCCAGGGATGGAGGTGAGGCTGACTGGTCTATAGTTACCCGGGTCCTCCTTCTTGCCCTTTTTGAAGACTGGAGTGACATTTGCTTTCCTCCAGTCCTCAGGCACCTCTCCCGTTTCCCAAGACTTGGTAAAGATGATGGAGAGTGGTCTAGCAATGACTTCCGCCAGTTCCCTCAGCACCCGCGGGTGCATCCCATCTGGACCCATGGATTTATGGATGTCCAGATTGCTCAGCTGGTCTCTAACCCATTCCTCATCGACTAAGGCAAACTGCTCCGTTGACCTGACTTCATCTGAGACCACAGGGGTACAGGGCTCTTCAGGACTGCCTCCGGCAGAGTAGACAAAGAAGGCATTGAATAACTCTGCCATCTCTGTATCTTCTGTCACCAGGGCACCCATCTCGTTCATCAGTGGGCCTACATTGCCTCTGGTGTTAGTATTTGAAAAAGCTCTTTCTGTTGTCCTTGACCCCTCTCACCAGATTTAATTCTAAGGAGGCCTTAGCCATCCTAGCTGCCTTCCTACATCCTCTAGCAGCAGCCTTATATTCCTCCCAAGTGGCCAGCCCCTCCTTCCATGACCTGTAAACTCTCCTCTTCCACTTGAGCATACCCAGCAGTTCCTTATTTAGCCAGTGCTTTCATCCTCACAATCGTATCAGTAAGATTGTGATGTTCCTCTTGTTTTGTTAACTCAGAAGCTTAATCCATGGAAATAAAAAAAATAAAGAGAGTTTACCAATGAATTAGAGAAGAACTGCTTAAGAGATAATTACCCAGCTGCAGGTTGAATGTTTTTTTCTGAGACTGAAAAAGATATGGTAGTGTCTTGTGATCAGATTACAAGCTGCTGAGCAACATTGTTTGTAACTGCGTAAGTAACATCCGCAAACTTCTGATAGCTGTCAGAGGGGACAAAAGAAAATAAATAAATGATTGACATTCCCCTCAGTCATTCAAAGCACTTTCAAAATTAGCAGGGTTCATCTCAAAGTTGGAGAACAGATTTTTTTTTTTTTTTCCTTCATAAATAAGAAAACCAAATGAAGTATAGCAACCAGTTCAGTGATGCATAGATGCACATCACTTTTCAAGGCCACTTAGAGAAAGTTACGGTATTTTGTGAAGAATTCATATGCTATTTTCATAAATATGATTAATCCTGAACTTTCACTTTTGAAAATACCTCTTCTTAGTAAAGATCCATAAACCCAATAATGATATTTTATTTATTTATTATTGCTCTAGAAGTCCAACAGTCGAAGATTTGAAGCAAAAACTGAAGAGGCAGTACAAATTTCAACTACACAAGCCCTGAACTTGAGATGGTACAACAGCAACTCTAGGAATGCTCAGCTCTCAGGGTAGTTTTATGAGGCAGGCATTGTTTCTCTCTATACCCTACACTTAGGGTGCCATGGACTTTGTATGGGTAACCAGAGGGGGATCTTACCAACGTTTGTTTGGATTTAAAGGTTTGGGTTTCCAGAGGTACTTTCCAGCCTCTGATTCTTTTACACTTTTGGAGTTACCACAAGCTACAGTGCATGAAGTTAGGGCTGTTCAGCCTGGAGAAGGCTGCATAGAGACCTCATAGCAGCCTTCCAGTATCTGCAGGGGGCCTATAAGGATGCTGGGGAGGGACTCTTCATTAGAGACTGTAGTGATAGAACAAGGGGTAACGGGTTAAAACTTAAACAGGGGAAGTTTAGATTGGATATAAGGAAGAAATTCTTTACTGTAAGGGTGGTGAGGCACTGGAACGGGTCGCCCAGGGAAGTTGTGAATGCTCCATCCCTGGCGGTGTTCAGAGTCAGGTTGAACACAGCCTTGGGTGACATGGTCTAGGCTGAGGCATCCCTAGGTGAGGGGTGTTGGAACTAGATAATCTTAAGGTCCTTTCCAACCCTAACTATTCTTTGATTCTATGATGTGCCTGAGGGTATTACATAATAACAGGAAGGCATCTCCTAAATTCAACAGGAGTGCAGAACTTCATGTTACCTCTTTCTTTTTCTGTAGTGTCCATGGTTAACTCCTACTTTTAATTTGCCATAATCCTCCTTAGCCCCAAGATATCCCTTGGCTCCTGCCCACATTGCAAGGCAGCTAGCAGTTTTCTAAATGCCACAGTCCCTTCAGATGTGCCTGAATTAAGACAGTTCTTAAACTTTGCATTGTCAACCTTGGCTCCAATGCCTATTCTGCCAAAGGTGAATTGCCTATTCTGTCTTTCAATACAAAGTGTCTTCTGAATTTTCAGATGATGTCTTTATATCTTCCTACTAAAAAACAAAACAAACAAACAAAACTGAATAAAAAAACCCCAAGTAGTTTTGCTTCTTTAGTCCCAATATCTTCCTTCAGTAAACCAATTTGTTATGTTGTGTAGTAAAGGGCAGTTGATAATGCTGTACATACCAGAACAGAAACAGTTATTTTGGCAAACAGAAACTCACAAATGCCTGTGAATTTCAGAGACACATCACCAATTGCAACTCTGTTTTTAAAGAGTTTCAATGACCTATCATCAAAATGCTAACAATACTAAGGCAATAGATTATTCAGTTACAATCCGTATCAGAGGCCAACTTCCTACACTGGAAGAAGCAATAGGAGCCCTGCCATCTTCCCTCAGTACCATAAATTAAAACAGAGATACAAGATGAACTGAAACTTCCCTCAAACACGCTGCACACAGCCTGAAACGACTTTTCAAGACATTCTAGGTTACTAGTATTTGCCTCACCAGTGGATTATCTCAGCTTTGTGATTGGATTTGTATAGCAAATGACTTATTAGCTGCTTAAATTCTGTACTTTGTATTACAAAGAGAAGACTGTCAAGTCTAAAAAGCCAGGACAGAACACTGTGGAGAATAACTTGGAGAATACTACGATATATAATGCTATAAAACCTGAGACCTACAAGCAGGACAAATCAAACCGCGAACCAAACACGTAAAAACACATCACTGTCTCAGGTTCTCCTTGGGATTTTAGTCTTTTTCATTTGCTGGGGAGATGCAGAACGATGGAGAAAAGCTTACTACTTAGAACACTGCAGAGGACGAAAGGTTTCAGTGTGAAGTTGCCGATAGGGACCAGACTACGTGTTTTCATTCCCACAAGGGCAACAATGTTCTGCTTTTCCATTGCTTGCTTAACTCTAAGCATAGTTAGGATTTCTCTGGAGTGTACCCATTCTGGCTAAGGAATAGTTGTTCAAATTAGAAAGGATAACATCCTATAATCAAGGAACGAAGACTGGCTTCTGTTGTCTCTCCAGCTTGCCATGCTAAGCGAGGTAGAGAAAACTCTTAGCTTACAAGGTCCCTTATCTCCAATATCCCTCTCCCATTTTAGTATATGGGGACAGCCAGCTTAGCACTCAGTGAAAGGCACAGCTCTAAAAAAATAGATTGTAAGTGCCTTACCTCTGAAACTGAGGTCTGCACTATTTGCATTTTACAATTAGAATGCCAAGATGTAATTTGAACGCTATCATATCACACCCAACTTCTCTTCCCTACAGAGGGGCACTAAGGGAGAAAAAAGCCCAAGTAAGCATGTTCATTCACAGGCATCATTTGCCTATTATAAAATTTAATACTACACCAAATAAACCAATATAAACCAGGAAAGAGAGATACTATTTACAATCCTTTTCCCAGTGTACATAGTTTGACTCTCTCTGGCACTGAAACTCTCACCTCTGACCTGCTTAAGGCTCTTCCATCGTGATGGTTTAATCCATCATAATGGATTAAAAAAATTCTCTCTCTCAGAGTTCCCAAAGTTTTCAGTAGCCTCAAATTTCTCCATCCTGTTCACAATAAAATGTGATGTACTGATGACACCCTCCAAATACTGAAAGACAGAACACTGTTAGAAAGAGAATATTTTTAGATAAATGATTTTAGTGCGCCCTGGTCCTGATAACAACACAAAATCATGCAAGAGCAGGTGGAGGCACCAATAACAACCTCCTCAAATGATCATTTGCCCACAATTTATCAATCTCTCCAAAGCACATCGCTTTATTCCATGTTATAAATGCAGCTGTGGTATGCAAAAAAAAAAAAAAAAAAGGAAAAAAAGAAAAAGTCATTTAAGAGCCAAACTACTTCAGTTAGTTAATTCCTTATCCAGAATTACTTGAGGAATTTTTCTGAAGGCAGATACACTACTTCTCACCATCAGAAAATGGAAAATGTCTTGCTATTACACTCAATCATTCAAATATTTGGGCACAAACACCCAGATCTTCCCACTTAAAACAAAACTGTCATAAACCAGTAATTCACACAGTGAACAGGCAGGCATAAGACTTGAAGCTTAAGGAAAGCCAGAAAGAATACAGGTGGTGTCTTAAAAAAAACCCCAAAACCCAAAAGTGTTATGCAAGCATAGAATGTGCGCCTTTAAAAAATGGGATAGAGGCTAGATACCTTTAGATGCTCCTAGAGTTTATACTTTTAAAACCAGAAGCAGATCAGTAATACTAGTAAGACCTGCAGACTATAGGTATTTCAAAGATTTGTGGAACTGATGAAAAAGTATGAATTTATATGAAGCACTGTGGAATATGAGGTATAAAGGAGGTGGCTGGTCTCAAGCTGCACCAAGGGAGGTTTAGATTGGATATTATGAAATACCTGAAAGGGCAGTCGGGTATTGGAACAGACTGTCCAGGGAAATGGTGGAATCACTATCCCTGGAAATGTTCAAAAAAATGTGTAGATGCAGCCCTTAGTGACCTAGCTTACTGGTGGCCTTGGCAGTGCTGGGGTAAGGGTTGTACTTCATGATATTAAAGGTCTTCTCTGATCTAGTTAATTTGATGATTGTCATCTGCCAAACAAAAAAAAACAAAACAAAAAAAATCTTTACTAAGATCCAAGCTTTCAAGAGCATTAAAATAGTTACACTCGTTTGACCACAGGTCTACCAAATCCAGCAACTGGTTTCTGAACAGCCAGAAAGGAATGGAGAATATAGCATAGGAATGCTACAAGCATGTAAAGATAACCCTGAATATTCCCCCAAAGGCTCTGCCACATAGAGACACAGACCCCAAAATCCTATTGTTCTCATCATGTTCAAGTCAGATAATCTCTTCCTCAGATCTAGATTTCAGTACAGCCTTGTTCTGTGCACTTTGCCAAAACAATACTTGTTAAATGATAAATCCCAAAAGCTAAAAAGTGCATCATTTCATGCCATATTGACAATAAGACAGTTGTAAGAAGAGCAATTTAATACAAGAATAATTTACCAAATATGGATTAGCAAGTAAAGACTAGTTTAGCTCAATCTTGATGTTATCATCCTTACACACAAATTACTGGATGGAGTTTTATAAATTGGTTTGTAGAAGATAAGGCAGGTGATTACAGTAGTTACTACAGGACTTAAAACCTAACAACCTTACCTTGAGGTAAAAAGAAAACAGTTCTAAGGAACAGAACAAGCTAAAAAAGAAACTGCCTTAGCTAACTAAGAGTCACACCACTTAATCCAAAAAGATTGAGTGATAATTCAGCCATATGTTCCAAATACTTTTTAATAAAAATTTCACATTCATTATTAAAAGGCATATAGCATGCACATTCTTTGAAGAATCTAGACTGATTACACCTAAATGTCGACAAAAAAGGTTGGAATCCCAGAGAAACTAACTAAGGGCTGTAGGATTTTTCACCTACAACAGCTCACATGAAGGGCAGAACAATTCAAGCACCCCAGTTCTACCATGTCTTCAGATAGCTTTCACTGAATATTGAAAATAGTGCTAAGCGCTATCTGCCTGAAAAAAACACAGGAACCTAGAAATTTCAGAAGTTACAGCTGAAGTCACAGTTTATCTGTGTTCTTCTGACTGCATTTAGTCAGGAGTGATTATTCTCATTTTTTCATTTATCAATGTTAGTGCCATTAAGTGTAGAAATTCAGTTATAATTATAACTTAGAAATTTACTCTAAAAAGGAAGCTGGGCAGGGCAGGGAGAGAAAAGAAAATATGCTTATTGCATGCTTTTGCAGAACTCTGTTTCAAGTCAAAAAGAATTCCCTTTCTTTCTCTTAATTGTTCCAAAATTCATCAGATTTCAGTCCTGTGAAATTCTCATTTAAGTTTACCAGAAGAAACAGAATTTGCTCATTCACTTGTCTTCAAAGGATTATTTTGACCCTTCAGTTTTTGCAGATTTGTAACACCCACACAAGAGAAATTACCTTTTTACCATTGTCCTTCGAAATATACTACTGTTATACTGATTTAAGAACTATTAAGTGTGATATTCCATTTAAATAAGGAACCCTGACCACTAACGTCAAGTTAGTACATAGCAGCAGTCCTATTTCTTCTTCTTTGCCTCTCCATTTATCTGATCAGTTCAAATGGAATTAGAATGGAAATTGAATAGGGTATGTTTTCAGTACTTCAAGAAGTCCAGATTATTTGATTCAATCATCTCAACACTCGTTAGCAGCTGTAATTAAACTGCTTTTATTTATATTTTTAAAAACAATGTTTTATATTTAGAAAGCAAAACATATGAAGATCTTCCTGAAAAGGAAGACACATTAGTACTTTATGGTTTAAAAATGACTCTTTAACTGATACAAATTCATAGAAGAGTATGGAGTTACCACTCTCAATATATTCTTATCTCCTTCAATATATTTCCATTGATTAGCACACAAACATGTGACATTAACAACAGAATCCTATACTCACTACCAAATAAACTATCTATGCCTCCTAGAAAGAGTTGATCCTAAACAACGAACATTTTCGTTACTACATCTTGTATTTCCCATGAATATGTGGAGTGAACAAGTATTTTACAGATCCAATAGGAGAAAAACATTGATAAAGAACCAACATGAAGACACTGTCACACGATCTTATGCTGTAAAGCAAACCCTATAGGCACTAACTGAATTTTTACTCTCAGGCAAGTAATAGAAAATACAAGTTCACATGTGTATGAGTTCCAGCTATAAAATACACCTTGGCAAAAATCAGAGTTGAAAATTTAAAGGGCTGCTGATAGTAATCACATTCATACCTCCATGTATTAAAATTTTAGCTGCAGGAAAGTGCAGCAGAACAACAGTAGAGCTTCCATATGCATATCACTAACAACATAGAATTTGCTACACCTAATACCCACTAACAGAGCCTATTAAGTAGTATTAATTTTATGTATATGTATCAGTCTTCTAGAGGTGAACGAATACTTGCATGTTGCCTTCTTTCAAAGTGCCTGATCAATGCATTTTTGTCTTATCTGAAATAAGAAAATGAGCATCAGCTTTCCCAGTTAATTTTCCTGTGCACAAAACAGGATTTACTTTTACAAGACCTTGCATCAGACTGTGTTTTGCTGGAATATCTGACAGCAAATAAGACTTCAGGGAATAGTTCAAGCTCAGTATTTCATTTTATTACTGTTGCCACTATGGATAAGCTATCACAGCCATGTCTTTAAATCAAAACAGTAAGGCAAGAGTTGTTTTTTCGTAAGAATTTGTGATTTAGGAACATCTGAAGGTAACTGTCAAAAAACCAGCAGGAATAAGAGACAACGAGCTAAATAGTTTCAATTCCACACCCCCCCTTTTTTTTTTAATTCAATTTATAAAACATAATTTTCACAAAACACTTTAATATTACAATTTAAGAGCTTCAAAATCATACTTGGGGGAGAAAAGTGGGCAATATAAGAAAAAAAAAAAAAAAAGTCCAAAAATATTGAAAACACACATACCACACGAAAGACTTATTTCGTTAATAAGATCATTTTGCATATATAAACTATACACATAGTATTTCTGCATCATACAACTGGGCTATTTTTAAGAATGTGATAATCTGATCTAATTTGATACTACGTATTACAAAATTCAATGCAATTCTATTTATGGGTTAAAAAAGGGTAGACTTGAGAGTGACACAGAACTTCAAACTTCAGAGAGAAAGAAAAAGATTGAATCAAATTTACACATGTATTTTTTGCTCTAGTGAAAACACATGTATGTGCAGCACAAACTGACTTTTTTTTTCCATTTCAACTTGACACAGCACACAACTGGCATTTAACTTAAAGTTCTCTAATTTTATTGCTAAAATAAACACAAAGGTGTTAAGCTTGATATTTCACCGGGATTTTTTCTCTACCAAGACTTTTTTCTTCCTCTCCCTAATTTACTGCAACATCTGCTAAGTCCCCAAAAAAACTTTAGATATGTAGAAGCCTACCAAACAGAAGAGCCCATACTGGAGAACACAAGAACTACAGAGATTAAGCTGCCTGTAAAACAGAGTGTAAGAGCAGATTTCACTGAAGATATATTTCCTACAGTTGAAAAAGCAAAATGGCTTTCCTGAAAGGCTGCTCCCGTATTACAATATTTGAAACTGTTTTTATAGAAGTACTAAAGCAAAACACTTCCCCCTCCTCCCCCAATCTCACAAGTAATGCTTCCCCTGGTACTTCCACGTTCTATCACCTCATTCATTATTGCTTAAACCAAATTATTGGGTTGGGATAATCAAAAGCACAATTACAGGCTGGGCAGAGACTGGGTTGAGAGTAGCCCTGAGGAAAAGGACTTGGAGGTGCTAGTTGACAAGAAGCTCAACACGATCTGGCAGTGTGTGCTCACAAGTCCAGAAAGCCAACCGTATGCTGGGTTGCATCAAAAGGAGCATGACTAGCAGCACAAGGGAGGGGATTCTCCCCCTCTACCCCACTTGGAGTACTGCATTCAGCTCTGTGGATCCCAAGAGAAGATGTGGACCTGTTGGAGTGAGTCCAAAGGAGCACCATGAAAATGTCAGAGGGCTGGAGCACCTCTCCTATGAAGACAGGCTGAGAGAGTTGAACTTATTCAGCCTGGAGAAGAGAAAGCCCTGTGGAGATCTTAGAGTACCTAAAGCCTTCTATTACCTAAAAGGGTCTTCAAGAAATTTGGAGAGCGACTTTTTACAAGTGCATGTAGTGACACAACGAGGAATGGCTTTAGGCTGACAGAGGGGAGATAAAGTTCACATATTCGGAAGCTATTATTTACTGTTAGGGTGGCAAGACACTAGAACAGGTTGCTCAGAGAAGCTGCGGATGCCCCATTCCTGGAGGTGTTCAAGGCCAGGCTGAATGGGCCCTTGAGCAACTTGGTCTAGTGGGAGGTGTCCCTGCCTGCGCAGGGGTGTTGGAACTATACGATCTTTAAGGTCCCTTCCAACCCAAACCATTCAACTACTCTATGAAACTCAATATACACTACTCAAATATTTTATAACGAAGGGATACTCTTTAACTTCATTTGTTTTATTTTGTTATATAAAAGAGTTCAGTTGGACTGCAAACCTAAAAATGTAAAGTTTGTGTAATAACAATTTAATTACTACCAGACCTTTAGTCTTCAAGATAAATTATATATATATTATATATTATATATATATAATATTATCAAGTTCATAGTACAGTTTCATGTCCTAATTAGAACAACAAAACTGTTAAATGTATTGACCAAAAAATGCATCATGTAGTCAAGCAACCCTTACCAAATAACCAATATTTGACTTTGCCCAAATTATATAAAAGAAGGCTCAGATTTTGAGGTGCTCACAATAGTCAGAAACTAACATCTTGCTTTTAACATCTTGGTTTGATGTTAAACCAACCATTGCTTATTTAACAACAAATCATGTGAAGCAACTATATTACTAAACAACAGAGTCACAAAAGAAATGCTTTACCTCTTTAGAAGATCAGAGTATTGCAAATTAACCTCCAGATAAACAAAAACTTCTGAACATTATATGCATTTACTCTTAATAATTTCTAGACGTCAACAGTTAAGCCACTAAAAAACAGATAGAAAGCCATTGAAAAAAAAAAGTGGCAAGTAACATCTTCATTCTTACATTAAAATAATTGTCAATAGATAGAACAATCTTCATTCACTTCCTAAACTTACCCTATTTAACACCTGCCTTCCATGGCAGCAATTCTAAAATAGAGCCATGGCACAAAAAGAAGATCATTTCTACCACTGATCTTCGTCATGCTTTCTAGAGATTCACTGAAAGATACAGCAAGGTCCTAAAAAAAAAAAAAAAGCTAATTTGTTCAAAGCAAATCATAACATAAAGTGGTAAACTTCATTGGAATGCATCACTAAGCAGTTAGCCATTCATAATTTGAGCAATATTTCCCAAAAAGAACAAACAGCCTGCGAAATTCCATGAAATAGCAACAGAGAACAAAAAAATACAAACCAGCTTAAACCCTACACCAATCACAAGCAAACCCCCTAAAGCACCATCCTAACCTTTCATCTCTTTAATACAAATGGACAAAACAGTGAAGGACGTATTACTGGAACTTCTATACGGAAATGACAATTACTACTCAATAAAAGAGCTCAGCACACTTCAATAGCCTACCTTAAAAGCAGCCTACAACTTAGAGAGTCTTTTTTGGTTTGGTTCCTATTCAGTAATCTCAACTGCTGAGCCAGAAAGTCTAAAATCTCTATAATCCTATAATTCAAAAGAAGAAAACTGAAGTTCCAGACAACTTCCTATACACAGAGAGACAGGAACAGTGATGCTCCAGGGTCTGCTCAGAACACCCCATCTCATGCCATAGACAAAGCTGTAAAATCTACCTAAAATGCCTTCTCAGTACATCCATCAAACTCACTTCCACCTAACTTCTACCTTCAGGTTTATTAAGCAGAAGAAAGAAAACTTCTGCTGTTCACATCCGCCATCTCCAACTCATTTAATGCTTCCGCTGCAGGGAACAGAATACAGGGAGAGCTTATTGTATTACCATATAATTAATTAGAGAGTGCTGGAAATCATGTTTGTTATTTTGCAAAAGGGCTACTTGATGATTATACTCTTTAACCAAGTAAGTGTCAAAGAAACACTCACTGCTTTTCTACCTTAAAATTGTATAAACAGCATATGACTAGTGGCACGTAAAAGAACAAATGCAGATCCTGAACAGAGCCAAGCAACAAAGGTAAAAACGACATCATAATTTCAGATACAGCCCAGAACGTTCAGTTTCTACCAAAAGGCATAAGCATGCTATAGATTTCTGTTTTCTCAAATTTTCTCCAATTTGTATTTCTCCAACTCATTTAACAAACCTCAAAGAAAGACACACAAAACAAGGCAATAAAATAGGCCCATTGATAGAACTCAACAGTATTGTTTCAGGTCATCCTCAGCACAACACCTCATACAGCAAAGATTTTTAAACCACATCTATTTTTTCACTCTTTCAAAACTTTATTTATTTACTCCGCTCACTATCTTTGAATAACCGGTTATAGTAATTTACATCATGGCACACAAGATTTTATTATCTAAAATCCTTGAAGGCAGGAGGGCAATTAAAAACCATGCATGTTATCCTTAGTTGGTGCCCCATAATTTTGGTAGATTTTCAAACAAAATCTCAAACTACTTGCTTGCAAAAACTGACTCTCCAAGGAGCTGATAAATGTTGAAAGCTGTATCTCTTCTAACAAATGCAGGTAAGTAATTCTTAATTATCTGGAAATTAAACTATCTGTTTCACACTACTCAAGGACCAAATCCTGTTTTCGCCTAATTCTTTTGTTCTGAAAGGGAAGTGTCTTAAGGATGTATGTTTAGTAGTGTTTAGACTTCAATTCAGGTATGACATGTTCACAATACTTTAGAAGCACAGTACTGAACCATAATAAGTACTAGTCAGTGGCTGTACACTAGAACTCCTACTCATTTAGAATTAAGTCCAGTTGCTACCTTGACTTATATTCCACATATTTTAGCATTCCAATCACAACTGTACCATATATAGCTAGCACAGGCACATGTACAGTATTCTTTCACCCTACTACCGATATCTTCACTCAAAATCTATTTGGGAACCTATTTTGTATGTTTCTCCTTCAAGAGAATTACATTTCTTATAAATATTGCAGTGCACTTCCTCAATACTTGTTTTCATTTTTCTTTATATTAATTTGAACTACATTTCTTCTCCTCCAATGATTTTTTTTCCAGCTGTTAATTAAATGGCAATATTATTTTCCTCAGGTGGAATTATTAGAAAGCATCTTAATGAGTTATAATGGCTATAAAACTGACAAGCACAACATATATTACTTTATTCTGTATTGTTAAGGAACAATGCTCAAAAGAGAATGTCTACTTGCCTTCATTTAATCAGAGAAAATGGGAAAAGACTAAGTAAACTGAACAAGTTAGTAGAAAAAAAAAAAAATAGTATGCACATATTCCAGAAAAACACTTCCTTAAAATTATTTTAAAACACCTCCCTTCATAGTCCAGCATCCCATATACTTTCTGAATAATTTCTCTTAAGCTCATGTATTTTGGAGGAATATTTAAAAGACAAAAATTTCAACATAATAAGCTCTTAGCATAGCATTATTTTCTTTGTTACTTAAATATCCCACAAAGACACAAAATATATTTCTTATTAAAAAAAAAAAAAAAAGAAAAAGAAAAGAAAATCAAATCCAGTATTTCTCCAATATCAATACAGCACCACTGGCAGCCCTCCATGAAGGATCATAAATAACTACAAAAGTGGTCCATACGAGAATCAGTGTCACGCAGTAATACCAGAAACAGCAGAAGACTATTTTTTAGGCAAACTAGATTAAATACAGTATAAAATCAGGCTTCTGTAATTTAAAATCTGATTTTGTAACAAATAATTTAACAGTTTGATTTATAATAAAACTGTAGAGCATTAATGGTGTATTTTGTGTATTTGTGTACTCTTAGAGTTAATCTTCAAGCAACCATCACAGGAAATTCTCTAGCCTACAAACACATGCTCAGCAACATTTGCTGTTCCACTATAACCCTACAGAACCATAAGCACATACTATGTTCCCATAATATACTTGTGCAATGCAATTAGACAAAAGTATTCTCATGCAACTGTTATTACACGTTAAAAACAATCTTAGCTTTTGATAGCTTATTTTTAGATTTAAACTCTAAGTAAAAATGTACTATAATGCCACTTCTGCTGTGGTATCATGGTGAAAAATCTGTTCTATGTAACTACCAGTTATTGGCAGACATGAAGCAACTCACATGACTTTCAAATTTATTTCTAGTTTTCAGCAGAGGAACTTCACCATAGTCCGCCATATCTAATGAATATGAAAGCTTACAATTTCTTTTAATCAGTCCTGCAGTTTCTCAATAAATTGGTAAAGTCTATCAGAAAAGGAAAAGGAAGTTAGGGAAAATTCACCATCCATCTCGCAAATGTAATTGATTTTAAAGGCCCATTTTCATCTTCATCTATCATTGCACCTGAAATAAAATTCAATTATTTCAGCTTCCCAGGTGGGCTGGATTTTCATCCTGAGAAATATGAATGAACATGAAATGATAAAAAAGCCCATAAATTAACATCACACAAATATATATGCTACATACAGAGCTGTCAAATCTCACACTTTGAACATTAAACTGAATCCACAGCTCCCCAGTTTAAACCTTTAGCATGACATAACCTTTCAGATATTAGCAGCAGAGCACAAGGACTGCTGTCCACTGAATAACACTGTACTTGGGCAGTACATCTTGCCCAGGCAGTGTTTCACCTCAAGCAGGAAGGCTCAAGGCTAGTAGGAGCCCTATTCACGTGGGCAACCTCTCACCACAGCCTTGCATCAGACCCTTCTCAGTCCCACGGCCCAGAGTAAGGCACACGGTACTCTGTAAGACCCAGTGTACAGGTCTTCCAATGTCACAGCTCCACATCAGATGAAAAGTCTGTAAAATATGCTCATTTCATTCCTATCTTTATTCCACTACCGCAACCCAGTTCCCACTATTTCATTCTCAGCATTGTATGCAAAACCAGCTTTAAGGATAGGAGTAGTTATGTTCACAACAGATGAAGGAAACTGAAAGCACTCATTTATCTGTACAGCAACTTCCATAACCACAAACTAGGACGGGGGTGTCATCATAGAGCCCAGTCCCTACACTCAAGATTTGACAGTATAAAATCCCCACACTCTTATTTTCATGCACTACATGCCCTACACCATCACCCTTGTACTTTTTACACTACAAGTCATTCCCCAAATTTGGGGGCATGTATGTCTGTTGGATGGTAAAGGCGCATGGAGCATGCAGCTTGCGCACTTCAGCTGGGACCGTTCTGTTCCAACTACTGCTGTATTTCACAAGGTAAAGAGATCAAATACGAAACTAATAATCAAGAGCAAGAAGTGAGCAAGAAGTTATAGTAAACTATAAGCAATGGAGAAAAATCCAGAAAACAGTTTGACAGTCACAACATGAAAGTTACAACCACTGCTAATAAATTCTTTTAAAATCCAAGATACTTAAAAACTGTCAGAACTAATTTAAAAAAAAAAAAAAAAAAAAAAAACAAAAAACCAACAAATAACCCATTGATTTTGGAGTTGGAAAGTAAATTTACCAGAATAAAACTGTTCATTCATATTTTCTATGATTGAACAATCTTTTCTCACTAGCATTGAAGCTTCATGTTGCCTATTTAAAAGGACAGCATACTTCCTCTTTGTTAATTTCTTTGAAGAGCAGCAAGATAACGAGCTTGATCTGCCATTCCACTTTCAGTGAAATAGCCAACAATAGCTCAAATGTTATTTTAAGTGAATATAACTGGAACAGTCAAACAAAAGGTCACCCATTTTACTGGTGTGGAAAAATACAGAATAGGCCTCCTAGCCTCCCAGGGCTGTTCAGTACTTTGTATGATCAAAGGCAAGCAGACTTTGGCCTTAACACAAATATCTTCCCATCTCCCCTTATCCATACCTATCATTTGCAACAGAATTTTAGTCACTGTATTTTATAGTGACTTGTATAAACAAATTTGATTTACCCCAGAAGAAAAACAAACACCTCCTAGTACCCAAACTTCTAGTTAAAACAGCTTTAAGTTCCAATTACAAATATACATGGATTTTTTTCTGTGAGTTGTACCAGATAATTTGAGTCAGCAGAATCAACTGAAAAACAACTCGGTTAACAGAAGTAAGGCCACGACTGGTTTGTTTTTTTTTTTTTTCAAATATGCTGTTCCCTCACAGAGCTTGAGGCAACTAAAATGTCAATGTGCATTGAATTAACTGAAACGGAATTAATGATCTCCTAATGACAGCAATAGCTATTTGGTCAGGAAAAGAAGAGTCAAGGTTCACCTTCTGAAAATACTGGCTTTTTACTATTGCTGTGGGCATCCCACACTGTCACCTTCATACCGAAATCTGGTTTTATTCATAGCAGTAGCTCAGTTTTTCAAGAAAGTCAAGCAACCCATTTGTTGTGTTGGAAATTGCAGAATTCTTGAAATCCTAAGCTGAACACAACATTTCAGCCTTCCAAGTTTTTCAAGAAATATGTCAGTGATTTCGATTCAGTTTGCTGTGCTACAGCACCTCTTTTCTCTCTGATCCCCTTCTGCTCTATATATGAGATTCTATGTTTGAAGTTCTTCCTGGTTGGCTGTCACTGTTCTTCCTCCATCAAGTTCATATTTCTGTCACTGACTTTGTAGGATATGTACAACCTCTTACCCACGTACATCAGATGACATGTTTTCTATTCCACCTACAATTCTCTTCTTCCTTGCTCTTTATGACAGGTTTAAACTGAGCAGCTCTTCCCCCAGTTCCTTTAAAGATAAGGAATTCTTTGAAAACATAAGTTGCACTTCTGCATAACCTACATCAGGGGCTGTCAAACAGGTCTCCCACAGTAACTCTGGGTCCCATGTCCACCCATAAGAATACCCTTACTTCCCTCTTAGAATAATGTCCACAAACTATTGCCCCATGACATTCCCTCCATTATGCACAACGCAGTAACCCATCACATCAGCTTCATGTCTCTCCCACTTTCTGTACTACCCTTACCTTGCACCCTGATTTGGCAAAAGGCAGCAAATTCCATGATAGGTTGACAGGCTTACCACAGAGACACAAAACAGAGTCCTCACATTTTCTTACCCAGCCTTTTCTCTAACCATCTGCCCGTTTCTGTGAGACCTGGATGTCTGCAACAGAGCTGCCCCTTTGCCAAAGTTGACTGGGAACTGAGTGAGTGGTTCAGAAGTTCCTGGCAGGGTGGGAGGACAGGCTAATGGACAGATGGGAGGACAGATGGAACAATTGCATAAGCAACCTTCCCTCAAACCAAAATAAAACCTTGAAGTCCCACCTGTTTCACAAAACATTTCATCGCACTAGACACTCCCCACTTCAAGGTTTTCTGTTTTATAAGACACTATACTGCATGAAGTAGTAGCTTTAGCCTATAGACTTACCGGATCAACACATTACTGACTCTACATCACGATATACAGCTAAAGTACTCCATAAATAACTGCCTTTCGACACAAGCTGTACCCAAACAAGATTTCACAGTTAAGTAGAAAAAGAATGGTTGCATAAAAACATTATAATGGCATGTAATTTAAAATATCCTTTAAAAATAGTGCAAACAAAAAAAGGAGAATTGAAAATATTTTACAGGATTTTGGGGTGGGGGTTTTGGGCTGTTTTTGGTTTGGGTTGTTTTTTTTTTTGGTTTTTGGGTTTTTTTCCCCTAACAAATACAAAAACATGCAGATAAAATAAAGACTACTAGCAATTAAAAGATCTGCAAAGGCGTCTTGCATTTCAACAGCCTAAGATTGTGTGAAGGGGTAGAGAAGAAGCTGTGCTAGATGAACAGATGGATCAGGGAAGTGTGAAGAGGCCCATAAGGTAGACCCAAGTTTTTAAAGCATGAAACTTCTGAAGTGAACACAGACTCATTGTAGGTGTTTTCATACAAGGATTAGTTAGGGTGAGGGATTTGGGGGATTTCTTTGGGTTTTTTTTAAAGCTTATAAATGTAGGTAGATGGCAGCATACTATGCGTGCACGTCTGCAGTGATGGATTCGGGGATACAGCAACTCCATCCTAGTCAGACAATCAAGGCAAAAAGAGTGGAAACATTTTTGCAGAGGTTAAGCTAACAACCAGATGGCAACAGTGTTGATGTGGCAGATTAAGAGTAGCAACAAATTAAAAAAAGGGGAGATCCTAGTCAAAAGGAATAAAAAAACCAAAACCCGATTGCACCAAAGAACTTTGCTTACTTTTAGCCGGAATTATCTTTCAAATGCTCAAAAGAAAGTAATGCATCAGTGTCATTAAAATGAGTTGAACATAGTATACATGCGGGAAGGGAAGGTGACTGGGGGAACTGTCCTGGAAAGAGAATGGCAGTTTAATTTTGCTCAACTTCTTCCTAGTGACATTTTAGGAATAAACATATTTTAGGAAATACTGCCTTTGAGCAGAAGGTCTAACTAGACATCCCCCTGAAGTCCCTCATCCATCCCTGATGTTAATTATCACTTCAAAATATCCTAAACAATCCTACTAAAAACAGCAGCAGAAACTTGGGAAGAACGTATTCTATATTCATTCATAAATTCAGACTCACTTCAGTGAACACCCATCTTGCAATAAAAAAAAAAAAAAAAATTTTCAAGTGTTCCAAGGTTCACAACTGAAAATTATTAACATTAATTGTCACTGCTATGACAATCACCTACTCTTTGACTAATAAACAGCTGTAAATTTTGGATCAATCATTCTATGAGTAACCCACCCATAAGCAAGTTAAACTTTTTTTGATCTCAAATAGTACATAACATAAAAAGCAAACTTGTTCCAAATTATCATAAATCTATGCCTATCCCCTATTGTGCATTCCCAAAACTATATTCTAACAACACAAAAATCAACCCTTAAGAGCTGCCAGTACATCCATTTTGAACAACATAAATTTGAAATAGCAATTGAGATGTGAGATTAAAAACAGTTCCATCTACTATATGAAGTGGTGTATGTTTTGATGGTTTTAATATTTCTTCACCTATGAAGGAGGTTACATAAAAATTGAAGTTAGATGAGTCCCAATCCTGCATACAGTCCTCCGTAAGCAATACAACTGAAGTTAAACGTATGTTTAACTTATTACATGTGCACAAATATTTGTAGAGAGGGATTAAGTGACTCCAGGGAATAAACAAAATGCTGCCAAGTGTTCAAAACAAAAAACAGAAGAAGAAACTTTTCCTGCCATTTGTTTTCAGCTACTGTACAGTTTTTACTGAACACAGCAGGTTAAAAGGAATTTAGAACAAGTGCAATGGCTCCGACAAGAAGAGCTTTATGAAGAGCTGACTATGACATGTCCCCATCTTCCATGCACTTTGGCTTTGCTATTATTATTTCATATAATAACCAAAAATACAATCTTAAAAATAAAACAGAACAAAAAACCCACAAAAAAATCCCACAAAAACCAAAACCAAAACCCAACAACCCACAAACAAAACACCACCATATTGAAAATGCAGAACAATCAAACTACATTATATTTATTCATGGATAACTGCTCTGATGAACCTGCAATTATTATGATATGCTGCAGCATGCAAGTTACTCTTACCAGGCATACTGAAATTCGGTGTTAGAGCCAGCAGAGAGTAATATCCAAATCCTTGAAGCTTATCTACTACAGGACTCCTATTAGAACACAGTTTCTTCTTCACCATCATCTAGAAATGTTGTCCAGATGAAAAGGTAGAGAAAAAGAGCAGTGCACACCACCAAGCACCTTCTGCTCTACCAACACCAGCCATAGTGCTGGTGCATGTGTAGGCAAACACAGGGAGTTGATTAGATGTGAATTATAAAAAAAAAAAAAAAAAAAAAAAAAAAGACCTTCTTAAGATTAGGAAATGTAACAACAAGTAGGAAGCTTATAAACACAAGTTTACTGTGTTCTCAAGTTCAATTCAGAAGTTTCTATGCTTTAAAGATAAATTTTTTAGTACAAAGTCCCACTTACTAGTATAAAGCTTAAAAAAGTTACCAGATGACAGTTATCCTGTGGTCATGAAATCAGACTGTTCTAACAAGTTAAAATGTCACCTAGTCTATAACATACAGGCCAAACAGAGATCTACCTTCTCAAGATCAGAAAGGGATGAGGCTGTAAAGCACTGAACTGATGTATGTTCAAGTAGCTATCCACTTACTTCACGTGTAAATGGGAGTTACAGCTGAATAGTTGCCCACTTCTTCAGCGCTAAGCTCATTCAAAGTAAATCAAATGTACTGAAAAACTCAGAGTGATTCTATGTCAGATAGTTACCTCAGTTAATTATCAATTCAACAAGAACTTTAAATAATCCATTCCAAGATCACAGCAACTTCTGAGTTTGAAAACTAAGGGCTTCCCCACAAACACAAAGGCTTCGCAATTAATTGTTAGATAATGAGCTCAACCAAAACATAGTTCTAAGGAACCAAGCTAAATAAGAATTCTCCCCTAAAAAGAAATCATTGTGTTAACCATTTCTTTGAATTCACTAAGAAATGTACAGTTCCTACAACGCATGATGACTGACACCTAATTATGGAAAAAAGTAGAGGCGGTGGAAAAAATGTTATTTTCATATTCAAGCTCCAAGAATTATTATTTTTTGTACACTTAATAGTTGAATAAATATTTGAATCTATTGAACCTTACAGCCACATCCTCACTTTCCTTCAGTTAAATGAAGCAGTGTGGTACCATCAACATCTGTATTTCTATAGTCATCTGTAAGAAAAGGTTAACAGAGACAGTGATACAATTCACCAAGATAATGGAGCTCTCTGTGGCTGGCATAATGAGCATTCAGTTAAGAACTGATTCACATTTTGGTTTGTTGTCTTGTTTTTTGTGGTTTTTTGGGGGGGTTGTTTTGTTTTTTTCCAAAGAAGAAATTTGAGGGGTTTTTGTTTGGGGGTTTCCTCCTCCACCTTTTTCTGAAATCTTGCCAGGCATGTATTTGTCATGAATGCCACCCACAGCAAGATTATCTTCTTTTTCCAAAATAAGTGTTACATTATCTTAATAATCAAAAGAATAGAATAAAGGATTGATTTTCAAGACACTAACAGACAATTCCAACACTAGAAAGTTCAACCATTGGATTAGGAATACAAGTTTGAAGCTGAACTGGAGCACACCAGCATCTCTTTTGCAGTAATTGTAGAAAAATTAATTCAATTACAGTAAAGATTCTGGAGACCTAAACATTTCAGTATCACTGATAAGTATCATAGAAAGTCATAATACATATTAACTATAACTACTTACTCCATAGAGATTTTCCTAATTTTAAGACACAGATGGATTATGTTGACTCCACAGCAAGTAAATGTAACTTAAGTTATCAACCTTCATACGGGCAGAGAAGCAGAACAGAACTCTAACTTGTGAGCCCATACATTATTTTCCAGAAGTTATTTTGCCTAAAAGGAATAGGCTTGGAAGTTCTCTGAAGGCTAGCCTATTCCTATGAAATTCTCTTGGTTGCCTCTGAGAAGGGAGGAAAAAAGTGTGCGCGTCCGTGTGTATATATACATATATGTGTGCAGTATTTCTATAGCAACAGAGTTTAAGACATGTAGATCCTTTTAAATTTAATTTGTTCTTTCAATGCATTTTCAAGATATTTAGCACAATTATTTCTGGTATGCAAAAATATCTTATTTAATACAGTGACAAAGAAATATATTATCACATTCTAAATAAAACCCCTTATTCTTAAAAGCTGAAGACATTAGTGTTGTGAACATTCAGAAGTTTAACATTTTTCCTTCATCCATATTTATTATGAAGGTGCACAGACTCATCAAGAGAGCCGATGTTGTAACAGTAATTTCCTCAGTTTACTTATATATTGTTTTAATGCTCAATTTATATTATGAAATTAATTCTTACTTCTTTTGATGCAGAAAGCTGGTATTACCTTCACAAACAAATCTCCATTTAGATACTAAAGCATTATAGCTAAAATACAGAATTTGGAACCAGGAAATAAACTCTATTCCTCACTAATAACATACATTCTTTAGTGATAGCAAGTCACTGATCATTTTTGTGCCTTGATGTTCTGATGTGAAAGTCAAGACAAAAATCTGGAGTTGGCAGGTCTAGCGCCTGAGTAGTGCTAAAATTCTTTAAAAATCTCAAGCAGAAGTTATGACAAATAGAATCCATTTTTGTCCTTTTCCCATGAGCAGCACACAGTTCACAATGACTTCATTTACCCTCCATGTCAAAATATTTTCAGGGTTGCTCCCTCTCATTACTGTTTCATGACACTGTTTATGCTCTGCTCAGAGTAAGCATGTAAGCTCAAGAAAATTTTCCTAGATAAGAACTCATATTTTATCCAGAGCCTAAATAATGCTTAGTAAAACCGCTAGTTAGTTTTTTTCTTTCCAAATTTATACTGGTGAGTGTTATGTGTTTTAGAGAAAGCTAATGCTTATATGTGAACAGTTTTCAAGAGCATCCATATATAGTCAGTATTATAAATAGCTATTTTTATAACAGTACAGAACTGGCTTTTCATTGTAGAGAGAGGGTGTTTTCTGTATGCAGAAATTGTTCTCTTATTCTACCTTGTACTTGCAATCTTTGCTCTCCTCCCGCTCACATGGCCCTCCTCCATACAACAGAAATAGCCACTGCTAGGGTCAAACTACATTGGCACTATAGTTCACAGAATCATAGAATACCAGGTTAGAAGGGACCTCATGAATCATTTGGTCCAACCTTTGTGGACAAAACATGATCTAGAGTAGATCTCCCAGCATCCTGTTCAGGCAAATCTTACAAGTGTCCAACTTTGGGGAATCCACCACTTCCCTGGGGAGATTATTTCAGTGGCTGATTGTTCTCACTGCGAAAAAATTTCCTCTCATTGTCCAAACAAGAGTAACTTGTGCCCATTGCCCCTTTGTCTTCACCTTGTCTTGACCCTTTAAACACTGGAACATGGTATTAACTGTAGCAGTGCTCCAGTAATAACTTTCAACAAACTAGCCCAAACTTAATTACAAAAACATTCTCTTTACAGTGACCACACAACTTTTTACATTTTCCAGTAGTTATTTCACTAGTAAAAAAGGTTTATGAAACTGATACTGTCAAGAGTTTTATTAGGACTATAGAGCTACAGTAAACATTTTAGTATTTTAATCTCAAAGAGCATTTTTTCCTCAACACTATTAAATTAAGCAGAAAGGACCTATGAAAACATTTAAATGGATTTGCAATTTATTTGTTTCAATAGTTCAGGTTTTAAAAACTAAGCCAGAGCAGACCAGCTGAAACACTAACAGGTTTGTTATAACAGTCATTTTAAAGTCAGACAAAAGGAATCAAAACAAATTTCTAGTTTCTGCTTCCATGAAGTTTAGATCTCCTACATAAAAAAAAAAAAAAAAAGAAAAAAAAATCTCTACTGTAAAACAATGGGTTATATATCAGATTCATTAAAAAATGTCATCATTCAATTAAAGTTAAAAATCAGGCACAATGCAAGTATTTTTTACATGTGTGGTTTTGAATGATAATTGCTTTCACCTGCAGGTCTAAGTGCTAGCTGAAATAAATCCAAAATATCTAGTTCCAAAATATGACATAGCACTTGCTCCTTGCAGCACCCAGTTGTTACAGCTTTATATTTCTCCCATTCCTTATCAACTATGGTCTTTGACCTCACAGCAATATATCATCCTGGTTTTCTGCATGGCAGAAAAATCTAACCCTTAAAACAAGGCAACAAAGCTCTTGATACAATTTTGATTTAAATTCCTAAATACTGCAGTTTTAGTTAAATATTGACAAGCAAGACCATACTCCTGAGAGTGATTCAATGCAGAAGCTTCTTTAGGCAGAGAGCTCTCTCCTTGCAGAACATCGTGCCAAAAGTACAAAGGGGGAAGATTTCCCTTCCTATTGCCAAATGAGCAAAAATGAGAGAAATCTCGAACACCCACACAACTAGAGGTAGTTCTTAAGTCTGTACGATAGAAAAAGCCAATACTTCCATTATTCAATCCGACTATTGATGCTTCATGTTTCTAATACAGGCAGGTGTATCTTATAAAAAGCTTTCTTGTTTTTTTTTTTTTTTCCAACTGCAGATCTCTTTTGCTATTAAGTCAGCACACACAGAGACAAGAAAAATCTAAAAAGATTATGTTGCTTTAGGTAAATGCAACAGCCTATTTGAAATATTAGATTTGATATCTTTACACTGAGATCGGGGAAAAAAATTTAGTGTTCTCATAGATAAAATTTATGTTCTCATAGATAGTAAAATGAAGTAGGAATTGTGGGTTGTCCTAGCCAAGAAACCATTATCAGCTGGCAGTATACAACCTCATCATTCATTACACTGGAAGCTGGCGGTGCGCAACACCTTTCTGAAAAAAAATGAGAGGCATAATTACAACAAAAGAAACTAACAGGACAATTTAAAAGTACTCTTCTGCAATACTGCAGAATCTGAAGGCCATTCATGACCTGCATCTATCAGTATGCCAATGGATTTTCCTAGCCCTCCTCTGTCTTACATTCTCTTGCAGCCTATTTGAGACGTTCTGAAGCTTTGCTAAATAAATATGTATTTGCAATAAATAAGAACTCTTCCAGATATGACTGCAACTAATGTATTACCACCTTGACAAGTCTACCGAGTCAAAGTCAGGTAATAGCTTCCCTCACCCAAGGCACAGCACACAGGAATTTGCATGATCATTACTAATTTCACTATGGCAGTTTTCACGCTGTTGCCGTTTCAGACAGCTACCTGCCGCAGCAATGGTAGGCAGGACACGATGCAGACAGAAGGAGGATCTCCGAGAGCGAGGCTGGAGTAGTTCAGCAACAGCAACAGAACGCAGAGCCCTCACACACACTAAAGAGAATGGAATAGGAACAGAGCTTCCTGCTCCTCCAGCCCAGGAACAGGCATTGCTGCAAACACACAGCTAAATCCTGCTTGAAGAAAAATCCTTTTCCTTTCCATGTGCTCTGTGCTCTAGTCCAGGGATAGCAACCGAGTTTTCCCTGCTCACCGACCAATACAAAAGATGAAACCTGAGAGTAGAATCAAGGAATAGCCCAGCACTGGGAATCCCGGCATTCCTTTTCTTTCCTAGCGGCTCCAATTGAGGAACTGCCTTCTCTCTCCTGGGTGTTGTCCCCTCTGATGCTCTCCATCACCACCTACCTACCTGATAACAACTAGTGTATTTTCTCATAACTGGCACAGAAAAGGCACAAGCCCAGCAATAGCGCAGCCGATTAAATAAAACAACACACGCAAATAATTCAGAGAAACACTCCCTCCCCCAAATCATTATAATCTAAAGAGTATCTTTATAGAAGAAGCCATGAGCCCTTCCAGCCAGAGGGAGGAGGGCACCAGAGAGGAAGAGGGGAGAGCCAGCGCAAGACAAGGCATACGGGCGGAATCCCACAGGCGGCCGCCTCCCTTCCCCTCTCCCGGGGGGATCTCAGTGAATCCCGGACCAGGGGGACCGACACGGAGCCGCTCCCGCGGGCTCTGCCCAGTCCCGAGGGGGGGCGGCGGGCGGACGGACATTTCCACCTTATCCCTCGCGGGACTAGCGCACCTGGGCTGCGGGGTGCGGAGCAGCTCTGCCCGCCGGCGGAGACACCCACCGGGCCCGCGGCAAGGCCAGGAAACGGCTCCCGACGGGATGAGGAGGTGGAGGGGGAAACGGGCGGGCCGCGGCCGCCCAACAGCCGTGCGATGCTGTGCGGTGCGCGGCTGGCCGGTGCGGTGGGGCTGGAGGAACGGAGCTGAGGGAAGGGGGCGAGGGCTGCCTCGCCACAGCAGCAGGAGCCCGGGAGGTGACAGGTGAGGGCGGCAGAGGGTAGGAGGCGGCCTCCCGTTGCTCGCGCGGCGCAGCTCCCCTACCTCCGCTCCGGCGCTGCCGCTGCTCTCGTTACACCCGACGGCCCCCGATCCCTCACTCGCCTGCCCGCCGCCACCCCCTCGCTCCGCTCCCCCGCCCGCCGCGATCCCTCCCTAGTGCGGCGCTCAACTGACACCACTAACCGCCCGGCACCGCCTCCGATCCCGCACTGACACTTCCTTTCACCAATAGTAGGAGAGCTCGAGGCGCCAAGGCTACGCCCCTTCTCCCTATAGACCAATAGGCACAAGCCATAACCCTTCCCCTCCACCTCCCTCCCTGGCACCGTCCCTAGCTTAAGCACCGCCCGCCCTCGCGGAAGGGTCGGTTGGCTCGCAGCTGCTGAGCAACGGGTGTGGGGCGGTGGCTGCGGTGGGGCCTGGGGGTCCTGCCGGGGTGCAGGTGGCAGCCGTGGTTGGCGCCGGCTGGAGGAGAGGCTGCAGGAGCCATAGGTGGCGTCTCCGTTGCGGGCTGGTGGAGGTGCGGGGGTCAGCCGACGGCAGTGGGGCAGGGCCGTGAGGGACGTGGCCCTCCCTCCTGGGTAGGGAGCGGGGCAGGTGTCTTCTCGGTTGGGGAGGGGTTGGCCTCATGGATGGGAGCTTTTTCCTCTTTTATCTTTTATATTTGGCATGGGAACTGGCCCACGCCCCCGGCGTGCACAGCCGTTAGTTACCGCGAGCGGAACAGGGAGGTCAGGGGGTGGAAAAGGGCTGCAGGAGCTGCTGCTGGTCCTGAGGCTGAATGGAGGGAAGGCCAGCAGGGATGTTAAAAACCAGTATCTCCTTTTTTTTCCCTCAGATCAGTGCCTGAAGTGATGAAAATGTCTCCAGCACTGAAGCATTTCTCCAACCTTTATGAAACCATAATTTCAGCTTCCAAATTCTGTTGCTGCCACCTGTAAGGCTTGCACTTTCCAGCTTTGCTCACACAAATCAGTGTTAAATTAACTAAAATTTAGTTAAATAAAATTAAATAAAGTTAAATTTAAAACTAAAGCCACTTTCAGCTGCCACTTCCAGGCAAACACCGGCTCTTGGATGCAAGAAGGAAAAATGCAGTTCTGCAAGTTGTGGATGCTTGAACTCAGCTCCCATTTTCTTGGCATGCTTCAGTGGTTATTTAAATAAGGAAAATGTTATGAAGCCCACTGGACATAACATGCCATAGGACTCTGCAGTGGTCCAGCATTGCTAATCTAACACTAACAAAACTATACTTCATTTTCTGTGTATTTGAACTTGAAAAAAATCTGCACTGACAGATAACAATTTAAGGCACTGCAGTATATAAACATCAGGCTTCTCATTTTGGTTTGTTGTTCCACACAAACTGCTTCATGAGCCTTGGGGCACTTAAGTGTTTTAGTTTGAATCAGGGATGCACTTTTGAAGTAAATGCCACCATCATCTCTACTTGCAGTGCTTTGATTGACAGCTTGCAGTAGTGTTGGAGTACATGAACTGGATCCCTTTTGGATGAAGCTAAACTGGCAGAGGTACTCCAGGGGTGCACCTAATGCATTCCAGCCACAAATGACTGCTCAGTTTAACTCAAACTGAACTAGTCAAACATAGGAATCCCTGAAATATATATAGCTTGAAAATCAGGCCCTCAGCATCCACTCTTCCACTCTACAGGTATTCTCTTGGGCCTTGGTTCTTGCCAGCATAGTCAAAGACTTGGAGCTTTGTAGTTCAGAAGGAAGGTCCCAGGGAATTTCTAATGTAACTTCTGAAAGACCTGCTTCATGGTTCATGGTAGGCAGTCAAACTGATCTTCTGAAACTTTGATGCTTAGAAATCTGCCAGAACTTGAAGTTCGTATATGGATCTTCTCATACTCTTATGTCAGGAGTACAGCGCACCATCCATAACTATAAGGATAACTTGAACTAAAGTTCAAGATGTGTCACTGTTGTCTACAGGGTAGAGAATGTGGTATCAATGTTGCTACTTAAGATACTGTCAATGGCTTTTGTGGTCCTTAATTATCCCCCTATACCTCTGAGTCTAGGATAGAAGGCAGGGGTGCTACAAAGTAAAAATTAAGATAAGTGACTGGGTATGCTTTAATGCTTAAAAATAACTACATGAATTTCCGGTAACATATGCTAGCAATTAAAATAATATTTTTCTATCAGTGTATCTTGTCATTTAATATGAGGCCAGATTGCAAGTGGTGTAATGCATGTCGAATTTTTATGAGAAGGCTTAGACAGAACTATTGCTGTGGCAAAATCTGAGCAGAGAACTGTGGATTTTTGTTATAACCTACACAAAATCAATTTCCTTTTCCTACAGTGCTTCTCACAAGTAACCAGTTTCATGCACTTAACATGATGTAGTTACTCTTTCTACTGAGATCTGCCACCTTATGGATGTTTCTCATAATACAGTATGTGATAGAGAAGATAGAATACTTTATATCAACTTTAATCTTGAGCTTTGCTTCAGTAAGGATAGCAGTCTATAATTTTACATGCCTGAAATCAAACATCATAGCTCACTTGTCTTCTGTGTTTCTTCAGTGTTCATCATAATATTTTCCTCCCTCATCCTGTGGTTGTAACAGAGTACAACAGATTTTTGTTTACTGTATTCAAATGTTTAAGGCTAATTTCACTCAACTAAAAAGATTGAATTTTCTAATGTGAAATCTTGCAAATCAGGTGTGGATGCCAAGGCCAAGCCTTTTTTTCTGACATGCACATCACGGCCTATACTAGAGTTTTTGTTTTGAGAAGCTAGACTAGACTCCACCAAGTCACTAAAATAAAATACAGGAAAAAATACAATTTACCAGGTAAAACAAGCATATGTGACTGAATACAAATAAGCAGCGGGTCTCATTTATAACAAGATACCATTTTTAGAGATTTTTCACATAAAAAGGGGGGGAAATGCCTAAGCTTTGGCCATCTAAATGTTTTTTTCCAGGGACTCCTGAGAGGCTTGTGGAGTGATCCAGGCCAGAGACAAACACTTGAAGGCAGCCAGATTGTCTTGGCTTCTTTTTTTGGTCCCACAAACTGGCTGGCTCAGTGTCAGGCGGGCCCTCCAGTGCAGATTGGAGCAGTCTGATCTGTTCTGCTGGAAATGGCGTGAAGTGCCAAGTCCTACACATGTCTTCTCTGGGAGCGCCTGTGAGTCACTGTATCAGCTGGGCCTACAGACAGCTACTGGTTTGATGGCTAACCAATGTAATACAGCCTCGGTAGGGAAGAGCGGCTTACCCACTGTGTCCCAATCAAGCCACTGATGCTAAAAGCCAAGTAGGAATAAATTTGATGTAAACATCAGTGGAAGTGAATGGCAAGAGGATACTGAGTAAGCAGCATTATCCATACAGTTTAGACAGGTATACATGTAATACATAGGGCAAGATACTGTCAACATTTTAAAAGAGCCTTTAAACAGGCAAAAGTCAGCAGGAGTTTCGCCTAGCTGAAAAGTGCAGAAATTGGCACATGGATCGGAACAGATTATTCATTTATTCTTTCTTGCAGTGACATTTCATTACATACAGAAGAAACAAAAGCCATGGAGAAGTGAATAGATATTGTTTCTGTCCTAGGGTCTTGAGAGAAAACAATGCAACAAAAGGGAGTAATGCTGGTTTTATTGTTATTCTCTGCAAACTGGCTGTTGCTTTCCCAGGAACCAAGCTCTCAGCTGAGCAAGCTGCAATTTATAAAGAATTTTATCATGTGTTTCCTGTAGAGCATTGCATATTTAATACATGCAATAAAGGCTGACAGTCACAATACTCAGGTGGCGAAGTTTGCTATAACGACATTGACATCCTTTCACAAAGCTTTTCTTAAAATGTTTATTTTAAAATGTGTAATTTGCAAGTATTGCTCTTGAATGGTATAATTTCATTTTGAAGATTGGGCTCATGATCCAATAGTTACAGCTTTGTTCCCTCCTCTGCAATTATTTCCATGCAAGGGCTACAAACCGATTTTTAACTCCTCCATTTGGTGGGTGCTGCCACCATCCTTCACTGAAATGGCAAATGGTTCACTCCACAAGATTTGGCTGGCACAGGAATTTGTGGGGATTCAATAAGGACGAAGCTTTTCTGTGCATCCCTACCACAGAGCTGCTAGCTGATCTCCCCAGCACTTCTGAGCCAAACAGCACTTCCAGGAGGGGGCGGGAAGTAATGCTTGGACTGTAAGAAATAGTTTTTAACTGTCTTATTCAACAAGACTTGCTTAGGCTAAGAAAAGTACCAGTGATCTAGAGCTTACCTACTCTCTGCCTCTTAGTTTAAAAATAGGTTTTCTGTGCTGCTTAGCCACCTGCTGTATTCTCCTCTTATGCATTACCACTGCCCTTTCTTCTGGCTTCCTAAACATATGTGGGTAGAGATTTCAAGATACACATTCTGCTTTTACAGAGCTGGGGCTCAGCCTAATTATAACCTGCAAGATCAGAATGTGACTTGACTTGCAGAAGCCAAGATGAATAGTTGAGATGTTGGCATTTAATTTGTTTAGATATTCTAAATTTGGTCCACTTTTTACTGTAATTTAATTGTGTTTATGACAGTGTTGATACCTTATGAAAATGACCTATGTATGCAAGCCATCATTTGCACTCTATTTTCTGATGAAGTAAATCGACTTTTAGCAAAGTAAAACCACTTCTGTTGTTCTTCTGTGATTCTAAAGTCAGTGTGTTTCTCTAGCTTCTCCATTATAAGAAAATAGTACACAGAATCTAGTTAAATAATACTTTTTTCAAGACTACAGTAATTTAGACAATCTGACATTTCAAAGAACTATACATCTTTGTCTCGATAATAATAACCAATTAATGGATTTAATTCATCCTAATATCTCTTCCTGTGCATGATAGGCACCTTCAGTGTACATGTAGGTAGCGTTGCCCATGAGGTATTTGAGCATAATTCATAGTTTTATGTCAGCATTTGGTTGGAACAAGGCAGGAGGAAAGACAACATGATTACATGGTGGCTTTCTGTTGCAAGAATTGGTGCCTTAAACTCGGCAAGAGGGCAATTCCTGTACATCTAGACCCATCAACGCTGCAGCCCTCAGCTCACCTCAGAATAATTGTACTGACGTACATCATTACAGTCCCACAGATCACATTGTCTTCCACCTCTTTGTTCCCCCACGGAGCTCTGGTGTCCCTAACAATAATGTCAGAATGAAAGCAGATTAGACAGGGCAGCTCACATATTTTTCCAGTGATTATTTTCTTAGAATCAGTTTTGTTTTCAAAGCATTGTAGCTTTCCATAAACAGTTTCTCAAAGTGTGCCCCTCTCATTATATTTAAATACTCTGTTTTCCTTCTCTGTCTGACTTCCTCATACTCTTCTTTCTTGGTTGCATTTAAACTTTACTTAGTTACTATTGTTTTCACCTATACCAGGAGTGTCCCCCATCTGGGGCTCTTTTGAGCTGTTTTCTAAGAGAATAGGTTTCCACAGGGAAGAAGAATGACCTTTCCTCTCAAGAAGAATTAGAATTTCTCAACTGTCTTACTAAGCAGAGCCTAATGAAGAGCCCATATCGCTACGCTTAGTATCTGTATACAGAATCCCAAAACCTTATGTATGAAACAGTAATGTATGAAAAAATGCATTTAGGACGACGTTGTCCCAGTAAAGGTAATCTTCAATTAGATCAAAGATGTAACTTGGTTTTGATGTATTATTAACAAGGGAAAAGATGTGTATATTTCTGAATCCAAACATACAGAAGATTATGTTCTAAAATATGCATTTAAATATAGCAGAGAGAGAGGGGTAGCACATTATTATCAACACAGTTGAGGTGTTACCATTTCTACCTATTGTTAAATGTATTATTACTATTGTACTTAAAGAGTCCTGCTTTTGGACAGGATTCTTATTTAGGTGGAGCAGGTATCATACAAACAAAATTAAAAGATGATCCCTACCCCAAAAACCTTATAATTCAAGAGGCGACAGATGAGAGAGTACTGGGAAAGGATAAAGTAGTTCACACAGCATGATAGGTGGTTAGCTAGACTTACCCAAATCTGTAGCATCATGGCAGAGGTGAATTTCAAATAGAGCTTTTTAAGGAAAATACTGAAGTGGCTTGTTGATGTTTATGAGAAACCCAGCAAGAGTACATGGGAGCCATATGGGAGATAACATGGATGTGTGCATACCTTGAATTTTAACAAGCAGACGATAACCATCATCCTGGGTAGGTGGATGTAAGAGCTTGAGAGACGATATGATGTGGATAGATTGCAAATAGAATTGAAAATGAAGACAGCATACACCGATGCTGTAAAAATGAAGAGAACAAAGAAAGGATTGTAAAAGAGGAAGATTTAGAACTTACCTTCTCTCTGAATGATGATAAATTATTAAGGTAGTGCATGGCAAGAGTAAGGAAACAGATGTTGCGACAATCAGTGTGTGGCATAATGAAAATTCGCATGAGTTTTTAGTATGCAGATGAATGCAGAAAAGCCTTCTACTAGAAATGTTAGAAGAAAGTCTTGTTAGGATTATGGCATCATTTGGCTATGAGAAAAAAGATGGAGGTGGGAAGTGCAGATAAGTGGCAGGCTAGATATTATCTGTCATGGTGACTATAAAGGAGGCACAACTGAAAGTGTTGTTTTAAACATACTGATCTTGGGGTTATGTGTCTGAAGGACAAATCTGAGCCAGACTCCTTGAGACTTTCCTGTGAATAAGAACAGACAAATTTGGAGCAAGGAGATGAATAGTCAAAATAATAACTAACCCATCATAAGGTTAGATCATCATAAATGCTGGAGGTGAGTCTTGAAGGAACTCCAGATGGCATGAAGTGGTAATGGACAGATACACAGAGGGAAAACAAAAACCAAGAGTCATGGAAACTTAAGGAGGACAAGGTTTCAATGATGGGTTATTATTTTTCAACTTCGTTTCAGTTCAAAACCACTGAGAGACATAGGTAAGAGCAGATTATGTTGTGCCTAAGGGGAGAAGGCTAGTTTATAAAGGTTTTGGGATAGAGAAGAGGTATGTTCAATAAGCTTGGAGATGGGAAAAAGGAAGAGAACAATCTGTAGCTGGCGAGAAAAGGGGATCAGAAAAAGAATGTTTTAGGTGGGAGAGCGAGAACTGAAGGAGGAGTGAACAACAGTTTGCTCAGGATGGAAGAACTGAGGCAAACGGAGGAGTTGGAAAAGAGAAATTCTTATGTGACGTGGAAGAAAGAAAGGAGTTACAGAAAGAGAAGTGGTGGAAAGCAGATGTCTTCATGCAGAAGACATTGGTGAAATCCCAATGTGGAGATGCAGGAGCAGGGTAAAAGGGAGGATGATTCAGGGTAGCAAAAACCCTACTTGAGATGACAGATGTTCTCCAGCTGGAGAATGGAGAATTACTTAACTAGGAAACTGGAAGAGCTGAAGATGGATAAAACAAACTTGTGGTGGGGAAAGAGCTCCTGGGTAAAAAGGGTGAGGAGTGAAGCAGGTAGAAAATTAACAGCAATCCTTGATATAGAAGGAGAAAGGAAAGAAGAAATGTGAGAAAAGAGAGGGGAGACAAATACTCATAAATACCTGGAAATTGTGGAAAGATTGAGTGGCAAAGCATGAGGGAGAAGAAGACCTTAAGTATGAAGCTGAAAGATATATGATCATTGTTTAAAAGGGAGGAACATAGCATCAGAGATCTGAGAATATGGCTGATGAAAATCAGTGCAAGACAGTAAGCTTAGGTACAGGGTGAGCTGAAGAAAGAACACCAACTGAGCACAGAAGGGAAATGTGGGACTCTCCGGCAAAGGGATTGGATGGATCAGCAAAGACATACATGGGATATGGTGAAAATACAAGAATGCCTTGAGCTGAAATCAAAGAACAAAACTGAAGAGAACTGCTGCATGGAGAGCAGACAGCAAGAAAATGATAGGGGAAGGTGGGCAAGGGTCATATTTAATGCTGCTAAAATGGAGAAATAGCATAAGGGATGTAGCCAGAAAGAATACGCAGGGAGAGAGCAGAAGCCTGGTGTGACTGCCATAAATGAAGCTGCGGGTAGAATGTGTGGAAGAGAGAAGCCTCTGAAGGAGAGGGAAGAGAAACAAAAGGATCCAGGTCTTGGTGAGGCTGAAGGGAGTGACATATGAAGAAGTCATGGATGACAGGGTTTTTTTACAGAGACAAAGAAAGTGGGAGGAAAGAAGGGCGTGGGTGTGAAATTTGAAGCTATGAAACAAGACAGGTAGAAGCAGTAAGAAAGTAAGATGTAGCATAAGGCAAGACAATTTTCAAACTTGGACAGTAAAAATAATGGTTCTAAATTCTGTTTAGCCATCTCAGTAGAAAGTGGCTTTAAAGCATAGTCCCTCAAAACATTTTGCTTTCCAGAGCTCATTGCAAATAGTTGCTCAGATGTGTGGGCTTTCCTCTGGGGAAGACAGAGGGAAATGAACTACTGATTCCTACTCTCTCCTGTTCAGTGTGTTCATTAAGCTGGTGGGAAGGCTGATAGAAACCATATTTTATAAAGTAGCAGGGATTGATTTAGCTGAGAGAAGGCATAGATGTTAACAGCGTCATTCCTAAACAAATTTAGATCTTTCTGTTTCATCACATTTGGCAGGACTGTTTGGATGATATCCATACTAATGCTTAATATGGTCTTCAGCTTTAATGCAACCTAAATGGCTGAGACCAGGTTTATTTCAGCAGTCTGCACTGGAGGGCTCTGCTGCTTGATAATAGGGTTGGCTTCTATATTAGGGACTTTCCTGTTTCTCCAGCTGCTTCTGCAAATTACCAACAGCCATGAAAACTTCTTTCAGTGTGAGTTTTGCTTGGAAGTGGATTTTTTTTTTCCCTGGCCATGGGCCTTGCTGCTTCTCCGTGCTTCTGTCACCTGGAGTCTGGGTTTCTGCAGAGAGCGCCCCATAAAACTGTGCCCAGACATCAAAAGGGAGCTTCCCCACACGAGCACAGAATGCCCACTGGCTGAGTGAGTTCCTTCTAACATTCCCAGCAGGCAGGCTTGGCTCCTGTGAAATTCAAAGTGTGTTTTTTTACATGCATTGCAAAGCTTTGGGAAGGGATCGATCTCACTCAAATGCATTGCTCGCTCCTTTTAATAGCTCAGCAAGTGGGGTTCTTCAGGTGAAGGGGTTCTACTCTCTCCTACACTGGGGAAAAGTCTGCTGATCTCCTATCCTGCGTGCTCACCAAGGTGCTCTTGACCAGCATTAGCATTTCAGTCATTATGTCTACAAAAGAGCCTGAAGCTGTTTCCAAGATAAGCTTTCTCCTTCCTGTTTTTGAAAAGGGATTTGGTTGTTAGGCTCAGGGAGCCACAGCAGACTGCGGTTCTGGTTTGTTTTCTAGGAATGACTAAGAGAGGAGGAGTCTGTATGATCTGACTAAATTCGGATGACTTTGTTAGCAACCGCATTTCTTTAACTGTACATGAGCTTGCTGAAAGTATGGTTTTAATCTTGTAAAACCCTCCTCAGTTTCTGATGTTGCTTCTCACACACATTCTGTTATTTTACTTTTTTAGCTTCAGTCCTTCCATGTTTGACATACAGGCATTTTCAGGAGTATTTTAAAATGGATTTTTTCATCTTAGTAAACATATTTCTTTCAAATATTTTCATTGTTAGCCAACGTCTGAAGATTTCTTGCTTTAAGTAAAACTGCTTGACCCTGGTTAAAACCAACATTTTATTTTACTGTATGAGCAGCCAAGCCATTGTAAAAGTGGAATACATTAAATCAAAAAAATGAAAAACTAAACTAATCTGGTAGACATTTTGCTTTCAAGTTACAGAAGAAATGCAGAGAGAATAGTTCAAAACTTGATCAGAATAATGCATATGTGGGATTAAGGACTTGACTGGAGGCTGCCTCAGAAAGAAGGTTGTGATTTGAGTCCTCAGAACAAAATGAACACAGCGTCTGAAAGCTGGCTTTGGTTCAGAATGATGGTTGTCCCCGATTAGCCTCCCTGTTCTGATTTCAGCTGCATTCAACCACGACAGTGAATTAATTTCTTGTGTTTGGTCTCAACCAAGAAACAAAAGCATCAGGAAAAAAAAAAAAAACAAACGGATGTGAGGACTGATACTCAGAGCTGCTGACAATCCAAAAGCATAAGGCTTCAGTTCTCCATTGCGGACCACTCCCTGGTGAAAACAGTATTATCCTTTTCACCCAAACTGGGTTGGAAACACTAATCCTGTACTACAGTGACATCTACTGAAGGAAAGAGAAAAAAAGCCTTAGGAAAGCAGCATTGGCCTCTCTTTAATATAATGCAGTCATCAAAGCTTGAATGTATTTTTAAATTCTGAGGGGCTTAAATCTTTTCATTTTGAATATTTCAGAGCTATTATTATCTGTTACTCAGCACCCATCATCACGGTGTTTCCAGACTTTAAACAAACACATACTTAACTAATAATTTGTTTTGGATGCAAATATTTATTTCCTGAGAGACTGAGTTTTAGTTTTAGTTCGTTCTCCATTTGAAAATGGAAGTGAAGGAATGCTCTTTCTTGCTGAAGGAGGAGAGAGGTTAGAGTTTAGAGGTCTGGCAAGTATACAAGGTGTTCAGACAGAGCTGGCTGCTGCCTATGTGTCTCAGTGAGTGGGAAAAGCTGGAAAGGACAAGGAGAGTTGTCAGTTCTGCTGTTAAGGTGAACTGCTTGTATCTGTATTACACTTAGGTACAGCATATTTGATGATGGGTTTCTTTACACCCTCTTCTTGCCAGCAAGCACTGTTTTATATTGGATATGAAACTAAACCCCTGTTTTTATTGATTAATGACTTGTGTTATGTACAACTGCTTGTAGGGAAGATCTGCCTTGCTTGCTGGAGAAGGTTTGTGGTCTGTAGCCACCCCACCTGGATACTTCCATCCCTTTCTTCCAGGGGACTCCTGGCAGCAGTGGTTGCAGGTACCTGGATCAGGAGGAAAGTGGGATTCATGCCTGCACCTCCACCCTTCTGAAGCAGATAGCATCTTGCCTTTTAATTGCATGACCCTCCTTGAAGGGAAAACTCCAAGCGGAAGAAATCCCATTAGTGTATGAATGTGCCAAACTATTAATGAGCTAGAAAAAAAGCATAATGTAGCTGCAAAATGTTGCTCGATTGAGATTACTGTTGTTTGAAAAAGATCTGAAAATACTGTTGGGAAAGTTTTATGGTTCTGCTCTCTTCTACATTTTTTCAGATCTTCCAGCATGCAACACTTATAGCCTATAATTAAAACAGCTTGCTGCTATTTGCATTTTCATGAAAGGAGTCTCTTCTAACATACCACTCTTAAATCTCCTATTTGATATGGAGTGAAATTAAATTTCAAGGCTTTCCTCTTTACGGATCATTTAACTCTTAATGGTTTTTTAGCCTAACTCTATCTCTGCTTCTGTCTGTGTGTCTCCCTCCCCTTCTCTGCCTCTCTTCCTCATTATTTGTTCACCTTTAAGCCATTCCAAAGCTATTGGAAAGACAGATTGCAAAGACAGAAGCCTGAATTTTGCTATTATGCTCAACAACTCTGGCATGAGTTCCTACGCATTCCTGTTAAAAATATATCTGGAGCTGAAAACCTGGTGAGGGAAAAATGGGCTTCAGGCTGCTTATTGGTTAAATCATTCTGTAGGCCACTATCTGCACATGGGAGTCATATTTATGGATTTAGATGAACAGTAGAAGAACAGTGCTCAGCACGGTATTCTTGGAAGTGCTGAATTTAAGGACTTATATAAAATTAGAATACCGTGCCTATGCTAAATGCTAGGTACTTTGTGCCATACAACTGAGCAAGGCATCCTTTACATCAGTAATAGCTAGCAGCAAAGGATGTCTAGCAAGTGGAATTTTCTGTTGGTTCTCTCATTATCTTCCCTATCTTTCCTTTTCCTGGCAGAAACAGATGGAATTTTTTTTCTCACTATTACTATGAACCGAGACTAACAGCTCCAAAATTGGCAGTGAGGAGGTGAAAAGGTGTGGAAAGAAATAAAAACATGCAAACCCTCTATAACAGTCTGAGCAGCTAAACGTGGAAATAAACCTTGTCATATGACTTAACCATGACTGGCCAGTGGGTCACATCCAGTGTGGAATGATCAGCTCTTCAAGTAACGTGTGTATGTTGAACACCACCACAGTTCTGTTGTCCTCCTACTGGTGACTGGACCTTCCAAACTATTATGAAAAAGAGGAGCACTGCCATGTTATTTAGTTATTTACAGTGAGGCCTTCAAAGGTTGGTATTTTTTTCAGCTTTGAAATTGTTGTATGAGCATGGTCTATACAGAAGCCTTTATATACAGACTTAGATGGTTCTTAGAACATTTCCTTTAGTTTCCTCTTTGCCCAATTTTCCTATTTTCCTAAACTCTGTATTTTCTTTTTGTAACCATTATTTTTTTTTTTAAATTGCATTATTTAATCATAGAGAATGGCACAATGGTAGCAAACTCAGTTTAAAATTTACTTCACTGAGCATATGGGCATCTTCTGAGAAAGCAGCCACTTGACTTTCTCATAAGCTAGTTCTGGAGGTAGTTTGGATATGCCCCAGGTACTGGTCACAATATGATTGTTTGACACGTACCCCAGCAGTCACACACAGACTTTCTGTGCTACAGCTATCCTTAATTTTGAGAAAGAAGACTTTCTAAATTGAATAGGTTAAATACCTCTACCCCCTAAGCAGGCTATATGGAAAGATGAGGAAATGAATACTCAGAGAAGCAGAAGCTGCTGAAATGCCATTTTATAAACCTCGGCTGAGGTGTGCAGGGGGGAGGTGTACAGCGCAAAGGCCTAACCCAACACTCCTGAGGAGGATCCCAGTGCAGATTTCTGCATGTGTGGGACCTGATCCCACGCTGGGGAATGCACACCATCTAAGCCGGAGCAAGGGTTCCCTTCAGTGTGAACAAAGTGAGGATATCCTCTTGGGCAAACAGCAGTAAAGAAAGAGATTTTGTGCAACGGAGAGAAAACAGAAAATTACACAAACAAGCATCACAGAAAGGGCCTACATCTCAATGAACAGCACACAGAGATCAAACAGCAGAAAGGACTGACTGAGGAAATATAAAGCATGGACTAATTTACCTGGTTATTATGAGAAGCCAAAAGTCACAACAGACATCTTTTTCTTGGGTTTAATTTGATCTCTGATGAAGATGTTTTGGATATTCTGGATTTCCTAATTCCAATCCTGGCCTGTTACCACTGTGCCAGTTAGACAAGGCATGACAGTAGTGCCAAGGCTGGCCTTGTCTCACTGCTGTCATGCCTGCTGTCATACCTTCCTCAAGGAAGGAGTGACACCTTGTATGAAAAAACTCTGATGGGTCCTCACCAGCCACCCTTCCCTCTCCACATGCTCATTTTCAGACAGACTGGGGAGGGCTCCCTTGTTCCTGAGGTGTTTGACCTCACCTACAGTTGGGCTGTATTTCAAGTCAGTTTTGGCTTTGCTACAGAAGATCGTGTTGGTCCTGAGTACTGGCTGCATGTTGCTCTAAGATCAGTAAATTCATTTAAGTATGATGGACTTTGCAAATGATACTGACACTTCTGATCATGACCTGTTATTTCAAGAGTTCTCTCTATTCTTGGTAGTGTTTGTATTGATCATAACCATCTCTAGAACTGATTATCAATGCCAAGTGATCAGAGTTGCTGCCTCTGGTCTGACATATCTGTATCCTTTCTGCACCCACACATGCATGATTCAGGCTATCTGACACTTAGCTTAGGCTGTGATGTAAAGAAATAGACCCAGAGGCTGTCAGTGACTCCTCATCATGGAGGAAGCTGAAATACGGAGGTTGCTGATGGTCATACACCTTAAGCTTAAGTAGAGCTTCCAGGAAGATTACTGTGAAGCATGGGCTAAGAGATGTTGAGAACACTAAAATTATTCAGCTACATATTTTCTGCCAAGTGGACAGTTCTGGGAGGAATGCCAAACTGATGCTGGTAGATGAATGTTTCTGAGCCATCCTGTCCTTGACTGCAGGAAAACAGAAGTGTTGTTGAATCAGGATAGATTTTATAAGGCTACCCTCTCTTTGTTTTGCTTTTCTTCATATGGAGTCATATGAAAAATAAAATCTAAAGAGTCACTTTCGATGGTGCCTTTCTCATGGAAAATTATGTGTTGGATGAAGCTGTTAGCTCTGCACAGATTGCACCTTATTTATTTGCTCATATTTTTTGTTGCTCATAACAGTATCATACGCATCTTCCTGGGTTTTCTGGGTTTCCATTGTTTTGCTGAATGACTGCATACAGCATTTTGAAAATGCTTACTAACCTTACAAACAAAATCATCCTGATTCACATTCCTTATATAGTGTGCTCATTTCATGGAAGATGCAGCTTTAGTCTGCTTCAGTGTGTACAGCTGTGAAAGTTTTCACCCAAGTCATACCTGAAACCTCCTTCTTAAGCATTTGCTCAACAGGATTTTGCGTTATATGTTGTCTTGTATTTTGGACATTTGCAGCTGTGCCTAAAGGCAGTGGCTATTGAAACATCTGCCATGGTGACTCCTTTACGCAGAACTGGCCTCTGAAATATGGCTTGTTTGAGTCTCCCAACTATTACCTAAAAAATTAAAATTTATTGCCACAGTTGCATTATGATTGTTTAAATTAAAATCTTTGCTCCTGGTAATTTTAATGAGGTCAGACTGTTGCTATCAGAATGTCGTACCTTTGCCAAGAACTTTTCAGCACCTTAAATCCCTGCTATTATTTTTGTCATCATTTTATTACAGTTTTAAAGCTTTCTTGTCTGTTCAGCACAGTAAATGAGGAGAAATTTTCATTGCATGTCTGCCATTTTTCCCCCACACTGTAACAGGACAATTTCATTCTATTCTACTTCAGTCGTACATTGATTGATGTTTCTGATGCTTTCTTTCTTGCTTTGCTTTTAGTAATTGTAATTGCACCTTCAATGGAACATTTGTTTCACGTTAGCTTCTTGTACTCCAGAGGGATTTTTCAGTGATGTAGAAAAATAGTCTAAATGCTGTTAAGATTGTCCAAAATTAATTTTTTTTTTAGTACCTTTTTGAGCGTTTTCAAATTGTTGACTCCTGGAGAACTACAATAGCCAAATCAAGTATATGCTAAAATATTAAGCATTTGTATTCTGTATTGCTATGTGAACAGGCGCTGAACACATGGGAGTCAGCTGGCCTGTAGTAATAAATGTCCCACTTAATCTGCACAATGCTGTATTTAAAGTCATTGATAAGAATTTTGGATTATATGCAACATTAATAGTTCTGAACAGGAATATCTTTATCTGGGGTTTCCAGATTTATTTGAATATGCTGGCAATGATGATCTTTCTTTGTTGAAAGAAACACATTTGCTTAACAGCAGCTTCAGAAATGGAGCCACTGCTGAGGGGCAAAGCCAAAAATAAGGTACTGTCTTCTGCTGAGACTCTGGTAATGGCAGCTAAAAAGTCCATGTAGAAATAGGGGACAGCAAAAAAACCCACTGGTATGTGATAGAGCCAAAAAGCTTTATCAGGATGCTTTTGGAAAAGGCAAGTTTGGAACTGTGGAAACCAGCTTCCTTCTTTTAGACTCCTTCCCTGGTTAGGGCAACAGGGATATATGCAAAGTCTCTGTAAAGCACAGGAAAGATAGCAACACAGAAATACTCATGTAATCAAAGGAATTAACTATCTTCCTAGTAGAAATACCCAACAAAGCCCCCAAAACTAGCTAGCCATGTATTTTAAGGGTCAGTAATTTTTCAACCCTAAGAATGAGTACACACATGATTGTACACAGAATATGTAAGGAAACCATGAAGTGTCTTGATAATAAAAGTGTTGATGTATATGAAAATCTACTATTTATAAACTTCAAATGCAGCTAAAGGAAAAAGCTACATAGCCAAACAAAACCATATATTAATCCACCCTTTTTTACAGGTTTGCTTGTACTCAGACTGAAGGTGGGGTAACCACGACCTGTAACATCACGCATGTCAGGGCTGATACTACATGGGAGTTGTTCAGAGCAACATGATTCAGTTTTGGTGTTATTTGAGCCCATGTTACCATAACCCTGGCTCACAAGAGAGAGAAAATTAATTTGGGCTGGATCCTATTATTCTCCCTGTGAATATATCTTTGTCGGAACATACACATCTTTTTGACCAAATTCAGTATCTGATTTTCAATGCAGTCCTAGTTTACCTCTTCTTTTTTTTTAACATGTGCTAAGCTAGAGTGGTGGCTTTCCAAAGCTGCAAAATGAAAACAGCAGTTCCTTTTGATGCTGTTCTGTATGCTGCTTTTTCCTTCTGCTGGAGTATAAACCATCTGACAAGAGCTTTTAGTCCAATCTTCAGGTTCAGTGTTTACCTTCCTGTTTTCTGCATAGCTACTTTGGCTTTTTGGAGTAAGGCAAGTTTATGTCCTGCTCCTGTATTTTGTTTAGATCCTTGTTTCCTAAACCTATCAAAGCACTGAAAATGTGCACAAAAGGGCACATTTCATCGAAGGGCAGCACATGAGCTTAATTATAACTAAAGGAAGAGAAAATGTCCCTTTTTTGTGTCATCTGTATGTAGCAGTAATTTCTCCAAATGCCTCAGGCATCTTGGAACATCAATTTATTAAACTTGTCTCAACAAAGAATTCAAGGGCACCATTTTCCAAAGGATGTTTTATTTCCGAGTTAGCATCAAGAAACATGAAAAACAAAGTTCCTGATTTTGTATATTAAAATAAATAGAGTTTGCAGTCTCTTTAGTAGTGAAAGCTTTCTACTTTCAAGGGATTTTCCTGTGACCAGGACTGGATAAAGTAGTGATAACATGGATGGGTACAGTGTAGTGGCATTACCTTTTTCCCCTCCCTTTATCTCAGAAGTACTTGAGCACCACAGCGTTCTCTTTGTCCTTCAAAATCCCTCCTTTAAGTATCTACATTAGCTCAGATGAGTAAAGCGAACCAGATAAATCATAGCTGTATGCTGTTCCATGGTGGGCTTTTTTCAGCTGGAAGCATGAAACACCCTGAAATGTGAGCTTGTGTCCACAAGAAAAAATGATCACAGTCCAAATGATTTCTATGGGCTAATGCTCTGGCATGCTTTCAGTACATGTAGGATATTATAAATGTATTTAAGAGACAGCTTTCAGCCAACCACTATGAATTAAGAGGGTACTGTAATTATGCTGCTGCTGTGGTGTGTCTAACCAGAGCATCACCACAGCTTGCTGGCTATGGCCAAGTAAGTGGCAGATGGCATGAAACAGCAACAGTGCCATGAAATTCAATCGTTCACTGTGAATAAAAAGTGAGGGGCATAAAAGGCCTTATTCCACACACAGAAACACATGGAAACATGACAGTTCGTAAATGAAAAACAAAGAAAAAAGCAGGGGTTTTTTAATCTTCAAATGGTTTAGGTGACCATACACATTCACTAGTTCTCACAGGGCTGGTGCAGGGGGCTGGGGAGGAGCAAAGAGTTTTGTGAACTCTTTTGAAAATCCAAAAAAACTACATTTTTCATTGTGACAAAGTAGTTGTAAGTAGGACATTAGAAAATTGCTATTTGTTTACATGAGTAGTCTGGTATAATTTTTGGTCCAACTAAGAGAGGAAAAAAACCCCAAACCTTCAACGTCTGTTCATGCAATGGCATGACATTAGCTAAATAATCCATGTCTTGTCAGTGTGTTACCCCAACTTGTTCTTCACTTGTCACAGGTAGTGAAAAAGGTCTTTGTCTTGTGCAAATAAAAAGACATTTGAGTATTCCTAAGTAGAACTTTGAGAGAAATAATATTTGCTTGAGACAAACAACTGTTTTGTGACAGAACTATTTCATCTGAAAAGAATGTAAAAATCTAAGCAATGTGTCTCTGGTGTATAAATAAATGCCCTGTAATTGTCTGCTAAAAGTGGAGTTAATGGTGTTGAAACAATAGACTCCATTGAAAAATGAAATCCTGTAAAGTGATAAATGTGTAAGGTCAGCTGAACTATTTGAAGGTAAATCATTTTTCTTTCCTTAGCTACTGGCATCTTTAATCTGAGAAAGAAGACATCCAGAAATTAACTCTGTGTGTTCCACAGAGGTAGGAAAAGATCTATAAGAGCTATAGGATCACACCTGCCACTTCACTGAGCTGGAACCCCTTCGGTACACTGCCTCTTGACTGGATTAGACAATTCCTAGCACAAAAATGTCCAAGCTCTGTTCAGACATGCTCAGCTCCCACTAAGACAGTTTCACACAGATGGCTGGCAAGACTGATGGGACTGATGCATTTCTGACCAGTTTGCGGCCAAGGGGCTAATACTTCACATTCCTTCTAAGAGGCTGGGGTCCTTTAAAAAGGTAATGGGCAAATCCCTCTTCTATACGCAAAGAAATGCCAGATCAGTGGGCCCAAATCCCTGCTGGAGCAGGGATATATACAGGATGTATACAACACTGCGTGTGCTGATACGTACATATCTATATAGCACAGCTGCTGTCCCAGGCAGCGGAGGTATCCTATTGTAAAGAATTCTCCACCCAAGCATGTTAAGTCAGTAGTGGAACAACATGTATCCTTGCTGCACGTATAGGAACACTCCACTTGTGATGGGAACATCAACCTCTGCACCAACAACTGGGTGCAAGCACCAAGGGCTTCATTTGGTTTTGGCTCTGTCTCTGTGCTCGTATCCTCTTTTATTTTGAATGCATGAGAATTCTTCCATTAGAGCTTACTTTGTGAAGTTATTTTGGGAATAACTTCACAAGCAACTGAACAAAAATATAGAACAAGAATAAAGACATAGAACAAGAATAAAGACATAGATAGTGAAGGAATAAAGAAAAAGGTGTTAACACCAAGTATGTAAGAACTTACAAAAAAGAACTACTAGAAAGAAAAACACCGTGTTCTGATAATTCAGATATTTGATATCTCATTCTTATGCAACTCATTTTCTTTACATCCCTGGTGTTTCCATTAGAAATATGATTCTCCACCCCTGCCTCCTGTTCAGCTGGTATTTTGGTCATGACAGTTTTTCATCTTTAAGAACAAAGGCATTTTTGTACTTGTTAAGATCAGAGGTTTGTGCAGCCCCATGACTTCCCTCTGACAATGACAACCCAACTGACTGCAAAAAAAGTACAAGCAATTATACAGGCAAAAAAAGAATTTTCTTTGTCACCCTTAGCAGCTGTCAGCTGCAAAAGAAAAACCTGAAGGGATACTCCCTATTTAAAATTATCTCTGTTATTATCATCATAAGATGGTCAGGCCTATTTTAACATCTACAGGTCTATTCTTTTGTGATATCCTCTTAACTCTTGACAGCAATGTTATATCGTGGTAAGGGGCTTCACAGATTACTCTATTTTAAGTATTCACATTTCCTGATATTCAAGTTCAGCGTATGTTCTTATGTTTGGAATAAAAGACTATGTAAGTTTACATTCTTTGTATTTTTTCTTTTTTAAGAATATTTATTTATTGCCTCTCATTCATCTCTATATTAAGCCCCATGTATATGGTCTCTCCTTGTAGAAAAGTCTCAAGAGAATTTCTAATTTAGTTTAACATCTATTTTTGAAGTAAATTTTTTTGCCTTGTTTTGAGATGGATAGAATAAAACTAACCACAATAGAAAGAATACTTGTGAGTTAAAGAATGCTTGTATAATTTCAGTGTTATTTTCAATGCTCCTTATAGGCCTTTCTTGATAATGATAATTTTATGCAGACACTTCCAAAGTGTAGAAGGATTTGCCTTAGGGACCATCATCATCTTTGACCCTTTGCTGGGAAATGTTTGAAAAAAATACCTTAGGCAAAGAAAGTCTTCCTAACAAGTTCCTGAGAAGTATCTCTTTGTTTTGCCTAAGAGTGACTGCATCTCATATTAGCAGTTCCACCATTTATTTCAAAACTGTCTGAATGTACCATTTAACCCTGAGGACTTGTCCTTCACTGTATCCTGCTGTTTCAACACCTCTCCCTCCAATTCCTCAATCTTCATCTTTACTACCAGAATGTAGAACAGAAATATTGACATTTTCTCACTGTTTCTACCCTCCTTCACACCAAAACTTTACCCATATTCTCATATTTTTAACAAAGAACATTTCCATAATCTTTTTTTTTTTTTTTTGAGTATGTAACACAAAGAAAGATCTTGTTAAAATTCAAAGCTAGCTAAAATAGTTGAAATGCTTAATTTTCTTCACACAAATGCTGAAAGCTGAAGGTAAGGTGATATATATACATGAGCATGTAAAAGCACATTATTTTTGTATCTTTATAAGAAATACTTTAACTGCTGTAACATCATTTCTCATACTAACAAACTTAATTATGTATTTATTCAAAGTATTTAATAGTAGTGTTTTGACACAGAGAGAAGAAAACCCCATTACCTCTATGTACTGCTGATTTGGGGTTGTCTATTATTAATTCAAACAGTTGTCTTGGGAAAAATCATCCTTACTTATGAATATTAACAAGAACATTTCATTTGGCACTGTTATGCTTCTCCACAGCTTGAGACATTCCCTGTCCTTCCCTTGCTCAGTCTTGTTGCTGTGCAGATGAGGTGCAGACCCAAAGGAGGACAGGAATGGGTGGCAGGAGATGACAACTCTCACTTTGCAGAAAGGGAAAGAGAGGTGCTGGCTGCTGCTTCTTGTCCTCCCTGCCTTTGACCTACTCCCTTTCCCCAGTTAACTGCCCTTTTGCTCTCCCTCCACATTCTCCAGCAGCAAGGGTACATACACCCCAGGGTCTACTGCGCATGTGGGGCTCCATCCACAGACAGCTGAGAAAGGCTGTGCCTGGCATGTGCCTGCCAGAGACCCTGCACAAGACCGGCACTCACATCACTCCAAAGATTAGTGTTGAGCACCCTCGTGGGCAGAAGCAGCTATTCCTAGTAAAGCTGAATAAATGAAACTATAAATAAATTAATAAATAAATGATTGAGAAGCTGAATAAATGAAACAGCACTTTATGTTTTCTATCTAAACCAAGCCATTCTGCTTACAAAGAACAGCATTTTAAGAAAAGCAGAAGTCACTGGTGTTTGTGAGCTTGCAAGCCAAGAACTGCAAGCAGACTGCGTCTGTCATCATTTGAAAACACAACACTGACTGATCTCTGACTTGATCATAGCACTAAACAAGATTAATCACTTTGGCATCTCAGGTTTCATTGCACTGAAATGGGAGTAAGTGTTGTTCACATGAAAATGGCGTTTGTCATATTATTCATGCCTGCGGTGGCCTCTCAGGGTGTACATGGTTGGCCACATCATGCCAAACAATGTATGACTTGAAACTAAATTTTCAAGAGTGCCTTAATGGTGTTATTATCAGCTAAGTCTTCTTTTGGTCTCAGGGTATTAATTGAATGAGATAGCAACCCAGCTCAAACATCATGATATCCCTGGCTTCAAGAAAAAAACAATTTTGGGTTTATTCTCATGAAGCCCATTGATTTAACAGCCCCTCACCCGCCCTATGCACTCCCTATCACCTGCATTTCAGCCAGGGCACGTTCACCAAGGGGTATAGCAAGAGCAGGACTTGCACAGCCATAATAGAGGCCTGATTCATTGGATGGTGAATTCGGGATCCCATTGCCAACTGGAGCGTGTCCTTTTGGTGGCTTCCCCAGGTCCCAGCTGCTGCCCAGACCCAAAGGCAGCCCAGACGGTGGCCACCTTGCACTTCTGGCTCACTCCGCCATCCCCACTTGCCAGCTGGGCTACCCCTTGCTATCCTGGGTCTTGGCTCCCTTCTGTCTCCTGATGCACCAGCAGAGCTGGGGGAACAAAGGAGTTGAGGAGACAAAAGAAAATGTCAGGGAGCTATCTGCAAATCTGGCAAATCCCATGGCAAAAGTGCTTGGTTAGGTGGCATCACAGAAACTGTACTGGATATGGAAGCTGTGGGATCATGAGGTCCACAGGCTGCATACGAGAGAAATCCACCCCTCACATGTATCTGTATGGCATGTCAGATTACCTAAAAATATTGGCAGAAAACAGTACATTTGCTTAAATTTGTTAATTTTCTCAAAGTCTCCTACAGTCTGATGAGTTGGAGGTTTATTTTTTAACCACACAGAAAGCTGTCAAATCTTCCCAGACAGACCTCCTGCAGCACATCTGGGACTTGGTTGGGCAGTGATCCCCCCAGACAGGTGGACATGGCAGCGTTAGCACCAACCACTGAATTCAAAAGCACGGATTATTAGCACTTCATCTTGTTTGTGCTCTCTCTGTTAGGGCAGTGGGTGCTCTATGTTACTTGAATTTCATTTTTAATTGTACAGAGCACCCAAAGGAAAAATGTTAGTATGCTAAAGGAGAGTTTACTTTTGTTTGCCCAAATGTGAACCTGCAGCCAGAACAGTTCCTCTGTGGTTAGAATCAGAGAATAGTTTGGGGTGGAAGGGACCTTCAAAGGTCATCTAGTCCAAACCCCCTGCAATGAGCAGGGACATCTTCAACTGCATCAGGTTGCCAAGGTCACATGCAGCCTGGCCTTGAATGTCCCCATGGGTGGCACATTCGCCACCTCTCCAGGCAACCTGCTCCAGTATTTTACCACCCTTATTGTAAAACATTTCTTCCTCACATCCAGCCTAAATCTCTCCTCTTTTAGTTTAAAACCATTACCCCTCGTCCTGTTGCAATAGGACCTGCGAAAAAGTTTGTCTCCATCTTTCTTATAGACCCTTTTTAAGTACTGAAAGGCCACAATAAGGTCCTCATGGAGTCTTCTCCAGGCTGAAAACCCCAACTCTCTCAGCCCTTCCTCATAGAACAGGTACTCCATCCAACTATTGGATGAGCCAATGGCAACAATGGCTCAGCCACTTATTGCCCTTGTGTTGGATGATGCTTGTGGTACCCCTTGAAGAGATTCAGTCTTACTCAGACATGCAGAGAAACTAACTGCATTAAGAGAAAACAGGGTAAATTATGCCACCTTCCATGCTGTTCCCATAGCTAAAATATTTGTTGATGCACCAGGACTGATGATTTAGGGTTGGTATTACAGCTTTTGTGTTTGGCCCCCTAATACAAATCACTGATTTGAACTATTATTGATCCAGAAGGTTTCCTGGTGCTGCTGCTTTACTTCAAATCCCATGTTTATATTGATTCCATACAATGTTTTCTCTCATTTATTCACACCTTTTAGACTAGTTGGAAAGCTTCCTACTACATTTACACAAGTAGTTTCAGTGCTTCACTGAAATTCCAGTAAAGGGATAATTTTTCTGCGTTCCTAGATCCAGACAGCAACAAAACAACAGACAAAACAGAAAAAACAAGCTAAGGTTGGGTATTATAACTCTCAAAAAGGATAGAGCTAAAAGTTCTGACAACATCTGGTTCACAATCATTGAATTGTTTCAATTAAAATATAATGCAATTTATGTGAAAACAAAGAAAGAAAGGGTGAAAATGGGGGATTTAGAAATACTGAAACAAACCATTGCCATTTACTGAAACAGTTTTACTCTTGACAGCTTGTGATCATGTGTCAGGATTTTGATGTTTCAGCTATGGAAAAATATACAAAAGAAATGGAAAATTCATAGGGAAGGAAAATCAACTTTCTCTCCAGCCCTGCATATAATTTATCCAACCAAGAGGCAGCCTGAAGAACTTGATAAATGTTAGGAAAAGAGTCTCCTCATCACTTCAAATTTTATCTTTTTTGGCAATCCAAATCTATTGCAGTATTTTGTAAACAACAATTTGGGAGGCAGTACTTTTTTCTTTTTTTTGTTTGTCACTGTGCAGGAAGCACTCGTTTAGGTAACACCGAACCAAACCAAGCTGTTTTCCCTTGATAGGGCAATTTTAATCACTATCCATCCAATGGCGAAAGATTATCCACAGATGAATTCTATCTTACCTGAAATTGGCTCCTCGCTGCTTTTCCCCTACAAATCAATTTCTAACTATTACAGGCAAATATTTTAACAAGTTGTATGGCCAATACTCTGTTCCCAGTTATTGCTGTGAGCATCCTGTACCTCAGAGAAGTTATTTTCAGGTTTGCACCCATGCAAATGAAAAATAACTCCTTTTCTTTCAGTGTTACCAGTTCCTACACACATCTTTAAACACCTTATGTATATACTGTAACAGTATAGCATTATATGGAACTGCTTTAGGAAGTCTGAATATTTTTACTTAATATAGTCATGGTGAGTGTTCTTTACACTTGTCATCTGTAATTCTTCCTGTTCTTAAACTACACAGTTTAAAAGTTGTGAAGGTGGTGGTGGCATTTTCTACAAGCAAGCAGAAAAGAAAAAAAAAGGAATGAAAAAAAAGATGTTATTAAAAGAATATGTCATTGTCACAGTTCATACGCCTTGAAGCACTTTTGAGGCTTCATTCTCAGGAAAGAACAAACTTTAAACTTGCTGTCAGATAAAAATCTACAATATCTGTTGAATTCATATAATTGTGAGTAGAATGCAGACCTATTTATGTCTAAATTATGTCTCTCTTCAGGTAATGAAACTGTGCATCCTCTTGTGTATCTATCATGTACTTTGCTGCATAGGACAATCACACTGTGACAGCTTGAATGAAGGAGGACTCAGAAAATAGACAGCCAGTTTAAAATTCTTATTGAAACAATTTATTTTTGGAAGCTAGCGGCATACTCATTGCAGAAACAATAAAATCATTTCCCTGAGGAAGCTGGCACTTACCAATAGCCTTAAAGAAAGCTTATATTCATTGACTCATGTTTCTGGCAAGGACCATGGAAGGGGATTGAGTCCACCCTGTGCTTGAGGACCATTCTACCTGTGCCAGCTCTGAGCAGTGGTCCCTAGCTCTTTTTAAAGAGTCCGAGGCTAGAGGCTGCACAACCACCCATATGATCTTCTTCCCTGTCCTTATCATGTTTATTTTCTAATCTTCCTTGCTGTATTTTAAACCTGTTCTCTCTTGACCCATCCACCGTGGAACCGGAGAACAAATTCATCCTTTTCTCTTTACAGCAATCTTTCATATATTGGATATACACTCATATCTGTATTGTATAGCTATGTATGTTATTTTCCCTTCTTCCACTTTTCCCCCTTCGACATATATACCTTTTGGGTTTGGGGTTGTTTGGTTTTTTTGTTGTGTTTTGTTGGGGTTTTTTTTGTTTGGTTGGTTGGTTGGGTTTTTTTAGAATTTCCTTATAGGGCATATTTTGTAGATGTGCTCTCGTTTAGATTGTTCTTTCTTACTCTTTTAGTGAGCTACATATTTACTGAAGCCAGACCACAGCTACCGAACTTATCAAAAGCCATGTAAAGGAGGCTGCTTTACAAAGTGAAGTGTGCTTCTTTTTGTATTGTTTTATGTGATTTGACTTTCTCACTGCAGGTCTCTGACACTGTCCCTTTTGTACAGATTGTGATTCAAAGAACTACAGGTCTTTTTTCACTTTTTCACATAATTGAAGCTTTTTATCCTCCAGAACACCTGGTAATTCCCCCTTTCCCATTTGTATGGCTGATTGTATCTGCCGTATCTCTTGAATAGTACCCTCCTTTTTTCAGACCCAATCTCTAGTGTGTGAAAATCCTTCTAAATCGTACATTTGTTCTCCAGCATGATAAAGCCCCTCAGTTTGGTATGATCTGCAGTTATGTAAACATGTTTTCTGTGCCATCCCCAAGTTCATTAACATCCTTCTGACAATGAGCCGCTTGCATCAGCTCCCTAAATACCTTCATCCTCATTCTCTTGTTTACTTACATAATATCATATGAAACCGTGTCAAAAATCTAACTAAAGTGACATCCAACATGACATCCAATGTTTCTCCTCCACTGACAATTCCTCCTACTTTGTTGTGAGAGGGATGAGATTTGTTTTACATCTGTTTTTCTTGACAAACCTGTGTTGGCTGTTGCTCATTGTGTTATAACTGCTTAAAAGTATCCTGTTTACTTGCTCCAGTATCCTTTCTGGGCAGTGAAATTAAATAAATGAGTATATAACTTTCTATTTCCTTCTTTCCTTACAACAACACCATTTGTCTCTCTCTGTCCTGTAATACCCCTACACTGTAAATTCTCAAAGATGAACACTAGTAACTGAGATTTCATCAGCCAGTCCTTTAAGTCCAGCTGGTGGAAAAGTAGCAAATTTTGTTTGAATAATTTATCATTTAATACTCTTTTTTTCTGAAGAATAATCAAGTCTGAAATCCATCTGTTTTCCCAAGTATTAGTAACGCATGATTATTATTGTTATATCAATATAAGATGCAAAAATATTAAAAGGCTTCTCTTTCTCAGTGTTGCCTGTCAAAAATTTTCCAGTTCTCCTTGATACTGGAGTAATCATTTGCTTGAGCCTTTTCCACTTCTGGTAATGTACGTGAAATGACTTCATGTTACTCCTGATGTCCCTTGCTAGTTACATCTCATTTTCTGTCACCTTTTCTGATTTCATCCCTGCACGATCAAGATACATTTTTGTAGCTCTCCCAAGTAACATGACCCAGCTTCTCTTTTCTGGGTGCTTCATTCCCATCTGAGCTTCAGGAAGAGCTTGTGATAGTCGAGCTGATCTTTTACTGAGCCCCTTACCTCTTCTGCATGGCTAGCTCACTTACACTCTTAATGTTATTTGTTTGGGGAACTGCCAGTTCTCTTAAACATCTTTTTCCTCTGCATCAACTTCCCATTACATTATATTGAGTGGTTGTACAATTTCATTGCTGTCTACCTCCATGAAATATTTCAGTTTTGTTTTGGTATTGTTGGTTCTTTCTAAAATTATGGAATCACCCTATAAAAAACCCTGTGAAGTCAGAGTATATGTACATGTACATGTACTGTGTACACACGTGTATATATATATATACTTATACATACACATGCACACATTTCTCTCTCCCTCTTTGTAAAAAACACTGAGAACTTAAAAATTGCCTGGCTTTTCTGACCCAAATGATTCAGTTTAATACCTATAATACAAAATGAAAGATGATGGGTGAGTCACGGGAAAACAAGCTCATCATTCTGCTGCAGAATGGAAGCAGGCAGGACTACTTACTCCTTTTCTAATAATCCTGTAAGGAATTTTTTTGCTTTACATCAGCTATAGCTCATAGGTGGAGGACATGTGAAGATGGAATGGACCCATCTGGCTCCTGGATTAGAGATGTACATGTGATCTTGTAGACATTTATTCTTACATTTATTGTTTATTCTCGGTTTCACCACACGAGGGGTTTAAGAAATAGGATTAATGTTGGACTTGCTTCCTGACTTCAGCCTCCCAGGAAAGCTCCGAGCAGGTAGAGAACTGTGCCAGTTCACATCATCCCGCTGGCTCACAGGGAACAAATTCCTCAGATGTTGTATCTGTCACTGAAAAAGGATATCTTTAAAATATGTTTTCGTTTCCGTCTCCCACAAGGACTTATTCTATGATGCTTGGCACATTTCTGTGTCCATCTCTATAATGAGCATAATCTCTCATTTTCCTGCAAAAGTTCAGTACGACAGAAGAGGGAAAATATTTCAAATTAAGCAGCAGCCACCTGCATTGGTTCTAAGCATACTGCACTTTGCTATAAAGATTTTCTGTAAGCATGTTTCAGTATTTGTCTTTCTCTTGTATATTTTTAATCACCCAAATTAGCGTATTTTTATTTCTCTCATGTTGTCTAAATATGAAATCATTTATGGCAAGGACTAATTTTTTTGTTTGTTTCTGAAGAACCATTTACTGCTTATGAGAGTGCTTAAAATAAATTGGTAGTAGTAACTTACAATATATGCCGGATACAAAAGTTGATAGTATTTAAGAGGCTATTTCTCACCAGATATTCCTATGGACATCCCTATGGATATATATGCCTCTTGGCACCCACTGCTTATAAAACAGGAACGTACCCTCCTAAAAAGCCAAGGACGTACTTTTCAATTGTTATGCAGTATTTATAAGCACGGATATCGGTAAAATAACGGTGTATGAGTTCTCAAGCAGACGTGCACAAACAACTCTGTAAACCCCGTGCATGATTAACGCGGAGCCGGTCGCACCGCACGGGGGTGACCGCCGGCAGCCCAGGTGTACCCGCAGCGCACAGCTGCGCTTCCCTCGAGTTTCTCTGCTGAAAGCCTTGCCTTTAGTTTCTCATATATTTTCCAGACGTTAATGGCTTACACGGAGGCCTCCGACAGAAACACCTGCCATAAGGTCACCTTCCCCCCCCTCACAAAGCGCTCCCTGCGACAGGAAGCGAAGGGGAGTGCGGCGCCTCCTGCCCTGCAAGATGGCTCCGGGGGAGCGGGGTGCCCTGCTTCCCCAAGCTCCACGAGGGTACGGCATCAGGTCTGAACGCAGGAGGACTGCAGACGGGAACGGCCGCGGAGCCGCCGGCCGCGCGGCGCTCGGGGCCGCCTCACCGCCCCCCGGACGGGCCGGCGCGGCTCGGCTCGTACAGTGCCGGCTCAAGCGAGGCCGCCTCCCGCAGGTACGGGCGAGAGTGCAAGGATGCCAGCACCCCGACCCCCCAAAGCGTGCTGCTCCCGGCGTGGGATGCAGAGTCCCAGCCGCCCTCCCTCCGCTGCCGCTTCCCCCCGCGGCGGGCGGAAGGTGGTCGGCAGGGGGGAGGCCCGCGCCCCCGGTGCAGCTGCCGGGCATGCGCGGTGCCCCCGGAACATGGCGGCGGCGTGAGGCGGGCGACGGACAGGAGCGGCTTGACAGGCGCGCGAGCCTTCACGGACCCGCTTCCCGCGCGCTCGGTGAGTGGCGGCGGCTCTCCTGCAGTGGCGGGCGGCAAGAGGGAGGGAGGAAGGAGCGGGAGAGTAAAGGGAGCTCCCACCCTGACCTCCGCCCGCCGTGGCCGCGCCGGGCGCCTCGGGGAAAGCAAAGCAGTGGCCCAGTTCCCTCTTCCCTGTCCCCCTCATTCGTCTCCGTGGTGCCTCCCCTTGCCGCCCCGCGCCAGCCCCGCCTCGCTGAAGGCGGCAGCGGGTCATCCCAGGGCTGCCCCATGCTTAAACACTGCGTCCCAGCCTCCCGGATCTGCCCTCTCCCCTCCTGGGCGGGCTGAGCGCCCGGCGCGGCTCTGGAAAACCGCTGGTGGCTGAGTCAGGGGCGCAGCAGCAAGAGTGGGCAGCGGGAGCCGCTCCCCCGGCGAGAGGAGCGTGGCGGCTCTGCCTTCCGGCACCAACAGAGCTCCTTTCCGAGGGATTTTGTGTCTGTGTGTACGGGGTGGTCGCGGCTGCCAGGCAGCAGGAGCGTGTGCGGCTCGGGAGGTCTCGGGGAGCGCCAATGCCTGCCGCCCGCCGGAGCAGCGGGGCCGGCGGTGTTTGACAGCAGCGCCGGGAGGACACGCCTCTCCTGCCCGCGGCGGCTCCGCTCACAACCCGACGGCGGCGGCTCTGCGCCCTCCTGGCCGGGGCTGCCACTGCCCCGCTCCTCCCCGGCCAGCTCCGATGCTGGCGTGGTCCTAGGGAACGGTCGTTACCCATAAAAGTGGATGCGCGTTAGGAATTACGTGACTGGGAGCGAGCTCTTGTGTTGGGTAGGGGCCGGAGACTGCGCGGCCGAAGGGGGCCGGTCAGTGGCAGAGGAGCGGGGAGGCACTGGCTGACTGGCGGCGTTCTGAACCGCTCCTGGTTCATGTGCAGTTGAACGGCGTGTGTGGCATGCGTTGATTGCTGAATTAAAGGGGGTGTCTTGCATGGGGAATCGTATTTTCCATCACTGTGGAGTGGCCCAGAGAAGTTGTTACAGTATGAAAAGTTCTGTTCCGACTGTGTTGTGCATCAGCGTTGTCTGTAGCACCTGGGACAAGCTGTGAAGTAGATTGCAGTGCTTTAGTAGTTAAATTAATATTTAATATTAATAATTAATATTCAAGTTAAATTTTGTGCGCAGTTATTGTTTGGGAGAGATGCTTTAAGCGTTTTTAAAGATCTTTTAACTAGTTGCTTACTGCAGTTTAAAGCTGAAGCCTTTAACCGAAACAGTTACTTTTGGTTTTCACCTGATTAATTGGGCTGTAGGAGATAGCTAGAAATAATTTTAAAACCTTAAAAGTTTAATGAAGAGGTGTTATCTTAGTTATAAATACTGTTATCTTAGTGAGTTCTAATAGTATAAATCTTACATGTGACTCATGTATATTCTAACTAATGTAGCCTGAAACAAAAAGCAGACTCTGTAGATATGACAGTAGCTTTTCAGAGCGTCCTGTGTCTGACTTGTAAACAGCTCTTCAAACTTGACTGGTTGTGAATTTTTTATTATTCAAAGTAGCAGTCTTAAACCTTTGGATTTTTAAAGCTTCTTTAAAGATTTTTTTAAACTTTACTCTTTGAAAGCCACAGGGCAAAGCAGTCGTCGAGGCAGTTGCTTAGGCTCAGTAACCACTGCAGCACTTGTGCAGGTGGGAAGAGTAATGGCAGGAAGGCATTTGCTGAATTACAGGCATGTTTTAGGCTGTCATGTTAACATCGGGTAATAAAGAGGGGAGTGAACGAGTTGCGATGTACCAGTTCCCCACGGGCCACCATCAGGTGCTGCTCACTGGTAGCATGTCCAGGGAGCAAACTTGTACAACCAGGCTGTGTGCTTGGAGCTGGGGGAGCTGGTTTTCTCCCTTAGGGTGTCGTAAAATGTAAGTACTATTTAAGGATGATATTACTTGAATTGATGTGAAGAAAAAGCTCTTCTGCTGGTACTTTAAGGGAAGTTCTGCAAGCGGGAGGCAGCAGAAAGGTGTATATGGTAAAACTGGAGATCTGGAAGTACTTGTATAGCTTTTAATTTTAACAAGGTCTGGTCTAAAATGTGAAAACTAATGTTTACGGATTTTATTTGAGACTCAGCTGATGGAGTTTATGCTCTAGTTTTCTATTTGGTGTACATTGGTGGTAATATTTGTGTAATAAGGCAATAATGTTTGTATAGTATCTTGTATCAAGTAGGTTGTTTGGTCTTGTGTATTTTTACAGTAATATTCACATGTAGCAAAATCAAATGCTGGCTTTGATTGTGTGTTATAACTGTTATAAGAAGTATAAAGTATTTTCACACCGATTAGAAGCTGTATAGATATGCAAACGTGACTGTGTCTTATTAGATTGTTCTGAAAATTTTGTCATATGTTAAGTGTTGATCTTGATGGAGGGAGGTTAGGGAAGAAGCAATGACAGTCCTCTCAAATATGTTTCCTCAGACTTTGAATGTGGTGATGCCTTTTTTCCTTCTCTGTGCTACCCTTGCTGTACCCATGCTCTCATGAGGCGGAGGCATTGTTTTCTGGAGTAGCTTCATGAGTACAAAAGAGGCATTGAGAGAGTGTTTCTTTTACAAAACCAAGTGTAAATTTGTTTTCGCTAGTGTGAAATTTGCAGTGCTGAGAAAGTATTCCAATGTCTGTCTAAAAGTTGTGTGTATAAAACACGGATGCAGCTTTACTTGAGAAACTGTGAGAAAGCCTGAAGTAAACATAGGTAGCTCCTTCTGCCTGTTGCACATGGGTGCCTTTCTCATGATTTTGCCTCATTGTTGTCTTACTGTTCCAATGGGATCGTGAACTGTGAGTGAGCCCTGTTTACTCCCATTACTGTTGCAGTCAATCCATAATGGAGTGGATGTACAGGGAGAAATCAGGTCCTCAGTAACTATCCCTTGGTACTAAATGGCATCACTAACAGGAAATAGCATTTGTCATTGACAATCTACTGTATTTTCTAAATATAGAACGAATTACAGGTAGAGACCAGGACACTGCTTCTAGGAGCCTACAAAAGGAAGGTTGTTAACCAACTTCTTGAACTCTGCATCTGCAGGGCATTTAGAGTTCTCTTCATTCCCGTTTGAAAGAAATAGCCTTAGGCACCCAGCCTCAGTGCTGATTGCTTCTTCCAGAGATTAGAATCTTAAATGAAAAGGAGAATAACCTTTGTGTTCTTCAAAGTGTAAGACATGAAACATAAATGGCCCAGAAGTCCGATAATTTTCTAGCATGTGGGAAAAGCTAGAAAATCTGGTATAAAGTTGAGGCTTAATAGAACAATTTTTAAATATAAAACAATGGAAATGTTAAATAGAAAATTATTTGTACTTGAATGTTACAGGTGTTTTCATTGCATGTGGTAGCCCTGATATTTTTGCGAATACTTCTGATTTGCAGTTTGGCTCAATGTAATTTGAAGTTAATAATCTGTTAATATTCTGATATGATTTGGTATATGATTCTTTTTTTTTCTTTTTCCCCCCACTGTGGTTTTTGTTTTGGCGTATTGGAGTGGTTTTTCCAATACAATTTGTACAGCTTCTTTGGAGACTTCTTTTAAGGTCCAAATGTCCTATAATTTGGTGATAACATGATGTAGTTGTAGGAAGCTTTAATATTAGTTAATATTAAGTTTAATATTAGCATATAGCAGTTCAGATTGTTCTCGCATTGTAGCAAAGACTGGTAATGGTGAGGTACATGTGATGTGTGTGAACAGTTTTAATTACCATCTCTAAGTGGAGAGATGATTCATTTGCTTGAGGTAAAGCCTATAAGAAGTGAAATAGTGAAGTCCTTAAGGGACTTGTCTATTTTAAGAGTATATTTCTGTGTGAATACCATTTTTATGCCTTCATGCACTTGCTAGCTGACTTGGCTGCACAGGCAATGAGGCCTGAGGGTGTGTGCCCAGCTCCTACAACTTCTCGCCCCTGCAGCAGTGCTGGAGGTGGAGCAACAATGCTGCCTGTTGCTCCTGGAAGCAGTGAGAGAGGATTTGGTGAGTGATCAGCTCAGTCCGTGTGTGGTTGTGTGTGTAAACTCCTCACATTGCCCAAAATTTGTATCCTATGTCTGATCTCTTTGAGCATATCTACCTATTGTCTTTTGGGATGGGCAAGGGGAGCTTGCAGGAGTGGATGGCTGGCTTCAAGTAGCTGATCCAACACTGAGCAGACTCCCCTTTTGTCTGCAGCAGGTATATAGACAAAGAGTAACCGATGCATAAATGGTGGTGATGACCCTCAGAGGCACTCGTATCCCTTCCTTGTAGTGTTTTCACTTGGTCAGCAACGACATAGAAACGAGAGTCCAGAGCTGCATGACAGCCTTTCAGAAGGTAGCAACTGTCTTTAGAAGCTTCCTTATCTCTTTTATTCAGGCTTGCTCTGGTAATTTGTCTTGTATGCAGTAGACATTGGGCACAGGTATATACAACTGGACCATTTGTGGCAGAGGGCGTATACTGTTTCCTGCTCTTAGCAACTCTCCTCCCAAGATCCCTGTTACAAAAAGTAATGACTTTAGTTTCTGTGCCCTTGGAATAGTACCAAACCCCCAGTGTTTTCTTATATTAGACCTAATGAAATTGAAGAAGTATACACTTCTTTGCGATGGCAAGTTACATGTCTCTTTTAGCAGTGTAGATTCAAGACTCATTCGTAGTTCCGGACTTCAACAAAGGTGCCCGCTTTTGAGTAGTGATTGATAACGTTGCCTCAAATTGGTCCAATGCTAAGTGTGTGCTTACTGTGGGTTTTCCATGTGCTTTCTTCCTGCCTTTCTGAATTACTTAGACTCTAATATCAAAGCCTTTCTGAAATGGTGAAGCCTTTAACAGAATGTTAGTGCTCTTCCATTTGTTTCAGCAGGGGGGTAACCCCTCTGCTCCCCAGGGAAGCTGCTGTCTAGATAGCTTATGTCCAAAGTAATCCTAAAGTACTTTTTTCTTTTATTGATCTGTTACAATAATGCTATATGCAGCTTAAGTATGAATGGTGTTTTGGACTGGTATTTCTTTACCCTTAAATGGTATATTTTCTGCGCAGCTCCCCATTTGTATGTTGTCATCTAAAGCTAAGCAAGACATTGCATTAAAGGTAGATGTCCTACTTAAATAATTTGACTCTAGGCGGTCACAAATCAGGTCAAATTCTATTTAAGATATCAAGGGAATTCAGCCTTTCATGAAAGGGATGAATTTCTTTGATGGAAATCTGTTGTCTTCTCAAGGTAATATGATATCCTTTTTAGTGCAGGGCAAAGACCAGGTTGAGCCTTTCATCATCTCTAGCATACATTAGCTCAGGGAGCATCTGAAGTTTATAAAACTTACAAGAGGGTAGCACCATTTTAATGAGGTGCATACCTAAAATGAAGCATGAACCGTTATTTATGTACTGTATGGAATCTATCACAAATTAATGCAGGAAGGTTCAGTGCAAGAAGTGCCATTCTTGGGGCACTTTTAAAAGCCCATTAAAAAGCAGAGTTTGTTAAAGTGAGTCTTGTACATGGAGGAATGTGAAAGGGTATCAGAACTGCTAAATTTGGTGGAACTCCTTATTGTCACTGTCGTCTGTCAGGGGCTCAGAGATTAAAAGGGCTCTAGCATGTCTGATGGCACTTCTCATACCCTCTCTTGTATGTGTACCCTGCACTGGAGAGTTATAAAGAGGCAGATAATACTTTTATGGAAAGTTCAGAAAACTTGTACTGGTTTTAATAACAAAATAAACAGTGTTATAATTAGTGGAAAGACTTTGCATGGGGTGTGCAATTTCTTTTTCCAGATTGTTGTAGGAAGGACCTACATAGGTCCTTTGAATATTCTCCAGTGCTCAATGGTGTGGGCGCTGAGTGATGGAGTGAGGGGAGATCTCCTCCAGAAATGTGATCTCTAGAAGAAAGGGGGACGCTCTGCCTCTGTTCTGGGCTGGAGCTGCACACAACCAGTGACAGCTGTGCAGCCATGCTGAAGAAGAGGTGGAGGAGGTTGCCTGCTTCTTTTTTAATTAATAATCAGAAATGTTGTCCTGGTAAGTGGTAAAGAGAGAGATGGATTTGCTGTGGATGTTACTGATGCTTTGGGTCTTTCATCTTCTTCCATTTTTGAAGATGGAAGATACTACAAATAAATACTACAGCTGAGTATTGGCAGCAGTCAAGTTCTTTGAGCACTTCTGAGTTGTCTTCTGACCTATCAGCCCTTTGTTAGCTGCAGAAATGTTCAGCAGCACTGAATGTTGCTTACGAATGTTTGTCCAAATAGATGGACAGGTGGTTTTGGTGGCATCTGCATGCAGGATGAATTCCCTCTTTTGTGTGAGGGGATTAAAGAAGGATTTCCCTTTTTAGTTTGAGAAATAAGAAGTTGGAGAAACAGCGCAGCCATTGGTACCAGCAGCACAAGTGAGCCTAGGGCAGGAATGTGGGTCAGCCTGGAGACTGCAAGCAGCTCTTTGGGGTTTTCCCTTTAGAAATATCCTTTGGAAGGGGGAGCTATCGGGAAACTGCTTCAGGGTTGGTTTGGTTTTGTGCACTGACTAGGCACCAGGATGTGTGACCAATGTAGCTATCCCATTACATAAGCCAGGGTAAACCACTGAGCATTGCAGTGGCAGATGTGGTGAAAAGAGTTCTGTCTTTGTTACTGTAGAGTGGCAGGAGTCCCAGCTAGCATTATGTTGTTTAGATTCTCAAGTGGGGAGAGAGAAACAGATACTTTAAGCACTGGAAGAAGATAGTGGCAGAAGTATGTTGCTGTTGGCATTGAGAACAAGCAAAGGGAGGCAAGTGTGTTGCTCTGAAACAAGCTAACTCCACTGGGGATCCTGTGCAGAAACGTCCCAAGGCTGTTCTCCATGCCTTCAATGAAAAAAAAAAAAAATAGAAATTGTGCATGCTATTTGATGTTCATAGATTTCTGCACCAGACTGAAGGTGTTTGTGTTTCTCTAGATAATCTGTCGGATGAATAAAGACTCTGGACCACAGGGGTGGGATTGCTGGCTGCGTAGTATGTGGGTAGAGATCTGTTAGATAATATCTGAACTGAGCTTCCACAGCCCTTTTCAAGTTTGGAGGCAATGTAGATGGGAGGAAGGCAGAATTGCCTAAGAGGTTGTAAAATCCCTTTTCCACCATCCCTCCTCCGCTTGTCTTCCTCCCCCTTGTCCACTTATGTACACATACTCTCTGACTGCTGCTTTTAAAGCCAGTGCAATTGCTTGTTCTCCAAAGACAAGTGCAGAAAAGTTCTATAGGGATCTCTAGCATCTGGGAATCTCTTACTATGTTTGCAACAGCAATTTTTTTTTTCTCTCCCCTACCTGCTGTATTTACACTGTGCTGAAAGTATGCTTGGTGCCTCACAGAACAAATAATTCGAGAGCTCTCTTCTCTGTCAAGGGAGGCTGAGCTGAAGGCAAAGGAGATGCTTTGGGGTGTAGAGAGAATTTCATGCAGGTATGTAGATCTTAGCTTGTGCTATATGATACAAAATTGTGGGGTTTTGTGCATAAATTAGTTTGCTTGATGAACAAAATTTGAGTTTCGCATTTGAACAAAGCCAGGTTGAATAATGATGATGAATGTTTTCACGAAGAGTACTCCGGGCTTGAAGGGGGAAGTGGAAAACAGCACAGAGGTTTCAGTGAGCTCAATTCACCAAAATGTTTAAACAATTTGTCAAACTCTTGTGCTACTGTAAATAAGTACTAGTAAACTACTTAAAATGGACAGTTTAACTTAAAATAGAACTATAAGCTTTGTGAGCTGTATTTTTGATTTATTTGAATATAACATTAAAATACCCTTTCATGGGGGAAGACTGGCATTTTAAGAATATTTAAAGCTGTTAATGGCCAGTCAGCCGCTTTGCTGAACTGCTGACTTCACACATACCATTTCCTTTTACAGGTTTTTACAACCCCACATCTTCCGACTTTTAAAGCAGAATGGGGAGAGAAGGAAAGAGAAAAGCTATTTTTATTTTCCACTGGTAGCCATAGAGCAGCTTTAAACTTTAATTTGTAAAATTACTGTGAAATCTGTAATTGTTGAATCTACATGACATAAATTGTTTCTGTTGCGTGTTGACACAAGCTATGCTGTTTAGTTTGGAGGCTTCAGTTTTCCGCTTTTCTCTTTTATAAGTATTTCTTGTTTCAGGAATTTTTGGGACACATCTTTGGTCTAAAACCTATTAGCGTTGCTTTTTAAAATACACAATGCCTTGCTGTGTACTGAATAATACACTTAGTATGGTTTGAGAGTTTAGAGAGGTTTTTGTAGTCTTGAAATGTATGACTTACTGTAATTACAGTTGCTCGTATTCTAAAGCAGATCATAAACTTACCTGGAGAGAGGGCAGAACAGTTATAGGCAGTATTTTACTGCTGACAGCTTAAAAGTTTGTTTATGCTAATCACTTCATAAATAGTGAGCAGTACACTACGGGTGACTTTCTGAGGAATTTTGCAAGTGTAGAAAGTCTCTTCTTGATGTTAAGGCAAGTGACATTATGAAATGATACTTGTAAAGCACTAAGTACCCACTTGCTTCCTTTAACAACTTAAGAAATACTTCAACTTAGTTGTTGTAATAATACATATAGCTAGCTAATAGTTATTCTTTTGAAAGCTTGTAAATTTGACAAAAGCCTGTCTCTCCTAGGTCTGTTCAGATACATCAGCTCGTTACAAGTTCTGCTTTATGAAAACATGGAAATTTCATTTGCTTTCCTTGAAAGAACTATAAAGCTTGTGTTACATTTTATAAGCTTCTGATACATTCGTGTAAGTTTTTTTTTTTCTAGTCTTCAAGATCTTTCTTTTCTATGATGATGCCACGGTATGCTCTAAAAGGTGTGAATTATTTCTCTTACAGAAATGAGGAAGTATATGCTGTTGTGTTTTGAAGTGTATTCAGTAAGTCTACACATTGGATAACTTGCTGGAAAGTAAATTTTCAAGTACTGGAAATTTGGAAGTATTGCATGTTATAGAAATACTCCTTTTAAGTCTTCCTCTCTTTATTTGCCTCTTTAAACCTCTTTGGGAATTGTGAAAATAGTATGAAGTAGGGTTTTTATTCGAGAGATAACTGGTCAGTAGATGATTAGGTTTAAAAAAAGGTATTCCAGATTCATGAAGATGACTTTCAAGGAATGCAGTCAAGTCACATTGTGTTTGAGAAGTGACTGATGCCTGTTAGGCACGTTACCCGTGTGTGGAAGCTGGAGAGGGAGCTGCAGCTGCTGGTCTGTGTGTCGGTCCATGGAGGAGGCTGTGCAGGTCCTTTTCTTGAGGAAATACTCTGCTGTATTGGCCATAACAAACAGCAAGAATGAGGTGAGGAGCAGTAACAGCAATGGGAGCATGGTGATATTGGCCAGTGGTTGTAAATAGTGCCTCTTGTGTTTCTAAAGCTGACAGCATGTGAATGCTGGTGGTGAAAGCAAACGTAGTACTTGTACGTACAAAAGAGTTCGGAGAGAATAATCTTTTTGCTTACGTTGTGCCTATTCTCTGTCTCTCTAACTGGTTTTGCTGTTCAAACTATGTGTTTCCCCTTTCCCCTCCTTGTGTATGGAAATTTGATCTGGAAGCATTTGTAAAAGAAAAAAAATGACAGAAGAGAGGGGCAACTAAACCTCCTTGTTCAGATTGATTCTGAAAAATGTCTGCCTGTATTTCAAGCTAAGATTAAGAAGAACTTAATCTATGTTTCAGAGTGGATGTTTTGTTGGATTCCTCTTCTGTGCTGTGTATCCATGTAAAAGAATAGTCTCAGTCCTTATCCAGTGGGGGCTGCTCATTGACAGCTGTCCCTTCATCCCCAGAGGATGGCAATGATGAGGTCTGAGTTACTGCATTCATACCACTGGTAGGGTCAAAAAGCTAACTGGCTCTGAAATCAGTGTCTCTATCTTACTTCCAAGAATGAGATATAGTCATTGATGGAAAAACCTTTAATCTTTTTGATGGGGACTAAACCAACAATCTGCTGGTTGCTCAGGCTTTTAAAAAATGTTATGTTTATGTCTGTAATTCTGTGCTGTGTATTTTTTATGAGCAGGCATGCTATCAAGGTGAACTGGGAAGTCCTAGATAGGCATGATTTTTTTTGAGGACATTCAGCTTACTTGAGTGCCTGTCTTACAGTGAGAAGGATAATGGAGAGATCTTGCAGGCAAAACAGAGAGTGTTTTTGACATCTTCTCTGGAATACTAGCTTCTCTGAAATGCAGCAATACATGTCCTTTGAGTAATTCTTTCAAAATCAGAAGAGCAAAGTTAGAGAGGAATAATGTTTTCCATCCTGTAGTCTGACACCTAGCATTATGCAGTAGCAATGAGGAGAGGGTGAGAGCATCAGCTTGTCTGCTAATATACTGCTTTGTGACAAAGGGCTTGCACAGTGGGAGGTGGCTAGTAGAAGTGATTTGGGGATTAACAATAAAAACTTCAGTGAGGGATTAAGGGCAGATGAATGCTTTCTATCTTGATTTTTTAAAAAAGTAACTGATGTAAGGGATGGTAATCAGAGATAAAAAACCACCTCAGTTTACAGGATGAATTGAGATGTAAATTGCATAAATAATACACTTCATGAGTGTGGAGATCCTGCACTACTGTTTAAATTGGATATATTTTGATGATGAATACTGTGTTACCCTAGGTTCATGTCTTTTTGGGATTTGACCATTTTCTAGCAATCGCTGTGCTTAGCTTGATCCCTGTAACTTTGATTTTCATTCTGCTGCTTTGCACATCCTAATGCCATTATGCTTCAGCCTTGCCATTGCGTTTATTTGCTGGTATATTCCTGACCTGTTTTTTTTTTTCATTTTTTCCCTTTCATTTCTAGAAAGCTTCTAGAAGCTGCTAGATTAAGTTCTTAACCTCAGCTTTCTGTATCACTCAGCTTGCTTGCTGAGGTGCACATACAAGAGCACCACGAGCTCTGTCCTTGCTACATAATTTTGCCCAAACTCTCTGGAAGTTTCTCTCTTGTATTTGCTGGTAGTTCTCTTCTGTGGTGGGTGTACTGTGGGTTGAGCAAGGCTGGTGATGGTGAGTGCAACGTTAAGAGATCTCTGTCTTGGTTAGCAAAGGATATAACTGCCTTCCTTATGGTTTGCTGCTTAATTGCTTGAGATGATGGAAAGCTGTTCCTAGGTCTGCCCCTGCAAAAGAAGTTATGCTTTGTTTCAGACTGATCCTGCTCTGTGTTGGAGGTAACTGGTTTTCATTTTGCTCTAGTTCAGCAGCATGAGCAATTGTTAGAGGCTCAGAAATACTGTTCTTGAATGTTTTCTGTGACAAACAGCGCTATCTACAAGCTAATTTAATAGTGGCTTTAAATTGAATACTTAGGTGTAAGGGGGTTTTAAGTAGCACCTCTCTGAAACAGTGGCGTATTTTATTCCTGAGTTGGATTTGCCGCATTTCAGGCAGCACTTTCAGAACTTTCAGTTGTCTTATATTTTTAACAGGCTGGTGGGCACGCTGTAAAACAGCCTATCTGGTACAACACAAGCTAATGAAAAGCTGGAATCCTTTTTATGTTCTGACAGACGCTCCGGTTGTGCTAAACTTGATGACTATCACTGCGGGGTTGGAATCTTTATTACTGCACCAAGTGCAATCTGGTACTTGGAGCAAAAAGATAAAAACCATGCACTCTTTTAAAGTAATCTGTAAAAACAGTTACTTTGACTCTGCATCACCTTTTACGATTTATTACTTGCAGTGGAAAAGCTTTGAATTTTTGGGGGAGTCTATGAAAGTATCAAGTATTTCAAATCTATCTTGTGGCTTAAAAGGATTTCTGGTCTTAATCCTGATGATCACTTATGCTATGAATGCTATTGTGTAGCAAAACCTGCTTATTTTATGGTAGGATTCAGTTTTATTTATAACTGCTTTCAAGTCTCAATCTTGAGAGTTTTTGTAATAACGGTCTACCATGTTCACACACACACACACACACAAAATGAATTCTTCCGTCAATGGCATTTTTAAAGCCATATTTAATTAGCTTTAGCCATGGGACTTGAACACAGAGTTCAAAAAACTAGGTGCTGGAGTTTGTAATGTAATGTACCTTACAAACTAATCACAGTAATGTATGCACACACACACAAAATTAAAGGTTGGTTTTGCTGTTTTGCAATAGTTTAGCTAATCTGGCCCTTCTAGTTTCTAAACATTACAATAATGTGGCTTGCCACTTTTATCTGCAGTTAGCGTTCCCCTATCAGGTTCTTTCTGCTCTATTACAAGTCATAGTGGGCAGGGGTATCAGTGAGCACATGGGCTTTTGTGTAGATCTCTTACATGAGTGTTTTGTTCTCACTTCTACCGTAGTTGTGCAAGACTGTGTTTTACCCAAAGGTGTTTAAGTTGATGATTGTTTAACAAGTGAGGCAGGATGAGTGGGTTGTGTATAGAAGTCTTTCACCCATTTCTCAAGTAATGTTGGTGAAAAAAGGGATAAAGCATGTTTTATATCTTCGTATTAGAAATCCACAGGAAATGCAAATCATTATACAATGAATGGTCTAAAACAATGAAATTAAAGTTTGGGTTCTGTACCCTTGCTAGTTTGCTACATCCATTGTTTGCACGCTGTTCTACACATAGTTTGTTAAACATTTGCAGCTTAGTACCAGCAAGATAATTATACACCAATACAAAAAAAAAAAAAAAAAATCCTCCTTTCAAATAAAAAAACCAACCCAAACCCCAACAACAACCTCCCCCCTAACTTGTTGTATTACTACTCCACAGGAAACTGTTGTGCTGAAAGGAAGAATTAACTGGTCTTTCAACTTCAGCCTTTTTATTGTGAGAGGGGAGATCACAGAAGTGTTACCATGGGGAGAACAGCAGCTAAAGGTAAGGCCTAGTAGCTTTTATCCAAGAGGAAGGAAAATAAGGAACCTGCTGAATTCTCATTTTGAAGGTGGGTGGGATATTACTTGACAATTATACTGTTAGAATAAAGAATACAGTTTATGATATGTACTGAATACAGGTAAGTTCAAACTTCATATTGTTTTAGAGTAAATATGCTAAATTTGTCTTATCCTGGAGTTCTGCAAGTCGAACCAAAGCAGTTTTTTTCCTGTGACATCTTTGAAGCCGTTATGCTACTGTAAAATTGACGAATGTGTCTGGGTGTGATATTAAATAAAATGTAGTGCTTCATTCTGTAACTGCATATAATTTAGCAGGACAATAACTTAGTAGTAAAAGGAATAAAATTTTACCACCATGAATGGCATTAGCAGCTGTCTCTTGAAGACAAAATGTGCATTTTTGAAGAAATTCATCCATGAATACACAGTGTATTACAAAGGTGTGATTTCTGCAGTGTCAGGTCTGCCAAAGTTAATCATGAAATAACTGCTGAAATAAAGAGTGAAGCTTAAGAAGAAACAAGGGTGTTTGGGTTAGTGAAACAAAGAGAATGTGAAAAAAGACCCACTGTCTGAAACCAGGTTGCTGCTGCTTTTCAGAGCTTTCAGATGGGTAGTCCTCCCCCCTAAAAGGCTGCTAGCACTTTTCTATTTTTCTTGAGCTTTGCATCTTCAGCCCAAGCTGCTTTATGTGCTTGTGTGCTCCCTTGGTAAATAATTGCTTTTGTTATAATAGATTTTCTGTAATGGCAGGAGTCATCTGTGTAATTGTCGCACCAAGAGTTTATGGAGGAAGTCTGTCCCCTTCTCTTGTAGGTTTTCTGTATGGCTGTTGTCTAAATACACTAAAAGAGATACCCTGTTCTGGGCAGATAAGATAAGAATCCCAATAGGGAAGCACAAAAAGAAGGGAAAGGAGACATTTCATATTAACTCGGTCTATATATCTTCAACTGTGTGCAGTGAGGCTTAGCAATGGGTAGATTTAGCTCACAACCCTGGGTGGTATGGAGTGAAGAAGGCCTCCTCCTGAGCAGTGGTAAGTCTTAGTAAATTTCATCTGATGGTGAGTAACTATGTGGCATGGAAAGAGCAAAAGTCTCAGTCACACCAAAGCATTTCACATCCTTCAGGAAGAGACGAGGGGTTTCTTTGAGAAAAGTGGTCTCCTGCCATGCTTTGAACATCCATCGGAGTTGAAGATTTTAAGGTGGCTAAGAAATAGCTGTGGAAATCTCAAAAGCATGACAGTGAACTGCTTTTTGCCCATGTTGGATGGCAAGCATATAGCAAGTCTTAGAAGGTAACGCATATATGCTTCTTCATGTAGTACACCATTCTCTGATAAAAACTAATACTGTCAGAAGATGTCATCTTGCTTGTTGAAAAGTTAATTCTTCCCAGAAAGAAGTGTTGTGGATTTTTAAAGCATCTCAGACGAGAAGCTGGAGTTCAACATTGGAGTTTATAAGAGGAACTATACATTGGTCACCAGAATTATCTTTACCGGACCTTATATACTAAAATCGCTTTTTTTTTTTTTTTTTTTGCATCAAACTCAGTTAAGATAGCTTTTTTTTTTTTTTTTTTTTCCTCCTTGTCTCTAATTTCTTGCGTGATAGATGTGGTTCTGCCTGTCTGCTGTTGAGTAATCTTATCAGCAGAATTCTGTGGTTACAGATAGGGTGGGAGTAATGTAAACACATGAAGTTTTGAATTGGGAAGCAGAAAGCACTGTTTTAAATGATCTCACACTATGTTTTGTAGCTACAGCTTTAGTTTATGAAGTGCACCACAGAAAAACAGGTAGTTGGTGAACTATAGAACATACTACTTCTGTAATTTTAGTATATTCTGTATTCTAATATCGCTACCTAAAAGAAAATAATCTTTCATGGGGTTTTGAAAATAAGTTATTTAGCCTGTATTAGTATTATAGGCTAAATGTATACATAGCAAATATAAAAACTCTATATATTTGTATGTATAACTATTTTTTTTTAACTTTCTTTGAAAATGGTATCCCATTCCTTCATCTGAGCCGAGTAGCATGTGATGAAGTCCACAGCAGCTATATTTCATTTTTGTTCATGCTTTGACAAAATGGTCTAACACATATACTGTGTTTTACATTGGAAACTAGACTGAAACTTGTCTCTTTGAAAATGGACTTTATGAATAGAGGAAAATATATAATGACCTTTTTTTATGTCACCATGAGCTAATGTTTGTTCTGTCTCCAGTGTATGAATAAAGTGCCTATCTTCAAGTCCACTTTTCAGATTTCAAGGAATTTAGTCATTGACTGTAGCTAGGTGAAGGAGATGAAAAGAAAATACTCTTTGTACCTGCAGATGCATTTCCCTCTTTCATAACCTAATTTTTGAAGTTTGACCTCAAAGTTTGACCAAGCCGAGAGTCGTATGCTGAGGAAGTCGTCTTCCTTACCCCAGTGATTTGATATAATAGTCTTCTATGTCTTAGCTTTGTTTTCAGTGATCTTTTTGATCTTCGTTTTATTCAGACTTATTTTTGGGTGCTTCTGCATGTGCTGGGTGAGTTTTATGTCAATGTTTTATAATGTAAATTTCTGATTTCTGGCCATCAAAAACAAGTGATAGTGATGATGCTTTGGGTTTATTATGAATGAAAATACCTCCACCTCAAATGAAACAGATGTTTAAAGTGCTAGTAAGGAATCAGTTTCTTCTCGTTAATTAATGGCATTACCTCTTCTTATTCTTGTAGTTTTATAGTGGCTGATCATAAGAAAAATGTGTTGCCAAGTGTTCCATTTCAGCATTTGTATTAGCTGTGATATTTGTGAGGTAGGCACTAAACCTAACTGGTAAATGAAATAAATAATTTGGGTGGTGGTTGTCAGTGAGAACTCATCTGGTGTCCAGGCTGCGGTTTTTCATTCCTTCACCTGTTCTTAATGTCTCTCATCATGAAAGGCTGTCATGGTGTTTGAAATCTGGCACCGTTGGGTAGATACTCTTTCATGACTGTATCCTTTCAAGCTTTGGGTGTTCACAGGAAGCAGTTATTAATTCTCTTCTTCAGTAAGTCTCTTATGTGGGACTCTGTTGGATTTCCTTTTCAGAAGTAAGCAAATTGGAACTTAACCATTCTCTAAGCTGTCAGCCTGATGTCTGTGATAGTCTCATGATAGTTTTGGGGAAAACCTGACTAACTGAGCTTGTAGAACATGGCAAAAGGCTCTGCTGGTAGAGACTGCCACCACCCAGTAGAAAACCAGCTGGATTCAGTTCAATCCTGAAGAGGCTGGATGAAATGTATTTTGATCTGTGGAAGGGAGGAGGTGGATCACGGAATCATTAGGGTTGGAAGGGAATGTTAGCCTTGTGTCTAGTCATTGTTTCTGAACTATCTATAACGCTATCCCCGTTCAGATTTCCACTGGTATTTGTTGTTGGGACACAGGGTGTCCACTTGTGTGGCTTAACACCCTTCCTGATGAAGTACTGGGATTAGAACTCTGTAGGCCTCATCCGGCAGCATTTCAGCAGGTCCATCTAAAGTTGACCTTAAGGATTTTTCTTTGGGAACTTATCAAGTAAAAAATGTTCTAAAGCAAATTTCTGCCAGAAGAAAGAACGTGTAAGTCAAGAAAGAAGACTAAGTCGATGAGTAAATGTAGCATTTTCTTTCCTTTTCAAAAGACCCGTGGTAATCCCTGTATCTGCTTTAGGAGAAGCAGGCTATAGTTTTGCAACGTATGGTGAGCAGGTATGTAGCTGTAGATATATTTTCTAGGACTGTGGAGTCTGGGATATTTTTGGGAGATGTCTTGGCCCTGAGTCCACTAATAGGCTTTAATGGCCCTGACTCACCTCACCTGGGACCTCTCCTCATCCTGCCCAGAGCACCATGTCAGCCTGTGTCCCAGCGAAGCCAGAATAGGGCCAGTCTCCAGCTCCTCACAGCCTTCCCCTGCCAGGCCATGGGCCCATGGCCCATCCCATACTTAGCCTGTCCCCAGGGAGGGTACCCAGTGCTGGGGCTGCCCCCAGTGCCTCCACACTAGTGGCTGTTTGCCAGGGTGAGGGGTGGCCCCAGCTGGTGTAACCCTGCCTGGCTGCCCCTGAGGGGTCCCTGCCACTGTTGTGCACTGCCCAAAGGAGCACCACATCCGGCCCAGCACAGAGCCAGGTGGATGGCTTGTTCCCGCCTCACTGACCGATGAGGGAGGATTTGGGGACTGATGACAGAAGATTGTCATGATTCAGCTCTTGCTGTATGTGGCAATTCCTCAACAAATAATGAAAGATTTGTGAAAGAAATTATGAACATAATTTCTTCCTTTTCAGTAGTCCTTGTATTAAGAAGAGCCTTACAGAAAACACAGAAGAGAAACACTATTAGGGCTTAATATTTGCTGCAGAACAACCTGGATCTTGTGTGTCTGGTCACTAAATGCTACTTATTCTAGGTTAGAAGTGTTTTTATTTCATGTACCAGTCAATAGTGAAAGACATAAGTGTGAGTGAATATAAGAATCGCTACCAACAGAGTCTCAAGTGAGTAATCTCTTCACCTGTTAGTTTGGGCTAACTAGGATGACCCAAGGCGTGAGCTAAGGCATGCGCTTTCCCAGATGAGCGGCCCCATTCCTAGTGCTGAGGTGCTTACAAGACAGTTATTCTGCTACACAGAGCTTGATAAGCTTTTTAGATCTGAAAATGTACTTGCACTTTGGTTGCCAACTCAGTGTCAGATTTGAATTGTGCTTGAGTCTATGGGTGTCCAAAGCAGGTCATCAAACCAGTATTTTAAAGACTAAAAGGAATGAGTGGAACTGCCTCAGTCTTCTCCTTTCTACCTTCCCAGTCTCCTGGGTCTCTCATACATACTTAAATCCCCCCAAAATGAAATACTGCAGGCTCCTTGCTGTATGTGTGCAAAGATGAGTGATAGAGAAGGTAGATTCTTATGAATGATTTTTTTTTTTTTAATAACTGATGTGTGCGCTGAGATAACTGCTTGCCTGTGAGTATTCAAGAATTTAAATATAGAATGGAATCTTTAACTTGGAAGTATGCTTTTAGGTAAGTTCGTTTTTTCTTGGTTTTCAGTTCATGGTGGTCTAGGTAAGATTTAAAAAGATAACCAGTGATTCTGAGGATCTCAAATTGTGTGTAGCTCAAGTAAAGCTGTTAAAAAATTAGGATAGGGTTGCTCTTTGTGAGGCTAACACTACATTTTCTGCAACTAGATTTATTCTGATAATGTAATATAAAGTAGTCAAAAATAGTACTGCAGTGATTAAATGTATAGTACAAATACCTTTTTGATTATGTACTGAAATGAGTAAAGGAAGTCGATATTTGGAACAAGATATTCTGTATTGTTTGAATACATTCTGTGTTATGCTGGACATTGTTATGATGTGAATATTGCATTTATTATGTAATGGAATCTTGTCTTTTAGATTCAAAGAATATTAAAAAAGAGAAAGATGGAAAGAATCAGCAGGCAAACAACCCGTCTTTAAAAAGTGGTAGGTATTGCAGCTGTCAGGCTATTAGTTGAAGTACTGTAAAAGGAAAAGCGTGTATTTGGATTGCACTATATTCTGAGGCTTTTTTTGCAATCACTTTAGCTATTACTGGTGGGTAGTTAAAAACATACCTATACCATACATAACATATTGCTTTTGTCTAACTGTTATAAAAGTATGTTTTGGTATCGAAAATTATATTTGAAACTGCTTGATAGTTTTACTAGCCAAGACAAAGTACTCTTTGTATATATAATCAAAGATATTGTGTAAACAATAATTTTCTTAGATGATTACTGATATTTTTTCTTCTCATCATGTATTTCATGGTTTCATGACTTTGCTGCTGCAGTTATCTTCTCTTTCCTTAATGTGTTTGCTCATGCCAAAGAAAGGATTTTCAGTTTAATACCCTTGAGTTTTTAGGATCGCTAACTGGATTAAATTGCCTGAGATTCTAATTTTACTTTAAGCAAATTCTGTTTTCAAAAAAATTGTGTTTTTATAATAAACTGAGAAAACTACACACTTTCCAGAAATGATCCAGCTTCTTATCAAACTAAGACAGCCTCTGCCATCCTCCACAGGTGCCGTGGAGCAGCATATACATGGGATTGCTGACAGTTTATCTTTTGTGGCTGCATTGAGAGGGCAGCAGCATCCTTATATACCTTTCATATTTTCATGTACATTGCTTGAATATGTGGCAGTAAGAAATGATACCTTATTACCACCAGCCATAGTACAGCTTTCTGCTGTTACATTTGCCAGACTTAATTCTTCAATTTCTTGGAGTCCTAGTAGCCATCTTTGTTATTCTTCCCTGTTTCTTTGAGACAGGAAAGGAGGCATATTTGTGTCTTGTTTTCCCTCTTCTGCATTGTAAGAGGAGCTCCAGTCAAACTGGACTCGGATAGCATGTCTCTTTTAAAATAGTGTTGTCTGATGTAACAGACGGAGCCCCATAAACCACCCCCACCCCCCAGCAAAGTGCTTTTCTTATGTGGGTAAGATAACTGTATTTCATGAGTCACTGGAAAATGTCGCTGCTTCATTCTGCAAGGTGTTGAAAAAGCTTTGTAGAGAAGTAGTGCTAAGCAGGCAAGCCTTATTCTATCATCTGTGTTCTATGTTCAATCTGTGTTCAATCAGGACTATGCTGTTAATCTAGTGTCTGAGCACTGAATTTACTTGTGAAGTCTAGACTCAGCTGTGTCAAACACTTAGAGATGAGCGCCTTGCTCAAGATCATGGAAGATCTCTGATTTTTTTTTTTTTTTTTTTCTAATCCTGTGCTGTTACTTGTTGGTGGCAAGGACGGCAACAAGTTACTTGTTGAAGTTCGATGAAGAAAGATGCCTTACAATGCTCCGGGCTAGCATCCACGAAATCCTGGAGTTATCAGGGGGATGTGTGATAAGAAAAGCTGAAAAGGGTCGAAATACAGAGATGTACAAACAGGTGAAAAAATAGTCTAAAGTAGGTAGAGGACAGGAGGAGGAGAAAGGGTCTAATTGAATAATCACAACATATAGGAGGTACAAGGTATAAAGCAGGGTATGAAATACCCTGACACTTAAACTAATATGTTTGAAAGAGTATGCAAACGAAAATTAAACGGAGGCCTTATTTTTGACAAAGAAGGACTGTGGGATGAAGGCTGAAATGGTCATACAGTCATAGAATGGTTTGGGTTGGAAGGGACCTTAAGTGGTCCCTTGGGTTGGAAGTGCCAACCCCCCTGCAGCAGGCAAGGACACCTTCCATTAGACCAGGTTGCTCAAAGCCCCGTCCAACATGGCCTTGAACACTGCCAGGGATGGGGCAGCCACAGCTTCTGTGGGCAACCTGTGCCAATGTCTCACCACCCTTACAGTGAATAATTTTTTGTAATATCTGATCTCCTCTCTTTGTGTCAAAAGTCTCAGATACATGTGTGCCAAGGGGACCTAAGGGTGAGATGAGAGGACATGAGGTGCTCAGTCTGCTTAAACAGTGTTTAGGCTATGGTGATACTGTATTGTAACCTAAATAAACCAGGATCTTAAATTTTACCTAGGTAGAAGTGACATTTAACTCGTAGTTTAAATTTTCAATTTAAATTTTGTGAAACTTGGCTTAAACTAAACTGAACCATTATGTACAGTAAAAGATGACAGGGAGCACTTTAGCAAACGGGGCATTCCCCTATTCCTGGGAGCAGATGGGATATCTCCAAGAGTGCTGAGGTAGATGACCAATGTCACTGTGAGACTTCTCTCTCATTTTGGAGAGGTCATAGTGATTGGGGGAGTTTCATGATGACTGGAGGAGGATGAACAGTATGCTCAGCATCAAGAAGGACAAGAAGGGATCACCTGGGGAATTACAGGCTGGCCTGCCTGACTTCAGTCTTCAGGAAGACTATGAAGAAAAATCCTCCTGGAAGTCATTTACAAGCAAACTAAGGACAAAAATAAGGTTGGGAACAGCTGGTATGGATTTGCCAAGCGTGAGCCGTGTGTAACTGACTGCTTTCTGTGGTAAGTGATCCTGTAAACAAGGAGAGAGCAGTAGGTGTTGTTTGCCTTGACTTTAGCAAGGCTTTCTATAGGGTGTCTGTAGTGTCCTTTCAGCCAAACTGGTATGGTGTGATTTGGATAGGTGGATGGAAAATTGAATGACTGCCAGACAGTACAAGTTCCACCTATCGCTGGTAGCTAGTGGCATTTCTCAGAGGTGAGCCCTATGGCTGATGCTATTTATGCCTTACCAAGAGACAGGGACAACTTTACAACATGCTGTCAGCTAGTTTGTTGGCAGCATCTAACTGGGGAACTGTCTAGTAGGCTGGAAGGCAGAGCTGCCCTTCAGATGGACATCCCCATCCTAGAGAATTGTTCTGACAGGAACCCAGTAAGAGTAAAAGGCAGATGGAGGGTTCCTCATGCCCCTGGGCAGATTCGAGCCCTGAAGCAGCACAGGCAGGAAGCTGGCTGGCTGGAAAGCATTTCTGCAGGGAAAGCGCTGGAATCCTGGCAGGCAGCAAGCTGAGTGCGAGCCAGCAGTGTACTCTTGTGGTGAAAGATGTTAACTGCAAATCGAGTCCTAACAGCAAAACTGTAGGCAGCAGGCTGAGAGAAGGGATTTGCTGCTTTTTGGTATTTGTGAGACTGTATCTGCAGTGCTGTATTCAGCTCTGAGCTCCCCAGTACAAGGAAGACTGTTCTATACTGAAGCAGGCTGGCTGGCAGTCCAGCAAAAAAAATGAAGGAATTGGAATGCAAGATGTAAGCAGAAAACTGGTACTGAAACCAGAAAAATGGTTTCTTCAGCGAGAATAGAAAGCTTGTGGAGGATGGTCTTGCTGTCTTCAGTTACCTGACAGGTGGGTGTAGGGGGGACAGAGCCAGGCTTTGCCCAGAAAAGTTGAGGCTGCCCAATCCCTGGAAGTGTTCAAGGCCAGCCTGGATGGGGCTTTAAGCCACCTTGTCTAGTGGAAGGTTGGAACCCATGGCAGGGGTGTTGGAACTAGGTTATCTTTAAGGTCTCTTACAGCCCGAACCATTCTGTGATTCCCTCAGAGACAGTGGAAGGATGAGAAGTAACAGCAGTGGCTGGAGCATAAGAAATTCCTGCGTGATGGAAAGAAAAAAAAAACAACATATTGAGGGTGATGGAACCCTGGAGGAACAGGAGACTGAGCTAGAGACCTCCTGGGGTCCCTTTTAGCTTGAGTTACTTCGTGATTGGCAGGTTTGACAGGAAGTGATAGGGTATTGATACAGAACTGCAGAGAGCATCAAGGGTCATTGACCCATGGGTTGTTGCCAGGAGTGCTGGCAACTATGGCATAAACTTATTTCCTCCATTTTCAAATTAGGCTGTTTGCCCATGCTGATTGTCTTGGATCACTGTTTTAGAGTCTCAGTCCTGTGTTGATAAAAACTGGGGTTTGTTTGTTTGTTTTGTTTACAAAAGGTCCTAGTTTCATTCTGGTGTAACATATTTCCTGCTTCCAGTATATGCTGGCATGTTATTCAGCATGAAAATTCCTTTCTCTCTAGTTTTCACTTTGCTGGTGGGTTACAAAGTTGTGCTTGTTGCATAATGGGTTTTTCTTAAGCTTTTTTAATTCAGCCTGCGGATTTGAGTGGGAAGAGAATTGCATGTTAAGTCATTTAGTGAGAGCTAATTTTCTTAAGGTTTTCTGTTTCTCAGAAGTTGCATGTTTTCAAGGGATTTAGAATTAGAAATATATATAAAACAACTACTTCTTTACCTGTGGACACTGAGAATACAGAGAAGCTTTTTGTGCAGAGATTTTTTTTTCAATGTGATTATCTTCCTAGGCATGCATCTTACATGTTGCAAGCATACATTCATCTCCTGTTTCTATGAGTGCAGTAATTAAATTATAATTAGCACTATCTCTGAGAGCTTGGTTTTAATTTAATACAGCGTATCTTCACAGGTGGAGAGGTTCTAATTTCAATTTCAGGTCATTTGTGCTTGATGAAAGAGGTTTTGATAGCCAGGAGTTAAAGCAAAGAGCCAGGAAGTGTTTTCCTCTTGGCTTTATCTGCAGCTGGGTGCTTATGTTACCTTATGTGTCTTTCTAGTGAATATTCCCTTGGAAAAAAAAAGAAAATCTGTTTGTTTCCTGCTCTAATTTTGGGTCATCCCACCAAATTTACAGTCCTGTTAAAAAAATTGAGATCATTTGGGAAGTGATGGTATATAGAGGTAATTATTTTGGAGGTTTATCCTGGTGAAAGGTGCAGTATCTAAAATACCTACATTTATATGGTCCTTAACATGGTGAGGCTCTGATTCATAATTACAGCTTTTACATCATGTTTTGCATCATTTTACATCAGAGATAGCTGGGACATAGCTAACATTTTCTTTTAGGTACGTTTAATTTTACTGAATTTGGTACTTTAAAGTTTACTAAGGTAAACTGATTAAAATAACATTTATTTATTTTTAAATCAGAAGTCAAACATAAGCAGCAACTTTATTATTAAACTCAAAGAAAATAAATATAAGATGAAGCTTCCATAACAGTTCATCGTAGTTAATTTTTGCAGTGTCCTTGGCCTGTCAGTGAAAAGAGCAATGGATTTGGAAGCTGCTTTCTGGAGAAAGCTCTGAAGTGCCATTTCCTGAGCATGCCTTCCTGAAATACAAATACCTAACATATGCTTAAGTTAATGTACCCTGCCTTTTGTCAGTAATACAAAAATGATGTAATGGTATAAATTTGTGAAGAAAATTTTCATTCCAAAATAAGCAGACTTTTAAGATATTGCATGGAAATGCCTTTGTTACTGGCCTACATGCAGTCCAGACCACCAAATTAACAGCTTTTGAGATTTTACTGGCTTGTTACATAGCTAACGACCACATGGCCTCTGCAGTGTCAAGGACAAATCACTTGTACACTTTTGAGTCTGTTATGCCAAAAAGGATCTTGGCAGATCAAGGGGGTAGTTCTCTTCTACTTGAGGTGCTGTATACTTTCAACTAAATGATGTGCTAATGCAGGCAGACTCTGTTCGAGCCACTGTGCATCCTTCAGAGAAGCAGTGTGAGAGTGCTGGAAAATGCTGCCATATTCAGATTATTTCTTTGCTTCTTCTCTCTCCTTAATGTTGCAGAGATGTGTTTAACTGTGCACGGTGGTGTTTTGGGGAAGATTAGTATAAACCCAGTGTGGTCTCTCCATTGTCACCAAGGATTTTTGCTATAAGCTGTGTGATTGGCCGTTGCTGAGCCACTGGGTGGCATCACTGCATCATTTTGGGGTTCATGGGTGATTTACTCTTCAGGAACATCAGAAAGATGCCAGCTGCCCAAACAAGAAAAATAAGCAAAATTGCTCACTTAGATAATTGAGGAACAAAAGCATTAGCTTTTGCCATTATAGCTTTTCTCTTGTGCTTTATATTAATTTATATATTTATAATTTATAATGCTTGCTTATGTCTTTAATGTTAGTATTTCATACTGTTGCATTCATGCAAAACTAATAAACTGATTAAATCAAATGCAAAATACACTCACCCATGCATGTAAACAGTGCCAATGTCAACACTGGAAAGCATACCATGATGCTGTTGCTGAACATTGCCATAATAATATTAACCCTGCAAAGAGAAACCTTTATCAGACTTCAGATGAAAAGAAACAAGATGCAGTTGGAAGGCTGTGCTAATCCTTTTGCTTTCTAGTGGACTGGGGTAGTATTCTCAACATATATTTCAACAGAATCTATGTGTTTGTGGTTTTCAGCATGCATCATCTCAGCACTCCTATGAGGTTATCATGTAAGTGCTGCTGATAGGGGAACTAAGATACAGAAACGCTAACATGATTTGTACAAGGATGCTTGGGAAGTCCTTATGCAGAAAATTGAATCTGGAAAGCCTGACTTGTATCTTTGTATGCAGGGGAAGGTTTATATTGATTTTGCCTATTGTGTGATCACTCCTGTGAATTAACAATACTCTTAAAGCTCCTTCAAGGGTTGTTTGTTTTTTCAAAGCTGGAGTTTCCATTTGAGAGTAATCCTGTTCTTGAAAAAAAAAAAACTATTCTACAAGATAGTTGAGTTTTTCTGACCCTTTCTTCCCTCACCCCTCCTTTTTCATTTAAGTTCCCTTTAAAAAGTGTCTGTGTGGTGTTTTTTTATCTTGTGTCTTCCAGAGCAGTTTAATTGGGATGAGTATCTGAAAGAGACTGAAACAGTAGCTGCCCCTCTGCATTGTTTCAGACAGGTATGCCAGATACTATTTTGCAAGTGTGTATGTATTTATGCATGTTACAGGGTGATGATTCTAGAGCAACTTCTATGTTTGGATTGCTTGCAAACTTCCCATTTGATTCCTTTTGATCTCTAGTTATCAGTAGCTTACAGTTTTGGCAGATGCGAGCTACTGAAGTTTTTCGTTCTTGCTTTCTGCCTCAAGCCAAACTTTGAGGGTTTCATTAAAATTGTAGCTTTGGACTCTGTTTTCCTTTTAAAATTGATTAGTTAATGAAAACAGTCTTATCAGAGTTCAAAAATATTTCCTAATTTTTTTTCAGTAATCTTAGAGGTACCATGGTTTTAGTGAGAATTAAAATATGGCTGATGGTCAGAGGAGCCTTTCTCCTGCCCTGTTTTTTAAAGAGTCCTTTCAAAAATGGCTAGCTACAAGATGTGTGTCTGTGTGTGTGGTAGAGTTTCTTCCCCACTTCTTTTCTGTATCTCTCAAATAGGTTCTGAGCTTTTGCTAGGAGTAACAGATACTGAAGTTTAAAAAAAAAATCAAGGGGAATATATGGGAATACAAAGGAAACACTGGATTTATAGTGAAAGGTGTTTAGTGTATTATGTTTTGGACTGTGCCCTACAAGTTTGATTCTCCACTGCCAGATGGTTTGGTATGTATTTGCAGATGGAGTTTAAATCTGCCATCTTGTATGAACTAATGAGTCCAGCCCTCTGGAGACTGAGTTGACCTCTGCAGGTATCTTTCTCTCAGTAGAGGAAGCTGGAGTTGGTATTTTCTTAAGTTGAGGAGTATCTTAGCTGCATAAAGGTAAATAGAGTGAGTTTTGGTCTGTATGCTTTCACTGTGTTAGGAAGATAGATGCCGAAGGAATTGGATAGTTTAGGTTGATAGAACTGTAATAGGTGTGACAAGTGGAGCATGTCTAGTTCAATGGACTGGGCATGTTCAGAAAGGTATCTCGTAGGGTTTGTTGGTAGTCTGATGGTACTGTAAATGATACTGGCCTCTAGTGGGGATTAGACAAAACGCAACAAGAATGTAATCGGGGCGAAGAGAAACCATCATTTGGTAAATCTGAAGTAGCTGCAGGTATGGAGAACAGGAAGAGAGAAGTGCAAGTGGTAGCATTTCCTTGTACTAGATCTTGAATCTCATCTTGCTTTTTGCAGATGAGGGTAAAGGACAAAGAGCCCCTTGCATGCTGCTTTCAGTCAGAGATAGCTAAGAGTAGCAGCGTCCATAGCTGTGAGTGGAGCTTCAGAGGTTAATTCTACAGTATGTGTTTTTCACAGTGGATACCAGCTCAAGGCAAAGACTTCAAACATGGCTTGGGTAGAGGCAGAGGGCAATAGCACATTACTGGATCCTTCTGATGTTATTGCCATACGCAGATGGTAGACTGCCATGACCAGAGTGTACACTGTTGAGAGATGTAGCTACTGCAGAAAGCTGCTCAGAAGCCTTTCCTTTCTTACATCTTCTTCTTCCCTACTAATGGTCAGGAGGTCCAAACTGAACAATGAAGTAACACCTTAAATAAAGACGCTTAAGTGATGTGCATTGACCAAGATAGATAAATCCTGGTGACCTGTATTGCTTAAGAAGTGTGTGGTTTGGGAAGAAGAGCTTTAATTTCTGTGCATAACAAATTTTGAAACAATTTGCATGTGCAGACTTTCAGTTTTTCTAAGAATTGACCTTTTAAGAAAGTGATATGCAATGTTAATTAGTGCAGAGCTAGCTCCTCTCACTACAGAATGTTCACAGATTTTAGAAACTACAATGCTTGAGCTTTGTGTAGGACTAATTTGACTTTATTGGGTTACATATGAATTGTACATGTCATTATCACCCTGTGTAATGCAAGGAAATACACTGCTGTGGCTAACCAGAAAACAAGTAGCAGAGAAAAGTTTAATTTGAGAATTATATCCAGAATTTGTGACCTGTGGGAATTCTACAAAGTTTAAATTTTGTAGTAATTAAAAATGACCCAGGGAGCAATAAATTAAAGCCTGTATCATAAAGTAAGATACAGGCACAGACTGCTAATGGAAATTGATTAAAGTATTTATCTTAATTTAGAAGGTATTTTATCTTTTGCTCTAAGTTGTTTTTAATTGCTACTTAAAATTTCGAAGCATTCCACATCCCTTTCTCATGCCCTGAAACTTTTTTCCAAGCAGTTGAAAATTTTAAATAAAAAAAGCTCAGTCCTGTGTGGTTTAAGCAGAGCTTAGAAAGAGGCTGTTACCGAATGGGTTTTGTTATTTTGCTGTAAGGACAAAGTGGCATGGAGGAGTTACCTTTTTAATAGAATGCCCTGAGTTGTTGGTAATAAAGCAATTCACCTTTTCTATAAGCAAACAATCGCCTCGATTTCTCCATTTCAGTTGCTTTTTGTGGTTGTAGAACATAACAGCTGGACAAGCAATATCCTGAAATTGAATTGCCCTTTAAATTTAATATGCTAAGACTCCCCTTTCAGACAGCCTGTTGTCTAAATGCAGCATTAGCAGATGCTACACTCAGTGTTCACTGAATATTGAGTGCCTCTGTTTTTCGGGCTTTGGCTCCTCCAGGGCTCTTGCTGTTTATCTAGGATGTGTTGTAAATAGTGCACCTGCACACCATAGCAAGCAGAGCAAGATGTATTTATTCATAAATTGTATTAATAAAAAAATTAAGTGTGGTGGAGGTAAAATACCACTAACACTTGTTGAAGTAGCAGATTTCTTCAGCCTTTTCCTGTGTACCCAGATAGAGAAGTGCAGTTTCTCTGCTTACTGTGGGATCCTCACCTGGACTGGTCAGGCAGGCAGGAGGGGGGACATACGAATCTTGTGAGTGTAAATGCCCATGGTTTTGGTTTTTCTATCTGCCCTCCCATATTAGGATTCAGATTGTGTTCCCATGTGTTTACATGAGATAGCAACTGGGTATAAATGTCATGGAGAAGGCTGTCTATAGTTGTCAGCATCTGTGTTCAAGACCAGATTTGTACTGGAAGAGTTGCAGTAAAGGACTTCCAGGATGACAGAAGAATAGTCTTCCTCTCATAAGAGAAACTTCAGTGTTTGGCTTATTTAACTTGTTGAAAGAGTACTGAAAAAGGGCCTTCTGTAAATAAACTATAGACTGTTATTTGCAAAGATGCAAAAAGAATTTAAGTTAAATTACAGTGTTGGCAAAAATTGCCATTCATAAATTTATCTTGAAATGAGGAGACATCTCAAGAGAATAGTGAGAAGCATTCAGTCCCAGTTAGTGCCAATATGAAGTTTTGAACACCATTAGATGATGTTGCTGCCTGCAGTATTACAGTATCAGACTGTGATTCAGCCAGTCCAGACAGAAATATATTGACACGTGAATAAAATATACTCTCCTTATCTTTTGTTTAGCTTGTGACAAAAAGTTCTGCTCAAAGACCAAGTCGCATTCATCATGTTTCTTTTCCCTGTGATAATTAAATTGGCATTGCATTATATGTGTATGGATATATTCAATTCTCTATGAATAAGCATCAGATGCAATTTCTGTCTTAGAACTTTAAAGTTTTGTGTGACTTTAACAGAAAGAAAACAGACAGTCCTAATGCAGTTAACACTAACTCCCTTTTCTGTTGTCTGTATTGGCATATTTTTTTGATTCAGAAACTCTTTCTTGCCTTGAACTTTCGTAGTGCTTAGTGCATAGGGTTCAAATTTAGTTTAAGTTTCCCAGATATTACTATAATAACTATTGCTTTTGTATTGAAAGCATGTGAATTTTGTGAGTGGGGTTTTTTTTTGTAGGTTGGTTTGTGGGATGCTTTGTTTTGGTTGAGTGATTTGGGGTGTTTTTTAGTTGAATGTCATGTTTCCCAATGTCCTTGTTCTCCATTCCTTTCAAGTATTAATCATTGGATCTTTATGTTCATATCTTCATCAGGATTCCCTTGTTAACCCTTCTTGGTGTGCTTATCTTCTTAGAAATCAGTCATGTTTGTGCAGTAGGAACATCAAGTATCTAAACCAGTTGCTGTTGGTAGGTTATCCAGCTGCCTTTTCTGACTTGCTGCTGAACACTCAAAGTTCAAAGACTTTTTTATACTTACCATTTATATGATATGCTTAGGTGCATGAAAGCTGCATATTGAACTGGCTGGTAAATTTAGCCATACTAACAACAATAAGAAAAAGTCTTTTACCTTTTATTGTAGTCTAGAATTCCACCCACGAACGATTTCAAAGTTGGGATGAAACTGGAAGCCCGTGATCCTCGCAATGTTACCTCAGTTTGTATAGCTACAGTAATTGGAATCACTGGTGCCAGGCTGAGGTTGCGGCTGGATGGAAGCGACAACAAAAATGATTTTTGGAGGCTTGTGGATTCCTCAGACATACAGCCCATTGGAACCTGTGAAAAGAAAGGGGACATGCTCCAGCCTCCACTTGGTAAGAAACAAAGCTTCTCAACTAAAGCATGGGAGTATTGCTTTCGTGAAGTCGATTTGACCTTTTGCCTTGGCAAATTCAATGGTATTAACATTTCACCAAACTATTATTTAATTGAAAAAGAGGTAAGCAAGCTAGTTCAGGCAGGGTGAATTGTGGCTTTTTGTTCTTTTTGGGTTCTTTTGACATAAAAATGAGCAGAATAAATAATTGGCTTGAGTTCTGTTGTTTTGGATTTTTTTCAACAATCCCTTAGTAATAAATGGAACTGTTTGACACTTAGTTATGAGATACACTGCCGTGTGCCCATTCTAGTGTGTATGGCTACAACGTTTTCTTGCTTGATGCTGTGCGTACTTCTTTTAGTCAGACCTTCGTAAAAAGTGGGGGAAGTTGACTTGCCTTTCTTCTACCCAGTGAATCAGAGCAGTCCACTAGAAGGCGCTGGCTGTTAACCGATCAGTGAAGGGCCCAGCAGGACTGCAGACCTTGCAGCAGCTCGGGGCAGTCTGAATGTTTTCGTGGGCACTGAGCAAATTGGTTTGTGGTCTGGGAAAGGCAACATAGGGTGGGTTAACCGCGGTATTGCAGCATTCTGTTCTGCGGCAGGAAAAAGAGCACTCCAGAGCTTCACCAGACTGCAGGCTTATATTGTATGTGATTCTCCTCAAATCAACGCATGTTGAGGAGCATCTGCAGTTTGGCATGGCTGGTTTTGTGATCACAACGAATGCTTGGGAACAAGAGATAGCTTTCATGTACTTAGAAATAGTATGCAGATTTTTTTTTTTTGCCTTCCATAAGCAATATGGGTGACAACATTATGTGTCTGCCCAAACTGAGAACAGTGCTTGGGGTTAGGAAGCTTATTAAATAGGGAACTCTACAAAGGAATTCCTTGCTATGTGGTGAATAGTCAGAGGTAACTTTGACTAAGTGCTAGGGGTGGTAAAGTGGGATATCACCTTTCTTTGCTGTGATTACCCTCTATACTTAGATCTTCTTTCTTGTGCCATATTTGTTATAGCTTGAACTTGTAGGTGTGGAAATCTTTAAAGAAACACATTTTTCACATTGGTCTGAAAGTAGTTCAGCTTTTAAAAAGAAGGAAAAATAATGACCAAAATTTATCTGAACACACCCCAAAGCCTCCGCATCAGCAACATCTCCTCCCCTGTTGACCTGTTGCCTTCTGTAATTTTTAGAAGATGCAAGAAATAACATTCTTAATATAAGAAATTAAATGCTACTGCTGTTTTCTCATCTTATACTTATGAACCTATGTCTGGTTTGGTGTCATTAGTAAGTATTACAGATTTCTCATCAGAGATTTAGTAAGGTAGGTATGCTTTCTCTTAGTAGCCTCTCAGAAGCTTGTCATCCCAATTTGTTAACAAGAAGTGAAAAGTATCGTTTAACTACAGTATGAAACTTGATTTGCATATAGAAAGGCAAACAGACATAGGAGCAGTTGACATAACCATTATGACACTTTACATAAATTACAATGGTAGGTTTTTGTTTTGTTGTGCTGCTTTAGAAACACAAGAAAAGCAATGCCACCAGAGTACCTTTTAGAAAAATATCATTTGGGATGGATAGATAGATAGATAAAGTTTGAACCTGAAAGGATTTTTTTCCTTCTTTTCTCTGAAGTATAGGAGTTTTGAATGAAAGCACTAAAAGCTCTTGACCCCTGGGTGTGTCACCTTTGAGAAGTAACTCAGTTTAACCTCTCTGAAATTCTTGCTATAACCTTGTAGAGTGAAAGCAGTGATACGAGTATGAAACAGGATTGTAATAGAGAAAAGTATACCTATTCCTTCAGCTGCATGTATGTACCATGCTAAATATATGGCTTCTATTGAGGAGCATAGTGCTTTTTCAAACGTGTTTCTAAACCAGTCTGATGAATAAAGCAACTCTGGTTATGTATAATGGAGGCAATTGATCTCTTAAGAAGATAAACTTTCCATGATCATCAGTAGAAGCAGATTCTCCTTGGGTACTGTTTGTTTCTCCTATTTGGTCAGGCGCTGGTAGTGCAGCACCAAACAACCAGGTGTTCCTTATACCTAGGTGTGTAAGTTTACCTGCCCTCCAAACAATTGCTGGTTTTTCAGAAAAGAATGCGAGTGCCATTATTTTTGTCCCTCCTGCCCTAGATATTTCTAGAGATAGGCTAAATTCCAGCAATCAAATGTTCTGGCATACCTAGATAAATTTTTGAAAAAGCCTCTTTGGCAGTTCTACAGCGTCCTGTTCCTGGGCAAAGCTGGGAGCTAATTGGGTGTATAATTACCTCCTGTTAGACATTTAAGCAACTGAATAATTTTTTTTTTCCTGAGTGCTAGGGAACCTTCTGGATACTAATGTTCTGCTTCTGTTCATAATAACTAGCTAAAATAGTCCCTCCTACCTGATTTTTACATAGGTTTAATTATGCATGTTACATAAGGGTTTTGAGAAAGCGATTACTATAGCAAAGCATTCCTGTGCCAGCCTCTGTTTCTCATAGGTGATTTTTTTTTTTTATTGTAGAGAGCTTAATGTTCTCAACAAATTACATTGAGGATAACATTTTCTCTGGTTTTACCAAGATGAATTAAAGGCCAAATGAAATTAACTGAAACTATTGTTTAGCTGTCATTCCTATATATATATCTTTTCTGGGCTAGCTGTTTAGGAATATTGTGTTTCAGTAACCACACATGTTTAGGTTGCATAAAGACTCTGGTATCAAACCAGGACTGATAATCAGCGCAGCAGTCCTCAAATTACAACACCATTTATCAAATAGGAGCTTTGTATTCATGTAGGTGTTGCATAGGTAGTTCCAACTTGAAAACTGTTTATTCAACTCAAGATAGCATAAGTTACTGGTTAAAGAACCATTATAGTATATAATCCAATTTTAGATGACTTAATGATTTAACTGATCGAGAATAGCAGGTATGTTCCACCTTTCTAATTCATTTTTTTTAAGAGAATTGTCAAGGCTCAGTTACGAGGGAGCTCATCAGTTCCTGGCAGATTCTTTTACTGTTTGCTTTGTGGAAAATTTTCCAATTTGCTCTATTATGTCTATTTTCTGTAGAACTGTGCCAGACATATAACTGCTAAAGACATAGAAGAAAATGTCCACTATCTGTTATCTTACTTATTACTTTGAAACATCCATTTGGAAAGCACAGAAAGCAAAAGGATTTTTGTTTTGTTTTATTTTTTAACTGGAAAGTAGTTGCTTCTGAGGGAAAATTATCTGGCATGAGAATGTTTTCAGCCAAACCTTTGTTCTGCTTGAATAAGGTAGTTATCTAAACAAATGTGATTTTTTTTTTGCGCTTTTTACTTCCTTGTTAATGAAGAGTATTGAAGTGGAAACCTCTTCCAGCTTGTTTTCCAATATTATATATGCATTTGTAAAAATAATTGTATATTTGTTCTTTCCTCTTACGATTTCTTTGGGATTTAGGGCTATTTATTTATCTTAATGGGGGAGGGAGTAGAAACAGATTGTTCTTTTTTTGTCTGTGGCCTGGTGAAAGAATTACAAGAGTCTTGAACATAAAAAGGTATCTCAATAAATGAGAGGAGCTGGAGCAGGAACCAGATGATCTTAAGATCCTTTCCAACCCCAACTATTCTATGCTTCTGTGATTCTGTTGTTTTAGAATGTGAGCAAAAAGCAGACCTGAAAAGTTAGCTAGGCACAAGTGCTGGGGAAGTTCCACTGGATCCCAGACTGCGAGTGACAACCTTATGATCTCCTGTACTAGAACCTGCATGTCAATAAGTCCTAGATGTTTCTCTGTAGTATCAAAAATTATGATGAGTGATTCTGCAGGCAAGTAAATCGGAATGGAAATGCATTGCATGGCTTTCTGCACCTACAGCAACCCTGTTTGTTCCTTCTTGGCTACTTTTATTTTGGCCAAATCCAAACCAGAGGCAATGAGGCATTAGTAAACAGACTTTATATCCTTCTATTTTATTTTGCAAACTGAAAGTGGGGCTATTTTTAATTTGTTACTCAGGGTTCCAGATGAATGCATCTTCTTGGCCAATGTTTCTCTTAAGAACTCTCAATGGAGCTGAGATGGCACCGGCAACATTCTTTAAGAAGGTAAGAAGAAAGGGACTGCTAGTAAACAACTTCTTATCAATTGGCCCATGAATACATTTTTTAAATGAGGATGTCAACATATTTTCCTGTTGTCTGCAGCATGGCAAGGGAAGACTATTTAAAATTACTTTGAACTGGATTGGCAAGCTACAGGAAGTGATCTGCTTCTAGTCAATTGAGATGGGCATGTCTGTTTCTGAGTTGAGATTTTTGAAGTATGGTGTATTATTTAGAAAAATTGTGTTAGCTCATTTTTTGTGTCAGTACAATACATATCACATCTCTTAACAGCACCATATTAATGTGATTGTGCACAGGAGAAGAAAAAAATACAACAATGGGGAATAAGTCATTGGAATGCAGTGGGGCTTGGAAAGGTTTTGTTAAACATTTTCATCAGTTAAACTGTAGTGAGAAAGTAGTTGAAAATAGCAGAAACAGTTACTCGTTTTTTTAAACGTGCCTTGAGTAAGTTAAAAAAATTATTATAAACCCAACAGTAATATTGAAATGACTTGTTGGTTTAATCTTTTGTCAAGGTGGTAAAACCTTGCTGTCACATTGAGTGACTTCATTTTTGATACTGAGAGAGACATTGACAAGTATGTCAGCAAATCAAACAGTTGGGTTCAGACCTGCACTCACATCATTTGCCTGTTACCTTTATATAATTATGTAGTTGTTTTTTTTTAAATAAAAGATTGTATAGATTTCCTGAGGCATGAGGAACCATGTTTGCCTGTGATAACCTACCAACACATCTGAGGTGGCTTTTGGATAATGACGTTCCTGAGGCTGAGGTGGTAATTCACATTCCATTGGGTCACAACTCCTGTTATGGGGGTACACTTAGTCTCATCACATTGACTTGGTTTTTGTTTTTCTTCTGTCCACTCGGAATTGGTATGAGGCCAACTGAGCTAACTGAGGCCTATAAATAATGTCCAATGCTAATGAATTTTTCATGGATTGAGAGGTGAAGCTTTTACCAGACAGTTATCAGTCCCCAGAAATATTCATTCCCTGCAAACCTCTTCCTCTTTATTAGCATGTAATAATTCCATTTTAGTGTCTTTGCTGTCTTGCTGCCCAGACATAATGTATTGGGTGCGACCTATTGCTTATGTAAATATTTATAGCAGGGTCTTTCTGTCATGGAGAATTTTGCTAATTATCCCAGCTGTGTCTGTGGGAACAGAATCTAGATTTTTATAATACAGAAGAGCAAAAGCACATTTGAAATACAAGTAAGTTTTCTTGAATGCCTGCTATAACTTTTTGAGAGTAGTGAGTGTAAGAAGTAAGGATGTTGAGGAAAAATAGATAGTTTTCTTTTTTATTATTATTTTTTTAAGAGGCCATAGAAATGCAAATATTCTGTCACTCTTACTTTTGTAGGAACCACCAAAACCTGTGCCAAACTGCTTTAAAGTTGGAATGAAACTTGAAGCTATAGATAGAAAGAACCCATACTTGATTTGCCCAGCAACCATAGGAGATGTTAAAGGAGATGAAGTTTTTGTTACATTTGATGGCTGGAGAGGAGCATTTGACTATTGGTGCAGATGTGATTCTCGAGATATTTTCCCAGTTGGATGGTGTAGCTTGACAGGAGATGCATTACAACCACCAGGGAACAATGGTAAGATGACTAATAATATTGCTTAATTATTTTTCCCCTCAATTACAGCAGAATTTTAAAAACCAGCAGTTTGTATGCAGATAAGACTGAAGATTTGATTTGTGAGTAGCTGCTGCTGCTGAAATGCTGTCAAATTTTCTTTAAGTAGTTTAAAGTTAGTAGGATAAGTTCTGAGAAACAATTTTTGTTGGTTCATAGTAACTCTGAGAATGTGTTTAATACTGTTAGAAGGGCTTCTGATAATCTTCCATTTTCATGTGCTTATGAATAATCTTGGACTTAAACTAGATTTGCTGTTTATGTTATTATAGTTAAATACTCCTGTTTAATGATACTGTATATTGACTGCAGCAGCACTTAATATTAAGCTAACTGCTAAGAAAGTAAAGTAGTCTTTGCTTCTTTGATGATTGAAGTTTAAAGTGTATATTCACTCTTTCTTCATAGTCACAAAATTCAGAATAGGCAGGTTCAAGACAATGCTTTATCATTCTTATGCCTTTAAGGATGTTTTTACATAGGGTTATAGAGTCTCTTTATGGCCACTGTGCTTTATAATGTACAGCTGTCTACCTTAGAAAGAAAGGAAATGGCATGAAGAGGGATATCACTGAATGTAATCCCTCTGCTACGCTGGAGACCTCGTCATGTTTCTGTGTTGTAAGGCTTTTCTTTCAAACTGTTGGGGCTCTTCTATCCTCACTCCATTCAAATTTCACATGAAGAGAGGTTTTTAAAGAGGGGAACCATATTTTAATTAATTACTTCAGTATTGTTGACCAGAATAATTTGTTCTTATGGTGAGCATTTTCACAGCTGTTGTTAAGTGAGTAAAAACAAGTAGACCAGTATCACAGAACTCTCACTGAAAGTACCAAAGGAACAGAAGCAAGAGGGGAAGAAAGCAGTTGTATTTCCCACCCTCTCCATCCAAATTTTTTCTCCTATTCTTTTGCCAACAAGTCAAGAACTGTATGGAAAAACTAACTGGAATCAGTTAAGGGTACCTCTGCATCCTTGCTCTCACCTGCCTGTCTGTAGTTACTGTCTGCAGTTACTGCAGATGGTCATAGTACCCATAATCTAGTTTATTCCACTTTAGCAGATTTCAGCAAGGGATGAACTATGTGTGTAGCTTTACACACCTCTATATGTGTAGGTCCAGGATGATCTGCCAGTACAAACCTGCAGTGAGAAGGCAGGGGGAAGTCAGGTGTGGACAAAATACATTTGAGCAGTAGTCATCTAATAGGTACCCTGCTGACCTCAGTTGTAGTGGTTTTGTGCTCCCAGTCTGTAAAGTGTCTTTCTTACCTTCTTCAGAAGGTTGACCATGTCCTGAGAAATCATGAATAAGATGTGTAATTATGGTAAATTATTTATGTTAATTGTGATAACATAAAATGGCTTTATCTTAAACGGGTGGTATAAATAAGTGGTGTAAAATTTTTAGAAGATATTCCTGTTTAGATTGCTGAGTCCAATTGCATCTTCTGAATAGAAGTATTATTAATTTGTTTAGTCGACTTCACTTTCACTGCTGGAAAACTAGCAATATTTTGAGATAATACGTACAGAATTTTTCTTGCTTGATAGAGATCTAAGAGTTCTTTAACAGTTAGTTGGTAAAGTTCACTATATATTCCAGTTCAGGTAATGAAACAAACAGAATTGAATATGTTCAAATCTGCTGAAGGCTTGAAATAACCAAGTATTCTTAGGAATTCTATTGCCTTGTTACGAAAAACAATTAACACTTCAGGAATTAATAAAACCTGAAGCAGGGTCCTTACAGACTTGCAGTTAAAACTGAGAATTTTGGACACGTGATAGAAACTGAGGGCAGGGAGGTGCAGGCTGTGGATTTCATTATTTTTAATTCTGACAGTGGACCCAAAGTTAAGTGCATTTTTATTAAAATTGTGTGTGCTCCTTTTTTGCTCGTTCTGAGCATAAAGAATTTGTTCTTTCAGTTTTGCTTCATGTGCTTATTTTTTTTATGAGCTGTTCACATTATACACACTTATCAAATCTACATAGCTAGATGAAATATTTTTTTGCTCTCAGGTTATGTTTTTCACTGTTATTTGATCACTTTTGAACCATTAAAGAACTGTAATGATAATTCTTTATTAAGATGTAAATAATAGCTTCAAGGAGAGTGTAATCAAGTCATTTCAATTCAGAAATATGATAATGTTGTCAGGATTCTTCAGGAAGTCACATTTACATTGACTATTCCTGTTAAGGAAGAAAGTATGGCAGATGCTATATTGTAGGTATTCACTTGAAATATTATAGCAGTATTCTGGCCTGGACTTTTTTCCAGTCAGTTTAGTATTTCTGCCTTGGATTTCCACAACAGAAAGTGAAAATAATCAAGTGTAGTTTAGATCACAGTAAATATAATGAGAAATATTCTTGGGTTTTGTAGCTATCTTTCTTGAAAGCATTTAACGCTGGTTAAAGCACAGAAAAAAACCTCTCTGGTTTTAGTGAACAAGCAAAACCAATACCCTGCAATAAAAGTATGAAAGCAATAAAGGATCCATACCTAGCACAACGATTTCCTGCCATGAGACTTGCATTTTAAGGTCTAATTTAGCTTTTTGAAAGAGAGATCATTATAAAATCATAGAATAGTTAGGGTTGGAAAGGACCTTGAGATCATCTAGTTCCAACCCCCCTGCCATGGGCAGGGACACCCCACACTAAACCATGTCATCCAAGGCCTCATCCAACCTGGCCTTGAACACTGCCAAGGATGGAGCATTCATAACCTCCCTGGGCAACCCATTCCAGTGCCTCAGCACCCTCTCAGTAAAGAAGTTCTTCGTTATATCCAATCTAAACTTCCCCTGTTTAAGTTTGAACCCATTACCCCTTGTCCTGTCACTGCAGTCCCTGATGAATAGTCCCTCCCCAGCATCCTTGTAGGCCCCCTTCAGATACTGGAAGGCTGCTATGAGGTCTCCACACAGCCTTCTCTTCTCCAGGCTGAACAGCCCCAACTTTCTCAGCCTGTCTCCATACGGGAGGTGCTCCAATCCCCTTATCATCCTCGTGGCCCTCTTCTGGACTTGTTCCAACAGTTCCATGTTTTTTTTATGTTGAGGACACCAACATGAAATGCAGTAAGGCAGACAATATGAAAATTAAGGAAGAGTTTAATTCAGCTGTTTACTGTCTTAGCCATTTGGGATGTCCAGAGAGAATATAGGACCTCCATCATGGGAGGTTTTGAAGAACAGTTTAAAAACAGTCTTCTTAGATATGAGTAAATTTATTCACACCAGATTATGTGGTATATTTAGTCTTTATATCATATCTCTGTAATTTTAATATACAATATCTCTGTAATTGGCATTGGTTTAAGACAGATAAGATCAAGAACTAAGATGCAATTAATAGAAGATAAAATGAAGAAGGTAGATGAAAAGTTGTTTTGCACTAACTGTTTTGAGCATTCAAGCCTTAATCTTCATGTTGATGTTTTGTCTTCAGTCCTTACCAGAAGATGTGATGTAAGTGGACCTGGCTGAGTGCCAGGGTGTGCATACAGTGGTTTGAAATGTAGTGTTCAATATTTATATTTGCAGAAGCTGTGCTTAGCCAATGTTGTAGTTTGTTTCCTTAGAAATATCTCTGATAATTTTTGTTATGTATGGTTTGACAACAGTGCTTGATGTTGGCTTGGCCTGCTGGCCCAAGGTTAGTATTTTACAGATGCAGTAGACTGTTTTCTTTGTCTCCTGGTCACTTAAGTGCTTTTAGAGATGACTTGTCACTCAGAACATCATTGTGAACTATAGCTGGTGAAGAAAGTTGGCATGATAGTGTCTGTGCTGGATCAGTCTGAAGGATCATCTGCTTTAGCAGGCTTTCTCCCAGCAGTGGCACATAGGAGAGAGGCTTTCAGGAGTATTCCTAGTATCTGGCTGTCTATGACCCAGCACCTCCCGAGCCCAGAATAACACTTCATGCTGAGTACCTATGGAGGAGCTCGATCTATTTTGTTCAGTTATATTTTGGAGCAGTCTGCGCTTTCATCACCTACAACATCCTGTACTTAGGAGTTCTGTACTTGAGTATATGTTCTCTGGAAAAGGTGATATCCTTTTTCTTGATGGTAGCTTCATTTCTTGTCCTCATGTTCTTGTACCGAAATAGCTTCTTGTACTTCCAGTACTTGTACGGGAAGAGACAGTAAATAGTCATTCCCTAATTGTCTTCTTCATATCCATCGTGATTTTGTAGACCTAGATTCTAGCTTCCCTCAGCTATCTCTGCTCCAAACTTGTAAAATCTTATTCTAATTTTTTATTGTTATGGGATCAGTTTAATGCCTCTGATCAACCTTGTTCTTCTGTACTGTTTCCGTTTTTTGAATGTTATTTTTTTTATTTTATTTTTTGAATGTAATTTTTTTCAGTGATGGCATTTTTAAGCCACTGGAACCAGAAGTGCACAAAGTATTTAAGACATAGTGGCATAGTGGCGCTTTCTGTTTTGTTTTGTCTTCCTTCTGTGATTCATGAATTGGGATTTCGGATTATTGGACTACCTACCAAGCAATGAGCTAATACTGTCATAGAAATATTTATTTCAATTCTATGATATCATTTTTGTATATCTTACAATTGGGCTAATAGCCCAACACTGATCATGGAAGCTGCATTATTTTTAATCTCTTGACATTGTGTTTCATCTGTTACTTCCTCTACAGAGCAACTACTCAGCTTTACAAGATCTTTTTACATAACTTTACTGACTCAAATAATTGTTCAACAGTTGTTGCCATTTCATGCTTTACTGTTTACCATTTGATTCCATATATGAATCAAATGATACAAGCCCAAGCAGAAACCTCATCAGAAATCTCTAGAGTCCTCTCTCGACTGTGGAAACATGTCTGTTTATTCCTGGCTGCTGTTAGGTATTTTCCATTAAATTCTTTAGAAGGATCATGAGGATCTTCCCTTGTATTCAGTGCCAGCTAAGTATTGTTTTGAGAGAGGCTGTGGTGTGAGATCTTGTCAAATGCAAATCCACAGACTAACTTTCCATTGTCTGCTTGCTTAGTGACTCCTTAAAAAACGAAGTGAAATGATTTCAGTGAGATGTGACTTTTCCCTACAAAAGCTATGATTGGTTCTCCCAATCCAACACATTGAATTTATTTTTGGGTTTGCTACCTCTGTTCTGTACAAGGGTTTTTAGCAGTTTTGTCAGTACTAACATCAGGTGTCCTCTCTACACCTTGCTGCTAGAGTGTTGGCATTGCATTAACCACCTTTTTAAGTCTCTGAACTTGAGACAATTTTAAGGACAAACTTGCACAGCACCATCAGTAGGTTGGGCATTTCATCTTTTGGATTCCCTAGATCTCCTAAGTGCTGTATTTTCTGCCAACACTCTACTGCTTCTTTTGTCTTAGTTTTCTGGCCTCTGCTGCTGGTACTTCATGTCAGGGAACTTGTTTCTGGTCCTTATGAAGAGGGGTGCTGATATGTGAATTGATGCAATGAGTTTCCTTGGAGTCAGTATAAATGCAAACAAACATTCTGTCCTATTGCTTTAGTATTATCTTAAAAAGGCTTTTTATGTTTGTTATCTTTTGGATGTTTTCTGTTCACCCTTCTTCTAGGCCAAGCATATTATGCATTTCTATTTAATCACCATAGATTGTAATTTTAATTTTACTCAATTGGAATTATCCAAAAGCTGTTACTATGCCTAAGAATATTCTTGTATTGCACTGTAGTTAGTTGTAGCTTAGGCTTATGATTGAAGTAGATGGCAGATAACTGGAAATTGTCAGAGCAGTTTCTGTTTGCTGTTTCTATATAAAATAATTTTGGTGTTTAGTCTTTAAAGGGAAATTGCAGTTACTAAGGCAATCCACCTTTTTATTTATAATAGAAGTAAAACCTGTTCCAAAAAAGAAAGAAAACAAAAGAATAAGTGGGGACAAGCCTTGTGGGAAATGACAAGTAGTTTCACCTGCAAAGACTGATTTCAGTCTAACATTGTATCCATCATTTAGATGTGAACAGTATCTGCTATATACCCTTGATCCTATGGTCTTATGAAGCCAGATCTTTGACAGAAAAAGGTGAGGCAAGAACTAATGAAGGAGGAATTACTCTCTGCACTTTGCAAGAGAGACTAAAGGAAGATGATGTAGTAATATAAATAAAAACAGTGATACACTGTAGCTTTAATCTTTAGCCAGCCTCCTTTCCCTTCTCCCCTCCCTCATCGTCTGCCCCCTCATCGCTTTTCTCACAATTCAGTGCATTCATTGTCAGTGAGAGCAATCTTCTTTCATTACGCTAATCAGCCTGTGATGTTAAAGGTCTCCCTCAAAAGCTGTCTGCAGCAATAACAGCAGTACAGGCTCAAGCAGAGATTAAAAAGTACCTTATTTGTCTGTCTTGTGATTTTTTTAGTTTGGTTTTCTTTCATTTGCAGATGTGTTTTCATTGCTTTGTTTATGCAGATTTTTCTAAGCTAGCTACTGCAGATGCACTTCTCTGTTATTGATAATGAAATTATGTCAGAATAGGTGTGCTATATATTCAGCTGAGTTGTGCACAAATGTGCAACACCAATATAAATTTAAGTACTACCCTGTATGTTTGCATATGAAACAAAAGAATTGTTGAAACTTTAGACAGAGCTACAGTTAGATCTATGAAAAGACTCTGCTTCATTTAAAGTAGCCAAAACCAAAGTCAGATAAGCATGGTAATCTTAAGTTTCATTAAAGGAAAAACCAAATGCTGAAATGGTACAATTTCATGCTGCTGGAGGTTTCATTTTTCTCTCAGTGCAGCCAGCTTCTTTTCACAAGCAGGTCACAGTAGTTAAATCAGGCACATACAGTAAGCAGATTTATGCTGTCTTCAGAACTGTACATGAAAAACTCCTCAGTGCTTCAGGCTAAAGTCTGATTTGCCACATTCTCTCACATGTTAAGCTTTTTTTATTTGGTATTAATGTTTCTTGGCATCTTGCAGTAAGGCCTGGATGGTGCTGCTAAAGGGCAGTAATCACTAATGAAAAAAATAAAGGTTTTGCCTTTCCCAAAGCTGTGTCCTTACTGTAAATCTGGTTTCCTCACCATCTTACCATGTTTATTTATAAGGTAGTTGTAATTTTCTTTTAAATTGGAAGTATTCCAACACATGTATTTTTTACTGCTACATGGAAAATATGTATTTATTTTTTTTTTATTTTCTGTTGTTCAGGTCTTGAGGGTACTGATGTCAACAGTGGTTGTGTTGCTCAACGAGTGGATGGGATTGAGTGGATTTTCTCCAAACCTGTATTAGTACATATAAGCTATGTTAAGAATATCAGTGCTGGCATTCAGATATAGAGACAAAACAAATTGTGGTTTGCACTAACCGCACTCAGTGTTTCTTTTTTTCTTCCCCTGAAGCTTGTTGCATTTTGTTGTTTCATTTTGGGCAAATCTTTCATAGTGATGCTGATGCTATTTGGGGAAAAATAATAGCAAAACCTGGGCAGAACTAGTAATGAAGGGGTGAAGAATCAGGATGTTAAAACTCTTGCCTGATGTGTAGAGCTAGGCTTTGCAGGCTTAACAACAGATTCATCATCAGCATACCTAAATTGTCTTCAGGTAACTCAAGTTTCTGCTGCTTTGATAGTTCATTTGGTACTTACTTATAGAATCATAGAATAGTTAGGGTTGGAAAGGACCTTAAGATCATCTAGTTCCAACCCCCCTGCCATGGGCAGGGACATCTCACACTAAACCATGCCACCCAAGGCCTCATCCAACCTGGCCTTGAACACCACCAGGGATGGAGCATTCACAACCTCCCTGGGCAACCCATTCCAGTGCCTCACCACCCTCACAGTAAAGAATTTCTTCCTTATATCCAATCTAAACTTCTTGCTCTCTTCCTTCTCAGTTTATCAACAAAATACAGGTTTTTTTTTATTTCAGTTTGGTTTCTTTTGTGAGTTTTTTTTTTTTTTTTTTTTTTTTTTTTTTTTTTTTTTTGTTGATTGATTGTTTTGGGGTTTTGTGTTTTTTTGAGGGGGGGCTTGTTTGTTGGGGTTTTTTGGAGGGGGGTTGGGTTTTTGGTTTTTCGTTAATGTGGTTGCAGTAGCAATGTTTTATTGAGGGGTGAGACTGGAAGCTGGCTTTTCACAGTTCTTGGTTTCTGGAGATCAACTGGAGAGATCTTTTCCAGAGCCTTTCTTTTGTTTTGCTTATAGTCCGCACTCTGCACAACCCCTGCCCCAGCCAGGCTATTAAAAGTTGCTTTTTTGGAAGTGATGTGTGTGTGTGTGGTTAACGGTGAATTTTGATGGTGCTTGATTGGTATTTTCACAGGACTGTTTTGTAAGTGCTGGCTTGCCTAGTGCTTGAAAATGTGGGAAACTGGGGGTGAGGGATGGAAGTTGCCACAGTACTGCCTGGGGAAGTCACTAGGAAAGAAATGCTTTCCTTTCACAGAATTGTTAGGATTGCAAGGGACCTCTGGAGATTATCTAGTCCAACCCTCCTGCCAAGGCAGGGCCACCTAGATCAGGTTACACAGGAACATATCCAGGTGGGTTTTGAATGTCTCCAGAAAGGGAAGACCCCACAAACTCCCTGGGCAGCCTGTTCCAGTTCTCTGCCACCCTCAACATAAAAGAGTTCTTCCTCATGTTGAGGTGAAACTTCTTGTGTTTTAGCTTATGGCCATTGCTCCTCGTGTTGTTTCTGGGCACTACTGAAAAGAGTCTGGCACCATTCTCCTGGCATTCACCTTTGAGATACTTGCATGCAATAATGAGATCCCCTCTCAGTCTTCTCTCCTCTTTAGATGAAACAGGCTGAGCTCCTGCAATCTCTCCTCATAGGAGAGATGCTCCAGATCCCTAATCATCCTTGTGGCCCTCCTCTAATTTCGTTTTCTGTCACTTGGCGCTCTCCTTTTCACCCATTTCACCTTTCACCATTTCACCTTTCAGGTCTGTGAAAGGAAGGCTAGGATTTTTTAATGAAGATAGCAGGAGTCTTCTGTGTTTGTGTTTTTGTTTGTTTGGTTTTGTTTTTGTTTGGTGTTTTTTTGTCATTTGTTTGGTGGTTGGTTTTGTTGTTGGGGTTTTTTTCTTTTTGTTTTGTTATACAGGTAGCAGAAACTAAAATCCAGAACAAAGAACATTGCAAGCCATAATCTCCATGTCTTGCCAAGGTGGATGGTGAAGTTTCCGAATGCAGTGTTGATTTCTAGATCGCAAAATGATGACTTATAATTGACTTTGTATCATAGCAACATATCAATTAGTATCTCACAGCTACCTCTTAACCAGAAGTAATCCAAACACAGATAGAAAGAGGTGTCATGTATTACAGATACTTACGCTTTTGTATGGCTCTCTTGTTCAATTGAGACATAAGGATATAAATTTTTATAATCCTTGACAGTAAGCTGTTTAGAAAAATTGCTAATCTTTTCCACCTCCTTTGCCAGTTGTCAAAACTATCATGATAATAACCTACTGCATTAAAGAAGGTTAATTTTATAGTTAAAATCCCAGGCTAGAACTGAGGAGGGATGTTTCCATTACTTCTGCTGTGGAATGCTCACATGGCTTTAGGGTAATCTGCTAAATCTTTTCACCTCATTTTTTTTATCTATAGATGAGAGAGAAGGGCTGAGCTTTTAGGTTCTCAGAAGAACATTTGGCTTGTGTCTCAGTGTGGGCATAGGAACAATACTTCAGTACAAATGAATCGTTTCTGTCTTGAAAGAAATGCTGGTTTAAACAGTGAATTACTGTTTTTACAGTCCTAATTTGGCACCTTCACCTAAGGTAGCAATGCTGTATTCACAGAATGTATGGCAGAATGGGCCCCTATGTTGTTTTGTGTCATTTCACTAAAGCTTTTTAAAGTCTTGTCTTGTAATTGCTGTTCTGTGACACTAACTGAATAGTAGATTTCTAATGTTTAAATATTACTACTAATCTGAACCTTTTTTCCCTTTGCTTTGCATAAAAGCATGGAGTGAAACCATCACTGTGGATTATTTGAGGGAATTTTACTAATTAGAATTGCATGAGAATTCAGGCTTCAAAGCTGTCATCTGTCTCATCCCCTTCCCAAGTGCTGGAGGTTTTGGTAGCTTCAGATTTCACAGTTGTCTTAAATATCTGACTTACTCTAGATAGAGATCTTAGGGATAACATTCTGGGGTCAAATTTTGCAGTCCTGCATGTGTCTGGGCAGGTTTTCTGCTTCTACCAGCAGAATTTGGCCCTCATCTAAAGTGTAATCTTTCATGTCCTTCTCATGCAAATGAGTTTGATTGGCTCCAGTGGATGATCTGCTTGTGGGAATGAGAACTGAGTTATGGCAATGCATCTTTAAGCTGTGAGTTCCAAGATAGTGGACTTGGGGTTTCTCTTACATATGTTAGATACAAAGTTTATAGGTGTTGGAGTACTCACAGAATAGTTTCAGGGAGAAAATGAAAAGGTTTTGAATGAGCAGTAATTGAAAGTATTGAAGCTGTTTGTGTGTTGTGTGAAGGTAGTCACCTATAGCCCTCACCAACGTGACAGTATAACTACAGCTGTGTGTATTTGAAAACGCTGTTTAGTTGCTAGCATTGCAATGTTAAAGTATGTTTGTGTAGCAAGATCTCTGCTCCTCAGTTATTGAGGATGCCAGTAGGTTTTGGGTGTAAATAAGAGACTTGGGAAAGAATGCCATGCAGTACATCCCTCGACTGAAACTGGAGCAGTGGAAATTTGTGTAGAAGAGCAACATGACACAAGTGCTTGATTTTGTTTGTGCAAATGAGAAGGTCTTTGTGATGCAAAGCAGCATCCTGAAAAGGCAAATGTGCTTTTTTGGTTGTAAATATCCCAGCTAAATACTGCAGTAATTGCAAGCAGAGCTTGGCATTTTTCCTCTCTATTCTTTTCATCAGTGTATTTTAACAAGTTCTCATGAGACTATTAAAACATCTTAGTTTTTGGAACATGTGGCCTAGTGGGGATAACTCTGTCTACAGATGCAGTGGGTTGGCAGCTCGATTTTTGCATGTCTTTTCATTTCGCTTCAGATCCTGTGACCCAGCGTAACCTTTGGTCTCCCTCTGAAGGCTGGGTTGAAGGAAGTATGAGCAGGTGACTGATGATCACTGTCAATACAGCCTGCAGACAATATGGGAATTACTTTAGCAGTCTCCCACTCCCTTGTGCTCCCCCCATCCTCTCTTAAATCAACAAATGCAAATAGCAGCCTCCTCATTTGCTGCTATCTCTGGGAGGCTGCCCAGGCAGCATGGGCTTTGTTGCAGTCCCGCCTATTGAAAATAGCAGCTTCAGCCCTAGGCAGAAGGAAGAATATCAAATGGGACCTGATTCCCCCCCTTAATGGTTAATGCTCCTAATATTTGGTCCTCTGGAGTATACAGGTAGGAAGATACTGAGATAAGGGTACTTGTGTGTGGTTCAAGAGGGCAGCCTGAAGTGGTTGGAGCTGTTTGCATTGTTACTCTTTGTCCGGTAAATGTCCTTCTGGAAGTGAATAGGGATTACCCAGTGTCCTGAAACTCATACCTGTGCTCCTAGAACCTGTTGATGTTGCGATTAGCTGTGTATTTAACCTTAGCTCTGTCTTTACTGTGTGAGAACAGAAATGCATTTGTTAGATTTCAGCATAGGCAGAGGCACAAAGAATTTGTGAAATGTTTCTTTTGGAGGTCGTGATTGTTTTGCTAAATGCATAGTTGTGTAGCACAAATAAAAATAGCTTCATTTTACATTAGTGCAAGCGTTATACAGGACACAATATGTAGTACTGAATTGTACAGCATTCAGTTGATAGTGTTTTGCTTTCCAGACGTATGGCTTAATGTGAGGTGTCATTCAGCAATTCAGAGATCTCAGAGTAATGTTATGCCAGCATTTGGTTAAAATTCTGTTCATTTTATTTTAAGCTGTCATTGCATATGAGAGCAAGTTTTGGCTTACATAAATAAAATGAAAGTGATCACTTTGCTCATCCAGGAGGTGGTCCTTCTCAGATACCTAGGGATATCATGTCTGTATTTGATGTATTAGGGTTGCAGGCGGTTATAATGAAGAGATTTTTTTCTGAACTGCCGTTAGATTAGTAACAGAATGGAATAGCAATGTATGTGAATGCTCCCACAGCTTTTAAAATGTGTGTCAGTAGTACTTGTATTTTGTAAGAAGTCTGTTTGCAATGTGTATTTCATTTTACTCTGTTGCAAATACTTAATAACAGTGAACTCCTGAATAAAAATTCAAAGTTAAAGTAACAGTTGTAAAGCTCGCTGCTGGGCTATTAAGGTGAATATCATTCATAGAGCTAGATGTTAAAACTGTTACTCAATCTGTAACTATGTTGTTTTCTCAAGATCTCATTTCAAATGTATCTTTGAGTTTTATTTCATGTTTTATTTGCTTACCAGAAAGCCTCAACATACTAATATTTTAGGAGAAGAAATATTCCAAATTCCCAAAAATCCTGGAAATTAATTATTGGCAGCCCCCTGCGCTTCACTTTCAGTCTGCAGTAGTGCTTTGGATCAGGCACTGATGAATGATACAATCAAAGCCCACTTGAGCCCTCACTTGCAACACTTCTAAGTTGTGTCACATTAAGTTCTACTATGTAGGGTTGGGGGGAATCATGGGAGTTTCATCATCAGGGAAATACAAAAGTCTGTAGTGGGGGCAGTGTGATACTAGAAAGCCATCTGATTATAGTCTAAAGGTTTCAGATTATCCCAACTCTGTTGTGTGATCTTGTCCTATAGCTCTCACAAGGATGGTTTGCTGTCACAACATACCTGTTTTCATTTTCAACTTACCTCTTCCTCAATTGATCTGTCTGCTTGCCAGCAATCAGATCAACAAAACAGAATATTTGTTGTATTTTTGGACTTAGTAATTGCATTTTGTTGGCTGCAGGTGCTGCTGTAGCATGGTGTGGTACATCTCTGCATTGAGGATATGTCCTTAGCTGTGGGTTCTGTTTGACATCCTTCTAGTGTTTTAATCTCTCCATTGTGAAGGGAATTATGAAAACAAAATCATCATTATTACTTCAGAGAGTAGTGTGTTGTGTGGAAAACATTCCTAACTAGGAAGTTCTATCCAATGAATTCTGATTATATCTTGCAGCTTTATACAAAGTTATAATGCAGTCACATCATGTACATATTGGATCAATTTTGTATTGGGATAGGTGATTCAACAGAGAACTGGTTCAGTGTTAAGACTGAATTAAAATGATACTTTGTGTTTGATTTTTGGAAGTCCTTCTTCCAAATAAAATTTTAAGTCTGAATAGCTCCAGGTAGAAAAATCTGGGTACAGTTATGTGAATTTGAGTTTCTAAACAGGCATCTCAGATGAATACTCATTCATGATACATTTCCTATCATTAGTGTCTCCTCATTAGTAGGGTGATTTTCTTTGCTTTTTTTTAGCTCCCTAGAAGTAGTTGGCATGTCTTGTAATTGTGGAAACTGCTCTTAAAGAATGGATATATTATGAGCTCTATAATTTCTGAAGTATTTTGAAGGCCTTCTTGATGAATGGCACTTTATAAATATCATAGTTAAATTATAGGAAGCATTTATAAGGTGAGTGGATTAATTATTTTTTATTTGTTTGAATGTTTTTATCGTAGGAAACTCCCTCTAAAAGAACGGATATAAGGAGTTCTGTCTTTGGCTTTAATAAAGTTCTGTAATTACATGCCAACCACTTAAGTTCAAAATATCTAAGGTTGTTTATTTTACATTGTAAATTGTGCACTACATTTTTTTTTTTTAAGCCTTTGTTAGAAAAGTTTCTTTCCATCATTCATTTTGAGGTTTTCCCCCCCCTCCCTTTTGTTTTTGTTTTCCTCAGTTTCCATTACAAAGAGCAGTGCAAAAATCCAATCTTCCCCTTCCAAAGTGACCCGGCGTTCAATGCAGTCTCCACAGAAATCTGCTCCGGTACCAGCGCAACGGGGCAGGAAACCAGGTCGGGGCAAACCCCCTGGACAGTCTGCAGTTCCCAAGAAGGGCAGGTCTCCTAAAAATATTCCCCTGACAAAAAGCATCTCTCATACTGAAAATCTTAAAACAAGGAAAAAAAGTTTAAAACCTGGAAAAAAGGTTAGTCCTTATCTACTACTTTACTTTTTACTGAAAAATTTTGTAGTGAGATTTTTTTTTTTGTTATCATGTAATTTTCTGTCTTCAGCCTTCAGGGCTTTACTGTTTTCAGCAACTGATTACAAGAAAAGTCTAGAATAGCTATTCTGGAATATGTCAGTATAAACTTCTATGGATTATTTCATTCCAGAGCAAGATTACTGATTTGTTTATGGGTGAGTTGCTGGTGTTTAGTATTCTGGAATAGCCATTTCCAGTAAAATTACAAGAGCCAGGAGAGCCTTCAGGCTTTTTAGTCTGGGTTATTTTGGTACTGAATCATAAATATAGTTTGAATTTTTTTTTTTTTTTTTTTGTTTCATGTTTGGAAACAAAGGATTAAGAACAGTGAGGGATTTGTAGCAGAATTTAGGCATTTTAGGCATACAGCTGAATTTGCCAACTGAATCACTAATTGTGAAGTTACCAGCATGAAGCAAGAAGCTTCTTTCCAGGCAATACATTTCTCCAGGTGTGGGCCTAATTCTGCCCTGGTCTGAAAGACAAGATGACTTTCTGCATTTCTCCCTGCCAAACTGCGTCAGATCTGGAGTGCTGGCAGCTGCAGCTTCAGCTCCTCTGGAGTTGTTTGATAAGGTACAAATGATCACTGCTGTAAACCCACCTTCCCAATCCCATGTGACACCAACACTGGTGGCTATATAATCCCAGAGTGAGCTACTTGAGGGAGCTATACTGGTAGACAACTGGCACAGCATCCATACCTCTTACTATCTTCTTTGCCTCCTCCACCCCAAAAAAAGCACAAAAGCTACATCTGCAGCAAGGAAGGATAGGATCACAGCGGGGCAGATTTAGGGCAATTTGAATTGCTGTGAAAGTATAGTCTTTTTTCTGAGGCTTTTCACCCACTGCAGGCTGCCAAAGAGGAGTAACAATCCTGCAATGTCCTTCCCTAAATGATTTGTGTCTGTCCTTATGGTCCTCCCTCCTTTGCATTAGCACCAATGAGGGCATGGGGGGCATTGTGTTTTCTGAGTTTGTTTTGAGTTTGGGTTTTGGTTTAGTTTGTTTGGTTTTTTTTCCTCCCTGTCTGTCTCAAATTTCAAAAAGTTGTATTTTGGAAGTTTTTCATATGGGATCTATTGCTAGTTATATGTGGAAAGGGGTAGATTAGTGGCACTCTTTTAATAGGGCATTATTAGGGCATACCCAGAAGGCTGTAGCACAAAACTGGGAGCAGGCACTTTGTTGAAATGATGACCACAAGGTAAGAAATGGTTCTGGGGACCAGAAATTGAAAGCCAAGTGCTGTCTCTACTGCTTGCCCCTTCCAGTCAGACATCCACATTGGTAGGCTACTGATGCAAATGGTCTCCAGCTCTCTTGATTGGTGTGTATCAAAGTGCAGAGAGATATGAATTAAAGAGGAGAAAGATGCTCCCATCCAGACTTGGCTGGTGGATGGGGTGTTCTCCAGAAATCAGGGGGGGCTTTAAAGGAGAACACAGGACATCTGTATTTTAAGGATGTACTCAGGTATGGCAGGATGCACATTTTCGTGTGTTTTGTCCTCTGTGTCTCTTGAAAGAGAAATTGAGAGGCTTTGTGTACCATTTGAAAGAATAGTTGGAGGTATCTCACCTTTAGAAGAGACTTCAGGGCTCTTAATACTGGCTATCTGTAAGTGTCTGCTCGGAGCACTGCATTTGGCATCTGGTCTGTGTGAGGTACTTGAGGGGATTTGCCTAAGGAATGGGGGTTACTGCTGACACTCCCTTATCCTGAGGCAGTGAATCTGAGGTACCTGTATGCATGCAGGATGTCCTCTGTGGGACAAGGCAAACAGGAGTTAGGTTTTGCAGAATCTAAGTTTGATATATCTAACTTGTGAGTTTTACTCCATTGATTTTTGCAATAAAAGCTTTAAAAATTAGCTCTTGTTGAGAATCCATGGATTGTTGTTGTTGCTTTGGTATATGGTTAAATTGCTGAGATGTTATATATATGTGCAAAATCTTTGGACACCTGTTTGCATAAGAGAGGAGATGGAGCTTTGTGGGAGTTCTGCACTAAAGTGAGTGTCAGATGGAATGCCATACAGCCTGTTGTCCAGAGAAGCTGTGGCTGCCCCATCCCTGGCAGTGTTCGAGGCCAGGCTGGACAGGGTTTTGAGCAACCAGGTCTAGTGGAAGGTGTCCCTGCCCATGGCAGGGGGGTTGGAACTAGATGACCTTTAAGGCCCCTTCCAACCCATACCATTCTATGATTCTGTGATAAATACTATGGAAGTGGTATACGCATAGAAATTTGAAAGTGCTTTTTTCCCTTCCCAGACTTACCATCAAACCCTCTCCAGCTTTCACGCTAAGTAATTGTGCTTCCAAGTGTTAGCTGGCTATGTGGTAGTTAAAAAACTGTGTATTTAGGGAGATTGGTCTATATCTGATACTCTGTAGAGTTGTTTGACTTTCCTTGTCTTTTTACACTTGTTATGCTGCAATGTTTATCTTTATGCAGGTATTAATTTTTGTTACACAGCTAGGAATATATACAGCTGTTGAGTCATCTTTCTTCTTTACTTAAAGTTTTCTAAGCTTCTCTATCAGTGTGAGTTGCATGTCAGGTTTTATTTTCCGTTTGTCTCCCCCCTGTTTGCACTGTATGTTTTTATTCTGTCATAATGAAGAAGAAATCTCTTTATAGCTCTTTCACTATTTTTTAAAGTACACTTTGCATAACAACACAGAGAATTCCTTCCAGAATTTCTTGAGGAAGTGCTTTGATCTGAGTGTGGATCATAGCCCTAAATTCGATCCCACAAGAGGAGAGTTTCTAAGCGTGAAGGGGAAGCCTGTGAAGTTGGCCATGTGGTGCCAGGCTGTGAGCAGTGCTCTCTGTGGGCAAATGGAGCTGGTATACCCTCCCAGCTGGCAGAGGCCAGCTGGCAACACCCTGACCAAGGAAATGTGCTGAGACCTGCTGAGAACACGGCCTGCCTTGTCAAACAACATGGCTTTGGGGTCGCAGTTTGCTGCTCGTCTGCTTGGGGTTGCAAAATGGGAACCTCAGCTGAGCAAGCGTAATGTGCTGTATTTCCAAAATGCATGCTCTTCTTCTGAAGGAGGAGGTAGGAAATGGCTGTCTAGCCTCACCACCCTCGTGTTAGTGTGGAGAGCAGCTAGTTCCTTTGTCAGTTCAGAGTTTGTATTTTGTTTGCACACTTACATTTCTTCTGTTTCTTCCTCTTCCCCTCAACCACCCATACTTTGCAGCATGGTGACAGACAACTGCCCCCCAGGCAAAAGTTCCTCTGCTCTAGAGGGGCTTTCAGGAATGTCTGACTTCAGGTCCAAAGCTCAGTCTTCCCAAGTGCATTTTGGTTCTCAATATTAAGGATGGAGAGAGACCTTTCTTAACCCAGTGTTAAGATACATAGGCAATTCCTGATGAATAATACATCACTGCTTAGTTCAGTGTTTGACCTGAGCCACCTCATCTCATTCACAATGCAATGCCAAGCCTTGGCAGTTATGGCGATTCCACCCAGTACCATATTATCAAGTAGCTTCTCCAGCCAAGCCTGTCTTCTCTGAACTGTAAGAAGGGCACAGAAATTTTCTTTAAACTTCTCTGGATTCCAGAACAAAGCTAATTTATTCTTTTTAAGTGTTTTTTTAGGTGTTATGAAGAAGTTAGGCACTGCTGCTTTTAGGAAGGTGTAAATTTTGTTTGCTTTCTACATGTCGTTTAACATATTATTTGGAAAATATGCTGCTTCTAAAAGTGTAAAGGATGACTACTGCTAAATGAAAGAGGGCTTAGCCTCCCTTAGAAACTTGACTGAATTTTCACTCCACTGTAGATTAATTTTACCAGTAAACCCTTACCACATGAGCAGTAAAGTCTCTGCAGTCTTCAGCAGTGTCTTGACACTTGGGTAATCTCTTAGATTCCCTTTTTTTTTTTTTTTTTTTTTTTTTTGGTAGATAAGAGAATGAGAACATAATCTGTTCCCATGCAAGAATAAATGGTGAAGGGTGAGGTGATGAACTTCTTTCTAATTCATTAATTCTTTTATTTCCATATATAGGACCTTAAAACACATTAGAAACACCTTCCTTGTGCATGTCTCTTTTCTAAACCCCAGTCCAAACCATGTTACAATAAAATTCTTCCCTCCTCAGGTGAAAAATAATGCACTGACAAATTTCCAAATCTCTGTGCTGCAAACTCTGGTTATTACGTGATAAGTTGCAAAGTTTAGTTTGGGAAAGGAAAAGATTTTTGGAACTCACTTGACTTGATTGCAACTACTGGTTTATTTGATATCTTGTGTTCCTGAAAGTGATTCCAGTTCCTGAAAGTGATTACTTGAAAATTTCAGCCCCTTTGAAACAAGCTGAGGGAAAATCTAAGTGCACTGTAAAGTTTACACCTAGATGTGGCTCAAGTTTTACATGGGAATATGCACACAGTCCAACTAACTGCTTTGAGCTGTGATAAACCCAGATGATTGTGGAAGGGTCTGGACAGGAAAATAATCCAAAACACCTCTTTGGTGATTTGTAAGATTTAGAAGAGTCATGAATTAGTATATAAAGCTCATTCTTTTCCCACTTTTCAGAAGTGGGTTTCTTTTTAAGTAATTTGTGCTCTGCTGTCTTACTTAAGTAGCTGTAAATGCAAACTGACAGTTTCTGGTCTTCCTTTCCTGGACTTTTATCTGCTGTGTGTAGTATTTTTGTAATAATGAACCACGCGCATTCAGTAAGATGGTAACTGATAGCAGGAAGATTTTGCAGACTCCTTAAAATGCATTCAGTGTTTTGATTTTGGGTTGGTTTTGGTTTGTTTTTTTTTCCCTCTAAACAGAAAAAAGTCTTGCCAGAACAACTGACTCCTGCATCTCCTTCTCCTCATTCTTCTCCTGAGAGGGATGGTGGCACAACACAGATACTTAAAGATGGAGTTAGCTTGTCTGGTGCAACTGCAGCAGTTATATCCACAGGTAAAAGACAAAGGAAAAAACATTATTATGTTTTTAGTGTTAAATGGCATCCGTTTCAAGCAAGTGAATGTGGTGCAAAGTTCTTACTGTAAATCACTATCTAGCTACCTTATTTTTAAAGATATTTGTAGGTGCCAGTATTACTTAGCGGAAATACTATTTTGATGCCTCTTATAGCAAGAAGTGCTGGAGCACAGGGACTTGGCGATAGGTCTGCTAGACCTGTCAGTTTGTTCCTGTCTGAAGAAGGAAACTACAGTTCTTTCATGTCTATCCCGCTCCTTAATATATGAAATGGGAATAGATACAGCTAAAACCCCATGTGATATTCTGATATCATGCAGGCTGTAGTGTAATATAACAAAATGGAGATTTTTATCTCTGTATATCCTTACATTAAAAGAAAAACTCAAGACTGTTTAAACCAAGTAAAGGCAAACAGAGGAAATACATTCCTCTTTCCTCTTATGTTTGCTTGTTTTTGAAAGATAATGAAATGTGTCTTGAAAAGGGTTGGCGAAAGAGAAATAATCTAGCAAATGAGCTAACTCATTTAGTAACTTGTAACCCTGTAGTGAAACAATTTGTATGTTGTTAACTGAAATCTCATAACTTTATAAAACCTCCATAAGTTATGATAATTTGGGGTGCTTTTTTTGCATTTAAAAACTGTTTTTACGAGCTCTTCTCACTCCTGACTTTACTCATGGACAAGGGGAAAATATGTATGCGTTTCCTAAGAATATAAACCTTTCAGGAGGCAGATGTTGTTGAGCCCAGACAGAAAATGCATGGAAACCGTTTGTGCTGATTTGTATCTTTGGTTATTTGTACACATAGGCTTCCTCCCATTTGCAGATGCCAGAGAGTGAGCAGATACACGTGAAGACATAAAATCATTAAAACACAGAAGTATTTAATTTTTAAAAATCCAGGTTTTTAACTAAGCCCAAGTAATACTACAGTATAAAAAATATAGTAATCTGTTTTCAGTTACAACTTTTTCCCCTTGCAGTCCCTTTTTCTGCCTTGCGGTCCCTTTTGAAGGAGAGTTTTGCATAGTCTCTGTAAAACTAATTTCAGAAGTCCTGTTTGATTGGTTTGTGCTAAGGTTTAAACCACCTTACAGTGTTTCTAGAAAAGTGTTTGTTTAGTGGAGAAGGACAAGTTGCAGCATGGAAATCATACATGGGCGCTTCAGCACTTCTTAAGGTATGGACTTTCAGTAACCATTATATGTACACACAGGACAATAAAACATGCACAGATTAGTACTACATGGGTGCTTCAGGATGAGCATCAGTGGTAGATATATACCATAGGGTTGCAGCTTCTCAAATAGGACTAAAAATAGAGCAGTAACTTGGTAAGGCCACCTTTTTAGAATCACATCTTGTTAGTTTAGAGTACCTGCCAGTAATTCTTACTTTATCTGAACTAGTATATGAACAGGGATTAGTCAAAACAAAAGATAAGCACAGTTTATGACATCTTTGTTACTTTAGTGGGGTAGAAAAGGACTTTAAAGAGCAGAGTGGTTTAGGACTCAGGCAGGAGAGCCTTGGTACAAGACAGAGAGAGCACTTTTTGCATGCTCTGGAAGTATGTATGCATGTTCAGCTTCCTGAGTTGTCCAGTACATCTTTTCCTCAAGGTTAAAACTAAAAAGATGGTTTCTTGGCAATAAATATGTCTTGTTATTTTTCAGTGTGTGTTTATGTCAACAAGCATGGAAATTCTGGGCCTCACCTGGATAAGAAGAAGGTTCAGCAGCTTCCAGATCACTTTGGACCAGGTCCTGTCAATGTAGTACTTCAGCAGGCAGTACAAGCTTGTGTGGATTGTGCCTATCAATCCAAAACAGTCTTTGGATTTCTGAAATCTGGCCATCATGGAGGGGAAATGATAACTGGTATGTGAAGATGCTTTGTTTCTTGTGTTTCTTCAATTGGTTGTGAACTTGAGATAGGGCAGAACAACTGAAGTAGCTGCAATGAGTTTATATCACTTCTGTAACTATTTAAGAAAAGTCAAGAACATATACTTGTGAACTCCTTTACTAAGAGAGTATTGGTGTTGTGTGATTTATCTTACTCTGGGACCAGGATGATTTCAATAATTCTTTAAATTAGAATTTAGTAATAGCGGTGTTAAGTTACTTATGATGGTACACACAGTTACATATACAATTACATATAGGATATACACAGTGCACTTAGATTCTTGTACTACGTAGAGCTTGTGCACCTCATTTAGCAGCTCTAGCCAAACATATATGTCAAGTAAACTCAGTATGAGTGAAATAATCAGCTTTATTAATTCAAGTCATTTGCATAATCTTACCCATACATAGCGTTTGTGTTCTTAATGCCTTAACCAAGTGGGTGACAAGTTTCAAACTAATCTGTTTAGCTTCCAGGCAAGTAATTCCACATGTTAAAGTTGCTGCTTCTTCCCTTCCTCCATACCCCAGAATTGTAGCAGTATCTTGGTTCACTGTTCATCCACCTATGTCCGCTATTATGGAATAGGTTTATTTCTATTACATATTAATGGCAGGTCTACAGATAAAGTATTTCTACATCTCAAACTGAATAGCTGCTTCTTCACGTTTCTTTTTCCTTCTAGGCTAGGAAATATTTTATATAGCAGTTAGCACATCAATTCATAATTCTATCACTGGTGATAAAAAGACTTTGTGTTACTTTTAATCTCCTTATATTAACACCAGATGTGAAACATGATTAGTAGAGTACAAGTTCAATTAAATACTCATAAAGATGCTGCTGTCTAACAATATTTAAAAAGCAGCACCCTGACCCGCATGCAGCAGAACTATAGTAAGCCTTGCTTATGTGTCCCCATGAGTTTGTTCACAAAATGGATGCAGCTTCTCTGCTGTGTGGTAAGGGTTTAGTGGCATTGCATATGTTTGGTTTTGAAACCTATATTGCTTTATTTTTGCAAGATACATGAAAGTTCCTTGCTGTACCAAATTCAGAGAAGTCATTCTTCTAGAACAAAATGCTCAGAGATGTGTGTTTCCTGTATTGTTTATTTATCATGAAGGACTAAATTGTAGGTCAGTGACATATCTGGTCTGTGACTGAGTAATTGAAAATAATTCTTTCACAGAGGAGAGAGAAATTTCAGCATCTTAATGCAGTTGTAGTTTGCTTACATTCAGAAATTCTGTATGAAAAGGAATTACTGTTCTGCACCTGGCTTCACCCAGAGGCCTTGATTCAGAGCAACTGGCTCTGTAGCCCTGGAGTTGAGGAACTTAGTTCTGTGGACTGCTCCTGAAGCAGAGTCCTGGTCCAGGTGGTAGTGAGGCACAAGACCCCACTGGGTTTCCAGTATTCTTAAGTCCCTGCCTTTTCATCAGCTTGTCAGACAGGTTGCTGGGAAGCGGGTGAGCAAATGCTCGCTGTCATTTTATCAAAAATTTGTGTGTGTTTTATTTTGAGAAGCATAAAATGTGACTTAGGTTAATGTAGCACATTACAACCAGCTGTGCATGTGAACAGTAAGGAAGGAAAGGAAAGCTTCAGTAGAATAAAAAGAGGAATTACAGAATGAAATTGCAAGAGTGTTTTCTTGTGGAGCTTTTGTTTGCAAGTGGGTATGGAGTGTGATTTGTGCAGTTTCAGGGGGTTTTTTTTAGACTGGCATAAAAAAAATTGTTGCAACAGAGAATAAGCAAAGAAATCTAAATCTTTTGTGGACTGATACTTTCATGATGAGTATTATACCTGCAGTAGAAGGAAACTGTATGCTGATGAGAATGTGGATAAAATAATCTTGCTAGAATACATGTCAATAATTAGCGGGTTCTTTTGGTTCAGCTGCCAAAGAAAATAATTGTTTTGAATAGAACTGAATTTAGGATTTTTCCATCTTTTCTTACTCAAACAAAAGCACAAACCGTTTTATTTTTGCTTGATGCATAAGGTTTCAATTCAGGCAAATATAACTGAAAGGAAATTGAAGGCTTGATTAGCAAGCCCACTAATGGTGGTGGTGTCAGTCCCTTTTTTTCTCCTTGTAGTGCAGAGACTATGGCGTTTGTTGGGATGAAATAGACTGAGTTTCAGATAAATCTTCTCAAGCAGAACATTAAAATCAGACTCTTGGGTGAGTTTCTTCACTGTCAGACACACATTTCTCTGATATTTTAGCTCTCAGCCTTTCATCCTGTCTTGAACCGGGTATTTAAAGCGTACTTACACAACGGAAGGTGAAGAAATAAGAAGACTCTTCATCCTGGGGGTTGGGATTGTACATGGCGAGGTCCATTCCTTGTTTACTTGTTGTTGAAGACTGAGGTTACTGCACCTCTGAAGTACTCCTTTTATTTTTTCCCCTTAGCATTTGTCTGGGGTGTAAGAGGCTTATGTTGTCCCCAGGCAAGGCAGATAGTTGAGCATATGGATCTGGATCGCACACCCTTGGCTGGAGTTCGTATGGTTGCCCCTAGGTGTTCAGAGTACAAGGGAGCTGTGTTTGCACTGAATCTTTATTTGTGGATTTTTCCCATGGCATGTCTTGCTGCGGCAGTCTCATTGCCTCAGCTGTTCCTTGCTTTACCCTCCTGACAACTCTAAGATAATATTTTTCTTTTCAGTACTTCTTTTCAAAATGAGAAATTAAGGCATGGAGAATAAGTGATTTCCCCAAGGTCATATAAGAAGATCCATAAAGCTATTATAAAGCATTTTAAATTTTTGCTGTAGCTGCCTACTACCTTGCAGTAAATTTGTCAGGAGATCAGGCTGTGCTAGGTCTCACAGCCCATTTGCTCTCCAGGACTGGTTGAGTTCCAAGCAAAAATTTGCCTTTAGAGACCCCTTCGCCAAACAGGAGGTAGAGGGCCTTGTACCTGAGCCACATGTGGGACTGTGAATCATTAGTATTTCATTTGAACATTGGAGCCTGGAAAAACCGAATGGGCCATGAAAACACATTGGTCTGGGATTTGTCCCTGTAGTATTGACTCTTAAACTTTAAGCACTTGCAGCGGGTCGGTCTGTTGTGAAAGCAGATGAGAGAGGTACCACGTTGTTGTTGATGGTAGCTGGTTAACTTTCATTAACTCTAAACAGAAACTTCCTTACATCAGCCGTGTAAGTAAGTGACTCTTCTGATTTCATCAGGAAGCCTAAAATATGCTAAACTTCAGTGTTTTCTTCAGTTCTGTATATATTATCTGTCTCTTTTGTAACACAATATGGAAGTGTTCCATAATTCAGATCTGTGAATAAAGGCTTCGTTGTCATTTCTGGTTTGGATTTTTTTGTGTGTGTGTTTCTTTTTCCTCTTTTTTCCTTTTTTTTTTTTTTTTTTAAATGCATCTGCTACCAACAAGATGCGATCCTTTAAAGCTCTGCTTATCATTTGGAAACTTACATGAACAACAGAAAGCTGCATGACAAGCTGAAAACCAAGAAGACAAATTGATGCGTAAACCTGGTGTTTATGCCACTTCTTTCTAGCCCTGAGCTTAAGTAACAAGTTTGTTCCTGCTTTGTTGTAACGTCTTTCTAATCAGACGTAACTAAAAGTTTCAGCTAATGTAATTAATTAGTGTAATTAATGAAATTAGTGTAACTATTTGCCCATATATTGGTAGTAGTGAGTCTTTCAAAATCTTACTGACCTTCACAAAAAAAAAAAAAAAAAAAAGGAAAATATGGTCAGTTGCAACACTCTGGGAGGGAAAGGAAGGAGGTCAACAAGAAAAGGACATACGCACATGTCCAGGCTCTTTGTAATCACTCACCTTAAAAGACACAAGATCCATTTGTGGCTGTTGTGGCATCTCTGCCACCTGGCTCCTGTTGAAATAAATGGGAGCTTGACCACTGTGGTGTTGACAGCAGGATAGATTTCTCTAGTGATAAAGTAGCAAATGGCAAAACATTTTCTGTAGTCAGAATTTCAATGCTAATGGATTCCAGCATGTCACCACAAGTATGCTCAGTTCAGTTAGAAACTGGGGGGGGGGGGGGAATCTAAAAAGTTGTTTGCTTCCTTCCTGGCCCCCCCCCCCCCTTTTTTTTTTTTGTGTTGGCTTTTTTAGCAAGTACTGCAAAGCATCTTTTTGGTGTTATCTCCTGCAAGTAGGTGGTGGAGAGCTTGCTGTTTTATAAGCAACCAACAGAAATTACTCGTAAGGTTTTGGTGATGAGGGAATAGTTGCAAGTTTTTTTATGCTGGTGTGTGAATCCAAAATTATTTTATTAAAATAAGTTCCCATAGAGCAAATTTAAACTGGCGTGGATCCAGTGGAAGGTAAAATCTGTCCTTTGGACGTCAATTTGTTAAACTACCAGAATGATTGCTTACTCCTCTCATGTTTTGTGTGGTTTAAATCAAATCTGGATGTCTTCTCCTTTAAGTTAATAATGGTATTTTACCATACTTCATGATGCTTGGGGGGTGTTTGACATCATCTTCTTATTCACAGCTTCCTTTGATGGGGAGAAGCATGCCATCAATCTTCCTTCTGTAAACAGCGCATCGTTTGTCCTGCGCTTCTTGGAGAAACTCTGCCACAGCCTGCAGTGTGATAATCTCTTTAGTAGCCAGCCCTTCAGCCCTTACATGGGATGTGCACATAGTCCTATGGAGTATGATAGGAACAAACCAGGTACTGTTGAAACAACTGTTATTTTCAAGTGCTGATATTTTTGAGAAATGTGGCGACTTCATCACATGTAACTTTTTAATCTGTCTTTCTATGACGTGAGTTGATTGAAATGAATACGCTTCAGTTCTTAGTGAATTGGTTCCAGTGTCATAGTGCTTTTACAGGATGGGATAGCTCATACCACATGTGCAAAAATCATTTTGTTCAGCACACCCCTCCTTGTAGCCAAGCCAGGAAACATGTATCACTGTGATGCTACTAAAAGGACAAGCTCAAAACTTTGCATTTCATTTGTTAAATTTATGTTCAGATCATAAAATAAACTTACAAAAAGATATTTACTGCCTTATGAGAAGGGCCTTCCCCTGAAAAGCGTTCAGTCTGGCCCTTCCTACACCAAAAAAAAGGACCTTTCTTCTCTCTTCATTTACCTTACTCAGTGGTGGCTGAGTTACATTCTACTCTGTACAGTTCAGCATTCTAGTAGAAAAGGTGGGGTTTTTTAGGTGTCTGCTTTTGATACTTCATATGAGGCCAATAACTGTCTGCTGCACCAGGAGCATAGAGTGAGGGCAAAATGAAGTGGCTTGTGCAAGATCTTCCATCAGATTGTTTGCCAGGCCTGGTATTGCAAGTTCCAGCCTAAGGGTTACCAGGAGCCATAACTAAGAAAAGCTTAATATCAGGGCAATTCCAGAAGACTTATATTGGGTGTGAAGCTTCCTCACAGCTGTCTGATAGCTGAGTCTGTCTTCTGGGTGCTACTGTAGAATTCCCCACCACTGCCTTTTCAACAGGGAAATTATGTTTCCAATTCTGTCATATGAAGGTCATTAGTTTTACTTCTTTATTTTTTCTTTTTTTAGAAAAGTAGCCACGGTCAAGGTAATTTGGGTGATGACAGTACAGACTAAGCTGTATTTCTGCTTTGGAAGTTTGTATCAAAATGAGTTGAGTCTGTGTGACCCAAGAAGCTGAACTGTAATGTGATGAATGGCTGATGTGTGTCTTTGCCTTTGTCCCCTGACTTTCTCCATGAGCAGCTTTATGCTAGAATAATAGCTAGTGACTTTTCTCTTCACAGCAAAAGAAGAAATGCCTGAAAACAGGATTGCTAAACGATACTCTCAGGACTCTCCACCGTATACTGCTCCTCTTTCCCCTAAGCTTCCTAGAAATGATGCTCATCCATCTGAAGGTAATTACATTATGTTGGGATTATATATGAGGATTATTTATGGTTTCAGTATTTCCAATCAAAGACGACCAAGTACAACATATGTGTCTGGTTTGTCTCTAGTCTTTGACAGGTCAGGGTGAAAGTATGTTAATTATTGATCACTGGCACAGATTTTGCACTGAGGGAAGATCTATGGCAAGTTCCAGCAGTCCTTCTCCTAAACCTGCTAGTCTTGTTTTTGTGAAGGTGCGCAGGCAGATAGGTGACAGATGAAGCCTCCTGCTTCATATATGACAATTTAGCAGAAAACCAATTGTGCCAAAATGGGTTAGGAGATAAATTGGAAGCAACTCTTAATAACTCTAGGCTGGGGCCATTAAGTGAGTAAGGGTGTAGCTTGATGATACAATTCAGCTGAGTTTATGGCTAGCTGCCAGTGAAAAGTTGTTCTGCTTTTGCTTTCCTTGCCTCTTTGTCTCTGCAGTGGGTACCAGGCCCCCTGGCTGAGTGGTGAGCTGAACCAGTGAGCAAAATCGCAGAAAACATTTTAATAGAATCATAGAATAGTTAGGGTTGGAAAGGACCTTAAGATCATCTAGTTCCAACTGCCATGCCATGGGCAGGGTCAGCTTGCACTAAACCATGTCACCCAAGGCTCTGTCCAACCCGGCCTTGAACACTGCCAGGGATGGAGCATTCACAACCTCCCTGGGCAACCCATTCCAGTGCCCCACCACGCTCACAGTAAAGAACTTCTTCCTTATATCTAATCTAAACTTCTGCTTAAGTTTGAACCTGTTACCCCTTGTCCTATCACTACAGTCCCTAATGTAAAGTCCCTCCCCAGCATCCTTGTAGGCCCCCTTCAGGTACTGGAAGGCTGCTATGAGGTCTCCACGCAGCCTTCTCTTCTCCAGGCTGAACAGCCCCAACTTTCTCAGCCTGTCTTCATACGGGAGGTGCTCCAGTCCCCTGATCATCCTCGTGGCCCTCTTCTGGACTTGTTCCAACAGTTCCATGTCCTTTTTATGTTGAGGACACCAGAACTGCACACAATACTCCAAGTGAGGTCTCACGAGAGCAGAGTAGAGGGGCAGGATCACTTCCTTCAACCTGCTGGTCAAGCTCCTTTTGATGCAGCCCAGGGTACGGTTGGCTTTCTGGGCTGTGGGCGCACACTGAAGCAGGCTCGTGTTCATTTTCTCATCAACCAACACCCCCAAGTCCTTCTCCACAGGGCTGCTCTGAATCTCTTCTCTGCCCAACCTGTAGCTGTGCCTGGGATTGCTCCGACCCAGGTGTAGAACCTTGCACTTGGCATGGTTAAACTTCATCAGGTTGGCATCAGCCCACCTCACAAGCGTGTCAAGGTCCCTCTGGATGGCATCCCTTCCCTCCGGCGTATCAACCGTACCGCACAGCTTGGTGTCATCGGCAAACTTGCTGAGGGCGCACTCAATTCCACTGTCCATGTCACCGACAAAGATGTTGAACAAGACCAGTCCCAACACCGATCCCTGAGGGACACCACTCGTTACTGGTCTCCAGCCGGACATTGACCCATTGACCACAACTCTTTGCGTGCATCCAGCCAGCCAGTTCTTTATCCACCGAGTGGTCCAGCTATTAAATTGATGTCTCTCCAATTTAGAGACAAGGATGTCCTGTGGGACAGTGTAGAACGCTTTGCACAAGTCCAGGTAGATGTCGTCAACTGCTCTGCTCCTGTCCATCAGTTTTGTAGCCTCATCCTAGAAGGCCACCAAATTGGTCAGGCAGGATTTCCCTTTAGTGAAGCCATGTTGGTTGTCACCAAGCACCGTGTTACTTTTCATGTTCCTTAGCATGCCTTCCAGGAGAATCTGCTCCAAGATTTTGCCAGGCACAGAGGTGAGACTGACTGGTCTGTAATTCCCTGGGTCACCCATTTTCCCCTTCTTGAAAATGGGGGTTTTATTTCCCTTTTTCCAGTCGTCGGAAACTTCACCTGACTGCCATGATTTTTCAAATGTGGTGGACAGTGGCTTAGCAACTTCATTTGCCAGCTCCTTCAGGCCCCATGGATGGATTTCATCGGGTCCCATGGGCTTGTGCGCATTCAGGCTCCGAAGATGATCTTAGACCTGATCATCTCCTACAGTGGGCCTAAGGTCTTCATTCTCACAGTCCCTGCATCTTCCTTGCAAGACTTGGGTGGTGTGGTCGGAGCATTTGCCAGTGACGACTGAGGCAAATGACTCATTAAGAACCTCAGCCTTCTCCAAATCCAGGGTAGACGGTTCTCCTGATAGATTCTGGGGAGGGCTCACGTTGTCCCTAACCTGTGTTCTATTTGGTGCATAATTTTGGTGAAGGGAAGAGTCGTTTGCAGTTTACTTCTCTGGACTGATTCACTGTGCACTTGGATGAGCACAGGGAAGGGTTGAATAAAATGCAGCAGTGGCCAGGGTAGCTGCCTGGCAGATTGATTTAGCTCACTGAGGAATAGCACCTTTTCCTGTGCTGCGGCTCAGCTGCAGTAACTGAGCATGTATCTAGTCTTAGTCTGCCTCAGACATGAAATAAAGCATCTAGGTTTAAGCCTCAACGAGAGAGACTGAGGAAAATGTGGGGTTTTTTACTCTGCATTTGCTACTTAACTGGTTAAACCAGGGTAGCTTGTTGGTGTTGACTCATCCCATCTGATATGTACTTTCCCTTGCTACAAGATACTTGCACAGCATTTCCAAGGGCTTTTTTTTTTATTATTTTATTTTGGTGTTTTGTATTTTTTTAAATATGATGGCAATTAGTTATTTCTTTCCTCATTTTTTTTTTTCCTCTTTTCTGTGATCCTGGTGTCATTTTGTGTCTGTCAGCACCAGTGGGGGCAGAGTCATGATCTCTTCTGTGCAGATTAAAACCTCATAGGACTACAGTTAGAACAGAAAAGGTTATAAAATTAAAATGTTCAAAAGGATAGCTTATTTAAAATGGTACATCTTATTACTTTATAGATATGTATGTAGGGTATTCACTTTTTTGTATATAATAACAGCCTCAAAAAATACAGTTCTGCATTGATTATTGATTTCTGTGTCTTTCCAAAAGAAGTACTGGTTTAATTCCACAGATATATTCTACACCTAAGTCATATACTTCTCATAGGTAACTTAGTAAGTGTATAACACTTAATTATACTCAAATGAAGTTGTTTCAGTTGGAGCAAAACAAATGTTTGTGTAGATCTGCATTATCTTACAAGAAATCTTCCTCAGAGTGAACATGTGTGCACATACTGCTTTTAAATCTGTGTTTGCTAATGGATCCGTTTTATGGATGAAGACAGTGTACTCCTTAAAATACATTTTAAGATCAATAGTTCATTATAAAGTGCAGTTACTTGGATAAAAAAGATAATTAAGTGTTTTGTTGGGGTTTCAGAGGTTTGAATTTGTGCATTTCAGGAGGCCAAGTGTTCTCCAGTGTTGTGTGTTTCCCATTAGGGTAACGTCCTCTGCTGAAAATCTGGAGGTAATTCTTGTAGTGGTCAGTCATGGGTTGGTTAGTGAGAAGGATCCGCCCCAAGAAAGTTCTGGTTCCACTGAGACACAGTTGTTTTGAAATAGTTTTGAAGTATCATTTGAAGGCAAAACGGAATAATTGTGAGAAAGGGTCTTTCAAACAGCTCATTTTCCTTCTGATGTGCTCAGGGATATGTTTTGCAGATTTTGCTGCATTTCTTGCTCACTGGCAGTTTCTTCTTAAAGTTACGAAAAATAAAGGGTGGGTGGGTGGGAATAATTCAGTCTCCCTCCCCCTGAAAACAGAGTGTTCTTACTACTGCGGCCAATTACATCATTCCCATCATGTATGAGGCAGAACAACTGGGTTCTAATTCCCAGAAGAGCTCCAAGAAAACAAAAACGTCTGTGTTTAAACAGTCTGTTGTCATCCTTACATTTGAAACATAAGGCCTTTTATTAATCTGCCCAGAGATCAGGCATGCTGCAGGGGAACCTCCCATGTCTTTCCATACCACTGTTGCTCACAACTGCTCAAAATGTCAAGGCAGGAGAAGCGTGTCATTCGTTGCTCCATGCATTGCAAAGCTCTGTTTGCTAGCTGCCAATTTTGAATCAGCTGTCATACCAGTTGACCACTTTTTCATCAAGATTGCAGCTGCATTGTGTTAGAAGAGAAGCTAAATGGGTGGAAAGGAAAGTGGACTGGACACTATAGTTGCTGAACAGAAACACCTTGAAAAGATGATGGGAAATATGCCAGCTTTTCCACCTTGTGTATGTGAAATGAGAATTTACAATAGGATAAATTCAAATGCTTGTATCTTGGGGAAAAAAGCAGAGTCGATCTTTTCCAGCCCTATTTACTACTGTTTACTTTAGGATGTATAACATCAGAGAAAAATCTGGGATATAACTGGAATAAATCAAATTAAATTCTTTTGCAATACAGTCAGTTTTAAAAATCTTTTTGTCTTCCGAAATCTTGACAGAGATTATGTAAAACAATTATTTAAAAAAACCCACCTGTATTTGGGACCTCTGCTTCTTTACTATTAAAACTACAAGAAGTTGTTTGTTTGGGTTTTTTAATAAACACATTACATGGAGTTGGCTGGCACATGCTTAAATACCCTAGTTGAAATTTTCTGCTGGTGAGTATTGTCTCCTCTGTTTCATCCTAGCATTCATGACTTCAGAAATCTGAGTCTACAGGTCGAGTCAGTTAAATGTTAGGCTCTTTTATATAGATTTGTTGTAACTATTTGAAGTATCACCTCTGCCTTTGGTCTTGGACTGAGATTTCTGTTACTGGTTTCATTCTCTATAGCTCTAATTTTCCCTTAGTTGGCTACCCTTTAATTTTATAATGCATATCATTGGTTACATCTCCTAAAGTTTCTCTGAAATTCTATAGAATGATGGGGGTTTGTTTTCATTTTGGTAAATTGCTGCAAGTGCTTCAAGCTGACAAATGTACAGAAGTTAGTTTTCTTGTTTGTTTTCTTTGAAAACTTCAGTGCTTTGCTTTTAGGATTCAGATCTAACAAACTAGAAAGTTTTGCAGTGGTTGTTAATTGTTGGACTTAATGAAAGGTCCTCTCCAACCTAAATGATTCTGTGATTCTGTTCTGTGATTCCATCATCTTTCCCTTATTACATTCACTAAGTAGGGAGCTGGCTCTGAGTGCCCTTGGCTGCCTTTCAGGATTACACTGTCTGAAGACCAAAATGTGCTTAATAGCTCTTCACTGCAGAGAGCTTAAGACCTCATGAAGCAAGTTGAAAACATGCTTGAGAAGCTCACAGGGTTTTTTAGGAAAATACTCTTTCTTTAGGTTTAATTGGCCCAAGAAATTATTGAACTTTGTCATATAAGAAGAGTAGTAAAAAGCTTATTTCAGGAACTTGTTTTGCAGAACATGCCAGCTCTTATTCCAGAGAATATGCTGCTTCACTAGCATATGTTTTATAACTTCACTAGAGTAATTTTCAAGATGGTAGTGTGGGGTTAACACTTATGTGAACCTGTTAGCTGTGTTTTCCAGCTTTTAACTCTCCTGCCAAGCAGCATTTGTTTCATGCAGATTTGTACATCATGGTTCCAGCTTCTTTTTTTGTGCTAGGTATTGGCCTGGAGTAGAATACATATGATTGCTAGAGAATGGAGTGGTGTTCTGATCTGTTTGGGTTTGGATTTATTCCTCTTATAGCATGTTTCTCCCAGTCAGACCTGAATTTGGTTGACTGAGAGTGGAATTTTCAGTGATCAAGCAAACTTGGCTCATGTCTCATGGCACAGGGAAAGGGACCAGCTGAACTCTGCTCATCTGGCTTAGAAACTGTATTGACAGGCTCTAAAAATTCATGAGTCTTCTAAGTGGGCGTTGTTTGTGTTCTGCAGAGTAGAAATCAGCTGAGAAGTGCTAGGAACTAAAACTGGGAATGTTGTTACACTTCCTTCGGAGGCCTGGTTTATGTGGGGGTTTTTGGCTTGTGGTTTTTTTTTAACTTGCTTAGTGGATTCAGTAATTCACATGTATCTTTTTAGCTTTTCAGAGTCTGTGCTCATAGACCCTGCCCTGTGCCAAGAACTAGCTGTATGTAGATAAAGGGTTTTAGTCAAAATGTGTTACGTTAGAGTGCTGTAGTTGTAATGGTTTTGCCTCTAAGCTGTCCAGTTTTTAATGATGGCCTCTGTGTCTGTATGCATTGGGATCTATAGAAGATAACTGTCCGCTTGTTTATGAAGTTAGCGACTCCCTCTGCTGTCTAGAACAAATTAAACAATTGTTAGTTAGCATGAGCTTTTATTTATAATAAAGATTTCTTGCAAGATAAATGTAACACATTCTTAATGCTTAGCTTTTTGAGAATAGTTTAAAAAAAAAGATAATGAAAATGCTTGACTAAAATTGTTTGATGTATCAATTTTAATGTTGGACAGTTTTACCTAAAAAAAATTCCTCTGTCACTTCCCTGTTCATAGTATTTAACAAATACAACTGAAATTATTTATGGAAGACTGTCGCAAACTTGCCATATTAAATCTTCTGCTGCAAAAAGGGTTTTAAAGATACAGTAAAAGCTCAGTGATTAGTAGAGGAAAAGGAGCAAACTTTCAGCAACAGTAATGTCGTCACAGGAGATTTGTTAACAGGCTTACGATCTGTCAGTATCTTTAAGAGAATATAGCAAGGGGTTGAATAACAATGGTATAATGTCCATCACTTTGAACATACCCATACTTGGTTTTTTGTGTAGCAGAAACATTGCCTATAGACGAAAACAGCACTTCCAAAGAACACCGATTTTCTGAGGACTCTCTGGATTCTGCACATAATTCTGTAAATCCTTCAAGCCCAACCTGTCGAAATTCCACAGAATGTCGTGCTTCAGGGAGTGCAGCATATTACAGAAATTCCCATCAGTCAGTGACTGCTACCTCAAATTCAGCCCCAATCCTGCGCAGGCTGTCCTTGAGCTCTGCTGGGAGCAGCGGTTACTATGAAGTTAGTAGGAATCGAATACAGAGGCGGATTGAAGGTACACTATATAACTAAATTTTCCTAAATATATAAATGCTTTTGTTAAAATACAAAGTCTGTGAGTTATGAATAAAGAAGCTCTTTGCCATAAAAAAGCTTGCATATGGAATGAAATGTGCTATTGCCAAGCATGTCAGGCTTGCTAATGTAACTGCAAATACAGAACTGAAGACTGTTAGAACTAACACTGCAGTGGAAGCTGGTGTGGGGGGTCTTGTCTGCTGCATCTTCCTCTCACTGCTATTATGAACCCTGCAGCAAGGCAGACTGGAGAGGGCCAGCTATATGCAGCTCACTTCCTGAGCATCTTGTCACCTATTTCTACGTTGTTGAAATATGGGGAGAGGGTTTCCTGCTGTCCTTCCCTCTGTCTGCACAGCTTAACTTGCCTTTGCCACGTTCCCAGTTAATGGCATCTTGGGACCCAGGAGCCAAGTATAACTCAAACTAATCCCTTTAGGTGTGTCATAGTGCTAATGTTTATGCTGCTGTAAATATGTGTAGTTATATAAGGCATTTAAAGACAAATGGAACAGCTCAATGTTGTTTGGGAGAAAATAAAACATCTTTCATTTTTATATATTACGAAGAATGCATTATAAAAGCCACATGTTAATATTAAGAATGTCTTATGTAAAATGAAATGTGTTATCCCTGTATAGACTAGTGATACTTCTTCTTTTCACAATATTTTTATACTAAAAGCTGCAAGTTCCACAACTGGGCCAGATTTGAATTCACTAAAAAGGGAACCTTCAAGAATATTGAATAAGGATCCTTCCACCTGGTCAATAGAAGAAGTAATGCGTTTTGTGAAAGAAGCTGATCCACAGGCACTAGCTCCACATGCAGAACTCTTTAGGAGACATGTATGATGCATATCCATTCTGTTCTAGTAGATTGTGTGTCAAATTAATCTCCTAAAATACAGCTTCCATCTCTATCACTCTATTTGCAATTGAAGGTAGAATAGACTCTACTCATATATTAGAGGGAGGCTGAAAATTATTTTTCCACCTGAAACTCCTCCTGCAGTATATCTTCTCTGTGTTCCAGTCTTGTTAGACTAAATATCCACTGCTTTCCAGTTTCTGTGGAGTAACACTAATACTAGAAGCATCCAAGTTCTAATGACCAACATCCATAGTGCCCCTGTCATCCCTGGTACCTCTAGAGGAGATGGCATTCTCATGTACAGTTTGGGGCATTTGGCCTACCTAGATGTCACCTCTCTAAGACAGTTTGTTTTGGGGATTGATTATCCTAAAGTAGAGGCTGTTATGCCTGCTTTACATTTGGTCACTAATACTAGAATTCAGAGAATAAGTTGAAATGCTGAATTTGCCTGTTTGGAAAAAAAGTGTGTAGGATTTTGTAAGATTTAATTAAATGTTGTCTCTAGAGAGATGAACTTGGTCAGTTTCTCTGTGCTATTACTGGTCTCTCCTCTTCCTTCTCACTGTGCTTTTCTATAGCATGTTGCTCAGCAAAAAGCTGCTTGCTTATTTCATTGTATATACAGCCCTTCAAAAAGAGGTTGGCTTTCTCTTTAGTATTTTCCACACGTTGTGCACCAGCTCTTACTAACAGTTAAATCTCAGGGTAAGCTGGATTGGGTAAGCTGAAAATAACTTTTAATGGAGCTTCCTGTCTTATGTTTTATTCTTAGTTGTATAACAAGACTAAATGTCACTTGTTTTGTCAGGTTTATGTTTAAAAAAATAAGACAGAGTGGTTTTCTTTATGGTGTTTTAAGGAACTAATTGCCTGTCTACAGTATGTAATGCTGCTAAGAGCTTAGTACTGTCACATTTCAGCAGCTTCTCAACCAGGCTGTTGAAATCTGACTAAGTTGTCCTTGGTCTTGATCCTAACAATCTGTCTAGTTTAACCTGGACAGAGATCTGTCTTATTTCACAGATTTAGATGGTCTGTAACCCCTTTCTCTGTGTGACTGTTTGCATGCGCATGCCAAAATCCTCCCACAGCTGTATTCAAGGTTCAGTGCAAGGCCTCAGTGCTTGGATCATTTAATCTCTAACTGCACAGCCCTTCCTTTGCAGCTTCCTTTTTTTTTTTTTTCCCTTTGACCCATTCACTTTTTTTCCCAGCCAGTACCTACTTTTGAGGGCTCTTTGGTCAGTTTCTTTTACATACTGTAATGTTCTCTAACTTACCAAATTCCTCAACCATACATTAAAAAAATACTAACATGAATTCAGTTTCAGTGGCCACCTCTAAATATCAAATTGTACTACATTACGAAGTTCTATACAAAGTAGATAACTTTATACTATAGGATAAACGAATGTAATGTACTTTCCAGTTTTACCAAGCAGCTTGTTAAAGTAGTTGTGTGTTGTGTTTCTTCTCTTCTTGTAGGAAATCGATGGGAAGGCACTACTCTTACTGAGGAGTGATATGATGATGAAATATATGGGACTGAAGCTAGGGCCTGCCCTAAAGTTGTGCTACCACATTGAAAGACTTAAACAAGGAAAGTACTAGCCTGTGGGGATGCACTACAAGTATGTGTGTTTGTTTCGCACTAAGCTCTCAGGTTCACAGCCATCGCCTTTGGAACAATTCTGCTGATCTAAATCATCTTTATTTTTTGAAAGTGCTCTCACAATGTAAATAAGACATTCAGGATACAGGGGGGAGGGATATAATCTGTATTACACTCTAGTATTTTGTGAACTGTTTCAGAAGGTTTACAGGGAAGGACAGTTGATCATACTGGGGGCAGGTGGGTCAGGTGACAGTGCTCTTCCAATCTTGTGTTATCTATTACAGACTTCAGCTAACGTGTTTGTATTCAGAACCAAAACAGCTGAATCCCAAAGGAAAATAATAAAACAAACCAGCATCAGGTGTTAACAATTTTTACAGGGGTGGCTGTAAACTTTTTATTTTGCAGGAAAAATTTAAAACAGAAGGTCTCATCTCCATACTGAATACTGTGTCTGATCCTCCAGCAGTGTAAGACTCAAGTATATTATTCTAGATTATTCTTCCTAGATTTCTGAAAGGAAGTAGCCATATGATGTGTTCATGGGGGATGGAGGTGTGGGGAGGTTAGGGTTATGGAGGATAGGGCTTAATACAAATATAAGCTTTTATAAAGTTTGCTTCTCAGTCCTTTGCCAAGTTATGAGGACAATATATTGTCAATTTATGCAGGCAATAAATACTTTTGTTTCACGAAAGGGCATATTGGCTGTTTAAACAAGCCATTTCTGGGACAGACTGATTTCACTGGAACAATGCATCCACATTTTAAACATTCCATCTTTCTGCCAATTTTGGCATGGATATGTGTGTTCATGCTCTTTATATATACATTTGTATGTGTCAGGGAAATACATACTATATACATAAAAATATACATACACACTGTATGTATGTATTCCGTTATTTTAATGTATACTTTGCACTGTGCCAGAGAAAACTGTACAACTTCTTGTTGGGTTTTTACCAGTAAATCTGGTTGTGTACTACTTCCATACTCATTAGCACCTGTTTAAATTTTTTTTGTCCATTCTTGGAGTCAGAAGGTGACAAACAATCAAAGGGTGGTTTTATTCATACAGGCAAGATTCCTGTACTATGCAATACTCTTGGTTATTCATCCCTGAACTCTGAGCCATATATTCCGGTATATTTCTGGAAAGAGGCATTTGGTTCCAGTGGCTTGGGCTTATATTTCCTATTAGGAAGTGCTACTATGTAACTAATAAGCCTTTTTTGGGTAAAATTGGTGCTGTTTGTATAAGCTGCAAGAATGAGTGGTGATAATATAGCAGTTTGTTGTCACGGCTGATTGTAATGTATACCAGGGATAAGAAAATATACTTTCTGTGTAGGAAACTGAATGTACTGTATGTAATAGTGTGAGTGATAAAAACTATTTCCTAGAGAAGGTCTAGTCTTAAAATGGTAGATTTATTATATTTCTTACTGTCTTTTTATATGAAAGCATATAGTATAAAAGTATTTTTTGCAAATTCCTTTTCTGAAAATGCCTTGCTTTACCAATAGTCTGATATTCCTCAGGTTTGAGCAGAGATACTGCTGCAGAATAATTTTTGTGGCTCATAAGTGTCCCAAGTATTTTGTTAGTTTAAGTGACTGCAATGTAATTTGAATTTTATCAAGTCATTTGGATTTTGAGAACTGTTTTTATTATTACATCATTTGACACTAAAGGTTATCTATATCGATTTGTTTTGCATATCTTTTGTGGTGCATATATGCTTAGATGAATAATACAAGCATGCCCTTTATAGTGAGAAAAGGTCAGAGCATTGATTAAGGAAACAGAATGTTTTCTCTTTCTGTTAGGAAAATACTGACTTGATTGTTGGCATAACCATATGAAAGTTAGTTATATGCTGACGAAAACATCGTGCGCCACATGTTCAGTATATTGTCCATACCTTACTTCTTCCATGCTGTATTATGTTGATTTTCAGAGTTTTTCAGTGTAAAAAGATCTCACACATTTTAAGTGGAAGTAATTGACTGAAAACAGTTTTCTTTTTTACGTTGCCATTGGCATAAGAAAAACAAAGATGTTTAAATTTTCTGTTTAGCCTTTATGGAATGACATTTTTGTACATGGCACTATTTTGAGTATAAATATTTGTTCAAGGCTTTCTGTGCGCCCATGTGCACAGGGATTACTGTGATGTTGCAGTACCTGGATTTCACAGTGTGCTGTAGCGTGAGATTCAAGTGTTCAAAGTGTTGTAGCAGAATATATTTTTTATTCTTTGTTTCAATGGGATGTTCTTATCTATCAACAAAAATAAAATAGTTTGTTCATTGTTGTAACTGTTTTGTTTGACATTGTATATATACTAGATATATGTATCTGTGTGAATGCTGTTTGCGTAGGCAAGGGAAGCTATCTTATCTGGCATTTGGCAGTTCTTGACAGTTCATGTAAACATCTGATGTAAGGAAGCTTTAATCAAAAGGTTAAAATCATTCCAACATTGTTTATCTAAAGCGATTCATGTTTTGAGCTTTGGTTAGTCTATGCTTTCAAAGTTACAGTTTAGGAATATATTCTGCTATTGCGTTTTGCATATCGAATTTCGCCACTTACAGCTTACAAAACTGTCACATAACCACTGAGAGGAAGAGACTGCTAAAAACTGTCCTGTGTTCAGATGAAGACCTGAAGTATTTTAAATTGAAGGAATTAATGGCAATAGGTTTGAACTTCATACACTTCATGCTTTCTTACTTCTACGAACAACAGAAATCTGTTGTTCTGGTTGCTGTTCGCAGTGATCAGCCTGTGCTTGAGAAGTAACTGAAATTGAGTTAATGGTAACCTCAGAACCTTCACAGGCAGATTACGGATCTTGGAAGTTGGTAGTGACAATAGTTCAGAGGCATTTTGCAACTGATTTCTTTCAAAAGATACTGAATATCTTTTTTTTGTGAGTATTTAATACATGATGTTCTCTGAGTTGCTTTTCTACTGACAGGAATTCATCTGTTTATCTGGTTCTGTATCTTTCAGTCGTCTTGCAAGACAGTGCCGTAACTCCTCAGTACATCGTAAGACCTCTTCTATTTGAAATTAGAATACTGCTGCCTAGCAGCTCTCACAATTCTTGTTGTAGAAGACATATACAATATCGGAACTGAAGAATGCTGCATGGCAGTGTGATTGCATGTTGTGGTTGACATGACTGCATTTTTAACAAGTCTGTTGTGGCTGCATATATAGTAGAACTTTTTCAGAAAGACACAAAAATCGTGTTATAAATGTTGGCTCAAAGGATGGAGTATGAGGATATGCTCTGCCCATCATACGGATCATTAATGATGATGTTAAATGGGATCAGACCCAGTACTGATCCCTCGGGTACACCACTAGTTACTGGCTTCCAACTAGACTTTGTCACTCATAATTGTCCTCTGGGCCCAGCTGTTCAGCTAATTTTCTATGCACTTCCAACCCATGCCTCAACAGCTTGTCTGTGAGGATCACAGGATGGGAGACAGTGTTGAAGACCTTCATGAATTCCAAGTAGACAATATCTACTGCTCTCTCCTCATCTACTAGGCCAGTCCTTTCATCATGGAAGCTTATTAAGTTTGGTGAAGCATGACTTCCTCCTGGTGAAACCATGCTGACTACTCCTGATGATAATCATCTGGTTCATGTGCCTGAAAATGATTTCCAGCATTAGTTCCTCCACACTGAGGTGTGGCTGACTGGCCCATAGTTCCCAGGGTCATTTTCCTTGCTTCAGGCACTTCTCCCATTCACCTTTATTGATCAAAAATTACGGACAGTGGCCTCGCAATGTCATGTGCAGGCCACTCTCCCATCTGCAGGAGAGTGGCCCTCAGCACTCATGGGAGCATCCCATCAGGCCCATTAGACTTACCTATGTCCAGTTTGCTTAAGTATTCCCTGACCTGTTCCTTTTCCACCAAGGGTCCATTGTTCTTGCTCCAGCCTTTCCCCATGGTTTCTGGGACCTGGAATTCCTGAGGGATGGTCTTGCTATAAAAGGCTGAGGCAAAGCAACCATTCAGTACTTCAGCCTTTTCCATGTTGTGTGTAACGAGGTACCCTGTCTCATTCAGCAGTGTGCTCACATTTCCTCAGTCTTCCTTTTTCACCTATACAGTGTAACCTATTCTAATGCAGTATCGTGTAATAAAACACATTTTAAAAGTGGATAGCATTGTTGTTTTCTTTAATTGGATGGCGAGTTACATTTGCTCAAAATGAACATTTAATTCCAACGTTAGATCTGTGAACCTGTTCTAAAAGTTCTGACCACCTTTCTGCTGCTCAAGTTGAAGCTACTTAGAGTAAGGCTGGCTTGGTTTAAAGAGAAGGAAAAAAATGAGAATCCCTCAAGATCAATTTCAAAGGTCATATATTCCTCCTCTCCTTTTTTTATTACATGTAAAACTATTACAGTGAGTAAAAAGTGCTCATTTGGAACTGCCTACGAGTGACGCAGGGAAGCAGAAGCTGGTTTCATGTCCTTTTCAGTGGTGAAATGATTGCTGCTTTTTTTCTCAAGCCCTGATTATAATCTTTCGCTCTGTAAAGCTTACAAACTACCCCGTAATCCTCGGATCGTGTTCCCCAACTGTCTGTATTCCTGTTGTTTCAAAGGTCATGCAGAGCCATTCTGAGACTTTTATCTTCTTAAAATCCAAACCGTCTGTTGCAAACTCACTGTGTTCTGAGTCTACAACTGAGACATTTTGTATCTTTAATTTTTTTTTTACAGTAAGAACCTCAGACATAGTTTGTTGGGTTTTTTAAATAGCAAAATATTTTGCTGCTTTCTCAGCTGACAGTTCATCCTAAATAAATTCTCATTTCTGTGGCTGTGTAGATAATGGGAGTCCTATGTGTGCTTAAAATCTGCCACTACAGTGGTCCAATAGGCTTTTAAATCCCCCGCTTGCATAAATCATCCATCCTTGTCCTAGCAGATCATTTTGATTAGCTGTAATTTGTCCCATTTGAATCAGAATTAGCCTCACCAGCTCCAGAATCTCTCAGTCGTGCTGTACAAGCTGAGGAGTCCTGAAGGAGCTACTTCTCCTTGTAGCATTATGCACCACTGCTAGTTTTATTTCAGCTTTCATTATCTTCAGGGAGAGTGTTTAGTGCTGATAGCAGAGGCTGCACACCTCTACTTCTTTTCTTTTTAAAATACACAAAGACATTTTCATCCGCAGAGATTCACTTTGCAGCCCCCGAAATCGAAGCCATTCCAGGACAAACAGTACAGGCAAACAGATGCCAGCACACGAGGAAGGGGAGATGGCATCCCATGTTGTGTGAACAGACAAATGGGAACAGATGTACAGTTTGAAGCTGGCAGAACCCCTCTCTTCCAGTGGTTCCTTTCTAGTTCTGACAGCTGGAAGAAAATGAATACACCACAAAACCACCATGATAATTGCCATTTCCTTGCACTGGCAGTCTCAGCACTGAGGTCGAGAACTGGGAGGACAAAGGCTCGTCTACCCTCCCAGGTGGAAGCTGAGGCAATTGGCAAGACACTGGGAAAAATCTTAATAAATGGTGGCACACCTTTAGAAAGTCGGGTGCTCAAATGAAAAAGGCCATGATTTTACTAGATTTCTCCCTTTCTCGTAGTTAGCTTTTTTCAGTTTATGGAGGCACTCAGTTTCCCCAGGCAATTGTGCTAATGCTGCACAGATCCCTAAGAGTGGGGGTTTCAGATTTGAACTCTTCTTTCAACTTCCATCTCTCCAAACCAGTGATGCCAAACAAGTCTTCCCTTTATTGGAGACCCTTTTGAGGGAAAGATCTTCGCATGTGCTTCTTCTGCATGCTTTGAAAAGTAAGAAAGGGGCTCTGCAGCTTGTTTGTTTTATCTCTGATATACATACCAACTATTGCTGCTGTTCTCATTCCTTGCCTGGGAATGTTGATGGTACTCTCTTGTGAAGAGATGCCTCTCACTTAGGCGATGTTATTCAAGGTGTGGTCTATCAAATGCTTTTCTGTCTGTCAGTCTCCCTCTTTAAGTCCCTGAGCCTTCACGAACAAAATAGTGGGGGTGGAAAAATTAGTAAGTAAGTGCTCAGTTTTAGTCTACCCTTGATTTATGCTAGTACTTTCAGGGTGAGATACTAGATAGGTCATTGGAATGTACTTCGGGCATATCGCTTGTTAGGCTCAGTGGGCAATGGTGCGGAGTATGTTTTTGGTTGTTTTGGGAGGGGGTTGTTAGTTTGTTGTGGGTTTTTTAACTGAATTCTCTCAGTTTGTTTATTTTCAGGAGACCAGCTCAGCCAAAGGGAACATATTACTTTCATACATCTTTGCATTCATTATAGTGTATTAATTGTAAACTGTCTTTGCCTGGGTGGTGGTTGGCTACAGGAAATGAACAAGTTGGGGAAAGTTTAAATGTTTTGAAAGAAAACAGAAATGGAAGCCTGGGAGGACTGATAGGGTTTGCGTGCAATAAACATGGGAAAGAAAATAGATGAAGAATGAAGTAATGGAAAATCATAAACGAGAAAACCAGGTGGATATACTAACCTAGACTGTTTCAGATTTGGATGCACTGACTGTTGAGTCATGACTAGTGTCTTTGACTGTTTGCGTTGAGCTAAGATTTTTAAAGAGGAAATTTAGAAATTAACATTTTGAACCATGTCAGGGATGTGAAGTATTTTATCTTGACATGATTTGATCTGAAAATATGGACTGAATGAGCGGCTGCTACCAACTCCTTCTTGATATGATTTCTTTTAAAGCCAAGCCAATTGAAGAGCCAAAACCTAGGAATACAGGATTGGGTTTTATTTCATATAATTCCGTATCATAGTTGTTTACACTCTCTCATTGTAGTCCACAGAGATCAAGCTGACTGAGTTGAGGGTATGAGTGATCTGACCACATACCAACATCTGTTTTACAAGGCAGTGAATAGCTCTCTTGACTCTATTGGTTTTACTGACTGTATTTCCAGTATCTATAATGGGACTCTTGATACCTATCTCACTTAGCTGCAACATATGAGCTAATTTGCCACCTAAAGTGCGGTTCATTTCAAGTAAGATGGAACAGTGCCCTTACGTGAGTCCGACATTGAAGGACCTAGTTGGTGTACCGACCAAGAAATGCTGGCAGGTCCTGTGGTCCACCACACAGGGTTTCTCACTCAAAAGTCCTGATGTCCAGAAAAAAGTCTATCCATAGAGAGTATTTCTGCTGTCTTAGAGCTTGGCTGTTGCACAGTTGGAGCGCTGTTGCATCTCTCTTGTTTAAAAGGTCTCTGAAGGATGGGCATGTGCTTTTTATGCTGATCCATGCTCTATGGACCAAGATTTCAAGGTACTTGGAAGCATTTGTTTAAAGAATGAGGAATCTACTTGGTACCTTTATAACTGTGAAAGGAGGAAGGCTTTCCTTTTTCTCAAACAGGAAATCACTTGTGTACCAGAAGCCTCAAAAGTTAATAGCTTTCCCATGCTTACTGATGGGGCTTTTAGGGGGTTTTGTGCAGTACTTAGGCTCTAGAAGTTTTGTTTTTTGTCACAGTGACACACCCTTTGTCTGTGAGATGCCAGACCAAGACGAAATGTTGCCTATCTTTGATTCTTAAGCAAAAAAAAGATGGAAACTCCATTGACAAAGATGTGGTGGGAAGGATGATACTGAAACAATGCAGAAAATGTGACCATTTTGAGACAGCTGTGGGTTAAGGAACATTAGTAATCCCAGGAGCAAGGGGGGCTGGGCACAGGCTTATGTGAGGATGCAATGTGTCCATTACCAGTGCTTTCCTGGAAACATGCACTTCTTAACAGTGAAAACTAATGTTTTACCTGTAAAATAGTGCTCCCTTCCAGATATCTGATTAGATTGTACCCTGCCATTTGCTTTTTTAATTTCCCCCTCTCATTTTGGAAGTATCCTAATAATTTCAGTACCAGGATATTATTCTAGGAGAGGTTGGGGTATATGGGCACAAAGCAGTGCTAAATATTTTAGCGATTAGCAATTTTTCTCCCCATACATGAAGAAATGTTTCAGATGGTTCAACAACAGAAAATGGATTTTCCTAGCAAGGCTGCGATACCAGCGTTTTAACAACTGGAAAATATGTTTTCCGCACTAAAATTAGGGGATTTGCTCGTGTGTGTGTAGGGCTGCCTCAGTGTACTCTGAATTGCGAGCTTCAGCATTAAGAGTAAGTTGTATGGTCTAAGAGAAAGGCAACTTTAAGTAAGAGGAAGGGGAAGCATTGGGGAAAAAAGTAATAGGTAAGTGAAAAAAGCAGATTGCTCAAATTAACATCATTAATGTCACAGTGGCAGGCTGGCTGCATTCGGGAAGGCAGGAACCGATCCCAGCCAGAGGAAAACGAGGGCTTTGACGGAGCCCTTCAGCATGTTTTTATAAACTTGAGCACAAAAAGAAACTAAACCATCTGGCACCAGGATATTATGCAATGTTGTTTTATGCTATTTTCATTGTCCAAGATTCTTCATGAGGACTGGTAATGAGCCTCTTATTGTTGTCAGAGCACTGTCCTGAGGTACCTCTGTGCAAGTGAAGGGGCACAGACTCCTCTGAATCTCTCCCTTAAGTGCTTGGTGTGCCAGCCAATGTCCCCCAAAATCTTTTCACATGCAAGAAGTGTGTGAAGCTGCTCCTTGAGCCCTTGTGGGTCAAACCTCTGCAGGGATTTGCAGGGTGGTGTGGCCATCCCAGTGCTCTGCGGGGCTGAGTGGAAAATGGGTAGAAGTGGTTAAAAAAAAGTTAGCAGTGATGGGAAGATATATTGGTGTATCAATTTCATAGCTGATAGGAGCAGGGGTGGTAGGAGATCCTCAGTCACACACAGTCACAGGGCATTTGAGGCCTGTGATATGCGGAAATGGATGCCTTTGCTGTTCTCCTTCCCCTTCCCTTCCTGCCAGGCTGTGTTTCCTGCTGCCCTTCCCCGTCCCCTGCTGTGTCAGGGCATGAGGAGGAAGGCCACACTGCCTTGCGTGCTCTATGTATGTGTGATTTGATGTACCACCTCCCCTGGCCCTTGCTTCTCAGCTGCCTTCAGGCCAAGAAAGCATTACCAGTGCTCAACGCTCTCCTTTCTTTCCACTCTCACTAAACCAAGTTGCCCTGGAGCCTTATTTTTGAAGCTGCCGCCTTCCTTTTCTGTCTGTCATCTACTTGTGGCCAAGGGCCACAGTTTTGCTTCTCCCTTTCATTCTCTGGTTGGCTGGTTGCTAACTTTATTAAGGTGCAGTGCTAAGAGGCCTGGAGGTGGCTGTTATCTGGGCTTTCACTTCCTACTTTCATCTCCCCATTCTCCACCTTTTCCTTGCACTCATAATTGTCTGCTGCTTACTTGACTGCTTGTCTGTTCTCTCAGCCTAAAACCAGGTCAGTTCTCTGGCTGAGAAGATGCTCATTCTTCTTTTGGATTAATTTCTGTTGCTCACAGCTAACTCCCTGCCCTGAAGCCTTAGCTGTGCACCCCTGAGCCTGGGGCTATGCCGAGGGCACTGCAGGGGAAGGTGACTGCAAAGGAAAGCTCCAGGCTGGTGCACCTGAGCTCTCCCACCCTTAAGGCTGCCATGTACCATGGCTTTTGCCTGAAGTCACAGAATGATAGAATACCAGATTGGAAGGGACATCAAGGATCATCTTTCTAGGCAAAGCTTGCCCTAGATTAGGTGTCCCAGCATGCTGTCCCAATGAAAAAACGTACAGCCCTGCTCCCCTCTTCAGATTCGGTGTCTGTCTTCCTAAGAAGCCTCTGTCTGACAGGTTGAAGAGAGCAGAGGGGAAGGTAACCCACACTTGCAAACCTCTCCTCTCTCAGCCAGCTTCTAATAAATGCTCACACCCAAAGTCCAACTCAAGGAAGCTTGGAGCCAACAAGGGGTGCCCTTGAGGGTCTGCACTGCTCCTCTCTACCTTGCATATACCCATCATTGTAAAACATCTTCCTCCTACCATTACAGCTTAATGACTTTCCCTTCAACTTCACAAGAGGTATTAATGTCTCCATTAACAGCCACAAGAAATGGAAGCTCCATATATCATGAGTGCAGCTCCGTGTCCTCTTCTTGCAGAAGTTTCAGAAGCAGTTAAAATATAGCCCTGTAGAAAATTAATGGCCCCATATACAAAATCTGTAATTGCTGCTAGAGGCAAGGAGGAGGAGGAGGTGAAAGTGCTCAGTCTTGGTTTAATTAAGTGTCTTGTTCTGTGGCTGCTTCTCCCCCATGCTGATGGGATGTAGGACTTGTGCTTCACACACGAGGGATGGTGGGAGGCAAATGGCCCCTACTTAGTGTCATTTGCCCAACAGTTAAGCGTCAGGAGAGGTGCTGGTGTGTGTCTCCTCTCCCCATGGCACAGCCTTGAAGGCTGGGGTTGCATAAAGGGGTAGCAGGGGAGGCAGTGGGAGCTACCCTAAGCCTTCCCAGAAAGATGCTGTTCAGAATATCTCCCCCACCATTGCAGTTTCAGCAATGGAAAAGCCAGGCTATGGGGTGGGTGAGCCCAGTCTGTTCTGCTCATCCATTTCTAGTGGGGTGGCTCCAGCCTGTGTCACCTTGTGGCAATGAGGATGTTGGTGGTGGCCAGCAGTGCCAGGGAGCTCGGCCCTTGTGGAGACAGCCCCATAAATGGGAGGCTAGGATAGTTGGGGCCTGATGTTTTTCCTCTGTTTCTGCTGTTTCAGAGAAGGGAGGTTGCAGTTGCTCTTGTAATGGTCTGGAGAAGATGCAGTTGCGTGGCTGCTGGTCTGCTCTGCCTTTACAACTGGTACCAGTTGGCTTTAAACTGAATTAGTTGCCCGTAGGCACTGTTTTGACAGTGCTTTTATGGGTTTATAATGGCATAAAGCTGATTTAGCCTAATTTGTTGTCAGGGTTTCTGGGGCTTGTGGTCTAAATCCAGTTACATGAGACCACTGTGTGCAGAGCAGGCTGAGAGATAGCCTGGGCACTGAAGTTAACCTGGGAGCACTAATAGCTCTCAGGAAAGACTTGCAAAGGGGAGGAGGAAAAGCCTCAGCACCTGCAGTGGTGTCACTCTCAGGCACTGCTCAGCCTGTCCCATGTGCCCTGTGGCTGGGCAGGAGGGGTGTGCATTGGCTGGGCACCAGTGCAATGTCCTCTGATGGCCAAGGATGCTGTGGGGGGTGACCCTTGCATAAGGCCGGAGGGATCAGGGCAGTCAATGCAGAAGATCATAGAATCACAGAACAGTTTGGACTGAAGGGACCTTAAAGATCACCCAGTTCTATCCCCCCCTGTCATGGGCAGGGACACCTCCCACTAGACCAGGCTGCTCAAAGCCCCATCCAACCTGGGCTTGAACACTGCCAGGGATGGGGCAGCCACAGCTTCTCTGGGTGACCTGTGCCAGGGCCTCACCACAAGAAGCACATACTTGAAAAATACAAAAAAATCCCAGAAACTGTTTTTGTGCTTGCTTCTGTCAGCTGTGAAGTAAAAACGACAGCAGCTAACGCTGTGACCTCCTTTTGAAATGATCTGGTGCAGCCCTGGGGAGAAAACACGTTTGCAGAAGGTTTTCTTGACACTAGAACAGACCCAGCTGAAATAGAGTGGGGCAGTGACAACTGGGATGGCTATCCCCAGGGATGTTGAATTCCTGAGCACTGCAGTAACCAGAAGATGACACATTTCATCAGCACGGTTTCTTAGAAGGAGCAAAACAAAGTAGCAGCAGCAGAGTATTTTCAATTAAGAAAAAAAAAAATAATAAAAAATACACTCAGATGACTAAACATTCATGAATCCATCAACACTTCACCCTCTTCTGAACATTGTCAGTTCTGCCAGCTTCAGGAAAAAAAATAAAAGGCTTTAAAAATACTTAAAAAGCAAGAGTTTGACAGATTTTGATGCTACCCTTATGTGAAAGTTCTCCATTTTCGTATTAAGCAAGAGGGCAGCGATCCTTTGGCCCAGGAAAAGAGAAGCAGAATGCCTCTCTGAACTTCGTAATGCAGATGCATTTTTCTGAATAGTGAACTGGCATCTGCTGGCATCATGTTTCAACAGATTTCAGCACGACACCAGTGCCTAAGGGTGCCGTTAAGACTTGTAGCCCTGAAGCTGCTTCTTTGGACAATTTCTCATTGCATGAACAACTGCAAAAACCTTCTTGAAACTGTCCAAGAGAACTCTTGGAAGTAGCTTAGCTGCAGCTATTAAAGGCAGGCACAGTATGCAATGGCATCTAGCTGATGGGTTTACAATGGCTTATTTTTATTTAGAGAGAAGCGGTGCGGTGCTGGGAACATGTCATTTGAAATAATAGCACAAAAGATTTTCTACGTAAGGGGTATAGCCACAAAAAAGGCAGCACCTACTGAAAATTGTTCTCCTGCTCTCACGTTCATCCTTCAGTCGGGATGGTTTTTTACAAGTGAGCTGTGTAAACTTAAAAGCCAACAGACCAAAATGCATCTCCAGCTCATTTCCACACACAAGTGCAAACCCGTAACCTACCAGAACTTTTATTTTAATTGTACATTCACATTTCTCCATTGACGTGGATGGCTTGTACACTGCCCCGTCATAATGGTACACAGTTCTGCTCTTCCACGTGCATTGATTTCAGCCAGCAAAGAGTAACAATAAACAACTTTTCCTTTTATCTGTAGTCAGGCTGGGAAAAATTAGGTGACTTTTCCTTCCCCTCCCGTCCCCCAGGCAACTGAATTCCCCTGACTTTCAGGCTTTTCTCTTTTAAATGACTGATAGCATTTCTCAATATCCTAAGACAGGTTCCTGTGGTCTCTCGCAATGAAGCTGGCGTTAGGTGTGCACTGGGCTGTACTGCTCGCTCGCTCGCTCTTGCTTCTCCCAAAGCTCATTCGGGTGCATCACTAGTGGCTGTGGTGACGTGCGCTGTTCCAACAGTGCTGCGGGACAATATAGTTTTTCTCAGCCTGTTAGTTTTACTCTGAACACTTCAGGTTCATCACAAGTCAGCTGCGGCGCTTTCCAGTCTACAGACCTTTAGCCAAAGCTCCTCTGTGCACTGCAAGCGGTTCAGAAATGACCAAACCCATGCCGCCACCGATTAGCACGTACAAACATTTATTTTGAAATCTCCATTCTGAACTGTTCTGAAGAATTACATCATCAAAGCACTTCATGGCAGTGAAAATAGCTCTTACCCCTCGGACTCATCCATTACTCCATTAAAGCTGCAAAATGTGCAATCTGCTTGAAAAATAGGTTGCTTTTTATTCAGTTTCCCGTGAAAAGTCAAAATTCAATAACAAAAAAAGGAAAAAAACAAAAAAGAAAAATCAACCAACCCAGCTTATAGGGACTCTACATCCGATCCTCTCCCCCATCCCCCAAAAATAACTTACAAAGATAGTTTAAAGTTTTAAATGAGTTTAAAAACGAGTGCATCTTTTTTATTATCTTTTTTCTCCTTCTTCTCATAATAATCTTAAAATTCTAAAAACCCATAATTTACTTTCTTGGAAAAAAGGCAGCGAGCCGTTGCTTCTTGATTGGAAGAATATGTATCTCCGGCGAGTTCATTTTCTTTAGCTTTACGCTCCTGTTTTTGACGGGTTTCCTGAGGGCCTCGGCGCTGTCCCGGGGCTCGGGCGGGCTCTTCACATCGTAGCACTGCAGCACCGAGTCCTGGGGCAGGTCCCTTTTGAAGGAAAAGTTTTTGGTGGAGACCCCAGACAGGCCCTTGATCTTGCCACAGAAGATGGTGGGCACGGCGTCCTTGACGGAGACGATGACTTTGGCTGTCTGTGAGGTGCTGACGATCTCGATGTTGTTGCCGGCCTTGGGCTCGCAGCCCGCCCTGCCCGCCTGCTCCACCAGCCACTTCTGCGGCTGCCGTAGCAGCTCAGCCTGCCCGCCGCCTGCACCCCTGCCCTCCGCCTTGCCCGATGCCTCCTGGGGCTTGCAGGGGGTGAAGGGGGCAGCTGGGCCGGGGAGCTTGTCCAGCACAGGGTGAGCGCCGGCCTCAGCAGCGGCGGTGGGGATGGTACTGGCCACCTCCCCAAGGGGACCCGCCGGCTTGCGACAGGAGGCGAGAGACAGGTCCAGGGCCCCGTCCTCAGGTGGTGGTGGTGGGGCAGCCTCGCTGGCCCGGGGTACGGGTGGCCCTTTCATAGAGAGGTCCAGCGCCTCGTTGTCGCTGCCCATCTTGATGACAGTGTGGCGGCTCAGCTGGGGAAACTCCCGTGGGTGCGGGAGGTCGAAGGGCTTTGTCTCCTCCTTCTCCAGTGGGGTCTGGGTGCCCTTGCACGAGTGAGCGGTGAAGAGCTGTGGCTTGGGCGGGTCAGGGGCTGCCTTGGCCTCAGCACCGTGGGGCACAGGTATGGGGACAGGGATGGGGATGGGGACAGGGACAGGCAGGGGCACAATGACAGGGTAGGGCACCAACAGCGTAGCAGGGGGCACCAGTGGGGAGAGGGGTGAGCTGAAGGCCTGGGGTGGGAGGGTGGTGTAGTCCGGGGGGGGCTGGCAGGGGGCAGAGCCCAGGGCGCCCTGTGAAGGAAACAGGTCCTGAAGGACGGCGGCAAACCCCGGTGTCTGAAAGACGGGCGGCAGGACAGTCTCCTGTGCTTGGCTGGAGGGCTTGGGGTCCAGGAGCTGGGGCTGCCCGACGGGGGGAGCAGCACCAGGGAAGAGGCCGGCGTGCAGGGGGCTGGCAGGGCAGGTGGTCCCCGGGGGCAGCACCAGGGGAGAGTTCAGGTGCTGGAAGACGTGCTGCTCCAGGAGGACGGGCAGCGGAACAGGGCCCTGCGTGGTCATGACGTAGGGGGTGGTGGTGTTGGTGGCCGGCATCTGTGGGGCAGCGCTGCCGGCGACCTGCAGGTGGATGGGCAGGACAACAGGGCTGTCCCCCAGGCAGATGGGCTGCAGCACGGTGGCCGCCACCTTCAGAGCCACCCCGCTCTGAGACTCGGCCGGTGGCGTCAGGATGGAGGGTGCAGGGACTGTCACCAGTGGGGACAGGGCCTTCTTCATCAGGTCAGCAGAATTGATGTTCCAGGCCTCTGCCGTGATCAGCTGGGCCACCCCATTCTCCAGCTTGTTGTTGGCCATTGCCGAGGGCGAGTTGGTGACGTCCATGGGCAGGTTTGGGGCATCCTTGTAAAGCTCCTCCATGTTGCAGGGCTTCTTGGGCTCTGCCAGCACTGCCTCTACATCGCCGTCAGTGAGATCCGTGGCGGCTCCAGGCTGCCAGGAGCATCGGCACCAACATAATTTGGCCTGCAAGCCAGAAACATATTTTAGGCACCACATAAATCTCCTCCCTAAAATAATATTTGCAATTGCCTTTAAAGACCCCATCGCCAAAGAAAAGCCATCAAACATTTCCACGCTTCAGGCTAACGGCTCCATAATGCAGCATACTATATACACAGAGATGCTGGATATACATACGCCCGTGAGTGTTGTACGAAGAGTTTTGGGGAACTTATATTTAGCTGTAAACATAGATAATTTAAAAGGCTTAAGGACTGCCTATGGCCAAACCCACCCCCCAGTATGCAGTGTAAAACAAGGCAGGGGGTTGGAACTGGATGATCTGAAGGTCCTTTCCAACACTAACCATTCTGTGATTCCATGATTCTATGACTTGGGCTGCCTGTATGACATTTTTTAACAAAACTCCACATAATGACAGTGCACGGCAGAGCAGAGTGACAGAGCACTGTTATAATTCAACAAAAGCCACCAAAACAAGCATTTCTAACATCGCAGCTAAGAAATGTTCCACCATGGGTGAGCTGTACTCGATTCCCCTAGAACATTCATTCCTTTTTCATCCTGGTGGGATTTACTCAAGGCAAGCAGGTGAGTGTCACATGGTGCTTGTAAGCACCTCCAGAACTGCCATGTGCAGGGTGAGAAAGGAGCACAGCCAGGCAATGGCAAAGCAAAACCAAACCAAACCCCAGTACTCACCCTGCCACTGAGCTAGCTAGAGACAGAAATGTGAACCAGGCACCTGACTCATTAAAGACCTGAAGAATAACAAAAAATCAAAGCAACCTCAAATTTATTTTGACAGCCCAACCCTTTTGTCGTGGTTTAAGCCCAGGCTGTAAATCAGAACCATACAGTCCACTTCCCCCCCCACCTTTCTTCCCTCTGCTTCTGGAGGGACGGGGAGGAGAATCGAAAGAATGCAGCTCCCACGGGTTGAGATAAGAACAGTTTAATAACTAAGGTATAACACAAATCACTACTGCTACCACTAATAGTAATAATGATAAAGGAAATAACAAGGAAGAGAATACAACCGCTCACCAACTGGTACCTCACCCCCACCCTGCCATGATCCAGCCCTTCCGGGAACTCTCAGTTCTACATCTTGCGCATGACGTGCTATGGTATGGAATACCTCTTTGGCTAGTTTGGGTCAGGTGTCCTGTCCCTGCTTCCTCCTGGCTTCTCCTCCTCCCTGGCAGAGCATGAGACTCACAAAGTCCTTGGTCAGGGTAAACATTCTGACCAGCAACTGAAAACATCGGCTTTATCAATATTTTTCCCAGGCCAAAAGTCAAAACCACAGCACTGCACCAGCAGAAAAAAAATGACTGCTACTGCTAAACCAGGACACCTTTATATCAACCAAGCAAATGGCAATTAAAAAAGGGCAGAGATATTTTCTGTTCGTGGTTGCAGTGAAATGTGCAGCCTATTTCCTAAAAAGATTAACACCTCCTTCCCCCTGAAAACAAACAAGCAAATTAATGGCACTGTGCATCCATCTCTTTAGAAGGATAAACAATTTCCAGCCTGTGAGCTACCACCAGCAGACTTTGGCTAGGGACTGGCCACTGTGCCTTGGCGCTGCCCGTGCCTCTCCCGAAGTGTGTGGCGCATCCTGCTGTAGTAATAATCACCATGGAAACTTGTCCAGTTTCAACTCCGTTACCATGGGAAAGCAGAGGCGCACCCCAAATTTACATTTTCCACCTGCACGCGGCTAAATCCTGCTCCCTATGAGCACAACATGTGCCATTCCCATCACCCGGCTGGTGCAGCCAGTGAGAGTGAGGCGCTTCCCCATGTCCCATAGGCATGCTGGTGTTGGGATCACAGGAGATGACAGGGGTAGGTGAGGGGTCCCAGCCTGGGGATGTGTCTGAGCCTGAAAACACGCAAAGAGCTCAGCTGGCTCTGGCACTTACAGAAATTATTTGCTTGCAGAGACATTTGTAAATGACAAACCTGCAAAGGGGGGGAGGGAAAACGGAAAAAAAACCCTCAAACCCCACAAACAAAGGCTAAAAAATGACCAAGGCAGGGAAGCGGGAAATTTCCCAAGTCTCTCCTGAGACTTGTAAATCCTTGGATTTGGCAAAGAGATGCTATGGCGAGCACAAGACTCCAGAAATGCCAGGAGTTAATGGGGGGGGGCTGGTTGGGTAAAATGCTAATAATTTATCAGGCACATTCGAGTTCTTAAAAAGGATTTTTAAAAGTAAACAGATGAGTCATTTCTTTTCCCCTCCTGCTGCTGGCTTAAGGGGAATAATTCTGGAATTTTTCATCTCACGAAACATTCTGCAGAAAACATTCACAAATACGAAGTTGGGGGTTTTTTTGTTTGCTTCCTTTTCTGCCCTTGGCTGAGACAGATTACCAGCAGGCAGAGATGCCCAAGCACTGACAAACAGGAGCAAAAATCAAGCCCTTCTCCAGACAGTGACAAGTACTGGTATAAAAAATTGGGCCAGTCTTGTTTTGGGGAAAAAAAAAAAAAAAGAAAAAAAAAAAAAAAAGGAAGCAATTGTTTCTAAAAATAAAGACAATGAGGAGACCACTCAGCACATTCAAGCTGCAAAAAAAGGATGTTGTTTCGATTAAGGAATTAAAAAGCCATTTTCCCCTACTCTCATATAATCTCTCCCTCCCTCTTTGTAAAATGACCATTTTAAACCCCTGTGGTCTCTTGCAGCTCACCCCAGCATATTTGCTGCTCCAGCTGCTGCAGCACAGCCGAGTGTTTTGCACATGACACTGGCTCTTCCCCATGTTTCTGTTTGCTTGAGAAGTGGGAGATCGCCGTGTTTTCATAGAGAATTAATGATCTGGCAGAGACAGGAAATGACCTCCTGTTCCTCTGGCAAACCCATTTCATGTTGAGAAATAGAAAAATCAAGATGAAAATTATGCTGCGTAAGAGACTTGAGGGATTAGCATGCAGTATGGATGTGGGGAGAGACAGATCACTGCTGACGATGAAAGTATAAAACATAATAAAATCCTCACAATTGCTGCTTTAAAAAGCGACAGGGCTGGAGGCAGAGGAAGTATTTAGATGAGGAGAGCAGCTCATCTATCACCATCAGACACCTTGAAGAAATGCCTGTGGGCTTGGTTTTGCTGTTTGGGGTTTTTTTTAAACCATAGTCAAATATTGTTTTCCACACTTGATCCTGTATTTTTCTGGGATCTGTAAATTGATATTGTTGAGGTCACAGTCCTACACTGCCTCTGGGAGGGCCCCACTGTGCGAGGAGAAGGACATGATGAGAAAAGTGAGGTGCAGTCCTCAACCCAGGTTTAGGGGTTTGGGGTGGGGTTTATCTCTTCTCACCTTTCCTATGCGGAAATGTACCTTTCTGTACTCCCAGTGTATCTGCTTCTTGAGCATGTGACAGCTACAGAAAACAAAAAACCCCATATGGGGCATTGATGCCCTATCCCTGGCAGTGTTCAAGGCCAGGTTGGACGGGAGCAACCTGGTTAAGTGGAAGGTGTCCCTCACCATGACAGGGCAGTTGGAACTGGATGAGCTTTAAGGTCCCTTCCAACCCAAACCACTCACTGATGCTATGATATATATATATATGTATATATATTATATATATATGTAAATATACACCTAAAATAGTTCATGATCCTGCCCACAGCTCGCAGGCTGCCAGGTACAGCAGAGTCCCAGCACAACTTCCTCCTGCTCCCTGTAAAGCAATTTTCAGTTTCACCCAGAAGGGAATCCCAGGGTTGCTGAACATACATTACACTAAACACCTATTACCATGGTCAGTAAGCAGACAGAGTGAAAAGGATCCAAGTCCCTATGCTTCAAAAGAGGACATGTTTGAAGATCTGGGGTAAAGAGACAGCTTGAAGTTGTGTTTTGTAGTTCCTAGGCTTCTTTTTTATACTACGTACACTGTGTACATGGTACAAAGCCTTAAGTCAACATGGAGATGACTTAAACTAAAGTAACTTTTCCATGTTGGTGTTAACAGTGATAGCTATACTGTGTTTCTCCTTTAATAAAAATCAAGTGGAAGTATGTGCTGGGTTTTTGGTTTTTAAAAGAAGTTTCACGTACCTAATACACACAGATGAAGGTAATATAATGCAGTGAAATTCCTTCAAGTTTCCTCTGTCTACCGCACCTCAGTGCCGGAAGATCAATTATTTTCCTTTTCACTACTTATCTACTTAATATTTAATTTGCTGTTTGTTTTAGTTGAAAAGAAGCTTGCAACACTTAAAGGAGCTCTATTGTAAAAAACCCAGGCTTTCCCACCGGGGTGCTGATAAAAGTTAAGTTCATGGCACTAACCAATGATGTGTGTAACTGTACAGGAAATGGTATGTTGGCTGTACAGAAACGCCATGAAAGGCATGGTGATAACTCTACCTTATTTTTTTTATCTCCTGCTGATGGCTGTGCAACAGGCTTTTCTCAGGGCTGTTGCATGCCTTCCTGTGGAACTGCAGCACTGCATCGTACACAGCTATCCCTGTGCTTTGCTTGCTCATCCATACCGCGTTATCTACACAGAATTCAAATTACACTGTGCACACTATGGGAAGGGTCTCTTTGTGGGATGCCCTGCTCAGTATCTCATCTCCTGGAAAAATAGGGTTTCTCTTCAGTATAAACATGGTATCAAACACAGAACAAAATGTGAAATCTTGACTTAATGGAACAGCCTGGGGACAAAATTATGCACAGATTTGGATATCAGTGTTTTGCCAAAACTCACTGCTTGCTGTCACTAATCCTCCTGCCAAAAGCAACATGTTTGAAGCAGAAGCCCACTAACAAGGGCCATAGTGAGAGCATCCCTTATGGGAAGGCAGCAGACCTGCTGAGCACCTGGAGCTGCATGCACCCGACCACAGTGCCATGCCAGGGCCTATACCCTTCCTTCTGCATGCTTCTGCTTTAAATATACAAATAGGCAACATTTTGATACAGACCAACCAACTATAAATCATCTTCCATCCTACAAATTTTGGTTTGTGTAGTTCAAGCCATACACAAATAAAGGCTTTACCATATTGTTATTGGTGTTTTGTTGATAGCATAGGAAAAAAAAAAGAAGTATTTGAAGAAAGTGAGCTTTCATAAACCAAATAAATGGAGCTATCACTACATAAATAACATACAGATAGGTTCCCCATACATGCAAACCACAGATGATCTCAGCAGTTTGCCTCTCACATTTCCCACTGATTCATGTGTTCAGGCACCTGGGACTGACAATCCAGGCCATGGCACAGGCCCTTTTAGCATTGTAATCCTCAAGCACCAAAGGGCAGAGGAGTCAACAACTCACAGCTAATGGTGAACTAGCCTTCTTTCCTGTGTTTCATCATTTGTGGTGCTGAATTTATATCCCCACACACACCTTGGCCAGGTGCAGAGGCACCAGAAGGGCTGGTGGGACTTGTCCCCTCCTCTGCTTGCAGGAGGGCTGATGGTAACCCCCTCCAAGGTAACGGGGCAGGCAGAGCAGAAGAGATATGGAGGGCATTTATTAATGCAACCAGCCCTTCACCCTCCTGGCAGCTCAGTCAAGACATCAAATGCAGTCCGATCTGTCCCCCCCTAGTCATCACCAAAGGGAACCACTGGGGATGCACTTCTCTGTCTTCTTATCATGGTTTAAGCCCAGCTGGTAACTCAGAAACAGAGCAAGCAGCTGCTTCCTCACTGCCCCCTCTTTTTCCCCCACTCTGCATTGCGGAAGAGAATTGAAAGAATGTAAACCCCACAGGTTGAGATAAGAACAGTCCAGTGATCAAGGTATAACACAAACCACTGCTGCTGCTACCACCAATAATAATAATGATAAAGGAAATATCAAGGGGAGAGAATATAAAACTAAAAGGGGAAAAGGAAAAGAAACCAATGAACACAAGTGATGCACAGTACACTTGCTCACCACCCACCGACTGATACCCAGCCTGACCCAAGTAGCAATCTGAGCCTTCCGGGTGACTCCCCCCAGTTTATACACTGGGCATGACATACTGTGGTATGGAATACCCCTTTGGCTAGTTCGGGTCAGGTGTCCTGTCTCTGCTTCCTCCCAGCTTCTTGTGCCCCTCCTCACTGGCAGAGCATGAGATTGAAAAGTCCTTGATCAGGGTAAGCATTACTTTGCAACAACTAAAAACATCAGTGTGTTATCAGTGTTGTTCTCAGACTAAAGCCAAAACACAGCACTGCACCAGCTAATAGGAAGGAGAAAAACAACTGTTACAGCTGATCCCAGGACATCTCCAAGGGGCACTAAGGAAACATCCTGGTTTAACCCTACCCTTTCCCACCTTGTTCCCTTGACTCAAATACCCAGCAACTCCTTTTTAAGATTTAGGAGGCACAATTCAAAAGTGAACAAGGGCAAGGTGAGAAAGATATTGCAAAGACAGGCAGAATTCCCTTTGGCATCAGCCAGAAAGAGGAGGGAGGACCACACTGGAGTATCTCCACTGGCATGAAAGCTACACCTGTAGCCTTTGCTCCCCATCCCTCTGCACAACATTCTCTGCCCACCACGCACCTACATGCTGCCCCACGTTATTTATCACTCTACATGAGCTATAGCATGGAGGATGAGCTGGAGGCTGCTGAGGAGCTGTTAAAATAAGAGCGTCTCATTAACTTCAGAAGATGCCAGAGGAATAACAAGGCTCTGACGTGGCTCACGCAACAGGTACTCTTTTATTTTCCACTGCTGCATTATGAATCCTTTTGGGAGGTGAACCTGTTTTGTGTCAAGGCTCCCATCCAGGCTGTTAAGCCCTGGGGGAACACAAGGGAAAGGAAATCATTACAGCAGTGCAAAATGGCACATTATAGATGGGACATTGACAATATGTATACACTGCTTCGGCACACAGCACGATCATTCTCAAATGCAGCAGCTGGACTGGCTGATCATACTTCGGTCTTTTAAATAGTTCATCTGAGAAATACCACAGTGGTCTGCCTATTGCACAGGCTAATCGCCTGCAAAGAGCTGTGTTAGAATCATGTATCTGCTAACTATAGTGCTTTTGTCAACAGCCTGTACTTAGCAATCCGTTTTGAAGAAGAGAGAACTCACTTTCTCCTCATTTAAAAACAAATCAGACCAACTGAAAAAAGAAATCCTATCACAGGCCCGAAAACAGTGTCTTTACTCCCAAGGGCAATATATGCAAGACAGACAATAAATGCTGTGGAAGGAATAGAGCATTTGCCTGACAAATTTCAACCTGTAGTGAATTTTTATACCCAGTTTAAAAGCCTAAAAAAAAACCAACCAAGCCCTACATTTGCAGAGGAAACTGTGACATACCCCAAGCATAAGGGAGATAGCACATGCCTTTTCCCTGCCTCTGCTCCATTCACAAATTACTCCACTAACTGGATATAACACTTAACTGACGGTCTTCAACTTTCAAAAGGACCACGGCTCATGCAATATATAGTATTACATATAGCAGGCATTCTAAAAACAGGGCTACCTTGAACTCACTCGAGATTGATTCTGCTATTCCCAAATGCTCAAGTTTCTTATATCCACAGCACATCCCAGTTCCTGGGGTCTCCAAATTGTCATGCTTGGATAAACCTTGCAGCAGGTTTCTGAAAATAATACCTTTTGAACGGTGGTTTATTTTTTCCGCTTGGCATAGCACAGAAATACCTGAACGGCAGCAGCTTGCTCAGCCTGCAGTAAGATGAACTCATGTTCTAAGGCAGAGACAGCGCACAGAAATCTGATGTATTAAACCTGACGTGTGAAGGACAAATATAAATTTGCCAGCCATAATTACTGATGAGTCACGTGCCACCTGGTTTGGTGATGTCCCTGTGACCTAGCAGGCTCTTCTAACTTGGTACAGCTTTCACACTCCGCATTTGTGTTCAAACAGGGATGTCCCCCATCACATCCTGGTGCCTGGAGTTGTTTCTCCCCAGGTGCAGGGTTTTTCACTTCCCCTTGTTGAACTTCATACGGCTCCTGTCAGCACATTTCTCAAGCCTCAAGCCTGCTGAGGTCCTTCTGGATGTATCAGCCACTCTTGCCAGTTTTATGTACTATGCAAGCTTGCTGTGAGTACGCTCTGCCCCGTCATCCAGATCGTTAATGAAGGTGTTGAATGGGACTGGACCCAGTGCTGACCACAGAGGTGCACCATCAGTCACTGGCATCCAGCTAGACTTTGTTCAGTCATCATTGTCCTCTGGACCCAGGCATTCAGTTTCCTCTGCACCTCACTGTCTGATCATCCAGCCCATATATCAACAGCTTGTCTGTGAGGATCTTATTGGAGACAGTGTCAAAGACCTTCCTCAAAGTCCATATAGACAAATACCCACTGCTTTCAGCTTACACTGTAAGCCAGCTCCCCACAGAGAAGACAAACTGGCAGTAGGCTGAGAGTCTAAGAAAGTCTAAATTAAAATGCTATTATGGAAAAACTGGACTTCCTCTGGAGATCAATTTTGCATTGGAGCTCCTGAGTTTTTCTATACCTTGACCTCCATAGTTTTCACACATGTGGTGCACCCATGTGTTTACTTTTGGAGTGAGACCGTAGGAGGAATGCAGACTCACGCTAGCATTAAAAGACTTCTTTGGCTCGAAAAGTAAAGTGCATGATTTTCCTATGGGAAAAAATTATTTTATACAATTTTTCCTGTCATTAAATATCCCATTTAACTGATTATTTAGTATCATTTTCAATCAAAACATTATATTCACCAGCAAAGCAAAGAAAAACGAGCTGTTTTGAGAACAGAGCTAAACAAAACAAACAAGAGCCACTACTTTACAATAAATTTTAAAACCCGTGCATTTTGTTTTCCCAGCAATCGATACAGCAATGATAACAAGAGGAAAAGGATACCAATTAAACGTAATTGCAAGCCCTGCTTCCCCCCAAACCCCAAACAAAAAGCACTCAGTGTAAGCCTGAGAAAATATTTGCTCCTTTCCCAGTCAAGTGCTTTATTAAACAGTCCTTAAAGCATCTCAGTTCCTACAAAGGATTTCCAAGTTTGATATCAGTGAACCAACTTCAAAGTCTCATTAGTTCCCCAGCAGAGGTTTGTTCTCTGCTCAGACACTCTGCTCGCTATTTTGTCCTGACCCTCTCCACTGATCCCAAGCTCAGATATTTTTACTACTCTCATTTGATCTTTTCCAACATCCAGATGAGAATTAGTATCAGTGTGGCAAAGACCGTCATCCACTGACCATCCCTTCTTGCTTACCTGAATCTGTTTCACTGCTGGTTATGAGGGACAGGAACCCCTCACAGGCCAGTTACCAAGTGTTAGCAGGTTAGTGAGGTAAAGTTAAAAATTGATTTTTAGACTGCTATGACACTTTTGCATGCAAAACATCTGACTTTGCCTCATTATACCAACATTGTTTTGACCGTTTTGGCTTTCCCAACTAGCTACACAAGCAAAGCATGCCAGAGTACCCCTCAAGGGGTAAACTAGCTTCACCAGCTCAAAACCCATCAACAAAGTGAGATGCCACCAGAACCACAGACCCCTGAGAGCCCCAGCCCCTCAGATATACTGCAAAACCTTTCCAATCCCCTTCTTATGGCATGCCAGCTCCAATTAAAGACCACTTTGTCTTGGCACAGACAAGGCCAGGAGAAGGCTAACCTCAGCACTGCTGAGGGGACTCCCTATAAGCTTGTCTTGCTTTCTGAACCTTCTTGAGACAGAGAGAAAGAAACCAGTTTTACTGTATTTTAAAGCTGTGGGGGTTAGAACAGCAAATCTGACACCTCTGTAATCATCTTAAATCAACTGACAGCCACATTTTCACATAACCCCTCTTTGTCCTAATACAGTCTGGCTTAAATAAATAAATAATGAGAAGAAAAGCAAAATCAAGTGAAAAAAACTGAACCTTCCAGCTGGCGGATCCTTTCTGGGGGTTGGACTAGGTGACCTTTAAAGGTCCCTTTCAACCCAATCTATTCTATGATTTTATAGTGAGGAACAAATGCCTCTAAGACCACAGGTAAGGACATGCAGGTGATTAACCATATGCATGCTTCCCGTAACAGGCCAAAAGGGCAAATCCTTTCTTCTGCCTATAGCTCTGGTGGCTCTCAGTGGCACAGATATTGTCCCAGATGACAAGATTTAGGGATGGGCTGAAGAGATGGGGACTGAAAACAGATTCATCAGTTTCTCTTCTCTCATGGGACAGTGTCTCACTTGGGAGCACAGGGAGATATGGAGGCATATAAGTGTACTCGGGTACTGCTTGAGGAGGAAAAGGGTAGAAGAGTCTTCCCTCTCCCAGTGCAAAATGTGGTTATTTAATACTTCATCCTTCCCCACTGGCATGAGTAACCAAATGCTTCTTCAGCTTGTCACCTCAAGATCAAGTTTTATGTTCATTGGTTCAGATTTATTAGACTGACTCTCCTACTCTCCCCTCCCTGCTCACTTTGATAAACCAAACCCAACATTTCATCGGCTACATGACAGCTGTAATCCTCAGCAGAAAGTAGGCCCATGTCAAATTTCAAGCTTGCCCTACTCTTGTACCACCCCCACTAAAAATGTGTGGATGGAAAAACCTACCAAGCAGAAACAGCCCCTTTTTCCATCCTTGCAAAATCTGTAAGCAGCTGCAGGGATTTTGTTTAAAAGAGCCAGAAAAATGAAGACCTCTGTGATGTGAGGAAAAATGTAGCTTTCTTCTTCTGATTTCACATCTTTTTACACACTCGCTTTCATCACAGCATTTGTACCAAGTGTTTCCTGGTTTGACTTTGAGGGGCAGAGAAATAACCTCTTCTCTCCATCATGCCATGATGTATGAAGGATATCAACCTTCTGACTGAATTCAAGGTAAGACCAGCATGAGAAGCAGCACGACAGTGCTGGTGGATGCAACAAGAAGGCCTCATGACTTTTCAATGTTTTCACCCACAAAGACCAATTTTACTCTCCTAGAAGCCCTCATGCTGAACTGAGAAATAGAGATGCCTCTGACCACGAATATGTGTATAACAGAAAATACTGAAAATCTGTCTTGTTGCATCTCACGTTCACTGAGGTTAGCGCTGTTCAGTTAACTGGTCCAAGTTACCTCTAACACCTACAAACACCCCATGTGCACATGCATACATGCAAGTATTTCTTCTCTAGTGCCTCTTGCCTCATCCATTGGACTGTGAGATCTTCTGGGCAGTGGTGGTTTTGGCACATACTTAGCACAAAACACAGACCTCAGCTTCAATTCCAGTTACCACTGCAGTCCAGATTGTCCATCACTCCTGAAGATGAGTGGGCACAATAGACGCCACACTCACTGAGGTGGCATGGGGCTGCCTTCTCTCTCAGTCTAGCTGCTGGCCACTACTTGCAGTTGCATCCCCCCAGTGGGCCTTTTCCTCCCTCTTCATCATGTTTCCCTGCTGCTGGAACACTTACAGTCTGCCTAAGTGTGAACGTTAATGACCGAATTTTACTAGTTCGATGCTATAAGAAGAGAGACCTTCTGGCCAGTTCAAAGGAGTCTTCTCCAGCCGAGTATCCCAGCTCTGATCGACACACTGACTGCACTGCACGGAGGGGAGACCATTCCAAAGTGTGCCCAGGCTACACAAAAAGTAATAATCCTCTTTGTCATCAGGGATCCAGACTCAGACCACTGAGAAAAAAAGGGCTGTATTTCAGGAAATGCAGGCAGGGCACCCAGTGCTGTAAAAATAGCGCTGCTGCTGCAGGTAGAAGTAAATATTATTTTTCCTGATATTATGAACCAGCCAACACGAACATAATTTGCAGACGTGTATTGCAAGAGGAAACAAGGTCGGTCCTGCCCAGGCTTCTCCATCAAACCTTCTGAGAGCACATACATCATGATGAATGCAGTGTACCAAATTTTGTTATTATCACCTCCCCTATCTTAATGATGGCTGCGTGGTTGCAGAAGAGGAGTGTACTGCCGTAGGATATAGAGCCCCTGACATATTTACTGCAGCATTTTTCACCAGCAATTTCCGCTGCGATGTGTGCTATTACGTGTTCAGAAAAACTTAGGGAAACTGCAGGATGCAGAATGACAATTACATCTTTCCCAGATGAGGCTACAACGTTAATGGATCGGTGTCATCCATCACCATAGATTGTAAGTCCTCTGGGGAACGTCACCAGGCCGCTCTAATAAATCTGACCGGGAGATTTTGTATTTGGCTGTTCAGCTCAGCCTTAGGAAGCAGTTTAGCAACACACTCCTCAGCATGACTACGGCTTAGCTCTCCCAGTGAGGTGTCGTTGCCCTACAGCCACGAAGCTCTGGATGTAGGAAGTCCTGCAAGCCAGCATGGCAGGACAAACAGGGCTGCAGCCTGGTGTTAATTCCTCACATGGCTGGTTCTCCAGTGAACCAAACATTGGTACACAGACTGTAGACTGTGAGGGAAGAAAGCTGACTGCACAGCTTTGTTCCTTTACCAACAAAAGGATATAAAAAATAAAGAGGAAAAAACTAATAAATAAAAAAAAAATACCTACCAGCAGACCAGTGCAGCTCTGAAGTAAATTTTTTTGCTGTCAATCTCTGATACTTCGGGCCACCTGAGCAGGCAGAGCCGACTGTCTGCCATGAAAATGTAAGGTGATGCTCTATTAGGGAAGAACATACTTCTCACAGGCTCTTCCTTTGAGAAAGCCAAACAAATAACCCACAAATAAAAATCTCCATGGTTGTACCATGTCCTAGCTTATCCTTGCAATAACAGGAGAGTAGGACCTGAGGCTGTCTCCCCTCGTCTCCTGCACTAATGCAAATACAAGAGCAGTGTAAAAGCAGGCTGGGGGGGAGGTCAGCCCCACTGAAGCCCTTTTGGGAGGTAGCTGCAAGACAGGGGGTCTGAGGGCACTTCTGTCTCTCCTACTGTATGTATATTCTGTTTCAGGCAATGATACGTTTTCCTGATATGCCTTTCATGTAGCTGGAGCTAAGCATTTCTTCATACAGTACTGGGGGTGGGGATCTGCCACAGTATCAGCATCACTGCTCCCAGGCTTAACCATTTTGAGTCCTCTCTTCCCTTAGGCACAGGATTTCACCACCCACCCCATGCCTGCCCCAATGCCATGGACTATGCACGTGTGGCCCTTCTCTCTCATCCTGGGTACCCAGTGCAAGGGCATCAACAGCAATGACCATTCCCACAGAATGGGGCCACCACCAGATGTGCCCCACAAAATGGGGACAGCCTTGGGGTACCTTTCATGCCTGTCCAACCCTCCTTGTCCCAGGGTGGCTGACGGATGCACTGGGTTTGGCCAGACAAGCAGGGATGGAGACCTACAGCTGGAACTACTGCAGCTCTGCAGCACTGAGTAGCTGACAGTAACCAGAGGGAAGCAAAAGTGGAGCTTGGGAGATTAGCAAAACAAGGAGGAAGTAATTTTAACTACATAATAATTTCAGGGAATAAAAACCGCCTATAGCCTGTATAAGTCATGAGAAACAGCACACGCACGTCTTGCCTCAGGCAAATCCATATGTTGGTAGACAAGCTCAGCTACAAAAATGACACCCTTTCTTGCAGCTAGGAACAGCAAGAGCACCCAAAAAAATGCAAAATATTCAGTATTTTCTTGGCGGGGTGTTAGAGAAAACAACCATGCTCATTTAAAAGCTTGCTGTTGGCAAAGGAGGGGGGCAGATGCCCTCAGCCCTTGCCTCCTGCAGAAGCTCTCCACCATCCCTCCAGCCAGGCAGTCAGCATCAGGGCTCTGCACTTGCCCCCCTGCTCAGGGCGCTAAGCTGTGGCTGCTGCACCTTTCAGCTCCTTCTGCATGTAAAGGTGGGTCTGCCCCACACTGCCCCAAGAAACTCCATGGCTCCAGCTGGGCTGTCCTGCGCAGGCACCTCACGCGCAGGGATGGGCAGTCTGCGAGGTGGCAAAGCAGTGTGTGCCACATCACTGGGCTCCCAGGGGACACTGCTGGCCAGTCACTGAAGGAAATCAGAGCAGTGATACAAGAGGCACAGCAGGAACAAGTTGCATCACAACAGGGGCTGCAGAAGAAGCCCAGAGAGCTAAGGCAGCAACCAAGGAAAACCTCTGGTTTTACCATGTCAGTAGTCAGTCACACGTACCAAACCACTGGCCAAACTGGGTAAATATCTGAACCAAACAAGAGAAAACAGCTGTGCCCTGGCAAGCACAAACCCTCTGCGACCACAACTGAATGTTCCCCAAAAAGGTGTCGTGATCCATAGTTTGAGAAACTGAGCAGACAGCTGCTGGCCACAGCTGCACAGGGAAAGGAAGGCTGGCCACCACTGCAGGTATGACCGACCAAAAACCAGCAGCTGAGCTCTCTGTCAAGATGTGCTCCACCTCGAGAGGGCACCAGAGCTGCCCAAAACTCAGCGTCCACATTTTTTTGCAATGGGGAGGATGGGCTGGCCTGAAATGACCGATTTCTTTGGCTGACTCATACAATTAAAGGAGCCATCTCCACGTGGTGCACTTCCCAGAAAACACTTCATGCAGGTTAACTCTTAATCTCAAGGCATGGCAGCCAGGTGCTGGGAGCAGCACTTGGCTCTGTTTGGGCGAGGGCATTTGGCCAAATTCCTCTAGCAAAGTCAGTGCTGGTGCCCATGGCTTCATGTGGTACATGGACATGGTGGTTGGGTCCTGGGAAACACCTATCTTGCCGTACTGGGTGTTCTTCACGTCCAGCAGAAAGGCTCCTGCAGCATGCTGCAAAAGCATGAAAAATCAATAGCCTCCATTGACTTTTTGTCTGACATTAGCAATTTTATAGCTTAATGCTAACCAGAGTAAGCAGGAGAGCATGCTGCTACCAAAAATGAATTAAAGGGGGCGGGAGGGGGGTGGATCTTCAAAGACCCCAAAGTCACCCAGTACAATGAATGCCTGGTAAACCCTGCCCTGTCCTTAAAGTGATTAAAGATGATTTGGCTCTTGCTCTGGGATGAAGGTTTTGCCAGGCTGGCAGAGACCAAGTGGCAGGAAGAAGGAAGAGGAGCAGCTCCAGGGCACCATTCCCCTCTCCATGATGGTGACACTAAAGCGACACCAACATAGCAACCCCAGCAGCACCAAACACAGTATTGTGGGATGCAGGCAATGAGGTAATGGAGGCCGGCTGTTTGGGTTTAGCTGTCTAAACAGGGACTGAGGGATTACGACCCTTTGCATCTTCAGCACTAATTAAAGGTTATTTATTATCCAATTGTTCCCTATAGTGTATATCGAGGCCGCTCAGGGCCAGGCTGATCACTGAGCTCTGCCCATTTCTTCCATGCTGGCTGTGGCTTGAGCAATAATTACCAGGAAGAGAAGGTCTGGCCAAAACCTTAGCTCCCAGAGCAGCAGTAGTTGTGTGTAATCAGAGCTTAATAAGGTGGCTGGAGTAGGCATGCTCCCATTGCAGAATAGTCTTTACCAGAGCATTCCAGGCAGTGCTCGTACACGCAAAACATGTGCATCTGGAACAGCACGCAGCATCCCCCTAACCACAATTTTGGGGCTCCTAGAAAGGGTTTACCTAAATATAGCTAAATAAGGCCCTATGGCAACATCTGTTCCTTGATACAGCAAGTGGAGAAGGATGGGTGTCTCTTCTAGGCATTGGCTTTAGGTGGGCTGTGGAAACCAAATGGGTTTGGCTGGAAATAGAACCCAGCCTCTACATTAAAAACCTAATGAAGCTGCCAACTCGGGCACCAAGAAGAGCAGAAATTCAACCTTCTCCTGGTTGCCTGTATGCTCCTCACTTTGTGTGGCTGCATTACAATGCACTCTTAAATACACAGTTATTCCTTCTTCTTCAAAAGGCCCTGTTATGCTGCAAAAGGACATAAAAGGAAAAAATAATTTTTTTCATAGGCCTCCTTGTAACTTTCAAGCTTCAGACTCTGAACTAAGTAGCATTTTTTTTTCAGGCAGATTTCTACACGTAATAAAAAAAAAAAAATTACATTGGTCTATGAATCTGCTTTTAATGATAGGATGCTACCTGCTACCCTTGTAAAGATATAGAATTATTTTAGTCTTTCTCTTGCTGCATCTTAGAAAGGCAACATACTGTAGTTTCAGTAGTTGCATTTTTAAACATGTTTATCTGGGTCACTGCTACTTACAGCATAAGAAGATTTAGTGAAGCCAGTTTAGCATCAGCCTAGTGCAAAGGAAAAAAAAATCTTTAATTAAAAGCAAAAGAATTATGTTATTTGGAGGGTAAAAATCTTGACATTATCAAATTAACGTCTTTGGACTGTTCAAGAAGAAAACAGACCTCTGGGCAATTTAACTCAAAAGGCACTTGGGGCTTGGGGATGGGGGTGGCGAATCACAAACTATTTTGCGTAATTGGCAATTTCAGGTACAGAAAAGAGAACCAAGAGCATTACTACATCAGGATTTTCTCTAATGGCATGATGTACAATCATGAACAATGGAAGAATGTGATTCCTGATCATGGCAGTCCATGGAGCACTGCCGGTGTGCGAGACATCTTGCTCCAAGAAGTTGCACTTCCCTACTGTGTAGCGGCTCACATAGAAGACAGGGGAGAAGGCAACCTCTTTTAATGGCACTGCTCCCAGACCCTTCCACTAAGATACAAATGATCTGCAGTCAGAAGAAAGCAAGGAGGGGACATTCAGAGGCCAGGAGAAGCGCCTAATGTAGTCTCCGTGTGTTCCCAATGGTCCTAGCTTTCCACCGTCTTGGAAAATGCCAGAAGAAAGGAAGGTGTTTATTGGCAAAGGTGAAGCTGCCACTTACGTGGAAAAGGCCATGGGAGGCTGAACGGCCACTGCAAGATGAAAGTCTGAGCACGCCCGTGCGATATGAGAACATCCCTCAGCTTCCTGCAGCCCGTTGGGTGAAAGGGAAGTGACTCAGAAGACAAGTGCCCTTCAAAGGTTCATGAAATACTGGTTTATTCTAGCTGAAGCCTGCCTGTGGTGGAGTGGGAAGGACCACAAGCAGAAAGCATACGCTCCTCATCCTGTAGCTGCTGCTGGAGCAGTTCATCCCCCAGGAACAAAAAAAGCCTTCCTCCTATTTTCCCTTTCTTCTGGAGGAAGGCAGGCAGGGAAATAGCTGTCATTGTCACAGCTGAACCACAGCCAGCAAAGGCCCGACGCCACAGTGGTGCAGGATGAGATGCTCGGCGCCCACCCTGACGTGACCCATGGTCTCTACGGCAGAAAGCTCAACCACTGTCTATCCATCAATAGGGTATTGGTGTGACGGAAACAGTAGGTTACAGCAGCCACATCACTACGATCAGCAGTTAATTATTCCCCATATCCAAAGAGCAGCAACGCAGTAAGGAAAGGGATGAACATGTAGTCAGTAGTTTGATCCCATTATTGATTGAATGCTAACAGAGGGAAATAGCAAACTATAAAATATTTCCTGTCAGAAACAGGGAGGAAGGATGACGGACTTTCTTCAGATTGTTGGGGGCAAGAAGGGGAAAGTAATAAATTCTCAAAATCCCAAGGTTTTTACTTAGCTTTGAAACATGGCAGCTTTTTTCCAAGTTTTTCTTGGGGGGCGGGGGGGGTTGCTTTTTGGTGGAGTTTTTCTTTCAGCTGCTTTGATCTATTCCTTGCTGACAGACAGCACACCAGCTATTCACTGGATATGACAATCTACAGCTTCGGTCCTTGAAATTCCCACGTGACTGCAAGAGGGCAGCTTCGGGCACTCCCAGCCCTGCTGCAGCAGAAGTCATCTCACAGTCAGCGGGGCCAGCTACAGATCAAGACCTTGAAGGAGTAAAACGCTCAGTATCTGGCCCCATAGTTAGAGAGGATTTATTTTATCATACTATTTTTAGAGATTTATCACTTCCTTTACCTCCGTACGCACAGTGAAGAAAATCTGTTTTAAACATGTGACAGCCACGCTTTCCAACAGAGAGCAAATTTTGGGGATAAATAGAGAAAAAATCAGGTATTTTTAAGCCAGAGATGATCTCCGTGCTGATGAGTGAGCACACATGTCTGAACACAAATGTTGTTCGGCATATTTACAAGATCAGGGTGCCACATTATTCTTCAACTGATCTGAGATTACTGGAACCCCTTTCATTAAAAATACAGCTATAAGAAGTAACTAAATGTCAGCTTGGGGGTTGTGCACGTAGGTATGACTGCTTTCTCTGCAGGTGCCTTGGAAACCTACTGCTGCTCTTCACAGAAAAATGCATTACACCCTAATATTAAGTACCACAGGTTGTAAAGCCCTACATTCAACTTGGTGGGATTTTTATGCAACAGCTTCAGAGAGCTGTACTGGATCAACACCAGTAATGCATATACCTTTGTAAGCAGGTTGGATACCAACCCTGAGGAAACCAGGAGCATGCCCTCCCAAAAAGCAGGGGGCAAAAAGAGAAGGAAGGAGGCTGGGATGCCAAGCTCCTGACATCTGTATCGCAGAACTGCAAAAACCTTTGGGTTATCTCCAGATCAAAGGACCACTTGATAGCAGTCACCAAACGCCTTCTAGCAGAACACCACCATTCATCTCGTCCTTCGCACATCCTCCCAAGAGAGGCTACTACATTGATACACTTCATGATTTATTCCCAAGAGTAGCTGCTACGGAAGGAAGTGGTATCACATGGAGACCTGGTACTGGCAGAGACATTGCGGGATCCAGTTCTGAGGACACACATGGTGCTGCTACAAACAGTGGAGGTGGTGCAAGGCACAAGACGCAGAGAGTTCTGGGCATTAAAAAAAAACAAAAATGAGGTGAAAAATGTACGACTGCTGTAGGGAAGATGAAGAGGAGAATGAAGGAGAAAAACGTAGAGCTGCTGACACGAGGGATAAGATGAATGAAGCTGAGGAGACTGCCTGAAGTAGACAGGGTGGAACCTTGAGTTTGTTACGGAAGGTACAGAAAACAGTGACAAATACAGAGCTGCTGTGCAGTGCCCTTAGCTTGCAAAAATAAGACTTGCTGAGGGATGTTTGCTGTCTTTCTAAAATACTTGCCAAAGATGAATGAAAAATTCCTCTGACCACAGCTCAGGAAGTGATCTATTTCCTTAACTCTGAAATCTGGAGAAGAATTGGGGTGTCTTGATCACACAGCAGAAAGCCACACCATACAAACGGATGTCCTTGGGCATATCCATGCTCTTTTTTACGGACCTCCATGGTCTCTCCATGGTCTGCGTGTGAAGGTCTCATCTGGACTGAACACCCAAAGGAAGTGACTGGCCAGCAATGGGGTCCCAGGGCACCTCCTGTATGATGTGCAAAACTGTTAATCAGCTAAAATTGCAGGAGCTGAGTTTGTGAGGAGCAGAAGTATATTGAGAACAGTGTTCAAAGCTCTTGAAAAATACTATTCTACCTGCTGCCTGCAGTCACTCCGACATACAATTCCCTAGTACTTTGTCTTCTAGAAGGAAAGAATACCATGATGAAGCCATTCCTTAGCAATAACATATCTTCAGATGACTGAAACCCAACTTTGAATGCATGTTGCCATTTACTAAGCCACTGAGAAATTTCTTATCATTGCCTTGAAGCCGCAAATTCCTGTGGCCTGCCTAAACCCACTTTGTGCTTCAAAGTCTCAAATCAGCACAATAGCAAAGACGATTAAAAAATGTGTGCTACACTGCAGCCAGTAAACACCAAGGAGAACATCCTGAGCTTTACAACAAAAGGTTACCATGACTTAACAGATGGCCTCCAATCTGAGAAAGAAAGTAACTGAAGTAAATCAAGTGGAGTTTGAAAAATAAACCAAATATATTCTCAGGCTAAAAGAACCTGATAGAGCCAAAGAAGAGTCAATAGAGATTTTCAATTTTATTACTTAGATTTAATAAAATTCTTTGGATAGTGTTGCTTGCTCAGTACAACCATAGAAATTGTAATGGCAAATACTGGACTGTGATTTATGGATTGAAAGGTTGCCTGCTTTCATTATGCTGGTAAATAGGACAGTGCAGACACCTTCTCTCGGAAAAACTATTTCTCAATTGCTACATCAATATTCAGATAATCAGAATTGATATTTACCTTCTACAGGAAGAGCAAGTGTGTGTCTGCTTATGTGTGTGCTCAAACACACTCATTTAAATTCTTAATATTTCTCCATCTTTTGGATTGCAGGAATACATGCTACAGGACCTTCTTTGTCCCAAAACCAAGACCTATGCAGTTGCAAGGTGCCCAGCCCTTCATGTAGGACATTCCTGCTAACTGCAGCTTTTTCTCTCACTAAAATAAATTCAAGCAGAAGTACCCAGCAGAGCTTCAGCTCAATCATTTGTTATTCCAGAACTATAAAGGCATAACCTCACCTTCAGTTTACAATGGCATAATTGATGGATAAATCACTGAAGCCCTCAATATGCAGTCCAACACTTACGTTAACTCTATTTATATTTTTCAGCCGGAGTAGAGCACGATAAATCACTTTTTACGTAAACCTTGCTTTTCACTCACAGTTTTGCAACAGAAATACAAAATAGCATGTTAAGGCAGACTGCAGGTACAAGAGACCATGTGCCACTACCTACAGCATCCACAGGGCAGGAGGATGGCAGCGCCAGCAAGGCTCTGGGGTGACATCTTAAAAGGGTTGGGAGAGGGTTATGGAGACAGCAACAGAAGCTCCGAGGACACGTACCCATCCCCAGCAGCAGGCAGACGAGTGAGGGCACGTCTCGCCGTGATAAATAAAACAGGCCTCATCCCCACTTCTGCATGCCGCCACAGCAGCCCACAGGGTGATCCTTTGCCTTGTCCCCCTCGATCACTGTCACCAGGAAGAACAACTGGCTCTTATCACCAGAGACGCCTCTGGGAAGGAGTGACTTCAGGACACAGTGTCCTTCCCCGGTTCCTTGAACCCCCAAGACAATTTACGACACCATCACTTGTACGTTCTCCCTCCTCATCTGCACAGTTCTTGCCTCTAAATTTAATATTTTGATTTCTAAGTAAGTGTCCTTTAGAGCTCTTAAAAGACCTTGATGATAAGCCATTTTATTGATATTTCGGTTCACTTTTCAAAATATTTGCAGATTATAGGATAAATAGTGCTTGCTTTTAACCCTTCTTCAGGGGATAACAGTTTGGTAACTTACGTTATCCAGATGAAAATTTATTGGTTAGCATTGGGGAAAGCAGATCCTTTCCAAAATTAGCCTTTGACCCACTTAGTCTTTCATAAACAAGCAATGATTTAAAAAATCCTCAAAGGATATGAGATGTTTGCAGTCCCAGCATCAACTTGCACAAATGTTAGAAGGCATAACGATAACAAAGCTACATCATCACTATTTCACAGCATCAAGATCGGGGTTGAAAAACTACAGAAAACTTCCCTAATGAAATGTCAAAGCCAACTAGCTTCACTACAGCTAATCCACAAATCTTGATGACAGTGCAGATTACCCAGCCTGCTAAACTGGCAAGCACCCAAGGAAGCTCATCTCCCAGGGATTACACCTCTGTTTAGGTTTGCCTTCCCCTGAATTATTTGGAAAAGCCCCAGAGGAAACAAGTTTCAGCTCATCTATTTCCTTCTCAGGGCTTTCAGTACACTATCCGGTCTAAAAGCATCAAGCAACAACAGCACATATACACACACACACAGACAGAGTCCCAAATATTGACATTACTGTGCAATAGGCCAGTCACCCGCAGATACCAGGCAGAAAGCTGCTGACAGATGCTGCAGTATAAACCTCTTAAGAACCTTCACATTTGGCAAAGAATACCGCTGTTCTCCATCTACGCTGCCCCAGCACTTGGAGTCGAAACACACCCAAAATGAAAGATTATTTTTTTCTCACACTGGCTATCTATAGAAGATCCTTTTTATAAATCTCTGTTGTGCAGCTCCTGAATGTCAGGCCCAGCAAATCAAAACATTTTATTGTAATTTCATAGTGTTTACTTTTGCAAGGCAGGATCTTGGCAGAGACGAGCATTTCCTCCAGGGACAAGGAGGATGGGGCTGGGAGCAGGGGGAGAGAGGACGAAGGGATGGAAGGAAGCATTTTAATGCAGACTTCCTCATTGTCTATTTAACAGGGATCCTGGCTGAAACACAAAGGAAGAGGTAACTAAAAAGACCTTGGCTACAGATCTAGAGGTGCCAGAGAATGGGTATGAGGATGCATCAGGGGCAGCCTGCGCAGGCAGGGACAACAGATTAGGGATGCGGCACGGCAGAAGGGAAATACTGGCAGCCCTTGCCACCACCCTCAGCGCACTGGTCACTGGGTCAGTGAGAATCCTGGGGACTGCAGACAAGAAGTTGCCGGGAAGTCCAGCCTCCTCCCTGCTGCTTCCACTGTGCTCCATGTGCCCCTGCAGAGCCAGCATGTCCCCCTCATCTGGGGATGCTCCTGACTCCTTCCCCAGACCCTTCTCCTCCCTCCCAACCTCAAACTATGGGCACGTTGCCCTCTGAGGAAGACAGCACTGCCAAAGCATTTCTTTCCTCATCAGGACCCTCCCACTCTTCCAGGAAGAAGAGGAGGAGGCTCCTTGTACCCTGCAGGCCAGGGACACTGGAAGGCACAAGTGATCTCACCACAGGCATCTATTTTTCACTGCACACTTCCAGGGAGATTTGTCTCATGATGTTCAAATATCTGGGTAATACTTAAGCTGATGAGAGCTTAAGGTTGGGGGAATAAGGCATTCATAACATGTCACATTCCCAACCCTCATACATACATAGTTTCACTTTGAGCCTGCTGCTGAAGCCACAGCCCTCTGAGGAGCCTGCAGGAGACGGACCATTCCAGGACAGCAGTACAGCCGAAAGAGATTTTATTGGCTTTGTTCTGTCCCCAGCTCTCCATATCAGGGACCCAGACGTTGCCACCTTCTTTAATCCAAGTTGCCTTGAGCTCCTTCACTCAAGACAAAGTCCCAGGGCCAGACACATGGAAGGAGCATGATGCCTTGAAGTCACAACTTGCCCCATCTCTGGGACTGCCCACCGTTGCGGGCGGACGAGTCGAGGCAGAGGACCACCACTATTTCCGCACACTGCCTGGCAAACCTCGGCAGAGCTGAGCTGCCGGCTCTCTGCCAGGCATAACAAATCTGCCTGTCCTTTGGCACGGTCTCTCCCTCCTTCTCAAGCTTTGTTTGGGTAAAGAAAGTGGTTCACAAAGACCTTTGCACAAACTCACCCCAATGACAACTGCCTTATTACGTAAAATGATTCACTGGTGTTTAAAAATCCCACAAACAGGAGTCCTCGATGACTTTATGACCGACTTCCCACGAAGGCACCAAGGCCGGCAATCGCTAATGCTCTGTCTGGCATCAACTCCCTGTGAGTATCTCTCAGCAATAACAACTGATAGCCGAGCTCAGAGCCTACACATCATCGTCCTGTTTGTTCATAAATTCCCTTTAAAAGGATTTCGGCATCCTCACACTGCTTCTTCCCAAGCATTTAGGCTCTTAAAGCCAAGTCAGCCAGACAGAATGGTGCCACACAACTACAAACAACATGGGACAGTTTTTCATTACAATACATGGCACTATCTTTTCTAAAAGCACCGACAGTAATATGCAGCGTGTAAATACTACACATTCATCATAATGAGGTTAGATACTAATTCCTGCAGCTTAATTTTTTTTAGGGGCACCAACCCATTTTTCAATTAAGGCAGGATAATATTATTAATCATATAAAATTGCTGATGTGTAAAATTGTTTCCTTTCTAGCTAGCACTGGCTGAGAAGCATCGGACGTGCTCCCCCCAAATTAGTCTAACTTAGTGGCAGTATGGAAGCTCAGCTCTCTGGTGAGCATTCATGCTGCTCGAGCCTCAGCCATGGGAGAGGCATACCCCTCTGGGGAGTGCACAGACCCATGTCTCCGCTGTGCTGGGTACAGGCTGCCAGCAAGAAACCTATGGATATAGAATACCACAGAAGAGCAAGCACCGTCTGCTGTGGGGCACCACATCACTGGGCAGCCCCATGCCAGGAGTGTGCTTTAATGGTCTCCGTTGCCTGAGTATTTCCAAGGGCACCATGTTTCAGCACCCCCTGGAAGGAGAGACAAGGTTTCCCAAGGTTGTCCCCTCCCTTGATTTGCAGTGCTAAATTTGGCACTATGGGGCTCTCTGGTGAGGTAGTCAGTATTTTCTCTTGAACATTTTTCCCCCTTCTGATGCTGCTGAATGGTTTTGCCTAATTGCTGCCAAAATAACTGGGAGCCTCTCCTTCCAACTGGGCCACCAAAAGTGGCATGAAGGAAAGAGAAGAATTAAAAAATCCCAATCCAAATCCTATGAAATAGGATGGTAGTGATAACAAAACCTCTCCTTCCCCTGTGGTAAGCAAGGGAGACACCTAGGCTGTGGCTTGGCAGGACCCAGGAAGATGTTGCAGAAGCATGAGCATGTGAGCATCCTTCAGGACAGCAGCTCCCTGCTGTGGTACACCCTGGTACCTGGCTCCTCACCCTGTCCAAACTGGGGACCTCTTGAATCACTCCTGGTGCAAATGCCCAGCTTTACCCCAGGCTAAATGTGTGACTGCTTCAGGCAGACAGGGGGGACCAGTGTGTGCCCTGTCCTTGCTCCCTTAGACAGCCAGCTATGACCTCCAGGAGCCCTCCACAGGACACAGGCAGAAGCAACCAAGCAAGGAGCAGGGCTGCCCCAGGCCCCTTCTGCACCAGGGAGACGACCCCAGGGCAGGTTTCTGGGGGATGATGGAGCTGGAAGGAGGCAGCCTGGCTCCTGGGTCCACAAGTGCCTGGCCTGTACTGCAGTGGCACAGATCCAGACAAAAAGTCTTGTCTCCAGCCATCTGTCCAACCCTCTTCCCATCTATGGGCACTTTCCCTCCCACACATCACCAAGCCATATATCCTCTGACTTCTGCTGAGATCTTGCACTCCCCCGCTTGCAAGACCTCCCACGAGCAGCTCATGGCAGTTATCTCCTTTGCAGCTCAACCTTTGCCCATCGCCTGGAAAACTTTCAGTATCACCCCCAACTTGTGTGCCCCAGCTGCTCCTCTCCCTCCCTCCCTGCTCTTGTTTCTCCCCTCTTCTGGAAGCCTCATCTTGCATATTTTTCTTTCCGTAGTGGCCAATCTCCTCCAAGCTGCAGAATTCCCCTCCTGTTTTTCCCCTACACAACCAACTCCTTAACACTATTCCCAGCTATCGGCAGCCTTGTGCCATTATTTTCCTGACATTGCCAAATACTTTCTTATCTGAAGATGGCATTATTTATACACAGTTATATATCAAAGGCAATTTTCCACCGTCTTATTCACTGCTGCCCAAGAATAAACCATGTAAAGAGAAAAAGCCAGACACTGGGACCACCTTGGGGGATGCCTCAGCCCACAGTTGTTGCCTCTTGGCACATGCTGCCAAGAGGAGCACTTTCACTCTCAAGTCTGCAGAGGCAAATCAAATAAATAGAAATTGTGAGTTTGAGCCAAAAAAATCCTTTCTGACAAGAGTCACTGCTATTCATATGACTAGTCTCATTAAGATCAATGAGAACAGAAAAGCTGCAGGACAAAGCGTGCATGTGTCTCCTGGCTGAGATGTTCAGCTGCATTTTTCCTTGTGAAGAGGAAACCAACCCTCTGTCACCAACGCAATACACATAGTGGGATTACTGGTCAGCACCTCACTGGATACCACTTCCAACAGTGCTATAGTTAGCAAGTACTCATTTACAGTAATTGTTACAAACATCAGAATTAGCAGAGAGAGATTTTCATATTATCTACACCCATATAGATATATAAAAATACCACTTTGTACAAACCCAAAGTATGTGAGGTCAAAGCTAATGGGCTAGCTTTGTCGAGCATCTCAAAAATCAAATTAACTGCAATCAAATTCATGGCACAACTCAGGGTTCATTTCATTACTATCAGAAAATTCAATCTCTGAAATCTTAGAATATTAAGCTAAAGCAATGATCTTTCTCTTAAAGTTCTTTCTTTTTTTCATTTTAAGGTGAGAGAAAGCTGGTGGGCACGGGAAAGGTGGGGGTGGGGATTCCCTATGGATACTACTGAAAGCTTGGCAAACAGTCAATCAATTACTCTTATAAAAGGGAAATAAAAAAACCTCATACTAAAATACACATTTCAAACACATACTAAAATACGTTTTGAAGTATAAGTTCTACCTCTTGCATCTATTTCTTTGTCATGCTTTTTCTTGCAAAGATGAAGTACAGACACACATGCACACAGAAATGCATATACATATTTAAATTCAAAACACAAATCCATTAGGGAGCTACTTAAATCTGCTCATTGCTGCAATAACTAATGATCTTCTCTCTGGGCCTTACTGTAGGTGGGGGAGTCAGAAGTTCATTGCACTAAATGCAGACATTTTCCTTGTTTTAATGAAGCTGCCGTTTTTGGTTTATTTGTCAATAAGCATCCTTTAACTTTACTGCAAGACCTAACTGTAGAATACTCACTGCAATTTCAGCCTCCTTTTTTATCCCTCCTCTTCAAGATTCCCAGTTAGGTTTCTCTGCAGGAGTCAAGTGTGGTTTTAATAAGGCAGATAAGGCAGGGCTTCTCAACTGCTTTTGATAGAGGTGAGGTGGTCAGCTCTTACTGACTTTCTGCAGCACTGCAGCTACAGACCGTACAGACAGTCTTGCTTTATGAGCATGCACCAGGCAGGAAGTGGGCCTGGAAATTTCCAGCCGGCGCTGTTTGATGCACTGTTTGAAAAGCTGCACGATCTGCATTTAAAGGAAACGAAGGAGAGCCTTTTTTGTTGTTGTTGCCACTGCTAACTCATCAGGCTGCAGTCACTACACACACCTAGGAATGCCTGCTCAGGAGCCATTTTAAGAATTAGTATGTCTCAGCAAAAGGAAAAAAACTCCAACCTTGGTTATTTTGTGCATGTGAGAAAGTGCTGCGGATCAAAAATCCTTTTATAGATGCTTGGAAAAAAATCACATGGGAGGTAACCAGCCACTAAATGATTTCACTGTCCCTGTCTTATGTAAGCAGCCACAACACATATACACTGCATACAGTGCACAGCTGTACTGACATACAGCATCCTCACAAGGGGATGTGGAAAAAAGGAAGCAGTCACGGGCTGGTATCACGTACTATTAAGGTTTTATTGATACCAGCACAGAGCAACTGCATTACTAATTAATGGATGCTCACAGGCTACACACATCCTTCCAATCAAGTGGCAATAAAACCAAGTAGCCTTCTTCACCTTCATACATATATTACTTTGGCTATTTATCCTCCTCTCTAGTTTTTGGGGCTTCTGCACACCCTCCCTTCATCACCCCACACCCACACTAGCAAGATATATTCCTTTGCTTGGGGATCAGGGAGATGCACACTCACAGCCCTGCTCAGGAGCTTCCCAGTGGGCTGGAGTGAACTGCTCTGAGCCAGGTTTGTAATGCAGGCAGGGTCCAAACTACACAGGCAAGAGGTCTGGACACACCACACCACTCCTCCCCAACCCCTACTTCCCCCACCCCCGCCCCTCCGAGATGTATCTGTGTATGTGGACACGAAAATAACTATTAATATTGGGTTTAACATCTCTCTGTGCCTCTTTTCCTTCCTATCCAAGAGGATGATATCCCCCTGCCCCAGGGGAGCGCAGCGACAGTAAGCAGACCAAAGATGGCAAGATGGTTCATACACTTTGGCTATGTCTGAACCTATAGCAGATGTCACCAGCCCTACAAAAAGCTTGAACAGACTTTAGTCCCTACAAAACTACCACACACACATACCCACACCTGGGTGTTGCTGACTGTGGATGCAGACTCCAGGTCGCACCCAGCTGCAGCAGCATCAGCTGCAGAACTGCTCTTGGCAAGGATCAGCTGAGGAAGCCGGGTCCCACCTCCTGCTGAAGCACTGCACCTGAGCATCCAGAGCTGCGTGGTATTTATCACGATTTCACATCTTTCTGATCATTGCAAAGCTCTTGGGGACTCTGAAAATAAAGCTATGCACACACACAGGGCTTCAAAAATCTTACAGCCATAGTGTTACAACCAGAGCATATGCCCTTACTGCAAGTAAGACTTCACTATATGCTTAAATTCTGACTTCAGTAGGACATACAGATCTGCTTAAATTTCATTATGTGCTCAAGTGTCTTTTCTCAATAGATAGGCTTTCCTGCACAAAACCTTAACTGTATACTAGCCATTTGTTTTATAGTTACCCGAATAATACGTCTTGCCTTTCTAAGTACAGCACTGGGCAACCTCCACTGTAGGGTATTATTTGTTACACATGAACAGAAAAGCAGGTAGAAATTGGGGCAGGCTGGAATTTTAGTTAGCTATCTGGAAAACATGGACAATGATGGGCAGATGACATGGCTGCACACTGCAGTGTTATTTGAGTGCTCTCAAATTTTTGCCTGCTAGATAAGCACCAGTGGACAGCTATAACACAGTCCTTAAAGGAAGGTGAGGAAAGGACAATAACCCACATCACAGAACATTTCCATACTGTGTTCTACATTTTATATTTTAAATGCAGCTACAGGGAACTGGCGTCCTGTGAAATAACAGATGTTAGGCTCTCACCACACGTACACCGCTTTAATTCCGATGACCTTGCTGAATTAGGAGGCTAAATACAAGTTAAACATCCACCTCCTCTCCTGTATGCCTGTCATGAGCAGATCCATTTTTGCTGCTGTTTGGCTGATCCGTGTTTCCTCCCTGCTCCCCATCTGCAGTTCCCCAAAGCACATTCTAACAGCAGTTTGGCTTGTTTTTCCAAATCAGATGCCGCGTACATCGTGAATCTCATGCATTTGCTTTGTTGATAGGAATTAGTGATTGCTTCACTTTAACCCTCTAACTTGGCAGGAGCTGGAGACTGGCCTGGACCTGCTGCCAGTTTGCGTTCTGGGTCTACTCCCAGTAGGCAATAGATGTTCAGGGCTTCTGGAGAGTCATATGCAATACATTGATTTAATCAAAATTACATGCAAGTTTCACTCCTTAAAGCAGAACTTAAAACAGCCAAACAATTAATGATTTAATTTTCAAGGTCTTTTTTCTGCATTAATTTAAAATGCTCGAAGAGAAGAAACAGACTGGCATTGTCTTTCGCTGGTGGCAAAGCAGATTATTCCTATCATATACTGCAGGGGTGCTGTCAAATGCTGTTCCAGGCTATGGGCCAAAACCTACCCCCAGTCCATGTGCTCAGCTCTCACTGGCATCAGTGGTATCTCCACCATGGACTGACAGTAGTAAATGGGCAGAGATGCGCTGGCTGCTCAAATAGCACAATCTAGGTGCTGAATAATTCATTTTAAACTGTTGCACAGATGTCAAAATGTTATTGCTGATTTCTAGCCAGCAGAAATGGGTGTTTCTTCTCCCAGTACGAGTGTGTCACTGTCTGTAATGCCAGAGAAGATCTGGGGGAGGTCTCAGCAAGGCAGCAAAGCCCATACATGGCATGCCTATGAATGCACAATTAAAATGCTCAGTATAGGTCACCTTTCACTCTCCTTATTAGGATTCTCCTGTGGATGCACTCACACATTGCCTCCAAAAGATTTCAGAAAAGCAGCTCAAAACATGCCACAGTTACACAGGTTTGAGTGTATGGGGCTCCAACACTCACTTCATCCCTTTGGATTTTCTGTAAAGTTCCACAGAAAGCCTTCAAGTACAAACAATCTGAAAGTCACAGCCAAGTTTGGGTAATAAAATAAACCCAAACAGAAAAAACCCTCTGCCTCTGTAAATGAGAATTAGTACATCTATCCGACAGGATTTGTCAGCCTGGTCATGGCAAGAGCCCCATGGTAGAAGTCAAAGATCTCCTGCCCCTCAACATCAAGGAAGAGTTTTCCTGTGTTTCCTCTTTCACTAAACCTGTGCTAAACCCAGCCAAACAGTCTGGCTGGACTTAGCACCGAGATGGTCCAGGAGCTGCCTGACCCATCCAGCCACTCAGGAGGTGGACTCCAGCCACTGATGGCCAGCAGTCATCTCCAGGAGCAAGGTGGGACTCCCGCCTGCATACAGGTTTGGATGCCATCATGGGGGGTGGCTGAGGGTGACAGGAGAGATGGAAGGGAAATAGGAAAGATGCAGGAAAGCCATACGTTTTTAATTGAGATCAGGGACTGGTGATCTCTGATGGGCTTTTTCATGTCAGCTGGTCTGTGTGGAAACAGACCTAGGCTTAATGAGGTCTAATTTGTTTTAAATCCATAGGTTTCTTTTTAATAATTAACAGTCCCATCACTCAGCAAAACCATTCCTTACCCCTGACTGCTTGCTATTAGGAATGAAATTTACTGTGAAATACTGTTAAAAGGTGGAAAGCAAGTGACATAATTCAAGTTTTAATTAAAAAAAAAGATATATCACATCAAGCCAGAGCCATAGAAGGAATCATAACCAAATAAGAGAAAAAGAACTCCACTCCAACCCCATGCCTACTCTTCCCAATTACCCGCTTTATTCTTTTTATGCTATTTGAATTCTTGTAATTGGTTTCTCTTACTGGATGCCCTGTGCCCAGACCGTACATAAGGTTTTCTCTCTGCGATTCCAGGAACTAGAGAATGTGTCGGCATCATTAACATGAACATTACACACGCTCACATGCGAGGGTCCAGGAACTACAATTAACACATTAAGAAATAATAACTGCCAAGGGAGCAACGAAAGATAAACAGCATGGAGCTGATGTAGCAAGAATTCTGCTTGGGAAAGGGCTGTCTCTTGGGTAACGGGCAAGGGAGAGAAATCGAAGCGCTGTGCAGCACTGCCCATTTACCAAAGAAATCCCCCAAAACAGCTGAATGACTGTTTATACATTAATTTATTGAAATTTAATTTCACTAAAAGTATCGCTGGCTTTAAACTAGATTTAAGAAATTGGGAGGCTTCTGTTTACACAGAAAGTACGACTGTCTCCTGTTGGAAAGCTTAAATCCAACGCGGTTTTTGATATTTGAAAAATTGAGATTATGGGGGAAAAAGAAAAATAAATGTGCTGTGGGTCTGTTGTTTTCTTGTTCTATTTTTTTTAATAGAAGTCAGAAATAGATATAAAAAAATACATTAAAAAATAAAACAAACCACAACTTTTTCTTGCTTGTTGGCATTCATTTTTATGATTGCCTCTTTTGGGGTTTGGTTTTTGGGTTCTTTGTTGTTGTTGTTGTTGTTTGGTTTTTGCTTTTGTTTTTTAAAGCAATTGAAAGAATTAAGTTACTTTCCCAAGGGCTTTCACTGAACACAATCTTTAGATTTCAAAGTCTTCTATTTAAAGCTTCCAGCCTGAAAATATTTTGTCTGAGTACTCCTGCAGAAGCTACATAACAAAAGCCTGCAAGAGCATGCCCACCATTAGGACATACATTTTCATCACTGTAACCAACAGAACTCATGGACCACACTGGTTCTTTTGGATACCAGTCTTGACTTCTGTTATGGAATGGATGAGCCAAAGGCCTTAATACCTTATTTACCACTGAGATTAGGAGCTTAAAAATTAGGATGGCACAGGTGAAGCTTATGAAATGCATTGTCTCTTGTCTCTCTCACCTTGAGGCTGCACAGCCACAGAAAACCCAACAAAAAAACTGCCATTATAACCTTTTCCCTACATTCACTCCAACCCCTGTGAGGGAAAAGGGAGGCAGAACAGGCACACGCACGAGGGTAAGACGAGCAGCCCTGCTCAAGATCACCTTTGGAGGAGAGAGGGATGAATCCCTCTTGAGCTGGGGCAATGCCTGTTACCAATTTGAGGGCTGGAGCACAGAGTTCGTGTGACAGGCGTGATCCTCCCTGCTGCCCCCAAGCATCACTCATCAGTCAGCTAAGACATTTCACAGCAAATCACATGGCACTTTGTAAAAACATAATTGTTTTTATTTTCCAATTTTCCATGTTTTGTGTAGAGTGCTGCAGTGTTCAAGCGAAGTGAATAAAAGCATAAACAGTAAGCACCATCTGGAGAACATTCTTCCAGCACGCTGAGAAATAGCAGCCGCCTGTGAGCTACCTGCTATAAATAAATGCCATTAAAAAATGACCGAAAAATTGTTTGTTCCTATTTCATGGAACTGCAGCCAGATAAAATTTCCCTCAACCCTGTCTTCAGGTACCTGCCATCTTCACAACAAAAACAATGAAGATGTGGATGTTTGTTTCTCACTGCTTTATGTTAATATGGGTATCACTAACAGAATATCAACCCTACATGTAATTCTAATAACAGCAACCAAGGCTGACACTTAAGAGTAACACATGAACAAGACGTTCAAAATCCAAATGCTTTTCAAACTGTACCAGGTTCACAATATGGTGATATCCCTCAGCGGGCTAGCAAGAGAATGGGTAAAATTATTCTTGCTTTAAACCGATGGTGCATCAGTTTGGGAGGGAAAAAAAAAAAGAAGAAAGTCGATAATTTATTTTCTGTCTAGCACAAAGCCGCTCCTATCTCCCTCTCTGCTGACAAAATACAGACCAAGTTGGCTGTGGGGCTGTGATGAGGCTCTGTGAAGGGTCGTCGTTTGCTGTGTTTGTTTAATCACTGCAATTAGAGCTATGCAAATAATGAAATTGTTTGCTATGGTGGCCAGGCTGGGGAGAATAAAAAAAATCGCAAAGAAATGTTTGGGTTGAGCGATTTAAGAACTGTATTTTCTTTTTTTCCATAAACTGAAAGCATAAAACTGTTCTGTTTGTTCCACTCAGAGGGCAGCAAAGCCTTGAAAGAATCCATTCAGTTTGAAATGAAAAATACATTTTCTCACTGGAACAAAGCGTCTGAGCATTTGACATTTTTCCTTTTTTTTTTTTTATTTTTTGTCAGGCCAACATTTTCCGCAGTCAGAGAGGGATGCTTAGAGCAGCTTACTGCTTGTTGGGTGAGGGAGGAAAGGATTTGTCCGCCCCTTATCCTAACCTCAGACACATCTCAGGCCTTCAGCAGGGGCAGGGTTGAGCACTGCAGCTTTCTCCCTTGAGGAAGCCACCACCAGCCCTCTGGTTCCTCACTGCCCAGTGCTCTGCTCTGCGCAGCCCCCAGCTCAGTGAGGGCAAGGGGCATCTTCCCACTCCCCACTGTGGTGGGGACTGGCACGCTGCCTGCCAGAAGATGCTGGGTAGGTACGGCTACGGGAACAGCAGCACTGCCTTCTCTCCACTACTGGTGGCCCAGCCACAGCTTAAATGTCTAAGTAACATCACTGATGCTGGGCAAAAACTTCACCCCACTTATATCCATGACACCCTAATGAGGTTGGTATCTGGCTCCTGGTTTTCAGAAGAGGCTATTCCGACCTCATGCAAGTTAGTGAAAAAACTAAAACCCAACAAGAATAAAACTACTAAATCCACAGTGATTAGGCTGCACAAGAAATGGACTGGGAAAACCTCAGGCGAAATGTGACACATACCTTGGGCACCACAAGATGCATGTTCCTCTCAGAGGCAGGGCTGCCTCTGTCTCCGTGAAAAAGGGTTCAGCTCTTGGCACTGAAACATCTTCCTTTTTCAGTGCTTCAAGGAACACTTCATTTGGGTTTCAGGTGGCAGGGAGGTGGACACACACCTCAAGGAGGAGGCTTGAAACTACCCACAGACCTGGGAAACTGCATACCCCTGCACTGAGCACCCGGTCTGGACGAACCAACTGCCTTGAGTCTTCCACAGCTGTAACAATTTACAATTATCTATTAAAAAACCAACAATGACCTAAAGTCAGACGGGCCCCTGGCCTCATGTGGCTCATCCCAGGGTGGCACAGCCCCTGTGGTCCACATGAGGCCAAGATGTTATTTGTGATACAGCATGAGGTTGAGGTGGCCAGAGGCTGATGCAGGAGGCAGCCTGAATCCTCACCAATGAACCACCAGCCACACACAGGAAGAAGGATTTGAAGAAATTTTTTGGGTTTTTGCTTCTTTATTTTTCTTTTTTAACCTTGGATTAGTAAGTGTCCGGAAGCGACGGGAGCGAATCTGTCTTGTGAGACAACACCCACAAAAACAAGCAGGGTCCCTTGACGGAGAGGGTGGCTACGACTCCGGAGGCATGGGGCGCATCACCAGCCTAGCTCCCCATCATCATTTCAGAGCAAGAGTGGAATCGATGGACATAGATTCGGTTCTTACCTCAAGCTATGCTGCTTTTTCCAAACCCACAGCTGTCGTACATTGGTGTGCTCACAGGGCAGCTCCACTGAAGCCTTGCTTTCAACTGGGACTGGCCACCATTCCCACTGGAAGCAAAGGCATCATTCCCACCATATTTTATTTTCTGTTTTCACAGGGACTCAATGTGCCCGGAACCGTATGAGTAGGGATGAGGGTACAGTCCCTTGCCTGATGAAATCAGCATCTCAAGCCCAGCAAGGGCAGGAAATGATAACGTGGTTATGGTTCTCATTAGCTGTATTTTCCTAATATAAATATTTTAGCTACTTTTATTTACACAGTCCACTCACACCAGTTAAATGAGGTATTTTGCAAAGGGATACTTCAGCTGTCTGGAAATTAAGACATCAGACTACTGATTTTGTTAAGATGATGATTTGCCTAGATGAATAAGGTTTTCCTGGACCAGGTGTGCAGGGAAGGCAGGTGGTGGGAATGTGTCTGTCCGTGCATGCACACAACCGTGCATGTGTGTGTATGAGGGGGAGGGTTGTTCTTTGTTTTGTTTTTGCCTTTGGTCAAATTCAAACAATGTGCAGTAACAAGAAGTAAATGTCATTTTCCTCCCATCCATCTTAATTTGGCATCCATTTTAAAGCTTACCTTTGACCTTTTAAAATGTTAATACACTTAAGCAGATATAAAAAACACAAAGCTCCTGGAAAAATTAATCACAGCCATATCACGATGCTAGCCTAAAAATGTAACATCAGTTGTTTTCCTCTTTCATTTTAAGAAACATTTGTCCAATGCAGCAGCAGTAACTATGCTACAATTAGCTATTATTTCCTTTTCAAACAAATACCCACGTTAAGTGCTACAGCAAAGCCCTATCAGCATGGCCAGCACAACCTGCTATGAATCTGTTTTGTTGGGTAAGTGCCTGGAACCACAGAAAAGGTCCTGAAGAGAACCTTGATAAGTCACTTAACCCATCCTTCTGCCCCAGGCAGAACCAGCTACATCTAAACCATTCCTGACAGGAAACCTTATTTAGACTTCCTTAAAGTAGCAGCCTTAAATAGAACTGGAAAAAATTTTGCACAGATCAGAATCTATAACATAAATATGAAAATAATTCATGTATGTGCACTATGTATAAAATATGAAAATATGAAGAGACAGCCCTGACCTAAATGATAACTCTCCCACCTCTGACTGCCTCATACCCTTTAACCAAAGGGTTCAAAACAGGAAACTCTAATAAAAACACCTCCTTCCTTTTTAAAAATAAAAGGCTGCTAACTTGAGAACCTCAGCTCCTTGGAAATGCAGCAGCACCTTTTCTCAAGAAAACCGGTTTCAGAAGCACCAGGTCCCAACATATTTGGGCTTTTATGCTTCAAAGCAAAGAGCTCTTCAGTTCCACCAGAAAGCAAATAGGAAACAAGAGTGTTGACCAGCCCCTCTGGTAACCAAAGCAAATCTAAGATGTCTGGAGCCTGTTCGTGATCAAGGGCATCCGCCTTGCCTGTTGACTTAACTGTTTCAGGTGGGAGGCTGTGCAAAGCCCCTCCAGGATGGTCACTGCACAGCTCTTGGGTTACATGCTATGAACACAGGGATCCATGACATGCAGCCATACGCTGCTTTCACTTTCTTTTGTGTAGCATCTGATGGCATCTAGGGCTACCCCCATCAATTCAATAACCCCCTTTAGAAGACAGAAAGCTATGGTGACAGCCAAATGTATCCTGAAAGACAAGTGCTGGTTTCATGGCTAAAAACAGCTGCTACCCAAGCATCCCAAAAAGTCACTTAAACACCTAAATGGCAAACCCAAACCAAAGGCAGATGCATCCCCTCAGTGAGTGAGAAGTATAACTCCTTCCAGCTGCTTTCTTCCACCTATCAACATTGCTTTGGTTCCAGCACAACTGGAGCATAGCCAAGCAGTCTTCCACAAGCTGAACACCCGCTTAGGCACAACTAAGCGTGGGGGCAAACGTGAGGTACCGAGCCTGGCACCACCAATCCCACGAGGGGAGACACCCTTTCACGTATCCTGCACACGCAGCGCAGAAGAGCTGTAACGTACAGCCCAGCTTCTTCCATCATGGAAACCTTGTGAATCCGCTGTAACCACACGTAGGTCCTCCCATAGTGAAATGGCAAAAGGTAACTCCATCCACTCCCTAGAGACCAGAGATGATTTAACAGCATATCATGGCTACAAGAGCAAGGCTTTCCATGTATTCCTTCTTTTAGGATACACTTCTGCAAGTACACATGTGTGTATCTGCCTGCATGAATATATATTTACTTATATCTACACACCACATGCTGTCTCTGGCAGAGAGCATCCTGTGCCAAAAGGACCCTTTGCTGTCACACCTGGAGACCCTCCAGGGCTGCAGACTCATGCTTCCACTGATCTTCCACTGATCTGCCAGGGGTGTTTGAACTACGTGATCTTTAAGGTCTTTTCCAACCTCAACCACTCTATGCTTCTGTGATTCAACTGCTCTTCCATGGAGCTTGTGGAAAACTCTCCCCCAAGGTCAACAATCTTACATAGTGGGCCCAATGGGCTTGGGACCTGCAACAGCTGTCTCCAAGAATCCCAAAGACAGCTATCCAATACAATAAATAGCACAGGCAAGATTCTTCCAAACAAGAAATCATCCTCTCATTTTTTTCCCTGGGAAGTACCAATGGAGGAAGTCTTTTTTTGGTGGGGAGAGTACAATAACATGTATCTGTACATATGTTCCTACTTCCTTCTGGCATCCACACAGCATCCCACAGCCTGGAGAGCAAGGCTTAGCCACACACAAGCAGCTCTCTTCCCCTGCCATTCTGTGGGGCAGAACCCTGGCCAGGAGCTGCCTCCTGATCTCCAGCCCATCACCAAGGCCAGAGATGAAGGCATCTAGTATTGAGACAGTGATGCCTGACTGCTTGTTTGGGAAAATCCTGATTAAAAAACAACGTGTTGCCCTTCCTGTTTGCTTTGCAGTGGCCTTGTGGGGATCCAGCTCTACAGCAAGCGATCCATCACCAACAATCAGAAAGATGTGTACCATACAGACACAAAAATACCTCACATTTACTTAGTTTTCCATGTCTTCCATTCTTGTTGCCCTTCTGCATCATCTAGCTCAATGCCCCTCAATACGTTTTCTTTAACCTAATTAGTATATAAACATATAAGGACCACCTGATGGCTTTTGTTAACCAAGGACCCTTTTGTGCAGTATTGCCATATAAGCTTTCAGAGGCAATCAGATTAAAGAAAATTAAACACAACAAATACACATTTCTGACTCTGCCACTCCTAACCCTGTAATATTGGGGTTTTGCTTATATGCAACAGAATACACATACGCTGTTGTTACACTGCTTGTGACTGGTTTATTCACCGACTTTGCATATTCATGGACTATAAGCTAAATACTCCTCTAGCTAATTGGTTTATTCACTAAGCATAGATGAACTGATGGGTTCAAAAAGTTGCTATTGTCTGAGTCAGTCACCAACTAACTAACTTAGCCATTCAACCAGGGAGAAGTTTTCTTCTCTGAAAGGTGACAAGTAGCTTTGTAATGACTTCTATTATTTTCCCAATAAACTCAGAGAAAATAGGACATTGCAGCTAGAAAAACACAGAAAGAGAAATTAGCTGCTACTGTCATTAAGAATTCAGAAGCTGAAAAAGAACAGTTGGTGCAATGCAGCTGGAGAGGCTTTTCAGAGTAAAGTGATTATTCTCTGGCCATTAATGAATTATTTCTTGTAGGAGAAGACCTGCATTTCTCCAAATAACCTGGCTTTGCTGCGAGGAGCATGCTGTCTGCCAGGGCACATGAGAGCCATTGTCTCCTTGGCCCTCATGGTGGCCACTGCACTCCTGCCACCTCTTTGCTTCCATGCCATAAGACAAGCAGAGAAATAATTTTAATTCTACAGACTGAAGCACATGTAGACACTGGAGGAGTGACTGGTCTTCAAAATTAGCCTGACCATTGAATTTGGAGCTACAGCCTGGGATGTTCAGAGACGCACATGTCCTCAACAGCCTTCTAGTGCCTTAAGGGTACTACAAAAAATCTGGAGAGAGACTTTTTACAAGGGCAGGTAGCGATATGACAAGTGGGAGTGATTTTAAACTGAAAAAAGGTAGATTTAGATTGCACATTAGGAAAAAGTTCCTACTGTGAGGGTGATAAGACACTGGAACAGGCTGCCTAGAGAGACTGTGGATACCCTGTCCCTGGAAGTGCTCAAAGGCCAGGCTGGACAGGGTTTTGAGCAACCTGGTCTAGTGGAAGGTCTCCCTGCCCCTGACAGGGGGGTTGGAACTAGATGATCTTCAAAGGCTCCTTCCAACCCAAACCATCCCATAATTCTATTAACTAGCAAAAACTAAAGGGTACTGGAAACAGGTCCAGCTGAGAGAGGTCCAGTCACTCAGTCCCAAAGGCAGCACTTGAGCGCTGAGTGGCAGCTGCCATAGGGTCGCCCAGAACATCTGGCCACCCACAGGACTGGCAAAATCCCACAGACATGACCCTATAACTCACCCCACCCACACTGCAGTGCTGCTCTGTACGTTAAAGGAAGGCAGGGACAGACCTGTTTAAGGAAAAAAAGAAAAGGGAAAGCCAGAACTGACAAGCACCACTAAAACACCCAGCACAGCAGCTCCTCCAGAGAGTGGCCTGTTTACAGAATTGCTTGGTGCCCTGGGAGGGATAAGCAATATTACAAGCCCAGGAACAGAAATTCCTGAGGAGAACCAAGACAGGTTAACAATGATCTCCGGCAGCCTACGACCTCTTGTACTGCCACCTCCTTTTTGAAATGTAGAGTCTGCTGGGAGAATTTAGGCTTAAAGCTTTAAGCAAAAAATAAGGAAAACTTTTTCTTCCTGAAGACCGCTTACAAAACCCAAGAAATGTTGAAAGTGTTTTACTGTATTGTTATTCTGTAGATGCCATTTCTGGAAGGGTGACCCCGTGCAGCTGGATCTCACAACAAAGCCATTCGTGGCTAGCACCACGCATTGCCAACTGAGTCGTTCCACTCAAAATAAAATAAAATAGTAATATAAAAAAGGCAAGTGCCCCCATAAATCATTCACCCATCCCAATTTCATAACAGAAGTATTTGTCAGCTCCCATTTTCCTTCCCGTTCTTTGGCTGCCTGCTCTACAAAGCCACCATTTCAGCTGCCTGTGCATACAGACCAGCGGGCACGCTGCGCCGCCATAGCTCCTGCATCCTCATCCTCCTGCCCACAGAGGGGATGGCCACTCCTCTCCCCAGACCCTCACCTGCAGCACTAGAGATTATTCTGGGGAAATTTTTGTTTTTAATATATGTATATATATTTATTTATCAGTTGTTCTGGGGCACCCATCAGATATACTCAGCTCCTGTAGCAATCACGTGATTTATGTAGAAATAATGGGGGTTAAACTATCTGCCACATCAAACTCTTCACATTTGGCCCCATCTTTAGGACCTAGAAACATCTGAAATAAATAAACCATGTGACATCGAACAGGGTCTGGGCTTAATTAGGATCATTCTGGATTTTATGGGAGAAATCTTGTACTGCCAGCTTTATGTGGCTAGCCCATCACTTGCAAGGTTATCTGCTGGGGTTTTTTATTTCCCTTTCTATTTACCCGCAGCTTTTTCTTTTTTTTAAATCCTCCAACCAGCCGGATGACAACCACTCCTTATCTTTGGCTGTCGTCCATGCTAAAATAAGAATGCTGTTGTTACGCCGAGAGAGCTGCACCCTTCCACCTCCGTTCCCTCCCAATGTGCACACAGCTGGCTGCGCAGGAATGCCCGAGGTGCCATTTTCTGGCCATTTTTCTGTGATGTTGTTGCAATTTACCCTCTAGCCATGATTTGTATTTGGAAATCACACCGGGCCTCTCTCGTGCCACAGATTTTACAAACTTCAAGTGACAGACGGTCTCTGTTCTGAAAAGCTGGTGATACTCAGCCCATCTTCACTGCCACCGCTTCCCTGCCTTGACGCAGGCTAGCTGACACGAGGGCGAGCACGCAGCTAAGCGCCGCTCGAGCAGTGCCGGGCAATTTGATTAGCAGCAGAGAATGACTGGATTAGAAGAGGGATAGGATTAGAGATTGATGAATCGCTGTGAGGCTGCTACATCGGTAGGATTGGCTTCAGTAGCAGCATTTGAATGTCAAACCGTATCCCCTCAGAGCAGTTAGGTCCCACCTATCACTTCAGACTCCTGTGCACAAGGCAGATGGGGAAGGCAAAGCATTTGAGTTACGGTCTGAACAGACAGCCTGGTATAGGTAAGCCCTTGGTGGGTCACAGGCAATGATGAAGAGAGGAGAGGCAGGGAAACATGAAATGATTTGCCCAAAGCTACACTGGCAATTTGTGGCAAAGGCAGAAACGGGAGCCAGATTATCTAAAACAAAAAAAAAAATGAGTTCTTCATGCAGGAGATGAGCCAGCTGCCTTCTTACATGCAAATGCTTTTTCCCCCTGTAATTCACACCGCTGCAGGCTCTGCACAGCAAATGCCAGCTTCCTGAAGTTGTAGCGTGTTCAGCGCGACCTGCTCTTCGCACACGTCACGCCCGCTACATGACTAGCTCCATCCTCCAGCCCGTGCTTGCAATGCGATCCACACGCCTTGCAAAAGCTTATCACTTCCAGTTGTGGTAGGAAGCGATCAGGTCCCTGCAATACCCATCACTGATGTGATTCCTGGTCTGACAGGGCTAGCTCTGGCTAGTGGAGTGCCTCCAGAATTTAATGCGTATACAGAAACTCAGCACTGCTCCCAGTTAAATCAACTGGTTATCCCCTCTTCAAATTTGGCTTCAATCATTTCTTAAGGTGAAAGAAATTTCACTGTTTCCCTCAGAGTCCCACTGGAGCTTATCAGAGAAATGCTACAGAATTCATCAGAGACACCAAGGACAAAACAGTGAGGGGGCATTAATGGAACAGGCTGCTCTGGCAGAGCTGCACAGGCAAACGTGTGGGCTGTCGGCAGTGCCCTGCACTAGTTACTGGAGTTACATCCAATTACCAGGGCCACTTGTCGAAGTGAAGAGGAAGGAAAGGCTCTTCCAAATTTACATATAAAAAAAATGGAAGTGTGCTGATTTTCTGCCCAAAACTCCAATCAGTATTGTATTCATGAGGAGAGCTTTACTTTAAAGGTTAAGTCAATTTGCTAGAGATAAATGGCATGAAAGGTTACCTAGAAAAAAAAATAATAGGAATACTTCCTCATCGAGTTTAAATGGAAAATACCTGAAGAATTAATGGGCAACCAGATACTCTTTTCTCATTAACAGTACATCTCCATTAGACTATGTATAGACATGTATTTTTTTGAATCTTGCACTTAAAGCATTATTTCTTTAAAAAGATTTCTGATGAAGAATGGCACGCAAGAAAAGTAACGTCAACAACGGCGACTAAAACCAATTTTAAACAGGGGAAAGAAGAGGAGGGAACGGGAGTAGCTGCCCTGCAGCACCTCCCGGAGGGATGCAGAACTTGCGGAGCTCGCACCGCACCGAGGCACTCGCCGCCACGCACGCACCGAGCCCGGCGAGGCGATGCCGGCGCCCCACGACAGCCTCCTTCAGGAAAAGCCATTACGGGAGACGCAGGTGACAGCTCATCCTCCGGGCAGCCCTCGCCGCGAAGCCGGGAGACAGCGGGCGGAATTCCTTCCCAACTTCGGAAGGGTAAACCTTCATCCTCACCCTCCTCCTCGCTTCAGACAGGCTAAGAGAAGGATCCCAAATCCCCCCATTATCGCCCATCTTGGAACCTACCCTGCGTTTTTAATCTCCTCCTTCCAGAGCGCGGACCCAGTGCTTAAAGCAGCGGTGACCGGCAGCGTTTTTGTCTCCCGTGGGGCAGGACCCACGAGCCGTGGGGGGCGATGCCCGGCCGCGGCACCCACCGCTCCTCCCCGCGCACCCACCGGCGTGGTTCCGGATAAGTTGCGCAGAGAAGAAGAGGAGGAGGAGGAAGGGGATGGGGGTGTCTCTGGCCACGGTCTCGCCCCGTCCCCCCATGGTCCGCGCCCCCCCCCACCGCCGCAGCCCCACCGCCGGGACAACCCGCACAAAGCCGCCGCCGGGCTTTCGCTGCGCCCGCTCGGCGCCACCAGAAACAATAGTCACGGGCCGAAGCGGGGACCACGGAACCGCCGTCGCCCTGCCCACGGTACCGCAGAGCCCGGCCGCGGGTGGCAAAGAGGGGGAGGGGGGAAGATTCCCGCAAAACGCCGCTGCTCCGGACAACCTGTCACCGCGCCGCCCGCCCGGGGCTGTCGGTGCGCAGCCGCCCAGTGGCCCCTACCTCCGGTGGAAGGTGCGGCAGCCCCTAGCTGGGCTCCATGGGGCCGCAGCCGCCGCCCGCCTCTGTCAAGCCCGACCGCCGCCGCCGGGGACGCACAGCCCTGCCCTGCCCGGTACCGCGTCCCGCTCCCCCCGCACCGGGCGGGGCCGGGCGGGGCGAGGGCGGGGGGGCGGAGCTTTCCCAACCCGGGCCACGCCCACCACCCTTCGCTCCGCCCCGCCGCCGGCGCTTCTCCCCCCTCCGATCCTTCTTCCCGCGCCTGCACGGAGTCGGGATCCGCACACACATACACATACACGCAGGGGGTAGAAACCACAGAGGGTCCCGCGTAGCTGCACCAGGCTTTGCGGGAACAACCCCGACGCCCGGGAGGATGCTGCAGCAGACGCTGTCATCCTTGTTAATCCATCTTTCCTCCCTGCTTGCTCGAAGGTTTGGCCTTGTCTCCTCTGCCTCTATCTCAGATTGATCGAATTTATAATTTCCTAATTTTTCTTTACCTCCCCTCCCCATTTCCCCTCTTTTGAAATTTCCCTCCTACTTTTCCACCTTCAATCTCCCTTGTCTCCATTTTCCCATCTGACAGAAGTTCCCAAGCCCCTTTGACCGCAGACTCCATGCTTTAAAATGGTTTTGTCAAGGGCAAAAGAGTTTTCCACAGGTTTCGAATCTCTATTAGTGTTGCCCGCAGCTTACTGGAAGGTGCAGTGCATTAAACTAAATCCGTGGGTAGTGTTACATAACATGCCCTCGAATGTACATAAAAGATGATTGTAATTCCATCTGGATTTCTGTTGATATTAGCAAACCGCTCGAGATTTCCTCTTGCGGTTTAATGGGCTTTTCAAAACCTTTGACTAGTGCTGGATCAAACAGATTATGATTTAAGAAAGGGTAAAGCACACTCACTTATGACATGGTAGAAATTAGTGAAAGAAGGGAAAAAAAATACTTAGTAGGTCATCTGCCTAATCCATCTTCCAAAAGAGAGTAGGAATGTCCCCCATAGGATAATTTATGGGCATTTGTCTAGTTTTCTTTGAAATGCTCCAAATATGTGGCTTCCTTGCTGCCCATAAGAATTTAGGTCAAGCTGCCTGAGAGCGAATTTTGTAGCATCTTGGGATTTAACATCCACTGCTGTTATGCCAAGTCTGGGGATTTGTTTCTTTCTTTTTTTCCCAAACAGCACAACTGTGCAGTTGCAGTCAGTCATTTCTTTCTTGCTCATCAGTATGGAAAGATTTTGGCCATCGCTTTTCCCAGGTTGAGAGCCCAGGGACAAGCCCAGCTTGGAAAATGTCAGTTCTGTGCTCAGTGTGGCCAAAAGATTGAGTCAAATGTCAGGATTTGTTTGGAGAGGAAAACGGATTTCATACTGGTCTGTAAATCCATGGTACACCTGCACCCCAAATACTGCTGGGGCTCTGGTCTTACCATCTTGAAAAAGGCATGGTAGAGCTGGACAAAGTTTGGAGGAGGCTAGCAGTTATGGTCCATGGTTTGAAATGGCTTTCCAGTTAGGTACATGCAGCTTGGAAGGGGCACCTGAGGGATGATGTGGCAGAGGTTCCTTTGCTCTCGAGTACCATGGAAGGGAGTGAGCAGGGACTGCTGGCCATTAAATGAAGGTAGCAGGCAGCCACTTCACCTGACCATATGGAGGTGATTCTTTGTGCAAACACAACTGTGCAGCCTGTTGCCATCTGACAGTGGGTACTTGTGTCATTTTGAGGGGAAAATGGATGAACTTACAGAAGAGAAATCCACAGAGGGCAGCCGAATCACAGCTGGCTCAGAAAGGTCCTTCCACCACAAATGGTTCACGGCTGAGCTTGCTCTGTTCTTGTGTTTTCCCTTCATTTTTAGCCACCATTTACCTGCCAGCAGTGATTACTCCTCTCAGATTTAATGTCATATCTGGGTTAATTTTGTGCTGCTTGCAGCTTTCCTAATGCCTGTATTGCATAAAATTGGGTACTAAAAGGGATGAATGGCTTTCTGGAAGGTATCAGGATGATAAGGTGAAGGAGTCTTATGGGCAAGCAGAGAGAGAGCTAGGAATGCTGTCAACCAAGTGGGCTGCTTGGGACAGTAGGGACAGTAGTCAGGATGTGAGGAGGAAGCGGTCAAACAAAAACGTTCTGGTTTGGAAGAATGAAGGGGTTAATGTTTCAGGACTGTTATCTGTCACAAGTGCTTGGGTTACATTACCACCTTTTGGTCAAGAATTGGAGCACATGTTGTCAAATGTATTCATTAAAGCGTGTGTGGACTGCATGATATTTTGTGTGGAATGCAGTGTGTACAGTTGTGAAATCATGAGCCTGTTGTTTTGCATTCTTGGGAAGGAATGGAGAGGATGATATTGGTGCTAATGTCGTAAGTTCTTAACAGTATAAACCTATAATACAAAATTCAGTTCTTGAAGATGTCTGCTTGTTTCAGTGGGAGAGTGGCAACGCTGTACCAGTGCGTGGTCCATCATGGAAGTTGGAAGTGTCAAAGCCCACTGGATAAACCATCGTTATGCATTGAGTCATCAAAGAGAGAGAGTCACTCTCTGCAAACAAGTTTCTCTCAGCCTTCTAAAACATGACAGAAATAATCAAATCTAGCTGTGGCCTGAGGACAGTGACCTTAATTTAAAATCAATCAAAAATCCCTCTGTCAATGGCAGCTGATTGCCCCATTCACATTTCAGACTGATGCTCTTCCAGGCCTGCTGTTGTCAGTGCTGTTAGACAAGTGGGTAAGCATTACATGTTCCTGTCTCCTCTCTTCCTCCATGTCTTTCAAATTGGGATAGCATGGCCCCAAACACTTCTCTGTGTTCCTGACAGAGGAATTTTTTCTGTGCATTAGTTTCTAAAGCTGTACAGGTATGACTCAGCATGGCTGCTTTATCCATGTGGCTTCTCCGGAATTTACCAGTTCAATAGTTTGTATCTTGGTACAATGCGAGGAGGAAACTTGGGGTGGGGGGAGGTGGGGCTGACATGCAGGGGGCTAACTACATCAAGAATGAAAACGAAGGAGCTCAAACTATGTACATGAGTGACCTTAGTCAAGTGACTCATGGACATAATCCTCTATGGTACTGACCCCGTATACTGTATTCACAGTGTTTATGCAGGAAAACTTATTCAGGTAGATCAGGGTAGTCACCATTTGCCTGTCAGGTTGCTCCACCTCCACCTGAATCTCAACACAAATTGAGGCACATGGCACTTCTGAACTCCCATATAAGCTTTGTACTAAAGTTGGGTGGATAAGGTAACTATATAGAGAGGATCTGCATGAACTTTATGTGTTGCCTGTGCTAATAAGCATACTGGTGGTCTGTTACTCTTTCCCTTTGTGAAGCATGTAAAACAGCCAGCAGTATCATTCGTTTTGCCCTATTGATCTTGTGGAAACACTTTGATCCCATGACAGTATTATGCAGTAGGAAAATTAATGCTGCCAGGTGTGATTATTAACAGCAATCCAGCTTTAAACTGGAATCACAAATTCTATGGAAGCACCCACACTACAAATGCTGGGTGGGAAGAACTGACAGATAGGTTCACACACAGTATCTGTTGTGGTCTTTTGGAGCACAGCAAGAGTGCTCGTTGCACTTAAACTGCGGGTTCTGAGCAGGTGCAGGATTCTTAGTGACAGAAATAATTTCCAGGTTTTCCTGTAATAATATATAGGCAGTAGGAAGCCCGTGGCAAGTCTGAATTGAGCACTAAGCAGCTTTAAAATTGTTTTAAGGCATTATCTATTAGAAGGAAGTTTATAAAGCTCCATCTCCATTATTTGAGTTTTCACGAGGTCATAATCCACTTGACCCTCGTGGTTTATTTCATCACTATTGTCCCCCAGAGGAATTATAACCTTTACCATTACCACTTGCTAAATATATCAAGAGGTTTTAGTGATATTATCATAAATCACCAAGCTCAGCTTTGTTGCTTGTAATGTGACAATAGTACCTACTGATTTTTGATGCAGTGATTGTCAACCTGATCTACTTGTATTTTTTAAATGACTTTATAATAAGAACATATGCTAACAATATGAACATGGTTTTTTCTTTCTTTTACATTAAAAAATTGTCTTTTTCTGAGGTCGTCTGAACTTCAAGTGCTGGCTTTTTAGGCAATGTTTCTGTGATCAAACATGAAGAATACAAACTCAAGCATATTGAAATCAAGCCCAGTGACTTCAGGTAACCCCATTCTCACAATTGTTTCTCCTTTCAGTTAAATGCATGAGTGTTTATTAGAAATCAAATTGTAATTTGGTTATCCTGAAAGCAGTTACTGAGAAGACCAAAGATACCTCAGGTAAGCCAGGTTACATTACTATGTGGCTTTTTAAAAGAGTAAGCCATAGGGAAGCTAATGACGAGTGAGAATTTTGGATAACAGTCATGCACTGAATTATGTTGCTTTTTACACTTCAATCTGTTTTCCAGCAGAAAGTGAGTCCCATGTCAAACCACCAAGAAACAGTAAAGAGAATTTGCCATAAAAAAACCACCAAAACAAAACAAACATGCTACTGAGGCCAATTTGCACTTGCACTTAAGTTCAGCTTGGATCAGGAGTTGGCTTCAAAACCATTTTGACAAGACGTACCTTGTAAGACAATAACTAGGATCCAGTCAAGCTGCTTCTGTCTCCAAGAAGGCTTCACTTGTGCTGTAAATCAGGCTTCCTTGCTGGAACTGCTGGAACCCAAAACTGAGATTCTTTGTAGCAGCACCTGCAAAAGAAGTTTGTCTGTCTGACATGATATTGTGGGGCAGGTCTGGGCACAAAATACCACTTCAGCTGATGTGTGGCAAAACAATCTGAACCAAAAATATCTCATCTGATGAAAATCTGGGAGCCTTTCTCTGGAGAAGAGGAAGAGGAGTTGTTTGTCTTTATTCTCCAGACCTTTCCCCAGTGGCAGATGAGGGTATAGGGGTGTACTTTAGCATCCCCCACCTCTTCACCAACCCTCAGGCTTGCATGGCTACAGTGTATTAATTTACATCAGAGCTAGTCACTCTTCAACCTTTATGGTCTGCAGAGAGAAAGAGGCGCTTCTAGGATGCCATTCATTTGACCTTTCTTAGACATCTACTTTAGGAAGAGATAAATTATTCCCCCAAATGTCTGTGTTTCCCTGTTGACCACAAAAAGACCAGTAAATGGTTAGTTCAGAGGCAGCTGTCTATATTACAGGCTGTCTACATGCAATTAGGCAAATCCTAAACTGATTTTTCTATGAAGTTGCTCTCTCAATGGCTGTTGAAATGCTTTACAAAGATTTTGATTTCTGTATCGTGAGTATATAAAATAACACATTTTTCTTCTTCTTTTGCAGTCTTTATTTTTGAGAAGCATTATGTTAGCAGGGCCTGCATGTTTTGTTGGAGTTGATCATGTTGGTGCTCTGTTCAGATTGTTTTCAACTGACTACTGAGAAACTGGCAATTTTTTCACTTTTTTTTTACTCTGTGACATTCAGCAAATCATAGAATGGTTTGGGTTGGAAAGGACCTTCTTTGGGCAACCTGTTCCAGTACCTCACCACCCTCACAGTAAAGAACTTCTCTATATCTAACCTGAACTTCCCCTGTTTAAGTTTAAACCCATTACTCCTTGTCCTATCATGAAGAGTCCCCCTCCAGCATCCAATATTTGTCTGATTTAATGTAAAAGTGGAAGAAGGGTGTATTTTACACCAAGGAAATGAATACAATATTTGAAACATCTCTCATCACTATATATGACTAGAAAGAGGAGTTGAATACATACACATTTTTATTTTTATTTGATCACGGGGAAAGATTTAAATACTATTAGTAATAAAAAAAATCTATGGCAGTGAGAGTCACTGTACTGCCATAAACCCACTGAGCCCCTGTGCAGTACATCTCAGAAAAGGCCCAAGGCTCAAATGTCTATCTCTATGTTCTTGTATTCCCAACAAGCAGTGAATAATGCATTAGTTTTGCTTCAAGCATCCTATTTTGAGTATGCTTTAGCCAGAATTATTAGCTTTCATGTAGTGTATACTGTTAACGGAGGTCATGCTCTGTGCCCATCTAGTGCTGTCTCCAGAAGTGCCCTGGTACAGTACACAGAAAGGTTTCACTAGAAATTCTCCCTGTTGGCTGTCACCATGGGGTACACCAAGATTTTCCTATTACAGGGACAGATCCAGGTGGACTCAGTGGAAATGTCCCTACGAACACTACGGGTCTTCATCTTAGGCCCAAAATATTTCACAAAGCAGGATGAGGGAACCTTTTACATTTCAATGACCTGGGAGGACTCCTACTTTCTGTCCTCATACTCCTCTGCGGAGACCAGCCCTGAGACCACCCACCCCTTCACCCAGGCACCCTAATGTGTGTGTGTTGAGCTGCTCTGAGAACATCTGAAGCCACTTAATAATCAGCAACCCACTGGAGCTGTCCTGCACTTGGTCAAGGTGTGCATAGCCTGAAGAGAGCTTTCCTTAAACCCCTATGTCTTGACGAGGGCTACCAGCTCCCCAGTATTGCTGATGGCCCTAGTCATCGCTGAGTGGGAGCTTGTTTGAGAAAGGAGCTGCAGAGCTGAGTCCTGGGATGAAACCATGTTCTTGGATGCTGTAAAGCTGTAGAGCTCTTTCGTTTGGCAGCCGTGGTGGCCTAAAAAGATAATTAGCTTGCAAAGAGTTATAAAAAGAACATTATTATTTAAGATAAAGGGTATCATTTCCAAAAGAGTAGGCGTTTACACACACACACACGTGTACACACACGCATGCATGCACACATCCCTTATTTAAGTTTCCACAGCTACCCTTGGCACAACGCAGCCAGCTGTTAAAACCGAAATAGCAACGACTGCACATCATACGCCCTCTGTATTACCATTTGAAAGGGACAGTTCCTTGGGAGGATGGGAATTTGACAGGATATGAATATGTCTGAGACTCTATTAGGCACTAATTCAGCAGGACTGGCTGAATGAGATGAAGAAATGAGGAGGAGAGAATTCAAATTTGAGCTGATTGGTAATTTTGATGAAAGCCCCTTAGTCTCATTCAGTGGCTGTTAATTACCTCTGGAAATTAACATTTATTTTTCTCTTCAGGAAATGTCGTTCGCCTGCCAATATGGAAAGATTAATTAAATTCTTCCATGGATGAAGGTGAAAGTAGGGTCCTTGTGGTCAGTGAACATTTTGGCTCTGGAGGCAGATATAGAATCATAGAATAGAATATACCATGACAAACCTGCTTTTGAAAAGAACAGCTCAGCTCTTTCCTCTTGTGTTTTTTGCAGGAAAATAAGTGTATCCTTGTCCTTCTGAGGTGATGTTGGCCTGCCAGGTGCTTTCAACAGGAGAACTCTGAAAGAGGGGAGGGAAAGGACGGTGATGATTGAACAGCTTGGAAGTAAATTAGAGGAAGCCTCTTGCTCCACCCAAGGAGAAATAATTAATAATGCAGGACAAAGTATCTCTGCTTAGATCAGAGAGAAACCCTCAGCTTGGACCCATCTATACAGAGTATCACAAAAGTTAATTGATTAAAGTAACATTATAACTTCAACCTCACATTCATAAGCTGCTCAGAAACGCAACAGCTTCTCCTACCAGTTCTCATTTATTTGATCTTGGCTCAGCCTCAAAAGCTGCTTTTGTCAGTACTAATGATGGCCCTTCCACTGCTCAAGAGTTTATTTCCAATATCCACTATTAAGCTGTTCACTCCTGCTGTGCAGAAGAAAAAATAGGAAAGAAAGGGAGAGCAATGTCCCAGGGAAACTGCTGTATGTCATATGGGCATTTGATTGAGTTCCTGATTTATAGCTGTCAAGCAAATATCTGGGCGTACTTGCTAAAAATCAGGCAACATCATAAAAGGAAAGGAATGCTCTGTTTCTTGATTTATTTTTTTTTCTGAAAGGAAGTCCTTGCATTAAGTTTTAATGACAGATTAAGTAGATGGAAAGTCACTTGGAAGCCCAACGGGCAGAGAGATTTTAGTCTGCCTCTGTTATGCTCGCAGGGAGGAAATGAGGAAGCTGAGAAGAAGCTCAGTGTCAGGAAGGAGGCAGACAGGTCAAACGGACAGGCTTTCCAGAAGCAACCTAACTGAGAGCAAACAAGCAGCTGCAGTCAATCAAAACCAGCAGGGCAGCCAGCTCCAGAGCTTGCTCCTGATTTGAAGCACAAGCCAAAGCTCCCCATGGGGAGCTGCTCTGTTGCTCCCATCTTCCATGCAGCACCGCAGCAGCAAGCTGGCATCACCAAGTGGTCTCACCAGGAGTGTGACAGCTGGATCGGAAGAGGGATGTCAGTCTGCACGTCAGCCTTCCCGCTGGCAAAAGCTGACCTCCTCCTGCTCCCACATTCAGTCCTCTGCAAGGCTCATCTGGGTGCTGGACTGGGGACCTCAGAAAGGGAATGTCCAGGAGAAGCAAGAACTTGGTGTCTGATCCTAGATTCAGGCTGGAATGTTCTTCACGCATCTGCCAGGATCAGCAATAGGCCAATGCAGCAAGGAAAAATGCAGCCCTCAGTGGCTTGACTTGCTTTTATCAGAGAGAATCCTGCTGGACAGAGGCATGTGATACTATCTTGTAGGCTGAGCTAGCAGCAACATTGAAGTTTTGAGGGTTATACCTTGAAGGCTGTTATATGTGACAGAGGAGTCCATTTTGGCTCTTCGCTGTTCCCTATACGTAGTGAAAAGGAAGTAATACCTTGGCCCATTAGCAAATCTCACACAGGTTACAGATTTTACCTCTAGTCTACTTTACAGTGTGTTTTGAGATCAGTATGGGAAAGCACAGCAAGCTACCAGTGTTTGCAATGTTTTGCATCAGCTATAATGTAAGAGGTTGCTGCCAGCCAATGGCAGCATCATTTGCTTGCAATAAATTTGGAGATGAGTAACTTAGAATCTGTTCAGCTGAATTCCTGCTGAGGAGGAGGATTGGAAATTATGGAGATAGGCAGCAAAAAGCAAGCAAAAGTGATACAAACAGAGGAGATGTGATAAAAAAGAGTAAGAAACTTGCATAGGACGTATCTGTTCAATGGCCAGTCGGGAAAAACAAAGAAAAAGAAGAGATTTTTCTACATGGATAGCCAGCCTAGACCTCTTTTTGTAGCTTTTAAATAATGTCACACGTGGAAAAAATCTATCATTTCCAAAGAAAAACATGGAAAGTCTCTGTTATGTTCTTACAAATGTTTTCTATTTCTTTCCCAGCTAAATCTGTTTACCAAGTTGGACTCAACTCTGTAAGTTGCTTCTTCAAAACTACATTTTTTGACAAATTCGTTATTTGCCAAAAACATTCTCCCAGCTTTAAATAAAAAAAAAAAATAATTCAATAGGCTGGAAAGAGTCCAGTAGGCTTTGGTTCAAGCCTTGTAAAGCAGCAAATAAACATTTTCTGCATGCTTGAGGAGAGCATATGACTCCTCAGTCCTCCGCAGTCTCTGTGTAGAAAAGGAAGCTCAACACATGGAGAAATACCTAGTCAGATTTATTTCATCTTCAGTTAAGAAAGCAAGCTAGATCTCCTTCAGCCTCTGGCACTGACATCAAGCTGTCATGATTATAGTCACAAATCTTTTTTCTCTTATGTGGTACACACATCCAGGTGTCCCAAAGTACATTAAAAGGCAAGTAAATAATTCCATGAACAAAAGAAATGAATACACATGAGGGAAACAAGGAACACTGAGGCTACCTGAAATAATTCTGTCTTATCTGAGCTTGCTTTTAGCTTGTCTGCCTTCAACTAATCATATTATAGCAAATAGGAACATAGAGGTGCTATGATAACAGCTTTTATGGTGAATGTGATTTTTAGGCTGATGAAGCTAAAATGTAGTGTTTGAAGTCTAATGGCAAGTGAGAGAGAAAACCCCTATTAGACATGTTAGATGAGCAGTGTATCCAGTTCCTAAAAAATGTTGGCTTGATTGCTGTCTTCTGAGACGGAAAGAAAGACATATACACACACAGATATATAAGCAACGCTAGCATTGAAGAAATGGTTCAGAACTGAGTCAGAGATGCACACGCACTTCTTCATATGTGCTTCTTGCTGCAACTTTCTTTTCACTGTCCGGAAGAGTTCAGCATATTATTTTTCCATTACGTTTGCAGTATTACCTGCTCTTCCTAAAACAGCTGTCATACTGTCTTTCTACAAAGCTCAGGGAGCACTGGCCTTCTCTAGCTGTTGGGATTTCATGACCGCTCCAACAAGAGCAGCCAGTGTATAAGTAATATTCAGAGCCTGGCATCCCGTGTCATTGTGATTCCACATGATGGTATTTTATGATGCAAACGCGCTCTGACCTCCATAGCATGCAATATATCAGATATGTGATGTATGCTAAAACAATCCCAATAAGGGAGGAGATAAATAAATTTGTTATGATTTTAATGATATGCATTTTAAATGTTACTTCTGCTGTGTCTGAAGAGAGTGACCTTTGCGCAGTGCCTAAATTGTCCTGAGGCATGGTATTTCTCCTTGCATTTATTACTGCCTTACATGATCAAGTGTAGCCAGTATGATGCAAGTCCATTATTTGTGGTAGGGACCTTTCTGGCTGAGATACACAATAAAATCAAGGTGGTGCAAACATGCTGGTTGTCACAGGAGCACTGTGAGAAGCAAGGGAATTTATTGAAATGCCTCATTGAGCAGAGACAAATAAGTTGCCACCCAACAACTGCTCACAACTGGAACCCTTTGCTTGTGAGCATGGTGCTGCCACTGCACTCTGTCAGGGAGGATCCAGTTGCCAATGGGAGTTTTGCAGGGGAGTTTTGCAGTGGAGTTTTGCAGCTCCTCCTGCCCACTTGCTTGGCAGGTTGCAAAGGGCTGAGCCTGCAGCCCCAGCACACATATGCCCTCCCAACACTCCTGAAGAGCAGAGGACAAAACGGACCAAACCCCCTGGCCATAGAATGGCATACTGCCCTTCTCCTTGCTTCTCAGGTGAGCAGCATGGTCTTCAGTCAAACCAGGGGACATGGGCCATATCGTTCATCTGGGCATGGGAACGTCATCTTCTCCTTACCCATCTCTGCTGCTAGATTATGCTACAATCCCAACAGATTCCAAAGGGTGCAGAGCACCATCTATTCTCAGGCATGCCCACCCTCTGCATCACGGTTAAGATATTTTATCTACTTAGCCAAACCAAGAAGAGAGATTTTAACTAGTGAGATGTGGCCACACTAATCTCTCATTACCAACAGTAGTTTCAAAGGCAGTCTGTTAGGCAGAGGAGGGACCCACATGGTAATGCAGTCCCCCTGCTGATGCTGCAGCCACAAAGGGGAAGGAGAACCATAGGCTGCCACCTTTCACCTCCTGTGTATTTCCTGGTGGTGCTAACGGTTCATGTACGGGAGCTACCTACACCTCAGGTTTAAGGCTATAAAGTATTATTTTTTAGAGTTGATTCATTTTAGTATGTGGTAAAATGCAATTGCAAGTAGGAAATATTCAAATATAGGACTCCGCTTTGGCAAGGCAGAGCGTTGCAATAATGTAGTAGTGGGCAAGGTCTACCTTTCAGCTGTGCCTTTGTGAGCACTGCCATGAATACTGGACGTTGTGTGACATCTGCTAGCTCATGAACAGTGTGATGCATCACCGAACAGAGCAATGGCTTATACAGAGGCATTTTTTTCCCTTCTTTGATATTTTTCCTTCAATATTTGTAATGAGTCAGTGTTCATAAAAGCTGAGCGGCCAGTAGAGACTACCAGAATTGCCTGCTGGTCTGGTAGCAGGTAGTAAGGGTGGCAAGAGGAACAACAGCTCTGCTTTGTCAGGAAAGCCCTTCTTCAAGCTGGAAAGCCAACCCTAGCAAGGGCTATTCAGACAACCTCCATATCTAATCTGTTCTTGGGTTTATTGCTAGCAAGGCTGTCGAGCATTGGGCAGATGGCTAGTATTTTTCTTTCAGTATCAGTCTCAGTTGGATCCAGACCAATGATGTAAACATAAACAGCTCTGGCTCTCGGTTACCAAAGCCTCCTGTCATCAGCCCTCTCAAAGAGGTGTTACTTAAATGAACTAGGGAAGTGGGCATCAGTGAATAAAACAAATCAATTTGCCACACAAACTAGAGAACTGATCTCTCGAACTGAGTACTTGAGTTTGCTGCTACTAGCTCATATCCAAGGGGATTCAGTTCTATGTTTAGTATGTGCCTGGTGTTTGGTGGCTTTGCAGGGTGGGAGAGGTGTTGGAGTATTTAGGACAGTGTGTGTTTTAGGCCATCTGGCATGTCTGAGCCACATATGGAGCTCCCTCAACGTTGAAATGTTGAATGAATGAAGCTCAAATCTCGTGGTCTGCCTAAGTCCAGATGTATTTCCATGGTGTGAGTCCATCTCTGGGGCTTATTCCAGTGAATCTGGGGAAAATTAAAATAATTGATTAACAGCTTAATAGTGCTTTGTGCCACTTCTTCCAGTGTGCCCATATGTGTGATTTACTGCCACCAGTTCTGCATCATACTTGCATTACCAGGCTCTGATGCATTCAGCATGCTACTGTGGGGCATGAAAGCCTGGTACAGCCCAGATAAGCGTAAATGTATGAAGATGCTAAATGCTGCTTCCTCATGAGGAAGCAACATTTCCTCATGTCCTCATGAGGACATGGATAATAATGTCACATGTGACACTATTATCCGTGTCCTCCTTGCCTGACCTGCCCATGCAGTGTTAGAAGGAGAAGGACCTGTCTTACCACTGGTGCAAACCCATCATGGAGCAGCACTGGTGACTGCACACCTACTGAGGAACTGGCGATAGAGGGACACCAGCCCCTGCCATCGTCCTACCCTGGGCACAGAGTCTTTTCAGTGCAGCATCCCCCCTTCTGGTACCTCTCCTTCACCCTCGCATACTCCTCGCATCCCCGCAGCTGATCTTTCTTGAGCAGCAGCAGCAGCACTAGTAGCAAGTTTCACTCTTTTCAGCCTGTTCTTGCTATGGCATGCATAGGCCATTTGGTCCCACAAGACATTGGGAGTCTATCTCTGGAATCCCACTGTGTGTTTTTTTCCACTCACAGGGCAGAAAAGGAGAATATAACAGAGTAGATGAGAAATGTTTTAAGTCCCAAAATGCTACTTTCCAGGCTTAACTATTTAAAATCTCAGCTTCTGGAAAATCTCCCATTCCAGAGTGGAGAAATCCCACAGCAGCTTCACGCCCAGCTGGGAGGGAGACCTTGAATCAGAGAATTATGTAGGATTAATAGGAGAAATAGCTCCTCTAATGTCCAGCAGCATGTTCCATCTCAGGAACATCTGTAAGTAAGCAGCACTTCTATACATCATTGGAGAGGTATTTAGTTTTCACGTCTTTCAGAAGCATTTGTACTTGTTTGTCTACAATGTCACATGTCTCAGGTCTTTCTTTTTAGGCTTGTTAGGTGTTTTGCTATACCAAATGGTGGTGTATAGGGTTGGAACAGTTCTGGAATTATTATGGTTCTTACTGCACCTGAAGCCAGTATGCACCTGTTGTAGAGCAATGGCTTCAGACAAGAGGGGTGAGGGGGAAAGAAAGCATCTACTGATTTCTGGATCATACATTAAAATTATTCTGAAATATTATCATGGATTAATTTAATGCTGCCATAGACAGACTGTGTTTCAGTGATCACTGAAGAGAGAAAGGAATAGTTCATAGGGTGTAAATGAATAGGGAGGCTGATAAAAAAGAAAGCATGCAAATTATAGGGAGAGATATTCAATACTCTCATTTAAAATATTGAGTCTTGAAAGGGAGTCTGCAAGAGTGGGTATGTTCTCATGCAATTCTGCAAGGACACCCATGTTTTACATTTACAGTGTTCTAGGGAATATCCTGAATTCAGTGTATGCTGACTTCCAGAGGTAAAATAAATAGAGTCAAAATAACTAGAGTGAATATAATTAAACAAGGCTAACTTGTATTTAGATTTCTGAGAACCTGTTATTTGCTTCAGTTTTTAATCAGAAATTTCTAAAAGCATAGGCTCTTTTAAAAAAAGCCAGACAGAGAAATCCTTCTTCCCCCTCTGCTGATTTTTCTCCACCACTTGCGCTTTCGCTGTGCTGTTGGAGTAGCTGGGAGACAATTGGAGGTTATTTTTAGACTGACTCCCTGTGTAAAGCTGACATTTGTAGGTTAGGCATACCAGTCGCCGACTGCTGCTTCTTCTGCATTTTCCTTAAATACTCGTCTTCTAAACGTTCGGACATCCCCCTCCTCCTTCCCCAGTCTTTCCACATAAGTATAGAAGTACTAAATCCACGTTGTGTCTGTCAACATTTTCAGCTGAGCTGAGTTAAAAGCATCATTTAAGAGACACAGTCAGCTCATGTCCTCTGACGCAGCTGGAAAAACCCAACAAGATGCGGTGCTCCTGCATCTCAGATCTGCCCCTAATGGAGCACAACACAACATCTCTTTGCAACACACAGGAGAACCAGCCTGTGGGCCATGCTGCTGGGTCAGATTCATGTACCAAAGGTCGTCATGAGGTCCACACCAGCAGATATCCTTCTCTGCTGCTGTCTTCTCTGAGAAAATGGCCACTGAGAGGAATTTGGCTGCCTGCAGCCCACGTTCCCACGGAAAGGGGATGCCCAGGAGCACCACGCAATATGGCCTGCATTTCTAGGGCTTGCCTTTTGACATTCTTGCCCGCTGAAGGTGGAGAAAATGAGCTATGTCAAACATAGCAAAATTGCTGGTGTGTTCAGCCTCCAGGGAGTTTTCCAGGCACAGCATGCAGGCACTCCTGGTGAGCGCTGTTGCAAAAGAGGTAGGAACGTCTGGCATGCGGTGGGCAGCAGCCCGTGGGGGCCAGGATGCAACCCCCTGGAGTGCACTCAGATACTGGCTTAGGGAGCTGGAGAAGTCCTGGTGCATGACAGACTCTGCACTGCAGTTACTGCTGTTAAGCCTTAGCACTTAGCAGCATGGCGAATTTAAATCACCGAGCTTTCAATTCTGAAGTATCTCAATCTGCTGGAGTTTACAGAAACACAAAGACCTTCTAAGCCTGAGGAAGAAAGATTGTTGCTAAAATCAGAATTCAACAGCAGATTAGATTACGAAACTGCCATTAACCTACTCTATATTATAATCTCAAATCCCTCTAATATATTTGGCATGCAGCAGCACAAATACTGTTTTCCACCTTAAATTAAGGCTGAACAGAAATCCTTTTTCCAGTTAACCTCTTTCTTTTCCTGGTGCTTTTGGGGGGCTAATGTTAATTTTAAAATTAATATCTTCATGCAAATTGCAGCCTAAATAAATCCAGACACATAATCTTTTAGGGCAAAATCCATTTTTTCCAGTAGAGACCACATGTGGGCCCAGTGCCAGGTAAAGTCTAATGTGCAGTCTAGTGGAATCCATCCTCAGCCACCCTATGAAGACAGAGCTCTGCTGTCCTTCTCAGTGCAATGCTTCTACTGGGGTTTATGAGCACAGGGGTGACCACGGACCTCCACAATGCTCACACCGATTTACCAGGACTGTATCACCATTTTCTGCTCTGATAATACATATTCCCACCATGGTCCATTTAAGGCAATCCCAAAATCTCTTTCCAAAGATCTGAGTGAGGGAAGACAAAACACCTTGCTGCTGGACCTGCACCTCTTTCCACACAGCCCAACTGCAGGAGGTGTCTGGGAAACACTTGGCTGATCCTTCACACCAGCATCACTCATATGTAACACAGAACAGGATTACTTTACCAGAAGCAAGTTCTATTCTCATCCTGCCAAAGAGGGAAGCTGGAGCATGACCGAAGCCAGGGTGTCTGGAGTAAGGGCTGCTGGAAGAACAGAACAGCTCAGGCAAGGATGTGGTTGAGGTTTAAGTAGCGAGGCATCACTGAGCTGGATGACCAAATAAAGGAACCTGCAACAACCTAAAGCAAAACAAAAGCTCCATCAGATTCTTCTTTTCTTAGCTGTGTACCTTCTGCTGGAATGAGGTCAAATTAAAATGTTATTAGCTTCTCTCTGTTTTAATGAGATTTCAATGGTCCCAGAAATGTGGTGCTCTTGGTTGACATAGGAGAACACACTGTGAGGGAAGCAGTGGATCGGTCGTTCTGTCTCGGTTCATTCTTGCAGAAGCCCAAAGTTGTTGTAGCTCTGCCATTTTGAAAATATTCTGGCTCAGGAAGCAGCGCTGGGATGAACTCCAGGAGCATCTCCTGCTCTTGTGTGCACCAGAGGGGAAACCTGAGCCCAGTGGTGGGAGGTGTGCTGTCTCTGTTCATTTCTCCAGCAGTGAGCAGGATTGTGCCTGTGTTTAATAAACGTACACCTGTTATTTTATTTCCCAGAAGTGTCTGCTGCAGTGCTAGAGACCCCACGAGGGCACAAAAGCATCTTCTCCCTACAACAGCAAAATAATATTGCAAAGGTCATGTTGGTAGGGCCCCTCTCACCCATCACTACCTCTGGTTGCCCACAGAAAAACCTACTGAAAATTCAGATCCTAAAAGCAACTAAATGAAAATCAAAAGCAGAAATTAAGAACGAAGGAAATGTGTTAACCAGTTAATTAACTGATTGATATTACTTTGTTGGTTCTCACCCCGCAGTCAGCATCAGTTCAGCGAAATGTGCTTTCAAGAGAAATGATGCTAATTAAATACATGACAGAGCAGCCCAGGTAATAATTAGCAATGGATGAAGTGACCATTCACTGGGAATTTTTTTGTCAGGCCTTCAGGTGATTTGTATCTTTCTGTCTGCCCAAAGCTTGGGCTACCTGAAAAGATCTTCACTAAATGTAGAGTCCAGATCCCCCGGGTTTAAAAAGCAGCAGAAATCCAAGATACAAGCAGCATTCATTTTCTATTATGCAAATATAACTTCACAGTATGACACATCTGTAAAGCTTCATTTGGTTCCCCCCTGGCACAGTAAGCATCTGCAGCTTTAATGCCTTTGATATACTGTTTTTGATTAGATTAAAGATGATATTTATAGTAATTTCGGTAATGTCATTAGCTGTCACTGGAGTATCCTCCAACATTTTGTTTACTCCATATGTTTTGCAGAAGGGATAATGAAATTTGACTGTCCTGCAGCTTGGGTATAATTGCCTTGTTTGGGAGCAGGGTTACATGGGATCAGTTGCTACTCCTCAAGTGAAAATGGTGATGATCTGGTGGGCTCTGTAAGCTGCGCACGACAAGCCTGTCTTCTGCTCCGGTGCTGTGTCCTTCCTTCTCTATCCCTCCAGAGACAAGCTCATCTTCCCTGCAGGTTGTCTGAAAATTCATTACTTGTCTGTGGGTTCAAGTCAGGAGGGACGGATGGAAGGACAGACAGACGGGAGGGTAAGACTTATGGGGAGTGACTATGGACCACCAGTATATTTAGCAGAGAGAGGAAAATCCTGGGGAATATGACGACAAGCAATAAATACCTTCAGTTTAACAGTTTAAACAAAGGTGGGGAGTTATTTATAGTAGGACAGTGAGTGTTGGCCAAAGGTCAAGGAAAGGAAAACTTGGTTTTGACTTTTTTTAGGGGGAAAGTACCTGGTATGTAGCGCAGTTGCCAAGACTGGAGGCCAAGGCACATCTCTGTGGCCATGGAAGATGAGAAACTCCATGGGTCAGGGTTATGTGGTGACAGCCCCGAGAGGGGAAGAGAAAAGCTGGGCATGCAACCAAGAAATTTTCTCTTCTCTTTCTGATCCTGAGCCTCATCCTGCAGAGCACAGACACTTGCAACTCTCCAAAGGCACTCCCGCCTAGCTTTGTGTTGTTACGTGTGGGATTAAACACTCCAGTTTGGGGATTGTTCTAGCTTCATTTTCTTAAAGTGCCAAATATACCATGTTACTTGAAAGAGTAAGTGTAACACTGGCATTTCTGGCAGGCAGTGAGCACAGTGGAGTTAAATTATTATTGCAGAATTCAGTGTATAAATATTCGCTCCCCAAGACTGGAGAGTGAAAGTATATGTACAAGTGACTTTGTTTAAGTAAAAGATTGCTTGACTTTGCATTAATCTTTCAGATTCATTTTGTAAGGGGGGAAAAAAACCCACCACAAAAAAATCCTCCACAAATCCCCCCCCAAAAAAACAAACAAAAAAACCACATGAAAAATGTATAGATAAATTGGAATATTGTTCTCAATGGTGCATTCCCAAGTTGTGCGTAATAAAGATCTGACTCACTTTGAAAGGGCTGTAAGCAGAAGGGGATCCAGCCCTGGTGGGGTGGGCTGGGGAAAGTGAGGGAGAGAGGTCCCACTAGCCTCTGAAGTATACCTGTGCTGGGTATGTGGAGCACCAGGGGCACGAATGACCTAGTGGGCTTCCCTGATAGGGGTAGAGATAAAGGACACATCAAACCGATGGCAAACACAGGGAATCTGGGCATAAGCCCTTAATCCTTATTAAGGCATCAGTGCCTTGATGTTTAGCATCCGAAAAAAAAAAGGAGTCATCGTCATGATGAACGTACTGAACCTCACAGTTTAAGGTGAGTTTTGCCCCTAATGTGAACGAATGAAAGCACTGCTGGTTTAAATGGCATGTTGGGAGCACACCACAAGGTGATATCAATCACATTTTCAGATCCAGCCCTTGAATTCAGCCAGGGTCCTGCTCTGAGCTAAGAGCAATACTCTGGTCATAACAACTTTGTTTTGATCATTTTTCCCCAAGGAAGAGAAGCTTGTCAGGTGACCGTAACACAGGTCCTTCAAGCCAATTGGCTTTCTCTGGCTTTATACTAGCTTAAGCTGAGAGCAAATGATCGTCTGATCAGTCTAATCACGGCTAGTGAGTCCTTTCAAGGAGCAGTTCCCTTGGGAACAGCATATATTTTGCAATCAAATCCTATTCCACCACTAGATCTTTATACAAAGGTAAACAGGGCAACCAGCACCCCCCCTTTCTTTTCCCAATGCATTTTACATTTATGAAAATGAAAATGCCATTTGAAAATGCAAAATTGAAATCTTGCTAAGAAACTGTCAAATACAGTTGTTCACTTTTGTGACAGCGACTCCTTCCTTCCAAATTCTGGTTCAAAAGATATGAAATCATGCTTCTATATTTTCGTATATACACATAGACATATGAAATATGTTCATATTAGTATATTTGAAGATATACTCATCTTTTGCATAAAGCTATTACATTAACTTTGTGAATACTTTCATTTATCACCAAGTTAATTTGCAGGAACTGTAGTAATCTATTTATCTAAGATGCATGTGTACATCACAGCTTGCTCTCCCTTGCTGCTGGCTTGCCCCTTTGTGTTTATTCCTTTAAATCTCCCAGAAACATTCTATTCATTCTTTTATTCATTTTTACTGCTGAAACAGCTGTCCCAGGCTCATTCAGGTCTGGTTCGCCCTAGTTCGCAAGTTAATTTCACCCATACCCCAAGCAAGCCCCTTCTTTCAGCTGTCTCAGCCTGGGCAGCCCTAGGCTCTCAGCTCAGTGCCTGCCTAACACACCTCAGAAGATGCTCCCACCTCTGATCAGCTCATGGCTACCCTAGATCCTCCTTCATTCCCACCGCACAGGGGTATCACCAACTCCTTATGCTGAACATTAGGGGTTTGAAAGGAGAAATGTTGATTGTTTTCAGATCCTTCAGTTCTCTGTCCTGATGAACGTCTCATATGGAAGAAGTTTACGTAAAGCTGATGTTCACAGGCTCTGCAATATGCAACATCATGCTCCACCAAACAATTCTTGTCAACACCTATAGTCTGTTTCTTTGTTTGACTCTTGGTGAAAATTGTTGGAGCTCATGTTTTAATGTTCCCTCTTCCGTTATTTATAATATACTGAGTTACAAGTGACAACTAACCAAAACATAGATACAGCCTAACAATCTCAAAATGTAATTAAAACATAAAATGGGAAAATGTTATAGCTGTCCTTCAGATGTCCTGAAGATTTCCTTTAAGGAAAAAAAAGATATAATCTGTTTCCAATGTCCTCACGGTTTTCTGCAAAGTTCACCCTTTCAAGCTGCCAGAATTTACTGTCTATGAAGGTACATATTTTGGGGGGAGAATATGGAGATGATCCTTTTAACCTTGTCTGTTATGTCTGACAGAGGCTACAAGCCGCTTTCCCAACCATACAAGACATTCTCAGACATCAGCTTTGCCTGCTATCAGCCACCCTCAGCTTCTCACCCCTCATCATGTTCCTCATTAGATCATGTCATGGGCTGATTTATGACCCTTCCCTTCAGCACGAATACCCCGTGTCTTTCTGCCCCATTGGTTGGCCTGCAGTGCATGGGGAATACCCAAACTGATCCCTCTGGGGGAGTCCTGTCACCTGCCATCAACTAGCATCTCTATTTGAGATGGCCCTGTGCCTCCTTCCCAGTGGTGGGGCAGTGCTGGCTGCCTGTTCCCAACCTTCTCACAGACTTCCCAGAGGGCCACCCTTTCAGAGTTACCCTTTATTCCCCCACAATAGGGTAAAACTGAGCCTTTGAGGCAGAATCAGTTACTCACCCCAGCACGGGGTATGATGCTCCCACCCCAGCCTGATGCTGCAGAAGCCAAAGGCTGTGACTCCACTTCCACAAAGCACAAAGTAGCAGAGGACTTTTATACCCCATGAGTCATAATGAGAAAAATAGCCACCACCAACCTCAGCCCCAGCTTGTGCATGCTCCTGCAATCTTTCATGTTATCTCACCAAGCTGCTCAGGAACCGCGATTTTGCCATTCAGGATTTTGCAGGGGAAGGGAGCAGCATTGAGCCCTAACAGGGAGCGCTGCATCCTGCAGTGTCCCAGAAAATCCATCTCTCCTCCAAAATAAGTTGAAGAGCTGCCAAGACATCATGTTTTGGTGTGTTTAATTTCCTTTTTGTTTCCACTCGCCTACCGAAGGATATTTATGTATGAAAACAGCAACACAAAAAACATCAAAATGACCTGAGCTGAAACTGAGTTGGGAAAGAAGGTTAAAATATTTTCTCATTTGTCAAAACTGATATCAACATTATTTCACAACATATTTAGCTCAAACTGCATTTTGCCAGAGAACTGTTTGGTCTAAGGGGTATTTTGTAGTTTTTTCCCCCAGTTGTTAGTTTAGTTTTGCTTTTTTCAAAATCCCAAAGAGCATGTATGTGTTTGGGATTATAATATGTATGGGATGAGCTTCTCATCTACATGCCACAGCTGGCAGATGAGCAACTCAATTTGCACCTCATGGTCTGCACACGATGCCCCTGTGACAGGACCAGCAGGATGCACCCAGGGCCTCTGGCTCAGAACATGCTGACTGAACATGGTCTAGTGTGAGGAGTCCTTGCCCATGGCAGGGGGGATGCAACTTGATAATCTTAAGGTCCCTTCCAACCCAAACCATTCCATGATTCTATGATTCTATGAACCTGCAGCCCCCAAATCCAGTTTTGGAATGTTGCCTCCAAATCCTCTACCCCTCAAAAGCTCAGGGGACCTACGGGCTTCCCTGGTAATCTCTCAGTTATCCAGAATCACATTTCTGGGGAGGAGGAGCTGCAGCAAGGCACTTGTGCCTGCCCAGGCTTTGGGTAATTCTGGAGTTAACCTTTTTGTTTAGGCATCCTCATCGGTAAATTGAGGAATAACAACACACTTCAGAGGGGTGGTAGGGTAAGGATTAACTGCGATGCCACTTTGAAGTGCTTTATACATGCCAAATATTATAATCATCCTAAATGTGAGGCCAGGATAATCCGTGTGGTTTTTGCAGCCCCAGAATCCTATTTGATTTCATCTGTTTTAATTAACAAATTTAATTTCGCATTATTAGGGAAAATAAGGATAAAAAAATGGAGCCTGTGCATTCTTTATTACAAATTATTGTTATCAGCTTCCCTGCAGGACTCCAGTCGGCACTAAATATGAACAATGGTTAAATTACAGGGGTCAAGGAATGAGCACAATCAAAATGCAAACACTTTTCTTCTATGTGTGACGGGTAGGGGAAAGAAAAAGGAAGAATCCTTGGAACCTCCTTGGAGCCATGAGGACTGCGGGGAAGCATACCAAGTAAACTGTAAAACTGATTACTGGGCTCAAAAAGGCTAACATGCAATTTGTGTTCTTTTTATGTAGATTAAATGCATTCACTGCAGCTCACAGAGCTTAGATACTCAGCAGGGATTCAGAGGGCTGGGTATCAGTCAACCACAGCCAGCCACTAAACCACAGGGCAAAATCTGCTATTGTACATTAGAATAGTCACTTAATCTATCATAATGGGTGAAAACCCCATAGGACAAATGTATATTAAAATCAGAAAGTCAGTTGTACTGTTTAAGGAAAGCTTTTTTTAAATATCTTTTTTGAGATAAGTCTGTAAAACATTATTAATGAGTCTGAAAAACTCTTGAACACCTTTACGTTTAGCTCTTGAAAATGCAGCTGCCCGGCAGCTCGGATCTATTGATTGGGAGGAAACCCAAAGGCACAAGATGCTTGCCAGACGGCTGCGCCTGGAATAAACCAGGGAGGAATCAAGCAGTATTTCTTTTGGCTGGCAAAGGAAAAGCTGTCTGATGGGTTTCTCTTGAACACATAAAACATGCCGAAGATGAAAAGTTGTGGATGTGGTTACCAGGACAGGGGTACACTGTCCTGTAACACTAGAGCCACTTTTTGGGATATTACTCTAAGAAAAGTTTTTTTATTTGGCAGGAGCTACTGTGAGACCACTCCTCATCTGTGGCAGAAGAGAAAGCCCAGCCTTCTGCCCATCTTCTTTCCTGGACTTGGGTTTATTGGAAACTGAGAAGCAGTAACACCATCTAATCCTCTGTTTGAAAAGATTCCTATCTATTTTGCTTGTGTCTGGGCTATCCTCTGCCCGTTCTAGCTTTGATTTCCCCTACAGGTTTCTCCCTCTTGCTGCTTACATCCTATTTAAAGCTAATTGGGAGTGCCTGCCATCATGACTTATAAAGAATTACTTTGCCATAATTAGTCTTAAATCGGGATTTTTACACCTGTGCTGAGGATGACTGACCAAAACACCAGCATTTCCACACGTAGACCCTGACATGGCACTGCAGGGAAGGATCCCAACCTCTTTGCACAGCACATATGGGTACACATGGCAGGGGGGGAAAATACATGGTATAAAAACAAACCCTCCTGAAGCCTACATCTGTTTCACCTCAACTGGATGTAGGATGAGGTCTTCATTGGCTGCCTCAGCTGCCTGCTCACTGTCTCCACATTGATGTCGCTATCCTTTTGGGGCAGAAAGCTGCTTTTTGGGTAAACCCATGCTCCAGAAGTACAATCTGAGGTTACTGTTGTGTGGGCTGGAAGTGATACTGTGGGGCTGGGGAGACATACTGGGAACTGGTGTAGTTTCATGATGCACACTGTTAATTGAACATTCATAGTAGTCTCCCAAAAATATATTCCCATGGGCAGGAATGAGCACCCTGGTTTGGATGCAGAGCTTGGCTATGCAGGAAAACTGAGTGATCTTGAAAGCCAGAGTAATAGAAAGCAAAATAAATTCAATAGAACTGAATGCCAGGTGTTGCTCTCAGGGACTGGACAAGCACTGCTGACATAAGCAGGAGGCTCTCACATTAGAAATTACTCGTAGGAAAGAAGAAGGAGGTTCATCAGGCACAGGATGGCTGCATGTCGCTGGAACAAAGAGCCCATGCTATTCAAAGAGGAGGTAGGAAAGATGTTTCCAGCAGAGCTGGGGAAATAGCAATGTGCTGTCCCATGTGTAGGTGAGACATCGTCAAGGTGATGCTGTTCTGCTACACCTGCCTATGGGGAAAGTATTTTTATCTCTGGGCTAACTTCTGCATGATTTCTTCTATGAAATTCGTATGTCTCAGGGGCACACAGCACAAAACTCTGTTCTTTTCACTCAGGGGGGAGCTCCCCTACATGCACACACACACTCTTCAAGGCATCTCTAGGTGGGATACTGGGACTAGGGACTGAAGCACCCCAGGCCATTTGCACTGTATGGTCAAGGGTCATCTTCATGTGGATTTTCAGACCTCTCCCTGTGGTTCAGGCACCTGACACCAGTAAGCTGATGAACAGATCAATCTGCTAGGGCACACAGGGCTGCCCAGGATGGGTCAAGAGCAAGGGCAGATGACAGAACAGGACCAGTCAGGGCATCTACAGTCCTACAGCTAGCAAGGAGGCTGGCTTCTCGTAGCAAAGGCAAGCACTGCCTGCAGCACTGACACCTAACCAGACAGGATGGTTGGAAGAAAATGGGGTCTGGCCCACCGTGTTGAGAGGTGTGGAGGACTGAGTTCCCTTCATGCTCTGCAGCCAAGCCAACACTGCGCTCCTGCCACTTCACTGTGATTTGCGTGGCATATCAGAGGAACAGATTTCTTCCTGGATGATGTATGCACTCACACATCATGAAGTGCATTTCGTAAGGCAAAGGATTTTTCGGTGCCTCAGCCATCTCCTTTGTGAGTCTTCCGAAACAAAGGATATCCAGGATACCTCCTCGGTCATCCTGGTTGGCCTTATCTTCACCCACTGCACCTCTGCATGGCTGGTTGTCCTCCAAGACACACAGACATGGCTGAGATGGTCAGTCCCTGAGATGATTTTTCTTGTCTCTAAGAGAGGGTTAATTTGCCGGGCACTTTTTTGCTAAGGTTGGCTTAGTTCTGTGATTTCTTTTGGTGAAATACAAGTGCAGAGCTGCCGTACTCCTTGTTTCTTGTGATGGTCTGTTGCCTACACACCATACGAAAATCAGGTTTCCATTTTGGTAATTACACATTACCTACAGATTGCATGGCAGGCCCTACATGTTTCTTTCATTCAAGCTACTCTGTTTTCAATATAACCTCCCAATCTTTTTCACCTGTTGATCTTAACCTGCCACAAGCAACAAACAGACCACAAACAGTTGTGAAGTCCGATTTCCTTCCTACTTCCATAAGGTCACTGAGTCGCATACATTGTGTACTGACTACATCTGCTTTGCTATTTAATTTTGTTCAATAGCTATATCACACATGGAGGTAAAGTATGAACATCTGCTCCAGTACAAGAGCTTGAAGACCAGTCAAAGTGATTGTTATAATTTAACCTCAGAAAGTTGTAAAGTCTGTATCCTCCATTTTACCAGGAAATAGGCATTACTGTAGTCTATGTTTAATAACCCGCTGTTTAACCCATTGCTGCACACTGACGTGTCATGAAAAATGTACTGGGGTTCTCAGACTGCAATAATTTTACTCCCTATGATCTTAAAGAAGGGAAAGTTCTGAAACTTGTAAAAGATTAGGTGGTTTTCAAAAACCCAACAATTTTGCAGGAGGTACTGAGTTTTTAAGTCCATTTTGGAAAAACAATAAAACTGGCCTGTTACACCACTCAAATATTAAATATATTTTAAGTGAGGGATTTGCTTCCACATGTGAAATGTATCTTCCAGACATCAGCTCTTTTGGTACCATAACTGAAAGACGAAATGATAAAAGACCCTAAATTTCACAGTCTGAGATATTCTGGCTAGCATATCTATTTTAAAAGCCAATATACACAGTGGTATTTACAACTCTTGCCTGGAGAATGGCTTATCATAATTTTCTTTTATTAAAGATATTTGAAGTAAATCTCACCCCTTCTCCAAGGACACAGAAGTCTCCAGCACTAGGGAAGTCGCATGGCTCCAGTCCTCTTTGGTCTGTACCAGGGAGGAAAACTCCAAATACTCATCCTGATACCAGCCAAACCTCCATGACTTCAGGTCATGGCCATTGTCACACTACCACAGACCTCCCAGGGCTTTGGGCTTCTGCAGCTCCTCATCCTCTGAGCAGCTCATTGACCTCTCCATTGAATTATGGTCCATCTTTTGGCTGTGATTGTCAAACTCCCTTTTGGACTATGTTTATGTGCAACGAGGATAGAAAAATCTGACAATGGCTTATGTGCATGGTCACTCATAAAGGATGATGTGAGTTGCAACAGGTTCATGTAACATGATTCACGTTATAGCTCACTGATGGCTCTTGGGAGTAATAGTGCTTCACATGTAAAATTCACTGCTACTAATTCTTCATGGTCATTGCTAATTGGTACATCATAGCCTCTGAGACTTTCTGATCCTGAGAGCAGTGGTCTCTAATGCAGGAGGTAAAAGACAATCAGCTCTTAGCAAGAGAATTTAAAGTACAAAATTGAATCAATTTGGCTTCATCCAAGTAAATTACATGGGTTGTGCTACATTAGTGTAAATAAAATGTGTGTACACTAGATAATGATGATGCTGTATAGATCAAACATATTAGGGAAAAATGAACTATGTGGGTTTGAAAACTTAAGAACAGTGTAACAGGTTCTGTATCTTTTTGCTGGTGAGGGATACAAAAGGACTTGTCACGGATCCAGTTATCCATGCTCACAGAAAACCATAAAACCCCTCTGAAATGAGCCAAAATTGTGTTTTCAAAAACAAAGGTCTCTCATACTGAAAGTCCTTTCTGGGAGCTCTTCCAAATCTAAATAGAATGTCACTAGGAAACGGAAAAGCTCTCTTTCCCAGTGCCATGGCCCTTTCATTTCTCTCCCTGAAATACTAAATTTGAACATTGCACGGTCTGATTCTCCACTTTCCCATCTTGTGCCATGCTTGTGGTGAAAGGCTGCCACGTCCAAACAGCAGGATTGCACTGCCCGCTTGCATTTCTCTGTATGGCTGCAGGATAAAAGCCTTAGGATCACAGGGGTGTTATGTGCAAAGAAACTGCTAATCGGTCCAGGACTCCGCCTTGCTCATCTCATCCCCTGCCAGGGCTGCATTCTGTGGAAATTCTTGAGTGGAAGAAGGAACAAAAGCCCTCTAGCAGGTGGCTGGGTTGGATTTTTTTGGTGGTGGTGGTGGTCTGTCTGGGTTAGTTTTCTGTTTCTGTGGCTGTTCAGAGGAATGTTAGAGTAAATCCTAAGAGATGGGATAAAAGTCAGAGGGCAGAGGAAGCTGGTGGGGGTGCAATAAAAATTCATTTAGCACACTGCTCTGCAACTTATCACTGAGGTCTCACCTCACAGATGTGGTGTGTGCTGCATATATAGGGACTGGGCTGAGACATGGTGGAAAAATGGCTTCCCTGTTTCTTCTATTGATGAGCCAGTTTTATAAACTAGAATTTATTCATGGGCATTCAGTATTTCTCTGAGAGAGACGTAAAAGTGTTTCAACCCATAGATTTTCAATGAAATAGGGGCAGGCAGCAAGAGTTGTGCCTACCTCAGAGCAACATCAGAACACTTGGGATTGCTTCAGCGCTCAAATTTTGTCTTTTCCATGAAGCACCCCAAGTTGTGCAAAGAATGATCAAAACACAAAGTGGTATTTGTGAGCAGTGTAAGAGCAACTGAAGTTTGCAAAGAGCTGGATATTTAGCTGCTTGATTGCTGAGAGCTTGCCTGCAGGAGTTGAAGGTGCACAGGAAGCTAACACTGTGGACAGCAAGGTCACTCACTGTGATGCCGTAAGTAGGGTGACAGAGGAATATGCTGTGCAGATTCCCACCCAGTTCCCTCTCAGTGCCTCCAGCCAGAGGACTGGATAGCTAAGTCTCTGTGCTGGCATCTTGTAGGTGGGTTACAAAATGTAGAGCCCCCTTGCTACAAGATCTGCACCTTAGCAGGGTGCAAAGGGTGGGCAAAATCATCTCAGAGCTGGGTTGGGAAAGTGGGGGAGCAATAAAAAGATGATTTGCAGAAAACCAGAAGTCACAGCTTGTATTTGCCTAACCAGCCCCAGATGGGAGAGATCTGTAGGTATGGTGGCTGAGAAAAGTTCTCATAAGAAACGTAAAGAAAAGAGCAAGATGGGTGCTTTGTGAAACATGAAGGATTTTCCTATGCATGGGAAGTGGCTGAGAGGGAAACAGGCATGCTGGGAGAAAAAGGCAAATCAAAGACAGAAGGAAGAAGCTTCAAAACCTAAAGGACATTGAAGATAAATGTCAATGCTTTCATATGATGATGGCCACACAGTCTACTCTGAGCTGCATCTTCTGAAGCACCAAGGAATGATAACCAGCTCACAGTTGGTCACTGGGGCAGTACTATCACCTTCTTTCCTCCTTCCTCTTTAAATCTCTGCTCTTAATAGAAAACAAACAAACAAACAAAACCTTCATGTTCTCTCATCTGTAAAGCTTTGTTAAGGTGCTGGCTCAGAATCAGAGGTTTTACAGAGCAAAACTTTATCTCACTGAACTCAATTTCATTTCCATTTCAATGGGAAACATTATCAATTCCTTCACTGAAAATTCAGAATGAACTACATTTAGAATATGGCCCATTTTCCAGATTACTGAATGTCCTTTGGTTTGTGGCATTGTGCTTAAATCTGTCTGTGGCTATATTTATTACAATTCCTTTTTTTCAGCTTGCTTGAACTCCAAAAAAGGGAAGGTCAACTGATGCAACCTCATGAAATCTCAGTGCAAACGTAGGAACTCTCAGGAAATCTTGTATGTTTAGGATTTCTGGCATTTCAAAAAGAAATATTGATTGTTCTTTTCCCATTTGCCTGGAGCAGGTGAATGAAGAAAATTCTGAAGCAATAATTTATTGTGTCTTTACTGATTCACTGAAGCATTTATGAATATAGCCCAAAGTCTCTTGACATTAGCTGCTTGATATGTTATCACACTATTTCATACAGAAACTCAAAGAGCACACCTGTCTTTCTGTTCAAAGTCATAAACATTTGACAGCCTTGTGCACAGGGAAACAGGCTACCAGACAGTGCATCCAGGGAGACTTTAAGCTCCTCTTTAACTCCTCTCCGACCCACAACACCCCTGTCTATTGAACCCTTGAGACATACCTTAGCGCCTGCCCTTACTACAGGATTCTCCGCTCTGCTTCACAGCGATGGATATACATAAGTGAGCGAGGAGATGCGGATAAGCTGGGCATACCTTCTGCATGACCTGAGAAGGACCACAGTGGCAGCACTCACAGGAGGCTGGAAGCATACCCCCAGTTTCACTCTGAAGACGTGTTAATCATCGGTAAAATGGAGGTTGCAAATAGTTCACTGCAGCTGACAAGGCCAAGAAGGAAATTCCTTTAATTATGCTGAGAAGAGCATGATTAAAGGAGGTGAGAGGGGTAAGGGTACAGGGTGAGGGACAGAGTGGGGGGACTCATTTCTGTCATGTCTGGGAATAATCCTATCATGACACAGTGGTGGTATGCCTGTCTATCAGCCTTGCTTCTGTGTGGCTTTAATGAAATAAGACAGTTAAGTAACTATGGTTAATTAAATTTTAAAATTTTGGGGAAGGTGATTCTGGGGCCTTGAGCCTGTAAAGTGCGGGGTATCTCCTGCAATGAAAACAAGTGAGACTCACCGTGCAGGATCAAGCCCATTGTGTGCTGAGATCAAACATACATTGGATGAGACTCTGCTGTCTTCTTCCTTGCAGTGACATTCATCATAGAATCATAGCATAATTTGGGTTGGGTCTAGTCCAACCAAGGAGATACCATCACTTAGAAAAACCCCCTATTATCTGTTGCAGGAATTATTTGGGTAAAGGACTTCACTTTTGACCATGGTGTGGAGATGGAAATGAATATACACATAATCACTTCTCTTTAATGAAAGAGTTTAACTTATTCATACTACAAGGGGATCAAAGATATTTGGCACCTAGCAATAGCAAGAAAGTTCAGAACTTGCACCTTAAAATCCAGAGCCTGCTTGTAATGCTAATGATGCCCATTTCAAATCAAATTACTTCAATCAGAGCACAGTCAGGTTCGAGATGGCAGCACTGAAAAGTGATAAATGTCAAGCTGATTTGGTAATGCGTGTATGCCCACGTTGAACGGCTGCAAACCACCAGGAAAAGCATGAAGCAAAGGCTGAGCTGGCCCACTGAATGGAAAAGTTTTGTGTTCATTCATACCAAAAATGTATTGTGAGAATCTAGAATGAAACCTAGATCCATGTCTGAACTTCATATCTCAACCTTCCCTTTACATAGCATATACTGGTCTGAAATCCTAGCCTGTGGTTATTCATAATCTGTAACTATTTAAAATCTATTGGCCTAAGTAACTTGCAACCAAGAGTAACATAAGAACCAGCAGAGAAGTCCTCTGAACTAAATATTTAAGCTCTGAGAAAATCGCCCAAAGATGGGAATGGGAGAAGGGAATAAAAAGCAATCGAGAAGACAACCAGGAGGGTGCTAAAGGCAAAATTTGGTCCAATATTTTAGAAAGCTGATGGAATGATGCAGGAGACACTAAACTGGTTATCCTGGAGCTGATCCCAGGAATAGCCAAGGGAAAGGCTGAGAGGGGACACAAGCTGTAAAAAATGGAAAGATGACAGCATAAGTAATGCCAATCAGCATCACTTTATGGAAAACAGGTTTTGTCCAATATACTTGATCACATGTTTTTAATAAAATCACAAGTTGTAGGTTACAAAAGACTGTATTTCCATGAAGTTCCTACATCTTTGTGTTTTGGGAAAAAAAAATGAAAGAGCACCGAACAAACCAATGCAGCTCCCTTTCAAAGAATGATAAAATAGTGAACTGAGAGACTGAAAAAAAAAATTAAGAAGTAGGGGAGAGTAGTGCCATACAGAATGGCTTTAGTGGTGTCCAATGGATGCCTATTCTTGATCTAATGCTATTTAATATAAGTTTTATAACCTGGACAGAGAGAAACGCTTCTCTGGTGACAACAGCTGATGTAAACCACATGCATTTTCATGTAGGCATAGGTGCAGTTATGTATTAGAAATAAATGGAGCAGATCAGGAGCGTAAGATGGGGGGATTGGATTCTGCAAATCAGTGACCCTAAAACAGGCCTGGAAGTAATTTGAGATAAATTACCAAATATGTCCCTTCCACTATAATGATTTAGCCAGAGGAACAAGCAGGTTTCAAGAGCATATGAAGTAGAAATACAGAAATGCTATGATCCCTGCATACAATGAAATTACCTTTCTGTGAGATCACTATCATAACACTGCATCCACCCCTGATGTCCCTATCTCAGCAGGGGTCAGGAGGGGTTGGAAAGGTCGTTGTGGCTTTCTCAGGGCAGGCTACAGCAGCATGAGCTGGTAGTGTGCAAACAAGAAATCTAAGTTAAGACTGCATAAAAGCTTTTATGTCCTATTAAAGAAGAGCTTTCTGATGGCAGTGAGTCCCTTAGGATATTAGAAAAGCACAGGGAGAGCTGGTGCTTCATTTGTATTAGAGAATTGGATGAGCCTGGAAAAAGTAAGAGGATAGTAGAGTGGGTGAATGGTTTTCTCTCTGCAATCAGCTTAGGTTGAGTATGCAAGTGGTTGTGTAAACTCCAGGTAACTTTGAAATGGGCATTTCTCATGAAGCCAGAAGGTTCAGAAATGATTGAAAGAGGTGTGTTCTGACCTTCCACCCTCCTTCCCACTCACAAATATACATTCAAAGTAAAACCCACTCCGTAAAATAGTGTTTGAGAGCAGTGGCCGTATTTATGACTCTGGGTAGATAATCTGTACTGCCTTAAAAGAAATTAACTACAAAGTGGTTTTGGTGCTTTTGCTACACAAAATATTTGTACTCAGTTTGCTGATGTAATTACATGCTGGTGTAACACCAATACACCTGGGAATGTACAACATGTGCTCTGGCCCTAAAGAAATGTGCCTTAAAAATTTCTCATGACACAACTCAGCAGAGCATTGCTAGTGTGGCCTTAATGGGATCCATACCAGAAAGGCCCATTCATACCACCAGTGGTTTGCAGAGCTGCTTCTCGAATGACTAGTTAGTTGCTTTTTACAAAATAAAAATTCTTGGTTCCACAAGTTATTGTCTTATACAAATGCAATAGAAGAATGGGCAAGAAATATGCTGCAGAAAGTAACAGCAAACAGACGTGGTGCCACGTGAACCATGCAGCTCATTTTAAACACCCTGGTCTTAAAATGCATTGATTTTTTTTTTAGTGATTATTTTGGAGCACAAAGGATGAAGCCACAGAACTTTGTTTACTCTGGAAACAAAAAATACCCTAAAACTATTGCTGAGATCCTGGGCTCTTCACTCAGCAGATGTGGCCATGGGGAGGGACACACTGGACTCTCCACAGTGAAATAACCAAAGTGCCAAACCCAGCTAATACACCATAATAACACATGCATCCAAGCCCTGCAAGGGAATTTTCCCTCTGCTGCTAGTAAAACACGCAAATAATGATTCCTCTGTTCTAATTTCTGTGATTTCAAAGGTGTATAATCACATAACACTGTAGCAGACAGAGAGAACAGACATGGTTGCAACCAAAGAGCACCTCCACGCAACCAATCCCTATAAAACTAAAGATATCAGCTTCTGTATTTAAAAAAGAAACTGGGGAATTTTCTGCATAGGTACTGTGTCAGACGATAAGAAAATATAGGTGTAGCCTGCATTGTCTTACTGTCCATAAATAAATACTCAGTAAGTTCAAAGCAGGGCTGGATTCATAAAGCTACACTCTCCTAATCTGTATTCGGGTCTCAAGCATATTATCTGTAATTTACAACCAATTTAAATGGCATTAACAGTCTTCCCCTTATGGGAATTTAAATTTGCATCCTACCATTGAATTAAACACTGATTGCATATTTTCTATAGGGGACGTAATGCTCTTTGAAGCTTGTTTTGAATAATAAAACGTCTATTCAGGCACATGGTGCAATGTGTTTCTTTGTCCTGAACGTAATTGAAGTAAAATGTGAGTTAAAGGGATTTTTCCTCTAGCCACAGGTTTGTTGATTACCATCTATTTTCATCTATTCAAGGTTTTAAAAAGGAAAAGAAAACTACAGTAATCTCTTCCTGCATTTGGAACCTCATTTACCACTCAGAGCTTTCCTAAGAGTGTCTGGGATGAACAATCAGGAGGTCAAGTTTCAGTTCATCTTTGGAGGAGGAGAAGAGGAGAAAGGAATAAAACAGTGCTCGCTCTGCCAAAAAGAAAGTAATAATAAAAAAAAAAAAAAAAAAAAAATACCACAAACAAAAAGCAGAGGGAAGCAGACAACACCACATCTAACCTGCGAGAGAAAGATCTTGGCTACCTGTCATGTAGCTGTTCTACATGCTGCCGATCATTGTGGTCCAGGAAAGCTGTGGCAGGCATAACTTCAACTTTAAGGAAGCCAATGGGGTAAAATGACATTGGTCATCTTTTGCATTTATTTTTTTTTCTATTTGTAAGGGAGGAATAGCTGAAATAAATAATAAATGTGATTTACTCCTTCCTGGATGTGAAAAACAAGCACAAAGGCAGCCTGAAGAAAAGGAGTCTGGCTGGCGGCTGCGTGGTTTGCAGGCAGCATGGTCGGCTCCTCTGGCCACAGCAACTCTGCTGGGGAAAGGCAGGCTAGGAGATCTTTGACAGGGTGGGAGACCTGGTGCTGGAGGTGGCTGACCAGCTGCAACAGGAGCAAGGGTAATGTACCCCAGTGTGGCCATTCCTGCAACTTTCTCCTTTCCCACCGTCGCAGTACCCATGCACCAGGAGGGCTGCAAAGCTCTATTCACTTATAGTGCACTGTACACTCAGCAAGCCATCTAGAGAAATCAAGTTCTCCACTAATTCTCCTGTAGCAGGGTGCAGCTGCAACTGAAGTAGGGGAAAACCTCTCTGGCGGATTTTAAGAGATTTTTCTTCTCTTTTCTCCTAAAGGTGATCTTCATGTTCAGATGCAGGCAGGCCTGCATCTAACAAAGCAAGTGTTAGTAGCAGTGTAGCAGTGTTAATAGCTCTGATATTCATGACCCTGGCATTTATCCAGAAATGACAGAGAAGACAAAACATAGTTGATATATTTGGCATTTGTGCAGTGATATAAGTAATGGTTTACAGCGATATTTTTTTTTCCCCTAGCCTTGTCTGGTTTCTACATTCTTGAAAAAGCAAGGGCCACTTCTGTTGAAACCCTAATTTTCTTTTAATTCTCAGGAAGGCTTTAAAAATTACAGAAATTACTGGAAACCAGAACTTCATGATGATTTGTGTCTTTACCCTTCTTAAAAGGTGATTTTATGGATCCTTGAGGAACAAACACTGCTTAAAAACTGCCAACTACATTTTAGAAGGAGGCAGGGAGGACTGTAGACCATGGCCTTGATCCCATTAGGACAAAATATCAGACATCAATAGTAACCGTATCTGTAGACTTAACCAGTTGCACAAGATCTCTTTAAAGGCTATCTTAAACTGCTGCAGTTAATATTGTATTGGTGTTATAAAAGCAAGCACTGCCAGTATTGCTGTTACATGTTACATCAAAGACTTCCATAGCTGTGCCGCCTGAAGATAGCAAGAAGGCATGGAGATAGCAAGGGATGTAAATATTCTTTTTTTTTTCCCTTTCCAAAACAGTTTCATCATATCCTGTGCACATGAGAGACAGCGGATGGTCCCTGGGCACCTTGAAGGTAATTGCTATGTTGTTCAATTTGCCTCAAATGAACCGCTCAGGAATGATAAATGCTCTTTCATAATCAGCTCGATACTGCTGGTACATAGCACGGGTAGGATGCCCTGGATCCTGACCCTCTGCCAAAAAAATCATCCTCTCCCATTATATTTGCAGAGGCAAGGAATTGCAGGGGCGAAGGAGGTCTATTAGAGGCAGGCACATGCCCATCTGTGGGCTGCAGCCCCAAGGGCACCTCGTGAGCCGGATAGCACAAGAAGGAGAGTTAGAGCAAGAAACAGTGCCTATGGGAAGGTCCTGTGTTTGGGCAGCCTACATGGTTCAGAAGCAAAAATTGTCAATTTCTGGCACAGAACAAAGCTTAAAGTGAATTAGAGCTTCATGGCTTCTAACCCCAGCTCAGGGAGAGTACGGGTGATGCTGATTCCTCCTGCAGAGCTATTCATGCTCTCACCACTGGAAGCTAATTGCAGCCCACAGCTGCCCCAGAGCTGCATGGCTGCAGGCTAGCATGGCTGCTCAGCTCAAGACCCACTGCCAGAAGCTCCCTTCCTCCTGCTTGCAAGGGAAACTGAGGCCCATCCTTTCCACAAAATAGGACTGGATTATCATTTTTCAGAGCACAGGCTCACACGGGTTTTCGAAGGCCTATGAATGGGTGAGCTGTATTCCTTCATTAAAGGCCAAGCTGTGCTTTACTTCCCCTCACCACACGTGCTGCCCCAGCTCCAGCTGGAGGGAGGTGTGTGTGCCAGGCACTGAGCGACCCAGCTGACCTTCACTGTTTCTCTTTGGTTTTCTCTAGAAATCAACCAAGAGGTCAGGCCTGATTTGCTTCACACGCATGGCAAGTCCGAGCTCAAGCTGTGAATGATGGAGTATGTGTTGTCCATCCACCAGCAGTCCAGGACAGCGAGCAGTAACTCCCCAAGAGATTCACAATACAAAATAGCTTGAACTAAGCAATCCTAACAGAGCTGGCTGAGGAACTTGTGCCTGGCTTCGTGTCTGATGCACTTTTTTTGCCATACTGGGAAAATGCCAGTGTGGAGTGACAAAGTGGGGAAAGAAAACAGATATATCCTGAGGTGCAGAAGTTGCTGCTGGAGCTTCTTAGAGATCCACACACAGTCGCTTCCCAGCATCTTCATTAGTGATGTGAAAATAAATACGAAACCACTGCTGATGAAGTACCTGAAGAAAGGTGGGGGGGTAAATAAAGCTGAAAGGCTAGCTGGATCATATGGCTAGCTGCACCAGGCAAGCAAAATGTGTTTTACTGCAGGCAAATGGGAAGGAAAAACTCAGTCCTGAGGGTGATACCTGGGAACTAGGGAGCACGGCAGGAAATGCAGTGACCATTAAAAAAGTGCTGGAGGTCATGGTGGAGCTGATAAAAATTTGGTAGACTTTTTCTCATTCAAAACCATGAAGAATTTCTAAAACTTTGCATGAAAATGCACAAGATGGACGGATAGTTATGGGTATCTTCTAATTAAGAATACCTTGCAGTAATTCCCAACCAGGATGTTTGGTCTTCAGTACCAGAACAACTTGGTGAGGCTGGTTTCAGCAAATCTTATGAGCTCTGCTGGCTTCAAATTTTATTAATCTATGAAATTGCCACACTTCTTTATAATCCGTTATAAATAAGTAAACAAGAGATGGGTCTGAGCTCCCATAGCAAACCCTCTGCCTGCTTTTCTGGCCTCTGCAGCATGAATCTGTGTTCAAAAAAAATAGCAGGACAAAGGTGACAAAGCAGACTCAAACATCACCATTACCATAGCAACTGTGGCATTAGCCTGACACAGCAGCAGAAACCAAAATACCCCCTTGCACAGAATATCATGCAAGTTAGGAAATTGCTACCCCTGCATGGCACACAGCGCAAACTACTAAAATACAAAAGGTCAGATTACTCAATAAAATAACTAATTGCCGTTTAAAAACAGGTTTTCTACAAATAAATAATATCTCAATAATCTATAAAATCAATCTCCTTCGACACAAACAGCAGAAGAAACAACAATTGCAAGTTGTGTGTATACCAACAGTATGGAATAGCATCTTTGCCCGGAATCTGAAACTATTAAGGTATCAATATTGTAGGGTTTCCCCAACTGCCCTTTCACCTTGGCTCCTGCCAGAGGTGCATTCAACAATGTGACTAACATCTGTCACACGTGGTTTGCTCTTTCTCTCATCTGTTCTCTGGGGAAGAGCTATGTGTGCAGGATACTATTTTGCATTGGGCTTTTTTCTTCTTTTAACGTACACACTGGGCTGCTTTAAAACGAGGAAAGTCCAGGCCAGAGAAATGTACTGTATGCATGAAGAAAAAAAGATTTCTTAGTCCCCTGTGGGATTTGGTACTGCGGCCTCAGAAACAAAAGGGCTGAGGAAAGTCTCTGTCTTGCTCAGATGAGTTTGAAAGAGACAGGTCACTCAGCTCTGCAGAGTGCGTTGTGCGTGACAACTGTCCTTATCTTGGTGCCTTGTGGGTGACTTGAGATGATGTGTGACAAAAGTGCCTCCCAGCTTTTTGGTCTGTTTGGCAAAGGGGATGCAGAGCCAGGAGGCTGATCCCTGGTATCTGTGCCATGCTGCAGTGGCTCCTCTGCCTGGGGAGCTTAGGGGACCAGCACTACTGTGTGATATTCCCATACAGCCATGGTGATGTTTTGAGTACACTGGACCAAGGCACTAGACATAAGCACAGAGACCTTGGGACTCTTTTGTCTTCGGGACACCAGGACAGAGGGCAAAGGAAAGAGTCTGATGGGTTTGCAGCAGGCTGTTTTCTGAGGCGATGCTGAGCTGCAGTTCCCTCTGTCCAGAGAGCTTCCCTCAGCTCATTGCTATGTCCAGCTGGAAGCTGCACGTACAGGATGGGCCCTCAGAGAGCAAAAAGGGAAAAAAACCCAGCCCAGTGTAAATCAGTGTGAAATAAAATTACTTTCCCCCACCTCTCTGGAGGCTGGGGGCAGACACTGGGGGTTGCTGAAGGAACCCTGGGGATGTGGTCCCTTGTCCTCACAGGCAAGCCCAGGGCACTGCTATCACTGGGTGCTGGCAGGGTGACTCAGAGCAGCTCCCGTCAGCCTGCAGCATCGCCTGGCCTCCTGCCTGCATTCCCCCCTGCCTGTGTTTCCTCTGCCTGACAGCCTCTGAGCACAGACACTGCCTATGTGACTTGATGGTTTCTCATGGTGAAGGCTGAACGCACATGGGCTGGGTGCTGTGAGGAGTGTGGCATTGCAATCCCAGGAGGATGTGGTGAGCATACTGGGGAGAGAGAGAGGGGTCCCATCTCCCTGTACCAGTCAAAAAGCAGCTGTCCCACCAACAAAACAAAGGAAAGTCGTGCTAAAGGTGGATTGTTTTCCATTTCAAATTCTAAAATTGTCAGCCATCTCTAAGTGATATTAATCACTCAGTGCACACCTGAGACGTTTTCAGATATAACATCAGAGGTAGCAGTGACTTGGTACACAGCGCAGCCAGCCACCCATCCAGAGCTCCCTGGGGGAAGAGGGCTATCCTAATTACTTTAAAGGGATGAATAACAGTAGTGCTCATCCCAAGCTGCTGAAAGCCAGACACTGCCAGTGAGACACAGGGCAGATGGGCAACTCCATCACCTTCACTAGGATGATGCAGACAGTACTGGGATAAATGCAGATGGGAAGAAGAGATATTATCCAGCTGTATTTGTTGTGTGTCCTCTTTCACAGGACCCTTTTTTCCCCCTGTTATGCACATGCATGTTTAAGTTGGTTCCAAAACAACAAATACTCTTTTATTTAAGTTCAACTTCATGACTAGAGATCATTCCACTTCATGTGTGTGACGGAGATGGATCAAACAGGATTCAGCCCACACAGGCAAGGATTTATGCTGCCAGAAAGTGATGCTGAGAACAAGTTTGGCAGCATTTGATGGAGGCAACGAACACAAATTCTGCAAAAGGGCAATCAATTCATAACATATAAATCCCAGAGATGGAGATAGCAATCGCTTCCATACACATATAGGATATTTTTTATTTCTTAAAGTGTTAGCTTGACATGTATTTTTATTGTAGTGAGATTGAAACACGTCACTTTTATTTGCAGTTACATTCCGACATTGTTCAGATGTTCTTAGAAGCCAGCAGCAAAACGGATTAAAACAGATCGTGAAAGTGGACTTGTAACATTCGCAGTAAGCTCCTGCTGGTCACCAAACTGAGCATCTTCAATACTTAAAAGAATTTCCATAATCAATTAATTCTATGAAATTACATTTTTAAAAAAAGTAGATAAACCAGAGGCGTTATCCCTCAGGGAATATAAATTCTTTAAAGATTCAGCCCTGCTCAGGGGCTTATTGCGGAGTGCTGCCAGCCCAGAGAGACAAATACCATGTCCTCTTCAAAGTTACATGAAGATAATTTCAGCTCTCGGTCAGGGAATTAGGAATCAGCCCATCATAGGTGTCTAAGCTGCTTCCATTTCCTTTAAGAAACATCTGTTTCTCAAGCAGATTACCACATTGCTATTGGAAATGCTATTTTATTTTAATCATCTAGAATAAAAATGGAACATGAGCTGCCAGGGTTGCTCTTCCCCTCTTCTGTGTGGAGCACGGACATGCCTGAAAAGGCCAGTCATAAAAAGGCAGCCTTCCCCAGGGGAGTGAGATCTGCTCCTCAGGGATATGGCTGCAGCACAAGCTGCCCTGTAAGGAAGAGGTGGCCACTGCCACTTGGAAGTGGAAAGACTTCCAGATGGAGGGTTGCTTAAATCCTTTACAATTGCCCGTTTCCTCCTTTTTTCTCCTCTGTCATATCATATGTATTCCACTTGTGCTGGGCTGAATTGCCCTTTAATAGCAGCAGAGAGCACTGTGGTTGGTGCTGCAGGCAGGCAGAGAGGAAGGAGCCAGGGAAACGCCTGCCTGGAGAAGCAGATGATTTCCACGAGCAGCTGCTTAATGCCAAGCACCTCCTTAATGCCAAGCACCTCCTTGGGTTGCACAAGCCGAGGTCACTAGTGTTCCATTTGGCAATACAGCAGTGGATATAGGAGCTTCAGCTTCACCTTCCCAATTACCGGGCCAGAAAAGCGACCAGAAAACCAAGTCTGATTTGTTCGCCCTTTTTGTGGGTAGGAGGGCTAGCTGGTCTAACAAAGCTGATGCTCTCATGACAGTTTTGGGGCCGTGCCTTTGAGCCTTCCAGGCTGTGAGCGTGGAGGCGTGTGCAATGAGGGGTGGACGAGAAACATCACATTTTGGTATTGCTGTGACTGTTTCCAACCGAGTCCATGAAAATCAGAGTCCATGTTGAGGTGCTTTGGTGGGGGCAGCAACGGGAGCAGTGACAGAAGCACCTCCCAACCCTGTGCCTGTGTGGGCCTTTGGGGCCCTGGGCATTATCACTGGGGTGGAAGAAAGATGCTCGTTCCCTATTCAAGCCTTGGGAGATCCTTTCACTAGATGTCTGAAATCGAAAACAAGCTAGAAACTTGCTTGAAAACTGGGAACACAAAGAAAGCTGAGCCCACTGCTCTCCACCTTTGTACTTACGATACAGGAGTTAAAAATCACCTCTGATGTGAGAATTTAGATTAGGAAGCAGAAATCCACATAAAAGGCTTTCTTCTAGTGTAGCATTGTGCTCCCTACCTTAGGTATGGTTCATTCAGTACTAAAATCAGGTTTTTTGCCGATAAGGGGAACAAAAGGCATTTCTTGATCTCCAGACAGCAAAATGTAGGGGTTTGACACTCCGAATATACAGCAGTGCTGTAATACCCAGCCTGCCCTGCAAAGAAATAGGTGCAGAATTTTCTAAATATTCCTCTTTCCTCATTCCTCTGACAGAAATGATCAAAAAAGGAAGCAGATACATAATTTATCCTTCATACAACTTTCCTTGGAGTTTCCCTTAGTTTAATATTTTTTAACTTTTTTGCATTAATGTGTTCAGAATGTGGGGGGAATTTGCCACAGAGTTTATTTTACAACTTTTTTCTCCCTTTTTGTGGTTATTCACAGCTTTTAAAACGTATAATACATTGAAAGGTTGCATAGCTTGGTAGAAAGTTGGCTGAGAAAGTAAGGGACAAGAGGACGCTCCCTCTCACCCACAAGCTACCACTATGGGGTTCCGCTCTGCTCCTTTAGGGGGTAAGGGAGAATTATCTCCTGTTTTTCCCCCCACAGCCCTCCTTGAGGAAGGTCTTGACAACAAAGAAACCAGCGGGGCTCAGCCACCCCCTGCACCATGGCAGCTTCTCACCCCAGCCAAGGAAGGATGCTAGTCTGCCTCCAGGCATCATTTGGTGCATGGTAACACACCACTGCCTTGCCGTCCCCAACTCGATTACAAGAAATGAGCAGCACCTGGATGCTGGCTGCCCTTACCCTCTTGAAACTGCAGCAACTGGCTTTCTTGGTGTCTGGATCCCAGTTAAACCAAGTGTTTCATTCCTCACAGGGCCCTGCAATAATTATTCAGGCTGGCAGGGAGGTTTCCAACCCAAAGCCAGACCAGCTGTGGGGTCACACCAGGCTGCTTAAAGCTTGGTCTTCAAAACCTCCAAGGATGGAGCCACCACAGCCTTGCAGGGCAACCTGCTCCACTGCCTGGCTGTCCTGTGTGAAAGGCTTCTCCTTAAACCCAGCTTGACCTTCCTGTTTCATCTCTTGCCTTCCTACTCTGCATCACCACAGGGAGCCCCGCTCCGTCCTGATGACCATCCTGGTGATACTGGGGAGCTGTTGGATCCTCCGAAAGCCAACTCTTCTCCAGGATGAACAAGCCCAACTCCCTCACTTAAACCCCATTCACTTAAAAGAGTGCAGGGATGCAAAATACCCAAGATAAAAAGATAAACCCCAACCTATCTGCAAAACCCCAACAATTATCCTTTGGCATCTCCATCAGTGTTTTTCTAAACAGTTACAGATATAGCTAAACAAGTAATTTTCAGCCTTCCTCAACCTAAAATCCTATGCTCCAACTTCCCCACTCAGCTAAGAATCATCTGCGTTTGAGGTTGCACAGCAAAGGGAGCACACGCCTGCCAGACCCCATGGAGTAAGAACTACAGAGGATATCACATCATGCAATGTCTTAAAAAGTTTACGTTTTTCATTAAGCAAAAGTGTCTCAAAACTCAGTTTTAGCTCGGGAATTACCAAGGCAGACTTAAATGGCTGGCTTTTTGAACACATGAAATTACAATCAATCTGTTCTCAACCCAGTCATCATAATCTCATAGAGATAAGGAGAACAACACGTGTAGGAGGACAGAGTAAAGAAAGTATATTGGAAATAATCTTTAATTAAAAAAATAATCAACAACAACTGAAGTAATGTCAAGTGAACCTTTGGAAATGTATGCAAATAGATGAAAGAATTAAAATGAGACATAGCTCTGTTAAGTGAACGAAGGAAAGTCTTTAAATGGCTTAATAATAGGAACACATTGGGAAGCCGTGAGGTTAATACAGAAATGACATAAAGCAGTGGGAGGTCTTGGACTAGATTTATTGTGCATACTAATTGGAGGACACTGAATACCAGATAATGGCTGAAAGATGGGGCTGAGGTTCTGTCAACATCCTCTTGTTCACAAAGGATGATCCGGTAGAATTTAATAGCTTCACAATATCACTGAGAGTGACACTTTAATAGGTAACAAAATGCTGTATTTCAGCACTGTGCAGGGTGAAACCACAAGAGAGAGAGTGGAAGGGAATGCGATCGGAGGCCTAGCTGACAGCCTCCAGATTTGAAAGCAGCACGATTTCCCCCAGCCCTTAGCCTAAAAAAAGAGCCCAAGTGTTCATCTGAGGTGATATCAAAGCAAGCTTTAAAACAACAGCACCAACAATTGAGACCACAAATGTCTTGTAAGTCTTTTAAACCTTGTAGCCTTGCGCTGACTGAGCTAAAGCACTTGCTCATTAAAACCTGAAAGTTAATTGGAGCAGGAAAAGCAAGCAGCTCTTACCGGTCCTTACTGCCCAAGGTGAGGTAAGTGCAGAAATTACCCTGACAGTAAATAGATTTGTTTTTTCTGCGGTAGCTCTTTATGAAAAATTTCCACCAAAAATCCTGTAGCCATCAGCTATGTAGAAGTCACAGTGCATGACAGAAAACCTCAGCTTTGCAATGCTCCAGCTCTGAGTTACAAGGCGACTTCTGAGTAAGGAAACCATTTGCTAGAAGAGGCGCTTAATGAATATTTTTTTGTGTAGCATGTAACATGCCAACGTGGGAATACTGTTTATAGAGGTCAAGCGGCACTCTCTGAGCAGAATCTTGATAGTCTTATGAAATCTCATTCCTTAAAATCAAAGTGTGGTGACTGAGGCAACGTTTGCACAGCTGAGGTCAGGCACTGGAGGTGCGAGGCAGGGTGTGCAGAGGAGTCCTTGCCCCACTAGCATCACTGGGGATGCTTGTTGGGCTCTGCTGAGCTGGCAGCTATGCCGCAGGGCTGTGGGAAACCGGTGCCTGTGGGTACTTGGGGTGAAGTCCTGCTGCTTCTCTGGCCACTTTTGGTGCTCACAGACAGGCCACACACCATTACTGATCCCAGAGGCTTGTGCAGAAGTACTCACATTTTATCAGCTGAACATGCCACTGTGGTCCATGGTGGTATTTTCTAGATGTACACTGACTGGCATGGGAGCTTAAACTCCAGGCTCACCCGTAGACACACACTGGGAGCAACTTCTGGACATCTGAGTCGGAAGCTGAATCCCATCTTACCCTCCTCTCCTTGGCACCTTCATTACACTGGCTCTGAATTAATGCAATAGATAGCCTTCCAGCCACAGCTCCCACTTCAGTGTCAAAGAACAAGGTATACTGTTCACTGCATAGTGTTTATTTTTTGAAGACACAATGCAGGGAGGTATGAGAGCACGTGTGCTTGTTTGCCTGACCTCAGGAGAGCTCAGAGCTCAGAAGGTGAAGTGTCATGCAAGTCACCATAAATAAAGAAGAAGCACCAGCCAGCACCTGTCTTAAGAGGTCAAAGAGCTTTCATCTCTCCCCATCCACATAAGAGGGAAAATGATCTTTAAAGAGATCTTTCCAGCCAGAGGGAGAAAGGCAACTTGGGTGGCTCAGCACCACAAGCCCCTAGGCTCATCCTACACCCTCTGTGTAGCATCACCCTCAAATCTCCATTAGCCACTGAGTTTTAGGCACCCCTTGTTCAACAGGTGCACAGTGTTTTACTCCGGGGGAACTGACAAAATGGATGCGCTCAGGGCAGCAAAGAGGAATGTTAATACAAAGTAAATTTACTGGTGAAGGATGTATCAAGATCATGTAAAACATACTTGGTAAGGTACTTTGCCATGCAACTAGAAACTGCCCAGCTAAAGGTGATCAGGTATTTATCTGCCAAGGCACATTACTAGGATAAGCTGAGCATGTAATCTAAGCAGGTGACCCCACACGGTACTTGTTTAACCAGCTCCATTTGTGTGAAAGCACTGGAGTAAGATAATAAAAAGAAATGTTTCCTCTCAGCTGGGATACAACCCCCTTGACTTTCAGAGTACATCACCAAAATGGTTTTCCCTTCCAGGTTTCTGACTGGGCATCAACTTTACTTAGGTAACTGCAACTGTGCCCAGACCTGTAAACACAGGCAGGGAGAACACGATGAGCTGGGGAGGAGGGTTTTTCGAGGACATGGAAAGAACAAAACAAATGCTAGAGGAGCAGGCTGAATTAAACCCAAGCCCTCAGCTGTACTCCACTGCCTGAGGCTGGTTCATCTCGGAGCATCACTTGAGGGTGTGTAGTGCCTGGGCACCCCCACACCCCTGGGGGACTTGAGGTGAGTGGGCACTGGGTGTGCTCCACCAGTGACACAGGTTTAGTTCTTCAGGTCTGAGCTCTGTGGATCCTGAGCACCAGGATCTCCTGGCTTGATGGAAATTTTGGGGGGTGCAGTAGCTGACAACCTCCAGGAAGCTGGACCAGATGATCTAACAGCTCTTTCAAGCCATACACCCCATGCAACTAGAAAACATCGCACAAAACCGTCATCGTGAGCTTGTCGTGAGCTGATACATTCGTTGCTTATTATGGAAATGGCAGTGCTGATTAAATGCATTAGGTTCTGTGTCTGAAGTTGTCTTCTATCCATGTCAAGATCTCATTTGCAGTTTTTGTAGCAGGGATCCATCCCAGGGGATAAGCCCTGGGAGCCAAGAACAATACAGGAAAGAAACTGAGCCCAAAGTTTGGTTTTTCTCTCCCAGTCTGAGATGCTCACATACTGAGTTCTTTGCAAGGTGCCCAACCTTCTTGTGTCTCGGTCAGCTCAGCTGCCAAACTGTAATAGCAGGATCTCACTGAAAGCCATATGTTGCTGCTGGGCTGTTTGGGGGAAAATTAAATTAAAACAATTCATAACAGTTGTTTTAATGCCATTTCTTGTTTACTTGAAGACTTGGTCCCCGATTACCATTACACAATGGCAATGTATGAGCCGATGGTTTCCAGTAACCTAAGGGACATGCCGGACACTTCAGAACCACTGCCAATGAGTAGCAGGGAGACTTCCAGTGCTGGGGGCACTCTCAAGAGGGAAACTGGGAACAGTTCAGGAAGAATAGCAGCTTTACCTGCTTCAAAATTCAGCTAAAAGTCAAAATTGCAAAGCACTGTTACCATAGACCTTTTCTTGCTACAGAAAAACATCTTCAAGCCAGTGGTTAACTTCATTCCGCAGATTGTTTTGTTCTCTTCTTGCCTCCTTCCTTCTCTCCCTCCCTCCCTCCCTCCCTCCCACTCCCAGCCTTTCTCTGTGTGTGTGGTTATCACAATAGGGAAACAGTCAATCTACAAGACTAAGCCTCATCCTCAGACACCCTAATGCGCAGGTTATCACTGCTGTAGGACATGGAGAGCTGTCAGTCAGATTAGGGGTTGAATTGAAAGCATAAACCAAAATTCCTATAGAGGAACTGGTTTCTCTGCATAATGAGAAAGCAGGCAGAGCTCTTCAGTGTTTGTCAGTCTGACCAACAGTGTGGACACAGCAGACAAAGTGCCCTGCACCATGAGGCAGCACCCTTAACCCCCTGATCCTGAGCTTGGCACAGGCAAGGGGGACCAGAATGCTCAGTCCTTTGTTAAGTGTTAAGGCTTGAGTGCAACATTCCAAAATATGTTTAAGGGAAAAGGAGAAAAACATGGTTGGTTGTTTTATGGACACTGAAAATCAGGCTGTTATTTCTTCATAAAACTGAGGAATCCTGGGAGTACAAAGCTCTTTCCTGGCTGGATAGAAGACTTTCACTTTAAAAATAAACGCAGTACCATAGTGGTGCCTTACACACACACATTTTCCTCCCATGTTTTTACACTGAATAATCGAGAGAGACAAGGGGAATAACCCTGTGGCACACAGAGAAGCAGCTAATATATCCAGAGCAGTGCTTTCTCTCTAGCACTGTTTTATGTACATCATCAGTGGCTTGTTTGCAGCCATTAGTGTTAAGATCTCATTTATACGACACTGGTTTATCTCCTCCTTATTAGCACTAAAGCTGGATTTCTAAGTGAAATCTAAGCACTGTTCCCTCTCGTTATTCTTGCAAGGCCTAGTAATAATACCAATTTAGGGGCACGGGGCTCCCGCGGCAGCGGTGTGGGTCCCATGTGGAGCAGATCTGATGGTGCCTCAGACAACATGGCTTCTGCCCCAGAGGCCACCTAAACCTGCTCTGGTGGGTGTATTTATCTGCAGACACTCTTCTGGGGCCACCCTGTGGTGTAGGCTTGGGAAAGGCCCACAGCAACCTCAGACTCCCTGGTGCAATGGGAATGGCAGACACATCTCCAGTTTGTCTTGGGATGCTGGCTGTGCTTACCTAGCTTGTTGCCTCCCTTCTGCCAGACTGCAGGCTGGGAATGCCTGGGCTACAATGGGCTTCCCCTAAACTGGCCTCTCAGGCCACCCCCATGTGAAGAGATGCTGCTTAGGCTTGGGTCATTTTTGGGAAGGTTAGAAAAGTAATTTTTTTACCTATTTTTTTCCCGTTTTTTCCACCCAAGATTTCATCCTCCCTAGAAGCTCAAGGCCAGGGAGGAGACACCTCTGCACTCTAGTTCAGAGGCCCTTCGCCTCAGAGCTGTTTTCTCAACAGTCCTCCATCAAGTGCAGCCTTTGTCTGGCCTGGGATAAAGGCACTTCCCTAATTAAGTTAGCTTAACCACCACTCGGGAAATACAATGTTCGCTAAACTCATCCACAGCCAGGCAGTGATGAGGATCGCAGCTATTCTGTGGGAATGGAGCACATGTCAATTATCCTCAGAATTTCAAAGCTGCAAAACCCAATAGTTTCCTTGGCAAAATCTGCCAGGCATGACATGACTGCTACTCGCGCTCCGCACGTTTCCTAGTGTAAAGGATTGGACAACCTCAAATACCATTTCCAAGAATAGCAAGGGCAAATGAACTGCAAATTACTAAATTCCTTTTATTGCTGGGAGCTACAAAGTAATTTAAATTAGTTTCAGTCTAAAGTGAACTGTGGGGCAAGCTGGGAAAATAAAATAAGTGGTGACATTTTAGGAACACCTTTAATTATCATTTAAAGAAAATACTTCATTTCAAATCCAGCGCATTTAGTAGTCTTAGGAAATACATGTTTGTAAAAGATCACTGCTTTGTGTACAGGCATACACATAGCACATTTAAATGCACACATTTACCCATACGTATGCATTAAGATATAATGTAAACGGAATACTTTTTGTTCACTTAGAACCTAGCCTTGGTGGAGAAGGGGATAACAACTGAACCCAAGCAAGCATATGTTTTTATGGAGAAACACTATTAACATTAGGGTTTGATTTCATAATGCTCTTTCCCTCTTTCCTAAGTTCTCATCTGTAGGTGGATTTACTGAGCACATAGGTAAAATAATGATCTTGTACACTCTTTGAACAGCTTCCTGCTCCAGGAACTACTTTTGGATCCCCCTGTGGTTTTGATTAATGTCTTACCTGTGACTTCTGCAGATCTGAACTGGTTTGCTTCTGCAGGCAAAGGAAAGAGGGGAGAATAAGCTGCAGCACCTGGCCCTGTATCATTGCAACTGGAGCAGAGAAGTCATAAAATGCTTTGCCTTTTAATGAAATAGGATAGAGGGACTCAACGCTTCCCCTCTTGCAGCATTACCATGAAAAATAACTTGGTCATGCCGAGTGGTGTTAGCTGCACAAGCTTTGCATGTCACAGCTAAAGCAGGCAGACGACAACAACAAGAAGGATAGTAGTAATAACCAAAAAAAAAAAAAAAAAAAAAGGAAAAAAGAAAAAAGAAAAAGAAAAGAAAATTGTTGGAAATCTGTCATACAGTCATATTTCCTTTGGTGGGGGAAGGTTAAATCTTCAGCCAGCCAAAAAATCAAGGATGAGATTTTTTCCCTTTAGAAATAATGGATCAGTGGCTGCAAACACTGAATGAAATATGCAGTTGCAGAAAGCTTTCAGTCAAGTGGAGATAACTTCTTCATGGTACAAAGCACTTTCTGTGACCTCAATGTCCTAAATGTAAAGCAATACAGTGCTAGTGTCACAGAAATGAGACTGCTGTGGTTGAATGGGTGAAGGGAGTGAGGGTATGATTTCAAAAGGGAACATTTGGGGTGATGCAGATGACAAGGACCAGCCCATGCTTTTTTGTCTGTGTGAGTGTTTTCATTCATTTCACTGTTCTTGAAGTTTTAAACTGCAATTTCTGTGATGCATCTTTGAGTATAACTCACGCATTCCTCCTGTCTGGTATCTGGACTGCAGGCAAGTGAAGATGGAGATGGGTGGGAGGAGGTGGACCAGTGCCTCCAGGTACTCCTCCTGGGAGGGGAACTGGCAGAATATCCCACTCTGGAAGCAAATTTGAAACAAGTAGAGGTGATATCAGGAGGGAAATGTTACCTGGGTAAGGCATAGGATGACCTCCACAGCTGTCCAGAAGGGGATGGTGGGGGTGCTGAGGCATCTTGTTCTAGGCCATCTCTTCTAAGAGGTTAGACAGAGCTCTGGATCATGACCTAAACCTAGCAGAGAGGGTCACAGCTTTGGCTCCTGTAGCAGGGTTGCTGAGCATCCAGAGGAACTATGGACAAGAAGCTTCCTTCCAGCTAGTTCTTAAAGCCCAAGGGGACCAAAGAAAGCCCTGCAGCTCTTAATGGCCTAGGGGGAGGGTTTGGAGGTCTCAAAAACCACCATCTTACCACCACAGGTGCATTCCTGACAGATGGACATGTAAAGGGAGAAAGCAGCACATGTAACAGTCTGACCATATGCCCTTCTCCCAGCCTCCCATAGGATGTTCTCACTCCCTGACACAGGCCTGAGTCTCCCATCCGTGTCTCTGCTCTGGCTGTGTCAGCTGGTTGGAAGATTATTTCTTGATCTGTGTGCCTGAAGAAGCTTTGCAATTAGCCTATGAGCAGATTAGCAGTGCTTCAGATCATCAGGCCATGGGTAGAAAATGAATGTAGTCAGGAACTGGGGATCATAAAACACAGAGCTGGAGAGCACAAAGACATGAAATCTTCCCCTCCAACTGAGTAGAATGCTGGCAGTATTAAGAGGGCACAGTGACCCCTCAGGTGTGGTGTTTTTCCTCCAACACCTCCAGGTGTGACTGACCCTACGAACACAGCAGCCATTGATGGCTGCAGAGAGACCACAAGGGAAAGCTCCTATGTTTCCTCTGCTTTCCCTGGCTAGTGCCCATCTACAGGCCAGCTGTTGTCAAAACGGGACATTTCAGGAAGAGGTAAGACTAGAAAAGCACAGGCTGGGTAGCAACCTTGTGGCCAGGCAGGAGAGAGTTTGCTTTCCTGTAATGCCATACAGCTCACAGGGCAGCTTGGATATTTTCACCTGTGAGCTACTAGCCCTGCTCTACATGGCTCCTCTCTGCTCTTTTCCCTTTGGGCACAGGGACAGTGCAGGAGCCAGTTTTGTGGATGACACTGGCAGACGTTGCAATGACAAAGCCTGGCCAAAAGCTTAAGGAATTGTGAAAGAAGAAAAAGAATTAAAAAAAAGCTTTTTTGAGTTAAGACCAAACAAAAGAGAGCAGAGGGCCATATGCCCTGGACCATGCTCTGCAACAGGAGGCAGAGCGGGCTTGGTTCATCACATTATTACAATGTGTTATTACGTAGTAATAATGATAGCAATACACAGAGGATCAGTCTCAACTTTTGTCCCAGCATGTCTTGAGTGAAAAGTTCATTAGGAAGCCCAGCCCAAGAGATGAAAGAACCTATGGGACAGAGGAATGGGGAAACTGGGAGAAAGGTGTAAGGAACCAGGAAGGCCATGTGAAAAGAAAGTGTCACTTATTCATTTTAGGAAAAAGAACCTAATTTTATCCTAGATGGAAGGGAAAATAGGGGATATTTGGATAGGAGTACAATCTTTCCAATTACACATCAGTCTTGTGCACCAACTACTACAGAGCTGGGGTAAGAGGAATAGAAAAAGAATATAAAAGAGTTTTTTCCTTCCTTCTCTCTGAGTGGGCCTGGTGCCCATACAGAAAATAGAATCATGGACTCATTTAGGTTGTAAAAGACCATTAAGATCACCAAGTCCAACCATAAACCTAATACTGCCAAGTCCACCACTAAAACATAATTTGAGCTGCCTGTACCATAGGGGGTAATGTTAACCCAGCAGAATTACAGAGAGTCTTCGTGTCCAAACTACAGCCAACAAATGCTGCGGTAAGAGATAAAAAAGAAAAACTGAAGATAAATGTATTGGGATGTCCTCAGGGCAAAGCACATGTTCTAAGCCTGCCCTAACCTCCACCCTAACCCCAGAGTCACTGTGCCTTGTGCTGTACTTGCAGGTGATAACTCCGCCTGTGGGTTTGCAAAGCAGCAGCTTTATTTTGCTCATTTAAGGATGACAAGGAGATTGGAAGGAGAGAAAAACATTATCTATATTTTGTCTCAAAAATATTACAAAAATAGATTATGTAGACCAAAGTCCTTCCGATTTCTTACCAGATGAGTGGAAATAACAAATTCATTATGTTTTAATTCCAGTCCTGGACAGAAACACAGTCTTTGAACTCCCTCAGAACCGACTGTCCAGACAATCTTGCCTCTAAAGGAGTCAAATTCCATCTTACTAAAGCTTGGACTGAGCTCAATAACCATGAAAAATCGGGCTGATAAGAGGGAACTATTTCATGGAGCAGCCAGTTTTCTCTAACTGCAAGTTGAATTTTCAGTAGCAACACAGAGCTGAAAAACACCACATCACAACATCGTTGTCCAGATTCATATCTCTGCTACACATTATATTATCCTAATTTAGGCTGTTGTTCTTTGTTTTAGAACCTGAAGATACAAGTTTGCTTTAAGACTGTCTGCTCACGATACCCCTAATTTAATTTCTTGTACCAAAAGTCAGTCAAGAGATACAGTAGAATGATGGTGTGTTTACTGCTGAAGAAAATTATTCTATGGAGAGAAAATCCAGCTGCATTTTGGGAGGGGTGCAATCAGCCACTTCCAGATGAAACAGACCCTTCGGAGTTGAGAAGAGCAGGTGGCTGGCAATGAATAATTTGTCTGCTGGATTGAGTCTCCTGTTACTACCTGTGGCTAGTGAAAAGTGGGCTGCAGGTCCTTCAGATATACTTGATTATTTGAAACACATTGCAAATCTTAAATTCAGAGGCTCAATTGATTTGAAACACCATTCTTCAGGTGCTCAATATTTGAAAGCTGCAAGCTGGTCATCCTTAGGCAGAGATTGCTACATGGATATTTCAGCAGGAATTATCATTCCTACTAATGTAAGATCCATTTTTCAGTACTCCACAGGCACATTTTTGAAGTTCAGTTTCCACAAATGTCCAAGCCAAAAAAACCCCTTCTATATCAACATGCAGCAGGGCAAGCACAAGAGAAACCATTACTTTTCTGATTGTTTGAAGCATTCAGAGTGTTATTCCTAGAAATTCTTTTCATAGTATCTACAACATTTCACATTAAAATATTTTTATTATGTTTCCGTACTGTTATGCTGTTTTACTGCTTTATAGTAGTGTTTATCCACTGAGGACAGGCAATTCTGGAAAGCAGGACAGGAAGGGAAAGTCAAACATCCTGGAAAGAGTTAATGTTCTTAATTAATGTTAGTTTATTGCTATTGCACTTGTTAGAAATGTTGCTTGCTTGCTTCCCATAACCATTATGGTGCACTCATACCCATTTGGGTTATTGCACCTGCACACCAGGTAGAGGCGTATGTTTGCAGTTCAGCTTATTTATGTGACCAATGGCCCAGACTGATGTGGGAGGCTGAGCCTTTTGCCAACCACCCCTTTTGATGAGATCTTACTTTTCTTCTTCTAAATCCTATTTTCATGCCCACCCTGCCCCTGTGGAGGATGCAGATCAGCCCAGGGGTGCCATATGCCTGTTCCCGTGGCCAAGATAGGTAGTGGGGAGGGGATACTGGGGTGCCCAGCATGGGGGCAAAGTCGTGGTCTGGTCAGGCTGCTTCACGAGCCTTGGCGGGGTTAGTTCATATTAGAAAAATCCAAGAGGTAGCAGTGAAAGGACAGTTTTGAAAGGTTGCAAATGGATGTCTCTCAGTCAGGGCTGCCCTCCTGAGCTCCTGTGCTCCACCTTTGAATTTGAATGTCATGATAAGATAAAAGCAAAAGCAGGTTTGCATTAGGCTGAGCAAACAAAAAGAGAGCAGGACTTTTCCATTTAGAATCCCAGCCTATGCAAAGTGTCTCATTTCCCCTACCCTTTTTCTGGCTGCAGCACAAACCAGGCTATCTCAACACAGTTGTTGACATCTACTCAAATCAAAATGCATGAAGTAATCTTTGTGAAGGTCACAGTGACCTGAGTGCTTAGCACAAAATTCTCACATAAGCTGAGTTTTCTGGCACAACCTTGTTTGTAGCTAGGGAACCAGGCATTTTGCTTGATAGAGACATGATCTTTCGTTGGCTTTGCTCATTCCCAGCCTGACTTGGCTGCGCCAGAAGTACAGTTGGGCTGAAAAATGGCTGCTGATCAGACAAAGTGAATTCAAGGACACGGCTCAACGTGAGCGCTGAGAAACTGCTGCATCACTTTTGAATGAGGGGAACCAACTCGCACTTTCCTCTTTGCCAAATTAAATAAGGAGCAGTTGCAAAGAAATGAATTAAATGCATTTTTGCTAGAGAGAAGATGGTGGGGCAGCAAGTAAAGGGTGATTTCTAAAAGAGTCTGCAGATTTCGAATCACAGTGAGACTCCAGGAACCTACCTCTCCGCAGGTCGTTTCAAAAACTTCGCTGTAATGTGTTTCTCCAACTGTGGTAGAAGTGGGAACAGCTACAAAATTTGACATCTCAAAACTTGGCTTTAGCATGGATTTTCTTTTAAAAATATTCATTTTGATTAGAGTGCAATAACTCTAATACTAACATTACTCGTACACTTAGGGCTAGTCTGAAATATAAAGTATTATGTGATGAGGATTGAAGTGGATCTCTCAACTACCACGTTCTTCCACTCCTCTGAATATTGTGCTGTCATTAATACTAAGACCCAATACTACCGAAAAAGCACTGCAAAAAGACAGTGGTTTAAAGCAACAAGGAAGGGGGCCTCAAGTGCATGTTATGAAATTGCCCTTTCCTACCTCTCACCCAGACCCCTGCCCTTGGTTGCCCAAGCTCAGGGTGCTCAGGGAAGAGGGCTGAAGGATAGTAAAAGATGTGTAAAGTCTTTTCTATACACAGTCATCCCAAACATGACTTGAGAGGTGAAGGAGGGCTTTTCTATTACATGTTAACATTTTAAAAGTAGATGAAATATAATTAAAAATTAAGTATTATGAAAAACACTTACTTTAAACTATTTTTTTACAAAACTTATTTAAAAAATACTATGTGGAAATTAGAAAAAAATCCCCCCCCCAATCTCCATGTCTCCTGATATATGCTCCGAATGAGTCCTCAGTCATGTCTAAAGCTCTTCACCTTAGAAAGGAAGCATTTAAGAAAATCACATACGAAAAATAGGTTATTATGTGTTGTTACTGACTGTGATAAAATCCCATTAGTGTGGGGAGCCAATATAATGTAACAGGAGGGTGTAAAGTTATTTAACACTGCCAAATAACACTGAAGCAAAAGCAAAAGCACAACCAGCTCCAAAAAGGAGCATGGCACAAATGGACACAAAGAGTAAATGCAGTGATGAAAGCCACACACAGACCTTTTTAAAAAAGCATCTCTTCCTCAGGTGCAGCACAGCATGGAGGGTGCAGAAATGCTCTGCTGCAGCACCAAGCACAGAGCCAGCCTTGCCTTCTTAGATCAGGCAAGGTTTCTTCACGGAGTATGATGAGCTGTAGTTAAGACATGAACATCCAGGAAAAAAATATGCCAAATAGACCAATTACAAGGAGTGGCAAAGAAACAAACCACAAGTCATTTTCAGAATGTGTCACCTGGTGCTAAAGTGCTCAAAAGACCTGATTCTTTTTGGTGTGGGAATTATTTCATCAAACTGATGGTTAACGCAATTCATTGACCAAAGCCATGTCTTCTGGTGAATGTGGAGCCATACCACTGAGGTAAACTAAACTGTTAAGACAACATTGTTTTCACAGAAAAAGGAGACTTTCCACAATTACAGCCAAAACATATATTGAAAGGAAGCTGGAGCACCTTGTCAGCAAAATTCTCCTTTTTTTGGTTAATAAAAAGAACTTGCCATCGACACTAATTAACATGCAATGAAGCTCGAAAGGCTGCCAAGGTATCTACAGTAGCACAGTGAACGGTCAGAAAACTCAGACAAGAACTTAGTGTTCCTGCCTCGTCATGCTTCTTTCCGCCACGTAGGTGGACAGGCTGAAATGGGCTGTGTGACCTCCTTCTGTCAGAAACTATTATTCATGTTATGCCACTAATGCCCCTGGCTAGTTTGACTGCCAAATCTTACATTAAAAACAACAGAAAAAAAGTCATTGGGTGCCTTTCATCTCTCAGGACTCACCGCTGCCACGGTCCCTGCTAAGGCTGAGGTAAACCTCTCGCTTGGCGATGGTCCAGGAGGGCCAGCCCTGAGGTCCTGCTGAGGCTTACAGTAGGAATTACAAAAGGAATCACAGTAGGAATTGCACTGGGAATTGCAAAGTGAATCACAGTGGGAATCGAAGTAGAAATGGCACTGGCAATTTTAAAGGGAATTGCAACGGGAATTGCACTAGGAATCACAAAGTGAATTGCACTTGGAATTGGTCTAGGAGTTGCAAAATGAAATGCAATGAGAATCACAGTAGGAATTGAAGTGTGAATTGCTATGGGAATCACACTGGAAATTGCACTGGCAATTGCAAAGGCAATGGGCATTGCAGTGGAAATTGCAATTGGAATTGCAGTGAGAACCACACTGGGATTGCAATGTGAATCGCAGTGGCAATTGCCCAGCTGCAGCAGGGGTGTGGGAATCCCACCAAAGCTGCTGGTCGGTTTTGGAGACGGGTGGGCAAGCACAGATGCACCACTGTGTACCCTCTGGATAACTCCACACAGCGTCTTGCCAGTGTGTGTCCCACCTGGTGTATCTCTCACCATCTTGCACTGGCTGTGTGGAGCTGCCTCTTCTAGCACACCTGCAGTAAGTCAGGGGCATTGGGTATGGAGAGAAAGCCCCTCATGGGGGGCATTTTGGTTGGATGGTGAGCTGACGGGCTTGTGTGATTTAATCCTTTTTCAGGAACCTCTGGGGAGCCTATAAAATTTGTTAGCATGGCTCTGAGTCTTTGCCTTCTCAGGAAAGGGAATAGTATATTATTATAGCATCTTTGGTCCTGAATTGGTGAAATCAGTGGGTGGCAGGTAAAGTGATGAGCACCCGTCACTGAAAGGGCTGGCAAGGCAGTAGAGCAGCTTTGTACAGCACCAGGGAAGCCCTTCGATTGTGGACCCCACAGGAGCTGGAGGGCAGGCAGTGGTGCCCAGTGGCCAGGCCACCCTGGTGAGGTGAGGGACCCCCCTGCATGAGTGCTCGCTGGCAGCTCTCGTTGGGACAATGCTCATGGCCAGCCCTGCATGTGTGACCCCACTTTAGCTACTGTCTGATAATCTGCATAAGCGATACTAAATCACTTAGAACTCAGGCTGGATACGGTAAAGCCTCCCATTAAGCACTGTATATGTGGGAAGCAGGATCAGGATGGCCTCTTAAAAGGTGGTCAGGCTGGTTATGCCACCCTGTAGTGAAGGTACGTATTCTGAGCAAGAGTTAAAAGCAGACTTTCCTCAACAGCGAGGAAGTTTATGGTCTGCTATGGCATTTTGTGAAATGAAATAGAGGCTTACATGCAGTGATAACTTCAGGTGTCACAGCCATATAAGCTAGGAGAGGACTCCCACTTTGAGAGGTTAGCTTGTTCCCAGTGTTCCCAGTAAGGACATGTTTATCTTGTTTTCATTTGGGCTCTGAGTCAGGAAGGTAATAAAAACTAACTCTTCTGAGTGTTCTTGCACTTTGTGTGTGTTTTTACAGGAATTTACAGACACCTGAAAAGGATATTTGCAAAATGACCTATGATCCTTAACCTGCAGTACACACAATAAATCTGCCACCCTAACCATTGCCAGCCTTTTTGAATGAAAGGGTGTATTATAACAGCACATGTGTACGGCTACGGGGCTGTATATCTTATTGGACCTCGTACTCCAATCAACATTTAAAAATAAAAGAAAACCTATATACAACTATCTACACATAAATTCTCTTGCAGTGATTTGGCTCTCCCTTCTCCCTCACCCCTTTCCGCCCTGACTGATGGCTTTATTATTCAAGGGACAGTAATAAACATCCTAGCTAAGCCAATGAACTTCTTCTCTCACATGTAAATACCTCCTTGGAGGATACAACAGAAGAGTAATGACTTTTTTATCTCCATTTTATTCAATGTAGATGAAATAACTGGTCATCAAAACGTAGGTTTGGATGTGATAGATTCCCAGTTTATACCTGGACAGCAAAACAGACATTCAGTGGGAGAAGAAACCAGTCAGCATCTTTAAAGGGAAGGATGTTGCAAACTACTTTAGGCTTAGGGTAGCACTATATGAGTAACTGCCTGAATCTAAACATAGGGTCAGATCAACCTAAAATATTTTTTGTTTTTCCTCACCAAAGTAAAATTGAGAAAAGGTAATATTCAAATTCAGTCAAACAACATAATATATAACATGCTGATTTTTGTTCATGTTGTAAAAGCCAAGGGAATGAAGGCTGGATTCACAAAGCCGCCTGCAAAACTTCTTTGTGCCACTCCAGCTCTTGGAGCAGCAAATATATACTATAAACTCAGCCTCATATCCACCTTCTACCTAAGAGGATTCAGCCCAGCTCCTAGGACCATGTCACAACCACAGGGCCCTGGAGTTCTCCAGGATGAGCTCAGCCTTTTCTAATAAAGTAATTTTTCATTGATGACATAAATATTCATTAATCCGGAATATAACCTTCTTAACCCATTGGTTAGGTGCCTCTGAAAAGGAGAAGACCTTAGTAGGTTGGCCAGGAAGCAGGTCCTCCATTAATAACAATCTATTTGCTGATGAGGCTGCCCCTGAATTTCGCTCTCTTAATACATTTATTTCTTCCAAATCTTCAACAAAATGAGTAATACAGTGTGCCTGTTTTTCCCTTGGCTGAGCAGAGGCTCCTTTAATAAACTCTCACATCCTAAATTTTCTATACATCTGAGGAGATAATGTACACACAGAGCTATGCCCATACTCTCTCACATGCACACAGTGATGACTTTTGCTGACATTTTCTGTTCAAGCACAGTTCTGATCTAACACTTTGATTTTAAAAACTAATAAACCAGTTAATATTGTAAATAGCCTATAAAAGTTTTTAAAACATTCAAACCATTTTCCTTGGAGGCCACTGATGATTTTGTTTTGACTATATAAATATTTTGCATATTTTAGTCTTAAAAATAATCACCTTGCAGGGGAACGTTTTAGCATGGCAAAGGGACTGACAATGACCACAAACAGTCACAGTTTTTCAAAACACAGTATCTCAGCATTTCTCTGATTTAAAAAACTTTGTTGCCTACTAAACAGCCTGCTATAGACAAAATCTGCATGGTATGCCAAGAAAGCATGTACCCAAATTTTTCAGACAGCTGTCAAGGTCAGGCAGACTTTCCCAGCAAAGAATGTGGAGGAGAAATAAAAAAAAGACCCCAAGGATACAAACAAATGCTGTATGCTCTGTATTGAGCACGTATTGAGCTGTACCCTCAGAAGGTTTAACCATAGGACTTACGTATGCCCTGCCTGGGTTTCTGACGCAGCAAAGGGCTAGCTGGCCCACAGTGCATGATGAAAGAGTTCAAAGGGTAATCTATACCATCATGTGGAGGTGAAAGCTGGCAGCTGCCCTGCCCTTGCTAGCAAATGACTGCTGCTTTGTCCACTGCCTTGGATCCCCGTACAGAGGGGCTCCCTGGGAAACAACTCACCCATCTCGCTTCCAGCATTCACCCACCAGTGCACCGCTCTTGTCCTGGCATTTGCCATAGTGCACGAATGCATGAAAGGGTGGGTGCAGTGCAAAACCCCCCAGGCTTGATTTTGAGATGTACAGCTCCAGATGGGACAGCCTTTGTGCCAGCCCTCGTGCCAGCCCTCTTTCCACAAAGAGTCGGGGTTGGGAATCCCCTTTCTAGGAAAGAATGGAAATGAAACACTATTTTTAAGACATTCTCTCCGAACTTTAGGGGAGTGAGGAAGGAGAAAGAAGGGCAGAGAACGGGTGGTCCTGCAGCACTCACAGAGGGATGCAGAGTGAGGGCCAGGCTGAGAAAAAGGATGCTCTCAATCTTTGACAGCACCTTGCTCACTTTCCTGCTTTGTTAAGAGAAGTGGTTGAAGCTGGAAAATAAGACAGAGATTTCCAGTTTCCTCTCAGCTTCCCTGTAGGAAGACTGTCCATGCTGGCCGGTGAGGCCAGCGGCATGTGGGGGGCTGTGTGTGTGCGGCCCCTGGGGAGGCAGCGCTTCTAGGCTGGCTTTCCCAGCATGCGCTGCCCAGATGTGCTGCTTCGAGCATGTCAGGATGGGGCTGATTTACTGCATCTGTACAGGCCATCTGTAGGGTAGGAGAGTGCTTGTGTGATAAATACCCCAGCCATGCTGAGCTCACTTCACATGCACCACGGAGATGATTTGTTTGCAGGCAGTGGTCTTTTGTCCAGCATTTCTGCATGTCCAGCAGAGACATAATGACAGCTGGGCTGCTGGAAAAAAAATCCAAAATCCCCAATCCCATCTACACAACATTTCCAGGCAGAAAAATAGCCATATGCATGGAAAGCCACCTCAGTACTGCTGTCACCTTCATGGTGAGAGTGTATTGCTGGGACCCACTCTGGTAGCTCCTGCTTGTATAAGTGGCTTGCCAAAACCACTGAGGAACCTCACTGGAGTCCCTGACTACCGGATTTACATCCCATGTGTTTTTTCTTTCCTGGCTCAAGGCATGCATAACTCAGTAGTGAACGTGGCTTGATAACGGCAGACAGAAGAAACAGCTATTGGCCAGCTGTTATCCAGGGCCTCCATTTTCCTCCCTAATTGGGATGAGGCAACACAGCAAGGTAACGAAGCAATCCAGGGGAGCTGTAGCAGCCAGCAGTGGCCGTACAGGTGCCTCATCCCACCCGCAGCACTGAAAGGCTTTTTAAAGCAAGTGTTTTAAAATGCTGCAGGGTCCCTGCTCTGAGTGGCCGAGGATGTATTGCTATTTATAATCATCGGGCGGATGATCCACAGCTTTGCACTTACACCATTAAAGGTAGCATTAGCACCAGGACCCTTTATGCAGCAACATGAGAGAAGCCTGAGAAACAAAGCCCTCTGAAAGGGCTTTGTCACCTTCCCTTGATCATGCAGCGGTCTCTTACAACAACCCCCAACCCCGTACATTTCGATTACCATACACTGGTGTTTCTACCTCTTTCCCCAACTCGTAAAAATCACAGCCAATAAACACAAATCACCACCTGAAGGAGTCGGTGCTTTCCTCCCACTTTAATATACTTGCCCATACTTCAAAGAAACCGGGAGAGATTCTCATGCAGGCAGTGCCCAGGCTGCCTAGTCCCAGGCAAGGATTAGCTACATGTGCACTTGGAACAATCTGCTCTTGGTTTGCTTTAACATGGTTTTTATCCCTCTAAATCACTCTCAGACATTTGACCTGACAGCAGGGTAATACATGACCTGTTTTGGGGGCAGAGGGTGGTGAAGGGCGGGAGAATTTGCTCTTTTCTTGTTCAAAACAGAAAAATGCCTCCTGTGTCTTGCTGGCTGAACTGTTATTTTTGTGGGGAAATTTTCTTTACATTTTCTCCATTCTTTCCCAATGGTAGTTCTATTTTAAAATGCCAAGATAAAGGCAATGACTTCCAAGGCTCCATAATGAGAAGCTTTAGTAGGAACTATCAGGGGAGACACAGACACCACTGCCAACACATGTAACCCTGCAAAACAGAGGGAAGGTAACTGACAGGCACTAGTAACAGGAGAGGGAATGTAAGCACCTTGGAGCCAGAGCTATCTTCAGCCTGGCCTTGCTTTCAGCAGGGGTCCTGGCAGGGCTGCACAGGCATTGGTGCAGCACTGATTCCACCTGCCTGCCACGCTAGCAGGTGGGGAGGGTGGGGAGGCAGGGGGCGCCTAGCCACAGCACCAGCTCCCTGGCTGGGCTTTTCCCACCCTGTTCCTGCAGATGCCTGCTGGAGGGCCTGGGCTTGGACAATGCCAGTGCTGCAGAGCAGGAAAACAAAAGTAGCTTTTCATTCGTGGCTCTTGCGCAAACGGTGGCACTTTAAAACTTTCCAGGAGTTGCATGTGACTCCCATTAAAGTCAATATGAGTCATGTGGCAAACAACCCCCCAAACACTTTGAAGATATACTGCAATTCATGCTTTTCTGACCCCCACCAAAAAACAAAAAAGAAAAAGGAAAACTATTGTAGACCGGGACTTCAAGGACAGCTTTGCAAGAGCAGTTCTCTTTCCTTGTTTGCTCCTAGACATAAATCACTGCAGGAGGGAGCACAATCAGTTAGGCTGTTAGTTGGTGATGGTGTGGTGATGACTGAGGAAGGGAGGGAAAAAAGGGTGTGAAAAGTGTTGGCAAAAAACTATATTGAATACTTAAGCCTCATACAAAGGTACTAACTGCAAAGAAACCTGTATGGTTTCGGTACATGGAAAAGCTGAAGTCCTAACAGAAACTGGGGGGAAGCTGTGCTCCTGGGTCTGTGTCAGTGCCAGACCTCCCTGGGGAGATGGTCGATCAGGGGAGTGGAAGACATGTGGGTCTCACTGTCCCCTGCCCGGGTGGTCTGATCTAGTTCAGCTAACACTTGGCTTCAATGCTGCATTTGGGGCTGGTAGTACCCACCATGTGTGCATCCCCACAGTGAGGGTGAAACACAGCCTGGCTGGTGCAGCTAACCAAGAGCTCATTCTTCCAGAAGTCCAGGCTTGAGTTTCGACTGGAAATCAGTGGGAATTCCTCCCCCATTCTCCCTTGCAAGGAATAGCCCAGACGTTAATTTTCCTCCCGCAGACATGTGCCCAAAGCCCACCACTGAAGAGAGCAACCAACAGACAAAGCCTCCTGAAGCTGTGGTTTAGGTCTCCAGCTGCTTTTCCCAGGGATACAGATTTTTAAGTGACCAGCTGTAATGCTTACCAAAACAGATTTCTCCTTAACAGGAAATGTCAGTGCTCCAGCACAGACAGTATTTCCTAAAAAGAAAAAAATGCCCCTTCGTTTCATTAACAGCTGCTTATAAGTCCCTATCCCAACACCAGGCACACTGGAGCAGCAGAAGCTCTGTGACCCTTGACACAGCATCCTCAGCCCCTTATCCAAAAATTCAGAGTCTTTCACAGCCCTGCTGTTGGATCATACAGGGCCCCTGAAACCTTTCCCAAAGAAAATGGTACAAATCCATTTATTTCCTTGGAAAAAAAAAAACCAACAAAAAAAACCCCATCATCTTCTGACAGGAATCATGATCAGAAATTGCTCTGTTTTTTAGATACAATCATTGAAACAGCCCCACAAACTCTCACTCTGACAGTGAAAAACCCTCTAAAGATAAGCTGTTCATCACAGACCCTCTGACTGCCTCAGGTTTCTCCACAGTTTAATACTCCTGACAGCCACTGAAAGCTGGATCACCTGTACCCCTGCTCCCATGGCTGTGACTCAAGTTCCCTTGGGCTGCTCCTCCTGGCTCCCTGCTGCCACCAGTGGGCTGAGGAACAATGCCTGAGCCAGAAGAGCGCCCGAGACATCACTTCCATGTATCCATGCTGCAAAACCCTCCCCAGTGCCATAAATCTTGCCCTCCAGCCTCACCATTACAGGGTGCCAGGAGAGGCAGGCAGCTGATGTTGTCCGTCCCAATACTGACACTGTGCCAAGGTCACTGTGACTGACTGGTGCTCCCAGGTGAATGTCACCTAAGTGGCCTCAGCCTCCATGTCCTGACACCCCTCAAGAAGTTCACCTCATAGTGTTCCTTAAAAAAATGTTTTTGCATCTCTCTAGCCCCTAAGGAGCCGCAATAAAAGAGGATGAAAGATTTATCAGTGCAGCGACAGAATGGCAGCTCAGTGAGTATTAAATAACTACAATAGAAGTAGACAGGATTTGTTTTGATGAATAGTAAGTAGAACAAATGAAAAATTCAGTTTCCAGAGAGAACTATGCACTGACTGGACTTAGATTAAATGGATAAATGGAGGAAAATGGAGGAGTGAGAAGTTTTTGGTAATTCCTTGATATTTTGTTTTGACAGTTTCAGAATAAATTGTTTCAACACATTATTTTGAGAGGATGTTTTTATTCTAAAATCCACATGAATTGAGAAATAATGAAACAGCATGTCATGCATTATCCTCAATCAAAGTGTGATTTCTTTTATCTTTTTTCTAATTTAGTTGCTGAACTATTGAAAAAATAATCCATTCAGGTAAGGCCAAGCAAAATCAAGGTTGATAAGAGGTCTGATAATTTGATTGCCATCCACTCGTGTCCCTGCCTGGCATGTAAAATTATTTCAGGAAATTAAAACCTCTATAATGGCAAAAGTAGAATATACTTTTCTGTGCTTACCTCTTCTAACATTTATTCTTCATTTTATCTTTCCCTGTCCTTGTCTCACTTTTCATCTTGTGTGGGATTTCTTTATAAAAGATGTTTTGTCCCCAGAACAGAAAGCACAATGATGATCAGCGGGTGACAGATGACACCCAAGAGAAAATGCAGTGCTGCTCTACAGCCCGTTCATCTGGATGCCTGGGATTAAGGTGGATGCAGTTTTCTTGGCTAGTGAAATGCATCTGTCCAGAAAGTAAATGCATCTCCCTCAGGCTTCAATGTAACCTCTACCTTTATTTCCAGAGTAGAAGAACTCAAGAGGCAAAATCGAGCCCACTTGTATTTTCCCATCCCAGTTACACACCTTTGCACGTCGAACTTCCCAACCATTTCCATGACAACAGATTGTAGACTGACTTTTTTTTCCTCCATTGGCAGTGAATTTCTAAACCAAGGATTTATGAAGTATCCTTGTTAAGAGATGCATTGGGATCTGACAGACATGCCATGCGTTTCTGAAATAACTCACGCCTGGCTGTCAGGAGGGTAGGGTGCTTTGTGAAACACCATGCTTAACATTCACACCGCCACCATCACTAAGTATTGCCTGATTGCGCTGAAGCCCCGGTAAGTGGTGAGCAGATACAGCATGCCGTAAATCACTTGCCGTATCCTTGCTTTTATGCTTTTGTAGTTTTATTGCTTTACTTTAGCTGCTGGCTCTTGTAACTGAATCAATTAAAAGTTTACTTATCATGTATCATACTTGGGTAGGGAATGTGTGGGTACTTCCAACCCCATCCCTGCAGCAGGGCCAACAGCATGATCACCCGTGGCTCTCCCATCAGCGCACACCACGTGCCAGGCTGGCACGTGGGGTGCTTGGGGCTACCTCAGGACCCAGATTCTGCCCAGAGCAACTTTCTAGCTCCTGCCACCAAGAGCAAGCAGGAGGCAAAGTGGAGCAAGCAAATAAGGACCAGCAGCTGGCCCCAAAGACCCTCAGCGAGTGGAGTTATGGCCCTGGCAGCAAAGCCTTAACATGGTACGGGTGAGCCCAGGCACAGAGAGAATAAAGCGCTGTTAGCTTGGTGCTTCTCCACAAGTCACCTTGGTCCAGCTCAGCTGCACAGAGAAACAGTTCAAAGAGCAAAGGGAGGGTAAAACAGACCTCAGGAGGAGAAAGGCCTCTTTAAAAGCCCTGGTTTGATTTGTAGTTCAGCAAGTTCACAAGAACGGTTGCTCAAAGCAGAAGGAAAGGTTAACGTGTGAATGCTTCACCTCTGAAAACCTGGGTACCACTCCTGACTGTGTCACAAGTAAAAAATTAGGTTTTTTCCAATACAGAGAAAAATTAATAAGACCTTTAATGAGTCCATAAAAACATTAGGATAGCTTTAGTCACTTTCTTTTTAGTAACTATTAGGCTTGTACATATTCTTAATGGAAGTACAGAGTGAGAAAAGTGCTTCCTTATGAAGAAAAACGAGGAAATGGCTGCTAAAAGTGGAACAGTCAAGGCTGTGGAAATGTTACTGGTTCCTCCATCCATGCGAAGAAATGGAATTGAGAGTCAGGGGAGAGGGAACTGCCAGGCGAAGGAATCTTGAACAGCAATGGCACAGCTGAGACATGTACAGGACACTTTGGGGCGATTACTAAATGTTTCTGTATTACAATTTTTCCTTTGAAAAACAGCAGACCTAACTAATGTAAGGAAAACCCATTTTGGTAGGATTTTCTCTTATTTGTCAATGAATGCTCACTACCTTTGCTAGGTTAGTTCTGTCTGGTTACATTAATGTCAGTAATGTAGATTCTCTCTTCAGAATGAATTGAGAGATGGAGGTAAAAATCTTACTACTAAAATCAAAGGGTACTTTTAATACTGTAACAGCCTCCCTTGGAAACAGAGCCTTAAGTCCAGAAATACCACAGAAAGGGAAATCCTTTAAACTGTTTTCTGCATCTTTTTTTTTTTTTTTTTTGCTCCTACACTTTATATTTTTTATATTTATTTTAAAGTACTTTCAACAATGCTAACTAAGAAGTTAGGATGCAATTCCTAATGTTGTCACAGCACTCATCTAACTGCTGTTGATTCTTACTTGCTTGCTTCCCTCTGCCTCCTGCTTTCCTTGCTACCTGCTAATCTGTTAAGCAGCAAGTCTCCAAGAAGCACTTCCAGATCTGCTGTGGGCAGCTCAAACCCCTCAAAGCTTATCTGCTCTGCAGTGGAGCAGCCCTTATAACTCACTCCACCTGGCAAGTCAGGGCAAGCTGCCACTGAAGCCAGGAGCAGAGCACTGTGCACCTGGGACAGTCTGGGTGGCAGCAGGGTGTACCCGTGCTGTCCAGCCCCACTGGAAGTCCAGCTGGGAGACCACCAGAAGTAATGACATGGGGCAAATCACCAGCTTCACTAGCAGTTCAACAACATGGTCCCTTCCTTGTGCCTTAGGAAAGGTGCTGACAGCATTTCACAGCACTCTGTGTTAATGGTGTCATTTCCACATCTGCTATTCAATTGTCCCCTGAGTCTCCTAGGTGCCTCCCAGAGGCATTTCCATAGGGTCCCTCCAGAGGCTTTTGCTGTGCATTACTGTATGGTCTGAACTATGCATCCACAGCAGAGGTGCCTGCCACTTCACTTTCCTGGGCATTTTCCCAGCCCAAAGCCTTCTGGTCCAGTCAAACAAGGGGACCTGCACAGTGCCCAGGGAGCATAGCACATCCTATGACAGCTGTGCAAGGGCTATGCTTTCCTTGGTCAGGGTTGGAGGGTTGTTCATGGGAGACGAGGAAAGATCAGGGAATATTCAGAAAGTAAGAAAAAAAAGAGGCAGAAGTAGCCAAGGCCACCCTGGCTGGACAGGAACAGGCAGAGGGCTGAACTGGTCCTTGCTCTCCCCCAGCCCAGCTGTCTCTGCTCTCTGGGCACCCCAGTTCAGCTGCCTCCAGTCACAGGTCCCAGCACCCTCTGCCTCGGCCTGCCGGAGAGGCAGGAGTGGGGCTGGCCAGGCCCCCAGGGGCATGTTGCATGAGATAAGTGCCTATGCCAAAAGAAAAGGAAGGGAGTTTCTTTTAGGGAACAAGGTGGAACAGTTCCCCTAAGCATGCAGGCAATTTCTGGGGTCAGTTGCACCAGGCACATGTATGTGTGCTGGTGTGCCTTGCAGTTCTGGGGACTAACTATGGCAGCAGGCTTGTCAGCCCTGGGTGCTGGAGATGGTGGCACCAGTATGGGCACCTCATGTACCCACAGAGCTCTCACCCCATGTGTGCATCTCCTACAGAAAGCTGCAGCTTCACTGGCAAGACTGACCAGCCTCTCCCTCCAAAATCTTCACTGTTTCCATCCATTACAGCAGCAGGAGCCCTGGAGCAGATATTCAGCTCCACATAACACCTCAGCGTGTTGGTCGATGAAAAAATGAACATGAGCCGGCTTCAGTGCATGCTCGCAGCCCAGAAAGCCAACTGTATCCTGGGCTGCATCAAAAGGAGCGTGACCAGCAGGTCGAAGGAGGTGATCCTGCCCCTCTACTCTGCTCTTGTGAGACCTCACTTGGAGTATTGTGTGCAGTTCTGGTGTCCTCAACATAAAAAGGACATGGAACTGTTGGAACAAGTCCAGAGGAGGGCCACGAGGATGATCAGGGGACTGGAGCACCTCCCGTATGCAGACAGGCTGAGAAAGTTGGGGCTGTTCAGCCTGGAGAAGAGAAGGCTGCGTGGAGACCTCATAGCAGCCTTCCAGTATCTGAAGGGGGCCTACAAGGATGCTGGGGAGAGACTCTTCATCAGGGACTGTAGTGACAGGACAAGGGGTAACGGGTTCAAACTTAAACAGGGGAAGTTTAGTTTGGATATAAGGAAGAAATTCTTTACTGAGAGGGTGCTGAGGCACTGGAATGGGTTGCCCAGGGAGGTTGTGAATGCTCCATCCTTGGCGGTGTTCAAGGCCAGGTTGGATAAGGCCTTGGGTGGCATGGTTTAGTTTGAGGTGTCCCTGCCCATGGCAGGTGGGTTGGAACTAGATGATCTTAAGGTCCTTTCCAACCCTAACTATTCTATGATTCTATGTGGCCAAGGACACTGTGGAAGCCAAGTTTCTGTATCAAACCTCATTTTCTCTACATACCCAGGAATCAGGGATACAACATCCCTGCATGCATTTACAGAGCACCCCCTTATTTCCATCTAGTCCTTTGGAATTACCAGCGTGGGCTGCCTAAAGAGCAGGGTACAGCAGTTCACTGTTGCTTTAGCCTGTGGCTCACACATCCAGAGCATGCTGATCACATCCCACCAGGTCTGACAGAAGTGGACAGAAAGGTGAGCAGTGAGGTCCATCAGAAAACTCAGCTATGCGAGCACTTTACATGGGTCCTGCCTTCACAGAGGTGGCAAAGCCTGGCACTGGGCACTACCAACAGCACTCAGCTCAGATGTGCTACTCACTATGTGCCAAAGCAACTCTTGCGTTCCTCACATTTGCCTTACAGAGGTCACATTAGCCTGTAAAGCCCTGCCATGTTCAAGACCCCAGACATGACAGCCTGCCTTCCCATGCAGCATCCTTTATCTTGTCAAGACAAGCAGCCCACCACCACCTTTCCTTGCTGAGGATGCCAGGCAGCAAGGTACACAGGTCTTGCAAAGTGCAGCACCTGCAAATCTTTTAAACTTTGGCCCCAGGTCCTTGCAATCCTGCAGAGAGGTGGGATAAGCTCAGCATGCTGCAAACAATTACAGGGAGGTGGAGGAGAGACGAGCATCACTCGGCTCTGTAGCAGTCAGCAAGCAGATGGCTCTCTCAGCTTGCTTCGATACTGAGCTCCAAGGCTCTGAGGAAGGACAAAATCTATCCACTTTCCTGGGGGCTGGGCTTTTAAAACCTGTACTTTATGCACTACAGTAGTATAAATCCTAGACTTGATCACTTTCCCACTTCCAGGCCAAGACCCCCCAGCAATGCTGAGGCAGACCCTTGCATACCCGTGGTACGCAAAGCCCGACTAACACGTCCCATCTGCCGCAGTGAATCAGCAAAAGCCATCAGTATTTCCCAGCAGTATTTTGGCACCTGCCCACAGTATGGGTTGACAGCCTCACCTGTTATTTCCTGCCACAAGAATAATAAGCTTGCATTTTTACAATGCTTTTCAGTGGAAAGTTTCCCAAAGTATTTCACAAACAGCACGAAGCGTAGGAAAAGGGACTGTTCCTGCCAAAACCTGAAGCACAGCCATTCTGTTCTGGAAAACAGCAGCTGCTAAATAATGAAGAGAAACAACACAGAGCTTTTTAGGAAGCAAAAGCAAATGGCTGGAGGAGTGTGGAAAGACCTCCTGGAAACTTAGCTAGAATTAATTTGAAATAAACCAAAAAAGCTGCAGATATGTAACTGTCTTGGCTTTAATTTTAATTTCTAAAGGCTTCCTTTTGTTATTTGTGTGCCAGTCGCAACCAGGCTCCTGCTTCTTTGGAAGACAACCAAGGAAGCAATTTCTGCCTTTATTGAAAAAAACAATGCTGAAGAACATTTAGATCACTTAGAGGTCCTCCAGTCAGCAGAGCAGCAGGCTCTGAGGAATGCTGCTCAAGGAGCAGGAGTTTCTGAGGTGATCTCAGAAGTGATAGCAAAGATCTCAGAAGTGATAGCAAATATCTTTGAGTTCTCACACAGGAACAGGGAAATTTTGGAGGCACAGCTGGGATACAGATCAGGATAAGGTCTCTGATGATACGTCTCAAGGTCAGAGCTGCATGCCTACATTTCTGTTTTCATCAATGGAGACCCAGTCAATAGAAGGTGGGGAGAAACCTTCCTCATCCCAAAGTAGACGCTTGATGGCTCAGCTGAATTCCAATCTGTACCATACACTAGCATCTGAACTTCGATACTTTGTGCCATCTGCAACTCCCAGGGGTGTCCAGAGCGTTCAGGTGAGGCTGACATATGAGACATGGCCAAGGATGCCTTTCTGAAGTGGCAGCTGGAGGCCAGGGCAGGACCTCAGACATCTCAGGAGGCATCAGGACAGCCATGTTTATCCAACTCCCTCCCACCTTGGATCCTTCCACTCTGCAATGAGAGTGCAGAAACCTCATGCCCATGCAGACAACAAGGTGTGCACATCTACAGTTCGCTGCCCTTGACTCAAACTGTTTTCTGTTCCTCAGTGCTGCTAAACCTAGAAACAGAAGGACCTCACAGGATTGTAAATGAAAGGCCTTTCCTGTCAGCAGGAAAGTGCAAGGGATAGCTGAATTTCAAAGGCTAATGTGTGCTTGGCAGCTTGAGCATCAAGTAGGTGGTCACAATCGTCTGACACCTACACGCTTGGTGCCCACAGAATAGAGGCAGCAATGAGACACAATGAAAAAGTGATTACTGAAAATATTGCTGGGTTTGAAAGTGGTGATTTCAATTCCAGTAGAAAGTATTCAATCATTCTATCATTACATATTTTCCAGTCAATTTAATGTCAGTAATATCTCACTGCACCTTGCAGGGATTATGTTTTTTTGTGTTTTGTTTTGGGTTTGACTTTTTTTAATTTTAGGAAGAATGCTGCACCTGGATCTGTAAGATTCCAGGAACAGCCATGTGAGAACACATATTGAATGCACTTTTGCATTTCATAGAGATTATCAGATTATGGTTATCAAGTCATGGGTTATGATTTAATTACTTTTCATTATCTGAGCTGCAGAGTTCTTGAACCTGAGAAACCCACTCCTTCAAAGACTAAATAAAAATAAATTGCTAAAAATAGTACACTTATTTCTATAAGCTCTTCTGGAAAAGTCCTCTGTACACTCCCAAAGCTATAAAAGTAACAAGTTTTACTCTTCAACAAAATAACAGGGTTTCTTTCTGAAATAAAATTCTGAGTTCCACTATGATGCAGGAGCTTTATCTTGAAATGCAGAAGTGGGTCTCCATACCCCTGTGAAAATTCTTTTTATTTCAACAGACCTTGTCTTTAATACTGCAGTAGATAAAGTACCTGGGAAAAGCTGTTTAATAACTGACAAAATGTCAAAGTACGTTTCTGCAAAACAAAGAGATTTATAACGAAATGTGTGTTCTAGCTTTTATTTAAAATTCTTTATTAACATGTTCAAATATTTAATCCCAGGGAAGAAGGGAACAGAGATTAGATGCCAAACTAATTGATTGGCTTAAAACAAAGACCACACTGAAAAAAGATCCCCATCATGTGCTGCTTTGTGTGTCTGCTTAACTTGAGTAAATAATTGCAGATGCAGCTAGTTGGCCTAAAATATTACCAACCAATAGTAACAGTGGAATAGCAGGATTCCTCAGAGACACAGGTTTGAAATGACATCTCTTTTGCAAACTGTCTGGTTTTGATTTTGCAGAACCATATGAATGTAGGCTTAGCTTAAAACTCAGGAGGTCAGCTAATTTCAATCCATTCTCCTGTCCTCAGGTAGGAGTGACTAGCCGTTACTGAGAGATGTGTGTCTTATGTAGCCCTAAAAAACTCCACAGTCAGTCTCAGTAGCCCATTATAATTCTTAGCAATCATTACATGTAACCTAAATCTCTCATGTTGCAATTTAAGCCGATAATTTCTTGCCTTGCCTTTGGTCATGATGAAGAAATGAGCAACATCTTACTTGTAGCAAGTTTATACACATTTTAAGATACTCTTGAGATCCCTGTTTTCCCTTCAGTATTCCCTTTCAGAAAACAAACAATTCCCCTCGCCTATCCTCTATCCTTTTCCTTCCTTTCTTTCCTTTCCTTCCTTTCCTCCCTTCCTTCCTTCCACCTGCCTTTGTACAAATCACTTATCAATAATTTAATTTGTCTTCACTTGATGTAGAAACTGCAGGTTTGATATTTTGATAACGCATGCAGGTGTGATATTTTTCATTATCTAGATTCAGTGCTATCTGCTGTTTCAAAGTAAGTTTGCTAGCCAGATATGGAACCCCTTTTCAAGGGCACTATTTAGCTTATGTCTCCCCAGTATTCTTATGAGTGTTATGTGCAAAAATACAGAAAAAATTGTAATATTCACACCTACTACAGCTATTGTGCAGCTGCTTTGCCAGTCATACTGCCAAAGAAAGCCACCAGGTGGGTTTCACATGTTTCATTTTTAAGAGAAGTATGATGGTTTGCCATTCACTCCCTACTTTTCCTTTATTCTAGCATCATGAAGCACTACAGAGAAAAACTGTCTGTGTGTTGGCTTTAAGGACACTGATGAATGATGATGAAGGGCTGGGTTTATTAAGTCCTTGTTCTCAATCAACAAGATTGAGGATCTTATTGCCGTTTTCTTACACCCAAAATAAATGTTCCCACATTGAAGCTGTTGGCTATTTTGAAGTGTGCCAACTAGTTAGTATCTAAATGCCTGAGGTTCTGTATGATACCACAGGACTCCACAAAACACAAATACTCACTTGAAAGTGAGTGAAATCCCACTCCAAATGCCTTGAAGAAATTAATGCTGGAAATAGAGTATGAAAAAACTTAATCCAGAAACATGGGATGCAATGACACTTTGGCAAAGAATCAAATAAAAGCATCTGGGAAAAAGCAAAGTTCTAGGCAAGATCTATATCTGTGCATTGTATACCTACTGTCATTTCTAATAATTTACAATGCTTTGGCTAAGGTGGATTTTCCCCAAAGAGAGGGGTTAAAAAGTGTTCCTGAGGAGAATCTGCTGGGTTATCTAAGCCAGTTTCTACTGAGTTAAAAATCCTTGGACCTTATGAGAATATCAATATTTAGGTGTATGTGGATCTGATATGGGAGCTACAATGAACATCAGGAAGTGGATTTACATCTTTTGAGAAGCACACAAGTGAAAAATGAGTCTTTAGCACAAGTGTTTAAGGAAAAGTGTAATTCCTTTATCACTTTACAAAGGTCAGCATAATCCCTGGAATGTTCAGCTCATCCATTAAATTTCAAATTAATCTTTCTTTGTTTTGGATTTTCTTCTTAGGAAGAAGACATTCACCAGGTACTCAGAATCAGATGCAAGCTCTGAAGTACTGTTTTGTACCACAGTCTTGTAGGGCTCAAATCCGTCTCCTATTAAAGTCAAGTGAGAATTGAATCTTGATCATAAAAAATAAGCATTGTGCAGTGTGGGCTGTTCAATGTTGTTGATCAGTTTGGCTTTAGCAGGCTCAAGGGCAGCCTTTGCTTGCAGTCCTGTGGTGAGGCATTAGGTGGAAAAGCTGTGGGCCTGGTGCTGTAGCAGGACAGGGAATTAGCCTACCCAATCCATTAGATGTGAGATGTCTGTTTCAAGTGAACTTTCCCATCAACTCCCTTCTTTCCATCACTTCCCTTCTTCCCCTCCCCTGAAACAAATAGCCATTTAAGCATAAAAAATAATGTTAGGGAGAGAGAAACATTATGATTTAACCCCTGAAGGCACTTACCTTCCCATATGGTATAAAGTGCCTTGACAGTCACTTACACTAGACACCTACTAAAATTAGGCAATGTTAATCCTATCTTTTTTGTTTTCTTTCATTTTTCAAATTAAAAACCTGATGGAATTTCACAGTCTAATAAATTTTAATGGATCCTTTCCACTGACTCAAGAGGCTCAAGACAGACCAACCCATCTACTGAGATGGCACACAACACCTTGGACTGGATCCATCGGGCAGTTGTTCAATGCAGAAGCGTCAAGCGGGGTTTAGGATTGCACTTCCTGAGTGCTAGAGGTGACTTCTCTCTCCAGATAGCTGGCAGAAAAAAAGATGTGAGAGTGTAGTGTCAGGGATAAGGGATCCCAAAGTTCAGGGTCTTGCTTCAACAAGAGGCTTGAAACAAAGGACTCATCTATGCTGTGCTGTGAAAAGCAGGGCACAGAGCCCCAGCCCAACAGGATCTGCCTTGCTGCCAGAATGGATGGATGGGTTTTACAGCTGTGTCAATACAGAGCTGCACCCAAACTACTGGCTTTGCTGGGTGGCGGAGCTTGCCAAGGTAGGCACATCAAACAGGCCTGTGTTTGAGAGGAAGGTGTGCCCATGGCAGCGTTTCAGACTGAGATGATCTAACTTCAAGCGTCCTCATCAAGGTGTCTAAAAGGCAGCAAAAGGCTTCACTCTTATCTAAACATTCATGTTTATTATCAGCTGAGATGCTGTAGGGAGACCCCAGCTGGTGGTTCAGGACACAGATCTGTTGCCACATCTGCAGTCTCAAGTAGATGTCTCAGACAACCTATGATATTACAAACAGCTTCAGACACCCATGGTTACACAACTGTACCAAGCCCTGGATCACCAGTGATTGAAAATGGGAACTTTAATATCCAGATCACACAGGTCTATGTGACAATTTCAAGCCAAAACACACCTACAGACTCTACAGGTACTCTGGATTAGCCTCTTTAGGCTGGCTTTGATATGATCTATAGCTCACTCCATTACACCAGCTAGAAATTACCTCAGTCTTGCAGGCTTTTGAGCTGAGCGAGGCTTTGACTGTTCTGGAGCCTCTCCACTTTTTGGGCAGAAGTTTCATCTTTGAACTGACAGATTTCACCTCCAGATCTTTTATTTCAGCAAAGCAATATTTTCTAACAGAAACTCCTATGTTGGAAAACTACCGCACAGATTTCCTTGTAGAGGCTTGAGAATAGCACTGATTTTTAATGCAAACACTATATTAGCTGTTGTCTTTTTTATTTGGGGGATAGAGGCTTGGATTTTTATAGCTTTTAGAAGTTACTGCCCACGTTGAGTTTGCCAGCAGGACCAGTGCGCCATCCCTCAACTGCTCCCTTCCCCATTGTCGTGGTTTAAGCCCAGGCCATAAACCAGAACCACGTAGTCTACTCCCCCTCCACCCCCCACCCCCTTTCTTCCACCTGCTCCCGGAGGGATAGGAAGGAGAACTGAAAGAATGTAACTCCCACGGGTTGAGATAAGAACAGCCCAGTAACTCAGGTATAACACAAATCACTACTGCTACCACCAATAATAATAATGATAAGGGAAATAACAAGGGAAGAGAATACAATACCACCTGCCGACCGATAATACCCAGCCTGACTGAGCAGTGAACCAGCCCTTCAAGGTAACTCTCAGTTACATCCCGGGCATGACGTGCTGTGGTATGGAATACCTCTGGCTACTTTGGGTCGGGTGTCCTGTCTCTGCTTCCTCCCGGCTTCCTCTCCTCCCTGGCAGAGCATGAGACTCACAAAGTCCTTGGTCAGACTAAACATTTCAGCAGTAACTCAAAACATCGGTGTTATCAGCGCTGTTCCCAGGCCAACAGTCAAAACCACAGCACTGCACCAGCTACTAAGAAGGAGACAAAATGACTGCTACTGCTGAACCCAGGACAACCATATGGCTTCACGGGGGGACACAGGAGACAGCCACAGACCCAGATCTGTGGTGCTCTTGAATCTTTCCACTAGCCCTTCAGCATCCCTCATGGGAGTAGGGGTGAGGGAGAATAGGCACCAGCTGCTTCAGTGGGCAGGGGCCTTCTGGAGGAGTAGAGGGTGGCTTGGGCTGAGCACGCAGTCAAGGGACTTGTTTGAACAAGAGCTGCTCAGAAGGGATGACGCTTATACTGCCATCCTTACTGAAACACCCAAGAAGTTTGCTTTTTGCTTTCAGCTGTAACCTGAGTGTTAATGTTGTTATCTGCTAATGAACTGTATCTTTTTTATCTTGCAGATGCCCAGAGATGTAAAGCTGCTCCTTAAACAGCTCCCAGATGAATAGGTCAGTAAGTGTTACTTCCTTAGCACTTTGCATTCCTCGGAAACCAATTATTTTTATTTCAGAAGCTGTGAATCCTAGAAAGCCCATTCCTGGCTCAGAAATGTAGTTGAAAGCATCAGTACTCTAAATTAGGAGCATGATCTAATTGATTAGTTTTACATAAATATGAGTTCCAAATTGAAGCTAGGTGGAAGATTTCATTGCCTTCACTTCTTTAAAACATGAAAGTTTCCTTTTTAACACTGATTCTCAATAAATATTCTTTTTAATGAATTCCAGTGATGTCTTGCACATTGCTATAATTTTATCAGACTACACTGAGACATATTAGATTTTCTCCTTGAGAGGCTTACATGGGTGTTCAAAGCATTTGATCTTCGGGAAGAGTGATTTGGGAAGCCATCTGATCTAATGGGCTCGGCACTAGACTTGGACGGTAAAGGCCCAAGTGCTAATCTCCATTCTGTGACCTTGGGCAAATCATTTCATCTTCCTGCATTTCTCTCCTACCTTTTATCTTTCTTTAACACTCTTAATTAAGCTGGAGTGCTACAGATAATACAGATAATAACCAATCCTTCCCTTTCATGAATTAGACATGCTTCTCTTAAAATGCCACTGAGGTTGGACTGTGGTGAATGCATGCAATTACTTTTAGTAAAGACAGTAGTTGTTGCACACAACCTCCCTGGATTCGTATGAGCATCTGGATTAATTATATCCTGTCTTAAGTAATCCTCTGGAGAATGAAAATAATGAAGGGTAAATACCTTTCATTAATACAATTATGGAGTGTAATATGAAAAAGCCTGAATGCATCATACATTTCAGTAACTACTTAATGGAACAGGAGGACACAACTAGAACAAACACCTTGTCCTCAGACACACTCACTGCTTGGTTTCAGCTAGCGGGCCTTCCTACAGGGAGGCAGAGCTGCCAAGCTTCCCACACCAGCAGCAGCACATCACCAAACCCTGCAGGTTTTGATGAGGAAACATGACCAGGCTGTGAGCCCTGTGATACTGAGAATATGCAGCAAGGTGCTCAAGCTGCGTGCCAGGAGAGCTCATCCTTCGCCTGCCACGATCCTTCAGGTGGGGGGAGGCCTGGGGTCTGCGGGCCTCGCAAAGCACCATGAAGTCTCTGTGAGCAGCCACGACAGGCTGCTATTACAGAGGGATGGAGGCAACTGCCAGGCTGCTGAGCCAAAGTTCAGTGGCTGAGGATGTGTCTGTGAAAGTCACTCAGCCATGATTAGGAAAGTAAAACAGCAGAAAATAGTATCTTGGTTAAGTACTCCTAGTGTCTAAAGTAAACAGCGACATCTTTGTATTGAAAAAAAAATCAGTGGGAGAAATCTAACCTGTGAAAGCCATCTGGATGCGCACAGTGGAAAATGGATCACGACAGTCTGAGTGCAAGAGGATGTGATGATAGGTTTATTTCACTTTCAAACAGATAAGTTAGATGTAATGTAAAAAAATCCAGCGCCCTCTTACTGCAATGCCAGCATGCTTAGTTGAAGATCACAGCAGTCGGGCATTCAAACACTCTGAGCTGCCCAGGAATGTTAATGCAGCCTTCTTGCAGTGCCACACCACCAATGGCGAGGGTGGTCTTTCCCTAATGTCACCTCTCAGACAGACAACGTACAATGCATGATTACTACTTGAGAATAGCTGTAGGAGCACCTAAAGGAGACACTTATGTAGGACACTGTTATCCAGGAAAGAACTGAAAAAAAAAAGAGGCAGTGTCTGTATAAAAGAGAGTAGAGACTGTAATGCCTCCTGTCTTGAGTGCGGCACTGCTCTGCTCTTTCATTCACTGAATACAGTTCACTAGGAATATGTACAGTTTACAGTATTTTAGGGAATGGTTAGAATTTCACCCTCAGAGGAATCTTTAGGACATAATAAGTTTTTCAGAATACAAAATGGGCTCTGTCTGCTTCTCATCCTTCTGGTAGAAAGACAGAAAAATTAATGCATTTTGCAAATTGGAGGGGTCTGTCTTTCTTTTCTCTTTCTTAGCTAGTGTACTGCTAACGCTTAAAGCCCTGCAAGGTGAGAAATACACACTTCATATCTAAAAAGCCATTTGAACAAGAGGGTTGGGCTAAACAAGCTCTGAAGGTGTTGTCGAACCTCAACTGTTCCGTGATCCTTTGAAGCAGTGTAAAATCTTCCTATCAAATACGTCCTACAGCTTTGCTTTATTCACAAATCGGTGGAGTACGTCAGGCCCCTAATCCAGTCTTCTCTGGGGGAAAATATGGTGCACCTCTACAACAGAACCTATTGTGCTGGTTTTTGCTTATTTTTTGGCTTCCTATTATTTGAGTAGCAATTAAGGGAAAGGGAATTAGCTTCAAGCTAGAATTGGCTTAAATACTTTATGAGGGAATCAAACAGACCTTCAAAGTCATGCTGACATGTCTAGCTCCAGCCACTGCAATGCATGCCAATAATTTAAACTCTGAGTACTGGATGTAGGAATGGGACCACTGGCTTTTATTTTTTAAGCAGCACATGCTCCCCGTATCTCTGCATTGTTATAAACCCTCTGTGTCCATGTAATTTTCTGCTCAATTAAGTAAAAAGTAGTCCCCAGCAAAATATCCAGAGTGGTTGGATGATAACTCCTTACAGAGGCAATCACAGCTTTCTGAAGGAGGGGGAGGAAGAGTGTCCCTGAATGTGCTTTGCCTCCACCTGCAGCAGACAGGACCGCCTAGTGCTAGTCGTCAACCGTCTGCTTCCTGGCCCACATCTGGCTATCCACACCCTTCTAGTTATTCCTCGTGGTCTTGTAGTCCTCCAATGCAAAATTTCCAGGTATCTCACTCTCTAAATGCCTAAGGCAAACACGACCTGCTGGGAGGGTAATATATGTTCACACACTATCATTTTCTTCCTTAGCTTATGCTGCTATCCTCACCACACACACATGCAAAACAAAGTCAAGAATGAACCCTGCATTCACATCAAAGAACACGAAATACCCCAGGTTAAAGAAGCTATCAAAATTATCATTAAACTGAATTGAATATGCATTAAGGACCAGCTAAGGTACCCAAATAATCCTAACTCCTGTCCTGCTGACAGACCAACCATCTGCTGTCTCTGATTTTGTGAGCAGATTGATGAAAATACACACACCAAAACACTAGGTCTGGTTTTGTTTACATATATACACACACACATATATGTCTAGTCTAGAGTACTAAATGTAGTGCTTTGTCGTCCTGCCAAACTTTGTATTTTTCATGTAAGTACTATAATTTTATGATCTGGGCCTAAGAGATCAGCATGAGAGCAGAGCTGGCCACATGTCTGATGGCACCAGATCGAGTAATTCCCAGGAACAGGCCAGGTGTTTGGCGGCCTGGAGAAGCAGAGGAGGAGGAGAAGAAAGTCGTACCTGCCTCCTGAGGAACAGGTGAGGCTTTAAACCACTGTCTGGCCTCATGAAGAATAAATGCCATGGGTCCGTGCACCTTCGTAATGTTTCTGAATTCTCCAACAACCTCCACCTTTTCGATCAGACCAACAGGAACTCTGCAAACCACACATGCAGCTTCAATGAAGCAGTGTTTGAAATGTTTTTCAGAGCTGAGGCAGCAGTGGCAGAGAGAAAGATCCAGAATGACAGAGAGAGGAGGTAAAGAAAAGGAATCTGAAGGGTAAGGATGAGGTAACATCGTATCAGAGTGTCAGGTTCAAACTCTTGTCCTCCACATGGGTGGAGGACATGTCCTGTCACATAAGTGAGATGACATGTTTTCAGTCATCTGTATCTGTGCTTAAAGCCCTGCCTGAGGCTTTAAGTACGGATTGCTTACCTCCACAAAGACTTTCTAGCCTTGTCCTTAGTTGAGGAAGACCTGCTGCGCTGGTGCTGTAGAGTGTAAAGGGCTAGGTCTTTGGACCCCCATGTTGTGAGGGTATTCTACATGTATGCAGCAAATCTGACACCAGATACACCTCACAGCCTGTGCATGCTTACATAGCATAAGCACAAGCCCACAGAGAAACTTTATACGAAGAAGAGCAGACTTGCCACATGTCCCAGGGAAGGCTGTTCTATGCATTGCACCAGTGCCTAGGGGCCTCCGCCACTAGTGAGAAAGTCCTGGGCAGGTACACACCTGAAGACTGCATGGACAAGCTCTGGCCTCTCTGGTGACCATTTCTTACCTAGGTTTGCCTTGCTAAAGAAAGACTTCTACGCCTCACTGCAGCATTGCTGCAGGACTCTAAGACAGCAGCTCCCATATCTTAACACCAGAGACTGGTCAGCAGCAAAGCCCAACACCTTCACACAACTCATACAGGGGCAAGCATCACCTTGCAACAGACCCCTGTTTCAGCAGGGAAGGTGCTGGACATGTGTGTCACAGCCCTCACTGAATGTGTTGAGGCCATTTCCTTTTTGACTACCAGTTTCTGTGACGTCTCAGACAGGGTTCAAATAGCTCTCAGTGGATGTGTGCCCTGCTACAAACTGACAGAAGCAAATTTCCTCAAGCACAAGGCTTAGCTGCTTCACTGAAACAGCATTACACAGAGCATGATTAAGAGAAAGCATGGCTGGATTTCATTGCACTTGCTGGCTTTCATTGCACTGCTCAGCCTCTGCTGTAATGACCTTCCAGAAAGTCCCCTGGAGGTTCTTTCTGGCAGATGACACTCTTGCTCAGCCTCTTGGTCAATGGGAAGCTATTGTGACTGTCGTAAATGCCATTATCATTGAAAATTTTGATAAGTGGCACTTTTGGGCAAGTACAACAGAGCAATGATGACAATCTTCCACATGCAGATCCCTTCTGCTTCTCAGAAACTACACAAGATGCTCAAACAGCAGGACCTAAAACATGCCCCAGAGTCAGAGCACCTGCACTAAACTCTGATATTTTTGAGTAACTGGGAAGTAGTAACACCACAGTGAGTAAGGTAGGTGATTAAGCTAATACTTCCATCTTCAGAATAACTGTGAACTCTAGGCAGATGCTGTTCCAGACACAAAGCCACTCAAGCATCAGCTGTCCTCAGCAAAATATGAAACCCACTCACTCACTCTTCTGCTGTGCCCAACACGTTGCCATATACCTGTCATGAATTTTTCATATCCAAACTAATCAAGCAAAATCCATGCCAGCTTGACTTGCATTCAATCTGGTTTTCATCAAGTTGTCCCTTGTTGCATGGCAAGCCCCTCGTAGACATGGCAGCGCATTCATGATGTGTTTGGTGAGAGAGGAACAGTGTCAGTAGGAAGAAAGAACTATGCAATGTCCAGCCTCTTGACATCCCCCAGATTTCCTATCTCTGCATCATATCTCCAAGGCTGGCCCCTGGACATAAATGAATGCATCCATTGCAGGCACCTTTGCATTGAAACTGAACCTGGCTGATCTCTGTGGTGCTGGGCTGCGAAGACAGGCTAATGAACACAAAAAAGGGTCAGTGAAGTTATGCCTCTGTCAGTAGGGACAGTAAAATATGTGATGTTGAACTTCTTGCTTGTCCCCCAGATTTCAGTCCACTCTGCATCATATTGCTTTTGCTGAGCAGACTCTGGACCACCTGAGTGCAATACTGGCAGCTCCCATGGAGGAAAGAGCCAGAAAAAGCCATCTAAATATGTGGCTAAATGCGGACGCCGACACCTATTGTCAGTAAATCATTTCCATCCAGATCCTGGAGGCCTGAAGACACCCAACACAGCAAATATGGAAGCCCCTCTCTTGCTTGGTGAAATTCATGTCTGCTGGAAAAGGAGGCCTTAGCAGTCCGCATAAATTGCAGCAGCCCACGTGGCCTGCATCAGCCTCACACCAGGAAGTAAGACCAAAGGATCTTGGTGTAAATCTTCCCTGAGATACGCTCCATTGCTTTTCGCTTGCCAACAAGGATGAGGGCATAGCCATTTTTGTTATCTGTCATTATCTGTTTTCATGTCCTCTCAGACAAATGGGTAATATTCCCCCAGCAGGTAGCACTCTCCAAGGATGGCCCCTGGGAATAGATGAATGCATTCATTGCAGGGACCTTTGCATTGAAATTGAACCTGGCTGATCTCTGAGTTGCTGGGCTGTAAAGACAAGCTAACGAACACAAAAGGGGTCAGTGAAGTTATGCCAAACATACGCTGTGTAATTGATTTCCAGATTTGATTCGCTATCTGTATTACCAAAGAACAAAGAAGGATAAAGACTTAAAATATGATGCAAGACATAAATATTTCTCAACGGGAGGATTTTTAAATTTTTTTGTAAGGCATCATCTGATTTTTAATCCTTGACTGTTATTCCATTTTCAGAATTTATAACACAAATAATAACTGTATTTTCTTTCTTTTAGAAGTATCCATGCAGGTCCTCAAATAGCTGACTTTCAATCTGAGGAATGAACATCTTCAAGATGAAGGCTTGAACAAGGCTTCAAGAGAAAAGAGGGTAACGATATTACACATTAGCCCTGAGCAGTCCTGAAAGCCATGATCCTCCCCCGCCCCGCCCCACTTACTTTCCAGCATAGGGTTAGTTTTTTAGTAGCTGGCAAAGTTCACTTCAACAACTTGCACAGCATTTCCTGCTGTCCCTTTCCCACTTTAGCAAGAAAACCAGGATGGAACAAAATAGCTTTTGAGGCCAGAGTCAATTGCCGTCCCCAGATGCTTTACATTCAAAATGCCATCTGTGTTTTGTTTTCTTGTTAAGAGGGTTTTGTAACAGTTTTTATTATCTACTGCAAACTAGAAACAACAGCAGGAAATCGTGTAGTGCAAAGCAAGTATAGTGAGTGATTTGGCTTCGCAATCACCGGCCATCAATCCCCCACTTGAAACCCCTCCATTGCGAGCCTTTTCCATCCTCACTAACGTGCATACGTGAGAAAGAGAGTGCAAATGTGGGCCAAAAGCACCATTTGGCAGAAAGGCAGGAGATGGGTAAAAATAACCCCAAAACTTAAGGCATAGCAGGGTTTAATGTTGTTGCAAATAGGCATCTTTTGCAGATCGCAGGCAAGCTAGTTATTTCATTGCTCATTTTCTGGTGGAGGGGGGGGTCAAAATTTCTGCACCTTTGGTCAGCCCAAGAGATTATCTGACTGTCCAATTTACTTGGCCCTGTGCTCTCCGCAATTTGATTAACAGCTTCATTGATTAATAGTGATTAGTTTAACCAATGGAGTTAACCTCGGAATTAATGTGTGGTCAGTAATTTAAGTGACTTGTAAAAAAAAAAAATCATCCTGATTGGTGTCTTGCAATTCCATTTTCCATTAAATTTTTCTTTTCATTTGTAACCTTCTGCTTTCTGTACAAACCCACCTTCTCACATGAACTCCAGTTTCAGTTTTTGTACTCCTCTGTATACACTAAGTGGAGAAAAAAGAAGGAAATAACAAGGATTATGATATCCTGGTATAGCATTATTGTAAAATTGCACTCGCTGCATACCAGGGAATAGGAAATTTCATTTTCAAGGGCTCCCTGGGGGGCTGAGATAAACTACAAAAGTCACAACTTGTCATAATTAAACACTCATGCCCATTACACACAAAGGAAATGATGCACATTTATCTAGGTCATTGAAACATTCATATGGCGATACTATACATGAATGTCCATTAATATCCTGTAAGAATTTAGTGAAAGTGTTCTCCCAGAAGCAATGCAAGCCTGTCTCAGATGAAGGTGCTGTAATAACATGGAGGAGAGATGGGGGGAGGGATGGGAATGGTTAATATATTTCCAGCAGGAATGCAACAGTGCTTAGAGGGTATACCCACCATTCCCTCTATGACAAGTAAAGCATAAATATGTTAATTGGATAAGCTTTTGATATTGTTATTCTATATGGTTATCAAGCAACAGTAATGGGAGTGGCTTAAAACCTGATAAACAGCAAGGGTTATCCAGTTTGGAAGTCATCTGTGTTTGTCTAATGAAATTTGGTTTATTATAAATTATCAGTTCGGAAAATATCTCCCACCTCTTCTCTCAGATTTGTATTTTGCATATCTACTTGCTGTGGGAATGTGCGTGGGGGCTGACAAATAAGAAAATATTTTCCTGTAGTCATCCATGTTTCCTTTATCCTTGTCAACTCCTCAATGGTAAACTATAGTAATCTCACCTACCCTCTGGTATTTTCCGAAAGTCAAAAAACATATTTTTCCCCATTAAAAAACCAGCAAAGATTGTTAGAAACAGCCCTGATGAGTTTGGCACTAGCATCTCTTGGGGAATTAATGGCCAGGTGTCGCTAATGGCTCTCAGCTTTGCGTCAACACTCCAAGTCACTCTTAATCCCCAGGATGGGCTCTGCTCCTTATTGCTTAATTAGAACACAAACAGCTCTATGAAAATAACACTGATGGTCTGACTCAAACCCACAAAAGAAGATAAAATGCAGGAATTAAGGGTTAAAAAAAAAAAAACCCAAAAAACAAACCAGAAGGACTAACACACAGCCATCTGTGTAAGTAGGTTTTGTTTTACAGCAAACACTGTTAATAGAAATGGCTGAAAATATATTTTTTTCAGAATCCGATCTGTAGATGTTTTGCTGCTAAAAGACCTGCATGCAGTTGCTTTTATTCCTAGATTATGTTTTATGCTATTTGGACCACTGCCAAGTATGTGACAACCCTTGTGTGGGAAAGTGGCATGAATTTTAAGAATGAATGAGTAGTCCACTAAGTGTTTGTGCCAGAAGCACCTCATTCACTAGTGGTGTTTGGTTTTTTTCTTACATAAAATGTTTTATTCATCCAAGCAGAAAAAAAATCTTACCATATGACCCATAAAATTTTTGCAACACGAAGAGTCACCAGGTAGAAGAACCCACAATTTTGATATCCCATCACAATATTGGGTAAAACTCTCAGCCAGTAATTATGTTCAGAGGAAATCAGTAGTAAGTCATGAACCATATTTTAATGCAAAAGGAAGGGAGTTTGTGATAGCATTTGAAGCAATTCTACTTTGTTTTGCTTTCAAAATGCTTTTCAAGCTCTGACATGTACAAGAGCTTGCTGTTTGAAGAAGTGTCCCATCCCCAGCTCTACAGGTAGAAAGGTCTGCCTAAAGAAGGGATCTCCTAGAAAGCCAAACCAAATTAGCCAGATGAGTTTATTCTTCTAGATTCTAACTGTATTGTCAAAATGATCCAAGGGTCATGTTTATGCATATCTGTATTTTTCTCTGTATGGACAAAGCAGTGCAAATTAAGCCCAGTGCTCTGTTTAAAATATAGGGCTTGCAATGTACGTCTGACTGTAGAAGAAATTTCCAGACCTGTACTAGTAAGACCCATGTCTGGATGTAGATTCAAACACATGATTTTGCTTAAGATGCTTTGTTCCAGCTGCCAAAGAAAGAATTTTTATTCTTTAGCTATTTCTGAATCTGGATATACACCAGATATACTCCCACAGTAAGTAGGAACATGACCTTTAGACTTTTACAGAAAACCAGTGCTTAAACACAATTCAAATGGTTGTTTTACAGTGCATTAAAACAACCTTTCTTTCCCAAATTAGCAGATAACTCCAGACTAAGTCACATTTCCTTCAAGAGGATGTTAGTGAAAATAAAGTATTATTTTATAGCTTTTCATTGGTGCTTGTTACTTGAAAAAAATAAAGAAAAAAAGAGATGCATCCATGAGTATTTTGAATGCATTTGGAAGATGTGCTATACCTATTAACAGTGCTATTATCCCTGTCGGCAGCGCTGCTGTCCTTTTGCTAAGCTCCCTTGGAAGGCTCATATACATACAATGCATCCTGTTTCCTCTAAAGAAAAAAAAATCACTTAAGCTGACTTCTGCTAATCCCCCCTGGCCACACAGCGTGGGCTCAGTCAGGCCAGGGAGCACAGCCAATTTATAATGTGAGCTATAGTACCTCTTACAAGATAGAAATTCAGCTTTGCTTTGGAAAATAAGAAAGGAGAAGAGAAAGTTGGAAGGTTTTCGCAGCTATGCTGATAATAAAATCTGTACAAGCTCCATACTGGCAACAACAGTAATATCACAGAGCATCTACTGAGCAGTGTTAGTTACTCTGCTTTTTCTGTCTGTGTGTGTAGCAAACTGGAAGTACAAGTTTTATCAATTCATATGTAGACTAATGAATGAATATCCAGTTTCAAAACATTTGAGAGATGTGTTTCTTCATTTCTTTCAGCCAGTTCTAGCTTTAGCCTTTTTTCAGCCTGAGATACACATTTTATATATTACAAAGCACACCACAGGCTTGCATTATAAATTATTTCCCTAGGGTTTGTCTAGGGCAGAAGGGTTGCTTTTAACAAGATACCTATCCAAATGTGGCTGTGTGCATTTATCAGTTGAGTGTTCAATTAATTAGAAACTCAATAGCTATTTAGGACCTGAAGCTTTTGTCCAGCTTGGTCTGCTTTGCTACATTTCCTATGCTGGCAAATAATTACTCTTTTGCCCAAGTGGTACTGTGCAAGAGAAATTTCTCCAAGTGAGAGAAAAAACCTTCAGCCCTCATTTTATGCACTGTATTGTCACCATTCACTAAGTATGATGTGTTAGATGTTGATCTTCTAGTATGTCTCTGTAGCAAAATGACGTTATGAATGACTGGGCATATTTATGCTTCATTGAATCTACTTAGCCTGGGTAACAAGGGTGTATGGGAATCAGAGCATTTCAGCAACCCAACTGCCCTCCCAAGACTTGTCAGTGACGCTGAACCCTGTTCCTCCATATCTTTGATTCTCTTGTACATCTTTATAAGCACATGTTCATCTTGTTACGGAGAAAAAGCCCTAGAAATAAGGTGTGGGTTTTTTTCTCTCCTCAGAGATCACGGAACGTCACCTCATTCTTCACCTTTCTTTTAAACCAATCTATGCATGGATGAGATGACAGAAGCAGGTCTTCAGGAAGGAAAGCATCAAAACAGGAAAGTAGTAAGAGTATGGTAGCTTCCCACAGGAAAGCCGCATCACATTCTAAGGGCTGTGGACAGAAACAGTGCAAGAATGACACCCAGGCAGCTGAGCTGAGACATGCCTGCAGGGAGGAGGACACAGGTGGGCAACATAACTCAGAAATATCAACGTGTGGGAAAGGGCAGGATTGTGCAGTGCTCCGAAAGTGAGTATAAGGCAACTCTGGCTGAGAGGCTGAGGTGACCAGCTTCTCTGCAGTGTGTTTTCCAGTCTGGAAGGTGCAGTGCCCGAGTTGCAAAGTATCTGGTGCTGGGATGACCCTGGGATGAGCTGGCAGCTCTATAGCATGGACCTATGTGCTGCTGAAGAAGTGACTCCCATCCCACTGGATGTCTGTTTTCCAATAGCGTTCCCTGAGAGTTAATGTGCAGCTATAACACATACACTTACATTCTTTAATACGTGATCGGTTGTTTAAGTTATATCTGCATAATATGAGTGTTCAAAATACCAAGCGGCTGTGTAACCAAGAGTTGAGCAGACCTAAACACTTCATGAAATACCAACAAAATAGCTGTAAATCTCAAGCTTAAAGTGCCCTGCTCAATGCGAGCATAATATTTAATCTTACTTTTTCTTCAGGACACACATCGTTAACTGCTAATCAACTCAAGCTTCAGAAATCCCTGAGCAGTCTTCTCAGTTTTCAAAAATGCAGTCAAGAAACAAAGTACTTTTTATCCCACCCTTGGCAATGGTAACAGGTCCCAGAGGTGTCCAGGTGCAGACAACATCACTGCGCTGCACAACGGGCCACGCTGTGCTGCATATACTTTGCCTGTGTTTTATAGGACTTGCACAAAGCCCTCCAGGTTGACAAACGTAACTGCTCCACGGCACATGGTGTTACACGCACCTTGGCTGACCATTAGCCTGGGCCTAGGAAGCTGAGCCAAGAAGACAGCCTGCTCCCATGAACTAGGATGCAGGCTCGGTGCAGGCAGCACTCCATGCAGCTGCTCTGGCTGGGTGGGAGGCAGAGGAGGGCTTGCTTTGCAGGGCGAGCGCTATGGCATCAGGCGCAGAGCAGATCCCTGTTGTGGGAAGTTTTTGTTTCCCTGCTGGAATATGACTGGGGAATGGTTGTCCTTTGTGCACACGGGCTGAGCTTACCAACACCCACTGCAGTGCCCTTATTTGTAAGGGAGGGGCTGCTATTTAATTAGCCTGGCGGAATATGCTGTGCGTTTCCACAGGGTAAGAGAATGCTGCTTTGTTAAAAAGTATGCTTGCAGGTGCTAACAGGAGTAATTGGTGGATTCCCCCCAGCATAACGTTTCTGCTGGGGAATTTCTGCCCCGGATCCTGGAGCCTCTTACATCCCTGAATAAGTGCACTGTACATGTCCCTGCAGCCCTGACTCTGCAGGCTCTTGCTCCACAGTCTTTTACCTATCTCTCGTTTTGTTGGGGATATTCACACAGCATGAACACGATCCAGAAAGCAGGCTGCCTTCATTTGAATTCATGTTGTGTGCCACAGACCTTGGCCACTTCCTTCATCTTCCTCCTCCTGTCTTTTCTTCCTCACCTTTTCGTTCCATAACCGTTATTGCAGGAGGCTGCTGATAAAGGTACAAGCTCAGGAGTCAAAATATGGCAGTCTGTTCCACCAGATGCAAGGAGCACCAAACTGTCTGTGTGGGAGATAGACAGGCATGGGATGAGATATGCAGGAAGGGCACGTATGACACTTCCAGAACAGAGGTTCCAGAAAGTTTGGGGTTGGCTCACTCCAAATGAGCATCAGTCAGCAAACTAGCAGGAACCTCACACTATCCTGGGCACCTGGTTGTGGGTTCAAACAAATGAGCCAGCCATCTCTGCGCCAAATGCTTTCCCAATAATGGCTGCTGTGTGGCTCAGTGTGGAGGGGAGAGCAGGTTTTGAGGTAAATTGGACCCAAAAAATTAATGAGCTGGATGATTAGTACCAGGTACTTGAACTGAACCCTCATCTGAAGAAGGAGCTAGTGGAGGGCCCTGGAGGGGTGTGCTAGTTCTGCTGAAGAGAGCTGAATGGTGTGTAGCTTATTTTCTGTGTTGGTCCATGCCTCCTAGCTCCAGGCTAGAGGACATTACCATAGCTGGGTTTTATTTTTCCATTCTAGAGGGACCTTTTAATGAGGAGGCTTTGCATCACAGACGTCCCCTTCTCTGAGTCAGTCTGGTGTAAAAGAAATAAGGATATGGCCCAGGGGGACTAATCATATAAATAAGATTTTAGGATCTGACTAAAGTAATAAATGAAAGACTAGCAATTTTGTATTATGAAACCCCAGCTGCATGAACTCTCAACTTCAGCCTAGTGCCTCTGCCAGCTTCCAGCTGGCTATCAGAAATCATTTCCACTTCAGTGAGACCAATGTTGAAACGTCTCCTTAATCCTTTTCCAAACCTTGCCCACGCATTCTAGCTGTATTTATTTTTACTACAATTTAAGCACAAAAGGTGGCCTGATGTTACTCTAGGAAAAGCATGGTGTTCACTTGAACACTTCAGACCTGATGGCCACTCTCCTTCCCGCCTTGCCGCAGCTCTGACCCACTCAGGCATGCTGCACAGGGGCAGGGAGCCAGAAAGCAAAAACAAAAACTAAAAACTGAATTGAAATAAACAAATAAAAGCCTATTTCACAGGTTTTTAGGTTTTTACTGCCCATTTTGCTGAGGTTTGTGAGATGTGGGTAAAGCTGGGCCTTCTCACCTTTTGAATGTGTTGCAGCTCATTCATCAGTGGAGGATGGCGGATGGCCAGGGGGTGGGTTTTGTGGAGCTGTGTTGGCTCATGTTCGCCAGCTGGCCCGCCTGTTCCGGAGAGGGGGAACAAAATACTCTACCACCCCCATTCCATGAACCCTGTTCAGCAACATTTCAGCTTTCCAGTTGAGTATGTCTTGAAGCAAGGAAGATAGTGCAGGCTGGGTGCACGGGCACCCTGCTATGGCTGTGAACCCTGGGCAAGTGCCACTGCAAACAGCTTTTTGTAGAAGCTTCTGGGTGACAGCAGCTGCAGGACATCTGCTCCAGAGATGGCTGTATTTCCGTGAGTGAGAGAACCATAGCTATGGAGGGGTGTGGGAGAGAAACCTCGGGGAAACCCTTCGGGGAGGGCAGCAGGGCAGCTCCTATGGCCACCAAGGGCAGCTGCTGCAGCACTGGGGCCCACAGACTGGTGTGGGCATGAGGCCTGCGTTTGTGGAGTGGGGGGTGCTTGCACCAGTGTTGCTACTGTCATTATTAATAATAATTCCAAATGGAGTTATTATTTGTAGTTATTATTGTTTGCCCTTGTTAAATCCAGGGGAGGTGCTGCCATTAGTGGGGTGTGGGGAGATGTTGGTGGTTAGGGGCCATGGGGAGGCCAGCCCAAGAGGCCACCTTGCGTGGTGAGATGAGGGGCATGTGGGGGGATGGCTGCAATAGGAACCTGCTGCTGGCTTCATTTTTAAACACGACCCCTATTTTTTATAATAGGACCCCTAATTTCTCACAGGAGTGTCAGTGCTGCCAGGGAAGGTGGGGGGCCACTGCGATGCCAGCTGCAAGGGGAACCACTGGGCTGTGACGCAAACCCACTGCCCTTCTGCAGTGAGGCTGTTTCGGAGGGACAGGGTCCAAACCAAGGTCGTCTTGTGAACACAGGGGTAGGAACTCCACAGCCACCGGGCACTGCTGCAGAGGCCCCTTGACCCAGCCTGTCAGTGAATTGAGCTATCCAGAGAGGAGCATGGCTGTGTGTGGAGCGCCTGTGGCTCATCAGGGCAATATGGGCATGCAGCTCTCTGGCAGCCTGGCTCATTTCGGTCACTGGGAGCCGAGGCACCCAAAACCAGTAGTGACTTTTGAGATGTTTGGCCATCATGCATTCATGCACGGTCACATATCCTCAAGTGTCGTCCCTTCCCTTTTTTTTTTTTTTCAAAATAAGCAGGGTTTCCTGCTGGGGCTGTGGAGAACTGGAGACCTGTTTGCAAACTGGAAGTGTGGTACACTGGCGAAGTTGCCTGTGGAGAAGTATAAACTGTGAACACTCCTATCCTTGCTGATCTTCTTTCAATGGCTATAACATAAACCTTCAGATAAATACTGCTTTTTAATAAACCAACAAGCCTTTCCTGAAACAACCTGGAAATAATTCATACTCTTACTTCTGACAAGTTTTCGCTGCTGTGGACACAAACCCAAACATTAGTTGCTCGTGAGCATGCAGGGATGGCAGCACAATGTCAACGGCTGCATGGCCATGCCACCTGCAGGGCTTTCTGTACTGCTGCTCAGGTTGGCCTGGCTTGTAGTAGAGCTGCCAGCAAGCTCTCCTGCCAGCAGCAGCACAGCCGAGTCCCAAAGCTGTGCTGCAGCTCGCCTTTGGACACTGTGACAGCTTTCCCCAAAGTCTATCAAAGGACTCATGATGTTTTGGTAATGGTACTGTTTCTGCTGAGGGGAGAGATCGCCTGTTTTCCAGCACTCAGAACAGGTTCTCCTTAACCACCCTCATTATCCATAACACCATTAGACACTACAAAGCAGTGTCTCACTAATAACTGGCTTTTGCTTATTAGTATGAAATTATTCTTCTGTGCCATATGCCATCTATATTCCTCTTCCAAAAATGTGCTAGGGACTCCATTAGTGGCTTCCGCTGTTTATTGCGATCACAGCAAGCAGATAGTGCTTGGAATGTTCCTATTCACATGGGCAAATCACGTTAGAATTCAGAATAAACTTCAAAAGAAACAACAACAGGGGAGAAAGAATGTTCCCTTCATGCTTTAATATTCACTTATTTATCAAAAAATGCAAATTTATCCACAGTGAGCTGCCCTAAAGAGGCACAGCCATCAAATCAAGGGTGCTAACACTAAACAGGAATTTCCCCTGCACTTATTTGCCTGTGACTAAGCCCTGCTAAAATGTTTAAAGAGCCATATCCAAAAGCAAAGCCATTACCGTTGTGGTGCTGTAAGAGTCAATATCTACTGGGCAATAAAGAGGACAAAGATATTAAAGTGATCCGATGCCAGGAAGTTTAAAGGGTCAATACTTGAAAATCATGACTCAAAGAGAAAGCTTCAGCTCCGATGCTCAACAACCAACAAGGGAATAGTGAAGCTCAACCACCAACAAGGGAATAGTGAAACCCAGGAATGTTCTTCCTGCGGAGGAGGATGAGAGTCAGGCTGATTTACACTACAGCCTCCCCCACTCCCCCCCCTTAAAAACAAAGGAACAGATTAATTCTACCGCAACAGTGTATGGACAGAGCTGTTGTCTGCCCTATTTTTTTGCTGGCAGATCTCCAGGAGGAAATTATTGTGAGGATCTTTGATGCTATTTGGCATCCATGCACCTTCATGCATATGGAGAAGGCAAAAGAAATGCAGCCATTAAAGTGGGAACCAAAGCAAGATGAGTCCTGAATAAACCAGGTGGGAGACTTGGAGGAGGATTTGGGTGGCAGACTAAAGTAGCTTATGCACTCATTTTTAAAACATATGCTCGCAAACAAACATGCACACATATTTATGAATAAGGCACACTGAAAGGACTTTAAGCTAATGAAGGTTAGGAGGATATGCCACACACATATGCCCCATATTGGAGCTTTCTGTACTCTAAGCCCTGATGAGATGGACACACACTGCCTGAATGTGTCTCATGCTGGGTGTGTGTCCCCACACTTGACACATGCACTTAGACACCACACTTCCTTTGCAAACTTCTGCCACCCAAAGGCAAGTGTGGTCTTCTTATGGACAAGTGAAGGAGCCTGCAAATTTTGGGGCTTCTCCCAACTCTTTCTGCACAGCTCACAGTTCACAGGCAAGGTCTGCTTTAAGTCCTGGTAGAGTTCTAATGTCCAGCCTGCAGTTTGCTGGTCATTGAGTAAGCTTGGGTTACAGCAGAGCAGCTTGACAGATGCTTAGCTGCTAATAGAGCCAGAGCAGACATTTTGGTAACTAAGCAGGCATAGAGAAGTTTGGATTATGTCTCATTTCTTCCAAATGACTCGTCCACCGGCTCTTTATTCCTTTATTCTCTGAAACTACAGGGTTGATGATGAATGGCCAAAACCCTGCCAAGGAGTCCACCATCCTTAAAGAAAATCATATTGCTGAACATAGTCAGAATGGTGATCAGAAGAGGAGCTCTTTTTTCTACCCATTATCAGGAGTGTGGTAGGGGATTTACAGGTGCATTTGGGATGGTGAGCTCTGTGGGAGCCTTCAGCACACACCAGAATAGGAGATTAATTCTTGTGAATGAGTTCTGTGAGCTCATCAGTGTCTAAAGATGAGGAATGGTGTTATTTGTTCACACTTTCTATCATCCTGCACATACACAGAGGAATAACAATATCTAGCTTATCTAAAAACTAGGTATCTGATCTAACCTAAGTCATGGTACCCTTTCTAGACAGTGAACAGAAACAAATGCCTCCAGAAGGTGACTCATATGTCCTCCAATAGGTATTCATTAAAGAGCTGCTTTCTCTCCTTCCAGTAACAATAGGGGCTATTAAATATAAATAATCAGCCCAAGTGCCCAACTTTCAGATGGCTGAAGTGGTGAGGCAAGGTGAATTCCACTCACGATGTATAGTATTTGTATTCATTTTCTTGCTTTGTATAAAAATGTATATCTATTATAGTGAGGGCATGTGAAAGCACACACACAAAAGAGAGGAATGGGCTTATTGTGCAAAGCTAAGGCATCTCAAGCCTCCTTCCTCCATATTAGTGCTGGTCAAGGCACCCATCAAGCAGTGAGGGGCTGTGACCACCCTGTCTTGTGGTGCAAGCTTGGCCATGGAGGCTGTGATGTTTTCCTTTTCTGCCTGAAATTAGCTCATGGCCAGCCACAGAGACCGTAGCATTCTTATTTTGAAATATTTTTTTCTTCTTATGTCTTGGTTTTGTGATAAATCAAATTATTTGGCTGTTATCTCAATCCTTCAACATTAAACAATTCATTTTAGTGTTAGGCTTTTATGATCAATGGAAAGCTCTTAATCAGAGCTGCCAACAGGGCTGCTTTTATTTAAGGCTCACAATGATTAATGAAAATGTATATGATCTCAGTTATGCTAATTTTTGCTAGCTGTGCCAAGTACTCCCAACAGCCTGGGAGGGTGATGGGCTCTAGTCCACTTTATGCATCCCTGTGGACATGCTGACTAAACCCCACAGGCAGGGACATATTCCCAACTCTACATCCACCATGTGAGTGCAAGCACCCACTGAGGACCACGGGGTATAGGGTTCTAAGTGAACCCAGGATTTGGCCCTGAGGGAACCCACATTACTGAGGGTAAGTCAATAAACAAAAAAGGATGCCCAGCTGGCAACCAAAGCCAAGATGAGTTTGCACATCTGGTTAACAGAGTGGGAGTAAAAAGGAGTAATTTTTCTTTTTTTATTGGATTTATTCATATATTCCCATGGAGGCAAGTGAGACACAAGAAACACTGGATGTCATGTGAAAAAAAAGCTCATTGTATGAGCCTATTTCTGACAGCTTGTGTAGCAAGCAACACTGCTAATAGAGGGTTCATTCACTGTAACCCAAAAATAGCAGTGACCAAGCAGATCAGAATAACTTTATTTCTCTTTACTGGATTCTTCCAAGGGAAAAATTCCAATTTAAATTTTACCTGTTTCTTACTGTCCCTGGGAGCAAGTCAGTGAAGACACAATCAAGGACAGAGCAAAGATGAACTTATGGCTGAGTGAAGACAATGGTAAGTAGGGCTGGTCCTGCCAAGGAGCAACCCAAGACTGATCAGATCACAAGTTCACATACATATGCTGAAGCTGAACTCAACTCCTGATGGCATTTGATGAATTTTATCAAAATCTACTTTGGAAAGATGAAAAAATAACCCTGTGTCCCAGTGAACTTTAGGGTAAAAAGCACATTTCTATCTACAGTGTTTGTGGGTACCCTCAGGTCTCTTGAGGCATTATCAGGTTATCAATTTAAATCTGAGCACATTGGCATGCCAGCAACATGGAGTTTTGTACTGCTGCGGCTGTATTTCCATTGGCATAAGTCTATCACCTCTGTGGCGTTCTGGCCTCATGAAAAAAAATCTGAATTCAAAAGACAAAGACACAAGGCCCATGAATAGAACAACTTTCCAGTTTCCACTTAGAAATAAATAATACTAATGCTAAATCTAAACAATAATAATAAGCTTCAGAAGTAAGTGGCTGGGTAGTTACAAGGCATGAGAAGATGTCATGCAATCATTCCATGGAACTACCACATGGTAGGTCTTGGAGAAGAAAAGCTTCTGAAGAGAGGAATGCCAGGTTTGCAAAGCAAGAGAAAAGATGGAGCTGTATAATAGCCAGTGCTGACAACAATTTTAGTGTTCTTGTTTGTGCCAAGGAAAATCAATTTATTAAGCTTATTTTGTCCATTGACTTCATAGAACAAGGAGAAAAAAAAAAATCACTAGTAATTCCTAGGGAAGAATTTTTCCATCAGGAAAGGTGATTGAGCATGTGAGTGGAAGCATAAGTCATACCCACGAAGCTCCATCCCTTCTGAAAAGAGAAATAGTCTAATATGTATAAAGGATGCCTTGCAATAAAGTTCTTAAGCAAAGGGACAGGAAAATTATTCTCTTTTTAAAAAAAAAGTTGTGCCACTGACTCATTGTGTGGCCTTAGGCAAGTCCTGGGACTTCTTTGCATCTCAGACACTTCAGCAATTCAACTGGATGAAAGCAGAATGGATGGCAGGATGCTCCAATATTCAATATGCTGCAGATGCCACTGCTGAAAGAAGCATTCTTGGCTAAATAAGCTCACAATACAAACCCGAAAGAAAGCAGGGGTAGCTGGGAGCACCAGCGTTAGCAGCAGCGTTTGTGTTGTCTCTTGAAGCCTTTGCACTGTTGTAGATCTTAATGGTCATACAAGCTTACAGCCCAAAGTGCAATGGATCAGATTAGATGAGATTTGAAATTGCTTCTATCCTGGTTTTCAGGTATTCTTTATAATAAATCCCATATATATAAATAAATATATATGTAAAGCATATGAAACTCTGAATAGTTTACTGTATGTATAGCCCCAGAATTTTCTGATGTATGCATAGCCAAACCTGAAAACACACTGCTGCTTAGAACAGTCTGGAAGTGGTTAGTCAAAAGATATTATTATATATATAGTATTACATATGTATACATTGAACTATTAATTATTCCTTTCACAAAATAATTCGGCAAGCTGGAATCATTAAACTAGCATGTGACATACTTTAGCGTAAATCCCTTTCCACTGACAACTATCTGTTAGAGTAATAAATATTCTCTGCACTTAACTGAGGTGCACAGTAGACAGAAATATAGGTTAAAATCTTGTGCAGCAATGTTGGCTTTGGGACTCGATTCAGCACAGTGTTTAATTGTTTGCAGGTACTTAGATCCTAGTGCAGCAGAGCACAAATGCACATGTTTAATTGCCACAATGAATAAAGACCTAAATAGGAATGGGATTACACATTTTTAGCATTCTTAGTTCTTCATGTTCAGCAGATGTTTAATGCTTAATGTTTCACTGAGCTGGATCTAGGCTAAATTTAGTAACAGAAAGATTTTAAATTTCTTCAGGAAATTTCAAGCACCTTCCTGAAAAGGTCAGAGTTTTTTAGCTTCTGAAAACACTGACTAAATCCTGGAGATCCTCTGGGCTGTACGGCTGGAGAGCAAACTGTTCCATTGATCTTTGATGATGCTTTTGAGGCCAAACTGCATTGTAGCATGCAGAATCAATCTGATCACCTCCTCAGTGGCTTATCAGAACATATTAAGTGTTCAGGGAGTGTGTACCAACACTACAAACTTGCAACTTCTTCTTCCAGGGCCAGCTTCCATGAACATTGGTGAGTGAACGGGCACTGAAGGACAGACTACTCACTCACCTCAGAAGATTACCTTTCAGTAGCCTGAGAAATACACATTGATAAGGCAGAGTGGAATAATTATTATTGTTATTGTGCTGTACATGTTCAGGAGCAAAGAAGTAAGCAACGCTGGTGCAGAAATCTATAGGACACACACACCATGGCTGCTGTGTGCAGCTGTGATCAGTCTTTTCCCAAAGAGATATAGAGGAATTAGACAAGGTAGAGAAAAGGATGAAGTGGGTGATCAGAAGCACTAGACATGAAGAAAGACTAAAGAGACAAAGACTCTTCTGTTCCCCTACAGTGGTAACAGAGATGGTGGAGGCGATTTATACCTGAGAGCTAGATAACTACAGATGGCATGGGAAAGGTAGGCAAGGAGCATATTTTGTTCTCTTACAGCAAGAGTTAAGAGGCACCCCATGAAATAAACAGGCAGCAGATTTGAAAACCAACACAGAGAAGAAGCTGGTTTCATACTGTGCATAATTACAGCTGTGCAACTCATTGCCATAAATGGCTCAAAGCAACTGAAAAAGGGATTAGAAATGTTTCCACGGGGAGTGTCTACCAGTAGTCTATTAAACTGAATCACAAACACAACCTCTGGCTTGGGGCATCTTGCCATAGCTGGCTGGTGGTAACTGAAAAGGTGTGCCGGGACAAGGGTGATACAGCACTAGCCTTTTTTTGCATACTCTTCAAGGTGCCTGCTTCTGGCCACTGCAGAAGATTAGGTGTTGAACCAGGTAATCCTTTGGTCTGATGCGGTATTTCAGGGACAGGGTGAGAATAATGTTCTTATGCACCTCTCAGGTGAAAAGAGATCCCAACTCCACTCCTCCATTGTGGGACCCTCAGTGTGCTGTCCCAAGAAATGGCAAGAGGTGGGGTTAATCTCCACAATCTTCTCTTCTTTAATAAAGCTACTCTTAAATAAATCTGTGGTTCCTCAGGAAACTGTCTCCCCTCAGGACAAAACCACTATTGTATGCTCTGTGGCTTCATTGTCATGTCTTAAGACGGAGGAAAAAGGCAAGGCGTACCAACTCATTGCCAGTTTGACGGAAAAACTGAGTTTACAGAGACCAAGAGCAACTGAATTAGCATGTTGTAGTCATTCACTATAGTGACTTAGAGGTGGAAGCTGGTGTCACTGACAGAGAGTCCAAGTGTCAGCCCATAGGGGCCACAACAGGTCTTCTGCATACTTATCCACACATAGTCAGGTCTCAGAAGGATATTATCATTGTAGATACTTTCTATTCTCATTTTCTCAAAAAAGCCACCATCCGCCAGTGGGTTTATTTCTAGTCTCCAAAACTTAGGAGTTTTGTGTGTATTTAGGAGTGTTTCATTAGAGTTGCAGCCTCAATAGCAACTCAATTATCTGGGCTTGTGCAACTGAGAAACATAAATTTGAGACTGGAAAGTGTATTGTAAAACCAGGAGCTAAACTCTTGCCCAGGTAACAATACGCTAGTTTTGGAGAGGAGAGATGTGACTTCAAGTTTTAAGTAAAGGGAGATCTGAGGGGGGTGGGAGCATGATGGTGGGAATTACTTTCTGCTACATTGATTTATTTGCATAATGCACTAACATCTGATCTTAAGTCCCCATTCCAGCTTTGTTTCCTGCTCCTGTAACTGGTTCATTACCCACTTCCCTCATTGAAGAGATAGGTATTTTGTGCTCTGCTGAACTGCTAAAGGACAGGACACAAGTCATCACGACTGAGCAGATTTTGCCTCTTCTTCCCTTTGCTTAGCTTTGCTCCATAGGAGTGTTATGCCAAGAGCTGTTGACATTAAATCTGAACAGAATTTGCTGACCATCGCAGAGTGCATGGGTGGCTGAAGAAGGCTCATAACTGTAGATCTCAAGAACGAGGGAAACTCTCCTTTGATCTAGAAAGGTGACTGCACACTCTGCATCCGATTCAAGCACATTGCAGGTGATTTACTTAGGCAGCACTGACGGGCCACATTTTCAAGTGCATGGCACTTACTGTCAGGATAAGACTTTACTCAAGGAGCTTACCTCCCACAGAGGTACCCAAACAAGTAATGCTTATGCTTTCAGCAGCACAGGCTTTCACAGGAACTGAGCAGGAGTGAAGCCAGATCCTCTGGCATTTTGCCCCCTGAAAGCCCAAGCCAGAGAAAATTCTCCCATTTGTTCAAAGGCCTGGGCTCAGGTCTGATGGATATGCCTAGAAGGGACCAGATGTCTTGAATCTCTATCTATGTCTGTGCAAGCTGTGTCAGTCAGAAACTTCTGTCCTGGTCTAAACTGTGTTTGCTGGCAGTACAGAATGAAAAAGGTGGCTCCAACACACCCGTTGCTGTCCTTGTTACTGTCATGCATCCTACCCCCACTGCTGGTGTCATTATCTTTTGCCCAAGATCAATGCATGTATAGTCAGTTCTCCCTGCGCTGCCATGAGAAAAAGCTATTTTAATCCTCTAAAGACTGAATGGGTAGCACAGAAGCTCACTGAAAAGGTATCAGTAATTCTTTAGCAATTTCATTAATAGGGCTTGGTAACAGAGAAAGAAAGTTGACAAAATATATTCCGATTAATTGCTCTGTCCCTATCTGCAACGGCAACAACAAAACCTTTCCATGCTGGGGGGCTTGTGCTCTTTGGTCTGCAACGTTCCCACACAGTGCCATTTGCAACAGGGAAGAAGGGCCTTAAGTTTGCTGGTCAACCTGGAGGAAAAGCCTTGTTTCAGGAAGTGTTACAGCAGGCATCCTGGCTTGAGGAACGCATGGTAAGGCTCCCAGGTTCTCAACACTGTATTCAACTTGCCCGTATTCTTTCCCAGCTTCACCTTTCATTTTAACAATGATGTCCAAATGACATTGTTGAAGAGAGGCGTAACAGGTAAGAGAATTCTTTAGTGGTCTTCTTGTCCTCCTGGGCTAAAATGAAGTGCAAAAGGCTTAGAAACTAAGAAACAAATGGAAAAGAGGAACCTCCTTCTTCTGTTCCAAATAAGTGTGCACCAGCAGTGCTATGAAAAACTAGCAATGTGAGGGTCAGCAGTAGAGAAAGAGGAAATCCTTTCTACCCACAGATCTGAGGGTGATACAGAAATAGGTCAGAGAATATTGGTATCCCTCCATGAACGCATAGCATGTTCATTACCAAGCAGAAAGCTCTGCAGGGCTCATTGGCCAGCATGATCATGGGGCTATGGGAGAGTTTGCTATGATCTAATAAGTGTGAATGGGGAGGGAGCATGCAGCAGCTCCTGGCTCTCAATCTGTTTTCAGCGGATGGAGAATCTGTCTGCCCAAGTCAGGCACAAGCAGTGCAGCTCCCGGGAGGAGCAAACAGAGGGCAAAGCTGCTGAAGGCAGGATTTTGCAGCAGCCAGACTTTCTGCTCAACTAGGTGAACCCACCTCTGTTACAGCCGTGAATGGCAACATTATAAGCATGGCATGAAAAAGGGAAGATCACTGACATGGCTGATAGTGGTGTTGATACTTGAAGTGCCAGGACTGCACTTTGTCTCTCCCTCTGTGGCTGTGGTCATATGTCTCCCCCGCTAACTTGCCATGTGGCCATGGGCAAGAAGCCCCTCGGCTTCCCCGAGCCCCGGGAGCTTTCCAGGATGTCCCCTGCCATCAGCAGATGCTGTGACTCAGTAAGTTATCACAATAAAGGTTTTTAGGCAGAAAGCCCTATCTGCTGCGATTGGGCTTTGGGACTGTCCTGGTTTAGCAGTAGCAGTCAGTTTTTCTGCTGGTGCAGTGCTGTGTTTTGACTTTCGACCTGAGAATAATATGATAAAGCCGATGCTTTCAGTTACTGGTCAGAATGTTTACCCTGACCAAGGACTTTGTGAGTCTCATGCTCTGCCAGGAAGGAGGAGAAGCCGGGAGGAAGCAGGGACAGGACACCTGACCCAAACTAGCCAAAGAGGTATTCCATACCACAGCACATCATGCCCAGGATGTAGAACTGAGGGTGGCCCGGAAGGGCTGGATCACTGCAGGGTGGGGGTGAGGTACCGGTTGGTGAGCAGTTGTATTCTCTTCCTTGTTATTTCCTTTATCATTATTCCTATTAGTGGTAGCAGTAGTGATTTGTGTTATACCTTAGTTATTAAACTGTTCTTATCTCAACCCGTGGGAGTTGCATTCTTTTGATTCTCCTCCCCGTCCCTCCAGAAGCGGAGGGAAGAAAGGTGGGGGGGGAAGTGGACTTCGTGGTTCTGATTTACGGCCTGGGCTTAAACCACGACAGTTCTTTTTTTGGCGCCCAACGTGGGGCAGGAAGGGTTGAGATAACAACAGATCTGACCGAGGCACAATGCTGATTTATGGGCTCTCAAAGTTGTTCTTTTTGATACCACAGTTTCTGTATGTCGTAGCTTGCTTGGAGCCGGTATTTGATGTGTTAGTGTTTATCAAGTGTGGGCCTTGGGCTAAGGTTCTTGTTTCATTGTACTTTATGGTAATGGCTTGTAATACGGGGGGGCTCCGGCAGCAGGGCGGGATGGACGTGGCCATGGACTTGTACCTGGCCGTCCCGCTGCTCTTCACCGTCCTGGCCCTCGTCCTCGCCTCCGTCTTTGTGAGGCTGCGGGGAGCTGAGGGGGAGCGGCCCCGGGAGCCAGCGGCGGCCGAAGCGGCCCGGGAGAGCGGCCCCGGGGACCAAGCGGCGGCGGGAGCGGGGCCGGAGGCCGGGAAGGAGGCGGGTGCCGAGCAGCGGGAGGAGGCGGCGGAGGAGCGGAGCCCCACGGCCGAGCCCAGCCCCGCGGCGGCCGAGAGCATCCCCCAGCAGCCGTCCGCTGAGCCCCGTGAGCCTGAGCCCCAGGAGGATGCAGGAGGCCCCACAGCACTTTCCAGCAAGGCAGAGGAGGAAGATCTGGACTCAGAAAAAGAGAAGCTGGTGGTGAGAGAGCTGGCAAGCATAGCAGCTACACTAGCCCCAGTGACAAGTACAGCAGCATCATTTGAGAGTTCTGAAGGTTTTGAATGGCCTTTGGGTACCCTTGGAACCTGCCTGCTGATTGTGATGGGGATCACCATGTTGGCACACACACAGAGTGTGTTTTACCCACGGCCATTTTGTCTGATCCTGAGAGTTAAGCAGAGTCAGGTTTGGGTCTTGTCTGGGTTTAGACAATACAGGGGGACCGAGAGGTTTTCCCCAAGGCTGGACAGTCATGAGGGGCAGGGTGTGTGGGACAGTATGGGCGAGTATCTAATCCACTGGGCCCTTCCAGTGCTTTGGAAGCATCGGAGATGGAAGGCAGCTGTATGGAGGCCCCCACCACAAGTTGCAGAGACTGCTGCAGGGGAGGGTGAATTATTTTAAGCCTGATGGGCCCATCCATCAGGGCGGAGATGCAACATAGAGATGGACTCATGATCGAGGGGTGGACTTTGCAATGGGCCTCTCCTGCTCTGAAAGACTGTTACAAGAGATGGAGCCCACCATCATGGACCGAATGGACTCAGCAGCTTTATAGGGATTGGTCTGTGCACTAAGATAACAGTGCACTGAAATGAGAGTGAGGGTATATTGAAAATGTGGGATCTGAGCATGACGTGAATGGTATGGAATAAGGGGTGGATACTGTCCTGGTTTAGCAGTAGCAGTCAGTTTTTCTACTGGTGCAGTGCTGTGTTTTGACTTTCGACCTGAGAATAATATGATAAAGCCGATGCTTTCAGTTACTGGTCAGAATGTTTACCCTGACCAAGGACTTTGTGAGTCTGCTGCTCTGCCAGGGAGGAGGAGAAGCCGGGAGGAAGCAGGGACAGGACACCTGACCCAAACTAGCCAAAGAGGTATTCCATACCACAGCACATCATGCCCAGGATGTAGAACTGAGGGTGGCCCGGAAGGGCTGGATCACTGCAGGGTGGGGGTGAGGTACCGGTTGGTGAGCAGTTGTATTCTCTTCCTTGTTATTTCCTTTATCATTATTCCTATTAGTGGTAGCAGTAGTGATTTGCGTTATACCTTAGTTACTGGACTGTTCTTATCTCAACCCGTGGGAGTTGCATTCTTTTGATTCTCCTCCCCGTCCCTCCAGAAGCGGAGGGAAGAAAGGGGGGGGGGAAGTGGACTTCGTGGTTCTGATTTACGGCCTGGGCTTAAACCACGACAGGGACCCAAAGGCAAGGGATTTAAATCCAGAGAAGAACATATCTGCCTTCTGCGGGACTGCTTATCTGGCAGATGATAGCAGCCACTGGACCTGTAAGGTGTTGTCTTAGCATGAAGTGCAGAGACCCACTCCAGTGCAACACAGGCTTGTGCAGCTGCAGTATTTCTCACCACAGAAGGTCTGGGAGGCCTTAGAGTTTGCAAATGCTTTTTTCTCTTCAAAGAACACATTCAGTTAATGAATGATAGCTCCCTCTGCCCCAGCACACTTTAAAAGGAATATCCAGAGGAAATACACACCTTCCCATTGGCTGTTCTGCCCTTGTACAACATTTTGCCTGTCTGATTTAGATAGACTGGAAGTGCTTTCAGACAGGACCACCGTACACCAGCTACCTTGTAGTACCGAATTGGCTTACTCCGTGTGTGTAATGCTGTGATGAACACAGGGGCATTCCAGCTCTGGTCTGTAGTCCTCATTCTCCTGTAGACCTACAAGTGACAACAGAATTTGCACAGCCACAAGAGATGCGGGAGAGGACATTTCCTATGTGACCACACCACCATCAAACCCACTTCCCTTTAGGACAGGAACTGCTCATCTTCTCTTGTGGCCATGTTAAAAGTGGGTGCTTCACACACAAGATGTGTTTTCAGAAATGGTCTGCTAACGTCTGACCAGCCCTGCTTGCTTGTCCTGTTCTGATAACACAAGAAACTTCAACTTTGGCTGCTGTTACCTGGCACCTCTAGCCCCATCATTCCTCCTAGCACTGCCCTGTTGTGTGGTAGTGCTAAGGGTGGCTGCTCTTGTACAACCAGAATGCGCTACCCAGGCTCTAGAAGGGTAATTTCACGTTTGGGGGGATGGGGTTGGGTGTCCCAATCACCTCCATTTTCCCCATCCACTAAAATCACTAGCTGGATTTCCTAAAGAGCACATGCCTAAAGTTTTTGTGCCTGCATGTCACCCAGCAGTGCTGTCCAAAGCAGCCCGGTGCAGGGATGCCTGAGCTGAGAGTAGGGGGATGCAGCAATGCAAGCGGCAGGCAGGGATGTGTGGGCAGAGGTTGCTCTGCTCTGCTGTGCTCCATTCAGGCTTCAGAGTCTCTCCTTTCTGTGAGCTCCACATTCCAGACTAGCTGGGCTGTTGTTGACCTCACACTTTGCTTTATTTTCTTCCTCTTGCCAGCACACACAGATTAGGCAAAACATTTAAACATTTTGTCTTGAAGTGTTTACTTCCTCATAAGCAGCCAGGCTGTCACCCAGTCAGATTCCCAAAATAATCCAGTAAGGATTTAAGTAAACTGCCTGCAGGTGTTACCCAGCTGCTTCATTGTGAAGAAGCCTTGAACTCTGCACCAGCCCCTTGAATCCAGTGAGGAATGGTGCAAGACTTGCCTTTTTGCCTGCCCTTAGACCCTGATGCTCTGCTCCTGCTCTGGGCTGGACAGGACTGCCTGCTGCTGCTTTTTTTCCACTTGCACTGTGAGATCATCTCTAGCATTACTGTTTCTAAGATATTTTGCCATCTCCCCCCACCGCAGACAATGGAAGAAGAAAATGAAACAATTCACAGTGATTCCCTCCAGAAGCTGCCCTTGAGCAAAGGAAGGGGGCACAGGCACTGGGGCCCATAACAGAAATTGGGGAAGTCCTGTCCCCATGCAAGCCAAGTGGCCTGAAAAGAATGGGGGTTTTATCCCTGAGCAAAAGCCAGTCGACCAGACTTGATGTAGCTGACAGGGGACAGAGTTTAGCTCCAGGTCTGTGCTGCCTGTAACATACTCAGCAATACAGCCGTACGGTGCAGTGGACTTACATTTTCTCTAACCTACCTGGTCTTCGGCCGGGTGGTGCGTTGGAACCAGCACTATCCAACTCTTATCAGCCTGACCCCTTCCTGGGCTCCAGTTCACATAACCCAGCACCATCCCAGCAGGACTAGCAGTACATATTGAATTCAGGTTCAAGGAGAGCTGTAAGCTGCTGCAAACCATTCAAGTACAGGTGAGCTGTAAATCTGCTCTTGCTGATATTCATGGTAGGGAGTCAGGCCAAAGGAATAGTTTTGAGAGGTCAATCTCCAAATCCAGTATTTAAAAATAACTGTTCTGCATGAAATGTTACACATGCCTGTTGGTGTGTGCCCGCATGCTATTGAAATAATGCTAACCAGTTGTATTCCTATGTGCAAGTAATTGATATACATATTGCCTGTGCACCCACAACCGTGCAGGCACACACACAGTGGGGGAGGGTCATTAGATTAAGCTGACCACAATAAATGTAAGAAGTAGATTCGATAATGATCCCAAATACGGACCCAAATGTTCCTTCTTCTGCTACTAATTGATCTAATGGATTTCATATTTGTAACCAAGCAGTGGTTTGTATTGTAAGCTTCTTTTTGTTTGCTGCTTTAGAAAAAATAAGAATTAGTAGAACATAACACATACCATATTTGCAGATGTAATTGCCATGAAACACCACTCCTCCCACCCCTTCTCCCCCCCTCCCCCCCAAGCAATTGCCAGTAGTGTATTACTAATAGTTTGGAGCAGTTGCACTCTAATTTATGATGGCAAACTCTGGGGCAGAAATCCTCAGTCACTACGCACACAAATAGAATGACATATATACATATTAATCTACATTAACAGCCACATGATATTCTAGATCCTCAATCAACTGTACAGTGCTGCCAGAAGTGAAAGCATGATTAGCTTTTATTCAGGTAGGGGAAAAAAGGTCTGGGGATGTCTGAGGTGGATATAGATCTGCCCCCTTACTGTATACATCTAGCTGCCATGTGGTCCTCTCCCTCTTTGGAGGAGCATCCTTGCCTTCCTCCATAATGCTTTGCTTCATCTGCTTGTTCACCACACTCTCCCCCCAGCACATTGCTGTCCTTATTACTCCTTGATTTCTTCTCCCTTTAGTCCCACCCAAGAGTCAATGAATCTTCCACCCTTTACACTGGAGGGAGAAACTGGAGTGAATCCCTCTCTCTTTTTTTGAGACTGCCAGGCCCAGTGGGGAAGCCAACAACAGCTGCCTGTGCCACAGTTGTTCTGATCGCTTCACAAGAGAAAAAATAAAGGAAAAAAAAATTGGATGCTCTACAGCTCTCAAACTGGCTTCTCAAACCTTTCAAGGGTGCTAAATGGCCTTAATAAGTAAATAAAATGCAGGCTATTTATCAGAGAGATCAGAATTGTACCTTTGCAGCTGTTCCTGTCACTTGAGGAAAAAGATATAATTAGGTAGGTTTTATTTTTTTAATTAAAAACCCACTTAATTTGGAACCACTCCAGTCTGCTGAGTAAGTGTGTGTGTGTCCGGGTGAACTTTAAAATACGTTTTCTGTACCAAATAGAAGAAAACCTCAGAAGGAGCCTCCCTGGTTTATTGGATGGGTTTGTGTTGGGACAGGTTTAAAAACATCTTAGTGTAGCTGATGGACCATGACCTTTTACTATCAGTTAAATCCAGATTTATTTCTTTTAAGAGGTATGCTATTGAAAGGCACTGGCAGCCAAGTTAGAAAAGTCTGCCATAGTATTTTCACAGTATCATTCCAAGGTATTCTGTTACTCATGCCAAGCAATAAAACCTTTCTTTTTGTGCACATTTCTGAACACCGCTGTGCTCTCAGCAAGGGCAAATCGTCTCCAAAAGGTACTATTTCAAAGAGAAAACTGTATTTTGAACAAAAAAGTTTCACTTTTCTGCATTAAGAAAATGAAACAAAAAAAGGAGGATGGATTTATATGTATGGTACATATAAAATAAGGGGCATGTACTCAAACATTGTTTTAATTATTTTTTTCACTTGTAGCCCTCCATATGTTTGCACTGCAGTCAGTGAACAATAGAAGAGCTCTCCTGTGGTTAATTTTACACCTGTAAAGACCCCTGGATACAAACCAAGATTGCGTGGCCAAGTGGATAATGTATCTGGCTTATCTTGCCAATGAATTCATATGCTCCAGGGGGCTAGAGAAGATGGGGAGAATATGAAGAATTCTATTATTTTCAGTCTTTAGCAGGTTTTCATTATGTTTACCCTTTCTACCTCCAACACCTGAGGTAAGAAACCCCCACAGCTTCAGGCCTTCAAGGCAAACACAAAAAAAAATCCTCACGGTGTCTCTGCTCCATGCGGGCAACAGAAGAGGGATCCAGGGCTCTGTGCCTCCTCCATGCTCCCCAGTTCGTGTGCAGGAACAAGCGGGTGTCCATGAGCAGTGGCCCAGCAGAGCCTGCTCCCAGCACACTGGCTGAAGACTCCTGGGTTTCCAGGCCAAGCCTTGCCACAGGATTCAGAGTGATCCTGGATGAGGAGCAGTGCCTGTGCCTCTGCTCCCGCCACAGCCAGGGCTGTGATGCTGTCCAGTGCCTGCTTCTTACCAGCCTGGGTTGTGAGTGCTGCCTGGTGGGAACTGGCTTCTGAGTGTCCCTCACCTTCTAAAGCAGGCTCAGACCTCTGCTGTAGTCACTACACATTATCATAACCGAAATTAATAGAAATAATGAGTGCTTCACGATCGTGCAGATTTAGTATGCCTGGGAGTCTGATGCTAATATATCAATAGCATAGTTTACAGTACATCATTGGTATTCTTTGGGAGCTGTGACCTATATTTTGATATAAAGGATCTTCAAGGTTCCTTTGCAAATAAAAGTAAATGTTAATTAAAGCACTTTTCTTCAAAAGGCTTTCTTTAAAATGACCTACAAGTTCAATATTTGTTTTATGGCATGCACAGACAGGAGAATTCACAGTCTCACAGGAAATGTCATGTGAATTAGGCAGGAAAAAGGAATAACCTGTGAGGAGATAAATTCCCTTCTTCAGCACATCAGAACACAAACTTTGGTGATGGGCTACAAGAAGGCTGAAGTGAGAAGGATACCTATAACAGATGGTCGAAACACTATGTTTTTGACTGCATAAAAGGGTTGGATCAATGTCCCATTTTAGTGAAAGGGATGGCTGAGACGTACAAAAATAGAACATAGTACAACATTTGCATTACTTTCAAGATAGAGGCTTGGAGGCATTTTATTTTCCCTTTCATAAAAGTTCCTCTCTTGAAGAAAATACTCTTACCTGGCTTATTTGAGGTTATACCTTTCTACACAGTCCTGTACAGTATAGTTTCAGTTACATTCACAATGCACTTCAGAACATGGGATCACATACGAAATGCAATGCCTTTTGCAGACATGAAAAATGTTCCTCTTTCTGCACAGAACAATTCTTTTTTTGTGCAATTCTTGCCGTTAGAAGGCCTACTAAAGCTCAGCTAAAATACATGACCTCAGTGTAATATCCTATGACATTTCGATTACCAACAAATGTTCTTGGTTTTATTAAAAACAAACCAAAAACTGAACCCACAGTCCCTGGGGAATCAGACCCTGCTATTGTTCTTCCATTTCTGATGCAAGTCAGGAGATACCAGACAATACAACTTACTGAGTCACCACTTGCTAAGCTGCGCTTGCTTAAACAACAGCTCTTCCAGCTGACCTTTACAAGTTAGAAGGCGGCATATGAAGACAAAAAAGCGTTCAGTGTTCAAAAACCCAAGTGCTTTTATGTAGCCAGGTATGCTGTGGAGCCAGGAAAGGAGGAAAACAGATGGGCGTCCCATTGGGGAGCCACTAGAGGTGGAGCTGATTTGGATGGGTTTGTTCTGGCAAGAAAGTGGGGACGAATTAAGGGTGGTTCAAGGCTACAGGGTGTAGACAGAAAAGTAGGAGGCAGACTGGGAGGCACTAGATAAATAAAGGAAATTCCTACATTCTAGTAGATAGGATACTTAATCCTAAAATAAGGATAATTAGGATTTCACTGGTAAGCAGGCACGTAGGACTCAGAAATTGATTCAGGACAGGGTGTACAGCAGCAGTCTGCTTCTTTCAGCACTTTTTCTTTAACTATCCTAGAATCCACCAAACAGAAGATGGATTACACTTTATAATATAAGCCTCCTGAGGGGATGCTGCTAAAAGGCTGTCAGCAGAAAGAAAAAAAAGTGTTCGAAGTGTGCATGTAGGGTTAGGGACTCCACATTTCAACTCATCTGCAGCTAGAGAAGAGATGCATTTGCATTTGTTCCCCTGGCTGAAGACCTGATATTCATTACAAAAGCTATTTCAAAGTGGCTCTAGCTTAAAACTTTTTATTCACACACAACCCATATAAAATTAACAATTTTATATACCTATACTTCAAACAATCTTGCCTACCTCCAGGAAGATCTGCAGAGAGATTACTTTCAGTTTCAGTTGGGGTTGAGTCAAGCCTTCAAATAAGGCCAGAATTTACTTAATTTCTGTAATGCTGATGGGCTCCCTGGTCAAAAACACTTGCACAAAACATTGTGGATAGAAACAAAAATAAAGAGTCCCCTTAGCCCAGAAAGCTCACTTGTTGCGGTTTCAGCATCCCTCTACTCTGTCAGTGAGTGGCTTTCATTAATGATCACTGTCATTTTCCTGACATTAAACAGAATGGGCTGTCTTTGGAGAAATAGAGACAGACACGGGAAATATCTCCATAATCCAAAGTACTGAAGATTCTGTTTCTGCGTTTTACAAAGCAGTTAGGATGACTAACTGGTTGCTATTGTGACCATATTCTTAGATGCCTGTGACAGAGGGGAAGCTGGGGCTTTGGCTCACATTCCCTCAGCAGAAATTTGTGGTAGCCTCAGGCATCATCACTTCTCTTGGTCTGTCTTTCTGCCTTCACAGAAGTCAGCAGAAGAGCATTTGGGCAGGCAGCTAAACCATTGCGGAGTCCAGGGTACTTGTGTAAGCTCCTGTTTGTGTGCGGTGCCAGCTCCCATGGCAAATTATGAACTGGAATGGCTAAATTACGCAGTTGCGACGAGGTCAGTAATCCCCAGAAGGAGGGAATAGTTAAATTTGCAAAGCTTGGCTGAGTGCCCACAACACCCATTTCCTACACTTGCTCCTTGTGATTGCCTGACGAATTATTGTATTTTTTTTTATTATTACTATTAGAATGAAGCTGTTATTTGCTAACCTACATCCTGATCCTTCAACTATGTTTCCATAGTTCATCTTTCCTACCTTAAGGAATAATAAATAGGATGGAAGTTACACACCTAGATGCCGTTTTCAGAACTGGGCCACAGACTCAAGTATTGGTATAATAAATTCAAAGCCAAGCGCAAGCTTGACTAGATTTGCCTCCAGACTAAGCAGGACTGAGTTTTGCCCACGGCATCTAAGAAATGGCTTTCTTAGGACAAGTGTATTTAAAATGAAATTGAGAAAAGCTGCAAAAACACAGCTTTCAGTGCTTGGGGTGTGGGTATTTTTTCCTTTTATAAAGAATATGCTATCTTTGTGTTTTGTCACAGGAAAGGCATCTTTTGCTGCAGTTATAAGAGGAAGAAAGAAATTACATTAAAAAATAAAGATCTCCATGTAAAAACACCTCAGTGGCTACGTGGAAGAAAGTAAAGATTTTTACAGATATTTGCTTGTGTTTATCTCTGCTTCCAGTGAGCACTGAAAGTGCAGGTCTATAGAACTACATCCTTAAAAGTACACGGGACAAAATGTGCTCAACTAACACCTCCATGAGATCACGCAGCAGAAAAATAACCCTCACTTACAATTCAAATACATGGAAAGATGGAAAGAATGTCTTACGGAAAACTATCTCACCGGAATTTAAAGAAGAGTTCTGCAACGTGTGGAAAACAAATATGTTTTAATAGGCTGCTGCTTTCAAGGACTGAATTTATTTCCAAGAAGGTCACCACCATAAAGCAGAAAACTAACTCTTCTTTCATAGCAGTAGCAAAAGGGGAACAGAAAATAGCGACACTTAAATTTTATCTTTGACCTCCTAGAGGAAGTGGCAGGTCATTGTTGGCAGTTTTTTGTTGTTTTGTGGTGTCTGACTTTTTTGGGGTTTTTTTTAAGGTTTCTTAAAAAAACCAAACCAAACCACCTCTGTATTTTTCTCACTTTTCTTGGTTTGTAGTCAATAAATTATCTCTGAAAACATTTAAATAAAACCACTCATGTCAGCAATACTTTACTATTAATTTCTCAGTGTTTTCACCTTTATCTGACAATTGGGAGAAAAAAACTCCGCGCCTACGCACTTCATTTTCACATCCCAAGCACCTGACTGCTGTGTTCACTTTCCTATAGCCATTGAAATATAGTAGTATGCAACAGTCAGTACAACACACCCCCCAGTGCCAACTTAAAGAGCTTTCCCTTTACTTCTAAAATTCCCTGCCTGTGTAACTAGTAAGGCAAAGGAATTTTCTTGTGGATCAGAAAAAAAAGCCAATCCCTTTCAGCATATTTGTTGCCAAATCTAAGTGGAGATTTACGCTCTGAGCAATAAGAACCAAAGCAGGATGCAGTACAAGAACTAGTCTCAAAATCCAGCTTACTAAACCCATTGCTTGCAGACTCTAAGCATTCTTCAGTGATAATGCAGACCTCGGAAAGCAAACTGATGCTTAATGACACAGTCCTGCCTTTCTCATCAGCTTTCATGGTTCAAAAAAGTGAGGCAAAACAGGGCTGGGCAACAGAAGTAAACAAGGTAAATATTGTACTGTCTGGTAACAGGTGTTTCACACAGCAAGCAGACAGGAAGCTCAGCTGGCTAACAAGGTGCCGCCTCCTCTAGATGATGTTCTGGGTCCCATCACCAAGCCCTCAAACAGCCTTCAGAGTCAATACATTTGAGAGCAACCTGAATAAGATAACACCCTAGATTCCTAGAGACTCAGGCTGTGTCTATACACAGTTTAAAAGTGACCCAAACAGGCACTAACTGGCATAAGAAGAGTGTACATCAAACAAGCCATGTTTGCAGCCACCTGAGCTTTAATTCCTTAGAAGCATGGACTAAACTAAGAAATTTAGGACATTCATTAAAAAAGACACGCACAGAATCCTATTAGCAGTATAGTTTTTCATCTTTGGTCAGCAGCCTCCGCAGCCAAACAGCAGCTCTTGCAGGATTTCACATCTGGTTAGGTCCCTTCCTTTTCTCAAGTCTTTTTGGCACTTGGTACAGTTTCACTGCCACATCATTCTAAAGTCTTCCTGAAGCTAGAACACCAGTCTGTTTTTAATAAGTTCACCTGTCTGAGTACTTTGGGATACAGTCACCTCCCACTTCTGAAAACCCCCTCAATTTGGGCTGTTTTGTTACCCTGTCTGCAACCCTTCCTATGTCAAACTAGATACCCGATGGTATTTTTTAATGCCTTCTAGCCTACAATATTGTTATACTGCCTTCTGAAACCTGACTCTACAAGCAGAAAGATGTCCTTCTGGACAACCTGTGCTCCCTTCACAGAGTTCCGGGAATTTTCCAAACCCCGTGTGCTTGCGTGCCCGCCGGGGGCGCTGGAATTCTCTTCCTCTGTGGGGCTTACAGAGCAAATGCCACCCTTGTAAAGCTCATGTTAGCAGATGCAATGCCAAAGAATCTGCTTCAGGCTGTGAGAAAAGAGGATGCTGATCCTGGCGCTCCATCACCCCCGCATTTTATTACTCATACAAAACTGTAGGTGAACAGTTGTCCCATGTGTTAAAAGGCTTATAGATGATGTTAAAAGTAACTAAACCAAAAATACCATATCACTGAACAAACACACCAAACTCCGATGATTCTTAAGTGGAAAGGCTTAGCCTCAAAGGACAAAGCTGAGCTAAGAGTGAAACCAAAATCAAATTCTCAGAACTGCAGCATTCTGTCAGGTTGATGAATTTCCTCCAGGCAGGGCGGTTTTTGGTTTCCCAGAAAAACGTTTGTCCCTCGGTAGGTGGTGCTGTCGCCCTTCAAGCTACCAAGGAGTAAGATGCAGCCTTGTTTCTAGCGCGGAGTGAATTTCTTGGAATAGCATCATCAATGTCACCTCACCATTTAAGGGGGGAAATAAATAAATAAATGATAGATAAATAACCAAATCTATCTACTCTGAACTTGTAATACTTAGACAAGCTCACAGTTCACACGGCATTTAAAGTCAGCAGTTTCCATCTTACTTCACGCACCGTATCATCATACCACATACTGAGCAACAATAAAGTGACTGTACAAGACAACTAAAAAATTATGACAATGTTATATAGATAAAATTAGAAATTAAGAACTGCACAAATATTTAGACCTTTCTGCAGCATATTCTAAATCAAACGAGCATGTCCATTAAGTGATCTGAACTAGCACTTGAACAAAATAGAGAAGAACGGTATCAGTATTGTTCTAAGAGATGAGTTCTAAAGCTGAACGTGCCTGTGAGATGGGTTATTTACACACATGCTGTGAAACCTCCAAAACTCTCAGCCTGAGCCCCAAGGGGCACCAAGAGGCCTCAGCCACCCTGAGCAGCCTGCCCGCCATCCATCTTGGACTCCAGACCTGACTTGTTAACACTGTCTCCTCTGGGACTGTTTGTGATCCCTGTTAAGTCATCACCCCAGCCCTGATCAGAGGACCCTGTTCAGTAAAGGTCCTGGTGCTGCCTGCGCCATGGGTCCTCTCCCTCACTGGGGGAGCAGCACTCAGGCTGCTCCCTGACATGAAGTGCAATGAACAACTATATTCGTTTGTTAGACAAGACATGCGGTGATCCATTTCACAAATGCACAAGAGTCATCCACACTACAACAGGCAGGTAAGGAAGAACGGAACTATTTCCTGGAGACTTACCTCTCAACTCCCACTGTCCCGGGTTCAGCTGTAACAGTTATTTTTCTCCTTCATAGTAGCTAGTGTTGTGCTGTGTTTTTGACTTTCGTCTGAGAACAACGCTGACCAAAATCACGACACCCACAGAAACCATTTAAGGTACCAGCAGGCACAGGAAGACCAATGAAGGTTTGCTCTCTTCGCTTGCTCATGTAACAACTTACATTCTCCAGCAATGTGGGAGCAAGCGCTAAGAAATCTCCTGGAAGAGTTTCCAGCATATCTAATTTGCCCAAGAGCAAGAGAGGATCTGACACAGAGATGTATCAGTCACCCAGTAACTACATACTGTAGAGGGAAGGGAAAGGCACTTCCTTGCAATTTTTTTCCAACTAATATGGAAGTGCCATGTTGGAAACAGAACTATTCAGTTGTTGTTCTTGGAAGATCTATTCACAAGACCAAAGTTCTGCTCATTAATACATCAAGACCCAGGACTGCAAGGCTGATAATACACAAAACCAAGTGGGAGCTGGAGATCAGGAGAGAATTTTGCCAATTCTCTGCCTATGTCTAGAGTCAGTCCTAAGACAGAAATTAATTTAAAAGTATTTTAATATTTGTGTAATATATATATTTTTTGCATATCAGTTACATATGTAATTATTATCTCATATGCAATACTGTATGCACCCCCATTCACAAGGCTACAACATCAAGATGCATCAAGAAAGCTAAATCTTTTACATAGAACCATAGAATAGTTAGGGTTGGAAAGGACCTTAAGATCATCTAGTTCCAACCCCCCTGCCATCGGCACGGACACCTCACACTGAACCATGCCACCCAAGGCCTCATCCAGCCTGGCCTTGAACACCGCCAAGGATGGAGCACTCACAACCTCCCTGGGCAACCCATTCCAGTGCCTCACCACCCTCTCAGTAAAGAATTTCTTCCTTATATCCAATCTAAACTTCCCCTGTTTAAGTTTTAACCCATTACCCCTTGTCCTGTCACTACAGTCCCTGATGAAGAGTCCCTCCCCAGCATCCTTGTAGGCCCCCTTCAGATACTGGAAGGCTGCTATGAGGTCTCCACGCAGCCTTCTCTTCTCCAGGTTGAACAGCCCCAACTTTCTCAGCCTGTCTCCATACGGGAGGTGCTCCACTCCCCTGATCATCCTCGTGGCCCTCCGCTGGACTTGTTCCAACAGTTCCATGTCCTTTTTATGTTGAGGACACCAGAACTGCACACCATACTCCAAGTGAGGTCTCACGAGAGCAGAGTAGAGGGGCAGGATCACCTCCTTCAACCTGCTGGTCACGCTCCTCTTGATGCAGCCCAGGATACAGTTGGCTTTCTGGGCTGCGAGCGCACACTGAAGCCGGCTCATGTTCATTTTCCCGTCGACCAACACCCCCAAGTCCTTCTCCACAGGGCTGCTCTGAATCTCTGCTCTGCCCAACCTGTAGCTGTGCTACATGTTACCAGGAAACACATAGCAGACCCCAGACATGAACAGCACTAGATCAGAAAGCCATCAAGTACCAGCTGAACTATGAAACACCAACTCAAGTCCAGAAATGTCAGTCACATACTTTAAGGACAGCTATTAGGACTACAAAGATGGAGGACAGGTGGTGATTTCTCAGTGTTTCACATGAGTGATTACCTTCCAGCCCTGTTTTATTCCCCAGACAAGGACTAACAGAGAAACTGATTCCAGCGCTTGAATAATGTCTTGTCTACTAAAAATGCACCAGTTTAAAGGAGTGTCTTGAGAATTTTATTTAACTCCTGCTGTTTTGTGGAAACCTCTGTTTCAGACAGCTCACACAAAAAGCTGCAACTAACAAGTGAAGTCTAAACGGAGTTTGCTTTGGTTACCAAATCAGTTAAGGCAGTCTAAATTTGGAAATCAGAAGGTCTCCTCAAAGCCCTGGCTCTTGAAAGATCAAAAGAATCTTTTCAGATGAAACTGTACCTCAACTGTAGATTCATGGTGCAAGAAATACTTCACACACAGGTAGTCAAGGAGCTATATGCTAGTTTTATTCGTAAAATACTTTATTCCTAACAGCAAAATATTCTAATTTTATTTTATAAAAGTTAGAAAAAAAATAATACATTTGAAACAGAAACAAGAAAACTATTTCTACTTTTATTCAATTCTCTTTTCAATATGGAAGCTATAGGTATGCACCAGACTAACAGATTTCAGTGCCAGACAGGTAATTCAATAAATAGATCATTCTACCATTAAAATCTGTGAAGGACAGTGAAAAAGTATACTACTGAAAAAATATAGCATTTTTGGCTTCTTCTGAGGTCTGGAACTAGTAATATCTACACACAACAAAGTTCTTGGCATTTACAAGAATGATTGTTTAGAACAGTAACAGCAGAATTTGTTAGCAGTAAACCAGAACAATGAAATTTTGCAGTACAACATTTCAAGTAAAAAATAATTAAAAATCAGAAATTCAGCCTATTTCTTAAATCCTATAGAAGACTTCTGCAAGGAGGTTGTAGGTGACACTTAAGTTACTAATTTCATATCTGATAAGGCCATTGCATATCCTAACTTTCAATAAAAAAGCTGATCCTGTACTGTATATAATAAACGCTGCCTGTTCAGTATGAATAGAAGTTAAAGTGAGAACAAGTAACTCTGCTATTTTATCCTACTGCTAACAAAAGAACAAACCATGAAACCTTTGCCTTGGAGAGGGCAGATTTAGTTAAATCTTGTTCTGCTATGTACACAGGCGTAATTTTGGAAGCCACCACTGCATCAGCTTGCAGAGTTGAAACTGGATCCCTGCGTCAGCCTTCTAAGAAGCTTCTTTCTGTGAAAAAGCTGGACACCCAAGACAACACTTGGACACAACGCAAGTGGCAAAGCAATCTTACCTTAGCCAATACGTAGACAGTAAGAAGACTATGTGACCCATGCTGGAAAAACAAGTAACAGAAAGGCATATACCAAATACTTCCTCTTTTGTAAACAAGAAACAAACAACCAAACATCCACACAAACAAAAAACCCCAAACAACAAAGAACTCACAAAACAAAGAAAGCCATTAACTTCTCTGCAGTTACTGCTGTGCAATTTCAACTTACAAATGAAACGGAGGGGGATGTGAAACTGAATATGAGTTATTAATTTTTATTTATTTTCATGAGTTCAGCATCCAAGTAATTTTCAAAGTTTGTTTGGTTTTTTAATACATAATTCAGCACACTAACAATTATTAGTGTTGTGTGGCCAGAAAGGGCATATTCATTGCTGACAATAACTTCTTCCTCTAAGTGATAGAGGAGTGAACAAGGAGAGGCGCTTTGCTGACCTCATACTCACCTACAACAAGGGGCTGGCTGAGAACGTGGAGATCAAAAGCAGCCTTACCTCAGTGACCATGAGATGGTGGAGTTCAGGATCCTAAGGGGAGAGAGGAGAGTAAAAAGCAGGCTCACAATCCTGGACTTCAGGAGAGTGGACTTTGGTCTGCTCCAAGATCTGCTATGAAGAGTCCTACGGGATTGGGGCCCTGGACAGAAGATGGCCCAAGAAAGTTGGTCAAAATTTACAGATCACCTCCTCTAAGCTCCAGAGAGAGCCATCAAAATGAACCACAAGTCCAGCAAAAATGCCAGGAGGCCTGTGCTGAACCAGGAGCTTCTGGACAAACTCAAAGGAAGCATACAGAATGTGGAAGAAAACCCAAGTAACCCAGGAGGAATGCAGTGACATTGTCTGAGCATCCAGGAGTGAAGTTAGGAAAGCTTAAGCCCAACTGGAACTAAAAGTGGCCAGGGATGTCAAAGATAGCAAGAAGAGCTTCTGTAAATACACAGGTAACAAAAGGGCCCACTGCTGAATGACACAGGGAACCTGGTGACAAAGTACACAGAAAAGGCTGAGAAATTCAATGCAACCTTTGTCTTGCTTTTTATGAGCGAGATTGGCCCTCAAGAATCCAGAGGCCAGGGGGCAAGGCTAGAGCCATGAATATACACTGGGTGGAAGAGGATCTGGTCAGGCAATCCATAAACAAACTGGACATGTATTAAGCCCAAGAATTCTGACAGAATGAGCCCATGAGTGCTGAGGGAGCTGGCTGATGCCATTGCGAGGCCACTCTTGATTAATCTTTGATTTAATGGGACAAGTGTCCAAAGACAGGGTGAAAGTAGATGCCACTGCTGTCTTCAAGAAGGGCAAGGAGGACTCGTGGAACTACAAGCCAGTCAGCCATACCTCCATTCTTGGGAAAGCGATGGAACAGCTAGTCCTGGAAACCATTTCCAGGCAGATGAAGGACAAGAATACTACCAGGAGCAGTCACTGCATGGCTTCACCAAGGGGAAGTCACAGTTGACCAACACAATAAGCTTCTACGATAAAATGACTGGTAGATGAGAGAAGAGGCATGAATTGTCTACCTGGACTTGAGGAAAGCCGTTAACACTGTCTCCCATAAGATCCTCACATACAAGCTGTTGATGCATAGGCTGGATGAGCAGACAGTGAGGTGGACTGGAAACTGTAAAAAAGTCAGGGCCCAGAGAGTGGTAATCAGCAGCACAAAGTCCAGATGAAGGCCAGGAACTAGTGAAGTACCCCAGGGATCAATACTGGATCTGATCCTGTTTAACATCTTCATTAACAACCTCTACGATGAGGCAGAGTGTACCATGGGATGTTCTAGTGGACATTAAATTGAAAATGAGCCAGCCACATGCTCTTGCTGCAAAGGTGGCTAATGGTACCCTGAGCTGCACTAGGATGATGTTGCCAGCAGGGCTCAAGGAGGCAACCCTTCTCCTCAGCACTTGTGAGGCCACACATGGAGTGCTGGGTGCAGCTCTGGGCTCCCCAGTACAGAATTGCACAGACATACCGGAGAGAGTCCAAAGGGTTACAAAGATGATGAAGAGTCTAGAGCATCTCTCCTGTGAGGAAAGGCTGAGAGAGCTGGGACTGTTCAGTCTGGAGAAGAAACAGTTCAAGTGGGATCTCATCAATATATATAAATACCTGAGGGGAGGTTGCAAAAAGGACATATAGCCAATAGGACAGAGCCGTGCTCTTCTCAGTGGTGCCCAGTGGCAGGACCGGAAGCAATAGATATAAACCAAAACACATGAGGTTCCATCTGAACATCAGAAAACACTTTTTTTTTTACTGTGACAATGATTGAGCCCTTGCAGCAGCTGCCCCAGAAGGTTGTGGATTTTTCAGCCTTGGAGATATTCAAAAGCGGTCTGGACACTGTGCTACACAATTGGCGCTAGGTGGCCCTGATTGAGCAGGAAAAATAGATCACATGACCTCCAGACATCCCTTCCAACCTCAACCATTCTGTGACTCTGCAAATAACCACTGCACATCTTTCAAAATTTTAAGTTAACAAAGGCAGGGTGACAAGTCTTTATAACACCAGCCTACCCAGACAGCAAAGCAAACACTTTCAGCCTTGTAGACCTGAGTATTAAAAACTATGATTATGAGCTTGAGAAGGCATACCACTGATGCTGATCATCTCTGACTACATATCAACAGTACAGCATGTGTTCTCAGTTGCAACTGAAGGTCCAACTTGGAAGGCGATGGAAATTATTATTTCTCAAATTGGTATTAGGATCCAAATCCTCTAGATGAAAGTTGCAACAGATTTGCATCTTGTGGACATCCACACGAGTTGATGAGACATATACCACTGAACAGCAGACCAAGGCCCTGAAGAAGTATTTTCTTTAATTTTCATCAAGAAAAAACAGAACCAACCATCAAACTGTTTGTTCTGGATGCTTCCTCTGTGCTTTTGTAGAGCTAAATCAGAGCAAAGAAAATATTACCAACTGTAATTACATTTTTGCCTGCCGCTTTCCTTATTCTACAACAAAGACTGCTGTAGGAGGCAAAAAAGGTGAGCAACGTAACAAGCCAGCTGGATGCAGGATTTATTTTTTTTTCCTTTCTGCATTAGATATTTTGGCTTAAAATATCCAACTGTCAAAGCAAATTTCATTCCTCTCACATGAGATAATTTTACTGGTTATGAGCCTTCCTCCAAGGAGGACCAATCATTCCACATTTCTATCTGCTTCTGCTGACTTGATGCGCAGTGCATCTTTTCTAATTAGATTAATGTTTCAGAGTCAATGAATCATGAGAAGAAAAGTGCTTTTAGGAGAGAGCACATTGCAAATGCTGCAGGGAACAGTGGAAGTAATTTCTGAGGAGCACACATGCTACTTATAAAAGAATTTGCAGTTCCCAAGTCTTCTGCTAACTTTGGTCTCATGAAATAATACTATTCTGTGTGGCTGACAACTCAGTATAATAGGACAACTTGATGCAACAGGCTTCTACGTAGGGTTTATAAAACCACTAAACTAGGATTTGAGACACATATTAAAGAGCTTCAGTCCATGAGATTGATAGCGTCACTTTCAAATGGCTTCACTGAAGTGGGACTCTGTGGAGGACTCTTTGCACTTGGTGGCACGGTCAAGACTTTCCGTCGGATTCCAACTGTGGCCTTTTTATGGTCATGTCTGAGACTGCGGATTGTGCTGTTTATGGCAGCAACACATGCCTTCCAATCATATCCAGTTTCCTTTAGATCAAAAGATGGATAATTCTCTTGAAGAAAGTCTAAAAATAATCAAGTATGTAATAGTAAGTTATGAATCATTTATGGAAGTTATATACTCTTTTATTGATGTAATTAAGCCATAACAAGTCATGCTACCAAAACAGGGCAGCTAGGCATATTATAAGGCTTCAAAAGCAAAGCTAGAGAGCAGATATTCCTTCCCTCCCCTTCTTTTTTTGATTTGAAAAAGGGTAACAAAAGGTCTAAGCATAAAAGCAAATTTTGCAAAGAAGCATGTAACCATGTATGTGGGCTTGATCCCTTTAAGTGCTGAATAATTTCAGCTTCTAATGTGGTCAACCAGGGCAAAGAAATCTCAGGCTCCATTTCAAAATGATCATTATTCAGCAGGACCAATCTCTCCTTCAGAGATCTCCAACAACTATAGTCACTAAAATGAAACACAGTAATTCAACATAACACAGCTTTAGAGGAACAGTGACAGAAAAACTGCAAGAGCTTGTTCCTTACCATACTGCAACAAGATCAATAAACAGATACTTGAGTTTGGTACTAATGGGATAAATAAGGTAAGACTACAGCACCTTTGTCCCCCCTCAACAAGTAAAATGCTTTTAAAACAGATTTATTATTTTTTAATTATTGAGGAATGACTGTCTTTCTGAGCTTAGCTGAATTACACATTTTCTTCAAGCAAGCCCTTAACAGATATAAATAAGCACCAAAAGAAAATCTCAGCTATAATTTCAAATCAAATGCAATACTATTTCTACTTCTCTGATTAACATCTAGATTTATCTTAACAGAATGAAAGGTACAGCTAGTTGATATTATGCCAGTTTTGTTCTTCCATTGCTCTCTCATATACTAGCAAGTAAAAATCTAATAAAGTATCATTGTTTACAGGTGATATTTTAACTTGCAGCATGGGGCTGAAGGAAGAAAACAGACAGAAAGACTTGTGCTCTTGCAGTTTACTCTGCTCCAGTGGGGGCAAAGGGGAAAGTGAGAGCACCTTGGGTTCTTTTATTCCCAGGCTGCTCCTGTAATAAACTATGCTGACAAAGGACACACAAGCTGTTGGCTGAAGCAGCAGCTGGGCTCTCTTCCCTTCCATCCCCAGCAGTGAATTCAATAAAATGCTTGGCCTCAGAGCTACAACACATAACAGGAATTCCTTATACCAGGCTGTCCTGGGTTCAGCAGTAGCAGTCATTTTTCTCCTTCTTAGTAGCTGGTGCAGTGCTGTGGTTTTGACTTTCAGCCTCGGAACAGCGCTGATAACACCGATGTTTTTAGTTGCTGCTCGGTAATGTTTACTCTGACCAAGGACTTTGCGCGTCTCATGCTCTGCCAGGGAGGAGGGGAAGCCGGGAGGAAGCAGAGACAGGACACCTGACCCAAACTGACCAAAGAGGTATTCCATACCACAGCACATCATGCCCAGTATATAAACCCGGAAGGGCTAGATCACTGCTCAGTCAGGCTGGGTATCGGTCAGCAGGTGGTGAGCGGTTGTATTCTCTCCCCTTGTTATTTCCCTTATCATTATTATTATTGGTGGTAGCTGCAGTGATTTGTGTTATACCTTAGTTACTGGACTGCTCTTATCTCAACCCATGGGAGTTACATTCTTTTGATTCTCCTCCCCATCCCTCCGGGAGGGGGGGGAGGAAGGGAGGGGGGAAGTGAGAGAGCGGCTGAGTGGTTCTGCGTTATGGCTGGGCTTAAACCATGACACAGGCCAACAGAACCATTGTACATGGCCCACAAAACAAGTTTTTAAATTATGCCTTTTCTGTCACAGAAGTTGATCAATTGTAGGGACTACAGTAAGGCTGTGTGGGGCCCCTTCCTGCTCAGCAGGGTTACATTCAGGCCATGTTATAATGTTAAAGAAAACAGGACCAGGGGACTGCCCTCTGGCCTCACAGCCAAGTGACATGGCACGGCTGCAACCACGACACAGAGGACTTTGTCTGTCTTCTGGTCTGGAGCCTACATGGTGTTCCTGCAACCCTAAGAAACACTTGCATCTTTTGAATGCTTCTTAAGCTCAAGATGTCACAAAACAAAATATGTGTATATCTGTAAATGCTTAAAGTGGCAAAGCTTCCCAGGCTAGTGGCTGCACAGTCTGGGAAAGCCCACTCTTATGTACTGCCTTGCCATATTGGGAATGGTTTCTGGCATGCTCTATCCCTCAAGCCATACCCACATACCAACCCAGAGAGTGAGAGCCCCAGCCACATTTTATTTAGCACTACTGCTGTGCCCTCAGAGGCAATCTTGCCACACCTGCAGAGCTGTTAGGCTGCATTGTCCGGATGTTAATGACGCTTTCAACCTCTCTGTGTTCCAGACATGGAGAAGAAGCAGTTTCAAGATTTGTTAGGAGATGCATGTTGCAAAAAAGTGTGATGAATCACAGGAAACCTCAAGTCAGAAGGGACCCATAAGGATCATCTAGTTCAACTCCCTTCTCCTCACAGTGCTCCCTAAAACTAAATCCTATGACCAAGACTGCTGTCCAGACAAGCATAACTAGTCAAATATGCAACCTTACTAACTTAGTGATCACTATCCCATAGTGATACCATGAGGAAACAGGAGGAAGTAAAACCCTACATCAAGCCAGTGCTGTTGGGAAATGTTGAAAGCACTCCACTATTACACTACCTACCACCTGGGATCCAGCCCAGTAAATAACATCCCCCAAGCAAAACTTAGAGAATGCACATATTTTCTCTTTAGATTTCTCACAGAAAAAAGCTGACTTTTACAATTAAAATATGACAAGAACACATAAAATTAAAGGTGGAAAGATTTCAATATTGCATAACCAAACCTTTTCAAGTATGTTGAACTCTCTTAGGTACTGTTATAGTCACAGAGCATATGGCCACCAAAAACCTGATAATCTTTCCCCCCCACACCACTGTTTATGGTGGCCATGCTTAAATCTCTGTCAGATAATACCAAGTTTTCTTCTGTGTGATAACCCATACACCCTTTTCTACCTATAACCTACTTCACGTTCCTCCTCACTTGCTACATAACTGTTATGCTAATTCTACTTGTCACATTTCTGCTGTCTTTATCCAGCCTTGCAGGAGGGACCAAATGAGACTAACAGAAGGCGCACTCTAGGTGGGAGGGAGCATGGATCAGTGTTCCAGAAGTCTTAATGCTGAAGCCAGAACAATGCAGAAAGCAAAACATCTGCTACTACTCCAACCATAACATACTCTCCCTCTGCTTCTGGAACAGTATTTGCAATTAGGGTGAATAATACCAATTTCCTGAAGAAATCCTGGATACACGTAAGCTGAGGAAACTGTGAAACTGTCCATGTTCATACAGTGGAACAGGCTGCTACATGTTATTTTAAAAGACACACTTCAGTAAAAAATTGTTATTCAAAGAGCTCAAACTGGTCTAGTTCAAAATGCTTCCTATTCAGTTGGCAGCAGTCTGTATCCCAACTGCAGCTTCTAAACAACTAAACAATTTGCCGAGACCTTTTCTCTCTATAGAGCCTCTGAGGTGAATAGGGACAGCCAACCTCTGATCCCCAGCAAGGGCAAGGCACTTGAATCCTTTCCTTTCCTGTCAAAGTCATTCAGTCTGTGAAGGACCTCGGGAAGTCTCTACTCCAAGCTTCTGTCCAAAGTAGAGACAACTCTAAGGTCAGACCAGATTGCTCAGGGCTTTGTTCACTGAGGCATGGAAAAAGGACAGGGATGGCACAACCTCATGGAGCAATGTGCTCCAGTGCTGGACCGTCTGTCCTCATGAGGAAAAGGAGTCTGCTCATATTCAGTCTGAACCTCTCATTTCCACTTATGCCTGTGGTTTCTCACCTCCCACATTCAATGCTGCTAACAGCTTGACTCTAAGAGTCTGCTGAGAAGAGAGGCAGTGGCAGGCTGCTACTAGGTCCCTTAGAACCTTCTCTTTTCTAGACTAAGTAAACCCAGATTCCTCACTGGGCAGGTGCTCTAGTTTCATGTGCCTTCTGGTGGCCTTCCAGCTGTATCAGTATCTCTTTCTTGAACTAGATGACCCAAAATCTGACACAGTAATCCAAATGCAAACTCATAAATGCTAAACAGAGGGCAAACTTTCCCTTGATCTCCTGGTTGTGTACCTGTTAATAATGTCAAATGCAAACTTACTGTATGTTCTTCATTTTCTCCAAGGCATAAAGATGTTAAACAGGCCAGGTAAAAAAGCACTGACTATTCCCAACCACCACTACCCACAGGCCTGAGAAACCTTCATAGAATCATAGAATAGTTAGGGTTGGAAAGGACCTTAAGATCATCTAGTTCCAACCCCCCTGCCATCGGCACGGACACCTCACACTAAACAATGTCACTCAGGGCTCTGTCCAACCTGGCCTTGAACACTGCCAGGGATGGAGCATTCACAACTTCCCTGGGCAACCCATTCCAGTGCCTCACCACCCTCTCAGTAAAGAACTTCTTTCTTACATCCAATCCAAACTTCCCCTGTTTAAGTTTGAACCTGTTACCCCTTGTCCTATTACTACAGTCCCTAATGAAGAGTCTCTCCCCAGCATCCTTATAGCCCCCCTTCAGATACTGGAAGGCTGCTATGAGGTCTCCACCCAGCCTTCTCTTCTCCAGGCTGAACAGCCCCAACTTTCTCAGCCTGTCTTCATACAGGAGGTGCTCCAGTCCCCTGATCATCCTTGTGGCCCTTCTCTGCACTTGCTCCAACAGTTCCATGTCCTTTTTATGTTGAGGACACCAGAACTGCACACAATACTCCAAGTGAGGTCTCACACGAGCAGAGTAGAGGGGCAGGATCACCTCCTTCGACCTGGTCACACTCCTTTTGATGCAGCCCAGGATATGGTTGGCTTTCTGGGCTGTGAGCATATGCTGAAGCTGGCTCATGTTAAGTTCCTCATTGACCAACACCCCCAAGTACTTCTCTGCAGGGCTGCTCTGAATCTCTTCTCTGCCCAACCTGTAGCTGTGCCTGGGATGGCTTCAACCCAGGTGTAGGACCTTGCACTTCACATGGTTAAACTTCATAAGGTTGGCATCAGGCCACCTTACAAGCGTGTCGAGGTCCCTCTGGATGGCATCCCTTCCCTCCGGCGTATCAACCGAACCACACAGCTTGGTGTCATCAGCAAACTTGCTGAGGGTGCACTCAATCCCACAGCAACAAAGATGTGGAACAAGATTGGTCCCAACACCGATCCCTGAGGGACACCACTCGTTACTGGTCTCCAGCTGGACATTGAGCCATTGACTACAACTCTCTGCATGTGGCCATCCAGCCAGTTCTTTATCCACCGAGTGGTCCACCCATCAAATTGATGTCTCTCCAATTTAGAGACAGGATGTCATGCGTCACAGTGTCGAACGCTTTGCACAAGTCCAGGTAGATGACGTCAACTGCTCTACCTCTGTTCATCAGCTCCGTAGCCCCATCATAGAAGACCACCAAATTGGTCAGGCAGGATTTCCCCTCAGTGAAGTCATGGTGAAAACTAAGGTAGAGGAGACACTGAACACCTCTGCCTTATCTGACTCTGCTGTCACTAAGTTACCTGCCCCATTCAGCACCTGGCCCACATACTCCTTGCTCAGTCTTTTATGATTAATGTTGTGGTAGAAGCTGCCCTTGACATTCCTGGCAAGTATCAACTCTGGTTGAGCTTTAGCTTTACTGACACCATTCCAACACTCCCAGGCAAAGTTGCTGTCCTGATTTCAGCTGGCATAATTTTCTTCCTGTTTTCTGGTATAGTGCTGTGATTTGGATTTAGGATGAGAATAATGTTGATAACCCACTGATATCCCAAACAGATATTCCATACTACATGATGTTATCCTCAGTATATAAACTAAGGGAAAAGCTGGCTGGGGACTACTGCTCAGGAACTGGCTGGGCTTCAGTCAGCAGGGGATGAACAACTGCTCTGTGCATCATTTGTTTTGTACATTCTAATTCTTTTATCATCATTATTTTCCCTTCTGTTTCTGTCCTACTGTTTATCTCAACCCACAGATTTTAATTTCCTACACCAATACTCTCCCTTATCTCACTGCAGAGTGACACACTTGAGGTGAGCAAGAGGCTGTGTGGTGTTTTAGATACCTGCCAGGATAAACCACAACAGGTGCTAAATTCCGCTTCATAAGCTATCCTTGCTTCTAAGCTCTCTGTACTGCATTTTTTTTTCTTTTCTTTCTTTTTTTTTCTTTTTTTAACACTGGAGCTCAGTTGTGGATCCCCTGCTTAGCTAAACTTGTCCCCCATAATTCTACCAGCTCTCCTAAGTGTCAGGATAGGCTCTCTTGTGCTTGCAGAAAGCTGTCCTTAAAGGCCTGCAAACTTTCCTGAGTTTCTCTTCACCTCAGAGTTGTCTCTTACAAGCTTGCACCTACGAGTTTCCTGAATAAGCTGAAGTCTAGTCTCCTAAGTTACATGGTCTATACTCCCACTCTTTTAAACTCTACTCAGTACCTTGAGGTCTATTATTTCATAGTCTCTACAGACAATCCTGCCACTGATTATCACACCCCAACCCTTTTTGTCAAAAGGGCCATAACCTGCTGTGCATGACCTCTGGTTGGCCTACCCAGCCCCTGTATCACAAAATTATCCCAAACACCCTCCAGAATCCTCTAGGACTGCTTCCATCTCTCACTGTACTGACCTTCCAAGCAGATGCCAAGGAGACTAAAGTGTCATCATACAAACCAGATTTGTGATCCAGAGACTTCCTTGACTTGCTTTATTATAACTCCATCTACTTTCTCTCAACTTGTTCTACTGCTTACACTAATACCGGCAGAATAGTTACACAGACTTAGTTTTGAAACTGTGGTTTGTTCATAGGATACAAAATTAATCACTCCTGTTATTTTCTCAACATTATCATTTGAAAAGAGATTTTCTTACTCACCTCTGAGAGCATTAATTCTGTTGCAGTCCAGCGGGCTCATGCCACGTTCAAGATTACCATATACATTGCTTTTTACCAGCACATCTTCAGTGAACATATGACGAATTAGGTAGCGAGCTGACAACTCTGGCCGAGACTTCCCCTTAGCTACATAAATGACTGAGAAAGGCAACTGAACATTGCGCCATGGACTCCCAAGAAGTTCTAAAAACAATAGAGGGGGGGTAGAGAGATTTTACTTCTCCAATATTAACCATGCTTCAAAGTCACTGTATTACAGTAAAACTAGGGCACAAAAAGCTCTTCCCAAAACTACTGTACTTGCTTGGCAAGACCAGGGTAAAACTGAACACTACAGCTAATAGTAAAATACAACATGTTGAAGACAAATATCCAAGTAGCCAAAAAACCCTCCCTGTTTTTCAGCAACATAATGGCACTTCTGATATGCTTTCAGCAGTGCTAGCAATATAACCTGCATTATTAATGATCACTTTCTAAATTGTTTTCATCTCAAAAGAGGATGCTATTCCACTTATATAATTAAACAAAAGTTCTGCTGTTTCAATGGTGTTTAGATCCTGGAAACAGAAACTGAAAAACAGGATCTATATTTTTAACTACTTCAACCTGACCCTACTAAAAACATTTTAAAAAAAAAAATTATATAAAATGTGGATAGTAACTCATGTCTGTGGGATCAGACTAACAAATCTTGGGTCCAGGAGCAGGTCTGATAGAGCACCAAAGTGATTCTAATCAAATACATTATTTCAAAGGTCAACTAATCTCAGCTTATTTTCCTGTAAGCTATCTAGAGCATCACATGCTGTATGTGGATTTTTTTCCAATGCATTTGTATCCTGTGCATTTTTATTAAGAAAAAATAAAAAAAGTTATGAAGGCTACTTTGAGATTTCTATTGTCCTAAGCAGTCAGTTTTACAGAAACACGTGCTTTTCTTCTGAAACTGCAATACCATTCAACAGATATTCTGAGCCAGCCTACTCCATTCAGGTAGAATATCTATCAAAAAATCTCCCAAAAAAAACAAGACCCCACCACACCCAACCACAATCAGGGCAACTATGAAATAGTTCCTGAAAAAAAATTATTCAGCGAAACTCAGTATCTCACAGATGAACTTTCCAATCTTAGAGTGGATATGCCTTGTGGACATTGGTAGAGGCCAACCATTAGTTTGCTCTCATGAAAACCTATCATATGCACACCCAGTCACTGCCTTAAAAGTCCCACAGTTTAGCAAATCCCTATACTACACAATTTCACCTACAGTAGCATCTTCTGCCTCTCACTGACCATTTATAATGTAACACAAATCCAGAAGATGAACATTTCTTAGTTTACCCATAGGTTCCAAAGACTGTGATTTCTTGATCGAAGGTGCGTGGAAAGCTTCTGGAAACCCTTCCAATCCCAAATTCTGCAACATGTCACTTGTGGTCATTTTCTGAGAGTTTTGAGAATTGCCTTCACTATCTTCATTACAATTTAAATCTACACAATGAGATTTATCTGGAGCATCAGTCACTTTTTCCTTCCCTTCAGCAGTCTCCTGAAACATTACATGCGGTTAGCACATACACTGGGAGAAGCCTACCAGTTTTCTAATACTGCTCCAGTTCATTTCCCATTTAGTATAAATTAGATTCTAGATATTTATAATATAGTTGCTCCTGAATTTCAATCATGAAAACCACAGGTGAAAGAGATACTAAATATTCACAGACTTGGACAAAACTTTTTAGAAGCACATGTAAATGGGAGTTACAGGTGTTCTGGGAGTGATGTTTCAGACAATATAAAGTTGAAATGCATAGCTGGATATATCTGAAGGAAATCCTGTGAAAATGGTGCTAGCAGCTACATGTTTAAGCTTGCAATCAAATCTGACACTACTTCTGGGCAACATTTACAGTGCTTTCCTTTTAGCATCCTATGCTTACACATCTCTTAACTGAATGCTGGACACAGGAACAGGAAGATGCAGAGCAAGAGAAAGGGATATGCTTTCAGTATTCCCCATATGGAACTAGTGCTGCAGTCAGCAGGCCTATGCTGAGCAATGCAAAGTAAAAACCCAAGGAATTTCCAGTTAGAGCGCTCCTATGATGAGAAATTCCAATAATTAACTTGAGAAAGAAGCATTAATTTAGTACTTAATATAGTATCACCTTGAAACAACTTACTGGGTTTATTTTCATTTCAGAGCGTAAACAGCGGATCATAGCGTTGACATTTGTGATACAGGTTTTCCAGTCTTTTCCATGTTCGCTCAAATCATAGTTGGGAAAATTAGTTGCAAGAAATTCTGCATACAAAACAAAATTTTTTAAGCCTTGTGAAAAAAAGTGATATTTAAAAATAATCTCATTTAGAAAGAGAGAAATTTAGAAAGAAATGCTTCATGTTTACTGTTCCTTTAGAAGCTTTAGCTTGCCAGCTTCAGCTACAGAGAGATAGGAAACTCGTGTTTTGAAGCTAAGCAGCACTACAAATTTAACATGTGCAGCGATGCTTTTTTGCAGTACTGTGAATAAAGCTTTTATTACTAAGCATTTTCTGGTAGAATTAGAGGAAAGGTGTGATTTACTATACTAACTTAAAGAAACCCAAAGCACCAACAAGCCCATCCCCTACTAACAAAACATGAAAAAAATCCAGAGACAAGGTAATGCTGATGGTGCAATTACTTCACATGGCTTAAATAACCTCCCACCTTTTAAACAGGAAGAAGGAGGTGTATGGTTTCACACGTATGTGCCATGGGATTTTTGTAAAGAAAGGGCTTGACACTGGGAAAAAAAAAAAATTAAGAAATTGTCCTCCCATCTTTCCCATTTCTCAAACAACAGAAGTGAACAGAACTTAAAAGAATATTTAAGAATCACCAGTTAATGCTAATCCGAAGTATACCATGACCAAAAACTCACCACAAAATCCATGCCACACAAACACAGAATAAGTTGCAATGAAAAATTTAGAAACAGTCAGCATGACTGATGAACATGAAATACACAAAGCTAGGACAAATCAGAACTGGTTTATCCACACTGGAGAAAAATGAATATTGAGAATTACAAAGCAGGAATTTCAAAACCAAAAGACAGTGGAGTGGAGCTGGACATCCACTACTGTCTTTATCAGTTCACCAGTTACTAGATAATGATCAGCAGAAACATACGGAGAAGTACTCTTGTAAATTAGAAACTTAGTTAAGTACTGAACAAGTAAAGCTGTGTACTTCAAAAGGTAGCAGCATACCTCTCACTGCAGCAATTTTGTTTGGATCCAGTGTTCTGCGCCCTCGTGCGCTCACTCCCATAATGCTGCACAACAAGGTTTCCTTGGGGAACAAGACACGAACTAAGTAGCGTGCCGCATATTTCGGTTTAGTCTTTTGCCGAGCTTTCATCAGATAGGTGCCAGGAACTCTTACATTTCTCACTGGGTCACCAACAAATTCTTTTGTAAAACAAGAACATTTAAAGAAAAAATAATCATTAAAAACCCCATACAAGTTGTTAAAAAAGAATATCTTTTCAAACTCTCTCTTGATCTCTGCAGTATTCTGGTCAATGTTTTCTACTACACCTAACTCCATTATGTATTACTTATCTTTGCTCTTACAAAAGCAGCTTTAAACTGGAACGGTAACAAAAATACCTTTCTTATTCATGTTAACCACCAACTAACTGAAATAACACCGAAGAAGATGCATTAGACATGTAAGAGTTCAAAATATTCAGACTGGCCTATTTTACAGAATGGCATGTTTTCAAGAAAATGGCCCATGAAGAATGGCATAATCCATACATAGTACTGCTAAATCACACACTGGTTATAAATTCACAGATAGATATCTAAGTATTTCATCTACTATTCATGCAGCTCTTCAGCTGTATGAACTTATTTTTTATACCAAAAGCAACCAAAGCCTCATAGCTTAACCTTCTACATAACTTGATATTTATACTTGAGAAAGAAATGCATTAGTTGTTAAAACATGGTGCTATTTTATATGTGCTTGTTTATTATAATGCAACAATTTACAGAATTCTTCATTTTCTGTGGAATTCAGTATTCTGAAAGTGACCAAACATTGGAGGATGTGAGGATAGAAACGATTTTGCGTAAACAAAATCCTCCACAAGAAAACAGTATTTCCTTCAGACAACTCAGGCAAGTTGCTTTCTTAAAAGCAAAACATGTATACAGGCATGTGTCTCACCTTTACTGGAAATCTCTTTTGTCTTTGCAAATATACACATAGCATGCATGCATTACTTGTGACATATACACAGGTTAAAAATAGGTTACATCAAGCATATCAAGACAGAAAGAGGGCCTAGTCTTAAAAGAACCCAAAGGATGCACTGTAGCTTGTGGTAGTTTATACAACTGTATGCACACTGTAGAGATTTTGAAGTGATCCCTGGCATGTTAAATATTCCCCTGACCTTTGCTTCAAGCATTTTAAACAGTATTCCATTATAGAAATGCTTGTAAGGCAGCCAGTTCTGCTCCTTTGCTACATAACGACAGAGATTTTGTTAGGCATATTTTTTTATGCAAGCAGCAGTATTTTAGCCTTTGAGTATTTATTACAAAGGAACTCACCAAAACTAGGATTGATGGAGACTGAAGACGATGGTAGTTCATTACTAATGTTCACACTCCCAGGTGCATTTCTGTAGTTCACCACCATCACATTATTTCCCAGGCTGGCCTCAGATGGTGCTGGCATGAATGACGATGTCACTGGTGAAGATGCAACATGGACAGTACTTTCCACAACACTTGCTACAAAATTTGATTGTGCAGAAAGGTCAGGCATCCTTTTGTTTGTTGTGCATGATGAATGCAATGAATGTGCAGAAACTATAGTGGGAAGTGGTGGGCTCTGCCTGTGAACAGGCTGCTGTGATTCAAGCTGAAGACTCTGTTGAACATGTTTTATTGTTGAATTGACATGAACATGGCTGTTTTGTAAAGCAACCCTTATGACTGGGCTCTGCCTTCCCTGTCGTGGTGAAGAAAGATGGAGACTTGGTTCCCTTTCCATGGATTTTTGTACTCTTATTTTTCCTTGGGGCAGATGACTGGAACTTCTGTATGTAAATCCAACCGGTTTCTGCAAATATGATTCAGAAAACAATTAAAAGGTTATATTAGACATATCTGGTAATTCTTTTCTTTTGCAAACTAGGAAGACTATATTTTAGTAATTATCAATTGCAGTCTTCATTGTCACGAAGCTAGTACTATTATTTTTTAGCCTTCCCTTTATTTTCTTTTATTCTTGCTTGTAGTACGAACACTAAGAGTTTATGTGGTCAGCTTCAACATGTCCCAGTTTGCTTCCACCTGGGCTGTTGGTGCAATTGCTTTCTAAAAAGCCAGGGAAATATATAATGAGAAAGGCAGCTTTGTAAAGGCTCTTAAAATGAACTTTATGAAAAAAAGAACATGCAAAATAACATTTAAAATTTGTCAGCCATTGACCCAGTCTGCTGAATCCTCAAGGGATGTCTCACTGTCATGTTAGCTTCCCTTTAAACAAGAAGGGAAACAATTCACTTTCTCTCCTGGCTGCCTCTTCATTCTTTACTTGCTAGCTCAAATCATTAAACATTCAGACCTCATCTACAATGGAAGATTCAAAAGAGACTAAGACAGAGAAGGGGCTATGTTTTCCAAGGCTTGGGATACTTTTACTAAGAAACATATGCACCCTAAAGCATGTGTTCTAGTTCAAAATACAAGTCATGAAGCAGGAGCTACCAAATGTAGCTGGCAGGCATGGCTTTAGTTTTGTTGTTTCTTTTGTTTTACTTTTTTTATCTTTGTTTTGTTTGCGTTTTTTGTTTATAGAAATCTGATTATATTCCACCCTGGTAGCCATTAAAAATACGACCTAAAGAAAGGCTTGTGTGCCAGAAAGTTTGTCCATTTCTCCAACTACTGGAGTTGATCTAATAACAAACAAAACAAAAAAACCTTTTACTACCAACCTTTCCTTATTTATATCCTTAGCCCATCACACATACAAAAATGGTACAGCTATTTACAAAATAAAAAAAAAGAAACAAAAGAAACAACCTACAGCATTCCTGATGGTTTTAAAGAAGAACCTAAGAAAATGGTTGGCAGGCTCCATTTGCTTGCTTCCCCCTTACACCTTACAGAGATAAAAGGAAAGTCTTCCTCAAAAAAAACCCAGCAGTTCAGGACACTTTTAATTTGGACATTAAAGCAGCTGCCATCCCACATGATCAGAGGGGAGGGTAAGAGCACAGATGTCACAGGGTCCAAGTGTAGCTGACAAGCCCAGTTTGTTCCCCAAATCTCGTATTTTTGGATGCACGGACAGTACAAGCTTAGAGTTGTCAACAAAAATGCATTCCCAAATAAAATGTAGCACCCTATACAACATGCACAAGGGTGTCATCACTTTCACCCACCCCTAAAGCAAATGGCCGTATAGCTGTCTTGGCATCTCCTGACAGCAGAATCACCTCTGCCACATTAAAAGCTTTGCAAAATTGTTGATGAAGAAAGGCCATTATGGATTTTATGACCTTCTTCAAAAATCATCTGTTATGCTTTCTTTTAAAAGAGCATAGTTATAGGTACTGATATTCTGTCTCCTTAGTTAAGAGTGGATTGACCATATAGGAACAAAACGGAAAATGTACACTTAACATCAAATTTTCTGAAAAAAAAAAGGTGAAAAAAAAAAAAAAAAAGACACTGCTGAGATCTAAAAACTGGTCAGTCAATTGAACGAGCCTGTGTGAGTGATGCATAAACTCTCTTCTAACCACAGAAACCAACGAGAAAGTAGACCACATCTTATACAGCAACACCACCAATCTACCCAAGTTTCAGATGTAACCTACACAATTCATTTCTGTTCATTTCAATACATATAGAATTTTATGGCATCCTGAATTTGATGGGTGCCACTCAGTGACCACTAGGTCAATAACAACACAGGAGACTGAAGCTGGCGTACAGTAAGAAATCTAGAATAATTTAACTGAAATGGATTTTAAGTCTACTACTTTGCTATTAATTTTAATCTTAGTGAGAGGATTTTTTTATTTATTTTTTTTAATAAGCATTAGAGGAAGTGAGAGAATGAAAGTACAAAAAAAGGCCTTAGGTTTTTAATACTCACAGGTTTGAGCAACAGCGGCTTTACACGAGTATGCTGCATTTCTGAGACCTCACGATGAAGCAGGTCAAATTTTTTATCCAAGTTCTGAATTGCATCATACATGGCCTGACAACACACACAAGAGTTAGGACAGTATCATTTCACAAGAACCCAATTTAAAGCTGAATAAATCAAGAAAGTTGAATTAAGAGCAAAATTCCTTCCCAAAAAGTAGGTAAGATCTTTAGGTAATATATACATTCTGTAAGCATATTAAAGATCAATTTAGATACAAAATCCAAATACCAGTAGTAAATATCACACAATAAAAAGAATTCTCAGAGAAGTTTACTCTTGTGACTTTAATGTGGCTGACACTTAAATGCTGCTCTTTTTTTCTTTTACATTGAAAAGATACTGACAAGTTCTAAGGCAAGTCAGCTATAATATGTTATTAAGTCATGATAAGCTTCCAAGTACACAGGTAGAAGGCTTACAGGCAGAAAATTGAAATGGATTTCTGTATCACCAATGGGAAATATATTTAGAAAAATATTATTTGTAAAGTAAAAATCCTAACTGGAATTGTGTGTGTCCAGTAATATCACAGACAACAAGAAGGGCTTCCATAAGTTCATAGGTGACAAAAGAAAGGCTAGGAAAAACCTGGTCCCACTGTGATATGAGGTGGGGACCTGGTGACAGAGGACCCAGAAAACAATGAGGGATCCAGTGCTATTTTTCCTCACTCTTTATGAGCAAGATTGGCCCATAGGCCAAGGAGATGGACTGGAAACTGAACAGACAGCCAAGCCCAGAAAGTGGTCATCAGCAGCATAAAGTCTAGATGAAGGCCAGTAACTAGCAGAGTACACCAGGAGTCAGTACTGGGTCTGATTCTGTTTAACATCTTCATTAATGATCTGTATGATGGGCAGAGCATACCCTCATCAAGTTTACAGATGACATCAGACCTGCAAGAGCAGCTCATACACCAGGGGGTCGCGCTGCCATCCACACAGATGTCAATAGGCAGGAAAAATGGGCTGACAGAAACATCATGAAGATCAACAAGTGGAACTGCAAAGCCCCACACCTAGGGAGGAACAACCTCAGACACCAACCAGGACATGCTGGGGGCCATCTAGCTGGAAAGCAGCTTGGCAGCAAAGGACCTGGGATCTTTTAGCAGTTACCAAGTTGAATACGAGTGCCCTTGCCACAAAGGTGGCTAATGGTACCCTGGGCTGCATTATACAAAATATTGCCAGCAGGTCAAGGGAAGTGATCATCTCCCTCTTGTCAGCACTGGTGAAGCTACAGTTGGAGTGCTGGGTCCAGGCCTGAGCTCCGCAATACAACAGAGATGTGCACATACTGAACAAAGTCCAACAAAGGGCCACAAAGATGACGGGCTAGAACACCTCTCCTGTGAGGAGAGGTTGAGAGAGCCAGGACTGTTCAGACTGCAAAAGAGAAAGCTCAGGGGGATCTCATCAATGTATAGAAACACCTAAAGGGAGGGTACAAAGAGGATGGAGTCAGGATCCTCTCTTCCAGCTGTCCCCAGTGGCAGGACCAGAGGCAATGGGCACCAACTGAAACACAAGAGGGTCCAGTTTCCCTCTGAACATCAGGAAATACTTTTTCACTGTGAGGGTGACCGAGCCCTGTCACAGGTTGCCAAGGGAGGTTGTGGAGACTCCCTTCTTGGAGATATTCAAAAGCCATCAGAACATGGTTCTGGGTAAACATCTCTAGGTGGCCCTGCTTGAGTACGGGGTTTGGACAAGATAGTCTGCAGAGGTCCCTTCCAACCTCAACCATCTGTGATTCTGTGAAGATGAGATGTAAATGGTGTATAAAGAAATCAACTCAGTAATGCCTTTCAGAACAAACATGGCATTGAAATCAACTGCATACACATTTTTCATAATCACAGAATCAAAAATAAAAAACTTGAAAAAACTTATTTATTGAAAGTGTCTGATCTTCAGTCAATCCCCAAGGTGAAGCTTTCTTTCAGATGTTAAGAATTCGTGTTGCCTTACTAAAACAATCAGACACACTTAAAAAGTATTATTGTGAAGGCTCAAATTTTCAGACATAAAAACCAGATAAGACAAAGCATTCAAAGTTGAACAGTTATTACTATACATTATTGTATGATATAGAAAGTTCCTTCTTCAATGTTTCCAGGATTTAGCAACTCAAACACGATGCTTACACAGCAATTTAGACATACATTCTGTGCCATAAGAATATAAAGGAATTAGATAAGAGAGTATTAATCTAATACTGAAAGGACACTGACAACTTGAAAATACCTATCGCATACATGTCATCAGCTATTTCTGCAAAAAACACACACGGACATATTAAACATATGAGTTACAAAGAGGAAACGTGTCTTCAACTAGCAAAGCAATATCTTTTGTTGATCTACAGCATTTTTAAAAATACATGTGGATATGAAAAAAAATGCTAGATGAATATGTCGTAGATAAATCGAAAATAATTTGAAATTCTATCAAAACCAACAGTTAGGTTTCAATACAACAGCTATCTTTTTTTAAAAACAATTTATTCTCAGACAAAAGAAGCTATCAATGTTTCCAAAATTTATAAATATCCCAAGCACTAAAATTGTTTAAATTGGTATGGACAGTAAAGGCATTATTAAAAGGCTTCATGTAGCTGTAGGGCAGACTTACTGGGAGGAGTGCATAACAGTGCGGTGAAGGAGATGGAAACGGCCTAGTAGGCATCAAAAGAGGCTACAGCTTCTCATTAGCACTACTTGCTGCAGCACACATTCCCAGACTAGCAGCAATAATATAAGCCACACAAACTGCTTAAGGAGACTTGCAAGACATTAATACTTGGCTATAAGCCACTGATAAATTATTCTCCCTAAAGCTTGGTCTAAGCGTCCTTCACTTTATAGAGTATTATGACTCCATAGTAACATAATTCCTCACCTAAGCAAATATGGGATGCTTTTAATTTTTGGTGTGGTCAATTTTCAATCTTGCCAACTATTGCTTCAGAAGTCAAAAGCAAAGAACTCACCAAAACACCACTACCAGGATTTTGGCATGCTTTTGGCAAGTCTCGTGTACTTTCAAAAATTGGGTGTGTATGACAGTCAGATCTTTTCCATTACCATGAAGTCCTTCCAATAATCACTAGACTTTATAATTTGTATTGAAGCTTAATATTTGAACAGTATTCTTGCCAGCTATGATGTGAAAACTTCAGAAAATACAAAGTAGATTTTTTTTCATTGAAAACACTGAGCAGGCAGCTAACAAATGAATAACCAGAAAGGATGAAGTCATAGGTTATTGACTACAGAATGCAAATCTTCCTGAAATTCAACTAAAATGGTTTAAATGCCATTTCGGAGACAAAGAAAAAAAATTAAAAAAATACCTGGCAATAACTAAGGACTTCCATTAGAGTTTTCTGCTGATCTCCAGTGTAGGAAGCTTCAGATACAATGCTCCCCTATTTCATTAAGAAAAGAAAAAAAAAAAAAAAAAAAGAGTGCAAGCTAGTAGTATACACAGTCTTAGGATACCACATTAAGCCTTTAAAACCCTTCAAACCTCACACATTATTTAAGTCTACCCCAAAACATGCATCCCCAAAGCAGCTTTTCAAAGTCAGTCAAAATTAACTTACACATTCATAGTCTGGTTCATACTCATAAATGACACTGTCACTATCTTCATATTCTCCTTCCCTTGTTCTCATCTGGGAAATAACATGAAGAACTTTCAATGTTTTGAACAACGAAAGAATTCAAAATATCAGCTCCAGAGAGAACCTTCTAGGAATCCAACTTGAACACTTTCAGTTTTAGCTATATTCCCTCCCTGGTTACAAAAGAGCCCAAGAAAGTGAGATTTAACACAGTCATCTCATTTATGTGCCTGTGGTTAGGTCATAACATAACATAAACCTCTTATAAATTTATGTAATAGTATGTATTTTTCTTTGGTTATTCTAAAGCCAGAACTTTCTCACCTATGTATGTTCTGCATAGCCAATCTTATGTAATTATAAGACTCCTTATAGATAGTTACACTAATTTAAATAAAACAATTTCAAAACAAAAAGTGTATTTATTTCAATGGGTATAACTTCTATGCAGAAGCTGTAAAAATGTGTAAAAGACGTAATTTTTCTACTGCCTGAAAGCTGCTTTGAGACAGGAATCAACAGTGCCACCACCTGGACAATTCTGACATTTTTCTTTTACTGGATGTGAGCATCATACATCATACATCCATCATACATCATGGATTTCAAGTCTTGTTGTTGTGGGTTTTTTGTTTGTTTGTGTGAGTTTTAAGTCATATTTAAACAGGCCTTATTTTTAAGAGAAGGTTGGTGATACGGGGGTCTTGTTTTTCTTTGTTTCATAACAAGCAAAATTAAAAAGCCACCCTGACTTTTGGAATTTAAGAATAATATTTTAGTGATGTGAACTAAGCTTCACACTACCTCAAGTTAGAACTATGTAGTCTGCTTTTGGATAGATGGAGGCAAATCCTTATTCAACATAAAGTTTCAACTCTTATCAAAAATTATACAAAGAGATTTTTACTGAGAAAAATAACAGCATCTACACAGCAAATCAGTATGAGTTACTCTCTGTTGTACACTAGCTGTTGTTACACACATACAGTATGCAGCAAAACAAGGTCTTACTCTTGCTAGAAGCTTCCATGCACTACACGGATATCCTATCCCCACTTCTTCACTGGGATATCACTAAACGAGCATACAAACGTAAAGGAAAAAATTACACGCCCAGTGACATTGAAACCAGCCTCAAAACAAAGGGCTATTGTTTCGGGAAACATACCACATTCTGCCCTACTAGAGTAGGGGCAAGTCGTTTTCTTTTATTACGTGAAAGCACAAAATTCATTTTCTCAGGGCTGTGATCATTTCCTCTCAGCATACTTGCAGAATGGCTTATATGCGATGTTAATCGTTCAGCTAGCACTGATAAGCCTTGGTTTCCTGAAAAAATGGAGAGAAAGCAAAGCATATCAGAAGGCTTCCCATTGCATTAAACATTTCACTATAAAGCAGCATGCAGCCACTTTTTTTTTTTTTTTTACTAACTGCTTAGTTATTTGAAATTTGTTTACTAGCATATTATTAAATACTAAATCCAATTTATTTAGAGCTGAAATCATAAATTTAATATTCTTTCCTCCAAACTCTCTCCAGCCTCTGCTTCATTTGCCTCGCCTTTCACTGCTGATTCTCTGTTCTTATTTCCATGTCCAATTTTACAAAGTCACAAAATTCAGAACCTCAACAAGACCAGTTAACTGAAATTCAGGCGAAACACCCACAAATGTAAGACATAGTTTCCATTTGTTTAGTCCTCAGCTGTCCATTTCCTTCACTTATGGGGTCTCTCCCATCTTTGTAACTGAAACACTGTGCAACAAAATGAGATCTGTTCCAGGTATCTCCTCTGTTGAGTCAGCATACTCAGGGACCACCAAACGCAAGCTATCCACAAGTGGTACACAAAATGCCTCCACCTGTGTGGGACTGGCACACAGTTAAAAAGCTCTGTCCTAATTCTCCTGAAGCCCAGACCTATCTTTTGAAGAACATTAAAGGATCTTCACTGTTAAGGGAAAAGTTGTGTCTCTACTGCCAGTTCTGCCTGTCTGTCATATACAGGCTTTTACCTCAAACTTTCCAGAAAGGGCTATGGCAGCTCTTTTGTAAAAGAAATAAAAACTTGGGAAGAAGGAAAAAAAAAAAGTTAATTACTTCCCCTTGAGTTCTATGTATTTTAGCTATAGACAGGCCAAACACTATATAGATAACAAGATACATATAAGAGAAGATATTAACGGACAAGTAAAGCTGAAGAAGCTAAACAAGACCTTGGAAAGTTGGAAAGAACTAAGGAAAAATAGCTGGCATAAAAAGGCAACACCAAGTTTCCACCATGCTATCTGCTGTCAAAAAGCTTTCTGCAGCTTAACCTAAGCTGAAAAGGTATGGTGGGGGAGTTTTGCAGATACCTACAATAAATTTTTTTCAAGTAAAAGGGGCTGTATAAGAAGAAGTTATAAGGGTACTTCTTACTGCCTCTGCAAAATAATGGAACTTATTTTGTGGCCCAACTGGAAAGTAGAACTAATATCCCGAAAGCAGAAAGAAAAATCAAATCCAATGGGACAAGGACAAGCTAAGAGAAATACTGGGAAGCAAAGACGATCACTTTATTTTTATGCACTCAAAGAGGAAGGGCCTGGGGCAGGACAGAAAAATAGTAATACATTCAGATTAATTAAAAAAAAAAATTAAAAAAAAATTTGCATTAAGAGCCCAGACAAATATTGTGGCAGAGCTGACAGATGCTACCTAGGCAAGATCTGTGTTAGTTTTAGATTAGTGCGGTTAACATCATTTTGAAATCATAATCAATAACTCAGCAATAAAAATACATATGCAGTTAATATTAAACTTAATATTTATTTTCTTAGGTGAAGATTAAAACCTACCTACTCTCCCACCCAGCTGAAAAGTTTCCCAGATGACCTCATCCCTCTGTCTTGGCCACACGGACCTAGCACTCATCTCCTAGCACTAAGCACCCCCAGAATTGAGCCTGACAGATGGTAGCACTCTGAGGGACCAAGAGTAATACAGGCAAGAGGACACGTTGAAAGTAGAAAGGGTCCATGGCAGTAGGATTAACTCACAGGCACAATGTAGTCCCCCAAACTTCAGGTACTTTCTGCAGACAAACCAGAATGCTATTTTACTTGGAGAAACATCAGCTCCCTGGTTTAATTATATTTTAAACATATTATGTTAAACTAATCACATTTCTGATTAGCTTCCCAAACTTATATTTAGGCACAAATATGACCTAAAAGAAGAGTGTCAGCAAAAGCGATACCGAGTTTGTGGGCATAAATGGCTAAGTAAAAACACAATGGAAGTGTTCTGCAGCTGGCTTGCTCTGCCAGCTCAGTATCCGTAGGCAAGAAGATATGAGACAAAAGTCAAAGGAACCAGTTTGGACAGACAGAACCAGATCTGAAGAAAAGGTACTGCTTGACAAGTCACTGGCCTAAGATGGTTGAATAAAACAATGAGAGAAATGATGTTAAAAGTTAAGTTAAATAGTTATATTCAAGATAAACTTACGCTATGTTTTAGTCATACATCTCACAATACTCAATTTTAACTAGACAATACCAAATGCTAACGATCAACAACAGGAGCTGTAAGCCTGAAGTTGACAAACCCATCTTTTACCTTTTAAAAAGCAATCATACCCACTCATGATTCTTCTGTTGATACAAAAATAATCATTCCTGCCCTAAAACCAAGACCAGCAACTGCCTATGACAGTTTCTCAGGTGGGATTTTTTTAACTGTTACCTTTTTAAACAGACTCAAAACCCAAAGTAAACCATCCAAACCATCCTCCCCTCCCCCAAATATGTTTTCAGACATGAATGTACAAAAATTATAGTATACTCTACTGTCAAGTAGAAGACCAAAAAAGATTAAAAGTTCTCAGAAGCACCTAATAATACTCGGAAGCTGAAATGTAACTTGACTCCACTGAAGAGGAATACTGACTAGATTCTCTATAAAATCAACTGGCCAAACAAAAAGGCCAATAAGGGCCATCACTTAGTTACAGTCATTTTCCTTGCAAACTTGGTAATACTGCTACTGGACTAACTAAATGCTCAGAACAGCCATGATTAATTTTTGTCTGGGCCAACAGAGAATTGGGTAAGATTTCTGAGAGACTTTGATCTTGCATGTTAAAATAAATGCAGTGAATTAAAGACAAACACCAAAAGCTACTTACATCTAGTAATTTATCACCTTAAACAACCATCTTACTACCACCGCACATCAGTATCCCCAGTGCTCCACTGAATTGCACTGGCCAGTTTACCTAAAAACCTCATTTTCTGGGTTAGGTTCTTCCATGACATTTATTTTCCAATTTGCTTGCTAATTCATTCCTAGGTATACTTATTTATAATTAAATAAAAAATGTCTTGTAAAAATGTAATATTTCAATGGGTTCACTCTTAATAAAGACCTCTAAAGTAGTAACTAAAAAGGTCCCTCTTTTTAAATGCATTGCCAATCAGTTTCTATAAGGCAGCTTTCTAATAAAACACATTTTAACAATAAGGGTAATACAGAAAGCATTCAAGACAGCAGCACTGTCAACACAGCATTAAAATTAGCCATTAACTATTAATTACAATAAAAATGAACAGTAATTACCATAGGCAAGTTGAGCCACATGGTGAACACCACTGTTTACTTCAGAGTTTTGTTCCATTGACACACAGCTTTGTGTGGACAGTCCATTTTCTCCATTGTCAATAATCACTGCTTCCACATCATCTTCAGCATTCACAGGCACATAATCTATCAGCATATGTAGAAAGAGAAACAGGTAAGCCTAGACACCCCTCTGCATATCAGATGACAGCTATAGTGCTTGTATCTGGTCTAGCGTTATCTGAATTGTACTACTGGCTAATTTTAACCCAGTTTCACTTTAGCATCTAAATGCAGTCACTTTTAAACACAGGCATTGAGGTTTCAACACACACTAGAAGGGAAACAGCTTGCTGTTACTTAGCTGGCAGGATCCACGAAATTATTCAGTACTCAATTCTCCCTACAGCATCCAGCTTTAACAGAAATAGTTATAAACCAGTACTGAGCACTTCAAAGAACTCCATTATTTACACTCAAGCATATGACAAGACATTAATTTGGATATGAAATTTTACTTCCATAAACAAGAAGTGTTTAATGCACATGAAATAAATTCTACAAATCCTAACTGCAGAATTGGTATTCAGATCAAACCAAACATCAGCTCCCAGTCAGATGCTGTGCAGAAACACTGAATGGCAAATCTCCAGTACCAATTTTTTTCCAATTAAACATATTACATCAAGAAAAAAAACCCTGGCTTCAGAACAACTGTATTATAGCTAATAGTGCTAGATCTGTATCTGTATCTGTATGGTGGTTTTGGGAGGGTAGGGCAGGAAGTGGAATTTATTCTTGATTAAACAAATTAATGGAAGGAACCACACAGTGAACCACTGAAGTTAGGAAATAAAACGTAAATTCAGCCAGCACACATGCATAATGACACACTAACTATACGAACACATGTTGCATTTTCCACAGGATCTCTACCCTGTTCAGGGCACAGCATGGACTAAGCTCCAGGAATGAATCAGGGCTGCATGACTATAATAGTGGTCTGGTTCTTTACTCTTACACAAACAATTCACGTCAAATCCTGATCTGTTCTTCTGTTCCAATTTCTTAAAAGACCAAGAGGTGGGAAAGAAGCTGAAATCCATAGGTCATAAAAGTCTTGCTTTTGGCCACTACTCCCATCTAATCCAGAAGAAACAATTCAGCAGGATTTGGCTGTCATCAGATTACGAAAGACTTCACCAAATTGAGGGTCTATTCAGAAACATCGGTCAATTGCCATGCAGTCAGTAGCTATGTTTACAGTAGTAAATGAAGCCAAAAAGCTAGTTGGAGCATAGCTGCCCTGCAAAAAGGAGTTTAGTGGTTAGGACTGCGAGCTGGCATACACTGCTTAGGCCCAGAGAACAGTTCTTGGCCCATTTTAATTAGCTGTATAGAAGTAAACAAGAGGACTACTCATGAAGTTAATTTAGGTGCAGCTTTTAGCACTTCAGTGATGTTCACTGACTGAAGTTCAACGCAGGCTAACATGAACTATTTGTATGTTTTGAATTATTTAACTGCCTCCCAGGCACAAACTTTTTTGTTGACATTTATCCAGCAGTCTACCTACTCTGGAAGGGAGTTAACAGAGTCAGGAAAAGTGCAACTGTAATGAAGCAGGCAAGAACAGAATCCTCTCTGCCAATTTCCCAAAGAGGTTACTGTACAGCCTGGCAAATGCCTTACTTACAGCTGGGCCGCTGCTGCCCTGCAATCATCTTTCTATCCCTGACACAAGTTTGCTGACAACACAACACTGGGAAGAGCGGTGTGCTGTTATTCAGGAGGATCTAGACAGGCTGGAGGGATGGGCAGAGGGGAGCCTTCTGAAAATTCAACAGAGGCAGGTGGAGGGTCCTGCACCTGGGGAGGAATAACCCCAGTCACCAGGACAGGATGGGTGCTGACCTGAAGGAAATTAGCTCTGTAGACAAGAACCCGGGGTCCTGGTGGACAGGTTTTCCATGGGTCAGCAGCAATGTGCCCTTGTGGCCAAGAAGGGCAATGGTATCCTGGGCTACATTAGGAAGAGCATTGCCAGCAGGCTGAGGTAGGTAATCCTCCCTCTCAGTCCTGGTGAGATCTCACCTGGAATGCTGTGTTCGGTCCTGGGCTCCCCAGTACAAGAGAGACATGGAGCTCCTGGAGCAAGTCCAGCAAACGGCTACCAGACTGATTAAGGGTCTGGAGCATCCCTCATATGAGGAAAGGTTGAGGGACCTGGGCCGCTTCAGCCTATAGAAGAGAAGACTCAAGACAGGAATCTGATGAATGTGGGTAAGTATCTGAAGGGAAGCTGTCAGGAGAATGGGGCTAGACTCTTTCTCAGTCATGCCAGCCAATGGGCCATGAGGCAATGGGCATAAAGTAAAACACAGGAAGTTACACCTGAACATGACGAAGAACTTCTTTACTGTGACGGTGACTGAGCATTAGGATACACTGCCCAGAGATGTTGTGGAGTCTCCTTCCCTGGAAATAATTCAAGAGCCACAGTCCTGAAAAATGTGCTCTAGGTGACCCTGCTTGAACAGGAAGGTCAAACTAGATGACCTCAAGTGGTCCCTTCCACCCTCAAGTATTCTGTGAAATTGTACATGGCCTGTGCAACCCTACAATGCACAGAATTTTCCTGTATATTCATGATCTTCACCACAAATCTCATGCCTCCCTTTGGCCCACAGGAAATAAGGCAGGCAAATCAAGCCTAGCTGACCAGCACCTATGCCACTCAAATCTACAGCAGACAGAGCAACAGGTACAAAGAGGGAAAATTCTGTGGAACCAGCATGTAGCAGAGACAAAGCAGCTCCATCTGGACTAGAGGAAGGCTAATATGATCAGAAATCAGGACAGTTTCTACAGCTAGTTGATACTGAAAGCAAAGCTCAGTCTTCCACACACTCCCCCACCCTCCCTTAAATAAGTTTCAGTATCAGAGTATCAACAGTACAGTGGACTCTGAGCAGAAAGAATCACCAAAATCTGTAACTAGAGCAGCTCTCAGCAGGAAGATAAACACATGAAACAGAAGATACAGAAATACCTCACTTCCAAAACATAGCTAATTAATTACAAAACATTTCTACAATGATGTAGGAGCAATGCAGCAGCATACACTAGTCTCTCCTCTAAGATGGTGCCCACAATCTTCCTCATTCCAAGGGCTTTTATCCTCCATCACCCATTGCTCAACATGGCTGCTGTCATGCAGGGAAAGAAAATTATTCCTTCTTCAGAATGGCACTTTTACACAGACAGTCAGGAAGTTTTGAGATTAGAATACATGACCCATTTCCATGAAGGCTTATCAACATGACTGGTGACTTCAACAACAAGGAAATCTGCTCCAAGAAACACAGACCAACCTGCTTTATACTAAGCACTTTGTCCTTTTCCTAATGTATTCTAGCTGCCTTGCCTCTGAAGTCAGTCAACAAATGTAAATGTCTCTGATGTAGACTGGTTAGATTCATTAAAAAAAAAAAAAGAAGTCTGCTCAGAAGTATTTTGTTTAGACTTGACAACAAATAATGGGTAGGTTAAAAAAAAGGTGTGTGGGGGCAGAAGTAGTTATGTCATAGTCCTTTACATATCTTATTCAGGCAAGGTGAAGCAATTCTTCATGTCACAACTGAAGTAATTCTTACATGTGAGGACAACTTCGTTCATTCAACTGCAATCTTCACACACCTTCAGAAATGTATGATGAAAGAATAGAAGAATTCCAGCTGTTCACTTATAATCTTAAACTGCAACATAGTCCTCTAAGCAATTCTGAGTATTTCTTTTGCTTCTCAGAAGCGTTAACAATATGGAGCAATACCATAGCACCAAACAATATTAAATACCTATCTGTCTTTCAGGTAGAAAGCACAAACTGCCAGATTCTGTGATTAATTTGTGGTCCTGGAAAAAAAAAAAAAAAAAATAAAAATGAAGCCATCAAGATTATTTTTCACATGAGGCTTGAATGAAGATGTAACTGCATTTCTTGTGCCAAGTTAGTAATTTCATTGCATTAACTTCACTGACACAAAAAATATAATGACATAGATATTTAGATGTTTCCGGTTAGTCTTGAGAGGAAATTATAAATTAAAGAAGTGTGATTAAGAAAATATTTTAGGTTTATATATTTCAAATAAGGCTTTTACCATGAAGAGAATTACACATTCAGTAAGTAAAACTTACTAAGTAGGCTGGTTTATCAAGTCATTAGAACAATTTATCAGTGTGAGAGAATGCTTAATTTCTGTTTGAACACTGACCTGACAATCATCTAAAATCAGAAAACTTCACCAAACTGATTGCTCTCTCAGAGTCAATGCATGCTCTGGGTTGTATGGTATAGACTACAACTTATGATTTTCAGTTAAGACAGTAGGATAGTACATCCATAAAATGGATAAATGCACATGCAAAAAAATGCATTGCACAGAAAGGTAGCTGGAGACAGAGCAGTACTGTGAAATGACCAAATTAGAGAACCAAGATTGGAGGTGCTCTTTTTTACTTAAAAGCCGTTATGTTCACCATTTAGAATTCTTTCACCAGGAATTCTTCTTTGCTTCTTTCTACACAAAATCATCAGGCAGCAGGTATTTGCAGGAAGTTAAAAGCACTTACTGAGCTTTCGAGCAACTTGAGCCCAGCTTTCATAACGATTTACATGCAGAAACGTCTGTGTGTCTAACCCCGCATCAGAAGTTACACTACTATATTAAGCTGCTTTTATGCACCAAAGTAAACCCAAGCATCATAAAGAATTTATTTCCAATAACCAATGGAGAAATATATTTAAAAGTAATTATGACTTAAAATTTTTCTCTCTTCTTTGGAAACCCTTTTATTTGATCAACCTACTTCAGCAACCAAACGACTGCGTATCTTTTTACTGCTGCTCGATCACCTTTCCCCAAATGGTATAGTAGTATAGGTATTGGTGAAAAGAGCTAAAAACAGAAGAAAAATGCAAAACATAAGAATGAAAGACAAACAGAACCAGACTGAAACATACATAAAACTCAGAGATGCATGGACAAGCCACCAAAATAATTTAGAGATGGAAAGATGTTGATATTAAACATCCAGAAATAGTAGAAACAAGCAAACAGAAACCAAAACCCTCACAAAACCAAAGCGCCAAACATGAAGTCTTTCACAGTTAAAAAGAAAACAAAAATAAATGCCAAAAAAACCCTCTGCAGCAACTACGAATTACATACCACAGCTAATGAAGCAAAGCAACCCTACCCAACCACATTAAAAAAAAAACAACCCAAAAAACACCAAGGAACTAACTAACCTGGGTTTAAACTAACTTACAAAAGGTAACTCAGCTAGCATTAACTTGGACCACAGCTAAGTCCTGCTTTATTTGTGGCCTGACACTTATGCTAGCATACACAAAAAAAGAACTAACATAACAGAGAGCACAGAGATATCAGTGTCATGATGCCTTTCAGGGCTAGTATCATCCCATCCCAGCTTCAAGTAATCATTTGCATATTATCTCAGTCTCACTGCAGACATAACCTTAAGAGTTTTAAGCACATCTCTGCATACTTAGATAATCAAACCTATGAGCAAAGAAATACAATGGGATCTAATGCAGCAGCTGAGATCTGAAGAGAAACTCACAGACTTGTCTTTCTCCAAGTATGTTACTAATTAAATACACAACATATGCCTGAGGGATAAGGAAGGACTCGAACCGAGTCAGATGTTACCTAATGAATGCTCTTGCTTATTGCAGAAACAGAAATGGAGGTAACCGTGAGGTATGGAATGTTAGAGGCAGGGGGATGAGAGAACTGAAACCACTAAGTAGAACTAAATCCTATCCCGACCTCTACTGCAGAGTTCCTGGGGGCTGCTAGCCAAATCACAAAAACTGTCAAACTTTCCAAAGAAATACAGTGTTTTTTCCTAATTTTCTAAGAGTTCAGTTAGACGCTTATTTCTGCAAATGTGATCTCAATAGTCCCAGGTGCAACAGACAGTCATGGAAGCTATGTGTAAGACAAACTAGATTTCATAATGATGCTCAAGTACTGTACTCAGAAAAAATTGGTACCATCCACCTCAAGTTGCATCTTTGAATTTAGCATGTTTCTGATAATTTTGCCATTAATCTAGATATGTTGTCACAGATCAGAGACACCAGAATACTCTGCCAGAGATAAAATGCTTATCAACAGCCAGTAAATACTGGAACAATAGTTAATTTAGAATGCTGCAGTCAGAATTTGCATGACTGAAGTCTGCAACAGATTAAGACAATGGGATCATATATTGAGCAAATGCAAAACAATTACTATGGTGAGGAGCAGAGTAATGAAACCAGATTTCCTGTGGTATTATGTCTCATCTGGATGCTAATAAAATCAAAACTTGAGGTAAAACAAGCATCAGAAAGAGGTCTCTCTTTAATAAGATTTGAACTCATATTGCACCTTTTGACTGAGGGATACTATTAATGGCACATCTTTTCTGGTGCTGATGAATTTAGAACAGTCTTAATATTTCTTAAGATTACTTACAGACAAAGCCAATCAGGAGACCAAAAAAAAAATTAGGACAAAGGAGAAGGAACAGACACCCAATGCATTACCCTGTACATTTGCTTAGTCTGGAGTATATCAGCATTGCGATGCTCCTACCCTACTACATCTTAATCCTTACCCTTTTACTTCAACCTGACACTTGCATTGTTGCACAGTGAACTGGCTGAAACCTAACCACAACAAAAATATAACTATTTTCTTTTAGCCAGAAAAGCTCCTTGAACCATGAAATCACACAAGGAAACTGGGCATCTGAGCAAGGGACAGGTGGACAGCAATAAGCTAAATGAGCTTAAACTGATGTGAGGCTGTGTAAACATTACTGCTTGGAAGGGCAGGGTGGCGCATGCAGCTGACAAAAATACCTGGTTTAAGCCTAAGTAAGTTAAACTCTAAGATACATAAGTTGCACTATGCATTGTCTTTGACTGGAAAGATCATTGTGTCAGACATCACACTTTAGGAGCTCATCTCTGCTGGCACTCAGGTTTTGTAGCAAAGTAACTGCAGCACCCGGGGACCTGCCAGGGACGAGACACCGCTGCTCCACAGCCAAGTCTCCACAGCGTTTTACCTCTACACTCACCATCTGAAGACTAAGGAACGCGAATGCTTCCCCTACCGCACACCACGCAACTGCCGCTGTCACCCTCGGGCCCTGCACCACGCGATAATCAAAGTGTGGCAGGGCCACGTTACTTCGCCTGGGCAGTAATTTCCCCGCGGCACAGCCACACACGGCCGCCCCTCAGCCTTTGGCTTCGCTGCATAAGGCTCAGCACTGCAGGGACTCCTCGGCAACAGGCGTTCCCAGCGAGGGGAAAACCCGAAGCCGTTGGGCACGCCCAGCGGAGCGACAACAACAGCTCCCGCCGCGAGGACGCTCCCTGCCGCGCTCGGAAACCGTTAACCGCTCTGGCCCCCGCTACTCCCAACCCGCACAGCGTCCCAAACCCCTACCACCACCACCACCGCCGCCGCCACGACGCGGCGGTGACGGGCAGCAGGGATAGCCAATGGCGATGGTGCACCGCGCCGGAACCGGCGAATAGCAGCGTGCGCGGTGGGCGTGGCTCGGCCGGTTAGGCAGCGAGCGCTGCGGCTGCTGCGAAGGATGAAGGAGCTCCCTGCGCTCTGCGTCTCGCCTGCCTTCCCTCGGCGGGTCGGCGGCGGCCGACAGCCTTACCGTCGGCGGACATAGCTTGCTGGGGCGGCAGAGCACGGCGTCCTCCTCAAAGCGGGTAGGGCAGCGGAGCGAGCCGGGGCTCCGGCACAGGCAGGTGTGGCCGGAATGCGGTGTTGGAAACGGAAGCAGCTTCTCCGACGTGAGCGACAAACTGTTTTGAACCAGTGCGGCTGCGCGCTGGGCACGGGAGCGCGCCTGGCAAACGGGAGTGTGGGGGGTGGAGGCGGTGCCGCCCGCTCTCCCGAGTCGCCGCCGCCGCCGCCGCCGCCGCCTGTCCCCCGGCGCCAGAGGTGCGATGCCGGGGCCGGCTCTCGCCTGACGCATAGTTCCCCGGCTTTCTCTGCGCTGCTCTTGTTTCCGTGGCGCTGCCACGCTCCGTGCCTGCCCAGGCCTGGCTGAGGGCAGGGAGCTCAGTTTCATGCAGGCTTCTCCGTCGTTAGGAGGATGGAGGGCTGGCAGGCTGCTCTCTGAGTCTCTGTGGCAGGGCACGTCTGTGGGTAGCTTAATTGTGCCCTCTGCGATTCCCAAACTGAAGAGCCTCATGTGTGTGCCATCCATAGGTCCAGGTTTCAGCATACAGTAATGTCTGTTTATCAAACGCCATGAGGTTTGGTTTGGTTCTTCTCAAGCCGCTTGTGATGAGAGAAATCCAGTTGCAGAGGGGTAGTGACGGCTGCAAAAGGTTGTCCTCACAGAACTGTACAGAGTTTGGTTGATACCAGATGCTTAATAAAATGCATTGTTAGTAGCTTATCTCCACGAACAATTTATTTATTAATAGTTCAGGTAACACACATTTTTGTATGTTCTGCTAAATTCTCTATCAAGTGCCAGCAAAGCATTTGTTTAAAGGAGAAACTCAAGATGGAAGTGCTTCCACAGGATGGATGAGCCGACTGGCAGCAAAACGAAGCACTAACTGGGTGAAATGTAATTCCTATTGTGACCACCATCTCATGGACCAGTGACACAAGAAACCCCCTGAACCAAAGAGAAGTAGGCATTGATCATGTGGACTGATTAACATAAGAAGTTGCTTAACAAAGAGGAAACTGTGTAGTAAGTAATGAAAGAGTTATGTAACTTGTAACCAGAGAGGGTCTTTGCTTGACATGTATAGAGTGTAAAGCTTTGACAGTTGGGGAGCTAGGCATTGTTCTCTATTTTGCGCAAGCTAGAACAAAAGAATAGAAATACCTATAATTTGCACTGTTGAAGGGCATGGAAGAGAGAATGTCTGCAACTTGTATGTGGACAGAAGAGGGAATCAGAAGAAGCAATAGGAATTACGGCAGGTAATCATAGAATCATAGAATCGCAGAATAGTTAGGATTGGAAAGGACCTTAAGATCATCTAGTTCCAGCCCCCCTGCCATGGGCAGGGACACCCCACACTAAACCATGCCAGCCAAGGCCTCATCCATCCTGGCCTTGAACACCGCATCCAACCTGGCCTTGAACACCGCCAAGGATGGAGCATTCACAACCTCCCTGGGCAACCCATTCCAGTGCCTCACCACCCTCACAGTAAAGAATTTCTTCCTTAGATCCAATCTAAACTTCCCCTGTTTAAGTTTGAACCCGTTACCCCTTGTCCTGTCACTACAGTCCCTGATGAAGAGTCCCTCCCCAGCATCCTTGTAGGCCCCCTTCAGATACTGGAAGGCTGCTATGAGGTCTCCACGCAGCCTTCTCTTCTCCAGGCTGAATAGCCCCAACTTTCTCAGCCTGTCTCCATACAGGAGGTGCTCCAGTCCCCTGTTCATCCTCGTGGCCCTCCTCTGGACTTGTTCTAACAGTTCCATGTCCTTTTTATGTTGAGGACACCAGAACTGCACACAATACTCCAAGTGAGGTCTCACGAGAGCAGAGTAGAGGGGCAGGATCACCTCCTTCAACCTGCTGGTCACGCTCCTGTTGATGCAGCCCAGGATACAGTTGGCTTTCTGGACTGCGAGCGCACACTGAAGACGGCTCATGTTCATTTTCCCATTGACCAGCACCCCCAAGTCCTTCTCTGCAGGGCTGCTCTGAATCTCTTCTCTGCCCAACTGTAGTTGTGCCTGGGATTGCTCTGACCCAGGTGTAGGACCTTGCACTTGGCATGGTTAAACTTCATCAGGTTGGCATCAGGCCACCTTACAAGCGTGTCGAGGTTCCTCTGGATGGCATCCCTTCCCTCCGGCGTATCAACCGAACCACACAGCTTGGTGTCATCAGCAAACTTGCTGAGGGCGCACTCAATCCCACTGTCCATGTCACCGACAAAGATGTTGAACAAGACCGGTCCCAACACTGATCCCTGAGGGACACCACTCGTTACTGGTCTCCAGCCGGACATTGAGCCATTGACCACAACTCTCTGCATGTGGCCATCCAGCCAGTTCTTTATCCACCGAGTGGTCCACCCATCAAATTGATGTCTCTCCAATTTAGAAACAAAGATGTCATGTGGGATCCTGCATATGGGGCATTTTGGCGACCCACATGGAACATCTGTAGTCGCTTGCCCAGACTGCCTAACCACTTCAGGCAGAGGGGTTTGGCTGGGTGAATTCTGACCTTTTGATTGTGGGCTTTGTACAACCAGCCCTGAAACCTGGATGACCAGCAATTCAGTAGTGCAACGCTTGCAAAATTATATGAGATGAAACAAGGAAAGAAAGAATCTCCTTCAGCCTTCCATGAAAGACTCTGTGAAGTGGTTTGTAAGGGAAATGATCTGGACCCTGAGAGTGAAAGGAGTAGAATGTTATTTAATCTGCTTTTTATTAGTGGAATGGTGATTTCACATCTAATGTCTAGTGCCTACAAAGTATATAATAACAGAGACAAAGTAGAGGAAAAACAGAAAAAGAGCCAGGCCAAATTCTAAGCCTTGTTGTTAGCTGCTTTAACTAGTGGACAAGAGTGAGGAAGGGGAATGAGTGTCTGAGGATGGAGAGGACGAGGACATGGTGAATACCTCTCTGAGCTGACCAGTGTACCTATTGCAGGTGGGAAGGGCATTGGAAGAGAGAATATCCACAACTTGTAAGTGGGCAGAAAAGGGAGTTTGAAGAAGCGGTAGGAGTTATGTCAGAAACCAGTTTAGATTGAAGGGGACTGGAGCTGATCCTCTGGTTCCAGTTGAGCTCTGGAATGAAACAATAGATTTCTTGATAGACACTGGAGTTACTCATTCTGTAGTTACTAGTTACGAGGGACCGTTAAGTAAATGTTGGTGCAAAACAGGTAGGGAATTCCACAGGCAGTTTTTGCAACCAGTGGAATTTACAACTGGGGATGTGAGATAACTACTGCTTGGACAAGATCTACTTTGTAAGTTGAATGCACAATTAACTTTTTCTGAGGGCTCTGTCCAGTTGCATATCCCTCCAGAAAATGTAAGGGGACTGCAAATATGCTTATGCACTGAAGAAAATGAGCAAAAAATGTGGATCAGGTAAAAAAAACAACCAAACAAAAAAACCCACCACCACCAAACCAGTACAATAGACTCTTTCTTGAAATTTGGACTGTTTCAAGAATATGAATTGGAATTTAACATTCAAATCCTCCCAGTCGGAATATAGGTTTCATACATGACTTAGGAGAAGTTAATGCTCAGACAGCTGATACACACCAGCTGTATACTATACTCTCTTCACCTCAATACCAGAGACTAATGAATGTTTTATAGTGCTGGATCTAAAAGATACTACCTTTTGCATACCAGTGGGTGAACAGAGTCAACTTTGCCTTTGAATAGAAGAATCTGACTACTGGATGAAAAATGCATCTGTGCTGGACCATGTTCCGTTAGGGGTTCAAGATTAGCCTCACAATATTTGGTAATATTTTGGCAAAAGAATTGGAACAATGGCATTGTGAATATGAAACTATTTCAGTGTTGCAATACGTATGTGATATATTGATTGGATCAGATAGGAAGAGTGTTTGGAGAGAACTATAAGCCTACTCATTTTTTTTTTTTTTTTTTTTGCCTAGCAGGATAATGAATTTCTAGAAAAAAAGGTTCAAATCAGAAAAAGGGAAGTCCACTATAAGGGCTTTGAGATAATGAGAGGATAGAGAAAGCTGGGTTCTGATAGGATAGAGGTGATACACAGAATTGCTGTTCCCACCTCAAAGAAATTTGAGGTTGTTCAGCCTGGAGAAGAGAAGGCTGTGTGGTGACCTCATAGCAACCTTCCAGTATCTGAAGGAGGCCTACAAGGATGCTGGGGAGGGACTATTCATCAGGGACTGTAGTGATAAGACGAGGCAATGAGTTCAAACTTAAACAGGGAAGACTTAGGTTGGATATATGGAAGAAATTCTTTACTGCGAAACTAGTGACGCACTGGAACATGCTGCCTATGGAAGTTGTGAATGCTTCATCCCTGGTAGTGTTCAAGGCCAGGCTGGATGGGGCTTTGAGCAACCTGGTCTAGTAGAAGGTGTCCCTGCCATGGTAGGGGATTGGAACTAGGTGGTCTTATGGTCCTTTCCAATCCAAACCATTCTATGATTCTATGAAACAACTGCAAGGGTTTCCAGGGATGGCTGAATAGTAATGGCTCTGGATTCTAAATTTTGGCTTGATAGCCAAACCTTTATATGCTGCTTCAAAAGGACCAGAAGCAGTGTAGAATGGACTCTAGGATGCTGAAAAGCTCTTGATGGAATTAAAAAAAATGAATGGAGTCCCTGCATCAAGACTCCCAAATTTTCAGAAACTGTTCCAATTGTACGTGCATGAAAGACAACAAGTAGCATTGGGAGTGCTAACACAGAAGTTAAGAAGCTGGAAGAGATACTTCTCCCAGTGGGATATTTTTCAGCGGGATACTTCTCCCAGCAAGTGGAGGAAGCAAGCAAAGAGTGGCCTGCTTGTTTGACAGCAGTAGCTGCAACCATAACTCTGATCAAAGAGTCTTGAAAACTGACAGTGGGCCAACCCCTTACTGTGTATGTACCTCATACTTGAAAATAATGGATATGACTGGATTTTTTAAAGTCAATTAGCTCAGTACCAAACAGTGTTGCTGGAGCAAGATGACACTCATTCAAACATCTAGTCTTAACCTGGCCTTCGGAACTGGAAGATTATGCTTACTCCAGCAGGCCAGATTGTCTAGATGAACAGTTATGTGAGACAGAAACTTTTTACTGATGGAAGCAGTTACATGTCAGATGGAAAATGAAAAGTTGCATATACATTGGTAACTAACAGAACTATTGGAGAGCAAATAATTACCTAGCAGTAATTCTGCTCAGAAGGCTGAATTGAATTATTAGCCTTCACTCAAGCCATGGAATTAAGTCAAGGAAAGAGTCAACATTTATATGGACTCAAGACATGCCTTTGGAGTAGTTCATGCGCATGGAGTGATTTGGAAGGGAGAGGACTTCTAACTTCACAGGGAATCCCAGTGAAATACAGAACTGAAATTATGAGACTATTGCAAGTGGTTCTTCAACCAAAGGAAGTTTTAGTAATACATTTTAAAGTGCATCAGAAAGGAAATACAGATATTATAAAAGGAAACTGAAAAGCAGATCAAGCAGCATTAAGAGGACCAAGCTTTGAAGGAGCATTAGTCCCAAAACTAATGTTCATATTGGTATGTTTGGTATTGGAATACCAATGATACCAATGAAACCTCTTCCATTCATACTGAAGAAAGATATCTGTCTTCAGTCGGCAGAACGAGGTAACTTGGATCCAAGAAGTTAGGAGAAAGATCCTTTTGAAGAATCCTTATAATCAATAACATTGTGCACTGGAAAAGTTTCAGGAGAACGCTAATTGCCAATAGTTAAAAATAGAAAAGGGATAAGCTGGGTAATTAAAAACCTGTCAGCCTGACTTTAATCCCAGGAAACTATCAGAACAGTTAATACATGCCTCTGTCACCACATAGAGAATTAAAGGAAGGAAATATCGTGAATGCAACCAAAAATAGGTTTATGGAAAATAAAGTCTGTCAAGTAAGTGCCCACAGAAATATGAGTAGAAATCAGTACTGGGATTGCAGACAGAAAGCTGCCTTCTTCCCAGGAAAGTCGCTTGCCCCAGGGTCTGGTGAGCTCCCAAATCCAAACAAATGGCACTGAACCCCTTTCCTTCTCTTGCCCCTTGGCTGCCCAGTCTGGGAGGTGCTATTGCTTTCTCAGGTGTCCCCACCCTTACCACTAACACTCCCTGAATGCCCCCACATGCTGTGTATACCCCTGGGACTGCAGGGACCTGAGGGGCTGTCAGCCAGTGTCTGCACAACTGGCTCTTCCAAACACCTTATCTTACAGGTGTGATAATGGAAGCATCCCTCACCAAGAAGACTGGCTCTCTCACAGGCTGAGGTGAAAACTGTGACATTATCACATCAGTCCTGTCCGTTGCTGCCCTTTGCTAGAACAGCCTGATGGCTGGAGACCTGTGGAGAAGGTTGAGGATCAGCCCTAAGTGCTGCCCTCCCTGTGGGGACAGCCTGGTAGCTGTCTATGGAGTGTACCTCCTGCCCTGCCATTGTAAAAGGCAAGGAGATTGCATGGCTGCAATCTGGTGATCAGAGAATCCCTTGCTTCCCAGACCATATCTGTGTTATGCAGAGCATCAGATGTGACCAGCAGTGCTCCTGAGAGCAGGCACTAACGCTCAGTACTTGGAATGAATGCCTGTGCTAGTCCCCTCTCTGAAATGGGACTTCTGTTGTGGATCAATGCCTCTCTGTTCCAGATAAAAGCTCCAGCAAGATACGGAGATTAAGGTATGCCTTCTGCTTGCTGGCTCAAGGAGGACCCCACCAGGCTGCGTATGTAGCTTGATCTGCCAAGTCTCCCAGAACACTATGGGAAGATTTGTTGGGTAGTGGTTGAATTCCACCCTGGGAAGAAGGCGTCAAAATTTTCAATGTGGCATCTAAGTTTTAACACGCATATGTTTTATAGTCCTTTCCCCCCACTTCCCCAAACCCGTAACTTTTCTGATGTATAGTTATATACATTCCTCATATATATCTACATAGCATGGTGGGATGCTTTGCTGAGTAGTACAACCTGAGGAAAGCTTATATATATATACTGATACTACTTATAGTATTGAGTTTATATAATCACTGGATGGGCCTTGCAGTTTTATGCCGTGAACACATACCCAAAGGCTGAAGCCTGGATTTCACAGACTAACAAAAGTCACTGACTTCACATATGTTGTAAATAGTTACAATGATTTCACCTTATATACATATATTGAAGTACTGGGTATATTTTATGTAGTCTAATGTTTTATCTTTTCTTTCACTAAGCATGAAAATAACACAGGCATACAGCAGGCAGATGAAAACCAGCTTGTGCCTTCCTCTATGGGTTAAGCTCTTCCTACAGGTCTTGCTTATCTGTATTTCTGAATTGGGAAAGGTACACAGCACAACAGGAAATGATCTACATAATCATTAACTGCTTGACCATCTGGTTAGAACAAATTTAATGCACACTGCTTCCCACTTGGAGACTACTCGAAGACTACACCCATCAGGGCAATCTTCACATCCTTCCAAAGCCTGATTGCAGATAGCCCAGCAGCAGTCCCCAAAGATGATCTTTCCCACATGCTCTAAGGCACCAGATGTGCACATTTCAGCTTTTTATTCTCCATATGCATTTTTTTTAAAAAACAAGTACAGTTTTGCAAAGCTACTGGCAAAATGACATGAAACCAAGGTTTCATGATGCGCATCTTCGCCTTCCCTTTTCCTGCAGATATGAAATTTTTGAAGACACATCAGGAAGTTATCATCTACACACTTAGCTTTCATGTCCTCACTTCCCAAACTCCTGATAACCGAATCCTTTTAAAATAATGTTTGCACTTCTAAGTTTGTGTTCATAATTTATGTCTTTTGCCCTTTATATGATATGATGGCTTCCTTTATATGATAAAGTTCAGTAACTGGATTCTCTGTGCCTTGGGTCTGATTTGTTTTGTTTTCCTGCTGAAAACAAAGTGATGGTCTATCCACTATTTTTCATCCTGGCTTCCTTTCTCTTACCTTGCAAAAGACTTAGGCAAATTCAGCAGTCTTTATATTCTGGCCAAATTGTACTTGATGGCAAAATTCCACTTAAAGTCAATGACACTTTAGATACAGATTTCCCCTTATTCATTTTATGAAAAATAAGTTAGAGAAACCATGATTAAATGGCTTGAAATGTGTAATATGCTGAGGCTTACCTTTGGAAATATCGTACTTGTAGCCTGTAGATTAGACTTCACATCTCATTACAAGAAAGTAAAGAGAAGGCGTGATTTAATTGCAGTCACGTTTATTTGCAGTTTCTATACACACTTTCTAGGTAATCAAACTTTTCCAACACATTTTTTGAGAGGGGTTCACAATGAAACTGTCACTGTTTTTACTAAAAATAAATACAAGACTTAAAGTGTTGCACAGCTCTAAAATATACAAAGGCTTGGATTTAATGTAAACTTTGAAAACATTTTACAAAAGAAACCATCTTTGCAACAATTTAAAAAGTTTGTATTTACAAATATTACAAAAATACAAAAATGGATGCAAGTCCATAAACCATTGTCTTTTCTGCCAGCATGAACTGGTGCTAGTACCAAAATAGTTACACTGTAACCTTCTTATTTTTTATTTTTTTTTTTAATTCTTTAAGTCATAACCTACAATATTTCTCTATCTGCCACCATTGCAGCAAATGCATTCAATCACTGACCTTTGGCAAAAGCAAATATATGCTTATTTGCTACAACTATTCCATGTCCTCTATGCTGCCAAAAAAAAAAAAAAAAAAAAAAAAAAAGGAGGGGGGAAATGTTATTTTTCAGAACACACAGCTGTTTAACTTCAGAAATTATTTCCATAACATCAGTGCAAACAACAGAACAGTAGGTTGAAATGATGGTCCAGCGGTTACCTGATACATGTACTGTACCCTGTCTCAAGAGGTGAGTGATGTCCTCTTCACTCTACAGCTTGTCTCCGGTGCCTTAAAGGCACTCCTGCAGCGCTTCAGGGGTCCCCGCCACTTGTCTTCCTCTGACTATCACATTTGTTATGAACTCTAGGGTTTAGAATCTCTATTTGGGTTTCAATCAGCTACATATAAACTAGGAAATTAAAAAAAGTAGAACTATATTTTAGTAGGACTGTTCTGTGGCCATTTTGTACATAAGGTATTGCCTCGCTATTCTGGTAAAAAAAAAAAATTAGTGTATATTTATTTATGGTCTCTATGAAATTATTGATTGGAAGGTAAAAGTGGTATCATCAAAGCAAATCCAGCTGTATTCTCTTTACAGTTTTGAGTGACTATTTAATTCAGGAGTATTGAACATGTTCTAAAAGTGCTCCTGGTAAAATTTTGAATGAAAATAACTGAAGATGACAACCTAAGGATTTTATACCCAATACCTAAGCTTCCTATACTCATGTTCTCCAGAAACTGGTTTGTTACATGCTAAACGTTCCCTCTTAAAACATTCTCATTCATTCACTTCACGTAAGTTCAGACATATTTCCCTGACTAAGCTACTAATGTGATTCGCTTTTTGTTTCCAAAACCTTGCTCCCATTACCTTTTTGAAAACTATTTTGGACTTCTAGATTATTTAGACTTCCTAATTTCGCAGCCCTTCAGCTGATGGACCACTCCTCTTCCCAACACACGTACCACATACACAACAACTCTGCCTTGCACACCGAACGCACCCAGGCTATACAGGAGGACAGTAGGAAACCCTGAATGATGTAGTTCTTGTGATAAGCACTAGGCAAAATCATATGTGAACCTTATGGGGAATAACATTCAGGATTTGTTAAACCATTCTGACTTACTCAGACTCTTTAAAATCCTAACAGTTTCAGGTAGAACCTTCCTCTTTAAAACACACTCTGCCCACTTTTAAAAACTCTCAGCTTTACACATTACATGATTAAAAGCAAAAAAAAAAAAAAAAAGTAAAAACCGATTTCACACATCCTGCTTCCCTATCATTTACTTATGCTTAAAGCCAGCTTTTAGTTGATTTTTTTAGTACCAAAGTACGCTCTTTCTGCTATCCTACTCAACCTGTCCTACTCCACATCACATTCCTCCTCACACTATTTTCTCTGCACTAACATTTCCTCTATTCCAAACCTATCCTACGGTAACCAACACCAACTGCATCAATTTTGGACAAAGGGGCCTTGTTTTCCAAGTAGCATGGATGGGGCTCCATTGATGGAAGCTGTGGTGGCCCAAAGGAGAATCAGACCTGTTGCTTTTATTCTGTTTAAAAATTAAAAGCATAAAGCAACTTACTGGTTAAGTCTTAAAAGTACATGTTCTTGCGGTTTTAAGATGAGAAAATTCAAGTAACTTCAAGTAATTCAGCTTTTATTTCCCTGCCTTCTTTTGTATCAAAGCAGCTGCCTTGATTTGTCTCCTTTCCCACCCCACCCCAGCCCCCCACCCTCTTCCATGTTTCTGGTAAATCCAGACAAGATCCCAATTGTATTTGGCTGGCACAATGAACCAGAGCTTTCCCCTTCCCAGCTCAGCGATGAATATAAATAATGCATACACATACCTACTTCCCAGCTACGTTTTCACAGTGTCATTTTTGTAAATATTTAGGTAGCATGAATCTCATCAGCACAAAGAGAAAGCTTCACTGAAAACTCATCGCAGATATTTACTGATAAATCGAAAGCGCTTCTTGCATGCTTATAATTTGTTTCCTTTACGAACCAGAAACTACCGTGTTTAAAGATTATAGTTACCAGATTATGACTGTGTTATGTATCCCAATAGCCTAATAGGAATATGAAAGTTAAGTACCATTTCTTCTCACATCTATCCTCTCTGAAGTGATCCCTGTGAGAATAAAGGCCCAGGGGAGGCTGTGGGATGGGACCTTTGGGGCTTTGCATCAGACATGACTTTGTTCTGTGAGAAACACGCTCTCCTTCCCCACCAATCCTCATGGTAACCCTCCCAGCTCTGCTTTCCAGTTAGCTTCTTCGGAGCTGCCTTAGAAAGACAAATGGTTACTGTAATCCCATCACAGTCAGCCTTTCAATTTCTTTAACTAAGGTGGATAATTCCTCCTTTCCACTGCTCAATGTCATTCTTCAGGCTTGTTGTGCTGAAAGTGGTTATCGGTGGCCACGTGAACTTTTTATGCTTGATATGAAAATGGTATTCACAGAATACAGTTATTACATTTGATTTCTTTTGTCTTCTATAAACAAAGTTGCTATGCAGTAAATCATTTGCCACATCCACTTTTTGATAATTCTATTTACAATTTTTTATCAAAAATATGGTATTTACATATGTTTTGTTAATTTCTTCTAAATTTTGTTTCAGCTCATTTTAGTGTAGAAAAATACCAATCCTCAAGAGCATTTTCTTTTTTTCTTTTTTTTTTTTTTTTTTTTCTCCCTAGGGAAGCACTACAGTGAGGGATTTTTTTCTAGATGGGCACCTTCTGTGGAAACAAAAAACAACCCAAAGTCACTTTTAACTCTATGGAAAGTGTATAGCCTTGAAATCTACAGTGACAACAGAAATGAGAGTGGGATAAACCAAATGAAGCCAAAAGAAAACAGAACAGACATAGCGTATCTTTCTCCTTTTAGAAAATGTAATGTAATAAATAGCTACAGCTGTAGTCCTCTGTTTCCCCAGCATCTTATGAACACAAACATATTTAAGCATCAATATTGCCCTGCGATTTTTTTTCTTTTCTTGTTTCTGACTACTACAGCACTGACCTCTTATATTCACACCCTTACAGATCCAGAGTGGTGTCGGCAGCCTGGCCCTGGTGCCGTGCAGCCTACGTTGAGCTCTGAGAAGACCGATCGTCATGCGGACTCCCGTCCGAGTTCTCTGTCTCTCCTTCGGAGATGGCCTGCATCGGCGTGTTGTACAGCCTGCAGCGCACACTGTACCGGCTGCTGCTGGCTGCTGGAGGTGCCCGTGAGCGCCCCACTCGTGAAGATGCCGACATAGGAAAGCTCTTGGAGGAGAATCCTTCTGCACTGACCCTGGGGGAGCAGGGGGAGAGTGGGGACAATGCATCGGGGCTCGCCGCAGAGGGAGACTCCTCCAGGCTTTGGGGGACATCCGCTGTCAGCTCTCCAGGAGACTTGGGCAAAATAGGACTTTTCAGGATTTCCGTGGCGGACATCCTGTAGCTGGAGTCGGATCGGCTGCCCTTTTTAAGGAGCAGTAGTTTAAACTCTTCATTGGATGTATTGGACTTTTTGGCATTCCTGTATATGAGCCCAGGGGACCTCTGACTGCTAATGGGAGTGCTCACATTGCTGGCCGGTGGCACATTGCTGGCAGGCAGTGTGCTGCTGGAGGGGGGCTGGCTGCTAGTCCCAGATGAAGCTCTCAATCTGTTTCTTACAGAAAGGTCTCCAGAATCCTTTCGCCCAAGAACTTTCCTTTTTGATCTGTAAAATCAAAATGACAATGCATGCAGAGTCTTAGGTAATAATAGCACTGAGTATAACCTACTCAATATCAAAAATCTGTAATTTCAGTTGTGATCACAAATTTTAGCTGAATACAAAATACTTTAAGCTTTCAGCCTTATGAATGATGCTTTCTCATCATTCTCACTACAATGACAAACTCAGCAGAACAGAGCTGGCAGGCAGAAGACAGGAACCACTGTGGATATTTTTCTTTGGAGACACATATGTTTGTTAGAGTGGCCTGATGTTGTTTTCTGTTAAGCATCCTACACATGACATGAAGATACTTGGAGTGCATACCAGACCATAATAACACATTTTTTTTTAAAGCTGCCTTTTAGAAAACTAGACTAAATAAACTAAAAGAAGATAGTTTCAGGACAAGACTTCAACATGGAATAACCATCCTGGAGCTATCATTAATGGGCAACTATGCAGGGCTGCATGTTACCATTTCCCATTACTGCAAGGTTAAGTCACCTGTGAATGACTGCAAACAGATCCTCAGTAGTGCGGGGTTTGTTTGGAGACACAAAGACATCCTCAGTGTCAGCCTGCGACTCCTCGCTCAGTGGAGACGTGATGGACTCATCACTTGGAGAAGACTCTTAAACAAGAGAAGAGGCCACACGATGAGTCAGATTCCGCTGCACTTTGCAACAGCACCACCAACGCGAGGCACCAGCTCGGCTCACAACCGTGTGGTCAATGCCACCACATAGACTTTATCCTCTGATCTAAACATTGTGTAGTTTGCATGCTGTGCCCATAAAGAGAGCACAACTAGAGACTGAATCCGGGATCTCCCGTTTACTGTACAGCTTCTCTGTACCCAGGGTTAGTGCTCCTCCCTTTTCCCTTTTCAGCTGAAATGCAGCACAGGGGAGGAAATAAATATCAGAGAAATACACTCTGAATACACTGAAAAGGCATAAAGTATCTTCAGGTTGGCTGGCCAGCTAACAGATCAGGGGGAGGCTGTGCTTAAACCTACAGAGGCAAGCTGATTTGCAACTCCAGCCTGCTCTTCAACTCCACTAATTGGGTATAAAGCAGAAAGAGTTCACAACTGACCTTTCAGTGAAGGCTTGTCCACACTGGCTGCCATCTCATCCACCCTGCCATCCTCAGAGGCACTTTTGGTTGGGATACCTGACGCAATATCATTTTCCTGCTTAAAACACACTTCACTGAGTGAATTCACTGCTGCCATCTCTGCTTCACAGCTGATATTCCCAGGCACATGTTGGCTTATATCAGATTGGTGCTTAAGCTGTTCGCTGATGGCCATTCCCTCAGCCTGAGCCAGGCTTTCACCCACAGGCCCAGCTTCGAGCCTCCCCTCACTGCCTGCAGAGAGCTCTCGTTGAGCCTGCACTTGCTGAAGGTCATGCTCTGTTTCTGCTCCCTGGCCAGGCTTCTTCACATCTTCATCACCTGTGGGGACAGCTGAGCCCTTCTGAAACCCGTCCACAGAGACAGCACACATCTGATTCAGAGTGCTTTCTGGCAAGCGCTCAGCAGCCGGGTGTGTTTGGACCTTTATGGGTTTGATTTCAAACAGGCTCGTGCTTGCTGAAGATACAGCTTCTCGCTCACAGCTATTCTGCCCACTGAAAGAGGAGCTTTTCTCAAAAGGTGGCTTTCCGGGGCCCACTTCTGCTGGGGAAGTGTCAATGTACAACATCATGGACTCCTCCGTGGAGTACTGGCGCGATACTGGTTTCTTAGCTAACAGTGGCCTCATTTTGCCTGGAGAAATGTCAGTCGCCATCAAGGCGGTCTCCTGTATGCAGAGCAGGTCTGGGGCACTGCCTTTCTGTTTGCCTCCTTCAGGCTTGTTGACTGCCCGGAGGTGGACAGACTTGAGAACGGAAGGCGTGATGGCGAGGGCAGAGGGAGGGCTGGGATGCAGGGCTTCCCCGACCGCGCTCTGCTTGCTGTGGCTGAAGGTATGCAGCTGATGCCTGTGAGCGAAGGGCTTGCTCAAGACATTGTGAAGAGCACTTAGGTCGAGGTGAGTAGGAGGTATAATCGGAAGTTCGAGGTCTTTGCTCACTGAGGCAGTGCTGTCTTTCGAGAGCGGCTGCTGCAGCGACGACTTCCTCTCTGGTACTTTTGGCTTCCTCTTGCTCCCCCCTGGAGACAAGGGTCCCGAGAAGAAAGCAGTTGGAAAAGAGGAGGTGGGTGTCTCCGACTGGCTGGAGTACCCGCTGGAGGGCGAGGCTAACCCTGCCAGCTTCTCAGGGGAGGCCAGTTTAAACTCGTTATCAACAGAGGGAAGGGATGGGGTGGTAGCTCGTGACCCAGACTGGGACGTCTGGGATTCGGAGCTCTCTGGTGACTTGATGCACTCTATGACTGTAGTACCCGTAGCAGTGCTCGAATTGGACAAGGACCTGTAAGGATCACTGGATTTCAAGTCATTTAGAAGCCAGAGGTCTGCATAGTGAGGTTGTTCAGCACCTTCGTCTTTAAAGGAGGGGATATCGGCTGTGTCGAATGGAGTGTCCTTTAACCCGCTGTCGCCCTGGCTTGCCCAGGGGAGCTCCTGCTTGGCTGGCAGGTTGGGGCCTTCCACTCGGGAAGGTGTGTTTGAAAACTCAAGGGGCAGCTTCATCTCCCTGGCAGTATGAGAGACGTGCTGCCCACCGCCGATCTTTGGTTCTTTGTTGTCAGGAAGGTCAGTGCTGTCCTCTGATTTCCTCAAAGATGAGCTGCGTTTTGGTGGGGCTGGCTTTGCCTTTGGTTTCTTCAGTGAGATGCTCTGCCGTCCTTGCCTCCTGTGGCTCACACACTCCTGCCAGGCGCAGTCAGCCAGGCTGGAGGTCACGCTCCCGATCTGGCCACTCTCAGAGCCTGGGGCTGCATAGTTGCAAATATAACTCTTATTACCCTTGAGACCGCAGTCAAAGTGCATGGAGGTATAATATCCTTCAGTATCCACAGAAAAGTGTGAGCTAGTGTCTGCCTTGTCAGAGGGGCTCTTTTCAAGGAAGCTGTCATAGGTGGCCATGCTGGTGAAGCTGGGGCATCCCAGGCTGTCCGCCTTTGGGCGCTCAGGACTGAAGTCCTGGCGACAAGAGGCGTCGTGGTGATGGTGCAGGTAGTTCCACTCACTGTCGCTTGTGTTGCTGTTGTTGGGGTCATCCAGTAAATCTGCCACCGTGGAGGTGAAGGAGCTCGCCCTGTGACCCCTGACCTTGTCCATGTGGTCACCAAACTGCTCCGTGAGGAAGACGCTGGAGTCCTCATTGGCATTAGGAGCAGTGTTGAGCGACAGCTCAGAGTCACAGTGTGAAGAACCTGTCAGTGGAGGAGAGGCAGCAGGAGGAATGGTTTCAGACGTCTGGGAGGGACATGTGGAGCTGCTCCCACTCCAGTTGCCACTGGAGGACTGATGGTCATCTTTCTGGTCCATGTGGCTGCTGAGCAGGACTCCTGCCGTGGAGATAGAGTGAATGGGGCTCCCGAAAGTGTCCGAGTTGGATGAAATCTCGCAGCTGCCCGAATCAGCCATCCTTGACAGCCGTGATCTCCCCCTCTCGCCGATGCTGTGTTCAGGGCTGTGCAGGTGCTGAGGACAAGTTAAACCAATGGGCTGGCACTCTTGTGAACCCTGCTTGCTCAAGATCTCCTTCCCCTTTTTCAGGATCCTTTCCTGGCCAGCTAGGAAGAGCTCTGTTTCATACCCCTCATTCTTGGCAGTGGTATCCTGATGGCCCTCACTGGCCCTCGCGCCCTCGCGAGGAAGGCTCCGTGAGCGGATGCGGTTGCTTACAGCAGCAGCGAAGACGGCGTCCCCGTTGTCCGCCAGCACCAAGATGTTGCCAGCGGAGTGGGAGAGGGAAGCGACAACACTCTGTCCCCTCTGGGCACGGATCCGCCGCCGGGAGGGAGCAGCTATCAGGATTTCTTCTGTCTGGCACTCTGAGTCCCGCGTCCCTGACCTCCTGTTGCTGGAGCCGGAGAGGTCTGGGTTTGCGTGCACAATCACATTGCGCTCTCTCGCCACTGGTGACTCGTCTGAATCTAGGACACACGGAAAGCCGGGTGAGTGGGAGACAGATCCACTTTTCCTAGCATGAGATGACCCGCAGGGCAACCCAAGGAGCATTATCTGCTGTATTCTTTCTTTATTAATCTTGCTGAGCACTGGACCAAATTGAACTTGGCTATGAAGAGTATATAAAGGAGACTTCATACCAGTGAGGTGGGGAAATTAGCCTAGTTCTGCAATGTGATCTCTGTTCTCCTATTTCTGCAATGTGATCTCACAATGAGCTGATCTTGCTGTGGTAAATATTAAGATAAATATTAAGTTTTCAGCTTTTGTCACTCTATCTCAACTAGTTAAAGACAGTTGTCGGGAGTGGCTGCCGGAAAAACACTCCATGAGCTTCTAAAAATAAATTTTGACTACCTGTCTGTTCAGAATTTCCATTATCTGCTTCTTTATTACCAAGAATATTTGCAAGGCAACAGGATCTTTCTTTCATAGGTTCTCTGGTTGCTTATCCCCTATGATAAACACTTTCCTTCTGCTTCCCATCAAGTTTCACAGCAACGGACCGAGATACCAGAGCCATCTTCAGGTGCAGATGTACATTAAGAAATAATGATCCCATTAGGTTTGTTTTGGGTTAATACCAACTTTGAACTGGATTTGCCCTCAACAGAGCTGCTCCTAATTTACCTGGCACAAGAGGTGAGGTAAGACACTCAATTTCAAGCAAATATCCAAGGTAATAAAGAATGAAAGGAAGGAATTGATGATGAGTGTGATAAGTAAAAGGAACATTTAGCAAAGTTTCCTGCAGGGTCCCAGCAGCTGTCTCTTAACGCAAATATCCAGGTGCTCATCTGAGTGAATTATCTGTCTGTTGTGCCAGCTCATCATCACTTTGGTGAGCAACATCTGTCAGTTCTTTACCTTAAGATCCCCTGAAGCAAGAAAAAACTTTCACTTAATCTAGTTACTTTTTATGCACGTAACTATGGGTTCATAACAGAAATAACATGGAAAAATAAAAGAACTGATTAACATTTACACAATAAGAGCTGAACACGTACATCTATATTACTCGGTAAGGCCCCTGGTCCGTCAAGGCCATATGGAGTAATATAGCTTTGCTTACTGTAGTAAATAAAAAAACAAACCACATAATTCCCAAATTCCACAAGCATTTCAAGGTTTAATTTCTTTGGAAGGATGGCTACCAGGTCATATCCCTGTAATTTAAGTTGGTTAGAAAGCTATCTACGGAAGATTTGTATTTATACTACACCTATTTCTTGTTGCACTCTTCTGGGGATGCCAGAGATGGTTTTCCTCCTCCTCAACTTTCGTCTCCGCTGTAGTACAGATTGTGAATGAACAAGAGAGCAGCGTATACTAGCCTCTCTGTCAAAACCAACTCCTGCAACCCATAAATAGGTCTCATTAGCCTTTAGAAATAGTAAACAAATTTTCATGGCTGGAACACAGTGGAGGTATGTGAGCTTGGATTAAGCCTGTGAATAAACATAAGGGAGCCCTTATGTAGCTCTTATGTAAATTATATCACAGTATATCACAGTTTTACATCTAATTCCAGCTCCCCCTCAGCAGCCTGGTCTGCCAAAAATAACAGAAGGCATAAAAAAAAAAAAAAAAAAAAAGGAAAAGAAAAGAAAATCAGAAAGAAAAATAGAGTTGAGAGCTCTTGGTAACCGGGCATCTTTCTTACAGCTATTTATCCATCTGTCATAGGGACAATGACAGTAACTTGTCTGCAAAGTGTAATCTGTTCAGCTATAGCCTGACTTATTTTAAGCAACTAAGCATAAGAAAACAATTTAAGGTTTTAACGCCATATTGCAGTAGCTGGGCACTTCTTAGGAGACCAATATGCCAAGGGGGCTAACATTTTAAAAAGGAAGGAGACAGCTAAAATGGTGCCGAATCTCTGTGCAAGTTTAGAGAGCATTCTTCATGACAGTGACACATGGCCAAGGGTGACATAAAGAGGCAGCTGCTATTTATTTGCGTGCATCAGGAAGGGGCCTGATTTTCACAAGTGCTCAGCACACAGTGGGAAGTGTGGGAGTCCACTCTGGGAATCAGCTCATACAGTCAATCAAGATCCTCAGTTTGGATTTAGGAGCCCAAGTTCACCGGCACATTTATTTATGACCACAGCTATACAGAATAGGCCAGAATTCCTCATTTTCTTTATGTTTCCATGGCATTAGCACAGGGAAGTGTCTTTCACTTTGTTTTTCACACAGTGTTGTCAAAAGAGAATTAAAAGGAGGCCCACCAGAAAATGAGCACCAATCTGCACAACTGTACACTCACGCTCTCTAAAGCTGACACGGGACAGGCTGGAAAAAATGTGCCAGGTCCATAAAAACACTTAACATAAGGATCGCTGGTACAGTGGTTTGTAATCTTAAGAAAAACGAACAAATTAAACCAAACAGAAGGAAAAAAAAAAAATCCTGATAAGAAGCTCTATTTTCATAGCGTATAATTATAGAAAACATAATTATACACAGACATACACATACATATTACATTACATAACAATGTAAAACATTAAAAAGTAACTTTCTTGTAAAAGTTCTTCTTGAAATCTACTACAGTGAAATACAGGCTTCAGACAGATGTCCTGTAACCACCAATGCCCCTGGAATAAGCAGAGGAAGAACTTTCTTTAATATGGAACAAAAGTGCTGTAAAGTCCAACAACAGTCATTGTAAAAAAGTGAACATTTCTCAGGGTTGGGAGAAGCTTAAAAAACAAACAAACAAACAAAAAACCAAACCAGAGAACTGAAAGCAAACTCTTTGAAACAAAAAAATCAATCAGCATCACTGCTGGTTTTCCAGCAACTGTGAGTTAGCCAAACATGCTCTGTGCGCCAGATGCACGGGGGTAATCTCCAAGAGGCAAGTGGAAGAGGGTATATTCTCCCCGTGACGCATACAAATTATTCCCATTAGTGCTAATGAGAATGATACACATAAACATCCAGAAGATTACATACCATTCTTGATCTGTAAAACTGATCAGTGGAAATTTGGTTCCAATGTATGGCAGGTGGAGTCTAGGCAAAAATGGCTATTACTGGAAAAGTTAACATTGGTCCCAGACCTAACTCTCCTCTGAACTGCATCAGGTGATGTTAGCCACATTAGAAAGCCTACATCAGTAAGGGTCCTATACTGAATCTAGAAAGGGCATTAATTTAACACCATCTACCTCATGAAAACGTGCCACACTATCTATGACTTTCCATGGGCATTAAACAGTGGCAGTGCCCAAGCTGCAACCTCAACCAGCTGGCTCCCAACCTCCAGCCTGGCAGGGTCTATGCAAGCTCTGACAGCCAGTGACTCTTCCTTCTGTGGAATCCCAGCCAGCCAGAAGCACCATCCTGGTGGCAGTGACACCGCTCCTGGCTGCCACCTCCCCAGGTAGGCAGAGCCGGTGGCACGGTGCAGTGTCCCCTTCTGGTGGAGGGGAACAGGGACCGTGTTGCCATCACCAGGAGGATTTATACAGCTGACGGTGGAGCTGATGGGGACTTGTTACTGTGACACTGTAGGATAGATGTGCTTCAAGCCCAAAAGCCCAGAGCCCCTCAGCTTGGGGCTGAAGCTGCACTGTGGGCATACCCTCCCCAGCACCATGGTGAACCCTGCAGCCTGTCTTGCAGGAAGGTTGGGCACCACTGGTAGACACAGGAAATGGGGTGTGAGGGGCTGTAACCTCTCCCCCAAACCCCCAGATACTGGGAAAATAGAATTAAATATAGGTATTTTCTCTGGGGAATGAAGGCTAACTGAATGCTGCTTCTTTTTTTTTCTGATTGCTTATATTCAAGTCTATAACCATGAAAGTCATCCCACTTTATGCTCTTAAATTAATCAACACTTAATCAAAATATTATTGAGGAAAACTCAGATCAACTTTATGTTTACCACAGCCCTCTGGAAGGAGAGAAAGAGAAAAAGAGAAAGAGAAAAACAGCCTGATTTTTGATTCTGGAAATAAGTCATCTATCACATTTAGTAAGTAAAATAGCTGCTAATTCTATAAACAAATTGTCCTTCAAATAAATCTAGTCAAATGTATCCAAACGTTATAGAAAGAAAAGAAAATGGTATTACTATACCTTCAGCATAGCTGCATGTAAAGAGATCTCAAAGCGATGGTTTGCATGCTATACAGTCATGCCTCACATGTTTTAAGCACTGCAAATAGTAGCCTACATTCTCTAGTTTTTCTTCTCCTGCTACACATGATAATCATATGATTAATTTTGGTGGCTTTCTGCAGGATTTCAGTCAGCTACATTGAAAAAGTTATTTGAGGTCTTTGTAAATACAGACTGTAGGTTATGTACACAACGAAAGTACATTGTTTATACAGGGAACCAGTGTTACGTTATACTCAATACTATAACATGACTACAAAAATATGGACCAAATTAATCCTAGATGCGGCTTCAGTGACTCCAGTGGTCACGCATGAGGGATGAATTTAGCCCACTGACTTCCAGAAACTAAATCCTCAAGCTAGGGTCTTTGCCCCAGACTGCACAATTGTGAGTTCAAACAAATTAAACAAAATAAGTACTTGACCTCCCTTGAACCATGCAATAAGTACAAGAAGAAATAGAAGAGATTTGTACCAGTGACATTGATGGGGATAATGCAAGAAGAAATCACTTGGGCATCTTGTTTCATTTTCTCCTCTGGAGTTGGGAGAGGTAGTGCTTTACTCCAATTGGTTTGTTTATCCAGTGTAGAAGGGATATTGTGTATTGGATTTTTCGGCCTCTGCCCTAACATGACATCTGTATCTTCGTCCTCTGGTGGATGGGACTGCAAATGAATACATTCAAAGTCAGTGTTCCCACTCAGGCACACAAAGCTGATTTTGAAAGAAAGCAGACACACAGATCAGAAATCAATTACAGGGATGCAAGGAGGAATTGTTCTAGGTAAGTCACACCGCCCAAGCTATTCTCCAGTGGAAAAGTAACAACCTGCTAATAGGAGAAAAATACCTCAACATACTGGAACTCAGCATATTTACAGGGCATTTACAGGACATCTCCTCTGTCAGAAGGGGCACTCCTGCATCCATGGGTAGCCCTTGCAAACATGCCCTCAATTACCATCAGCATTAGACACATGGGCCCTCATTTGCATCCACAACCTTTTGAAGACCCGTCTGCTGATTACTAGTGAGGACTGGTTCCATAGAACCGTTCATTTGAGGACAAGCATCAGAAGGCCCAAAGTTTTAACGGAGATGCCTCTGTACTTCAGAAAACCATTTACATTACATTTTTACAAACTCAGACCATGAGCAGACCAAAGTTACAGCCACCCAGCAGCTGTGCGTGGGAAGCAGCAGGCATTAACAGTACCACGGCAGGGGGACAGTGGCCGAAGAGAAGAGTAGCCGCCACCAGAAGAAATTCAGAGAGTTATTTAGAAACCATACACATTTTTACAGCATGATATGAGAAGTGCTAGATATGGAAGATAAAGAAACAGAAAAAAAAGTAAACTGCATAGAAGAAACACAGATGGTTTGTTTTCTTTTAGAAGAAATAACAAATCCCCCAACACCACCATGTCCTTCAAAGCCACTATCGTTTCATCTAAACTAATCATCAGAAATAAATTAAGCACAATTTCATGTGGTGCTGGCTACCCGCTCGGGTTTGGGAGCCTCTTTGTTTGCAAAAAAAGTTTCTGTTTAAATTCGAAGGGGTGGAGGGGAGAAACACTTACCTTTTCCTGCCTAATTTCCCTCCCTCTTTCCATTAATACATTCTTCTATAAGCTGTGATAACTCTTCAAGCAGCCCAGGACGTCCATCTGCCTCTCAGATTTTAAAAATGAAGTGCAATTCCTTTCAGGCCAGCTTTCTCTTCAGTCCTGAATTCCCAGCTGCTTAACTACCAGCCTTCCCCCTCACGCCTGCTGTTTACACTTCATTTGCCAGTTTTAGTTTCGGTAGCAAACATGGTGAAGATAAAATATTACTCCCCAGCCCCTTGGCAGGGCGTTGAGGAGGTGGGTGTTGAACACCGCAGGATCGCGCCCGGGCTGCCATTGTACTTCTGTCATTCCTCCACCCAGGCTCCTCACAAATCCTGGCGGAATTAACCATCTCAGGCTTGCCAAACAGCATTTACACCCCGGCCCCAAAAGCATTTAAGATCTTAACTCGGCAGCTACTACTTAAACTGTTGGAGGGCACTTACTTACCTTGCCAGCATCACCTCCTGCAGCACCCCTAGACCTGAGACAACGCACGTTTCCTCCTCCTCCCGCCCACAGAAATCCCCCTTTTCCCACGTAGGATTTCAGTCAAACATCACAGCCTTCTTTCTGCCTGCAGCTTTTGTGCCGAACCTCAGCAGACGTGAATAGCTCATATAAACTTCAAGCACAAAAGACTTTGTTTCCTAGGTAACTTCCCCCCCCCCAAAGTTCGTCGCATGCATGCAAAAAACCAACCCTTGCACACACGCACGGACGCATGGACACACACACACACACACACACACAGAGGCTGCATTTGTTGCCAGTCCCTCCTCTGGATGGCAATGAGGTACTGGACAAAGCAGGCAAAGTGACCCTGGCTGCCAGAGCTCCTCCTCTCTGAACACTGGCATCACCACAGGACCAGAGAATAAATACCCACTGTCATGCTGGCATTGCCTGAATAATTTCTTACCATACATAAAAGCAAAAAAAAGGGGCAGTTTGGCAAAAATGTCACAAGAGAATGAAATGCAATCGCTAATGCTATTGAGCCTGTCCTGATTTCAGGCCTTCTAAAGGTGGTGATAGGAGGAGGTGGACCTTGTGGCCATAAGCCCCTGAAACCCATACAAGGTTAAGAATGAAAGAAGGGGGAAAGAAAGAAAAGATTTATTGCGTCTTACTGACATGAGAAAAACAGAAAAGGCTTCTTTTAGCACAGCGAAGTTAGTAAGTGAAAAGCAAGCAAGAGGAAGGGTTAGGATCTGGAAGGGAGTAGAGTGAGACAGGGCTGTTAATTGAGGATTGCTTGTTTTTCCAGTACCTTTCTACTCCAGGGGGTCATGTGGCAACACTCAATTGGGGAGGGCGAGCGGGTGCTGTTAAACTATAAACATGAAATGTAAAAAAAACAAAAACAAAAATAAATTCAAATTAAAAACATACTCAAGACGTTTCTGGTAAAAGCACATCATTTCTGTTTGGATAAATTAGCATCAGAGGCAAAACAAGCTGAGATTTCCTCCCTGTTTCCTAGGGGTGGGTTTGTTCCCCAGAACAGATCACTTCTCTATGAAATGCAGCTCAAGCAACTGTGCCCACAGAGTGGTTTGGATCCCTGTGAAGTCTGTGCTGATTTTGCCTACTCAGACTAAAGAAAACTGCAGTGAAATTGGTTTAAACTCCTTGTATGGACATGCTTAAATTGTACCAAGAATGTCTTGTATTGATTTGTTAACTCAAACTGTGTACTGCCTGGAGCTGAAGCAGTGCAGGGTACATATCCAATTACATTATAAATGATCTATTTCATAATATAAGGGAAATTTTTTTGCACGACGTATGGAAGCAATGGATATAAATAATGCTGGTCCTGAGGGTGATTTATCAAATACATTGATTGTTAAGGTTTTCTGACGTTATCATTACATCTCTAAGATTGCAATCATTGTGTCAGGGTGACAATGGCAAATTGGCTTTTTGTTACTTTTTATAATGCTTGAAAGGAAAAACAGTGATGCCCACAATACCCTGGGGTTCACTGAATCTCTGAACCTCAAAAATCCTCTTCTGGCAGAAACTCTATTGCAATGTCCTGTTTTCACAATCAAGGCATGAAGGATGACTTCTTTTGAAATAGTAAATAAGAAAAAAAAAGGGGGGGATAAAGAAAACAGGTCTGTTGATCACTCTGGAAAGCTCTAGCACATATTTCTCGTTGGGGTTTATTATATTCACTTGCATTAGTTAGCAGACTTGTCAAATAAAAGCCTTTGAACATTTTTCCTCTCGGTCATTATCAGCACCACTGTGATAGATGAACCACAAACGTCAGTTAAAAAGACTGCATTTTACGGTCCTCCTGTCAAAAAAAAAAAGCTGTGGTGAGTCTCAAAAGGCCAAATTCTCTGTCTTGTCCGATGCTCCTCCTAGACATCTGCTTTGCCCCGGTTCCTTATGCAGGACTAAAACCATGGGAAGCCTCCAGATGAACTGCCCATAAGCCTTACTGGAGAGATGAGTGTGGAAATCAAAAGAGGACTGTTGCCAGTTAACGTTTCCAGCAGGTTACTTTCTACCCAGGTCAGTGCAAACAGTTCTTCTAAGCTGGGAAAAGTCCTTATCACAGGAAAAACACCACTGCTCATGAAACAAAGGCTATGGAGATACTGAATGCATCAACCAGTTCAGCCTACTCTTTAGATACCCAAGGATGATTTCCGTCTGGGTCCTCCAGCTGATTTTCCTTTCACCTGCCTTGAGCAGATTGACTGCAGTTAATGTGATCAGGATTTGAACTGAAATTCAGCTTCCCCATGGAAGGTATTAGAGGATCTCTGGGGAGGGTCCAAACAGTGGGAGACAAATGCTGCTGAGGTGACAAGAGTTCAGGAGATGAAAATCTTTGCAATGTCCCACAAAGGCCTATCTATGATGGTCCTAGTCAGCATACAAGGAGAAGAGCATGTGAGGGATCTTCCACCCCAAGCTCCAAGCATGGCTACATGCAGAAGCCACTCAGGGCCAAACCTCCCCAGGAAAAACAGTGGGACCTTGACTTTAGCCTAGGAGAGAATAGTGTGGGCTACAGCCAACACAGGCAATTTCTGGCTATCCATTTGTCTGTCCTCTTGGTGCAGGGCTTTCCTACCTCTCCAACATGCCGCTCTGCCTGATGCCTCCAAGAAACACCCATCCAGTTACATGTACCCCCAGCCACCATTTTATATGCCAAAGTCTCAGGTCCCTGTTTGAGCATGTCAGGACAAACTTCCTAGGTAGGTTCCTACCATGAAGAGATAGGACAAGAATAGAGGTGATCAGGAAAATTTCAGCTCCTGCTGTCACACTGCTGCTCCTGAAAAAGCCACTACTACCTCACCAAAGGGTCTCAAGGTGACCTACTGCCCATTCCTGTGTGATGCCCACGGTGGGGCATCCAAGGAATGCTGGGGTACAGCAGTAGACTCAGCATTTCGACATCTCCACGCTGGGGAAAGGAGAGAGCTGCCAGTCTCTAAATTTTCTCATTCACTCAGAAGACCAGAATATCTCTAAATGTTCTGAGTAAACACATAATTAAGGAAGAAATTATTACTGTATACCCAAGGCTGTTCTGGTCTGATGGGCAAATCTGCAGCTAGGCAGTTTTCAAAGTGAATTTCGTTTGTGTGGGTGTGCTTGGCAAACAGCAATGGTGATAATCAATCTGTTAAATACAAAGCCAGAATACTTTAAATAGGCATTTTTCTTTAATGGGCTAAGATTGCTTTGAAACCAAACTGGTGAGTAATTGCTCAAATAGGGATTTATTCTGCAATCACTGACAAATGTGAGCATCTTTATTTTCTGAGCTACCCCGTCAACTTCACTTGCAGACGTTTCTGTGCACTACAACAAAAAAGTCACATATCCAAGTCTGACCTAGTCAACAAGTCTTCCCCTATAGAGAAAGCGGCATTGTTGCAGAGCAATTCAGCTCTCCTTCATTCAGCATTTAACGCTGTGTCAGATGAAGCATCTCTAAACACTCTTCCCACTAATTTTAGGAAGAGCTTAGTGTTACTTGCAGGTACAGTAACAAGACAAAAATGTCAGTTCAGCCCCTCTCCTGTTTTCCATCACCCAGTGCCTTGAGTTGCCACTGTTGTTTGGGATCTTCAAGATTTAAGGGAAGACTAGTGCATTAAAGGCATATACCTAGTCTGCCTTACCTATAGTGACAGCATTACAGAAGATACCTGGGCTTTCACAGTTAGTGCACAGGGCATACTGAACACAGTGCAATGGCAGAAGGAAAAACATAAACCCAAGAATAAAGAACTAGTTTTTCTAGAATGCTAAAGCCTTGTCAAGAGCAATTATCCTCAACATGTTTGTCAAATTTAGGCATGGCTGAGTTGACTCCTTACCCCCCAGCTGTGTTTGACCATGTAGGCAAGGTGTTACCTCAGAGGAAATCTGAGTGGCTGAGTCCCGACCCCCAGCAGCATAGGGCCAGTGCCAACACAGCCTTGATGAGGGCAGGAGATGGCTAGCAGCACAGCACTATTGTTCAAAGGATTATTTTTGACTCCTGCCACCTAAAATTTGTAGCTAACAAAAAGCATAACGGATCAATGTTATTTCTGACTTCAGGCTTCTATAGTGCCAGGTGGGGGAAACCTCCTTCCCAGGATGACGTTATGAATAAAGTGGGTGATATTCACCCGAGCGGAGCATCTGCATTTAGCTTCAGCCTCTGCAAGCTTCCTATATGGTCCATTTTCAGCAGCAAACAGAACATACATACAGGATGCTTTCACATTATGTGGCAAAAAAAATATGTATGTATTAATAGTACCTCCTGACTTCTTGCTTGAAAGCAATCATACATGTACTGGAAAGGTAACCTGTATAATAAGTGTGAGCTAGTGTTTAATCCCACATTCATGAGTTGCATACTGACTCCTTCTGCGGCCCTGGGTGAAACCTCCGTGTCTTCCTTTCTCTGCCTGTAAAACTGAGAGCTTGCTGCTTCATTAACTCACATGAGTTATGGAAAATGGTATTGATTTACATGTTGGAAAAATTAAACGTCTGGGAAAAGGAGAAGAAATACTAATAAAAAGTCAGGAGCTTTCCAGTGTTTTCAGAGCATAGTTGACTGTTTGACTATTTAATTAGGAATTAACATTTGTACCTATACAGCAGTTTTCTTACCCAGACAACTGATGCTGAAAAGAAGATAATGGGAATATTTCTGACCGTGTTATTTCTGTTGTGAAACACAATCCTGCTCACCTGCCTGCTCCCAATGTTTATGTTTCTGTATGTTTAATTCTGCTCAAGTTTTTGTTATATCTGCTTGTGGGTGTTTTCTCTTTTGGAGCATCACAAATGCGATCTGTTAAAGTACTGACAATCCTTTAATGATTAATGTACTGCTCCAATGTTTTGACAAGGTAAAGACAAAATGAAGACATGTTTTCTGACAGAAGTCATACCACACATGGCATTCCATCAGACAAAGGTACAAAACAACCATCCCACAATACAGGGTATTTGGTATTAGGCTCATGGCACAAACAGTGCAATACATACGTACACATATATTAATTCATTCTGATGGATAATGCCAGGAAGGTTTTATTTCAAACAGCTACAGACAGGATTTGCACACAGAAAGTGCAGAGCCCAACTTGTGCCTTAACTCAGTTATTTTATTTGAGGCTTTGCGTGTCTTCAGCACAAAACTGTGTGAAAGTCAGTACATTCAGTTGTGCTTCCTTTTGCTGTACAAAGCATCCTAAAGCAGACCACAGAGAATATTTTTTAAGTGGCATGAAGTGAAATAAAATTACCCAGTGCATCATTTTCTCTTCACATTTGCTCTAGCTGAGGTCTCAGAGACAGGCAAAGCCTAGCTGGAAAACAACCTTCTCCTTCTTGTCCCTTAGATTTCTGCTCAGATTATAATTGTGACAAAAACCGAGACTGAGCTTTGTGCAATTGTGAGTGCGAATTTCCAAATATTGAGTTCCTTGCTTCATCTCCCTTGTTTTATTGTAACAGCTGTGCCATGAGAGGTTTGAGAAAGTGCAGTCCCATGACATTCTGAACTTGAACACTTGAGATTTTGGAGCCTGGCCAGATGGACTTGGAAAAAACAGAGAAATAAAAAACTATTTACAAAATCAAAGAGAAGGCTGAAATGCAGTTAGAATGACACAGCATCTTCACACTCAGCAACTGGCCTCAGCAGTGCTACAGGCAGGGTTGTCATGGGAACACATGTAAGGAACATTTTCCTCATTTTATCAAGTCCATAACTTCCCCATACTCTCCTCAGATTATCTGAGGTTTGTTTCATTTTTGTTGTGGGTTTTTTTTTCCATTGGCAAAAATGCCTGAATGAATGATACTCATGAATGTGTTTGGTTGTATCGTTCTTTTGTGTACAGAGTGACGAAGTACGCCAGAGCTTTTCAGCTTTAAAAATTCATGACTGAGATGGATAGGAAAGTAAAATCATGTCTGCAAAACCAGGAGGAGTATGGAGAAAGGGAATGTGGAAGCAATGCTTACTGCTTCTCACAGTCTAAGAACTAGAAGTGAGGCACCAGGTTTGAAACAAACAAAAGATACATTTTCATACAGATTGTTAAAATCGTTACAGGATGCTGTTGAGTCCAAAGGTGTAAATTTGCTAAAAAAAAAAAAAAAAAAAAAAAAAAAAAAAAAAAAAAGTAGATTAAGCAAGTCTCAAAATCAAGGCAGACAGGTTCCTTAGCGGTTATTATTCTGTGTTTGACCTCTGGCTCAGGAGCTCTGCTCTGTAACCAATTTCTGTATGAAACTGGAAGGATAAATCATGGGACAATAAACTGCATAAACCATGCCTTGTTGTTATACTGCTTCCTGAAGGATCCCTTCTAGCCTCTGGGCTAAGTGGACCTTTCATCAGACAAATCAGGGCAGTTCCTGTAACAAGAGTAGACTATAAAGCTAACTTCGAACTTGTCTTCGCTGGGACACAAAAGATCATATAATTTCTAGTTCTTTACTTCTTCTCCATGAAAAAATTGTCTTGTGATGGAACAGTCTAAAATGTTCCTGCAGACCCATTTATACTGGCATTAGACACTTTGTGCTTGAATTCATTTGGTCTTTCTTGGAATTTGTGGGACTTTGGCATCTTCTTCCTTGTAAAGATAAGTCATGCATAAAATGAATCTTCATCTCTTGTGATGTATTTTCTCTAGCACAATATACAAGATCTTTGGAAAAGCTCATAGCCACCTAATTAGCAATAAAAACAGCTGCCAAAAGGCACAAATATGGAAGCTTTGGCTGGCTTTAGGCACAGGTGACGTGTTTTTCAGTAGCTTTCAGTAGTGATAGTTCTCACAGGTCACACAGTGGAAATCTGAACATCTCTCAAAATCAAGCCATTTATTTCAGTACCTTAATTTATGCATTTAACTCAGTCAGTTTGGAAAAGTCAGATCCTGTAACTTTTAAAAATTTCCCAGCTTCTCATTGAGCCCTTTCCCAATTTAAAAGAAACAATCCCTTCCCTAATTCATAAGAAACACAGAAAGGGGCTTTTATTGTTGTTTAGTACTGTGTTCACCAGCACATTCCCAATGCATCAGAAAAGTGGAATATATGATGGACTACTATGCCATGAATAAAAATTCTTGTGGGATTTAGCATCTTTAGCTCATTTATGAATGCAACAGGACTGGAATCAGATATCAAACATTACCAACAGTCCCTGAAATAACTACACATTTGCACATGTCAAAAAACTTACGCCAAAAAGGGCAAGCTAGCCAATAACAGCATTCTCAACTTTCTCTCGGAATGGTATCATTAAGTCATGAAGGCTTGCACCATATCAATTAGCTGTTCATTGTTGCAGTGTCCCATCAAAATCTTTTATTAACCTTCTGCCAGACAGAGCATTCATGTGCACCTTCATCTTACCTTATTTTCTCTGATTTTTAGAGTTGCCCCACGAACAAGGAGTGCTCTCAGAAATAGGTCAAAGCACTTTGAAGTACCCTGGCCTTGGTGTATTCGCAATTATCAAAGCAGAATATTGCCAGATGCCTTGAAATCAATAGGATTTCAGCCTCCAGCAGCTACTTTTTCCTTAAGGAAACACTGAACCTGGTCAGCTTCCAAAAAAACGTCCAATATGGGTGGCACAAAACTTAACATTTTTCTTCTTGAAAAGAAAAAGGTGGACTTGCAGATAAAGCCAAGACATCTGCATTCAGCATGACTAAATTTTGCCAACTAATACAGGACTCAGAGGGTTGCCCACTATTTATTATTATTTTGTGCTCTACAGATGGAAGTAATGTCTAGAACACACTGGTTGTTTTCCAAACACAACAAAGATTCAGGCCTTTCACCACTGAGTATGCAATTTCAAAAGGCATGCCTTGTTCCCCATCTGATACTAGGAGAACTTTGTGTCTAGTATACTGTCCAAACTATTATCTGTAACTAGTTCTGATCCACAAGACATGAGGTCACCTCTCCTCTGCCTTTCAGTGACCCTACAATAGCACTTAGCTTTGATGATGGCTTAGAAAGAAAAAAACAGAAAAGGTTTCTCCTTTCTGTCTTCCAGTTCTTTTCTGTGCTTTTCTTCTCTATTCCTTAACATCACGATATCTTCCTTCAGTTGAATCATAAGGTCTGCAAATTTAATCAGTTCAAACACTGCAGTGATGGTGATGCTTTCCTTGAAATTATGCAGATAAGCAGCCAAAAAGCCAGAATAATCAAACTAATCAAAATGTTACCATGCATTTCATGCTTTCAAATGAGAAACAAAACTCTTCTTATGGACTGGCTAGCTGACATTTTCGTCCCTGGACAAGCGCTTTACGCTGTAACACATTTACCACTACAGGATTCGAAATGGTTAATATAATGGATTAGGATAAATATACTTGCATTTTTAACCTAAGTAAGTGCGATTCATAGCTACACACTTACAATGTGCTCATAATGGATAGCATCTCTGTAGATGCCAATATCCGTGTAGCTGCAGATGCAGGACAGACCTATCCCTACACTGAGGGCTGGCATTAAGACTTGACTTAAAAGTCAAATCCAGGTCTGACCTGTGGAGTTTAAACTGGTTTGAGGAATGCAATGGCTACTATGGCACTTTCATAGGTCAAACGCTCAGAGCCACAGAGGTACCAAATTCCTGAAAACAGTGAGAATTGTGGACCCAGTCAGAGTTAAATTTGTGGATCTGGTGCATTTCCTTTAACGATGATAAATACCGTATTGTCCACCACAATTTGATTTCAAAATAGTGCAGCAGTGGCAAGTCAGCACAGACATACAGGACATACAAGACCAGCTCTTCAGCTGGAGTTCCCACTTGGCTGGCTGCAAGGACATATGTGATATGAAGCATCTGAAAAAAACATATGGAGATGGATAGTGTAGAACAGGACTGTTGCCCATATACACATGGGAAGTGATGTTCCTTGTAGCTGAAGAAGTGCTGCTGAGGCTATCTGCACACGTGAGCCTCAAGGCAGCACTCAAAGACCTTGAGTTCTTGGCTCCTGGCAATGCTAATGCTAAGGCTAAAGTTACAGCACTTTCTGAAATTACAGGAGGGTTTTGGAAGTGCTACCTGAAGCAGGAGAGAAGAATGTAAATCACTGCAAGGAGAAGTGTGAGAATGTGCTGGCCACAGGAGAAATAGAAAAGGTTTCTCAATGGAAATGTCCATCCTGGGGCTGGCTGCTGTATGCTGTAACCTTTGTTATGCTGCCAACAGTCAGCTGTGTTGTACCTGCACAGGCTTGGGTAAGGGCACTGGCACATTTAGGCCCCATAATGGCTAATAATGTGTTTGTGTGTGATAGCTGCAGTGAAAGACTTACTGGTAGCAAGTGTCGGTCCTTTATCGCTTGCCTCTTTTGACTGCAGATTGCAGGGAAGGGAGGAAAGGGAGGAGCCACCACAGCAATGGGGCCTTGCACTTTTTGCTCTCTCTTATCACCTCGGCTTCGGTGTTCTGTTTTGGGTGAGAAAGGAGACATGAGTCTTTTTGACTGTTAAAAACATATAAACAGCACAACAAAAACACATACAGGACATGGACTTCAAAGATGAAGGTCCTGCTCTTCCACACTGACCAGTATCTATGATCCCTGTTGCAACCAAAGGGGGCAAGCACTTATTGGACATCCCAGCCCCTGTAAGAATAATGTTCATATAATACACCCCTGCGTGTGCACTGGAGCTGGATTGTCCCCAGATGGGATTTATAAACTTTTTCCCAAGTGACAAAGGAGCTACCTTCTAGGCACTTGGGAGCCAAGCCCTGGTTCCCCATGGGAACCTGCAGCTCCTGGTGCCTTGAAACATCAAGATGTGGTAATGTTTGCACTCTACCCATATAAAATACACTCCTCTGAGGGGAAAGAAAGAAACACAGCCCTGGGTAGGGTTTCCTTCCTTGGCTGCAGGGCAGTGCTGGGTCCTGAGAATTAGCTGGACATTATGAAGGTTGTTACAGCGGCAGCTCTGTGTCCCGGGATGAAGGAGATCACCCTGGAAAAGTCAAAATGTCTCTTGTCCCACAGAAGCCTTCCTTCACCATGGGCTTACAACATATAGCCCTTTTCCAACATGAGTCCCAAGTCTCTGAAACCTTCCAAGTGAATGGGAGAATGATTATGGACTTCCCATCTCTAACTTTAAGTGACAGTTAGATAATTACTGTTTGCAAGGAGTGCTTCTGGAAGGAGATGACAGATTTACCGGATGAACATAGCTATGATCCAGCCAACCATGTTTGCTGCTAGCATAGCTGTTTTCTAATATAATGTTTAGTTTTAATTCTGTATAAACAGATAAAGAGAGAATTAAATTCTGATCGGAAAAATAACTGAGACACAATGAAAACTTTTAGGGGAAATTTCGGATTATATTTTCACTCCAGTATATGCAGTTATTTGCAAAATAAAATAAATCAGGACGTGACAAGCTACCTGCACAGCTGCCGTTAAACGTGGAGGATGGGAAACTGCCAAAACTGAGATTTGTAACCTTAAAATGATGAGGCATTTTCTGACAGCTGCCTTCCCGTGCTGCTGTCAGGATTGCTCCTGCCCACAAGGTGGCAGGCAGAGACCAGCCTGGTCCTGGGACAACTGCAAAGCAGAGCCGCTAAAGAGCAAAAAAGCCAACTTCTGCTCTACTGTAACAGTACCGTCATTGCAATTCAGCTGTATCGCTCTCTGCAGTGCTATGAAGATGTACTGCATCCACAGTGTGTTCCTGAGCTAAAATCTGCGGAGAGGGTCAAATGTGGTAATTAATTGGAATATTTTATCCAGCTAGCAGATGCTTTGCAGATCCAAGTAATCGATTATTATTATAACTGGGTAACAATAATAAATGAGAAAGGCAATGATAGCTGTTGGTGCAAAACATTTCCAACACAAGATGCTGCTGCTGAACATTTTGAGGGTGACTTGCATGGATTTTCTCCTTTCTTACGGCACAGAAGAAAGGCTTGTTTGCTTACTTTTACTTGCTTCCCAGTAAGGATTTTCCCTTGGTTAGGTTCCCAGTGAAAACTGACCTTTCTCCATCTTTTACCTTCCCTATAGTGTGCTGCTGTAGGACCATCCAGACGTTTGCACCTAGCAAATTCCCTTCATGGTAGGGATCCAGGAGCCTCGTTATGACCTTGATTGCTCCTGCTTCCTTCCTGTGTGGCATGATTTGGTTTTGAGGCTACAGGTCTCCAGTCTGTTAGGCAACATCAGGAGGTGTTCCCTGGACTGGGGAGGGGACACCTGCCTGACCCTTCCAAGTTATTCAGGTCATCACCTGGCTTTCAGCTGCCACCCTTGAAGGATGCAGGTCTCCCCTAGTGTAGACAACTTAGTCTCTGTGGAGACTCTGCAATACCATGGGGCTCCAGTTTCAGCCCTTGGGAAGTTTAATCTTATCTGTCCTGGAGCTGAGACATTGTCTAACATCTGTTTAGTGAAGGGAGACAAGATGGCCTTATTGAAATACTCAGTACCTCCATCCTTTTGGGGTCAGTGCATGGATTTGCTCACATGATTACACTTTCATAGGAAACATATAAACCAAGAATGTAAAACGGAAAAGCAGAAAGTCATTTTCAGCTCTCCTCTAGTAACCATAAACAAGCTGAAGAGGGCAAAAGCCTTTTTACTGCTAGAGTTACATCTTCAGGTTTATTTCTTAGACTGAGTACCTCACTCTCAGTGGAGACCAGTGGCCACAGCCCAGTGGCTGTGCCTGAGCACCCTGCTGCTGCCCGGAGGGGATTGTGGAGAGGTGTCACGAGCATGGAGCCAGAGTGTGTGCAAGCACCTACCTCTGCGCAAGGCCCGCAGATGCTGCTTGGCGTGGTGGTGCAGCTCCTCCACGCAAGGTGGTCTGGTGGAGGGGAGGAAGATGTTTCTTTGCTGATGCCAAGGTGCTCGGTAATAGACACTCAGTTTGCTCTCTGCATCCAGGTTGGAGACAGCTGTAGGATAAAAATGGAGCGCAAGGTAAGGCTCCTAGCCTCTCTTACATCAACCTAGCTAAAAGGCAAAGGCTCTCGCTTAGAACAGCATTGCCAAGAACAAGCACTGGGGATGTTACAGCACCTCTCCTCCCACCAAATAACACTGACCATTATCTTCTCTGTGTTTCCACACCACATTACACAACTCAGCATTTAGACAATGTGCTTCTGCCAAATTGCAAATGGCTCTATTGAAGCAAGGAGGTGCAATGGTACTGTATTGGTCTTAAATATATGGACTAAAGGGATAATAATTTTATAGATAGCAAAATGAAAGCACAAAGAAGCTATGCAACCTTCCCACAGTGACATTTTGGGCAAGGGCAGAGGGAGGAATGGGTCTTTCATTTACCGATTCTCTTGCCAATATGCTCTTTCACTACATCATGTTGCACGACTGATTTCTGACACAGGTTGCTAGCTCGTTCTCTTCGAGCACATAATGACTGAGGTTAACTGCCCGCCATGCTGAGCGACTTTAACTGTCACTTATCAAAAGATGCTGCCTTAATAGACAGGGACATGTAAAGGACAGGAACACTTCAACTCCTCTACAGAGAAATCCCAGAAGTCTGCCTCTGAAAGTTACATGAACCAAGTCCACTAAAGGTTTGAGAGAATTTCTCAGGAGAGATGTGTCCAACCTCAGTGTAAGCAGTAGTTAGCTTTCCAAGCACCAAAGTAGGAGAGGAGGGTCATACCAGCACTCTTCCCTAGCAAGATGCACGGAGCAGGCTTGTCCCGTCTGTGCTCAGCAGCCTACCTAATGCAGCACAGTGAGAGGCCACGCCAAAGAAAGGGGTTTGCAGCAGGATGTCCACAGCAGTATACTGTCTCCAACCAAGGAGCTATCACATTTTGGGGCTCTCATATTTTCCATGCTTTCACACTCTCCGACCTGCAGGAGCAGTTGCCATTTTTCAACGAGGAGTCAGTGCAACCTGCAGAGAGCTGCCCTCTATTGGAGATGCTTTACTCGTCTTTAATGCAAAACAACATTCACTTGGGCTGAAGGCATACCAGTGCTTTGTATAGAGAAAGGAACTGGGAAAGTACAGTAGGAGAAGAAGAAGGAGGAAGCAGACAAGAGGGGATACCTAGGAACCATGCTGCCACGCGTAGCATGCTGACAGATTTTATCAGTTTCTTTGCTAAAAAAAAAAAACCAACCCATTCATAAAACTTTGTGGGTGTCATGATGGAAGTAGTGGTATAATATGATGATAGGCCTGTGGAAGAGCTCAGTCTCAGAGCACCACCAAAGGGACCCTGAGCTCTGTGTCCAGTTGGCAGCCTTGCCTTGCTGCTCAGTGGAATTTTACAGGTGAGGTTTCACTCAGTTTACAGCATGTTTGCAGTGCTGCTCCATGCAACTGGTCATGGCATTACTGCAAGGAAAGGCACCAAGGTGAAGAAAACAATGACTGAAAGTGCAGGGGAGTTGTAGGGTGTTTGTTCATCAAGAGGATTTACTGATTAAATTACTGACATTGTAATAGCATTATGTTGCCAAGTCACATGCAGAGCTTTCGATGGCTTGTCTGTCTCACAGCTGCATTAGGTGAATATTTCACTGGCACTATGTCTATTTTACAGACTGGGTACTGAGACACAAAGCAACGTGCCCCGATCCTGTTCTGAGCCACACTGCCTCCTTGGAAGCGCAGGGCAAAAATCTGTGATAGTAATGATACTGCACCCATTCTTTCTGTCACTGAGGATATGTGATATTCATAATCACAAACTGTACCCTGGAGGCTAATGAAACAGCAGGCACAAGCAGTTCCTTCCTACTTCCAGAAAAAAAATCTGTCTAGACTGAAGCTCCAGTAGTTCCTTTGACAGAGCTCCCTGAGTGAGTGGGAAGTTTTACCTACTCATGAAATGTTCAGGCATTTCATTGGACTAGAATAGATTTCCCTGCAAAATTTAACTGGTAGGAAGCTCTTCTGGCTTTGGCAGTGTTTTACAAATAAGAAGAGTAGGAGTTGGGTTAATATACTTTGTGTAAGACTTAAAAATAAAACCAAACTAATACAATTCTGCTACTTACTTCTTGTAGACACACATTGCTGTTTGCAGACAAAATAGCATGACCTCTTAGCCATCCAACAAGACCCGCTTAGCCAGCAAACCTGGCAGAGCTGTGCATAGTGCTGTACCAGAAGAAAAATGAAGCACAAATACATTGCTTATCTTCAAATGATAGGGCACTAAGAAGCTTACAGTACCCTGTGCCATGGCTCCAGCCAGCGTGCATCCATATCTTCTTGCCTTTCCGTGCAGGAGCTCTGATTTGCCGTGTCAGGGAATATGCCCCACTGACACCAAGAAAGCAGAAATGTTGCAGAATACACACTGAACTGATCAGTCCTTTAAAATACTTAAAAGCTGGAGTAGATTTTCCGGGAGGTCCAGAATAGAAACTTAAAGAGCTGGCAGAAGTTCTGTGAGGGGATGAATGTTCTCAGCCTGCAGTGGGAGAGAAGCTCAGAGGGAGGGAGAAGCACTGAGTAGGGCAGAGGACAATGCTAGCCTAAGGACAAATAAGTATAAACTCACTATGAATGCAATTAGGCTGGATGCTTGAAGAACAGCATCCCAACCTCAGAGCAGCAAAGCTGTAGAAAAGCCTCCTGGAAGGGGGAAGAAGGGGGAAAAAGCTAACCAGTAAGCAAGAGAGCCTGCACCCTTTCTGAAGGGGATTACCAGATGTGATTGCCCACTGAAAGAGGGACCTGCTTCCATTTCACTCCTTGCACACTGTCCTTTGCACTTGTCCTTCCATATCCTTTACACATTGCCTATGCTCCTGCAACAGCATCTTGCCTGGCTCTCGCTGTTTGGGCATGGGCCCTGGGGAGCTGGGCACCATTGCTGAGAGCTGAAGCCAGAGGCTACAACTAAAAAGCTTCCACTAAAAGATAAAAGCCAACCCTGTGGTAGGGTAATTCAGCAGTCAAAGACCACTGGGCTGAGATCTAGAAGACCTCTGCAGTCAAAGATTCACCACATGTTTCTGCTAAGAGCCTGGGTTAAATATTAACACTCCCTATGCCTCTGTTCTGTAAAATAGGAATAGAGTATCTCTTTCAGCCAGCACTTCCTTTTACTCAGTCTTTTACACTGCAGGCTGTTTTCACAATGCCGAGCCTGTGCGTGGCTGTAGCCCCTCAGCATCATCATAATACGCATAATAAATAAAGCAATACAGAAACCGTAAAGCCACAGTCTTTAAATCATTAACAGCTGGACACCACAGTGAATGAGAAAAAAAGCTGGTACAGATACAGGGAATGCTGCATTTCAGGCATCAGATATAGATTGCTAATGTATTTTTAGTGGGTGCTTTGATCAATTGAGAATATACAAGTGAATCATATAAACTATCGTGTTCATTTCATTCCTGAGTTAAAGTAATTGTGTGTGGGGTGTTTTTGTCTTGTGGGATGACAAAATGACAAAAGACCATTTAAATGGATTCTCCACTACATTCTGTGGATCCATTAACGTTGGCTGGTTTCCTGACAACCAATGTCAAACAGACATACACTAATGGCTATTCTCATGAGAAGATTTTTGAAGGTTTCCAAATAGCTGTTTTATCAAAGTTGATCATATTTATCATTTTTAGACCCTTCTCAGCTTCCCATCCTCTCATTCACTCTCCCTCCCTCCTTCAGCAAAGCAGAAAAAGGATCCTGTCGTAGCAGAGCTGGATGCTTGAAGGTTGTGCGGCTTTAGTGCACTCAGGCGTATTTGTTCTAATAATAACACCACAAAGGCCAAGCAAGAAAGATTTCTGCTCTATTTATTTGATAGATCCAGGGGTTTCCCCCCCTCCAACTCCGTCTGCTTCTCTAAACACTTGCCTCCCCCCCTCCAGCTCCTTCTGTTTCTCAACTTCTGATTATTTTTTTCTGTATTATAATTGCTATCAGGTGCCGGGGCGGGGGAGAGGGGGAGGGATGTGTAGGGTAGGTAGGTAGGTGGGGGAAGATCATTTCCTATGTTTTGCGGTTCAAAGAGAAAATACAATTTGGCATAAACTGTGAAAATTGTGCAGCCTGGAGGGGATTTGAGTGGCAAGCAAAGAAGGTGCCTACATGCTGAGGGACAGAGCCCAGAGCTGTCACACCCTGAGCTCCTGCTCAAGCAAACCCAAACCTGCAGCTGTTGAACCCTCATTAAAGTATCTGAATTCCAAAAGACAAGTAAACACAATTAAAAAGGAACAGACTAGCAAATAAGCCTATTCCAGGGCCCAATTACTCTTATGAGAGGCTCTAATGACACAGGCCCTTTGCAGGAGCTGCAAAGAGCTGGGGGCTGCACATCCAGCAGATCTCCACCTCTCCTCCCTGCACAGGTGTGGGATGCTCTTGAAGGCTGCCATGGCCAGCAGCACCATGGTTGTCAGGAAACCAGCCAATGTTAACGGATCCACAGAAGGGAAGCCCTTCTTTTCCACTGTCAAGGTGGCTGTCCTGTCATTTTATCAAATTATATTTTTTTCCAGGCATTTCAGGTAAAAATGGAGACATTTTTCTTGTGATTCAATGTATGTTCACCCAGCTTTGCATAAATAGGCGTATACTAGCAGCAGAGTTCAACCTGATCAAACTTCCCTACCTCCTGCTCAGGTCAGCAGTGGAGTTACTGCCTGCTAAATTCATGTGAAAATATCACAAGAGAATTAATTCTGAGAAAGACCAGATTATCTCAAAGACTAGGCAGTCTGGCAACACATCCAACTTTATCATGCATTTTAGTGCATAAATGTTTCATTGAGGCAAGTGCTGAGTCTGATGTGAATTTTATTTATAGCCCTGAATGTCTCTAATGTATGCTTCCCCCAAGTACTCATGTCTCCACTATAACACCCGGAGGGCTTAAGCCTACAAGGCTGGTAAAAATCTACAGTCACTTCTCTGCTGTACATGTCCCACATGCATCAGCAAGCTCAGTACTTTCCAAACGTCTCCCTCTGTGGCTGTTGCTTCACAGTGATGGCACAGAGGGTGCCAGGGCTTACTCAGCAGGGACACAGGAGCCTGGAGCTCCTCGGAGGTGGGACAATTGCTGTTTTATTCCTCCCAATCATGTACGCACCCAGACATTTCCCCCCGGTTTTGACCTATTTGCCAATGGCAAACCTCACCAACTGGAACCACAAATAGGTTTTTGGATGATCTACCTTCCTGTCGCATCTTTATTAAAGGATTGAAAAATGCCCATGCAAAGAGAGTGTGTTGGCAGGGCTGCTGTTCCTTGCAAATAAGGCACCTGGCTCTTCATCATTTCCATCACTCAGCTGAGCCACAGCAACCTCACCATAATTTCACCAACTACCTACAGTGACTACCACCTACAAGCATGGACATGCACACAATTTCCCTCACACCTCTAGAAGAAAAGTACCAAACAACTGGAGCCAGAAATCCAGACATACCCTGGTGCCCTCGAGAACCCTCTTTCACCCTGGCAGGGCCAAGATGCCCTTTCCCCACCAAGGGGAAGAAATAACTTCTGTCTATGTCAGCACCAGAGCAACACCTGAGAGTGGTGGCTTTCTCTTCTGAAGCCCTTTTGCAGTGGGGAACATCCAATGATGGGAAGAGGACAGATGCTCTGGCCTCTTGGCACAGTGGGTGCTGCTGAGGACCCTGCCTGTGCTTCCCTGTCTTCCTCTCCCCTGGGCAGCTGTGTGCAGTCCAGCTCCCCCAGGAGATGTGAGAGCTGAGGCAGGTCCTACCTAGGCCTTAACAGAGCTTTCTAAGTGTGCTTCTCACATAAGACAAGAAATTTGTTCCCCTTCTTGGTCACATCTTTTGTTCCTGCTTTCCTGGTGTACTCTGATGTTCGTGAAGGTGCTGTTCATTACAGACATTTCCTTTTCACACCTCACAGCACCCACTGTCACAGGGCTGTGGGTGATTGATGCCCCGTTTTGGGTCATTTGCTCCTTGGTTACTTCTCTCTGGGAGCCCATGCTGGAAAACATGGCTTGTATTGGCTTTGAACATCACTATTTATTATTGCTATTATCACAGCAGAAACCCAAATGATTTCTGAGGATTTTCTGCGCTGTGTAACTAGGTGGATGTGAGGAGCTAACTCCAGTGGTACAGGCCGTGAGACATAGCTTGAGCAGCCGGTCTGGACCTGAAGCCTGGATCACCACATCTGTCCTGCCACCGGCATTTACGTGTGCAAATCAAAGCCATCATGACTGTCTACACAGGCTGCAGCTGCCCTCCAGACAAACAGAAGAGGAGACATGACAAAACAAGTTAAGTCTTTAGCTATGTGTGGGCAGCAACATGAGCACAATTATTATTCTGCTCTGCACTCATGGATGGACAATTTAGCAAATTTTTCAAAGTCAAGCAAAAAGGCAGAAGTTTCACCGACAGCAGAAACTGTTGAGAAAGACCATGATCTTTTATGCTCTTTGTGCTGTTTTATTTCTTGCCACTGCTGGTGGTGTTTAAACATATTTTTAACTGCTTTTTCTAACTCTGTCAGATAAGTTACAGCAGCCAGAATGGGACTTGATATTTCAAAGTATTTCAAAGCTGTCACTGCAGGAGAGACAATAACCTCTCAGAAATACAAAGCATTTTGTATGTTCAAGCCTTCATTCCTGTGAGCTCTTCTCTAGCCAACGATTTCTTCCTCTTCTTTTATTCCTGTTTCATTCCTGTTTTACATGGCCTTTAAGAGTTCCCTGCAGGGGAATCGTAAAAAAGACAGACAACACGGGAGTCCTGCCTGGCAACCTTGATGTTGCCATTAGGTTGACTATTCTTCTGGAGTATTCATTTCATACTCATTTCAGTTTGCTACCATGCTCCATGAGAAAACAAAAAGCTGACTAAAAGGTAACCAAAAAGCCAGTAAAATAGTGAAGGCATAAACAGTGTTAAAGAAAAAAACACAAACCAAACAAGTTTAAAGTTACTGGACCTAGTGGTAAGAATGGATGGTTATAGCAAGGATGATATGATGTCACACACACACACACACGTACGATGTTTGGGTACACACACACTAGACAGCATGTAACTGAAATCAGTGTCTCAAGACAGCCATTTCAATCCTGCATGCTTAATTAGTTGAAAGCACTTCTCCCAATTTGATGCACTTTCAGCACTTGTCAACACAGATTTTTTCCCATGCTGACCCTTTGCATTACTCCCACTCTTGATGCGCAGCAAGATAAAGTCTCTTATCTCTGGCAGTGTAGTGTGTAGTGTGTGATCTCTATAAAACACTTTGCAAGACCATTTTTAGATATCCTCTGCAATTCTCTCTCTCTCTCACTGCTCCTCTATTTTTCTCCTGCATTAACTCAGCCCAAACCACTACTAAGCTTGCCCAAGTTGCTCCAGCAGGTCACCCTAATGCTCTCCCTTTTATCAGAGAGGTGTTCTTCTCTGATAGCAACATTGCTGTGATGTTGTTGTCAGATCAGTCACTCTGATTTCACATGCCAGCACCCAAGAACAAAGTTTTACAAAATTCATTTACTATTCTACCTGCCTTGGTAAATGCTTAACTTCAGAATGTTCCGAAAAATATACTTTCACATTCCCCAGCTTATAGACATTTTTGTGATAGGTCAAACAGTGTTTTGGCAGCAGTTTTACTGTATCTTGCGTATTCTCGTACTCCAAACGTTCAATTGCCCTGCATATTTCTATCAGAACATTTACACCTAAAGTGGTCATTTTCCAGTAATAGCTGGGGATCCTCCTCACACATTGGAGCACCTATTTCCACATCAGCCTCCATAATACAAACAACCTCTCTATGATTGCGAACATACAGACCACCTGTAAAAGACTGTGAGCCTTGAAAAAGCATGCTGGAAGATGACTTGACATAGAATACGCTGTGTTTGTCATATAAGAAGATAAGATTCAGATGACTTATTCCAAGTACAGCAAGTATATCTCTGCTTTCCTTGAAATCTTCATAAACCACAACCTTCCATCAAAGCTCTAAGAGTTAGTCTCCATCAATCTCTGTACCTTCTCCGTTTGGCTCTCAGAAGTGGCATTTAGCATCAATTATGCCAGCAGTGCTGTGATACATGTACCTGTCTCCTGGATGGCAGGTTGAGGGCATCAACTTATTCTCTGAAGGGTATCAGGCGGCCACCAGTAGGTGACAGCTTTTTGTTTACTGCTGACCTGTCCTTCACTCAAGCTGATAACCTGTATGAAAAAATGCCCTATATCCCCATTGCTTCATCTTATTAGTCCCTGATATGTCTCCCAACAAGTAGCCATTGTTTTGGAAGGGTAACACATACGCTATAGTGGAAAACCACTGTGAAATGTGAAAAGCAAAACCAAATCAAAGACACAGGTTACATTTTGTACCTAGTATAAAAGTACTTGGGATGTTTTTCTGGATCTAGTTTGACCCTCTTGCCTTCAGCAAACTGCATGGGGAAGCCAGTATCTGAGGTTGGAGGCTGCTCCCAAGTGAAAAACAAGACTGAAGAGTTTACACAGAAAACGAACAAGATGGGCCTCTCTTCCCTTACACTGGCACCTCAAGTAGGCTGAGAAATCAAACCTCCAAAAGTCAGGAACAACAAGCCATGTGTTAAGAGTAGAGGCGGTGTCTCGTATTTCACACTTCTTCCTCCCCATCAGTCTTTTTCAGCGTGCTTGGCTAGATGCCCTGAATCCTGCTTGACTTCAAGTTGAGGAAAGTAGCAACAGTTTCTTCCAATTATATTTAGTAAGTACTATGCTACTATTGCTACATGTGTTCTTTTGAATTACTCACAGACATCTGGGAGAAGACAGAAAGTCAGTCATCATGGAGGGACCAACAGCAGCTCTATTTTCTTCCCCTGGGGAAACATTCTTCGTGCTCCTGCAGCACCATCAGTCCTTTCCTGTAGAGGGACTCAGAGACCTGGCTCTGTCTCAGGCCAATAATTGCTCTTGAGGTCATGCATGTCCCAGGAAGCTTCCTCCCCGTAATGGTAAGCCAATATTTCTTGCGGCAGGCAACAAAACTCACATGCATGACTCTGCAAGGTTACTCCTGAGCCACCCTTATGGTGGCTGGGCACAGGGATGCAGTTAAAGATACAATCACTTCACTGTGTAGCTCCTCTGGGTCTTTTCAGGAAAATTCTTCTCCAAACTCAGTTAATACCCAAGTCCTCCATCACCAGACCTCTCAAATATTCATTTTGGCTCTGGCCTCCCAAGTGTTTTAACTGAAGCCCAGTTTCAGACAACAGGCTGTAAACTAGGCTTGCACAGCACCAAACCCATGAAGGGGCTCTGGGCCAGGAGAAGAGTCCTATTTCAACACTGTCAAGCAATATCCCTTTCCAGTACCACTTCTGACAAGAGTTGTATGTAAAACATTAGAGCAAATGCAGCTATAAGGGTTTAGAGAGCCACGCTAAGAAGCCAGCTAGGAAGAAGTAACATGGCTTGCTGACCTGCTGAGTTTCACTTGTTGAAACAACATTGAACACGGTCCTTTTTGTTTTGTAAGGGGAGGGAGAGCCATCTGAAAATATAGATTTCTGCTCCCTCCCCTTCTATACTTTCTCCAAAGAATTGGTTTTAATGAAGAAACCTGCTTAGGGATGGATTCTTGTTGGCCTTGCAAGTCCCCTCCACCCTGCCCTGCACTGCCAAGGACATGTCCCAGCACCACTCCCCGCTAGGGCTCCAGCCTCTCCCCTCCGGGCTTTTGGGGCTTGAATTTAGCCCTTAATCTGTAAAGCAAAGACTTGTTATGATATATGAATGGACCGTATTACTTACAGTACTTTCTATACACATGTGTACAAAGCCACTGAGATATACTGGATTATTTTTTAAAAGGAACCCATCCAAACAGCATTTGGTAACTGGCTGTCTTTGTCAGTGATATTGCATACCTAGACTGTGGGATGAATAACTTATGACAAGATAAGTTATTTTCCCACTGTTATTATTATTTTAATAACATATTCTCAGCTTGCTCACTTTAGGCACTAATATTTTTTTCTGCAGAGTTGCACTGTTTTCTACTATATTTCAGATACTTGCTTACCTAAAACGGTTCACAAGCCTCAAATGGGAAATGCTAGCTTGCAAATTTAACTGAGAGGTAAGCATTGTTACCTGTATCCCCCTGTACATCCCTGCAGAAGATGCAAACCTGTTACCATGCCAGCTATGGACGCCCTACAAGTCACGCTATCCCACTAACCCCCACTTCGAATATCGGCATCATGCCCAATGACAACTAGCACATAAAATGCAGCATGAAAACATTTACTTCTTGTAAAGTGTCATAAGGTGTTAATAAAGATCATAACATAGACTATCCTTTATTGTTATGGCTAGTATGGCTTTATGAGCCAAAACCATATCCTATTGTTCGTACTCACATTTATATTGTTAAGTCACATACTTATGCAGAAAACCTAATTGAGTTCTGATGAGGTTTCTGAAAAACCACAACTGCTGAAGAGCTACAGGGTTTGTCAGATGTTGCAGGGGTGTGGACCACTCTCCATGGAGATTTGTTATCCAGAACAAAATAGCAAATAGCAAATTCTTGAACATTTGTAACTCATCTGCCTTTGTGTGCATGTTGAACTGAATATAAGGTGGTTTTCAACAGTTGGCTTTAGCACAGCAAATACATAGAGTGGCAAACAATTGCTTACTTAACATCCACATAAAATCACTACCTTTTAAGGGTGGGCAGGCATTTATTGTGACCATGTACTGAGTACTGCACATGAAGAAGAAAACTTGAAGGCAGGGTGAAATGGGTACGTTTTCACTTCAACCAGTCAAAACCAGAATGTCAGGTGTCAACACCTACTGGTAACTATCAGAAATACCACCACAGAATGGTGCCGACTGCAACGCTGGGCAGGAAGCCTTCAAACTCTCCACTGAAAGCAGTGATGAAAATGAAATAAACTGCAGGAAATAAGCTGCAGGGGAAAAAATCCGCAGGAAAAGAAATTAAACCAGGAAACACTTTCAGGAAATTAAAAAGGAAAGGAAAAAAGGAAAGAGGGGAGAAGGGCATCGTCATTCAAATGACCATGCACAAAGTGTAAGTGAAAAATAGGGCCATTGAGTAGCAAACAGTGTTTGACCTTAATGTATCATGTATTGAGTGGAATGGTGAATCGGGGGAGACAGCACTCCTGGGACTCTTGGATTTGCTCACGAGGAGCAAAGTTGACAACATTTCCAAACACAAAGAAGCAGGCAACAGCAAGTAATCACAAAAGTAACTTCCCTCAGGGGAGATTTGTTTCCTTGGAGAATTTCTGTAGCTAACAGATAGACTCCTCACTGATTTTGAGTACAAATGAAACTCAGAGAGCTCTGAATAGTACTCTGGAAGAGCCTGTCCTCTTCTGTTCACTGTGCAAGGACCATGAGAAGATGGACTGTGCTGAGCTTCCATGCCCCAGCAGCACCAGGCACCAAGAGGACAGACACTGCCTTTACAGGTTAGCAGGATTGCCTACTTGGAAACAAACAGTCTGCGAAGCTATGGGTGGGTGTTTACTTGCTGAATATATTTAATGGCAAAGTAAAAAAACAAATTTGGGTCACAACCGAGGAAGCCAGCAAGGTATAATGTGACTTTTAACTCAAAAGGTGAAGCATTGCCTGGGAAACTGAACAAACACACTAATCTTTATGACGAAGGGGGGTAAACACACTCAGAAATGCGACACAGTAAGCCAGACCAGTGTCAAATTTTGCTGTCCTTGCTCTGTCCTTTCTGAATTGTGGTTCTTCGTGACTTCTCTGGACCCTTCGGCTACACTGGGACATCAGGTCTGGCCCTAATCAGCTCCCTCCCACTATACTGCCTTCTCCTCTCTGCATCTTTATTTCTGTGTGGATTTTCCAAGTGGCGTTAAAAAAAGAAGTGCTGGAAGAGGTGCCAGACTGCTCTAGAGGCTGAGATGCTATACATGCTGAACAGTGAAAGGCAGACAACACCCACAGATACACTGCAGCCCTGATCTGGCAGGATGCTGTCTGGGGGGAGGTGGCAATCAATCCTCACATCTTATCATCTCCAGTAGCATCTGCCAGCACGGGGGGAGGGGAAGCCACTTCAGACAACTTTTTTTATAGCATGGATATTGTTCGCAAAGTTGAAGACATTTTATATACAAATACAGATCAGTTCACAGCCATCTGCTTTTTTTCTATGTAGTGTCTAAAGTATCGTAAGGGTGTTACAGAGAATATGAAAACAAGCTCTTACCTCTGCTGCTGAGCTTAAGATGGTAAAAAAAAAAAAAAAAAGGAAAAAAAAAGGGAAAAGAAGAAGAAAATATAGAAGTTGATATGCAGTGAGACAGCCTTTTCCAATGGTGGTTGCCTATGCTGCTTTTGTTTGGAGACAATCTGGCCTGGTGGGTGGATGTGCTGGCACATCCCCCCTCTGGCCTGGGCCAAGTCATCTCCTGGCCCTCACAGCCATCTCTTGTCCTCCCATGGACCTCTTAGCCTTTTCTATATTCTTTTACTTTCGTGTCTTAAGGGCAGAAGTCATCCTCTACACTAAGCATTTATACATACAATAATAGACCCTGTGCCAATCCAATAATACTTCATTGGTGGGTTTGTTTAGTGTTATATTCTTCCAGATAAAAGTAGGCTTGCTTATTCCCTGCCAGAACATGTTCTGAACCTTTGCAGATGAGCTGTGGTTTGTATTGCCTGGGCTGCAGTTTTGGACTTACAGGCTTTTGCAGCACAAGCAAACTCCACCATTGACAAGCAGCTTAGAAATTCCGGCCTGGATAAATAATGGATGGTTCATTATTCAGAATTAACCTGCCATGGTCAGTGAATAAAAAAGAAGCATCCTGGTGTCCTGGTTTATTCCTACCAGAGCTTGGACCCGCATGGCATGGAAAGATACACAAATTCACTGATCATCTGCCAGATTCATTATCACTTGAGGTTTTTTAACTACTACATTTAAATCACATCTAATTCTGATAAATCGAGATTGCTTCCCTGACTTGCCAGTTTGATAATTTCATCTTCATGCTTGTTCACATTAGTAAGTATTGATTTCCTGTGGGATGCAGTATGTCTTCGCATAGTGAGTGAGGGTTGGGTGTGCTTGGCAATATTTCTGTCACGCAGTTATTTCGGAAGTTCAGGTATTGGCATACTTAACACACTTTGATTGCTTTGATTTTCTCAGAGAAAAAAAAAGAGATTCTATGCAACAGCACAAAAGAAGAAGTATCTAAAAAGTGCAGCCACTATTTATGAAAATGTCAAAGATTAATTCAAGAGATACTAATTTTGGTTATCTTTTTTCCCTTCTATTAGAGTCCTGATTCCTTTTGTCTGCAATATTTGCACAATAGAAACTCTCCAAATATTGCAATGCTTCCTCACTCTACAAGGATCAGAGCAGCCTCTCCACAGTTAGTATAACTCTCCCTATTTTCTGCAAACATTTACACATACTTCTAGGATGGAAAAGCTACAACACAACTTCAGCCTGTCAGAAGAAAATACCTAAACTTTGTGGATTCTTGTTTTGACCCAGAAAACAATTTATTTTGCAGATACTTCTACAGGACAAGTGGAATAATTTTCAAGCCTTTAAGAAATTCCAGTTCTATCATGGCTGAAGTTACAGCCACAATCATGAATATTTAAGACTAAGGGAAATATTTGCTAAAGCTATAACTAGAAGTTACTCATCTTCCTTCCCCTTTGATGCCCTTCTATCTATGGTCACTCAGTGAGTGTAAGATGATGTTGTTCCAGAAGTACTGCAGCTACAACAAAGCAATGACAACCAAAGTGCCACACACCACTCACAGAAATAAGCCTCGAAGCAGGGTCATAGGCAGAAAACACTTTCTCACCCTATTCATGAACCACTGAGACAGATACATGCCCAGAGCTGAGCTTATTCAAGTAATAACTAAGGTAAATTTTGTATTAAGAAATTCTTTTTTGGGGGACCAAACACAAATGAATTTGTTGTCTACCACAGAAAGCACAGCTTTGCAACAGTGCCATCAGTGTCTAGTCTGCAAAGACTCATTCATCCCAGCAGGGAAAAAACGTCTCTTCCACCAGCCAACTCCAGACTCAGCCCACACCCTACTGTGAGGCAAAGGCCCATTGAACCACAGCTCTAAATTTTCCAGACCTGACTTTCAGCTGCTGTCATCCCCAGCTGTGTCAGTGGAGGCACAGGTCATCAGGTAATTAATCCCTCTTTCATGTGATGAAATCAGGGAGAATTGGGGCTACCTGTCAATTAGGTATAAATCTCAGCAGTACCTAACATTTCCAGCCAGATGCTTACATAGTGTAACACTGGTTTTACCATTATAGCTGACGATGACCAGTTTTATTCTGATTTTTGTATTAGTAATCTTCCATTTGAACTGGTAGGTAGGTGATGATCATGGTAGGTAGGTCACTTCCAATTTAAAATATCCTATCCATCCTATCCTATCCTTTCTACCAGCATGACACAGAATGGTCATATTTCATGCTTCTGGTTTTGCATCTAAGCTCAAACTCATAGTATATCCCAGCCTGACAATTCACCTGAATGCAGGAACTCTACACATAGGTGTTGGGAGGTCTTGAGGTGTACAAGGCAGTATATTGTGCACACAAGCTAATTTAGCTCCAGCTGGGGTCATTTTCTGCTCTGAAACGATTAAGGTTCTTTGGGTTTTAAGGCAACGAAATGACTTTTGTCTTTCTCCAATACATTATACTGGCAAAGTAGCTCCAGCCATGCTGACAGAACTGCATTTTAGCAGTTAGCCTACTCCTCACACTCTCACATTCATCAAAAAGATGTGTTATGCTGATAAATTATAGTAATGGCTTTGGCTGGCACAGTTATACTGGTTAAGGATCACACACTTTTCAGAGCCTTGTCCCACACCTTTGCACAAGCACAAATAATCAGTGAAGAAAAAGCGCTTCAGTATCTTCATTCAGACATATTATGGGAAACACAGCCTTTTAGGTTCAGAATACATAAAAGAGATAAAAGTGTGGGACACCTCAGCTTTTATTCTTAGCCTCGTTGATTGCAACTTTCCCCCTCTTGACCTTTCCCCACTTGACCTACTGAGTAAATACTTCTTCTGCCCAGGAAGTATGAATTTCCACTGAGCAAAGCTGAAAACCTTTTCCTGGGGTCACAAACTACCCTGCAGTTGTCTGAGATTGGCATCACATGTTCATGCACTTTACAGAAGGAGAAAGAAAGCACATTACTGCTTGTGCAGGTTGAATTTGAGAAGACTAGGAGGCTACCACTTAAGCACTACACACCTCATGTTTAAAAGGCTTTTCAAGATATAACAGAAGGGGTTCAGTCTTTCATCTTATATTGCAGCTGCAGCATCTCCAATGGACTCTACCTCCCCAAAATGCTCATGAACCTGGGCCTCCTGAATCACATCTGCTTGACTTGCTATTCAAACTGCACAGCTTTAAGTCAATGCCCTTTTTTACAGATCACGAAAGAACATCTTGAGAATAAAATTCACTCACCTCCTCACTGGGAGGAATTCAGCTCAGCAGGAAAATAAAGCCATTCACTTTGATGCAGATGACATGCCACCAGAACTTTTTTTTAGATTGTTACGACACGTTCACTGTTTCATAGTTAATTGAAAAAAAAAAAAGTAAAGTAACACAATTGTTCTGATACGTAGTAAAAAGACAACCATGTGCTACAGTTAAGTCCCTAAACCACTGCTGAACAAGGTATAATAATTATTGAGGAGCTGACTTAACAGTTGGAGTTAGACATCTGGGGAAAAAAGGGCTTTGGTAAGGTGGTGCTGAGGGGGAGTCTGGGACAAACGAAGTGCAAGGCAAAATAGATCCTTCTCTTACCGGCCTCCCTTACGGTGCTTATATCTGAAGCAAGCAGTCCAGAGCAGAGCTGTAGCAAGGTGATAACACAAACTACTCATTGGCCTTGCTGCTGGCCAGTTGCACAGCAGAAACCCTAGGAGACAGGCGTGGGATATGGGCTGGGTTGTGACAGGGCTTGGGCTGCAGCATGCCAGGAGTGCCAGAGACGAGCCCCTCTGAGGTCCAAGTGCTACAGCAGCACTGGCAGTAAATAATACCTTGTCAGCAGGCCATGTTATTGAATAGCAATAACTTTCCATAATAACTAATTAGTGTCACATACAGACCAGACACTTATAAGAGAGAAAGTGCTATAGCTCTTCTTCTTTTATTGAATTGCAGCACTGAGGTTGAGCTTTACTCATCTCCTGGGCTGGCACAAGAAGGGGCCTGCACATGAGCCACACACAGCCTTCCTTTTGGCAGCTGTGGGTTGAATCGAGCCATTTGTCATCTCCCCCAGCTCTATGGTGCCATTATTTCTGTGGCCATCTTGCCTCGACAGCAAGCTCTGGGGTATTTGGTTATCCCATGCTCATACCTGAGACATCCTCTAGCTTCCACTGCCCAGTGGGGACTCAGCTCTGTGAAAGAAGGCTTCCAGCAGCACCCATCTTGGGCAATGGAACAGGCTTACTCTTTCCACAAAGTCTCCTTGTTATCCCTGAGGCGGTGGGAAACCTCAGGCAAGTTTTATTTTGGTGGGCTTAATAACGTGGGCATGGTCAGCACTCTATTCCCCCACCTTCCATGTACATCAAACGGGGACATATGTGTGTCTCTAGATGTTGCGCATGTCGCCTTTTCATTCATAAAAGGCAGCCTGTATCTTTAATCATCACTTTGCCAGAATAATAGCAAAGAAAAAGCACTTGATTGTGTGGGTTATCAGACACTATTGGAAAAGTCTAGATAAGGATGCTGAAAAACCTTGGCTTATTAGTATTCCACATGCAAACGCTTCCCCATAATCCAGAGTCATCTGTATCCCGGCAACCCTTAAAATTTCATTGTCACTGAATTGCCAGATCTTTATCAAAATATAATTACAGTCTTAATTTGGATGATAAATTTTGATTGCCTGTGCTGTGCCAAAAAAAAAAAATTTAAAAGATCAGGTACGCGAGAGCTGAGGTACAACTGTGAGACGTGAGTCTGCATATTCTGACATTGGCGCGTCACCTTTCCTCTTATCAGAAGTTGGGCTCTGACAGATAGCAGTGAGGTTATGTAGGGGTAAATAGACAGGGACATGAAAAACCAGTCTTCTAATGCCAACAAATGAAATTTGCTCTAAAACCAGGGAGCAATTTAAAATATGCAGCTGCATATGACAATTATCACTATTATGAAGATTATACACTATTATCATTATGAGGTGAATGATGTGCAGCATGGCTGTGAAAACCTGGAAGAAAACACCAGTCCTTCCTGAAATAACAGGAGATTGTGCAGAACTCACCTTATCTCCCACTGCTTTTTTTTTCCCTCTCCAAACACTAGCAGAAAACAGCACAGCATTTTATAGTTATATCCAGAGGGTTCTCAAAATGCAAGGGTCATAAAATGGCTTCAGATTTCAGCAAATTGTTCTAGTGTTCATCTTAAACCTTACTGACAGCTTTTAGAAGTGCTCTTAATGACAGCTTTTGTGGTTGATTCATTCCAGTACAATCTTTCTGGCATTAAGAGGTTGCCTGTTAGGAGGCTGGAGGAAAGGGGTGCCATTTTTCAGCAACGATAGTAGAGTCCTGTATGTAGGCTACCACCACTTAAACACCTTGTGTCTGCACACTTCAAAGGGCACAAAATAGCTGTTCCTTCAGTTATGTGCTTATGTGAGCCAGGATCTTTAATTCCTCAAAATGACTGAAGATATTAGGATTAATGCATGTATCACAACATACCAGAATCATCTGTCTTTAATGTGCACTGTTATAGTGATGTATTATACTTGACCCCACACCAATCTGCAGCAGATGTAGAATCAAACTCACATATAATCATGCGAGGATACAGTTCGAAATTCCATCACTTGAATTCAACATTATTACCAAAGACATGCTGCTGGCTGGGGATGTACTCTTCTACCTCACAAGAATTGACATGATTATGAAGATTCTTCCAAACTTAAACCTGTAGCCTAAAAAAAGTATCTCAGAGGAATATAACCACTGTCTGCTTTACCAACAGAGCCCAAAGGAGAGGAGATGGCCCAGCAGGCAAGCCATGGAGGTTACCTAGTTTCTGATATCAGTTCAAACCCACTTCAGTTTTACCCTGTTGAAATGCCAGGGGGGAAAGATAATTACTTGGATGACAATGGCATAAATGCAATTAGACACTTGACCTTAGTGTTTCCTGGTCACATGCATAGAGTTTGCTCATTGCTAAATTTGGGTCTGGGAAGTTCTTCTTCCCCCCCCCCCAAACCCCCGAGTTACTTGCATTTGCTCTGCAAGCCCTGATGAGGATCCTTTCCTAGGACAGATGTGATCTCATCACTTGAAACTGATTTCCTCACCCCCTGTGGGACCTTTGCATATCCAGCCTCAGTCCTCTTTGTTATCTACTTCTGTAACTTTGATCATCATTGCATGCATCATAAAATACCTCTTTGACACACCTGTTAATGTGGATTCACTCCCATGGAGCTTATGTTGTTCTCCCCTGAGAAGACCATGCAAGGTCAGAACAACTGGAACAGTAAGCAGATTCTATCATATAAGCATACAGAAGGATTACACTGTGGATTGAAAGTCATATTGTGTCAGAGTTACAGTATGAAAAATGTGCTTCCTCGTGGGTAGTGGTCAACTACATCACTCAAGTGAAGTCTGTCTTCTTCATAATCCACTGCGCCTGCCCTCTCCCAGAGACCACTCCAAACCAAGTGCTGTTTTGATTGGTGTCTGGTGTAAGCAAACACAATTGACAGCTAATAAGACCCAAAGCTCACTGAGTCCAGGGAGATACTGCAACCTTTGCAGTCTCTTCCGTGCACTGGTTCCCATTCCCTAACAATCATGTCCATCACTTACATATCAGTTATGCTTTTGCTGACAGGAACAGCAGAAAGTTTTACAGCTGAATGGGCTCAGGCAATGAACCATTCTTGTTCCCTTGGTGGCAGGACCTCAATGGGGCTAAGTCATACTGCAGTAGAAATGGAGGGCAGGAGGGAACCATGAGAGAACTGTCTGGTCCGTGACTTTTCCAATCCTGAAACACAGTTAAAATGCTATAAATAGAAAATGAAGCATCCATCCCCAGACACATAAGATGCTTCCTATAGTAATTTTTGACTGATGTGTTACTGAACCTGTCCTAAAAATGCCAAAATGCAAACCCAAGCATAATCCCACTGTTCTAAAGTGGACTGAGCATTTCTAGTCAACCTTGAGTTTATTTTTCCTTCCTCTCAAAAAGCCTAAATGAAGGACATCCCATAAGTTCCATAGGATGTCTGTCCCTGTGCTTTATCTCTCTTTGCACTTGGAAATGGAAAGGTGTTCCTAACCTTCCCTGCTGCAAAGTCAGCTGGTTCCTAGGGGGGAAAGCTGCAGAAGCGGGCACACTGGCTGCAGTCACATGCAGCTCCCCTCTTCTTTGGGTAGCGGACTCCATCTCTAGTGCTGTGAATTTGCAATTTCTCACCTCAGATGACCTGAGCTGAATCGAAGAAGCCAGAACTAGTGCTCTGGAATACTCCAGGCAGGGGGCAGGGAAAATATCTAAGCCCCCAAAGGAAGAAGATGAACCAATGCTTGCTCCAGATGCACAATTCTTTGCTCTCCCTTTTAAAATGCATTCATTTCCTACTGGTGAAGGGTGCCACACTAAAATCAGAGGAAAACAAATTTGCCTATCCACAGGAGCAGATTCAGCCTAGTGCTAGAGAGATGTAAAACTTCCATATGCCGTGGTGACTAGCTCAGTACAGCCTGTTATCCATTCCCTTTACATGCCAGGCACACTGCCCCCATATAAGCACTATCAGTGAAGGCAAGCATACATCTGGATGAAAAACACACTGATAGAAACATACCATTTTTAAAGCTTGGCTTTTGGCTCTAAGTTACATATTCCAACACTAAGTTACATATTCCAACAACGCTAATGTTGGGAGGACTGGCAGAAGAAAGAGGTTAGCAGATTTACTCTCCCTCTGCACCATGGTGTGTTGCAGGGGGAGGAGTTCAAAATGGCCCCTGTGATGGCTGCCAGCATCTTCATGACAACTGGTAAAAGAGAGTTTTATTCCTCCCGGATACTCTTCAGTGAGAGCTTTCTCAAGGGGAGCAACAGATTCCTCAAGCCTTCACCAGCAGCAGGTACCTCCTGAAGGAACATTTCATATTCAGAAGGTGTCACAATGCTCCCATTTCTATTCTGCCTCTTTAATTATCAAGCCCAAATCTCCCGTCTTTGAGCTTATAGTTGCCATGATAGGCTACAGCACAAACTATGTGGCTATCACATGCGTGTCCTGAGTTCCTGGTAAGCAAAACTGAGGTCTGGCTTCCTCAGCTACCTATCTTGGATGTTCTCCTGGGTGAGAAGGCAAGCGAGTCTCACCATTGGCAAACAGGAGCCCAGAGAGGAAGGAATGTTATGAGCCTTCCACAGCAACCAGACTCAGCATTACAGCCTCTGCCTTTGCACCAAGCAGCATCACAACAACCATGAACCCAAACTATGACAGTGATACCAGTAGCTGGATAGTTGGAAATATAAACTGGGGATGCTCTTCCCCACCTGCCATTTTGGCTAGCCACTTTACCCTTGATGGACCTGCCTTGACAACCTTATTTATCTAAAAATGGCTTGTCTGGTTCTGCTGAATCCAGGAACTGGCGAGCAGCATAACCCTGTGTGCTGCTGACTGCCCATGTCGCGCAGCCAGGCAGCCCTCTGATCTCTGTGAAAGACAGCCATAGGGCAAGTGCAGTGGAGGGAGTGGCACGCAAGTGGTTAATGCATGCCATGAAGAAAAATACATATACATACTGTCTCAAGCAGCCAGAATCTCTTATGTTGATATTTTCCATTCAGTTCCACTAGAATTAAAATGCTCGTAATAGAAACCTGGCAATCAAAAGCAAAGAAATAGTCACCAAAGCAAGATTCATTTCTATCTATATAGTTGACCAGAAGTCTTTCTGCATCTTACAAGCAACATTAAATGCCATCCATTACAGCAACAAATGCCAGCCGAGTCCCTTTCTTTCCACCTGTGATTTTAAAAGTACATTTCCCATGCAGGAACCTGTGTGCTTGGCAACCTCTGCATCTCCCCTCCTGACGAGTAGCAGAAAAGCTGCATGCTAAACTCTCTCCTGTAACGACATGGATTCCCACGCCAGAGAAGATTTCTCAAACTGCCCAGGCAAAACTTCCAATAACCTGTAAGGTATTTAGCAAACCAGAGGCAAAAGCTAAAGTCAAACCCTCAAAGCATAGAGAAAGAGAGGAAAAAAGTAAAAAAAACAAACAAACAAACAAACAAAAAAAAGCCCTCTGCTTGACCCAAAATAACAGAACAGTTCTGCATAGGAAAGAAAATAAATTACCATTGTGGAGACCCTCAGTCATTTAGAGTCTCCAGTGAAGGCTGAGAGCCATTCTGAGACTGCAGGTCTTTCCTCTAACTTCAGTCCCCGGCTCTGCAAGGAACTGGTTAAAGATGACATCACTGCTCATACTACCCTCCTCCCTCTCTCCATTCACTTGCTAAAAAAGCTGAGGCTGCTTCTCTCCCCCTGCATTGGCTCCAGATTTGGTCCTCACTCCTCGCCAAGTTCCCGGTCTGCAGCTGACTGTGCGGGTCAGCGTCAGTGTGGGACGGAGGATGCGTCTCTATGCACTCTTACAGCATCCCTGCTGGCACCCGCTTGAGAAATAAAACAGCCTTTCCCTTAAGAAATCAGAAGAGGTCTAACCTCGCGATGTATAACGCATTAAACAGCCAGCTCCGTTTACAGAAGGCAAGCAGTCTTCCTCTTTGAAGCAGGAGGGAGAGACAGACCCTCCTAGGGGCTCTGCCTTTTGCCTCGGCTCATAGGAGAGGACCCTCTCCGTGGTTTGCTGCATCCTCCTTGCGTTAGGACTGCAATCTACCTTTTTTTTTTTTTATTTTTTATTTCCCTCCCCCTGAGCGTGACATCATCAGACACCAACTCCACTTCTGTAATGAAAACGGATCCCAAGCAGAGCTACCTGGGACGAGGTCATCTGGAGGATCTCGCTTCTTACAAAATTCTCTGCTCCCACAGTGTCATCTGGATTTAATAACCCTGTGCTAGCTGCAGACCAGGATGCCCAGCTGCTGGGCTCAGATCAGTCTCGTTTCTACCCCAGCATCCCAGCTCCACAGCATCAACAGGGAGCAGGTACCCCTGGAGCGCTCCCCTGGTACCCACAATTCACTTTGCAGCTTCATTTACTTCCCTCCCCTAACCACTGGGAAGGATGCTGCAGCAAAATCCCTCAGCCAGCTCTCCCGGCTGCTACAAAGCAGCCAGGCTGCAAGCACCCACCGCACAGGCTCCCAGTGCTCCTCCACTCTCCAAAGCTCCTCAGCCTAAGCATCACTGAGCCTGCCAAAAACACCGGCACCCCTGACTTAACAGCTGCAGGAGCCAGCAGCTCAGGGGCAGCCCCAGCATAGGGCCCGTTTGTTGCCAAGGGCACCCACCGCCTTATTTTTGTTATCTGTGTTTTGTCTCTTGGGGTAGTGCTGAGGCTTGTGCTGAGCACTGCCCATCCTCAAGGTGCCCAGCAGGCACCAGGGTGGCTGGGGTTAGCCTCACTGCTGCTGTGGGGTGAGGGATGGATGGTGGCTCCTGGGCTCCGCAGCCTCCCTTGCACACTCCCATGCTCATGGTGGCAGCCAGCAGCAGTGGCAGCCACAGCACTGGCAGGAGACAGGAGTCTGTGTGTACGTGCATATGTGTAACATATGCTTTCCTATACCTATTACATACACAGAGCTACATGCAGATATAAACACAGACGTGCATTCTGGATCTCTTACCGCTACCAGCAATGCCACAGACATACCAAATACTGCACACGTAACATGACCAATGTGATAAGGCTGCATTTGCAAACACGCTCAGAATCGTTTGTGTGCGACCTGTCTATACAGCCTGCACAAAAATATAACACTCGCTGCTGTGCTGATTACAGGTGAGTGTTTGACATAGGGCTGTAAAAGCTTCACAGAACTCATACAAACTCCTCTGAAAGGTATAGTGGTATGTCACATGCGTCATATAACAAATGGTACTTCTCTGTATGGTAGAAATGTCTTTTGGGGGGGGGGGGGAACGGACACGGGATCGCTCTGTAGAAGTCTTTCAGCAATTACAGAATCATAGAATAGTTTGGGTTGGAAGTGACTCAAACCCACTGCAATGAGTAGGGACACCTTCAACTAGGTCAAGTTGCCCAGAACCACATCCACTCTGGGCTTGATTGTCTCCAGGAATGGCACATCCACCACCTCTCTGGACAACCTGTTCCAGTGTTTTACCATCCTCATTGTAAAACATTTCTTCCTCATATCCAGCCTAAATCTCCCCTCTTTTAGTTTAAAGCCATTACCCATCATCCTGTCACAACAGGCCCTGCTAAAAAGTCTCTCCCTACCTTTCTTATAGGCCCCTTTTAAGTACTGAAAGGCTGCAATAAGGTCTCCCCAGAGTCTTCTTTTCTCCAGGATAAACAACCCCAACTCTCTTTGCCTTTTCTCATACACTTCATCCCTCTGATCATTCCTGTGGCCCTCCTCTGGACCCTCTCCAACAGGTCCATATCTTTCCTGTACTGAAACCCCCAGCAAGCAGCCCTCTGAATTCGGAACTTGCAGGTGCATCAGGTCCCAGAGAAAATCCCTGCTAGAGACAGGGAGCAAGTGAGAAGCTGGAGGAAGTCAGTAAAAATCCTGCCTCAGGGTTTATTCATAACTTCCTCCCCCTCTTCTCCTTCTTCAGAGCTGTGTTTTGCATGTGGGCTGGTAACACATTTGTATCAAACACCAGAGCCCTCCTGAATGAGCCAGAGCTAAAAACCTGGCATTTCCTGACAGCTGGGACACTCAGCAAAGAGCAGGTGGTGTAAACCAGGGACAGGATTTCCACTAAAGAGTCTCCCTCTCTTACAGCAAGTGCGTGGTCCTGCAGGTTCTTGTCTCTAAACCACAGCCCTGTGAGGCTGCATCCATCTTCGGGCATGCAGCAGGCACAGGCCTCTGGCACAAGCAGGCAAGAGCCTAAGGGGGGGATGACTGTGGTGGATAGGGATGTGGGACCATCTTTGGAGCTTCATCAATGTGAACCTTCAGATAAATATACAAGTGAGTATCCTCTGCCACCACTCATTAATGAAACCTCAGTTTTCTCACTGCTATGATAGGGATACTATAGACATTAACGAAGAGGGATCCTACATACACGTAGCAGCAACACTAACATCTCTGAAGTAACATCAACTATACATCATATACCAGTCCAAAAGAGAAAAAAGCAGAAAGTATTCCAATTCACCACATGAATCTCCATATTTCCCTTCTAAATGAAACCAGTGTTTAACCCAGCTTCTTAAGGAAAAAAGGTCAACCTGCTGCCTGTCCCCTGCATCCCAGCCTAATTTCTGAGTTCCCTGCCCAAATTTGCTGGAATAATTTGATTATGTTCTATATAATTAAGTTCCTATAAATTTTAGGTGGCAAAAATTAACAAATCAGTGCTATTCTCACTGAGGCCAGCCAGGTAAAATTCGACTATTGCACTTTCCACTGGGAACTGACTGGCTGGCTGGCTCTGTGCTAGCAGTAGTCCCCTTGCCCTGGGAGCAGGAACGATGTCCTGTGGTTTTTCGGAGAAGGAAGAGAGCGTTTCAGAGAATAAAGGAGAAGTTGACAAATGCACCTTAGTCTTTATTTCTTGGTTAACGGGACAATTTGTTTAGTGTTTCTGTTTTCTAAAATCTGCTCCTCATGTGTCTATCAGCACCTTGGAACTCAAATGCATAGGTATTTTATCCGCTGATGAAACCGTCGAACATGCCCTTCTCATTTTACTTTGGTTCTCCTAAGCAATGGCATTGTTTTAATCAGCAGCCAGAAACATTTGCAGACTCCCAGATGGTTATAACAGTTCCCAAACCCAATAAGTTCCATTCTGGTTCCCGGTCATGAGATGTTATTGTAGGAAAGCAAACAAACCCATTCCTGTAAGAAAGACCAGGCAAACTAAGTGTGGGATTGAAGGGGTGGAAAGAACCCAACCTAAATAAATGAGGGCTGAAACTACATCCACAGCTCCCGAAACTCCCAATCAAAGAGGTAGAAATGCTTCCAGACAGAAAGAAGAGGAGCTTGCCCATCTCTTCCATCATTTCCCCCCTACTATACTGACATTAACTAAGTTTCACTTGGCAAACACAGACTGTTTCAAGTATTTGGGTGACTGAGTTGAAGATCAGAGCTCAAATAAATGAGCATCAAGTAGCACTCCTGCTTCAGTGTATGTATTTCAGTGTACCTTGGGGTATCTCCAAAGTAAATGGGGTAGAATATGCTCTATATTGTATGAATTCTCCACTTGCCTTAGCAAATGCACCTCATTCAGCATTTCTACTATCTTCTTTAATCTAGCACTATGCCTCCCATGAGCACAGTTTAACAAATGTATTATATCATATAAATAGGTGTGTCCCATTTTGAGAATCATTCAGAGGTGAGCTGAGTCCCAATCTGCTTTTCTGCTTTGACCAGTCTTCAAATGCAATCAAGTCTGGTAACAGATACGAAGAAGGCAACACATAAATGTCAGACATGTACATGCTCTGCTATTTTTGTAACGTTACAGAGTGTACTGAGAAGAAGAACTGAAAGTCCTCTTCTTTAATGATGTCCCTGTAATTTTTTAAAAAATCTAAATTTCAATACTCTGCCATTTCAACCCAAACTGTTACAAAGTAAATCAAGGTCAGGGCTGTCCGTCACTTTACCAAATTACTCCTGAGTAAAGACTGCCCTCAACCAAATAGTGTTAGTCTAAATAGGAACTCAGCCTCTCCTGTTTCATTATCCCAGGGAGGTTTCAATTTCAAAGCTGACTTGGACTACATAAAAGTTAGCTTTTAAGCAGCAGCAGCGTGAATATTCCTCCCTCCCCTCTATTTTACCTTCCCAAGGAAAGAAAGAAAAAATAAGACCCAGTACCAGTTCTGCTGACCTGACACAAGAGGAGGCAGCAGAACAGTGAGGTATTTCTCTCAGAGGAAATATCAGTGCCAATTTTCCATTGCCTATTTTTCTTCCTGTTCCACTTGACTGCATGGTACCCATGGTACAACCGGAGCAGCTCCAGCCTCCTGCTCCAGTTTCAGAGGAGCTGGCTGTCCTCAGCAGGGGCAGTTTCAAGCATCCCACCATTTGGCAAGTGATGACAACTCTACTGACCCTGGATACCCTTACTGGGAATATCCTTCTTGCTCAGTCAAGCCCTCATAAACAGACACACCCCAGCAAGGTGCAGCTGGAAAATGAGAAATGGAGACCCTGGTGGCCGAGGAGGCGAGACCCTCCTTGGGGGCTTCCTGCTCTGCCCCAGGCTGCCCAACCGTGATGGATCCAGGGGACAGGTCCCAGGCAAAGGCCACCAGAGCTACATCTGCTGGTGCCTTGTTTATAAAAGGCCAGGTCCTAAATATGCTGTAAGTAGTGGCAGCTACAAATTATCAAGGTACTTGCTGGTGAAGATTATTACAGGTTGCTGCTCTTACTACTGCGATTACAGGGTGCTGCTCAGCTGCACACACACACACCATACAAGCAGTTTGTAGCCTCATTTCCTACAGAAACAAGTGGGATGGGATCATACAGCCTGCTGTCTGCATGGTTGTGCCTTTTCCCCCTCCCCAGCCACCATGGCCCTCCTGGACAGCCTGAGCCAGATCCACACACAGCAGGAGGTACCAGGGTGCAAAATAACAACTCGGAAAATTTATTTTTCTCACAGATTGAAGAAAGGATGTGGTTTTCCACATCACCCTCACCTAGTGAAAACTGTATTCCCTCAGGTCTATAACAGTGCAGTGACCATAACAACCTAAAGCACAGGAGACACAGATACAAACTCTCCTCTCCTTGGAGGAATCTGATGCTGTATTTCACACCTACAAGAACAGTGTGTCATCCACTGTGCAATACACTACTGTGGCATTGTTTTTCAACACTGATCCTAGTTTGTTTTGAAGTCTTATCAACTAAGAGGAAGTAAAACTTTCTACTCACTAGGACATTAAGTTTCTTTCTCCTAGTTTAACTAGTACATCAGGCTATGAAATGGAACCTGGATTGCCATTGAACTGAAAATCAAAACTTGGAACTGAATCTTGAGTCCTTCCCTGGGTGACAGGGTTTTACCTGTTTACTATTCCCACTATCCCACTGAATTTCCATGCCACCCCAGGGTGACAGAGTGTACAACCCTTGCTTTCGGAGAATTATGATGTGGTTTACAAGTCTTATAATGATAAAAGATGTTGTAGAAGTACTGAGTTATTTGTCTATTTATCACCAGAAGCAGAATGGAAGTGGTTTTTAAATAGGAATTGTATAAATATTTTGGATTCATAATGTAATTTTAACTCACAACTTGTTAATTAAAAGACTTGGATATGCAGCTCCATCCATTTCTATGTAATCCAGTAATGCCTCAACTGCAATTCTATTTGGGTAGCAGCTGCAAAATAAGGGTTGCAGAAAAATGTCCTCTCACTGACCCTTCTTTTGCCCAACAGTGTATCATTTGCTTCATTTGTCTGAAGCCTTTGCTTTAGCCAGAGGTAATTGTGCTCCAGTTCTTCTCAGAAGAGCCAAGCTCTGAGTTATGTGAGTTTCACATTGTAACTATATTATGTTTATTGCCTCTCACTAGTGTTTCCAGCCTTCCGCATGCTTTTTCACAAGATTTTCTTCTTGTTTATTTCAGCAGAACTACTGACTGTGTCATAAATATTGATGTTTGACTTACTATATTTTGCTTTTAGCCTGGCAACTCTGTATTTCTGCTTGCCAGGGCTTTGCTTTTCAAACGCAGTTGTTATAACACGTATTAATAACTGCTTGGAAAGACCGTAAGGATTTTTAACATGAACAGAAATACAAGTCACATTCAAGTAACCCACTTAAAATAGTAACCAGGTCATTGTCCTAGCACAACTTATATCTGAAACACCTGTAAATCATCCACCAACAACTAACCTATTCTGACCTGTTAAAACAAGGCAGAACTGCAATAATCCTGCAGTATTTACCATGTGCTTTGCAGCAGGCTTTACCCATGAATCCAAATAACAATCTAGAGAGCTACCACTGAGTACTGACTGCATTGGTAAAAGTCATCATTACTTATCTAATAATTAATAATACTTGATGGAAAAGGATTGAGGAGTCTTATTTTCAGTGCTATAACTTTCAGTGCTGCCTTCTTGCTTTGATACTGAGTTAAACCCTGAAGATATATATCCAGTGAATTTTACTGACAAATTACATTCATCATCTATGTGCCTGTCTTGTCAAGAGTCTGAGATGTAATACGTATTAAAACACTACACGTGGTTTTCCTTTTAGAGCCCTTAGCTCATACCACTCTTACATACTGTGTTTGATTTCCAAAATCCAAAACAATGCATTTAGTGACCCCCAGGGAGAAGCCAAGCTATGGGATTAGTGACCTCTATAAGCAGTGACCACAAAAACAAGAATCCAATGGGAATTATCCCCAACTGAGCTTGCCATCTGCTGCCCCAGGAGAACCACCCAATTCCTTTCAACATACATAGAATTTAAGACAATCATGGGAATTCTATATTTATTCTTCCATATCCGTTTGTTTCATCTGTTAGCTATGAAGGAGCAGATCATCATTTGCCCTGTGAGCTAAAAGTGCTATATTTGTGCTACAACTGGAAAAGCACCAGCCTGCGGCAGCGGGGCCAAGCCATCCATCTGGAGCTTGTGGCTCTTCTGCAGAGGATGAGGAGGTGGCCAAAGGAGTGAGGGTGGACACAGTTGTGCAAAGGTGGGGGACAAAAGAGCCTGGAAAGGATACATCCGATCCCAATTTCTCAGTCTTATTGCAGTTTACTGTGTGTTTCTAAAAGCTATGTCTGCTACACAATTTCCCTTCCAGACTGAAAGAGGGAGGAAGAAAGCACCTGAGCATGTGTCTTTGAGGGACAAGATGTCTCTTCTGACAAGCTCTGACTTCCTGTTGCTTTTAGCTAAAAAATAGCTTAAAAGTTAGGTGTCTGTGCTTGCCTTGGTGATGGTGCAAGGGGAGAACAGTTGTATTTCATTCCTGTCCTCGCTGCCACTCTGGGAAAACAAAGAGAGGGATGTATATAATCAAATGTTGAACTGATTTCACGTGCTGCTCCTAACAGCCATAGAGGAAGGGGAAAAAGGAGAAAACCTTGAGCCTTCATGTCCTGGAAACAAATGGCTGCTTTTTTTAGAGATAAGCAGCCTTAAGACAGACTCTTACATAGGAAAGGGAGGCAGTCTGTGACAAAGCTTTTTCCATAAAAGGCCACAGTGGTCACCTCCATCTGGAGACGGTGAAGAGGTGAAATCCTGTTCCAGGCAGAGAGGATGTCCCAGCCATCAAGATGCCTGGATGAACCTGGGCAAGGGCAAGGCTGTGGATACCCGAAGTGCCTTCTATATATTAAACATTTGAATCAGTGCTAATATGCTCTGTCAGAAAGACAGCAGGCTATTTGGGCAGGCTGGTGACAGGTAGATGTGGGCAACAGCAGTGGCAGGGCTGCAGTAAGCAGCGGTGGTAATCCTCTTTGTGGATCAATCTTTAAAAAGCAAAATAAAACCCAAACATTTACACAGAGCCATGTGACACCACGACAACATGAGAGGGAATGTCATTGTGCAACTATTTTCCTTGACTTTCATTACACAGCCCTGAATTTTGTGGAAATATTGACAGGCCAAGGGAAAAACCCAAGCGCCATTTAATTTTGACAGATGGAAAAAATAATGCCTTGTACAAAGCATGATAGCTTAATGGTCTTCTTTGTCCCTTTTCATCAAGGACCAGCTCCCAGAGGCAGTAGCCAGGATAAATCACACATCAAATGCAAGGAACCAGAAAGGCAGAGGGATTTTATGATTAAATATGTACAAACGAAAGTGGAAGTGGGGGGAGAATGTACATAAAGTATATGAAGCAAATGGTGCAGAAGAGACAGATACAGTGATACGGAACTGCCTGATGTGAAACTGAAACCCAGGCTGCTGGGGAGGCATGACCTACCTCATTTACTCACCACAGTCTACAATTGGAAGTCATCCCAACAATTTATCTCAATTCCTTACTCAACTACATTGCTATTCGCTAGGAAAATATTTTCACCCTGCTAGCATCTATGAGACCTGGCTAAACTCCTATTCATAGTAAATCTGGGACTAATTTTATTAAAGTCTTTTCCTGGTTGTTGCACTCTTGAAAAATGTTGTGCCAACAGCTACATAGATAGTATTAGCTCATACAGATCTAGTGCCTTTCGATTTGGCATTGGAAACAGCGACTGAAGCTGGTTAGACAAATGCGGTTAGGCTTTGCTGGTTGTAACTGAGCAGTGCTACAGGCAGCCTAGTTGCTTTTCTATTTCTACCCTTCTTCTATTTGCAAACACGCCCATGTGCAGCCACTTTGGCTGACTTAATATGGGTCAATACCTGCCCGGGATGGAGACCCACTGAGCCGAGCCAGTCTTCGGCATGCCGTCTGCTCTGCTCTGCAAGGTTATTGCAGAGTGTCCATGAGGTAGGAGTGCAAGATATCATGAATGGGAATTAAAAAAGGTAAAATCATTTCTCTGTGACAGCATTTAAGATCTGCTTCCCTGGCCCTTTGAAATATGCTTCTCAGCAAAGCTCCCTGTTCAAACAAAACCAGTGCACTGTACAGTGGATTGGTCACAGGCATCTTTGTTCTGCACCCACACAAAATTAGAAGTGACACATTACTTCCATTGCAGGCCAGACATCAAGCAGAGCCGTGTCCCCACTTACAGTTTATTTAAAGCCATAGCTGGCTTTTTAGGGATCAAAGAGAAGGGGGTATAGGAAGGGGATGCTGTTTGGGGGAAGACTAGGACCAAAACAGTACATTTTAGTCATACATGTCTTTCCTTAATATTTGCTTTTGAAACTGCTGAAATATAATGTGGCAACAAAGTTATGTAAAGCTCAAGTCACCAAGTGGTGGCCTATGAAGCTTTCTCAGTTTGTTAGTGCTTCAGCTCTCTGCAGTACCTGTCATAAAGATAAGGGATTAGACTGATGTCCATCAGTGCCATCTCACTAAAGGCAGACACAGCAGGAAGCCAGGCTAAAGGCTCACAGGACTTTGCAAGCTGAGGGTACAAAGCACCTCTGGGATACAAAGCATGCTGTCAGCATCCGAGCCCTGGGATAGGATTTTTGGAAAGGGCATGTACATTTTTTTCATCATAACTTGGTCTCGTTCAAAGGAATCCCATCTGCAGAGCCAGAAACAGGGCTCTGCAAATGGCCAGGCTCTCCAGAACCTGTAGCTTGCTCCTCCCCAACTTGGTACGTCTGCGTTTGTTATAACCAGCTAGATGCCCCAGCCCTCTCCCCCTCCCTGTAACTGGGTTTCAAGTTTACAAGTGTCACAAATGAGTTCATTTCCCCTCATTAACTCTCTCAAGTTGTTGCTGCTCCTCTGAACTCTATTTCTCTGCCCTCAAATCCCTCGGGAGCTGCTGGGCCTGAAAAAGCCCTTTTCAACAGGCGTAGTTTCGGACAGCTGCCCAAACGAGAAGAACGAAGGGGGTCCCATTAGACTGGACATGGCACTCATAGAACAGATGAGGAGAGGGATTAAATCAATGGAGAGACTTATAAAGCAGAAATCTGAGCAGCTTCATTTTTTCAGATAATTGTTTTCAGCAGGTTTCTCATTCGATACAAGCCTCAGCCAAAGTGGTATTACAAACTATTGATCTCATGCTTCCAAATTCAGTTTATTCCCCTCTCCATCCCAGGCCCCCAATTTTCTTACTTCTCTCAGCAACCCACTAGGTCCTCAAACTGACAGCTGAGATAACAGGCTCTCCCCACTGTCAGGCATCGCTCCAAATATGAAGCACAGCGATCCTTTTATCCTAGATAGCCCTGCACTAAACAGCCAGTTTGAAAACCTTACTGATGCACTCACTGCACACCAGATGAACTTTCAGGCTGTCTCGCTGAGACTTCCATCAGGTCTTATGCCATGCGTGAGGCTGCTTTCCTAAACCCCACCTCCCTGTGTACTTTCTTTCAATCCGGGGTTTCTCTCCCTCTCATTCTGTCTCATATGATTTTCATACTGACGGCTCACATGGCCATTTTCTCAAACAGCAGAACAAACGGCCCAAGGCCACCACACAGTCAGGGCGAGACTTGGCACAAGGATATTAAAACAATATGTGCGTTTCCTTCCAAAACCCAGCACTGAAGACTTAATAACACTGAAGGCTGAAACAAAAATACAGACAGTATAATAAGGTTAGGTGAAAGGATTTCGACCCCTTCTCTGTACACGACATACATTGTGGAGAAGCATTTGTCATCCACTGCAAAACTTCCCTTAATGACCCTTGGCTGGTCAAATTATTTCAAAATGAGCAAAGCAAAACTAAATCCAACCAAACCCACCATATGGATATGTTCACTCCTGAAAGAGGGCACGTTCCAGTGATCGAAATGCTGGATAGCACGTGAAGAGGTCTGGGCTTGGGTCCCAGCTCTTACAGAGGCTTTATATATGATCTTGAGGAAACCACTAAGGGTGGGGTTTAGTTGCTTAAACAACAGCGTCCAGTACCATTTGAGATGCTGTAGGGTATCCAACATATCTGTACGGGGCTGGTCAACACAAAATAGGACCCTGGGGCAGCAGCTGGAGGCAGGAAGGATTTAGACACCTGCACTGCATCCTGTACTGCTGAATGTCTGCTAGATGTATTTCATGATGCTTTCCACGCCTCGCAGCTTCTAGGCTAATGCACCCATTACTAGTCTCTCCTGAGCCCTCCAGCAAAGCTCTGTGTTCCCTGGCCCAGTACAGTTCGCACCAGGCAGCAGCCAGTGCAGGTGGGAACACCCTGTACTCTGCAGCCCAAAGCCAGGAATGGCAGGCAGCTGGACTCCATCTCCTTCAAGGGCAGCGCTGCCCACAGGGTTTGCTCAGGAGTCACACTGGGATCGAAGTCACCATGCTGGCAGGTTTGCATTGGTCTCCCAGTCTCTCCCATACAATACCTCTGGAGAAGTCCATGGACCACTTTATATAGTCCAGTACAGTTAATTCCTCATGACAGAGCCTCCAGGCTCCCCTACACACTCAAGAAAAGTTGGCATATCTGTCCCTGGGTGTCTTTACAGTATTCAGCATACAACCACCTCCGAAAACATCAAGCCTTCATTCCTTTAGCTCTTTTCCAAGCCCAGCAAGGCACGCACGCGTGGGTGCCACTTGTCCCCCAACTGCCACAGGTTGGGCGGCAGTGCTCTTGCTTCTCGATGAGGCCGGGACCTGCTACCATCTCCTGCAGCCACAGGCCAGCTGTTTGACTGTATGCTCCAAGCAGGCTTTACAGCACAGCTGCATTTCGAAATTCATCACCCAAGCCTAAATTGCTGTTGAGTCTTTCAGAGACAGAAAACTTTGGCAATTGCAGTTGCTGGTGGCCAGAGGCCATTCCCGGTGAGTATAGCACAGACAGGGCGTTGGCTCTCACAGTGATTTACTGTGCACTCAAAACGTAAATCAGTTTCCTCCTGACTACTTGTGGGTGTAATCATGTAAGAAGGGGAATGAAGCATTTCCATGGAGTCCTCCTTCCTCCCAGTTTGCAAAACGTTTGTTTCCTTCATCTTATCCATGTCTGACATTGGCACTTCACTTGTGCTGTTGAGAAATTGTGACTGGGTTTCAGAGTCCAGCCCAAAGCCAGGGAGACCCCTGAACATTCCTCTATTTCTGTGCTTTTGCCTTACCATGAGGTGCACATGAGTACCACGTCCTTCTCTAACAGCTTTACAGGAGTAAGCGACATAGGCATAAGCACTTGGGATGTCCGTCCACAGCTACCTCCTCCCAGGTCTGATGTTGCTACTGCCCCATGCTTCACCCGCAGGTTCAGGCCAACCTGTGCATCCCCACCTTAGTGGAGTGGAAGCTCTCCCAAACGAGGGGCTGTAAGAGGCATCCAAAGGCCAGACATGAAAATCTCAACAGGGGAGAGGATGACTCCATTCTTCATTTACTGCTCATTTACAATAGTGAGCACAGATCTGCAAGGGGCAAAACTGAGTGCATATCTAGCACTCACTGGCTGAAAATGCCAGGCACGAGCACCAGGACAGGCACCTGGCTTCCTATTCTGCACCTAGCATTAAAAAAGCTCCAGAGGCGACTGTGTACGGGGTAGGGAAACTGCCTCAAAACCCCAAGGAGTAAGAGGAGTGCATCTGGGCATCCTGCTGCACAAGGATGGCTATGAAGTGGAGATCTTCCTCCATGCTGCCCTCTTTCTTGGACACCAGTAGAGCAAAGCAGTCGTCCTTTCACCCTGCCCATGCCCTGGCAGGGATTGCACAAGCAGCACAACCGCTGCCCTGCTACCCTGACTGCATTAATACAAAATCCACCGTTACACCAGCTGCTACTAGCTTTCTGCTGTCCAACAACAACCAGGATAGTTGGCAACAGCAGAGTAAAATCTCAGATCAACTGTTTTTGAGGGACTTCGACAGTGGCCAACAAAAGCAAGGACATCCAAAGCTCTCAGCTAAGCATAGCAAGAGGTCTCGGTGGAGCGTCACATGACGAGAAACAGATTTGCTGCATTACACAGTAATGTCAAAGGGCTGTGCTGGAGCTTTAGCTGACGGCAAGTCTGAATTTCTTTGCACTCGCTGGCTTGAGCCAGACAGAGGACCCTGCAGCCTTGTGTTTCACAGTCTGCCCATCTTTTTTCTTAATTTCATTGATCAAATTCTGACAGCTCTCTTACGTGTCTTATCTTGCTCCAGGCTGGCCCCACTGTTTCTGCCATAGGGATGACTTTAGCAGAACTACTGGAGGAGTACGGCATCTCTTGTTATGATTAAGGGATGGTCTACAGATCAAATTGTACCAATTAACATAAAGATGCATTATTAAATGGTACAGACTGTTTATGTTAAACAGAAATGCAGTTCTTGCTTGCTTTGGAGCAAATTGATTTCAAAAGTCTTTTTCAATATGAGGTGTTTGACAAGCACATGGTATTTCTCTCTGGCCATTTTGTGTAGTTTCCCACGAGGACTCTATTCCATAACAAAAATAGATTTATACAAGAAGCACAATGTTCATCATTTCTTAAATCCCTATTTGTTCTGGAAGGCAGTTCACAAAGGCAGCTACTCCAGAGTAGGTATCATCAGAGTGTGGCTGCATTTGCTATACATCAGTTCCACTTCCCCAGGAAGACAGGGCCTATACCATTCCTGCTGAACTCAAAATAAGCTGCTAAAGAAAAATAGCCCTGTCTGTCTGTCACAGGTCTGCATCCCTTTAATATAATTGTTTTACAATTTCACCTTTATTTTAGCTGAGAATGTATTTTTGACATACACAAAGACGTAGAATTGAGTTCAGTTGAAGCAAGAAAGGCCCTATTATACAAAACAAAATTGTCTTTGCAGACTGTTTCTAATTAAGGGTGCACCCACAACAGGCTTGCAATGACACAGCAAGTAATACCTGCAGAGGTGCTCCAGTGTGTGCGCTACCATGCAAATATTCATCCACGTGATAAGTAGTGGCACCTGTAACTCAGGGAAAGCCATTAAAAGAGGAAAGTTTTAAGCTGAGGTGAATTAAGGCCACTGAACACAGAGATGGGGGGAAGTGGCTCTGCTGATGGTGGCAAACCTGGTAATTTACCATAATTAAACTGCATCTGAATATCCCCAAAATTCTAGTTGTTTGTTTTTTGGTTTTTTTTTTTTTTACTGAGTGAAAACATGTCTAAGTTTTATATTCCAGGTCTGTGGAGTCCCTGGACATTTCTAGCAGGTGTTGCACACCATTACACCAACAGACCAGAAAGATTACTTTTGCAAAACAAACCCATTAATACAGCAACAACATCTGGAAGAGGACATTGCTTTCTTGAGCTACAAAACGTCGCTACCTTTGGGAAACTTGTAGCATAATGCCAAAATACTGAATACATAATTAGAAAATACTTGCTTGCTCTCAATAATTAATAGGGACCCAAATATGTGATGATTTCTGGAAAGAAGGTACCAACAAAGCTAGATTACATTTCATAAGGCATCATTTGCACAAACATAGCACTTGATTTCATAAACCTGTCAAGCAGCAGTTCTGTATGGACTCCAGTGAAATGTTACAGAGTGCCACTGGGAGGTGTCACTATATAGCAATAGCGTCAGGCCAAAGAAAAGAGCTGTGCTGAATACAGCAGAAGGCACAGACATTATTTCCAGGGGAACTATAAAAAGGGGGATGTGATTAAGTCATTAACACTTGGATGACTGAGATTTTTGTCATCGGGTGCCATCCACCCACTGACAGTGTTTTAAGATGACCAACGCTGGACACAGAGTAAAGTGATGTTATTGACCACACCTTTAATCTGTTAGCATTTGCTAGTAGCACAGTCACACGTGCATGCATACACACACACAGAGCCCCCAAAGGCTTACACATTAGTGTAATCTTTACTAGGCATTGACAGATTTGACACTAATGAGGTTTAACAACAAAACTAAACCCTATCCTACTGACCCTTCAAGTTACGGAAGAAAGTGCTGAAAGAGCTAACTGTCTAGCTAAACACATCAAGCCTCGTCCTGCTACTCCCTCTCCAGACCTCTTTCCTACGTCTCCCTCCCTCTGAGCATTTAGCTGGATCAACCTTGTGAAAGCGATCATGCATCTGGTGCAAAAACTGTTTGACTGAATCTGCGTTTTGCTTTATTCATTTATTTATTTAATTTGGTGTTTAATTTAAAAACAAAAACAATCCTGCCCAGTCTGCATGTTTTTTTCTGCAAGGAGCAGACAAATAGACCTATTTCTCCGCCACAGCAGAACTGAACAAATCAGAAAGGGTTTACAGCCTTCTTCTACAGATTTTATCACCAAACCAATTAGGTGATATCAGTGCTGTCATTTAAAAAAATAACAGAGACCCTCACCCTGCTCCCACTGATGTTTGCTAGGAGAGGAGAAAAAATAAATAGAAGTGTTATCAGCTAGCTTTGAAGGATGGCTGAATTTCAGATAAGGTTATTACAAGAACCGTGCCATCTTTCTCCACTGTCCCACGAAACTATCTGTAGTTGGTTAGCACTGTTTGACAAATGGCAAACACCCACCCATTAACCAAGAGTCCTGGGGAGGAGGCATAGAGCTAGTGGAAAGCTCAGCATTACCCAGCTCCCTGTTCTTGCCCCACAGCCCGCTAGCTGGCAGGGCAGGGCTCTGGGTTCTTCATGAATCACCCACTCGTGTAAGTCTCTTGGCCGTGTGCAAACAAAAACTAAAGTCGTAAAAATGAAATACTGAGGCAGGCTTGCCAACTCACAGAAAGCAAGGACAAACACTGCAAAGCCTGAGCGCTCTGTAAATCAGGTTTGATAAGAAGTACTTGTTACTGAAAGTTTTACTGCATTCTTTGGCTCTGGAAATGGAAAAAAAGAAGGGAGGAGGCATCCTTAAAATGAGGTGCAACTCTGTGCGGGAAAGTGAGCTCTGCTCAGCCGGAGTTTGGGGAAAACATCCTCCCTCCACCAGCGGCACCCGTGAGAAAACCCTGGGAGAAAATGGGCTCTACTTGCACTCCTCAGCCCACAGCAGCTCAGGGCCATAGCTACATGCTCTGCTATGCCTTTAGCAAAGCCCCCTGTTGCACAGTGGGCTGCTTTGTCCTCCATGGCACTCACTGAGTCCCAGCCAGCAAGGCAGCAGACCCAACCTCTGCATAGCATTCTCGTTCCCTTTCCAGGCATACAGATGGCCCAGCCCCAGGACCCCGTCCTCCTAATCTCCCCATGGTCCAGCTGGGTGGCAAATAGGAGTGGGGAGCAGTAATCCCCCAGCTCCTGCTGGCCATCGTGTGAGGGGGGTTAACGCTTTCCTGCCCTGGGGAAGCTCAGTTTTCTTACTTGGCTTCTGCTCTGTCTTAACGGCAAAGACATTGGGAAACATACCTGCCATGGTTGGGAGAGGAGGGAGTGTTCAAGAAATAACCTGGCCAGCAAAGGAAAAAAAAATTACAACTGATAAAATTTGCTAGAAAGAAAAAGGAAATTAAAACCCACATATGTGATTAAAACCAGCCATTTCTTGCCATCGTACGTGGAGCATCTCCTTCTGCCCAAGCACAGTGGCTGCAACGTCAGTCAATTCCCAATTACAGCAGACATATGCTGCTCTCCTGGCCAGGTTAAGGCCAGAAGAAGCTCACCCCACACTGCACTGCTCACAAGGCTTAGCACTGTAACAACAGGCATGGAAAATACAGCAAAGAGGGACGAATGACCAGCACTTCTCTGCAATACTTCCTTTGGTTTTCTGAGAACTTGTCAGCTGCGTATTTCCAGCCTTTTAGTTTCTGATCCCCACATACAGAGGTGATGCTGTGTAGTATGGCAAGGAGGAATAGTAGTTTTCAGCAAAGGAGCAATCCCTACCCTAAACTCACTGGCTGTTTAACAGGCTGCTCCCTCACCTAGTGGTAGCTCTGATGTTAATATTGCTGTGCAGCAGAGAGAAATGTGCTCCAGCAGCATTCCTATTTTCATTTTCTGTGGGTGCACATTTGTTCTCTTAAAAGTAGCTTTTAATAATAGTAATAAAAAAAAAGTCCTAACTACCTCTTCTGGTTCACTGCATTGATAACAGTAACTGGGTTATGAGACATGGAAACCAAAGAAGAGAAAAGGCGGGAAAGGAGATTTAGGGAGAGATTTCAAAGATTTAGAAGTAACAACGGCGATGGTAAAATGAGAAATTTTCTTCTCCGCCTGGGGAAGCAGAAAGGCTGTGATTAATGCTCGAGCTCCCCTGGTCAGGTTACCCACCTCAGCGATTACAAGAAGAGCCGAGCAGCGCAGCTCGAGTTCAGAAGGAGAGCTGAAGCATAGCAGAGGCTCTTTGATGCATTAAGACAGCCCAAGTCAACAGCAGGTCTGGCTGTAAGGGAGGCAGCGGCCTTGGAGAATGTGACCTACATAGGGGCTTCAGTCTCCTAAGCAGCAGTGAGGGGAATCAGCAGCTTATGCAGCCACAGACATTTCCTAAAATACTTAGAATTGCGGTACTCGCCTGATGCTCCATCCCTTCCCTTTGTGTGTAAGTCCTGGCACCGAGACGGAGCAGACAACAGAATAACAGACCAAATATATCTGTGGGGTTTTATCAAGGTATGACTTACAAATGAGGGTTTTCATTAAAAGAAAAAAGGTAAATTAATCCATATATTTATTCAAATCCTCTCTCTGATCCCAAGTCAGGCACAAAGCAATGTTTCCTTCCCAAGACAGCGGTTTTTCTACAAAAATAACCTCACAAATGGAAGGAAAAGGTGCTTTACATTTTATTTTCTCTAGGAAGTAATAATAATTTTAAAAGGAGCGATATACCTCCAGCCCTGTTTTTGCCTTAAAGTGACCCCAAGCTGCACAGGAAAAATATTTGCTCTCAGTGCTTGAACAAACCTCAGTGAATTAAGTTTTTGTTGTTAATGGCACGGCTGCTGTTTATCTGCAGAGAATCAAACCAGATGTGGAAAATAACTGAGGGTTCAGTGGCTCAGCAGCTGGCCCTTCAAGCTCGGGGAAGAAGCCCATTGCCTAAAGGTGGTCAAGGTCACAAACAGCCCTAAAGCCTTGGAGATGGCTGGGTTTGTCTGCCATAGCCATTGGTGCCCAGCAGGTTCCCAGTGAGGGGTGGGGGCTGAGAATGGGAGCCCAGGGCAGGCTTCAGAGGGAGAGCTGGGTGCTTTGTCACCTCCATGTCCTCCTTGGGTGCATCCAGCTCGGAGCTTGTGACATTATTGAGCATAAATTATGCTCAAAAATCTATAATTTCCCTGCAAACCCAGAGAAAATAACATGTTTGATCCAGTAAGGTCAGTTGTGAAAAGCTTTTCTTCTGCCATCAGAAAATTCTCCCAGACTAGAAAGATTCAGTGCCTGGAGAGTACTAGCGTGGCAGCGCTGGAGTGCCCCACAGCACGAAGTCAGGGTGGCCAGGCTGCACTCTCCATGCTGCATAGAACGAGGGTCTCACTAACAAACAGGGGGAACACCAGTACCCCCAGCAAGATGCACAGCCATACAGTTCCCATATGGCCTGCAGTGGTGTTTCCAACTTCTAGCTGGAGATGTGTGTCAGAAGGGCTTATACTAAACAGTGTAATTTCCTAAAACAAATTACACATTCTGGGCAGCCATCAAAAATGCAGAAAATGGAGGGTGGTATTTCCATGCAGTATCTCTGTGGCGGCTAAGTAGTTTACACTGGAGTCAGCCTTGCTAGGTTTTTATGTGGCTGAGATAAGGAGATATACACTCCAGTGAGGGACCAACACTGTCACATTGCACCAGGGAGGCAAGGGCAGCAAAGTCACACTATGCTCCATCTGATAAGGCTGTACTGATGATCTTGCACAACTGCATAATCACCCTGTTGATCTAGTCATATTCATCAGACTATACAAGTTAGCACTAAAAAAATGCAGGTGGATTAAATATTGCTTCAGCGCTGCAAGAAAAGCACATGCAGGTGTTAAGCAGCTTTGCATGGGACTGTCTCTGTACATATGGAATTGCTGCTGACTTATAAAATCAGGTTGCGTTTGTAACACCATGCACAGATCTCCTTCTCTGTCCTCCCTGGAGAAATCAGGATGTAAAGAAGCAAAGCTTTCTTCCCTTCTTGATGTTTCCTAACTAGGCCAGATCACTTTGGAGGATGGCCAAAAGTTAATTTAATATTCACTGCTGACCTGTTTTATTCCTCTGAGGTTTCAGTAAAAAGTTGGGTGAAAGCCTTTTCCTCTGTTTGTCTGAAAGTGCACCACCGTTAATGCCAATCCCTGAAGCACAGTCTGCACTGCACACATAAATGATTTATTCAGAGCTACCGCTACATACTTGCTCCATTAATGCACTCCTGAAGAAAGTTGCTAGCTGCTGCTCACATAATATTCACTGGTATGAGGGGGAAAAAAATAGTAAGAATAAACTGCTTCCTTTTTGTTTTAACACCCTTCTTCATGTCTCTTCAGAGTCATGAAAGAGATTTGGAAAACAGGTAAGAAATACCGAGCTCCCAGCTCTCCTCCAGCTGACTGCATATCACCATACTACTTAGACGGGAGATTATGCAGCTGTGTAATCTGCAATGCAAAGCTGAAACCCTCCTGCTAACCATCAGTGCCTGTCTGCAGTACAAAGGTGCTGTTCTGGCTACTGGAAGTAAGAGGATAAAGGGAGGAAACTGCAGAGGCAGAAGATATTCTTTTTTCTTTAATAGCACACGAAAATCCAAGACAAAGTCCAATAAAGAGTGAAATGAATTTGAAGCACGTGAAAATGGTGGTTTTCTTTATTTGCAGGTGGAGGGCATTGTGGTCAGGTGTTGCTGATCACAGCTGCCCCTAAAGAAGCAATTTTTTTAACTGAATTAGAAATTTACAAATACTAAACTTATATGTGCATGTGTTCACACACAGGATCACTGCAGCACATTCTGCTATGCAGATGGACAGACATGACTGATGGCCATCAGTCCACAATAGCCCTACCGACTTTGGAAACTGCCCTAAATATCAAGAATATGCTACATGACATTAAACCTTTTGACTTCCCTTTTCGACAATATGAGTTGTGAGTGTTCAGCTCCTTCTCAGACTCGGCTGTGCTGGGGAATATATTTCTGTGCTCACTGCTGCGTGCTCAGATACCTAATTTAAGTTACTGGTGACATGGGCATTGAATTTAAATTAATGATTCTAGATTTGGTCTTTCTTCAGTGGAGGGATGAACTGCTGTGCTGTAAACACTAATGTCCCAACCAGCAGTGGTCATTAAAGACCCTGATATGTCTTACAAAATGACTACTGGTCTTTTTCTTCAACTCAAGCCACCTTAGAAGAACATGCCCTTCTCTTTTTAATTGGGAAAACTATGCTGAAGTTCAGGAACATGGTGTTTTCAATAAGCGCTGGTACCTACGTTAAACACCTGCACTGATACTTCTTCCTTGATGGCCTTTCAGACACAGCAATGCTAGGCAGTGGATTGCACTGGATAAAAGCTGCTGCAGAAGGTGACCTGTCATGCAGAATTTGATGCTCGCAAAACTCTATCAGAGGCAGATTTTCAAATGGACTGGAAAAGCATGCTGAAAGGTCCTGACAGATGCTTTACAGAATACAAATATATATGTATACCTATGGATAAATTCCTCTCAAAGGAAGGAAAGATATTCAGCTACTCATGATTTCAATGACGTTTAGGTGACATTACAGGACTACTAAAAACTCCTAAGGTAGATATACCCCCATGGGACTAAACCCTGTTGAAAACTTCCCCCAGACGGTGAAATCCAACTCATCTAACACCAGCTCTCAGAAAGTGAAGTGCCTGACCTAATCCAGTTGTCCAGAGTCTTCTAAGTCAACAGGGACAGGCACCTTTGAAGGGTAACTCCCATGGCTTACTTTGGACACCTCCATCACAGTGGAGCAACTACTTGCAAGCGTCCACTGCTCTGCCCTGACATGAGAGCAAGCCTGGAGCACCCTACACCAGATAACTCAGTTTTAGGGGGCTGCTATTAGACAAGATGAATCCCAGCCTTAGAAATTAGCTGTAGTCTCTTTCTCCTTGTTCCCTGGCAGAGATCCCTGTTGAGAAAGCCCTCAAATACCTCAATTTAGGCTCCAGGCAGGGAAGTGCCTGTTCCCACACCACTAGCACCATTCCTCCTCTTTCTCCCAAATCCATTTCACTCTTCAAAAGATGAATTCAACCAGAGAGATTCAATAACCAGAACAAGTAGCCAGGCAGCACCTTCCTGAAGAAACTTTAAACTTTTTGGAGGGTCTTTTCCTCACAGTAAATAAATAAATAAACTTGTAAGGATCCCCCCCCCCCCCAATGAAACTGAAAACTGATGATTTGTCTGGTTTTTCCCTCTTATGAGACTAACCTTGACCCTGCATGCCAAGCACCACTTAACCAAACAGTGCCCCTGCTATCTGCGTGAGCTCTGGTCCTTGCGTGAGGGCTCCCAGTGAACATGGCCTCAGCAGCTAACTCACTGCTGACGCAGAGCCCGGCTCTCCTTTGATTTACAACCTCCTTATGCTGCTCCGATACAAACATCCTGCAGCCCAGCATTATTGAATAACTCGTACGATCTGTCTCCTGCGATTTCCATCAAAAACACCTGACCTAAAAGATTTCATAGCTCATAAATCCAAGGTTTTATCCGTACTTCTCAAGTGATATTGAGCAAGATGTTTGCACCTATGGGGGCTTTTCTGAAAATTTTCTTCAGCAAAAAATGTTTTTTGAAAGGAATAAATATTTTTTTCTGATTTCCAAATTAATACCATCACTTTGGAGGCACACTAAAGGGAGGACTGTTTTGCTTCCACAGGAAAAAAAAAAAACAAACCCAAACCCAAAAAATCCTTACTAATAAAGACATTTTGCTTTACTCAAAAATTTCCATGGATGAAAAACTAATTAAAAGTCTCTTATGCCATCCTTACGTAATGTTTAATTAAGCAAGCACTCCTGCTTTACTAGAAAAGCAGCTATCTATATGTTTTGGCCAAAAAAAGAAAAAAAAAAAAAAAAAGAGGACATTTCAACAAGTACAAAGCCAAAGCAAGAAACTGCAGGCACACAATGGGTTTTTTTCTGCCAGTGGTAGAAATGTTTCCCTTTAAATATCAAACAGTGAATTAACTTCTTAGGGTGAATAGTTCAAGCGGTGAAGGCACGTCGGATAAGAAAGCAGAGGACAGAGAATCATGCATGCACACGTTAACCGCAAATCATCTCATGTAGCATGACTTATTTATACTGTACATCAATAAAATAACAACTTTCAACCCACTTAGTGACTTTTTGTGTAGGGACAGAAAGCGAGCACACCTAAGTAGGCAAAGAATATTCAGGTTAAATGTACAAATTATTTATATCTTGTAGTTATTTTGGAGGAAGAAGGGTTGGGGGAGGAAAGGGGAAGAAGCAGCATGTACTTCAAATAGCATTATTTATCATTTCCTGACTAAATATAGCATGTGTCTCAGGAAAAGATTGACTTGGGCTTTCCAGTCAGTAGCAAAAGGAATTAACCCATGCCAGGTTTGGCATACACTAGTAAATTCTTCAAATATGATCCACACCTTAAAGTCCAAGCTGAGCTGACGGAACTGGATTTGAGGAGAAACATTTCCCTTTGGATGACAGCTTGACTTGAAAAAATATTATTTTCTCTTAACACTTGCTAAACTCTGAGCATGGTGGGATCTTTGCGGTATGGGAGGATGTCCCACCGTCTTCAAGCATCAGCCAGCTGCAAGCAGGAAACCCACACCCAAATTTGCCAAGAAAACTAGACCTGGATGATCACTCAGTCGGTAAGTCCAAACAAAAGTGAACCTCCAAGCTCCAAGAGACCCAGACATGGAGCAGCACAAGGCCCAGGAAAGAACCTAGCATTTTCTGAAGCTGTGAGGCCCTGCATTTTGTGTAAATCCCGGATTTCCCCATTTTTATGGTGGTGTCTGACCTTTGCCTTGCCTGGCTCCACAGTCTGAGTGAACAAAGTTGGCAGTGCTGTTCACGGGAAGGATTAAGCAGGAGCACTATTTCAGTATTATGTTCCAGCACTTACCTCAAAAGCTGTGCAAATGTGCAAAATAATATGTTCCATTAAGTGATGAAAATGCACATGAAAATTGAAATAATGACCCCTTTGGAAAAGCAACAAATATTTCACCAAGCAAAAGCACACTTGCCTTTGCACTTCTAACACCGGACTTATTTTACAGCCCTCAGAATTGACTCCATCATTTACATTTCATCAGCTATAGCACGCTAGGGTACTATAAACATAATCCAAATGAAGCTGCCAGCTCAACTTCCAGAAAGCAAAAAACCTCCACTGAACCCAAGCTCTGCTCCAAGGGAGAAAAAAAACAATCATGGGGTCTGCTGCTCACAGGGGTAGAGGAGGGCTTTTCCCTCCTGCTGGAGACAGCACCCATTTCCAAGGATTTAGTGATGGGTTGCTGCAAAGGTTGCAGTATGGGAATTGATGTCTCTGTGCTGTAAAGAGACAGGCAGACTTCTTGACTGCCTCAGCTGAGGATACTTATCTCATTTTAATCCCAAATTTATTCCTGGCCCCAGAAATCACTGCTGTTATCCCACATATGTTATTATGAGTTATATACATCAAGTATGCTGAAATGAGAGCCTAAGGCACCAGACAATGTTCTTTCCAGTGCAGAAGTTGCTCCCATGTTATCTGAAATAATTTGTATGTCTGGTTTTCTGTCTTCTCTCCGTTACCTCTTTGCCCATCAGCGCCATCCATGTTTGCATTGTGATAACTTGACAGATACACAAACAAGTAGCAGAAAAAGGTCTTGAGTATTTATAGTCTTCCTGTCGTTCTGCTGTTACATTATCTGGTCTGCTTGCCTGGAGTAAAAGGAGGCAAGGAAGGCTGGATGCCTCTGTTAATCCTAACATGTTATCAAGCTTTTCTTCTAACTCACCAGTTCAAATGTGAAGTCAGCTGTGACCCCCCCATCCTTACTTGCTCCAGATGCCTTGCAGAGCTCCTGAAATGCCGTTAACTCTTACAAAACACATACCTGCTTCAGCAGAAACCCTGTTTCAGTGTGACTTCCAGCCACAGCCCAGAGGCTGGGCACTGAACACGCATCTGGACTGCCTTGCTTCTAGATAAGGTGGTGGTTATCACACGTGTAGGGCACATGGGCCCTCAGAGAGCTTCCTCTTGGGCTCTATGCTAGCAAGTGGTGCAGGGCAATGGGAGCTGGTCTGCAGAACGAAACATTGCTGAGGACCTCATGTCCACAGAACCTGCCCCAGCTCTTGCCTACCCCATAGACTGAGTGACTGCTAGCACAAATGCACTGGGTGTCCTGGGACACATCTTCTGGTTTGGTTTCACCTGACGGGTGAGCTGCTGTGTCTGGCAGGGGTCCATGCCACAAAACAAATGCAAAAGAAGACCATGGGGAGCGCCTTCCTGGACCAACATCCTAGAGAGGATATGGGTTGGGGAGAAGTGGAGGACTTTGCTGCCCCCCATGCAGCCCACCCCATTACCTCCTCCCTGCCAAGCACAGAGCTTGCAGGGAGACTACCAGGGCATGCAGCATTGCTGCAGCCAATAACTCACTGAATGTAGGTCATACACATGATGGGCAAGAGCCAGCAGGTTTCATCACTGCTGCTGCAACCACAGCTCTGCCTGTCTGCTGGAGTGAAGGCAGCTGGCTCCTATCCACCTCCCAAATTTCACATGGAGTCACAGTCATGTATACACGGATGCCGCTGCTATCCAAAATACAGCCATAAATAGCATGCAGGATATGGCAAGTGTGGCAGGCTGTTTTGCCATAAATAGCAGAGAAAATGGGTCAAACTGTGACTCACGCGTATATGGCCATGCAGTGTTTTGTCCATTGAGCCTGGAGCTGCTCTGGTATTTTCGGTAGAGTAACCCAGAGATGGTACTAGCCTAAGAGGCTCTACATACACTGATTTCCTTGTTTGATGTAAACTGCACCAACAATTTTATCTTCACTATTCCTTTTGGAGATTATTGCACAGCACAGGAAAAATCAGGACGTTTTTCCCTTTGAGGAGTTGTTGGTAACTACGTGAGTAATTCTCCTGCCTTAGTCTTTACATGTTCTACAGGCGCAGACTATTGCATCTCCCCCTTGGCTGTGGCACTGCCAAGCAGGCCAGGTTTAATTCTTGCAAAGCACAACTGACAGTCTAGAACCCTTCCAGCTCCATCTTTGTTGCCTTTACTGAAGTGTAGCCAAATTGCCTCTATTTTTTTTGGCAACTAATAGATCAGAACCAACCCCAAAATTCCAGTTACAGATCAGTCTCACAGAGACAGGAATTACTGTCTCCTTCCCTGGGACCTGAAGTCTCTCCATAACGCCTTATGTTTTAAAACCTTTGAAGCCAGTCAGTAAAGCACTGCTCACCTTCCCACATGCTCCTTTAGCACAACTGTGTTCCACTTCAAAACATCAAAACCATGTTTCATGTTTTTCCCTAGAGCTTAAACTTGTGTTTTAACAAGTCAAATCTCACTTTGTTATTTTCTGCACATTTTTCCAACCTGGCGAGGCCTGCCTGCCTGCCTCCCTGTTCAGTACTGCTCATGGTTCTCGCTGGCTTTTCCAGTTCTTCCCAAGACAGTTTTCCTCCAGATTCCTTGAATTCCTCGACTGGTGTTTGAGAAAGTAGCCTTCCTAATAATAACTAAAAAAAGAAGAGAAGAAAAGAGAGGGAAGAGAAGAGAAGAGAAGAGAAGAGAAGAGAAGAGAAGAGAAGAGAAGAGAAGAGAAGAGAAGAATGCAATAAGCCAGCAAAGCAAGTTGCAGAGCCAGTCCAAAGTGGCAGACTTTGCCATCTGTGTGAGTACTAACCAGATACAGAAAAATGCAAACACAAAAGGATTATTTTTTTGCCTAAAGAAACAAATTAGTTGAAGATCTCAAAAATGGTAATGTCTCTGCTTTTCCCTATAGCTGGCATTATTCACTGATCTTTCAGAGAAATTAAGGCATGGAGATTTAAAGGGATTTGCCCATGTCAGCACGAGAAAAAGAAGATCACACAGAGATGTCCTGATTTTTGTTCTGTAAAAGCAAAATCTCATTTAATATATGTCTATCTATATATATAGTTTGGTTCTAGACTCTGGTATCAGTGTCCTCAACAGCATACTCCAGTTTGATGAATTTCAGCTAAATGTTCAGGAAAATGAACAGATATAACATCAGCAATAGAGAACCCACAATCAAACTCAGTTTGGCTTCAGAGGCAAGATTTCACTTGCAATGTCTCATCTTATTTCAAGTGATTTCATTTCTCTTTCTAATTGCTCTCTAGTTACACAATCCCCCCTTGTGGTATGGTACTGAGTTCTTAGCAAGTGCTTAATTAACAAAACCAAAAATTATCATCTTTCTTCCTTCTCAGATTGCTAGGGAAATAGCTTCATTGACATATTTTCTAAAAATTATCCATTTCTGGTTGGCTGTGTCTGAGAGCAATGAGATGAGTAACTGCAAAGAATGTGAAGCAAAGCTAAAGAAAAGGAATGACCCTCCACCCTCCGACATTTCTTTTTATGCAATGAACTAAGAGCAAATCATTTAGTTCTGGTTACTGGGGCTTGACTTAAGCACAATCTCTCACAAAGCGCACGGTGTATTTCAAAACAATGTAGCCAGTTAAAAAACAAACAAAACCAACTACAAAGAAAGGTGGACTTCATTCTCTCTGGAAAAAAAAATCAAGAAAAATGACAGAAAGAGATGATTAATATTCCAGATGGTAGCATGGTCTGTAATTAAAACATGATATGCCAAAAGATTATAGCCAAACAAGAAGCCTGCCCTCATCCGCTTCTTAGTATTACTAATTGTACAGTTATTAGGCCAAACAGTGGCTTTTCCTCATTATACTAATTCCTTTATTTGCTGTAGAGCTCCTGTTTTAAAGCCGCAGGACCAGAAAATCACTTTATGACATGAATAACCCAGCAGAGAAAGAGAGGGGCACTTGTGAATGACGGGGAGAGGGATTCATGAACGGAAGAAGCATATGGCATGAAGGAGCCCCTTGTCACTTTTCCCTTCAAATCTCTTTCTCACAGCCCCCAAGCCAATGCTTGGCCAAAAATTCTTCTCTTGATCTCTCCCACTCCAGAGGTTGCTTCTTTATGAAGAAGGGGGTCATGGATGCCAAGTGTTTGGGGGGAAACCCAGCCCAAGGTCTTGTAGGGAAGCTCCTCCTGTGAAGAGTGTATTGTCCCAGAGGTACAAACCCAAGGGGCTTGCAGTGCCAAAAGAGCTGCTGTCATTGGAAAGCCTGTACCCCACCATGCTGGTTGTCTTTTGTAGTGCTTCACCGTATCACTGAACTGTGATACGGTCATCAGAGTGCCCCATCCACTGCACAGCAACATAAAGCTGAACATTTCCACTCCACCAAGGCAAGCCTGACCCCACACAGATGAACTAGCTGGGTCCAGCTTGCTAAATGTCCTTCCTGTATCTGTACAGATGCACATTCAGGTTTTCAACAGGCATCGTATGCATAAGATGAAGGATGTGGGGCAGTTTGTCCATGTGGGTAACATGCGTACGATTTGAATACCCATTAAAAACATTTCCCCACTGAAACTCAGCAGTTTTTAACTTCAAATACATGCTGTACTTAATCTAAACAGAGCTAAAAGAGAATGTGAAGAATTGGATGTCTTTCAAAGTCCCAACAGACCAGCTTTTCAAATCTCAGACCACCCTTCATCTGATTATTTGTGGGCCTAATGAAGTAATTGCAGAGTGGTGGCCTGATTTCCTCAAATCAAACGTCAACAGTCACCGATCTCCAGGAGTTTACGCAGCTTGGTAGCACAGTGACTCTGCAGCATGGGGCCCATACATGTTTTTCATATTAGGGAGCAGATGGAAGCTGTAATTCCCTCTGGAGCAGAGGGATGCCTTTCAGCAAACAGTGGCAGATGACATGCTCGTTTCTGGAAATGTTTCCACTTCTATCCAACAGATCAATGGGCTGTGATGGAGAAGTAGCTGAAACAGTCAGACACTGTCAGACAGAACACTGCAGAAGGAATGAGGAAATATGACGACAGTCTCATAACCTGCGAGTCTCTGCGTATCTGGTGCTCAGCACAGGGACTAACCTCTCTATAATGCCAGTAGATTGGGTTATGGTGCCCAGGCAAAGAACTCTACAAAGCCGCTTTTAGAAATGGAGACCCCATTAGCGCTGACAGCATCTTGCTATTTCTGAATAAATATGCCATTTTTCACTAGGTGGGCTTTACAGATGCTCTAACCTTTCTGTACAGAAGACAGTGCAGCCACTGCGGTGGCAGGATGGCTGTGGTCTCTTTGCAAGTTTGCCTGTGCTCAGGAGGTACAGAGTGCTTTTTCTTGAAGTCACAGGTTTTGCAGTCCTGCCTGCAGCAGGGTGAAGCAGCCTGCCAGCTGTCTGAGGGAAGTAAGCTGCAAAATACAAACCATGGTTACTCCTTTAAAATGAAAATACCTAGGCTTGCTGTCTTTCAGCCTTCTTTTAGGCATGCCCATTTGTTCTGTCAGCAAGGCAGCCACTGGGGAAGTCAAGGGGCACAGAGGGCTTCAAGCATCCTCTGAGCTTGACAAGGAGACTCTCATGAAGAAAATGTTCAGAACTTTTTAATTCAGCCTTTGCAAGGCAGTACCCACCAAGACTATTTCCCCACCCTGCTTTCCCTTACTCCTGGCAAGGAGAGACCAAAGCCTACCTTCAGGAAAATACATGGGTACAACTTAGAAAGAACATAAAGTAGAAAAGGGAGAAAAAACTGGAAGTCTATGAAAATACAGAATATGTGGCTTACAGTGGCATCTTACACTGCTATATGTTTTTAAAAGGTGTACAGATTTGTTTCTCTTTCATGACACTGATTATATACATTCCCAGACTCCAACAGGTTGCTTAAAATCCCACCTACTGCATAACCTGGATATTTCCAGCACCCTGAGTTTTCTGGAGTATTAATCTTAGTGCTCATGCACATCGACTTAGCCCATTTCTGAGCTATACAAAATCCCTCTAGCAAATTCTGCGACTGCCTCAGCTCTGACCTACATCTTCTTGGTTGCCTAATTCAAATCTCCTGCCCAAAGATCACCTGTCAAAGCATAGATGCCAATCTGTATGCTAAGGTGCAGCCAAGCACTCTGTGACAGATCAGCTCCTGTTCCCAGAGGTGAAAGGCCACCAGCTGTGTGAGCTGTCCTTCCTTCCTCTCTCCTGACTGACAACTGTCAGCAACCAGCTCTCTAATTCACGCTGCACCGCAGGAACTAAATAAGCAACTACATTAGGCAATTACTGCAATAAATGCCTTCTTTCTTCCCTCATTTCCACTACCAATTTGTTGTTGGAGGCAAAAGACCACCTTGTTGGAGTGGCTTAATTTTTTTAATTGCAAAATAACCACCTTGCTGACATTTGGGTTCTGGTACATGTTTAAAAATCCATTTAAGTGAACATAAAGTCAGATGGGCTGTAATGCAATGCAAATTTGGAAGTCTTTCCTTTTAATTCTGTTGAGCTTTTGCCAAGCTCAGGCATCCTCTATGGCAAACAAAAAGTCCTCTCCGATGAAACCAAACTGTGTGGGTTTTTTTATCCTACTGTTACCTGATTTTTATCCTCAACCATTTAAACTTTGAAATTGAGCTTGCCCAGCGTACTTAAGCACACATGACTTTGCTGCTGAGGCCAGTCCATCCTGCCCAGTGGCGAATGCAATGAAGGGAACCTGAGATCTCAGTTGTGCTATTTAACTATGCCCAGCTATATGCTGTGCATTTAGACAGAGATTTGCCTTTTACACATAGGTAGATCTTTTCCATGAATGGCATTATCTGATTATAAGGCCCAGGGCTGATTTGGTTAGACGAATTTCACTTGAAGCTGGAAAACTAAATACTCCTGGCAGTCAAAGGCAAAATAACTCAGTAAGCTGACAACACATTCAAAATTAATTCTGATTTTTAGAAGAGAACTTCTTGGCAAGTTTGAATTTCCTACCAACCTGACTTTTTGTAAACATGCAGCTCACTATTTATTGAGCAATATTAGAGGTCTGAAAAACTACTGAATGCTGTCGAAACAATTGAAGCATTCAGATATATGAGGAAAGTGTGACGTGGTACTGATTTATTTAGTGTGAAAACAGATTTGTATCAAAGTAGATATCTACAGCTGAAAAGTCAAAACCTGCAAATTTACACTCAGTTCTCTTCAGTCATCTGTGTGTGCATCACAGTGCATGTATTTTACTTATATTTAATATATGTATAATTTCTCATCGTAAAAGTTTGTTTAGCTGTTTCCTCATATGTGTTGAGATACATGTGGAACCAAGGGTTGATAAGCCCCTGTTTCACAACCACTTCTACTTATGCCACCCTGAGCTGCAGAGCATCAGCATGCTCTTTGCTTGGCATCCCGAGGGAAAGGCAGCTCTGAAATGAGGTGCAATGCAGTGTGCCCAAGAGGCACAGCTCCAATGAAGTGCCATGAGCTACCCGTGGCAGTTTCAACACTTTCTGCTCCTATAATGAGCTGCTGTTACCACAGCAAGGAGAGTCAATAAGAAGAACAAAGCTGCAAACCAAACTGTTTGTACAGAAGAGAAAAGGACAGGACAGAGACAGATGTTTAAAAACTCGTGTCATATGGCCATGGATCTGTAGGATTGTCAGTCACATCTGCAAAGTCTGCATGGCCTCTCTCAAAAACACTACCCTACACAAGCAGATGAGTATTCACATGAACATGCAAGCCCTGTCTTTGCCTCCTGTTGCAATATCCTCTTAGTGTTTTCCACTGAGCTTGGTATATAATATGTGCACATGTGGGCACACAGCAAGTTATTCAAGGGAAAAAGCAATCATTGGAGCAGACAGAGATTTAAAAGTCTCCAGTTTTGAAAGGCATCATGGCAAGAGCAGGTGGTTTCACTCACACAAACAGGAGCTAATTGTAGGGTTGGTTCTGGCCTACAGGCTCTCTTTTTTATGGTTGTCCATAAAGTCTTTGACTGTTCTCTGTAGTTAGTGACCGCATGCACAAAGAGGTCTTTCATTAGAAGTGCTTTATAGGAAGCGAGAGCACCGAGTAAATGACACCCTAATGTTCCCTTTCAAAGCTGGAGTGGTTTAACAATGACGATTGTCAGTGTCCCACCATGCATTCCTCCTGCCCGTTGTCCTCCTGCTTGCAATTAAGCTTACAAATGTCTAATATTTAGCTAGCCTCCAAAACTTTGGCAGTACGTGTTTAGGAGTTACTTTGGGAAGATCCAAAGGAAGAGCTTTGTTTGAAGAGCATGGCTGCAATTCCATGTTACAGCAAGTGCTCATCAACCACTTCACTGCCATGAGAGGCATGTGAACTTAGCACTGCCAAGGACCAAGCCCTGCGGCTGTGCAGTGGGCAGTCAGGAAAACCTAGCAAGAATTCAGAGGCCCAGTTTATTTTCAGGGAAAAAAAATACCCTTTTGCTTCTGGAAAGTCCAATGGGAATTTCTGTGTCCATCCTTAAGTGTGATGCTCGTTTAAACTGGAGGCACAAGCCAGCTCCAACTATAGATCTCTGTGCCCATCTGCAGTATCAACATCCGTGACTTTGTAGCCCAAAGGAGATGGTGTTACTCATTCCTGTTTAATTTACTGCAGCTTCCTGCATTAGAGATTTCTGGGTCTTTGGTCATTTGATGCAGAGATAGAAACAGCAACTGTCACAAGATCCTATTTTTTCCATTAACTGTGTGCGCTAAACTGAACTGTCTTACTGACAGTTGATGGTGGAGAAGTTGCAGGCGTTATAGCTGAAAGTATCAGTAAGTATGAAACTGAGCATTGCTAAAGCCTGCAAATTCCATATGAATTCGAATTAGAACATTAAGTGATAGCATGTTAAGTGGAAAAGGAAAACGTCCCATTTCTGAAGGCAGAGGGTTTTCTGCTTCCCTCTGGAAAGGAATTTCTGTTTACCCACATTAATTAGGACAGTTGTGTTTCAGTAAGCCAGTTCTATTTTTATAAGGCACTGTACTTTTCAGAGACTTCATATCAAAATCCATCTTCTTGGGGGAGTAGAAGCAAAGGATTGTATGAAAAACAAGTCAAGAACAACAAAGATTACACTCACCGAGTCATGTGCAAGACAAATTTACAACAGCAGAACAAATACACCTCAATATTTTCATCATCACTCAATTTTAGCTCTTCTGATATTTTACAAAATACTTCTGACAACGTAGATTATTAATGGGGATTTTATGTACCCAGCCTTGTTTGAATGATGTGACTACAAATGCTTGCAAAACAAACAGAAAAAGAAAAAAAGAAAGAAAAGAAAAAGGGGAAAAAAGCCCACAGATGAATACTAAGTAAACATTTAAGTGAATACTAAATAAACATATTTAGAACTATTGAAAAAGTAGGTAATTCTTCATCCCTGCTATGGATTTTAATTGCATTCTGTTTAACTGAAATACCGGCTGATAGAAATGTGATATATTTTTATGTTAGTTTGGAGGGGAAATGGTGGTGGTGGGGTTTTGAGCTTGAAAAATTAGCATTCACAAAGCCAGACAGCCAGGTGTTTTGTCTGTAAGAGATAAGCATCTCATCTCTCTCCCAGTTTTGTTTGACAGATGAGCACTATCCCATCATTTTTGAGGCATATCAGCCAAATTGAGATCTTCCAGCTGCACCCTTTGGAGCAGAGCAGTAAAATGGTGCATGGGATGTATACATTAGTAGGTAGCTGTCTAAAGCGCGGTTGGAGATACTTATGTTTAGGAAAAGCTAGCTACAAATGTATGATACAGATCATCCTAAGTAAGAGTTGGGCTGTAGTCACATGGACTATTTGCTGTATCAGCAAAGCCAGCTTAGGAAACTCTTGCTTTCCTTTGTTTTCCCTCATGGTCTCAGCAACATATATTAGGCTTTTTTGACGTCTTGCAAAGACAATAGTCACTCTCTGGAAATCCTGTCCTTTCCACTGACCACAGAGGGAGCCCAGGTGACTAGCCTGCGACAAGGAGTCGAAGTGCCAGACATTTGAAACAGGTAGAGATAAACCCTCAGAGGAGAGAGCAAATGCTGAGGCTGTGCTCTGTTAGGCTATGAACTGCTGGTGGGTCCTTCCAGGTAAGCTAGTGTTGTACCTGTCAGTCATTCAGCACTAAGTCCAGGCTCTGACCTGAGCTTTATTACTTCTAGCAGAAGCCAGGTGCTACCACTCCTCACTTCCTCACAAAAGCTTTAGCTCTGCTCAGGACCTGGCAAGTAGGTGGGAAATCTAGGAAATCTCTGGTTTGAACTCCAATTTGAGTTTCATTGGGCAACAATAATCGTCCTGTAAGGTATTTGTGCTCCTAAACCCATCTACAAACCACAGGAGACAATGCTGACAGAGTCCAGATGACAGAATTGTGTGTGACCAAAGTCCACAAGAGATTGGCTCTTGCTTGTACTAGGACCAGATTTTAACTGGGCTTCTGTCATGACATCACCAGAGCCTATTATATTCCTTATAACCCTCCAAAGGTCGCCTTTGTCCTATTGAAGATATCGTGGTGCTGCAGCAAGGAGAAGGCAGGATGCTCTCATTCTGCCCTCATTTGCACAAACTCAGCACTGCTCCCTAGCATGTCCCATTCCTTGGTCTCACCCTTTATCATTGTCAGGGTGTTCCTCAGGGCCTTTTTTTTCCCATCTTATCATTTGTCCCCAAGCCTTGCCTGAAATCTTTATCCTAACACCTCTTGACACATCTGAACCACCATACTATTGTCAGACATTCTGGGCATGCAGAATCCAGCAACTTGTGCCACGTTCCTGTGAAGTAACGCATTTTCCATGTCTTGCTTTGACAACTTGGCACTGGGCAACTGAAGTCTTTTTTTGAAAGTGCTAAAAATAATTGCTCTTTTTGTTGTGAAAATCAGGATTAAGCTGCTCTTCTATGCTAGGAACGTGTAGGGTTTCCTGGAGGGAGTTGGAGACTCACTCCTTCAAGGCTATTTTTAGAGCATCAAAGACAAGTTCCATAAACATGTACTAAATAGATTTTGATTTTTTTTTTTTCCAAAAAACTCAGCATTTTTTTGGAAAGCAGTGCTTTTTAGCACATTTGATCCCTTCTTTTTTTCTGAGTTGGTGCTTCTTTGCTGTTTGAACTTCAACTACAAAAATGAAGAGATGGTTGGTAGCAACAAGTTCTCCATCACCTCTCCACCTTTTTTCTCTCTGCCCTTTGATGGCAAATACACTCCTCTTGCATTTTCAAAGGGTATTCCAGGTCTGGGCATCATGAACTCAGGGCTACGTTCTTCTGGGTTATTTTTGACAGTCTGCTCCTCTCTGGGAACATGCACAAAAGACAGCTGATGACTGGCTGCAGCAGAAGCAACTGTACTGCTCTACTAATAACCTGTTGAGCAAGGGGAACTGTGAAACACAGGACACGAGGCTGATGTATTTGACAAGCTGGTTGGACTGTCTTCTCAAGTTATCAGTGGCTGCAAGAGGAATCCTGTCTCCTCCTCCTTCCCCACATCAAAGCTGTATTAAATAAATGTCCCAGGAAAGATCTGGAGCTGGCCACAAACATCTCTGCTACTCATGGACTGATGCTCCAAATCTCACTTTTCAGGGAGGGTGCATACAGAGCTGTTCTATTTGCTTTTTTGGGGGGGGGCATATTTTAAAATTAGTCTGCAGGCAGCAGCAAAAGCCGTAGCACATTATGCTAGCCTCACACTTGATGAATCCTGTAAAACAGCCAAGTGGTTTGTCTGAAAACATTTTGGAACTAGAGGCACCCAGCAGTGCATGCAGCTTAGAAAAGGACTATTTTCCTAGCAAGCTTTCCCACAGTGCCTTTGTATACCCACGGATCTCCTTCGATAACTTTGTCTCCTTCATATTGCCATTCTCCCCTGATGTTACAGGCTCCAACAGAGCATCCTTGAATACCTCAAAACTTGATGATACACAGGATAAAGCACCTTCATGCCATTTAGTGGAAATTTTCTTCATCACACAAGCTATTTGCTTGGCCAGCTGGGTGTGCTTCCCTCCAACATCTGCAGTGCGATCCTGCTGATACAGGGCACTGAATCACACATTTTATAAGGGCAATTTCTGCTTTTGCAACTGGCCCAAGCTCTTAGAAAGATGCTGGTTATATCTACAAAGACAAGTCATATAGTGTGGAAACTCTCTTCTGATTAAATATTTTCCAGTCTGGACATTTCCATTCTAAGCTAACCTGCTAACATTAGGAATGAAAGGTGAACCACTGCTCCTAAGAGCGTAGGAGACCTTATGAGTATGTCTGTGAACAGAAGGTTTTGGAAGTTGGTCATCTTCACATCTATAGTTTCAGTTTAAACAGGTGATGACTGAAGGAGTGGAAAACAGTGGTCAGTGAATATAAAAATAAATAGAGATAGCATGGTGAAAATGAGAAACAGATCTTAGAAATGTTCACTAAAATTTTAGTGTCCCTAGGAGCTGGGGGCACAGGTAGGATTCAGTAAGACAGGCGGTGGAATAGTTTGTTATGGATGTGTTGACTTTTGTTACTAACTTTTATATGAATACAGCTTCATTTTGGCCGGTATTAGCATCCCCATGGTGCCACATGGAATTCCAGAGCTTTGACTGCAAGCACTTGCTCACCATTTCTGGAAAGTTGCTCCTGAAGATTTGGTAGCCAGAAACTTTTTCACATAGCTGCAAGGTATATGGAAGTTAAGAAGTCTAGAGACATCGGGGGGTGGGTTACTCTGCCTGGGCAGAAAATGCTGTTGTGCCATTCATGGAACAAGCCTCTGAACTCTCAGTCTCCTCCTTATTATTGATGAGGAGCAAAATGGCAGCAAGCTGTACAGCAGTACTTTGAAAGCACCTTGATGTAAAGATACATAAGAGGGCAGCAGGAGGGCTGTTCTTAACACCTACATTGTTTTTGCAACTTTTTTGGCTACTAGTTAAATAGTGAGTTACAAATAATGCAAGGGTTGGGTTGGGGTTTTTTGGGGGTTTTGTGGGGTTTTTTTTATATGCACATTTTATACTGGTATTACTTTTCTTTTTAACACATCTGCCTTAACTTTTGGCAACACCCGGGTTACATATTCAATTTGCTTTTTAACTCATCAGCTTGTAAACTTTGAACAACTGACATGCTCCATCAAAGGAAGAGAAAAACCAAAACAAGAATCCCATTAACCTCTGTTACCCACATAAACTAATTAACTCTAACCCCTCCCCAATTATCCCTGGAGAGGGGAACTGCTTTTATTAGCTTCCTGCTCTTTTTCACCCCTCTTCTCTATGGCTGCTTGCCTTGCTTGTGAGGAGCAAGGTGCTGATGTGCCTCCATCTGTGGCTGCCCTCATAGCCCCCAGGGCTCTGCAAGCACCAGGCTGCTGCGATATGCTGAGCCCACATCCCTCCTTGGCCACAGTGTCCTTCAGGTGCCCGAAGGAAGGGGAAGAGGCTGCTTTTCACTACAGCTTTTCGTCACACCTGGTTGTTCAGCCCACAGTCAAGGGTGGTGACCCTTATCTTCTGACCTTGGATTACATTTCAGGTTTTAAATGGGCTTCCTGTCTGCTGATTAAAGCTTGTTTGTTCAAAGCAAAAGGATTAAAAAGAGTAATTATAATCCTGCTAATTTATGTGATTCTTCATGCTAAACCATGCCTGCATGCATAGACATCTGTGAGCACACGTGCCTGGGACATTTTTTACATACATTTGTTTGAAACCTGTGCCAGCAGTGAGGGAGACAAAGATTATTAACTGGCTGCTGTTAGTCCTCTCTGTGCCATATATATGTCAACACGCACCACTATTTTTCCTTAAGAACTAACTAAAAGCCGTGAGGAATTTCAGCATGCTAAGCTCTGGTTTCTGAATTATTATTCAATAAGTAACATGACGCAAAAGGTGAGAGCAACTGTGGCTATCCTATCCAGCTCCACACAGCTTTTTGGTCATCTCTTTTATCAAACTGAGCTACAATTACACATTTCCAATGCACTGCATACTGAAGACAGATACTGAGCATGTGGAAGCAAATAACATGCACTAGTATCTACTGTAGGTACTGCATGAAGGTGAAGGGGGTCTCAGCAAGAGTCCAATAAAACAGAAGGCAGCAAGTAGGGGGAACTGTATTCCACGCTTGCAGAAGAGATTGCCAATAGCAGGTCTGGAACTGTAACCATCACGATCGGCATCACACAGAACAAGTGGATCAATTCAGAGCTCAAATCAAGAAAGAGATACAGGGCTCTTGGCAACCCTCTCTCAGTTATTTTGCCTTGCGGAAGGTGTCAGATGGACAGTCCTGGAAACTGAGCTCCTCTTTGCAGCTGGACAGGGCAGGCAGCCCAGTGCAGACCCAAATAAAACCTAGAGGGGGTCTGAACTCAGTCATAACTTGATCCAATGGTGCTTGAGGGACTGACTCATCACCTGGGCTAGGAAAGTTGTTTGGATTGCGATTTGGTGAAGACCCAGGTGAGCCAATAACTGGACCACAGTCTGTGATCCCTCTCCAGTGAACACTTACAGTGTACCCATGGAACATAGAGAGGGCCCAGGCGGCCATGGCCAAAACACAGGATCCAGTCAAACTTATCCTTACAATGTCAACCATAAAAATACTAATTTCTCTAAAATATCCAGCTAGCACACTTTGAGGGACAATAGGTATTATACTGTTTTTTTCTCCTGATAAGTACTACAGATGCAGACAGTCATTGAGGCATGCTCTACCATGCCCACAGGGTTTTGCTTCTGGTTTTGTTGCCTTCCCATTACCAGCTAAGCAGCAGTGCTACAGAAACCTGCCTTGCCTTCTTTTCTGTAGGGATGGCTCAGGTTTATTTCATCCAGGGTGTATGATACTTTAGTATTACCAATTAAGTAACTAAAAAAATAAGGAATTAATCTGATGTGCAGGCATTATAGAAGTGGCCCACATTACAGAGAGTTGAGCTTTGATGTGCCATCATGGCTACAGCAAGTCTCTACCCATTCCATCTGCGTTGGTAAATTTGACCACTTTTCTTCTAAGGATGCAAACCAGATCCAAATCCAGGCAGTCTCCCCAGCTTATGTGAGAGCATCCCTTGGAAAAATAACTGCCAGCCCATCCTCCTCTTCGCTTTCCTTCTTTCTTGTCTGAGACGAGCCCCATGGTGCTCAGCCCACTGCTCACCAGAGGTGCTGTGAGAGGGAGCTGGGTGACCACCAGAGTGGTGTTACTACATAGAATAACCCCACTGTTCCCCATGGTGCCTGTGGGCATGAGGATCAGCATGCTGGTGGTGCCAGTGTCCAGTCAAAGCAGCCCATCTCCCATCTCCACAGTGGTCTCTCTTGCAGCGCATGGGCTTTCCTAGCTTAAGCCCACAAAATGAGTGTCCCCATCTTTTTCTCCTCACTCCAACTCCATGCAAGAGTGTAGCACTAGCAGCAGCTGCAAAATTCAGGCAGCAGATTAGAAATGCTAAAAATTTTCAGAGCTCCCTCCCCTTCCTACTCTTTGGGAAACTGCTTTCAATCACTTTATGTACTGAAAACAAACATGAAAGGAAAAACTCTCCTCTGCCTTCAGTTGTCAGAGCAAAAAACTAGAATTCCCTGAGCTCTTTTCAGAAGTGCTAATATTCTCCCCTAGGCCTTCATTATATCGCACTCAGATCTGCAGTCCTCTGCACACAGACAGGGAGGGAACAGCCTTAAAAAGTTGGGCCACTTTATTTATTTATTTGTTTGTTAAAAATAGAACCAAAAATTTGCCAGCACCAGTGAACAGCAGGTCAGAGAGTGGGATAAAAAGGGAGCCTTTGGTTCTAGCGGTAATCGAACGAGCAATGCTCGGTCAGCATGACAGGGGCCCCTGGCCCAGCCCAGAGGGGTCTTCTTCCTCTAGCCTGGTGTCATGGTTTAAGCCAGTCGACAAGTCAGCCACGCAGTTTCTACTCCCCCCCACCCCCCTCCTGGAGGGATGGGGAGGAGAATCGAAAGAATGTAACTCCCACGGGTTGAGATAAGAACAGCCCAGTAACTAAGGTATAACACAAATCACTACTGCTGCCACCAATAATAATAATGATAAGGGAAATAACGAGGGAAGAGGATACGATACCACCCACCAATACCCAGCCCGACCGAGCAGACAGTGCCCTTCCGGTTAACTCTCAATTACATCCCCCGGCATGACGTGCTGTGGTATGGAATACCTCTTTGGTCAGTTTGGGTCAGGTGTCCTGTCTCTGCTTCCTCCTGGCTTCCCTTCCTCCCTGGCAGAGTATGAGACTCACAAAGTCCTTGGTCAGACTAAACATTTGAGCAGTGTGTGATAACATCGGTGTTATCAGCGCTGTTCCCAGGCTGAAAGTCAAAAACACAGCGCTGCACCAGCTACTAAGGAGAAAAAAATGACTGCTACTGCTGAACCCAGGACATCTGGCACTTGCATGGCTCATGGCAACTGAGTTATGTTTCCGCTGGTATCCAGTTCTCCTTCCCTTGTTCCTAGCAGGGATTTCAAACTTCTGCCTGCTGTGACTGAGCAAAATACTGTGTTCCCAGTTCCTTGTGCAAGATGCCCAATGCATAAATTTCCTGGCTGTTCTCCCTGCAAACCATTTTGATTTTGCCAATGGCACTTCTGCTTCTAGGCTCAGGAATAGTATTTGAAATTTGAAATTGAAATTTGTTCCAAGGAACAAATAGTCTTAAAAGAAAATTCCAATTTGGGGCCATTTGTGATATTCTTAAAATCTGAGCAAACTCAGAAATCATTACTAAATTTCCCATCAAACAAAAAGGAATTACCTTTGATTTGATCAAAATCCTTTCTCATTTCAGCAACAGTAGAAGTGCTTTGTTCAGGTTGCATTATCTTATATTGCATTACTTTAGAAAAATGCTTCTGCTGAAAGGAAAGTTATTTCCAACAGGAAAATGAAACCATTCAGTAAGATGAAGATTAGAATTAATTTTTTAAAGTTTACTGGAACACTTCAGACTTATTCTATCCAATAAAATTAAATTGCAGTTAACAAATTTGGGGGAGACTTCAATTTTTAGGAAATCAGCACTTGCAACTGGAAAAAAATATACTGGGAAATATCTGGGAGTACAGGGCCAGCTTAATCCCACAGTTATGGATCTTAGTCTCTTGCTCATACAGTTACAGATCTCATTCTTTTTCTCATCTCCTTTTTCATCTATTTATAATTTGAATGAATCCAGTCTAGGCTTAACTAAAATATAACCTGAGACAGAAAACAGAAACACATTCAACATAAATGCTCTTTTCTCCTCAATTAACAGTTTTGACAGCCACGATGAAAGCATAATATACATATGCAACTACTGTAGATAATGGGTTTGAAAAAAGAAGAAATGAACTTCTGTGTTTCTTAAGCTTTCACAATGTTCGTCGTTTCACTTGAACTGTGTATTCCACCTAACACCACTGTCCATGTGCTGGCATCGTGCAAGAAATAAATCTGCTCTGTTGCACAGTGTGAGTTTGCATTCATAACAAAGGGAGTTGTGAATCTCAGCTGCGGCCAAAGGACTTGGAAATCCAACCTCAGACTTGACAGAGCCTCATTTTACCAACTTGTGAATAAATTTTGGGGCCTGTGTTGGGCCTTTACTGATGTAGCTCATGCAACCTCAGTGGGAAGATGCTAGCTTCTACTGCCTGAGCATCCAGATTAATATCACACTACAACTACTCCTAGTGAAAGGAAATAAAGGTTCAAAGCTAGGCTGAGCTTTACAGCGACAGCTGAGAGCACCCTGACAGCACCTCTGGCAAGTGGAGCCCTGGGAGGTGAGCAGAAGGCCTGTGCCTGGGTTCCAGTGCTGGGGTTCTGTGTGCGCACTTGGGCCAGCCTTCCTGGAGGGTTTTGAAGACCAAAACACAGGGTAGTTCAACCCAAAAGCCAACCAAGGAACAGGCAATGGGACAAGCAGCCACAGGGTGAAATTCCTTACTGATTCTCATCTTATGCCACCCACTTACGAGCCCCTGTACTTTATTCTAGCATATTACAATCATGTGTATTGACTAACAGCGGGACTGCACTAGCAGCACACTTACTCCTGGAATAACTCCAGCACAGAAATGACATTTATAACACACTGCCAGCAGCCATCCACATCAGCCCCCTCAATTTTTAGATCACAGTTTACAGCAGATAGAGCTTTTTTGTCTCTCACTTTATTCACACTGCCTAAAGAAGAGAGAGAAAAGGAGGCAGAAAAGCTCTAAAACACTGCTGTATTCAGCCTCTTTGAACAAAAAACCACCACCATGAAACACCATTCTAGATGGGTTTCTCAAGCACCCTGGGAAGCCATTAACCTTACCATACCATTGGAAGCATACGATGTGTATGGAACTGAAAATTCATTTAGACTTCACTTGCTACCCCAGGGCATCTTTTGGCTTTCTCCAAAGTTATAGGAGTTAGACCAGCCTAAAATTTGTCAACACTACAGCAATGGGAACAGAGACAGCAGTATGCAAATTGCTGTCCTGATATTAGCCAAAGTTTGCAAACAAGACACACCATAGGACATAAACCTACATTCATAGCAAGAATGAGAGACCAGGGCCATAACATCAGGGCCATAACAGAGTTTTCCAAGCCCAGAGCATCTTTCAAAAGGTTCTACGAGCCCTGTAGGTAAAACTTAGATCAACTGCTTCAGTGTGCTGTATAAATGCTAGGATAACAAAGTAGAAGCCTATGTTTAGGATGAACCTTCCACTCGTACAAGTTGAAAGTATTTTTAGTGTTGTGTCTCTTGAATCAGTTGGTTGTGACAGTGCTGGAAAGAACAGGTTAATTCCCCAGATTCCATTCCAGATTCCATCCCAAAGGTCTGAGCCATTTGTCCACTGTCTGTGGCCCTGGATTTGAGTGGTTTCATATGCACTACCTTAGTTTTTCTATGGCTCCACACATATTAGAAAGTGTTAGGATAAACAAACTACTTTGACAGCTGGTATCTTGTGTACTACTTGCTGCTGAGCATCTAATATGAATGCCAAGTTTATCCACTTGCATCACTGGAATAATCCTGAGAAAATCAATAATGTAGTCAAGATACAGCTATGCCATTCATATGGAAGCTGCAGTTCAGCTAGAAGCTGAACATGGTATCCCCCGGGCTGTTTTCCAAGGCCAAAGAATTTTTAACCATCATTACAGCACTGAATGCATGCCATGCAACACATGTAATACACCCCCGCTAACCCTCTCTTTTCTTTTTACTAGAGACAAAAATCTCTCTGAAGCTGAACAAATAACAAACTATATTGCCTTCTGATCTATGTTATGCCGTGAATATTAACCCTCCATCCTCAGAATATATTCAAGCCATGTGGCATTGATAAAACAACCTGGTTTTTTAAAGGCTACTCTTTGGCATGCCACCTACCTAGAGAATTTGCCTCAAATGATCCTCAAGTGCTGATTATGGTTTTCTCACTGTTCTGTTAGATCAATTCTGGCTGACAACTACTCTCAGCTAGTCTCTTCAGTGTTGATTAAGTTTGCTCTTGTAACTGAGATACAACCGAGGTCAGGCTCATAAGAAGAAGTAATTTCTTTTCATAGATGGAGGCCAGGTCCAGACCGAAGTGGATGGTCTCTTAGGGCAACAGAGGGCTTGCAAAAGTGAAACAGCCCCAGTCCTTCTATTGACATTGCTCACACCAGAGCCCTGGCAAGGCAGGGTGGCTGCTGCTTCAGCAAAGCAACAAGCAAACAGGTAAGAGAAAGCAACAACTCTGCTCTCACTGGTGGAGTTGCTGCTTTCAGCCCTTCAGGCTCCAAGGGGGTAGCAGATCTGCAGATCTCTCAATCTCAATTCATCACACAGCTTTGGCCCTGTTTTTGCCACAAGCCTTTGCTTTTGAAGCAGCAAAAATCATTTTTGCCTGTGCTGCTGAGCAGCTTGAAACAGCAATGTTAATTAGTCTCATAGACCAGATTTAGAAAAAATGGACAAGCTTTCAGGCACTCAAGTGCTTCTTATTTGATTAAGCTATTTTCTGCAAGTAGAACACATTCAAATAACAGAATAGCCTTTAAAATGGGCAACAAATCCAATTAACTGACAGGATCTGAAAGGATAGGGTAAGGAAGGGGAGATAAGGTAAAGTAATAAATTGTGAAACTGAAAAAAAAGCTCCGCATAAAATGAGATGGATTTTGGGTGTTTCTCAGCGTGAAAGGAGTGATGCAGCAACAGGAATAGTTGCTCTACAAGTTATGATCTGCTCAGTAAAAGCACAGCTGATATTTGTTTAACAGGTACAAATGGCAAAGTATGGCTGCCCAGTGGGTTCCCAACCATTCAAATTTAGAGGGGTTTATACCATCAAGGGTGGAAGAAGCTGAAGCTGGATCTCAAATTCAACCATGTCTGACAAACCACCCAAATGTGCTATCACATCTCTGCTGGTAGGTGTGGGTAGCATTGCTAAGGACTTGCCAAAATGAAGCTGTATAAATAATGCTTCAAATGCTGGTTATGCAAGGTCAGAATAGGGTAAGCTAGGGTGCAGCATGCATAGACACCCTGACTGAAACAAAAAGCAACTCACTTTTTTACTGCACATAGTACACAGCTTGCTATTCAAATGTAAAGGTCAAAAGTCAAGACGTGATTGATACTCTTCAAGGATGCCACAAAGGAAAAGAGGCTGTGCTCTTAACCACAGCACCACAGGCCCAGTGAGAAGATTTCATTTTCCTGAGGCTTAGGGTAAGATAACTGTGATGCATCCAGCTGGCATGGCTGTCAGAGAATTTCCCCAAGGCAGAGTCTGAGCCTACAGACTCCACTGGGCAAGATAAACAGATGTACCAAGCACATAGTGAGATCTCCATGAGTACACTAATCACGCTTTACACCATGTCTAGAAACAATCCTACTAAGGTTTGTTGCATGGATGTGATGACCTAGATACTTACAAGCAATACAGTAGAAGGCAGCAACATTATTCTTCTAGTTACTGGCAGGATGCCACAGCCCTATGAAATCACCGTGTGCCAGGTATGATAAATGAGCCCAGCTCTTTACTGTTAGGTGTAACCTTAGTAGGGCAAGGGAGGAAGCACAGTGAAATGGGACAGACTCAGGAGAAATACTAAAGCAAACATCTCAGCATATCTTCATGGCCTCCTTATGCCAAAATCTCCTTCACCCTTCAGCATCCTTTTCCTCTCCACTGCCAGCTACCAACAGGGATGAAATAATCAGGTTTTTCCGATGAATATTATTGGCAGGAACATCTGTTTGGAAGTACACCTTTTCAGCAAAGCTAATTGACTGTTTCTAGGAATGAGTGCTTTTTAAAAGGAAGATTTAAATCTGATGCTAAAACTGAAATTAAAATAATTCATCTTTTATAATCTCTTAGCATGACAGCAGTTAGGAAAACAACAGGGTCAACAGTTGTCTCCATGCTGAAAAATTCACATTTCCTGTTTTCTACTTTGCTTTTTACCTTCCATGTACCTGATGACTCTGCTCAGGGTTTGCTGAAGACAGAAGATTATTCATCTGAAAGTTGCAATCCCTTAATTAATGCTAATAGACACCCAAGAGGATCCCATCATAATTAGTGTGGCTCTGTTAAAATACTGGAGAAAATAGACTGCTCTACATATAGGCTGCTGTACCATCGGATTGACAAGCAAACTGCAAAACTACTCAAAAGCAGCACAGGGCTGCATCCTGTTCCATTTCCATTTATGTCGCTCTACTGATGATACCATGAGATACAGTGGTATAAGCCCCATAATTCAGTGGTGAATCTGTTTTAGTTAAGGTTCTAATTTAGTTAGACTCTAGGCCCTGAGAAGGCTGTTGTTCCTAAAACACCCCAACCATTCTGGTGTGTCTAATATTAACCCTGGCAATACACTACTGGACCAGAGCAGCATCACCACAAATACAACCTGAGTTGTTCAGAACCAATGTTGCACTTCCGCTTGCCATTGATCTGCCTTTTGCTCATTAAAAGCAGTGATGAAACTCATCCTGGTTTCCACAGAACAAAATCCAGCCCATCTATGACATGTGGCTAAAAAGCCACAACTAGTTGTCAGTGTCTATTAGTTCTGCACAGTATCTGTATGTAGGCAGAAATAGATTAAATTTTATTTTATGATACAAGCACTATGTAGACTAATATTTTCTAACAACTCAATTGGCTCCCCCTTCAGTTCTGCTGCCCAGGCAACAGTCAAATCATCACGCTGAAGAGGCCTGCCTGGACATTATACACCCATGAGTGAGTTAGATATGCTCATATTTTGCAAGGAATTCAGAACACCAGGAAAAAGGCCATTCAGCATCCCAAGAGAGCCAGCACATTCAGAAAGATTAAACACAGCAATGATAGACAGCTCCAGTGAGTATTTTTAAATGGCACCTTGCCATGTGAATGTTGAAGTGCGGATTTTATTAACTAACTTTTAGTTAATTTCCTGTCCAGTGGGATTCAACAATCAAGAGACTTCTCTTTTCATGTGAGTAAAAACACTGCAGTGGAAAATCCTAGGTAAGCATATTCCCACTGTGTCTTTTAACAGTGTCAAACAGCTTGAGGGGAAAAAAAATAGAAGAAAAAAAATAAAGCAGACTCTTGAAGTTGTGTCAACTTTTGACGTTGTTCCTGAATCCTCTTTAAATACTGTGGCTGAAATCCTCACCCTCATGGCAGCAAAAGGAAAGCTCTGCATGAACTCCTGGAGCCCAGACTCCACTTACACTCAGTAATACTTCTACTTCACTACCCCATCCTTCCTGCTTTTCTTGCTTTCTCAGTCTGCCTCTGCCCTCCCTTTTAGCTCATGCATTAGTGTAATAATTTCTAAATTAAAAATTAAAGACACTAAATACATACAAACGTCAGAGCTAAAAATCTGTGTCCAAGCCTCATTGTTAATTCTTCTGCCTTGCTTCAATTCCCCTAGGTTCTTGTTTCTGTGGTTTCTAGCTGTCCATGTGAGGGGTCATTTATGCCAAAAGTGCCAATTATTAGGAACAGTACACCTGCCCTATTGGGAAGAGGTGAAGAACTAGATAACCTGTAAGCAAGTGCCCAAATGCAATGCAGGACTTAGAAGGCAGCTGAGCTTTATCTGGTCTGTGGGCAGAAGTTCAGTTTCAAAGGAAGAAACGCTGCAGTTGTCTCATTCTCAGCCCTGCAGTAAAGATCAGCTTTCTGATAAAACAGCAGTTAAGGGGTCTTGCAGTTAAGGTGTCTCTCTTACCGGGCAAAGATAAACCTCACATTTTTCTTACCAGAAGAACACAAGCAGTGGTTCAGCATTTGGAGGACTTTACATCTACGTTCAGTTCTGTGTTTGGGCTGATCCTTCCCTAATTCCTATGGCAAGTAATAAGGAGCAACTGAAGAGTGTTACTTGACTCCATATGATATAACAGAGGAAACAAAAGGACCTGAGCTAGACAGAAAGAGAACATTTCTAAGTGCTTTGTCAAGTCCAGATACCAATGAGAATCTGAGGCAATTTGGCTTCTGTTAACCACTTCAGAATAGGAGTCAATCCTTTCCCTAGCACATATGTATCTATCTACCTACCTAAGTATATATAGCATATATGTTATAGAAAAGATACATATACACAGTATACACATGTTAAACTATTCACATGTTCTTAAATAAAAATAAGACCCTACAGCAATAAGCAGATCCAAGCATCAAACTTGTAAGTTTTTATTACCGAGAGTGAGGAGAAATATTTTTTTAAGAAATGAAAGTCACAAAGGGTGTGCCTGTCTCATTTTTGTTCCTCTTCAGTTACATACTCTGCACAGCATGTGGTGGTTGTCTGACAGTGAGATTCTTCAAGTCCTGTACACCACAATGCTGAGTTTGAAGGACCAATGCTACAAACAGCATGGCTTCAATTCATCTTTGTTTTACTAATGCCTTGTGTCTATTTTTACAGCCTATTTGAGCATTCCTTGCTCTACAATGGTGACATAGTTTTAATTTACAGCAGTCAGACTCCTAGGAACATTGCTCCCCAGCAACAGGCATTTTGACCTCTGCACTTTTGGATGCTCATAACCTCTTAGAAACTAAAATATAAGCCCGCCCCCCCAAACTCAAAAGGATGTTTGTCTGCAGAAGAGAAAACTTACGCAATGTCTTTGGCTGCTGTCTCTGCTCTTGTCTCCTAACACATCTAAAAGAGATGCTGTCCTCTCTGGGTGTGTCTACATTATTGTTTCAGTTCAGCAAATCTCCCAATCATTTTCACTAGTCAGACTTTGCGACACATCACGCTGTTGGAGATTATGAATCAGATTCCTTTTTACCTTGCAATTTAATTGGAAGATGTGCCCCAAGACTGCATTCGGTGTTCTTCAACCACTAATGGACATGCAGCTCCTGGTACCAAACTAGAGTTAGTCCACAATAAAATCACCAAATTTATATGATGCAAACATCAGTCCACAGCGCTGTCTGGTCCTCTCCTTTTGAAGTGTGCTACTTGATAATGTAGGCGCAGCCTCTGAAACCAGTCTCTCTTCCGCATGGCTTCCTTGGGTAGGGTCTGCTGAGCCACTGCTGGGCAGCAACCGCAGTGCTCCATCCGTAGGTCCGAGGTGCAAAGCTGCCAGTAATTGGAAAGACTGAATGGCCCCTTCCCTCCACCTTCCTTCACACTCCATTCCTGGTTAATCTGCCTCTCAAATCATAGCCCTCAAATATGACTTAATGGAAAGAGAGGTTGTGGAGTCCTCATCCTTGGAGATATTCGTAAAGCCATCTGGACACAATCTTGGCAACTGGCTACAGGTGGCCCTGCTTGAGCAGGGAGGACTGGACAAGATGACCTCTGGAGGTCCATTCTGTGATTCTCTGATACCCATTCTTTCCAACTGTACCATAAAATCTCAATTACATAGCTCACACAGCATCAGAGGATATGATGGAAAAGTTTGAGGGTAACCAGGGCTGGCAGAGGAACCTACCATAACTATCACAAAAGGATGCTTCTAATCCTAGGAGCAACACTAGGCTTGCTCTTCTACAGCTGAAAACATTTGCCCTCAAGTGGAACATCTCCCAAGTCATAGAAATGCCATTTCCATGGAGACATGGAGCCCAGGGATCTCTCTAGCAGAAAATCAAGTATTGCAGCCACTGGCAAGTGGGGTGACCCCCTGCTTAGAGCTGGGCAGAAGCCTCTGCCAGCTCATGCTTCAGCTACTGTGCTGCCTGGGGGGAAGCCAGGAGGGACAGCTGCACTGACCTTCCCCATTGCTAATGCTACCAAAAGTGTGGCAGGAAACAGCACTGTCAAAGTATATGCACAGCAGGGTACTGAGGAGAAAATGCAGATTAATTAGATCACAGACAAAAAAGAATGGTGAGCCATCTATTCAGGGTCAGCATTTTTGAGGAAGGGAAAACAAAACAGTTTTGTTTATGGTTCAGAAGAACACAATGTAAAACTTATTCGAGGTTTGAGGCAAAATATCGTCTAAATTCACAATAGGATTTTCACTGAAGTTAAATAAATTTTTTAAAGACAAAAAGAAAATGCAGGCTCAAACACTGCAGAAAACCCTTAATTTTGACTACGTACAGTAACAAGTGCTGGACTGGCAATATCCTCTAGCCAACTCTTTTCGTCAGAATTAATCATAAAAAGTGTTTCAGATGGCCACTCTGCAGCTTTACAAAGCCTTCAACAGAAGCTGCCTTTTGTGAACTGTGTAACCCATAGGACAGCAAAGCACTGCCAAAGGAGCCTGACTTATCAGTCACACACTGATATTTGGATATCACAAGACGGAACTCTCCAATGGCTCAAAAGTAATACAGGGGAAATAAAGGTTATTTAAATATATGGAGAAACAGCAGAAGTGGTATCTAAACTATGTGTTATAAATAAAAGAAATACAGAAATAAAGCACATCTTACCACGTGCTTTCATGTGATGACTTTTACCTCCAACCATAAAGTTTTGGTTGGGTTTATTGCACATAGTCAAGAACCTTCAGCTGGATTTTTAAGTATATCATGATATAGCCAAGGCCTTCAGAGTGTTTTATTTACTAATTGTCCTGGGTTCAGCAGCAGCAGTCCTGAGCAACAACAAGCCTTTGAGCAAATTAAACGTGAGATAGTTCATGCAGTAGCCCTTGGACCAGTCCGGAACGGGCCAGATGTAAAAAATGTACTGTACACTGCAGCTGGGGAGAATGGTCCTACCTGGAGCCTGTGGCAGAAAGCTCCAGGGGAGACTCGAGGTCGACCCCTCGGCTTTTGGAGTCGGGGATACAAAGGATCTGAGGCCAGCTATACCCCAACTGAGAAAGAGATACTGGCAGCCTATGAAGGGGTTCGAGCTGCTTCGGAGGTGATTGGCACTGAAGCACAGCTCCTCCTGGCACCCCGGTTGCCCGTGCTGGGCTGGATGTTCAAAGGCAGGGTCTCCTCTACACATCATGCAACCGATGCGACATGGAGTAAATGGGCTGCACTAATTACACAATGAGCTCGAATAGGAAATCCCAGTTGTCCAGGCATTCTAGAAGTCATCATGGACTGGCCAGAGGGCAAAGATTTTGGAATGTCACCAGAGGAGGAGGTGATGCGTGCTGAAGAGGCCCCACCATATAATAAACTGTCAGAAAGTGAAAAGCAGTATGCCTTGTTTACTGATGGGTCCTGCCATACTGTGGGAAAGCATCGGAGATGGAAGGCAGCTGTATGGAGTCCTCAACGACAAGTTGCAGAAACTGCTGAAGGAGAGGGTGAATCGAGTCAGTTTGCCGAGGTGAAAGCCATCCAGCTGGCCCTGGACATTGCTGAACGAGAAAAGTGGCCAGTACTTTATCTCTATACTGACTCATGGATGGTGGCAAATGCCCTGCGGGGGTGGTTGCAGCAATGGAAGCAGAGCAACTGGCAACGCAGAGGTAAACCCATCTGGGCTGCTGCATTGTGGCAAGATATCGCTGCCCGGGTGCAGAACCTGGTGGTGAAGGTACGCCATGTAGACGCCCATGTACCCAAGAGTCGGGCCACTGAGGAACACCAGAACAACCAACAAGTGGATAAAGCTGCTAAAGTGGCTCAGATGGACTTAGATTGGCAACATAAGGGTGAATTATTTTTGGCCCGATGGGCCTATGACACTTCAGGTCATCAGGGCAGAGATGCAACATACAGATGGGCCCGTGATCGAGGGGTGGACTTAACAATGGACACTATTGCCCAGGTTATTCATGAGTGTGAAACATGTGCTGCAATTAAACAAGCCAAACGGTTAAAGCCTCTTTGGTATGGAGGACGATGGCTGAAGTATAAATATGGGGAGGCCTGGCAGATTGATTATATCACACTCCCACCAACCCGCCAAGGCAAGCGCCATGTGCTTACCATGGTGGAAGCAACCACCGGATGGCTGGAAACATACACTGTGCCCCACATGACTGCCTGGAACACTATCCTGGGCCTTGAGAAACAGATTTTGTGGCGACATGGCACCCCAGAAAGAATTGAATCAGACAATGGGACTCATTTCCGGAATAACCTTATAGGCACTTGGGCCAAAGAGCATGGCATTGAGTGGGTATATCACATCCCGTACCATACACCAGCCTCTAGGAAAATCGAACGGTACAATGGGCTCTTAAAAACTACACTGAGAGCAATGGGTGGGAGAACTTTCAAGCATTGGGATACACACTTACCAAAGGCCACTTGGTTGGTCAACACCAACATCTACATCATCCAGATGATGGTGTCCTGGTTGGACAACTGGCCCAGCCCAGTCAGAACTTTTACATATTGTAGAGGGGGACAAAGTTCCTGTGGTGCACGTGAAGAATTTGCTGGGGAAGACAGTCTGGGTTATTCCTGCTTCAGGTAAAGGCAAACCCACTCGTGGGATTGCTTTTGCTCAGGGACCTGGATATACTTGGTGGGTAATGCGGGAAGATGGGGAAGTCCGATGCGTACCTCAAGGGGATTTGATTTTAGGGGAAAACAGCCAATGAACTCAATTGTATGCTGTTGCCTGCTATAGCCATCAACTAGAAGTCTGCAGGGCACCAGTGACTGGCCCTGACTTCCCTCCGACCATCATCCCAACAGAGAATGAACTTTGATAGAACCAGACGAGTTCTACAGTAAAGGAACGATCAGCATCAGCAGGCAACGATCCAACACTGCACACAGACTCTCCTGCCCTGAAAGACTGTTATAAGAGATGGAGCCCAACATCATGGACCCAATGGACTCTGTAGCTTTATAGGAACTGGTCCATTCACTAAGATAACAGTGCACTGAGATGAGAGTGAGGGCATATGGAAAATGTGGGATCTGAGCATGACGTGAATGGTATGGAATAAGGGGTGGATACTGTCCTGGGTTCAGCAGCAGCAGTCAGTTTTTCTCCTTCTTAGTAGCTGGTGCAGCGCTGTGGTTTTGACTTTCAGCCTGGGGATAATACTGATAAAGCCGATGTTTTCAGTTACTGGTCAGAATGTTTACCCTGACCAAGGACTTTGTGAGTCTCATGCTCTGCCAGGGAGGAGGGGAAGCCAGGAGGAAGCAGGGACAGGACACCTGACCCAAACTAGCCAAAGAGGTATTCCATACCATGGCACGTCATGCTGGGAGATGTAACTGGGAGCTACCCGGAAGGGCACGTCCTCTTTTCTATCGGGCTCTTTTTCCGGCGGGCGGTATCGTATTCTCTTCCCTTGTTATTTCTCTTATCATTATTATTATTGGTGGCAGCAGTAGTGATTTGTGTTATACCTTAGTTACTGGACTGCTCTTATCTCAACCCGTGGGAGTTACATTCTTTTGATTCTCCTCCCCATCCCTCTGGGGGGGTGGGGGGGGGAAGTAGACTGCGTGGTTCTAATTTACGGCCTGGGCTTAAACCACGACACTAATTAAGTGGATACTGGTAGGCTGAGTGCCAGTCTGTGCCATTACACAATTACATTAAAAGGTCTGGATGATGTAGAACTTGCATCACCCATTTGGGATTTTAACAGGCCATTTCCCTTTCTTTGCTAGTGTTGGGTTATTATATTAGGTGCTGTCATTAGCGTTCAGTCAGCCAGAGCTGAATTTGCAGCCAGTTCCACACGAGCATGTGCTGTTGAGTATTAATTAGGGAAGTGCTGAGTGCACCATGTGACCCATTTTCCTCTGCTCTGCAATTACCATCTTTACAAAAGTGTCTTCTGAGGACCCGAACACAAGTTAATCTTCTGGGGGAAAACAGTAAAAGAAACAATCAGGAAAACATTTCAAATGGGATTTAAGATAACACTGCCTAAACCTGAAGAATCTCTTGTCTATGCAATTGCTTTTAGGATACCAGAAAAATACCATGTCTTTTGTTTCTGGAATAAAAATTCCATCAGAATACATTGCATTTCATGTTTGCATCTTTCTTCCTAAATTTTGGAAGCCACAAAATCTGACTCAGCATGTCTGCATGCCTTATTATAGCATGACATTACCATTGTGGCTGTAATTTGAAAGAGAAAACTTGTCATTCCTAGCCAGATACCCACTGCACACATAACATTTGGTCTGTCAATTGTTCAAAGACCTACTGAGAGCTGACTATCTGAAGCCTCTCCAGAAGAAAATTTTTTTCCACTGTGCTTGTGCTGCTCTGATTTGAGCTGGAGAGAAGTGGCCTTCAGATGACTTCCAGTGATGTGCTTTTTCCATCTCACTAAAGGGCAGACTCAGCAAGTTCACAGCCTGCTTTCCTCCTGCATTTGGTATCTCTCATGTGGCTGGGACAGACCTAGCTGTTAGGACACTGCAGGCTCAGGGACTCCATCTACACTTAGTCTGGTTGGAATTGCACCTACAAACAACCAGATTTCTCCTAACAAGCTCTTCTGTGAAACTGGCTTTTAAAGGTAATTTTCTATCAATGATGAGGGAAAATGGTGAGGATCAGCTCACGCAAGCATTACAATTTGGCATCTGTTCAAATAAGATCAAGTATTTTGAAGTTCGCTTCTTGTTGAAGTCTCTATCAACTCCTGAAATTACTGCCAGTTGCTTAATGCCTCCTGGTACTCTCCCTTTCAGCCGCAAGCATACAATATTCTTGGGGTTTTCATGGGAACTGCTTCTTTCTAGTACACTCCCAGGACTACTATCTTTTACCCAAATGAGGAATACTGTGTGATGAACTTCTTCCTCAGATTCAGCTGAAATTATTGAGCAATAGTTGAACATAAACCCAGTGCTTAAATCCAAAAGTTAAATAATCTAGCTCAAGATTTCTGTAACAGTTTGGTGCAAATTAGGTTGGCTCCCGGTTTTATAAAAGCTGGCTCGATTCCTAGATTTTACAGACACCTGTTAGCAGCCCTTAGCCACATCTTTGGATTTTACTTCTAACACAATGGCATTACTCCAAAAAAAAAATTCTCCAGCAGGTAACACAGATGGGCAATCAGCACCTACCAACCAGATCAGTGTGAATACTGTGTGCGATAACAGCCAGAATGAGGATTCACTGTGTTTATCTGACATGCTATTCTAGCTGACATATCAATTGAGTTAATCTGACATTCAGCTAACATTTCCTGCACAAGAGCTGTTTACAGCAGGGATACGCAAATGGCAAAAAGCCTGTCCAGAAGAGCCAGGTGGCAAGTGAGTGTCATATAATCATAGCATGGTTTGGGTTGGAAGCGACCTTTAAAGATCACCCAGTCTAATCCCTTGCCATGGCGGGGGGTCACTTAGACATTACAGAGGTAGCACAATGTTCCCCAAATTCCTGCAGAAAACTTGCGTTTGTCACTGCTCCCCTGCTGTCTGAGGAGCAGCTGCAGTTAGTTCCCACAATCCCAGCCATGGAAGTGGCATTAGCATGGGCAGAGCCAGAACGATCATGATGCTTCTCAGACCCAGCAGAATTAACCAGAGGACTTAGAGTCAATTGTCTTGGGATTAGAAAAAATATGGAGCAGCCTTGGTGAACAGCCACACAGTGAAATGTAGGTCCCCTATTCCTTGAGAAGATCTTGTTGATGTCTAATGATATGCAGGAATAAGATCACAAAAACTGGTATTCCACCTGTGTAAAATTCTTCTTCAACCTCAAATTGTTTTACAGATGTCCATTAAGCCTCACCCTCCCTCCTCTGACGTATGCCCATTTTGCAGATGCCCCAGATGAGACATCTACAGGTAACTGCTAGCTGCAGAACAGTGCGTAAGAGGAAGAATCCTGATTTCAAATCACTCTAGTCACTGTGATATTCCTTTGCCTAGAAAACCTTTAAAATTGAGCCATACAGAGTCCGAAATATAAATTAACAGACTCATTATTACTTCTAGGCATAGCTCCCAAGAAAAGCATCAGGAAAAAAACCTGGCGTTCCTTTCCCACTCTCTATACACCCTGGAAGCTGCCAGAAACATCTTACTGAACTTAATGGAGTCAATACTCTGCATTATCAATTATGACTGTCAAAGCTGTGTTGTCATTAATTAGAGGAGATTTTTGTGATGTTCGGTTTGTGACTAAGAAGAGGGACTTCTACAGATCAATCTGTTGAAGTCCGATACAATGATACTCTATGGTCTCTTACATACTCCAGTTGTTACCAAAAAACAGGTAACAATCAAATACTAAATTATCTAGACTGGGAGTAGGAAAGCTATGGCTGTGGAGCAGCTCCCATACCAACACTGTATCATATGATTGGCCATAAGTCTATTGATGGTATTGGGGTTACTCAGTAATGTAAGTCCCTTGCTATGACCAGCCTGAACTGATGTCACCAAGTCTTCAGCAACGGTGTGGGATGATGTCTGATGTGTTGCATTTGCTTTGATGGTCTTTAGCAATAATATTCATTCCCCTCCAGGCAGATGTTTGTAGATCCATTCAATGAATATGTCTTTAAGGCAATTTGCTAGTAGCCTGATTTTCATAAACTGCAGCAAACAAGAAAGGCATCAAATAAGAAAGACTTTGAATGTTTGAGATGTCTTTTTGAAGCTGAGCAATGACTACTGCCACCCATGGACTTCTTCAAAATGTTTTATCCATACTTCCTCTTCTCTGGGTTCTCTTGTTACCTCTCTCCCTTTAAAACACTTTCCTTTTCTTTTGGAGAAATACTCTATTAGCTTAACTTTTAGAGATCTGGGGCACCAACAGTTATTGCAGACCTGGAATTTTAGATGTTAGGCCTTACACTGTTATGATGATTCATAAAAATATAGCTGAAGACAGTCTACCAAGCCTTATGTCCAGCTCATCACTACAACAGCAATGTTCCCACTAATAAATTAACTCATGATTTCCATAATCCATTCACGAACTGTCCCATAGGGACTCAGAAAGATGTCTAAGTGTAGCATTTTAAATCTATACACATATATATTAGTATCACAAAATATGCATCCCGCAAATTGCAAGATTTACCAACCAGTAATCAGTCTAGGTGCCAAACAGTCTAGATACTGCATTCCCTGGTTTGGGTGATAAGTGTTTTAAGAGAAGGCTTTTTCCCAGTATGAAAAATCTCTGTGGTAGTTAGACCTAAATATTCTGAAGAAATGTGCCTGAATACAAAAATAAGCTTGAATTCCTAGCTGATATCTCAACTCAAGCTACATCGTAACACCATCAGTGAAGTAAAGCAAGGATGTGCAGTGGCTGAAGGGGACATTTCTAAGGACATTAGCAGAGCTGATATTCAAATGGAATGGTCCTTACTCCCATGGCAACCACGTTTTTTCTCTTTTGAAGAAAGAAAGTTATCACCCTGAATGTTCTGCCTAGAAAAATTCTTCTAACCTCATCCAAGGGGCATAAAAGCCAATGGAAAGATTCTTCTATCAGTCAACTTGTTTTCTAATTTATAGATTTTTTTTCAATATGCATTAATTTGTTTATGAAAGACCGTGCTCACAGCTTTGTAGGTGTTATTTCCAGTTTTCAACCTACCAGAAATAACAAATTAAAAAGAAACATCTTCATCATCCACCATTCTCTGATATTAAACAAAAACTTGCCTGTGCATGTGGTTAAAATACTATCCATCCATGGATGGGGTATGCCATATTTTGTAGAATATGCCCTTTTTTTTGTAGAACAAACAAACAAACAAAAAAAAACAAACAAACAAAAAAAAAAACCACAACCAAAAAACCAAGAAAAATTGTGGCATTGCTCTTGTTCTTTCTCTCTCTTGCTCTCACTCATCCAGCTGCTAATTTGCGTTTCTGTCATGGGTTCAGCAGTAGCAGTCATTTTTTCTCCTTCTTAGTAGCTGGCGCAGTGCTGTGGTTTTGACTTTCAGCCTGGGAACAGCGCTGATAACACCAATGTTTTTAGTTACTGCTCAAATGTTTAGTCTGACCAAGGACTTTGTGAGTCTCATGCTCTGCCAGGGAGGAGGGGAAGCCGGGAGGAAGCAGGGACAGGACACCTGACCCAAACTGACCAAAATGGTATTTCATACCACAGCACGTCATGCCCAGGATGTAACTGGGAGTTAACCGGAAGGGCTGGATCACTGCTCGGTCCGGCTGGGTATCGGCAGGTGGCATTGTATTCTCTCTTCCCTTGTTATTTCCCTTATCATTATTATTATTGGTGGTAGCAGCAGTGGTTTGTGTTATACCTTAGTTACTGGACTGCTCTTATCTCAACCCGCAGGAGTTACATTCTTTTGATTCTCCTCTCCGTCCCTCTGGGAGCGTGGGAGGAAGGAAGGGGGGAAGTGAGCAAGTGGCTCTGTGGGTCTGAGTTACTGACTGCACTTAAACCATGACAGTTTCCCAGCAGGCCTTCAACAGAGAAAGCCAAATCCAGGGTGTGGATCCCCAGCCATGGAATGTTGTTAAGGGCTCTGTTGAAGTCACTGAAGCTGTAACAATTTACACCAGCTAAAGATCTGCCTGCAGGGCTCAAAATGCAGTCAGTTGTTGTCCTTCCTTCTCCTCCACAATGCCTCCGAAGTCTTATATATCTTGTATGGTAATTCACTCCATATTATTAGGAATACAAGAGAACAGAAGGGGAGTTCCCTAGATTAAACGTTTGCTGTCCAAGGCTTGCATGAAAACCCACAAACCTGCTAGCAATCAGAATGCACCACAGGGAAATGATGATGGAAAATACCAGTGAACAAACCGGGGTTTTGCCAACAAAGCCTGTCTCTAAGGAATGTATTATTGTAGGTTTTCTTAGAAAATAAAAACAAAATACTGGTTGTTGCTTATTATTGTTATTGTTATTATTAAACATTGTCTTAGTTTCTTGTATTCTGCTTTTTCTCTTATCTCCATAAATTCTTTCCCTCCCTCTACATCCCCGTTTGTTCAAATGGAAGATGGCACATTAGCAACCAGGCCAAGTACAATTGAAGAAGTATGCAGGTGCACAGAGTAGGCTATCAGATGAATGAGACGAATGCCTCATTTTTTCCTTTGTGGATCATCTGGCTAGCACTGAAACAGAGCTGATGCTCTGTATCAGAAGCCCCTCTGAGGCAAAGCAGGTTATAAAGTCACCAGACAGTGCAACAAACCACAGTGCACTCAGCCATCCGTGGGCAGACCAGCTGAGCTGCCTCCACTGCTCCAGCATAGGTCCCATAGGAATTGCAAGGCAGAGACAGTACTGTGCAAACAAGGCTACCTGCTTGCAGGGTTGGGCCAGAATCAAGTAGGACCTAACCCAAACCGGTCACTGTCTTGTAAATAGTGGGGCTCAGAATAATTCCCCAAGCTATGGTAATGTATTGTCTACATGCTGGGGTGAGATAATGGCAAGCTCCATCTGACTCACCATCTGCAATTGCATCTTCCAAGTAAGGAGGGAAGGGAAGGGGAAGGGGAAGGAAAGGAAAGGAACAATCTCCCTAGCAGAGTTCATCCCACCTATTTCAGGATGGGCTGGCTCACTCTTCAGAGGTACTGGTCTTTCTCCACAGTCTCTAAAGGACATCTTAGATACTTTTAGACAGCTAAGAAAAATGAAATTATTTCCACCCAGGTGTCAAAACTGGCTCTTTCTAATTTTGCAATTTGACAGATAGAATTAATCAGTGGAACAAACTGACTCAATATTAAAGAAAAGCGATTAATAGGAGGCAAGACAAGATAAAGAAATCCAAGTTCTCTGTTGATGTAAAGGAGTGAAATCTATGGTTACTGTCTGTTATTAGAAGAATATTATATTTCTATAAAGAAAGCTTTGTATTCCAGTTCATGAAGTACAGAAAACATGTCGATTGTGCCCAAAATGCCAGCCTAGTAATTTCCAGTCTGGTAGTTTTGACAGTCTTAACAAACATGCTCAGCAAAAACCAAGGACTGGAATACAGAGACAGCTATATTAGGTGGAATACAGGCTCTTTGAGAAAGACTGTGTAGGACCTACCCTAAATATTTTTAGCCATTCTGTGCTAGTCCTTCCTCACTTTCTTAAGCATGAAATTCACTTATATATTCTAAAAAAAAAAAAAAAAAAAAAAAAAAAAAGGGAGGGGGTGAAGAAGAAATTGCCATTCTAGTGTACAAGCATATTTACATAACCAGGGCAAACCCCTGCATTCTAAAAATGCCCTAAATACATATTTATATGAGGGAGTGCAATGATTCCAAAGAGGTCAAAAATATGCATTTTAAGTATAACTAACTACATATGTACACAACCAAGACAATAATTCCTACTAAGGATTTTTATATTTCCCACATTGCCACATTACAAAACTGAACTGTTATTAATCCATACAACCCCACATTAACTCCTAGATACTGCATGTCCTTAGGGCATTGCAGCACTTCAGTGTAACAAGCGTACACTGAAGCCTAGAAATTTCCTCATGGAGAAATGAGAGGTTCCCTCTATGAGTTTTGCTCAACTGTAAGTCGTCTTCCAAGAGATCTCCTGGAACCGCAGTTTCTCTGCTGCAAGCAGTATCCTGCTTGAGTCACCACTGAGCTGCTCCAAGGATGGGATTAGCGCTTCCTAAAAATCCCAGTTCAGAACGGCATTTATGAATTAGTTGTGCCTACATAGGCACACGTCTGCTCTGCATGGTCATTCCTGAGCGCAAATGCACACATGGCAGGGAATCCCGTTTTCTCCTCTGGCAGGAAAACCCAGTCTCCTCCGGGGCTGACAGACAACATGCTGGAACTTGATGCTTTGGGTGTGACAAGGCAGGAGGAAACACAGAAAGGGCCTGTGCTGTCATCACCAACAACCTCTCCTAAACAACTTAATGTAGTGAACAGATGAATGATATGAAAAGAAAGCTTGCTTTCTCTCCTCTGCACGCTGTGAAATTTCCCCATCAGAAATGGAGAAGTTTCTAACAGTATTTTTACTTATTTTTTTTCCTTACCTTCCTTTCTCCCAGCCTCAATCCCAATGACAGAGGTATTCAACGAGTTTCAGCAAATGGGAGAGGCTATATGGTGTTTTCTTTTGGTAATTCACCATCTATGATCAGCAAAACTACTTCAGTGTATCTGTGGGCACAACAATTTTTTTAAAAATGGACTAAAAATAATGAATTATGAAACATTTTAAAAATTAATGCATGCTTCACTTTAAGCAGCTGTCAAATTCATCTGCTCCTCCTCTCCACAGGAAAACATCTCTTCCCCAAAGTATCAAAACCCTGAAGGCAGCCAAATACAGAGCTTTGACTGGTGTGGAAGGACAAACATCCATCATCAAAAGTACTGGCAGCCTTTAAACTTTCACATTACCCCTTTTCTCCACCACTTCCAGCACTACCCCATCAGCAGAACCTGAACTCCCTCCAACAGCGCACCCAGCAGTGCACCTGCCATCTGGTTCGTGTGCTTCATCCTCCCCCTTACCTGCTGTCGAAGTAGAAAGCTGTGTGTGCAGTCAAGTACTTTGATACAGTTTTGTTTTGGGGGATTATTCACATTTTCAAATTTTCAGTTTCTACATGAAGACAGGCCTTGTGGGGAAACCTTTACATTAGACTGCATGTGGACAAAGCTTGGATGGGCAAGTGGAGGAGTCACTGGTATGAAGGAATAAGCCCAGACAACTAGTTGTGACATTGTTCTTGGGAACGGTCAACAGCCTTGTATCAGTCACGTCTGTGATGTTTTTACAGCACCTTTGTCTGCTGACTGAACTTTATTAAGCAATTGTTTTGCCTTAGCTTACTTCTGCTCTCGTTCTCAGGCTCCTCATAATACTTCTCTGAGGCTCTGACCTCACTTCTAAGAAACTTAGGGGAACTTCTAGAAAAAAAAATCTAGCTATGACACATCCATCTTGTTCTTTTTCCCTTTATTCTCCTTCACATATTCTGCTATTGTACCAGGTCCAGTTCAACAAGCCCCAACTCCACTGATAGCAGCTTTAATCAGCTTGGAATCCAGTATCAAAAAAAAAGACCAAACATGGTCAGAGACATCATCTCAACAGTATTGCCTCTTCAGCATCTCCAGCCACTGCCAGGGTGTAGGAGGACACTGGCTACACCGAACAAATTCACATTCCATACCTGAAAGAACTATCACACGATAATAAATAACATCACAGGCTACTGGACCATGAAGAAGAGAATACTGCTGAAACTATTGATAGATTTTAAAGAGGTTTGCCTCCTTCTCCTTTCCCTCCTAGAAAAACAAGGAGTCTGGCTCTCAGCATAATCCATGCTACCTGACAGTCAAATATTTTCACAAACAGTTGTGGTAATTTCTTACTCAAATTAAGCATACAATAGTATTCACACACAAAACTACATGCATGCACATACCCCATTTGAAGAAGGCTCCAAAGTGAGGCTATCCTTGACCATTGCTTGCAGACATGAAAGCTCTTGCACAGTCCTCTTACAAATTTTTCTCTCTGAAAAGAGAGCCTGAGCACAACCAATATATGGACATCAGAATGGAGTCAGCACAGAAAATAACAAGCCTCAGTGGGGTCATCAAGGGAAGAAATCGATCATGAAGAAAGTTAGGCAACCAACACAAGTAGGCTGAGAAAGCAGTTGTGTTTTCAATAGCATATGCTTCTTGGGCCATAAAGCTGACACTGGGACTGTATACTTGCATTCCAACCCGACACATTTATTGGAGAAGTAGAAAGCTAATGTTGACCTCTTAACAGTTGCTGTCAACTGTAAATCACTGCAAGACCTCCCTTGAAGCATATTGCCTCCCATTTATCTCACAGGCATCAAGGAACCCTCTTCCCTCTTTAACTCGTTGTTCGCCCATTAAATCAAAACATTGCCTTGTGGAGAGAGGACTGGTTCACGAAAGCCGGAATGGAAGACAGACCACTCCAATATAAGGTTCAAAATGTGGTTGGAGGGTATACATTACTTGATCCCAATTTGCCATGTGTTTGTTGCAAAGATTTGACTTTCTTTTATTTTCCTTTCTGGAAAAAATTGGTGCTCCTAAGGTTTGTCAGTGCCCCAGGAAAGTCCTATAGAAACCAGCAGCTCTTCAGGATAGGGTACATGCACAGATTTGCTACTCTTTGAAATGAATGGAGATTAACAGTTTCTGATGAGTTGCTCAGATAGATACAATTTTTCCCGCAGAGTTAATATAGGACTAGAATGGCAGAATTTAATGCCATAATTATAATTTTCAAAAATCTGGCTTATGCTGAAAAATTGCAAGAGTGCTTTTTTTTTTTTAACGAAAAGCATCCTTTATAATTCCTTTATTATTCAGCAGAAGATGAACTGATAAACAATTGTCACACCAAATAGGAAAAAAAGTTTGTAGATGAGATATTTCTATGCAGTTTCCCATCATCTGGACTCTGAGGACTTGGTCAGATGTGTTCTTTGCTAAACTCACTCCTTCTGTAGTCAGCATTCTATTCTCCTACTGACAAAGAGCAAAAACGTCCCATTTAGTCACACAGTAGGAAAGAGCAATAGCAAAAAAGCAGCAGTAAAGTTTCTGTGGAAGAACACAGTGTTCGCAATTTGTACCTCACCCATGCAGGAGAGGGTAAAGCCCTACAGTGTCACCCCAACTCATACAAGAACAAGTCAAGAGCTGTGGTGTACATGTAAAGTCTGAGGGCCTGGAGTCAGGCATATGCTTCAGCATCTGTCTCTGCCAAGGTGCTGTGGCCAGACTGAGAGATGGAGCAGCTGCCCAAGAGAGTGTGCACTGGTGCAGGGAAGGGGTACTCACACAGATATGGTCTTGATTTACTCACAGACTGCATGTAAGCCAGACATTTTTATGTTCAGTTATTAATGTTAACCACAAAACTAAAAGGGCTCTGCACAGCTAGTAAAGACAGCAGTGTGAAATCCAGGAGGCCCAAGCCACTACAGAAATGTGAAGCTGTAGAAAAAGTTAATACATTTTAGAGGAAACAGGCTTACTGTTTCCAAGGGATCCCCATGTGCATAGCTCACACGCCTGGCCAAAGGGGGCTTTGGACAGACTTCAAGGGAAATTTGCAGCTATCTCTGTCTCCACTGCCAGAAGTTTAACAGTGCCGTGCAGCAAAGCGCTTGCTGTCGATTGACAGAGGGGTGGAAAACCAGATCAGATACATGCATGTCTCTGGGAAAATGCACTGCAATTCAGGAAAGCCTCCCATCATTTTGATAAAGCAATCCTCCTTTCTAAAACCAGTTTCAAATCTCTTCTATCCACAGTGGACAGGCAACAAACTGGTCTCTCAGATCTTGTCATACATAGCACAGTGCTACCATGCCATGAAAACAGAATTTCCTGTAAAATCCAGACATTCTCACAGAACGAGCTTAAAACCAATCAAGGAAGAAAGCTGTTTCTACCCCTTGAAATGATTTATGAAACTGAGAACTTTAAATAAGTAAGTTGATAATATTTGTGTTCTCATGGGTCAACAATATTAGCCTCATGAAGACCCAGTAAGTCTGAAACCTAATGTGAGTTACCTGTGCCATCACTGAGCATACTAGGCCCTGCTTGCCTCATACCCTAACCCTAACCCTCAGCTTTTCCAGTTTCAAACTTCTCTCACACCAAGAAAGTATTGTGTTGCAACAACCAAGAAGGTACTTGTGGAAAGGGAAGAAGAGACCTGGTCAGAGGTGTCCAAAGTCAAGGCAGATCCGTATCTCCCTGCTCACAATTTGGGCCCTAATTACTCTTTTTACGAACACACTCTGGTGCTGTGCACACTTGGCCTTAATTTTTAAGACTAACACTTCTACGTTCCATCAGATCTATTTGTCTGAAAAATTAATTGCAAGTTTAGGAGTACATGGAAACAGCATGGATCTTCAGAAACTACATTACCAAGAAAAGAAAAAAAGAATCTAACACTTCATCTTAGCAAACGAAAAATAAAATGTAAGCAGGAAAGAAGCCTATGCTTTTGAGATATTAAAAAGTGAGAAAAGCAATGATTAAAAAAGAAGTTATAACTACTTTTCCTATTTTTCATGCAATACAGCTGAATAAAAAGCTGTTTAAAACAGGTCTTTTAAATCACTTACAATGTACACAGCTAAAAGGTTTATTTTTATCTTTCTGGTTTTAGAGAAAAGTTGGTTTTCTGACCAGAACAATTATGCTTCTAATGGGAAATAAAGGCTACCTACAGATACACAAGCCAGTGATGCTGGAGTCACTACGCAGCATTCTGCTACTTAAATTGGTTTCATCTGTGAATTTTATTTCTCCACAAAATGTATGTACTTTTTTTATTAGAGGCTCTCCATTGCCCTATGGAGCTCATACTTAGTTTTACAAGCAGAGAGCTTTCTGTTTTAGAAAAAAAAAAAAAAAGAAGACATTAGAAAAAGTAAAATAGAGGCTACAATTTACAGCTATAAAAAAAAAAAAAGCAGAAAAAAAGTAATACAAAAACCTGGATTAAACACTGACTTTGCTGTTGCTGCCAATGGGAAATGCTGTTGCATGCAATTACCTGTGCTATGTTCATCTCATGATCTGTGCTATGTTGAAAACTGACCAGTATCAGCTGTTGCAAGAAACAAGGAAGCAGATCACACGCACGACTCACTGTCACAGTTCTTATATTTCTAGAAGATTTTATTCCACTGGCATGATATTGAAAACTTCTTACACAGTGTCTATCCAGGAAGACCGTATTTTAATTATCCCTCAGAAGGCTGGCTGGAAGTTGGGTGTCTCAGTAGTTTTGCTTGCTTTCTTAACATTGCATTATTGCTCAAGGCTGTACAGATCTCTTTGCAATAACTGAAAGTAACTAAACTGTGGAAACATTATCTCTCGGAAAAGTAAAACCAAATCAAGATTTGGATTCAGAATGGCTTAGCAGAATGAACTCTTATTGATAGTCTTCACATCTTCTAAGGCTTTGTTTCATTGACTTCCCCAATGTTTTTCTGTTGCTTTTTCGTTAGTAAAAACCCTCATTCTGGGTATAAACTCAAGGCACTGTTGAAGCACATGTTCTTGCAGTATCCATTCTCACCAGTGTTACGGCATATGAAGAAGAAATGGTGAATGAGTAGAAGAGAGGGACAGTACAGAGACACCAAATGTTCCCAGGCATCTAAAGGGAAGTAAGCTCTCACAATGAGATTGTCAAAGGACTGATCACACAGCTTTACTCTTATTCCTATGTCAAAGAAGAGTCTCAATTGTTCCTCAAGTAGCAAGGGTGTACAAGAAGCAAGAAGAAGGTAGTGAGGTAGGACCACCTGCCCTGGAGTGAGCTTTCACAGATCATGAGCTGCAGAAGGACTTTCTGTTTTTATACAGAACAGGTTCCCAAAATGAAAATAAGACTTTCCAATAGGTCTTAATAATTCATAGGCTTGAGCAATTCTGTCCTGGTAGGACTCTGAGGGGAACAGAAAGCAGTGGGTGGCAACCAAGAACAGAGTTAGCCATGGTAATCGTAAGGGCATATCAAAGGTCTCAGCTTTTTCAAGTGGTGAGAGCATAACCTTAATTTCGCAAAAAATATATTCCTGTTCCTCACAGTTGTAAAGGAAATCTTTACAAGTAAGACAAAGAATAGTTGTCTGCCTCCACCTGTAGGAAGCCTGCAAGAAATTGTTACACAAGGTGTAAGCAGTCCCTGCTCACATTAACCTCAACCACAGCAAACGTGTGTGTCTGTCAATAAAGCTGGTCCATAAAAGTGCCATGTGAGATACATGGAGGGTTCCAAATGCTTTAATTAAACTGGGACTTTAGACAGCAGTTTAAATGTGGCTTCTCCAGCTCAGCTTACAATGTTTCGGCATGAATCTACTGTAGTAGATTGCTGTAACACCAGTAAACCAGAAGACTTATGTTTATGAGCTGTCAATTTGGTAATTTGTATTAAAACTACATTCACATCAAAATTAATTTGAAAACAAACAGATAACACTAACTTTGATATGTTACAGCTTTTTAGAAAATAGAGAGAAAACAAAACTGTACTGTGCACAGTTGGAGGTTCTACAGGATCCCAAAACAGGATCCCATGGTGCCTTTTAAAGCAAATTGCTAAATCAGGACTATGCAAGTCACTACAGAGCTGTCAGATGATACGGTTCCCAAGTTTCAACATTCTCTCTCTCTTTTGCACACAAGTATGTACACAAATACTCCCACAGATTCAACAGAGCTCCTGCATACACCTCTGCCAATCGCTTGCCTACGTGTGTATGACTTCTACTAGAACTGGCAGGAGTACAGCGAGAAAAATAATGTATTCCTATCTGTGCCATAGTCCATACGGTGATGCTTTCTACCACTGCTGTTTGCTGTTTATGAAAAATTCGGTTTATGCAAAACAATTGGGAATATTGAAAAATGAGAGAGGAGATAACATCAGGAACAAATATATTTTTTGATGACCCTTTGGAAAAATAACATTTAGAATAAAGAACACCACCACCCTCCATTCTCAACTCAAATGAGTCCATTTAGGCATTTAAAATAATAGGCTATAATTGATTATTAATACAATTTACTAATTAAATTATCATAAGCTTAGACTAGGAAAAAAAAAAATAAACAGAAAAAACCACAACACCAATACAAGGGTGTAGGAAAAGAAAAACACACCACAAAAGAAGATTGGGGAAGGGCTGGGGTGCAGGCAAGCCAAGCTCCTCAAACAAAATCCCCTTACCATTCAGCAGCCTCTCACCAGCTTCACGGCCCTGATTTCTCTCTGGGATTCTCTACCAGGTTTTGCTCTCAACTCACTCTGCAAGATCAGAAAAATTTCCATTTTCTGCCAATAAGGGAAACCAATCACCAAATTCAGGGTCTTGTCTGATATGCTGTCTTTGGTTCAGCACAAAGCATTGTGGTTACTTTTTAAAGCAATATTAAGAGTCATACGAAGTATTTTTAGCCTCCTAGAAGGATGCAAAATGTCTTTCACCACATCAGGTCAGAGGAAGGCTTGTCTTGCTAATGAGATGCTGCATAAGAGTACCCATGACCTGAGCTATGTCCCTTTGTCCCCCAGCCTATGGGGATCATTGTTAACCAGTAAGGCAAAACCACCTTTCTCCCAGTCTTGACAGATGTAATTTTTAATACTTTGGGAAAATAGTTAGGAGATTATGGTACATATGTCCCAAAAGACACTGCCACATGAGGCCCTGTAATGATGTAAAAACACAAAATGATTTTTAAAACTTTGACATCTTCCCCTCAAAGGACAAATGTCCATATAGGTAAAACACTGCTCTAAATACTGTGGGGAGCAGACCGACAAAAGAAAGGGAGATCAGGAAAATGGCACCTGTACCCTGACTGTTTCTTGCCAAAACTTTATCTTGTTCCCCACTCATGGGGATGGGCTCCGTCAAGGTTGGGGCATCAGGGAGTGGGATGAAACAGCGTAAAGGACCCATGCAACAGGGCAGCAGCAGCAGGCAGGAACTCGGGCAATACATGGAAAAGCAAACCCAGCACAATCTAGACAATCCCTGGTTTTTGTTCTTACAAGTTTCCTGAGGAGGTGAGAGAATGTTAACTTTGAAGAAGATTAAGGGTTAAGATTAAGGGAAACTGTTAGAAATGGTGCAGACCCCAAATTAAGAGCATGAGGAGACCTCACTTGAAGAGGTCTCCTCTGGATTTGTGCGACCTAGCTGTCACAGCTCAAGATAAGGAAAATCAACACTGCCTCATCTCTGACCACAAAGACCTTAATTTCTCAATGGCACTCCACAAATCATTCTTCATCCTCATTCAGGTTTGAGTCTTCATTTTTTTCACATCATTTCCAGCTCCCCAGAGAACCTTGTCTTTTCAAATTGCTCCCTTTTTCATGAGGATTCTCTCTCCCTTCTTGTGGTTCTGAAGGCATTGAAATCCAGATACCAAGCGTGGTGGTTTAGAAGCTTACTTTCCTGTTTGACTGATCATTCTTGATCCATTATCCTCCCAGCACTGCCCAGTGCAATAGCAGTAACATTTGTCAAAAGTGGGAAAACAGATGACAAAGCAAAACATAGATATATCTATCTGTAGATCTATTATATAGATTTACTACAGTGCAAAATAACTACCAGTATAATATGCTTCCAAACAAATCTAATATGGACATAAAATACACACCCACATATACCCCCCTCCTTTCTTCTTTGGGGCCGTTGAATGGACTGTAGCTGGGTGAAAAAATAAAGGCTTTTCCTATGTGCAGTTTCCACAAAGTTCACCCAGTAGAGCAGTGGGGGGATCTGAGGAGTTCTGGCCAAAGCGATGGGTATGACTAAGGCAGGGAGTGTTGACAGCCTCAGTGCCACAAACCAGATCACATCAAAATACACTTGCCCACTGCAGAGAAGACCTTGTCTCTGAAATGATAGCCACTTGACATCTTCTGCCACCTTTGCACATCTGAAGAGACAGTCAGCAACTGCCTGAAGGCCCAGTTTTGTGAACTGGGGTTTTATGTCTAAATTCATCCGACCTAACATTAGACATGTACGTCAGAGGCTGAGGAGAGAAGTACAGTCATGTTGGTCCCTTCTGCAGCTTGATATGAGCCACTTTAAGAAAGCATCTCAGGTCTTAAGCAAAGGGTGACCGCACCGCTCATTGGGGACCTCATGTCAGGTGGGACGAACGCAGGTCTTACTGAACGAGTCTCTTTGTCTAGCAGTACTTTTTGAAGCTGAAAGGACTGGGAAATCCTGGATGGGGAAATTGCATCTCTTCACCTACCTAAACAGGAATGTCAAAGGTGCAAAAGGGCTACAGTAAATCTATCTTTTTTTTGTTCCTTGGTTTATTCTTCTTGGCTATGGTCTGCATTTCTTGGAAAATTCCTCCATCTCTTTGCTGGCAGATCAGTTCTACACTTGTCACACGTGCTGCTTTAGCAGAAGAATAACTTAGTTTTCCCCACAAAGTACTATGTGCTACAGAGTAAACATTTCTGACTTTTTTTAAGCAGTAAAGTCTCTTATTCAACCAGTTTAATAGTATAAGTGATTCGCTTGTATTAAAAAAAATAATCAAGAATGTTTTCCTTCCCGATATCTCTCACTCTTTTTTAATCTGATGTTTCAATGGTTTCAGGATCAGGGAAGTGGTTATTTTTGACATAATATTTAGAAAGACAATGTTGCAATAGTATTCTATACTAAGTAAGTGCTCAAATGAACAGAGCTTATAAATGATTAATATAACAGCAGTGAGATAACTCTGGCAAGTACATCTGGTGTTTGTTAACTGAAGATTATTTCTTTTAAAGTTTTAATTGGGCCATGTTAATTGGATGCTTTCGTTCAGTAGACATATTTCATATCACAAAGTTAAGCCAGGTTTTGTTCAGTAAAACTGTAAACATGCAATTAATTACAGAAAAACATGGACCCCTCCTGACACTTGGAAAACATGAACCCTGAAAGTCATTTTCATGGGGTTTTACTCCCTAAAATCATGGGGACTCACATGACTGAGGTCTTGTATAATGTTCTGCAAATTGGGTGATGTCTCTGTAATCATCATGAGCCTGCACAGCACCTGTCAAGAGCCCTTCTTGATACAAATACCTTGCGTACTTCAGCAGGAGTGTCTCCATGAGAAAAAGCTGACAAGAACAGGGCTGTGATAGCCCTAGGCTTCCCTTGGCTCTTGGAGCAGAATATTGCGTTGCCTGCATAAAGGAAGGCAGCAGCTCTGCTTTTGTGCCAAGAGTGTCTGAGCCACTCAGGAATGGCTCTGCCAGTGTTTATCAGTAGTCTTTGCTCATAGCACAGTGATCAAAGCCAAGAGGGTGTTAACACACAGAGGACAAGAGAAAATGTACTACCATGTCACCTAAATTATCCAGAGTAAAACTGGAAACCATCTCTTGAAAAATACTGCCAGAAAGTCTACACATGCCCATTCTGCTTGGCAGGTCAGCTAGTTAACAGCATGGGGACTGGGTCACTGCCAGTCCCATCTTCCCTGGAAATAATGGGTAAATAGGAGAGCTTCCCATCTATTATGATACATTTTCATCGTCTTGAGTTTCAGCTTTTTAACTTTTCCTCCCTCCCTCTTTTCCTCCCTCCCTTCCTCTCTCCCTCTTTTCCTACCTCCCTTCCTCTCTCCCCTCCCTCCCTCCCTCTTTTCCTCCCTCCCTCCCTTCCTCTCTTCCTCCCCTCCCACTTTCCTTTCCTTTTCTTCCTTCCTTCCTCCCTCCCTCCCTTCCTTCCTTCTTTCCTTCCTCTCTCCCTCCCACCCTTCCTTCCTCCGTTCCCCTCTCCCTCCCCCCCTTCCTCCCACCTCTCTCTCACTTTCTTCCCCTCCCCCTTCTCCTTCTGTCTTTCCAAAATTAGCTAAAACTATTGCATAACAAACACATACAAAGCCTATTACAATAGAACCACTCACTCATCCTTACCTGTGGAAGCTTTCCAGAGCCCTGTACAAGTTCCTTTCATAATGAGAGCACACAGTGTTGTGAAAGAAGATGAGAAACCACAAGAACAATTTTATTTATGAGAACAACTTCTACTTTAGTTTTAGAAGAAGGACAGGTTTTCATATATAGCTATGATGTAGAACTACATAAAATATGTGTATATTGTACTGAGGTACACACTGTCAGCACTGACCAGAACACTGTCATTTTATGGTAGAATGAAATTATGATCGTACAGAAGTACGTAGTGCATTGTGTAGGTGTGATAATACTTCTACATGAGTGGCTACACAGTTATATGGAGAATAACTATATGTTGTCTATTTTCATTACATGGTAGCCATAAAGCTCATTTGCACTGAATTAAGTAAGTTGTTCTTGTTACAGATTCATGCCAGCAGGAGTTATGATTGATTAAAAGTAGTTCCAGCCATGATCTCCTCGAGTGCATGTCAGAGGTCTGCAGCTGAGTGCCCATGTAAATTAGAGTACTACAATTTGCCCTTCATTAGCCATCAGGTTTTGGTTTGAAATGCCCCCAAGGAAACTATGACCTACTCTATGATCTGTAGAAAACACACGTTACTCCCATAGGCCCAGTTCAGGGCAGTGTTAAGCACAAGCCTTGTTTTAAGTTAGTGGATACACTGACTTGTTTCAGCACAATTACTCATGAACTTAAAGCCATGCTCCTGCACGTACTTGCTGAATGCAGAGCTAAAAGCTGGATCAGCCTGAGAAACCAAATATATGCTCCATGATCACTTTTGGACACCCAAAGGCGCTTTTTTTTCACATTTTAACTTGGACAAAAAGACAAATTACAGGCATTTTCAAGGGACTAAAATCCATAATTACTTCATTCTCAATACACAACGTGTCTTCCACATTTCCAGCAACAGCCAAGCTAACTGCTTGAGTGCTAAGGACCTTGGGGAGTCACAGCTCTCTGGCAGTACCATGGTGGAAAACACACTAAGACTACGGATGTAGGACTCCCAGATCATGAACTGGGTGGGAAACAGGAAGACTCAGAGCCCTTAGAGACCTGGTTGAAGAGCTAGGTCTGAAGAAGCCAGAGGAACCAGCTGGCTTGGGAGTCTTGAAACCATGAGGTTTCAACCTCTTTCTTGGGCAGAGTATGCAGTGGGGATTTTCTGGAGCTGAGGATCTCAAAAGCCCCTGTGCTCCCCACTTTGTTGCCATCTTCCATGCAGAATTCTAAGTTACTGTGCAGGTGAGCTGGCAGCAAGCCTATGAGGTTTCTGAGAAAACCTGACTGGCAGGAAAGTTCTGAAACCTGCCTGACAGACAAGGTCACATCGGGGCCTGGGGAAGAGAGGGTGACTGGCACAAAATCAGCTGCAAGGAGCATGTTTCCATATGATGTTTTACGTCTGAAAAATTCACTTTATTCTAAGAAAAAAACATTCTTCTGGAAAATTTCTGTCACCTCTACTGCAGGCTATCATCTGCCACAGTCTTGCCTTCAGACTTACAGAATTGGACCAATGTTTACTTGCTGCAGAAAGTCCTAAGTGGAGTAATTTCTGCAGCAGATTGTTTCTCCAAGCAAGCTTTATTTGGCCATGGAAAATGATACAGTATTTAGCTCCACCACAGTGCATGCTATGTCAGATCAGAAATACGATAAAAGGAGAATATTCCCATAACACAAAATACTCTGTCTTGAAAATAACATCTGTGGGATATATGGGTTATACAAGGTATCCTAGAGCTATCAAATAACCAAGTGGCAGCAGCCCTGAGACTCCACTCCATTACCTAGACCTTCCTTTTCCTCCACTAAGTTCGGCATGAAGAGCTCCCCTTACCAGGTTGTAGTGGTTAAGAAATACCATTGGAAAGAAATTTGTCATCCAAATGTTAATAGGCTTTCAGCCACTTCAAAGCTGTTCATTTCTAACAGTTTTAATTCTTTTCAGCCACTAGCTGTCTCCCTGCCAAAGCCAAGTCAAATAGTTAGGAAGTCATTAGAAAAGTCTTAAGATATGAAAACCATGCCTCAAAGTCCAGCTCTTCTGCAGCCTCTCACGGAAGACAGGGATGCTACTTTGGCATGGTTTCAGCCCCTTGATCTACCTGAAACACAACTACAGAATCAGCCTGACTCACCTTCTTTGCTTGATTGCATCCTCAGCCACTAGAAGAGGCTTTCTCTCAGAAAGCAAACAAGCAAGTACCAGTAGAGCAGCAGCCACAGCTTTCATGCTGGCAACTGAATAACAAACCAGGCGCTTCAGCAGACCTGCTGCAACAAAGTCCTGCCAGATTTTTAACATCTTCAGGGATGCTGCTGTGCACCAGCGTTGCACAAAAGCTTCGGTGCTCAGTGGCAAGTTCAGTCCCAGTCAACTCTCCATGCCATGAGTCAGCCCTCACCCCAAGGCCAAACGATGTGTATTGGTTCATGACTGCTCTTGATGTGGGGTCCAGCCATTTCCCTGCCAAGAGAAATATTTGGCTTGTTTCTGACTGGAGCCCTGAATGCAAACACACCTACAGCGTGGGTGAAGAGCGGAGCCATGCCCCAGGCAAAGCAGGGAGTGAAGCAATCTGACAGCATAAAAACGCCCAGTGAAGTGTATTCTCATTTTTGGCCCATCTTCTCCAGCAACCTTATCTTGTGTTGCCATACAAGCTGTAACTCATGCCAAGGCTCAAAATTTTCACACTTCTAGGCTTGCTCTAAACAGAGTCAGGCATCCTGATGGCAGCAACCCCTGTCCCAGCAGTGCCACCATGCACATCACACTCCCTGGATATTTCACATCTGCAACATGCCAGCCCCAGCTGCACCAAGGACAGAGGGCACCCACACTGCTGCCATTATCTTGGCTGCGAAACAGAAAGGGGCCCCTTCCTCTTCAGTGGTGGAACATGGCATTTGCTGCTGACGTATGCCATCCTCTCACTGAGCCACACCTCAGCAAACAGCACAGGGGTGTGCAAAGTAAATCCTGTTTAAAACACACAGCCTTACATGATTATGCAGAGACGGTGCATTGGAAACTGTCTACCAGGTCCTTTTACTAAGCCCATTTGCATCCTAAGGCACGCTGTCATCAAACTTGGCATTGCAAAGCAGAAACTGGCAAGGACCAAAGACAAGAAGCATTTGCCTGCTGCAAGTATTTCCTCAACACATCCCCCCATTTTGCATTGCAGCACAGCAGCAAACAATTCTATCGAGCAACCAAAAATTGCTCAAATTACACATATTTACCCCTACAGTAAGTCAGAATGAGAGTTGATTCACTCATCACTCCAAAGAAACTGGATGGAGTGACTAATGTGAAAATGATCATAATTTTCCCTGCCCTTAATTTTGAAACTGAATTTAAAAACATACAATCTGATGATGGCAAAAGATGGGTTGTAAATATTTTGATATGGCAGCATGAAAAAGGAGGCTGAGTGTTAAAAGCCACCGCAGCAAGAAGCAGGAAGGGATGCTCTTACTGTACTTGCAATCTTCACACGTATTGTGCAGCATGAAGAAGATACTGTCAAAATAGAAGAAATTTGGTAAATAGCAAAATGAGCCAGGGCTAGAAAAATGCTTGAGTAAAAAGACTATGAGAACTACAATTGCTGCTTCAGAAATGGCGAGAAGATATATCTTCAAATTGCAAGTGCTGTAAAGTGTGAGTGAAAAAATAGGCTGCACCACAAGGAGCGGACACAGAAATTGCTCTCTGCAGCCTTACTTTGCAGTTTGGGTCAAGCAAAAGCTTTTGGAGACAAGCAAATAAATGCTTCCAAAGAAAAACACTGAGGAGAGATGAAGTCAATACAAACAACCTGACATCCCAGGCCATGTCCCACAGGGCAGGGATGACACAGCCAGAGGACACAGTTGTCCCTAATCTTCTGGGAGATGAAAAGCTGGTGAGATGTGGGGAGAGGGGCAGGGGGGCCGTTGCTTCCTTTTTGCCTGCTCTGTTAAATCAAGATACTGGCTCCTCCAGCACAGTGACTGTGACCAAGAGCAATAAATCAGTGGGAGGAGAGCATGGACCACTTGCATACACTGCGGCAGTACAGGGCCCTACTAGGGCCCCACCAGCCATGTTTCAGCTCCCCTCCCTTGCCTTCTGTTGCAACAGCAATGCAGAAAGGGTGGCTTTGGAGAAAAGTGGGAGCCCCCAGGGCAGGGGTGTGCAGCTGGTCGCTGGGGCTGCTACGCGGCACTTTTGGGCAAGAAATACACTTTGCACAGAGAAGCAGCCATGGAGAACGCAGAGGAGGCAGGAAGAATGGAGTTTGCTCCTGCTCTCTGGCAGCTCAGTCATGGGCTGCACAACAAGGATCCATCTCCCAGGTTTTGAGGATCCATTACTAGACTCTGGGAAGAACTAAAACACCCTCCTGCTACTACCCACATGCTTCTATTGGCAGATTTGGAAGAGGCTGGTTGAAAATTCCCTTCATGTGGAGGCACAGGCATCACTGTCTGTGAGCAGTGGAAGTTTTTCAGGATTTACTGATGTCCATAAATGCTAGGGACAGATGCTCACGGTGAGCATTTGGCCCCGAGGAACAGTACAGCAGGTAGCAACCTTTGTCCCAGACCAGGACACTGTGATGATAACTTCTATGGGACCAACAAATGTATACCAGTGGTGTAACACCATAGAATCATAGAATAGTTAGGGTTAGAAAGGACCTTAAGATCATCTATTTCCAACCCAACTGTCATGGGCAGGGATGCCTCACCCTAGACCATGTCACCCACGCCTCTGTCCAACCTGGCCTTGAAGATGTGAAAGTCATCAACTCCGTGCCCTAGCTCTGGATTATGGTACTGCTTTGGAGGTGCCCTGGGAGACGACACAAGGTTTCTGTCTTTCAGATGACTCTGCTTTTCCAAGCAACGCAGAGGAACAGCTACAGCCAGCACATGTCTGGGATCATGTGTTTGCAGAGCTCTTTAAAGGCTTCCTAATGTCATCCTGACCTGTAGGGAGCCTGGTGTTTCAATGCCAACTGCAGTAAGTGTACCTGTGTTTCAGATAGGCCTCCAAACAATCTTTTTTTGTGTGTTCTAATTTAAGGGGAAAACATCTGGTTGCTAACGATGCTGTTGTCATTGGAAACATAATTAAGACTTTTGTTTTCATAAACTAAAAATAATGGTGAGTGCTGTACAAGAGCCTGAAATCTTTATGCTGTATGTATAGCAGTCATGATTTTTCTAACGAGATGGCTGTTTGAAGTGTGTTTATATGTCTATAAAGGGAGCTAAATAGCATGTATTGATGTTAACTGCAGAGCTGACAAGTTGTTCTACCCTGTTATTACATTGCCCCCTTCCACATGATCAAAATTCATAAGCGATCTGAAAAGTTGTTTTGTTTGCTTTTAAACAGACTTCCCTCAGTGGAAGAAAGCTCACTGAGATCTGCAACTAAGCTTGAGACACAGCTCATCAAAAGGGGGTGCTTTCTTGTGGCCTGCTTTTTGGCCTTGAAGTGGCTCTTGGCATCCTGGAAGTGAAGCAGATGAGATAGAAAATGCAACACCTAAAACCTATTATCTACAAAATCCCACACAGATTGCCACCTACTTCCAGGAAGGGTCAAAATCAGTTCTTTATCCAGTCCTCAAAGGACAGGAAAGGGTTGGAGAGGCCTGGAGTTTTTAAAGGCCATCACCAGCTGTAAAACCAATACAAATAAAGGGCTTAGCTCTAGCTCGCTTCCAGACTCCCTACAAAATGGGTCTCCTGACACTGCAGCAACACCATGGCTGCAAGAACTCAGCTGACATCTACAGATCTTGAAAAAACAGCAGGGCAATGCACGGAGGTTTCTGGACACACAGACAGACTAGCACTGGGGAGGGACAGTTTGCTCATGGCCAACTGCCTCTATGGCTGCAAGTCAGATGAAGAACATGATCACAGCCAAAAATTCAACACTCTTGAGTGTCATTCTGCAACTGGGAGAGGGCAAATGGACCAGCAGACAGGGATGGCAGTACTGCTAACATCAGCATAGTTATGCTAATGGAAAACCTGGGATTAGGAAGCAGTGTAGGTTGTGTTTCATCTGCATGCTGAAGAGCTGCAACATACATAGAACGCATTTCCATGTTGAAAGCTGAAAGTCTCAACTGTGTCACATAAATACATAATCTGGAGCATTCAGACATTTGTCAAATATCCAAGGTTTGCAACAGTATCCCAGCTGGACATGCTGGTCTCATGAGGCTCTCAGTCCACAAAAAAAAGGAATTTTTAGGTCATTAGTAGGTAGCTACAGGAAGAACTGCTGAAGTGCAAGAATAATTATCAGGGGAAAAAGATGGCAAAAGGCCACAAGAGAAAGTGAAGATTTTTACTGTTGAGGAAATGGGAAACTAAGACTTCCTGCTTCTTGCTGGACTAGAAGTACCAGAACTTTGCTTCTCTCAAAACATGGCAGAATTTGTGCACTTTGTCTTGTCTGGGACATTGTGTTGACAAAAACAAGCACAGAAAAAGGGCAGAGGAAAGAGCTACCCACATGTTTTTCACCAGCTGCAGACACTGACTGCTAGGTGACACACTCTGCCAGTTGTTTTGTTTACTGCAGCACGTTTGCCCAGTAATGAAGTTCCAGGAAGATTATCCTACTAATACTGTAAAGGTATTTTCCCTGGTTTGCCCAGCCCTAGTACACCGCAACACATTGTCAATTATAGACTCAAAGAATCATAGAATAGTTAGAGTTGGAAAGGACCTTAAGATCATCTAGTTCCAACCCCCCTGCCATGGGCAGGGACACCTCACACTAAACCATGTCACCCAAGGCCTCATCCAACCTGGCCTTGAACACCGCCAGGGATGGAGCATTCACAACTTCCTTGGGCAACCCATTCCAGTGCCTCACCACCCTCACAGTAAGGAACTTCTTCCTTATGTCCAATCTAAACTTCCGCTGTTTAAGTTGAAAAAGACCGGTCCCAACACCAATCCCTGAGGGACACCACTCGTTACTGGTCTCCAGCCAGATATTGAGCCATTGACCACAACTCTTTGCGTGCGGCCATCCAGCCAGTTCTTTATCCACTGAGTGGTCCACCCATCAAATTGACGTCTCTCCAATTTAGAGACAAGGATTTCATGTGGGACAGTGTCGAACGCTTTGCACAAGTCCAGGTAGATGACATCAACTGCTCTGCCCCTGTCCGTCAGTTCCGTAGCCCCATCATAGAAGGCCACCAAATTGGTCAGGCAGGATTTCCCCTTAGTGAAGCCATGCTGGCTGTCACCAACCACTGCCTTGTTTTTCATGTGCCTTGGCATGCCTTCCAGGAGAATCTGCTCCAAGAGTTTGCCAGGCACAGAGGTGAGACTGACTGGTCTGTAATTCCCTGGGTCATCCATTTTCCCCTTCTTAAAAATGGGGGTTATATTTCCCTTTTTCCAGTCATCGGGAACTTCACCTGACTGCCATGATTTTTCAAATATGATGGGCAGTGGCTCAGCAACTTTATTTGCCAGCTCCTTCAGGACCAGTGGCTGGATTTCATCAGGTCCCATGGACTTGTGTACATTCAGGTTCTTAAGATGGTCTCAAACCAGACCCTCTCCTACAGTGGGCCTAGGGTCTTCATTCTCACAGTGCCTGTGTCTGCCTTCCAAGACTTGGGTGGTGCGGTCAGAGCATTCACCAGTGAAAACTGAGGCAAAGAAGTCATTAAAAACCTCAGCCTTCTCCAAATCCAGGGTAGCCAGTTCTCCTGATAGCTTCTGGAGGGGGCCTACGTTGTCCCTAGTCTGTCTTTTATTCACTACGTACCTATAGAATCCCTTCTTGTTATCTTTAACATCCCTAGACAAGTTTAATTCCAACTGGGCCTTAGCCTTCCTCACCTGGTCCCTAGCTTCCCAGACAACATCCCTATATTCTTCCCAGGCTGCTTGTCTTTGCTTCCATCTTTTATAAGCCTCTTTTTTCCTTCTAATTTTCCTCAGCAGCTCCTTATCCATCCAAGGAGGTCTCCTGGCCCTCCTGCTGCACTTCCTCCTAGTTGGGATGCAACACTCCTGAGCTTGGAGCAGGTGATCCTTGAATATCAACCAACAGTCTTGGGCCCCCCTGCCCTCTAGGGCTATATCCCGTGGAACCTTACTGAGCAGGCTCCTGAAGAGGCCAAAGTCTGCTCTCTTGAAGTCCAGGGCAGTGAGCTTGCTGCACGCTCTTCTCACTGTCCTCAGGATCTTGAATTCAACCATCTCATGATCGCTGCAACCAAGGCTGCCCTGGAGCGTCACATTTCCAACCAGCCCTTCCCTGTTGGTGAGCACAAGGTCAAGCATGGCACCTGTCCTTGTCGGCTCCTCTATTACTTGCAGAAGGAAGTTGTCTTCCACACAATCGAGGAACCTCCTGGATTGCTTGTGCCGGGCTGTACCGTCCCTCCAACAGATGTCAGGGTGGTTGAAGTCCCCCATGAGAACAAGGGTCTGCGAGTGTGAGGCTGTTCCTATCTGTCTACAGAGTACTTCATCCACAGATTCCTCTTGATCAGGCATCTGTAACAGAACCCACAATAATGTCTCCCATCGCTGTTCTCCCTTTAACCCTGACCCACAAACTCTCTGTCGACTGCTCACCCGTCCCCAGACAGAGTTCCATACTCTCCAGCCTACCCCTAACACAAACAGCAACTCCCCCTCCCTGCCTGCCCGGCCTGTCTTTTCTAAAGAGCCTGTAACCTTCCATTCCAACACTCCAGTCACAGGAGCCATCCCACCATGTTTCTGTGATGCCGATTATATCATATCCCTGCAGTCGTGCACACATCTCTAATTCCTCTTGTTTGTTCCCCATGCTACGAGCGTTTGTATAGAGGCACCTGAGCCGAGCTCCAAATGAAGCCGGCTCATTGGCTGGAGCGGCTGGAATATCTCTGCATTGCTCCACGCATTTATTACAGGTGCTGGCAACTGACTGTGTGTGTTGGGATGGAATGATGCCCCCCTCCCCCAACACATCTAGTTTAAAGAAACCTTGACCAGTCTGGCAAGCCTCCTTCCAAAACCGCTCTTCCCCTTCTTTGTCAGACCAGCTCCACAGCCCCCAGTAGACCTGGTCTACTAAATAGCCATGTCCTATATATAGCTTGCCCCATACAGTCAATGGATACAGACTGAGTGGGGTTTTCTTTTTCCTTCCATTGGAGAGGACTTACTTCACAGGAATGTTTTCTCCTCATTGCACCCGCCCAAGCATGAGGCTATGTGACTACAGATGCCAGCTGTCCAGGGACCGCAGCTCTGACATAAGCTCACATGCACTTCAGGAGTGAGCATTCTTTCCCTCTGTTTATTTGCAATCCCTGAGGAAACACAGAACCCCCGTGTTTAACATAATCAAAGATAACATCCATCTTGTGTGCCATGAAGGAAACCTATCCATTTCATCTCTCCTTTGATACAAACACAACAGAATACTGAAAAGTGTCAGGCTGAGAAGAAACAGATCACAGTGGGATGCTGGTACAGTTATAGTGGAGAAAACACTTTCATTGTGTATATCCATATGTACAAAATCCTCTGTGATAAATCATACAAAACAAGTAAGACACAAACCACTGGAGGTGCAAAGCACACCTACTTGGTCTGAAGGAAATTGCTCTGCTGATTGGGAAGCACAGGGGAGCTGGGAGTTCCTAGAGATTCCCTTTCAAGCTAAACAAGCTTTAGCATGCCAGCAAGGGCCACTCTTCTTTCCTTCTTTTGCTCTTTAGAAATGCTTAGATGCTTTTTTGGCATTTGGGTTAAAAACTGGCTTCCACATGTGAAATGAGAAGACATACCCATGCAAAGTGATGAGCATGTTCAATTCCTACTGACAGAACTGGCTTTTAAAATAATACATTATCTTTGTTGACTGATAAATGTGCTGGATAGATAATATAACCTATAATATAGGTTACATTATTTGAGACTAACATGTGAGGAAGTTTATTGTACCATAATCCAAACAGGCAGACTTAAGGTTAAATGCTATTGTTTGGTTTTTGAGAGATTAAGTTTAGGAATTTACCATTCTTTTGATGATTTGTTTTTATTTATTTATATAATGTGTCAAACTTAAAGCATATCAGTACATGCAGTCAAACAAGATACTCAGTATACACACAATAGGGTGATGGAATATACACACAATAGGCTTGTGGAAATGATGACAGGTTTGCTTTTGTATTCAACAGGCATCCACCTGGTAGTGCAGCACAGATCTTCCATTCATTCATTCATTCAACTTAGTTTACAGAAATACAGATGAATGATGCTTAGCTGTAACCAAACTCATGCTGTCTTCTATGGCAGGAGCTATAGCAACCACTTGTGTACTGCCAAGGGTTTGGCTTAAGACACACACCTACACTCTGAAGCAGAGATCCACCAGTGGGAACAAATGGAACAATGCTCCCTCTCTCAGTCTAGGGAGACACGCATACAAGAACATGACAGGGATGTCCAACAAGGTGGCTTAGCTCTCAGGCTAGTTGACATGGCCATGTCCCATTGAAAGGAAGGCTCTCCATGCCTCTCTGAAAGTGATGCTCCTATGCATACCCCTCCTTATGTACACAGGCTCTCCTGGCAGAAGCAGGGATGATGGGGAATTGTTTGATCTGGGCAACACAAAAACAACATGAAAACAAACAAAAGGCCCTCCGCCCTGTTTCTTCTAGGTCAGTGAGCAAGCACTGTTGTAAAATTCGGACTTAATGTATAAACTGCCACTCAGCTGTTCTTGATTGTCCAGAATGTGTCTCTGTTTAAACACACAAAGCTCCACCTGGTAACCATCACCAGTCTGCTGCTTCATCTTATGAACGAGTAACTACATATAGAAGCTCATAGGGATGATGAGCTTGGCTTGTCAACATGGCCCCACAGCTCCCTCAGAGAGCCAGCCAGACAGCCACAACAATCTGTTCACCCACTCAAGGAGTCATCTCCACTGCTAAAAGGGAACAATATGTTAACCTTACCAAAAGGCAGGCTCTCCTTTGCTCAGGAAGCCAGATCTCTGGACAGCATTAGCAGACAGCATGTTTCAGACACGCTGAACACAGCGTGTTTCATTTTAGTAATAACAAGGAGTGACCAAGGGCAGAATGATTTAAGTGGGGTGAGCCAAGCCCAAAAAGGTTCAGATTCACATTCAGAAGTCTCAGATCTAGACTTTAATACATGTTTCACAGCAACCCACCTCTTCTTCTCTCACACACATATCTACAGATGTCTACAGCTTGCATCATCATTGTAATAGAAATCCGTAAGCTGTATTTTGGGTTCACACTCAGACATTTGCCTGAATGGGTAACAAAGTCCAACCTCCAGTTCTTCCAGGTTCAGCAACCTTCCCCTGTCCTTTCAGAGGCTGAATATCACGTTCCTGCACCAATTACTTCTGAGTTGACACGAATCACTGTCATACCTACCGTACTTTGAGGAGGGTTTGTGGAACAAAACCCACCCCAACCCTATGCTCACAAAAACTTTTTCTTTTTTCCAATAGACTGCAAAAACATCAATCTGTCCTGATTATGGCTCCCAAAAATGTCAGTCTGTTGTAAAAGTGGCAGAACAAGACAGGTCATCTCCATGTTCACACTGATGCACAGACATGTATTTTTTAAACACTACATTTTATATAATTGTAACCGATTGCATAAACACCTAACCTTTGTTTCCTCCTAAACTTTGAATTGAAGCTCATGCTCCCTGTCACAGAAGTGGACGCTCCCATTTTCCTCTCACCACCAGTGTATGACAAAAGCTTAGAAAAACTGGTGGCTCTGGGCACACTGCACTAGTGACCCAGACTTTGAGGTCCTGTCAGCTGATGAGACAGACACTTCTCTGTATAGCATACCCCTCTTTTAACTGCACCCCCACCTCCATTCTCCCATGTCGGGAGCTGACAGAGACCCACACAAAGGCTTTTGCAGTCTAAGTCCACACACTATTTTCAGAACTTCACAGAGCATCTTCACAGTGGCTCTGGTGAGTGGCAACCATGTTCATGCTGGCGTGAAAAGAAGAATGGGGAAGAATTAAATTGTTCAGAATAATGTGATTTTAAAGATAAGTGACAAAGGGCAAGCCTCACTTTTTTTGTTTTGTTTTGTTTTGTTTTGTTTTGTTTTGCAATTTGGCAGCTACTCTTCTTTCAAGATAAAGGATGACCACCATGTTAATAAATCATGTTTGGTCTACTCTCTCTTCCTGTTAGAATGAATTCAGTCACTGAAACTGAATCACCAGTCATCCCAATGCTGTGGATGGGGAATCTGTTAATAACTTTTAAAATGACATTTTGTTTCAAAAATCAGACCCTAAGCAATTCACAGGATTGGCCTGAACAATTCATAACACATCAGGATATCTTTTTGTTTAGCTTCTTTTTTTTTTTTTTTAGACACTGGGGGATGTATTTTCCAACAATTCCCTGCAACTCCAGGTGTCTAAAAAGTTAGAAGAAATCTTTGATAGCCATTACGTTAGAAGGAACGGAGGTTAAATAAGGTTAATTCCAAATAAGAACACTTAGTAGTGTTGCACACAATTGTGGCAAAATGTGTAAGTCCAGGACCAGGACTCTGCCCACACGTAACCTACAAATTTCATTTGATTGGCTGTCATATATCATTTTGCATCAGACAGCTTTTTTGGCTATATTTATGGTGACAAATGGTCACCTGTGCACCAGACACTCCAGGCCTTGGCTGTTAGAAGTGTGAACACATGCCTATTCATACTCTAATTATTTTCTTAAAGCACCAGTGGTATATTTGAAAGAAAACAAAATGGTTTTAGCTTTTTTGGTTGCAGGGAAAAGCCTCCACCCAATAAGCTAAGAAATCTGAAAGAAAATTGTTTTGTAAAAAGTATATCATAACCATGGTAAATTTCTGGTCCTTGAATGACAGGTATTGGCAGAAGTGATGCAGCCAATTTGCTGCCAAGAATCCTGACTCCTATGATGAGATTCATGAAACACCTATGGCCATCAAAGGATGAAGTGATAAATAAATTTTCTTGTTAATACCCACCATGCACTTTCTATGAGATTCTGCTCTCCAGTTTTCCATTGGCAAAGAAAATCCACTGTGTTTAGAACACCACAGTGAGTGCTGAAAATAATGAGAGAAACTCTAGCAGCATGTCTTGAACTTGTCTATGTGGAGTTACAGATGTGGGAGAAGAGGACATGTGGCTGGTGCAGCTGGTGTGCCCAACAATAGGGACACAAAAAGCCATGCAGGAGCAGTCCTGGGGAGCCTGTGCCACAGCACCCCCGTGTGTCTATGATGGGGGCAGACAGTGACCCACATGCCAGCCATGCCCTCAGCCCAAAGCCCAAGGTAGGCAGGTCAACGTCACAGGTCTGCACCACAGCTCCAATGCTCAGCACTCTCCCCACTTTCTACAAAGCCATGGCATGTTTGATGTCACATTGACAGATGCAGTCCATCAAAACACCGTATGCTCAACTCAGCACGAAGCATGCAGGACCAGAACTTTGTGTTTCTTTGCATGCCACTTACTTTGGGGCTGCCACTCAGATTCCCAGGAACTGAGGTGGTGACAGACAGGCAGACAGACAGACACACACTTTAGTCAGCCAACAACCAAGCACTGCAGAGAGGATCTTGTCTGTTTTTAAGGAGTGCACTCATGAACACCCTTCTCCAGAAACCAGTCAATAGTAGCAGTGGCTTTTAAGGCTTTTGCCTTTCCGCGCAAAACTGAAGTTGTTACACATTGTTCCCTCACAGCGGAGTTTGCAGGAAAGCTTTTATGGACTGGCTGTTCATCAAAATGGTAGGCGAAGAACAGGGAGGAGCCATGAAAAATACTCATTTCTAATAAATCTGAGATTGTTTCACAGCCCTGAGGCAGACTCATGTTGTTTTTGGCGGGCACAACATAAAACGTAACACTGAGTCTCCGACTCATGAGCAGTTTCCTGCATGGGCTGTGGATTTGCTTTGTCTTCTGTTATTATTATTGTTATTAGATGGAGGTTGTGGAAAAGAGCATAGGTGCATGCAGAGGGGTGAAGTGGGAAAAAGTTAATCTGTCATGTCATCACTCTTTTAATCCAAAGCACAGAAACTCAGAGGTTTTTATAGTGTGAGGTCTGATAATGATAGTACAGCACCACCTGAACAAACAGTCTGTAGGGCAGAATATACCACAGTGAGTGGGAAGCAAGCAGTCCTCCGCCTGCGCTCCCCTCCTGCTCTGAGAAAACTATCTGAGTGAAAAGGCGAACGTGGTGAACACCACAGCACCCGTCCCATCAGCTGGGCCAGGGCACACAGGCGAGCCCAGCATATAATCAAAAGTCTTCCTCACAAGCTCCCCTTTTGGAGACAAGCACATGTCTGAAGAGGAATGGGCCTGTTCAAAGTGTTTAATGTTTTCCTTGCATCAGTGTTTACCAAAAAAAGGTCAGCAGCAATAATGTTTCTATAACAACTAGCACCTACAAAGGGGAATGACCTCAGCTTGGGCCATAGAAAGATTGGGTTAGAAAGTACTCAAATGGACAGATACTCTTAAATCACATGAGTCTGAGGAAATTCATCCAAAAGTACTTAGAGAAGTAACAAATACAATGATTAACAGGCATGTTAGTAGTCATCTCTGAGAACTTGTAGGTGGCTGAAGGTCCAGAGGCTGGAAAAGGGTTAAGCGTGAATCGTCACTTTAGAAGGGAGAGGAAAACAGGAGCAAAAAAGCACTAAGTAACACCATGCCAGAGGAGGCTGCCCATGCTCCAGAGGACAGGAATACAATTTAAGTTGGAAAAACAGTCTGAAAATAACATACTATAACTCAGGTTGGGTAAGGGAAAGCTTCTATGTGAAGACTGGAAGAACTGTCTGCACTAATACATGATAGAGAACCACTGAACCAGCAGCAGTTGTACAGGAGGGGAACCTGTGGATTAGAGCAGAGCACAGGGGCACTTGTGTTACCTGACTTAACCCAGGTCTGCTAGCTGATACAGGAAAGGAGACTTCAAACAGGGCAGAGATGCTCTTCCATGCACACAAGGAGGCAAGTATAGGAGGAGAACACCAATGAGGGAAGGTGGGCCCAAGTGGGACCCAAAGATGGACAAAAAGCCTGGGGCAGAAACGAGACAACAAACTGAGGATGACGGCCAGTGTTAAATGAACTCGAAGCCTGGTGTGTTGCACTGTGTCCTTTCTCTACTCAGTTCTTTCATGACCATGTATCCCAAACAACTATCTAATTTCATCTCTCTCCAGGATGGATGAACAAAACAGATAGGGAATTTAGTAAGCCCAGTGCAAGCTAAACAAGATGCATATTAACTTTATCAGTCCATCACTGAGTTGTTTAAATTAAATGCTAATCCATCCTTCAGCTGTTTCAATCTACACAGTATACTTCTCAGGGCAAATCTTTGAATTGGCTAGAAAAGTGTGCTTTATGCATTTATATATCCGTATGCTATCAGCAACATCACTAGTGGCATCATTGTCCAGACACATCATCAAATCAGTACATTCAGGGATTTGGGGCTTATTTGTTTGGAAAGCGAAGGAGACAAAGAACAGCAGACCAGAAATTAAGAAAACACAGTGCTTTAAATGCTTCCATGGGTGGGTTTTGTCTGAGGTGGACTGAAGAATTAGCAGTTAGAAATCTTGTAGGAGCAGCTGTGCCATGTCATTGCAGAGTAGCTGCTGCAGACATCTCTGCAGCACTGGCTGAGAAACAGACAGCCTGCACTTCAGGACTCTACATAAGGGGATCTGCACCACTTATCATTCATGATGATGTGTCTGACGTGTTAACATGAACAGAAGCAGCCACTTCATCAAGAGACACTACTGTAACCCTGAGACTCTTCCCAATAAATCTCTGCACTGTAAATTAGGCCACTATAAAAAGCTGGGGTTTTACAGGAGCCACCCAACATTCTCTCTCTGACTGCTAAGCTCCTTGTTACTCATCTTAGTTAAGAGGAGAAGAGAGGTAATACTGAGCCAATATGGGTGAAAAGAAGTGATCTTTAGTTAAAGAAAAATACCCAAACCACCACTCCTTCTTTAACTCAGACATTATACAAGTGAGAAGTCAGTGCTTCTTTCACAGACAGCTAAAGGTTGAAATACATAATACTGTCTCTAGGTCACCCCACTTGACCCCACAAGTCATCCCACTTATTTCAGGTCACCATACCCTGAAACAAGACCATTATTAGAAAAGGGTCTGGATTTGTAGAAAAGCTCTATAGGAATTCTGTAGTTTGATGTGAAGCTCACAAGGCTAAGGAGCTGGGCAAGCAGCATCACAGAATTTGAGAAACCAGGTAGAAAACCCCCACAATTTTGGCATGAAAACCAAAAATAATTGAAGGGACAGAATTTTCTAATGGTTTAATGGAACACAGAGAGAGTGTAAAGTGTGAAAGTTCTTTAGATGAGTCGCAAAATTAGGCAACACAGAAAAATAAGATGATACCCTCAGACATATGTGGCTAACAGTGCACTCAGCTCACAGTCTGAAACTCCCCTTGGTGCAAACTCAGCTCAGCTGGTTTCACTAACCCAGCAGAGATTCTTAGGTTATTGTGTCTCACCTCCTGTGCACCACAGGACAAGGAAAGCCATACAAAAGTCCTTAGGCTTAGGTTGCCAATGTACACCTAGAAATAAAACCAAATCAGACCCCTAACTGCGTCTCTTACCCTCTTCCACATCAAACACAAGACCTTTCACTACTGTTGAAAAATGCAGGAATGCTTTGTTCCCTAACTTTTTTTTTTTCACTGATCTATGACACAACATGAAATCAGGTATTTGTAGCATCAATCCAGAAGTTATAAAATTATCTCTTCTATTATTGACATTGCACCTGGATAACCATCTCCCTACCACAGAATTTCTCTAACAGATATGACCATGCCAGCAGCCATGTTACTGCCCTCAAGTTATAGAATCATAGAATCAACTAGGTTAGAAAAGACCTTTAAGATTATTAAGACCAACCATTACCCCAGGACTGCCAAGACCACCACTAAACCATATCACTGAGCGCCTTGTCTACATGGTTTTTGAACACTTCCAGTCATACTTCTTTATCTAGTATTTTGCATATGGGTATGGATTTCCTTTAAAGGCATAAGGGTTTTTTTATTTGGTGGGAATGAAGCTTTTCCTATCTTCTCTCCAAAATCTGAGGAAAATCTTTTAATCTTTTTTTTTTTTCCCCCAACGTTATTTTCTGTGCTAAAAGATGAAAGCAATAGCCATGACTCAACAAGGTATTTAAGAACATGCCTAACTTTAAATACATTAGTAGATCGACTGAGTCCATTAGAATGAATTTCGCATTCATGGCTGATAATCTACACCTTGATGAACCAGGTTTAAGAGGCTTATTATGATGTGTACCAAGTATGTGCAGACAAGTGCAGATGTACATGAGCTCCCTACAACCAGAGACATGAAACAAGAGTCAGACATTTTCATGATCCAGTATCTGTTAATCAGCTCATTCCTGAAGATTTATTTTTCCTCTTACATAGTAAAAGATCTGCAAGACCTTGCAAACTGCTTATAGCTGAAAAGAATCAAAGCATGACCCTGTGGCACATTTTTCGCTCATCCCAGCCTTATTTAATCCGAATATGTGTGAGTCAACAGCCAACAGTGCAGTCCTCTTGAATGCCACTTATGGACTTGAGATTTTTTCCCTTTAGCTTCTTGATGATTATGGAAGCTTATCTATGCGTGGTCCTGCTTCTTCCACAGAAACTGCTGGCTGTATCCTGCAGCCTATTTCGGTTACAGGAACAGCTGCTCTTCTCTTTCCTGCTTCCCCAACTTTTTCTAAATTGCAGGAAGGTTCCTGTGGTATACTGGTTCTCCCAGCACTCAGAAATTGCTTTCAGTGCCACTGAGTATCATGTCTAAAATCTATCCATAAAGAGAAGGAGAAAATGGAATGGAATAAACCAAGCAAGAAACAAAAAATGCTGTTAGTGATGCTGTTTAATTTGATCCTCTCAGGAAGTGGCCTATCCTAGAAAACAAACCAAACCAAAATAACCCAACCCAGTGAAAGAAAACATTCATCATTCCCCAGATAAGATCACAAAACGAGGGGGAAGCTAGGCTGTTCTTCAGGGCACAAGCTGCAGTCAGCTGGGAGGAGCAGGGCAGCAGATAGCAGTATGGGGTCAGGTTTCCAGGACAGGCATACAGTGGGGCTGAGCTGACTACTGTTTGCCTTTGCACTGAAAGCAGTGCTGGAGACAGCTGTGAGCCCCGGCACCGTGTCCTCTGCACCCAGGACTTCCCCCAGGACTCCCTCCTGCACCCCTTCACAGCACACTCATCCCTGCCAGTGACAGCTTATGTCCAAGAGGCTCCCCCGTCTTCAAAGACCCCAACTTTGTGTTTTATAGGTCTGTTTAAGGCTTGAGGGGAAATCTAGGGAGAAGGCCTATTTTTTTCCCATTTTTCTTGCCTTTCTCCTCTGGTTTCTGGGGACTTGGAGAAAGAGCATCCCTCCTGTCAAGGGAAAGCCAGCAAAGAAAATTATACCATCTCGACTGACAGGATTTGAAAGAGTTTTGGCTAAGAGATAGCAGCAGAGAGGAGGAGAAAATGGCTGTGCCCCTGGTTCTATAGCTTGTGCTAATCTCTGGAAATTCTTGTGGAGCTGAGCAGTGAATTAGAAACACCTTGTCCACTGCACGCTTTCCAAATGCTCACATGGGAATAACAGGTAAGGTAAAGAGGTGAAGAAACTGCAGCAAGAAACCTAACTAAAACTGCCCCAGCCGAGTACGAAAATAATGCTTTCCTCTCCACTGCTCACCCAGATGTTGGTTCCAACAGGATCTGGAAACATTATGGTCTTATAATTTTGAAGGAAATTGTTCCAGTGTGGCCTAGAACAGTCCAGGAGCAAGTTCAGTGGCTGGGTGTCACATCTGCTGTTAGCTGAGTGGCAGAAGATTATCTTCTCAGTGAAAGTACACTTTTCAGAGTTTTAAATGCCAAGCTCACAACCACTTACCCTCCTTTCCTAAAAGATGTATCAATTTGAAAAATGGCATGGTGTGCTGAGAAATGACCCCCTGATCCCACCCCAGTGAAGGGCTATGTTTTACGGGTGAATTGTCCTTGAACAAGCAACTAGCACTATCCTCTGTGAAAGGAAAGAGACTGCGTTGAAAACTAACATTAAACATTTAAACATGCTCAGTACTACTGTTCTGTTTCCATTTATTCGTTTCCCTGCTCTCTTCTTACTTGTGCATGCCCATGCATAGAGTTGGCAAACTGCACAATAGAGTCTGTCATAATAACAGAATCGGCACTCACCTTCCTCTCAGCTACAGAGGAGATGGTACATCTTTTACTATTCCTTACCCTAAAGCTACCAGAACAAACACACCCACCCATTGTCTCTAAACAGGGCCCAAAAAAGTGATATGTAATCATATACGCTCCACCGTATATAAGTGCTCCATGTAAGTGCTCCAGCGGCAAATAAACAATTTGGTGCAAGACAACCTGAAAAGGAGCTGAAATTAAAAAGGATATTTGATGCTAACTTCTGGGATTTTCCCCTTTACTGGGGTTGGCTTGTACTTCTCATGCGCCTGGGAGAAGTAGCTGTGTGCCCTGAAGATAAGCCGTAGTGACAGACCTACACACAGTGCATGTTCCCAAATCCTCGCAACATCGTATGAGCTTTGAGGTCCAGAAAACATCTCTCTGAATTTCCTCAAGTTCTTTTCTAACCAGCAGAAGAAGAGAAATTTGGGAACAGAGTTATTGAGTTTCATGCACTACAAACTATAGGGCTCATTGACATGGAGTTACAGTGAGAGATTTGATTACCGTCTGTCTCTTTTCCGTCAAGTCATCCCAATGTATTGTACCCAGATCATCTACCTAACATCCCAAAATCAAACGCTATAAAGTCATAGAAACATATCGATAGCAAAGACCCATCTATCAAACACCTTCATGGCTAAAACATGCCATAACTGGAAAATATGTCTGTGACCTATATATCAACCAGTAAATGGATTAATCCTTTGTGGCTTAATATGCCCAGGTATTCAGAGCTATGCAGAGCTACCATTTTACTTCTCCTATGATGACATCTGACCTAATGTTTCTGAACTCTAACCCTAGCCCTAATCTGAAATACATCTTCAAGCTGAGGCCATGGTGGTCAGCACCGCAGGTTGCCCAGATGTGAAAACTGTGCATATAACCATGTTAGTGCAGTGCCGTGCTCCACCTGGCATGAGATTTGCAGCCCAAGTTTCCCTGGACCTATAGACTTTGCAGGTCTCTGAACTCTAAAAGTAACCATAACCTGAATGGAATCCTGCAGCTGATGCTGAGATCACCAGCAGAGTTAGTGGCCAGGATAAGAAAGGTGTCCAATGTTGGTGCAGTGCCGTGTTCACCTTGGCATACCTTTTCCAGCTGCAATATATGCAGCACCATACCCATATTGACACGTCGATTACAGGCCCATTATCCCTGAAACTGTAGGCTTTACTGCTCTCTGAACCCTAACCCTATCTGAATGGCATCTGGCGGTTGAGGTACATAGCACCACAGGTGGACAATGAGAAAGGTGTCCAATGACCACTCTTGTTGCAGTCTCATACTAACCTGTGCATAATATTTGAAGGCCCAGTATCCCTTGACCTGTGGGCTTTGTGGCTCTCTGAACCCTAACCCTAATGCTAACCCTAATCTTTAAGGCAGCGTAACACTGAGGCTGTGGGCTCCAGCACTGTCATTTTTTCAGATGAGAAAGGTGTGCAAGGAGCAATGTTGATACAGTGCTGTGCTCCCCCTGGCATGACTTTTCTAGCCCCAGTGTCCCTGGAACTTTAGGCTTTGTGGCTCCATGAACCGTAACCTTAACCTTAATCTTTGTCTGATAGTCATTACAGCAGCAGGCAGGTTAAATTAAGCAGTATCATTTCGAACGTGGGAATATAGTAATTTTTTCTGCTGATTCCCAAATTCATACATCCCATCAGGTTTTTCTGACTAGCCTATTCAATTCCATGACAAAGGCAAATAGCCTTTTTCTCAAGCCTCAATATCAAGCTCCAATTGCTTGTGTTTTGAAATTTCACAATTACAATGCTCAGTCATCTTTCATAACCTCAATTCTGTGTTGAAAGATGCAGTGAAGCACCAATAAACTTCTATTTCTGCAGTTAAAATTTTATTGCATAACCCATTCCAATTTTCATAAGATTTTTGCTCATAAATTTCTGCAATCTATTTCATCACTGATGTGAGTGCACAGAGGGAGAGAGATGACAGACAGTAATTTTTATGCTTAGTCCTGTGTAAATGAAACCTAAAATTCAAACTGTAGATGCAAGCTGTGAGATTCACATTATAGTTGAAAATGTGTACGCAGAGATACATGAGATGGTGTAGGTCTGAAAGTGTGGTGCACCACTGGGCGTGCATTTTGAATTTTTATTTTCTTTCATTTTTCTTAAAAGTGTAATTAAAGTTTATGTCTATTTCTATTCTTCCTTTGACAAATTATGATTCCATCAAATTAAATCACATGTGTGAATATTCATCTCTGTTCCTTTCACACATTACAATATAAAAGCCTGTTTCTGAAGAGAAAGAAGTCCAAAAGTGTCTCAAAACAGCTCTCGACCAATAGGAATTTAAAATGCCCATGAGGTCAAACTCTCATGGCTGTAAGTACAACAGATGTTGCGTGCCTGCCTCCCATTAATAGTGATTTAAGAAAACCACATTAATAGTGATTTAAGAAAACCAAGTGCAGGGAGACTCAGGCAAAAGCTATTCTTATGGTTATAAAAAGGTTTCCTTTGCAATGTGGCAGACACCTGCCACAATACACTCAATGGAACAAACTCCCTTCTCATCCACATTCATGAAATCCACTGGTTTCAACCTGCGATCAGGGAAGCAAGTCTTGTTTGCCAACTGTAAACTCCAAGTCTGTCAATACAACAGTATATGGACAAAATGGAAGATTCCCTAATAAGAACATCTTTTGAATGGATTAAAAGTTACAACATATCTCCTGGCTACAGTTTCTGTGAATGGACTGAACCTGCCAAGAGAAAACATCTTCCACTAACAGGTCAGGCATCATCCAGCCTCAGTACCTGTGACTGGAACTCTTGCCAGCACCATGACCACGTCAAACAAATGGATGGATTATTGACCATGCTATGATGACACAAAACAATCTTCCCTAAGTGTTCTCCCTAAGGCTTGATGCTGAGTTGAGGCCATACCCGTTTCAATATTGAAATGTTAGTAAATGAGATTGCACCTGCAGTGAAGAGGTTGCACATCTGAGGATGCTCCCCACTGTCTGTTTTCACTCTGTGTCTATGCCAGACCAAAATACACTCTCTTCTCTTCCCTCCCTGCTCCTAACAGAAACTTTAATAAAAAACAATGGAGCTTAGTCTACATGCAATTATTTATGAAAATACAAATCTAAGTAAAAAATAAAGGCTGGAGTAAGTCCACAGAGGAACTCAACTAACTGCAGGGTTTCTGTGAAGTCATGTCTCAGGAGCAAGAAGACCAGAAATCAATCCACCAAAATTTGCACAATGAATACTGTTCCTAACTCTGAGCAAGAATGAGAGAAGAGGCTCTTCCACTTCTTCCTAATTCCCTCTGTTCTCCCTTTGTCTAAAGGAGCCCAGCCAGCTGTCAGCAGTATTTCTTTGGCAATTCTGTAGTGAGCTCACAATGACAGCTAAAACCAGTCATAAACAGGTTAATACTGGTCCTAATTTGCCAAGTCTTGGAGTGAGTGATAAGGCTGTGCTCAGCCTTCTTCCCATGCTCTGGATGCAGGGACGCTCAGCAACAGAAATGGAAGTAGCATTTTTTATCACTTTTATTTGCCTTTTTTCCCCTTTGTCTTTCAAGCAAGAACACACTGTTCTTCAACAAAGCAGCAGTAACTACTCCAGTTTATTTATGGTGACTTCACCATCCAGAAAGATGGTCTTTAATGCTATATTTAGTGCCAATTCTAAGTTCTCAAACTGGATTTTGCTTGTAAACCTTGGTAGCTGAAGCAAAACAGAGCGTACTTCAGAAGCAAAAAAAGATCTGCCCATACAACACCATTCAGATACCTTCAGTTGCTCCCCTGCCCTTTCATCTCTTTTAACAACGCAGTATTGTTGAGTGAATATTATGTCATAATGTGAAGTCTTTATAAGTAAGAGACTTTAATGGAAGTTATTGGCAATATTCCCAAGCAGGCAGAGGTTTCTGGGCTCAAACTCTCAAACCTCACTTGACCATTAAAACACCACAACACGTCAAAGTCACATTAACACCTTTGACTCTGGAGACCAGCCATACTCAGTTGAAATGAGCACAGTGTATCAATCAGTTGAGATGCCCTCCTTCTTCCCAACCTAATAGCTGTTAAACTCTTGGCAACAAGAGGCTTGGAAGCCTACTGGGGAGCTCTTGGGATCGTATTACAGGGAACTAGGAAGAGCTCTAAAGAAAGATCCTTGTTTGGAATGATCATCAGGGAAATTATATGGGCACATTACAAGCCTTCACTTGTTTTGGAGAGGCAGATGGACATTCCCATGATGTGCAGCTTTAAAGAGTAGCCTTTGCCTTACTGCTGATATCAGTTATCTCAAAATAACTATAATTCCATTTATCAGATCATCTTGGACTAGAGTCATTGATAAGAGTCTGTCCAAGCTGTCATAAACATATCTGGTGAAACAGCACACAGCCCAAGCATCCTTCTGGCCAAGTCCCCTCTCCTTGACATGACTACCATTTGAACTTGTGTGGAGCCAGCAAATCACAGAGCAGACCCTGGGCAAGAGACAAACTACATCTTATATTTTTCCACTGACACTTGCACAGTCTCAGTGCAGGATCTCACCTTCTGGCACTGTTGTTTCTGTAAAACTCTAACACCCTGGTTTTCCTCTTCAAAGACAAGATGGTTTAACTCTGACATCCAGATGCAGGTTTTGAGATCCCCTGTAAGCTGTCCCTGCTTGCAGAAGTGATTGTCAGCCTCCGCTCTATGAGACCATCACCACCTCAGCTCCTGAACACAGGCAGACAGCAATATCTGGTTCTCCTGGCACAGGCATTTCCAGTATCCGTCTGGGAAACTAAAGTGTGCCACAGGCTGGGTTTAGCATACTTGCTACCAGTTCAACCACTGCATTGTAAAAACAGAGATAGAAAATGCAGCATTTTTACACGCTAGGTAACATTCGGGGTCCCTGGAGACTAGCTTTGGAAGAAAATGGCATTTAGAGCTCAGTAAGGTGCTATTCAGCTTCCAGATGGAGGCACTATTAAGAAGAAGTATCCATAATGCTCATGGAAACCAAAACTAAAAGATTCCCCTGCTGGGCTGGGTGGCAGCAGTTCTGAGGCTCCTCAGGTCAGCCAGGAAGCACTCACCTCACAGAACAAGGTTGGAAAGAAGGGATGTTTTCAGCGGCTGCTGCCCTGTAGTCATGAACATATTTCTCTTCTATCCATTCCAATTTTTCAACAGCGCTGTAAAAAAACCTGCTCCCAAACAGCTCATCATTGAAACCAGCAATACTCTTTGCAATCAAAATTAAAAAGACTAGATGGCAAAATAGCCTGGTTTGCTGCTTGTCAGCACCTGCTGCTTTAAAAGAGTAACCTTTTTTAACTCTGAAACTTGTATCTCTGAAATACCAACTTCCCTAGAAACACTTTCTTTCACTTGCTTCACTGAAAGGGGTAAAATTACTTCAACAAGTATTTCTCTGTAATAGATGAAAACCAGAGATCAGTGGGATTTCTAGGGCAATACTTGGTGCCTTTTCTATACCAAATTGTGATACGTAATTTTGATTTGGGCCTTTCTGAAATTACAAAGTTATTTGTGTTCTTTGATACAGTAAGGAGTAAAAAAAGAAATCAAATCATTCAAGAGAATATAAGTAAGGATTTACCTGTACAAAAATGTAATACGTATAACAGTTCCCAGATATCACATCTGAAATATGTGTATGTGCATACACTCTACATATTATACGCACATTTACAAATACACACATTTTCCCAGTTATCCTAGTAGAAGTGATAAAAGCCATAGGGATGTAGCAATATAGAATCTCACAGTCCTTTTGGGATAAGATTTCTTAAGCTAAGCTCTGGAACAGGAAAACTACTAGGAACTGGGGATCTGTGAACCTAGCTTACAAGAGGAGGCTAGAAGAATTCAGCTTGCAAAATGAAGGCTGGGGGATTATATGGGTGAGGTTATATTTAATCTCTTAAAATTCATTGTGGAGATAAAAGCCAAAAACAAAGGCAGGCTATAGAAGTTGCTTCAAGAATTAATTATTATAAACTGGTCAAAATTAATCCTGGCCAGAAATAAGAAACCCCCTAAATTTTGAAGTAGTGAAATCCTGGGAAGTCTTCAAAGCAACTCAGAAGACTTCCTACAGTGTTGCCATTTCACTTAAAATCATCTCCTGGCTAGTTATGGCTGACCCTTCCAATAGCAGAATTAAAACCCTAGTGACATGTATGACTTACTCTACCACCAGGGCAGGAAAAGATATCTTGGTGTCTTCAAACAGAATTATTTTGTTCCATGAGGAAGAAGCATGTTTATGAATGGCTGGGCTGGCCAGAGAATGCGGCATCCCTCAGGTGTGTTTGGTAACTTGCTGCTTCAATCAGGCAGCCATGTTGGGGCCTTGCCTTGGCACCTTGTTTGCAGGTCTCTGCCCCAGACCTTTATGGTTTACCCGAAAGAGGTTCAGATTTGCTCCCCACGTGTACCCCATGCTTGGCTTGCAGTGGCTATGGTCACTCGGAGCAGCAAGAAACCACTCACTCAAACTGCAAAGACACCTTCTCCAACCAACCCTGGTCATTCACAAATACTATTTTACTCTTAGAACAAATCCCCAATTTCTCACAAGCCAAAGCCTGTCCACGGAGGCACGGGATTTGCTTCAGCACAAATGGTGAAGGAGAATCTAGCAATTTCTTTGGGACCCTGTTATCCAGCAAAAACCTGCTCAGCTCATCACCCAATTTACAGAAGTGACTGGGCAGGTATGAAGGTAATGCCAACCCCTATTGGGTTTTGACCCTTTTGATGCTGAGAGTCAGCAGGAGAGCCTGCTTTCATTCTCCCTGTTTAAAATGAGGGCTGCATCCTTTCTCTCAGGGGACCAAAGACACTGCTAAGCGCTGGCCCAGGCGCATTGTCCTGCCCCCTCCTTTCAGCAATGTGCTGGCAGCAGCTTTACTTTTGTTTTGCTGGCTGATCCCTCCATCTGCGCAGAGGCTGGGCCCATTCAACAGCTGTGTGCCCGTCTCCCGCTGCTCCGGCCACAGCACCAGCATGGCTATTGTCTCTGGAAAAGCGGTCAGTCTCGCTAAACAAAGTCCCCAGAGCTGGGTAAATCTTTCTGACATCAGCCCCGCAGCAAAGGCAGCTGAACTTGGGCATTTCCCCCAGCCACGCTCTTTGGGACTCGTTCACTGTTGCTGACCTCGTGTCAAATCATCACTGAAATAAAGAGCATCCTCACCCCAATGAACACTTAAACACCCCTCCCAACACATGCTGGGACCCAAAAAGAGACCGGCAGAGCTCAAAAGTTGCTGAGACCTTCAGAGTTGTCTCAGCTTGAAAATGAACAAACAGCAATGCAGGAAAAGCTCTACTATCACCTAAGGGCTACATTCCCAGTACACCAGATGATTTCCATGTAGGAATATTTCTGCAGTGACTCCACACTATCTTTACCACCACGTACACCAGAGACAGAAGGCACTGCACCCTGCATACCTGCAAATCACATTTGATAACTGATCTGCAACACTTCTGTGCGTCCCTGTGTTCTCTGCAAAGACAGATCAGAGCACAGCCACACATCCTCAGTATGCTAATCCTTCAGTCTTCTCATCAATATAGAAGCATGGAATAAAAAAAAGGTCTCATTTGCAGACTGCAGTTCTTTTAATGACAAGAAGATAAAAAAGTGTAAAGAAAGAAGAGATGAAAAGTTTTGACTGTCCAAAGGTATCTGGTTTTCATTTGAGTAGAGAGAAGAAAAGCACTGAAAGAAGACACAGGAAAGACCTATTCTGTATTACAGACACCTACTTAGACTTTTTCGGTTCTTGACTGGGAATTATTGTTAAATTCCACTGCGATGTGATGTAGGGTACCTACTTATACAGGACCTACAGTGCCAGTCATGTACAAATATACAATGTTCACCTTGCAGCTGATATGGAATTGAAAATTGGGGAAACGAGTGTATTCCACAGTGAGAAACAAGAATTTCAGCCAAAATTTGATAAGCATTAGTTCATTGCGGAGATAGTAATAGCATGTGCCCTTACACAAAAATGTATAATAGACATTTACATGTACAACACAGTTTTGATGGAGAGAGACATTAGGCTGTATCTCATCAATCAAAACTTCCCTGCATGGCTCAGGACAAGTCATTTATCTTTGCCACATACAGACCCCTCATCATGTCCAGGATCTCTGAGAAATGAAAAACCTTAAGAGCAGCAACATATCTGAAGGCTCACCGGAGACACAAATCATTCACAGGTCTCAGAAAGAAGACAAGTCCTGAGGATCACCCACAGCTAGAGAAGTTCAACTAGCACTTGAACAAACCATCAGATCTATTAAAGCCACTTACTTCCAAACAAATCCTCCAGACTCTGAAATATGCTCTAAACCTATTTCTACAACAGGTCTGTGAGATCTTCCATGATGACTGATGCAATCACCTAGGAGCAACTCCAGGATGCCTCTGCCATTGAAGACCACCAGACGTGATACTGCTAGATGAGGGAAGTCTGGAAGACCCACACTCCCATTTCTCATGCAGACACAGCCTCACTTCTAATTTCAAACTGCCTGCTGTGGCTGGAGGGATTCTTTATATATTTTTCTGTTATGCGCACTTCATGACTGATGGCAAAAGCATGAGATGAATGAGGTTCTGAAGAGCCCAGGGGTCCACTTTTCCATGTAATACATCAAAAACTTTGAAGTGAAAGAAAGCAGTCACTAGGCTGGATCTTAAAGAGGAAAGAAAGAAAGAGGAGGTTCATTAAATCAGACACATTCAAAATTAGCACGGGTCAAGACTACCAAGTTCATAAATACAGTTTTTTATGGTTTACCTAGATGCTATCATCTCGCACTGTAGTCATTGAGATTGTGATGATGCTATTCAGACACATTTGAGAGGCTGTGACTGAGATCTAGGCAATATTCTCCAAATTAGGAGAAAGAAAAAAAAAATGTTAAAAAAGCCCTCATGGGCTCACTAATGTACTCAGCCAAGTACACCAGTCACAAAAGCCTCTCCAAGCTGGTGACAATAATAACTCGAGATTTCCAAGTATCTCATATTTACAAAGTGACAGCTTTCAAAAAGGAAACTTAGAGCCCTCCAGGGATAGAGAATAGTCTGAAATATTTCCTCAATTAGCAAATTTAGCTTTTCTCTGACTTTGTCCTGATATAGCCAATGTAAACTTTCCCTTTACTGCTATTTTTTCTCCTGGAGAGCATCATGCCTTACGACAGAAAGATGAAATCCCACGATTCCAACTGCCAATGTGTTTGGCATCTTTTTTGCCAGGGGCATTTTTAGAATCATAGATGCATTTAGGTTGGAAAAGACCTGTAAGATCATAGAGTCCAACCATTAACTCAGTACTGACAAGTCCACCACAAAACCACATTCTTAAGTGCTTTATCTACATGTCTTTTAAATACCTCCATAGATGGTGACTTCACCACTTCCCTGAGCAGCCTGTTCTAATGTTTTATGACCCTTTCAGTGAATGAAACTTCCTACAAAATGGTGACTTTGGGTCATTAGTATGTCAAGCATCTTTTAATTTTTTTTCTATAGACAGTTCACCTTCGGGTTTCTTGGGATTTAAATGCTGCTTAAAGGCTTCAAAGAATATTAGCACTTTCAGCATTACTTACTTGCGTGATTTGTTTTCATCCTCCGTAAAGATGAGAGAGAACTTTGAGTGTTTTCTCTCTGTCTGACAAATGTTAACAATGGGCATTTGCATAAGAAAGGCTCATGATTTATATTTTGATTTTCAATCTATAGACAAGATAAGCCTAACCAGAGATTATTTTGGGAAGATAAACATTTATCCCATTTTCTTTTGACAAGCTGAAAACCACAAAAATTCAGAATATATTAAAAGGGAGGATGCAGCCTTCCCACACTGAATTTATAGACTACATTATCAGAGCTGGCCTTCATATTTCCTCCCCTCCTCCCCATTTCTGTGCAGAAAATCTGTAGAGCAAGGACCTTGTGCTCTTCTTTTTTTTACTTTTTTTTTTTTTTTTTAAAGCTCTTAGAACTTGGTGGTGGTGTCTGCATAATTAATCATACTACACTTGTATATGGTTAAGCATGCAGAACTGTTTGTACCAGAAAATAACAACATGGACATGCACAGATACCCTGCACACACTTTTGGAGATTGCCCAGCTAAGGACAGCAGAAAAGGCCTATGTACTCAGTACTGTTTTCTTAGAAGGAATAGATATCTTAGCACTCAAACCCCTTTATGGGACACTACCATAAACCCACAGAAGAGGTCAGACCCCACAAGAAAAAAAAGCAAGTTACAGGCAGGTTGATCTATTTTTTTGTTCTTCAACCTTTCCCCTGACAAAAATAATTTCACAAGTCTTTTCCACCTATTTAATTTAAGAGATGCTCTCAGCAGATAAGGTTTGCACAGTACATATGTGCCTCTCCAAATCCTCACTCATCTTTCTCACTAATCATACCTGAGATTCAGCTGGCTGGTCATGCCCAGCATTCATTCTGTATGTCTTACTGAGTCTTTGTGGAAACCACAGTTTCAAAGTCATTGTTCCTCATGGTGTTTTTCAGCTGCTGCAGCATTTTTCCTGTGCCCACATCCTTTACCTGCGGGGTTTTTCCTAGTAATTATGATTTATGCTGCTCTGTTGCACAGCATTTTTAACTGTGGGATTTTGCCCTACCTCATTCCAAACGTTTGGTTCCTAACTTCATCAGTTATAACCAGTGTGCTGGCATCTCACCGAGCTCTTCATCTGACTGCCAGACTACTTACTCACTTGATCTGGCACACACTGCTCTCACATCCTGCACTGTCTTTAGGATATAAACAATCATTCATTGGAGCATCCCTTATTTCGCCTCCCACCTTGATCCTTGCACCCCAGTGTGAAGCTGATACTTGAGCACTATTCCCTTGGGTGTAGCGTTACAAATCCACTCTCTGCCACCTTCTCTATGTGCCACAGTGGTTTTATCAAGGTTGCCTGGTAGGGCATGCCTCAGCAAGTCTCAGGGGATATACATGAGAACTGCTGGAGTGATCTGTGCCTCCCATACAGCCTGTGTGCTCTGGCTCCTTGGCACAGGAGGGAACAGGAAAGGATGGTGCATGCTCTGGTCGTGCCCTGACGTGGAGTTTGGACATGGCTGTGGCATGCACCCAGGCACAGATGCTGGGAAACTCTCCTGGGCTCAGCAGCATGGGCATTGCTTCGGTCAGGCTGTCATCGCATTTCATAGCTGCTCTGCTTGAAAACGCGAGACACTGAAGATCATCAAATGCCTCTGAAATACGTGCCACCAAGCGTGGCATTCCTTACTGGCTGCCAGGACGAACAAACCCAAGTCATTACATTAACATCTATATCCCCCAGGAGTGTTAGACATTGGCAAAGGGTGATCCTGAGGAAGGGGAGGAGGGGCTGGAGAAGCAGACATGAAGGAGAGAAATCTTCCCTTACATACAGAAATAAAAGTAAAGTCTCAACTAGACCTTGAGATGTTGTCCTTTCTGTGACCTTCTCCAGCCTGTGTTTACCAAGAACATTGCAAAAATCACTCCAATTACTACACACTTCAATAGAAGGTTTTCACTGGCACATAAACACGCGTGTGCCAGAGACGCCAGACTCACAGCTTTCCATACTAATGTAGTTCTCAAATGTGCACATCACTGCTGATGAGGGGATGAGCAGAGCATGTGAGATGAACGCAGGCTCTCGCAGCACAGCTCTTCAGTTTCTCTGCCTGAAAAAAATGTAGTCTGTCTGTGGGGTACACTCAAGTGCCTGGGTAGCTCTTCCTGCCCCTCTCTTGCTATGACTTTGAATGCTCTTGCTTGCTCTGCTTTTGACTCTCTTCTTCCTTCCCCAGCCAGAGAAGCATAATCCACCGATACCCAGAAGTTTTACAGTGCCCACCAGCCTTTGTCTGTATCATGCACTGGAGGAACAGCTCTTGTCTACTCTCACTCCCTTGACAAGAAACACCTTTTGCTTTTCCTTTAGCTGAGCATTCACAAGTTGGAGGACCCCCCTGCAAGCTGCCTATGTGTTAAGTGCTGTGGACCCAAGGATGCATAACCCTGCGGAGCAGCAGACATCCTACTCTGTACCTGCTCTGACTACTGTGGAGCTGGGTGGATTCCTCCAGGACTCTCTAAAAGGTTGGCAACCAACCTTGAGAAGAGATAAGGGATCAAATTAAGTTCTTAAGTGGACTGTTACATTAACTGGGTTACAACACAGGAGAAAAGAAAGCCAAAGGCAAACAAAAAACAACCTTAACTCTATCAGGCACAATCCTCCAGAATGGACAAAGAGATATGGAAAATCTGCAAAGGTACAAACATGTAAGAAGGTAAGAAGGTGTGGGATCTCATTTCAACCTTCTAGATCCCCCTTAATGTCTCCTTATACTTACTGTTTGACTCATAGCAAAACAAGATGAGAAAATAAAAAAAAATAAAAACGGGAAAAAAAGAAAAGAAAAAAGTCTGGTTTGTGGGATTTCACCTTTTTATTTCTATAAAAGTAATTGTTACTAAAGCTGAAAAATTTCTTCATATGAGGACTTTATCCTGAAGCAGGGGTACCTTTGAAAGAAAAAACCCCTCATCTATGAAGGTAGGATGTGACTCAGTAAAAACCTATCAGATATAACTAATCCTCCATAAAGTCTAGCTGGCTATTACTTTACTATTTTGGAGAAATGCAGAGCTAGAGAACTAAAAATTTATGATGTTTTCATATAAGTGACTGTGAATAAGTAATATCTTGCAAGCCTTAGAAAATTCTTTCTCTGTCTATACAAGTAAATTTCTAGAAGAGCAGCTGCACACAATTATTTTTTGGAAACTTGGAAATGAGGGACAGATATAACCCATTCAATTTTAACAGCTTATTGGAGGCATTTCATAGGAGTCCATCAGAGACCTGAATCTCTGTCACGGTGGTGTTGTGAGGCGGAGCTCAATGATGGAGTCCATGGTGACCTCCTTCTTCACCCATGCTCTGGAGGGAAGCATTACAAGTCAGGTCAGATCAACACCAGGTCCAAGCCCTCAAAGACCTTTTGAGTAGTCAGTCTTGGCAAAGGAGACAAACGCAACAGCTCCACCAAAAGCAACCAGCTGTCCTCCAGGTGAACATCACGCACATCCTGAGCAAGCATGGTGCAATTTAGCCAAATATGAGCATCATTATTAAATCCTATTTATATAAATATAAGATGTTACTTTCATAAAACTTCGCAACAACAGGCCTCTCCCTCCACAGCCTACCCCCTGTAATAAAATTCATTTTAACACTAAACAATATGAACAGGCTAGTCCTTCCTCCAGGAGGTACTGCACATGTCAGAGCACTTCATCTACTTGTTGCCAACAAGCACAGTCCCTTTTAGTACAAGAAAAATACTTTGGCAATAAAAAAGCAACAGGCAGCAGCTACAGACATATTATTTAAGTAATAGTGACTTCAGAGTCACCTTTTGAAAGGTAAAATAAATAAATTCTTACTGCAAAGCCAACATAGCAAAGCATTCTGGGCTTTTCCATCTGCAACACCACAGCAAGACTTGAGTAGGAATGGGCTCTGCAAAAGGAAGTGGCTGATAGATACAAAAGAGCATGAGACACAAAATGAAAGTAGTTAGTCCACAAACTAGCAACAGAGGGAAAATGTGGGGATTTATTTGACAATCCTTTCTACAACACCTCAGCAACCTGGTAAGTGGTAGGGACTTTCCTATGGAAAAAAAAAAAAAAGGAGCTGAGTATGACTTATTTTTTGAGGATCGCGTGGAACTGAATCTCTTTTCCTTGCGGCTGCCAAAAGCCCCATTATGAAAAAAAAATAAATAAATAGGTGGAAAAGCAGCAGCTCTCCGCTCAGTGCTGCACAGACTCACGCACCCACTCAGTGACTTAGAAACTCTGAACTTGTTTTTGTAAGGATCCTGCAGGGATCAGTCCGTATGCTGTAGGGAAGGTGGTCACACTTTTTCTTGGAAACCAGCTGGCCAGATCCCCTTTTACGGCTACGGCTGCAGCAAGAGGAACAACAGCCATGGCCAAATATGGAGCCAGGCTGAAGTTGATGAAACTATTTCTTTCATTGGACCCAAGCCACTGATTCTGCATTTTTATTGCATGTTGCATTCAACTGTCCCAGATGTAATAAGGCACTGAGATGCAGTAACACCTATGCCTTTCCTTCAAAACATTTCCTCTGGAAGTATTGCATGGCCTAATTAAATAATGACATTTGCAACAGGAATGATAATGCACAAATTAGAGCAGCATTTCAGCTTACATCACACCCCTCTTTGACAAGCAGCCCAAACTAGTTAACAGTATGCAGAACATCACGCTGTGCCAGAAGACCTGATGTGCTCAGAAAAATAAAAACCATCCTTGGTTTGTGCTGCAGTGGAGGAAACAGGCAAGGAGCTCTCCCATGAGTCCCATTCAAAGTACTCCATCACCTGAACTGCATGCCAAGCCGCCTGCCTACCTTCCTGGCTTCCACAGGTGAGAGCACCTGGCAGTGTATGTATTTAAAAGCAATAGCACTGATGAGAAATAAATACAAAGCAGGGATGCTCAGAAACTCACAGATCACCACCAAGACGTGATTCAGCTCTTGTGCAGCTCAGCACCAGTCTCTGGCTGGACACTGAGCACTGGGGTTCAGCTGGGGCAACAAGAGGGCTCATGGCACTGATGGACAGCAGGTACATAAGGGGTCTACAGAAAACGTTCTCAGTTGGACTTGCCAGGCATACTCGGGGAACTGTTCAACAGTGTATTATATGAAGCCCTGGAAGCAAAATGCAGCAAAAAAAGCAAAAAACCAGCCGAGCTCATGCAGGGGTAACTTGGCCTATGGGTATAATACCTACCAATCCTTTACTTCTAAAATCATACTGAGGGAGGAAATTAAAAGCAAACAAGGAGACAAAATAGCAGTATCTCTTCATCAAACAAGGGAAACAGAGAGCAAGAGGCCACAAATCCAGCTTCTTTTGCCTGGCCCTACTTCTCAAAGACATTGTTTTGTTCTCCTCCATCCCTGCCTCTGCTCTGCCTGGGCTGGCACAAGCATTTGCTCAGCTCTGCAGTGAGCCAGACCAGGGGAACTAATCCAGGCCATAACTAATCTAGCAAATATGAATTACAGCACAGGGGCAGGAATGCACAGCCAGGGCAGTGGGAAGGGCAAAATCAGCTCCCTCAGCAGCAGTACCTCCAGGGGTCAGCTTAAACCCACTTACAACAATGGTGTTAGAGTTTGCACCAGCAAACACAGCTGCTATCATAGCAGGAAAAACAGTTAGTGTGGCCACAGGCACACAGAGACTTTACACTCAGCTGCTCGGATGCTTCCTAGCAGTAGAGTCAAGAAAGCACGGAGCTCAGCATATACAGCAGAGCCTGCTTGACAAGGTGGGTAAATATTCAAGCAGTTAGCTCCATGCTGATGCAGCTACACAGCCATGATTTAATGCCAGCTCCAGTGCATTTGCATCCATCATAGCTGGCACAGAGAATTAAGCACTGCACGTACAGGTCAAGATCTAGAGCTGGTCCAGTTTCTTCACATTCAAATTGATGTTCCAAACACAAAAAAGCAGCAGGAATTTTAACGGGTTTTTTTCCATTTCTGCCATTTGCAAATAGCCTTGAAGAACACTGAAAGTAGCATTGCCTCCCCAAAATCAGACACTAGATATTATGTCCTTGTATCAGCCTTTGACCTTCCTAACCAGGCACGTCTGATTTAAAACAGCATTCATTCATGGTATAACCATGTTGACTACTGAAGAATTACAGCGGAAATAATGTAGACCCACCCGTAATTAAAAATTGCAGCATTTCCTTTGCTCTACAGCCTCTCTACTTGTGCCCAGCTCAGCTGTAAGCCACTGCATTGCTTTCACTAAATGCAGGGCTGAACCCATAGTTGGCAGAAACCAGGCCAAACTGGGAGCTGCTAATGAGAACCAACTTGCTATGGTTTCTTGGAAGTGACTGCATTGTCAAGGCAGATCCAAGCACTCTTCAGCCACTGGAATGCACTATCCCTCACCTTGGCACACTTTCTGCACTCGGGAGAGCCAAGGGAAACTGGCATCACGCTGGGCTGGCTCCACACCAGCAGAAAGTGCCCTGGAGCTAATATTCAGTTGCCCTGATGGAGTGTATTTAAGACCCTTATGTGCAGGAAGGAAGGAAGGGAATTAGAAAAAATAATTTCCTGGTAATTAGTTTGTAACATATTGTAAGTAAATGATAGTTAATCCTAAATTAAATGCTACAGAGTAGAAGGGAATAGAGAGTGAGAAAGACAAATACACACAAAGGTCAAAGGTTGGCAGTTAGCTCACAAGTGTACAAGGCTATCTCTGCAGTCTCTATGAAAGTAACAAACACTTATACCATGGCAGAGGTGGATGGGTACCTAGTATCTCAGAGGATGGTTCAATTCTACTATCAATTACACCACCAGAAACTTCAAGTAACTCCCCTTACATCTGTGAAAATGAGATCAAAACCACACCTAAGGTCCCCACTCCATAATGCTTGCTGTGCACTGTTGACAGTTAAAATGATGAGCAAACACATCAAACCTCAGGGAAAGAGGGAAAAAAATAAAGGTGACCAAACAGCAGGAATAGCAGGTGGGGAAGAAGAAACACTCTTAGAAAAGCAATTATAGCTTCCCTTTTGTGTTTCTTTCTTCATGTTTAGTGGAGACCAAGGGTGTTCTGCTTTTAAAAGCCAGGTGTGGCAAAAGGAATAAGGAAAATCTGAGCACAGACTGATGGGAGTTTCAGAGACAAAAGGAATTAACTGACTTTGCTCCAACAGCTTTTAGTGATATTCAGTTCAGGCCAGTCTCCTGACTTCCCAGGGTTGATGATATCAGTCTTTGACTGGCAGGAAAGCCCATGGGTGCTGTCCTACCCTGTCACACAGATCAAGCTCTTCTTTACTATGCTTCTTTTTAGATACTGTGCAAAGGGAACTGCATTACCATAGCTTGCTCCTCAAAAAATCTGATAAGCCTGAAAACGTAAACCTAGAGGCTGATCTGTACTTCTATTTTGAATTGGGCAGTCTCCTTCGGCAGGTATGAGCTTTCCTAACCTCAACCAGTGGAGATCTGTTCTGCCTATCGATAAATATCAAAGAGCCTGTGTGCACTGATGACTCAGATACATGACAGAAAATTGGTGCAAAATTCACCTTGCGTATGCACATGTACACACATCTCAATGGTGAGATGACTCTTCATCAGGGACTGCAGTGGTAGGACAAAGGGTGATGGGTTTAAACTTAAACAGAGGAAGTTCAGGTTAGATACAAGAAAGTTCTTTACTGTGAGGGTGATCAGGCACTGGAGCAGGTTGCCCAAAGAAGTGGTTAATGCTCCAATCCCTGACGGTCTTCAGGGTCAGGTTGGACAGAGCTTTGGAAGACATGGTCTAGTGTGAGGCAGCCTTGCCCATGGCAGGGGGGTTGGAACTAGATGATCTTAAAGTCCTTCCCAACTCAAACCATTCTATAATTCTATGATTTGCATGCACATATGCATATGTGCGACTATGTTCAAATTTATTTTTGGACAACACCTTAACACTTCAGACTGATCAGTAAAATATCCACAATCAGAAAGTGCCAGCCACTGACACTAAGTTAGAAATGAATAATATGCCTACTATCATAACTCCTGGGTTATGATGCTGGGACTTCACTAGCTGTCAGATGTCATGCAGGAGAGGGCCAGAAATCCTCTGAAATGAATAAGGAGTGAAGCCAGTGGGGAGGGAAACCATTTGCTTTTGCAGCTGGTCAGGACACTCTCCTTCCACTCTGTTTTTGAGCAACCAGGAACTCACCCATGAGGGTTCTTTGTAAAGTGGTGCTGCATAAATGCAAACACAGTTTACCTTCTGCACTACATAAATCAGCAGGAAGATGAAAAGCAACCCTCCACATTGCCCTCATTGTAGAGACCCCCATTCACAGAGGTGCTCCTCAAGAGCCTCAGAACCTGACAAAATGTTTCTACTGCATGGTGCTTCTGGAGGTGCAGTTGAAGAAAAATGAAGGCTCTTGGTGAATTCGTAATCAACTCCAGGCTGCCGCATAAGGAAGGCTGCGGAATTCAGCATTGCTTTACCAGTATGCTGACTAATAGCTTTGATTAAAATCCTAGAGTGCTTTTTGAAGCACACAGGAGCATTAATTCCAGTTCAGTTAATTACCTATGCCTAAAGAAATGCCACTTGCAGCTTCAGCCAGGCCTGAAATTCTTTACTTTCCTTCTTAAGAAATGGTGCTGTATACAAACACACAGCTGCCCCATCTCCCTGGGATCCAAGGTCTTCTCTTCCTCTTCCCACTTCCCTCGGGAAGTAGGACGATGCCTAGATCCTAGACTCTAGATCCCCAGGTGAAAGACGTGATACAAGGGCAAAAGATACGTGCTGCCTCCATGACCTGATTTTGTCCTTTTCCATTTATCAGATGTTGGTTTTTGTAGCTTATGGCTGTTTAGGGCTTCTTTTGTAAGCACTGCATTTTTAAATGGGAACTCTCGACTGCACTGCAGTGGCAGCTGCCATTTTGCATTCATGTGCAGAGAGCAAGCCAGCGAAGGAGCTCTGAAGAAGAATGCACATTACTTCTTTTTTTTTCTCCTTGTTTTGCTGTTTCATTTAAATATAAAATAAAGGTCATCCTGACTGAAAGGACAGAATTGCTCTATGGAAACATATAATGAATGCACTGGATGTAAAAAGGGCAAATGTCCTTTAAGCAAAAAAACAGTTCAAATTACATTAAAAAAAACCAGTTTTTTTTATCCTCAGAGAGTTTCTTTTTGTGATTAGTATGGTTCAAGGCTTCAGGAATTATGAACTCATGTGAGCTACCACAACTGCAGCAGAGGAAATATTTCCACTGCACAGGAGCTGCTTTCCCTCCGAACTTCCCTAGTTGCTAAGTGGAGAATTTTAGGAAATGATAGAGCTGTAAAATTTGGGGGAAAAAAATTACTTCTGCATGTTGTTTGACCTGTTTCACGTGCTCCTCAAACCTAAAATAATTAAGCATCCCATTATCCCTATGAGGCTTACTCCTGTGAGGCTTATCCCTATTCGAAGGCTATGGCGCTTGTAGAGAGGATATTAAACACTCCAAAAGTGAAGCCGGTGGCAGAAAGAGTTCCTGAGAGCTCCTGAATCCCAGCCTAGTGCCTGTTGCCCCACATATGAGCTGACCTAATGAAATCATTCGGCCATTTCACGATTTCTGCCAGGCGAGCTTTGCAGGAGGAGGGTGCAGCCCGCCCACAGATGCACAATGCTGCTCCTTCGATGAGTAAATGACACCCTGCAGCCCACTTCCAGCAGCTCTTCTTTGCATTGTCACATTGGAAAAACAAAGACTTTATCCAGTAAGATATGGACCACCCCTATACCATAAAAAGGGGGAAAAAAACCATACCATTTACAAGGGCCTGTAGTGACAGGACAAGGGTGAACAGTTTTAAAATGAGAGTTGATTTAGATTAGACATTAAAAATAAATTCTTTACTATGAGGGTCATGAGACACTGACACAGGTTGCCCAGAGCAGCTTTAGATGCCTCATCCCTGGCAGTATTCAAGGCCAGGCTGGACGGGGCTTTGAGGAACCTGGTCTAGTGGAAGGTGCCCCTGCCTGTGGCAGGGGGATTGGAACTGGATGAGCTTCAAAGTCCCTTCCAACCCAAACTATTCTATGATAAAACTAGCAACTCTGTTGGCAAAAAGCCGGGCTTGCAACACCTAAGCTGTTTACAGTGTGGTTTCTTTTCTAGCCTTCCCCATCTCATCCCCTCCAAAAACATTCCCAACTAAGCAGCAACTGCTTGTTATGAATCAGGAAATGCTGGTGTCACACAGATTGTGGAATCTTCAGGTTCACTGGGTGCAAATGCAGCAACATGTCACTGCAGGCCAGGGGCCACTCATAGGTCGCAGCATATATTTAAAAATCTGGTGTATATGTGCACTGAGTAGGAAAGCTCAAACCTGATGAGCATAGCCAAAAATTACCCTAGATTTTGGAGAAGCCCATATTTCTATGATTACCAAACTCGTGAGATCACATCTAAGCATTATTATGCAAAATTTGAGTATTCACTCAACACATTATGACAGCTCTTTCAAAAGGAGATGTGCAAAGACAGGAAAAGGAAGGAAGTTAAAACAAATGGGAGTTTCAGATCATAATAAGAGGCATGGAGAAGAAAGATAAATCCCAACTGGAAAGAGGTTTTGGAGAACGATAATAGTAACAGTTCAAGGCCCATCTCTACTACCACTTTAGGGGCAAATAATTTAAATCTGTCTTATCAGTTGCGTATAATGTTCCACATTTTTCTCCATTGGTGTATTTTGAGGATTAGTGTTTGTAAGATTGATTTTCCATAAACATACTGCAGTATCTATACACTCAGAATATAATCCAATTAATACAATCATGCATACACATAGCAAATTATAGGAAATTTCAAACTACATAGACTATGCAGCATTGTCTGCCCTTCACTTGCACTTGCACTTCAAGCAAGAATGGGAGTAATTTTAAAATCTCAATTAAAAAAAATAGTTTGGAAAGTTGTTTTGAGGAGATCTTAATTTATGTTCTGCCTTTTGAAACGTTAAGATTCCCATCTTCCACATTTCTGTACAGCCAGGAGGATTAACAAATGCAGCCAGAACCTGAGACTGAGAACTATGTCAGGAATTTGAAATAAATCGTTAATCTCCAACAACTCAGGAAAAGGCTGAACTCAAGTGACAATCCTCATTTATCTCTTTTTAAATACATGTCACTCCCAGACCCCCAACTGGGTTTGTGCAGACCCAATAATCCCTCATAGGTGATTTCCCTAGTGAAAATACAACATGCAGCAGACACTAAACGCAAGTTGTGCTGTCCAAAGCATTGTCAGCAGCAGTGAACTGCTGGCAAGCACTGAGGTCAGGGTTACCAACCACCCCACACCGCCTCTTGCCCTGTCACTGCCTCACCACAATACTGAGAGAGAAAAAAATGCAACCACACAAATTTCCTAAAACTGATTTTCAGAGGGGAAGCAGGAAAAGGTCCCTGCAGATGCCGCCACAAACCAGGATGCTCTCCTGCTGGGGCTCTGCCTTCCTAAAGGCTTTATAATCCAGACTGGGTTTTTTAGTGCACAGCAGCCTCAAGTCTGCAAGCACTTCCTGCAGGGTGGATGCTCAGCAGGTTGCTCTGCTGGCGACAGCCCCCTCCTTACTTGCCAGCACCAACAATTTAGGCAGGGCATCTCACTGCAGAAACATTAAATTTGGACCAGCTTTGGTCACTGATGGAAGCTTTCAGCTTTTCCAGTTTCCAGCTTTTTGCCCCAAGAAGCAGGAGCGTGCTGCCAGCCAGGCTGTGGGAAGCCCCTTGAGTGGGTCCTTGCCTTTTTGCTGTGGTGCCCAAAAAGCTCATGCCAGCACCCCAGCTTAGTGCCAATGTTTGGCTGAGGTCAGCGAGGCTATGAAAATATGCAGCAGCAGAAAATCCACCCCTCTGTGTTTCTTATGCCCCCTTTGTAGCCTCATTTTATATTCATCATCCTCTACTTCAAGAGTGATGTGTAAATTACACAGTTATTACAAGCTCTGCTTCCATTTTTCACTGAGTCAAAGTCAATGTGTACAATAAAAAAAGCAATCAAAAATAGGTAGGACCAGATCATGACCGTACATGCCACTAGCTGGGGAAGCTGTCTTTTCAGTAGAGGCAATCTGTAAGCAGCAGTGAGCAGGTATTTTTGGGGATGTGGAGAATGCACAGCCTGCACTCACGCCAACACAAAATATGGTGTTACTACTTCAAGAACAGCTTGGGAGACAGTGCTCCTTTACCTCCATCCCTGCAAATGGTACTAACAGGAACATGTTACTCAGTGCTTCCTTCAGATTCACTCAACATAAGCAGTACAAAACATACCTACTGACATGCTGATAGGAATATTAAATTCTTCAGCATCCTCTCGACCCTTAACTCTGCATCTGTCTGAAAGTATGAAGACTCAGTCTGTCTTCTTTTCAAACTGCTCTTCTTTTCTCTCTTTTTTTTTTTTGCCTTTGCTGCCTACAAGTTCTCCCAATGTCTCCATTTGTCAAAAGCCCTTTTTCCTTTTGAGGGGAGCTTTCGGAAACTACTACTGCTGCTATGGAATCTGCAAGTTCCTTCACCACTCCACCTGCAGCTCCACATTTCTTTTCCTGGGAAGGAAGAGCAACATCTGCACATCTGCGTGCTAGTGTACAGCAACCCTCGCCATTTTAGCTACGGTATCTGCTGCTCTGCTGAAAGTCACCTGTCTGCAAGAGCCCCTGTTTTGATTTGAAACTGAGAATTTTTCTACCTAATATCATTATAGATTAATACAAAAGACTTTAAACATTTCAAAATGTTTCAACATTTTAATAATAACAATAATAATAATAATAATAATATAAACGAGTCTTGGGTGATTTGGGCATGACTTCTTAATATTTAGGGCTGACAGCAAAGTGGAATAGCTGTCTGCATGTTGTCTCCGTATCATGAGAAGCATTCCTGCAGGCCCCATGAGCCAGAGAGCTCAGCATCATGACAATTACAATGATTACAACTTTCTTGTGAAATCAAGAACTGAACAGAGGTACAAAGAGATTTAAATAGCACCTGATGAATCATGTGAGAAAGGTAGAGCCAAGCTGTGAAATATCCTTCTCTTCTTGGCTCCCAGCCTAGGGGCTCAATCTTACTCTAACAGTCTTTCACAGATTATCTAGCAGCAGAGCATATAAATCTCCTTTTACTTCAAAGCAGTAGGTAATCAATACCCTAAATAAGACAAAAACAACGTCTCTCTTTAGAAAATTGTTTTCTTGATAGAAGACAGGGAATAAATATTCCTAATAGGTACCCACTTGCTTTTAAATAATAATGGTATCAGCTCAGTAATGTGTGATGCCTCGATTACAGCCCCATTGTGCTATGAGATGTACAAACAGGCCAAATTGTTTCAAGCTATTCTTGTGATAATTTCCGAAAATAAAGAACAGAACATGGGAAACCATCAAAATGCTGAATGGGAAACCTCCTGGAATCCTGTCAGACATCTTGAGCTGAGAAATCCCCATGATTTCCCCATGAAAAAATGAAGAAAACTGCTATGACAGAAAGTCCTTAATTAAAAATAAAAATAAAAACACTGAAAACTGATTTTACATTAATTCTTGTTTCATGGGTTGCAAGGATGAAAGGCAGCAAAGAAGTGTCATTGGTGAGTTAATGCCCTCTTTTGATAATGCACACACACACACACACACACAGACACTTGCCCTTTTCCTATGTACTATAAAGAAAGTCACTCAGCTTTGATTTTCATAAGTAATCAGAGTCACATCTAGCCATAAATTAACATGATTAATTCTGAAGAGCAATCTACTACTTTAAATTTGCCCACTGGCAGTTACACAGACAGATATTTTCAGTGTTTTTTTAATATAATTTTGCAAAAATGAAACCATCTCTCATCTGTCAGTGTTTGAGATACGAGTGAACCATGTCTTGTGCCAGCAACCTCCAACATTGTGAGATAGTGTTTCCTAGGTCACATTAAAAAAGGGTTTGGAATGTGACAACAGACCAGATTTCCAAACCTCCTTTGATTTTCTTGCTAATTACACAGACACTCTGACCCTCTTTATTTTCTCCAAAGATAGCTCTGCATCCTCACTGCATACAGTAAGAGAGGTAGATTTTTCAACACTGCACAGCTATGTACAGCCTTTAACGTGGCTCCAAAGTTCCTGGAGGCTTAAAATACAGCCACAGCTCATGGTTCAGCTATTGCTATTATGAGAACTAACAGAAATTTCTGGAAAACAACTATGCAGAAAACTGCATTTCTGCTTAAGGAATACATTTGAATAAACTCCTGCTTTTATTGAAAAAAATATGTACACTAAATCCCACAGAGTACAGGTGTTAACTGCTGTTGCAGTGAACCTCGGGAACTATTTCCATGTGTTGCTCATGCTCTCACATTGGGGTCATGCTCTGCACCCTTCACAACCCCACATTAGGTCCCTGTCTGGGATGGGCTGTGTCCCTTCACCGCAGCGGAGCCATCGGTTGGACCAGGCTAAAGAGAAAAGTGGAAGCCTGAAGCATCTATTAACTATAAAACACAAAGTGCCCTGGCAGTGTTTCAGAAGCAATATATTCAGGTGTTAGGGAAAAATGCTTCATCAAAACCTCACAAACTTCATAAGGGGAAAAAAAAATCCCCCCATTTTTGGGTCCAATTACCATCATGAGAAGTTCATGTGATAACAGTACCAGTGCCAGGGAAAAAGCAAATAGGAGGACCTGCTCTCTGCCTGGGGGAGTTTGTGATCTAAGCATTTCACCACAGTCAGCCAAAGTAATATGCAAAAGTATGGTAAGAAAGATGTAAGCAAATACTTCCAATTTGTATATCTGAAATATTATTATGAAGTGCTGACTCCTCTCATCCAATGCCTCCCAGCTGCGTAATTCTATGTAGAAAACAGGGTTAAAGAGTGTCTTTGGGGCCAGGAAAAGACCTTACTTACAGATCAACTGCAGATTTCACATCTAAAGTATGTTTGGTAAGAAAAAATGAAAAATCTGCAGGCAACATTAGCAGTATTGGTGGACCAAATGAGACAGAGGCCAGTGTGGAAGAGAAGCAGACACACAGGAGTAAACCAGTACGGGAATAAGGTGGCTAGAGCATGAATGGTTAAAACAGAAGGAGCCATTCAAGTAAGTGCCAATGTGGCTATAGAGAGGGAGATTAAAGGAGCTCTGCTGTGGAAGAATAGGAGTAGGTTTGGGGGAGATCAGTAAGTTCTGAAGGGAAGATGGGAGCCTGGCCAAAGCTTCTACTGCAGGTGGTTTGAGACACAAGAGCAGGAAGAGCAGAAGGTGATCAAGGGCTTTTGGCTTCAGGGTCAAGACAATGGAGAGGCAGGATGTTTGTACAGCCCCATGTTTCCAAAATAGGTACCTCTGTTCAAGACTCACTGCAAAACTACTTGCAGCTTTCCAGATCAAGCTCAGACAACCTTGGCCTCTTTTTAAACACCATCTGAGCTTCAGTTTACAGTGTTGACGTTTGGGCAGTTGTGTTTGGATTGTAAGGTGATAGGAGATCATTGCCATACACTCCCTATTGCTGTAGTCCTTGCAATGCTAGCAAAAACACCAGAGCTTTTCCTTTTCCCCGTGGAACACTTGCTGTTAAATTCCACCCCTTGCAATGGCTTTACAGTCAGAAGGTCCTGTGGGTTACTGGGATCAGACCTACAAATCATCCTCCTCCTGCCCTCCTGCCAGGTCTCCCGCCTAAAAACTCATCAATCTCTAGTGCCTGTGACAGACAGGAACCACATGGCCAGGCAGTGAAGAGCAGCACTGGTGGGTCTCTTGGACAGCAAACACCACAGGTTGGTGGGCAGGAGGTCGAGGAAGAAACCTCTGCATTCCAGTGCAGAGATGTTCCAGGAGCACATCCAGCAGCCTTGACCTCAAAGTCAAGGAAAAAGAGAGAAAATTGTAGCAGCTTTGTTCAACAAGAGACTCTTAAATTAAGAATGCAAGAGACCCTTGGGTCTATCCTAGCAATGGACAGGTCTAACTTTATCATCAGATCTGGACAGACTACAGCAAAAGTGAAGCTGGTATTTTACAGTGGGATCTTCTAACTCCCGTGTCAATCCACGTGTGCAGTTACATAGTTCAAAGGAGGAGAATAAACACAGGTACCTTCAGAGAGGAACAAAATGACACCACCACCATGAAAAACCTGTCCCATGAGTGACTTGGTCCTTTCCCACTCCCAGCCCTGCTCCCTGAGGATGGAAGTACTGAACAGCTCAGTTGGAGCAACCAGACTATATCACAGCTTTCTCTTCCATGGCTGAATTCAGGTCACGCCTCTACAATCATTAATCCTGGCTCTTTGCTCTCAGTACACATTTGATCTGGATCAGCCCAGGGCACATAATCACATTTAAGATGAATTAACTAGAACACATGATACGGAGTTTATGCTGGCCTCATGCCAGCTGTGGGAGGATGAACGACACTCGATCCCGCAGAAAGCCTGCCAGTGCAAAGTTCCCCCAGTGCTGTTTTTGGAACAAATGTGGACCAGCAGAGCCACATCAGTCGCCTGGAACCGGCCCTGTGCACAAACCGGTTCCTGCGTTTTTGATGCAGTTACCTTAAGTCAAAGGCGGATTGACTAAGTCTGACTTAATTAGGAAGCCAGGATAATTACACTTTCTGTTAGCCAAATCACATTTCAGAACTTACAGGAGAGGTGGCCCACAAGTTAGGAGGATCAAAATTCACCTAGGGTGGGGGTAAACAAACACATGGTGCCTTCTTAGCTTTGTCTCCTTCCTTGCTCGGTCTCCTCAGGGCACGTCCTACAGTTCTCCAGTACTAGAAGGAGCAAAGCCACACTCTAACTCCTCCCTCTGCATTGTGGAAACAAACTGTCTTACCCTCTTGGATACATAAAAGAAAACTAGAAAACTATCTCTTGACACACAGTCGATTTAACCTGTGATTTTACAGTTGAGTTTCTGCACCATCAAACTCAATATGGGAGGAGGAGGAGGTGGTATGAGAGACCTCCTATCCAGTGCTCGCTATTTCATTGCACCAAAACAGTCACCGTCAGCTACTATTTCTGCCTGAAAACATGTTTCCAAAACATCTGCTGTGCATGCCAGTGGTAACCATTTCAAATATCATATATTGTATGACTTTAATGAAGCTCAACATAGTAGTTAGCTCAAGTATAGAAAACTGGTAAGTGTTCAAAGTGGAGCATGTATATAGACTGATGACACAATGCACTGTTTTCCTGTCTGGGTGACAATATCTACACATGCCATTCCAGCATATGCTGAATATGAGTTTTTCTGAAACAACCATTGCATGAGTTATCTTTTACTAGATGCAATTAAATTGTACTCAGACCTCTTGGATTGGATCCCTACAGATAATTAGGAGGAGAAACCTAAAGTTCTAGAAAATAAAAACCATAGGTGCTTCAAATGGGAATGCTCACAGAAATGAGACAGTTTGAGCTGGGCACTGAGCAGCAATTCTGCTGTTCTCCTTGTGGCAATGAAGGGAACTAATGGAAGAGAAAGGTGAGAGACAACCTATCTGGCTCATCTCCTGGCCTCCCACTTTGCCTTGTCTTTTGCCTTAGTTTCCTTTACCGTATCAGGATAAATCATTTCCATCCTTCATCTTGAACCACATAATTATTTTATTTCTAAGATGTGATAACATTTCATTATTCCTGACAGTTGTAAAAGAAAGCTTTCAAGGACCTTGGTGAAACATCTTCTGTTCTACTCTAGATGATTCATGAGATAATCTGTTCTTAATATATACAGTCCTAAGCTTGTAGTGCTTAAGTTTTAGATCAGCACAATATTCATTCCTTGCTGTGACTCAGTGGAGGCTCCAAGAGATGGCGGAGGGGAAAAAAGAGAAGTATTTTTATAGCAGGTTATTTTTATTAGAAAATAGTGTGTTGTATAAAAACAGCCTTATTGAATTGAGGTGTTCAAAGCAATTCCTGCAGAGTAAGATTATAGTGAGCAGAGTGCAGGTGAGAAGGTCAGAACTGCAAACTAAATGCAATTATTCCAGTGGTGCAGAGACCTAGGAATGTACTCCAAGGTAATCACAAACATATGTGATACAAGCATCTCACATGCATAGATGTACATCCCACCTCACAAATCCTGAGCTGTATTCAAAGGCAGTAATGTCAACAACAATTGTCAGTTTACAGTTTAGTATAGTAAACTAACAGCTTACAATTTAGTATAGTAAAACTCTTAGTCTCCTCACAAAATTGTATGTAATAGACGATGCTGAGTACAAAAGACAAGAACTACATAGCTAAAGAGACTAAACTCATCATACGCTTAAATATATTAATTAATTTATAGAAAAAAAAAGAAGCATTTTTAGCTTTTATAGAAAAAAAGGATGCATTTCAGTGTGTTCATTTGAATCCATAGTAAACCCCAGGACATAAAGGAGATCAGCTTGAAAATAAACCGCAGGTGGTACACTAAGCATACATAGGTGAAACAACAATACAATGCAGTAGAAGTAAACAGGTATGGGGATTAAACCCAATGAAAAGGGGAAGACAAACCATCTGTAAGCTGCCCAGGGGAAACAATGTATGAGATCATACTGAAATTTTAGCTGTTTGGATGCATGGAAACCAGGTGAAGCATTTCTGAATGATCTCACATTCATTAAAGACTGAGCTCTCACTGTCCAGTTGCTACCTGCTCCAAGCTCATCTCGGATTAACACTGCCTGCTACAGATCTGGGCAGGGGAACATGCAGTGAGGGAGTCTCATTAGAACAGAGTTCATTTGCAGTGCTTTGAGAACAGATGGAATGAGGATGGGAAGAGCAAGAGAGAGAGAGAGCAAGGGCAGTACGTTGTCAAGTCACCAACCCACTTAGTGCAGTCTTGTATTTAGCATGAAGACTACACTGCTCTGTATGCAAAACCAAACTGTCCACCAGCAACTCTTTTGACCAGTGGTTTTAAAAAAATGTAGACAGCCAGAAAACCCCCACATTTATATCTATTGAATTCTCAGTAGTTATCCAAGATCAAAGCAAATAAGGATGGGAGGAACTGGTAAAGGAGGGGTTTCTCCTTTGTTCTGGGAAAATAGGTTTTTGTCCATTATTCCGCAGCTCATTCTATATGTTTTCTGAGTGACATGTTCTTGTCCACACTAAGTTTATGGTTTGTCATGTCTTGTCATGCTTAGCCTTCCATTTTTCCAGGGGAAGTTAGATGTGCAAGTCTTGCCAGCATAGATGGCATTCCTGTTAGCAAAAGATTGCACAGACTACATTCTCTCCACTGGCATTTTATCACATTAAAATAGCCATGAGTCAAAGAAATACAAGAGTTATGTTAACAAAAATTTCTACTAACCTATATTTTCCCCTGCTTTAAAAAGAAAGGCAAAACAAAAAGAATGCAGATGCAAGTATCAACACAGTAGAAAAAGGCCCAAAGAAACCTAATAAATGGTAGGTTTCTTGAAAAAGCAACCCCTGTCTCTGAAGAGCATCTGTAGTGTAGCATGTCAGTTAGAAACTGGAATTTCCTGCAATTAATCAATTTAATAAAAATAATTTGACAGCCTTCCTTCAAATGCTGCACATGGTTTGGTTGCATTTCTGTTTCTGGATCTTTTGATCATTCAAGGAAGAAAACTGACTGGCTAGACTTGCTTTACTGAAAATGAAAGATGAACTGGGAAGCTCATTTATTTTTGTTGGAGAAAGAAACAAAGACAGACAAACTGACCAACCAGCCAAACCAGGCCACTGGCCAAACTAATTATTTGTGTATTGTCAGTCATTTCAGTCCACATTTGCTCCTCTGACAAAACTAAGCAGCCCATTCATACAGTTATTTGCCTAATAATGATGAGGCAATACAAATTCTTCTGGATTGTTTTCAAACAAATTTTGAATATAATTTTATATTCTGTTAATTTTTATAAAGAATGAGTTGGATGCTTTCAGGCCTCCACACTTACTAATACCTATTAAACAACCAGAATGAAGCTGGCTTGCAACAGAGAATGTCTTCACAGCTGATGGAAACAAAATTTGGCTTTTCTGGCTTGCAGCTGGAGAGGAAAGTGATTTCTTCTACAAATTATGCTTCAGATGTTCCACTATCCAAAACAGAACTACACAGCAAGTGCAAGTAGGGGAAGATTGAAGAACAGGACAAGATCCTACCAGACACAAGTGGAGGGTTTGCACTTGATTTATGGTCTCACAGCTTGAGAACATACCTCACTAGTGCTGCTGCTATAGTAACAAACCAGACTGGTATGCAGGTTTGTGGTAATAATACTTGTTGAAAGAATTTTCTCAGTTGCGTATTCATGCTTCTGTCTCTTTTCTTTCCTCTTTTTTCTTTTTGGCATATCTCTAAAGGAGATCAGTATATGAAAGCAAAAAATGCAAAACTGGAGAGGAAAAAAAAGTCTGTAAAGGCTTTATAAGATAAACTCATAAAACTCTGCAGTTTCTTTACAAAGATTAGGGACCAAAATGTTAAGGGTCATTTGGGTACCTTCTAGGTATTTCAGCTGCCCTTTGGGCTTTAAAGAGCCTGACCTGGAGGTACAGTCATCCCAAACTTTTAGAAATATCGGCAGCTTTCTAATTGAAGCAGCAGTGAATGGGAACTGAGGGGAAGAGAGTAAGATTTGGTTTACTTAAGGCCAAGTTCATCATTTGGCATCAGTGACTCAAGCCCTTACATACCCACTCCTTCAAATGCTACGGGCAACCCCTGCTCCTGCACTGAAATCAACAGCAAAACTCCCACCACCTGTATACATAAAGTTATCTGTGTGCTATTTCTACTGTGTAGACAAAGATTAAATCCCATTTATCATACTGACCCATAGACTGAAAAGAGTCTGCTGTTTGGCCTTCATTCAACAAATCCCCTTATCCAGAGAAAATCTCCTGTACTTGATGTCAATATGCTCACTGCTGATCTAAGACCTTCAAAATGCCCCTTAATTATCACAACATTAAGGGTATGGAGGTTAATTAAAAAGCAAATGAAGACACTCCATAAAGGTTATTCCACCTACTCTGACCTGTAAAGGCATGCGACACTTTTGCTCTGGGCATTTAAGAAACAAGGGAAGTGATTTAGTTAAATATTATCAAGGCCTTTTTAAAAATAGAGCATTTGGCACTTACACATTCTAGTATGCTTTTGTTTCTAATGGAGATAAAATGAGGCTGTTTTAATCTAATGTTTCAAAAAGAGCCATGAATTGGGGAATTAGCGGAATGAAAAATGGCATTTGTCCTTACTTACATGTTGCATAATACCTATTTTCTATTTTTTCTATTACAATATGAGATAATCGATCTGACACTTTATTCTTTCATTTCTATTCTGTTTCTGTAGAGCCACGAGGAAGAACAAGACCCCTCCACACCTACTCACACTTATTGTCTTTCTTGGCACTGATGTCTCACCCAGAGCAATAAGCTGAGAAATGTGAATCTTCGACTCACTGAAAAAGGCGAATAGAGACCCATGCAGCTGATCTTTGGGTCAGTTCCTTCACACAGACCACCAGCCTAAAACTCAAATAGTGTGAAAAAACACCCAAAAACCACCTTTCATGGACTGCAGATCATTAGCACATAAGAGATGTGGCATGGCTTTCTGGAACAGGAAAAAAATAATCTCCAATCTGGCATACAGAAGAGGGAAGACTCATCACATACAGGACAATTTACCTTCTTCATCAAGAGGAAATAGTCTCTGCACTGCAGCTTGTTTCTCCAGCGCCAAAAAAAAAGGTACCAACACTGTTCCTACTATCATAACTACTACAATTCAGATGAGCCATCCACCAACACATCTCTTTGAAGAAAACCCAAGGCACTGCATCTTGGTGAAAGAGGTCTGAGCCATTTCTTCAAGCTTTTCCCCCTTTAGTAAATAACAGTAGCTACAATGTTGTTCCATTTCGAGTACATCAGTTTTGTCCTTTGTTTTTCTGTCAAAGCACCAAGGTATCCTCTCAGTTATAAAAACTTGCCATGCCTCCAAGATACTGGCTGGCTTGGAAAGGTGAATATGGTCTAAGTGTCCATTAACTGTCAGACCCCATTAACAAGACTGAACAAGAATGATGATAAAAAGGCAAGTAAGATACTACACTAACATACCCTGAACCTGGCACAAGTTTTTAAAGCTAAAAGTGGCACTCTAGCTTCTTTCTCTACCCCCAGAAGGGGTCAAGAGCCAAACCAGGAAATTATAGAGCAGTAGGATTATCATCTGGCACAGGAAACCTTTAAGGGATGTGACATGAGAGCACCTGGAAAGCCAGTTTGATTAAGAACAGCCAGCATGCATTTAGACACAGGAGGTCATGCTTAACTAACCTGCTGGATATCTTTGAAGATAATGCTGCCGTGGCAGATAAGAAAAACATGACAGGTGCTGCATAGCACACCGAGGTTAGATTTTTCAAACGAAGTCCAGCGTCAGAGATGACTAAAGAGACAAATCGAAAGTTATGGATTGTAAAGTAAAAGGACAGAACAATGGCTGTGAAACAAGAGATAAACCCAGATATTGGATGGGAGCTTTACACAGGAAAAAGGGTACTGAGTGGGGGGTCAGATTTAAAAGGGTTATCCCATCCCACTTTGCCCCAAACACTGCTTCCATGTCAGCATCTTTGAGACAAAAACATCCTCATGACGTACGCTACATTTCATTAGGGCTCTTACATTGCAGCAGTGTTGAACAACGGCCTTTAGAGTCACCTTTGGTTCACAGTACCGAGTTTGTACTTGTACACTTCCGTTAATACAGAAACACTGACAAGAATATCTTCACATGTGTTCTAGCTCTTGTGTTAGGAACCAAATCTAGGCTGAGCACAGTCAGCGTGGAAGAATTTGGTTCGCTCAGCAAATGTAGCTCAACACACAAAGCACAAAATAAATTAATCCCTGAAAAAGGAATCACACAAACCTGTGCATGCTAAGTACCATAATGACATGGCACTTTGTAGAGGTAAAGGATTTTAAGGGTTATAGTGGAAAAACATAATTAAAGCCACCAATATATGGCAGAACATCAGAGAAAAGGAAATAAAATGGTATACAAACTTGTGTTAGTAGAGATACAGCAGTAATAACTAGAAATCAATGGCTTGTTCTGTAGATGGAGGCTTAACAGATGCTCTGTATTAGTCACTGTATCACAGCGAGAATATTATTGTCTCAGAGGGTTAAGAGCAGGGCAACAAAAAGTGAAAACAGATCTTGGCTCTTACAGGGCCCTAAATTACTAGGTGGGTGAAATAAGAGCATGCTGTGTTTATTCTCATTGGAAAAAAGAAATCTTTGATGTGACCTAGTAGAAGATCTTCAAAATCATGAAAGGGGGTGATCAGGATAACCCCTACCAAGCTAGGGTGGAGGAGCAGTGGAAAGGAAGGCAATGGATGTCAAAATAGGCTGCAAACATTTCAAATAAAACAACTGGGAGTAAACAGGGAAGTTGTCAGGCAGAAATCTTTTAGCTAAAGGTAAAAAACATGTGGAATAAGTTACTAGGAGAGGCAGCTGAAACAAAGGCTGTACACGAGCTCAAAAGACACCTGGACTTGTTTCAAGATAAGAGAGAGATTCAGGGATTTTTGTGAAAACCAGAACGTTGAGATTAAGATGCTCTGTAAAACAGCAGGTATGCCGAGCCAAGTGAGGGTGCCTGCAATCATGTGTACTGTCACACACTGTAAAGCAAAATTCCCCATGTTGCTGCCACAGCTTTCCCCTGGGCCACAGTTAAGAGAGGTATCTCCACATATAAACCCTTCCCTTCTGTAGCTTCTTTTGGCCAAACTATTTAAATAGAGAAGAATTCTTCTCCCAAACACTTCAAGTCTACAAACAGCTCAAGGCTGTAACAAAGGCAGAAATGAGCTGCACGAGTGCCACCGAATCCCACCAGCAATGACCTCCTCAAGCACATGCTATGCCTGCTGCTGCTACCGTATTTGTTGCATAGCACTGTGAAACACCGGCTGAGGTGCAGGAAGAAAGAGGAGATCAGAAACAACACTCTGCTCAGGTTTCGGGGGAGCTTCCCAGGTTCTCAACCTTTCACGCCCTGAAACAGTGACACAGTTCAAGAGCCAGGTTTCCTGCAACCCCAGAGTTGCCTCAACCCCAGGTTGCCTCAACCCCAGGTTGCCACACACATGGCTTAAAAGTCCTAATAGTGGGGGAGTGTAGGACTTCCCGTTGCTGGGGGTCCATTGCAGGGACCCTAACAGCTGTCCATTCCCCTGTCTTTTTCATTGAATTTTGGCTTAAAATATAGAAGAAAAAAAAAATGTTGGGCATGTGCAGTCTAGAAAGATACTCCATCACCATTCCCATCCTGAGGCCAGGATCTGATCAACTCACCAAGGTAGCCGTAGCTGCCCCCATCCCTGGAAGTGTTCAGGGCCAGGTTGGACAGAGCCTCGAGCAACCTGGTCTAGTGATCTAGTGGAAGGTGTCCCTGCCCATATCAGGGGGTTGGAACTAGATGATCTTATGGTACTTTAAAACCCTAACCATTCTATGATTCTAACTCCACCTTGGGCCTTAGTCCAGAGTAACTTCCCTGCAATACCAACAGCTATGTGATGCAGTCTGGACCAGAACCATGTCAAGGAAAGCAGGTTAATTAGAAATGGGTAAATAAGGATCTTAACTCCTAATTTAAATTCCATCCTTATTCTAGAATAGCCACCTCAGATTCAGCTTAAATTCTGTAAAGAGAAAAAAAAATAGTGCTCCCTGCTTTAGAAATTTACACCCATAAGTATAGCTTCAAGTTCTTTCTTGTAGATCAGATAAAGCAGAAATCAGGTGACTGTTTTGGAAATGTTTCTGTGATTCTAATAGGGAATTTGTCACTGTGGAAATAATTTTCACCACTTCATTTTTATAATTGCCATTAGTTACAGAAACATGTAACTCTAAGACTGCAATAGGTTTTCTCTTCTGATATTTCTTCTTCTATTACCTGACATCTTGATTTCTTACTCATTCAATGATCGTTATTTCCTAGCATTCATTTCATTTTAATGTTTTTTCGAAAAAGCAAACATCAGAGTGTTAAAAAGCAACATGAGTATTGCACCTGCATACAAGAAGAAGAATAAAGTAGATGAAGAAACTGTCCTGTCAAACATGAGCATCCTGTCCTAGCTACAGTGACAATATCAGAGGATATAGAGGAAGAATTTATTAGAAAGCACAAGGTAAAAAAATAAGTGCTTTATAAAGTATATGTTTTATAAAATGTGCTTTTATAAAATGTGAATATACCTCCTTTGGACACAGTTTAGCCATGATGCTCCTCCTGATGTTTCTATGCTTCAGCAAGCACTGAATCCAAACAACCACTTGTTGAAAGCCCAGTCAGTATTCTACTTCCCCCTGCAAACCGGAGCTGTATCTCCCAGCTTGCTTTCCTCAGGGTGTCTGCAGTATTTCTCTCCAGGAGGCCTCCTGTATAATTCGTGTCAATTGTGAATGCCCATAGAGATTTTGTAGTTTGCAAATCTTGGGCAAAGGATTCCTTCTACTTCCTGATCACAAACAGCATCCCTGAAAAAGCCTTTAACTGGCTCTAGTCATCATGCCATCACTGACAGGGATAACAAACGGAGACCTCTGGGAAAGTTAATAATATCAGGCAGGGTGTGAAAACAGTTAGTGCTATTTGGGGTAACGACGGACCACATTTCCCACAGGTGTAAATAGAGTTTTGATCATTTATGGGAAGAGGGAATTAGGCTCTTGGAGCATGCTGTCAACCCTGCCAGGCTCCTCCACGTATGCTCCAGAGTTAACTATGGCAACCTTGACAAAGACCATCTCTATTTAGAACTGTAGGCATGTCCCTTCCAAACCCATCCATTCTTTCATTAGAAAGTTCACATCTGGGTAATATTACTGAGATGATCAGATTAAATACCCATGATTCCAGCTGCCTACAGAAGACAACTGACATTACTCAGGCCAAGAGACAACCATTAAGGAAACCGAATGATGGGCTATGTCACATGCTTTTTTGCTCAAATAAGTTGCTCCGGACTCAGAAATTTCTAGTAAAAATGTGCATTTTTCATTAGTTCCTTGTTTGCAACAAATTTTCTTCATGTCCAAGATTTATTTAGGATATGTCTTTTGACTGCAAGGACTGGGATATTAATTACAGTTTTCCTCTTTCAATTATCCACTGATAAATTATCTTGATAATCATGATGACTATGTTGTACTTTACACAACTAGGTGTAGCTTTTGAAGTGCTCCTTTTGCCTTTCTAGAAGTCATTCTGGAAGAGAAACAGGAAGCATATCTCCAGTTTAAGTTACTGAGCAAAAAGAAGGACGTATATATGACAGAAACATTGTAAAACAAAGTGAGAAAGATTAAGTCTAAAACTATATATTGGGTCACCATCAATTATACCTCAGGCTACTCTTAACAAACTCCTGATGACCTGAAACTGAGAAACAGTCTGAAAAATATTGCTGTGAGACAGGTGCCCAGGCTGGAATCTACAATAATCAGAGAACATCCTTAGCACAATTTCCATCAATAGCAAGCGCTTATTTCCAAATATGCAAAAGTATAAATGCACATGCATACATACATACATATACAATTCCAAACTATGAAACTATTTTGAAAAACAGGAGGAACAAAGTTTATTGTTCCATACTGGCACAGCAAACAGGAGAGAAACACAGAGACACATCATCTACTTCACATGGCAGGAGCGCATGAAGCCAACTGGTTGTGACAGAAATAGGGACACAAAAGCAGCCTGCTGAAAGGCAGTGTGCGGCTGGGAGGATTCCGTTTCCCACCAGTCTCCATATTGTTGGGTCCCAGCACAGTGAAGCTTACACAAGTATTTTTTTTCCCCTCTAAAGCAGCCTCTACAGCTTCATCATAAAGGAAATAAAGACTGGGTGAATTAGTTCACATCAGTGTACAGCAGAGCATTGAGAAGGTGGGAAGAGTTATGGTTATAATGAACTGCCTGCATTAAATTTTTTGCTTCCCTAGTGTAAGTGTCTATAAAAAGCTCTGAATTCCTTTTAAAGAATATAAAAATGAAGCCCAGAAAAAAGTCTGTTCTTGCCTAGATGCATGTGCAGGCTGATGGCCAAGGACAGCAGTGACAGCAAAAGCCTTATCAAAGTTTTTTAAAAAACAGTAAGTAAAAAAACCCCAAACAAACAAACATATCCCCAGATAGATGCTTAACTGAACCCACTGTGACACAGGATCCAAGTTCCTGTCCTTTCCCACTTCCTTCGCTGCTTATTTGGGGCTTGACTGTCTTGCCAATCCACCCAGCGAAGTCCCAGGGGATGTGTTTTCCCACTCCTCTGAGGAGGACTGGGGAAAAAGGTGAGGGAAAAAGAAGCTGGAGCCTCCAAGCCACCCTGTTCCCTTGCAAGTCAGCAAGCAGTGAGGGCAGAAAAAGGCAAGATGGAGCCATTCCCTCTTGCCCTCTCCAGCATGCTATCCTATGAGCTGTCTGGCCATGGGACAGGGAGCAGACACTACACTTGGTGACACAATGTTCTCCCTCTCCATCTGACCCACCACAGTGCACAGGAGCAGGAACGGGAGGGCTGAAGATGCCTCCAGCTGCTAGTGCCCTCCTGAGACTGTGCCTCCTGAGGTGGGAAACAGCCCCTTGCAAACAGGGAGCCGTCAGTGTTTTCAAGGCAGAAACCTTGTATGGCAACTAAGGCACAAGCAGTATAAATAATTAATGTCAATAGAGGAATTGCAAGGGAAATGTTCAGTTACAGCAAATCAGCACCTATGTCATAGAATCATAGAATAGTTAGGGTTGGAAAGGACCTTAAGATCATCTAGCTCCAACCCTCCTGCCCCTCATGAAAAGAGTGCACGAAAAATATCTCCCTTATTTCTTAATGGGAACAACAAAAAAGTACATTTAATTTCACTAAAGCAGTAAACCAAGCACAAGTATTCTCTACTCATTTTCATAGTTAGCATTTTATAGAATGATCAGTGCCAGCACATCCCCTTCTCCTACATGTCCCAAGAGATAGTTTAAGGAACATTTTAAAATGAACATTTCTTCATTCATACACAGAATGCACATTCCAGTGCTGCTGTACAAATGCTGTGATGCCAAGAAAAGACCACATGGCTCTCTTATTCGGGCTGTTTTATTAAATGGGAAACAGTTTTATTCTGAAGTGTCTGCTTTTGGCTGACAATTCTCAATTTTCAGAGAAATCCACCAAAGATATTCTGGCACCCAGAAAGTGAAAGAGTTCAGTTCTGAGCTAAAAACTGAAGTTTTCCATTTGAAAAGACTGACAGATATTGTTTTGATGTTATGGTCCAAAATAAACTTTTGTCTTCCCTTCAACAAGACATTGTTTGGTCTTGACTCTTGCTTTAAACCAGTTCCCTCCCTTCTCTTTCACCAGAGCGGCCCATGATTATTTGTCTAAGTGCTTCAGTCTCTTTCCATGACCCACGCTCTTTGCCTAGCATATGTAGGTCTCAGCAGCAACACCATGGGACGCAGGGCAGCTGGGTAGCCTGGTCAACAAGATGGAAAATATAGGAGAGAAGATAAGCCATTACCACAAAAGGCAGCATGATTTAATAAACTCAAGTAATTGTTCCAATTTTCCTGATGGAAACTGTTTTTATTCCTTGGGGGAGTGCAGAGGAGAGGGGGGGAAGGAGGAGTTTTCTTTGCCTTGTTCCTTCTCTCCAAACTACAACACCTCAGCCCAGAAAACAAAGGTATTTAGCCGATTGGTGGGAGTTGGACATACAGGTATTTTCGGGCAGCTGGGCCTATACTCTTTAAGCTTAGTTGCACTTCTCCCCTTTACAGACATCATATCATGTTGCACAGTAATGGGTTAGGGAAGGGATTTCCAGAAGTCCCTGAGAAACCAATTTAGTCCTGAAGGCAAAAAAGCTGAATGAATCCACGTTAACTCAGACTACAGTAATTGCATTAAAACCGAGGACCTAGTTAAGAAACGGTAAGACACAATTTAGGCTTCCTTGACAAAGCTGCTTCTAGATTTCCCTGCTGTTTGTACACTTCTGTTGCGTTATTTCAGCTCTCCTTGCTCCATAGGAGACAAGAAGCTGCTGAATGACTGAGGAGGTTAATCCAGAGCCCAAATCTGCCAGCCAAAGTGACCTAAGTGTTCCAGGGAAGTTACAGTTCATACAGTTCATGCACTGGTTCAGCTGTCATTGGATTCATCCAGAGGGAAGCTTGACAAGCCAAAATGAAAATGTCTGAAGAACAGGAAAGCTCAGTGTCCCTTTCCTCCTCTTCCTCCACTTGTGTTAGACCCGCTCATTACGTCTGCTGGTGGCAATTAGTTTCACCAGCTGCCAACGTACACATTTACAGAGGCAGGCACTACACAAACACTGTGGGACCAGCCCTTCCTGCCCTTTAGGGCAGGAGATATGGCTTGGGATTGTATAAATGAGTATGACAGACACTGCTGGGGGAAAGTGCAGAGAGGTAAACCAGCTTGTCCCAAAATCACAGGGTAAATCCACAGCTTGGCCAGACCTAGGATACCAGTCTGCATCTCCTAATGCCCTGACCACAACAGGACTGCACTCCCAGAAAGAAGAACGTGGAGAGGGCAAGTGTTTCTTGTGCAAGTGTACTCCCTTCCCTGCCAAAACACATCCTGTCTTCATTATGGCCGTCTCCCATCCCAGCTCAACCCAGACGTGCCATAAGCTCTAGGCTGGCATCATGGGGCCTGGGCACTGTGGTACCCATAGGGAGCCAGGGCAGGTCCCCAAACCGCTCTCTGGTAGTGCCACTGGCAGCCACTACAGGGTTAACACAAAGCCACATTCGCATTTTGTTTCCTTGGTCAGGTTTTCTGACTTGCTTGAAACCTGGGCTCATTTGGAAGACATTAGGATTTCAGGTGGAGGCACGCAGAGATTTAGCTTTTCATTTCAAACCTCTAGAAGCCAGAGAGCTGAGATTTTTCCCACCTCTTTGCTTCCCTACATAGTAAAAGTGCTTTATAATGACTTTTGCAAAGCCAGCTTTGCTTGCAACATGCAGGTCTCCTCCCTTGGCCGCTTCAACACAGAGAAGTTACAGCCCTGCACCTTCTTTCCACGCTGATGGCTGTAACGTGTGGCAGCCACCAGCCACGTGGGAGTGAGGCAGCTGGAGATGGAGCGATGGAGAGATACGCTGTGTTGCCTGTGCCATGGGCCATGAGAAGCGGGTCAAAACCCAGCCGTCACGCACCGCCCATCTGTGCCATGCCGAGGAGAGATGCATCAGGCTTTCAGGGCCAACAGGTGTTGCTGCATTAGTGGACTGTGACATCGGTGCGCTTCACAGGCTTTATTTCACAATAGTATAAAAGAAGCAGAATATGGGGTTAGAAATGAGGACAGAAAAAACGTAAGCCATCTTTTATATACACTGAGAAAAAAAATGAGAAGACTGGAGGGGAGGATGCAGCCTTCCTAACAGACATGCCTTAACTCCTAGGGGAGATGGGGATGACCTGCCCTAGAAACACCCACCTCTTTCCAATGAATAGGCAAGCAGCCTCAGAGGACTGCTCCACTATCTGCCTAAAATAGAGGTGGGTGGGTTGATGCTGCTTTCACACACTCCTTCCAAGTATTCACTATAAAAGGCCTTTAGTCATTAATCCTGCACCAAAAAGTGTCACATCTCATCATATGAATGAAGACTGAAGACAGCATAAGGCACACACCTGTGTTGGCAGAAGTAAGACAGCATGAATAACACCAGCTCTGGCACTTTACGCGCATATTCTGCAACCTTAATTGTTTGGGGTTTTTTTCAATAAAGACACTTGTAGTTTTGTGCTTCCCAGAGTTTTTGGTTTTTTGTTTTGTTTTGCATGCAGAAGGTATTTAATAATAGATGCCAGAAAGGAGCCTCTATCTAGTAAATCAATGGACTTTTTTTTTTTCCACCTCATTCACAGAAAACCCCACTTCCATGCTGATCAAACCAGAAGAGGCAGAGGAGACTAGAGAACTCTTTGGTTTTCAGCAGACCCCTCCCCAACAGGAGAACAGAAACTTCCCAACTACTACACTTGGGATCACTGTAAAAATCAGATCTCATGTAAAAGCTCAAAGCTTAACTGGAGAGGAGCTGACTTTGCTGTCAGGGAGTGGTGACGTGGGGCTGAAGTGGTGATACGCAGTGAAATTACCATGTGGAGGAGAAGAGTGAGACTTCCCGCAGGCCAGCACTGAATTTTTGCAGTGTGGTGTAGCAGGGGTTGTAGAGCTGTTCAGATAGCTGAAGGGGCACACAGAACATGCGATGAGTATCTTGTACTATATCTCAATACATATTTTCCTTTACAAAGCAGATGCTTGTACAGTTCCCAAGGTTTTTTATTTATTCTGTAGGTTTCCTGGGGTGGCAGAAAGGGGACAATTTACTTGGTTTTAAACATCATTCTTCCTCTCTCTGAGTAGAGCTGGTGATATTTATGACACTCAGTGCTCTACAGGTATTTAGCAGCTTTATGCAGTGCAACAGGCTAGTGAATAATTTGCACATTATTACGGTTAAGCTGCTTCGAACTCCATCACTGGTTGAACTCCTGGTGAGACTTTTACCTCTAAAGTGATAAAGTTTTAAAGCAAGTAATTACTTGTGCTGGAGGGAAAAAATAGAGAAGAAATCACAAATCCATCTTACTTGTTTGTCAGATATTGGTACTCTGCTTCATTTCATAGCCATAATGTTTTCAAAAAGTAAAACAAATAAAGAAGAGTGCAGTCAATGCCAAGGTCCTACAAGAGATCAATATAAAAAGACCTGTCTAGAATACACTATGTATTAAGGCTATACACAAACCATTCGCTGACCTCCCTTCTCGAGCCCTGTGTTTTGGTAGCAACCTAACTTAATTTGTTTAGCATGAAAGTAAGCAGTGTAATCAGTAAGTAATCAGATTCTTAAGCCACCATAAATGCATGCCAGTAGAAGAAAGCATCAACATCACTTATTTTTGACAGAAATTGTAGCATCAAGAAGACAACATGCCCCACCTCTGGAAGAGTTCAAGGTCAGGCTGAATGGGGCTTTGGGCACCCTGGCAGGGACACTGGAACTAGATGATCTTTAAGGTCCCTTCCAACCCAAACCAGTTTGTGATTCTGTGAAATCATGCACACAAAATAAAATTCAGGAAGGGAACAGAGTAACATTTACACTGACTAGCATTTTAACCCAAAGGTGACAGCAAAGTAGAGAATGTATCTATCCTAAAGTCAAAGGTTACCCAGTAGGAGATGGGGAAAGGACTGTAAGACAGTGGACAGCATTGAAAAGATTCAAGCAGACAGGAAAAAAGACTTTTTTCATCCCCTAAATGTGCACATCCCAGCATGTGCAGCAATTTCTACAATGCAGACCAAAGGCTCTCCTTTACTTCATGGAGTTCGAAGGAAGGGAAGAGCGAGCCAAAGAAATGGAGCTTCTCTAGCAGCTAGAAGTGTGAGTTAAGTATGTCAGGGTGCCTTTCAAGAGCAACAGCACTGGTACCCAAGCATTAATTCCTCTTTGCCACACTGCAGAGAGCCAGTGGCGTCTCAGTAGATTCCAACTTTACCTTAGAAATGCCCAGTGGAGCAGCTGCACTCCAGAGAGCATGTCCTTGCACGTCCCCAAGCTGTCAGTTTGCAGCACATCATCCTAGCCATCTGAACAGGAGGCCAGCAGAATAGGGAAGGCTCACAGTGACCTGCCCAATAACATTTTCTGCAGATTGGAAATCCCAGCCAAATCTCATCCAGTCCCATCGTAACCTCCCACAATCAAGCCTGACAAGGAAAGCCAACTGCAGAATGCATTTCAAGCGTCACCTGATCTCCCAAGAGTAGCTCTACATGCTTGAAGCATTTTGATGGGCCTCCTGAGATGCTTGCCTAGCTAAAGTGACCTACAAATACCAATTTACACCACATCCTTTATTTGATTTGCCTTATGTTTGGAACCCAAGTGCTGTATTTAAAGTTGGGGGGCCCCAAAACAAGACAAGTCACGAAGAGGAGGTGGACAAAGGAAGAGCAGAAAGGCTGGGATAGCTACCAATCTATGGTAGGGTAATTATTATCATTCAAAGGGTACATTGAAAAATATGTTATGATGGGGACTATTAATCCTTACAATCATCTATAAAGGTGCTTCCAGAATAGATCTATGAACCTAAAAGAAAGGATAGGAAAGAGTCAATTAGAGCAAAACTGTTCTCTGAGCTGTATGGGCAATCCTGGCTCCACCACCGCACAGTCCCACATGTGTGTGCCAACACAGGGAACAGAATGCTTTGTACACAGATCTGATCCTTAGCACAGTTTTTGCTGTTAATAATAAAGTAAGAGTTATTTAAGGACATTAGAAGAGGCAAACCTAGCAAAAATCTGGGCTCAGGTTCTCAGACACTGGAAATAGGTGCAGCTTCAGTGATACCAGTCAAGTTATATTGATTTATTCCTACTAAAGGTCTAGTCCATTAAATGCTAATACCATCCTTAGGTTTTACTTTCTCTCACTAGGTTCAGGGACATCCTCTTTAAAAATAAAACCTTCTTTCTCACTATTAAGCATCTGTGTTTGAATTCAGTGGCAAAGGAGCAGCAGAAAATGTCCATTTTTCAAACACGCTTTTATCATAGCATATGCAAAAATAAAAATGTAAAGTCTATAGAGAGATTAAAAACATCCATATACGTGGCATATGATACATATATGGCATATACCACACACATACCATATGTATTTGCATACATACCATACACACACACATCTGGTACATACACAGGCCTGCATGTTTGTATGTAGACACTCATAGAACAGATGTCTGGAGAGAGGTCAAAGAGAAGTCTTCAAGCAGTTCAGACTTTCAGGCATGACCCACCCAGGCACCATGATAAATGTCTCTCAGTAACCTTGTGGAATAGAAAATGTTCTTTTCTGTAGGGTCAGCTGTTGCAGAGCACTCAAGCAGGCATTTCCAGCCCTTCCGCATCCTCCAGTAAGGTTTCCAAGCAAACAGTTCTCTGCTAAGTCCTCCGAATTTTCAGAGTTCCTTCAGTAAGACCTCAAAGGTCTCATACCATCATATTTTATATGACTTCTCCATAGGCAACAACAGCGAGGAGCCACAGCAGCTCTCTCACTTCAGCAGCAGCAGGTACACCTGAGCAGGTACACTGGGGGACGACCACAGCCCATCCTGCCCCAGCCCCACTGGAGTCCAGGTCACACTTTTTGCTGGTGCCACCATCACCGCCATAGGTCTGCATGTCCCTCCACAGTGGAGCTAAGCAAGGAGTGATGAAAGCACATGAGCAATATGGGGGGTTAGCCATAAGCACAGGACGTCATCTGAACCCCAGGTGAGAAACTCTTCTCAAGAAGGATCTACACTCTGTGATTAGTTTGTGCCTTCTAGCCCATTGTGCTAACATGGCAAACTACATTTATTTGTGCATTGCCAGATGTTTTGAAAGGGAAGCAGCATTTACAACCTGAGGAATTTCTTTCCAATTGTTAAATCTGTTCTAGGAGAAGCAACGCAGGCTGGGTGTAATGGAGGGTCCCTGTGATGCGTACCTTTCACATGCATATAATGGAGGCTTCCAGCACATGTACAAAAGTCCGTTCCTTGGAGCAAGAGAAAGCCAGCTCCTGCATGCTTCCTTCCCTCTGAGTTACACACAACTTTAGGCATCCTCATGCTGTAGCATCCCAGTGCAGCAGTGCTTGGGATGAAAAAAGGGAATGAACACAAGGCAGTCATATACAAGGTACCTAAATGTATACCCACATTGGAGTAGCTTTCATGCTTAAGATTAAAGGCTTTGCCCAATCAACATTTCAGACAATATATAATTTTAATTTTCCAGCAGGAAATGAGAAGATCTGTTGCATTTTTCTTCCCAGAGGCCTGCTTCAAACAGCAGCAAAGGTGGCCCAGCTTGGGCAAATCCAGGTTCCCAAGGATGCTCTTCTATCTCCCACGCAGCAAAGAGGTGGGGAGTAGCACCAAAAGGAGTGCCAAAGTTTGCCTTTCCCTTTTTGAAATGTCAGCACTCATTGATCACTAAATCACTTCAACAGCTTATTAAGTAGATGTCACAGAGAGTTACTACCAGTCTCCTATTAATTTAAAAATACTAATGGGTTTCTTTAGAGTGCAATTTCTTTCTGAATGAAAAATGCTCCCTGTGTTAAATGTGAACACTTTGGACCTCACTAGCCAGTGTGCAAGACTGTTGATAATACAACACATACATATAGTAGAAATTTTAACACTGCAGGATGTTTTCAAGGTTGCTCCATAGCTTTGCTGTCTTTTTTTTCTTTATCATTTCAAAGGATCCCCTCCATTTGGTTTTTCCATTTGCAGACAAACTGACATTTTCCTGATATATATTATTCACAGGTTCATGTCAATACCAGCATAAGCAGAACCTATCAGTCACTTCTCTGATGATAACGGTAAATAAATAATGCACACTTTAAACTTTCAAAGCACTGAATAAATATCAGTTTGTTTTCACAGCATCCCTTTAAGCGTTGAGGTAAGTAGTTTAACCATTTCACTAGTCACCAGCTCAGATTCAGTTTAGGACCCATATGAATCAATCCGTATATTACCTATAAAAGATGTACATTCTTATACATAACCTATATATACAAGGCTGGGAAAAGCATATTTTACCAAAAAAAAATGAAACTGATGCCAACTATTTCCCATTTTAGAAGAAAGCCAGGAAACATTTTCATAGCTGAACTGCCACACAGCATTGCCAGGCTGTGCTATCCTTCCCTTTGTATACTGAAAGCTTCTGCTTACACACACACACAGAGGAGATGGGACACACCACTGTGTGCTTTCTTCTAGTGCCCTCTTTCCTGCAAGACATTAGGCTGGAACAGTGGCTACACATCTATGTGTCACCTGCAGACAAATGCTACCCGTGCTGTGCCACTGTCACATGCAGGGACAGCACAAGCCTGGTGCAGGCAGGTACATGCCCTGGGTGCAACATGAAATACAGCAAAAAAAAGGCTTTTTTAAAAAAGGGTGCTCAAACACTTGCACAGATTGCCTGAAGAGCTTGTGGAGTCTCCATCATTCAAGATACTCAAAACCCAACTGGACATGCACCTAAGAAACCTGCTGTAACTGTCTGTGCCCTGAGCAGGGATTGGGCTAGATACTCTCCAGAGATGTCCTCTTGCCTCAACTGTTCTGTCTTTTGCATTCTGGAATTGCAATCCCTCATTTGTACTGCTCTGTGCTCATGCAAAATAAATACCAACGTTTGAGGACACCAAAGCATTTCTCTGCATTCTGGAATTGTGATCCCTCATTTGTACTGCTCCATGCTTATACAAAATAAATGCCAATGTTTGAGGACACCAAAGTATTTCTCTGCCTTCCGTGGGTACAGGTAGCAATGTCATGCCCGTGGCTAGAGATGTCATCAACTACCCACTCCTGCAACAAATGCAACAGGGAGCCAGACACATGAAACGAAAAACAGAGGACCAAACTGAGACATCTGATTCCAATATACCATGCAAGGAGTGGATGGGTGTTCTCTGTGTTTAGAAGCCTTTCAGCTCTAAAATAAAACTACTGTTCTCCAACAAAAGACTGGGATTAAGTATCAAACTGCTTTCTGGGTTGGGTTTTTTTTTTTTTAGTTTTCTTTTTGTTCAACAGCTACTAGCCAGACTTAGTAGCATCTCTCTAACACAGTTTTCCTTCATAGATATAAAAGCTTCCTGTCCATTACATCTTTGGTTATTTCACATCCCATTGATCATTGTGCCTGTCCAGAGAGCAGAACAGCAGCAAATAAGCAAGCCAACTAAGATAAGGCTAGATTTTTGCCCTGGAAAGCTGCAGCCCTGAGCTCTCTCCGTTTCCCCCTACTTCCCGTATCTTCTTTCATCCCTAGAGACATTTCCAATAGCAGATAAATCAGCACTTTGAATTCTTCTTCTGATGTTGTAACAAGTTGGCAACTGGCATGACGTGTTGTAGAGGGACACATGTGAATACCTAAGTCAGAAATAATGAGATTTCTCTCTCATATTCAGTGTGAAATGAGAGGCAAACAACATCACTGCTGAAAACAGAGGAGTGCAAGAGGAGGTGTGGGGAAGGGAGGTAGAAAGAGCGGAGTCTAGTCCCTTTTGCTTACTATGGTGGATTTCAGAAGAAAAATTGTGTCACAGGCAGCACCCGGGGAAACACAGACTCAGAGGGACGGGACAGTCACAGAGCACCATGTCTCAAATCCAGGCAGATCCCAAGGACCCTATATCCCAAGGATGTGTCCCCCATGGCCAGGCACTGTTGTTCATTGTGGCCAAATGAACCAGCCTTTCAAGTGAAAACATAAGAGACAAAAGGAGGAAACAAAAGAGAAAGGGGATAAAATGTCCCAGCAAATCAATTAATGCAAAAGCCTGCTTCGGTTTATAGACAGCACTGGTAATTGTTGTGTGTGTTGCTCATGATGAATAGGGGCTGGTTACCGTTGCACAGCTCATCCTTCTTGGCCCGGCTGGGAACCAGCAGAACACTGATCTCCACTGAAAGTCTTTAATTATTGTTAAATTAATCAGGGCAGGGTGTCAGCTCTGGGTTCATGCTTAATTGTCCTATTTTCTCCCAGCCTCAGACTCCCACCTTCCTTCCCTTATTCTCCCACCCCCTCTCCAACCCTGCACATGCACCATTTTTAGACTGGTCTAACACTGAGTCCTGTTTACATAGCAGTGAGCCACACAAAGATTTTTGGGACCCTGCATTTCCACTACTTCAGGACTTGATCTCTTTGAAAGCCACAGTGTAACACAAGCCTTTGGAAAGCAGAACTCCAGACTTACTTAAAACCACAAGACATAAGGTAGATTATTTTACCACCAGTGCAGAAGTCAGAGATATTGCTGTTGCTGTTACTACTTAATACTGGGTGTGCAACCACTTCCCAGTCCTGATCTCATTCTCTGGGGTGGTAGAGGACAAGGGGCATCACCATCTTAAACCTTTTCATCCATATTAGGGATCACTCCACTGAACAGTTTTTTGCCTAAACCCAGCATAAGCAAAATAAGAATCCATTTATCTTCTTAGTGTTCAGAGGAGAGGTCAAGAGCCTGTCAGTAGTTAAAGATGACTCCCACATCTTTAGAAGACTCCTTCCCAAAGTCTTAAGCCCTTAGTTTCTCTCTTCCCTGTCTCCCCAAAATGGCAAAAGGTAAGTGGGATTGGACTAGGATATTCCATGCAACTTTTATGATGTTAAGCCACAGGTACGTAGACGATTACAGCAAAGAGAAAGAGGCTGTGTTCCATGAATAGAAAAGGTAGGACAAGAAGTAATGGGATCAATTAAGGAATAATTAAGTTGTAGCAGAAGATATCTAGGTTAAATGTAAGAAGAAAAAAGCAGAAAGAAAAGGAAAGGACTTGAATAAATTTCATGGATAGACTGGGGGATCTCTCACCAGGTTTTTTTTAGGAAGCAGGTAAGACAAAAAGCTGTTAGGAATGATGCAGACTTGGCCTGAAGACATTGGGGTGGTTTGTAAAACTTTTTTTAGTCCTACACTGGAGAATCAGACTGAGCTAAGGGTAAGGTAACTGCAGATGAGCAAGGCAGCAGAAGGGATTTTGAGGACCTGCTCAAAAAAAAAGAAAAACCAAACCCAAAAAATAACCAAAAAAACTGCAGTGATGAATGCAGTACTCAAGGTTTGGCTCTGTAGAAGTCTGAAAAACACTTCCATCCATACTTCAGTGTAGATCTAGCCTTTACATACAACATAAACATGATTGAGTTTTCCTTGATTCTTATAATGCAAACATATAATTTACAGCAAAGTCTAGGAAAAAGGTGCATTAAATTGAACAATTTATTTATTAATCAAAAGCATAACCCTCTCAGGAGCCCAAGTTCACGGCTTTCCATCACTATGCAGAAAAAGTTAGTCACTTCTATAATGCAACCTGCATAACACAATCACACTGCTCCTCCTTTTCTCACCCAACTGAAATTATCTACATGGCAAGGCACTCAGGAAAAGGCCTGAAAATCAAAGCTGTGCACAGCCAGCATAAGCAGTATTTCACTATTCTTTTTTAGCATAGTTTAAAGAAGACTTTGTAGAGATTGCTCTGAAAGTTCCTTCCCTGCTTATAGGTCATTAACAGGTGAGGCACTTTACTGTTTAGAAGAATAAATTATCAAAAGATGCCCAGTCCAAGTGATCCAATGCATCTTACGCTGTGGAGCTGCTTGCAAAGAACTTGGCCATGAATCTGAGAGCGTGAGAAAGACTCGAACTGTGAAATTTCAGGTAGGTTCCCTAGTCATTCATTCCTTCACATTCCCATATAACTTCTTTATTTTTGGCTTCTTACTAATAAATGAAAAGCTTTCAATCTGCTGAAGTTAGGCTGTGTAAGAGTATTTCTTAGCATAATCACATTTGATAAAAAGCCACTTTAGATAAAATGCACTTGTATCACTACTTTGATTCTTTTACTTTGTAAAAATTGAGATAAATTAACAGGTCTTTAATAATCCAGAAAGAGGCATCTAGTGTGCTATTGGCACTCCCATATTTGCTTGGTTCAGTTTTACATTCATTCCAGTGACATAATTTACACATTTTTATTTGCATTAGAATGGCAATTTCGAATCATTGTGCAATCCCAGCAATATGTATTGCACTGCACAGCTCTGATCTTCCTGCTGTTCTCCGAGAGTAAGGAATCTAACACCAACACAAGTGATAGAATAGTTTATGTAACTGACTGCTTTCAGCTCCTGATAACCCAGCCCGCCCAAAATAAGGTAAGGAAGACAGTGGAAAAGAGAAGGACAAAACGAAAAAGACGGATGATAATGAGATTCACTCCCTCAAAAGAAAATATGTTACTTTTAATGTGAAGCTGCAGAGTTTATTAGTTAAAAATGGTCTTTAAAAGATACATTTCAAGTCAACCAGATCCTTCTTCCTCTGAAGGGCAGATACGGAATGATCTGCTTCAGAGATGAATGCATCGGGGTCCCACCGTGGTAGACATGTAAGCAAGCACTCCCACAGCACTGTCTCATCTTTTTCCTTTCAATTCCAGAGTCACAAATTCCTTCTTTCCTGCTTTCTCTCCAGTCCCCAAACTGCTCTAGACTTAGCAGCCAGACAATTCCTGAGCTTCAACTGCCTCATTATCTTGGATTACTTTTGTTCTAAAGAAGATGGGCCCCCATTGAAATAGCATTACCTATATAATAACAGAAGCTCCCTCATATGTGTGCATTGCATATACTAATATACTATTGTCTATACTAATCTTCCAAGGAACACTACATGTCTTACCAAGAACGGCATTCATTGGAGGGTATCTAATCTTTCTTTCTTACTTTATTCCATATTCTAAAAGATCCTTCTATTTCACAGATAGCTGTAGCCAAGATATTATTGATTACATTTTATCTGTGTGAAACTTGTGTAACAAAATCACTGGGTTTCTTACTATCAGGAAAGAATGAAAGGACAGAGTGGGTAAAACCAATTCTAGGCACAGTGCAAACCAAATAAGGACAAGACTCATGAGTTTGCCGGCACTTATTATTCTGCTTTTCTTGTCCATTGTATGCATCACACTCTTATTTCTGAAAAAAATGTTCTTACAGTCTTTTTCTGAGTTTGTTTATCCCTGGGGCTAGTATTTTGTAGTGGGATTTTAGCTCTGCCAATAGACAAGTCAGCTAGACAGTGTGTTAACCAATACTCATTCTCCCATGCTTTATTCCCAGCTGCCTCTTTACACTGTAGCGATTCCTATGTTATTGTTAAAGAATTGGGAGTGGGGAAGATGTGAAAAGGAAGAACAAATTACACATACTGGTTTCCCCAGACAAGAAGGTAAAAGATGGTTAAACTTCTCCCAGATGGATAATTTCTTAATTATCTGTATAGATTTTCTGTCTGTCTTGTTATTGCTACCCCTGCATCTCATGAGGAGTTGTTTAGCTTCAGACAGTCTCACAATTGTTGTTTCTAGATGCTTTTGAAAATTACTATAATTTGTTTGTTACTTGTGTTAAAAAAGGCTTGAATTATGAGCTTTTCCAACAAATGTTTACCAAGCATTACAGAACCCATAATGAAATTTCCCTCTGTAACACTTGGTGCCTTATTTTTTTGTTAGCAATGGGTTGGGGTTTTTTCAATAATCTGAAGTATAATAACCCTACCAAATAGTTAAATACAAAGTAGAGCTTTTAAGAATTAATTATACTTAGCCTACAGTACTGGAAGTAGGACTTCATTAATTTGAGTAGTATGTTATTACAGTTTATACATAACAAAACATAGCTATTAGAAGCTGAAAGTTACCACTTGAAGGCTAAGCAGAATTTTAGAATCACAGAATCATAGAATAGTTAGGGTTGGAAAGGACCTTAAGATCATCTAGTTCCAAGCCCCCTGCCATCGGCACGGACACCTCACACTAAACCACGCCACCCAAGGCCTCATCCAACCTAGCCTTGAACACTGCCAGGGATGGAGCATTCACAACTTCCCTGGGCAACCCATTCCAGTGCCTCACCACCCTCTCAGTAAAGATTTTCTTCCATATATCCAATCTAAACTTCCCCTGTTTAAGTTTGAATCCGTTACCCCTTGTCCTCTCACTACAGTGCATAATGAACAGTCCATCCCCAGCATCCTTGTAGGCCTCCTTCAGATACTGGAAGGCTGCTAGGAGGTCTCCACGCAGCCTTCTCTTCTCCAGGCTGAAAAGCCCCAACTTTCTCAGCCTCTCTTCATACGGGAGGTGCTTCAGTTCCCTGATCATCCTCGTGGCCCTCCTCTGGACTTGTTCCAACAGTTCCATGTCCTTTTTATGTTGAGGACACCAGAACTGCACACAATACTCCAAGTGAGGTCTCACGAGAGAAGAGTAGAGGGGCAGGATCACCTCCTTCGACCTGCTGGTCACGCTCCTTTTGATGCAGCCCAGGATACGGTTGGCTTTCTGGGCTGCGAGCGCACACTGAAGCCGGCTCATGTTGATTTTCCCATTGACCAACACCCCCAAGTCCTTCTCCACAGGGCTGCTCTGAATCTCTTCTTTGCCTAACCTGTAGCTGTGCCTGGGATTGCTCCAACCCAGGTGTAGGACCTTGCATTTGGCATGGTTAAACTTCATGCGGTTGGCACCAGCCCACCTCATAGGCATGTCAAGGTCCCTCTGGACGGCATCCCTTCCCTCCAGTGTGTCAAATGAACCACACAGCTTGGTGTCATTGGCAAACTTGCTGAGGGCGCACTCAATCCCACTGTCCATGTCACCGACAAAGATGTTGAACAAGTGCGGTCCCAACATTGATCCCTGAGGGACACCACTCGTTACTGGCCTCCAGCCAGACATCGAGCCATTGACCACAACTCTTTGCGTGCGGCCATCCAGCCAGTTCTTTATCCAATGAGTGGTCCACCCATCAAATTGATGTCTCTCCAATTTAGAGACAAGGATGTCCTGTGGGACAGTGTCAAACGCTTTGCACAAGTCCAGGTAGATGACGTCAACCGCTCTGCCCCTATCCATCAGTTCCATAGCCCCATCATAGAAGGCCATCAAATTGGTCAGGCAGGATTTCCCCTTAGGGAAGCCATGCTGGCTGTCACCAATCACCTCCTTGTGTGTCATGTGCCTTAGCATGCCTTCCAGGAGAATCTGCTCCAAGATTTTGCCACGCACAGAGGTGAGACTGACTGGTCTGTAATTCCCTGGGTCATTCATTTTCCCCTTCTTGAAAATGGGGGTTATATTTCCCTTTTTCCAGTCCTTGGGAACTTCACCTGACTGCCATGATTTTTCAAGTATGATGGCCAGTGCAACTTCCAGAGGGGGCCTACGTTGTCCCTAGTCTGTCTTTTATTCGCTACGTACCTATAGAATCCCTTCCTGTTATCCTTAACATCCCTAGACAAGTTTAATTCTAACTGGGCCTTAGCTTTCCTAACCAGGTCCCTAGCTTCCCAGACAACATCCCTATATTCTTCCCAGGCCGCCTGTCCCTGCTTCCACCTTCTATAAGCCTCTTTTTCCCTCTAAGTTTCCTCAGCAGCTCCTTATCCATCCAAGGAGGTCTCCTGGCCCTCCTGCTGCACTTCCTCCTAGTTGGGATGCAACACTCCTGAGCTTGGAGCAGGAGATCCTTGAATATCAACCAACAGTCTTGGGCCCCCTGCCCTCTAGGGCTGTGTCCCATGGAACCTTACGAAGCGCGTTCCTGAAGAGGCCAAAGTCTGCTCTCTTGAAGTCCAGGGCAGTGAGCTTGCTGCACGCTCTTCTCACTGTCCTCAGGATCTTGAATTCAACCATCTCATGATCTCTGCAACCAAGGCTGCCCTGGAGCGTCACATTTCCAATGAGCCCTTCCCTGTTGGTGAGCACGAGCTCAAGCATGGCACCTCTCCTTGTCAGCTCCTCTATTACTTGCAGAAGGAAGTTGTCTTCCACACAATCGAGGAACCTCCTGGATTGCTTGTGCCGGGCTGTACCGTCCCTCCAACAGATGTCAGGGTGATTGAAGTTCCCCATGAGAACAAGGGCTTGTGAGTGTGAGGCTGTTCTATCTGTCTATAGAGTACTTCATCCACAGATTCCTCTTGATCAGGCATCTGTAACAGAACCCACAATAATGTCTCCCATCGCTGTTCTCCCTTTAACCCTGACCCACAAACTCTCTGTCGACTGCTCACCCGTCCCCAGACAGAGTTCCATACTCTCCAGCCTATCTGTAACATAAATAGCAACTCACCCTCCCTGCCTTCCAGGCCTGCCTTTTCTAAAGAGCCTGTAACCTTCCATTCCAACACTCCAGTCACAGGAGCCATCCCACCATGTTTCTGTGATGCCTACTATATCATACCCCCGTAGACGTGCACACATCTCTAATTCCTCTTGTTTGTTCCTCATGTTTGTATAGAGGCATCTGAGCCGAGCTCCAAATGAAGCTGGCTCATTGGCTGGAGCAGCTGGAATATCTCTGCATTGCTCCACACATTTATTACAGGTGCTGGCAACTGACTGGGTGTGTTGGGATGGAATGATGCCCCCCTCCCCCAACACATCTAGTTTAAAGAAACCTTGACCAGTCTGGCAAACCTTCTACCAAAACCACTCTTCCTCTTCTTTGCCAGACCAGCTCCCCAAGCCCCCAGTAGACCTGGCCTACTAACTTGGGTCCCGTGTTCAAGACACCCAAACCCCTGACTATGGCACCACCCTTTTAACGATTTATTAACCTGGCCAATCCTTCCAGCTTTTTTAAGGTACTCCCCTGTATCCTGGAGAATTGATAAAAAGACAATCTGAGCTCCAGAGCCCCTAACCACCTCTCCCAGGGCTCTGTAGTCCTTCTTTATGTTCTCCAGCCTACTGCTATCAACATCACCAGCACCCACATGGATCACCAGGAGTGGGTAATAGTCCGTGGGACTCACTAGAGCAGGCAACCCCTCTGCAACATCCCTGATCCGTGCCCCAGGTAGGCAACACACCTCCCTCGAGATCGAGTCAGGCCGACAGATGAGTGCTTCTGTTCCTTTCAAAGTAGAGTCCCCTACCACTATGACCCGCCTCTTTTTCCTGGCAGCACCAGTAGTGATCTTCTTTACCGGCACATCAGCCAGTTGTTTCCGGTGCGAGTGCACTTCCTGAAACAAGATGACAGTCTTGCTTGACCTTCCAGGATCGTGTGTCACATCTTGCCATAAACAGGTTAGACCAGGTACACCCAGAAGAGAGGTCAACTAAAACAAAAAAAAAAAAAAAAAAAGGTTTTCCTGCTCCGAAGAGACAAAACGCGCCTCAGCAATCTTGGGTTTGGAGAGTACAAAACAAGAGGCATGAAAATGCCCTCTCCTGGCACCACTTCTCTGAAGTTGAGCCTGAAACGGTGACCAGAGGGTCTCCACTGCTTTCTTTAAAGCTAGCAGCACCTGTTAGCAGTGCACAAGGTAACAACAGGTAACACTGTAGATGACTTCAAACTCCTCTTTGGGCCCAAGATGAATATGAATAACCCTACTGTGAAGTGCCTGAAGTGCTACAACACTAAACCTTTCAATGAGGTGAGTGAAGTTATTAGTCACATTAGAACATCACTTCTCTGAGAGTTCCATGCCCATTTTAGTTTATTAAAAAAAAAAATTAAAAAATAAATCCTTAACACATTAGAAGGATTTAGCAATGGTATCATTCTTCTCTATTTTCAGCCTGCCTTACTTGTGGACTTTACAAGAAGAATCTGTGACCAGCTTTTTGATTGCATGATGGAAGGTGCATACTCTCCACAGGCTCTACAATAGGATGCTTTCCAGAAATAGGAGCAGCAAATCTGAAAGCAAAAGGCCCCCAGGAAGATGAGTAATGCAGGGAGTAAAGGGAGCAATTTCTGTGGCACAGGGCCCAAACTGCAACTCCTTATGAAGATCAACAGGGTTTGGATGTTACTGAGCCTGAATGGAGAATGCGTCTATGTATGAAAAAAGCGCCTACCCATCACTCATCACTGTCCCTCAGGAGCTAACTCAGTCATCGGGCTATCAAGTGTCTCTGCTGTAGAATTTGGTGTCAAACCACATCAGCCTGAAAACTGTATTTCTCTAGGCTAGCACAGACATTCGTAGTTCAGAAGAAAGACTGCATGCCTGATTCATCCTCATTTTATGCCACAGCAGTTCCACAGAAGTCGATGAAGCCACACTAACATGTACACAGAACAGGTCTGGCTCAGCAGTCAGGAAGTGCCAGGTTCTCTCCTAGACAGCTTCTTGGGAAGTGAAGCTCCTGCAGGGCTTGTGTTCCCACTTCATGAGCAAAACAGTGCTTCTGAGAGTCTTTGCATGGGATTATTTTGAAAGACTGAGTTCTGTGGGAAGTATAAGCTCAGAAATACTGAGCTTATACTCAGTCTATCTACATGTAGATATCCTATGCAGGAAAAAACATGACTGCCAGAGCACTGATTTACTTTACATCATAGCATTGCTCCATAGCCACTGCATTTTGGTTGTGGCGTAGCCTCTTCAAATAGCATGTCCTAGAAATCATTTCCAGCACTGCTTCTCATATTAATATTTTTAATTATTAAGCTCAGTACTTTGAAATCAGCCCTGTTGTGACCCCCCATGAGGCTTGCCAAGGTGACCTCCAGAGGTCCTTTCCAACCTATAGTTTTTTGTGAATTTAAGATTCTGAGATTATTTACTTCTGGTGCTGCTTATCCTGCCAAAGGTCTGTTTCAAACCAGACCCTAATCAAGCTCTCCCTGCTGTAACCCTCTTACCACAAAGCGCTGAGTTTCTAGTTGCTACCAGACTACTAACTAGAGTATATTACTGCAAGATCATTTTTGCCCTACTCATCTACACCCAATCTGCTTTTATCACTTACATTTCTTTGTGTATGGGAGTCCCTTGTAATTTCTCCCTACCTAGATATTCCTTATACCCGAGAAGAAACTGTGATTTCCCAGACTGCCTTCATCCATTCTCCCAGCCCTTCCATATCACTTTAACATCTCACCATTGCTATTATCTCATGATAAATGAGGAGGACCTGATGGCAGCCAGAACACTGAAGCAACGCTTTTTTTGTTTTGTTTAAAATAAACACACTTACACACTCATATGGCCAGATACATGGCAATATCTCCTGCTCCATACAGTGCATATGCCTATACACACCACATACATGTAAAGTGTGTTGCAAGCAGCATTCTCTCCCAGGAAAAGCCGGTCTAAGCCCCAAACCGGCACACCCTGTTCCTCTCTGGATAGACCATTACAGACAAATTACAAATGTGAACATGCTACATCATTCAGGTTTCTCTTCGTTCTTCCAAGGATTTTTTACAGGATGTGCCAGAAGTGCTTCTGTCAGTCAGTATCCAGTTCCTTACCGCCACAGCAAACACCAAAGTAATAGAGCAGGTACAGATTTATTGGTTGAGAATGTCAGGAACAAGGGTCTAAAACAGGCTTCACCCACTTCACTAGTACCAGCTGGCTGTCACACGTTTCTCCAGTTACTTACCTGTCCTCTCACCTCTACCACCCATATTCATTTTAGCTGTGCAAACACCCTGGTGCTCTCCAGATGAGCTGCCTCTGCCTGTTGGAATTGCTGGAGTAAACCAGTTCAGTCAAGCTTGTAAGCCCGTCAGTCACTATTTAAAAGATGTTCCAGTTTTGCAGCATATAAATTAACCTTGACACCTACTGCAGCTGTACCTTTACTTTTCCTGCACATGCAGCTGCACTTGATAGGAGTTAATAACTGCAGGCAGCAAGAAAAGGACACTGCATTCAGGAAAAATTGTGAGGAACAGTTTTCAGGGGACACAAAGATGTTCCTTGCAGTGCAGAATTTTGAAATTAGCTGAAAGTCAAATACTCCAAAACACTTACTTGTGTATCCCTTTGATCTTTGGCTTTCAGCCCTGTGGCTTGCTGGATGTGACATCTTTACTTCTCCTCCTTGCTTTGTGTAGGAGTTTTATTTCCAGGCATCAGAGTGCTGAGGGATATCAGTAGAAGGCAGCATTTGTGTAGCCCTTATCCTAATTAGCTGTGTTTCCACATGTCCTTTAATTCACCCAACTAATCCTAGCGATAGCGTGGCCTTTATCTTTTACCTCCTTTATCACATTTAGCAAATGAACTAGCTCCCATAACCTAGGCCAACCATTACAAATAATCAGCCAGGACTGAACTCTATCGTTTCTGTCTGCAAAACCAAAATACCTTTGTTTTGCCAAATTCAAAACAGAGCTACAAGCTAAGAATCAGCTTGTAATGTATTTGTAACAAATATCTTATGCAAATTCTAGCATTGCTTTTTTTTATTTAATATCCTATCAGATATTCATCTGTTATTCCAGGCTTTAAATAACTTGACTATCAAATAATATTCTGCAAATATCTGCCACAAATCATTGCATTATGTTTGAATGGATTCTAATATAAAAGCAAGCTGGAAGAAAGGAGCCATGTAACGGCTGGAGACATCACTTGTGTTTGGACTGTGCAACCAAACCTAGCCCGTGGGAAAAAGATATAGGATCAGGTCAGGAGACTCTCCCCTATTTTACTTTAGTACACAAACAGTTTAGATGGTATCAGCAAACAAACAGGGCAGTATTAATCACAAGAAAGGAATATTTCTGTGCTTAAGCCTTGAGCATATCTCCTGTGCAGAAAGAAAGCCAAGATGGCAGAAAATTCATCAATCTGCAACTTGGGCAATATCTGATTCACCTGAAGAGTGGAGCCCAGACCTCTCCTTGGGGTAAGGTGCATCATCTGCTAAGGGGACAGTCAAAAGCCATGTGAGGTGCTAAGATATGCAACCAAACTGCAGGTATCCCCTTGCTATGAACAGGATAGAGTCACCAGGAGCTGCCATACCTGAGCGGAGACTTACAGGGCTTGCTATCAGCAGGCTTTGAAGAGCAGCCACAGATGGAGGCTGACTTTCCACACAAGCCCTCCAGCCTGGAGGGTGCTCCCTTAGTGGGGAACAGACCTGGGGCCAGGCTCACTTCACAGATGCTTGTATTTGCCCCACTGGCTACATATATGCTAGATTTTTCCCCTTTAGCAAACTGAAAGAGCAAAACCAACCAAAACCTCAAAAGCAACCTTCCTCTCTATATTTGCACAACAAACTCAGCAATTCACAGTGGCATAAACAAAGCAGCGCCAATAGGGCCAAAGCACACAGAGACCCCCCTGTCAACAGCTACTAGCTTGCCTGGCATGGCCTTCACAACAGGCATCCCCTGCTCCTGCACAGCCAGCTGCAAACAAGGCCCATTGTGTCTTTGCAGTGACCCATTCTGTTGAAAGCCGAAACTGGGCAAGTAGCTTTCCTGTTGGCATCCCAGCCCACTTTTCGGCTGCATGCCTCGTTCTCCCCTCCTCCCCTGAACCAACCAGCTCACTTAAACAGCCAACAGCATTCATTTGGATTTATCATGCAGTTAGGGCCCGAAGCCAGGCCCAAGCTGGCAGGATCAGCAGAGGACCAGCATCATCCTATTCAGCAACACACAACCTACTCGTCACCCTTTTGAGAACCAGTGACTCAGACATAACTTTATTGAGGCCTGGCAGCTGGTGGGACCAGACGAGACATACAAAGAGCATAATGCCAGCACCCACTGAGCCCTGGAGCGTCCAGAAGAAAACGTGCCTGCAGCCCTTACTCAAGCCCTGGCATAATTAAAACAATGTTACCATTCTTGATGGCAGATTTTCACATCCTGCAAACCCAGACTTTCTGTGAGTGTTTTGTTTTATCAATTTACTATGCCTGAAAGTCAGCGGATTATAAAAGAGAAGAACAAGTTCTCTTCCTTTCTTCATGCGACTGCTATTAGCAAAATCACGGGAGCCTACCTTTGGGGCTGTGCATATGGTGAATGCTTGACTGTAGCCTTGCCAGCTATCAGGGAGACAACAAATCAAAGTAAGAGTTTACTTTTTTGCAAGGTTCCAGACAAGATCTTTCTTCAGATGCTAGATCTAAAGGGGGCAACTTAGATAAATCTTACATGTTATGGCCAACCTTTCCCTCTTGGACCATGGTTTCACAGGAGCCCAATGGGCAACCTGTTGTGCCCATTCTCTCTCTCCTCCTTGCACAGTGCCTGCTCCTACCCATTGCAGTGCCATTCAAGTCCTGATTCAACTGGTTCTGCAGGCTTTCTGAGCCCAGACCAATAAGCTCATCTGGCTGGATGAAGGGGAGAAAAGAAAATAGTAAGTCATTCTAACCAGAAAACAATTGCAGCCTGTTTGCCTCCACACAGCAGTGATTTGCTCAGACTACCTGCACCTTCCTGAAGAGCCACCCCTCACATAAGCACTACAACATCCTTTAAATGCCATGCAGACCGCATGTCCCTCTGGTAACTTTGCATATGCTTTAGATAGGAATGCAGCTCCTCTATCTTCTCAGTTACCAAAGATCCAACCTGTACCGAACTACAATATCTGTGTTTCTTCACAAATACAGAGGCAATCCTCACCACTACAAATACAAATAGAAGAGGGTAAGGGAAGAGGAAATATTTTCAGGGCAGTTGCAGGACAGAAACCAAACATATCTTCCTCCCTTTCCCTTCCCAGGATGCAAGGCGATGCTGTTACTACATCCCCAGGCCTATCCACATGAGAACGCAGCCAACGCATGCCCCATCCACCTGAGGCAATGCCCACTCCTGGTCTAGGCAACTCCAGCAGCGGATCCCCCTTCTCCTCACATCACTGCTCACTGTCTTAACCCATCCCCCAGCTTCAATTTTTGTCTGCTGCTGTAGAGGGAATAACTCTTGCGGTTGTCTCAGCAGCTGCTCGTTGCTTTCCCAAGCAGCAGCAAGAGCTAAATTGACCTAATTCCTGCTTGTTTCCCTGCCACCCACAGAATCTGAAATAGCAGCAGTGAAAACTGCCAAGGCACTCGTCAGAAGCAGCTCTGCTGCAGCGCGGGACCAGCTCACGTTCACTCCATTCTCTGCAGGTCCCGCAGGGTTAGAAACTTTTTAGACTGCAAGTTTTGAAACCTGCAAAAGCAGCGGACAATTATTGCAGACAGCTCCTTAGGCAGCCTTAAAGACAAGTGTACCCTACAGCTCATCCTCAGCAGCATTCTTTATACTGTAAACATCTGTCCTATGTTCATCCTTTTCAGATGTAGTTTGCATTTGCGGTCAGGTCTGGACTATTAGGATGATTTTCTGTTGTTTCTTTTTTCTTTGAATGAAAACTGCATCAGTCTTAATCACAGCTTCAGCAAGAAGAGGACTTAAACCTGTATATGTATTCTGTAGTGAGATTAGCTGTCACCTGCCAGCGACCTGTTACTCCTTCATCAGGAGCAACCTCCCTTTGCTAAAATCACACAGTCCCAGATACAAAAAAATAAATAATCATTTAAAAAAAAAAAAAAAAAATCATTCTTTCTTTCTCATGGGAACACACTGCCACACTGCCAAGCTGCCCAACAGCCCCCCAAACTTAGCAGGCTACAAAGCGAGCGGGAATTGGAACATTTATGTTAATTAGTGTGTGGAGAGGAAGCCAAAGACATGTTAAGATCTGATATGGCATATAGGATTCAATGGCATGTCATTAGAGGTAGAAAGCAACCCTTCCCAGCGTAGCTATTCAGCTGCTTATTAAGGCTTTCTGTTCAAACTTTCAAGTGCACAGGCTGAAATTTTCCATGCCATAATTGCTACTATTCTGGTAATTAAAGCTTGCTATAATGCAGAGACACAAGGGCATTTCCTAACTTCTGACTGTGCCTCTGCAACCTTACTCAATTATTTTTTTTCTAGTAGCAGCTGAAGGAAGAGGAAGGCTTAAGTCTCTAAGCCTGAACATGCATAAGGCTGGCATTCAAGTTCTCCCAAATTTGACAGGCACCATTCTACATCAGACAGGGATGTAAACTTTACCAGAATATATTTTCTATCCCTTGCATCTGCACTGGTTGCTATTGCTCTTAAGATTCAGTGCAGTCTCAAATTTAAGCAGAACTCCTGTATCAGTCAGACATGAGACATCACAAAAAGTAACGGTGGTCAATCACTCTCCAAATAATTCTTCTTTCCATACCTTTGGCAAGGGAAGCTGTTACCAGTAGAAAAGGGCTGATAACTTATAATAGGAAACAACATCCTTTCGGATTCTAACTGAATCAAATGGCACACTGTGCACCATTACCTAGGCCTGCAAATATTTGCAGGATAGTGAGAAGGCTTCATCCTAACTAAACCTTGAGTCATTCATATTTCAATATTATTTGAAGCTTCTGCAGATATCTTGCCCACTTCCCTATTCCAGCCCTAATCAGCACAGCGCTCAACAAATGTCATTCACTTTAAAGCCTGCCAAAGCCTCAAGTAAGAAATTCTGGCACTGCTTAGACTCTTAGGAAACCTTAGAGCCAAACAGCCTGTGTAATAACTATGAAAATTGTATTATTAGCTTCTAAACAGAAGCAGCATGACATTCAGCAAAGGAAATACACAGACTGTCAGAAGCACTGAGAGAAGGTGTCAGCTACAAATTAATGGCTATTTAAACATATTATTTCTTCCAAAGTGTTAAAAATGAGATTTTTAACTCTGATGGCAGAAAAGGTGGTGGTGTGTCAAGTCCCACATCAGCATGCCATCTCTCCCAGCTGCTGCTGCCAGCATTTCAAAGCTATTGATTGGTACCATTTAGAGACTCCCATGGGGAAAGGAAGCCTCAGGAGAAACAAGAAAAGATTTTATTCCTTTCTCCTTGGTTTAGTTGAGGCAGAGGCATTCACTTGTGGCTCTGCTGACAAACATACATGATTAAAGAAATGAAGGCAGAGGAATACAGATTGACTTAAGTTAGCACAGATGGACAACTTGGACACAAATCTAGCTGATGGACCCCTATTCAGTGAGAAGCTCAGTTTGCAACTAGCTAACTAAATGTTGTCTCAACTAGCAGTACAATGTGGCTTCTGCATCTTAAACCTCAGGGTACCACAGATTTCCAAAGAGCGCTATGAAAGCAGAAAGGCCCTTGCAATCTGAGATTTTTACTGCTGTTCCCATTTTGTCCATTTAAAATCTGCCACCTTGAAGAAGCAAAGCCTCTGATATGAGACAGCCTGGGAAAATTAATCAGGAAAGCTAAAAGCCAAGCCAGTGAAAGGCAGAAATCTCTGTTTTCTGAAAGAGGCACGGCCTTAACTGCCATGCCAGCTTTTTTTTGTGAGGTGGGTATGTGTGAAGAGGCATGTGCTAACCATTGCATTCCAGAATTAATCCCTTACATGCTTCTATTGAAGATAGCTGAGGACAAGAAGTTGGTACTGTGAAGCAGAAATACTACTGAAATTTCTTCACAGCACTTGCAAAGAAAGAGAGCAAGTGTGAGGTACATGCTGGTACCACATTGCCCACAGGTGAAGAAGGGACCATTGATTTTAATCTGCCTTAAGAGCTATTTGCTGAATCTATGGCAAACATATTGATGGAGACTTGTAGGTCCAAGGTAAATAACTTGACACACCCAGCCACAAGAGTGGGTTGGCATAGTCAGTGCTTGGCATGGCACGAAATACTTGTATTTCATGTCAGCATCTATTGAAAAATCTTCCTGCAAGTCCCTAAGTCTTGGAAGATAGGGGTTAGGAGCACTCAAGGAGATGGGACATGCAGAGCTTCAGAGGAGTTAGGTTGGTTTCAGAGCATCCTACCACCTGGGTCTCATCACAGCCACAGCTCAGGTGCCTGCAAGACCAGGCTACCAATGATGCATACCTGAGACTCTACCTGATCATGGTTCCCATGTGCCTGCTGGCTGGTCCACAGGAAGCCGGCAGGAACAGGGCAGGTTTCAGATCACACACTGCAAAGAAAGTTTTCTCAGAGAGCTGCCTGGTGTCTGTCAAAATCATGTCGTAACCAACTCAGTTTCACAGACTTGTCTGATTTCAAGTTGGCATTGTCTGATGGAAAAAATGCTGTATCAGAATATGCCCAAACAACATCTCTGAATATAAAATGATGGCCTTTCCCTGAGTCCACTCTGCCCTAGGGTAGGCTATCTGCAAAGTCTGGGCTACTCCATGCATTTCTCAGTGATCTTCTGAGCCTGAAACCCAATGCCAACTTCAAAATACCAGCCTTTTTAAGCCATTCCTATGTAGAGATCTTTTGTACTTATGGCACAGCTCCTTTACCTGGTCAGAACTGCTAAAACATCACAGTATTGGTGCATCCCCGATTACAAAGCTAAACAAAAAAAACAAAACCACACCATATGAACTCAATGCTATCCAATGCCAGTGCCAAACAACAGCAATCCCAGCATAGTTACTCCTCTTTTCAGCAAATTACATCTTTCCACAAAGTCACACAAACCTCTCGCGTCAATCTCAGACTTTTGTCAATTGTCAGTCCACGCAGAACTTGGCTGCTGGGAATAACTGAGCTGATGAAAGGATGCAATGGGCTAAAAGAAGAGGGCTCAGGAATGAAAGGGGAGGCAAACACAGGCAGCCTGCACTAGCAAGCACTCCAGCAAGAAATCACACCATGGAAGTTAGAAATGGAGTTTAAATTAGAGGAGGTACTGTTATTCTTAAGGTTTGTAATCAAAAGCCTGTGGTTCCACTGAGGAAAGCAAAGATGCCTGACTAACATGCTATTACCAGCTTTTTGGCAAGCAAAGCCATTTACAGCCACCAGGCTGCCTCTCCTGCACTCAAGTATTTGTTTTTACGTCTAAACCTTCTCAGACTCTATAGCTTTTGGAACACACTCCAGCCACACTTGCAGAGGGCAAAGTCCATATCAGATGGATCATCAAGCAGAACAGTGTGTTATTACTTTCTCAGAGCTGCTATTCAGTCACACCCCTTACGTTATTTCTATGAAAATGAGGGAGTGATTTCAGTTATTATCTATGGAAAGAAAAAGAGATTGACAATACGAGACGAGTTACTGGTTTGTTTTATTTCTAACCTTCAAGAATGAGGCTCATGGTAAAGCTTCTCAAAATAACACAAAGCACCTTTCACTTGATTGTGCTCTTCTACCTGCCAGCCTTTGAAATGTGTCTGGGAGCACTGCAGTGCTGTAGAGGTTGTTGAGTGTCGGAGGTCTTTGGTTATACTGCAGCAGAAACAAGGAGTGTGGTGGTATTGACAAAGACTAGCACTTTCCTAGGGAGACCTGGCACTTCTAAAGTCAGGCTCTTGCTCTGCATCAGCCACAGGAAGACCTTTTCTCGCTGTCTCTTTCCATCTCACTGTGTCTTGATCTCCTATGACTTGATTCCCTTGGATGATCAGTGGGAAAAGCTCCCTTTCAAGTTTCACGCTTCCACAGAGTCTCAGCCCAATGCAAAAGTGCTTGTGTTCAGCAGAAAATGTCCTCCACTTTTTCTTTCATGCTTATTTAAAGCTCCACTTCATTATATTTACTGGTATTATGACTTTAATAAATAATAATCGCATGCTTCTTGGAGGTTCTAGGCATCCTAACACATAATTAATCATACAACCAAACCCCATGAGCCTTCAAATCATCATTAGAAAGAAAATCTTCCAGCCAACTACTGTGGGGGAAAAAAAAGGAAAAAAAACAAAAAACAAACAAAAAAAATTAAAATTAAATTAAAAAAAAAAAGAAAAGGAGAGATCCTTTCTTTCACTTAATTGGTCTGGGAGGCACAGCCACAGCTCTCTCAGACGGGTGTCTTCTGTACCATACCCGCACATTCGGGCTTACACCAAACCAGAGAAATAAATTCCAGAGAAGCTCAGCCCCATGGAGGCACACCTTGCCAGCCCCAGTCTTTCTGTGGCAGTCAGTCAGGTTGAAGTGACCACGAGGAGATGGAAGAAGGAGAGGAAAGAAAAAAAAAAAAAAAAAAAGAAAGAGCATCCTTTCTCTCAAAGCGAGTAAGAATAAATATGGAAAGTGATACTTCAGGGAAAAAACACACGGACATGGGCAACAAAGCTGCTGTTAACTGATGTGCATGGAAGTGTAAGAGTAGGGCTTTAGATGTACTTTAACTCTTTTTCCATCCAACATTTCCTTAAATCTTGAAAGAAACTCAGTCTGATTTCCTTTACAGTGGATGTCAGCCTTGATTACAGCTGGAGGGCCAGCATGTATCCCTAGAAACAGCAGAAGGTTGTTTCTGGTCTAAGCAATAATATAAATCGCACTCTAACCTAAATGAGCACCAGGGCCACAGGCTGTGGGTTTTCTCCTGCCTCAGCAGAGCTCCAGGTTAGCTCTGTCTCCGTGTACTGTGGTAGCTCAGGACTTGGGGCAAGCTCAGAGTACTCGATCCTCTCCACCAGCCCACATAAGAAAAGAGGAAGTACAGCTGTCCGGGAGCAGCAGCATAACATCTCCAAAGGCCATGGAGCATGTGGTCTAGCTGCTCATATGCCACTCCAAACCCAGCCACAGCCATTGGTGGTTCCTCATAACATAAGACGTGGTGCAAAGATCTGCAATCTCTGTTTTTCCCAGCAGGTAAGAGTAGATAGCTCAAAAGACAGCTTACTTGCTTTGTATTTATTTCAATTATTCTTCAGTTTTCACTGCTGCTACTCAATGAAGCAAGGTCTAATATGTAATGTATTACCAGCAGGGCAGAATAAGCAAATAGCTAGCTTATTTGTTTTAGGAGTAAGCAATAAAAAAGTGCAGCCTACTGTATTGTGCCCATGAACTTTATCCTTCCGACTAACACACAGGGTCCAAGAAAAAATTTCCTGATCCAAGTCTGCAACCTGGGACTGGAGCCCAAAGACTCCCAAGAAGCTCCAACAGCCAGTAAGCAGCTGCATGCCCGAGGGAATGGCTAACCTGGCAGCGGTTTCCCTTACACAAAATCCTCATTGCTTTAACAAGGTTGCCTGGAAGTAGCTTGAACAGCAGAAAATGGAATGCTGCTCCGATCAAGTGACGCATAGAAAGATGGAGGGAGGTCTTAAGATACTCTTTGGAAAGGATTTCAAAGCTGAGCATACTGTTCCAGGAAATGTTTACAGACTGGGATAGAGGAAGTTTTGACTTTCGCTGGCTTGTTCTGTTGCAACATGGCATGTTTACCAAAACTCCATAGAGAGAGGGAAAAGAAAAACTCCCTTCTGAAGAAGAGCTGGGCAGGAGGCAAAAGGAATGCAGCTCTGCCAGTGAGAGCTCTGCTTTAAAGAGCCAGCCAAGGGGAGAAAATGAGCTCCATCCTGGCTCCACAAGGCATGCTTGTACCTCAGCCCCACAAACATCTCAAAAAAGAACAAAACACAGAATAAATGAGAAGACCCGGAGGACAAAGAGTATACTCTCACTGCAGTTTTTAGGGCCATACCTGCCACATACTGCTTTCTTTACAGACACCAAAGCAGACAGCACTCCTCTCTGAAGATGTTAATGCTGTCTGGGAGATGAAGCAGTTAGAGGGAGACTATATTTGCAGTTGTGGTAGTTTTTTTGTTTTGTTTATACAGATTGAACACATTCACGACAACCAGCAGACAGAGCAGGGTTGTCTGCTCTGTCTTCTGGTTGTCTTCCACAGATGCTTCTGTGGAAGGGCTCAAGAAAATCATGTCATATTTTAGGTCAGTGGTTCTGAATTTTTTTACAGCTGAGATTCCTTTGAGAAAATGGGCAGTGAACTGTGCCCTTCTGTTTAGTCCTTCAATTGCTGCATTTTGTCCTGAGTCAGTGCCATTTCATTCCCCTAATTCACTTAGGACATCTCCTCCTGTCCCTTACCAAGAGAATGCAAGATCCTTCCTTTTGCAGCCAATGGGCCTTTGGCAGCAGCATTGCCCCAGAGGCAAAGCTTATGCTTCTCTCTGACCTTGCAGAGGTGCCAGGTACCACGGTTGTGTGACATCTGCACCTGAACAGCTACTCCCTCTGACCAAGCTCTTGCCTCTCCAACTAAATGTTGTTCTCCCACTAAGAAATAACTGCAAGAAAGAGAGGCCCCTGGAGGACCCATGTGAAAATAGCCCAGCAGAAAGTAAGGGCTAAGAGAAAAGGACCAGTGTCCTTCAAACTGCACTGCCCCACTGCCCCCCCTGCTCTGAAGCCTCTCAGCACCTCCTCTTTTTCTACCACCCATAAGCTTGTTAGGAGGGAAGAGAGCAATGAAAACAAAGTCTCATCATAAGCCATGACAGCAGAGGTCAACCCAATACCCATCAAAGGTGAAATGATGTTAATTTAGAATGACAAAAAAGGAGCCTGATCCAGGAGTGAAAGAAAGCTTGAGAAGGAGGTGAGCATTTCACTCATGAAGATGTGTGCCAGAAGACAACAGAAGATTAAAAAGTCATCTTTTTCATCCTTAGCTCTTTTTGCAAATCATATGTATTCATTTTCTTGCACTGTAGGAAGCCTAATGAGGGGTAAAAGAAAGCTGCTTTGTTCTGCAAACCATTTTTTTTTAAGAAACAGAATTCCCTTGTATGTCAACACCACTCTAACCTGTGGATCCCTAAGTGGACTAGCTTTTGCTTTGGAAATGAAGGATCCTTGCAGTTTGGTGTCTCAGATATTTTTAAATCCTAACCTATTTGACAAGATATTAGTCGAAAAGCAGTGCCAAAATGTTTGAATTAATAGGACTCATATGTAACTGCTTCATAGTAACCACTCATTTAATCCTGTGTAGCTAAATGGTATAACAAAAGAATTATCCAGCGACATCTACTTAGGAAATATGATCCAATCGATACTATGATTTCTTTTTAACTGCTGAACTGGTTTTGACACATATAAAAATGTGGTTTCAATCAGACCAAACTGCACCACAAAAAAAAAAAGCCTTGTAAAGAAGCCCAGACCTGTGGGCTTCAAACAATGCACAGAAGTGAAAAACATTCACAACGGGACTGAGACTGGGAGCAAGGGGGGAGGAAATAAGTGGTCCCTCATTCGTTATTACCAGCCATGAGATCACACAGACCTTTCATCTTCTATTATCAATCTCTCTTGGTGCTGGACTTACAATAAAATATGTAGTGCCAGGCAGATCTGTAACGGAACAGTCAAATTCCCCTTGCTTTTCTCCTCCTGATTGCCCTCATTTACATTAACTCCTCAGCAAACAGTAACAGCTAATGGAGCAAGACTGTTACAGTCCTGGTTCAGTGCCACTGGCTAACTGGGAACACTAAAAGGATATTCAGAAACACAGACCTGAATGATAGCAACTGAGACGTTAGCCTTAGCAGCCAAAAAAAAAAAAAAAAAAAAAAAGGAAAATAACCCCCCAGACTAAAATACTCTCCATACCAGAGCTACTGCAGTGTAATGTTTTTATGAAGAAATCCCACTGCCCACAGCTGATCTGATTTTCTGCGTATCTGAATGGGAGCTCGACCCACCAAGCACTGTAATTGTCTGGCTCAGACAAGACACAGCCCCTAAACAGCATCCCACCTGCAGTTTTAATACGGTGTTTCATTAAACGGAATTATCTTTGTGCAAAATGTATAAATTAGCTTTCAGGCTAGCTCAAATTCATAAGGACACACAAGCACCAGTGAAGCCAATGCAAGGATCCACGCAGGGATCAACTGCAAAGCTGACAGTGCCTTCACAGACTGACCGAGAGTAATGCATCTCCTGTGCATAGGAAAGTCAAAGAGGAAGGGCCAGAAAGAACATGCACACCAGGTAGTACGCAGCGTGTGTGCGTCCATCCTCGTATTTGTGTGCCTGCATACCTACCCTCTGACTATGCTTGCAGATGACAGATAGGGCTATGATTTCTGCAGGCATATAAAGTGTGTAAAAATCACAAAGGCTATGGCAGTCCATGGGAAATAGAGCCACTTCAGCTTTAGAGCTGAACATATTGTAACAACCTCAAGACACAGGCTACCATGTTTGCTCAAATAGGTTAGAACTTGTTTTACAGCTTCTAGCGTTGCTGCTCTTCCCCCTGGAGCTGTCCTGATGGGTGCTGAGCTCAACACCTGCAGCCTTAGAGCAAAGCTGTCCCTGCACTGTCCTCAGGGTACAGCTACATGGCAGTTACACATATGCCTCAGCAAGATTTATGCTGGCTAGGCTCGTGTCCTCATAGTACTCTGGTCACAGCATCAAGGTGCTCAGGTGAAGCTGTGAGCTATGGTACCTGGCCAGCCTTTTCAGGCCGTTTTGCAGGCTGCAAAACTGAGTTGTGGCAGGCAGACAGCTATCAATAACAATATGGCTAAAGACTTGGCTGTATTTCAGTATAGTCCCAGCAGGGTCTGCAGACCACAGGAGGTGCTCTCCTCCTCCTCCATTCAAGTTAGAAGGAGAAGCAGTTAGCACTCAGCTACTCAGCCTACCAAACATTAACTTTCCCAAACCATGTCAGGGTCCAAAAGAGATTTGTTGGGGGGGGGGGGGGAAGTAACAACTGCTGCTTTTAAAAAGCTTTGAGTTTCTTAGCTATTTCCTCTCAAAGGTCACACAGAGCAGGTTTTAAGATTCAAAGAACTGTTTTTCTTTCAGGATACTGCCTACCAGCTTCACAGCTGAGGGAGGCTGGATAGACATGAGTGGGCTTCTTTGATTTGCTTTCTGGAATAAATATTCGTTCCCACATATCTAAGTCAAACATTAACAGTAATGCCTTACTCTAGGAGCCCATAACAAGAAGAAAGGGGAATGTGTAGATTTAGAAGAGTCAGCTTTTACAAAAAGACAAATATGGCAATGCCAGCAGTATCTCAGGGAGGTCTTCACCTCTTTGTGCAAAAGAGGTCCCAGGTCACCCACCTCTGTACTACCTAAAAGCAAAGAACAATTTCTTTGATACTTTCATCTGTTTCTTTAGTGCTATTGTTCTTTATTCATATGCCCTTCATTGGCCATGTCAATATGGTAAGCTGTCCTGAGAAGACGGACATCTTGCCAGTCAGGATAACAAAGCTTTAACCAAAGAAAGGATGTTCACAGACATCAGCACAGTCCAAATCTAGCGCCATCTCCCCAGGAAAAAAAAAAAAAAAAAAAAAGAATGGCAGGAGAATTGATGATTCACTGATTTCTGCCCTAACAGTCAAATGCTTCCTCCATGCTCACGGATTGCAGAGGACAAACCTGAGAAATCCCCACAGCTCACGTGGAAGGAAAGGTCAGGGCTGGGTCACATCTCCTCCTCTGCAGGTACAACCTTATACAAGGGGAAAGAGGATCTGTAGCTGGACATGCCACACCAGCTGCTGAGACCAAGCTCACTGCACCATGTCAGCTTCACGGAGCAAAGCCAACATATTAATAGCTACAGAAAAAAAATCCCAGTTAGATGTTTGCCAAAGCTCTTATGAGAAGTAGGATCGACTCCAACAAAGGTTATTCCCCAATAGTTCAGCCTAGGAGCAGATTGATAATCGACTATCTGGTGAACTGCAACACCACAAGGACAATCTCTCTGTTTCTGTACATAGTTACTAAGGCTTCTGAAATGGCTGGTGAAGTGATACTGATGTTAAACTTGTAACAGCACCACAGCAATAAATACAGAGCAGGAATATTAGACACTATGCCCAAAGGAGTACAAAAAGGTGAAGAACTGATAGATTTATTCATATTTATTTTGGGTAAGCTAAAAGCAAATATAAATTTCAAGCATGGTCCTCAGCTGCATCTCATCACTTCTAACCTTACTCATTACAAAATCCCAAATACAGTGTACTGAGCTTAGGACTTGCATTTGCAATCCACTGGTCATTGTGTTAAGATCCTAAATGCTAGTAGAATCTCATGCATGGTTTCATTTATCAATTTACACATCTAACATATCATAATGCTTAGAAAATAAGTCTTCATTTTTGCACAGCAGTCCACAAATAATGTAGGGGAATTTCTTCTCTGCTCAAAAGAGTGCAATAGACCACCACCAAATCCTGCAATAGCTTCCTTGAGAAAAGCAGACTATAAATGATTGGTACGCATTTAAATGCTTGTTGTCATGGTTCAGTCCTTGAACAGTTATCTTCCCATGGATACACCTGCTTATGGGAGAGGCCCTCTCCCACTGCTTTCAGCCACTTGTCACCCTACTGTAGGTACCAGAGACCCTTCTTCTTCCCTCTTCCATCCTGAAAAGTAAACAGCTCCCTCACTTGCTTCAGGCAAAAATCATCTGGGTAGTTTAAATAACTTGGTGGTTCAAGCTAAACCAGTCCCTCTGGGCTTTAATTCCTCTAATGCTTGTTCTACCCAAAGTTTACATAATGGTTTGGCTATTTCAGCTGGAGGTGTGATGCTATACCAGTAAAATTAAAGTGGTAGCACAGATGTAGTTACACTGATATAAAGTATTTCACAACAAAGTAATTTATTTCTCCTTTGTGCTGTGAGTACCTGTAGCAGTGGAAACACCTTTGCACTACCACTAGAACATCATCATTCCCTCCATGTGAACCTCATGAATTTCAACAAGGCCAAGTGCAAGGTCTGGCACCTGGGTCTGGGCAGCCCTCAGTATCAACAAAGGCTGGGGGATGAAGGGATTAAGAGCAGGCCTGTGGAGAAGGACTTTGGGGTACTGGTGAATAAAAAACTGAACATGATCTGGCAGTGTGTGCTCACAACCCAGAAAGCCAACCAGGTGCTGGGCTGAATCAAAAGGAACGCGACCAGCAGATCAAGGGAGGTTATTCTCTTCTTATGCTCTGCTCTGGTGAGACCCTACCTGGAGTGCTACGTTTAGCTCTGCGGTGCCCAACACAAGAGAGACATGGACCTGTTGGAGCAAGTCCAGAGAAAGGCCATGAAAATGATCAGAGGGCTGGAGCACTCCTTCTGTGAAGACAGTCTGAGAGAGTTGGAGTTGTTCAGCCTGGAGAAGAGAAGGCTCTGGAGAGACCTTATTGCAGCCTTTCAGTACTTAAAGAGGGCTTGTAAGAAAGATAGGGATAAACATTGAGCAGGCCCCATCGTGACAGGACAAAGGGTAATGTTTTTAAACTAGAAGAGGGTAGATTTAGACTAGATACAAGGAAGAAATTTTTTACAATGAGGATGATGGGGCACTGGAACAGGTTGCCCAGAGAGATGGTAGATGCCTCACTTCTGGAAACATTCAAGGCCAGGTTGGACAGGGCTCAGAGCAACCAGGTCTAGTTGAAGATGTCCCTGCTTATTGCAGAGGAGTTGGACTATACGACTTTAAAGGTCCCTTCCAACCCAAACTATTCTATGATTCCGTACCAAAGCCATTTTAAGACTAGGTAAGTAGGAACTTTTTAAGTAGGAACTTTAAAATAAAAATAATTAAAGCACTTTGTAAAAAACACAATACCCAAAAAAATCCACACCCTGCAAGCAGTCTTGTCCAGATGTTGTCTGCCTTGGCCCTTTTTACCAGCTCCCGCTCTGTATTGCAGTCCCTATGTAACCCAGTGGCTTCTTAAAATGCTCTCCCATGTGCAGCTGCAGCTGTCACACAGCTGGCAAGGCAAAGGTGGTGATGAGCACTGGCAGCAGAAGCCCTCACTTTGATGGTCTCCACCCCTCCTCTGAGGCAGCAGGACCACATTCCCAGGGTTGTATTCAATGCAGCCTGCCTTTCCCCCTTTCCCGTTTGCCAAGCAGGCACCCTTTCAACCCCCTCAGCATAAACATGGCCTGTGTGAGAATGAAGGGGTAGAGAGAGCAGGGAAACTTCAATAGGCAATTTATTTGGGGACACATGTGAGCACATGCTGTTTGGACCAGAAAGAAGTTGGTTTCTGTCCGCACGGCATGTGCACACACAATAAAATGAGAGCAAATCCCTCTGTCAAAAGCAGTGCTAGAGATGCTTGCCTATCAGCAGGCATGACAGCAGCTCAGAAGAACACATTTTAATGGGGTGAGAAGATACTAATGCACCATTTCAATCCTGGCATCCCCACCACGGCTGCCAGAAAGGAGCTGCCAGATGTGACTGTGGGGAATGTATATAAATTACAATTTTTTCTGCTGATTATCCAGACAAGACCACCCATCCATTTCATTGGAGACTTTACAGCCAACACTAGTTACTTGGAAAGTAAAGTTATACATCCTAAGCCATCTAGTCTGGCTTTTAGATTTTACAGTTTTTAATTTAGATTCTCTTGATTAATCCTTCAATATTCCTTTCCTGCTGTGCTGGAAACTGTAATGTATCATGGGCAGAAGAGAAAAATAGGGGAGGGCAGGAAGGGAAAAAGCACAACAAAAGTACCAATGTGATCAGGTCATCCTGAGCAGGCAACAACAAGAAGAACCTGTAATGTCAGCAGTAAAAGCAGAGGCCAAAGGGACTGGCAGGACAGAAGAACCAGCAGTGGAATCCACAGATTTTCAGCAGAAGATAATCTTTAAAACAACGTATCAATTCAAGGCATTTTCATAAAATACTCCTTTGTACAGAGAGTAACACAACCCTCCAAACACAGGTGAAGAACATCATCTTCACTCAAGCTATAGCTTTTCCACTCTCAGCTTTTCCACAAAAGACAGAAGCTGAAGCAAACTGGCCAAACATTGCCAGTGAGCAGTACCCTCCACCCTGCCTTTTAACTATTGGCAAGGAAAAGAACACCCAACAACACTGCAGATTTTATCAAAATTATTTTGATACATCTGTAACATTAAAAAAAGAATAAGTTTAAATTTTATAGTGGTGGAGACCACACTACTAATCAAACTGGTCACCCTCCAAGAAAACCCAGTAACCACATACAGCAACTTTATTAACTGCATATGGTGTTTTTCTTAGAGCCCAAGTTCCTGGAGTCAGGTGACTGAGTGGAAGCTAAGATTATCATTTCGGTGAGAAGAAAGGAAAAAAGGAATTAAAAATTCGTCATAATCGTGGAGGAGCATTCAGAGATGAGCAAAAGTTTCAAAGTAGAGAAGATTTTAAAATAAAACAAATGCATTACTATGTTTAATATCTATTTGATATTTAAAATAAATGTCAGTGTTTTAAGACTAGATTTTGGCTATGTGGATGTTGCAACTCACTTCAAATAGACTAATAAGGTCAAACACGATGAATCTGTTTCTCTGAACTTCTTGCCAACTTGACATTTCACAACAATCTGTACCAGTCTTCAGTTTCAGTATCTGGACTCTCTGAATTAAAAGGAAATAACAAGAGCCAATGCTCTATTCACCACCACTCCTTACAGACTCTCAGATAAGAGATCACTCTAAAATAACTATTTTCTGTGAATAGTCAAAAGAAGAGAAATAAGAAAGATGGGTTGTCTAAAAAAAATTACCTGAGAGTACAAAGTGAAAGAACTGGCGTTGCTTAATCTGACGAGGGTATGTAGGAAAACAGTCTTCAAAACTATAAAGTCTGCCATGGAGAAAAGTCAATTTCCCAAGTTCATGATGAACAGGCTTACATCACTGAGAAAAGAATTCCTGTTGGACAGCTGGAGACGCTGTCTAATGATAAAAAAAGCAAAGCCCTGGAACAGGCTGACCATGGAATCATCAATATTGGAGGCTTTTCAACATAGGTTAAACAAACACCTTCTGAGAATGACATTGGTACAGCTGACCCACCTAAGGGTGAGGAGATGGATAGCATGATCCTTTGAGGTCCCCTCCAGCCTAAGCTGTCTATGACTGCATGAATTTTAACAGTTAGACTTGATGACCTTAAAGATCTTTTCAACCTAAATGATTCTACGATTCTGTGATTTTATTAATTGTTTATTACACTAAAACTACTTACATTTTAGAAACTGTTCTACTCTGCCATAGAATATGAAATAATCTCTGAAACAAGTTAGCTTGTGGAAGAACTTCACAAAAAATTAATTTTTAGTTTCTGTCTTTAAACTGTAGCAACAATATTTAGTCCCTGGTCTCATTCCTGTAGCAAAGTGAAAGGCCTACAGAGCATTCCTCTTAATAAAAGCAAAAGCTTAAAACGACTACTCTCTCTTTCCCTAATCTTTTGTCTGTTTTTCAGATCACTTGTGGACATCCTACTTGCTCTCCCCTCAGATGCTCTCCATCTTCACAGCAGTTATACTACAAGGGAAACCTTCCCTTTAGTTTCATTTCCACCTCTCTGCTATACTGTGATAGAAAAAGTATGTCACACTTGCATACACAGCTGGTCTTCCCCACATCTCACACCTGAGGATTGATGAAACCTCTCACTAAAACTGTTCCTCTAGATTTTGCTTGCATGGACACAAAAGAGTAAAATACATCACCCAGGCAGTGGCAAATGAAATTTCAGAATGGGAATATGCCACAAACTCATGCCACTTCCAAGGAGACAGCCAGGAAATGCTGCAATATTCAAGCCCAGACAGTGATCTGCAATCATGACTTGGCCTAGTACACAGAAGCATTTGCCAAGAGTAGCATGAATTGATAGCACAATGAAACAAAACCCCTCAAAGCTGGCCAAGTCTCCCTTTAGAGGATTACCCTTCTCCTCCCCAAAACCTAACAAATAAATGAATCTGAAAACTTCTCTTATTCATAAGTTCAGCCCAGCTCTGAAACATAATAAGGAGTGTACTGGAGTTTTTCCTCACTCTTCCACTAAGAAAGAAATGGAGGGCCCAATGAATTCCCTCCATCATGACACACTGGTATAAGCAAGTTGTGTTCTCAGAAGTGCCACCTTTCTTCTAAACACACTTGTGCTAACCAGTAAGGGAGAGGATGCTCCTGGACAATGGGTCAGACCCAGCTCTACCATCCCAGGCAAAGTTCTCATGCGATCAAAAAGTGGTCAACAAGACTGCTATCAAAACTTGGGTGGCATAAAGGACCAAGGGATCAAAAAGAAAGGATGTTTGGAGAAAAATAATTGTTTGACATAGGTAAGAAGAGAAGATGAAGAGCAAGAAGGTGAAGCTGCTGTATTTCCCATCAGTCTTGTGAAATGGTAAATACCTTCACAAACGGCTTCATGGTACTTAGTTGCCTGTTGGGTTTAAATCATGACAGAAATCTTAGTCTGGAAACAAATATTTTGAAAGAGAGTATTAAGAGGTAAGAAAAATATGGTATGATAAGCAAGGGACCTCCCAGCCATTTAGGATTACTTCCCACTGTTCATCAATAACGTGTTTCACTTACAACAAAAGAATTGTTTTGAATACAGTTATCTTTATTGTAAGCTCTTAAATAGCTAGGCACAAAGGGGAAAGAATGAAGACATTTAAGCAAATTAGGTGAGCAGAAACTGTTCTAGTGTTTTTTAATTGTTATTAAAGACTTCTGCATCCTATTGCAATTGGCACGTCTGATACCTCTGAGGCAGTTGCTGCACTTTGGAGGACAGTACATTTTGGACAAGTGGGCTCTAGAGGGAATATTGAAACAACAGCTCTATTGTGTCAAAGGCACCACACCGATCAGATAAACCTTAACAGTTTCAAAGAAATCATTGTATTCTTAGGTTGCCGAAGCATGCACTAACAGGGTGCCTGAACGGGGTGTGCCTTTTACGGCTTCAACTTTTAGATAGTCCCAAGGAAGGAAGGTCTCATGTCCTTAGGTCTAACTTACTAATAATTCCTCTGGGTCCTCTCTGTATGAAAATCTTCGAGCAGTTTTTCATGTCATCCTCATGCACAACAGCAAAATGCTACAAGCCGCACGATAAGGTGAAGCGAAGACAAGCTTCCTCTCCTCCTTGACGCTTTTCAGCAGATTTGCTGTCTGCAAAACTGGGGGAAGGTAGAGGGGTTGCTCTTCCACCTTGCTCTCGTTTTGCCCTAGGCCTCCCATAAGCTACCAACAAATGTCAGATTGCTGGCTCAGCTGGAGCAACCACTAAACAAGAGATAAGGATTACTTACATAGGAACTGTAAACCTATCATCAAAATGCCTACAATTGCAGTAGAAACCAGCTGCCCAAAATGTGGAGGTCTCAGGTGAGTTTTGCCCACAGCCACAGGGTTCTTGCTTTTCCTCTCCCTTCCCCCTCCCCCATACTTGTTCAAAGAGAAGAAAAATCCACCTTTAGTTCAAATTAGTGGGGGGCCCATCTCCTCTGATAGTGTATGTCTCCAAGTTAGACAGCAGCCATCTGCCAATTAACTACAAAAAGACAAGTACAAAATCCTAGATTTTGAAAGGCTTTCCAAGGTGATGCCTCTGGTACAAGCTTTGCCTCCCTACCTACTTCTACAGATAGTGCAACGTGCTTCATCTCTCTCCCTTTGCTCTCTAGTTTGGCTTATCTAAGGTCTACCAGACACACATGCTCACAAGGAGCTTTTTATCAGAAGCCAGGGTATGCAAATAGAAGAACAGACATAAGATACATTTTCCCCAATATTGCCCCATTGCACTATCCCTCTCCCCATACTCTACTTTGGTGGTTTTTTTGCACTCAGCGGTGACCTAAACTGTTCAGCTATAAGAGCTGGACAAAATATTTCCAGCAACTCATAAAAGCCAAAGTCAGGCAACAGCGCCTGTGCTTTGGTATGTCAGAAGTGCTTGATCTCAGTAGCACATCAGGCCACCTACGAGTAACAAGGAGTCATTTTTCATATACTTGCACAGAAAGGATAAATGGAGGTTCACGCCTGATAAAGCGGCCATCTCAGCCTGTGACTGAGTCATGACGGTTTCCTCAACCATGGTATTAAGTAATTCTATTTCTATGCCTCTCTTTCCTCTGCAGTTTCATTTTACATTTCAAGCTCCAGGTTTTATTATTTTTTTCTTTCTTTAGCTATTATAAAGCCTATGGATCATTTGTACCTCTTGAAATCCTCAGTGACAGGTACACTTTGTCCTGATCAATGTTGACTAAGTAAATAACAGACTATGAATCAAAAGGGTTAATTAAAGAGGACAGAGAACCCAAAGGCTGCAAAGGTGGCAACTGGTCAGATGAAAACTAAATCTCCAGGTTTACAAACATGGACGGAAACTTGCAATAAACAGTTGGTTTATGCCCAACTTAGATAAAGGGCTAGCAGGCTATCAGCCTTATTAGTGAGTGAAGTTTCACCTCCACTCATCTGAAGAAAAGACAACATCATTCCAAGCCAACACATCACTCCTTGTGCTGAAAGACTGAAAGGGCTGCAGTGCAGGTAAGCAAAGAGCAGAAAGCCACCTAGAAACAGCCACCGTCCTCATAATGTATTGTGTGCATCCATCATATGGCAAGATAAGAAATGAAAAAGCAACTTCCTGTCCTTGTGAACAAAAACAGACATTTGAGTTCAGTTATTACAGCTGTAGTGTTCTCCCACTCTCAGCTCGGTGCTTTTTTTTCCATACCACCCACAACACTTGGAACAGCTTCCAGTTTCCTTTTTACCTAATGCCCTAAATCTCCACAGAACCTATTTTCCCCTTGAAGCCTTCCTACACCTGCCAGATTTGGCCTAGTGACTTTGCACTATTTCATGGCCAAATTGTTGTCCTGGTGCTGGCAAACTACTTGGAATAGGGCTGTATTTCCTCCAGTGCTTGTGAAGCGCTACATGCATTTATGCACTGTTAGATGCAATGGGAATCTGAGAATGACTTCCCACATTATATACCATCATATGGCACGCGCTCTCTAGATTTCATTACAAAGAGCCCTAATCCTCACAGTCATGCCTAAATCTGTCTGCTGCTACAGCTATGACACCAGCACAGCGATGAAGCAGCTGTGTGTTGGGAGCCCAAAACAATGCAGCAAGCTTCTTTTTGTTCAGCATGCATTTTGTCTGCCTCACTCTAATGTTACTTGCAGTAAAGCAAATAATTCATGGTCTCAAATATATATATATGTTAATTTTGCTGTTAATGTTATTATTAATGTTTAATTAGTCTTTGCTGTAAAGATGAAAAACAGTGAAGCACATAAGTTAGGCTCCTGCAATTACTGTGATTGCACTCACAAAACCAGCTAATTGCACTTGCAAATTACAACTTAGCTATTCGCACATGTACTTCCGCGGTCTGCAGGCACCACCATGATAAATGTGTAGAGAGCCTGGAAAAAAACCTAGGCTGAATTATAGTAATTCTGTGGACCATTCTTTGGGTCTTTATTTCACTTTCTACACCCTACGATTTTCTGATTCTATTCCCATGGCACAAAGGTTTTCAGATAATCACATCCCACGATGCATGTGAGACCTGGCCCTCACTCTCTGCTTGCAACATGCAACCGTTCCCTAGTGGTGTGGTGGTCCAAAAGCTATATGTGGGCTGAACAAGTCTGGTGAAGCACAAAACAAAGCTCTTGAACACATCCTCTGCAGAAATTCATATCTTGGGCTGTTTGTTGCAATATAGTCTTTATGGCATACCTGTTCATGCTTTCAAATCCTACATGGAGTGCTCAGAAACCCCACCATATATCCTTTAGGAAGGTGGTGACACTGAGATAAGCTTTAGCTCTTACCTCTCCAACCATCCTATGCCCTCAGGAGAGAACTGAGCATGTGTACTGTGCACAGGTAGCACATCTAATTGTGCAGAGCTCTCTGACATTTCTATCTGGCAGCACTCAAACCCTGTCACACTGTCGCAGCAATGCAGAAAGGACTAGACGCATCAGCAGCCTTCCTGAAGCAGTGCCGAGAGTCTGCAGTGTCTCTGTGGCACAATTCATTCATATTTGACCACCTATTTGACAGGTCGTTAATGTAAGAGTTAACAGTTGTTAAATTTTTCCTGATGATTCCCTATGACATGCACATGAACTGGGTGTCTGAAGGTAACAGGAATACAAGGTTCCTCACAAGGACGGAACACAACGAACCTCACAAGGGTGATCAAGAGTCTTTTTTACTCATGAGCAGATTTCAATACATCTATTTTCCCACAGTGATGCCCTCTAACAGCAGCAGGGCCCTTGAATACTTTCCCCTCCCCCTCACAAAATTAAACATTCGCTTGTTTTCCTAATCTTGCTACGGACAGCCGCCACAGGTCACACACAGAAATGAGGACAAGATATTAAAATCAATCTGCCCCACATATTCATATAAACAGAGGGGAAAAAACAATGCCACAGAGCAGAACTGCAGGACTGGAATAAAAATCAATAAAATGCCCCTTCTCTAATTTCTCTGAAGGCCTTTCTGGAGTTTTATTCCCAGCAGCGCTCCTCAGATGCCTTGGTTTGCCTGCAGAAACACTTGATATTTCTGTAGTGCAAATCAAAGTGAATTAAACATTAAAGCACTGTGATAGCACATCAGGTCTGCTATAGGAATGAAACTGGATAACATGGCACTGAAGTTTATGAAGCAGTGGACTGGTCTTCCGCCCTTGTCCTCCTCCCTCAGACATATTTGGTTATTTATTAATTCATTCATGCATCCTTCTCTGTGCAAAGCAGAGAAACTCCTTCCAGTATAACTCTCAAGTTACACTGGTCTGGCACTTTGAATTTTCTGCATACTGCATGACACAGTTACACACACACAAGCTATGGGACATGCTGCATTCTGATGTGTCCTCACAGGCAGTGCTTTCCAATATTCCCTCATTAAAAGACAGCACATTAACTGAAGTATCCCAAACACTTCTCAGAAGAGGAAGCCCTCTTCCTTTAATGGAAGACAGAGGGGTGGTGCATAAACATCCACTGCCTGAACACTATTACCACCAATATTCTTCCATTACAGGGTATAAAAAGCATCAAAGAGATGTCTTATTCACAGGTGAGACCCTGGAGCACCTTGCACTGACTCCCATTCTCCTACCTGACTCACAGAGGGGCTGGCAAACTCGCTGGAGACAGCAAGCTGCTTTCTGCAGTCAGCTTTCTGCTCCAGTCCTTCCCCTTCCTCTTGACCGTATGCACTCCCTGCTTTCTTTCTCTTGGACTACTCCGCAAAATTAAAAAGTGAGAGAGAAGCCAAGGACTTGTGAACACCAAGGGGAGCAGGCACTTGCACAGGTACCAAAGGGTTTCTAGAAACCAACTCCACATTCAAACATAAGGAAGAGTTTGGGCATGCACACAACCACAACAAAAGCTGGAGCTTAAGGAAAGAAATGAAAGAAGTAATTCAGAAGAGCACATCAGAGAGCCAGCAAAAAGAATTAATTCTTAAGGCCAGCTAGAGGGAGATACTCTAGCCAAAGCCTTGACTTCCATATAGTAGAAATCCGTACTTCAAATTAAGCCCAGAGGAAGTTTATCCACTGGAGCTGAATAATGAAACCATCATTCAAAATGATTTTATGTAACTTCCGTGATTGGTTTGTTGCTTGGTTTTTGATTTTTTTTGTTTCTTTTTTTTTTTTTTTTTTGAAGAGAAAAGCTGCAAGACAGTTTCAAGTTCAACTGCATTAAGGTTCATGAGGGCTAGGTCATCTGAGAAGCTCTGATTCCCTCTGGGAGGATTCTGCCTCCCCTCCCACACATTTCTGTTTCCCCCTCTCATCACGTCACATCCATGGCTATCAAGCCCTGACCAGCGAGAGCTGAACAGGTGAACATGATTCAGATCCCATCTTAATTCTCTTTAGAAATATTTATCAGGTTCTTTAAAAATGCTTTTGATTAATTATTATGCCAGACAAAAAGTTCAAAGCCTCCTTCAGCACTGATAAGCCCATTCCTTGCCCTGTTTTCAAACTGTAGACATTAATATCACAGCTAACCTTACTTCAGAAAGATGATTTTGCATAATCAGAGATTGCTGTAAATCTTCATTATGCTCCCTCCACCAACGAAAAGACGCAACATGTATGTTGCTGAACACCTCAGCCAAACACCATTTGGCCGTGTTCCTGAAGAGAGGGCAGAGTACTCATACATAGATCCCCACTGCCACTAGGATCAGGCCTAAAATATACTATTTTAACACATGAGCACATTGGAAAGGAGAGGTGGAGAGGACATACAAACATCCCAGGTCACTGTTTCTTTTTATTTCAACAGATAAACATACAGAACTGCACAGACAGCAAGCCAGAAAGCTCATACATAACCTTGTTCAGAAACTGGCAGATAAGATTCCTTTTTAACCTTAATTAATATTTTATAAGAATATAATAATTACTTTATAATAATATAATAATTATCACTTTGAGGAGAAAGTATTGTGGAGAGCTAGCACTGAGGAAAGCAAGCATCAAATGTGTTGAAGTACCTATATTAATGTGAAGACAGGATGACATATCTTAAGTTTATCTATTCTCTTTCAAATATTCTGCATGCATTCTCCCTCCATCTTCAATTTCCTTTGAGAGCACAGCCACAGCAAGTCTTGCACTATCAATTATTTGTTAAAATCCTTGGCTTCTTCTGCTCTGGTTTCTGACTATAAACATGAATATGTCTAGTCAAGATTAATGGGTACATCATTGATTCAAACAAGTGCTTCTTTGATTGATAAGCATCTTAAATGGCCTTCACTGCCTACTTACTTTGATTTACATTAAGTGCCTGAACTACTCACTAATGTCACAGCCCTTTTGACATAGGCATTAGCCAGTATCTAAGAAAATACTGTCCCTCCCCTAGGAGTTTCATAATTGAAATACCCATGAATAGTAGAGCTAGGAAGAGGTGAACAAGCCTGCTTGCGACCACAGAGCAGGCTACTAGGCAGGCACAGAACATAATCTGTATCTCCTGCCTCTCAACAGAGATGGTGGCATCTTGCCACATTGCTGCAAGCTCTGCAACAGCTTCCACCCATGCTGCTAGTGATTCAGGTTCACCTAGCGAGGCTGACTCTTCTCCACTTCATATGAGAAGCTGGAGATCTATTAAATACTCTTTCACTATTTCTTTCTCCCTCCCTCTCACTGGTTCACATTACCCCTCAAGAAAGTTTCTGCAACTAGCAAAACAAAACAAAAAAAACCAAACCACCACTATACAGAAAAAGTGTATGCATAGAGATTTGAGGAAACCTTGTTTAAGCCTGTATGTTACCAATCCAGGTATTTAACTATTTAACTTTGAGTTCTTTAAGCGTTCTGTCTCTAAATGAAGGTTCTTATTGACAGAAAATGTTTGGCTTTTTTCCCCTTAAAATAAATTCTGAGGAAAGCCTGTATACTCCTCTGGCAAACTGCCGATTTAGAGAGTAACAAGAGGACAGTAATAACCTGACAGCATCATCTCTGAAGAAAAACAATATTCTTATTATATTCCTTTCTAGGAAGTAGCTCTATTCCCCAAGACACCAATGTGTGTAGTGTGGCTAGTCTCCTCTTTTCACCCTTATAATTATTGCCCTTCTCAGCAGAGCCAAGGACATGAATTTTTACTAAGCACATTTCAAAAGGCCCCTGGATGTCCTACCCTCCTGAAGGGCAGCAGCTCCCTGCACACAGGAAATTTCTGTCGAAGCTCAGTTCCAGCTATAAGTTCATGTGTCATTTATATGCCTGCACAAGGACCTAGCTCCTTTTTAGCCCTAAGGGAGCACCTTATTGCATTCTTCTTCCCTTCCACTGCTAGCATTCTAACCTGCCATATTAGACTCATATAATACCTGGCTACTTTTCATTTGCAGCAGTAATACTTTGATGTATGTTATAGCACATGCAGTCGAACAGAACTAGACAGAACTATGCCTTTTCTATAACATCACAGACTTTCATAGACCAAAACACTCCATATGTAAACAGTGGAAAGCACCAAGAGCAATTCAGGCCCATCTTTATCTCGAACAGGATTTGTTTCACAGTGTAGCTGCGGCCTAAGTTTGAGGGTAAGATTTCTTACCCTGTTTAATTTCAGGAATTAGCCAGCTATAAGGGATTTTATATACTGGGAAAATCTAGCTGAATATTGGACCACATGAAAGCAACTGCTTAATAACAGCAAAGGCCACATTTTGTTGTTAGTAGTTCAGATACTCATCGCAGAGGGACAGAAACATCAGAAGCCACATTTAAATTGCCCTCCAGAGAATACTCCCCAAACTTGTTATTTAGCAACAGCATAACTGTGACAGATACACAAAGCATGCACCATATTACAGTATTACATTAGCTAATGGAAATTATTTGCAGGAGTGATGGTGGAACTGCTTGTTCCATTGACAGAGTCTTTGACACCATGGGTTCCAAATGCTGCAACTTGCATTTAAAAAAACCAATTAAAACCATAACGAGCACTAGATACACAGGGACCACTACGGCAGGGTTTTATGACTACACTGAGAACCAGGAAATACTTTGGTAGGGACAAATCTGGGAGAGAATGGAGGGAGAGTTTTAAATTATATGCAGACACTTTTCAGGGATGCAGACCTTTTCAAAGCACATTTCTAGCCTTCCGTTATCAAAAACCTCTTAAAATATTCTGACATTATTAGATCAAGCATTTCCCTACAAAGCCCAGTGAATGAGGTATGGCATTTCAGCTGCCTGAAAGACATGACTACGGAGTGAAGCCTAGGGGAGGAGAAGAGACTTTAAGCTTCACTGACATATACTCCATATAAAAGGCATGCTAGGCAGACTTTTTGGGTCAGTGGTAATCAGCGAGAACATTAAAGCCTAGCTGTACTGTAACTGTGGAAAAAATGTCTCTTTTATTCTCTAATAGCAAAAGGAGCCACAATGGCTGTGGTGAGCAGCCAAGTGAGGGGCCACTTACTCTCCAGCCCTGTCCTACTGAAGCCAACGGTGCTACAGCAACTACGCCAGTGAATGAAGTCAGCCTGCCAGAGCCCCAAGACACCAGCATGCTCCTAAGCTGTGTAGGCACACTCTGGTTTTGCACCACCTGGTTAGGAGACATCTTAAGCAGAGATGGATCTAATGACAAACGTTCCTTCTCACCAAAAGCATGACAGTGAACATAAAAAGGCACTGATGATCGGTACTGGACAAATATGCCATCAGCCCACTGACTCACTCACTAAGGAAAGCTGTTGCACTCATAAGGTGCTTGGTGTCGCTAAAACCAACTGGCAAGAGGCTCACATCCCCTGCTCAGGTTTGTATTCTTTTCTCTTTGCTCTGTTTGAAATACTTGAGCTGTTAAAAGCAAGACTGTGTTGTGGACTGTCAAGCTATTCAAATCCCAGATTTCATTTCCCGTTAAAACAGCACAATGATAAGAAGCAGGATCTTATTTTACCTCAACAGAGATTTTCCCTCAAATTAATCATTCATGCTATGAGCAATTAAAGAAATTGAAATCAATACATAGCACTTGGATAGATACTGCACTTCAGTACATGTAAATAGGTTCCAGTGCTAGATGTTCTATTGTTTGAACAGGATTTCAATTACCTTATGATTAAATGGCAATCTTACCTGGATGACATAGGTCCCTTTCCCAAATTTAAAACATGCAACTTTAAAATGAGCTTCATTCTTTCAAAGTAGATCCCAAATAACTAGACAGAGCCACTTCAGATTGTTCTTTGGTGTAGCTGGCTTAAAGAAGATTTATATCTCTATGAAATTCTCATTAAGAAACAAAACCAGAACTTCTCCTTTCAGCAACACACACATCTTTGAGAAAAGCGTGGATACGCCTTCCTTCTGCAGAGCCCCCTCTGATGCCTGTCTGCCTTATCACTATCACTCAGTGCTACCTTAGTCGAGGCAACTTCGATTTTGAAGATTACTGACAGCAACAGTCTTGGGAAGAGAAACAGGAGTAAATTTCATGAAGTTTCCTCCCTTGTGAAAAATCCATTTAACCTTCTATCACATGGTGAGGATTTGCATCCACTTAGTACCCAAACAATCTGGCACTAAACCCCGAAATACCTTGTAAGACCACCTCATATGCAGAGTCAATGTAAGTCTCCCCCAAAGCCATGTGACACAGGATGATGATGCAGATGTGGATATTTGCCTGCTCGTCTCGCAGTCTTCATGATGGGCAGAGATACTTTAAGGAGGGAAGCAAGGAAACAGTCACCTGGCACTTAGTGTGTGGGGAAACATCCAGGCAGACACACACAGCTAAGGAATGTAGTAAATAATTCAATATGAAAAACAGAGGCCTGGGATTTAGCATGTACCTGGAACTCCCACAACTCAAATTCTAATAGCACAGGCTCAAAATACAGAAAAGGATAATGGAAAATAACAGGAATGAAATCCAATGATTTCCCTCAATGAAAACATCTCCTAACTTTTAAGGAATGATAAAATGACCTACATGCAGTGCAGTTAATTAACACCTTTCCTTTCCTCTGTTCTTGGAGCCAGAAAGCCTGTACACTACCATAAAAACATTACAGGTCTCATTTTCTGTGTATTGTGAGCATTGCTACGGAAGACTAAGTTCACCATTCCATTCTGAAAATGCTCTGTGTTTTGGGAACCTATCAGCTGGCATTTGTCACCTGTCAGGACCAAGGTGTCAAGCATATCACACTGCTTCTTGGGCAAGTAAAAAGAATCTCACTGGCATAGAAGCAAATGAGCAGCTTTCCCAGGAGCATTTTTACAGGACACCAGCTCAATATTTAAAAAAATAAATAAATAAAAGGCAAGGATTATGTATGATGAACAGCTGGAGAATGTTAAACATATTTTACTTTAGGTTTGGCAGGGTTTAGTAAATCATGATTTAATCACACTCCCAGGCCATCACTGTTAAGCGAACTCTGGAAATGCTCAGTAAGACATAAAAAAAGGATAAACAGAAGAATGGAAAAGACGCTTTACCAGGAAGGACACAGTCATTTATTATTTAGCTTTGGAGGGAAACAAATGTGAAGAAGTGTCAGAAAAGAGACATGAGAAAAGATATTAAAGAACACCATGTCAACTTCCTCCCTTAATCATGAGCATGCTTCAGCTGCAAACTTGGCTTGGACCTCTCAGTGGGTGTCGCCACCCCACACGCATGCAGGCATACACACACAGCACTGTAGGCTCCAGAATGCTTTAATGTGAACAGCCCATTCCTGTCTGCAATAAGACTTCCACGTCAGGAAACACTGCCAGCTTTTTCAATCAACTGCAGTGCATAAGCCCAGATAAATTAAAATTAGTTCCATGCAAGTTTTGATGAATACTGTCATATGTTTTACTGAAGATTAAGGGACAAGTCACTGAAAGCTGTGAAACTGACTCAGTGACATAAGGTTTAGCTGTCTAAGCACTGCATTTACCTTATTCAAGCAATTTTAATAGTTGTTATAACTAAGCCAATGTTCTGATTTATTCTTTATTAACACTACTTGCTCATTTTTTGTGGTTTGGTTATGTCCTAGAAGACAGAGATTTATAGGTTCTGGGCCAAATTCAGAAGCAAGGCTTGTAAAACTGATCTAGATTATACTTGAGTAAATTATATTCTACAAGATCTTCTTAACTCCAAAAGAAATGAGAAACCAAAATGTTAAACTAGAGGTCGAAGTGACTGTGACACACTGCACAAGCCCCATCATCTTCTGCCCTCCTATTAAGTTGCTTGAGCGAACCAAAGAATACAAGATCCATACAAGGTCCAACCAACAGTCTGCTCAGCACCCTGTCTCCAGTCCTTTAACCAGTTTTCTAGAATAGAGTACATCATATTACATGGGAGTGCAAGACAGCATAGAAGCTTGCTCCATTAACTCCACACACATCTGATGTGGCGCACCTCCCAAAAATGAACAACAGCACCAGCAGTTAACCAACGCAGTGCACAAGAACATGCCATGACTTTTCTCCGGAGCACCCCATTTCCAGTAATGCCCCTCTCTGGGATTTCCTGGAGCAGAGTAGACATTCCTGTATTTATCAGCACTCAGTAGATCTACCTTCCATGAGTGGATCCAATTGCTTTAGATTCCATGTACCTTTTTAGTATCGCAAAAGTTGAGGTAAGGAGCCCTCTAGTTGCTTAGGACCCACCTCACATAATTTTGAACTTAATCATTTGCTGATGTGTTTATGTCCCCAACATCTCTCTACTTCACCCAATTCTTCTGGTTTCTTTGGTGACAAACTGTAGTAAATGAGGGTTCCAATCAGCTGCTTAATAGCGCAAATTTTACATGGCTTTAAGTTTACATTTCTTCCTTAAATATCCTTTTTAACATTAGCTTATAAGAAAATAGCATGAAAATTATGAATTAATTTTCAGAATCCTTTTTTTCACACACCTACCTCTGACTTTTCTCCCTGTGATCTAAACATTTTAAAACTTTGCTGTTTTCTATTTTTCATGTCTCAGGTTTTATAAAACTTCACAAAAATTTTGGAGTTTTCAGTAATAAAATTTCCACTCTATTGGTTCAATTTTTTTCTGCACTTACTACGTATCTTTCCATTCTTTGCGAAATCTCTGCTTCCAAACTGTGTTGATTTATCTGAAGGAAGAAAACCTTACCGAGCGTCTTTTCATTCTTTCCTCTGCCCTGAAACAAACTCCTCTCCTTTGCTTAATCACATGCATGTTATAATTAAGAATAAAGCTATACAAAATTTTATGATACCGAGAAGTTTGCCAAGCATTCTGTTTTAAAGGATAGTGTGACATGAAGTGAAAACCATCAGTTCTTACCAACACAGTGAAAGCTCCTAGCAAGAAGCTAAATTGTCTTCAATTAATTTTAGAAAACGTTCATGCACAGCTGCTTGATTGCTGCAAATGGTTTGCCCAGAAAGATAGTTCTAAAAATTCGAAGAAGTGAAGGCTTGATAAGAGTAAGCTTGAAAAAGTGTCGTTCTCATGTAGGTTTTCTTACCTACTTTTACTTACCTTTTTCAAGCTTACTGTTATCGAACATCTAGACTTCACAACTTCTAAAGCAACATGCCACAGTTGGCAGAAGACAAGGAAGCCACTCAAAGAGGTCCACGCAAGCACAGTTCATTATTAATGGTGACCACAGATGGGCCATGTTTTGAAATTTGGATACTTGAGACTTAAATATAAGGAGCTCAACAAGTCAGTTGTGATTGACCTGAACTTTAGCAGTGTAATAAAAATGGCACATTTGCAGAATATTATCTCGTTTGCTCCATGGAAATGCAGGTTTCTAAAAATGAACAATCAAATGAACAATTTTAACACACACTAAATTTTTCCTGTCTTGGGATTACTTTTCCTGAGTCAGATTCCTGAACTGGCTGGGATTCTGGAAGGAAGGTATTAAAGACTGTGGTGAAAGTTAATCCTTTTCACTTAAGCACGTTTTAAAGGCTGCTGCCAGCCACTAAGATATAGGACAACACATATCATCTTTTCAAAAGGGAAAACTGGGGAAAAACATAGTAAAGAAAGGGAAAGACAGAAATAGCAGCCTCCCTGTTAACCACATTTTGGACAGTGGTGGCAATCAGACTGAAACACAAACAATTCTCCATTCAGATTCAAATCAGTTTTTCACTTCAAAACCTATACTTCAGAAATCAGTGTGCTTACATATTGTCAGGACCTAAATACGATGCTTCCTGCCATTGTGAGCACTTAGCAAATGGCTTCAGTTCAGATACATAGGCTGAGACAGCACGTACTGAAGGCTTTCCTCCTTTGGCTTGTAGTGGCTGCAGGAGCCCCAGGACAGGCAAAATTATTTCAAAGGGCACCTATATTCTCACTCCATACAGAGCTGGGTACCAGAAGCCCACATCAACCAATGGTAACAATGGCCCTTGTGGGACGACTCCTTAAATCCCTCAATGTCAGCAACGGCCAAAACAGTGTCCCTGCTAAAATCAATGGCAAAACCCCTGTGGAAGCCAGCAAGGCCAGGCATCATGGGGGATGGCTGGTGGGAGGAAGACAACAGTGCCATCACTTCAGCCACCACAGAAACAGTGAGAGATACCACACACACACACACACACACACACACAAAACCCACAACAAAAAAAAAACCCACTAAAAAATAACAAAAAAAAAACCCCAACACACAACAAAACAACCCCCCCCAAAAAACAAAACAAAACAAACAAAACCAACAACAAACAACAACAAAACAACTCACAAAAAAACAACCAACACAAAAGGGGGATTTTGCTGTGAGGTCTTAAAAGGACAGAAAACTCCTCAAGAGAGTGATAAATATAATTTGCAGCTTTTATCTAAGGATCAGCTCAAAGTATTTCCTCCTTTTCTAATTAAAATAGGGATTTGAGTGCCAGAACAATGATCTCTAGTCAAAGACTCACAAACGGAGGGATCACACCAACTCATTTCCTACTCGAACAATGAAATCAAACCAAGATTTGGGAGACCAGTGTTTGTTCCTATTATTTGAGCTGGCACCACACACGCTCTGCAGTACTTTGATGTGGCTGCCTTAGGCAGCTCATAACAGGAGTAATAATATTGTAAAATATGAACAATCCCAGTTAGCAGTTTGGGAAAGGAGAAGTTAAAAAAAAACCAAACCCCAAACCAGAGCCCCTGCTTCTGCAGCAAGAACCAGCTACACCGCCTTCTCCACTTGAAGGAACTGGAAAAATCAACCCCAAAATCTTAATAGTGCTCCTGAATGTGACGGAAGACAAGACCGGTACCAGCAAGAGATCCTGAGGCAGGCACTGTAGACCTGGGGCAGCCCCAGCCATAGGGCACATGTCCCTGGGGATGGGGACAGGTTGAGGCCAGGCTAGGATGTGGGTTCATGGGGAGATCAGTGAGGTCTATGGCTGGGCAGGGCAGGGCTGTGGGGAGCTGGAGACTGGCCCTGCTGTATCATTACTGGGGCAGGGGCTGACATGAGATCTGGGACCATGGACAGAGTGGGTGAGCCCCAGGGGACTGGGCAAGGACAGGCAGGGCTGGGGATGCCCTCATGGCCCGAACACTGGGGCTGTGCATATCAAACCCAAGACAAACACAGTCACGCCCCAAAGTTACCCCCCATGTCCTCCAACTGGCAGTTAAAGGTCCCTCCTAATGACATGGGGGCTATTAAAACTTTAAATTGCCAATGAAAGCGATAATCCTGAAACAAATTTAAGTGCTGAGAAAACAATGTACACATTCCCATGAGCCCCTTACACATAAATGATTTTTAACCTAATTTACTGTTTTTCAAGTGTGTGTTGCAATGAAAGTGAAAAAAGTGGGCACTGGAAAGAGCAGCAGAGCATAATTAATAGCAGATGAACCTACACATCTTATGCAGTATGACCAGCCAGGCATCCATCCTTTTAAAAATGAGAAGCAGAACAGACGTGCTGACCACTTAGGAGTACCACTATTTTCCTGATTCTGCACCAGTTCTATTTTTCCTCCTCTTATCTTCCTCACATTTCTTTCTTCCATTGCCATCCTGATCCAGTGCCTTTTGAAATCAGAGGCTTCCTGCTACTGCTTTTAATAGCCTTCAGTTGAACTCAACAGCACTGAAGACCCTACCATTAGAAGCAAACCCCATCAAGTAAGGAATTTCCAACATGACATGTGACATGCGTAGAAAGGCATGGCTAGCGACACTTGGAGGCAAGGCCTGCCATAGTTGAGTTGAACTAGGAGGTGGAACAGAATGACTAAAATCACAGAAATCACCATTTAGCAAGGGAAGACATAGCCTAGTTTTGAGATGGGATGGTAAAACTGACTGTTTTAATAACTGCAGTTCTGCCAGAGACAAAGAAAAAAAGTCACAGAAGTAGAATAAAGTTTATGTCAATGCTAAGAAGCAGTTCCAATGCTTTGTAACTAAATCCAAAGCAGTTATTGTTCTTCTACTATCAGTTGCTATGCTAAAAGCCTTTTGTGTTCTAAAGCCTGAAGCCAAGCTCACAAGTTTTAAGATTCATTAGATCAAAAGAAACAGTTTACAGAAAAAACAGACAGACTTAAGGACATACCCAAACATACCTATTTACAGATCTAATCCTTAAGGCATTGATTGTCTGTACACGGATAATGGTACTGATGGTGCTGCTCCAATTCCCTTATTAAAACACATTCAGATAGAGACCTAAATACTGAGAGTTGTGTTTTCTAGAGGTAAATTTATAACTACCAAAACCAGACAGTATTTCTCACTTCCTTTATAACATTATTTCCAGACAGATAATGTGCATGATATGAAATACTGGTCATAAAATATTCAATCTCCGAATCACAAAATGAAAAGTGGTTTTAAGTAACTCTGTTCAGTAGCTTGAAAGTTTACAAGCTTTAAAGAAGAGTCTTTGGAAAGGGGAAAGAGGGGGGTTGGGGGAAAGATGACTCCTTAGCATTTTTCCAGGTTCTTTTAATTTAGAGATTACAATGTCTAAGCACTGTCATGCACATAGGTCAATTTTGAAAGAAAAATATCTCGAATATTTTAACCGTTATTCTTTTATAATTTTTCATTTTTGTTGCAAAAATAGATGGATGGTACTATCACTGCCAGGTATCACTACCACTTCCAGATTAAACAGCAAACTCTACCAAGATGTCTATAAAAACAGAGAAAAAAAAACCAATGGAAGTGCACAGTGAATGCAGCAGCAAAAAATCCTTTGAATAGGATGGAAACTGCCTCTTCACTGTACTGACAGAAAACATAGCAATATGCCTATCAGGAAGTCCTCTAGACAGACAACCCACCATTTATTTATGTTTTGGATCTATTTTAAAGTGCTGAGATCAGTTCCAAGTAAATTCACTTTAAAAGGAGACCATATGCTAATCTCTGTCCATTATTGCCAAGTCCAAGTATTCAAAGATCAGTAATTAAATGCCCTTGGCTCCTAAAACACAGTCTGCATACATACCAATTAGACAGAAGTACCAGGACTGTGAGTGTTGGTTTTTAAATGGTAGTTCAGTGTTTTCAATTTATCTTCAGGGCTGTGAACCTCTGGAGTTCAAAATACTAATGTTTACAAACAGACAAGCTAGTAACTTACTTCTTTTTAAACAGGGATAGCTGATCCTCAGATGAACATATGACTCTAGTTTTTGGCAGCCTAAGATGGTCAATAAAATCACAGAAGCTGGCAACAGTGTCCACAATGTCAGCAAGCCATGAGCCAAGGCCAACGGTCCATCTATCATTTTACAAAGTTCCCCTCCATCAATGCTTTTCCAGACAGTCACCAACAGCATCTCTCCAACAGAGCAGCCTGTGCTAGTACAAAACTAAAAAGATTAATAAAATAGCCGTTAATTGTATTCAGGGACAACAACATTGTAACAAATAAGATGAGGACAAAATGCTTTGGCTTCATTTGCACACTTAGCACAGTGTGCATGACACACTACATTTCTCTCTTGAGCAGCTTTCACTTAAACATAATGAGGCCTTACAGAGTACCCTTGGCTTCCACATTTTGCTCATTCTCATTTTCCTGAGGCCACAACCTATTCCTAGGGTTCCCACTTTTTCCCCGCGTCATGCAGTGACAAAGGGTCAAAAACCAACTGAACTGCCATTTCAATATAGAGGAGACAAGTAGGATTACATGCTTCTTTTTTACTGCAAAACAATCTCTTAACGTTTCAGCCTAACAACCTCCAAAGCAAAGTCACCCATTGAGGGCAAGTTGGCAAACACCTCCTTCTGCAAGGTCCTCGTGTGTGTCTCATGTCATCAAAATGAGAAATCCACAGATGCTGGTGACTGACTGCCAGTTGGTGGCTATTCTGCCATGGGACATGTGGTCTCGTAAAGGAATTCTGGCCATTCAGGCTCAGGCAAGCAATCCCAAGCTGCATAGTTGCAACACTAACACCACTAATGTCACTTTGCCTCTATGCAAAGTCAGGAAAGAGAGTCTCCCTGCAGCATCTCCCAAAACGTTCCAAAAGGCAGGTCACACTTAAGGAAATCCTCAGCAGGACTAGAACCCCACCCTATCCAGTTCTGCATCAACAAAGGGACAAGATCACAACTGTGAAAAAGTTTATCCTTCCAGTGTGAATATTTTTCTTTATTTTGTGATAGCTTAAGTGCGGTAAAAGAAGGCTAATCCTGCAGCACAGGTATATGCTAAGCCAAGTCTACAAGCACTAAAGCATTTTTTTCTCCAAATCATTCATTCCACAAAATTTTGGTTTTCCACACACTTACAGTGAAGGTTATCTGTTTGAGCTCAGTTGTTTTGTTTTGGTTTTAATATGAAAAATGCAAAATTGTAAAACTGAAGCCATTTATATGAAACAAAGTACCCTGCACTGTTTTAGTTTTCTCACTGATATTCATGTGGGTTCCTTACAGCACGTTTGTCAAACATTGCCCTTTACATTAAGATTTTGGCAGATGATAAAATGCAAACCCAGGCTCTATAAAACCATATTCACAGTATAAATTTACATTTATATCACTTAATGTAATTAATATAGAGGACAGCAACAGTAGGGTGTGTATATGCTGTTTTCTTCCGTTGCTGCAATTGTAGCAAGAGCCCAGGATTTTGAACGTCTTGAGCGTAAAGATGTAAACGTTAGCTCCTTTGATACAGTTGGGAGGAGGCTTGTGCTTACTAACTGAGTAAGAAAAGAAGTAAAATGAAGCAAGCATCCCAGTTTCTCCAGAAAATAAAGGTAACACTGTTCCCAAGCTCAGTACCACTGATTAGCAGAATACACCCTCATTTACTGTTACTGTATAGCCTAGACATACAAAAGCAAGTTCCAAAATTAGTGTCCTTTGTTATAAAGAAACAGTATACATTCATGTCAGAAAGGAGGGGAGAAGAGGAGGGGTGAGGGAAGATACTTTTTCAATATAAAAGAAGCTACTGTCTCTCAGTGGCTCTCCGCAGACGAGTTCTATGGGTGGCCATTTAAACAACAAAGGAAGTTCAAGGGTTCGAAACAGATTTCTGCTGCTTAATACCCAGAAATCTGCATTTTTAAACTCAATCTCCCTGCTGTGCAATTATGTATGAATTTAATACTAGTCGTTTTCTTACAAGAGACTATGTTGTCCAAGTGGGAGACAAAATCAGGTCACTCAATCATGAGAAGTAAATTTCCTCCCACCAGCCATTGTACTCCAGAGAGACAAAGAGGGTAAAGGCAGATTTTATTCCCTCCTCAGACTAGTCCAATTTCTATTCATTTCCTTTGGATTTTTTAATACCCCTGCCCTTTCCCTTCAGACCTGGGGACTAACATGGGAACCTAATTAAACTTTAAGCAGCACCATATAAAGACCAACACTGTGTTAAGACTTTACTGAAAGAAAAGATCAGACAAGGCTGCCTCTGTAAAATACACAATTCCTGTTTCAAACAAGGCACCTGTCTTCTCTGAGACTTCTGTGTCTACTCCAATCTCCTTCTCTTATTTGCCTGTGAACACTTCACTTAAAGTTGTTTCTTTCCTCTGAGACATTTCATATATCCACTGAGTGTGTTCACACTGGTTCGTATGTATTGCAGGTCATGCCAATTCAGAGCAAAAAGCCAAGGGAAGAACAGACTAATCCAAATTGCTGTGCTTTGCCCCATTCCTCACCCTAGGACCTCTCAAGCTGTCAGCAGAAATTCCTCCAATTTCACCGTGGCTTTGCATAGGCAAGAGAATCCACAGCAGCAAAGCCAGACTCACTCTGCATCCTCACCCAACCGCCACATTGTGACAAATGTACACACATAAGAACAGGAATATTTTACAGCTCTCCAAAGAAAAAGAACTTGGTGTTGGGCCAGAATTCAGTACTAGTGAATATCTCTGACACAAAATTTCTATTGCTAAACCCAGCTGATTTCTCATACGCTTTCACAAGCAGAGAAACCAGTAATTAGGGTTAAGGCTTTTGCCAGAAAGACGTAGCAAAGAAAGTACATCAAGCCTAAACCATACCGCTATGCATGGTTTTCATTTGCTCACAAACATCTTCTGTATGATCATGAACACAAAACGGCGTTCGGAAGAGCCAACATGGGAAGAAATTACCTCCTTGACTACTTTGGAGGCAGTTACTCTCAAAACAGCTAGCAATAACTGCTTCTACAGGAAAGTTATGACCCATACCCATCAGCTTTATTTATGTGCAGCAGTTCCGCTCTGTGAACAGTTCTGTTACACAAAATTCAGGGTTACAGCACAATTTGTGTTACAGCACAAATTCCGGGTGTGCTGTCACTATTTCACACAGGTTGGCTCTTCCAGGCGTCCTAAGCAGTGTTTTATGTGCTTTATACGCATTCATTTTTTAGCTTCTGTATTTAAAATAAGTACAATCAGACTTTTCTACTTATTAGACATTTAAAAAAAAGTATCTGTTTTCAGTGACCAAATGTCAACAGCAACTACATCTTGTTAATCAAAGCCTATTTGCAAAAGAAACTGATGCTGTACCCTGGAAATTACAAAGCTCACTGTTTAGTTCCAGCACAAGCTCCAGCACAAGGCAGTTCCAACACAAGCCTAGGGTTTGCCCTTTCTTTCCCTATACAATAACTGTACTAGATCAAAAAGGAAAAACAAACCAGAAAATGTGCTTCCCTGCTCTGATTCTCTAACACAGGCCAGAGTTTCAATCCTGACCCAGTGTAGTACTGAAGAGCTGTGCACTGATCCATGGTTAGCTATTCAAGCAAGAAAATCAACCACTGGATCACAGTAGTACCCTTTATCTGCAAATAAGAAAAAGCCTGGGTTCTGCCCTTTCTTTCCATATGCAATAAAACACACTGGCTGCAAAGAATCGTGAAAGAGAAATTTAAATGTGTGAATAAGTCTAATAACTGAAGATATTATAATTTAAATATATGGATGGATAGACACTTAACATGCATGTACATAAATATGGATGTTAGAAATTACAGCTAAGTTGGCCATACCCAAAATGTGTTAAAGACCACAGTCTGACAAGCTGCATGCTTCCACAGCTCCCCAGCTCTTTGCCTTGCTGGGGTCACAAGGCTGTATTTTGTGAGAGTGGAGAAAGTAAAGGGAAAGGGAATTTTGAGAACAACCCTTTTTTTTCTTAGCCTGATTTGCCACTTTTCTGTCTGAAAGAGGCACCAGTGCATGGTCTACTGGTGACCATGTAGACCATGTAGTTTCTTGGTGACCAAGAAATTCTTTTTTCACCAAGATTCTTCCTAATTTATGGAGAAATTATTTTTCTGCATGCACACAACAGGTAGCACAGACTATGTTCAGAGGGGAGAGAGATCTCAGCTAGCCACAGAAGAGCTATTAAACATCTGTGCATGACTTCTTCTAAAGTGGTCTCCTGAAAGAAAAGCAAACTCAAATACTACAGGCCCAACTGCTGCTTTTTCAGCAAATGTCACTCCAAAGTTAGCTGGGAGCCTGTGTAACAACTTCTTCTTGAAACCTTCATCCTACAAGCACTTAGCAAGCCTCATTTTAATTTGAATGAATTTCAAGGTCTCATCCCCATCAAAGCGCATGGGCAGCTTTTCCATCAGCCCATTTTTGTAAGAAAATGAAAGTTACTTACCAACTACATATCCGTCTTTTCCTGTGTGGTATGTCTTACTCTTGTGAACTCAGTGGTCCCCCCAGCAGTGAGGGGGTTGTTGTGGTTTAACCCCATAGGTCAGATGCAGGCATGGCATCCTAAAAAGTTAAGCTCTGCCAGAACTATACTAGTTTGCGGACTATAGCACAAACATGCATCTCCAGACAAAGAATCAACAACGTACTAATTGTGATGGAACCAGCACTGCCAAAGCCAGAGGGAGGGAAAGCCTGAAGGATGAGGAAAGCATTAGCTGTTCTAGTGGCAGCTAGGAAATGGTAAAAGAAGGTGAGAAATTGGACACAGCCAAGGCTCAGGACACACTCAAAGCTCTTTCACATGAGGCATGTGACTGAACTACTAGATGGAAAAATAAAAAGCAAGTCCAGCATAAGGAGCTCAGATGATAAATCCCTCCAAATGGGACCCCTTGCACCACTGTTCTTTCTGTCCAATCTCCTATTACAAAGGACTGAAGCCACAAAACTGCTCTCAGATCCCACGCATCTATAGTGAACTAGCTCCTCTTTGAATTCAATTTTAGCAGGTATTAAAAGGAAGAGATTTCTCTTTCAGCTCTTGTTAGTATTTTCATTCCATTTTGGAATTTTTCTAAATCAAAAGATTAAAATTATAGACATGTTAATAAGGATTGATGGTCTCTGGTCTCCCTGAGGAAAAACAGGTGAGGAGATAGCACAAGTTGGATTATATCATCCCAGTAAATCTTCCTTTCAAAACAAACACAGCTTTCTCTTCTTGCAAAACACGGCTCTTTAAACACTGTACTTTGTTTTTTAATAAAGAAAAAAGTCTTTCAACCGTCTTAATGATTAGCAAATGAATATAGCAGCTAACCAAGATGCTCAGGCCTGTAGCTTTAGTCACTTATCAGATAAATACACATAAATGAAGGATTCTGTAGTCTTCACTTACAATGGCTGAAGTCATCAGGATTCGATGGCACAGTGAAGAAAGGCTGCAGCTCTGAGTTCGGAGAGAAGGGGAGGTCAGAGAGAGAAACTGAGGAGAAAGGAGCTCCCAGAACACATACACATAAGGACACTGCTGTCTGCAGCCTCCTTTGAGTGGTGAATGATACAGAGAAATAAGAGTTTCAGAAACAGCTTATAAAAATAATTAGTGGCATGAAAAGATCTACAGATGGAAAGGGACTGAAGAGGTTTGATATGTTTAATATAGATATAAGGGCACATGAAAGAGGTACACAAAGTAATGAATGGCACAGAGAAAGAACTCTGGGATTCTTTAAACATCCAGCTTTGTAACGCAAGAACAATTGGGTATTCAAAGAAATGAAACCAATTCCAGTGAGTTCCCAGGCAATGCACAGGTAACCTGCAGAACTGCTGGGCACGTTTCATCACTGAGGCCAAGAACTTAGGAAGAATTTAAAAGAAAAAAAAAAAAAAAAAATCAACACGTACACGCCGCTCAATTAATAGTAGCATGTGCAATGCCGACACACAGAGTGAAAAATCAACATGTAAGAAACTGATGCTTCCAAGGACCTGTCAAAGCCAAGCCTTCTTTCTCTAGGATAAACCCTCATGTGTGGGCAGTTGCTACTACTTTTTACTACAGTACTTCCTACACTTTGTTTGAATCATCCAGTATCAGCCATGACTTTTCTGATCAAAACTGTTTTCCTGAGTATTTGAGGATTGCCATGGGTCTCATGGTAGAAAGAATATTCTTTATCCCCCCTGAGCCCTCTCCCTTTGCTACTCAGCCTGCAGAAGCCCAGACCTGAGATGCTCCCACAACTGTTAGAGGAGGAACACCAACATTGCAATGTAGTTGTTTCCATGACCCTGGAACACCTCCACAGAGGCACTTCGTTCCCTCTCCAGTTGCAGCAAGGCTGAATGCAGCATTCCAAACTGGCTGCCACCCTCAGGCATTTTCACAGCTACAGGAGAGGGTGTGTACACACCCTCCTCCTCAGGTTTTCTTGACAGCTGACAAACGGGGAAGCTAATATAGGTATCCATCCACAGGCCACAGCTGTGGAGTCCTCCTCAAGCTGTAGAAGCCATTTAGTAGGAGTCTGGATCGACACAGGGCCAGTGATCTGGGCTCATTTCCACAGCTGAAGAGAAAACCAAGTTCTCTACAGGGAAACGGGCAGAGGAGTCAATCCTGCACCACATCAGCACCAGGAGTGCAGGGGGCAGAAGGGGCACCCTTGGCACAACTCATGCCATTAGCAATGGGATTGCTTTTGCCTCCAGAGGGCAAAGAAGCATTAACTGGAAACAACAGAGCTTGCTGTGACTGCCCCATATGCCAGCTACTTTTAGTGAGCTCCCTCAGAAAGACAAAAAAAAGCAGTCCAGAAGTGATTCATGAGGGCGTGAAGCTCTGTCGGCCTGAATAATGAAGTAACGGTTGGCCTTGCTGACAGCCCCGCGTCCTTTCACAATCTCATCAGTCCGCGCTTTGTTCCCAGGCCCCGCTCAGCCATCAGCTGAGGGAGTTCATCTGTCTCAGCAGCATGCGGTAATGATAGCAAGGGTTAAATACCACTTACATGGAGGTACAAAAGGCCGGTATAATTTTATATGAGGCCAGACAGCTGGTTTGTATAATTCCAGTTTTCACCGAGTGTTTTCTTTCCAGTGTGTCCCCTTAAAAAAAAAAACTTTTCCCCGCAAGTTAATTCTTTCACTGCAAGAAGGCCAGCACAGCTCCAATTATCAGTGAGACAATCCAAAGCTGAGTTTGCTGTCAAACTCAGATCCAGGCTAAGGCTTCAAGAGAAAAGCTCTTATAAAACTCCTTACCATGAAATCATATAAGGACAAGTTTGCTTTGTGTCTATCCCGGGGTGGGGGGTGTGTGGGGGTGATGTCCCCCAAAATCCTTATTGCTCTGTTTCTGAGTTTCCAGATAAGAACATCTGTTTTCAAATAATCTCAGGGCTGCTCTGGAGTTCCTACAATGTACAATGACACAATCAGCTGCTTTTTATTAACTTACTTGTTTGTGCAACAGCATTGGTGAATGTTCATCCATTCATCACTGCACATCCAGCAACTGATGCAGATCCAGTAGCAGAAATGTTCAGTGTTTGCCAATTCCAGTACATCAGCACTAACTAGTAGCTGAATCATGCTTGCCTTGCCTGAGCAGGAACTCATGGAAGACAAACACACACAGAGTTGCTTACTGATTTCCTTTCCTCCACATTTTAACAGCTAAAAAGTGACCTGAAAACTTAAGTCAACAGCAAAGTATTCAAAGTGCAGCTGAATCCTCCTTTCCCTTACTCCCTCACCTCCAAGATTCTCCCAAATCATGAAAAAAATGCCCTTTTCCAGGGATACCCCTGCAATGTAAGTACAGGATGGAGCTGATCCATGAGGACTCCTGTAAACACGATTTTTATGCTATCATGCACAGCTTTGTGAAGCTTTGAAATAACCATTCTAGAAGCTCTTGGGACTTCTCACAGAGTATGAGCTAACTGTCTCTGGCTGCCAAAAAGCTGACAGGAGGGGGCACAGCAAAGCAAGGTCCTAATGTGGTAACATGCTGTGTGCCCCTCACTGCTCACTCAGCTCACTACTTGAAGACTTTGGTATATGACTCTCCTGTTGAGGAAGGAGAGAAGGAGAGAGGCAGGGAGGGATACTGAGCGTCATTATCCGGTCCACAGAACAGGGCAAGAGTAACACTGAGACCCACAGGTGCAGGTGTGCCACAGTAGCTCTCAAAACTGAACAATTTCATCATTTCAACAATGTGCATGTTACCACAAAAGGAGAAAGACCCTTTACGGCACCCTACTAAAGGCAAGTGGAGTCTCTCTTCTCTGCAAGTTTTCCTAATGTCTCTGAGCTGTAGAATCGGTGCCTATCCTTTTAGAGGATAAATGAAAAAACATGGGTTTTGGGTCTTTAAACCATGGCACCTCAAGCTCTTAAATGCTTCAAAGACCGGATTATAAAGGGTACACAAAAGAACTAGAATATCCCATAGAGTCCAATCTGATTTCTGCAACTATGTATTCTGTAACTACCCCTTTGACAGTGCTATCCTATCTGATCTGGTTTTGGCTCTTCACAATGAGTGTATGTGAACAAGCTACTTGGCTGCTGTGAAGACATTGAGCATGATACAGAAAGGGGGTGTTTCAGTGAAAGGCAGGTCTCAATTTGTCCTACAGTGCCCGATGATCTTACAAGCACAGATTAAAAGCAGTTTTGAAACGCCTGGACCAAAGCACTATTGCTATCGCTGCTGGAAACAAAAGCACCTTGTAATCATGCCATAAACTGAGGAGTTTTACAACAAGCCCTCTGCTCTACCAATCTCCTACTGTAAATCCAAGAATGGGGTTCTCTACCTCCACTAAAATGAACAAAGCCATAGATCTGGGTTTAAAAGGTAAGGGGTATCTAATTACACCTCACAAGCCACCTGCAAACCTCGAGTAAACTACTATTTAATTGAATCATTCTTCTGTAATTTTCTTTAAAGAAAGATACTGACTCATTATGGTTTCTTTGATCCTTCCCAACACAAGCAGCTATATGAAGAAAGCAATTTTCCTTCTCTAGGTCCTCCCTTGTTTGTTTCCTGTACTGTCAGCCTGCTCCAGCAAGCAGTCCCCACTTGTGCCTTAATACTGTTTATCCTGCCTGCAAACTTTTTTAAAGACACAGCAGTTCTGATTAAATACCATTGGTGCTGCTCATGAGGTAGGTCTGCTGTCATGAACGGGTAAGCCAAAATTACTTCTAACATCTACTCAAGCACAGCAAAGAATTATCATATCAAGACGGTACTTACGACACACACACCAGCCTCTGCTAGCGTTTGGGAAAGGGTTGATTCCTAATACACCCTGCTCTGGCCACATTCCCTCAGGAATTCCAATTAAACTTCATGTTCCCCCAAACCCTTTTATGCTAGAGCATCTCTCTCTTGACATACTTTATACTTAAATGATCATTTAAATAATATTCTGAAGGTGAATTATATCTACACTGTCCCTACCATGCTCATGAAATTCAGAGGAAAAGGAAATATTAGTTTAATAATGCACTAAGGTGATAATAACAAAAGCAAAGCTACAGCTTTCCATAACATTAGATTCACTATATTAAGCTTTTAATACTGCAAGAGATTAACAGTGACAGATTCTGTTGTAGACTAGCAAAAGCTATTTCAATTCTTGCAACTTTCACATTAATCACATTTAAACATGCTGCTAACAGATGGCCATCATGGAGCGCTAGGTCTCTCACAAGCCAGTACTAACAAAAAGCATGTCTAGGAGATCTTGTGGCTTCTACAGTTCAGAAAGATTGTATATGCAGGCACTTTATTACTGTTTTTGTTGTATGTTATCTACGATCATTAGAAAAGCTCAAGTTAAATAGATGCCAGTCTTCAGCATACATGAGTGGGAAGGGAAAAGGACGGGGGCAGAAAGAATCAAAACAAGACCACCCACACAAAGTTCCTTTAAGTCCACATTTCATATGCATGATCATAATTTTTCCACTACACAGGAAAAGCCTTAGATTCCGTACTGCAAGCTTTCCTCTGACACTACTACCCACACAAACCTTTTCCCAAAGCCCAAGCTACGGAAAGTGAACTGCTAGACACTAGTCTGTCTGGAGAGAGAATAATCTGTCCACTGGAACAGACATGGAGCTCAAGTGGCCCTTTCTGACTGGATTTGGGAGAGCACCTGAACAGAACCACAGCACTAGCACTTGGCAGACAGATAGAACATATCAGACATTTATTAAACTTCCCAGCACCATTTTTAATTAAACAAAGTCCCAAGGTACAAACTGTACATGACTGTAATTAACCAGGACACATTGTCTGTAATGTAAGTAAGCTCAATCTCCTCTATGAGCCAGGCTGCAAAAGGAAGATTGGCAACTGCAAATGTAGCCCAACCTAAGGTTAGTCCTCACAGGGCAAGAGCTGCAGTTCCCTGTAACAAGAAATGCTGCTTGCTGAAGGAGGACTGGAGAATCTCACCTGGGAATACTGCCTTCATCAGGAAGAACCACACAGAACCTGGAAGCATTTGTTCATGAAGGACAGAAGCACTCTTGATACAGACAGTTCTCAGCATTGCAAATTGCTTGTCATTTACAAAGCAGGCCTGTGTATGTGGGGTACCTGTACAGCATCCATCACCACGCAACCCAGCTCACCCTCATCGCTTGCGCGATACCACCTCTGAGAAGACAGCTGTCACCTTGCTCTGTAGCTGAGGAACAGAGGCCTACAGAGCCCACGGTAGTACCCACTTCAAACCATGACACCTACAGAAGTCAAGGGACTCCTGCAATCACATGATCAAGAAACATTTTCTGCCTGACCATGAGAAAGGGGCTCACCTTTCAATGGGATGGATAGCTTCAAGTTCAGCTGGCTGAAATTTAGTGATCTGCACTGCACTAGCAACTTTCGCCCAAGCCCCCATGAGAAGTCAGCAGATTAATCCAGGTCTCTTAAACACTAGTATTTTAGCCATTAGGCCTTCTTCCTCCTCCTCCTCAGCTCCAACGTGCAGAAATGAACATCCTCAGCCCGCTCAGGAGGGACTCAGCACCTGCATGGGTCTGTGTCTCTTCTACACATCTACCAGCCATTTACAGGTAACAGCTGAGTTTACCTAAAAGCTACGTGCTATGTTTTCTCATAATGGTGCACACATGGCCCATAAACACAACAAATACTGTCATTCCTGTAGCATTTGCCAAACCATCAAGAGGCCAGCCACCCTGCGGGACCATATCCAGGCAGGATTGCCTCTGAAGGGGGAGAGGTTCCACAGCTACAGCCCATCAGGAGTTTCTTCCAAACCCATGATACACAATGGTCACTCAGGATGGAAGACAAACCCATTTCTGGATACTTAGATGGCAATGCAATCTTTAAGCTAACACCTATACTGTAGATTTATTCCAAGAGCTGCCATGGTATTGAAAACGTTTCACAGGCTCCATCCCTCCAGCCCGGCCAAGCACAGCTGCCTGTGAGCAGGTTTCAGTGGTACTCAGTCTGTAGCACCCTGATCTAACACACTTCATTGTGCCCACCAGCCACAAAGAGGAATTCAGTGCTGTCCCACAATGGAAAACTTCCCTGGCAGTGAAAGAGGAGACCCTGGTCTCTGAACACCCTCCTGAGGAAGCTCTTCTCAAGGCTGCTCCAAGGATAACATATACTCTCTCTCTCTTTGTTTTTTCATCATCTCCCCACTAAGCATACACATCATCCACAGTAACATGCACTCCCTTCCCACTGCCAGCTCCTCTCCCACACATTGACACCATCCTGCCGGAGGCTGCACAGCATGCAGGCAGGGCAGCACAAGCTGCCCACCAACATTATGCATAGAAACACGTTGCCTTGGAAAGCACCTAGGTTGCAAAAAGGAAGCAGAGGAGAAACCTCAGCTGCTCTGAGATTTGCTCTGCATCCCCAAAGCTGCTAAGCAGCATGTCAAGGAAGGGGAGAAGAAGTGGAGGTAGGAGACAATTCACATTCACTATAAATGGCACATGAAAGCAGGAAGGAAAAAGGCTGCAGGATGGCAGACAGCCCTCCAGCATGGTTTCCTGGTCAGTGTGAAACCAGGCTCCTCAGACTCCAAAATCATGAGAGCTGCAGAGCCACATTCCAGTGTCTACATTCCAGCATCTGCAACGTGCTTGGCCAGGACTGTGCTGGCACAGGGCTTGCAAAGAGCAGGGGTTCACACAGCACACCCAACTGACCACCACAACTCCAAAACACAGCAGAAAAAAGGCTATACAAATTAGAAAATATCAGGTAGGCTTCCACAAGCCCTACAAGGTTACAAAACATTACTGTAATGCTGCTGTGTTACAGTTACAGCTGAACCCGGGACAAGGGCTGCCAGGACACAAAGTAGTAGAGAGAGCTCTGTATTATGCAGAAGAAAATATTATTGTTATGCAATTTAACATCCTCCTACCCAAGCAATATGACCTGAAAGAAAAACAAGAACTACTTTGGCACAGCAGATGTATCTTGGACAAAGAAATATTGAAATACTGGCAAAAGTTTGACTCAATCAGCTCCAGCCTTCAATACTAGAACACTTAATTGTGCTATCCATCACTTAGCTCTAGGGCTCTGCCCATCTGGCTCATGCCACCAGAATCAAGAAACTACGGAAGAGCAGACTGCAGCAAACAAGGTCAGTATGTGCCAGCTTCTGTAAAGACATATTTAACAAGCCCAAGGTTTGACTGTCACAAAAGGGAACAAAGGCAGCAGACATCTCTCTTTGCAATAATAAATAAAACACATTTCTTCAGTGAATCTGCAAACTACACAGTAGAGTTGCACCACTTTACCTTTCACTCACCCACCTGTTTTCTTGGAAGAATTAATTTCATGGACTAGGCTGAGGTTTTCTACAGTTTTATTGTATTTTTCAACTCTCTTTCAATAGTGGGGTCAATTCGTTCAAAAACAAAGGCTTTACTCTTGCAAGTACAACCAAACAGCGTAATTCCCACATCCCAAAGCAAGATGTACCTAATACCTGGAGAAACAGGATCATCCATTACATCCAGTAGAAGAGTTTTCATCACTACCATCACAACAAGATCAATTCCAAACTGATCTTCCTATGTGAAAGGAAGGGGATAGGAAGGAAGGGAAATCAACCACAAGCTGCTTTTGGATGAAGACAGAAAGTCAAAACAAGGAAAGATCAAGAGATATCAATTACCTTCAGTTTTTGCCTTTGTAATGAGAGCTGTAGAACTGAATATTTGCTCTCTTGTTTGACCAGGTTGCTGCTAATGCGGCTGTAAAGCTCTTCACCCCTTTATTAAGCTTTTTTAACCTCAGTGACCAAGGTTTAGGAGGTGTTATCTTGTCCAATCTTTCCACTGGTCCTCCTCCTTTATCTAGCTATGTGATTATGCATATGCATGGATACACAAAACATTGTTGTTCTAGTGACACACAATTTTTTAGAAAGATGATGCTATCCAAGCCTATTCTATTTCAACTATTGTTTATAAAGGTCTACACAAAATTGAGCACACATATTTCATGGTCACACAATGAATTAGTCTCACAGTCCAAGATGCTGCTTATCAGGTCAAATCTATAGCCAAACAGGAAACAAAATTCCAGAAAGGAAACAAAAAAAATCACCCTGCGCTGAGATATTTTGCAGCTCCCTCTCATTTCCTTTACAGTATTACCTTTCTGCTGAGTTCTCAGGAACAAGTAGATAAATGAAAAATACTTCTAATCTACATTAATAATTTGTGTTAAGTTCCACTTGGACAATTTCATAAATGAACAGCCACATTATAGCTGCCAAAGGTAGCTGTAACCCATTCACTCATTTACAGATCCAGGGCACCTCAAATAGAGGTGCTCATTTCCATAGCCTACCTGTAGGCACATGATTTTATGGTTGGATCTGATACAGAATTGCCCTGTAAATTTTGCATGTATTCACAAAGGTCACTAAAAAAGTTTACAGTGCAAACAGGTAAATACTCTGGGTTGCAATTTATTCAAGGTGTCAAGAGAAACTCTGAGAACAGGTCCAACAGCTCTGCTTCAGCCTCTCTCCTCCCCCTTTGTCAGACATGGGTGGTCAACTTCATCTGCAGTCAATCTGTGGTCAAGGCTGCCATCCTAACTCACTTCCCAAGCACTCTAGCTAGCTTCCTTCAAACATATCTGGTCCAGTGCACTGCAGTGCATGATACATGTGACTGCACTGTACAACACGTCCATCTTTCCACAGCCCTGATGCCTTGTTGTGCAGGGATGGATTGCATGGCTAGCTTATAACAGATACTTTGCTGCCTGGGTAGCCCTATGCCCCGGGCAGTGGTACAGCACCATAGCCCTGTTCTGGGTATGTCAGCTGGCCCAGGAATGAGCAAGAACGAAACTGAAGACATCTGCACCCAGACTAGTGTTTCTTTGTCACTATGGCTTGGAAAAGGAGAGCTTGCAGGCTCTGGGCACTGATTCATACAGGCTAGTAGCAATAGAGAATTAACAGTAAATCTTCAGGTGAGCCTCCTAGTCTCCATTAGGAGGATTTTGTCCATAGCAGCTTATCCAACCTCTATTTGGGCATCAAGACTGAATCAAGCCTGTGGCAGCTGTAATGGAAGCCAAAAAATATTGCTGAAGTCATGAAGTAATGATACTTATTTTAGGCTATTAGCACCGTAATGACATGATGATTGACACAAAATATTCTTCAGCTAGAGTGCAATTTGAAAGTAAAGGAACTTACACCAATGATTTTAATGTGTCAGGCACAATGAATGCATCTATAACACCTATTAAAAGCAGGTTATGTTTGCAGGAGGGGGTTAATTAAATCTTATCAAGTTATCACTAGTTTATTAACTGAACAAGACAGCATCACATAGAAGATAACCAATGGAGAATAAACCACAGACATAAAAATTAGTACTGTTCATTCTCACAATGAGCAGTGTTTGCCATTAAACCAGAGGTAAAAGCGTAGCTGCACCCAGCCCCTGTGAAACTGTCATGAAAAGAGGAGCAATGGATAGGATGGCCCAAAACAAAAGTCACTCAAGGCATAAGTTTCTAAAAAAAAGAAAAAAAAAAAGAATTTAAAAAGAAAAAATTAAGAGAAATAATCAGTAATTCTAGAGGGGAAAGAGGAACACACACAAGCAGAAACTAATGAAGCCTGGTTTTCTCCAGGCTTTTATGTCATGCAAAGGACTGACTTCCACATTGAAGAAAATGTGAGCTCCAACTAGAACACTTTTATTTTATTGTGCTGGAACATTTATATGGGTTCCTTCCCCATATTCCTTCTCCAGGAATCATTTTCTTTTGTCTAATAAAGAAAAAGCCCTTCCTTCAAATGAAGCAGGAATAGTTTGTTCTCTTCTTGAACTGGCAGCCTCTTTTATGATTTTACTCTGTGGCAATGTAGTTGAAATCGTAGCTGAATAACAGATATAAAATTTCTGAATGGCTGGTGTGAGATGCACAGGCATGTCCACCGCCTCCTCTGCTACAGACGCACAGAGTGTGCTATTCCTTAATACCTGTTTCAAAAAGAAACCAAGCTTAAAATGGTGTTGTCAGAATAATCCATCCTGTGGGGAAGATTTAGCTTTGGTGTGCTAACTGTGTGAAAGACTTCAGGCAATTTGCTGCAGAGACCAAGACTTCAGGTTTCCGCAGCAGTAGTTGTTACAGCCGGAGACGATACGGGAGCGTAGGTGGGATTTCTTCAGAATGCTGAGATAGCAGCCTCTGTGATGTTTAACTGCTCAGGTATAGGAAGGCCAGGGGAGCTGAGTTTAGCACAGCTCAAAGCAGCAGAAACTGTGCTGTGCAGCCATAAGGGGGTTTGGATAAGTATGAGAAATTCATCCCTCAAAAAAAACAGGAGGGAAAAAAAGAAAAAGACGCTTGCATTCGAAACTTGGACTGTGCAGAGCTACATAGCTTCCAGGGTAAGAGCTGGGCACATAGAAGTCTGTGGTCAATCCATGATATATGCTTTTCTTTTTGATAAATTAATTAATATACATCTCCTGACTATCCTCCTCTACACAATACTTCACCAAAAACTGCTTCACCAAGAAAAGACCATGCCTATACCAACAACTGTCCCTCTTTTTCCTATAAGTGAATAAACAAACCTTACAGGGAAGAAAAATGGAGCTGGGCATCACCTGCTCTTTGGACCCACTCTATTTGCATGCTAAGTCTTTAATCATAATAAATCTCTCATTTCACTTAAAATTAAATCATTCCTTATCATATCTCACTAAACACTGAATGCAGAGAAACCTGTATGCCATCTTAAAAATAAGTTGGCTCTGAACATCACAGTGAGTTAGTGCTGCCTATCCTGAGCTTTGTCATCAATAAAATCCAATTTCTTCAATCAGGGGTAGTCACAGACCATCTGAAGAGAACAATGCTTGGTAATACCTTTCTTTTTTTTTGGGGGGGTGGAGGAGGGGAAAGGGGAAATAGGCAAATTAGAGCATTCACAGAGAGCCCAGTTTTGTCTTTAAAGTGATCCAGAGCCCGCGGACACAGGAATTTTTCAATGCATCCTGCATATTTCATTTCTAAAATGGTTCCATTCTGCAGCCACTAATACACACATCTTCAAGGAGAAGGATTAGCACTTTCCCCCCCTCACTTGCCCTCTGTTCAGGCCAACTTAAAGGTCTTTTCAAACACTGTCAAGCTAACAAAAAAAACTTTGAGAAGGCAGGGGGAAAAGCTGGAGAGGCCTTAACAAGCCATGCATATTTATAGCACAAACACACCGCCCTATGCTCATTTTCCTTAATCACATGCACACGCTAACAAGACGGCAGCCTCCAAACTTTCTCAGGGACTCGGTCTGAGTGGCTATAGTTCAAAGTCCAACAGCCTTGGCAGCTGAAAGGAAAGAGAAAACCACAGTGGCTTTGAGAGAATTACAGTGGTCCTATTAAAAAAAAAAAAAAAATATATATATATATATAAAAAAATAAAAAATAAAAAAATAAAAATGCCTCTGCTTGGACTTAACATGGCAATGCCACACAGCACTCATTGAATCTAGCAGCATTTCAAGCACACAGCTACTGGTGTAATTAGACCACAGGCTCAATTAGGTTCCCATCACTATTGCTTTCTTCCAGCCTTCAGCCAGGAACTTATAAGAAAAGATTGTCCAATACAGATACTGCAATTTAAAGTCTTGAGTTAAGAACACAGTGGGTGTATACCTACTATAAAATCTACCCTAAAAACATGCCAGTCGTTAAACTAAGCAGTGCATTAGAAGCAGTTAGATATAATGAGAATGTAAATGGAAAGTATTCTAGAGAGATATTTCAACTAAAACCAGCACACACTGTATGCTATCTTTTATTTTAATCATGCTCTAAGCCCTGCCTTTTTGAACTTTTTATAAATTCCGCTATCTCCCTTTGCAGTTACTTACATATTGGTATATAAATTCAAAGACAAGAAGCAATTAGAAATGAAGAGAAGACTCCCTCTCTTGATGCTAATACATCAAAGGAAGTGAAAAAACCTTCCCCCCACATACCCACTGAGTAACACAGAAAGTTTCTGCTCTTCACAGCCTAATAGCTCAAGTAGTTCCAATCGAGAGTCTGATGTCAGCCTTCGATTACTTGGAGATACCAACTGATTGGAAAGAGCAGCTTTTGAAAATCCAGCTCTCTGACTCAGAAGACGACACAACCCTGCAACAACATTTTTAAAATACCTGTGTATTATTCACATCAGCTGGTCGTATTTTTTTCCTCACTTTGGGCATCATAACATTGCTTTTAAGAGTGCCCTGAGGGTCTCTGCTTGATTTGGGCACACCATGTCTAGGCATACGTGAAGGATATGTGTCACCTTCAGAGCTGTTTTAAACAGCCGGCACTTCCCTTCACTCCTAAATCTCTTTGGCTATCCAGTTTGGAGAGAGGAAGAGCCAGGTGCTGCCTTTAAACAGCCATGCTTAACATGCCTGCCTTTGCCAGAATGGAGAATGAGCAGCTGGGACCAGCTCATGCCAAGGAGCAGTAAAGGCTGGCTTCCTCTCTGTTCTCCCCACCTTTGCATATCCCTGTCAGACCAGCCATAATCTGATCCTTGAAATTGAAGCCACGGAACAGGTAAACCTACATAAGAAATGTCAACAAAACGTGATTCCACTGATCCAGAAGAGCAGCTGAGTGGCACCGTTACACTGGATATTTATATTTGCTTCCTGCAAGTCCTTCCCTCAGTCCAAGGACATTTGAGAACTATGAAAGATTTTTTTGGAAACACTCCAGGCCCTTCATCTTTCATAAAGGGAAACTACCATCTTTTATGCATTGTGAATCAACAGGCAAATGACCTCCCCATACCCAGCATAAATTATCTGTCTACTTATTTCTTAATCTCCAGATCTCTCCTCCATCAGCAAAGGGAACTAACCAAAAATAGGAATAACGCTGTTGATTTCACTGGAGCACTCATGTTTTCATATGAACACATTCATTAAATTGTAAAGGCTTTTAAATAGAAGCGTGGCACTTTAAAGGGGCTGTGGGAAGTATTTCTGCTAAACCATAAGATCTACAGTAGGTCTGTCTCTTAAGGGCCTGATTCTACCTTCTTTGCAGCTTTATTTCTGTGTAAAGGAGACCTCATTGGTCTTAAAGGAGTTAAGCCATGTGCACCAGGATTTCTAATAAACATACTGGGAGCCTCTTGAGTATGAGCCAGAGAAAAGTTCCACTAATAATTACAATATTACACAGCTATGAGGTAGCATACACTGCAGTGAGGTAGCAGTCTAGCTTTGAATATTTTGGGGTATCAGGCCTTTTGGCTGGCAGGCTCTCCATCCAGCAACAAAATCCCCAAACAGTTCAAACCTGTCACATCAGTTTAAACCCTGTTTGTGGAATGAAAAGCAAGGAACTATAGAACAGGCAAAGGCCTTCTATGCTACACTGATGGAAGTCCAAGTTAACGAGATCCAGAAAAACTCCTGAAGTTTTACATATAACTCCCATGCATAGCAGGGAATGGCTTTGGAGGAAAACCACTGCCGTCTGCTTTTCATCTGTTACCAGGCTATGCCAAATACAGGCTAGTGAGTCTACCTGAGCACTGTGCTCTCAGAGCCTCTCCACAGAGTCTCATTGACCTCAGTGGGACAGAAGAGTTTACTCTCTGCTTTTATCTGCAAAGAGGCCAGAGTCTGCTTTATACAAGCCAACATGACTGAAGGTGACAACCCCAACTTCCAAAGCATTACATCCCTGCCAAAGCAACCTGACAAATTCCATCCCATTACCTTCTATCAGGTACTAAATGGACGAGGAAAAAAATCCTCAAGCTCAGGCTCTGAATAGATGTGTTCTCCTGTAAATGGTCTTCTATTGACATTCAGTAAACAAAGATAAAGAATCTTTCTCTTAAATGACAGCGCTTTAGCTAAAGGTGCTCTAGCTAATGTTAGGTACGGTGGGGATGGGATCCTTAAGGGAGCAGGTTTTTCTTCCTCCATTCCTTTGTTGTTCTAACAGCAGTAAAGGTAAGCTGGAAAGCCAGGCTTTGTCCTGCTCTTTTCGACTCTGCTAACTTGCCGTCAACTCTCTGCATTTATAAGCCAAGCACAGAGGAAATTCTCCAGCTTTCCCACACCCACAACTTGGGTTATTTGCATTCATGGGCAAATCACAGTCAAGTGCACCAGAGAGGCGAGTTCTCTGACTCGAGTGAGTCCACAGCAATCAGCACACCACTGAAAAAAATACACCTGGCAATTAAAGCCAAAAGCCTCTCTCCTTTTCCAGAAGGACAAGTGAAGAGAATGTGTCATTCCATCTGGGCAGGTGCAGAACACAAAGCTGAAGGCATGCTACATCTAGCATACAACTTTGCTTTTCTTTGGAGGTTTTATTCTGCACCCAACAAGGATTTGTCAATTAATATGATTTCAGTGTACAAAAGGAGCCCTGAATGTATTCTTGTGGCTCATGTGCCCCAGGCTACATTAGTGTGTATCTCTAAAAGTGTAACTACCCTTACGCTTAGATATGCTTATACATGATAAAACACTGTAATACGAAGTTAAGCAAAGCTAAAAATCTCTTCTGATTTGTCTCCAGCAGTATCCAAGATACTTTTGTGCAAATGTACCTGACTCATGGAGGTCTATGGTTGTGTCTTAGGACAACAGAAAATCAGTACAATGAAAATTCTCTAGGATTTTGTGAAGCTGGGATAAAGTGTAACTACCCAACTTGCACTTGCTTCTTTTTTAATTTCAAGATGGCACCCGCTCTTAAGGTCTTATGTACCTGCCTGAAGATCTGAAGATCTCTGCAAGGATGCTCACCTACAGTTAGCCTGGGATGGCCTTAGAATGTAACTATATCCTGAGATGGAAGCATTGAAGTTTCTATATTCCATTTAAGCAGCAATTGAGACTTCAGTACATTAAGTCAAGGAGGAGAAGCATTATCTAATGAGCTTTGGGTCCAACGTATGTTTTGTGAAAATGGCAGGATTGTGGCAGAAGGCACATAAAAACCTTACAATTGATTAAACATTTCCCTGCAGTGCTCAAAACCCAAACAGCAGAGCATTATATCAGTGTGTATTAAAAAAAACCAAAACCCTACCTAAAAAGCACAATGAAAGAGACTAAAAGCAAGAGTGAAACTACCCAGGCTGTCCTCAGTAACCAACTTCAATCAAAGAGAAAAAATTAATGCAGAGCCTAAATTTATGAAGAATCAGTTCACAGCTGTCTCTTTATCTCAATACTGACACTTCAGGAAAGAAAAAAGCCTATAGGGGAGCTCACTGCAAAGATCCAGGGGCCTCTGAAGAGCAAAGTAACACAGGAGATGCCCACACGTCTAAGCGGTTGTATCACTAACTGCAAGCACATAGGAAAATCAGAAATGGAAAATTGAAGCAATGAAGATACAGCAGGCAGCCACTGGAAATGACGCTTTTAGAAAGATTGGCTGCTGGTAACACATTGATGCTCTCAGAAAAAAAGCCGGGAATGTGTGGAATTCTCTGGGATGCCAGGGTGCAAAGAGGACTTTCAATATCTGCTGCCCAGTCATTACCAGTTATTCAGAAAGCAAGATGTCTTACATCAGTTTCTGAAAAGTACAATATTCCACTTAGACTGCCAGATCTGTAGTCCCCTAGACTGAGACATCATCTTTCCAAACAGTCACAGAGGCACCGAGTCCCAAGTCTGCACACAAATCCAGCATTTCTTCTACATTTCTGTATTATCCATACAATCAAGCATCTAATAATAAAACTGGACAGTACCAAACTACCCAGTTCTCTTGCTGGTAATAAGGAAACTCTAAGCAACAGCCAGACTGACAACAATCATGTTATTCCCACATGGTTCTGCTTTAGAAGCAGACCCTAGAGCAGCTCATGATGAAAAGCAGTGAAGTACTTAAAGTAGCAGAAGGGCAAAGCAGTTAGTTCAGGAGCTGAGCAGGAAAACATTTCTCACTCTTGTTTCTCTTCCAGTCAGAGGGTGGGAAAGGATTCATATTTGCATGATGCTAGCTGGCCAGAGGCTTATAAGAAAGATAAAAAGACAAGCAGCATCTGGGAAGGCAGGGGCAAGGGACCCTGAGTTTTTGAAGATGACCTGTTTGCAACTGGCCAGAATCAGTCCTTTATTGTGCCTAACAAGACTTCCTGATCACACTTGCTGAACTGTGGGAAAAACAAAAGAGCAGCACATAGGTAAACACCTTTACCAGTAGGTCAGCAGAGGAGTTCAAGTACTTTTCTTAAAGCAAAGCATACACAGTCTTGCAAATGTTCACCACTTCAATAGAAGCAGAGCTGAGGCTGTTAAGGCCTCATGGAAGTGACAGCAATAGTGATAAGCATTACTGGAAAAATAGTGGGTTTAATTAATTTCCATTTTCTGTTAATATTCCTTGAACCCAACATAGTTGTTTTATTTGAATACAACAATACGTTATTTTCAGCATAAGATAAAGCATTATTATGCAAAATTGTACAATACGCTGTTTTCAAGAGAGCTCCTTTCCTGTTCCCCTTCCCCTTGGTACCATCTCCACAATTGCCAAGGAATGGCATCCTGGGCAAGGGATGGGGGTAGAGAAGCCCCTCCAACCACTGGCTCCAGTAGCTCCTGAGATGGCATTAGCCCATTATTTCCTTTTTCTCACTCAGCCTGTGCCTCCACAAGAGAATCTTGGAATCCAGCTGGCTCATGAGGCACAGAGAAAAAGGCCTTCCAATGTCACAGCTCAGTATCTAGGACATGTCTGGTAGCATTATTCTCAAATCACTGTGCTGCACTTGGTGTTAGAACATCAAGAATGTCAAGGTAGCCTAGCAGTTTTAAACTGAGTACTCAAAAATGCGTGGTTGGGCTGAACTGTTGTGGCACTAACATACCAGTACATGTGTCTTGGTCAATGTGCCAAGTAGCCCAGCAGCTCCAGACTCCTGATATCCAACAAGTTCCACACGACCATTACGATCATGCCATGGGTGCAGTGGCTGCATGCCTGTCATCAACTTGTTCCTTGTGGTGACAGCCCAAACCTCCAGTCAGTTCTGAGCTATTCTTAGATGTGTCATTTGGGCTGGACAGCCAGAAGACCAGAGGCTGTCTCATCATTCCCATGTTTACCACAGGAGGTAGAAGGCAGGATGCCTTAATGGGATGCTGGTAAGGTCCTGGCCAAACCTGAGACGACCTGCAATTGTTCTCTTGGTTTCAGAAAAACAATTGGGTGCAGTGACTGAAGTGTAATGCTGTCAGGAGTGAACCATGTAGGTACCTCATGCTTAAAACAAACATTAGGATAGTCTTGCTGAAAGTAATAGCAACCTGGTGTAGTGAGAGGTGTCGCTGCCTATGGCAGGGGGGCTGGAACTAGATGATCTGAAGGTCCTTTCCAACCCTAACTATTCTATGATTCTATAAAAAAGAAAGCACACTATCATTATACACTACAGCACGGATGGCCAGTTTCCTGCCAGGCAGTTTTATCTAGCCCTTGGGACACTGAACAGTCTGGAGGCAAAAGGCAAGTGTTGCTGTGGATGTGTACGGCTCTGGGGGATGTGAGGAGGTGCACAGAACGGTGCTGTTCAGCTCAGGTCCCATTTAAGATGTTCAGGTGTAGTACTATGCAAATGAAGCTGTGCTGGTCCAGCATTTGATGGGGAATAAAAGCAGCCACAGCATGAAAAGAAGTTGACCGCGTGTGCACACTGCGTCTGTACAGAGCCTTTCACCTTTAAAGCACATGTAGCACGGCACTGCATGAAGGGAAGCAATGAGGGCTGGATGATGTGCCTGGCAGCAGCTGTATAGCCGGAGGCAAGGCGCACACCTCCTGGAGGATGAGTAGTGGCAAAGCCTGGCACTGTAAAGGAACCCTCGGCTGGCCAGACCGAGAGACATCTGCAGATCTACCAGCAGCATTGCACCGTACATCGTACCATATACAAGGGGAAGGAGGAACAGCAGGAGAGAAGATCATGACCAAAAGTCTCTCCCCTCCTGAAAAGGATGTAAAAGAAAACAGAAAAACACCAAAGAAGCAGATTCTGCGTTTATCATCACAGGGGTAAAGCCAGACCCTCTAATTAAGCACATAACTGTGCTGCAACATTAAGGTTTTGAACCGTGATTTGAAAACAAGCTGCACTTGCACAATCAAGAAAGAAAAAAGCATATGGATTAGAAAGCCTAAGCTCTGCTCTCGGTTACATTAGTCTATACCCACAGTTAACTCAGCTCAAAAGACTTACAGATGAGAATGTGATACAAGGAGTTTCATTTCCTCAGACAGTTCCCTCATTACATCGGCCAAGCCTCAATCTCCAATCACAGCCCAGGACTCCACTCTGATTACATACACGTTCTGAAACCACAGAGAGCTTCCCTCAGTCTGATCTACAGCTGATGTATATTAATTTATCACCAGCAAAGTCATTCTACAGCTGCCGAGTTTAAATACCACTGAATACTTAAGGATTGATTCTGTTAATGAGTACAGCTTCACTGGTACTAGAAGAGTTACTTATATTCTGCACCACTCCAAACGGGAGGAAACCCAGAGCACCATTTTTTAAATGGCACGTTCATTAAAAACTATCTAGAAGAGGGCATGTTCTCATTTACTCCAGTGTAAATTCACTTCACTGTACTCATCATAAATACTTAGGATTTAAAGGAGAACAGCAGAACGCAAAAGCTAAGCCAAATTCCCCTTTGAAGCCACTGCTTTTCCTAAACTAGACATTAAGAGGACAGGATTGACACCAATCTCTGCTATTCCAGACTTCCAATCCACAGCCCTACCTATCAAAAAAAAAAAAAAAAAAAAAAACCCACCAAAAACCAAAACCCACATATCCACAAGCACTTGGGAAGCATATGCATCAGTGAGACTACAAAATCATGACACTGCTGCGAACACGAACCATATTCAGCAGAAATCTGCAGCTGTTAGGACTACAGAGCCTGTCACCGCTTTTATAGTTTGGGTGGAGAAGAAGCAGCATTCAAGCACTTACTGCTCATAACACAAGTCGCATTTTGCCTTGATCTTTTCATCCCCCCACCCCGGCTCTTCAGGGCCACTCTTTTAAGCAGAAATAAGTCGTTAATCGAACTTCCTTACTTTATGGTCCCCGAAACTTGGCTACCGACGAACCAGGTTTATTATTTCTATTTAAGTGCTTAAAAATTCGATCGGGAAGTCAGAGACACTTCTAAGGGGAAGACACGGCACAGCAAAGGGGGAAAAATCCAGAGATGCCCGTGGAGGGGGGATCACCCCCATCCCCTCCAAGCAGCGGGGCCGCGCGGACAGACGTCGGCCCCCGCCCCGGCCAAACCCTCAGCTGCAGAAGATGCGCCCCGAGAGCCCCGCCAGCCAGCTCCTTATGTAAGACAGAAACCACTGACATCATCTTCTTCAGCCGGCATCGCCGCGGCGCCTAGCAGCGCCCACCGACCCGGCCCGACCCGTCACAGCACAGCTCCTTCTCACGCTGACGCCCGGGTTCCCTTCGCACCGGCTCAAACTTTGCACGGCAGGTTACCGAGGAGAAGCTTACCGAGGCGGCCAGGCTGCGAGCGCCTCATCCCGCAGAACGCCCCATCCCGCGGTACTTACGCACTGCCTCCTGCTTGGGGTCGAGTCCGCGCACAGCTCCCTGGAGCCCAGCTATGCGGCCGTGCAGGGCTCGGACGCGGCGGTGGGTGCCCTGGATGTCAGCCTCGACCTCCTGGAAGAGGGTGCAGGCGTGCCGGGCTACGTCGGAGAGTTGCCTGAGGATCCGTGACAGGGCCACGTTACTGACCGAGCAGAGGTCCAGCACCATCAGCACCGCCGTCGCCTCTCTCTCCCCACCGCCGGGCGCCTCCGCGCCCTCGCCCGCCGTCCCTGGCTCCTCCGGCAGCAGGTCCCGCGGCGGCGGCTCCGCACCCCAGCTCTCCTCCAGCACGGAGGCAGCGGGCTGCCGCCGGCACAGCCGCTGCGGCTCAACGGTCCGCTTGGCGAAGGGCATTGCCGAGCCCTCGGCCGGGACTCTCCCGGACTCCCACGGGTACTGGTAAGGATCGCTGCCCTCCTCCTCCTCTTCTTCTTCTTCGCCGCCGCTTCTTGCCCCGCCGCCGTCACTCACAGGCGGCCCCCGGCGGGCAGCTCATTGCCTCGCTCCCTCCCTGCACGGGGCTGCGGAGCCGCCGCCGTGCCGCCGAGCATCCGCCGCCGCCGCCGCTGCTTCTGCTGTTGCCGCTGCTGCTGCCGCTGCCGCGAGCCGGGGCGCATCCGCGCCACCTCTCTCGGTCTCTCTCACGCCGTCCCGCTCCGCCGGCGGGTGTGAAAGGGCGGCCCGAAAACCTGGAGAGAGGAATCCCGCAGCCGCGAGGAGGAGCGAACCGCCGAGCCTCTGCCCGGGAAGAGCGGCGGGGCGGGGGCCGGGACCGGGGCCGGGGCGGTGCCGAGCCGCAGCCGCCGCGAGGAGGCGCTGCAGGGCCCCACCGCACCGGGGAGAGGAGGGGATGGCGGTCCCGGTGCGCGGACTGCTGGGGGCACTGGCGCGGGGAAGTCTGCAGGCGGAGGAGCTGCCTCTTAGGACAGAGCACGGCCCGGCCCAGCCTGTGGCGCGTCCGGCGGGAGCACCCCTCACGTGCGAAGAAGATGCTGAGAGAGGCAAAAAGGGAATCCCATTCAGCAAGGCTCGCCCGCTGCGGGAGGCAGGTGCCTGTCTGCTGGTGTCACCTCTCTGGGCACGGCGGAGGATACGGCACCCTCCAAAGTTAGGTGGATGCACTTGGGCACCTGGATTCTTGGGCGGTGCCAGGGAAAATGGGTTCCAGTCAGCCACGGAGGGCTGCTTCTGACAAAAGACAGCTGAGCTTGATACATACACTCCTGAAAGGTGAACGTGCCTAATGAGCAGGCATAAAATCTGAACGTCAGCTGTGAATTATTGGTGGTAAATATACAGAGTGAATAAGACAGACCAAGCTACTGTAAAAGGAGAGCCAGGTGGTGGCAAATGCAGGCATTCCACAGGTTGGAAACATTAGCTGAAGTTTGCCCACTTGACTTTAACTTGTCATCCTTGCACATGTGTGTCACGATGCATTCTGTCATTACACGACTACATACAGGCAGCTTTCAGTTACCTCTCGTCAAACAGTCTGAGCTGTATATATCTGCACTGGAGAAAGCACTGCTGTTGTATGCACAATCCAGGCTCTATGGCCATGGTGACCTGCTCCTGGGACAACCTGAGGTCCAGATGGCAGATACGGTTGCATTCACGTTGCTCAAAGTCTGAGCTGGTGAACCTTTTTGGCCCCTCTGCTGGCTTTAGGCCTGGACAGTTCATGTGCCTTCACACTGTGTTCCTGGGAAGGGGAGCACACCACGGGGCAGAGTCAGCATGACTGTTTAGCTCAAGTTTCTAACTGAGCTTGAATTGGGCAGCCCAGGCCCTGTGCCCGGAGCCAGAGGAGGGCAGAGAGCCTGCCCCTGCCTGTTCCAGTCTCAGCACCCCGTGCCTGCTCAGGGGCTGAAGTCTGGGTGCAACCCAATGGGAGTGAGCAAGGACATGAGAGCTGTCGCAGATCCAAAGAGTGCTCAAGCAGTACTGAAATTATTACTGAGGCATTTGTACCCCATCCTCCCAAGTTTCCTATGCAGCAGGGTGGCTTTTAGCCCTGGTAATAGAGCATGGGCTGTACTGCTCTTCCTGCCCATGGGAGTCATGGCACGTTATTTATAAGGCACTGAAAGGTATTTCAATATTTCACTCATAGGTTCATAGAGGGGGAGGGAGTGGTTAAGTTTTAATCCTCCCAGCAATTCAGACTGGTGTGGGGCCACAAGAAAATGACCACAGGTGTCAAAACTGTTGGAAACAGCATTATAGCACTCGCCAGGCAGGGGCAGGAGCTCCCTCAGAGGAAAGAAGCTCAGGCACTCCTCCTGCCTCTCTCTCGGGCACCTGATGAGCCCCTGGATTGCAGCAATCGTAACAGGTGAAAGCTGCAAGAGGCAGGATTTTAGATTGTGCCTTACCTCCCAGTTACATGCAAAGTCTGACCAGGTTGAGTGGGACAGGAGCTATGCAGCTCTCTTCCTTCCCTTGCGAACAACACCTCAGTTCCTGCAACGTATCCCTACTCATCCTCATCAAAGCTACCAAAAGCCAGTGCTTGCTCTTCCTTTACTTTTCCCAGTCTGTTGTTATTACTCCACATTACTGTAGACTCCATGGTCTCTCTCTTTGTCCCAGGTTTGGGAAGGTACAGCTCACCTTAGTGTGACTGTACTAGTCCCACGAGAAACGTGTGAGTTCAGTATGCGGCAGCATGAGATGAACACAGTCCCAAAGCCACATGAGTCAGCTTGTTTAAAGGAGGTGGGTCCTGCCAAGTCCATTCATCTCCACCATAGGGAGCATATTTTCATTTTGGAGGTCTCGTTGCATTTCTGTCCTTCCCTCCATGACTGTAGGTGATGCCATTTTATTTTGGTTTTCCTTGTAAACAGAACAGACTCCATACATAGCTTGGGTGTGGAACTTTCCACTTTCCACCAGGCAGGTGGAGACCATATCTCAGTTTCCTTTGGTCAGCGTATAGCTCCTACCATTGCAGGTGCTGGGCAGTCAGGTAATACTTCACCCCAGTCACATACCTACTATATGTTTTCTATCAGTAGTACATGGTGGTGCAAATCCAAATCCAGCAGCTTCTCAGGTAGCCCCAAGATGGCTCTTGGTGTGCCTGTTCAATAGCAGATGCAGTAAGTGGGTAGCATTCCTAAAGGTTAACTTCAGCCTCATGGGACAGGTCCCTGGAGGCTCTCCCTGTAACCAAAGGAGAGGGAAAAAAATCTTCCATGTGGGATTTTGAATGCTTAATCTTGGGCCTCAGTTTTGAAGTGCCCCTCAGAGGGGCCTGTCCTTCTGCACTGACTGTAGGGAAGCCCAGGGAGGTTAGCTTCCCTGGGCTGAAGTTAAACCTCAGGAGTGTTCACTGGGGTATCAATTTGTGAACATATCAGTCTGGACCAACCTTCCATATCACTAGATTTTAAGAAGCGCTTACAGACCTTGGAGATTGAGCCATGACAGAAAGAATACTAGTTGTGAACAGAGATAAGTATGTAAAATGGTCCCTTATGTATCTATTTATGGTGGGAAAAGCCTCCTGTTGGCCTGTACTGCTTTCTTGCACACGTATTACCTGTGTTGGTTGCCATAAATATAGGTTGGGATGTTTCTGTGGATGACATTGGCTTTCATCTGTGGCAGTGAAAGGCTGCACAATCGTTTGCTTTAGACACATATAGTACGGGACTGTAAGAGTGGGCAAAAAGAGTTAAAGAAAGGTTCTGCTCCGTTTCTCACTGGTGGTGCTGGTGGTAGGCAGGCACCTGGATATAACCCACAGTTGCTGCTGTGCAGCTTCCCACCCTCATACCAGAGCTATACTCATTCCCTGGCTTGCTCTTGCTGCTGATACCCTTGCTGAGGTGTGATTTTATAGCAACACCAACCAGGGAATGTTCATGCTGATGGAGGCAGAGGACAGGGCCATTGGCAGATGAGAAGAAATCTGTTTCCCTGCTGCAACGAGCTGCAGAAAGCAGGGAGGTGGGATTAGGCAGTCTCACCCGGTTTGGCAGGGCTGCTTTGGCCTGCTGCAGTATGTCTTGCTCTGTAGTGCCAGAAAGGGAGGAGAGCCCGATGAGTGCTGTAGGCTACTGTCATTTCCTCTGCTTTCCACAGCTGTCAGGAGGGTGCCTTTAGGCATTGTATTAATGAAGTTGTGGCCTTTTGACCATAGTGTGACATTTGTCATCACCTGTGTTAGCCCTCCACTAAGTATACCTCTTATTTATTCTCTGCAAAGATGTCAGAGCATTACCAAACCTGTACCCATGCAGGTTAGCAAAAAGTATCTTTGTTGGGAAACTCCCTTCAAGGTTCAGCTGCCATGCTGCGCTTAGACCTGGCAGTGATATTCGCTGATCACACCAAGGTCACATTAAAGGTAAAAGCCTGTAAGGCGGGAGAGTAGCATAGTCAGGGCAGGTCACTGCGAGTCTGGACCTGCTCATTTAGGACTCTGACTCCTGCTGGTTTGTTCCAGCAGGAACATGTTAAGATCATGTCCAAAACATGGGACATTAGGATTTTAGCTGGAAAATACTTTTGCTGAAGTGGGTCCCTGTGTTTGAGTGGCTTAGGCAAAAAGTTGGTAATTCAGCTTTTGACAATACGTCCTATGTTCTCTAAACCACTCTTCTGTTAAGGACATGGAGATGATTTCCTCCTTGAATGGGATCTGGCCTTTGAAGGCTTTGCTCATCCTTGTGAGCTCTCACAATACCTACAAATGCACTGTTGCTGCCTGTTTGCGATCACCACTAGTGCTATGCAGTCTGAACTTTCTCTTGTCCCCCAGGCACGGGCACCCTTTTTCCCTGCTTTTCCCTTCTTCTTTGAGAAGAATTTTACTGTTCTGAGTAAAGCTGTTTCCTAACCTTCCTCACACCTCCTGCTGAGGACACGTACAGGCATCAGAGCAATGAGTGTTTCTCTACATTAATCTCTCTTTCCTGTCCAACTGCATTTCCCCAGGCACTTGTGTGCTGTCACCAGCTCAAACTGATCCAGCTCACTACTGTTCTTTCTGGTAGTTGTTAATATTTGTATTACCATAAACCTTTTCACTCTCAAACTATGACCCCACTGGTTTAGTCACTGATTTAAGTGGGGAAAATGTAGGGGCTGCAGGGGTGTGTGTGCCTGTAGAAAAGGATTGGACTTCACACGGTGCCACAAATCATGCAGGGCAGGCAAAACAGAATTAAAAACCTGCAAACTAACTCCTCTTCTCCAAACCCTCTTAATTATAGTTGTTATAGAGTTTATTTGTAATCAGAGTAGGGATGACATCTCAAACTGAAGAGTGATTATGAAATTGACACTTCCTTTAAAATGTGCCTGAAGTCAAGTCTGACATGCTAATTGAATTTTATTAGTAAGAAATGCCTGTTTTAATAAGGAAACTTCCTTATCTCTCTGGCAAGTTTATGCTGGGTGCACACCTACTGAATGTTTTCATCACTACTACCTGGCATTGCCAGTCAGAAAAAAACCCTCATTGGAGCATCTCCCTGAACAGCGAATGCTGCAATTTCTTTTGATATTGATATTAGTTTCACATTCATACATCCCACCAGCACTAGAAGACGTCAAGAAAGAAAACAGGAAAGCTGTTTAAATACCATTATCTTTTAAGACTTTAAAAATACTAGTGGTTAAGAATGTGCAGTAAATCCAAGACCAAATCAAAATAAAGTTGAATGCTGCTTCCAAACTTCCATAAAAAACATTTAAAAGTTTTAAGTGCTTTAATTTGTGTAAGTATCCACACTTGATCTTAGAGAACACTGATTCTTAGTTTGTCATCTCAGAAGAAGGGAGTTATGCAAAGGACATTTGAGGTGCCTTTCCTAGACTCTGTACCAGGAAAGAGCACAGCAGAGTAACCACACCAGCTCCGAGCTGGACTTCAGGGAAGCTGGCTGTGCCATGTGGGCTGTGCTGCTGTGTGTTAGGAAAGGGCCGAGGGCTTCTTCTTCAGAAGACAAAGCTCTCAGACTGAAATCAAGCTGTATTTTATATAGGAGACCTCTGCTGGGGCAAAACTGACAGTGACCTCTGCTGGAGTACAATGAAGCCTGTCTCCAGCCTGTGCAGAAGAGTGGTTAATTCGACCTCTACAGTCCCAAGTGGGAACATTCAGGATGACAGGAAGTTGACAAAGGTGGTTATATCTTAAGAAACCATGATAAAGAAAGGGCAGACAAAAATAAACCATGTTCTTTACAAAGAAATATAATCCACTCAAGGGAAACAGAAAGGATGTAGAAGGTGTTTTACTTCCAGTGTGAGATCCATCCACTCTCTTTGTTGCTCTGACTTTTTAATTGCACTTAATTTGATAGCAGTTGGGGTTTAATCTGCACATTGTGGGTATTTTCACTGTTCTCTTTAATTTTGCCTGCTGGCATCAGGTGGTTTGTGCACGCAAAGCCAAATCTGCAGTCTTGATTCAGGACTCAGCTGACCTCAGCTGACATTTTGCCTGTATCAAGACACTGGAAGCAAAACTAGTGTAGAGAAAGGAAAGTTTATTTGGAACAGAAGGTTAAAACCCCATCATCCACAGATGATCATTTGTTCAATATTAACAACATGTGCTTTTACACATTCCAAAATAATTCTGCACATGCTGATTGCATGGCGAACGTGTGCTAACTCTTTATCATACAGCCTAAATGTGGAAGTAATTTCAAGTTTCTGTATTCTGATGTCAACCCAGCTTGCAGTTCATGTCACCAAGTTGAGGCCAGTAAAGTGTCGCTTCCACCCCTTACGCTTATGGTGAGTAGCTGAAGAAGGATCTACCCTGTGAAAGGCCAGGTCAGGTCAGTGCCTTCATGCTTCCCACTGCTTCTTCCAGAGGGGAGAAATTCAGTTTGGTTGGGTGGGTGTTCACCTTGCCGTTACCTTCCTGTGTTGTTGCACGGCCTTATGCCACTCAGCCTTGGATGCTGCTTGGATTGCTGAGCACACTGAGCAAGCTTGCTTTGCATTTCTGAGAGAGGAGGGTAGGTCAGCATCTCAGGTTTCCTTGCAGCACCTCATGCCAGCCATACTGAAGCTGTTTTAGGCAACATCCTGCCACTGGGCTTCCTGATGTGGATTACAGCAGAGAAAGAGCGAGAGTGAATCAGGCTGGTTTCACCTTTATGGGCTTGTGAGGGAGACTGCATTATGGTATTTCAAACTCTGGCCTATGGTGTTTAGGCCACATGCCAGCTCAGAGTGGCAGAGGTTTAATTTATCAGAAAGCACATGCTCATGACATTCAAAACAGAAAAAATAAAAGAAGCAAATCAGGTTCAAAGACCATTGGAGAAAGTAAATGCGAAAGCTCATGCTACCCTGCACGTACTCGTTCCAGCTGTATGATTTTCATTATGAATAAAAGTTTGTCTGCCAGGAGTAACTCTTTGATTTTGAAAGAAATCAAAATAACAAAAGATAAATAATTACTTAGTAGGTGGGCTAATTCCTTCTTCCATGTCTTTGTCCACAATGGAGACAAAAAGAGTAACTTTATGCTCAGTGGCTTGGCAGTGCTTCCAACCTCTACCAACAGAAGGGAAAGGCATCTAAACATTAATATTTTAATTCTTACCATAAAGCAGTGAAGTCTGGCTCCTACCCTTGAACAGGCTGAATAGTTCCTTCACATGGCAAAGCTGGTGCTGAAAGCAGAGCCAGTGGCCCAGTTTTTAAGAAGAATCTTCATCTGACATAAATTCAGTTGGAGACCACTTGTGGTCTCATCATGGCCAGTCAAATTGGCTTCCTGTTTTGTTTAACTAACAAGTAATACTTTAAGTGCTCTTAAAATGCACCATAATAGGAAAAGTCTGACAAAGTAAGTGATGACCGTTTCAAAGGAAAACAAAGTTTATAGAAGCATAATTAGTCATCTGCCCTTAAACCAGAAAAATATGGCAGAGAAACTGAAAAGGTATCTTTGGGGTTTTAGAGAGGTACAGAAACACGTTAAGTAATGGAACGTCATTAAAGTCTGCATTTATTTTAAGGATAAACAGAACTGTTATACAGTTACCCACCTTTATTTCTACTCTTTCTGTGTTCTGCCTAATAGGCTCTTTTCCTTGTGTACGGAAAAAAAAACCAGCCCTATCCTGTTTACAGTTGAATTCCAATATACTTAAAATTATTACTTCAGATTTTGTACATTAAGTCTGTCTGCTGGCAAGAGGAAAACCCTCTCATATTATCTAATTATGGCTTCAAGCAGCAGTAATGAAGAAGTTGCACAGGCTGGGGCCTGTTCTCTCTTCTCTGGAGGCATCGACAGAAAGTCTGTGGTTGTGGTCACACAGAAACAGGGGAGAAGGCTGGGGCTGCCAGGCACAACAGCATGCAGAGAGAAGTTCAGCATTCACCAGCGCAAACATGGAGTCAGGTCTGCATTCCTGATGCAGGATTGTAGCCTTGATAAATGAGGCTGAGACCCCCATCAGGGCCTCCTTCCCCCTCCACTCTTGTAGCCTCAGTTGGGATGTATCTCAGGGATGGCCTGGTTGGGTTGGGGATGGAGCTCTCCATGCTCTGGAGAGCTAAGGTGTGCAGCTGTGCCAGTGCAACCGCAGCACGTGCCTACAAGCGTATTCCTGGCAGTGGGCTGTGATCCAGGGTGAGGAGCTGCTGCCCTGCTTTGGGAAAGTCATGTCTGGCTGGTGGTAAGATTCAGGTATATATTCCCTGGAATCAAATGAGCTGCCTATATCAATGTAAAATAAGGTAAGAAGTCTAATGCTAGACAAGCCAGAATATGCACTTACAGGAAGGACTGAAGCATGGCGTGGAGATTACTGAGTTTGCGAGTATAGTATCAGCAGCAATTTAGCTGTAAGGCCCACTGTAAAAGCCTAACATAAAAGTCACAGCTGAGCTCCATGCTGCCATTCCTGATGTGTTACAGATTCCAAAGCTTAGCTTAAGTGCTAATTTTGTAAACAGTGTTGAAACCATGGCATGGGCATGCATGTAGCCACACAGAGTAGTGCAGAGAACAAGATATCAAGGAGAATCAGAAGAAATTCCACTGATAGCTGGCCTACATGAAGAAAAAAAGAGACCCAAACTCATATATGAGTTAATTGGAATTTTCTTCTACATCTCATTAACTTCTGGGATGGAGAATCCAGCAAAGCTGTGATTTATTTGCCAGAGATGCACTCAAAGGATACTGCCTAATTTGGTGTCCTGGCATTCTGAAAGTTATTTGCAATAATGAATTTTTAAAATTCTTTGGAGAAAAGTGAGTGCATATTCCCTTCCCCCAACGAAATTAAAAAAAAAAAAAAAAAAAAAAAAAAATTAGAAAATAAATTGCAGAGTAATATTCAAGGGTTCATTAAAAGCAGCCAGGGAAAATAGATTACTGAGAGTTCAAAGACTCACAATACTGGTTAAGAATTATCTCTCTTTTCAAAGAAAGTGTTATTAGCTAATCCTTGAAATTTGGGTTTTGGCAGATGACACAGTATTTCCTGCAGGTGCAGAAACAAGACGGTATTAAAAGAGTTTTGGAAATGCACAGAAAACTTCCCAATTAGACTTATGGTTCCATCTCTTCAAGCCAGCCTGAGTGAACTCTCTGATCCCTCATACATGTACTAAAATGTAACAGCATTTCCAGATACTCTAACCTACAAGAAGTTGTGCATCTCTTTTCCTGAGAAAGCAGGTCTGTTAAGGTAATTTTTATTTTAAGAGGATAAATTATGATGATGATGATTGATGCCTCATCAGTAATATCAGTAGAACTAATAGAAGGTCCCTTGTGTGTGTTTCTGTCTGCTTTATCCATAGCTAATCCCAACTCCTCTGTTGTTGCAAGTTATCAAAAGAGACGAGAACAACCACATCTGTCTCAACACATTTGTTAAGATGAGATCCTTTGGCTTTGATTTAAAACCTGGCTGTCTCACAATGACAATTTTCCCACTGAGACTTCTACCTAAAATTTGGCCCCAAAATGCCCAAAGCTATGTTTTACCATTTCCATGGCAACCAATCACTTAAAGTTAAATAACTGGGCCAAAGATACTATTAGTAATTAGCAACCTGAAAAGGAGAACCTGAATCCATAAGAGATGATGGAGCAGCAGCAAAATTTGCAAGGAACTTATTCGTGTTTTCTAGCAATCCAAATTGTTCTGTTGCTAGTTATTTTCAGACATACCCTGAACAACATTGCTTATAAATTCAATGCAGAGATGTTCAGGTGTATGAAATTCAAACCATACACAACTGAAGTTCATGACCCATAGAAAAGAGGCCATGGGAACTCATTAAGTCTATCAGTAATGATACAGACCCGTGTGTGTACGTCAGGAGACATAAATGTTACAGAGACACAGTAAAACTTATCACTTTACCAAGTACTTTGGACCTGTCCTGAAGAAAATATTTTGAAGTGTTCTTGAGATCTTCAATAACTTATACAGGCACTTGTATTATCTTGTAACAGACAGCTCTTATTCCTCTCTTATTCCTCAGAAGTTCATTCTCTCAAGTGTGCTTTTTCCCATATACAGCATCAGATAGATATACAATGTGGATACTTAGTATCACAAAATTGACATGGTTGCAATTGTTGTTGAGCCACATGTCTATCTACTGCAAAAGAGCCACAAGATACCACATCAAAGAGTTAAACTTGATCAAAAATGAGTATTTGTTTGTCTCAGATCTCGTGTCAGTCTGCAATGAACAGAGAGGTGAAGAGACAAGAAACATATTTTGGCCAGGGTGACATGTCTGTTTTGATTCAATATCTAGAATAACTAGATATTTTCCAATACTTGGTTTTATTAGAGTCCTCTGAACTAGCTGGAAGAGCTGGGACAGGAGGTGGAGTATGGCTGATGACACCAAACGCAATTAATGCAGCATTATTAAACAGGCATCACCAACATTATACAACTGTGTCAAAAAAACACCAAACAAAACAACCCAAAACCCAAATTAAACTCAGCCACAAGCCCACTTAGAACCACAATTAAGCCATTGCACAACTGTCTTGATTTTCAAAAGCTTCTCTAAGTGGCCCTTATTATTCTAATTTTATTGACATTTGTGTAGATGTGTCAAAATGCCTGCTGAAGATTTTAATCCGATATAATACTCTTCAGAGAACAAGAGGGCTCAGGAGATTTAATTGTTGGTTTTGGGGTTTTTTTTGTTAAAAGAGAGATTTAAAATGACTTGGGTGTTGCAGAGTATTTATTGCTCAAATTAAAATAACCCAGAAGTTAGTAAGTGAAATAAATGTTTCTGGAAACAAAAAGCTGTGTCTTGAATGCAGGGCATTTAAGCAGAGCTGGGTAACTTATTATAGCTCTCATTTCTTTTGCACAGATTCTTTTCCCTGCAGGTGCCAATACAAAGATGTTGGGTGTACTGCAGTATCAGCTGCCCCCCAGCTGACAGACTCTTCTCCATAGGCAGAGGCCCTTTAGGTAGGTGGCGTAAGGAGTGGGGAGAGAGGTTGCAGAAAAAGCACAATTTGGAAGGTACTCTGACCCTGTCATGAGCTTCTTAACAGTGAGGATAAACGTAAGAAAGGTATCTAGAATCTCCATACTTGCTCTTTACTCAATGTTATGGGTCAGTGAGTTGTTCTTCTTGCTAAGACCACAATTGTGCTCTAAAAATGCCTGTATCTACCCCTGGTTTATAGAGGCACTGTCTATCTAGCTTAGACATCACAGTTACAAACCAGCATGAAGAGTCAAGTGGAATGAATCTGGGCCCCAAAATCAGGATATGCTCTCAATATATTTCAGCACCTTCTGTATTAGATCAGCAATATCAGGGTTTCCAGTCAACTTCCTGGAGTGTCTTCTCACCTTGAAAGGCAGAGAAACAATGACCTCTGGAAGATTTTGAGGGAGAATGAGGTATATGGGGGAAAACATTGGAAAACAAGTGTGGCCACAGTGAATTATAAAAGCCACAGTGGTTGTAAAGCACCTTGCTGACTTCACCCAATATAGGTGGGTAGGAACAGTGAGTAAGAAAACCAGTTTACAGGAGGTGGTACTGAATCATCATGGATGATTGTTGCTGCATGGAAGCTTTTCTGAAGGCACTATGGCATCTACTCAACAAGAGTAGATACCTGTTCATGAGCCAGAATAGAAGTTCAATTGGATACTCTACCTATAAGAATGATGTCAACACCACTATCCCGGATCATTGTACTTGAAGGATTGGCTAAGTGTTTTATGTGGATTTCTCCATGGCTGCTATAGTGACTGTTACCAATCTTAGTTTCCAAATAATGTGTGCTTTACTAAAATATTCTGGCATATTTAGGAATATCTACTCTTTTGCACCTGTCTTGACAGCAGCCAGGGCTGTACAGCAAATAAAAATGTTCTGAGTACATGAATAAGAACCAAGAGCAGAACCCTCTGGTTCTTTACAATACAGCCCATATTACCCACATTAGGCTCCCTTCTGTGCAGGAGCAATGAAGTTGCAGTGAAGCTGTTGACTGGAGAATATGTCAGGGTGCTGTTCAAATGAGGGATGCAGGACCCAGAATATTTAAGATTATTCTACTTTTGGAACGGTATCTAATCTTTTATTCAAAAATAAAGCTTTGATAATCAATCAAGAGGAAGGAGAAGCACAAGGAAAGAAGTATATTTTTCAACCTTGTTCCTACAACTTTACCTACATTTGTTACTATTTTAACATTGTCACAATGCTTAACATCTTACCACAGGCAAAATGTCTCAACAATATTGTTTCCACTTCAAAACTAGGCACAGAAATCCAGTCTTGTGAGTCTGCCTGGACAAGCATACAACACTGAGCATTGTAAAGTAAAATCAAACTGAAGTGGCAATTCAAAAAAATCCATGTGCAGAGCACATTAAAAATTCACTGCAACATCACTGTTCAAGTATAAGGTCTTAGGTTACACAAAATGAGTTACTAAAGCACAGATTGTTCTTGAGAGCTACTTATCTTGCTCTCCATAATTAATTTAATACCTTCAATGAGAACAAAGGTTAAGGCTTACTTTCCAGCGGGGGTCACTGTTCCAGAATAGCCTCTAATTCTTTTTCTACGGAAGTTCAAACACATCCTAAAAACTCCAGGCATAATCCATACAGCTCATGCTAATGTATTGAAATTTGATTGGAGCAGTTCACATCAGCTGTCAAAGTGAATCCTATGCAAAGGTGAAATGCGTGAAGTATAGGAAGTAAATTATACGGTAATTAACACTCTATATGCATAACAAAGAAGTGAGACAAAAGATGGGAGGGTGGGGAGATGTTTTTGACCTTAAATGAGGCTTGGCCAGAATGCTGTGGTCATGGAATAAGGAATTAAGAAGGTCAACTAGCAGCCTTCCTTCCTGCCAGGATGGCATTTAGAAACCTTCATGTCCTGGCTATCACATTTCATGGCTGCAAAGACAAGTTTGACTTTCAGTAGAAATGGAAAAGTAGAGGACCTCCAAGGTGCAGTTTGGAGGGGTCTCCACACCCAGCCACAGTGGTGTTGGCCAAAGGAGTGATGTCACAGGGAAAGGGTTTAGTAAATACGCTGTGCATTTCAACACACACCAGTCTCCTTGTTCCCCAGCCTTCCTGGGGTTAAGGTTTTCCCAGCAAGAGCCTAATGCAGCTGTGAAGTGAGAAGCCAGCAGCAGGACTCGGATCATAGGGGACAGGTATTGCAGGCAGCCCTTATACAGACATAAGGAACAGTGGAAAACGCTGCCCAAGGAAGTTGTGGCTGCCCCATCCCTAGCAGTGTTCAATGTCAGGTTGGATGGGGCCTTGAGCAACTTGGTTTAGTGGGACGTGTCCCTGCCCCTATCATGGGGTTGGAATGAGATGATCTGAAGGTCTTTCCAACCCTAACCAATAGATCCTATGATTCTATGTCCCTATGACATCTACTGTTAAAGGCACGGATCAGAACTTTTGCTCCTAAACATCGGAGTGACACCACTGGAGCTTGCCATTTTTTAATTGCTAACATGCAGCTCAGAAACTTTCAATCTGTAAAATGGGGAGCTGGAAGTTCTCCCCTCCACCCAGCGTTGGGAGGGAAGTAAGGAGGTATTCAAGTAGTAGTTCCAAATCTAAAGATGTTAATCCCTGCCTGAAGGGATTATGAACTTTATCTTTTTATGGTTCAAGGAGCAGCCTCTACTACTGTTAATCATCCCTACTAAAATTTCACTAGGTATAGATTAAAAAATCTGTTGGTTTAAGGGAGCACATACTCAGAGCCTCAAATAGTCCTACCAAAGCTCAGCGGAGTCAGAGACAACTGAAATGCAGACATGGCATTTCCTACCTACTACAAAAATTTTGTGTATTTTTTAGCCATTAGTATTTGTCAAAGTCAGCAACTCCATGGTGCAGAGAGGAGAAACCTGGAGAGCAGGAGAAATGCAGTTCATTTGTTCTTGAGCTGGGACAGAGCTCTGCCTTCTGCACCGTGCCAGTTTGGACATGTCCGCACATGGGGCATGCCTCCATCTGGTACCTGAGGAGAAGACTCTTTATTAGCCACACACACAAGAGAGATCAGGATTTCTGGAAAACATTGAGACATCTTTAAAAAATTTCATCGCTCTGAGAAATTAACTCTGAGAAATGAAGATTCAGACTTAAAACTGTCATGTTTAGAAATCGAGTCTTTGTTTAAGAAGAAAACTGTTGGCAAAGATCATCCAAAACCTACGTATGTTCACGTAGCTGTAAGCCTCATGCTTTGTTTAATGCTTGCAATCTCAGCATCTTTGCAACTGCAGAATACTAGTTCTTTCACTTCTGTGCATACCTGTGTCCTTTCATGTCCTTGAACCTCCTTTCTGCATTGCATCTGACTGAGAATTGAAGTGTGTCAGCCAATGTTGACCTGTAGTTAAATACTCTTGGTACAAAAGGGAACATTATTTATAACACAAAGTATTTCATTGGAGGACTTGGGTGTGGTGTAAGCAGATGTGTGAGAAAGACAAAACAAAATGTTCTTTCTACCTCACCTGAACAGATGTACACATATGACTTCATGATGTGCTTCTGTTGCACTCTGTTACAAAATGAAAGTTGAACATTTCGTTCTGCTCCAGTTTTAGCATCATCTCCACAGATAATACAGAGCACTTCACAGACTTTTTGAGAACACCTTTTTTTTTCTCCATAATGTCGATGGAAAAAGAAATTTGTCACACTACCTTGCAGAAGGCGGGTGCTTTGTTGATCAGATGCCAAACTGAAATTCAGACATGGATGGCCAGAAATAAGATTTATTTAAATCCTACTAATCCTGTGCTGTTGATTGGTACAAGGCACCATTACAGCTGGGTAAGCTTCCCAGGCTTATCATCTGACTCTGTTTGGAGTCATGAGATCACTCTGGATTCTCAGTTTTTCCCTTGTAAAGGGCTGTGTTGCTGCCTCTTTCCATTTTCTGCTATAAACAATAATGAGCGAAATAAATCATGGACCTTTGCCAGCAAATGCAGAAAACTCAAGTCAGGTGGTTTGCTGAGCCTGGTGATATGCTGTACCAGTGCGAGTGGAATGAGAAGACGCAGGCCTGTCCTCAGAGAGGTTGTGAGTCTGCCTGGTTAATTATAAGGACTTCTTGTACTGACATTCATGAAGCCGCAAGCCATCATCAGAGGCTGAATTCATACTTACAGAGACATAGAATCGTAGAATCATTGAATCATTTTGGTTGGAAATGACCTTTAAGATCATCAAGTCCAACCATTAACCCAGCACTGCCAAGCACAACTAAGCCGTGTCCCAAAGTGTCACATCCACACATCTTTTAAATACCTCCAGGGGTGGTGCCCACTTCCCTGGGCATCCTGTTCTGATGCTTGACAACTCTTTCAGTAGAAACATTTTTCCTAATATCCAATCTAAACACCCCTGGTGCAACTTGAGGCCATTTCCTTTTGTCCTATTGTTTGTTACCTGGAAGAAGAGACTGACACCCACCTCGCTACCATCTCCTTTCAGGTAGTTGTACAGAGTGACAAGGTCTCCCCTGAGCCTCCTTTTCTCAAGGCTGAAGAACCCCAGTTCCTTCAGACACTCCTCATGAGACTTGTGCTCGAGATCTTTCATCAGCTTTGTTGCCCTTCCCTGGACACACTCCAGCACAGCAATGTCTTTCTTGTAGTGAGGGGCCCAAAACTGTACAGTTTTCAAGGTTAGGTCTCACCAGAGCTGAGTACAGCGGGATAATCACTTCCCTAGTTCCTCTGGCCACACTAGTTCTGATACAGGCCAGGATGCTGTTGGCCTTCTTGGCCACCTGGGCACAAGCTGGCTCATATTCATCTGGCTGTTGTCCAATATCCCCAAGTCCTTTTCCCCTGAGCAGCTTTCCAGCCACTCTTGCCCAAGCCAGTAGCATTGCATGGGGTTCTTGTGACCCCAGTGCAGTACCTGGCATTGAGCCTTGTTGAAACTCATACCATTGGCCACAGATCACCAATCCAGCCTGTTCAGATCCCTCTGTAGAGCCTTCTTACGCTCAAGCAGACTGACACTCCCATCCAGCTTGAGTGTCATCTGAAAACTTGCTGAAGAGTGCACTCTATCCTCTCATCCAGATCATAGATAAAGATACCAAACAGAACTGGCTGCAGCAGCGAGCCCTGGGGAACACCACTTGTGACCAGCTGCTAACTAGATCTAATTCCATTCACCACCTCTCTTTGGCCCTGATCATCCAGTCAGTTTTTTACCCAGTGAAGCATACACTCATCCAAGCCATGAGCAGCCAGTTTCTCCAGGAGAATGTTATAGGAAATAATGTCAAAGGCTTTACTAAAGTCTAGGTAGGAAACATCACAGACTTTCCCTCATCCACTAAATGAGCCATCTTCTCCTACAAGGAGATCAGGTTAGTTAACCAGGACCTGCCTTTTATAAATCCGTGGTGACTGGGCCTTATGACCTGATTGTCCTGTGTGTGCTGTGTAATGGCACTCAAAATGATCTGCTCTAAAACCTTTCCCAGCACTGAGATCATACTAACAGGCCTGTAGTTCCCCATATCCTCCTTCTGGCCCTTCTGGTAGATAGGCATACTTCCATCAGGAAGGCTTGGCTTTATGTTGCCCGAGAGAAGAAGGGGAGACACAAGGCTCCCAGAACATTTTCCAATGGATTTAAAAACCACCAGGGAGCTGGGGGAAGTCTATTGATATTTCTCTTCCACTTGAAGACAGCCAACAGACTTCCGTGTGTTTGTGGATTACAAGGTTGAAAACCACTCTAGACATGAAACGCTGACCCAGTTCCATTAGCAGCAGTGACCTGTGCACCCACAGAGAGGTACTGTACTCAAAACCTAAATACTCACACTACGTAGTTAAGAAAGAGTAGGACCTTTACAGTAGTAGTAGTCTCTTGACTAAAAAATCTGATTCATTTACTTTTTTTTTGTTTTTAGATACTGATGACATTGTGTGTTCCAACTTGACAAAGCTACCTCACAGTCCAAAACAGCATATTTCGTTTGCTTTATACCTCACTAGGATATTATCTGTATGTCTGCTGTCTGCATTCAAGATCCTCTGGAAAAATTCCTGCCCTTGAAGCTTATCTAGTTGTAGGGTAGTTAGAAGGACACAGATTCCAATATATCCAATGTAGACCATGTTTCAGTGTTATCAAGGTAACATTATCATGCCAATAATACAGTTTGAGTTGAAATAAGAAGATACATATTCAGTTTTGGTCTTAACTAAATCTAGTGGCGTGTAGATAAAACTTGACAGGACAGTCACAAAAAGCTTCCGAGTTGTAGTTTCACCTAGAAAGGTGAAAATTTGAAAGACATGAGAACAGCTGAGTTATGTTGATTTTTACTTTAAGATATTTTCAAGGATTTACACGTCAGAGGGGTTTTGAGGACTGTGACTGTCTTTTTTAGTGTGTTCATGGCACCCCTGCAATGAAGTCTGCTCTATTTCTGAGTCTTATAGGTGCTATGGTAATACAGACAACAGCTGGTAGTAAACAACACAATATTCTATGCACAGTATCTGTATAAAGCAGACAATTGAGAACAGTTCTTATGATCCCTTTTAGCAATGGATGCAATTAATTTGTTAACATTTCCCTGTAGTCTCACACAGAAGCTGAACAACATGGAAATATAAACCATATAATAAATATATGTTGTTGATTCATCTCAGCCCTAAAATGTCACCCATCCTTTATACTGAACATCTTCAAACGACTTAAGGGGCGTCTCTTCTATGGGTGCACAGTGCATTCTTGAGACCATGAAGCCCTTACAAATATAATAAAGCATGCCATGCCACTGTTGCCAAGGCAGAAATTAAAAGCTGCATAACCAAGGTAAATTGCTGTACTTGTGGGATGTGTAACATTGATCAGCATCTCTATTTACTGGTCTCCAGCCTACTCAGCTCTTGTCACTTCACAGAGGAATTTTTAAGAGTATTTATATACAGAAGTATTATTTGCAGATAACAATACAAATATATTATTTGCAAAACTATTAGCTTAGCCATTGAAAGATGGCTGGCTGTCCTCTCCGCAGTCCTGCCTCCCAGAGGTAGCATGACAAACCCCACCTCTGGAATGCGCTACCTGGCAGATATGTCAAATAGAAGCAAACGTGAAAAACAGCAGGGGTTTAGGATGCAGCAGGAGGTAGAAATGCCTGCATCTGTGAGAAGCTGCTTGGGGGAAAACAAAAGAAAGTGGCATCCTGGTCTGTATACCTCAGATCTCCAGGTGGGGTAGATATCTCCAGTGCAGGGAGAAGGTTCCTCAGAGATCGGCAGCCTATATCTACTTGTAGGTCTGACTCTGCACTGCTAAAATAAGTGGAAATCTCTGCATTGGTAGGTACAAAGCTATTCCAATGGTAGGAACTGGATAGTGTTGAAAAGACAAACAGTCTTTTAGCTGCTGTGATTAACAGAGCAGCAACAATTTTCACTACTGAGAGACTGCCTTATTCTGGAAAAGACAATCTCTGAACACCCTTTGTTGCAAGAGTATTGTGCTTGCAAGGAATTACTACAGTGGGATCAGGGAATTGCTCCAACAAGTTGAATGAACTTTTAAATTTGTTCTCCTAACCATCTTAGAGCCCATTCTGCTGTTGGACAGTTGGCATTTCTGTGTTTGTTCCCATCAAGACATAGGCAGCTTAGAGATCCCTCTGACTGTCATAGCTTCTTGACTTCTGATTATGTATAGCTTATGCTTCTGATTATATATAGCTTATACTTCTGACAGTTCACATAAATGGTCTTATTTAAAGCAGACCTGATGATCTCTTAATGCTTTTCTAGGCTAAGGTTTCAAAAGAGTTTTCTCTATAATTTAGTTTATGGCAGCACTGTATTTCACAGCTGGTTTTAATGTGTTTTTGGCGACTATATGGAATCTGTACTTGGGTTACAAGGTATGTATATCAGATGGAGCCATAGCCACCATTCCCTGGCAAAACTGTTAGATCAAATGAGCTGAATCTCCTCTACTTTATTGCCTAATTAATTCTTGAACGATCAGTGAATTGCAGGAGTGGGAAACCTGCCAACTTTGGTCACACTCTGCATTGGGTTATGTCAGAAAGGATTGGAAAGTGTGAGGGCTTTCTTTAATCTGAGTTCACAGAGGGAAACTTCTAGGTAGGTGGGCAAGAGCCTCTTTTGCCTGCTTGCGCGATTGAATAGCAAGAGGAAGCAGCTCTTCAGCCAAGGGTCAAAGTCTCCAGGGAGGAGCAGATCCCACAGGGAGCAGGACCATGAAAGCGCTCACATTTCTCAGTGTCAGCTTGCTGCTAAACGGGATGGGCTTGACTATCTGCAGCCAAGTCTTCCTTGGATGACTAGATATTTCATCGGTTTTGCAAGCAATTCCAGAAATCAGAGAGCAGATTAGCTGGAGAGGTAAGTCGTGGGCTGCTGAAGATGGAGTCATAGCACAGAAAAATTTTCAAGAAACCATGTCTTAGGAAGAACACTGTTACTGGTAGGGTGATGTTAGACACAAGACTATCAGTGAAAAACTCCTTGTATTTTCCTGGAGCGGCAATTTCCCTATTCTGAGGCTTTATCCTGGTTTTAAGTACAGGAAGACTCTTTTAGGCATTTGGCCACATGACAGGTTTATTGCTCACACACTTGCCCCAGGAAAAAAAACAAATCTACCTATTCTACAGCCATGGGCCTTCAGGAGCCACTGTCACACCACTCAGTGCGCACAGATGGAGTCCTCACTTCTGCACTGCTTTTCTGGGCCATGCTGATCTACAGTTGGTAGCCCAGAGGCAGCCTTGGCTGTAGGTGGTCTGTCTGGACAGAGCTGCAGCAAAACCACTGAAGTGCTGGGCAGGGCTGAGTAGAATGGCTGCTTCCATCTTTGCTGTCTCTGCAAGACAGCCTTGGTACCAGAAGTTGCACGATGCAAGTAGCAGAGCACATACTGCCACAGGTACAGGAGCGATGAGTCCGTAGCTGTCTTGAGTATCGCTGTACAGAGCAGCATCATGTCTATTAACTGCACCTTGAACATCCCAGCAGGAAATAAATAAGAGCATATGCAAAAACCAGCAGGGCAAGACCAGCCATTCACCTATTCCAGTGTTGCCTCCAACAGTGACAACAGCTGGAAGTACCAGTCAGGGAGAACATACAAGCCTGGCCACTTTCCCTTCATACTCCCAGCATCCGCAGCTCATGTATTTAGGATGCCAGAGCATACATCCCAGCCTCCTGCCTTTAGCATTTGTGTATATAGCTGATGTCATGAATTCGCCCAATTTGTCTAAGGCAATAGGGTGGAAATGTTGTCGGCAAGGATACTGGTTTATAAGATGTTGTAGATGTTGCAGCTATGCTTATTCCTGGAATGAAAAATGCAGTTGAAACCTTATGAATGAATACCACCACTTCTACTTAACATGTAAACTCAGGTCAGACCTCCCTGTGGGTTTAACTGAGGTCAGTGACACAACCTGTTTGCTTGAATGAGTGGCATAAAATGCCCAGAGACTAATAGAAAACCCAATATCTGAAACTTAGAGACTGTTTTACATTTGGATGGCATTCAATCAGTTTTGAACTGCTATCCTGGGCATTAGGGAGCTGTTCTTTTCCAGCAGACTGAAGCTCCTGGATAGGAGTCAGCTGGAGGTGTGGGAGCTCAGCACTGCGGTGAAGACCAGCAGCAGACTGGAGGCAAAGTCTCTGTAACAGTACTCAGGCAGACTTTGCTCTTCTGTTTGTTGAGATGCTCATTGGTTCACAACTGATCTTCCTCCAAGTATTACTATCCTTTTCCCTGACACTTGGCACTTATCACTCCAGCATCACTCCTATGCTATGCAATGAAGATTTTATGTGATCTCCTCAGAAGTAATGTGGAGTTTCTCTGCATGCATGGGAACATCCCATCTGGAAGACTGGTGTTCAGAGGGTGTGCAGGCAATTCCTTCCTCCCCGTATCTTGGCTCATGTCTGCAATAGTTCCCTGGGAGCCACTTTACCTTAAAAGCTGTCTCTGATGGGCCACCAAAGAAAGCAAACTTGGGCAACTAGCAAAACTCCTGCAACAAGCCCCACTGTCTTTCCTGGAACAAAAGCCTTCATGAAAACACCCGGAATGTAACAGCACAGCGTGTCTGAACACATGCTAGCTGCGTTAGACTCCAACCAAATAAATGAGAAGGATAACGCAGAACAGCACCGCCTCATGCTGTTTACCATTACTACAACAACAAGCACCTCCAGTAGATTTTCACTGCTCTCATCTCTACATGACTTTTACAATCCAGGAAAAGCCTTGAGAAAACAAACCTGTGTCTAAATAAATGTCTGTTGGCCACATAGGGGTTTATATCTCCACTGGTTACATTACCTAGGGTTTGCAAATCAAAAAAATGTTGAAAACCATGATCCTATTTAAATTGTATCTAATTTGTGGAAAACCAGAACTATCCCAAAAGCCTTTCTGGCATTCAGGGGATGTGTGGTTATGGAGAAGGAAGACTGTCTCGGTGGTGCTTTTCTATCTTAGCCTCTCCAAAGGCCAGAGGGAGGACAAGGCTGAGCTCCGCATGCAAGAGGGAGTCCACAGGAAGGTGAATGCTCTCCAGAGTATTTTTGCCTGTGAGACTGCTGTCCACGGGAGCTCATGGTGAAAGCTTGAGCAGAAATGTGTTTGTTCTTTCACTGTCATCATAGGAGAAGCTCTTTGTACAGTGGATCTAAGGAATGCTGGAGACACCTATTTCCCTTTAGTGTTTAATGTACAAAATGAAGGGGATTAGCTTGTTCTTGTTGAAATATCGACTCATCAAAAATCGCCATGAGAGCAAAACACTAACTCTTCCGGTATTTTTGAGTGCCATTGTGAAGTCTTTGCACAGAACTAATGCAGACAAGGACAACATTGAATTGACCACAAAATCATCCGTTTCTTTTCTTATTACATATGTTTGAAAGTCCAACCATGCCCATTTGAAAAGAAAATAAAGTAATATAAGACTATTCACAAAAATAATGTAAATTATATTAATTTAAAGGGCTGCTTTTCATGTTGAATTCATTTGTCCATATTTCCAGAGCACTCAATAACTTCTCAGTTCTTTTAACACTGCATCTACTAAGTTGTGGATAATTTATCCTTGGAGAAAGCATTAAGGAGCCGCAGTCAGAACCAGTGTCCAGAAGGTGAGGGAGAAATGGCCAAGGAGGGTGTCTGAGAGCTGCAAAATGAGGCAATGTCAATGCCCCTACCCCAGGTGCAAGGGACCCTGCCCTGCCATGGTCTCCCCATGTTACCTGCAGTAAAACAGGGTCCAGGGGGGCAGGCATGTTGTGCCACAGCAGAGCAAGGAGGCATTGCTGCAGTGGGCAGGGCTGCCAGCCATGCAGGCCACCCCGGCCTCTAGCTCCCACAAGCAACTCAAGCCACCCCCTCTTTCTGCACAGCTATAGGCACTAGCACAGCTGGTCTCATGCCAGCATCACTGATGGAGGTGGCCAGTAATCCCAGTAAGCCCAGTCTCCTCTGTAGTTTGTGTTATGATAAGCCTCCTTGGACAGAACTGCACAAGAGTGCTGTAAGCGAGCTGGCACACAAGGAAAGCTTTCATTCTGGCAGCATTTATTTGGTTTGGCTGCAAAGCTCTCTCATATGCCTGCAACATTATAGCTTTCATCGATAGCTGCAGATCAGTGTTTGTGTGCTCAGCACCTTTGCTTGCATCTGAATTTTTTCCAAACCAACAAAGTTGCACAGATCGAGCTGGTATGTCTGAAGCATACAAACTTGCTCTTTTCCACTCCCACCCGTGATTAGTCTGCTGGCCAGTGATTAGTCTGCCAGTTAGCAAGGGTGGACCAAAAAGAAAGTTAAAAATAAAAAGCACTATTAACTCAAAACATAACCCCCAGGCACATAATTCAGGGATCACCATCTCTAAGAAAAGCTGATTGCTGTGCAATACATGTATTTATATTTCATATGGCGTGACATCTCCTGCACGTTCATTCTAAGGAGTTAAATACAGCAGAAAATGATACTTAATATTTTAATAACCTTTAACTGTGAACCCCTAGCCTCACTACTGTGTAAATGAAGAGACCAAGGGAAAAAAACTCTTATGGGGGAAATACGGATTGGTTGTGCAACTTGCTCAAAATTATTGCAGACTTTCAGCACTTTCTTGAAGATAGGTTTGGTTCCTTGGGCTTGTTCGTACAGAGCCACCTGGAGATACAAAGCTTAGCAGATGCACACCCAGTAGCATCTCTTCTACCATACACAACCCTGCAATGCCACCACAGACTTCAACGCTCATGGTGGCACTGAGCTGTATGGATTTTGTTTATTTTGTAACTACTTCATCGCTCACTAATGGCCAGCCTCAAGACTTAAAATGCAAGTGAGAGGACCATCATACTCTTAAAAAGCTGTATGTCCTTTAATTCCCTTTAAGAAGGATCGCAGATCAGACCTGTGTCTCCTTCCCTTCCTTGCATGTTCTAGCTAGCATGAAATTCAGCTAGAACTTTGCAGCCCCATGGAGATCATGTAAACAAGGAGGCAGTCATACAAGCAACAGCCACCAGCCCTAGAGGACAGCCTTGGACCCTTGGAAGAAAGAAGTTTGTTTTTCCAGGGTTCTGTAGACTCTCAGGACCATCCTGTGTCACCTCCTGGGCAAGGAAGCGCAACAGCTCTCCATGCCAACTTCTCCTTAAGAGCTGTATAGCAGGAAGAGAATAGATCCGCTTTCCTTGCTCTGGGTCAGTGGTAGAAGATGCTACAAAGAGGAGCAGGAAGCAGAAGCTGGGTGGAGCAAAGGAAGTGAGTCATAGAATCATAGAATCATAGAATAGTTAGGGTTGGAAAGGACCTTAAGATCATCCAGTTCCAACCCCCCTGCCATGGGCAGGGACACCCCACACTAAACCATGACACCCAAGGCCTCATCCAACCTGGCCTTGAACACCGCCGAGGATGGAGCATTCCCTAGGACTCCAAGGATGGAGTCCTTCCCTAGTGTCACAAGCAGAGCCCCACGGGTCTGCCAGGTGAGTTTCAGGACTTTACACGTTCATATTTCTCTTTTCAGACTCTGCAGATGGCCATACGGAGATTATGGAGACCAGCACACCACATCCACAGGGCTGCAGCTAACGAGCCACCCACTGAGCACAACTGGTTGTCAGCTCAGTCCCTCCCCTATGCATCATTAATGTTTTGTGCCATTACAAGGCGTGAGGACCCTCACAGGGAGTTCGGTAGGCATAAAAAGAAAATAAAACGTATTTAAAATATCAAAAAAAAACCCCACACCATCTTCTTAACAGTGACATAACATGCAACCTCTACGGCTCCACACATTTGAGAGCTGAAGGTGCTCAGAGGGCACATACCCAGCACTCCAGGTACTCTCCCTGCTTCAGGAAGAAAAGATGCAAGAAGTACGGTTCCCATTAGCAGGATAACCCTGGAGGACCACACAAGCACATTCCTCTCCATCCCCTCTAGTAAAAAGAGGCCTCCAGCCTTTCACTGTGTCAGCACAAAGAGTAATTCACATGCATATGAATGCATTTGGCTAATCATAGTGTAGGGATAATTCTCTGTATATAATTACATGCTGCACTAGGCAGTTAACACTGCAGGGATGTTAAGGTCTGCTCAGATGTAGGAAGTGGGGGTGGAAGGTTATTATGCAACATTCACAGGGCAAATGGGCAGTTTCAGGCCTGCTGGTATATTTTGCATAGACATTGAGCCAAAATCTATGCCTAACTCAGTGCAGTCCCAATTAAAACCAAAAATAGCTGTTTCTGGTAAGTCAATTTAAACTCTATCTGATGGCCTCTGTCAAAAACTTATGTCTGTGCATGGGGATCCCCATCATACTGATAGCAGAAGATGCCTGGCTTGCTGGATAATTAATAGGTCAAGTCCTATGCACTGTGTTCGCTACCTCAGTTTCATAAGTTCTGAGCAGCTGTGTATCTCATAGATGACAAGAGATTAGCAAGGTCTTAGTATCCCTGAATATCATGACAGCTTTGTCTGGGGTTGAGGCTTTTCCAAAATCTGTGAGGGAAGGAGAAATATGGAACTCTTTGAATAGAAATAAAATACAATAAACCTGAAAACTAAACACTTTTTTGCATGTTTTTTAAATATCAATTATCAAGAGAAGTTCAATCCAAAATTGAAAAAGAAAAGTAGAGCAACATCCTTGAATTAATGACTTGAATTAAGTCAGGCAGAAGGTTCACAACGCTGGGGATACAAGATACAGAAAAATTCAGAACTATCAGCAATTCAACAGCAAGAGATATCCAAACAGTCACAAAATATGAGGTTGGTTTCCAAAGCTCAGGAATCGAGCTAGGAAATTACGAGGTTTTAAAAGAATAGAAACTTCTATTCCAGCTTCTGGGCCTGGAGAAGATACACCAGCCTTCTTTTGTTCTATTTTCTGGTTCTATTTTTTGTTCTATTTTTTACTCTGCTGTCAACACAACTAGAAGCTTAATTCATACAAGTCAAGCCTGAAATTATTGAACAATTAGTCGGCTTTCTAAGACACAGCAAATATTAATAGACTCGTGAGAAAGTCTTATGAACTGGCAAGGCTGACTCAGGAACCCCTAGTGTCAGAGCAAACCCAAACAGAGACAACATGAATTGCTGTCTGAAGCCAGGGCAAGTCTCCCTATAAATCCTGCATGAGCCAGTCATTCTCTGTGTGACCTTTGGCAAATCATTTGGTCTTGGTTTGTTCCTCTGTCTACTCAGCTGGAAAGCTGGGTTAAAGAAAAAAAGATGAAGCAGGAGCTGACCGAAAACCAGATGCTGAGCATGAGCTGAGCCTTTCTGGATAAATAAATTATTTTTAAATAATTGTGATAATACAAAATATTCAGTATATCTCATATTTTACTCTATGTATTTACTGCTGGACCCAAGCCCATGTACTGTGAGAGGAAGAATATGATGATGACAGTTGAGAGAAGGTATCTGGTGCCAAATCTATAGGGAAAGCCATCAATTCTTGCAGGGAATATTGCCTTGCCAAATACAACACTGTGATAACAGCAAATCCCACCCAGATTTCCAGCCCAGCTCACAGCTGAAGCCAAGGCCAAGGCCAAATGGTTTTCTCCTACACAGAAAGGGAAAAGGAAGCTACTGGGAGGCTCAGGAAAAGCCCAGAGCTGGTCTCTATGGGGTTGGGGAGCCCCACAGGGGCCTCAAGGCAAGGTCTCTCATTGGGTTGGTGTGGCTCCTGGGAACTGCTCCCGTGTTTTCTGCCAGATGACAGGCGACTTTCACTAAATCCCTCCTCGCTCCAAAATAACTGACTGGGTAACATTCCAGAGACACACTGCAGAAGTCATCTGTTTCAGCTGGTTTTGGGGAGAGGTTGGTGACATATTTCAGAAGCAAGGGGGAAAAGGGTGCCTGGCTTGGGGGTTTGGGTTAGGGTTTGTTTTTTTTTTGTAGCTTTGATTTACTGCCAAAGTTCACTTACTAGCATTTATTTACTGCTGTTGGCAGGCTGAGCATGCACACTGCCTAACAGATTCATCTGTAATACTGCTGGGTGGTCACTATTCTTGTGTTGTAAGATTAATTGTAAAGACTCCTAGGGCATTTGGTACTTAATAATACCTTTTTCTCCATGGCCCCATCCATCTACACTAGGGAAGTCAGGGCCTGTAACAGACTGGTGGTGCACCTCCTGAAGCCCTGGGGAGGAGCAGGGGTTATCACAGTGCAAAGGAAGCTTGTGTTCTGTATCAGCTCTTTCTCCAGGCTCAGCAAGGCAACACGGTGTTGAAAATATTGAGAACTTGCCTTGCTGCTCCCTTTTTTCTTACGGGAACACCATGGCTATGGGCTGTAAATGTTTCACTCTCATGGATTTCCAGACCTACTGGCTCTATTTAGCCAGCAGTGAACATGCAATAATTCGCTGGCTTGGAAACTCATATCTAAGTCCTCAAAAGGATCTAATTCTTCTAGTTCTTCTTTTGACACCTAAATGCTATTGATTTCTCTTAGTTTGATCTGGAGGTTGGCACAATAATCCCTCCTGGAGTCTGTGCTTAAAAGCAAATGACCAGTGAGACAATTCTAGTTAACTTTTTAACTGCTCTGGTCTGAACTGAGCTTTTCCTCTTGCCCTGCCGTAGCGCCGAGTGTGGGAAATGTTCACAGAAAGCACTGAGTTGGCACTAATCCAGCACATGTCTCTGTTTGGGTATCAGAGGTCAGTGATTTGAGCTGAGAGAGAAATTGTTGGCTCCCACCCCTTATGGCCATCCAGCTATCACCAACAGCTATGAAGTGGAAACATGAGATTTTCAGTGCCCTCAACTTCTCTTCTTTGATCCGTGAACAACACCTGCAAAGCAGCAGTGAGTATTTTCATAGAGGGAGCTCCACTGGCTTTGCAACCTTGTGCCACAACCCTTACCGCCATGGTTGTACCTGCCCAGCGGCAAGACACGGGCTACTGGAGACTGCGTGTGCTCACACATGTGGTACCAGAGATGAGTTTCACCAGAAAGGAGTGGTTAATGGGAGTCCTGTTCCCTGGCAGGGTATGGTGATAAAACTTAGCAGATACATACCACAGAGTTAGAGTACTGGTAATTATTGTATTTATAGTTCGTAGGGTGAGGAGACAACTTCACTATATAGAATATTTTTATACTGATACATTTTATGGGTTTGCACTGAGTGAGAATTAACTTACTTGCCAATTCAAATATCAGTTTAATGAAGCTGTCAGGGCTTTGCCAGTTTAGGAACATAGGGTGCCATTTTTCTAGGGTATATAGATTGCTGGCTGGGATTTTTTTTTCTTTTTATAGTTCAGTGACCCGGTTTTGGCATCAGCATCAGCTTCTCATTTCCTTACAACTGAGTGGGCAATAACAAGAGCTTAGACACACAGGGACTGCTGCTAAACTCACAGGCACACACAGCAAGCAGAAGCTTCACAGTAGAGCGGCTGCAATTCAGAGAGCAAATAACCCCCTTCTGTGTTTCTAATGCTCCAGCTACAGTACCAAAAGGTCAAGTGCCAGCTAAAGCCTGCAGAAATGTCCCCTTGCAGTTTTTCTTTCTGCTCTGACCTGTGTTACACAATGCTTGCACAGCAGCCTGTTAAGGAGGTTTGCATCCGGTGGTCCCCAAATTGCTCAGTGCCCAGGATAGCCCAGAGTCCTCCAGGAGCTGCAAGCTCTGGCTGTGCGGCTGAGATAGAAGTGTTTCCCACCCTTGATCAAGGTGGCAGAGGGTCGGTTGTTAGTAAGTACACTGACCTGTTTGCTCTTGTGCTTAGCAAGCTACTCAGTACTGCTATTTCTTATTCTCTTTCCATAACTCCGCTTTCCAGGGATTTCTCCTGGTTTCTCCACTCCTGTTCCTCTATAGTAGTAGCACCTCTGCAAACTGGGTCCTTCTCTGTCCTCTGCAGTGGTTTCCTACCTCAGACTGCAGCCCTTGCATCCCTCCCAAAGGAGAAGAGGGCTTGCTCACCATCCCTGCTGGTTTCTTTCTCCATCAGCAAGGCACACCCACCCACTTTGGGGAGGTTTGATAGGCTAATCCTTCTCCTCCACAGCTGCCAGGCCAAGACCAGGGTGATAACACAAAGGTTATCATACATGCATACCCCTTTTTTTCCTTTTTTACACAAATACTTTAAACTTTTACTAGATTTCAACACCTAAGAACCCATCCCTTGAAGGCACAGCATGGGCAAGAAGGTGGGAAAGCAGCAAAGAACTGAAGCAAATGTCCTTTAACTAGCCCTACCTTTTGCAGGCTGGGGCAGCCCTGGGTTACAAAAGCTTTCTGGAGATCCCTCAGCAGGAAAGTGAGGTGACATGTCTAGCGCGCAGGAGAAGTCTCTCAGCAGACACATGGACTTGGTAGCTTCTGACTTTTTGGCCCACGGAAGGTCCTCCCTGGTCCATTCCAGGGGCTGTGGGAGCAAATCTTTCCTCTCCCCCTGACTATGTGAATTTTCTACTGTGGGACAAGATTACAAGCATTACCTCTTAAAGGTGGGAGGGACTTGCTAAGCCCTATGGAAACCTTGAAAGTCCACCTTACGCCTTAATGCCTTAATTAATGGCCAGAGACTAACTCACCCGAGACTGTCAGAGAAGTACTGTTGAAAAGCATCCCAGGGGCAGCCTCTTCTTTAACACATTACCATTACCACCCCATTTTCCTGGTCAGCCCTGTCCAATCCAGACCCTATGAGTCCCTCCTTCTCCTTTTGCAACTTCGGACATAGAGGTTCAGCTGGCTGTACTGTATCAGGGACAGGGTGGATAATCAATGACGGAAATGGAAAGAAAAAAAAAAAAGCCAGCAGAAAGCAGTAGCGGTTTCTGTTTGGTTTTGCTTCAATTAGAAAATGACATTATTTGATAGCTTCATGGTTGCATCTTGCATCAGTTTTACTGAAAGTTTGGAATGGATGAGGGTTACAGCTCATGATAACCATTCAACAACATTAGTGCAAGCAAAGCTGACATTTTAATGGTAAATCTACCAGTTCTCACCAGAAAAATAAGTCGTTTTTCTGAAGTGCATTTGTAAATTCAACACATGGTTAGGTTTCATTCTCTGCCTTTGAGCATAGTAGTTGGTAAGAAATGCGTATCAGAAGGTAGGGAATAGAGAATACAACTCTGCAGCAGCTCAACTCCATTTTTCTTTTCTTCTTCCTTTTTTTTTTTTTTTCAGCAAAAAGGATGGATATTTTTCACAAGCAGAAAGTTGCCATTGTGATGTTTTTTAACAGAAAAGCCTTTTTGCCTCTCTGAGCAAAACTGGAGCATTCTTGTCTGTAAAAATGTCACATTTTCACCTGGGGCATATTTATGAAAATTAAAACTTTGCTTCTTGTTGTAAATCTTTGTAAATTTCCATGAATTTGCCTTAGGTGAAAATGTGACATTTTTACAGAGAGGAATGTACCATTCTCCTCGGCAAATGAGCATTTTCCTAAAGAAGTAGCAGTTCAATTTTAAAAGCTGCTTTCAATTACATTTTTTAGAGCTACAAAAGGAAAGTTTAATGCACCTATAAATCCCATTCCTTTCCTCTTTTGCCATGAACAGGAGCTTCTCAGTTATATCGACGGTATTATTTTTATTGTCATTATATTTAGGATCCTTAATCATGGATCAAGGCTCCATCGTGCTAGGCACTGTATAAAGAGAGAACATAAGGCTCGTTCTTGCTTCAGAGAGCCAAGCCCCCATGGCAAGAGGCAACAGCATGGGGGAGCGTATGGAAACAAGACAACAGATGATCAGCAGAAGAGGTTTAGAAGTTGACGTACCGCAACCACTTTGCCTCGTGCTGGGAGAGCGGAGTCACCACCTACCAAATTGCACAACCTTTGAATTCGAGCTGAGGGTTAGGGACAGACTTGGAAGGATCTTGCTTAGCTGCAGCAGCCAGAAAAAGAGGAGGTGCAATACCATTAATGCAATATTCTCCATTTGTCCTGCTGTCAGTCAGATAACAACTTGCTTATATATGAAGATGGGATATATGAAGATGGAACTGATATAAAACACCAGGACAGAGCACCAGAAAGCAGAAAAGGATTTGGGGTAACTGTGGAGTGAGAAACCAACAACATAGAAACTGCAAGCATTGTGCTGGGGTACAGCATCAGGGGCACCATTTGTAAGCTTTTTGACATAACTTTTGTCTATTTAGTCTGCTATAGCCTCAGCTGGAATATTTTGTTCAGTTTTAAGTATATATTATTTTTTTTTAGGGGAACAAAAAAAAAGCTATGCCCCAAATCCAGCTCTTCAAAGCAGCAAAATCAATTAGAGATCTAGAAAACATGACATATAAAGTAAGACTGAAGGAAATGGGCTTGTTTAGTCTAGAAAAGACAAGACTGAGAGGAGATAATCACAGTCTTCAAATGGACGTTATCTGCAAACATGAGGGAATGATTCTGATGATAGGATGGTAAATACTGGGCTTTGATAGTCACAAAAGAGATTTATGATAAACAAGAAAACATTTCTAATAGTAAGGATGATTAAGCAGTAGACAGATTGGCTGGGGAAGCTGTTACAGCTCCATCATTTTTTGTTTGTTTTTGAACAAGAGCTTAGGCAAACATCTGTTGTGAACAGCTTAGGTACAAGTCAGTCCTGCTCTTGGGCAGAGAAGGGTTCAGATCTCTGGTAAGTCATCGAGGTGCTCTGAACCACACCAACAACCCTGCCAGAGCTGCCTTTGCCTGTGGGGCACAAAAAGTCCCAATGGGACTGAGCAGAGGCGCAGGTGAGAAACTCTGAGATGTGCTGGGCAAGACCATCTCTCACAATCCTTTCAAAAGTGTTTCGGAAGATTTATGCATGCCAAGTGTAACATATCCTGTGGCATGTATTATAGCTAGGGGCCTTCAGCATGTATGCATGCTGGGGTTTAAGGAAGTCATAAGTGATTCTGAGTGCTTCAAAGTTTGGTGCAATCTCTCAGCTTTTTGGGAACATGGTGGGCATCTGCCCTCTGGAAGCCAAAGAAAAAGCTTTCAGACTTTTAGAAAGCTTGCTCCTCTTGGGCACCCAGAGTCACTCATCTCTGTACATTCAAAGGCACCTCTGCTCCACGGTCTTTTCCAGACCATTCTGGGGCAAGACTTAATCAGCATTCATAAAAAGAGATGATTGCCCCGAGAGAGAGCAGTGAAATGGGAAGCAGGAAATGTGGTTACATACACTGATGAGAAGTACAACCAGTGAGGCTTGAGCACAACACTGAATCAAATCATAAAAGTGCACAAAGAAGAGATTCTGGAGACACACAAAGCAGCCGGAGCTTGTGCTGCCCCAAAATTTGTTCTGTGGTTTGGAGATTTGGGTCAGACCACACAGATCAGAGGGAATTTGAAATGACTAGGGTGGGAAGTGGGGAGACCCACACCACAGCAAGCGAAACCCTAGAATGTTCGTAGTAAATGCCTCAGTCTTACCCACATAAAATCCTTTTCAAGTGATACAGGAGGGAGAGACTGGCTGCCACAGCATTCTGATGCTTCAGTGGTGGTAGGTGCTGCTGCACAGCTTTGTAAAAGGCATGTCAGGTACTGAAGGCATGAGCAGATGAAAAAGATTACCCAAGCATTCTGCAGCTTTCTTCTGTGATGCATAGCTTCTCCTGCAAATGGAGCAGAAGTTATTCCACTGTTATTGGGATAGGAGCACACATGAGGGCAAGTACCAGGCTGAAAGACACGCTGTAAGATGTAGTCATTAAGCCTTCTGACACCTAGTTTGTTTCTTTTAGTACAGTGGAGTATTTAGCTCTGCAGTGCTTGTTTTTTTCTTTGAGCATTATGACTTGACACATGAAGACTTTGCTCCTTGGAAAGACACACTGTGACATTATGGTTCAGCACAGAGAAAGGATGGTCAAGAGATAGGTTGTGGCACAGAAAACACTTTGGTTCTTGCCCTGCCGTTCCTGCTGCCATCTGCATCTGCAGCTTGCTGTGGAGACAGTTGAAAGCAGTAACTCACTGGCATCACACTGATACAAAAATACCTACTCAACCATCCTGGCATCACAGATGCATGTGTGTCTTCACACATCTCCTGCTAACACCATGGGATTTGCCGTAGACCAGTCTCAAAGAGTGAGAGCAATGATCTTCATAGGGAAACAAAACATCTGGAGGACATACAGTCAATACTTCAGCCCCTCATCTGTAACACTGCTCCCTACCATGTGTTTCTGCCCAGAGAAACAAACTGTAAGAACCAGACATACAGCCAAAAACCAAAAAAAAATCCTAAGCCATGTAAGACCTGTCCAATGTCAGGAAGGTGATGCACATGGGAGCTTTCCCTGATGGTGCCTTTCTGTCTAGCACCAGCATAGCTCTGGTGACAGACAGGACAACCACAGAAACATAAACGGAGGCAACAGTAGGAAGCTTTCAGAAAGCACCCCAACACAGGGAGCAGATACCCAGCAACCAAAGCAAAGGCTTGTGTGTAAGCATGTGAAGCTGCACTGTGGATGCTGTCAAGTAGATTAGAAATGGGTGGAAGATTTATCTCTGCATACACAGACTGCCTGAGTTTTCTTCCAAAATTTTCAGGGGAAGTAAAGTTCTCTGCCTCTGAGGAAAATGAGTAATTTCTACAAGATACGTATTTTGTGCTTGAGCTCTCTTCTTTCACATAAAGGGCAATTATTTTTTTTCCTTTTCCAGGAAATAATTTTTTATTATTATTTTTTTTTTCCCATTTTTATTTTGGGGGTGGAGGGCAGTGCAGTCCAGAAGTGACCAGGATAATGCTTGTCCAGTGGTGAAAAGAGGTCCCTATAGGAAACATTTTTGCTGCTCCTGCTTCTCAACCCTGTGAAATGCCTGGAAGGCCTGGATAGATGTGCCAAAGGTACACATATGCACATGGGCGAGGGAGGTGACTGGAAAGAAGGCAAAAGATGGTAATAAATTTTTTTGGAGAAAGATTTTGACAGGAAACCACTCTGGAAGTCAGGTCGCCTGTGGAGACTGATTCATTTCAGCTTGAAGCACAAATGTGGTTGCTAGCCTAATCTCCACAAAGCCACAGAGAACTTCCAGTCAAGAGTTCATTAAGCTTTGACAAACTATATGCATAGGGCTGTGAGTGCTTGCCAGGCTCCCGTGAGACAGTGGAAAATATTTAATACACAGGCAAATATCTTAGAAGGGAAGGCATCCTTTCCTCATGTATTTCCACATAAAGCATTTTGAAAGATTTATTCAGCATAACTTGTTTATTTCCAAGATGCTGTGTAGCTTCCAGGAACAGCTCTGACCTTGGCTGAGGGTGGGAAATCAAGGAACTCAGCTCTAAAATCATCCTTCCCAAGCTGCTCTCAGGTTTGGTGGCACCGTTTTCAGCAGGAACTTCCCAGTTGAGTGCCCATGTGGATGGGGAAAAAAAATGAGAAGGGAAAAAAAAAAAAATAAGAAAGGGAAAACCCCCATATTTCTATTCAGCAGCTCAGCCCTCACAAAGTGTTACTGTGTTTCCTTTCCAGGGAAGTGCCTAGGGAATTAAGAACTTATTTTCTTAAGGGGTACCTGCTTCAGTTGTTTCCGATGATCTATTTTCACTTCCCTTTTTAAGCAAACTAATTCACCTCATGCAGTCAAAGCAAAAATCAGCAGCCAAATTAGATCATATTTATCAGCATAAGGTAAAATAGTAGTGGTTTCATTTTTTGAACGTTTTTATCTCAATGGCACAATTTGGAGCAAGTCCAAACACTCAGAAATTCTGTAAATTTGCTTTTAAGAGCCCAGCAGGGGGTTTCCACAGAAAGTGCTTCAGTATGTGAAAGAATTTCTGAACAGCAAAGCCCATTTACTACAAGATCTAACGTGCTATTTTGAAGTGTGATTTGTGGAAGTCTACGCTTCTGGCTGCTACTTCCCACCATTATGTTTTCATTAAAAAATGCAGGAAAGTTTTCTTTTTTAAAAAAAAATATTACTTTAAATAGAAAAACAACCAAGCCTTTAATAGAATTGTTGCTCTAGCTTCAAGGACTTTAAACTTGTGGGGAGCAAAGCATCTTTTATTAGAGCTACTGGCAGCCCTTGGAAAAACAGACAAGTATTTCTTCAGGCCTGAAGCAGATATCATCAAAGCCCAATTCTGCTTAGTCCTAGAAAGCATGCTAAACTTTTATTCTGATGAAAAAATTATCACCCCAGGCCCCACTATGAACTCCCGTGGACTTCTATTAGAGAGCTGTGCTTTTAAAAGCTAATAAACCCTCCTTTCTTATGCTCTGGCATAACCCGGCAAGCTTGCCTAACTGCTGAAGTATCCTCAGCCAGTTGCATGTCAACTTGAAGCTGGAGGAGCATCAACACTCTCACATGAGGAAGAAGAGCTTTTGCGGTGGTTGAGCACCATGAAAAAGCCACATTCACTCATATGCTGCCACGCCACGCTCCTTTCTTGGCTTCCCATAGCTTTGCAGCCTGCCATACAGGTTGGATCCAAACCAGAGGGGTGGACATCTCATAAATCCAGTCCTACTCATGCCATACATAAAATCAGGCAGCCAGGTGATGGAGAAATCTTGGAAACGTCCTACTGGAGAAAAGGCTTTGCAGCCTCTGCTCAGCACAACCACAAATGCCCTGTGTCCCTCGACTGGGGCTCAGCCCCCACACAGCACCAAAGGATTCAAAGCCCAGGTAACTGTAGGAAAGTGTCCTTTATGAGCCTTGCTGGCCTCGGGAGCACAGTGCCTTCCTATGCCTATACCATGGGACTCTAACTGGGAATTAGTCCATTAGAGACTGTGACCTGCAATGTAAAACCGTACTTGGTTTTCAGATCTGGTGCTCACACCGCCATCCAAACAGCACAGCCTTTTCCCTGGCTCCACTGCTGCACCCCTGTGGGAGAGTACTTGCACAGGACATGGCCCCCACAGTTTTCAAGTGTTTTTTGGCTGGAAACCAGTGGATCATCACACTGTTGGTGAGATATGAAGGAATGGTGTAGTCTTCTTAGGAACAATACAAAATAATGCCTTTCCATGGTTTTCTTTTTCCTTTATGCATATATATAAAAAATATCAATTATTTTACATTTAGAAGAGCTGGGGTTTGGGGGTTTCTTACTAAATTGAGAATTTAATTATGTTTTTTTAAAAGTCATTGCTTCAAATAGTAGACTAAAAAATGGAGTCACTGCAGCTGGGGAGCAGGAACAATAGTCTTCAGGCAGCGCATGGCAAAAACCATCACAGGTTTGCCCCAGTCTCTAGCATCACCTCTCTCCAACTGTCACCAGCTCTGGAAGGGGAAGGGGAAGAGATGTAACGTGTCATTCAAACCTGGTTTTCACTCAAAAAAATACCCATAAGTATTAGCTACCAAAACAAAATTAATCTAATCAATAGCTTACCTAAATTTCATTAGCAACAAATTCATATTAAAAAAATAAAATATTTAGCAAATAGCTTCTTCTGCCCTCATGACGTTTTAGCTGGGTATTTTGACCTATCATTGCACACAGCTGAGAAAAAGCTGGGCTACCCACTTGCATTGATGGCTGAGAATATTGCTGAAGTGTCAACTTACCTTCCAGAAGTTCATAAGAAAAAGGAGATTGCCCACAACTTTTTTCCCTGTCACCATGCAAAAAGAATCCTTCAGAAATCCTCCCATACTCAGGCCCTGTTCTGCAGTACCTCAGATACATGTGCTGACAATGCACAGGCTTCAGAGGCTGTGCACCAGGGCTTTTTTTGGAACAAGAGGGAAAGGGTGCCTGGTCCCATCAAGCAAGGAGAGGTTTATCACAGAATCATAGAATAGTTTGGGTTGGAAGTGACCTTCAAAGGTCATCTGGTTCAACCTCTCCACAATGAGTAAGGAAATCTTCAACTAGATCTGGTTGCTCAGAACCACATCCAGCCTGGCCTTGAATATATCTCCAGGGATGGCACATCCACCACCTCTCTGAGCAACCTGTGCCAATATTTTACCACCCTCATTGTAAGACATTTCTTTCTCATGTCCAGCCCGAATCTGCCCTCTTTTAGTTTAAAACCCTCATCCTATCGCAACAGGCTCCGCTAAAAAGTCTCTCCCTATCTTTCTTACAGGCCCCTTTTAAGTACTGAAAGGCCATTTCATCCATCCTCCAATCAGGGAGCCGTTGGGTCCATCCTACCTCTTGCTGCGTGGGCTTGATCTGCACCTTGCAGTGGGTTTAGCATATGTGGCTGAGGAGATTTTTAGCAATGTGTGCTGGGGTATCGAGCCCAAGAGCAGCGTAGCTACTAGAGACAACAGCCATCTCTGCCACACCAAGGGCCAGCTTGGCTACTCGCCAGGATCATAAGCAAAGCAGTTAATTTGCATCTAAATTACTTAGGATTTTAATCAGAGATTAATAAACAAAGATTCTGGTAATTATTTATACAGATCACAGCAATAGCGCTTCACACGACACAGTGGCCAGCATCATCTGCTCTTGGGGCTGTAGAAAAATACAACTAGAAAAGAAAAACCTGCTGCTCTGCTGGAGCCGACTTCTCCACACACAGCTCTCACTCCAGCAATGGCAGGGACCCCCACTATAACACAGGGGAGATGGGGAGCACTGCATGTAGCTGGGTGTTTCTGCGAAGTCCCTGGCAGGAAGGATGCCATCACTGCCTGAACGAGGAGCTCAGGCCTGAGTCCTCTCCTCCTTCCTCTCCCCCTCATCCTCCTCTTCCTCACCAAGAGCCACCCTGCTTCAGCACAGCCCTGGCAGTCTCGGGCTGCCATCCAGACCCCCTGAATTGCCACACTTGGACCCCCTAGCATGAGGTGACGCTGCTAAACAGCCCCCCCACCATAGCAACAACCTTCACTGCTTCTTTGTAGCGCATCAAAGGAAAAGCCCAATGCATCAGTCTTTACTGGCAGAGGATCTCTGCCTATGCTGTGCCTTTGGCAGCTGGAGAGGCACTGGTGCGAGGCATTCACAGACAGGGAGAGTGGAAGAGAGGAAACCAGCTCTCCTCCACTAATGCTTCATGCTGAAATAACATAATGGCTGAGGGAGATGTATACTTCTCCATATTAGCCTTAAACCACAGATTTGTCAGTGGGTTGGTCCTCTTGATGTCCCCCTTATACTCTGTGGGTTTTTTGTCTTCATACATGCATATGCTTCAGTTTGGATAAAAAAAAAAAAACCAAAAATAAAATTAGAGATTGGACTCCAAGTTCTCACAGTAATCTCAACCACTTAGCTTTATGCTGCTAAAGTTAGTCACATAAAAATAGAGGATTTTGAATCAATACTGCCTAGAAACTGCTGTTGCAAATAAGAGAAAGGAAAATGGATATATCTCTTTACCTAAAGAAATGCAAGACAAAAAATTCCCTGAGCACAGAGATGTTCTGCACAGCCACATCAGTACACTTAACAGAGTGAGGACAAGAGAGACTCCCTTATACAATAAATTAGCAGCTCACTTGTCCCTGTTTAAGGAGTCACATCCCTTGACACTGCTGAAGAAAAAACCTGCTTTAACAGGAAGGTACTGGAACACATCACTAGCACGAAGGACTCGCATGTTTTTCCAAAAAACTTGAATGGATCTGGGCTTTAAGTTTCACTTCCCTCAGCAATGCTAGGCAAGAGCAGGCACAGCAAGACTATTTTAGCTTATTTTTTGTTAGTGGCTTGCAAACAGAAACTCAACAGCTTAACAGTTTAGCACAGCTGGTGATATTCAGCTTCAATGACTAAACGTGCCTGAAAGATGTCGTAGCAGACTTGGAGGATTTCACATTTATTCTGCCCAAAGACCTGCTTTAACACTGTTTGTCTCTGCAGGTAATTGGCCCTGCTCAGTCTCTGCATTCAGCAAAGAAAGACTCCAGATTTTTCTGGTCATGAGTAAAGGAGAGAGTGGTTTTCAGTCCATCTTGGTGGTAGCTTTCAAGATTTCTTTTCTAAGAAAAAGAAAGCAAATGAGTTTACAGCTGCTTCCGAGAAGGCCTTCCATGCAGGTACAGATTCACAGAGATAAGCAGAATTGTGGACAGGAGAGGGAAACAATAATTACTTTAAGAGATTTGCAGTTATTCTCTCCCTGTACATCTCTGGCAACATAATACACAATTCTTCTCCCCTCCCCACTTCTCCTGACCTGCTGGAGTTGTACCTGCCCTCACCTGCAACAAGCACCTGCCACCAGCACTGCCTTTTATCTCTGAGATGTTTCTGTTTGAGCTAGTACCTCCTGGCCTCGTCCCAACCTCCTCATCCTCCTGGGGCACTGGAGGGTGGGTGGCCCTTCCTCATCAGCACTCACTGCTCCCCACTGAGTACACTGTGAGCTATGGCTCCTGCGCAGATGACAACTGCTCCTAGTTCAGGTTACTTTACTGAAGGAAAATCTCATTCATCTTCCTCACTTCAATGTGCTCAAGATATTGTGCAAGCACCCTATCAACACCTTCCTCTAGATAATCCTGTGTAGCCTTGTAGGATGCTGAGTGGAAATAAGATGGATGAGATGAGTGGAAAAGAGCAGCTAGGACCTCTGGAGTAGCTGATAGGGCTGCTGCCTGATACAGTTGTGCACAAGGACACAAATTTGTGCCTCTTTCTCAGTGCTGAAGACAAAATTCAGTGAAAAGACCCATACTGCCTCCTCTGAAATTTTCTCCAGGTTATAAAATCCCTCCAAAATTCAGGTTGGAAGGGGCCTTGGGAGGTCCCCTACTCAGAGCAAGTCCAATTAGAAAAAGTTGCTCAGAGCCCTGTCCAGTTCAGTTTTGAGTGTGTCCAAACTGGAAAAAGCACAATGCCTCTGGGCAGCCTGTTCCAGTGCTCAGCTACCTTCTCTGTGATATTTTTTCCTTCTATCTGATCAAAATTTCTCTTGCTGAAATCTGTGTTCCTGTTCTCCGAGAGGAGCCTGGCTCCACACTCTCCCATTCGGTAGCAGCAGGCAGCAAATAGATTCCTCTCTTTGCGGTTTATTTTCCAGGATAAAAAAATCCTGCTCCATCAGCCCTTGTTCATACAACAAGTGCTCTTGTCCTCACTACCTACCTTCCTGGCCCTCCGCTAAGGTCTCTTCAGTGACACCTCCCTTAGAATGGGGTCGAAAACTGGAGACAGTGTCTCCAACACAGTCTCTCCACTGATAGCCCCAGGAGTGCCAGTGCCTCCATGGTAAGGGATCTCACCACCCTGTGCCTGAAAAGAATGCTTCAGCTAGGCAAGGGCTCTGTTGGAGCCAATGGAGATGTCCCTGGCACTGGGAGGCAGCCTCCAGTAGATCAAGAGAAGTAATTATCTCCATTTACTCTTTCCTTGTTAGACCACATCTGGACTGCTGTGTCTAGGGGTCCCTGATTCAGGGAAGTTATTGATGACCCAAAAAGAGCTCAGCAGAGGACTACCCAGCTGGAGCACCTTGCCCTGTGAGGAGATGCTGGGAGATGTGGGGCTTGTTCAGCCTGGAGAAGAAACAGCTTCAGGGAGACCTTCCAGTGCCTACAAGGAGGTTATTGAAGAGATGGAACGCTTCACTGAGATGCATGAGACAGAACAAGATAGCGGTCTGGTCAGGCAGAAGCAAGTGCCATCATCTCACAGAGGATTCAATGTGTGCCAGCCCTGGGCCTGACACCACCTGAGGGCCTGAGGGAAGGAGGTGTGTAAAACACCCTGGAATCAAGGGATGTTGACTTTTTTTTTTTACAGCAGAGTGGGGGCCATTAGGATCCTTGTGGCCAGGAAGAGGAGAGAGGTGCACCTGCCTCCTCATGCAATGAGTGGCACCATGGGCGCTGAGGAGTTCCGGATCTTTGGCATCACCCTGTACTTACTCTCATCCATGACTGCCAGACAGGGGTGCTATCTGATGTGATGAATGCCCTAACTGCAGACACCGTGGTCTGTCTCAACCTTAAGTCCAGTGTAAGCCATGCAGGCTCCTTCTTGGGGATCAGGAGAAGCATGACTCTTATGAGAGTGGGACCTGAAAAGAGGGCAGGAAGAACAGTCTACAGCACGCTCCTGTGCTGTCCCTGTGAGTGCTACGCTGAATGCATCAGCAGCATATCCCTAACTGGTATCTTGATTGGCCTTCAGTTCTTTTGTCCACCTCCATCATGGAGAGGAATGACACACCAGAAAATTTCCTGCATCCTGACTGTAAAAATAGAGTCAAAGTAGGACATTTCCTCTACTTCAAGGGCTCATTCTTTGTTACTGAAGCACATTATGTAGCAGTTTGCAATTAAAACCATCAACAGCATGGAAGGCCATACCACAATAGCTTTGTAGTCAATTATTTGATTTATAATTAAACATGCAGAATTTCAGCTTACTGACTAGAAAGTAGGACAAGTACTTTCTGTTCGTCTGGTTCTAAAAAAAAAAAAAAAGAAATTAAAAAAAGGCAGGAATCGAGGCTGTGTTTTCTGTATCATAGATAATTTCTCTCCTCCAGCCTGTCTAGACAATGAGCAGGTTAGAACAAGGTAAGTTTTCGGATGCAAATTTTAAGTATTGCCATAGCAACCATTAGAACCCCCCCCAAACCCAAGCAGCTGGTGGCTATGAAAGCTCCTTGGCCATCTGGAAAGGGAAGCTGGGTAAGACACAGAGAGTACTGCAACATGTGGGTCAGATTGGCACAATCCTTCCATGTGATGACGTTCTCCTCAGTTCATCAACGCTTTTGTAAGCTGATTCAACACAGTAATACTGCACAGTGAGCCAGTCCTTTGAATTGACCCTGAGGACATCAATTTCCAACTACTTTTTCACTCACACACCCATGCCATGTTGTACATCCCTTCCTTCCTTCCCCACCTCCATCTCAGATGGCGAGGAAGATTTAAAGGTGGCTCTTGTGTCAGAGTCCTCCAAAGGACACAACACTTCCCTATCTGTCAGCTCTAAAATAAATGATAGGATGAAGAAAAGACCAGATATGTGACTGTTCTCAATCTGGCTGGCACTGTGCCCTTGTGGCCAAGAAGGCCAATGGCATCCTGGGGTGTATTAGAAGGGGGGTGGTCAGTAGGTCGAGAGAGGTCCTCCTTCCCCTCTACTCTGCCCTGGTGAGACCACATCTGGAATACTGTGTCCAGTTCTGGGCCCCTCAGTTCAAGAAGGACAGGGACCTGCTGGAGAGAGTCCAGCGCAGGGCAACTAAGATGATTAAGGGAGTGGAGCATCTCCCTTATGAGGAAAGGCTGAGGGAGCTGGATCTCTTTAGTTTGGAGAAGAGGAGACTGAGGGGTGACCTTATTAGTGTATATAAATATATAAAGGGGGAGTGTCACGAGGATGGAGCCAGGCTCTTCTCAATGGCAAACAATGATAGGACAAGGGGTAATGGGTACAAACTGGAACACAAGAGGTTCCACTTAAACTTGATAAGAAACTTCTTCTCAGTGAGGGTGATAGAACACTGGAACAGGCTGCCCAGGGAGGTTGTGGAGTCTCCTTCTCTGGAGACATTCAAAACCCGCCTGGACACATTCCTGTGTAACTTCATCTAGGTGTTCCCGCTCTGGCAGGGGGATTGGACTAGATGATCTTTTGAGGCCCCTTCCAATCTCTAGCATACTGTGATACTTTACTTTGTTTAAACCTCCAACTCCTAGCGGTTCTGAGGCCAGGCAAATACATGTGGGGCAGTACAGTCTCTGCTAAGCACATCAAGTGCATCTCTGTAGTCAGGCCTTGCAGTTCTTTCAGCTGGCTTTCAGGTTTTATGCGCATACAGTCACACACAGCCTATTGCATGGGCATCCAGTACACAGCACGCAGTCTGCTAGTGCTAAAACCAGTTTTTACCCACCTGATGAGTAGAACACTATACTGGATCCTGCCAATTCATGCTGTCTTCTCTGAGAAGCGGTAAGGCTTGACACTTGACTCCTGAAGGCTGTGACACTTTCCTAACCACTTCACACAATTAGTCTTGAGGGCCTTTTTAAAAATTTTCTGTAAAATGTACTCTCCACTGCTCTCCCGTACACATTAGATTACATTTTTATCTTCCACAGCTTTGATAGAGGCCACTAGAAACTCACAGACTCTCTGCCTCCACTGGGCACACCAGGAAGCTTATGAGGGCCACCAGCTTCCAGTTCCTCCGGGATTTCTGTGTTCATGTAGTGAGAATGAATGCTGAGTCACAGTTCAGTGTCCAAGATCCCAAACATCTGTCTGTGAGAAAGAGGTTTTGTGTATCTATACAACTAGTTCCAAAATGTACTTTCATGTGAATACAGTCTGATTTGTGCTCAAGACTTGGATGCTTTTTCTACTCATAAGCACCATGTGGAGGGCCTATAGCATCACTGGAGCAGGAGAAAGACTTCAGGTTGTGAGTGGCCAAACATGTGCATGTACCTGATGTGTTTTCATACCTGGAGAACAGACTTAGCTGCCTATATAGACAAAACTATCATTACCTTTCACATACTCTGGCTTTTGAACATCTTTTATTACTTACTCTTGAAAAAGATTCACTTTTAGGGTCATGATATGACAGTAAAATAAGACCTCAGTAATATGTAACTTTTCCACCCCTTGACAGTAGAAAAGGGGCTTTACTTGGTGATTTGTACATTGAGGCATTTGTATGCCTATTGCTACTCTGCCTTTAAACAGTGATGATGAACTGTTGCTCTTTATAGACAAGACTACACATTGGGTTATCAAAAGAACCTACATGCTTGCATGCAGTATTTCAGGAAAGTGAAGCAATAATGCTTCCCAGTGAATCATTTTGGGAGCCAGGTTTCAGCTTGATCAGTAATAAGTATACCTCAGCGCAGAAGTAGCTCCTCTCTTATCACCAGCCTAACCCAAGCATAGTTTCCAAAAGCTTGGATTATTTTGGGTATCACAGTGGTTGCTCATGCAGAAGAGGCAGATTTCTATCTTGAGAAGGTTGTAAGAATTGGCTGTATACCTCGCAAAGGTTCAGTGGAGCTCAGAGGTGATCAGCTTATGGGTCAGGTTGCATGACTGGAAAATCAGTGACATTTAATAAATGCCAAAGAAGAAATACTCTTTTTGTGTGTCAGCTGCAATTAGCACAACACTAAAAATATTCAGCATGGTTAAAATTTTCATACAAAAAAAAGCAAACATGCACAGAGTAGAAATTACTGGATTTAAATGCAATAAAAAGGAAAAAAGCAGAAATTGCCACGTATAAAAAAATACATTTCGCTTGATTCATTCTTCCTGCTGAAGCCCCGTTCCCAAGCAGACAGTCAGCAGTGGATTTTCCCCCCTATTTTCATGTGGAGTACCCAAGAATACATGCTCCAAAACCACAAAGATCAAATGTTGGAGTTCTAAATAAGGGTTATGTCCAGTATTACTGCATCCACCAACAAAATCAATTGTTATGAATAAGATTAAGGCCATTTAACCATATTTTCCTTACTTTGTCATCCAGCAATTTTTTCCCAAATTGACTTTTCAGCTGCACAGGGCAGCATTTTAAGTATGAGGCAACCAACTGGGATTTTTGTATGACTAAATGTTTTCCCCTTGGGTCTGGGAAATGTTTGCATCAGCTGTTGCCAAATCATGTCTGCCTCTCAGCTAGTACAAGGCCATGGCCTTTTGCTTGGAAGGGGGTGATGTTCTTCTCAGCACACTAAATTGGGCATGAGGTGGCTCAGAGTGGCATGGAAAACTCTTCTTCCTCCCAAACCACTGTGTGGGCCTAACGCTGTACCAGGTATAGCTATTTACCTCTTTATAGTGGAAAACACTATTTTCCCATGCAGGCCCAAGTCAGCACGCAGTGATGGGAGCTGCAAAATGCAAGGCTGCTTTTTAAGCAGCTTAAGGGAGCTTCAGCCTGAGGTGGAATCCAGGTCTTCTCCATGGGCCTCTCCCTTGTGCTTCCTGGTGAGATGGGAGCATCCTTTTATTTTTCAGACAATTACCCAGAGCACCAGCAGAGAACAGAAACCCCTGTCTGGGCTGCAGTCTCTGGAAGGAGATCACTGGCACAACTGAACTACAGGGAAGACCATCATACTTAGGCACACATTCCATCCAGGTGGTAAAACTTCCACCTGGCACTGCAGTGTCACATCAGCAGACTGTGGGGACCATCTCATGCGCATCTATCCACGCAGCAAGCGTGTGGGGTTTACTGGCACACATTTGGTGTGACAAAAAGCCAGAAAGAGTTTGGAGTTCACCTCCCAGAAGTGCAGCAATCTTCCCCTCAGTGCATCCCCCCATGCTTCATCCAGCCACCACCAAATCTTGCAGTCAATGGCCTGGAACTATATTGGCAGGACAGAGCAGACGTGCCCACTGTGGCCAGGGATTCTGAATGCTACTAGCCACCATCATTGTACTGCTCTTCTCCTCCCCCAAGTACCACCACACTTCTTCCTCACTGGCCTTAGGCTATTTTGTTTGGTAGACAGACTGGAGTATTTCCTGATGTTCTTTCTCATTAACACCCCAGCCCTCCGGTGAAACACTGAGAGGTTTCCGTTCATCTCACTTGCCATTTCACCAGCTGTAACCTGAACCCATGACCGCTGGCAAGTACTGAATGGTTCCGTTTTGCCCGTTCACTCTCCTGTGGTCGTAATTTCTCATATGTGGATGGCAGTTGCCTCCTTCGTGGTTTCCCATGCATATCTTTAATACAAGAGCTAATCGCAGACAACCTTTATCTGGGGCAGTCTAAGAAGGCAGTAAGTGGTAGCTGATTTCTCCCCAGAGCTACATATGTATTTTCTTTTCTCTGGCCAGTGTGCATGAATCATTTCCCATAGCCAGGTGTCTGAGTCTTACCCAGTGTGGCCTGTCTCTCCCCCAGCAAGCCAGTGTTCTCATTTAAAATCTGAGAAACAATTTGTCTCTGAAAGCATGTAGAAAGCCCAAGTAGTTCTCATTGGTAATTGGCACCGAAACATGGTTGTCTTTTTTCCACAAAGCTTTCTAGGTCTCATTACTGGAACTTCATTTCTAACAGCCACATTGTCGAACATTGACTGGCATATTAAATATTAAAACAAATGCAGCAAGTGTCAAAACCCAGTCCACGTTGCCAACCCTCACGCCTTGTTTTTTCATTATGTTCATTCACTTGCAAAATTCACTTGCTTATTTGTGAGGAGTGTGAGAGCCATTAAAGAGCATTAGAAAGAGGATCTGCTGAAACTGAGGAAGAAAAGCTTAAGCTTCTGCACAGAAGAGAGGGAGGGGAACTTCTGCATGTTGGTTTATGAGCTGCATAATTAGGACTGCACATACTACTGGGAGAACAGAACTCGCCTGGAATACAAGCTTGTGGTCCAGAACCAACCTCATCCTGGAAATGCTGGTGTCCGCCATGCGGTTTCTCAGCCATGGTTAGGATAATTAAACCTGCAGACTCGAAAGCACAGTGAAAGAGGAGAAAGAATTTGTGGGAAGGAAAAGCCGCTTACATTGTGTTATCACTCAGTGAAGGTAGTGAAGGATTTAGGCTGATTACACACACTACACCTAATCTTTCATTCCCCAGCACCTACCTCTTGCAGGGGCTCTTGTCAGATAATGAGGAGTGGCACACGGTGTGAAGTGTCAGGCCTATCTAATCGACGCTGTCATCGCCACTGTCACAAGGAAGCACTATGGGAGATAAATTCAAGCCCAACTGGTGTTTAGAAGGATTTGGAGGCTGTTTGTTGCTATTTTAATGCAGATTCTCTAACAAAGAGGCTGGAGGAAAACTGCTGAGTTACTGATCATGAGAAACAATTTCAGCTAATTAGTGTTTCTGACCCATATTAGAAGAGTATGCATTTTTTTTCTCCATAGGTGATTTTAAAATTTATCTTACAAGCTTTAGTCTGATGTAGAGAACTTGCTGTAACTACCAGACTTAGCATCTCACTACCTGGTTTTGGGACCTGCTTTTAGCAAATTTTATGCAGCTACCCCAAATAGTCTCTGGCTTTTCAAAAGTTAGATATAAACTCCATTTCATGACACCATCTCAGCTCACATGGACAACTGTATGTAAAACAAATGCATGCATTTTTTTTCTTTTCAGGACTGAAGTTTTTTCAGGCAAATTTTTCTTTTCAGGACTGAAGTTTCAGTTTGATTCTTCCAAGAGATTATTATAAATGACTGTGGGAAAAATGAAAAAAAATGCTTGTAGAGTTCTTTCATAATGCTTGCACTGAGAAATATAATAAAAGGAAAATAATTCTCCTTTTGTCTCTATTTTCTTGCATAATCCTTGGTGTTAAAGCTGTGATTGTATCTCTAAGCCTTTTTCTTAACAATTGCTAGTTATAATGTGCCAGCCATATTCGCACAGATAATAACCTCAGACCTGATCATGCAGAGGTTTACACCCATGTTTGAAGTTCTCTACTGTAAACAGCCTCCTTGACTTAGAAGAAATGCTCCTTGTACAGAAAAGTTGAGCCTGTGAAGTCCTAAAAGCGGACTGGAAGTCAGCACCTCTCAAGTGGTCTCATCCAGCTCAGTCCTAAATAATCTGTGCAGAAACCTCCTTGATGCCTGACATTTGCAGAATTCTAGCCCCACAAAAACAAATAGCACAATTTTGGCCTCAATCTGTGGTAACTTAAGATTAAAAGTTAAAAAAATGTTTTCGTATTTATTTTTCCTGAGCCAATGAAAGGAATGTTTGACTGTCCATGGTGCTAACATTCATTAGCATCTTGGAACATACACAGCATTTGCTTTGTTTGCAATGAGTGCAATTATTGTTTATAGGACTGAGAAATGAAATTCCTGGAAGTTAAACTCTCCAGCCCACAATATCCCTTCATGTGTGTCTGTAGGACATGGTGATGCAGCAGCTGTTCAGCCGTCCCTGGTGTGAGTTGCAGTGGGGTCACACTGCAAATGGCTGGGCCAGATGTGGGGCACTCACCACAGCAGGAATATTATATCCATGTTCACCCTACTAGGCATCTGGTGACTTGCATACAAGGCCTTCTTAAGTTCAAGATGTGCGATGTCACCCTATGATCAGTGTTACACCAGAGAGTAGCAAAACACCCACCTTTAAGTCAGCTTTGCTTTCCTTCAGCAGACAAACAAGGGCCCCAGTAAACCTCAAGCCTGAACTGCAGATTTTCCTGTAAGCAAATGAAGCATGAGCAGACAATGCAGACTGTGGACCAAATGGGCTAATCTGCTGAGGCCAATAACCACACGTTTTCTGCAGCTGCACGTCTGAAAGCCTGAAGACTTTTTTCTGGATAGGCAGAAAATCAAACCATATTCTTGGAGTAATGAAGTCTGTTGGCTGACCACAGTGGAGGTTTGAAACCCTTTTCATCATCCCAATTCTCACCTGCAGCATCCAGATTATGATTCTGGATGGTAAAACCCTGCTGTTGAGCTAAGGTCCACATCTCTCTTTAACTGATCAAACGTTTTGAGAGGTAATATCATATTTTGTTTCAGAAGAGGAAAACATAGAATGATTTGTGTTTTCTGGATGCATGTTTTCTGTTGCCGAAAAACATTTTTAAAGAAATATCATACATAGTCATTTTTGGTAAATCTAGTACAACAGAAATTTTGCATAAAAACATCATGCAAACTCTGCTCCCACTCACCCCAATCAGAGACTTCACTGATTGAACACGAAACACTCATCATCAGGTGAAGACCAATACGTGGATTTTGGTGTATTTCTTCAAAGAAATAAATTATAATCAGATTACAGTGATTACACCCTGTAAGGCCCATAAACAGCTTCTCAGTCCCTCTTTTGAGAGAAAACAAAAGCAGAGCTGTTCCCAGCAGACTTACATTCCCCATGCAGGGATCCCTACACCCACAGGAAAATCCTAAATGCTCCAGAAGCCAAAATACTTCTAAAAAACCAGCTTTATAAGATAGGCTTGCTCTGCTGCCTTGTGACTGAAGTACGACCTTAATTATCCAGAAATAATTATAATGTCATAAAGACTCTTCTGCATGCCGCTGAGAGGTGGATGACAACACATATACTGCCACAACTTTTCTCTCATCAGCTGGGAGTCCAAACATGTGCTAAGTCCCACAGGGCTTACAGCACTGCAGGAGGCACAGCACCATGCGCCAGTGGCTGTGCACTCACAGCAAAGGACCACGTAAGAAATGGACAGCCCATTCTTATGCAGAAGATCCCAGCAATAAATGAGGGAGGGGAAAAAAGAATAGATTCAGATTAGTATTAAATAAACTCAAAGTTTAATACAATTTGTTTGTTGGTCTCTCGGTCAACTTCACTCAAGGCCTTAAGTTCAAGCATCTACTTTGCTACTTGGTTCACACCTTTCTATTGGAAGCAAACCCGAACTAGAGCTATAGGTAGGATTGTTGAAATAAGACATTGTATGACTGAACTATATCCTAACATACTCAAGCTTTAGGAAATCCAGGTTTCTTTGCATTCCTTGTGGCTTTAGGCCCAGCTCCACTTTTCTTGTCCTTCACTATTTTTCCAGCATGACTTGACATAACCATGGATTTCTGGTTATTGGCATGGTTTAGTGTGGGGTGTCCCTGCCCATGGCAGGGGGGTTGGAACTAGATGATCTTAAGGTCCTTTCCAACCTTAACTATTCTATGATTCTATGATTCTATGATTCTATTTTCCCATTTGAGCTATGATGTTGCAGTTTATCTCCACTTGTTGGTTTGCAGGTATTAATTCCAGTTTAACAAAAGTCACCAAATACATATTTTAATGAAAAATAGCTCTGTATTTTTCAGTTTATCCTCTGAATCAGATTAGACAATCAGGTGAGCATTTCTGATATGCTGTGTGAATTGTGAGCTATGTCTTATCCATGCCCATGTCTCTACAGATGGAATTGAATTTGGGAAAAATTTGGTCCATAGCATATCCTCAAAAAGGAAGGAAATTCATTTAAGATAGAATCCATGTTTATTTGTAAATGGAGAGGTCACCAGATGGGGAAGACCACCCACTGTGGGGGCCAGGACTGACTAAGCACTCCCCTCAGATACACTCTTCAGAGCAAAGAAATCATCCTTGCAAGCAACCTGTTAAGAACCTGTAGGCTGAAATCTGTACATGAGATCCCTTCACCGGACTTTTAAGAAAACCAAGCATCACTGCTTACAGCTGGCTCTCTCCCTCCCCCACCCTCCCCCCTTTGTTTTTTTATTTCTGTAAGTTTAGCCAAGAGACTTGAGTGGGCAAAGAATATGAGCAGTTGCTTTGGACAGGAGGAAATCTGTAGGTTGCTTTCCAGCTATGGGGTAGAAATAGGTGATAGTGGCACCATTCGTATCTGGTACAAAATGAAGTCATTCTCATCAAGTAGAAATATTAAAGCTGTTCCCCTCGACACAGAAGGAACTGCTCCTGCATAGTCTTAGGCAGAAGGAGGAGCATGATTCCCTGCACAGGGAATCCAGGTCCAGGCATCCAAAGAGAAAAACTAAGAAAAATAATTAAAGTGGATGTTAGAACACTGATTTTAAAGTCTATCACAGATCGCAACTGTGCAGACAGGTAAACTGAGAAAGAGGCAGGAGACTTTGGGAATAGCGTTGCTCTATCAGAAGACTCTTCCCATGTTTGAGGACATAGTCACAGTATATTTCAGATGATCCCACTGAACTATCACATTTTATTCCTTCCCAATGGTAAATGAACAGACAGAAATGGGTGCTGTACTCGGTCTTATGTCCATGGAGGCCTCTAATTCTTGTGACTAAAAATAATAACATGTGGACCAGCCAGGCAGCTCACTGGATCACAATACATAAGGAATGGGTTCAGACCTTTTTGATACTGATTACTAAGAAGGAATGCCTCACCCTACAGGGTCTGGGGTGAAAACCAACAAAGTGGCTTGTTGACTACCACAAACAATGTATGTCCTGAAGTCCTTAAATAGAATGCCACAGAAACCTACAAGCCCCCATTGCCAGTGCATCTTTTAGGGTTACCTTTATACCTCTCTTCAGAGCTGAATGTCTCTCACCTTTCTAAAACTCCTAGACCCTGTGTTCCCTTACTCTATCTCCAGAGTAGCTCAGCCTACATGCTCATGTAAATTTGTGGGATATAATCTGTCCAAACTCAGACAGTTCGTGCTGCTGAAAATGATCATGTTTTACAGCACAGCTTATGTATTACAGCAAAGGGTAACTTTGGGGGAACCATCCCCAAAATACTGGAGATCTGCATTTAATTCTGTCCTCAGATGAGGGAATCAAATTCATTCTTATCTTGAGATGGACCATGCAGGACAGGATAGCTCTTCTCACTGCAGATAATTTGAAATTTATGTGGCCAGAGAAAAGAGGATCCAGGCACTGCTTCAAAAATTATCTGTAAATTTCATTAAAAAAATCTCAATGGCGCAGCACTTACTTACATTTTCCTCTCTTCGTTGCCTAATTAATATGTACTGATTACATGCAAAGCAGAATAGCTACAAGATGCCCTGGTGTTGCCATATATCTTCTTTCAATATGAAGTCTGGTTTTGGTCTTCCTTACCTAAATGTTCCCACAGTGCAAGTGGGCTCACATCTTAAAATGCCTCAGAGACACCAGGATCACAAGGAAAACACGGGCAAATCTTCAAGGTACCAACCAAAGCAAATGCTGTTCTTCATATTTACTAATTCAACAGCTACATTCTGCCAGATGATTTAGCAATGTTTTCACATTAAAATCCTTATCTAATCTTGCTTATCATGATGGCTTTTGAGAATCCCTTGTAAGGCGCTGACCCTCCTTACATATGTTGCAGAAAACCTAATGTCTCACCAAGATGTCCCTCGTGCGATGCTAACCATTGGCCTTGGTGAAAAGTTTTGTCCTCCCTACCACCCCTCTCTTGCCATCCAGACTTTTAGAGTTTCAGCAGTAAACACATCAAAGCCCAGAAAGATATAAATGTAAGTCAATGGGATCCCCTGTGACCTCCTGCAGTGGTTTGTGCTTCATGCACATACTCCTGAAGGCTCTTGCACTTTAGTTTGTATGCTGAGCCTGGGAGGGATGACCCATGCCCGAGAAGTGCCCGTTTCCTCCATTAACTGGAGCCTGGTGTGACTGGCTTACGCCAGTGTGGGCTTAGTCTTTTTTAATCTTCAGTCAGTTGGATTACATGCATGATAGCTAGTCACTAATGGCATCTAGCTACTAATGTCTTCATCTACACCAATGGAACATCAGTGAGGTGTCCCATTAACTTCAGCTGGCATAACCACATATGCCAAAGTAGACGTGAAGAAATTCTTGCAGGTCTTGGGAAGCTAAAGCAATGTGGCCTGATTTCCCAGAGAGTCTGATGAGTGCTCAGATCTCCTGTTGAATTCAAAGGAGCTGTAGGTTCTCAGCACTTCAGAAAATCAGTCTGTGCCAGACTTTTTTTACAGAATGATGTCGTGCTGCACTTAAAAATAAACATTTTTCCCCCTGCCCCCTCTCTGTGTCCCATTTTAACTTACCTTTTTCCACTGGATTTTATCCATAGCTTTCTTGGTATGAGCAAAGGAAACAAAATGCCTAAGGTTTAATTAGAAAGTAATTTTTCAACCTACAATGTAAGTGAGGTTTTACAACCCAGAAAAAATGTTGCAAAGCCTGTTATTCTTAGTTATAAAATAAATATGCAAGTTATGTCACCATGCTTTTCATAAATATCTTCCAGCTGTTCTTTTTAATAAAGAAAAATATGAATCCTTCTGTATTACCCTGAGTTTAAAGTAGCTCAAATGTTTGGTCTACCAAATGTGACAATGTCCCTTTAAGTTTTCTGGGTTTTGCGGAAGATCTAGCCCTGGGGTTTTTTGGCTTAGCCACAGTACTTGTCAAAACCCTTCAGACTCTCTTACTGAAGTGGCTGATGCTGAGTGAGGGTTTTGTTTTGGGTTTTTTTTTCTCCAGAATGTCCTTATTTCCCGCTCCAATTTCATAAGAAAATGTGATTGTGTCAGAATTTTCCTTTAGAGAGAATTTTCATTTTACGTATCTGACAGATTTTCAATTTCATGCTTTGATTTGAAGTTTCTGTGATTCTTTTCCTCTTACATTTTAATCTGACAGCCTGGAAGGCTAGGGAGACCTATTCTCAAATGGTTAAAGCAAAAGGTTTTTACATCAGGAGATCTGGGTCCTATTTCTGGTCTAATCTCCAGCCTTGCTATGTAATTTCAGCAATATGAATATGTGTGTGTGCATGTGTGTGTCTCTTTGTGTCTCTGTGTCTGTGTGTATTTTGCTGTGTCTCATCCTATAAATATATAAATAGGCATTTAAATAGATAACTATATTCATAAAAGGAAGTAATGCTTACCCACCCTATTTCTATTAATGCTTTTGAGTATTTTAAGCTTCTTGGCTGTGGAAGGAAAAAAAAGACATTAAGGCATGTGAGCATTATGGTATCAGTTAGCTTGTTCTTTTCAGCAGTTGAATTTTGACATATTTAAAACTAAGTCTGCATTTGCCAAAGTTTTGCATGTCTGCACATTCACGCAATATCCTAAACACGTAGTGTTTAGGTATCAGTGAACAGGTAGGGAGGGCTTCAGGCTGCATAGATAAAAACACATGATTTCTTCCTGCATCTTTGGCTTCTGCTGAAGTGGCTCCTAAAACAAGTTTAGGCTTCCTGGACTGAGAGACATCTTTCACAGGGGCTGCAGCCACTGCTGAATAGGTGTTTCAGAGGGCATGTGAACATTGCCACAGAAGTTTCCTGTTCACCCAATGGAGGGAAATCTAGGTGCTTCTGTTCCTAGAGTTTATCTCCTTGAAGACTCTTGAAGACATGCACTTCTCAATAGGGAAATGAGGTGGTTACTTTAAAAAGACTATTTGATCAGATGCCAAAAATGCAGATGTAAACTACATGCTTCTGTTGGCTAGATCCCTATCATAGAGCTGTGAATATCTGGCTGTAGAGCTTCAAAAGTCCTTCATCTGATCCTCATTTGGTGGCCATTAATATTCTTATTTTTCTGTGTTCATAAGTGAGGAATTCTTCACTAAGAAAATCTATCTGAATTTTTAATTTAAAAAAGAGGTCAGTTCAAAATGCATTACAGATCAAACTGCTGAACTTTGAAAACACTGCTCCATGAAAATCGATTATCAGCACTCCCAGCCAGGCTCAGAAGCTCAGCGCTTGCAGGCTGTGCCATGTATTTGTAATTGATTCCAATGCTTTCCTCTTCCAACTGTCAGACAGAACTGGGAAGGGAACCTGGAAAGCCACAATTTTGCTTTCACAGTTCAACTATTCTCTCATTCATGAATTAGATAGGAACTATGGGACTATTTACAATTTGGTTATTATCTGAAATGTGATCTGTGTAATTGGTCATATCATTCATATTTATTCTCTCTCAGGCCAAACAATTCCAAGACCATAAAAGAGGTTTCAGTCTTGTCCCACCAGCCTTGCCAGTGAGACTCCCCAGGTGATCACTATCAGATGTGTTCTCACATGATTTTCATTTTACAGATTTATTTTCTGGCAAAAGAAAAAGATAGGAAAATTCATCTATTCCAATGTTGGTGGAAAGCACATAAAAGGAGATCTGATACTACAAAAAAGAATTCGGTTTTGTGTTCAAATAGTGGTTTTTATCAGCATTAGTTCATTCAGAGGTGTTCCGTATCCTGCTCATGCAGAGATGATCAGATCTGATGAATGATCTGGTTTGTTTTCATTCATATTCATTTGAAGGAGAATACTAAGAGTGTAAGGAGAAGTGTGGCTCTTCCATCTCTGGCTAAATACCCCAAGAACAAAAGTTTGGAGCACAGGAGAGATTGGTTCAGGTTCTGTCAGGACCGCATAACCAAAGGAGGTCATTCTTGGTCTTACAGAGGGACAGTAATCTCTTGTTTGTGAGTTTACATAGGGTCTGCTACAAGGGGCTGGAGTGTAAGGGCAAATGGTACCCAGTGAGAGTAATACTCCTTAGTGAAAGGCACTGTATCTAGAAAGGGATATAAGATGAGAGGGAAATAAATTTGGAGAAGGGTGCGAAAAATATCAATTAACAGAAAAATGCACACTGTTTTAAGGCAAAAAATGCCGTGTTTTAATGAAGACAACCTGCAGCTTCAATAATATTCTTCCTTAAAAACAGAGATTTTTAAAAAAGGCTGCAACACTGGTAACCTGTTGTTAGCATTGGTTTTTCTGTCTACTAGGGAGGGAGCAGATCCAGCAGTATCTTCAGCTCTTGGCAGAGATGCAGAGCTATAGCAGAAGGAGAGCAGTGGCATGATCATGGTCCCTGGGGAGAACTTCTTACCTCTCAGTTAAAGTAAGGAAGTTTACCTTCAGCTGGGGAGGTGGAAGCTACCTTGCTCTTGCCAAATCTCATGTGAGATAAGGGTACAAATGTAGGTAGTTATTGCGAGCATATGTATCTCGTGGTTTTTTACAGTAGCTTATTGCACTATAACTTCCTGAATAATGTGCTGCATATGGTAACAGACTTAATTATGCTATTTTCCTTGAAATCTAGTCTTTTTCTGGTTTTGGTTGGTTTAGGAGAAGTGTGGGGAGGCAGCAAGCAGATATGGACTGCAGTGGGAGACAGTTGTATGTGTCTGGCATTTTTAAGGATTTCTTTTATATTGCAACCTTTTTCTCATCCAGCTATTCTTTCTTCTCACTGAGTTCAAAAGGCCAGCTAAGTTGTCTGTGAAGAATTCCTTCCAGAGATACTGCTGTTCCCCAAGCCTTGACATGCTCCACACATCAAAAGGCCTGGGTGCTCAGTGCTGAACAGCACTGCTCACTGCAAGGGACACCCTTCTCCCAGAGACATGACCTATCTAGTCTTGTATGGCACAGGGAACCCTTAGAGAGCCTTTTCCCCTCCTGGCAATACAGTTAAAATTTATTGGTCTCTGGTAAGATCTCAACGTAACACAGAAAAAAACCAGCAGCCTTTCAGTTAGAGGAATAGCAGATCAACCAGCCCTCTTTTCATTTCTCTTCCAGTTCATTCCCTATGCTTCCTCATCACTACCTAAGCCTTGATGTCTTTGCTTGTGGAAGGAGTTTATTGGGTTGGCTTTTTAAAAAATGTGTGTCTTCCAGGAAGGTCTGGAATCCCAGCCCATACTTGTTCCTCTGCAGCAGGAACTTCTGCAGATAAAACACTGGGTTTATTGCAATACCAAGGACAGACATCTTCTAGGTGCTACTAGTTTCAGGGTCAGAGTTATTTCAAAAATCACAGAAATGCTAATCCATTAAAGAGTGTTGCAATATTGTGAGTATGGGCGCTCATGGACAACTCATTATCCTTCTGGGTAAGAGTGGTAACGCATAGCGCTCACCATCAGTAAGCAGGGTGTTTGCTTTGAGGAAGCCATGTGCCCTCTCTCTATGGTCAGTGGAAAGATCGTCATGTGGAAGGACAAGATCCCCCTTGTGCTCCATGGAGGGACATGGCATGGGACTGCTACAGCAGTGCTCTTATGATGGGATGCTAAGGCTAGATACTCTGAGCCCGGGAGATGTGCGGAGATGTGTGGGAGTATTAGGTCTGCCATAATGGGGCTGGGGGACAGTCCCTGTAGATGCTAGGGCAGACTGTCCCACTAGAAGTGGCCAGGGTTCCTCTTCATGCTGGAAGGGCTCCCAGTATAAATCACTGTGTGGGCAGTCTGGGTGATGAGGGGACTGGGCCCTGATAGCAAACTGGGAAGGGATGTGATTTTGATTTGATAGCTCAAAGGCACCTCAAGTTGTTGGGATTAATCATCTTTTGGAGGCATTTGCAGGTCCAGACGCAGTAAAGAGCCGAGACAGCCAGGCAGAGCTGTACACCCCACTTTCAGACTGCTACAACTACATTAGAGGAGCCCCACTGGTGTCTCAATGCTTTCCAGCCTCCACAGGTCTGATTTCTCCCCTCTTTTACTGTGTCTGCTGGGAAACAAGCCAAAGCCACACAGAGCTGGATCTGCTCCTGATGTTCCTCATGTTCCCACTGTTCATCTCTAGGGCTTTGGGCTGGCCCTTAGAGGAGCTGAGGTTAGCAGGGAAATTTGGAGCTTGATCAGCTTTCTAAAGGGGGGAGTTTGGATTTAGGGGTTGTTTCAATCCCATTTCCACCAGTATTTACTAAAATAATAAAAACTCATTTCTTCCATTAGCTTGACTTGCATTTGCTATGTTGGTGGTCTCTTCTTCCCCCTTTCTTAAAATCTTTCCTTATAAATTTAATCAAATCAAGTTTCCTAGATTTGCTGAGTGATTCCATACATTTCCTGACCACCCTTCTCTATATCTACTTTAGCTGTCTGCCTCTACTTCTCGCTGTCCTGCAAGGATCTTTACTGCACCCCCTAAACCCACCCATCCACAGCACTTCAGTGTCTCCTTCACAAGCACTGCGATAGGCTGAAGTAGACTTCACTATTTGATGGAGTAAAGCCAGAGGGTGTCCCTCCACTCCTCCAATGGAAAAAACCCTTTTCCTAACACGCAGCTCTGATTTACAGCTCCTGCCCTACGTAACCAGCAGCTTCCCATCACTTATCCCCTCTCTCTAGGTGGCTGGTTTCCAGACAGTGGCTCATCATGCCTGTCTTGAGGTAGACTACAAATTAGGAAACTCATTGTGTCACGCTGATGCATGGTGCTGGAGGTGGGAAAACAATGGCTTCCGTGCGCCCCAAGCCCAGGTGGTGGTGTGCCTACCATTTGGAGGTAGGGTTGCAGACCCCCAGCACCCAGGGCTTGCTCTCCAGAAAGGTTTGTGCTCCTTCTTCTCCCTACCTGAATAACCACGATCTACCTTTCTGCATCCTTTTACTTCTCTCTGGCTGAATGCCCTTTCTTGACCTTGCAGGAATGTGAGTGCGTACTAACCAGAGGGGATATATAAAACATGTCAGCTTATACATAATACCATGTGAAGGCACTTACCTGAGACACTGGGGCATGAAGACTACAGTATGCTGCTGGGGAGCAGAGAAATTTATTGGCGGCTTTAGGCCTGACAACCTTTGATAGCTGTCAGAGTGGCAGGAATAGAGGCAGAGACAGATTTGTGCTTCGTCCCTGCCTTAACTACCAGGAAGGTATTGTTCAATTATTAACTTCTCATGTAGAGCCTCCCTCCTCCAAAAGCTGCAGTTATTACAGGGTGAAAGATCTTTCTGCCCTTTCCTTGTTTCCTCTAAAAAAATCCCCACACAAGTTATATATCCTGTGGAGTGTTTGTTCTGTTTTAAAAACCTCTGCAACAAGAGGGTAAAAAGTGTCAGAGCAAACCAGCAGCTGTTTTTTGGTTTTCCTTGTTTCATTGTGTTCCAGTTGACCAGCTGAACACTTTTTCATGCTTTCATTGTTGTTTTTACTGTCAGTAGTTTTACTGCTTGATTTCCACTTGGACATTTCTTGCAGGTGTACCTCTGAAGGTAAATCAAGGCTGCCCCTAGCTCTTTGATCTGGATCTTCAAACAATGAAACTGAGCTCTTATCTTTCTCTTTTGTGCAGGTGGCTATATACTTTGCCAACTCTAATGAGTCCAGTCTCATGACACTGAGGAGACAAGCTGTGGGTAACTATTGCCTGCATTTAAAGGGAGGTGCAGAGAGGCTCCCCTGGCACGGCAAGGGAAGGCAGCGGTGCTGCCAGAGCAGCATGGTCAGGACTGACTGCCAGCACAGGCTTTTTACACTGACCCCCCCCTACTCTGACAATAACAAAGAGAGAGAGATAGCAAGCCCTGGCAGGTGTCATTGCTCCTTTGTAGATGGAAAGACTGGTCATATAATGAGAATACATCATGAAAAAGCGTGCTTCATTTTTAAAACGCTTTAAAAAAAATAGTTCTATAACTTCCCAGGTACATACTTAGCCCTGTGATCATCGCTCAGGCTTACTGCAACTGCTTATCTGCTGTGCTCTCTTATTAATTACTGCCAGAGCTCAGGACATTTTTCTCCTAGGAATTAAGGATATGTGTAAGAGACAATGGGAACAAGCAATAAAAGAGAAAGGACTATGACATCTCCCTCTTAAAAATTCACCACTTGCACTGAGCCCACTCTGCTGTGGAGCATAGCCTGTGGAGCATCCTGATGTACAGGAGATAGCAGCTTCACAATTAGGGACACAGGAGGCCTAAAAGGGCTGACCTATCCAAAGCTGCAAGACAAACCACGAGGAGAAGTAGCTGGGTTGCTAGCAAGGGATAGGTCATTTTGGTGTAGCTGTCCAACCTTGCTCACTCAAATGCAGGCTTGTAAGAGCCCTGCTGAGAAATAACACAGGTTCTTAGAGATCACACAATATAGCAGCTGTTCAAATGCAGATTGTTTCAGATGCACTGCTGACACATTTTTCCATACCCTCCAGAATCTATAATTCCATATTTAAGAAATGAAAGGTTGCATACTTCTTCTTACGGTGTGACCTGTGCCCAGACACAGCTTAAGGCACAGCTGTGCTTTCAGCAAGAGGGTATGGTTTCACAAGACACCTTGTGTTTAATTAGTAACTCACGGCTTTGCTGGTTTAGGGGCCTGAATTAGCTTATCTTGCAATCAGACAAGTGCCAGAGCTGGTGCAAGGACAGTCAGGGAGGTGGGGAGTGTGTGGTATGGACTGGCATCTAGACGTGGGTAAAGAGGGGATGCAGGGATGGAGGAGAATGGGCTCTCCCCTTCTGTAGCAGAAGCTAGCTACTAATTCAGCTCATCCATAACCAAGCCCTTACCGATCAGAGAGAGATCAGATGACAACAGTGTCCGAGCAGCAGAGTCACTTCTACAGCTGCAGAGTGAAAGCTGCTGGAAGCTCTCATGGCAAGCTCGACGCTTCAGGCCACCGTGGTGAGGCCTCAAACAGCAACTGTAAGAGAGGTGTCAGCTTGGAAGCCTTATTACTCAGGAGAAAACAGAGGCAGCTCTGCTATCAAGCTCCCGCAATAGTATTAGTATTAGACTAGTATCATACTCCCACAACAAGGGGTGCAAGTTTTAATGGGTACACCATGAAAAGCAGGCAAAAATAAGGGAAAGAAAATACGTATTCATGCTCCAAGTTGGTTTAATAAAGTAATAAACATTTAATGAATGATGCTTGCAAAACAAAACCATCAGGATCATGGAAAGGCAGGAGAAAAATGAACTGAAGGCTGTGAAATTCCTAAGCTGGATCTGAGGAGGGGAAGGTAGAGGAAGGAGCTGGTCAGAGATTCCTACTGACTTCTGTCTCTAGAGTGGCTCATAAAACCCCACATAGCTCAAATTATTTCATTCCCAGACACACATTACATAGACAAACCTGTTATTAATGGGAAAATTTCCTGATATGAAAGGCAGTATGAGGTTGATCTTGTTCTTGCCATACGTCTTCTGAAGTGACAGCTAAAGACTGCTGAATTGCTGCTCAGTGCTAGGCAGCAGTTACTGACTAAGGAGATTTTTTTATTGAGAAAATGATTATATTGCTTTCTGAGATAATAAAATTCTTCATGACACACATTAAAAGTGCTAAGACTTCCCAGGTAGCCACTGTGCCCTGCTGGGAACATGGTGTTCTCCTGGTGTTCAGGCAAGCCTAAAAAATGTGTAGAGCCTGTATATCTTCAAAATCTTTGCAATCCTCCCTTAAGAACTTGTGATTTGAATAAGCCCAGGAGTGATGCTTCTGAGCTGATCCTTGTGCTGCTAATCTTTGCTCCACTATTTTTAGATAATTTTAAAATCTGCCTGCTTTTCAGTTATGTATTTACTCAAGGAGATAGCTTATTTATCTGGTCCAGGAGCAGTCGCTATTTGCCTTCACATGTTGGTCCAAGCCTTACAAATGCCTTTTGATTAAAGCAAGCTTCAGTTCCCCTTATTGTTTGCTCCCTGCTGTGGGATGCCCCCACTGGGACACACAATCACTCATCATTTGGGGTGCTGCAGGAGGAGGGCACAGCTCAGCCCCCTTCTCACCCCCTGCCATGCACCCTTGCTGCTCTCTATTATAATAATAAATAAATAGTAGTCTTTATGGTTTCAAATATTTAGAAAGAGTATGTGCTCCTACAGTAAAGCATGAATGCATTGTCAGCTTACGGCAGTGCTCCTGGCCACTACTGCAGGAGGTCCCCGTGGCATCTCCTGCAAAGCCAGGGAAGGTGCCATGGAGAAGCTACAAGGTGGGTTTTGCCACATGTTCACTCAAAGATAGGCATGCAGCCGAGGCCAAAGGGTCTTGTGGGTCCAGACCCACTCAAACCCACATTTCTGCAGCTGTGCAATGAACTGCAGCAAGGACAAAAATTGTAATTAGTTTCCAAATCTGTTTTACTCCCATTCACCTTAAATTAGCTGAGAACTAAACACCCATGGGTGAAGCCTGGTGGGTGCAGGAGCCAGGCGGCTTTGTCCTGGCCACTCGGCCCCGTGGGTATTTTGGTGGCTGCACTGGACGCACTTCTGCTCCCAGATGGAACAAAAACCTCCTCAAGACCGATGAGCTACCCTGCTGCTACAGCCCTAAGGGAGTGAGTAGAAAATAGCAGGGGATATGAGCCAGGGATGGGGAGGAGGATGTCTGTTCTTGTTCTCACCATCAGAAGTGGTCCTGGTCCAAGAAACAAAACTTTATCGCATTTAAACCTTTATTACCTTAAATAGTTGTGAGGGATTCAGAGCTGCCTTCTGCATTTGAAGCAAGGGCTCCCCAGGCTGCAGCCACCTCTGAGGACTGTGCCTCGGCTCATTGCAGCGGGGTTGGACTAGATGACCTTTGAAGGTCCCTTCCAACCCAGATTATTCTATGATTCTTTGACTCTATGACTGGGAAAGGTCAACCTTGGCAGTGCCACTTGATGAACCAGCATGTGAGCCACCAGTGGTGCATGCCATCTGTGCTGCCACTGCAGAGCAAGACTGCTGTTTTGCAGTGAAAAAAAGCAACATTTCCTTATAGAGGCAGGAAAGTTTCATCTTGACTCTAAAGTAGGACAACTCACATGATGTTTGCTGGCGGAAATACAGTGAAAACAAACGCGCGATGGCAAAGAGATGGGCTGGACACTTTTTGCCCCCGTCTCTGAGTCTATAAAAGTGAGGAAATCTCACCCAGGGTCATATCTGAGCATCTCTGTGGATATTCACAAATCTGTCAGGTTTTGCTCAACAAACAGCTCTGAATTGTTTGGCTGAGACAGTTCAAACTCACCCTCCTCCTCGGGTGAAGGAGCCGAGAAACAGCAGACTGGCAGGGGAAGCCTATTTCAGCTACAGCGCAGTAGTTTGAGCTTCACGCTCCCATGCAAACTGTGTGGGCTTGCACTTTTGGGAAGTGGGGCTGCCCCCGAGGAAGAAAGAGAAGTTTATCTGAGCTGGCGCTGTGAACAGCACTTGGCTGCTATAGCTGCCACTTTCCTTTAAGGCCAACATGAGCTCACGTGCTTTACACAACTGCAGATGCTGTGGGCGTTGCAAAAAAGCAACAATTGCTGACAATATATCAATGGATAAGCCCAAACCCAGGCTATTCCTTGAACTTTGAACACTCAACTCCATGGAAGTGCCAAATGTTATTTATACAGGCAGAATTTTAATTCTGAATATTCTTACTACTGAAGTCTTGCTTAAAAATGGATCCAAATAGCCAGTTTAAACTCATCAGTAATTTGTTTCATTTGGATTTCTTTCGAGTTTCTTTCTTTCACATTGTGACTCAACAACCTGGCAGCAAAAGGCTTCTGTTATTATACAGGGCAGCATATTTAAAGAAATTGGACCCAATTATGTCGGTTATGGTGATCTTGCTGAATTACCTCTTCCAGCAAGAAATTACGTAGCCAAGATAATTTCTGGGTGATAAGTATCTCTCATTTCCTTCAAAATCACAAGTGCCTTTTGCCCAGAGAAGACTGGCCAGAGCAGCAGAACGGTGGAGCCAGTGAACTGGCTCCACACTCTGAGCCAGCAGGCCCCTTTGTCCCTTGGTGGGCTGCCTCGGGCACCTGCCCCATCTAGGATGACCAAGCCACCCCTCGCCATGGGTCCATGGTACTAGGAGGGTTATGCAGCCCGAGCTCACACCCCACTGAGGTCTGACCTGACTGCCGGGCTGTGTGCAGCCTCTGGGAGCCCCAGTTTACCACCTGGTGAAGCAGAGGGAATAGAGCTTGGTTCACTGTCAGGAGACTGCTGGGTATTCAGGTATTACAGCAACAGAAGACTCAGGAGCAGATTATATATTGAGATAAATTTGGCCAGCTGAGGCATTATCATCTCTCTTTGCCATACACAAGTAAACCAGCCTGAGAACAGGGGCCAGCAAGGACATACAAAAATCTCTGAATGGTTTTTACTTTACCAGTAAAAGCCAATACTTTATCATACCAGGTCAAGCCAATGCAGCAAACCCCTCTAATCTGACAGGCTGAAAGACAAAACAGTGTTTCTTGGTGCATCCTCAATATTTCCAGTGTGTAAATCGGGGCTTAACCTCCACACATGGAGCTGCTCAAGAGGAGATCATAGACTTTCAAGGAAGTTTAGTGCAGACCCCTTTTGTCACCATCTCTCTTCTGTTCAACACTTCTAACCTCCTTGCTCTCTCCCTATAGCCCCTTTGCCACCTAAACCTTTGCACTCTGCTCTCCCTGCTGAAATACCTCCTGCTGTCTGTTCCCACCTGCATGGCATGCATGCACTCCATCATGCATGGAGTCTGCATTCAGGCTTTATTCCAACGGCAATACTTCTGTCAAGGTGTGGTTGATCTGGGAAGTGCGTGACTGATGGAAATGTGCCCCAGAGAGAGCAGAGCTTCTTGGTTTCAGAGCATTAATGTGGCTTCAGAGAAGCTGGGTGACCCCTGATTGATAGAGATTTGTAGTGTGTTTTTAAGAGCATGGAGGCTACTGGCATACTTATTTTTGTTACTTGACCCCATAATCCTATCTCAGGATTCATTTCTTTCTTTGGGAAGGATTCCCACTGTAGGAGAAGCTGTGAGCTATTGAGGAAGAGAATTAGAAGAGGTCAAATCAACCTTGTCTCCCAGGCTCCCAAAATATCCAACCATTTTCCAGGAGGTGACTAACATCAGGAAGGTTAATCTTTGATGGGAGGAAGAAATGAGGACCATGAGAAATGATGCTGTCAAACAGGACACTTCAATATAATCAGGATCATTAGTCAGACAAACAAAACAACGGGAAGGTCGAGAGCTGCAGAGGACAACAGCTGTCAGCTGCCAATGGCAGAGGTCCCAAGCTGGTGGCAGGCGCAGCATACTTGCAGCTGGGAAGACACCACGCTGCTCCCAGAACTGCCCTTTTGCATGGTGATAGGCAGCGTGATCAGACCTGGTTTGAAAGCACTGGAGATCAGGAGCTGCCCTCCAGCTCACACACGTGTTCACACGCTCAAGCTCATTTGTCCACTGCAGGGCACAACCTTCAGCGCAGATCTGTGGGGCAGCTCTGGGAGGCTGGAGAACATGGACATAAACTTTGTTTCCGTCTGTGCAGAAGGCAGAGGGAGGTAGATGAAATGGGGAACAGGATGCAGGCTGATGTTTCAAACACTGCCAAAGTCTGTCTGTGGATTCAGAACCAGTGCTGTCTTCAATTACTGCAAACCTGTAGTCTTGATTCTGAGGTAACTGAAAGGACACCATCAACCATGCCAAGTCCTTTCTCTCTCCTTTTCCTTTCCCTTCCTCTCCCTTTCCTTTCCTTTTTCCCTTTCCTATCTCCCCTCCTCTTTTCTTCACCTCTCCTCTACTCTATTTTCCTCTCCTTCATTTTGGGTAGGTTTTTTTGTTTGTTTTTGGTTTTGTGGGGGGTTTTTTTTGAGCATGTGCCTTCACAGTGTTCAATGCTCCCTAAGTTTTCAATTAAAACAAGTTCCGAACAAAAAGTAAAATCTCCCTATGGATTTATAACTGCAATAAGGGAAGCCGGTCATCTTCGGCCGCTAACGGTCTTTTGCCGAGCTGAGCAGCTCCAGACAGGAGCCTTCAGCACCGGAGCGAGGGGAAACCCCGTGTCCGGCAGCCTCAGTTCCGAGCGGCGAGGGCTACCGAAAGAGCCTGGAGCCCTCGCCCGGCCTTGCCCAGGAGCAGGCCGCTCCCCTGAGGCGGGCAGGGACTCACAAGGGGCGGTGCCAGGGGGGACGGCCCCGCCCTGAGCGAGGAAAACCCGCCCCGGGCAGCGCGGGAGCAGCGCGTGGGGCGGCGGTTGGAGCCGGCAGCGCGAGCGGGCAGCGAGCAGGGAGCGGGATGGGGAGCGCTCGCCTCAGGGCCAGGGCCCGGTGTGGGAGCTCTGCTCTGGCTGCCCCGGCGGTGGCAGCGTCGGCACCAGACAGAGCCGATGAGAGGGGAGGCTGCAGCGCGGAGCTAGGGGTGTAGAGAGGGCCTGCGCTGGTCTTGTGAGGCGAGGGTGCGCAATGGGCAGGGCTGCACTCAGTGCGCCCTGGTGGAGGCAGAAATCGGAAAGCTTACAGGTGGAAAGAGTATTTTATATATTTATGAAGTTAGTTTAGTTCAGTTCAGTTAATTTCAGTCTAGTTTAGCTTAGATTATGCTTACTTTTCCTAAATCTTTCAGAGCGGTGCCCTGGTGGTGTGAGAGCAGCTCAAGAACCCAGCCAGAATAGGCCGGGGAAGATCTAATAAGGATGGTGCTCAATGCTGCAGAGGACAAGCAGCAAGTCCTAGGGCCACCAGAGGCAGAAGGCTGCCTCTCCCCAGATGTGGGGCACGAGGGTGACCTGCGTGGAGCAGGAGCAGCTGCCTTTGGGCCACAATAAGCCAAAGGAGCCCCATGAAGGGGGCCCCACCATTTTAAGAACATGAAGGTCCTTGAATGCATCCAGAGGAGGGTAACAAAGCTGGTGACAGGGCTGGAAGGCATGGATGGCAGCTTCCTGTAAGGAGCTGCTGAGGACACTGTGTCTGTCTAGTGCAGAGAAAAGGAGGCTGAGGGATGACTTTATTGCTCTACAGCTATTCCCAAGGAGCGGAAATGGAGAGGGAGGTGCTGATCTCTTCTCACTGGGATCCATTGGATAGGATGTGTGGGAATAGTTCAGAACTGTGCCCGGGGACACTGGGAAGCATTTCTTTACCTAGAGGGTGGCCAAAAACTGGAACAGGCTTCCTAGAGGGATGATCAATGCCCTGTGCCCATCAGTGTTTCAGAGGCGTTTGGACAACACCCTTAATAACATGCTTTAACTTTTGGCCAGCTGCAAAGTGGTCGAGCAGTTGGACTTGATGATCACTGTAGGTCTCTCCCAACTTCCATTTTTTTTCTCCCTAGTTCCTTCTTTCCCTAAGAGCACATGCTGAGGAAATACTGGATGATGCTTCTTCCCAACCCTGCACTATATCCATAGAAGAATGGACTGAATAGGTATCCTGTCCCATCACAGTCATTGGATGTCACTTTGTGGGAAGAAGGCCTGTGCCTTCAGATGGGGGTGTGAGATGTAGCTTGTCTCTGGATGATCTGTGCATCTGAACAGATTTGCGAAAACCACGTGAGCTGATTTTTGAAACTTCTGTGTTCATCCAGTTTATTTGGGTTTCCGCAGGATACCAGAAGACCACACCTGTGACATCAGTGAGGCTCAAAGATCAAGCCCTCAGCCTGAAGCAGGATGTGCTCCTGAACTAAATGGTTGCAAATTTTTCTTTATGCGGGCAATTCCTGTTCATGTCCTTGTGATTTCCACCCACTCCCAACCCCATCCCTACCCCAAATACTGGTTTGTGAAAATGCATGGGTTCTTTCTCTTGGAGAAACATAACAAAACACAAGAGCCTGAGAATGATGTCACTCCATCAGGAGTCCATCTGGCCCAATACTGTCTCACCAGTGGCACTCCATACCTGTCTAAAGGAGAGCATATGGAGAGTGCAGGTCTACTGTCAGGCTCCAGAGGGTGTTAATAAGCCTCAGTGCCTGGGACCAGCCTCCCTTGGGACCTGCACTCTAGATAACTCCTCAGACCTATGTCAGAGCTTGTCATGTGGAACTATATGCATAACGTATCATAGCTGCACTGTTCTGTTCCATTCCATCCCATTCCCTTCTGTTCTGTTGCATTCCATTCCATTCCATTCCATTCTTTTCTGTTCCCTTCCATTCCCTTCTCTTCTGTTCCATTCCATTCCATTCCATTCCATTCCATTCCATTCCATTCCATTCCATTCCTTTCCTTTCCATTCCATTCCATTCCATTCCATTCCATTCCCTGCACTCACGAGTTGTATAATGATGACACTGTGATTTACCTGAAATGCCAAGGGGTTTTCAGAACCAAAAACACTTTCAAAGACAGAAATCAGAAAGCTTACAGGTGGAAAGAGTATTTTATTTATTTATGAAGTTAGTTTAGTTTAGTTTAGATTAGTTCAGTTAATTTCAGTCTAGTTTAGCTTAGATTATGTTTACTTTTTCTAAATCTTTCAGAGCGGTTCCCTGGTGGTGTGAGAGCAGCTCAAGAACCCAGCCAGAATAGGCCGGGAAAGATCTAACAAGGATGGTGCTCAATGCTGCAGAGGACAAGCAGCAAGTCCTGGGGCCACTCTAGGGCCACCAGAGGCAGAAGGCTGCCTCTCCCCAGATGTGGGGCACGAGAGTGACCTGCGTGGAGCAGGAGCAGCTGCCTTTGGGCCTCAACAAGCCAAAGGAGCCCCATGAAGGGGCTGTGCTTGGCTGCGGAGGAAGGCAAAAAACCTCAGGGATGCTTGCTAGTCCAGCCTGGGGGGAAAAAAGCCCTTTCCACCCCCAGCTGCAGGACACGAGGGGCCACCTTTGTGGAGCATGAGCACCAGACAATAACCAAGCCAGAATGGACCAAGGAGCCCTGACAAGTGGTCATGCTCAGTGCTCAGAGGAAGGCAAAAAACCCCCCCGGGACCAGTGCCAATCTGCCCTGGGGGAAAATTTGCTTCCTGACCCCAGTACTGGCGATCAGCTACTCCCTGAGCATGTGAGCAAGACCTGCTCCTGGTCCACGGGCTGGTTATGGCTCTAAGGGGACAGTGACACTGCCTTTTCTGCCTCCACCTGGAGCCATCTCAGGGGCTTCCAGGAGTAGCAAAATGCCACTGGCATGATTAACCCTGGGGGCAAGAACGTTTCCTGTGCCTGGCAGTGGGAGCTATAGAGCACTGGGGGAGGGCACTGGGCCATCTGTCAATCCTATTTCTTATGGCTACACTGCACTATCTCCCCAGAAAATGAGGACGGCGATCTCCTCGAAGACTGAAGCAGGATTTCCATCCATCCATCTGATGAGCTGTGAGTGTGGCTCCTCTGGGAGCTGGAATTGCAGCAGAGAACCTCCAGCAGCTTTGGGCAGTCTTCTCTCCTCAGCCCCTCCAAGTAATCCCACTGATGCCTCAAGGAATTCCTCTCGGGTGTCTGCAGGCTGCCAGCTCTGTCCCGGTGGCAGTGCTGGGCACTCTGGCAGTGGGACACGGGAGGAGGCTGCCTTATACTGCCCCAGAGCATTGTGATGCTGCATTGCTGGGTGCTGGCACTATGACACGGGGGTGACGGGACCCCCAGAGCCCTGCCCACCGCAGCCCTGCTGCTGCTGCCCCTTCACCCAGCATCCCTTGGGAAAGGCCTGTGGGATGCTGGTCCTGAGGCAGTGCCTGCACCCAGGAGGCCCAGGGGGATGTCGCTGCCCACGGCGGCCACATGCTGGGCACCGCTGCTGGGTGTGCCTGTAAATTAATCTGTGTGTTCAGACTGTAGCAATTCCACGTACAGACATTTGTATGTGGCAATCCCAGAGGTGAAAGGCGTTTTGGTTCCCTCTGCATGAACTCTGCAGAATCGTAGAGAGCATACAGGATTTCCTCACCATTCTTTATCAATACACCAAGTGACATTTGGTACTAGGCTGCTTATGGTGAGGTCTTCTTCTCGGAAAGAACAATTTAAGAAATTTCTTCTGCTTTTTTTTACACAGGGTGTTTAGGTGTTTGCTTGTGTTTATTAACATTCATGTATCTAGTGTGGGGGTTTACCTCTTGTATTACTACTTGAATGAAACACTTCACTGTCTGCTGCCTAATTCCATGTTCTTGGTATCTCAATAAAGTGTTTTGATCCCAATTCTGTTTAAACCCTGTGGACTTTGCAGCTTTTCCCTGTAACACTCAGGAAAAACAAGTAACTGACTCAGTTGTGTAGAACAGTTTTAAAGCCTTCTGCTAAGTATCACGTAAGGGTACTGTATAGAGGGCACAGATTTAGAGATTGGCAACAAATCCCTCCAGCACATTTGTTCAAATCCTTGAAATGCAGAATGACCGCTGATCTCTCTCCCATAGGCTTATTTCTTGAGTGGTCTATCAGGGGACTGGCCTCCCATGGGACCTGCACTGCAGGAGGAGGGCAGTAATCCAGGGAGCTGGGAGCTAGTAACAAATAAAACCAAGCAGAACAAAATAAATAAATAAATAAATAAATAAATAGGAAGAGGACAATTAAAAGCAAGGGGCTTCCTCCAAAACCTGACTTCACCACGCAGAACTGCTTTGCAGCTCTGCAGGGGCCTAACAAGAAAACACACCACACCAAACATCCTGCTGATGCACCAGTAAAGAGGATCACTACTGGTGCCTCCAGGAAGAAGTCAGCGGGTCATAGTAGTGAGTGATTCTACTCTGAAGGGCACAGAGGCACTGGAATGGGTTGCCCAAGGACGTTGTGAATGCTCCATCCCTGGCAGTGTTCAAGGTTGGACAGAGCCTTGGGTGACATGGTTTAGTGTATGGTGTCCCTGCCAATGGCAGGGGGGCTGGAACTGGATGATCTTAAGGTCCTTTCCAACCCTAACTGTTCAATGATTCTACGATAAAATGATTGAACACCTTGTGTCAGGAAACCCTGCCGAAGGTACCTACAGTTCACACAGGTAACTACTGACAGTTTATCAGGATTAGCAGTAAATGAGCAGGTGAAGTGGGAGGTGATTGTGGGCCGTTTTCTCACGCAAGCTGAGAGAAATGGAAAATGTCAGAGAAAAGCATCAAGAATGAGCTAAAAAACAAAACTTGGGTATCCTTTCAATAGGAATGACTGCAGAAAAGAGCTTTTTAAAATCCCTAATGACCTTTGGAGATATCTGAATCAAGAGCAACAGGGGACTGAGGGCAGGTAGTGGGTCAAAATAGGGATTTGCCGACTGGCTGAGGAAAAGGGAATAGTCATGAGCCTGCTGAAGATTATAAAACTCTGACTTCACTGTCCATATGTGTCATAGAATCATAGGATAGTTAGGGTTGGGCAGGACCTATCCATGCAGACAAACCAAAAGCCTGTAATTTTAAAAGTCTCTCCGATTCAAAAAGTGTCCCATACTGAACGGGCAAAATGGAAAGAGCTAGAGTGACAGGCCACTTCTGGGAAAGACCAAATTTATCTATTTTTTTAAAAAAGTCTTATTTTGAAATGATCTGTAGTTTCACCTATGATGAAACTACTATAGTCTGAGGATTTTTCTAATATTTTAAAATAGTAATGATTTGCATTTTTGGAAGAAACGGCATCAGTTATCTTTTATTTAAATTTGGAAGCAAAATGGAGCTTTCATAGTCCTTCAGTCAGCACTAAATCAAGGAGGATTAAGCAGGGCGCAGTTCATTTCTCAGTTGTGCCCATTTGGCCTTTTTCTTTTTTCCACTAGAAGGTTATGGCCTCTCATCTTGAGCTGACATTACACACCAAATGGTGCTGAAAGCTAGGCTAACATTTGTGGCATCAGCTACTTCTCAACTAAATCCCCATGTTTACCTTGAAAAATGCCAATCATCCTCCAGTAGCAATACCCAGACCTTGCAGCATTGGTTAATGACAGTGTTTAGCAGCTTCAGCAAAAGTGTCATTGAGCAACATTCTTCCAGGAGAGGCAACTTGGACAGCGGTGGCAACCTGTGCACCTCCTTTCCTTATGGGAGCCACACACAGAAGCTAAGGGTTGGGTGAGGGGAACTATTTTAGGTCTGGAAGCACCTGAACTCCTGGAGCCTCACTAAGAAGGGGAAGTTAGTGGAGATTATAACAGCCTGACTGAGGTTCTTGCTGAAGTCTCCTGTCATCTAGAGTTTAGAATTGAAGTGGGAATTTGGCCCTCTGTCTCAAGAGGGTTGTAAGATCAAACTGTATTTTCCAGCAAGTCCCTTAAGTTCAGCAGAGCTCCACTGTAAGAGCTGGGGAACTTGTCAGAGAGCTCACTGAAGTGAAGAAAAAAAAAAAAAAAGTATTTTAATAAATAAAATACAAACCAGAGTAATAAAATAAGCATGGTAGATTCAGTGTTATTTGTTTCCATATTAATTTTATGCTGCCCCATAAGTTCAAAATACCACAGCTTTATATATTAAGAAAACATGTGCAACATGGAAAGTATTAAGGAAGTGTTGTAGAGGTTGAGTTAGAGGAGGGTCATTTCTTTTGGCTGTCTGAGAAGCTGTCTGGAGCTGAGGAATGTGTGTGTCAGCTGATTAGGACCACAGCAGTGATTAGCAAGGGAACCATTAACGCTGCATGTCAATGCACATCTTTAGGTTAAGGAGTTAATTGCTCTCTCAAAACTGTGGTTTCAAGACTTCTGTAGACCTGTGAAGAAGATCCAGTGGCAGTTTGTGCCTAGTCCACACTTTTCAAAATTCATTTCCCAAACACAAAGGCTAGATATGTCTCCTTATAATTCCTGCTGAGCATTTCAGTGTTGAGGTAAATGGCTAACTCTGTGAAGAACAAGGTAGCCATCAACTACCTGAGTCTTTACCCATCACTGCCCTTGTTTGCTACAACTTTCTGTTTCCAGGGAAGCTTTTCCTTGATTTTTGAAGTAGGCTTCTCTGGAAGTTGACGTGTGTGTACAACATAGCACCTTTCACCAAAGTGCTGATGTGCAGCATCCCTTTCAAAATGCTCTCTCCACCCCTGGGAACAAGCACTTGACATTCCTCCCATTAAATTGTCCTCTTCCCACTGCTTACCTCTAAGCCTGGAGGAAGAAATATTGTCTAAATAGATCAAGATTTTATAGACTGAAGGAAGAGGAAGACTTCTTGTTGAATATACTTCGGTGTCTTCACTTCATCCACATGTGAGAAGCTGGAGCACATCTGCTTGGCAGCGCTGCCTGGACCCACCCTGGCGGGGGATGGCCGCCTTCCAGCCTGGTGGGTACTGCCTGGAGAGCTGTCCTGGGGGCCTGGGTGCCCCCAGCATCCTGTCTCTTGCCTGGACCCCAGGGCTGCCTTTGCCAAACCCCAAGCAACTGCTTTTCACCTGAAATACTGAAGTGTCACCCCGTGAGAAAACTAGGTGGTCTTTCACAAGAGAGGTTCCACACCATTTCCAGCTTTCAGAGATCCTCTGGAGTTGTCCCTAGCTGGATCATGGAAATCAGGGATGAGACACAGGCACTTTTCAGGCAAGACATACCCACACAAAGTGACTACTGTCCCTGCCTACTGTCCTCCACTGGAGCTGCCAAGAGGACCACACTATACTAACCCAGACTTGGGGTCCGCAGGTATTGCTTACTGTGCTGCAGTCCATAAGCAAATTAAACCCAACAGAAGTCCTAGTTGAAGAGAGGAAAAATAGATATTTGTTCAGGTCAGCTGCTCAGCTCACATTTTGCTCAGCAACCTGTACACTGCAAGACAGCAATCAATCCATGATAGACATGATCCATAATCAAGTGGGTCTTTTCCTATCAATAACATGCAGGCACAGTCAGTCCTACCTTTGCCAAGGCCAGGTGGTTCGGGCTGAAGCCCTACCCTCAGCCAGCCTTGAGTAAATTACTTTCCTCTCTAGCTCTAGGGCCACAAACACTGACCCGTGCTGCTGCACCAGCTCACAGGCTGGGAAACAATAGAAGCAGGGCAAGCTTACAAGCTCTGTCCGTGCCTGAAGAGAATCAGTCTTTTCAGATGATAGATGCTGCGAGGGACAGCCATGGTTGCGGACACTTTGTGTCCCTGCCAACACAACCACAGGTTCTTGCAAGAGTCAGGCACCAGCAGGTTTAAACAATAGGCAAGGTCCTTTGTGACTTCAGCTAAATCTTTAACCTGAGGAGAGCAGCTTTCGTTTGCACAAGCACCTACAGATTCAGATGCTTATTTCAGTATTTACTTTTTTTTTTATCAGCTGGGCTTGTCTTCTCTAAATATGAGTTTTTCTTGAGGTATTCTGCATTTAATTATCAGCTGGGATGGAAAGCTTGCAAGCACAGCTGTTATTGCAACATTTCAGTGCTTTGACTTTCAGGCCCAGATGGAATGAACTGTGCAGAAATGAGAAATCAAGAGTAAAGCAAACTTTCTCAAACTTTCAAAACAATTTGATGTGAGAAACAGGCTGGGATGGATTAAGCAGACACAGAGCCACTGTGGTGATGAGTCATGGTGCTACACTGATGTGACACCATGCCGTGGTTATTCTGCAGCAATGCCAAGGGAAAGGGCTCTTCCACAACGGGTGGCTCGGAGCCCTGGCCTGCCAAAAATCTCCCTGCAGGGCTGAGTGAGGATTTGGTTCTGCCCTTATTTGGTCAAATAGCCTTAATTCTTTTCATGGATGGAGCCCATCGCAGATAATGACGTTATTTGCAGAAGAAGATATTTGGCTATTGAGTGTAGACTTAGGGGACAGTACAGGCTCCTTGGCTTGGTTGCTGAAGCAGTGCTATGGCTGTCACTGCAGGCAGGTATATGCACGCATGTATACCTGTGTCTGCCTGTGGTCCCCACAGTGCCCAAAAGCTTGGACCCACTCTAACAAGGTGACTGCAAATTACAAGCATGTGCTCAGATGCAACTTCCCCTTTTGCTTGCTGCTGGACACAGTTTCATGACCTTAGAAAGTTTAAAAACTTTTGTCTGGGGGAAGAGAGCTAAAGTAGGATGGACACTTGCCTCACAGGCCTCCTCATTTGCTTACCCTTGACATTACCTTTCAAAAATGGGAGGAGCACTCAGGACTGTGAGGGTGCAGTTTGGGTTCCTCCATGTGGCTGGGTTGTCCTGTGCACTTAGCATGGCAGAGGCTGCCTGTAGGGCAAAGAGATGTGCCTCCATTCACAGCCCAGGAGAACAGCTTTTGTTTCACATGCAAAGCTCACAGCCAGGTAATTTCTCTTTCATGCTCGTATTTTCATTAGCCCCAGCCTCTGGATTGCTGCCCCAGCCAGCTGTTGGCTGCTAGGTCTGGATTTGAAAGCCAGCAGTGAAGGTTGTGCTGATAGGTTTGGTGCCATCCTCTACCTGCACTGAGCTTGTCCCAGGCATTCCCAATTTGTGTATTTCAGGAGCCGGGGGGGCATCCCTTTCCTACCTCTTTCTTCAGACTCCTGCCCAGCTGGTGCCTGCCTGTCCCCATGATGGGGCAGGACCCATCTGTCTGGCAGCACACACACCCTCCCTTTGGCAGAGGGAAGTGCCCTGGGCCAATGCAGGGAGGCTGGTGATGGGGCTCACCTCCCCTCATGCCAACCAGTGAAAAACCAGGCAACTATTTAAAGTATCCATTTGTGGCAGCCCTGCTCCCCACATGTCCACCATCAACACCTTGTTTCCCACCACTTCTGCCTTTTGCCAGCACAAATGGCCTCACAGCAAGCCAAAGGAAGAAATCTGTTTGTGTTAAAAAGACACATTTTTTTGCCAGGTTTGCATTAATTCATTTCTCTCCCTTGATTTGTGTAGCACTGGGGTCGCAGGGCATTGCCAGGGCGGGCAGGAGGAGCTGTGGGGCCGGGAAGGCAGGAGGATAGCGCTGCCACAAGGCACTTTAAGGTGCAAGTGTGAGGTGCTGGGAGCCCTCTGGTACTCACCAGCCCTCCAATGATCTTTCTTCTCTGGGGACAGGCATCTGAGACCCAGACTGTCATTTGCAGTGTTAGCGGCAAATAATCAAACACCACAACAGTAGAGACGGACTCAAGCACCTTTTCCTCTTAGAATTAATCAGATTATTTCCTCAGGATAATATTAATGTAACTGTAACCCATTCCATTAATACCTTTATTTATGAGTGGCTGCCTGTCATGGGCTGCCTGTCAGTGTACTGCTGTACCCTGGACAGGATGCTTTGCTGAAGAGATTCAGCATCTCTTCCCATCAGCAGCACCAGTAGAGGTTTTCCAGTTGTCTTGACTCTAATGCTGAATAAAGTCCAGCTTTCTCTTGTTTCCTGGTCAGGTGGCTGCAGAGAAGTGGAAGGATGTCCTGGCTCCCTCTGTGGGGCCAAAGAATCCAGTCCATAAGCTTAAAGGAGTGGATTTCCGTGAAGGCAGGATTTCAGACAGCTTTGTGGAGCTCTCCCTGTTGCCTGTGCAAGAAAATAATCTCTTTGGCTGGCTCATCCCATATTAGCTTCCCGATTCATCCCCCAGACTCTTGAGCCACAGCCATCCATACTTCATTAGTTCACTGAGCCTTGTTGCACCTGCCACATACATGTTATTAGGTTGCTGCTGATTAAATAATTCAATCTCTCTGAAAGGACAGTCCTCAAAAAAGTAGGTTACGTGCTGAGGGCAATCCTGTTTGCCTCAAGGAAGGTTGGTGGTACCAGGCAGTGCTGTTGGGTTGAGTGAGATTTTTGATGGAAAAAGAGATGCAGTAACAAGCTGGCTTTGTCAGAAACACAGGCTGTGATTTCTGTGCCCCAGAGTGTTTTCAGAACAAAGATGACTGCTCTCCTGCCTCTCCAGGGCACAGAAACAAGAATTCTCCTTCATAAATTTTCCCTGTGGAAACTCAGCTAAATAATTATATAGGCTGATGCCTGAACGTGAAATATATGCAGGGTACAATACATAAGCAAAATACAGCAAGGGATGTCTTCTAATTTCTTTTACAAAGTTGGATATAGTGGTTAATACAGATGTGATGTTCCCCTTTCTAACAGGACAATAATGACCTTGTATCAATCACAGAATCGCAGACTGGTTGAGTTTGGAAGGGACCTCTGGAGATCACCTGGTCCAACCCCCATACTCAAACAGGGCTTCCTACAGCTGGTTGCTCTGGACCATGGTCAGATGGCTTTTTAATATCTCCAAGGATGAAGACTTTATAACCTTCCTGAGCAACCTGTGTCAGCGCTTGGTCACCCTCACAGTAAAATGTGTTTCCTGATGTTCAGGAGGAACCTCCTCTTTCAGGTTGTGCCCTTTGCCTCTAGTTCTGCCACTGGGCACCTCATAATCCCAAACACTGGAAATCGTCTCTGAGAAGGAAGCCTTGGTGCTAGAGGAAAATACAGCTCGTGCGCATTTAGTCCTTTATGGCGGGCCCTTGGAAGTCGCAACCACTGAACCCTCCACCAGCAAAAAGACCTTTAGAAGAGAAGCTGGAAACACTTTGATTTACAGCAGCAGGAACTCCACATCCAGGAAAGTCAGTCTGGCAGCTTTCATGCTCTGCAGTTGGCACCAAAGACAGGACAGGTTTGAGTAAAATACTAACCATTTTGACACTCTTGATTTAGATTAAATAGAAACTGGGCAAAATAATGACGCACTCACTGAAATTCTCTTATTTATTTTGGAGAATGAATAATACCAAAGCTGGTTTTTGAGGTTTTTTTTTATATGGCTGCTACTTACACATTAGATAAATTGCTTTAGGATAGCAGCAATGCTGTTACGTGTGTATCAACAGCTGAACAGCAACGCTGCCTATTTGCTCGGAGTATTGACAGTGTTTCTTAAAGCTCCAGCTGCTGGAAGCAAGGGATTGAAAAAAAAAAAAGTAAGCTTAGCTGCTTTAATTCTGAAAAATCTGTGTCCAAGCATTAAAAAGGTGCCCTGGATGGAGTCAGGAGCCAGAAGTCACGTTAAACAAACTTCCCATTTTGTTTTTAGTTCTTGCTGGTTTTAAGCCCACCCTGTGATTTTGAAAGCTGGATTCATAAATTTCAGTCACTGGGGCTTGTATCACCTTGGCCAACACAACACAGGGAAAGCAAAAATCAAACCCTTTTAGATTAAGTTGTTTTTCCTACTAATTTCTTAAGTCCCTAAAGAACTTCTAAAATTTAATTTATTTCTACTACTTGTGATGTGTATTGACTTCTGCATTTCACTCAACTTGGACAATGAAAACAAATCAGCCTTTCTGAGTACTGTGGGTTCTTTAAATTACTGCTTTAAACCTTCCACACCTGCCTACAGCAAACTTACACATGCAGTGAGCAAATTCACATTCCTCTATACGTCACCCACTTCCCATTGTATTAAAAGATGCTTAATGAAACTATTGTTGCAAAGTAACAGCTACATACATGTAGGTTGAGAATTAACATAAATAACTTGTAACAGATGAGAGGATTATATGGTATCCTGTTGTGTAGGCAGTAAATAATCAACCTGATTTCTTTTAGACAAGAGTTAATTTGAGGCCTGAATTGTTACTTCTTCTCTAATGATAAGACAGCTGCATACGGCAAAATGCACAGTGATGTCTGAGCACAAAAATGAGAACAACTCTCAAAAGGCTTTGGGAAATTCAAAGAGGATCAATAGACACTCCTATTTGAGGGAAATAAAAATCGAGTTACTTCTAATTTTATTAGAACTACTTTTTATATCTCACTCCTCTCCTGCCTTTGATCCCACTTCTTCTTGAGACTAAATAGATTAGACTGCTAATGAGACACCTCAGGATGTAAAATTACCTGCAAAGTTGTCCTTCTCCCTGGGAGCTCCCCAAGCCCAGGCTCACAGTCACCATTACCATAAGCTGCAAAGCAACTCCTGAGCTTGGGATCTGCATTCTCAGGAGAAGCACACAGCAATGCTGTTATCTGAGGGAGCGGAAATCAAAGCACACGAGGTCAAGGGACAATTTTTATCTGTCTGAAGAGACAGCTTTTTTAGCGCTGTTTTTCAGGACGATGCAGGCTCTCCATCAGATAAAGCCTGAGGTTTCCTCTCCAGCTCATGCAGAGACTTTTCCATGCAGTTCTCTGAGAAATGCATGGTTACAGATTACCTGCTATGGGGCAGGGGGGCTCCCAACTGCTTCTGATGGCTTAGCAAAACAAGTTATTGCTTTAAAATGATGTCTCAGGTTTGATGCAAGCATTGAGAAAAGAGAGAGACAGAGGTTCACACCTTCTTTTACTGACTTGTACAGTTATTTACAAATTCTCAATCCACCAGGATGGTCCTACCCTTCCAGGGTGCCAGCTCATGTTTGCAGGGCTGCCAGATAGGGGGGAGAGGGGGGGAAGTATAAAATCCTGAGTCACTGCTTTAGAAATGAGGTGACAACAGACTGGCTTTAGTTTTGGCTACCCTATTCCAAAAATAAAAAAACCAAACAAAACCAAACCCCTCCCACCCCCCACCCAGAAAAAACCCCAAAAAACCACACAACAAAAAAGCAGTAAAATGAAGGAGAGAAGTCCCAGAGAGAAGCAGCAAAACCAACTAGAGACAAAGAAATGTCTGGAAAAGGACAGCAGAACAGATGTGAATTCCTCTGTCTATACTGGAGAAAAATTGCACAGGAAACGATAAAAGAACCCCACATATAAAATAATGAATGAGAAATGGAAAAGTAAAGCAGAAACTTCTGTAAATATGTTTGTATACAGATTATACTGCTGAGCGTGTATTACAGGTATTCCTCTGTCTCGATTTATAGGAGAGAAATTGCTGTGGTCAAAAGTGAAGCAGATGCTGGCCTTGGGCAGACCATAGCAATCCATGCTTCAGCTTCCAGGGATGGCAGGAGAAAAGCCCGCATGTTAGCCAAGGCAGTGGTCATCCAAAGTCTATTTGCTGAACTTTTTTTGACAACTTTGAGGTTCTTCCTTTTCCTCTTAACACTTTCTGGCACGGCCCAACGTCAGAGTGACAACCTGGGTGAGATGGGCCAACATGGAGCAACAGCTCCACGTGTTCTGCATTAGTGTTGCTATTGGCCTCAGATATTATTTCTGAAACTTTTCCCAGACTCTGCCAAACACCCTCAGGTTTCTGTGCTCAAAGTTTGAAGTGAGTGCAGGTTTCCATGGACTGCTTTGATATCCAGCTTGCAAAGCTGCAAGCAATACGATCACAGAATGGTTTGGGTTGGAAGGGACCTTTAGAGATCATCTAGTTCCAACCCCCTGCCATGGCAGGGACACCTGCCACTAGACCAGGTTGCTCCAAGCCCAATCCAGCCTGGCCTTTAACACTGCCAGGGATGGAGGCAGCCACAGCTTTTCTGGGCCCAGCTGTTACATCATGAAAAGGCCCCTGAGTTTCATCACCTGCAGCTAAAGCCACCTCCAGAATCAACCAAACCAGAACAAAGTAAACCCAGAGTAAACCCGACCACATATTTGTGCATGAGAGCAAAATCACACTGAGTCCCCAGGTTATGGGCTGGAACAAAGACCAGCTAGTAAGCACGTGCACTCTGCTCAGTCTTTCCAGTTTGTGCAAAACCAAGCAGTTGCAGGGTGCCAGGCAAATTCAAAACAAGGCAAAGAATCCAACTAGAAGGAAGAGTAAGAAAGTATGGCTGAGGATCCAATCTGTTAAAAATATGCATTAAGCTAAGTTAGCTTCATAACTAAGGTGGGGAAAATCAAACTGCATTTTTCTTCCTTAAATTAGAGCTTACCCAGGGTGGTAAAACTCAGAGCATGAGGAAGGTGCTAGCCCTATTGCCTGCCACACTTGACAGAAGCGCTGTTATGTGCTTACCCTCGCTTTGACGTAGCTCCATGGGCACTTAATGGACAGCACTAACTGGAGCATGATATACATAAGGATAAACATACAGGCTTAAAAATACGGATTATCGTTTGCAGTAATGGGGGTGATTACAGTAAATGTGTTGGGGTGAAACATGAAGGCCTGTTCCACATCACAGCACCCTAAAAGACCTGGGAAGCCTGGATCAAAGTTCCCAATTGAGGTTTTTTGCAGTAACAAAGAAAGCACAGCCCTGAAGAGGCACCTTCTGAGTAACACCATCACCCAGATATTTGGAGAGCAATCAAAGCAACCTTTTTTTGTTCTTTGCCATGCAGTATGGTACTAAGCACTGGAAAAAAACTTCTTCCCAAAGAGGGCTCTTTAAATCCCAGGAGACATTTTGGCTAACAGCTTCAAGTGACTGATGCTTCTGGCAGTATTGATTGCTTTGACATCCAAGCTGAGACACCCAAATGGGAGTTGCTTTTCTGATGGTGGAGAATGGTGCCTCCCAACATGCCCCCCAGGAGAGCAACTTGTATTTGAAGTGCACACCTCCATCACCTAAGGTGATTACTTTGACAGGAAATTGCTGTGAGGACTCATTAATGAAACAGGAAGCCATTATTTCTCATTGAATATACAGTATCCTTTAGGAACAGCACGGAGCTATGAAACAAGATCCAGGTGAGATCATGTGCTGGCTTTTTTCTCTCAGATAAGAGGGTGAAAACCATAGTAAACAATGCACGTTCTGTGTCTGGCTGCTGAACACCAGTATCACTGGTTTAACACACCCTAAACATGTGACAGACAGCATGAACTACTGAATTCCTTAAGTGACCTTGGAGGAGAAGAGCTCATGTATCAAGTGGCAACCCTACATCCAAGCCTCCTGGTAGTGAGCAAAGCTTTTTTAAGCACAGTATTCTTCTGTGTGGGGTGAAGCAAGGTGAAAGGGGTATACTGCCTCCCTGCTACCTCAGAAGCACAATTACTTTCCTTGAGTCACCTTTTCCCTCCCTTGTGGTCCCACCAGAGCTGACACACTGCCTTCTCCTCTGCTTTCTTCCTTGCTGAGCTCTGCCTGCAATTTGTTGTCATGTCAGGGGGCTGCACACGCTATCACTGCTCCTTTACTGCTCTTCTCCATGGGCAAGAAGGGCCTGTGGCAGAGACCTTATCCATGTGTTTGCCAACTGTTACATCCAAATTTAATTGAAGACAACAGTACAGTGGTGCATAATTTGCCTACATGAACTACAAGGGAAGTAAATAAAATGACACTGGTTGTGCAAGCAGCCTAGCTAAGGGAAAAATCCCCTCTTCCTCCCTTCCTCCTTCCCCCCCTCCAATAAAAAAACAGACTAGATGTAATATACAGCCTTGGCCCTGTCTAGCCCATCACATTTCTGATACATAAAGCGTCCTCAAAATATCCGCAGGTAAGACATTCTTCCTACCCCATGCTATTTAACAATCAATAAACTTAAAACAATTCAGGATTTAATTGGGAATACTGATTAGGCATTTAGCAGGGGAACCTCTGGGACACAGCTAACATGCACCCCAAACCCTCAGCACTGAGGGAATACATGAGAGACTGCTGCAAGCTGACTTTACATACCCAAGGCCTCCTGCTTCAAGGAGCATTTGTTTGGGGACACACAGTGCACAAGGGGCTGGTGGAGGAGGTAGCGATGATACCATCAGGTGAAAGAGCTCTCACTCAGCTACAGACTATGGATACCCAGGGGGTTTGTTCACTCACTCAATAGTTTTCCTTTATTCTGCTTTGCCACAGAAGCAATGTAAGCATCCCAACTAAGCAGGAATGAAGCACTGTAACCTTAAAACCAGCAGAAGGATAAAAAAGGACTTCTGAAGCTTCTGTTTCTTTTCTTTCCCACTTACACACTAAGAACTTTTTTTTCCTAGGGCAGGAAGCTGGATCTTTTAATTTTTAAGAAGTGTATTTGTAACATAAATTTCAATATGGAGACCCAATCTAGATTTGCATGAAGACACCCCAGAGTACCATCTAATTGTAAAAACTAAGAATGGAGGAGCCATCTAAATCCATCCCATTACAGATGCAGAATAGGTCCCTACAGGATATTTACGAGTTTTTAATGCCTTGGCCTTGTGCCTCACATGCACCAGAGACATACTTTTAGGCCAATAAAACATCCATTGTCATGGCTTAATGCTGTAAGAATTAATTTATCACTAATTATTTTCTCTTCTAAAGCCCTGCTCTTTGGATAGCTGTGACATAATTCTTAAAAATCACACTAGTTGAAGAGCAGAAGTACACTGTCCCCTCCAGCTCCCTGCCCATGAAGGCCACCTATTCAAATGTTTCTCTTTTCCGAGTTTAATTTCAGCTCTTGCAGTTGACAAGGGGCCAGAAACACTGATCACAGGGGCGCTGGGGAGAATGGCTTTAGTCCTTTTCTGCTCCTGCCTGGGTACCCTCAGACCAAAGGTCTGCTGGAGGCTGCAAAAGACTTTGCCTGCATGGCTGTACCATCGAGGTTAGAAAAGGATGCACCCTCTTTGGGCTTCATTGAGAAGCTAAGTCTGAATGAAGACAAAGCGAGGTTTGAGAAAGTAAAGGTGAAGTTTTGACTTAACTGAAGCCTAAGGAAATATGATTTCACTTTAAATAAGTCTTTGTCTCGCTTGCACACAATCCCAACATAAGTGATTTCATCTTTCATAGTTGAAGGTCGGCCATTTCAATGGTGTATTTTTTCCACAGCGAGTCACAGTTTCTGCTCTCCTGGCAGATCTGCACAATCAACATACTAAATAAGCCACAAAAGCAAGGGAATTTGAAGTTATTGGATGCTTTTATTTTAATGTAGCACCCAGCTCCGTATCACATACATTTTCCAAAATTAGATGGGCATAGTAGAGAACACTCTGCATTTTGCAGCTTACCACGTGGACAGTCTGCAGCTGTGAAAACAAATTGCTTAAATCTGGTTATCTACTTTGTAAGTTAAAATTCAAATATATACTAGCCTCAGGGTATTTTTTCTTTTTAGATTAACAGTGATAATGCTTGCAATACGATTTTTCATATATAAAAAAAATCAGTAACAGAGTAAAACATGATGCATATGTTCATAGCACATTATCATGAAGATAACTGAAAAAAGCTTGAAAACACATCATCTCTTCTGGAAGGTACCACATCACTTCATTTTTTTCCCGAAAAAATACTTCCACTCTTTAGTCAATAAAATATGTAGCTTCATGAGCCTGTGTATTTTCTTGTCAAGAACTGTGTGTGCTGAAGGCCAAAGGGCTGATGGTCCTGGAAAACGGACACCCGTCATTCCGTGACTTGCAGCTTTTACAGTATCTCTTTCTTCCTGATCTGGAAGTTCAACTGAGAGGAAAGCAGCTTATGCACCACCAAAAAGCAATTTTCCTATCATGCCCATCCTAAATGCTTCCTGGGAGGGGTTCCAAGTCCTGGCCATCCCACTCGGGTCATTTTACTGTGCAAGTTGTCACCACCCCATGCTGGTTAGCCCAGGCAGTATCAAGCTGGGACTGTGTGGATGATAGCCAAACCAAGTTCCTCTCTCCAACGTGGATACAGAATTCCCAGCAGCAAAACTATTGCCACACACGTGAAAAGTGTCTGGAGATAATCTTTTGAGTTAAAAAGGATATTCACCAACTTACCAGTAACAGGGCTGAATCCACTAATCATTGACATTTTGCTATGTCACCAAAACTCTCTGGAAGACAGAACTGAGAGCTGTCTGGAAAGAGGTGGTAATGCTTCCACTGCATCCTACTATAAAATTAGTAACTAGGAGAGGGACATTGATCATTAAGGATTAATGTTTGTTCACAGGCAATTTGTTTAAAGGAATGCCTCTGAAATGAATGGAAGCTGCTTGCCTTGCTTAATTACCAGGTGATTATTTATATTTAAAGACTCAAATAAAAATGGCTTGATCTACAAAGGCAAACAGTCACTACACTTAGCTGGGCATTTTTCTTTTTTCACCATGGAATTACCATGTACTGAAACAAATATTTCATGGAAAGATACCAGGTGATATGAACATTAACAGATCCATAAAGAAATGCCTCATCAAAAGGAAGACATGTGAATGCACACTTACACACACACTGAGGAAGACCCTTATCTGTTCTGCCTAGTCTTGTCCTGCAGACAAAAATATTTAATTATCCAAACCAGAATAGCTGCAGTAAACTGAACATTTAGAAGGGGCCCCAGGTTCATGGTCAGTGCATTCCCTCAGATGCAGGGAAGCTGTGCTCCAGCTCATGCTCCCAGTTATCCTCTCTTGATGGGCATGTTTTGCCCTGCAGAAACCAGGTACCTACAGAAACCAGGAAGTGAGAATAGTTGAGATCTCACTTGTGGGAAGCTGCTGTCATTCCTTGGTCAGGCAGATCCTAGATACTGTCCTGGGTTAGGCATGCCGGGGCTTGAAGTTAATTGCTCTCCTACAGCTCAAGAAAGCCCTCTGAACAGTGGCAAACTGCTTGTGAAGTTCTCCCTTTCTGACCAGATGGTCCGTTTTGGTCTAAGAGGATCTCCCATCCAGCGTTTCAGAAGATAAAGGTTTCTGGAAGAAATGGTCATTTTGCTGTACCCACATTTTTCCAAAGGAAAAATATTTTTTGAGAGAATCTGTGAAATTGGATTCACACGTGAATTTTGACCAGCCAGGGTCTGTTCATAGTAGCCATGAGTGTGGCTGCATGGAGCAACTGCCAGAAGCACTGTCTATAGCTTCATAGTGCATTCCTCTCCCTCTCAAAATGCTAATAGCCTCTCAAAACCAGTCACACTTTCACATTTTGCATGGGTTATCATGAATGTTTAAGTACCGAGACATACAGAAGAGTTAACTTCCTGCATTGTATGTATAACCTACCAACATTTCTCCTTGAATATTGTGCTTTACTCTCTCTGTGAAGTAGTATATGATCATCATAGCCAATATTTCATCAAAGAGAATACAAATCAGCTCACTCTAGGCCTTGAAGCTGAGTGGGACATTTGAATGCAAAAATGCAGGAATATTTAAAATTTTTAATGTATTAAGTCCTGTGGTAGAATAACAACTGAGCAAATACTCCACTGTTGTCTAACCAGATATCCTAATTTCCAGTGGACAAAAAAAACCCTTAAGCCCCTGTATTATTTGAAGGGAGACATTTGAAAAAGACATATAAAGCAGACTTTCCCACTCTTCCTTTGAACAGCATCTATTCCATGAATAACACAAGTGAAACAAATGGGGGATTATTCTAAAGGATGTCCCTATGAAACATGAAAAAGTCCTCCACTGCCTTAAAAATGCAAGGTGCACAGTTCTTTGTAATAATGGAAAAGCTTTCCTTAAAAAAATCACCCATAAAAGAAAAAAACAAACGTGCCATATGATTTTTTCGTATTGAATAGTAGGGACTTATTAACCAAATGACAATGTAAGAGCTAGAAAGCAAACAGCGCAAGTGCTTAACCTCATTAAAGATGCAGGAATGAAGTGTGACCAGCAGGTCGAAGGAGGTAATCCTGCCCCTCTACTCTGCTCTCGTGAGACCTCACTTGGAGTATTGTGTGCAGTTCTGGTGTCCTCAACATAAAAAGGACATGGAACTGTTGGAACAAGTCCAGAGGAGGGCCACGAGGATGATCAGGGAACTGGAGCACCTCCCGTATGAAGATAGGCTGAGAAAGTTGGAGCTGTTCAGCCTGGAGAAGAGAAGGCTGCGTGGAGACCTCATAGCAGCCTTCCAGTATCTGAAGGGGGCCTATAAGGATGCTGAGGAGGGACTCTTCATTAGGGACTGTAGTGACAGGACAAGGGGTAATGGGTTCAGACTTAAACAGGGGAAGTTTAGGTTAGATATAAGGAAGAAATTCTTTACTGAGAAGGTGGTGAGGCACTGGAATGGGTTGCCCAAGGAAGTTGTAAATGCTCCATCCCTGGCGGTGTTCAAGGCCAGGTTGGATGGAGTCTTGGGTGGCACGGTTTAGTGTGGGGTATCCCTGCCCATGGCAGGGGGGTTGGAACGAGATGATCTTAAGATCCTTCCCAACCCCATCTATTCTATGATTCTATGACTGTTATGAAGATAGAAAATAAATGGTAACTTTTGAACAGTACCACTACTGATAAGAGGACAGCAGCTCTTTTGCAGCTTCCCAGAAAAGTCTGCAGTTCTCATATTCCGTCATAGACCAGGAATGACTGTCTGACCCCAGCTATGCAACAGCTGCACATAAGTCCCAAATCCAGATAAATGGTTGTTGCTTGTCGACATAGTAATGTTTAGTTGAATCAAAACCAACATGTTGCAAAACCAGATTTTTAGTAACAATTCTGCAAATGCTTATTTTCACCTTCAGACTTCTGGATTCACGTCCCACATCCATATTGCTTTCAGCAAGAGTAGGCTGTTTCCTCATCACTTTAAACATTCCCATTGATGTCTGTCTTATCTCTCAACAAAATGTTTAGCTGCTTTGTAGTCCTCTGATATCCCTCTGCAGCCATGCTATGATACACCCTGAAGGAAGGCTACCCAGTTACTTTAAACCCACTTCTCCTTCCTCTGAGCTCCAGAGCCATCCTGTTGCTTTCTCCCTTCAGCTTCACACCAGCCAACAGTAAAAACCTTTGCCATCATTTCTGCAAGGCAAACTTGTACACTTAAATCAGGCAGCGAACAACAGGACATGAAACACCTGCAGCATCACATTTAAGATGGGTAACAGGTAAGTGACATTCTTTTGCATTGAAGCACACATCATATCCATGGTGGGAGCAGGGCTGACATCATTATGTCTGAAGTCATCCCATCTAAGAGTACTGAGCCAGCTTCCATTGCCAGGACTGAGACCAAAGCCAAGGACGACTGCATCCATGGAAGAATCCCCATGGGATTCAGTTTGCCCTGGATCAGCTTAAAAAATAATCATTGCTTCTTCATTTAGAAAATAGATGGGTATTAGCAGCTTCACCCTATCAGTAGCATCTCCAGCGAGGTGCAAAAGAACCTTAATGAAATCCTGCTGTAGAAGGCAATTATTTCCATCACACATTTTATAACCTCATGTATAGCACTTTTGCTATCTTTCTTCTTTTGGAAATACAGTTCTTGTACACATCCTTAGAACAGATCAGCAACTATTAAGACAAAGCAGACTAATACAAACATACATACAATAGCTTTTGTAAAATGCCCCGAATGCATTTTTAACCTCGTTAGAAATACAGTTGGTTAAAAAAAAAAAAAAGAAAAAAGCTATAAATCAGTGATCTCTGACATGCTGAAACTATGCAGAGACACTGGCAGCTGCAAGCAAGTGATCAAACACTAGTGGAGAGGAAACAGTTATAGCTCAAAACCCACCTTTTTTTTTTTTTGTAATTACCAAAATAATTATATTTTTGTATTTTTCACTGTTCTCTCATATGATTTGAACTTATAAAATACAAGTTCTCTAACACTAAAATACATCCATGATTGCATAATAAACAGTACTAAGAAAATAATTATCTGACATGTGATTGCAGATAAAGACTCTATGTCTAGTGAGTTTTATTCCTGTAGCATATTAAACTCACAGGAATTCTACCATGATACAATCCTACAGGAATCAGTAGCATCCAATAGCCCACCTCAGAGAATGAGTTTTAAATGTAAGCAAGAATCCACGAACGCTGTACCTCTTAATGACCGGGGCAGGAGGTGCTCACAGAACATGTATAAATCAGGAATTCTTTACATAAATAAAATACTCTTAGGTTATTCATTTCAGTGATAAATTGCATTAACACGTTAGACTAGGAAGAGGGAGGAAAAAAGGCAAAGCATCCCTCCGCTCAGAAACATCCAGCAGTCAGATGTTTATTTTCTGTACCATCTTCACCTGCAAAGGCAATTGCGTGCTGTGGGGTGAAGGGAGACCCAACAAGCCGGTCGTCCCCACCGTCACCAGCTTGGCAGAAACCCTGCTCAGCCCCACCATGCTCTTCTTCTTGCGAGGCTGCTGGGACACGTGCTCTGCTCTTGCTGCTGCACAGCAGTGCGGGAAGTCACAAGACTGTGACAGGACGTAGCTGTTCCAGCTGCGTTTCCAAGGCAATTCGTTCCTTGTGAACCTCCTGCAGGAGGGAGAGATGTGCTGTAACTTCTCGGATGCTCACATGCGCCACTTCACTCAAGTGAAAAGCAGCCAGGCAAACCACTGGCACTGACTGGAGGCTTCAGGCTCTGTTGTGAAGTAATTCTTGTGGTCTCAAAACACTGTACCATTGCCACACAACCACTCTGCACAGCCATCTAGTGTCTCCTCCTTACAGTGAAGCAACACTTGTTTGGGCAATCATGGAGAGCAGCAGTCATTCAATACCTTGGGATGAGGGGAAGCTGGCCACAAATGGCTATTTTTACCAAAGAAAATCAGGTTATCTTGAAATCACATTTCCCTCAAAACTGCTTTCTGAGAATTTCTGGTTGACACAACTAATCTCTTTCCTTTTGGAAATGAATGAGACAGCCTTTCTAAGACGACACAGGTTTTGCAATCTACCTGTTTGACAGTTGTGGCAGGAAGATCATCTGCCTCAGTCAGAAACTAACTGTGAAGGCTTTGGGAATCAGTGATTTTTGGGAAAGCCTTTCCTGGTCTCAAGGCTGGCCCTGCACTGAGGGACATACATAAAAACAGCAAAGCCCTTCTCCATCAGAAAGCTTCCAGGCAGCAATACGACTTAAAGGACAAATACAGTTTTCTGCTCTCATGTGAATTTAGGCAAATCTCTGTCTTTCTGTGCCTCTTCTACGCTGCTGTAAAATACAGGTAACAGCATTGGCCTGCTTTGTGAAGGTCACAGAATTTAAGCATACTGAAGACAGTGCATGGAAGCAAGTAAGATCTGAGCCAAGGAATGATAGTAATGTGCTGTCATCAAAAGCTTTAATCTCCATGCTTATTTCAATTGCTGTCCTATATTTTGCTATGAGCTCAGTACAAAGCATCCACCCTGCTTCTTTTTTAGGAGATCCCTAAAAAGCAGTTAAAATATTATATTAAATGAAGTTGAATATGCAGTCAAACTTTCATAGCGACTGAACTGGGGGCTCACCTCTCTTTCCAATCAAGTGCCCATTCACAATATACAAGGAAGAAAAAGCTGTAGCTGATCAAAAACTAAAGTCTGTATCAGCCTTGAACTAAGACAACAGAAAAATAAGGACTGATATTTAAAAGAACACAGCCCCTTGAGAACAGTGTTCAGCTCTAGGGCCCACAACATAAGAAGCATGTGGACCTGCTGGAGTGAGTCCAGAGCAGGGCTACAAAGATGACCAGAGGGCTGGAGCACCTCTTTCTGTGAAGACAGGATGACAGAGGTGGGGTTGCTCAGCCTGGAGAAGAGAGGGCTCAGGGGAGACCTTAGAGCAGCTTTCCAGTGCCTAAAGGATGCTGGAGAGGGACTTTTTACAAGGACAAGGGGGAATGGCTTTAAAGTGAAAGTAGGTAGACTTTTATTAGATATTAGGAAGATGTTCTTCACTATTAGGGTGAGACACTGGCACAGGTTGCCCAGAGAAGCTGTGGCTGCCCCATCCCTGGCAGTGTTCCAGGTCAGGTTGGATGGGGCTTTGTTACAACCTAGTCTAGTGGAAGGTATCCCTGCCCATGGCAGGGGGATTGGAACTAGATGATCTTAAGGTCCTTTCCAACCTTAACTATTCTATGATTTGATGTTAAAAGAGAAATCAGCAGACATTAAGTATCAGTATTAGATGTTCATGTAACACACAGTTTAGGCAGTCCATGTATACCCAATGCCTTACTCCAGGAGACAGTTACATAGCACAACTGATCAGAAGACAAGAAAGCTACACTTGAGTTGCTCTCCTGCACTAGGTGACTCCATCATATTATGAATTTTTTCAGAAAGACAAAGTTCACCCTTTCAACTTACTCTAACTGCCAGTGGAGCTGCAGGCCCCTAGGCTAGCTATAACTTTTCCCAGAAAACCTCATCCAACCCACTCATACAGCACACTTATCCCCTTCCAGAAAGCAGGAAGTAACGCAGCAGGTCTCATCTGAAAGGATGAGCAACATTCTCTGCTGGAGTTGACACATAACTGATTGTAGAGAGCTTTGTCACCAATTTTCAGTGCATTCCTTACCTTCAGCTGCTGCTGGAGCTCACTGTTCAACCTGGCGAGCACAGCATTGGCTTCTTTGTTTTTTCGTATAGCAGTCTGAATAGCCCTTTTCTGCTTGGAAGACTGTCTGCCAGACAGATAAATACAAAATGTTTCAATTAAGAGTCTCAATAGTGGCCGATGCCAGAAGATCAGCCATCCATTTTGCATGTCTGTACTCTATACACACTGGACTACAGCTCTAGACACACTGGACTACACTTCAAAGACAAGGTACAAACTACAGACTGAAGAAAAGAAAAATGTAACACTGAAATGAATCAGGTAGACTATTTGAAAGTAAAATATAGGCTATAAGGTAATAAATGATAGGAAAAACAATTAAAAACAGGGCAATATATATCTGTGGTCATTTAAACATTTTAGGAAAGATATAGTGAAAGCAGGATTAAGTTGAAGTGTGAACAATGCTATTATCTTTCTTTGAACCACTAATGGAATATGCACTCCCTAAGCACAAAATAGCACTTTAAGAGCATTCTAGGAATCTTATTACTTATTCCAATCTCCAATTATGCAGCACAGATTCAGTCTACTGATAAACAGTTTGCTAAGGGCTGCTCAACTGATTTGGGCAGCTTGGTTTTGTTTCAGACTGAATCAGATGTCTTCACAAGCTTTCGGTGAAGATGGGCTATAATGTTTGCACACTTTCAGTTGAGGAAGATGTATAGATCCAATTGCTTCAAGTGCCTTCATTTGCCATTTGTACAGCCCCTTCTCCGCTGCCATTAAATAAATATATAGTGAAATACCTGCAAGTCTTTGTTGCTGACATCTTGAACAGCTATATTTATGAGAGCAAATAACACATGCTGTGGTTGGCAATCACTGTTTATCACAAGTGGTCTATGGCTCAGCTCATACCAGCGGCGAGCTCATTTCCAATCTGCCTTGCGATGAAATATCACAAAGATATGACCAACATCAAGCACTTTGTGACTCAGTTTCCTGGACATTTCTCTGGTTCTATCTATCCATATGAATGAGGAAAACTTCAGAAGATATGTGCGAGGAAAAACCGCACATCCACAGATCTAAAAGAGGTTGTGTGAGAGATGCTGGTTGAACAGCTAGGTTTGCTCTTCAGACATGTCTACCACATACAGAGGTAAAACACCTTTGAAGAGGCTATCAAATATTTCCAACTTAAACAGTCACCACAGACTTGGTTTGCGTTTGAGAAGACACATGTAGATGTCAGAGATCTGCATCTTGTGAAGCATTCTCAAAACCAGAACTATTAAGCAAAAAATCATGCAAAGAGCAAACCCGGCCATATCAGATCTCATGGTGTAGTTTGACGTGCTTGCTACAGGTTTTTACTTTTGGACTGGGAGGTGAGGCTTGACTGCTGGCACAGAAGAAGTCACATTTATAGTGAGAGAAAGCTCAGGGGTCTCCAGCCCCTGTGCCTCTGCCCGGAGCTTCCTGCGGGTGGGTTTGGAGGGCGGCTGAGCAAGAACAACCTCCTGCAAGGAAGAAACACATCAACATTAAGTCAGGCCATATGTGTCCCATCATTAGGCTGGGGAATACTTGTGACACAGAAATTGTTGACAGCTGGCCTAAGCTTTCATAATTTAAAGAGGTACAGAGCTTAATTCAGATTTAGTAATAGCCTCTCAGGTTTCTGACTTCGAAAAAGGAACAATAACTTCTGCAACCCCTTAATGAATGAAACGATTATACTGGTGTTTTGTCTTCATTTAGATGACAGGCCTTTCAGAACTGGATTGTATAGCTCTGTGTGCAACTTATTACCTCGCCCATACAGCATGGAGACTCTGCCTTCTCCCCTCCTCTCTTACATGAAGCAACACTAACAACAGCTTAGGAAGACAAATGTATAAAATTATCCATGCAAAATTAACATGCTGGAAGTGTAGAAAGCCAGTTATTTCTCTTGATAAGTTACATCAAAGAAATAGTCTTGTTTCTAGGTAAAAGAAAGTGTCTTGGATTTTTAACAGTTTAGTAGTAAGAAGTATTTTCATTATTTTAAATTAAGACATCCTTTCTTTTGCAATGAGAAGCAGTTTTAATGCCTTATGTATGTTTTAAATCTGATATAAATATATCCTTTCCAGTGCATTCTATTATTAGCACTCTTTTACAAGGAATATAACTATTACTGCCCCATTTCATGAATGAGAAAGCTAAGACTTAAAAGGATGAAGTGACTTGACAAAGGTGTCAGTCACAGATCAGAGACCAAATTTTATTATCACTTCAAGAGTGCACGTTTTACTGGGCCAGACTTTCTTCCTTACGTATGTTAATTTAAGAAAAAAAAGAAAAAGAAAAAGGAAGCATTTAATGACTTAGCAATCATAAGGAGAAAAAAAAAACAACAAAAAAAACAACACTGTAGCAAGCAGCCTCACTCAGCAGAAGAGACTACTATGAGTGATACAGAATGAAACCAACATAAGACCATCAATAATGAGTATTAGAGGGATTACAATTATTAGAGGAAGTAGAATTATAAAGAAGCAAGGGATTTCAACATTAAAAACCAGTTCTGCCATTATTGGAAAAATATAAAAATACTATTAGATCTTTTGATCAGGATGTCAGCATACCAGCACTGCACAGATCTCAGAGAATATAATACTCTGAAATCCTACGCATATGTGCAGCTCCTGCAAACAGGAAAATACATACCATGTATTGCAAGTGAGGAACTTGCATATGCCTTCTACAACTATACACTGATAGATGCCAAATACATTACACCAGTCTATCATAAACTGCCAAAAACCTAAAAAAACCATAGGATAAGTCCCTCTTCCATTTCAAATGCATTATTGGAAGAAATACCTAAAAGATCCAATACCTAAAAGCAGAATCCTCCACAAGAGCTCTCTGGCTGGCCGCTGTTGCAGCAGCCTCTGGAAGGTGGGTCAGCACTAAGCCAACAACCTGCCTCCTAAGCCTCACAGGCTGGGGCTTCTCTGTATTTATGGATCCAGATGGGGTGAGGGCAAGCGTGAAGTAGGTGGACCACAAGTATTTCTTTTCCCTAGCCGGGCTGCAAAGCAAGGCAAGGAAGAAGTAGGGCCAGGCTAAAAGTAGCATGCAGTGAGGACAAACGGGTCAAGGATGCTGCTCGGAAAGCCCTATCATATATAAACAATTACACTGGACATTTGTCTGTGCTCCCCATTAGGGTAAGAAGTGCGATAACTCTGCCTGGTCAAAGTACATACTACATACAACACCTGCCAATGTTTCCCGGTTGGGCTGAGCAAAGGTCTTGCAGGTGCTTCCTGGCTGCCAGAGAGGAGAGGATCTGAGGGCAGATCTGTCAAAACCTGTTCTGCCTGTGACTGGAACATTCCTTCTGGGTGGAAAGCGGCAGTGGGATTGTGCCAAGAGTGGGAAAATGCTCACAGGCCACTCTATCCCTAAGCAAGGCCCTTTGAAGACCGTCACTGCAATTTATACAAATGTTACATTCATACAAAAACATACTAGAAACCGCACATCTTGAGCAAATCTCTCCCAGTCTATGCACATTTAGTGACAGATCCTGACCTCTAGCAAACAGGTGTGTTTACATCAAACCCAAATCCTCAGTAACTGGAAGCAAGAAGTGCATCACAAGCGAGATGGGGGTCGAGCACAATCAAACTCTTTATTTTCTTCCCTAAGGCTCCACAAGTCCCTATTGATTTGAAACAAATGGCGAGCTGCCTCTCTTAAAGCACGTGCATCAGTGTGCATGTAACGAGAGCTTTCTTAATGATTTATCTGAGCTGATGTCACACGCGAACCCAGCTCTCTCTCGCGCCTTGACCTCCAGAGAAGGTAAACATGTAAAATTTGTAACCCCAACCCTCTGTTTAATTGCTTTAAAACTTGAAAAAAAACACATTTGTTGATGAAGACAAACCACTCCACAATGGTACAATGCATTCAGGTCTCACCTTTTTTGCTGAACTGTTTTCTTCTGCCTGCACCGGAGGTCTATTCATCTGAGGATGTAATTCAACCTCAGATGGTTGCTCTGTCTGCAACAACAAGTCAGTCATTGCTACACCCAGAAAATGACTAGCAGTCACATACGATAAAGTCAATGAAAGGAAACATTATACACAAAAGAAAAGTTACTTTAACAATTCAGCAGCAGGGGAAATGGATTTAGGGTGACAGCTGAATGGATGACATATGTATTTTGCAGATTTTTAATGAAATGGTTTTCTTGTGTTTTACAGTGCTAGAAAACAAGAGAAAAGTTTTTCTGTGAAAAAACATGTCTCCGTAAATGACCTAATACCCAGAATTTCTTCTAGAGTTACCCTTATGGTCTAAATAATCAGAGAAGAAGAGCTAGATAAAAGCTAGAAAGATCTTGGATGTGCCCTTTCACCTTATTATCTCCTGACAGTGATGAAAATTCATTGCAGTAAGCCTCTGCCTTTGAAGTTTGCAAGTCTAGAGTGAGAAAGTTGGAATTATACCAAAAAAATCCCAGGAAAGTTTCTGAAAACACAAGTCATAAAAGAAGCCAAATAAGTTTTCCCTCCTTCCCTCTCACCTTTCAAACAGAAACTGAGCTGTATGCTCACCACACAGGTCTACGCTTCTGCAAAACAGAATACGCTCCCACCAGCATATCTGACCGAGCAGCAAATTAAAACACAGGGTTAATCCCTTGCTTTGCCTCTCCTGAAATGTTTCCACATCTTTCCACGTCCTTCACCAGGCCAGGCACAGCACATAAGCTAAGTGAGAACTGGCAGGATTTGGAGCTGCCTGCCCCTGGGTGTGCAGCAGCAAATGTATAAACACTGTGTGGCTGTTTTCTGTCCAGAAGGGATGAGCTGGCTCTCCAAGAGGGGCAAGGCAGGCAGGACCAGGAGTCTGAGGGCACCCGGCACTGGCAGACTTCTCCTCTTTCCCAACTTCTGCCAAGTTGGAGCCACACTGACAGCAGCCTCCAGGCAACCCGCCGTACTGCTCCCTCCTCAAAAAAGGCACGTTTCTACAGAGGTGAAAGCCTGCATTTAAAACCAAGCTCAGGGTAAAGCACAAACTTTTAAGGGGCCAGGATTACCCAGGGCTTAACCATAAGGCAAACAAAAATGACAGAAAGCACAGAATTTGGTGTACTTAAACAGGAGTAAGAACTGTACAGTAAGATGCAGGGGAAACATGGTTCTGTCAGGTTACTGCTGCCTCCAACCATATGGCATTGAACATGTGCACAGAGGAGGGAGATTTGAGATCTTTTTTAAAGACACATATGTAATTCCTTGGGAGAGGAGGAAAAGGTTTCAGCTGACAAGATTTCTCTCTCCCCCTTTTTAAGTACGCTATATCTGTAGTGTTATGTGATGGCTAGAAAAATAAAACCTCACCCTGTAATTTCCAATATTTTAATATGAATATCCTAAATATTTGGATTTTAATAACTATTGGATACTGAAATTTGAATTCTGGAAAGCTTTTCATGGGTTGAAGTAGTGCTCCTGTAACTAGATTTCTGGTACAAACAGGACAGTGAGATGGAAAAAGCAATCTTTTTTTTTCTGTCTACAAAAATCAAAGACCTTTAAAAGTCCATTTAATGCAACAGAGCATTTCTTTATCAGCAAGCTGAATAGCCCACAATCTCCCCTATTTCTACATCCACTTTTTATGTATTTGAAAGAAATGAAGGCTCTAAGCACTGTAACAGTAGCCTGACAAAGTCCACAGGGTTTTCATGAATGATTTGGGGATAGGAAAGCTCAAATACCCAACAGAGCCACACAATAAATTTGGGCCCAAACAACATCACTTTGACAAATCATTCATTTAGAGACAGCAAGAGTAAACACAGTCTTTCAGAGAGCCACATAATATACATATTATAAACCCCTCATGGCATAGCTTTGCTGCACAACACAAAGTAGTAACAGAGGAATACGAGAACCAGCTCTTAATGACCTTTCTTGGACAGCGAGCACTAGATACCCCCCCTAACCTGGGCAGGCGGGCAGTTTCTGGTGCTCACGCTCTTGTCGGAATCTACACTACACCTTTGCATGAAAAGCAAGAATATATCAACTTATTTCACAGAATTAAAAAGAATGGAGACCAACCCCATGTTATTTGCATATAGACAAAATGCAGTTTTTCAAGAACCAATGTGTTCTAACAGTGTAGAAGTAACTAAATATCATGGCACTCTACAGTGTCAATTGCAAACAAGCAGGAAAATTGAAATGACTGTAAGGTAAAGCACCTAGAGAAGAAAAACAAAAACAACTCACAAACTTTTGCAGGAACATCCACATTCTTCCCCCCTCCTTTTTGTTTTTGTTTTTGTTTTTTTTTTATGGTCTCATTGCAGGAGAATACTGTTTTGAACTGAAGGGAATAGAAGAGGAGGGGGAGGGACGGAGGGACACATAAACTTTATGTGGAAGCAAATACAAATCAGAGTGCTGATGCCAAAAAGGGTAAGATTTCAAAATTTCCAACAGCTTGACATCACTGTTCCTACTGATGCAAGACATGTCTTTCCACTAGCTGGGTGCTGTGATGTGGCTGTCAGCCTAACAGCTGTGGCAACCACTGTGCTGCAGGGCTGCGGTACACGTTGCCAGGACATGAGGATGGCAAAGCTCAGCAGCCAGCCGGGCAGGGGATGGCTGGACCAGGCAAGTGGCAAAAATAAATAAGTAGTTACATTAAAAAAAAAAATAAAAAAAAAAAAAGGAAAATAAACCCAAAAAACAACTAGTTCTGGTGATGCAGCTCATGCATAATGAATAAAACCAAGTGACTGCCATGTCCCTAAAGTGCCACCTAGTGGCATGTGCGACAGGCCATTTCTGAGCTCTCTGCTTAGAGGAGAATACAAAAAACCCGCTGTCTGCATTATTCAGAGTCTGCAGACTGAGCCTGGTCGGCAAGGTGGGCAGACAGCTGGGCTGGACACAGTTAAGCTTCTGCTCTTTGGAGTCTCCTTTCCCCGTCATGCAGAGGCCAGGTCTACACATTAATGATCAGCCATCAGAGCTACAAGTTCTCCTCTACGAAAAATCTTCATTCTTCAGTGCGACATGCCTGAAGACGGACAGGCATTTAACCCAGGCAAAAGTCTTTTGATTGCGACATACATCAATGCAAAAAAAGGTTTGCTCATTCAGCTAACCCAACAAGTCCTCCAGCCAAGGCCTTAGAAGCTTTACAAACACGCTTGCAAGTTTATGTCTCCCCACATTGGCCCCACACAGATTTTTAAAAGAAAAATAGCTCCTGCTTTTAATTTTGGTAGAGATTCTTCACAGATTGCCTTTCCTTCACTGACTTGGATGTGGGATGAAAACAAGTCCCTGTGGTCTTCTGGTCATGGACACAGTGAGACTGGCCAAAGGATACTCCAGTCTGATCTCCTACAGTAGAGTGTAAGAAAAAGGTAATCCATCAGGAGCAGCCGAGTTGGGTTCCCTTCAGTTCTGCATTGTTTTTATACCATGCTTAGTAAAGTATCTGGGCAACTCATTTCTCATTCAGAAACTCAGCAATTAACTGTCTCCTTCAATCACAGCAATGTCTTATAATTTTTCCACATCTTTGATGCTTCTCACCATTATATTAGAGTTAAAAAATCCTCACCACTGGTTTATAAAACTGAAAGGTTATAAAGCATGCAATATGGTCTTCTGGAAGAAAATTCAGTTATAGTAGTGTAAAAGTGCTTCAATGGAAGTTTCTCACTCATGTCCACAGAACTGAGCAAACTACTGGTATAGAAGTGCTGCTGTGCTGGTGGGTATGGCTGGGTCCATATCCAAGGTTTGCGGTAGATAGGCAAAGAATATCCTCCTGTCCATGTGCACTATCAGCAGGGCAAAAAATGAGTCTGAAGACCAGGACTAAGAGTATCTTAATTTTAGGGAGAGTAAGGGACCACAGAAAAGAGCAAGACAGTGTCCTATTCCAAACCTCCTGAAGATCTTCTCGTTGCAAACACATAAGTCCAGTTATTAACAGGCAGTATCTCCTTTTTCCCTACTGCAGTCTTGTATTTTCTAGGAATAGCCATACCCTCCTCATTCTTCCAGGCAGAAGATAAAACTAGCCAACAAAGTTTCTGTACATCTGCTAAGGCCAGACACCAACCTGTGACCTACAGCCAATGGTAAGCATTTGTCGTGGTTTAAACCCAGCCACACAGCTTGTTCACTCACTCCCCCCCTTCCTCCGCCAGCTCCTGGACGGATGGGAAGGAGAATCAAAAGAATGTAACTCCCACGGGTTGAGATAAGAACAGTCCAGTAACTAAGGTGTAACACAAATCACTGCTGGTACCACCAATAATAATAATGATAAAGGAAATAACAAGGGAAGAGAATACAACACCTCATGACCTGTCGACCGATACCTCGCCCCCATCCAGCAGTGAACTCGCCCTTCCGGGTAATTCCCAGTTACATCCTGGGCATGACATGCTGTGGTATGGAATACCTCTTTGGCTAGTTTGGGTCAGGTGTCCTGTCTCTGCTTCCTCCCGGCTTCCCCTCCTCCCTGGCAGAGCATGAAACTCACAAAGTCCTTGGTCAGGGTAAACATGACTTAGCAACAACTGAAAATATTGGTGTTATCAGCGCTGTTCCGAGGCTGAAAGTCAAAACCACAGCACTGCACCAGCTACTAAGAAGGAGAAAAAATGACTGCTACTGCTGAACCCAGGACAGCATTATGAGAGGTAACTCCTCATCGTTAAGGAGAGTATGAGGAAATTGCAAATGCTCATTATTTCATCGCATGACCTTTGACCATCATCCCCTCACCGTATTGTGACAATAATTAACAGTACCTTTTTAAAAGAATACGTAATTCTCACTTAAGCACAAAGTGCTTTGAAAGCCTCAGATGAAAGATTTTCATAACTGTAAGAGAGCACATTACCTTAACAACTGGTTCTCCACTTACGTTTCCAGTTCTTCTGCTTTGCAATGCTGGATTATATGTAGATTTCACATACACTTTTCAAGACAATCTGTCAGTGATCTTCCAGAACAGAAGCTACATGGAACTTTCATATTTCTGTTACCTAAGAGCCTTTTCTCAAGAGGTGAAGTATACATTCAATCTTCCCCCCCAGTTCAATCTCGCCCATACTTATGCTCCAGGCCAACTTTACACATGGAAATAGTCCCATTGTAGTCAATGGTACTACTCACAGAAATGAAATTGTCCCTGTGCATTCATTGGAATAGCCTATAATCATTGACTATACAATGCCACTGCTTAGCTTTGCAAAAAAAGTATTGAGAACAGCTTATCTGCAAGAAAAAGGAGGATACCAAATATTCTTAATGCTCAGTATGTGTCCACTGCAATCTTCTATCATCTCTACACAAGTTCTTTTATGAGGTATTTTGCTCCTTCCTAAACATTCATATTTTTGCACTAAATGACAATTCCTAAGAAGTCAAGATGTCTCAATTCCAGTTTCTGTGAGTCTTGTGCATCCCACACTGAATCATCAATTCTTTTTATTGCTTGTTTCAGAAACTGAAAATGGCAAGATGGAAAGAAAACCCATAGGGATGCAAATGCAACAAGCTGCCAGGGTCTTAGTGTGCTGCCTGCTTTCTCAGCTCTGTGGAGCCCTAAAGTTTTGATAAGCGTTTTCTTTCCCCGAGCTATCTGAGGGCTGGTGATAAGATTGAGGAAAGAGGCAGTAAATACAAACAAATTGCTGCAAAGTACAGCCCATTTGCAGGGAAAGAATAGGACCCAGATGGAAGCATTAACAATCTGTTTTAATACTCTGCTTCCACAAAACCGGATTAACGTAAGCTAGAAAGGGGTATGTGCATTCCACTTGAGATACAGGCATTGGATTCTTAGCTTTTGTTGTTGTTGTTGTTACAATAAATGTGAAGCCAAATTCAAAAATTGTTATAACACATTTTAATTAAGGTACTCGGCCCTTCTACTCTCCCAGAAACCTCTTCAGAAACGATTTTATGGCATCCATCAACTACTCCCCAAATTCAATTTTAACTGTGCTACTTTCTACCACTTCTTAAACTGTAATTCATATTGTCTGGCTGGTGTAGATTTAATATATAATTTACATGAGAGGAAGATAATCCACTTGTACTATATTAAAGTGGCAGATGGCAAAATCTTTCATGTTATAGAAGACTTTCAGTTTTATTACAGTTACAGGCTTCTTCAGTACTTGCTGCATTGATTATACTACGTATGTTACTCTGCAGCCAAGACCACGGAGATGATCAAAAAACTCTCTCTCTTCTTGCACAGTGGTTGTGAATGCAAGATAAGAAAGCATTCGTTTGGTTTTATATAAAATGGTTGTCCAGTAGAATACCACCATGTATACAAATAGCATGCTGCCAAAAGCAGATTCTTCATACTTTTTGTTCTGTAATTTTTATTTCTATTACAAAAAAGTTCCTTCCTGTAAAACTCCAGGTGTCCTGCCAGTACTTGAAATTCCTCACATAATTTTACAGAATAAGACAGTGCCTCAGCTGGATGAATATTTTCTCCAAACAACCTCGTAACTGAGAGAGCTGGGCTTGTTCAGCCTGGATAACAGCATGTTCTGGGGAGACCTCAGTGCAGCCTTCCAATACCTAAAGGGGGCTACAAGAAATCTGGAGAGGGACTTTTCACAAGAGCATGTAGTGATAGGACAAGGGGGAATGGCTTTAAACTGCAAGAGGGGAGATGTAGATTAGATATGAGGAAGAAATTCTTCACTATGAGGGTGATGAGACACTGGACCAGGTTGTCCAGAGAAGCTGCGGCTGCCCCATCCCTGGCACTGTTCTAGGCCAGGTTGGACGGGGCTTTGAGCAACCTGGTCTAGTGGAAGGTGCCCCTGCCCACGGCACAGGGGTTGGAACCAGATGATCTCTAAGGTCCCTTCCAATCCAAACCTATGATTCTGTGATAACAGAGACAGCAAGCCCTACCCTCATCCTCCATGTATCTCAGCTTTACACAGACATTGGTGGTGGGGAAGCAGCCAGATCAGCTCCCAGCACAGAGCCTACAGGTGGCCTCTCAGAAGGCCATGAGGTCCCAGCAGGACAGACAGGAGCCCTTCCCCACCTCTCAGCCTCAGTGCTGCAGATCAGCATGGGCATGTGTAATCAAAAATGACAGACCCAGACTGAGCATACCCCATGCTTGTGGCTCTCAGTGGATTCAGCAGAACTTGGAGCCATGTTAGTGAAGACAACTTTTTGAACTGGGTCCCAGTTTCCACTTGCAATTCTGGATGATGAATGGCCAAAAATCTTCACGGAATTTTGAAGTATCAAGTAACATTTGGAGAGCAGAACATTCAATATGTTAAAACGAATAATATCTTTGCTTTTCAAAAACACCAGGTGCCTGCGACTGGGCAGGGTGACCCACCCATCATCCCTCACAGCACTTGGTTTCCATGATGACTTCACCAAATCCATAACATGTAATGGTAACAATCACCACTAAACTGACAACCTAATTCTGAGCTCATGTAACACAGTGAGATTTTAATCTTCAGAGCTGCACTGTACTCAGGATACCTCAATTTGATAATGTTAACAGCTGCCTACCTACTTCACTCCACTTGAACACTTTGCCTTCACTCATAATTTTTTCAGTGCCTGTCAAAACTGCCAGCATAGAACCAGTAGGAAAACCAGGTCCCAAAGTCTCCAGAAATAAAAGTCCAGAACAAACCAGTATGAGTTTACAGAATCAACAGGCTTAAAATTTAGATACTGGGAAAAGAGACTAGGAACATAAATTTTTTTCAGCCAAGATACACAGAGTTTTTTTCCAGTCACACTGTTTTCAAATGCCCTTACACAGCACAGGCAGGTCTGAAGATACGCCTTCATTATTGCACAGGAAGGTAGTGAAATAGAGTGATTCAAATAAAGGAGTGTTGATCTAATTGGGCAATGTTGCAGATAGTGAGCTGATGTTGGATAAAATCCTAAAGTTATATTTGCTCTTCAGTGTTCATCCATAATTCCTATTAACATAAATATGCTACTAAATCTACCAGAGTAAGCAGCTGTGGTAAACAACTCCTATAGGCTTAAAAGCCAACAGTAATAAAGTATTACTTTGTTTTCCATTTAAAAAAATAAACAACAGAGGCTTAAATGAGATGTGTGTACACATTTGATTCCAGTGGAATGTTATTCATGAGCACCCAAATTTATTTCCTATCTGGAATCTGTGTCACTGTGAATTAGCTACATAGCTATTGCCTTCCTATTGTGATTCTTACCACCTCCAAGTTACGCAAATATTCTGTGTACAGCCCTGGATCTGCACAAAAGTTTGGAGGCCATCTTTATGCCATTTCTTCTTGATGACTTCGGTTTACTGTCAAGTTAGGAACACGGGATCAGGAAAAATTACCTGAGCCTCTGAATTCAGTCCTCTACAAGCCCAGAGAAAAAAACCTGTAGGTATTTCAACAAGCTACAGGTTATCTGTTCTGTATACCATCACTCAGGCTCAGGGGATGATACAAACCCCCCTAAAAACTTTTTAAAAGCCCCCAAAATTAAAAAAGAGTGGAAAAGCCATAACTATAGCATGCCATGGGAAGTGAGAGAGTTAAACCATTGCCACTGTCCAAAGTCTGTACAACAGCTTGCAGCATGTTAAATATTTATGGTCCAAAGAAACAGGGAAACTAATGGAGAGAAAATTATCCTTAAATCCAAGCAGCTACTGCAGACTTGCTAAGTGTGAGATGTGCTATTAGGGATTACAGGTGTCAGCAAAGTTACATAGGCATATACACAGTAATAAAACACTTCAAAATGATGTATTATCCCAAACAAAACTCTCGTCTTTGTATAAACCTGTTTCCATACATAATCTTTTCAAGTGCACTTTATAGGATTTAGGCAAATCTTGAATTGCTTACTTTTCTTAATAGGAAAGCAACATGAACTGACAATACTAATAAAGCATTCCATACTGCATTTCACAATATCTTATTGGAAACATCATATGGACTAGAACTGGGGTTAAAAGATCATAAATTGGAGATAATGGGGTATCCACATTACAGAAACTTGTCTTTTGCCCATCTTTATGTATTCAATTTATTTACAATCACCATAAGGACCTCAGACGAAAGCACCACTGCATCACAGAAATGTCTCGTGAAAGCTCTGAGGAAAACCTGGGTACGGTTTGTGGACTGATACAAAGTTGATACAATGCTGACTTTAGCAATGGAGAAAAATCCCAAGGAGATTGAGCTACCATAGCCTTTTAGAGGCCACCAAGAACAGGAAAAGAAAATGCAAAGTTAATCCACCAACTCTAAAACCCATCGTAGAGGTAAGAAGAGATGCAGCCACATCTGTAAAGGTGTCTACCCACCAGAGGTGTGGAACAGCACAGGCTGACCACCCAGCAACCCAGCACAGAGAAGCCAGCCCCACTGCTATTTCCCCATGAACCAGCCGTATCCTCACAGGATCCCAAAACCCGAGCCTCCCACAGTAAGCCTGGGCACTCACTGAGCTCTGGAGTCAAGGGCACAGCAGTATTAGCTCCAAGATTTTCCTTGTACTATGCTTACCCAGCGATACAGTCCTCCGCCCTCATTCAGCTGACTGTGCTATGGAGGCAGAGTTGGACACAGACATAATTTAAGCAGTTTGTGATGTGACTAGAGACATTTGGCACACTCTGAATAAGCAGTGTTTCAGTAACTTACCAAGCTTGATTACCTTGGAAGTTCTGACAGGAAAAATAATGTTTTCCTAAAGGCTGAAGCAAATTCCACTAAAACCAACATCAACCCAGGACCAAAGTCAAGATGCCATTTCTATGTTGCTATTGATTAAGCTCACAGGAGGACTTCTGCTCCACTGAAATGTAATACCTACGCCTTGGTACCTCTCTTTTACACACTTTGGCCTTTACATCCCACGAGGCCTTTAATCTCACTCTAAAGAGCCAACTGGTTCAAGCTGCTTCCCAGCCATCCATAGAAAACTGCAGTCCTCAGAAGAAATTATTTCCCTCTCCTCCTCCTCCATCAACTGATTTCCAAAGCTGAGCCAAAATAATCACACCATGAGCACACTTATATGGTGCACAGCCACCTGAAATATATGTGGGATTCGCTTCATTTACAAGCTACATTTGTCATTCGCACTGCTTAACTGCAGGCACATAGCAAAATGATATGGCAATAAAATAGGATTTTCAATAACATTGCTGAAAAATAAGTTAAACCAGGAATTTAAGAAGAGTTTGGTAAACTCTGAAACAGGAAAAGCTGAAGGTACAGTTTCAGCATCATGGCTTTTCTTCAGTTCTTCATCCTGCCTCAGTTTTGAAAGCAGATTCCTCCCTTCAACTTCTTCATGCTCTTTAAATCCAGGGCCTCACTGGACTAATGTAATCCATATGCTCACTTTTGCTTACATCCTATTCGTAAGGGTCAGCTCAGCTGAATTATGACCCCATCACACATACTTCCCTACTGCCTGTTACCTTTATCACAGAAAAGCACGCTTGGAGATAAAATAAGCAATGTGATGAGCATGGTTTATTATGCTTTCAAGAACCAGCTTTATGTACATTTTTGCTAGATGTCAGAACAAGAATATTTTTATGAGATATTTGATATCTTTAAAAAGCATCAGAAATAAATTGAATAAATGTAAGTGATGCATGTAAGCAAAGCATCAGCTATATATTCATTAGTGAGTAGGCACAGAAGCCACTCTTTATTTTTTTTCTTTTCTTTCATAAACCAGATATTTGTTTTGGAGAGGACTGGATCAAGAATTTCACATAAGAATCTTCTTGTGTTTATCAGTTTAAAAAGAGCCTATAATCTGCATGGGCCCAGTGTAGGATGAGCTTCAGTATTTTGGTTCAGTATTTTCTGGCAGGGAAGCTGCCGGACATGCATAAATAAACTAACATTTCTCCTCACTGCCCTGCTAAGGAAACACAAATCTATCTTAGTACAAGAACACTAACAAACAGCAGAACCTTGCTTGAAAACAGTGGGTTTACTCCCCCAAGAACAGGATTTGTTATATTCAACATCGCTTTTCCCAATAGCAGCAAGAGGGCTTGCACTGCACAGAGTTGGTGTGCTGTGGCAAGCCCAAGCAGTGACAGGAGGGCCAGTGTGGGCTGCAGCAACAGCTGCTGCAGGCACAAGGCAGGGAGGCAGCCTGTTGTGGGATCAGGAGAAGCCAAAGGGAAACACTGTTCTCTATAAAGTGTTACAGAAAGCAGGAATGTGATAGGTGAGACAAGGAGCATGTGGTATTAGCAGTATGGCTAATGCCCTACCAACTTGGGGGAAGCATGCAAGCTCAAAACAGAATGCTCTACAGTCCTCAAGGTAGAAACCAGCTGCACTCAAGATGCTAAAAAAGGATGTGGAGAGGAAAAGAGCAACCAGCTGCTGGTGGAGCTCAGGATGACAACGAGCCTTTTATCATCTCTACTGTAAGCACTGTGCCATAGGAGTTCAACAGCAGACTCTTAAGAGCAGATCCAAAACTCAAGTGACGAATGTTTCTGGCCCATGGATGGTGTCTCACTAAGTTGTTATCTGTAATAGGCAGTTAGCTCCCCTATGGCCTTGTTTTCTATTATTATACTTCATCTAAAGGAGTAATACATGAAGCATACTTCTGCCTAAGACTTTAGAGAGCCAAGAACATAAAAAGAACAAGACATCGATCCTCCATCATTTCCTAAAACCTGAAGAATCTGGATTCAGATACACATGATTTAGTCACTTTGCATTGTGCTGTGGTTGTGTCATGTTCTAAAAGCAAACAAACAAAAACTCATCCAAAAGCAAACCAACAGCACACCACTAATGGTTTGAAACTTGGTAACATCATTGACATTGCATACACTTCCTTTCAGCGTTACTTTTTACACCCATAAGTGAAATAAACTGTCATATGCTGCAGCTCCCATAGCAGATGCCCTCTGAGCAGCTGAAGCTTGAGAAGCAAATAGCAGGTATCAAGGCCATGCCTTTCTGGCATAAAACTCTTAGTAGACTAGCATTAGTGCCCTTTAATTTACAGTTTTGTGCAGTGGGTGCATGTCAGCTCCACTACAAAGAGATGTAATTAGTGTGTAATTTCACACAGTAACACACCGGCCTAGAAAGACCGATGAAGAACACATATGGAACTGAAGAGCAGACTGCAGATGTGCATTAACTTGGAAGCAAGAATAACTGCCATACCCAACTCAACTTGTGCTAACCACTGCAACAGTAACATAAGTAAGTGAATAACACACAAAGTATTATTTGTCCTTTGTCCATACCTGAGACACAGAAGGTCGAGGAGGCAGTGCAGGCGGTGGTGGGGGCAGCCAGCCAGACCTCACAGCTGAACAGTAAGACAAGAAGAAAAAAAAATAAAAATAAACCCCACATTAATTCTAAATAAAACCAGAATTAATTTCCATGCTAATCAGTAGTGAAGAGGCCATATTCAACATTTTAATAACAGAAACCAAACTTTATTGAGCTAAACCTTGTTTGAAATGACTTCCTGAGTAGTTGAATGAGTAGTGACTTAATTGCTGTAAAAACCCACAATGTTACGGTAAAACAGCAGAGATGGAAGTCAGTAAGCTGCAAAAGCTGTCACTAAAGCAATCCAATTCTAGTTAAAAAAAACCAAACAGAAATGTTGTCTACTTGTCCTTGGGAATTTGCTCTTTGCCATTAACAGGTTTTTTTTAAAGTGATGCTTTAGCATTCACTCCAGATAAAACACACTATGTGACAGGCTTAAAAAGAAAACATCTGCCACTGAATTAATAGGATAAAAGCTTAAATGAAGCAAAAAGAAATCCATTTCTTTGGCTTTATGCTTTGTATTTGCATGTTACCACTTACTGGAGGTATTTTAGAGGAAGGAGAAGTAAGGAGAGGAAGACATCCTAATGGTTAGTTCAGGCCCCTCTAATGTAATGCAATGTCTGCTTTTAATTTGAGCCAGCACAAAGAGAGGGCAATAATCATGCAGGTCCAGCCACAATATCTCTGAGTTTCTGTAAAACCCCTAAAACCCACCAAGGGAAAAAACTGCAGGCTACATGATGGCTTCCAAAGGCATCGAAGACAGGAAGCTAACAGAGACAGCAACCAGGAGTCCTTAGATGGGTTACCCTCCCCAGGCTCCTGTCACACTGAGGGCTCTGCACTTAGGTGATTATTTGCATAGCAAAAAACCCCCAACAATATTAAACCTAGAAATGCCTTTTACCACAATAATGTGAAGCCAGTAATTACATTTATACACTTTTTATTTTTATGCATATTTTAAAAAGCCACAAAGACCATTACAAACCTTGTAAATGGCTTATCCATTTACATACTTTATACACCAAGTCTAAAAATGTCTACATAGTTGAAAATATGAAGACAAAACATATTAACCATTAAGGGCAGCAGTGACAGAGTAAAAATGTGTGGGTGAAAACAGTGATAACAGTCAGATTGAATATATACAGCTCCAAAGAGACTTACAACATATCAGAGTTTTTTTATGCTTTCTGTATATTTGTCTCTTAAATAATAATGAGGCCTAAAATCACTGATCATCTTTTGAATCAAAATGAAGCCTATTATTCCTGTATGCAATGCCAAAGACAATTAAAACCCAACTTAGCTTAAGCAAGCGAGCCACTAACACACCTACAGGTGTAAGAGATTTGAAAAAACATGGTCATTAGGATCCTTTGTCTTGCATTTAATTAGCTCTGTTTTAAGACCACTGCTATAGCAGCACAATGTCATCACTACTTTTCCATCTCTTCTGTGCAAGTGATCTTTATAAAGGGACAGTGGAGTAAGAAAACTTCATTGCCTTTAGTCTGAACTTCAGGTTATTATTTACTTTACCTGAGCACTGGCAACGCCAGCGAGTAACAATATTTGAAAACACCATCCAATTCAAACACCAGCACTCTGTACATCCACCAGCCACAAGCCAGAATAGCCAATTGGTAGGTTTGCTCAATATGGCACCTTCAGGAAACCCTGATGGAGCTGTGCTGTGACACCCCATGGAGAATACCTTTGTGCACTTTACCCTCCCACCACTACCAGTGATAGCACTGTGAGGGTTTCATCTCTGCTCTCCAAACAGCTCCAGCATCATGGGGGAGCACAAATCATGCACGTTTCCTAATGAGCCCACAGCAGCCCAAACATGGAGTTATGGAGTAGTACATCGCTGCCACCAGCATGGGAGTCCCTGGGAAATGGCACATGGTGTGGGGGTCAGACGTGCTGAGGGCAGGCACTGACCCCAGCAGCTCCCTTGGCCCTTCTGAATATACACAGTCCCCTCCAGGGCTCCATCATTTTTGTATTTGCTGGTTTACTCTGGCAAGACCTCAAAAGCTTTACTGCAAGTGCTGCATCCATTGAGAACTCACCACAACTTCAGCTCTAGAGGATACAGCACTTACTGTCCTCGCTCCCTGATTCTTCAAAACCAGCAATATACCTAGGAAAGCAGCATTATAGTCTTTATGCACAAAGCCACTGGGCTTGCTGGAAAAGCATCTCCTGAAGTGGCTGCACAAACTGTGAAACTCCACAAGTCTCTTGAGATTTGGCCCACAGAATTTCAGAAGTAATTTTTCCATCAGATGGTCAAATTAAAAATTAATAGAAGAAAAATAAATATAAACCACAAAACCCCCAAACCCTGCTTCTTCAGCTTTCAAAATACAGCATAAATGAATTTAGCATTAAAGAAGTTAGATGCTTGCACCATGTGCATTTGACCCAGTTTCCTCTTTTTAATCCTGCAGAATCTAACTTAAGCTACTCATGAAATATTCATAAAATTCCTGCTGTTGCAGAACATCTTTGGCCTGTTGTTAGAAGGAAATCATACTTATGTGAGCACAATTGCTAAACACAAGTTACTTGACTTTGAGGACTCAAAAAAACTTATACAAAACCTCCCTTTTTTTCCTCACAGGGCAATAAAACAAAAAAATTAATGACAAGTGCTGCACGCTTCAGCCTTCTCTAGTGCCATTACCCTAAAAGAAGGCACTATTACCAGATACTCATAGTTTTTTATGTGTATTAGCAGGTGACTTGTACTATTAGGCTATTCCAGAATACCTTCCTCCTTCCTTCCTGGGAGACTGTCCCTTGCACAGATAGACTCCTGCTGTTAGAGACAGCATGTTAGCTCTGAAAGCCAACACTAATACGGGAGGGAGGTCTGTTTTTAAAATGAAGGTACACTGTGACCGAGCAGCAAAAAGCCAAATGTCCTATTTCAGGTGCACACCCCAGAGCCTGGATAAGCTGCATGCCACTGTTCTTGGAAAACAAGTCTTCACAGGCTGTGCAAAAGCAGAGGGAGCTGCAAGCCTTGCACAGGTTGCCTTGTAAGTGACTAGCTCACTGGCATTCAAATCAGGGTGAGCCACATAACGCAAATCTCAGAGACAGCACTGTAGGAAAGCCATACAGGTACCAGTAGAATAGATTTAAGCATATCCAGCATCCATATCACATGTATTCCTGTAAATGAGAACACTTTCATGCACTAGTTACTCCCACAAAGATAGCAATAAGGCTTTTGGTTCAAAAATCATGGCTCTTTACTTAGCATGCTTACACTTGAAGGCAGATTATCTGCATGGAAAGCTTCCAGGACCATTTTTCTGCCCTATTTTGGCAATCACAAAGGTCTGATAGCACTAACAGGACACCATACTAGATAAAAAAAATGGGCTTTTCCTATCTGAAGCTAGATTAATATTTTAAAACAAACACCATGCTGTAATTGCACACTCTGAGAACAGGCCATGCCATGCTATCTGGCCATGCCGCTCTGCCTCCAGCTTCCCCAGCAGACAACAATCTCAGAAGAGGAGACCAGGGAAAACATAAAATTATCATAGTCCAGTCAAACCTATGGGAAGCAGGTCTTCAGCTCACCAGGCACAGCAGCAGGGGAGGATGCCAAAATGAGGGTGGAACAAATTTGGGCCTTTCAGATCCTTCAGAGAAACCAGTAAGAGCAACATGCTGCACCTCTTTCACCCAATGATAGTCACTTGTCCTCTTGTTTCTCATTGTTGAGGAAAACTGCCATAATACACTGATTTTCTGTATGTGTGCTGTTTTTTCAATTTAATTAATACTGGAACAGCAGCATATAAAACTTCCTAAATAATTCCCATGTTTTTATTTCATTTCCCTTCTCTGCAGTTGTCTTCCTTCTTGGTTTTATAGGTATATCAACCTTACCCTGGGTATCACCTCAGACAAATTAAAGCTTTAGGTGAAAAAAATGTAGTTCTTTTTTTCATTTGAATTGAATATGTAACATAAGCAGTGTCCTGAAGAAGGGCTGTCTTCCTAGGTCAAGGGCCATTTCGTACCTTGCTAGCTCTAAAGTGAAACTTTATCACCTACCAAAGGAGGCTGACTTCATCTCACATCAAAACCCTACACACTTTTCATCCTATAATCGAAAGGGCACCCCGAGTTTGGTCACTCTTCTTATTTCAGTCACCATTCCCAAACAGAGGAAGAGGCCTTTATTTCTCAGCTGACACAAAGAGTGCAGCCCTAAGCAAATCCATCCTAAATCCAGGTTCTTGCTTCTGTTCTGCTTCACCACAAATACCACCCTTCCGCAACTGGGTGGGGATCATCCAGGAACTTAAATTGAGAGAAAATTCTGATAGGGTTCCTCAGTAGAGTCCTAGAATGCCAGGTTGGAAGGAACCTCAAGGATCATTTGGCCCAATGTTTCTTGACAAAAGCATGATCTAGACTAGATGTCTCAGCAGTCTGTCAGGCTGATGTGCTTGCTACTTTTGAAGTGGATGCTAAAGCACTGTTGATGAAGGGAAAGGCTCATTGCACAGCAAATTTACGTCAGTTTATGCTGCTTCAGAATGTTTAGCTCCCAGATCAGGCTTAACAAGACCAACCAATTAATTTTATCAGGAAGCAAAGATCAGCAATACTGAAAACAATGCAAAAAACTATACTCCAACAGAATCAATTATTCTTCAAACCACATAAGGCTTCAGTTCAAGGAACAGAGCATTTCTCAAGGAACCCACACAGAGTCACGAAAATAGGTCGGTGGGGTTGGCAGGGGTAGTCAAGAACATTTCAATCTTAACAATTTTCGATATAAAAGAGGTTTTGGACTAAAATTTCATTTTTTAAACAATCTGGAACAGAATGAAAACAGACTGATAACCATTCCTCAATCCTACAAAGAGCTACAATTAGAAATACAAGAAAAAGAGTAATTCAAAGGAAGTTCCACTTACACAAACTGCCAAGAAACGTTGACACTTAAAAGCTACTGAGATTTACCCCAGTTTGCACACAAGTACTCTCTGGACTCAGCCCTCAGAGATTCACATAAAAATTTAAAAATCTTAAAACACAGAAGTAAGTTACCCCATCAGATTCCTATCATGTAATAACCATTCATCTATTTATGCCCTCACTATTTTCTCCAGTCTATTCAATCTTAATTATGTCCTTGTCCAGTTGGGCAAAGAAATAAGTTACATAGTTGTAAACACATAAATCCTTCATAAAAAAATTCCAAAAGGCTGAGAAGCGTAAAAATCCTCCATTCAAATCAGAGGGAAGACATTCATATTTTATTCAGAGTAAGCTCAGTTCAGTGATCACGTATATTGTGGAGGGCAACAGGACTAGAAGGAAACAGCAGCTCCAGTAACAGATGAGGAGCTGAGTCCCAAAAGAAAAAACTGTATGCTTCAAATTTAATTTAATTTAATTTAAATTGCAGTTGTTGTTGCAGCCCTTACAACTAAAGACATTAAATTGACTCTGCATTCTTAACTCAATGAAGCTGGCAACATTATAGCTCTTGTATACTCTACAAATGCTATCCAGTGAAATGGCATATTTTGCTGATGGTATTTGCCATTATTGCTATTCTGAAATAAATGTCTTTCAGACTTATCTTCCTAATCTATTGTTTTGGTCTGATTAATAAACACAACGCAGTAACATGCAAGACAGCACAGCACTACAATATGAGTAAAATCCAGCCCCAATACCCAAGAAAATAGCTGGATTTTACTAAATGAAGACCAATACAGATCTGCCCAGGGAAGTGGTTCAGTTACCATTTCTGGAGGCATTTGAGACATGCAGATGTGACACTAATGGACTTGGTGTCCACAAGTGGTGGACTTGGCAGTGCTAGGTTAATGGCTGGATTTGATGAGCTTAACAGTCTTTTCCAACCTAAATAATTCTATGAATACAAGAAAAATGAGAGGAAGGGGTTCTGAAAACTAATTACTGAATTAAATTCACTGTCACCTACATTCAGCACAAAAAAGGACGCTACTATTCCAGGTTCCCCTTGTCATTTTTGAACCAGTAAGTTAGTTGAGAAATCTGTATTTATAGTAACACAAACAACATAAACCCCTGCATAACCCCTTAAAAGGCTGCCTTCAGTAACTAAGACTTGCAGACAGCTTACCTCAATAGAGACAGATATTTCCTAGCAAATACAATTAAGCTTTAAAAAATACAGAAGTTAATGCAGTAATCACACTTATCTATGTTAGGCTTGGCAGGTTTTTTAGTACCCAGTTCCATTTGCCCAAAAGGTAAAGTCACCTGCATTTGGCTCACTAAGCTAAAAATATGATGTAGCTGAAAAAAAAAGATTGCTGAAACCAGCTGGAAACAGTACTAGCGTAACTATTTGGACCAGTTTGTATTAAGAAGCGTATGACAATGGAGAAACAATCATTTTAATTCTGCAAATCCTCTTTCCTACACAATTACAGAACTGTTCTATTTGATATGTGGACTGAAAATTCAGAAATATATAAAATTTGGCTGTGATTAGGCAAATATGAAAAAAAGACATCTCAACACCGCTATTCAGAAATTACACATTTTGCAAACAAAACCCACCAAGCCTGTACATTTGAGGAAAGGTTGTGTTATCTGAATGAAGTAATGAAGGCTTGATGAACTAAACGAAGTAACCAAGAGTCATCTTCAGAGGTATGAAAAACAGGATAAAATGTGATGCTGAACAAGAGCCTTCCTCTAGCACTAACGAAAGCGTGCAGAAGAAGTTTGTACTGACTGAGCCTTCTGAGAAAAGAACCACTTTAAACAGTTTAGGAAACGTGTATATTAAGAAATACAGAAGTGATGTGGGGACACATTTGTATCACAGGAATGCCGATGCACATCAATAAATCTGTTCTCTTGTTCCTTTTCTGTGAACACATTTAGAGTAGAGGGAACGTATTCTTGTTTGGCAGCCATCACTAGCCCAGCAGAGATAAGCAGAGGTTACAGATCTGACTGTAGTTAGGAAAACATCTGTAACAGAAAACACTGCACTTACAATAAAATGCTAGCTGTGTTTCCCCTTCCCAAGTGTGGTACTTAACAGCTCAAATTTTAAAAGAGAGAAAATCCAAAAATACTAGCCCCATGTTGCTGGCTGAAATCAGCACCCCCAAAGGAGCAAATCCAGGTTACAGTATCTGCTCGCAGGACAACGTTAGAAATAGTGCCTGCATTCCACACGTTCTTCACTGCAGGGACAGCCACAGCAGGAGGCAAGTTTCAAAAGCAAATGAGTGCTGAAAACCTTCAGTCAAGAATTCATTTGTAAATAGTTATATGGCTCTTTTGATAAATTACACAGAGATACTCAGCCTGCTCCCGCATCAACTACACTGCTTATGACAATTTGTTGTTTCATCAAAGCAAAATCTCTTTTCCAAACAAATATCCTTTGTTCAACAGAACTGTTAATTAAAAGATGTTATGCAATTAAGAAATGAAACTAAATGGGAAATAAAATGTATTTCAGAGGCATCTCTATCAATTTAACAAGGCCCAGACTGCTGTCTCTGCCTATAATCGCCAAGAAATAAATCCTTTAATAGTCGTCATGGGAAGAAAATATAATTGAGCAAAACACCAGAAGACAACAGACACATTTTGGGGTTTTAACACTTCAGCTGAGGCTTGCCCCAGTCCCAGAGTTACCCCAAGGCAAGATCCTAGCTTACAGTTGCTGCTGAGGGTAAAAGGTGGCTGCAGGAGCACCAGGCTCTGAGCTGTGCCAATTTTGCCCCCCTCAATACCTGCCCCATCACCCAGATCACAGGACAGATGAAAGGGAGCACAAGAAGCTCCAGAGAGCAACTAATTCTGCAAACGACCTTTGTGAACAGTGCAGGAAAGGTCTGAGGGCCACAAGCTCCCAGGTCTCACTCTTGGCTCCCAGGGTAAGACCAGACAGTGGGCTAGAGAAAAAAAGATGCTGTAAAGCAGGTCATGTATGCATTTTAACTGACATTTTTGTTTCTACTTAAAACCTGCTGTTGTCTCTCCAGGAATGCATAGAACCTAGCCAAGTATTTTCTTAATATGTGCACAGGCCAAATGCCAGAGATTGTACATTCAACAAAAAGAAATACTCTGAGAATCTAGTAGGACTGAATTTTTCTCAGATGCTATCACAAAGACTACATGATTAAAAAAACCCAAACAACAAACCCATAAAATCAAAGAGATTTCTGTTTCTTAACATCTCTTAACAGAAATTCCCATATGGACATTCCAGAAGGTGAGGCCTTTCAGTAAGTTCTCATATTTTTTTATATTTTTCCTGAGTAACACTAGCTAAGGTGTCCCAGAAGAGTGCAGCTATGGAGTATGAATGAAGGCACCTCCTTCAAGTGCACTTACATCCCAATTCAACAATTCTGAAGCACAGTTTCTGTGAGTAATGCATTGCTGGATGTCCCAGCCATCACAAATAAGTGTTCTGTGTTCATACTTGCCAGGAGAGGGGAATCATAAGATGGTGGCAAACATAATACACCAAGAATAAATAAACCCAAACAAAAATACCCTCCCCAAAAAACAGTGCATGAAACAAGAATCTGCCACAGTCTTTGGCTGAACTTACTTGAAGAAAAGAGATTTTTCTTTTTCTGCCCTTTAAAAATGAAACGGACAAAAAACGCTTCAACTCACTTTACAATTCAATTCAAACTGCTTTACAGTTGAAGAACTGATACCTATGGATCAACATGACCAACGAGGAACTGAAAATAAAACTCAGTACTACTGAGCACTCCTTCATAGTTGTGGGAGAACATTATCCACCAAACTCCTTTTTGAACAAGAATTAGCAGGACAAAAACTAATGTACCAAAATGGGGTTATTCTAATCATGTTGGATATACTCCGAAAACTCTTTAAATGGTGGATTTTATAGTCCCGTTTTCTCTACTGACACTAGGCAATACAGTGGTGCTAGAAGAGATGGTCGTTACAGCTATTTTTTCTTGTTCAGCTGTGACAGTGAGACTATTTTTGAAAACCTAGAAAGGAAGGAAAACAGGGAGAAAACATAAAGCCAAAATTCAGTCGAGAGTACACTGGGATAGAAAGTAATCAACTGACCTGTGGATAGAAACACATCAGGTTTGATGTTTATGCCAGGCTGTATTATCCCAATAGCCAAGAAATGTAAATGGTACATTGCCACCACATGATCTATATTATAAATCTGTATCTTCTGATGGCAGATGGAAACTATTCTATTTTTTTATACTGTCAGCAGAAGTAAGAATACAGCTTGTTATTATACAAATGCGTGCAATTTACTTCACACAAACACACTTCCTTTTTGGCAAGGCAGTTAGCGGTTAATCTATGTCTTCCTTCAAAGTGCACCTTGGTAAAGAGATTGGCTCTGAAACAACGACCACTCCCTGAGGAAGAACTGTCCCTAGGTGAAAAAGGTATCTGAAAGTGATGAGACTGGAATTTCTAATTGAGAAGCAAAATCAGTAGGGAAAATGATGAGAAAAAAGTGAGATGATCAAAACAAGGGAAGTGGAAGAAAAGCAAGCAGCTATATAAAACCCCATTATCAGTAGGATGTTGCAGAACAGCTATTCAGGGCTTAGTGACAGGAAAGAACGTGAGTACGTTTCTGAAAATAGGACTTCCAATGCTGACACTTTACTTCAAAACAGAGCAAGGTAAATACTCCATGGTACTTGGGCACACTGGGATGGAATGATTTAATCCCCTCCTGACAATTCGCGTTTCTTTGAACTGGAACCCTTCCTCAGGTTGGGCTACAAATTGTTTAACAAGTTCTTCCTTAAATCCTCCAACACTAGAAATTCCTCCTTATCTTTCACAACGAGTACTTACATTTTTGAAACAAAATAGAACAGCTTCATTACAGGAAGATAACCACCACAAATATTTGGCATTGCCATCAGGGAACATTCAAGAGAACAAAAAATTACAAGCCAACACCCTGAAAGCGGAGGAAGAAGCTGAGCCTCTGGGAGGTCCTCCACATTTCTGCAATCTGGTAGCACACTATACTTCAGGTTTGTAAACCTAGAGCTAATCTTTGTTCCAACTATAAACAGTCATAAATTTCAGCCTACTATGATGAACAGTCTTAGGGTGACCAAAGCACTTTTTTTTGCAAGCAATCAACTGCCTCTCCTTACTTAATTGTCCCATTTCCTGTGAGGAAACCTTCCAAAAAGTATTGATAAGACAAGTTATCCATTTCTGCACTCACTATAACACTGTCAGCTTGTTTCTGTTGCCCAGAAAAAAATGTTACTTCAGAAGTAATGGTAGCTTTCAAAATAACCCATTTCAAAAGTAAGATGGCAATTTTCATTCACAGAATTACTTCTTCGACAATTTAGATTCTCCTTTCACTTGTGTTCCAAGAGAAACTTAAATCCGAGTTTACTTCCTTCCAATTATACTTTTTATCTGGATTCTGAGGGCATTTACTGCCTTAGAAAATGTGTTCTTGGCTCTGTCTGAGGTTTTATTTTGATATATAAATGAAACCAAAATTGGAGGCAATAGATCTCTCAACATGAACCACAGTCAAAATCAGGAATCTGATGCTTCTTGGGGGGGGGGGGGGGGAAGAAAAGAAAAAAGAAAGAAAAAAAGAAGTAGTTTATTTTTCATTCCTTAGCACAGGACTCCTGCTCCTCAGAGCAGGACTCTTGAATTCTCTCTGGTGTTTGTTCAAAAAAAGGCCCATACAGCAAGAGGTGAAACTCTCTCTTCTCCAACAACCACATTAGAGAGCGCAGTTAAAATACTCCTTGACACAGTCAAACATTAGCTTTCTTCTGAAGCATAAACATGACAGTGTTTAACCTAGTCTTTGAGTCAGATGATTGGTCTGCACCACATACAGCTCTGGTCTGGTTCAAGGGCACTGCTAAAGCACAGCGATGCTGGATGACTGCTATCCTGAACAGAGAGATCCTCTTTCCACTGCTCCCTGTGCAAGGCAAGAGGAACACTCAAACACTAACATGCTGAGAAGTCATTTTTTCAGTTCATTCCAGCTACTATTCTACATCTTTTTTCTTTCTCCTGAATATGCACCCATGTCAAAAGAAATTACCCTTTCTTTTTACTTGAAGAATGGTTTCTGACTGTCCCCATGCAGTAGACTTTTAACATCAAAAATGTTTGCTCACTTTTCTCCCAGTTTAAACACTAAGCGTTTTCTTCCAGCTTCTGAACCACAAAAAAAAAAATAATTAAAAAATCAAATATATTGTAATTACTGATGAGAGCTGTCTAAACAGCCAGACTAGTTATAAACAGTCAGTGATGACAGACTACCATATGCTAAACTTCCTATTACTGTGCCAGAAAGCATTATAATCACCTTAATTACAGCAAAAGTGATTTTTTTCCCCCTCAATGGCAATGTAATGCAAGAAAGTGCAACTACTTCTGTTCTGTAGTGTATTAATGTCTATAGCAAAGGTGAGCATATGCACATACTGTCAAGCATTTGTGCAAACAGATCAAGTTGCCAAGTACGTAACTAACCTAAGTATTCTCAAAATGGGGAAAGAAAGCAAACATTACCTTGTGTGTTTTGTTGAAATATTTTGTTCAGATCCAAAGAGGAAGCTCTGGAATGTGATTTCTGTGGCCTTGGAGGTGGAGTAGGGGGTTCTTCTCCCTTTTTCATGGCATCTTCTATTGATGTACTAGAGTAAGACCTAAGGAAAAACAGAGAGTGTGAAAGGCAGAAAATTATTTTATTTCAGAAATTAATTTTAAATAACTACAGTGAATAGTACCTAAAAATACAGTGAACAGAACTGAGGTTCATGGTGGAAATTCCTTGCCCTAATGACTAGAAGCTCCCACTTGTACTAAGACAATCGTAATTTGGCAACAGAGGGACCTACGCATCTGGAGAAAGGAACGAGTCATGCTCACAGGGCTAGTATTATTTTAAGGCCTTTTATGTCACAGCTTCAGGCCTTCTTACATAACCTTAACTGTCAACAGGATAATTGTAGCAACTATGTTGAATAAAACTGAGCAAAATTCCCCCCGCCACTTCTGCTGCCTTTCCCAACTGTGAGGATAGTGTTTCTACATGTATACCTTCAACCTACCTCTTGCAAGTACACATTTCGTCATTTACAACATTCTAATATTTAAAATAAATTTTTCCTAAGACACCAAATTCCACAAAATCCAGAAAAAACAAATGGCTCCAAAGTGACCAAAAACTGATAAAATACATGACTCAGTACCTCTTTCGAGGCCTCCCCACATCACATCAATCCCAATGCAGTATATTTGCTAAGAATTTTGATTTTGCTGAATAGTGTCCAATATTTTTCAGCTGTTGTAGTTACCACTTTTTTTTGCGAGACTGAGAGCTTTGTTCAAAATGAGCATTGACAATGTGAGATGTTACACTTACTATAACACATGATGCATGCCAGGCAAGACCAGAAACACATTCGAGTAGAACAGAAATAACTTTCACTAACGGGAAACGGATCTTTTTTTCTTTTTTTTTTTTTTACCAAACAGGCTGTTGTTAGAAAACAGCTCTTCAGCAGCACAGACATTTGGCAATGCTCATCCTATGTTTCTGATATAAACTTTAATAAATACAGGAGTGAAAGATGTTATTGCTTCAAATTTTACACGTGACACAAAAACCTCTACTGATGATGAATTTCTTGTCTTGGTAGAGTTTTGAATTCCACAGCCTTATCAGATCAAACCTAACTAAACCCCCTGAAATAAACGGAAAAGCTTTCAATCAGGATCTTAAGGTTTTATACTTCTACTTTCCATATTATGCAGTGTGTATTTTCTATGCATTAAAATTGTGCAACTTAATAGTTTGAGATCCTTACATTTTTTTAAAAGATCAAGTAAGACAGCAGCTATCAGGCAAAAATATGCCAACCCAACAGTGCCAACACAGAGCCCTGTGACAGTGAATTGTTGCTTGCAGCAGGCAGACTTGGCATCTAGAAGTTAGTTAAGAGTCAGCAGCCTTAGGCTAGAAAGCCATGAATCTCTCCAGAGCTGAGAGCTGTAACAGACTCAAATTGTAGCCTCTGGTGGTCAGGCACACCTGAAGACAGAGACACTCAAGTCTATAGAGCCCTCCAGGCTATACAGGACAAGTGCAGCAGAAGGTCTGAGTTCAAAGATGTGCTCAGGAACCTTTAGTCTCAAGTTCTGCATTGAAGCAGTGACACACAGTTAGATGTGAGACAGATATGAAACAGTAGTCACATTCAAGTGACTTTTTTCCAATTTGTTTAAGCATTTGCTATTTTATGCATTTTTGCATAAAATACTTTTTTAAACCTCTTTTTTTTTTTAATATTTGTAATTTATGATTCTCTAACATGGCAAAGAAATTTAGAACAGTATGAAAACTAGAAAGCTTTGGCTAGCAAGAGAAAAATGGCACAAAAGGCAGTTCAGCCTGCCTGGATGTAGGTGCTAAGAAGAGAGCATTTCAGTCTTCCTCCATCATGCTTATAGCTGATTCTGTCTTATTAGCAGGCTTTTTAAGGAGGGAGCTCCTGATTATACTCTCATTAACTGAGGAAACAAAAGAAAAAAAAAATGAAACCCTCTAATCAGCACCTAAACCAAAAGTTTTAAAGGAACCATATGGCTGCATACGGGAATGGTGAACTCCAAACCCAACACATAATCCATTTATACACAGTATTTTCTGGCACATGTTTCCCTTTACTTTTAAATACTCAGCTTCAGCATACATCATTTCTAGCACACAACAGTGTAAGCTTATTAGCCCTTCCATCACACACCAACAAGCCATAGTCAAGTACATGCACACCAATGAAAGGAGTCACTCAACCACATCCAAGAGCTAAGCTACTATTGCTGTCTCTATGGGAGCATGCAGTGTCTCCTTCTATATGCAACCACTGTGTAGGTTTCACAGCACAAACTTGCTAAAACATTTCCTGTGATGGGGTGATCCCCACTGTCCCTCTCCAATGCCCCTGGGGCTGGGCTGAAGGCAGTCACCACCCTGACAAGGCAGCGGGGCTGGGCAGAGAGGCAAATGTCCTAGTGCCTTATGACCAGAGACCACAGGGCCCAAGGACAGTACTTATGCAGGGTCTGTAGTTACAGACCCCTCCTGGTAAATCTGACTGGTCTGAGCTGTACTTTCAGCACAACACCAATTAAATTACATTTAAAATGAAAAAAAAAAAATGACCCCAGTTCTTCTGCCTTGCATCTAACACCAGAGGAACGTATGCCTTGTCCTGAAAAAGAAATGAAAGCAGTACCTGGATCGTGGTCTGGCTTTAAGTGCATTGGATTCCTGAGTGGCTGGAACAGAAAAGAGAATCACTCAAACATCATATTTAAAATAAAAACTTTCAGCTGAAGGATCAGTCTTTGTTAAAAATGAGAGTGTTGCAAATGTGGATGTGAGAATGTGCTCATCTCACATGAGCAATTTTTGCTTCTCCTTCCCCTTTGTTTTTGTCGTGTGTGGATGTCCTAAGAATCCAAAAGCCCACATGTCGTCAGAGCCTCACCTTTTAATTTGGTTACTAGACACAGGTAAAACAATAGGTGTGACAGCTCTGACCTGTGCTCCTGGACACAGTTGTGACAAAGCAACATCAGGAATAGCATAAACTTTCCACGAAAAACATCTTACTCCTAGCGAGATATCTATCAGTTGCTCTGCTTCCCAAAGCACGAAGTCTTATGTCCTTCCTAAATACTTTAACTAATTAGTATAAATGTACATCTTATCACCCATAAAAAAAATTAACACATCAGGTTGAGACTACTTTGACATTTGGAAGGAAAGGCACTTGAAGGTAGAAAGCATTACAGGCTAAGTGTTGATAAAACACATTTCTATCAATGTAAAAATCAGTTTCTTTTATTTGGATGAATTCCAAACATGCTGCCATACACAGGTTTCACGTAATAGGAAAACAACAGTGCTGATTATCTTCTCTGGGTAATTCCTTGAGGCTGTTCCTTGGTTTGCATTGTCTTTTTGTGACTTTTACTAACATCAGATCATTTTGAAAAAAACGTATCTGTGATTGCTTTCACATTCAGCCTACTGCGATATCCTCAAAGTACTACAGTAGCATCAATGATCCCAACACACATACAAAATGAATCCTTGTACTTTTCCTATTATTCTCCCAATCAAGTTACAACACTTAAAGAGAACCAAGTAGGTTGGAGAAAAAAAAACAAACCAACCCCATAATTCTCAGAGTTTCTAGCTTCCTTCAGATATATGCCTACTTCCAAGTCAGATGTTTATCACCAGCTACTGTACAGCATTACCTGAAATATGGCATATCCTTCAAAACACGAAGCAGAAGCTACCTGTGGTAGCCTCTGGCAAATACTGACTTTTTAATAGCTTGCACTGTACTACTGCATAGACCCTCCACAGGAGGCTTTAAGCTCACAGAAGACAAGCAGCAGCATATGGCACATGTACAGCTACACAGTTTCTTCATAACAGAAACTGCTTTTAAGGTCATGCACTGCTAGTTGGTGCTTTCGATGGAATAAACCCAAATGCAGCTGGCAGTGACATAAAGGACCACTTACAGACCAAGTTCTAGTAGACTAATGTCACCACCAAACTGGCGCACAACCATTCCAGATGTCTGTGCAACAAACTCTTCCTGGCAACTAAAGCAGGGAGAGGGATTTATTATTAAAATACGCAGTGGTGATAATCCTCCTCTCTGTCAAACTCACAGAATATAACTTTAGACACCACTTCCCTACAGCCATATGACCCAATTTTTCCAAAGCTGAAATTGCTGATTATTTAATTACATGCACAATTATTAAATATATGCCACTTAGAAATAGGAAGCATAAATCCTTTACAAGCTAAGCAATGTTTAAGAACTTTCAAGTTTTCCTTCTTTTATTGAAACAGCAATTCTCTTCATACTTCTTTTAGAAAGCCCTTTCTCTAAAACCTGCAGGTAGAACTGACATTCTAACTCTCCAAGGACATCTTGTTGAGGTAAACAGGAAAGCACACAAAGAAAAGAGAATCCCAAAATGACTACTAATAAAAAATGATAGCAATAGAATACTACTGCCAAGGATTTTCTTTTAAGCTTTTGAAAACTCAGGACCTCCAAGGCTACAATAAGCAATACCCAGACTGAGCTTTACCTTTCAAAAATAGGAGTATACTATAAAAAAAGAAATATTGTAAAGCAGGTAGTTCATTATTAGGACATACAAATCACTGTGGCAGTATTTCCATAAACGTGCAGTTACTTTGGTACACTCAGTCTGTGCGGACTTTGTGTTTGGTTTATTCACATACACGACATAATCATTCAAGATGATACAAAACTATTCAGTTCATGAGTCTTCCATATTTCTACAGCTATGGATACATAAGCCTAACTTACATGGAACTGATAAAAAGTTAAAGCTGTTGAGAAAATTAATTACATTTATTATTTAGAAGTGTGTACAGTTTCTGGAGTAGTAGAGCTGGATGAACTGAACAGCTCTGTCTGCTATAATTAAAGTCATAGATGATCATGAACTCTTATCTATTCATTCACAGGAGAGTGTGAATCACAGGAGAGTGTGAAGGTTTCAGTTTTGGGTGTTTAACTGCTCCCACACCCCTTTTCCAGTGCAACTTCATTTTAACATTCCAAAGGATGCTGATTCAGTACTTTCATCTGTAGCCACCTTGCTTTACAGGCTGAAGATCTGGTGGAAAATTGTACCATGAAAGGTACAAATATGCCACATGGCTAAGAAAAAAAAAAAAAAAAATCCCAAAGAGTTCCTCACTAGTCTAAATCCCCTCCACTGACTCAACTCTTAGTGGTGGCCTAGGCAGAAAGCTATAATCTAAACTCTTGCAAATTTGGACCTCAACCCTTTAACAGTATAAGGCCAACAACGATCTTGCACTTAGGAGCCTTAAATAAACTGGCCAGATATTTGGAGATGCTGAGCATACAAAGATTTTACTGATTTCAAACTTCTAGTCCTCCAGATGGCAAAAAAACCCCTCTCATAATGAAGCATGACAGTATCATCTTTGCATAAATTACATCATTTATATAAACAGTCCAAATGAATAACCAAAGGAGGATGTAAAATTTCTCCTGCTTCATCCCAACTGAGTTTTCATCCTAAAAGCTAATGATGACAATGACCCTTCAGAATGGTGACCAATTCTGAAATAGCCCCTCAATTACTGTGCTGTATCCGGCCCATTGGATGGATAAACATTTTTACCCCTAACATTAACTGCATCACGTAGCCTGTGAATGTGCTTGCTCAAACCCTCAATATGCAGGATACCAAGGGCGAAACCCCTACAGTGATGGAAGTCATGATGATGGGGTGAAACTCTGCCATCATCTCTGTTGGTACAGAAACACAGCAACACTGCTAGAGGAGCACACAAGCTTTGGGGTGACCTCCCTGACTAGGAAATAAAGGACATGGGGAAAAGAAGGTGGTGGCAAAGGAGATGTCCAGGTGATAGTACAGTTTGTTTGTTTTTTTTTTTTCCTTAAGTGAATCTAAAATGGAATTGCTGAACTGAAAATAAAACTCCCCAGGGTGCTCTGGGTATAACTGTGGGGGGGAAGGAGAACAGAACTGAAAGTCTTAACAACCACCCTCCTCTTCCCCTGAGAAGGAAGTGTAAGAGTGTGTGTGTGAAGGAGAAGCAGCAATCATTTGAGAATAGGAGCTGAAGATAACAAATCTGGCAGCTGCCAAGTGTTTGGGAAGAAGCCAGGAAAAAAAAAAAAAGGAGTTGGGAAACGAGGCATGCAGCTGTTGAGCAGTCACGAAGAAATCAAACCATAAGACAAAACTGCTGTGATGGACATGTGGGATCAGGTTTCTCAATCGAGGATATCTTTACAAGTAAAAACATTTATGCAAAGGAAGAAGAAAACAAGTCCAGATTTTAGCTTGACTGGGAGCAGGGAGGGCTTGTGAACACTCTTAACACTCTAGGAGAGATTAATAATGACAAAGGCAAGGGAGGTCTGATGAACTGAACGCACTCAAAGTTTCTGGAGCAACTAAGTAATTCTGTCACATGCTGTTCCAGAAATAACATTTTACAGTATGATAGGAACAAGGAGTGTATGTTGGAGTTGGAGAAAGAAAAATCAGGGACGGTTTCAACATAGAAACATCCCCTCCAAATCAAAAGCCTGCATCAGTGCTGTAAATGCCTCAATGTCGGTGTTACGAATGCTCAGTTCTCACAAAAAAAAAACCCAGACCATCTCAGAATGGTTACTGAAACACTACATAGTTATTCTGCGCTTTAGAAGGAGTCTTACTAAGTATGACATTCATGCTCTTGCATATTCTTTGTAGCAAAGAAAACCTTCAGACTCCTTAAAAAATACTACGTTATAAATATTTCCCATATATGAAGAACACAAAACAAGAAAGCCTCTGATATTCTGAAGTAGTACTCAATATTTATCTTGCACGTAGTAGTCATTCTGAAGTAGAAGCTAATTTCAGCAGTAAAACAGTATAAAAGCAAAATTATCTTAATAAAATTAATTAAATTACACTAATTTAGGATGTGATATAAAAATATTTTATCAAAATTCTAATGGAAGTAACACATGAAATCTTTTCCTTCTTACCTGTTTTCACAGTCAAGTGCTGAAATTCCTTTGGTATCGTTTTGAGAGCAGTGTTTACTTTAAGAGCTTAATGAAAAAAGCAAAACAATGAGAATTACTTTAAGTATGTGCAGGTAAAATCTACAAGTATCAGCTCTGAGAAAAGAGCATCCAAACCAGTATTAGAACATCTAATAGCACCAAACATACTTGAAAAGTAGCCAAATACCCTCAGAACACCCAAGCACTTAAAAAAGTAACAATTATAAGCCTACAAAAGTCAAGAACAGAAAGGCCTATGCCCAAGTGTACAAATAATGTCAAATTTTGAGAATTTGGGGGTTTGAGTGCCTAAAATCAAGGACAATTTCGGTTTCGGAGATGGAACACTCTCACAGAGGCAGAAGCTAGGGACACTTGGCAGAGCTGGGACTCATCTCTCCCAGGTTACAAACCTGGAAAGCCAAGGCATGGGAAGAACTGGCTGTTCCTAGCAACTCACCAGCCAGGAATCTCACAGGGCACCAAGAGAGCTGGGGTCAAAATTTAGGAAATCCCAATTATGCTTATTCCCTTTCCACTGATGCCTACACGCCCTTTTTTAATTACTTTACTCAGGTGTCCTTAATTCACTATAGCATATTTTAATGTACTGTAATCCACAGTAGTATAAATGACCACTTGGACTGAAGTCCCTCATCTCCATCTGCCTTTATCAAATAAAACACATGGGAAAAGTCTGGTTCTTGTGATGCAATTCTATTTACATTATCTTCCACATTTAACTATATTATAACCTGACAGTGGACCTAATTTACGTGTACAGTTTTGAAAATGCAGAAGAATTTGCTTCTACAGTCCTGAACTACAGGTTCTTGGCTTCGGGGGACATTTCTTCAGTCAGGGGAGCAATCTGCTTTTACATTTGTCAGCATAGCAATAAATGGTAGAACAAGAGTACTTGTTCTTTGCCTGAAAAGGTAGGAATCTGTGTCACAGATACAGCACATCTTCAGCCCTGAAGGACTGCATGTACCAAAACAGGTTCTCATCTGACTTAACATGTCGGCTATGAAAAACAAAGCAGTTCTTCACCTAAACAGGGAAGAAAAAAATTTCCCTTAATAAAAAGTAAGCCTTTCCTAGACACTTCAAGGCAAAAACCTTCAAGGTTCCAAGTCCTGCTCTGGTTCATTATGAATTTTACAACAAAACAAACCTTGTCAAGAAAACATTACTTTCTTGAAATACCTTGACTTGTCAAAATGTTTTACAAATACCCATCAACTCTGACAACCCTTCTTTGAATCAGGGAGGGACACTGGGACTCTGACAAACACTGTCACACTTGAATGTGGAGGTGATTTAGGAATGTGGACTACCTAGTCTCACAGCTCTGATGCAAACTTAACGTGGACAGCTGGGAGGTCAAGATTTTATTTATTTGGTTTTCTAATTTAATGTATAATCCACAGTTCTAAGAATCAGGCAACAAAATACTCACAACTGTTTTGTTTGCACAACTGAGGGACAGCAAGTAAGAACCTGAAACGCTGGCTAAAGAAAATGTAAACGGGAATGAATTCATTGCGTGATGATCCACTGACAAGTAAGCCCTGGAAGCTACTGAGTGGAATAGATCACTTCAATTTCACATGGCTTGTTGCTGATGGATTTTAAGTGAAATAAATGAATCAAGTATATTCAATCCAGTTTGTCCAAAACTTTTGTTTTGCAAGAAAATATAGGTTGGTGAGGGGTTTTTTTGGTTTTGGGTTTGGTTTTTTTTTTGTTTGGTTTGTTTTGGGTTATTTTTTGGGGGGGTTGTTTGTTTGTTTGGGGGTTTTTGGTTGGTTTTTTTGAGGGGGTTGGTTTGTGTTTTGGGTTTTTTTTAATAGGAATAAAAACTAATTTTTAGGTGTCGCTATTTCCTGCAAAAGGGGGAATCCAAGACTTGGCACAATGTTTGGCACTCTTACAAAATTCCTGATAACAACAATTACAACTTTGTTAAAATAAAAAGTGCAGCATTAATTGCCTTCAGACTAGACTTATTTTAGAAGGTGTATTTCATATCATTGTTATATGATAAAACCAATTTTGAAGCAAACCCATTCATTCATCTTCAACTCAGCTGCTACCAATAAGTTGTCTCTTTAACCTACAGCAACACACAGCCATCTTACAAATTAAACATAGCATTGCTTCTATCAGCAAATGTATGGGATTACTAAAAACACACAGAATTTAACCCTTAATGGGGAAAAAAATATATTTATTAGAATACCTTCTTTGTCATCTTTCTTTCCATCTTGTAACAGGGCAGAGTTATCAGGTACCTCTTCAGCTGATGTCTTCTTAAAGAAAGAAGATCTACTTATTATACTGACTGGTAGAGCTCACACATTTCCACAGTCAAATATTTAAGAACACAGGTTAACACAAATAAAGGTGATAATCTCTCTCGCACCATGATTTGTTTTGTCAGATTGAAGAAGCATAGAGGACCTACAGAAAGATAATATAACTTTGCTTTTTAAAGTACAGCAGTACCATACTGAAATTAGTTAGCGAAGCACTTCCACAATGAATTACAAGGAGTTAAGGACTATATGCAAGGAGAAACTTCTCCCAACAGAGAAATGTCATTCTGTGTTTTCTCCTTGGATATCACATCCATGTTAGGGTTGAGGAAACCTTCTCTATCCCCTTCCCAAAAGCCAGTCTCCCTAGCCAAAACTCCAGAACCCAGGAGTTCTGCATTTCATGCCTTCCCAGCTGAGGTGGACAATCTTAAAAAATTGATAAACAGATTTTGTAGACATTAAACAAAAAACCACCAAAACCAACCAACAACAACAACAAAAAAATCTCAAGTCAGTAATTCAAGAATGCTAAATCCAGAGTAAAGGTCTATGAGATCCGTGCTATGAAGTTGCATGTGGGATCTCCTAATGCTTCTGAGGAAGCAACACAGCAAAAATATGGCTTGAGGACTCTGAAAATGTATGGACAAAACAGTTCACAACTAGCCCTGACACTCTAAAGAGTGTCAGACTAAAGGCCTAATTCATTAAATGCCTGAATCAATGGAATGACTCTCACAACTTTCAGGGAACTGTGAGCATGACATTTCTGAGGGAGTTTAGAGCAACCCCAGCCAATCGTTATATGCATACAGTGTGATATCTTGTGTTTTATCTTTCAGCTTTTGGCAGTGAGAAAGCTTGTGGAAAAGAGCCAAAGGAATGGAGGGAAAAAAAAAAAAAAAGAGGACCAGAACCAGAGTGGGAGACAAAACTTGAGAACAAACAAATGGGATGACAAAACCTCCTTGGTCAAGAAAAAGTAGTCACCCTTGTCATTCCTGAGCATAACATTAGCAGTTCTTGCGTGTTTTGTGAGTTTAACAAAGCCTAGCATTCAGGCGGCCCGTTTCCTGCTATTATTTTCTTTATGAATGCATTCAAGAACTGTTCTTGTAGTGCAGCAGTCACACTAAAAATGGTCTTCTGAAATGAAATGCAACAGCCTGAATGGATGACAGGTGAAAAGAAACATGGAGATAACGGATAACTGATTGCATTGATAATATATTTTTAATGTAGTGATCAAGTATCTAAACGATATTTCTCCAAGTAGCCAAGCTACAAATTAAATTCCAGCAGTGAATTACTACACTTGACACAGAGGGAGATGAATTATTGATCTTCTAAATAATACTCATTCCATGTATTAATTCTGAGCATAAAAATATCAGTTGAACAAAACAAAAAACTTAAGTAGAGTCATTCTCAAAAGAGTTTTGAGAAAAGATCTTATAGTCCATTAATCTTGGATAACAAGGAGCAAAATAACAAGGCCCTGAAACAAAGAACTTTGTCCTGTATGTCTAGGGCCCAGATAGTGAAAAAACGGAACAAGCCTAGTCAAACAGTTGTGAGATAGCCAGGAACTATTGTCTGTGCTTAGCCAGCAGGCAATCATACTACAGGTTCTTCATTTTCAACCTAGCCACAAACCCCCCTGGTTTTGCAGAACATCCTGCTACCCTGCAGAACCTAGGAACGGAACAGAAAATCCAGCTATTCCCCCAAGAACATTATCTGACTGCAAAGGTAGCACAGTAATCTACAAATTATTGGCAGTTATGGTGAGAATGTCTCAGGAGGAGAGCTCAAAGATAAGGCAGAGGAGGTCTGAAAGCTTAACTACTGAAAATTGAATTAAAAATTAAACATAAAATGGGATTTGTTGCTTGTCTGGGTTTTTTTACATTTTGTGCTGTATACCTTCTACATCTATTAATTATTACTGCAATATTCCTACTACTATCATCTCCACTGCAGCAGAAAAATTTAAAAATCAAAAAACCATACAATTTCATTTCTCGGGAAATCATCTCCTTCTAGATTTATCCTTACTCTGCACATACATTTAAGGACCACAAACAACAGCAAGCCTAAAAACCAGACATTTAATAAGATTATAAAATTGTACTGATTAGGTTACTGAAATGATATTTTATTCCTAAGAAACACAAGATAACTCTGAAAGCAAGATTTCTGAGCCTTCTGAAATGTAAAAAAGAACATTCTAATCTGGCAGTCCTGCGCTACTAAAGAGCAAATTTCCTCACAACTCTGCAATAGCCAATGACCAATTTGCATACATGGGTAGTCACTTGTGAAGGCAGTATCCTAACAAAAAAAAAAAAGCACCCTAGGCCACGGAGATACTGAAGTAGATTCTGAACTCAAGAAGTTTCATAAACTGAAGCTTTATAATTATTTGGAAAAAAGATGCATAATTATATGTTTAGATCTATTTTAATATAATTTAATTATATCTTTTTAACTTGTAAGCAGCATCAGAAGGGCCCATTCTTGCAGTTAGTCTGTCATTTGATCGACTACCTTAAATTTCAGGTTTTAACCTCAGTGATAAACTCTTCTCAATATAGCTTTGCTTGTAACAGTCTTCCATTATAAGGCTGGTATCTGTTGTGATATTGCTATGGTGGATCCACATTCTTCCCTCACTCTTCCCAGCTCCTTACAATTATTACCTAGACCCTTGCATGGTAGCTCCTTAGACTATGAAAAGGCCGGATATTAAAAGTGTATATGTGAAGAGTGAATCGCTTAGAACAGAACTATACCTGTCCATACTGTACAAAATCTGGAATAGTTTCAGTCTCCAAAGAAGCAAAGTACAAGGAATCAGGACAAGCTAAGACATTTTCTTCTCATCACCAAAATCGGGGGAGCGAGTGTGCAAATGGAGCATTCACTGTAAATTGAAGAAACACTCGAGAGCTACGTGGTCATGAGTGCCTGACTAGAACAAAGTCTGTGCCTGAAGCCTCACATTTTGGACCAATTCCAGTTTAGGAGGCATTTCACCTGAGCACTATCCTTGTTCCGCACCGCTGCTCCAGCAGCGTGGGCTCTGCTCCTCACCACTGGCTCCCAATGACAAGAGGACCAAAGGCAGCCCCACAGAACACAAGCAGGTAAGGTGCATTTCTCTGCAGGCTCCAACATCGTGCAAGGCTGGAGTCCCCTGATGACTACTGTGAACTCTGTTATGTGGGAGTATCTTTTAAAAAGCGTGTCAGCCCCTTCCACACACTTCAGAAAGTGTTGAGAGGGGCTCAAGATGGCTTGATGGAAAACCTGGAGACTCCTAAAGTCCCCTCAGAGACTCGCAGACCTGCTGCTACCCATACCACAGTCACTGTGAAGCTGGCCTATTCCTCTGCACTCTGCAAGGGAACTGCTCTGCTCACGCCTCCTTACCTCCAACCGACTGAAGTCCCGAGTCTGCTGACTGCCTGGCAACGGCTCAGAATACGAATCAAATAGTGCACAGTCACGCAGGGGCTTCAAAGAAGCTGCAAGAGAAGGAAAAAGAGGGGTAGAGAGAAATGCCAAGTTTTTGGTTAATACACACTTCTTAAGAATGTATTCCAGCACCATTTGCTCTTCATTTCTACGTATCACTACTGACCTGTACACCACAGATGACAAACACCATGAAGAAAATCTGTCCTATATTTTAAGTAAATCAATGTCATGAAAGGGTCAGCATGTATTTCTGTTGCAGGCATAATTGTGAAATTTGGGAGAAGTGATTCTTAGCAAACATTAACTGCCAAACAAAGACTATTTATTTGGATTTTTCCTCCTTACACTCCAGTATCAAGTTACTTGGCCTCATAGTTTATACTTTGTTGTCCTAGGAATGTTGAAGGTACTCACCAAACCTTCTACGCCAATTTTTTGACATTCTAAATACTGAAAAGTATAGTACAATCTACATTATACACTAAAATTGAAGCAAAAAGCAAAGACACCAAACACTAGATGCTGCAGTATATAGCATCTTTACCTGAATGACACTAAGAAGAGGAGAAAAACAATAAAAATGGGGGAGCGGAAATCAACTCTAACTTCTCATGGGAATATTCACAAGAACCTCACTTCTACTGCACTAGCTGGAAGGGACCTGAAAGATCATCTAGGTCCAAGTCCCCTGCCACGGACAGGGACACTTTCCACTAGACCACATTGCTCAAAGCCCCATGAAGCCTGGCCTTGGACACTTCCAAGGATGGGGCAGCCACAGCTTCTCTCAGCAACCTGTTCCAGTGTCTCACCACCCCCACAGCGAAGAATGTCTTCCTAATATCTAGTCTAAATCCACCCTCTTCTAGTTAAAGCCATTCCCCCTTGTCCTACATCTACAGGCCCTTGTGAAATGTTCCTCTCCAGCTCTATTATAGACCCCCTTTAGGTACTGGAAGGCTGCTCTCTAAGGTCCCCCCGGAGCCTTCTCCAGGCTGAACAGCTCCAACTCTCTCAGCCTGTCTTCATAGCAGAGGTGCTCCAGTCCTCTGATCATCTTTGTGGCCTCCTCTGGACTTGCTCCAACAGCTCCATGTCCCTCTTATGTTGGGGACCTCAGAGCTGAACACAGTACTGCAGAGGTGGGGTCTCATGAAAGCAGAATAGAGGGGGAGAATCACCTCTCTCAATTTGCTGGTCACACTCATTTTTTGATGCAGCTCAGCATACGCTTGGCTTTCTGAGCTGCAAATGCACATTGCCAGGTCATGTTGAGCTCTTCAGCATGAAATATACTGAAAGGCAGAATAATCAGTTTGGACATCAAATTTCTAGTTTCTGACTAGCAACTAATTTTCCTTCATAAATTAAGCTCTTGCAATCTTTCTTAACTTACAATACAGTGGGTTACATACAGGGCAAACAGCTTTACAGATTCTCTAGATTAGTTTTAAATAAAAACTTTCAGAAAAGGAGGTGGTGGGTCAGATTTTTAATGGAGCTGTGCCAGGACAGCACTGGAACTGGCGCTTGCAGTTTACAGAACAAGCCATAAAACAGCAAGATTAAATCATTCTTAAATGCTCCGTCTTATGCTGTAAGTCGCTTTATTTGAAGCTTTAGTACTCTTACCAGATGCAAATATTTCACTTGAACCAAATTCTGCCTCATTCTGAAACTAATACAATAACCTAATGAAAAACAGTTTCCAGTAATCCTCATTGGGGTTATTATGGAAACATGAAAATAGTTTATTGACATTTTAGGACTTTAGGCAGGTGTATCAGGTACTTGCTTACTTATCACTGCTTTAATTTCAGAAGTTGATACAACCAGGCTCTATGCTATTCACAGTGCTAGTGTGCTGGGATGCTGTTCTTTTTATTAGTGCAAGTCTTTCAAATGACAGATTTCTGAATCCTGACTAGGTAGAAGAACAAGCACGAGACATTTTCAGATCCTCAAGCTAACCAGAATTAGCGTATTAGCTGAGGAATTTAAAGTGTTCACAATAACCAGTCCTCTCATCTCTCCCACGTACATCAGCTTGAAATGCTTGGTTGTGTACAACACCATGAAACAATCATCTAAAAAAGTGGTTAAGACCCCAGTGCTGAAAGGGGAAAATTAGGGAAATGGAGGATTCCTCCAGGCAACAACCACAGCTTGCCATGCTTTTCCTCCCATAGACATTATGATTCCCTACAACTAGAGATAATTATTTCCATTGTGGTTTTACCCAAAAAGGCTTGATGTGAAGACACACTACAAGAGCCTGCTTACAAGCTCATAATATTTGAAAAATCATGGCAGTCAGGTGAAGTTCCCGACGACTGGAAAAAGGGAAATATAACCCCCATTTTCAAGAAGGGGAAAATGGATGACCCGGGGAATTACAGACCAGTCAGTCTCACCTCTGTGCCTGGCAAACTCTTGGAGCAGATTCTCCTGGAAGGCATGCCAAGGCACATGAAAAACAAGGAGGTGCTTGGTGACAGCCAGCATGGCTTCACTAAGGGGAAATCCTGCCTGACCAATTTGGTGGCCTTCTATGATGGGGCTATGAAACTGATGGATAGGGGCAGAGCAGTTGACGTCATCTACCTGGACTTGTGCAAAGTGTGTGACACTGTCCCACATGACATCCTTGTCTCTAAACTGGAGAGACATCAATTTGATGGGTGGACCACTCGGTGGATAAAGAACTGGCTGGATGGCTGCACCCAAAGAGTTGTGGTCAATGGCTCGATGTCCAGTGACCAGTAACGAGTGGTGTCCCTCAGGGATCGGTGTTGGGACCGGTCTTGTTCAACATCTTTGTCGGTGACATGGACAGTGGGATTGAGTGCGCCCTCAGCAAGTTTGCTGATGACACCAAGCTGTGTGGTTCGGTTGATACGCCGGAGGGAAGGGATGCCATCCAGAGGGGCCTTGACAAACTTGTGAGGTGGGCTGATGCCAACCTGATGAAGTTTAACCATGCCAAGTGCAAGGTCCTACACATGGGTTGGAGCAATCCCAGGCACAGCTACAGGTTGGGCAGAGAAGAGATTCAGAGCAGCCCTGCAGAGAAGGACTTCGGGGTGTTGGTCGACGGGAAAATGAACATGACCCGGCAGTGTGCATTCACAGCCCAGAAAGCCAACCGTATCCTGGGCTGCATCAAAAGGAGCGTGACCAGCAGGTCAAAGGAGGTGATCCTGCCCCTCTACTCTGCTCTTGTGAGACCTCACTTGGAGTATTGTGTGCAGTTCTGGTGTCCTCAACATAAAAAGGACATGGAACTGTTGGAACAAGTCCAGAGGAGGGCTATGAGGATGATCAGGGAACTGGAGCACCTCCCGTATGAAGATAGGCTGAGACAGTTGGGGCTGTTGAGCCTGGAGAAGAGAAGGCTGCGTGGAGACCTCATAGCAGCCTTCCAGTATCTGAAGGGGCCTACAAGGATGCTGGTGATGGACTATTCATCAGGGACTGTAGTGACAGGACAAGGGGGAACAGGTTAAAACTTAAACAGGGGAAGTTTAGATTGGATATAAGGAAGAAATTCTTTACTGTGAGGGTGGTGAGGCACTGGAATGGGTTGCCCAGGGAGGTTTCTCCATCCTTGGTGGTGTTCAAGTCCAGGTTGGATGAGGCCTTGGGTGGCATGGTTTAGTGTGAGGTATCCCTGCCCATGGCAGGGGGGTTGGAACTAGATGATCTTAAGGTCCTTTCCAACCCTAACTGTTCTATGATTCTATGATTATCATGAGGCACGAGAGCAGAGAACAAAGTGGTGGTCCTGGAGGGAAAAGGGTATCTGTAATTATGAAAAGGGAGTGTAATTAGAGACTAAAAGAGAAGAAGACTTGGAAGTGCAGGTTTTAGAGGAGCTTCTCAGTTTGGATATGAAGATAGTGAATTATAAGGAACATGACTCCACCAGAAATTACTTCACAAATCTGATACAGGGTGAACGTTTTATTTTCCTAACTGCAGCTTGATTAGCTCTTTTCCTGTCTTTTAATATATTCAGTGTCATCAAATTCAATGGAGATTTTATTAGGTCTTAAATATTATCCCTCAGCACTGTAATTATCACCTGTGATTAATCCTCCTTGCCCTAGAAAGTCATGCACATTTTTTAGATTGAGCATTGAAATACATACTGTTCCTTTATAATTAAAAGAGACATAACTGAAGAGAACAAATGAAGGAGCAGGTCTCTTACTGCACATTCTGACTGAGGTATGTTATATTTCAGATTAATTCCTCCCTGTACAACACAAATTGTTGTAATTCCCCCATCATTACTGCAAATTGCTTATAGAAGAATCTGTGGATTACATAAAATAAATTACAAAAGAAAAAAAAAAATCAACCTTTGATATAAACCAGTAACTGCAACTAACAAAACATATTGGCATACTAAGTTCTAAAGTAGTCCAGTCTCGTTTTCAACACATCTTCAAGAGACAGATACTTAAGGGAAAAAAAATCATCAGAAGAGTCACTGGATTATCTTTGCTACAGGTATCATCTGCCATTTTAGCTATAATGACACCTGAAGCATACTTGAGGGAAGAGGCAGACATAAAGAAGCAGGTAACTGCTGCACTTTACATCGCTATTTTTTTGCTTTTATACATTCCTTTTACAGGAACATTAAAAACATATGCATTAGAAAGCATCTGGAGAGCCATCCTACCTGCAGGGTAGAACATGAAACCTGTCTTACAGGCACGTTGGGTTCCTAAGGTGGCAGCAGGAACATGGCCTGCCGCAGAGACATTACCTGCTTGGAGGTACTCTGGCAGCAGCGTTTCCGGCAGTGTCTCAGGCAGCTGGTAACCATTCTTCCTTGCAACCACAAGGTGGAAAGCGGCACAAAACTCTGGGAGCGTCAGCGCCCCATCACAATCCACATCGCTCAGCTCCCTGTGGATACAACAGACACATTTTCCAAACCATTACCTCAAGGAAAGGCACATGTGCAATCACATGGGAGACAGAAATACAACTTTGAGAAGGAATATTTTAATACAAGACAAACATCTCTCTCATCTGCACTTGATTCTAACTTTGTCTCATGAAGATGAAGCAAGTTAATTTATTGGGGCCTTTCAGTTCTTAAAAGAAGCCTATAAGAAAGATGTGGTAAGACTTTTCAGCATAGCCTGTTGTGACAGGACAAGGAGTAATGGTTTTAAAATAAAAGAGAGGAGACTCAGGCTGGATGTGAGGAAAAAATTCTTTACAATGAGGGTGGGAAAATACTGACACAGGTTGCCCAGAGAACCTGTGGCTGCCCCATTCCTGGCAGTGTTCAAGGCCAGGCTGGATGTGGTTCTGAGCAACCTGATGTAGTTGAAGATGTCCCTGCTCATTGGAGGGCGGTTGGACTAGATGACCTTTGAAGGTCCCTTCCACCCCAAACCATTATATATTTCTATAGTGACTTGTCATATTTTGCTTTTTTAATTAAGTAAATTTTTTGTTATATATCATACCATACCATATGATGGTATACATATTTCAGAACATGAAATACGTATCTTGTACTTCCAAGGGTTAAATTAACTTTCGAAAGGTTGAAGGCACTTTTCGCCAATCCATGCAGGATCTTAAACCAGTTGAAGCAGAGAAGGTTACAAACAGACTTCAGCAATGATTAGTTAGCACCATCAACTAGCCTCAAGAAAAGAGTTATATTAATGATCTTCACAAGTTTAAATGTTAACTTCCCACTAAAGCAGTTCTAATTCTAGGATTTTTCTTAAACACTAAAACCACTCTTCATAAATGCAAGAATTCAATTTTATAAATTCACTATTTGCAAGAACTGAGTAATATTTTATCATGAGCACATGGACTAAAGCAAATAAACATATAACTTCCTACTCTTTGAAAGTAATGAGATTTTTTCAAGCTGTTGAGGTTATAGTGATGAAGACTGAAACCTCCCTTGCGTTTAACACAGCAACATGACCTGATCATCAACATGAACATCACATCACAAAATTATAATTATCTACCAGAAAGGAATACTTTTCTTTAAATATTGCACAGAGAACAACTTGTATTAGCAATAAAAACGCGTTTTGTTAACGTATCAGGTTAATCCATTCTTCTTGAGTATTCTTAAATTTAAATTTCAATATTCACTTCCCCCAAAACTATGTTTCTTCAGTTGTTTGGGTTTTGATTATTTTTATTATTCTCACAACTGAGAATCCACTTTGAAAAGATTCCAGACATATTCTTTGACCCCAACAGATGTTTAAGCTCTTGCAAGCTCTTCTTCTCATCTCTCTTTATAAAAGCATATATAAATTCTATCACCATTTCTGATCAACATTTAAAACTGTTCTTCCTATCTGAGATGCAAAGATGACACTGAATTACAAAGCACCATGTTGTTTATTGTCAAATTTTATCAGGTACAGTTCCATCTGCAATCATTTCTAAATAAGCTCATTAAAAGTGTACTGGTTCATTTAAAAAGCACTGATGAATTATGTAGCTGTACTTACTAAAAATTAGGCATTAATTAGGCCTCCTCTGACAAAACACAGCCAGAAACATAAAACCAACAACACATCTAAAATATTCCAGAGGTGCTTCTCCTCTGTGTCACTTAATGAAAAAATGTCACTTCATGGAGCTAATGATGCTGCTTAAGAACAGCTCTCAGTTATTTATCTCTTCAAACCTTCCCAGGCCTGCTGAGTAGGTGAACATCTCCACAGAAAACAAGCATGTCAGGAAGATCAATGAGCACCCTGCTGCTTGGGCCTGAAAGTGATTCTGGAGATAAGAGCAATAATCATAATTGAAGACACTTTTCAGAATCTAACAAGAACTCTTGAATTAAGCATCTTTAATGAAAAAAAAAAAGGGGGGGGGGGGGGGGACACAAGGATACACATCCCTGACACTTATTACAGTACTTACCAGATGTGAGAAAGCTCTGGGATGGGCAGCTTTGATTTTGTGAAGAAATTCTTTGCCACAGAACCTGTTGGGAAACCGTGCCTTATTAACTACTGGAAATTAGTTCTCCAATTATTTACCTTTGACCAGAGCTGCCATGCCAGAAGCAGCTGGTTACTTTACGTCCAAGAGACGCCCAGATTAACTGAATGCTACTATGGCTGTTGGACCATTTGTCTCTTGATGAATAAGTGACAGAGAAAGCCAGACAGAGCTGTTGACCTCATTTCTCCATTCCCCCCATATGGGAAAAACTAAAGGAAGGAAAACACACTTTAGTACTAGCGATTCTAACCAGCATAATTAGTATGTCACTAATGATGAAATAACAGACACAAACAAGTCTCCTTCACTCAGAAGCCATGTGTGTGGCAGTTACAGTGCTTTAGCATCTACACTGCTCTCCTAAATTGCTTCAACCATGACTTCCCTTCAGGCTCAGATTTTTGGGGGAAGAGGAACAAGGAGATTCAGCTACCACAGAGCTACTGTCCTGCTGCAGACATTCTCATTCATCCTGCCACAACAGTCCTTCTCATTCTTCTCCTAGCTGACACATGCGCTTCTTCACCATCCCATATGCATAGGCTATCAGGGTTATCGGGAAGCCCTAGCTGGATACAGGCTCTTACAAAACATACGGCAACATGAAGCACCGACTTCCAGATCTATACTCTTTTTCCCCTTGGCCATTCAGGTCAGATCATAAACTGCAGTACATAAGAAAAGCTGTCACGAGACAGGTCCAAGATTCACCTAGCACAGCATGTCCTCTCCAACACCTGATACCAAGAGAGGAGTATGCAACCATGAAGAAGCCATGTAATAACAATGTACCTCCAGAATATCCCCCACCCTCTGACCATCTGCAATTCAGGAACTTTCTCAACCGGAGGTAGCACTGAAATATTCAATAACTTATGACAGATTTCCTCAATCACAGATTTCTCAAATAACTTCCCAAACCTGAACAAACCTCTAGTGTCCATAACACGCTGTAGCAAGGATTTCTACAGCTTAATTATTTTAGGATGCTGTGGAAGCTCAAATTTACCATTTATAAACAGTAATTGTAGATAGGCAAGGCCTGCCTGAGCACCTTGCTCAACATAAAGGAAAATGCACAACTACCTGAGAGGCTGTATGCGCATATATATATATAGGCATACACAGTTCCAGACATATAATAAGTCTTTGAGGAAATATGGTGTTGTTGGACAATCATTTTCTCCTTCAAGAAGATTATATGAAGGAGTCTTAACGGAGGCAAAGAACTGGTGATGCACTAATTTCTGTCAGCAGCAAGTTATTTCAATTTTTTGGCTGGATCCAAGCCTCCTGAACCCTAGTAATCCAGCAGGGCTCAGTAAAAACACCTCAGTTTACAAACTGTGATGTCTTCCTTACCAAACCAAAGCATGAAAGGTACTGCCTGTACCCACAGTGACTCTCATGAGCACCCTGATCCTCCTATTCAGGATGGAAAGGTAATCTCATGCTGTCAACAATACTTTGAGCATGCATGTGCAATGCAGGATTTGCTTCTAATCACCTAAAGATCAAAATCTCAGTCTGCAGAGCCATAAACACTCAGGCTTGGCCACACATGACAGTTAACTGCATGCTTCGCTTTTATCACATGAACACTGCCACATTTCTGCTGGGAAAGCAAGCACAACCCTAAGCTCAATATATACCCTAAGTTTTTCAGCTCAATATACACTGCAGATGTGATCCGCAAATACAGTGAGTGAAACACAGACAGCTCACCTTTTTACTGAACTGCCAACACTTCCCCTTTAGATACAGTTTTTTCTAAAATGAGGGTATTTAAGAAGAAACATAACAGCCACAGTATTGGTTTGCTCTTTGAGTTGTCTGCCACAACCAACTTTTCCTCGTAAACTCACTCCAGACAGGAAAAAAAGAATTATCTACTTCACATTTCTCAGCCTGGTCCCTCTGTTTGACATGCATGGTGTTGGGTAGAAATTACCTGAAACAAAGGAGTTCAGGTCAGGCTGCAGGGACCTGAACTGGTTGATATAGTAGTCTCGCTGCTCCTCCGTTATCCTCCAAGGGTCATCTGAATAGTGAGCGCTGCTGTCCTGCTGCTCCCGCTCTGCTGAAAGAGACTGAAGGGAGGGACACTGGTACCAGTTGCCAGTGGCAGGGTGAAAGGGCACTGGGCACCTCAAGAAACCACACTGACTCTGTTGTTAGGGAGTGATTTACATTCAAAATATGTATTTTAAAAAGATGTGAAGCAGAAACAGCCACACAGATTACTGTCTCACTACTTCAATAAAGCTGAGGCTAATGTTAGGCATCTTTGCCCAGGTAATTAAAAGAAGTTTTACATGACCCAAGCTAAAAGAAAAAAGAAATCTTACAACTGCTGACTGCAAAAAAGCAAAGCCCATGTCAAAATTTATTACCTTTGGATTCATTTTAGGGGTTCATTTTGGCTGCCATGCATTACAACCCTGAACTGCACACTGTACACCTGAAATGGATGGAAACAGCAAAGGATCTAAAGCTGTATTTATACAGCACAGTGCATGAAAACTTCGCTTTGCTAAGGAAGTATGTATTTAGTTATTATAGAGCTACATCACTTCTGAACCTTCTGTGTGCCCCAAGTAACTCAAGAACACATTAACCAAGCCAGGGAGACATGCAAAACTCTTGAGACCTCCTCAACCCCTCTGTCACTTCCTTCAGTTTAGGCAAAAAATCCTGCTTCAGAAAGAAGAATATTCTGGATGAAAAGGACATTTTATCCATTTATGTCTTCGTTTTCTGATTGAGTTGTCTAAGAGAGGTCTGAATGTTCGGTAGGTTGAGTGGCGATGTCTAGAAGAGGGCTGCTGGTACAGTTACTACCTTTGTTAAAGTGGAATGACTTAATAGTCAAGATATAGGCCTGGATGATGATGCCTTTAAAGAGGAAGGGCAAGAATTAACGATAGCCAGACTCCAACTAGCTCCAAAACCCTTTCTCTGACATACCTGTCCATTTCCTAAGAACCAAACACAAAACACTTGTTCTGAAATACATCAAAAGATCCCCAAAACAGGCAACATCATAAAGCCTTAAAGTAATTTTCATTTCAAAGCGCTACACAAATGCACTCGCTTTCCTTTCAAGTTAGCATAAATTATGCGACACTACCTATACATCTTTTCCTGAGGCTCAAGTGACATTTTAATATGGGTGTTGAGTGCTAAGCACTTGGGAAAAGGCACAGAGTCTCTGAGTCTTACTTAGTTAGGAAAACCTAATCCTTAGGGTAAACTACTTGTTCGCATAATAAATGCACAGCAGGTATGCAGGAACATTGGAAAGATCTGCTTTTGCAAAAAGCAGGAAAACATAAGACCCATCTCATAAAACCAAAAATATGGTCAGAAATTCATTTATTCTATTTGCAATGTGATTTAACCAACTGGGGTGAAAAAACAATACACAGAATATTAGGCCATAAATTCTGCGCATGTGTTACAGACAACATTCTAAATCAAACAAGAATCTCTGTGAAACCTCCTAGGTTTTAAATGAAAACTTTTACTTCCGCTAGAATAACCTCAATTTTATTTTTTTTTTTTACTTTTTAACTGAAGATTCTCAGTATAGTTTTCCTATCTATGCTCTTTGATATCACTTCTACTTCGCTTCAGCAATTTAATTAACTGGATTATTTATTTTAATTCCTCCTTCCCCATCAGCTTTTTATGTTCCTTTTCATATACTAAAATAGCATGTTTCAGCCTCTACTTTAAAAACACCGTGAAGAACACTTCTTACTTCTGATGTGAGAATTTTTCTGCCTTTTTTTTTTTTCTTTCTCTATTGTTTTAGTAGTAGTACTACTAAAGAAAAACATGTAACTCGTTACCCGATTTGGAGTTGAGCAGGTGAGTGAAGGTTTGGCTCCATAATTCCCTGATGATGGTCCATCTTGCTGGTGAGTAGAGTGTCTGACTTCATAAGGAACTACAGACATTTAAAAATGAAGTACATAAATAAAATAAAAATTAAAGGATAACCAAGAAGACCCTACTAGGGTAAAGGAAATCATTAAATACCATAAGGTCAAGCATTTACCTTGTGAACCTAGTATCAAAATCCATTTTGTCTTCTGCAACAATATTCCAGCCACAAACTTGTCTTTCATGTTACATCATTCTCCAGACATTACTGATATAAACTGTCAGTTATATATTACTAGATAACAAAACTCACCGTTCACCATGTTGAAATATATATTTATATAGCCTGTTTATATATTTTATATACTTATAGCCATATATAGCACAAGAATGCACTACAAGTAAGAAGAAATAATTCAATGGAGCTGCAAAAAATATGCTTTGAGAATGTTACCAATTAGTAAATCACTATTTTTTATATACTCTTCTTTCCCCCTTCCCTAATTTCTATGAAAATCAAAACACATTTTGCATTTTTTGGGGTAAAGTTAGTAAATAAAAGTAACAATTGCTTCTTTTCATGCTAAAATAAGTCACATTCCACTGCAGAAAATACAGTAAGTGTGGCATAACACCACATTTAGGAACAATGTTTTAAAAATAGGGCAAGTACGCAAACAGAAAGGCAACCCACTCACAGACCCTTACAGATCCGAGAACTTCTGCTGCCAGCCTATTCAAAACTTACAGACAGAACTCAAAAGACCCGTAACGAAAAGCGAGACGAAGAAATCTTAAAATAGGTTCAGATCTTAAAAATTATACCCCTAACTCCCTTGTTTTTCTAAGTGTTCTTATCCTGTATTGGCATCTATTTTTATTCCTGTACAAGCAGCTTCTAATTTCAGAAAAAAAATATGGGAAGGAAGTTGTGAAACATACAGATGCCCTTGGAGAGGAGATTTAAACACAAGGCCACACTGCTCTGTGTTTGCTAGCAAGAAAAGCATCTAAAACTATCAAGAAAAAAGTATAGTCATGGTCGCAGTGCAAAGGGCTGCCCTTGAAGACACAGCACCCAGTTTCATGGTCAGACCTGCAGTGCAGACCAGCCAGCCTGTGTCAGTGCTGTGTCACCAGCACCTCTTGTGCATACACTAACACAGTGGCTTCCAGAACTATCCTTTCAAGTGATCTTCAAAAAACTGGAAGAGTCCTCATCTTAAATGCCAGGAAGAATCAGTAGGTCACCTAGCCTGGCACTTGGCACAACATAGGCCCTAAAATGTGACCCACTTACTGCCACTGAGAATACATTTGGCAGAAGTATCCCCGGTGGGATTAGAATAGGAGAGCTTCCTCTTCTGGAATATAAGAGAAATTCTCTTTCTGGAAAATAACCATAGTGTTCTATACCTGTAGTATTTTTTCATCTTAAAAATTCAAGCTGTTTAATAATTAATTTTAGAAGAAATTGACAGCTTAGATTGGATGCCTCTACTCACTTTGCACAGCCACTGACCCCATGAGTTACGTTTGCAACCAAATTCAGCGGGGAGGAAGGGGAGAGGGGAGGAACAAATATAAAAACCCCAACACCCAAAATGCCCCCATAGCACTGACCAATCTGGCACAGAGTCACAGAAAAGAGCAGAGGCGGCACAGTCAGCTGCTCCTGATGGCCACCTCCTGCCCAGCTCTTCAGGGTGTGGGCTATCTGCTACATGTCTTCTTCACTGGAGCAGAAATGAACTGTACCACCTCACTAGTATTGCTTACTTCAGAAGTCAACCATCACTGTTTTGATCAGTTATGCCAAAGGTGGGGTGAGGAAAAATCCCATCACTGAACAAACAGCAGTTTACCTAATTGGCAAGTGAATGGCTGTGACTCAGTACTGGTATTATTTTCACATGAAGGCCACTTGACAATGTTGAACACAGTCTTATCATGGCTGTATTGAGTTTCAAAATGAAATAGCTCTGTATTTTCACTCATTTGTAAACAAGGACAACAGCTAGAAGGACTAGTACCACACTCCACTCTTCAGTCACTGCAAACACACTAACTGAAGGCAGGAGGAATAAGGGAAGGATGATAGACACAAATGCCTACTATTGCCAGCATCTTGGTCACCAGATGTTGCAATTAGGAGAGTACAAGAATGTTACTAAGGCTTTAGAAGCTCCTGTTACTAATAAAACTGGCTCCTGCCCACTACCTTCAAACTAAAATCAGAATGTTTTGCCACCTACTCTAATGGCAGTGAGATCAAGGACAAAGCCTTATTTTTGACTGTTTTGCCCACGTGACTTTGTGGGACTGTTTTTATATTCATGTTTTAGTGTTATTTCTGTTATAAAACCAAAGAGACTAGAGAGATTATTATCCTGCCTGGCAAAGGAAGGTTCACTGCCAATCTGAAAACTAATATAGTGGCTACTGAAATCAGATTTTCTTCCCCTCTAATAAGACCAAAGGCACCATGCACTCTGAAAATACTCACAAGCACCCTGTCACTGTGATACATTGCACATAGCCTTGTCATAGATCAGCTATTCGCATCTATCTGTGAACCATGACATATAAATCTAACTTATTTACCAGATCGTGAACAGGAAGACAGGATTGAACAATCAAAATAAAGTTGATTAAATACTTTTTCAAAATACAGGTCTAGCTAAATTTTTAATCATTATGCTGATTGCCATTTGCATTTGAAATTTGATGCTTCTGAGAAAGAAAAAAAAAAAAAGAATTGAAAACAATGCGTGCATCCCAATTTTTATCCTACCTCCATGCTGCTGCTCCAGACCACTTCTTGATTTACCATATCCATAACTTAGGGGTGTTCTCTGGTAAGTAGATGGAGAAGCAGGAGGTGAGCATATTGGAGACACTGGAGGAGATCTGGGTTCCTATTTTAAAACACACCAACACAAAAAGCAATTCTGAGACCAAAAAACCACCAAGTAAACCTGCACAGTTATCCAAATACATACAGCATGATGGACAAAGAAGCCACAAATACTGCAGCTCCTTCAGGCCTTTTATTTCCAAGAAAAAGCTCCTGAGAAAGCAAAAGACAGATTTTAGTATTGAGCTTTCTAGAGGTAAAGCATGGCAACGCCATAGCAAAGCTCTGCAATGAAGAGCTTAAGATATTTTGCTTCCAAAGATGCCTTAAAAAGTACACATAGAAGGCTTAATGTGAGTGGGTATCTTTGAATTTACATAGCACAGTGTGAGTGCATTCTTTGTGGGAGAGCATTTTTCATATAAAAACTTATTAAAAATTAAAATAAATCTCTTGAATCAGTATTTTAGGCACTCTGTAGATTTGTAGGTGTTACTGAGTAACTATCCTAAAGCTTTGTCTTTCCCTTGACATACAGAGATTGTTTAGGAGGAGGATGTGATCCTGAAACAGTTTTACTGAGTAAGAAGGAAAATACAGCACAACAGAGATAACCCAGATGGAGCTAGGGGTTTGAAGGCAGCGTTCCGCTTCAGTGTCAATACATGCAGGCAGATAAACATACATGATCTTCTTCCTCATCCTGTTATTCTCACCATCTTGTCATCAGCTCATTCCTGTTGGTTGACCTCAGGCTGGGAATGCTGTTACTCACACTGGCACACTGTGTGATAAATGTGTGTGCACATTACAGGAAGATAAAGTGCCTGCCACCAGGCACTTACAACATTACCTGATACAGTACCAGAGAAGAAGGTGTCAGGCCTGGGGAAAATTATGCAAATCAAGGTTGCATTGTGAAGCTGCTTGTATCTGAGTAAGTGCTCTCAACTCTACTAAGTACAGGTAATACAAATTTCCCTTAGAGAGCTTTATTAAATTGGCTACTCAGAACAAAGAATGCTGGGACAACCTTTCACTGAGGACAAAGAAAAGCAGATTTACTCTGGACCACTCCTGGAAGAGGCTAGAATGGAAGAAAACCTGGTGGTCTTATCCCACCCAGAAATAGTTGCTCATGATTCAACAACTCTTCTCCAGCTGAATATTTCTGTAGTTACTAAATATCATACAGGCCATGAGAAACTGCTTGCTTTCTTTCTCTTTCACAGACAGGTTTCTATTTGCTGCTCCTCCCTTAGGCCTCTCCAAGAAGCAGTGCTGGACTAAGTAGGAGAACAACGCTGAAAGAACTTAAACAGAATACTACAGTGCTGACAGCTTTATACAAGCTCATATAGAGAAATTCCCTTCAGGGATGCAACTGGGATGCATCAAAATCAGAGCACAGCCCAACGGGGATTATTTGCATGACAGGAGTTCATCTCCTGCCTAGTACTGCAAAACTGAGTAAGCCCATGTGAGTGTAATCATTGGACCCAGAAGGAGAATGTGTAATGACATATTGGCCTGAAGGAGACAAGCCTGTTACCTGTTTGTCCCCTTCATCTGTTCTTTTGTAGGAATTTTTTTCCAAAGTTGCATATGGAACCTGAAACTTAACTCCATGGAGTTCTGCTGGAGTCCCGTAACGTGCTTCACTGTCATTTTTCAGCGCCATAAACCGTGGCAGGGGCAATTCTTCATCAAAAGAGAGAAAAATTCAGCTGAGACTACAGCACATTAAAAGTACTTTAAGCAGTATCATCTTGTAAAACCAATGAAAAGTTTATCTGTAAAAGACTACTATTTATATTTTGTAACATTTGTAAGTGTGGAAATCCTGTGATTATTTTGTATCTTAATAAAAATGTGAATGTTATACAAAGCTACATTCACTAGCTTAATATACAATCTCTCCATGAAAAGAGAAAGAAATAAGCCTTGTGCACATTATTAAAGCAAGCGGCAAACTCATTTCCTGTCTTCAAAATGTTGTGTGTAATGAAAAGAATGGTTTCCCACAGAAGCCGTGGGACTGATGAATTAATCAGTCAGGATCACAGTATCCTCAACACTGCCATCATAAAAGGAACAAATTCAAAATGGTAGGGTTCAGAGATCATGCCAAGGCCTGGTGAAATGACAGTGTCAAAAGGTCCCATGTCGCATCTGCTCTGCAGAGCAGCAGGGGGACACTTCTGTCACCCTTTAAGACAATTCATGATTAATTTGAAGAAACACCATTTTTGTGCGCAGTCATCCTGAAAGATCAGTACAATTCAAATTAACAGAATGCTCAAAACCTAGCAAAGCTGTATGTTACTTCTGTAATAATTTACACCTACAGCTACTACCAGGAAGAAAAAGAACTCAATTTCAGTTGGTACACGTAACTCACGCCACTCTAAAGGCACTCATATATTTCAAGAGAAAACGAAATTAGCACTAGAATCATTTCAATAACAGTAAGCAAGCAGCATATCAGTGCAAGGACTGCAAGTACCCTTCCTCACTCAAGTATGCAGATTATATTTGCACTCCCCACTTAGAATACTGTGTGCAGTTCTGGTGTCCTCAAAGTAAGAAGGACATGGAGCTGTTGGAGCAAGTCCAGAAGAGGGCCACGAGGATGATCAGGGGACTGGAGCACCTGCTATATGAAGATAGGCTGAGACAGTTGGGGCTGTTCAGCCTGGAGAAGAGAAGGCTGCGTGGAGACCTCATAGCAGCCTTCCAGTATCTGAAGGGGGCCTACAAGGATGCTGGAGAGGGACTATTCATCAGGGACTGTAGTGACAGGACAAGGGGTAATGGGTTTAAACTTAAGTGAAAGTTCAGGTTAGATGTAAGGAAGAAGTTCTTTACTGTGAGGGTGGTGAGGCACTGGAACAGGTTGTCTAAAGAAGTGGTAAATGCTCCATCCCTGGCAGTATTCAAGGCCAGGTTAGACAGAGCCTGCCTGGGCCAACATGGTCTAGGGTGAGGTGTCCCTGCCCATGGCAGTGGGGTTGGAACTTGATGATCTGAAGGTCCTTTCCAACCCAAACCATTCTATGATCCTATGCCGTATGTGTAAAACACAGTAAATCTCACTTAGTTGATGTTTCTACATTAATTTGTTGGTGGCTTTTAGGGTTGGGTTTGGGGTTTTTTGGGGGGTGAGGTTCAAATTAAAATGCTTAAAAAGGATAGCAATGCCAAGAGAGAGCGCACAAACTGTCTGTAAGAAAAAATGACAGACAAATTCAAGCCATCCTGCTTCACCTCTGGTTTACACTCCCCTTCCAGCCAGGCACTGAATCATGACACCTGCATCCAATCCCTTCCACTTGGTCAGGAGCCCTGCACCACAGGAGCTAAGCTCACTCAGGTCTGCACATGCTTGCCAGCCTGGCTTCCCCCTCAGATGGAGGCAGACCAGGGAATTCCTTCACTGTGCCTAGTAACATAGGTAGGTTTTACATTTCATTGCCCTTAGCAGGGTCAGCAGAGCAGAAACTGTGCTGTGAATAGTGACTCAACTGCAAGGCTATGGTCACATCCTGCCTTTCCTATCTCCTCTCTGGTCTCGTGGCTGGTTGCATCATTGCCTTCAGCTGGACGGTGGTAAGCACTCTTGCCCAAGGCATGGCCTCATGGCATGGTTCAAGCATCTGCCTGGGATATGGGATCTAAAGGTTCAAACCTGTTCAGGCTCAAGCCCAAGTGAAAAGCCATGTGTTTTAAAGCCTGAGCCCTGCTAAGGCAATGCATGCATAAGCAAGGCAGAGCATGCATCATATCAAGGTAAAAACAGAGTTCCTGCCATTTAGCTGCTATCAAGGTTTTGCAGCTAAAATGGACTTGCTTCCTCTCCTCATCGCTTGAATTTGATAAGCCTCCTTAAGAAGCATTTTTCTCCATCAAAAATAGCACATTTAATATTTAGCTGTCAAGTCACTGGGAAGAACAAAGCTGTTTTAAATTACAGCTAATACACATTTTCATGTCTACTGATAGGAAGCATTAGGATTTTGTCACTATTACCTATTTATTTAAGCAGGATTATTTTCTAAAGCATGATGAATGTTGCAAGCTGCCCTGCACAGTGGGACCCCTGACCTGCCCGCATCTGCCACAACAAGCCTCCATGCGACTCAGCAATAAGCTCCCATTTTGGACATCTGTCAAGATCAGAGGCTGAAGGTGAGAGACAAATGCATCCCTAGCACTGATCAGCTGTCATTCATTCCACTCCTTTGGTAATGCTTTTTCTAGAAGGGGATGTCATCTCAGCTTTGCCACACAAGTAATTCACTGAAATTTTCTACCAATCACGTAGAAAATATACCATTACCTTCTACGCATAAATACATTAGAAGAAAAAGTTTACCACCATGGAGAGCTGACAAGCATTAAAGAAAGTAAGAAACAAGTGCAAAGCGTTGCAAGCAAAATTTGCTACTTACCATTTTTAATGCTCTCAATCCGTACTGGGAACCCTGACTGAGCTGCTGCAATTAACTTCAAAGCAATATAAAACTGAGCGGGACCAAAATAGCCCACACGCTTGGCTCCACAAAGTTCGGTAATCTAAGAGAGAAGAGGCACACTGTTGGTTAAATGCATTTCACTCTTCCAGAGAACGTAAACACTGCTACATAAACAAAGAAAAAAAAAATCTTTAAACAATGAAAAATGCTTGTTGTACTTAAAGATTTCCAATAAACATAATTTGTTTCAACTCTGGACATTGCTGTTTGATCTCACTGTCCTTAGTATATCAGGGACAGGTAGGTAGTGGTTAAGCTTTTCAGAAGCACTGCTAAGCAACACTGCTATTGTAAAACAACTTACGGGTTTTCATACTACATATGATTTTAACAGAAAGTGAAAGGATAACTTAAGTACGCTGTCCAGTAGAACACTTCCATTGCACAAGCTATAGTATTCACAGAAACCTGTATTTAATAATAGCCCTTAAAATGACAGTTCAGACAATTACTGTAACTGGAACATAAACACCACAGAAGAAATACCTCACTGCAGTGCTTGAGCAGAATATTTTTCTTTATGAAAATTAACATGGTCTCAGCACTGAAGCTTAATTTCTATATAAACACTTCACTGCTCCACTTAGCCACCTCTATGAAGAAAACAGCTCCACATCCACATGCTCAGACAACAGCTAAACAAACAACAGCTATCAGCAGGGTTTAAGTACAGGCACGAATTCTCCCAACCGTGGAGCTTCCAGATGTTCACAAACAAACCTTTGCTGGTCATTAAGGTTAGAGTGAAACCCCATTCTCCCCAGATGTAAAGGGAAGCCCCATATTGTTTCCCTGAAAATACACTTAGATTAGCAACATCTCCTGGTTGGTGAGGTGCGTTGCCCACACGTGGAAGGACAGCAATGCTGTGCCAGTCTTTCATGCTCTCTGGAAAATTATGTCCCAAGCTCCCAAGCTACAACAACATGACAGAAACTATTCTCATGTTGTGTGTATAAACAAATAGCACACACAAACAACCTATTTTTTAAATTATTTCTATATGTATACATATACACACATACAGTGGCAAAATGTCATGTGAAACAATTACTAAACAAGTTTTAGAATGGTAATTCTTACTAATGAACAAAAATTATCTTCAAGCAAACTCTTCTCTGAATGTGGTTTCTGCTTTGCCTGAATGAGCTCTGCCTTCCTTCTCTTCCTGCAAGATTCAGAGATGCATGGCTTAATTCCTTGATCACAAGATGCATCAAGCAGCTTTCTCTTCTCTTACTGCTTGATGAAAAGGGAGATTGATTCTCTGTATGAGGACAGCTTCAATTAACCGGCATTATTTGCCATCCCCTTTCTTCTAAATATCTTTTTTCTGAAGTCACTCTGGCTTTTTCTAATTATTTCTTTTTTACACCACCACCCTCCCCCATTGCTGGCCTTATTTCTTTTCCGATGGAAACACAGGGCTCTTGGCATGTGACTGAGATGGATGGTGCTGAAGCATGATTAAAATGGGAGCATGGCGGGGATGAAGAAGCAGGTGGAAGGGAACTCCTCTGAAGAGAACTATGCCACATCTGGGGCATGAGAAGAAGTCACACCTCAGTGGATGACACTATGCAAACCCCAGTGTTGCAGAGGGCTCCCCACTGCCACAGGGAGCAGCACTGTCCAGTGTAGGGTCCCACTGCACCAGAGGGTCCCCCAACAGCAGCCTACTGGGGTCCCAGGGCAGGAGCTGACACTACAGGGTGATGCCTGCTGAGCTGTGGGAGCATAGAATCACAGCATGGTTTGGGGTGGAAGGGACCTAAAAGCTCATCCAGTTCCAACTCCCCTGCCATGGGCAGGGACAACTTCCACTAGACCAGGTTGCTCAAAGCCCCGTCCAGCCTGGCCTTGAACACTTTAAGGGATGAGGCAGCCACAACTTCCCTAGGCAACCTGTGCCAGGGCCTCACCAAAATTTCCTCCTTGTATCTGATCTATGTCCCCCCTCTTTCAGCTTAACGTCATTACTCGTCCTATCACTACATGCTCTTGTGAAAAGTCCCTCTCCAGCTTTCTTGTAGGCCCCTTTAGGTACTGCAAGGCTGCTTTAAGGTCTCCCCAGAGCCTTCTCCAGGCTGACAGCCAACTCTCTCAGCCTGTTTCAGGTGCAGCTGCCTGCCTGTGGCATGGATGTGCTGCTGTGACAGCCCATCACAGTACCTGCAGTGTTTTGGGAGGGCCGGGCAGAGCATCAGTACCATTTCTAAACTCCAAAGCAGGTTCTTTCTCTTTGCCCCTGGATGCTCCCAATTCACTCTGTCCTGCTGCCCGCACCTCCCACTCCTGCATGATCCTTCCCCACCAGTGCCACCGTCTTTGCCTGACATGGCAGTGTAGAGCTACAAACCAATTAGGCTTAACCCAGGACATGAAGCATACATGAACAAGTCCAGAGGAGGGCCACGAGGATGATCAGGGGACTGGAGCACCTCCCATATGGAGACAGGCTGAGAAAGTTGGGGATGTTCAGCCTGGAGAAGAGAAGGCTGCGTGGAGACCTCATAGCAGCCTTCCAGTATCTGAAGGGGGCCTATAAGGATGCTGGGGAGGGACTCTTCATCAGGGACTGTAGTGACAGGACAAGGGGTAACGGGTTCAAACTTAAACAGGGGAAGTTTAGATTGGATATAAGGAAGAAATTCTTTACTGAGAGGGTGGTGAGGCACTGGAATGGGTTGCCCAGGGAGGTTGTGAGTGCTCCATCCTTGGCGGTGTTCAAGGCCAGGCTGGATTAGGCCTTGGGTGGCATGGTTTAGTGTGGGGTGTCCCTGCCCATGGCAGGGGGGTTGGAACTAGAGGATCTTAAGGTCCTTTCCAACCCTAACCATTCTATAACCCTAACCATTCTATGATTCTATGACGGCTGTGGCTCCACATGGGCACAAACTGCCCATGCACACCATACCCCACAGCTCTGGGGACAAGATCACTGTGGCAGGTACGTGGAAAGCCACCAGCCTGGGGTTTACTGTGCATACCAGTCACACAAATTCAACAACCTGGGGAAAAGCGGTGAAGAAGGGGCACAACCAAGCTGAAATTCAGACTGGGTAGACAGCCCTGTTTTATTATGGGAGATGTTTGCTAAACAAAGGCCAGTGCTGAATAAGTGAGTATGCAAAAGCTGGACATCCCCCCTGCACCCAGGCCCTCCTGTGGGGACTATGGTGCTCAGCTCCTGCTTCACCCACAGACAGCACTGGGATGGCAGCTGCTGTGGCATAAAAACACCACGCAAAATTCCTGGATGTACTAGGGGTGTACCTTAATGGTATTTCTTAAGACTCCTTTCCTGCCATGGCATCCTACGCTTGCTGGCATGGAGCAACAGCTTCACAGTGATCTGTGTTTCCTCTCACTGGCTGCTGGAAAGAGGAAACACTGAGCAATAGCGACTTTCACACACGGATTAGTGATGCTATCACCCTCCTGGAAAGATACTGAGAGTTAATTTTCCATATCTTTTTCTATACTTTAAAATATTAAGGGTGCTGAACACCACAAATGCTCTGCTTGCTTCTGATATGGAAATGTGAACATTTTATTCTGATCAAGCAGACTAAAAAAATTTTATCACGGGTACATCATCTCTCAAAAGCACAGTGCTGTTTCTCAAGCACACTTACAGCCAAACAACCTGAAACGGCCTCTCTAATTCTGCTCTTTGGTGGCAACAACAGAAATATATTTTGTAGGTGCAAGCTCCTCTCTGCTATTTGTGCAATTAAATCCTGATCTCTTTCTTAACAGCCCAGAGCAAAAAATACAAGCTGACAAGAGTAGCCAAAATCATTACCCAATTAATTGCAGGTATTCATATAGATTAATTGCAGGTACAGGCATTTACTCTTACATTTAAAGGTTTCTTGTACATTTACAGAAGAGGGTCTTGGGTTCATTCCTTCCAGACAGCATCTCATACTACTACATCAGGACCCTGCTTAGAGCTGCTAATGGGAGCAGCCCCTGTTTCCAGTGAACCCAGAGGTAGGTATCAGATTAGCCTTTATCCAAATTAAATTCCTCAGAACATGCTGCCTGCTCAAATTTCCACAGCAGCTTAGACTGAATACTGCATTATTTTTTTGTTTCCTGGTTTTACCTTTTGCAGGGTCACTGCACATAGCCTCTTGATGGGCAGATTACATTTAGCGATATACAATATTGAAATTAAGCTAGTTTATGCAATATGCTATTAAAAGTCTCCAAGATCCATTCGAATTAAAGGTATTGTATATGAATGTGATATGATTTTTTTTTTTTTCCAAGCTGAAACTAGGCTCTTTTTCTAATAAAACAGCACTTTGCAACTAAGATACCTGAAAATATCCCCTGAAATACAGGAGAAACATCAGTTCTGATTTCATTCAACTGATGTTTAAAAAAAAAAACATTTCTATCCTTTCCTGTTGTCAGTTTGGGTTGCATACTTGTCAGCAAACTAGCAAGGAAACTGATATTTTCTATTTGTGTGCTGCTAAACAGACACAAATGTAAATCCAAACAAGAGATTTTAATGAAGAACAACTGACAGTCAATATTCATTGCAGGTTTTTTTGGTCTTCAGCAGAAAGCCGTAATCCTCCAGTGACAGCTGAACATTGCAGAAAAGTTTAATGAAGAACACGTTGGAAATAATTTTTCATGGTGGCAGGTTACAGATGTTGCTTGCCAAAACTAACCTCAGGATGATAAACAGAATTAGTCAAAAACTGACCTATTCAATGGTTTGTGAGGCAAGAACACGATGCTGAGTGGACCAGAACTGAGTTTAAATTTACTGCAAGGTGTAACTGCTTACATAAAACAATTTCACAGGTCATTTGCCAATTATGGATAAAAGTTCATTTCACACAACATGTAAAAATATTTCTCAGAGAAGGACGGAAAGCTGGCATGTCTAATATTGTGTTTGCTCTCAGCCAGTCCTGGAACAGCCCCTCCCAGTTCAATGGGATTTCAGCAGGTACTTGTAAAACACACAACCATGCAGCCATAAGAAGGGGAGAAGGAGCCAGATCTCGGTGCCTGCACACTTTTCTGACAGGCCAGAAGTTTTTCTATGGTTGTAAAAATATACTTTCTTTTAAACAGATTACCAACTCACCAACATTAAAATTTAAAATGTAGCTATGACCTGTTTGGAAGAGTGGCTGTTTTACATTACCGTTCTCCACGCAAACTTCTAATAAAAAAGCTTTAAATCTTGAGATGCTGGAAGACAAAGCAGATTTTTGTATTTATTATCAACTCACTGCTCTGCTCTATCGGCTGACAGTGAGTGTTATTTTTGTAATTGCTCCTTGAAGACATCCCACATGAAACAGCTTTTCCCAGCACAATCTGACATTGTTCCAGCTCTCCTGAGCAGTCTCCAAACAAGTTTCCACTACAGCCTCCAAAAGCACTGACCTCGCAAACACCCTGGGCAGGTCTAATTTAGATTGCAAGAGCTCAACTTCAGGAAATGAACATGAGACTAGAGCTGAAGTGTGTTTTCCTTATGTTGAAAAAGAGGTAAAATCAGAAACAGCTATTCCACAATCCTATGGATCGGCTGAGATGACCATCCTGCAGCCTCAAGAAAGGTTTCCAGCTGTGAGGCAAAGGCAGAGCTGGGATTTTTGCCTTTCATTTATCCATTAACATTGCTACGGCACCCTCCGTATCTAGCTGGCACAGTTTTCCCCTGTTCTGCACCCCTGTTGCTAACTGCCAAAAAGATGGTCACTGCTTGTCACTTGTGGGTAAGCCCAGCCCAAAGGCACTCAAATCTGTGTAGGTTGTGAGATTCTAAAAGGAACACGTGTAAGCCAAATACATATTCAATGCACTTGGAAAGAATCACAGAGTAGTTTGAGTTGGAAGGGACCTATATATGTCATCTGGTCCAACTCCCCTGCAATGAGCCGGGATAACTTCAACTAGCTCAAGTTCCTCAGAACCACATCCAGCCTGGCCTTGAATGTCTCCAGGGATGACACACCCACCACCTCTTTGGCAACCTGTGCCAGGATTTTACCACTCCCATTGTCAAGAATTCTGTCCTCACATCCAGCCTCAATCTCCCCTCTTTTAGTTTAAAACCATTACCCCTTGCCCTATTGCAACAGGCCGTGCTAAAAAGTCTCTCCCCATCTTCCTTATAAGCCCATTTTAAGAACTGAAAGGCCACATCACTGGCACCTACATTAAAGGAAACTTTCTTTTTGTACCTTCCATCTCAGCCCAACCACAGAAAGCATAACTTTTTTACTTGTCCTTACTCAAGCTATAACGAGGTAGAAAGATCTTTCAATTCATCAACTACCACTGTGTTGTAAAGAACACAGAATCATAGAATAGCTAGGGTTGGAAAGGACCTTACAATCATCTCATTCCAACCCCCCTGCCATGGGCAGGGATACCCCACACTAAACCATGCCACTCAAGGTTCTGTCCAGCCTGGCCTTGAACACCGCCAGGGATGGAGCATTCACAACTTCCTTGGGAAACCCATTCCAGTGCCTCACCACCCTCTCAGTAAAGAATTTCTTCCTTAGATCCAATCTAAACTTCCCCTGTTTAAGTTTGAACCCACTACCCCTTGTGCTATCACTACAGTCCCTAATGAAGAGTCCCTCCCCAGCATCCTTATAGACCACCTTCAGATACTGGAAGGCTGCTAGGAGGTCTCCACGCAGCCTTCTCTTCTCCAGGCTCAACAGCCCCAACTTTCTCAGCCTGTCTCCATACAGGAGGTGCTCCAGTCCCCTGATCATCCTCGTGGCCCTCCTCTGGACTTGTTCCAACAGTTCCATGTCCTTTTTATGTTGAGGACACCAGAACTGCACACAATACTCCAAGTGAGGTCTCACGAGAGCAGAGTAGAGGGGCAGGATCACCTCCTTCGACCTGCTGGTCACACTCCTCTTGATGCAGCCCAGGATACAGTTGGCTTTCTGGGCTGCGAGCACACACTGAAGCCGGCTCATGTTCATTTTCCCGTCGACCAACACCCCCAAGTCCTTCTCTGCAGGGCTGCTCTGAATCTCTTCTCTGCCCAACCTGTAGCTGTGCCTGGGATTGCTCCGACCCAGGTGTAGGACCTTGCACTTGGCATGGTTAAACTTCATCAGGTTGGCATCAGCCCACCTCACAAGCGTGTCAAGGTCCCTCTGGATGGCATCCCTTCCCTCCGGCGTATCAATTGAACCACACAGCTTGGTGTCATTGGCAAACTTGCTGAGGGCGCAACTCAATCCCCCTGTCCATGTCACCGACACAGATGTTGAACATATTGAAAAGCTTCTGCCACTAGTGCCACTAGCCACTTCTGCACACCTCCTCCTCGCCCAGTGCTCTCGGGACGACAACCAGCCTTCAAGCCACAGCTCAGACCTCAGCCACGGAGCAATCCCAGGCTCCCTTCTGGATCAACCACCCTCTTATAACTGTTTCAAAGACAAATATCTGCAGCAGTGGCTTATCAACAGCAACTTATCAACAGCTTATCTCAGACTTGTGTTATGCATTTGACCTATTTCACCTTTTTTTTCTTTTTTTTAATTTGTGTTTACAGAGGTTTTGATCTGCTTGTTACAGACAAGTTTTGCTACATTCTTAAACAGGTATTTCTTTCTGAATGGATCATTGTTCAGGTATCTGTAATACTACCTGGCGCCTATGGCTATGTATCTATCTCTGCATTATTTAAAGCAAAGCAAGAAAAAAGGCATCCTGGATCCAGGAGGATTACTGCCTGGGAAGGCAACAGGAGGAAGAGGAACATGCTGGAGCAGTTACGTATCCAGCTGTACTGAGAAGAGGCTCTGCTATGAATTAGGCTCTTTAGCTCTGTTCCTTCCTACCACTGGTATTTCTGCAACGATTTATTTTTTCTGTCGTCTTGCCTTTTGAAAACAGATGGCTTATCCATTCTAGACTTTTTTTTTAAAACATCACCTGAAGTGCTTACTAAAAATCTAGCTATTTTGAGCAAGCAGGGTTCCAACAGCTAAAAAAAAAAAAAAAAAAAAGCATTTAGAACAGCGTAGCCTAAGGCATGAGACAGCACATACATAGTAAATTTTTAAAGACCTAACTACAAAACATTCTCACTGTTTCAGCTCTGCATGATCATCGTTTTACACTGAAAACCACCACAGTTTTAAATTGCAAGGCATGCTCCTGATAAACTGCCAAAGCATAGCAACTTCAGTTAACACAGCAGCAAGAGCAGCAGACACCAACCACATCTGTCAGGAAAAAACCTGTTGATAGCACTGCCAGAGTTTCCCTAAATTCCCTCCTCTGGCACTACCCAGAACCATTTACATCCACGTGCCACACCTTTGTACATCCAGGGGGAAAGCACTTCAGGAACAGGGAAGCATTCTTCAAGCAGCCCCAAGCAGAATGCTCTATGCCAACACAAAGAACTACAAGGCTTATAATTCAGCACACACTTGTGCACACGCATATGCACAGTCCCAGATAGAATCACATAAAACAAACACCAAAACCATTTTCAAACAACTCTTGAGTCTCACAGTGAAGCTTAACAGCAGAAGTATTTTATAAACTAGAAAAACTCGATTACTGAGCAAAGGTTAAAACCCCCAAAAATACAAACACAAATGTTCCCACTCAGCAGAGCCTTGCAAGCAAGCAGGGCAGGAGGAGGGCACTCGTGCTCAGTCAGTGCGAAGGTCTTCCAAGTCTTCTCTCTTGCACAACAGTCAGATGCAGATGCCTACAGAAACTCAAGCACATGAATCATGCAGTACTTGTCTTCAAGTAGGAAGACTGACAATGCTAGCATACCACAAAATATTGATCTGAATTGCACAGGTACCAGGACATGTGAGTCAGCACCGTTAATCAAAATATTTCAGTTATTAAGGAGTGTTGGTTAAAAAAATGCTGCCAGGGACTAAAGGCTGCTGATGTATGCTAATACTCATAAGCATTGAAGTATAGCTGAAAGAAATCCCATCTCCTACACTCAACCTTTCGTCTTTAATATGCAAATGTTAATGAATCTTTTATCAGCATGTGACATGGAAAAGGTGGACACTCTCATCTAATGTCAATCTTACTGGGAGGTTTAAGAACTATTGAGAAATTCCTGACAGTCTCCACACCAAGTAAATTATTTTCATGATAGCAGTGCCTACAGAATTAGGTCAGAGTTTGTTACATACATTGCTGATACTTCATTCTGTCTTTCCCTTTGAAGAAAAGCCTAGTATCATCTTCACTAAACACATGCCTTTAAGAGTGTGTAAAAAGCCTGCAGGGGTGAAAGAGAAAGTAAATTGTTTTCAGAACCTCCTTGCCTTTTTCTTCTCGCTATTGGCAAAATAAATGCTTCAAGAACAGCATTCATCCACCTGAAATTTTTCTAGCGGTGTTTCATGTTCACTAGTTTCTATCAAACCCATATAAAAAATTCTCTGGGTCAATAAATACAGCTTGTGCCAATAAATTTGTATAGGGTGAAATTTTAATAAAGTTTATAACACTTGGAATGCAAAAATTAAAAGTCTGAAAACAGGTTACTCCAGATTTTAGAACTCAGCATAAAGATATCAACCAGGAGTACAGATTTTTATAAGAGTATGAGTTCACTTATTCACTGAACTGCTTTACATTCTTTGTAGATAATCAGTTCCTCAGCATCTGGATATGGAAACGCAGATATTCAGCAGGTCACTCTCTGAAACACTGCACACGCAGCCTTGCCAAAGTCACTATTAAGACCCGAAATCCCATGAAAATCTGCAGAGTACACAGAACTGGGTTATGGATGTTTTACCTGTTTTTCAAATCCTACTGAAGAAGCAGGGGAGCAAGCATAATGTCCCATGTAAAATGGCAAGTACAGAGCTGTCACACTGCCCCATCCATACAAGCAAATTGCAGGAAACATCCACAGGACTTGTCCAAATTTCTCCTGATGCAATCCCCTGCTAAGAATACTTCATTCTCTTGGACATGAGACATGAGTTTCATGAAGGCCATCCTACAGATGGTTAATACCATACATTTGATATGTTGCAAATATGCTTCTTTAAAGGCACTAGTCATTCCAAGGATTTCTGTTTATTTTCCTGCTCATCTCTTCTCTTCCAAGAACGTATCTAGGGATATAACACAGACAAGAGAACCCACGCCCTCAAACTCCTGACTGCTTTGTAGAGACATTACCCTGAACTCCCTTACCCACAAGCAACTGACACTGGAAAAGGAGCTTGATGGAGGCATGATATAACTATCCCACACTGGAATTTTTACAGGGCTGGCACTAGACCAACCAAAATACACATCTGTTCCTAAAACTTTCATTTTCTAGGGGCTGAACTGAAAGTAGTATGGAAACCTTACTACTAGTGACAGTGAATGGAGAGATCTTCAGCACAGAAGCTGCAACAGCACCCAGTAGGAATGAAAATACTGGATGATCACAAACATTAAAGGACAACACTATTTCTATCAAGGGCCAGACTTCAGGGTAAAGTAGTATATTCTTGCGGTTTTAGCATTTGAGATCACTTCAGCAACCAAGCTGTTAATTATTTCAAGGAATACTTTACACAAGCAGTATATACATTAGCGCATTTTCATTTTGAGAGTCACTTTCACTGACTTAAAATATGGCAGTCATTTATAAGCTTAAACGCATTACTTAAAATGACATTATTAACTCAAATGTGTTTCAATATACTTATTTTTTAATATCCATTCAAAACACTGTCTATACATACAAAACTGAAATTAAATGGAACTTGAAGATCAGCCTTAACAACCAAACTTTTGTTGGAAAGGTTACTGCAATCTGTCCAAGCCTTTTTTATAAATGGAAGAATGGTCTCTCCATTGCTGCAGTTCAGATATGGATTAAAAAGCATACCCTGAGCTTAAAATGAATAAATTGAAAATACTGAGATTTTATAATGGAGCATGAAGACATTTATAATGCAGGACTTATCTAGCCTGCTTAAAAACACTTGACTGAATCTTGCAGTTTGTTATTTATACAGAGAATCCTTATTCTACCTTCTGTCAAATTTCAGTCTCTTGACAGCACACCATGGACTGAGAAATCAATTATTCTTCTGGGAAAAAATCTCCACTGGTTTGGATTGAAGGATTTTTTTTTGTTGAAGTCAAAATTCAGTTTGAGTATTACTCATACAAAACAAATAAGTATTGCAGAAAAATCCACTTTATTTATATGCATCATGAAGTGTTAAGACTGGATTTACCTTACCCTCTGAAGAAGCTAACATCAGCTCTTTTTTCAACTTACTCTTCAATAAATGAGCTAACTTATAAAGTTCAGCAACATAATTCCATTTTGTTCTCATGTTAAAACATCATCATAAAAAGCTTTAGTGTGAATAACACAGTTTGTGAAAACACCTCCCTACCACTCATAAGGAAGCTCACCAAGCACACCTAAGGACCAAAAAATAACTTTAAATGGCTGAAAGTCACAAGCTTTGAGTTTAGTAGTAAGGAGATAACATCTGTGGACACACTGTAAGGTTTTATGAATAGACAATCAATATATCCTCTCAAATTCAGAGAGTCTTTCAGCATCTAAGGAAAAAAAATGGAAACAACTGCTTGATAAATGGTGAAGTCAAAATACAGCGAAGAAAATGGGCAGAAAGGCATGTGATCTGCTTTGTGAATGTATAAAGACTAACTACTATCAGAAGTCTCTTTTGATACTTCTAATGTTGAACTCAAGTGAAGCCTACACAAAATAATGGAGCTTTTCAGTCAAATCTTTCTTTTCTCATTCAATGGTAACGTTTAAAGACCTCACTCTGTCCAAGTACACTGCATTGCTAGGGGTGAGTCTTGGAAAACAAAGCTATTTTAACTTGCCATCACCATTGAGAGGTCAACAGGACTGCCTACAGACAGTACTGCAGTATGCTTCTGCTGCCTCTACAACAGCTGCCTTATTATTTCCACATTTCTTTGCAACTACAACAAGGAAATACTTCAGGAGTTTCACTCTCAGATGCTATGCCAGGATAACTTTACGATGTGTTCCATTTGTAGGCGTTTTCACAGCTGAAAGCATACCAAGAGCAACCAAGAGCAAACCTTGTGACAATTACTGTTATCTTTACATACCCATGCAAAAACATTTCTCTACTTATTTTGGAAGATGAACTGCCTTTTCTTCTCAGTGAGTGCACTTTAACTTGTTGATGGGACACAACCCCTCCAGCCACTATTGCAGTCCTGCTGCACCCAGTCACACATCTCAGCCAAATTAGATGTAAATAAATAATTCATCTCAGATCATAATCAAACAAGGCACCTCACTCATCTCTGATTAAAATCAAACAAGGCACCTCACTCATCTGTGATTAAAATCAAACAAGGCACCTCACTACCTCTCTACACAGGCACAAGACACTCGGATGCTGAACCCCACAGGCCATGTTTTAACTCACAGTACCTCTGTGGAATCAAATTGGTTGCAGATGACAAGAGATCAAACACAGAACATACCTGAAGTTGACCACAGAGATTACAGTAAAACATCTAATGTTTACAGTTTTACATTTCAGTGACAGCTCAAATTATTACACTACAAGGCCTGTGAGGAAATTAAGAATCTTTTAGCTTTGAAGTTTCTGCGTAAACATGGATTTCTGCTGTGTAAGATCTAGTGCACAGGATTTTACGCCAAATAATGAGGTAGTCTGGGAAACTAAAAAGCCACAGGCAGATATGGCTCAAAGTCACTCCAGCCACTGGGAGAGGGAGTAATCAAAACTCTCCACTCAGCAATCATCAGTATTTTACCTCATTTTGGCCAAGCTCTTCTGGTCACGAGCAGCAGTAGCACAGCAGACTGCAAGCACATTGAGCCATCCTCCAGGCTTCCTCCCACAAACTCTTACAAAATCCCTGTCCGAAGCTCAAGACACCCACTTCTCCATCCCCCTCTGCCAGTACTGGAGCCCTTCCACAACACTCTCAGCAGCTCAGGGGACAAGCAGCAGGGCAGTACCCCAATGTGCCTGTCTGGCTGCCAACCTTCCCCCTCTGTGGGCTCACATCCCTGAGTGAGGGTTTTCAGAGCAGTACAGAAAGCCCTTCATTTTGTATGTAGGCATGCAAACAAACAGCTAGACAAAGGGTTAATGTTGCTCTAAAAAAAAAAAAAAACAAAACAAACAAAACAGGCAATTGATTGATTCGGCTCTCCCATGACTTTTGGGACAAAGGGGGACATAAGCAGGCTCCTGAAGCACCTCCCAGCACTTCCATGAACAAGGCATTCCCAGGGCACGCACGTGGGAAACATGCAAAGACCACACCAAAATACAGTAACCTAAACCCAACAGGGGACTGATACATAGCAGAGCTGGCCAAAAAAATATAGCAGCAAAGTTATTAGCTGCAAGTTTCTGGATTTCACTGCAGAAAGCCTGGTGCATGGATTAAAGCAGGGTGGCCTCTCCAATAGAAGACTGTTCATAGCAAGTTTTTTTCTACAAGACAAATCTCATGTTAATCCCTCTGCATCTATTTGTTTTCAGTAGGCCTTGGTTCCAGTAAATAAAAGAATAAAACTTTTCTTATACATTAATGATTAACATAATATCATTCACCTTGTATCACAAGATTTTTTTTAATTCGGGACAGTGCCACATAGATGAGGGCCTAAATATTCAGTACAGCAACACCTTTACGCTTGTTTCCATTTCCCTTCCTCACAAATCTTTAACTGCTTAAGACAACTGTAAGACCTAAATATCACGATATGCAAACCCAAGTAATACACCATTCACAAAACACAGCTCCCTTGCAAAATCTTCCATAGCATTACACAAATAAGACGTAATTATTCAGCATTAACTTTTAGCAATACGGGTTTAAAGATATAGCAAACTACTTAGAAAAAATATCTTTTTTTTTAAATGCAAACCCACTTGAAAAAAAATCAAAATCTGTACATTAAAAAAAAAAAAAAAAAAAAGAGACCAAGAGTCACACAGAGTGTTTTATGTCTTTTGCAAAGTCCCAGGGGGAGCAGTTGATGCAACTTGTTTTCCAAGTCTTGGTAGCAGAGTGAAGATTAATTGATGTGTTATTAGGAGCACTGCCCTCAACTGAAATAGCCATAATTCACTGACAGAGAGGTAAGTCTGAAGTGAAATTCTGTTAAATGATTTTCTAACTACCAGGTCAGTGGCAATTTGCATGGAACAGCTGAGGCCGGTTCACTCTGGAAAGACAAAAGTCACTAATGGCACAGCCTATTTTTCATCCATCACAGATGCTGCATAATCCATCACACATCACTGCTGCAGTAATTTCTGCTCAACCTTTCTCTCCCATCCTCAGCTAAAGATAACAATAGCATAATTTGCACTTGCGAGAGACCGTCAAAAACTGCTTTGGACCCCTAAGACTTCGTCGTGGTTTAAGCCCAGGCCGTAAATTAGAACCATGCAGTCTACTTCTCCCCGCCCCCCGGGCCCTTTCTTCCCCCCTGCTCCTGGAGGGACAGGGAGGAGAATCGAAAGAATGCAACTCCCACGAGATAAGAACAGTCCAGTAACTCAGGTATAACACAAACCACTACTGCTACCACCAATAATAATAATGATAAGGGAAATAACAAGGGAAGAGAATACAACACCTCATGACCTGTCAACCGATAACTCACCCCACCCCACAGTGAACCAGCCCTTCCAGGTAACTCCCAGTTACATCCCCGGGCATGACGTGCTGTGGTATGGAATACCTCTTTGGCTAGTTTGGGTCAGGTGTCCTGTCCCTGCTTCCTGCTGGCTTCCCCTCCTCCCTGGCAGAGCATGAGACTCACAAAGTCCTTGGTCAGACCAAACATCAGCGTTATCAGCTCTGTTCCCAGGCTGAAAGTCAAAAACACAGTGCTGCAACAGCTACTAAGAAGGAGAAAAAATGACTGCTACTGCTGAACCAAGACAGACTTCAATCAAATACTGAAAGTATATCTCTAACAGCCCCTTCTCCACACAGGATATCTGCTGCACTGCACCAGGGAGCTGCACAGGCTTGCACAGCTGAGGGTAGCAACCCAATGCCTGAAATTTGCAATAGATATGCAAATCCCCGTTTAATTTCTAAGTTCTGGCCCAACTTCCAACAAACATTTGTGGCTCAAAATAGCAAATTAATACAGAAGAACTTTACACATTGGGCAAAGACTGCTGATTTATTTGACTCTGAAGAGATGGGGTAAAATGGAAAGTGATCTATGGCTGGTACTGCATACTGATTTCAGACCTCCAAAGGCACTAATGATCACAGCAGGAGACATATACTGCTATCTGCAAAGCAAGAAGGAAATGTTCAATGAAATCTTACTGATTTACATCTAGTAGCAGAAACCCCACACACTGATTTTAAGAAAGATTTTTCACCTTTTTTTTTTATACACAAAATATTACAACTGTTTCCAAAATAATTCCTATGTCTGTGCTTCCTCCTCCTACACATTCACAAGTAACATTTTCCCATTTTTGCACTAAGCAAATGAAAGCTTCTATCCCTGTCTCTCATTTCCACAGGCCAATTTTATAAGAATATGAACATGGGTATTTATGACCCAGGTCTCATTTCACGAAAGGCACATGAGCCAGCACTTACCTTTAAGCCTGCAAGAAATCCTCCTGCAATCAAATGAGACAATTCACAAAGCCAGCATCACCAATGTTTGAATAATATCCAAAAACAGGGCAGTAAATCTGCACCTGCCTTAGGAAGACAGCTCTGAGCTTCTCTTCACAAACCCTGTTGATCTGTATACTCGGTATCTACAGTCTGCTCTCATAATGGCTATATTAAGCAATTATTTAGCACTGGTCCACTGTTCAAGGAAAAGGAGCTCAGCAGAGACAGCAGAGGGATGTACTGGGAAAGGGTGGCCATGTACCGGTTCTACCCATGGCTGCCACCGAAACACCTTCTCCTGCTCTTGCACATAGTGACGTGTGCAAGGAGAGCTCACAATGTGCTTGAAATGCTCAAATTATTCAGAGTTCCTCATTTCTTCGGTCTTAATGCAACAACTAACATGCTTATTTTAATAACTCCATTATTAGGCCTAATCACGCAGCAGGCAAGGTATTTAAAAATATTAGCTGTGAAGCTTTAATGACTTTCACAGGACTTTCTGGAGTTAATCTAGAAAAAACAAAAAGACATCTGTACACATTACTATATATTAAAATAAAAAGGATTTGTAAAAGACTGTAACATGCAACTTTTCTAAATACCTCTTAATTTTTAGCATTACTTTGCTCCAATATTGAAAACTAAGCCTATGCACCAAGACAGTGAATGAACAATTTAGCAATCATTTTTCCTTTCAATTGCTTTATTTTCTTCCTTGTTATTTAATACTGTGAAGCTTCACATTTAGGCAGAAGTCTTTAAGCAAATTATTGCTTAATGCAAATGAAAGCTAGATACCAAAAAACCAAGCTTGAATTGCATGCCAATTCATGTCTTAAAGGCAGCCTCTCTTCCTTCTTCTAACCCTCTCCACAATACCTGCACTAAATGAAACAGGAATCCTGCACAGCAAATAGTTTATCTTGCAATTGAACCCTACAACGCATTCACAAAAGGGGGCCAAAGTGCAAAAGCTTTATTAAGAGCAAAACCACAGAAGACTTTTAATAAATCTATATTTTAGTAAGCACATACTCTTTGTATGACTGAGCTAGAAATTCTATCCTTCTCTAAGAGCTGTACAATTCAAAAAACTTCTCTCTCTGAGATTCACATTAAACAGCCTCATGAAAATTCACTAGGAAAGGTCACGGGCTGAAAATCCCCAAGTTTTTTAACTGCTTTGTTAGTTTGAAGCCTAACTGAGAATAAGCAAAAGCAGTAGTACTTAACAAATATATACTCTTGCCCCTATTTTCCTTGCCTAAACCACTTAAACTCCTGAGAGTGCAGGAACTGCTTAAGCTTTTCATTCCGTCAGTGCTTTTGCACAGGAATCTGTTGGCTTAGTAGACTTACAACAAGCACTTTGTTAAGCATGAGAAGCAAGATACAAGGAAAGTCCTATCCCCAAAAGTCCCCTCCACTCTCGTCCCACTTAACAAATGTTGCTCTACCTACCTGGCTGCTGCCTGGCAAGGGTGCTGCTACAGAAAGTGCCTTCAACTTGGGGTGAAGTTTTATTTTACCGTGGGAAGTTAAATTTCAGATGTTCTTAAACCACAACAGCAGCTTACAGAAAGCAAGTTAAATAGAAAAGAAAAATATTTAAATAAGACAGAACAGACATTATTGCTTCATTTCTTCACTTGAAATCTTTCAACTGTAGCTTAGTTTAATTTTCCTGTTGAAACTACGTCAAAACACAGGAGTATTTTTTCCACTTGTGTGAGTACTTAAATTTAGATTGCATTTCATCACTGGCATTGGGGTAGGCTGAGGGGAGGAAAGAAGGGAAGAAGAGTTAAAATATTGTTGTTTGGAGATTTTTGCCGTACAAGTGCCTGTGACTTGCACAAGAACAGGGAAGAAATGCCGGTTTTACACTTTTCTCCTGTATTACCCATCCACTCAGCAACCAAAAAAGTTCCTCTATCCATGACCTGCTTCTCACCACAGCTATAGGCTCACTGCTGAGCACAAACAGGAGTTTTGTCTGTCTTCAACTTCTTTGCCATGCTAACTTGCTAAGAAAATTGTTCTACAACACACGTACAAAGCATATTCAGGCTCTAGAAACAACAATAGTTTCAAACAGAAAAAATCTCAATGCTTCTACCCAGAAATACTTTTTCTTCTGTAAACAAACCATTGTATACATATTTCATAACAGTACCCCTTTGAAAGACTCAGATTTTATAGAAAATCTTAAATCATGGTAAAATTATTTTTAAAATAATCTGTGCTATGATGTTAGTTCTGGATTAAAACAACTTGCCTGCTCCAACAAGACTATTAAATCCAGCCCTGTGCATTATACAGTTAAAAACAAACAGACAAAAAAACAACAACAACAAAAAAAGAAGTTTCTAATTCTCTGAAACATTTCTGGTGAGTACAAAGTCTTGAGGTATTGGGGACAGAGGGAGCCTCTTCTCAACATGTATCCTAGAATCACAGAATGGTTTGGGTTGGAAAGGACCATAATATCACCTAGTTCCAAACCCCCTGCCATGGCCAGGGACACCTTCCACTAGACCAGGATGCATGGCAGATACACTGCATAAACTCACTACAACTTCAAAACCACATTTGCAATTGATGTCACAAATAATTCTGAATCTCTGCATGGTACGTACCTTACTAGCTCAAAGGAGGTATTTACTACTGACAGACAAAATACAGCTTTGAGGAACTGTATGCCTGTACATTCAGGTGATCTTTAGATACATACAAAACCAGGATGATTTTAATTCTGACTAATGATGACAAATCGTGCTACCTTTTTCTCACAAATAAACAGTGAGAAATATATCAATCTGCTGTTTACTTTTATCTTCCTATGCAAGCCATCGTGGAAAAAATGTGACAACTGTAAATGTTCCATTAAAAAGCAAAATCATGCAAAATACCACAAAAATAATAGGAACACTTTAGGAACAACAATTAAAAAAAAAACATCGTTCAGAAAAATAACTGATTCCTTAAAATCGACCTGCCCTTTCAGAAACCTATTTGTTTACCTGTACTTTTCATCCTTCCAGATTCAGAACGTGGAAAACCCTTTGCTCACAACAAGTCACGCAAAAATGGTACAATTAAATACAGTTTATAATAGAAACTATTTGCATTTTGTACCTTTCTTTTTAATGTCATAATATTTGGGCACCATACCCTTGGGTCTCTTTGTTTTACAAATCCCTCAGAACTGCTTTCATAACAATAATTCGCACAACACTGAAAATCTTTGGCACCATACTTCAATGTCAAAAGGAATTAATTCAAACTGAAAAAATACAAAACCTTTTGTCCTTTTAAAAAAGAAATTTTCATGAGGTACATAATCGCATTTATTACACATCAAGAGTACAAATTTAATTCAGACTGCATAAGAATACAAGTTTCCTATTTTTAACCAGCCTGCTAAAAAAGCTGGAGGAATTTCCACGGAGTATTAACCTTAAAAATCTTGACACTCCCCAGCAGGAAATTGAATTTCTACAAAAACTTTGGGAAGGATTCGACTTGCATTCCTTCACGAGGTATTTACAGCCTCTTCAGGTCCAAACGCACAACATAGCCCACAGATGAGAGCGCAGCGTATAAAAACCCAACACATTGAACAAGTTGGTGCCAAAGAAAACTGTTGAGCATAGAAGTCCCAGAGGAGCAGAATGGAAGGTATCAAAACACACAATTCAAGAGTTTAACATTTTTTTCTAAGTCTCCTTATAAAGCATCCTCTAATGAAATAATTTTCACAGTTACTGCTGCTCTTCTATACATTTTGACAGGCATGTAAGATGGCAACCATCCAACCTATCTTACCACCATGAGCTTCACATATGGTTTGTTTTTCAAGGAATGAATAAGAAACATTTCCTACTCAACAAGACATTTATTGTGAGTGCATTCCCTTAGAGAGGAGCTAGGTTTGGGGGTTTTGTGTGGCTTTTTTGTTGTAGGTTTTTTTATTACACATTGGTGCCAGGATTTCCAACAAAGGCCCTCCGAAAACTGGCCTCTGATAACAGGCCTTCTCTTCTGGTCTACAACCAAGGCTGGTTTCAAAGCCAAAAGCATACATGACCACAAATGGAAGCCACTAGCAGTAGGAACAATCATCTTTTTAAAACTGTAATTTTTAGGAAAAAAAAACACAACAACAACAACAACAACAACAACAAAACACCAACCAACCAACCAACAACAAAAAAAAAACCCACCAAAAAAAACCCCAAAAAACAATTCCAAACGCTGGCAAACTCACTATGCAATAAAGTCCACCATTTTAATGCATCAGTAGGAACTTCAAGCCTGCCTTTGTGGAAACTAAGATGGTTTTATGAGCATCAAAACCTTCATGAATTCTTTACAGATTGACTCACTGAGATGAGGGGATGGTCTTGAGGCAGGCAATGACCCCTGGGCACAATTCACCTACGGACAGGCAAGTTCCTGCAGTTGGTCAGTACGTTTTGGCTGCCTTGGGGGCAGAAGCATCACCAGGGCACACAGCAGACCCGTGACCAGGCAGCACAGCACTGTCCATAGGGAGAGCCTCTCTTGGCACCATAGCTCCCCAGTGGTCCTTGAAACTTACTGGCATGCCTCAGGTGCAAGGCAGTCCCTGCTCAAAGCCCAAAGGATCTGAAGAATCATGCCCATATGGCTTTTATTCTTATGTTTGATGTGACCACTTGTACTGTTGTCTATCTTATTAGATAATGCTACCTCAAGATACTTGAAGAAAAAAAATTCTCTGCTTTCATTTCATCAAGACTTGCTGCAGAAATGTTCAAATGTGTAAATGACAGTTTGCAACACTGAACTAAAAGGAGGCACGATAACAGTTGGCTTGAAAAGGGAGAGGAATAATCTGTTCTTCATATGCTCTACAGACCATAAACACAAGGCTTAAAAACAACCTTCTTAAATCTAAAGATAAGGCTGATAAAAAGTTCACTGCCTATAAAAGTTAGAGTTATCACCAGAGATTAACAAATTTCGCAAGAATAACACAGAAATGGGATTTTGCTGCAGACAGGAGAGGGTGCCTAAGGATGGTCTGAGGTCCCTTCTACAGCTGTAGATAAACCAGCCTCCTGTAAATATAAGGCTGATGTGATCACACCGAACCAAACACTCTCCCCAGTACTTCTCACAGCCCATTAGCTTTGGCGTCCATTTGGTTTGAAAGAAGGTCAGAGGTGTCAAGAGAAATGCATTTCCCAGCCTCTGATTTTCTTGGATCTTAGCAGAATTGCTGATACATCCATCAGGTAGCTAGTGAGGGTACAGGTTGTTTCTGACCCAGTTTATGTTTATGCTGCCACTGGCCCATGAAAAGTGCTATGCAGTGCTCATGCTGCCATTTGCCTTTTCCCTATGAAAAAGGCAGCGTGCAAGGCCAGGAGCGAGAGAAGGAAGGCACCTCTGGATCAACTCTTAGGACATGAGTCATAAGTACTATAAGACAAAACCATGTCTCTGGGTCCCTACCTCAGTTGCTGTTTCATGAGAAAACTACAGAAACATCATTTATTTTCAGTGGTATCTAACATCTACAAAAACCTCAGACATGCTTTTGGTGATTATTAAGTGTTGTTCATATACATTTCACAGCTCCAGGCTAGGCGGAGAAGAGATTCAGAGCAGCCCTGCAGAAAAGGACTTGGGGGTGTTGGTCGAAGAGAAACTGAACATCAGCCAGCTTCAGTGTGCACTCGCAAGGCAGAAAGCCAACCATATCCTGGGCTGCATCAAGAGGAGTGTGACCAGCAGGTCGAAGGAGGTGATCCTGCCCCTCTACTCTGCTCTCGTGAGACCTCACTTGGAGTATTGTGTGCAGTTCTGGTGTCCTCAACATAAAAAGGACATGGAACTGTTGGAACAAGTCCAGAGGAGGGCCACGAGGATGATCAGGGGACTGAAGCACCTCCCGTATGAAGACAGGCTGAGAAAGTTGGGGCTGTTCAGCCTGGAGAAGAGAAGGCTGCGTGGAGACCTCATAGCAGCCTTCCAGTATCTGAAGGGGGGCCTACAGGGATGCTGGGGAGGGACTATTCATTAGGGACTGTAGTGATAGGATAAGGAGTAATGGGTTCAAACTTAAACAGGGGAGATTTGGGTTAGATATAAGGAAGAAGTCCTTTACTATGAGAGTGCTGAGGCACTGGAACAGGCTGCCCAAGAAATTTGTGAATGCCCCATTACTGGCAGTGTTCAAGGCCAGGTTGGGTCAGGTTCTGAGCAACCTAGTTTAGTGGAAGGTGTCCCTGCCATGGCAGGGGGGGTTGAACTAGATGATCTTAAGGTCCTTTTCAACCCTAACCATTCTATGATTATCCTTCCTTTTAATCCCTGTCACACCCTGAAAATTAAAAATGGCAGTCAAAATCCCATCTCACTCTTACTGATGATCAAACCTTACTCACTGTTAGTACTGCCACTCTTCCTGATCATCAAACCTCTGGAATGGTGCTCCTCCCCACCATTTTCTTGCTCTGCAAGTAGCAGAGTCAACAACAAAGCACAGAGAAATGTTCAGACCTACCTGACTAGGGCTAGAGGGATGAAGGGTATATGGTCTATTGCTCATGTCCTGCTTCTCAGCAGATACTCAGCTATGGTGTTTTCAGCACATGCATGAAGTTCTCTCTAGACTTGGCAAGCTGGTTAAACACAAGTATACAGGACTCACATCCTGTGAAATTATTTTGCATTCCAAATAGTCTTTCAAAAAAAAAAAAAAACACGTCAAACATTTTGTGTAGCTTAATACCTCAAGCACATTTCCAACATCAAAAGGTACATGGTCAAGCAAAGTCTGGATCATAATTAGATAATGTTTTCCAAGGTTCAGTATTAGTAGGAACACTTCTGCAATGAGATGATGGAATTTATTATTTTTAAATTCCATTGGAAATAGCTGTGCAGTTTTTATAGAAGAAAGTATTTCCCTGCAATGTTTATACTTAAACATTTGTGTAAGGAAAGTTTGAAAACAAGGCAAATTTTCCTTCCAAGTTGAGAAAGACAGCAGAGACATAGTAAGAAATTAAGGGAAGTCTATTGCCCACTTTTACTCATAATAATAGCCACTGAAATTTTTAAAGTATACATAAAAACCTGTAAATATTTTCAAAAGGTTACATGATCCTCTTAATTAAAAAAGAAATAGATATAATTAATGAGATATATCTATGACAAGATAAATATTTTTTGTTAGAACATAACCTCGCTGTAAAGGGGAATCAGGCAGCCAGGGGAATGTCCTGCACATCAGTGCAGCAATGGCAGTTCCTGCACCACAAACAGTGAAACTTCCTGAAGGGAAACCACTGCTGAACGATCTAAACTTGTTAAACACGGCTGAAGAAATTAATGCCTCCTTTCACAAACAAATGAGGAATGAGCAAATAGCAATGAAGCTGGGTACTTAATTTACAAGCAGCTATCAGTTGTGACATGCTGAGATGCCACTGTGTGCGAGGGGCTTGCCTGCTGCTTATGCCAAGTATAATCCACCTGTTCATCTGAAACCCCAACTGGAGATGAGACATTGCATGAGATCACAGGAAACCTGAACCCAAGTATAACTAGGGCAAAAAAAAGGAATGGGCATGTCCTCTCCAGCTCCCAGACAGACAGCAGTCACAAAGTCTGGAAACACTAAGTACAGGCACTAAAGGAGGCAAAAATAGTGCTGGCACATTGTCTTCAGCTTCCCAGGGAGTTAGAGGGAATTTATAGGACAGAAAGCCCAGCAGTGATTATACAATCACAGAATAGGTTGGGTTGGAAAGGACCTTCAAAGGTCATCTGGTCCAAACCCCCTGCCATGAGCAGGGACATCTTCAGTGAGACCAGGTTGCTCAGAACCACATCCAGCCTGGCCTTGAATGTCTCTAGGGATGGTGCATCCACCACCTCTGTAGGCAATCTATGCCAGTGTTTTACCACCCTCATGACCCTTCCAGTAGCATACTGATCATTTGGCAGCACTCTGCAGTTTGTAATCAGAGTCATATTTTGTGCCTCTGCGCAAGTGTTTCACACCACATCCAAGGCAGAAAATACACTTTGGAAGTAATACAGAGGTGCATCAAATTTGGGCTGCATGTGAACAAGACGCCTGACAAGCTCTTAGGGGACTACAGTAAACCTCTCAATGGCAATGGCATATTTACTAGCCATATGAATAAGAATCCAGTTCCAATGCATCAGTGTCAAAGTACTAGCATCTTTCTTAATGCCAAAAAACTAAGGAAACCAAAGAGGCGATAGGATTCTGCTGTAGTTTCAAGGACATTTTCTCACAGTAATCCATTTTTGCAAGACATACAATTATAAAAAAAAAAAAAAAAAAAAAACAACCCTAAGTAAAGCTGACAAAAAGAGCAAGAACACATCCCTTCCGTTTCTCTTCCCACTATTTATTTATTTCCTGGCAGATGCAGAGAAGTGCTGAACCAGCAGCTCTCTTGGCTGGTGGAAGTCACCAGCTGGAAGCAAAGGGAACAAAGAGCAGCGCAGGTGGAGCCGCGTGGGAAGAGACGGGGGATGCAAACAGGGGCACAGAAATAGCGACACTGAGCAGATATAGAGAAACTCCCCTTCCTCTCCACTCACTATCACAGTAACTTTTAAAATGCTATTCTACAGCCATCTTCTATCTCCTGCCCACACCACTATTTAGAATCATAGAATTATTTCGGTCTTTGGAAAAGACCTTTAAGATCGTCAAGTCCAATCATTAACCTAGCACTGCCAAGTCCACCACTAAACCATGTCCTTAAGTGCCACATTTACATGTCTGTTAAATATCTCCAGGGATGGCAACTCCATCACTTCCCTGAGCAGCCTACATCAGCTCTATTAAGTTGCCCATGAGCAGCAGAACTGACAAATCCCAACTTTCTCTGGACCTCTAACTTCAAGTGACACTCCTCTACTGATTCTTCAATGTTCTTCAATGATTCTTCAGGCTGAGTTCACCTGGCGACTTTTTTCTCAGCAGGAAAATTAACAGGGTTTCCTTTACCAAATAACTTGGGTCTTTCATACAACTCTCATGAACTTTTCAAAGTCTCTCAATTTTTCCTGAAATGTTGGTGAAACAGTTATATTCGAAGTTATTACTGGGCTGAATTAACAGCATCATTGCACAAGCTTCATTTCTTTTGAAAACCAGGCCAAAAAGAACTCAACTCACGACACGGGAAATTGGCAAATTTTAGATTACATTATGAAAGATGATGTGGAATAAGCGGTATCAAAGGAGATCACCTCTTTTTTGTGCTCATTTTTGATCTGAAACCACACAGCTATGTAGGAAATGGCAAGACTTTTCAGGAATATAAGCTCATGTTTAGCCATATAATGATAGCCAAAAGACCGCTAGTTGGCTGGTCATTCCCAGAAGTAGATGAAAGCTTGTGTTGCATAAAGAGCAGGGTGACAGGTTAAGCAAGCCCCAATAGAGAACCAGAGGAAGAATGTCTTCCCTGTAGTGTGTGTTACACATTCAGAAACTCAAACGTGTCTTCAGCCATTTGACCATTTAATGGTTAATTAGACTGATGGATGTTCGCACAAGGATATAACTAGCTTTCATATTCTGTTTGCAAACTGAGTAATAAATGAGCTACTACTGTCATGGAAGGGTAAACTTAGCATTCCTATTGCAAATGAGCCCTTCTAAGATTACATTTGTAGCAGTTCTCCCAGACAGGCCACAAGAAAAGGCTAAGACAACAGAGTGAAACATATCATAACAAGGTATTAAAAGCACGGACAGGCAAACTTCTAACAGAACAGAAACATCAGCAGCAAAATAAACATTTTGTATTTCAGGGGACCCAAGTGTCATTTTAGGTTAAAATTTTTTAAGTTTGGGAAATGGTTCACTATGTCAATGTGTATTAGCTTATGATTCAAATTCACCTTTCCTTGGAACTACACAACTCCAGTACACCCTTTTGTTACAAAACTATAGCCCTTACATCATCTTACAGCAATGGTGAACTGGTTTTGAAACTGCTTAATGACCTTCTACAAATTAAAACTGCTGTACAATGTTGCTTGCAAGACATGTTGTCTTGCAGTAACCACCAGTGTGCAAAGCAAAATTTCAAGTATTTAGAGTTGGCCCAAATAATCTTACTGCTCCAAACAAAGTTCTTCCCTGTGCTCTGCAGAGTCGCATACAAACCACAGCACCCAACTACACAGTGCAGTGGAAACTGTAGAAACACTGTTCTGGGAAAATGACAGTTTCACCCTAGGACAGTCCTGCAACTATGTATTACCAAAATTTTCCATCTGGAAGGGAATCAGGAACACAGAAAACTAGATAGCGCTATTCATCCACATCTTTAAATGTATTTCACATCTACAGCCCCTGACACATTGCCCCTCTCTGTTTTCATTAAAATACCAAACACTCAGATTTTGAAACTTAACTTACCCTGAGTGACCCAGTTATTAGAAGTCCTATCCAAGTATTACTGGCCTGCTTCAGTATTAATTTGGTTGTTACTAATACTGGCACTTAGATTTTGCCAAATAATTTAAACTGTATAGTGGGGGGAAAAGGGAGGAGGAGATTCACCAACCTATCCCCTACTTTTTGCACTTCTGGATGTTTCCCCTACTCAGAGACACTGACCTTAAGACCTGTCCTTCAGTATCTGAACAGAAGACCATCAGTCCAATCCCAGAGTGTCTTATTTTATTGCAGGGCTTAAATTTAGTAGTTATACTAAAATGAAGTGCCTTGGTAGACTTAACTTAATGCTTTACCTCTTGCACACTCACCCTGCAATCAAATATATGCATGGCGAATAACGCAGTCTAAAAACAGCTAATGAGTATTTCCAAAGGAAAAAATATTCCTTTGGAAAATATCCTCATCAAGGACAGCCCTGATTTAGATTAGATCGAATAAAAGATATAATTACTGTAATATAGCCTGGGGGGAGGGGCAGCAGAGAGAGAAGGAAAATAAAGGGGCTGATAACATGATGTAAATAGCATTAGGAATGATTTTCCTGCTGACATCAGCACTGCCCAGTGCTGCTCTTTCTTGTCCTGAAACAGTATTTGCTCTAGCCAGTGAACCTGTGACCTGCCACTCTATGAGGGGCCAGGTGCTGTAATATCATCACCCCCTGGCTCCCCATCCTGGCTCCTTTCTCTCACAATGCTCAAAACATGTTTTGAGAGGCATGACTTCACAGTATTATTTTATAAGTATCTCTGGAATAATGACTTATGCTGTTTTTTTAAAAAGCCCATAGTTAAGCAAGTATAGCAATAGGTTACAAGTGCAAAAAACCCCAAACATACTATTCAGTGTATGTACACCTCCATCACATACTACATGTAGAAAACAGAAGGCTGAGGTTCTCAATTTCTAACTTTAGTGGCATCTCATGATAAACTCAACCTAAAAACCAGATGAGATTTGGGCTCTGTAATTTTTGTTTTGGGGAGGTTTTGGGGTTGTTGCTATTGACAGGCTTTTCATAAGACCACTCTTGGTATGCACTAAAAATATGCACCAGCATAATTTTAAACCTTACATTACCCCTTTTTAAAGGTTACCAGGTTCTAGCCTGTTTCACCTTCTGTCTGCAGCAGACATTTATATTTATAACCTGCTCATCCACCATGCTATCTAAAGCATCTAATAAAAAACAGAAACAAGCAGCTTCCTGGTTCCTGCCTCTTACTTCTCAACAATAGAGAGCAGCAGTTAACAACATATTTATTTTTGCCTTCTGATCTTCTCCCAAACCAGGTATCTCCCAATACACACATTGGCCGACTCCTTTGAGCCTTTTTTCCAATTTGTTTCACAGCCACTGCTGTGAATTCAAAATGAGATTCATTACTGCCCTGTTTCTACTACCTCCCAGCTCCCTTATCCTCATGCAAGGTTCTTTATGCTTCCTACCAGCTCAACAAGGGATCCCATGTAAGCATTAGAAGCACAAAAAGCTACTGAGAGGCATGAATGTCGCAGTTACCAAACCCAGAAAGGAACCCAGCCAGTAACCTAGAAGTCAGCTCAAATAACCTACAGAAACATACTATTGCTTGGGAATAGCCTTGTATTCAGTTTCTCCCGCTTACTCTGTTTAAGAAGGAAATTATTGTATTCTGTGTCCAAACGAAAATTTCCAGGACCCCTTTTTACCATTAATACTAAATTCAGAATTTACAGAAGAGAAGAACAGACAGCCAGGACATACAGGACATGTCCACATAGCTAAATGAAAGAAGACTTCTAGCAGCTACAATTATCTAGGTCTTCCACAACTTCTAACAATGATAGAACAAACCTCATTTCTTCAGAGGTTTAAACATTTGCTTCTCAATTCTCAGAATGAGGATCAATTATAGACAACTGTGCATGGTGGATCTGACACTTGGTGTCTCCCAGTCCTCATTCTGAAAGCAGTGGCAGAAAGTGCTTCAAGTTGCTAAAAATGACAGGAGACAGCATCCAAGAAGGGATGAACACCACACACAAAATCTGACAAATCCAGCTAGATGGCAGCTACCAGATCTAGTCATCTTGAAGCAGACTAATTGAAAATACTGCAAAATCTGGAGTTTCTTCCTGAGGGGGAAAAAAACAAAACAAACAAACCAAACAAAAATCAAACCAAACAAAAATCAAACCAAACAAAAATCAAACCAAACAAAAATCAAACCAAACAAAAATCAAACCAAACAAAAATCAAACCAAACAAACAAAAACAAAACAAACAAACCCACCTCACAAACAAGAAACCATGACACACTCTAAAACTACCACCATTTCACCCAACATGCTTGCACCTTATGTGCTGAAACGTGTTGTGCAGCCGGTGAGAACATACTTGCTTGCATCTAAACCAAGTGCTTGTCCTCAATTCAGCTAAAGAGCACAGGACTTCAAAGAAGCAACATCAGACAGTCAAAACCAACATCGTCTCCACTGCCCATGCACAGTATGTCAGCACGGTATAGCACATTTTATATCACAACTTATATTTGCGTTTCTGTCTGTACATACTAAAGGAAAAGCAGCCTATGGCTATTAAAACAAATTTGTTCCTAAAGACAGCAATTATTCAGAGGCAGGAAAGAAAAATAAATAAACAAAACCACACATAAATCACACTCTTGAGTTCATTTTGCCTCCCTTCACATTTATTTTTATTTTTGGCACTTGAAACCTCAGAGTACATCACCTTTTACTGCTCCACTGCTGTTACTGTTGGTAACAAAATAATTCTGACTGTATTTGTTAGCCCATAGCAGTCATCCTGTTTTGCAAACGATTAGACACATTGTTTTATTCTGAAAGACCATCATCTTGGCTTTCATCAGACATCACTGTGTAAATTATGCCAAAAGTAAATAATGCATGAAACGTGAAACGTTACCTATGCCAAAGCTGATCTAATGTTACTTAGTGTGGAAAAAGAGACTTCTAAGAAGAAGAAATTATTTTTTAAAAAGTAAATTCATTTGAAAGGCTCATGCCAAAAAAACACTTGAATTTTATAATAATAATAATAATAATAAAGTAATGCTACAGACATTTGCTATTGAAAGTAGAATTCAGTTCATGACTCATACTGCAGTGAGCAAGCAGACACCATAGATTATGTTCAGACATCTTAAATTCAAGCTCAGCCAAGTGTTTCCCATTAGCCAACTCCAAATTTTCAGTGCCATTAAGCCAGTGGGAATTACAAAGTCTAAATCCAGTGTTTCAAGTATGGCCCTGCTCAAAGGAGTAGCTCCCCACCACCTCGTGTCAGAAAGGAAGACCTACTGAGGTACACATTCAGACTGCAGGATTATGTAGATGTGAGGGTAGGATATTAGAAGAACCATTTGCAGCTCTTTTGGATGGGGTATTACTGCTCAGGGGAGTTAAAAACCCATAGAGATAAAAAAATAAAGCAGCAGAAGAAAACACTGAAGACGTGCTTTGGTAGGCAGGCTACCTAAAGTTTCTCAAGACCCTGATGGGGATTTATTAAGACATTTGCTAATAATGCTTCCGTAAGCAGGGCACTCTTGTTGCTCTTCTCAGTCGTTTCTGCTCATTAGGAAGGCCACTGAATAACTCTCCCAGGTCCAACAGACTATTTAACAGGCAGCATATAACCACAGGATAGTGTTAAGCAGACCTAGTCCTAACAGGAGAGCACCCACCACACACCACAGGCATGCTCTGCATAGGGCACCACTTGTCAGAGGCAGCTTCTTCAATACTCCTCTCCAAATGTACCATCTAGTCTAAAACAGCTGCCAGCATGAAGCAACCCAACCTTAATGTTTGCAAGGCAGATCCATGAGAGAAATCAACATTATTAAATAAACTATTTAAAACACTATTTAAGTCCAAAGATATAAGACCCTAACTTCCTATTTTTTAGATAAAGATCTGTCTCATCAGTTGAATCATTAAAGGTCATCATTAAAACAAGTTGTTTTTTTTTAAATAAATATGGCAACATTTTTCTTTTTGCCAGCAAATACTATTTTAAAACATATTTAAGCAACTAGACATCTTAAATTTTATTTTGTAGGAAATTGGCTCCATTATCAGCTCTAATAAGCTATACGCCTACTTATGTAAGTACATGTGATACATGCAAAGTTAAATTTAGAGGAAAACTGGAATTCATTTAAAAATACACAGACTATCTACATCTGCTAAGAAACAAAAACCACACATTTCTTATGTATACAAACATTTGGAAGTTTATAAAAAGATGTTTAGTCAATTAAACAGACTGGTAAATAAACTAAGTATAATTTGCAGCTAGTGATTTAGCTGATTATTTCTGGTCACTGTGTCCTACAAGATCACAAAACTGCTGGCTCTCCTCCCACCACATCTTTCCACCTCATCATTGTGTCTAAACTGCAGTGGAGAGAAAAAAAGAAAAGAAAAAAAAAAAAACCAACCAGTTCTTCCCAACAGAGTTCTCAATTTTATGCAGTGGTCACTAAATAATGCTCCTTAATACACTGGGAAAAGAAAATATTCCCTTTGCTCAGGAAGAGCAGATTTCTATTTGTCCACAGTTGGCTTTCTACTCCAGCAACCTCTTCTAGTTAATTATCCACTAACTCAACTGTTGAATGGTTTGACTGTCTTCAAAAGTTGCTCATTAATTTTTTATTTTACCATACTGTTGGTGTTTAGATGTTAATACATCAAAGAGTCTTGCTTTACAAATACTGTATCAAATGTCTCTCTTGATTCATAATATTTTAAATTTAAATAGATTATTTATCCTGATTCCTTGTCACAGAAATGCTTGTTCCATCTTTCATGAATGTATCTTGGCTAAATTTTTCAGCTCAAATGAATTCATGTTCTCAGAGTTTATACCAACACTCCTTTGTGGCAGGTGTTTGTGGTAGGTGTCTGTGCTAGATTCACCCACTGAAACAGGTGAATCCCACGTGTAACATCTCCTTTGCAAAACAGATTGTGAACAACATCAATCAATCTGTATATAAACATCAAGATACTGACAGCATATTGCTTTAGATACATGCATAAGTAAAAAAGGTTATTCTCAACTGTTTGCTGAACCCACTGCATGTATGCAAGTGCCATGACGAAACCAGTTATTTTTAAAAAATAGTAATAATAAACATTCATCATCATCCCAGCTTCATATTGCAGCAAACCCTTACGACAAAAGTTACTGGGCTTCATCCAGTCTTTTTCCTCTTGAGCTATTTTAAATCACTGGCACAGCAAAGCATTATTTTATTGGAAAATAAAATAATTAATTCATACTTGGTTGTTATGAGTGTTAATTACTGAAGGCTGCAGGCCCTGAGCAGGCTAATTCTGACCTGAATGCCTGCGACAAGTAGGCCTAGGAGTTTCTGGTTTTACAGTGTGATTTGCAACACTTGTTTTTTTGGTTTTTTGGTTTGTTTTCTTTTTAATAGACAATACCACTGTGATTTTTACCTCTGGATTTTGCATGTTCCTACTTACATAAACACAGATTTCATTGTGACTCTAGAGCAGCAATGACAGTTTGGGGGATTGTGGCCAGAAGTACTGATACGACGATACTGAAATGTCAGTTTTCCTTTCCTTTTCTCTCCTGAGGTACAACAGAGTGAATTTTATCTTCTATAAAGTAGCCAGACTTTCCTCACTCAAAAAGCTCCTATTTTAACTTGCACAGTTCTTGCTCTTTTCTGCCTGGTTGAGGCAGACAGTTAATACCACCCCAGCTATTATGCAGGTAATAATTTATGCTTACGGAGATAAAAATTAAAAAAATATAGATAAGCCAACCCTTAGTGGCATTTTCCCAAAAAAATAACAACTTGGCAATTTGTTTTTTTAATCTAGTCACACTTCTGCTTTTTTGAACATGAAGATACAATGTAGAGTTGTAACTATAGAGACAAGTCATGATAAACACAAATTAACTCACAAAGACAAGATCACTGGTCTGTGTTCCCTATTCACACAGAGCTGGAAGGAGAGTCCCAGCTAAAAAAAAATGCAGCATTTGTGCAGCTCCAGCATCACACAATTAGTATTTGTCACCCTCAGAGCTCAAAACAACAGTGTGTTCATTTGCAGAGGAAAGACTGCGGTTTTGGGTCTCTGTGCTGATATAGCACAAGTCCGCGTTATCAGAATAAAGTTTATAAAACTGGGAATTGAAGATACCATCAGACAACCAAGTGAGAGGAAGTCAGAAACTAATAAAAAAATATAAGCATTTCAGTGTAGATCTTGAGTCCAATCCTGCTCCCTCATTTCTTACGGTAAAATTTCCAGAGACCACAGTAATACCAACAAAGAGTAAAACTAGCACAAGGTAGCTCTCCTTTTCTGATCAGTGCGCAACGACTCTATAAAGCACTCTTTTATCTGAAATCCATGCAGACATCAGTACCATCGGTACTTGGCACCCATAACAAAGGCACTTTGGGGTCCTGGACTGAAGGAACAAAGGCTATACTCAAAATGGGGTCACAAATTGGTTGCCCAAAGTGAGATAAGGCAAACCAGCCATCATCAACACCTGTGGCACAGCAGTTCATGTAATGACATACCAATATGCACAGGGAGCATAATCCAGCTGATTCCCCCAAGGAAAAGACCAGAAACCCCAGGGAGGGTTTGCCCTTGTGGGCATGCAAACCTGTTGTTGTCATCTACTGATGGCCATCAGTAGTGCCTCCTGCCCAGAGATGCAGCTACTTCTTACTTCTACTGCTAGAGTACCTCTGCCAGTCTTCTCTCCTCACAAGCAGCGTTACAGATACTGACTTATGTAACAGAGTATACTGTGAGATTGTCTTTACCTCAGCAATATTTCTGTGGCTCTGGTGAGTTCAAGACTTTTATTTTTTCGGGATTTTTCTTCGCATAAATTCAGTTATTTTTCCCTTTATTAGGGGCCAAACCATAAGGAGCACCATCTTCAACTTGACTAACATGGGTAAATATAAATCCAGCTGATGCTGACGAGTTTCTTCTATTTCTGACAGTCTACATAACCTCATGGCACATGACTAATCTGCTCCTTCCTTCTTTGACTTAAATATTGTTAAAAATAAATAAATAAAATAAAAACAAAACTAAAACCTGTCCTAGCACAGATCTTTCATATTTGCCTATAAGAGATTACAGGCATTTTACAGAGCTACTTTAAAAGCCCCTGCAGATGAAAGGTGAAAGATCTGCCACAGGCTTTGTGCAAGTCTAAATAAAATCTTAACTGTTCTGCCCTTAACCACACTATATGGCTAGTCGAAGACTTTCAGCACACAGAGGAGATATGATTATACAGTCTGCAAAAACCATGCCATCCTGTCCCTGTCATGCCCTTCTCCACCCTCCAAAGTGTCTGACGTTTTTAATTTTAGTGCTAATTTCATCCATTTTTCCAGAACTGAAATAACTCTTGACAAGTTCATCCTTTGATTCCATCAGGAAAGTTAAACAGGTACAATTTCTGCTGTATCCTACTGTCTAGCAGAATAGCTGGCTTTAATGAGCCTGGGTGTAATGAATCTGTGTTCAATCACTTCATTCTTAGCAAGACCCAGGACTCTCGGGTGCACACCATCTGCTCCTACTGACCTGGCTGCGGCCTGGAATTTTTCCATTTATTCCAGCATTTCCGCTTCTGGCACATGCTCTGACATTCCCTACCTGCTCACTGTTACATAGCCTCTTTCACCTAAATAACCTCTTGGATGAACCAATCAAAATCCTTGCCTGTTTGCTGTCTGGGAGCACGCATCCCTATTTTTTCCCACAGGAATTGACATATTGAACAGCAGTACTCCAGTCAGGATGCACCCACGTGATTTTTGTCTAGATGGCAAACCCTGCCATTACCATTAACGAAGATGGAAGATTTCCCATGATGGTTGAGCATCAGGCTATAAGGAAAGGCTCATTCTTTCTTACAGATTTATTCCACTTCTTACACAAGTACAAATTCAAGTACAGTGGCACTAAATCCTAGTTCTAGAAGCATACTGATCTGTAAAATTGTTTCTCAATTAATACCCTGAAAATAAAAAGCTGTAAACTGCATATTGCTTACTAATGGTCCACAGAAGCTCCTTGTCATAGCCCAGACAAGAACCAAGGAATGGTGTAAAGTACCTTCTGGACTGTGCAGGCTCTGCTAAGTAGAAATCCAGAACTGGTTTCCAGTTCAAATCTCCCCATTTCTGAAACAGCAAAATTCAGCATGACCATTTCTCAGTTGGTCAGTAGGGATGCCTGTATAGCACCAATTGTGACACACAGGATTTTAAAAGCATTAAAAAAAGGCGGAAAACTTCCATGGTCAACAATTATTTTAATATCTTAACCCATACAAGCTGCCTCTGCCTAAAATGGGTGTTCCCTGTAATAAGCAGAAAACATCTCCCATGCACCTCTGTGCCTGGTTCCCATAATTGTTAGAATGGTGGGGTTCTTTAAACAGAAACTATTAGACTGCATTTTTGGAGGATTATAAAAGACAAAATATCAGCAAATATCTCAACAACGTTGTGGGGGTTTCCCCTGTAAAAACATCCACATTTCCATTTTTCTTCCCCTCCCCCCAATACATTATGTTAATTCTTTCTTACTTAAATTACATTAAATATTAGTAAGAACACCTGACAGCAGTAGGTTCTGAGGACAGGCACTGTAGCCATAGAGCAGAAAGCCTATGATTAATGCCATATAAAGAAGAGGGGGAGGGCACTAAGAAGGAAGACAAACATCCCCAGATCCCACCGGCCTTATTTTCTGAATATGCCTGAAGCCAATTACAGGGCTATTTTCCAGTAAAATTCTCCTCACAGCATAAATATACCTGGAAATACTCTGAAACAGTAAAAGCCAACAAAAGCATTAAAGAAAACCCAAAAATTCTCAGGTTTAATTCATACATTACTATAAAATGAGCCCCAAAACATATTCTGATAATAATATAATAACTGTCACTTACATGATAAGGTAAGGAAGTACAAAGTAAAAATAAGAGGGTTTTTCCATACTTCTTTGGAAAATGAAATTACTAATACCAAAGTCACACAAATTGACTAATAAGTCTTTAACAAGTTTCTTAAATATACCTTCTTACTTGAAATTAAATGCCCTCTTCTTCCTCTTTGCAAAAGACCTACTCCTGGTGCTAGATCTGCATGAAAACTGTACTTTCACCACCTCACCCCATTCACCTGCAAGACCAAGGCCCCAGTGTGGCTTAAAATGAAGTAGTACTACAGTACTGGTAACATTTTTTATTTTACAGATCTGGTAAACAATGCAAGTAAGAGAGGGAAAACATCCTTGAAATATCATAATTTTCGTTCATAATCACCTGTATAATGTGAATTTATATCAGTCATTACGAGATGACCTGATAGCTATCAGGAAAGCAGGAGAAGAGGTTGGTACCCTCAAGCAGTACCCAGGTAGAAGTATATTTCAGCTCAATTCCAATGTAACTTTTTTCTGCTTGATAAATAAAGAGCTCCTGAAGAACATAATTCCTGTAAGCAAAACTTCAAAAAAGCAGGAATACCCTGTATCTGTTTAGTTTATTGTCAGAAGTATTACTCACCTATGGTGCGCTAGTCAAATCACTAACCCACAGGTGGGGAATACCACAAGTTCGGCTTGCGGTCTATCCCTGTCACTGGAAACAGGATGACACAAGCCTTCGTGGCTGCTGACTGAGCTCCTCCTCACACTTAAGGAGGGTTGCGTCTCCCTAACACTGTTGGGGACCGCTTCTGGGCCCCTGATGGCATAAGACCCTCTTACTTCAAACCTAAATGCATTTTCTCTCAAGAACACGCATGTAAACACTGCAACATCATTTCACCTACAGCATTTCTGCCACTTAACACTTAAAGAAAAGTACCAGTGTTAAGCAGGAACTGGACGCACCACATGTCCTTTACAGCTCTGGGAACACAGCTGTCTGTGTGTGAGATTCGCGGGCCCTGCTGAAGAAAGCCGTGCCATCACCGACCCTGCCCGCACACCGCGCTCCGCACAGGCTGCCCTGAACCGCGCGCCGCGGCACGGACATCAACACCCGGGAGGAGGCAAGGAACGCGGCTGCACAACACCAGCAGCACGGGCAGCCCGTCTGGCAAGACAGCGGGCACGAAGCAGCACCGCCGACGCGCTGAGACAACGTGCCAAGCTCCCGCAGCGCTCTGCTGCGAGCCCGCACCCACCGCCGCGGACAGAGCCCCGCAGAGGCACAGGGGCACCGCGCAGCCCCTAACTTTCGAGCAGAGGCAGCGCCTCTCCCGCAGGGCTGAGGGAGCGGGTCCGCTCCCGTCCCCCCGCCCCCGCACCCCGCAAGTTCGGGTCGAGCCGGTCGCTCCCCGACCCACCTGGTGCAGCGTGTCCGGGGGCAGCTGAGAGGCCCGGAACAGCTCGCCCACACTGCTGCCCCCGGCGGCCGCCTCGGGGGGCGGGCAGCACCGCGAGAAGAGCTCGGAGTAGCGCTGCTGCTCGCTCTCGCTCAGCGGCAGGAGCAGACCCCCAGTGCTAGCGGTGGTGGTGGCGGTGGCAGCGGCGGCGGCAGGCCCCCCCGCTGGCCCCTGCTCCATGGCGGGGTGGTGCACGCAGAGCCGCGCGGCGGGGCAGCGGGGGGAACGGGGCGGGAGGTGTGGCGGGAGGGAGGCGGTGCCGCGCTGCGGCGGGGAAGGTGGAGCCCCCGCCCCCCGCCGGTGAGCGCCTCGCAGTGCTCCAACTCCGCTGTGCTCCAACCCCCGCCACCGGCCCCGCCTCGACCCGCCGCTCCGCTCCGCCCCGCCCCGCACCCGGCGGCCCTGCCTGCGGACCCCGGCGGCATGGCTCCTCTGCGGACAGCTCGGCCCTCGCCCGGCGCCTTTTTATCCCCTTTCTTTTGTGTTAGCTGGTTGCGTTCCGGGGAGACCTTGGAGCAGCTTCCAGTACCTAAAGGGGCCTACAAGAAATCTGGAGAGGGTCTTCTTACAAGGGCATGAAGGAATAGAACAAGAGGGCATGGCTTTAAACTGAAAGAGGGGAGATTTAGATTAGACATTAGGAAGAAGCTCTTCACTGTGTCATGAGGCACTGCACAGACACTGGCACAGGTTGCCCAGAGTAGCTGTGGCTGCCCTATCCGTGGCAGTGTTCAAGGCCAGGTTGAACGGGGCTTGGAGCAAGCTGGTCTAGTGGGAGGTGTCCCTGCCCATGGCAGGGAGTTGGAGCTGGATGATTTTTAGGGTCCTTTCCAACCCAAACCAGTCTGTGATTCTGTGATTAATCTTAAATGTGTCCTGTGTTTGGCACCAGGATGCGCCCACAGGAGTCCTGCGCCACCACCACTGCCACCAAGCAGGTGCAGAGGCATTGGAACCCCTGATGCAGCCGGGTGGCCCATCTCACCTGTCCCATGCCACCACTGCGCAGTGCTCATCTTTGCCATACCTCTCCTAGCCCTCAAGGGATTCCCACCCCACTGCAGTGCCCATGCTTGTGGAGCTTGGCAGCACCCGGTTTTCCTTCCTGACATGATGGGAATGTTTCCAAAAGTACTGCCTGCTGCTGAAAGTACAGCAGTGGCACTGCAATACGCATCATACCTGAATTGAGGCCCAATAGCTCAGCCATGGCAGTTACCAGAGAAGCGTCTCACCATGTTCTCTACAGTTTGTGCTTTGACGTTAAGAGCAGAGAGGCCCTTGTTATGGAGGCAAGACTCCAACACTCCTCTGCCAGCAGTGACGCTGCAAATGCTCTCCTTGGAGGATGAACACCACCTTGGAAGTTAGGCAGGTCATCACCCAGGGTGGGAGGTGGGGCTGGGTACATCCCAGTGAAGAGGATGTTTGTGGCTCTCATGCTGGTTTTCACAGCTTTTCGTCCAGGAAGTTCTTTGTGGCATTTCAAGGAGTAAGGTAATTTTCCATGAATCCTCTTAAGAAGGCTCTGCAGAGCAGAGTTCTTCCCCCTGGAGAGTCCTAAGATGTTGGATGTTGCTGGCCTTTTTCTGTCAGGTACAGGATACTGGTCAGAGGAAATGGTACCAGCCATGGGGTGACAGTGTCAGGCTTTGCCTAACTATTGCCTTATTTAACTGTATGACCCTTATGATAACAGAATAATATTTCCAAGCTAGCTTTTGGCAGAACAGCTGGCCTAGAGCTCATCCTGAACAAGAGAGATGTTACGCTGACAAGCAAAGGAAAATACTGTCAGCAATTTGTACTAACTGTGCATTTTCCTGTGTCTGAAGATTGTCATTGATAACTGACCAGCTCAATACTTGTGATGTTCATGTCTCATCACAAAAAATCCCTGCTCCAACACCCCATAAGACACTGTTTGACCTTTGCTGATGTTTCAGGCTCAGCTTTTTAAGTTTCTAAGGTGGACCAAGGCAGGAAGATAGGGGAAACACCCACTGTCCCAGAACACAATAGCCTGTCCTACCAGCCACACCTCTTACTGCTAACACTGCAGCTTTTTTTTATCTTTAGACAATTTTCTCTTCTGGCTTGACCTGTAAAACTTGCATTCCTCTCTTGATACATCCCATTCTCATCAGAAACAACACAGTAGCTGTGTTCAAAAACAGTCCACCCCACTATTGTAAACTCCGATCTGTCATCTCCAATACACTAAAGAACTGAACCCCCCATAAGCTGAGGGAGACAGCAGGACCCTTATTTCTGCAAAAGAAATGTGAGCTTACAGGTGTAATAGGTGTGAGCTGAACACCCCGTGGGCATGAGCACCCCTTTGGGGAATACAGGGGGATGCTCAGGTGCCTGCAACCTCTGCAGCCAACCCCACTCGTCTACTCTGCTGAGTCCAACACTTAAGGGGAGCTTCAGCCCGCCCTGGGTGCCAGAGCCACTTTCTGTATGGTTCAGTGCACCTTATGCAATGGCACTGATGGTCCTCACATGCTTTAAAGTTCTTGTTAGGATGCCTTGGATGAGACTGAGAGGCATTTTGTGATAACAGAAGCCATACAATTATCGTAGGAAGAGAGATTCAACTTTCCTGTTGACAGGGAAGTTGTGATGTCATTACAGGTTATAAACCTTCGCTATAACTAAGAAATGCTATGTACCAGTAAATCAAAACAATTCAAGTGTTTATTGTTTGCTGGAAAAAAAATAAAGCCAGTAACGTAAACTGGATTGAAATTTGACTTATCAAACTATGGTTTAGATCTGTGTGTGGTCCTCCTTTCCTGCTTCCCTCCCCACCCGACTAGTGATGCAATGACTTGCTCCAAACGCAGCCAGCAGCAGTCCTGCAAACAATTGTATGTTTGCGTGTGGGAGGGAGACCGAAGTCATAGTAAAAAGTACTACTTCCAAAGAAGTGCTAGTAGGAATAGGAGTAATGTGTATGACAGGTATATCCAAAATTATCAGTGTAAATTGTCATATATAATATGACATAGAATACATAATCCCCAGTAAAAAATCCCTCCCAGTATTTTAGTATGTAGGGGATCCTGGGAACTATTTTTATTTAAGCAGTATAACCAAAGACTGGTCACTCAAATCTGTATGTTACTTCATTAGTCTTATGGTTTAGATCATGTCAAATTTGCCCTGGTCCAAAAGGCATGAGATCTGGCTGGCAGCTGCTGCCCATTGACAGTGAAAATGCCCCACATATCACCAAGTGAGGCTTTGGAAATGAATCCAAATGGTTGGTTGAAAATCTGTGATTTAGCTTTTCCCAAATCAATTTGAATTAATCTCACCTGTTTTTCCTAATACCAACTCTTTTTATTTACTCTCTGCAAAATGAAAGGAGATTTTGATGACAAGCAACTGGTGGGGCAGGTTTCCCAGCCATGGCATCAGGCCTGCTTGGAGTATAATAGGCAAGCTTGTAGTTTCATATATTGATTCAGCATGTGAATACTGTTATTATTATTGGCCTTGTTGCTTGCATGAAGATATTCCATGTCTAAGAAAAACAGGAAAAATTGTTAATTAACTGTAAAATTTGATTTCCTGTTTTCCAGCTTGTTACTACCTCTAATGCATGAAAAACCCCTACGAAACAGGAACTGTTTCCAGCTCTGACCAATTCATGGTTTTCAAAATTAGATGGCATCATAGGTGAAAGCTGCCTTCTCTGAGCAGATTGTGGAGGATGCAGCTCCTGATAGTTTTTTCTGTAAGCAGCTAAGTACATAATAGAGAATAGAAGCTGGTGTCATAAAATATTTGACAACTCTATATTTATTTTTCGGGTGGGGAGGCAAGCAGGACCACACACAAATCTAAACCATACTTTCAGAAGTCAAATTTCAGTTCAGTTTACATAACTGACATTATTTTTTCTAGCAAACAATAATTACTTGAATTGCTTTGATTTACAGGAATGTACAGTTTCTTAGTTCTGGGGAAGTTTTGTAACTTATAATGATATCAGACGTAACTGTGTTTAGAAGAGTCTTTTTACAAAGTCCTTTTACAAAGATTTATAGATGTAGTGTGAGCTTTAGTGGCATAAGGCTAAGCCCCTGCACGCATCTGTGTAAAGGCAAGGCCAGTAATAGTATATTGCTTTTTAGGTAACTTTCCAGGAACGTACAGCCTCATTCACATTAATTTCCATCAAAGCCCCTGGCAATTTATTTCTTTTTAAATAATGGCTCCACATGACATAAATAAAATAAAATAAAATAAAATAAAATAAAATAAAATAAAATAAAATAAAATTAGATGCATATTTATTTTTTGTTTTAATTTCAAAAGATTATCCACTTTTATATGCCATAGATGCAGAAGGTCACTCAACAAACCAAGCATTAGAGTGTGGTTTCTCTATCATTTATACTTTAACTTAAGAAATTCACAAAGCTTTCAGCAACTAACCAGATACCCAGTTCCAACCAGAATACACCCAGCTTTACCGTATTGCAGGGCAATGGTTTGTAAAGGTCGTATTGTCAGCACACTCGAAAACCTGAACCCAGAAATGCTGCCGGGGGCCAATTTACATGATCTTGGAAGTCACATACAGAAAAAACCAAAACCAAAAACTAACTAACTAAATAAACAAATAAATAAAAAGACAGACCTATTGTCTTCTCCCTTAGACACAAGATAAAAGATCTTGCAATATATTTTGGAAGTTAACTGTATTCTTGTGGAAAAGGAGGGGAATGCATGTTAGGAAGAAGGGGCTATTACAACAGCATAGATTTAATTAATTAAAGAAAATTTCATAGTGCTTGGTGTGGTGGGTAATGTTCCATCACTTGTTTCTTTGACAAACTGTTACTGGGAACCACACTCTTAAGTGAAAAATTATCACAGAAAGGCAGAGACATTAATCATTGCAGTGAAGCCATTAATGCAAAGCAGAGTGCGTATTTTCCATTTGAAGAAATTGCAATTAAGTGAAAAATCACTGCACATTCACTCTTTCATATGTCCTTCGGCTAATTTGCATCTTTCTTAAAATTTTTGCCTTCAGACTTGGAAAACGGTTCTAAGAAGCGTTCTGTTGTGAGATAACCTGATGACCAAAAAGGGCTTTCAATGCTGCTACTACAGTCTCATGCTTCACATGCAGTTTTGACCTAAGTAAGTTCCCTTTAAGGCAAATACTATGCTCTTATGCTATTTTCCTAGTTACATTTTAACACAGCAAATGGTCCACCTTGTCCTCTAGCTAATTCATGAACTCTGTATAAACCACAAACAAATCAGCTGCAGTACTATACAGCTTCTGCTGTTAGCAGACAGTGGAGATACACCAGCAATAAATTCTATTTATTACTGATTTTCCCAGACCAAACATGTTACACCAATGTCACTGCAATTGCGTAAAGTATCCAGACAGGCATTTTCTGCAGGAACGTGCACTGTGCCATAAACCTTGTAACGTGCACTTGACAAATAATTAAGCATCAGTTTTGGAAGGGCTGTACTTTCACTGCATTGCTTGTTATGCAAAAGCAGCTGTAACTGCAGCCTGGCCTGCACTGTGGTAGCAATCTCCAACTCGCAGATGTCACATGCAAGGATGAAGAAACACATAGATGGCCCATATCTTTCAGCAGGCAGAGCTGCATCTCCCTCATCTGCAGCACCACACCATGACCTCTCTATCTCTTCATAACCTCTCTCACAACGTGGGGTTTGTCTGGAGCTGGGCAGGGTGGTGGAACAAGCGCTCAGGTAGCAGGGATAGGCTGGGTTGCATAGTCACTATACTACTGTGGCATAGTGGCTTTCCTTTCTCCCACCCCTCCAAGCTCCCAACAGATACTTCAGATACCGCTTTTAAAGAAAAGGAACCTCACAGAGGTTTTTTCAAATGAACACAACCTGGGTGGTGTTCATTTGAATCAGGCATTGTTTATCAGCAGCACAGAAGAAGGTCTTCGTGTTTTCTAGGAAAGATGTCCTATAGCAGGAACTGCCCCTGACCATCAGAGCCCCTGAAGCCAAATAGGAGACTGCACAGGTAAAATAGACCACAGCTGGGCTCTCAATGTTATGTTATTGAGGCAACATCATATTAATTATTATATAAAATCTTGTTATTTTAGTCACATATGTTTTCATTGCCACTACTGACTAGCAAAGACTAAATATTGTTAGAATAGGGTTTGCTTTGTCATTTACATATGTTCTTCATTTTTCCCTCCACTGTAAGAATTCCAGGCAATTGACAGCTGACATATTATTATTCAGTATAGAGATTAGATATTAAGTCTCATCATAGTGGAGAAAGAAGGTGCATATAAGGAGGGTAAATTACAGTCTTGTGATTGAGAAGTTTATCTTAGCAAGACTCAGAAAAATTTGGTACTGCTGTTACCTTTGCTACATTTGCCATGCAAGTCTGCAGACCCTTTGTTAGTAGTACAGAGAAAATGTCTTCTAATCATTCAGCAGACTTTTGAGATACATGCAATCTCTTGTGAGATACAGGCAATTGCTGGCATTCAGATTCTCTCGAAGGATGATGGGGAGCAAATAAAGTCAGTGTAGGACTAGCAATCAGGAGATTATTCCTGGCTGACTTTGGACCCACTTCAGGTGTGATGATGGTGACTAATAGGAAATAAGCTAGTGAAATGCAGGATTTGATTACATGGTTCAGAAGGTACTTCAGTTTTCTGTACAGACAACAAGACTCCACAATACAGCTGAGTTCAGAGATCCCATGCAGGAGCCAGACCCACCACACTGCAAATCAGAGTGGTACAGCTGCCCATGCCTAAGCTGGCAAGTTCAGGGGAAGGCTAGTGGCTGAACTACCCTTCTTGAGTTCAAGCTACCCATCTGTGAATGGCACTTGGCTAGGTTGTGGTGAGATACCAGCTCTTTGGTGTTAGCTTCAGGATTTCTAGTGTTGCTCAGCGAAGTGTCACACAGATGTGCATCAGGAGTACATTGCACATGACAGAAGCTTCCCATGGAGGAGCATGGGAACACAACACCTGCAAGGAAAGCTCTAGATGTAAGAATGGTCAGTGGCACAGTAAAAAGGAGAGATCAGGTTTTAGATACATCTTTTAAATAAAAGAAGAAAAGAGCATCTCCCAGGCTGCACCTGCCCTATTTCATCTCCCTCCCTTGAGGGATCCTACTCTTCCCTGCCCTGGCTTTGCATGACATGGGACCTTTCCTATCATCCCTCTCTCATCCTCCTTGCCAGTGATTTACGACTGTGTTCCGTATCTTTTCATGCTGGACCTTCCCCCACAAGGTACCTTTCCCTTCTCTTCCTTATCTTTGCAAATGCTAGAGGACTTTCTTCACTTCTGTCAGAGGATACAGTCCTTTAGATCAGAAAAACCTGCTTCTGTCCCCAAGTGCATCATTTGGAATCTATGGCTGATGCCACTCTTGAATATTCAGTTCTAAACTGCAGCAATTTTGTAACACTGGAGACCAGCTGAGGCAGGCAGACAGGCAGGCAGGCAAAGAGATGAAGAAAAGGAGAGAAAGAAAGAGAAAGAGAGAAGGAGAGAAAGAGAGAAAGAAAAAAAGAAAGTGTTTCAGAGCTCTGCCTTTCCCCCAGGTTAGGCGTCCATGAAATGGTTGTGAGTGGGAAGCTGCCTAGATGCAACCATTCTCCTGTCCCCTGTCTTGGTCAGAGCATAGCACTGAAGAGCTCATGTCTGCGTGCATGGGTCTGCCTGGAGGTATCGCATGTTTCCCCTTGTCACGCAGCACTACTGAACAAAGGAATAGATGCAGCCCTTCCTGTTTACTCCTCTGGGAGTGGTACATCAACAGCTCCTGGCCCTAATATTAGAAAAACAGTTAGGGTTGGGCCACAGGATGTGTAGCTACTCTTGTGCTTGGTCAGTTGGATGTTTTTCAAGTATTTCCTACAGCACCGCTCCAATGCTGCTCATAACTGATATTGCAGTCCCCCTGTTTGGGTGCAAGAACACTGGAGTGAAACTCAGGATTAGCCTGTCCTAAAAATGCACAGCTAGAGACAAAAGGTTTTACATAAGATTGCCATTCTAAATTAAAACTCCTAGGGATGACTGGTGGTTTTGCTTTTGTACAAACTGATTAAACAGTGTCCATGTTGTGTAGCCTTGTGGAAGCAGTAGAGATCTGATGAAGCCACAGAAGAACCATTTCAAAGTAGGATGGCTCAAAAGCGAAGCGCTCACTATTAGGTTCCCTGTGTTCATAGCAAATTTTTGAACAGTTGTATTTTTGAACACTGTTGTACTTTCCACATAGTTTAATAATATACATTTGTCAAGGCTTACCTTCTCTAAAATTATGGATAGCTTAAGGGAGGAACATTCCCAGTGTATTGATTATAATTTTACGAGCATATTTACTTGCAATGTAATTGATGGGCGGATGAAATTGCCAAGCCATTATCCATCATATTTGAGAAGCTGTGGCAGTCTGGTGAAGTTCCCACTGACTGGAAAAAGGGAAGCATAGCCCACATTTTTACAAAGGGAAAAAAGAAAGATCCAGGGAACTACAGGCCAGTCAGTCTCACCTCGCTGATCAGCAAGACCATGGAGCAGATTATCCTGGAAACTCTGTAAGGCACATGGATAATAAGGAGGTGATTGGTGACAGCCAACATGGCTTCACTAAGGGCAAATCGTGCCTGACAAATTTGGTGGCCTTTTATGACAGGGTGACAGTGTTGGTGGATAAGGGAAGTGCAACTGATAACATTGACTTGGACTTGCGCAAAGCATTTGACACTGTCCCGCAAGGCGTCCTTGTCTCTAAACTGGAAAGACATTGAATTGAATGGATAGATTACACAGAGGGTAAGGAACTGGGTGGATGATTGCACTCAAAGAGTTGTGGTCAATGGCTCAATATCCAAGTGGAGAACAGTGACGACTGGTGTTACTCAGGGATCGGTATTGGGACCAGCACTGTTTAACGTCTTTGCCAGCAACAGTGGGATTGAGTGCACCCTCAGTTTGCTAACGACATCAAGCTATACACTGCGGTTGACACACTGGAAGGACCTTGGCAGGCTCAAGAGGTGAGACTGTGCAAACCTCATGAAGTTCAACAAGACTAAGTGCAAGGTCCTGGACTTGGGCTGGGGCAACCCCAAGCACAAAAACAGGCTGGGCAGAGACTGGGCTGAGAGCAGTCCTGAGGAGAAGGACTTGGGGGTGTTGGTTGATGGGAAGTTCAACACGCGCCAACAATGTGCACTTGCAGCCCAGAAAGCCAACCGAATCCTGGGGGCTGATCAAAAGGAGCTTGACCAGCAGGTACAGGGAGGTGATTCTCCCCCTCTGCTCTCCTGAGACCCTACTTGCAGTACTGCGCCCTGCTCTGGGGCCCCAAACACAAATGGGAGGTGAACCTGTTGGAGCGAGTCCAGAGGAGGCCACAAAGATGATCAGAGATCTGGAGCACATCTGCTATGGTAACAGGCTAAGAGAGTTGGGACTGTTCAGCCTGGAGAAGAGAAGGTTCTGGGGAGACCTTACAGCAGCCTTCCAATACCTAAAGAGACCTACAAAAAATCTGGAGGACTTTTTCTAAGAGCAGGTAGCGATAGGACAATGGAAAATAGTTTTAAACTGAAAGAGAGTAGATTTAGATTAGACATTAGGAAGAAATTCTTCATTGTGACTGTGGTGAGGCCCTTGCACAGGTTGCCCAGAGAAGCTGTGGCTGCCCCATCCCTGGCAGTTGGATGGGGCTTTGAGCAACCTGGTCTAGTGGGAGGTGTTCCTGCCCATGGTAGGGCGATTGGAGTTGGATGATCTTTAAGGTCTCTTCTCTCCCAAACCCACTATGTGGTTTTGTGTGTCTGTGATTTGAAGGAGTAAGAATTGCTTAGAGAGATCCTCGAATTTGTTTTGGTTTGGTTACTAATTTATTTTTCTTTTGATCATTTAAGGTAAACAAGATACATTTGTAATAACTCCATATCCCAATGCAAGTACAGAAGAATGTATTCATTTCTAGAAAAGCTTGTGCTATCAATGTAATATTTATTATCTTGCAATATTGGGATAAAACAATATGAAAAATTTTATAAGTTATGAAGATTTACAGTCAAAACCAGAGAATGGCTGTAATGAGTTTTGGGGTGAATTTTACTGTGCTTTGTAGCATAACTGAGTCTTTATTGTGCCAACTTTTGCTGTGTAAATACAGACAGGTAATCCCATACCTTGAGGGCCAGATCTCTTTGTACTTGCTTCACTTTAAAATCCATTAAATAACACTGACTTTACACAGGGTTACACAATTGCAAAGTTAAGCGTGTGCAGGATAATGCCCTAAAAATTTACTGTAAGATAGATAGCACTTTAAAGATTTGCAGCAAACGAGCATGCCAGGTGAGGCCTGATCTCAAACATTAAAATATAATTTTTCATTTTAGTGAATTTTTATCAAAGCTTTAATGAAGGAGTGCATCCTGAGCAGGCGTATAAATGAAAGTTGTCATCTAAAAAGTCAAAAAACTTCCTCAGTCATAAGAAATGCCATGGAAAGAAAATTAAATGCAAAGATAAAAGAAAGTTAAAAAGAATAGCTGAGCAGGATGACTGGGTATGAGTTTTGCAAATTCCTTCAAGATTTAAAAAATGTGCAGGAATTTTAAAAATATGTAGGCATTTTTCAGTTTTCAGGCAAATAGATTTCTCCTAAGTTATCCTCATTAAGAACATTTCAGCAAGAGGAGCAAAGTTGCTGGAATTGCATAGTAATTTCGGAGATGCTTGAAATTCACAGTACAAAACCAGTCTCTCTGGGAAATGCAGTGAACAGATGTTCAGAGGCAATCTTCTGCTTGGAGTAGTTATAAATCAAAGCCATATGACAAACGATATAGCTGGTGATGTTCACAAGAAGGACAGATTCTCTTTTGTGGATTTTTTTCATGTCAGCTCTAGTAATTCTTGATGAGCTTATAGATTCAGTAAAATCCTAATATCTTATCCTGAGAGAACTCAGCAGAGTTATGTAAATGGAAAGTAATTTAGTTATCAGAATTCCTAATTAAAGAATAATAAAAAAAAAAATGAGTTTCTGAAATGAGGTTTTCCCACATTCCTCTCTTGTCTGGATATGCGAGTGCCCACAAGGAGTTGAAGGGACAGCACCGACTGCCCCCAGTGAGAGCACTATTTTGGTTTGTCTCTACCTTCACAATATGGGCAGAAAGCCTTAGTCAAAAAGGTTGTTCTTTTCCAAAGACTTGAAGACATTGGTGTCACCTTTTACTTGGTGAAGTCACTCAAGCCAGGCCACGGGGATCTCATAACATCATTACTGAAACTTTTTTTTTTATCCTTGGTACATCCATCTTTTTTTTTTCTCTTGCTTTCTTCAGTCCAGTGATTACTGAGGGAAAAGAATCAGCCTATTGATCCCTCTTTCCTTTCCCAAGATCTGCCCTATAAACTGGGTATTGCTCAAATTCAAGAAACGCTCTCTTGTAGCTTCTTCTGACCATCTGTGAAATTTAGCATCACATATAACAGAGAGAAAAAGCACTATAGCTGCTATAGCAGCTATTAGCCAAATATTGTGTTATAAGTTAAATTAAAACAGAAAAATCTTCACAGGAAGAAATTAGCATCCAGTTTGCAAGGCAGCTACATTAAACCAGATACCAATCTCAGCAGCACCAGAATTAATTAGGAGTAATTGCAATCTACTTCTGCACTGAAGATAGTAATCTATTTCTGATTCTGTATGGTCTTATCTTTATGTTTGAGCCTTTAAGATTATGATCACATTTTTAAATGTTGCTTTGGTTGATAACTGAAGACGGTATCTGAGGAAAGATGCCATTATATTAGGACAATTCTAGATAAAACATTGTATATAAAAATAGATATTGAGGTCTAAAAAATAAAGTGTCCCAAAATTAGCAAATGTCACAAGTAAGATAGCCTACACAATGTTATTTCTGTCCTGTTATGGAAACAAAGGCTGACAAATGAAATGTAAAAATTCATTATTTACTATTCAGCTATATTTGCTAAATAATGATGGAATGTAGCAGATCATAGAATCATAGAATAGTTAGGATTGGAAAGGACCTTAAGATCATCTAGTTCCAATCCCCTGCCATGGGCAGGGATACCTCACACTAAACCATGCCACCCAAGACTCTGTCCAACCTGGCCTTGAACACTGCCAGGGATGGAGCATTCACAACTTCCCTGGGCAACCCATTCCAGTGCCTCACCACCCTCTCAGTAAAGAACTTCCTCCTTATATCCAATCTACACTTCCCCTGTTTAAGTTTGAACCCGTTACCCCTTGTCCTGTCACTGCAGTCCCTGATGAATAGTCCCTCCCCAGCATCCTTGTAGGCCCCCTTCAGATACTGGAAGGCTGCTATGAGGTCTCCACGCAGCCTTCTCTTCTCCAGGCTGAACAGCCCCAACTTTCTCAGCCTATCTTCATACGGGAGGTGCTCCAGTCCCCTGATCATCCTCGTGGCCCTCCTCTGGACTTGTTCCAACAGTTCCATGTCCTTTTTATGTTGAGGACACCAGAACTGCACACCATACTCCAAGTGAGGTCTCACGAGAGCAGAGTAGAGGGGCAGGATCACTTCCTTCGACCTGCTGGTCACGCTCCTTTTGATGCAGCCCAGGATACGGTTGGCTTTCTGGGCTACGAGCGCACACTGAAGCCGGCTCATGTTAAGTTTCCCATTGACCAACACCCCCAAGTCCTTCTCTGCAGGGCTGCTCTGAATCTCTTCTCTGCCCAACCTGTAGCTGTGCCTGGGATTGCTCCGACCCAGGTGTAGGACCTTGCACTTGGCATGGTTAAACTTCACAAGGTTGGCATCAGCCCACCTCACAAGCGTGTCAAGGTCCCTCTGGATGGCATTCCTTCAGCATATCAACCGAACCACACAGCTTGGTGTCATCAGCAAACAGATTATCTGCTATGTAGTAGACTGTAAAAATATGCATAGACACAGAGATGCATTTCCTATATGATTAAATGATTATGAGAAAATACTTCACAATAAGGTTATAAAGAAGAGGTGAAAGTATAAATCATGGTAACTTGTCTTTTAAACCAGAACTTTTCTCCACAAGGTTGAAGGATGGAGTTGGCAAAGAGCAAAAACTTGCAGCACGCCTGCTCTCACAAGCCTCCAGAGTGCTGTAGTAAGTTCAGCAAGCTGCTCCTAAGTCGTCTGCTCTGGCTTCTAAGGACATGATAATTTTTTACCAATGTTTCTAAATATAGCTTACTTGTGCTTCCACAATGCTAAAATGCCATCAATAAAACAGAAAAATCATCTTTTCTTTTGCAACATCTGTGCAAATTTAAATAACTGTAGCCAGTGAAGTAAGAATAAGGCCCACAGTCGCTGCAGTGAATTCTATTCTGTAATTGAATCAGCCTATGTGGATCTTGGCTCTGAAATTAGATTAAATGCAAAGGCTGCTGTACTCGTGTATAGCTATGCTAACTGTATTGGTTTCCTCGTGATACAGATCAACATACTGTGGTAAGTGACAGTTGGTCTGTAATGAAATACCTTAGTAAAGAACATCATATGTTAAAGAAATGGGAATATAGATGGGCGAAAAAGCTCAGCTGTTCCACTTTTCAATACTGCTCAAGACATTAATTGCAGAAAATGAGGTACCTAAAAATATCTGGATATTGATTTCCTCACAGTGCTGATGTTATCAGTTATGCTCATTTCTCTCCAGTGTATGTTTGCCCAGTTTTGCTGGTCTTTTACTTCTGCCTTTTGACAGCAGAAGCTGAGGATGTTGCTGTCTCCTAGTATTAGTTGGTAAACAGATGCTTTTCAAAGCAACAGCTGCACTTCCACAAAAAACTTTAATTTTCTTTTACAATTTTACAGTGAGATAAAGCAGCTGGAATGCTTTGGAGATAAAGGAGCTCATGAATAATTCACTTGACACCTTTAACTGAAGTATGGCTGTCTTCATTAAATAAAAATGCCTCCTGTCAAGGGCAGTGAGAGGGTTTTGGGAGGAAGGCAAAGTTGTTTCCACTTGAGACCCCAGATAATGACAGTTGGTGGCAAGGTGGAAATCAATGTTGGTATCATTTTGCAACTTTTTTATCATTACCCTTTAAATCATTTCTCTATAAAAATCACTGGAAAATAATGCAAAGGTAAAAAACTTCAGCAGGTATGTAGGTTATAAATGCGTATGGCCAGCAAAAAAGACAGATTATGTGTGTTTACACAGATGGCTGAATTCACATTCTGCAGCGTATCAGGTGTTTTATCCATTTCTTAGCATGAGGCGGTGCTGGATGCCCTCCTGAGTGCGACTGAAGGGTGCCTGAGAGGGCCCTGTCAGTGGGCTGGCCTTCTGCCCAGAGCTGGCTCAGCAGGGCTGGTGCAGCTCCAGAGCTGTTTGTTGTCAGCACCTGCCTGAGTGGGGCTTTGTTAGGATCCAGCCAGATCCTTGGCATTCTTGTTCCCTGCAAGGCAGAGCATAAGCTGCCAGTGTTTGTTGCCCTTGTTGCTGTCTCACTGGCAGCACTGTAAGAGATGCCACTCTGGTTAACTGCTGCAGAGCAGGAGTGCCAATCCAGCTCTGGCAAGCACAGGATGAGAATGGAAGTGTACAATCTTTCTCTGGAGATGGAAGAAGGCTACAGGGATCTGAATTAAGAGTCTCCTGCTCTCCTCCAAAATACCTGCCTGCTCAGATGCAGAAATGGGTTTCAGCTGTCAAGCAAGTCAGCTCATACAGCACAAAAATTTTACTGCTGGTGGGTGTAAGGGAGCAGGCAAATTTAATATATTGCACAGATAGAAAAGCTGGGACAGAGCCCACAGTAAAGAATGGTCCTGAAGTGCCAGTGGAAGAGGCACAGCCCTTCAGCTGGGGTCCGCCAAAAGAGAGATCTGGAGGAAGCCATATCAAGGTATTTATGAAGAAATGAAAAAGTTCTAGGGAGCTGGCTGAGAAGTAACAGTGATTTACCTCCTTCCAACTGGGGAACCTGCAAATGAGTGTGGAGTAAAACAGGGTGAGATCCTGCGGGCTAGTTCTTCAGAGGAACTCCATGTGTGGACAATGACTACTACAGAATTATGAATGCCTTGCTAATGTTATATTATTCACCAGGAGAGTTGAATGTACTAATGAAGAAAAAAGCACTTTTATTCCATACATAGTTTGAGAATAATCCTCTGTCAATAGAGTCCCCTGGAGAGAGGATACAAAATTCTCACTAACAAATAGTTTCTGATTGCCAGTCAGCTCTGATGAATACATAGACAGCTTGACCACTAAAATTCCTGGGTAAAATAAAGTATGTTCCCATACTGCAGTCAGTATGTGACTGCAGCTTGCAGGGCAGTCTGCTACGAATTTCTGGGCAGGTGATTTGGGGAAAGATGTTGCAGCAGCTCGGTGTGGCCAGCTACAAACTTTTAGCTGGATTGTTAAATGGGCTTTGCAGCCTCTAGCGATCTCTGTGGCAACACTGTCTATAGTCTCTCTAGCTAGCCTCAATCTAGCTTCAGTATCTCTACTTAAGTTATAGGTTATGTCTTTGCTTTCAGGGCAGAGATGGCTTGAGCTATGTGACCTGACCATGCTCCCACAGCTGGTGAAGGAAAGGTGAATACTGTGACTATAGCACCACTAAAAATATCCCACTGAGTAGGCTTTCTCATTTCCACCCTTGATGTTGTGTATTGTGGTAGTCCAAGTAGCTGCAGCCTTCAATACAAAGCTACTGTATTGTAAAGAGTCTTAAAAGGGGCCTGTAAGAAAGATGGGGAGAGAGTTTTTAGCAGGGCCTGTTGCAACAGGACAAGGGGTAATGGTTTTAAACTAAAAAAGGGGAGATTCAGGCTGGATGTGAGGAAAAGGTTCTACAATGACAGTAGTAAAATGCCAGGACAGAGAGGTGGATGTGCCATCCCTGGAGACATTCAAGGCCAGGCTGGATGTGTTTCTGAGCAACCTGATCTCATTGAAGATGTCCTTGCTCATTGCAGGGGGGTTGAACCAGATGATCTTTGAAGGTCCCTTCCAACTCGAACTATTTTATGATTCTGTGATTCTATCTCAGCTAGATAGAAGAAGCATAGTTATTCACACTGGGCAGATTTTGGCCAGCTTTAATGATAGCTTTTCTACAGGCAGGCACTTCTTGATGACAGCGTATCACTTCTATTTTGAGTCAGCTCAAGTTTGGTGCACTGTGAAGAATTTTGCTCACAGTGATTCAGCTGCAGTCTTGTTAGCAGCTTTAGCATCGGCAGTGCTGCCATCAGAAACCTCAGGAGCAAGAATAACTGACATGATATTGAAAGTAATGCAAAGCTGTTGACAAATACAGCTCTTATTACCACTGACAGTGCTAAGTCAGGATGGAAAACTTCCAGCAGCTTCCTTGGTACAAGCACGAGTGCAAAGTCATTCCGTGGGTTTTCAAGACTGTCTGGTTGAAGCAGAGAACACTATGGGAGGCTGCTGAGTGATGCTGCCTGGCAATGTTCCCACACTAAAAATGCAGTGGAAGATAACTGCTATTTTTTGGGGATGAGTTTTCTTCTGCAGTTTTCTGTGGATTTTATGCTGTGCATATATAATGCTGAATGGGAAGTATAGCACCTCTTTTTTTCACTTAAGCTCAAAACTTCATTGGTCTGGTGCCTTTTTGTTGGTGAATGTTTCTGCTTCTAGCTATGTTTCTGTGAAGGTGTTTGATGGCCTTAGCATGCTATCAATTAGAATGTGTTAAATCCTGGGGAAGTCACATTTACACGTTCTTTTACCTCTCATTGAGAATGACTGAATTTATGGGACAAAAAAATAGCACCTATTAAATTTTCGAATCAGTGAAATTCTAGCCTTCCATTCTTCACACAGATTTTCTAACTTAACATTTTGAAAGCCACATTTCAAGGCAAAAATCAAATAGTATCTTCTTTTCAATACAGTGGAAAAGCCAAATTTCTCTTAAATTGTCTCCCAAGTGACTAATGGCCATACTTCTGGAACAGATGCAAGTGAGCAGCTTGTCTATTCTGAACACCCTTATCAGCACTTCCAGGGGGTTTGTAACGGATGACAAAAAGCTGTGGTACAGTAATTACTGTCATGACCGACTAGAATTCCTAGGCTTGTGTGATTTTTCATTTAAGAAATAGTTGCAGTGATTTAAGATGTTGCCAAACCTTCCTCCCCTCCCTGCCCAGCCCGAGTTATCTTTTCCAAACCTCTTACAAGTAATGTTTAAGTGTTCCTAAGCCAATATCTCATGAAATCTGGAAGCTCAGCATCAACTGTCTTTCACAGTAATTTGAGTTCTGTTACTAAACTAGTAGATTTCACATCAAACTGGCTGAAGGACCATTTTACTTTACTGCTTCAGCAGGGGAGAACATGGAAAATGTGGTTGCATTCACCTCTGGCAGAAGGACAAAAGCAAAGAGTGGGTCAATAACAATTTGTATCACTGCATTTATTTCTTTACTGAATGTGTATCTAAGACCTAAATGACAATTTTGCAAAACCAAAGGGAATAAATGCAGTTAAACTCTGCAGCTGATCACTGTTAGTTACTGCACCAACATTTTCTTGTGCTCTGTAATTTTAGTGACTACTAACTCTTTGGAAGCCACTTTAATAAACCTAATCAAATAAAGTAATTTGTAAGAGTCATCAAGAAAATACTAATCCCTTTGGATACATAGTCCTTCATTACTTGGATAGATGCATTTGCTGAAGACAGAGCTCCACTAGACTGATTCAAGCCAGGACAACAAATTCCATATTCCAGATGGCAAAATATTTTCCATCAAAGAAAAAAGAAAAAAGAAAAATTTTCATAGAATTAGAATGGTTTGGGTTGGAGGGGACCTTAAAGCTCATCCAGTCCCAACCCCTCTCCCATAGGCAGGGACACCTCCCACTGGATCAGGCTGCTCAAAGCCCCATCCAACCTGCCGTTGAACACCGCCAGGGGTGGGGCAGCCACAGCTCCTCTTGGCAACCTGTTCCGATGCCTCACCACAGTCACAGTAAAGAACTTCTTCCTTATATCTGATCTAAACCTACCCTCTTTCAGTTTAAAACCATTTCCTTTTGTCCTGTCACTACCTGCCCTTGTAAAAAGCCACTCTCCAGAGTGATAATTATTTACATTCAAATGATGTTCTTGAGGTAATGCACTGGAGAGAAACTGTGGCACGTAGTGCAAGGATTTCTGGGGCCATACCCCTAGATCCCCAATGCTCAAGTACGCTTAAATGTACTGCAAGCTTCTTTATAGTGAATGGTGGAAAAACTTTTTAGCCATTACAGTGTATAAAGCCATGTAACAGAAATACTAGTATTGGCCTGGATGGAAATGTGCATACAAAAGCACCGGAAGAAACAATGGAGCAAAGCAGCAAAACTGTATCACAGTGGAACAGCCATTCCTCTTCCTGTTATCTCAGCAATAAGACAGACTATAATCATAACAATATGTGAGATGAAGAAGCAAACAGAATGGGCAGCAACCTTGTTGAAGGATTATAAAGGATAAAATAAATAAGGTTGTAAGGCAAAAAGATTGCCCCATAATAACTGTTGACTCCTAAAGACTATAAAAACCTGTCCAAACCCTATTTTTTGCCTCCGGTGGAAAGAAACCCAAGATATATAATGAGGACTTGAAAACTATTTGTTGTGTTGCCATCCATATGACATAGAGGTGATCCTGGCAAAATTGCTTGGGTGTGCATACATCTTAGTGTTTGCGAGTGTGTGAACATCAGAGACTGAATCAACTTATTTAGCAGATTGTAAATTAAAATCACATTCTGCCTGTCTAAAATCTTGTATTGTCTTTTGTTGCACTAGCAACCGACATGGACTGTGTATCTCTTCTTTGTGTAATACTGTGTTATGGATATAAGTAATGGGTTTGTTGTTCCCTTGAGCAGAATGGCTCAGAAATTCTGATTCTGTTCTCACAACACTTCATTCAGTAATTTCAAATGTGGGTAATCGTAGACAAATGGAGGTTTTCCAATGTAAACAGCAAGATAAACTTACTTAATTGTTTTGAAAGTGAAGTCTGATAAATTTGTATGGAAATACATGGCATGATTGCTTATGCAGAGTAAGCATAACCTGGTAACCCTGTTGCTCCCTTGCAAATCAATATTCTGAATTGCTGTGACCAGTTCAGATGATTCTGTCATACAGCTGTGGATGGCAAAATGGCTGTACAAATAGCTGAGGACATGAATTCCTGTGATCTTCATGCTTTGCCTTCTTCTAGGTCAGACCACTTGAGTTAAAAATTTCTGTGCAACTAGAGATAACCATTCTTGGGCAAACAGGAATTCACAGGCAATATTCAGTAAAGTAATACACAGAAGAATCTGGTTAAAGGGGGTACAGCCACTTTGTGTCGCTAAGGGGTCCAGAATAGACAGAGATGACATTGTCACAGTAGTGATTCTGGTGATACTGATGAAAGCCATTATAGTCTATATTTAATATGAAGAGATTGCACTTGATTTAGCTCATGGGAAGGATAAATTACACATTTTTAAGCTTTTTTTTCATTTAATTTGTCTTCGCTTTGTCAAAACAAGGAGTTGCTTCACCTGCATATCCCTAAGTAAAAGAACACCCCTTAGCATCTAATTAAAGGTGCTGAAGGATAGAGAGTCCCTGGATGTACCTGAACCCCCTTGCCAGAACCACGGGGGTTACAAACCGTAACTGAGAACATCATGAGAAACTACATCTTTTAGCTATGGGAGCTGTGTTTCTTCCACATTCCTTTGCTTGTTCTTTCCACAGTTGATTCTTTTTTTTGGGAAGAAATTGACAATATTGGTGGAAATCAATGTGCACACACACACAAAACCCCAGATATTTCATATCTTTAAAAAATCTAAAAATATATCCAATTGCTCACTTCCACAGAACTCCGTAACACTTGCTGGTATAAGGCTTAGTCAGGTATATCTTCCCCCAGCTGCAGGCACAGATTTATTCTGAGTGCTTCTAGCCTTCACTTTCCCATGAAAAAATTAGTTTGCAGCATGCTGTAACCCCTAGGTGTATTTCAGCGTTATTCTATGCAATAAACCAAAGGTTAGTTGCTGTGCAGTGTATTCACTAACATTTGTGAAGAGTCTCCTCTGTTTCTTTGCTCTTAGCTCAGCAGCAAAAAAAAGAGTTTGGGGATTTTCTCTTTTAACACAAATTCTGTCTGCTAGTTAGGATTTCTTAAGTAGTCAGACGTGACTCTGAGCAGGGGTCTGGTCCAAGATCCATTGGAAATCTGTGCCTTATGCAGAAAGATTACCTAGTAGGCATTATCAAGGTCCTGCTGCATTCTAAACACAAAGAAATGGGAATCCTGAATAGTATTGCACCTTCCTGTATGGCATCAGCTCCCAAACCAGCTTGCTGCCCAGCACTTGCAAGCCTTTGGTGGCAGCAGCCGATTGCTTGCTTTCCTCTGAGACAGTAGCTGCTATAGCACTTCTTCAGGCTTCCTGCAAGCTGCTATCATCCCAGAAAAAAGGAGCAAGCTAATGGCTGAGAAAAAATGGCATTGTGGCATATTGCCACATGCTGCCCTAACCCACTTGGAACAGATCTTTACACAGGCTTAATTTTGTGTTGTTATATGAACACCACACTTAATGCCATTATTGGTTGCTCAGAGAAGTAATTCTCAAATATAATGCATTTTGAAGATTCTGTTCTATTAAAATAGAGGGGTTTCATGTTCATAGCATATTTTAAAAGTCCTTTTAAGAATGAATTACAAGTATGACCTGACACTTGAAATATGCATTTTAGTATTCTTCTATCCCTTCTTAAGAGGAGGGTTCTGTGCTTTTAATTTTAGCAACCTTTTTTTTTTTCTGCTATTAAGTTCCTATGTTATACTTATTTATATTGCACGTCAAAGGCTTTGTTGAATAAATGTGCCTGGCATTTGTGGCGACAGGTAGTGAAATTTATTGTCCTTCATTCTTGTAGGAGTTGAGTCCCAGTGAAACTGGGATTCTTCTGTGACCACTCTCTCTGACCACCATCTCACACATATATAAGCCTGAAGACACAACTACAGGAGAGGCTGTGGATGGCTCTACCAGTCCAAGTAAAGTCTAAGGTCAAAAATAGGCTGCACCTCTCTGGCGCCCTCCTTTTCCCTGTGGATGATTGTGAGAGTGTGCTATGCTTCCCCTTAACAACTTCTGTTAAACTCTTCCCTTCCCTCTTCGTGAGTATGGAGACTCATGGAGGGGAATGTTGCCACACTTCTGCCCTCCACCTCATCTCCTTGTGCTCCACGTTACCAGAAGGTTTCTCTTCTGAACTCTTCTGTAGGATCTGAGAATGTGCTAGGCCTTAATAAAACACATACAAGATCAACAATATACTGCCCCTAGATATTTCCATTGCGGAGCCAAGTAAGTGGGGAGGAGAGACTGATGAATGACTCTATGGTCACACATGGGAAAGAGGGAAAAGTATTTCCAAATGTTCTGTTAAAATCCGTAACATATTTTTAAAAATTCTCACATTTCAAGTCAAAATCCCCTAAGAGAGAATATCTGACCTTCACTATCATTAACTGAAAGAATATCTGACCTTCACTATCTTTAACTGTTTGTTTCCATACATGCCACTGCCAAAATGCTGAGTAGGCACTTGAGATTTACCTTTAATACGCCATTTTAGCTGACAAGATGCTTCCTGTGAATCTCAAAACTTTGTAATGAAATAGGTGCAATTTCACTGCAAATACTAAGCATAGGATATATTGCTACCTGAGCAAATGCCACTGAGGCATTATAGATGATAGGATATCAGCATACATAAGAGATATAAGCAAAGAGCACCTGAAAGTTTATCAAAAAGCTATATTCCTTCAAAAATAAAAAAGAAACAAACTAAATCATTTCTATAATAGCAAGTAGCACCATGCAACAGCAGTGGATCTGCAGAGTAAAGCAATTGGTTTTGAGGACCTTGATTTCATGCTAAATATATTAGTGTGTGTGTGGTTAATTATTTTATATTGTTTCTTGCCTTTTTCCGTATGTTTGACCCCCTCATTGGCAGATGGAACATATTTCTGATTTAGTTTGACTCGAAAAGAACCCAGTTCACGTGCTCTGTGACCAGTCTGCAGTGTAAACCAGTGCTCACCAAGTGGAGACAATTAGGTTTGCTTCAAAAGTTCACTTCTGGTCCAAACTAAAATGCTAATGTTAACCCCAGAAGACTTACAATCAGGGCTGTGGAGCAACTCCTTTGGGAGGTAAACTAAATTGAAAAAAAAAAAAATAATCTGAAAAGTTATCTAGCCCTTTTGTTCCTACTTGCTTGTTTCACCTGAGCACTGTTCTCCCATAAGCATTCACAAAGTCATTTTGTGTCTCTTTCAAATCCTCTTTCTATATTATCTCTCCTACCAGGCAGGTTGCAACCATGAGAACTGTTTGTTTAGCCCACCAATATTTGCCTCCTTGCAGAGTCTCATCTTCCTGGATCCAACTGTTTTATTCTCAAAATCTAAGAGTAAAACAGATCTTCAGGCCAATAACTGACATCTTCCTATGGTGTCTGTAGAGTGCTGACAGAATCAGTCACTGACCTGTGACTGCAGTAAGCAGATGTAATGGTACCACATAACTAATAACAAAACCATCCTGGCATTCAATATACTGAATCTGCGTCACTCTTCCAGAAAAGAAACCAGGTTATTCACACCCTCCTTAACTTCCCATGTGCATGGGTTTTTAAAGTCAGAGTAGCTAAAAATGACTTCTCACACAGAAATATATCATGGAGTCTGTACTTGTCCTAAGCTTCAGCAAAAAAGAAGGTCCTTCTTAAGAAAGAAGGCAGAGGTGTTATTTTAAGAGTACCTCCTTTACTGTTCCCCCAATGTACCTCACAGCAGAGGCTAAATGAAAACACAAAACAATAAAGCCAAATGTTAGCATTCCAGGCATGTGGCTAGAAATCTGAGCTAGGATTAGCAGTCAGCAGTTCTGATTCCTTAAATCACTTTGGCCAAGTTGCTTAGGCCCTGTTTACATTAGATTTCCAGCTGTATGGAGAAATAGTTCAAATATGAAAGCTTAGATTTCTATAAAGCCCCTAGTGTTAGGGATTTCCTCAGTTGATGGATGCTCAATCTCAGACACTTTTTAAAGAGGCTTTCTGCAGTATCTCAAATCACAAGATGCTTTTAAAATTCAGGTTTTATTTAATTTGATCCACTTGTGCTGCCTCTCAGCAAAGCAGCAGTTTTGTTAAAACCTTCTTTCTTTCAGAAACCTCTTTGAAGAATATTTTAAATGCATGTCAAATAAAGTCTCAGTGGTGTCCCATAATACTGGGTGTCCCTGTACTCATATTTAGCTCAGTTGTTTCCCACTGAAGTCCTAGTTATGTATCACATTTATACCAGTAACTAAGTAGAAATTTTAAAGCTTTCCTCTCATGCCAGCAAAGGAAAGCATGCGAATGAAGTTTTCACCTTCTTCCTCAGTTTCCTCATCTGCAGAAGACAGACAAGTGGCAGAGAGACACTACTATACTACCTGGCTGCTCAGAGAACTGAACACTCCAGATTAGCACTAAAAAGCTAATGCTCTTGATTTGCATGATCTGTGGTGCAATCTCACAACTGGTGCAAACTAATCTGCAATCAGATGAATGGAGCCGTCCCTGCTCTTGCCCTTTGCCATATGCTCCCCATCATGCCAGGTTTAAGACCAGGAAGACATGCAGTGAGTATGTTCAACTTGATCATCTGGCTGAAAACCTTCTCTGCTAAAAAAAAAATAAATCAACTAGGATGGGAACCTGATTCAGCTCCCCACTGACCACAGGAATGTTAGCACTGACACAAGGGCAGGGGGACTAGAGTGGCTAGCAAGAGGGAGGAGCAGGTCTTCTGCTGTTGGTAGCATTATGAACTTAGACTCGCTTACGCTGTTCATGAAAACATACTTGGAAATGCATTGCAAAATGGCATTAACAGCATGAGGAACTCCAAACTGGCCCACAGGGAATGTAAGACAGACTACTAATTGCAGAACATGTACAAGTACAGTTATGACATGACAGACCAGTGCTGCTATCTTTCTTTCCTCCCATTTCTGAACACATGGCTTTGCAGCCTCAGCTGCAGACACCACCATGAGTAGCTAGCATATACAGCAGCTGGGTACTCCTAAGACACTTGGGTACCCACCAGTTTTAGAACTGACTGCAGAAACATAAGCAGGCACCAGCCTGGTCTCAGCAGATTTTCTATCCACCTGTTCCTTCTTCCCTTACATGATGTCCCTGACACACAGTGAATCCATAGTTAATTTGGCCCTAGCCTTTGCCTCCCAAAGGAAAAAGCTGTGCACCCATCTGACATAACACCTATCCATTACAATATACTCTGTGTAGTTCTCAGTATTCACACCACTTGGAAAGAAGCATATAAAATTCAAGATCTCTAGAGCTTCCAAAGACAGCTCCAGAGAGTGTTCTGCCATGATGACAGAGTAAATCAAACAAAACAAACAAAAATCTTCATTACCACAGAAACTGACCAGTGAGCTAAAACAGCCTGGCAGAGTTCCTGTCTCGGTGGATTCACCTCTGAGATCTCCAGAACCTTGAAGCTAATGCTGTTATTAATTGTTTCGAGTCTCAAAAGAGTAAGAGTGAAGAACAAAGAAAGAAACCATATGGTGACCTCAGAGAAGTCTCTGAAAGAGAAGGCCAGGCAGCTCAGGTGGGGAGAGATTAGAAGGCAGGAGCAGAGATCACTTCACTGAATACTTGTAGAGACTTTAAAACCCTGGAGGGGAAGATGAAGAGGAAATGGATTATCTCCCTTTCACCTTCCTTGGCACAGAACACTTAGACTTCCCTGTGCTTCACAATGCAATCTTCACACAAATACAGAGCAGTAGCTTGCCTCACCTCCTTTCCACATAACTGAAAACAGCAGCTTCTCGATTACAGACTCCTCTGATTCCTGTGACCCAGACACAGGAGTGGAACTATGCCATTCCCACTCCCCAAGATTCTGCTCTGAGATCACAAGGAGGGAGGCCAGGGCAGCGAGCAATGAGGAACTCCACTGAGCCAAATGCTGGAAGCTTCAGAAGTCAGATGTCTTCTTCCATTTTATTGAAAATCCCCCTGCTGGCAATCATGTAAGCATTCATACTTTTAGAAAAGAGATTGTTTGTTGTGCAAATTTGCACATCTGTTACTTCTATCAAAAAGCCAAAGGATTTTAAGCAAGGCAAAACACTCCCTGCCATTTCTTTTAATATCCCTACAGGTCTGCAAACTCCACATATGGGCAGTAATCTGTCCAGGCCAGCAGGCTACAGAACTATAGCAGGCTATATAATAAAATCACATCTGACATCCTCTTGGAAATGTATAACATGCAAACCAGCACATATTGCAGCACTATTTCATAAGATGGCCTGTTAAAAACTACTCACATATTCCCCTGCTCCTCAATAATTCCACCAGTTTCACTAATCTGTACAAAATTAATGAAAGTGTACCATATGAACATGAATGTTCATATCAATGTCTCAAACAATTTGTCTGCCTTCTATATGGAATTATTGAAAATAAGCATAGAAAATGCTAAGCAAATGCTGCAGAGCACAGAAACAGCCCAGCCAGCCTAGGTGTTGAGGTAATGCTGCTGTGTCCATGGCAAGCAACTAAAGAGTGTTCAGCAGGGTTGGGTTTATTAGTCTGATCTTAGTGTAGCACTAATGTTATTTTGAGAGAGTAAGGGAGGGGCTTTGTTATATCAAAACAAGCTTCGTTTGTACGTTCCAACATGAACATATTCTACATCAAAGATAAACCACTGTCTATTTCTGAATACTGAAGGAAGGCACAAGGCTGCTATAAGATTACTTCTCATTTGCAGCACAAATCTACAGTACAATAAGTACTATCTATAACGGTTAGCTGAAAGCATCACAGTGCTGGATATCCAAAACAAGTGGATCATTAGTTCCCACTACAGCACCCGAATAGCGGAAACAATGCCACCTCTAAGGTGCAAGAGGAGTATTTATCTACAATGCTGGATATAACTCGAGTGAGTCATGCCTTCCCCTAAGCACTGACTATAAATGTACTTTATTCCTTGCAAAGTATCATTTGCACATGGCTATGCAGCATACATATGTTGAACATCAGGATAAAACACAGCCAAGCCGATTTAGAAGTGAACTGTCAGAGACATGCTGTCATTAAACAAATTCCAAACTGCATGTCACAGAGAACAAGAAAGTCCAAGATGATGTTACACTGCTACAGCTCAAGGTTTTCCATGACATCAGGGTATTGGTTAGGTGTGATTTATACTGAGGAGATAATAATTGCTAGGTAAATACAAACAAAAATTGGATGAGCAGAGGGGAAAATAAACATGGACACATTTCAAGAAACTGTGAATGGATGCTTGCATCAATTAAGCCAAGGTGTGCTTTTCTTACCTGCCTGTTTGACAAAAAGGATGCTTTATTCCAAGCAAGCTGCTGAGACTATGGAATGACAGCAAATATATTAGAAAATAATAAATGCTGAGGCTGCTACTTTACGTTTCCAATAGGCTATTCTGAGGTTTGTGCAAACTTAATTTTATTTTAACAGTTTTCTGACTGAGATGGTCATTCCCAGTAATACCTACACCTACTTGCTGAGTTGTGCTATGAACATCCATCAGCTCTGCATAATGTATGAGACAGAAGCATTGGCAAGCCAGCTAATTCTTTGCAGGGTAATAAATCAGTATACATGTCTTCAAGCTGAAAATTAATAAGTGCATATAATTCTTCATAAGTATATCCGGCGCTTTGAAGCACGATGCAGCACATACAATTGAGGATGCAGGAGACAGATTTTTTTTTTACTGAAATGAAAATGCAGTATTTCATGCTTAGGTTTGAAAGAAGTATAGCTTAATAAAATAAAGCTTACAATTCAAGTCACTCTTCTATTTCAAAACTAATTTATTGCACATTTTACACATCCTGCAAGTGATGAACAATGGCCTTGGATAATTACTTTCCTTACAAAGTGTGGGAATCAAAGGATATGTTTTAGATGTGCGGTCACAGATATGACCATGCCGATGAATTGCAAATAACCAGCCTGAGAGCTGATGATGTGCCTTCTTTGATAGCTGTACTGTTTATAAATTCTCTTTTCCAGGGTGAGAAAAGCACTTAATAATAGGATTTTTGGTGCGTGGATTTAAATTAAAAGAAAGTGTGGCTGTGTGCAAGTATAGCTGCTAACAAGGAGAAGAGAATTGTGCTGGTCACTTACCAGCTATTTTGACATCTATTCGTGACAGGTTTTGTCCACCACAGCTAGTACTAGTCCTGGCAGCCTATTAAGACTCCAACTCAATTTGCAGATCCTACACAGAGTGCAATAATTCATGGAGCAATCCCTCTCTTCACTTATAATTCAGCCAAGCCCTACATGACATCATTGGAGGATAATTCTGTGTATTTTTTTCCAAAACTAATTCACACTTCCCCCATCATTTTCCAGGTAAGCTGTGGCAGCAGATACTGCTGTTCACAGCAAAGCTATGAACAGCATCCCACCCAAACGCTCACACAGACTTGGTCTTTCAAGGGGCCATGTAATCACCCTTCAGTGAGAGCTACCTGAGGTCACTTAAAGCCAGGAAGCCTGACAGAAATTTTCCTTTATCCAGTATCTGAGGTTAAAGTGATGCATGCTCTGTAACAACACACAGACTCTGAAAGGTTCAGTCTTCACCCTCCAACATTTTAGGAAGGCTTCAGCACTTTGTAGGAGTAGACACATGGCAGCAAATACCAAAAAACTAGCATGCATTGCCAAAGGCAAGCTAGTAACACATCTGGTATGATCAAGGCTCTGTGTCTGTGCTAACACACTCACTCCTGCACTCCTGTGTCGCAGATGATTTTGCAGCTTCTAATTAATTTAACAAGATTCTCATTTTGAATAAGCCATGCATAGCTTTAATTCCCATTTGTGCAGGTTTAAGGAGAAGTTTCATATATAGTTACTTAACTTCACCAAAAATTTTTTTTCAACACTCTGGCCAAAAGACAACGGTTCATTAGGAAAGGCTTCCTGTTTGAGGAGCTGGGTGCCCACCTCAGCCTTCTTCCCTGATCCCCATGCTACAGCCTTTGGCTGCCATTACCAGCCTCTCACTCTCCAGCCTCTCCTCAACATAAACATTTGCCATAACTGGATTCTTTGTTTGCAAAACTGGAGTCCAGACCATAGAAGGCTCAGCCCATGAAGAGTGTCCTCACAGAGGGAAATGAAAAACACTGGCTCTTATCAGCTGCGTGTTTCACTCTCCTGCCACTATCTCTAGCTGAGCACAGTGAGCTCCACTACAGAGCTAATTTCCTCCCCTTCTGGGACTCAAGGCACATGTGCTTTAGTGATACGAGATTCCTTTCCCTGAGTTTAATACTGAAGCAAGAATTCATCTTAAGACTGTAAGTCACAACATGGTAGGAAAACCCACGCAATTCAGAGGCAAAAAGTTCCTTTGTATCTTTAAGGGGATTTGAGAGTCTAACCTGATTCCTGCCTTCAGCATTACAGGCTGTTACCTGTGGCAAGCACTGTTTGTTTAAGCTGAACACAAAGCAGTTACATTAAATGGTCTTTTGATAGTGATAGTTGAACAAGAGAACAGAAAGGCTGGGCAGGCGTGGTGGTAAAGCTGTTATGTTTGATTTATCTGTGACTGCTTAAATGAAGCTGTCACTCACCACAGTAGTCAGACAATACCACTGGCACTATTAGACGAAAACAGAATGCAGAAGGCTGATTTTATATGGCTTTATGAGATATTCATGTGTATTCCGCATCTCTGGAAAAGGCTTTGAGCAACCTGGTCCAGTGGAAGGTGTCCCTGCTCATGGCAGGGGAGTTTGAACTGGATCATCTTTAAGGTCCCTTAAACCCAAACCGTTCTGTGATTCTATGACGAGGGTTCAATAATGCAACGGGCTTCCATGCCCTGACTGCAACTAACAAATAGTTCAAATATTAATTTCCTCTAGAAAATTAAACAACATTCTGTTATCTTCAGCACCATTGCAGAGAAGCAGCAACTATTCACCTGTGTCCTCTGTAGCCTTTTCACCTTCAGATTTCTCGTTGAAAAGCGGGACTAATATCTAAGTTTTTAATATCATTCAGCGTTTATTAGCTCACACTGCGGGCACCTCAGCGGCGCTGCTTTACCTACAGCTCCCCCTCGCGGCCGCAGCGCGGCCAGGCCCCCATGCCTCTTCACCCCGCAATCCAGCGCCTCTGCGCCCGCTTGCGTCCTCCTCCTCCTCGCACCCTTCTCTTCTCTTCTCTCCGCCCCGCCCCGTAAAGCCGGGGCCGCCGCTCAGACGCGCAGCGTCAGGGCCCTAAGGGTCCCCGGGGCCGAGCATGGGCGCCCTCGGGGAGGGGAGGAAAGCCGAGAGCGCTGAAAAACCACCACTGCCTTCCCACCCTCCACCGGTGCCTCCAGGCGGAGAGCTCCTACTCACTCCCACCCGTCAGGACAGCCCCGCCCCTCGCGCGCACGCTCGCTGTCCTCCACCCGCTCCATTGGCTGTCGCGGTGGGCGGTGGTGCTGCGGCGAGTGTCCGCGGCGCATGCGCGGCGGCGTGAGGCGCGGGTTGAAAGTCGGGTGTCCCGCGCGTGGCGGGGCTCTCGCCGGCGGGATCCGTCTTCCTCCGCCTCTTATTCCCCCTTCAGCGCCGTTACCTGCCGCTTCCCGCGCTGCGTCACACGCAAAATGGCGAGCAAGGAAGGTAGGAGACTCCCGCTCCCCGTGGAGAAGCTCCGGGCTTCCTCTCCAAGGAGCTTCCGACGGGGTGGTAGTGAGAGTGGGCCGTTGCTCCCGGCGGCCTCCCCTTCGGGACCCAGTCTTCTACCCCGTCCCCGCCCTAGTGTAGCCGCGGCCCGTGTCGGCGGGCTCTTCTCCCCCTCTCCGCTCCGCGGTTCAGCGGCGGAAGGCGCCGAGCGACTGGTTCATTTCTCTTTCCCACCCGCAGCGCTGGAGGACACGGTGGAGGAGCGCGTTATTAGCGAGGAATACAAGATCTGGAAGAAAAACACCCCCTTCTTGTACGATCTGGTGATGACACATGCGCTGGAGTGGCCCAGCCTCACCGTGCAGTGGTTGCCTGATGTGACCAGGTGAGAGAAAGGGGAGAGAGGCCTGGAAGGCACCAGGAAGGCACAGGGCTTAGCTGCTGATTTGCTCAGTTTGCAAAGCAGGAGAAGCTGAGGCTCTGTGCAATTGCCTGTTCCGCTGCTGTTTCTGTCTCTGTTAACCATATCTGCTAGGTAATTTAAGGATAAGGATCGCACAAGATGAGAATAATTTGTGTTAGACTCCTCCTTGTGAGCTTGTAACACTTTATTTTGTTTGGGTATGCAGAAGCTATGAGGGAAAAAGTTACAAGCTGATACTTTACCAAAGCTTAGCATAGCAGAAGATGTGAGGTGTGGGGAGAGAAGTCTTTCTCAATTTATTGGTATGAGACGTAACACTTTCCTGTAGTTACTGCCGATCAGAGAAATTTACATATTAAATCAGCTTTTTTTTGAAGTTTGCTTTTTCTCATGTGCACTATAGATTACTGGTTTGTAAAAGCTGTAGTATATGTCTTTTTTTGTTTAAGTCTGGACTTAATTAAGAGGATACTGTTCTAAGACTGGTGCTTCACATCCTGGTTCTGTCCCTGGCTTGCTGATGACTTCACGTATTTTAATTTTCCCATTCTTCCACCTCACCTTAAAAATTATGGTCTCACTGGTTAATTTCTTAAAGAATAGTGAAGGTGGGGATAGATTCTGTTCATTTGACAGCTATTTTGATTATTGCAGTAACCACTCAGCGCTCCATTGAGGTAGCGGACATGTTGTTGTAAACTGGATACAGCTAGGTTTTAAAGTACCTTGTGCGTAAAGTTTGTGCAGTAATCGGAGGAGGGTTTCTTTCATCTTTAAAAATTCCACCTTACAAGTGCGAGGTTGTACTTGGTGGTTAGATGATCTCTTCATTTAGTATACCAGAATGTTTGGGGAAGATGTTGAGAGATCATAGGATCATAGAATAGTTAGGGTTGGAAAGAACCTTAAGATCATCTAGTTCCAACCCCCCTGCCATGGGCAGGGATACCTCACACTAAACCATGCCACCCAAGGCCTCATCCAACCTGGCCTTGAACACCACCAAGGATGGAGCATTCACAACCTCCCTGGGCAACCCATTCCAGTGCCTCACCACCCTCTCAGTAAAGAACTTGCTCCTTATATCCAATCTAAACTTACCCTGTTTCAGTTTGAACCCGTTACCCCTTGTCCTGTCACTGCAGTCCCTGATGAATAGTCCCTCCCCAGCATCCTTGTAGGCCCCCTTCAGATACTGGAAGGCTGCTATGAGGTCTCCACGCAGCCTTCTCTTCTCCAGGCTGAACAGCCCCAACTTTCTCAGCCTGTCTCCATACGGGAGGTGCTCCAGTCCCCTGATCATCCTCGTGGCCCTCCTCTGGACTTGTTCCAACAGTTCCATGTCCTTTTTATGTTGAGGACACCAGAACTGCACACCATACTCCAAGTGAGGTCTCACAAGAGCAGAGTAGAGGGGCAGGATCACCTCCTTTGACCTGCTGGTCACGCTCCTTTTGATGCAGCCCAGGATACGGTTGGCTTTCTGGGCTGTGAATGCACACTGCTGGCTCATGTTCATTTTCCTGTCGACCAACACCCCCAAGTCCTTCTCTGCAGGGCTGCTCTGAATCTCTTCTCTGCCCAACCTGTAGCTGTGCCTGGGATTGCTCCGACCCAGTTGTAGGACCTTGCACTTGGCATGGTTAAACTTCATCAGGTTGGCATCAGCCCACCTCACAAGCGTGTCAAGGTCCCTCTGGATGGCATTCCTTCCCTCCGGCATATCAACCGAACCACACAGCTTGGTGTCATCGGCAAACTTGCTGAGGGCGCACTCAATCCCACTGTCCATGTCACTGACAAAGATGTTGAACAAGACCGGTCCCAACACCGATCCCTGAGGGACACCACTCGTTACCAGTCTCCAATTTAGAGACAAGGATGTCGTGTGGGACAGTGTCAAACGCTTTGCACAATCCAGGTAGATGACATCAACTGCTCTGCCCCTGTCCATCAGTTCCGTAGCCCCATCATAGAAGGCCACCAAATTGGTCAGGCAGGATTTCCCCTTAGATGTGAGCTAACTAGCTGCGGCATGGAGAAAATGAACTGGGGATTGGAGGGTGTGGAGGCCTTATGAGGAACACTTCTGCTTGCCTCATATTTTGCAGATTGACTTAATATTCAGTTTAAAACCTGGTATTTCCAATAATATCTCCAGTGTCAAAATATATATGCCATTAAAGGCAAGGACTGTCTCTTTGTATGGCACCTAACATGGTGGGACATCTGTTCCTGATGCAAGTGTGTGTGCATTTTGTGTTTTGTTTAATTTCATATTTTTCTTTCCCCCTCAACATGTATGATGATGCGTTGGAAGTGGTGTAGTAATACCTACGGTGGTATATGATTGCCTAAGTGATTCCTGTTTGTTTGGATTCAGACATGTAATGAGTTTGCTGCTTTCAAGAATGCAGAAGCTGCTTAGTTTTGACTGTTCACACTTTTTCCTTTCAGAGATAAATGGCACTGTCCATCCAGCCTTTCATGTATTACTAAATGTTGCAGTCAACCACCAGAAGAGAAATTTCTAATTAGCTAGGATTTGTACAGTTTAAAAATGAGCCTCTGAAATAAAATAACAACTGGTAAAAACTTCTAGGAGAAGTAACTAAAATAGGTTGCCATTTGTCCTCAGTATTTGTTTTACAGGAAGTAGTATTGATTGTTTTCTTAATCAGTACTGTGTGACTGCCTTGGGAATTAAAGAAGTAGTTATTAATGTCACCTTTAACTATATACAAATTGTTAATTGTGCCTTTCAAGCCATAGTGGCAATGTTTACTGACTCACTTCTAGCCTTGCTGGTTGTATCTTTGGCTTGCTCAAGTCAAGGTCAAGTTCAATTTATTGGACAAGTCTCTTGCAGCAAAAGAAAGGATCTCTTACCTGAGTCTCTCTTTCCTAGCTCTCTGAAGAAGTTTTGACCCTGAGTGATATTAATGCTAGCCATAAAAATTCTGGAACTGAGCATGTAATTTTATTCCATGCATTTATTACTCTAAACAGGCCAGAAGGAAAGGATTATGCTCTACACTGGCTGGTTTTGGGAACTCACACATCTGATGAACAGAACCACCTGGTTGTTGCAAGAGTCCAGATTCCCAATGATGATCAGTTTGATACTGCGCAGTATGACAATGAGAAAGGAGGTGGGCATGCATGAGTTATCAGATGATGTTTCTTGGAGTGGGGAAGAGGGCATGAAATGCTGTTTTACCCGTTTAAAATGGCTAGTGTGATAAACTGACCTTCTTCTGACAAATGTAGAGTTTGGAGGCTTTGGATCTGTGACTGGCAAAATTGAAACAGAGATTAAAATTAACCATGAAGGTGAAGTGAACCGTGCTCGTTACATGCCACAGAATCCCTGCATCATTGCTACGAAAACACCGTCTGCTGATGTGTTGGTGTTTGACTACACTAAACATCCTTCAAAATCAGGTGGGTCACGCTTCTTGAAGTTAGGCAAAATGCCTCTTGTCATTGAGAGGTAAACTTGTATTTAACTGTCATTAGGAGAAGAGATGATGGGCTCTGTAACCCTAATGAGAGGGACCATATCTTTGGAGACTTTAACTGCCTGGTTATGCTCAATGTCGTAAGAGAATCTTGATACAAGCAGCAACAGAAACAAAATTCTTGGATGATAAGAATGCTCTTGGGGATTGATGTGCAAGGTGAAGCTAAATGGAAAGCATTTTCTCTCTTTCAGACCCAAGTGGAGAGTGTAATCCTGACCTTAGATTAAGAGGGCACCAGAAGGAAGGCTATGGCTTATCCTGGAACTCAAATTTGAGTGGACATCTTCTCAGCGCATCAGATGATCATGTAAAACCCATATCTTTTATTCTGGTTAAAAACGAGCAAACACGACAACCAACCCCTATTAATTTATGCTGTAGTAGATTATTGGAAAAAAACTGGGTTAGTGTAGCTGTATATTGTTATGGTAGGAAGTTCTCACATATTGTAATAATATTTATAAAGGCTGTTAGTTGACTTCAGGCTGTAATCAACAACCAATTTTTGTAATGTTCTTAATGAGGTAAGAACAGAATGTTTTTATAGTTGTCTGCTGGAAGAAATTGTTGTATAGCAACCCTTTAAACTGGCTTAGGTCTTAGATTATAAGTTAGTAAGACTGTCAAAGATAATTGAACTAATAGCTCATAGATATCTTTGTGGGCTTTAAAAGTGTGAATTGCTTTTGTGACGTTATAAATAATCCTTGTGCCTTGAATTCACACAAAGTGATTAAGAACTTGGCTCACTTCTCACTTTTGGCATATTAAGTGTTCCTTTTCAAAGACAAGGAACTGTTTCAGGAGTGTCATCTCTGTTAATATGGAGCATGTGATTATTTGTTTTTTTGAAGCATAATACAGTCACAGTCCATGTAACAATAGAATATGTCTCTTATTTACAGACTGTGTGTTTATGGGATATAAGTGCTGGACCAAAAGAAGGCAAAGTTGTTGATGCAAAAGCGATCTTTACTGGGCACTCTGCAGTGGTTGAGGATGTGGCATGGCATTTGCTCCATGAATCTCTGTTTGGATCTGTGGCAGATGATCAGAAGCTCATGATGTAAGTTGGGGTTAAGCAGTTTCTGGATGATGCCTGCTGTCAGTAGGCCAATCCAGAGCATTTGGGGGGAAAAAATCTGAATTCTGGAATGACCTCATTTAGCTCTTCAGTGGAGTAATGCTGCAGAATCACTGAAATCTGCGTGTCATTTAATGTGCTTGCACCATTTGAAAAGAAAATGTGATTAATACGTATGTCAGCTTCCTCGTACCAACTGCTCATGTATAACATACAAAATACTGTCAGGTTATGGAATGAAAACTGTAGCTTCAGACTAAGGCTGAGTAAATAACATAGTCTCTTAAACTAATGTGTAGTGAAAAAGAGCCTCCTGCGAAAACTTATATTTGTTCACTCTTGCTCTCTCCTCCCTGCCCCTTGCCCTTACCAAATCCTTCATTGCAACAGTTGGGACACAAGATCTAATACCACGTCCAAGCCAAGTCATTCTGTAGATGCTCATACAGCCGAGGTCAACTGTCTGTCCTTCAATCCTTACAGCGAGTTCATTCTAGCAACTGGTTCTGCTGACAAGGTTTTTACTTGTGTATACTTTAAATTCATCAGTATTCTAGATGATAGCTCTATAGTCATTATAGTAAAACCGATTTCTTTTTACCTTTCCCAGACAGTGGCTCTGTGGGATCTTCGAAACTTAAAATTGAAACTCCATTCTTTTGAGTCTCATAAAGATGAAATTTTTCAGGTGGGTAAATTTTTCTCATAAGCTGTAAACAAAAGTACAAGAGTACTGACATGAACAAGATTGAGTAGATTTTCATATGGTGACCAAACACAATAAATAAGTCTGTTAAATATTAGTGAATTTTGGTTCAACAAATACAAACACAACCAACAGTTTCTTACAGCCTTTTCTCACTTGACTCTGAAGCAGGTAGTCAACAACTGATTGCTGAAAAGATACTGGGGATTTGCAGGTACTGTCAGTACAGATAGAAGGTTTTCTAAAATTTTTCTGTAGAGACGACTTGGTTTAAATTTAGTATTGTGAACTCTGCCTATTTAATAGGTGCAAGTAACAGTGAATTGTAGACAATCAAATTTCATGAGAGAGTATATCTGTAACAGTGAAGTAAGATTGGCTATTCAACTTGAGAAATCTTCGAGACTAAAGCACTCTGTTGGCACTATAGAAAATTTTTTTGTGCTGGAAGGAAATGATTTATTCAATATGGTTTTTGAAAATATAGTTTTTTAGTGGTCAGGTACCTGGTGATAGACATTCAGGATGTGCTTTAGAAATCAGTAACTGTTCCAGTCAACCTGTTTTCTTTCAACAGGTTCACTGGTCTCCTCATAATGAAACAATTCTTGCGTCAAGTGGTACTGATCGTCGGCTTAATGTATGGGATCTAAGGTGAAGAGCAATTCCTTTCTTTCAGTAATAAGCAGATGGTAAAAAGACTGCAGATGTGCTTTATTTGGTAGACTTGATTTATGCTGTTCTCTAGCCTGCCTTGCTTGCTTATCTTGTACCTGATCTTGCAGGTATACAGTTGAAGCAGCGCAGTACTTAAAATGTTACTTCTCTGTGAGATTTTCTTGTTGATGAGTTGTTTTCTGTTGTCTTAGGTGAAAAGTGATTTCTGCCTCCCTGTGCTTCACAAGTTAGATTCTCTTTCAGTTTTGATAATGCCAAACAGCTGATGACTTATACCTGAGGCTTACAGTTATTTGACAGTGAGAAAAAACAATAGCAAAAGCAAATACTGGAGAAATAGGCTAGGAACTGTTGAGTTAAACTGATGTAGGATGCCATTTTATTTATTAATAAAAAGTATAAACTATTTTCTTACAGTAAAATTGGTGAAGAACAGTCTGCAGAGGATGCAGAAGATGGGCCTCCTGAGCTGCTGGTATGTTTTTCTTCAGGTTGCAGTCTGCTGACGTGCTGTGTGGCAGTAGGATGCGTTATGACTGCTACTAAATCTGCAGCAGTTCATAAATCTTTCCACCTTCCTTGTTTTCAGTCCATTACTCTAACTTGCAGTAGTCTTCCTCTGATCCATTTGGAATGGATTTTGATTTTTTTTCGAAGCTGTCCTGGACATGATTTGCACAAACTCATTGTTGAACATATTTACAGTTTGGCCATGTGCTTGTTAGTACTCTTTTATAACTAAATGCTTGTAAAACCAAGGCCTCCAATTGTTTATCTTGAAATAGACCAGTTAGGTCCCCCATAGCTAACCTTACTGATGTTGAGAGTAGGAAAACTTATGGTTTGGTTTGCTTCCTTAGGAAACAAATAATTAAAAATGCTTACAGTTGGATTTTCCCATTTCCTCTGTAACTGTGTAAGTGCTCATGTAATTAGATGAGGTAATGGATATATGGCTGGATTTCATTGCCCAGCCTTATGTGAAGTGGCACTGTTCTGAGGATGTTAGTCAGTTGTTGCTATAATATCAACTGTTGTCTCAACCATACTCTCAGCAATTATATCGGCATCACACACCTTTGTCTGTGTTGTGAATCTCTAATAGCAGGTTTTTGTTCTTTGTTTAGTCATTAGCATGACATTTAGCTTCTGAATCTTGGGGTTTAACAGATTTCTCTCTGAAGAAGCATGTGGTCTTGTTGGTTGTTTTTTTTTTGGTTGTTTTTTTTTTTTTTGTTGTTGTTGTTTTGTTGTTGTTTTGTTGTTGTTTTGTTGTTGTTTTGTTGTTGTTTTGTTGTTGTTGTTTTGTTGTTGTTGTTTTGTTGTTGTTGTTTTGTTGTTGTTGTTTTGTTGTTGTTGTTTTGTTGTTGTTGTTTTGTTGTTGTTGTTGTGTTGTTGTTGTTGTGTTGTTGTTGTTGTGTTGTTGTTGTTGTGTTGTTGTTGTTGTGTTGTTGTTGTTGTGTTGTTGTTGTTGTGTTGTTGTTGTTGTGTTGTTGTTGTTGTGTTGCTGTTGTGTTGCTGTTGTGTTGCTGTTGTGTTGCTGTTGTGTTGCTGTTGTGTTGCTGTTGTGTTGTTGTTGTTGTGTTGTTGTTGTTGTGTTGTTGGTGTTTTGTTGTGGTGTTTTGTTGTTGTGTTTTGTTGTTGTTTTTTTGTTGTTGTTTTTTGTTGTTGTTTTTTGTTGTTGTTTTTTGTTGTTGTTTTTTGTTGTTGTTTTTTGTTGTTGTTTTTTGTTGTTGTTTTTTGTTGTTGTTTTTTGTTGTTGTTTTTTGTTGTTGTTTTTTGTTGTTGTTTTTTGTTGTTGTTTTTTGTTGTTGTTTTTTGTTGTTGTTTTTGTTGTTGTTTTTGTTGTTGTTTTTGTTGTTGTTTTTGTTGTTGTTTTTGTTGTTGTTTTTGTTGTTGTTTTTTGTTGTTGTTTTTTGTTGTTGTTTTTTGTTGTTGTTTTTTGTTGTTGTTTTTTGTTGTTGTTTTTTGTTGTTGTTTTTTGTTGTTGTTTTTTGTTGTTGTTTTTTGTTGTTGTTTTTTGTTGTTGTTTTTTGTTGTTGTTTTTTGTTGTTGTTTTTTGTTGTTGTTTTTTGTTGTTGTTTTTTTGTTGTTGTTTTTTTGTTGTTGTTTTTTTGTTGTTGTTTTTTTGTTGTTGTTTTTTTGTTGTTGTTGTTGGTTTTTTTTTAGTTTATTCATGGAGGACACACTGCCAAAATTTCGGACTTCAGTTGGAATCCTAATGAGCCTTGGGTGATCTGTTCTGTATCAGAAGACAACATAATGCAGATATGGCAAATGGTGAGTGTCACAGCAGCTCCAGAGTTGCTCCAGTGCTTGTTGGATAAATGAAACTGAAATGGCTTGTTCTTCTTAGGGCAGCCTGTGCCTTCAGTGACTGAAAGTAGCCTGTCCCCTGTACTTCCCTACACTGTTTGATTGGAAAGTAAGAGTTTCAAAAGAAAACAGACTAAGCCAACCTGAATAAATACATCTGCTGCTAATTCTTGACTCCCAAGTCCTAGGTACTAGTTTAAAATAAATGTGGCAGTTGCAAACTTATATCCAATACTAGCCAAGACCTGTTCTTACCCCAGCTTCCCACATGCTCACTGTGAAGCAAGATGCCATTTACCTCTCCAGTTAGTTCATGTTATTTTACATTACAGGAGTTTGATCAGTTATCTTACAAATGTGGAATAAAGTCATTTGGGAATAGTATAAGTTAGCAAAAAAAATTAACAGACTTCAGCATACCTCACAGGTCCGGCTTCCAGTTTTTACACTTGTTCTTTAACTTGTTTTGTGTGTTCAGACTGAGGTTGAAACAAGTCCAAGTAAAACGTCTGTAGTAAGGCTAATGGTTAGATGGTGAATGCTTCTGCTGCAGAAATAAAACAGTACTGGAAGACAGCTGCTGAAGTCTGTCCACTGTGTACACATCTTTAATTTGTCTGCCCCTAAGAAACGGCAGGGAGAAGGTCTCTTTAAGGCAGGAGTGATGTCTATGCTGCCTTGCTATTACCAGTTTTTTTCTGTATAAAGTGTAGAAGACTGTTTAAAACCCATTGTGTTTACCACTTATAATATCTTGTGTCTTTAGGCAGAAAACATTTACAATGATGAAGAACCAGATATAGCAGCAGCCGAACTGGAGGGTCAAGGAACATAATTTTTCTTCCTTAAGGAAATACTGATTGCTACATAGTAATGTAATTTGACTACTGTATACATGGGGGAGGAGGAAAAAAAACCCAAAACAAACCAAAACCAACCCAAGCACTGGGCAGAAGCATTGCATCTGATTGGGAATATTCTTCTTTGGGCACAAAAACTTTGTATAGTCAAGTTGTCATGGGCTACCCTTGGTTATTTGGGCACTTCGAGCAATTGTATACTGTACAGCAATTAGTTTTCAGGGAAAATAAGGATGACTTAATACCTTAGTCTATATATTTTTAAACAAACTTGTGGGTTCTTGTAAATAAAACAGTCAAATCCTCACTTGTCCCACACACAAAGTGCAATGAAGAAATAGTTTTTATTAATATGTAGAAAGAGCTTTTCACTTTTACACAACACTTTTGGATTGGCTTTGCATAAATAAAATTTATTAAATGAAATGTTTGGTGTGTTTAATGCCCATTGACACTTGGTGAATGCAGTCTCACCTGAATACAATTGAATTTCTGCATGGATATAGAGATCTGTAGTTTTTTGTAACTTAGCCCACAATTAAGGGTCTGGGGAGATGGAGAGTTGCCTTGATATGAAAAACTTGGAAATTTGAATCCTTTACCAACAGAATGGGCATAGAAAGAGGTTTGGGGAATACATGGAGATGGCCTATGAGAGGACCTGTATAAGCCTCAACTCTTGAGCAGAGTCAAGTAACGGTGGTGAGTTGGGTTTTGGGTGAGTTTCTGTTGGGGTTTTTTTGGCGGTGGTGGAAATGCTGTCCTTTAACATTTTCTTGTCTTAGGCGCTGAGATGGTGATGTCCTCTCAGTGGACTTGGTTGGGTCCTGCCTGTGTTCATTTAGAGCCCTCCTGTAGCTTCGTTTTGGTTAAAATGATGTGAGGCTATCGGGCAGGTGTCTAAAATACATTAATATCTGAACAAATGCAAGACAAACATATAGTTTGTTTCTAAAGCTGAGGCTGACTGAAAAGCTGGAGAATTTGGATCATGTAGAAGTAAAATATCTTCATGTTTATTCTGGTTATGACAAGTTATGGATCACCTTGGCAGCTGTCAGACAGACAACTCTTAAGTCAGTGTCTAACTTGAGTTTAAATTAAAGCTTTTAGTTACTTAAGACAGGCCTTGATTAAATTAATTGTTGGCTTTCCTGATCTTTCTGCTCAAGCTGAAAGAAATGGAAGACTTTGACTGACACTGAAAATGTGATTTTTGATGTTGAAAATGTTTACTTCCGTTTTACTTGGATTTTAACAAGTCTCTAGGCTGCTGAGCTCAAGCTGCTTGTACTGGGTTGGGCTGGGATGGAGTCTGCTTCATGGTGCTGTGTTTTGGGTTTATGCCTAGAATGGAGCTGGTAACCCACCTGTGTTGTGGCAAGGGCTGGGCAGCTCTTGCACACCACAGGGCAGGGAAGATACAGTGCATGACAGCTGACTTGAGCTGAGGGGATGCTCCTTACCCTGAGTCCTGCTTGGCAGCAGAACTGGGGCAGAGGAAGAAGAAAGGAGCATGTCATGGTGAATGCTGCTTGAAAGCTGACAGGGCACTGGCCTGCTTCTGGCAGGGGCCAAGGGTAATTATGACAAGGGTGCAAATTTGTTTTCTGGAGAGAACTGGGTATAGGTGCTGGGTACTGGTACTGCAGTATTGGAACATTCAGTGGAAGTTAGTAGCGGTTGTGAGCTGGAACTTGGCTATAAACATTCTGAGGAACAAAATCAGTTCAGGATTTTGTTCCTCAGAAAGGAGCTTGCCTGTTTGTCACAAAAAGAACCAACCTCTTTCCAGCACACACCGTCCTTTGGTTATCTACAGCAGATGGTCCCTAGGCCAGTGCTGTGAGGGTTTGGTGATGAAGCTATAGAGCAGAGGTATGGGGAACTTTCTGTTTTAGCTAGGGGTCATTCAGCTGAGATAGTCAACATCTGTTGACAAAGTTTTGCAATGTATGAGCCGGCCAGCAGTTTTCTTCACCTCACAGGAAGGGCTCCACAGTGACTTCTAAGGGGAACTTGGGCTGCTCTGGATGCTAATTTAATTTGTAAGTGACAGCAAATGATGTGTTAAACATAGTGAGCTCAGAGATGGGTTTTGGTCAGGTCCTTTTGACATGCATTCTGACATATGCAGCTCTTGGAAAAGTAGGAAATTAAAAGGTCAGTGGCTTGGCTACTACTGGAAAAACAAAAGTGTTTCCCAGAGAGCACAGTGGTGGCTGTTCCAGGCCCAGAGCGGCTGTGGCCTCTACACAACTCCTCACACTGCTGGTTCTCTTCAGGGCTGGGTTCAAGGAGATCTGCAGCTGCTTTGCACCCGCACATACAGTGTGGTTCCTCCCTGTAGTCGGTAATTTTGGCTTTGTGTGTCTGTTACAATTGGTGTTGTTTGCTTACATCTTCTTACTGCCTTGCCTCACTAACTAAATGGGAGTGGGAAAAATGGGTGAGCAACTAACTGCAGCTCTTTGCTCTCCTTCAGCTACTTGGTTTTTATTTTCCTGCCTGCTGTTACAGGGACCCACCCCCCGCACTGTAGGCCCTGAGTCATCATGCATAGACATGTCTCCTTCCACACCTTTTCCCGGCATGGTTCCTCTAAACGTGATGCAGGTAGGTGCAAAAGCATCCAAATGTTCCCATGGAAGGCTGAGATGCTGTTGGAGTTCAGCAGGCAGGTGGCAGCTTGAGAGGATGTACTGGACAGTATGAAAGATCAGTGCTGCCAAAGGACAGCTCAGCTGCTGCCTGGTTAACCATGCTTTGTTCTAGCCAGTGTTCATGGGTGTAAAAACACTACAGTGCCGTGTCTGGGAAGTGGAGATGAATGCATTTGCTAAGTGTGGTTCTGTTTTGACTTAACAGAGGTATATAGGGGCCTTTGGGTCTGCTGCTGAGTGGCCCGAGACAGCTCCTGCAGCTGCTGTGCCAGCAGCTCCTGTTGCAGCTGTCCCACTTGCCAGAAACATCTGTCCCACTGGCTCCAGAAACATCTCAATGTCCCCTTGGGAAGCTGGAAGCTGGTGGCTCGGTGTTCGAGGCCCACGTGATGTCCCTGTAACTTGTATGTCAGTTCTCTGAATTAATTCTTGTCAGAAAAGGGGTCTCTTGTATAAGGCAGAGCATGGCCGAAGCACAGTTGTGTCTGGCAAAACCTGGGCAGATTGCTGCTTGTTCACTCACAAAAGCCTAAAGGCATTCTGGTTTTTTAATTACCTTGTTTTGCATCCTGGTTAACTGGATAAAACCAAATCAGATAGATACTGCAAAAGTATACTGGGATACTGTCCAGAGCAATTTTAGTGCTGATAGAATGCTTTTGTACAGGTGCATCTACCTTCTAAAACATGATGTGTTTGTCAGTGTTCCTGGCTTCCTTCACTGAACTGCCAGGAGCCATGAGCCAGAGCTTTATGCCTTGTCACTGTTGGTGGATAAGCTTCAGTGTCCCACCAAGCCCTGCCACTTCCCTATAGAGCATGGAGGCATCAGCTAGCCAGGGCTCATGGCTGCACTCAGTATCCATGCTCATACAGCTGAAAGGTGGCAGGATGGGATAATTTATTATGGAGCAAAATGAGAGCATAATTTCCTTATCTTTAATGTAGTTCAAAGTACTGCAGTAAATGCAACCTCTATACTGCTTGCTTCTCCCTGAGTCTGAATTCTCTTTCACGATTGTCCTGGGTTCAGTTGTAACAGTTGTTTTTCTCTTTCCTATTAGCTGGTGCAGTGCTGTGTTTTGGCTTTAGTCTGAGAACAACACTGATAACACACTGATGTTTTTAGTTGTTGCAAAGTAATGCTTACCCTGATCAAGGACTTTTCAGTCTCATGCTCTGCCAGTGAGGAGTGGCACAGGAAGCTGGGAGGAAGCAGAGACAGGACACCTGACCCGAACTAACCAACAGGGTATTCCACACCACATCACATCGTGTCCAGTATATAAACTGGGGGGAGTTACCTGGGAGGCCCAGATCACTGATTTTGATGGGCTGGGTATCAGTTGGTGGATGGTGAGCAAGTGTACTGTGCATCACTTGTGTTTATTGGGGTTTTTTCCACTGCCCTTTTTTAGTTTGATATTCTCTTCCCTTGTTATTTCCCTTATCATTATTATTATTGGTGGTAGCAGTAGTGGTTTGTGTTATACCTTAGTTACTGGACTGTTTTTATCTCAACCTGTGGGGTTTACATTCTGTCCATTCTCTTCCCCATTCTGCCAGAAGCAGAGAAGGGGATGGGGGGGGATGAGAGGGTAGCAAGCAGCTGCATGGTTCTGAGTTACTGGCTGGGCTTAAACCACAACAACAACAGGTGTGCACATACATAAGAGTCCTTCACTTGTGGCAACCTTGCACAAGCCTGGTTTCGGTACCTCTGGGACAGCTGGTCCTACAGCCAGGTTGCAGGGTCAGTATGTAAGAATCAGCCTACATCTTGTTGACTTAAACCAACCATTTTGTTACTGAGTGAGAATGTGCTGCTGGGACCATTGGGACTTTGAATTGGCAAGTCTTTTTCTTTAAATACATTTTGTTATTGCCCAAGCAGAATACTTGTGAAGCCTTGGAAAGTTGTTGTCTTTAAGCCTATTTGTCTGAGTGCCTTAAGATTTTTGGTTTTATAGACAGATAGGAACAGCCTCACGATGGCAGGCCCTTGTTCTCATGGGGGACTTCAACCACCCTGACATCTGTTGGAGAGATGGTACGGCCCGGCACAAGCAATCCAGGAGGTTCCTCGATTGTGTGGAAGACAACTTCCTTCTGCAAGTAATAGAGGAGCCGACAAGGAGAGGTGCCATGCTTGACCTTGTGCTCACCAACAGGGAAGGGCTGGTTGGAAATGTGACGCTCCAGGGCAGCCTTGGTTGCAGAGATCATGAGATGGTCAATTCAAGATCCTGAGGACAGTGAGAAGAGCGTGCAGCAAGCTCACTGCCCTGGACTTCAAGAGAGCAGACTTTGGCCTCTTCAGGAACCTGCTTAGTAAGGTTCCATGGGATATAGCCCTAGAGGGCAGGGGGCCCAAGACTGTTGGTTGATATTCAAGGATCACCTGCTCCAAGCTCAGGAGTGTTGCATCCCAACTAGAAGGAAGTGCAGCAGGAGGGCCAGAAGACCTCCTTGGATGGATAAGGAGCTGCTCAGGAAAATTAGAAGGAAAAAAGAGGCTTATAAAAGATGGAAGCAGGGACAGGCGGCCTGGGGAGAATACAGGGACGTTGTCCGGGAAGCTAGGGACCAGGTTAGGAAAGCTAAGGCCCAGTTAGAATTGAACTTGGCTAGGGATGTTAAGGATAACAGGAAGGGATTCTATAGGTACGTAGTGAGTAAAAGACAGACTAGGGACAACGTAGGCCCTCTCTGAAAGGTATCAGGAGAACTGGCTACCCTGGATTTGGAGAAGGCTGAGGTTCTTAATGACTTCTTTGCCTTGGTCTTCACTGGCAAAGGCTCTGACCACACCACCCAAGTCTTGGAAGGAAGATGCAGGGGCTGTGAGAATGAAGACCTTGGGCCCACTGTAGGAGACGATCTGGTTCGAACATGAGCATACACAAGTCCATGGGACCTGAGGAAATCCATCCACAGGTCCTGAAGGAGCTGGCGAATGAAGTTACTGAGCCACTGTCCATCATATTTGAAAAATCATGGCAGTCAGGTGAAGTTCCCGACGACTGGAAAAAGGGAAATATAACCCCCATTTTCAAGAAGGGGAAAATGGATGACCCGGGGAATTACAGACCAGTCAGTCTCACCTCTGTGCCTGGCAAAATCTTGGAGCAGATTCTCCTGGAAGGCATGCTAAGGCACATGAAAAACAAGGAGGTGGTTGGTGACAGCCAGCATGGCTTCACTAAGGGGAAATCCTGCCTGACCAATTTGGTGGCCTTCTATGATGGGGCTACGGAACTGATGGACAGGGGTAGAGCAGTTGACGTCATCTACCTGGACTTGTGCAAAGCGTTCTACACTGTCCCACAGGACATCCTTGTCTCTAAATTGGAGAGACATCAATTTGATGGGTGGACCACTCGGTGGATAAAGAACTGGCTGGATGGCCGCACGCAAAGAGTTGTGGTCAATGGCTCGATGTCCGGCTGGAGACCGGTAACGAGTGGTGTCCCTCAGGGATCGGTGTTGGGACCGGTCTTGTTCAACATCTTTGTCAGTGACATGGACAGTGGGATTGAGTGCACCCTCAGCAAGTTTGCCGATGACACCAAGCTGTGTGGTTCGGTTGATACGCCGGAGGGAAGGGATGCCATCCAGAGGGACCTTGACACACTTGTGAGGTGGGCTGATGCCACCCTGATGAAGTTTAACCATGCCAAGTGCAAGGTCCTACACCTGGGTCAGAGCAATCCCAGGCACAGCTACAGGTTGGGCAGAGAAGAGATTCAGAGCAGCCCTGCAGAGAAGGACTTGGGGGTGTTGGTCGACGGGAAAATGAACATGAGCCGGCTTCAGTGTGCGCTCGCAGCCCAGAAAGCCAACTGTATCCTGGGCTGCATCGAAAGGAGTGTGACCAGCAGGTCGAAGGAGGTGATCCTGCCCCTCTACTCTGCTCTTGTGAGACCTCACTTGGAGTATTGTGTGCAGTTCTGGTGTCCTCAATATAAAAAGGACATGGAACTGTTGGAACAAGTCCAGAGGAGGGCCACGAGGATGATCAGGGAACTGGAGCACCTCCCGTATGGAGACAGGCTGAGAAAGTTGGGGCTGTTCAGCCTGGAGAAGAGAAGGCTGCGTGGAGACCTCATAGCAGCCTTCCAGTATCTGAAGGGGGCCTACAAGGATGCTGGGGAGGGACTCTTCATCAGGGACTGTAGTGACAGGACAAGGGGTAATGGGTTCAAACTTAAACAGGGGAAGTTTAGATTGGATCTAAGGAAGAAATTCTTTACTGTGAGGGTGGTGAGGCACTGGAATGGGTTGCCCAGGGAGGTTGTGAATGCTCCATCCTTGGCGGTGTTCAAGGCCAGGCTCGACAGAGCCTTGGGTGACATGGTTTAGTGTGAGGTGTCCATGCCCATGGCAGGGGGGTTGGAACGAGATGATCTTAAGGTCCTTTCCAACCCTAACTATTCTATTGTTCTATGAATATTGGGTGATCTCCATAGGAAGTAGATACCACTTATATACTGCTGCTAGTAGTAAATACAATGGAATTTGAAGTAAAGAATAATCTGGACAATAGCTACAGCAAGTTATTTATTTACTGCATTAAACAACAATAACTTTGGGTATACTTACTCAGTACTTATGGAGCATACTTAATTCATTAAGTTATTCGTGCAGGCTGGTACATGCTGGGAAGAGTTAAAACCAGCAGGTTTTCCCCCTACAGGACTCTCTTTTAAAGAGCGCTGTATGCAGAGTTTTGAGACCTACCTCTTCTGTATTAGCTGATTCCAGAAGTGCAGGCATAACAAACACTAGGGAAGGTAATTTAAAGTGAAAAATTGGCGATTTAGGGTGACTTCCTCATTTGCTCTCAACACATATGTATCTGATGCAATTTTTGAGTGTAAAGGGTATCTTCTCTCTCTGTTTTCAACCTGCACCAAGGAACTCTAAATTCCTTCATCTTTGTACTGAAATCTAACATGAATGACAGTGGAATTACAAACTACATTTTAAACCTATTTTATATCTACAGAACCTGTGTTTTTTGAAGTTGAATGATAAAATCTTCAACTATGCTAGCTCTTCAGACCACTTGAGCATTTTAGAAGAGGGGTGGGTAGCTGGAGAGCAGCATGTTCCCAGCGCTGCAGTATACTCTTCTGGTTCATCACTATAAAGACAAAGCACATTATTGGTGTGCATCACAATTTCTTTTTCCCACTATTTTCTTCTCTAAGTACCTTTGAATGTGAACTTGAAAACTAGAACTGTCTCTGTGAGGAGCTGCAAGTGGTTAAGTTACTTACTGATACGGAAATATTTTAGAAGAGTGATACCTATACAACAATAGAGCTGAGAGAGTAACATTCCTTCATTTTCTTCTCATAGAATCACAGACTGGCTTGGGTTGAAGGAACCTTAAAGATCATTTAGTTCCAATTGCCCTGCCATGGGCAGGGACACCTTCCACTAGACCAAGTTGCTCCAAGCCCCATCCAACCTGGCCTTGAACACTGCCAGGGATGGGGCAGCCACAGCTTCTCTGGGCAACCTGTGCCAGGGCATCACCACCCTCATAGCGAAAAACTGCTAATGTCTAATCTAAATCTCCCCTCTTTCTGTTTAAAGCCATTTATTTGCCTTTGTCCTTTCACTACACGCCCTTGTGAAAAGTCCCTCTCCAGATTTCTTATAGGCCCCTTTAAGTACTGAAAGCTGCTTTAAGGTTTCCTTGGAGTCTTCTCTTCTCCAGGCTGAACAAGCCCAACTCTCTCAGCCTGCCTCCACAGGAGAGGTGCTCCAGCTCTCCAGTCATCTTCATGGCCTCTTCTGGCCTCATTCCAATTGTCTTCAGTGAGAGAAGCAATTTCAGGGTTTTTCCTTTATTGTGAGTGAAGAGCTGCATTTCCTTTTTATTGCAGGATGCAAGACTCTTTAACAGTGTCAGCTGTTTGATCCCAGGCAATATTTGATACACAGCCATGTGGCTATGCCCTTACTATACTTTGTTATTACTGGTGTGCACACTGTACCTTTTCACTTCAGCACTGAAATAGCGGAACAAAGTGCACTTTGTTGGCTGTGTAAACTCTCTACAGAGAACAAGTGCTTAGTCAACTCCTGCTTTGAACTTTTGCTTTCCAGCCACTAAAAAGCCCATTGTGGTAGATTCTTCTTCATTCTCTGAACATCACCTTCTGTCCTGTGAATTTCAAACCCAGAGCTTCCCCCAGTCCAGGCATGGCCCAATACAGGTAACAAATGCTGACCTGATGTTTGGGAGCTGTGTAACCACTTTATTATTCCCCTTTTATATATTCTTTACTACTTTATATATTCCCCTTTATTAAAAGGCAATGATTCTCTGCTTCAAAATTCAAGCCTCCATAAAAGACATATGCCAGATAAAAGGCTTAAGGAGAAGTCAGTAACCTCCTGGCAGGAAAGAGCAGAAGCACAATCAAAGCCAGCAAAAGCTCTGATGAGCAGGATTTGTAAGACAGGCAACATGATCAAGATTAAATGGCTTTATATGAGTACTGGTGGTAGGGAAAAAGACCCCAACCAACCAACCCGCCCACCAAATCACACAGCTTAAATAGCAGTAACATATCTTGGACTTGGCAGAACTGAGGTAGTTATTTTGACTCTTGACACCAAGACAAAAACCTGGTGGAAGTGACAGTGAACTATATCAGTATAGAATATCTGCTACATGGCTGTAGTTAGAATAAAGTTAAAAAGGACTTGAACTCATCTCCTCAGCTTGAGCAAACAGGGTGTTCAGATTTTTAGATGCTGTAAGAAATTACTTCCATGAGTCAGAGCTTTAGGAGCAATATTCTTGGCAAAGTCCTGAATTATGCAGGGAACCTGCTTCAAGAGTCAGCTACCACAGTCCACACAACACGCACACCCCAGATCCTTGTTTGAGCAAGAAATCCAAAATAACCTGCAGCCTCAAAGCTGGAAGATAACAGTTTAAAAGGAAATCAAAATTAAGTCTTTACAGGTAGCACAATATTCTTATATCACTTCAGTTCAAGGCTAAATGGGGTGCCAGAGTCAGCAGGATCAGTAACAAGTAGCATAGTTAGATGAGCTTGAGTTAGGCTGATAGAAGAAAATACACCCTTCTTTCAAGAAGAAATGTCTGAAGAAGAGCAAAAAGGTGGATAATCAAAATTTAAATTAAAAAAAAAAAAAATTCAGAAAGTAAAAAGTACCTGTGAGGAATAACTAACCAAAGGCACAAACACAACTATCTTGTGAAAGAACACCAAACACACTTGCCTACCTGCCAGGTGGATGCCCAGCAGCTGGACTGAAAGGCTGGAAATGCAGGTGGTGAAAGAGGTTCTCATGTCTGAGCTACTCTTCGCAAGAAGAGTTAAGTACAGCTCAAATTTATAGGTGTGTGTGCACATGAACAGAAGAGACTTAGCACCTAATAAAAGGCAAACTTCCCAGCTATTAACTGTGATGTATAAACAAATTTATCTCCAGGAAAAGCTTTCAAATCTGACCAGTTTTCATTAGGAATTTAGGAAGACTGGGGAGATCCATGGCACTACTAACAGTAGATTGGAATTCTTCATCAGTACGTACCATAACAAAGGATAGAAATAGTAGAGATGGGCATAGAGACACTGCCCCATCCCTGGCAGTGTCCAAGGCCAGGCTGGACACGGCTTGGACCAACCTCGTCTAGTGGAAGGTGTCCCTGCCCATGGCAAGGGGGTTGGAACTGGGTGGTCTTTAAGGTCCCTTCCAAACCAGTCTATGATTCTACAATTCTATACAGGGGCAGAAGCAGTGCCTTTTGTGGAGACAAGTCTCAGATGCGAGGGAGCATTTGGAGCAGCAAACAAATACAGCAAGGACTGCAGTGGAGACCAGGCAATGCACTTAGATTTTCAATACTTGACACAGCTCTAGGCAAGGCTCAGGGGTAGAACCTACACTGTTCACTTGTTTGAAGATACCCATTTTATAAAAGCTGAGAAATTTAAATGAACCTTCTTCCCCCCCACCTCCCATCTTCAAAGAGTCAGAGGGAATATCACAGAGTATTGTAAAACCATCCTATGTGCTACCTAGAAGAAAAGTATATGTAAAGGAAAACTGAACCCCAAAAATGTTCTCAGTAAGTTAGGGGAAGTTGCCAAATGTTAGGGAATATGCCACAGGTGGCAAACAGAGCATTATTAGTAAACTGGGAGGGAACTGTGCATTAGCAACAAGCAAGGACCCCACACCTCATGACAGACTGGGGAGCACCTGATGACATTACCAGACAACCTGATTTTTAACACAGAACCCCGTATTTCTCATACTGCAGCAGGTGAACCACAGTAGGTAAATTTTTGGGGACAGAAGACAGAAATCAAAGCAAACTGCCACTGGCCCAGCAGAGCACCCGCCCTCCATGGCCTGAGCTGCCCCCCATCTTCCTTCCTTGTGCAGTTTCCACCGGTAACACACCACTCACCAACACAATCCTGTGCCAGCACCTTCTCAGGGCATTGCACTTGAACAATACACTTCAACTCAAATTTCACATCTTTTAATTTTCATTTTTGATTTTTTTTTTTTGCAAACAAGTACAATGAGCTCAGTAGATCCAGTCAGAAGACATGAATACGATGTTAAAGAAAAACTCAGAGTCCAATATATTAAGCATACTTATTTACTTAATCTATACAGAATTGAGTAGATAAAATTTCAGATTCACATTAGTGAAAAATCTCTACAAAATGTTCTTGAAAAGCAAAACAAAGACTGCCTGTTCATTTATCATTTTTCCTCATGAAAGCAGACATGGGTTGTAAAAATAAAGCAGTGTGTTTAGCACAAACTAGATTTCTGCATCACTTTTTTCACAGTTATTTCCATCTACAGTCCAAAGAGGTAGATTTTCTGCAACACCTGAGAATTGAACTGTAACGTAACCAGGTGTAATGAAAGGAAGGACAAAACATTAGAGATACAGCCCTAACTTACTTGTGTACGTATACACACATTTGGGTCTTGAACCACATCCCATTTAGCTTTCTGCAGCTTAATCATGGTGAAACTGTCATTTGGGCCCCAGAGTTTTGACAAATAGACATACTTATTTCTGGCCCCATCAGTTTAACAGCCCAGGTTAAACAGTTTATGGTAGTGGGAGAAAGGCATTCATACCAGTTTACTTAAAACCCCTCCTGGAGCCCATTTGGCTGCAGACTGGCAGTGCAATAGCCTGCTTGTATGGCAGATCAGTTAGAGTGCTGAGCTTATCCTTAGATGAATTTGTGTTTTTTAATTTTTATTTCTTTTTTTAACAACATTCTCTAAGCAATGCATGGAACTATTGACTGGTTTCAGGAAGCAACGTATAGCTCACTTTGGCCAGATAAGTCGATATGATACGGGTATGTTAAGGGTAGTAAAGAGAAAAGGGTATCCCCATTTTAAAAGCCTTTCATCACTTGGGGTTTTTTGCTTCATTCACATATTAAGTCAATAACAAATATATTTGTATTGCTGTTCTATACATCTGTCGTGTCTCTAAAAGCCCTTTAAAATACTCTTGCAGCAGGGTGCAAAAACTCACTCTTGCCTCCATATAGAACAAGCACTATAGAAAGAATTGTTAAAGATACAAATGTCCAAATAATAGATTGTAAAAATAGAAAACTGTATGTCCTACCTTGCCAAGGGTATGATGCATCAGATACAAAGTTTTTCACTTTTCCTCAGGAAAATTACTTCATGCTTAGTGTTAGCTGAAAACCAGTTCTCACAACTACTATTATTTTTTTTAAAACAGTCTGATTCTGTAAAGCAAGTAATTTGAAAAGCAAGTCTGAAATACTTCTTTCCAGTCTCTTTTTATGCCATATGTTTAGCATGATTAACATTTCAAAGCTCCTAGTCTAATGTGACTGACTGCTCACTGCTACCTTTTTTTCATTCCCGCATTGTGCTTGGACCACAAACACAAGCCTTGCACAAATCTAGAAGAAAGATGGCCAGCTTCCCATTTGCTCCACCATTTAAGAAATGTCAGTTTTGCACAGTTCCTCTTAGTGGTATGAGCTAAAACACATCTATTAGGCCTTACATAACCTTACTTTCTCAGAGACAGCTACAATATCTCAATGTACATTACTACAGTGAAAGGATCAGGAGCTCAGTGCAGCCTGAACATTCAAGTAATTTAGCCACTAAATGGTCACGGGCAACAAGGGTGGGAAGCTCACTGAGAGATGCGCTGGATTCAGAAAACCTCTCCCAGGTAAGTGCAAAGAACTTTAAGTACCAGAAAAGGCTACGCATGTTCATATTTCCTAAAATGACAGCAACCAAAACTAGAAAGTAAATACATGGGAACTAAAGTTACGGGTAGCTTGCAGTTATTTCACACATTGCCTTGCCAGAAGTTAAATGTTGGTCCTAGTTTCTTTCAGGAACAAAAGTCAAAATGTGGCTATCAATTTTTCTAGGAATCTTTTTTATGGTTAACAAGGGAGCTTCTCTTGTGGTATGTTAAGAGTAAGAACTTGAAGTACCATCTTTACCAGATAACCTAACTGGGAAGGCACTCTGCCAACTGGAACAGCTTTGAGGTTGAGCGTGCAAGAAATTCCATGTTGTATTTCAAGAAAAGTATTTGAATCTACCTGTTCAATTACAACCAGTACATGCTTAACTTAAATACATTGCATACAAGGCTGTTAAGAGAAAGCCTATATGCTACAGACTCGTGTCTTCCATGCCTCCAGCAGTAAATGTCTATTTTCCAGCCTTTCAGATAATCCGAAGATTGAGCAATGGATTCCTCTAGTCAGGATAACCATGTGATGGACACACTGCAGCTAAGAGGGAAGAACATGACTAACACCCGTGGAATAGGCTACACAACGGCAAAATCCCATTCAGTAAGATTGCTGTGCATTTTTTCATGTATTTATATTTAACATGTTCACAGATAGAGCAAATAGCCCAAACCAGCCTTTATAACACAACCCTGAGAAGTCTGCACAAAGTTGTACACCCTGTTTCACCAGCTGCAAATTGACGTATTTCAAAGCTGTTTGTTCATACCACAAAGTACGTAAAAGCCTTTAACTATATCCTGGACCTTTAGTTTTCCATTCATATATATGAAAACATACTAGAGGGGAAAGCTGACATTTTTTTACTGGCCATTAGACATCCTAATGCAGATAGATTTATTGGGAAAATCGGTATTCTTTAGTATATTGAGTGGCAAATCAATTAACAAAACCAGAATGCTATTATTTAAACCAAAAAGTGACCTGCTGTCACTATTTTCCCCAGAACGATGTTACATCTGTACACGGTCTTCCATGACAGTGATTTGTGTTGTGGGGAGGAAACGCACATGCATCCTTTTATGGAAAAATATTTTCTTTTAAAAAAATGAGGCAGATGTGCAACACAGTTGTGGAAAATTTATAGTTTAAGCTATTTAAAGCTGCTATGCAGCTTCCTGTACCACGTAAGTCCAGTAGTTCTAAGAAAATACAGATATGGTAGAAAAAGTAAGAAAATTTTCACCACAAAACCAAATAGTTACCACCAACAGAGAAAGTTATACACAAAATATATCTCTCAATACAGTGTTTACACTTCATTTTAGTCTACAGATTCAGTGCCAGGAACAGGACTCGTCGAGACAGTCTTTGCGGAATTATTTGCCACAAGTGATTCCACATCAGGTTGGATTCCTGGTTCTGTGTCGGTGGGAGTTGCCAGCTCCTCGTGGGAATTGAGCGTGCAGGACTGTAACACCTGCACAGCTAGATCCACATCTGCTTCTCTGAGAGAAACCTGCTCCTTCAGGACTTCCACCTTCTCATTCAGCTCATTCCTCTCTGTCTGAAGAGCCCTGCATAGCTTTTCCAAGCGCTCCAGTTTTATTTGAAAGCCCTTGTACTCTTTATCTCTCACTGTTTTCTGAAGGACGAAAGACAAAAAACTCTTGTGATCACACTGATTTTGTTGGGTTTTGGTTTTTTTTCGTTAAGTAAAAGACTGACTATTTAATCCTGAATATTAAGTTCTAATTAATCCAGTAGGTCAAATTCCAGAGCAAATTTCCTTAGAATGCCTGACCACTACAGATGGCTTGTCTAAGCTGGAGTGGCAACACACACCTTTAGCAACAAGCAGTTGATACCTATACAACAGCATAATGCTGATTGTGAGGGCTGTATCAGTAAGGATCCTGATACAACGCATTTACAACCCAAATAATGGCAATTATAGGGAGCAGAAGGGCATAAATGGGGGAAATCTACAATCCAAAATCCAGGTCAGCAGGTACCATAGTCCTGGTTCTCTTAACTAGCTCCATAAAAGAACAGAGAAAGATAAGCAGTGCTATAGCAAACCTATAGGACTTAGCACGGCCTAGCAAGATCATACCTCATATACTTAAACTAGACCTTAGACAGTGCAGACAGAACTGTATGCCTATGGTTTCTGTGAAAACTGTTTTAGCTCCTCTTTTACTAGACTACAATTAGGTAGGTAATGGCGCCTCATGACCTCAAAAGCAGAAGCAGTGTAGAAAAGTAACTGATTCCTTACACATGTGTTATTTCCTTCATGTCTGTCTTGGATATTTAAAATTTATTTCTATCACAGCACTGACTGAACTTTGCTCAGCATATTAAAATACAGCAAATTCATTCAGCTTGCATGATTTTATACACATTATCCCACCAATTAAACAATAGCATGAAAAGATGAGGCTGATTTAATCATGAGTTTAGATTTATAAACCAGCTTTTGTTTTTTCATGTCTAAGACCACCAGTACCATTTATAGAATAGAAACCATACAGTAGACAAACCAAGAGGCAGCTACTGTGCAGTATATTCAGTTCTTTAAAACTGAGAAATTGTATGAAGTTCTCCAGGACACAGACTCTAGTTTAGCCATACTGCTGCTTAAATGGTAGTTACCTCTTCAGCCATTTGCAGAAGAGCCTTGTTGTTGTTTTCCCATTTTGTACGCCACACTATGGTTTCCTTTTCCAGTTTCTTAATCTTCTTTGTCATCTGCAATAAACAAATAGAAGACTTAATTTTGTGGCTTGTGTTGCAATGTAGGTAGGTTTACATGAGTAACATGACTTCTTATTGTCACCTTCCAAGTTCAGTTTGAACAAGTTATTTTACAGGGAAGTCTGTCTGCTCAAAATCAACCCCACAAATACAAATTCTGCATTCAAACAAGACTGATCCTTAGAAGAAACAGACTAGCAACTTTCAAGTACAACTAATAAAGGGCACCAGGGAAAGAAGTTTTAAAAAAGCACAGCCAAGAAGACTGAGAAGTATTTTATGCCTTTAATAAAACACTCAAATTAGGATTTAGATATTATGTGTGTTAAAAACCATTAAAAAATGTCCAAAACCATTTCTCTTCCATAATATGACAAATTCTTAAGCCCTACCTTATGATTCAGATTAACTCTCAAAATATTTCATATATTTTCAGAAAGCAAACACTGTTATAAAATCTAAAATGCATCTCAGTAACAGCATGCATGTTTATATTACTTTTTATGAAACCAGGTAATCCTGTAAGTACCTTCTCCATTTCTTGCCTGAAGGTTGTAAAGAGTTCATTACTTTTTGCCATGGTGGTCTGGAATTCTTCAAACTTATCCATGTAAAGAGAAAGCTGTTGGAAAAAGAGGCAGGAACATTAATCCAAACAGCTGTATACAAATACAAAAATATAGTACAAGGCAAAATTAAACTCAAAATATTAGAGGATTAAAATATTTTTTTTATACTATCCTATGATTTCCATTTGAGAAGCATGCAGAACTTGTTTGAAAACCTGCTACTGAAATTGAATATAAAGGTGTCCTGGGTTCAGCAGCAGCAGTCATTTTTCTCCTTCTTAGTAGCTGGTGCAGTGCTGTGGTTTTGACTTTCAGCCTGGGAACAGCGCTGATAACACCGATATTTTCAGTTGTTGCTAAGTCATGTTTACCCTGACCAAGGACTTTGTGAGTTTCATGCTCTGCCAGGGAGGAGGGGAAGCCGGGAGGAAGCAGAGACAGGACACCTGACCCAAACTAGCCAAAGAGGTATTCCATACCACAGCACGTCATGCCCAGGATGTAGAACTGGGAGCAGTTACCCGGAAGGGCCAGATCACTGCTCAGTCGGGCTGGGTATCAGTCGGCAGGTGGTGAGCAGTTGTATTCTCTTCCCTTGTTATTTCCCTTATCATTATTATTATTGGTGGTAGCAGTAGTGGTTTGTGTTATACCTTAGTAACTGGACTGTTTTTATCTCAACCCGTGGGAGTTACATTCTTTGGATTCTCCTCCCCATCCCTCTGGGAACAGGGCGGGGAGGGGGGGGGAAGGAAGGAATGAGCGAGCGAGCTGCGTGGTACTGGGCTTAAACCACAACAAAAGGAGAGTTCTGTGATTATAGAACAGCAATATATTCATACGTAGAAAGGGTATTATGTATAATAAAATGTTTGAAGACATCACAGTTCATCACTATCTCATTTTTGCTTCCCTACTGAAAAAAAAAAAAAAAATCTGGACAAATACAGGAAATTCAGTACATGGTTAGTGAAATCATATTCGGAAAACCTGTCCATAACCAGCCAAATGTAACAACCAAGGCTGGGACAAAATAAATATGATTAATTCCAGAAATCAAATACACATTCACAATTATGAAATCTGCCCACTGAGCAAAGATAATGGGTAGAGAATACTGAAAAGGAATTCATTTAATAGTGAAAAGGCTTACATTTTAACAAGTGAAGAATATTAATCTACAATGACAGAAAATTTTCTTGCCCTACGTCACAAGGCCAATAATCAACTGAAAAATATATTCATTAACATAACCTGTTTTTTAAGAAAACAAAATCCAAAACCTTATGGTTCTTACTAAAACAACCTATAATATCAGTGTGTGATTTGATGTTCTAAGAATACATGACCATCTTCCTAGTCCAACTGAAGGCTAATCAGTTCTCTCAATTCTTATATTGAGGGTTAAAGGACAATACTGTTCAGAACACAAATACTTTATTTTGCTCTAAGATTAGAGACAACTTCATAACAGGAATTAGCTTGGCTTGTCAACAGTACATGATGACTCTGCCGTTATTGTAACTGAATCTTCTAGCTCATCTGATTCTACAGAAGAATCTGTAAGCCCCAGGAAACCACAAACTATACATATTGTTACCATTAAAATGCATAACAAAAAGGCAGTGGCATTTTGAATAAAGGGTAATCAACTACCAAACAAAAAAATCATAAAAGACTAAGCATGGCAAAAAACTACTTGGGATAATTTGGATATTAATGTATTGAAGTTCAATGGAGAGGTGTGCATATGATTAAATTTAATTGCACAAATACGCACACACTTGAAACAGAACTGTTGGAGAGCCTGGAAAAGAATTAGGTTCAGTAAGCATGGAAAAAGGAATGAAATAGAGCTTGCAAGGAGACTTAATACAAAGCCTCACAAAACTGAAGCAGTAAGAGGAATACAACAAAAGGAATAGCTACTGCTTCTCAGATGCTATGTATCTATGTGCTGAACCAACCATTTCCCTCTGTCTTATGTGCTGAGCTTGCCTTTGGACAATGACTGCAGGTGATCCAGAACCAAAGTGCAAAAACTGGAGGCTATTTCTCCACTCACAGAGAAGATTTTGCTGTAGCATTTATAGCAAGAAAACAATCTGAAGATAGCAGGTTTTTGTGGACACTCAGGTTACTAAATCTGAGTAACTACAGAGATAAATGTGACATTGCTTGCTCCCAGTCCTCTACAACAGGATGAGATGGAAACAAGAGTTTCAGAGAAGCCAAGGAATGGTGAAGTAGCCACCACAATGAAAAGATTCTTAAACGTTCATATATTCTGGTCTTTGTAATACTAACACTATTAGTTAAAAAGTATACTAATTCCAGCAATTCAATGTTTAGCACCTCCCAGTTACAGTACTCTCCAGAAGTATTAAACAGCAAGTACAAAAATTTCTTTACAACTTACATTTCACACTTCACTACTGAAGAGTTAACTACTGGAAATAAAAGACAATTAAAAAACACCAAATAATTTTCACAAGTAGTGTATAACATCTGAATGATATATATCTGCATGAATGATAACACGTAGTTTTTCTATATGTTGCATTATGTTCACTACAGTCACAAATATTTTGGTGTTTTCTTTTTAGAACAAGTGTATTGAAGACCACTCCATTAAAAAAAAAGCAAAACCAAACCAAACCAAACCAAAAAATACCTGCTGCTTCAGCTGAGCTTCCTGCTGCTTCATCTGTTCACATTTGTGTCTGGACTCAGTAGCTTCTTTTAGCAACTAAAAAACAAAACAAAAAAACCAACAAACAACGACAATGCAAAAAGCCTTATAATGAAGAAAGTATTTCTATGAATGGCTTCATTTATGATGAGAAAGAAACAAACATTAACATAGCCTAATGGCCATTCAACCATGTTTTCTCACTTCGGCTTTTTTATTACTATACTTTCACATATACAATTTAAAACACGTGCTGGTATGCAGAATTTTTTATTGAGACATTTTTCTAATTGGTAGCATGAGTCAACACTTCTATTTCTGCAGCAAGTTTGAACTGCTAAATTTATGAGTAGTTCATTAACAAACTGTATGCAATTTATTACTGTTTTGTAACCTTTCTATTTTCTACCTCCATTTCTCCAGTCACTAATATTGCCTTTACAATAGCCTTTACAGTCTAGTTCAAACCAATTTTGCTCCAACTTGACACCATTTTGTAGGTTCATTTTTGAAAAGATTTTCATCAGCATATGATTCCAAAATTACGTCTTAAAAATATAGAACAACCCCACACTGGATGATCATTTTAAGATAATACAGGAAAAGCAAGGCTTTGTCTAGAAGTTACAGATACCATAAGGAACATTTGGAAAAAAAAAAAAGAACAAAACAAACCAGCAAACTTCTTGGAAGACTGCAAGTAAATTGCTGATTATGAACATATAAATAAAACATCAGCCATAGTTTTGGAGACAGACAAAAGAGCATATGCTTTATTCTGCGCTTATTATTTCTTACAGCATAAAATCAGAAGCTACAACTCCTGACCACAAGAGTACCTTTGGTGTTTCAGCTCAAGACATTTCCCAGTCAAAGAAAAATCTAAATAATATCCAGCCCATTTGCTGAGAAAATGCAAACAATAACATTACTTGCCTGTAAATATGGACATTAATATTGAAGGCATTACACATACACAAAACTTAAATCTCAGTCTCGCTGTTGAAATCTATCCTAACTTTCAATAGACAGTCCCCTCAATTTGCTGAATCTGTTTCATATCATGAAAAATATGGTTTGGTGGGTTTTGTTATTTATCTTTACAGAGAATTCACTTACAAACTCCCTTTCTCGCTGATGTTTTTCCTCTGCTTCTTTAATAAGTTGTGTAGTTTGCTGAAGTTTGGCATCCACAAGTTGCTGCTGCAGTTCTTTATGTTTGAACACTTTATCAATATGCTAAAGAAAGGAAATCATATCAGTCAAATATAAACAGTGCACAGGTCAATTAAGGTAAATGTACATGTATGGGGAAATGCATGTTGTTTAGAAGTTTCATGCAAAAGAAACAGAGGCAAAGACTGTTTTACATGCCTTTTCTCCGCTATGTCCATGCATTATAACTATGCTTTTTTTGTCTTTCACAGAAGCCAGATGCATATTGTATTAAACTGGTACAATGCTGTAAGTCACTTCACACCAAACATTCAGAAGTCCTGTAACAAGCAGTCTATATACTTTCTTCTAAAGGTGGTGTATTATCTCTAATCCTTACTACAGTTGTTACTTCTAGAAGCTCTGGTCCTCAGTGTTAAAAAAGCTCAAAACGAGCAAAGTTTGCAACAATAGTTTATTTAGCTGATGAAATTCCACAAATCACTGAATTTTGCAGTCTTACATACAACTGTAAGTAGCATGAGGCATCTTTCTACCTTTTCTCTTCCCTACATTATCTCATGAAGGTGGGAACTAGTCTACAGAAAGCTTTCTAACAGTTCCAGGTTTAAAACCAACCAACCTCCCCACCCCCAAGAAAAATAACCACAACTGAATAACTACATTCCAAATCTCCTCTGCCAATTAAAAACTAGCAAACTAACCTTAGCTGTAGAACTCCTGAAGGTCAGTTCTCCCTTTGACAACAACTGCCTGTTTTCCACTACTGTAGCTTAGACTGGCTAGCTTACATGCCGGTGCCAATTAATGTTAGCTCGGTTAGTCCTATAATACAGTCATTTCCATGTCACTGGTCCAAATATATTCTTAAAGCATGATAGCTTACTTTGATTCTGTGCCAACAAAAGCAGCTACATACACAAAGGAGCTTCCCAAAAACCCTCAACCTTAATGAATCAAAGTAAGACAGAATAATTCTTATGCTGGTAAATTTGTAATTTAGAAGAACTTCAAACACCTACTTATGTTGGAAATAACCTTTGGAAGCTTTAGTTCACTCAAACCCCAGTCAGCTTCAATGTCTGATCAGGTTGCTCACATCTGGCCCAGCTGAGTTCTGAATAAAGACAGAGATTTCCCAGTCTCTAGACTACTTATTTCTGTTTGACCACTTTCACCACAAAAGATTTTTCAATGTATCTTGAATTTAGATATGCAAAACCAGACAGAAAAGGCAGCTAGTGGGCTCAACAGCTACTTAATTTTTCACAGTAGTGAAGTAAAAGGAATAATTTATATATATGATGGCTGTAAAATATTACAGGGTTTTGTCCCCTATAAATAATTATCTGATCTTTACAGTCAAGGAACTAACAGTATCCCATTAGAAGCATAATTGTAAGCACCTCTTCTCGCAGTGCATACTGCTCAATGAGTTTCTTCAGTTTTTCCCCCAGTTCAATATTTTCCTGGCGGAGCTTGGCATTATGTATACCATGCTGTTCCAGTTGAGCCTGAATTTCATTCAGTGTAATCTGGAAATGTGCAGTTGCTTCTTTCCGTCTTTCTTCTTCCTCACGTGCTTGCTGCATGTTTTCTTCCTTTTATGAGAGAATATTAATGTGTTCAAGCTAAACCATGGACCTTTTTAATATTTTTTAGTCAGAAACAATGGTAGTATTACACTTCTGTACAGTTTCAAGTTCTAGAGTACCAAAGTTAATATAAGCCACAGTATGTTGTGCTGACTACCCATATGAAATGCATACATAGAGAAACTCCAGAACTTCTAAAGAATCTTGTCTTTACCACTCTGAACATTACACAGAGGCTGGTATTACAAGATGTTATATGAATACCTTTGCAAGTGTAAGAACTACCCAGATGTTAAAAACAGCATCGATTTCCTACAGTGATCATCGATAAGAATATCTTGGCTCTCTTCCATTATACTCCCATCCATTATATTCTGACAGAATTAAGCCTGTTTTGATACCATGCCACTTCATACTGCTATTGTATTTCAGTTGTGCTATTTTTTCCCAGCAGTCATCAGCACTGCTCCCAGAAACAAATATGCCAAAATTACATGCTGCAAGTAATATGAGGGGGAAAAAAAAAAAATAGCAAGTTGAACTATACCTACATTTTTTACCTTAAAATCAGGGACACTTATGTCACATGACCCTCTTCTTCTGGGGGTACAGATAACAAGCAAAGTGATAATTAAAAAGCAGCAGCCTTGATTTTAAGCAGTAGCCAATAAAGTCAGATTCCCACCACCACTGGCCCTGTAACTTATATAAACTAACCTTCAAAGTCTTGTTATGACGCTGAAGCTCCCGGCAGAGAGATTCCAGTTTGCTACGTGCCAAAATGGCCTTGCTATGCTCACTCTGCAAGTGGACTTTCTCCTTCACAACTTGTGCTTGCTTCTTCTGCAGTATCTTCATCTGCTTTTGAACATTTCGACTCTCCTCCAACTAACATTAGAGAGTATATTTATTAAATAAACATAGTGAAACTATATTCTTCTAGATGAGCAGACTGAACAAACTTTTACACATTTCAGATGAAAGAAAGTAAAATAATTTCATTAGACCCCCAAGTTGACACTTAAGAAGAAGCTTCCATCATCCTACAGACAATTCTAAATGTGTAAGGACAGAAGATGGAAATATACAAATTCCAACTTAGCTTTTGAGGATCAGGGACCATGGGCCTGCTGACCATGGGCCATTAACCTGCATTCAGCTACAGGGTTAAAACTAGCTTTGAGAAAGAAGGATGTGGCAGATATAATTAAAAAACAACTGAAACTGGCTTTTCAACAGGTCACAATGTTTTCCACTCCTATCTGCAAGGTACACACAGCTGTTTATCCAACAGGTCTCTCTCTAGTATCAGAAACAAAAATCCACGGAAATGTGTGCACAGTTCTTTCTTGGCAGCAGGAGCTCCTACCAAAGGAAGGAGTAATTGATACAAGTTTGCAAAATGCTAAGGTATTTCAGAATGGAACAGATACAACTAGCAGCCCTGACAAATCAAGTACTATTAAAGCTGCACAGCTCAGACTTTGATGACTTAAGAGGTCTGTAGTCTCAACCATTTGAAGCAAATTTTTTGTTGTACCTCTTTAGGTTGTTTAGACTGTAAATGACAGCGTTAAACTATGTATATGGTGCTGACTTCAAAATATATTCTATGAATATCTAGTGAATAGAAGTTTCTTGCATTAATATCTAGTTGAAAGTAAGTTCCATTACACAGGAGTTTTGGGCTCCCCAAGAAACCATATTATTTAGTCTGTTCTGTTGTAAAGAAGGTAACAATGTTAAGTGTAACACTGCTCCTTATTAGGTAGTGCCTCAGCCTTGGGACACCACAGGAAAAGAAGGCTGACAACAAGGAACATCACCATGACAGAATAATAATACAGTGCTGGTTTTTTGAAAGAGCTCAAAATAATGTTGAAGCACAGAAGAAAGAATAAATACAATTAAGCGCCTCCATGACAACAGTAAATTAAATGTATATTTAATCTAGTTTGGAGAAAAGAAATGTTAAGGGAATATTTTGATATTCAAACATAAAAAGCCCTTCTCTTGGGTGGCCAGAAAAAACACTTAAAGTGGCTGTGCTGTTTGCATACCTATGAAACTTCAGGCCTGTAAAAGTATGCCAGCGTGAGACCTATCACCATGGATGCAAACCTTCCTGCATCACAAATTGATCTCCTGATAGATTCCAAATTAGGAAAAAAAAAATAACTGTGGAAGATCTTTTGCCAGGAGAGAGGCATTCCTACCTTTATTGTACAGTCCTTTTCATGAGACACCACTGAAAAACCTGACAGTGAGCTTTAAAGATGATGAATCTTTAAAAAAAGAAAAAAAGCATTGTAGGTGCACTGTCATAAACAGTTCAAACCTCTGCTGGCATTAAAGCTGACACCTGCGCCAGTGGTTCATCACCACTATCATGAAGAAAAGAATGCATCTTAAAAGGAACACAGCCTAAACTTTCTGAGGGAAACAGAGTACCTCTAAGACTCATTCAGCTAAAACAGCTATTGCTACACCTGGACAACTTCCCACCCAAAGTCCCAACAGTTCTGAGCATCCTGGGGAAAGCAACTGGTTTCCCAGGAAGGTGACTAACTATGGACTGTGAATGCTTATGCTACCTATGGACTACAGATCCTCTCCTGGGAAGGGAAGAAACAATGTGAACATGTTTCTCTCCTGATTGCCTTCAAGAAGAAGGCTCAAAATTAAGATGGTGCAGATCATTTTTCTTCTGCAGAAGCAAGGAATTCATGCGAACCTAGCCCCTCATGCAAGCCATCATCATCACTGTGATTTGACATGGGAGTTGTTTGCTCAAATAGAAAAAGCATCACATGCACAAGCAGCTGCTCATAAGAACTGATTTACTGCATTTTCCTCTCACAGTATCAAAGCTCATTTTTAGGTGGGCTCCTCATCCTTGAGTTGCACTATGAAAGTATTATTGTATCGCTTTTAAATGAAACTGACTTCTTATAGAAGCTGCTGGTTTTGAAGGAAATTAACTCATGTGAACAAGAACATGCATGTGAGAAAGCTAAAATATAACAGAGCTCCATGGAGGATTTAGGATTTCCTGAACAGAACTAATTTAAGTCTATTCTTAATTAGTATTGCCTTTGTGAATAAAAAAGACTACCTGCTAGCTCATCCTGAAAGCTTGGGAGACATCCTTAATCTCAAAGGAAAAATAAATTTATTTCAAAAGAGCTATGCTCCATGTGGTGCAGCCATTATGTCATTTTCAAAACCACCTTTGTGTATAATACACCTGACATCTACAGAAGGAAAAAAATCTCATGCTTTTGTCAAACTCCTCAGTTATCTTGTTTTACATTCATTTTGTAACTGCAAATACAGTGAGAAAGCATGCACACAGTATTTCCAGTCTTTCCGTTCTTGCTGTTCCTGTCTCAAGATGAACAAGGCAAGCGTTTTGGCTCCAGGGGCATTCTGAAAAGTGAACTCATGAGTCATATGAGTGTGTCCCCAGTATTCTGATCATTTAATTTAAAAAATAAATTATAATTTCTCCTACTAGGGGTAAGAATGCACTTTATGATCAATCACTGCTAACTTTTTGACTTTTTGGTTTGTTAATGAAGAAATGTTACTTTTCTATCAATTTTTTTGCATAATCAGAAAGCACAAAGCAAAATTAAACCTAAACCTAACTTCCCCTGCCCCCCAAAAAACACTTGAGTTAACTTAAACTTTTTCCAAATCTCATTATCCCAATATGTTCTTTCCCTTTATCCTAAAGGGTATAAATTATAAAATGCTAGCACAAAAGCATTATTGACAGAAAAAACACTAAGAAAATAATTACTCCCCAAAGAAACTCTAAACTTCTCCGTTAATCCTAATGCTATGCTTCTATGCCAAGTTTTAAAAGTTATCATAACTTATTTCTTTGGATTTAGGCAGTCATGTAGAAGCAAAATGACTACATGCAAGTTTGGCTAAAGCAATACCCATAATAAGCCTGAGCTTGCTTTTTCTTCCCCTACCAACACTGTGAAATAGTCAAAATTGTTACTGTCCTGTATTAGAAGTTCTTGCATTCCATAGTTAATATTAACACATGAATAACTCTTGCTATCTTTACAAATTACTTACCAGATCAGCATACTTCTTGCACAAAGCTGCCAGCTTTTCTTCTGGTGTAGAAAGTGTGTTCAAGGCTTGCATTAATAACAATACTTCTTTTCCTATGAATTGGATGGAAACCACCATATTGAGAAAAGAAAAAAAAAAGTACCAGAAAAGAGCCTATCTTTAGAAGTAAAATACAGATCCATGAGAAATTAGCAAGAACTAAGTTGTTCTCTGATTTGATAGCTGCATAATCCTAACAGATGACAAATGAGAAGCCATCACAGTGAAAATTTGTTTTGCCTATGTGACATTACATAACTTTGATAAAGTTACAAAAAGTTACTTTAACCTTAAAACCACAAAAATATTTTTATATATATTTTTAATAGCACAGATAAAAAGAAAAATCTAAAAGAGCAAAATTTAAAAGGTTAAGTTTTTCCTAATAAAGGATATTCACACAAGTGTTTTTAATAAGGTTCTGGAATTTAAATATCAGCAGTGCTTTGGTAGCATTGAACACCACAATCCCAAATGTAAAAGTTAATCCAACAACCAGAAAGTTAAAAAAGCTGATTAGTAATTACCACATTATTATTATTGTTGTTATTAAAGTTCCTTTTAAAATAGCATTACCAGCTGAAGGATTCTTACATCTGCATTACGAATTGCCTTTTCCTAAGCAGAAGTGCACATTTTCTCAGAATATATTGTTAAAGATGACAAGTTTTGGCTACAGAGTAAACCTGAGACAAAGGCAGAGCAAATGCATAGCTATTTTATGAAAATATTAAAGCCATTTAAAAATCAAAATGCTGAAGAGAAAGAACATACCCAAAGTTTTCTCCTTGTGTTTTTCACTCTCCGGATCTTGCTGGCCATCAGGTGGATCAGTACGGGCTTCTTCTCTCCCAGGAGTTTCCTCACGAGACTCTTGAGAGCAGCATGTGGACCCCGGGTGCTTTCTATTCTTTGTGATACACTCAGCTTCTTCCAATGAACCTGTGTTTTCCAGGCCACAACAGTTGGACTGTGCATGCTGCAGTGGTGTGTCAGACAGTTCATCGCACTTGCTCTTCACCAGCTGATCCTGGTCATTCATTCCCATCTCCTGAGAAACAACTTCTTCCATTGCACCAACCACCAACTTCAGAAGGGAAAGGAAGAAGTAAACAATCAATCAACTATACTTAAAATTAAAACCTTCACCTTTCTTTTGCAGGGACAAGTAAAAGTAAAATCCCATCCTTATTCACTGATACTCACGGTTGTTAACTGTGACAGTAAGTAACTGTAGACAGAATGAGCCTAAAGAGTAATGAAGAAAACAGCATACAACAGTCCAAGATACTAAGTACTCTTTTACAAAACAAATTTGATACCTTGTAATTGCAAAAATGTTTATACTCTAGAAATAAAAAGTTCCCATGGAAATTTGTTCTTAAAGCTCCAGAACTACCTGGCTATCATCTGAGCACACAATCTTAAATGCAAACACTTCTCCCATCATAGTTCTTAAAATCTCACAAATCAACACTAAGTATACCAAACCTAAAACTCAGCAAGAGTTTAACTAGCTTTATGTATTGTTATCTGAAAAATAAAGTACATAAATTTGAGACAGGAGGACAACATTATTAAAACCAACTTTATTACATATTGGTTCCAGAAAAGTGGAAGATACCAGTTCTAAAATAACTCGAGATAATACTGCAAGAAAGAGGGGGAGGCAGGGAGGGAATTAACCTACTAGGAAGTCTAAAGAAATACACAGAAATACACTGATAACAAACCTAGGGTAAGAGTTCAAACTATCTCAATCAGAATGCCAAATAGGAGTGTCAGCTCACGACTGGAGAATATCTGTTGTTTTAACAAGAATTATAGACACAATTGGAAGCACATCCATTATCAAAATATTAAAATTCACATCTATGAAGTCATCAAAAAAAGTAAGTATTAACTGGCTTCAGATTTGGAGTCCTACTGCCTATGATTTTTAACAATACATTATTGCTGCTCAATTAAACAACTTTCTCTCCAAAGATTTCCTAAACACCCAAAGGTTTAATCATTTAACCAAAAGTTAAACATCACCAGTTGTTTTAGAACTGCAGTGATATGTCCAGTATCTTGGAGCAGAACACCTGATAATATCACTCTATATACTACTGAGCAGCTACCGAACCCCTCTCTCAACCACGAGGACAACATTCTCAATTTCTAGATACATTTAAGGCTGACAAGAGAAATTCAAGGGGGTGTGGTTGGGTAGTACTTGGGGGTGGTATTTTTTGCTGTCCATTTCCAATCCCACTATATAACATGCATCCATGGGTGAAAGTATAAGCAGAGCTGAACTCACTTCACTGCCAAAGTGATCATTCTAATTGATTTGTTTTCAGTGAACGGAAAGTAAGTTTTCTTAAAGTCACAAGAAATTATAAAAGCAGGATTTATATGCAGAATTTTGTTGTTTAAGCACAAATTTATTTCATATTACCTTATATTTTTAATATAAAAAATGTGCTAATTCTTAAACCTGGAGTTTGTACTGGGCTTTGTATTCTGCACAGATGTACTCCTTTCCTCTTCAAAAGGAATTAGCCAATATCAAAAGAATGCAGCCAACACTAATAATACATTGTGAGATATATTTCAACTCCAAATTTGTTCAGCTTCAAAGAGTTATTTAAAAATCATTAAACAAATGTGTGTTAATATTGTAAAAAAATTTATGACAGCTTAGCTGTTCTCTACACATAAATAAAAGTCCCTTGTTTCAGACCTTATTTCAAGGCAGATTCATTCTTCAGAATGATGGAATTCATACAGTATCTTTCATGAATGACAGTAAGTTTTTTAACTGCAAGTAATCTGCACACACATTTAGGAGCAACTTCTGACTTATAAAGGAAGATTCACTTTCACAGCTTTTTACAAGTGTGGAAGTGATGCATGTGGTTTATGGGAGAAAAAACCCAAAAAACCAAAAAAAAACGCACTCCCAATTTTATTCACCAGTAATGCAAGACAAAATACTTGATAAATGCCTGCAAAGGTAATGCAATAATACAACTGCTGTAAAAAATAACCAAGCCCAAGATTTAACAGTTGACTTTTTAGAGCTGTAAGATGCATATTTTTTCCTGTCTAGTTTTAAACTGTGGGGCTTCCATTGGCATAGGAAAGGCTTACCCCTCCCAAGTTTAGGGTCAGCTAAACAAACAAGATTCTTCTTAAAAAAAGGACAAGAAATGTGAAAACAACAGAGCTTGCTTATCCTTTTCATAGATAGCAATGTCTGAAGACATGGTACAGATCTCCAAAAATCATTATTCATACAGAAGCCAAAGATATGATGTCACATTAGGCTGACAAGACAGGAAAGATCAGAGGTATCAGATCACAATGTGTTACCAGAGCAGACTTGCAGTACCATCACAACAGCTGAAACTTGCTTTTTTTCTATTACATAGGACATGAACTTCCAGTTCAGATACTTGTGCCTAAGAAGCCTGGCAAAAGGTAGGGAAAGTCTGCTCTAAACTCGAAAATTTCTGGTTTGGCACAGTATTTCCAGACCTTCTGAAATCCATAAACAGACTCCCATAAACTTTTGAAAGCAGAGCACAAAATTGCCAGGAACTTCAACAGGCAGCTGAGAAGGCTGATTGGCTCCGTTTGCGGTTACACATTGAACAGCAGCAGCTCTCGTTATCACTTCATTCCCGTTTTTCATAGCCGCCTCTGTTGTGCTAGCCACAACATTCATGCAGCTTGTTCTAACAGTTCATAGCCAGACTGAGCCTCAGTCCCGCTCACTGCACAGTGATAGGCAATCCTGCCGACTAGGAGAGCTAGCACGATGGTTGGAAAGAAGCCAAAGAACGAGACTCACTATAAAAAGTCAATCTAATCACAGCCGGAGCACAAGGAACTAAACAAAAAGCACCAGTTAAACAGTTAACACTGACTTCTGAGGTACCAGAACACTGTCAGCAAGATGACGTTCATGAGAAGCACTGCTTCAAATTTAAACAACCCAGAATTGTTCACTGGTTTTCATTCTGCCATTTCTGGGGGAAAAAAAAAAACAACAAAAAAACCCACATAAAAAAACCCAAAACACAAAAAAACCACCCCAACAACAAACAAAAAAAGCCCTGAACAACTACTGGCAGGAGCATACATGTGACCAGTAAGACACAAAATGCCCACTTCTGCTAGCAAACCATCTTAGAAACCCCAGCTCTTGTCAATTCAGAGCTGGCAATTAGCATGCATATTCCACAGCACCTGGAAGTTTCACAGAGTGAACACCACCACCTCATTAATTCAGCAAGGCTTTTGCAGCAGTCAAATTAGGTGTCAGTCCAATTCCGTAATGACAATAACAACCTCTTAACTCTGAGTATTCTCCATCCTTTGTCAAAAAACCCACAAGGATTTTCAGAACTTCATGCTCATTCTCTGAAGTCTAACAGAGCAGGCAGAAATAACCTACCAGAATACTGAATTGAAGAAAAAGATTTATGTACAAGCATCTTGTAAATCTCAAATATCTTTGAAAATAATAGCCATAGTGAAAAAAACTACAGAACTTGACAACCTTCTTTTGACTTTCCAGTGAAAATGGAAGAAATCCAACCTTAGTGACAAGCAAACATGCTCCCTGCAAAACCAAAGCTCACTGTGGCAGTAGAGAGATTTTGTAACAATATCAAATATTCCCAGCTTAAATAGAATTAAAAAAATTGGTGACCACAGGCTAGAATACTGTATTTAAAGAAGTGGTTCTACCAGCAGCTAGAGCAACCCTGATAACATACCAAAAACAATTTAAAAAACCTAGTTAAATTCTATCAAGTTGTGGTCTGTAAGTTCTAGCAAAACTAACAGTACTGGCACAACATAAATACATGAGAATTTTAGTAACTTAGATTAGAAAGTGGTTTTAAACATGGAATTCTGCTATTGCCTGACCAGGGCCACAAACAGTAATGGCTAGATGACTTCCCAATTATGACTAACTAAGAATTTTCCCCATTAGCTGTCACTTTAGATATTAACACATAACCAGAAGTTTGAACAGCCTTCCAACACTCAATATTATTCTTAAATGCTTTACTATACGTAGTTCAGATTTGATCTGTATAAAGCTTCAAGCTGGAGTACAGCAATAATAAATGTCACACAGAGAATGTTAAGTACTAAACCATTCTCTATCTCTGAAATTGCATCCCCTTGCCTCCCTTTACTAAGACAATGGTTAGAACAACCCCAACTATTACCTCTATCTTTTCAAATGGGTGCTCATCAGACTAGTGAACTTCTCAGATCAACATTCCAGCCAGAACACAGCATTTCCAACAGCTCATTGTGTAATAGTGCTGATTCAGTACTGACCGAATAGAAACAAAACCATCCCGCCAAAGACCTTCTACTGAAATCACCACTACCTTTTCTAGTTGCTACCATGCTTCCTCAGCTTCCAATCTGCTGCTTCTAACCAACTTTAATGATAGGAGGCCTATAATCTGAAGGGCCAGAATTAAGACTGTCACGTACCTAGAAAGATGTCCAGTGAGAGACAAAGTATGCTGCACAGGTAACATGTAACTTCTTTAGATCACAAAATTGTTTACAAAAATTCAAAACTCCACCATTACAAAACAAGATACTTGCCATCTACCCAGCTGTTAAACTAGCTATTAAAAGATGCTGACACTTCTGAATTAGCATATCATCTTCAAGCTATTTAAGACAGTCATAAGTCAAACAACTTTAGGATGCCATGCGGGAAAATTACTGGTAACATCGCCCCTGCTCATCCCCAAGTTTTCATTCAGTCTTTTGCTATGTTCTCTCAACATGCACCTAGATCAAAAAAAGTGCGCATCAAGAAAACTCTCAGTATCTAAAAAATGAGAGTACAAGAGAGATATCTTATTTATGTAACTGGCTATGATCACAAGAGTCTAAGCCAACTTTACTTCAAACAGTTCTGCTTCAGTAATGTGCATCGCACATCAGGACAAAACAGACACTTCGGCAGAGCTTCCCTTACCATGCCAAAAAGTATTAGTAAGACTTATTTTTTTGTTCTCTTATCTACAAGAGCCCGTAACACACAGTCACAGTGCTACCTCACATACACTGTACTTATCATTGCTACTACATGGACTCAAGCACCTATATTTTATACTCCTGTGCATACACATACTCAATCTTTTCCTGAGAACCCTGTACCTCTCATTGAAAATAAAACCATAAGCAGAAGCTGCACCCACATCCTTTTTCTCCTATATGCTAGGAAGTTACCCTAACAACAACAACAAAAAAGTACTGGTATTAATCTGTCAAAACATCTCCTACAGTGACCATAGTAGCAGATAGCCTGCACTGTGAGAAGACTTTTACAACCTTAGCCTTCAGAACTGCTAATACTTTCAAATAATATCATGGAAGCTTCAGAACAAATGTATGTACACAAAACAGATCTTCACAACTGTAAGATAATCTAAATATATAAGCAAATATGTAATCATTGCTCAGCATAAGGCTCAAGAAAAGTCCATTTAAATAACATCACTCAGCTGACTACATCCTCAAACCTACCACACATGTAACTTGGCATAAAAGCCTTATAACCCTTACCCTGACCACTGCATTCAAACAAACAGAACCGAAAAATACCTGTAACAGCAAGAAGTACGTAATTTCTCATAAATGTTTATGGTGTATAGCAAATGTTATGCTTTCTGCATCCCAGTAATTTACTGTTACCTGCTAATACGGGAAAACTTATTTTGAAAACATTTGTGTGATATACACTTTTCCTCAATACAGATATTCAAGAAGAGCACACTTAACCTAATTATTGTGCTAAAAGAACAGTCACTCTTGGTAGCAATGTTAATCATGTCTTCTCCATAAAAAGTAGCATTTTGGGATGCCACAGAATTTGGGTTTGAATTTAGCAGCAGGTGCACCTTCATCCACTGGTCTAGACACAATAATTCAGGTGCTTGTGACCATAAGACTAACTTATTAAGGTTATTTCTCCATGCAATAAATACTTCCTTATACTGTGTTCACTGACCTGGATGATCATGCAGTCTAATTATACCTTTCTGAAAACGTGGTGGCCAAGGTGCCTTCCCCACCGAACTACAATCTTAATTGTGAGATCAGAAAGTCACTTCAAACAAACATTTCACCTTGTTCTGTCATTACGTTAAAAATTATGTGCTCATTTACCTACTTTCAAAATACTGGACTGAGGCACCTGCAGTACTGCTCATCATTAGTTTCAAAGCATTGCAAGCTTGGAAGTAAGTCCCAACACAGCAGGAGGATGATTAAGAAACACCTACTGTGGAAACCTGCATTTTATCTTTATAAAAGCCAATGCAAGGTCGATGTTAACAGACCGCTATTAACACTGCTGGCCTTACATCTAAGAGTAAGTCTCTAATATTGTTTCAAACACATTCTTACATGACCTTTGCTTCTGGTCCTTATTTTTGTGTTACCTCTTCCATGCTTCTTGCTCTGACTTTCATCAACCTCATGACGCAGAAGAGATTCCTGCTTTTAAAAATAGCTTTATTTACCTCAAGCAACCTCAAATGAAAAAGAAAAAAAAAAGTTTTCTTTTGTATAATTTTTTTTTTCCTCTGTGCTCTGAAAAAAGTAATTAAAACCATCTCTTCCCTGCTTTCCTTTAAGACATTAAGAATAATTCCCATAATTCTAGGGGAAAAACAAAAAAACACTGGAAGAACCCAAAGCTTAAATGGAAACTTTCAGGGCACTTACAGGGCAAAGTGCTGCACATTTCACCAGTCTTTTTTTAATGCAAGGGACTGAGACGGGTGCTAATTAAGAAAATATTTAATATGGCATGAATCACTTCCACCAATGAAGCTTCACTTCCTCTTCTCTATAAACCTAATAGTTTTCTAGTCATCCATATTACATTTCTGGGAAAAGCAGGGTAGACAAGTTTCGAATTCACAATGCAAACAGGTCGCAAAGAACCTAAAAATAAAGAAGCTCCTCTGTACCAAGGCAAGGGGAGGAATGCTGCAAGAGATTGCTGAAGATTTTTAATTCACAAAAAAAAAAAAAAAAAGAAATCAAAGTAAAATTTGCTTAATATTCCCTGTCATGTTTCACCTTTTTAAAATGCTCAATTCTATTCCACTGCGGGTATATGAACTAGCATGGAGATGCTGGTTTGTTTGTGTGTTTTAGATTTTATTTGTATTTTGTTTTTAATCATCAGCATCTGCTTTCGTTGCAGATGCTAAAGTTACTTACATGCCACTTCCCAGTGAGGAGGTTCAAAAAAACACACAGCACATGAGATGGTTTTTCTTTGAGGAAAAACTAGCTCCAGAGCCTCCTAAATCTCTCTCCAAGAGCCAAAATAAACAACCACCACCAGCAAGTTACTATTTATGGGACGTTTTCATCCTTTGCAGCACAGAAGAAAGTTCCCAAAAAAAAAAAAGCCACTTGAATTTACGTAAGGACACAGGGTGAGATACCGAAGTGGCACATGAGATTACCGTGGCAGTTCTGTCACATCAGGCAGCGTGTTGGTGATGTCACGGCTCAACTACAGCACATTTTAAGTCTTTGCTGTTCGCTGCGCACATATTTTAGGTTTTTCCTACATGGACACGCAACAAGACATTACTGTAAAGTCACCGAGAACACCGTCGCTTTCGGTGGCGTGTCGGTAGAGGAAAGAAAATGAGAGAAAGAACCATTTTTTATCTATTTCGAAAGATAAGGAAGCACTCCCCCCCACACACACACCGCGCGGCAGGCAGGCAGGCAGAGCCTCCGCTCTGGCAAGCGTGCCTCGCACCTCAACCACACAGCCCGCACCGGTGAACGCCAACTGCCGGCACGGTGCCCGGCACCTCTAGCTAGCGGGACCACCGTGAGGGAACGACAACAGACGGGCAAATGCCTCTCAGACGCCGACCCGTCCCCCCCCCAAACCGGGCCCCGCCACGTGCCGCTCCCCCCACCCCCACCAAAGGCCCGCCGCGCGCTCGAGGCAGGGACCGCCCCTCGACCCCCGGGAAAGGGACATGGAGAGCGGCTGGAGCCAACCCCCCGGCCGGGGAGATGCGATCGCGGCTCCTCAGGAGAATGCCGACCCTCAGACACACATGCGCGCCTGCAGCGACGCGGGTCCAGTCCCGTGAGAAGCGGAGAGGAGCGTGGCCCGCCCCGTGCCAGGCCCCCGAAAGCCATGGAAGCGGCGGGGGCACGGCCTGCCCCAGCCCCAAGCGCTTGCAGGGTGCCGAGGCCGCGTAGGGACGGGGGAGGCGGGGAGCGAGGCATCACAAGCCGCCGGGTGGGAGCGGGAGCGCCCTCCCACCGTGACCGGCTGCGCGCTGCCTCACCTCCGGGCCGCCGCTCGCTGCTACCGTCACCGCCACCGCTTCCTCCTCCTCCTCTCCGCTGTGGCTCTGGCGCCGGCTGCGTCCCTGCGCGCTGCTGCCGCTGCCACCGCTGCTGCTGCCTCCTCCGCGCGCTGCCTCCGCTCCGCGCGTCGCCATGATGTGACGGCAGCATCCAAACAAGCTGCCGAGATCCGAGGCACACCGGAAGCTCTCCCTGCCTGCCTGCCTGCCTGCCCGCCCCTCCTCCCTGCGCAGCCAATCGCCGCGCGGTCCCCCGCCTCACGGGAGAGGTCACCGCCCTCCTTGCCCACTGCTCCACCGGGAGCCGGCGGGAGCACGCGGGGGTCTTGCGGGAGCAGCGGACTGCGCTTTCCGGCGTGCACCGCGCGGCTCCCCCGTTCCTAGGGCATGCCGGGAATTGTAGTCTGGCCTGCCGCGGGGGGCGCCGGGAGATGGAGTCCCGCCGGCGCGGGCTTTGGGGCGGGGCCGCGGGCACGCGGTGGTGTCAGCGGCCGGTCATCGGGGGACGTTTTGTCTGCTCCGCCTTCCTCGTGGCCATTGGTGCCTTTGCCGTGGCTTGGGAGACGCGGACAGCTCAGCGGCGCCGCCGTGACGGGGAGCCGGGCGTGGGGTGGGTCCGCGGGCCGCCTGCGGGTGAGGCGATGGCCGCGGGGATGCTGCTCCTAAGGGAAAACTGGTCTGGGAAGAGAGGTTTAGCCAGGAATTGCTTTGTGCAGGTGTGGCCTAGGCCGGGACTGTGGACAGAGCGCTTGTCAGGCCACACCTGGAATACTGTGTTCTGTTTTCATCCCTGCTATACAAAAATGATGCGGAGAGGATCCAGAGGAGAGTCACAAAGATGATCAAAGGGCTGGGAAGCCTGGCTTGTGAGGAAAGGCTGAGAGAGCTGGGTTTGTTTAGCCTTGAGAAAAGAAGGCTTGAGGAAAACCATGTCACCATGTTCCAATATTTAAAGAAGATGGAGACTCCCTTTTTACAAGGAGTCATATAGAGAAGACAAGGAGTAATGGGCACAAGTTACTCGTGGGGAGATTCTATTTGGACACAAAAGGAAAATTTTTGACAATGAGATCTATCAGCCATTGGAATAATCTCCACAAGGAAGTGGTGGATTCCCCAACATTGGACATTTGTAAGATCTGGCTAAACAGGATGATGGGATATCTACTCTAGGTCATGCTTTGCTAGAAAGGCTGGACCAGATGACATCCGTGACATCCCTTCTGACCAGGGATTCGATGATTCTATGATTCCTTGGGCCAGCACAGACTGGGGAGCCACCTGGAGTGAGGCAGAAGCCCTTCTGGTGAATGTAGCCATGTGCTGCTGCAGCCCAAACCTCAGCCAGGCCTTCCCTTCTCCACAAGGCTCCAGCAAGTGGAATGGCTGCTGTGGGGTTAAGGATTGCTTCCGTGGAAGGAAGGTTGACATCACATGCTGGAGGGAAGAATGAAGTTGCTGAGGCACGCATGCAACCCTTTGAACCCACTACTTGTTTCCTGGGTGCGTGTGGATCTTGGTCTTCTGCTGGACGTGCAAGCACACATCCTGGAAATACAGATGTTCCCGCTTGTCAAGGAAATAAACTTAACCTCTATAATACAAGGGGAACCTTGATGTTCTTTTATAGAATTACTGAATAAAAGTACCACTCTAAACCTCCTTAAGCACTTAACTGCTTCAGAGAATAGGTGGATATTTGTGTTGAGTAAAGTAGCTTCTGTGAGGCAGTACCCGCTTGAATTGGCTTTGCCTTACAGTCTAAATCTATGCTTCCCAGACCTATTCAATTGATAGTTTCAAGATGAAAAATAATTTTATATTTTTGGGTATTATCCCAATCTTTAGATGAAGGTTTTCTCCCCCAGAATAACACTTGTTCTTTTACAAACATGCATAATATTGGTACAATTCTTGGAAAAGAAAAAAGGGTCCCTCTTCTCCCCCAGCAGAATTTTGATGCTTTAGGATTTTGCCCACACATCCCTTCTGTTTGAGAGTATCAAGAGATCCATACAAATATGCTCTGGTTGATCCCAGGATGGCTCATGCAATCCATAAATAGGGCTTTAAGATTGCTTTTAATATCTCGAAAGCATTATTGGAACGTTCATATGTGTAGTAAAACATAAATTAACTCTTGCATTCTGCTTCCCCTCCCCCTGATAGGCACTTTCTGGAACAGAAGGAAGATTAATTACAAGTATGAGCTACTTTGAGAGAAAATGGAATAAAGACTCATGGAGTTCTTGCTGGCTGTAAGCCTTTACTGTAATAAAATTCATTGTAAGGCCTATTTTGGTGAATTTGGGTGCCAGAGAAGTTAACACACATCGTACAGTAGAAGCAGGCACAAGACCATTCTGTCAAGGGGGACAAAGATTTCATCAAAAACTACCAGATGTTAGAGAATTTATTTCCAATAGTAATTATTTTCACACTTGAACTGGCAGGGGTTTTTCTGCTGATTCTGTGACACAGATTGATTATAATTATTTTATGAAGAAAGACAACTGCTTCCTACTAAGTCAGTTTTTACAGAAGTTTAGGGGTTTTGAGGGTAGCTGATACGGGCTTTGTGAGAGAAGTACCACAGGCTTCCAAACTCAGTCACAGATCCCTGGTGTACCTATTGCTTGCTGTGCTGTTGTCCTCTGAACACCACAAATGTGAAACTGAATGAAAAAACCCAAAACTTTTAGAGTTTTAGATTGCATTTATGGTTTTCTTCCTGTGTCTTTTTGAGTTATTTTGTGAACTGTTTTCTCTCAGAAATGTTGAGATGCACTTGCCAGCAAAGTGCGTGTCAACAGTACTGAAAATTCATATTTCACTCCTGCAAGTAAATACACGTACTGACAGGAGGCTGAGGGCTTCTTTGCAGTTGTGCCCTGCTCATGACCTTGCTGGAGATTGCTCTTGCGAGGGAGGAACAGTCATGGACTATGTACTGGGAGCTGCCAAGTAAATGTTCCACCCAAATAGCTGTTGCGAAGAAGCCACTTAATTATTGGGCATCAGAAGTAGCACTCTTATGTTTTGACAGGCAAGAAGCTAATCTCTCGGAAAAAATAGGCGGGGTTTTATTATTATTTAGAATATAACTAAGCATCCTTTGGTAAGAATCTTTAGTCATTGACTTTCTGTACTTTCAGGGTAACCTGGCTTTATGAACTACATCCAAGTTATGTGATTATTACCATACTTAAGAGTAGTCTTAACTTTGTGAACCCTCTGAACTACTTCACTGCCCTCACTGGGGTGGGCACTCCTAGGCAACTTGGTGAAAAATGAATTGCTTTGTTATTTTTTTAGAAATGCCATCAGTAAGGTGACAACTAGAACAAGATGTTTAAAACTCTAAACAAAGACAATTGCGAAACTGTGAAATAAAGACAGCATTTCTTTTCTTGCAGCATTGTTACAACATGCAGTGCCGTCAGGAAACCATTGAAGTGCAGCACCAAATTTAATTTTGTCCTTTTCTCGTGATTACTATGACAATAGGTTGCATAGGAGTTTTCAAGAAACTCTGGACTACCAGAATTGTTGTTGAAACACTCCACCCTGGTACTAAGTAGGAACCATAATTCTTTCAGTGTTACTTTTCACAGAATGACCAACTGAAAATGAAGGCAGAGGGAAACAAAAAAATACAAACCAAAACCCTAACCCAAATCACCACTCTTCTACTTCACGGGATCAGTGATGGCTACTGGGCAAATTGCGTGGGGCCCAATGTGGACAATATGGCAAATATGTACTGGCTGAACATGCAGCTAGAAATAAAACCAAACAAGGTGTTGGTGTACACGTGGTATGGGATGAGGAGTAATAGAGAAAATGAAAACGGCATGTGTCAGCTGGGTGGTGTGTTCTCCTATGTGGTGTTGCACATCACCCCTCCCTCCCATAAAATGAACTCCAAAGGTAAAAGGGCTCTGAGAAAGCTGTCAGCAATTACTGGGTATTTGGGAAAATGCCATCATTAAAATATGACAGGAATGAAAAGTCTGAAATTACTTCCTTGGTTCAGGAAAGTAATGTGTGGGACATGATGGAAAGAAAGTAAAGTCGGGTTGTTTTGTTTTCCATGTCACACAAAGTTCAGCTGAATTACAAAGTGGCACATTCAAAGCTGATAAAAAAAGGTTTTTCCCCTTCTCACATTAAGAAATTAATTACCCCACACCACCAATGAAGTAATGAACTAGATTAAAAAAGGAACTGGACATTTGTATGGTTAAGAATGATAGCCACTTACAGGTTTGTGCAGATGTACTTTGAAAGAGAATTTGGATGAGATGCCAGCCACCAGGGTCTCAAGCAAGCTGTGAGGAGGCAGGTGGTCAGTCTGGGACTCCAACGAACCTGGCACTGCTTACCCTCACCCTGCTTCTGTCCTGGTTTACACCAGCCAGGACTGGAGGCAGGACACCCAAACCAGAGGCTGTGCTTGCTATTGTGAGTTAAATCTGCCAGTGATCATCCTTTGGCATCTGGGCCAAGAGGATGCAGACTGTTCCTTACAATATCCCTTGATGCTCAGCCTCCAAAGCTGGGTTGCACACCAGCTCCACTGGGAATAACTCAGTGGCAAGAAGCCAATAAGGAGATTGCTAGGTGGCTCAGGGGAAACATTTTTAGGGCTCCTACTAACTGTTTATAGGCATTCAGATTTCAACACCTGCTCAGTCATATCAGTCGATTAGTACATGTGTAGCCAGAGAGACTTGAGGTGTGTCTGGTAACAATGTTCCTCTACAAGAAAGATCTTACGTAACAGTATTTTGGCTGGCGTAGGCAATGGTTTCTGCTCTTTCATTCACATGCCTACTAATTCTTTGACACCACATCCACATTAAAATGTCTGAGGAGGCTCCTCTCCACCCCAGTAATACTCTGAAAGCAGCACTTTTTATACATACAACACACAATGGACTTGAAAGTCTTGTTACATGATACAGGATGCAAGGCAGTGATGATACAGCAAAAGAAAAACTGTTTGATGTTTAAATTGCAGACATCAAAGTCATGAAAGGGCATATGGCCAGCATTAAAATGTTTCTGAAGTGAGACAAGAAGCTGGGTGTAATCAGTATATTCTCTGGCCATTATTTGACTGTGAGGTACATTGGCCCATTTCTCCTTGTGAAGGATAGGACATGCAGAAAAGCAGGAGCTGTGTCTGCTCCTGAAACCTTCACATTTGAGTATGGAAGCCATAGCTAAGAGAACAAATAAATAAGAGAAGTGCAAAATAAGGTATTGTGCATGTGTACAAGTAAACACACTAAACAGGGTTTTTGTTAGAGCATTGTATATCAAATCATGCATCAAATCTTTTATTTTTCTAGTTTTATATACAGCCTTTAACTAATCGCACTTTACTTCTATCTTCCCGTACTTTGTCAGAATCACAGAGCTAAAATAACCTTTCTGCCTGTGTAAATTTTGGATTAAGCATACCTCCCCAAATGTATCTGAAGAGGTTTGTCATAGCTTCATGAATCCCTGAATTAGCAGAGGAAAACACTCCCAACCTGTGCCAGAATGAAAACCAGGCTTTTAAGAAATAAAGCAAGTGATTCATTCTTCCAGATAATTCCTACAGAGCGCAGTCTCATTAAAAATGATACAGTGACAAACTAATGATTATTATTTGGTTGCTCCTCCTCTCGTGACAGTATCTAGTTAAAAGTGACAACTGAAAAGGAAAAGTACATTATGAGTTTTTGAATATATTTAGACGCAGTAATAGATGTAGGTTTCTATATATGTGCATGGTCTTCATATGTACATATAGAGAACCAATACTGGGCTGTACTAAGAAAAAAATGAAGCCACACTCATCTTCTGCTATTCTTGTAGGAACTGTTTTCTGAAATAATTAACTTAAGCATAATACAAGAAAATATAACAAGAAATTAATTCAATGTTACTTACCATTTTATTTAAAAAAATTGGAACACTGATCTGAAAAAAACCTCAAAACAACTCAACCCCCTAACATTTAAAGCAACAGAAAAAAGCATTGAAAATGAGTAGTTTGGAACAAAAGTCTACTAGTGGATAACATGATTTAAGGCTAGGCTGCTGTACTGTTGTTGTTAGGGATGTATAATTCAGCACTTACTGAGCTGTATAGTATCAGGCCAGACAAAACATCTTCTGAACCTTGGCTGAACCAAAAGGTAGGCCATTATCTGTGTGGTTCTCAGCACGGCAGTCATTCAACCAGCCTCTAGGTACAGCACATGGACTGAGGACCCGGTCGGGCTGCTGTTGCTTGGCAGCATGCTGGTAAGTAACCAGGCACGCTTTGTTCCCTTTATGTAAGGCCTATTTTAAAGTAAAAGTCAGTAATATATGAGTGGCCAACAGTTCAAGGATGCATCTCATGGTCAGGTAATACACTCATGTACAAAGGGTTATTCTTTTAAAACTGCAAATGCATGAGGTTAAAATTGACATGCTATGCTTCAGTACTACAGGCATAACCCCAGAAAACAAACACCAAGATAACCGAACAGCGAGGAGAAAAAAAAATAGCTTTTTGACCCAACTGAAGTGATAAAATAAACTCAAAATTTCCTGAAATAATTCAGGAAATTGAAAGCTTTGGTTAAATTTGTTTAGGGAACAGCTGTAAATGAAAAAGTAAAAATCACAGAATGGTTTGGGTTGGACAGGACCTTAAAGATTACCTAGTTCCATCCCCTTGCCACGAGCAGGGACACCTTCTACAAAATGTAGGGGAACATTTTACTACACTTCTTTTATTGCAGGGTTTTATGATCTTCTTGTTCCTCCTCCAAACAAATTATTGAATCAAAAAATTCTATACACATCTGAACTAATACCAACTAGACTAGTAAACTAAAACAGTTGAAGAGGATGCTTCGGTGCACAGATTAACTGGAGATGGTGTTTCAGAAGAAAGTTGTTATTACTGTTCCAAGCTAACCTAATGATTCCTGGGCAATCTTTTCCCTATTTCTCAAGGGTTAATTCCAAAATCTTCAAGTTTAGCTTCTTCAAGAAGACTTGCCAACAATCTTTTTGCTTGTTTGCTTTTCCTCAGTGTTTTAAACAACTGCATTTTCAGTTAAATTGTCTCCACAGATTGGTATTATTTAACACCCATTCTTGGTTTCCTTTGGCTCTGTCATTGATTTTTAGCAGCTGCACCATCCCAGTGCTTGGAATGATGTTGTTAACAAAACACCAGCATACATGCTTATGAGATATTATGACACATTTGGGCTACAAATGCCTACAAAATTCACCGTGAACATGAAGAGGTCTACCTGAGTTCATCTCATGTGACAAGTGGAATGCAGACACTTTTCCTCTTACCATGCACAGTAAAAACTGCAAGGCACTCTTAGCACTAACCTAAATGGAAGGCATGGGACAGCCCTGAAAACTGCAGAAGTACATAGAATTTACTTTAGCTTTCCAGGTTAAAACCAGATATGCAGACTTGAAAGTATTAATACAATTTTGGTAAGACTTTAAATATGAGAGCTCAAGTTAGATTCAGCTTTGCTATGTTATTGTCTTTTTAAAGGCAAATTTAAATAGTGGGTTGTTTGCTTTTTCTTTGTTTGTTTGTGGTGATTTAATTTTTTTTGTTTGTTTGCATACTTGCTTTTCACAAGACTTGGAGAACAAAGGTTTTATGTGTAGGCTGAGCCAACATTTATGAGAGATGGAGTTTGAGATCTATAACCATCATATATGCTATGCTCACATGAAAAGAAAGGTAAAGCTTGATATACAGACCCCATGCAAATAATACTGTTATATGTCTGAAATCACTAGCAGTTATCAGGCTGGTTTTTAAGGAAGTAGACATTTGGAGCAAATATTTTGAGCTTTTAGTCATCCAGAGAAGATTGGCCACTATAAGAATAGAACTACCCATCTTTTTAGAACATGTTGTGTCAAACTGTATGTAGACAGATCCTAACGTTTCCAGTTTAAATCTGTAAGCAGTTGTATTTGTCAAGTGCAAACATTAAGCTTTGAATATTCTGATTTTTATGAGGGTAACAGATTCAACTTTTGCAGCCTTCAATTAATCCCAGATATTAAAAGCTCCTAAAGTACTTATTTAGCATGACTTGCATCTGTTAACTAAAAGTGAAAAACCCTATAAAGAACACAAACTGTGCTCAAGATAATTTGTAGTTGAGAAACTGAATGGTAATAAACTAATTGGAGAAGCCAAATGGATGCAGGTTTAAATCAATTCATTTCCATATTGAGAAATACAGGAGGGATTTCCGTCCAAGTTACTAACAAAGACAATTTTAAATAGTCCTTTTTTACAGCAATAGCAGTTAAACATACTTAGTGCTTTTCAGTTCCCATGGGATGAATATTGACTTAATAGTTATTGCTGAGGCTGAATGACTTCAGCCTCTTTACTAAAAGTTTCCTGTAGAATTTTGTCATTAAGACAGAGTTTACTGTATGTAACATACTTATATAATTCAATTGGGCTTAATGGCTCCTATCTACTTAATTTTATCCACTTTTCCTTCATATTTGGAATTGCATGAATATTTTGTCACATAAGTTTATAAAACAGAGGACAAATAGAACATAGTATTTTCATTTATACACAAAGATCTTGATTTAAAGCTACAGGAAACATCCAGATGTCTAAGAAGAATCAAAGTCTTTTATAGAAAACTTTTCTATTTAAATTCCATGTCTCATACATGGTGACAAAAGTATATTTTTGAAACCTGTCCAAATCTCAAGTATGTTTGTCTCTCACTCTGCCCTCCTCCAAGCAAATGAGCCAATTTTATACATATCTACAGTATTTAATAAAGATGCCCAAACCAGTCACATTTTTTACAGAAATGTTTCAGCACTTAAAATAAAGAGAAACGATTTGTTCTCACTCAGACAGCAAAATTAAATGGAAACATAACAATCTTGTGAAAAAAGAATGCATTAAACCAAATCTCTCTGTGGGGAAAGGCAGCATCTTCATATTATGATTTAACAAAAACAACAGCTTAATTCAAGCAGTTAAGAACTTTGTTCTTATTTAAATGCTTAAATGTTTGCCAGTTAATCATACCTGGTTGATAATTAATCGGTACTTCTTTTGAAGTCTGATTTAGTATTTTGTTTAACAAAATATCAGAAGTTATTCAATAGGGTTTTCTATAAAGTCTTTGGCTACATACACTAAGGAAGTTAAATACACATGAAAGCTATGAACTACAAGTACCTTAAAAACAGTACACATTTACAGATTATACAAGGATCAGAGTGCAAAGGTGAGGAAAGAGTTATTATCAAGGTCTAAGTTACTTACAACATCCATTTTTACATCCAAAACTGAAGGCTGCAGACAAAAAGTTTGAGATTCTTAGGTTTAGAAATCTCTTTGCAGAGCTTCTTGACCACCTAAGATGGCCACAAACTAAACTGCTGCTTCATGTAATGTTATCACTTTTAATTATGACATATAACCTGCTATGCCTGTCTCCTTTTTTTTTTTCTTTTGAAGAATGTAGTTCAGAAACTGCTCATAAAGAACAGAAATACTGGTTGTATTCCCATATGGAATTATAACAATTTTAGATTCTTTTATGCCTTTTGAAGATATTTCATAAGCAAAATATGAAAGCAGAAATCCACATCAGTCCTCAGAAAAAGCTTAGCGTTGTGGTGATTCTGTGAACATGCTTAATTTTCTTCTTGCAGCATTTTTTCTATTTCTTTATCCCAGTTTTCATCACGCTTTTCTGATTCTGTTACCACCTCATACTCCTGAAGCTCTTGCTGCAATTCCTTTTCCCAGTCAGCGGTTTCTTCTACAAAAGATAAATAATGTGTAAGAATTAACTTGATAATATAGCATGTAGCTTATTTACATAAAAGTAGATGAGTTTGCACTCAATCTCTTTCATATTCCCTAAGCTTTATGAACAATTCTCCTTAAAATCCAAAGAAACTTCAAGACCAGACATTTCATCATCTTATTGACCACAAACAGGAATTAATTACTATACAAGTCTCTATTCCTATGTGTGTACTATAATAAAGATACAAAAAGTAAATAGGTGGTTAATTGAAACAGGCATCCCTTTGCAAGCTCATTTCCTACAGTCTTTCAGTTTAATGTCAACCAAATCTCCCTTTGTACTTTTAAATCCCCAGCAAAAATTTAATGAAGTTCATAAGTTTGTTGGATATACTCTTACGGAGTTAAACAAAACAAAGCCAAAACCTCAAAACCAAGATCAAATACTGTGGATAATTTAGAAAAAGCAGCAGGTACTCTTCTTGCTGACATCTGTAGCTAGGCAGGCTCATTTAATCAGTGTTAAGGGTAATCGTATTTCATACTTCAGGGCAAAAAATGAGTCAGAAAGCATTCCTGTGTTGTTAATCTGTTTTAATTAGCTCTACCTATCATATGCAAGAGTATGGGGGAGGAGATGGGCGTCTGATGCGTTACATGTTGGTTAGTACTTCAGCCTAGATATGGAGGTACATAATTCCATAGTCCAAGTCACTATGGAAGCTGAGATTTTTCCAGCGTGCTGCACATTAATGACTTAGTGAAACACTTCCATCAAAAAGCTAGATGCAAAGAACTGATACTACTTATTAGAATTCTTCAAGCTTGGCTACATATTGCAAAAACACCCTACAACTTCAGAAAAACAAGGATTCAGCAACATAAAAACCATATTTTAAGATTAATTCTGAAAATTATATTATGATAAGCATCTACACATACAAGTGTCTTCACAGTAAGCTGTTCATTGCGTGGACAGAGCCACATTATCACAGATTGGTTTTATGCTTTTTACACTGATACTAGTTCTTCTGAATTATTTTAAAGTATAAGCCCCATTTTATTTCTTCTCATCCTTCTCAAAGCTATTTCTTATATTTTAACTTTTCCAAATGTGTGAAAAACATCTGACAGCAGAGGCATCTGCAAGCTCACAGTCTGGTGCAAATACTGCCTTTTTAGCTGGTGTAACAAGAAGAAAACATTGCCTGACTTTCAAATACTGTACTTTACGTCCAGGATGTCAATTAAAGAAAGAAAAACTTGTACACATGGAAGACCTATGGAAGAGAAGGCAGGGAAAGGAGAAGGTAGACAGAAAAAAAGATATTCTACTGTCAGTTTCATAAAAGAGCCACTTTAAGAAGGTTCTTTGGATATAAATTCCTCACAGCTAGCATTTTGTATAAGACACAGTTTAACTATGGTGAGAATTAGCATTAATTTCTGCAATATACTGCAGGTCATTTCACTCACTTTGAAGCAGGGTAATAAAAAAAAAAAATAATCTACTTTCCTAAATTGAATTAAATTATTTATTACATCAACCTGTCTTAGAATTTGTGTATTTAAGATACAAAATGTAATAATAGCTGTACCTTCTACTACTGAAGTCTCTTCTTTCTTTTTGTCTAGGACCAGTTGTTCCATTTCTTTTCTTAGGTCTTCCTGATTCAGATTACAGGCATCAAAGGCATCACTCACAAATTCTGATACACCTGGACTCGTGGAAATCTCTTCCTCGTCCTGCAGTAAGACAGTTTTGTATAAGCTTATGCAAAAAGGGGGGAAAAACGCCATACTTCCATTTATGTGACTGTCTTTTAGATAGTTAGCAAAGAAAGCAAACCAAATGCATTACTTTTAAAGAAAAATAGCCCACAAAGAAAAATAGTTGTAAAAGTATTTTTGTACAGAGAGAGATGTTAGATAGTTGTACTGAAAATTATCTGCTTTTCATCCTAGGCTCCTTTCTATGTTCTCCTAACTTTAACTCTGTTTCTGTAATCTTCAGGAACAATAATAAAACAGTACTAAATTGTAGTAAAAATTTAGTCATAGGTACAGTTCTCTACACACAAGTAAGATTGAGAGAATTGTTCTTTGTAAATCTTTCTAGCTTAATTTAGTCCACTGCATATTACCTGCAAGTGAACTCACAGCTCTGCTTCTGCCAAGAGTGTTTGCTGGCACTGATTTTACAATTCAGAAATGAACAAGGGTCATTATGTATCTAATTTAAAGGTTTTTAAAGTATCAAGCAAAACTCTTCTTGCTGTTACAGTAAAATAATGTTGCTATTACATTGTATCATTTAGATTTCCTATACTTAAGCCTAACAACTGCTTAAGAGTTGGACAGAACATGGATCATGAATATATTTTTATGAAGGCATTCCTCATGTCTAAATACAGTGCAAACCTACTCAAAATATTTTGGAAATATCACTCTTCAGAGTGAAAATGTGTCTTATTATAATGTGCAGGATACTACTGAAAGTATTGCTTAGATAAACTACTGTTTCCTCTTTTGAAAAGGAGTTTAAAGTGCATGCACTAAAAATTAGTATCACAGCAGGACAGCAGCAGGTTAGGACTGTCAGATATTATATTACTATGGCTTCATAGCACGACTTGCTCAAACTCCCTGTTACCTATAAGTAACAGTTTCACATACTAGATATCAGATGAAATATAACAGCATCTTTACCTCTTGAGATTTTATTTGAGGCTTTATTGTAACAGGTGGTGTTTTTGGCCGTACTGTTTCTATTAAAGGGAAAAAAAAAAAAAAAAAGGTAGATTACATTTAAGTATTTAAAGATCTAATTTAATCCACATGCCTATTACATGTATAAGAAAATAATTTTTTTAAGTTTTAAGGAATCCTGGTGGTTAAATGCTGAATTCAGCCATAGATAAAGCATTTGCAACAACAAAATGGAAGAGAAACCATTTTCTATTTTTAATTAAGACAAATTTAGCAAACCATTTCCTCATTATGACTCTAAAGTTAAATCACAGGAACCCCCTGCCCCTCAAAACTATCCAGAGAACTATGTAAATGGGAACAGTTGGGAATCTCAAAGAATGCCTTCTTTCAGGTAGAACACTTACAGATTGCATCACATGTCACAAGATCTTCAAAGTTACAAACATGTAGACCTGGCTGGGTACTACCACTGACATGTGCAGTAGTTAGCTCTTCAGCATACCAGACTATGTTTGTATGCAGAGCCCAAAATGCACATAAGAAGAGTGTTCCTCAGCCTTACCTTCTTTCACACAGTCAAAGAAGTCACCAAAAAGAAAAACCAAAAAACAACCCTAGAAGTGGATGCCAGTTTCCTAAGAAAACTCACTGTGCATTCTGTATATAATAGCATGGTGCTAGGAAGACAATGATTCTTTACAAGCAAGGACAGATCTTTTTCTTGGCTGGTAAAGGAACACCCAAGCTTTTTTCCTCATGCAACTAGCAGGGTAGAGGAGTCACAATAAAGAGCCAGGTGGCTGCAAGAACAATTAACATACAGGGAAGGTTGTGGTAGTGATGGAATGCTTGCTTAGCAGTTCTATTTGTTTAAACACGCAACGCTGCTCTGAGCTTGCAGCTCTGCTTACTTCAATGTGCCCAGGTGGACCCTTCCTGCTTACTCAGCAATTTCTGAAGGGGGCATTATTTTTTTTAGGTTTTATTTTTAGAATTAAGATCAGTTCTAATTAAAATAACTCCTTAATTGGTAGCTATCATTGCTTATACAGCTCATCTACTCTATGCCCACTGTTTTATCCTCTCTTCCTTCACTTCGTCTTCCCAGTCTTCAGAGGACCTGTTACTGCACCCAGCTCCACAAACAGACTCCAGCACTTCTAGTTCAGGGAGGCTGTAGAACATGGCACTCTTTGCTGTTCAGTACCAAGTGCCCAAAGCACCCTGCAAGAGAGGTGCTTCAAACTCCATCTGCTGCTCTCATGCAAAAGTGGCACAGCAGCTCTGCACTGGGCCATGCACCAGTCTGATATGACTAACATACCATTAGTCGTGTGCTGGATCTACCGGCCTGGCATTGTCTCCTCCACTGCTGATGTGTTCTCTGCACTGAGGTAACTCCACTGCCACATAAATAGTTACTAATACCTGGAGAAGGACTAGAACTTCACATTTTGTTATAGATCTTACATAGTCTCTACACTAAGATCCATATGTCCCTTCGTCTTTCCTTTCACATCAACCATACTGATTCTACTTTGTGAAAACAGCAGGTAAGGAGGTGACAGAGATAAAAATAGAAGGCAATTAATTCTATTTTATAGACAGTCAGCTTTAAGAAGAAACTCTTAACATTATGAAGAGTTACCAACAGGCAATTACTTGTTAACCTCCAGTTAGGAAACTGAACCTTCAAAAAGGTTCTTTAAATCAAAAATAACACTGATGATTCAGAGCTTCCCAAGTCTATATGATTTTCAAATCAAACAAAACACGCATTTACTAGAGTCTGGTAAATGTCCCTCTGCCATTACAAAATATACAGTCATTAGGACAGTAAATCTATCTGCATATCCTGTACTGGTCTTCTGAATTTTATAACATCTGTAAGAGGTCAAAAGATTGTGCTGCCTTTTTTTTTTTATTTAGACGAAGGTATGTCTTGTTTTCAGTCACAATGGTAATTTTACTATTATCCAGCAACTTTATCTTCAACTGGCAATTTCCAAGGGTTTAGCTGACTCAAAGACAACAGTTTTGTTGTTCAACAGGGTCAGTTGCCACCTCTTCTGTAGAGTTGAGCCACTTCAAGTAAAGCAGCTAGTTTAGCAAATGTGAGCACTGTGCTGTTCAAAGACAAACAAAAAAACCCAAACAAACAAAACCCCACAAATAAACCAACCAACCAGCCAAACAAACAAACAAAAAACCAAAACACTCCCCCCAAAAAGATTATGCTGCTCTAGGAACTTACAGTTTAAGACTACCCATTTAATTACATATTTAGCTTACATAAAGGAATCCCTCAGCACTGTGATTAACGATAGACTAACTTTGATTTGACCTGCCAGTCAGCCACGACAGTGGCAGCTTGCTTTTCTTTTCTGAAATTGGTTTACTGAAGTGACGACATGCAGAAACCGAAATAAAATAAAAAGCTCAGTGGAAAGGGGAAGCAAACTAATAACAGACAGACTTCAGTCTTATAAACAACAGTTAAGAAAGTATCTTCTGGCAGAATTTATGCTTCTAATCTTTCCAAATGCAACCTTTTCCTCTATACAAAGGACTAAATGAAAGGATCGGACACTCAAAAACCTATTGTGAGGCACTAGAGAAACCAGAGGAGAAGATAATCACTACTTTTAATAGTCTATAATATAATCCTATCAGTTGGTGTAATTAAAAAACCCAGAGCAACAGAAATTAAAAAAAAAAAAAGTGAATAAATAAAAAAGCCAAAAAAAAAACAAGCGAAGAAATACAAGAAAGAAAGAAAATTTGATAAATGCACTTAGATGCCATTTAGGTGCAAAAGTTTATGAAATTATGAGAATTCTAGCTATCTGTTGAATTGATACCACCTGTATAGGGTAAGAGTGAACACAATTTGCTCACAGAAAATGGCAAAAATGGGAGCTGAATATGGCGGGAGTGTACAAGTTACATGACCAGGGAAGTAGGAAATGAGCCCAAATACAGTCTGCACTGAAAAGTAAAGACTAAAGTTTTCTGTTATGATTAAAGAGTTAGTGTAGGACATTTAAGGGTAGCTCTTTTACATGTGGGATAAAAATTAAGTCTCAGCTTCCATAAACGATTAGTTGTTTCTCCACATGTATCATATTTTCTCTATCACTCTTCTGTTTCTACGGTGAGAAAAAGAATACGCTTACAAAACTATGCGAACAGTAAGTAAAATCACTATCATGTAATTCTCACCTTTTTTTAAACCTGCACATATTTTAAATTAAAGGTACAGAAGAAAAACCCCGAACACAAGTCCTGTACTCCTTTGCTTAAAGCAGTCTTTTGAAGTACAATAAGCAAAAGAATTACATCATTATAGTAAATGCCTAAGTAGTTTTGGGCTATCTGTATGCTGTCTTTCTCAACCTTCTCAGGGAGGGAACCCTGCTCCCAACAGCACACTGCTGTGTGCTGGCAACAGTTACTCTCTTCAAAGGCTAGCATCCTCTCAAGTGTGCATGGCATGTGGTCACTTGCCAGAGATCTGCCTAGATCTCTGTGGTCCGTGTAATACGATCACAAGGCCACGCTTTTTTTAAGCTTACAAAGCCTGAAATAGCATGAGTAGTGCTTCTGTGATTGACAGCATGCTGCTCAACATGGGGACATGTTGCCATGTTTTGACTGTATAAAGCCCATTGGGACAGGAGACAATTGTCTTGGATAAAAGAAGTCAGAATTGGTGCTTCTTGGTCTGCAGTAGATTCTGGAGTGATCTGTCCTGCCACCATTGCTTGGAATATTACTTTTTTCATTCTAGATAAGGATCTTGCCTCAAGAAGAAAAACACCAATATGAAAAGATATATTTGAAGGGAGAAAAAAAGAAATTAATAGCGATCAGTTTGCTGTCAGTCAGGACTTTGTGTCAACAGGACTTAAGCATTAACTATTTCATGGATGATGACAAATTTTTGATGTAGGGGATATGAAAATCTGTTCCAAGATGCAGCAAAGGCTTTCTCCTTCTGCCTAATGCCTACTCAACCTGCCAAGATCCTTCAGGTGTGTAACCAGGTGTGGTAAGCATACCTAGCTTAAGCTAAGATTTAATAAGCTACTAGTTACTTTTTGTGTCTTTGCCAATAACTGCTTTCTACTCTTTAAGCTGCATATACTCTTCCTTGCAGAATTTGTTTACATGCAGATAAGATGTCAAGCGGTTCTTAGAGGGTCATAAAAATCATCTGTATAAACCGATAAATGTAACTGAAGACACTTACGTTGAAGTGGATTTTCCATCTCAAGGTTAAATCCCAAGTAGCGTCCTGGTCTCTATCTTCCTCCACTTCTATAATATACTGAAGAACTTTCTACATCCTGCAATCATCTCTGCCTCCACCACCACAATAATTCTACCCCCGTATCACTCATTAACTTCTGTTTGGCCTGAGGTCTAAGCAAAAGCTAAGAGCAAGCCATGTGCCAGCTGGCTAGGTTGGCTAGTACCTGTTGTCTTACTAGGTGAACCAAAGTTACCTCCTACTACTTTTTGACAAGTCAAAAAAAGCACACCAGAGACACTAGGGGTCTTGAGCTGCTACAAGCCATGTACAAAATTTTATCTCGAGATTTCTACTCTTCTGACAAAGTTGGCTGAAATCGCAAAATGGTTTAAAACCACTAGGAGCCTCCTCTTCCCCAATCTGGACAAACACACCGAGTATGACAAGGGAAGCCCTAATTTAGTAAGAAACCCAGAATAAAAATTCAATGTCACCTGATGTACACCACCAGTATGTCTGACGCTAACTTAATGAGCTGTCCTAAAACAAATCCTTTCCATACCTTTCAGTTGACTATCCTCTTCTCTGCCTTTGTTCTCTTCTTTTCCGGCTGCTTGCTGTTGAGCAGCAAGTGCAGTGAGTTGTGCAGACTGTTTAATTAGAGACACCCTGTAGAAATAATTTCTCCAGAACACCTCCTCCTTTACGCTAGAGAGAACAAACAAATTTGGATTACTACATTTGGAAATATGGTTCCTTTTAACACCTAGCAATGAAATAAATTTGCAGAGGGACGAAGTAGACATAGGTGCCATTTAAGTAAAAACTTTAAAAAGAAGTTTGTAACATTAACACAGTTTTAAAAAAAAAAAATCTATCATTGTAGAAGTTCTTGATCTCTTACAAGACAGTTACAATTAACTTAAACATATAATAATGTTATGACTTTAGAAAAGCTTAACAGCAAGCTGCAATATATAATCTGGAAAAACAGAATAGCATAATATCTCTCTTATCACAGTATGTGGGGAGTGAAGTTACCTTCCTGCCCATTCAGGCAAACAGTGACTACTGAGACTAAGAACAGAGGAAAAAAACCTATTAAGCAATGTAGAATAGGCAAAGACAGCATGACCAGAAGCTGAAGACAGAGCATCAGAGACAGATATGATGAAGACCTAGAGTATTTAGGACTGACAGTAGCAAGCAACAGCAGGGAAGGCGGCAAATAAAATGAGAAGCTGGGAAGCTTTATATAAAAGGAGGAGACTTAAAGACAGAAAAGCTCACAAAGATGATGTTTTCTTTTCTGTTTCCATCCTTAGACAGGAGACTAATGTTAGGAACTCCTACTTAACAAGAATGTTGACCTGTGAAATAAGCTTTAGGAGCAGCATCTGGAACTGGACCAGGAAGGAGAACAGCACTTGAATAAAGCTGGGATCAAAAAACCATAGTGGAACAGGCAGTAACTGCTGGGACAAAGGCCTTATGGATCTTTTCGTTAGGTCCACTAGAAGGATGGCAGTTGCAACACGCAGCTTTTCCCACTGCCTATTCAAAACCAGTTTTTCTGACTTGCACTGCTACTGTTTTGTGATGCATTCTTTTACCATTTCTCCAGGGGGCCTCTGACTCTCTCTAATAACCTTTTTGGGGTGTCAGTTACACCAACAGTTCTAAGCACTTTTGTTGCTGCATTTACCATGGTTTTGGGAAAAAGATTTTCAATTAACTTAGCACACTGAATACAGAAAAAAATTAAGGATTCTCCCATTTGTAAGTCAACAAGTCCTTATTAGTCTGAATGCCTAATGTATCTACTTCTGTTCTTTCCTCCAACTACTAAACCACAATGCACATGCAATATTTCATGCATTTTAAATTAGATAAAAAATACAGAGGATGTACATAAAGAATTGAACAAAGTGAAAATAACAAGGAGTAATTTATGAATATATACAGACACATCAGAAGCACAAGGATACATAGTTGTAAGGGCTAGAGCACCTCTCTGAAGACAGGCTGAGACAGCTGGGTTGTTCATCCTGGAGAAGACTCCAGAGAGACCTTAGAGCAGCCTTCCAGTAACTAAAGAATAATTACAACAAACCTGGAGAGACTTCTTAGAAGGGCATGTAGCAATAGGATAAGGAGGAATGACTTTAAACTGAACATAGGTCGATCTAGATTAGATATTAGGAAGAAGTTCTTCACCGTGAGGGTGGTGAGGGACTGCACAGGTTGCCCAGAGAAGCTCCATACCTGGAAGTGTCCAAGGCCAGGCTGGATGAGGTTTTGAGGAACCTGGTCTAGTGGAAGGTGTCCTTGTCTAAGGCAGGGGGGTTGGAACTAGATGATCTTTAAGGTCCTCTCCAACCACAACTGTTGTATCATTCTATGATAGTAACCAGCAGAAATTACTTACTGTTTGGGAACGAGATCAAACCTCATCCTATTGAGAAGTTCATCTTCCTGTAACATCACCATTGCAACAGGGTACATTTGATCAAAGTCAAAATTAAACTGCACACCTGCCGGAGGATCCCGCAGAAAATTTCGTTTATCCTTTGAAGAATATATTTATGGTCATTAACTGATATCAGAAAAAGGATATCATATTTCACACACAAGACCAGCAATGGAATCCCAGTTCCCACATAATTTTATCATACCACAAAGCTGCAAAGCTTTTGTTATTGGCTTTATTACTGACCCCAGTAATACTGGGGATCTCCTCTGGCTCAAGTTGATCCTGAAGGAACTATTCAGTCTTTCATGATCAGTGCGGTGACATACACATTAAAAAAGGACATTGAAAATACATAATCTAATGCCAGCCAAAAAAAAAAAAAAAAAAAAAAGGGAGGAAGTTTTAACTTCTCTATTAGGAAAACTTTAAATCGTACAGGAAATGAAATACTCACTGCTGATAAGGCCAGTATTTGCTGTTGAATTGTCTCTTCTTCATTGCTGTCTACCCAGGGAGGTACCGCTGCTTCTGTTATTGAAAGAAGGAAAATAATTGCATATGTATTACTTGAACAAAACCCGCCTTAAATTAACATATAACAAAAACAAGCCATCATTTCATTTTCCTAAATTAAGCACATGGGACATGAGAGAAACTCTAAGAATGAATTTTTGCTTATCAGAGGTAAACTAGCTAAATATATAAACAATTGCCAATTTCTGTTATTGTAAAACTGTGGGATTTTCTTTGCAGTGTGCATCACTCAACTTGGTACCTCTTAGTTATTGAATTAGTGCTGTAAAACTGGTTAAGTTGCCTGCAAACAGAGATATCTAGGTTCACTTTAAATGTGTTAACTTTGTCTAAATTAAGTTTTAAAAATAATTATATTAATTTTCTAACACCCAGAAGACACCAATTCTTTAATGATGGAGAAAATATTATAAATTACATGTTATACACTGAATAAGCATACTTGAGGTCAGCTGACTTATATATTTACACAGATACTTCCAAAATAGTTCTATAGACTGTATAAGGAGGAAAATAAACTATTGTAGATCTACAGAAATCTACTAATCTCTTCACTGTCAATGCAAATTCAGTCTATAGAGACATTATGATGCATCTGTAACAGTTAATTCTTATGCACTTTAACTAGCACTGCTTATCTGGCTATGCATCTGACATCAGTAAGATCTTTCATGCACATGGATTCCCATCTGATGGTAATGCTTCTTTTAGTAAGCCACCTGTTAGTCCTTCTTTTGCCAATCTAGCTACCTATTCTCATAGAACTTTCAGAAATATATTAACAGATGACAAAGTTTACTAACAGAGACAAAAAGACAGAAATACAGACAAGTGCAATCACATAAAAAATCCTGCAGGAAGAAATCAGACTAAAATATTAATTGTGGACAGTATGCAAAATTTTAGAACAATCCATTTAAAAGCAGCTCTTTTTCAAGATTAACAGTAGAGCCCCTAATTACTCTAACTGCAAGAAATTACTGCATCCATGTAACATGTTAAAGGAGATAAAAGCCAATGACGAAATGCAACATAAAAAAAAATGTGTGCTTATTTTAAAGTTTCAAACAGATCCACTGCAGTTAATAGTACATGGGTGGGTAACTCAAAGGATTTAGATCACAGATAATTATAAAGCAAATGATCTATGGGAATGCAAAAAAGCAATTATGCCTAGTAAAGTACAGTAAGTAAGCAGAGCAACACCTACAGCGAACCAATTAAATACAACAGTGCAAACCCTAACACATGCTTTTAATTTCATTATGAAAATGTGACGATTGCTAAAGCTCAAAAGAGAAATAATCAGCATGCCTGTTTTCAATAAATACACAGGCTTAAGATTCAAAACAATAAGAAATCAGCTTTGCTAGCACAGTGATCTTTGAGTTAATTTCAGAAAGCTGAATTTGGTTAAAAAAGCAAATCTAAACCAACTAGATAATTTAACACTAACCTCACTTAAAAATGTCATCTTCCTATTCCATGACATACTTTAAGTTGTGCCATAATGTGTTTCATTAAACAGAGTTTTGATAGATTAGGTTTAGATATAGTTTAATTATCCAGCTTCCAGCAAGTTTTAGCGTATGCAATGTATATGCAAAAAAGCATACATTACCTGATTTTTTTGTTTGCTGCTCTTGGACAAATTTTTTCTGTTCCTTCTGAAAATCTCCAATAATTGTCTGAAATAAAAATTACGGAACCACAAAAAAAAAAAAAAAAAAAAGAAAAAGGAAAAAAAAAAAAAAGAAAAATCACTCCTTTTGTTTCATGTTCACTCAGAAAGTGCTTTCAAATACACTGCAGGATCATGTTCTTCTATCCCTGGGGGCCCTTTTTATAAGTTAGTTAAAAGTGTTCCGCATAAATCATACGTTCCCCTTTACTGAAACATTTCATTTTGCCTTTAAAAGTTTAAACTATTGCATACGCTTTCAAAATTATATTTAGAGTTGTATCAAGATCAAGGGACCAAAAAAATAAGGGAGGAAAATCCTAGCTGCTAATTTGAACATTAGCACACTACACATATACACTTACTGCCTTACCATATCAAATACAGACAACACAGACTGTTTAAAGATACTCTTTGCCTTACAATAGAGTTTAGGAGTTGCTCAAGAAATATATCCACTGCAATAAATCAGACTTGTAAAATTGTTAAGTATTATTTATAGAATGTTTGCTTGGCTGAAATAATTTCTCCATTTCTGTTGACGACAAGTTTTCATCAAAAAATTATGTTCAGAAACATCCTGTACTGAATTTGGAATTAAAAATAGAATCATCTCAGAAGTCAGCATGCCAAAATCTAGTAGTAACAGTGCAGATGTTCCGTAGTTGAAAGAAGAGGCAAAGAAACCATGAAGCTAGAAACGAATACTTAAACAACTCACAAAATACAAGATTTTATACAGTGAGGTCTGTGGCTTAACAAGTTGCCAAAAAAGAACACAAGTCTTTAAGCCTGATAAATTGCTAAAATTATTTTTTCCCTTCAACAACACAGCATTTCAATTTAACACCAGTGAGAGATGCCTTAAAGAAATATTACCACATGCCAGATTTGCCATGTTTTGACAATAGTAAGAAAACATATTTTAGACCAAACGTCTAGAAATAAAATACCTTATCAATGATACTATCAATTTTTCCTTCTTCTACAGACTTCTTTATTGTCTGTGCTGTTTCAGCAACGGATTCAGATATCTTTTTTGTAGCGGCAGTGGCAAAATTGAAGAGGTAACCTTTCAAAATAAGAAAGAGAAAGATGTGAAAAAAAAGATCCCTTTACATCCAGTTCTCTTACTAGATATATTTTCCTTTCTCTAATCATTTGGACACTTACTTGAAAGCTACTTTCCAAATCATTTAATACCACTTCTGACCTCCAAAGAACTCCTAAAATCCTATTTATCCTCTCTTAGTTCATATTCTTTAGTGATGATGATCAAACTGTATGTTTGATCACAACTTTCTGCAAGTCAAACTTTCACACATGAATCTTGTTTACCAAATTAATGGTCCTTGAAATACCGCTTTCCAATGAATGTTCTGAAGCAAAAGAAAATGTCTTTCCTAATTTCATATAAGTATTTCAGAGACATCAAGGAGGAAAGTAACTTTAACAACAGTATTAAAACAGGGTGGTGATTTTGGTCTTTTTAAGAAAATCAACATATGTAATAAAGTCTCCCGGAGTAAGACAACAAATGCATGAAACATTCCAGTCAAGTAAAATTTGAGATTTCTTCAAAAGTCTTAAGATAGAAGTTTATTCCTGTTGTTTACTCTTTTTCTATTTTGCATTGTCTTCTTCTTTTTAGTCTCCTTGAGAGGCACTACTGCCCTGTTGGCTTACTTCTGAATACGTTCAGCGCCAGAACAACAGTAACAAGTATTTCCAAAGACTAACCAGCATTTCATTGTATTAGCAGTGCTGAAGTAAAGAAAGGTGGCAGGGGGAGAACTATGTGGCACAGGCAGTTACAAGCAGGAAGATGTATACTACAAACCTTCAGAAACATTAAATACCAGTTTATTGACAATGGATTTTAAAATAACATTGGTATTATTTCCTCAGGCAATGACACTGTCACAAGTACTTTATTACATTTGAACAGTTGTATTATGACTTAAGATTACAGTTACAGTGTATACAATAATAAAATATTGGTAAGTGCCACTGTAAATATAATAACTGCAGATGGATCTAGACAGACTGGAGCATTGGGCAATCATCAACAGCATGAATTTTAACAAGTTGAAATGCTGGATTCTACACCGGGAACAGAGTAATACCAGACACAAGTATAAATGGGGAGAGGCTGGAGAGGAGCCCTGCAGAAAGGGACCTGGGGGTGTTGGCTGACAGCTGGCTTAATCTGAGTCAGCAGTGTGCCCTGGCAGCCATGAGGGCAAACTGCATCTGGGGTGCTTTACACACAGTATAAGTAGCTGGCCAAGAGAGGCAACTGTCCTGATTATATCCTGATTATATCCTGATTTACTCAAGATGTGTAGCCTCACCTCGATTACTGGGTGCAGTTCTGGGCCCCACAACTTAAGAAGGATGTGAAGGTCCCTGAATGCGTTCAGAGGAGGGCAAGAAAGCTAGTGTAAGGGCTGGAAGGAATGTCCTATGAGGAATGTCTGAAGACTTTGGGGTTGCCTGGGTTGGAGAAAAGGAGGCTGAGAGGTGACCTCTCATTGCTCCCTTCAGTTTCCTGAGGAGGGGAAGCAGAAAGATCTGCTGATCTCTTCTTTCTGGTATCCAGGGCTTGGACACTTGAGAATGGTTCAAACCTGCACCAGGGAGGTTTAGACTGGACATCAGGAAACATTTCTTTGCTGAGAGGGTGAAGAAACCCTGGAACAGACTTCCTAAGGAGGTGGTCAAAGCCCCAAGCCTGTCAAGTGTTTAAGAGGCATCTGGACAACACCTTTAATAGCACACTTGAACTTTTGGTAAGCCTTGAATTAGTCAGGTAGTTGGACTAGATGTGGAAGATACCTAGATAAAAGGGACCATCTAGGTCCATTCCAACAGCAACAGCCTACTCTATTCTAATTCTATGGTTAGAAATAGTAATGGTAGATCTAAACTGCATAGTAACTATCAAAAATATTTGAGGCATTGGTAAGAATGAAAAGCACGTGAGATGATAAGAAATGTTTTAGTTATTCCTGAGATTTTACTTTGACCTTTATACAGGGGACTTTAGAAACCCCCTAGTATTTCTGTTTCAAACAAAACCTCTCAAATTCCTTCTCAAGACCTCACAAAGATTCCACTTTCCTTATGGGTTAGAAATGTAAGAAATAACCCTGAAATGCAAAAAAATGCGTTATTTTAAAATGTAGCTGTTAGCCACAGGTAGAATGAATTATTTCAGAGCATTCATGTCACCTTTTGGAAACCTGACTGTTCTTTCTGGCATATAAAATATTCTGTCATTATGATATCACCTCTGATATAAATACTGAAATATGCAGAGGTCTAGCCAGCCCTTAAGCAAGTTATTTTTATAGGTAATTTCTAGTTATAAGCCACAGAAAGGCAGCAACCAAACTTCCTTCAAGTACTTGCTAGCATCTTTCATACCTGCTATCAGGCTTTACAACCCATCACATGCTTCATGTTGTAAAAATACCCACCTATCTTCTGCACTTTAGATATAGACACATTCTATATAGATACATACTATTCTCCTTATGACAGCAGAAGCAACAGTCTACTGAATTGTTTCCTTCCTACCAGATTGTATTGCTTGTTTTCTGTATCCCTGTAAACTCTCATATGCAATTGTTTTAGGTGCAAAAGGTGCTGAAGCATTTGCTGTCCATCAACGTTTTGATATTGTTGGGCAAAGTGGTTTTGGTCAGTCCTGGAACCAGTCGGAAAAACAAAATGCTTTTTATTTCCATTAAGGGCAAATTTTCTTCTGAACTAAAGTACTTTAAAGTTCAATAAGAGTTGGTACTTTGCCTTAGAAAAATAAAATTGGTGGTAAACAACATTTTCACTTTCAAGTGACCAAGAAGCTTTCCCTCCCTCTTACAAATCTATGCCCATATTAAGAACATGTATCTAGCAATATATCCAGTATTAGTTCACACTGGCAAACTCTCCTAACCTTTGTAAGGACACAAGTGTGGGGGGGAAGTTACGTAAGGCTTCAGTTTTACCAGGAAAGTTCTTTATGTGCAAGGGGAACCTCTCCACATAGCTACACGGGTTGTTAGTCATGCAGATATTTCCAGAGTTATCATGTGTTAAAACAATGACATGCAAATCTTTATGAAAAAGCCTTTTCACCACAATCTTCTCTAGTGTCACAGACAATGAATCACTAAACAAAATTCTCATTTCCAGAGCAAATTACGGTCTGAACCTTTCCATGTGTAACAGTCAATACTTACTTTTCCTCTGAAATTTAAAGTCTTTTCTCCATCCTGAACACTGACTACCAGATTAGGATTGCTTTACAATAACCAGATAAGTATTCAACCAAACTACACACATAAAATGCTGCAGCTCTGACAGCCCAAGGCAGAGCACAGTGAAGAATCGTATCTGACTAATGTTTCAGGTGAGATTGATCCAGCATTTCAGAGCACCATAAAAAAAAAAAAAAAAAGACACTCTAGCAAGGACCATGGAGCTGTACTTCAGATTAATTTTATCTAAAAATCTACCATAGTAAAGCAGAATTCTTACCTATAGCAAATTATAGCCTTGCCTCATTACAGATGAATTCAACAAAATTAAACTCCATTCCTTTCCTATAAAAAGAAAAAAATCACAGAAACGTCCCACCAATTTGAGGTACATTATATGTGCGTGACTTCTCCCAATGGAAAATGTTAACTTAGTAACAATTCTGAAAAAGACAATAACTGAAAGGAGTATTTGTAGTCATTTACTTGGGTCATATTTTAAACACTGAAGAATTTTGTTTTGTTTGTTTAATGTGTTTTGCTTTGCAGTGAGGCAACATTCCTTACCAGTGCACAGAATTGTGTGCAATAAAATATATCTCATTGCCAGTAAGTACTAAAACAAATCTATGAAATACAGAAAAATGATGAAATTAGAGAATTGTGTCACTCCCAAAATTCCAGCTTTATCAATTGCATAGGAGTGTTTCATAACTGTGGTAGAGACTACAAAGCTGCATGAAAAACTCCATCTTGTGAAATACACGGTAGTTATGCATGCCACAGATTGCACTTAGCAGACGTGATTTTAAAGGAGCCGAACAACAAATATATGCAAAAACAAAAAATAGAAAAGGATAGCAAACAATAACTTTTAAAACTTTTCACCAAGATAGCTTTCCATACTACCTAACCTAACCTGAATTATCATTTACATCTTAAAAGATATGCTTCAGGGATATTTAAAAAATAAAACCCAATGTCTCTAGGTCCCGTCATAAACTTGTGTTCTCTGCTTTGCATCACTGTGCAAGCTACACTGGAGTTGCTGCCATCTAGATGAAAAGCATTTTTTCTTTTCATTTGTCGAATTAAGAATAAACATGCTTAACTCATCTGAAAACCTATCTGCAATTGTTTAGCTCAGCTTAAGCTTTGGTGTAAATGCCAGTAGTAAGTACCAGTAACTTCTCTTTTAACTTGTAAGCATACATAAATCCGGCCTACCTTCCCTCCTCCAACTGCTATATTACTCTCACCACACCGCAGGACCTTACTGCTGAGAATACGTAGTTTTTTTAAACTAAAGCCACAGCAGCACTCCCCGCATGAAGACGCCTGGGAGCGACACCCCTCTCCAACAAGCGAGACCATTCTTTCACTCAAGCTTTCTCTGTGGATCAAGGGCCCCAGCAGCGACGCGTGTGTGAGGGGAAGGCGCCCCACTTCTCTCCGCTGCAGTCCCGGGGACTCTCCATCCGCTGGAAGCTGCCCAACCGGGTGCGGGCGTGTCCCGGAGCTAGCGGTGCTGGGCCGCCTCCCCCCCTACGGTCCCCAGCGTACAAGGATGGGACACTCACTGCCGAGCCCCTTAGCCTGGCTGAGGAGCGCCTCCGAGTCCGGCTGCTCCGAGCTCTGCGCGGCCGCCTCCTTATTGACCACCTCCTCCTCTTCTTCTTCCTCCTCCTCCTCCGCGGAGCTACTCCTCTTCTCGGCTGGCAGCAGCTTCTCCTCGCCTGCCCGCTCCAGCCCCAACCAGCTGCCCAGGCCTCGCAACATGGCTGAGGAGCGGCAGCCGCACTGGGCCGTTAACGGGCACTCAAAGCTTCGAGGGGCAAGCAGCTCCGAATGCGGAAGCGCAGGCGGCCAGCTCCTTCCGCATGCGCCACTTCCGCCGCCGCGTGGGGGTGGCGGGGCAGTAGGCGGGATAGTGGAGCCGCTGGTCGGCTTTGGGCTCTCGCGCTGCCGCCCTGCTGCTTGGCTGCTCTGCTCGTGGATGCCTTTCCCTGCCTTGACGGGGGTTACTCTGCGGCGCAGGGCTGGGCGGCGGTAAGGGCCGCTGTTGTGGGGTTTCGCCGTTCTGCGTGGGGAGGTGCTGCTTCTCCGCCGGGGTTTCAGTTGAGTTCGGCAGACCCTGGCGGTGATCCCGCGGTGGTTACCACGTAGCGGGCGCACCTCATCTTGGTGGGACAGCCATCCGCCTTTAAGACCACAAAGGTGTCGCGGGGCGGCAAGTCGCAGTCCGGTGACTTACGGTACCCTGGGATGAGATTAGCACTCTCCTCCCCCGCCCTGCCGCGATCCTCTGCGCCGATTCTGTGCCACCCGGCCCGGCCTGGCCTCTGCTCAGCGGCAGCCCTCTGAGGGCCCTTCCCGCCCCGCACCTGGCCCTGAGGTAACGGCCGCCCCGAAGTAACGGCCACCCGGGGGTGACGCAGGGCAGGGTGAGGGCAGCTCCTCTGCCGGGCCCGGCTGCAAGCGGCTCCTCGCTGTGGCGCAGCAGATTTCGGGTGGAGCGCTCCCAAATTCCTGCTGAAGGCAGCAGGTTTCTGTTGATAGGGCTGAACAGAGTAAATCGTTTTCTTTTCCGCTTGTGCTGATTTCCCCTTCCCAACAAAATATCTTTGCCCAGTATTCGCTTTTTGCTTTCCCTTCACTGTTTCATTCTCCTTTTACAAGTAGCTTCCCGAACCACCTGGAGTCCTTTGTTTCTATTGCAAGTAAGCTATGTGTTTTCTTAAGCTGCTGGAAAGTCGCTGTTCTTGCTAAAATCACAGCGGGCTTTTCACTGTGGTTCCTCTAAGCAAGGTAACAGGGCTTATGGGTTTTGAAGCAGCATGTACTAGAGGTTTATACTTGTTGTCGAAATATCTCTCCCCTTAAAATTCTAGGCTACTAAAATAAATACTAAAATAGCAGGGGAAAGTTAATTTCTGATGAACCTTTTCTCCTCAGTTAAATATGTTTGATGCCTCTGGTCTTCCTTTTGTCCATGTTAGCAGGGAAACAATAATTTAGTAGTTCCTATTATCAAGAATGATGACATTAACGACAGGCATTGTTACATTCTTGAGCTCTAAGAGGAGTCTCTCTGAGGATCCAGGCCTTACTTGTCTTCAGTATAGTAAGAGGAAGGCTTACAATGTGAATTCACTAGCTGCTGATTACTGCCAGCAGCTGAAAACCATACTGTGTTGATTTATACTGAGTTCTGCTAGGTCATGTGTTTTTGCGTGTTGCTTTGGATGAATTTGGTGCTTGAGAGAGGAAAGATTTTCTTGACTCTAGAATTTTTGCTCTGTGGTGAGCCATGCTGCCACTATGCAAAAATTATTCCACTGATTAGCCTCCACAGCTGCCTGAATGTAATATGAATGCGGCTGTGAATGAGATACATCATCCTGTTAAAGATGGGGTGGAAAAATGGTGACAAAATCTAGGCTTGTCTGAAAGCCAGATGAAGGCGGAGACCAGCAGGGACAACATCAACAGGAGTTGGTGCGAACAGCAGATTATAACAACAAGGAAGAAGAATTTCTAATTAGGATAGTAATTATCAGAATTTTTAGGGGGTGGTTTCTTCATCTTTTTCTTAATAGTTCTGGATACTTTACCATTCATGCTCCTACGCAGTGCAAGGTGGCATAGATGTATTAGCATCTACTACATTATTCTCCTCCCAGTCATATGATTTATCTAGTAGGATATTTGAATCCCTTATTTCAGTGTAGGTCTCTTACAAAGAACCAAATTTTCAAGAGAGGAAGTTTCTGTTCCTGAACAGCTGTTGTTGCCAATGCAGGTACTATTGCAGAGTGATGGGAAAAATGATATTATATCTGATTGAGGCTTCACCACCCTTGATTGGCATTAACTGTTATGTTTCTTTTTTTAGGATATGAGGTTTGTTGGTTATTCATAGTTCCCTTCTGTGAATAATAATTTAATTCATGGTCTAGACAGGGAAACAGAGGCTCTGGCAAGTTGGCCATGCTATAGGTCTCAGAGCTGCTTTATCCAGGGCTGCCATTCTAAATGTGTGATGAGTGTCATAGGCTTTTCTCTAAATGTGAAACTTAAAAAGGATAAAGTGTTGTTTTCTAGAACAGCATTAACTGTTCTTCTACATCGCAGTCCACAGATGCTAAGTGATTCTTTTTCCGTTTTTTCTCTCACAGTAATTGTGTGGAGAGGGAGAATGGGTAGGCTTGTGAAGGAAGGACTCTAGGGTATTATAAATACTGGTTCAGTTTCTCTTTCTTGGTCTTATGTTCTGTTGATCTGCAGGATACTGTAAGACCTTGGGTGAAACAGTTGATAAAATACGAGTTGGAGGAGTGGAAGCTGCTGGAAAGTGGGGTGGATGGTATAGCCCAATTTTAATAAATTTTTGAAGCTACAGTCACTTTTTAAAGGTAAAGCTACTGGATAGAGCATGTGAGTGTTCTGGCTGATGTAGCAATGAGCTAAATTCTCAAAACGTGAAGTTATCAACTGCTTTAGAAAAAAAGTCAGGGTGAGATTTGTCTTGCCTGACATGTGGTTCTAAAACTTAGCTGGCTTTTCCTGTCACAGGAGAGGGATATGGCAGATGAACCGTGTTTCTTTGGCACGTCCATGGGGCAGTGTATCAAAATGGTATCTGGTTTTCCATTGACTGTGGAGTGGATTTATGCTCATGGACTGGTCTGTAAGCTGGGAGAGATGAATCCTGCTCCCAGATTCCAAAATGGTAATTTTTGTTGTCTGTTTCCAAAGGTCATTTCAACCTAGATTCTTTGCATACTGAGGCTATGTTCTTTCCTAACATGAATTCGCATGCATCAGATGTATGTCTTTGTCATTTTAGATTTTCAGCTTGAAATCTGTGTGCTTGTGCTGATTTTCCCATGAAGTACATCCTGGTAACTGGTGGTGTCATCTCAGGCATTGGCAAAGGGATCATTGCAAGCAGCATTGGCACCATATTGAAATCATGTGGTCTGCGTGTCACTGCAATCAAGATTGATCCTTACATAAACATAGATGCTGGAACCTTTTCACCATATGAACACGGTATGGAGAGCAGTGCTTTTCTGTTTTGCATAAATACTTGTATTCGTAGTAGGGTGGTGTGTGTGGTGTCTTTAAAAAAACAACAGTAGTAGTTAGTCATTTTATAATCTATTTTGCAATGCAAATTCCTTCCTTGCTATGTGTTCTCAACGGCATTGTCTGCCTTAAGTAAAGAGAGATTATATGTTGAAGATACTTTTGGAAGTAGATGCTTCATTTCTATAAAATGCCATTTTGTTAGGAAAATCCTAGCTGTAGGCCTTGTTCAGTTATTTTCAGTTCAACTTGATAAAAAAAAAATAGAATAGTGGTATGAAACTTATTTGAAACTGAAGTAGTTAGCAGTTACTTATGAATGCTCTTATCTGGGGGTGTCAGGTGTCAGTGCCTTCTAGTGTAAATGTCTTCATGAGAGTTAGATTAAGTTCTCATGTAAGTCCATAAGGATCTAGTCAAAACCCATCAGTGAAGCTTATAGACCCAGCTAATGATACCATTAGTCTGTTTGGTTAGTTCTTTAAGCTGCCTTGATTGTATTGACTACATTGCTGATGAGCAACAGGTCAATCTGTCAACATTTGTAATGTTGACTGTTCCTTTAGCTATCTGGCTTGTTACTTAGGCATTTATTAAAAATGGTGTTTTTCAGAGTTCCAAAGTACCTTCAGCCAATAGACATTTCTAATTCTTTTTATTTGTTAGATTTTTTTCCTGCCTACTTTTAGTCTAGTCCAAAAGTTTGGGAACTGGAGGTAAACATATATATCTCCTTAACTAAAAAAAGGCCACTTTGTTTTTTAAGTGGAAGAGCACAGCACATCAGACCTCTCCCAAAAAGCAAAATTTAACTAATCCAGTGGTCCTGCACTTTCAGAAGCATATCTGGTGCTACTCAGGCAGTTGCCTTTATCTTTGGTGATAAGACTCCTGTGATGTCTTGAGTTTATGAGGATATACTCCTCCCCCAGGTACAGGGGAGAGGGGACATTAGGTCAAGTAATTCCCACGTGATATTCCACCCCATTCTGTTCTCTTAAGAGTTTCTTCATGTTTGTGAAGAAACACCAGCTTTCTGGGTAGTAAGTAGAAATTCACACATGCCAAATGGCAAGCCTCTTTTTTGTTAACATTTTGGCAGAAATGTGATTGAGTCACAGGATTTTAATTTAGTGATTTCTAGTTAACATAAGAGGTTTTTTGGTAGTATATTTTTTAGTTCTTCCAAGGCCTGCTTATGAGAAATCTTGGTTCCACTCTGTGTCTATTGGCTTAAATGATAACTTAGTAACTGAGAATGTAGTCAGTGCCTCCCAGGATCAGGCATTGGTCTTCCACCCTTTTGTAAGCATGGAATCACGGAATCGTAGAATAGTTACGGTTGGAAAGGACCTTAAGGTCATCTAGTTCCAACTCCCTGCCATGGGCAGGGACAGCTCACACTAAATCATGTCACCCAAGGCTCTGTCCAACCTGGCCTTGAACACCGCCAGGGATGGAACATTCACAACTTCCTTGGGCAACTCATTCCAGTGCCTCACCACCCTCACAATAAAGAACTTCTTCCTTATATCCAATCTAAACTTCGCATGTTTAAGTTTGAATCCATTACCCCTTCTCCTGTCACTACAGTCCCTAATGAAGAGTCCCTCCTCAGCATCCTTGTAGGCTCCCTTCAGATACTGGAAGGCTGCTGAGGTCTCCATGCAGCCATCTCCAGGCTGAACAGCCTCAACTTTCTCAGCCTGTCTTAATATGGGAGGTGCTCCAGTCCCCTTGTCATCCTCGTGGCTTTTGTTAAACTGTTCATTGGAGTGTTGCGTCTTGGCAGGATATATGTTTCTGTAGTCCACACTACCCTTTCAGGAGGACTCTTTTCTCCTTGTGCACTGGTTCCATAATTTGTTTAACCACTGGTTTTTTGAATCATGGCAAAATATTTTATGTTCTTTTCTGAAGCACTTTCCAGTCTTACATCAAGATCTAGCAACTTTAGTTCCTTCAGAAGTTGATTAGATTCAGAATTTAGAGGCTCTTTAGAGGTCTATGAAAAATCTGAACCCGAAGGATATTTTTGCTAGATTTTTCAGGATCGGAACACCTGGTGTGGACATAGTGAACTAAATGTACAAGATGAAACAATTGAATAAGAAACAGTGGTCATGCTTGAAGAAGCATTTATATTTAGCCTAACTTGACTCCTGGTCCAAGCCATAATCATTAAAGTAGATCCAACCAACAAGAATTTACAGTGAAACACTTTGAACATGCATAATAATTCATGCTTATAAAAGCAGTGTTTGGCTCCCATGTGTAAATTGGTGTTTTATTTGTTGCTGATTTAAGATTCCTGGAGATTGTTTTCTTCCAATCAGGGGTTGTAGTATGCTGTTGAAATGCTGCTTAAATGTTTTAAGTCACTTAAATATTTTGGCAATATAATTTAAACTTATTTGCAAACTATATGTGACTGGCAGGTAGACTGTAAAAGTAAAGACTTAATATCCAGGTCGCACAGAATGACAATGCAGATTGAGTTGCAGTGTGTGCTTTATTGATACGTTGTTGTGATACGTCATTTTAAAAAATATTTCATGAATTTTAAGAGAAGTTTGTGGTGTTCCTGCTGTGTGTTTAATAATTCCTTGTTATTTTACTGCTTTTCTGTTGGTTTTCTCTTTCCTTTTTTCAGGTGAAGTTTTTGTATTGAATGATGGTGGAGAAGTTGACTTAGATTTGGGAAATTATGAAAGATTTTTGGACATCAATCTCTATAAAGACAACAATATCACCACTGGAAAAATATATCAGCATGTCATTAATAAAGAAAGGCATGGTGATTACCTGGGGAAAACTGTTCAAGGTGATATTCTTAATTCTGTGGAATACTTGTCCATTCAGTCTTTGCTGAAATGATTAACTAGAACAAGCTATTCCTTGCTGCATCACTTTATTCCTTTCTCTTTCCCAAGGGTTGGGCGATATTCCTGTAATATTTGGCTTCTGGGCTCAAGGAAAAGAAAAATAGAAAAAGGAACTAGTAGTTTCCTTTTGATTTTTTTGCTCATTTTCCCTCTTTTGCATGCAAAACCTGGTATGTGGGTCTCAAGATATGCTTGCTTGCTTTGTTTTTTTTCTTGTAGTTGTTCCACACATTACTGATGCAGTTCAGGAATGGGTAATGAATCAGGCAAAAGTTCCAGTGGATGATGACAGAAAAGAACCACAAATTTGTGTAATTGAGGCAAGTATAGAATCTTTAGAATATATATTCACAGTGAACAAAAACAACTAGCTTGCTTTCTCCTTGCTGCTTACTGTAGAAAGGTCAGACTGAAGTTTTATGGAGACCAGCAATGCAAAGGCACATTATATTTTCTTTGGTTTATTCTGAAAATGACAGGTGTGGTCTTTATCCCTACAGCTTCTGTTTACTTGACTAAATCCCTTCTAGAACACTGCTGGAACTAAGCTGCTTAAGAGGTTTTTAATTTAAAAAGTTAAAGCAGCCAGTTACTGTAATGTAGGTATCTATTCTAAGATAGAGACATGTGACTGAAGCTTTATACTGTTAGTAGTATTAAGAAAACTTGTGTAAACCTGAAATCTCTTATGGTCTGTAAGAAAGCCTAAAACATTCTAGCTTTCCGTATGACTTCAAATGTCCATCTTGTTGCTCATGGTCATGTTTAAAGGAATATATTTAAACGCTGTGTAAGTCAACTTCCCACTTTTCTGGTGCTATTTTTAAGATCCTTGGAGGCAACTTTATTAATCATTTAACTTGTTGATGTTCTACTCAATGGAAACAATGAGTTCTACCCATTCTTAGTAGGGAATTGAGACAACTGGAGGGAAGGCAGTCAGCAATTGCTAGTATTACTGCAGCAGAAAATAGAGAAAAAGATTGTGTGGACCACTCGGTGGATTAAGAACTGGCTGGATGGCCGCACCCAAAGAGTTGTGGTCAATGGCTCGATGTCCGACTGGAGACCAGTAACGAGTGGTGTCCCTCAGGGATCGGTGTTGGAACCGGTCTCGCTCAACATCTTTGTCGGTGACATGGACAGTGGGATTGAGTGCGCCCTCAGCAAGTTTGCCAATGACACCAAGCTGTGTGGTTCAGTTGATATGCTGGAGGGAAGGAATGCCATCCAGAGGCACGTCAACACGCTTGTGAGGTGGGCTGATGCCAACCTTATGAAATTTAACCATGCCAAGTGCAAGGTCCTACACCTGGGTCAGAGCAATCCCAGGCACAGCTACAGGTTGGGCAGAGAAGAGGTTCAGAGCAGCCCTGCAGAGAAGGACTTGGGGGTGTTGGTCGATGAAAAAATGAACATGAGCCGGCTTCAGTGTGCCCTCGCAGCCCAGAAAGCCAACTGTATCCTGGGCTGCATCAAGAGGAGTGTGACCAGCAGGTCGAAGGAGGTGATCCTGCCCCTCTACTCTGCTCTTGTGAGACCTCACTTGGAGTATTGTGTGCAGTTCTGGTGTCCTCAACATAAAAAGGACATGGAACTGTTGGAACAAGTCCAGAGGAGGGCCACGAGGAGCTGATCAGGGGACTGGAGCACCTCCCGTATGGAGACAGGCTGAGAAAGTTGGGGCTGTTCAGCCTGGAGAAGAGAAGGCTGTGTGGAGACCTCCTAGCAGCCTTCCAGTATCTGAAGGGGGCCTATAGGGATGCTGGGGAGGGACTCTTCATCAGGGACTGTAGTGACAGGACAAGGGGTAACGGGTTCAAACTTAAACAGGGGAAGTTTAGAGTGGATATAAGGAAGAAATTCTTTACTGTGAGGGTGGTGAGGCACTGGAATGGGTTGCCCAGGGAGGTTGTGAGTGCTCCATCCTTGGCGGTGTTCAAGGCCAGGTTGGGTGTGGCCTTGTGTGGCATGGTTTAGTGTGAGGTATCCCTGCCCATGGCATGGCGATTGGAATTAGATGATCTTAAGGTCCTTTACAACCCTAACTATTCTATGATTCTATATATTTAATGTGACCACCATAATGAAGTGTGATAAACTTTCTGACCCAGGCCATAGAATTGCTTAGTATTCTTACACAGAAGAAGCTGCCTTCAATATATTTATTGGTATAGCTGTAGATCTTTTTCTGTGATGTGCACAGTGAGAGTCAAATATTTCATTTAAAACAAATGCAAAAACACTAAATAAAGGAATTGCACAAGAATGTTAATAAATGATGGGCTTGTCAGTCATTTAACTTCAAGCTTATTTTTTTGTTTCCTCTATGTAAGATTTTTTTTTTTGGTGGGGTTTTTGTTTGTTTGTTTGTTTGTTTGTTGTTGGTTTTTTTTGTTATATCTCTAGCCTGATAAAAATATTTTTCTTCATGACTTGCAGGATAATTTAAATGTTTTCCCTTTGCAAAACCGTGAAGGAGTTAGGCTGAGTTATGTGTATCATGTACAAATGTTGTCTAAAGTTTTTCTGCTTACTGGATGAACACGAATGTGCAATTCTGTCAAAGGCCACTTGATGGCACAAAACAATCATTATGAAATATGACTACTTCATAAGACACAGATGCTAAACACTGCTTTATGCAATGCTTAGTCTACTTCAGCTCTTTGTTTCTTTGAAAGACATCTATTTTCTGTCTTTATAACAGGGACTTTGTATTGAGTGTTGGTTTGGTAATATTGAAAGTCTTGTATAATGTCAAGTATTACTTCATGTTCTCCATATGGCATTTATCGATGTTGGAAAGTTATGGTAGTACTGCTAAATGCCTGTATTTTGTTGGTCACAACTGTTCATTAATCTGACAGACAAGAAAATAAAGGTTTTTTATGTCTCTCACCTATACAGTTAGTTGCATGCCATCCAAAGCAGCAGATGTAAGCACAATCATTGCAAAGCCTGTTAGGGGAAAAAAACCAAGAACAAACCCCCAAGTAAAACCCAACAGCTGTCATTGGGTTTCTCCTTAATGTGTGTAAACTCTTTAAAAGCACATATTCTGAGTAGTTGTCAAGAAACCAAGACTTTAGTTAGAAATCGTGTGGTTCATACTCACAGCATCTGCTCATTGTCAGCCCACACAGTTGACCTGCCTGACTGGACAGGTAGAACTGGCAGAGATTGCCAGGAGCCTGGGGTGCGATACAGGTGACTCCCGTAGAGGGAGATGTTGCTTTGCTTCTGCCTTATTTGGAAGCTTTTAGCCTTCACTATAGAGTACTTGTTTACCACTTCCAAGGCATTGTCAAAGCATGTATTATTCAGTAGCACCACTCATCTTCCCAGGGGAAACTTACGTGTTTGATGTAAAGTGAATATAAAAAAACTTGAAAACTATTCTGTTTTCCACAGGAAACAAATACGCTGAATAGATCAAGGCTCTTTGCAGAGTGTGCCTGCGAGTTTCAATTGTCTTTCTTTCTTTTTTTTTTTTTTTTTTTTTTTTTTAGGTAAATATTTCAGAAAGCTTGATAGAGGTAGACTTTTGGTTGGTTGGTTTGTTTTTGCTTTCTGACACTGACATATGTAAGCTTTTTTTTTTCAGCTTGGTGGAACTATTGGAGATATTGAAGGAATGCCATTCATTGAAGCATTTAGACAGTTTCAGTTCAAAGCGAAAAAAGAGAACTTCTGTAATATCCATGTTAGTCTAGTACCACAGGTAAGTTATTAAAATTGAGCAAATAGATTTTAATGTGTATTGGGCTTCATATTTGTTTACTTTTTCCATTAACCCTTTCATGTTTGAGTGTTTTAGAGATGCAAATATGAAACCCAGTCATGCTGGAGTAAATAAAGGCTTTGATATTTACTTTATTGATGTGAGAATCAGTTTTAGTATTCCGAATTACTGAAAACCCTTGTTATCAACACTTATTTATCTAGAAGGCTAAATATATTTGTACTTCGCACGAGAAGGGTGCTGATATACGATGAACCCAGTAAGAAAGACTCAAAGTCTCTAAGGTATCGTTTAAAATTCTATTTGTTAGAGCTAACACTATACGGAAAGAATAGCATAAATGACTTTACGTCCCTTTATGTGGTGGGAGCCCCAGGCTGTGTAGCATTGAATGGCTCTGATATGCGGTGTGCTGGGCAGACCACATCCGTAGAAGAGATTCTCCCCTTTTGGTCATTTGGACTAATAGATAATTTCATTACAAGGAAACAACTGTGTCATCTTTATTGTCAAACAGAAAGGATGTTTGACAGAACAAACATCCTTTCTGGAGGACTTCTTGCTGCATTCCTAGATAAAGGGAAGGCCACGCAGGTAATGGAATTGCAGATCTTGAGTGGGAGCTGCCTGCTGGCTCCTCTGTTACAAGAGCTGGCTGAGTTTGTCCTGCAGCCAAGGGTTTGCACAACACAGTGGGCCTCTGTGGGGGAACTCTGGTGTGGATCACTAACTCCTTGATGTACAATGGTCTTCTGGTCAAGGCCACTGCAACTTTTTGTGCAGGGCTAAAAATATGTTTCTATTCTAAACATTCTATTCTAAATTTTACTTCACAAATATGTTTTCTTATTAAGAGATAAGTATTCACTGGGGAGATTTTGGTAAGCAAATACTGGTAATGATGATATGATTGTGCCTAGTATGGATACAGAGAGAATTGTTAGCCACCACAGCTTTGGATTGGAGGATTGGGCAGCTGTTGGTAGGATTGATTCTGTGTATTTGGAAATAGAATTACTTACTACCTTTGATAATTTCCAAGAACAGTTACTGAAGGCCATGTGCTGTGTTGGGCATTCTCTGTTTATTAGCAAAATGCAACTTTTGGAGTATTTCTCTTCTACCACCTGAGTCACTTGCACTGAAACTATTTCTCTGGAAAAAAAAAAAAAACAAAAACAAAAAACAAACAAACAAACCACCAAAACCAAAACCCCAACCAAAACCAAACAAAAAAACCCAAAATAAACGTGACCTGAGCTAGGGCCTTGTGGTTTTTTCACAGAATTTCTTACGTAACAGTGGTGCCATTTCTGTTTCTGGCATATTGTGGCTCTGTTTGGATATGTTTACTTCTTTCAAGTATTATTTGCAATGGCTTTTCTTTTTTCACCTGTAACTGCTTTGCCATCTGAACTTTCAAAATATGTCTTTCCAGCCTAATGCCACTGGTGAACAGAAGACAAAACCAACACAGAACAGTGTTCGAGCACTCAGGGGTCTAGGCTTGTCTCCAGATCTGGTGAGTCAATAAATGCAGATTTTTGTTTATAGGTCATCTAAAAGTGTCCTTGTGTAACCTGTCTTCAAAGCATGAGCCTTAGTGTCCCATGAAAGACAAGAACTTTAGAAGAAATAGAAAATACATGCTTCACTGCTTCACTAAAGCCACAGGAAATCAAATTACTCGAATTCACTTTAAGTCAATTTAATTCAACTAACTCCTTGTGATATCTTGAGACTCTAACTCTGTTCTTCTAAAGTTCTTTGCAGGGAAATCATTCTGCACTGCTAAAAATAATCTAAAGTCTCAGTTCACTTTGTGGGAAGACCTAGAATGCCTCTAGTCTCTGTTCTCTCAGAAATTTCTTCTTATGCGTAATTAAGAAGAAGCAATCCTACCTTTGAAGTGCAGCCTTTTAAAAAAATATTCCTCTTTGGAAATGTAAACATATGAGCGAATCTCCAAAGTAAGGTTCCTCAATTTCTGTCATAGAATTGTAGAATAATTTGGGTTAAGAGGGACCTTTAAAGTCATCTTGTCCAACCCACCGCAATGATCAGGTTGCTCAGAGTCCCGCTCAACCTTAATTTGAATGTTGCCAGGAATGGGGCATCTACCACCTCTCTGGGCAACCTGTTGCAGTGTTTTACCATGCCCACTATAAAAAAATTCTTCCTTATATCTAGTCTGAATCTGCCCCTTTTAGTTTAAAACCTTTACCTCTTATCATTGCACAACAGGCCCTACTAAAAAGTTGATCCTAATTTTTTTCATAAACCCTCTAAGTACTGGAAGGTCACAATAAGGTCTCTACAGAGCCTTCTCTTCTTCAAGCCTAACAAGCAGAACTCAGCGTTTCCTCACAGGAGAGGTGCTCCAGCCCTCTGATTTTTGTTGCCTCCTCTGGACTTGCTGTAATGTCTTCATTCCTGTGCTCAGGGCTCCAGAACTAGACACAGTATTCTGGGTGAGGTCTCACCAGAGTGGAATAGAGGGGTAGAATAACTCCCTTGACATGCTGCTCACACTTCTTTTAGTGCAGCCCAACATACTGCAGCTTTCTGGGCTGCAAGCACACACGGCCGTATCATGTTGAGCTTCTCATCCACCAGTACTCCCAAATGCTTCTTGGCAAGGCTGCTCTCAATCCCTTCTTGCACCACATACTATAGTGAACCTAAAGCCAGCAAGTTACACCTCATGCTAGTTGGCAAATGATCAAAAGCCCAACTCCTTCTGTTCTTTGTCCCCAGTGCTTTAGTTAAGAGTATGTGATTATTCACTGGATGCAGTTTTTGCCTCCCTGGTACTTCTCCTTGGGAGCAGAGAGGAAACAGAATGCAGCTACCTGTTGTGATACGTGTCTGACACTGATGTTAATCTGCTTGGTCAAGTGCTGATAGCAGTGAAGCCAGGGCAGCACAGCTTTAAATGCCAGTAAAACCTCAGTTCAAACTTATGCTCCTGTCTTCCTGAGCTGCAGCTGGTACAGCTGAAGACACGCTCTATTTCTATGTCTGCTTGAGAAACTGAAAAGGACAATTTGGCCCTTTTGTGTGAGGCTGTTTGTTACATCAAAGAATATTTTCCTTACTTGATTCTGGAAGTTGTTGAGTGTTTTCCATTCCCATAAAGTCCACTGGGAGAAAAAGCTTCCTAGCCCTTCTGTTGTGGTTTAAGCCCAGTTGGCAATTCAGCCATGCTGCCCTCGCTCACTCCCTGCCTTCCTCCCCCTGCTCCCGGAGGGATGGGGAGGAGAATCCAAAGAATGTAACTCCCTCAGGTTGAGATAAGAACAGTCCAGTAACTAAGGTGTAACACAAAACCACTACTGCTACCACCAATAATAATAATGATAAGGGAAGTAACAAAGGAAGAGAATAGAACCGCTCACCACCTGCCGACTGATACCCAGCCTGACTGAGCAGTGATCTAGCCCTTCTGGGTAATTGCCCCCAGTTTTACATCATGGGCATGACGTGCTGTGGTATGGAATACCTCTTTGGCTAGTTTGGGCCAGGTGTCCTGTCTCTGCTTCCTCCTGGCTTCCTCTCCTCCCTGGCAGAGCATGAAACTCACAAAGTCCTTGGTCAGAGTAAACATTCTGACCAGCAACTAAAACCATCAGTGTTATCAGTGCTGTTCACAGGCTGAAAGTCAAAACCACAGCACTGCGCCAACTACTAAGAAGGAGAAAAAATGACTGCTACTGCTGAACCCATGACATCTTCTCAGAAATGAAAGAGGAGTGAGAATGGTCACTGGTTCTATGTATTTGTATCTTCAAAGAAGAAAACTTATTCTTAAAAGAATAGTCACACAATTACATTTTGTGCTGTGCTTTCTGATTATTATTTTTTAATTCTTGCATTTCAGGTTTATCAAAAAAGCATGCTTATAACTACAATGTAAGTAGGATATGTGTACATACAGTCCTACAATGTGTACATACAATATATCCTAGGCTTATATAGGCTTTATAAGTAGGATATGTGAAAGGATGTCTTGGGTAGCTTCAGATTGTTGTGATGTGGTAACTGTAACCAGCTTATGTAGTGCAATGCTGCTCTATGTTCCAAGCTTCAGGCCCTGAATTTCAAAATCCCTCTTCAGGTGCTAATTGCATATGGAAAGTTGCCTGTGATTTTTAAAGCCTTTAAGATAATTGCCAGTGCCTAACTCCCTCCCTACTCTTCAAATTAATTTTTAAAAGCCTGTTAAGTGTGTGTAATAAAAGAAAAACAGGCTGATCTAGTCACTTTATCGCATCTTCAGTTCTTGCCTGAGGCTGCTGGTGACCGCTAAAGCACTGAGAGATTAAACTCTGAGCACAGCTTTTTGCGCTGCTATGAAGTTGCTTGGGCACTGCTTCAAGAAAATCTTTAAATGGTTGTTGCTGTCTTGGGCAGGGACCCAAGGCCGAGACAGCACATGGGGAAGTTCTTAGAACAGCAGGCAGGAGGGCTTCCTTCATAAGCTATGCTGCCAGGCTGCCTGATCTAAACTTGGCTAGACCTGTTCTTAATACCTGCTCCCTCCCTGTCTGGGCCCAGGCTTCCCTGAGATGGCATGCTGGGCCAACCGTAGCTGTGCATGTACAGGAGCCTTTCTGTTCTCTTTGGGGTGTTCTAAGCACTTAATGAAAATTGCTATATCCACAGATAAAGTGGACACTGTAACAGTGTTCTGAAGACTGATTATACACTTGTCAGTGCTGCTCTATTCAACTGGATTGTCACGCATCTTTTATAGACTCATAGAATAGTTAGGGTTGGAAAGGACTTTAAGATAATCTAGTTCCAACCCCCCTGCCATGGGCAGGGACACCCCACACTAAACCATGCCACCCAAGGCCTCATCCAACCTGGCCTTGAACACCGCCAAGGATGGAGCATTCACAACCTCCCTGGGCAACCCATTCCAGTGCCTCACCACCCTCTCAGTAAAGAATTTCTTCCTTATATCAAATCTAAATTAAATCTTATATCCAATCTAATCTTTGTTTCTTTGAGATCTGTCTCTGCCACTGTAACCAATTCTCTGTGACTATGTTAACTTTAAATTTGTCTCAGCAAGACGCGTGATAGACTTCAAAGTGGATTTAATTATATGCTCATATTATCAATTATATATTACTACTGTTTGAAGAATTATATCTTCAAACAGTATCCAGTTTTTAAGTATAAGTTTTGCTTAATTGAATAGAATGTACAAATTGTTTCATAATTATTTTATGATTACTAAAATGTGCACTGATTTTCCCTTACACTTGCCATTGTTTTTTTGTTTCTGGAATTTCTTGCAAGGGTAGGGGAAACTAATTAGACTTTGTCAGTATTAGTGTAACTAAGCTGCATTCTGGCAAGGCAATCAAAGATCAGCTACAAGTTTCTGAACAAAAAAGGGCTTAATGCACTAAGTAGGTGCATTGGCTGGAAAGATGGGGAAAATAATGAATAAATCAGGATCATCCTACTTTCTGTTACACTTTTAGGATTCAAAATAGCTTCATGTAGTAGAATGAGTGATCAATAAGCACACTGAATAAGCACATTTGCCTGAAGTTACATAATGCAAAATAACACCTTCCAACAAACACCAAATCACATGTTTGTTTATTGGTAAAAATTGCCAATATTTTCTAAAATTCTTTAGCAGAATAGTAACACCAGGAACACACTACCCCCCCAAAAAAAATAATTATGAAATAGTGTTCTCGTCTTCAGCCTCCTTTTCTTCATGATATACAAATTAAAAACTACAAAAAGGTGCTGAAGTACTGAAATACTGGAAAACATGCATGTAAACTAAGTATTATTGCTCAAAATTTATCTGTTCTTTTGATTCATCATATTATTTGTACTTGTAGAGCTGCTAGTCTTTAGGTAGAGAGTATTACAACAGTAATACAAGAAGGGAGAACATGAGGAAGCAGTACTACAGGGAATACCAAAGATTAATGAAAGTGGGTATGTGCAGGTGACTGATTTACTTCTGCCTTTCTAGCAGATATTGGTGAGCTATGATACGTTGTAGAACTCCAAAAGAGAAGAAGAAGAAAAAAAGGCACATAAATTTGTTCTGTGCTTCCAAAAGAGTTAATTTCTCCATGAACAGTATTGAGTATTCTGTTGGTTTGCCCAGTAAATGCTCAAGTCTTTTCCTTCTGTTATGACAGATTGTCTGTAGAAGTGCAAAGCCTATAGAAATGGCAGTGAAGGAAAAGATTTCCATGTTTTGCCATGTGGAGCCTGAGCAGGTCAGTACTTTAATATTTTATTCATCATTATTTAAGTATGTGAGAAAGCATCCAAGTATTTCTGTGCATTTCTGTTTTCAACTTCAGACTGATTCTAGATGATCTTAAGGTCCTTTCCAACCCTAACTGTTCTATGATTAATATGTAATTGCTTACAATTTTTATCTTGCTGTTATGTCTCTATAACACTTCAAAAGTATTGGGAGTTTATATTTTAGATTCTATGTCAAATAGTCATTAACAATTTGAGTGGAGTTAAGTGAAAAGTTAATAAAAGGAATAGATTTTGAGCGCATTGCTGATTCCTATACATAGTTGTGAAAACTGTGCACTTCTGAAGCTATGGTTGGTTATTGTCCTTAAATCATCTCAAGTGGTTATAATAATGGATGAACCAAGTGTGGGTAAAGCTAGGGGGTTGCTTATGTCCATAGATCATCACAGACACATGAAGTATCTTGATGTGATAATATTTAATAGGCTGTTCATGCCCTTTAACATGCTTGGAACATCTCTGTGTAGTTCTGTATATTTTTATAATTAATGTGTGATTTTTTAACTTACTAGTTTGTGATTAATTGCTATTCGAATACTAATTCTGATAAATGCTCCTTAATATTTATGCGAGTGAGAGCATTTTATTCTTCAATGTAATAGATAATATAAAAGGGATAACAGATGCCAACAGTTATGCTTTATTTCAAATATGTGTCCATGTTGGCCTGTCTTTCTGCAGATGTGTAAGAAAAACCTTTTTATAGTAAGATTCCAGATGAGCACGTAGAGGGCAGTGGGTTATTACTCCTGCCACCACTCTTCCATCTTACTGTCTGTGGAAGACAGCACCCTTGAGCTAGCTTCTGGAAATCCTTTGGAAATGCCTTTGTGGTTCCTCTCCACCCAAAGACAGACAGATGGACGTTCAATCAAACAACAGTGCTGTGTGCTTTCCTGTCAGTGTCAGGCTGTGTGTAATCATGTACACAGTTAGATTCCAACTGCAGTTAATGTGATTAGACTAAGAGTCCAGTGTGCCCCTGAACTTCCCGGAAGAGTTCCCTGGCAGGGAAGGGGCTGTCTTCATGGCAGTGTTTTGTTTCTAAATTTCTGTCTTTTAGGGTAGAAGCTCAGCATGTAGTATACAAAAATATAGAATGTTATGTTTCCTATGAAAAATTATTAGCTAAGTCTCTTACATTACCCTTTTTTTGTTAGGTGATATTTGTGCATGATGTATCTTCCACTTACCGAGTACCAATCCTGCTGGAGGAGCAAGGCATCATTAAGTATTTTAAACAGAGGTTAAATTTGCCTATTGATGACCATCCAAGTGATCTGCTAATGAGATGGAAGAAAATGGCTGACAGGTATCCTAATTCCTTTTGCTTTTTCTAGAAGTGTTTTAATGCAAGTTAGGATTTTAGGTCCTGTGAAGTCACTAAACTCGACTGGGGACAGTAACATGTTGCTGATCAACAGCTGTGAATGGTCTGGGTTTAAAAACTGTCAGTTTTGAGATTTTTAGTTAATGATTTGTGAAGTTAAAGGAAAAGCAAACATTGTTAAAATGTTTTCTTTGTGAAGAACAGTCTAATAACCAAAAAACTTGTTTTTGTCAGATATGAAAGGTTGCTGAAGGTGTGTTCCATAGCTCTCGTTGGCAAGTACACAAAACTGAGTGATTGCTATGCATCTGTTTTCAAGGCTCTGGAGCACTCCGCACTGGCAATTAATCACAAACTGGATTTAATGGTGAGGATATTTTTGGATTTTGCTTTCAGGGATACTTTGAATATACTATACTATACATCATGGGAGGCAGTTTTAATTAATGTGGAAATTAGAAGATGCATCATGCAGATAAATACTAACTGGCCAAACATCCTGTTTTTTTCAAGAAGTGTGTACAGATTTAGTAATTTTATTTGGATCTAAACATACTTGAAAGGAATAATGCAGTACCCAAAAGTGGATCTGATGAAAAAGCAGGCTTTACCTACACATTTCTATTTACATCAGAGGTAGGTTTTGCTCATGAGACTGCTTATCATGTTAGTAAGATTAGCTTAAAGGCAGAATAAAACAGATAAACTGAAAGCAGTTTAGTTTGTTTTTAAAATCCAGTGCCAGAAGCTATTGCTCTTTATTTCATTTAATATTCTGAGAGCTATCCGTTTTATTTTTAGCAGGATTCTGATATCAGAATTGAGCCATAAACTTAGTAATTCCTCAAATGCAAACTACATCCCTAAATAGTTCTGTCTCTTATTAATAAGAACAGAAAGTTGAACTACATGTGGGAAAAGCTTACCACCTTTCTTGCTGGTAGAATTACCATTTTCCATTGCTGACTTTGTTCCAGAGATGGCAAGCCTGGAAATTCACTTGAAACTATTAGGTTGTCTTAATGCCATTAAAAAGTTGCTTTCAGTGGAAGAAAAACCTGGTTTATTGCTTTTTTTTTTTATTAGTACATAGATTCAACAGAACTTGAACGTTCTACAGAAGCGGAGAACTCGGTGAAATATCACCAAGCATGGCACAAACTGTGCAAAGCAGAGTAAGTAGTATTGGGTATTCTGTATCTCAAATGCAAACAATGGTATTTATTTCATGTGATGAAAAATGCTTCAGTAAATAAGTTTCAGTGCATTCAGACTTCTGTTACTTACATAAAGCAATAGATGTGCATGGTTAGTGACAAGCTTCAGACATAGCAAATTATAGTATCAACCTTAGTATCTGCTTTTAATCTCTTTAGAGAAGTTGCAGTTGTTTGTTTTGGATTTTTTGTTGATTGATTGTTTTTGATAGCAAGGCTTTCTTTTTACAGTGCAGGTCAATTGCTGCAGATTTCTTTGTCAGCATGCATCATAGTGAAAGGTAGTTAGATAAAACCTTAGTAAATGCTGGTAACACTCTTCAAACATAGAATCATAGAGTAGTTACGGTTGGAAAGGACCTTAAGATCACCTAGTTCCAACCCCCCTGCCATGGGCAGGGACACCTCCCACTAAACCATGCCACCCAAGGCTCTGTCCAGCCTAGCCTTGAACACCACCAGGGATGGAGCATTCACAACTTCCCTGGGCAACCCATTCTAGTGCCTCACCACCCTCACAGTAAAGAATTTCTTCCTTATATCCACTCTAAACTTCCCCTGTTGAAGTTTTAACCCATTACCTCTTGTCCTGTCACTACAGTCCCTGATGAAGAGTCCCTCCCCAGCATCCTTGTAGGCCCCCTTCAGATACTGGAAGGCTGCTAGGAGGTCTCCACGCAGCCTTCTCTTCTCCAGGCTGAACAGCCCCAACTTTCTCAGCCTGTCTTCATACAGGAGGTGCTCCAGTCCCCTAATCATCCTCATGGCCCTCCTCTGGACTTGTTCCAACAGTTCCATGTCCTTTTTATGTTGAGGACACCAGAACTGCACACAATATTCCAAGTGAGGTCTCACAAAAGCAGAGTAGAGGGGCAGGAAATCCGTTAAGAATCATTGCCAGGATTTCAGTTTATGTTGTTTGTTGTCAAAGTGCATTTAATTTCTGCAGTATTATTTAGGAGACATTAAGTTTTGGTGTCAAGGTAGAGTAGTGAAAATGTAGCAAGTTTATTTAAACAATAGGTATTTAAGTAGTGGGAGTTTCCCTGTGAAGCATGAGGCTGGTCAGATGAGAATTGGGGTGGGTAAATGAGACAAATATCCAGATTGAGAGTTAAATCCTGTGTGTTCTGAATGGTCATATAAAACATGCCTTTCGTGCCTTGTGCTTGTTTTGGTACAATTTCAAAAGTCTTCAATTTGTATGGACTTCCTTTGCTGACTGGATTCTACATGTTGGTTGCTTTATATATTGGTGTCATTCCAGTGGCATTCTGGTCCCAGGAGGGTTTGGAATTAGGGGAACAGAAGGCAAACTCCAGGCTATCTCCTGGGCAAGAACAAAGAAAAAACCCTTTCTTGGTAAGATCATTAAGAGTTAGAAATTGTGTTTTGGGAGTGTATAGCAAGCTAATTGATTTGATTGAAAAACAAAACAACACCACACACCCTGTGAAAGGATCCTGTCTTAGGCAGTATGCGTGCTGTTGTGAATGTTTGCCTTGTAGGTAATGCCCAGGGTTATAGTCATGTACTACATTTGCTATATAAAGGAAGTAAGAAGAAGACTATCCCTGCTTCAAAGGTTTTATTTGCTGAATTCACATTTATGTGGAGAGTCTTTGTGTCTCGTAATTAAATCAGCATCATTATAGATACTAATCAGCATGCAGAAAACGTAGGTGTCTTTGGACACATTTGCTATATTAAATATTTTTTCTTGCTTTATGGTATGTTTTATTATGGTAAAGTCTAAAGATGCCATCTAGCCTATAAGCTAAGTGCCGTTTGTGTAAGTGCCTCTGAAGCTTTGGTCCCTACTCCACGTTTCTTACATTTTTTTTAAGTGACTACTGTGACTGGTTGCCAAAGCAAAATTTGAATCTGGATATACCCAGGCTTTCAGCTTCTGTGTGTCTTTACAGTAGTTACTGGTAAAATAGATGGGAGGGGAAAAAAAATGTTTGAAATGGCTTAAAGCACTTAATTGTGTCACATTTTTATCAGTGTGCCAAATTTAAAGAATTTTTTGCATTGAGCAGTCATTTTTGTTTTAGCTTGTTGGTAAGTCGTGTATATACACTGGGTACCAAGATTTTTAAGCAGTCAACTTTAAGCCAGAATAGCAAATACTTTCAGTCATGCTCTTTGTCCTGTTAAATTCTGGGGGGTTTGTTTCCTCTTCTAGGAGTTTGCCTGGGAATGCAATTAGCAGTTGTGGAATTTGCAAGAAACTGTTTGAATTGGAAAGGTGAGCTCAGTTTGCTAGTGTGAATATGATTTGCTTAGAAGAAATTTTATTCTGTATGTGAAGTGTATGTTTATTATTAGAACTATTGTATAGATCCTATCATCATTAGGTACTTAGCTCTTCAACATGATCATTTACAGCTCTGAACCCTGTGCTAACTTTCTGTTCAAGGGGATAGGAACTCTTATGCAGATTGCTTGAAACCTGCTTCTTGATCTAGCAAGTGTAAGAGAAAGTGTGCTGATAGTTTACCTCTGTAGTCTCTTTCTGGAGTGTTCAGGTGGTGCAGAGTAAAAGTGAGAAGTGGTTTTCTGGCTTGCTTTCATTAGTTTGAGTAGTCAAACCATAGCTATTGCAGTAGAAGTATGAAGAGATTTAGCTCACCAAATAACTTCTGCAACTGACAGCTGGGAGGAAAAAGTTAAGGGAAGTAGGAAAGGCAGTGTGTATGACTGAGATCATATGCTTCCTGTGATTGCTTGAAAGTGATGCAGTGTGTGTTGAAACATATAAGATTGTAGCTTAAATGCAGACAGTGAAATGCCACAGAACTGTTATGATGCATTTGTATTGCATGTATAACAATGGAAATGTGCTGTGTTTATTTTGAACGTGTTTCAGATGCTAATTCTACAGAATTTGACCCAAACACAAAAAACCCTGTTGTAAGTACTGATTTTTTTTTTCCTGCATAAGTTTTGTGAACATGTATCTTTTGTTAAAAAGGGTGTTAGCTCTGTTTAAGATCTGTCTATATTGTTACATAGTAGCACATGAAAAGCTGTCTGTTATCCCTATTCAATATCGTTTAAAGAAGTATTTTCTTTTAGTAGTGCCTTGCCTTCACCTGCTGGGTGTGTGATTTGTCTTAGCTTTATGTCTTGTAATTTTTCTAATAGTTTCCTTGCCTGTAGACTGATGCTGGGAGTAGACAATAATGATTAGGTTAGCTTTACTAGAGAATAAAATATAAAGAGAAGCTGGAAAGTGTAGCACAAATCTATTATCAAAGTAGAAATTTATATAGAAAGATAAAGATTGTATGAGAAGCTGTTGAAAAGTTCTTGTGTTTCCTTTGTATAAACAGTATAAATAACCACTACACTCCTTCTCCCTTATGAATCTCACAGTCCTTTTGAGAAAAATTTCAGTACTGTAGATATGACAGGGCTGAATCTTACGCCAGTGGTAGAATCTTTTTTTTTTTTTTTTTCAGGTATTTCCTAGCTCAGGAGATTATGGTATCACAAGATCATAGTAGTAAAAGTGGTCAGTAAGATAGGGTTTTTAAAAAAATGAGAAAGAACAGAAATACATGTGAAAAGTAAAGTAGCTTCTTAGTGTCAGATGTAAACATCTGTTCTAGCGATAACTTATAGAGACCTACTGTTCCTGTGTCAGTTTCCTTCAAAAGAGTTTTGTTGGGATTTGTAGGTACAATTATATATATATATATATATATATAAAAATTTTTTCCCCACAGCTGCTTAGTCTGAAACATGCAAATAGGAGTTTTTAAAAGCACTTGACCTGTTTTTTCAAGGTTGTTTATATGCTATGTGTGTCATGTTTTAGAATGTCGTGGTTTAAGCCCAGCTGGTAACTCGGAACCACGCAGTTGCTTGCTCCCCCCCTTCTTGCTCCTCGTGCTCCTGGAGGGATGGGGAGGAAAATCAAAAGAATATAACTTCCATGGGCTGAGATAAGAGCAGTCCGGTAACTAAGGTATAACGCAAACCACTACTGCTACCATCAGTAATTATAAGGGAAATGACAAGGGAAGAGAATACAACTGCTCACCACCCATGACTGATACCCAGCCCGACCTGAGCAGCGACCTGAGCAGCGATCTGAGCCTTCCAGCTAACTCCCCCCAGTTTATATACTGGGCATGACGTGCTGTGGTATGGAATACGCCTTTGGCTAGTTTGAGTCAGGTCTGCCTCTGCTTCCTCCTGTCTCTGATCCTATCTCTGCTTCCTTCTGGCTTCCCCTCCTCCCTGAAAGAGCATGAGACTCAGAAAGTTCTTGATTGGAGGGGCTTTTTAGAGCTAGTTTCATTTAACTTCTTGTCGTGGTTTAGAGCTGTGGTATGGAATACCTCTTTGGTCAGTTTCGGTCAGGTGTCCTGTCTCTGCTTCCTCCTGGCTTCTCCTCCTCCCTGGCAGAGCATGAAACTCACAAAGTCCTTGGTCAGAGTAAACATGATTTAGCAACAACTAAAAACATTGGTGTTATCAGCGCTGTTCTTGGGCTGAAAGTCAAAACCACAGCACTGCACCAGCTCCTAAGAAGGAGAAAAATGACTGCTACTGCTGAACCCAGGACTCTTGTCGTGACTGCATTTCAGATAGTCACCTCGGGTACCTTTTTGGGATACAGTTAGATAATTGGGGATTGAGTCCCCCTTTGGAACTGGTGGTTTCTCTAAATTATTGTGAGAGTTGTTTACTGTAGCTGGCTCTGATGCAGAGCTCCACACTTAGCTGAAGTCGGGAATGTGGATGCTTATCTGCTGCAGCCCTACTGTCAGTTTCTTCTATTACAGAAATTGCAATGTGTATTAGTACAATATATCTAGGACTAAATTTTTATTCCATAAGTAATTAATGGAGTGATTTGTGATTTGCATTCAAGGGCAAGTAAGGTATATATGTTAAAAAGAACATTATTTGGACATAAAATTAAGAACTAACGGAGTAAGTGGATGTGTCATGGAAAGTTAATGCAGTGTTTACAATTGAAGCAGTATGCTTGCAATATGTATAATGGATATTCTTTTGTTCTGAGCTTCCTTAAGGTTCTGAAATTGGTTATTACCAGTCATATTTCATGATTTTAATCTGATCGTTGACATCTTGGTTCTGGGCGAGGAACGGATGTAAATCATTCCAAAGGGGAAATTTGCTCTGTCAATAATTATAACTGCTAATAATCTGTCTTAGCAGAGTCTGTGTTGTGCTAAAACAGGTTTAGATATTCTATATAATAACAAATCAATAAAAACAATCAGAAGAGAAGCAGATTAGTGAAGCTTGTGAACTACTTAGGTGTTATAGGTGTTTCATTATTCAGGAAAGTTAGTTCACCGTATTAGCACTGATAATATTTTGCATTGGCACTATGTTGTTCAGCTGAGGGCTAACTTAGGACCGAAGTTATGTACTTTTCTTTTGGTTCGTGCTCTGTTGGAAACTGAAGTGGGAGAAGAAAGGCACTGGTAGTAGTAGTAGTTCTATTTGCTTTTATTTTTAAGTAAAAGGAAAAAAGACAAAAGTTCAGATATGTAGTTTGGCAGGGGAACTCGGGGACAGCCGTAAAATATGCAGCTACTTTTGCATCTCTTAATTTGCTAAGCATTCAAATACTCAGAACTGTACTTAACCAAAGCTGATAGTTTTTTCTAAAGTATGTGTAAAATATCTTGGGCTACTTTGCTTCCCTAATGTCTGGGTCTGTGGAAATTTGAGCCTTTTTCATTAGAAATAAAAAATTGGGAATGTAAAGTAACCATGTAACTCAGAATCAGGCTTCCAGAGAGAAAAAACAGGTGTCTAAAATAATGAAAAACATTACTGGTAATTTAAATAACACGAGTTATTGTGCTACAGAGAAGCATTGTCTGCATTAGTTAAAAGTTTTGGGGATTGTAGAAGTCTTTTATGTGGTAAGACAATTATGATTTGTTTTGTTTTGAATATTAACAAACACACAACTGAATGTAGAGAGTTGCCTGCAATGCTGCATATCTGTTTCATTGCAGCTGCTAATGTATTTCTACTGACTATCATTACAACAGTGTTGCTCAACCTGGGTTCTGCAAAAGCACCCATGAGTAACTTTATATAGGAGGGGAACCCTGTAAAACTCTGTATTGCTTGTTTTGGGGGAATATTGATGTAAATTATATTGGCATGTAAATGGCTAAGTATCGTAAAGTTAAGGTGTCAAACACCTTGGAAGAAATAGTAGTCTCTGCATACAAAAATGGAAGCTAATGACTTAGTAGTGTAAACCAGCCAAAATTACATCTTTAAAATACTGTAGGGAATAAAAAAATCCTGAAGCTTAATATTTGTGTGATAAAAACTTAAAGGAAATGAGACCTGGATTTTTAATAAGCTGCATTTGACAGATTAGAAGTTGATACTAGATTTCATTTAGGCTTAAACTAGAAATATGAACTCAGAAGGGGGAAAAAAAAAAAAAAAAAAAGGTCTCTGATATTGCACTTACGTGTATTGTCAGACCATACAATTTACACTAACTAAATACCACCTTAAGGTTTTGGCTTGAATTCCTATTTAACACACATTTGATTTCAGTAGGAAAAATGAGGGAGGTGCATGAGCACTCATCACAGCCCATCAAGTACTTGATCTCATCTTGGTTGATTTGCAGGTCATGCTCCCATTATATTCTTAAGCTTTCTGCTTTGCTTCCTAGCCTTCTGCAGAATAATGATAGGTAAATTGTTACTGTTCTTTGCAGGAAAATAGCTGTTCAGAAAAGTAATGCATTTGCCTGAGAGTAATGCTTAGTATGAATTTTCTGTTGCAAATGGTAACTTTAAAATTAAGTCCTTCAAAGGGAAACTGTATAGTCTGTAAACTGCTAATGAACTGGATTCACTGAATGGCAAAGGAATTATTTGTTTTGTTCCATTTCCCTTGTCTTCCTCAACTATTAAGCTTAAATTTTTTTTTTTTTTTTTTTGAATGAGCCTTTTAAGTATGTTCTTTGTCAATTTTATTGTAACTGCATCTAACTGTTCTAGGAAAATAAAAACATGACTCTAGAAATAATTGCAATACACTTCTTTTATTTTTCCTCAATTAAAAAACCTCCAAATTTTACTTGTGACGGTTATTCTTCGTGAGCTATGCATCTTGTGTAGCGTCATGAAACTTCAGAAATTGCACCGGGTAAAAAATGTATTTTCTATAAAGTCAAGAAATTGTGCAGAAATAGATTTTGCCAGTAGATGACACTGTTGTAACATATTTGTTCCTTTATGTCCACTTTTCCTATTCAGGATGTCAGTAACCTGATTGAATTAAAAAATTTTGGAGGTCGCCTAAGAGATGAAAGGAGCGTATGTCCCACTCCTGCAAAAGCACCCTTAGATTCTGTGATTTTACTTATGTGCCTAAAGTAGCTACTGTAGCTTAGTAAGCAAATGTGTGTGGGTATATTTAGTTTTGAAATCAGAGCTTGTTGTTCATTTAGAATAATTTATTTTTTCATAAGTCAGAAGAAGGTTATAAATATTATTATTTACTTTTCTTGCAAGAAATGTAACACTTTTTAATAGCTGAAGGGTTTGTGTAAAAGAACAGCCTAGGAGCCTATTAGAACATTCATATCATGTTTAAATATCAGAATTTTTGAGGCTTCTGTTCGTGCGTCACTGGTGTGGAGTAAGTTATTCGTCATTTCATGGAAGGGAAATTCAGGGGTAGGAACCACTGTAGTATGGGATCTTGAACGTGCTTGATAGGCTTTGCAAGTAAGTTGAGCCTTTAAGTCCTTAAGTAACTCAGAGATCTCACTGATTTATGAGGATAATGAATGATGTTGGTGTTAAATTTCAGTTAAAAATTCCAAGTTCTCCAGTAAGATTAGTGCCTAATCCACTGAATTACTTGTCTTCAAAAATTTTCATTATTCTTAACTATCTTCTTGCTCACTAATTTACTCTTAAATAGTAATGGCCATGAGATGTGTGTGAAAATATGTCACAGGTACTCATGCAATGAAAAGGTTAAAACTGTGCCAAATAAATATAATGAATATTTTAATTGCAACAGCAGTCAGTCAGTTCCTCTGTGTGTGTGTGTGTGTGTGTATGTGTGTGTATACTTAATGTATTCCCATTTACTAGAGTCATAACACAAACTACATAGTTATGCAAATATAGTTTAAAATGAACATGTAATATTACAGTCATCATACTTAACATTCTTATATTGTTATTGAAAGTAAGTACTTTATGTTTTAAAAATTTTAACTGTTTGCCATATGCAACTGTTGTTTTATGTGAATGATGAAACTGAACTGGGAGCAATATTGGATAGTATACACTAGGGGACACTCCTCAAATAGAATGACACATCTTTCCTTTTGTGTGTTTTAGAAACCATTTGATTTGAATTGCTCTAGAGGTCTAAACAATAGCTCAGGTAAAACAGGGTTTGGATTTGTTAAACACTTTCACAAATGTAGTGTGAAAAAGAAACAGGTAGTTCTGAAGTAGTTGTGAGGCAGCTTAGCTGGAAAGGGTGGCTAGCGAGTGTGCAGGAAACACAGTACAAGACAGAACTTGTTATACATCAGATCTTTATTCTGTATTTTTTAAAATCTTAACAAATCTGTCTGTTTAGGTGTACCTATAATGTACACATGTGCCAGGCTCTTCTCCCTCAAAGCAGTGGTGTTCATGCTTGCAGATGCCTTACTGTCCTGTACCAGTTATCTTTTTTATAAGCATCACAAACTCATCAAAGCTGATGCTTCCATCATTATTTTTGTCCAACGATTTAATTATGTTATCAAGTGAGAATGAATCCTGTTTTATTAAAAAAAAAAAAAAAAAAGAGAGAATGGAATAAATAGATTGCCACAACTATTTTCCTGTAAGGAATATTGCCAAGAAGTGATGTAGTCACTAACAGTCAGTGTTACTTGAAGGTGGTGTACTTACTGGTTTTACTCGTCAGACTAGAAATACAGTGCCTCCTATCCCCTACCAAAAATGTTCACAAAGATACAGTAACCATTTAGAAATACCAAGTATTATGCAGGTTACTTCAGTCTTATGTGTAAACTTGGAATTTAGGAAACAGAGCAGGTAGAATAGCTGCAGCATGTACAGAGTCACCAATAAAAACTATTACGCATACTACTATTGCTTTGTTAGATACTCATTTGGGCCCTGCATACGCTGTTTAATGGAAGTAGTAATTCATTTTTAGGCTTTGGATCAGGACCTGAGAGTGTCTTTCCCTTCCCTTTTGCCCTCTTTACTAGGAATACTGTATTCACTGTTGAAAAATTCTTGCTAATGTATTAAATCTAGTTCAGCTTGTTAGTTCCTTTTATTTGTCGTGTGTGGTAAAAGCACATGTCACATCCTGATGCAGTGAGTGTTCTGGTAACATCCCTGATCAGGCTAGTTAAATAATATAAAAACAGTTTTGATTTCTAATCTGAATTTAAAAAAGTTTTTGTTTCTTCATACTTCATGCCTATGCATGTTTTGTAATGTCCTCTCCTGCTTTTATGTTGATTTATTATAGTGCCATGTATTTCTGCAAACAGAGTAGGTGCTTGAAAATATCTGATATCCAGACAGAAGGCAGCAGCATTGCTTTTTTGAACTCTTCCATTTCTACATATCTGAGAAAATTAGTATAGTGCTAAATTGTCCACAGCTAATATAAAAACCATTATATTTCTGAATTTGCCATCATATTTCCAATTAAATTTTGAGAATTAATTTCTGACAGTTTTTAAGAGAAAAAAGCCCTTTGTGTTTTATTAGTTCGGTGGGATTTCGTTTGTTTGTTTTAATTAGCCACTTAATATTAATGAAATTACTAAATTGAATTACTGTAGTTCTCAAAGTACTGGATTTTTCTATTTAGGTGCAATTTTTTTCAGTCCTTTAGCAAAAATTGCTTTTGTCAGCTATCCACAACACAGTATTTTAACAATTTGTCTAGGAAAAGAATCTAAATTGGGTCCTAATGCAGTTCAGGAAAGGTCTGGCAGAGAATATATATGAAATCAGAACCTAGATTTTTTTTTTCCAGTTTATTTTTATTTTTTTTTAATTATTCCCCCTCTTTTCCACTCCCCGGGATATGGGTATTTCTCTCCCTGGCTTGGTAACATCTCTTTTCTTTACTTGGTTTCTTTCTGGAAGGGCACACCTTCTTTTATGTGGTGGTGGCGGGAACTTAATCTAGATAAAAATTAGCTCATGTCTCTTCCTTTTAACTGTGTCCTACTGACATACTTGGTTTATATATTTTTCTAGATATTTTCTAGATTCAGACTTATTACTTAGACTGAAGCAAAAAATATAAGACTCAGATGCAATATTCTGTGTGCAATTTGGCTTACATAAAAAAAATCCAAACAAAACAGCTTCTTAGATTTTTGCATTTTATTCATAGAGCTTTGTTATAAACTCCCTACACAGATATCTGTTTGGAGCTGCTGTTCATTATTGTGATTGGAGTTTTTTATAAGCCAAGCCTTAAGAATTATTTATAGAGTCAGTGAAACCATTTGGGCACATAATCTGCCTTGCAGTGTCATTGCCTGTATTTCCTTTTTCCTATCCATTTCATAGGAAGCACAGTTAATATAATAATACATTATATAAAAATATATATGAATATAATAATATCATATAAGAGTGAAACTTACCTTCAGGTACTGTGCAAATTGATTCTGAAGTAGATTTTTCAGCCCAGCAATGGACAGTACACTAGTGCTACCCTCCATTAAAGCATACTGGGTAAAATACTTCAGAAGGTTATCATTGAGTAAATGTTCCATGTTTCTCAGATCTTGTCTTGAAGAACTGCAAACAAAGCAGACAGTAACAATCCTGTGCATCAGAAATGTATCTGAATTTTGAAATGTATCTGAAATCCTGTTTGCTATTACTAACCATGTGAAATGATTAATATTTAACCTAGATGAAAAGAATTGGTTTTGGGTTTGTGTTTTTTGGTTTTGGTTTTGCTTTTGGTTTTTTGTTTTTGTGATCAGCTTTCCCAAGGGGGAAAAGAAAAAACAAAACCCAAACCAAAACAACAACAAAAGTTAGGTTCAAAGATTTGAAATACCAAATATGTTTAGGTTGTTCTTACCTGACTCAAAATCCAGAGCTTTCAAATGTATTCGGCAGAGCTGTGAGTCTGAGGTTGGGGTAACCTTTATAGTTGCTTGCATGCTCCACCCTAATTATGAAACTAGCGTTTGTCATTGAGTCAGTGCACTAGTTCTATTGTCTTTTCAATAGTCAAAGGAATAGGATACTTTAGCAGTAGAAATGAGTAATTTTTTTTTTTTTTTCATCTCTGGAATGGGTTGGCATGAGCATCCCCTGCTGCACTTGACATAGATTTACTTGGTGTTCATAGGCCATCCTTGAGGGAGAGGTTTCCTCTCTTAAACTTGTGTATTTTACATTTTGTGTACCACACACAAAGAAGCCTGAAAAATGCTGCTATGGGGGTATGTATAGCATTTGTTATTGTAATGGACTTTTGGAAAATGGTAAATATAAGTTTGTTTTAATAAGATCCAATTAAGTAAACATGAAGAAGCTAATTGCTGTTTGTGCGAGTTGATAATCACCAATGCCACAGCCACTTCTCCAAATTTTGTTCTGCTGCTTAGCACAGGAGAGTATGAATTTCCTCTGGGATAAAATTTTGGTTGCTACTGTTAAGAATCAAAACACTCCATGGTGTGAATGGAAAAGCACTGAAGCATTCTAAATGGGAAGGGTGAATCTAACATCCTGAAAAACTATTCCTTCTAGCAATCATCTTCCCAACTGAGTATTGTGTTCTTCAGGTTCTGAAATCGTGTTCCTTTGGTGGTCTGTGGGGTGTTTTTGAGTGATATTCAGCCCGTGGTCAATGCTTCATGGACCAACACTGCTGGTTTTGCAACTGCTGAGCTGCTGGTTCTGGCTGTGGTTTCTGCATGTGGTTTCTAATCTGCCTGATGTCTGCTGGTGTCTGGTTTTGATGCTTAGCTCCAGGCTCACTTAGTAGATCTTCTACCGTGTGCATCACTTACTGTAAATCAGTCATCATTGTGTCACTTATAACCCTAAGCTAAGAGCTTTGGAGATCTGTAGGAGATGGATAGGTTGGAAAGTTTTTGGAATTGCATGTATATGGGTCCAGGGTTCCGTGACAGTTAAGTACGAGGTTTTCTGAGAAGACTAGGCAAGCTTTGCTAAGTCAGTCATGTATATGTAGACATAAAGCTAGGAGCTGCTGCTGTTATCACTAGTGGTGTCTCTGATGCTGCCAAGCTATATGGTGGTAACAGTGCAAGCAAACCTGGGAGTCCTGGTCTAGAACAAATGGTATGGGTTAGGGTAAGACCCATGCACCAAACCTGGGGCATGAACTTTAAGCTCATTCATGACAATGAGATAATCTTAAGTTCCTTTTTCTTCCTCTTCTTTTCACAAACAAAATGAAAACCAAACATCTGTCTCTTTCTCTTTACATCCTGTTTTCCACCTTTGGTAGATGGTGAAATTTTAGTAGCAGTGTATGACTAGGTGACCTGCTAAGGCTTTGACTCCACATCTGCTGATTATCCTTGCCTACAGGTCCTGCGTGTGATAGCCTCACAATGTTTATTCCTTTATCCCTTTTGGAAGCAGTGTCAGAAAGCTGGTGTGCTGATGTGTGTTGTTGACATGGTATTTGCAAAACTTTTTAAATGACCAAATGACTTGTCTTTACTTGTACCGAAAGCACATCCCTGTCTTCAAGATGTAGTAGTAAGATGCTTAGTAGTATGGGAGAATTGCATTTCAAGGGATCACAACTCAAGGAATTCAGTCCATTAGCCTTACTAATTTGTTAAGGTTTTGTTAAAGAACACCACCTAATTGCAAAATAGCATAACCAGTTTTACTGAAATATCTTCCCATGGAAGTGAGAGACCAATGTCTGGAAATTTAGGTGACCTGTCTAAGAGTCACACACCCAATTTGAGGATGAATCCAGTCTCTTCAGATCAGCTTTATTCACAAAGCACTGTAATCTCTTAAGAGGCTATCTGAATGAGAAACTGACAGAGTTGGGATTTGTAGTTTCATCTCCTGATTCTTTGTCCTCTTCTCTCTCATTTAGACCACAGTGCCTTCCTCCAGTAATTTGTGTGGCATCTCTGGACTCTGTATTGGAATCAGTAACAGAACTCAGTTTGACAGGCCCCAGCACACTGTCTTTGCCAGAAGACCCTTTTTAGGACATAAGTGCTCTTCTGTAATACGTATAGTTTTTCCAGCACAACCCAGCAATGGCAGAATGATTATCAAGGTGTAAGGAATTCTGGTCACTAGCCAAGAACTTGAACATAAGTAGAAGAAGCTAATACCTTGCTGTTGCCACTATTAGATGGCGTGTAACTAGCAGGTAGCAGCATTTACCAGTGCTGAAGAACAGCACTTGGTACCAAGCTTTGTCTGTGCAAGCTGACTTGCAGTGTAGAAGCAGCAGTCCCGCTTTGATTACAGTGGTTTGCTGCTCTTTCTTGGATGTATTAATATATATCGTTTCTGCAGTTTGTGAGATACTTCAATTGGGTTTGCCCTGGGCTAGAAAAATCATGTAAGTAAGCACCGTATCCTTTTAGAGTTTACATTTTTATTGTAGCTTAGATACAAAGCCGTTAGCAAAAAAAGAACTAAGTTGATGTTGTGTGAGTCTATTTAGGGCTGTACATCACACACATGTCCCTGTGATGATTGTGTGTTGTTTCAGTGATGGTGTCTGCAATAGTCACTCAAATTGGTTATTGTATTACCCTAGTAAACTGATTTGCTGGGTGTATTTGAAGCAAGCAGCTCTAATCACATTGGAGAGTAAGAGAACACAGGCTGCAGAGATGAGTGAAGTCCTGCCACTCCTACCACTGCTAGTGGTAGGAGGGGTGAAGCTTATGGCATCGTGGTCACATGGTCTTCATGCGCATTTAATGATGGATTTGCTCGTCACATCCTTCCTGCCACCATTGGTGGCTAAATGGTATGTGAATCTATGCCCCTTGTTTATCTTAATGTGCTGGACTAAACTAGGTTGGTCTGCAACTGGATCTCTATGGCATTGCTTGATACTGTTGGAAGGGACAAGGCACCTTCCACAGGGGTGTGGCTGTCACCTGAGAGCAGCAACTATCTCTGTCATCCTGTTTAATCCTTTGGTGATAGGTTAACACCCTAACCCTCCAGTATTTTTCCACCTTCTCCAGTGTATTTTATTGCAGCAGTACTACTGTTACTTGTATGTGAGCGCAACTAATTCAAAGCTAGTTGAGGAATTTAGGTAGATTTAGATTAGATAGTAGGAAGAAATTCTTTATTGTGAGGGTTGTGAGACACTGGAACAGGTTGCCCAGAGAAGCTGTGGCTGCCCCATCCCTGGAAGGGTTCAAGGCCGGGTTGGGTGGGGCTTTGGTGAACCTGATCCAGTAGAAGTTGTCCTTGCCCATGGCAGGGCGTTGGAGCTAGATGGTCTTTTTGGTCCCTTCCAACACAAAACCGTTCTATGATTCTGTGTTTCTGTGAATCTCTGTGAGGTTTATGTTACAGCCTGACTGCAGTATAGAAATGTCTACTGTCAAGATGAAGTTTGCTATAATTGAGAATATATATTTGTAGTTGTTGTGCATTTGGAAAGAAAGAGCAGGAGGTGATTTTGTGCTTATTATTCACCTACTTCTACTTTTATGCTGCTTGTGCATCATTTCTGGCTTCCAGACATCAGCAACTAGGTCAAGGCCCTTTGTTAGCTTTGGTTACTTTCTGGAGTGGAAGTGGAGAAAGGTGATGGGACAATTTAAGTAAATAGGACTGGATTAGGGGTTCTGTGGAACATGCAATTCCTGATCTGACTTGCAAAGGAATCTTACGTGGGTGTCAAATAATTTTGATTTGTTACAAGGAAGCAGAGCAGCATTTGTATAGTACTACTGCTAGCATAAAGAACATACATGTATCTACGCCTGTTGTAAAATACTAATGCCCACACTGAAGTTAAATATGGGACATGTACAATATTAGATCAGGAGGAATAATTTTTTTAAAATACTTGTACTTTAGCAAATAATGAAAGGAAAGCCATGGAAATGCAGATGTCTGCTGCTACCACCATGTGTGTTCATTTTGGGTATAAGGGCTTTGGTGAGCTCTGCAGAGAATTGGTCCTGCAGCTGCAGGCATCTTCAGACTTCAACTTTTCAATGTTGCCAGTGCCATGGGTTCTAACTGTTGGGCTAGGAGGAGACAAAGGGCTCATGGAGAGAAAGAATATCCAGTTAACAAATTTTCTGAGAATGATCAAATAATTATGGCTGAGAAGTTCAGCAAACCACACTACAGCCATTACAGAGAACCTGGCATTGCTCTGAGGTATGGAACTGTTAGATGGAAGTTGAGGATGGGTTGTAAAATCCTTTATATGTCATAAGTGATGCATTACTTATGTTAAAATTGCCATTGTTTGTAAAACCTCCAGTGGTGATGTATAAAAGGGTGGTCTCATCTCACAAATTAAACTTGAACTATATGGTGTATCCTGACAAGAGTTTCTTCCAGGCCCTCCCTTGTGACATACACCTTAATGAGAGGTTGAAGGTGTTTCTCTAAACAGGACTGGGTGTGGCTGCTACAGGGATGAATGATTTAATATGATGCGTTGTTTGTAGTCATCTTTAAATTGGTGATGTGTTATTCATCGTATCTATATGTGTCAGCTTTTGCTGTCATGTACACATCTGGCAGACAAACTTACATCATTGAAACTCCTTGTGATATAGACATTTTGTGTTACACAAGACAGTTTTGAGGGAGAATGTTTCAAGAGAGGTTTTATCCTTCCACTTTCTGAAAATGAAATCAATGAGGAGAGATAGAATCTAGTTCTGTAGTTTATTCTCAAAGCATTGTTGCTGCTCTCAACAATGTAAACCTGATGGACTGTTAAAAAGAGGTCTAGAGGTGCATGTAATAAACCACATGGGCACAGAATGTAGGTATTGCTCGGCACTAAGGTGCCTAAATCCTTAAGTGTGAACATACTCGTAAGAAACTCCTTTGCTCAGTTTTTTTCCTGCCTGGAAGTAACTATAATGTGTTGTCATGCAAGTCCAGGACTACTGTCTGTCAATGTAATAATCCTACTAGTGAGTCAGAAATGATAGATGTGGTTGTCTCAGTCCCATAAGATCTTAATCCATTATGTATTCTTAAAATTAATTTATTTAATATGATTTGATAGAAAAAGGGCCTAATATAATGCAGGTTAGTGATGCTTTCTTTTAAAGCATGACTACAACTTGATATGGTGATGTGATAGGATACTCTTGGTTATCTTTGTGTGCATGTGGAGAAGATGGGGAATCTTAAGTTCTGGCTTCTCTGTCTAAAACAATTTTGCCTTTTACCTTAAACAGCAGGAGCTGGGAGAATGAGTATTCTGAATTTCTGACCACATGCACCAGCATGCGGTCTTGCGTGGATGTCTTTGTACACTGGGTAGGGACAGTGGGCCCTCAGGACTGTTACAGTGCTTAAGCCTCTTTTATTAGAGTTGTGCTGCAACAATCCTCTAGGTCATTGTGACCCTGCTGCAGCTGGGCTGGAATTGCTGCTGAGGTAGAAAGAAATCATTGAGACAGTGCCACAATACTGAGTAAAAGTGTTTGTGCTAGTTCATGACCACTTGCTTTCCTCCAAGAACAGGTAAGTTGGGGGAAAACAGCAGCAGCATCCATGAGAGATGCTCTTAAGGGAGGAAGAATTGGAGGTCATTTTGCAAGGCTTCTTTGATAGCAACCTCTGAATCTCTCTGTTCAATTTCTTCACCTTCAGCACTCTGTAGGAACACCTAGATTAGCCTTGCTGGCCTGGTCAGACTCAGCAGCACAAAATGCAGAGTCAGAAAAATAAATAGAATAGTGGTAAGAACCTTGAAGCTCTCTGTTTTGATTCAGAGATGCCTATATGCACTGGTTGAGTTCAAATAATTGCTCATTCTCAGAAGTCTGTAAGTGTGCCATGCCATACCACGTAAAATCAGATTATTAGTAATATTCTGGGATATGTTTAATTATCAATGTGAAACATAACAAATGATGCTATGAAGTAACAGCTTTACCTTTGGCATACAAAGCCCTTATCTGCTAGGACTTTGATGTGTTGATTTGTAGATATAATAGATATTTGCTAACTTATTTCCAAAGGAATACTGTCAAAATTATACACTCGGAAGTAATGAAAATGTATATATAAAAAGACTTTGTAATTATTGCATCGTGGCCTAAAAGGTAATATAGATCTAATTAGCTGTGGCTTCTATTAAGATTATCATTTGGCTTGGCTAATTATAGAGAGCTTACATAGGGATGAGCGATGTAACTTGCCGTGAAACTGTTAACATTGGTCTTCAGTGGTGAGAAGGAAGCCCAACAGTTACCCAGGAGCCTGGGAAAAGCACTAAAGCCTCAGTATTGCTCAATCTGTAAACTGAAAAATTAATTTTGACAAATCACAGCAGACATGCTGTGTCTGCAAACAGCACAGATTGGCAACCATTGTTTTATTGCACAGCTTATCTTTGTGCAAAACTTTTTTATCTTGTGGCAGGAAAATATTTTGAATTTTCTGAGAATAATCCATTTTAAGTCAAGATAATTAGAGTTCTTGCAAGGTTTCTGTTGTCTTGCTGATTCTCTTACTGTGAATGTGGAATTGTTAAGTGATGGTATAAAGAAAATATATGAATTCTGTAACAGAATCCATATGGACGGGGGGAAAGATACGTATTTTGGAATAAACTACCATTTTGAAATTCAGTATCATTAGCACCATTATGTAGTGAATATATTTATCTTAGCACCATTTTACCCAACTTAACTACTTTCTACCTGTGTTTTCTGAGCCGAAACTTTAGTGAAAATACACGTTAAACCGTCTCTGTCTTCTTGGGGGTGTTAGAGAGCCAGTACTTAAGCAAACAACTGAAAAATTGTCAAATAATTTTTTTAATCAGTGTAGTTTCTTCTTCATTCCACCATGCCCTTGCAAGCTCAGCAAAACCTGAAGTTCAAGTGACAAGTAGCTCTGGGAGGACCTTTATTTGAGATAATGAATTAAAAGGGAAGAACCCTGCTTTCCTTATAAAACACAGATTGAACTGTTGAAATGTATTTGTGAACTAAGCACCCTTATGGTTATATCACAGGTAGGCAATGAATTTGGTGTTTTCCAGTGATTTTTATGGTATCACCTTTACTTAAGAAAAGCACATGGTGTCATGCTACAGCCCCATCTAGACCAAAGGCCCTAGAATACCTCTTGGTCAAGATCAGAGGGGTCTTCTCAGGAGGGGATCTTACAGTAGGCATCTTCTACCAACCTCCAAAGCAAGATGATAAGGCCAACAAAGCAAGCCTTGGGTCACCTTAGCAAGCTTTGGGTCAGTGGAACCTGGTTCTTACGGGTAACTCCAACTACCCAGGCATTTGTTGAAAGAACAACACAGCAGCCCACGTCATCCATCAAGTTCCTGGAATACGTACAGGACTGCTTCCCTCAGACAAACGTTAGATATACCAACCAGGAATGAGGCATTGCTGGACTTGCTACTCATAAACCAAGAAAACCTGCTTTGTAATATCTCAGTTAGTGATAACCTTGGCTGCAGTGATCACAATATTGTGGAGTTTGGGATCTGTCTGAGTGCGCTGAAGGTTAGCACTAAGATAAAGGCTTTGGATTTTAGAAGAGCAAACAGAAGAGCACTCAGAGCTCATCTGAGAGGGACTCCATGAGAAACTTCTGTGGAGCGTGAAGGAGCTAGTGAGCACTGGGAGACACTCAAGATCACTCTCCTGGAGTCACAAAGTGAGTTCATCCACTTTAAAGCTAAGGAAAATAGGTGGAGTAAGAAACCCCTTGGCTTAACTGTGAGCTTCTGAGTCTGCTCAAAACCAAGAGAGAAGCGTACAAGAGAACTGCAAGGGCATTGCCAGGGTATGCCCAGTTGCAGTTAGAAAAGCTCAAGCTCAGCGTAAATAGAAATCGGGCAGAGATGTCAAAAACTACAAGAAAAGGGTCTTCAGGAACTTAAAGAACAAGCAGAAACAGGAGGAAAGTACTGGCCCACTGTTAAGCAGAAAAGATGAATTAGTCACCAGCAGTGCTGAAAAGGCAGAGATTCTCAATACTTTATTCCACTCTGTCTTTACCAGCTCTGCTGGGCCCCAGGGCTGGGGAGCAAAAATGCAAGTTGGTGCAAACACAGACCCACCCTCAGTGAAGGAAGAGTTGGTATGTGAACTGGTGCAGAAGCTTGACACCTACGAATAGATGGGCCCCAATGATACCCACACGAAGATCCTAAGGGAGCTGGCTGATGTTACTATGAGGTTGCTCTCCGTAATGTCTTTTATGTTCTGGAGACTGGGAAGTGTCCCAGAAAACTGGAAGAAGGCTAATGCCACCCCCATCTACAAGAAGGGCTGAAAGGAGCATCCAGTTTTACTTCAGTCCCTGGGAAAGTGGTGGAAAGAACCTCCTAGGGGTTATCACAATTCAAATGAAGCACATGTGTGGGAGAAGCCAGCATTAACCCACCAGGGGCAAATTGTGCTTGGCAAACCTGATCAGCTTCTATGACAGTTACCTGCTTGCCCCCAGAAACCACCCATGCAAACAGCCTTCCAGAAATTGTGTATATATAAAAAAACATAAAACCACAAAAAACCAAAACAAAAAAACCCACAAACCCACAACATTTGAAAGAATTAAATAGATTACCTGTATACTGCAGTTCATATATTGAAAACTGTATGAAATCACCTCCAATATTATGAATGTCATCTCCATAGAAGTTTCTCCTATCTGGATAACTGACCAAAGTTACACCAAGACGCTGGCTTTGTTAGATACTCACCTAGGAATGTATGAGTTTCAGTATCATTAGCTGCCTTGTTTCTAAAGTGTAGGAACAAGATTAGGTGTCACAGAGGTTGTGGTTCTGCTAAGTTAAACAAATTGCTTAATCTGCTTTGTTTTTCTCATACCAAGTGGATGTAATGAAACACTTGCCTTTCCAAAATGGCTTGATGCCTGTGTCATGGTTTAACCTAAGCTGGCAACTAAGTACCATGCAGCTGCTCACTCACTCCCCAGTGGGATGGGAAGGAGAACTGGAAAAATGGAAAAATCTGTGAGTGACATAAGAACAGTTTAATAATTGAAATAGAAGTAAAATATAATAATAATACAGTAATAATAATGATAATATGAAATAAAGAGACAGAGGAAAGAATAAACCTCACCCCTGAGAAATGCACAATGCAATTGCTCACTACCCACTGACCAATATGCAGCGCATCCCAGAGCAGTGATCAGTGATTCCTGGCCAACTTCCTGCAGTTTATATACTGGGCATGATGTGCTGTGGTGTAGGATACCCCTTTGGCTAGTTTGGTTATGTGTCCTGTCTCTGCTCCATCCCGGCTTCTTGTGCCCCTCTTCACTGGCAGAGCATGAGAGGCTGAAAAGTCCTTGATCAGGGTAAGTGCTACTGAGCAACAACTAAAACATGGGTGTATTATCAGCATTGTTCTCAGACTAAAGCCATAATACAGCACTGTACCAACTATTAGAAATGAAAATTAACTCTGTCCTACTCTGCTCTTGTGAGACCTCACTTGGAGTATTGTGTGCAGTTCTGGTGTCCTCAACATAAAAAGGACATGGAACTGTTGGAACAAGTCCAGAGGAGGGCCACGAGGATGATCAGGGGACTGGAGCACCTCCCATATGAAGATAGGCTGAGAAAGTTGGGGCTGTTCAGCCTGGAGAAGAGAAGGCTGCGTGGAGACCTCCTAGCAGCCTTCCAGTATCTGAAGGGGGCCTACAAGGATGCTGGGGAGGGACTCTTCATCAGGGACTGTAGTGACAGGACAAGGGGTAACGGGTTCAAACTTAAACGGGGGAAGTGTAGATTGGATATAAGGAAGAAATTCTTTACTGAGAGGGTGGTGAGGCACTGGAATGGGTTGCCCAGGGAGGTTGTGAATGCTCCATCCTTGGTGGTGTTCAAGGCCAGGTTGGATGGGGTCTTGGGTGGCATGGTTTAGTGTGAGGTGTCTGTGCCCATGGCAGGGGGGTTGGAACTAGGAGATCTTAAGGTCCTTTCCAACCCTAACTCTTCTATGATTCTGTATGATTCTATGATAAGATTCTGTACTGTGAAGTTAGAAACTGAACAACAGAACTCCATTTGCAATGGATTCAACAGTTATTCACTGTAGACCTGTGCTTTTTAACTAAAAATTCTTTCTCATGCTTTGTGACTCTTTATTCTGCCATTAGAAATAAACTAGTAGAGGTGCAGGTGAAAGATAAAATGATTTTTGTATGGGCAGTATTAAATAACTGATTACTTTGTGACGTTGTAGCTGTTCTGTGTTGCTTTGTATGAGAACTAGCTGCATAGCTCTGTGATACTGTGCCGGTTGGTGACACAGCCTAGAACTTTTGCTGCATGGCAACTTCTTTTGCTGGTTGCATGGTAAACATTTGTAGTATTTGAGTGCATCACTGCATTATCTGTTGAATTGATCTGTGCCTGGCCACCCCCGCTTTTCACAGAGGATGTCTGAATTATGCTGGGTGTGTTCATCTGATGTCATGCTAATGAAATACTTACTTGATTTGTGGTAACATAGAGGTGACATTACTCTTTAAATGCTACTTTCTTAGAAATGGTATTGGTAAAATATTTTCTGTAGGCTTTCACCATCTTGTTGCTAAATAAGAAATGATCTGAAGATTCATTTATCCTCCTCTGGCCTTTTCCCTGATGGTTCTCTACATGCACGCACACATCTTCCCTGCTCCTTTCTTCTTCCTCCCACGTATCTCTTCCTATCTGGTTATATTTCAAAAAAGCATGTACCATATTTACCTTTAAAATGACTATAAAGATTTGCAGTTCTGGTTTTATGGTTCATTAGCAAACACGAACTGCACACATATATCTGTACTTGTCACGTTAACTCTGGATCCCATAGTTGAATGCAAGCATCCTGGTGGTGCTGGGGGAAGAAGTAATTAACATTTGAGCTCTGGCAGCATAGACAGCATGGATGCAACTGATCAAGCTACTTGTCTTCTAAACACAGTTTGAACTTTACCCTGATACTTATATAAACACAATTAAGGAAAGCAAATTCTAGAGAATTCTTGTTATTTTATGTTGAAGATGATAGTGTTAATGTGCTAGAAGGATGATTGCAAGGAGTGCAGGATTAAGTTATGATTTGGACAGTGATGTTTAGCAGACTTTGGGAGGAGGCAGAACAAAGTGAGGAAAGAAAGACATTGTGGCTCCCTCTTGAAATAAAAATTATTTGGGTTGTAGGTCATAAGTCTTCTACCAGAATTAAGATTGTTCCAGGCAAGATGATCTCTGGCTAGCTGAAGCTTTTCTGACTGAAAGCAAGAAACTATTAAATGTATTGTAAAGCATGTAACTCAGAGCATCCCTGAAATGACTGACAGTGATAATTAAGGTAATTAATCTCTGCTATAATATTAATATGTATTATTACTTTTGGTTTTCTGAAGCATAAAAGATAATGTACTGTTGTTGGATAGACAGTAATGAAAATGCCAAAGTACTTTTCTGCAAGATAATCTAACTGGTTAACTTTGTATCACTGCAATTATCTCCCTATGTTTTGGTTTTGTTGGTTTGTTTTTTTTTCTTTTTTTCAGTATAATTTACTGGTTTGTGTTTTGTGTTTGGTTTTTTTTGATTTTTTTTTTTTCCCCTGGAAATCCTAAAATTAAAAGTCAGTGCATTGATTACGTTGTATGATACCCAGCACTTGCTTTAGTTCTTCCAGTTCTCCAACTGGAATGAGAAACGTTACAATGTATGAGTGGAAAGGATGGTTAACGATTCATGGAAATAATCTCCACTGACTTCATGGGGCAAAGAAAATCCTATTATTCATTGCTGGAGAGCTTTCCAGAGGATGAGGTGTCCATTCTATATGCCTAATGAGATATCCAGCATCTTCAGATTGTTCTTTGTAATTTAAGAGAAGTTACAGGCATAAATGACCAGACAGGCCAAGGTACTTTTATTGTCTTTGGTATACCATGGAAGACAAATAAAAGTAGTTAAAATTAGTGATTATGCCAGAGGCTTTTGCTTAGAAGTTCCTTGTTAGAGTATTTCTGTTCTGCTATTAGTCCACAAGATTGTCTTTACTAAAATAAATCAATTTAGTAAATAAAGTAGGAGAACCACTAAGTCATGGGGTTGCCAACTTCAGTTTGATAAGTCCTTCCATTTTGTTACGGGGAGCAGAATGTTACCATGTAGTAGAGGTGAGGGGACTGGTGTGATATTTAAACAGGAGTTAAACCAAGAGGAAGGTAGGAGGAGGACAATACAAAACTACATATAAAATATTCCAAGATATCTACATAGTAGATCTATATCTCTGTCTAAACAGTAAAAGGGATCCTGCTTACCTTCCAGAAACAATTACTTTAGCTTGCGCAGTGTTGTTCCTTGGTGTGATGTTGACGTGGGAGTCACGGACAATGCAGAGACGATCAATATGATCAAGTGATTGCTAAATTTATTCACACACATCAAGAGTTTTTATAGTTTACAGAACTAGCTGATGTAACCAATATAGATTCTGATTGGCTCAAAAGTGCAGTCTACACATTTTTGAAGCAGATAACAGGCTAGCTAAAATTATCCATTTGCTACTTTTCACACATATCTTGTAGTTTCACCATCCCGCTCCCACATCCTGTTAACCTTGAGCAAATGCCAGATTCCTTGTTCTACTGTATGTGGCTGTCCTTTAGTAACCTAAAGTTAGGCCTTGCAGCCTGGGTAACTTGAGTTCAGGCCTTGCAACTTAACTCAGAGTTTGGCTAAGACCAAACAGCTGGGATTGCTCACATGTCCGTTGTTCAGCTGTATTCTTCATAACCACCATCTCCTAAGGCTAAGACGTTTGGGTTAGTCACGAAGTGTCCACTGTTCCTTAGCCAATCCACAGTGTGATGCCTTGTGAGATGCTGTTTCAAAATGTAAAAATGAAAACAAAGAAAAGGAGGTAGAAGGGAGGAAGAAACATGACTATACTGTAAATTAGTACTGTGTTAGTATGATACCCTTCATTATCAACATTTCTTCCTTCATCTGTCTTCATTTCTATGAAGTGACAGCTGAAATGTAGAAGTAGAGTTGGAAAGAAAATATACTTCCTCATCAGAACAGATTGCTTCAGTTAAAGGCTACAGTGGTTGGCATAAGCTGGTCTTTTTGTGTGATCTTGTAGAATGGACTCAGCTAAGCTGCTTGTTAAAGGAATTAGACTGGTGCAAAATTCTGGCACTGGGAGTAGAGTAACATTTACTTTCACAGCTCTCTGCAATTCTCTACAGCTTTAGTGGGATTTTTTTTGCAAAGATATACAACCTGCAAAATACCTTGTAGAAGTTTAACGTGTTTGCACTGCTGTGCAAATAGAAAACATTTCAAGATGCTTTCTTTTTCTTCCTATTCAACTGATTTTAATAAAATGCTCACCTATCAGAGATACTATTTTAGCTCAACTAGTAGAGAATCAGGTTTTGAATTCTGGTGTCCCTTTCAATATGTGGTCAACCAATCATTAAAGCTAATGGTCTGCCACTGATCTTTGGATATGATATGAAGTATAATGCCCTAATTGTGAAACTGGGCTACTTCGGACGTATCTATAGCACAGAAATCCTCATGGATCTAGTGTCCTTTATTTCAGTTTCATTCATCTAGTCCAGATTCTAAATAAGGCATTTTCTTGTGGCAGTATCAAGCAATGTGATGGTATATTTTTTCCCTCAGTTTAAAACCTCTATTTAATGATCTATTAATCAAATGTACAGTAGCTAAAGCTAGTTGGTGAAATAATTAAACTGCATGAAGTTGTTCATCTCAGTCCAGCATGCGTTATCAGATAATGTAAGAATGATTTATTAGACTGAATCACAGACAACAAAGCAATTCTTCTTAAAACAGAAGTTAAACTACTTTGTGAGTACTTATTGGAAAACTTTCAGATTCTTTTTCCATTTCAAAGTATAGTACTGTACCATTACCTTACTTTTTTTTTCCTATTCAAATAGCTATCCTTTTGATAAGGATGCTTTTCCATCTCCAACAAATAAAAGGAATAGTCCACAGGTGTATTTTATTTCCATTACAACAACTTTTATTCTTTAGGATGTGCACACACAATTTAATAGATTTGTGGCAAATGTGCCTCTGCACCTGATGTGGTAGGCCTGAAAAAGAGGAGGGCTTACAAAAATAATTACAAACAAATGGCTGTGGCTTGCTGTTCTGATTTGAAAGAGATTACTCAAAAGAAATCTTTAAACTGATCCAGGACCTTTCCAGTGTTTTTTTCCTAGCTCTGAAGTTAGCTGGGAAGTTTTACACCACCACAAAATTACCTTCCAATTAAAAAGTACCTTCCAGCTAGTATATAAATGAAAATAGGGAAATCTGTAATTTTCTACTTGCTGCCCATGCCCTTTCTAAACTAAACTACTTAGTTTCTGCATCCCTAATCATCAAGTACCAAGTCACTACTGGGCAGAAGTGACAGATAGGTTATCAGGATAGTTGGTGACACCGTTCTGTGAAAAGGATCAGAGGGTGAAATGCAGTCAGTCTTACTCACCAGTCTGGAAGTGGTCTGATTATGTTGGGGAAACGGGATGGAAACCAGCTGCTAGTTCTCCTTATCTTCCCTATGCAGATGCTGATTTTTATGGCAGATGAATAGAATTTCTTTAAAAAAATTGTAGGATAGTGCAAGTTCTGGTACTAAGCATCACCTGGAAGCAGATAGCTGAAATTTTTCTCAGTTGAAGGTCTGGAGTAGTGAGCACTTGAAGTAAGCAACCCTTCTGCTTACTTGCTTTGAAGTAAATAATCTTCCTTCTTCCTTGCATGCTGAAGGCAGAGATAACTGATAATGAGATGATTCTAATTCTACCTTGTTAATGAAAGAATAATGGTTGCATGCTTACATGGGGTAACTCAGGGTGGAGGGAGTACAGAACACAGTGGACAGTTTTGAGGGTAAAATGTGTGCTTTGTCTCTACTAAGGACAATCTCATGTCTCCTTGGCTACTTTGCATAGCTTAGTTAGTGGGGCTTGTCAGTGGGCAAGTCTTCCATGGCAGTTGCCTGTAGGATATACTTACCTGAGTCAGGAAGCATCAAACACCTACTGTTTAAACAATCTCGGGCTGTGTTTGATTATCCGTGTGTTGTCTTTGTGGCTGGGGTGTTTGATGAAGAGAGCACCAGGCTCTGCCTCCCTCTCTAGGTTCTTCCCTCTGCTTTGGAATGCTCAGAGACCCAGACTTACTTCATGCCTTCCCCCTTCTGATGTACACATGTGGATTTAAGTGAATTAGTAAAGGCAAAATTTCACATACTGTTAATTTCAGTTGGAGAAGTCTCAAAGGCAGTGACAGAGTTCTGATTTTTTGATAGATGTTTGTGGTAGGAAGGGAAGGATTTCTGCTGGCTATAGATGTGCTGATCTTTCTGAAATTAAATTAATGAGTATTTGGTAATTAGTTGTAGCATGAGCTGGACTGGTCCAAAGCCTGAGAATAGCCTTCCACTTTCCTTTAGTTATTCAAGTCTGACAAATCCTGCACTCCTGGCATGGCGTGACTGGCACTCCAGTGTATTTCTATAGCCAGCACTGCTTGACCTGATTCCTTTTGCTAACACTGACAGTTTGAACATTTCTGCTTGATTAAGTGTTTAAGCTGACTCTGGGACATATGGTTGGAATAACTAGAACGAGTTCTAAAATCTATAAAGCAATATCTATATAGGCTTTGCATATCAACATCTCCATGAACTTTTTCTGTTCACTGCACTTTGCTTATGAGTAAGCAAGCACTGTTTGATAAAGAAGTTACACCCTTTGTGACATTTTGCGAAGAAAACGTTACAAAACATTCTGCACCAGAATTTCTGCTTATTCAGGCACAATCCTTCTTAGAGAGTTTTTAGGCTTTAATTAAACAAGTGCTGAAGGACAGTTACTTAATTCTAAAACAGGAAATAACAAAACTTTGGAAAAGATGATTTGCCACTTTGGAAAAGAGGATTTGCCACACTGGAAAATGTTTGACAATAACAGGCTATTGGATTTTAAGAGTTTAAGAAATTTAAGCTGATATTTGTTGGAATATTTGGATACTGTGATGTAGTTTAGTGAAGAAAGTAGAGAACAGGATTTTTCAAGCTAGTTGCTCATATCACTGTATAGCTGCATGAGTCAGCTATAGATGATTTCTGCTTTGATCTTATACATGGTGTTGGTACTATTTTTGAAAACAAACATTACTTCAATCAGAGTAATAGAGCACTGAGTAGCCTGAAATCTGCAAGTGGCTTTATGGCAACTAGTTCCATCCTCGGGGGCTGAGTGCTTTGGATAGGTAGGCAATGATGGGGTTTGCTTGGAACTAGGATATCTTTGGGAAATAAGGGAGTAGAGGATTCTGGCAGATACGTGATCCTTTCACCTTCTTTCAGTAACTGAAAATATTTAAACCTTGATTTTGAATGAACAGGGAAACAGTGTATTTTTGCTTTACTTGCCAAGTTGGAAGCTGTCAGTACCATACTTTGTATTGCATCTGTCAATTCTTTTAATTAAAATGATTGTACTATTGTTTCTAAAATGTTAGTATAAACATCCCATTTGTAGATGTCTGGGTCTGTCTAGTGATGAACTTGTGAATGAAACAGATGAGATTGAATTTAGCCAGTACTGACAAATCCTGAATGGAAGAGGCAATAAAAGAATGGGTTCCTCTAGTCTGGGTTGAGTCCTTGTCAGTTTGTGTTGGGTTTTTTTTTTTTTTATAGCTGTGTTCAGCAGGGATTAATATTCATCAGTACCTGTCACTGTATTCCCTGCTCCTGTTTGCTTTCCCTCTGCACATCTCTTGTGCACTGAGTGCCTTAGAGGCTCTTTTCAGTGTTCAATTAATCTTTAGGGTCAGGGCTTCTGATGCTTTGATCAGTACTAACATGTGTAGCAATTTATTTCAGCAGTGACAAATCATTTCCTTGGCAGACGAGGGCAGAGTAAAAAAGCAAAAACTCTAAAAATCTGCTTCCAAAGCTGACTTCCCAATGACTTGTTCAAATCAAATAATGTTCCTCTCCCTCCCCACCTTTTCTCAGCCAGCCTTCCCAGACAAAACTCAGACACCCCTAACATCCCCCTCCCAGCCCCAGTATCCATAGTAGATGTATTGTTCAAAATGCATTGCAGGCTGTGAGGCAAAGGAAAGACAAAATTTAATGGTCCAGGGGTGATTAGTAAAATGATAGGTGGTGTATCTTCAGGGCCTTGGTTGCTCCGTATTGAGTGTCTGGGCTTGAGAGGTTTTCTCATTAATTTTTATATGTGTCCTGGCAACAATGAAACAACTCAAGCAGTAGATTTCTGAAAGAAAATCAGGAAAGTCACTATTTATCAGTAGAATGATTTAATACTGATCAGGCTGTTTTATATCTAGGATGTGTTTTGTGTTGTGTCGGAGTGATTATTTATTTCATGTTGACTGTCTGCTAAGTGTAATATGTGGTCTCTAAAATCCGTGTACTGCTGGCAGTTTTCAGAGATTTGGGTAAGAAATGCCTTACCTCTTTTTGCATGCTCACTGCTGATGCCTTTTTGTTGCTTGTGGTACCTCTTGTTCTATGCTGTTCTGCACTCTTTCAAGGAGCTATTGCATAGTGAGAGCTGGTTTATTTTGTGGCAGAAAGCATAAGCTCTTTGAAGAATCTATTCAGTTGCACAGTTGTTCAAAATAACCACCACTTGAAGGTTCATCTTTTATCTGATCAAATGAATTCTGATAAATATGGCAAAATTTCCCATAATGAGTTGCTTTTCTGGTGCTTATTAACTGTCCTTGGGTTATAGGTCAGTGGTATCACTTCGCTTTCAAAAGCTTCTTGCACAAACTTTGTTACAGAGAAACTCATGTAATATACAAACACTGGGGGATGTGCTGTAATAGTTGCTAAAGTTGGTCAGAGTCACAGAGCATATCAGAAAGGAAGATCCAGAGTCAGAATAACTTGGAGGTATTACCTCATAAGTAGCTCCTTTCCTCACCTGACTATGAAAAAATATTTAAAGTGTCTATTTTCTTACTATCATAAACATAAAAATCTTGGGGAAGATGGAGAGCTGGTTTATCATGCACATATTAATAACAGAATATGAACACATGCAGTAAGCTGCTTGATATCAAAACTCAGTATCACTGCCATACTGGCAGAAAATCTGCCACTGCAGAAATAAGGTTGAACAGTTGTATCATGTGATGTTTCTTAAAAGACATCTCAATTAAGACTCAGCAGATGTTAGGGAAGGTTTTAAGGATTGGATTATCTTTCGAGTATGTGCTCCTGACCACACTAATGTAACTGTTGAGTCACGGAAACGGGCCTTTTTGAAGACAAAGATTAGTTGCGGAAATTGCCTGACTCTTCCCTGAGAGTCCATTTCTCCAGTGAAATTTTTGTTGGGCTTGCAGCCCCATGTCAGGTTCTGACAGAGGGTGGCAGAAGCCCTCAGGAGAGCAGATGAAGCTGTGCTTTCACAGTGTGGCTTCGTTCCAGGTTCCAATCTAGATTCCAGGATTCCAATCTAGAGCTTTAGTGGGGCTCGTGAGGATCAGTGTTTGTTCTTTGCCTGCTGAAAGAAGGAAGAGCTGAGAGTGTGGCCATAACCTGTTTGAACTGATAATGCTCTGTTTAATTGAACTGGAGACCATGTATTTGCTAACTGATGATTTCGAGTCTTCCTGGAAGACACATTTAAGCACAATAAATTAGTGAAATCTGCTATGCACTGCATAGACAGGTCCACTTCATTTGGAGCCAGGTGTTTTAAGAGCTGAGCTGTGTCTTTCAGGAAGTTACCATCCCACCTATTGTATCCCCATGCTTCCTTTTATTTGTGGCATTATGCTTGAAGTTTTGATAGAATCTCTTAGTACAGCAAATTCTGAAAAATGAAAATAGTAAAATCTTTTTTTTTTTTTTGGAGGGGTGGAGGATCACACCTCAAACACCTGGGTGTTACCACGCTTCAGTTAGCAAAATTAGACCAAAACATCCTGTCCCAGATTTTTAGGAAGAAAAATCTATAAAGGTGAGGAATTAAAATCTAAAGGTGAGAAAAATCTAAAGGGACAGTATTTAGGTGCTTGATACACTTTTGAGGATGAAGGAGTGTCTAGTCTTGACTTTAGCCTCCAAACTTAAGAAAACACAGACAAACAAAACCTGTGAACTGCAAATACTTATTAAACAGCTCTTAAAGTGAAATTTTTGTAATTGTAAGAGAAGCAGATACTTGGAAGTACTTGATAGCTGCTTGTTACTACTTCATGTCCATTTTACAAAAGTCAGGAGCATGACTTTTAAGGTTACCTATAGTAGGGGTGTAGGCAAGTAAATAACACCTCACAGAAAAATTGTGTTTGATTTCAGAGAGTCAAGAGTGTTTGACACACAGTATGCTGTATACATTTTAACCACTTCTGATGTCTTATGTTGTTTTGTGGCCACTATTTCAGGAAAAAAGTGAAAGTAAATGGATGGAAATAAAGTAAAAAGCAGACAATTTCATATTTTTGAAGTAATAAGGTTTCAGTGAATATTTTTTTTTCCATATAGTCCTCACCTTCATGATTTGAGAGGTAATTAAGGTGTTTGTAATATCCCACTAGTTTGATCACAACTCCTGTTTATGACATTTTCTAATGAGTATATAGCTTATAAATAACAGTTTGAAGGTATAAGGTTATACAGAGATAATTGCACAGCTGAAATGCATTGGCACAAGGCCAAAGGCTAAGCACTTTCCACCATCCCTTCTAAATTGAATAACTTCACTTTATGAGGTGTATCATCAGAAATTGTTTTCATTACTCCCAGAGGGCAAACTAATCTTGATAAAAATCCAATTCCATATTACCCATATGTATGAACATTTATATTTTTAGAATCTTTCTTTGTCAATCACATTCCTCACTGACTGTCTGTGTGTGAATACATTGGTCATAGTTTCTGCGTATGTGTTTCTACGCTTTTAAACTGTTCTATTTCTCTGAGACAGACTTCCTTTAAGTCTGCCTTCTCACATGATTGTGAGACCCAGCAGGATTTTTCAAACTAAGCAAAAACTAAACATGCTCCTTTCACTAAACTGTAGTTTCTCACATCCTCTGAATCCCACCATCCTGGATTCCACTTGACCCACATAGCATCCATTTAACTCATCCATTTCAGTCCTCAAACCCAGTATTTGTATATTCTTTTCTTCATATTTTATGTTAAGTAGCATATTGTACACACAAGGCAAAGTAGTTTGTATATTCTGAGGCAATCTGAGAAACCCTTTAGCAAAGGTGAGACTAAGGGGGAATGTTTTTCCATTTTCTCCCAGTGATAAATTAGTGACTTATATAACATGAAATGTTGGAGTCACCTCTTTTAGTATTCTGCTTTTACAACATTAGATTATAGTCTTGTTACGAGCGCCTTCTTTCCACTCCTTTTCCATGCCTTTTCACTCCTCCCCACTTCCCAAAAAAGAGGACTTTTGCTGTCTTCATACAACAGCTGTTTCTACTTCTTAGCATAAGAAGGAACAATCTGTATGAAGAACAGTTTAAGAAAGGAACTGGTGTACAGAAATACTTACCCAGGATAATCTTTCAGTCTCTATCACTGTGTGGTTCAGGGACTTGCTTTCTCAGAGATGCTGTCTTTATTACTTGGAGGATTTTTTCATCTATGAATTTATCAGTTTTAAAAAATGTATGTACTGTTACAGAAACAAAAAATAGCTTTTGGTAGGATTATCCTATTGCTAATGTTTTAGTATCTGGGTTTGGTTTTTTTTTTTTTAAAAAAAAAGATTTTTTTCTAGCCCAAAAATTAAATTAAGGAATTAATAATAAATTGCTTTTGTTGATCATTACACTAAAAAGTTTCACACCAGTTAGCTAATACCATCAGTCTATTACACTCCCAATACTTAGAACAAGGCTTTAGGGAAACCAAAGAGTAGTCATAATTGGGAATGTTTCGAGGAAAAATTAATAATGTTGCTATTTATGAATCTGTGCAACCTGTTATGCAGTTATTGCTTTTCTGTGTTGGATGAAACAGTGTTTATACAATTTTTCTCTACAGGTTATTGACATGCCAGAACACAATCCTGGAGATATGGGTGGAACAATGAGACTGGGGAAGAGGAAGACTGTTTTCAAAACACAAAATTCCGTTTTAAGTAAGTTACATTTCTGCTCTTATGGCTTGCGTTTTGGATAGGAGCTCTGTAACAGCAAAGCAAAAATGCCAAAGCACATTTTGTTATAATACTACAACCTCAAGCAAGCATTTGAGTGACAGCTTTCCTGAGCTCATTCATTCTGATCCTGTTCCCATATACGTTTACCCAGGATTGGAATGTAAAGAAAGAAATGAGAGACATCTAGAAGTCCCAGTGAAAAGATCAGTTAGGGTCCAACACTTCAAATAAATGGTGAGGGATCTGTTGAGATAACTGAAAAGCAGATAGTTTAAGTCGTTATTTTTTTGAGAAGATCAGAACATTTTATTTTCTTCATGAGTTGATAGGATGTGTGAACCAGGACTGCTTGTTCTACCCCTGAAGCTTTTTGGTACCTCAGTCTTCTTTGCATTATGCTCTTGACAGACCTAAATATTGCTTGTCATTCTCTAGAGTTGCCAGTATACCTCAGCTTTAAATTTCACCTGGCCTCACTGCTGTAGTCCTCACTTTATGAAAGACGCATAGAAAGCTCTGGTAATTTACTCAGGAAATCTTATTCCTGTTTTTGATGCTTTACAACTTGAATGGAAATAGTTCAATTTGAAAAGGCAGTTCCTTGAAATTAATGCATATTTGCATTTTTGTAAAATTGCAGTACTATCACTGCACAATTTTTTGAGATCTTGGCAGTCTAGTTCCTGTACCAACCATTAAATGAGATAGTAGTCCTAATGACACTAAGGTAAATTGAGAGCAAAGTTTGAGCCATGGCTGTAAGTGAGATATATTAAATTCTGGTTTACTGCATGCTTCTAACTTACTCCTTGTTTCTCTGGAATGTGGAGTGTTCCAGGTTAGGCTCAGTGAACTGCAAGAGTCCTTTGGGTAATGAGATCAGGAAAAGAGAGGAAAACAATATTCTCTGTCATTGGAGGTATTATGCCAGCTGCCATGCATAATCTATTAAAATGGAACAGGTGCTACTAAAAGGCTTCCTTTGCTGCACCTATTGTGTACAACTGTTGTAAAACCCTGAAGGGATTTTATGTTGCTTGTTCATTCAAACTTACTTTATTTTAGGCTTTACAATTTAAATTAGTTTAAGTGTGGCCTTTCGACTCTAGTCTACCTAAGCTATTTCTGGTTAAGGAATGTTGAATGTGAATCCTGAATAAGCTTGGGTGACATAAATGAAAAGAAACTAGTTGTCACTCAGAAAAGCATAAACTTGGAGTGTCCTGTTATGTTCTAAATTTGACATTTTTAAATTACATTAAAGTGTTGTAATAACTATTAAAGCAACACATTAGCATTAATTTCTCTTTTGTTGTATATTCAGGGAAACTTTATGGTGATGAAATGTTTGTGGAGGAGCGTCACAGACATCGATATGAGGTAAGCATTGCTAGTGTAGGTTGTACTCAGAAGTTAGAGCTCAAGCAAATTACATTTCTCTTGGTAGGCATGATTCTCCTTAAAGCTAATGTAGAAACATAACCCAAAATTTAGTAATAGGTAGTATAATTTAGATCAAAAGGAGCCTCTTCAGTCTTCTGGTCCAGCTTCCTGTTTTGAGCTGAGCCAGCTTCAAAATTAGATCAGGCTGCTTAGGATTTTGTTACATCTAGTTTGAATCTCTCTGAAGATGAAGATGTTGATCTTTTGACAATCTGTTCCAATGCTTAACCACTTCATTATGATCCCTTTTTTTCTTTATATCTAATAGGACATTTCATTTGGCAGTTTGCCTTTTATTTCTCAGTCTTGTTCTGTGCATCTCTGAGAGTAGTCTAGTTCAGTCTTCTTTATACCATTCCATTAAATAGTCGAAGTCAGCAACAAGATCCACTCTCTGCCTTCTCTTCTCCAGGCTGAACAAATCCAGCTCATCCAGTCTCTCCTCCTGTGCTGCATGTTGTCCAGCCCCCTAATCATCCTGGTTGGGTGTCCTAAGGACTTGCAACATTTTGTCAATCTTTCTTGTACTGAGGGGCCTGAAACTAGGCACGGTATTGCAGAGGTGTTCTTGCAAGTGATCAATAGAGAGGAATAATTAGTGTACTGTTTCTGTGGTAGAGAAGTTGCAGTGTCTTAGCAAAATGGTATTGGAGAGTGATGTCAGAGATTACATGACTTTCTGTGAAGTATTTGAAAGCTAAAGGTTTATAATGCTTAAATGCATTGATCCTTGGCTGATTTGGCCTATTTAGCATCTTAGATTATGTCCAGGTAGTGCACATTCTTTCATATATGGGTAGACTTCAGGCATCAAATGTAGGTGGACTTCAGGCATCTACAACTTGGAGGCTAATACAGATCACTTGCTGCCTACCATCCAACTCTGTATGCCTTTTGTATAGGTCCACTCCTCTGTTTGAGAACACCTCTGTATATTCAAGGTGCTGTCATTCAAGGAAATAGGTGAGAGCTGGACTCCTAGAGTTATTTCTGAGATAGTTCAGAAGGGACCTGACTTTACCAGTATCTACAGAGGGGCCTGAGCTATGAGACGTATGCGTGCTACAAGCTGATTCAGACTATGTTAAGTTTCCTTTAAAAGCTCAGGGAAGAATGTGATCGTGGTAAAGGTGCTCAAAGTTTGAGTAGTAACTGAGTGATTAGGACATCACCAAGGAAATGAAACAGCTCACTGTGGAACTCTTCAGTTTGAAGGAGGACCTGAACCACAGCTCAAAAAGGAGGTCAGCGTTTATGCCTACTGCAGTGGGCCATTTAAAAAATGAGAAATGCAAGCTGCTCAGAATCAAGAGGACAGCAAGCAGAAGAGACCCTGGGTTTAATTTTTTGAATATTACGTAGTAAGTTTTAAAATTAGTAATTCACCTCTTATTAAATAAGTGTCGTGGTTTAAGCCCAGGCCGTAAATCAGAACCACGCAGTTTCTACTTCCCCCCCACACCTTTCTTCCCCCCACTCCTGGAGCGACAGGGAGGAGAATCAAAAGAATGCAACTCCCATGGGTTGAGATAAGAACAGTTTAATAACTAAGGTATAACACAAATCACTACTGCTACCACTAATAGTAATAATGATAAAGGAAATAACAAGGAAGAGAATACAACCGCTCACCAACTGGTACCTTGCCCCCACCCCGCAGCATCCTCCCCCTTCCGGGAACTCTCAATTCTACCTCCTGGGCATGACGTGCTGTGGTATGGAATACCTCTTTGGCTAGTTTGGGTCAGGTGTCCTGTCCCTGCTTCCTCCCAGCTTCTCCTCCTCCCTGGCAGAGCATGAGACTCACAAAGTCCTTGGTCAGTCTAAACATCGCTGTTATCAGCTCCATTCCCAGGCCGAAAGTCAAAAACACAGTGCTGCAAAAGCTACTAAGAAGGAGAAAAACTGACTACTGCTACTGAACCCAGGACAGTATCCACCCCTTATTCCATACCATTCACGTCATGCTCTGATCCCACATTTTGCAAATTTATATGCAAGAGTTGTTAAAACAAGAAACCAAAAGTTCCCAACTCTTTTCTCAATCCTTTTTATTTTTCTATGCATACTGAAAACATTACAAATAACCTCTACTGTTTGTTAAATCCAGAAATGAATAGAATTACAATTATTATTATTTTGAATATTTCAGGTGAACCCAGAGTTGACTCACTGCTTTGAAGAGAAAGGTTTGAAATTTGTTGGCCATGATACGGAGGGGAACAGGATGGAAATTGTTGAACTGGAGAGTGAGTGTCTTACTTGTTTGTAGAACTTTCTAAATCTATTAAACTATCAGTTTTTCAGTTCTTAAATGCATATAGGAATAATATTTATCTGTCATAACAGCCAAGTTATGACAGTTAACTAACATAGAATAGTTAGGGTTGGAAAGGACCTTAAGATCATCAAGTTCCAGCCCCCCTGCCATGGGCAGGGACACCTCACACTAAACCATGCCACCCAAGACCCCATCCAACCTGGCCTTGAACACCGCCAAGGATGGAGCATTCACAACTTCCCTGGGCAACCCATTCCAGTGCCTCACCACCCTCTCAGTAAAGAATTTCTTCCTTATATCCAATCTAAACTTCCCATGTTTAAGTTTGAACCCATTACCATTTGTCCTGTCACTATAGTCCCTAATGAAGAGTCCCTCCCCAGCACCCTTGTAGGCCCCCTTCAGATACTGGAAGGCTGCTCTGAGGTCTCCACGCAGCCTTCTCTTCTCCAGGCTGAACAGCCCCAACTCTCTCAGCCTGTCTTCATACGGGAGGTGCTCCAGTCCCCTGATCATCCTCGTGGCCCTCCTCTGGACTTGTTCCAACAGTTCCATGTCCTTTTTATGTTGAGGACACCAGAAATGCACACAATACTCCAAGTGAGGTCTCACAAGAGCAGAGAGGCAGGATCACCTCCTTCGACCTGCTGGTCACGCTCCTTTTGATGCAGCCCAGGATATGGTTGGCTTTCTGGGCTGCGAGCGCACACTGAAGCCGGCTCATGTTCATTTTCTCATCAACCAACACCCCCAAGTCCTTCTCTGCAGGGCTGCTCTGAATCTCTTCTCTGCCCAACCTGTAGCTGTGCCTGGGATTGCTCCGACCCAGGTGTAGGACCTTGCACTTGGCATGGTTAAACTTCATAAGGTTGGCATCAGCCCACCTCACAAGCGTGTCGAGGTCCCTCTGGATGGCATCCCTTCCCTCCGGCGTATCAACCGAACCACACAGCTTGGTGTCATCGGCAAACTTGCTGAGGGCGCACTCAATCCCCCTGCCCATGTCACCGACAAAGATGTTGAACAAGACCGGTCCCAACACTGACCCCTGAGGGACACCACTCGTTACTGGTCTCCAGCCGGACATCGAGCCATTGACCACAACTCTTTGGGTGTGGCCATCCAGCCAGTTCTTTATCCACCGAGTGGTCCACCCATCAAATTGATGTCTCTCCAATTTAGAGACAAGGATGTCATGTGGGACAGTGTCGAAGGCTTTGCACAAGTCCAGGTAGATGACGTCAACTGCTCTGCCCCTGTCCATTATTTTCGTAGCCCCATCATAGAAGGCCACCAAATTGGTCAGGCAGGATTTCCCCTTAGTGAAGCCATGCTGGCTGTCACCAACCACCTCCTTGTTTTTCATGTGCCTTAGCATACCTTCCAGGAGAATCTGCTTCAAGAGTTTGCCAGGCACAGAGATGAGACCGACTGGTCTGTAATTCCCTGGGTCATCCATTTTCCCCTTCTTGAAAATGGTGGTTATATTTCCCTTCTTCCAGTTGTCGGGAACTTCACCTGATTGCTATGATTTTTCAAATATGATGGCCAATGGCTTAGCTTAGTATTTCATGTTGGGAAATACTGCTGACTCCACCTGTGTTTTGCAGTGGATGAAGATTCAGAGGATGTTAGGAGGCATCTTACTCTTGTCAAGGATTGTGCATGTATTTGATTATCAGGGGGAGTCATGCTCCTTTTCCAAAAGGTCCTAATTCTAGCTCGGTGGGATTTGGCTGAGTAGAATCATAGAGTGATGTAGGTCAGCTAATCTAGCCCTCTGCTTCAACACAGGGCTACCTTCAAACAGGGATCAGGTTGTTGAGAGCTGTATCAGTCAAGTTTTGAGTATCTCCAGGTATGCTGTTTGTTGGATTTCAAACCACTCACCACTAGTCTTTGAACCCAATAGTCCAGCCATTTTTTAACACACTTTGTAGTCTACCCGTAATCCACAGCTCCCAAATTGGATGCTAGGAAACCATATCAAAATCCTTGCATTGTGAAGTCAGGATAAAGGAAGTCTACTGCCCTCCCTTAATCCAAAGGCTGATTGTTCCCACGGTTGTTGTGCCTGGTTGTCTTCCTGTCCTTCATGTGTCTGGAAATGCCTCGGAAGAGGGTTTGTTTCATGATCTTGCCATAAACAGAGGTTAGGTTGACTGTCCTGTAGTTTCTTCCATCTTTCTTTTTGTCTTGAAGAAGAGCATGGTGACTGCCTTTTTCCAGTCATCAGAGACCTTTCATGATCACCTTGGCATTTCAAAGATAAAAAACATCTTCACAATGACATTGGCCTGCTCCCTAAACACCCTCTAATATTCTTTCTTAGTCCCAATAACTAATATATGTTCAGTTTACTTCAGTACATGAAATATGCATACATGCAGTACAGCCGAAGTATAAACCATTGCTGGAATAAATTACTTAGAGAGGATGTGAAATCTCCATCCTTGGTGGTAGTAACCTTCAAAATTTACTAGAAAAAGCCATCAGCAACCTGATTCGACTTTGAACTTGAACCTGCTTTGTCAAGATGCCTTCCAATTAATTTGTGTCTCTCTCTGTTTAGAATTCTAGAAAATTTATTTTCTATTATTAGAATTAGAATTCTCCCTCTGTTTAGAATTATAGAAAAAATATATGAAAATCAAATAAAAAGCAGGTTCCTTTCTTTCACTGAAGTGATTCAGATGAGGGTTTGATACTGTGGAAATCTCATAGATTTGGGCTGCTTTACAAAGGAAGAGCTGATGCTTTTTCTAAAAAGTTCTGAAATAAAAAGGAACTACACTGCGTATGTTTGGTGTATGCAGCACAGGGTAGCTCTTAGAAACAATCCCTTTAATTTTGCTTGATTCTTTGGTCAGCTCCTTGCTTTTAAGTCACTGTTGGCTAAATGACTATCAGCCACCAGAAGATGAAGGTACAAGTTTTTTTTGGTTTCTTACATGTCCTCTAATTGCCGTTGGTTAAGATAAACTCCATGCATGGAAGCATGAATTTATCATAAGAATACATTATCATCCCATGGAGTGCTATTTGTGACATGGTGCTCCTGAAGATTCATTTTATGTACTCCATGGTATGTTGAAGAATAGCGCTATAATTTTGAACCAGGGTTTGAATACAGACACCTACAAATAATGTCAAACACCTGCCCCACAGAGAGTAATCTGAGAGCAAAGGATACATGCGATTTCATAAAATACTAATTGTCATGGTGGGTTTTGCTTACTATGTTCCTGATATATTACCTTTGTTATGCATGCTGGTGTTGGGGAGCTATTTTGCCTGCTGTGTCTGAAAGAATTTCCATAGAAAGCATAGTGAAATAAATCAGGCGGAATTTTTAAATTGCATGTTACTGTGAAAAGAATAAAAGCAGCAGTAAAACCTGGAATTATTTCACAAAGGGCTGCAAGGAGACTCTGATTATTAAAAAAACCCCAATGATCGTGTGGAGGAGGGTGGGTTGGAGCAGAAACACAGAAATAACAGTACACCAGATAGCTCAGGCAAAGCTTTTAAGCAAAATATTCCCTCAGGAAATACTTGACGCTTTGTCATTGTCTTGGTTTACACCTTTAAAGAGCTAAATTGCATGGTAGATATAAAGAAGTTATGAGATAAATTTAGGATCCAGGTTCTCTGTAAGGCATAGCAGCAGAGAGAAGATCAGTATACTAGATCATATTATCTTCATAGAAGAAAAACAAAGCTTTTTTCTTATCACTTATTATGTGCTGCACAGAAATTCATTGAATAGGATTATTTTGGAAATTGTTGAACCAGAAGAGATCTGTGGTTGATTTCATTCGGTGTCCTGGCACTAGAAGTTATTTCCTTTAAAACAAGATTCAGAGAAGGAGCAGGTGCACATCATGGAAGACAGCAAAAACGTTTTTCCTTCCTTCCCTTTCGAAGAAGACAAAAGGAAAGCAGAAGCAGTAGTTAAAAGAATTGATTTGATTGGGAAACAGAGTGCTGAAGGTTTAAGAGAGATGAAGCAGCATGGCTTGTTTATCTTAGCAGACAGAGTTGAATGATAGTGATAGTCATCCTTAATCACACAGGCCAAGCAGCAGGAAAGAGCAGTGCCATAAGAATTAATGGCAGTATATTTAAATTGGCAGTAACAAAGATGCCCTGTGAATTAGGAAAAGGTTTCAAAGCAAAAGGAAAGAGTATTATAAGAGTTTTCTAGTAGGAGCAAAAAAACCTAGGGGGTGTTATGGCAGAACCTTGACCCTGTGTGCTTGAGACTACATGATGTAACTGCATTCAATTACAAGAGACTGGACTTAATGTCCCAGGAGATGGATTCCAGGCCTAATTATTTGAAGCTTGTTTCCCACAGTTTTCTCTGTATGTTGCTTTCATATCCATTTCTTAGTGTGTAAATTGTGGCTATATGGGGAGAATGATTGGTCCTTTAGGAACTGTTTTACTTTTTTCCCTCAGATATGTATGGATGCATGTTTTGAATATACATGCATAAATATATATTGGAAACCAAACTACTATGAAAATAACATGATAAATGGAGACTTTGTGGTTGCTTCTCCCTCCATCCCCCCCCCCCCCATGTCAGTACAACTTTTAATTACATCATTGTGCATGTTAGGGTTGAATCGCAGCATGGTTTTTCCTTAATTTGTCTTACTGATCTTCTGCCTCTGTTGTCAGTTGCTTTTTGTGGAAAAAGTAAAGGTATCCTGCTGCCTCACCCTTAAATTCACACATGCTGATCTGGCTTCTTGAATTCTGTGAAATCTTCAATAGCAGTTGTTTTACTATCTTCTTCCTACATCTTAGAATTTTTTTGACATCTGTCTTGTAGATCACCCATATTTTGTAGGAGTTCAGTTCCACCCAGAGTTTTCCTCAAGACCTATGAAACCTTCACCTCCATACCTTGGACTGTTGCTAGCAGCAACTGGGACACTCAGTGCATACCTGCAACGTGGATGTAAATTGTCTCCAAGGTAATCTTTCTTTCTTACTTGCCTGAGGTTTGAAGTCATGTTTTTTGGGGGGACTACCCTGTCCTTCAATTCAGGAGTCCGTGAAAGGAAAAGGAGTTCTAAATGTGTTGATTTACTTGTTCCTGTGCATGCCTGACATAAACCCTGGTAAAAAAGTGTCTGTAAGCAGTAAGCACAGTTCCTGACTTCCTCGTTTCCAGAGGCTATTAGGGCTAAAGATGGATCCATACATTATAACCAGAAAGAAGCAAAAAAACCTTTAAGAAATTCATGTGAAATTAGTTGCCTCCTGTGTTAACTTTCAGTAACAGTAGTTTCACAGGGAAAGGTATTTGTCAGAAGATCAAGTAATGAAATGAAATTCTTATCTAGTTGTATTTGAATGGTGATAGTACCAGAAAAAGAAAACACTGATTTTATTTTGCAGTAGCTAATGAATTAATACTATCTAGCAGAGACAGGCCTGAAACAAAGTGGTTGGAATACTGTTAGACTTATAGAAGGGTTTGGATCTAGATCAAAACTGAATGGTTTTCAGCCAAACTAAAATTATTTGTCCCAGTTCCCTTGGACACAGAGTTTTTGGTTTATTGAATGTAGCAATAGCTTTTATCCGGTGTTAACTCATTCTTGTTTATTTCAGTGATATCTATAACAGGTATAATTTCATTACAACAAGAATAATAAAGAGGTCAGAGGGAAGTCTAGGGCACAATTACAAAAAAGAAAAACAAAAGTTAAAAATCACAAGGACTTAATAAGACAGAACAGATCCAATGCTGACTTACTGCCTTTTCCTCCACACAAGGCACCAAACTTACTAGTTTTGTGGGGGTGTCTTTTTGTTGTTTTTTTATTTTTGGGGGTTTTTGAACTTCCTTTCTATTAAAATTAGGTCCTTTTCTTAAGTGAAAAATAGAAATTTTGTTCTGGCCAAGCCAGACCAGATCAGTCTATTTTGGTACTCTGCTCCTTATGGCTGTCAGTTGCCTTTCATAAATGCACTTTGCTCACCATACCCAGTTGTGCAGTGGTGTACATACATACAGAATTTCTTAACGATCTGGAAACTACAGCTTGATTGATACTCCTATTGCCATATCCTGTCATTGGTATTAGTGGTCATTGTCTGCTTTTTAAAAGTTGTGCCAGTGCATTACACAGTTCAAATTTTTGTAGTGCTTGGCATGAGGGAGTCTTCAAGCTCAATGATTTTCAGTCTTTTCCTGATGTGAGCACTCTCTGCCTCACAGTTCATCTTGTTTCCCAGATCCCAATATTCTTCCTCTTATTGCTTCCTCCCATAAGTAATACCTATTAATCTCTCTGATATAAAGAAAAATTACTTTTTTAAAATGTTTGATCTGCATGTGTCCTAATTTAAATCCCTTAGCATTATAACAAATATATTTTCTAACCCTGACTTTAAGTTTCAGCGCTTACTCACTGTGCTGCAGTTAGGCTTATTTGAATTAATCAGTAAAAAGTATATACCAATCTTTTTCTTCACATTCGTACAATAAACTCCAACTAGTACGTAAACATTTAGGAGAGATAAAATTAGTACTCCCAAACTTTAGATATATAAAATGCAGATTTTGCCATTTACCTAGTTACACAGCAACCAAGCAAACCACTCTGTCTTGAGAAAGAGCATTGGAATAGAAAAATATTTTGAGAGTAACAGAGGAGTATTTTGCAGGGAGGAACGTTCAGGAGGGAATCTCAGTGGTAATTACAGCACATCCACTCGTATTAACATATCCACCTGCTGAGTGGAAAGAATTTCCAATTTAAACCTTTAAATCCCAGAATGCTAGTGATTTCATTGAGCAGTAAAGCTAAGGCATGTCATAGCAAGACTGAAACAAACCCGAAGAGGGGATTTTCTGCACACCTCATCCAACACTGTCTACATCAATTGTAGTCATGCTGTTGACTAGAGCCAAGATGTTACCTGAAAGAGAATTTGTGGAGACCAGCAAGTTGAGCAGATTACATAAACTAAGCTGTTAAAAATACTAAAAAGAGAGTTAATGATGGAGTTCTGAGACAAAAGGAAATACATATTTTAGCATGAGGTCCTTAACAGGAAAGCATTAGCCCAGAACATTTAACAGCCCCATAATTAGAATGCAATTTTAGAACATCTGACACCTGGACAGAAGCCCTAGCTTCTAAGCGAAGTAAACTGTAAATTTAAAGATGCATCACATTTCCCAGGAGAACACCCTAAATAAATAAAAGTGAACAATAATAAATGAATAATTGTGAGGCTTAGTCTGGTATACAGTCTAAGGAGACAATGCTTACACATAGGAACAAGCATACCTACTTTGAGATTGGAATGCATCCTCTCAGTTAAACTTAGTTCCCAGAAGCTTTGGTGTATACAGAGACAGTCAAGAGCTGAGCAAAGGGTCAGAGTAACTCAGTGATGAGTTACTACTTAGTTACCTGAATTGGTAGTTAGGCATCTGAGTTGCCTTTGTGGTTTCAGCTTCTCGTGCTTTCTGGCATGAGTGTCTAACCATCAGACAAAGCCATGCACTTCATTTCCTTGTGAATGGTTTTAAATCATGACCTTTCCAAATATTTCCATGGAAATACTGAAATCACCATTTAATATGGAGCTGAGGAGGATGAGAGGCTGCCAGTTTACATATTTCATTTTAAAGAACAGAGGAGAACCACAGGAGACTCTCAGAAAATGTACAGTACTCAGAAATGCACTGCTTTTTAAGAGAAGGCAAAAGGTTTTAATAGAAAAGTAGTGAACGAAGAGGGGAACTCTACACGTAATGTTGGCTTGTACTGAGTCTTACAGTTTGATTTTAAAAAATAAAAACTGGCTTATCTTTGGGAACAATGTCATATGGATTGCAAAACCTCTGTTGTACAATAAAACCATATTGCTGTTCTCCCCCCCCCCCCCAAGTTAAGCATCAGCAGGCTTTATTTCTTCTCTCACCTTAACATGTCTTTATTAATGGCCTGCAAGAGTAGGCCACAGTGCATTAATGATATTTGCAAATGTCATTTAAATAAGAGCTGAAAGCACTATTCAGAACAAAGAAATAACATAAAAATATATAGGGAATTCAGACATCTGTGCTGAAAATAATGAAATCAGATGTTTATTTGGAGAAAGAGGATAACAAACTAAAGATAATTAATTGAAACACAAATGTCCAGTAGATGGGAGGAAATGCAGGAAGTGTGAGATGTTTCTAGGTGAGAAAGTGTGGGCAACTGACTACTGCCAGAAGAAATTTTTGCATGTCATTAGCGAATATGCTAATGTGCCAATAGGCACCAATCCAATGCCATCTAATCACAGAATAGTCTGTTAAGTTCTGGGAAAGTTATTAATGAAAGATTAAATTAAATAAAAGACTAATAAAAGATTTTTGGTTGCATTCAGAGGCAAGGAACAAAAGTGTCCAGAGGTGTGGTGCATAAAGGCACTTGGGAAGATTTGCCCATATGGTACTTCCTGCACTAAAATGGTCCAAGTGCCTCCTAAATCAGCTCTGTAGAGAGGTTTGGGCAAGCACCTATAAACAGAAAAGGAAGCAGCCTGTGAGACATGTTCTCTGGTGTATGAGGGACAAAGAAGGTATGGGCAGGGCTATCTCTTATGTCACCTGTACATTGTCCCCAGCCAAGAACACATCTGGCACAATATCATATTTCTACCATTGTCCAAATCCAGACATTTCAGAGGAAGTGAAGGATATCTTGTGATTTGAAGACTGTTAAGAGAGCAGCAAGAGAGGGGCTGCTCTACAAGACAAGGCAAACCAGGAACCAGGGTGGAGGGTGTGCTGGCAGGAGTAGTGGCCTCACCATCAGGACTCAGAACCACAGTCACCAAAGAAGGCAGGTGAACTGGCAACAGTGTCAGTCACCATATCCTACAGACAGTCCAGTGCAGAAGTGCAAAGTGATGAGAGAGGTCTGAGGTCAATCCAGGAAGTCCAGTCAACAAGTGAATACAGAACTACAGAGTTGGGTACAGGCATGCCTGCAACATAGCTCAGGCAAGGGTTAGGAGCCAAGGCTCCTGGGCCCATCAGTGAAGGCCTAAGCGAGGATGGCCAAGGCAGCTAAGACCTGCTGGGACTCTCAATGCTCTTGCAGAAAACTACAGAAAAAGATTTACAGGAAATCCTTTCAACAACAGCAGTACTTAGAGATGAACTTAGTTATGGCAGTTACTTTGTCATTTTAATGTTAGGTGTTTACAGTGAAGACACTTCTGAGCTAGTCACCCCAAGTCTTTTTCTGTACTTGCTAAGTGAATATGCACTTTAAAGGAGTCAGATAGCTCAAGATAACGCTTAAATGGGTCAGAAACATTATACCTACCATACAAGAGCCTGTTTCTCTCTATTGATCGTAAGCAGCTGAAGATGAAGATGTCTAAAGGTGAATGAATTGAACCCCATGCACAAGATTCAGCTGAGGGTTTTTATAAAACCCAGATCCATTCTGGCATCTTGGTTGTGGTTTTTGTAATGCTGGGTCCTAATAAAACCATTATCCCAGGTCTAGTTACGTTAGTGCAGCATTTATTTTAAACAGCCACAGCCTGTACTAAATGTAATTATGTTTATCTTTAATTTGCATTGATGAAGAAATGCACTTAGCTTGGCTCTTGCCTTTGCACAGAATAGTATTACTATAACAATTGTTTAAATTGCTTACTACATTTCTAGAAAAGGACTTTTTTGTCAATTATATGTCGAAAAAGAATGAAAATAGCCCCTCTGAAACTGTGTCAAATACTTCATTTCTAAAGGACATTGATCTGGATTTCCAGATAAAACAAACGAAATGTTCAAGGAGTACCCATTTTACAGTTGCCTGTTCCTTAATAAAGACATCAAAAGCAGGGACTTTCGAGCAGCCGTTTGAGAAACATAGATTTAAAATTGATCTTGAGACTTAATTCTCATGATTCTGCAGCTGAGATTAGTTGCTGCCGTGATGCATTCCAGCTTCATTCCATGTAGCTCCAGCTATCGGCTGCTTTTCATACCATACCAATAGGATGGTATGGAAATACCATATTGCCATACCATGTGGAAATACCTTGCCTCCTTCCATGGTTTGAACTGATGCATAGCAGATGTGTAATGATACTGTCAGTAGAACAGAAAGATCTGAAATGAGCATAAATTTGGTAATAATGGAGCCTATGCAGGCAGAAGCTCTTTTTATTGCTTACATGTTGAGAAGACAGGGATCTGAGGATGAGTGAACTTCAAAACAAAACAAAACCCCATAATGTAATTTCTGAACAGAGGATGTTGCAGTTCACTGCAAAGTGAAATGCCAGCTAAGTACTGGTATATATTTCATGTTGTAGTTAACTGCAAAGTGAAATGCCATATAGGTTCTGGTGATGTTTCACCTTGCAGTGGATGTATTTCCATTAACTACAGGTAGATTAGGTGTAAGGATCAAAGTGACCAGAATTCTTCATCTTGAAGACTGAAGTGACTGACTAGATGCAGTGACGCTGCATGCTCTGAGTTTTGCTTTGGTTTTCTCTTGGCCACATCTTTATACTCCAGAGCCCATTAAAAAAAAAAAAACAAAAATCAAACTGCTGTGGACACCTTAGATCTGCTCACTAGCTCCTTTTTGTTGGGAGTCCAGTGTTACAAGAATTGTTACAAACAAGAAGTGGATGTCAGCTTCCTGCCCAAGATAATGACTAGATAATTTGTACACAAAGTGAGTAAAACCTTGCTGAAGGAAATGTAAGCCTTTTTATTTTTATTAGTATTATTTTTTGTCAGTTCAGGGCTCCATGGGGAAAAGACTGTCATAAAGGAAAAGCTGGGCTTATTTGTTTTCCCACCACCACCACTTTCATGGCCAGTTAAGTAAGGTTACATAATACCACCTGTAAGCACAAAATATCCATTTAGTTTTTGAGTTTAATATCCGTGTAGCAACTCTGTAATTTGGAAGGAGGTACTTTTTATTCACTTTATATTTATTCCAAAGAGAGATGATGACTAATTTGTGGTTAGTACCACCCGGAGTTTGTTTTCAGATGACTCATCAGCTGAACACAGTTCATACAGTAAATCTTATGAACTGGACATCAGCACTGGTTTGCAGCTGTAACATGCAAGTGCAGATATGCCAAGATTTATGAGTTCTTGTTTGCTTTGAAGTCCACTGGCAGCATAATTTTTGAAGAAGCTCAGGTTGTCTCAGAGCCAAAATTGTTCTTAATATGATAACCACAGCTTCTGGGGATGCTTAGAGATACTATTCAAGCAGCTGAAACTGTGAGACTGACAGTTACCTGAGTCTGAAGCTCAAGAGCTGATCCTTACCTGGGTATTTCCCCTACCTTTCTTGCCACTGTGGCCTACCTGTTAGAGAGAAAACTGGCTTACACCCAACAGGACAGCTGTAAAGTAGGGGAGACCGCGAGGTGCTACTGCAAAAGTCAAAAGCATGATAACAGGATCCTTTCTCTGTGATGTGGAGTCAAATCTTGTACTGAATTGGGGAGTGTGGTAGCAGTAACAAAATTGTCCTTGGCCGAGTAAATGTTTTAGCCTCTGTACTAGTGGCTACCCAAGTGACCCTCAGCTTTGGCAAACTGGAAACAGGCCTGAGAAGTTGGGGTGGTTAAGACAGTGAAATGATGGAAGCATCCAGCATTGTGTGACTGCTTCTATTTGCATATGCCTCTAAAACCTATGGCATTTGGTGGGGGAGGACCTGTGATGAGAGTGCTGGGTGTGGGTCAGCGCCTGTCTTTAGGAGAAAACGAAAGTGGGAAGTTCTCCTGTCACCTCATTGGTCCTTGAGCAATTTTCTTTAAGCATCTGCCTCTCATACTGTGTTCTGTACAGAGGTTTGGCATACGTTTTTAGGCTGTGACTGCCACTGGACAGCAAAACCAATTAAAAAAACCCCAAATTGTGTGAAGACTTTGGGTTAAACCAGAGGTATAATAAGATTATGCAGCTCTCTGCAGTCACTATTCTACCCTCTGTTCTGTGGACATTTTTTTCTCTTTTGCTATGATGTGAAAATGCAAAACTGTTTTAATAATAATGAATTTTTATTCCATGTTTCCGTGGGTACTTTCAGAAAGAAGTAAGTACATTGTCAGTGATGTTGTGTTTGTCTGTGCGCATCTGGCATGCTTGATCGTGCTGTTAACACTTTCCTCACTTGAACTGTGTAATTGCCTGCCTGCTGGTGAAATGATGAGGTTGAGCATTTCTCTCTAGCCTGATAAAACACACTCTTTGTAAGAACTGCATCAACAACATGTGTGCCATGTGAAGAAAGGGCAGAGTGCTGCAGGAAAAGTCTTAATGTTAGAACAGTTGGAATTTCTATGTTGTCTTGTACAGAATATGGTACAGTGATGTGATGTAACTGTGGGAAGCTTCCCTAACAGTCAGAGGTAGAAATTAAATGAGATGACTGTTGGTGCCATATCTGCTGTCCCACTCTATTAAAATGGCTTTTAGGTTTTACCTAATCTTTGATTTTTCTTTTTTTTTTTTTTTTTTTTTTTTTTAAGAAGAGAGCATGAAATTCAGGCTACACAATTCAGGCTTCATCAATGCCCAGTAACAAGCATTAGTATAGCTAAGTGCAGTATGTTCACTGTTCCACTTTGCTGTTTAGATCAAAGATTTCCAGCTGTGGGGTTACATAGTTCCCCTTGAAACATTACACAGCAGGCAGTCACTGTAGATCAACTGATGATGCTGTGTTGAGGTGAGTCATGGGCTGATTATGTGCTTGATGTCTCAGAAGGAGATCATTCCCAGAGGTGGGGAAAGTGACATGACTGTGACCCTGTTAGCTGAAGAGTGAAGGTGTTTGTGCAATGGCTGGAGTAGAGTTGGTACTGAGGCTGAAATGGGTATACCCACACAAATGAGGTCTGAGATCCCCACCTGTACTGTTTTAACCGTAGCCTGTGCTCTGCAGTACTGCAATACTGGCCAGAATTACTGCTGCTCAAAGGTACTTCTCAGTTCCCCAGGCTCCCTTTGCTGGCTTCTGATCTTTGGAAATTCAAGTATCTGGAAAAAAGATTGTAGAAGGAAAGTGTAGTAGGGAGAGGCTGAGGCTCAAGTCTCTTCTGAAGAGGTGCACTTAGAGTTAAGATAAACCTGGAGACCCAGTAGACATCACAGCTGACTGTGGATTGTTGGCACTTCTTTCTTTCAGTCACTGCTGTGATTCCTGTTCTTCACTGTTTCCTTGTTTTGGCCATTTACAAAGCAATTACTTGCATGGCAGTTTGTCCTGTGAAAACCAGTCTGTTTCTCTCATGAAACAGCAGAAGGGAATAAAACCTCGGGGAAAAAAGCTGTCAGGGCATTGCTTGGAGCAATAAAAATTATTTATATTCTGATTGGAAGAGCAAGAATTGTGATTTAAGTATAAATGAAAGCATTCTGAATAAGTAAAGTTGTCTTAACTTTTTCTTTGGTCAAACAATAATTTTCTTTATCACAAAGGAGAAATTCCTTTTAGTCTTGCTCTGAATACTTGCTGTTCTCCATGTTGTTAATCATGGTCATAGGCACAAAGCACCAGCAAACTGTAGAATGAATGCACAGGAGCCAAGCAAAAAGAAATTGCACATACTGTTTCTCAGGTATAATACTTTTTCTCGTCATGTCTTAGACTCCAAACTAAGCCCATTCCTGTGGAAGAAGGCCTTCTAAATACCAAAATTGAGCATGAGCTTAAAGTAGGTTTCTGGAAATGGGCTGCATTTGAGGAAATTGTTGGTTATATGCATCATTTGGGTTGGAGGGTTTGAAATAAAATACTTGGTTTAGATCCTTCTGACCTGTGTATTGCTTTTAACAGTGACAGCTACAGTGACCTCAGTGATGACAGCTCTCTAGAAAAAGAGTTTCCTAATTCAGAAAAAGCTGAAATGATTGTATGACAGCACAGAAATGGATGATGCTGTTGAGGTAAGCTGAATCATTGTGATATTGCTTTGTGACATTCATTTCTTCTAGACTTAAAACGTGAGACACAGTTATCTTGATTCTCCCTTTTGTTTCAAGTCCCATCTTATCTCATCCCCAAGCTTATGTTTTCTTCCTTGCCTGCAGCACTTATTTTTTTTCTTGTGCTGCTGCTTAACTCTGCAATTGTGGTATTAAAGTCTGCGAAGTGTTTTGGGTACAGCTTGTATGTAGGATGCTGTACAAAATTAAGTTGTGTTAGTGTTTGATGATGCAATGAAAATACACTTTAAAATGATGTGAGGGTTGTTTTTTTTTGTTATTTCAGTTTTCAAGTTTGAATCACTTTTAGTACACTCTGTTGGCATGACTTTCAGCATTAATATTTGCCTGTAATTTCATCTGATGCATTGATACATTGAAGACATCCAAGGTTAATACTTAATCTGCAGAGTGACAGAGATACAAACCAGTTTTATCAAATCATAGCTTTGTTTGCCGTAGGCTTTGCTAAAGCATTATTGGATTGGTTGTTTTTTGTCACCTGTAAACATGGTGACTATATATTACCTTTCAGATCTTAGTCTTTATTTTCCCTACACAGGTTCATCAGAGTTGTACCTGGTGTGATACTCTGTTACATGTGTGTATTCATGCTTTTCTGTATTTCTGAGCACTTCTGTAAGCAGGACACAACTTTTCCCTTTGATTTCATTCCTCTCACATGGTGTAGTCGCTAAGCAGCTGTGCTAAACAGATGATTAAGTCTGCATATGAATGATGCATTTCTGCCTGATGGTCTCCTGATTAAAATACTGGCATGAGATGTGAGAAATTGGAGTTCAGTCTTTAGCTGCAGTATGGATTTCTTCTGTATTTTTAATTTATTTCTTTCTCCCTCTCATGTACCACATTAAAGATAATAACACATCTCGAAATCAGAAGGGTGGAGAACAGGCTGTTACATGATTTCATGACCTAGTGCATGCAGATACAGTAATGATGCATGTCACAGGGTGGCCAAAAAATAAGTAGTCACAATGTTCCTATTTGCTCTTGCCCAGATTCTTCCCGCCTCCAAGACATCACTATGGCTCTGTTTCTTGAGGCCAGCACATAGTAAAGGACAGCCCCTTTAGCTTTGACCTTGCTTTCCACCATGGAATTTTTGAATGGTAATTCTGTTTACCATTGCAGATGTGACTTTTTCAGTGCTTGGATGAATGTACTTTCATGATGCTTTCAAGTAGGTATCAGTAGTTAAGCAGATTTTGTTTGAACATGTCGCTAGTGGATACCAATTGAATTCAACAGAATTACTCTAGAAAGGATTAAATAACTAATTCAAATATAAAAGAAGGATACAAGCATTGGCTCATTTATTTTTATCTCAGGGTTAATCAGAACTGGATGCACACATGGTCTATATTTACCTTTGTGGTTTTGCTTAAGCTGTTTGACCTGGATGAAATGCATCCACCTGCAGTATTTTACCATAGGACTACTTCAAAGTAAGTCAACAGATTTGAGAGAAACTGGCATGAAATAGGCTGTTAGAAGAAATATTTTAAATCATTATTTTTTCCATTTATTCTTCCTTCCCCTCCCTCTTTTATGTTACAGAAAGTTGGGAACAGTTCAATTCTGAAGAGAAGAAAGTAGAAGATTAAGCTGCTTCTGATCCTCATAGTGTCTCCACCTATCATGTCGCTTTACTGATGACAGTTTCACTCTCTTGTAGCAAAAACTGTTCTGTATAAATCCTCTTTCTCTTTAAAAATGACAAAATGGTTGTGCACCTTAGCTGTTAATAATTACTGATAATGTCCTTTGTTTCAGAGTGGTCTCAGGTAAATATGTATTAATTCACTAGTTCACAACTGTTCCTGATTTGAAGGAAGATTTGATTGTTTTCAATTCACCTTAGAACAGGAAGATGCGTTGTTTCTTGTGAAGGAGAGGGAACGCACTAAAAAAGTTTAAGGAAAAGTTGTTTTATCCATGAGCAGTAGAGAACCGTTTTGAGTTTGTTTTGCTAGCTTGTTGTATATATATTTTTTTACTTTTTTGCTCTTCAGTATGTACAAATAAAAAATTGTTGCTGTATTTCAGCTCTTTGTGATTATAAAAATTGATGTTGGTTACACCTCTTTTCACTTTGCTTTTATAAGTGATTTCACTTTTGAAAAGTTCAAGTTTATTTGCTGTTTCTCCTGGAAGTCTGACAATACTGAATGTAATTGTGATCTACAAAATTACAGAAGTAGAACGCGTTTTTGCATTTGTCTTTTGTAAGAGAGAAATTAAATACACTTATATGTTAAAATGTAATTTGAACACTTGTGTGGAAATTGTAGAAGAACCAGTCATAAACCTGGAGCATTATTTGGACTCCAGCTATGTAACACTCAGTTAATTTCAATAACTGAGTACGAAGGTGAATTAAGGTTCACTCTTTTTTTCTCTCATCCAGTGACCACTCCATGGTCATGGCAGTCTTTCCCCAGTAGAATAAACCAATTATTTTAGTTTAGAAATCACAAGTTATTCCACTGTATGACAATTACAGGCAGCCTTGCAATACCAGAACTGCGGCCTGAATCACTGACACAGAAAGGGAATGCGAGAGGTTGCTGTACCATGTTTAAGGCTGAATCCTATTAGCCCTGTAGCATCATCAGACTTGTCAAGAAGCTGGACCCAAGCTATGTAATTGACGGGGTCCAAATACCTGGGCCAGCTTTTCCTACAAAGAAAATTTTGGAATTTTGAGCTTTGTGTTTCATTGGTTTTGGGCAAAATGATTTTTACTTCACCAAAAGGTAAATATCTGTACAAAAATAAAAAAGCTGTTATTACAGCTTTGTAAAACAGTAAGTTTAAAAGCTTTGCATTGCTTTAGAAAATCTCAGGTTACACAGTTTATCTCTTCACTAGAAGAATCTTCAATGGTAATAAAATATAAAATGTATTCCTATGGAAGGGTTTTTCTAAAGTGGCTTGCAAATGCATGCCTTAGAAATAGCAGGTATTGCCAGAATTGGTGTCATTGTATGTTTTCCCCAATGAGAGACACTGTTTTGTGAAAGATGAAGCATTTCCTAAGATTGTCTGAAATGTGCAAATGTATTTTCAAATATATTAAATTGTGTTATTTAGAACTGTTTAGATACTATGTTAAAGAATCATGGTGCCCACTGTGAACTGTGGTGTCAAGGAGGGAATTTTTCATTTAGTCAAGTGAAGCTGGAAACAGCACCTTCATCTTCTCATCTCCCAGTGCCCTTACCAATCCTCTTGCTAACTGTGCTGCATAAAGGAGTATCCTTGGAGACAAACCCATTACTGTCACAAGGGATCCATCTCCTCTTTGAGCTGACAGAAGCAGCAGCATGCCATTTCCAAAATGGAAAAAGGCAAATGAGCTTTTTCCAGCCAAATCTTGGGCTGCATTAGGAGTGTTGCCAGCAGATCTGGGGAGGTGATCCTATGCCAGAGTGGATAATCATGTATCTACCTGTTCTTGGGTATGTTCTGTAAGCCTGTACAGTTAACTAGTCTGGGCATAGCTGAACCACTCTGTCTGGGAAAACCTGACTGAAGAAATGTTGGGTGTGGGTATTAGGAACTGAAGTTCTGTTGGGTGTTGGGAGGATCTGTTGGGTGTGTTGGAGAATGACATTTAAAATCTATGCCTACCTTGTCCAGAAACTGGTCCTGTGCTGATGCCAGCTTTGTTCAGGTTTTCCCTCACAGGTAGTTTGGTTGAGTTGGACCAGAGTCTGCACTTGTTTGTGAACAAGGGGAGCAGCATCCAAGCTTGGATGTGACTGTGGGGTAGATATTGCACTTAGCTGATACTGTGGACAGAGCTGTATCTTACTGAGTATCTCTAGTCAAGTGATGCATCTCATCAGCACAAGCTTCTGTTTCACTGTAAGATTTACAGGTAAAGTCTTTTAGCATCTGCTCAGCATATGTAACATATCCTACCTTGAAGCTGAGGTTTCTTTCCTTGTTTATTTAGCAGCTTGAGAGATAACCTTCATGTGCTAATGTAATGCCTGCAGAGGTTAAATCTAATAGAGAGGTTTATATCTAAGTTTTCCTGAGAAACTAAGGAGGATTTGCCTGGCCACCCAGACTATTCCTCATCAGGGAATACTTGTGGAAAGGTGGGCCAGATCCTGCAGTAGCTTCCTGTTTTTCTGAAGCCACTGAAGTGATGCCAATTCATATCACACAAAGTGTGACTTTATTGATTACAGGGTGATACTGAAGAAGGCTTACTATCACCTGGGATTCATGGGATCAAGCATGGTTCTAAATTCCTCTGCAGGTGTCTAGGCCCTTGCTTGCCAGGAATACACTGAAGGTTTTGAGCAGCAGGTTGGAAGTAAGGCTGACTTCTCAGCAAGAATGTGTGAGCAGGAAGTACAGCAGCAAGCCAAAGGAAGTTTTCAGGAAAGAAAAAGCAGATAGACAGTGACGGCAAGGGGCTTGCTGCTCAAAAGGGTGTGGAGGAGGTTAAGGAAAGAGCAAGTGTAAGAGCAACAAGTGACTTGCCAACCTGAGCTGACCTCCTCGTGGGAGCTATGTTGCAGTTACTATAGCAATGCAAATGAAAGGTTCTCCCCAAACTCAGGGTGTGTGTCATGATGACGGTAGGGAGTGTAATTACAGCATACAGGACTTCTGAGTCAGCTTGGCTGCAGCTGACAGGCCAGATCAGCATGGAAGTGAACAGGAGCTGTGGAAACCTATGTGGGACCGGCTGAAGCTCATTTCCCCCAGCTGCACTGTGTGCATATGTGAGGTGACTAAAATTTGCTGAGAAAGGGAGTAAGGTGGATCAAGGAGGGGATCAGAATAACATTGCTCTTGGGAGAGCACGTGGCCTCCTGCAGCATCCTGGGAAAACTCACTGCAACATGACAGGGATGGAAACAATATAATCTTTTCTGTACCTAGGACTGAATCATAGAATCATAGAATAGTTAGGGTTGGAGAGGACCTTAAGATCATCTAGTTCCAGCTCCCCTGCCATGGGCAGGGACACCCCACACTAAACCATGCCACCCAAGGACTCATCCAACCTGGCCTTGAAGAGTAACACCTTATCCTTGCACGCAGGCTGGAGGAGGGTATCTTGAGCATCTGCATGAGAGTTGTGATATATTTCTGTGCCTCAGCATTCCATCCCACATACTGCTCAGTTTTTCCCTGCTGGCATCGTGAATTGGTAGCTGTTATCCCTGTGGTAACTTCCAGACAAATTCTTCCTCTTCCAAGTGCACCCCATCCCCACTCTTGGCATAGTCAGTGCTTAGTTCCAGAATTTCACTCATTTTCCCAATTAGCATCCTTTATATTTTTGATGTCAATGAACTTAGTGTTTTAGATATTTCTCCCTGTATCAGGTTCTCAGCTCTGTCTAGATTTTTCAGGTGTTCAGCTGTATCTCAACTGTTAACTACCATGTGCTGACAGGAAATGAATTAAGGACTCATCCCAAATAAGGATACGAAAGGCATCTACGCATTTTCTGCTATTTAGGATGTTCATATTTGTGTAATTCCCCTAAAATGATCCAGAGTATTTACATAAGCATCTATTAGATATCTAAAGAAATTGTCTATGTTGCCTCATCTGGAAGTTCATTCAGAGTAGCAATTCCAGAAATGTTGATTTTCTAGTCTCTAGTTTATTCTCTTGCTTTTATCTGTAAGCTGCTCTAAAAAACCCACCACCACCACCAAACGTGAAACAAGCCAACCAAACAAAAAACCCAAACCAAACAATATATGTATTCTAATGTGAATTAACTTTTCATGGAGCACAGAAGTAAACCAGTTGTGTTGTTCTTTATTCGTATGCAAGTGAGGAATCTTCAGTACTGTCTGGTTCCTTGCTCCTTAAAATTCCTCATGGATTGCAGGATCTAACATCCTTGTCTGACCCAGCTGACCTCCTGCTAGAATAATGTCTGTTAAACTGCCTTTCATCTTGTAAAAACCGTGTACTTTAATCTTTACACTTTGATGGTTTGTTTGTATATGGAATACTTTCTCTGCTTGTAACATCTTAGTTAGGTTGAGGAAATTGGTTGCCTTATAGGACTCCTGGCAACATACTTGCACAGATTTGGGTCAGAGCCTAGAAAACCAGCTTTTGCCTGAAGTGTAGATAATGTTCTATGCTTTAGGAGTGCTCCTGTAAAGGTAAGTCTATCTTTTCCACCTCTATGGGCTCTCTGTTAATAATTTAAGAAATAATAATTTAACAGTTGGAAGTTGCTTGTGAAGTAACAGTAGCAGTTTGGATAACCTAAGAACTGACTCAAGTCTTGGATTAAAGCAAAATACGGAACTATATGTATATGGTTAAGATAGTCTGCTCTGAGTTTCTGCACAACATAACCTCACCTGATAGCAGCTTCAATAAACTCATGATTTCACAGGGTCAGTTTGAGAAATAACAAACTAAAATACTTCAGGTGTCTTTTAGTTTGAATATCACTTTTATGGAACGTACTACTCATTGTCTAAGTCTAAATCAGCCATTTGGAGAAAAAGTGCAGTTTTGAAGCAAACACTTTCCATTTACTGCCTGTGATTGCTTCCCACTGCAGTTGTTGTGCTTGAGACTTCAGTTCCTTTTGGACGAAATAAAACTGAAGGTCCATTCCAAATGCTGGTGTGATTCGGTTCTGAGCCCACTGGGGAAACATGCTGCCTTGGTTTCCTGCAGTGTTCATCTAATGAGCGTGTACCCACAGAAGGCTCTCAAACCATCAAGTGTTCCCATGACATCCAAAAATGTTTTATATCCTATATCGGTGTGGTGTTCCCCTTCCTATCTACCTTTTTTTTTCTCTGAAAGCTTCCTCAAACTTCCACTCAGCCACCCTGCTCTTAGTTTCTGGGTCTGTGTTCCCACATGAGGCAGGCAGCACAGTTCTTGAGTCACCCTGCATGGCCTGATCTGGGTCCTCTATGGGCTTGGTAAGTATCTTAATTTGTGTTAATTTAGTGTTAATTTAGCAAAATGTCAATGCCTGTATGTGAGCAACTCACCACAGGCTCCTTTTATAATCAGCAGAAAAAAAACAGGTGCTTTTCAGTCATCCTTAGCAGATCAGATGAATCGCTCATGGCTATTGCTTCTTTCTTGTCATGAACCTTAAAGAAGAGCCTGGCTCAAATGGCTGAGATATACATTCCTGATGTGTAGGTGCTGAAGGGGGAATTATTCATTACCATCACCTCATTGTTTCTAATCAACTATATTTAACTGGCTCCTTTGTTTTTGAGGGCTCAAATAAGCAGACTCACTCCTGGTCAGCCTAAGCTTCCCCAGGGTACAATGTTCCAGTGGGCCTCAAACTACCTCCATGTTAGTTAAGGCCTCAAATTTAGCAACTCTTCCTTGCCTAAGTCCAGCCAGAACCCTGTACCAGTGTCTCCCCAGTGTGGGTGCTCAGGTAAGCGCTCTCAGAATGTCCTCACTGTGTTCATTTCCACTCAAGATGCATCAGCAGAATCTGCTGTTACGTGTTACCATGTAGTGTGCCTCCCTCCCTTGCTGAACAATAATCCATTCCCGAGAGCACTTCCCTGGGGTGTAAGAGATGGCCAGTTTCCTTCTGAGTTTCAGAGGCAGCCAGGCACCCTCTCGTTTTGGGGGCTGCCCACTCAATAAAGTTAGTATCATTTCTTGGTGCTGATGCTCATTGCTGTCGCAACTTGTGGCAATCTGTAAAAAAAAAAATCACCGGTCCTGCACTTTAAAACCAGAACTGTATGATTCTGTAGTTGAGGCAACAGGAGGTTGCTTGGGAAAGGAAGGAGACAAGGACAGCACCTGAGCCCAAGTCTTTAGACTGTGTTTGTATTTTAAGTAGTTATAGAGCCAAAGAGAGAAACAGTCACTGGCAAAGGAGATAGATCACAGGATTCCTATTTGCTAAACCAGGGGCATAATGAACAGGTTAAAGAACTCCTCCTGCTTTCCCTTTTTGGCCAAGTAAGCCTCAACCCCCATTTCTGTGGTGGCACAGATTTGGCAGGAAGAAGTGACAGCACCTCTTGTTTTTCTCTAAAGGCTGGAACTTGCTGCATCACTGCTTTGTCCATCCAGTTATTATCCCTGTTGGTTCGTAACAGCCTGTGCCAGATTCTGCTTCTGCTAGTGCCAGCCTCAGGCTGGGGAATGCCTATTTTCTTTTCTTCTGCTGGATGTGCTACTCATTCATCTGTCCTACTCAGGATTTTAATTGAGTTTATTCCAAAAGGGATAGAAGGAAGCTTGTAAACATGAAAGAAAACTGTTCTCAGCACAGTTCCAGTGCAAGCACAGCCTGGAAGAGCTTGAACTCCTGTTGACATATGTGCCAAATAATATGCCTTGGTTGAGTCTCAAGGTTTGAGAAATTGAATAGGCATCCAAAATTTTGAACAGTCAAAACATCAACTTCTAAGGCTTGTGGCTGTTTAATGTACTTTCCCTGTGTTTAATCTTGGGAGCATAAGTTTGGTCAGTGCTAGTTTATAGTTGAGTATAAAGCAGGTTCCCAATTTAGAGTTATTTTTGTGTGCACTGTCTTACTGATAACATCATTATTATTACCAGACTCATGTACACAGACTTACAAGGGTATGACTCTTGGGAGCATCTTTCAGTTTTACAGAAGCTTTAAGGAAGGAGATTTTGGACCAACAAACATTTCTCTCCAACTAATTGAAGATACAAATCTCTCCTGGCTACGTGAAGCTAGGTAGCACATTATTGCGAGCAGGAGAGAGCCAGACCTCCTGAGGGGCATGATTTAGGAGATTTGCTCTTTGCATAACTAAGTGAGTTAAGGATGAGATTATATATGCAATGATCTGCTTTTTACTCAGGGTAATGCAGCTCTGTGTTCACTGGGGAACAAAGACATGATTGCATGTTAAATTGAGAAGTGTGTAGAAGTAGTCCTGGGATTGTTTTAGTTGAGACTTTTGACAGAGGGTTTACTAGGGCAGGTTAGAGTAATCAACACAGAATTGATGTGCTTTTATATTTAGTGTTGCAGTGAGGTAAATTCAACCAAGAGCCTATCCGTAGCTTAAAATATGACTGTATAAAGTAAAACATCTAGATACAAAAGCAAACATGTCACTGTCAGTTCTCTGAAACTGCTTTTTCTAAGGTAAACCTTCAACACCTGTTGGTCATCTCGTGTGAAAGGGTAAAAGACTGTTACCCAGTCTGCTTGCTTTGCTCTTTAACAGTAAGGGGCCTTAATTTACATGAGTGCTAATTTATGTCATTTTTGTTTCTACCGTCCAGACTTATAAAAATCCCGGTAATATTTACTGCAGTGTACAACAGCACGAACCTCATGGAAAGAACAGGCGTCTGCTTCTGTCTGAACTAATACCCTGTGCTTTGCTGACTCTTTGACAGATTGGTTAACACTTTGTGAATTAGATGAAAAGCAAATTTGAAGGCAAATGTAATAGTTTTCATGGCATGAAAAGAGTTATCTAGAAGAATTTTGACAAGCTTTTGGGTTGTCTGAAGGAGAGCTTGTGTACCTGCAATTTAGTTAGTTTTTCCCAGTGATATAACTTACCTAGTAAAAATACTGCTTCTCCCCACAAATCATGTGTCACTTTACCCTTGGTCTGTGGTCTATCGTTGCTGTGGCAACAATCCTGTAACAATTTAGCAGTATTTTTCTGCTGTATTTCTCTCTCCAGGGTGGTCTGTGATGCTCTGTTACCTGTTTTTTATCCTTTAAAGAACTTATTAGATTTTTAAAGGTTTTTAGATGCTTAAGGATAAAACTCAGGAATAGATCTAACAGCTACCCAGATGGATGTCCTTTGGGAAGCATTGTGGATGAAAAATATTATGTAAGTATTTGGTGAGGTGAAAAATTAAGGAGGATTATAGTTCCATACATTATGACCTCAGCTGAGATACATTTTAGGTAACAGCTTCGGAGTCACATATAGCTCTTCTGGATTTGAATTAGAATTTGTAACTTCAAATAACAAATGAAGTTCATTCATCTGTCCATGTAACTTACATTAATGTGCCCAAAGACAACATTTGACCCTCTCCTTTCAGCTAAGCTGAAAATGGTAGAGAAAGTTTATGTTAGAGTGGCATTAATAACTTAATGGCTTTGAAGCTAAATTACTGTAAAGGATCTTCTACTGCCTACCTACAATTAAACATTGGTGCATTATGGTGAATCCGGAAATGAAAGTCCAGCTTTGGAGAATGATATTCTATCTATTTATTCTATCTATTTAGTAATGCAGAACTGAGGAGCTACCACAGAATAACCATTTCAGTTGCCTGAACACATATTTAATAATGAGTTTGTTTATTAAGAATCCAACACCAGAACATGATCCAGAATTTCCCCTCCCCTTATGAAATGAAATATCACTATTTTCTTTCTAGTTTTAATTTCTTCTGCTAAATAAAAAAAATCTTATTGCAAGTGAGCTTTTAAAAACTTATGTGTGCTAGTCATATTCTTTGTAGGGGAATTTCTTACTAGGAGTAACCTGGAACATTATTGCTTTCACACAGTCTGATTGTCTTTACTACCAACAGGTTTGGGTTTTTTTTTGCCGTTTATTTTAGGAGACTTCAGTCTGAAAGTAAAATTTATTCTGCTGCTCTTTTAGATGCTGTTTTCTTTAGTTATCTAGAGATGGGCAATATCATAATGACACATTGTTCTGAATTTCCCTGTAATGTCAGTTGCTGCCTCTAAGCCATATTTTGGCATCAGATTACTTCCCACAGCCAAGGAGACTAGAATCTCATTCTTGCTTAATTGAAATAAAAGTGCCATAGAAACTGTGAAAAGGCATTTCCTATATACAAAATCCTAACCTTGTTGAATCCAGGTACTGGATAAACCTGCTCCACAGTTCCCTTGATCTACTTCTGATGTAATCATCATTAAGTACAGTGTCTTCCACATGGAACCCGTGGGGATTCTACCCCATAAAGATCATAAAGATCCCCCATTCTATCTGTTTTAAACTTAGAAAGCTGAGAGCTAGCCATCTCAGACCAGATACATTTCACATGTTAGGATCTGATGGCTGACTACAGTACTCCTTTGGCCATAGCTAGGCATTTTTAGAGGTTGACCTGAAAACCAAGCCTTTAAAAGATAGAATGACTTATTAGTACAACACAGTGTTATCTAATCAGATATTTATATGCAAGAATGAAGCAAGAATGAAAGTTGCATGTATGTATTCTGTCTTGCAGTAAGTGACAGGGAAAGCAAAGAAGGAATAGAAAGGTATAACCTGGGAGAATACCTCACTAGTATATTTTCTTCTGCTGCTTAAGAAGAATGGGTCTAATAAATATTGCAACAGCTGAGGTGTTATTTTTACTTGTCCCAAGAGTTCTCAACAGCCATGGAGAGATATGTATTTTGGGCATGTTGTGCCTGTTTGAGCGTCCTTGCTGCCATCAGAGATGAGGGGGTAAGCCCTATCACGGTTGCCTGTAACTACAGGCCGGAAGAGCTCCTGCTGAGGCCTGCCCTGGTAGCACTGCAGGTCAGCCCAGCCTGCACCGAGCTGATGCACTTGCTTGGCTCCATGGTGCTTTTTTGTCAGTGATAACTGCTTTTTACCTAGTTATTTCTAGCCTGTTTCCACAAAGTTTGGAGGAACATTTCTGACACCCTTGTTTCTTTCTTGCACTTGATTGACAGTTTCCCAAGAATCATGAGAAGTTCACTGTCAGACTAGGGAAGAGAGCTGGGAAAAAAATGTGCAGTCGCAGAAGTCTCTTTTTCTTATGAAACAGGACAGAAATTATTCTTATTACTCTATTTTTTTTAACATCCCAAATCCGTTATTATGATCACAGCCTTATGACATGTTGATATGACAAAGGTCTTACCATAAAGACCTTATAATCTGTTTTAACAAGATAGACAACAGAGACAAGCAATTCTGAAGTGTTTAATAAATCACTTTACAAACAATTATGTTTTCAGGATTGGAGTCCAGAAGCTGCCTGCTGTCAAGTATGTTCATAGTCATTTCCATTTAGTGCAGATTTAAAAATCCAAATATTGAATTTGGTTATGTACAACATATTTGGGGGAATAGGACATTAAAAATATATCTGCAAGTGCTAGTCTACCCTATGTAAAACTATATCCCAAAGCCTAAATTACCATGTAATGTTACTTAACAATGCAATGAGCTGTAAAATGGATAATTTTTATGCAGCTGAGCCCTCAAGCTTATTCTTACTTCTAAGACACTGCTTCCTTACTGTGGAAACAAACAAGTGAGTAATATACATTACTTTCTTTAGTGTTCTTTATGCTACAATCATTTTTGACCAGGAAGGACAATGAGATAATCTAAATTATATAGACCACTTGTTTTCTTCCCTAGAAGGAAAGATAATTAATGGCTTTGTTTTGATGGCTTTATTGCCTACAAGATAATGAAACATCCCAGCATGGATTTCATTAGACTTTCTCTAGTCGCGCTATGATACACCCATTAAGAGGCCAGATCTCCTCTTTGATGTAAATGGAACCAGACATTTCGGAGTTTAGCACACTGTGAAAATCTGGGCAGGGATGTTATCAAAACAGTTCCTGGGTCTTTAGATCAAGGCTAGTTTTGGCCGTGAGAGACACAGAAGCACTAATGCAGCTTATCAAAGTGAAATAGATCATGGTGCTTGTAGGTATGAGGCTGTGACAGCTTTGACATTTAAACTTTCTCATTATTCACAGAGTTCAGGATTAGAGAATGTGTGCTGCTTAAATATCCAAATACTCATACTAGTTTCATTTGCTGCCTCCCAGGGGGTGGTTAAGATCACAGGGCCATCTTGTCACCAGCAAACCAGTCTTATGGAGAGAGTCAGCTTCAAGACAGCTGCAAGGAAAGACTTTTTAAGGTGTCAACTGGGAAGCAATTTAGCAACCTGGGGCACAAAATGAAAAGGCTGTAAGGACTGGAGGGAACTGAGATATATGAGCCCCATGAGGTATTTTTCTGTTAAAACATTCTGTTCCTGTTACGAACAGCTGCACATTTTATCCCTGCAAGGATGACTACAAATGATGCATGTTGGAATAAGACCAGGAAGATACATCGTATGAAAACATGAATGTCATCTCTTTGATCCTTACATGAATAAGAGATATTTTTTTTTTTTGACAATTGTTCATGGGGAGAAAACCTAACACAGTTCTGAGGTTTAGTATGCGCCTTTTGGATGCAAGGGAGCAGAAGCCAGAGAAGGCCACAAAGAGATAAGTTGCAGCAACTAAATTAAAAAAGAGATGAAGGCTGTGCTATAGCCAGAGTTCCAGCATTTCTTTCTTCTCGTCATGTCTGCAATAGATAATTGCCAGCTCTTATCAGTGATTATTTTCTTGTATCACAGTTTATAAAAATGTCCCAAATAAAAAATTGGCAGCAACTCTCTAATAAATTAATGCAGTAGAAAAAAGGTTATTAATACTTAAAACTTCTTGCTGCAGTGTCCTTAAGGGAGGCACATGCAGTCTCTAAAGCCAGATGTGCCTGCCAACAGAAGAGGATCACAGGTGAGATGCCTACCTGGGCTTTTACCTCCCAAGTTTCCTTCTTCTCCTTGGAAAAACTTATGTGTGGGGTTCCAGGGCAGAATTGACCACTGCACTACTGGCAATATGAAATACTGCGACTTGAGATTAAGAGAGGAAAGTGAGTTTCTGTCCTTCTCTCCTTCTCCTTATACTTGTCTGAAATGGGATTAGTCTTTTGCTATGGCTGGAACCACAGTGACGGCTTTCTAAAAGTAGCTGGGGAATGGTCCTTGCGCCATTGTTTTCTCACAAAACATGAGTCAGTTCAAAAGTTGTCCTTAAAAAATCAGGATGTCTGATAGCTAGCATAGATTGAAATAAGATTTCAGGTTTTCAATCTATTTTGTGAAGAAAGAATTGGAATCCTAGGGATTAAGAGTGTTTCCAGTTGTCTTATAGCTCCTTTCCCACTAGAGTGGATGGAGAAGCTGAAGAAAGATGACTTAATACTTACAAGGCCACCCTGCATGTCTCCATGACTGCTATAGACAAGTAGCAGTCGTATCGGTGACTCTGTCTGATGAAGCAAAATAGCAGAAATGTCAGGTTGGGCTGCTGGGTGATTTCATCAGTCACAGCTCTACAGGTCTGATTCAGTACTGTACAATGACATATGCTTTTTAAGAATACTGAAGCCAAGTTATTTTGAGATGAAAGTCAGAGAGAGATTTGCCCATCCGCATGCCAGATTAAAATGCTTTACTTGTATCTGGCCTTTTTTGTCAAAGCCATGAAAATTGATGTAATTTTTTTTACAAAGCGTAGCGTAATACATGTTTGAATTGCCTCTGTTTTTCTTAATGCCTTCTCAGAATTCACAGGAGAGGAGATACAAGGAATAGACCAGCCTTCTCCCATGACAGATAAACACTGTAGGAAACCCTCATATGATTAAAGAGTAGAAATTACTTTGCTCATCTGTAGGTATACCACCCTGCCAACATCTCCAATCCAAATGTTTGTCAACTGCAGCATCTGGGTTGTCCTCACTTTTCTCTTTTTTTTCAGCATTATGTGGGCTAAATTCTGGCAGCAAACAGGTGCTCTGGAACATAAACTTTGTGCTGAGCATTTGCACAGCATGAATTTACGTTGGAGACACCATTCCTGCTGGAAGATCTGTGATGATTTCAGACATGATTGCTCCCTCAGGTGGAGGAAATGTGAGGTCTCTTTGCCTCAGGGCAAAGCAAGGCAAGGTAGGTTAAACTGCCTTCTAGGGAATCTAGCAGCTGACACAGGACTGATTAAGAGCTCCAACAATCTGTTCTCCTGCTTTGCATGGAGAAGTGTTCATCTCCATCAGGGAAGTGATAACATACGGATTGACAGTCATTTCTGCAGTGCACATCTGACAGTGGTTAGATTAGCCTCAGAAGCCCAAACCTAAGGAAGTGAGTAGAAAGTTTTTGGAGGCAGTCGTTGGAAGATTGAATTTCTCAGATAAGAAATGAAAAGACCTAATCCCAAACCCACAGAAAATCAGATAATAAAATATACCGTTTAATTTCTTCCATGGTGGCCTGGAAAGGTGATTAGAACAGAATATCAGAGTTTGCTTTGACAGCTACCCCCAAGCGCACTGGGACTCGAACAGGTTAGGAGAGAATTCCCTTAGGCATCCTGGTGACAGAGTTACTGATGGCTCTGTTGAGTGATTGGATAACGCTTAGTTACCTCCTGTGTGGTGGGCCAGAAATAGTCAGCACACCTGCAAGAAGAGCAAGAGGATTAATAACAGTGAATGTGTTAATTTTGCCTTACTGTCTTTTTAATATTTATTGATTAGAATCATCAATAAATAATCAATAAACTTTGCTTTTATGAGAAATATTTTTCTGTTTTCTATCAGGGTAGTATTCTCTCTTGCCTGGTGATGAGCCATACCCTCTACTTCCTTCCATTTCTCCCTCCCCTCATCCTGGCTTTCCTCATCACACTGAGTTGACACCTCTTGGACTGTAGTGAAGTTTCTATCTGCACGCAGAGAGCTTACTTCCCATGAAAACTACCTTGGAGAGGACACGATATGTGTGAGGGCCTCCAGTGTGGAGGCATTTGGGCCACTGCCTGGGTGCTTGTCTAAATGTATAATCATAGAATAGTTTGAGTTGGAAGGGACCTTTAAAGGTCATCTAGTCCAGCCTCCATGCAATGAGCAGGAAGACCTTCCACTAGACCAGGATGTTCAGAGCCCCATCCAACCTGCCCTTGTATGTTTCCAGGGATGAGGCATCCACCACCTATCTGGGCAATTTGTTCCAGTGTTTCACCACCCTTATTCTAAAAAATTTCTTCCTAATACCTAGTCTAAATCTCCCTCTTTTCGTTTAAAACCATTACCCTTTGTCCTGTCACAACAGGCCCTGCTAAAAAGTCTGACCTCATCTTTCTTATATTAAACACTAAAAGGCTGCAATAAGGTTTCCCCAAAACCTTCTCTTCTTCAGTCTGAACAAGCCCAGCTCTCTCAGCCTGTCTCTGTAGGAGAGGTGCTCCAGCCCTCTAATGATTTTTGTGGCCTTCTCTGGACTCACTCCAACAGGTCCTTATTGTTTTGGGGGCCCCAGAGCTGAACACAGTACTCCAGGTGGGGTCTCACAAGAGCAGAGTAGAGGGAGAGAATCACCTCCCTTGACCTGCTCTCCACATTTCCTTTGATTTGTATCACTTCCTTATTCAAAGTGGGGCTGGTCCCTCCCATGGGTTGCTTGAGTGCCACCAAAGATACAATTAGGTACAAATTCTATGATCATCTCATGTGGGTCCAGAATGGCTAAGCAATGCTGCTCAAGGGAGTTTCCTACTCCTTCTGCATGTCAAGTGGTCCTCTGGGTTGTGTCCCAGTGAGGGCACTGGGCACAGTGCCCTCAAGGAGGGCTGGGCCTCTGGGCACCATGGCTAGCAAACTCTTCAGAGCATCTGTGGAGTGTCTGAGGACTGTGAAGCTTAGCTGAGTTTGGCTAGACCCTATGAGGTCTAGGCCCCATGGGGAGGCACAACTGCAGTTACTGATGCCTTCGCTTCCACTTTCTACTACATTTCAAACCCCTCCTCCAACACAAAAGTTAAGAAGGTAGAAATAAAGGTCCCAGAGAGTAACAGGGCCAAGCAGTATCCTCTTCACTATTTTAATTCTTGGAAATCTTCTTACTAAGATTTTCTAGAAGAATTAGTCAAATTAGATATCGCATATGGAAAATTTCAGTTCAGACAGATGAAGTTTTGTGGGGAATAATTAGCTCAAAAGCAGGTCTTCTAATAGGAAATATCTAGCCACCTTCGTAACAGCCAACACCACTAAATTTGCTATGACTAATCCTCAGTATTGATTTTCTGGCTGGTTGTAGAAAGATGGTTTGTCTGACTCCTGTAATTTAATTCAGTTAATTAGAATAAATGACCATGCCATTTGCCAGGACCACTGCCTGCTTGCCTGTTTTCTTGTTTTATGCACAGCTTCTCTTATGCTGCCCTAAGGACCATTAAACCATGAAATAGAGTTCCCACAAACTGATAATGTCTTTTTATATCTGAATGTTATCTCTCTGTGGTAGCTAAGCCAAATGTTTAAGTAGCCATGTTGCATGATTTCCAAGACTCCCAATGGGAACTGCTTGCAAAAATATATTTATTGTCTTGCAGGAATATACTACCCCTATCCAACTAGGGTATTTTAGCCATGGTGCTGCTAGGGCTGAGGGTCACACAGTAGTAGGCCCTCTCTTTAAGAAAACAAGCTAGCTGCAGTGGGCCGTTTACAGTTACTTAGTAAGTCAAAAGCTATGGAGATGGTCTTGCAAACAAATGAGATGGATGAGTCTAGGTTTTGAGACCTTGTCACAGTGCACTGTAAGCCATTCACTTCGTGGACATGCCTCTGTTCTGATGCTGGGTTTAAGAGCTGCCAGTTAAAGGGCATTTTAAGGAAGCAACAGCACAGATTTTATGCTATACTTGATTGCCCTGTTTCTTAGTTCTGGTCACAAGCTAGGTTTTTTTCTGAACATTGTAAATAATGCTGCTCTAAGGGGCTCTTAGTGAAAAGGTAGAGATGGAAGAAGGGCTTTCTCCTGCCTCTCTCCAGGGAGGAAATTCAATCACAGCATTATTTTCCTGTATCTAGAAAATGGGATGCTTCCTGTGTTGCTCACAAAGGGTGATGCTGATTAGGAGAGAATTGGTACATTGAGTGCTCAGCTGGAACAGGAACAAAGGAGAGGTGAGGAGCCTGGGATATGTCTCCACAGTGAACATTGCTACTCCAGGTCATGCAATGAGTTCTCTTCTCCTGCCCCAGCTCTTCACCGTAATCTTTTCCCTAATCACCTCCACAGGGATTCAGAGTCTGTCCTCCAAGCCTCACTGGAACACTTTGCCTGGAGAGCAGCCTTTAGGGGTGGGTGAGGAAAAAGCACAGCTCTCCTGTCCTGCTCTGCTGCTGAGTGCTTGGAGTTGCTTGTGGAGTCAGGAATTAGGAGGTTCTGGGGCTGAGTTGCGCAAAAGGCAGCTGGGCTGGGCTGTGGCTGTGATGCAAGGCAGGGCGTAAAGCCTCTGTTCTAAAGGCTCTGCATTTCATTTATGCATACGTGCCCGAACAGCTTTAGGACTGTTGGTATTATGGTGTCACACAAATGTAATACCCTCACAATGGCAGACTGCCCACTAACAGGCTGAACACGTTCCTGGTTCCTGCCCCATTCTGTATTTCAAAGTCTCAGACATGTTGGGAATTGCACTAAGTGTTCTGACAAAGAAAACCAGCTAAGGCATTCTCAAGTAATATTAACCCTTCGCTGGGGCGCATTATGTTAATGAAAATACAGCCCATGAGATCATTTTGGTCTCAACTTTACTGATGGATCTATCAGGTCTTTTGGGTCTATCCATACGGGCCTCAGACAAACCAGATCCCCAGCTTTCCTTAACAAAGATTTATTTTCAAAAGCAAGCTGTCCTCACAGTCTGCATCAATCAACAGGATAATTGGTGATCAGGCATGAAAACGAAAGCAAGGATCAAAACAAGCAGCACTATCTGAGAAGGAAAGGAATCCTTTACAGGGCCCTCATAGAAACCTATTTGCTCCCAACACCCTGTGGTGTGGTAAACATCCAAAGCAATCAGCATTCAGAGAGCTATCTGGGTACTTCTGAGATGAAATCCAGCTTCACGTACTGCTGGGTTCTCCTGGGCCCTGGGATCCCCAGGGGACCTTGGAGAGTGCGGTAGGTAGCTGCTACAGTGAGTGTGATCCAGCCAGAGAAGGACCTTCCCAGGCAGAACAAAACTCGCCACAGCTATGCAAAGCTAACTACTGCACATGCTACCATAATCTTTCTTGCCCAGAGGATAGTCCGAAAGAAGAGCTGTAGCAGAAGCGTAGACAGACTTCAACCAGGCTGTGCCCTGTTGGACAGATCCTCAGCCTGGAAATTCAGAGCAACCTAGAAGAACCAAAGGGCAGGGAAGGCTCGTTCTCATTACAGCTACCGTAGGGCTTGTGTTTTCTTTGCACTGAGGTGACAGCCTGGCTGCCTTTGGGGCTCAGGTTTACCTCGCCTGTTCCAATGAAGCGCTGTCCCTTAGGGTCTGAGCAAGGGAGGGTTCGTGGCACTGGCAGTATCCACTGGCAGTCCCAGCAGCCACTGACAGTCCCAGATGAAGCAAGGTAGTGAGTCAGCTTGAGAGTCCCTCTGGCAGCAGCAGAGACACAGCTGTGATGTGGGTTTAAGGTTTATGAAAGAGGCAGGGCCAGGCAGAACCAGGAAACAATGATGACCAAGATGCCCAGTTGGAAGGGATGCCAGAGGGGACAGGGACCTGCAGTGTAGCCCAGTGATATGGTTTAAGCCCAGTTGGCAACTAAGTACCAGGCAGCTGCTCACCTACTCCCTCCACTTCTGTTGGGAGGGATGGAGAGGAGAATTGGAAAAAGGTAAAGCCTGCAGGTTGAGATAAGAACAGTTTAATGGCTGAAATTAAGTAAAATATAATAATACTAGAAATAATAACAATATTGGTAATAATAATAGGGAACAACAAAAAAAGGAGAAATGAAATTCAGGAAACACATGTGATGCACAGCTGAAACCAGGACACCCAGGCAGGACAGAGAAACTCCTGAGTTACACGTTTCAGATTTTAATACTTGCTTTTTCTGAGGGGTTTTTACAGTGTACTGTTTTGCAACAATGTTTTGGTCACATGTTGATAAGGTGAAATATGCATTAATACAGACACAAAAAGTAGCTTTGGTTTCTGAAACTCCTCAGTGCTACTATGAAGTCCATTATGAGATATTTAGAGTCTATTCAAGTGAAGCCATTCTGGGACTAGTACTGAAAAATCTCGACAGTCCATTTAACTTCCTTAAGGCAAGCTTACCTCATATTTATTTTGTTTTTTTACATAGAATACTTGGCTTGATAAGGAATGAGGAACAAAATGAGCTCAGCAATGTTGAACACAGCATCTTGTGTTTCCCATAATCTGTAAATGACATTCTCAAGACCTGTGCATATGCACTTATTTCAGTGTGTGCCAGGAAACAGCTCTAGTATAGTTCAAGTGTGATGGAGAGCATTTCATGAGCAAACTCCAGTAACCCTGGCAACATCCTGCCTTGCAGACCTCCAGCTTTATCTTGTCTTTTTTCTCTTAAATCTAACAATTAGGTCAAATCATCTACTTCTTTAGCCACACCAGAAATACATGCAAAGCTGAATGCTTCAGGTGATTATAGAGATGTTAGTAAAAATGGCAATGAGAAGGGCTTTTTCTACTAGTTTTACTAAAGCAAATGTACTGCTGTACTATGTACTGCAGAACTATTTCACACACATCTTTGGCTTCTTTTCTCCTGGCATTCTTCTCTGTGCTTGCTTGTGTGAATGCATTTGAGTATATTAATGTTTGAATACTTCTCTAAGTATTGAAGAACAATAGTAATGAAAGTAGAGTACAATTTTCATGGATGTGGTTAGTGACAAGCTTCCTTGTTAATTACTTACAAAAAAATCCAACAGGACCATTAGCATCATATATGTGATTTTTGCCTCAGAGCCTTGTATTATGAGTCAAGTCCATAACATCCGAATAAGATACAGTGTATTTTGAAAGACTCACAGCCTGGTTTTCATTTCTCCTGGCTTCAGGCATCTGCAGCACTGATAAAGACTTGCCACATTGAGCCACTGAGAGTGTCTTTAAAACCTGTGGAGAGAGGCAGGTGCCTGTCAGACTGATCAGCAAAAACAGAAAGGGTAAACCAACAACAAAAAGGCAATCTTGAAATCAAGAAGATTACGACTGAAGTCAGAACCGCAGAAAAATGGCACTCATTTAGACTTCTTAATGTACTTGAAAGCAAATAAGAGCTTCTTCAGCAGTATAGATGCCCAAATAGACATATTACATAATTGAAAGATAGCTTTGGCAATAATTAAATGTTATCATATTTTCAACTGAACCCAGTAATACTGAACTTGATGATAAAATATGCTGAGTCCCATAACTAAGTTTGAATTCAAAATGCTGAACGCAGTCAAACTAGAAACTTTGGCAATATACATCCCAGGAGTCTGAAAGGATAATTAAAGGCAAGGAGCTACATGGAGAATAGATTTACAGTCTCCTGACAGTAGATTGTGCCAGCCTAACCTAATACTTACATCTCATGAGTCAATTAAGTTTTGATACAAGGGAAGTGAAATAGCTCCAATCTGTCTGGACTTCAGTAAAACATTTCCTCACCGGAAATGATTAATCAATCTGGAGGTTTGTGTGTTAGTTAGAATATAATAACTAAGGAAATGGACAATAAGCAGATGGCAAGAGGCTTACAGTGTAGGGGAACTAATCAATAGGAAGAAAGAGAAGACTTGAATTCCTCAGGGACTGGATGTGGGATTCAGAAATGTCTTAGAGATTAGTAGAAAAAATAGGAACATCCTTAATGAACTCCTGATGGTAACAGCTGGGAGGTAGGAATAGTAAAGGAATATCAGAATGACCTTAAATCTTGATGTAATAAAGAAATAATGAAATTGTTAAAGTCAAAATTACAAGGCTGCTAAGCATCAAAAATTCCTCCTGTAAGCTGGAATTCATCAACTGGAAACAAAGGAGGAAGGAACAAGACCTTCTTATACTAAACAGCTGCAGGGTAAACAGGTTGAGATTCAACTGCAGGAATGCCAACAAGGGGCCTATGGCTGGATCAGAGTATCACCTACAGAGATCGGATAAGTCTCTTTTACCTCATGTGAACCACTGGTAAGTTCCAACCCAAAGCACTGCACACATCTGTGCTGATCTGTCCTTTCTGAAGTCATAAGAACGGGGACAAAAGGAAGAAGAGGATCAGAAGAAAGGAAAACCCCTTTCCTGGCAGTTAACTGAAGGACCTTGCTGCATTTATCTAACCTAAATGCTAATACAAGAATAACTGGAAATAAACATGGACACGAATAATTTTGAAGTGGAAATGAACACAATGTTCCTAACAGGCAGTTGATTTCTGATAGGAACAACAATAATAATAATGTTACGTACTTGTCTCTTTATGAAAAAATGTGTGTGACATGGCCAACCAAGATGACGAAAGACTAGGCCTGATGATTCAAGATCCTTTCTCTCTTCTTAATCAATCTCCTCCCATGGTCTTTAACTAGAAAAAGAATTCAGTAGGAATTCACCAAGTTCTCATGTCTTTCAAATGGGTGTGAAATGGGAGTGGGAAAAGGGGACATAGTTAATATCTGTCTAAGTATTGAGCTGATCAGATATCACAGTATCACAGTATCACAGTATGTTAGAGATTGGAAGGGACCTCAAAAGATCATCTAGTCCAATCCCCCTGCCGGAGCAGGAACACCTAGATAAGGTTACACAGGAATGTGTCCAGGCGGGTTTTGAATGTCTCCAGAGAAGGAGACTCCACAACCTCCCTGGGCAGCCTGTTCCAGTGTTCTGTCACCCTCACTGAGAAGAAGTTTCTTCTCAAGTTTAAGTGGAACCTCTTGTGTTCCAGTTTGTACCCATTACCCCTTGTCCTATCATTGTTTGCCACTGAGAAGAGCCTGGCTCCATCCTCGTGACACTCACCCTTTATATATTTATATACACTAATAAGGTCACCCCTCAGTCTCCTCTTCTCCAAAGTATAGAGACCCAGCTCCCTCAGCCTTTCCTCATAAGGGAGATGCTTCACTCCCTGAATCATCTTAGTTGCCCTGCGATATCTGATGTGGTGCTTTGTTCTGAAAAACTTTTTGATTAGAATAAACCAGAACAGTTTGTACAAAATACAGTTTCTCAGTAACAAGCAGTAAGTAATAAAGAAATGTTCTTGATAAATTTATGTAATCTACCACCATTCTTAATATACTCAGTATTACTCATCTAAAAATCTAATTTGTAAAACATGGATGGCGCTATACAGAGGTATGTTATAATGTATAGACACGTGCAGGGATATTCAATGCAATTATAGAGTAGGAATAGGTAGTATAAGAATGCAGCAGTTATTTAGGTAATCTTAACTATGACTGCTAGGTGAAGGAAGTCTGTAAATATCTCTTTACTTGTGTGACTCCCTTCTTAGACACCTTGTGATATTCTGTACCGATCACAGGCAATCTGATATAGAGCATACCGGGCTGATAGGGCCAAATTGTAACATGGATGATGCTAACAGATGGTGATGCTAATAGAAATATTTGCTGATTGTGAATGGTGTGCGGAAAAAGGAGAGGTGCTGCAGGACACATATCAGGTTTGCGCTTGACAAAATTGTTCCTAATATCCAGTGTTTTTATGAATCTGCTACTTATATTTTAGAAGGCTTCTTGTGAATAGCTGAGGCTTCTTGTGAATAGCTGTATAGTTTGCAAAATGAGATACTGGTAAGATGAAATGAAAGGACGTTTTATTTATTGAGATTTACAAGTAGTATGAACTAGATGATCTTTAGGGTCCCTTCCAACACAAAACATTCTATGATTCTATGATTTTGTGATTCTATGATTCTCTTTGCTGCCTGCTGTTGCTGCAGTTTTCAGAGACTCGACTGCTTTATTTGGGTAATTTTTTCATGAGTTTGGAAACAAAACCAAAACCTTTATTATATTACTGTACATAATAACTTAAATAACTACTCTTTTTTATCTATTCCTTGCTCTTATAAGTAGAAAATATTGCTAAACCTCTGATGCAATTATTTCATTCCTTTGTATCTATGTAATATCTTCTGCTTGACTCTCAGGGGGTCGTTATAGTAAAGGCTTTTCATTTACAAGAAACAGCAAAAGTATTGATGTTACTTCCGGGAATTATGATAAAATTGTTCCATTGGGGGGGTCATACGTGCTGGTAATTACTTTTATATTTAGAATCGGAAATGACAATCTGAAATCAGAATATCTCATTAGTGATAATGAATTTTAATTTCTGACAAGTGAAGTATTCCCAAGGAAACTACAAATGTTGTTAGAACTACAGTGAATTACATGAGGTTTAAGGTGCTTCAATAACTGAAAGTCAGGAATTTAAAAGTGTCAAAACATGATAATACTTCTTTAATTGCCTACAGTAACAGTGCGTATCCTTTTTTGCCAATATCCCGAATTTTTACTAAGTGAAAAGAGATTTGTGACAGTCCTAAAGAAACTCAGTTTTAGCATGTGTTTTGGTCTCTTCTTGCCTAACAGCAGCTATCAACAAACCCTGTGTTTGTTCCACTGTTTTTAAATTCAAGAAACATAAAACATATTTTAGATAATGACAATTTCAGTTCATATCAAGGTAGGTAGAGTGATGCAGATCTGTATCTAAACAGGCCTTTTTCTTGTAGGAAAGTTCAAAACCAACCCTACAAATAACTTACCTGTAACTTTGGTTGGTCTGAAGTCCATACTCAGGACAAAACGCAAAGCTTGCCTTTTTTTTTTGGCTCTTTTTAATTTCTGAAACTGAAATTATTTTTGAAACAAAACTAAGCTGGAAAAAATCTAAACTGTTACAGTGCCTCCACCTTTTGGGCCATTACCTGTATATAAACATGAAGGAATAATGCATTACCTATTTTAAGTGACTGAAATGAAGTTGAATGGCTTGACAAGTTCAAGAGAGAAGCTGGATCTCCAGACAAAGACAGAACAAGAAAAACTTTATTTGATGGCACCTACAGTCGTGTTTTTTGGGAAGCTTTGAAGATACCAAGTTATAACTTGAAACTTCTCTCAGACTCTCAGCTTTTATTCCAGACATGGGGCAATGAGTAAACAGTTTCCAGGAGAGAACTTCCCCACAGAACTGACTACCAAAAAAACTGGTCAACAGCAAGGTGACGTTTGATGCCCAGGGCAGTGGTATAGCCCCACTTTCTGAAGAGCCTTTCACTGTCTTGCTGGCAGGATGGCTGTCCCATCTAGTCCTCTCACATTCTCTCCCATCTTCATTTTACCCCATTTCTTCTTCCCTTCAGGAATTTGGAGAGTTATGACTATGCAAGAGCTTTTGGGTGCTTTTCCTCAAGAATTAAGAGGTGTATTCCATGGTTTCCCATGCCTCTTGCCATCAGTGGACTTATGGAGAACAGGCTGTGGATGCTACCCCTGGATTTGAGCGAGAAGTGTCCCTAAGGGCCTCAGCAGCTGAATTCTACTTTCCCTCACCAAGACCATGGCAGAAGTGTTGTGACACCCTGTGCTTGATCCATCACACTCAAGAGTTTTTTGCTCTTGTCTCACTTCAGAAAGTCCAATGTACTGTGTTTATCCAGCTCTGGCAGCAATGGCTTGTCCTGAGAGAGATAAAGCGAAAGCAGATTTACAGAGCTGAGGAATAAACACTCTCCACTTTCTCATGGAGGAAAATACATCTTTATTGCCAGAAAGACATCTAAGAATAAATATCAGAAAGCAAGTCAAACCAGTATGAAACGCAATAACAAACCTTTTAAAGAAAATCAAGGGGGAGATGTTACTTTGGTGTCTGCATTCAAGGTACGTGGTCAGAACACAATGCTCTTAAAGGCAGCTCCTTCGGTTTGAAATTTGCCCTGCTCACCAACCCTCTGTGTGTGCTGCAAAAGACATTTGGTGAAGGGGGTGCATGAAGGGAGATCAAACTCCTATTCTCACAACAACAGAGAGGGAAAAGGGGTTCTTGAGAGTGTTTGTGGCAGAGTCCTTCTATTTCAAGTGCTATTTTGTTGATATGTTTGTGTTCAGCTCAGCAGTGCTTGCACAGAGTGGGATCCCTACATGCCGGGCGCTGGCCAAAGACCATCCTTGCCTCCCACTGGACAATATAATTAGGTGACAAGTTTCCATGGGTAGACATGGACAGGCAGGGCGGTAGACAGCAATTTCAGAAACAGCAGCTGCATTTGCTGTGTCAAGGTTTCAGAGCAAAAGGGGACTTGCAGCAGAGAGTGAAGTAGGTAGAGGATAAGGAGCTGAAGAAGGTTTATGTAGAAATAATTATGTGCCTAGAGGTGTTGAAAAAATCCAAGGAAACAGCGTTGCCTGGCTTCTGCAGAGTGACAGAAAATGAAACATTCAGTGGAGATACCTCAGGCACAGCAGAAGCCAGGGAGAAAGCAGTCTGACTGTATGCTAGGGTGGCACCTGGGGCTTGGAAGCCGCCAAGCAGTTGCTGTGTAGAAACTCCTGCATTTCTCTGTCAGGTAGCACCGTAGAAAAGTTCTTCGTACTTGAAATCCAATCAAAAAAATAAAGTTTGTAATCACACTTCACCTGGCCCCTAAATTGGCCTTTTGCGTTCAGATATCTGCATTCCTAGGCAAGCAGTCAGTTAGGAAACAAAGCTGTATTTTAAACACTATTCAGAATCTAGGCATGATCGGTGACAGAAAGAGATGGGCTGAATAAGCCCTTCCCTGCCAGTGCTTCCTGAATGCTACCAGTATTTGGGAAGCTACCATGGTCATATAAAAGTATTTTCTCCAGTAAGAGAAGGCTATTTCAAATCAGGAAAAAAGGGCAAATCCAGCAAGCCAGTAGATCTAGGATGTGAGTGTGCGTGGGCAAAAAAAGAAATCAATGCACAAGGGAAAAAGGCAGTATCTTAATCTTAACCTTGCAGCAGTGTTCTGAGGGTTGTAGAGAACTTGGTATTTAATTATGCTTCGCCTGTGCAAATGTTTTATCCCCATATAATCAAATAAACCACTTAATTTTTTCTTAGAACATCTAGCCACTCTGCCAGCACTGCCATTTATTATGAAATATACTCTTTGCAGATGGAGTAGAAACTATTTTTGAAAAACAGATCACAGTCAATTGCAAGACTGTTTTCTGGCCATGTCTCCCTTCTCTTCCTCACCCAGCAGACCAGCTTCCTTCTCCTCCCTGCTTTTATTAGCTCTCTAAAAGACAGAGGAACTGCTTATTTCGAAAGTAGTTTACGGTTTGTTTTAATGAGGTTTGGCAAGTTAGCGGGATTGGTGTCACGTGCCAGCAACGCTGTATGGCACGTTGACAGCCATCGTTGGGTTACACCATGGTCAGCTGGTCCACAGCAATACTCTGCCAAATGCACAATATCTGTCTTTTCTGTAAGAAAAAAATTTCACCTCCTGAGCATGGAAACGAGGTATCACAGGAGCAGATGGGAAACCACTGGAAAAGCCATTTAATGAGCCTGATTTCTTGCTAGATCTTACGTAGCACTTCTTCCTCCATTCACAAGGTGCTGTTCCCTGACTGCTGTCCCTCATGAGTGCAGCTTTGGCATTCACCTTCTTCAAACCTGCACTCTAACAAGCCCCTTTCCCTCCCTGTTCACAGCAAGCAAATGCAAAAATACAGTGGAAAGGAAAAAAAAAAGAAAAAGTAAAAAAAAACCCACTTAAAACCAAGAAAGAAGAAAATCCACTCTCCCACTGCTGCAGACAACAGCATCACACAGTCCTTTTCAGAAACACACCAGGCTCCAGCTTAAGGTTTACACATTTTTTTTGTCCCCGCAATTCTAACAAGAAGGTTTTTCTAAAACCTCATTACTTTGATGTCGTGAAGCCTTTATCAGATCCTGATTATGTGGTTACATGTCATCAAGGAAGTGATGATCTATATATATCCTGTGGTCAATTCATTCCCAAGTGTATACTGTGCAAATCTGATCATTCCCTGATTGCCCCTAGCTCAGGATTCTTCTGCCATCTATTATTTCAGCTCTAAGCTTGTTAGAGGAGAGACTATCATTGCATTTGTCAGAAGTACTATGCTTACCTCAAAAATTGAATGAATAATGTGTTGCAGTAGTGAAGACTGAATATGGACTTAAAAGTCCAAGCAAAATGAAGTAAAATTATGAAGTAGCACAACTGGCGAATAAAAATGAATCAGTTTTAGTAACTAAATCTTAGTTAAAACATGGGTGATTGTGTATTTACTTAAGAAACACCACAACAGAAGAGAGAGAAAATAAGGTATAACAGGGAGACTAACAGAGTAAATAGACACAGAAGGACTTCTGACAAGGAGAAAACATTACATAAATGAATGTGGTGGGTTTACCTTGGCTGGCTGCCAGGTGTCCACCAATCCCCTTCAGGACAGGGGAGAGAAAATACGATGAAAACTCACGGGTCAAGACAAAGACAGGGAGATCGCTTGTCTATTGACGTCATGGGCAGAACAGACTCTACTTGGGGAAATTAATTAAATTTGTTGCCAACTAATTGTAACAGTCTGGCATAGTGAGAAATAAAGCAAAATTAAAAGCACCTTCTCCTCCCATCACTTTCTTCCAAGGCTCAACTTCGTTTCTCCCTCTTCTGCCTCCTGAGTGGCGCAGGGGTACTGGACAAGGGGTCTGCGGCAGAGATGTGTGATGAGCTGATGCTCTTCCCTGGCTCCACTGTGGGGTCTCTCCCATGCGATACAGGCTTTCACAAGCTTCTCTGGCATGAGTCCTTTCCCTGGGGTACAGTCCTCCAGGAACAGACTGCTCCAGCATCAGCCATGTAAGGGCACCACAATCTCCCAGGTCCTGTTAGAAAACCTGCTCCAGCATGGGCTCCTGGAGCTCCTGCCAGGAGCTCTCCGCAGGCTGCAACTTTCCTTAGGACACATACCCCTGCTCCAGCATGGGGTCCTCTATGGGCCGCAGATGGATATATGCTCCACTGTGGACGTCCTGTAGGCTGCAGGGGGCCAGCCTGCCTCAGCATGGTCAGCACCACAGGCTGCAGGAGAACCTGCTCCAGTATCTGGAGCACCTCCTCCCCTCCTGCACTGACCTTGGTGTCTGCAGAGATGTTTCTCTCACATATTCCCACTCCTCCCTCCCACCTGCTGTGCAGCATTTTTTATCCCTTCATATATATACTGCTGATGGGCTCAGCTTTTGGTGGGTCCATCCTGGAGACAACTGGAAATGGCTCTATCCAACACGGAGGCAGCTTCTTGTGTCTTCTCACAGAAGCCACCCCTGCAGTGCACCTGCTACCAAAACTTTGCTGTATAAACCCAATAAAAGGAAATAAGAGAATAATTTGAAACAGCTAGTAAGAAAGGCATTGACTGATACTTTTCCTGCCTGGGGATTTAATTTAGAAAACACTGCTTTTTACAGCCACTCCTACCTCTAGTCGACAGTCTGTATATACTTTGGTATTTCTTAATGTCACATTAACTGAGTTTGAAAATGATGACCTGGCTGTACAGGTGTGTTGGAACCAAGAGGAACTGCCGTGGAGGTTTCCCTAGTGTTCTCCAACCTTCTCACTGACATTTTTAGACATACCACATACTCATGCATATTTTGTTCTCATTTTTTCAAATTATATTTTAATACTTGCTTTTACACTTCCATTAACTATTTGCTGTATCAAGATTCTTTAGCACAGTCATATTTGTGGAGAAGTCTTTGATAAAACATATCACAGCCATGCAATTTGTGAAAGGAGTGAATAAGCCAGAATGAAGTAAAACAGTGACATTCTATAGCTGCATCTTGCAGAAGAGATGGTAAAGCATGGCACACACAGATACTAAAGCAGTCATCCACACTTTCAGTTACGAGAACCAGTCAGGTCCTTAGCTAGGACATAGCTGGGAATGTGGAAAACTCCTGAAATAACTGGTTCTTGGGATTCTTTGGGAACTTCCTTCACCAGGAGTTACTAAGCTAGGTGAGGTAAAATTAACAAAGGGTTGGGAAAAAAAAATAAGTCAGAAACAGACTGATAACTGAACTTGAAACTTCAGGAAATGGCAGTTGAATCTGAATGCTTCTGCATGTGCAGGAGAGCAATAGCCATGAATTATCCTTACAATTACTCCATCCAATAGTACAGAAGATGTAATGAAATGCATTAGAAACACTTTACTTAACAATAAATGGTAGTCTGTATAGGGCAGGCTGTACAATAACAATACCCCTCCTTCCAAATGCAAACCAAAGGAAACCCTTTTTAGGACTTCACAAAGAGCAAGAATGGACAAAATTTCACACATCCCTGGATTTGTGGAGTATTTATTAGCAGTTAGTTATCTATCAAATATTTTGTAAATGAAATCAAAATAGCTCTGAGTGTCTTAGTCTTTGAAGAAGACTCTTTACGGTCTTTTGAAAGTGGGAATAAAGTTTGAAATAATCATGTTTTGAAAAACTTATGTTTTGATAAGTCCTGACACTGTTTGAGTTCAACATCACTGGAGCATTAGCTGCTTGCTCTGATTCCACGCGTGGGGAGAAAGGAATCTCTGTGACATCCTGCTCCCATGCTGCACTATGAACACTGGCCACATATGTGGAGCTACGTTTTTGTCATGGTTTAAGCCCAGGCCGTAAATCAGAAGCACGAAGTCCACTTCCCCCCCCCCTTTCTTCCCCCCGCTCCTGGAGGGACGGGGAGGAGAATCAAAAGAATGCAGCTCCCACAGGTTGAGATAAGAACAGTTTAATAACTAAGGTATAACACAAATCACTACTGCTACCACTAATAGGAATAATGATAAAGGAAATAACAAGGAAGAGAATACAACCGCTCACCAACTGGTACCTTGCCCCCACCCCGCAGCATCCTCCCCCTTCCGGGAACTCTCAATTCTACCTCCTGGGCATGACGTGCTGTGGTATGGAATACCTCTTTGGCTAGTTTGGGTCAGGTGTCCTGTCCCTGCTTCCTCCCGGCTTCTCCTCCTCCCTGGCAGAGCATGAGACTCACAAAGTCCTTGATCTGTGTTATCAGCTCCGTTCCCAGGCTGAAAGTCAAAAACACAGTGCTGCAGCAGCTACTAAGAAGAAGAAAAAATTACTGCTGCTGCTGAACCCAGGACAGTATCCACCCCTTATTCCATACCATTCACATCATGCTCTGATCCCACATTTTCAATATACCCTCACTCTCATCTCAGTGCACTGTTATCTTAGTGCACGGACCAATTCCTATAAAGCTGCTGAGTTCATTGGGTCCATGATGGTGGGCTCCATCTCTTGTAACAGTCTTTCAGAGCAGGAGAGGCCCATTGCAAAGTCCACCCCTCGATCATGAGTCCATCTCTGTGTTGCATCTCTGCCCTGATGGCCTGAAGTGTCATGGGCCCATCAGGCTCAAAATAATTCACCCTCCCCTGCAGCAGTCTCTGCAACTTGTCATCGGGGACTCCACAGAGCTGCCTTCCATCTCCGACGCTTCCAAAGCACTGGAGGGGCCCAGTGGATTAGATACTCGCCCATACTGTCCCACACACCGTGACACTCACGACTGTCCAGCCTTGGGGAAAACCTCTCGGTCCCCCTGTATTGTCTAAACCCAGACGACCCAAACCTGACTCTGCTTAACTCTCGGGATCAGACAAAATGGTCATGGGTAGAACACACTCTGTGTGTGTGCCAACATGGTGATCCCCATCACAATCAGCAGGCAGGTTCCAAGGGTACCCAGAGGCCATTCAAACCCTTCGGAACTCTCAAATGATGCTGCTGTACTTGCTGGCTCTCTCACCACCAGCTTCTCTTTTTCTGAGTCCAGATCTTCCTCCTCTGCCTTGCTGGGAAATGCTGCGGGGTCTCCTGCATCCTCCTGGGGCTCAGGCTCGCCGGGCTCGGCAGGCTGCTGCTGGGGGATGCTCTCGGCCGCCGCGGGGCTGGGCTCGGCCGTGGGGCTCGGCTCCTCCGCCGCCTCCTCCCGCTGCTCGGCAGCCGCCTCCTTCCCGGCCTCCGGCCCCGCTCCCGCCGCCGCTTGGTCCCCGGGGCCGCTCTCCCGGGCCGCTTCGGCCGCCGCCGGCTCCCGGGGCCGCTCCCCCTCAGCTCCCCGCAGCCTCACACAGACGGACGCGAGGACGAGGGCCAGGACAGTGAAGAGCAGCGGGACGGCCAGGTACAAGTCCACGGCCACGTCCATCCCGCCCTGCTGCCGGAGCCCGCCCGTATCGCAAGCCATTACCATAAAGTACAATGAAACAAGAACCTTAGCCCAAGGCCCACACTTGATAAACACTAACACAGCAAATACCGGCTCTAAGTAAGCTACAGCATACTGAAACTGTGACATCAAGAGAAACAACTTTGAGAGCCCATAAATCAGCATTGTGCCTTGGTCAGATCTGTTGTTATCTCAACCCTTCGAGCCCCACGTTGGGCGCCAAAAAGAGCTGTCGTGGCTTAAGCCCAGGCCGTAAATCAGAACCACGAAGTCCACTTCCCCCCCCCCTTTCTTCCCCCCGCTCCTGGAGGGACGGGGAGGAGAATCAAAAGAATGCAACTCCCACGGGTTGAGATAAGAACAGTTTAATAACTAAGGTATAACACAAATCACTACTGCTACCACTAATAGTAATAATGATAAAGGAAATAACAAGGAAGAGAATACAACTGCTCACCAACCGGTACCTCACCCCCACCCTGCCATGATCCAGCCCTTCCGGGAACTCTCAGTTCTACATCCCCGGGCATGACGTGCTGTGGTATGGAATACCTCTTTGGCTAGTCTGGGTCAGGTGTCCTATCCCTGCTTCCTCTCGGCCCCTCCTCCTCCCTGGCAGAGCATGAGACTCACAAAGTCCTTGGTCAGTCTAAACATCGGTGTTATCAGCTCTGTTCCCAGGCTGAAAGTCAAAAACACAGTGCTGCAACAGCTACTAAGAAGGAGGAAAAATGACTGCTGCTGCTGAACCCAGGACAGTTTTTCATTGTCTATTTCAGTACACAAGCAAATTGAGATCCAACAATGTAACTTCCAATGCTGTCTTCTCCTGACGTTGGGCACTCCTTTTACCCATTGAGCTGGAGCAGTTTTCCATATGAAAAGTTATGTGATACTTAATTTTAGAGAGTAGAAGGCTACTTCTCTCTGGTGTTTGTCCATTGAAAAGAAATACATGTATTAAAGGTCTGGACCTCCAAAGACAGAAGTGTTGAGAGGAATACATGCAGTCTTTTATGCAGAGGCCATCAGCTTGGTGACACTATTGTTGGCTAGCCCTGGGAACCAGAAAGGTGACAATAATGAAAGACTGTCTCTATTCGCCTGTTTTCTGAAGAAATTAAGCTCATTCTCCATTACTGCACATAAACGTCCACCATTATCTCCCTTCTTAATAACTGTCAAACTTATGGTTCAGTTTTGACCAGATTTAAAGGGCTTCTGAAGGCCTCAAAGACCCTCATTTCAACTCATTTCCTTACTGAGGGAAAGATATTTCAGCCTCAGCTCAATCGTACTAGTAGCCAGAGGATCTATATGGTGACTGAAGGGATGCTGTGGTTGTCTTCAAGGCCTTCAGTGAGTTGTGTTTCATGGCTGACTTTCAGCTGCACAATGCACAGGGTTGGTAATAGGTGAAGAGTCCTGTCCTCTGTCAGTGGTCGGGTCCTAAGCAGATTATCTGGCATTTATGACTAATAAAAACCGAAACCTTGCAGTTTTCCTCAAAATTCATGTTACTTCTTTCTCCTCTGAGGGGTCTCCGATATCTACTGACATGATGAGTTCCTGATGTAGCCTTAATGCAATTCCGCTACTCACAAGACACAATCCATTGGAAACTGGGCTCCCCACTTCTGGAATTACTTCTTGAATTTTTTTGTCAGTGCTACTTTCTCTACAGCTGTTAGCAAGCACAATTTCAGTGTACACTATGCATCATAGCTCTTCTCTCCCACTGCTGTTTCATCTGATGGGCAATTTGTCCACGGCAAACATTTCCAATATTACTCTTCTATGGCACAATTTGGTCATGAAAGGAAAAAAACAAACAAATAAAAAACCCCAAACCAAAACCAGACAGCAGAATTCATTGCTATAATTTAGGGAGGTTTCAGCGATATTAATGAGGTTCCATTACCAAGGGAACATGGGCTGTTTTCTGCATAATTACTACTATTTATATAACCATCACATCCAATGTATTATCTTCGCATGCTCGAAGCAAGAACGAGGCTCTTTTGTGCTGGTGTGCATGCATAATACATTTTGGTGTGCAGGCGCAACCCATAAGGGAATGAATATGGACCAGTTTAAAGTCACAGAGCAGCTGCCTGCTGGTTTTCTCAAGAGCGAGGCATGAAAATAAAACAGGATATGATCTAATAGGCTATTTGTTTTATTATAACACTCCATTGTTATTAATTGACAACAGCTGTGTGGCAAGTTGTGTGACACCCGCTGCTGGAATGAAAGTGCTCCAAGTAAATTGAATGTATAGGATCCTAAAAAGAGGCAGGTATCACACAGAAAGAAAATTCACCTCCCTGTCTGCTCCTACCGAGGGAGTTAATTTCTTGCTCAGCTGTTTACAGTATCAGTGCCTGGTTTTGTGTAATGCCAGTACAGGTATTTTTGCAGTAGTTCTCTATACCACATAACTGCATATTGATACCTTCAGGGGTGAACTGTTTGCAGACTCAAGGGCAAAATGTTCTAATATGCTCTGAATAAGGCAGACCAAATTTTGTGGTCAGCAGTGTGTGTGCATCTGTATGTGTGTGCATGCCAGAATGTATTCTAACTCTTCAGAATAAATCTTGCTATAGATGAAAATTAAAACATCTACTTCCTCCACCGATACAATCATCACCCCCCAAAATCAAAGCCAAGTCATTGTCAGAGTTTGTTCCTATCCTGCTGACAAAATATATTCACATTTTCCACTCTGATATTGGTGAAAAAAAACCCTCCTAAATGTTTTATTCTGCCAGCGGAAGTGAAAGAAATGTAACATCATCTTGAAGATGGGTAACACAGGAAGCTTTCTCCTGACTTTTGTCTGTTAGGGGTCAGGGCAGGCTGAGAGCAAACACTGCTTGAAAGGACAGAGTAAGGGGAGACCACTGGTCAAAGAATGTGGATCTGAGCATGAAATCACCAGTTCCCAGTGACCCTAATGGACTTTCCCTGGGCAGGGGTAAGGTAGAGCTTTCTCTTTCCCTTGGTGTCCATTTTGCTCTACCCAAGAAAAGTGACCAACTCTTAAGTGGCGTGGAGTGTCTTATGTGTTTTTCCCTCAGCCATTTTGATTGAATTTGAATATGTTTCTCTTTGAAAGGACTGCACCTCGCAAGTGTCACACCCAACAGAGTGCCCTGGGCCTGGAAAAACAAAATATGCCTTTTTCTCATTATGACTACGGACAATAGAGCCTAAGTATAAAATGATAAGAAAAAACATTTTGCATCTGAGGGAGAGTCTCTGTGTTGCTCTGTAGCAGCTAAATTTCAGGCTCCGTAGGAAAGAAACTGGCCGAGGAATTGAAAAGGGGGTTGCTGATGTGAGGAAAATGTTTCTGATGTAGTAGCTAAAGGTTTTCTCAGTGCAACTTGAATCCAGTCCTAGCCATGATTTCCACAAGAGATATCTTGCAGTACATGGAGAAATTGCACCTTATTTTCCCATCTAGGCCATCCGGGAGTGCACCTTTTACTCTGTGCTATACTACAGAATAACTCAGGATTTGCCAGTGGAAAAATACTTCCCTTTACAGTCTTGGCCACTGATGCTGGAAAAATCTCAGGCAGGTTACTTCTCTCTTCCTGTTCCCATAAATGGGCAGTAATTTTAACTGATTGTGAGGCCCACCTCCACTAGGCAAACCCCTGAAATCCTGCCCACGTGAAGCCCAACAACTCTGAGCATCCCTGCATCCCTGTCCTGCTGCCTCAGGACCAGCTCCACAGGGAGCAGTATCCATGAGCTGGACCTGCGAATTCTTGGCCATTCCTTGCCTGCATTGGAGAGGTCAGAGGATGCACACCCACTTCTGCTGTGTGTTAAAGGGTGTAGGTGGAATAAAGAGTCAGGAGACATCAAAGCCTCAAAGCCTCCTCATACATTATCTCTGCCCCTACCCACTTCCACCAGCACAGCAGCTAAGTTTTCACACTTCAGGGGAGGTGGGGAGAGCTTGGAGGATGGAAAGGATAGGATGATAAGATTTCCTTTCTCTGTTCTTTCCCTTCACTCTTTCTTTTCCCTGGTTTCTTTTACGAATAGAAACCTTCGTATCTTTTAAGAGCACAAGAATACGTCAGAGCTTTTAGGATTTTTTGAACAGAAAGTTTGGAAAAAAATTCAGGAATGAGGCTGGGCAATGAATTCAATGAATGGAACAAAGCCCAGCCTCTTTCTTAATAATGGAAAACAGAGATTATTTTCTGTGATTTTCTAAACTTCACAGCTGGGATAATGTAATTCACTGCAAGCTATTGAGAATCAATGCCTGCAGAAACTTCATCATGTGAAAAGTTGGAAGTACAGAGGACTTGCAGCAGATGCAGGCAATGCATCTTTGTCCAGTTAGTGGACCAACCAATATATAGTGTTGACGGGCAATAACTCATCACATGCTTTTGTGACATTTCACTAAAAACCTCTTCAGTCAGGCTGGAGTAGCTTGGTCCAGCTATTTGGCTCATAGGCATCTGCAACACTGAGCTCATCAATTATATATCAAGGTATTATCGAAATCTGTCCCCTTTGGCTGCTTATAAATTGATGGATTAATTGGTATAAGGTGGCAGGATCTGATGATAATGAATGGTATTTTGAAGATATAGAAGATATATCTATAGAAGATATATAGAAGTCAGTTTCTGTATTTATTTAGAACAGATCATGTGTATTAAGATGTTTACTTTCTATTTGCCAAAATAAAATAAATAAATAAATAAAAAAGCATTTGGTAGAGAAAATGACTTCTTCATTCCCTTCCATGGATCATTTGATTCGGCAAACCTGCTTAATATGGAGTTATTACATCTGGAAATGCACATGTAAAATATCCATATCTGTGGTTTATGTAATTGAAGTTTCTGTCCATATGGATTTTCTGGGTGGTCCCTAGATAATCCTAGAAAATTATAGTATTTGAAAAGGATTTTAGAACCAATTTATGTCTTTAAAAGAGAGGGAAAAAAAAGACAGTTTATCTCTTTAAAAGAAAGACAAACTGTAACTATAGAATTCTGGGGGATAAGTTTTAAATTTACAGGGAAAACACAATTCAACAGAAACTACCAAAACGCACGCAGAATTCAAGAGAATGTAAAAAATCTTCTGTAGGTCCCTTTTAGCTTCAAGCCAGTGACAGGCCTTCAGACTTTTCCAGCAGATAGCTATTTCGTGAAGATGATACCTGCCACAATTCTGATTTTTCATAGCTGCAAGATAGGTTAGCAAACCCATTGGCCTCACATGCTCTTGTCCCTGCCCTGCTCCCCTCGACTGGGGAACAGAACTATGCTAGTGCTCCCTCCTCACCACACACCTGTGGGCATCTCTTTCCCACATTATGGTACTGTTTCTCCCCACAGGTTTGGCATGTTTAGAGAAATACTCCCTTTCCTGGGATCAAGTCTCTGTAAAACAGTCATATGGTTTTTCTGATGCGGACTCCTCAAGCCGTGATTCCTGGTCACTCTTGCTGCCACAGCGTTGTGTTTCAGCACATCTGCCCTGAGCCAATCTCCCCCCACATTGACAGCTCAGCAGCTGCAACTCCATCCCAAGATCTCTGCTCTACTTCTCAAGTAGCATTCAGTTTTGGATACCTGTTTTTACCTTGATATGTCTTCAAGCAATTTGAAAACAGGAAAGAGGAGGCACTGCCATGTGAACAGTTACCTGTCTGTAAGCAGCCAGCAGACTGCAATGATTGCCAGAACCCTGTGGACCTCATGTGAGAACAAGCTTGCAGTGCAAACCCGAAGGAAAAGGAACCTGCTCCTTTTCCCCTCCTGTAGTATTGCAAAGCCTGGTACAATTAAGCACAGGTACAATTTGGAAAGCCCATGTTGTTATTCTGACCTTTTTCTTCTCCTGTGCCTTGTTCCCTCTTCCTACAGATCTAGCTTCTTCATCTATATCAAGGTTTCCTCCTAGATCTGTACAGACCTGAAAGGTGCTCATGTCTGGGGAGTAGACATTTTTGCATCTGAAAGTGAGAATGGGTAACCTATATGCATAACTTGCTTGACAAAAGGATGTTTCAGTGATCATCTGCGGATGCCTGGGTTTCCTATGGCAGCTTTCCAGTCACCTCTCAGCTCCGGATACTTGAAGTTCATGATCTCCAGAGGGCTGTAATTTGCTGTAATTCCAAGCTTTTTTTGTCTTCAAGCATTTCGTCCACTCTGCTCCACTTTGCAAAACATGGGAGGTTCTTCTCTCCACCTGATGTCCTGGCAGCAGTGGCCTGGCAAAGAGGCAGCTCCCTTTTCTTTCCTGATTCAAAAGATCATTTTGGGCAATGCTTTTCTAGACAGAGATTAAATTACTCATTAAGTGTTGCATGTAAATACTTGGGCCAGGCACTGTCAATTCTGATCACTGAACTCATTGGGAAAATGCCCTATTTCACTGCAGGGAAGTCTCATCAGGGAAGCAGAGCACAGCATGTACTGTGCCTGTGGTCCAGGTAGCTAATGTTGCTAACTGGGTTCAGCGAGGAAATTGCACTGGGACAGCCAGTGCTGGTGCAGAGATTATCTATGCTAGTAATTTCACCACCCAGCACGTCTTTTGTCTCAGAGGCTGGTCCGATTTCACAGCAGTTCTGCTCAAATGCTTGGGTGTCCAAAGCAGCCCTCCTTGGGATTACTCATGTTTGCAGTCCTGCTTAGCATATTCTGATTGTTTTGCTTCAGCACTTCTCACAGCAGCTGCTCTAGAAGTCCTGAGATTTCTGGAAGAAGTTAGATGAAAACTAATGGAGCACTTGGTTAACTTCATCGATAAAGAAAGGAAACCTGATAAACATCGATAAAGAAAGAGAAAGCATCTCTTTCCGACATTTAAAAATGGTTCCACTGTGCAGCTACTGCAGATGAAAAGGCAAACCTGTGGCAAGGTCAGCCTGTTCCTGAGTTTTGTCTGGGAGCAGTCTTTACAGAAGGCATTTAGAAAACCCATACATACTCCATGTATTCAAATCCATAAATGCCAAGCAGTGCTTAGAGTTATAAAAGTAATCAAAAATGTCCCAATAAGTAGAGCTAGCACAGTAAGCAGTTTATTTTCAGCATGTATTTGTGTTTGGACTTTGGAAGTGTATATGAGACCCAGTATTCTGCTGATAAAACTTGGAACACTGTGAACTAAAAATGAGGTTGTTTATGTCTATCAAAAGCAATTCAGAAAACTGTGTGCATAGTGAGCTGCTTGAGCATAGGATTCATATACTTGGAAAAGAAAACTGAACGTATTAGAAGCCATAGCTGTTCAAGACTGTTCTTTTACGCTGTATCAATTTAAACCTCTGAACAGCAAAACTTCTCCTTTTCTGAACTGTACACTAAATATTCACCTATTCAGTGCTGTGAAGACCTAGTGTGTCGCTGGATGAGACAATATTTCAGTGCCGAAACCAATAAGGTAGATCGTATACATCTTCACCTTGTTGTGAATGTTTGCACTGTTCCTATGTTGCTGTATAGCTCAGAGAACATTTCCAGCAAAAACACTGCTCGCTCCTTATTTTCAAATCAAGATGAAGTTATGACAAGTTGTTCGAAGAGCAAACTAATTTCCTGAATTTAAGGTTCTGCTTTGGTGGCTCACAAGGAGTTCACGGGGCTCACGAAGCAGCAAGCAGAGATGGCAGTGCCGCTGTGGAGGACAACAGCTTGTTTTAACTGTGGTCCTGTGCACCCCAGAGGAAGGGGAATGCCTGGGTGCTCCTGACAGCCTCTGACCTTTGGGTGCATGCGCAGGCCTAGTTCAGCTTCAAAGCTAACATGGTTCGTTTTCTTTTCATCCTGGAATTTCTTAAATTAGTGTGCGTTCCTTCAGTACAGTAGCTTTTAACTGACCAATTAGTGATGTCTGCAAACTCCATTGGGACTGAGCTCAGCTGTGCTGGGTGCTGTTCACCTCCAAGAGTACACAGACCTGTGTCAGAGACCTTGCTAGTCTGTATTTTCTGTCTGAGCTTAGAACGAGAAGAATCACCTATTGTGGAGTAAGTGTGGTTTGACCCCCAGAGGTTTTCCTGCTGGATGGACAGTCTGGTGGGGTTTGATATCAGTTCACATGATTACTGTTTTTGTGGCTCCTAGTAACTAGTGCAACTAGTTAGCTATATTTATACAACTATAAATAGCTACATAACTAATAACAGTAGTGAGTGAGCAACGCTCCAGCATTGAAGAATCCTCAGTAGTAATCACTCTGTGTTTATTTTCTAGGTGATTTTCTAGAAGAAAGCAACCTTACCTTATCTTGATTTGGTTGCATCATGTTCTGCATGTATAGGAATTTAATGTACGTATATGTTAAAAAGAACTTGAGAAAGTAGGAAAAATGGCTCTGCAGTCAGTTGGGGTGAGGTAAGAAATGACTGGGTTTGTCCCCTCACAAACTCTTATTTCCATGTATTTTGTGGTAGTGCCAACACAGTGGGACTTGCCTGTAAAGAAGGATCAAAATGAACTAGATCCCTATCTAGAAATGGAAAGAAGTAACGAGAATAGGAATCACATGTCAAGCCTTAAGTATATTGTTCCGGTATATTATTTCATATTACAGTCCCATTCTCTTGAAATAGACTTGCCTTACATTATTTCTATTTTTGCATCTACATTTGTCTGTAAGTGCAGATTAAGGGATGTATTTATTTTAATCCTGTTTGCCAGTCCTGCTTTGGAAGGGTTTCAATAGCAGCAACATTTGCCTTCTGGTCTTTCTGGTGTTAGACCTAGCAGATGAGTGCATGCAGACATTACAGCTCCTTCAGGAAAGCACTGCAGCCATGAGAAGCAGGAGCCACTTCAGCACTGCTGCCCTGCCCTGAGTTTGCTTTAAAGGCATTTTTACACTGAAAAGTAATTGCTTGGGTCTGTTGTAGGCAACAAGTGCTGGTTGCTTCAGCCAACACATCTGCACTTCAAGATGTTGAGATAATTACATGGGATACAACTTACCAGGGTTCAGCTGTTAAATCTTTATATCTCTTACCCTATTTACTAGGCCCAAGAAATTTGTACCTTTTGCATATCACTTATTAAATCAATTCTAGATGTGTTGGCTTTTGCATCATTTTGCACAGTCCACTTGTGCAGTGTGGTCTTTCTCTTTGTTTCAGAGCCTCTCCTCCCATTCCATTTGATTTATTAATGTTCATACAGCCTGTTGCCAAATTGATTCGGAGGAAACTCCAGGAACAAACTTGCCAACAAAGTTTTCAAGCTGACAAGCAGGTATTCTTTATTGCGGCGCCGGGAGACACGGGGGATAGCTCCTCCTAACGTGTGTCTCTCCCTATTGCTCCATACACTGCCTTATATAGATGTTGGGCATACATACATATTCATGAGGTTACGTATGGATTACATAATTTTCCAGAGAGTTCCCCGCATGCGTACAAAATTGTGGTAGGGGTCTGTGAGGGTCGTTTACTTCTTCCAGCAATCTTCATCACTTCTGGCTGCCTTTGATGCATGCGCGGTAAATGCTCATACCAGCTTAATTGGATTGTTAACACCAAAGACATAATAATCCTTCTAGCTTCCTACTTATCAGTTAGTTTAACTGTAGCCCATCCTGGACACCTGCCATTCCCGGATACTCCTTATCCCTATGTCTCGTTATTCTAGACTATTTTTCTTAAAACTATGTCAACTATAACAACTTATCTTGCACAAGAATTCTCAGTGTTTTCTCTAGCTGTACTCTATTTTTCCCTCTACATATCATGTCCCTCAGTAATTTTCCACTGCTACTGTTACAAAGCCATTACACTTAGCATTACTTAAAACTAATTCTAAAAGTTTATATATTCTATTTTATGATTTTATGGCCCCCTTTGTTTCAATCCCCCCTTTTTCTAACCTCTTGCAAATTCTTTTGCAACACTTTACAAATTATTATTATCATCAAAAGTTCTTTTAAAGTAACTTCCCATTTCTACTTGGTGCTTAATTTCATTCCTTTTCCAATCTTCATAATTTATCATAGATTGCTTACAACACCAGAAAGAACATTGTATCATACCACAAGTAGTCAATATTAAAACAATTAATATCAATATTCCTGCAACCAGTTGCCTCAACCAGGAGAGATTAGGTAACCATGAAATAAATTTTCCCCATATTTCTTCAAAATCCCAGGAGGTATCATCCTTGGCCATTTCATGAAGTATCTTAGTTTGTTTCCAAATTTCCTCCAGATCTGTTTCAATTCTGCCACCTAGATTAGGATTAACTATTTCAAATTTTAATTTTTCCCTCGGATATAGATTGCTAGTGTTCACCCACAAATTTGTCCATGAAACAGCATTAGGAATTGGAACCCCAATTAATGGAAGATTTAAACTTTCTCCTGATTTAGGCAACTGTGCACATATCCAATGGTCATTACGATTAAGAACATTAGTAACATTCTGCACTAATTTCAGATATAAGTTCTGGTCCCAAGCTTGTGTGTCAGTTACCATATAAGTCCAAATTATGACCGACGCAATTTCATATGTAAGGGTCCTGAAGATTCGATCTGCCATGCTTTCTCTGGCTCTGATGCTTTCTTTATTCTGGAATAATGTATCCAAGCAGGTTGTTCCTTTATCTTCACTGCCGTAAAGGTGGTCAATAATATCTGGTACGGTCCACTCCACTTCTCCTGCAGAGGATCTCCTGAAAAATTCTTAACATAAACCCAGTCTCCAGGTCTGAAAGGATGAATCAGATAATCCAAACCTCTAGCTCTTGTCCCTATTATTCTCTTATTTATCTCCTCCAATTGTTTTCCTAGATTGATCAGAAACTGTCGGAGATAGCCTTCCCCCACTTCCTGAAGACTTTCCCCTTTAAACTGGGACTGATATGGCCTCCCATACAGAATATCAAATGGGCTAACCTCCCCTTTCGACCGAGGTTTAGTTCGAATTCTCAATAGAGCCAGTGGTAAGGCTTGATACCAATATAAATTTGTTTCTTGACATGTTTTACTAAGCTGCTGTTTGATCAGATGATTCATCTTTTCTACTTGCCCACTGGCCTGAGGCCTGTATGGAACATGTAGTTGCCAATCAATTTCTAGTTTCTTGCAGTAATTTCGCACTGAAGTGTGAACCTTGGTCGGAAGAGATTGCCGCTGGTACTCCAAAATGAGGTATTATCTCATTTAATAGTATTTTGATCACTTGTCTTGCATTGTTTATCCTACAAGGGAATGCTTCTGGCCAGCCTGAAAAAGTATCTGTTAACACCAACAAATATCGGTAACCACCTTTCCTTGGTAACTCAGAAAAATCTATTTGCCACTGTTGTCGCGGATAATTTCCTCTCCCAATTATCCCAATTTGATTTCTATTTTCAGTTTTAGGATTATTCTTAAGACATAGCTGACATTGTTTTGTTATTAATTGAACTATAGTGTACAGATTCCTTCCTACAATTCGCCTGTCTAAATATTTATACAGAGAGTTGCTACCCCAATGAGTTTTGTTATGCTTTTCCTGAACTAACTTCCAGAGCTGGTTGTAAGGGATTACAATTCACCCGTCAGGTATCCAAACCCAACCCTCTTTATTTTCCTGTCCTTTTAGATCTTCAATCAATTTTCTATCCTCCTTTGAATACCTAGGTTTAGCTTCTTCAATTACTAGTTTGCCATCAGGGATTAAGGACATGATTTGAGATTGCTCAGCTGCTCGTTTGGCTTCAAAATTGGCCAAATTATTTCCAATTTCCTGATCAGAATTGCCTTGCTGATGTCCCTTGCAATACATAATAGCCACTTCTTTAGGTAGCTGAACAGCTTCTAGTAGTTGTAGAATTTCTGTAGCATGTTTAATCTGTTTCCCCTGTGTGTTCAAAAGCCCTCACTCTTTCCAGATAGCACCATGTGCGTGTACCACACCAAATGCGTATTTAGAATCAGTCCAGATATTTATCCTTTTGTCTTTAGCCAATTCCAAGGCCCTTGTTAACGCTCTTATTTCTGCCTTCTGAGCGGAGGTGTTTGCAGGTAGGGGCTGTGCTTGTATTACCTGTGAGGTGGTGGTAATGGCATATCCTGACTTACGTTCACCATTTTTCACGAAGCTGCTACCGTCAGTAAACCAGGAATCAGCATCTTCCAGAGGTTTTTCTTTCAAGTCTGGTCGGCTTGAATATACAGTCTCTGTGGTGGCCAGGCAGTAGTGGTTCTGTTGATTGTTCCTGCAAAAACGATGCTGGATTCACAACATTAGTGACCACAATGTCTATATCATCCTGTTCCACAAGGGTGGCCTGGTATTTCAAAAAGCGTGAAGGAGATAACCAGTGGGCTCCTTTCTGCTCCAGAACTGCTGATACAACATGGGACACCAGTACAGTGATCCTTTGTCCCAGGGTGAATTTGCGAGCCTCTTCGATATTCATAACAACTGCTGCCACAGCCCTCAGGCATCCGGGCCATCCTCTGCTCGCCTCATCTAGCTGTTTTGAAAAATATGCCACTGCCCTTCTGTAGGGTCCCAGTTTCTGAGCAAGGACCCCCAAAGCTATTCCTTGTTTTTCATGGGAATATAGCCAAAAGGGTTTAGTCACATCCGGCAGTCCTAGAGCTGGAGCTCTCATTAGTTCTCTCTTTAGGTTCCTAAAAGCTTCCTCTGCTGAATCAGTCCAATCCAAGCAGAGAGGGTTTCCCTTCAACAGTTCATATAGTGGTCTTACCAGAACACCATAGTTATGGATCCATAGTCTGCACCATCCAGTCATTCCCAGGAATGTCCGGAGCTCCTTGACAGTCGATGGTCGTGGAGTCTGGCAAATGGCTTCTTTTCTGGCAGTTCCAAGCTCCCTCTGTCCTCCTGTTATTTCATATCCTAGGTAGGAAACTTGAGTTTGGATTAGTTGGGCCCGATAACCACTCAGTCCCAGAAAATTTAATAATTCCACTGTCCACTGGATACATTCTTCCTTTGTTTCTGTGGCAATTAATAGGTCATCCACATATTGTAACAGAGTCCCCGTCTTAGTAGGTGGTTTCCACAATTCTAGTTCTCGTGCTAACTGGTTTCCAAAAATTGTTGGACTGTTTTCAAACTCTTTAGGTAATACCGTCCAAGTTAACTGAGTTTTTCTTCCTGTGTAAGGATTTTCCCATTCGAAAGCAAATAAATTTTGGCTTTCTTTGGCTAATGGTAAGCAAAAGAAAGTGTCCTTTAAATCCAGGATGGCAAACCATTTCTGATTATTATTCAATTTAGTCAATAAGTCATATGAATTAGCTACTACTGAACGAATATCCTCTACAATTTTGTTGATTGCTCTGAGATCTTGAACCGATCTGCAACTTCTCCCACTGTATTTCTTTACTGTCCAGATAGGAGTATTATATTCCAACTCACATTCAATTAATAATCTATATTTTAAAATTTATCAATGATTTTTTGATTCCCTTTGATCTTTCAATTTTGTTTTATTCTAATTGGGCAGGCCCTCCCACCTTTTTATTTCCACTGTAACAGGCAAAGCATTTTTCACCTTACCTGAAACTTCAGATGCCCATACTCCCAGATATACCTGATTAAGGTTTTCTTCTATTTCAGGGAGGTTCTCCTGTTTGCTTTTCTGTTGAATTAACGGTAAACTCAAAACTGCAATTAATTGATCGTTTTTAACTCTTAATTCCATTTTGCCTTCTTTAAATGTTGCTTCTCACCCTAATAAAGCTTTTAGAGAATTTGGCATGCATAAAAATTTATGCATTCCTATTTGTTTTCCCAGTTTGTACTTTAAGGGTTTCAGAAAGAATGCCTCTTTTTTTTTTTTTTTTTTTTTTCTTTCTTCTCTTTTCTAATCTTTTTCCTTTTTTTTTTTTTTTTTGGTGGCCAGTAGCTCCCACATCTGTAAAAAATTCTTTTCTCTCTGGTTTAACACTGAATATGTTGCTTCTGTATCCACTAAAATTCCACTTTGTTTCCTCTAGTCCCTAGTTTTAATTTAACCAGTGGATCTGCTAGAAGAGATTCCCCAGGTCCCTGTCAGTCTAGTTCCAATTCAGTCACCGGAGCCACCCCATGGCGCTCCCCCCACCACGGCAGTCTCACTTTCAACATGCAAACTCCCCATAGCACGCACACCAATCCGGTTCCACAGAAGAGGAGCCCACTCCCCCACCTCTGTCCGACATCCCTTATCCCACGCTCAAACGCAGGAGCCGCGCCGCTCCTTTCCCCCTTGGTTTTTTTTGTTTCTTTTTTTTTTTTTTTTTTTTTTTTTCCTCACACCCTGCTCTGCAGGGGCTCCAGATGCCTGCCTCTGCAACAGCACTTCTGGTTTAACCCCTTCTTAACTCTGAATGTGAATCTGCTGCTTGTTGCCAGTGACAGCAATCTCTTCCTCCTTATCAATATCAGATAGGACAGATGCAGAGGGTGCTCCTCTCGGAGGTACTTGTGATACAGAATTTTCCAACCTATCTTCCTAATTACAGTTGTTTAACTTTAACCATCTTTCCCCAATATCACAAGCTGAACAACATCTCTCCATCTTAACTTTCAGTTTTTCCCTGTCCTTTTCCAAAGACAAAAGTAAGGGGTCTGGCAGAGCTATATTAATTTTGCATTCAGTCTGTCACTCCGGATGGTTTCTTAAAGTGAAAAACATATCTGCATACATTACTTCATGCCATTTTCCTTGCCGCCTCAAAACAACATCAATTGTAACAACATACCATAGTTCAGAGTTCCAATTTTAGGCCATTTTTCCTGATCTTCCAAAGTATACAAAGGCCACCATTGGTTACAATATTTTACTACCGAGCCCCCAGGAGACCCTCCCAGTTATTTCCAATGTGCCAAAATGCACCCTAAAGGACATTTCAAGAGTGATTTCAAGATCACTCCACTCTGCTGATTTTCCATTATCAACCTCACATTCACACACACACACACGGGATCCCACAGACTCACTCCACACAGTTAACACCACTTGAGACAGAGACAGAAACTAAAATTCAATCAAACACAAACAACAATTAATAACACAGTTATAACATCCTGTCACCAATACCAAAATCACGAGACCAAAATCATTACTGTAACAAGCCACACAATAAGTCGAATACCAACAGAATCAAAAGCAATACTTCCTAACCCCTATGGCTCAGACCATACTGTAACATTATAAGGGAGGTTTCCTTGAACACTTTATATTTGACCAGCCTGTCAGTGTCCCAAGAAGGACGAGACCCTTGTGTCCGACCAGCCTGTCAGTGTCCCACTGTGGGAACCGTACTGGACAGCCCACTGTATCGGAGGGTGATTCGACTAACCTGTACAGGGACCCACGCTGACAGCATCACTGAATTAAATCCCTTATGTGCTGTTGATGACCATTTCCACAAGACACCCCCTGCGTCTTGTAGGACCCAAACCACAAGACGCCCCCTGCTTCTTGTGGGTGTATACCGAACGGACGCTAGCAGCCGGGTATACACCTTTACCTATGAGATTTCCTATCTCGATTTACGGAAGGCTTCCAAACCTTACGTACGCTTACCAAACCAACCCAATTACCAATTTATTCTTTAAAGAATACCTTTTTCGAAGAGATGGTCCTTGTCTGCTCCCGCAGCGATCCGAATGAGTCGAGGGGTCCCCTGTGGGAAAAATTCCCAAGGGCGCCCTAGGGAGCCCTGTCCTCAGCGGGTCCTGCAGCCGAGCAGAGAGGGTCCCATCTGGGTCGCCAAATTGATTCGGAGGAAACTCCAGGAACAAACTTGCCAACAAAGTTTTCAAGCTGACAAGCAGGTATTCTTTATTGCGGCGCCGGGAGACACGGGGGATAGCTCCTCCTAACGTGTGTCTCTCCCTATTGCTCCATACACTGCCTTATATAGATGTTGGGCATACATACATATTCATGAGGTTACGTATGGATTACATAATTTTCCAGAGAGTTCCCCGCATGCGTACAAAATTGTGGTAGGGGTCTGTGAGGGTCGTTTACTTCTTCCAGCAATCTTCATCACTTCTGGCTGCCTTTGATGCATGCGCAGTAAATGCTCATACCAGCTTAATTGGATTGTTAACACCAAAGACATAATAATCCTTCTAGCTTCCTACTTATCAGTTAGTTTAACTGTAGCCCATCCTGGACACCTGCCATTCCCGGATACTCCTTATCCCTATGTCTCGTTATTCTAGACTATTTTTCTTAAAACTATGTCAACTATAACAACTTATCTTGCACAAGAATTCTCAGTGTTTTCTCTAGCTGTACTCTATTTTTCCCTCTACATATCATGTCCCTCAGTAATTTTCCACTGCTACTGTTACAAAGCCATTACACTTAGCATTACTTAAAACTAATTCTAGAAGTTTATATATTCTATTTTATGATTTTATGGCCCCCTTTGTTTCACCATAGCACTTAAAACCAGAGATATTGGGAAGGTGCCCTATTTAGAGAAACACATACTCCCTGAAGTAAGTGTTGGATTTTGATTTTGCTGGTTTTTGTTTTCCCACTGAGCAGAAAACCGGTGCAGAGGAGAGGGGATTGGGCACTGGCACATGGCTGGGTTGCATGAGCGTCTCTGAAGGGTTGCTGAGTCAGAATGACAGTGTTGTATCCTTGGGTATGGAGGGGAAATGCGACCTCCCACAGTCCCACTGGGTGCTCAAGGCCAAGATCTCTCCCAGGACACTGGGAAGTGGGGATTAAGCCTTTCTGTGCTAAACATCCCCATTTGCAGGGCTGGATTTGAAAGGGGCATGTGGGGGTCTGTGAGGTACAGGGGTCCCTGGCAGTGAAAATGAATGCACACAGCTGAGTGTAAGCCAGTTTTCAGAGCTTGTTTCCACTGCTCTGAGCTTCTTCAGCCTCACACTGAGTAGACATGACAGGCTTGTAGCTCTTGCCTCCACTCTGCTTTCCGCCCCTCTTACAGAGTGTGTCTCAGGCATCATTATCTGGGGTGGGGAAAAACCTGCTGAAATGCATGTTAGTGAAGTGCTACTATATCTTAAGGAACAGTAAAAATATAATGCTTGAAGTTTTGTGATAAACCATGGGACTGCTGAACCAGTGGTGGAAACGTGTAGTGGAAATGCAGCAGGCACAGCACTGATGACATGCCAAACTGGCCTCAAGGGACCTGTCTACACTGACTGGCATGACGTTAAAAAAGAAATGAAGCTGAAATACAGTGCAAACCCTGATGTTAATAGCTGAAAAGTGGAATACTGGAGAGATGGAACTAATTGTTTTGATTCAAAGAAGCTCTGGATGCTCTATCCCTGGCAGTGTTTAATTCCAGGTTGTATGGGGCTTTGAGCAACATGGTCTAGTGAAAGGTGTTTCTGCCCAGGGTAGGGGGGTTGGAACTAGATGATGTTTGAGGTAACTTCTAACCCAAGCCATTCTATGATTCTATGATAAATACGTAGAATTTTTTTCTTTTTCTAATTTTTATAACTTCGTTCCCAATACATTGCCCCTGTCTTCTGTGACAATAAATATGATTTTGCTTTTACCTTAAGATGGGTCAAGCAGTAAACAGGATTACAAGGTGAGCTGACTGTGGGAGATCCTGTGCCTACCGAAACAGCAAATCCGGTTAAAGGCTGGGCTGCAGTACTCAGGGAATGTGTGCTGGCCATGGATTGCAACAGCATGGTGGGTGCACGCTCTTCATGCCTCAGCTCGGGGGCTGGTGATATATGGAAACTATGTCAAACTTTTGACACACTGACTTTCCCTCAGTTCTCTCCAGGTAAACCAAATGCAAACACCCCACACTACGCTCAGGCCTGCAGTTTAGATGTGATTTTACACAGCAACATTGACTTCAATATCTGAGGCAAACCCTTGTCCCTGTTTAACTCACTAGGAATATTATGATTGACTTCACTGAGGCCACTATTTTTGTGCCATGCTCATCCCCAGTATGTGTAGATATACACGTATGAAAGCAGTGATATAAAGAGAGTGAGTAGAGATGTATTACATGGGGGAGGCTTTTTGCAGAGAAGCAGTTAGCAGCTCTGCGTATGAGTTCTCATTGTATTAGCAGGGTGGCTGGTGGTTCTTCTTAGCTTTCTGAGTCATGCTTGAGGGTTTCAGCCCTGCTGCTATTCTTGTATTCTGCAGACAACATAGAAAGGCAAATCATATAAAAGCAGAGAGCTTATTTTTTCACATGTAAGCATAAGCAACGAGCTTAAAGGCGAAAGTCTGTATGTCTGAGTGCAGATGAGAAGAGTTTGTGTTTAGTACAGGTTCAGTTGCAATAATTATTAACTACAGTTGTACCCTACTTATTTACTGAAGTGGCTTGCTAATGGGTGTATGCTTTGGATGTATAAAAACATTAGTAAATAACAGCCCACTATAGGGTTCAACACTGCTAGTATCACAAACCATATTTCCCTCTCCAGCAATATACTTGCAACAATGCCAGTTTTCAATTAAAAACTGTAATTTTGTACATTGTAATTTCTGCATGTTAATAAGTATTTTTCACCATACAGATTATCAGAAACATTTTGGTTTTCTGCTGAGAGAAATTATATGGTTTTCCTTCAGCATGAAAAAACACATTATTGTTAAGAATTGCCAAGAAAAAGTATTCCTCCCTGTCCCCCTTCAATTTACATCAAGGTATCTCAAAGCACTGGTCAAAGGAGGATTTTCTCATCCTTGGGCTGCCTGAAGAAATTCCCTGGTAACTGTTTTACGAGAGCAGGAGCAGGAAAAGGAAAACCCATGAAGCCTGTGACTTCTTTCTAACCCCTCTGGATAGGATCCACAAATCTGTGTTACTTATTGTTACCCAGCAGCATACGGCCTTCAGCTGGTTTTTTTTGGGGTGTGCAGTGCCACCCAAAATCTTTGTTATCTTAAGCTGTTTTTAGTAGGGGAGATGATGACTTTCCAATTCTAAGGACAGGTAAGAGATTTCCCTGGCTGCGTGGCCAGCTGGTGTGGACTGGCTCATGTCTGTATTGCTCTCACTGTTAGTGCAGATTGGTGATGTCTAAGCTGCACATTACTTGGCCCAGGGTTTCTGTTGGGCCCATGCTGATGCTCCTCTGCCTCAAAGCTGGGTTTACTCTTCTGTGTGTACTTTGAGTTCCCCTGACTAAGACAACAGGAGGTGTGTATTTTAAACCATCATGTTTCTATTGAGTGAGATAGAAGATACCTGTCCTAAGTGGGAGATCTGTTTGAGAGAATTATTCTGCTGTCATCTGCAGAATCTTAGAATTAGCTGAAGCAATTGAAAACATATCAAGGAATAAGAAAAGTTACAGATGCTTAAAGGTTCAATGTGTAAACTTCTTCCTTGGCCCTTTGCATTTAATCTCATTAACAATCCAAGAGTCTGAAGGGTCTATCTTTTTTGTTAACTACAGAAGGGGATTAGGAATGCCATACACGCATGCTTACATAGTTACATAGATGACAACGGAGCTGGCAGAAGCACACTTGGAAAACCAGATGATAATCAGATGCTGGCTCAAATTAAGAGCAAAATCTTGGTTTTACACCTAGTTCCTCCAGTAAGACTTTCATGGAAGTCTGTTTTGGGTTTAGATATCACTCTTTGACATAATTAGCCATATTTGGAGCTTATGGAATGATTCATAAAACAAAATAGTACTTTGGCCAGAGAGTAACTCAGATGTGAATACAGAGGTGAAGTTACTAGTGAACTCCTTTATTCTTGGACAATGATAGAAAATCATCCTTCTTATACCTGCAGATCCTCGGGAAGTGTAAAGTGGTATAATGTGAGGCAGTAGAAATCTGTCTGGCCTGCAAAAGCATGAGAAACTGACATTAGTTTGTACTTTGTAGGATATTTTTTTTTTGTCCAGCCCTATAAGCAGAAACACAGAGCCTGAATTGCTTGAATATGGTGTCTTTTCTGCTGCTTTGATAGCTGAGACATCTGTGTGGGACTGGGGAATGTACGGACATGGGAGAGCTGTTCACTTGTGGAGCAGCATCTGTTAGCTGGGGAGATCTGTAGGGCATGTCAAATGAGACTAGATGCCCCTGTGTTGGTAACTGAACTGTGTTCACTATGTTAGAGGATTGTTTTAGCAAAAAAAAAAATATAAATAGGAGCCATTCAATAAGATTCTGTTCAGTTCTGGTTTTTGGCCTTTTCCCAACTTTCAATCCCATTGAAAAGTGAAGGCAAACTGTAGCATGCCAAAAGCTGAAAGGCAACATTAAGAAGATGAATGACTTAAAAACATCAGCTCTGTGGAGCAGATTGAAAGATTTGCCTTTGTTTAATCTTAGGAAGAGAGGACAGAGGTTGGGAACACCCAAATAGATTTCTAATAAGTAAAAGATAACTGTGAAGAACGTAACAAATACTAGGTTTCCATGTCCAGTTGTTTTCCACAGTTGGCAATAAGTATTTGGTTTACTTGCAGACAATAAGATGTAAGTCTGATCTGGGGGAAAGAAAAATCCAACTCTAATGGTATATAGCAACAGAGACACAGAAGGCTTTTGAAATGCATCAGAAAATTTCAAGAAGTGACTGAACACTGATCTGACCGGGCCATCTCCTCATCAGTGCGAGGCAGGGACCAGATGGCCTCTTGAGTTTCTCTTTTGTAGGTGATTTCCTCTCCAGTTGCTTCATAGTAGTATTCCGAAGTGGTTTCCTGAGAGAGCAGCCTGATCCATTGCAATAGCAAAACAAAATAGGGAAGACAGACTGAAGACAATGGTGTATTGAGGTAAAAGTGAACAAGCTCTCAACTTTAGGACCATAAAGAGACCCTATGCAACCTTGAACAGTTCTGACTTATTCTTCTTTAAACAAAGAAGATAATAAGCAATTTTAAATGCTGGCCTTCATATCATACTAGAGGAGAGTTAAGAGACTGTACACACAGAGCTGTGCATGAACTGCTGTACTTAAAGCCTTAGAGAACACTCTAATTTTCTTTGATACAGTATTAAGTTTTGCAAGCTTTAATTTATCATATTAGTTTTTGGAGAAGGTGATTTCCTTGCTAGCTCTTCATGTGGATGCTAAATGGCTCATTACAGAAAGGGTTATGCATTTCTATGCAGGGACTGTTGAACAATTTCATGCCAATTTTTAGGAGTGGGAGAACTTCATCAATATTGGTTGACGTTTGTATCTAAAGAAAAATGCTCATCTTATACAGACAAGGTGCACTAATGAGACAGAGTTCCAAGAATCCTAATATAATACTCTACCTGAACATAAATTGGGATCTGGTATCTATTAGATGATTTAGCTTGACAATGGATTTCAAATAGGTGAAAAAAAGCACCAAACAATTCTGTGAAATAACTCTCTGTATTTGAATGGAAAGCTTATTTTTCATACAATAGTAGATCACAAAGACCAGACTTGTTGCTGCAGGAGAAAAGGCATTGTTGAATCTAACATACAATTTAACTTCTATATATGTTGAAATTCCTGTGAAAGACAGTTTTGATGATCTGGGTATGTTTGGAAGAGCAAGTATAGCCTAGAACTACACCAGAATGAAGGTAATTACATTTCCCTACTGCCAGTAAAAATTAACCACCCAAGAAGAAGGGAATAAAGCATTACCAACTGCTTAGTGACAGAGAAGGCTTGAAGGGATATGAAATAAATTTCTTTTTTTCATCACTGTACTGTAAATGAAGGAGATGTAATGGACCATGAGTTTAATGTGTCTGAAGCTATTCCTATTGCAGCACGTGAATACTTTCTGATAACTTCACTAGCATCTTTGTTCAGCCTACACAAACCCTTTGCACTAGCCAGAGCAATGTTTTCTGAAGAATAAACGAGAAAAGTAAAGCCACATATGCTGACTTCTAAGTGCAATTGTCAGTCCTTTCTAAAGAAAAGAAAAACAAGAATGATTGGAAGACAGATGATTCCATTATTTGTGAAAGTTGTAACTGTGTGATGTTGTGGCCAATGAAAATACTGTTGAAAATTTATGAAAGATAAAGTTTTATTAGTGAACCTTACGATACATCATGAATACCAATGGACTGAGGGACTCTGTAATAACCAAGGTAGTAACTGATTTTTTACCAAAACAATACATTCTGTAGTCACCTTGTACTTATTGACTATGATTTTTCTACTTACATTTATTTTGTCATTATTCTGTCATGAGGAAAAAAAATGCCAAACTCTACTTCTAATCTTTTCAGCTGTTGTAGCTTGGCCTGGTGCAAGGGCTGTACCTTCTCAGGGAAAGCAGTGTGCCTGCAGAGCTCTAACTGGTCTGAAGCTGGTTCCTGCTCGGTCCCTGCATGTTGCAAGCTATGGAAAGGATCCTTCTGTGTTTCTGAAACTCTTCCTCTGGATTTGTCAGTGAGGGGAGGGAAGTGTACCTTGTCCATTCTGAGCCACCTCAGCTTGACCAGCACCCTCAGAAAGCCTGGATTGTGCTTAGAGAAGTTGCTGGCACACATGAGAGAAGCTGTTGTATGACTGTGGCAGTTGCCCTTAACTGTGAGGCCTGTGGTCTGTAAGACCAGTGAGTCACTCAAATGGACAGTGCATGTTGTCCAAGGTGGCTAAGGTGGCATTGCCCATGGGGAACGCGTAATTAGTTACAAGAGAAACAAGTCTGAAGAAACAAGCAAGAAACAAACATTCCTAAAAGATCCAATAAAAATGTTTGATTTACACCAGTCCTCTTTGAGGAGGAGCAAGGTATCCCTTTTAACAGTCTGACTTTGCATCCTGATTTGCAGTGACATGCCTCCAAAGTTTGCATGGGACAAGGTAAATGTTTCTATCTCAACTCATAGCTTAAGCTTCTTAAAGTAACTTCTGCCATTTTTCACTGTGTGAATGCAGCTAATGTTACGGTTTGCCTTGCCGCAGACACTTGTTACTTTGACACTCCCTAAGCAGCGCTACATGGGTAGTATTTTTCTAAGCAGCTGTGACTACAACTCATGTCGGACCCCTGAGATCAACATATTATCATGAAATATGAACATGTTGAACAGCTTTATAAACAGCATTAAATCACATCGAGGTTCACTAATTATTTAGGTATTAAAGAATATCCGTAGTACAGAATTCAAGTTTTGGTCTGTGCATGCAATGAGCTACATGTCCCCCTTTCTCACCCCATCCATTTACCTGGTCCCTCATTATGGACATCTTGGGGACTTCAGAGTAGATTTTGTTCAGGCACATTAAAGGGCAGAATAAGAAGATGTCTAACTCTTATGCTGTTTAAAATACTCTCCAGAGCTGTTATTTTGCACTGGCAGTAAAGGGTGGTGGAGAAGTCTTGGTGGACAATGGAGGCAAACCCATGGCTTTTTAACTGTATTTCTGCTCTGTTAGAAGCTGCTCAGATTTAGTTCTCCAAGTACAAAAAAGCTCACAAAAAACAACCATCCTTCCAAACTCCCTTCTTCCCAAAATCCCACATCTGAGAAAACTACAGATGAAGACACTTAAAAGGAAAGATTTCATTTATTTCTGAAAACTTTATGGTCCACACAGGGAGAACATCCAAGTAGAAACATCTCTAAGACATAAGGGTAAATAAATTTCATTTTTTTTTCCCAAAGTGCTGTTACCTCCTGGTGAAAAATTATTGTGCACATAATTTGTGCTTAATTTTATTTCTCAAACATCACATTAAATTGTCCTTCATCACTAAAATGTGTCTATGCTTTGATCTCCATGAATTACCTGGTGTAAGAGGCACCAGGTTGAATTAGCAAGAAAATTCTATTTTTACATTTCCATCTAATAGAAACAAAATTAAACTCTGCACTTACACATTTTCTCATTGGTGTGAGAAAAAAAAAAAGCTTTCAATACATGCATACTCAGCAGAGATTAAAGAGCAGAGGACCAGTCTGAAGTGTCCTGGCCATCTTAATATTATGGGTGCTTGAAAGGAAGCTATCAGATGAAAGAGGATTCTTTTTGGAAACATAACTCTCCCCTTTCTCAGCCTTTACAATGGAACTGCAAATTGAAATCCTTTTTATTTGAATTTTCCTTCATGGGGACAGATGAGGACATATCACCTTCAGTTAAATGGAGATGGCTGCAGTAGAAAGAGGACTACATTGTGAGGGTTTGCTTTTGCTTTCCTGTATGGCATCCCAATGAAGAGGCTTTGCAGACTAAAGTTAAAATAATGAGTTTACAATAATGTTACTCAGTTTGCCTCTTCCGCACTTGTATTCCCAGTGGTAAGAAAGCCTCAGACTGATGGCAGCATGGGAAATTCTAGAGAGCGACTGTCAAAGCTGTGCAGGAGATGAAAGATCATTTATCTCTTTGTACTATGCTGGGTGGCACACAAGCTGACAAAAGGAAATCATATGCAGCTGGTAAGGTGAAGGTTTTCATGCTACCAGAATAAAAGCTGTCATTATTCAATGGCTTAATACCCTTGACTGTAAGACCAGCAAGACATCTTCCTACAGACCTCAACCTGTCTTCTGAAACTTAGTCATATAGGCTGTAAGAAAGCAGTAAAAGTGTAATTGCTGTGCTCACCTGGGTGCAAGCTCATGCATGCTATAAATTCATTAAATCAACATTCAGTGCCTTTCTAGAGCCATTGCCAGAACCACTTAGATGTAGTTTGCAAACTTTGATTTTAATCTGTCATGTCCTGTAATAAAAGTTGGTCTGTACACTCATAAAGAAGCTTGGAGAGGCAATGGCAGAAGGGATACCAATTTAAACCCTGTCCCAGGCCCACCCCAAGGGCCATTAGCTCACCAGAGGCCCATCCTCATCTGCCCAGCGGAGCTCAGGGGCACAAAGACAGGTGGGAATCCAAATCAAGGACTCAGAGGAATGAATGCTCTGTCTGGGCCCCTGCCAGGGCTGTCCAGCAGGGCCTCAGCTCCAGTATCCAGGTATGAAACCCATAATAAGGAGTCACTGGGAGTAGCTCTCTAGATCACCTTTTAGACTAAGGAAGGGTTCTGCCAAAGGTTGGGACGCTTTAGGCAGTGCAGAGGAAAAGCAGTTCAGGATTGCACAGGACTCACTATGGGATATTTAGGGGATGACACCCTGCCTCCTGATACCCTGCCAGTTGACCAATATAGACAGCTAGGTAGGACTGACAACACCGCACCCCTGCCCCTCAAGTGACACAGGCAGCGTAGCTGGATGCCACCCACATGATTTATATAAGGTATGATTCTCCCTAGTCACACTGACCCTGGTGGAGCCAAGGGACCATGTGACTCTCACGTGAAGAAGGCATTTTCACAATTGGCTGTTGCTGCCAGATGACCCAAAACATTCTGTGCCCTTGGCATCCTACCAGAGCCATGGCAGCACTTACGATTTGGTGTTCACTATAAGTGATAGGGTGAGTTGCCACATGGGTGTGTTGCTGATCATCTTTCTCACTGCCTCAATAAACCTTTGGTTTATAAAGTGTTTTCAGGCTCCATCACTGTTCAGACCACAGGCGAGGAACCAAATGTGGGAAAAGGCAAAGCTAAAAATGGGCAGACAAGATTAGTTTAAGAAATCAGAACAACTGAGTGTCACGGAATCAGATGACAATTATCTGTAGATATGTTTTGTGTGCTTTAGGCTTGCGACTAAAACAATGTTGATAACACACCAATGTTTGCTATTGCTTACCTGTGCATGCAGAGTGTCAACACTTCCTCTTTTTCCCACTCTGCCCCCCAACACGAAGTCTGAGGGTGAGCAAGAGGTTGAGAGGGACACAGCTGATCTGAACTGACCAAAGGGATACTCCATACTGAATGTTGTTGTGCTCAAGGAAAGAGGGAGGAAGGGGATACATCTGTGGCTATGATGTTTTTCTTCCTAAGAAACCATTACAAGTGCTAAGACCCTGCTTTCCTGGAAGCAGCTAGAAAATTACCTGCTGATGGGAAGTAAAGAATAAATTACATATTTTGCTTTGCTTCTATACTCTGCTTTTGTTTCAGTTGTCATTATCTCAATCCATAAGTCTTCTCATCTTCCTTTTATTTTCTGGCTATCCTGTGAAAGGGTGGAGTGACTGAACAGTCCAGTGAGTGATAGATAAATATGCATGTGTATCACACAGTAGTGTGTTTCAAGCTGGAAATTGTTTAGGAATATCCAGTTCTCACTATTTTGACTGGAAATTGAATTTCTGAGTGTTTGAAATAGATTAATAGCAACAGCCTTTGGAAAATTCTGTTCATTCGTATGATAACATGCAGCATCTATACTAAAGAGAATCATAAAAATTTCATCCCAACACTTATTCTTTGCCAGTTATTTAATCTGTTAAATTTTTGTAAGATTATCCAGCTTCTTTGAGAAGGAAAACCTGTTGCTTACTAGGGACTTGCAAGAGCTGAGGCTACCCTGCCTTTTCCTTCACATGCCTGGACAGGCACTTGTAGCTTTCCCAATGACAGAGATTGGGCTAACATCTGGATCCTTCTTGCATTTTCCAAGAACAGGCATCACTTGCCTCTCTCTAGTGTCTGTACAGAGAGCTGGGGTATCTAAGTACTGGACATCAAGTGCTCTGAATTGCTTGTCACCTCCCCGTATGATTCTAAAAAGACATTGTGTTAGGTCACAATGAACACCATCAAACTCATTCCTCCATTCTATATGCTTGAATTGGGAATCAAAGGACTTCTGCAGAGCTTTGAATGTCCTGCTGGACCTCATTATCCATTCAGGCACCTAATGTCCCTAAAGGGACTCCCTGGCCCTACTACCATCCCATCAATGTACCTAAAGCAATCTATTAGGTGGGCTGAATGCAGCTTTCAGTAATCCATTTGCACCAAGAGCCTTTCTCCATGCCCCCCTGAAAACCCACATACAGGAGAAGTAAGTCATAATACAGAGGAGTCATGTGAAACGAAGACAACTGCTGGTCTCTACAGCTTTATTGAGTGTAGTGATGTGCAACTCGCAAGCAAGAGAGCTTAACTTTGACAACTCAGATGATGGCAGAGCTATTTTTAGAAACAGAACACCTCTAGATTTGCAAACTGAAGATCTATAGTAATCTTACAGAACAATGATTTGCATCTAGAAAGTCACTTTGCAGGGTTTAGACACCCTGAAACAAGACGTGAAAACCCATCAAAGTGATTCTGTAAGGAGGTCTGCCTGTAATATGCCTTGCAGAGTGATAGATAAAAGGAGCCCAGTAAAGAAGGACTATCATATGCTACACTGGCTAAGGCCACACCAGAGCTGCCTCAGATGATCACTCTACCATCTTTACAGAGTACCTATTCACTTACAACCCTGGCAGGCACTGGCCATGCAGCTCCCACCCGCTGGCAGCAGCCAGGGCTCTGGCTCAGGAAGCAGGAGGAAGCTGTGTGCTGCATAAACCTCCTGCCCCAGTCAGGTTGTGCCATCTCTGCATCACAAATGCCATAAAAGCTCTTTTGATAACATACAAGTGTTATTACTATATGGAATATTAATAACATGTAGTTGACAAACCATTGTATCTGTATGTAGCTATCCATCTAGCTACCTTATAATAGATCACAATTTTTGGTAGAGTGAACTCTAAATGCCTACAGAACATGGATGTATGCGTGACTAGGTTGTGCTGTTGTTAAATGTCAGTTATGTTACCATAACATTTTCTTTGATGTTGAAGAAAACCTGGAGGACAACAAGGACCTCAAAAAATGCAAGAATGAGGTGAGAGAGGCCATGGGCAGGGACACCTCACACTAAACCATGTCACCCAAGGCTCTGTCCATCCTGGCCTTGAACACCGCCAGGGATGGAGCATTCACAGCTTCCTTGGGAAACCCATTCCAGTGCCTCACCACCCTCACAGTAAAGAACTTCCTCCTTATATCCAGTCTAAACTTCCCCTGTTTAAGTTTTAACCCGTTACCCCTTGTCCTGTCACTACAGTCCCTAAAGAATAGTCCCTCCCCAGCATCCTTATGCCCCCCTGTCAGATACTGGAAGGTTGCTATGAGGTCTCCACGCAGCCTTCTCTTCTCCAGGCTGAACAGCCCGAACCTTCTCAGCCTGTCTCCATACAGGAGGTGCTTCAGTCCCCTGATCATCCTCGTGGCCCTCCTCTGGACTTGTTCCAACAGTTCCATGTCCTTTTTATGTTGAGGACACCAGAACTGCACACAATACTCCAAGTGAGGTCTCACGAGAGCAGAGTAGAGGGGCAGGATCACCTCCTTCGACCTGCTGGTCACGCTCCTTTTGATGCAGCCCAGGATACGGTTGGCTTTCTGGGCTGCGAGCACACACTGAAGCCGGCTCATGTTCATTTTCCCATCAACCAACACCCCCAAGTCCTTCTCTGCAGGGCTGCTCTGAATCTCTTCTCTGCCCAACCTGTAGCCGTGCCTGGGATTGCTCCAACCCAGGTGTAGGACCTTGCACTTGGCATGGTTAAACTTCACAAGGTTGGCATCAGGCCACCTTACAAGTGTGTCAAGGTCCCTCTGGATGGCATCCCTTCCCTCCGGCGTATCAACCGAACCACACAGCTTGGTGTCATCAGCAAACTTGCTGAGGGCGCACTCAATCCCACTGCCCATGTCACCGACAAAGATGTTGAACAAGACCGGTCCCAACACCGATCCCTGAGGGACACCACTCGTTACCGATCTCCAGCCGGACATCGAGCCATTGACCACAACTCTTTGGGTGCAGCCATCCAGCCAGTTCTTTATCCACCGAGTGGTCCACCCATCAAATTGATGTCTCTCCAATTTAGAGACAAGGATGTCCTGTGGGACAGTGTCGAATGCTTTGCACAAGTCCAGGTAGATGACATCAACTGCTCTACCCCTATCCATGAGTTCTGTAGCCCCATCATAGAAGGCCACCAAATTGATCAAAATGTATCATATGCAGTGAAAAAAGATTCAAAGAGGAATGAGGACCAATGAAGAAAGAGTAAATAAGCAGTGTGTGTTAGCTAACATGTAGCCATAACCTCATTATCAATGTCGGATTCCCTCAGGGGTGAAAATGGGATCTCACGACTGCCAGTCATCTTGGGGAAGCCTAGTGCCACTGAACTCTAGAAAATAGAAGGGCAGGGGAAAGGTCAGCAATACGCCATGGGAAGGAGGGGTATGAGGGAATTAATGCAGCACAATTTTAACTGTATTATTAATTAGGCTTTTCCTGTAATAATTATATAATTTGGACAATAAGTATCATCCTAACTGGTCTAGTAATGACTCTTTGATTAGACTTTTGCAACTTTAATTAGATTAATGACACATTTTGGCTTTGCATATAAGGTGGATTGTTTTAGCCCACTGATTCGGGGTATTTTGTCTTGAGTCTTAGTTTCAATTTGGACAAACTGTATCCATATCTTCTGTTGTGCTACAGCCAATATTTGATGTTTGAGGCTGAGCACTCCTTTCCTGTCTTAGGAAATGCATTAGAATCTGGTGCTCATTGGTGTTCAGCAACCCTTTCATAGCAGTTTTAGGTAGCAGAAGATTTCTGTCATGACAAATATCTCAGATTTGGCATTAACACATCAGTTGAGGTGTACAATAGTGAAAAAAGGGGTGCATTTTCCTCTTGGGAGAAGAAACTTGCTGCTGCTCACTTCCACCCTGCCGGCTGCTAGTCACATTGGAAATGAAAATATGTTTCCTGATAATTTGAATCTGTTGTGGTGAATGATATTTCTCACACTGTTGTACGTTTTTTTTCTTCCTTATACTTGTTATCAGTCTGCCTTCCAGAAGAAAACTCTGTGTGAAAAATGCCCTTCTATATTTTGGTTGAAGGCCATACAGCCCCCTGTAAATGAGATGAGGGGAGGGGCAAAGAAGCATTTGAGCTTTGCAGACTTTCAGTCAGATTTAGAGATTTCTGCAAATAAAAGCAAAGAACTTTAATTCAGAGGAGACTGAGTTTCTCACACAAGATTGTAAGGCTTATGCATATCAGGCAAATTCCTACTCCGTCTTTTCAGAGGATATGAAAGACACAGCCTTGAAGAAAAGACATGAAAGAGCATCTATAAATAGCAGTTCAAAATCTTATCAGCATAGTGCTGGGAGCAGGGTGATATTACAGTAGGAAGGATGCTGCCATCTCCAGCTGTGGGAGGCAGGGTGACAGGTGAAATACTTGCCCAGGCCCCAGGTAGCAGAAAGAATGGAAGCAGGAGCTCTGGGTCTGCATCTGGGACTCATGGCTTGGGCTTGAGACCTGCCAAGGACAACATGTGATACTCTGACCTCTCTTGCTGGCCACTCTGCATCTCACAAGTCACTCACACAGCTTGCAACTGTTCCAGAGTAAGCCTGTGAAATCCATTCCAAGAGAAAGAGAGAGTTTTGACCGTGCTCTTTTTTTGTTTAGTTGAAAGTTGAAATTGTACATTTCCCTTATGAAGAAAAATAATCTGAATCATTTTACTGAAGCTTTTTAACCTTTTTGTATTAAAAGTTATGTTTTATTATGAGAAAATAAAATAGAAAACAGCAAACCTTATTTTCTTAAAGTCAATATGATTGCACTGTAAATTTTGTGCTTCTTGAGATTTTCTCCATGAAAAATTCATCTGTGTGAATTCAAATTTTTCTTGTTTTCCTCTAGCTTAGCATAGCTACAGAATTCTGACAAGTTTTTATGTTCACATCATGTAATTTTTGCTTGTGTGGTGGTGTTTTATTTCCCTCTGCCACTTTTGGTCTGAATGATTATTTCATAGGAGAACAACTGAAAACAGAAAAGGAGCATAGCTTTTGTAAGAATAGGGTAAAAACTGTCACAAGGTCCTTTATTATTGCTATCCAACAGTCAAGATAAAGGTTCTCGCTTCATCTGCAAGTGTTGATGACAATTATCATGTTTCGATCTTTATGTCTGTGAACCAGCAAAGGCAGGAAAATGTCTTGTTTTGAATCTCTAAAACTTGAGCCTGGAGAAAATGTTCAAAAGGGATCTCCCTGCCTATTGAGCTGTGGTTCCTTTTCTGTCCAGTCCTTGTTAATAAAGAGAGTTAGGAAGTAGTATCTCTCTGCTGTTGACTTGCTGTTGCTCATTAGTATGGCTTGAGCATGTGGCAATTCAATCTTCAGTTGAATTGTTGCTGTACAAATATTCTGCTATTTGATCTCTGTGGATTAAAAGACTTCTCTCAGTGAGAGAAAGTATTTCATTTACTGTTACTTAGAGTAAATCTCAGGCCTTATAGAGCTTGGATATGAGTCAAAGTGGATAATGAAAGGTGAGCTTCCCAAATAATGAAGATGCCAGCACAGTCTGAAAGTTTAGATAACAGCAGCAGCAAATTAATTGGCAGCAGTCTATTGAAAGGATGGCAAAAGCTTATCCTGAGCAGCACAAAACAAAGATAAGTTTGCATGTTCAACATTGCACTGATAGACTTCTCAGGCCCCCACAGCCCTTCTCACATGTGACTGCTGGCACCACAGATGATGGGAATGACCAGAGATGCCCTTATAAGGCTCAACTGGTTTGCAAGGCAATGGCAGCACTCCCTCACATGCAGCAACCTCCAAGCTTATTGCTTAATCCCCTAGAATTGTAATGATCAGTTGAAAGATCTGATGAATAGGAGGCACTCTCTTCAGATAAGTGCAGTTTTTAAATTATTGTACTGTGTTTCTTGGAGCACGTTCAAAGATTGCCTAAGTATTCAGTGCATTAGTGCAGACAACAGATTTAATAAATCATCTTTCTGCTGGTTAGTGGAAAATGGAGAGTCTGGACATGTGTGAATTTGTCTTTGGTCAGAAAAAGAAAACAGGCTACAAATCCAAGGAGTCAGAGAGAGACTGCACCATAGGGTTTGAACAGAGGTACCAAATTCCTTTCCTTAGTAAATGGAATTATTGCAATGATTGTTCCAGTTTTGCAAGAGGCTACTCACAACAGGCACAGGGAATCTGCAGCTTGAGGCTTGCTGGTATTTCAGCAACTTCTTAAAATCCCTGGGCTACAACTGGAAGCTCTATGCAAGTCTAAATGAGGCTGGCTCAGACACCAGCAGGTGGCCCACGATTCTCTAAGGAGAGGAGTACCTCCTGTTGGACAACCAGCAGCACTCCTGGAGCAATTCAGCTACCTAGCGCAGCCCTATCTTAACGCATTTGTGCAAACACAGAGTAGGATGCTTTCTCTCATGCTTGCCACAAGGGTCCAGCAGGGAAGGCCCAGGATCACAATTTCTAGAAGGCTTGGGTGCTAATTCTCACAGGCACAAGGACAGAGAAGTCACCTTTATTGTCTTGATCAGAGGCAGCTGCAAGAGATGGGAAACTGTATTCACTGACCTGAGCACATCTTGCCATTCTGAGAGAGGTGAGGTTTTTTTCTCTTAATTGTGATAAGAACAAGGTTTTCAGCCTTTGATGTCATCTTGCAGTTCATTTCTCTCTGTACCCCATGTTACTGTCACTGGATTTTCTGTATTTCCACATAAATAAAAGCTATTGCTCCAGAATGTAAGATGTTCAAAGCTGTCATTTATGTCTTTCTCACTGTTTTGCACAAGCTGTGATTAGAGGGGAGCTCTCTCCTCTCTGGATGGCAGCATCTGCCAGTACTGGCCCAGACCAGAGCACAAGAGGACCTGCAGCCTAAGGGTTCCCGCCCTGGCAGAGTACAGGGGTGGTCACAGGCAAACTGGCAGTGCCTTGCTTTTGGGAGAAGCCTGGGTTCCCACTTTCCCTGAGAATTTGGAGGGGTACCAGTACCCTGAAACACAGGCTGCAGGGCTTTGTCCAGTAGAAACAGTGGCCACACAATGGTCTGCCTGTAGTCCTCTGCCTCAAATGGTGATTGCACATCCTCCCTCTAAGCCTTACCTTGGGAACTGTTGTTAAAGGTGAGCTGAGCACTTCATTAATTCCTTAATAAAGAGGTAAAAAAACCCCTACAACCTGCTTTAGATGTTAAAACTACTGCTTGACGGTAATTGAACATTTAGGGAATTCATTATTTTCAAGGCAAGTGCATCTCCACATCTGTCTTCTGCTTTAATTTTCTACAAGTTATCTTTAAAGACATTTTGGGGTTACAGAGAAAAATTTTTTTATTATCCCTGTATGCTCTGCAGCTCTCAGAAATATTGTTCACAATCAAACAACTGTTCTTCTAATGGAAAATTTGAATGATTTGTCTTTGATATCATAAATATACTATTTTCCATTGATTTTACCACATTCTCCAAAGTATAAATTTTAGTTTCTAAAATGCACACTGAGCATCACAAATGCAGATCTCTTCCTCTTTTCACTCCCACTTGCTTCACCAGCAATATTGTCTTCCAGGTTTTTTTTTCAGGAACAGAGATATTTTTTCTCAAGCTGTAACTGAAACGTTTCTCACCCTGCAAACCCTTTTTTTCATGTGTGTATCAAACCAATCATATAATAATAACAAAAGAAAGGATACTCTGAGTTTTAGATTGCTTTTTTTCTTGTTTCGCAGAACTTGCTGTTCCTTGATTTCTGTAGTGCTGTTCATTCCCTCTTACTATTCCTTCTTCATCTTCCTCGGTGTCCCAGGACCAAACTCAACCTCTTTCTTTTTTTCTTTTTTTTTTTTTTTTTTTACTTTGTCTTTTGTTCTCAGTCTTTCTCTCTGTAACTCTCGAATTTTCTTCCTTGCGGCCAAGTTATCAAATGAGTAGGCTCCTCTTAACTTTCTCCTCTTACCATTGTCTGACTTCTTACCATTCAACTGACCGTAGCACTTTCACTCTCTGTTCTCAAGCATTATTCACTCTTTTGTTGCCATTTAAAAATATGCCTTTCTTTTGCCAGTTTCATTTTTTGGGGGGGCTTTTCCTTGTCTAGCTATTTTTATCCTGTGATTGTCTGAATGTCCTCCCAGAACACACATTTTGTCTTTTCCCTTTATCACTTTCACCTGTGACCTCCACACATTCACTATTAGTATTTTTAATGGAATTGCTGTGTCTGTTTCTACAATCTATACAGCTCTTGGATTTGAGGTGCTTCATAGGTGGTTGGTACTACTCTGGCTAAATGCAATTGCCAAAGCTGTGGCTCAGATAATGAAGAACTGACATTTTTTTTCTAGAAGCACACACATGTAGGAACTACCTCTCAATTATCTATTTTCTATTAGTAATTTCTATTATTTTCTATCAATTTTCTATTAGTAAGTAGCATAACTAAATGAGATTCTGATCCATGGCTGGGGTTGTTTGCACTACTACTGTCGTGGTTTAAGCCCAGGCTGTAAATTAGAACCACGCAGTCTACTTCCCCCGCACCCTTTCTTCCCCCCGCTCCTGGAGGGATGGGAAGGAGAATTGAAAGAATGCAACTCCCACGGGTTGAGATAAGAACAGTTTAATAACTAAGGTATAACACAAATCACTACTGCTACCACCAATAATAATAATGATAAGGGAAATAACAAGGGAAGAGAATACAACACCTCACCGACCGATACCTCACCCCCCACCCAGCGGTGATCCAGCCCTCCCAGGAACTCTCAGTTCTACATCCTGGGCATGACGTGCTGTGGTATGGAATACCTCTTTGGCTAATTTGAGTCAGGTGTCCTGTCTCTGCTTCCTCCCGGCTTCCCTTCCTCCCTGGCAGAGCATGAGACTCACAAAGTCCTTGATCAGACCAAACATCGGTGTTATAGCTCTCTTCCCAGGCCGAAAGTCAAAACCACAGCGCTGTACCACCTACTAAGAAGGAGAAAAAATGACTGCTACTGCTAAACCAGGACAACTACACATGGAGAAAGAGATAATAATGACAGTTATCTCAATTTGTGACTTAGGCACTAATTCCGAGCCACTTACTGTGTGCTTTCTTTCACATCCTATCCATCTAGTTAGTTACCTATGTCCATATGTTTTGGCTAATGTATCACAGTATCACAATATCACAGTATGTTAGAGATTGGAAGGGACCTCAAAAGATCATCTACTCCAATCCCCCTGCCAGAGCAGGAACACCTAGATGAGGTTACACAGGAATGTGTCCAGGCGGGTTTTGAATGTCTCCAGAGAAGGAGACTCCACAACCCCCCTGGGCAGCCTGTTCCAGTGTTCTGTCACCCTCACTGAGAAGAAGTTTCTTCTCAAGTTTAAGTGGAGCCTCTTGTGTTCCAGTTTGTACCCATTACCCCTTGTCCTATCATTGTTTGCCATTGAGAAGAGCCTGGCTCCATCCTCGTGACACTCCCCCTTTATATATATTTATATACACTAATAAGGTCACCCCTCAGTCTCCTCTTCTCCAAAGTATAGAGACCCAGCTCCCTCAGCCTTTCCTCATAAGGGAGATGCTCCACTCCCTTAATCATCTTAGTTGCCCTGCGCTGGACTCTCTCCAGCAGGTCCCTGTCCTTCTTGAACTGAGGGGCCCAGAACTGGACACAATATTCCAGATGCGGTCTCACCAGGGCAGAGTAGAGGGGAAGGAGGACCTCTCTCTACAAGCCATAAAAACAACAGCAGTGCCATGGACTATGTGAAATAAGTCTATTGCTGTGCTCTGCCAGTTGTAGTGGCAGCTGGTTAAGACTAGGAGTGTGTAAAAATTAAAATGATTCTTGTCACTGTCCTAAAAGTGATCTTTTTAACACCTGCCATGGCAACAATATCATAAAAAGAATCCTTGCCTTTGCAGTGTGGTACTATACAACCTTAGGCTCCACATCAAGATTTAAAGAGAAATGTGGTCTTCAACAAGGGAAGAATTTGTGATACTTAATATATATTACTGTAATTCATGTTAATTATGCCCTGTAGAGATTTAAATCTGTATTTTAAAAAATACAGCAGCATTTAGGCTTATGAACAGTGCTGGAAAATGAGTTACTGAACAAGGAGAGCAGCCAAAGTGGGTACATGACAAACAGCAAGAGCAAGTGGGAGGAAAGCATGCAGCAGCCATGCTAGTCACAGCCAGACTAGCTGTACTACAGCATCAGCAGCAAAATCAGCGCTGACTCTGAGAATAGTCCTATCTCCTGCAAGTGCCTTCCTGTGTCCCTGCACTGTCCGCATCCTCACTTCCAGCTCTCCCTCCACACTCTAAGGCCAGCCCAGCTTACCTGGGAGAGACATGAAGCTCCTGGGGGAAAGGGAGGTCTTCGCAGCAATAAGGCAGGGCTTGGGGAGGACTGCGGAAGGGACTTGTGTAGGAATTCTGGGGAGGTCTTGGGAAGAATATGGGGCATTTCACCTCTGTTCTCACTTCCTGGTGAATGACCCGACATGCTTCACCTCCTCAGGCATTTGCATTTCTGACTCAGACCACAGAGACCACTTAAGCTACAGTCTCAGTGATTCCTGAAAGCGCTACCTGCCTCCAAACACACATCTGGCTCACTTCATGCCGCCCTCTGCTGCCATTGCTGCTATCTCCCAAACAGCTGGTAAAAGAAGGATCAGAAGCAGTCAGCCACCATGGCAGAGCACTGTGTTGACTCAGGAATCAGGGAGAGAGCATGTGTCTGGACAGAAATGGTCCTAGAGGTCTGCAGCTGAGCTCCAAGCTCTGGTACAACCTGCCATCCCCACATCTTGATGGTTTATTGTAACACATGCCAAAACATGCAAAAAGTGGGGAAAAAAAGCCTAAAACCCCCCAACAAACCAAAACCAAAAAATTAACCTTAGTGTTAAAAGATTAATGGATTTATACAAAAAGAAAAATGAGTATGAAGGGAATTGAGTAAGCTCATGGAGAAAAGAGCTATTACATACAGTGATGACTATGCGTTCTTTAGTCAAGAACTCCTTGAAATGTTAGTTTCTACAAGGTAAGAGGATCTGAAAGGGCAGAGAACTATTTTTTATACTCTATTCTTAAGCATCTTTTGGAAACAGTCTGTTAGATTCTTGCTTTGAGTCTAGGTGTGTTCATATTCTTAAGAGCCCTCTAGAAGTTGCCAGTGACACTATGGTTTATCCCAAATCCCAATTTTATAGGTCACTTGGGCCACAAATTTGTAGCAGAGGATGTTTAGGAGTTGCCCTACTGGTCTATGAAAGCTTCACCCCCATACAGGATTTTACAGGGCTATAAGGTATGTAGGGTGTTTTTTTCCTGCCCTGGGGCACAGCCTTTAGAAGGTAGTGCAGAGCCTCTTGAGAGTCCCAAAGATAAGAAAGGCAATGAGTATCCAGGGAGGACAGATTTGGAAACCTCCACAGCGGATGCAGCTGACATGAAGCAGTTACCTGTGGCTGACCTCTACCAGAATCAAGCTGCTATTTCTGGAGTGCAGGAGCTGCAATTTGGGTCACAGTACACTGCAGCCATGACATGAACGGCAGTGTTGCCCTGTGGGGAAACAGCTCTACGGACAGGCATGAAAGACATCCACAAGTGCATCATACAGCATGGGAAAGAAAGGGCCAAGATGATCAGAGGGCTGAAGCACTTCTAGGAAGACAGGCTGAGACAGATGGGCTTGTTCAGCCTGGAGAAGGCTTCAGGAAGAACTTCGAGCAGCTTTCCAGTACCTAAAGGGGGCCTACAAGGAATCTGGAGAGGGACTTTTTACAAGGAATATAGCAATAGGACAAGGGGCAATGGCTTTAAACTAAAAGAGGGTAAGTTTAGGTTAGATATAAGGAAGAAATTCTTTACTGTGAGGGTGGTGAGGCACTGGAACAGGTTGTCCAGAGAAGCTATGGATGCCTCATCTCTGGCGGTGTTCAAGGCCAGGCTGAATGGGTCTTTGAGCAACCTGGTCTAGTGGAAGGTGTCCCTTCCTGCCCATGGCAGGGAGATTTGACTAGATGATCTTTAATCCAAGCCATTCTATGACTCTATGAAGTGCAGATGTGTACGATTTTGCTGTTCAGAGCCTGCTTTCTCCAGACAGCTGCAGCACTGTTTCAGAAATGTGCAGATAGGGGATTCTTTAATTTTAAAAACTTCCCGAATGGGGACAATTCCCAGGAGTGCCAAAGTTAAAATCTGGAAGCTGAGCTCCTTCTGAAACCAGTCCAAGATTCCTTACCCAGCAAAACTGCCTCTACATCAATACATAGATACCCATGCTATGTAGTCTGTAAAGTGGACATAATTTGTGCAGTATCAATTACATCAAAGGTGTTGGTGATGGGCTCAAAGATGATTTCATTTCATAACCTACCTAGCAGTTGCTTGTTGTGATGGTGGGATAGACAGTGTCCAAAATGGTTAATGGGAACAGCTAGCTAATTTTCTTCAGCTAGCTAATTTTCTTATCTGGCATGTTTTATGAAAGGAGAAAGGAAATATGAACAGAAGCACCATGCCCTGCATCGTTATGTAAGGTGTAATCAGGAAATACACTCTTAATTAATTCTAATTAAGAGGGAAATCGCTGTAATTCTGGGATAAGGCAGCATAATAGAATCAGTTAATGATTAGCTCACCTGCCTTACAATTTTTCAATAATACTCTGTTTCCCTGCTCTATAAACTGCAATTTAATTGCTGCCTAATGAAAGAACTTGAATTTTTCTTACCTCCTGCAATGAGGATGCGGTTTTAATCCATACATCTATTTCATGCTTCTCTTCCACTGAATATTTTGCTATATTTTGTTTTGAACTATACTAGGATAGTCTAGAATACGTTCAAAGTGATTAGCGAGGGATATCTTTGCATCAGTTGTGACATCACATAACTTGTACTCATCAGTTATATGGGATGCAGTTGTGTTCTCAGGGCTCATTCCTGAGTCAGAGGTGGAGAAATTTTTCCCCCACCTCTAAGAAGTATAAAAGTGTCACTTGATGAAGTGCACTCACCACTCACCTCACCACTCACCACTCACCACTGTATTGCCTCTAGTTTGGATGCCCCAGTCATTTGCATCCTTCCTCCCTGATGAGAGGCAGAGTGGACATTGATGGGCTTGCTGTGCACAGGCTAGTACTGCTCCCCCAGAGCATGTGCCAAAGGGAAAGGTGATAGGAGATAATCCATCTCCCAGTATCTTTTCTAGATCCCAGGTTCCCCTCCCTGGGTCTACCTGTGTGGGTAGAATATTTCAGACACATGGCAGTCACTCTACTCAGAGGCAAGACCCTAGCTGTCTTTGGCCAGTCTAGAGATACACTGATGGCATGTATCAAACGGATTACAGGTCTCATGTGGTCCAGAAACCTCTGTCCCTTCCTGAAGCCACTGTCAGGTAATATGAAAAGAGCTCAGGCACAGAGTGGACGCATGGGATAAGTTTGCAGTCATGCTGCTCCAGTAAGTTCTCTCACGCACAGCCTGTTGCTTAGAGACTTCTTCACTCAGAAGGTGTGGATTTATGTTATGAAGCCCTTTCCTTCTATGAATTTGTCTATTTTTTTCTACGTTTTTCATCCATACTTTAAGAACAATGAGCTTGACTGTTTAATTTTATTGATGGGGAGGAGAATTGAAAGAATGTAACTCCCATGGGTTGAGATAAGAAATGTCCAGTAACTAAGGTATAACACAAACCCACTACTGCTACCACCAATAATAACAATGATAAGGTGTCCTGGGTTCAGCAGTAGCAGTCATTTTTCTCCTTCTTAGTAGCTGGTGCAGTGCTGTGATTTTGACTTTCAGTCTGGGAACAGAGCTGATAACACCGATGTTTTTAGTTGCTGCTAAGTAATGTTTAGCCTGACCAAGGACTTTCTGAGTCTCATGCTCTGCCAGGGAGGAGAGGAAGCCGGGAGGAAGCAGAGACAGGACACCTGGCCCAAACTAGCCAAAGAGGTATTTCATAACACAGCACATCATGCCCACTATATAAGCTTGGGAGCAGCTATCCAGAAGGGCTAGTTCACTGCTTGGTCAGGCTGGGTATCGGTTGGCAGGTGGTGAGCAGTTGTATTCTCTTCCCTTGCCACTGGAGTCAGTGGGTGCTCCAGGTACAGGCAAGAGTGGACCAAGCAACAGTGGTTTGCAGAATCCTGTCCAATATCTGAATGTTAAATTATACCAGTACTTCACTGCCATTAACAACTGAATTACTCATTACTGAATTGTACATTCTGTATATAGTATTTGAGACACTTGGACATTGGCAGTTATCTTTTATTGTTACTGTAGATGGTAAAGTTATGTATTATTATCCTTTTCATTATAATGATACAATCAGCTCAGTGATGATCATGAAAGAGATTTTAATTATGTCAGGCTTTTAGGCAATAACTGTCTTAAAACTCTGTCCCTTTCCAACCCTTTCTGAGAGGTGGAAGAAAACAAGAGGTAGAGGGCACAGCTGAAGGAAAAATAGCTGAGACTCAGAAAAGTACTTGACCATGGAATACCTCCCTTTTCCATCTGCTCTCCCAGCTACAACAAAGACAACTCATTTCACTCCAAAAGTGGTGGGTGGAGAGATAAATAAGGGTGAAAATACAGTGACATTACATGCTCAGTGGAGGTGGGAGCTCCCAGTAGGTACCCGCTTCTCTGCTGCTCTGCAAATTACTGTTTGAACACTTTTTCCAGCAGATACAACTTCACTTCATAGAGTGAGCAAGTTAGAGAAAGGTACTCCAGGATTGTGGAGGTGACGAGGGCTGGCTGGGGGAGCAGGGCAAATAAGATGAGCAGAGGGGAGTGATTTGTGAATTAACCCCCCCCCAAACAGACAGAATCAATAGAAGATATGTCTTTGCTCTGTTCATGTACATCCCTCACTGACTGTCTGGCAGAGATGTCCATACTCCTGCAAGCTGCATGGCTGGCTGCGGATCTGGGACATCTCCCGGATCCTATTCCTGGGCACCTGGCTATGCACGTAGCACCACAGCGGAGCACTGGGACTTACTGCTTTGTAGAAGTGACACAGCATATCCTAATCTTGTGATGCCCCACTAAACCATGCAACGCATGGTCCCACAGAAGTGCTCCCAGACACTTCTGTCATTAAGCTCCTAGCCTTTGTAACTCAAATACTTGAAAAATAAAAAGAGCCTTTGAGGAGGCAAGCATAAATTTAACATTTCCAAGGGCAGTGTGACTGTCCAAAAGGTCACTGTTGTGGAAACAGGGCCTTGGAAAGGCTGTAGTTTGATAGAATGTGGGGAAATTTAATTTTGCACACCTGCTGCTAAATTTCTTACGTGTTCACTTTCATCAGCTGATTACTTCCATACTTCTGAATGATTAATGTGCTAGGTTTGGTTTTTTTTAAAGAAAAGCTTCTTAGTGTTCTGACCTTTGTGACCTAGGAATACAAAATGCTGACGTCTTTCCTTCACTGAAACTTGGACAAAATGCCTGCTTAAAGGTGTCTGAATGCTATGACTCTTTTCTACCTTCCCCTCTCAACCCTCCACCTTGGGTCGACCTCTTTAAACTAAGTTTGGTTTGCTCCTCTGTTTTATTGGGATCATATGAGAGACCTGCTCAGTGTTTTACTAGATTGCTCAGTCACATGTGTGATTACTCTGACAAATTAAATATGGTTGCAATTTATCTTGTACTTTGGCTCTAAAACAATTTTTATGAGGTTTCTCTTTCTTCCACTAGCCTACTTTGCTCTTACAAATAACCTCAATCTTTCTGAAAAATTAGGAGCCTATTAGGTAATTTTATATTTATGAATTCAAATTCTGAAGAAAAGCATGTGACAGAAGCAAGATGAGGAAGCTCTTTTGGTGGCCTTATGAAATCATAGAATCATAGAATATTTTGTGTTGGAAGGGACCTTCAAAAGTCATCTAGGCCAACTAGCCAGAAAATATCCTAGAAGTAACCACAGGGCTGATGGAAGAACATGGGCCTGCCCCAGAAAAAGGTTAAACCCCCTCTTTCCTCTATTTTTATTGAGTGAAGGTATGAGCAAGAAGTCTACTCTTTGACGTCCACGCAAAGTTCTCGACCAAAAAGCATGTGGATCATCTTGAAATACCATAAAAGTGTTCTGGTGCTGATCTTAGTATATGGTGGTGATCTTGCAGAAAGCTTCATATTATCACATACTGCCAGGTGAAAACACTTTTAAAGCATACATCATCAAGTCACTGAGCTGTTTGTGCTTTCCTGCCGAAGTCATCCCCCAAACAAATAAATGGAGACAAATTAATTATTCTAAGTTTGAAAAATTAGCATTAATCCTGTGTAATTGTAACTCTGAAATAAATCAGTAAAAGGAATTAAATTATTCTTGCACACAACTGCATCGATTTAATGCAATTACATAGTAAAGTTGACAGATTTCACTTCATTTATTGTTCTTAAAATGATTGTGTGTGTTTCTCTAATTCTTTAGAGGGCATGAAAAAGATAAATTCTTGGAAATGGAGACTACTTGGCAACATGTTTTTGAAAGAGAGTTGCAGAAGCTGCTGCAAGTTCAGCAAATATATAGTGTAAGGAACAGAAAGATCATTAAGATGCTGGAAGGAAAGAATCCTTCACTCCAGTTCTGCTGAACTTGGCTTTAAGTTTGAACTCTTTGGTTTTATTATTTTCTCTTTTCTTCTTTGATCATGAGCCACAGATAGATGTGCCTGCATTCCTTGCAGAAGCCTTGCTAGAAGCTATCACCTAAATCAGGAGTGAACCCAACTCCAAGTGTTGTTGAAAAGAGTTGAAATAACAGGTGCTGTTGGCAAAGCTGCGCTGGCCAGCTGGTATCATGGGGGACACCCCTTAATAACATCTCGCATGTTAAACTGGCTGATTTGTTTTGGCAAATGGAAAAAAAATAGCTCTTCGAGTGGCAAAAAGTTTGGTGTCATTATTCCAGGCTCCTGGATAGAGCCTCTGGGCAGTGTTTCAGTGGCATGTCCTTTAAACTGGATTCCAGCCCATACTGCTGTTCATCAGCTCCTGGAGAAAGGACAGCACCTGGACTGACACTTTGGCCTTGATTCTCATGCTTGCTATGGGGCTGGCACCAAAAGAAGCTGACATCAGCCTTGAAAATACCTTTAACATCTTTGCACCATTCCTAGCTGCTTGGCTCTACTGAAGTAGCAGTTTTGCACTCCATCCTCAGAGCCAATAGCATGGCTTGCGAAGCCGTGCTATAATCCAGATCACTGAAGTGACTGTAGGAATATGCTGGACACTTGACCCTGCAAATTCCTGCACCAGAAGAATCTGCAGATTTAGCTTGCAACTTCTGTGCAATTTGTTCCTCAATGTTTTCTAGACGTTAAAAAGACCCCAAACCCTAGAAAAAGAACCTGAAAATTGACATAACTGAAATCAGTGCAGTAACCTGCCAGGAGATCTTTACTATATGGATAAAATACAAGTGAAAAAGGAAATATCTAAACCTGGGGGAAAAAAAAGAATCTACATCTCCAAATTTAACAGAATTTAATGTATCATGTTAGGGCTGTGCCACAAAAATCCGAAACCATATTGAATTAAGTGGTCTAAATGCTCCTTCCTGTTCTATTCAGTTCAAACTTTTCATTTATTTCAGTGTCATCAAAGCAAGTAGATATAGGTGTCCAGGAAGTAGCTAAGGACAAGCTGACCCTTGAGAAATTGCTTATGAAGCCAACGATCTAATTTGGTGATAAGTAGGTGCTGCTCTGTCTTTAATAAGAGGGCATAGTGAAAAGCCTGTGAAGGGTTTGTGATTTTAACATCAGGCTTCGAGTTTTAAAGATCGCAGTCAAATTATCTTGTTCTCCACCCATTAAAATAATTATTTTAACATTTTCATTTTATTCTTTATCTTTCCTTTGGTGCTCCAATAAGAATGGCTGGGAACTGGGGGGTGAGGAAATCGGGTAGTCACAATGTTCTGTGCATTTTAACAACATAAGGAAGACAGCTTTTGTTCCTGTGCTATCTGTATGCACAAAAGGTTGAAAAGCCATAGTATAACAGATATTTCAACATACTCTAAAATGTAGATTGTGTTATTGGCAAGATCTGCATAAGAAGTTTATAACCTACTTTGACACTTTTTCACTGGAAACCAGAGATAAGAAGGATTTAGAGGATTCATAAGCAGGTCAGAAAAAATATTCTTGCTTATAATATACCATAGTTTACAGTACTTTGACATTTTTTCATCTTCTATCTAAGCCTAGTTTTCTATTAACTTCTGTCTTGTGAACCATTCCATTTTAATGTTAGGTGAGATGTTAGGTGAGATTCCAGTTAGAATTAAACTTGACTAGGGATGTGAAAGATAACAGGAAGGGATTCTATAGGTACATTGTGAATAAGACAGACTAGGGACAACATGGGCCCTCTCCGGAAGCTATCAGGAGAACTGACTACCCTGGATTTGGAGAAGGCTGAGGTTCTTAACGACTTCTTTGCCTCAGTCTTCACTGGCAAATGCTTTAACAACACCACCCAAGTCATAGAATCATAGAATCATAGAATAGTTAGGGTTGGAAAGGACCTTAAGATCATTTAGTTCCAACCCCCTGCCATGGGCAGGGACACCTCACACTAAACCATGTCACCCAAGGCCTCATCCAACCTGGCCTTGAACACTGCCAGCGATGGAGCATTCACAGCTTCCTTGGGAGACCCATTCCAGTGCCTCACCACCCTCACAGTAAAGAATTTCTTCCTTATATCCAATCTAAACTTCCCCTGTCAAAGTTTGAACCCATTACTCCTTGTCCTATCATTACAGTCCCTAAAGAATAGTCCCTCCCCAGCATCCTTATAGCCCCCCCTTCAGATACTGGAAGGCTGCTAGGAGGTTTCCACGCAGCCTTCTCTTCTCCAGGCTGAACAGCCCGAACCTTCTCAGCCTATCTTCGTATGGGAAGTGCTCCAGTCCCCTGATCATCCTCATGGCCCTCCTCTGGACTTGTTCCAATAGTTCCATGTCCTTTTTATGTTGAGAACACCAGAACTGCACACAATACTCTAATTGAGGTCTCATGAGAGCAGAGTAGAGGGGCAGGATCACCTCCTTCGACCTACTGGTCATGCCCCGTTTGATGCAGCCCAGGATACGGTTGGCTTTCTGGGCTGCAAGCGCACACTGCCGGCTCATGTTCATTTTCCCATTGACCAACACCCCCAAGTCCTTCTCTGCAGGGCTGCTCTGAATCTCTTCTCTGCCCAACCTGTAGCTGTGCCTGGGATTGCTCCGACCCAGTTGTAGGACCTTGCACTTGGCATGGTTAAACTTCATAAGGTTGGCATCAGCCCACCTCACAAGCGTGTCAAGGTCCCTCTGGATGGCATCCCTTCCCTCCCGTGTATCAACCTGTCCTGGGTTCAGCAGTAGCAGTCAGTTTTTCTCCTTTTTAGTAGCTGTTGCAGCACTGTGTTTTTGACTTTCAGCCTCGGAACAAAGCTGATAACAACTGATGTTTAGACTGACCAAAGATTTTGTGAGTCTCATGCTCTGCCAGGGAGGAGGAGGGGCCTGGAGGAAGCAGGGACAGGACACCTGACCCAAACTAGCCAAAGAGGTATTCCATACCACAGCACGTCATGCCCGGGGATGTAACTGGGAGCTACCCGGAAGGGCACGTCCTCTTTTCGGTCGGGCTCTTTTCCGGCGAGCGGTATCATATTTTCTTCCCTTGTTATTTCTCTTATCATTATTATTATTGGTGGCAGCAGTAGTGATTTGTGTTATACCTGAGTTACTGGACTGTTCTTATCTCAACCCGTGGGAGTTACATTCTTTCGATTCTCCTCCCCATCCCTCTGGGGAGTGGGGGGGGGAAGTAGACTGCGTGGTTCTAATTTACAGCCGGGGCTTAAACCACGACAGTTCTTTCTGGCGCCCAACGTGGGGCGAAGGGTTGAGATAACGACAGATCTGACCGGAGTGTGTCTAATCGTATTTGTGATAAGCATTCAGTGTTTTAGATTAATAGTCACTCGTCACAATGCTGATTTATTGGCTCTCAAAGTTGTTGTTTTTGATCTCACAGTCTCAATATGCTGTAGGTTACTTAGAGCCGGTATTTGCTGTGTTGGTGTTTTTCAAGTGTGGGGCTTGGGCTAAGGTTGTTGTCTCGTTGTATTTTGTAGCAATGACTTGTAATACAATAGAAGGATTGATCATGAAACTGATCTGGCTTGTGTTCCCAGTGTGGTCACCACCTTTATACTTTGGGAGGTATATAATACAAATGCTTAGCAACTATACATCTTTTTTCTCCTTCCTGGGTGGTCAACCTATGAAGGAGACATTCTTTTACCCTCCCGGCCCCTACAGCTTGACCTGTGAACCACACAGCTTGGTGTCATTGGCAAACTTGCTGAGGGCGTACTCAATCCCACTGTCCATGTCACCGACAAAGATGTTGAACAAGACCGGTCCCAACACCGATCCCTGAGGGACACCACTCGAAAGCGTTTGACACTGTCCCACATGACATCCTTGTCTCTAAATGGCTGCACGCAAAGTGTTGTGGTTAATGCTCAATGTCCAGCTGGAGACCAGTAACAAGACCAGTCTTGTGAAGTCAAAATAACATGTAGGTGTGAGGATGCCCTTTAACTTGATTTGGATTGCTACCTGCCCTCTAGAAAAAGAGGGTAATTTGTAAAGAACAAATTTGAATATATTTTCCGTAAAATTATAGCAGCAGATCACATTTGATAGACATAGCTCTAATCAGCACTGCCGAAGCAAAGAGAGTATCCTAAGTACATAATAAATGCAATGTACTTTTCCTAGTGGTAAAAATAGCTAACCCCCCCCCAAAAAAGTAGGAAATCCCGACCTCAGAACATCTTTATTTGGTATTGAAAGGGAGATGAAAAGATGACATAGGTTTGGCAAGTGTCTGAGGATAAGGAATAGTTCTAGAAACCCTGGCCTCCATTCAGCAGAGCACATCCTCTTGTGCAATCTATGGCTTTAGAGACTGGGGAAAGGCAGGTGTTGGTAGGTCTGCAGATGTCTAAAGAAATAAGATAGACAGCCAATGCTTTAAATTCAATTAATCCCTGCAAAGGTGTAAGTATGCAGACAGCAACCCTTTCAGAGGTCCACACCTATTTCGAGTTGGTGTCAATGGACTCTCCCTTTCTACACATCTCTGAAATTCATTTGGATGATTCTCAGCCTCTTTAACTATTAATATTTTCAGGAAAATATGCACCTGAATGCTCAACTAGAGATGCTTATGAGTGAGCAATCCAGGAGTCACTGCTTTACCAGCTGTTCCTATGATATGCCAAATCTCCTTTGGTGCGTTTTTACTTTGGAAGTTACTATGGATTGTGCAATTAGTTTGCAAATATTCCTTTCTGTATCATTCAACATCCTCTTGGGTCTTCAAATAGAGTGCTAAGTGGCAAGTCAAATTCAACCCATCAGCAAAGAATCTCAGTTATCATGAGAACACGTGCTTTCTGCAGGACATATCTCTGCTCCATTGGTATAACTGCTCTTTCCTTCTGAAACTGTTGAATGGTTTAATACAATCATTTGAAACTCTAGCAACTGCTCCTTACCCAGACTGAGCTTCAAATTTGTTGTATTGAAAAAAAAAATAAAGCAAGATTTCTGGGCACATCAGCTGGTCAAAAGTGCAACAGTTAAGCAACAAAAAGTATTGCAGCTCCTACTACGATTACTTCTCTTTTATCTTTACATCTTTATAAAAGTAGCAAGTACCAAATCTTTTATTACATGCTATATGGCTCTTGACCCAAACTCCCTGTTCTGAGCTCAATTCCACTTAGACTTTTGATTTGTTATGAACACTGAAAACTTGTTATATACTTTCTTAAGACTATGCGTAGAGTTTTTAAGAGTATGTCTTCCCTTGATCTTGTGCAGACTTACTACACTGTAGCACTTTCCAGTTCCTGTGATAGATTTTCACCACTCACACCATTATGCTCCTTGAAGAGGAATCTTCCTTCATCTGATCTTGCTATTGCCCACAGACATCTAATCTTGCCATCTTTCAAAAATGATTCTTCAGGCTCTGGGCTTGTCTGTACTGGGCACACAGTTGCTGCTTCTCCTCTTCTTGTACTGTTTAGTCATATTACAGTGAGGTTCAGAGCAAAACTTTTTTCCCTGTTTTCTTCCCATTGTCCTGAACTGCTGTAAGTCCTGGCATCATCTCAGTGCACCTTCTTTATCTATATCAGTGTCACATATGAATTTATCAGAGATTTTGTCACGTACAGCACTGCAAACGGTTGCATCTGAACTACACTGCTGCATTTAATGAGCATCTTCTAAGATAGTTGAAAATAAAAAGGTGAAAATTATATAAAATTTTATCAGCAAAATAAGGTAAAGATTTGATCTTTTAATTCTGGGAAACAGAGTTCCTGGTAAGATGCCAAACCAGGACCACTTTCTGCTTGTGCTGCAGTGGCCCCTGTGCCTGTCTCGGCACTCATCTGTGCAGCCCTGGTGGGAGTGAGAAGCAAAAAGGCTACTCTCAGGAGTGCAGTGGCTAAAGTACAAGATCAAGAAAGAGCCACCCACAGTTTTTTTCACTGCTATATACAAGAGGGAAAATAGCAGACTAGATGATTATAGCCCACAACTCTTTCGTGTTGCTCCTGGCTCACCTGCATATAGCCCACTAGGGAAAAAACAGCAATTTTGTTTCAGCTATAGGTTATTCTTTTTCCTGTCAGTGGCAGCATACCAGAACGGAAGGAATTTTTAGGGAGTCCATGTTTTGTGGGTGTTTGAAATACAGGAATACAATCGTGATGAGAGAACGGTGACTACTGCTGATATTGCGGTGGCAGTGGGTCTTCTGGTTAGACCCTGAAAACAATAGACAAAGAACAAAATGGGAGCACATATTCTAGTTAGGAATTTCATTTTTCTTTAAGTTGATGACTGTGATATCCATTCTTTGTAGGAAAGGGTGAGAAGTAGTTCTGGAGTTTGGTCTATTGGCCACAGAAGTCAGCAACACTTTACTCACCTACACCAGCAAAGTCAGTATTCAGGACCTCTGTGTGCATCTGCATCATGTAGTGTGAGCTGGGCTATACTCAGTACTCCTCTTCCTAAAACATATGACACTGTAGCTGCTTTAGCTAGAGGAGTATTAAAGGAATTGCAGACATTACTTGCTACGGCTTCAGTTTCATTTCTTCACTCCCATGGCCTCCTTGCCTGCCCAGGGCCACTTTCAGATAGGAGTTCATCACTACAACAATTCCTGATACTCTCAACAGTCCCATATTTCTAAAATGAATATGTTCTTAATTTATCTGAATTATAGTCTCCTGCAACAGACTCTGCTTGCCTAATCTGTAGCCTTTCACATTTACATAGCAGGGACAAATGCTTAGCAAGGAAATTAGCAATGCTCTAATCTACTGACAGCAACAGAGAGAGGCCATAAAGCATGTGAAAGATCTTTAAAGCACACGAAAAAAAGATCTTTGTATAATAACATTTAAGCTGCGATTCTGCAATCATGCAGAGAAGGTATGTAAACACTGGCTATTTCAGCAGCTAGGGATACAGCACCTTAACAATATTAAGAAATTATTTTAATATTAATCCCTTTGTTAAAAGGCACAGGTGATCAAAGAGTGAATGCTATATGCTGTGATGCAAATAAACCCAGGTATCACTGTGCTCCTTACCACTTGTATAAATTACGTAGGAGCAGTTATGTCAAAGGTTCCAGGCACGTCTGCATTAATGAATGCATGGTGGAGTTTTGCACTAACTAATTTGTCTTGTCAGGTTATGACAAAATACTTTCCAATGAAAGTTGACAAGTGGTAGCCCCTGATAAGCAACTGGACATCAATTAACAAGATACTTCACTGATTTTACTGTAATTTCTCATTTGCAGCTTCAACGTAAAAGCCTGGAGTATCAGAATACGATAGCCAAGATAGAAGAAAAATGGACTTTGAAACCAGTTGTGGATATCTTAATAATTCTTACATAAACAGCAAAAAAAAATCTGAAATAAAAAAAGAGTAGTAAATATTGTAAAATATCTTGCTTTTCAAGCGGTGACTATCCTCGTGCAAGGGAGAAATAAAACAATAGGTCTGGCAAATGGATTTGGAGCTCCAACACTGAGAGTAGAAAAAAGATATGCATCTCTCTTTACTGTGTACTTCATCACCTGTTTTTTTTACTTGGTGATACATAAGAAATCACAAATGTTATTTGTTGGAGCTCTTTCATATAAATGTCAAATATATTCTGTCTCATTATTTTCCTTCTAGAACTTCTGATATGGAAAGTCAATGATATCCATCTCATGCTTTTATCTGGAAGGTTATTCTTGGAGGGTGAAATGTGATTATTCTGAAGCTCTGCCTTAATTTTCATTTCCTTATCCCATTCACTACTATTCACACTATTTTCCTACATGCAGCTTTTCCTCTTTTGTGTAAGATGACTTCTTTTTTTCCTAAAGAAAATTTGCAGCTTATTTTCAAGGGTAGCACAGTGGATTTGTCTCCTATCAGCTTCTGGCATAGACCACAAAGAATTGATCTGCAGAAGCTGCTGCTGACCTTGTATATACAAATGCACAGTTCAGAAGCCATAGGAAGCTCTTGAAAATGCTAGCACATAAATCAACATGTTAAATGTAAAGATTGACCAGATGTCAAAACAGATATTAAGATATGAGCCTGTAAAGCTGCCTGCAGTGATGCAGTTCAGCATCGACCTGATATTCCACAGTATACTATGGGTAATAAAAAGACAAAGAGAAAAGCAGGATACTATCACAAATGCTTTGAACACAAACCACTTAGGCTAATGAGACTAATTATCCTGCATCATCTACATTTTATTTGATGAGAGGTAGAAGGAAGTTGAAATTGAAAAGAAACTTATTCTTTTCCCCTTTTAATTAAAGCATCCCCCCAGAGACAATTACATGTATTGTGACAGAGTAATGAAATTATCTAAAACCAGAGCCATCTCAGTCTTTACAGCCTTTTCAGTGTGCTGTTACTGATGTGATCTCAGTCATTTTCAGGATACCATGACAGACGAGCTGCCTGTCCTCCAAAGGGTCAGAAAGGACTACCTAAGTATATTGTTATTCAAGGAAACCCTTACGAACGTGCTTAACTTTCAGTCACCTCTGTGACTAATGATGTGCTTAAAATAAAGAAAATACAAAAGGAAGGGAAAGGGAGAAAGTATGTTTTCCTTAACCAAGACCTAAAGAGATGAAGAAGGGAAGAATTACAGTTTGCATGAATAAAGGCCAGGTTATGTCCAGATCTTCCTGGAAGATGACACATGGCTATGGTAAGGTGTCTGCAGGTCTATGAAAGATCTCGTTCTCTGGCTGGGCCCATGCTGGTGCTGTGCTCTGGTTTGGGTTGCTGCCCTTTGTGGTTTTCAAGGGTGGGTCACACTGGGTCACACTTCAGTATCTCAGGAAACTCTATACCGGCACGTGACCCTGAGAGTCTTCATGGACATGTCTGATGTGTAACTGGGTCTGAAGAACTCCCACAGGCTACATCTCTACAGCTTGTCAGCTTTAAAATGTGCGCAGCAAGCTTGTAGCTGTGTTGCTGGTAACATGCTAGACGGGTTCATCTGCTGTGCTGCCCCTGGTGGGCTCAAAACATTTCAAAAAGGGCATGCTCAGGAGAGGACTCTCAAGCTGCTCTCTGTAAGAGTGCCCACAACATGGAAAGAAATGTGAAAAAGCATTTTAAATTGTGAACACTCAAATCATTATACTCTCTGAATGACATCTGAATGGCTTCTCTCCTAGAGGCTGACAGAGTCTGTCCAGTGAGTTTCAATAGACAAGGATATGTTCTGACAGGACTTTTGAATATTTATCACACAAAGATATTTAAGCAATTTCCATCAGCTGTGCTTTTCTGTTTGTTTTAGTTTCAGATTTGGAAGAAAAATATTTTATAATGAGATACTGCTGTGGCCTTCCTTCAAAGATACGTATAATGTGTTCATCATATACAGCTGACATATGCAGAAAAGAGTAACTGCATCTGATTTTCTACCCAGAATCAACACTTCAAAACCAGTGGATGCCTGTAATTGCTGTTAATGTCTGACAGAGTTACGTGCACACTGTATCTATTTTTTTTATGGTGCTTAAAGTAGATGGAGGCTTACCCTGTATGAAGGTACATAACAACAGTGGATGGATGTGAGTGTACTAAAGGAGACTATGATAATACAGGAGGGCGCAGATGCCCATTCTGATTGTCCTCCTATGTGAAGACTTCTTGTCTGATGGGTCGTTATTGTCAGCAACACTGTAGGTGCAGTGTGCTCTGAAAAGCGTTCTGGATTTTCTTCCAGTTGCCCTGGCACATTTGACTATTTTGTTAGCCAGGCAGCAGTTTCCATGTTTTGCAGCCACTTGGCAAATAGCTCCCAGCATCAAAGCAGCTCTGGGCACAGAGAAGCCCTGGCAACTAGAGATGGCTTGCATGGTTGCCCAATCTGTCTGGTGACCTGGTCCCCGTCTTCATCACATCCCCCTTGCTGGGTCCTGCACGCTAATGCTAGGCGATGGTAAATGCTGCAATGGCTCTTGCACAGTTGCCCTAGGCTGGCATGGTGCTGCGAGGCTGTCTTAGCAGCTAGGTAGGTGATATAAGAATATGCTTTCTTCTCTTCCAGTGCATCTCACTTCAGCACATTGGAGAGAGGTGAGAGCTACTAGACCCAGGAAATTGCTTCATGTATTTGAACTCCCTTTTGTTCCTAGCCATCTTACTTCTCATTCATGTCTTCAAATAGACCTGATAATGATGCCTGGCATGTCAATGGAAAAAAAAAACAGTACCAAAAAGAAGGAAACAATCATTCATCAGCTGCAAATGCATCAAAAGAAACTAAAAATGCATTAACAGCATGATTGTTGTTTTTATCTCACAAAGCTATGGCCAGTCTGTTTTACTCATGAGACACAGTCCACTACTCTATGGTGGTTGCTACTGCTTATCTCCAAGAAGCCAGAGGCTGTCAGTTATTTTCCATCCATGTACAGCAGTATGTCATGGCACTAAAAATAATTTTTAACTTCCATTCACCAACAAACCATTTCAGATGTTCCTTATGCTGGCAGGGACTGCAAATGTTTTATCAAGTGATTTCTTTTTCAAGCATGAGCAAGTCTATGAAATGAAAGATGAATTGAGTCTGTTCAAAGCATGGTCCAAACCAAGGAATCTAATACACATAGCTGTTCTACATGAGAGCTCTAGATTTTTGCTGCTTTAAGAAAACAGATATATACTAACCAGAGCTTGCTTGAAAGATCTTTTTTTGTCCTTTTTTTAGGCGAAACTCACAGACTTATATTAGCAAAAAGGACCAAGTAATGACTTAGGAAATAGGAATCATTTGCAAATAAGTTACATGGAAAGACAGATAAAGGGGAGAAAAGGAATAACTGCAGCTAATGATCAGGTATCAGAGTAAAAGGGCTTTTTGTGCTGAATGGTAAACAAATGCTCAAAGCTATAACATCAGTTGAATGTCATGGATGTGCAAACTGCACTCGTCCTTGCCAGAAATAAATAGCAAAGAGATCTTATACTTTATGGTGCAATGCTGTCTTGGCCATACACTTCAGAAAAGGACTGTTGGATGCTCAGGTTTTTAAGGAAAATGTTCAAAACACAGCAGTGTGTTCCAAAGCAAACCACTGGAGTGCAGCTCTTGTACCTTCACCCAAGACCTCATCCCAGTCAAAACCAATCCCAAGCACCTTCTTTTTCATTCTTCATCTTTTTACTTGTATCTTCTTTCTAATAACTCTTCTTTTGCCACCAATGCAGAAGATCTCCATCTCACTTTTATGTGCTCCACTGAAACTGGTGCAAGATGTTTATGCAGCTACCAGCTTAGACTGCTGTGCTGGCTGTAAGCTTTTGTTCTCATTAACCTGACCTTGCTGTCTGACTCAACCCAGCTTCTCTGAGGGGTTTCTGTGACTCCCACTTGAGGGGATAAAGTGCCATCACAGGGGGCTGAGGAGTGCTGTGAGAGGGTCTTGCAAATGAGTGTTCAAGTGGAGAGCACAAACATGCTTGACGAACTTCCAGTGAAATTCTTAGTTCATTTACCAAAGCAACTGTGGTTTCTATTGTGAAATTGGGTAAAATATTACAAGCAGTGTATTTCTTGTTGTTTATCTGTTTTCAGCACATTTTAGAGACATTAATATTCAATATAATAAGTGCTCTGAGGCCTTGTAGTCTTTGCTGCCTCTTGTTTAAGCAGTTTTGGGTTTTTTTTCTGGTTTCATTAGTAAATCTGCATGAGATATTTCTGGCTGTTTATAAAGCAGTGAGACCATATTTCTAATGTATTTCTCTTTTCCAAGATGACTTTCTCAGTGTTTGCTCCCAGTATGTTGTTAGCACTTACACTGCCCCCCAGACAACAATTTTTCACAAGTACATTAACTTTAGATCAATGTGAGTTGATGTGCATGTTTTCTCTGCAGCAGATGTTTCATTATGCTTACATAGAAGGATGTCCCTGTGAACTGGCTGTGAGATTGGATGTCAGTAGAGTTGATCAGTCTGTTCTTCTTGTCTAGTCCTTGAGTGAGTGTTATATCCAGGCTACCCACCCTACAGACATCTAACCAGCTGGTTTATTCCCAGCTTAGCTTGTTATATGATATTGTGACAAAACACGTGATTTTCCTATGGTATGAATCCCTTCTGAAGCCTCACATCTTAAAAAAAAAAAAAAAAAAAGAGAAATCTGAAGTCTAAAGTTGAGTCTGAAGTGCTTCTTTTCTTATAAAAGTTTTTTGTCATTTCTTTTCCTGCCTTTGTGCCTCTGCAGCCCATTGGGGTAGTGGTTCTGCTGAGCTGGCCTCAATCACCTTTGCAGGCTCTTAGGCCTCCTCTGTTTTAGTTTTTCCATTTTGTGTAGACTGGTCAAATACTGAAGGAGAAGAGAAGGAATGGGACATAATTTCTCCGGGAATTGAGGGTGAACCTGAGATGGCAGAGGGAGTTACTTAGGAGACAGATGATCCACCTGTGACATAGATGGCTAAAATGGACCGCATTCCATGGGGCTCTTTGTGTAAACCCCTTGTTCAGACTGGCTACCTCTTGCCCTATAACATCTCCTGTTACCGCAGAATCATCAAATCCTAAAACGGTTTGGGTTAGAAGAGACCTTAAAGATCATCTGGTCCAACTCACCTGCCACAGGCAAGAACACCTTCTACTAGAGCAGGTTGCTCAAAACTCCATCCAGCCTGGCCTTGAACACTTCCAATGATGAGGCAGCCACAGCTTCTCTGGGCAATCTGTGCTAGTGCCTCACCACCCTCACAGTAAAGAACTTCTTCCTTGTATGCCCAGATAGTAATGCAATGTAAGTCCATGGTGTCTTGCACTGGCTTGCACAAGCAAGGACGACATTGCCAAGCAGCTTGACACAAAGACCCTGGCAGGAAGTTCTGGTTTGAAATGAATATTTAAGTGCTAGTTAGTGCCAGTGGGTTTGAAACTAGAAGGAAATCCAGGAAGCAGTGGGTGTCACTGGGGGTGAGATGAAACACCCTTGGCTTAGCATCAAGCACTGTAGCATCTGTGAGTTGTTAGACCAAACAGTAACACCTGGCAAGAGCATCTTGCCCCTTCCACAGTCGACAGACTTCCCCATGGTCAGCCTGCAGCTGATGTGTAAAAGGACATACTGCTGCTGTGGCTCAGTTTTGTTTCTTGGATTGTGGATGTTTACACCTGACTTCTCCAGGTCTATAGAGCATGGCCATAGCACCATCCAAACAAATTATGACCTATAAACCCGTCTGCTTGTCCCCGGTCCTCTGCAGCTCTTGATGTGAGTGCAGAAAGCAGGGAAGGAAAAGAGCAATTTCCATGAGTTGGGATATTTTTTCAGAGCACTCTGCTGTCACCTGCACCCAACCATGGGGATGGGGGCAAGGCCATGTCACATAAGCTGTTTTGCAAAGCCCCAAAGCTGTCCTTCTTTAGTTTTCCATCTGTACAACTTTGCAAAGAGATACTTTTAAATAATAGCAAATAAACTGAGAAATAAACTGAGAAGGTAACAACATAAAAGTGGTGACATAATGACATTTTGTATGAAAAGAAATTTTAATCAGTAACTACAGGCTAGGCAAGCAACTCTGGTAGGCTTTACTAGGAGATTTTGCTGAGAAAAGAAATGATACATGCTGCTCACTGGTTGTCTGCCTTAATGTGTCTCTCAGGCAGTGTTTGCTTTCATATCTTCTTTTTTGGTGCGTTTGTGAAACAGACACAGACGCTTGTGCTTCTGCTCTGCTCACCTTTGCTGTCAGTCAAGCACCTTTTGCAGTGCACTTTTCATAAAGTCGGAATAAAACATCATTTTGCATTTGTCAGTCATGTCTGGAGGTTCTCCAAGGTCTGTTAACCATTTTAGTGTGAAACCCATTTCACTTCTGCAGTAATATTTTACTACTTTGTAGATGGAAAACCTGATTGCGTTCAGGTAACCTGTCTGGGCAAGCTGAAATTTGGTGATGTACCATAATTAGTGAACCTACCCTTTAGTCCAACTGCTCATTATGTGGAAATATGCAGGAATATCACCTCTCTTCTTGACTGTCTCTCCCCCTTTTGCACTGGCTGCTGAAGTGTGAACACCGGCTCGCGTGATGGAAGAACTGCTATCTGCCACAGATTTATGTCAATGTTTTGGCTCCATCTCATCCTAAAAACTAGGATTTTTATTGAGAGTGAGAAAACTGACAGCCAAAATTAGAAGCTGTAATTTTCTCTCAGGGTGGGAAAACTGAGCTTTTCAGTCAAAGTAGGAATATGCTAAAAGCACAATTAAACTTAATAAGTCTTCAAATAGCATTTGGATCTCTTCAGCTCGCCAGAGCTCTAAAGAGAAGGTTCTTTAGAGAAAAGATCGTCACTGTTCATGGAGGAAACTCTTCTAATCTTCTTATTTCTTGGGTTTTTTCAAAGCATTTCTTGAAAACCTGAAAAATTCTACCAAATTCCCCTTGCATGATCAATAATGTAAACTACGCCAGATTTAATAAAGCCAGCATAATAAATGAGCCACGTCACAGGACTTATTATATGACTGTTGCTGTTTATTGGTATTGTTTGGTTCCAGTAAACTCTAACCTATTCTTGTAGTGTAAAGTTACAAATCAGGTTTGCTTTGATCAAAATAACTCTAATGTGTGCTAGCAAAATGTGCGTTGACACATTGCAATGAATCCTGCCTATTTGAAACCAGAGCTCTGTAGGAATGTGCTGTGAAGTACCATAAAACAAGTACGAAATGCAACTGGGAGAGCTGCATCTAGCATTAGTCTCAGTGCTGGGTTTGCCTCTCAGACCATGCACAGGTTCAGCTGCTTCAGTCCTGTGGGTGGTCACAGCCAAATGTCCATATACCCCACAGCTGTGCAGTGAGACTTCAAACAGATGTTGCTGAGATAGAGAAGCATCTTGAAATGATCCATTCTCTAGAGTTTGCTCTTCCACTAAAGCTGCCTCTTCTAACTGCTCCAGCCCATCCAGGCTCATTCTTCACACTGAGCTTTTCAGTTTGTACTGGCAAAGATTTTCCTCATTAGCTGCTAAAGAATAATTGCACTTTTCCAGACTTGTTTGTTTTCTGATGAATTACTGTGGTGATGTTCTAAAGACATAAAAGGTTATTTATTTCTAGAACTATGAAGTATTTCTTAACATTCCAGGAGTACTTTGTATGCTTTACTGCTGTCTTTGCTGAAATATAGCAGCAACAAGTGATTTCTACTCCACATATGCCAGCTAAACCAGAAAAACAGTGTCAGGGAGAAATATTTAAGATGCTGGAAGGTGCAAGTTTTAGAAGTATTTTGGCCTTTTAGTGACAATTTTCTCTCTGTTGTTTTAAGCTCACACTTTTAATCCTGTACATTTTGGATGTTATATTTGAAGGAGAAATATAGATCAAATGAGTTTGAGGATAGAATAGCCTCCTGTTACTTACACACTGCTGGGGCTTGAGAAAAATTTGCGTTCAGCTGAATGGTGGGACCATTCGAAACTCTTGAGTCCCCTGCTCCTTGGGTGGACCATGCATGTGACACCAAGTTCTCGCTCTATCTAGCTCAGTTGTTGATCCATTTGACCTCACAAGTGAAGATGGACCCATCCTTCTTACAGTGAAACTTTCTCGAATGCAGGATGTTCCAGATGAAAAAGGTGTGTAAAGAGCACTGTTGGTGCAGTGCTGTACTCATCTTGGCATGCGTTTTGCAGCCCTAATGTTTCTGGATCTGAAGGCTTTGTGGTTCTCTGAACCCTAAACCTAATGCTAAGACTAATCTTAATGGTACCGTAATATTGAGGTTGTGTGATCCAGCACAGTCAGTTTTCCAGGCAACAGAAGTTTCTTAGGAGCAATGTTAATGATGTACTGTTATCCTCTTTACATGACTTTTGCAGACCCAGTGTCCCTGGAACTTTAGGCTTCATCGCTCCCTGAACCCTAACCCTAACCGGAACCCAAACCTCGATGACAACATAATTCAGAGGCACACGACTCCAGCACCATAGATGTTGCTCATGAGAAAGCTATGTAAAGAGCAATGTTGATGCACTGCTGTACTCATCTTGGCATGCCTTTTGTAATCCCTGTGTCTCTGGACCGGCAGGATTTGTGGCTCTCTGAACCCTAACTGTAAGTTTAACCCTAACCCTAAGTTTAACCCTAACCGTAACTTTAACCCTAACCGTAACTTTAACCCTAACCCGAAATCTAAACCTGACTTAATGAGACTTTGGATCAGAGGATGAGTTACGCAGCATCACATCTGGCCAAAGAGAAAGATGTCCAAAGACCAATGCTGGTGCAGTGCCCTTGTCAGCTTGGCATTCCTTTTACAGCCCCAGTATCCCTGGACTTCAGGCTTTGTGGCTTTCTGAACCCTAAACTAACACTAACTCTAATCTTTAAGAAACCATAACATTGAGTCTGAGAGATCAAGCACAGTCAGTTTTCCGCATGAGAAAGGTATGTAAGGAGCAATGTAGGTGCAGTGCCGGACTCATCTTGGCATGCCTTTTGCAGCCACAGTGTTTCTGGATCTGTGGGCTTTTTGTCTCTCTGAACCCTAACCCTAACCCTAAACTTTAGGATACCACAATACTGAAGCTGACGGCTTCAGCATCATGGGTGCTCCAGATGAGAAAGATGTGTAAAGACCAGTGTTGTTGCTGTGGGATATTCATCTTGGTATGCATTTTGCAGACCCAATGTCTGTGGACCTGTAGGCTTTGAGGCTCTCTGAACCCTAAGCCTAATTGGAACCCTGACATAGATTGCACCATGATTGTGAGGCTCACATCTCCAGCACCATGGTGCTGCTCATGGGCAAGGTATGCAAAGAGCAATGTTGAAGCAATGAAGTACTCATCTTGGCATGCCTTTTGCAGCCCCAGTGTCTCTGGACCTGTGGGCTTTGTGGCTCTCTGAACCCTAACCTTAACCCTAAGCCTAAACTTGATGACACCATAATAACGAGGCTCACATCTCCAGCACCATGGGTGTTTCTCATGAGAAGTGTGTGTTAGGAGCAATGTTGGTGCAGTGCTGTACTCATTTTGGTATGCCTTTTGCAGCCCCACTCTCTCTAGACCTGTAGGCCTTGTGGCTCTCTGATCCCTAACCCTATCCTGAATGGCTTGTGGAACTGAGACCATATGTTTAAAAGTAATCGTTCAGCATGCTCCTGGCTGACAAATTGTCACTCCATTAAATAAATTTACACAAAAGATTAATATAGGATAAGTCGCATATGTAAAGTTCAGGAAGTTCATGAATATTTTCAGGATAATGGCTTTCATTTCCCTGTGAAACAGGCTGAAAACTTACAAGCTATTTTCAGCTCCAGTTTCTTTTACCAGACCATTGTATTCTGAGGAATATATATATCAGCATTTCTCAGATTGAAAATGGCTCTCTCAAGAGCTGCTGCATTTCAACCCCATGAATGTTCACTGTTTTTCTGTGTCTTATCACAGTACTGGGAGCAAATGTATTGGAATACATTTGCAGTGGCTATGAGTATAAGTAGTATTCAGGACTACCTGCAAAGCATCAAACTTTTAGTCACATCTTAATGAAATCTTTTCATACGTAGTGATGCCGTATATTGTATATTTGTGTCATATATATATTTGTATATTTGTATATTTGTGTCAGATACACATGACCCAACCTGAGCTATAAAAAGCCTAGGCTTCTCCCATACAAGTACCATCAAAAAACCAACAGTTATTCAGTAGGTGGAAAAAAGGAAAAAAGTGTGGGCAAGTTAAGATTATTAGTACAAGCCATTGATAGTTATAATTTTATATAAAGAGCAAATTGTGGACTATAAATCAACTTATGTCTCTTGTATGTAATTTGCATGTAATTTTGGTAGTATCTGTATGTTCTACATAGCTATAGTGTAACTTCATGGTTATGCTAAGGCCTTTAATGATACTTCTTAAATAGTCCCTGGTGCTTTATTTTTTGTATAAACTCGAAGAATTTTGAAACATTGTACATATTATTTGACCCTTATTGAGAATAACTATGTTACCTGTGTAAGGCTAGTGAATACTACCCAAGCCGATTTTCGTAAATTGTCTCTTTAATCTCCCATTTACTATTCTCCTTGAAATATTATGTGTGCAGCTGTAGGCTCTGAAAAAGAAATGAATGAAAAGAAAGCAATGCCTTAATATAAGACCCCACTTTATTTTGTCATGGCAAAACAGAAGTAAGTTTAAAACCAAAGTAGGACAAAACTTCAGCTTAAGGCCAGGACTCTTCTCTCTCATGAGTCAGTCCCTGGGAGCCTTTGCCTCCTGGGAGATTTAAGACTGCGAGAGAGGCACCTCTTTTACCTTTTCCCTTATCTAAGCAAGAACAGAAAATATGTGCTACTGGCCCCATCCTGCAGTGGGGCCATGCATAATATAGAGCCTAACATGCTTCCCTCCAGTGCTTTATTAAACACTTTCCCTTGGCTGATTTTTCCCCTGCTTTTGTTATAGGTGTCCTCTCACTCACTTTGCAACTCCTGGAAGAGCACACACACACAAATCAAAATAAGTTTGGAACAAAATATTTATGTGACATGCTATCAAACGCCTTCCCATAATTTATGTATGACAGCCACCAGTTTTCTGCTACCTACTAATTTTTTTTAATCCATCCAGAAAGCAATCAGGGTGGTGTGACAAACTCTATCATGGGCTGCTCATCGCTCACAGTTTCATTACCCAGTGAAGGTCTAGTGATTTTTTTGTTGTCACATTTATAATAATCATTTACAAGGAATGGAAGTTAAGAGTTCGTCATAAGTGTCAATTCGTCTCTGTCAGAGACCCAGGCTTCATAGCATTTAAAAACATTTCTGTCATTCACTGTTTGCAGCAGCAGCAATAATATTAACTGGAAGAGAACTCTTCACCGTTAATTTTCTGTCACCTCCGAAATAAGTATTGAAATACATTTCTCTTTGCTTGGCCTTGGCTTTTGTGTTCTCAGCATGTGACCATGGCAGGAGAACAAACACATATGTTATTAATATTTTACCAAGAAGGTCAATTCAAATAAATCAAAAAGTGATTAACACTAAGATTTTCCAGTTGGGGGTAAAAAGACACCTGGTTCTCTTAATAAACTGTATTTAACTTTTCTTTCACGATAATTAATCCTGTTTGGCCCCCTAAAGCACTCTGGTCCATCTGGTCATATTGCCTTCCTTGAAAGCATCCATTTCTCTCTGGATAAGAAGTGAGTGGTGTGTGGGTCTCTCAGCTCTGCTGCTCTGAGAGCTCTTCTTCCCCAGTGCAGATGTATTCAATTTCTTGCTCCATTTTCAAGCCCAAATTGAAGGACTGGTGTAAAAACCCCAGCCTGATTTTGTGTTTGTTTCCGTAACAGTTCTAGTTGGTGTTGCGACATTTTTACCCTTTACCTTGCTGTACCTGTAGCTCTAGTTTCACGTCTAAAGTCACTGTGTCAAGCCTCTGCCTTATATCTGACTTTCGAAAACTGAGAGTTCTCTTTGTTTCAGACTGGAGGTTTCCTGTTCGACAGCTTCTCAGAGGCAGCCCTACTGCCTGTTTGCATCCCTCCTGTGCACCCGTGGTGAAGTCTGATGTCTGATGACCCTCATTAACCTTCTTTCAAACGCTGGGAATTGCTTCACTGTTTGATGCTTGCTTCAGGCTGTGCATGGTACCCTGAGAACTAAAGCACCAAACTCTACATATGCCCCTCTGATGAGTCTCTTAAATAATTTTTGACTCTTTTCATCGATGTATCATCAGGAGGGTATTCGCTGCTCAGGTATAATTTACATGGTTGTTTTCTGTTGGTGTGTCACAGGTGAGTTCAGGAGAAGGATATTCAGCTACCATCCAGCCTCAGAATCAATTTGAGTATGAGTTAATCTTGTTTTCCTCTTTTTCCTCTGATTAAAAGCTTTTCCCACATATTCTATCTGTTACACAGACGTCAGTACTTCAGGCTCTGTGCTACAGTTATGGTCAGCGATTAACATACCAAGCACTTCAGTGTAGCCTGTTGTCATGTACTTGACTGTTTTTTGCTGGCAGTCAGTGCCTGTGGATGCAGAGCAAAGACCTGCTTTGCCTTTTCTTCCTGCAGCTGCTCTCTGGTTTCCAGTCCCAGCTGTAAGGGCTGCTCCATTTCCCTAGTCGGCACACTTGCCATTTTCTCAGCAATGGCTTGGGAAAGGGCTCTGCCAGGGACATGCCTCTGGTGGTGCCTGCCTTCCAGGTGCTCTGCTCTGAATTATACATCTCTGCACAGCACCGTCTCTTCTTGGTTCATGCCAAAGCCCCTTGACTACAATTCTCTCTGTTTGGCAATGGAAGCGTTACTGCTGGTAACAATCCCAGGGCTTCCAGGATTCCAGCCTCCTCTCCATAGGAAAGGTCTGATCAGAAGTCAGCTCAACATCCAAGTGACATCCTTCTCAGGGGCTTTCAAGATATCTAAACTCCGCCAAATGGGTGATCTCAGATGAGCGATGTCTTATCACCAGATTCTGTGGCAATTCCATGAACTCAAGCTGTGTCAGTGGTTGGAAGCTGCCTCTTCTTGCCTTTTCTAAACTTCTGGGTACATCACTTCACAACCTCTGAGAGGTTTCTGATACCTTGAGAACCAGTTAGCACTGTGGATTCTTTCTTTTGATGTGCTTTAGAAAGGATTTAATCTATTTGTTGATTCCTTCTGCTGGTTGTTCCTTGCATTATTTTTCAGCTTGACCAGTTGTATTTTCTTACTCATTTTTCCAGACTTGCTGATCTTTTCTGTTTTCTTCATTTGAACTGTCCTTGTTTGGCCATGTGGGCCTACTCTTTTCTTTAACTCGTAGTGTGCGTGGATCTGTTTCTTGGCATTGTGCCAACCTGCATGCTTTGTGTAAGTATTTAGTTTCACTGGAAAGATTTAAGATTTCCGACAGATAGGAAGGATTTTGAATTTAAATGAAATGTAGTCTGGTGCCTTCAAATATAGTCTGAAAGCAAATGTTCCCTTCTGAAGCAGCTACAAGACTTGCTGAAAAGGTGCCTAATGTTTCAGCCAATGTAAAACCCAGTCAGACTTCAAAACTGACCAGAGCTTTTACCTTGAGATCATAGAATCATAGAATAGTTAGGGTTGGAAAGGACCTTAAGATCATCTAGTTCCAACCCCCCTGCCATGGGCAGGGACACCCCACACTAAACCATGCCACCCAAGGCCTCATCCAACCTGGCCTTGAACACCGCCAAGGATGGAGCACTCACAGCCTCCCTGGGCAACCCATTCCAGTGCCTCACCACCCTCACAGTAAAGAATTTCTTCCTTAGATCCAATCTAAACTTCCCCTGTTTCAGTTTGAACCCATTACCCCTTGTCCTGTCACTACAGTCCCTGATGAAGAGTCCCTCCCCAGCATCCTTGTAGGCCCCCTTCAGATACTGGAAGGCTGCTATGAGGTCTCCACGCAGCCTTCTCTTCTCCAGAGAAGTTGAGATCTCACAACTGAAATGAAAGCAAATAAAGGACTGACTGTAATAACCAGTGGATACAGTGTGTGGGTGAGGCTGTGGGATAATGGACATTTTCAAAGGCCATGAAGTGGCACAGTTGCCATAGCCACACCAGTACATTTAAGTCTGCAAAACAATATATCAGTGCTCTTCTTGGTATTTTATCAATCTTCCAGCCACTCTAAGGTCTCAGGCTGAGAGGCAGTATAGTTTTTCTTCCAACTTATTTTTTACCTACTGTCACACAAAGTTTTACAGTGAGCTGTCCAAAAAAAAAATGCTCACCATTTGCAGGCTCTTACTACGCATCAAAGCATTTCTTCCAGTTTTCCTTCTTTTATCGCCGCTTGAAATAATTAAAAGTCTGCTGCTTAAAAATCATTACTGACACTGCTCATTCACTAAATTTTATTCGGTTTCCTCCGAAGTCTCTGGGCTGCTCCAGTCCCAAGAAACTCCACTTCGAAATAAAAATGAACCACGGGAATTCAGCAACAGTAATGACCGAAAAAGCAGATCCTCTGATATCCCTCATTTCCACCCGGCATCGTGCTGCAGAGGTCTTTTTGCACCTTGCTCACAAGCAAGGCTTCCAAACCCAAGCAAATTAGATCTTATCTGCCTTTCAGCCACTGAATTTGTTCCTTCTGTTTTTTTTTGTTTCTGCTGTGCCTCTCTCCAGACAGGGGCAATTGACAGAGAGCCAGCAATGAGCTGCTTGTGTTCAGTGCTCAGGTCAAGAGTGATCTTTCCTAACTTACACATCTTAGCTGTCAAACAGACCAGCAAAGCAGCTACGGTCCGTTTCAGTGAAGCCTGCAACTCCCCGTGGTCTGCACCGTGCTGCCCCTATCAGGGCTGTGTCTGCACTGGGGCTTCCCAGCACTTCCACTGTCACAGCAGAAGACATCCCACATCTCCCAGACCTCTCACTGGCATGTCCCAGTTTGAGGGACTGTGTGGTCACCATGCAGAGGAAACTCAGCCAGTAACAGGGTTCAGAGTGGAACCTGCAACCACCACTTTCGATACAGGGGAAAACCCCATGGCCCATGAACACATTCTTTGCAAAGCAGCCACTTCATCTCTGATTTCTCAGGTCTGCTCCTCAAGGAAAACCTGTAAGTACTTTTGAAAGATAGGTCTAGGAATGAAAATTAGAAGTAATAATGAGAAAAAGGTGGTTGTAACAGAGATGGTGCATTTGTGTTTGGTTTTATAACCTCTCCATATCAGTTATAAATGATTTTTCCAGCTGTTTCCCTAGGAGATGGCTAGCTGGGTCATCTCTCACCCTCTCTTCTTTTGCTGCACCAGTGTCAGCTATCAGCTTTTAATTGGTCCAGCCTGTATGCATCCAGTTAAACTCTGAATGGTTTTCCCATCTTGTATTTAGCTTTGGGCACTCAACAGCTTGTCCAATTTTTCAATTAATCTAATAAAATGTATGTCTGCAAATGTAATACTTTTTCTGGACTGTGACTTTAGATAGCTGTGGTTACAGCAGAGCACTGCAGGTTTCTAATGATGCTGGGGTTTCTCCTGGCATAGCCAGCCCATGGGTCAAGTACCTGTTCTTTCACCGGCCTCTGTCAGCCCAGCGCTGCCCTATGATGTAAATCATGAAGACATACTGAGTATAAAGGTAGCTTGAATTCGAACAACAGTGAATAAACATGTGCCGGGATAAAAGTTGAAGGCGACTGGATAAAGATTTACAATAGTTCATGACATTTGTTTGCATATCTTCGTTTGGTTATTAGAGTTATGTAAAACCCGCCAAAATCCTCCCCCCAAAAAAACCCAGAAAAAGGCCCAACAACACTCAGGAGTTTTTATTTTTAACTTCAATTTCCAAAATTGCTGTAAGCAAAAGTCTCACTGAAATACTGTGGAGCATCTGCTTTTAAAGGCATGATAGCCAAAGATATTTAGGCATTTAAGAGGAAAATATGAAAACAGGAATTCTCAACAGAGTTGGTATACCTCAAATGCTGTTAAAAATGCAAGAATGAGGTCTAAGGGATCATTGTCTCTTTACTCCCAATATTGTCCTTTTAGAAAAAACCCAATAATTTATTAATCTTCTGAAATTCCAGCACACTTTCAGTTACATAATAAATAAATCTATAATTTTAAGATATTATTTTAATTTTGGGGGGTTCCTACCTGAAATGCTGGGAAGTTCAGTTATTATGTTGCACGTACCATTCAGTTAAATCTATTTTGTAATTGAAAATACAGGCATTTGTGCCAGACTTATGTATTAGAACGCTGAAGAACAGATGTTAAATTCTAGTTATTCACAAAAGGCTTCTTTAGTAGTGGATCCTTGCTGATAAAGTTTGACATCTTCCTATTTGGAAAATTATCTTTAATTGAAGCTATTTTGAATAATGTTGAGGAAGATGAGAGATGCATCTCTTACATCATGCTGTACTTTATAATGGGTTTATAGCTACTATCAATTTGTCTAAAAGTCAGAAAAACTGACTGGTAAATGAGAACATTAAGTTCCAGGTTTCTGGTTCATTACTGAATGTGAACAATGATCTTTCATCCTATTACTGGAATAGATAATGGAAATGTAGGAATACAGAGTAGCCGCAATGTGAGGAGAGTGTTTGGTTTTTTTTTCCATAAACATCACCAGTATACCCTTTCCATCTGCCCTGTCTGGATTGCAGTAGATTGCAGGCTGGCCAATTAGCCACATTAACAGCTAATCTGGGGTGGAATGAGTCAGTGGAGAAAACTGATGTCTTTGTGATCTCTTTTTCAAATTCTCTGTTTTTGTGGGTTTAATGTGATAGTCAAATTAATATGGGAATATGCATATCTGGCAACCATTTTGTTCTGTATATATACTGATGATTTTGAGTTAAAAATGTATCCACATAGACATACCTCTGTGTTAACACAGTGTAGGCTGACTCTCTAGCTGGAACAACAATCAGTTGTTCAATCAACCCCAGTGATTGAACCCCATACCTTATTATGAAACAACCCCATACCTTATTATGTGAGTGAATCAACCCCATACCTTATTATGAAGGATGGTTTGTAGGTAGAAAATAGAAACATCATTTCCTATTCCACTGTAAACACAAATTGGAATAAAAATATCTTTGTTATGAAATGAGTTATTCTGTACTCCCTAGGTTAGTACTAACAGTTTGACACTTATCCTAGACCCAGCACAGCAGAAATAAGCTTTTTAAAAATAAGCAGTGTTATTTGAAATAACAAATTTCAACACTGCTTAAAGAAGATGCACATGGGAACACCTTTTCATCCCACACAAAGAAACTTCAGAGACTCAATCTGTGAAACTATTAAAACAATTAAAATCCGCAGCTGAATTTAAGAGGAAAAAGTTGGTTTCTTTTGCCTGTTTTGAAATGTGAAACTACTTTCTGGTACAAACCTTAGAGAACAGAAGACAGTTTTATAGAAGCATCCATTCATAGCACTGAGAAAGATGAAGCAAAATGCGACCTACTGCAAACCCGGATTCATTCTTTATCCTTTCTTAGAGGATGTGTGTTTGTTTAGTTCTGTTTGCTTCTCATCCACATAAAAGTGTCGTCAGAATGACAACATGGATTTTGAAGATACTGAAATTCATGCCATAGTCCTCAAACTTAATCAAGAGTCTATAAAAAGCTGAATAAAACATTGCTTAAATGACAGAATGAGGAAATCAAAAATGTGCCAAGTTTTCTAGAAGTTTTACTTAGAATGCTAAAGAGAAAAATAATAATAACCTCCACTTCGTTTGCTTAAAAACAGACTGTTCACAACACTGAGGAAGCAGTATGTTGGGCTTTCCCTCCTGCAACACAATCTTCCAGAATTCCAGCTGGCCACTGCAGGAGAACTTTCACTACATAGGTAATTGCAGTGGCATCTGCAGTCCATCAGGCTTTCCTCGCAGCTCTTTGGTGGTGTTGTGGTTTAAGCCCAGGCCGTAAAGCAGAACCACACAGTCTACTCCCCCCCCACCCTTTCTTCCCCCGGCTCCCGGAGGAATTCAGAGGAGAATCGAAAGAATGTAACTCCCACGGGTTGAGATAAGAACAGTTTAATAACTAAGGTATAACACAAATCACTACTGCTACCACCAATAATAATAAGGATAAAGGAAATAACAAGGGAAGAGAATACAATACCACCTGCCGACTGATAACTAGCCCGACCCAGCAGTGAACTCTCCCTTCAGGGTAACTCCCAGTTACATCCCGGGCATGACGTGCTGTGATATGGAATACCATTTTGGCTACTTTGGGTCAGGTGTCCTGTCTCTGCTTCCTCCCGGCTTCCCATCCCCCCTGGCAGAGCATGAGACTCAGAAAGTCCTTGGTCAGGCTAAACATTACTGAGCAGTAACTAAAACCATCGGTGTTATCAGCGCTGTTCCCAGGCCGACAGTCAAAATCACAGCACTGCACCAGCTACTAAGAAGGAGAAAAATTCACTGCTACTGCTGAACCCAGGACAGGTGGCAATCTCTGCAGTAGCAGGGATCTGTTAATAGAAGTATCCTGCTTGCTGTGCCTCAGAGGGGTGGCCAGGTTTGCATTACAAGAAGTCTAGTGAGAGGCTTGATCTGCCATCTCACGTCTTGTGGTTTTTTCCCAATTCTGATGCCTTAACTTGCAGAATTTCACAAGGATTCATGCTTTACTTCATGCTGTTTGACATCAGTGCAAAGATACACAGTTGTTATGAACACAAAGATCTGGGCTAAAATTATCTTTTTTGGTAAACCTCTAATTTCTTCTGGCTGTTTCTATAAAAGCCAAGTGACCAGCTGCCTAGACACCAGCTAAGGCCCTGCTTGGCTTGGCCAGTGGGATATCAAGCACTCCACATCAAAAGCTGCATGATCAGAACACTGTTATCACTACCTGGTTGGCTTTCTACTGGCTTTTTAAAATGCTTTGTGTGCTTGACTACTTTGTAAGAAGATCATTAAGAATTTCTTCCACTAATGTAAGGAAGTGTAGGTCTTTGAGGCTCACTGCAGTTCCTCTTGGGATGGAATTCCTTCTCAGAAAGACACTGCTACAAAGGACAACCTGACTCTGTTGGCACCTCTGTGAATTTGAGAAGCAGTAGTGTGGAGGTGGGGGGGGGAACTCCGTGCAAAATCTTGCTGTTCCCCACAGACAATGTTGCATATTGACCATGAGAGTGGCCTTGCAGAGCCCAGCATACCTGACCAAAGGGGACACTTTCCATCCTGAGCTGTGCTGTTGATTTGGTTATAAATCAGCAAGTGATTTATCCCCAAGAGCAGAATTAGCCTGTGCTGCAGTGAGCCTATCCACCCCCACCATTGCATTCTGATTGCGTAGCTGCTCCTCCCAAGTACCAGCTGCATGCACTCTCTTGGCACTTGTATTTCATCCTCACACAGCTACTCAGTGAGACTGAGTTTGACTCTGTTGTGCTTTCCCCCACTCCCTGGCTCAGTAATCTCTTCAACAACATTTTACTTTGGGATCTTCTGTCATAGGCTTTCCTGACATGTGATGCAGGTGAGCCTCCTAATGGTACTGGGGATTTGTCAGTGCTGTTACCTCTACAGGAGTTCTGGTTTTGCCTGTGTCTGTCTGCCCCAGGGTACTTTACAAAATTAGTGGAAGGATGGAAACAGTGAGACTATCAAGCTATTTGCGAATGATTTGTGAGCAGGGGAAGTACTGAAATCATTGAAAAAATTATCTTCAGTGAATTATTAGTCCTGCTCTAATTTGAAGTTTAAGTTGGAACACGCATAGTAGATTTCATGGAGGTTTTTCTCCATCATTCATCGTGATCAGCAGTTTACATACACCCCTTTTCATAGAAAAGCAAGTGATTTCATTCATAACTCAAACTTTCTCACATACTTCCTCCCCACTTCTACTCTGGCCAGAAAGTGCCAGCACTTGTTCTATTTATTCCTGTAGTTTGTTGTACGCTGTTTTGGATAGATACCCATGGCTAGTAAGGCATGATAATGCATGGAAGTGAACATGGAAGCAGCATTTGTGGCAGCTGAGGTTACTTCTCCCAGGTTTGGATACACACAACTGCAGAGCTGGGCTTTGAGAATAGTTCACGGTGGTAAACCTCTGATTTTCTTGTTGTTCCTGTTTTAAGCTGCACTTACACTGAAAATCATGGTTGTCAGTGGAAAGAGAAACCTTGAGAACCGCTGAGTCCCAGGACAGCTTAGGTTGCATTTCTGACAAGTGGCAGCTGTCTAAAAGTGTTTTATTTTTCTGGTAGCCTTGTTTGCCAGGCTGGAGAATCTGTTACTTTCTTGGTTGTTTGTTTTTTTTTTTTTTTTTTTTGTTTTTTTGTTTTTTTTTTTTTTTTTTTTTTTGAGCCAAAACCTGGAACTGTACAGTTTTTGGCATCTTCTCTTGGAAATTTGTTTCTTAGTTACAGCTCCAGTTCCATTTCTAAGTCTTGTTTTATGTCTAGTCTGTGTGGCTGCTGCAGAAAAGATGCTCTGAGTGGGTTTTATCTCAATCTATTTCAAAAGGAACTAAGCTTTTCTTATTCTTTTATATTTTATAGACTGTGTAATAGTTCCTTCAAGCTAGACTGGTAATGAGAAGACTGAAAGATTAATGCCAGCAGAATGTGTTTCTTCTACACACGGTAAAACAGTTCATCAGAAGAGATGCTGAATCCTCATATCTGAAGCCAGGTGGGCACAGAAGAGCAAGGGTTGGTGTTCACAAGTCCCATGGCAGACACAGTCACTGGAAAGCAGGAGGCACAGTCAGGTTCTGAATCATGTTAGATGCCTGTTGCAGGAGGAGGTGAACACAGGGGTTGTGTATTTCATACAGTACTTAGGGCTGGTCTCAAAAAAAGAAAAAACAGGGTTTTCTTTGGGTCTTAGCTAAACTTAACTATTGCTTTTGATCAGTCTTCTGGAATGTAGGAGGGACAAAAGACATCTGATGGTCTTGTCAAATCTTGGGTACCTGTGATGCTCAAGAGCAAAGACAGCTCATCAGAGTGTCTCAGGGTTAAGCTCCCAGGACTTTTTCTTTGCAGAGAATTGACACATCTATCTTTCCAACCAAGAGAGGCAGATTTTGAGGCATCAAAGCCTAGGAAATGGAATTATTTTTTTTCTGGCTGTTCCTCTGCTAGGTTGGCTCTATCTAATTAATTGCTTTGGCCAGATACACCCACTTCATCGCTGTTGTAACCACAACAGTGCTATCAGCCCTTGGGCATCACTGAGAAGATGGCAACAGGCAGCTGAGACCTCACCAAGAGCAACAATCTGAAGTGCAGCTTGCCAGCTTGCCTTGCCCAAATTAGGGTCAGACTGCTACCAGGCTTAGTGCTATAGGTAAGTGATTTTGGGAGCTGTTGCTCATGGAGAGCAGCCAGCTGTCCCCTCTCTACCCACACTGTGTGCAGGAAGGTGACCCAAAGGACAAGCCAACAAGCACGGTGGCTCTAGACTGAGTGGGAGCAGTGGGGAGAGGCATCTAAAGCTCAGAGCCTTGGGCTCATGTGTGGGATGAACATACTATGTGGGTAAATTCTTAGGCTTATTCTTAGTTGCTAACTTATTATTTTGGTAGCCACCCTTGGGGAAGTCAGTCTCCTTCAGTGAGTGGTGTCACCGCTTTTCAGGGCAGCCAAAGTTTGAGCCCAAAATGACCATTTGTCCACTTAACAGGAAGAGATATGCATAGCCTGGGGAAAAATACTGACTGCAGCCTGTGCCTTAGGAAGCATTCAGGAGGTCATTCCTTAGGCCCAGCTACCTACACCATACCTACAGCCATTGCAGCAACATCGTGATGTTGATATTAGGCAGACAAGGTGCTCCAGTGTCCTTCCAAGAAGACTTGAAATGTCAGGTTTTTGCAAGAGCAGGTTAGATTTGTCTGCTGTCTGAATGGTAGGAAATGCCTTCACCTCACAGTGCAGACATTGATGTATTGCCCCATGTAGACTGTTACAAGGATACTCACTCAAGTTAACCGCTACAGGAAATCTCTTATTCATGAGCAGAAGAAAGATGAGACAATGAAATTAAGAAGAGTAATGTGGAAATGGAAACAGAACAAAGGAGTGTAACAACAGCATGAAAAACATCAAAATGTGTCCAGGACATCTGGCAGATTGATGTGACTGGATCCAGATTTGGAATTTGTCGGATGGCTGAGGAGAGTTGGCATTCAGATTTCTCAGTCTATGTGAAGAAAGACCATATTTACGAAGCTGACTCAGCACCTTGCAGCCCTAGGCTGAGTTAATTTCTAGTCTTAGAGAGGAAAGCTTTAGCAATAAGCTAAGGGCAAGTTTGCATTCCAGCTGCTATTCTTCTACCTTTATACTCCCTCTGGCTTCTTGCCCATCTCCACTGCATCTCTGCCCTGTCTCCGCCCAAGTTTTGTAGGTACTTTTTTTTAGAAGTTTTTTTTCTATGCACCAAATCATTACTAATTTGAAAAATAATATGCAGCAGAACCAGGTAACCCTCATCCTTGGCGAACTCTGCAGAGAATGAATAGGTTGAATATACTTTGAAAGTGGTTTTCTAGCTGCAAGTTTGTGCTTCCTTCCACCTAATCGCATGAGAGTCTCTCTCCCACATCGTCTTGAGGATCATTCACATGCCTTGGCCCAGGTGCTGTCTGAGCCCTCATTGTCTGGTATGAGTGGTGAAAGCCTTCACACACCTAACTCCAAAACGAGGGGAGCTTTAAGAGGGTACCAATGCAGTTCTGTTTTTTGACCAGTGGGAGGCCCTTAGAGACCATCAAGTTGTCACAGTGTAAAAATTACACTTGGGGTTCATATAGACCTCTATCTGCAGATCTGCAAGTTCTTCAGGGATTTCGAGGAACAATTCTGATCCCAGTTTTAGGACTAGAGATGCAGACAGAGAGAAGAGGGGACTTCCCAGTCATTGTAGAATAAGTAAATGACAATAGTTTCTGAGATTTTAATCAATATAGAAAACGGTAATGTCCCTTTTGTCATGAATAGTGAATCATGTTCATAGACTTTTATAGTTGTTTTCTTAAACATTTGGCTTGCCCTAGGAGTTGCTTAAGTAAATTAACCTTTATAGGAATTTCTTTAATTTATCCTTATGCATCTTGTCATGTTGAAAAAAAATCCCAAACACCCGTGATTAATCTCATTCTTTTCTGGCTCCAGACAACCAAATATCCAATAGAGGTATGTTGTCTTTTTCCTTTGAACAGTTGCTTCAGACACTGAGCCCTTGCTGGAATTTTCTGGATCACCTCCTCTCTTTTCTGTGTGTTTTATTGATACAGGTTTGAAACATAGAAACTCCTCCCTAAGGCAGTCCACTTAGGAACTGTGATTTAGCCTGGAAATGTCTCTGTAGCCTTTTGATACAATTCATCTTCTAATAAGGAATGAAAACCTGCTGCGAGTTGCCATCTTTCATAAATGGGCCTAACTTTGGTCTCAGCTGCATCCAAAAAACTTGCTTATGATGGTATCAGTCTCTCCAACAGCTAGAAACTATACAGGATGTCAAGCAAGGAAGACTCCTTAGGCTGCATGACAGCTTTTCTGCTAGACAAAACATCCATATTTCAACTCTTGCAGAAACATGTTTATCAAGATTACGATAATGTCTACATTGATCTGTTTGCCAAGCTTGAAATGCTACTTTTTTTATTAGTAGATAAATGGAAAATGCAGAGGAACAGCAATACAGACTATAAAAAAAAATACCTTGAGTGGAATAATAAAAAGTCATTGTAATGTTCCAAGTCTCCCTCTGAAAGTATGGGAAATGACTTGTGTTAGGCAAGAATAATTTCTTCACATGTGTTCAAGGTTATGATAAAAGCATGTAAACTTATTGTAGATGTACAGCAATGGATTAGAAATTTTAATTCCTTACACACTCTGTTTGTGTAAACAGCCCCAACTCTCTCAGCCTGTCTTCATATGAGAGGCGCTCCAGTCCGCTGATCATCCTCATGGCCCTCCTCTGGACTTGTTCCAACAGTTCCATGTCCTTTTTATGTTGAGGACACCAGAACTGCACACAATACTCCAAGTGAGGTCTCACGAGAGCAGAGTAGAGGGGCAGGATCACCTCCTTTGACCTGCTGGTCACGCTCCTCTTGATGCAGCCCAGGACACAGTTGGCTTTCTGGGCTGCGAGCGCACACTGAAGCCGGCTCATGTTCATTTTCCCATCAACCAACACCCCCAAGTCCTTCTCTGCAGGGCTGCTCTGAATCTCTTCTCTGCCCAACCTGTAGCTGTGCCTGGGATTGCTCCAACCCAGGTATAGGACCTTGCACTTGACATGGTTAAACTTCATAAGGTTAGCATCAGCCCACCTCACAAGCGTGTCAAGGTCCCTCTGGATGGCATCCGTTCCCTGCAGTGTGTCAACAGAAACGCACAGCTTGGTGTCATTGGCAATCTTGCTGAGGGCGCACTCAATCCCACTTTCCAAGATCCCACAATCTTTGTCCATGTCACCGACAAAGATGTTGAACAAGACTGGTCCCAACACTGATCCCTGAGGGACACCACTCATTACTGGTCTCCAGCTGGACATGGAGCCATTGACTGTGGGGAGCGAAGGTGATAAGATTTGCATGAAAAACAGTTTGGGAATGAGCTCTGAGGCCTTAATGCTTGACAAGCCCTGGGTCTATAAGTTGGAAGGTTGAAGGGCAAGGAAGATGGAAAAACAAGCCTTGGGGTAATGGGCCAGGATGTAGTTATGGTGGGAATCTCAGTTGGAGGCCAGAGGATGTGGGGGTTGTGAAAGGGTCTGCAGCATTGTGATTGGACTATTTACCTGGAGAGTTTTACAGGGGCCAGTGAGATTGAATGTTGCATGTATGTGCAGGTTGGGAAAGTACCGAACAGGCGGATAAAAGGGCTTGGTTGTAATAAAGTTGGATTTGAGTCTCCTCATCAACTTGAGTCTGTGTCGTGAAACGCCACAATTGACTACACCACTTTGTGTGCGGCCATCCAGCCAGTTCTTTATCCACCAAGTTGTCCACTTATCAAATTGATTTCTCCAATTTAGAGACAAGGATGTGATGTGGGACAGTGTTGAATGCTTTGTACAAGCCCAAGTAGGTGACATCAACAATGTCCCTGCCCATGGCAAGGGGCTTGGACTAGATAGCTTTTGAAGGTCCCTTCCAACCCAAACTGTCCTATGATTCTATGATAGTTTTGCCAGTGTCAAGAAAATTCTTGCAAAATTATGGGATTTGACCTTCTGAATAGGAAGAAAACAAAGCATTTCAGTTTTAGCACTGTCAGTCGACTTCACACAAAATGCTACCTTTCAGCCTGGGCTCCACAAAGGCCAGCTGAACCCCTTTTGTAGTCAAGAGCATATTTCTAACCATCTAATTGCGAATATGGGTAGCCAGCTCCAGATAACAACTTCTGAAAACTTGATGGGTAAGGATTAATGTGGACAGTCCTGCAGGGAGCATGGCAAAGTGTGGAAAGGAAAGGAACCACCCTGCAGCCACTTCGGCTCTTGAGGAGTGCAGCAAGGTTTGCAAGTGCTAACTCTTAGGTGTATCACAGCTTCAATGAAAGAGGTACATACACTGACAGTTTCTGCTCTAAGGCTGCCCAGGTGTCAAAGTGTACCACGTCAAAGGCAGCAATTTAACAGCTTGATTAGAGGTTGCAAAATGCCACAGAGATGAAGAAAAATCCCCAAGCAGACAGCATCTGATAGGTTGAACTTGGTTCTTATAGCAGAAAATGCATAGTGACGTTTGCTGTGAGGTTGCTCTTTATTTCACAACAGCCCCATGCCAAGGAGGTAGATTTATTCTAAGTGAAGCAGCGGGGCAGCAGTCTGTAAAGGACACATCAGGGGTGAAAAGCAGGGGAAGATGGAACAGCATGTCACCAAAGGAGGAAAGTAGACAGAAGAAAGCATCTCCCATACCTTGGGCTTCCCAGGACAATGGGAGAGGAATAGGTGTAAAAGGAAAGTGCAAAAGAGAGAAGAGTAGTTAATATTGTTGTATTTTATTCTTACATTGAAATAATGGAAATAAAAAAAAGGCTTTTTGAAGAGACTTCAAGAAATCATGTAGTTCATTTCTCTCTCTGAGATGAGATCAGCTACACTTACACCCTTTCTAGCCAATGTTTGCCTAAAAGGATGTCAAGAAAAACCTCCAGGGATGGATTAGAAAATGTTGATGGAAGCTGTATCGAAGTTGAGTAGAGCAGAGGGGTTATTCTGCATGTTTTACAGGATTTAAGCAGCCTTGTATTACCTCTCGCTTTTTAGGTTTTGTTTTTGTTTTGTTTTTGTTTTCCACAGACTGACATTGCCAATGGCTCAGTGTTTGTCTTACAACCACCACTAGATCTTATTACAAAGAAAAAGAGTCTAGCCATGTGCTGTTTATCCTGCCTTTGTGATCATTTCTGTCTGTATAGCAAGACAGCTTGTCCCACTAAATTTCATCTCATTTTTTCCAGGCTGTTTCCCCGATTGGTCATGACAATTCAGAAGTCAAATTCTGCCCTCGAACATGCCTTCAGCCTTGCCTAAATCAGTGTGCCTGCAAGCTTCTTAAGTGCAAAGTGTCTTATCAGCTCAGTTAGTATAGAAAGTACTGGGCAAAACCGTATTCAAAAGAGACACCTGCTGAGCCCTGGTTGTTCTTTGACAACAAACACTTGATAGTTCCTTTTTGAATATTGCTTTCCAACCAGTTTTCCATCCACACAGTCCTTAGCTAGCACAGAACTCTTTTCAAAAGTGAAGTTCCGTGTAGCATCTATCTCTTCCTTTCCTCTCTGAAAAGTCTGTTACCCTGCCATAGGAGGTAATTAGATTGTTTTGATACAATTTGTTCTTGATAAATTATATTTAGTTGCCAAATCATTACAAACTTGCTTGTGCATGAAAAACCAATAACAACTGCTTTCGTACATGCCTGGAGATTTCAAACTCTTACAATTTTTTTGGTTTTAGATATTTATTTTATTAAATGAGAGGCTAACCAAAGGAGTTACAGGAGGTTTCTGTTTTCTGTCATCCACCATCAAACCTCAAGAGTCAAAAAGAGTGACATCTTTGGCCTTAGAATACCTACTTTGTTTCTTTAGCCTTCCTACCTTCTAGTTTGCTTTGATACCTGTGTTTTTACGAGCTTGGTTTGGGAAATTTAAGTCTTTTCAAGCAGTATGTTAACAGAAACCTTTAAGAGATGTTCTGGAGTTTTCCTGTTTTATACCCTTTGCAGGGAATCCTTTGTCAAAAATCTCGGACTTCAAATCCAATGCTTTTACATCACAGAGGCCATGTTTCACTGGGGTTCCCCATACATATATATGTAAGGACACATGTTACTCACAGGTTCCCAGATATGCTCTTTTATCTGGTCCCACTGCTGACAGAAAGACATAGTGTTCTTGCTGTCACCTGAATCCACTTGGTCCACCTCACATACAGTCTTCATGACCTAAAACCCAAACAAACAGAACAACCCTAGGTCCTTATATATATGAGAATTCAGATCAGCCTTCCTGTAAAAAGAATAAAAAAGAGGTAACTAAAAACTCCAGAAGAAATCAAACTTAATAGCAGAAGGCCTGTGCAGTCACTTGCTCTATCATTCCTGAGAATCCTCAAGATGTCCCCAGAGTTTTGAGCTGTGGTCAGCCTTGGAGCAGCATCACCCTCTTCTCAACACTACCTTTGCTTCTGACTAGTGCTCATCTTTTCCTTCCCTTCAGTAATTTACAAATAGGTTCTGAAAATACACACACCTAGTTTCCACCCAGAGTCATCTTTTTGTTATGAATACAGGCAATTTCTCCTATGGGTTCCAATAAGCTGACCATGTAAGTGCTGTTAATTGCTCTTGCTAGACCTGGGCATCTGAGATATCTCATGCCAAGTATTGATTCACTCTTAGCCAGTGCACGTGTTTGCTGTTTCCTTACTTTCTGCACTAGCCCCCTCGCCCAACACTATTGGTGTTTCCAAATCTGCTATTAGACAAAATGCTGCTTAAACATGTAACTTGGATACATTACCAGATTTCTACAGACGTGCTCAGTACACACTAACAATTGCTTTGTCTGTTGGAGTTACCATTCTCCTGCCTCTTCTTGGGTGTTAGTTGGCTGCCAGGGGTGCTGTACATCACAGGCTGGCTGGAAGGGGCACCTGTGGCTCATCTGGCAGAGCATCAGCCATGAACTGCTTTCTCAAAGGGCAAACAGGCAGCAGCCACCTTACAGGAATGGACAACCTTTCCAGAAAAAGAGAAAGAGCAGGCACAGGAATGAATAAAGTTTCTCCCTAAGAAAACAAATGTCACTTGGCTATGAAAAAAACCTGACTAAAAGAAGAATATGTGAGAGTGCTTCACCTTTTAGGAGAAAGAGATGTCAGAGATATTTTAAACCCAATATAAACTATATTCTGAAGATTGATCTTCATCACCTCTCCTGACTTTCTTCTGCTTAAAGAAGTATACTCTTTACTTTAAGTAGCTTTTCAGTATATATTTTCCCTAAAACATTCAAATCCTAAAGATTGGAAGATGTTCTAAAGGAAATATTAAATCTCTTTATCTAACTCTTATTTCATGTCATCAAGATAAACTTTGGTGTTTTTTTAAATACTTGAAATATATTTATTTTTATAGATTTATATTAGGACTTTTTAAACAATGTTTTATTTAATTCCCTTCTGATATGCTTTTAATGTGATAACATGAAGAGTAACATACAAAGAAGTCAGCTGAATTCTCCAGTCAGTATAATTGTTACTTGGCAATACATTAGCAAATACCTCACTAAATTCAGCCATAAGAATTGCTTCTCTGAGGTTTTGAAAAAGAAATTCTATTGACTGCGAGAGAGAATGGGCTATTAAACTCCATAGATTCTGTTCAAGAGCTAATCTGATATTGAGTTTCTATTCAAAGACTAGAGCTTAAAATCACTTTTCAGAAAATAGTTGAATAAATGAAAGTTATAGCTCTAAATATATCAGATAATTTCCTGAGAGCTCTTGGGCAATTTCTAACTTTACGTATTGCAGGTTGTATAACCAGGAGCTGGAGGGTGATTAACATCAGCCTGGAAATACAGCAATTGAATGAGAACGCAGCAGCTTCAGCCATGTCAAAAGGAGGCCCCAGGAAACTCCTCTCAGTGGAAAAAGCAGAGCTGAAAGTTTCCTTCAAACCAAGCAAAAAATACTTTCTTCATCTCCGGCATGTTGACAGTGCTCATCCAGTTCCCTAATTTCAACTCTGCAAGCAGGTGAAAGAGGCATTCTTCAGAGAGGAGGACAAAAGCAGCCTCAGCCTGTTATGAAACCTGGACCCCCTGCAGGGGTGAGGCATAGGGGACCAGCGTTTCTGCAGAAGACAAGGTGTTTGGAATGTGTGGTACTGGAGAAGGAGGAGGTGCATGAGGGGAAATAACTAGATTCAGTGCCCTGTGGCCCCACACCTCCTTGAATGGCTTGTCATAACTATTCTATTATTATTTTCAATTTAATAAATTTTGTCTATACGCATTTTCAGATTACTTCAAAACCAAGCAGACACACCAAGAACTTGCACCTTTAAAATGAATTTTGCCCGTATACATTTTGGTCAAACATAAGCTGTTGGATCTATGACAGGCATCTCAGTGCTAGCTTGGCAAAGAACTTCAGTCCATTTTGAGGGTCAATTTTATCTCAAAACCTAATCCCTCTCAGAAACCCTTCAAAACAAGGCATATAAAAAGGGAAGAGATTGAAATATTTATTATTTCTTGCTTGTGTTCTGTTTGGCTTTTTCTTTGATTTCTTAAACTTTGATAGAAGGCCATTTCAAATACTTGCAGTATTTAGCTTGTTCTTAATTTTCATGGATGATGATATGGTGGAAAGCCCAATACAACAACGACAACAAAAAAACAATTTCCCTGATTTAAGATTAAAAGCTTAAATATACTTTCTTTGCTTACTTTTTCTAGATTATTACATATTTTCTAAACAAGTTGTCTGGCACTCGGAATAGAAAGACTACTTTATGCTGTCACAGAAAGGTGGAAGGAAACAAGCCATGTTTTTTTTTAAACAGATTAAAGTTTGCTTCTTGTCACAATATGGGAGAATAACAGAAATATGGAAAAACCTTATAATCTGTGTCTCCCATGTTTTATGAGTCGAATTTTTTTCAGCGGTTTGATGCCTGTGTGCCTCTAAGTTTTGTTAAAGCCTATGTAGCCCCCATGTGCCTGCAGGTAGAAGTCTTAAAGTCACTTTAAGGTTAAGTATGTTTTTTTCAGTGTATTTCTGTGCATACTGAAGGTAAATATATATCCTTATAATGGTTTTGTACATGCCACAGTCTTAATTGTCCTATTTATTTTTATAACACTGACATAACATGGTTTATAGTCTAGCCACCATAACAAATGGACTGCGTAACAGCCAAAACCAGATAAATGCTGTCTCCATTAAATAAGGAATTTATTTTCCCAAATACCAATTTCTTGCTTTATGTTGTTACTTTTTTTTCCCAGGTTTTATTTTAAATATACTTAGTTGTGCTGTGATTTTTCTGGTAAATTCACTCTTCTCCCTGTTAGTAATTTCAGAGAATCTACACATTCTTAAACCACTGAATCAAAATTCTGTGACAATTTAAATGGTAGTTTCAAACAAATCAGAAGCAAGTGATTGCCACCTGTATACCATTACCTGTATGGAAAAAAGGTGTTAATACTGGGAGAGAAGCTACCCTAAAGTGCAAGTTATATGATTATAATAAGCTATACGAATGTTTCAAAAGACTCTTATTTGGAAAATTCCTGCTAGTTTGTGTCCTGAGGTTCCTTTTATGTGCCATTGGTGTTGACAAGCGTTTTCAACAGAGAGGAAAAGGACACATCAGAAATAAAATACTTGGTAGCTAGGTTACAGAAATGGTCAGAAAAAATAAAGCAAGTAATTCTTCACAGCTTAAACTGCTATTTGTACACACAGCTTTTGCTCCTTGCCTTGCCTTGCCTTCTCTTCCCTTCTTTTTTCTTCCCATCTTGCTTCAACAGTCTCTCTGACGCTGAATTCAAGGTAAGACAGGAGGACTGCAGTTGGTTTCTGGATATTACAGCCCTAAAGTGACCATGCTTGTCTAATCTGTATTTGCACATGCGATTTCCAAATTTGAAACTGATGCAACTGCCATGTGTCTTAAAAACTACCTAGGAAATCGTGGCTGCACGTTGTGCTTCTGCATAATTCTGAAAATATTTCTTAAAAATAGGCTTAGTCAGATTTATTCAAGCCGAGTATGTCAGACTCAAGGGTGAAAATCCCTGGTGGAATGGAATCTATATTACATAGTATTTCTGCTCAGTGGTCAGTATACGTAATTGTTGGATGGGAATCGGAGTGCAACTAGCCATGTTATGCCCTAAAAGAGATTATTCTTGGCGTTTGTGCAATACCAAAGGTAACATTATGTCAGCACTCCACTGAGGCAACTCTCTGCATGATATTGCAGTTTAAGATTATTTTTTTAATCTCCCATTATGTCTAAATAAAAACAATCTAGTTTGTTATTTTATGAGGCACTAGCATGTTAGCTATTAATCTGATGAATTTCTTTTCTGGTTATCAAGAAAAATGTTGCTGTACCACTGATTCTGTTTTCAAATAAGTAAGGCTGAAAAACAGCTGCTTTGTCGAAGTTACTCATCACTTTCTACTTTTTCTTATGAGGGTAAATTTTTCTTTGGGGTGAATATAACTCTTACTTCCAGAATTTATGCTCATGTGCCAAAATTCATTGTGTGACCAAGACTGCTCTTGTAGCCTCTACAGACCTGCCCAGCTTTGGACCTGCCACCAGACCCGCAGCAGGTACAGGTTGTTTTTCCATAATGGCAAACACCATTCTTAGGTCTGTCAAGGCTTCGTTTTGGAGATTAGCTGATAAATTGATACACCGTGTGCTCCTCACGGGGACATATCTGAGCACAGAGCTCTATCTAGGGTATTTTGCAGTAGCACTTGGAACTGTGCTCATCCTTCTGCAGTGTTAGTGCTGCTGCAAAATGCTATTTCCCATGTTTCCCACTGCTTTGAATGTGAGCCTGTCATGCTCCCTCCTCTGCTGCTGCTTCCAGGGGGTTTTGGTCTTTCTGCTTTAGGTGGAGAAAAGTCCTTTCTCTTCCCTTCCAGCGCCCCAGCTCACACTATCTCATCCCCAAAGGGGTTCCCTTGGACGCTGAACTGTTTTCAGCACAGCTGTCCATAAGCTGCAGAGATAGGGGACAGTACGTGTGAGAGGCTTCTGGAGGAGATGCTCAGTAGATTTTGGGGCAGAAGTGTTGGGCATATGGAGTGCCCAGTCAGGAGAAGAGCAGCTGGCTGGCCACAGGACATGGGACCAGGCCAGGAAAAATGCTTTCCTGCAGGTGAACAGGCATAAGGCTCGTGCCAACCCACAGTTAACCTATCCTCACAGAGAAAGGGGAATTTCAGCCAAATATTTATTTATACAACAATTGATGCAGATTAAGATGATGCTGGGCTTCCCAGGGGGTGAGTCCAGTCATACGATGAAAAGATGTGTGGAAAATATTCTGCTCATGATGTTCCCACCTGCTGTGGCTGCTGCTCAGTTTATAACTGGAACCTCTGCCTTTGTTTTTGCCACTTCGAATTGCAGCCGATGCTGTGGGAAGATAACTGGTTTTGCCTTCCTGAAGCTGTGCCTCTCTAGAGCCACCATTAACAGCCTCAGCTGGCTCTTTTCTTTAGCAAAGTAAAGATTAGTGCTGGCTCACTGATTAAAATGAACCTCAGCTTCACCAGCCACACTCTCCTTCACGACTCATGCTGGTTCTGTTCTACCCTGTCCTCTGTGTTTACAATCTTATAGTCATATTTGACAGATATTTGCCCTGAAACTTAATCACACCTACCATATATCATGTGCATTTTCTGTTATTAGGCCTGCAATTTCCTGCTGTCTGGCTGTGTCCCAACAGATGATTTATGACCCAGAAGTGTTGCTACTCTTGCTGAGAACTGACATTTCGTACTGTTAAGCACCAGCCCATTCAGCTACATTTCCCATACGCTTTAGCTCATCATTATGCCTCACATTGAGCCAAACATCAGCGAGGGTATACAGCTGCATCAGCTACAAACCTGCAAACACTGCAGCAGGGTGAGCTCAAGTCCCAGGGCTGCACGGTCCTGCTGTCACAGGCTGCTCTCTCCTTCCCACTTCTTCAGTCTCAGCTCAAGGGCTCTGATTTGCAGTTTGGAGCCACACAGAGCTCCCCTGATGAGCTGGTTTTGGCTGGGGTAAAGTTAATTTTTTTCATAGCAGACAGTATGAGGTTGTGTCCTGGATTTGTGCTGGAAGCCATGTTGATGGCTCAAGGATGTTCTAGCTATTGCTGAGCATCACTTACAAGAGCCAAGACCTTTTCTGCTCCTCACACCACCCCACCAGCAAATAGGCAGGGGATTGTACAAGTTGCTGAGATGGCACACAGCCGGAACATCTGACCCCAGCTGACCAAAAGGATATTCTATACCATATGGCGTCATGCTTCTCAATAAAATCTGTGGAAGAAGGAGGAAAGGGAGGTTGGTTTGGAGTGTTGGTGTTTGTCTTTCCATGTCACCATTATGCATGATAGAGTCCTACTTTCCTGGGGATGAATGAACACTTGCTTGACCATGGGAACTGGTGAATTAATTCCTCGTTTTGCTTTGCTTGTGTGTGCAGCTTTTGCTTTACTTGTTAAACTGTCTTCAACTCAACCGGTGAGTTTTCTCACTGTTACTTTTCTGATACTCTCCCCCATCCCATCAGCATGTCCAAGTGTCACGTCTCTAAATATACTTGATCACTTTTCTGATAGAACGACACTCAACGCTACAATCCAAAGCAAAAATGAAAGTCATTAAGGATATTACTGTAACTACAGCTGTGATCTGACCTTTGCAGAAACAATTTTTGCCTCATAAATCTGCTAAATAATAAACATCAGATTCCACAAATATGTCATAAACTTTATTTTCTGATACCATCTAAAGTCTACTCAACAAATCTATACTTCTACAGGACTCTGCAAAATTACTTTCTGGTTTTTGTGTACTTTCCCAGACGAAAAATTCGTCAGCATAAAACAGTTGACAACATTAGAAGAGCAAAATTTGCTAGAGATGACCTATTAGATCTCAGTCATTATAATATAATAAGTATGAGGCCAAAAGACCATAGTTTTGTTTGACATGTTAATTCCTTTATATCAGTAAATCAGTCTGTAGGCTGCACTGGAACATCCTCCTCATGAGCATGCATATTTTAGAAACATAGTGATGTGTCCTTACTTACTTCATTGTAAGTCATAAACCAAGAGAAGCACAGACATGCAGAGGGTTTCACTTGACCCATTACCCAATACCTTACAGGTGTGTCAGATTTGGCTCCTATCCTTTTCCCAGTGGCTCCCCAGAGACCTGTGAGACATCTAAATGCATGTACAACCATTTCATTGCCCTATCTCATCTTCGATGAGATATATAGTCAAGTCTCTGATGTTGTCACCAATGCACAAACTTCATGAGGTTTATGATGTCTATGACAGAAACCCTTCTACCTTATTGAAGTTTTCACTCACTTTTTTATTGTACCAGTATTCTGTTATCAGGGTCCTTACATACTAAAACATGTTTTCCAAAATCAAGAAACATTATGTGTCCCCTTCATATCTTAAGGCACATGTTTGCACTAGTTATCTCTGTGTGTGTGTGTGTGTGTGTGAAGAGGAGGCTAGGAGAAGGCCACATTAAGCTCCTTTCCCTGTTGCTTTTCTCTCTCCCCCCTCTTGGATGATCAGCTTTCCTGTGTAAGAGAGGCTCCGGGGATGCCGGTGATGCCTAGGCAAGACTTGTAGTATAACCTCTTGTGCTCTATGCAGGTAATGAGACCTTTCAATGTCACTACTTACCTGCTATCTAGGAAGCAAGTGCTGTTGGGTGAGGAAAAGCTCAAGATTAGATTATGACCAAATCTGGTGAGAGCATCAGACTAGTCACTACTCTGGGGATGACTGTCCTCATCCCCAGGCCAACATACATAACTTTTCTTGCTTTCTGCCATGAACCCCAAGATCTAGTGTTGGTTGGATAATAGTATAACTATTACATGTGTATATATATACCTATATATAATGTATGTAATATGTAGCATATATAAAAATATTATATATTATATATGTATATATGTACATATATATGCATATGTGTACATATATGTAATAAAGAATCATAGAATCATAGAATAGTAAGGGTTGGAAAGGACCTTAAGATCATCTAGTTCCAATCCCCCTGCCATGGGCAGGGACATCCCACACTAAACCATGTCACCCAAGGCTCTAACGCGGCCTTGAACACCGCCAGGGATGGAGCATTCAAACCTCCCTGGGCAACCCATTCCAGTGCCTCACCACCCTAACAGTAAAAAATTTTTTCCTTACATCCAATCTAAACTTCCTCTGTTTAAGTTTGAACCCGTTACCCCTTGTCCTGTCACTACAGTCCCTGATGAAGAGTCCCTCCCCAGCATCCTTGTAGGCCCCCTTCAGATACTGGAAGGCTGCTATGAGGTCTCCACACAGCCTTCTCTTCTCCAGGCTGAACAGCCCCAACTCTCTCAGCCTGTCTTCATACGGGAGGTGCTCCAGTCCCCTGATCATCCTCATACATATATATATATATATATCCTCCCTCTATATTATATATGTAGTATATATAGTTACATATACACATATGTAGTTACATATATATATTTAGTTATAATGAATTACAAAATATATGCTGTCCAGTGGCAAAGATTCAACCTGATTTTGACATTTGTGGTTGAGTATCTTCAGATCAGCTGGTGATGTGGAGGTAATTTTCCCATTTTAGTTCCCTCATTCTCTACTGACAGAGAAGATGTTAACAGCAGGCCTGATACTCAAAGGAGGAAACAGAGTCAGAAAATAAAGCTGGGGTTCCCCAAGACAAGTTCAGTGAGCTGCTCCTGTCCTTCTGATATGTAAAACACAGCTGTCTAACATTAGCAGTCTGATTTGGTGGTGTTGGACATAACTCACATACATAAAAACATTTCCACTGGGAGAAACTAGCATCAAAGTTAAGGGCAACATTCAGACAAATGTCACTAAAATAATATTTAAAGAAAGGATGCTGAAATAGTTGTGAAAATTTATGTTTTTTTCCACTTGTCTTTGGTATTTTCCTGAGTCACACTGGGAACAGAAACCTTCCAATACCAGAATCAGGTTTTGTTTTACATATATCCCATAATATGACAACTGTCTAGAGCTGCTAACAAGGCAGCCCTTGAGGAGTAAATGCATGGAGAGATGAAGTTAGATTTTACAGCTGCTGGGTGAAAAAAAATTGCAGCCATTCCCTGAAGTGATTCAAGTCATTCTCTGCCTATCTAATATGCAATAGGGATCCCTCAATCATGAAAAATCAGGAAGCACCCTCCTCTCTCTCTTCCTCCCTCCTTCCCTTCCTACTGAGTCCAGCTCTGTCAGTGGGATTCCTGGTGAACACTTTTCAGGTAATCCTCTAAACACTCTGGGGAAGAAGACATAATCTGCCAAGGTCATGGTCTTCATGTGTAAAGAACCATACTAAGTTCTTCTAGCAGGTGTGATCTCTTTCCTCCTTCCCTCCCCACTTTCTGAGGTGGCAGATTGTTTTCAAATTCAGACATACTTCCACTCCCACTTCCCCTGTTCCCCAGGACCTGTGATTTGTGCCATATTTTCTTAGAAATGCAGTTATCTTCCTTCAAACCAGTTGTACAGAAGCAAAAAACCAACCTCAAACACATTTCTCCTGTGCTATTCCTCTTGCTTACACCTGGTGTGAACTGTGAAGTCATTGTTACGGCATTCAAGCTTTCTCCCATATCTAAGTTTAGGTAAAATAAGCACATCTGTTCTACTCAGTAATAACAAAAAATGAAAGGAGATAGAGCAAGTAAACTCATCTTCTTCCAAAATGTGCTTCTATGTTTCTGAGTTTCTTCCTGAGCCCATGTCCCTGACATCATTTCAAGAAAGATTTGTACTTAGGCCTGCTCTTGGGCACTCGTGTTGTACCTTTGACAACAAATTGAGAAACTTTGTGATACTTTAAAGGGCTGATATAGGAGGAGGAAAATCCCACATAGAGGTAACTCTGCTTTTCAACCTCTAAGTACTGACAGCAGCTGTTTCACACACCTTTTTGTCACATATTTTTTTCCCTCAATGCTCTTTGCCAGCAGTACAACTGTTTTCAGGTATTTAAACAACTTGTAAAAATGAGCAGGAAAGAAAACAAGGCTTGCCCTTAGCACTGATCTGTGTTAAACAGAAAAAGAGTATGATAGCTATAATGAAGATTGCTAGTTAGAGGTCATGGCTCAAATACTTCTTAGCAGGAGCATTTGGCATCCTTGTTTAGCTCAGCTGTGTGTAAACACTAATGCACTCCTTTCTGCCTTCGTATTCCCTGCAACGCAGCCAATAACCCATATCATTCTCCTACATGACTTTTGTTTTCACATCAATCTGATGCTCAAAAGCAATATGGACCCCAGTTTCAAAACCTTCACTGAGAAAAATGAGCACTGGTTTCATATACTTTAGACTGCCAATTAAACATATCTCAAACTGCTACAACCTATTTAAATCTGAGAAGCTGCCTTTTCTTTTGAGTTATTGAAGCTTCTGGGTTGAAGTACGAATTTGGCAAAACTGAGGCAAGTATTGCTCTTCTATTGCTTTCGTAAATTTCTTTACCTTCATAGGGAAATAGTCTGTGATTTAAAGAGATTCAAATATTAATTTACAGACAATACAATGTAAAATGTATTAGCACTACTTACATCAAAAGAGCAGTTGTAAGCGTTTAAATTTCTTGCAGGAGTGAAAAAGAAATTTCTCTGTTGGATAAGAAGAGCTATCTCAAAGTGGAGTGGTTGAAAAAGTCTCAGAAAAAAATTGCAGAAGGAATAGTAATAAACAAACAGAATGAAATAGAATTCTCCCCAGTATTCTCAAAGAAGTCAGATCTGAAAATGCCAAAATATTATTTGTGATGTGTGTATCTCTCTTGAACCAGTCTTGCTACGAGAATAGAAAGCGCCAAAGGTAATGATAAAATTTAAAAAAAATAAAAAAGATCAAAGAGAGCAGCTGTCTTTTCTACCAAGAAAACAGGAAGAAATCAGTAGACTACTGGATAAACATGATGAAATTGAGAAGAGTTAACGTTTTCCAAACTCCCAAATGGAAAATTCATTGTCCTTATTAGAATTGCGTAAGGAGTCTGTAAGGAGATGTCATATCTGATTTCTAAAAAGGTTTTAACAAGTTTCCTCACCAAAGATTCTGTACATTTTTATAAAAGGAAAGTTTCTTTTCAGGTTTAAAAGCTTGCTAAAGGACAGGAGCAAAAGGTTAGAATAAAAAGTCAGTCTTTAAAATGGAAAGGTTACCGATGGAGTACAAAAAAGACATATATTTATAAATGATATGGAACTAAGAATGAATAATAAGGTGATGATGTTTGCTGCAGATCAGAGATTGGACAGGAAAAAAGGAAGTCTAACAAAGAGACTCTTGGAGGAGTTTTCATTATTGAGAAACCAGGTAGTAAAATAGCAAATGAAATTCAGTATTGATAAGATGCAAAGTAGGACACGTAAGGAAAACCAACTTTAACTATATTTACACAGTTACGAGAGCAAAATAAGCCATTATCATTCAGAACAGAGATTGTTCCTGTTCATGCTTTATAAAAAATAGTTCAATCTTGGCAGTGGTCAAAAAACCACAAATGACATGTTAGGAATCATTACTAAAGGAGTAGAGAACAAACCAGAAAACCTATTTATGCTCTGCACAAATTCATGGGTTGTCTAAATTTTGAATATTTAATATTGAATACAATTTTGGTCTTAACTCTCGGTATATTGTGGAAAAAAAAGAAAATGCAGAGAATGGAAACGAAGATGATCAACAGCCCAAGTCAGCCTCCCTGTGAAGAAATTAAACAGGCTGGGGCAAAACAGAAATGTCTGAGAGGGTATAAAACAGACCATAAAATAAATGTTAGGACACTGAAGTGGTTAAAGAACATTCATTTAGTGTTTTTTATAATCCAAATTCTAAGAGATATTCAGTTAGATTATCAGGTGTCAGTATAATGCAAAGGAGTGCATTTTTCACCTCAGTGAAATGAATGGTTACCAGATATGTGGGAACAAAAAATCTAGATGTGTTAAAAAAATATTGTACAAGGTGTGAAAATTCACCTGTTCCAATTAAAGACACACATAGCCATGAGCTCAGGACACCCCTAAGTCACAGGTTTCTAGGAGGATATGTGAAGAGAAAAAACACACTATATCTCTTCTGTTTCCCCAGTTTCCTAAAACTTTTGATATTAGTCTGCAGTAGAGACAGCATAATGGAGTAGATGGACATGTACAAATGTTTTTATGCTCGTAATATAAATCTTAAAACATACTGCCAATAAATGTGTGTATATATATTAAAAAAAGGAACAAGAAAAAGAGTATGTGCTGTGTTGATTTGTACAACTTTGTCAGCACATTTGTGGTGCTGTGCTCTGTAGAGATTACAGATGCTGCCAGCACTTATAAAAATAATCTTACCTATAATCTGACAGATATCAAGGAGTCATTGCTCCACTAGTGCTGGCTATTCTGCTTCAGCTGGCCTTCAGGATGCTTGGCAGCGAGTTCCTGTGATGATTTTTCCCTATAGTGCGATAATGAATTGGCCACTCAGAGTCAATTAATTCAAAGATGATTTTCACTGGGACTGGAAGACAAAGCTAATGTTGCGGGAAAGAATAAAAATAGGAACACTTTCGGTAGATATTCAAGTCCAGTGAAGTTCAGAGGGAGCTCTAAATCCAAACTGGCATTCACTTTGTATCCACGCAGAGCTAGTGAGTGTTGCTCTGCTGCTGGGAAGACTGAAGCTCAGAAGCAGACACGTGTGGCGAAAATGGTCTCTCAGTCAGTGTGTGTTCAAAGGGATGTCACAACATTCCTCACTGAATATTGTATCCCAAAGCGCTACCTCCAGCCAGTTTCTTCCTGGCTCCCGGTGTAAGAAGATTTTATATCTTCACCCTACTGCAGACAGCATTAGAGACATGCATGGCAGGAAAACCACTGTATCAGTTTGGTAGTGGGGCTGAGAGATGTCAGGCACCAAAGGGATGAGAGAGGCAAGGGCACCATGCGTGCTGATCAGGAAGTGTGAGCAGAGCTCATCTGGAAGAATGGAACAGCAGATGAGCATGCAGGCACCAACAAGTCCCCCTGAGCTAAGGGTTTCCTGGAGGGTCTCTTCATAAAAAACAGTCAAGCATTATGGTTTTGATTTGTTTCTCTCCCTTTAATTCAGTTCAAATCCACCGAGTGAGGTCAGGGTCAAGTTTCAACAAGGATTTGAAAACCCTCCTACTGTTGAAACATCTTGGAAAGACTAATATAATGAGCTGGGAAACGCAGAAGTTTGAGACAAACAAACGTAGTGTGCTAAGGCTCCTTAAGCACAGGCAAAAAGAGATGGAGGCTAGCTCTGGTAATCTAAAACAAATTCACGGGTCTTGAAGCAGACCAAACTAATCATAAAAGAAACACAACTGTGGAGACAGTACTTTAATATAACAAATGGACACATTTGGGAAACATATATGAATGGAAGAGGTTGAAAATAACAGCTGTATTATTGTGTGAGTGCTATTTTTTATTATCAAGTTGTAAATGTTCATTGCGCTCAATTGCGCTTAATTCCAATTTAATCAGTACCTTAAAAGAATCTTTGCATCTTATGGTTCATCAGTTGCTAAGTACTCCTCCATGAGGGTTTCTGGTTCCAAAAGTCAGGCCGAGGTCTCTATCAGCTATAAGACATTTCAGGTAACCAGACTGCCTAACACACGGGGAAACTGACAGTAAAGCAATTTTGTTACGTATAAGTGAATGTGTTTTCTGTGAACCTCAAATACTCATCAACATTGCTGTAATGCTCCTGGATGGAACTGCAGTGTGAGTGGCCATGCAGCCCAGTGGCTCAGAAAGCACAGGTACCGCCTGGCTTCTGCCGCTGCCTTGATGATGGATCTGGATCATGAAAACAGGCGTGACCTTATCCATTCAGGGAAAGGACCTTGGCACTATGATTTGTCTCGTCTTGCTGCAGAAATATCCAGGTCCCTTGAAGTAATAGAGTGAAAATGGCATTTTAGGAATTTGAGTCGTCTGGTCTATTTTAGTGGTGAATGATAGGATAGGATGTTTCACTTTACAAGTGCTTGTTTCTCTCTGGTGGTGATAAGGGGACTGGCGGGTGACTAATTTAATGTCTGTTTTGTGGATATGCCACTCTGAGGAAATAAACCCCATTCTCAGTCTTTGTACAATGATCTCCCAATGTCAACAGCTCTCAATCTCTGTAACACAAATCATGGAGTGTATTTTTTCCCTTTGTTACAAAACATGAATTTCTCAGATATGAAACTTTCAGAAGGAATGTACCAGTTGTGAAAACTTTCCTTGGGAAGGTTCCTTATGTCCAAGATGACATTCCAACTAAAAATAAGCATGATTCTGGCAGTCAGGAGAAGTTTGCGACAACTGGAGAAAGGGAAGTATAACCCCCATTTTTGAGAAGGGGAAAATGGATGACCCAGGGAACTACAGACCAGTCAGTCTCACCTCTGTGCTTGGCAAAGTCTTGGAGCAGATTCTCCTGGAAAGCATGCTAAGGTACATGAAAAACAAGGAGGTGGTTGGTGACTGCCAGCATGGCTTCACTAAGGGGAAATCCTGCCTGACCAATTTGGTGGCCTTCTATGATGGGGCTACGGAACTGATGGACAGGGGCAGAGCAGTTGACGTCATCTACCTGGACTTGTGCAAAGTGCTCGACACTGTCCCACACGACATCCTTGTCTCTAAACTGGAGAGACATCAATTTGATGGGTGGACCACTCGGTGGATAAAGAACTGGCTGGATGGCTGCACGCAAAGAGTTGTGGTCAATGGCTCGATGTCCGGCTGGAGACCAGTAACGAGTGGTGTCCCTCAGGGATCGGTGTTGGGACCGGTCTTGTTCAACATCTTTGTCAGTGACATGGACAGTGGGATTGAGTGCGCCCTCAGCAAGTTTGCTGATGACACCAAGCTGTGTGGTTCAGGTGATACACTGGAGGGAAGAGATGCCATCCAGAGGGACGTCGACACACTTGTAAGGTGGGCTGATGCCAACCTGATGAAGTTCAACCAAGACAAATGCAAGGTCCTAAACCTGGGTCGGAGCAATCCCAGGCACAGCTACAGGTTGGGTGGAGAAGCGAGTCAGAGTAGCCCTGCAGAGAATGATTTGAGTGTGTTGGTTGATGAGAAACTTAACATGATCCAGCAGTGTGCCCTCACAGCCCAGAAAGCCAACTGTATCCTGGGCTGCAGCAGAAGAAGCATGACCAGCAGGTTGAAGGAGGTAATCCTGCCCCTCTACTCTGCTCTCGTGAGACCTCACTTGGAGTATTGTGTGCAGTTCTGGTGTCCTCAACATAAAAAGGACATGGAACTGTTGGAACAAGTCCAGAGAAGGGCCACGAGGATGATAAGGGGGACTGGAGCACTTCCTGTATGAAGATATGCTGAGAAAGTTGGGGCTGTTCAGCCTGGAGAAGAGAAGGCTGTGTGGAGACCTCATAGCAGCTTTCCAGTATCTGAAGGGGGCCTATAGGGATGCTGGAGAGGGATTCTTCATTAGGGACTGTAGTGGTAGAACAAGGGGTAACGGGTTCAAACTTAAACAGGGGAAGTTTAGATTGGATATAAGGAAGAAATTCCCTACTGAGAAGGTGGTGAGGCACTGGAATGGGTTGCCCAAGGAAGTTTGAATGCTCTATCCCTGGTGGTGTTCAAGGCCGTGTTAGGGCCTTGAGTGACATGGTTTAGTGTGGGGTGTTCCTGCCCATGGCAGTGGGGGTTGGAACTAGATGATCTTAAGATCCTTTCCAACCCTAACTATTCTATGATTCTATGATTAATATAAACACACCATTATATGACCCACAAACAAGGTATCAGAGCACTTACTTGGGAGTTGGGTGAGTTACATGAAATTCAGGCCTTTGCTCTGCTGGACCTTATACAACATGCACAGTGCCTTGGCCACCAGTCTACTGGATAAACTCCATGTGTGTGTGTGAAAGCTTCAGTGGACAGAAGACAGCTTTCCATTGGCCTATGGCTGTACTTTAGTGGGAACATTACTTCATTAAATATAAAACTGAAAGCTGAACATAAATTTCAGGATTTGACCTGATATGCGTGTGGTTGTTTCACATACACTTTCTACAGTAAGATATAAGATTTGAAAGAGTCAATACTCCCGAGCACAATTTGCACTTATTCACCTTGGTCTCTGTTGTGGTTTAAGCCCAGGCTATAAATTAGAACCACGCAGTCTACTTCCCCCCCCCCCCCCCTTTCTTCCCTCCGCTTCTGGAGGGACGGGGAGGAGAATCAAGAGAATGCAACTCCCACGGGTTGAGATAAGAACAATTTAATAACTAAGGTATAACACAAACCACTACTGCTACCACTAATAGTAATAATGATAAAGGAAATAACAAGGGAAGAGAATACAACCGCTCACCGACTGGTACCTCGCCCCCCACCTCGCAGTGATCCAGCCCTTCCGGGGCTCTCAGTTCTACATCCTGGGCATGACGTGCTGTGGTATGGAATACCTCTTTGGCTAGTTTGGGTCAGGTGTTCTGTCCCTGCTTCCTGCTGGCTTCTCCTCCTCCCTGGCAGAGCATGAGACTCACAAAGTCCTTGCTCAGGATAAACATTCTGACGAGCAACTGAAAACATCGGCTTTATCAGTATTATCCCCAGGCCGAAAGTTGAAACACAGCACTGCACCAGCTGCTAAGAAGTAGAAAAAAATGACTGCTACTGTTAAACCAGGACAGTCTCCCTGAAGCATCCTGTTCTTTCATCATTATTGTTTAAGTAAATTAAAATGAAGATCAAAAGTAATAACCCTTTTTGAGGTTGCTAAAATGTGGCACTTGTGAAGCACGCCACTTAGTCATCTGGTCTTAGAAAAAATGCTCTTTAAATGCAACATGCAATAGCGTTTGTGCAGTGCCACTTAATTGCAGACAGGTAATTTTATCATACCATGTTGAAAATTCGTGTTGTATTTTTTGGAAAAAAAAATCAATTTTGCCATTTTTTTGCTACAGCAGTATCACATACAGATTTCTTTCTTTCTGAACATTTTCTTCTCTACCTTTTGAAACATCAGTGTAGTATTGCTTGACATGGTTTACAAAGAACAGTTGAGACAAAGAGATTTCCATTCTTTTTCTCCATACAAATTGGTTAATGAAGAATTTAAAGTATACTGCTTGCTTGATTTCCTAAGTGAATAGAGCTTGTGGTATTGCACTGGCTTCTGCCCTTTTCAGTCCCATTCACAAGCAGCCCTGAATTTTGCTGTCAGATTTCAACAAAATATCTTTTTGGTCAAAGATCCGTATTTGAACTCTCTACTACCATTCCGTCTTAGGACTCAACATTTGATAAATTTTATTATGCATTTTCTTCCCCCGGCCTGCATCCTAACATTGATGACAACTCAGGCTTCCTAGGCAAGGTACCTTCTTGGGAAATAACACTGGGTTCCAAAGGGACAAAAGGTGCTGCAAAGACAGCACCAAGTAAAGCAAAACATGGTGCCAGCATACTTATACGGGTTGCTGGGCTTTTTTTGAAGCTCACCTTGTTTGTACAAATAATTCAATCCTAGCCAAATATTTTAAAATGACTGCAACAATAAATGCCTGTGGACTGTGCTGCTAGTTTTGCTCCCAATGCACTATGTTCATCCTGTCTTTGCCTGGCTAACTTGGCTGTGCTGTAAGCCACCGATGGGTTTCTTTCTAGGCTCTTCTGATGGGATTTCTCATATCCAGCCAAAAGTGATGGTTGAATTGCCTTCTGGAAGTATCTGATTTCCTAGGGAAACCTAGGGAAATTGGAAAACTGGCTTAGCTTAGAAATATTGCCCAATAATAACCATGATTCTGTGATGAAACACACGAAGAAGTCCTCTGGAAACAAAAAAAAAAAAAAAACCCTGTGAGTGATGTAATTTGAAGATGTGTAGGAGTGGAGAATTTAATTTTGTATTTGAAGAGTAATTTCTTGGTTTCATCTCTGCCACAGCTTACTATGGGGATTAAGGAACAGATCTAGAAGGAAAAAAATGCATCAAAAATATTTATTAAAATTAAAAAGAGAAAAATACATGAGTTGGTATTCTAACCACTTGTTGCAGCTGATAAATCTCTGTCTCAGGTTAAAAGTGATAGACACACTGAATTAAAAAAGAACCTTGTCTCTTTCATTGATCTCTGTCACACAAACGCACCTTAGGAAACTTGGAAAGGGAAGCTTGTTTAGGTGCAATGTGGCTGGGTTTCCATAGAAGGGTGACATGTTAAACCAAGACCAAGGGCAGCATTTTGATCTTCCTAAATGTTATGGCCTTTTTGCTATAGATTTCAGCTGAGGCAGCAAGTTGCCAGCAAAATTCAGAATTTAGCAGGGTATTTTTAGTATCCAAGATTAGGTTGATCTCTACTGTAGAAGACTGAAATTCACCAATGTGAATCTCTTCATTGTGCCTGCTGCACCTGGAGAGAAAGTATTCTTCCCTGCTTGTCAGTGCTTTTCACTAAGTTCACAACATATCTAGCCTGCTTTTTTTCCCCCAACATTTTTGTCTGTACTACTACATTCATTTGAATATACATACAAAATGTGTATGTCCCAGGTTATCTGGGACATACACATTTCTATAGCTTTCAGCTATAAAGAAGAAAGCACAGGTAATTAATGAAGTTGGGTGCTTACATCAATCATTGAGGTCAGCCAGTGTTTGAATGCAGATTTGCAAGAATAATGAGCACAGGTAAAAACACTTCTATTGAACAATTTGCAATCATGCCACAGGCTGGCATTTTGTTTCAGAAAACATTCATTAAATTATTTGGCGTAGAAACCAAATGAGTAAAAATTGAAGTTGTGGAAACAAACCAAAAAATTCTCTATTCCTTCTGAATGCATGGTTTACTGTGAGTCATTCACATCTGATCCAAAGAAAAGAGTTTACAAGCCAGTGGTAGAAAATATTTGATGTGGCAGAAGCAGGGATTAAATGAGGAGGAACTGTATGCTGGACTATCCCTAATATCTGAAGGTCTAAGCTCAGATATTCTGAAAACTTCCCCAAAGGTGCATGTCCTTTTCAAACTGCCTGTTTCACAAACCAAACTATCACATGGCATTAACATCAGTCTCAACATTCCTCTTTGAAACTCGGCTGATTGCATGATTTTGATTATTGTCAGAATTTCATCGGTCTCCTGAAATTCAGATGTCTTGTGAGACTTTTGCATGGTTTCTCACAACCATTGCTTGCAAACCTGCTACCACACAGAATGTGACAGGTTCTGAGTCCAAGTGCCCACCAGGTCACTTTTGCCTCTATTTCAGATACATATATTACGAGCTAGCTCTGTGAGAGGGGGCAAGAGATGGCTCTCCGAGGGCTTTCCTCCCATTGGAGTTTGTGTGCTGAGAACCTGACACAGACAAGCAGTCTGATGAAGAGAAAAGCTTATATTGGCACTGATTAGAAACATTTTCTTTTGGCGTTCCATAGCAGTAGAGATTTAATTAACCTGGTTTGCCCAAATTGCAAATATTTCTAAATTCCCCCATAAAATGGAAATTCTCTGCCTGAGTTTTACCCACAGGAGGAGATGCTGGCTCACCGCTCCCACCACTCACAGATGCAGCCTTGCTGGTGTTAGTGGTGTGCCAGTCTCCTCCGACTCCCCATCTTCCCCACCACCACAACACACTTGGTCTACACAGAGCACTTCTGCAGACACTGTGTTCTTCTGTTCTCTTCTGCTGTGTAGCAAGGCAGTGACCTGTATTGCGTACCTATCTGTTGGATCCTAAAGGGAGACAAACGCTTTATATATCAGGAGATAGTAAGGCAAGAAGATAGCAAGCAACATAATGCCAGCCTTTCTCCAGGGTTTAATTCACCTACCTTGCCTTGGAAACTGCTTGCCTTCGTAAGGATAACTGATGAATTTTAGTTACCCTGCTTCCTTTTTATTTGACAATGAAGCCATTGCAAGGAAGGTAAATTTGTTATTGTCTTCCTGTCTGAAAGAAACTATGGGAATATAGCTTCCAGAGATTTTAGGTCCACTTCTATGTACTCTGGTAGTAAACTCCTGGTTACAGAAGAGTTTGGGTGTTGCTCCTTGCATCATATCCAGGGCTTTTCTGTTTCCTCATCACTCTCTGGCAAAGTGCTGAAATAGGCTAAGGTTTTTAGGAACCTGGTTGAAGGTTTTAAGGACAGGTCATGGATGCTTCTGTTTGGGATGGCTTAGGTACGGAATCATACCTTTTGCAGCAAACTCAGAGCAGCTCAAATGAATGTTATAATGGTGTCTTATACATGGTAAAAATAAAAGATGAAGTAAACCTAGCTCTTTGATGTTTGATGGTCACAAAAAACTATGCCTTTGTTTATGCACTGTGTCTTCTGTCTATAAACATACGTGTTGCTTGCTTTCATCGTATTGAAAGGTTAATGTGCTCACATTTTTGGAAAGAATAATTTATATATTTTAAAAATGCAAGGCAGAGTTGTGTAGAGAAGATGCCACAAGCTCACGTTTTATTAGATCGCAAATCTGTTCTCTTTCTAAATTAATAATAAGACATGTTTAACCTTTGTTTGTAAACTTCAGCATATTTGAAGGCTGTTGTTCAAGGATTGTCTTCCTCAGACATTCATTCTGTTTCTCCTGGTCAATAGCCTCTTGTTTGAGCCAAAAAATTATTTCTTAATTGTTCTGTGGAACTAGACAAGATGACAGTAACACCTCACAGCCATAATTTACAGCTGTCCAAAAAATTTTGTTGTGAGTTCTTTTCTCTATTGTTCCCAGTTTGATTTTTATCACAGTAATAAATCTTAATAATAACAATAGCAATAGTAAAAAGTCATATTCTTAGAAAGACTAAAGACATTCTCTAAAAAAGATAAATCGTAAGATAACTCACTGAGTCCTGCATCTTTCTTAGACTTAGGCAATGGAGGTTAATTCCTCCTTCACACCAGTTTGATCCTAGCAAAACTCTGTTGATGGATTTCTTTGTATGTGCATCAGTTCAAGGGAGAAAAGGCAATTAAATCTTCAGTGATAAAGTGAATAGGAGTTAGGAAGATTCTCTTTGCTTCTTATGTGTTCCATTTATCAAGGAAATAAGAACATGGCTCAATACACTCTTCATACAAACAGCCGTTTGGGTACCATATCTATTCCCTGTTAATATCTTTCTGATGAAATTAGCTTAGTGTTCTTGCAGTACTTTTTCAAGTTGATGAGCCGAACTATTATCTATATATTCATTTCTGTGTGTATTCACACACAGCGAAGATACTGATCAACTTCAGCAAAGCATCTGAGTGCTTTAAGTGCACAATTATTGCTCATCTCTTCAACTTCACAGTCATGGAAGAAAACATTAATTTTATAGGCAAGTTCTTGCTATTATTGTCCCTATTTTACAGAAGGAAAGCTGTAACACAGGGTTCACATATTAATTAACATAAAATCAGTTTGCAACAGCATGTTCCTCAGGTGAGTACCATTGCTATTTAATGGGTAAGGACAGTAGGGATTTTGTTGTTCATTCAAGTGAGTCAGTGCAAATATTTCATCTCAATAGCCTGAATGCAGTTGTCAGTGTAAACAGTTCCTCATTAAATATAAGCTCTGATGATCACATCAGAAGTTAATGATTCTTCAAATGTGGAAATAAAGATAACAGTAGGCTTCTCTGTATGACTCTAACAGAATAATTTGTTCACTAGAGGAAAGATTTTATCTATGTAACTATTAATCTCATATGAATGCTTGCGGCTGAGGCGTGTTCCTGGGAGCACATAAAAAAAAGAGAAAGGTTTTGTCTCCCTAAACAGCAAGCACCAAATGCAAAACTCTCCCTCTGCACTCTAATTCTCGACACAGAAGAGGTGAAAAAATCCACATCTTCATATCAGATACAGTCTGACAAGTCAGCATATTATCATGTGTTCTACCAAAAAAAACCCCAAAAAAACCAAAACCAAACAAAAAATGACAATTACAATCAACTGATCTGCATATTATGCAGATTAGGAATTATGTGAACATGTGGCAATTGAGGGAAGATTTATAGGGGAGCCGTAAGCAAAGTTTGTTTTCTTTTCCTACAATAGTTTTGTGCTTGCTGGGGGAAGCCTGAAGAGGCTGCACTGTACAGACCTAAGGGCAGAGATCTCATGAGGCGCTGTCCTGGCAGGTCAGGCCAAACTCTATGCAGCTCAATATTCTACCTGCAATGCTGGAAAAATTAATGCTATTTAGGGAGCATATGCAAGCTTCAGCACTTTCAGCGGTCCATTACCCTGACGCTGCCCCAGCATCCAAAACTGGTTTATTAAGGTTGTTAAAGATAAGATCAGGCGAGATATGCTGTGATTTCTGCATTCAATGTACTTTCCACCTTCAAGATCTTTTAAACCTCAGTCACATGCTCTTCTTAGTCTCCTCAAACGAAGATCTCCTGTATTTTAAATCTCTCTGGGTAAAGCAGCTGCTTCACAGTCTTGATTTTTGTAGTTGTCTTTCTCTGCACTTTAATTACACTCCATTCCTCTTGAGATACGAAGACCAGAATTACCCACTGAGCATAGTACACGACTTTGCTTTATACAGCAACAAAATGGTGCCCTTTGTTTTATTCCCAGTTACGCTCCCAATGATGTTCAATATTTTATTGGTCTTCTTGGCTGCCACTGTTCATTCAGTTAATTATTTTGTGGCCTGTCAATGGGTACTCCAAGGTATCTTCTCTGCTGGCTAGGTGCTCAGCATCATGGAGATAGTTTTTAGAATATTTTTGCATCATTACATATTTCTCTGCCTTGAATGTATCTGCCACGTTTTTGCCTATATTAGTTATTTCTGGGATAACTCGCCCTTGTAACTGCACTGCTGGAAAGAGCTTAGTACCATCTGCCGACTTGAGGAATTTAGTATGGACTCGTTTCTTCAGGTCATTGACAAAGATGCTTAATAATACTGGTCCTGCCACTAGTCCACTACTGGGACTAGTAATTACAGATTTATATTTGTCTTGGGAGTCTTATCTGTTTTTTCCTATTTTTAACTAGCTTTAATCCTGCAGATATTTTTATTATTTTTTTTCTGCATGTACCAAGACAATTAAAACATAAGGCCTATACAGAACAAATAATAAAAATATTACTGGGCTTATTATCTAGCTTTTAAGGATAAAGTTTAGTGGCAGGAGTCTACTTCTGTCAGGCACCTGGGAAAGGGGAAGAGAATGGTCTAAGTTAGATTTTCTGCCTGTCTGAAAATCTTATTCTGTCTTGTCCTCTTTGTTCTGAAACACCGGGTATTTGGTCCTCTTTTCCATATCCCCTGAGACTGGTTCACCAGTCCCTGTTTTCCTTTCTTCATTGAACTGAAAAAAGCATTGAGGCCCAGCACAGTGACAGTACACTGTTAAATGTCATTAAATTTGCCTGCTTAAGTATAGCAATATTGAGGAACATAGTATACAGGTTCTCAAGATGATGTCTGAGTGCCAGTTATGAGCTATTTTTGCAGCAATTTAATTTTTGGTTTGTATCTTAATGATTGTTCTGCTTTTTAGCACTCATTTCCCTGTGGAAGACACAGCTGAAGTGCTAGTCAACAAGCTGAAATGGTCAACAAAAATCACCAACTAAATACAAAGATGGTGGGCAGAGCATCTGTGGTGCTGCAAAAGTAAGCCTATTACCATACTGACATGTGTAGCACTAGTTAATATCAAAGTGGGAAACCTACCATGTGTTGATAATTGCAAATAATCTTAATGCATTTGAGCTCCCTGTAGACTTGCATGGATCACAGACTCCATCTAAAGGTTTTTATTTTGAAAACTTACTCCATGTTTTATACAGCTGTTATTAGATCTCATGAGCAATAAGGATCAAGTGGTTCTTCTCTTCTGGGTCACAAGGGTTGTTATATTTTCTTTGTGATGATTGAGTTTTTCTTGAGACTGCTGTCACTTGTCTAGCTGCTCCTTGCCAGAAGGGCATAAGATAATACACAGCAGGGGAACTTCTCCCATTATATCCTACACTTGATGATATCTGCCTCCAAATGGACACAGCTTTGCAGAATGTTCTGAGATCAACAAACTAATTTTGAGTCTCAAATGCCTTACATGGTTTCTCAGAAATGCAGGTCTGTTTACATCTATAATTTCAATTGAAAAATACATACTTTCTTCCTAATCAGACTTCCTGAGGAGTCTGCTAACACTAGACTTGGAAAATTCAATACAGTACTTAAAGCATTCTCTTTAATCACCCTAATACTATAGCTAATGTGTGGATTTGGGGATTTGTTTCTCTTTCATGTCCCCCCTTCACTCTCAATTTTCTGTGCAAGGTGAATAAGATCAACCCCTTTCTTTAAGACAATCTCCTTTTTTTCCCCCTCTCGCCTTGCCCCAGACCCGCTCTGTCCTACCATCCTGGCTATCTGGTGCTTTCCCAGTCAATGGTGCAAGGGAAGCTATACAGAGCTCTCTGGCCAAGTGATGTGGGGACAAGTATTCCTTCTCTTTTTCCATGAGATTTGATTTCTTTTCCATCTATGCAAGTTTCTCTATTATTCTATTATTTTCTAAAAAATAGTGAAATCATCCAGGCTTGCTTTCATTCAAATTATATTTTTGCTTGCTTTCTGTACTTTGAACATCATGCCTGCCATGTCCTCTTTACAGACACCTTTCATAGCACAGCGTTTAGCTACCTTGTATTGTCAGGCTCCAGAAGTAGTACTGACTTGGCATTTCTATTTCTGCTGATATCCCCAAGCTCTATACTGTCCCCTTCCAATGGCTTTTGAAACTCCTGCCCTCCCAGTCTTGCTATATAGTCATAAAGTGCACAATGCTGGCATTTCAGCTTTTATAGTAGAAAAGGTCATTTGGTTTAGTATTGAGATATCTTCCTGATGAAGACAAAAGAAGAGGAGAAAAGAAATATGCATTCATATTTAAATTTCAATTGTGAAAGCTTAAAACCCCTAAACTTGGCACAGAAAGTCAAGGAGCAAACGGACAGGTCAGATAAGAAAAAGGTTCTTGCAGAGCATGTAGAACTTTGTTCTTTCGCAAAACTGAACCAAATTCAATATTACACTGATAATGAATGAGGAGACAGAACACTGGGAGTTCCACAGCTCAGTTAACCTAAACTTACCCTTCTGTCTCAAAAGTGGAAATGATTTTATTTCACACTGCCTAAGCTCAAGACTTTACCATCCAAAGAGTGATAAACGCTGTTCACTTACACATTAAGACATTAATTACCATTTTCTAAGGGCTCTAGCTGTGATTAACATGGTCTTTCCATTTAGAAGTAACACTCAGAGCATACTAAACCAGAAAAACTTACCAAGGGGAAATTAGAATTATCCTTTTGCAGGTAGAAAAATACTGTTGCTGTCCTTAGCAACCGTAGATGTCAGACAGTCTGCATGCTGGTGAAATAATTTTTATCTTGTTGGGAAGTACCAAGAAAGAAGATATTAAACATTTTTCATACAAATATGTATTGTTTCATGCATCTTTATATATATAAATTATTACCACTCATTGCTTTACATGTGGTCAAGAGTGGCTTTAGGAAATTTTTTTTAGAGCCTTACAGTTAATATATCCATTCTTTCCAGCTGACTGCAAAGTTTGCACATCATCACTGTTAAGATTTTAACGAAGATACAGAACTTATTTTCCAGACAATACCAACGCTTGATTTGAGAGCTGATTAGAAAAGGGACAACTGCAAGGCAAGAGACGGATACTGCAAAATAGGTGGGGCATAAGAATCTCATGCAGACACTGTAGCCAGAGAATAAATGAGCGAAACAGTGGCTACAGAACAGTAATGATTTATGTGGTAAAAGCTTTGAGAAACTAGAAAAAAAGAGGGACATCCTGAGGAGGAACATGAAAGAAGACAAAGTAATAATTTTGAAGGCATTGAGAAAGCAAATTTTGAAGTGGAAGCACTATAGAAAAATCACTGACATAGAAACGGAAAACAAACCTTAAGTAAGTAATCAAGATGGAAAAATTTGTGGGGAAAGGAGGGATTAAAAATCAGCTGTGCAAGAAATACTATGTGGAGCAAACCTGGTCATAAAAGACCTTGTTAGTGAAGAGCAATTAAGTTATGTTGATGTATTGCAGAAGGGGTGCAAGGCATAGATGCTGTGATGAAAATAGCAAGCCATGACAATTATCTATACAACATGCTTCATATTGAGTGAGGAGGACTTGTAGAGGTCAAAATTGAGAACTTCTTAACAACTTGCTCTCAGGCAGATAAGGAAACGGATATAAACATGCAAATAGAGAAGAGCACATGAAAAAGCAAGCTAGAAACGAAAAGGTTTTACTTTGAGGCAGAGGAGCAGGATATAGTTAAACATCTTTCTCAGTGGTTGTCAGTCCTGCTTGATTTTCATGCCCTTAGACTTTTTGATATTATTTTTAGCTCTCTTATGGGAAAGAAGACAGTACTGTAACATTACAACAGCATCTTATAAGCCAGATGCATATTACTGAAGCTCTTTCCCTGCTCTCAGGCTTAACTAAAGCCGCTTCTGCTAGGCAAGAGAGATTTCATGCTTTTAAATGAACCTTTTGAAAATGATGCCTGCATGGGAATATCTATCTTACGTGCACTTAGCCTGAAAAAAGGCAGGAGCAGGAGTGTTAAGATGTTCTCCCCAGCTACGTGCAGTCAAGGGGTAGAGAAGCAAGGCTGGACTAAGCCGGCATATCCAAGATGAGTCCATAATGTCTAGAATGGCAATTTGCAATGGGGTCTTTTTAGTTTACTCACTGCCTAGATGTACAGAGTTGCAAGGACATTAAGAAATCCAAATTGTAACATGGAACATGCCATTTAATAAGATGAAAGCCAATAGATGAGCTTGGTGACAAAAACAGCTGAGTCTGAATCCCTCTTTAATGGAACCTCAGTCACTTGTTTTCAGTAGAGGGGCTGAGACAAGGATATACTTTACCATTTGTCATGCTGGGGGTTGCAACTAACAGTAACTCCTTAAAGTCACAATCTGTGTTCATATCTTATTTCTCATCAACAGACAGCAATCTTGAGATTTGACTATTGCTTTAATTGCCCTGCTAACTAATCATGAACACTGCTGGAGATCTTTTTCAGTACTGAGAATCAAAACAAACTTTCTAGGACCACAATGGCAGAAGTAAACACAAGCACAATGACTCCCTTTCTTTCCTTGTCACTCAGTGATTTGCACATGTCTTGTCCAATCCACATCATGGTACACGGTCCATGCATTATAGACTCCAATATTTACTGTTCTTAGCTGACTCCCTATGTCATCTTCCATTCTATCCTGCTTCCCCTGTCATTTTATTCCTCTTTTTTTCAGATTGCTCTTCCTCTGCAGATTCTTTCCTAGCTCTTCCTGGTCCTTCTGCTCATTGTCACTTAAATATGTGGAATCCCTCTGTCCCTCCTCACCACTTCCTCACTGTCAGAGCTGAACATCTCCTCAGAGTGGCCTTCATGGGTGGATTGAACCTTTTGCAAGTACAAAATGCATAATACAACTCCACATCAGACCTTTTGCCTCATCTGCCTGCGGTGTCTTTTCATTTCAGGCTGGACTTAGGCTGCATGTCAGCAAATTGACATCTGCATCTGGAACCCAGAAACAGAAAACAAGAAATTGGCACTTGGTCAACTTTTAGGCTTTCATTGTATAAGAAAGACCAATCTGCTTTTCTTACGAAGAGAAAACATATAATAGCAATACTATGGAATTGAAAATCACACTAAGAAACACCAAGGCTCAATTAACCCTGTCCAAATAAATTTGCTATCCCAAATACTGAATGAAAGCAATAGGAAAGAAATAGAAGATAAGACTTTGATATGGATGAAGATGAAAAACCTTGAGCATAAATTGCTGAGAGAAAGATAAGCAAAAGGATAAATTGCAGATCACTATGTGCCCCAATTTTATCCTGAGCTGCTAGCTTTTGTTGCAGGTATTTTGGATTTTCTGTGAAGAGGATAAAACTGATAGACTTTTTGTCTCAGGTCTTTATTTGTTGTGGTTCTGTTTGATTAGAAAGAGTCGTCAAAGCCTGTTTTTCTGGAAAAGCAACAAGTAGGCAGTTGGAGACAGTCCCTTTTTGCTGCAGCTCAAGCACCCTTCCTGCCAACATCTCAGAGAAAACAAAGCTTTCTTGCTCTCAACCAGCCTGCATCCACTTGGATGCCATCTCAGCAGGCTATTCCCCTCCCCCAGCATTAGGGACCATGAAACCTCCCATCTGAGCCATGTCACCCACTCCTCAGATCTGGAGCCTTATAGCCCATGTGTATTTGTGTCTTGGTACATTTGTGTCTCGGAGGTACCATCTAGCAAGGTGGGAACCCTACAGCTGTAGTGCTGTTAGCAAGTTTGCTTGCAAGTTCCTAATGTTGATGGCTTGACATGGCTCCTTGTGCAGCTCATGAGTGTTGTCACTCCACTGTTTGCAAAGTGTCAAGTTAACCAGGCATTTGCATTAAAGTCTGTGCTACCTGGGGCATTCTAATTTAACCAGCTGGAAAAAAACACATTAAAAATCAATCTAAAATGCTCAATAAATCCTCAGTAGAGTATTTAAGAACATTTCTGACTGAAGCTTATTTCAACACTATATTCACTTTGTATATTCATAGAATCATAGAATAGTTAGGGTTGGAAAGGACCTTAAGATCATCTAGTTCCAAACCCCCTGGCCTTGAACACAGCCTGGGATGGAGCATTCACAGCTTCCTTGGGCAACCCATTCCAGTGCCTCAGCACCCTAACAGTAAAGAATTTCTTCCTTATATCCAATCTAATATATTCCATCATATCTGATGCTGAAAACATTTGCAGCACGTCTTGAGTGGTTGTTGGTTTGGTTGTCAGTGGTTTTTTTTACAAGAACTAACAGTCCTGAGAGAACCCCAGCAATAAAAACAACCAAGCCTTCAAACAAAACCAAAAACAGAATTGAAAAATAGGAATCAGTGCAGAAAAAGATGTTTCCAGTGTATGCAAGGATAGTCATAGTGTTACAGGTTTAAATGGAAACAAATTATTCTTTTTCTAAAAATTAGAGTGATTCAGAAATGATTGTAGATTACTGTGTTCCTTTCCATCCTGACAGACATGGGGCAAGCCTTATTTACAGAACGCAAATAGGAAAAAACAGCAAGATGATGGGAGCTTTGGCTTGTGCCAATAATTCAGTAAGTGCAGTACCCTGTCACATGTAATGAAGCTGTTGTGGTTTAAACTCTGTCAGCCATGCAGTCTCGCTCGCTCACTCCCCCCCTTCCTTCCCCCACTGCCCGCTCCAGGAGGGATTCAGAGGAGAATCAAAAGAACGTAACTCCCATGGGTTGAGATAAGAGCAGTCCAGTAACTAAGGTATAACACAAATCACTGCTGCTACCACCAATAATAATAATGATAAGGGAAATAACAATGTAAGAGAGAATACAATGCCACCTGCCAATACCCAGCCCGACCGAGCAGTGAACTAGCTTTTCCGGGTAACTCTCAGTTACATCCTGGGCATGACATGCTGTGGTATGGAATACCTCTTTGGCTAGTTTGGGTCAGGTGTCCTGTCCCTGCTTCCTCCTGGCTTCCCCTCCTCCCTGGCAGAGCACGAGACTCAGGAAGTCCTTGGTCAGACTAAGCATTTGAGCAGTAACTAAAACCATTGGTGTTATCAGTGCTATTCCCAGGCCAAAAGTCTAAAACACAGAGCTGCACCAGCTACTAAGAAGGAGAAAAAATGACTGCTACTGCTGAACCCAGGACAGACATACCATGTGAAATGTAGCATTAAGCTGTCTGTTACTTAATCTCTGCTGACCTGGCTTCCATTTGCCTGTAACCGAAACTCCTGTTTGTGTGCAGAGGAAGAATGAAAGGGACAATAAACTGAGATGGGACAGGAAGGTGTGTTTGTAAGGCTTTTAGTGAACTGCCTCCAGTTCTCTGCTTTCTCACCAAGATTTCTAACCCCCTTATTTCTTCCTAAGCTAGCCTGAGCTAGGGAAGGCTGATCATCAGGCACAGAGTCTAGCAACAGCCTTTGTCTTTTTTCATGTTCTCTCTGTTGGCGAAAGTAAAGTAAGGTGTTAGCAATACATTCATGACTGGTCTGGTTTATGTCCTGACTTAGGTAGTCACACAAGGTGCTTCTTTTAAATAACAGCAAAGGAGCTGATCTTGACTGCCTGCACAGGGCACCTCTGCCAGCTGTACCCTGGCTGTCTCCAGGAAAGTCCAAAAAAGCTAGTGATGGGGCACACCACCACAGCACCTTTTTCCAGGATCCAAAATATGATACATAATATGATATGTTATTCTATGATATATGGTATATTATATCATATATGATGTGCATGACATCTATGATATATGATAGATGAGATGAGATGATGAGATGATTCAGGGAAGCAAAGGTAGATCCCTCTCTTACCTCCAGAAAGAAGCTACTCCAGCTCACTTTGGTGATTGTCCTCACACTAGTTCAGCGAGGCCGCTCCTCACTGTTGGAAAGTGCACATACTGGAGAGAAACATGCTTTGGGAATTTCTCTCAGATGCAGTCCCTTCCCTCAGGGTCATTTGTCTCCTGCCAGACTTCCTCCCTGCAAAAGAGCTCCTACACATCAACCCAGACTACCCCCCCCCGGACTCCACTACAGCACTGGGGAGCAGAGCCTGCACTGCCTGGGGCACCCTGCTAATTCTGGGGCTGTGATGTTGGTAGCCAGTCAATGTGGGAAAGCAAAGTAAAACAGAGGGCCTGATGAAGCAAAAAAGCCCCCCTGGAGGTTGGTCCTATCCGGCCTGTCATCCACTTCCCAGGGTTTCCCCTGCTTCCTGGGATGTTCATGGAAAGGGGTGGGAGGAGCAGAGCAGGCAGCATACTACCCCAAGCAAGGCCTGAAATGTCATGGCCATTCATCACAGGTAGGAACCTCATCATATGAACCTAGAGGAAGAGCCAGTGCTTTCTGGAAAGGTGAAAGTATTTGAGAAATTTGTATTTGACAGTCCTTGGGTATCTTTAACAGGTAAAGTTGTCATGGCATTTATTTCTTTCTCTTGAAAGAGCTTGGCTACCAACTTTGTCTGACACATGATGCTTGGCTCCCCAGCACTACTCCAGTATGGGTTTCTGGTGCTGCTGTGAGCTTATGGACCTTTTAATGTAAACTCAGTACCAGTGCTCAAGTGGGCTATGTTGCATTAGATGGCTGTATGAGAGAGGTATAGTCTTTGAACAAAATTAATTCAGAACACTTACTCCATCACTCCCTGCACCAGCGAAGTGCAGGGAACAGCAGTGAAATAAGCACCTGAAAATCACAGTGTTATATGCTGTTTTAGCAACCAAACACCTGAGTACTGAGGTTGGTATTACCTGGGGGTTCATTTAAGTTCTAATTCTCCCTTTATTGATGGATTTTCCTTCTGTCTCTCTGGGAAGTAATTGTTACAGCTTATTTTTCAGCCTAGTCCCCAAAAGAAATTAAGCTTCCCTGGCCTCTGTGTGTTTGTACGTGTCTGTGTGTCTATTCCACTCTGTTAACTTTTGAACTACAGGCCACTTTCAATGTACATTAGAAAATGGTTTCATAAAACTAAGCAGCCAGGTAAAAGAGAATGCAGTAGTGCCTTTACAGAGGATAGGCTATTTTTGACCCCGCAAAATCCAACTATATAGAAGAGATGGCAATGGGGACTGGGCTTCATTAGCTCTGTTGCTCACATGATTATTTGTTTTCTCTACTAAAGCCTACATAACAAGGATAAGCTCTTTCTTGTTAGCACCTCCACAGTCGATCTCACTAGAGGATATTTCCAGGTAGTCAATAAGTCAATCAGTTGGCCTGTACTGGAATAATATTAAAGAGTGCTGCTGTGAGCTACTTTATGACATTTCAGCTTAGTCCTTGGGCAACAGTTGGCCTTTCTGATATTGTCAGATGACATTTCAGACAAAAATGCAGGCCAACATTTTTCTCTGAGAGCAGCTATATAAAACCAACAGAACTTCACTTTGCATGGTATAGATGTGAGCTCACTTTGGGTAAAATTCATGCTGTTATATGCAAGTACCTGGAGACAGGTGATGTGATAAGTTTAGGCAAGTTTCAGACTGACAGGCAGGCTCCTTGCTGCTCCTCTGCTGTAAATCTCAGCCTGCCTTGCTGACCTCTATGTCAAATGGGGCTACATAAAGTGACTTCCATTTTGCAGGATTTTCTGCCTGTACTTCATGAGGATGGAACTGCTCTGAGCACTGAGAGGCAGCCCAATTGAAGCACAGGACAATGCGTCCTTTGCTGCAGCAGCTAGCACAAGCCTGGAGAAGAAATTTGCCAAAAGTGGGATTCAAACATGCTTAGTCGCTTTGCTAATTTCAGACACAAGAAGCCACTGGGGATTCCCTGGTAAACAACTCAATGTGATCTTTGCTGCTAAAATATACCTGGCTCAACATGCCTTACTGGCCGTTTCAAACCACCTTCTAGCTCTCTGCTGTTTTACCTTTGCCTTATATTTGCAGAGGTTTTCATTGGGCTTTAAATATGACAAAGCTAAAGGCTGCTCCATGTGGCATAAATACCTCTGTAACCAATTTCCTCCATTGATAATGTAAGGATGGCTCCTTTCTGCTCAGGAAACCAGGGTCGGCATGTAGGAGCAGTCCCAGCTCTCTCCTTTTGGGTACCCTTGGCTGGAAGCATGGTGTCTCACCACTCACTGACAAATGCCAGAGGGGTCCTCCACCAGAGGACAAGCCTTCACTCTTCCCAGCTGCATGCCAGTGAGATACGCTGGTACCCACTGTCAGTGGGACAGCTCTTGCATGACTGGGTGGTGTCACATCAGCTCAGGTGCTAGGAGAACAAGGGAAAGCTCAGGGTAACTCCATGCCAGGACAGCTTGGCATTAACTGGCTTTTGCTGACTCCTTTCTCTTACATATTTTTACTCTCTGTGTCTTCCCTTCCAGCACCAGTCATCTTTTTATATCTTTCTACTGTTGTCTTTTTGCTAACGTGCCTTTGCCCAATCCCATGGGCCTGCTGGGTCATCCCCAATCCTCAGCCCTTCTCTTGACACTGGGAACTGGCAGGAGGTCAAACCCCTTCCTCCACACACTTCCTCTACCCTTTTTCTGACTCAGCCCCTGTCCCACATACAGGAAGTCCAACCCTACGTTCCCCCTCCAGGTCCCTCATTCATGTCTGTATCTCCTGCAGGCAGAGCAGCATGGTCCATGCCTTCAGTGTGAAAACAAACCACAGACAACCATCATGCCACTTCACAGGCATCTAAAGGCCTGTTGAAGCTATATTTTGAACACTGAATGTTTTGGAAAGCTTCTGTGCTGTCACAGGAAGAGATGTTCCTCCACATGCTGCATCTGTGGTCTGGGCTGCATATCAGGGAAACAGCTTCTGCTTCCTCAGGACACCTTCAACTCACCAGGCATCTGTCTTCCTGACTGAGCACTGGAATCCTTTGGGGAGGATTTTTCTTAGCATAGAGAAAGCTTCCTTTAAGACTGTAATCTTCACACTGATCCCCTTGCACTTGTGCACCATACTTACGGAAACCCACTTGTGGCATTTCAATTAATTAGCTAGGCCTTTGCTATGGATTTCTGAGAAGTTGATTATAACAAAATTTGTCTCAAGATTTTTTACTATCCTTTTGCTTTTATTGTCCTTTACAGCAGTGATCATTCATTTCAGCTCTTCTTGTAACTTTTTTCTTATGGCCTTATACAAATATGATATACAAATAAATACCTGATACCACTTTTTCCTATATACATTTTCTGTACTTACCAGTGTGTTAACTCAGATGCCTTCTCTTTCAAAGAGGAGATTTGTTAGCTTTCTCCTCACAAATCCAGTTTGAATTTTACTGCTATTCAAGGCTTATTTCCATTTCCTTTTTCTGCAGCCCCGACACTCTCCTCAGTGGGAAAACACTTCGGCAGTTGCAGAGCTATACTGATGTGGTGGGTTTTCATGGACACAGAAGCAGCTTTTCAAAACCTATTTGAAATTGTATGTTTTATGCTTTTAATGGGAATAGAAAACAAATTGGGTATCTTGTTAGTCACTTAGAAGCAAATCTGTTTACCATGTATTGACTAAACAATTGTGTTTCTATATGTTTCTTGGCTATATGTTTCTTGGATAAAAATACTCCTTTCCTCAATGTCAGAAAACCAATGAGCTCTTAGTATCTATTTTGCATAGGCTTATTTTATGCCATAAATCAAAAGAGAACCTTAGGGATATGCAGACACTCCTACTTTTTCTGCCAGCTACCAGGTTCACTGCTGCACTAGTAGGCATTCTGATGAAAGGCAGCTGAATCATATTTTTCCTTGGTCTGGCATCCCACATAGGTTTTATGCCTTCCCCAGTAGCTGTCTCATCAAAGCTGGCCCACGATACCCTACACAAGCTGCAGATGAAACAGTAAGAGCCATGATCAGTAGAACTTCTTTGGAGCAATACCAAATGACTGAACAATGTGTGTGATTGTGTACAATACTTCAAGCCATACTTCCATATGATGAGAACATCAAAATTTTGCTTCAAGCTCAAGTTTTTGCAGAGGTTAAAGTAGGAGAGTATTGAAGCTGGAAAAAAGAAGGGTTTCATTTTTTAACATTTTATCTTGTGAATATCTTGGGGTTTTGAGTCTCTTCAGTTGAGTCTTTGGCTACTAGTGATAATGATGTTATAACATCTTCTTAGGATGTTATAACATGCCAAGCTTCTCTTTATGTTGCAACGGTTTCTTTACCTCAGATTTTCTCTTTTGGAAATCTCTTGCTTGACATTTTTTGGGATTACATTTGATCTTTTTCCTCCTCAGCTTTCGTTGCATTGATGGCTTATAATCACCCTGTGACTGGTAAGATGCATTCAGGTATTTCTTAAGTCCTTTTCCAGTGATGATCTCCTGGAGAAGTTCTCATCATGAGTTCTGAAATGTGCAAACTTGTATTTGGTATAGCTAAAATTCAACCCATGCCTATAACTCCAGCTCTCAAACTCATCCAGTTCTTCTTGTATGGCCTGCCAAACTTTCTCTGAATTAATGATGGCCTCAGTTTCAGTATCAGTAAACTTCATTGAAAAATATCCAGTGGGTGTATCAGTTCTGTTGTGAAAATACCAAGTAAGAGAAATTTCCAGCTTTCATCTCTATCTTTGAAGCTTTCCCTGGTAAAATCCCAACATGTCAATATTTCCTTTTCCAATGCTAGATATAATTTCTTCTCTGAAATAATTGCAACAACAGCAACAAGTAAACAAACAAATGAACAAAAAGGTAAAATAAAAAATAAACAAAAATAAAGCCATCAGATTGATCACATTATAATACTTGTGGTTTTATTTTTTTCTCCAGCTTCAACAGTAAATTATGATATGGGGCATTTCGTCAACTACTCCATGAAATTCAAGTGGATAAGATCCACCATTGTAGAGTTTAGAAATTTTTTTTTTTTAATCACATACTTACTGAAGAGAGATATCGCGTGGCATGAGCCACCTTTGATAGGTCCTATTACATTTTGCCCTGTTTTCCTTTTGCTTCTTCAGCTTTGTTTTGAAAGTTCAAGATTTCCCCTGAATCCGTTCACACTATTGAGGCTGTAAAATTTGCCATTGTTGCCCAAGCGATTAATCTGCTTTCCTGTTTCTCTCCCCCTCTGTATCTTGAATTGCTTTATTTTTGGTCTTCTTTATCATGCCACTTCTCATTTCAGAATTTAGTAGAACATAGTTAATATTCTATCTTTGTTTTCCTCTTCTGTTTCAGCATTTTGGGGAGGAAATATTCAGGTCTCCCATATTTGTATTCATGAGGTTTAGTTCCAGATCTGTTGTGGTAATTTTCATAACCTCATTCCCATTACTGCGTGTTCATTTGGAGTTTTTAATTTCTCAAAAAAACAAAACAAAACAAAACATCCCCCCCCCCCCCCCCCCCCCCCTCCCGAGCAAAAACCCAAAACCAAAATACAAACCTCTGGGAGTCAGAATCCTTAATTACAACACTTAGTTTTCGTTATCCTTCAATTTAATTTAACTTGAATGATCTCAGTTCCCAGAATCCCAGAGTATTTTCTACAGCCACCAGTAATTAAAATCAGCTAAAGTAACATTACCTCTGCCTGGTGGCAGGATAGCCACAGGAGCTTTACACCGAGGGTGACAGGCAAGCATGGAGCAGATCTGTATATCTGCTTGCAGACGTTGATGTGAAGGATGAGATTACTCAGAGAGTGTGTAAGAAGGGAGAAGAACAACAAGCCAAGGACATATCCTCATGAATAAAAAAAGACTCAAAGACTTGCAGAGAAACCCATGGTGAGATCACAGTATATTATAGTTGCGGAAAAAAATGACACCAAAAGCTCTGTAGTGAATGTGTGAGAGTAAATTGACCAATCCTAGGTGACTAATGATTCCCATTGGTAGGATTAAAAAGCTCTGGAAAACAAACATTGGCAACACACATTCCTGTGTTAAAATAGAGGATAAAATTCTGGTGCGACTCTAACTTGTGGATGTGCTTATGTACCAGACTAAATCACAAGGTAAATTGTAGCTGTTATTGTAGTGTATACACATCCAGAACAACCTCAGAACTGGACAGCATGATTGCCTTGTGCTATTGATGATTGTTTAAAAGAAAAGAAAATATGCCTTGTCTTGTTGCAGAGATCTGCATTTGAATACAGCAGCTATGCTTTAAGTGTCCACTCAGTGGATGCTCTTTTGAAGCCTTGCTACTACAAGTTAGTCATGCCAGAGAATGAAACATATTAGGATTGAGAATAACCATGTATGATGTCTGGCAATCAGGTCCTAGAAATGCAATGTTTGCTTGGCTGCTCATGGCTAAAGTTATTTGTGTTCTAGTATATTCTTGGTAGCTCAAGCAAAAAGACCATGGGTCTTGAGGTGTCAGTCGGGAATGTAAGCACTGTAACAGGTGGCCAAAAGAGAACCTGTAACCACTGTGTCAGAAAGCCTTTTCTTTATAGAGTAGTGACAAAACTGCCACTTTACCTTGCCAGACAGACAGCTCAGGACTGGAACAACATGGGGACATGTTCTTACTCCATGGTAAGTTATTTTACATGTTAAGAAGCCTAAACCAGCATTTTTTCCCCCACTTTGTTTTACATATTTTAAAAAGTGGCCAGTGAGAATCTGAATTTGTAGTTGGGAATTTAGAGACGTGTTCCTTCAAATGGCAAGTTTCCTCCACCTTTTTTTTTTTTTTAATTGACTTGCCATATCACTGCTGCACTTAGGTGGATACAGTGGCATATGCAGGGAAACGGACCTGAGCACTGTTTGACATGCTGGGACACCCTGTTACGAGTGTGTCCTTCCCTCTGTACATATGGAACAGTACAACTTGCATGAGTGCTGAGAGTTAAAATATGTTTTCTGAAGGAAGCACGTAAGCATCCACTCAGTAATACAATTCACATTCTTATACTGATGGTTCATCAGGGGATACATAAAACTGTACTGGGCAAAGCAGTATTTAATATATCCTCAGCAGTAGGCTGGTAAGAAAGAAGCAAAGATCATCAGAAGCTCAGTTGGATATCAGGTAAGTATCTAGGGAGTCTGTACCATTCCTTCAGGGGATCCTGATTGTCTATTTTGTTAATGTCAGTCACTTCATACTGTTAGTGATTCATATTTTTAGGCCTTTGTTGCTTTTGTAATTTCCCAGTTCAATATGCTTTTGATTCCTTACATTTTCTTCTTTCTATCTCTCTATCTTTTATATAGAATAATAAAAAAAAAAAAAGACGTAATTTTAGATCTGCTAACGTGCATTTCATATTTGTTCACATTTCATGTCTAATAGGCTGGAGGTGAAAAATAGAGTTAAAAGAAAATTTGGCACTCTCCAGAGTAGGATAGCCTTCATTTAGGTGGGGAACAAAAACTGGAACAAGTAACAGCTTTCTTTTACTAGTTCTCAACAATTTTAAATTATGCTTCTAGTTACTGCTTTTGTTTTATGCTGTCCATATTTCTGAGGTTTCCACTCTTGATACCTATGCACAGCAAAGACAGAGGAGCCAGAAGAAAAACTACTTTCTCAGGGATGGATTGCCTTCCTCCAGTGAGTGCTAATTAGAAGTTTAAACAGTAGCCTTTATAGTTTTAAATAGGATTTAGTAGTTGAAGAGCTGTTAATGCTTCTGTGAATGTTTTGAGAATTCTTTCCCTCTGTAAACAATCTCCACAAGCCATTGCAATTTTTTTTATATTTTCCCTGCTTCATTATGGCCTAATCATAACCCAAACACACAACTATTTTCAACACAGCAGTTGTTTGACAATAATAAGAATTCATATCTTTGCATGGGGAATTGAGGTGTTATTAAAAATATTGTTAACCTGAAAACAAAGAGGCCCACCTGTTTGTGATGTCAAGTTGTGTGCTCCTTTCATGGCAGGGATGTATGTTGCAAACATCATGAAACAGCAGGGGCAGAGCATTTCTTTTACCCTTGGAGAGCAGGTGTTATAAATAAAACTGAACTTGGCATGCAGTAGGTGCAGAACAGAGAGAATAACATGATTATTGTCAATAATTCATCTGGAAGATTTGTGTTTGGTGTAGTTGAGATGAAGGATGGAAAAACCATGCTGTAAACTACCTTTAGTACTGACTGCCTTGTCCTCGGACAGGGAAGCTGTTGCATGTGCTCGTATGCTCAGGTATCCTTCCCAGGGCAGGAAGGGAGCACGGATGGCATAAGTTTATTGCAACTTCCTCTGCTATCCATTAGGGCAGATTTACAATCTGCTTTGCTCTGATTTAGGAGCCAGAAAAGAAGCTCTTAGACTCCACCCCCTACTTTTGCCACATGAGTAAATAACAGTAGTTGATAAAGAAAAATTAAGCTACGGTTGTCGTTGCTTTCATGGTGAGACTTATCAGCAAATGTGAGCTGCTTGCATATAAAAACTCCTTGTAGATAACTCATATTCTAAACCTTCCCAACTTCTAGTAATCTATTTACTAAGAATGTTTTTATCTCTTCTACAGAACAAAATCATGTTGTCAATATTTTTTTCTCTTCAATGTCATTACAATGTTATCTATAGTCCTCCAAGGTCAGCAGCCTAAATGCAATGCTCTTTCTTCTCAACACAGACCATTTGCAGCAGGTACATTTCAATTGATTTACAATCTAAAATCTTTTGCTAAGACTTCCTGTGCAATAAGGTGTTACAAGACAGCATTTCATTATGCAACTTTTTACACGCTGTTTTCTTGCATTGTCCAACAATAATGTTTTATTTAAGCCTTATACTTTGTATAACTTTGAAAATTTGAAATTGTAAATAGCTAGTTGCTATTTCTTCCCCCAGAGTTTACCTCCTGCATGGATCTATAGAATTATAAAGTTACAGAATGTTTTGGGCTGGAAGGTCTATGAAAGCGCTGGAAGGTCTATGAAAGCACTGAAAGGCCACAGTAAGTTCTCCCCGGTTCTTTCTCTTCTCCAGGCTGAATAACCCCAAATGTCTCAGCCTGCCTTCTTAGGAGAGGTGCTCCAGCCTTCTTGTGGCCCTCCTCTGGACCTGCTGTAACAGGTCCATGTCTGTCTTGTACTGGATATCTCAGAGCTGGTTGCAGTACTCCAGGTAGGGTCTCCCCAGAATAGAGGGAGAGAATAACCTCCCTCAACTTGCTGGCCATGTATGTTCTGATGCAGCTCAGGATGTGATCGGCCTTCTGAGCTGCAAACGCACATTGTCATTTCTTGCCTAATTATTCACCCACCAGTATTCCCAAGTCCTCCACTGAGCTGCTCTCAATCCATTCACCCTCAAGACAGCATTAACACTGGTGGTTGCCACAACCCAGGTGCAGGACCTTACACTTGGCCTTGTCAAAATCCATGAAGTTTGTATGGGCAAGTTAACAGAATGATGTTATCTCACCTCAGATGGTGAGAGGAGCAAGATCACGAGCTAGCAGCCAGAGCCTTCCCAGAAGCCCAGCATGTAGCAGACTTCTCTGAGACTTTATCATTTATTGAAGCTTATACTCAGTAAAAAGATCTCAAAACAACAAATACGTTAGATATCTTTGATCTGTCGAGTTTATAAAATCTAGAAGGTCAGACATCTTGAAGTTAAGAAGAGGTTTAAGGAGCTTTTCATATTTTGGATAGGCTTAAGATGCACACATGGAAAATTTCTGCTGGCTATTGTGACACTGGCATTGCCTGTGTTTGGAGGCTGGTTTTCAGGGTAGAACTGACATCAAGGTGCAAAGCCTGATGAGTTTCCTGTACTCCCAGCTTCTTCAGCTCAGTAATTTTATCCTGGCCACAAGGCTTTGTTATCACTTGGTCCCTCAGAAGACATCTGATACTTAACTTGCTGAAGCCTCTTCTTTTGCTGGAGCATAAGAAAACTGAAAAGCTCTCACTAGAGAACAGAAAAAGCTTTGTACCAAGTGGCAGCAAATGCAGACGAATTTGTGCTGAAGACAGCCCAGCAGTAGCTATGTGACTCATCTGTCTGCCCGATCTATCCACCCTTTCAGATTCACATGATTGATTGATCCTCCACCCCAGAACTGCAGAATGCCTTTTAGTTAGCCTTTGCTTTATTACTCTTTCACTTCTTGGATACAATCAATTATCCTTTGACATGTCGATACTTTAAAAGATGGATCCTGACATAATTTTGTCATCTTAATTTTCAGTCTGCCATTTTTTGCTATTTCTCTTCTTTTTATTTTTTTTCTATTTTTTTCCTTTTCACAATGCTAGAACACCATCAATTACTAGTACAGTACCTGTCTCAACTGATGCTACCTCTTAGATGCATATGTTTTCTTTTCCTTCATGAGCTGCCTTCCTTTAGTCTTGATTTTAGTTTTAAATTCAAAATTGTCTGCACTGCATTGACTCAGAGACAGATGGTGAAAACTATTTAATCTTTGCCAGGGGTGGGAGAAGAATGGAAGGAGGTAAACTTTCAGCACATTTGATTTCCAAAATTTCTCCTCATGATAACAAGAAAACTTGATGGAGATTGAATGTCATGGCTGAATGTTGTTGCTGATTTGGGGTTTTTTAGCTCTAAACATTCAGTTAAAATCAATTTTTGCTACCAAAGGAAGAGTTCTGAATAAGTGGTGTTTCACATAAGGATTGTTTGACTGGGAATAAACAAGGGAGGAGGAAGGTATGTGTATGTTAGCTAACAGAATAACTAAAATCTCCATGTCATGTAAATAGGATACTGGAAAATAATGTTTAGGAATATGAGCTGCAAGATGAGACCTTATGTGGAGCTTTATTCTCTGGTGTTAAAAAATGATGGGCTCAAACTAAGACATATGTACATAGGGCTATCAAATGATAAGGGGTGCACCTTTACAGGACGAAAATGAAAGAGCTTTGCTCTTCTTCAACCTAGCAGTTGCTACAAAGGCTGAGGTAAGATTTTTGCCTTGTCCTGGGTTCAGCAGTAGCAGTCAGTTTTTCTCCTTCTTAGTAGCTGTTGCAGCACTGTGTTTTTGACTTTCAGCCTCGGAACAGAGCTGATAACACCGATGTTTAGACTGACCAAGGACTTTGTGAGTCTCATGCTCTGCCAGGGAGGAGGAGAAGCCGGGAGGAAGCAGAGACAGGACACCTGACCCAAACTAGCCAAAGAGGTATTCCATACCACAGCACGTCATGCCCAGGATGTAGAACGGAGAGTTCCCGGAAGGGCTGGATCACTGCGGGGTGGGGGTGAGGTACCGGTTGGTGAGCGGTTGTATTCTCTTCCTTGTTATTTCCTTTATCATTATTACTATTAGTGGTAGCAGTAGTGATTTGTGTTATACCTTAGTTATTAAACTGTTCTTATCTCAACCCGTGGGAGTTGCATTCTTTTGATTCTCCTCCCCGTCCCTCCAGGAGCGGAGGGAAGAAAGGTGGGGGGGGGGAAGTAGACTTCGTGGTTCTGATTTATGGCCGGGGCTTAAACCACGACAGTTCTTTTTGGCGCCCAACGTGGGGCTTGAAGGGTTGAGATAACGACAGAACTGACCGAGGCACAATGCTGATTTATGAGCTCTCAAAGTTGTTTCTCTTGATGTCACAGCTTCAGTATGCTGTAGCTTACTTAGAGCCGGTATTTGCTGTGTCAGTGTTTATCAAGTGTGGGCCTTGGGCTAAGGTTCTTGTTTCATTGTACTTTATGGTAATGGCTTGTAATACGGGCGGGCTCCGGCAGCAGGGCGGGATGGACGTGGCCGTGGACTTGTACCTGGCCGTCCCGCTGCTCTTCACCGTCCTGGCCCTCGGCCTCGCGTCCGTCTTTGTGAGGCTGCCGGGAGCTGAGGGGGAGCGGCCCCGGGAGCCGGCGGCGGCCGAAGCGGCCCGGGAGAGCGGCCCCGGGGACCAAGCGGCGGCGGGAGCGGGGCCGAAGGCCGGAAAGGAGGCGGGTGCCGCGCAGCGGGAGGAGGCGGCGGCGGAGCCGAGCCCCACAGCTGAGCCCAGCCCCGCGGCGGCCGAGAGCATCCCCCAGCAGCAGCCTGCCGAGCCCGGCGAGCCCGAGCGGCAGGAGGATGCAGGAGACCCCGCAGCATTTCCCAGCAAGGCAGAGGAGGAAGATCTGGACTCAGAAAAAGAGAAGCTGGTGGTGAGAAAGCTCCGAGCACAGCAGCTACACCACCCCCAGCGACAAGTACAGTTGCTACTCAAACTTCGACTGCAACAGACAGTGCAGCTACCCCAGCTCCAAACACAGCAGCTACACCACCCCCAGCGACAAGTACAGCCGCTACTCAAACCACAGTGATGACTGCAGCTAAACCAGAGGACCAATTCGTACCAATATCGATTGCCCCCATACGCAAGAGAAAAAGCAAAAAAGAGGCACGAAGGGTGAAGCAAGATGAAGAAACAATGTATTCACCACCCGGGCCACCATCTGATCAGGAGTCATCATCCCATGATGAAGAAGAAGAAGAGGTGACTTCTCGACCTCGGACCTCAACCGAGCTACGGAATATGCGAAAAGATTTTCCCCGTCAACCAGGGGAGCACATCATCACCTGGTTGCTACGATGCTGGCACAATGGGGCCGATGGTCACGAACTAGGAGGTACGGAAGCCAAGCAGCTGGGATCACTTGCTAGAGAAGGGGGAATTGACAAAGCAATTGCAAGAGAGAAAAAGTCCCTCAGTCTTTGGAGGCGGCTCTTGGCAGCTGTGAAAGAAAGGTTTCCATACAAGGACGATGTTACGAGTCGTTCGGCCAAGTGGACTACTTTAGACAAAGGCATCCAGTCTCTGAGGGAATCAGCCATCGTAGAGATGATTTATCACATCAAACCGAACAACGGAGATATACCCATAGACCCAGATGAAGTCGAATGTACACGACCCATGTGGCGAAAACTTACACGGAATGCACCGTCATCATATGCCCATTCATTGGCAACAGTAACCTGGGGTGACATAGTAACACCAACAGTGGAGGCAATGATTCATAAACTCCGAGAGTTCGAAGACAATCTCACCCCTTCCATCATCTCAGCTGTGGAAAAACTGTCCCAGGATGTCAAACAATTGAGGGACGATCTATCTGATTTATCCAGCTCCTCACGTGTACCAACATAGGTCATAGCTGTTAACAAAAGACGTCCTATTGTTCGAGACAGAAGATATAGAAGGCAAACACCACGGGCCACCCTATGGTTTTACCTGCGGGATCATGGAGAAGACATGATGAAGTGGGATGGAAAACCTACTTCAGCTTTGGAGGAACGGGTGCATGAATTGAAAATAGGAACAAGGGTCAAGACTAATCATCCCATGAGAGCTGAGGCTTCAGTCTCTGGTGAGCAGGTTCCCAGATGGAGTGGAAGAGCTGATTTTACTCCAGCTCCTATGATAACGAAGAATAATCCCTTTCAATACGACTTAGGTGTCCAACGTTGTGATGACTGTTAGAGGTACCCTGCCTCCAGCCAGGTGGAGGTAGGGGATAATCGGATTTACTGGACTGTGTGGGTCAGATGGCCTGGCACATCAGTCCCACAGAAGTATAAAGCTCTCGTAGATACCGGTGCACAGTGTACCCTGATGCCGTCAAGCTGTCAAGGGGTGGAACCCATCTATATCTCTGGAGTGACAGGAGGATCCCTAGAGTTGACTGTACTGGAGGCTGAGATCAGCCTGACTGGAAGGAAATGACAAAAGCACCCCATTGTGACTGGTCCAGAGGCTCCATGCATCCTCGGCATAGATTACCTCAGGAGAGGGTACTTCAAAGACCCAAAAGGGTACCGATGGACTTTTGGTATTGCTGCTTTGGAGACTGAGGAAAATGAGCAGCTGTCCACCTTGCCTGGTCTCTCAGAGGATCCTTCTGTTGTGGGGTTGCTGAAGGTCGAAGAACAACAAGTGCCAATCGCGACCGCAACAGTGCACCGGCGGCAGTATCGCACCAACTGAGACTCCCTGATTCCCATCCATAAACTGATCTGTAGTCTGGAGAGTCAGGGAGTGATCAGCAGGACCCGCTCACCCTTTAATAGCCCCATATGGCCAGTGCGAAAGTCTAACGGAGAGTGGAGACTAACAGTAGACTATCGTGGCCTGAATGAAGTCACACCACCATTGAGTGCTGCTGTACCGGACATGCTAGACCTTCAGTATGAACTGGAGTCAAAGGCAGCCAAGTGGTATGCCACGATTGATATTGCCAATGCATTCTTCTCAATTCCTTTGGCAGCAGAGTGTAGGCCACAGTTTGCTTTTACTTGGAGGGGCGTCCAGTACACTTGGAACCGACTGCCCCAGGGGTGGAAACACAGCCCTACCATTTGCCATGGACTGATCCAGACTGCACTGGCACAGGGGCAAGCTCCAGAACACCTGCAATACATCAATGACATTATTGTGTGGGGTGATACAGCGGAAGAAGTCTTTGAGAAAGGGAGGGAAATAATCCAAATCCTGCTGAAAGCTGGTTTTGCCATAAAACGGAGTAAGGTCAAGGGACCTGCACAGGAGATTCAGTTTTTGGGAATAAAATGGCAAGATGGACGTCGCCAGATCCCTACAGATGTGATCAACAAACTAACAGCAATGTCTCCACCAACTAATAAGAAAGAAACATAAGCTTTCTTGGGTGGTGTGGGGTTCTGGAGAATGCACATCCCAAATTGCAGTTCGATTGTAAGCCCTCTCTATCATGTGACCCGGAAGAAGAACGATTTTAAATGGGGCCCTGAGCAACAACAAGCCTTTGAGCAAATTAAACGTGAGATAGTTCATGCAGTAGCCCTTGGACCAGTCTGGACTGGGCCAGATGTAAAAAATGTACTGTACACCGCAGCTGGGGAGAATGGTCCTACCTGGAGCCTCTGGCAGAAAGCTCCAGGGGAGACTCGAGGTCGACCCCTCGGCTTTTGGAGTCGGGGATACAAAGGATCTGAGGCCAGCTATACCCCAACTGAGAAAGAGATACTGGCAGCCTATGAAGGGGTTCGAGCTGCTTCGGAGGTGATTGGCACTGAAGCACAGCTCCTCCTGGCACCCCGGTTGCCCGTTCTGGGCTGGATGTTCAAAGGCAGGGTCTCCTCTACACATCATGCAACCGATGCGACATGGAGTAAATGGGCTGCACTAATTACACAACGAGCTCAAATAGGAAATCCCAGTCGTCCAGGCATTCTAGAAGTCATCATGGACTGGCCAGAGGGCAAAGGTTTTGGAATGTCACCAGAGGAGGAGGTGATGCGTGCTGAAGAGGCCTCACCATATAATAAACTGTCAGAAAGTGAAAAGCAGTATGCCTTGTTTACTGATGGGTCCTGCTGTATTGTGGGAAAGTATCGGAGATGGAAGGCAGCTGTATGGAGTCCTCAACGACAAGTTGCAGAAACTGCTGAAGGAGAGGGTGAATCGAGTCAGTTTGCCGAGGTGAAAGCCATCCAGCTGGCCCTGGACATTGCTGAACGAGAAAAGTGGCCAGTACTTTATCTCTATACTGACTCATGGATGGTGGCAAATGCCCTGTGGGGGTGGTTGCAGCAATGGAAGCAGAGCAACTGGCAACGCAGAGGTAAACCCATCTGGGCTGCTGCACTGTGGCAAGATATCGCTGCCCGGGTGCAGAACCTGGTGGTGAAGGTACGCCATGTAGACGCCCATGTACCCAAGAGTCGGGCCACTGAGGAACACCAGAACAACCAACAGGTGGATAAAGCTGCTAAGATTGAAGTGGCTCAGATGGACTTAGATTGGCAACATAAAGGTGAATTATTTTTGGCTCGGTGGGCCCATGACACTTCAGGCCATCAGGGCAGAGATGCAACATACAGATGGGCCCGTGATCGAGGGGTGGACTTAACAATGGACACTATTGCCCAGGTTATTCATGAGTGTGAAACATGTGCTGCAATTAAACAAGCCAAACGGTTAAAGCCTCTTTGGTATGGAGGACGATGGCTGAAGTATAAATATGGGGAGGCCTGGCAGATTGATTATATCACACTCCCACCAACCCGCCAAGGCAAGCGCCATGTGCTTACCATGGTGGAAGCAACCACCGGATGGCTGGAAACATACGCTGTGCCCCATGCCACTGCCCGGAACACTATCCTGGGCCTTGAGAACCAGATTTTGTGGCGACATGGCACCCCAGAAAGAATTGAATCAGACAATGGGACTCATTTCCGGAATAACCTTATAGACACTTGGGCCAAAGAGCATGGCATTGAGTGGGTATATCACATCCCGTACCATGCACTAGCCTCTGGGAAAATCGAACGGTATAATGGGCTGTTAAAAACTACACTGAGAGCAATGAGTGGGGGAACTTTCAAGCATTGGGATATACACTTACCAAAGGCCACCTGATTGGTCAACACCAGAGGATCTGCCAACAGGGCTGGCCCAGCCCAGTCAGAACTTTTACATATTGTAGAGGGGGACAAAGTTCCTGTGGTGCACATGAAGAATTTGCTGGGGAAGACAGTCTGGGTTATTCCTGCTTCAGGTAAAGGCAAACCCACTCGTGGGATTGCTTTTGCTCAGGGACCTGGATATACTTGGTGGGTAATGCAGGAAGATGGGGAAGTCCGATGCGTACCTCAAGGGGATTTGATTTTAGGGGAAAACAGACAATGAACTCAATTGTACGCTGTTGCCTGCTATAGCCATCAACTAGATGTCTGCAGGGCACCAGCGACTGGCCCTGACTTCCCTCCGACCATCATCCCAACAGAGAATGAACTTTGATAGAACCGGATGAGTTCTACAGTAAAGGAATGATCAGCATCAGTAGACAACGATCCAACACTGCACACAGCTTCTCCTGCTCTGAAAGACTGTTACAAGAGATGGAGCCCAACATCATGAACCGAACGGACTCAGTAGCTTTATAGGAATTGGTTCGTGCACTAAGATAACAGTGCACGGAAATGAGAGTGAGGGTATATGGAAAATGTGGGATCTGAGCATGACGTGAATGGTATGGAATAAGGGGTGGATACTCTCCTGGGTTCAGCAGTAGCAGTCAGTTTTTCTCCTTCTTAGTAGCTGTTGCAGCACTGTGTTTTTGACTTTCAGCCTCGGAACAGAGCTGATAACACCGATGTTTAGACTGACCAAGGACTTTGTGAGTCTCATGCTCTGCCAGGGAGGAGGAGAAGCCGGGAGGAAGCAGAGACAGGACACCTGACCCAAACTAGCCAAAGAGGTATTCCATACCACAGCACGTCATGCCCAGGATGTAGAACGGAGAGTTCCCGGAAGGGCTGGATCACTGCGGGGTGGGGGTGAGGTACCGGTTGGTGAGCGGTTGTATTCTCTTGCTTGTTATTTCCTTTATCATTATTACTATTAGTGGTAGCAGTAGTGATTTGTGTTATACCTTAGTTATTAAACTGTTCTTATCTCAACCCGTGGGAGCTGCATTCTTTTGATTCTCCTCCCCGTCCCTCCAGGAGCGGAGGGAAGAAAGGTGGGGGGGGGGAAGTGGACTTCGTGGTTCTGATTTATGGCCTGGGCTTAAACCACGACATGCCTCTAAAAACTTTGTAAAGGAAATATCAGGGCAAGAAAACTAGTCATTAAGGTAAATAAGAAGGCAAAAATGATACATTTTGGCTGGAACAGAAGAGGCATTTTCAAAATATCAGAGTAGCCAGACTGGAAGAGCTGCTCAGAAGGAGGTGTCTGAGATAAAGCACTTAAGTACTTTAAAATAATTGTTCAAAAAGTTCATGAAAGTTCATGTGCACAAAAAGAAAACAATGTCTGCAGAAGATACTGTAAGCAGCTGCAGTGCTACTTCTGTGTCAGGATGCTTCATCCAGAGGAAGGACTTTGGAGACGGCCACATGCTTGGCAGGTGTCCATGGCCAGAAGAAACAACTGAACCCGTGCTAAACCCAAACTTGTGCTTCTAACTACTGAGATGCTGCCTAAATGGCCACATCCTCACGTGAATGCTTTGAGGATGTAGTGGCACGGGTAACTTGGCAAAAAATGTCAGGAAGCTTTGTAGTGACCTGACCTATATTTTTTCTCATATTCAATATTCATCAAACCCAAATCCATTAGCTCTATTCAGATCTTCTAGAAATTCTGAGTTAAAATGGTACCACTTTCACCAAGCAAAAGTTCTATAACGCTGTGCTATATAGAAATAATAAAGCGATAACCTCATTTAAATGATCTTTGGCTTGACTTGACTTGAGATGAATAACATTCTTAATTGTTTATTTACCAAGAATGGGACCTCAGTTCTACCATTTTTAAGACATTCCACTTAAATTCCACTGAAAAATACTACCAAAACCCAGGATGTTAATGAAAATGCAAGAACGAAATTTTAATTAAAAGCTTTGGTAATTGGTGTGGTTTGCTTTGTGCAAGCAATCCTTTGCTCTTACAAGACTATATTTATTTTCAAGATTTTGTATAAGAGGGGTTTTAAGTCATTCATAAGGGGTAATGTCTTCAAACTTAAATAAGAGAGATTAAAGTCACATATAGAGAAGAAATTCTTTACTGTGAGAGTAGTGAGGCACTGGAACAGGTTGCCCAAGGAACTTTTGAATGCCTCATCCCTAGCAGTGTTCAAGGTCAGGCTGGATAAGGCCTGAGAAACCTGGTCTAGTGGTAGGTGTCCTGCCCGTGGCAGGGGGGTTGGAACTAGATGATCTTAAGGTTCTTTCCAACCCAAACCATTCTATGATTCTATGATTCATTTTGCCAACTTAAGAACCTGTATTGCTTGGAAACACTCAGCCCCTCCCAAAAGCCCTTGGCCAGAGGCTGATACGGTGTTATCATATCTTAAGGAGCTGGATGTAGTTCACTGTTAGAGTCTGCAGATTTCTTACTATTTGTCTTGCTAGTTATGTTGATCTGATGTCCTTTTCTCATCTTTGCCTCAGTACCTTCCTTTTGCTCATTTTAATCACTCAATACTGTAAGATTTTGGGGAAGGATTATGTCTTGTTGGCAAAAGTATCAAGATATCTCAGCAAAGAGGATGAACAACAGAGGAAGCTTGTAAACAGAAAGAACTAAAAGTTCTTTCTCATTAGTTTTGGCCTCGTTTTAGGTCATGAAGCCAAAATGTAGCTTACATTGTAATATGCTCTTTTATTCTTCAAAAAAGTGTCTGGTCTTACAGCTTATCTGAAATCTTGTCTCATGCAAAAGAGTAAATCAGGGAATGATGTGCTTGTGTGTGGGTGTAGCAGAGGAGGAAGGGAAGAGAATGGATTTCTGTATACTTCATATCTCCAAGGGCTCTGTTAATAGCTTTCCTTTCTCCCTCCCTCTTCTCCCATAATGACAGCAAAATCAGCTTTTGTCTATTGTTATAAATTGTCCCTGTACCAAATGAAAACATGGTTATAGAATCCCATAGTTTTAATGATAAAAATTCAAGGACATCTTAAAAAAAAAAAAAAAAAAAAGGAAAAGAAAAAGATGTCTTCTAAAATACAGAAGAAATGTGTGACAGGTTTCCAACCTTTTTATCAGTCGCATACAGTGAGGACAGACCTCCTGCATGATGTGTTGCAAGGGGAAGGAAGCGAGTGTTTTCACACACGCTCCTGAATCCTCTTCCCTGACTGAGAATTACACTGTTGGGCTAATGCCTCTCATTAAATTAACTAAGAAACAAAACAAAATAAAGTTCTTTATCCCTGAATTATGTTAAAGTGTGAGGTTGGATACAAACATAAATTTAAACACTCCACTGGATGTGTCCAGGTGTGTACTGTTTAATGCAACACTCTCACAGCATTTGCAAGCTTCTGAAGAGATGGCACAATTATTCTTATTTACAGATATGAAATTGGACAACAGTTTTTCGCAAAACCTCTGATAGCTCCAGCAGTGTCTGAGCTCCTGGCTCTTTCTCAGAAAGCCACCCAAACACAGCCACAGCACGTGGAGACCTATACTGCTCATTTTTGTGCTAGCAGTGAGTGCTCCCGGTCATTCACTGTGTCTGCAGGCAGGTTTCCCCCTCACTTCTCATGGTGCTACAAGACAAATGCATCAGCCTTGAAATCCTTTACCCAGGGTTGTGCATGATGTCTGCAACAGGACAGCTTTCCTACCTGCTAAGAGAAATCCCTGAGTGAGGAGGGTGCAATGGGCTGGAGGAAAGCAACTGCACTGTACACCTCCTGGGGGAACACAGCCAGGTGGCCCCAGTACTCCTTCTGCTCTCTAGCAAGGGGTACCGCTGTTTGTCACTAAGGGGAAAAACAAAGGTAAACCATGAGCTGAGGAAGGAAAAGAAGGAAAATACTTGGTGTTTAAGCAGGTATGAAAGCCTTACTATCTTTCACAGCCTGCAGGCTGAGTTTAGTCATGAGCAGCTAGCAGGTAGGCAAGCACACTACTGAGTACACAGGTGCAGGAAAAGTTTACATAGACTGAAATTGGTTAGAAGTTGCTCAGAAGTGCATGTGTGAAAAAGCTAGAGCTTCTGTGAGTTTTAGGGTGTCCTGCTATTCTAAGTGTGAAATATATATATATATTTTTGATTTGACAAGCACTGTAATGACAACTTCATTGCCATATATGATGGAGGAAGTTTTCTTTGCAAGAAATTTATTTTTGCTAAACCTCATCCCATCAGTTTCTTTAAAGACCCCCAGAGCTTCTGTTTTCTTATTTGCGTAATACAAAAGACTTAGCATTATAGAGCATGTATTTCCTTTTCTTTCACCCTACTTCTTTCTCTCCAAAGTCAATATTCCTCACCAGAATAATTTATTTTGTTGTAAATTTAGAGTGTGTTTGATAGTTACTGAAGTAGAGGATTAATGGATGTGTCTGGGGGCAGGCAAAGACAATCAGCAAACCCCACCCTACAGCTCTTCTAACACAGTGCAACCCTTGATATGTTATTTCTATCTTCAGTCTCTCTTTTCAAGAAAAAGTACTTAGCAGTTCTCACAGTCAGTCTGTTCATTATATAACTAAGAAGACCATATACAAGCATATGCCTAGGAGGAATTTTCCAAACTAACTGGCCTGCAGAGGAGCCTTTTGGCACCTGGGCAAAATTACTTTGCTAGAAAAACACACATAGAATCATAGAATCATAGAATAGTTAGGGTTGGAAAGGACCTTAAGATCATCTAGTTCCAACCCCCCTGCCATGGGCAGGGACACCCCACACTAAACCATGCCACCCAAGGCCTCATCCAACCCAGCCTTAAACACTGCCAGGGACGAAGCATTCACAACATCCCTGGGCAACCCATTCCAGTGTCTCACCACCCTCACAGTAAAGAATTTCTTCCTTATATCCAATCTAAACTTCCTCTGTTTAAGTTGGAACCCGTTACCCCTTGTCCTATCACTACAGTCCCTAATGAAGAATCCTTCTTCAGCATCCTTATAGGCCCCCTTCAGATACTGGAAGGCTGCTATGAGGTCTCCACGCAGCCTTCTCTTCTCAAGGCTGAACAGCTCCAGCTTTCTCAGCCTCTCTTCATACAGGAGGTGCTCCAGTCCCCTGGAGCACTCGTTACTGGTCTCCAGCCGGACATCGAGCCTTTGACCACAACTCTTTGTGTGTGGCCATCCAGACAATTCTTTATCCACCAAGTGGTACATCATCAACCACCTCTATTTTTTAGCATCTACACAGAACATGTGCAAACACAAATAGCCCTTTCTGTGTCTGCTACAAGTTCACACCAAACACCATGCCAGCTGTTCTGTTAGTTCTGCACTTGGAGTATAAAAGTATAGCTGCAACAAAGTTCACTTTTAAAAAAATATTATTATTTTCTGGCATCCCTTCAATCACAAAAAGATTGTCCTGTTTTGTATCCCACCCTTCTGGTAAGCAGTCTCTACTTACGTATGAGATTTTGGCACAATGTATGAGTGCCAGTTGGCAGAACTCCCTGTCGTAATGACAAGCATCTTCTCCACCACTCAGTACCAGCTGAGCATGTTGATTTCCATGCCCTTTGCTCTGCAGATGAAGCTGCCTGACAGGTTTTTCTGGGGGAAAGAAGAGAAAATGACAGATGTTCCAAGCCACACCTTTTGTTGTCCCATAGGGGTGAGTTTTCTGGCATATGCACAGCTTACAGCTGGAGCCAGGGCTTCCCAGAGGAGCTCAGCTGCTATTCAGGCTGTTGTTCAGAAGAGCTCTCAGCAAATCAGGCATCAAGTACTTGAGAAATCAACATTGTATGTGTAACAATCCTTCCTTTTTTTGTCCCAGTTCACCTGTGTATCATTTCAAAGTTAATTTAATCTATCTGCTGAGTTTGGAGTAATTAAACTAGCATAACGACAAAATGAATATACGCTCTCTCTCTTGATTCAAGGAACAAGACTTTATTTCAAGTGTTGTTCTCCACATATTAATTTGGTGCATGCTGTATAAAAGAGCCATTTCAACTCACACAGCTTGGTAAAAGTGCTGTGGCAATGCAATTGCACACTTACTAATGGCACATTATAAAGGGGGCTGCTCTAAGGTCAGTCTCTCAGCATCCTGGCACTACACCTGCATGTTTGGGCCTCCTTTCGATGCCAAAAAACTCAGATGTGACTTGGTGTAGTATCCACAAGGCTCAGAAACTGATTTCTGCATACATTGTGTAGGACTGTGCTGTGTGCCCTTCCAATCTTGACCCACATGATCCGCAAAGGTAAGAGTCTGGGCCCAGTTAAACTCATCAGATATACCCAGGCACTTCACTCCTCACCTTGGAGATAGGTGAGGGCCCAGAACATATCTTGTATGATGTAGATGGTAGGCAAGACTGGCATGGTTAAAAGAGTGGGATAGTTTGTATCCATGAGTCTGGACTGTTCAGTCTATCTGGACGATTTGAGTTAACACTTCGGCTTTGAGACATCTTGCTGCTGGAGTTACACCAGCAAGACAGGAATGTTGTATGAGTAATCCCAGGGTCCCTCACTGGCTAGTAGGAAGAAACAGGCATTTACATCCTGGATTCATTCTTCTTTGAACAGAGATGAATCACACTGCAGAAGTGCCTCTTTCTCTTCATTGACCAAAGGGGGACCCTAGTGTGACAACTTCAGTGCACATATCTATAGTGTAAAAACCTACCTCTGGTGAGATGGCACTCATAACTAGTGTCAGTTCCCAGTACTTTAAAAAGCGAAGGTAGCTTACTAGAGAAAAATGTCCCATAAAATGCAAGATGAGAGTTTCCCTCTTTGTATACCCATGATAATCTTGCTAAGTGACATTTGGCAAGATGAGCAGGGAGATGCTACCACAAAGAGATACTCTGGGGTCGTAGCTGAGACGAACAGAGTAAAGAAAGACAAAAAACAGAAATCTACTGACCTTTTCATTATTTAAAACAAAATAAATCAGGGAGTGGGAAATAAGAAACAGCAGAATTGTGATTAATCATGAATTAGCTAGATTTATTTCCTGCAGTGACCCATCAGGAGCCTGCCATTTGGAGCTGAATCATCCTCTAAGGTCAGGCATAGTAACAATCATTTCCACTGAGCTGATACTGAGCACAGTTTTCAGTCTACACATGAGAAGCAAAAGATATCCTTCAGCATCGTTACTCTTCAGGGGTCTCAGAGATATCTTTTCGAAGATAAACATGCAGCTGCTGTTTAACTATGATCTCCATGTGAGCACTGGTTTTTGCATCTGCATCACTATTTGTGCCATTTAAAATATAAAAAAGTGTCAGCACTGTAACTCACACCCCTTAAACAAGCCCTTTGGCAGCTCTGGTGTGTTTTTCTGGTTGGAGTTTTAAAGTATATTCATCACCTGAAGGAAGATTTTAATAAATTGTCATCTGATCCTTTGCTGTCCATTAAGCATATAGTAATTCGCAAAATAGTCTTATTGTGCACCATCGGAAACCACTTCATTTGCTGTCTGAAAGGTCTGCACAAAGGCATACTGCATTAGGTGAAGGAGGAGATCATGTGTTACTCTTCCATTGTCTGGGTATGGTGCTATCATTGTGCTATTACGCAAGTAAGTGAACAAACTGGGGATAAAACAGAGTGTACAGCTCCACTTTGGCCGTGGCCACAGAGAAAAGCAAAGAACAGTCACAATTGCCTTTCTGGTGGCAAAGATCCTGCCTGTATGTCTTACTGATCCAGAAAAGGCTTTTGTGGGAGGAATGTCACAACGCTGTGTCCTGGCCTGGCATTGGAGTGAAACACCCCCAGATGCTGTCTCCAGGGTGCTGGGATCAGCATGGTCAGGGCCAAGACAGAACTACAGCAGTAAAACTATAGTCAAGTGCCTGGTGGTTCAGAGGTGCCTGCAGGGTGACGCAATGAGACTAAAGTTCATTAAGGGCATATTTTTGGGCTTTGATAGTTTTCAGAAGAGCACATATGGACTTTCTGAGGATCAATCCTCACCATGCTATGATGTGGCAAACTTGTTTTCTGCTGAGAAAAAGTAGCATTTCTGTCATGGTTGTCATGGGAGTGATGGAAGATTGGAGAAAGGGGAAGTTACTGGACAGAATGGAAATTAAAAAACCCAGTTCTGGCCACATCTCAAAAACAGGTTTTTATCAGGTATTCCCAAAAGAAAATGAAGCAAGGATGTTGGCCAATGTCCTTGGAAATTACTGCTCAAATAATAGACAGAAATAGTTTTAGGATTGTGTACCTTGCTTCAGAGTTTATAAATGCTTCAGTCTGCATCTGTACAATCTGTCCTGTGTGAATATTTCTTTGCCTAACGTTTTAACAATGGCTGTTTAATACAGTGTTTAACATTTGCAAAGCATTACTTGCCTATGTGGAGAAGTAGCAATTAAAACTAATAGACTTTTTCTTGTTACAAGAGTCCACAGCCTTTAATCAGTATGGGTGTTGGAAGGTGACTTTTCTCTAAGAAACAGGAAATAGGTGAAGAAACCAAGGAGAAAAAGTAATATATTTAAGGATTTGCTTTTTCCTCCCATTTTCTAATGTAATTAGCTTCTTGCTTGTTCCAATACATATGCCTGCTGTTCTTGTTACTGCTTCTTCCCTAACAGCTCAGCTCTTTCTCTCTGGATTTCTTTTCTCTGTTTCTTCATTGGCCATCTCAGCTACGGAAAGCTCAATTCTTTTAGCAATTCTGACCAGCTATTTGGCCTCATTCAAGTAGCCTGTCCTGGGATCCTACACACCATGGTTTTGGGCACTCCCTTTTACAACTGACAACTGCACCTTTGAAAACCATTATGGCATCATGGTTCAGTTCCTTTTTAGATATCTTGTAGCTTGGGACTTGACTCTAATCCACCCCACTACCATCCCTGCCACAAGTGCCTTCACTTCTTGTTTGCTAATTCCACTTATTCAGCACCCTTTCTCATCATGACCCACATTTTCAGTTATCTGTTTTCACAGGAACTTGATGTCTACTTCAGTCTCAGTTAACTTTCATTCTTGAACTGCAGTTTCTGTGTTACAGGCTCTCTGTCTTGGTTTCTACAGCTTGGAAAACAGCAATGCTTTGATCTTTAGATTTGCTGCAAGAATACTATAAAAGAAAATGATTAGATGGAAGATATGGGGGCTTGGAGATAATTAAACTGGCTACTGACAACTGCTCACCTCTTCTGCCTTGTATTTCTTTCTAGTTAAGCTGATTTAACTTCTAAAATATATATATGTAATAATGTTTCACCAGAATCAAGAAACAAAAGCCAAAATTTCCAATCTGTGTAAGTAACCAAGTAATTCAATTCTATCCCATGATCAAAATATCACAATGGAAAAAAATATATTACAGGAAATGCAGAATAAATCAATCTTGCGTACATGTTGACATCCACTGTAACGTGCAAGATGCTTTAAAACCTTAAGGAGGCTGCCAAAAAAAACAACAAAACTCGCAGTGTTTGACATCTGCAAGTCACGGTAGTCTTTACTCTTTCTAATCTTTAAAACAATTTTTCTTTTGTTTTAATTGAAAACTCGCTAAGGAAGAAGCATTTCAATGGCAAGAAGAAACCACCACTATTATTTTCAACTTTTGCTTATTTAAGAGATTAGAATGAACAAGCCAGGTTTTCAGATCTGTGGTTTAAGGGAGAACTGCTAAATCACAGCTCCCTAATAAAAAGCTAACACTTCTGCCATGTTGGACATTTGCCTGAAAGGGGAGGACAAGGAAAGGTACGGAAGATTTAAAATTGCTCACAGAGATCCTGGAAAAGTGGTAGGAGATGAAAGAGAAGGGAGGGAATGTGCTGGAGAGAAATGCATGACAAATGGAAGATTGCATAGAGGCTGAGATGGGATAGTACCTGTAATATCTTCCAGAGGTATTTCTTTTACTTTTGCTTATCTCGAGAAGGGATTTGTTCTGAGGTAAAAACTAGTTTGATGCCAGCTTAAGGGGTATTCATACTGAACATCCCTAGAAGTAAGCACTTAAGCAAAACCTACCTCATGATAACCTCTGTACGGGGGCAGATTCTTAGTTCCTGCCACACTACAGTATCTGAACCTCCTCAGACTTCAGCCTCCAATTTGGTCATCGAGATATCTGCAGACACCTGGCTTCTGGGGAAGTGTCCAGAGGTATGTTGGATTACACAGCTACTGTGTAAATGGCTCTTGCAATAGCTATCTAAACCCTTAATTTATGGATCCAACATCTCACTGATCAAAGAGATCTAGTATACCTGCTGCTGTCCTCTCCAAGAAGAAGAAATTATCTTTGGTTAGATCCTCATTCACTCTGCCCTGTGACTGGTTAGCCAGGAGCACTCAGTGTTCTGCAGGTGGTCAGAGGAGAAGGGGTGCAATTTTGATGGTCCTATGGCATTTCAGCCTTGTTTTCCATGTATCTTTTGGGGAAGATTGAAAGACAGAAACTCATTTGACTGCCAACACATGTTTTCAAAAGGGAGAACAGAAGCAGGTACAGAATGACTAAACCTTTGCCAGTGTGTCTTATTAATGAGAGCATTTTGTTAATTAGGATTTACTGTGGAGAGGTTAAACTCTGTTTCTGTGGTCAGTGCTATATCCTTGGAAGACTGGAATCTTGGTCTAAAAACTACAAAATATTTATCAAGCATCTACCACTCAGAGACTCTAGCTGCAATAAGCTGCATACCATAATAATGGGCAATAATGTTTGAAGCAAATCAATGAAAAACAAATATAAAAGTTACTTTCCAGAGTGGCCCATTTAACCATCCGTGGGGGAAGCTTGGACTGTTGTAGCGAATCCAGCTGAACACAGTATTCTTCAGGACTTTTATTCATCTGCTTTTATGGACCTCAGAAAGAAAGAGAAAGGTAAACATTTTCAATTGAAAGTCCAACAAGTTATTGCAAAATTTTATACCATGTACTCTAATCATTTCCAAGCACTTAATGATATTTTTCAAGTGCCTTTTTGCTCTCAAAGTAGTTAAATGACTGCATGAGGATGACACCAGGGAAAAAAGGATTACTGCTATTTTGTTGTGAGGGCTCCTGTGGGATTTTGAAGGAATTGATTCAACAAAAATTACACAGAACAAATTTGCAGCGCCAATGGAGAGGAATAATAGTCTCACAGTCTGTCTGTCTGTATCATCATTATTCTTAATGGTCTACGCTTGCATTTGTAGGATACAGTGTACCTGAAGTTGGAGGACTAGCTGTTCTTCGGGACTGAGTACATTTGGATTCAAAGCTGCATTTTTTTCTGGATACATGACACAAACCTGAGACAAGTGCATGCCATGAATATATTATCTCTCAGTATATTATTCTCAGGCAGTCACAGGTGCTATAGCTATGCCCTTTTGTGCTCTTTTCCTTTCTTTTTTTCCCCACAGTGTTAAAGACTGCCAGGGATAACACTGAAACCCAGTCTGACTTCTAATGCACCTCTAGAGACCTATTGGATGAATTTCTTCTCTTCTGTCAAGAGAATTTTTTTTTCTCCTGCATGTCATTTATGTCTCCCATTTTCACCATAACTTTGCAATGGGTTCTTCCAGACCTCATAGTTGCCTGTGGGTCTTAAAATTATTTTGCACAAGAAATGCAAACATCCATGTTGTTTACTCTGAGATATAGTTAAACAAGCACCCACTTTTTTTACTGTGCACACAATATTCTGACAATTTTCTTTAATTTTAGAAGACTAATCTGTGTTCATACTTTTGCAATAAGGGATGCCTTTACTTCCAACAGCCAGCAAAGGAAGAAGCAAATCAAGAATGAGATCAATCTGACATATCAGATTTCAGGTGTATTCAAGTGGTCAGAAATCTTTTGCTATCCAAAAAACATAAAAAATACACCAAGTTTTTCAGAAGTGGCTATTTAAAAAAGTTAATTTGTTGATTACTTTTGCAGGAAAAATACTGGACACACTACCTTCATAGAGTTTTGCCTGTCAAATATGCTAAAGATGAAGCTTCTTACTATCTATCTCCTCCCACACTCTACATTTACATGCAAAAAGACTTGCCCTTACTGAAGATATCTTACACACAAAGACTAGGCATGCTGCAGAAAGGAAATGCTAGAAATGGATGGTAATATTCTTATGAGGAGCAGCTGAGAGAACTGGGGTTGTTAAGCCTGGAGAAAAGGAAGCTTAGGAGAAACCTTATTGCTCTCTACAACTACCTGAAAGGAAGTTGCAGTGAGGTGGGTGTTGGTCTCTTCTTCCAAGTAACAAGCAATAGGACAAGAAGAAATGGCCTCAAGTTGCACCAGGGACAGTTTAGATTGGATATTAGGAAAAATATCTTCACCACAAGGGTTGTCAAGCATTGGAAAAAGCTGCCCAGGGAAATGATGGAATTGCCACTCCTGGAGGTATTTAAAAGACGTGATGTGGCACTTATGGACATGATCTAGCGGAAGAATTGGCAGTGTCTGGTTAGCATTTGGACTCAGTGATCTTAAAGGTCTTTTCCAACATACATGATTCTATGATTCTAAAAATTACTCCATTTGGACTGAACTAAAGGCAGCATAAATGGTGGTATTACTGAAAGTGAAGTTGTTTTAAATCACAGATAGTTAAAATAAGGCTTCTGGAAACCATAAGGCACTGAAGAATAGGTATTTATAACTTTTGGCCCAATTACTGCTGTGGCTAAACCTGCATTGAAACCTTAATTTTGGAAAGGCATTAAAGAAAGAAGACGAAATAGGTTGTTGTATGTCTTCTAGTACATAGAATTGTATGTACGTAAGTTTTCTAAGTCTCTAACGAACACTCATGTTGGCAATTTCTTAAGAAAAAGAAAATGTAAAAAGAAGAGCTGTAGCAGATATCATTCGAAAGACTAGTGAACACTCAGAATTTTAAAGATGAAGGGAAAATATTTCTTTGTACATTGCATTTGCTACTTACCGAAACCACCAGACTTTTTGGTGAAATGAATCAGAAAATCTAGGTCATGTATTATTTGTGACATTGAGTAGTTGCAATTTGCAGGTGAAAGGGTGGCAGAAGGAAAACTAATCAAAGCATACAGCTGAGATCTCAATATAAAACACAACTTCATATATTCTCCAGTGAATTCTCTCACTAGCCTGCTGTCTCCTATCTGTGGAGATAGGAGATATCTCCTCACTGTCTGTGGGCTTCTATATGCCCCTATAAACACTATCAGTTTGGACATGCTGTCACTTGTTAATGTAGCCATTGTGTGACTAGCTCTCTTGTGACAGATGTTGCTCACGATGGGTTTGTGGTAACAGCCTTCGGGGAAGGCATTCACAGCTGGGATCTGGAGAGTGACTGCTCTGAGGGCGTGCAGCTCATAGACATCCCACCCTAATGTGAGTTCGCAGGTGAATGGGGTGGTGATTTTTACCACAGTGCCCATGTATTGGTAACACAATTCTGTAGAGGTACGTCTTCAGACAGCGTAATTAGTGCTATTAATTAATCAAAGAAGTTAATGAACTCAGGCTGCTCTGCCTGGCAGTCTGGCCGCTTAACTGAAAGAGCTAATGCTGTTCCTGTTTTTTCCTGCACTATGTGTCCATATTTCCCACTAACAAAAAAAGTTACAGTTTTATTTCCTATTAATTTCAGCTTATATCAATCACAGCTAACAATAACTTGTGCCCCTGTGATTAGTTCAGACACATGTCTGTCTTGGCGTGTTCAGTTAATTGCACAGAAACTTACAGCCTGAATTTCAGAAAGCCCTATACATTAAACTCAGCAAGCACTACAATTGCTCACTGCTTGCAAAGTTGGGCAGTTAATGCTGCTTGGCTTCCAAAACCTTTGCTATTTTGTAGAGCACTTCCTCTCTCATCTAACTTCACAAATTGTTCATGATAACTGTTAGGAAGATGAGCACATAGATTTAGTAATCAGGCACATATTTAAAAAGCACAGTATCAATTTCAATGATAAAATGCTAAATCTGTGTTACATTTTTCCATCAATTGCATAAATGGTTGCTGCTCCTATTTAGAGCCTTGCTTTCTCTCCATATAGCATGCACCCATTACATCTGTAGCACTAATAAGTAATTTTAAGTCTTTCACTGTCTTACAGGCTGTACAGGTGCTCAGGTACCTAAACAGCTCAGCCTCAGAAGCAGCCCAAGTGAACTCCTCTTGTGTTGGTATTGCTGTGAAGCTGAGACATGCTGTTCCAGGTAATTCAATAGCTACTTTACAGTGATGTCCTTCTTCTTTGATTTCCCACTTGGAAGGTCTGGGTGCAGTTCCCTTTTCTTTGGCTACTGGCTCTTGTAAGACTTTTGCTGTAGTACTATGGAACCACTGAGTGTTGATCTCTCCCAGACCATTCTTCAGGATAACCTTTATTGTTTACCCCTTTTGCCTAAGCACTTTCCATAGAGATTGCTTCTCCTCTGAAAGATCAGCACACCTTTCAGACACCCTGGTTTTTCAGGCACAGGCCTCTATTCAACAGGAATGTCAGTCCTCCTGCCTTGTTGTATAACTTGCATTTTGCTACACCCAAATGCACTTTTCTCAATGTGGGAATTTACTGAATGACCAACATGCTCTGTTTTCCCAGTCCTTTGTGGGTTTTGACCTCCTTGCTAACCTCTGTCATGCCTGTGATTTAGCAGAACTAGCTGTATATCTGCTTGCAGATGACTGATAAAGTCGCTTAGTACCTGGGGAAATCCATGAGGAAAATATACATCACCATTCATGACCTCCCTGCTGACAGAAGCTTGAAGTCTGTCTTCAAGCTAATTATTTTCCTCTCCAACCTGTGTTTCTACATTTTTGAATTATTTAATCAAATGCCACACAGTGTAAGTCTATCACTGCAGCTATCTTTAATCACTAGATTTGTCATCTTATTGAAGTAAGAAATCATATTTCTTTGACAAGATTTTTGTTATCCATGAAATCGTGCTGAGCAACATTTACTATATTTCTATAATTTAGTTCTTTTTTAATCAAATCCTTACATTAGCTTTTCTGACATTTTAACTGCGATTTATGTCAATCTGGGCTATGAAAAAATGTTCCATGGATGGAGAAAACAGGTTATCCTCTCTCATCCATCATTACGCATGTTGTTCTGCACAGCAGTGCCCAAGGTGGTCTCAATCTGTTTATAAGAACTGAGGCATTTTGGAAAAGTAGCTTAGTAATTATATGAGAAAAAAACCCCTTTCATCCAAAGTAGGCAAAGATAGAGGAATAACTTTTTCTGCTTTCTGAAGATGAAGTACAGAGCATTGAATTGACAATATTTTGGATACATTCTATTTAAAAGTTGCCAAGAAAATTCTGTAATTGAATTATTAATGAATAGTATTTATTTCTATCTGTTTATTTAGATGTATTATTATAGAACAGTTTCTGGGAAGAGACCCTGTTTTCATTCAAATATTTATTTTGCAGAGCCCAGTCCCTTTCACTAACTCTGCTTATCTGCTTTTTTCCAAAGCAAGAGCTCAGGGCATTCCCAGACCTTTTGACTGTCCCCACTTTTAAATAAAATATTCTTTTGATAAGCCAAGAGTTTTAGCATTCTAGTAAATCTATCAGTTGATGCAGGAGAGCAGCTGGGGAGCAGGGTCCCTGGGCCAGCATTTGAAAGCTGGATGAGCACCCGATTTGGTGACCCATCTGGTATATAATTTGCATAACAATAATTTTGCTTCTGCTGTTTTCTTAGAAGTACCTCTCTCTTTTCTTCAGGTCAACAGTAGTGACTCTCAAAATAAACACGGAAAAAGAAGATGTGGAGAATTACACACCAATGACCTTAAGAAATTATTTGAAACGAATGATGAAGTATTTAGAAAATATCTAAAAGATAAAGAAAGAATTAAGGAGGCATTGGGGATTTGTAAGGAACAAATTGTATAAATACGATTTAATTTTCCTCTGAAGCAGATAAACAGACGTTGAACTAATCTATAGAACTTCACTTTGGGAACTCCTTTGATTTGATATTTTGTGACATTCTTATAAACCAGCGAAAGAAATACGAGCTGGATGAAATCACTAGACGGTGTATACAAAACATATTCTGTGTTTATACTCGGAATTGGTCCAATGGCAAAATATAAAAGGGCAGCAAGGGCTCTTCCAGAGGTCTTTCTGCTCTGATTCTACTCAGTGAGGTGATCCTATTCATATACTTACAAATGACACAAAGCTGGCTTGGAAAACAGGTTTAGGGTTCAAAGTTATCTTGACAGAGTAGAGAAAGGGTATAAAAACCAAGAGTAACTGCAAGGGAATACTCTAAGAGATGAGCACTCAACTGCAGGGGCATGGTGTATTTAACAAGTAGTCAGGTTGCTGTTTTCGAAGGAGGATCCATGGGGTTGTAGTGGATCACAAGCAGAACACAACAATGTTGTACTGTTAGGGAAAAGGCAAACATTGTACCACTATATATAAACAACACATGGGGAGCTGGCAAAACAGTGTATTAGTAAGGCCTGAGAAGGAATATCTTGTAAAGTTTTGGGCACCATGGTTCACTGAAGCTGGAGGCCAGCTGAGGACTGTCAAAAGAAGAGCAATGTGAGTGCATCCATGCTGTTGAACTCTTTTGCCCTCTAAAACTGGTTATAGGCAGACATTTTCTCGGTCTATGCTAGCTTGTCCTGTATGCCCTGCTGCTCCCCAGGACACTGCTAGCTGACCCAGGCCAAACTGGGCCAGCAACTGGTTGTCATGACCTAAAGGGTTACCCAGCCTGCAGAGATACAGAGATCATGACTGTGGGCTTGTAGGATTCTTTAACAAAGGACACAAAGGCTTTATCCTCTAAATTTCTCTATTACAGATCACCACAAATGTCACACAAAATCACCTCTAGCAAGTATACACATTATTAATGAAATAAATATATATAACTATTACAAATTACTATCGACAATAATATAGTATCAACCAATCTATAGCAACAGTCAATATTATTGCAATCAATAGCCAGTAACCAGTATCAGCAACAACTAAGTAGGTGTATATACTATTAAAGGTTACTACAAATTACCATAATGAATCAAGCTTATCAACTATTTACCAACAGATATAATTACAATAGATTACTTATATAGATGTATAATATTGGTGTCAAGTGAATTAGATTTCAGAAGGGGCAAACAATCCCAGAGGTGGGAGGACAGATGAAACTGACCCCAAGAGTGGTCCCAGAGGGTGACCAATAACAAAGAAAGTTTAATTTCAAAGATAACCCACTCCACAGAGCCTGGAGTCAGTCAGCTGGGTCTCAAGTGACAGTCCGAGATCTCGCAGGGAGTTCTTGTAGGGTATTTAAACTGTTTAACAAAGGAAAAGTATGTGCAGCACACATTGTTCTCAGGGATATTGGCTCCATTTTCATAAAAATCAAGTCCTTTTCATATCATAGAGACATAAGAGATCACAGCCGTCATCACTTCAAGCAGCCAGTAGATGCTGTAAATTTTGGTGTTTCACATGTAACAGAAAATAGATGATGATGATATTGGCTGGGTGGTTTTTTTTTCAGAGCAATTTTTATATTTCCACATGCTTTTGCACCTTTTCAGGTTATAAGTTGCCATTATAGTCCCTTGTTTTTGCACTTATCAATAGTATTACAGGACATCTCTTGTTTTCAGGTACTCTGGGTATACTTCAAATAGACAGGCTGTATTTTTTCAGGATGTTTCTGGTTCACAGACCTGGTTCCCAGGCTCAGAGCTCCCAGGCTGGCAGGCATTTTGTCTGCCGATGTATTTCAGCAGACATTTTCTTCTGTTCAGTGATTTTCTAATTCCAACCATGTTGCCTCTGTGGCTGCTCACATCACTGGTCTAACACCTACTGCCCAGATATACTGTCTAATGTTGTCTGAATTATAAAAATACCCTGGTTTGACACGCCTGACATTACCATGTGAAAGAGAGCTTTTGTTTGTGCACACTGATCAGACCTTTTGATAAGGAGTGATCCTTAGTTTGTCTTTCACCCTCAGAAGAATCTGTGGATTTCACCCCTTTAGTCAGAAATCAGTAAGAGTCCAGGTCTCACTGACGTATAGTGTTATTCAGACTTTTTGTGAAGGGGTCTTAGAACATCTCCAGAGTCGACTGTTGTAGAGAAATTCGACCAAGACTAAGACTTTTTATATTGAAACATCTACTGTGCATTGTTAATACCAACAATAGGCCTTCGAGACATACCTGAGTATACTGATATATTTGGTATTTTTTCTTCTGAGTAGTCTGCTGTTATATTGAATTATTAGTTTAAAAGAGAGCTCTTTAAATTGGTTTGGAGTCTATCATATGAGAAGAGAGAGCTCTTCAGCTTTTTGTAGGACAAAATGCAGTCTCAGGGGAGCATATACAGTAAGGGTCCCCAATCTGTTGTTGCTCTTTGCTTAGAGGTTCAGGTGGGAAAAGGCTGGCTCCCCATGAATTGTGGGTTTTCAGGAAGCTCAGGAAGTCTAGGAGAGATGGGGATTCCATCCCATGAATGTGCCAAGTAGTTTTCAAATAATGACATGATACATAGATGCTGGTTTTTGAGGATCATAGAATCATAGAATCATAGAATAGTTAGGGTTGGAAAGGACCTTAAGATCATCTAGTTCCAATCCTCCATGGGCAGGGACACCCCACACTAAACCATGTCACCCAAGGCCTCATCCAACCTGGCCTTGAACATCGCCAAGGATGGAGCATTCACAACCTCCCTGGGCAACCCATTCCAGTGCCTCACCACCCTCTCAGTAAAGAATTTCTTCCTTATATCCAATCTAAACTTCCCCTGTTTCAGTTTGAACCCATTACCCCTTGTCCTGTCACTACAGTCGCTGATGAAGAGTCCCTCCCCAGCATCCTTGTAGGCCCCCTTCAGATACTGGAAGGCTGCTAGGAGGTCTCCACGCAGCCTTCTCTTCTCCAGGCTCAACAGCCCCAACTTTCTCAGCCTGTCTCCATACGGGAGGTGCTCCAGTCCCCTGATCATCCTCGTGGCCCTCCTCTGGACTTGTTCCAACAGTTCCATGTCCTTTTTATGTTGAGGACACCAGAACTGCACACAATACTCCAAGTGTGGTCTCACGAGAGCAGAGCAGAGGGGCAGGATCACCTCCTTCGACCTGCTGGTCACACTCCTTTTGATGCAGCCCAGGATATGGTTGGCTTTCTGGGCTGCGAGCGCACACTGAAGCCGGCTCATGTTCATTTTTTCATTGACCAACACCCCCAAGTCCTTCTCTGCAGGGCTGCTCTGAATCTCTTCTCTGCCCAACCTGTAGCTGTGCCTGGGATTGCTCCGACCCAGGTGTAGGACCTTGCACTTGGCATGGTTAAACTTCATCAGGTTGGCATCAGCCCACCTCACAAGCGTGTTAAGGTCCCTCTGGATGGCATCCCTTCCCTCCCGCGTATCAACCAAACCACACAGCTTGGTGTCATCGGCAAACTTGCTGAGGGCGCACTCAATCCCACTGTCCATGTCACCGACAAAGATGTTGAACAAGACCGGTCCCAACACTGATCCCTGAGGGACACCACTCGTTACCGATCTCCAGCCGGACATCAAGCCATTGACCACAACTCTTTGCGTGCGGCCATCCAGCCAGTTCTTTATCCACCGAGTGGTCCACCCATCAAATTGATGTCTCTCCAGTTTAGAGACAAGGATGTCCTGTGGGACAGTGTCAAAGGCTTTGCACAAGTCCAGGTAGATGATGTCAACTGCTCTGCCCCTATCCATCAGTTCCGTAGCCCCATCATAGAAGGCCACCAAATTGGTCAGGCAGGATTTCCCCCTAGTGAAGCCATGCTGGCTGTCACCAACCACTGCCTTGTTTTTCATGTGCCTTAGCATGCCTTCCAGGAGAATCTGCTCCAAGACTTTGCCAAGCACAGAGATGAGACTGACTGGTCTGTAGTTCCCTGGGTCATCCATTTTCCCCTTCTTGAAAATGGGGGTTATATTTCCCTTTTTCCAGTCGTCGAGAACTTCACCTGACTGCCATGACTTTTCAAATATGATGGCCAGTGGCTTAGCAACTTCATTCGCCAGCTGCTTCAGGACCCGCAGATGGATTCCATCAGGTTTCATGGACTTGTGTACGTTTAGGTTTTTAAGATGGTCTCTAACCAGATCCTCTCCTACTGTGGGCTTGGGGGTCTTCATTGTCGCAGTCCCTGTGTCTGCCTTCCAAGACTTGGGTGGTGCGGTCAGAGATTTTGCCAGTGAAGACTGAGGCAAAGAAGTCATTAAGAACCTCAGCCTTCTCCAAATCCTGGGTAGCCAGTTCTCACGATATCTTCTGGAGGGGGTCTATATTGTCCCTAGTCTGTCTTTTATTCGCTACGTACCTGTAGAATCCCTTCCTGTTATCCTTAACATCCCTAGACAAGTTCAATTCCAACTGGGCCTTAGCCTTCCTCACCTGGTCCCTAGCTTCCCAGACAACATCCCTGTATTCTTCCCAGGCCACCTGTCCCCGCTTCCACCTTCTATAAGCCTCTTTTTTCCTTTGAATTTTCCTGAGCAGCTCCTTATCCATCCAAGGAGGTCTCCTGGCCCTCCAGCTGCTCTTCCTTCTAGTTGGGATGCAACACTCCTGAGCTTGGAGCAGGTGATCCTTGAATAACAACCAGCAGTCTTGGGCCCCCCTGCCCTCTAGGGCTGTGTCACATGGAACCTTACTAAGCAGGCTCCTGAAGAGGCCAAAGTCTGCTCTCTTGAAGTCCAGGGCAGTGAGCTTGCTGCACGCTCTTCTCACTGTCCCAAGGATCTCAAATTCGACCATCTCGTGGTCACTGCAACCAAGGCTGCCCTGGGGCGTCACATTTCCAACCAGCCCTTCCCTGTTGGTGAGCACAAGGTCAAGCATGGCACCTCTCCTTGTCGGCTCCTCTATTACTTGCAGAAGAAAGTTGTCTTCCACACAATCGAGGAACAATCGAGGATCATCCATATGAGTCAGTTCCTTGACCACCACTCTTGTAAATGAAAATATTTTTCATCTGAATGAGCTCTATGCTATCTCCCCAATGATACCTTGTGTGTCTTTTCTTCTTGTGTTGCCAGGAAGGTACTTGGCTCTAGTTTTGCCTTCATCTCATAGAGAGACATACAGACCCCGAGGGATGGCTAGCACCTGTTTTTGTCAAGATGGCCTGAGCTTTGCATCTCTGCTCCCTGGAATGCTTTGGAAAATCTGGTCTAGGCTTCCAGGATCCCACAAGGGCCACCCTGGGAACACAATGGAAAAAAACCACAGGACATGTCGGGAGGGTTTGACCACAGTGTTTTCAGCAAGAGACTCAGCTAATCCTGCACCCTCTCCCCCATTTGGGCTGTTAAAAGAGGTTTAGGGGAGTGTTATAAAAATAGTGGATGTGAGAAGAGATACTTCCTGAGCCAAAGATAATAACAAGACTGCTTAGTAGACTTGGATGGGCTTTCTTCCCATTAAATAATCTATTCAGTTTCTGAATCAATCTAAATCTCAGGCAGCCACAAGATTGTGTGATGATTAATCCATGGATAAATTATTTACTTATAACCTTAACCACCATGTCCTTTAAAGTTTTAAACATGCTACCTGAGAGTTTAATCAGTTCACCTTTTACTATTTTGTTGTGAGTTCCTATTCATTCCTACATGTCATTCATGACTGTGTACATATATATGTACATAGACTCTTCTCTAATCCTTTTGTCTCAAAAAAATGAAAATATTTTGAACTCTTTAACCTCCCCTCATATTAAAGTTATTCTATACCTTTGACTTCTCTTGCCTTTGTCTCTGTATTTTCTACCTTTGTTCTCTCGGAGGAAGAAAGAAACAGAACAGCACATTACATTTACTGTATGAGCATGCTTTACATGCATAAAGTGGCAGAGGATTATTATTTTGTTATTTCTCTGTTCCTTTCTTAAGAATTCTTTTTTGATGGATCCTGAACATGGTATTGAGATTTTAATGGAATTATCAACAATAACTTGAAGATCATTTTTCCTGCATGCTGATAGCTAATTCAGAGCCCATTGCTGTTATGCATGGTTAAGAATGGGTTTATCCATGTGCAATACTTTGTATTTATTAGCAACTCATCTGCCATGTTTTGGCCCAATCACTCAGTGTTGTGAGCCATCTGCAGCTCTTCACAGTTGAATTCCATTTTATTGCCTTAAATAATAGAGTATCATCAGGAAATTTCATTACTTCATTTTTCCAGATGATTTATGAATGTGTGGGATAACATCATTTCCAGCACAGATCCTTTCAAAGAGCTACAAAGAGCAAAAGCTCTGTTAACTTAATGATTTGAGGACATGCAATGACAAAAAAGGAAAAGGTGAGCAGAAGATGGTCTCTCTGCCTTTCCCTGTGATATTTTTTTGCCTTTACTGGTTCTCTGGGGACTCGGAAGAATATCTACAGAGGATATCACTGAATGTTTCTAAAGATTCCGCCTTTTACTTGTTTGATTATTGCATTGTGTTACTTTTGGATAATAATCTTTCTTGCTCTGTATCAGGGCAAGATCTAGTTTACTGCTCAATGGGTGCTACTGGTCCTTATGTTATATTGTACTCAGGCTTCTCATCATCTGATCCAGAGATATATTTTTAATTTTCATCCCATACTTTCAACTTGTAACGTCACAGAATGAGAAGTCTCTAAGTCTCATCTTCCCATAGTATTGTCAAACAAGTGTTGCAAAATCAGTTATGCTTTCACACAATGACTTTTTTTGCTCCACTAGCTCCATAGCACAGGTGAGAATTTCTCCATCTCCATCACTCTCCTTTCTCCCAAATACAGTCAAAGGCTGCATAATTGTCCTGGGTTCAGCAGTAGCAGTCATTTTTCTTCTTAGGAGCTGGTGCAGTGCTATGGTTTTGACTTTCGGCCTGGGAACAGCACTGATAACACACTGGTGGTTTTAGTTGTTGCTAAGTCATGTTTACTCTGACCAAGGACTTTGTGAGTCTCATGCTCTGCCGGGGAGGAAGGGAAGCCAGGAGGAAGCAGAGACAGGACACCTGACCCAAACCAGCCAAAGAGGTATTCCATACCACAGCACGTCATGCCCAGGATGGAGAACTGGGGACACTTACTCGGAATGGCTAGATCACTGTTTCACTGCTCGGTCGGGCTGGGTGTTGGTCGGCAGGTGGTGAGCAGTTGCATTCTCTTCCCTTGTTATTTCCCTTATCATTATTATTATTGGTGGTAGCAGCAGTGATTTGTGTTATACCTTAGTTACTGGACTGTTCTTATCTCAACCCGTGGGAATTACGTTCTTTGGATTCTCCTCTCCATCCCTCTGGGAGTGGGAGGAGGAAAGGGGGGGAGGGGGGGAGTGAGCGAGGGCTGCGTGGTTTCTGAGTGACAGGCTGGGCTTAAACCATGACAATAGTAAAGAACTTTTCATAAAGAACGTGTTGATAGCCTCTTAAAAAGCTAATTTGTAGTCAGCATTACTTCCCTTTTCCCAAGCCTCTTGCGTTCTATATAGGAGCTTTGCATTTAATCAGGGGTCCTGGTGTACTGTCAACCATATCTCAGCTTTAATGTCTGCTTTGAGACCTACACATATGTAGTTCATTTCTTTTCATCAGCATTTGAGGCCAGGCTTCAGCAATTACATTTTTTCCCAGGCACGATGCCACAGCAGTATATAGTCCCAGTTGCAACATCAAGAAGTGACATGTTTCATTAGGCCTCTAAGACCCTCCCAGCACAGAGAAGAGAATGCTTTCAATGGGAACACCTAGCCACAAAAAAACATTAATTTCCTGCAGCTGAAGGAGGATGGTATTTCATCCTCTCTTCTTCTTGGTCTGTGGTATTTACAGATTAGAAATGACTGTGTATTTATAAAGATGCCTGTCTGCAGGACGTCCCCCACTGCATTAGATGGTGCAAGAAAAATGGTCACATTGGAGCCAGGAATTGGAGTACAAGAAGCAGCACTGTTTTGCACCCTGTCTCCATTAGTGCTCTCCAGCTACTGCTGGTGCCTGGGTACAGAGAGAGGCAACCAGGATGCATCAGTGAGCTGCTTCCTCCTGGGGATACAAATGGAATGGCGGCCACTGGAAACAATTAGGATTACAACTATCATAGTTTAATTGCCTCAGTAAACATCTATAAACAGCTTGAATAAGCAGACAACCAGAATGTTAAATAGAAGCTTTATATATATTTTAAATGTACACTAAACAACTGAGTATCATTTATATTTAAAGTTAAATATGTGTAACTGTTGTACAACTTGCATACGGATCATCAAACACTTACTACATGTAGACCGTAGTGTTTCCTTGTAATCATGACTGCAGAAGAAAAGAGAAAGAAAATCTTCCCAGGACAGCAGGGAGGAGCAGCAGGTACATACTGAGCATGGCAATCTGACATACTCTACTTCCTTTGACCATCTGACCCTGCAGGCTCTGTCCATGTTTCCCAGGTGAGGTGCTGCAGTGGAGAATTCATACCTCTCCCTAAAAATGTACTCACCAGAACAATTTGAGTGCCCTCTCGACCAGCTCCCCCTGAGTCAGTGCAGTGGAAACTTTTTAATCTCCTGCCATTCACAGTCACAGCTTTCTAAGCATCCCACTTCCTAAGTCTTTTGACCTGGTGAACCAGAGTAATGAAATTTTTGTGAAAGGCTGACTTAGCTCTGAGAACACCATTCACTGCACATCACCATGTGAGGTAGAAAAACATACTACTAAACCTTTCAAGGAATCAGGGTATTGAACTACCTGTCACCAAGACCCAGGGGTATGTTTTATTTAGCTGCAGAAGCCTCCAGATCCAACTGTCACAACCAGTTCCCTTTGAAGACGGCCATGAGACCAGGAGACCTGAGGGGGAGCTGGTGTGGAGCATGAATGGGGGGGTGAAGAAGCATTACAGAAGCTGGTATCGCACTTTGCAAACTGGATGGTTCTTAGCTGGGAAACTTTTCCAAAAGAAAGAGGGATAGTCTTGGATATTTGACAGACTGTCCAATGGGATGTAGTCCAAAATATGAAAAGCAAAGTAGAAAAGAAAGAACTTTTTTAATTACTTCTTCTAGTTTCTGGGAGGTGAGGGGGGAAGAAGAAATTGCACCTCTGAGAGGTGCACTAGACACCCTTTGATTTTGTCTGTTCTGGTTTAGCTGGCACAGATAAAAGAATTCATGTATCAAGCTCTGCTTCAAACTCTCTGATTCTACAAACATGAACACCCACTAGAGGGAAAAATGTAATATATATTTATGGCTTGGCAGCATGTCACAAGAGTGGGAAATTGGGTCTACCTTTTCATCTGTTGCAGGTCACTTTGAATGACAGCAAGATTTGTATCGTGATTTATATAAGCAGCTGGCAAATAAGCCCCACACAGCCACTTGCTCACTTTCCTCTGCAGGATGGGGAAAGAATTGAAAGGGTAAAAGAGAGAAAACTCATGGATTAAGATAAAGACAATAGGTAATGCAAAAGCTGCCCAGGCAAGCAAAGCAAAACAAGGAATTCATTCACCACTTCCCATTGGCAGGTCACCCTCACAGTGAAAAAGTTTCCTGATGTTCAGATGGAGCAGCCTGTTTCAGTTTGTGCACATTGCCTCTGATCCTGCTACTGGGCACCTTTGTCATGAGCCTCAATTGGTCCTCTTTGTACCATCTCTTCAGCTATTTATACACATGGATGAGATTTCCCCGCTTTCCCCTTGAGCCTTTTCTCTTCTAGGCTGAACAGTATCAGCTGTGGCAGGCAGTGTTGAGCCATCTCCAGGAAAGCAGGGTTCTATCCCATGCAACAGTGACTTGGGAAAACAAACTCCATCACTCTGAAAGTCCTCTTCCTTCTTTGTTCTTCCCACAGCTTTATGTGCTAAGCATGACATCATACGACATGGAATGCCCCTTTTGTCAGCCGAGGTCCCCTCCCAGCTTCTTGTGCACACCCAGCCTACTTGCTGGTGTGATGGTATGAGGAGCAGAAAAGACCTTGGCTCTGTGTAAGCGCTGTTCAGCAATAGCTAAAACATCCCTGTGTTATCAACACTGTTTTCAGCACAAATCCAAAACACAGCCCCATATTTGCTGCCATGAAGAAAGTTAACTCTATCCCAGCTCAAATCAGAACATCCTGGCAGAAAAAAACATAGCACAACAGGTTGTTTAACTCCTTTCCAGCACCTCCAGACCCATCAACATGGCAAATAATCAAGATAATAAGCAATAAATACCCCATATATTTATCCTGCAGTTATATGAATGATTCTTGCTCACTGTTGTTCCTTATGTCCTACTTTTCTGCACACTGTACTGGATGATATCCTAATTTTCTGCTGATAATGATAATAATAATAATAATAATTATATGCCATTAAAGTACAGACTAAAATTTGTATTTACATGAAATTTCTGATATCTTTGTCACTAAAATAATCCTCCAGGAACGTAGAGAGATTTGTGTAACTACTGAGAAATGCAAAATATTAGCAAGTTCTGAAAGTCAATTTAGAAAGAGTAATGGAGTTTTTCTCTGTGAAGTTGAAGAAAATATTCTGCAAAGACAAGAAGGACAGATGCACAGCCTCTAATAAGCATTTCACTCATGGCACATGAGTGATGAGGTAGCCTGAAAGGCTTGGGTATTTTGGAAGGTGGTACTACAGCAGGTGTCATGATGAAATTTATTTCTTGTCTTGGGCTTTCTCGAAGTGTCTTAGAAGCAAGAATTCAAAGTGTTAATTAATCTAATGTGAATTTCAGACTTTGTGATCTATTTCAAGAGGTATATTAAGGCATCTCTTAAGGTTTAAAGAATATTGGATAATCATGGGAATTGAAATTTCCATGGCATAAACAGTAGGTCAAGATTTTATGCAGGGTACTATAAATCTTAAATACAACCATGCCCCTACTGAAAAATGTCCTTTGATCTGCCAACACAACTGGTGTTTAGTGTTTTCCTCATAAAACTGCCATGCAAGAAATTACTTGAAGGTAACCTGGAGTTTGCAGTGCTCTGATATAGCAAAGCATATGCATGCTGTCTCCATGGTTAAGTGTGAGGTTGATGACCCTGGTGGGAGAAGTCCAGAGTACCTCATGTTTACAGCCTGGTCCCCTGGGCAAAGAGCTTGTACAATAGCTGGTGTCCATACCTGACTGATGCTGCATTTACAGCTCCCTGTGGAAAGACTCCTAGACATTTCTGTCAGTACTGACAGAATCAGGTCTTGGAATTCTCTTTGGAAAATGCTGGAACGTGCTAGTCCCAGCTAGGATCTACACCTTTCTCAGGCTGCCAGAAGGCAGGTATGCCACCATCATCTAAGCAGACTAGAGGAATTGTGAGACTGTCGTGGTTTAAGCCCAGCCAGTAATTCAGTACCACGCAGCTGTTCGCTCACTCCCCCCCCCTTCCTACCCCCGCTCCCGGAGGGATGGGGAGGAGAATCTGAAGAATGTAACTCCCATGGGCTGAGATAAGAGCAGTCCAGTAACTAAGGTATAACACAAACCACTACTGCTGCCAACAATAATAATAATGATAAGGGAAATAACAAGGGAAGAGAATACAACTACTCACCACCCGCTGACCGATACCCAGCCTGACCCGAGCAGTGATCTGGCCCTTCCGGGTAAGTGCCCCAAGTTCTACATCCTGGGCATGACATGCTGTGGTATGGAATACCTCTTTGGCTAGTTTGGGTCAGGTGTCCTCTCTCTGCTTCCTCCTGGCTTCCCCTCCTCCCCGGCAGAACATGAGACTCACAAAGTCCTTGATCAGAGTAAACATGACTTAGCAACAACTAAAACCATCAGTGTGTTATCAGTGCTGTTCCCAGGCCGAAAGTCAAAACCACAGCACTGCATCAGCTCCTAAGAGGAAGAAAAATGACTGCTACTGCTGAACCCAGGACAGAGACTAAACAATTACCACAGTTATATGGAAGTGTTCCAAAAATCCCAGCTTTGTGGGATAGATATTACTGGAGTGAGACACCAGAAAAGACTAGGGATACAGTGTTGTCACAAGCTTGTAACGGCTGATAGACTTGTGCCCCATCAAGCATGAATGCTGTTCCCCTGCTCTTTAACCACTATTAGGGGCATGTTTTCACCAAAGCACTGCTGGAAAGAAGTTTGAACCGACGATCCAAGTCTTCAGCCTTCGTTGAGGCAACACAAACAATTAGATGGACTTCAGTTACACAAATGGGAGCTATCTTGGGGTGTCTCAAGATGGTCTATTACCAATATCTGTGACTAAAATTATTCCCTTTAAGATGAGAATTTACCGCTAACACTCATCACAGGAATGACTCCTACGACAGTTAAAAATTGCAATTTGAGAACTTTTATTTATTTATTTATTTATTTTTACATCTCTAAATCCACACTACCCTGACTTAACTTTCCCTTCAATCTTGCACCTTTAATGGAAAAGTGCCCTGACAAGACCCTGCACAGACAACTTAGAAAATAAAAGGATCTGGGAGTGCCAAATGCAAACAGACCTCTGATGTGGCACTCTGCACCTCTGCCCTTCAAACACTGCCAGAGAAACACAAGAGAAACCACCAGTAGACAAGGACCATTCAGATACACCCAGGAGCAGGTCCACACCTCTTTTCAGTATTCAAGTCAGACCTGTGTTTCTTCACATTGGAAGGTGAAGGCTATATTCAATCCAAAACAACACCTAACTCCCCCTACCTCTCTGTAAGAAAAGTCTAATGGGTTTTCAGTGTATCCTTGAAGCTGATGGACCATTCATCCCAAAAGCAAGTTACAGGTGATGCTGTGCTCTGCCATGCATCCAGCTCATAACCACTGATGCACACAGGGAGAAGATGAACTTTGTTTGTCATTGGGACTATAGTTTAAATCGAATGACAAGACTGATAAATGCTTGATCAAAAAGACTACTTTACAAAGCAGTTGTCAAGCATGAAAATTAACATGATTCTTTTGTTTCATGTTGGTATAAAGCCAAACCCTTCCCTGACATCTGTGAAAATGTAGCTCTTATGATAATGGCGCCTATGAAAGCACAGAACCAATATTTTTCTCGTCTTTGCATGTTGTCTATACTGCACTGATTTTAATCATAAAATTAATAGCAGCAATAATAATATTTTTTTTTTATTATTCATGTTCCTTTGCTTCTTTTAGGAACCTTGTTTTAGACCCACCTTAATGTCCTCCATATGCTGCCAACAGCTATGTTCAGATGAGAAGCTGACCCTGTGCTCATGGAAGAATCATAGAATCAGCTAAGTTAAGATCATCAAGTCCAACCTTTGCCTCAGGACTGACAAATCCACCACTAAACCATGTCACCAGGGGCCTCATCCATATGGTTTCAGAACACTTCCAGGGATGGTGATTCCACCACTTCCCTGGGCAGCCTGTTCCAATACCTGATCACTCTCTCAGTGAAGAAATTTTTCCTAATATGCAATTTAAACCTCCCCTGGTGCAGTTTGAGGCTGTTAGCTCTTGTCTTATCACTGTTACCTGGGAGAACAGATCAGCCACCTGAAAGTCAGCATAACAATTATGCACATTCAAATAATGTAATGAAAATAATTTAAATACTTAGCAAGGCTGAAATCAGTGTGACTCCATGTTTTCAAAGAACAGCGTTCAGCCAAGGCAAGGTAAGGACCAGCTTTAGTTCAGTGCAATGCCCACACTGGAGGTAATGGCAGGGGCTGCTATGCTTTGAGAAGTGTCTTGAAGTTTTAGCTCTGAAAAAGAGACTAGGGTAACCCTGGTTTTTTCACTGAAAATAATTCTGTGTGGACAGTCAATTTTGCAAACTTCAGCCTTCCTCTTGGATTTCTCCACCATCTTTTTTGGTTGTCTCCCTGCCCATTTCCCAGGCACAGGAACATGGCCTGCTTTTCTCAAAAAAACCCACCTTGCATTGCTTGAGAAGACTCTAATCATCCTTCCTTACAGTTTTCTTTGAAGCCTTTTTTTCACATGGCATCTAGAAGAAATCTGATCAGTACTTTCCAGTGCTGGTGGGGGAACTGTTTTACATGTGTGGGAAACTGTTTTACATGCGCAGGGACTGTTTTATGAAGGCTTTCTGTTACCTCTGTACTTGTATACCCAGTGTGCACACAGCTGGCCCCCTGATCTCCCCTCCTGATTACCAATCAGTGGATCACCAGTTTTGGTGCCCAGCGGCCGTACCTGCTTGTATGTATACACTATACATAGAACAGCAAGGTCCTGCTACAGAAAGCAAAGAGAAGGTGACACATTTAATTAACAAGGTACATTACAGGATTTTGCAATGTTAGTGAGTGTTGGTTCAGCTCCCGCTGTTTGCAGTAAAAGAAGTCTTGCTGTGTGAGCAGCAGAGTGGCACTGGTTTGTGCAGGTGGTTTTGTAGCGTTGTCTTTGTGCTTTCTTATATGAAGCTGAAAAAAGACTTAGATGCATTGGTAGGGTTCAGGAGACATTTTAAGATTGTTCTGTCACTACAGGCTTGAGCTCAGAGAGGCTTGTTAATGGGCTATATGAAACAAGATTAGACTGGACAACTAGGAAGCATTTCCTTTACGTAAGGAACACTTTATTTCCAACATCGGAAATGTATCAGCACAAATTTCTCAGCTGCTGACACACCACAGCTCAACTGTGGCAGTGTTCTACTTGATCCTTCCTGCATAAGCTCATTCTTGTTACAGGAAAAGCTCTATGTATCAGGCAGAGTATGTATCAGGAGAAAATAATTGCAGAGAGTTATGCTGGGCTGGTGAGACATCAGGGAGAGGACATTTTTCTGTCAACAAACTTTTTTTTTTCCCCAAAAACCACATGCCGTATTTCCTTTTTCAGTGCAAGAATGAGCGTCAGAATCATAGAATAGTTAGGGCTGGAAAGGACCTTAAGATCATCTAGTTCCAACCCTCCTGCCATAGGCAGGGACACCCCACACTAAACCATGCCACACAAGGCCTCATCCAACCTGGCCTTGAACACTGCCAAGGATGGAGCAATCACAGCCTCCCTGGGCAGCCCATTCCAGTGCCTCACCACCCTCACAGTAAAGAATTTCTTCCTTATATCCAATCTAAACTTCACCTGTTTAAGTTTGAACCCGTTACCCCTTGTCCTGTCACTACAGTCCCTGATGAAGAGTCCCTCCCCAGCATCCTTGTAGGCCCCCTTCAGATACTGGAAGGCTGCTATGAGGTCTCCATGCAGCCTTCTCTTCTCCAGGCTCAACAGCCCCAACTTTCTCAGCCTGTCTCCATACGGGAGGTGCTCCAGTCCCCTGAGCATCCTCGTGGCCCTCCTCTGGACTTGTTCCAACAGTTCCATGTCCTTTTTATGTTGAGGACACCAGAACTGCACACCATACTCCAAGTGAGGTCTCACGAGAGCAGAGTAGAGGGGCAGGATCACCTCCTTTGACCTGCTGGTCACGCTTCTTTTGATGCAGCCCAGGATACAGTTGGCTTTCTGGGCTGCAAGCGCACACTGAAGCCGGCTCATGTTTATTTTCTCATTGACCAACACCCCCAAGTCCTTCTCTGCAGGGCTGCTCTGAATCTCTTCTCTGCCCAACCTGTAGCTGTGCCTGGGATTGCTCCGACCCAGGTGTAGGACCTTGCACTTGGCATGGTTAAACTTCATCAGGTTGGCATCAGCCCACCTCACAAGCGTGTCGAGGTCCCTCTGGATGGCATCCCTTCCCTCCAGCGTATCAACCGAACCACACAGCTTGGTGTCATCGGCAAACTTGCTGAGGGCGCACTCAATCCCCCTGTCCGTGTCACCGACAAAGATGTTGAACAAGACCGGTCCCAACACCGATCCCTGAGGGACACCACTCGTTACCGATCTCCAGCCGGACATCGAGCCATTGACCACAACTCTTTGCGTGTGGCCATCCAGCCAGTTCTTTATCCACCGAGTGGTCCACCCATCAAATTGATGTCTCTCCAGTTTAGAGACAAGGATGTCCTGTGGGACAGTGTCAAAGGCTTTGCACAAGTCCAGATAGATGATGTCAACTGCTCTGCCCCTGTCCATCAGTTCCGTAGCCCCATCATAGAAGGCCACCAAATTGGTCAGGCAGGATTTCCCCTTAGTGAAGCCATGCTGGCTGTCACCAACCACCTCCTTGTTTTTCATGTACCTTAGCATGCTTTCCAGGAGAATCTGCTCCAAGACTTTGCCAAGCACAGAGGTGAGACTGACTGGTCTGTAATCCCCCGGGTCTTCCATTTTCCCCTTCTCAAAATGGGGGTTATACTTCCCTTTTTCCAGTTGTCGCGAACTTCACTTGACTGCCATAATTATTTGTAGATGACCTGCCTTAATTTGAATTTTAGACTACTTTCTAAGATCTGTTTGTGTTTCTGTGACCGTATAGAGACTTGTTATCAGCTTTGTTCCCTTCTTACATGAAAGCTTCACTCACAAGTTTCCTGGAATCTCTCCTGTATTTTTAACAAATTCTGGAACAGTTAGTACTCAGTCTGATAAAGAAAATAATAATCTACTTAAATCAGAGGCCAATATTCTCTGCCTTTGAAGGACTAGCAGGCAGTTGAGGTTGCACAGTACTTTGCTGGGTGGGGAAAGCATAAGAATCAGTTCTATGTTGTATTAATTAAATGGAATGATGAAGTGGCCTGAAGGACCCTTGAGTGAGTCCTAGTAAAAATATCTTTATCCACATTTTATCAGCTGCAAATGAGAGCACAGCTAATCCTCCTAATATAAATATAATAATGGAAAAGAAGCTTCATTAGCTCCATTGCCTGGTAAGGGTCTTCTTTAAGCCTGTGGCAGAAAACTTAATACAACCCAATAATTTGTGGAGCTACTAGTTAGAGATATGAAGTATTTTCTTAATGAATATCTTAATAAATGCCTGAGTCTGTGGTAGGAAACACTGAAGAAATGTATTTTACAAACAGGGTGTCTGCAAGATCTCCCATGCAAATGGAAATACATGTGAACTGGCAGCTAATGTTAACATCAGCCACCAAGCAGCAGAAACAAAGAGAAGCACAGAAAAGCGGGCAAAGACAGAATTTCTGCTGTGGAGTATTTCTGCTATCTGAAAGTAATGTAAGGCAGTATAAGGCTGCTCTTCATACAATCGTATGACAAAGCTCTTCAAGAATTGCTAATGCATGCTATTATACAAAGGTACAAAACTTTCCTAGAGTTAATCAATAACCTATTTAGTAACATATTAGAAGATATGATCTAGCATTACTATTAAATGTCCCATTTACATTTTAAAGCTATTCAGATAATTCCTCATACTCCAAGATCTTTTTGAAAATATCAGCAGGAGTCCATATTTCTTTAAAAATCCCAGTCTGAAAATCTATGCAAAGATACTTAATTAATTTTTACTCTTTTATGTGCACAACTCAGGAGATTACTGATGTGCCAGCACAATTTGTACTAGCCTTGCTGCCTAAGCAGAAACAAACCAGACTGTGGACATGTAGAATTTGCGGTCTCTGGGCACTTCATCATGTGCAGTGCTATGAGAGGTCTTGCAACACTTTTCTCCACACTACAGGTTGTCCAAGGTAGCAGGGACTTTGTGTAACATGCTAAGTTGAAAACAAGCAAAAAACCTTGATGGGATATTATTGGACTCCGTACCTTTTCATGTCAAATTCAAAGTGGAAGGTCTGAGTTTTGATACCAATACTGTCTGAAAATACCTACTCCAATGCAGTATTCTGCTTATTTCATGGTGTTTATTGTAATACAGAGATCACTTGCATGAAAATGTAGTATAAGAAGCAGTTTTGTGCAATAATATATAACACGGTAACTGTAACCAACAGGGTGGAAAAAGAAATTCAAACTTTAAATGGTGTTTAGCGCAAATGTGTAAAGAGAACATCTCCAATAAACAGTCCTTTGTTAGTTACCTATACTGTTTAAGCTTTAAATAATATTATTAATATTATTAGTCAAACATGGAACAAAGTGTGAGCAGCAATATAAATCTGCATCAAACTATACCAAGCAGAAGAAATTCAAGCATGAAAGACTCAAACAGCATCTGTTAGTATGACATTTTGCCTCCTGCAGCACTCTTACAGACCTCATGTCAGTGTCCAGCTTGCAATGTTGTTTGTAATGAGGATGGAAAAGATGTTAAAGGCTTGGTGGAATGAATTGATGACTTCAAGTGCAATGACGCTCAACAAATACAGTGTGTACTTCAAGCTACAAGGTGCAATTGATTCTTGGAAGGACAAAACTGTTGTGTAACAGATGTTCAGAGTGGTATGGATGTTAAAGCAAAGGCCACTCACAGTTTCTTTCCAATGAGCCAGACACAAAACCCATTGATGACAATGCAGTGCAGGAGAGCTTCCATAACATGCCTCTGTGTTTTTCCTTTAATTAATCACCCTGAGTTTCACAGCCAATAGTAGTTAGGCACATTCAACTCTTCTAACACAATTGCTCTGAGCCTTTTGTTTTTACAAGCAACATCAACTCCAGCTTTCCATTTCTTTCTCTGGCTGTGGCCTCCTCTGTCCCTTGCTCTACCCACATCCCCCTTGCACTGCATCTGCATCTCCATTGCTGCTGCATGTCAATGGTGGCAGAAAAGGGAGTATTAAAAACTTAAAAAACTCTCTGCCAAGTCCTTAGGGTCTATACATCTGTTATCAGTCCAGTGTCGCCCACAGGAGCACTCTGGATCTGGGATGAGGATACTCAGCAGGAAATGAGAATTTCTGGGGTTTTTAGACAACTTCGTCTGCCATTGTCTGTTCGGTAGCTGGGAGATAAGCCTCTCTGATGCTTGAAAATTGCTGCAAAATCAAGTGAATAAAAATGCTTATGAAATTTGTGATTTTTTTCTAACTAAAAAACAACGAAAGCCTTATTTTGTTTAACACGCTGTATTAGCTGCAAGTTTTGTGTAATTCCTTATTTACTTTTTGATTGAGTGTTCAGTTTGAGTCCATATTTCTGTAGAGGCCATCTGTGGGCATTTTTGAAAGCATGGTGTATAAAATTGGAAAATATATCTGAAGGCAAACAAAAAAAAAACAAATGAGAACACATGCTTTCACTTTTTGACTTTTTTTTCCTAAATGTCCTTCTAAATGCTTTTTCAAGGGAGCTGAGACATTAACATTTTTGCAAATTTTCATTTGATAAGGGAATGACTTTTCAGTGGTTTTCATAACAGTGGTTTTCATACAGCCTCTGGAAAAGAGAAAGCAGAGCATGTTTCAAGAGATATAAAATGCACTGCTTCTGTAGACAGTGAATCAAGATATTTGATTCTATTTGGATGGTTGAATGCATACATACATTACTTTACAAAGCAATAAGTAATATTTATAGGAGATATTAAATTTACACACGCTTTATGAAATATGTACAGTTTTGTAGTTTATAACCAAGCTTTTGCACACATGCACTTGGAGACTGATATGAATTGGGTTGTGTCTTCAGCTGTCTTCAGAGTGCATTTCTGGTATTGCCAGTGTATGATATGCAACTGTATCTCTCTGTCATTGTTTTTATAAAAAAAAATGCTGTATCATCTCTTTCAGATATTTTTTAAGTGCATGTCATGGTAATGGATCTCCATGCTTCCTGAATTTATTCCTGGCTTGTTCTAGGCTGCCAGCAACTGGGCCTGAATGCACATTCAGAACAGTTAGAAGCACACAATGATTTTTTCCTCCAGAAATAACCAACTGAAGTGTAGATGCTCTTCTGGAGTTCAGTGTCCACCTATCTTTTGTAGGGCTCAGCTTCTTGGAAGTGAGGTCAATTCTACTTGGAGATGCCTAACTGCTGAGTGAGGGAAGTGTTTCACATTGTAAAATTAGAGAATGTTTCAACCTAGACGCTGTCCCTCAGATCATACAGCATAGCTTACTTCTTCCCTGAAATGCCATGTAACACTTACAGGGAGAAACACACCAACTTTCCCTGACAACGGCAGTAAGAAATTTTTATTTCTGAGTTTTCATCCTATTCAGTCTGCTACATAAGTAACCATGTGCCGCAGGGGAGAAAGGCCACTACTATGTTCGTCTTGTTGTCTAACAGAGCTCGAGCAAGATGTCTAATGGCATCCCAAACTTGACTGTGGCCATTAGATGAGTATTCACAGCAGGTTCCCCCTATCATGCCAGTGGGAGTTACATACGGCCAGACAAATGAGCAAAAGCCTGAACCACCACCTGAAGAGGTCTCCTATGATGTGCCTCATTAAGGCGATTTATGAGGAGTACATGCCCCTTTCTCCTTGTTAAATCATCTTAACAGCCTGCCTAATGTGGAATTGGACAGTGGTGACAGGGCTGCAGGCAGAAGTTAGGAAGAACAGAAAAAATGAGGCATCATTTGTGCCCTTCTGCTGGCCAGCATGGAGGCAGGGCAGCCAGTGAAGGGCCTTGGGCTGAGGAGAGGTGTGGTGGGACTTGGCTAGCATTAGCCATTTAAAAGTTAGGCATATAGCCTATGCTGGTCATCTAGAGTTGGTCTGGGTGGTAAGGGTGCTGTGCCTCATGCAAAGGGAGCTGTCCAAATCAGGAGGTATGATTTGCGCTAGTGTGCCTCTCCATCTCAATGAATGGTGTAGAGAATATGGAAGTTCGTTGGGGCTGGGTGCCTGATTTTTCAGGGCAACAAGTAGGAGAGAGGTACACCACCCTTACACCACCCCTGGGGACTACGCTCAGCTTTGTTGTTGACCTCCAGGGCCAGTAAGCCATTCGTTTCTACCTGCTTTGGCTTGGGCTTAGGTCAGTCATAAAACACAGATCAAAATATAGTTTGTTTTTTTTTTGTCTGCAAAATTCACTGAATAATTTGGTCAAGAAGCCTTGTTCAATGGGCAGGTGTTATAATCATCCTTCTCCACCTCACAGTGTGGAGACTGGTGTCAAATCTATTACCCACTAAAAAGCAGCTCTGAGGAGATGGTGGTGTGAACAGCAATAAAAAGGTTCCTGACTCTGGAGCTGGAAGTGCTGACACAAAGCCCATCCACTTCAAAGCAACATACTGAATGGACCTAAGGGACTGACTTGCTATGAAAACACAGAGCAGTACTTACAAAGAGATGTTCAGCATAAGGCAAGCATTTTACCATTAAGTATAATTAATTTTCACTAAGATAGATTATATCCTTTATTTCAAAAGAATCTTATGATCAGTTCTCTTTAATTCATATTCACTTATGGTAAAGCAGTCGAGCTAATCACAGAAATTATTTGAAGTAGCTATTTCCATAAACAAGCAATTAGGCACTTTTAAAATGAGTTTCGGATGTGATTTTAATATAAAATTAGATACAGTCTTCATGATAATCTTAGCATTAGGCTGAGTGCTATTCAGTCTCTAGTCTTCAGAGATTTCACAATTGCAGTGATCAATGATTATGAAGTGTAATGTAGACACATAAATACTCATCCATCTGGCCAGCAGCGATCTTTCCAAGACGGGGCTTTTTCCAAAGGGAACTTTTTCATCCCTTTTGTGGCATGACCTACACAGATGACCTACTGTGAGGACTCAGCACTTCTGACTTCAAATTCAGAACTGATGTTAAGGTTCCGAATCTCTAAAGATGGCCCATTCAATTAAATTTCAGGCTTCCTAGAAAGAGATCTGTAACCTGGGTGCAAGTTAACAGCACTTGGGCTGTCTGAAGTGTGATTTGAAGATGTGCAGTACATCTCCTTCCAGGGGTCCAGCAGGATGCTGTGCTCATCTACCCTATATCCCAGCTCTCCTCTCACCCAGATTCTTACAGCCCCAACTGCAGGCAGGATGGGAGGTATAAAACTGTGCCAGGTTTTATGGGAACAGTGAGGGGTTAGTGACAAGGTGGTCTTCCCAGAATAGGTGTGGAGGCATGCAGCTAATGCAGGACTGCTAGCTTTGGGTAAGCAGTGTGACTGAGGTCTGCGCATGAGCTGTGTAGCCCACATGCAAGAAACGCTGTGCAAGGGAGGGCTGCAGCAAGAGTAGCTCATCCAGCTGACCATCCATGGTGGAGACTCAGCTGCAAAGCTGGCTGAACTCTCTTGTAAAGGGCATCTGTAGCTACCCAAGCTAAAATACATTTTATAGCCCTAAACCAACTTTTTTGTTCCTAAATAAATATCAAATTACAGAGGACTCAAATCAGCTATCTTTTTACACACACATTTTTCAAGCTTAAAAGACAGTATAGAGGTAAAGATGGTGTCATAAAAATAAGAAAAGAAATGGAGTAAGGGTAGCACAAATATTTTGGTAAAGGGGCAGGAAAATGTCAGGTTTGAACAATGCCATCAAAATACTTCCTTGTCTGCTTGAATTGCTGCCTTCTTTCTCTTGAAAAGGGCAATACAAGAAATCTCTAGTAATTTACTGTGAATGATAAAGGCCCATCACCTGCTGTGTTTTCCTATGATGAAGATGATAAGCTACCCCGTTATCATTGTGGTGCCCAGCACCAACAATGAGACTTGCAGTTAACATTCAGGGGAGTGCTTACTGCTCAGATAAGCAGCACTGAACTTCTTGCCTTTAAAGAAGGCTGAAAGACAGTTTTTTCCCCAATTGAATACACACAGATGGTTTTCTGTTGTTAAAAAAAGAATGTGTTTTGTCAGAAAAAGAAGCAAGAAGGTATATTATTTCTGCCAAACCATGTATAGAACTGTAATATTTCTGGTTTTTAACTATAACATATAGATCTTATTAGGTAAATAGAGGCTCTTCAAATTTTTTGTTTGTTTGTTTAAAACAAAGAAGAATTAATTGCCTTGTATATTATTTGTTGGTTTTTTTTTTTTTCAGTAAAAAATATACTTGTATTCAACAAATATTTCCATAAATAAAATTTATGTTCAACAATACAATCCCTTCTTTCCACCATATGGCATTTTTTCTTGCTTACAACTATTGTCACATGCAGGAGAATCACACACCTTTGAGTTTTTGTATTTAAACATTTCCTAAAACCCAATGTTTGAAACACAATACAAATGCCCCTTATAGGCAGAGCTGAGGAACCCTGAATTCTTCACCTTTCAGTATCAGAAAGTTTCTATGCTTTTTGATTCTTTGCAGCTGTTTTCCAAAGTTGTGAGGAATTGCTCTAGAGCCTAATGGCACTGAATAGTACTAAGCTAAAGCAAGAACAGCTGAAGGCTGTGATCTATTCAGTACCTTCATCTCCCACCATGTTCAATGGGAACAAAGGGAATTCAGGAATCTCAGCAAATTCAAATTCCTGATGAAGAGTAATGCTTTGTCCTATTTAATTTCTCCTGACAATGTATGTACATAACTCAATATGTCCTTATTTAATATTAGTTTTGTATTTCACACTGATTCATCTCATGGTAGCTACATATTTTTCATAACCCTCAGATCTGTAGCACATCTGACCTGGGATGAAAGCATATCTGCACTGCAGTAAATAACAATAATATTCCCTCAGTGTGTAACATAGAACATCTTGACCCAGAGACCATTTTTCCCACACTCTACAGCTGGTTGAACATAACGCAGCTGCCACGTGTCAGACAGGACTGAGCAGACCAAACTCAAAGGGCTATCTGGTTCAAGAGATATTTCATGTGCTTCCAGTTTTAGGGGTGTCTGTGTGGAACACAACCAGAGAGCCTCCCAGGAGCCAGGCATCTCAGGGGTGCTGCTTTACAGAGCTCCAAAATGTAGTGTTTCCCAAACATGGTGTCGTGGTTTAAACCCCGGCTGTAAATTAGAACCACGCAGTCTACTTCCCCCCCCCGCCCCCCCACTCCCCAGAGGGATGGGAAGGAGAATCAAAAGAATGCAACTCCCACGGGTTGAGATAAAAACAGTCCAGTAACTCAGGTATAACACAAATCACTACTGCTGCCACCAATAATAATAATGATAAGGGAAATAACAAGGGAAGAGAATACGATACCGCCCGCCGGAAAAGAGAGCCCGACCGAAAGAGGACGAGCCCTTCCAGGTAGCTCCCAGTTACATCCCCTGGCATGACGTGCTGTGGTATGGAATACCTCTTTGGCTAGTTTGGGTCAGGTGTCCTGTTCCCGCTTCCTCCCGGCCCCCCCTCCTCCCTGTCAGAGCATGAGACTCACAAAGTCCTTGGTCAGTGTAAACATCGCTGTTATCAGCTTTGTTCCCAGGCCAAAAGTCAAAAACACAGTGCTGCAACAGCTACTAAGAAGGAGAAAAAATGACTGCTACTGCTGAACCCAGGACACATGGTCTGAGGTGCCACTGCAACACTTCTGGTGCTAGTGGGGAGAGTCAAGCCAAGAACCAGGGAGCAGAGCCACCCAAGGGTCACGGCCAGTGGCTCCTCCCATTGACATCTGCAAAACTTCCCAGGACTGGGCAGCATCCAAGCTCGCAGCTCTGGAGATGTCAGCCAGGGAAGGGGTTTTGTCTTGGGTACTTTGAAAATTTATCAAACACACGAAACACTGCAGACAATGCTCCAGGCTGAAAGAATCAGTACATTGTGGTTTTGAAACTAAGGTAGTGAGACAAAGAGCAAGAAACAAATAAACAGAAAGACAATTACAGCTATAAATATTTAAATTTCATGATGGGATATTTCAGAAAACTTTCTTGAAGCTTCCTCCCCCAACCTCAACTGCTGCATAGAATTTTTAATTACTTTAATATGAGGATGAAGTAGAAACAATTCCAACCTTAGATTTGCTCTTTCTATGGTATTAGAAAATGAGTGCAAGTTTGTGAAATAAATTCCAAAATGCTTTTGCAATGAAATTTACTTCAATGGATTTTTTTTTTTCACAGAACCACCTAATTGTCTTAAAGATATTAAATGGAGAGGCAGGGATCTGAATAAGATGAAGAATGTTAATGAAAATTTACATCTCATCTGAAAGAGCTTGGTCTAAGTTGCTAAAAATTTAAAGAAGTTGTAGGTATCTCAGATTTTGATGAAAGGACTACAGTTTGCATGGAACTCCCCCAGAATATTTGCCTACCAGTTCTGAAAGCAAAAAGAAAAATTATACCAAGCAAATTAAGCTACTGTGAGCCAAAGACATCTTTCCTGTCCTTGGAAGAGTTGCTAGCTCTGCTAGGAAGAAAAGGTTAAAATCAATAACACTTATTTAATTCCACAGTGATGTATCTTCATTCCTCTTCTATGCTCAAAACAGCATCTTACTCAGGGAGGCAGGGTCTGTATCAGCTTAGCCCTGAGGGAGCCAGAGCAATGCACTTTTCCTCACATTCATGATTTTCTCACATTATAGCTGTGCTTTCCCCTTTCCCTCAGAAACAAAACTTCAGGAACTACTGGAGCCTTCTGTAGAGCAACAGTAATCTGTTCATTACTGAACAAGAGGACACAGATGACATGGCTCCAGCTGAGGTATGTAATTCTTGCTTGCCTTCAATTAAATTGTTACAATGCTGAAGAAAATATTTAGTTAAGATATCTTAGGCCAGATAAGTGTTTCTTATTTTGAAATTTCATCAACAGCTCAAAATACGACCAAATTCTCTGAAATGGTCACAGACTGGGCTTCTGGTATGGTATGTGGCTTCATGTTAAAGATCAAGGACAGCGGCATCCTGCTGAAGATTTTAGTAAATGAGGACTTCAGACAGGCCGGTAGATTGAAATCAATGCCATAGCTACACAGTCAGCTAAGCAAGGGAATTCACCCATCACATTGGTTTTCAGGCTGATTGGGGCGTGGGGTGTGACAGATGTGGGGGTGCCCAGGGACAGAGGGGACAAAGGGCAGGAGTTAGCAGCACAGCAGCAGGGTGGTGTAGCCACATCCTGATCTCATAAACCTGCATGTTGAGCCTCTACTGGAGGACACTGCTCTCAAAGGTAAAATCAGTGAAAGCGTTCAGAGCTCTGCTTTTGACATCACAGGCCTTCTGCAATCCCTGGAGACACCAGCTCCCTTCAGCATCCCTGAGCAGCCACAGATGCCGTGCTGGGTGTTTGTACAATGCACACAGGGTTTTTTCTACATTCACAGAGCAAGTCCAACAGAAAGTTTTACCTGTTTTCATTTTTCTTTTGCCATGGAAAGGAAAAGGATCATCATCAAAGAGGATGAAGGCCATTAAAAACTCAATATTCTGCTACAGTGGTTGGTTTATGGCCTCATTTTGTAGCAGCTTTATCACGTGTGTGGCTTCATTGCCTGTCCTGTAGTCCATGCACTTTGAGAGTTTGTTATCTTCAGGACACAGTGCTCCTGTTTCCAGAATAGCTGTTACCTGGCACAGGAACTGCTGTGGAGGGAAAATTACAGAAGACTTGATTCTCCAATTTGTTAGCCAGTTCTGGAACTATGTGGGAAACTAGAAGGAAAAAACCCATGGGCTGGAGATCCGACCTTGTATTGCTGATAGCTTTTACTGAAAAACTAGTGTTTTACAAAGCACTACTGCATGAAAAATAGTGGTGCTTAATTTTCTGTTAATTGCCTGCCCTTAGCCAAACCCAGCTAAAATTTTGTGGTACCCCTTAGGTGATGAGACATGCACTACATCACACCTTGAAGACAGGAAGAGCAAAATAATAATGCTTAGAAAATACCTTGCTGTCTCCTGCACAGCATGGCAAAAGCTCACACATTTGAAAACTGTAAACATATTTCAACTCACATTTATTCACGTTACTGCTTTCACATTGATGTGGTGCAAGATACTGCTCATTCCAGAGGAGGCCACCAACATGCCCGAGTAAACTTTTGGTATCTTTTATACCATGAATTAATACTGTACTCAGAACATTAATAAATACTTGCAAAGTCTGTAAATGACCTACATTGAACTCCTTTGTAAAAGTAGTTACCTTATTTAAATGTATTTATTTTGGTGTCAAAATATATTATACCATGAACTTCTGGATGCAATTTTTCTGACAAATTCATGCACCTGGTATTGTCTTTTTCACTGTTGCTGTAAGTCTGCCTGAGTTTGGGATTGAGCAGAAAGTGATGAAGAACCTGCAGAACCAAACTAGATTTGATCTTAAGATGCTCACTTTCCTCTCATTAAAAGTAGTATATCTTGAAGCAGCTCAGCACTTCCCAGAGAGCTCCTGTAGGCTGGTGCTCAGTGATCTGCTGCTCTGGAGATGCCACAGTCCATGATGAAATGCTGGATGTTTCAACCTTAGCACAGGATGAAATGTCGGATGGTTCAAGCTTCTCTTCAAGTCTGCACACATCAGACTTCCTTGCATGCACGTGTGCATGTGTGTGTGCATGCGTGCGTGTGTCTGATACCCCCACAGGGCAAAACCAAGCAGCTAATGCTAAGTACATGATGCAGCCATCCCTGACTGTGTCCTTTAGATATAGCCTTCGTGACAGACATGGTTGCCATTGATAAGGCTGAAAGTAGCCAGGGAATGGTTGGTGCTCTTGAGTGAGGTCATTCGTGTGGTACTCCTGGCCATGCTCTGGGACCGGATGAGGAGGCGAGCTCTGCAGCAGAACAGCTGGTTGTTGAACTGTTTCCGGAAGCTCTTGCTGAGCAAGTAGAGAGCAAACGGGTTGACACAAGAGTTAGTGAATGCCAGGATCCGAGCGCAGATGCTGGCAATGAAATGCAGCATTGAGGTGTCTACCTCTGAGTAGTGGTATGACCGGTATAAATAGATGATGTGCGTAGGGAGCCAGCAGAAAGCAAAGAGGCACACGAAGACCAGTACTGTCCTGGCCAGACGCTTACGGGATTCAATCTGGAAGAAGAAAGAGAAATGCAGATTAGCAGCTACTCCTAGCTCAGACTAGTAGCTAACTATTTTTGCCAGTGCTGCAGTTTTGGGATTAGAGCACGGCAGGCAGCATGGCCAGGGCAGGGCAACCTGGTCTGCAGGTGAACACACAGTCAAGAACCCTTCTTGTCTCACCTCAAGCCCTTGCCCTAAAAACAAGTAATTCTGAAAATGTACTACATGAGAAGTAGAAATTCCTTTCCTGATTAGAGATAAAATTCCAGCTGCTTATGACTTTGTAAAATCCCAGCTCTAACAACAAAAGTGTGGACATCTCCTGCCATCTTGCACTCCTACCACTTTGATGCCAGTGTCAGCAATAGCCACCCAGAGCCTAGAGAGGGATCACAGAAAAGCACCTGAAGAGCAACACAAAAGAATTCCAGCCACTCCAGCCAACAAGCTGACTTCATTGGGGGCCCAACTTAAACACCGTATGTAAATGCATGGGGAATAAACAAGAGCAGTTAGAGACATGCACATGCCTGCAGAGCTATGATCTCACTTGCATCACAAAAACATGGTCTTCCCAGGCAAGTGCTCCAGTCACACTGCCTAAGTCACAGAAGGCAAAGTCACAGATTGGGAGAAGGAAAAACCTCCCACTACAGGAGAAAATAAGGTTCAAGACCATGTACGGAACCTGAAGGTGGACAACTGCATGGGACCTTATGAGATCCATCTGTAGGCCCTGAGGGTTGATAGAGGTGAATGAAGTGGCTAAGCCACTAAACGTCATATTTGAGAAGTGACCGCTACTGAAAAGCGGAAACATAACCCCCATTTTTAAAAAGAGAAAAGGGAAGACCCAGAGAACTACAGGACAGTCAGTCTCGTCTCGGTGCCTGGTAAGATCATGCAGCAGATCTTACTGGAAAATATGTTAAGGCACATGGAAAATAACAAGGTGATTGGTGACAGCCAGTAAGTCTCAACTAAAGGCAAATAATGCCTGACAATTTTGCTGGTTTTCTACAAGGTTAGGGCTTTGGTGGATAAAGGCAGAGCAACTCATGCCATCTACCTGGACTTGTGCAAGGTGTTTGACACTGTTACATGTGACATCCTTGTCTCTAAACTGGAGAGACCTGATTTTGACCACTCAGTGGATAAGGAACTGGCTAGATGGCTGTACTCAATTGGCTGGATAGCTGTACTCAGAGAACTGTGGGCAATGGCTCAATGTCCAAGTGGAGACCAGTGATGGGTAACACTCCTCAGGGGTCGATATTGAGACTGGCACTGTTCAAATTCTTTCTCAGTCACATGGACAGTGGGATTGAGTGCACCCTCAGCAAGTTTGCTAATGAGATCAAGCTATGTGATGCAGTTAACAAGCTGGAGGGAAGGGATGCCATCCAGAGGGACCTTGACACACTTAAGAGGTGGGCTGATGCCAACCTCATGGAGTTCAACAAGGCCAAGTGCAAGGTCCTGCACATGGGTTGGTGAATGGCAAGCACAAATATAGGCTGGGTGGGGAATGGATTGAGAGCACCCCTGAGGAGAAAGACTTGGGGATGTTGATGAGAAGCTCAAGATGATTCAGCAATGTGTGCTTGCAGCCCAGAAAGTCAACCATATCCTGTAATGTACCAAAAGGAGTGTGAACAGCAGGTTAAGGGAAGTGATTTTCCCCCTCTCTTCTGCTCTTGTGAGACCTCACCTGAAGTAGTGTGTCCAACATAAGAAGCATGTGTACTTGTTGGTGCAAGTCCAGAGGAGGTCATGAAGATGATCAGAAGGCTGGAACACCTCTCCTATTAAGACACACTGAGACAGTTGGGGTTGTTCAGCCTGCAGAAGAAAAGACTCCGGGAAGACCTTAAAGCAGCCTTCCAGTACCTAAAGGAACCTCCAAGAAATCTGGAGAGCAACTTTTGTATAATGACATGTAAGGATAGGACAAGGGGGAATGGTTTTAAACTGCAAGAGAGTAGATTTAGATTATATATTAGGAAGAAGTTCTTCACTATGAATGTGGTGAGATATTGGAAAAGGTTGCTCGGAGACGCTGTGGCTGCCCCATCCCTGACAGTGGTTCAAGGCCATGTTGAATGGGGCTTTGAGCAATGTGGTCTAATGGAAGGTGTCCCTGCCATGGCAGACAGGTTGGAACTGAATGATCTTTCAGGTGCCTTCCAACCCAAAACATTCCATGATTCTGTGATCTGCATTAGTTATCCACATATAATATTGATATATGTAATTTTTATGTATTAGCTTATTATTATTACTATTATTGTTATTAATTATGATTGAGGGGTCTGGGATCTTTCAAAGAGCCCAGAGCCGGGACTTTCTGCCTTGGGGTCATGTGGTGTATGTACACAAAAGTGCTGCCAACAGCTCACGGCCCTGAGAGACTAAATACAGCACTTGGAGGCTGAAGGAGCCAGAGAAATGGAGAGAGGAAATTTTGTACTTGGAGAAGCACAGAGGCAGTGGTGATGTGCACCCCTCAACTGAAACAGCTGGGGCCATGAGAAGACAAATACAGGTGGTGAATAGACGGATGACTACCTCTCTTAGCATAATTTGAGCTTTTTCAGGGAAAGGTGCTTTTACAATGTCAGCTAGCATACAGTATAACCTTCACACAGACAAGCCACACTTTTGTTTTACTTATGTGTACAGGCTTGGAGTTAATCCAAAGGTATTGCTCAACCAAGGGGAACTGAGGTAACCATTACCTTGTCCTTTGTCTACCAGTGCTGCACACTGAAATAACAACGCCACTGAAAAACACATCTTTCTTCCTAATGAACACAAGAGCAGTGGCAGAGGTTGCCCAAAAGGAGAGGACAGGCAGAATTGTCCAGAAAGATCTGATAAAATACACTGCTCCCTGGGAGAGGTTGTGCAGCCACATGTTTGCAGGCATGGAAAGTGTAACACTAGTGACTTTTTAGGGTTTCATAACGTTCTTCCCTCTGGTAATCTCTGCACCTCTTCCCAGGTACTCCAAGAGAACTGGTTGCATCCCATTTCCTGTGTTTGATTAGAACCTGAATGGACTGAAACTGCCCCTAAACCCAGCCTTGATGCCCTTGCTTCTGCCCTGGTGCAGCTGTAGTGCCTGGCCAAGAACCTGGCACAACTCGCTATCCTCACTCCTCTTCTGAGCTGCATGGGTAAATTAGAAACTAAGCATTTTACACAGGCTGATCTTTCCTCAGGACATCTGCAAGCAGGGAACAGGCAGGAGAGACCTGACAAGCCCGTTTTGACTTTATTTTGTGCCCCTTTAACGGCACTGACTGAAAATCAGACATTGAGCTTAGGAAGGATTGACATGTACCAGATGAAAATGTCTCTAGAGAACGGCCTGAAAATTAAATCCTTTGAGAAAGGGTTCTCCTTGACTGAACCATATATTCTTTTTAAATGTATTCTTAATTTGATATAGGGCCATTGAGGCCACATCTGCACTATAAAGAAAGGAAGCAATGCAATAAAGAAATCAATACCAGTTATCTCGGAGACCTATAGCTCATGAATGCACTGCAGGATAGGAATGATGGACTGACAGTTTTAGACTGCAGCCTGGCCTTTTGTTTTCTTTAGAGCTCTCTCCCCAAAAGCAAAGGGGGAAAGGGCTGCTTTTACTACTCATTTTATTGTCACTAATGAAGACAGTCTTCAAATCACCAGAAAAACGGCCTGCAAGGGAGAAAGTGTTACACACATTCAGAAGGGAAAAAGGATAAGGATTTCGGGGATCAGACATCATTTAATGGAAAGAAAACACAACTTTCAAGTCCTACTGTTTCACCTTAGCACCTGAAGGTTGCATAAAATGATAGCGATAGCTCACCCTAAGGTGGAGATGTCAGTTGCGTGCAATTATATGAATAATTGTTCAGCTGAAGAATGGCTTGTGTCAGTTTAGCTTAGGCTGAAGCACACCTCAGTTGAAAGGAAGAGGTAAGGTAAATAAGGTAAATAAGTTTTTTAGAAGCAAGTTACCATCCTGTTGCTTTCTTACTTGGACAGCCTAAGGCTCAGCTGCATTCACATTTAAGCACTGACCTGAAATACCCAGTTGCTCATACAGAATTTGGATGTCTCCCTGGAGATTTTTCTTTTTCACTCCAGTTGCATAGAACAGGGGCAGTCAAGAGGAAGCAGTCTCCAGCTGAAAGGCTGGAGTTAGGCTAGCCAAATCCTGGCTAATTCTCTTCACTTGGTTCAGGACTTGCACATTTTCAGCCACACATTTTCAACCAGGGCATGAAACCCATTTGAAATACATGGGTCCCAGCTAAGCAATCCCAACCATGAGCTCTGCAGTGGGATGGCTTGGGAAGTTTTATAAAAAAGACCCCGCTCGTGAATGACAGTAACAGAAGTAACTCTGCTTTCAAAGGTATAGAGGGACGGTTAAAAGATGGCATTATTCCAGAGCAAATGGCCTGTTTATATGAATCAAAGATGAAGGTGAAACCTGAGGCTATCAGTTATTGGACCAGAAGACTAACCAGTCTGGCTTGTAACAGAGGGCATAAAACAGGTGGGTAGGTTATTCTGTCCAACACCACTCCCCTCCAGAGACCCTAAAAAATGAGGCACTTTTAAAAAGACAATTACAATGACCAACTAGGTTAAAGGAAGAAGCCAGGACTCTTCTCTTTTCCTGAGATTGCACGCCTCAAAAATCAAACCATCCACAAGGCAGGTAACTTCAGCGCATCTGTGAGGACCCCACACTATCCTGCTCCATCCTCCCTCCTTGAGACTCCGTGCCCACCACCATCCTCCTATGGTCTCCACTTCCTCAGTCCCTCTCTAGTCTGTACTGGTTTCTCAACATGGCACAGCACCAGTGGATGAGATCTGGAGCCAAGGTGAGTGCAGCAGGCATTGCTGCTGTTGTGGAGCAGTCACACACCTCCCTGACTGACCAGGGCACCTGACCAGGGCGGGACCCTTGGAGAAGGGGCTTCACCTACCTTCACTCCCCCATTGCTGTGTTCCATTCACTTTTCAGTCCAGAGCATTGAATGACAGAGCCAGCTTTTCCCTCTGTATGAAGAGGCTCTGCTTCATGGCACAAGGCTTTATCTAGGGTCCTTTCTCTAACAAAGCAACTTTGAGAAGTTTTGATTTTCTGTTGTGTCACCCATCAGCTTCAATCTCCAGGCATTGTACCCAGTGCTGCCTCATTCCCAGGCTTTTGGCATGGGTCTCCTGCTGCATTTGCCATGGTAACCACCCTGCCAAAGTCTCTGAACTTAGAAACTGGAGAAGCTGCTTTAACTGTTTTTAGCCCTGTGTCATGTCTTGTTTCAACCATTTTAATCCTTTTACCCCACCTAATCAGATACAGTCTATCCCAGTATAAATTTCCCTGCATTCCCTCTTTACTCCCAGGTTCAGAGGGAATGTGCATTTTTGAAGAAAGTTAAGTACCTGTTTCCTCACGTGCACGTTGCCTTCCACAGGGATGTTGTAAGCACTCCGGATTAAATTTTTAGCAATGAAATAATAATATACTGAAATGACAGATAAAGGAATGATATAAAAGATGAGAAATGATGCCATGGAATGAATTTTGGGATGCAGCCCGTCTGAATGTGGGTAAGGAGCACAGCTGATGAAGGTTTTATTAGTCCCTTTGTCATGGAAAGGGTGCAGATCTGAAAACACTGCTTCAGGGATGGCAAGCAACATGGACACAATCCAGATTATAGCAGCTCTCACACAAATATTCATCAGCGCATGGGATGCTTGGATCTCCATTGGCCTTACTATAGCTTTATACCTAAAAAAAAAAAATAAAAATAAAAAAAATTATTGGTCTCAACACTCAGGCATTGTATTCTTGCTTCTTCCTTCTATTTAGAAAAAACCAAACAAAACAAAAGAAACAAAATCCTTTTTTACTCAAGGCAATGAAGCTTTTCTTCTGGAGTTTTAAATGTAGATATTTTCAATAGACGTCTCATTTTAAAGCAGAGCCACCTATCATGGGTCCAATCAGTTTCATGTGTATAAATTCTGAGTTCATTAAATTTGTAATTGACCGAACAAAGCACAGTGCTGCCTGACATTAATATGTATGTGTCCAAATAGCATTAAGATAGGAAGTGCAATCACAGACTTCAGAAGTATATAGCAGTTTACACCCCTTCACAGAATGGCGTAGAAGGAAAGTGGATTGAGATTTTTCACACATTTCATTTTGAGCTGGGAGTACACTGGCCTCCTGTGAGCCAAATCTTACCTTTTCTCCAGCTGAAAAATGCATGTTCCCATTATTAATTGCTATTTGGTGGTGTAGTCGGCAATTAAGAGTTGTCCATAACTCAATGAACTCCAGCTAAGTAGCCAGAGCTGGTAACTGACTTTTTTGAAGGAAAAAATATCGTTATTTTCTATACTAGATATGTAGAAAACGTTTCTTGATTTGCAATTTTGTCTTTCATTATTTCAGCCTTTCAGAAAATTGTACTTTAGAATCCAAGAAAATGAAAGAATCAAACTTATTTGAACCCAATGTGTGAAATGAGAGGACTGTAAAACAGAAAAGCTTCCTATCTGCTGGAGCCCTGCTCTGGCAGGAGCCTACTCTCCAAGTGAATCACGATTCACAAATGCATTTAAGGAACACAGAAGAGGAAAAAAGACAATTTGGAAAAAATATTTATGGGTTTCATAAATTAGTATTTAGGGTCATTATCATAACAATTACAATGTGTTGGTTTTTTTCTTTTGGGATCACACTGCGAACCACTCTATTCGGTTCCCCCTTGATCACTGTCAGCTTCCTGGGGATTGATGAGTGCCTGGGTCCTAAGCTGTCTCAGCACACTTTTGGCATGGCAGGTACATTCCTATGTGTCTGCTCTGGAGTCTATTTCTAAGCTCTTTTCAGGATCCCGGCTCTTTCAGACAAATTGGGCACTGGGGCAGGAGCATAGGTAGTGAGCATAACACACTGCCTGAGTCCAGGCAGCATGCAGCAGGGTCCATCTCCCTGGCAGCCCAAGCCCATGCTCTGGGATACTTTGTGTACATGATTGATTCCCCACATACTATAGTTTACTTTATCATAAAGCTCTGCATTTGCGAGAGGAGTCTGTCAGTCCTGCACCGTTTTAATTGGGTAATTATCTTATTTGCAGGATAAGCATATATTCAACTTTAATTATAAGCAATAACCTGCCCAGCATACCTACTCGTTCCTTCTATGTGTGTACGCATGTGTGTGTCTGCATCCCTGTCTGTGTATTTTATATGCATACACATATTTATATACATATATTTGATACATATTCATGTATATACATGTATAAGTAAGTACATGCATAGATTTAAATTTATTTACATTTATTTTTATGAAGATATATCTGGACATATCATTTGCAGATGTTTCTTCATACGGGTTTCTTGTGTAGGTGATTGTTCCTTTAATGGACTGCAAAGACATTGCTCAGTACTTTTCTGTCTAACCACTTACTCCTCAAGCTCTCCAGCTCCCCTTCATTCTAGCTGTACAGCTGCAGCAGCCAGACACAGTAGTTTTAAGGCTTGCTTAGCACCTCTTTAACTTGCACTCTCAAAATGGGAATTCAGTGGTGTCATACTACAAAGCACAATCTTCTGGTGAAGATCATAATCTCAGGTGAAGAAAATCACAGCACTTAAACAAATATGATGTTATGACTACCGCAGTAATAAAATGGAAGAGCCAGGCAAATTACTAAATCAGTGTACTGAAATAGCTCAATTTATAGCCTGATTCACCATATATAGAGTATTGACAGAAACAACACCTAACTGAACATCTTCAGTAAGCCTTAAGGAGGATAAATAAAAAAAGAAATTCATCACATGTCAATGTATTCATAAATTTAGTTAATTCAAAGGTATTTCTGCAGATGATTTTTGTATGCTTATCAACATGGCATGTTAGCATATTTATTTCAGGGATTTTCTCATATAATATAGCCACTTGAAAGAATATTTTCCAGTATTAATTTCCAGTAACATAAATGAGTTGAAGAACACAGAGAAAGAGGGCTCCTGTTTCATTTTTATTAACATTAATAGAGTAGCGAGAGTCAGAATATGAATCCATTTCAAGTTATTAGCATATTTTAATTAGAGATGGTATTTTCAAACAATATAATTTTGAAAGAACATAATTAGAAATGGCTAGGAATGCTGGCACTGATTGTTAGGTGTTTTGTTTACTTTGAAAGCCTCCTACAGCAGATAGAAAAGATCTGAGAGAGTTTTTGCTTGCAAGGGGCTCAGTGTAGACCTGAAGCATGAGGTTGAAAGCACAAAAAGATAAAACAGAAAAAAAAAGCTAGGAAATAGGTTTTGAAAATAGAAGTTCACAGATGTAGGAACACAGGTAGATATATTCTTTAAAGTCTGACAATCGAATCGAATTATTTTTCTGATTGTTTGGATTGCTTCTTTGATGATGGGCTTACTTATTTAGAAATCTTCAGTAATCTATGTTATCCTGCTATCCTATTAATGCTCATCCTATATTATGTTATCCTATTAATGCTTAATTGACCAGTACTGATCTGGTGGGAGCCTCCATTTCCAGCCACCTTGGTGGTGGTTCGACGGGTTTCTCCCCAGCTCAGTAGCTCTGCTCTCCCTGTACAGCAGTTGCTGGGGCTGTTACATTTAAAGGCATGAGGGACACGCAAAAGTGATTGCACACCCAGGGTGGGCTTGGGCTGGGAGACCACTGGGAGATTTGCCTGTGGTCAGTGGTCATAGAGTGAAAAAGCTGCATCTCCCGGCTGGCTTCTGAGTGGGGCTCAGAAACTCTCACTCCTTTACTTTCCCACACCACTTTCCTGACAGGATCAACCCTGGATTTTATAATTTACTTGATATTTCTTAAGAACTTCAGCTGCTGGATTTGAGCAGCAGCTGGCCCTGTTTTTCAGCATCTGTATTTCCAGCTTGTATGTAAAATATTATTTCAAGCTTTCCACTTTAATTATTTATTATTATAAATATTATTTCAAGCTTTGTCCTCTGCAACTTCTTTTTCAGTAAGTTGGCCTGAGGCACATAACTTTCACATATTTAACATCCAGGATTTGAATAATCTAATCCACTTTGAAGGGAACACTGATGAATATGCCTATATACCTCAGTGGAGCCATGGACCTAGGTGGCCAGCTGAGTGAGCCCTCATGCTAAGATCTGACAACAGTGTTATTTTTAACCCATTCAGTAGCACAGGCTCTGATCGTATGTGTCACACTGCATGCTCAGCTTGCCTGCAGTAGATCTGGACGTGGCTCTGGATTTATCACCTCCTGCTATTCTCACATTCAATCTGTGTTTATTGTTTTATATCACTTTTTTTTCAGTCAAATTCCTTTCCCAACCCACATTTAAAGATACTTTTTTTTTTTAGGATTAAAAGCAGAGGTATGATTCATGTCCTACAACAAAGGCCAAAGCTTTGAAAGAAAAATGTGCCTTCTGAATATTCAATTGAATAAAAAATGATACAGTCAAGAACTTGTGTCAACTCCAGTTTCTCTCCAGTTGTTAAATAATGCAGATGAAAATGACTGGGTTGCCAATCCAACTGGAAATATAGAAGAGACACTGACCTTTGCTATAGTTCAGTCTTTGAACTTCTCTGTTCCCACTGTGCTTGTGAAGCAGCAACCTGACTTGTGCACAGCAGCTTCCGATGACTTTCTGGCCAGGATGGATGCCAGTGATCTCTGTGTCTCACAGTCTCATTCAAAGAAGCCCGCACAAAGAAATTACACGTGGGGCTATTTTAAGTGCAATTAATATAATGACAGTTCATGAGGCACAGGGAGGATTCACCCTATAGGGTAATCCTCCCCTACACCAATTTCAGTGACTCCGCTGCTATCTGCCTTCTCCAGGTCAGTCTCCAGGTCAGTCTCCAGGTCTCCAAGACAGCCTGATGAGAGGGTTGCTTCAAACCAGAATGCCAGAATTCAATAATATATAATACATGGTAACTTCTTCACATAATCCCCAAAATTCATTGGGGTTGGGTAGGAGCTCACAGAGCGCACAGCTCTCCATTGAATCCTGGAAAATATTTTATACAGGTCTCTTAGGATCTCAATCTTGTTCATTGAATGATTCTTTCCCATGACCAAACCTACTGAAATGACCATAAAGCGCTAAAATGTGACACACACCTAAGGTTTTCCTGTGGTAAATACTTTTCCCACTGAGGTTAATATGCTAGAGAAACTGCGAAACTCTCATTATCCTTGTGTTAATAATAGTGTAGCGATAACACTACCTAATGTACTCTAAAACTTTACTATGCAAACACTGGTTAATACCAAGCACTTAGCCCCAAAGCTGCAACTTCAAATATAAACAGAGAAGTAGCTTCAGCATGAAAAAGACAGATATACTTTCCAAAAACACAGTTCAAAAAAAGGCCCCAAACTGATGTAAAATTTTCCTAGATGCAGCTTCTCTGCTAGTGCAAAATATTTTAGCAATCTTTGTGCTACTCCGCTGAGCCAAGAAAATACACACCAGCTGAAGTTTAAACAGGCTTTGCCTTCAAAGACAAACTGCCTACATGTTCCTAAGCACAGAGACAGCAAGGGTTGCAAACTTGCTCTCACACTGGGGAAGAAAGGACCTTATTCCTAAGGTTGCTGCTTCATTGCATTCCTCGTGTTTTTTTTTCTTGTCACCTTCAGCCACTTATTTGTGCCTGCTACAACAGCCACAAAAATTGAATTAAAACAGCTAAAGCATGTGAGGAAAATCAGACATTTCCCTTGGATTTTAAATTAATTTAGCTCCACATGTATTACTGCCTATTTGGGGGTTTTTTTAGGGATGTAACTTTATGATCTGTGGGAAAGCTGGTGCTGTAGTCAGCCTTCACTTGCTTTCCTCTTTCGTGATTGCTGTTCCCCCTTCCCTTTTGCCAGCAATTAAAACTAATGTAATGGCTCATACGACAGCCTTCATTGTATATCTAGTAGATATGGGTTGCAAAAAAAGAGGCAGGCTTAAGCTGGGAAATACCACCTTCTGCAGTGTCTTTACAAGTGGTAGGTCAGCAGATATTAATTTCAGCCAAAATAATTTCTGTTCTCTGTAGTAACTGTAGTTGCTGTCGGTGGCAATAAGAAAGAAACATCCCTCTCTCATGACAGTGCATGTAGCTGCTCATATAGGTAGGTGGCTATCAAAGATGTTCCTCCTCTCTGAATATGACAGCGAATATTGTATAGCAGCTAGCTGACAGCCACTGTATCCCTCTTATCTATTGAACCTGACTTAAAAAGATACATTAAGTTGCTTTCATAACTCTCCCTTCCTTACGTTTTCAGCAGTAGGAGTGCAGCAGGAGAAAATGGCTGAAAGAGGCTCTGCCACAGAGTACACCCCTTTTTTATCATAGTCCTTCCAAGCACACCTACATTACTGCTGCTGAACCTCACACTTGCAAGAAATATAAAAAGAGAAAAAAAATCCTCCCCATCCTTCCTGCAAGGAAATGGGACACTGCCCGTCCAAAACGAATTTGCAGGAGTACTTAAGTTGCAAGGGAAGTTTCTTCCAAATAATATCCATTCCTATGTCCTACACTGTTTACATAAAAAGATCCTGGGCCTCACTCCTGAATTTGTATAACGGTTTGAAAAAACAAGTGCTCTAAAACCTGCTCAAACAAAATTTCAGAAGGCTTGACCGCCCTTGCTTCACTACCAGCCCCACTGTTTAGACTGCATGAGGCTGGTGGAAAGATTTACCACATTGCTGCTTTCTGGTTTTCTCTCTGTTTGAGAAATCCACTTACAAACTTTTGAATCTGTTTAAACTGAACTCAATTTTGAGATTTTGGGCTAATGTGAACCTGAAATTGAAAAAAAAAAAAAAAAAAAAGCAATGATTAGTTGGAATGAACTGATGCCTTACAAAAATAGTCATGTAAATTTCCGTGAAGTGAAAACTCTGAGTTTTTCCCAGCTCTAGAAAATGAGTTCCTAAAATTGCCATGACTTCCTGCTGTAATGATGAATGGATTGCCTCTCAGTCAGCACGTCCCCATATTTCTTCTGTTCCCACCTGTAACCAAAAGAGGGAGAAAAGGTGTGCAATTCACACTTCCTCAGATCCCCAGTCATCTGTTCCCATTTGTAAGCTTAATGTGTGCACAGTGATCTGGTCTTGGCCGATGAATAGACTGAACAAAAATCTTCTCATTAGAATGTAATTATGTTCTACTAGTATCACATTATTGTTTTGCCCTGGACTGGCTCAATTGCCATGCAAAATAAGCCTCGAGTAACAGAGAAAAAGTTGATGCTGTGCAAAAACTACATAAATGAAGCATGTGGAGCCTTGTTGAGTGTGTAGCTCCACGTGAAAAGCAAAGAAAAAGCCTTACTAAATATCTGAAGACATTTATGAGAAATGCACTGTCCCAAACTTTCCTTATTGTTTCCACCATGAATGTCATGAATATTTATAGCTCTGAAGATAATTCAGTAAATCCAGAAAATTGCTAGACTGTCTAACCCATCAACACATTCTGACAACCTATTCTGGGTCTATCTGCTTTCTGCATACTTAGTTAAAATTATCATTATTATGTGTGATTCTTGGGTGAACATCTGTTATTAAAATCTTTACTTTAGTAAATTGCATATGGGCACAAAGACATATCTAATGGGCTAGTTTTACATACATTGGCAGGTACTGCCTAATTTATCTTTCTTTTAATTAACATTTAAATGGAAAGAAAAAAGAAGCGTTGATGGAAGTTCTAATTTTTGAAGCATGTGTTCAGATTTCAGACTGTATACCTGCATACAGCTAAATCATTCTGGAATCTGGACAAATGGGTATTTCAGTCCAAGAATGACTAAGGTCAAAATTGAGATAATATGTTAGAGACCATTGAACTGCACTATGCACTGGGGAAGGAGAGCTTAGGTAGTAACTATTTCATAGTTAAGGTGCTATTCCTAATCATGACCATCCAGAGCACAAAATATTTTGGAAATTAACTATACATATGGACAACAATGGATGTAAGGGTTACTTCAGGAAGTAGTGGAAGTCCCACTCACCATGCGTTCCTTATCAGAAAGACCCCCTTTCCACCCTTTATTCTCTGTAGGTGATCAAAAGCAAGTCTTTGACTGAAACTCTGATCCCAAGTCAAAGATTTCAGTGGGGCCAGCCCTTGCAGTTTGTTACAGTCCTTGCAAATGGATGTGCCTGCTCATGCAATGGGGCACAAGATCACATGCTGGTGGAGCAGCTTTCTGGTACTGGGATTGCAATGTGGTGTGCATCCAGAGCAGAGCTGAGAGGGCTAGTGATAGCACCTGGTCCATGAGGAAAGGCAAGAAGCAAGCCTTTCCATTCAAGGCTTTGCTGTCTCAGCTCAAGTCTTCAGGGTTGTCCATGGCATGGAACAGTCCCTCTGCATGTCTGAGGACTGAAATCTTACCAGGGCAGCTAAAGCTGGGGTCTCAGACACAGATCCTTCATCTCACTAGAGAATCAGCCTTATTTCTTCTGAAAGCACCACTTTTAGTGCATAAAACCAGCATCACTGGTTAACCTAAACACGTGGCATAATTGCTGGATATGTCATAGAGCCAGTTATAGAAATTCATTGGAGTTTCTAAAAATGACAGTTTCTCAACCCAAAACACCCTGCCTGTGATGTGCAATAAATCAATATTGTACCTTGTTCTGACAGAGAGTTCATCATTACCTAAAAATTACCAGTTTCATAATCTATAATAGTTGTATTGTGCTTATCTTACTTTTGTGGAAAAACAATATATATATATATATGTATAGAGCTTCAGCCTTAAGTTAAAAGCAGCTGTCAGATCAACTGATTGGGAATATAAATGTAAAGGGGGCAGTGCTAAATATACATTAGTAGCTGACACCCAGCCTCCTCCCTTGTCTCTCCCACCTTTCTCTAAATAAACTATTCAGGGCAAAAAGCTGCCCTGAACAAGAGAAAATGAGGGGTCATGCTAGACACCTTAAAGAAGTAATAGAAAAAATCAATATATAACAGATGGGAAAAAAAGCAAAAGTAAATGACAGCAAATATCAGAGTTTGAAAATGTCAGTGACTGATAAGGGAAGGCGGAGGAGACAACAAATTATCAAAGGTTGCTGTGTAACAGACAAACATGCGTTTTTAAATACATCAGAAACAAAAAACCCCAGTATGTCAGGCATACACGTAAATGGTGAAGATACAAACAGTGGTGAGACAAAGTGAAAAGCAATGACTATTTATTTGTCTTCAAGACCAAACGTGAAGGGGGTATCTAGACCATGCATGCAGTATTATAGATGTAGCAGAAAACTCACCAGCTGTGCTGATGAAGAAGATGTGAGCCAACATCTACTAACACAAAACAGTTTCACACCATCAAGACTGAATAATTTACACCTAGGATTATTAAAGGAACCAGCCGAGCAACAGCTGGTGTTAATTTCATTTACAAATCTTGAAAAAGTAGAGAAATTCCCCAGAAGTAGAGATCTGGCTCTGAAGTTGTGAAGTTCAGAAAGCTGGAAGGTGTGACCACAAAACCTGCCAGTATTTGGGTTGCCCAAGGGCAGCTGTAGATAGAATAATGGAGAAGTTAATCCTGCTAACAGATGATAATTAATATATTGTCACAATATTGTACCTGATGCAAAACAATGTGGGCCATGCTGGTGTGCAAGGGAGGCGCAGCCTGCATGGGCATATTGGCACAAGTGACTATGCATATAAATATGCACATATGCCAGGGCACATGTGGTCTTCCCTCCCATATCCACTCCCATGCCTCTCCCATGGAACAGAAGTTAAAATTAGCAGTCCTGGACTGGGAAGGGGGGCCGTTCCATGGCCTCCCCTCCAGGACCTCAAACATGCTGGTAAAATGTAGCAGCGTGTTAAGCCATTTCTAGCTTGGTCCTTGGAACATGCAATGTTATTTATTGCTTGTATCAACTGCCTTGGGCAGGCTATAAAACCTTTGCTGGGAAAGTTTGCAGATGACACAGTAGCTGACCAGACTAAAAAGATTGTAGAGTCATTGGGATAAACGGCTGTAGTCTGACAGACCCATTTTTACTCAGCCAGGTGTGAAACAGTGTATCTGGGACCCAAATGAGTAGACGATGTGATCTTTCAAGGAAAGAGACCAAGAGAAGACATTGGGAGCATCACCTCTGCACCTGACAAAATGAAACATCCTGTGCCATTCTCACCATGTCATGGCTTTAGTGTAATCAGTACCTGAGCTAGTTAGTATAAAGCTAAGCCAGTTATATGATGCTTAAGTTCTTTCTGTGGCTTCAGTAAACATAGGTGACGTAAGTGACCATCACCTTCACATGGACTTTCAGATGCATGTTCAGGTCAAACGACCAAGTGCTATCCTTGACTGCTCTTATCATAGAATAACCGAATAGTTTGAGTTGGACTGGATCTTAAAAATCATCTAGTTCCAACCGCCTGCCACAGGCAAGGACACCTTCCACTAGACCAAGTTGCTTAAAGCCCCGTCCAACCTGGCCTTGAACACTGTCGAGGATGGGGCAGCCACAGCTTTGCTGGACAACCTGTTCCAGTGCCTCACCACCCTCAGAATGAAGAATTTCTTCCTTAAATCCAGCTAAACCCTACCCTCTTTCACTTTAAAACCATTGCCCCTTGTCCTTTCACTACAGGCATGGGTAAAGTCTCTCTTGGTCATTCTTATGATCCGCTTTAAGTATTGAAAGGCCATAATTAATGTCCCCCCGGAGCCTTCTCTTCTTCAGGCTGAACAACCCCAACCCACTCAGCCTTTTAGTTATGTTATTAGTTAGATTATTATGCAGTGGTTAGAGATCAGACAATTTTCAACCTGAAATATAAGCTCTAAGCAATGATGATAACAGGGTGCCAGAAACACATGATGAGGACGGGGTGATCTGTGCACCTTTAGTGTGAATACTTGCAAAGTTGCCTAGTGTCATTGAAAAGATCTGTTTTAAACCAAATCCTGTGAGATTTTCAGCAGCCTCTGTGCACAGGTAAGAAACACTGCTGAATTGGATGGCTAGAGCAGTTAGTGCTAGTCCAGCATCTGCATCTCTGGTTTTCCTAGGTCATTGGACATCTGAATCTCAAGTTTCAGAGCTGTCTGCAGGTCTTCTAAGTGTGTCGTGGTACTGTTTTCTGTCTTGCCTTCCCTCAGAGATGCAGAAACTGGCCATAGCTGGAAGGCAGGCAAAGAAAGGATGGGCAGAGCTCTGACAGCATTTCTCCCTTTGATGCTCTACAGTCTTCTGCAGTCTGGTTAAACTAATCTGATCCAACTGGCACCAGGAAGGGATTTTTCTGCAAGAGACTCCAACTTTCTGCCTTTCTCTCTCTTTCTTTCAATAGCAATTGGCTTGCTGCTAGGACACCTTCTTGGCATCCTTAGCTCTGTGAAGTCACATGCAGCAGGCAGTGTTGAGGGGAATTGAAGAGTCTGCTATGGGCAGGAGCTCGGCCATGATTTCATGGCCCATGGTGTCCTACATGGTATGGGGTCAGGCGGGCATGGGGACACAGAACTGGTGAGAAAGAAGGTGAGAGGACTTTGCAGGGCAAGCAGTGGAGTTTCTTTTCAAAATAAAAGGAAAACAGGTTATTGCAAGGGTTGTCCATGAGCAAAGCATCTACTGTATGTTTCACACCATATACAGGACAGGCTGTGCCTGCTTCTCCTTTTTTCATCTCAACTCCATTCTACTTTCTTAGCCAGGGTGTTGTCCACATCTGAGCACTAATTAGTAAACACATGAACCAATTGGACCACCATGCAGATGTTGATGTGCCAGCCCACCATGTTCAGTTTGACATACAGCTGACAAATTCTCTGAAGCCAGTTGCTCTCCTTATTAATGGTGTGTGCAGCACCTTGTACCATGAGACCATGACAACTGATGGGGGCTTTTAGGTTTTACTGAACTGTAAACAATAGTTAATCCAACTTTTCTTCCTTTTGATTGCTTAAATATTGACAGTCTCCAGCACATTAACACTGACTCTAACCTCAGATTTGCACACTGGTCCCACCGCTGTAAACGGGAGCTCTAATGTTCCTGGTTATAGAAGCTCCACGTAGTATGTTTTGGCCATCTGCTCTGGCTAATCAAGATATTCAGAAAGTTTGTGCTGTTTGATCTGTTTTTCCTGGTACAGATGATGCAGGGGCTGAGGAAATGAGAGCTAAAACCACGAGTGTTTAGAGTGTTTATCTTATATTGACACAGTGGCCAGCAACACAGGATCTAAGACTATACATCAGCTGAAAGGGATACGTGTATCTCTCTCTGCAAGTACTCTGCACAATCAGTACAGGAGAAGCAGTGGCATGGACACCCTGTCAGCAGCAAGCGATGAGGATAGGCTGCCCAGTGCCTCAGAGAAAGGGAAGGCTTTGGGCTGGGGTCCAAACTCCCTCTGGTTTTCTTCCCTGGCTTGGAAGGACTGGTGCTCTGGCTGAGATCATGTTAGTGGATCCAAAATGTACATGTGGGGTATCATTCTGCTGATTCGCATTGACTGGCCTAAAGGCTGTCTTGGTTCAGAGACTGGCTTTCTCAGCCACCCTCTCAAAACCTTCCTGAGGTTGCACGGTAAATTACAGCACAAGTAAATTCCTCCAAAATAGTGCTTTAGTGACCTGAAGGGATTTCATGAATGCTGTGGCTAGATTGCCCAGAATAAACTTTGGACTTGACACTTTACTGATGGTATTAAAAAAAGTGTCACTCAGTAAATCAACTCAATGGAAATCCAGTTTGCCTTTCCATAGCTTCATTTCAGAGTGGTATGCTTCCCTTAAACCTCTTCTGGAAACATAACCTAGTCATTGTAAAATAAAACAAAATAACTGACAAGTAGATATTACTCTTCCTCTGGTATTGCATGTAATATTAATAATAGGGGCTGGAGACATCCAAATCACCGAAAAGATGAGTCCACTAAACAAAGTTTTTTTGCATATTTAAAACTATCTTTCTGGAAATTTTGGATTTCTTTCTTTCCTTCCACCACTATTTTTTGGGAGAGAGGGTTGTTTGAAGCTTTACTTTCTTAGATAAACAGTCGTATGAGTCCAGAGGAACATCGTGTTGTGGCTGTGACCCACTCCAAGGGACACAGCATGGCTGGATCCCTGCATTCATCCCTGCACTCAAGCATTAAGGTCAACATTTCCAAAGTTAATATCCTCATTTCAGGTCTCCCACATAACTGCAATTCCTGCTGCCTGCAGCTGGTCTTAGCAAGTAAGCCACCTAACCTCATGCGGAATGTCACCCCATGCATCTCTCTACACTGTCTCTCTTTCAGCACAGGACATCAGGCAGCTCCAGCTGGCAAGTATTGCTGCAGTTTTCCAGCACTAAAATCCAGATAATCCAAGGTGCTTACAGTAAAGATGCTGCTTGTAACCTCCACTTACACTTTACACTTACTCAGCTGTGTGCTTGTAAAAACAGAATTACTTCAGGAATGTTTCACTGAATGAGCACTTGGGCATTTTGATTTTTTACTGTGTCAGCAAGAGAGTGGGGAGTACCATCAGTGCTTAACAGCTTGGGTAATTCAAATGCAAATGTATAAACGCTGTCAGTCAAGGGAGAAACAGGCAATTAAATAAAGACATCTCCCATGACAAGGGCAATTAAATGGTCTGCTTTTCCTCCTACTGTGCAAAGATTTTCCTTTATTTCCTGTCACTTGCTGAGCCAGCTTTGGCTTTTACGCCTAGGCTAGCAGCCCAGGTGTCACCACTCCCACAGGTACTCTTATCCCCTTTCCCCTTACACCAAGGAGGAGGAGGGCAGGCCAGAAGGCAAACACAAACTCCTTCTTTGCTGGGATGAGCTGAGCAATAGCTGAAGAAATCCACTGCCTTGACAGAACAGAGCAGCACGGCAGACAGATGTCCTTCCCCTGTCAACCTCGTTTACAGTCATTCTAAAACACACAAACACACACCCATCAACTGCTTGTTTCCTTGCTCTTGTAAACTCAGTCCTCCTGCTTTATCACTCATGGAAGGTGGCCTTAAGCACATCACAGGCCTTAACCCTCTTCTGGCTGCTCTGCAAATTTTCCAAGCTTGCAGGAAAATGGGCCTCGCTGACAGCTCCCACTGCTTCTATGAATGCAGCTAGACAGATAAAAGTACCATGCAGTCAGGGGAGTAGTCCCACAGAAAATACATTTCTAATATTAACTCTTTTTTTGCTCTTTCTTGCCTATTTTCAAACAATTTAACTTTGGCCTGTTACAGTCGGATGATTGAACACAGAGCCAACCTAGGCACCTGGGAATTCTTTGGCTATGCCCTACCTAACCAAAGCTATACAGGCATGCTCATCTGTGTCTATACGCATGCAGAGCACCTTGCAGGCTTGGAGGCTCCCACTGCAGGAAAAGCTGAGATCAGCAGTTTGTCCCTCTGCTTCTCCTTGGGAAAAGCTTGTAAGTGAGCAGCCAATCCTCTGGACAACCACTAGGTCTTGGCGAGTCAAACCAGTGAGCAGCTTTAGGTGCTCTGTTTTGGACGCTGACACTTAGCTGAGTATTTGCAGTCACCAGCAGATGATGGATTAGGTATTCTTAGTCCTGCCTAACACATGGGAAAGTGGAAATGGAAGGAATAAAAGTATAATACTAGAAAGTATACTGCTGCAACCATAATATGGACTGTGCAAAAATCTATTAAAACTGGGCCTTTTGTTTTCAGAAGGTGATCCAAAGCGACAGATTTGTACAATTGTTGTAACACGTAGCATACGTGCCTCACTGCTCTCTCACATACTGTATTTGTCCATCACACCTACCCACTGCCTTTAATCTTGTGGTCCCATCTTTGGAAATGACCCTGTTGTATCACACACCAATGCTTTCTTTACACAGCAGATTTCTGACCCCTGCGATGCAAGGTCTCTCTAGGCATTACCAAGATGCCTTCAGTAATGGCAGCAGTTGTTCCCATTCACTTTTGGCAATGGAAGGATACTAGAACTAGAACTGAAGGGGGTTTATCTTTTTTTTTTGCAGAAGACTAATTATAGGCAAAAGGTCTGTGGTACACTGACAAGTCTCCCTTTTCTTGGAGACAGTGCCATGTCTGCTATTCACAGCAGGTAGTTTAGGAGTTTTTCTCTCCCATGGTCTGTGGCTTCAAATCATGAGAACAGGAACATTCACATGTTTTATGTGAGCATCTCAGGTAGGATTCATATCACTGAACATTAGCCATCTCAAATATGGGCGTCTAATCTGTGCTAAACAGCAAGGCTTCCTCTATTTCTAAGGAGGGATATAGGTATCCTCATATGGTGGTTTATCCTGTTTCCTCTGGAGGTATCTCTTTCCATGCTCTAGGAGACACTTTGCTGACCATCCTGGAGCATCTCGTCACCTCAGACAACAAAAGCCAAGTGAGATGTGCCATGCCTGAGCAGTGTTACCTGCTGGACTCCAGAGTCATCATGTTACCCTGTTCTCACCACCATGCCACTGTCTTCTGCAGGTGTTTCCCTGCAGGGCTGAGCTGCCACTCATCCATTGTGCAATGCCATATCTGACCTTGGATATGGTTGTCTAAGATAACAGCCAGTGCCGGGCTCAGCATCTCTCTAACCCAGAGGCCACAGCAGCATGTGAAGGGCTGCTGGTCCCTTCACAGACTCAGGCAGGCATCACCATGCTGGTCACAGTCAACTTGAATCCTGGAAGATATCCCTGTACATTTTAAGTTCAGTTCCCTAATGACAAGATTAATACTGCAGCCTAGAGTTCACAGTGACAGTTTTAAAAAAATAGAGGCTAACTGGCTGTGAGCTGACAAAATATAGACTGTATTATTTTATAACAAAATTATCCCAGCACTGCAGTTAATACACCAAACCAGAAACTTCAGCAAACATAATAGATAAGGGCCATCTGTGGTTCGGTGCACAGCATTTAAAAATCATAGATCTAATAAAGATAAAAATTTCATTATTATCTCCTTCTGCAATGGACAAGAGATGCATTAGAAGAGAGTAAAATGATACCTTGAAAATGGGGACATAAAGTCTTCTCCCCCATGCATGTCTGTCTCCCTTATAGCCAAGTGGCTTTGAGAGGTGTGGTAATATTTGATCACCAGTGCAGCACAATGGTTAACAGGATCCAGACAAAGCTGAAGTTCAGAATTTAGTCACCAAGCCTGAAGCTTGCCACAGCTGCTATTTTCTGTTCTCTTTGCTCACTTCAGGCAAAAAACTCTATCGATGTGTTGCGCAGTAAAAGCATTTGCAATGTTTACTTTATGTGGCACGTGATCAGAAAGCAACAAATCTCTCTAATTTAATCTTCTTTATGATGCATTTTTCTTTCCCTGACACCCCTTAGAACAATTTCTATTACAGCTTTGTAAGAGGAGTTTCCTGGAGAAACATTTACTCTTTTCCTAACATTTTCTTTGAGCAGTCCGGGAGGAACCAGCCATCACATGAAACTCGGGAATAAAAGTGTAGGTGGTCCTTTACTAGGGCATTTGTGCAGTTTTTGTATTTTCTCACCATTTTTAGAGCAAATTGCTTGAAGACTTTTGTCTACATATAGGTCTGTTTGTCATCTGTTATTGGGGCAGAGAGTGCTATTTTCGTAAGTACCCTGATGTGGAGAAATTACTAAACATATTGACTAGCCTGTCTCTGAAACAGTCTTAATAGAAGTCTGTTTTTATTAAGACCACATACTGTATATTGAAATATGTGTATGAACTACCTTGGAAATTGAATAATATAGTCTGATGTTTTATAGTAGCTTAGGAGGAGAGACACAGAGTGGCATGCAAGGAACTATTCAAAGCAAACCCAGTTTCATTTCTTAGTGATCAAGAAATACGACCCCCAGCACCTTTCTGGGCAAAACAAAACTGAAATAAGTTTTCTTTTTTGAAATCCTAGTACCTCTATGAGACTTTATAACTTTAGCATGATTAGAATGTATTCCTTAATGTCTTTCTGAAGCATCCAAATCAGAAACAAAATATCCCAGTTTCTATGATGTACATAGGAGTTTCTGTATAAAACAACAGACTAATAAAAACAGTCTAATAAATATTTAAAACCCTTCCAGAAAGGTAAAATTCATCCTTCTAAATAGCATTCAAATTAAAATTAAAATGTCTTTTGAATTTAAATCTGAATGCTTTGAGAGTTTTCTAAAGCCTCACAGAAATCTAAAATAGAGCTGGCTTATTAGAAGCAGCTCATTTATTAAAGTCAAACTTAGTTTCACATATTCTAAAATAGCATAGGTACATGTTATTTTATCAAACAGTATTGGAAGACAAAGTTTCCTAACCAACAGCACAGATCAGTTTTGATTGGCTAAGGGGTCAATGGTTTATTCAAGGGAAATATACTGTCTATAGCGAACTGAGATTCCTGGCTTCAGGCATCCTCATTTGAATATTTGGAATATATTTCATGAAATATTGCCTCTGTAATTAGTCTTAAGGAAGCAAGCCACTAGAAAGAACTGATTCTAACTGTGCTTTAAACTGCTGCTGCAGTACCTTCACACTTCCTGGAATATAGTTCAATTATCTTTTTGGCAAATTTGAATACGCTAGCTTTCAACAGAGCTTCATTAATGATATTTTCTCTCTCTGGTCTTTAGCTTGATTTACTCTTGTTTTTCTTTTAATTAAGCTAGACTATTAGCTAAACTGCACAAGCACTTAGTTTAGCCTAGAAAAAGTATTCTGTGTTCAGCCTGCATCCTCCTCAAGTTGTGTGCTCGTAACTATCAGAAATTAACTGAAGTTGTTCTTTTCCTTCATTAGGTTAAAAATATGATTGTTACCTGAAAATATGCATTTGTAACAATGTATTTTATGGACTTGTCATTATGCAGACTTCTTTTCAAGCTACAGCAGCCAGCTTACCTGTCAGCTGAGAGCGCAGTGAGAGTAAAGACTGACACCCCTACTGAAGTGAGCTGTATGAAGGGGATAAGTTTACATCCAGTTCTGCCAAACAGCCACTCATCAGCAAGGTACCTGCTGGCATCCACAGGCACACAAGTCACTAACAGCAGCAGGTCTCCCAAAGCCAGACTGGAGATGAACAAGTTAGGGACATTTCTCATAGATTTCACAGTACAGAAGATCTTAATCAAAGTGATATTGCCAATAAGGCCTATTAAAATAATGAGCCCATAGATTGTGGGGATGGCATAGAGGAAAGCAGGGTAGAACCACTCATCACCGAGAACGGAGAGGTTTGCACTCTGGTTGACAGAAAGGTTGTAGAGAATAAAGCTATCTGTTTCTAGGTCTGGCAGAAGGCAGTCTTCAGATGCCATTGTCCTACGTTGCTTTTCTCAGAAGACAGCTTTCTTCTTGGGAAATGATCAAATAAATTTCTGGCTTTAATTTTGCTTCTGCTTGCTGGCTTTAAACAGTCAGAAGAGTCTAAAAGTCATATCACTTTGTGACAGATCATGACAATAAACAAACCAAAAAGCAGCTGCAGCTTGCACAACAGTACTGTTTCCATAAGGTGAAAGAACGTCTTCTAGCATAGTTTGAATTCTGAAACTTGCCTTTTGACTTGTCTCGCTGTCAGGTGTTCCTCAGCTCTGGAAGGCCATTTATCAAGTTCAAAGACCAGTAAGTGGGAGGCATTTTCACAGTGGAGGCTTGCTAAATTCTCAGCTCCGCGTCTGCTGAGCAGAACCAAGTCCAAAACAAGAGAATTACAAAAAACAAGAACTTTTGGTAGCTGTTGCCACGCTGCATTGCCAATCTCTCCCTCTTTCAGTACCTGTGCTTGCCAGCTTGATTTAAAGTGAGGAAAAAGCAGGGTTCCGCTGACAGCTCGGATCCTATAGGCGGGATCTTCTGGACGTCAATTCTTCCCCTGCTTCCCAGGATGAGAGCAGGCTTACTGAAATGACTGCAGTAATTCCAGGCGAGCTCCGGAGAATGCCAGCCACCTACCGGAGAGTCTAATCACTGCCGGGGAGCAGGGGGATAGAAAACGCACCAAAATCACCATTAACTCTTTAGATGGTAAAAAAGGAAATAATAATTAAAAAAATCTGCTCATTTATAGCTCCTGAGGTGAAGTTCACTGCTTCTCTCTCCCCCACCACCAAAAAAAGAAAAAGAAAGGAAATACCTAGTTCATACTGCAAATAATGTGATCATAAAAGCAATCACACCTTCTTAAATAAGAGCACACATACTTTGCACTCCGGTTTGCACTCTGGAATTCAATTGTTCCAATGAAAGAGAATAATTATGTGGAGCCAAGCTCATCCCCCCTCAGGGCAAATTAACCAAGCAAAGCCAGTTAAGATAAAATCAGCATTATAGTTAAGGAAGGTAAATGAGTTTTAGCATTATGCACCTGCAGTTGCCCAGGGAAGTCTGAACTCAGCACATGTTTTTTTTATGTTTTAGTTTGGGGGTAAAAATAACAAAGGGGACAAAATTTACCATTCAATGTGATCATTTCTCTGTATGAAGTACTCATCACACTGACATCTATAGGTAATGCATATTGAGATGCAGGAGAGAGAGACTTGCTTTTAACAGTTTGAAAATGTTCTTTCTTAGAGCTTAATTAAGATATAACTATTACTGATGCCTTACTTCTTTATAACAGGCTATTTACTATTATATACAAGGACTTTGCAGAGAAATACAGTTAATTTGCAAACAAGCCTGCAGAATTAAATGAAGCTGTAATTTACACCTCCCCTTGCAACTGCTCATGTTTGTAGACAAAAGAATGTTTTACCAACTGCTAGAACCGCTTGGAAGTGAGGGGGAAAATTATTCAAATCAGGCATTAAAGCATGATCATTGGTGTCCTGGGTTCAGCAGCAGCAGTCAGTTTTTCTTCTTCTTAGTAGCTGGTGCAGCGCTGTGGTTTCAACTTTCGGCCTGGGAAAAATACTGATAAAGCCGATGTTTTCAGTTGCTGGTCAGAATGTTTACCCTGACCAAGGACTTTGTGAGTCTCATGCTCTGCCAGGGAGGAGGAGAAGCCGGGATGAAGCAGGGACAGGACACCTGACCCAAACTAGCCAAAGAGGTATTCCATACCACAGCACGTCATGCCCAGGATGTAGAATTGAGAGTGCCCGGAAGGGCTGGATCACTGCAGGGTGGGGTTAAGGTACAGGTCGGTGAGCGGTTGTATTCTCTTCCCTTGTTATTTCCCTTATCATTATTATTGTTGGTGGTAGCGGTAGTGGTTTGTGTTATACCTTAGTTATTAAACTGTTCTTATCTCAACCCGTGGGAGTTGCATTCTTTTGATTCTCCTCCTCGTCCCTCCAGAAGCGGAGGGAAGAAAGGTGGGGGGGGGGGGAAGTAGACTGAGTGGCTCTAATTTACGGCCTGGGCTTAAACCATGACAATTGGTTTCTAGATAAAGGAATAATTTCAGGACATGATTTGGAAAAATCCCCAAGCACTTGGGAGCCATGTCCCAGGGTGGGATTCTGAGCAGAAGGCTTCAGTAGCTGTTTTTCTGCCTCATTCTTGTGACCCAGGTTAGTGTTTTCAGCTGCTTTGCTGCTGTTCACTCTAAGTCAACAAAGGACTTATGTGTACCCTTAACTTTAAGTAGGGCAACTTAGATATTTTTTTCAAGCCAAACACCCAAGAGAGTGCTGTTCTGAGAGCTCAAGGGAACAGAGAAGCCAAATTTTCTGCTATTAATTTCAGACAAAAGCCTAGTTTTAAAAATAACCCTGAGATTGCCACAGTTAAAAGCAGACTCAGAGCTACTGCTCACAGTCTGATCAGGGCAAACAGGCAAAAGTGCTTCTGCAGGTCAGGGCCAGCCTTGTACAAGGCTGCCTTTTTGGGTAGAAGCCAGTCAGAGGCAGCATCATGTTTGGCACAGCAGGAGGTACCAGAGGCATGGAGAGGCATTGTGTAGCTACTGAAGCATCTGAGGCACAGCAGGGTGTGGGAAACCTCTCTAGAACTTCCCACAGGATGCTTGGGAGTCTGGTGAGAGGGGCTGCATGACAAATGGAAGCATCCTTCCCCCTCTTTACTTTCCAAGGTTTGGGGTAAAGCAGAAAGGACATGGCTGGAAGAGAGAGGGAGAAGTGGGAGCAGAAGTGTAATCCTCATGGACCCCCATGCCCAGAAGCCTGGTTGGTGGTTGACAGTGACCTGCTCTGAGTGGGAGCTGGGACCAGAGACCTCCCATTGTCCCTTCCCATTCAAATGACTCGGTGATTCTGGGTTTCTGGAACTCACCACTCAAAGGCATAACAGCTCTGTCTCTCATCGTGAGCATTTATTCTTCCAGACGGACAGCAAAATGGTCTGTTTGCCAAAACCCCTCTAATAGAACCACTACAGCATCATACACCACTGTTCAAACTCTTCTATACTGAAATCTCTTATACTGTTACATAGTGAACTATGTGGGGTGAGCAAGGCAAGGGAATGATGGAACCACTTCTTATCTTTCAGCAGACAGTGGTGTTGGTCACTCTTCTTTTGAGGTGAGTGTAGGCATATCACCTTATCCCAAGTGTCTCCATCAGTGATAGAAGGGTCTCTCATGATGCCTGGAAACATTCACTTTGCCTTCACCTTTGCCAGGCTGATATTTCATTCCAGGAAGCACTTCAAGTCCCCAGCTACAGCTCTCTAATTTTTGGTTTTAACAAACCCAGGCTTTAAGTGTTACAGCCTTTTGGCCACAGAGAATGAGAAATTGAAAAAAACAAATGCAGAAAAGGAGATAAAAACAACAACAAAAAAACCTAACAGATCCTTGAAGCTTGAAACTTAGTTTAGATTATAAAAACATCCATTATTTATGTCAGACATAATGGACTGTTTCAGGTTTTATTTGCAATTGCCTGAGCTGCAGATATTCCCCAGACCTAACTTAGAAAAGTTAAGGATGTTTCCCAGAGGTGTTTTTGTCTTGTCATAAATTGCATATGAGAGGTTTTGTTTATTATAAATGGTGTACCTTTTTCATTATGTCACTCTAGCATTTATCTTCCCTGAGAAGGCAAAATGTCTGGACATTTTTATGAGCATGGCCACCTCTGCTGTAGTGTTCATTTCAAGCTCCCAAGCCTCTCTCCAAAGGAAGGTGAGCATCAATACCCATATTTCACCAGTGGAGTAACCTTCATGCACACACACAAAAAAGAAGTGACTGGCATAAGGTTACTTAACAGGCTGTTGGCAGAGTTGTGAATAGAATAGTGCAGGTCTTCTGAGCCTGGTCCTGCATTATAATGGCTTTCCACTGGACTATGAGAGATTCCACAGATACTTTCAATAGATGCTCTTTTTTTCAGCTCTCAACCTTTATCCAGCATCTAAATGACAGCTACAAAGAGACAATCTTCTTACTCCTCAATTGTGCACAATGGAGTAGATTTGGAAAAGAGGTCAATGGGTAAAATTTTCAAAAGCAGTTAAACCAATTTGAAAGGTAATGAAATTAAAGCTTATGAGCTCACCACTCAGAAATGGATCCAGAGTTTCAAACAAATGCTGTTTGCATTGAGAAAAATACACGAGGACCCATTTTTCAAAGGCACTTGAGAGATGCAGCTGCCACAGTGACAGCTACAGGCAGATTTCCATAGGGACCAAACACTCAGTGTTCTGAGATCTTTTGAAAGGCACTGATCATTTATTCTACATATCTAAATGGACTTATTTTGAAAATCTAGTGCAACAGAGGGGTTCTGAGCCCCTGTGAGGTCCCATGGGAGATGCTCTTGTGATGGACACCAGAGGACACCGCTGTGGCCACCTGCAGACTCTGAGGCTGGCTGAAGCTGGCACAGTCACTGCCTTGGAGGGCAGGAGCACACCGGCTGCACCAGGGCAGGCAGCCCATGCAGCATCCTCCACACTAGGCACCTCCAGCACCAAGGAGACAGGAGGAGTTATGGCAATCATCTCCCAGAGAGTATGGCTCTTTGACAAGGGTGTCCTATTTGTTACCTTGACACAATAAGAATTTTGTTTGCCTCTTGTATATGTCCTCAGACAAGATGGATAAACTTCCTTCCACAGCCAAGTATCAGGAGAGGAGTCCCTGTGCTCAGGGCTCTGCTGTTTTCTGATAACTGGATTACTGGAGGTAGGAGCCAGTGAACCAGGGATTACTCCTTGATGAGCTTGCAAAGTGTAACATCCACTGGTATACGAAATATCCTGGCCCTGCTGACTTACCAAATATCCTCCTGCAAACTGCTCATGTCCCAGAGGAGACAAAGTGGTGGAAAACCTCCCACCTATAATCACTTCAAGAAAATTCTTCATTTTTACTGCTTTCCCCCCTGCCTTCTTATATCCTGCTCCATGTCTCAGTTCACTACTCTGTTTCAGTCATCAAAGTTAATAATAGCTGTTCACAACAGGATAAGTTTCTAACCCAGCCCATTCTAGGGATCTGATTTGCATCAGATCTTTACAGACGGTTGATTACATTAAATTTTTATTCTTTTTTTTTTTTTTTTTTTTTTTTTTTTTTTGAGCAGTGATCTGGGCTCATACCTGCACAACTGGAGGTCAGAGGGGCTGTGGAGGGAGCCGAATATAACTCACAGTGTAAAAGGTAAAAGTCCCACTGCGTGAATACTGCAGGCTTCTTGCATGTGTAAAAATGGAAATGAAGCCTTGTCAATTTTTCTCCTTTGTCACACGGCTTTGCTGATGCACAGCCTGTACTACAAATGAAGATGCAGGCTACACAATGTGAAGCGCTCCCACTGTGCCTTTGAAAATAGCTTATTCATCCTAAATTGGACAACTCCTTCAGTTTGTTATTGAACTTCATAAATCTCCTACCCACTCCCAGCATCTCATCATGAACACAAACATCAAAAACTGACACAGCTGGAAGGGATGTCTGAACTTCATAGCACCTAGGATGCGTGCTCACAGAGAAGGAAGTATTTGAAGGAGAGACCATGCAGATATTTATTTACAGGAATCTCCTGCCAGGCTTGAAGAATAACCCAACCATAACGGCATCTGAAAATGCAGTGAGAGAATAAGGTTGTATGGCTGGCCAGTTAGGACCAAGGAACCAGCCTGCACCTGGCAAAAGAGGGATAAAAAGGGGCCTGAGAATTAAGAAAGTTGTCTACATGGGATGTCCTAAGGAGGGGACATTTGGAAAAGATGCACGAAGAGAGCTGGTGTGAGCTGATTGCAAGGTAAAGGAACTTGGCAGCAGCCCTCTGTGCAAATCAGAGGAGCAACACTGTATTTTCTGAGAGCAAAGAATTCTGTAGTAAGCAAGATATGAGATAGTGGGCATCTGAGCAAGAAACCTTAGTTAGTTATGAAAGTGGTAAGCTACATCCCGTATGCTTTGTACAGAACCTCTCTGCAAGACAGATAGACCTGAGGATGCAGGGAGAGCAGCAAGTAGAAAGTAAGTTTGTAGCCATGCTGAGCGCCTGCTGGCAACAGATCATTCCCAAGGAAATGTTGCAGGACAACATTCCCATTCTGATATACGGAGGCAAAGCCACAGAGATTTAAGAGTCTTCTGCATAAACAGAAGACGTAAGTTTGTGGATGGTGACTCAGAGGGGCAAAGAAGGGTACAATGAGAAGAACTTTCTAATATCCCACAAAGAGCTAAGGAGAGATGAAAAGAAGCCGTTAAAGGTCCTGCAGAAGGTTCTTCATTAGAAAAAGAGAGGGCAGCTGAAGAAAGGAGGGGAAGCCAAGATTTTGGTTGAAGCGTATAATCAAATATATCATCCTAACTAACTACCTGCCTAAGGAAGGTGAGGCTAGTGCCATAGTTCTTCTGCATGCCAAGGGCCAGGAGGGAAGATTTTATCTTCTTAAATTAGCATTTACAGATGCCCTGGGCTGAGCAATGCTGATGTTTTCACTCCAATTTCAGTCTCTTCCCTTCTACATCCCAGTAACCTCCTGTGGGCTCCTGGGGCTGAATAATTTTTCTTCTTTCAGTGTTGTCGCTGACAAGCAACTGGTGCAATAAATTACTGCTGAATGCATGGTATTTTCTCCCTTTTATAAAGAAAGACATACTGAAGATGTACTTTTTTTTCCATCTTACTTGTTGTGGGAGAGGAAAATTCCCCACCTAACAGAACAGCAGACAAAAATGGAGATTTTGTTATTACGAATAACAAAAATTGTACTCTGGGAGATGGAAACAAATGAAACAACACAGCATCAAATACACATTGTAGAGAAAAGAAATGGTAAGACTCATTGTCAACAAGGCTGTTTAAATTTTTTTTTCTAAACAAGTGATTACACTGTTAGATGTAGAATTTTCTAAACAAGTGACATCCATAGCTGGCATAGCTTACCAATAAAAGCATTGGAGAAACACGGCAATGTAATATTACCATTTACCATCTTTGTATTGTTCTTGAGGGATCTTTCAGAAAACGAAAAAATCACATAATATAGAGGCATTCAGTAACAATAACTCTGAACAAGTTGTTTTTGTCTAACTCCAGTATTTGATTTGCTTTTTGTTATCTTCTCTCACCTAAAAAAGAAAGCAAGTCTCAGATAAGAGCAATGATTTGCCTTCTAAGCTACTAGGGAGGACAGCTGCAGGAGTGGCAAGAGGGAGCAGAGGCACCCAAGCTCCCTGTGATGCTCTGGTTTAAACCCTATGTGAATCCCAGCATTAACCTTGCACCTCTGTCGTGGTTTAAGCCCAGCCAGCAACCCAGAACCATGCAGCTGCTCGCTCACTCCACCCCTTCCTCCCCCTGCTCCCGGAGGGATGAGGAGGAGAATCCAAAGAATGTAACTCCCATGGGTTGAGATAAGAGCAGTCCAGTAACTAAGGTATAACACAAACCACTGCTGCTACCACCAATAATAGTAATGATAAGGGAAATAACAAGAGGAGAGAATACAACCACTCACCACCTGCCAACTGATACCCAGCCTCACCCAAGCAGTGATCTATCCCTTCTGGATAAGTGTCCCAAGTTCTACATCCTGGGCATGACGTGCTATGGTATGGAATACCTCTTTGGTTACTTTGGGTCAGGTGTCCTGTCTCTGCTTCCTCCTGGCTTCCCCTCTTTCCTGGCAGAGCATGAGACTCACCAAGTCTTTGGTCAGAGTAAACATTACTGAGCAGCAACTAAAACCATCAGTGTTATCAGCACTGTTCCCAGGCTGAAAGTCAAAACCACAGCACTGCACAAGCTACTAAGAAGGAGAAAAATCACTGCTACTGCTGAACCCAGGACAACCTCTCAGCCCAGGCCTCCATCCTTGCAATGTGCCACAGTAGTTTCTCACAGGAGCAGGGGGAACCCCAAAAGTGGCTGCACATTCCCTTGCTAGAGGTGGTAGGATGGAGAGATGGCTTCCCCCCTCCCTGACATGGTTTCTGGCAGGATATGAGTTTTCTAAAGTAGGAAAAGGTCCTGGAGAGCAGGGCTGGGTGTTAATCACTAGTCCTTCTCCCTCTTGTTCAGGACAGCATTGGCTGATAATCTCTAGCTTTTAGCTGTTTTGGATGGAAGTACATATGTTGTCTCATGCTAGTTATGAAGCTAGTTTTGTGCTACCAAAACCATAATGGGTATTATCATCCATACCTCCAGAAGCCATCTGTAGGCTGATCATAAAGACATCATAAATGATCACCATTGGCCCAGATCCACAGAAATATCCCATATATAGTAAGTCACACTGTGATCATTTGGAGTGAAGTACCTAAATGCTTTGTGAATCCAGTCATCCGCAGCTGAATTCTGATTCAGTGGTTATAGATCAACAGAACTGATAAAACATGGATTAAATTTTAAATTATGATCTCTGAATGCTCTTGACATTTTTGTGCTAATTGACATATTGACATATCCAAAGCTTGCATTCTCTGATGAACATTCGCATTTCATTTATAAAGACTAAATATGAGCCCTGGGTTCTTCCAATGTGCTAACCAATACATCACTGTCAAGAATATCCCAGTATCATCAGAAGCTTACAGCCTTTCAAAACTCATTCCTGGTCTAGAGGAGAGAGTTGATGTTTGATGTAATCACCACCTCAGTGATATCCGAAAGAATTCCACAGCTCTGCTCATTGATGAAGTTTACATTGACTTCTAGAGATGCCATAAGCTTAAGAATCTTGAATATTAGGAAAAAAATTTGGAAGTCAGAATTTGCTATCATCACCATTATCAGATCTTTCAATTAAATAGACATAAAGGCAATGAAAAGGAACTACAGTTTCACAAAAAATATCGATTTCTGTAGTAGCAACCACTGTTTTTACTTTCATATGCAGTTCCCCTGAACGAAATCTCAGTCTCCCATCATTAACTGGGATACCTCAGCCTTTTTTTCAATACAATGACAATTGACAATGCACTCAGAACAGTTCATTTTAGTGTTCTCCAATAAATTTAAATTAATTGGTTTCAGTTAAATTGAATAATTAATTCTGTTTCCTGTTTTGTGACAATACTGAATGAAAATTTCATTTACAGAGCTCGCTGTCATAAAACTCTCTTGTAAGCTAAATTTTACAGCATCCTCCATGGTGCCTCACATCACTGACTTGAATAAAATGAAGAGAGACTATCGTCATCTACCTGGATTTGTGCAAGGCATTTGACACTGTCCCACATGACATCCTTGTCTCTAAACTGGAGAGGCATGGATTTGATGGATGGACCATTTGGTGGATAAGTAATTGGCTAAGTGGCTGTACTCAAGCAGTTCTGGTCAATGGATCGATGTAGAAGCAGAGACCAGTGACAAGTGATTTTCCTCAGGGGTCGATATTGGGACCAGCATTGTTTAACATTTTTCTAGGTGACATGGACAGTGGGATTGAGTGCATCCTCAGCAAGTTTGCTAACGACATTAAGCTGTGTGGTGCAGTTAACATGCTGGAGGGAAGGGATGCCATCCAGAGGGACCTTGACACACTTAAGAGGTGGGCTGATGCCAACCTCATGGAGTTCAACAAGACCAAGTGCAAGGTCCTGCACATGGGTTGGTGATTCCCAATCACAAATACAGGCTGTGCAGACACTGCATTGAGAGCACACCTGAGGAGAAAGACTTGGGGATGTTGATGAGAAGCTCAAGACAACCCAGCAGCATGCGCTTGCAGCAAAGGAAGCCAGCAATATCCTGTGCTGCATCAAAAGGAGCGTGACCAGCAGGTCAAGGGGGGTGATTCTCCCCCTCTACTCTTCTTTTGTGAAGATACCACCTGGGACTTTTTACAAGGGCATGTAGTCATAGGACAAGGGAAAATGGTTTTAAACTGAAAGAGGCTAGATTTAAATTAGATTAGGAAGAATAGATAAATAGATTTAGATTTAGATAAATAGATAGATTTAAACAGATTAGGAAGAAATTCTTTACTATGGTGAGGCACTGGAGCAGATTGCCCAGAGAAGCAATGTTTGCCCCATCTCTGGCAGTGTTCAAGGCCAAACTGGATGGGGCTTTTGATAACCCCAGCCTAGTGGAAGGTGTCCCTGCCTGTGGCAGGGGTATTGGAACTAGATGATCTTTATGGTCCCTTCTAAGCCAAACCATTCTAAAATTTTAGGACTTCACAAGAAAAAAAAACTTTTTCATCCTGGAAAATATAGCTGGATCCATAAAAGACAATAGGTCTGTAAATTACAGTTCTGTGTGGCAGAGGACTAATGTGGAATGTATATTTATGATTTTTTTTTAGAATATATGCTGCATGAGACCTTTTTAATCTGTCAGGAAAATGGAGGATTCCTGTTCAAACCAAACCAAAATTAAAAACTTACTTTGGAGTTTCTTGGTGGGAAGTTTGATTTTTTGCATTTTCAGTCAGAAAGTTATTCTTACAAGAAACACCAAGACCTCTGTAATGTCCCCAGGACGTCATGCTGTCCTTGTCCCTGCTGTAGACTGCACAGCCATTATTCTGCTGCTTAAGGGCAAGAAGATTAAAACTCAAATAAATAAAGCTAAAACATCATCCATTGGAAGAAAAGTTAAACCAGATAATGCAAAAGAAAGAAACACACTCTTTGATTGTGTGGTAGCTTATTTAAATGTAGTTTGCAAGAGACTACTGTTTTACCAGTTTATGAACAGTTGAAGGAAATATTTGATGCCTGTACCAAATCATAATCATAGAATCATATGGAATGAGTGGATCTGACAGCAAAATTGTCAAAGAAATTTGCAGCTAAACGTCTGCTGGTTTCAGTGGGCTCCATTAATGAATGAAGACCACAAGGTGATAGGAAATTATAGGGAATTTGTGACTTTGTAATTTAAAACTTTAGGAAGTTATTTTGTTAAAAACAAAATAAAATAAAATTTGGGGGTTATGACCAGGTGAACAGCTGATTAAAAGTTAGGTACCTATACTGAACCGGGCTCTCAATTTAATAAAGTGTTCAGTAGTCACAATATAGAGATAAGCTGCCAGCAGACTGGTGGATGAAATTATTTCCCTTGGCCCAATTCAATAGCTCCCTGAGAGAAGGCTTTGAGGACATCTGAGGCTTTAACTCTCCTCTCCACTAGCAAGAACATTTCCTCCAACATCATGCTGAGAAGAAAGAGAAAGAAGGATGAGGAAGACGCAGAACACCTGTGATGTAATGAGCACTGGTGTGAGGCTGGGAGCAAACACCTGAGGACTGGGACTGAGTTGGACTTCCTCACACCAGAATCTCTGCTGAAGGCTTCCCCATGTGAAATTGTAGCCTTACTTCAGGCTCAATGGTTTCAACCAAAGAGCAGACTCTGTTAGAGGTAGGCAAGGCTATTTGGCCAAGGAGATGTATTTAGAGAAGTACTTTTGTATAAAATACTTCTGAAAATATATGTTTTGACAGATATTCAGAATGGTCTTGTGATCTCTAAGCATCTAATGTATGTTGGATAAACACATGAAGAAAAGTGGAAAATCTGTCATTCTCAACAAGTAATTAGATTAGCTACAATGAAGACAGAGGGAAGATGAAGGCTTTGAAACAGAATTAAAAGGCTGAAACAACAGAGTTTTATCTCCAGAATAGATACTGCATCAGAAGGGAACCTGAAAGTGTGAAATCAGTCAAGGTTTGTCTTATTTGGAGCATGAGTTTGCTTGCAATGAGACAGAGCTGATTCTGATATCACACTGGTTTTCTAATGCATGACTTCCCTGAATACAGTGGTTTGTTGTCTTGATTTACCACAAAAAAGCATATAACAGTGTCCAGTAAATTAAATTCTGCATTTATACCAACTGCAGAGAGAGGCAGGATTAAGATGCAGGACTATGCATGTACTTGGAAAAGTCAGCCCTGAATCAGAAGAAATCTTGCCACCCTTTGTAAACAAGAAGGGCGCAGTGTGCAATTCCCACTCCACCTACAGAGAATACATTTATAAACATGTTCTTAAACTTCAGTGGGAAATCAGATTGCAAAAGGTTTGTAAAGGGTGTACCAATGGATATGATTTACCAAGACCTCAATTCACTTATGTCATTCAACAACTCATACATAACCCTTCTTCAGCCACAGCTGAACATCCTACACTGGATGTTATCCATATGAAATAAGAGATATGGGAGAGCCCTGGAGTTTACAACTGTGGCTGTAATATCTCACTGTGAATTCCACAGAGAAAAAACATTTCAGAAAGATGCATAAACACTCAGCTAAAATTAAATTGAACCCTGTATAAAACATTATCTGTATTCATGTATGTATTGACAGCTCTCAACACCCATTTCTAAGTTTTGGCAAGGCAATGTACCATCTTTTTAAACTGAATTAACAAATTATTGGTTTTCTGGGCACACAGACAAATGGGTGGAAAATAAATGACTTTTTGAATCATTTCCTCAGCATTGCACTGTGCTTCAGCAAACATCCTATTCATAGAAATCCCAATTAAGTGGCTTCTGATACAAGTACAACTATTGCTTTTTCTGCATTTCATGGAACTAATCATGATATCTGTCAGACTGCAACATTACAAGAGGCAGGAATTCAAGTACAAAGTGAATATGCCTGGAAGTTCAGTGAAACTTTGAATAAAGGAAAAGATAAAAGCATCTGACAAATACTTTGAGGATTCTCTACCAAGAAATTACTCTATGCAATCACTCAGCCAGAGCTGTAGTTGAGGCACCTTGCTTTGATCTCTTTACTTTGGACACGTGCACATAGGACATTTATTTAGTTTGGGGTGTTTTCATCCATCATGCAATCTACTTATTAGCATACTTCTAGTTTGCTTGTGTAGTTAATTCGGACACAATATGCTGTGCTAGAAAACGCAAAAGAACTGTTAACAGCTGCCAGTAAATTTGTGCACACAAAGATTGCTTCCAGCTGAATGAAACTAATCTGATCATAATATGCTCCTGTATGCTCAGAAGATGTATGTCACTTTTAGAAGAACTTCACTTTTCAGCCATGGGGCAGGAGCTACAACATTAATACTTACTTAGATAGCACAGGGCTCCCATGTGTTATGAAATATTCATTTTTTTTCACTCAAATGTCAAATACAAAGTAAACTCCCTAAGTAACTTATGATCGTTAGTAGTTACCTTGCTAGCTGAATTCCTTCTCAAATTATTTCTGACCCTTACATTGAAAGCTGGGATGGAAGAAAGGGCCAGGAAATTTCCCATCAGGAATAGATACCATCATGACCATGGTATTTTCCAAAGAGTCACAAGTGAGTAGACTGAACAATAAAGATACAGGGATGTTGTCCGGGAAGCTAGGGACCAGGTTAGGAAAGCTAAGGCCCAGTTAGAATTAAACTCAGCTAGGGATGTTAAGGATAACAGGAAGGGATTCTATAGGTACGTAGCGAATAAAAGACAGATTAAGGACAACGTGGGCCCCCTCCGGAAGATATCGGGAGAACTGTTTCCCCTGAGTTTGGAGAAGGCTGAGGTTCTTAATGACTTCTTTGCCTCTGTCTTCACTGGCAAAGGCTCTGACCACACCACCCAAGTCTTGGAAGGGGGATGCAGGGACTGTAAGAAGAAGAGCCTAGGCCCACTGTAGGAGAGGATCTGGTTTGAGACCATATTAAAAACTTAAACATGCACAAGTCCATGGGACCTGACAAAATCCATCCGCAGGTCCTGAAGGAGCAGGCGAATGAAGTTGCTAAGCCACTGGCCATCATGTTTGAAAAATCATGGCAGTCAGGTGAAGTTCCCAATGACTGGAAAAAGGGAAATATAACCCCCATTTCTAAGAAGGGGAAAATGGATGACCCAGGGAATTACAAACATGAGCCGGCTTCAGTGTGCGCTCGCAGCCCAGAAAGCCAACCGTATCCTGGGCTGCATCAAAAGGAGCGTGACCAGCAGGTCGAAGGAGGTGATCCTGCCCCTCTACTCTGCTCTCGTGAGATCTCACTTGGAGTATTGTGTGCAGTTCTGGTGTCCTCAACACAAAAAGGACATGGAACTGTTGGAACAAGTCCAGAGGAGGGCCACGAGGATGATCAGGGAACTGGAGCACCTCCCGTATGGAGACAGGCTGAGAAAGTTGGGGCTGTTGAGCCTGGAGAAGAGAAGGCTGCGTGGAGACCTCCTAGCAGCCTTCCAGTATCTGAAGGGGGCCTACAGGGATGCTGGGGATGGGCTCTTCATCAGGGACTGTAGTGACAGGACAAGGGGTAATGGGTTCAAACTTAAACAGAGGAAGTTTAGAGTGGATATAAGGAAGAAGTTCTTTACTGAGAGGGTGGTGAGGCAGTGGAATGGGTTGCCCAGGGAGGCTGTGATTGCTCCATCCTTGGCAGTGTTCAAGGCCAGGTTGGATGAGGCCTTGGGTGACATAGTTTAGTGTGGGGTGTCCCTGCCTATGGCAGGGGGGTTGGAACTAAATGATCTTAAGGTCCTTTCCAACCTTAACTATTCTATTCTATGATTCTATGATTTATATAGCAAAACAGACAATTCTTCAATTTATTCCCAGATCCTAGTCCACTGATTGTCCATGCTGCATAAAATATGACCCCATGGCTGAACCAATTAGATTCCTCCCAGACAAAACCAGGGACCACTCTCAGCAGTCAATGAGTGAGTAAGTTTCATTAAGTTTACTTTCTTTAATCCAACACAGTTGTCCAACACTATTTATGTGGGTCTGACACCTCATGAGTTCTACAAATATTCTTATGCCACCACATCTCAAAGCGTGTCCTATGTGGTCCTGCTTGAACAGCAAGGGTGAGACTCTATGAACACTGACAGTCAGAAACCACTTCCCAGACCAGGAGCATTTAGCAGTGCAGATCATAGAATCATAGAATAGTTAGGGTTGAAGAAGACCTTAAGATCCTAAGATCATCTAGTTCCAACCTAGGGACACCTCGCACTAAACTAGATAACACTAGAAAAGCAAAAAATGATTTTGCACACTCATGAGTGGCGCATTATCAACTGTAATACTCATTGTCCCAAAATGGCCGTGTGTCTGTTGTTAAAATTAAATCAGCAGCAGAAATTCTTGACTGACATGTATTCTAATGGCAGTATTTGGTCTGGCTGATATGCAGCTGGAGCTAAGTTATTCACTTGTTTTAAGGCAAAGGAGTTAAAATTTTACACAATATGAACATTTTGTGAACTATATGAAGAATATCCGGGTCCTCAGCTTCAACCCAACAAATCTGACGGGAAAGACAAGAACTTCAGTAGGCATTTATTTTGCAAAAATATTGTCAAGAAATGTAGAGAACAGCCACTCGCAGAAAAATGAATGTTCTGGCAGGCCATTTGACACAAAAAAGAAAGCCATCAGAGGAGCCTGAATTATCAGCATCTGTAACACATGAGTTATGCTGTCACACTGCTACTTCCTTCTAGCAACTTGGGCAGTGATTGATAGCAAGAGCACCCTTCATTCACCTTCTGTGAGGTTGATCTTTTAGTCTAATCCAATCTGTTCTTCCCTGTGTGCCAAAATACAGGTATCAAACTAATGTGAAAAATGCTAGGGAAAGAAAGAATAGAAATAATTAAATGCTTTTCCTTCCAACTCTAAAATCCATTCAGTCTTTTAGATGGAAAAAACCCAGAAAAATCAGTAGTACTGAGAAGACATTTTCCCACAGTTATAGTTCAGGCTGCTCTCTGTAACGTATAACGCAAATGGACCATTTCAAACATGTTAAATGTGATGCAGGTAAAACGAGGCCATGGTCACAACAGTATCTAAAACAATTTTCAGACAGTCCTAACCCAACAGAGATGTGAATCTTCAGCCACATCTGAAAATTCAGTACAGACTTCCTGGTTCTTTTTCAAACCCTTGGTAGTCAAATGAGAGTTTTTCCATTAAAAGGTTGAACTGTCAATACTCTCTGCCAGTGTCTAAACACAGGCATTTTCCTGCCATGAAAACCTTGCCTATACTGGAGATTAAAAAATATCAAGTTACTTGCATGCAGAAAGACAGCCTACATATCCCATCTAAATATTTCAAAAATAATATTTATAAGGGGACTTGAAGTTTAAAACTAATATTATACTTTTAGCTGTTCTAGTGGTTCTGTAGTAGCTATTCCCGGATTCCCTGACTACTTTAGCAATATGGAAATGAGTGAGTAGAGAGAGGTTTCAGCCTTGAAGGAAAAGCTAGGAGTGACAAAAAAGTTTCATCAGAATAGGTGGGGAAACCAGGATGCAGGATATTAGTCTACAGGAAAATAATGGTGAATGGTCTTGTTATTTGTTTTAAAGGAGCTCAGTTGTGGCCACAGAATTGAAGAACCCCAATGAATTATACCCCTGGATGTGTCCAAGGCCAGGTTGGATGAGGCTTTGAGCAACCTGGTGTAGTGGAAGGTGTCTCTGCCCATGGCAGGGGTGTTGGAACAAGATGATTTTTAAGGTCCCTTCCAACCCAAACCATTCTATGATTCTATGATCTAAATAGCTCTAATCTGAGACTAAAGAACCAGAAAAGCTAGAAAATGTTATTATGAAATTTCTGTGAGCTGATAGATGAAAATACCTTTTTTGATAGCGACCTCTGTGTGTAAAGGCAATGAAAAGGCAGAGTTCTTTTTATCTGGGCTAACAAAGCAGGTGGAGGCACTTCACCTTGCTGCTCAAGCTATTCTTTTGCTCAGTATTGTTATTAAGAGTGATCATTCAGTGTTTCATGATGCGAAACTAATCCGCAATAAAAAGCTACGAGCATAAGTCTTCCACTTTGAGAAATCACATACCAACTTGTCTGTGGAGTTTAATGACTCAGAGTTGCAGGCAATTTGCTTGGATTTTCAGTATATGCCTGTCAGTGTTTCCAAACCTGTAAACTTTATTCTGAAATATGTAATTTCAGCAAATTAGGTTCACGAAACTGCAGGATAACCATCTGAGCCCTGAGAAATTATGCAAGTCACAGTGGTAGCTGCAGGACACCTAATGCCACCAAGCTTAGTACTTATGGAGGCACAGCACTTCCAGACAGATTTTCTCACTTGTAACCTCTTCATCTGTGAAAAATGCAGCTCCCCACCTAATGCCACAGGAAACAGTTAGCAACAGGCACTCAATTTTTGGAAATGAGCGTGACTGGCAAGAAGATGAGCCTACAGAAAACAGCAGTAAAATGCATGCTGACTTCAGCACAGTTCACCCCTGTGGTCTTGATTGAAAAGCATGGTGTGATGACAGAAAATAAAGATGCTTCTGCAGTTTGTTTTCTTCATCTGCTTCACACTGAAGAAGTGAAAAAGTGGCACGATGGTGAAAGTAAGTATGCGTCAGTGGGGCAGAGCTCTCACTTCACTCTCATGTCCAGGGCGCAGAGCATCCACATAGTGCTGTGGCTGGCCATCCTTACATTTCTCACCATGGCTTTCAATCTTCCTGTTCTGGAGACAGAACTCTCTGTTAATGCCTTTGCCTCTGCACCTTCCCTGAATGCAGAGGCCACTGCTCCAACCAGCTCATCAATAATGATTTCCCTCTTCTTATCCTTCCTGTAGCTGGTTCAATAGAGTCATTAACATTTCCACTGGAGTTGGCCCAAGTGACCCTAATCAAGAGGAATTGGCATGCTGGCAAACTCTCTGCAGATACCCGTCAGGAATGAAGTACTACCATCGTTTCTGTAATAGGTACCAGGATTCGAAAAAAAAAAGCCCTTCTCCTCGTCTCCCCAAGTTCATTATTAAAAACTAAGGGCAGGATTTCAGATTTCTAGATTAATGCCACGGGCCCATCCGTACAGCATGGCAAGAGATGCAGGATAAGGGATCTGTGTCCCTTCGTGTAATCTTCTGTAACTTTTTTCTTTTTTTTTTTGTCTAAAATGGGTTGATGCTTCCTTTGATGTTCAGGCACCACAGCCTATAAATACAGAGGTAAAAACCTGTTTGCTAATGGGTTATACCTTGAAAGATACCTAACTTCTCTTACAAATGCAATTCTTATCAGACAAAGGAGGAAAATTTTTTAATTATGAAATTACTGATATTTACTAATGATTTCTAGAAATACCAGCTTCAGCCAGACAGCAACTATAGATCAGTATAATCATCCAGGAATTTTATGGCTGTTAGAGCAAAACCCTGTGAAGTGTGTGGCGACTCACTTCTCTTTCACTAAAGAGAGAAACAGAGGATGAGGATGGGCTGAGAGACAGCTGAAATCTTATCCGTGTCTCTGCAAGGCAATTATCAAGCTTGGGTGTGTTACCTTTGGCAGAAATGCTTGCTCAGGGCAGTATTGTCTGAGGGATTCAAAGAAAAAATAGGAGTCAAGTGCTGCTATACAGTGAACAGAATGAAGTCATAAATAAAACTCTAACATACTCTGGAAATGAAGATTCTTCTTAAAACAAACAAGCAAAGAAACAAAGCCAACAACCACCTGTAATACATTAACATGAACCACAACATCAAGGCTCTTACATTGTTGTACTGCATCATGAGTCTCTTTGCTGGCTGTTGTGCCTAGTGACATCCCCTGTCTCTGTGTCTCAGTGACTCCATTTCAACTTGTTGAGTGCTTCTGCTCCTATTTACAGGTGCAGCCATAGCCTCTCTGGACAGGTTTTAAAGGGTAAAGATTTGACTGATGCGAGACAGTATTAGAGCTGACACGTGAACTATGCTTCTTAATAGCTATTTATTTCTCCTTAGAAATGCTGAATCCACTTGTGCCCATGCTGACAATGATTTGTGTTTATAAAGAATTATAAAAAATATAAAATTTGTGTTTGTAACTAAGTCATAGGTACTCTGAAATAGCTTGAGCATCCCACAGCAAGTGTATGACAGGAACACATTCAGGACTAAAGAGGATTGAACTGGGAACAAAAACATCTTTCATGCTGACATAATAATACCTTGACATTTTATGCTCTTTCTGCTATGGCTATCATTGCACCTAGGACCCTGCTGTACTATCCATACTAACATTAATCAATACGTTATTTCACAGGTGTGATCGGTGAGACTACTTGTGATGAATACGCTATCTTCTGTAAGTGATGGTATTGTGGTCCTTAATGAGTTTAACTTGTCTAAACAGTGCTCAAGTGACCAGTATGGAGACTATAGTGCCAGGCAGTGATAATGAGTTAGATTGTGTGTAAAGGTAAATCTTCTTCTACTTTTACAAAGCTAAAACATTTATGAGGGGAGCTCAAATTATAAATTACCCCACTGCCTTTTGTATCAGATGTGTAATTCCTCTTTTGTCACTTTTGCAGAGCAGTGCTTTTCACAGGACAGACTATAAGATGAACAGTCTGGATATTTTTGGAAGGAATCATTTGTTTTGCATTAACCAAACAGGAAAAAAACCTATAGTACATTTCTCCTTAGGAACGTGTGAACAGAGATTAGGCAATAATTAAGTTATCTGGTATTGATTTTACATGCACTATCAACTGACTAACTCCAAGTTAGCCGAAACTCTTGCCACTGTGAGAGACAGAGTCTTTATACTAATGTTGTTTTTTTTCAAAGGTAAACAGTAAAACATTATCTGTGGCAATTTTCACAAAAGCGTTCTCATTCTTTTTTTACCCTTCAAAAAAATACATGAACAGTTCTATTCCTTAAGTAGTTTTTTAGCAGATTATGATTTCTCATTTAGATCAGTGAGATTTGGGGCTCCTCAATATCTTGCAGAACAAAGTAAAAAGTCTTCTCTTTAAAAGCTTGTACTAAATAGTATCCATGGGCAAACCAAAAGACAATCACATTTCTTGATCCAAAACAAAATAAGCCCACCTCAGCTGGAAGGTGAGCAGTGCTGAAGAGCAGCTCTGCTCAGACAGGAGGCTATCTCGCAGGCCACGCAGAACCCATGAGAAGAGCCACGTGCCAGATGCAAAGAGTTAGTATTGCCTTGCTTCTGGAGCTACAGGACAGGAGAGTAATGGCAGAGGATGAGCACAGGGAGTAATGACAAGGCAAGTGCTGGGGTAGCAGCTTCCTGGGAAAAGCAGTCACTTTGCAAGAGCAAAGCACAGGCCAGGGGTAGCTTGGGAATAAAAGTGGTTTTGCTCCCAGCCACAAAGCTGGGTTACAACTTTAGGCTTAACAGCCTAAAGACACCCAGCAGCAAGCTGTCACTCCCAAGTGTATGCTCTGAGTTCACAGGCAGGCAGTGAGCAGTGCAGCCCACTGAGAGCTGGAAACTTGCCGGCAGGAAATTTTCTCAAAGCTCTGCCAAATCTTCTGTGTCGTGTTTCCCCTGCTGTTAACTTCAGGCAGCCCTGTTACACCAGTGTTACAGACTGTCCTGAGTTATCTATGCTTTATCTCCACTTCAACTGAGTGTGATTTGTTAGGGATCAGAAAGCTGTATTATGATTGGAGCCTGATGCAATCTTGATCCTTGTACCTCTCTCACTGATTTCTCTCTCTTCCTCACTGGGATCTCTGTGGTGAAAAAGACTGTTGTACTAAAGCTTTAAGTTGCTGTTGTATCCCCCACTTAAAGCAGCAAAAAGTGGGGCTAGCTGTCAAAAGGGCCAGCTGTCTGCCTTCCCCTCCACTGGGCCATGCATTTTCCACATCCACCTTTGGGCTACCAAGAGCACTCATCCACCTGGGCAGCCTCAACAAGCGTGTCCAGCTAACAACAGGAGAAGCAAGAAATGAAAAAATGCTTTTTAAATCCAGATTAACTCTCAGCTGTGGCCAGAGAACGGAGCTGGAGAGCCTTCATCAGGTAAGCTGCCTGCAGGAGGATGGCCCAGACCCTCCTCACACACTGGGTGCTGCAGTGGTGTGAAGGATATGGCCAAGAGAAGTAAGAGTACATTGCATCAGACCTCTCCTTGTGCTATGAAAGAATGGGCAGGATCTTTCAGCAACACATGCCAATTTTCAGTGTGTGTTGGAGCTGCCATGTACTCCATAAGAGGCAATTTGTAAGCCAGGAAACAACTGCCTCCTGTGCTGAGGGTACATTGGGATACCATGAGGAGGGCATGGTGAGCCCTGAGGTTGACAGTGCAGTTGGCCTCTGCTTCCCAACCCCTGTAACAGAGGAGGAGTGCCAGAAAGGCTGGAAAAGATGCTTTCGGAGCTGTAGGAAAGCCTGCAACATCTAACCAGATGCGCGACTGTGTATTCTCTCCTCTCACCCCAGCACTGCCTTATCTTCTCTATCCCATGACCCTGGGTTTGGGGGTGGAAGTAGCCAAGCAATATAGAATACACGAGCTAGAGCGTAGGCAGGCAGGCAGTTTAGGGAAAGGTAGCAGGGCAGGAGGCTGCCATTTTACACTAAACCCTCATCCCTGCACCACGCTATAGAGCACTTGGGGAAAGTGTGTTATCTTCAGTGCCTTGTGTGCTCTGGCTGGCTACAGAGTGCTTTCCTCCTGATCCCCAGGAAGTACTAGAGAAATGTCACTGCAGTGCCCCATCTAACTGCGTAACAATACTCATCTGCCTGCAGTTCTCCGCAGTCTCTAAACTCCTGATGTTCCTTGAAGTTTCTTTTCCGGAAGCAATTATTCCTCTGATAAAAAGCAGGGGTTTTTAATGACAATTTTTTTCACTCCATCACCTTTAAAGCAGGGCAATAAATCATACTAAATGCCTCTACATTATGTAAATTGGCTCCTTTGCAGAACATTTTTCATTCAGTATAAACAGAGCAATTATACCTTTTGAGGTTTGCCCAAAATTGCTATTTTTTGCCCTTCCTGAAGGGGGACTTCTCATCTGTGTCATCTTTTCCCTTGTGTTATGCATAAAATTAAAATGTGTTGCAAATGCTTTGTCTCAACCTTCCTTTTTAAAAAGTGGCAGTGTTTGATCTGCTTTCTCCGTAGCCTTCCTTCCAAAGTGTATTTCTTCCACTGGTCCACTCAATCTCCTTTGTTGTTTGTGCATTTCTTTTGTATATTACTTTCCTTTCAATTTTATTTCTCTCTTTTCAGAGAATATTTGATGCTTCAATGACAGGTATTAAAAAGTGTACTCTTTCACCATGTTATGGCCAAAATTCTTAAGCAGCTTCTTTTATGTTGGGTTATTATTGTTTTAACAAATCTCCTCTAGGTTTCTATATCATTCATCCTAGTGACGTCCCTAACACAAACAGCTGGGTGCTAGAGCACTTCTGCTTCTCTGCAACACATTGTGTGCTGGCTCTGTATTTCACATCAGTGTTACCTATAACAATGAGGTTTTGAATCTAAAGATCCAAGAGAGCCTGAACAAAATATGGACAATGAAAGCAGAAATTCCAGGATATAACTTCTGGATAAAGGCATGGGAGCCTCAAAAATACAGCAGAGCTCAAACGTTCCTAAAATATCTAGAGAACGACAGAAAAAAACAACCATAGATAAATATTCTCAGTGATGAGTTTCTTTTAGCTAGTTAATGACCTAATTGATCACTGAGAATTAAGATTAGTTTTGTGTGCCATTTTATAAACTGAAGATGTAACCTCAGGGATGTCTGGCTTTGAACACCCAAGATGATTGTTGAGTTGCTCGAAACCTAAGCTGCAGCACAGTTAAGAAACTCTGACATACTCTTTTGTTAAAAGATAAATTTTGGTGCAGTTAAAGTAATACAGATCTTCCTTATTGCTGTAACTATTTCAGATAGAAAAATCCATGATGACAATTTGCTTCCCTGTATCATTTATTTTCTTAATTGTTTTGCTGCAGTGCTTCTTTAATAAAGAGACACATGGAATCAGTCACCTGACAAAGTGCTTTTTCAGTTAACGGCATTTTTCAGACTGAAGCCCCCATGGGTAGAAACTCAATGCTGGTTTTGTTCCTACAAGTGTACCTTGTTCCTTCTTATTCCTACAAGTATCATCTTTCCTTCTTCTTCAGTCAGTGTTTTCAAACAAAAAAGTCAAGTAATTCTTCTTCAGCCATAGTTTTTCAGTCAGCTTTGTCTGCAATGCTGTAAACTCTTCAGCATTCCTGAAGTTAAAGCAGTGAAGCATATCAGTTTTTCTCTTGGCCAGCGTCTACAGTGCATCTTTAATTGATACAGACTTTAATGCTGTGTTCTAGAGAATGCTCTTTATAGCCTTAGCAGGAAGCTTGCTGATGTACAATTATTTGAATGTTTCCAGTCTTAGGTGAATTGATCACATTGACTTAGCAGGATTTACCAGAGTGAATTTTTGCTGCTACATGTAATCTCTACTGTTCTTTCTTTCCCAGCCAATTAATATTCCAGTGGCTGAAGGATGTATTAACTTTGTCAGTCAACATCATAGCTCTTGATAAAAATGTTGGTACGTCTGCACCATGAGAAGTCCCATAAATGGAGGTGAAAGCAGGATCTGGCCTCAAGTCTCTGTCAGCTGCATTGAAGGAGTCACTCTGGAAATATTCTCAAAATCTTTAACTGCTGTCCTTCAAAATGAAAAATTATTTATTTACAGTAAAGCTGGAGACACTTACAGCTACTGACTGAGTTGTGGTCAATGGCTCGATGTCCGGCTGGAGACCGGTAACGAGTGGTGTCCCTCAGGGATCGGTGTTGGGACCGGTCTTGTTCAACATCTTTGTCGGTGACACGGACAGTGGGATTGAGTGCGCCCTCAGCAAGTTGGCCAATGACACCAAGCTGTGTGGTTCGGTTGATACGCCAGAGGGAAGGGATGCCATCCAGAGGGACCTCGACACGCTTGTGAGGTGGGCTGATGCCAACCTGATGAAGTTTAACCATGCCAAGTGCAAGGTCCTACACCGGGGTTGGAGCAATCCCAGGCACAGCTACAGGTTGGGCAGAGAAGAGATTCAGAGCAGCCCTGCAGAGAAGGACTTGGGGGTGTTGGTCAATGAAAAAATGAACATGAGCCGGCTTCAGTGTGCGCTCGCAGCCCAGAAAGCCAACCGTATCCTGGGCTGCATCAAAAGGAGAGTGACCAGCAGGTCGAAGGAGGTGATCCTGCCCCTCTGCTCTCGTGAGACCTCACTTGGAGTATGGTGTGCAGTTCTGGTGTCCTCAACATAAAAAGGACATGGAACTGTTGGAACAAGTCCGGAGGAGGGCCACGAGGATGATCAGGGGACTGGAGCACCTCCCGTATGGAGACAGGCTGAGAAAGTTGGGGCTGTTGAGCCTGGAGAAGAGAAGGCTGCGTGGAGACCTCACAGCAGCCTTCCAGTATCTGAAAGGGGCCTACAAGGATGCTGGGGATGGACTCTTCATCAGGGACTGTAGTGACAGGACAAGGGGTAATGGGTTAAAACTTAAACAGGAGAAGTTTAGATTGGATCTAAGGAAGAAATTCTTTACTGAGAGGGTGGTGAGGCACTGGAATGGGTTGCCCAGGGAGGTTGTGAATGCTCCATCCTTGGCGGTGTTCAAGGCCAGGTGGGGTGAGGCCTTGGGTGACATGGTTTAGTGTGAGGTGTCCATGCCCATGGCAGGGGGGTTGGAACTAGATGATCTTAAGGTCTTTTCTAACCCTAACTATTCTATGATTCTATGATTCTATTACCATTTCCATACACATGACCATATCCATGCTCTACCTTTGAACTTAAGGGTTTTACATGACTTGTTTTCCCTGGCCTCAGTGTAAGAGTAAGAAAGGAAAAATCTGTGGATTTAAAATTCCTGAAGAGCGTCAGCTCAAAAAGCTAAGAAATCACCTTGAGTGAGAGTCAGTGTTTACTGTCTCCAGGCACAGAACATGCTTCGTGACCAAAATTGTAAAAAGTGTTTATTTAAATGTTTAACGTGGTGACAGCTTTTTCATTCCCCATTAGAGAAGTTTTAGTGTAGCCTTTATTTTATTTCAACACACTGTAGGCAAATCATCCTTGTTTGCCTCCATGGCAACCCTTTCTTTCTTTCCTTTTCAGTCTTTAGTGGGTGAAGCCTGCCCTTTCTTTCCTTTGGGCCTCCCAAAAGCTCGCTGCCAGCCCTAGATGCCACTTCTACACTGTTCCTGAGTGCTTGTAATTCATTATGGCCCCACATAGGAGCTGTTACACACTGCTCCTGCTGCTCATGGACTTCAGATGCAGAAAATGGGAGAAGTCCTGATGTGTTTACTGTAAGTAGATCATGACTTGCCTTTACCACATATGAGTCTAACAATGCAGTGACTGCACCCAGCAGTGCTGCAGGACATCAGAGACATTACCTGTCTTGCTAGAAGTGGTTAATGCAGTGGTTAATTTTACAGCACTCCATTAAGCAGGAAAAAAGGGAAAAAATTTCTGGTCACAAAAGTTTGCTCTGTAAGATGCCCTCCAAGCAAATGCTGAGGACAGGTGGAGAGTATTCATGCTAAAATATGCTTTACCTTGGTTTTGGCTGGATGATTTGAGAGGAAGGGGCAGCACATCCCTGTGGAGCAGGTGGAAACACAGTTAGAAAAATCAAGTAATAAAAAGATTTCCCATGTTGCTTGCTCTGCACTGGTGCTGTGTGGGAAATCTGTGATATGCCACAGAGCCAGCATCCCCATTGGAACTAGGACGTCAAAGGCCAGCAGAACTGTCAACTTTATTTCCCATGCTTGGCTTATAAATCATGACTATTTCTAAAGTTCTGGCCACCAGCAATGACCCCTAGTGCCAGTGTAAGCTGTATCTTCAAACAGCACAGTTCTTTCAGAAGAAAACTGCACCAAGTTTTCTCAAGTGGAAATGACAGTGCTGTGGTGTATGCCTCAGCGGTGGGCAAGGACCATTTAGTGAGGTCTGAAATCCCATCCTAGACAAAGCCTCTAGCAGCAGACAGGAAGCACAGGTATTTTGTGCCTAAAGTTTAGACACTCTGGATCCGCTAGACTATAGAAGTGCTTAATCTTGTCTCATTACTGTGAGTGATCTGTGAATATTCTGGGGAATAAAAGCAGTGATTTAGTTTTCATTTATTTTCATAACAGTATTAATCATTTAGAGTAACTAGAACAGCTTCCTGAAATTTGGGGAAAAGTTAATGAATTCTTACCTAATTTAATGAGTCACCATGGAGCTCATATTACATTTCAGACACATACAGCGTGCTAGTCATTATTCACCTGCCTCCAACTTTCAATCAACAGCTCTGGGAGGCAGAAAAATATAAAAAACATCTGTTGAAATATACTCAGAGAAAATATTTGCTATTGCTTATGGAAATTAAATGTGTTGGTAGAAAATGAAATGATTCCATAAATGCTTCGCGACAGGAGTAGATTTCCTACCAGTTCTATTTGTAATGATTCGGTCAGCAAATAATAGAAGTAAGCACTTGATAAAAAATTACTGTTATTCAGAAATACAGTTTTGAGATTGACGCAAATACAGTCTTAATAGAATGGCTTCACTATTTTGCATTTAAAGTGGGGAAAAGTAATTGGAGACCAAGATCTTGTGAATATAAGACTTAGTGATTGCATCATATGTTGTGAATGGGAAGCTTGTTACAAAGGTTTGGGAAAAAGACCTTGCAAGCTGAAATCACAGATCATAGAATCATAGAATAGTTAGGGTTCGAAAGGACCTTGAGATCATCTAGTTCCAACCCCCCTGCCATGGGCACGGACACACCACACTAAACCATGCCACCCAAGGCCTCATCCAACCTGGCCTTGAACACCGCCAAGGATGGAGCACTCACAACCTCCCTGGGCAACCCATTCCAGTGCCTCACCACCCTCACAGTAAAGAATTTCTTCCTTAGATCCAATCTAAACTTCCCCTGTTTAAGTTTGAACCCATTACCCCTTGTCCTGTCACTACAGTCCCTGATGAAGAGTCCATCCCCAACATCCTTGTAGGCCCCCTTCAGATACTGGAAGGCTGCTATGAGGTCTCCACGCAGCCTTCTCTTCTCCAGGCTGAACAGCCCCAACTTTCTCAGCCTGTCTCCATACGGGAGGTGCTCCAGTCCCCTGAGCATCCTCGTGGCCCTCCTCTGGACTTGTTCCAACAGTTCCATGTCCTTTTTATGTTGAGGACACCAGAACTGCACACCATACTCCAAGTGTGGTCTCACGAGAGCAGAGCAGAGGGGCAGGATCACCTCCTTCGACCTGCTGGTCACACTCCTTTTGATGCAGCCCAGGATATGGTTGGCTTTCTGGGCTGCAAGCGCACACTGAAGCCGGCTCATGTTCATTTTTTCATTGACCAACACCCCCAAGTCCTTCTCTGCAGGGCTGCTCTGAATCTCTTCTCTGCCCAACCTGTAGCCGTGCCTGGGATTGCTCTGACCCAGGTGTAGGACCTTGCACTTGGCATGGTTAAACTTCATCAGGTTGGCATCAGCCCACCTCACAAGCGTGTCGAGGTCCCTCTGGATGGCATCCCTTCCCTCTGGCGTATCAACCAAACCACACAGCTTGGTGTCATTGGCAAACTTGCTGAGGGCGCACTCAATCCCACTGTCCATGTCACTGACAAAGATGTTGAACAAGACCGGTCCCAACACCGATCCCTGAGGGACACCACTCGTTACCGGTCTCCAGCCGGACATTGAGCCGTTGACCACAACTCTTTGTGTGCGGCCATCCAGCCAGTTCTTTATCCACCGAGTGGTCCACCCATCAAATTGATCAAAGCTAGCAAAACCACATGATTCATAGCATAACATTAACTTAAAAATGCCATATAAAATTATTGATATCCTCCCAAACTGCTCAAAGCCACTAAGCCCAATTGATGCTATGTATAATAAAGATGTGTACATTGACTAAATACAATTTATTTTCTATATTTACTGACTGTACTTACCTTTATGGAAACTTGCGCCACATTCTGGCAGAAGAATACATAGATGCCTGAAGGCTGTACAACACGTAAGGGCGTACAGAAGAATGAACTTCAAAACACTGAGGTAGACAGAAATGTGGTCTGTACAAAGGCTTCCTTTCTGTCTTTTTTTTTAATACAGAAAACCCTTAGCAAATTGTACTGACTGCCCCGGAAACACCCTTTGTGTAGACACTTAATGATTAAACAGGTTTTGAAGTGCCAGCTACTTACTATAGTCATGTTGTTAGGTGAGGACATTCTGCATAGGTGGAGTAAGGCAGAGCTAAATCTTCACTGCAGGCTCACAACAGAGATTAGCTGCCTCATGTTTCTGTGCTCGACTTCACCGCTTTAGCAAAACATCACTTTGGATTGGTTTATGACATTTCTTCTTCCTTCAGCAAGGGTATTTATATTTTAGTTACAAAGTAGTAATCTGATAGTTACTTTTTACATTGGTTAGGACTTTGGACTTTGCCAGGATAATGCTTTTAGATAAACAGGAGGAGGATGCAGATGTCTCAGGCCATCTTTCCCTATGCAAGCGTTTGCACTATGGGAAAGCCCAGCCGCAGGTAAGAGAAGGGCCATGGCACAGATCCCCCAATGAAAATGCTAGGAGAGGGCTTTTGACAGCCAGGCAAGCCAGGTGCCAGGCACCTGTGACATGCAGGGTGATGGGAAAGAGGCAATGCTGCAACCACACCTCTCATTGCCCCTCCCAATGCAGTGGGCCTTCCTCTTACCACACTCACCTTCAAGGAGGCTCTGCAACCACAGCACTGAGTGCTTGCATCCCTGCATCTAAACCTGCGCTGGTATCCTTGCCTGCTGTACTGCAGCTGCACTGACAGACAGGCTGCTCCTGGACATCTTAACATTTTTGTGAGATTTCTGCCTGTTTGTTGTTATTTGCCAGTGCTGGGGCAAGCCAGGGGTGCACTGAGGTAGCTGTGTGTGACATGAGGAGATAGAGATCTCCTTTACCTTGACTGTTACTAAGATTCTGGCTTTTGACTCAGACCTCCTCGTTAGGATATGCCAGGTTTCATTTGTCAGTGTCTCTTGAATAATCCTACCCTAAAGCTAATTTATGAAAAGGCCTTCTTTGAGATGGTTAATTAGTGAACTAGTGAAGGAATGCCCCTTACAGCTAACTATATGTGTTACTGCCTCAGCATGAAACACTAAAGGAGAATCAACAGCGATTACACGTGACTGGATGTGAAATTCCCTAAGGGCTTGATATGGAGCTATGAAAGGTTCTGAATCACACACAAACCAACTTTACAAATCCCCCTCCCGCTCCCCAAATTTTGATGTTTGTACACCTTGAGAGAAATATTAAAAGACATGTTTCAAGGTAGGGTACCAAGAATATACGGGTATGTACTCAGTCATCTACCAGGTTGCTTCTTCATGCCTGTGTAAATGTGTCAATGCTTATATATATATTTAAGGCACATGTAAACCACCAATTACGCTCTCTGTGGATGTACCAAGTCACCTCCAAGAGCAAACTAAATGGATTAGGTCCACAATGCTTTGGAAATAATTCTCTCTCAGCAGTATCTTTGAACTTGAGCACTGTGACAGGTTAACATAGCTAGAGTAGGGGACTGTCTGAACTACACAGTGTATGCAGCCTGCTCACATTACTGCTGTAAGTTCTCATAAGAAGGAATGTCAGCATTAAAGCAGGTTTAAAATTCAGATGAAATTGCACAGAATAATGTACAAAATGAAGCAAAGAACTGCTTAGCAAAGAATATCCATTCCATCACAGCTTTTCTACAAGTCTCTAGAATACAATAGAAATACTATTAAGCTTTGTATGACTTACTCAGTCTACTGAAACAACTAGGAAACATCTTCCAGACATTGAAGTGTTCTTATACTAATCAGAGAATTCTCTGTTCTCTTTTTTATATTGTCAGATATATTATTTTTAATATTATTTTTTTTTTTTGGGGGGGGGAAGGGAGGTCATGCAGTTCTCCGGAAGAACGTAGACTCTAGGCAGGTTATTACAGAATTAAAAGCAATTTCAATTTGCAGGTCTAGAGGAGCATTTCATATTGAGCTGTGAAACATTCAGGAATTTAGCCTGAGAGAGGCAGAAACGTAAGCAAACAGGAGCCTGACATTTCTAAGCATGGATGCATCTTCGTATTTCAATCTACATATTGAAAAGTTTCTTTGCAACTGACTGGTTTTGCATGTAGGCGAATGGAGGGGGGAGCAATGCTGAAAAGAAGTAACTAATTCAGAAGATGACATGACCACTTAAATTCAGTTTTAAATTAATGACTATTTTTGGAGCTGCAAGGCATGGACATTTTAAATGTAAATCACTGCCACTTGACCACAGCTCATGAGAAACATTTCTGAGCTATTCGCTCTGTTTGTCTCTCAAAGAGGCTGAAAAAATGTGGGTTTTGGTGTTCTTTGTGATTAAGAGGTTTCTTACTTATCCACCATGGAATATAGACAAATTTTCATTCTTTGTGAAAAGATACAGATTTTGCAGGATTGTTCTAATCCTCTGAGAGGCAGCATCTGGAACCCTGCGTTCAGTTCTGGGCTTCTCACTAGAAGAAAGACATTGAGATGCTGGAGCGGGTCCAGAAAAGGGAAACAAAGCTGGTGAAGGGTCTGGAGCACAAGTGTGATGAGGAATGGTTGAGAGAAATGGGATTGTTTAGTCTGGAGAAAAGGAGGCTGAGGGTAGACCTTATTGCTCTCTGCAACTACCTGAAAGGAGGTTGTAGTGAGATGGGAGTCAGTCTCTTCTCCCAAGTAACAAGTGATAAGACAAGAGGAAATGGCCTGAACCTACTCCAGGGGAGGTTTAGATTGGATATTAGGAAAAACGTCTTCACTGAGAGGGTGGTCAGGCATTGGAACAGGCTGCTCAGGGACACAGTGGAATCACTGTCCCTGGAAGTGTTCAGAAACCATGTAGATGAGAATTTTAGTGACATGGTTTAGTGGTGGTCTTGGCAGTTCTGGAATAATGGTTGGACTTGATGATCTTTGAAGGTTGATCCTTCCAACCTAGTTGATTCTATGATTCTGTGATGTTTGAAAGGCTTCTTATTTAGCAGATCTGCTTAGGTGTTTGATTTCGAAGTATTCATTATGTCTTCATAAAAATACTTATAAAATTGATACATATAAATAATTAATTAGTAATGACGTAAATTTTTGTTATTATCTCAAGTTTTTCTTTGTGCAGCACTGGTTCTCGGAGGTATTTCCAAAGTAACACTGCTAATTTGTCCTCTCAGTTTGAAGACCTTTGCATGGCATTAATGTATAATCAGGGGTAAAGTGTGGGTTGATGTATTTCTATGACATCTTACAGTATAATATGCTGCTTTCTTTTTGTCCCAGTTTCAGCTCTAACAGGTTATTTTTTTTCTCCTTCCTAGTAGCTGGTGCAGTGCTGTGTTTTGGCTTCAGTTTGAGAACAGTGCTGGTAACACACCGATGTTTTAGTTGTTGCTAAGTAATGTTTACTCCAGTCAAGGACTTTTAGTTTCTCATGGTCTGCCAGTGAGGAGGGGAACAAGAAGCTGGGAGGAAGCAGAGACAGGACATCTGACCCAAACTAGCCAAAGGGGCATTCCATACCACAGTGTGTCATGCCCAGTGTGTAAACTGGTGGGAGTTGGCTGGGAACCACTGATGGCTGCTCAGGTGGGGCTGGGTATTGGTCAGTGGGTGGTGAGCAGTTGTATTGTGCATCATTTCTTTCGATTCTCCTCCGCATCCTGCCTGGAGTTGGGGGAAAGGGGTGGGGTTGAGCAAATGGCTGCGTGGTTCTGAGCTAACGGCTGGGCTTAAACCACAACACCTTCCCCAAGGGAGGAGTCTCACTTTCAATCTGAAGTGTACAGGCTTTTACTAGGTACTAACATCAGGTTGTAACATCTAGCAGAGATGGGGGGGGTTGGGGAGGAAGACCTGCTGACACAATGCATGGGAGATCCAGATTCTATTTATACACACAGTCTATGTCTACACATATAAAATAAACTAGCATGAAACAGTCTGTGCCCACAGCATCAGCTGATTTTCGGGGATGCTCCAAAATGGGACAGCACTATCCAAACTGTTAGCTGTTGTAAAGTGGCCTTGATCCTTTCTGACTGCAGAACAGTACCTACAGCCATTACGTACCAACTGGTCCAAACCAGAACTGTAGCTGGGACGTTTCTAGCAATTATCCAACTGGGGTGAATAGGACTCAGTGTCTGGAAAGCTCCCTGGTACTGCTTTAATTTGCAGGCAAACCCCCACAAATCTGGAATAAGAATCTGTCTTACCAGTTATGTTCCAAATCCCAGTCTTTCTTTATTGTGGCTAACACATTGTGTAGCAAAACTACAATTCGTTGCTCTCTAGAGCAGTCATGAACACCACATTTAAATCTGTCTCAGAGGTGCTGGTATCCAAGGCTATCTCTGACCTTGGAAAGCAGCTAAATAACAAGAATGGGAACTGATAAGAATGGCATAAGGTGTTATGTCTTTGGGGCCAGAGTATGCATCTCTGGAACTGTTGCACCTCATAGTCACTTGCTTTAATGAGCCTTTCCACTGCTGTCATCATGTAAAGCTGCCTTAAGCTGCTTAAAATGTACTTGGTATTGGGATACTTTTTGGACTTCATCCAAATGTGCAAACGTACAATTTCTAATTCTTAAGTCTGGCAGAAGTCTGGCTACTTGAAACTGGCAGAGCAATACAAAATGCTTTTAATGTCAGAGAAAGCCAGGGTGAATGACTTTGTTCTACCATTAACTCCCTGGGCACAAATTCAGATCATATTGTGTCTATTTTAAAGTCACAGAACTCCCATGGGAATCATTACGTAATTTCTTTTGAATCGTGGTCTAAACAAAACACCATTTGTTGTATTGCTTCAAGCAATAACTGTTTCCAGGGAAATTACCTTAATGAAAATATTTCACTTATTTCTTTTATTATTCGTACCTTTCTCTTATTATTCACATCCTCCTGTGGATTTGCTGACACTAGCACTAGTTGTACATAGCTGATTTATGGTAAGTTTTAGGGGGATTGATTTGTCAGTTTTACCCCATCTCTTAAATTGCAACGAAACAATAGAAATTTGCAGAAAACAGCTATTACACCTACAAATTCACAGATGACAGCTTATTATGGAAATGATGGCAAAGAGCTGAAATGGCAGAGGTGAAATATCAAAGAGCGTCCTATGTCCCAAAACTGAGTTAACCTGGGTGAGAGGATGGGATTTTATGCATGTATGGATCTCTTGCACTGTAACAGCTTTTCCTTAGATAAACCATCAAACATCTACATTTTCACCCTGCCCCAGAAAGTTTCATTTTGATGTAATGAAACACCATCTGACAGGCTACCACATGGCCCTAGCATCACTTCAGGTTCTTTGACCATTTCAGAGCTCTGTGCCAGTTTGCCTCAAATGCAGGGATTGTTCTTTGGTCTTATCTTTCCTTGGTGTCCAAGGGGGCTCCAGGAGCAGGTGATCCTGAATCATCAGCATTTCCTGGGGAGTAAGAAGGCAGCTGTCCACATTTAAATGGCACAGCTGTGTTTTAAGCATGTTTTCAGTATCATTATAGAAAGTATGGTAATAATACACTTGGCAGGGTTTTCATCTGCCATAAAAAGTGCAGTTTTAAATGCCAGCATCAGTTGGGCAGCAAGAGCCAACATTAAAATCTTGTGTGATGTACTCATCTGGGAAATAGGACTGACCAGCATGTTCCTGGTGGTGGTGGTGGTGGTGAAACTCTCACCAGAAGCTGATTTTCACCTTGTAAAAGGCTATAGACTCCAAATAGCCATGCAGTCATATACAAAGCTTGCACTGAGCAGAATATTTCAAATCCAGATTCCTGCAGCATGTGGCAAGCAAACCCAAAGCAAACCTCTGTAGCTAAGTATGGCTTAAGGTGGTTCTTCTAGGCAGGCTGGTGGTACGGTGCTAACTGTCTGTAAGACCAGACCATTTGGCACTGCCAAAGCTTGTCAGACTGTACTGAAAATACTCAAGCATTTCACCATATGCAGTAAGAATCGAAAATAAAACAAGCTGTGGTGTCTAGCAGCTGGTATGTCACAGATAAGTAAAAATAACTGAACTAAAACTGTAACTATTGACATAAGAGACATAATGACTGTCTTAGGACAGATGGTGAATGCAGGCTGGCATAGTTTGAGTGAGGTGATTTTGTGCTGGGTAATCCCAGCTGATGTGCTGATCCTGAGGCATTATGACTGAACAGGGGTAGGGGGTAGCTGCAAGTCATGCAAAATCAGAAGTAACAACAAGACATCTTGTGGTTATGTGCAGATTCATCAGAAGTGACATAACAGCATATTTTTTCTATGGGCTTTCCTGATACTTCCATAAAAAACTGTTTCTATCAGTATTTTCAGTGCAAACAAGACAGCTGTATTGAGAAATGACACCTGAGCTGCCCACTGGGGCACTGGGTAACATTTCTGCTTCCTAAGGTCCCTTTATGTGAAGATACCTGAGCATTTACAAACTTAAGTCCAAACTTGTTTTCACTTGTATTGCAGCAACACAATTGAGATTAATGGAGCTACAGTGTTATTAACATTGTTTACAGGCTAAAGCCAAAACACAGCACTGCACCAGCTACTAGGAAGGAGTTAAAAAGTGTTACAGCTGAACCCAGGACAGGTGGGCAAAACCAAACAGAGTAATTGCTTTAATTGTATACAACTTCAGATAATACTAGAAGTACCGAGGCAACCTGAAAGGCTGAAAAGCAAGTGGCTGGAGATAAGAAAGGGCACAGGAGGGTCGGTCCTTGGTAGGGACAAGGTGCCCGTCACCTGCTCCCCAGTGGCTTTGCCACCTCCCTCACTCAGCTGTGCACATCTACTGCCTGTTCCTGCCTGCGCTGTCACGGGCAGCCTTTAGGCTGGCATGTGCATCTCTCACAGCAGAAATCCCCTGAGAAAAATTAAGCGGATGTGACCTGAAGTTCACTTTGCAACAGTGACAAGCCAAGTTAAATTATGCTTACAGGCAAAGAGCTGGGACAACCCATACCAGCACAGCAAAGCTGCATGGCATTAGAAGCTACCATCCTATGACCCCTTGCCTCTGTCTTACTGCTTGCATATCAGAGGCCACGCTGCAGACCAGAAACCTTTCACAGCACAGCCAGATCACTTCTCTGAGATAAGGCAGCTTCCCAGCTGTTCCCAGTGACTTAATACATCTTATGTGTATAGAGATATATATACTTATGCATACATAGATACAAATATGTGTATATACATACCCATATATATGCACATGTACTCACACATAGAAGTCTATCAGTAACCAGAGATACTTATATATGCAATGTCGTGTTCGGTCCCATTGTCTGTGAAATATTCTTGATTTTTCCCCCATTAAAATATCTTGAAAAGAACTTATTCTTCTTTTGAGCAGTATTAGCACTATAAATCAATTCAGTATTGTTTTTCCTCCAGATCACAGTATCACAGTATGCTAGAGATTGGAAGGGACCTCAAAAGATCATCTAGTCCAATCCCCCTGCCAGAGCAGGAACACCTAGATAAGGTTACACAGGAATGTGTCCAGGCGGGTTTTGAATGTCTCCAGAGAAGGAGACTCCACAACCTCCCTGGGCAGCCTGTTCCAGTGTTCTGTCACCCTCACTGAGAAGAAGTTTCTTCTCAAGTTTAAGTGGAACCTCTTGTGTTCCAGTTTATACCCATTACCCCTTGTCCTATCATTGTTTGCCACTGAGAAGAGCCTGGCTCCATCCTCATGACACTCCCCCTTTATATATTTATATACACTAATAAGGTCCCCCCGCAGTCTCCTCTTCTCCAAACTATAGAGACCCAGCTCCCTCAGCCTTTCCTCATAAGGGAGATGCTCCACTCCCTTAATCATCTTAGTTGCCCTGCGCTGGACTCTCTCCAGCAGGTCCCTGTCCTTCTTGAACTGAGGGGCCCAGAACTGGACACAATATTCCAGATGTGGTCTCACCAGGGCAGAGTAGATGGGAAGGAGGACCTCTCTCGACCTACTGACCACCCCCCTTCTAATACACCCCAGGATGCCATTGGCCTTCTTGGCCACAAGGGCACAGTGTTGGCTCATGGTCATCCTGCCATCCACTAGGACTCCCAGGTCCCTCTCCCCTACACTGCTCTCTAACAGGTCGTTCCCCAACCTATACTGGAACCTGGGGTTGTTCCTGCCCAGATGCGGGACTCTGCACTTTCCCTTGTTATATTTCATCAAGTTACTCCCTGCCCAACTCTCCAGCCTGTCCAGGTCCCGCTGGATGGCAGCACAGCCTTCTGGCGTGTCAGCCACTCCTCCCAGCTTAGTGTCATCAGCAAACTTGCTGACAGTACACTCAATTCCCTCATCTAAATCGTTGATGAATATATTAAATAATACTGGTCCCAATACTGACCCTTGAGGCACTCCACTAGATACAGGCCTCCAACTAGACTCCGCCCCATAGACTACAACTCTCTGGCTTCTCTCCTTCAGCCAGTTCACAGTCTACCTCACCACCTGATCATCCAGGCCACACTTCCTCAGTTTAGCTGTGAGGATGCTGTGGGAGACTGTGTCAAACGCTTTGCTGAAGTCAAGCTAGACCACATCCACCGCTCTGCCATCATCCATCCACAATGTTATTTCCTCATAAAAGGCTATGAGGTTGGTCAAGCATGACTTCCCCTTGGTAAAGCCATGTTGACTGCCCCTCATAACCCTCTTATCCTTGATATGCCTTAAGATGGCACCAAGGATAAGGTGTTCCATCACTTTCCCAGGGATGGAGGTGAGGCTGACCGGTCTATAGTTACCCGGGTCCTCCTTCTTGCCCTTTTTGAAGACTGGAGTGACATTTGCTTTCCTCCAGTCCTCAGGCACCTCTCCCGTTTCCCAAGACTTGGCAAAGATGATGGAGAGTGGTCTAGCAATGACTTCTGCCAGTTCCCTCAGCACCCGCGGGTGCATCCCATCTGGACCCATGGATTTATGGATGTCCAGATTGCTCAACTGGTCCCTAACCCATTCCTCATGGACTAAGGCAAACTGCTCCAGTGACCTGACTTCATCTGAGGTCTCAGGAGTACAGGGCTCTTCAGGACTGCCTCCGGCAGAGTAGGCTGAGACAAAGAAGGCATTCAATAACTCTGCCATCTCTGTATCTTCTGTCACCAGGGCACCCATCCCATTCACCAGTGGGCCAACCTTGCCTCTGGTGTTAGTTTTATCAGCTATGTATTTGAAAAAGCTCTTTCTGCTGTCCTTGACCCCTCTGGCCAGATTTAATTCTAAGGAGGCCTTAGCCATCCTAGCTGCCTTCCTACATCCTCTAGCAGCAGCCTTATATTCCTCTCGAGTGGCCAGCCCCTCCTTCCATGACCTGTAAACTCTGCTCTTCCACTCGAGCATACCCAGCAGTTCCTTATTTAGCCACGCAGGTCTCCTGGCCCTCTTCCTTGACTTCCTACGTGTCGGGATGCTCTGATCTTGAGCTCGGAATAAGCAATCCTTGAATGCCAACCAACTATTTTGGGCCCCTTTACCTTCAAGCAGCCTTGCCCATGGGATTTCCCCTAGCAATTGCTTGAAAAAGCCAAAGTTTGCCCTGCTAAAGTCCAGGGTTGCAATTCTACTTGCTATTCTACTGGTCCTACCACACAAGATCCTGAATTCCACCATCTCGTGGTCGCTGCAACCAAGGCAGCCCTCAACCTTTACTGCTTCGACCAGACCCTCCTTGTTAGTGAGGATGAGATCCAGCAGCGCTCCTCTCCTGGTTGGCTCATCCACCATTTGCATGAGGAAGTTATCATCCATACACTGGAGGAACCTCCTGGACTGTGGCTGGGTTGCTGAGTAGTCCTTCCAGCAAACATCAGGGAAGTTAAAATCCCCCACGACGACCACGTCCTGTGACTGTGAGGCCGCTCTCAGCTGCCTGTAGAAGGCCTCGTCAACTTCCTCACCCTGATCTGGTGGCCTGTAACAGACACCCACAACAGTATCGCCCCTGCCAGCCTGCCCCTTAATTCTCACCCACAGACTCTCAACTCGCTCGTCCTCTGTCCCTGGACAGAACTCAGTACATTGCAGCTGCTCTCGCACATAAAGAGCAACCCCACCACCCCGCCTGGCTGGCCTGTCTTTCCTGAAAAGGACATAGCCCTCCATGAGTATATTCCAGTCATGCGAGCTGTCCCACCACGTCTCTGTAATTGCCACCAGATCATAATCTCCTGACTTAACACAGGTCTCCAACTCCTCCTGCTTATTTCCCATGCTGCACGCATTGGTGTACAGGCATTTCAAGGAGGGAGCTGAGCTCACCAATTTCACCCTAGGATTATAGGAGGCCTCCCAGTCTTCATCAATCCTAGAGTGCTGCCCCACTGGGGCAAGCCCAGTTACAACCCCATCCCCCTTCGAATCTAGTTTAAAGCTCTCCAAATGAGCCCTGCTAATTCATGCCCCAGCCTCCTTTTGCCTCGGTGAGATAAACCTTTCCCACGTGCCATTATCCGGACTGGAGCCTTATAAAACCAGCCATTATCAAAGAACCCAAAGCCCTGCCTGCAGCACCAGTCTCAAAGCCAATCGTTTACAGACTGAATTTTCCCATTCAGTCCCACATCATCACTGGATATGATATTTTGAATCATCTACTTAGAATGAACAAATAATGTCAGCATAATTAACATTTTAAAAATTCAATCAGCTTTACCCCAAATTAAAATACGAAATAATTTAGACATGAGAGCAAGACCAGGTGATATGAAGTAGCAAAATATCAGATTGCCCCAGTTCTCTCTCAGTTTATCTGCCTTTCCAGCTCTTCCTGCTGACTTGTTTCTCTTAGAGGTGGAGTGGTACCCATGTTGCTGGTGCTTATGTAGCCCTGCAGAAGCTTTCTGTCATCTCAGCATTCTTGCTGCACCTACTCAGCTTCGCTTCAGAGAATTGAATTACTGTGCTGATTATTCACTACAGAACAAACAACAACAAAACCCAAGCAAGCGAACAAACAAACCAAAACCAAAACCAAAACCAAAACCAAAACCAAAACCAAAACCAAAACCAAAACCAAAACCAAAACAAGAAGAATGGATGAGACGAGTTATTTGGGGTTTTGGAAGAGATTGGTGGATTCTGTCACTAAAAAAATCACCTAGTGACCTCTCATGACCCTATGAAATGAACAATTTTTTCTCCTCTGAGTACCTTTAAATTATTATTTTTTGGGGGTTTGAACATTTTTTTCACACTTTCAGTGCTGTCACCAGCTGACTTTTCATTTCCTGGTGCTCAGGTGACTTCAGTTTTTGAAGTGAAGCAAGCAGCCAGCACCCAGACACATTACTCACTGGTTCTGCTTGCTATAGCTTGTTTGCATGTCCTTTCAAAATCAGGAGTAGCATGCAACTTCAGGTCCAGAAAAAGAGAGCTTTTCCTCTAGATCATGTAGCCCTCTACCCCAATGGCTGGAGAAAGACGCTATGGCAGAGACATGAATTGTTCTGATTCTAATATCTCACGAAAGTCTGATAGATCTAAGTCTAGATAAAAATCCTAGATATGTAAAGCCATTTCTGCTATCTCACTTGTTTGCATAGTTTGGGGGTGAAGAGGGTTGTTTGGTTGGTTTTTTAAGTCTGATGATAATAATAAAATGATACTTTGGTAGTATTTACATGGTTTATATCTAACCTGAATTGTGCACAAATACACATTTTGAAGCCCACAAGAACACTGAAACTCATTATTCAGATCACTTCCAGCCCAGCTGCATTTGCTGAATGAAGACTAATTTAAACTAACCCACATACCAACTATTTTTTTTTTTTTAATTTATGAATAAGACTATCAATAGCCGCTGTTAGCTGCAGTTAGAGGTTTACCAGGTAATGAAAACTATATGCACAAACATATGTGGCACAATTAGATAATGGTAAGTGATTTTATCTTGAGCTCACAGCTAGTGTGTGATAAGATGTTGTGGTTCAAAGGAAATGTGTTCTGCTTATACAAGGCACCTTGCTGCACAGATACAATGAGCCATGTAGCTGAGGGATAAATCCTAAATAAAATGCCTTAACATTTTCAGCGTATGAGACTAGGTAGTGTGAACAGCTTAAAAGGGAGATAATAGTGTTTATTTTATTACTAGTCATCTGTAGCACTGGTGACAACCTTCAGTAGTATTTTTGATAACTGACAGCAAACATCTGGTGGCAAGCTGGCAATTAAAGAGTGTGCTGCCTTAGACATTTGTTGTGAAAGGTGGTTTTGACTTTTGTTCCTTTGAAATGTGTTATATCATACAATGTTTACTGAACAGGACATATGTTATAATTTGAAACCTTTGGTGAACTACTGATCAAGGAAAGAGGTTTTATTTTAAATAAATATTTGTAGTTTCAATTTATTCTGGGAATACTGAATGTTGATGTTAAAGCTGTAATTATTTAATTCAAATCCAAAGTCACAAACGTATAACTGCTTCATCATTTAAACAGAGCAACTCATTTCCCTTTAAATTGCTTGTAAATTAAAAAAACAAAAACAAAAACAAAAACAAAAACAAAAAAAACACCAAAAAAAACCCCAAGAAAACACAAAATAATAACAACAACATAAGAACAACAACACAAAACCTCACCATCACTGTCTAACAGACAAAAGGATCATCAAAATAGGGGGAAATTATAGGATTGGAATAGTAAGATTTGTCATCACAGTCCTTGGAATTACCTTGCTGGATCTGACAAAAGAACTGTTTAGGTCTGCATGAAAGGAATTGTAGGTGTGAATACTTTGTAGTCAAAACACATTCAGCGATAATGCTGACTGCTTTGGAGGAGCAGATCTGATACTGACAGTGGCCCAACAGTCTGTAAGGGAAGGCTCTTCTTCGGGCAGTTAGCACTTGCCATATGTCCTCAAGCATGAAGAAAACTCTTTTCGATAAATGTGTCCAATCAAATGCAGTTGCAGATGTTCTCATTATGTGGAACTGACTCTCTGTGAATTGCTAAATTTTTGCTCTCAGCATTATCCTCCAGCAGTGAATTTCATGTGCTGCATGCTATGTGAGAAATATTTCCCTTTAGTCTTTCCATTTCATTTAATGCTGCCTTGCTCATGTCTTCTGAGAAAGGGCCAATGGGAGGCCTTTGAATTACCTTCTCTGGATCATTCATTACAACAGGCAGAGGTGGTACAGCTTCGTATTATAAAGTCTGGCAATTCCTATTACAATACCCCGTTTTCAATTGCTTCTGACTTTGTCAGACATGAATGCTTCAGGCTGAAATGTCAGTGCTACATACCCGCCTTAAGCTGATTTTTTTGCAAAGGTTTCAGGCAAAGCAGATTAGCCAGTTCTGAGAATTAACAAAAAATCTTGGAGAAGGGCAGTAAAAAAATAGCAACTGTTCTCCTGGGTGAAGAAAAACCCCATGATCTCATTTTGAGAGAGATTTAAAACCCAGGCACTCTGGCTCAAGCCTTTGGACCTGTGCGTTCTCCATCAGAAATTGTACCTATTGCTACTGTAGGAAAAGCTGTGCAGATCTGAATATGACCTCAGTCTGAGGAATTTCCACTCTCTCCACCTTCAGTAAAGTTCTGGGAGCTTAATGGGTTCCTCTCCTTTGAACATCTACCCTGTGGTGGGTGCTCTCTGCAGGTCTGGACCTGCTCTGGAGCCAGGTGTCCAGGCCTCCAGGTTTCCTTCCCTGCAGAGCAATGGAGGCATTCACGCCCTTGCAGCTCCCAGCTCAGCCTGGGCAGAGGGATTGGAAATGTCAGTCTGGGGACACTGAGGCTGGAAGGGGAGAAGGGAGGAGAAAGTCAGTTCAGGGAGAAACTGGAAATAAATGGGTGAGGAGACTGGGCACTGGGAGGAATCAGACTCTCCCACAGCATGGGAGAGGGCTGAAGACCTTGGCTGCACCCATGTTGTGCTTCCAACCAGCAGATGAGGGATGATGGCCAGGGTGTCCAAGCCCAGCCCTTGTGACCCAAGGGGGGCAGGAGTCAGTCCAGAAGCTGCAGTGGAGTTACCTGCAGGTAATCCAGCCCCAGCACCCAGCCGTGATGGAAAAAATACTGTGTGAAAAATAAAATTAAATATGGAAATTAAGCACTTCAGAGCTAAGAAATACTAGATTTGAGTTTGTTAGTGCAAAGGGATTACATCTTTCTCAGGCACTCTATCTTGGAGTCTTCAATTATATGATCACTTATCATTCTGGCCAAATGTCACCTCCTTAGTCAAAACATAAGAATTAAACTTCTTAACGTGTAAATATCTGACATGTAGCAGAGGAGACAGCTCCTTGTAAGATCTCAGCACTGTTTACTAAAGATGGTGAGAGGAGTTGTAGGAGCCTGTTGAAGGAAAAAGGATAGTTAAGTGCTGATGTGGAGGATCAGCTACAATTGTCTATGCCTCCCATGCAAGATCAGGCAAGGCATATGGTGAGCTTCTCATACACAGTCAAAAATGATCATAGAATCATAGAATCAACTACATTGAAAAAGACCTTTAAGATCATCAAGTCCAGCCATTACCCCAGGACCCATTTTCCATGATATGCAATACAAGACCCTGGAATCAGGTCTATCAAAGCACTGAACATTCAGGTCTGCTGCTTGACTTGGGATATGTTATATAATGCTCTGAAAAAATAAGGTCCGAAGTATCTCAAATTAGGTATTCAAAATTAATGCATATTTTTTTGCTCTAATGGCTGTGTCTCAGCTTATTCTCTGCAAAATGGATCCTTATTCATTTGCTTGGTATCTAACAAAAATACAAGTCATTAACAGAGCTAACATCAATAGGCATCGTGGGAAGAAAGCAATAATTCTTCCTTCAGTATGTGGTTTCAATAGGCAGCAGGACGTAAAACATGGAGTCAAAACAATTAGAAAGGAGAGCAAATGAGTGCAATAAAGAAATGGTACATCTGTACTAAAGAAAAATAAGATTCCCAGAAAAAAACTGTACCATGCAATTATCAAAGTCAGGTATGCCTAATCTGGGATTGGAACTGTAAAATGAATGTATCCCTGAACGTATTTTATAGCCGTTAACGCATTTTATATCACTTAACCCAGCCTGATCCAAAGCAGGCCAGTCACAGCCCCAGACACCTCAGGAAGGGCTGCAAAGCCACAGTGGGTTGCTGTGGAAATACATGGTGAGTGCTGGGAGCTCCAGGCTGTAGGGACTGGGCTGCTGCAAGGGCACACTCTGACTGACGCATGGATGTGTCTGCGCAGCAGGCAGGGCAGGCAGGACCACGGGCAAGCTGGAAACACTCAAGAAGCTGAATTCAGCTTACGCCTCCTAAATTTTGAGCATTTGGCACTGCACTCCAAGGTCATTCTTTTTAATTTCCCCCACTGTGGGTAGCCTTGTACGGCTCCAGCATGGCGCTCCTTTATTGCCTCTTCACAGTTTGTCCTCACCCGGAAATCTCACCACAGTGATTTTAATGACCTGTTTTTGAATGACCCCGGTTTTTGACCTACCCTTTGAAACAGAATCACCAAGTGAGTATTCTAATAAAAAAAAAAAAAGGCAGCATTGTTCATTTATACCCCCAATTAGCTCACTGTGGCATTGAGTTACTTTGCACTCTGGTCCCTCTTCTGTTCTTCCAAGAAATTGGTCTAAACCGAAGCATTAGAAAACTGTGGCCATATATTCACACATTTTCACACACATTTTTAATTCTATCAAAATACCAAAAAGAATGCCTCAATACTTCTTTGGCTTGGAGAAATTAAAGGGACAAGAGCCATGGGAGGGTGGGATGATTAACTGAAGCATACCCTTCCAGTTCATCTGCATTAAAAACCTATAACCAAGTTTCAGAAGAGTTTCTTAGTTTTTAGAAACTGCTCCTTTGCTAGCATAGCACCAAAGTGTATTGTGAGTTAATTTTGTTGAGAGAAATAATGAAATTTCAATCATACAACAAATTGTATCTGTTCACATCCCAGAAACCATGTGCATATGTGAGAGAGACAAAATATTGCCAGCACTGCTCTTATACCAAAGACCTCCAGACTCTGAGAAAATTAGTGAAATCTGTCTAGGTAGCATATTCCCAAGAGAATAATCTCTTAAGGGGATGTACATAGTACTGGCTGGGCCTTTTCGGCACAGCATGGAAAATATGGTACATTTTGGCAATGATATCTGGTGGCTCCTGGCTTCTCCAGCCATAGTAGCACAGTGCTTCTGAGACATGCCCAAGGCTCCAGGGGCGTGAGGTCTGAACAACCTTGCCCATCCCTGGGACAGGATGTCTTGCAAACATTGCATATGATAGATAAGGCATGCAGGTGCTGGGAATTAAAAATATACCACTGTCAAACTGCCAACAAAAATTATCTCTCACCTGAAAGACAGGCAGTGACTACCTATCTCCATCCAAGACTGGGCATCTGTTGATCCAAAATTTCTTGTTTCCAAATTTCTTCTGCAAGAATGGGATGTATGTGGTTCTCCAGCTGAATAGATGAAAAGACTGACGGTATTATGATTTTCAGTCCCAAAAGACATTGGTTTTTAGCTTGATGAAGAACTCCTATTTGGAGTGGCTTAACACAGACTAAATAGTATTAAGATGGGGAGAAAATCAGACAGTGAATAATAATTGCAGTTGTCTGTTCATGATTAAAAAGGATAATAAAAATTATGCCATGTTTGAAAGATAATTTAAGAGGGTATTTATTTTGGTGGTGTCCAGATAAACCTATTCTAAACATATTCCTAAATAAATAAGTAGATAAAACCTAGTCAATAAAAGCTATTTCTAGTAAATATTTCTAATTCAAAAAACGTATTTTCTGCACCACTTAAGACAGCGGTAGGAGCACAATAGAAACATTAATTTGAATGAAAATCTTTCACAGTGTCATTTCAGAGGTCCTAATGACAATAAACAGATTGGTTGTAAAGAATCAACCATCCATATATAAAAGTGGTGAAGTGCTATTATAGCTGACTCAATGGTCTCTTGAATTAGACAAGGAAATTCATGACCTTAAATCTAAGAACCTATTGAAGAGTCACATGACTAGCAGTACAGTAGTATTCCATGAAATGCTTCTGCTCAGCACAGAAGACAGGGTTTAATGGGATGTTGTTAAGGTTAACATGTTAGGAAGAAGTGGGTAAGTTTTTTTATCCTGTGAAACATTTATAGGACTCTGAGTCCTGAGTATCTTATCTCATCTACAGACTGGAAAAGGTGAAAGCAGGGAAAGTGTAAGAGGAAACTGCAAAAACTCTACACGTGCTTTTAACAAGTAAGAAAGTCCTTGGGATAAAACATCAATGGATAGAAATATGGACAGCAGGGTGATAGTAAAGTTTGCTATGTTGTTTAAGAAACCGACAAGTTACAGGAAAGGAAAAAGGAACTGTCTGTTCTACCCAACAATGTTACATTTAAAAACATGTTCTTGACTTTGTAAAATGCAAGAACATTGTCGTGGTTTAAGCCCAGGCCGTAAATCAGAACCACGAAGTCCACTCCCCCCCCCCCCAACCTTTCTTCCCTCCGCTCCTGGAGGGACGGGGAGGAGAATTAAAAGAATGCAACTCCCACGGGTTGAGATAAGAACAGTTTAATAACTCAGGTATAACACAAATCACCACTGCCGCCACCAACAATAACAACGACAAGAGAAATAACAAGGGAAGAGAATACGATACCGCCCGCCGGAAAAGACAGCCCGACCGAAAAAGAGAGATGCCCTTCCGGGTAGCTCCCAGTTACATCCCCTGGCATGACGTGCTGTGGTATGGAACACCTCCTTGGCCAGTCTGGGTCAGGTGTCCTGTCCCCGCTTCCTCCCGGCCCCTCCTCCTCCCTGGCAGAGCATGAGACTCACAAAGTCCTTGGTCAGTCTAAACATCAGTGTTATCAGTTTTTTTTGTTCCCAGGCCAAAAGTCAAAAACACAGTGCTGCAACAGCTACTAAGAAGGAGAAAAAAAACTGACTGCCACTGCTGAACCCAGGACAAACATTAACATAAAAACTTAACCTGCACTGACTGTTTAATATTCACTCACTTGACATGTTAATAATTTTTTAAATGTAGCAGTTACATTTACTTTGATATAGGGAATTAAGCTGGGGAATAAATCCAAACTGTTGCACATTATGAATTTAGAAATATTTTATGTATATATATACTCACATGCACCTACAGTCTCATACATCACTTGAATATTGCTAAAGCTTAAGCAGAAATTTGGGATCTAAAATTAACAGACTGTGAAAAGCAAATGTATCTTGAGAATTTTATTGCTATGAGCTGTAGAACTGATGTTACTGCATGGAACGCTGATTAAAATGCAGAACTGAAAGAAAAAGATCACGGCAACAAATGTGTATAGTTTAACAGCAATATAATGCACCAATAAGTAAGAGACCCCTGATGTACTGTGAGAAATGTAACTAAATCCATTAAAGGAAATGGCCAAAAATACGACTGTGTGATAACCCACATGAAAAGTGGTGCTTATGTGAAGAAGAAATACCTTCTCTGTCTCAAGGAATTTGTGTAGACCCAAGCAAAACTGACGCAGTTAAAAATATTTGCCTAGATAAAAAAAATGTGTGACTATATCTTTTAACATTTATCTTTGCTTTGTTGGTTGACTTTATTACTTATAATAAAATTCCACATTTTATAAATCTCAGAGTCTGTTTGCAGTTCTGCTTTTCATCCTTTATTCTCCCTTCTTTTGAACAAAGCCTTTGAAAAAACTGAAGTAGGGCTCTTAGTCAGAGGAAGGGAAGCTTTTTCTAATCTGGTAACCTTAATTAGCGTCTAATCCATTGAACAAAACAGACAACAAATTCACAACTATATATGCAACACAAATATTAGTCATCAGCAAATTTCAATTTGTTGCCTTAATGTTTCACATTTTAAACTGTAAATATTTGCCTCAATGGCGGCCATCTATTCTACACTCACAAAAGGGACAGTTGCCAAAGGGATTAATCCTCAGACTGTAGTCCTCAGGTGAGTGTTGTGCTGTGCTTTCTGACAGCAGCTAAGTGGAGGGTGTGACAGGGGCTAGAAAGGGGGTGTGAAAGTGAACAATATGAGGGCACTGGCAGGGTGATGGTGGTCCATGGGTGGACCACTCGGTGGATAAAGAACTGGCTGGATGGCCGCACACAAAGAGTTGTGGTCAATGGCTCAGTGTCCGGCTGGAGACCAGTAACGAGTGGTGTCCCTCAGGGATCAGTGTTGGGACCGGTCTTGTTCAACATCTTTGTCGGTGACATGGACAGTGGAATTGAGTGCGCCCTCAGCAAGTTGGCCAATGACACCAAGCTGTGTGGTTCGGTTGATACACCGGAGGGAAGGGATGCCATCCAGAGGGGCCTCGACACGCTTGTGAGGTGGGCTGATGCCAACCTGATGAAGTTTAACCATGCCAAGTGCAAGGTCCTACACCTGGGTCAGAGCAATCCCAGGCACGGCTACAGGTTGGGCAGAGAAGAGATTCAGAGCAGCCCTGCAGAGAAGGACTTGGGGGTGTTGGTCAATGGGAAAATGAACATGAGCCGGCTTCAGTGTGCGCTTGCAGCCCAGAAAGCCAAATGTATCCTGGGCTGCATCAAATGAAGCGTGACCAGCAGGTCGAAGGAGGTGATCCTGCCCCTCTACTCTGCTCTCGTGAGACCTCACTTGGAGTATTGTGTGCAGTTCTGGTGTCCTCAACATAAAAAGGACATGGAACTGTTGGAACAAGTCCGGAGGAGGGCCACGAGGATGATCAGGGGACTGGAGCACCTCCTGTATGGAGACAGGCTGAGAAAATTGGGGCTGTTCATCCTGGAGAAGAGAAGGCTGCGTGGAGACCTCCTAGCAGCCTTCCAGTATCTGAAGGTGGTCTACAAGGATGCTGGGGAGGGACTCTTCATCAGGGACTGTAGTGACAGGACAAGGGGTAACGGGTTCAAACTTAAACAGGGGAAGTTTAGATTGGATCTAAGGAAGAAATTCTTTACTGAGAGGGTGGTGAGGCACTGGAATGGGTTCCCCAGGGAGGTTGTGAATGTTCCATCCTTGGCGGTGTTCAAGGCCAGGTTGGATGAGGCCTTGGGTGACATGGTTTAGTGTGGGGTGTCCCTGCCTATGGCAGGGGGGTTGGAACTAGATGATCTTAAGGTCCTTTCCAACCCTAACTATTCTATGATTCTATGATTTTCGTGAAGAAGGCTGACATCCTTCACAGGAAGCTAAATCACAGTCAAGAGACAGTTTGGGACTTGTAAGAAATCTTTAATTGCTGCTTGATCAGCTGCATTAGGAGAGATTAATCCAGCTCTCAGCGTCTTAATTATGGCAAGATTTCTCTGGGCAGCAAATCATGTCATGTTGCTCTGGAGTCTGTTCCAATGTTACTTTATTGGAAAAGTGCTGCAAGAACAATCTCTCAAATCTAATGGACAGCTGTGTCAGATTAATATCAGAGTCCCTGAAATGATGCTCTTTCCTAGGTGAGGAAGTCCATTGTCAAGGAATAAATCACTAGAGTGTTTTGTGCTATCTCATAATGATACCCTTAATTCAACTCTGAACTACTCAGGCCGAGATTAATAGGACAAAATATAAAAAATGCTTATGAAAGAGGGTTAAATAAATATATTCTCTTTTCCAGCTGCAGCTGGAAGGATGATTTGTAGCGGGAACGAAGCACTGGGCAGAACTTACATCCGTGTTAATGGGCATGCGTCTTTGCTTTTTTCATTCCTTAAAATGGATCCAGCTGAGACTTGCCAAGTCCTACAGATCTGACTTAATGATACTTTCACATCACAGGACTTTAAGGAATATTTGAACTTCTAGTTTGGAATAAACAATTTTGAAATATCAAACAATCAATATTAACAGTAGGTTTTTTTCCACTCATTCATTCAACATTTGATTCCAAATACGAGTACTGCTAACATCAAACACATTCAAGTGGTGAGTTAGTTTCCTTCAGGTCAGGAGACTTCTAAAACAAATTTAGTTTCCTTTCTTTCCTGTTCTCCTGTATCCTTCAGACACACTCAATCTTTAAGGCCGTAAGATCTTGAAACCTTTCGGGTTTACTTATGAGAAGCTCTGCTCTGGTCCCCAAATAACCACTAGTGCTTGAGGCATATTAGGCATACTTCTTGGGTCAAACTTTGATTTAATTTTATTTGAAATTATTTTAGTTCATGTGCTCCAAAGTGCACTCTACAATGCAAACCAAAGATGTAATAGGGATGATGATGATATTGCTTTCAAAAGTGCACCCCTGTTTCAAATTAAAACACTAATGTAGATACACTCTGAAACAGTTTATTAGAAGAGAAGATAGCAACTCTCCTATTAAAACACTAATGTAGATACACTCTGAAACAGTTTATTAGAAGAGAAGATAGCAACTCTCCTAGCTGTTCTTCCACCTCTGCCTCCCAGGCTCCCTGTCTGTCCCAAACCCAGACAGTTTAGGGTCACTAAAAGAATCACTGTCAGAGATCTCAACAAAAGAAATTTTAAAAGAAATTTATAATTATTTGATCCAACAGAATTCGATTACAAGGTACATTCTATTACATACAGAAAGAGATTGTGTCAGAATTGGCAATGATTTGTACAGGATTGGGTTAAAGTCATTTATACAGAATTGAATTGAAATTATGTGTATAGAAACCAAAAATACAATGGAATAAAGGAGACCCATGAGGTTCAGATTGGACACTTGCTTTTGAAACTTCCTCTCAGAGAGGAATCTAGGTGCAGCTGGACCTAGTCGTATTTACAAATTGGGAGAATGGTTTATATCTAGAGGATTACAAATGTAATTTAGCAGCAGTTTGTATTGTTAAAATGAATCACAGCACTTGATTAATGAAACTAATATACATACACTTGCAATTAAGTATCTGCCGTGGTTTAAGCCCAGCCGGCAACCCAGAACTACGCAGCTGCTCACTCATTCCACCCCTTCCTTCCCCTGCTCCCGGAAGGATGGGGAGGAGAATCAAAAGAATGTAACTCCCACGGATTGAGATAAGAGCAGTCCAGTAACTAAGGTATAGCACAAACCACTGCTGCTACCACCAATAATAATAATGATAAATGAAATAACAAGGGAAGAGACTATAACCGCTCACCACCCACCTACCAATACCCAGCCTGATCCGAGCAGTGAAACTAGCCCTTCCAGGTAACTGCCTGCTGTTTATATACTGGGCATGATGTGCTGTGGAATGGAATACCTCTTTGGCTAGTTTAGGTCTGGTGTCCTGTCTCTATTCCTTCCCGTCTTCCGCTCCTACCTGGCAGAGCATGAGACTCACAAAGTCCTTGGTCAGGTAAACATTAATGAGCAACAACTAAGAACATCAGTGTTATCAGCGCTTTCCCAGGCCAAAAGTCAAAAACACTAAGAAGGGGAAAAATGACTGCTACTGCTGAACTCAGGACAGTATCCACCCCTTACTCCATACCATTCACGTCATGCTCAGATCACACATTTTCAATATACCATCACTCTTATCTCATATATATACATATACATCCACACACACACAAAGAGAGTGAGACATCATTCCTTAGTGCATGGACCAATTCCTATAAAGCTACTGAGTCCATTCGGTCCATGACATCGGGCTCCATCTCTTGTAACAGTCTTTCAGAGCAGGAGAGGCTTTGTGCAGTGTTGGATTGTTGCCTGCTGATGACACTGCAGAACTCATCTGGTTTCATCAAAGTTCATTTTTTGTTGGGATGATGGTTGGAGGAAAGTCAGGGCCAGTCACTGGTGACCTGAAGACATCTAGTTGGCGGGCTATAAAAGTGCTACATAGCAGACAACAGCATACAATTGAGTTCATTGGCTGTTTTCCCCTAAAATCAAATCCCCTTGAGGTACACATTCGACTTCCCCATCTTCCTGCATTACCCACCAAGTATATCCAGGTCCCTGAGCAAAAGCAATCCCACGAGTGGGTTTGCCTTTACCTGAAGCAGGAATAACCCAGACTGTCTTCCCCAGCAAATTCTTCATGTGCACCACAGGAACTTTGTCCCCCTCTACAATATGTAAAAGTTCTGACTGGGCTGGGCCAGCCCTGTTGGCAGATCCTCTGGTGTTGACCAATCAGGTGGCCTTTGGTAAGTGTGTATCCCAATGCTTGAAAGTTCCCCCACCCATTGCTCTCAGTGTAGTTTTTAACAGCCCATTGTACCGTTTGATTTTCCCAGAGGCTGGTGCATGGTAGGGGATGTGATATACCCACTCAATGCCATGCTCTTTGGCCAAAGTGTCTATAAGGTTGTTCCAGAAATGAGTCCCATTGTCTGACTCAATTCTCTCTGGGGTGCCATGTCGCCACAAAATCTGGTTCTCAAGGCCCAGGATAGTGTTCCGGGCAGTGGCGTGGGGCACAGTGTATGTTTCCAGCCATCCGGTGGTTGCTTCCACCATGGTAAGCACATGGCGCTTGCCTTGGCGAGTTGGTGGGAGTGTGATATAATCAATCTGCCAGGCCTCCCCATATTTATACTTCAGCCATAGTTGTCCATACCAAAGAGGCTTTAACCGTTTGGTTTGTTTAATTGCAGCACATGTTTCACACTCATGAATAACCTGGGCAATAGTGTCCCTTGTCAAGTCCACCCCTCGATCACGGGCCCATCTGTATGTTGCATCTCTGCCCTGATGACCTGAAGCGTTATGGGCCCACCGAGCCAAAAATAATTCACCTTTATGTTGCCAATCTAAGTCCATCTGAGCCACTTCAATCTTAGCAGCTTTATCCACTTGCTGGTTGTTCTGGTGTTCCTCAGTGGCCCGACTCTTGGGTACATGGGCGTCTACATGGCGTACCTTCACCACCAGGTTCTGCACCCGGGCAGCGATATCTTGCCACAGTGCAGCAGCCCAGATGGGTTTACCTCTGCGTTGCCAGTTGCTCTGCTTCCATTGCTGCAACCACCCCCACAGGGCATTTGCCACCATCCATGAGTCAGTATAGAGATAAAGTACTGGCCACTTTTCTCGTTCAGCAATGTCCAGGGCCAGCTGGATGGCTTTCACCTCGGCAAACTGACTCGATTCACCCTCTCCTTCAGCAGTTTCTGCAACTTGTCGTTGAGGACTCCATACAGCTGCCTTCCATCTCCGATGCTTTCCCACAATACGACAGGACCCATCAGTAAACAAGGCATACTGCTTTTCACTTTCTGATAGCTTATTATATGGTGGGGCCTCTTCAGCACGCATCACCTCCTCCTCTGGTGACATTCCAAAATCTTTGCCCTCTGGCATTCCATGATGACTTCTAGAATGCCTGGACGACTGGGATTTCCTATTCGAGCTCGTTGTGTAATTAGTGCAGCGCATTTACTCCGTGTCGCATCGGTTGCATGATGTGTAGAGGAGACCCTGCCTTTGAACATCCAGCCCAGCACGGGCAACCGGGGTGCCAGGAGGAGCTGTGCTTCAGTGCCAATCACCTCCGAAGCAGCTCGAACCCCTTCATAGGCTGCCAGTATCTCTTTCTCAGTTGGGGTATAGCTGGCCTCAGATCCTTTGTATCCCCGACTCCAAAAGCCGAGGGGTCGACCTCGAGTCTCCCCTGGAGCTTTCTGCCAGAGGCTCCAGGTAGGACCATTCTCCCCAGCTGCGGTGTACAGTACATTTTTTACATCTGGCCCAGTCCAGACTGGTCCAAGGGCTACTGCATGAACTATCTCACGTTTAATTTGCTCAAAGGCTTGTTGTTGCTCAGGGCCCCATTTAAAATCGTTCTTCTTCCGGGTCACATGATAGAGAGGGCTTACAATCGAACTGCAATTTGGGATGTGCATTCTCCAGAACCCCACAGCACCCAAGAAAGCTTGTGTTTCTTTCTTATTAGTTGGTGGAGACATTGCTGTTATCTTGTTGATCACATCTGTGGGGATCTGGCGACATCCATCTTGTCATTTTATTCCCAAAAATTAAATCTCCTGTGCAGGTCCCTTGACCTTACTCCGTTTTATGGCAAAACCAGCTTTCAGCAGGATTTCGATTATTTTCCTCCCTTTCTCAAAGACTTCTTCCGCTGTATCACCCCACACAATAATGTCATCAATGTACTGCAGGTGTTCTGGAGCTTGCCCCTGTGCCAGTGCAGTCTGGATCAGTCCATGGCAGATGGTAGGTCTGTGTTTCCACCCCTGGGGCAGTCGGTTCCAAGTGTACTGGACGCCCCTCCAAGTAAAAGCAAACTGTGGCCTGCATTCTGTTGCCAAAGGAATTGAGAAGAATGCATTGGCAATATCAATCGTGGCATACCACTTGGCTGCCTTTGACTCCAGTTCATACTGAAGTTCTAGCATGTCCGGTACAGCAGCACTCAATGGTGGTGTGACTTCATTCAGGCCACAATAGTCTACTGTTAGTCTCCACTCTCCGTTAGACTTTCGCACTGGCCATATGGGGCTATTAAAGGGTGAGCGGGTCCTGCTGATCACTCCCTGACTCTCCAGACTACGGATCAGTTTATGGATGGGAATCAGGGAGTCTCGGTTGGTGCGATACTGCCGCCGGTGCACTGTTGTGGTTGCGATTGGCACTTGTTGTTCTTCGACCTTCAGCAACCCCACAACAGAGGGATCCTCTGAGAGACCAGGCAAGGTGGACAGCTGCTCAATTTCCTCTGTCTCCAGAGCAGCAATACCAAAAGCCCATCGGTACCCTTTTGGGTCTTTGAAGTACCCTCTCCTGAGGTAATCTATGCCGAGGATGCATGGAGCCTCTGGACCAGTCACAATGGGGTGCTTTTGCCATTTCCTTCCAGTCAGGCTGATCTCAGCCTCCAGTACAGTCAACTCTTGGGATCCTCCTGTCACTCCAGAAATAGAAATGGGTTCCACCCCCTGACAGCTTGACGGCATCAGGGTACACTGTGCACCGGTATCTACTAGAGCCTTATACTTCAGCGGGACTGATGTGCCAGGCCATCTAATCCACACAGTCCAGTAAATCCGGTTGTCCCCTACGTCCACCTGGCTGGAGGCAAGGCCCTTCTAACAGTCATCACCACACTGGTGACTTACGTCTTGTTGACAGGGATTAGTTTTTATCACAGGAGCTGGAGTAAAATCAGCTCTTCCACTCCATCTGAGAACCTGCTCACCAGAGACTGAAGCCACAGCTTTCATGGGATGATCACCCTTGATTTTTTATTAAATTATTCTTTTATATTTACTAGAAAAAAACCCCTCAAAACCCACCAAACCAAACCTGGGGACTTGTGCCCATCAGTATCTGTGAATAATTTCCAGGTTCCATTTATCCAATTATTGCTTTTATCCCCCCTGAAAGATCTTACAAATTTAAATTTTTTTTAAATCAGTGTTTATTTTCAGTGTTTACTAAGTGACAGATAACATGAAATATTGCTTTAGGACAGATTAATGCATAGCATTTTCTTATGAAAACTGGGTGATAAATGACACCGTGCATAACCGAAAGATGAGCTGACAAATCTCAGAATTTCTCTTTAGTGTCTTTGCCACAGCCCGCTTGCACAGCCTGCATCTTTGAACACAGCTTGGGATCAGACTATCTGTTTTTCTTTTCAAGTTGAAACCAGAGATCCATCAAGATGATACATACATTCCCTTTACATGAAAAAACATTTGTGATTATGATGCATTCAGCCAGGATCTGTTCCTGCAACATCAAGACTATTCTCTCTTCCAGGAAGACTTATTTGAAAGTTAAATAGCAATAAAGTGAAATTATGATGCAGTCTGGGAACTGTAATAGAGTTATTTCTTGTGCTTTTTAAAAGAATATATATTCAAAAATGTGGAAACAATATAATTTAAAGTAATCTTTCTATGATGAATAGAAGGGAATGACTTGCAAAAGAAATCTAGTAGTTTCAGACAATCAAGGCTCAACCAGGTTCAGGAGGGGCATTTGCCAAATGGAAGACAGATTTGATGTGGTGCCTGCGAAACAGGAGAGTGTAGGGGAGCATTTCTGCCATTTGCATTTCTTGCTCACTCTTTTGCCATATGGCACCATGGGCACCAATCTCATCCGCAACGGCAGGTCTGGGAAGACCCTGCCTCATGCCAGGTATCAGGAATAGCTTCAGAAGCCAGAGTCCTCCCTTCCCTTCCAGAGTACAGGGCATAAAGCAGCATGGGGCACCCTGAATACTTTTGAGCCCTCTGGGTTTTGAGCTGCACAGATTTGTAGACCTCTTGGGCAAAGCTGGTTCCTCGGTGTTTCTGCTTCTCTGCTGTGGTGGGCAAGCAGGGGTGGCTGGTGGGGACAAAGGGATTCACTGAGCCAGCCTGTCCACAAGTGGTGGACAGGCAGAGACAAGCTTGCTGTTTTGCTTCATGTACCAGATCTGGCTGGGATGGGGTTAGTTTTCCTTCCTGCTGTGCTTTGTATTGATAGCTAAGACAATGTTGATAACATACCAGTGTTCTGGCTGCTGCTGAGCATCTTGTACAACATCAAGGCTGTCTCTCCAACCCCTCTTGTCCCCAAAGGCTGGGAGTGGGTGGGCAAAAGGGTGAGAGGAGGCATAGCTGACCCAAAATGCCCGAAGGGATAGTCCAGACTGTATGCTACAATAACAACTAAAGCAGGGTGGAAAGGTGGAGGAGGGGAGAGTATTTCTTATTAAGGTGCTGTCTTCTGAACCAGTCGCTGTGTACTGAGGCCCTGCTTCCCAGGAAGTGGCTGGGCATCACCTGCTGGTAAGTGGGAAGTAGAGAGTAAGCATTTTTTTCTTGCTTTCCTTCTGTGTGACCTTTTCCTTTTATCATTAAACTGCCTTTGTCTTGACCTATGAGATTTTAATCTGATTTTCTCCCTCCTGTCCTATTGAGGAGTGGGAATGATAGAATGGCTTGGTGGGTACCTGATGGCCAACCAAGATCAACCCGCCACATTGTCTCTCCTCTCCTATTCTTCTCATGGAGGACTCTGATCACTGACAGATAAAGTCAGAGCAAACTAAAAACAATAAAACCTTTAGGAAGCTCCCTGCTGTGTTTCCAAAATGCTCACACTTGTGGTAGGGATGTGATACGTGGTCATGTTTAACACACGAAAGCCATGAGTCTAGCCTAAGCAGAAGGGTGTGAAAAGGCAGGGAGAACCCTGCTCTTCATCATTACTGTCTGACTTCATTCATTTTAGGAGAACAGGCCCTACTCCCAGGCCAAATTTAAAGGTCAGGTTCTTCTCAACGTATCTCATCTGTTACACTCAGGTTTCGTTCATCAGGGAGTAAGCAAACGCAAAGTAAATTAACTATTCACACTTCCATGCCCTATGTGTTCCAGGGAAAGGTGTTAAAGCTACTACACAAAATAAGTCAGTGTATCTGGAGAGGAAAAATAGTCTTTGTCTGTTGTTTTAGGAGATCTAAAGGTCTATGATATGTTGTCTAGGCAAGTAGCTAGTGACTGACAGGTCCATATACCTTATCCTAAAGATCCTTCTTTTATAACAGGTCTCCCTTGAGAACACAGAGATTAGCATGAAGGGACTGCAAAAACAAAATTCTGGGAGATACCAGTATCCTTGAGCCACTGTGGTTTTTTGACCGCTGAAGCTCAGATAATCAGATCCTAATATATGACACTGGATCAAGGCATACATTTTGCTTTTAATTTCACTATCAATATGTGTGATGATAAGACCAGAGTCTGTGGACCTCTACAAAGCATTACACATAAACAAAATGTTTTACTAAATCCTGAAAGATAGGATTAAGGATTTCAGTCATACTAACCACCGAACTGGCAAAACCATCACCTACACCTATTCTTTTCATGGTAAGAAAAGTCCCTTGGGGATCTTCTCATACAGAAAACACCTTGAATAAAGCCAGCAGTGGCAGCATGGGAAGTGTCACCAAAAAATCGTGCTTTTTCTTGTCACGGTGTAGGTAAAGCAAATACCATTGCACAGAGGGGAAAAAAAAAATCATCTGAACCAATCCCAGTCTTCTTGCTACCATATAGTTGGGTCACAAGCTGCCAACAGCAGCAAAGTCGGTTTTGGATTCTTTGAAGGTTTGAATTAAGGATCTATGAGCAGTATTAATTGGGTGAGAAAACACACTCATGTGGTCAAACTGGCCAGCTAGAGAAACTTGTTTCTTTGTGCAAGCCAGAATTTGGGCTGTCAGAAGCTTTTCTAAGTATAGCTCAGGCTTCTTGGAAAAAGCTTTCACCTTATTTTTCCTCATGCTCAATGAGTGGGAAGAGCTGATTGGTTTTGTAATGTGGTCAGAGTGTCCCATCCAAATGTGCTAATGACAGTCACTTAGTCCAGCATATGAAAACAGACTCAGGAACAGAATATCTTATTTTTATCCAAGAAATGAATGCAAGGAAGGAAGGAAGAAAGAAAAGTCAGAAGCTGGGAACCATTGTGGAGGGACCAGGGAAGGAGGTCACGTTGACAGCCCAGCATGGGGGCGCTCTGTTAGAGCAGTACTACTATCCGGAGAGATGGTGCCAGTGTGGGGATACTCTCAGAAGAGAAAAGCAAAAAAAGTAGGGTTAAAGGACTGCTATTTTGTCAGTATTTTGTAGCTGCATCCCCAGTCTGGGCTTTTATTTGAGAGTGTCACTTGTAACTGCAGCGCTTGGGAAACCTGCTGTGTGGGAAAGGCCTAATTAACACTCAATCACCTGTACCCTGCTCACCGCCACCCCAACCGTGCAGGGAACAGGCAACAATAAACAGCTCAGCGTAGGTGGCTCTCTTTTATTAGCTAACTGGACGCTATTGAAAAGAAGAGAGGGTTGGGGAGGGAAAAGTGTGTCTCAGCTGTGAATTAAGCCAAAAACATTGTTTGAATATGTGGTTGGAAAACAGCAGTACTGCCATAGTTAAAAGAGCAAATACCAGCTCATTCCAATACTGGTGAAGTGTGGACAAACCATCATTGTTCCCTCTCAGCTGAGTCACTGCTTTCATTGCTGGGTTGTTAAGTGAATCATTCCTCTAATTTTCCACTTGGTTATAATTTGGGGTTGTGTTTTTAACCCTTTTTTAGTCAGAGTAGGGGAATGCTGAGCTTATCTGTTTCCAGAAATCCAACCCCAACACTCTCATTGGAACTGTGTCAGAGATGTGTCTGGATAAATATGGCAGTGTGGGCTGGTGAAGGTAAAACCAAATAGCGTCTAATCAAAAGCACTGCAAAGGTATGTAGAAGGCACCTGCAAGGAGAGAAAGGCCAAGTCTACATTTGCTTTGTGGTCTAGAGCAGCGTAGCCTTTCCAGGGCAAATCTGATCATGATCATACAGGGTGTGTGATGGTTCAGTCCTCAAACCTTTTTTGGTCTACACAAACTAGACTGGTGCTTTTGCTCCAGGCAAGCACCAGCTGAGCTTCAGTTCAGGAACATGAGAGTCAGAACCAAAGACTGGTCCCAGGTCTAAGCCATATGTGGGATAGGGGATCAGGATCAGGGCCTTTAACAACTGGTCAAAGTAGGTCTATCACACTGATGATGGAGTAGATGTCAAGGCCTCAACACTAATGCCTGAATTCACAGATTCAGTCCTATTGCCCTGAGCTACTTGTCAATGTGAACATAGGCAAAAATTTTAAATTCTACTTTAAAAAAGGAGAAATACTGTTTGATCGTATAAAATAGGTATTATTATCACAAATGAAGGCCAGAAAACCCAGCAGATGTGAAGTTTCCATTTCCCTCCCATTGCTGTTTTGGGAGGCTGACAAATGCCAGGAAGGGAAAAAGACAGTGACTACAAGAAGCAGAGTATCATAACATCTAACCTGACCAAACAGGGTGAGAGCAGCTGTCCCCCAATAGAGCACATCTACAGTGGAGTGCAAAGATTCAAATTGTGTGCAAAAAAGAAGTCCTTGGTTTGCCTGTCCTACCTGAAATCAGGAGTTTTTCGAATGGAATCTATTGGGTAATAACAATTATTTTGGTCGAGATACACCTCATTTCCCCTGCTTTGAAGAATTGGGTTAATTATTTAAAAGAATTTGGATCATGATCAAACTAAAGAACATACAATTCACTGATTAAATTGACTCAAGACACAGCTGCTTAATGTGCTAAAATATTAGTATGAACCTCAGGGCTGCTTTGAAGAACTGCTGTAACTTCTTTAACTGCACAAGCTTCAGTAAAGTACTTTTCACCCTTTTTCTGTGAAAGTAGCATTACTTCCAGCTTACCTGTAAGAAACAATCTCACTTCAAATGAACTTGTATTTTGAGTACCCGTAGAAATTACAGCCCTGAAGGAACTCTCAAAAGTAATCTGAAGGTACTTTTAAAAGATTTGCTTTGGCTACCTGTTCTCTGGTGAAACAGGGAAGAGTATAACTTTTCAATATTGAAGGTACACTTTTTGTGTTCTGATAATTTCAAAATCTCAGTAAAAGAAAATTTTCTCATGAGCCAAATGCTATTTCAGGTGTCAATGTAACAGCATAACTATTAATTATTTACAATAATTAAGCTGAATATTTACTGCTAAATTAATTTTCTAATAAAATAGTCCTGTCCATTAAACACTACATTTCTGACAGAAAATGATGTGAAAAAGTAGCTCATAGATACTTTTCTTACGTTGTGAAATCAAGAGTTTAAATGAACTGATGTTTTAAGTAATTAGACTGCTAGAAGTTTTGTTCTGTATCTTGAAAGACTATATTATCTGAATTTCTATAGTAGTGCTGTGTGAGAAAGATAGTATTTTCAGTTCAGCAGCTAAGTGATATGAATTAACAGATCTTCAAAATCAAACCATACAACACATACCATGCACAGCTTCTCACCCCAGATAGAACATATGATAAAGGTTAGAGAAGGACAAAGATAATTGAAGTTACAGGCCAGTTTTGTATGATGCACACCCAAGTAAGTTTGGAGTCTTCCATATCCAAAAGAGGTGACTGAAGTGGCTGCAGCAATGTTTTATAAAATCATGAGTAACCCCAAAACTGTGACTAGACAGTGAATGTACACTGTTCCTTCGTGCAAAAAGGAAATGAGTAGACCAGCCTGAGGGGGACAAGAGAAAGTGTTTTTTTTTAAGCAATGGATAGAGAACTTCTGGGAAGTGCTGCCCTGGGAAAGAGGCAAGCAACATTAGCAGACTTAAAAATGGTTTGGACAACAAGCCCATCAACAGGCAGGAAAGGGAATAAGGAAAGATGTAACTTCCAGCATCCTTAATCCAACCCTTATGGCTGCTATAAGTAGAGGGGAATACCCCAGAGAAGATAGGCTCCACATGCCTTCCCAGGCTTATATGCAGTGAAGCAATGGAAGAGCTAGAGGTGCCCCTGGTCTGACCCTGACAAGCACATTTCTTGCCCTACCTGCAATAGCTACAACTCAGAAACATTCCAGAAGTACACATAAAGTCCTAGATGTTGTTTCCCATATAACAATATAAGATTTCAGTGCTTATAATGCTTCTCAAGGCTTTCCTTGAGAACATAGTTTTCCCTTTTACTGTGTGTTTTTCAGTTGAAAAACTCAATTTCCTCTTGAAGGACACACTATAACCCTCTCAGCAAAAGGAAATAGAAAGGAGAAATGAGTAAGAGTTATGCCTTTACCTCAGCCGTGGGCAGACTGGTAAGAAATGAGGAATAGCAAAAGCCATATATGTATCCTCACTATTTACAGAGGGCTGAACGTTAACAAGCAGTTTGCAACAAGTTAAAAAAAAATAAAAAATTGGTCCAATCTCATTTTCTGTGTTTCAGTTTGCTACAAATATCATTTAATAAAGAATGATTTTCACTGTGACTTTTATTTCTTCTGCAAAGAAAATTAGCAGGGGAAAATGATTCAGTCTTTTGAGAGATCTAGTTATGTTGCAGAGCTCAGCTGCCAAATCACTATAAAAGTCCCTGGGAGGTTCTTTCTGTGCAGTATGGACAAATAACGTGTAACAGTCAAGATCCTTTTAATTTAAAATAAAGCCTTGGAAATACCTAAGTAAAAATACACCAATGTTTGTGACATTGTAATGTGGCTGCACGCTTACATGTTTTTGATGAGCAAACTGAGGTTACATGAATGCTTGTGCTCTACAGAGGTTTTGTAGTCAAACCTGCTGTCCTCTAATGTTATGTAAATGTTTTGAATGAAGTATGCAATAGGGTTCAACAGGGATTACTTAAATGAGGATCTGCAGGCTAATTGCTGGAAATGCCTTGCAAAACTGTCTTGTTTTGTTGGGGATTGTTTGTTTGTTTGTTTTAGGGTTTTTTCTTCAGTTCAGTGAACATTATTCTGAAAGCAGGGAACACACACAAAGGCAACCCCAGCCACAGCTCCTCTTGACATAAATAACGGGATTACAAATTCATGTTCTCCACAAAACAAGACTTTTCTGCATGACTCCTAGGGTTTTATATGAAATTCTTTTTTTGAATCAAAGTATTTATTATTTTTGTTTCTATTTGCCAAATAAAACATTTTGATCTGAGATTCTTTTTCTGCTTACTTTTGTTTCTATTTAGGTTTCTGTCATAATTTCACTTCCTAGACACTGTACTAAAAACCCTTTTTGCAATCTTTCCCCTTGCTGGCATCTTCTTCTGCTCCATGAATGCTGACTGCCCTGCTACCTAGAACAACCTAATTTGGGAGGAGAATTAAGTAAAACTCAGAGCTTCCAGAGTGACTTTTGTTGTTTGTTTTGTTGCTTTGTCTGTTTCTGACCATACTGGTGCAAACTTGTCCACTTTTCTTGCTGCACTGTTAAGCTTTTGGGACTCCTACAAATCTCAGTCTTCCTTGTGCAGATGGTTGTCCCACTAGAGCTTCTCCTCTAGGCTGAGCTCAGTCTGTCCCAATCTGAGCTACTGCATAACACCAGGATCACAGCTTTTCACTACCCTTTGCATACTAAGCCCATGCATCAAGCTTGAGTTATGTCATGGTTTAAGTCCAGCTGGTAACTCAGAACCACGCAGCCGGTCCCTCATTCCCCCCCTCGCTTCCTCCCCCTCCTCCTGGAGGGATGGGGAGGAGAATCCAAAGAATGTAACTCCCACGGGTTGACATAAGAGCAGTCCAGTAACTAAGGTATAACACAAATCACTGCTGCTACCACCAATAATAATAATGATAAGGGAAATAACAAGGGAAGAGAACACAATCGCTCACCACCTGCCAATCGATACCCAGCCTGACCCGAGCAGCGATTTGAGCCTTCTGGGTAACTGCCCTCAGTTTATATACTGGGCAAAATGTGCTGTGGTATGGAATACCTCTTTGGTTAGTTTGGGTCAGGTGTCCTGTCTCTGCTTCCTTCCGGCTTCCCCTCTTCCCTGGCAGAGCATGAGACTCAGAAAAGTCCTTGGTCAGAGTAAACATTACTTAGTAACAACTAAAAACATCAGTGTTACCAGCGCTGATCCCAGGCTGAAAGTCAAAAACACAGCACTGCACCAGCTACTAAGAAAGAGAAAAATGACTGCTACTGCTGAACCCAGGACAGGTAAGAAGGAATTTGGAGTATAATTTATTTTGTCTGACTTGTGATAGCTGCAGAACAAAAATTCACAGATGAGTCAGTTGGCCAAAACTGCCTTTGCAGTCACCAGGGCAAAATGCACACTTTCAACTTAAAATTCATATTACTATTTTCACTGTCCAATTTGGACAGACACAAACCATGTCCCCAGTACGCTTCTATCTCTACATTGTTTGTCCACAGAAAAGAAGGTGACTAGCTCAGTTTGCCAGTCATCAGTGTCAAGATTTGACCAGACAGGACTCATCTTCATTGTTAAGTGACAGAAAATCCATTGAGATTCCAGGAAAACTGTTCCAGTGCTTGAGCATCTACTCTATCTTGAAAAATTCTGAATTATTTCAGCTTTGGGCTTTTGATATGGTTGTTTGTTTTTTTTTTTTTTCACTAGACTAAGGAGAAAATCTACTGTCAGGCACATCTTGCCTCATCTGTCCTCAAATAATAGCTATTCTTTAAAATTATAAACTAGTATAACCTACATTATCTATGAGAAGTGACTGTTTAAATTGATACAGCAAGGCTTAATCTGATGTAGGATGTGTCATGAGGGCTAATTGTCTAAGCAGCAATAAAAAGTTAGGACTCCCAGGTGCAGTAACAGTAGAATAACCTGGATTTCAGTTCAGACATTACATGCAGACTTCTGTACCCCAAACCCACAGAGCAAGTGGGTTTGAGCCACAGCTCTGCTCCCCTTGCAAAGAGGGGGAGAGCACAAGGCTGAAATGTCTCCAGGTTAGATGGTAAATGAGGCAAGCAATAGCCATGGCAAAGAAGATTCAGGAGATTTTCAAACACAGAAAAGGCAATGAGAGATTTCCTGTCCATGTGTCAGGTGAAACAGTAATACCTGGGTCGTGTTCCAGAGACCACTTCCTCCAGATGCTGCTGTTTTGTCTTACAGGGGCAAGCTCCCCAGTTCCCCTGCACAGAGCCCTGGCAGCATTTGGAGCTACAGCTTCATGAGAAACCAATCATTCCTATTATAGCAACACTTTTTCTTCCCTTTTCCATCATCTCTGGTTCAGGGACAAAAAGCATACTTACATTTAGAGCTTAAAATACTAAGCAAAGGGCTTGTTCCTTTACTTTTTAGTTTAAAATATCTCAAAACATTTTTGTGTGTTATAACAGTTATATAACAGCAATAATCTAACCCATTAAATCACCAGGTAAAGCGCAGCCAACCAAGAGGACATGTAAGCCAATTAATCTCAAAATTCAAGCTATTATTTGGCAGCTGAACACTAACACTTCACTAGCACTTTTCACTGCAGAACTGCCATAGATATATCTGCTAAATCTCTGTCAACACACAGCTTGAAGGTGCAGAGCAGTTGTATTTCTAAATGTTCCAAAATGTGTTACTTTTGCTCATTTTGCTTGTAGTAAGTGAGTTTTCTTTCATAATAAACACTTCTTAAAACAGCTAAGTAAAACTAGATGAGACAATCTCATTCAGAATTAATTTCAGGGTAGTCATTGTCCACAAGATTTTAGAAATATCTTTTGTCAACGTGTTTTCCTGGCCTAACAAATGATACCTGGATAATTAAGTGGGCAATCAACTTGGAAATCTATATGCCATTAAAGAAAGAAGAATGGGCTTCTTTTTGGCAGAACATAAAAGACAACTCAAATATGTCCATGAATATTAAGTACTTTGTCTCCTTTCAAGACTTCATTCAGCTACTGGTTCTCATCAGGAAATAGCTTTTCATTACTGTATCCTTGTGCTTTCTAAATGAAATCAGTTAAGTACCCAAATAAACCACCTCGATTTCTGAAAATGCTTCTGAGCTACAAAATATACAAATCTACACCTGAGGAGAAATAATTACCTCAGAACTAGAAAATGAAAGCATTTCATTCATCAGCTGCTGAATAACTTTTAAACACTGGCTTGCGTGATTTATGTAACTTTTGTGTGCCATTTTTTTTCCTTATTTAAAACATGATTTGTAGATCATATGTCTTGATACCATTATAAGAAAAAGATTCATTGTACTGAGGCAGAGGCCCAGTGCTCCGGTTAGGTTGTTCCGGACTCGTAGACTTTGCCTTAAGATGAAGAACGACACTTCAGGGGAAGACTGAAATTTACCTTGAAGCTACTCTAACTTACAAATCCACTTCACAGTCTTACCATCCAGGAAAGAAGAAATGCAGCATCACTGAAAGGAATAGGATTTAGGCAGAATGCCTCTGGACTTGCAAGCCCAAGCACATTCAAATTCAGTTATAGTTTACTTTTTCATTGTTGTTAACGTATTCCATGCTAAGATATCCAAGCACCATTAATACAAACAGGAAACCGTTTTCCTCTAGGAATATCAGCGCAAGTAAATAAATGGGGTGTCCTTATGAGTGCAAGACTGCTCAAGAATATTTTCCCAAGGCAACAGTGTCTGATGCGAGATGCTGTTTGTTCGTGGTCTTGCTCTGCCTCTGGCCCCAAGAAAGAGCAGTTCAGATGCGGATAGCAGTCACAGACAAAGAAATCCTAACAGACTGATAGAACACAAGAGAAAAAGGTGACTGGGTTGATGGCTACTGCAAAAATGTATGCCCAGGCACTGGCAGTTTGCATTAGCAGCTGCAAGATTTGTCAGACCGTGTGCCCACAAAATCTTGATTACACTGCAAGAGTATCACAGTGCTCTCCACAGCTGAAATTATTGAGTTCAAAGTAACCCTTCTCCCCTGTGGCTCAAGTTAGAAAAAACTTTAGTCCATCAGTATATTGTCTGAATAGTCACCAACCTATGGGTTTGTGCCTCTTCACTGGGAAAAGGAACAACTATTATGTTTACAGATGAGAAACAGAGGGACTTGAGCCAGGATCTAGGGTGTGTAACCAGGTGTTTGTATATCACAGTCACAGTGTGGCTCTGCAGCAAATTAGGGTGGCCCACAGGCACTTGGCTGGTAATTCTCTGAGGGCGGACACCTCCGGGGGTCCCCTCCTCCCTTCATGTGCTTTGGAGGGAAGTGCAGGTAGTATGACAGCTAAATTTTAAATCTTGAGGTTTAAAAGAGATGATTCGTCTTCTGAGTGGTAACATCCAAGAACATACAGAAAGCCAAGGACTGAATGGGAGCAAACCCAGAAATCAGGTGCTGGTCCAGTGCTTTTGTAACACAGATGACATGATTCTCATACAGAAAGGAAAACTCAGTCTATTGAGAGATCTTGTCCAAAAAAACCCCATGTGAGACAGTTATCTGGTATGTAATCAAGAGTGAAATGCTAGAGATGAACCAAAGGCTTTGATGGGAAGAACAAAGTGATGTATATCTTTTTTGTGGCTGTCACTTCCCTTGACAGCTATGGCCTATCTCCTCTGTCTTGTTACAAATTATGTCAAAGCATTTATTTTCTTCCTTATATCTAAACATCTGAGCAATGAGAAACGAGGAAAATAATAAATCCAGATGTGACCAGTGGAAATATCATTTGATAGGTCCTTTGCTATGTGAAGGAAGACAGAATTCAGATCATAAGAAGATATTAATCAGAAAGTGTAAAACGGGACAAAAGACAGAAAGCGCTAAAAGTAAAAAACAAACAGTCAACCCCCACAAAACCCTAGTAAAGTATTCCAATTAAGCCTCTACGCTTCCCCTTCTAAACAGTTGAAACTAACTCTCATTTTATTTACTGATACGGGATGACAGATCTTTTCTTTCTTCAAAGCTATGAATTCTCACTTTCTGGATATGAATCACTCCATTTCATTAACAACAAGCAGCTGATTGCTGCCATCTTAATTGTAGCCAAAACATTATTTTCAGTAACTGCAAATAACAGGGTATGTTGACTTGCAGAGAAATGTGACATGCTTGGTATTTCTGAATTATAAAGAGAAGAAAGAAAATATACTGGAGTGACATAACTAAACTCAATGTTACTATTCCAAACAAAACTGTACTACTGTAAATAGATAACGAGAGCTTTTGTCAAAAATTGAACCCACTAGCTTTTCAAATAAACATAATTCAGTGTATAAATCACTGATTAATTTCGTTTGAACAAGCTGCACAGCAGCCCAAAGGCAGTAGAAAGCTTTAGGGAGATCTCTAAAGAGATCTACTCCCTAGTTGGGTAGGCTTTCCTCAGCATATGTGCCAGTGCTTTACCCACGTACAGAGGAGACTTGCAACAACACTTTTCACTGTCCCATAGTAAAAAGCATGTTCTATTTTGACCTCCTTGTCTTTTCTTTCTGACCTTCACATGGAAAGTTGCCGGTTTGGGGAAACTAAAGCATTTCTCAAGGATCTGAGACCTGGAGGGCCACAGCTGCTGTGTGCACGCATCAGAGCAAACCCAGTAGGGGATGATCAGCAGCACAAAATAGAGCCTAAAATAATTTTTAGCCACAGAATAACAGCTGACAGGAGAAAACAAAACCAGAGGCACCTGCACACTGTCTGGCAGGCAAGCCTTGGCAGGTCATTTCATGCCAGTCTTTGGAGCAGGTTATTTACTCACTACAGGCTACAGCCTGTAATGACAAGTCTTCATTTGACTGCATTGTGTGTTGCCAGCAAAATGCTGAGGATTTTAGTGTCTCTTGGCATTCATCTTGACAAAATCCCATTTTTTTCTTGTCTAAGGAAGTTTGTGTTCAGAAGTGTCACACTGAAGGTAAGAGCTTTTTTGAAGAGAGCTTTTCTTAACCTTTAATGTATCAGGGACCAAAACATTGGTGTTCAGGAGCCATGCATCAGAATACCTTCAACTTCTCCAGGACAAGGCGTAGATGCTAAGTGTCATTTACCAGGTGTGTAACGCCATCACTGTGCACCACCAACCCCTCCTCAAGGCAGAGATGCAACGTAAATACTTTTGCATGGGGTGCCCAGAGATGAGTCTCTTTTGAGGCAAGAAATCTTCTTACCTTTTTGGTGTGGTGCCAGCTTGTTCTTTTGCACTGCCTGTACTCTTAAGAGAGCTTAAGTCTCCTTGTTTTATTGACTGCCTTTAAGCCTTCTACTTTTTAATTTCCAAAAGGCACAACTCCTACGCTGTATTACAAAACTCTGATGCAACTGCAGATTATCCTGTATTCCCATTTGTATATCAGCCCTTGAAAAAAGAGCAAATGATGCCTGCTGAGTTCTCTTCCTTGGCAGCTGTTTACTGTTTGGGGGACTGATTATCTCTATGTACTGCTGTATGAGGCTTCTTCACACATGCTTGTCCCAGCCGGCCATGCCCTGATGAGCTAGGGGTGGTTGCTGCTTGGGGCTGTGCATAGACCCATGGGAGGCACCTTCCCAAGATAGCTCTGCCGGCAGTGCGCTGGTACACATCCTACCTCTTTCCAACCGTATTCAGGAGGAAGAGAATTCCCAGCCCTGACTTCATTGGCATCCAGGACTTATCCTAACAAATAACAGAAAAGTGTCTGTTTCAAAAAGTACGGCTAGGATGTTTTGTGTCCCAGCAAGTCGTTTCTAGCTGTACATTCATTTACCAGCAATGGTGACATTCCTGCTTTTCTGATTATATTTATTTACATCAGGCATGTAAAATTCATACAATTCATACAGCTCTGGAAGAAAATGTATAGGAAAGAACATTAATTAATTTCCAGAGTCAGCACCACACATAAAGCCTCCAGCATTTTCCACTTCTGGATTGATTTAGGTAGATGCAAAGTCACTTAAGGTACCAGAACTGCATGATGCAAACAGCAGCTGCACACAGTCTGCAGAGACTTCATTAAACACTAATGAAAACAGACAAACCAGGGAAAATGCATCAAAATTTTTGGAAATAAGAAAAGTACTGAGAGGGCTGAGTGACAGAAAAGCACAGGAGTTCTGCTTGCAATTTATGTTAATTTCTTAGAGGAGCTCTTGAGACAGAGCAAACAGAACCTGTGGGCGTTATTTTTACCAAATAATTTCTGTTAAATTAACACTTTTTGCACAACAATTTTACATTAACCGTAAAATTGAATTGTGATGAGGATGTTCAAAGGCAAGGTACAACAAGGCAAAAGATACATTTGTGATACAAATGCAGTCTGTGAGGAATTTAGGGGAAAGAAGAATCACAAGATCTATATGCAGAGAGCTGGTACTCTGGCATACGCATGTCTTTTGCGCCTGGTCAATACAATCACCCAACATGCATAACTAAAATTGTCTCTGTGCCCTTTCTCTTAGCTAAAATACGATTTGCTATAGAGTCACAGTTCCCTGACTCAGGCTGAATTGGCCCTGCTGAAATCAAGCAGTTTACGCAGGGAGAAAAAGTTTCAGACTTTGCTCAGTTTTTAGCAAATTTTCTCTACTTGAAAATGCATTAGATTTGGTTCAAGGGATTCAAAATAGTCTGGGCCAACTTTTATCTTCTAGAGATGAGTTTATTCATCTCAGTGGAAAAAGGTGAGTCATTTCTTTCCTCCCTCAGATGATAAGCCATAGACTGTGATGAGAGTTGGAATTTAGCATCATAGCCAGTAACAGCAGCATAATTAAATCCGGTTTTAGTGGGAGGTAGCATACAAATACACAGTAGATAAAGTAGCGGCAGGCCAGAAAAAAATGTAAATAGAATATAAATTGCTTTTTATTCTTTAAAATATGTTTTACCATAAAAGCAAGTTATTTTTCATTAAGCATTTTGTCTCCAAAGCAGAGAATAGCAGTAGAGTGCAGACCACGTAGATTCATTTCTGGATATCAATTTGTGTTCACTGGCAATGTGAACAATGCTATGTGAACAGTGCCTCAAATCCCACAGACTCTGATATTGTATAGGATCTGAAGCAGAGCTGTGCTTCCACTGAAGTCGTGCTACCAGAATTTTATTACTGTAGTTAAAATGTAAATATATTCTGTAACAAGCAGGTCTGTTAGCTTCTTGGCTGAAACTTTCTGGGGTGAACAGTTGAATGATTACTTTATTTACAGCAGAAAATGAATTCTTTTCTCATACTGTATATCACTGGACCTGTCACTTGGCAAGGTGCAGTAACTACCTAAATTCTGCAGAGAATCTGGATTTGCCATCAGCAGAAAATACCCGATGACCTTATTTTCATCATAAACTTTCCCTCACTTGAAGAAACACCTGGAAATACCTACACAAGGAACTTTTCTTATCGCAGTATAACAATCCTCTGAGCATTTTAATCACCAAGCCCTTTATTAGGAAGCTATGTTACTTTTTGGTAACTTCACCTATTTTACTTTCTCCATCCTTCAGAAGATTTCAGAAGGTAAGAACGAAACTGCTTGAGTATATATTAGATCACCTGCTTTAGTGGGGGCCCCATCTTCTCTCTGAGATTTGGAGAAGCCTCTTGGATGGGAGGAAGGTGTTTTTTCAGGCAGTGCTTGGAAAGAGTTGTATGAGCACAGAAGAGTTCTCCAGCCCCACCAGAAACAGACCACAGTTTCTCTTTCACTACTTTGGTTTTTAATACTACCACACCTGCAAGCTAGGAAAGCTTTGATTCATTTCTGTCACCAAACAAACAACAGCAAATTCAAGTGAGATGCATGCACCTCAGCCAACAATGGCTAAATCAGAGTTAGGAAATGAGCTTTTTTTGATGATTGGATGGATGTCGAGGGCCGGGAATTATATAGAAAGCTATGAGTCCCTAGCAGTCCTGAGAAACACAATGCAGGAAAGTCCTGATTTTCACTCACACAGAATGGAGAACCTGCTGGTTTCCTGGGGAAGAATTCTAGTGTTACCTCCAGCCTTTGCAACAAAAATGTCCACTGCAGTCCTGGGAATAGGAGGAAATGGTTGAATTTAGCCTAACTGCAGTCTATAAATGCAGTGCATTATTCATTCAACAGCAGGTCTTAAAAGGCTAATGTTCTGAACAGCTCTAGGTGTAAAAGACTCTAAGCTATAGTTAAAACCACATCCAAAAGTGGTGAAATTCCTAGGGAAAGGCAGAATGAAAAGCACTAAAAAAAAAATCAGTGGAGCAGCTGTAAGGCTAAGAACAGACTGGAAAGGATATTTCTGCAGAAAGCAGTCCCACTCTGGGAACCATGCAACCGAGCCACGCAACAATTCCTGCAACCACAGCTGAGAAACATTGATGGCACAGAGTGGTTTGCCCAAGTTTATGTGATTCATATTTGCATGAGCAAATCAATGCGCATGCAGCCATGGCCATGACTACCCTGCTTGAGGAAGCAGCTCATAAAAGAGGGTGAAATACACTACTACATCTTCTAAGAATGGGACTTGAGGAATTTAGACACCCAAGCCTAAGAACACACTGCAAAAATCTGCTTGTCCAGCAATCACATAGAGACATTTGTGTTTTCAATAGCAAAGCTCTTGGGGTGCTCGGGAACACACAGAAACACCCCAGTCTAGTGCTAGATCCTGCTGAAGGTCTCATGTGATTGGAAAAGAATTAAGAGAGTCACTGAACTCCACCTCACTCCTGGGAGAGCCTTGTCCAGGAAAATGCTTGATAAGCATGGATAGCAGAAACCATGGCTGCCATGGTGGCCTTCTTTCAAACATGTGCTTGAAGGAAGGTCCCACTTTTCACAGCAACCTAGTTGGATGGGAAGACTCTTGATGAAACTAGAGCACAAGCAGAGGTGCAAGATTCAGCAAGCCAAAGGGAGACCAAGCCAGTGGTTATAATATTTCCTGGTCTCTGATCCAATGCCCAGGATTGTTCACATTATTGTGTATATACGTAACATTTTCCTTGAAATGAAATGCATGGGTCTCAATTGCCAAGCTGATTTGCTTCGGATTTTTATTACAATTGGTAGTCAATAGGAGAAAACAAACAAAAAACCAAACAAAACCAACAACAGCAACCAAAAAAGAAAAACCCACCAAAACAAAACCATCCAACCAAAAAAACCCCACAAATCAGAAAAACAACAGTCATAAATTACAATTACAAGCCGAAGTTAGCAAATTTATTTCAGACAAACTCCTCACTTGATCCAGACACTACTTCCCTCTCTATCTCAGCCGTCACCTTCATTCTCCTTCTTCCCTATTTCCAATAGCCTTGAGACTCTGTTCTTCTCCCAAGAGGCACAAGATATTTGATAAGGAGGTGAGATCCTTACAGGATCCCAATGCTCACCAAGGACTGCTGAAAAGTCCTAGACATCTAGTCACTTGCAGGATATACTACAGGATCTGAGTATTTAGCTGTTGGGCACTGCAAACCTGGGCTCAGTGGTATGCAGAATATGCAGGTATCGTCCGTACATATAAGAAGGAAGAAATACCACAGAGAAGAGAAAGGAAAAGGAAAAAAAAAAACCAAAAAACCAGTGAAGACAGGGAAAGGAGAGTTAGAAGCCCTCTGTAGATCTAGTGTGGGTGGGATATTGAGCAATATTGATTGAAAGAGCAAATTAAAGGGAAAGCACAAAGGTGAGAGAAAACATTTTCTTTAATGCTAGTGATAGGATTTTGGACCTTGAAGAGCATTTTTTCCTTGGAAAAAGTGGTCTTCAAATGAAGCTGTCTGAATGGCCAGGTCCTTTTGCAGAAGACTGGATGAAACACAGAGCTATAGGGGAGGAGCATGCAAAGAGAAAGCTTCTGCTAGGAAACCTTGTCTAATATAATACAATCATACGAAGTGAAAGACATATGCGCTCTGTTGCTGAGCAATTATCTGTTCTATTATAAGAGGCCAAGAAGTTCTGCTATCTATATGTTTCTGGCAAGGATCTATGTGATTAACTGCAACCATAACCCAATTTGGAATCAGCTCTTGTAATTAACTCTGTGTGGCACTTCATCTGCATCTGATTATGTCCAAAAGGGAATCTCTTGGACATTGCTAGCTCTGCCAAGCATCTTTTGACTTGCTACAAAAATGTTGCTCTGCTGTAAGAAAATTATTGCACTTGAGTGATTGTGTTCAGTTCTCCTCTCTCTAAATAAGAAATGCAAACTAGAGGAAAAAGCAGAATCATGGAATCATTTAGGTTGGAAAAGACTTGTAAGATCATTGACTCTGACCATTAACCTAGCACTGGCAAGTCACCACTAAACCATGTCTCTACATGTCACAGCTACATGTCTCTTAAATATCTCCAGGGATGGCAACTCAACCACTTCTCTGGGTAGCTTGCTTCAATGCTTGACAACCCACGGGATGCAAAATAGCAAACATGATAGTTTTCCTGATTAAAATGAACTAAGACACACCTCATCATCTGAACTCCAAATTCACAGGACCTCTCATGCTTTAGAAGTATTCCTGGGAGTAAAAATTTTCAAAAACTCTTTCCAGATTTCTCTCAGTTGGCAGCACATTGAAGAGAGCTTTGTTAAGGAGATCTGTGTGTAAAGCCCAAGGTAGATACACTGAAATATATTTAAGCAGGAGTAAAGCTCTGGTATCTCCATCTGGTTTTGTTCAGTGTATTATTCTCTTCAGCTGTTCACATACAGAAACATGGAGAAGGGACCAGATCTCTTCTAGCTTGGCATTTCTGTTACTGCAGAAATAAGCAGATGAAAGAGAAACTTGAATGTGATGAGCTGTGGATGGATCAGGGTTGTGCTGGTTTTTGAAGGAGGAAAAATCTAGCATCCAGCCCTGGAAAGTCTCAGAAGCTGCTGATGGGGAAGGTAAGACCTAGGCTCAAGTCTTGCTCCCCCTGAGGATAGGCAGACTGGGTAGTACCTGTGACTTGTGATGGGATCATCTCTGACTAATCACACTGACATCCTTATAAAAACTTAAAACCTTAGAAAAGCAGTTTCATCTGAGCATTTTATTGCTGAAGTGAAACAGTGCTCTTTTCCACCAATGATTCAGCTTGCCTTGTTTAAACATCACCTCAGGGACAGAACCAAAAAACAACCTTTTAAGCCGTCCTCTTAAGCATCATTTTAGCTGTATTACGTATTGGTTCCCAAGCATTTCTTAATCTTATTGATTAAAACGTTAGGGTATCTAATTATTATTGGCAACACAAATCTCTCTGTTATATCAAGCTTATATCAATGCTCATTATTACGTTACCAAAGGTTATACTATTATTATTACCATTTAACCTCATACTCTAATTAATCAAAAACAGTTGCAGCAAATGACACAAACATAGTAACTCAACATTTCTTTGTTTCCCTTGCTAATCAACAAATAAGGTCATTATTCATCTTCTGGGTAACAGAACTGCATTTCTGTATCTATAACATTCAAAGTTCATTCTCCTTACTTAAACTCTACAGAATTGTATTTCTGCATGGATTTGTTCAAATTAAACTGTTCAAATTAAATTATTAAGACTAAATTTCTGAATTGTTAAGACTAAATTTCTAAAACTGGGAAACAACAATATTGGGATTATACTGACAGCTATCAATATACAATTTGTTTAATCTATATCAATATCAAGCTCTACTGATAAAAATTTTCTCCTTCAGCTAATTCCCCTTCTTATATGTAAAGTCTAATAATAAAATATACCCCAAAATCTATATGAAAGGAAAGGGAAAGAGAGAGGAGAGAAAGAGAAAGTAAATGGAGGAGGGTAGCCTTGCCTATACCTTCTAAAGAGTTTACAGTCATCTATTGCAGCACTCCAGGTATGCAAGTCATCCCACCATGTTCCTGTGATGGCAACACTGTCATAGGTTTCCTACGCAGTGCCTTCCAGCTCCTCCTGTTTGTTGCCCATGCTGCAGGCACTGGTGTAGATGTGCTTCAGTTGGGCTGCCACCTTTTTGGGGGAGAAGCCTTAATTCCTACATGACCATCCTCAAGCACTTGCATGATTTCTAACACATCAGTAATCTTTGCATCTTTGCCACCTCATGGATCTCCATCCCTTACTGAGACAGCAGACCAAAGGACCTTGCAAGCACACCGTCCCACAGACGTTGGCATGCTGACCCCAGGCTCATCTCTAGTGAGCCTGTCTTAACTTTCCACCTTCAAATTTAGTCTAAAGCTCTTTCAATGAGCCCTACTAACTCCTGTGAAAAGATACTTTCCTCCATTCTCTCCCTTTATGTCATTAAACAGTAAGCTATTTCTAACATTAAAAGTATAAGCTCCTTTCCAACAAACTGGCTTGATAATCCCCCCCCTTTTGTATATCCTAAAGCATGTACTTCCCATGCTTGTATTTGCATAAATATAAGCGTTGCACAGATGTTTTTTATCTAGCAGGGTTCCATAAGGAACCTGACAGCTTGCTCTCTTTTAATTCCTAAAACATCTATTTTCCTCAAAGCATCCTCTTCCACACTAGCTTCCTGAATCATTTAGCAAAGGTGACACCTTTTTCAGTCCACCTTGGTGTTGTGGGTTGTGGGTGTGTCACAGCTCCAAGCAGATGGCTACAGGACCCTGCGTGGCTCTGCTGAGGACCCCCGCAACTTAGCAAGGGGCAGGGAGCCAGAGGAGTCAGCAAAGAAGGTCTGTGGAGCAATGAGGAGAAGGAGCCCTGCAAAGGGGTAGATGGTCTAGGTGTGGTACCCACTCCCACCACTGCTTCTGTATTTTACCCTGAGCCTTTCCATTAATAGATTTGTGCAGTGCCTATGAAGAAGAAACCTGAACACAGGACCTTCCCATCCTCATTGAACACCCACATCCCTCATTACAAAGCCATGCTCCCACACATTCATGCCCTGTGAATCTTATATTTTCTGCCTTCTCCCTCATCCTCTTTCCACCTAATCTCTCATCTAAAAAATGTGAGCAGTGTTTCTAGTCCTGCTCTGCCTTGAATGCTGCTCTCCCATTTCCCAGCAAATGCTTTGATCAAAGAGTGTTATGCAAGCAATAGCTTGCTTTGTCAAGCTACTCCTAAATTACCTGACTATCCAAAGGAACTAGTGAACAAAATTGACCATGAATTTAATCTAAATGCACTGCCTTGAACAGAAGGAACATACACTTTAGGTATGCATAGCAGTATATATGAGCACATACCTAACATACAACACAATGCAAAAATTAGACTCAACAACAGCCAAAATGAGGGGAAGGGGACAGGAAAATTCAAGGTGATTTCAGGATCACAGGATTGTGTAGGGAGACATGTACAGATCTGGGAAAGTTCATTGTAACTTGTTTTGATTTGTTCCATCTCTTGAGTAGTGCTTGCTGCTCTCTCTTCTCCTTCACCACTTTCCCACTTCACGGCAAAAATGAGCTTCAATGGCTAGGGAAAAAAACCCAGACATTTAGAAGTTTCCTCTTGTACTGCTGGGCACTTCAGCTTTTTGAAGGTGCTTTATAGATCAAATTTTTATTTCATCTGGTAAAGTTTGAGACTCAAGGAATTAATTCCTCTCAGAAATAATGGGTTTAAGCTCAGAAGCTCTCATAGTGTATGTGTATTTTCCTGACTAAATTTCAGTAGGATAGTATTCCAAATATCCTGTACTGCATAGATGAAAGTCAAACGATAAATGTCATTAATTTCCAGGAGACAATGCTTTCCTTTCTTGTTTAATTATTACACAATTGCTTTTTATTTTATGTATTTCAAACAGCAAATGATAGCATTGTGTGAGTACCAAGATAACTATGGCTTAACGGCTTATTAATGTACATACAACACTACATGGCTTATCAGAAAGAAAATGTAAGAATATTTCAATCCTTCTTATGTCTGTGTAATCAGATACTAGATCCTGAATAGCTGTAGTATACTCCAAATCATACTTCAGCTGGCGTACAGCTGGAATATATGAACTTCATATGCTGCTAAAAGTTGGCCCTTGTCTCTAGTCCTTCTTCTACGTTGTCTTCTTTTTGCTTTCCAGTTATACATTTCAAATTTATGTTTCTGAACTTCATTAAAATGCCCTGAAATGGTTCTTCAATAACTTCACATCTTAAAAAAAAAAAAAAAAAGAAAAAAACTCCAGTCATCATGCCTATAATTTAAATACATCTTATGAGTTAGGGTGCTAATATTTCATATTGCCATCTTAACAGAAACTGAAATGAGTAAAGTGGTGAAGCGTAAAACAGCAACACAACTAAATAAATTGATATTTTTTGAATCATAATGGAACAGCAGTCACACATAAAATTGATCCATGTGGAACACAAATGGAGCATGAGGTTGGACTTGATGATTTTAAAGGCCTTTTCCAACCTTGTTGTGGTTTAAGCCCAGGCCGTAAATTAGAACCACGCAGTCTACTTCCCCCCCCAACCCTTTCTTCCCCCCATTCCTGGAGGGACAGGGAGGAGAATCGAAAGAATGCAACTCCCACGGGTTGAGATAAAAACAGTCCAGTAACTAAGGTATAACACAAATCACTACTGCGTTGACCGATAACTCTGTCACCCAGCAGCAATCTAGCCCTTCCGGGTAACTCCCAGTTACATCCCGGGCATGACGTGCTGTGGTATGGAATACCTCTTTGGTTAGTTTGGGTCAGGTGTCCTGTCCCTGCTTCATCCTGGCTTCCTCTTCTCCCTGGCAGAGCATGAGACTCACAAAGTCCTTGGTCAGGGTAAACATTTGAGCAGTAACTAAAAACATCTGTGTTATCAGCTATGTTCCCAGGCCGAAAGTCAAAGCCACAGCACTGCACCAGCTACTAAGAAGGAGAAAAACTGACTGCTACTGCTAAACCAGGACAGTATCCACCCCTTATTCCATGCCATTCACGTCATGCTCAGATCACACATTTTCCATATACCCTCACTCTCATCTCAGTGCACTCTTATCTTAGTGCACAGACCAATCCCTATAAAGCTGCTGAGTCCATTCGGTCCATGATGTTGGGCTCCATCTCTTGTAACAGTCTTTCAGAGCAGGAGAGGCTGTGTGCAGTGTTCACACTCGTGAATAACCTGGGCAATAGTGTCCATTGCAAAGTCCACCCCTCGATCATGAGTCCATCTCTATGTTGCATCTCTGCCCTGATGGCCTGAAGTGTCATGGGCCCACCAGGCTCAAAATAATTCACCCTCTCCTCCAGCAGTCTCTGCAGCTTGTCATTGGGGACTCCATACAGCTGCCTTTCATCTCCGACGCTTCCAAAGCACTGGAGGGGCCCAGTGGACTAGATACTCACCCATATTGTCCCACACACCCTGACACTCATGACTGTCCAGCCTTGGAGAAAACCTCTCGGTCCCCCTATATCATTGTCTAACCCCAGACAAGACCCAAACCCGACTCTGCTTAACTCTTGAGATCAGACGTAATGGTTGTGGACAAAACACACTCTGTATGCGTGCCAACATGGTGATCCCCATCACAATCAGCAGGCAGGTCCCAAGGGTACCCAAAGGCCATTCAAAACCTTCAGAACTCTCAAATGATGCCGCTGTACTTGTCACTGGGGCTAGTGTAGCTGCTGTGCTTGCCGGCCCTCTCACCACCAGCTTCTCTTTTTCTGAGTCCAGATCTTCCTCCTCTGCCTTGCTCGGAAACGCTGCGTGGTCTCCTGCATCCTTGACCTGTCCTGGGTGCCCAAGGCTGGACCCAGCCAGGGCTTCCATAGGTGGTATCTTGCTGTCCGCATCCTCCTGGGGCTCAGGCTCGCGGGGCTCAGCAGGCGGCTGCTGGGGGATGCTCTTGGCCGCCACAGCGCTGGGCTCGGCCGTGGGGCTCAGCTCCTCCGCCACCTCCTCCCGCTGCTCAGCAGCCGCCTCCTTCCCCTACTCGACCGCCCCGACCTCCTCCACAAAAAGGGGAAAGCACTTGGTGGGGATGATGGAAGGGGTGAGATTGTCTTCGAACTCTCAGAGTTTATGAACCATTTCATCCACTGTTAGTGGTACTACGTCATTCCAGGTTACTGTTGCCAATGAATGGGCATATGATGACGGTGCATTCCGTGTAAGTTTTCGCCACATGGGTCGTGTACATTCGACTTCATCTGGGTCTGTGGGTATATCCCCGTTATTCGGTTTGATGTGATAGATCATCTCTACGATGGCTGATTCCCTCAGAGACTGGATGCCTTTGTCTAAAGTAGTCCACTTGGCCGAACGACTCGTCACATCGTCCTTGTATGGAAACCTTTCTTTCACAGCTGCCAAGAGCCGCCTCCAAAGACTGAGGGACTTTTTCTCTCTTGCAATTGCTTTGTCAATTCCCCCTTCTCTAGCAAGTGATCCCAGCTGCTTGGCTTCCGTACCTCCTAGTTCGTGACCACTGGCCCCATTGTCCCAGCATCGTAGCAACCAGGTGATGATGTGCTCCCCTGGTTGACGGGGAAAATCCTTTCGCATATTCCGTAGCTCGGTTGAGGTCCGAGGTCGAGAAGTCACCTCTTCTTCTTCTTCTTCATCATGGGATGATGACTCCTGATCAGGTGGTGGCCTGGGTGGTGAATACATTGTTTCTTCATCTTGCTTCACCCTTCTTGCCTCTTTTTTGCTTTTTCTCTTGCGTATGGGGGCAATCGATATTGGTACGAATTGGTCCTCTGGTTTAGCTGCAGTCATTATCACTGTGCTTTGAGTAGCAACTGTACTTGTCGCTGGGGGTGGTGTAGCTGCTGTGCTTGGAGCTGGGGTAGCTGCACTGTCTGTTGCAGTTGAAGTTTGAGTAGCAACTGTACTTGTCGCTGGGGGTGGTGTAGCTGCTGTGCTCGGAGCTGGGGTAGCTGCACTGTCTGTTGCAGTTGAAGTTTGAGTAGCAACTGTACTTGTCGCTGGGGGTGGTGTAGCTGCTGTGCTCGGAGCTGGAGTAGCTGCGCTGTCTGTTGCTTCGCCCTCAGATCCAGGGACATTTTTTCCCTTTTGAAGGTGCTGGATAGTGTTGAACAAGGCCCGGTAAGCATAGGCCAAGCCCCAGCACGTTGACATGATTTGTCCCTCTCTGGTATGACCAGGATGACAGCACACCTCATTTAAGTGTTTTACTAATTCTTCTGGATTCTGCACTTGTTCGGTGGTGAAATTCCAAAGCACTGGAGGGGCCCACTGACCTAGATACTTGCCCATACTATCCCACACACCCTGCCACTCATGGCTGTCCATGGGGACAGCCTCGGGGAAAATCTCTCGGTCCCCCTATATCATTGTCTAACCCCAGACAAGGCCCAAACCCGACTCTGCTTAACTCTTGAGATCAGACGTAATGGTTGTGGACAAAACACACTCTGTATGCGTGCCAACATGGTGATCCCCATCACAATCAGCAAACAGGTCTCAACAATATTAAAAGGCCATTCAAAAACTTCAAAACTCTCAAACGATGCTGAAATGGTCTGGGAGGGGCACTGGGAAGGTAAGAGAATGTCTCCTTCATAGGTTGACCACCCAGGAAGGAGAAAAAAGATGTGTAATTGCTAAGCACTTGTATTATATACTTCCCAAAGTATAAAGGTGGTGACCACACTGGGAACATAAGCCAGACCAGTTTCATGATCAATGATTCTATCGTATTACAAGTCATTACCATAAAATACAATGAGTCAATGACCTTAGCCCAAGCCCCACACTTGAAAAACACTAACACAGCAAATACCGGCTCTAAAATACAACTCTGTAGACATATAGGGAAAAAATGGAAGGATCAGGGCCAGACTGCCTTGTTCCTTCCCTATGTGTGAACCTACTTGATTCTATGAGGAAAAGCCTGTCAGGCAGCATCCATTTCCTAATTGCCATTAGGGAGGCGAGCTGTCCCAAGCTGGCAGTTCCCAGATGGCTCTGCCAGTGCTTTGCTATACTGAGATGATGCAGTGGCTGGGAAGAGGCAGGGGCAGCAGAAAGGGGAGGGATGTGGCAGTGTGTGTGTACCAGAAACCCAGTAGAGCAAGCTGGTAGCTTGAAAGAGCTTCTGCATTAGGTGATGTGTCAATATTGCTTATCTGGACTTGGAGTTTGCCTTGCTGTCAGCCTCCCAGTGGGTAGGAAGGGCCCAGAAGGAGCCCCTGCGTCTGCAGGGTAGGGCAGGGAGCTCTGGTAGAGACAAGAAGGGAGAAGAGCAAACACGTAGTGAGTCCTTACAGGGGCCCCACATGGAAAACCACTAATTACCTTGTGAGCAGGTAGGAGTGCAGGCTGTTTTATTGACAGTGAGGTATGTTTTCTTTTAAAATGCTTTTCTCCTAAATGATGCTTTGCTCTAAGGAAGCTCTTCAGTCACCAATTATGACTTTTCTTGTAGCCGGAGAGAACAAAATTATGAAATGGGAGCCTAAATCAGATTCACCAGGATAACCACGTTTTACCCCAGGGAAGAGCACCGTCAAGCCCACTCACAGAGTGGCAGAATCAACTAATGCTGTTCTCAGAAAAAATGAAGCAGCAGAGGGGTGAAGACCAGCAGGGAACTGCAAAGATGAGGAGGCATAGGAAGTGAGCACCTGGTGATTATAACAGGCTTGGGGATATTTGGTTTGCTTCCTTCATAATTATGGTTGTATTTTGGTGATGTAAGATGGGCAAACCACAGCATCCAGCATTGCCCTGCTGCACAGAGTCCTGGGGCCATGGCTGCATCTTGACTGTTCATGGACGACATGCACAGTGGGCACAAGATGAACTTATTGTTCACAACTGCCTGAGCTCCTTCCTGAGGGGAAGTGGCACATCAATTTCACTCCTGGCCAAATGACCGTAGCAGCATAAAGTTTCTGGCACCAAATGGAAACCTGGGCAGCTGTCACAGCAACTCTGCCAAGGATTAGCTTGCCTGGGCTGCACCATCTTAAGGTATTGCTTGAGCCTCCAAGGCTGATCAGCCAGAGCAACTGTGGAGAAATGTACAACCCTTTTCTTGCAAGGCGCAAGGAAAGTGTGTGTGCTGTGTTGGGCACTTCTGCAGCACATTGCTCTCTGTTGCTTCTTAATGGATCCTCTTATTCCTACACTGAGACATACACTAAAAATGCCTTTCTTCTCTCCCTCTCCTTTTTCAATCAGCCTGTGAAAGAGCTGCAGTTGATGTTTAAGTGCCTGTAATGTCACATTGCCAAGCCTCCAAAGACTGCCAAATATCTCAGTGGAAAGCTTGGATGTGATGTGGTATTTTTAATTATTAAGTTGCCTTTATGCACGACAAACGGTGCAAACACCATTATAAACATGACTGATATAATGCATTTAAAAGTCATTATTTAAAACAAGATTCACAAAAAGAAATGCCAACAAAACTACTTCAAAATGTGTGAAAATGAGTCCAAGTGAAAGTGTTGAGGGTTAGATACAGTCTATGAAATCACCCAGAAGCTAAGCCCATCTTGGGGCCATCAACAGCAGATGAGTTTAAGCAAAACAGCCATTTATCTTGTTTTTTTACAGCCCTGGCACTCCATCTTAGCTGCCTGTGTCCAGTGTGTCTGCCGCCCTTACTGGATAAGATCAATAGTCCTTGTCAGACGCAAAGCAATAATTTTTTATTTCAGGACCTAATTGTTTTCTTTAATTTCAAGTTATATATGGAATTTACTCTTTAAATTGTTAAGAAACATTACATAAAGTTCAGATCATAACAGTTATAACTGGGGAAAGCAAAACACAAAGCAAGCATCAATGAGACTGTCATTCTGCGGATATGAAAAGCTCTCTCTCAGTGACATTAAACTGCAGGAAACTGATGGTTTTGAAGTTTTAAAGGTACAAAAGCCAGTCTGTCCTTCTCAACATCTCTGCATTCAAGGGACACAGGTTTCCCCAGCAGTGCACCAAAGGCACTCACCAGCCTGCGGATGTGTTGATCTTGAGCATCCCATTAATAAATCCTTCTATGAAGAAATCATAGAAAAGAAATCTCGAGCTAGCAGGAGAATGAGCAAACTGATTTAGCTCTTTCCAAACCCAAATTTATCAAAAACCTAAATAATAGAATCATAGAATGTTTTGGGTTGGAAAAGACCTTAAAGATCATCTAGATCCAACCTGCTGCCATAGGCAGGGACACCTTCCACTAGACCAAGGCTGGTTTTAAGCTTCACATACCTCACCAGCCCTTTTCCCCCCTTGCTAGTGAGAACAAGGTCCAGCATAGCTCATTTTCTCATTTGCTCTTCTATCACCAGGAAAAGGAAGTTATCATCAACATATTCCTGGATTGCTTGTGCCCTGCTGTGCTGTCTCTCCAGATATTAAGATGGTTGAAGTCCCCGAAAAGAACCAAGGCTTGTGAACATAAGACTGCTCCTACCTGTCTAGAGAGCGCCTCATGAACTCAGTCTTTCGGGCTGGGCAACCTACAGGCACTCAGTACAATGTCAACAGTTCCTACCCCTCTTTAATCCTGACCCATGAGCTCTCAGCCACCTCCTCATGCATCCCCGGGCAAAGCTCCATGCACTCCAGCTTGTCACTGACACGGAGGGTAACACCCTCTCCGTGTCTTCCCTCCCTGTCTTTTCTGAAGAGCCTGCATCCTACCATTACAACACTACAGTCATGGCAGCCATCCCACCATGTGTCCACGATGCCAGTAAATGATACAGTCTTCCTACATACTGATAGTAAACCTCAATTTCTCTCGCAGTTTTGTCCTGGCATCATGGCACACCACTTGCGTACAAGATAAGGGTTCCCACTAAAATGAATAGAGCTATTTTCAGGGGGTTTTGTATTAAATGAAGAAAAAAAAAAAAAAGAATTTGTTAAAAATCACTATCTATTAAGATTTTGTTAAAAAATCACTGGGTAGTAACGTGACCATGTCCAGTGAGATTTTAATTAAGTGGTTTCTGCTCTGTGAATTTCACTTACTGCACTGAAAGTAGAGAGGGTTAAAATAATCTAGGAAGACAGTTGATATTTCATTTTTTGGAGTTAAGTAACAGACAAAATTACCACTTCTGATGAAGATGTTTGTAGGACCAGTGCTTTTCAGTTTTACTAGTGCATCCTGATGAATCCTCCCAAAATCCTAACCAAAAATGGTTAAATTTATTCTCATCATTATATAGGTAGCAACATTGAAACACAGACAGAACATTTCAAATGTGGGTATCTTAAATTAGGACTTAATCCATCTTCTGACATCTAAACAAAGGTCTGGATTGGAGTTCACTGAAGACAGTGAAGTTTTCAGTGAGTATTTAACCAAGTCCAAAATAATTTCATATTGGGACATGCAAAATTTATTAACCTTTTAAGAAAATGGGTGGAGTCATTTTTGAAGTGCTGGGCTTAGAATTCAGATGTTTCTGGCTTTTGTTCTCTATTTTACATTTCTGCCATAGACAACAGAAATCAAGTAACGTAGAGTTCCGTCACTCTTATTGTAAATAGCTATAGGAATATGCAACAAGCCCCAAACTGGTTTTAAAAGTGGATGATGTATAGCATGTTAATTGTTAATTATAATATGTTTGGTCAGAAATACTTTTTTTATTTTTTTTGTATTCCATCTTTTCTAAATGGTCTGCATTAAGAGAAGGTCTACAAAGTACTGAAAACTCCCATATTATTCTTTGAGACATATTTGTAGAAAAGCATGCTGTGTCATGTAAACCCTTGAATCCTGACTACAAGGTTCTGCTGCATCATCTGGTAAATTTAATCCCATTTATTCCAAGCAGTGGAATTTAATTCCAAAAGCTTGTGAATATATCATACATAGTGATATACTCACAGATGCTGAGTCCAGTTTTCTCTGAAAATTATCACAGAGCAATGTACCCAGGGGAAAACAGCAGGCTCAACAGTTTGCTCATGTATATAAGGCTTTCTAAGACCACAAAGGCTTTTATAAGATGTTAAACAATAAAACAAATTGATTCAGGCCTGTGTAAATAATAATAGGTTATAGTCTCGGATGTTACACATTGATAGTATTTTCACAGGGCTATTGAACACTTACCGGTATAGCCTTCAGTAAAAATGCTGAAAAAAAAAAGGCAATTAAAATGGCATCTAATAATGGACTTTATGGTTTGTTTTAATATTTAATATTTAAATGTACGTAAACTGAAAATTAATCTAAAAAAATCCTTTCTGAGATAGATAGATTTGAAGGAACACTGCTCCAATATAAAGGCAAATACACTGAAACAGCTGCAATGCTCATTCCTTTGCACTGTGATATGCATATTTGAATTCAGTCAAAGGCTCTTGTAATAGTTTAATTCTGACATTAAAGGACACTTTATAATCTGTATTTTAACATAGTACCACCACCCCACAGTAAAAGGTATTTTCTGATATAAGCATGGAATGTAAAACAAGCTGGCTTTTTATCAAAACACTTCAGTTTTAGCAACTCAAGAAAGCTTTTGCAAATAAAATCCTATAAAATGTGTTGTAAATAATAACATGCCCTTCAATTCCAGAAAAGAAAGAGCTCAGCAATGATATTATGAACTCCATAAAATCCCAGTGGCATAAAGGAGGTGACCAGAAAAATTACATCATTCAAGAATTAGCAGGCGTTCTAAAACAATTAAAAAAGCAGAAAGACACCCTGGGGAACTGGATGGGCTGGGTGTAAGCTCTCAGTCATTTTTCACATGTGAGGTCAATGGTGGGATCATTCACTTGAGGTGGAAACCGATAAGGCTCTGAAACCACCTACTCTATTTCAGATCAAGGGTAGAAGTGGATGCTGTGTAATAGCAATAATAAGAACAGCAAGATATTTAAGTGTTGCTTGTGGTTTGGTTCAGCTGTTTGCATCTATCCCTGATTGGCTTCTGTGGCATGACACCTACCAAAGGTAAGTGCTGTGACAGACAAGGAGCAAACAGCTGGAGAGTGGGATTCAGTTGCACATGGCAGTGTAAAAGCCTAATTTATGGAGCGTAGAGCCGAGAGCAACACAGCAGTGGCTAAAATAGCTGAGATCTTTCTTGATAAACATTTATTTCTGTGTAATCTTCTCCATGTTGGACTGGAGATACCAACAGGTTGTGCAAAGGAAAGTTTGCAAAGTAACAATGGGACATTCCAGATCACTGCTGTGTGTCTAAAATGAGCATAGTGCAGAAGGACAGTAAAAAAACATGGTATAACCACCTCATTTATGAAATTAGTTGAAGTCTGACCGTAAAAGTGACTCACTGCTCCAGGAACTGTCATGGAAGAAATATATTTCAAGCAGATTTATTGATGAATTATTGCCAGGAATGCCAATATTTTGGACAGAAACTAATTATTGTAAGTTTTTTTTGGCTTATCTTTCTTGTTTTTTCTTGTCTGTGCAAGTGTATCACAGTAGACGGTGCAATAGGACTGGCTGTGATGGCTGACTGAAAAGATCTCGTGAAAATTTTAGGTCCAACAACAATAATCTCCCTTAGAAGTATATGATTGTAATTATCTTAACACAGTGAAATACACAATACAAAGAAGCACCTGGCAAGGAAAATTACAGTATTTGAGGTGTAAATTAGGCACCGGGCCAGTAGATGTATAATTACCCAAGCAAAAAATATCACAAATGTATTTTCACGCTTGTTGTTTCTGTCCACCTGCAATGGCTAAAATATCTCTTGTAACTCAAAGTGTGGAGGGGTGACACTTGTTAATCTACTTCCCCTGTTGGAATTCTCCTTAGGTACCAGCATCTATCAAGAATTTCTCACTGTTTTGTAATGGGACCTGTCTTGAACTGGGGGATCACCATCCCCTTTTCCTTTCCTTCGAAGTGACTACACTTGCAGTGGTGCAGGAGCAACCCCTAGAGCTGAGCTAAATCTTCCCACAAGGCTATGGACCATGTCCTGATCTGTCAAACCTACCAGCAACTTCACCAGTTAGTTCAGTTTAGTTTCTCTGACAGCCTTTTCTAGGAGAAATGCTTTGTTATAGGGTACAAGATTTCTTTTTAGGGCCACATATCCAACTCAGAAGCCAGGAGGAGCAGTGACTGCACAAAAGGCTTGCAAAGTAGGGCAAGTTCTCAAGATACTTGAAATGTATATTTTGGTAAAGGTTTATATAAGTAATATTCAGTAAGTACACTTAAGCCTAAACAAGTTTTTTTTTCTGATATTATCTCTGTTCTCAGGTGTGAGATCATCCAAGAAGCAGATCTGTTCATTTGTTTGTGCTTCTCCTTTAAGTCTCTCTTGTAGTCTAAAGCTATGTTAGCTGGAATTCCCTAGGTGTGCTAAATCCCAAGTAAGAGCAGGTTCCAAGTACTGTATGTCTCTGGCTCAGAACACTTTTTTAATTTTTAATTTTCTAATTTTTTATTAGTTATGGGAAGGAAAGATTACACTGAGGTTGTGGAGGTCCATTTTCATGTCCTGTTTAGCTTGGGTTTTTTGAAGGTAGTACAAAGTACACCGAAAATCATGTACTCATGCATACACCTCACAGGTTAAGATCAGGAATTTCTGAAACATTAGTTGTACTCAGTGCCAGTCAAGTCCTTATATAGTTTGTGATTTTTAATATAATATGTGAATTTATGATACCACACTGATAGAATTCAGTGTTCACAAACACCATAATAGCACCCACAAAATAGAATGTCAGGAAGATTATAAATGAAAATTTGTAACAAACAAATGCAAATATGGAATCTGTGTTCTCATTTTGTGGGCTATAATTGCATGCTTACTTTGGAAAAGACAGCCAAACAATATTGCAACCCATAAACAGAGATGGTTAAGTCAAACTTTACCAGAAGCTCTGGCCAGTGAAACCCTTTTTGAAGGTGCCTAGTCCGTGACTATGAATAAGGATGAAAGGTTATCTTAATTGTTAAACCTAATGTATTCTTTAAAACTGTATTTTAAATTATTAACAGCATTGAAATGCTGAGAAATGTAAGGTAACGAAAATCTATCTTTGAAAAATGTTACCCTGGAGGCAAATCTGTTGAAGTTATTAAAAAGAAAAAAATAAAAAGTATTACACGTTTTTAATAGGTCTGTAGGTATTTAAAATCTAATTTAAAGGTATCTTGATGTATTTCTTATTTCTTTCTTGTAAAAATTTAACAAGAAACCAGAGAACTACTCAGTTCTCTGAAAGAGCATAAAAGCAAATTCAGACAACAAAGCACAGAAGGTAAACTGCCACTTTCCAAACTTTCACCCAAAGCAAGCCCAAACCACTTTTTTTTTTTTTTTTTTCTATGAGTCCTAAACATTTTGCTTGTTCTTTCCCCACTACTTTCCTTTTCCTGGGAAAATATCATAATTCAGCCTCTCTTGGAAGGTAATGTTCCAGGAACACAAGACAACAGCACCTCAAACAGGCTTGAGATCAGCATCTTGCTGGTATTTTTTTGCTGCTATTGATCGTACTCTGGCCAGGCGGTGACCATCCAGCTGCCCTCATATCAAGTATTAGGATTGTAAGACTCAACATATCTGTTTTTCACCCTTCTCTGCCCTTGCTATCCTTTATTTCTATGTAATTTTCTCCTTATCTGATTTCAAATTATTATTGAATGTAACAGGCTTGTTATTCCTGCAGAAGTGGCATGTTGGCAGAGCACTGTAGCAGACGCTTGGCAAATATAGTTAGTAATTTGACTGCTGTCCATAGAAATATAAGGTTGTAAGACTCATTTTGATTTATTGCTGCCAACATAAAAATGTCCTATGCCTGTTATTTGTTGCAGAAGAATTTTGCTTACAAGTTGTTTTGATATGAATAGTGAAAATGCATCAATCTATACAGACTCATGGGAAAATCTTCATCATTCATTTTCAGTTATTGAGACAAATTAGTAGCAGGTACAAACCTTGTCATTAAGCCCTCAACCTGCAAACACTGATGTAACACACAAATAATTCAGTGGAAGTTAAGGTGACTCCTTCCATGTTCACGTGGACTCTCAGGATGGGGGCTCAGAGGTGGAAAAAGGGAACATAGAGCATTATTTCACATCTTCTTGCTCAGTACACCTCCCCAGAGGCAGTTCTTGCCTAGGTCATGCCAAAACCTCCATGCAAATTAACAGGGCTCAGTAAAAGTAGATCCCCCCTTGCTTTATGTGTGTTCAAATAGTTCTAGGTAAGTGCTGCACTGCACTGGATAGCACCACTTTGCTGTCTTAACTTATCCTTTCTCATGTGCTGCTGCATAACCCACCTTTCAAACTCTGTTCTCTGCTTAAGTGTATAAGCAGAAATACTTGTAACACATCTGTGGTTTCTCTGCTAACCCATATTTTTGAAAGCAATGTCAAGATCTATATATGTTGAAACCTAAAGAGGTGTCAGTCCCATATTTTCTCAATGTAAGTTTAAGCACAAAAATAAGAGCCTGTCTTAAACCAGCTTACAGTCAATACAACGTATGACAGGCAAAAACTGATTACACCCAAATCTGAGGGCAGTGCTGGGTAGTGGTGGTCCTACCAAACAAACATCCTAATCCTAATAGGCTTTAATTACATAAAGATCTTCTAAAAGACATTTTATGAAAAGTTTGCACAGTTGTTTTGATGTAACCAAGGTACCCAAGAGGTTCTGGTGTATGCGATTCATTTTCTCAGAGCATCCTCATACTCAAATAAAACAACCTGTTTGAAAGGAGCCTTGTTTCAGTGCTTTATGATTCTTCCAGTTGGTAGAATTTTCCTTGATTTACACCATGGAAAAGTACAAACACTTCTGAGCCATACTTCCAGCACCTACTACACTATGTTTCTTAGTCTTCATAATTAGTACCTCTGAGATACTACATTTTCATTTTTCTAGATTTGTATTTTAGAGACTTGCTTCAAAAGTCTTTTCAAAGTTGTAGTGCGTTTATTCATCAATAATGAACGGTACACACAGAAAAGCAAGAAAGCATCGTGTATGAGATGGGGTCAAAACTTTCTGATCTTTACTTTTTTGAGATACTTTGAATTTTCTTCTCCAAAACATCGTGCTTTTATTCGCTGCTAGGAAGTGACATAGCATAAAGGCAGAAATGTTTTTAAAGGCATCAGGTATAAGACTGAGTCAAAATGTTGTAATACTAAGGGTCAGTAAGCTCATTGATGGAAATAGTACTCAAATTCAAGAGAAAATATATTGAATACTGAGTTTTAGCATGGGTTTCTAGTCAGTCAAGAAAGAATTGGATATTCTCAGTGGATAAAACTCAAGAAATAATTTCCAGTCAATTCTACTTGTAATAGGTGTAAAGCTTCCTTTCACTTTGAATAAAGCTGGGTAGAGTGATGGCAAAGGAAATGCACATTTAGCACTGCTACTAAGATGCTTTTGAAGCAGCTTTATCTTAAATTCCCTAAACCATCAGAAAGGTGCCTATGGTTTCAAAGACACTCACTAAGGAAGCGCTGAGGCACAAATTTTATAAGAACCATAGAAAAACATTAGAGAATTTAAAATAAATTTAATGGTAAATTTATGCATAAATACACTGAATAACATTATTTTCCTTTGTGGATGTATTTAATGAATATGATCTTCAGTTCTTTATATTACCATTTTGAGATTTTTTTTTTTTTATGACAGTCTAAATTAATAGAAGATTTCAGGCTCTGAAACTATGAAAAAATATGAAGCTTCAGCTGTCAAGCTTTAAAACTTAGTGCACTGAATACAAATCTTTCTCACTGTGAGAAGGCACGAGGCAAAAGCCCCCACCTTAATTATTCACAAATTTAATATATTGAAGTATCATTAACATTCAGGACTCCATCTTAGAGTAATTAAAATGCAGAGAGACTTAGAGTGGAGGTCATTTAGAAAAATACTATACAGGGGCATGAAGGAGGATGGCTGGAAGACAGAAGCCAGACATTTTAAGGAGGAAAACAAATGCTTGCTGATTCAGAGTCCAAACTACCTTCAAAGAGCCTTGACTAAGGAGACACAAGATATCTACACATTTTTATAAAGTGTATTAACTAACCTGGATTAAAAATTCAGTTTACTCAGGACTAAAAGTTTCATTTTATTTTTGGTCCTCTGACTCTCATCAGTCAAGATCAATATTTAGATACATAAATTTTTTCTTCCTGCAGTACTATTTTCCTGAGATTAGGGTGATTTAAATTTCTTCTGCTAAAAACCCCACATTAAGTACCTTATGAGGCAGTGGCAGATTTAGTGGGCATATGTGTCTCAATGCCATATGCTAATGACATAGCTGTGACATCTGAAAGAACAATGTTATCCAAAATGGTTAGTAAGCAAAAGGCTAGTGATGACAGTCCCACATAATCTGCCATACATTTTCTCTACACTTGGCTTGTTTTTTGAAGAAAGTGTTTAGGTAGATAAGTTCTCAGTACGAAAAGAAAGGACAGCCTTGTGGTTGAGACATTTGATTTGCATTTAAATTTGAGTCCTCTTCCTGTCTTTTTCTTAGAATCATAGAATCAGCTAGGTCGGAAGAGACCTTCAAGATCATCAAGTCCAAATCTTGCATCCTACTGCCCCACTAATTAGCTTCTTCCTCATTTTTCTCTTCTATGAGGTAGAGAGAGTCAAACCTTGGCTTTGCCTATTTGGACTGGGTGTTTCTAAAGCAGAAGTATGCATTAGAGGCTGATATACCTTTCTTCTTCTTTTCTTCTGAAAAATGCTACAGAATCTCAGCTGCTGAAAACTGAAGTTTTCCTCTTCAGCTGTCCCTAGCTCCACAGCTTTTGTGGCTAATTCCTACTTCTTTTGTTAATCAGGTTCCTAAATTTTGTTATAAAGGAGTTAAAGTAAAGTAAAGTAAATACGAGATTTAGGTTTAAGTGTCATGCTCTGTATGCGTTGTACAAGGCCAGGGGACAAAATGCTTGAAGAAAAACTGCACTGGATTTACTCAGGTTCAGAAGTAGCAGATTTTGACAGCAGGCTGAAGATAGTCAAGTAACAGAACAGCAACAGCATTTTCTGCAGCAACAGAAAACGCTTCGGACTGCTGAAGAAAGTTGCTAATATTGGGGGTGGAAAAGGCAGGATGCTAGTAACACTCTGAAGGACCACCCAATAGGGGAATGACTTACTACTTCACAAATTGGCCCCAAGGCATTCCTGAGAGGCAGGAATTTACCTGTGACAACACCATGGTGCTGGGAGGGAAGATCATCGAGTCACAGAATGGTTTTGATTAAAACAGACCTTAAAGATCATTCAATTTCAACCCGCCTGCCACAGATAGGGACACCTTCCACTAGATCAGGTTAATCAAAGCCCCATCCAACCTGGCCTTGAACACTGCCAGGGGCAGCTACAGCTTTTCTGGGCAACCTGTGCCAGGGTCTCACCACCTAGATATTAGATATTTTGCTAATATCTAATCTAAATTTATCCTCTTTCAGTTTAAAGCCTTTACCCCTGTCCTGTCACTACATGCTCTTACAAAAAGTCCCTCTCCAGCTTTCCTGTAGCTCCTTTAGGTACTGGGAGGGTGTTCTAAGGTCCCCAGAGCCTTCTTTTCTTAAAGCTGAAAAGCCCAACTCTCTCAGATTGTCTCCATTGGAGAGGTGCTCCAGCCTTTGGATTATCTGTGGCCTCCTCCAGACTCACTCCAACAGGATACTTCATTCACCCTCCCACAGGAGAAGTGGATTCAGATTCCTCAGAGCCCAGGCAGCTTACAAGTTCGGTGATGCTGAAAAAAATCTTCTGTGTGCCCCAAAGAATGTCTTCCATTTGTAGCTTACATTCATTTCTGCTGTAGGCAACACCCATCTAAAAGCAAGTAATGGCAAGTTTACACCACCTGGAAGTGTGTGTGATCCCAGGGCAGATCTAACAATGATGGTCGCTAAGCTTACCCCACCTGGAGATGAAGGTCACTAAACTGGGGTCCCAGAAGAAGTATACCTGCACTGGTGCAAGCCTGTGTCCAGACAGTTAAACATGTCTTTCAGAAAGCTGGCATCTATCTATCCGTGCTTTCATGGATATTCTTGCAGCAGGCAGCACTTCACACCGAGGTATTCACTACTCTCTGTTTTTCCCAAAGTATCAAAAAAATACACTATCACCCCCGGTCCGCTTGCTGTCTTCTAACACCATGTCGACATGTCAGCTTTCTATACCTGAACTATAAGTTGAAATGGTCAGAAGACATTGACCCAAGTACCAGCGTAAGGGTGCAGTACAGATTTCATATCACCACTGTTACACAAACAACACACAGCTCTCCTTTTTCTTTCCCTGCAGCAGCATTGCCCCTGCCTCTGGAGGGATTTAATTCACAGATCATCAACTGAATTACACAAATGGGCAAAACTAAAGTGGTGCTGCTCACTCAAGGGCTTGCAGTCATCTGGGCATGAAGCTTGCCTAGTTTAATAAATGCCAACTAGTACCCCATGCAGCAACACGTTTTTGAAGGTGTGTGCAGAAATACAGTGTGTATTTTTTCTATCTACATTGGCCTCATGTTCCACAAAATCTCATCCCACCTAGTGCTCACACCACATAAGAAGTGCTGTGCAGAGACCTCCAGCTTTACCACAGGCAGGCAGCTCCCATGGTGTTGCATCGCTCTGTGCAGGCGTATCAGCTTGGACATTGAAGCAACCCACCTAGAAAGTGCTCTGCAGGTTCTCCTAGCTCAACCCTGCAGCGCAACGCAGCTGTACTGCTTCCAATACCTGCCAGCTCCATGCAGAAGCAGTTCAAGTGCCTCTGCACTGTTTGCTAGTGCTCTGCTTTTCAGGTTACCTCATTTGGTGATTGAAGCAGTAGTTGCAATTACTTTGTCTTCTGTTACTGTGATGTTAAGCGTGGTGTAAAAAAAAAAAAAACCTCAAAAGAGAATCAAAAATCATTGCTTTTTGGCCAAGAACAGTTTTAAGCATATAATCTCTAGGAAATGTCTGCAGCGGTTATTTTAGGGTTATATTCCTTCCTAAAGTCCTTCACACTTCCTTACAAAAACAGCCTTTTTGCTAACAACCTCTGTTGCCAATTCTACTGCAAGCAGCAGCACAACCTTTACAAAAGGCAAACACGTGGAGCAAAAACCACCAAGCAGCCCGACAGTGCTAGTAACTCTCTATGGAAAGCAAACCGTAATGTTAATTTATGGAGTTGAAGATCAAAAGAAGATGTATCCACACACTTAGACTACTCAAGTGTAGTAATCACTTTCAGATTCTAAAATGGAGCTTTCCCTTAAGCCAAGAGGCTGCCTCCTTTCCCTCGCTGTGAGGAAGCTTTGCTGAGGACAGCTAGGCTAGTCTTTCAGGAAATGAGTGCTTTTAACAAGTGAAGGCTGAGTTTAAATCTCACATCCCTGCACACAGGGACTAATATTTCACTTCAGAGGTAGCCTCACAACTTCGTGAGGGCAATAGAAGTGTGGTAGCCATCAGTTTCAATATTGTTATTGTATTTGATGTGAGTTCAGTTCCTCCACTCCTGAGTATGCTTTAAAAATATACAAGTCAATGAAAGTCTTCTTTGTTACAAACAGTAGAGAACATCACTAGGAGCTTTGTTATAAACTATGCTTTCCTCCGGGTTCATGGCAGCTAGAAGATCTGCTCTCCAATACCAACTGCTTAAAATTACTATTACTTCTCCTTTCTAACACAGAAGTGGACACTGAGAAGCATGATGAATTTCACTGTGTCTCTGGTTAATATATTTGTCTTACACTTCCAGAGTGTCTCTGGTTAATATATTTGTCTTACACTTCCAGTGTTCACAGCACAGGATAAATAGAGGCTTAAAATCAATTAGTGAATGTTTGTAAAGTTTCTTACAGTTTAAAAAGCTAAGTGCAAGCTATTATTACCTCTTGTTATAATTTTGCTACCATTAATCATTCTGCTTCTCAGGGGGAGGACAGCTGACAACCTCCTTAAAATTTGATTCATTTGTATTAATCAGAACTATTATCCAAGCCTTTCCTTGTGTGAATACATTAAATACTGCCCAAACCTAATTGTTACATTATGCATATTATTACCCCCTTTTGACCCCAAGTTGGTTAAGAAAACTATGGGGTCTTCCAGGTTATTCCTCTTGGGCAAAGACATGGATGGCAGAGTCAAGTGTCAGAAGCAGTGTGTGTACAATTTTCTTGAACGCAAGGGCAATCCAACAGAAGGTGGCTGCTTCTGCTTACAGCTACTGCACACAGTTCCCATGCCTAGTTTTCACCTCAGGTCCATACTTCACTTGTGTTACATCTTAACATAAGCCAGACAAGAGCAGAGACTGATTGCTGAGAAGAGCAGAAAGCAGACAGTAGGTCTGGGATGGGACAATAAGAAAGACTCTTCCTAAGTATCCAGATGGGACTGTGTGACTTTTATTATTGAAAGAAAGAACTAACAAGAAGAATGTGAGATTGGTCCCTCTCTTCAAGAATGAAAGATGAAGGCAAACATTTGTTTACAAGCCCTTTTAATTTCTGTTTTTCTGAGTTATACATTTTTGTTCGTTTGAAGGCTTTGTTTTCATAAATCTAGTTTTCACATTTGATTGCTTTTTCCCCTGGAATTTCTTATTTTAGGGAAAAGATTCACTCAGCTCCATACAAAGCTCTGGGAAGCCTCACCACAGGTGAATACTTGTAATGTGGTCTGGGGACAAATTTTGCAAGAAATTTGTATTCAGAAAAACCAAGCACAAGACTTGGCCAGGCTATAATAACTTTTCACTCTAATTATCTTAATGCCTATGCTCTGTTGTTCTAGATGACTGGCTCTGAAAGGACTTCCATGAAATAAATGAAACTGCCTTTTCTGGCAAAGCAGTATATAAACAGCAGCAGAGGGAAAAGTAGGTGTATTTTTTGTGGGAGCAAAATAGATGCTCTTGTCCTGTTTACAGACTAGATCCTAGGGGTGATCTCCTGCCACCCCGCCAGCTTGTCTGTCATCTGTCACATTTCCAATTTTCCTATCAGTAAGACAGAAATAAATTATTTTGGATGAAAGTGATTGACTGTGTCTTGAGGAACCTGAATTTAATCCAAGGCTTTGTCCCAAGATCTCAGGATGTTACTGTGATAATCTCAAAATAGCTTCTGTAAAGGCATCCCAGGCTTCCCTTTGCCTACCCACTCATTGAAGGGTAAGAAAACTTCAACACCCCTTTTGCCTGTGCTTTTCTCTGCTGTCACTTCAGAGGACATTGGTATATGCTGTGCTTACATGTGCTAATAAATGCAGCCAAGTCCAATCTTTATATGGGAATTCAGGTGTTTCTGTATTACACATAATTATTTCACAAAACCTATAGGAAGTATATATTTACCCTCCATTTTACATGTTGACTGCATAACGGGAATCTTTAATCTACCAGTTTTGGCAGCAAGATCTGAGAGCACCAAAAATATTTTGATGTGTGCCGCAAGTGACCCAACGCCCATGAAGGCAGCATGCTCCATCTCTGTGGCAGGATATCTTTTGTCCTGGAGTGTAAACAGAGATTTAAACCAAAAAGGAATAAAAATATATGAAAGCATTATCTGAGTCTTAAAATAACTACAGTAGGACTCAGCAAAAGCTTACTACATTCATAGTCTTAAAGCTCAAGACGTGGGCTAAGTATTCAGGAGCTATGTGAGTCTGGGCGCTTCTTCATGCAGTGATGAGCTAAGATAGTAGCGGGGATTAATTTAAATGACAACCGCAGCCTTTGTGGCACTCGGGACAAAATCTGACATCAACACATAGTTGATTGTGACTGGAAAGAGGTAGGTTTCTTTCTCTCTCCACTTTTTCAAAATTAGAAAAGTCCTGTTGCTGAACTAGTAGGACAGAGGGATACCAGCATCAGTCTGCCTTACACTGTATTTAACTTGGTGTTACCAAGTGGCATGCAAGATATACTTGTCGCAATGTATGTAACTCCTGAGCATCTTCCCTTCACATTTCCCATTTCCACTTCTTTGTACTCAAAATAATAACTTTCTGATTATTTTCCTTAGTCTCAGGAAACTTTGTTTCTCAACACACGCAAGAAAAAATTGAAGAGCTCTGAAAATACCTCCACTGTTTGTTTCTTTTTTGGTTTCAGTTATGCCATTCTCATTCCAGTGGCTTTTCTGACTGCAGTTGGTGCTTATTGGATGTTCAGAAGTATGATATATAATTTCAAAGTTACATTGCACCTTTAGATCCTTACTCTCTTTTGATATAGACAAAAGAGGCAATTTTGAGACTTCTTAGCTCCTTTTTAGAAATTCTTAACAGTATCCAATGACAAGGTACCTGCAAATTCCTGGCTCTTAGCTGAGGCTATGGAGATGGAGAAGGCTTTGCCAGGAAGAGAAGGGAGCATTTTAACATCTTCCTTGTCTTTTGTGAACTGCCCAGGCTCTTGTTGGAGGCAGCCGATGCAGCCCAACTTTGACCATGGTTCCAGTCTAATTACAGTGTGGTAGATTGTGTCTATATGCTTTTATAGCACTTATCAGAATGGTAAATTAGGGTAAATTAGGTCTATAGCATTTCCTGGAGGACATCAGGATCGTTTGATGCTTTGCTGGAGAAGCAGGCACTACTTGGCAAGATTGTTGTTCTCTCTTTTCCATTCTGCTGTATTAACCTATGGCAATACACACATCTTAGTAAAGAGAATGGTTCTGCAAGATGATCTGAAAAGAAGGCTAAGCCAGACCCTGGTAATATCCTTTCACAGCTTAGTTTGTAGCTTGAGAACAGTGTCTGTAATTCAGACTCCTTGTGCTGGGCTCCAGGAACTGCCCTGGTAAAGTCATAGAACCACAGAATAGTTAAGGTTGGAAAGGAACTTAAGACCATCTAGTTCCAACCCCCCTGCCATGGGCAGGGACACTAAACCATGTCACCCAAGGCCTCATCCAACCTGGCCTTGAACACCGCCAAGGATGGAGCATTCACAACCTCCCTGGGCAACCCATTCCAGTGCCTCACCACCCTCTCAGTAAAGAATTTCTTCCTTAGATCCAATCTAAACTTCCCCTGTTTAAGTTTGAATCCGTTACCCCTTGTCCTGTCACTACAGTCGCTGATGAAGAGTCCCTTCCCAGCATCCTTGTAGGCCCCCTTCAGATACTGGAAGGCTGCTAGGAGGTCTCCATGCAGCCTTCTCTTCTCCAGGCTGAACAGCCCCAACTTTCTCAGCCTGTCTCCATACGGGAGGTGCTCCAGTCCCCTGATCATCCTCGTGGCCCTCCTCTGGACTTGTTCCAACAGTTCCATGTCCTTTTTATGTTGAGGACACCAGAACTGCACACCATACTCCAAGTGAGGTCTCACGAGAGCAGAGTAGAGGGGCAGGATCACCTCCTTCGACCTGCTGGTCACGCTCCTTTCGATGCAGCCCAGGATACAGTTGGCTTTCTGGGCTGCGAGCGCACACTGAAGCCGGCTCATGTTGACTTTTTCATTGACCAACACCCCCAAGTCCTTCTCTGCAGGGCTGCCCTGAATCTCTTCTCTGCCCAACCTGTAGCCGTGCCTGGGATTGCTCCAACCCAGGTGTAGGACCTTGCACTTGACATGGTTAAACTTCATCAGGTTGGCATCAGCCCACCTCACAAGCGTGTCGAGGTCCCTCTGGATGGCATCCCTTCCCTCCGGCGTATCAACCGAACCACACAGCTTGGTGTCATTGGCAAACTTGCTGAGGGCACACTCAATCCCACTGTCCATGTCACCGACAAAGATGTTGAACAAGACCGGTCCCAACACCGATCCCTGAGGGACACCACTCATTACTGGTCTCCAGTCGGACATTGAGCCATTGACCACAACTCTTTGTGTGCGGCCATCCAGCCAGTTCTTTATCCACCGAGTGGTCCACCCATCAAATTGATGTCTCTCCAATTTAGAGACAAGGATGTCATGTGGGACAGTGTCAAAGGCTTTGCACAAGTCCAGATAGATGATGTCAGCTGCTCTGCCCCTGTCCATCAGTTTTGTAGCCCCATCATAGAAGGCCACCAAATTGGTCAGGCAGGATTTCCCCTGACCACAAATGCAAGTCACAAATGCAAGTCACGAATGACTCATGAGTGATAATGAGACCAGTAACATAACTTTATCCAGGCAGTGACCAATAGTCTTGGAAACTGGAACTAAGATTTTTAAATGACTGAGAACATGGATGAAAAAAACTGAACCCAAGAATAAAGTAGTAATAGCGGACCAAGAAGGTAAACTGCTGAATTCTCCATTACAGTGCAATAGTCACCTATGGTTGAAGTTTTTGCCTGTGTGTGTAGTAATCTTACTATGTAACATCTTATTAGTGTGAAAGGAATTTTGGTATTGAAAGTCCTAATGAATTAAAGCCTTGTGGGGTACACAGTGGAAAGAGAGATTTACTTGATGTGGACAGCGTTTGGAAGTTTTCTAATTAGGGGATAGGGCAGTAAGCTTTGTTAGAGATGGCACCTGTTTTGGCTAAGTGGAAAGAGAAGTTGCTTAAATTCTTACAATGGGTAAGACATTTAATAAGACAAGTTGTTTTCATTTGAAAATATATTATATATGTGCAAGATACACTATCACAAAGTAAATGCAAATGAAATTAAACCAGAACAACACAGGACACTAATTTTATTGCCAGGTGATATATATCACCTCTAGCTAATTGATAAACATGTAAATTGGGCAAGCTGAGGATAAAGAGTATGTCAAAGAATCACTTTCTGGAATGATTCCTCAAGATGATGTCATCATGGCTACCATCTATCTTGTTTCTACCACACTAAGTATGTAGAAGCTTCTCTGTTTTGGTAAAACTATTTTGGATTTTAGCAGTTAAGATGGTTATTCCAGATTTTATTTGACTGTTTAAAGAAACAAATCTCATACAAGCTACAAACGTCATAAATTAGAAACTTCACAAAACAACAAGATTAATTTATGAGAAACTTGAAGAAGATGATAGAGCAAATACAGGGGAAAAAATGTTAGAAGGAAGTATTGTTTGCATTTGACTCATAATCTAAATGCAAAGTTCATCATCTTGAGAAGGAAGCATCAAGTAGAACTTTCTTCCTGTGGGAGAAAAAGGCAGTTCTTCGAAGTATTACTCCCTGCTTACGAGATTTCACTCAGTCCTCTTGGATGGAGGGAGATCTCTGCATAGAAACACAGAACGGTTTGATTTGGGAGGAGCCTTAAAGATCATCCAGTTCAAACCCCCTGCCATGGTCAGGAATACTTTCCGCTAGACCAGGTTGCTCAAAGCCCCGTCAAGCCTGGCCTTGAACACTGCCAGGGATAGGGCAGCCACAGCTACTCTGGGCAACCTGTGCCAGTGCCTCACCAGCCTTACAGTGAAGGACTTCCTACTATCTACTCTAAATCTACCTTCTTTCAGATTAAAGCCATTCCTCTTGTCCTGTCACTACATGCCCTTGTAAAAATCTCAGTGCCAGTCTCTCCTCAAAATCAGAACAATCTTGTATTGCAATATACTAAAAAGAAAACAGCGTTACCTGGCAGTAACAGCAACTGTCACCAGCAGCAGAACTGACAGCATCTCCTCCACCACTAAAGGACACCCTCAAGTTCAAGGGTTCAAGGTGCAGAGTTTGGGCCCTGAATGGGTAGCTTCACTAAGTAGCTTTTCCTGCACATGGGACCCCAACTTGACCTGCATGAGCCCACCATGACTACTTATGCCACATGAAAGGATTCAGCAGTGGGTTTCTTTTACCAGAGACCTCTTTGTGATGGAATTGTCCAAGGAAAGTCCTAGTTGAACCATATATTTATGGAGAGCCCCAATAGTTCAGTTCTGTTGTGTATCTTGCCCTGCCTCAACACTGACCTGCCATGGCTGGGGAATGATCTCTGCATGGGAACACAACAGCAGGGGTGTTTCGCTTGGTCTGCAGGTAGCTTCAGACCAGGCTGCCCTTGCCTCTGATCAACCTGTGCTCAGCAACGAAAAAACAGCACAGTGGTGGGAGAACATCAACACGTGAGAAAAAAGAGCAAGGCACACATTTCACTGGTTCTCCCAGCTCTGAGCAGATCTTGCTTGACCCTCTGTTTAATCAGACTGCACAGAAGAGATTCCTAAAGCTGGAATCTGTGCCCACTAGACTTCTTTTTTTACTTTGCTTCCTATGACCTGACAGTTCTGGTCTCACTTCTTTTCTGCAGAGACCAAATGTGTTTATTAATGTGATTGTTGGGTAAAAATAGTAGCAAATCCTAAACTCAGTAGTGTGAGAAGGGGTTGAGAGAGGACTACATGTACCTGCAAGCATAAAGAGAAGTGAGAAAGCCCAAGACACTCAGAGCATTGAAAACATGCTACACATACCCTATGAACTCCAGCCAATTCAGAAGGAAAGACTAAATCCCTGCTCATCCTGCAAGTGCTTAGTATTAGGTTAGAGGAGTATGCGTGCATGTGGGCCGCCTGTGTTCCATGCTGAGGGGCTGCAGTGCTGCAGGCTGCCTGTGCTTGCCCCAGGCACAGGCAGGGACATGGCTGGGCACACTGGCCTTCCACTATGTGTGAAAATCTCTTGGCCACACTTGTGCAAAGCATGCATCTCCCTTAAGGGTCCCATATAATCAGCCTCAAAACAGTTAGCAATTTAGCTTCTACAGACTCATTTTATGTGATTTTTCTCTCAGTTAAGGCATGTCAGAGAGTCTGGGATAGGGTGGAATATGTAGCTTTTTTGAAACATGTCTTAGTCCTAATATAAGAAGACAGATTAGCAAAAGGGCTGCCTCTGTCAGGGCTACCTGCTCCTAAAGGATTAAGAGGTACAGAGTAATTCCACTTGATCTATGGGACACATGCAGTTATACATAGATTAGTGATCTTGTGGCTTGTGGAACATTTGTCAGACAGAGGCTACCGGGATAAAAGGCAAAAAAAGCAAAGACTCCCTACACTTTTAATAGCACATTTTTTTTGTATTTTTTTAATTCAGACTCCTAAAATTAACATTTGCAGCAGATCTGAAGGAATGTCTCTCTTCCATTCCTCTCCTACAAGAAAGAATACAAGTGTTCCCCCTGGGGTTAGACGTCTACAAACCTCAATGACTTTGCAACTAAACTTACACTAAGCTTTTTGGTTTGGTGACAGAGCAAAGCACCGTGAAACCGCCAGGGCTTGGTGGCCCTCTCCTGGCCACACTTGTGCCATACACCTGTCCTCAGACCCAAACCAGGCTGCAGCCCGGCCCTGGGCTCTGCACTGTGCTCTGCACCTCACTCGGCAGCTTGCTGGCAGCAGGCACCAGCTAAGAGCACACATGCAAAATAAAGTAAGAAGTCGATTATATTTACCTTGGATTAAACAGGACGCCCTCAGGTTTTATGTACTGGCGTTCTGCCAAGTGGCATGCTAAATATAACCAAAGCTCCTTTATGGCTCGCGATATGAAGCACTGTTGGTCACAAATAAATGTATAGAATCACGCTGATCATTACAGGTAGGGTCCACCTCACCTAACTTTGGCCCATCAGGTCGTCTGACACTTATTATATGTTAGCATCCTTTACAGTTATTCATTTGGCCTCCTTCAGGTTGAGATAGATGCTTTCTAAGGGTGCCTATTTCTCTCCACTTCACAGGCAAGTCATCAGTGCTAGCCACCAGAATATAGTCAGTTAGCTTTTCTCTTTCCCTGTGAGAAGCAGATTGTCTTCTTATTTTCATTAGGGTGGAAAACAGCTATTCCAGCGAAGTCCGTCACATTGCCTTAGTGTGGAAAACACTGTAGATAAAAGCAGAATTGGGGCCCAAATGTCTTTAAGGATAAAGCTACTGGAATCCTTTTCCTTCCTTTCTTCCTCTCCCTTCTCCTTCTCCTGTCGTTCCCTCACTTCTCTGAGTGGGAAACCATTCAGGGTTTGTGAGACTCCTTTTGTCTGAAAGCATGTCAAATTTGTCCTGCCTTGATTTTAAATACTGAAGACTAAAATATTTGAAATACAAATATTTTACAAATATGCTCTCAACATGCCTTTCATAAAGACTGAAGAGTCACTTAGCAGGAAAAAGAAAGCAAAATACTCATTAATGATATATTGCTGATGGAGTTTGCAAGTGACAGAGAAGACTGGGCAGTGCTAATGTGAAGTGTTAGGTCACTGCTATAGTTTAAACTGAATTGTTTGGTGAAGTAGTGAAATTCAAAGGCTTATGTTTTTATAACACCCCATGCCATGTGCATGTAGGAACACAGGAATTCCCATAGGATCAGGGACACTGTCATAAGAAGCTTTGACTATTTCTTGCATATCTTTTTAACCAGCTGAATATAAGCACTCAGTGCAACCACAGTCAAAAGCGCCAATGTGGCCCTAGGAGACAAACCACCAGCCATGAGATGAGACCATTGCCCACTCTTTGGCCTGAGCAGGGGTGTGTGTTCAACTCCACTCCCAGTCCTGCTGCCCCAGGTTCCATAACTGCCGGAAAAACAGAGCAGGTGTCAGAGAGGGAAAAAAAAAGAAAACAAGACAGGTGGAAAATGTGCTTTCCTCATGAAAAACTGAGGTATCCGTTCATATTGCTCATACAACAGAGGGCTAAGGGTTTGAACAAAATTTCTAAGAATCTACATGAGAGCAAAACTTAGTTAAAGAGCTCACAGACCTGTAGGATATAACAAGCTGCCAGGACTGGAAGGAGAAGTTAAAAACATCCGTATTGAAATACAAAGATAAATGACATGCCTGAAAAAAAAGAAGAGATATAAAGGCATACAGTAACATCCTACGATGAGATTGTTAAAGGCTTGTCAATGCCTCAGAGCAAGAAGCAGCCTTTCTTGAGCATTTCAGAAGAGAGTATGATGCCAAGCTCTCATTAATTTGTCCCTGAAAATCTTACACTATGAATACATAATATAAATTGATAGCTGATCTAAACCTTTGTTAGCATAGCGATCACTTAAAAAGCCTAGCACAGAAAGGCTTTGTAGCATTCGTATTCGCAGCAAGGTGATTACTTCCTTAGGAGTAGGCTCATGGTGTGAAAAGACTGACAGTGTAAACAGACCCGATTTGTCCCTGGTCAAGAGCCAAGCCCTTAATCCGTAATTTTGAAAAGAAACACATGAAAGGCAGTTAAGGACTGGTTCTCCTTCAGGCAGCACTACTTGGCTTCAGGGCTGCCCCCAGGCTGGGCCATCACATCTCCTTGGGTTCATCCCTGCTGCAGCTCTTGACTGTAACAGGGCATCACTGCGATGAGCCACATCAGCTAGCAGAATGCTAAAATGACTCTGCAGCATGCTGCAGCCTTGGAAAAACAGTATTAGGTTGGCTGATGCTGGCTAGAGCCTGGTACAGGCAGGTGCTTTCCTGTTTAGAACAATATTCTGCTGTAAACACTGAACAGTGCTAAATCCTAACATCCACTGTTACAATGAGCAACACACTATAAAACCTGACCATGACCATTTATTGCAATGCTTTCTGGAAAGATTTGTTTTAATCTGTAGTACTCTTCTGAGATCAGTGCTGTTATTACAGGCTTCTTTATACTTCTTCATATTTACCTATGAAGGCAGGAGGGGATCATGTAATCTCTGAGATGATGAGACCTTCCTAATATTGCCTTGTGTTCCTTATGTGCTGGCTTGCTCCAGATGGAGTCAGTCTTACACAGGAAGAGCTATCCTATTGTTAACTTCTGTAGACTTAGGGTGCTGGGGGAAAAGGAATTCCTACGCTCCCTGAACTTTAAAAGTCCTGAACTCTGAATTCAAAGAAAGACATGGAGTTGCTTTACAGACTGACTTGTTTATCTGTTTCTTCCATCACCTGTTTAGTAAAACAAATCTGTTTCTTTCTGGGACAAAGCACAAAGAAAGCTGTCAAATGCCAAAACATAAGAAGTCTCTAGACTGTGAGAACAAAGAAAGAAGCTGCCAAAATATGCATAGTCTTGTCTATTGTCAAAGGACTTCCTATCTGCAAGTCCAAGAAGAAAGAAAGAAAAAGAAACTTCTTCCAGGGTGTTTTAGCCATTCTAGAAATACATTTAGGTGAAGCTGAAAACAGAACTCCACTTTGAAATTAAAAATCAGTATTTTGTTTAAGTGCTCGAAAATGCTCTTAATGTGTCTATTTTTCACTTTTCTAATCCTCTAAATGATTCTCTCAATTTGGTTAAAAGTTGCAAATAATTTCAGTCAATTCTCAAATGGCATCATTTTGCAAATAATGTGGCTTTTTATCTTTAAAAGGTGGGATGGTTCTCCCTTGCAAGACTTCATTCTCTGCATGGGTATGGGCACACAGAACTGCATGATCCCTTGGAGAGGGAGATGGAGCTCATACTTTCTTCAGAGAGAGCTAGCTGAATACTGATAAGCTGCTAGAACATCCTTTCCCTGCCTCTCTCCCTTTTTTGTTTTTTGTCTTGTACATCCTTTGGGATGTACACAAACTTAGGTGTCAGGGAGAAAATACCTTTTCTTTTTCACCCCAAGCAATTGCATTTGTTATAGATAAGTCTATCATACCCTGTCCCTGTATTTTTAGAGCATAGAGGGAATTAGTTGGCTATTTCTAGATCCAAAACACTGGATTAGACAGACTGAGGGTTTCAACTGAATGCAATCCCACTGCTACAGCCCTTAGTAATGACCTTGGCAAGCCATGCATGCCCACTATGTTGATGGTGGGCAGAACATTTGGTCATAACTACCTGTAAATAATTTAAGTGCTGAAAAGTTTGGTGATACTTAGTAGGCCTAAGGCATTTAATTATCTAACAAGATTCCTAGGGAACTCCAACAGTTCTGCCTCATTAGGATAGAAATACATCCTTTTTTGCCTTATTTCAGTAAATATCTCCTAAACAAACAACAAAATGTGCAAGCTGAAAGCATTAAAGACTGGTTAATGGTCTCCTGACATGACCATAGTAAAATAAAAAAGAGTAAAACCAGCATATGCTGTGTACGCAGAAAAGATATTTCAGCCTACATCTCCATGGATGGCAATTACGAAGTCTTGTTCAGCATCCATTTCTGTTGCACCATTTCTAATACTGTATTTCCCATCATTAAAAGGAAAAGAAGGTGCTGCAAATCAAGTTAACAAGTAGCTGTTCTCAAGCTGTAGCACCTACTTTATTGCATGTGCACATACCTGAGCGTCTTCAACCAGAGATGCTATGGTTTGTGACATTTATTCTACTTTATTATTAATGACTATTCTTTGTTATGGCTGGTTATGAGTACTTAGTGTTTTTACCAAAGGACTGTGTGATAGCTAAACAGATTTTGTAAAAGAAAGCCACTTTTGACTTTTCTTCTTGTAATATATTGAAGGAATCTAAGACCATTTCTCAAAAAATGACAGGCAGCAGGCCTTCGGGCTGTCAGGGATGGTGTCTATTTATTGCCCTCTGCTGGTGTCATCCCTAAATTTGATGTTTCAAACCTGACTTGTCTACCTTTGTCTCATCGTTAATTTGCAATTTGCTGGCAGTGCAAATGATATTCTAGAGAAAAGACATATTTGAAGATGGTTACTGGTAAGATTAAATGTTGTGTGCTTAACTATCAAGAAATGAGGATGTTCGCAAATGGGCTGCTGAGAAGCTGTGTCTCCTAGGATATTTCTTTAAAAGGGTCTTCACATATGAGAAGAAATATGAAAACATCTCCACAGAAATAGACCCTTGAGAAAGGGAATCACAATTCGAGGAAGCTGAGGAAACTCCTGCTGATTTTTTTTCTTTAATAGAAAGCTTAAAGCAGTAAAACAGAAGCGAAGGTTCGCTATTGTTTAAGTATTCATTTCTCTACTACATCAGAAAAACAATGTTTTAGATAAGAAAGTAAAATTACTTTGAAAATAGACTGAAAATGTAATTTAATTTTCATTCACGCAGATAATGTCTCTGTTCTTTTTTACATCATATAATGAATGATTAAGCCCTTCTGGAGAGAAAATATCTCCTTTGCTTTTAATGAAAAATGTAGTCGGCCATAGTAATATCTGCCAATGGATGTGGTGCTACACAATTGGGAAGTCTCAGGGTGTGCAGTCCAGCTGAGTCCTCTCTGGTTTGTGATCTAATAATCCAACTTGCACAGCTGAGGTACCGGTCTTTCTTTCCTGTATTGTCCTTCCCCTTCAGCATCCATCTTCTTCATCTATTTCTTTTCTTCTTCTTCCTTTTCTCTTGCTCAGCTGTTATGTTCATCCTGTCCCTGCCGCTTCGAAGTGTTCAAGAAATAAAGGCCCCAATTCTTCACCCAACCTTATTAAATGTATAAAACTAGCTACAGACTGTCACCTAAAAAAAAGGTATAGTAAGCACAAAGTGCTGTAGTGGTCAAAGCACGCTCTTTAGAGATAGCAAACCTGAATAAGATACCAAAAGCAGTAAACCGATTACTTGCTTTAGGAATATCTTACAGTGTTTTCACATTCTTTCTCAAGAACCTTGTCTATATTTTTATTTGAATCCAGCTTCCTTGGATGCTGTTGCAGTACACCATTGAATCTTTCTCTCTAGGATCGAAGACTGCTTTAGTACCTGGCATTTTCCTCTTGTGAAAATATCACCCATGAACTTGCTTTTATATAAGATAAATAGGCTGAAAGATTTAAGCCTTTGATTATACCAGCCTCTCCAGACCCTCAAAACTTCTCTCTTTTCCTTTCTCTTCTGCCCTTCAATCTCCCTGTGACATCTTTTCGCTCTCAAACATCTCCTTGCTGGGAGAAAAATAAAAGGAAAATTCTGATTCTGCTACTGAACGAATTGAGGTTGACTGCTCCTGTGATCCCAGGCCAATTGCAGCTCTAAGCAGTTGGAAAATACTTGGGCTGGACAGCTTCCAGAGGACAGAGCTGAAAAGCCTTCAGCATTTGCAAACTTATACTAGTTTAAATGTTGCAACTCAGCAAATGTGAAGAAAGAAAATGGTATGCTTCCAAACCCAGGGAGAGTTCTCCGCTCTTGAAGAAGTCCAGGTTCCTGCTCCAAAGCAGAAAGATGCCTGCTGACACTGCTGAAAGAAATTGCTTGTAAAACTGTTTCAACTTAGCAGAGCAATCTGTTCTCTTCTAATTTCAGTCCTGAAAATTGCTAGACCACTTTTACTGAAACTTGCTTCACTCCTGGGGTCTTCACCCCAGTTCTCCCCCAAAAAGTACCAAGCCTAAATACCTGATCAGCCTAAAGACATTCAGCAGGTACATTGAAGTTATATGTAAAGAGCAGCAGAGTAACAACATAAACATCTATGCCAGTGTCCTGGGTTCAGCAGTAGCAGTCATTTTTTCTCCTTCTTAGTAGCTGGTGCAGTGCTGTGGTTTTGACTTTCGGCCTGGGAATAATACTGATAAAGCCGATGTTTTCAGTTGCTGGTCAGAATGCTTACCCCAACCAAGGACTTTGTGAGTCTCATGCTCTGCCAGGGAGGAGGAGAAGCCGGGAGGAAGCAGGGACAGGACACCTGACCCAAACTAGCCAAAGAGGTATTCCATACCACAGCACGTCATGCCCAGGATGTAGAACTGAGAGTTCTCGGAAGGGCTGGATCACTGCAGGGTGGGGGTGAGATACCGGTCGGTGAGCGGTTGTATTCTCTTCCCTTGTTATTTCCTTTATCATTTTTATTATTGGTGGTAGCAGTAGTGATTTGTGTTATACCTTAGTTATTAAACTGTTCTTATCTCAACCCGTGGGAGTTGCATTCTTTCGATTCTCTTCCCCGTCCCTCCAGGAGCGGAGAGAAGAAAGGTGGGGGGGGAAGTAGACTGCGTGGTTCTGATTTACGGCCTGGGCTTAAACCACGACAGCCAGTCATTAAGCTCCAGTACGCCCTGGATTTTACACCATCCATTACCCTTTTCCTAGAATTACTCTTCTGTTAGATTTCTATAGGTCTCCTTTTATTTTGGTATTGACCATCTTAATATTAGTCACTGAAGTTGAGGTGGCGTATTTAACATATATTTTCCAGCTTGTATTTCTTTACATACAAGCCCAAATCTACATGATATATCTGTTCAGGTGTTCTGCATTCTAGTATGTTGGCTGTAAAGACTGATTTGAATAAACATCATATTACATGACTATCATTTATGATTATGCAACCCCCTTTGTCCCTTGCTTTTCACTAATGTTTAATATTTCTAGAACTGTACAAAGGAAGCCCTGAAATACCTTTGTTGGTTTTCTGTACATTTTTAAAAAAATCTTGCAAAAGGAGTTACGAATATTTATTATAATAATATATTTAAATGGTTCTTATAACATCTCGATCCATAAATGAATACTGCACAGCAGAGAATAAATGAGAAAATGCTGAGTATTCTATAAATTCTGTATGACTTGCTTTGCTGTTCTAAAGCTCTCCTTTTGTTTTGCTGTGGAAGTGAGTTATTGAGATCTGCAAGCAGCTGGTTCACCTCACACCACAGAGGAATACATCAGTCCTGACTAGCAAAGCAAAAGATGGACTGTACTGTATAAGGAAGGCTGGAACTGAGCTAAGCCATGTTAAATTAATGGGTAAAGCTTTCAGAACTAACATTTCATACATGAAGCTCTGCTACTTTCACAAGTTGCCCAAAGCAAAACTCCTTAGTTGAATTATTCACTAAGGGCAGAGTGAATTCTTTTCTCCCCTGAGAACTGCTTTTCTAACTCTCATCGAGGATGTATATTCTTCGGTCACGGTACTCTCCTTCATGCTGGATGAGTTTGGATTGATGCTCTTGCTGCCGCTGTGTTCTCTGGTAAATTTTGCCAGGGCAATCTTGACAGTGTGAGGCCAACAGATTTTCCACCCACTGTTCTCTTGGTTGATCTGCATTTGCTAAGGAGACATCAGATTTGCATGATTTGTCATCAGCTTTTCCCAGACCGCTGCTAGATATAGCACCATTCACACTTATTAATCTTTGTGAACCAGACAAATTCAAACAGGAGGCAGGCACCAGCTTCTCCCCAGAGCATCATTTGGTGCTGAAAGCACATAAGGTGGACACCCAGTGACACAGATTGAGAAAGATTCAAGGCATCTAGCATGTGCTGGATATAAGCTGTAACCTGAATGAACAATATCCATAGCCACACTTTTCCTTTTTGATGTTTACCATAATGACACCTTTATTTTTCAGGAAGTCTCCAGGAACTCTGCTGGTCAACCCATATTCTTGCAAATGCCATGAAGCAAAACTGGTCAAGAAGTCTCTGTTGCTCACAGCAGCAGAGTATCACCAACCAGAGAGTACCTGGTACCTTCCCCCTCTTAGGTCCCAGTCCCTCAAATATTCCTTGCACAGAGCTCTGCAGGACACAAAACCTGCCCACGTGAGGCCAAGACTGGCAGCAGGATTTGGCAGGGGAAGGTGTATGCATTCTTTCCCCAGGGGCAGCAGGGCTTCCCAGCTGCAGGATTTGGCATTCCTGACTCCCTGCTCTTGTGGAGCTCCTGCTTGGGGTCACCACAACCCCTTTCTCACAGCACAAGACTCTGCACCTCCAAGAAACTGCTGCTCTGCAGTGGTTTTGCCAGCAGGAAGTAGTTTCAGTTCTTGAACAGATCTCCAGTGCCCCAGCCACTTAAGCTGAGCTTCCACTGACCGGTTATAAAACATAAGTAGAACTCTTAAAACCAGTGAAGAGGTGAAGGGGGAAAAGGGACAAAGGGACATGCTGGCAAAGATGGATACTTCCATCTGAGTTCCAAGTCTGTCACACCATCCATTAATTTGTCATCTCTAGTCTAGGCAATGCATTACCAGTGAGCCAGAGATCGTGGATAAAACCAGGCATCAGCACTGTCAATCTTTTCTTATAGCACAGGCTTTAAAAAGCTCCATAGCAATCCTGAAAAATCTATGAAAAGCAGGAAGGCTCTTTAAGCTAGAAAAGATCTGTTTGGTAATGACTGCAACATCAGCGCCTTTGCAGAGGAGCTGCCAGGACTGGGACATATCCCATTTAAAGCTTTTGTAGCTTGAACATCAGAACCCAATTCCAGGGGAGGGAAGAGGAGGATGGGTCTCTCTGCTCAGAAGCAAAGATCCATAAATGATCACAGGCAGGTGGGATGGAAGAGTTCGGTGATGCTAAAACTGTGCTGAAGAACTGAAGAACTGAAGAAAAGGTGAGAAGGAGATTCTGCAGTCTGGCAAAACAGGTAGGGAGAAGACTGTATGTATGTTGGACAAAAAGAGAAAATACAGTCACAAAGGATACCCCTTGGTGTGGGGGGACTAGACTGTTTGGCTCTCATGTTATCTGAAATGTGGAAGCAGCTGTAATAACTAAACATCATGAAGAACTGCACTTCATAGATTTATTTTTCTTTCTCTTTTCTGTTTCCAATTCCAATTTCTGTAATCAGATGACATAATATTCTTATTTTCTAGAATAAGCTTGCTGTTTTGTTCTTAAGTTTATCTGCTACCAAGACTAAGTCCCTCTTGGCAGACATTAGGCAGTGACCAATCAGTAAGCCACAGCTTTGGGAACCCCACATGATATGAGGAGTGTACAAAGAGAAACCTTCATTCTGTTTCTTAGGGGAAGAGGCAGACATAGAAAGACTGCACATGTATCTACAAATCAGTGGAGCTCTTAGAACCCTTGGTGTCCTCTAATTATCACTTTTGCCATTTCTAGTGGGACTTCTAGACAAATAATACTTGGTGAATCATAGCCCTTTATCTCTACAAACACTTTCTAGAAAACCTTTTACTTACACCATTTTCCATACCACCCCTATTTTGCCTCCAGCTGTGCTGGCAAGATGCAACTATGTCTGATTCTTGGAAAGTTGACAGAAAAATATTTTAATCCTGATTTCCATACCAAACATTTAATAACCAAATAATAATTTAAAAGAAATTCAGTCAACTAAGCAAGTTCATCACTGTAACAGACAGCTTTTTTACCTCAGTTCATAATTATAGTGTAGAGAACTTTCGGTTAGCAAATACCTTAAAACAACTGGACCTTATCCCTTCAATCATTTCTCTGTGTAACTCAGGCAGATGCCACACAGAAGGTATCCACTGAGAAATGATAACTCTTTCCTGAGATCCCTGTTAACCTGTCAGGCTTCATCCAAGGGTTTGGAAGCATATAGAAAGGCCCTGAGCAAAAATCTCTCAGACTTGGCAAGCTTGCCTCAACAATAGCTTGTGGAAGAGCTTATTAGGGAATTTAATGATGGACTACATGAGTTCATCAGTCATAAATTATATCAGTCTAAAAGGTGGCAGAGGTTCCAGTTAATGTATTAAAATACTTATGCCCTCATGAATGGACTGTGGGGCCAGGGCATAGAAGAATAACGAGCAATATAATATCTACTCTTACTGAGCAACCTTTGCACAGCTATTGAGTTTCAAGTGTCAGCTGTCAATGGTGTTTGTATTTTTCCTTAACTGACTGTCTTGACCTCAAAAACTCCTACTAATTGGGCTAAATAAGGTAAGGGAGGCTGATGCGATAAAGCTGTTGGGGAAGTAGGTTACAGCTTCTTGTCAGCCTGACATGAAAACACTGTTTCTGCAAAAGGTAATCATCAGCTTTCCCCAATGTTGGGATGTTCTCTTGCTGCCCCACAGCAGCATGCTGCCCTCTTGGTTGTGCCAAACAAGAAGTTAAGCTCAAAGCAAACTAAAATCCTTCTTCTCATGCTTGTCACAGGTTGTTTCGGTGATCCAGCCACAGCTCAGCCCCAACCAAGACCTTGGCTAGCAGAGCTGAGGAGAAGAAACAGGGTCAGCGAGGGCTGGGGTGGGCAGGCAGGAAGCTGAGGGGGTAGCACCTTTCAATGAGATTTTGTATTAGCAGCTAATGTAGGTCGATAGGAGCAGGTATCTAGAGTGAAACAGTTGTGCTGAGGACTTGGTGCCTATGCTATAGCCATCTTTCATGGGACGTGTATCCAGCTCTACCTCAGCTTGTAAACTGAATGCCCATCTATGGCTGTGATGCATTCACTGCACTCTTGAAGCACCTCTGCCTCTTCAGTTTTCCCAATGAAATTCAACGAGGTGGGCATTGATCAATTTAAACTTTTCACTGCTGTTTTTCTCCTCTTGATTTATCACACAGCACACTTTATTTATTTTCCTTGTCCAAAAGTAGTCCTTCTTGATCACCACAGTTCACAAAGCAGATCTCCAAGCAACACAGCGCAGCCTGTGGCAGCACCTGGCAGCAGATGGCAAAAGGAAGGCTCTACAAAGGAAGCCAATCAACATTTGTTTTTACTCTTGCCCAACCGTCCTACAATGGGAACCCCACCTCTCCCATTCAGGCATTGGATGGGGTCCATAAACACTGTGGGTGGAAGAAAGAAGGAGGCATCAGTACTGTGCATGTCCTCCATCTTAAGTGCTAGAGTGATAACTCACCCTCCTCACTAACAGCAGGTGGAGGAAATGTATTCTTGCACTATCGTCTTTGTTGGTCCCATTACTTTTAGGTAATTTAGGTATCCACATAACCTATTCAGTTCACTCATTTCCAAAAATGAAGAAAGAGAAAGGCTCCAATACAGATTCAGGGGCTGGATTCCACAGCTGCTGGTTCCACAAAAGCCTGATGTATGGCATAATAAATTACAGGATGGGTGTATGGCATAAAAAATTAGCCATTTTTTTTCTTTTTAAGGACACATAAATGACAAACAGATAAAGTAAAATGCCTTTTGTTTTTGCAAAAATGCATTGAAGAGCAAAGCAATTCTGATTTCATCGCCGTCACCTTTTGGACATTCAGCAATTTCTATGCTACAGCCACATGGGAGCTGCCACAGCATTATCAAGGGAATTTACTGAGATTACCATTTTTATAAAGGATGACCAAAGAATTAATAAGGATGATGCAATTAAATTCTGTGCTTGACTGGAATATGCTATTTAAGTCTATTTAAAATTAGAAAAGGAGCCTGAGACTTTCTTTACCTACATTTTGGTTCATTGCTTATTGCAAGAAATAAATTTGACTGCTCAATTATTTATAATCCTAATGGTGTTGTTTTCCTTTAATTGCTGAATACAGATAATAATTTCTTCACAGATAAATATATATCATGTTTATTCAGGACTGAGGGGGAGCAATAATTAAATACAAAATATCTGAATAATTGCAAATTAAAGAAATTAATAACTGAAGAGATAAAATTATGTTTATATTAGTAGAAAAATTATCTCCCATTTGTGACTAAATTCTGCCAATAATATATTATGGCTGTCTTAATATTTTGCACTACAAAATTAACTTGTCATCTCTGCAGTAATTCTTTACGAAAGATATATTAAGCTAAAGTCAGAATTTCTAAGTAATCAAAAATATTTTACAAGGACAAGGATTAAGCATTAGAAATTAAAAAATAATCCAACTACAGGATTATTTTCTAAGCAGTATTTTTGGCCACTTAATCTGAGCATGTTGGAGCCTGTTAAATATTAACAGACAAGTGATATGAAAGGATTAGTTTGGACTGTGAGCAGGTATGGTGAGAGGTAAGACCTTCATGCTGGTCTGAGTAGAACTGACAGTACAATATTTTTTAATACCTCTGAGGTGAAAGCAGAAAAGTGGATGTCTATTTGATATTCTAAATGGACAGATTTTTGGTTTTTTGTGTTTTTTGTGGTGTTTTTTTTTTTTTTTTTTTTTTTTTTTTTTTGGTCAGAACATAAATTAAGTGGAAATAAGAGGACTTTTTCCAGTTCTTAGCACCGTTCTCACATTTGGCCCTTATAAAATGTTCTAGATGAATATTATTGAGCACAATTTTGTTTAAATAAAATTTTTTACTTTACTTTTTTATTTTTTACTTTTTTATTTTCATTTTTTATTTTTTATTTTATTTTGTGATGCCTTTTTACCCAGGAAATCAAGTGTGAACAAGAAGTAGGCTCTAGCATGCAGGAGGAAGGTTATGGCCTCTTGAATTTCCAGTTAATCTTTGTCTGCTGTTTTGATCTTTCCAGGAGTGTTATTTCAGACAGTTACTGAGATGCTGCAGCAACATCTTATTAATATCATCCACGTTGTTAGAGCTGCAAAATAAACCTGACCATCTTCTACAAACTAAACTGTAAGCAGGGCTGGATCTGGTAAAAGCTCAGTGACTGTACTCAGATGTGTTATTTTGCCGCATGAATCTCCCTTATTAGGAGCTGTGGTTGGTGCCTGGGCGCAAGAGGCTGCCAGTTCTCCAGGCAGTGCTGGTGACACTCAGATTTAAATGTTTCTCTCAATTTTTGGACTGTTAAAAGCTTCCTAGGTGACTAAATATGGGTCATGCAACACTTCATAAATCACAGCATCACAGAATGGTTCAGGTTGGAGGGGACCTTTGAAGATCATCCAGTTCTACCTCCTCTGCCATGGGCAGGGACACCTTCCACTAGATGAGGTTACTCAAAGCTCCATCCAGCCTGGCCTTGAACACTGCCAGGGATGGGGCATTCACAAGTTCTCCAGGCAACCTGTGCCAGGGCCTCACCACCCTCACAGTGAAGAGCTTCTCCCTAATACCTATACGTAATTTGAATGCATAGTCAGTGAAGGGTTACCAGGATTTAGAGATTCAGAGCAGAAACACAAACTTCAGCATAAACATCTGAGGGGCTTAACCTGTTAGGCAGATCATCATAGACCAAGACCTGCACTGACCACTCTGAGTGACCAGCCACAGTAGGACTGAGGATGTCACGGCATGAGATCCTGGCATGGGGACAATCACCCTGCTGAAGGCAAGTCTGTCTTTGGAGAGGCTTTTCACCCATGCTGTTGAGAGATATGTCCATGTATCTGTGTCAGCTGAGGGAAGAGACTGTTTCTCACAGAAAGCAACGAGATGAGAAAGGGCTTGATGATCACTATAAAACAGAAAAATCGATACATAAAAAGAAATATCAGGCTAGGGCTGGAAAGTGATCTTGTTTCTGCGTGCGGCAATTGGAAAACTGCTGCTAGAATAGTGTGCCACCAGGGACGATGTCAGGGAGGGGGAAGTCAAAGGGAAGACACAGAAAATGATCCAGAATAGGGAGGGGATTCTTAAAATGCAGAAGGACTGAGTTATTAAGCTTAAAGAAAGTGTGAGAGGTCTTATAATAACTCTAGATGGGTACTTACACCTAAAAAAACACTGACATGGGGTTACTTTAACAGGCATGAACTCATGGAAAAAGGGAGAAGGAGGATCTAAATAGGGTTGCAGCTTACTCTCAGCTCTGGTTGAGGCTGCGTATTTCCTTTGCTAGTAATACAGAAGCAACACTCACACATTCCCCCTTCCTCCCCAAGAAAGCTGCACATCTCCTCAAGTCCCAGCTCTTCCATCCGGCAGACAGCAGCTTACCAGGATTCACCAGCTAGAAGCTGAACCCTGCCAGATAAACTCAGCTTTGAAATAGAACAAAATTTCCTTAAGTAAGGAAATTAACAGCTGGAATGATTTATCGGGGAAATGCACAGGCTCTTAAAATGAAATTAAGTATCTTTTATAAACTGGCTGTCATGCAGTTGCAGAGAATGTCCTGTTTATGCAGAAGACCAGACTGCATGAACGCAAGGGTTCCTTTCACCTCTACAATCTATGGAAGATACAACAGATGTTTATAGACATTTTGGCTCCTGATTGTGCTGACTTTGCAGCCGTGTGCTGATCCAAAGCAGGGTGCGGTGCTGCTCCATTTACTACTTGTCAAATTTGGCAGATACAGGTACGAGAGAAATGGATCACTTTCAAAGAAAGAAAAATTGTGTTTCTCTCATTTTTTCTTCCCAGTGTCAATCAGTGTAGCAGCTGATTTAAAAAAATAGAATAAAATGGGGTCAGAGAGAAAAGAACCAACATCAAGTACAGAATTTCATGCCTTTTTGATCAAATTTTCAAAATAAATATGTGGATGTAGAGAAGTTTTATCTTTGTAGACAGAAGTACCATGCAGAATCAGGTCACTGCTCTGGTGGTTTGCATTTAGCTCCATCCCTTTCAATGCAGTATATCTGAGGAGCCCACAGCGATGATGACCATGCCTTGGCTGACACGGGTGAAGAAGCACCTGGCAGGATGGGAACACCATCGTGCCCTCTGCTTTCTTCTCTGATCTCAGTGCCTGCTGGATCTGAAATGGTGGTACATCACTTCTGCTTTTACACACGCACTGGCCAAGCCTTAATGTGCATTCAGAGCAAGCTGTTTTTCTTGGGCATGCCAGCTGCAATGCAGAGTAAACAGAAAGGCAAACAGGCACTTAAATGGGCTTTGAAGCCCTCATTGCGATGCAGTGAGAATAAAAGCCTCTTTACTGCCAAAAAAAAAAAAAAAAAAAAAAAAAAAATCGATTGGCAATGGTAAAGAGTCTCTTTTCAGTGTTATTCCTTGCTTACACTCGCACCTTTACTCCTTTATGTGCCTACACAAATCGACACCAGTTAAGACGCGGCAGCACATGTCATCTGGAGCGATTTGATGGCTGGCCTGGGAGAGCACTCTGCTCCTCTGTTCTTCTAACTCACTTTGATCACCTGCTTTCCAGCATGGAGGTGGACAGAGCATGGAGACAGCGAGACCTCCCCTTTTCTTGGCCAGGGTGTGAGGCTGGGTGTTGACGGGGTCAGCAGCACCACTGGGACTCGGCTGCAGACTCCCCTTCCTGCAGGTGGTCACAAAGATGCCGTAGGCTGGCTTGGAAGATTTAGCCAGGCATTTCCCACCCCTGAGCCTTTTCTTTCCTCCCGTATCTCATCTGGCAAGCTCCTCAGGTCTGGGGTTATTTTCTTTTGCTGGTCAATGTGCATCAAGTAACATCAAATAACAAATAGCCTGTAACAGTCCATGTCACTCTGTTCCTCCCCTAGCTGCATACATAGTACTTCTGCTACTTGATGCTTGTCCATCCTAGTCGATGCAGGCAGGTTCCTGAGCACACGACTATAAGTATCTACCCTAACCTGCCCTGACCCCATTTTGGCTGAGCTAGTGCTCCCCAAGAACAGCTTCCAGGCAGGCTGGCAGTGAAGGCAGCAGGGTGTTCACTGCTAGGGGGCAGTGTGCCTACAGCTGCCTGCATCTGCAACCCAGCAGGTGAACTGGCTTGGACACGGGCTGTCCTGATGGACAGGGAAGCTTCTGGGCATGTTTCATTTATAAGTATAGACACATGAACAGGGTCAGCATGCCCGTGAGTCCATACAGCACCCATACAGAAAGTGTCTGTATGCAGACAGTGCTGTACCCAGAGAGCACATCCAGCAGATGCTTTTTTTAAACTGTTTTTTAAAACCAAGCTGGACTGAACTCATAGCCCAAAAGGAGTGGGAGGTAAAGCAGCTTCACATCCATTTTATTACTTTCATTCCTCAGCTGTTCCAGAGGCTGGAGTTGTCTCTGATATAATTAGGGCTCTATTGCTCTGCCTGTAATGTTCCCTGTACCAGAGCTCATAGCACAGTCCTAGTGAAGAAACCCTGATGGCAGTTATCTTCTATTGCTAAAAGATTACTGCAATCATACCCTTGGCTTTTCCTTCATTTACTGAAGAGGCTGCAGTGAGGGAGGGGATCTTTATGTTGCACAAACATACCAGAGCATTGGGAACAGCATATCAAAAGCAATAGATTCTGTCTTAACTTCATAGGTAATTCTTGAATAGTCAACTGGACAAAAATCTAATGTAAGTGCTCCCAAAGTCTGTACTCCAGCAGATTTTGCATTTTGATATTCTTATTACTCAGCTTTGTACCTGAGGTTGAGAAGAGAGCAAATGTGGAAAATATGAGGTAGTCCTAACAGCTATTTATATCACCCTAAATTATAGAAAACATAAGCTTTCTACTGAATAATGCTAGCACCACTTTTTTCCAAGCAGCTGCACAAAATCATTACACTTCGCAAAACTGTGTTTGCTTGACTTTGGGAAAAAATAAATTTCACATATCAGCATTTTGTTTTGGTAACATAAAAAATTATTATCTCCAAATGCCAATTTCTAGGTTATGATTAATAGCAGACAAGTTTACTTTGAAACTGTCCAGTTTTTACTGTAAAAGCCTGTAGGTCTTAGTAGAGGACTTGGGTTTATAATCAAATCTGAAAATGCTGGGTTAGTTATTTTGCATCCCCAAGGTGGAGAGATAATTGAACTAGTTTCCTCAGCAAAGCAAGCTCAGGCCTGTGAGATGAAAATCTGACCACAAGATGGCATTTCCTTCTCACAGTAACATTCAGTAATGGGCAGGAATATTTCTGAAAAGAAAATGAAGCAGTGATGGGCATTTTAGTAAGCCAAAACCATTTTAGACAGGGGACTCACTCATTGCAATGCCCAGTATGGCATAGGATTGGAGCAACAAAACAGGGAGCAAACAGCATCTCTTCTTCTCATGCCATCCAGACTGCGGTTTCTTCCCCTCAATGAAAATTCCTAATGAAAATTCTGGCCTTATGTTTTTAATTGCTGTAATAAAAAAAAAAAAAATAAAAATTGGAATCCACCACGAATATAATGCAAGCATTCTGAGGTTTTTAAGGGGAAGGTTGAGCATTAAAACAAATTTGAGAACCTTTTGATTGTAAATTACTCCGAAAGACAATCTGTGGCTGATTTTCTTGACAGCAAAATATTTCGTCGTTCTCAAGGATGAGACAACAGTTTTTCTGTAATTCTTCATTTCCAGTACATGCCTAATATCTGTGGTATGTTTCCAGTTATTAAAGAGTGATGAGACACAAAATAAGGCTAAGGACTCAGCTGAGAATTACTTTAGTAATATTACCACAGGGAAAATGTGTCTGGCTCTGGAGTTGATGTAGTATAAAAGCTAAATTTAAAAATACACACATTTTAGCTGACATTGCTCTTTAAAACAGAAGGCTTTAGAAAACAAATGTCTTTTATTTCTTATGTACCCTATTAAGTAGAACCTTTCCAGTCTCAGGGCAGTTTATTAATCAAGGACTCAGTACATGAGTGTGGATTCTTTCCAGCCTCAGATATTTCCTTTCCCCGAGTAATGCCACATCCTCCTGCACCAGCAGCAGTGCCAGGGGACTCCAGTGCCATGCGGGATGTTCCCTCAGAGTAGAGGGACAGGAGAGGCTATAGGGCTTCAGACGGCCCTCTGCTTCAAGGCATCATCAGCAGCAGCATATTCACCACCATCTGGTTTCAGTTAGGGCTTAAACAGGAGCTGTGTGATGAGGGATGCTGTAGGGAAGAACTGGGTGTCTGCTAGACAGAAGCTGCCTGAAATCTCCCTCTTGGCCTGAGTCATGCCTCTCCACGCTTCAGGCAGCTGGGGTTACAGGCAACTCTAAGAGCAGAGGGATGGGGGCAAGCAGGCAGAAAGTACACGTGCTACAAGGAGTGTAGGGCGGCTTGTGAAATGCTCTGACACATCATTCTATTCGGACATGCAAGTGTCTTGTAAATCACAGTCCTTCTGAAGGCTGCTCCGCTAAGGGCATGCATGTACAACAGTCCTTGCTCAGGCATGCTGCCCTACTTGCTACTGCTCTTCTGCTTGCTCTGAAGTGAAATATCCTGTAAATGTTCTGTAAATCACAACCTAAGACAGCAAAAATGCTGCATCTGGCTGAAACTGTGGTGAGAGTTTCAGGAGTAAGGTGCTATCATCTGTACTGCTATCATTGAACTGAATTGACAGGACCTCTTCAAAAAATTTGATGTGGGATCTGTAATGACCATAAGAGTTCATGAATCCACCACAATGGCTCATCAGGAAGACAGCACCATGTTTCCCAGTAAAAAACTGAGGCTTCAGCTCATCTGATGAACCGTGAATATTGGCTGATGCAGCACCTTTGTCTTATTGAAGGCTTTCACTAATGCACTAGACAAGTATTTTGCTGAAATTAGCATCTGAAATCTAAGAAACAAAAGCACAGCGTTCTTCAACTGTGGCTTGGAGAAATGCCATATCAAAGTTTTCTCAAGCTCTGCCCCTTTTGTAGATATGTGAGAGAATCCCAGTTCAAAACATTAAGTAAATGACTGTGTGCTACTCCCTGTGCTTATTAGTGGGAGGCAATACTTTTCAAAGCTTTGTCTGTTCTTGAACTGAAAGAACCATGCAATAGTAATAAGAAATAATAATAATTAAAAAATGAGAAGTGTTCAGAAAATATCAGGGAAAAATTAATCAAAATTGTTCTTTTCTTTCACACATCGAATTCTGTGTCATCTTTATCCAGCCTGTTTAAAAATGGCTCTGTTCTGTTTGCCATGGGAAAACAATAGCATAGATAATTTATTCAAAGCAATCATTTATTTGAGATCTGTTATAGTCAGAAAGCTTCAACAAAGCCTTGTATCATCACAGAAGCTCATGAATGCTATTAAACATCCACATACACCTAATGTGACACTCCTGACACTCCATTGTCAGCTGAACAGCTGCAAAAAAAACCCCCAAACCAGCCTTAGGACACACTTCAGAGCTGAGAGCATCTTGAAGAGTTTTCACAATTTAAAACACAGACTCAAGGGGAGGGTGGAGGTTGATAAAATTACTTAATAAATTTATACACATAATTATTAATATTTCATTTCTACTAGTGTGGCTTAATTTCAGCTTTTCTCCTCCACACTGTTCTCACCCAGGGAAGCTACTGCTCCATCCTGTGCTGCACCAAAACCCTGGCACCTGGAAAGAAGCCCACACTGAATGCTACTGTGCTGGCAGAGCTCATCAGAACTGAATACTACTCAGGTAGACATGACTGATTTGCCTACACACCATGAGTGAGCTTCCCAAGTCAGAGAGGGACCAAGAAGACTGATGCAAATTTGAGATCTTTGCACATAGTCTTAGAACCAGCTCCTTCATTTACTAACACCCAAGAGCTGGGATTTCACAATAAAACTGTTTAGCCCTGAAGATTATCCATGTTTCTACCTCTGTGATCAACATAGAAGTACACTTTGAGTGCGGGTACTTGAACTACAGCCAGAACCAGCTATGAACTGGCCTCTCTCCTCCACTCTGGTTCCCACAGGCAGAATGATCAGATGAGAATTGCAATACATCCGCAGGTAAGTACAGATGCAGCTGTAGCCATAATAGCTTAAACTGAAGGTTTTCCCAGATTTTCAAAGGTACGAGTCCATATCCTAACAGACATGTGGCATACATAGCAAATAATACATGCAGGCTTCTCAGATTCCAAAATGAGTGGATCTTCACTAAAGTTATGCGAATAGTACAGAGAGAGAGATTAAATAATAATTGCAACATGTACTTGCCTCATTTAGTTTTCCTTCAAGTTAGAACTGGATCATTTAAGATCTTCACAGAAGTTCCATAGCTCCCTTTCTGACCATTCCACTTCTCTTGCCACTGAATGTCAGCCTACGTGATATGGCAAGTCCTGTGGTTAAAAGATGTTCCCATTCATCTCATCATACCACCTACCAAAACAGCCCTGCTGACTCTCTTTCTGCCTCTCTCCCAAAACCCCTTCTATGGCTCCATATAGTACAATCTGCTGTAGGGTTGTGACCAGCACACAGTGAATACTGTGCTCAATGAGACCTCCCAGGGTCTAATGCAGTCATGATATTGGAGTTAATTACCTTACCTTACCTTGGAGTTAATTCAGTTAATTTGCCAGTTGTCGTGGTTTAAGCTCAGCTGGCAACCCAGAAACCATGCAGTCACTCGCTCACTCCCCCCAGCTTCCTTCCCCAGCTCCCAGAGGGGTAGGGAGAACTGAAAGAATGTAACTCCCACGGGTTGAGATAAGAGCAGTCCAGTAACTAAGGTATAACACAAATCACTACTGCTGCCACCAATAATAATAATGATAAAGGAAATAACAAGGGAAGAGAATGCAACCGCTCACCACCTGCCAACCAATACCCAGCCCGACCGAGCAGTGATCTAGCCCTTCCGGGTAACTGCCCTCAGTTTATATAGTGGGCATGACGTGCTGTGGTATGGAATACCTCTTTGGTTAGTTTGGGTCAGGTGTCCTGCCTTTGCTTCCTCCTGGCTTCCCCTCCTCCCTGGCAGAGCATGAGACTCAGAAAGCCCTTGGTCAGGGTAAACGTTACTGAGCAGCAACTAAAAACATTGGTGTTGTCAGCACCGTTCCCAGGCTGAAAGTCAAAACCACAGCACTGCACCAGCTACTAAGAAGAAGAAAAATGACTGCCACTGCTGAACCCAGGACACCAGTCATGAAAGGGAAAGGAAGGGAAAGGAAGCCACATGATACAGAGTCAGTATAAGTAAACTTGATTATGCTGCCTATTGCAGTGCCACATTTCATAGTGATGTATGAATGTATGATGTACTGGTACTATCACAGATTATAGTTAAGAGCCTTGGGAGCCACAGATCAGAAGACCATTCTTTCACCCATGGCTGCAACCTCCAACAGCCTACCAACATTTACTTATGTAGTGGGTCTTCTGTGTTTCATCTAAAAATCCATCCTTCAGATACATTTTCTCTTAGAGATGTTTTATCCAGATGCTTACTTCTACAAAGAGCTTATATTTTTCCATTCTTCTGCATGTATTCATTTGTGGTATAAGGCTTGCAAAGATTTTATTATTTGTTCTGTTTTTACATGGTCCACAAGCATATTACTGAGACCTAAAATGAGTGTTTCAGTTCAGAAGGTATATAATCTAGGTACAGATCACAGACACAGATGCACCTGAGAAATACACTGGAGACTGGTAACATTCTCTGATGCTTAGCAAGAAAACTTTCTATTTACAGTAGATCCTTTTCACCTTGGTTACAAAATTTATTTGAAGAATGGGATTTAAGAGAGGCTACAAATGCTACTGTTCAGGAACAAAGAACATATTTAAGCCTCGAGGAGATGCTTGAGGGTTGCTCTGGTTCCACAATGAATGGATCTAATCAATTAGTAAAATCAGTAACATCTCATATAAATGATGCTAAGGAATCCTTACCAAATGAGTATTGGTGGCATCACAGTACACATAATATGCTACAGGTCGGTTGGTCTCTTTTCCCTGTGAAACAGGGAAAGGTAGCATTACACTGAAAACAATAGAAAGAATAATCCAATGTTGCCATTTCTGTCAGGTCTGCAACACACCGTTGAGGAGATAAAATTATGTCAAAAGACCACTTTAAATGGAAATGAAGAGAACTCCCTCTGTTTCACTTCCAGCTGCCTCTACTATGACTTGATTTCTGCATTCAGACTGAAGTTTTCAACCTAAGGTGCAGGCACTGCTCTGAAGTGGTGGTGAAGAAGTCCTGTATGATTCTCAAGGGATGGGAGCACTGACAGCAAAATGTGTGCAAAAATTGTTCACTGTGAGGGTGGTGGGACACTGGCACAGGCAGTCCAGAGATGTTGTAGCTGCCCCATCCCTGGAAGTGTTCAAGACCAGATTGGATGAGGCTTTGAGCAACCTGGTGTAGTGAAAGGTGCCCCTGCCCATGGCATGGGGTTGGAACTGGATGAGCTTTAAGGTCCCTTCCAACCCAAACCATTCTAGGATTCTACCTGCAGAGAAGGACTTGGGGTGTTGGTCAATGAGAAACTTAACATGAGCTGGCAGTGTGCACTTGCAGCCCAGAAAGCCAACCATATCCTGGGCTGCATCAAAATCTCCTGAGACCTCACTTGGAGTATTGTGTACAGTTCTGGTGTCCTCAACATAAAAAGGACATGGAACTGTTGGAACAAGTCCAGAGGAGGGCCAAGAGGATGATCAGGAGCACCTCCCATATGAAGACAGGCTGAGAAAGTTGAGGCTGTTCAGCCTGGAGAAGAGAAGGCTGCGTGGAGACCTCACAGCAGCCTTCCAGTATCTGAAGGGGGCCTACAAGGATGCTGGGGAGGGACTCTTCATTAGAGACTGTAGGGATAGGACAAGGGGTAATGGGTTCAAACTTAAACAGGGGAAGTTTAGGTTAGATATAAGGAAGAAGTTCTTTACTGTGAGGGTTGTGAGGCACTGGAATGGGTTGCCCAAGGATGTTGTGAATGCTACATCCCTGGCGGTGTTCAAGGCCAGGTTGGACAGAGCCTTGGGTGACATGGTTTAGTGTGAGGTGTCCCTGCCCATGACAGGGGGGTTGGAACTAGATGATCTTAATGTCCTTTCCAACCCTAACTATTCTATGATTCTATGATTCATTCTGCATTCATTCACAAGAAACCAGCCTGGGTCCAGCTGGACACTGCAGGATACAGATGGAGGGATCAGACCATGTAGCCCAGTGGTCTCATATCTGAAAATAAGGTATGAAGACATTTAAATGAATCCCTGATTTAGCCTGTAAGCATCCCAAGTATATTTGCACAGGGCCCAGCACACTGGGTTTTAGAAGCTCTAGGGATCATAAAATAATACTACTTGTTTTCTAGATGGGATTTAAATAAGCACTATAGAACTATTTTAGCAAATAAATAAATATCTATTAATGTGCTGTGTAGCTTCCTAGACTCTAAATTAAAATGACCTAATAAAAATAACCAAATGTTTCAGTCTACTCAATTTTTTTGTCTACATCACTTAAATGAGGATTATCATGTAGCTATATTATTTACCTATTTTTCAGGCCTGATTAAGTAAACACTGATTGGAAACTATCTCAATTGGGACATATAACATTTATGTGATATTTGAGCTGACTGACGATTTAGAAGTGCTGTTTGTTAAGCTACAGCCAGTTATGAAAAAAATGATCTGGCTCCAGCATGAACTGTTAAACTGAAAACGTGCCAGAGGGAAACAGCTGTCAGTACATTAAAAAGTAATTTTCTCAGACAACAAAGACTTAAACCAATCATTTTATAAACATATTTCTTTGCCCAACCAGATTTCCGTAATTCTAATGGCTCATCTGCTGCATGGAGAAATAAAGTAAGCTTTTGCTCATACGATTTGTCAGGAATTTCTACTTGGGAAGAACATACGGTGCTAAAAAAATGAACAAGGATAACAGCATTATCAGGCTTCCAACTACAAAATCCATTCTTTCTACACGCAATGAAAATGGAAACAATGCATACCACAAACCTTTGACTGTGGCCAATCCACAGTTTGCATTTAAATCACACTGTTGCCAGTGTCAATGACAACATTTTTGGAGTAATTTTCCTCAGATTTGTGACAAAGGCTTTGGATTATAAATTAAAGACATGGCCAAGCTTCCCAGTGATGTAAATTTGTATGTCTCTATTAAATTGGTGGATGTAGGGATTTACACAGCATACACATGCAAAGCCATGCTTTTCAAAAAATCTGTCTTATTTCATGCCAACCCAGGCAGGTGACTGCCTGGGCACGTCTCAGGCAGATTGGTCCTTCAGACAAAGGTCAGAGCACTGTTTTCCCCAGTATTATGTTGTCCTTTTGCAGCATCATCTAAACAATTATTCCTGTATCCTGCACTGTCTTAATTCCTCTTCTGAAATATCACTTCTGTGACCCTCAGCCAGCTAGAGAAACCAGAGATCCTGAATTACTCTGTCCTTCTGTGCCTGCACATTCAATAGCCCAGACAGCAAAGGTAGCATTCAAGTGTAAAAGCCTGAAATCCCAGCTCTTGCACTTCAGAAACTAAAACAAAATTCAGCACCAAAGCAATCCATTATTGTAGTGCTGTGGCTTAAGAGTCCTGAGAATCATGAGTACTAAGGGGACACGAAATCTCAAGTTCACTAATTCAAGCTGGGGGATTTATGAGAAGGGAATAGGGTGGCTTTGTAACCCTGTTAATGACCGTGGTGTCATGAATAATTTTAGCTGACAAGCTATTGCTGGATGAAATATATTTATTTACTTTGCCTTTCACTCTTCAGTGAGCCAAGTCTTGACAGAGCTACTGTCTCTGTTTTTAAACTTATTTTACCTGTTACTTTTCTTAAACACACAGTTCCTGGTGTTGTTTCGTAGAAATTATTTTTCTTCTTTTGCTTGTTATTCTTCCCTTTTTCTCTACCCTTCTTCCCCTTCTTCCTTTCTTCTGAACTTCCCTTCCCTCTTTCCCCCTTCCTTACCTCCTCCCTGCACTGGAAATCTTAGCCTCCTGTAGAGAGTAAAATACAAATGACCTGTATAGATGCTATCGACCTAGAAGCCAAACAGCAAGGAAAAGGAACCCTCCAACATATTTATTTCTAAATTCCATAATTTGGGGCCAGGCTTCTATGGGCTTTGAAGACATGGAACTGATAGCAAGGTCACCCACTAGGATTTAAATCCGGGGCTGTCTCCCCAGTGCAGTACTGCAAGTGGCAGGTGGCTGTCGTGCACAGATACAATCTGTTAAAGCAATAATGATGATTACTACTCAGCACTCCTCTCCAGAAGCAGCACCACTAATGAAAATGTGATCTGCTGTAACCTAAATATGTCATTACCACTGACTTCCAGGACACGTCTAACAGCACTGGTTGCATACACCCCCAGCAAGGCTCACAGCTTCTGCTTCCCAAGAGATGGCGAGGCATTGTCTCTGCTCTCCTGCATGGAGAAGAAAGAGCAACCCCATAAATTTGCTGGTCTGGTGAATATGCTTTTTTCTCAGAGATGGTCTCTGTTCATCTGGCTCTGTCTGGCTGTGCCAGTGTCTGCCCTGCATGGGTGAGAGGGCAGCTGTGCCTGCACCCAAGAACCAGGAGTGCCCCAAGCTCCAGCCAGGCATGGTCCCTTGGCACAATGGCATCCTTCGCCGGTGACTCTTCCCTGGCCAGATGCTGCTTGCCCCAGCTGAGCAGGATGATTCAGCACTTGCTGGAAGGTAAATGTAGATCCTGCCAAAGTCTCCTCCATAGTGGCAATGTCTAAATGGGAGAGATACTCAGGCTCTCCGCCAGTTTTCAGTCCGCACCCATCCATCATCCACTCCCAAGTCTGGTGCTTTAAGTCTGGCACTGCTTCAAGGTCCCAAACTGACTTGGCGCCCATCTGTTTCTAGGACTGGGTGGATCTGCAGCAAGGATGCAGGCAAGCCAGAGCACTGGTAGCCCTGCATCCCTGTCTCCCGCAATCCCCCAGCCATTCCAGAGCTCCTGCTGGCACAAATAATGGCAGGTCCCAGCATACCAGGTAACAGCTCCATGCTCCACTACACACGAGTGGATACAGAAATGAGATAATGGAAGCATCAGTCACACTGTGGCATGGAAATGCTCCCACACTGGGCTAATGTGTAAGCTCAAAAAAAAAAGGCATAGTGGGCAGATACCCTGCAACATAAGATCTAAACATTCATATCCTGATCTTAAGTAAAGCTTGCTGTGGAACATGTCAATGTTTATCTTTCAAATAATCTTTCATTTTTTTAAAAGCACACCACTCCTAATTATGGAGATACTCTCATAAAAGTTGTTTTGAGCCATTATTATATAAATGCAGGGTAGAAAAGGAAAAACTTTTTTTTTCTCAGCCTCTAAATATATTTAATGAAACCAATTAAATCAATATTTCCAGTTCAGACTCCATCTGTTTTTTATGATGTTGCATTGCCACTGTACATTGAATTTGCCCATGAAGGAACAAAGGAGTACAGTCAGTAACTCTCAATTTGCAAGTGTGCAGTCAGTAATGCTTTCTCAGACACAAACACACACATGCCCATGCACGGACACTTTGAGCTCCTGCCAAGCAGAGGTTTCTGAAGCCAGGGAGGCTGTGAGGCCATGTCGGACAGTGAAATGGTGGTAGGACCTCTTTCTCCAGGCCATCTACAGTGACAGTTTCCTTAACAACTGACTACTCTGTTCCTTGTCAGCTTCATGGTAAATGAAGGGAAGGAAACATGGCAAAGGAAGTATTTGGGTTTATATTTTTAAATCACTGTTTGCTCATTATATTGCCTTTTGTATACCTTTTGTGGTGATGTTACTGATGTTTTCTTCTGTTTCCACTTTCATCACAACTAGTTCCATCCAGCCACCTATGAATTCTTCTTGAATTTTTAAGCAAATCACGTATCCAAGAGAGGAGCTCAGACAAATTAAACCATTTCAGTAGGAGATATACAAAACCTGTATATTCTGTATGACAACTCAAGATATGATATTCTTAGGTGTGAGGCCTTCTTTTGGGGAAATTCAGCCGAGACCCCCATTTGTACTTATTTATTTTCCTTAGACAGCATTTTTTAACCAATATCTAGCATAGTCATCCATTTGAAGAGCCACTTTCATCTGATAGTCATCACCTCATCTTAACTAGCTTGGGTGTTGCAGGAAAATAAAAGAGTAATGGGGGATAAAAGCAAATTAGTTTAGTTTGTCTGCTAAATATGTTCTTAAAATAACAAAGTGCTGAGATGTTATGTCTATCTAGCAGCTAAGGTAGAGCCTGCATCTTCAGCCTCCACAAGCTTTAATAACCAAGGTACACTGTACTTGGGAAAAGGAAGCAATCTCCTGAAAATGATGGTTTGTGCACAGAACTATCACTCAAAGCAGGCATCCACGGTGGAGAAGCCACTAACCTCTAATTTTGGACAACTATGCTGCCTTTCGGGATTTGCATCTGCTTCCTTTTTTTAGCTACTTAGCTTTGTGACGAATTGTAATGGGAGTTGTTCTGGGTAACACAAGTAAGAGTGGGCTAAAGAAGGCGAGCTGCCACAGAAACCGTGCTGTTTGTTACAGCTTTATAAGTCACTTAAACAGCCATACTGATGAAATGGTAGTAACCATCTGCTACCAACATTTGTAAATAAGTATAAGCAAACATAAATATTCCCTGGCTTGTTGCTCAATTTCAGGCATGGGTCTCTTGGTTTTTGGTTTTTGCTGGGTTTACTTTTTGTTAGGGTTTTTATTATTATTATTATTATTATTATTATTATTTAATCTACATATAGTTCATACACAGACTTAATTTATTCAGACTGTTAAGCTGTCTGGGGGTGATTTCACTACACTGTCTACTACTACACTACCACTACTTGTGGTACCCCTCAATGCAAATTACTCATGACTGAACAGAGAGGAAGGATGCCTAATTCTGATTATTATTTATTATTGATATTATTTATCAGTGGCAAAACTAGCTGTAAAAGTGTAATTTCTTCATGGCAGACTGGGAAAAGAGATTAATTGTAAACTTTCTTTACATGAGCTCCTTTTGCACATCTGAGCAAGTGGGATAAAAGTGTTCTATTTAGAGAAGAAATTTTATAGCATTTAGGAGCCCTATAAAAAGCTCATCTCTGTTTGGCTCTATAAAAATAAGAGCCAGACTTTTAGAAGTTTGAATTCTTAGTTTTGGCCTTACATCAGGGTCAACTGTATTACATACAGCAGCAGCTCTGGATCACTACTCATTTCAGCACATCCTCTCCCATGCATACAACCTCTCTATTTGTTATCACAGCATATCTCTTTTGTTTCCACAACAGTTGCTCACTGGGAAAAACAGTATTATGAAAATTGTACTTCAAATCAGGTATCAGGTACTTCTTCAAGTATGTACCACTGTAAATGTTACATTTGCACCATAATGCTCCAGGGAAATAAAAGCTGCTCCCTCTTAGATCTAATTTCCTTTCTGACAGCTTTGTCTCTGCAACAAACAGTGCCTCTAAGTTAAGAGTGCTCAAAGGGAAACTCACATTTTGGAGAAAGTGTTTAAAAGATTATGAAGAAATTAGAGGGCTTCTTGATAGACAGATTTTCCTTTTAGAAAGTTATTTTCTGATAACCGGTAGTTAAGTTTTACAAGATGATTTTATAACTTCTCCAACACAGCGAGGACTGTGCACATTTTAGACAGCATCTTTTCTTTTGTTGATGCTCTGCACTGAGTTATCTCTTATTGAACACTGCTTCTAAATAGATTGGTGAGATGTAATACAGCAGACGCACCTCTTTATTATTTTTTAAAAGTTTAAGTATTCCTTTCTCACTACAGCACTAGATCAAATATAAGCAAAGCTGTATTATTTTGTACAAACTAATGATCTTTTTCCTTCCAGATGATTGCAATGCTTATGAGAGCTGCCAGGACAGATTAAAATCATTCATGAATTTGTAATAAGGGTCTTAGGTTCCACACAGCAAGTATTTTGCAGTAGAAAGAATACACTGACAAAGAATTCATCCTTGTTAATAGCACACTCTGCAGTTTTGAAACACTGGCCTTTCAGACTTGAGTAAATTGGAATGGGACAGAATCCTAAAGTTGGAAAGTAAATGGCGTCTTCTTACTGGAACTGACTTCTGACTATATTTGATATGCTACTGTATATATGGAAATACGAAGCAAGGCTTGCAATTGAGGAAAAAGTGATCACAGAAAAAGGAGGAGCTACTTGGCTCTCTTGCAGTGAATTTTAACAAATCTTAAGGGGTATGTGTGTGAAAGTACCGGAAGCAGCTGTAGAACACGTACAAAAAAAGTATACAAATGAAAAGGAGGAGAAAACTGACATCAAGGTATCAAAAAAGCTGAAGAACAAGTCTAGAGCCAAAAAATACCCAGAGGCAAGAAGACTTCCATGACTTTGTTAAGGGTGAAACAAAACGGTGAGGTAAAGTATCACAATCATCCCCTCCTAGACAGTATAAAAACCAAGCCTAAAATCAGTTCATCTGCAAATCAAGGAACCCAGAGGCACAAGGAGAACTTAGCAGACAGCATCCTTATCCTCTGTTTAATCACACGTGATCTTGACCAGACTATTTGAATCCATACACTTTGCTGCTTCTGAGTGCATGGGTGTGAAAGCATAAAGGGAGATAGTAACTGTTTACAGATACTTTGTTTTTACAAATACTTTCTTTGTAAACTCACATTCCCCCTCCATTAGATTACACAGTAAACTTTATCATACTCATTTCTTATGCTTTTTAATTTTTCAAATTCCATCAAAAACCAGACATCCCAGGTACACATTCTTTTAACAGATGCATGTCCCCCAGCAAAGATGTTTGCTGCAATGACCGTTCAGCAGCTTTAAGGTAGGCGGAGTGCAGCACCACTAAGACAGGCTTTATAAAGTAATGGCAACAGAGGGGGTCTAGACAGCTTGAACAAAAATTCATGTGGATCAAATCTTCTCACCATGAAAAAACAGGCAGCATAAAATCTACACATCATTTAAATTCTTCTTGAGCCTTTAAAATTAGGGAGTAAATGGCTTACAGGCCTTTAGCTGCCCCAGTTTCATTCTCATTAAACACTTCAGACAAAAAGAAAACGGCAGTAAATGAAGGCCTTGCAGACTGCATCATCCCTTTCTGGTAGTGTCAATAACTAGGCAGTTCATGTAATACGTTTTCTTTAAAATGACAGAGAAAGTTGCACTGAATTTTCCAGAAGGATTTGAAATGAAAGCTTAGTATAATACTGTAGGATCAGTGTGGAAGCTTTGGGGATTTAGGGGTCTGATTATAACACAGAACATTTTAGTTTTAGGTTACCATTTCAGATTCAGACCAGTTTCCAAGTTTCCACTAAAAGTTTCTACCTGCTGAAAATTAGGACACATGCCATGCAAGTCTGCATCTTCTGTCCTGGTTACACAGAGCAATGTGCCAACCTGGGAAAGGCAGAAGTTGGAAAGCAGATTATCTCCTTGGTGCAAAAGGCAGTACCCTTTGGATTCAGGTTCCACGCAGAGTCAGACCAAGAGGCCTTACAGGATCATCAGTTGGACACGCTTTGTAGCAAGGATAGAAGAGGACATGCTTGCCTAAATGAGACTTAAGTGGATTTAGAGTAATCAAACTGGGTTCCAGAAAACCTATATACTGTCTTACTCTGAATGTGTCTGACTTCACAGGTGTCCTATCCAGAATTGTGCTTTGATATATATATATAGAAAAAAAATACCCGATCCTGAGCAAAACTGAGCCACTTCACATAAGCCTGTCCAACTACTTCTTCATCTGAGGGATGGATCCAATAAGTACTTATTGCTTAACCTGTAGCATTAGCCACTTCACAAACTGCAGTGGCATCTACTGCTTTGTTAAGATTGCCAGAAGATGAGCAAGATATATGTCAGGTGCTGTATTCAACAACTCTTTGAAGTACTGAGGCATTCTCAGAAATCCCAGCCTCCTCTCTTTCCCTTCCTCTCTCTCCCTCTCTCCCTTCCTCTGAGGAACTACCATGTGAGGCTGAAAAGCCATGTTTCCTCACACAATTCCTCCTGAAACCATTTAATTCTTTGCTGTAGTCTGTAGCCGTGGAGCAGGAAGAAGTACCAGAAATCCTGATAATTTCTTCATAAATGTCTGCACAGCAGCTAGTTTTCTTCACTTCTGGGGCTTCTGAGCACTACTCCAACATAGACAGTGAAAAAACAAAAGATAAGAACATCACCAAAGTAGAGGAGAGAAATCTGCAGCTCACTAGCCCAAGGTACACAATGCTACCAACTGGCTTGTATGTGTCTTATTGAAATGGCTGCTGTGCCTTGCACCAGGCTCAGGCTAATAAACATGGTAAGTAAAAGGAAATCCTCACTGACTGGCAACTACTACATTTCCTTACCTCATTTTGGTATATTCAGACACTTTCAAAAGCTGGTTTTTATTTTCCAAAGCAAATGACACATGTAAGGCATGGTTTAGACTCTGCAATTTTCACAACCAGGCTGTGATTTTCACACTCCAGCTTCCAACTATTCCTTTAGCTCTGAAAATTCAACTTCAAGGACGAACATCTGTGATGCTCATTTTGTAGCTCTGCCTATCACACATTTTGCCCGACACTCATATTCCTGAGAGCTATACATGACTGTTAGAAACCAATAGCATTTAAAAGAATTTCAATGCCCAGAAGTCTCTCACAGGCAAACCTGTAACCCTTACACAGAGGAGACAGACGAGTTAGGATTCCAGGTATGATCCAATGATTTACTAGCATCTAGCAATCAGACTACTAGATTGCAATAATAGTAATTAATTGAGAGAGCTCCATGTAAAAAAAAGGAGTTCAGCAATGAAAACAGTCATTTATGGTCTCATGTATACTTACTTTGGCTTCACTGAGATTAAGTGTTCTCCATGAATCATAGCGGTGCACTGGTGGTTTGGCCAATATTCAGACAATACATCAGGGGAGAGAACTGCATATGATAACGCAACATCCTGTTTGGAGGCTTAAGAGGAAAAAAATCTAGCAATAATCACTTTCAAGGCTAGTAACTCAGTTCTTATTGCCTTCATAATGACTCCACAGCTATTCAGACAATGAAAATGGAGTCTGATATTGAGCATCATGAAGATAAATTAACAATAAAATGAGTCTCACTCATACATCCACTGCCTACTTTAGTGGAGGCCTGCAGAGATACAGTATGTACTTTTAAAGAATGTTGCCCTTCTCTTTAAAGTGCTGAGATGGTTGAAAGGGAGGCAGAAACAAAGCCTTTCTCTATTAAATACTAGGTTACTTTCCTGAAAGGGAAGAAAAAAAAAAAAAAGAAAAAAAAAAAAGTTGTTAAGATTCAGTAAACAAATTGTCTATTGGAATTAATAGTTCATATTATAAAAGCCTCTTGGTTTACCCATCATTTTAGCTAACAGAGAAAACACAACAGAATTCTTTTAAGGGCTTCAGATCTGGCACTAACACCATGCATTAAGTGACAAATGTCAGGCTGCTTGCCTTACTATGTTTTTTACAAGACTCAGTATCACAGACAAACCTACTATATCCCAGTTAATTAAAAACAAATAAAAACCCACACCCAAGCAACCAATCAAGCAAACAAAACCCCTTAAGAGTTGACATAAACCATACCAGGCAAATTTAATCTCATTTGATATAAGCTTCCTTCCTCCCACCCTGCCTCTCTCCCCACCCTGAGGCAGTCTTTTCTGTGTCTCAAATCATGCTGGAAATAACCCAGAGAAAAAACTCTTGGCTGGGGACCCCAAATGTCTTATGGTCAATGGATATACCCCCTGAAGACTTGCCTTACCTCTAAAATGGAAAAACTAGGATTTTACAAGTGTAGCAATTAAAAAAAATCCATCTGTAATAAACCTGGGGGTTATCATCCAAGGCTGAGAAACCAAAATACTGAGCTCATTCTTTAAAATCCATCTTGTTAAAGACACATATAGGACAATAAACAAAGGCTAATGAACAGAAGACTCGCTGTGTCATGTCTAAAATTAGACTGCATGACATTTGCATTGTGATGTGTTTGTGGAATGCTCAAAGGCTATTATATTATTGTTTTAAGCATCATATGTATCTTTATCAATTTGATAATTACAGCTAGTTCAGTACATTGCTAGTTCAATAGGTGACAGGATAATTTCTTACAGGAACAAATGGAGTCAGCATAAAGAGGCATATTAGTACAAACTGCAAGAAAAAAATGCAAACAGCAAGTCTCCTAAAGTTCCCAAAAGAAACAGCACAAACAGAAAGGACAGCATTACCTCCGTTTGCCACTGCCCTCCTGAGAGAGGTACTCAATCCTGAAACCAGCTAACTCAGTTATTGCATCCTCACCCACACAGCCAAAAGCAGCCTCATTAGCAATGCCCTGTGTGATATGCAGTCAAGTACCAGCACAGAAAAAGACATCAGAACATGGAGCTGGGAATGGGAGAACAGGGTAGGAGAAGTCAGGATTTAGATAGTTTGAAACTGCCACAGAATTGCACCTTAAACTGCTTAAAGTAAGAGTCATTTTGAGAGAAATGAGTTAAGGAATCATAAGTGGTAATCTGGGTAACTAGATAAAATTGCATTCTCTGGCTGGAACAGTGATGAGGGCACGGAGGACAGGCTGAGGAATACAAAGCTTCAGCTGAGTTAGACATAGCTAGACACAGTTTCCACCATGACTGACATACCACTGGTTGTCACATGCTTTATGAGACCACCTGAAGCTGCATATGTCAGACTGATTCAGACCAGAAGGAGTTTTAATTAAGAAACTCCGGGTTAAAGCCTGAAGTAATCCAGCCAAGTAATAGAGCAAGGTGAAAAACAGTGGAGCAATCGCCCTTGTATCACCGGATGAAACCAGAAACTGAAACTAAGCAGCAAATATGACAAAAAAAAAAAAAAAAAAAAAAAAAAAAAAGATATAGGGTGAAAAAAAAAAAAAAAAAAAAAAGGAGGAGCTTTGCGACTTTACATCACCAAATTATATACATTTCTTGAACCATCTGGGTATGTGTGGTTTGATCCATGTTGCATAAATATTTCATTGAGCTGCAAAGACAAATCAAAATACAGGTCTGGTGCAACTGGTACCATAATGATGCTAACATACTTGAAGTAGCTCTGACAAAGAGAAATAAAAGTTGGCTTAAGATCTAGAAGCACCCACAGTGCACATGCACTTTTAACACAGAACTCATGGGATATATGATGCTAAATTCAAGAACAGTGAAGTGCAGATTAGGAAAGAGATACTTTATGAAAGCTTCCTAAACAACAGGATATTTTAGATCACGGAACAGGATCACAAGCAACAAGTGGGAGCTGCAATGCCTGGCAACCACAGAGAACAAAATAATACATTGGTATAAAGGAAACCTCTATGAGATAACAGATACACACATATCTGTTACACTTGGTGACAGGAAAGTTCAAATGAGAACAGGATGGCTGCTCAACAAACATTAAGTATGACAGGAACAAGCCCCTAACATCAGTAGCTCTCACATTTTACATGACCTCTAATATTGCAATTGCCTTATCCATTCAGTTTGGTTTCATGAACCTCATGTCACTTTTGGCTAAGAGTTATAACCTCTATTGTAAAAAGGGAAAGATATCTGCAGTTTTCCTCAAGTACAATTGATTACAGCATTCCTTGAAATGCCAGAAAAACTAGCTTACCTCTCAGACTATCCACATATCTACACAAAAGCATTTCCAGCACTGGTTTCTGCTGACACAGCTGTTTTGCAGCCAGAAAAAACGTGGTGTTTTTTTTTTTTTAAGTATCAATAATAAAAAGTAATAAAAGCATGACACACCCCAAAGCACTTGGAGCTACTCCTAATGGAGAGCTGCAGAGCGAGCACAATCTTCTCCTGTAATCCCATCAAACCGTGAAAGGATCGTGTGTTTAAAGTGATCTTTTCTGATTATTGCTACCTTTAATACTGCTAGGGTGGGAAAGGACGGGGATGAGCACCAGCGATGTAGAGAGCATTAGGTCTTTAAAACACAAACAAAGCCGCCTCAATTTTGGCTCAGAGACACATCTCTCGTGTTTCTTTCAGCTAAAATTTCACCTAAATCATCTCTCCAACAAACTCACCAAAGCCCAACCAAACCACAAAATCAACATGTTCTGGCACGAAAGCCTCTTCAGCTGCACAGGAATAAAAACCGATTGCATGTGGGAAACACAACACCGCTGAACACATAACGGGGGCCCATCCTGCCAACCTAAGGACCAAGCAAGGTGACTTTGAGGGGAAACTTCCCTGTAAAGGGCGGTGCCACCTGCCCCGGTTCGGCTCCCCACACACCAGTGGGGCCCCGTAACCCAACCTCTGTGCGGGGCTGCGTCTTCTCGCGGGGAGAAACGGGCACAGAACTCGGTTGCCCGCCTCACGAGAAAGCTCAATCAGCGCCTAGACCCGCCCCCAGGCGGGGCGCGCACGTGCTGGAGGGAAACACGACGCGGCGCAGGCGCAGTGCGGCCGCCCCCGGGGAGGAGAAAGGCTTGAGGAGGAGAGCCTTACATTTCCCGGCGCCTAATTGACTGATGTCATTTCCCCAACTCCGTGCCTCGCCAGCCCATTGGCTGCTGGAGGGACCGCTATCTGCAGCTACGTTTCCTGGTTGGCTGTTGCCTCGCCGGCTCTCGCCCTATCCCAATTCGGGCCACGCAAATTAAGGTCTCTAACCACGCCTCCCGCCCCAGCCCCTCCTACCGTCTCTGCCAGCTCCTCCTTCCACCGCCTGCTCCTCACTCTCATTGGTCAATGAACACGTTCTGCTCCTCCCTCCCTCCTTGAGCTGAGCAACTTGATTGGGTGGCGGCGAGCTCCCTCAGGACCCCCTCCATTGACTCGCCGCACTGCGCATGTGCTGGTCTCGTGCCCCACCAGCAAACCCCCCCCCCCCCCCCCGAGGAGCCGGCAAAGCTAATAAAGTTTAGTTGCGAGGAGGTGAGGGGGGGAGGGCGCGAACGGCGGCACGGCCTGGCCCCGCCCCTTTCCTGCATTGCCACGCCCCCCGCCCTCGAGCACCGCCCGCGAGTCCGGCCCCGCCCCGACCTCCCCGAGCGGGCGTGGGGTTGGAGGGGGGGGTAAGAGGGGCTGGCCGTTGAGGGGGAGGGCGTGTGCGCCCGCGCTAGGCTAGAGCTGGCGGCATCTCCCTTCGCCTCCCCTCAGTCCCGCTCGGCGTCCGGGGTGGCAACAGCGGCAGCCTTGTTGGATAGCGGTGCCGGTGTTTTCTCTTCTTCCTTCTCGTTCTTCCCCCCCAGGACACGGTGAGCACAGTGGCGTGGAGGCGGGCTCACTTCCCTTACAGCGTCGGGGCGCGGAGTCTGCCATTGGGGTGCGGCGGGACGCGGGAGCTGTTCTCCTTACCCTAGACTGGGGGACCTCCTCCTTTCCAGCCCGCCCCGGCAGCAGCCGGTAGCAGCTGAGGGAGGAAGCGGCCGGCGGCGGCTCCTCGCCCTCCTGCCGCTTCACACCATACGGAGGTACTGTGGTGAACAAGGCGCTGCTTCCTGCCCAGTTCGGCTCCCCAAGCTGGGACGGTCGTCGGCTGCCCCTCGCCCGGTGGGCGCTGGTCTCCTCGCGGGGCGGGCGCGGCCCATAACTCTGCAGCCGGCGGCGCGTCGCGGGGACGAAGGGAGGGTCGCCTGAGGCAGGGGAGTGCCGGGGAATGTTGTGGCGGAAGGCGGAGGAGACCGCGGGCGCGGACGGCTGTCACCGCGGAGGCAGCGCCCTGGCATCACTGGGCTTCGAGCCGCCGCTGCCGCCTCTTGTCTGTGCTGGCGCTGGTCGGAGTTGTCACCCGGGACTAGGCTAGGCTTTCTCGTTGTATTTCAAGTCTGTCATTGTCTGGGAAACTTCACCAGCTCAAAACAACTTTGAGCGGAAAGAGAAAAAGAAAAAGTAATTTCCTTTAATGTTATAGCTGCTGGAAAACACAGTCGGCAAGTTCCTCTTATAACATAATTGCAACATCACTCCTTTAGAAGAAGCGAGACCTGAACATAGGATCGCAGGGAAAGCACTTAATCCCAACTCCTTTTGTGTAATGTGTGCAAAGACTAGGCTTTTCAGTGCCGTAGGACTCTCCGTTGGGAGATTTAATGTCTTTTAAAGTATTCTAAGGCTTTTCAGAAAGATCTTAAGTGCAAATTGCTCCTACTGTAGGGCTCTAATCCGGTGAATTCAAAATGAGTTTGGGTATTTGAGGAGACTGCTGTGTTGGTGTGGTTTTTTTTTTTTTTTTTTTTTTTTCATTTTCTGTAGTACATGCAAATGCAACCACACCAGTGCTGGACATTGTTGTCTGAAATTTGGGTGTATTCACTTGCTACTTGGTGGTTCTGACATCAGTTTCTGAAACTTGTATGTGCTTTCTGCTATCTTTGTTATCACTGACCTTATTCAGCAGAATCCTTTGTGTTATTGGTACTCCCAATCTTGTGTAACATCTGCCATGGCTATAGAAATACATAACATGGTTGCAGTTTTCGATGGCTATCTTGCTTCCTGCTTGCTTTTCCTCACATAAATCTTTTTAGAACTAAGAGACTGAGAGTAACCTTTTTTTTTTTTCCCCCCTCCCCCTTCTTTTCTCCCCTTCCCCCCCCCCCAATTCAACAGATGCAGTTTATGTTGCTTTTTAGTCGCCAGGGGAAACTGAGACTCCAGAAGTGGTATGTCCCATTATCTGACAAAGAAAAGAAGAAAATCACAAGGGAACTTGTTCAAACAGTGTTAGCCCGCAAACCGAAAATGTGCAGCTTCCTGGAATGGAGAGACCTGAAGATTGTCTACAAAAGGTTGTTCTGTCTCACCTCATAATTGCCTTACATGACAAACAGTGTAATAAGTAGCAAGAAAATAATGAAGGTTGATTTTTGTTGTTGTTTTGTTTTTTGCTTTTGTTTTGTTGGTTTTTTCCTTGCTGGCTATGGAAAACACTGACTTCTCCCTTGAATCTAATTTGATAACCAACTAGGAATCATTCATGTGTGGAAAATCATTCATGCATTTAGAAATGTGCTGAAGAAATGAGGTTTCCTTCTACTTCCAGAAGGAGTGGTGGGTCTTGATTCTCTGTTGAGATTCACACAGTACATAAATGCTTACAAATACGAAGCATGTAAGATTTAATACATGATAAAGAAAAACTGAATTTTATAAGTCAGTGACTTCATAAATCACCTGAAAATGTAGCTTGCTTTTAAAGGCTTATAGAAATAAGGAATAATTTTTGAGATTACCCAGTTTGGGTTTTTGTCCTTTCTTTAATTTTTTTTTTTCTATGAATGTGAAAAGGCATTTCTCCTAATTGAACAAATCATGGCTAGCTGTCTTCTGATGGAAGTAATGTATAATTTTCTTTGCAATAGTTTCATTTCTCAGTTGTTCCCTAACTTTTGTAGGAGTATTTGAAAAGCATTTTTTAGCTTTGTGCTGATCTTTAGAATGTATTACAGCGTAGCCATGTGAACATAATTTTCTCCGCAAATAACAGTAATCCTCATTCTGATTTGGTAGGCTGAATCTCTTCCAGCTAAAGCTGGTGCTACGAAACCTTGAGTTATCTCCCCTAGAAGGTTTGTGCATTCTTATTTCCCTCTTTGAGATGCTAAATGATTTGTGCCCTACAACAAATATTATTATATTCTCTCTATAGGTAAGGCAGAGAGGACTGGAGCTGAAATGAAGAGTTTTTAATTCTTTCCTAGTGTACCAAATGAGTAGAATCAAAAAGGCTTAGAGGTTTTAAGTCCGGTTTTGTTTATATGTTGGTGCATGGAACTTCATGCACATGAATGTGATTCAGTCTAATGCATGTAGTTCTTTAACAAGGAGGAGGAAAAAGGAGGAACAATGCATAAGGCTGTTTTGAAAGCATAGATAGTTTTTATTTCAGTCTCTTGATTTTCTCACAAAACTTATTGTGCATACGTGTAGGCAAGCTTACTTGAATCCTCTGCGTGTTCCCTTGAGTGCTAATGCCTACACGTGCTTCTTTAGCTGGACTTTTATGGGACTAAATCAGAAAAATTGAGCATGGGTAAGCCAGTCTCTTCTCTTCCTTGCCCAGTCTTGAACAGCAGTAGCTCTTCTGGTGGTGGTTTGATTTCCCGCAGCTGCTTTCCCTTCTTGGCTGTTCATTGCTATTAACAACTTGTCATGGCCTTTTGTGTCTAAGGGAAGTGGTGAAAATGTGGCTATGACTCTGTTGCTGAAAGTTTTGGTGTTCATGCATCTCAGTAATGTGTTGTGGATCCTCTGGTCAAGGAGAATGAAGAAATTTGCTGAGAGATGTATCCTAGACCATTTTGGGCTGGACATAGACTGCAGTCCATCTGCTAGACTGCTGGTGTGCACAGCTGACCGCAGTAGCTTACTTCATTGTGCAAACCAATCTGGCACAATTAGCCTAAGAAATCTTGTTAAGGTTAGCTTGTATCAAGCTAATAAACATCTCCAGTCTTTACTTCTGCTTTTCCGGCATGTTCTGTTAGACTAAAACATCATCAGAAAAAGAATCATAGAAGGACTAAGTATAAGAAGTGATAGTTTAGATTCTTGTATCTGATAACATTTACAGCTTTTAGGTTAGTAGGAATTTTTTCCGCTTATCACATTGTCATTAAAGGTGATGAGTACAAGCTAGTATGATTTCTTTGAAAAGAGAGATCAGTTATAACTCAAAATTAGATAATCCCCAAAAGACAATTATAATAGTCAAAGTTTAATACATTCTGAAGGGTGGGTGGCTAAAAGAGAAACATATCTGCGGGAGTTTTGTATGGTTTGTGAAACTGCAAAAAGTGTTCCCAATTGCTCACAGACAAAAGGCTCTTGAGCATCTGCTAGGATCTGTTCTTGTCCAATCTGTTACTGGGAAAGATCTGAACTTCTGTTGCACGTGTTTTTCAATATAAACTAGAAAAGTATGTGCATAGTGCGATTGTATATGTTGCATGTGCACGTTGCTATTAAGAGTCTGAAAGTGCTGAAATTGATGCGCTGTTCTTGTTTTTAGAGTGTCAACATGTGAGAGAGAATTGATGTAGATATTGTAGCTTGGAGAATTGTTGGCATTATTTAGAAGTATACTCAAGGGTTGCATCGATGTACCTATTTGCAAGAACAGAATGAACTCAGATGCAAAATTGGCAAGCCAGTAGCTTTTGCTGCCTTCTGATACTTAGTGTTTATCAAGAAAGCTGGACTATTTCGATTAGCCTCCTTAGCTCTCTAACATGTCATCCTTACTTTGCTTTCTGAATGAAACTTTAAGAAAATAGAACTGTTTTAAAATCCATCTGAATGTGTATGATTTATTTTATTTAGTTTCACACATGTAGCATTGATAATGGTTGCAAACTAGGGTCAGATGAAAAGGTGCCCTGCTTTTTATGTGGTTCATGAGTTAGTTAGGATATATGTACTCTGTAGCTGGTTTGGAAGAGAGTTTTTTCAGGCTGGTAGACACCAGAAGATTGGAAAAGGACATGAGTGTCTAACTTCAGGAGACAGATGGAGATTTGACGTGACCTGCTGGGTAAAAAAAAAAAAATAAAAAAAATTCAAATATGGGAAGTCAACAACAATTGCACTTTATGAAAATAGAGAGGGAGACATCTGCAGACAGCTGATTAGAAACTTAACAAACTTAGTTAATGATCACTCTTCATGTTTTGTCCTTCTAAGAACTAGCTGTAGTAGTACTGGTGCATACAGGTTAGAAATTCATGCAGCTGTCTGCTTATGGCAGAGAAATGCGTTAAATGCTAAAATTTGTAGTTTTACTGAAAAAATGAACTTAAGATAGGATGTGATTCTGCCCCTCCCAGATGTCAGCTGATCACTAGTTTAGCTTCTGGTGATACAACTTATTTTCATGGTGTAGTATGTTGCAGTCAAAATCGGGAATTGCAGAATAACTGATTTTTATATAAATTCCACTTTGTTAATATTTGGCTAACATGAGGCTTGTTTATTGTTGTTTCGTAATTTGATTAAGGATTTTGCCTTTGCTTTTATGTGTTTGCAGTATGAAGTTATAAAACTGTTGTAGTTTGTGCTGCCCTTAATGTTGTGGCAAATGTCTTTTATTTTAAAATAGGTTATGTTAAAGACTTCTGGAAAAACAAGTTTTAAAGCTTTTATTTTCAACTGTCCCATCCCTCTGGCTGCTCCTGACCCTCCTCCCTCCCTTCCTTCCTCCCCTCCACCCCAAGGACAAAAGAGACTATTCTTTAAGTAGTGTGCCTCTTAAAGTATTGTGAACCTAAGGTGCAGGCCTGTGGCTAGTGGTATGGTACATGCCCAGCAGTTGACATAATCACTGTCTATCTTTATCTTAGCTGCCAGTTGAATCTGTTAAAAATATCACTTGATGTTAATTAGGTGACTCTGTAAAACGGAATGCAATTATTATAGTGAATTAGGTACTGGGTTTGATTATTTTAACTTGATCAGGTCTTCTTTATACAGGATTCCAGTTCATGTGTCACTAGGAGGACCTTGGTATTAAGAGGAAATTCTTAGATGATTAGCAGTACGAAGTTTTTGTTCGTTTCTAAACCTACTGGAGGGTATAGCCTTCCTAAAAGGAGAAACTGTAACAAAAAAAAAAAAAAAAGCTTAATTTCAGTAGTGGTATTGTTGATCTCTCTGTAACTGATTAGTGACTGATTTGCCTGTTGTAAATGCTCAGAACAAATGTGTAAGTTTTTTTGGAGGAGAAAAAAATCTTCTTCCAATCACAACTTACTAGCTGTCCCAGATTTCATTGGGTCAACAACTATCATCAAACCACAGATTCCTAGGCTCCTGTATGCACCTGCCTGCCTTTTAAAGGCAGCTTGGTTGTCATTTACATTTCATTTCTGCTCCTATCAAACTCTGTAAGCTTTAAATTTCTGCAGTTAGGATCTATGTGCAAAGTGACTTCAGATGCTGACAGACTTTTGGCCTGCTTGTAGCTTTGCCTGGTGACATATTTCCAGGGCTGGCTTCAAGTAGGTGCTCCCTCAGCTAATAGGAGAATACCACTGAACTGATAGGGTTTATGAGGTATGCTCTACACTCAGTGACCTGATCTCCCAGCAGAGTTACTGAACCTTGTTGGGAGTAGAGCAGTAGCAGAGAACTCTGCTGAAGCTTTGCCTGCCAATCATGAGGCTTTCTGCTACTCAACTATTGCAGCTGTTGAGGGGTAGGTTCATGAATTTGTTTTGTGTTACAAAAAAATCTCCCTAAAGTAATCTATCTGAAATTCGGAGTTTGTAAAAGTATTTGTACGCCTCCCATGTTTCCTTTTTATTCTTTTACTCCACATTAGATTTTTAGGTGATTTTTTTTTTTTTTCTGCAAGCTCTTCTGGGGGTTTCTGTGTTTGCTCCCATTTCTGACAAGTGGAGGGAGTTCTGTCATAAAATATTTCCCTAAATGAATGTAAACACCTAAGTTGGGTATGAAGATACCTACTGAGAGAGAAAAGGGAGAACAAAGCAAAACCAAATCCAACCCAAACCAAAACAAGAACAAAAAAACCCTCAAACCAACTAACCACGAAAAAAAAAGACCAAACCCCCAACCAAAGCACAGTAGCAAGTGAAAGAAAAAAGGGCAGAATGTTTCTTACAGACTGCACTAGATTTGCTTTTGTGTGATGTGGCATACTTTACTATCAGGATTTGCCTTTTCAGTGGGTGGATATGAAAGACAGGTTTATGTCAAGCTCAGTAGGGGAAAACATTTCTGCAGAGCAGAAATCTTTTTTTCAGCCTTCAGTACTGTAATCTACTTGTCTTTGTAGGGCATTCTCTATGTAAGCTTCTACACTTGGCAAAACCTCTAGTTTATCTGCAGTAGACTAAATGTGGATACTTTTTTATGAAGCCCTGGCCTGCAAAGAAAATAAAATATTATACTATTGTCTTTGAGAATTTGCATCTGAAGAAAGGTATACCTTAGTAGTAGGCTCATGCCCTTTGCAGTGATGGCTGACTTGTTTATAGTCTTCCACTATTTGCCATATAGGCTTATTGAGTCTGCATTTATTTTCTTTTGTTGAGTAGTGATCCATTAGTCACGGTTGCTACTTAGAAAATACTTAGAAAAATATTCTCTGCTTATAATGATAGATACCCAGACCTCCCTTTCATGTTAAGATGCCCACTGAATGGTTTTTGTTTCTTGGTATTCTTTTGCCAAAACTGCAGTTGGCAGAGCTTGAATGTGTAGTCTACTCACTAGCTGCCAAATAAAGTCTTTCAAAAGTATGCTATGTTTTCTTTTAAATGAGGATGCTGAGAGCAGACACCTTTCTGGGAAAGTACTTTATGTTAGGTAATCTCTCCCTTCTGTCCCCACCCCCCCTCTTTTCTGTGGGTATTTACATAAAATAGTGATGTTCATAAAAAGAGATTCATAAGTGATGGGGAAGCACAAAAGGACTGTTCTATGTGGATAAAATTCAAATATTTGAGTTAGATTTTATAATGTTTCCTGGTATGTGTTTAAAGTTGTGTTTAAGCACTGTAAGGCAACAGTTTAATTACACTTTATAATCAGTGCTGCTCATCTGAATATGAAGAAAGCTATATGAAGAAAAGATGGATCTGGCCTGAGTGCTGGTAATTAGTGTAAATGTCAACTAATGCACCAAAGCTCTTTCTCTACAATGAAATACAGCAAGTTGGAGCTTGACTTCTACATTTCTCAGTAGATTTGAAAATGCTTTTCTTTATAGTATCACTTTCCAATACTTTTTAAAATAGCTTTGTTTAAAAGATTCCTTCTTACAGATTGGATCTTGCAGGCTAGTTGAAAACTAAGCGAGGCACAAACACAACAATGTAAAATCAAAAGAACTGTGCTCAGATAGGATTTCTGATGAGCTGACAAGTCCCTATGGTGAGGAGATGAAAAAGCAAGGGAATTAGTGTTAAGTGCTTCAATGGAGGTGTCTTCCTCTCTTCCCTCCTCCCAAAGTTTTGTGGTAGGATGGAGGAATTGGCAGGCAATAATTTTGTTAAAATAGTTTAAAACTCTTATTCAAAAGTTATTCTAGTAAGTTTTCATAATGAAGCCACAGCAATTTGATTCAGAGCGGGGGGGGGGTTCGGGTCATAAATGGTGCTAGGTGAGCAAATTTGAACGTACTACAAAATGCAATTTTTTTTTTTTTTGCCAGACTTCTAGCCCAAACCCTGACACTTTCTTTGGGGGCTTACGAAGTCCCAGCTTATAAAATATGCATAACGTTTAAAAGGTCTGTACCTCTCTGTGCATGGGAAACAAATGCGCATCTTAAATTTGGCATTCACATCTGAATGGCTTTTTCAATAGGGCTGGCTACTGAGTGCTTAATGTGGCCAGTTGTTCTGAGTAGGTAAACAAAAGCTGTTTCTGCTTCCTGTAAATTATCAGTTACAACAGGTGTTACTTGAAATCTCATTTGTGCCATGTGTGTCTATGTAGCATATGGTTTTGGCACTTAAAAATTCAGCTTTCATTTCTGTTCTGATTTTTTTTTATCAGCTTTTTTTTAAACATGACTTAAACAAGAGTATGGTAGAGCACAGCAGAATTGAATGGTCTTTTCGTTAAAGTGGCAAATCAAAATATCTGAAGCAAAGAATTCCCTGTCTTCCAAGGTGGTAGTGGATTGCTAGAAACCAGATGATGGTGTCTTGTTAGCCTTGTACCAGGATCATTGGTAGTGATTGAATTGTTGACTTAGTAGCAATTGGGGTATAAGACATTAGCATTAATTTTGGAGTTTTTTGGCATTTGTTAAATTCTTTATAAAGACCAAATTCTAATTGTTAGTTCAATTTATCTTTCCCAAGGTATTTTCCATAGTTATTATCTTTGTGTGTGGCTTTTGTGATAAAAATTTAAGATTGAATCTGTTAATTAGTATACCAGTGTTTGGATGTTACAGATAGTAGAAAAAAAAAAAAAAATTGCCCCAGAACTCTGTCAGGAGGCCAAAAAACCCAAATGTATTTCCTTTTTCAATCACCCCTTAAGCTAATTTAATTCCATCAGCTGAAGAGTGATAAAAACTGAAGTCTTTCTTGAATCAAGGAGGCAGATCCCAGGAGTATGTCTGCTGTCCTGTGTCTGCTGCAAGTTCTTTGGTAGCGCTTGTATGACTGCTGATGTAGCGTAACAGTGTACTGGATTTGAGTATGAAGGACTACTGAGCGCATAATACATCTCAAGTGCATTCATTTTGTACATGTTCTTATGCTAACATCAGGATTATTTTATTACAGATATGCAAGCCTCTATTTCTGCTGTGCTATTGAAGATCAGGACAACGAACTAATAACTCTAGAAATAATTCATCGCTATGTAGAACTTCTTGACAAGTATTTTGGCAGTGTAAGTTAGTGTCTTCATATTACATAACTTTTTTTTTTTTTTTTTAATGCCCACAGCACTTTCAACAGCTAGCTGATTATGGTTTCTTTAAAAGGTACATCTGACACATTTTATGTTATTTGCTTGGCCTAAACTAATGGTTGCCTATGTGACTGTTAAAATGCAAAATACCAGTAATTTGGGAGAAGAACTGTTATTAATCTGGAGTTAATTGACTTGTATTTGTTTCATTTTTGTAATAGCCTCACTTGAGGTCAGGCAAAATCTTATACTTAGCTTTCTGGCTAGCCACCCAGACTTCCTTCTCCCTGACACTGCTAGTGTGTAAGCATTTCTTGTATCTATTCCCAAACGAGACAGTTGGTTGTGAACTAGCAGGAGCAGTGGGCAAAGAAATGGCAGACATCTGCTTATCAAAATAGCAAACAAACAACTGTAGTAATGTATATTAGCACTCAGAAAAACTGCTGCTCATCCTTCTACCTTCCAAGTCCTTCTGACTGGGAGGTGCACAGAATGAATAAGAAATTTGAGATGACTGTGTTTTAATGTTTTATTAATATTATTATAATAAATAATTATATAATAAATTATTATTATAATGTTTAAAATTAAAATATTAAAATTAATATTAAAATAATAATTATATAAGAAATATAATAAAAATATAATAAATCTTATTTATATAATAAATAAGATTGCATGTTCTGCCTTTGGATACCGCAGGCAAGAAGAGAACTCTATGTAGGAATGTTCTCTTGCTTCATAAAGAGCCACGTTATATTGACAGTTACGAATTGAATCCTTTTCAACAATGAAAACATTTTGCAGAGAGTTTACTATAACTGTACTTAAGCAAAAAAAATTTTTTCTCAAGGGGTTGATTTTGTTTGTTTGTTTGTTTTTTGTTTGCTTGTTTATTTTGTTGTTCTTGCCCATTTCTTAAAAAGTTACAGCCTGAGGCTAACATCTTGGTTTGGTGAAGCTGTGAACAAGTATTGTGAGAGGATATACCTCAATAAATAGTATCCTCCTACTTTCTATTAATGCTTGGTGTTCTTTTTAGGTATGTGAACTTGATATCATCTTCAATTTTGAAAAAGCCTATTTCATTCTGGATGAGTTCCTTTTAGGAGGGGAAGTTCAGGAGACTTCGAAGAAAAATGTTCTCAAAGCCATTGAACAGGCAGATCTTTTACAGGAGGTAAGCAAATTCAGCTTTTTCTGGCCAAAGTAACAGCATGGTAGGCTTGAATTGAAAAAGCTTCCATTTCTGTAAAGCTTGTAGGAGGTGCTTTTTAGCATGCTTAGCATGTAGTTTCTAGTTGGTTGTTCCAATTGTGCACTATGGTGATGCTCTCTGCTCTTTTGTTTGGCATGTGTATATTGTAACCTACTGTGATTTTTTTTGTTTTGCTAGAAATGCAAGTAGCTGTTCTGTGTATATACCTAGATAATGATAGTTCATGCTGCTTTAACTTAGTTTTGTTCATGTGTCTTTAATTTCTTCTTTTTATTAATCAACCATTAGTTTTTTTGTCATACCTGATGCATGTTCACTTCTTTACTGTTTCATTGCTGAAATCCAGAAGCTAGACTCTCTTCTTTGAGACTCATTCAGGTATAGTTCTCATTCTAAAGACCTGCCTTTCTGCTATAGGTTGCTTACCCTGGAACATTTCTATCTTTTAAGTTGACAAAGTAGTAAAAGTAATGCCATAGAAACATACAGAATGACGTATAAGAGCAATTGTTTTTTCACTTCGCTTTTATTGTTCATTGCTAACTTCGAAAAAAGACAGAATACATCTCTATACCATTTTCTTTGGAAAACGTGATGGGAAGGGATTCAATGATATAGAAAAGCTTAGTATAATTTCCCCATGTTTCTCCATCATATGCTGGATTTTTTTTATTGGTTTTGGGAAGGTAATGGTGGTTTTGGGTTTGTGGGGTTTTTTGTGTCTGCATTTGTGTTTTTGTTTTCTGGGCATTTTTTTGTTTGTTTTCATTTGTTTGTTTGTTTTGTTTATCCTCCCCACCCCCACTCCATCCTCCCACTCCTCAATTGCTGTAGTCTTGAGGTGAGTGTTAAGGTTCTTTCAAACCTAAATGGAAATCGAAATTCTGGTGTGCCAGGGGACTTGTCAATCTTGTGTGCAAGTCAGTGGAACATCCAGTGTAACAGGGATGATGAGCCTTAATTTTGTTTACATGTACTGAGATTCACAGGTAAGATTACATATAGATGTAAGCTCTTTTTTTTTTTTTTTTTTTCCCCCCTCAGTTTGTTATTTCATCCTGTGAGTTAATTGTTTAATTCTCTTATAACTATTCTGTGTTCCACTTGTACTCTTTTTGTTGAATGCGGTACTAGTAGCATGGGGAAACACAATGTGTTTTACCCTTGTAGTTGTGTTTGTAATCCTTTCAGAGTACAGGCAAATCCACAGCACGTTACAGTTCTGGTTGGTCAACGGCTAGTTAGTGTCATGAGCAAGGTCAGCCATTACAGATTTGCTGCCCTTTTTTTCTAGTAAGGAAATTATATGCGCTTGTGTACGGCTTGTATTCTGATGCAGTTTTGGTTGGCCCCTTTTTTACCCTTAAAAGTAATTATCTTAACGGGAAGTCCTGTTTCCATTTACAAAGGGGGTGTGGGGGGAATAATCTGTTTAGTCTCTGAAAATGTTTTGCTGCTCTCTAGATACCTGTTACATCTGGTTTTATATATTCTGATCTGTCTTCTGCAAATGTGCAGTTAATAATACATAAAATAGAATTACTGTACTTTTCCACATTCTCACTAGTTTTGAATTTTATTTTCATCATTTTTCTAGGGCTCTTCTAAAACAAAAAGTCATTCTACCTGTAGGAATTAATTACTGGTTTATATCCAAACAATTAACATTCTCTTTTTACACATAAATTTTACACAAAAGAAAGTATTACTTTTTCAGTGGAAGACTTTTCCTTTGCCCTGATAGATGTACTCTGATTATCCTTCTTTTCCGTATCTCTGAGATTTTCTGTTCTGTCAAGGTTTATTAGGTCTTATCTGATTAATTTGGAATGTGAGTTTATCACAGTGCCACTCTAGTCTTACGTTTGATGTCTATGTATTTCATTCTTGGTTATGTTGATTGTTGATCAAGTATAAAGCTACTCCATATATCTGATTTTTAGTTTATAAAACCCGTAAAAGCCTGAGTTAATATTTAAATCGAGCTTCCAAGAAAGTTGAACTCTTTCTGCAGAGGTTTGTTTTTGTATCAACTGCTGCTGTGTGCATGCTGAGTTTGATGAAGAGGGTTGTTAAAATAATAGTTTGTCACAACTGGAGACTTTCTGGTACTTTAGTTAATTTCTGCTTCCAGGAATACTTCAAAGCAACTGGAATGAAATGTGGTTTGATTCCCAAATGCAAACCATTTGTAGCAGGGTGGCTGTGTGTTTGTTTTTGGCCATGTCAGATCCTAATTATGTGCAACAAAAGAACTTCTATTTGGCCCTGAATACTCAGGTTGCCTAATTTAAAAATTATTAATCATCACTGAATACACAACATTATTAATTAGTAATGCTATATACATTAATGTATGAAGTGCCTTAAAGATTAAAAGCTGTACAGAATACTTAAGCAAAGGAAAATCATTACAAATACATTAAGTGGCTATTTGTGTGTTGTTAAAAGGAAATATGCAGAGGCATAAATTGCTGAATAGTGAATTAGCTCTTAATACCCTTGTCCGCTTGTTTTTTCTGTGGTGGTTTTCTAGCATGTACTGTTTCTGAGCACCTACTTCAGTTTGTCATTAAGTTCTTCGTGCTGTACAGCCCACCTACTGACTGCTGGAGTTTGTGTGACTGAAACATACTAACTTTTTAAACCTGCCTCACCTTCACTTTCTTGTTAGCTCTTCAATAATGTGCTCATTTAAAATATTCATTCCCTACACCCCATTTATTACCACCTGTTAACTTACCAATAGTCAGTTGTCAATACTAGCTGTGTTATATGTATCAATGGTAGTAAAAACTAATTATTCCAGTGTGCTTACATGCTTCCTTGTAAATCTGTTGCTAGCAATACTTCAATAGAATGCCGTCATGTATCTTGATTGATAATTTTGTATCTTGCTTGCTGTACAAATCTTAAATATTTCACTAGTGATTACAAAGTCATGCCTTTCTGAAAAGTTGTGTGTTTGCTTATGCGAACAACTTGTACTGAGAGAATGGGCAGATGCAGTATGTTGTTGCATGACTTATACACGTGGTGTGTGGAACAGCTAAAAGATAATCCAGTGCATGATTTCATGATACTTATAGTGCATGAAACTAGGAACATAATATGCTCTACGCAAAAGAAAAAAGCTGAGTTTTTTCACTCAAGTCTAATTATTGTGGTTTTTACAAGTAATTCCATATGCTGCTAGGAAGTTCATGGTCATTTACTGAGCTAAAATACTAATATCAAGGAGTTAATAATTCTAATGCCTAAACCAGGCAATGATGTATATGTTTAAAAGCAAGTAGGTACAGACTTACTCATGTTCATTTGAAGAAAGTTCCTAAACTTTGGCTTTGAGTGAAAACTCTTTCTGTTATTCAGTCTACGTAATTTTTATAAAAAGTATTTTGGAAATTACCCCCATTTTGTCCATCACTGTTCTTTTGTAGGGTGTGTATGTATTTAATATTTGATTGCAGAGCATCTGAAATAGTGAAAATTTAAATATTTTTTAAGATGTTATCTCAATAAAAAGACCAATGGATCTGTTGACATACCACACTTGTTTGTTTCCATCACTACTTTGGTAATGATAAAAAATCTAAAAGTGATGTGAGTCTTTTCTCTTAGGCTCTTGCAGTTTAGCCTCAGGTAGTATTTACTAGTCCTTCTGCATGAAGAAAAATAGATACTCTATCAATTAACCTTATTGCCTTTGTTATTTTAAGGCCTTACCTCATCCTGTATCAAGAAGGGTGCTTAAATTGTTAATGTCAGCTGATTTCTACTAGATGCTTAGGGTTGCTGTGTAGATTTAAGCTTCTAGTTTTAGAATGAGTATCTTTGGAAATAAAAATTTGGTGTATTTCTTATGCATGCCATGAAAATTGTTTTCTTAAACACGAAATGTTCTAATTGGAAACCATAGGTTTAAAGTTATGCATGATAGCAGAGAGATGGTATTAGATTGTCTTTGAGATACGACAAAATAAAGGAATGTTAGCATAAGCAATGACAAAGAAAATCCCTGATACTTAAGCCTGGAGTGAGTGGGAGGAGGATGATTTTTGTCTGGTTTAGGAAACAGCATTTGTAAGCACCTGTTTCTTAACAGTTGCCTGAGAAACTTAGCATAATTAATGCAAATAATTCATTCTTCATTTAATGTTAGCTCTTAAAAATAGACTACTGCAATAGACTGCCTTCCTAAGTTGGCAGTGACATTAATTGCCTTGACTGTACCTGTATTCCTCTCAATGTGAAACAGGAATGGATAATGAGGTCCTTATTATAATGGAGATCTGACTGCCTTGATTGCCATCTGTTCTTCATGTGTAACTTCTGGCTCAGTTTCAGGCAGTCAGCTTGGTTGGTCAGTTCAAGACCGCGTTCTTAAGACATGTATGTACTTGATTTTAGGCACAGATGATGATCTAAACTTACTCATGGAAGACAGAGTAAGTTATGGTAGTGTTTTTGTAGCTGATGCTTTTGTAAAATGCATTTCAGCTGTCAGTCTCTGGAGGATATTGGATATGTAGCAGGAAAGAGGAGGTAATGCAGTTAGCGTGTTTGATCTTTTGGTTTACATATGCAGTGTATGTCTTGTCCATTTCGATGACATCTTGTCATCGATTCCGATACACTGATCAAAAATAAAGGGGCTTGTTTATGATACTAGTTCCAGATGTTATTTAAAAACCTGGAATTAAACTATTTTTGATTTTGTGTGATAGTCTATACATAAGCGGAATAATTTGAGAATGTGCATTCAACATAATTACTTTCTTTTTGAGGCATTGCATGTTTTCTTAATTGCGCTATTCAAAATATGGGTGCTTTTTAAGTAGCATGTGAGGAAATGGGTGTCTGTGTAAATGGCTTTTTGTAAGGTACTTTGAGTGTGGAGAGATAGGTGTTTTTTTCCCCCAGTCTTGGGAGTAAAAAGTTTAATTGCTTGTTTTTAGAGAGTGGCTTAGTTTGCCACAAAACATATTACCCCAAATCAAGATAAAAATATATTGGGCCTAAGTGAGGTTAGTTACTTTTGTGTTTGTTTTCCCGCATCAGTTGAACAGATGGTTATTATTCTTTGAATGAATAGGCCTTGTTTAACTGCTTGGCTACAGTCGTGCTCTGTAACATTATATATATAATATGCATCACTTTGTAAGAATTTATTTGCACCTTGTCTTAGGCAAATTTATTTATTTGTTGTTCAGTTATGATATGGGTTGTTATTGTGGTCATAAAAACTACACAGCCTCTTAAAATCAGCATTTGCAGGATGGAGACCAAGGAGATACACAGTTAAGAAGTGTTAGTGTGCATGGGAGGTATTTCCAAATGTGTCAGTTAAAGTTCCAAGCCTTGTCATGCTAGCATTTGTTCTTTGTGTATGTTTGTGTTAATTACTTTGCTGTTTGCAGTGTTCTGTTTACGTATAAAGTGATGTGAGAAATGCAGTTCTATAAAGATTTTACTTTAGGTATATACATATGTTTATGGCTCTCTTGCTTGTCATTGACTGTACTGTAGACTGATAAAGCCTACCAACAGTTTTTGTAAGAAGTTGTCATAGCTTTATAAATACCTAATAGAAATTCAGCTGGACTTAAGGTGGAAGGAACTGTAAGAATACATGTAATCAGGAATCACAGAAACATGCTTCTCTTTGAAACAAGCCTCTGAAGACAACTAGTTGTACATTTTAAAGTAGCAGACAGATCTGTAAACCTTGATGTCAAAGATGTTTCCATATTTTTAAATAGATATTTTTGAGTTGGAGTACTGTGGAGTAAGCTTTCCTGCAAATACTTACCAAATCATATTCTTCTGTTTTAAAACAGTAGGAAAATTGATCCAGAAAATTAACAGGATAATCTGCACCTCTGTTTTTCTCCCAAGTAGGAATGGGGGAGGGGAAGTTAAATGTAGTCTTGAAAAAGTGTCATTGAGTTAAGAGGTTACTTTATCATTCTTCACCCCCTTCCCATTCTCAGAGTGCTTTTTTTTCCTGGCAATTTAAATATTTTACTGGTCTGTGAGTCTTTTAATTACATTTAGAAAAATGCAGTTCAGTATTTTAATGTTCTTTCTGAAGTTTCTTGCTTTTCTGGATGTGTCATGATGCTTAGGATTTATCAGATTTGCAGGCTGTGATTTCTAAATGCTTTAGAAGTCTAGATGTCTTTCCAGAAACATCTTGGCAAATATTAATCTGTCCTTGCCTTTATGAATTGAAAATGGTAGAAAGCAATCTGCTTTTTACCTGAGTAGCTTTTGTTCAGACCTTTAAAATATCATTTTATTAAATCTGTCTCCATAATACTTTTTTTCCTGTTTTGTTTAGTGTGTATGTGTGTGAGATGTAAGTGATCTTATTCTATTAAGAATCTTTAATCAGCATTTTGTTTTCTTTAAGACTCAACAAGTTGTGAGGAAAGAGTCTTCCATATAAGTATTAAATATTCATTCAGTCAGCTTTGCAAATAGAAACATAAGGAAATTTCAATTATAAGTAAGGCAAGTTAGTGTAAGTAAAGTCCTTGCTGACTGATACATGATTCAGTATCCTGGCTGGTGTAAATTCCAGTACTGATCAAGATCATCCACTTTGCAAAACTACCTATGAAGTTGATCATGCACTGATATAAACAGTTCTTGTAGAATGGTTAAGGATATATTAATGGTACCCTGAATTCCTTATGGATTATAATTCTATTAAGGGTGTGTTTATTACCTATACATTAACCTATACTTTTTCTCCAGAGATATTCTTCTGTTGCTGTCTGTAGAAGCACTGTGTCAGGGTGATGTGATGAAAATTTTAGCACTGCTGCACATGTCATAACTGTTTTCAGGAGCTTAGTTGTGTGCTTTTTGTCAATAAACATAGTAAATTCCATGAATAACTGCGGAAGGCTGCTAGGCAGTAAAGAATATCTTATCTTCAAAATTGCATACTCGTCCTGAATGAGCACATAATTTTGCATTTTAGCAGAACATTTTCCCTGAATCTGGCAGAATATTGGAAAGAGCAATCTTAATGTTTGGACCCTGAAATAGTGAGGAGAAAATTAGATTTTTACTGGTGTCTGAGATGTGTGATGTTGCAGTGCTTCTACCCTTTCCTAAAATTCTTGCTACCTGTGAAGATGGTTTTAAAGTGACACAATAGTAGGTGAAAAGAATATGAATGTCCCCAGGAGGTATTGCCATTGTTTTCATTTTTTAGGTTCTCATTTCTTTGTGGTCTTGTCTGTATGTTGTACATGTCAGCCATATTGCTGATATGTGTTTGGGGGCTTTTATTTATTATTTTTAAGGGAGAAGCTATGGTTTTGTTTTGGGATTTTTTTGGTTGGTGTTTTGGTGTTTTTTTTTTGTTTTGTTTTTTTTTTTGTTTTTTTTTTTTTTTTTTTTTTTTTTGGTTGTGTTTTTTTTTTTTGTTTTGTTTTGTTTTTTGTTTTTTGTTTTTGTTTTTGTTGCCAAGCTGTATAGCAACAGTAGCAGTTCTGGTGATGGATATCAAGATGCATTAAAAGCATATATATGTTAAATCTTAGGCTGAAAATTTGATTTCAAAAAAGCAAAAAACCCCCACAAAAGTCTGAGAAGAACCTATTGCTCACAGTTTTCTGAAAAAAATCTAAGTACACCTGGTTAACAGATGGATTAAAGTAAAATTGTTCAACTTTTTGCACCGAGCACCACTATGTGAAAATGACTGGTTTATATACTACTCAGCAAGTAACAATGAGGCTTAATAGTAAATGCAGTACATAGCTCTCGAATTGTTTAAATTACTTTAGGGCTGTTAGGTGGAGAAGTTGAATGAAATTCTTACTTTAATGGAACAACTCTTACTTTGATATCAGTATAAGTCACTGGATTAAACATGTTTCACATAAGTCACTGGATTAAATATATGTAAATATGGTAGCATCCTATTCTGATATGCTCTCAATCTGTTACAATAATGAACAGCTGGTCTTAAGTTCTCTTTTTTTAAAAAAAAAAAAGAAAACACAACCCAGAAAAACCCCAACTTTGAATTAGTACTCCTTCAAGCAAAGGTAAAGCTTTCTCAACAGTTGTCTAGAATTTATTATTTTAAGGTATTCTTTGTCTTGGTAAGAAATGAAAAATAAACTTGAGGTGTTTTTTTTTAATGCATCTATTTGGAGCCTTTGAACAGATGTTTTACTGATGCATATTTGTTGTTTAAGAGTGGGCTTTTAATAGGACCTGATAAAATTGTATTTATTGAGTAACAGTGGCTGAAACATTTGAATGAAATAACTGAATTTAATTTTGTATATAGTTTAGAATATTTTCTAATGTTTGTTTTAAACAGAAATAACCTGTAAACAATTGGGTGGGTGTTGGGGTTTTGTTTGGTTTTGTGGTGTTATTTTTTGTTTGTTTTGTTTTGTTTAATTAAGTAGTTGGTATTGCATTTTCACTACTGCTTGATTTTGTGTTTGTAGAGCCAGAATGAAGACTGGGGAGGTTTGTCTGAGGATATCTTATGATTAAGAGCAATCTAAGGCATTAGCCATTTTGACCCCCATCTAAATGATTGGTAACTACCGAGTTTACCATTTTGGTGGCATGGATTAAATGGGTGCTATGCAAAGACTGCTGCACGTGTAATTAAGTCCTTGCAAGGGTAAACAGAAAATGGGTGATGGGCTTAACTTTCTGCAACACTTGCATGATGGTCTTTGAAGAGTGCTTTGAGTGTTCCCTTTTATTTTCCTTTGTTTACTAACTGCATCAACTGGAAGTGTCTGACTTCTAGCTTTCTTTGGTGTTGATAATCAAGTGGGATAATGCAAGTTAGAGAAATGGTTACTAAAACTAATAACTAAACAGATGTTTGGCTTTGTTTACTTACAATCAACCCATGTAAATGTGTATTTACTGGAAAATGAGCTTTTTACATCTGCTGTGCAAAGAAAATGGGCCCTAAAAAGACTGGGTGCTGCTGCAGTTGACTGTATATCAAGTGCCGGATGCTGCATGACAGAACAAAGCTTATTTGCATATATAGTGCATTGCAACATATTTTTTGTCCAAAGCATAAGCGGAATACATTGTGGCAGTCCTTTTAATAAAGGTAAGATTTTATTTTACATAAGTCAAGTTTAAAACACATGTGAAAATAACTTGCTGGAGAAAACTTTGTCTGCTGCTTATTTGAGACAATGATGAACAAGTAGTTCAGTAAAATTGTCTTTGGTAATGTGGAACTGGAGTAATAGGTCTAATTTCATATGCAGCTTTATAAACATCAGGATTTAGTTTCCAGACAAAAGAAAATTCTTGCAATAGACAAAAATATTTTGTAATGTGTTCAAAATCAAATTCACTGTTCGTGTATGGGTGTTTTTACCATTTGAAAGTTACTTAGTATATGAAACGGCTGTTGATCCATGTTGGGGAGTGGCTAATAACCTGCTTGTGTATTAGACTTGTGGAATTAGGGCATTCAACGAGTCATTTGTTCAAAATGACATAGAATCTTTTCTATGAGTTTTGACATACTCTAAAATAATGATGAGAAAACCTAAATGCTCAAGATGATTCTTCTCCACAGTTTTTCTTCCCCATGTTTATTCCTCTTTTTCCTGTTTATAACAAGTTCATGTATGAAGAGTGTGATTCTCACTGTGAGAATTAGTATTAATACTGTAAAACTTTCCTTGTAATTAAAACTTTTAGAAGTATTTATGTTGCTTGGGACCTATGCTAAACAGAGCTTTTACTTAGGAGTCTTCATCTTTTTGTTGTCTTAGCTACAAAAAGACATTCTGGAACATGCAACCTCCGGCTTGGAGAATTCTGTGTGCCTCCAGTCTCCATACTTGTCTGCAGTATGTCTCTGATTAATTCTGTGTATGGGCACAATTTAGTTGAAGGAATGTGCTTTGCCACCATTAATTTAAGCACAGCAGCATTACTAGATGCCCATGGGATGCTTCCTGGTCTGTACTGTTCCCTGGAAGGAGTGAAGGAATAGCGGCTGTGTACAAAGCTTAGTTTACATGGTTGGCATGACTCCACAGAATATGGATAAAGGGGCATGGGACAAATAGATGGTTGTATATAACAGATGGGGACAGTTTTCCTGCTGGAAGAAACTGCAGCTTGTATATTGGAAGGAGAATCATCTGTAGTAAAGAAATATTTCCTCAGGTAAAGAAGGCTGTCTTTGGGCAAGGGGAGGAATTTGACTCATACATCTTCTGTGCTTGGATTAACCTGATATTTAACAGGTTATACAGCTCAGATTACTTAATCTGTGTTACTTTGTCAAACATAAACAAGCACTAGAGGAGAACAATTTGGGTTTTTTTCTCTGTTTCAGAGAGATTTGCTTATAAATTTAAGGTAAACCTTGTATAATGTTAAAAACCCTGCAGTGCTGTACAACTAGACAGGGTGAAATCTCTTTATTGTACATTCAAGTTCTGCTGAATAGAATTTATGCATTCTATCAAAAGCAGTTTACAGGTAGTAAAGTCATGGACTTGAGTCAGAATGCAGTTTCCTCATCACCTAAAATAATGCTGACAGTGTCTTATGTTGAGAAGGATGGATCCATTCCTGCTGCTACTTTTGTGGAGGCACTTGTGTTCATGCACTTGCCCTGTGATTATGTGGTTCCTAGCTTGTTAGCTAAAATCTGAGATTATGCAGGATGGAATGAGTGAAGTGCCAGGAGGAGGAAAGCAGTGGCATTGAAAAGGGAGGTAAAAGACATCTGCTTTTAGTGGCAGCCAGGACTTCCGCTAAAGCAACTTAAATTACACTGGGAATTACTAAAAATAAATGTAATTTAAGTGTTTAAAAAGCCAGTGTTCCCCATATATCTTGTCTTCCTTCATGTCTGCTCTGGACCCTCAAGTCAGCTAGCATAGTTAGGTAAATTCCAATTCACCTGCACCCCTCCTTTTGACCTGAGTCATAGGAGTGTAGCAGGGAGCTTCAGCAGCAGTATTGATTTATGGAGTTTTCAGTTGTCCTTTCCCTCCCTCTTTTCTTTTGTGCCAGAGAAACTATTTATGTGACCATTCTAGAACTAGGTTTCAGATCCATTTAAACTGATCCAATTTAAATTGCCTGTTTCTAAAAACATATAGTCAGCAGGTTTTCTGTGTTTATAACTTGGCCCTGCAAACATTTGTCCAGACAGCTCTTAGAAGGCAAAGTGCTACAGAACAAGAAGGAAGGACAATGCTTAAATGCCATTGCCATGGAAGCTGAATGATACTGGTCATGACATGGTTTGTTACAGCAGTATATTCTGGTCACACCTTCAAAGATACAGCCCTGCAGTTTAAGAAATGGTCCTTAAGGAAAGGGGAGTAAGTAATGTAAACTCGTAGGTGTAGTGCTTGAAGAAAACATTAATGAAACCTTACCTGTATAGTTTGGCAGACTGCTGAACGTACAGATGCTGTGAGATTATCTGACAGAGACCTTGGTGGTTTGTAATAGTTTTGGCTCTAACTTTACAATAAGAAGTATTCAGCAGTAGTATTTGCTTGAAGCATTTGTGATTTTTGTGGTGAGGAAGTGGAACCTTCAATGGATGCTTAGAACCATCCTTACCTTTTTAAAGATTAGACTATCAGTTCTTCATAGCTTGTTGTGTAGCAAATGATTGGCAGGTATAAACCACTGTCTCCTGGAGAGATTACCACCTATGATCCAGCAGATTGACATAGCAACGAAGAAGCAGGAAGTATCTGCTATTATCCAGTTATACTACATGAAGTTTCCACTGATATTTTTACTTGTGCTTTTGAGAAGGAGGCAGGCAGGCTGGCCACTGCGTATCTTATATCATGCCCTTCTGCTCTGGTCTGTTGAGGTGATGTTTCAGAGCCAAAGTGTTTTGCTGAATAACATTTGCATGACAGCTGCTGCTGTTTCAGACTCTGGTTGATTACTGTGTTGACTAATTTACACCAATCTTGAAGATTTCTTCTTTTTGTTCTCTGTATAGGAAGCTGCAGGCAAGATCTTGACCTGGAGCTGGCATCGATGTAGGATTGTACTTTGGTTTTGAACAGCATCATAGTTAATATTAGTCTCTGAACATATTCAAGACCTCATGAGTGTTTCTAGGTTCTCTGAGAATACATCTTGCACTCCTTTCAAAGTAAAGTTTTCTCAATAACCATGTAATTGGCGTTTCTGAACAGTTAGCTAACCAAGGATTGGGAAATGGGCACTCTACTGGTTTGAAATCCCTGAAGAGGCAAGTGAACAGCGGAAATTTCCTAAAGCAGACTTTCATTAGAAATATTTCCTAATAAAGTTTCAGAATGAGAGTGTGAAAGTAGTTGCTTCTGAAGCATTGCTAAGAAAGTTCTTGTTAAGTGTCAGTTTTTTCCTATTGTAAGAACTTCGTGTTTCTAAATAGAAGCCTTTGCACCTCCTCTCTTTTCCCCATAGCCTGTTTCTGTAGAATTATTCCCAAACTGCTGTGCACTCCACAGCCCCACATCTTGTCTGTGGTTCTAGCTTGTGGTTTGTTTAGATGCTGAGGGAGGGAAGGGAGTCAATCCTTTATCAAAAGATAACAGTTGTAATTTTTGCCTGCAGCTTAACATGGCTTGCCTTCATAGACTTTGTGCTGGTTTTGATGGGAAAGAAGTTAAAATAAAAACCTAAGCAAACCTTCCCTGAAAAAGAAGGCATGACAAATATTCATGAAGTCTGTGTCACTCCTGTGATGTTGTCAGTAATATGGCAGCACTGCAAAACACTGAACTTAGGTCAGTTTGGTGTAGGCATAAAAAATTCCTTGTCTTTCTCTTGCCTGAGGTAACAAACTATTTTCTTGTCCACTACAGACATGAAATAGCTTTAACTGCAGCAAGAAAATAAATTCCACGTAGATGTTAAGAAAATTTTCCAGAGGTGATGATAATGAAATATTTAAATAGATTGCTTGGAGGGCATTAAAAAGTTTCCATCACTGGATGCCTTTACCAGATAAAATAGCTCTCAGGGATGTTATAGGTATGCTGTTTGGGGGACTGGATTAAATGAAGTCACTTCTAATTTTAGTTTTAATTATGATTTTTAATTAGGTTGGGTCATGACAAAGTTGGCTGAGGAAAAAGTTGGGATGGGTTAGCTAAATGATCTGTTGACTCAAATCAACTCTACCAAGAAGAGATTCAGAGCAGCCCTGTGGAGAAGGACTTGGGGGTGTTAATCGATGGAAAAAATGAACATGAGCCGGCTTCAGTGTGCGCTCGCAGCCCAGAAATCCAACTGTATCCTGGGCTGCATCAAGAGGAGTGTGACCAGCAGGTCGAAGGAGGTGATCCTGCCCCTCTACTCTGCTCTCGTGAGACCTCACTTGGAGTATTGTGTGCAGTTCTGGTGTCCTCAACATAAAAAGGACATGGAACTGTTGGAACAAGTCCAGAGGAGGGCCACGAGGATGATCAGGGGACTGGAGCACCTCCCGTATGGAGACAGGCTGAGAAAGTTGGGGCTGTTCAGCCTGGAGAAGAGAAGGCTGTGTGGAGACCTCCTAGCCGCCTGAAGGGGGCCTACAAGGATGCTGGGGATGGACTCTTCACTAGGGACTGTAGTGACAGGACAAGGGGTAACGGGTTCAAACTTAAACAGGGGAAGTTTAGATTGGATATAAGGAAGAAATTCTTTACTGAGAGGGTGGTGAGGCAGTGGAATGGGTTGCCCAGGGAGGTTGTGAGTGCTCCATCCCTGGCGGTGTTCAAGGCCAGGTTGGACAGAGCCTTGAGTGACATAGAATCATAGAACAGTTAGGGCTGGAAAGGACCTTAAGATCATGTAGTTCCAACCCTCCTGCCATGGGCAGGGACACCTCACATTAAACCATGAGGCCTTGGGTGGCATGGGTTAGTGTGAGGTGTCCCTGCCCATGACAGGGGGGTTGGAACTAGATGATCTTAAGGTCCTTTCCAACCCAAAATATTCTATTCTATGATTGTATGATTTTTATAATTTAAAAATCGCTAATGATTCAGGCTGCCAATTTCAGAGGGTATTATTAGCTTTTTAAAAGGAGTTGTAAACACAGATGTCAGTTTGAAAAAGATGAATTCTAATAACTTTAAAATACTGTGGAATTGCAATGTGCAGCTTGTACTGTAGAGCTAATACTGTTTTGGCAAAGCTGGGATCTAAGATGTATCTATGTATTAAAGTCAGGTGAACATTTTATGTCCGAATTTTCAAGTGATAATTTTTCAGAGGTAGTATGTCATGTTAGTTTGCCATTGTATTGTGCTGTAAGGATACTGTTGCCTCTTCCCTAGCTGCTAGATCAACTCATTTCTAAATTCATTAGATCCAGATAGCTGGCTATCTTAAGGACATGCTTCGCAGGCTCAGATGTTTTGGGATCTGCAGAGTCCTACAGAAGGTGGGCAAGGTAGTCTAGATACTGGTTGTAGAAGCTGCCGACATCTGTCCTTTCAGCCAAATTACCTTTTCTGGTATTCAGACTAGCAGGCTAACTGCTCTGGAGACAATGTGGCAGGGAGCACAGTAAAATAAAAATACTACTACTACCACTAAACCCACAAAAAAAACCAAACCCAAAACCAGAAAAAAAACCCACCAAAAAAAAACCCAAACAAAAAACAGAAAACCAAACCAAAATTAGCAAATCATAGTTGCAGCTTGTGAGATACTATAGTTCTGTGATGGAAAATAATGTATCAAACCCTTATTTTCCTTTCTGTTTTTTGTCAGGCAGCCCATAGTGGCAGATCCTCTGTGCATGATGGTCTCGGATGTTCTCAGAGGTCTTACTGAAACTGCAGTGTTTTCCATCTCACTGTATTGCTGTGATATGACTTCATATTTCAGTTATTGATGTCTTCCATTTAATCTTTTAGATTCACCTCTACAGTGTCAGTTTATTGCTAGTTTAGTTGCAGGTGGTGTTTACATGGTCTGTAAGCTAAAAAGCCTCCAGGAGCGAAATAACCACTTTCTTCCTATCGTTACTTGACAATTCACCTTGCTTTATCAGTAGATAATAATTTTCTGTCAAGATGAGACACTAATCCCATAACAGTAATTTGAGTTGATCATCTAATTTTGTGTACCAGGATTTTCTCATCAAAGACAGTTAATGCCTCAAGTTCTAAACCATTGAAAATATGCATAGGGCAGGGAATACTGCAGGGGTGTGTGGGAGAGCAGAACTTTGGAAAGTACTGGAAGGTAACAGGTGGGTTAACATGAAATGAAGACTTCCATGTCCTTTTTTGTTTGAACCAGTGGTGTAAAAGGGAACATGGTCAGTACTTCCAGGCCAAAGTGTGCTAAATAGTGTGTGCAGCTTTGGATAATCTTTGAACACAACAGGAATGTATTGTAATCAACTTTGTAAGAGTGCTAGAGAGTGAGCTGCTCTTGTACTTTGTCTAGAGAGGTAGTGTAAAATTAAGGTGAAATCTGTTACCAGGCCTTTCAGTGAAGACACCAACTTTGGTGGCTCCAGGTTTCCAAGGATGTGAAACACTGGAAGACATGAGTTGTCTTCATGAATACATATCATGCCAACAGTGTACTCCTTGGGCTAGTATTGTATGTTACCCATTATGAAATGCCTTTTCCAGTTAGTAATATGCCTCAATATCTTGTTTTTAATTTAGGCTGACACTTAAGTGCAATATGAGAGGTTTTAAGAGTAAAAATTCACGTTTGTAATTCTCTATTATTTGTATTCTCTATTATACACCAAATTCTTCTGAATTTTACCCTAAAAAAAAAAAATAAATCACAGCAGACTTCTTATAACGTATTTGTGACTGTCACTTGGCATTAGGTGCTATGGTTTTGTGAACTACTGGATTGGCAGTTGGCTTGATCAGAATAATTTTAACTACTGTGGGATAATATCCATATTACTGATAGTAAAAAGCAGTGTAAATCCCATAAGTCTTCTAAGATATTCTTGTGCTTTTTTGTAATTGGAGATTAGAATTTGAAAATATGTAAGCCTGAATGTGTGAATAAACTGAGATAACACAGAAGAAATTGTTAGGTCTAGAAGTCTTGTAACACTTCTATAATTTTGGGAGTGGGATGCTAAAATAGGTTGAAGATTTTTAATTGGAACATCATGAAAGATTAGTAACTGGTATGCAGAGAGTTGTGATTTGTGTCCCCCCCCAACACTTCCCTCCCCCCCTCCCCCCCCCGCCTGGTGTGTAGTGGGCATACTCCTAAATTGCTATTACTACATCAAAAATGTCCTCATCTGTCTTTGGAGCACTGATTTTAATACAGAACATTGAGTGTTGCTTGCTTTCTAACTCATCTTTCAGCAAATTGCATATTAATGTTCATGCTAATGAAATAAGAGAGTATTAAGTGGCATAATTCAAAAGTGAAGGAAACTTTGTCTGCTGAGAGGCATGTCTGAGATAGCTCCTGTTTTTCAAACAGGGACTCTTCTACAGATAATGCCAAGTAACACCACTGTTGTACCACCCTGCCATGGTGCTGCTTACAGCTGTGTTCTAGAGGCCTGTAAACAATCCGTGTTTATCAGAGCAGATTTGGTGTGTCATGTCAGAACTTCACTCAGCCCAGTGCCTGGGCTATTTCTGACAGTAGCCAATAGTGTCTACCAGAGAGGCTAGAATGGAGCAAATAAATAGGGTGGCCCATCTCTTGGAACAGTATCTCAGCTTCAGATAAGTTTTGACTGAGAAAAACTGAGTATATAATATAGTAATTATGAAGTTGCCCTGTATGTTGTTGGACCCAACATGCAAGTATGGGGGGGGTAAAATGATGGTGTCATGTGTTGCCCCCACCCCAGAAGTCTAGAGTAGTCAAAAAATACAATATTTATGTATCAAATGTCCTTTTCATGTCAGAGATACAATAGTGAGATAGTATTTTTGTTTTCTTGCATATCTCTCCACCTTTCTATTATGTATAAGAATATGTACATTTCTTTTGTAGCCACGTCATGAATACTTTAATGTCCCAGTGTACTAAATGGCTTCATTCATCATGCATGCAGAATTTCAGAGGAGATAGACCTGTGACTTACTCATGGCAGGACATTATCATCAGCTTGGTGAATCCAGTCATCTTGAATCTAACAGAATGCCACAACCATTCTCTGCTGTTGTACTTTCTTCTTCCCCTTCTGTTTTACAGTGTTGTCTCTTCACGTGTCCTTTCAACAGAACTTGTGCTTGTTGGCATATGGTTTTAACTTTTTTTGTGTGTAAGCTTGAAGTCTTATGCTTTAAAGTTCTGTAGAATTTTCCAAGCTAAATATCTATATACTGCAGCACCTATACTGTAACATTACTTGACCTGTGTTTATCTTGCAAATAAGTTGTGGTGGTATTTAAACGTATACTTAAAACCTGTAGATGAAGTTAATATTTACAGAGAAACTAGTGAAGCAGTAGTATGTGAACTGTGTATACACACAAGTGTTAAATGATGTTACACACAATCCTACACAGACCTTGCACCTTTAATTAAGGTGCACACAGCAATATATTTAATGAGACCTCCTTATAAAGAGAAGGAAGGCAGAACTGATATGGGCAAAAAGAATGACAGGTAAATCTGAAGTTGCAAAATTTGTATTTAATTGTTCAAACACTCTTGTGAGTAGTTGAACAATTGCTGCTACTGAAGGAGAGAACAAGCTCATTGCTTTACAAATGGCTAGGGTTGGAAAGATTTTATTTTTTAAGTCCATTCACAGCATACTTGAAAAATGTCACCTTCAATTGGCATTTCCAGTTTTAAGTGCAAACTACCTTGTATATCAGAGAACTGCCACAAGGATGAATATAAGTGCCATTCAATTAAAAAGTAAGGGCAGAGAGAGAGGGCATGTATTGCATCCCCTGTTTGCCTAGAAGAGGAGAATAATTTGTAAGCTAAAATCAGTGCTGGTTTTGAAAAATTGTTTAAATGTAATTAGCAAGAAATTGGTTACCAAGATTAACCACAAACAGCTAGTTGCATGTATTATATGTGGTAATGCACTACCTTTTAAATGTTAAACTGACAGAGAAATGGGAGATTTGGGGAATTAGACAAAAGATCTGTATTGAACTTGCAGCATTCTGAAGTCTTAGAAAACAAGATCATAGGAGTGGCTTTCCACTTTGAAGTTTGCTTTTTTTCTGTAAGACATTAACAATGTGTTTGAATGTCTGGTTAATGCTGCTTTAGCCTGCATTATTTCATGCCTGTTGGCTTAAAATGCTGTGCATTGAGCTGTAATGAGATGCTGTTTTTCTTGTTATCTGTATACAGCTGCTTGCTTCTAAATGACTAGGTAATGAATTAGCTTTCCTGGCATGTTTGAAATAAAGTATTGCATGCACTTTTGTCTCATGTGAATGACTTTTTTTCCTCATCTGTGTTCTGATATATTTCAAATTTGCATTGTTTGCCTGGGGTGATTCTGAGCTGCAGGTAGTGTATAATACCACAGAATGCTTTCCATAACAATTGGCTAAAATGTTTGACACTTCCTAAAACAAATAACATGAACAAAACATAATCCATTTACTTGTTTCTTAAAAGTCATAATTGATGAATTAATTCCTCTAACAAAATACATTAGCCTTTAGGTGTTCCTTGAGATTGTATTGTTGCTGTGCGAATAAGAAGGCATGTCTGTCTCAAGGTTACTGCTGTAGTATTAAAAAATTCTCACTGAGTTTTAGGGTGAGAGACCTGTGGGCAAGTAGCCATGTACTTGAAATACATTTAAGTTCATTGTTAGCCAATTACCTTGATATTCTTGAAGAAATTTAATCTTTAAGTATATGCCTGGTGAAAATTACCCACAACTCTGAATTGGCAGGGGAGACAATAATACTAAACTGCTCTAAAGACAGTAGCAGCAGTGCACTGTGTTTCTTCATAGCTATCGAGCAACTCCTCAGGTCATTTAGTAAATATTGTGTCTTACCACTGAGTAACTGTAAGTATCCACAGCTGTCTAATCAATTTAAAATTGTGAAGTTTAGTACAAATGTACTCATGACCCCGAAATGCCTGAGAAGTTACAGTTTGTTGTCACTTCTGTTGCTGTAGTTAAGAATGTAGGATTTTGGGGTTTTTTTGGGTAAAATGTTTTAAGTTGGTGGATAGGAGAGATGCATGTTCTCTAAAATGAATGCAACAGAGTAATCTGATAATAAAATACGACAGGTTATATTAAAAATGCTACAAAGCCTTTTCTTCAATCAGTATCTCTTTTGGGGGATTTGTGTTTAAAATACACATGTAAATCTTTAATCCTGCCATTCTCTGGCTTTGTCAAGTCTAAGAATATTTAAATATTGCATCAGTGAGAAAAACCACAACATCATTAATGTAAAATGCAAGTATCTTTTTTCCAGTTTTAAATTCTGTTTTTCTTGAAATTTCTTATTTGCTGCTGGATTTTGGAAGCCATCTCAAAGTGTTCAGAGGTGGCCTGTTCTAGGCACTGACTGACTTTTAAATTAAGTTGCTTTTAAAATATGGCTTATTCTTTCAATTCTAAATCGCCTTATATAAGAACTGAATGAGGCTTGTGAACTTGATTATTTTGTGCTACACTCAGGGTAGATAAAGACGATGTTCTGGTGTTATTTGCAAGGTCTAAGACATTTAATTATGTATTTTGCTGACAATGTTTTTCTAATATTTAGAAAGCAGTTGAAAAATAATTTGCTGCCTTAACTGTTATCTGCCTTTTTTTTCTGCTTCATGACATGTCTTGGTTTAGGATGCTAAAGTAAGTTTATTCAGACTGTGGATACTAAACCTGTTTGTTTCCATAAGGACACAGTATCCCTTTTTGATATTGTTAATAATTATGGAAAAGCACAGCCTAAGTATTTCTGACTAAACTACTATTTTTTTTCAGATGCTATAGGAATAATGACTACAACACTGATGTAACCCTTTGCAATGTGTTATACAACTTGCTCTGAATCTAAACAAAGCTATTTAAGATTAGAATTAATTTAAAACTTTATGCTTGGTGTGGAATAATACCATTCCGATCCTGGCAATTCCTCCACTTCTGCAGGGGTCAATTTGTGGACACCAGGTGTACCAAGTACCTTGTTCTGGTTTTATGAACTACATAAAAAAAATCTGATCTCCTGTGAAGAGCTTAAGGGATACTGTGTCTTTGTTGTATCAGTCATTTCATTCATCCATTTATTCATTGTTCCCTAACAGATTTTTGAGACCCATGAAACAACTCACCACAAAAATCATTGACTCCGTTGCAAGATGCTTCCCCATCTGTCCCCAGTTCATGTCTTTGTTACTGGGTTGTGATTTGTTCCCTGCTGGTACATCTGAATTGCTTTAGTTTTCTTGCACTTAAGGCCAATAAAATCTACCAGCGATTCCTGTGAGCCCCGGCAATCTAATTATCAGTGCTTTGAAAATTGAAGCTAATCCTGTGTTTGCAAACTGCAATACTTCTTTATTTTCATGCCTTTCAGCTTTTCTTCTTTAATGAAGCATTTTTCATACTAACTCAACTCATATACGGTACTGTTCAACAGAAGTGCAGAGTCCATTTACCACTGTCTCATATTTTCCCTCCATAGGAAGCAGAGACCCCACGTAGTGTACTTGAAGAAATTGGATTGACATAAATCTTCACTTCAGCTGATGACATATTAATATTTCACACTGTAAATGTTCACTGCCTTCATTGTAGTGTTTAGCTAATGGTGTAAGATGCTGTTTGTCAGTATTACTGTTTTGCTAAGCTGCTTCATTCAGGCCTACAAGAAAAATACTCCTTTTTGAAAAGGGAACAAGAAATTAAAAGTCCAGAAATCATAAATTAAAGGGAATTACATTAAAATTGACTCAGTGTCTCATGTTGCTGCATTTATAACAAAATTGCATTTGACTTCAATAAGTGTACTTTTTTTATAAGCAAACTTGACTTCAGGAAATAAGTGTATCACTATGACATATCTAAATGAAAAGAAACTATGAAATGTTATGGTGTAGAAATTGTGTTTATGCAACCAAAGACTTTTGTTCATCTACATTTCAGTCACCAATTGTGATAATTCTGCTTATTTCAGTTGATGCATACAGATTGGAAATGCCTGTTTACTACTGAATTTGTCATTATACCAAAGAATCCTGTTAGGATCTGCATATCTCACTGATAAAAACTGTTAAGGTGATACAGCTTTTGCAAGAAAACTGTAAACTGATCAACTCACTAGACAGGAAGTGTAGCTACTCTGAGCAAAACTGTGCATGTTTCTATGCTGAAAAGGGAATGTGTGAATTTAAAAAAAAAAAAAAAGGAAACTTTTTAAACTTAAAAACCTAATATTAGCTTGCTCTGCACATAAACACAAAAAAGGAGGTAGGCTTTCTGACTGCATAGAGGTGCATAATGAAAATTAGATAATTTTGAAAATGGGGAAGAAGGAGCTTTATAAAAGTGACTTTTTATTGTTTTCTTTCCAACTCTACAAATTAACTTGTATTTATTGGTGTTTTATAGTTATGCTTTAATGGGTGTATAGGTACCTTAAAAAACCCTAAATCCCACACCCTGTCGATGTCATTTTAACTGCTTTTCTTAACTTATACCTTTAACTGTGACACATCCCTTACAACACTCCTGCGTGACATACAGTTGAACCAACTTAATTTGCAGTAAGAGCTTTTAAGTATTAGATTTGTATAGTAGATTCACTGCAACTTATGTCAAATGATAGCAAGTAATATTTTGACACTTGGAGCAGCCAAGCAGTAGTTATAAATGAAACCTGTTTCACTTGCTTGAGGGAATCAGATTCACGTGTGCTTTTGAGGTCATGCGTCATGCTTTGGACTAGCCAAATTCTGTGCATCTGCATGGTGTATCTGCATCTCTGAGGAGGGGGAGCTGCTTCCCTGTCTTCCTCCCTCCCCAGTAACTTCACTCTAAGAGTCAACATTTTGGCTTGTTTGCTTGAGTCAGTAGTACCACGTTTTCACAAACCTTAGCTTTGGAGCTGTTGTTAGAAGCAGTCATGCACTGCTAGCATAAGCATTTACATAGCCATCTGGAGAGCCAGACTGGCAGCTTGATGCCATCTAGGTTAAATTTAACCCCCTGGGACTGGCTCAGTGTTGCCACAAGCGAGCCCCTGATACAGATCCCAGTATAAATAAATGCATGGGGCAGCAGAAGGGCAGTGCCAGAGTGGAGCGTGAGAACTCACAGAGGTGGAATTTGTCTCCTTCGGCCCTTTCTGGGATTTAAACATATGAATTGCTGGAGACTGTTTCTATTCTAGGGCACACCGAGGCAGTGGTTTGCATTTCCCCAGTGCATGACCTGCAGGGGTAGGCAAGGGGAAAGTGGTAGCAGAATGACCCATGTGTGAGCTTGAAGTGCTAAAATTACCTTAAATCAAATCTGAAGCGATTTTGTATGTATTAAACATGTTTTTAATGTTTACACTGTCACTTGTATGTGCTTGGCTGGATTAAGCTTTGTTGTGGTTGTGACAAACTGTTTGACCTCTGTCTGTCACATTGGTTTAGTTGTAATAAATGTCCATTTTTACACCATTACTGTGTGTTTATATGCAATTAGTTCTGGTATTTGCAAAGAAGAGGCTACTCAGTGCTAGCTTAGAAAAAGGGAAATTTTATTACAGTGCTTAACGTGTTCTTGAGCACTTTATTAAAAAAATGTGAGAGTATACTGTGTCCAAGATTAGTTATTTACATCCATTTAAAGTGTACAGAAAGCAGTAAATTGGCAAGTTTCTGGAGGGCTTACCACATTAAACATGGAATTTGTTAAAGTGGATGTGTAGTGCCGTTTCATCTGCAAATTGAAACAAACCACATTGAGAAAGGGCTCTGGATATTACAGACCGAATATTCAGATCCTTACATGGAATTATGAGCAAGTCATTGCAACAGCCACAGTCCTGGTCTAGACCAGAAGTCTTTCAGATCAGTCTGTTCTCCAGCTTTCTGAAAGAACTGAACTGGTTGATGTTACCAGAAGCATGGGGAAAACTTCATAAATCACGACACCATCTTAGGGCCTTTCTTTAGCATGAAATGTTTGTTTCTTAAATTTCATGTTTTACAGGGAACGGGTTGGGGGAAGCTCAAGTATTAATTAGACTTTCTGGATTGTTTAGGCAAGTTGATTGTTGGCTTGAGTGTCTTCAACTTCACTGAATCTTAGTCTTTAACTGGAAGAACCCTTCCTAAACATGTCCTCTTCCTTTGGGATTAATGCCATGATGATGGTGGCCCTGTGTCTGCCTTTGGAACGGTACCATGTGTCATGGGTTGTGCTTGTACAGCTCACTTTGTAACCTGCCTCATAGTTTACCCAAGTGTAACCTTGTCAGTGTTACATATATCTTTTTTTAACCAGATACTGAATTCAGCTGATTCATCAGTGCTGAACAGAAGGATATGTGGAATAATAGGGATTTCTTTTAATTACGACTAACTTACAGTGAAAGCAAAATCAGCTGCGCTCTTTAGATGATGTAAGAAAGTAAATTAAACTTTTAAATTATTAAGTAGCACAGACTTTAATGTTTTGTAAGAAGTGCTGACCCAGGACAAGAAGCAACAGCATCTTTAAGCAGGCTCTTGTGTTTCTTTTGGGAAAAAAAAGGAATGTCACTAATGAACTTTAGGGCAATTTCTGATATGCCCAATGGAGTAATGCAAAGCTGAATCCAAGAAAGACGTATTGTCATCAAAGGATGTAGAGGTGTGAAGTTACTTGGGTTGCGTTCCAGGCCTCCTGCCCTACAAGCCAGGGAAGGGGACAGAGCAGAAAGGCCCTTCCAGGTGCTGGTGTCCCACCCCATGCGTGAACAATGGAAAGCTTTGCATCTCTCTGCCACTCCTCACCCCACTGGTGGTTAAGCTGCTCTGGGCAGGCAGAACTTGGGGCAGGCTGCTGCAGAAGGGAACAAGCCCTGCTCCCTGGTGCCTGAGCGCTGCTGGGCAACACTATTGCCTGTGTCCACAGGAGTTCCCACCACACTGCCATTATTCCCTTTCTGCCACCGCTCTTCCTGCCTGGTGATCTCCCTGCCAGGAAAGGCCCCCCTGCTGCCCTGACTTCTTCCCACTCTGTGTCAGCACCTGCTTTGCTCATCACCCTAACCCACCTCAGCCAGCCTTTCAGAATTCACAACTGAAAAAGAGAATTTTGAAAGCCACTGCTTTTAAGCAGCCACATAAACGTAGAATTATAAAATGGTTAAGGGGCCTTAAATATCATTCAATTCCAACACCCTGCTATGGGCAGGGACACCTTCCACTAGACCAGGTTGCTCAAAGCCCTGTCCAACCTGGCCTTGAACACTGCCAGGGATGGGGCAGCCACCGCTTCTTGGGCCAGCCACAGCTTCTCTGGGCAACCTTTGCCAGTGCCTCACTACCCTTGTCCTTCAAACCAAACCAAACCAAACCAAAACTTGGCCAATATGAATACAGTTTCTAAGGTCCTTTTATGTGGAATAATGCAGAATAACAGGCAGTGAAAACAAATTATTCCTTGCAAATTTAAATCCTTTCTGTGTTCTTGGGTTTCTCCCCTTTGGAAAAAGAATTAAGCTTAACATTTAAAAACTTCTAGTCTTTTTGTCTCTTCAGAATAGAGAGCACACTCAGCTAATAAGGAAACACAAAACCATGCATGTAACACTAAAGATTATGAAGTAGGGAAACAATACTGAAATATATGGAAGTCAGAAAACTGGCTGAACCCCAGGTTTCATGCTAACAAATGCAAAATAAATGTCAGCTTTACAGCACTCAGTTTCTGTGTAATAAACAGACTGCATGTAGAAGAGAATGATAATTACAGCTACCAGTCCTGCACTGCACAGGTACAGCCAGTACATTTGGGTCCAGGCCTCAAGAAAAAAAAGCTGAAGCTTCAGCCGTTATAGTAGCTGAAATAAAGTATATTTAATTTTTTACATGCACCTCTGAGCAAGTCTTTTTTTTTTTTTTTTCATTTATTATAAGAACTTGTTTTTTTTAAAAAAATACAGCAGCTCAGCTTCCCAAATCCCATTACAAAACCATGGGGACACAGAGCCTAATTACCTGTGGAATTCTCACATGGGCATTAGTTGGCACCCAGTTTCTAATCCTGCAGAAGCCTGCTTTGCTGGTCACGGGTTCCCACCAGCCATTCCACTACTGCCCTTTGAGCTCAGCAATTGATTTCACTTGGATAATGCTCAGCTACAGCCTGCCACCTGACACAGGATGTACAGTGCACTACAGATGGCAGGAGTCAGTCTTAACCAGCAGGCTGGTGCAGCAGCAGCTGTGGGAAGCCAGCAGCACCATTAAAAGGGAGGTGTTACTGGCCTGCCAGTTCAATCCTGTTCCAGGGAGTCAAACTGGCATTTGCCACATTCTGCATCAGTGACCCAACTAAACAAGAAAGCATCTATGAAAAAATAGAAACCTTGGGGAAAATCTGCCTGTAAGGTCTAGTCACAAAAAAAGTACAGCACAAGAAACCAGTGGTCACAAATTTCCCAATGTAATTTAAAACTTAGTGCTGTCCTTTGAAATATGCCTTTAAAACAAAGTTATTATTTCAAAAGTTATGCTATTGTTACAAGTCCTACATCTGTTAATAACTAAAACATTTAATCAAATTAACTAAGCTATAACTCTGCCTACAGTTATGACAATATATAGTAAAAGTCGTTTCTGAACTGAACATCAATATATAGCACTTTTGTTGTGTTACTCCATATTGGACATCAATTACACATGAAAGAAGGAAAATGTATAATCAGCATGCTAGGTGCAGTATGCATTTAGAAAAGCAAAAAATATATATATCCAGAAACAATGTTCATTCACTCTGAACTATCCTAGGGGTAAAACATTCTTGTGAGGAATGCTGTCGTAAAGTTTAGATACCCAGATTTTCTGTGGGACTTTATTACTTTGTAGGAATTGTCATCATGAATACCTATTTGGGATCACTGCATTTCTGCTTTAGGCTTCCAACTTCAGTGGTCGGAACTGTGCTCTAATAGCGGAAGCCCAAGTTCTTTGGAGAGGCTGAAGAGAAGGAAGTGCCTCTGCAGACCCTTCAGGGCACCTTCACTGCCACAACCTGCTCTCTCCAGGCGCCTAAAGACACCTAGGTACCCAAGTTAAATACCTTAAACAGTGAAGTACAGTCCAGCTAACAGCACAAGTCTTCCATTTAAAAGGGAAGAAATATTTGTAAGGATTTATCTAATTGCAGGTACTTTGCTGATAAAGCTGTCACTCAAAAAGGTTTTGTCCTGATAGCTTCATTTTTATGTACCCTACTCTCCACCTTGACCTTAGGAAAACTAAGCAGTAGGGTGCCTTAAACTGTTTGTAAGATAAACCTAAGAAGTCACGTCCTCCTCTCCCAAAACCCTGAAGTACTGTTTCACTTATAAACCCTTCACTTTCTTTAACCACTCTGCCAGCATCCTGAGCCTTCAAAAGTACATATATGCATCTTTGGTTTTCCACTGCTCCATCACAGGTCAGGCAGGTTGTTTTCAACTACAAATGGCATGCAACCAAGCGCTAGGACAGTATTTTCTATCCCCACTCGAGGATTACAACCTCATGGTCTCCAGTCATACTTGGGGATTAAGATACTGAATAAATTGACTGTTTTTCTTTGTACTTCCTACTTGGTTTTAGTCTACTTCAATCCCTCCAGGCACTTAACTCAGCAGCTCTGTCAGGGGAGAGAGAAAAATCCGACACAAGTGACCACAAAGCTCCTACTGGGAAAGTACCGTACAATCAAACAGCGATGTCTTTTAGATCCCTTTTCTCCAACTCGTAACAGGATTATATTTACTTTGTCTTGAAAGAGATTTCCCATGAACAGATGGAAAATATAAATGGCAGTCTTCTACACAGGCTTCAGGTTGCAATATGCTGCGGTGTGAATTTACAGCACACTGGCTGTTCTGTACTAACTCCTTACAGGGACAGTAAACATTTAACACACACGTAACACAGAAATAAGCATATACCAAATAAGCTTTACTTCTCTCTCTATGTGTACTCCATATGCATCCAGGTGTTGCAGCAGTTCAGAAGGACAGAGCAGCTAGAGTACTTGACATTCACACCTTATATAGGACTTAAAACTTTTAATTTTCTGAAGCTTAGCACACAATGAACTAGGTTCCTTTATTAGGAAGAAACATTTAATGTGCAAGAACACTTTATTTGAAACTCAAATATCTGGTGCCCTATTGGAAAGATTGCTTTGTCAGCTCTAGGTTTGATCAATTAGCAATTTCTAAAAGTAATTCTCACTTTGTTTTGGGAGTTTCACTATTCTTTCCTCTGCTGCTTGATCTCTTTTTACCCCTGCTCCGGGATCGAGAGGAACTCCGGCTTCTGCTCCTGCTGCGTGTTCGACTATGACTTCTGCTGCGACTGCGACCTCTCCTCTTTCTGCCCCGGCTGTGAGACCTCCTCCGTTCTCGGCTTCTTGACCTTCCTGATCGGCGCCTTCTCTTGTTTTTGCGGCGGTTCTTTTTTCTCTCAGATTCTCCATTTCTCCGGTAAGAATGATCTGGGCTGGGGCTGCCCCTTCTCCTTGAGCGGCTGTAATAGTCATCACGATGGCTTGTCCTTTTTCTCCTTTCAGAGTTTTTAGACAACTGATTAGTCCGTTCAGGAGAAATACGTATGTCTCTATTGGCCTCCCAAAACTCATTGTTTGGATTTTTGAATACATGAAGAAAATTGCAGTGTTTCCCTCTTGGACACTTCTGCCTTTCAAATAAGCCTGCAACAGATTAGGGTTTGCTTTTTTTATGAACCAGACCTGTTAAATTCCCTTCTTCATTATGTGCCTACCAGAAAGAAACTTAATAAACTGCATTTAGTGTCTTCAAACAGAAAAACATGCATCTGACCTCCTGTCAATTTAATTCACACAAGATTAATTTTCAATATGTACTTTCCTTGGAATTAACTTTCTAACAGCTATGAAGGTTTTAGCTTAAAACAATTTTCATAAATACTTTTACTACCTTAATCGAAGAACGTAAATATAGGTAAGTCGAATGTGATAGTTACTGCTAAGAACTGATAGCTCAGAAACTGCTGTTGCTTTTTAAAAAGATAAATTGGTACTTCCTGTAGTTTCACTTTAAGATTATTATTTCCAAAGAATAGATCCAAACCTTCTTTTCCAGTCCAAGGCAAATCCCCTAGAACAATTCAGACACACATGTGACATGGCAGGAATATTCCGTTTCCTTCCTAGATCTGCATTCAAGCAAATCAGCATGCTTGTCTTCCAGACAGAAATGAACTACAACATTAGGCAGATCTGAAAGCTACAGGCTAATTCCCTCTTTTTCACTTCCAGGAGTACACTTTCAGTAACACAAATTCTCAGTTTGTGACTCACCACATATAGCAGTTTTCCACCTTGTCACAGGACAAAATTCACAATGAAGCTGTCGGCCTGCATACCATCGTCCACTGAAGAGAGCAAGAGCTGCCTGACAGTCCTTCTCCCTTTGATAAATAAAAATGACAAATCGCGTTATCATCCTACAATCACTTCAGATATTATTTACCAATTTTAGGCTCCCGTTACAGTATGAGAATGAATCAACTGGATTATACAGACAGTGTTTTTACTGAACTTTGGAGTTTAGTTCTAAAACTTTGTAAGATTGCGAGTACTTACGACTGATACTGGACATATACATTTCCTCGAAGGTGAGGCTCATAGTTGCAACTGACCTAAGAGGATGGAAACATAAAGTTGGCACAACTCAAGGTTTATGCTATACAGCAGCTCACACATGCTAAGATCCTGCTATTCCAATTTATCACAGCTCATCAATGTGAACTTATAAGTGATTCTTCTGAAAACTTAGTTTTAGCCAAAAAAAAACCCAACCAAAAACCCCCAAACAAAACACCCCACAAAACAAACAAAAAAACACCCTTCTGACTTATGTTTGATGGTTTCCAGCGTTACGCTTTCATTAACTCTGCTTCACTTTCTGCAAGACAGCCTGTACTAATTGTCTTGCACTTGTCTGGACCACCCCTACTCTGCAACAGCCAAATCCTGCTCTGAAAATGATCAGTAGTATCCTCATGTGGAAATGTGGGATTCATTACAGTAAGAAAATCTTTAGAGCAATTTACCTTCACAGCATCCTCATGAGATGAGTTAGAAAAGCTGAAGTCGCTAGCTTTCATCACTGAACAGTTCTGAAACACCTTTTTTCATAATGATTTAGAATTCAAAGTATATCTAAAGGTCTCAAAAATACATTATTCAACTTCCAAAAAGCTTGTTGCTAGTTACAAAAGATTCTGAGGTGTGCAGGCCCAAGCAGACAAGAACCCAGTTCTCCAGGGCAGAATGGTGTACCCAGCGTCTTTTGCCCCGAGGCCTCTTCTGATATCAGCACCTAATGAGGCAAGTGGCTCCTTTCATCACTGAACCCTGGCCAGCTCTCACAGAACACCTCTCTGTGCATTGGATTAGGCAAGGGCTTCAGACACAACCACAAGCAGTTGAATAATTAAATAGTACAGAATAAGCAGTCAAACTCTGAGATAAACAATGTCAACACAAAACCAAGAATGGTTTTGCCATAGACATTTTTGGGTGGGAGAAGAAGTGTGTTTTGTCAGATCTGCCAGATTCTGAAGTAGCTTCCCAGAAAGAACAGCAAGAATAAAACCTTACACTTTGGAAACGGAAGTCAGCTGTAAGAGAGGGGTGTGCATAATCTGATTCCAAATGGTGGCAGAGACTCAGCTCACAGTTAAGACCCCTGCAGCCAACATGTAATTTCTGAGTATCTCTAATAAATGAAAAACACCCATGAGAAACATATTACAGTTGCACAATTGCTTCAGAAGCTGAGAAATGCCATGCTAAAAGCTCTTACCCCATTATTAGTCACAGGGACCCAAGAAGGTGCAACTTTGCACGGTTGCATATAACAACGATACGAAGTCAAGGATCTGAGTTCGATGGTGAGACAGCATTTCCACCCACACTCCATCGGGAATCTATATCCCATCTTCTAGGTTGGAGCATAGCCTGCTAATATCCCATGAGTCAAAATGTGGAGAGGATGCTCCTCTAAACCAGTGAAGGTTTTTTACCTACAAAGCTTATTATACAGCTATTGAAAATTCACTTTTTCTACTTTCCTCTTGCTTGAAATGCTAATGCAATCTCAGTTCTGAGGCAGCTGTCAGTAGATGGAAACAAAAGGAGAAAAGGCACTGCCTGCCTCCTGGTGACTGCAGGAAAACACTCAGGAATGGCAAGCAGGAAAGGATGCTGCACTAGACTTCACTGCAAGGAGATTTCACTATCCAAGCTGTGTATTTTGAGGCAACATGGGACTGTAAACACACATCATTCATCTCTGAGGTCTCCATATACAGGTCCCTCTTTTTCCCAACATAAGAAATCATAATATAAATGGGGAAAATTCAGTACAGAACGTTCAGCAAACCAAGCACACAAACTAAGGATAGATGACAAATCTCGACACAATTTACGTAACTTACCTTTTTATAATTCCTCCTACCAAAATATCTACTACTGTTGCAATTCATTGTAATTTGATTTTGTTTTATCCAACAAGCTCTAAAATTACATTGTTTGGGTTTATAGTCCAAGTACATTTTATATCCCCACTATTTCATTCCTTAGGCACAAATACAATAGCTCAGACATATTGTCTAACAGTCTTAGTGGACCCTCTGGGGCTTATCAAGGGCTAAGTAAAGCAGGGACTGTGAGGTAAGTGGACTGTTGAGCAGTATGAGTAACTTGCAATATAAAAGCACAAGCTTTTATAACAGTCAAGGGAACAGGAGAGAAGATTTACCCAGAGTAAGACAATGCTCTATAACAGCATTGACAAGTTTACAAGTGACATGAGAGAGGTACAGTTTGCTGTAAGGAAACTGTATAGTTCTCTAGTGTACATGGGATTTAGCTAGGGCATGCTGGACACAATTCCTGTTAAGGCTAGTAAAACACAACTTTGGTGGTATATGTTAGATATTTAACAAGCTGCTACATTCAGATGCATACCTTGAATTGCACAACCTTCCCCACGTTCTGAAACTCGGGGAGCACGTCCTCGTAGAACTCCAGGAACTGCTGGTAGGTCTCCTCATCACTATACTCAAGGCTTGCATCTGTGTCATAGTCATCTCTCCGGCACTGCTCCATGCCAAAAGTAATGAACATCCCTCGAACGAGTAGTGTCTTACTAGATGTTGGATAGTTATGCTTGCGAGAACACCTGGACATTTGTAGTAAAGAAAGGAAAGTGAAAAGATCATCACTGTGAGCCAAAGATGCACCTATTGAAACTTCAAATGCTTCCCATTTCAAGTTACACATATTACAACAGAAAATCAGTTAGTGAAAGATTAACATACTTCAATTATTAAAACAATTATTTCAGAAGTGTTTACATATAACCTTAGTGCTTTCTGACATGCATAAATACATTCTTGCTTAAAAAAGCACATCTGCAAAAGCTATAAGTACTAGTAACACAGTTAAGAGCTGAAGTTCTTTTAGGCTACTAGGTTTAAACAATGTTCCCCACTTCTGAAGGGCTTTATAGAAAGACTACTGGCAATCTTTTAAGACATTTTAAAGCAAGTCCTTGCTCTTTATTTTGCAAGAGGAACAACTTTGACTGAAGTTTTTCTTATCATACAGGGGTGGGGAGAAGAATTGAGGGAAGGAAGGCACATTTAGACCTGAAATTGGATGAGTACAAGATTGGTGTTTTTCCACTTCTAAAATAAAGTGGATTCTTCTCAGTAAGTCTTACATTAAACTGCATTTTCTTGGCAGCCATAAAAGTATTAGACCTCCCTCATCATCCATCATGTTCAGACTACCTCCCTCATGCTAAAACACAGTTCTGCTCTACAAACCTTTAGCTTTAGTACGAACACAGATGTTAGCCTTCATGTTTATTTCACTGTACTTTATGATCTCCATTTCAAACACTGCTCTGAGCAACTGGGTCATGCACTCTTTAACACATTTCTCCTTTTCAAGACATGATCAGAAAAAGTCAGACTAGGCTACTCTCTTTATCTAGCATTTGCAAAGCACAGACAAATTGGAGGAGGTCAGGTCTCAAAATGGGTAATTGCAAACTAGACTTCAGATCAGAAGTTTCTTTCTGCATCCAGTCAGTCAGAAATTGACTCTCACTTTCTGGTTGACACTTCTGACTTAAAAAAACTACCGCCAAAACCAAAACTCCATACCCAAAACTAAAACCAGAGACAATTAATTTGTTCTATTTGAATAGAATCATGGAATAGAATAGAAGCTCATAGAATAATAGAAGCTCAAAATATTATACCCAACCAATGCTGTCTGTACACAAAATGAATACAGCATTTGACAGAACACAATCAGCCTTGAGGAAAATTAATTACCGCAAATCCAGTATTACTACAAAATATTAGGGTTTGGATTACTGGGGAAATTAATAATGGTGAACTGAGCCAGATTTTACCTTCTTCAAGACATAGTGAGCTTTGACAAGAGTCAGCAATTATTTTATTGATAATACTGGCTCTCAATTTTTCACCACTGAGGTCCATTTCAGCTTCCAACCCAATCTTCTAGTCCTTATCCTAGCTGTACCTTGGTCCTTCAACTTACTGTCAACACCAGAGGTTAAAATGACCAGAATATGAAGGAAGCAGGTATGTCAGAAGGAAGAAGGAAGATGAAGGAGAGGTAGCGAATGTCAGTAACAACAGGTGAGACAAGAAAGGTGGAATATGGTATTTCTCAGTATTTACCAAGGCTGTTCACAGTTCAAAGCAAAACTGATTTTTATGCAATCCATCATTAATCCAAGGAGGTTACCTCCATTAAATATCACTGAAACACAAATACTACAAAGAATACAAAGAACTAAACATCTGAAAAGCAAAAATGCTGCCTGCAGTGAAATAGCTGGCCAAAGTTTTATTTAGGAATTCTGACACGTATTTCAGAATAAAGATGTATAAGAACATGAAGCTATTGGAGCAAGTGCAGAGGAGGGTCGCAAGGATGATCAGGGGGCTGGAGCACCTCCCGTATGAAGACAGGCTGAGAAAGTTGGGGCTGTTCAGCCTGGAGAAGAGAAGGCTGAGTAGAAACCTCATTGCAGCCTTCCAGCATCTGAAGGGGGCCTACAAGGATGCTGGGGAGGGACTATTCATTAGGGACTGTAGTGATACGACAAGGGGTAATGGGTTCAAACTTGAACAGGGGAAGATCAGGTTAGATACAAGGAAGAAGTTCTTTACCGTAAGGTTGGTGAGGCAGTGGAATGGGTTTCCCAAAGAAATTGTGAATGCTCCTTCCCTGGTAGAGATCAAGGCCAGGTTGGACGGAGTCTTGGGTGACACAGTTTAGTGCAAAGTGTCCCTGCCTATGGCAGGGGGGTTGGAACGAGATGATCTTAAGGTCCTTTCCAACCCTAACTATTCTGTGATTCTGTGTGGACTTGAAGCTTCCACAGAGTTGCATTATCACATAATTATCCACAATATACACCACACTGAAACAAATTACTTCTAGGACAGAGAAGGCTACAATAGCTGGACAGTGGTACAAGTTAGTAAAATAGGCCTTATTAGTTTATGCTGACAATTCATATAATAAGTATCAGAGGCTTTCTCTGCTGAGTTATAGTTCCTCCAAAATATATACAAAAACCCAGGGATTTTCTAGCCAGATGACATACCAAGCCTGTACTAATAACAGAAATCAAGCATATTCTGCTTGAATATATCTGTGCATGCATCAGAGCAAAGGAAAAGTCAGTCTGACTAATGTAACCAGAATGCAACATCAGTAATTTGCCATAACAATAAACAGTTCAATTCCAGCTAGGGAACACTTTTGATTTCAATGTCTGGTTCCATCATGAATAACATAACCACATCCAAATAAATTAAAAGTAATTTGCATAGCAATTTTTCTTCAGTTTGCATATGACCTAATGAAGTCGCTTCCCTTTCATCTCTCCAAAACACTCCTTTGCTGGTAAATATTCAATTAATTACCTGTCTCCAAATCGGCAGGAACCTGTTTTAATGTAGAACGGGCAATTCGCTCTATCCTTCTCTGTTCCTATATTCTCTGGGGGTTCTGGGTTATGCCAGGTCACACCATTCTCCAGCTGTGGGAAAAAAAAAACCCAAACATTAAAATACACAGAAGTTAAAAAAGAATAAAGAAATGCAATGTCAAAATAAAACCACTACCACCAACTAAATTCATATGCAGTTATGAGCGCTGTGTTACTACAAGGCAAGCTGAACCTACTTTAAGCACTGTGTTACAAAGCTGCCCAGTGGCTTGAGTCTCTGGTGATGAACACCTCTTTTCTTGATACTTGCTCAGTTTTAAGAACAAGTCTTTATTATGTCTTTTTTTTTTTAACAATAAAAAAAATCACTAAACTGGATGCTTTCTTCTGTTAAATGAAAAGCTTCTTAATATTTTATAACAAAAAGAGTTACAATGTATTTGCTCCTTGAGCAGCAATTTCATTTGTTTTCCACAAGAATTACAAACATTGGACAGGTTCTTTCCATTCAGCTAAGCCAGTTACCTACTTCAGTCCAGGATCTGCTGAGCAGCCCTTTATACACCTGGCAGATAGAAAGCTAGGACTATTTACTCATTTGTCTCTGCAACAGCTCAGAGCTCAGTAAGGTTACCATCATTATTATTTTTGTGCAGCTAGAAAAGGCTAAAATAATAGTAACATGCAAAGGCCAGAATTAAAAAAAGACCAAAATAAATCCACAGTTGGCACTGGAAGTAAAAGCCTCCATACTATAATCTCAGGCAATTAAAATTTCTGTAATTCAAAATGGGATTATCAAGTTGCAAGCCGTGACGGAGCACAAAAAGCACATTTTAAAAAGGGAATTTTCATTTTGTTAACCAAAAGATTTGTACAGCTGACTCACCTAAGTTCTCATTTTAAATCAACTGAAAACTGTTTACTTACAAGCAGCATTTGACCCTGCTACCAGTTCTGTTCATGACTCTCAGACACAATTTTCTTGCAACTTAACAGCGCTGTTGCTTTGACAGCACATAACTGATCCCTGCACTGATACTATAATGAAGTGTTTAACAAAGCACATTTCTGCCTATTCCTTTGCAGAAATGGCTGCTAATACATCCTGAGCTCTGGGCAGATAGCTCAGAGCATTTTTCCACACACATTATGAAAGTTATATTCCCTACCTAAAGAACAGTTTAAACATAATTTGGAACCGAATTCAACTCCAATGTAGCTATGGCAATCAACATTCAGTGGGTTAACTAGGTTAAAACTTAATTTTCAGATTCAGAGTGGTTTAAGCAGAGCAAGAATCTTCATGAGTTTAACACAGGACAGGAATACAAAGCCAAATTATTCTGTAAGGCAGTGGGAAGATTGAATTGATCCTCCCTAAGATTCAAATGAAAACCGCATGCTGTCAGCTTGGGATCCATGCTTTTCCAGGCACCTGAGCAGTCAGCTTCTCCCTCCCCCACCTTTCTTTTTTCCTGTTACAGATCTCTGCCCTCCTCTGCTACAGAATCCTTTTATTTAGAATCTGCCATCTGCTTAAAAAGACAAGTTTGCCTTGCCACCCAGAAGGACTGACAGATTTATTGAGAATCCTAATTCACATATAAACCATCACACACAGCGTTTTGTTTGGTTTTTTTTTGAACACCACATAGCAGTATTTCCAGATTTATTTTGATTCAGATCTCCTGAAGAGGAATGAGCATGCACAACTGCACTGCCACCAACCAGCCAGAAATATGCTTAATTATGTTCCACCCAATAAATAATTGTTTACAGCTCATGCAAGCCACTACATATTAAATTTATTCAGGCCATTAGGTTCTTGACAGCAGATGGACAACATGCAAGAAGGGAAACACTGGATGGCAATGAAATTACTTTTCAGTTCTTTTTCAGAAAGTCTCTGAGCATACCTGGCTTTCAGCTTGATCCAGCATCCTCTGCACAGCTGCCTATAAATGGTGCAAACACAGGACTAGTGAAAACCCTGAAGACGCACAAAACATCTGGTTTCTTTAGTTAAGAACCTAATTTACAATACTCAATGATTATACATAATAAAAGTTTGATGGGGTTTGCTTTAAAAATGGAAGGTTTACTTTTGTTCTACAGCAATTCAAGTACTACAAAGCTGTTAAAGGATACATCAGACAACACCCTCGTGTAGATGATTTTCTAATCTAAATGCTAGACAGCTTTAAAAGTTTCATTTTCTTTTTTAAAACTATCATTGAGCTACGGAATACTTAAATATATCTCCTGCTCTAGTACTCAGTCTGGTTACAGACAGGTTCATCATCATTTAGCTGCACTAAGCTTTTCAACTTAGAACATTCTATTAACACACAGAAAAACACATTGCTTAGTGAGCCTCTGTTAAAGCAAAATATGTAACTGTTAAGAAACTTTAATATCATAAGTTCACTGTATCTAGCCTTCCAAATACCAGAAAACAATGAGGTTATTTTTCCCCTTTCTTCTTCTAAGTTGGCTGAGCAAAACAATAGTCACTCTCCAAAACTGGCTGGAAATGTGTTCTAACAAATTATGCTAGGATGTTCCAAGAAAAAAAAGAAAAAAGACATTTAAACATAACCAATATAAGAAAACTTTGTTCTCATTTGGAAGAGAATTAATTAAATCAAAAAAGAGCAAATTTAAAAAAAAAAAAAAAAAAAAAGCAATCCAACATGAGGATCCAGACAGCATCTGGTACTAATTATCAAGTATGTCAGATCCTATTCACCTTAATAAAGAAAACCAAAACAAATCAAATCAAACATCATATAAAATGAAACCCAAAAAACCCACACCAAAAACTAAAAAAAAAAAATCAAAATCAAAACCCAAACCAAAACCCCACCAAATCAGAAAATCTATTTTCTCACCTTAGGGAGGGCATTTTATTTTATTTTTCAAATCACTAAGTCAGAATTCGAATAAACTGCTGTTTAAAGAAACAGGCAAAATCAACTGATCAACTTTCTGCTGCTGACATGAGTGGCTCCACTCACAGCTGGGTACAGTTTCCCTCTGGGTGACTGTCAATGCCCTCTATGAGCCAATTCAACCCACTAAACCAGTAAAATAGTAATTCAGAAAAAAATCCAAAACAACCAACCAAACCCCAAGACCCTCCCAGCCAACAAAAAACCAAACCAAACCAAACCAACCAGCCAACAACCAAACCAAAAAGAAAGCAACTTCCATCTAGTTCAGGGAACCAAATTAGCTCACTGCGGGCTTGGGCAAAGCCAGACACAAGGAAGACAGACAGAAGGAATAAAATCCAGCTGTTACCACTGAAGCAGTTGAACCCACTGGAAATGTGTTTGTGGAAAAGAACCCACTGGTTCAACTCTCTTGAAACTACATCTCAACCTTAAATAAGGACACAACCATTATTTTCTCTCCGTATTCTACAAAGAGAGAAAGAGGACACTTCACACAAGAGGAAGTAAGACATGAAATACAACAACTGCTGTTCTTTTTCATTGCTCATGCAAGTGTTATGTAAGTAGTGACAAAACCAACTACTACATGCACGAGCCAGTCCCATTCGCTCATGTCTCTTCTCCTGCTGTGGCTATGAGACACAGTAGCAAGACACCTCCCAGTGAAACAACAGCAATCTTTTGTGATTGTTGAGAAGCTAACATGACCAATCCTAGAAAGCTGCAATCACCCTTTCCTGGTGATAGGCCAGTCCTCATGTTGGAATTCTCTACAAGACATCTTACATCCAGGCCATTCAACTTCTAAAACTTAAGAAAAATGTATTGTTAACAGAAAAGTTATCATTGCCTTGTATCTTCAGTACCATTTTTTATTCCACCCAAAGAGCTCTGAAAAAAGATATGTTCTGTTGGATGAGTCAGGTAAAGAAGAGCTGTATCTTTTAAGAACTGTGTTGAGGAACAGCAGCAATGTAATTTCATATTCCATATCCTCATAGGGCATTTTCTTCAACACTGGTTGTATTCAACTGAGACATTTTAAGGAAGAAGTTCTTTACTGTGAGGGTGGTGAGGCACTGGAAAATGTTGCCCAGAGAAATTGTGGCTGCCCCTTCCCTGGAAGTGTTCAAGGCCAAGGCTGGACAGCACTTTGAGCAACCTGGTCTAGTGGAAGGTGTCCCTGCCCATGGCAGGGGGTTGGAACTGGATAAGCTTTAATGTCCCTTCCAACCCAAACCATTCTATGATTCTATTAAGTAAGGATTATCTTTAATGCATGATGCAAAAAGTGTACATCACAACCTGAATTCACAGTGTGCTTTTGCATTTAATAGATACAGAAATTGCATACTATGAAAACCTAGTTGCTTCTAGGTATATGGATTCACTGTATCCTCTTTAACAGTGAATAACAGTTTCAGGAATATAGACAGAACCAAGGGAAATAGTATTCTAACACATTTATACAATGAATGGCTAATTAGAATGAAATCCCTCTTCCAACATGTAGACTGCTGTATCTGATAATGTAAGAAGATATGTAACACGTTTATCCTCCCACTGCCAGGAATCACCTCTCTCTCTTTCTTCTCCTGCTGCTTCTGCTGTGCCGCTTCTTTCTCTTTTCTTTGCTGCTCTTCCCACTCTTCTTTTATCTTCCTCTTTATGATTAAAAAAATAAAAAAAAAAAAATTAAGAAAACTAATGCTTTATAATCAGTCAAATTCAAAACAATCATGTTGTAATACAACTCCCCAACCATTAAGTTTTCATCCAGTCATAAGCAACTAAATCTCTAGAGAAAAAAAGAAAAAAAATTTTAAGAGTGGTTTTTTTTTTTTTCCCCGTTTTAATTTTGCTCTTCTAGAGTGGAAGAAACAAGAGCTTACTCTTTCAAGCATACCGACATCAAGAAAACTGAGTCTGCTACAGAACAGTAAAATATACTACACTAAATCTACCCTGCTGCCAGACACAACTGTAATACTCGGTTTGTACATCACCTCTTCTTCTTCTTGACGTTTTCTTGCAGCCTCTTCTTTTTCTTTCTTAAGCTTGAACTCTTCTTGGGCCTTTTCTTCTCTCAGCAACCACTGTTCATGTAGCTTTTGTCTACCAAGGAAACCAGATACCACTTAGACAAAATTTAATGACTACCCACAACTAATGGAATTCTCATGCACACCATTCGAATGTATTAGTTCAGGAATAACTACAGGTCATCCAATCTTCATTAAAAGAGAAAATTCCATAGGAATCATTCAGACTTTAGAGAAAAAATTGTATTGCCCAAAATAGACAAAATGGATTCAGTTTTACAGACTATACTGAAACTTTTCAAAGTATCAAAGTGTAATTAACTACAAATGCATCTGATGCATATATGGCATTTTTTAGATTTTTCACCTTTCTGCCTCAAGTTTCTTTTCCTCTTCTTCTTCTTCCTCCTCTTCTTCCACTTCCTCCTCTTCCTCTTCTGACACTGATTCATCTTTTTCTGTTGTTTCTGAGAAAACCCACAAAACAATGCATCTAAATAACTGGATGCTGTACTCAGCAAAGATACACAAAATTATATCCTTTAAAAAACCAAAAAAATCACAACCTACTCGTTCCACTGACAATACAAACCACACTTACCAGAGTCTCTTAGTTTGGCAAGTGCCTGCCGCTTTTTTTTTCGTTTCTCTTTCTTTAGAATAGCTCTGTATTTTTGATGGCTGAGGATAAGAGAATATTAATTACATTAAAACAGCCAAGCAAAGGATTTTTACTTCATACATGCACTCAATTTACACCAGCAGTCCAAAACCCCACAAACCACAAAATTAACAGCTATTCATATGAAACAGTAACTCTACAGGAACATCTGACATGACAATGAAATCTGTAGCCCTGCTGTCACAGCTGCATGCAGACAGCAGCAGCAATCACATCTGGACACAACACAGAGGGTCTCAACCTTCCTGAGCTCTGCAGTATTGACTTTATCGCCAACTCCATGAAATCTCCCTTAGTTCCTGAAACTTGGATACTAGGTAAGATTAGGGAGAAAAATTTGTGGCTCTCCTATCCTACAATTTTGGCACACCTCCATTCCATTCTAGTCTTCCTCTCTTCCACAGGGTATGAAATTTTAAGTCCCTTCCCATCTCCTTTGATATTCTCTACAGGCAGCAGCCTTAATATACAGGTAAGAAAAGCACACTTCACCACCACTGCAGACAATGGTCTACTCAGGTCTACTGTTCTGCTACTGAAGCTTGGCCAGATTCATCCTTCCTTGTCTGAAAGCTCAGCAAGGCTGCCTAGAAACAACACCATGCTTTTGTTATGGTCATAAAACCCGTTAAGTATCTGAAAGCCTTTTCATATCAACCCCTTTTCTATCATATTTCATTCTAACTTTCTTCTTTCTAGCCAGTTCATAATGGAAAATAGGACGGATGGATGATCTTCAGCTCTTGTCATTCTGCCACGCAAATATTCAAATAGGAGATCAAAATCTTCAGGTTTTGAAGTATGTAATTTTAAAAGATTCTATAGGTGTAAATCAGACAGCCAGAACCTCACCTGCATCTCTAACCCTTCTGTTCAGGGTTACTCACAACCTCACCATCTGCATGCCGTCATGGTGGTTATTCCGGCAACAGAGCATTTGCCCTCAAAGAGCAATGCTTGACCGCATGCAATGCCCACATCTAAGCCTCCTGCATTTCATCAGTCAAGAAGCCTAGTGACTCCTCTTGTAATGTCACCTGCCTGAAGCGAATCTCATCCGCTCAGCAGGTGCCTCAGGCTGACAAGTGAGGATACCTCCTTCCCAGTCCCCAGACTTCCGTAGCTGCTCGTGAAGCCTAAGAAACAAGGGCCAGCAACTCTCCTCACTCCCAGCCCACAGCAGCACAAGAGGAGGTGGGCAAACAGCTTAAGCCCAAGGAGTAGCGACTTGGCTCGCTTCTCCCTCCAGCTACACAGCACTGGCGATCAAGGCCACTCCAGCAAGCGCGGAGCGTAGGCGCTTGCGAAGACAAGGACCGGGGATCCCACCATCCGCGGAGGGGGCCGGATTTGCCGGTTGTCTCCCCGCGTCGCGGCCTTCGCCGAATCTCTCACCGCCCCGTGGCCGCCTCTTCCCCTGGGCGTGGAGCGCTGATCTCCGCCCCGGCTCCCCTCTTGGCAGCGCCGATCGTCCCGCGGCACTGTACCTTCCCCCACTCCCATCCCGCTTCCGGCCCCTCCTCCGGGAGCCCCCCACAGCCCCACTGGCCATCCCGAGCGCCAGGCCGCGCTCCAACCTCCGCCCCCCACGGGCGCCGATTGCACACATCCCGCTCATCTCCCGTGCCCGGCGGCGCTCGGTCGGCCATGGCCGCTGCCGCACGTAAGCTGCGCCACTCCCAGGCCCGTCCGCGAGGCGGCCTCAGCCACGGCCGCCGTACGGCCGGGGTGGTGTCGGCCAGGACTGGGCCACGACCCTCCTTGGGGATCTCCAGGCCCTCCCCCTTTCTCCTAGAGGCGGCGGGGAGGCCCGGTACCGGTACCAGCCTCGGCCTCACCTCAACTTCCCCAGAGGGGACTCGGGCAGCAACATGGGCGCCGCCATCTTGCGTTACCAGGGGGATGTCACGTGATCCCTCGGCGGAAGGGCTCCAAATCCCTTCCGGCAGCCCGAACGGGGAGCGGCGGCGGGGGCGGTGGCAGCTGGCCCGGGTGGGGGGGGTGCGAGCACGCATGCGTACTGCGCTGCCGGCGGGGATGGGGGCGTTTAAGGCCGCCTCGCGGAAGGCAGTGAAGTCTGTGGACGAGCCCCGGGCAGCGGAGGGACCGGTCAAGGGTAACTGCTGGCCTTCGGCGGTTGTGGCCGGGTCGCTGAGGAAGGTGCTGGGAAGCACAGGGACTGACGGCCTGCAGCCATGGTTTTCTAGCCGCCCTTCAGCCGTGTAAAGCTGCAGCTCCAGTGAGCTGGGTAGTGAATGCAGGGGGAAGAGGACAAGGTTTGGGTGACGGGTGGCTACAGCTGTTCTTAGCGTGTTTATGCATTATCAGAGTTACCTCTCTAAAATCTGGAAAACGAGGCCAGAGCTGTTCATGGAATCAAAGTAAAATAGAACTGGGTTGGAAGGGACCTTAAAGATCATCTCGTTCCAACCCCCCTGTCACACAGAATCACAGAATCCCAAGGGTTGGAAGGGACCTCAAAAGATCATCTAGTCCAACCCCCTGCAAGAGCAGGGTAACCTAGAGTACATCACATGGGAACTTGTCCAGCCGGGCCTTGAATATCTCCAACGTAGGAGACTCCACAACCCCCCTGGGCAACCTGTTCCAGTGCTCTGTCACCCTCACAGTAAAGAAGTTTTTCTTGATGTTCACATGGAACCTCTTGTGTTCCAGTTTACACCCATTACCCCTTGTCCTATCACTGGACATCACTGAGAAAAGCCTAGCTCCATCATCCTGACACTCACCCTTTACATATTTGTAAACATCGATGAGGTCACCCCTCAGTCTCCTCCAAACTATAGAGACCCAGCTCCCTCAGCCTCTCCTCATAAGGGAGATGCTCCACTCCCTTAACCATCTTTGTCGCCCTGCGCTGGACTCTCTCCAGCAGGTCCCTGTCCTTCTTGAACTGAGGGGCCCAGAACTGGACACAATATTCCAGATGCAGGGACACCTTCCACTAGACCTCATTGCTCGAAGCCACATCCAACCTGGTCTTGAACACTGCCAGGGATGGGGTAGCCATAGCTTCTCTAGGTAACCTTTGCCAGTATCTCACCCTCATAGTGAAGAATTTCTTGCTAATGTCTAATGTAAATCTACTCTTGTCAGGTTAAAGCCATGCACCTTTGTTCTGTCACTACATGCCCTTGTAAAAAGTCTCTCTAAATTTCTTGTAGGCCCCTTTAGGTACTGGAAGGCTACTCCAAGGTATGTCCTGAGCCTTTTTTTCTCCAGGCTGAACAACTCTCTCAGCCTGTCTCTGTAGGAGGTGTGCTCCAGCCCTCTGATCATCTTCATGGCCTCCTCTGGACTCACTCCAGCAGGTACTCTTGTAATTCACATCCCTCCCTCCTGTATTCACATCTGAGAAGATCAGATAAAGTTACTCCTCCAGCCAAGAACTTCTAGGATTCAGCAAACGCGTGGAAAAGTAGCATTTTAAATTCCAGTTTACTAAACTGTCTTTAAAGACCAGAATTAATTTAGTCCACTGAATCTTTCATAGTGGTTATCTTCCCAGCCTTACTGAGTAAAGCAGTGCACTGTGCAGCAGCTAGCCTGTGGTTTTTTCAGCACGTTGCAGCCTGTGCTATGTAGAAACTCCCCAGCTGAAGTGACTAGCTGCTGACAGCTTGTCCTCTCTTAGGTTGTGTTGGTTACCTCATGACATACATTTGGAAACATGAGGTGTGCAATGCTTGCCAGAAGGCGAGCTTCTAGTTTGTCTCTTGGCTGCTATGAATGTGGGTGATGGATAGCTGTCCTGGCCTACAGCCTATGAAACTGCTGAGGAAAGTCACAGCTCCAGTGTAGCAGGAGAATATTAGGCTGGTATATTGATGAATTTACCTGATGCTGCTGATATATTCCTATAATTCTCTCTGAGGCATACTACCTGTCTTGATTATAAATGTATTTCATGGCAGGAAATGAATTACAATGCACAGACCGTCATGGATGTGATGGGTCGAAATATGCAAGTTGTCAGTAATCGATTCCTCAGTGACATGCATTATAGATTGCAGTCTTCAGAAGCAATGAATTTTTAGGTTTTGCTTGGGTATGTTTTGCATAGCCGTTAATACATTGTTGATTAAGATCTAAATTATTGTCAGAAACCACAGTGTAGGAACTTGTGTATCCTAGAGGTAGTATATTGCATAAATAGTCTGAGCAGCAGGCAGAAAAGCATGCCAGAGCAGGCTTTGTCAAAACTGGATTAATTGACCGTGCTGTTTGTTAACAGCATAATGAACATTCTCTTATTTATGCCGAAGCTCAGTGAAGTTACTCAAAGCAAACATGTGACTGCTATAGTCAGCAGTTATGTTTGCTGTTTGACCAGTGAATATTCAGACCGTGACTTCTCTGCTGTTACCTAACAACGTTTCAGATTCTGGATTGTCTTTTAAAATGAAGGATTTGACATTTTTATTACTTTTACTGTTTGTTTGTGCAGAACATACATGTAAAACCACACATGATTTGCTGCTTCTTAGGTACAGAAGATGGCAGTATTGTGCACTTTACAACTAATGGACCATTGACACCCATGAAAGTTTTGAAAAAACACAACAAAATGTGTTTTATAAATCTTATTTCATTAAGTAATTACAACTGTAACATTTCAGCTTCCTTTCAACACAGTAAGTGCTGCAACAGTAACCTTTCTTTATCTATAAGTCAAGCCTGACTTTCATTGGTATGTTACATTTCATTGTGGCATTTTCCTGATATACTTTGGGAAAGAACTGTCTTGAGCTTATATATTTCAGCAGTGAAAAGGAGGATCTCTTGTAAGAAAACACAAAATACATCAACTATTACAGATACTTCATAATGGTTCTGGAAAAAGCTCTGAAAAAATGCCTCTTTGAAACAGGAATTCAATAATTGCATTTTTCTCCATATTGTTTATTCTTATTAATTTATACAGATAATAGCAGCTTGATATTCAAGTGGAGGCACAGAATTCCATACAATTTAATTGATAAGGTGTCAGAAAGAAACAAAAAATGGCCATTCACATACCCAAAGTAATGTGGCATTCTGGTTGGTAGCTGTTAGCCCTTACATGAGGATTAAAGACCACAGACAGGCCTTTTCAAGCATAGTTTATTTCTATGGAAACCTACATGAAGTTTGTGGAACCCCCTCTTCCATGTTTCCTAAAGAAAAATGAATACACCTGTACGGTATGGTACTGTATGAACCCCATCATGGGAAGGCCAATACTGGATGCACTGATGGTACTTCACAGAACAGGGCAGAACAGAGAAACTTTTCTCCTACAACTCGAAGTTACACATCATACTGCATTATAAGTCTTTGGGTGTCTTCTAAGACCTGTGCACAGAATTCTGCATGCGGCAGACCCACTCTGGGCAAGAGTACAGGTACTGCATTTAGCACACATTTGCACTTCATTTCCTCGTGATTCTGGTTTCCATTTCTCTCATATTTCCTCCCATTGTGGGCTGACATAAGCGGATAAGAACTGTTCACTCTCTTTGTTGTATGCCCAAGCCCTGTGTTGAAAAAAGGAAGGTAATTTTTATAAGCATACAGGTTACCTAAAAGTTGCCCTCATCATAATTTTGGCCATACACTCCAATAGGAGAGTGATCCTCATGTAACGTTACTGCTTTTATTTTCCTTCCTGAAGAAAATGGACATAAGAGAACATGATACAAATGGCAATAAATCACTGGCACTGATTTGGTTGACTAAGAAAGTGATGTTGACAGGAGACATTCGGGAAGTGTGGGTTTGAGATAGGAAATGGTCAGTTTTTGTTGACACTTCAGGGATGTGGATTGTACTATAAACTTAACAGTGAAATGATGGAAGCAGCATCATCCTATGCCACACACTCTGCAGCCCACTGTGGGCAATCCTTGGTGCTTTCCAATGCAGAGTGCACATTTTAAGGCAATATATGTGAAATCTGGAGGTCACATCCTTCCCCTGCCTGCTGCCCAGTGGCTACGCTACTGTCTCAGATTTTTCATATATTGTCTTATCTGTGGGCACTGATAAAACCTTCGTAACAGTGTAAGTTACCTTTGCATTATTACAATGATAACAGTGGTGGCGGTCCACATTCAGCACCCTGTTTCCCCAAAAGTTCCTGGAAAAACTCCCGTTTAATGAGACTGAGACTGAACCTGGTCTCTTGGATGATACTGTCATTCACATAGATCCTAATCTCATCAGCTTCTGAAGTCAGCAAAAGGTGTGCAGTGTTTGTTTCCATTTCACCTGGGGAGTTGCAAAGCACTGTATACAATTAGATCTGCAGTTCTCCAGGTACATTTCCATGAGTGACTAGTGCTGACAGTAGCACATTGACTCTTTCCTCATGAGAGTTGAACACAACTATTTAAGACGAAAGATTAACTTCCTCAGAGTTTAAAACTGTTAATTTGTCAAATTTGAAAACTGAGGTTAAGTTTGGCCATAGCTGTTAATTAACTTATATGATAGCTCTCAGTATTTTACTTTCCTGGGATTTTCCATTTCAAAGCCTTCGAAAGAAGCAGAAAAGTACCTTGCTAATCATGTTGAGAAGATGGAAGGGGTTTGTTTGTTTTACCGAGTCATATGCTTTCTTGAAATTTCAGTCCTCTCTTGATTTGTTTGGAAGTCCAAATTGCAGTATACTGTTAAGTACACGCATACAGATAATACATGAACTTCTGGAAGCTGCAAACACTGAAAAAAACATCGGGATATTGTTATTTTCAACCAGGTAAATTCATTTAGTACAGGAAGAGAAATAGGTCCTTGCACTAGATCAGTGATATTTCTGGGATGTAGATTGTGCATGAGATTCTGCATGGCTATCACCTGTAGCTCAACAGTAGTCAGGAAAAACAAAGTTACTATAAAAGAGGAACTATCTAAAAATCTAACACCTCACAGAGTAACAGAGTTAAAGCCATACCTTGCATATATGCATGTAGATTGTCATTTGTTAAAGCAGACGAATGCCTGACTTATTAATTAGTGGCAAATAAATGCAGAGATGCTTCAACAGTGCTACTTATCTATCTAAAATGGGAGCTAAAATGGGTAAAAAACCCATGCATATAGATTTATTACCAAGATATGAAGCGACAGGATGTCTGTCTTTTTAGATCATGCTGAATAATCTAAAATTACCATGCATGTAGATTTATTACCGAGATATGAAGTGACAGGATGTCTGTCTTTTTGCATTGTGCTCATAATCTAAAATGCCATTTATAACCTGAAAGATTAGGGAGATTTTTAAGACAGTATTTAAAAATTCCATTAATTTGAAGAAAAGTTGTCTTTCTGCTAACACCTGCTCTAATCTAGCTTGTCCTCCTAGCTTGTTTAAAAAACATGCTGGCTTAGGAAAAAGATTCGTAGATGTGCAGCAATTGGTTGCTTACATGCAGTGCTCTGTGCATATACAACCAGCTTAGCACATGGGCTGTCAGCTGGATGGGTTTGGCCTGGATCCAAGCTGCCATGCACGTGTTAACTGCGCGATGCTCTCCCTGTGAGCTCTGAGCTGGGGTTTTTATCACACTGCTGCTTCTCCTGGCCTCCTCCCCTCTCTGCTGGAAAAAAGCATTTGTCTTGCTGCTTGCCAGCAACACAAATTGGGGAAAATCAGCCACCGCAGCTGAAAGTTAGCAGCCCTGATCATGGAACCCAGTCATGTCGTCTGAGGTTGTTCCTGCTGGGTGTTGTGTGCCTTCGATGTACTTTGACACCAGCTCCATGTGATTCTGAGGGAAAGAACTGATTTACAGTGGTTTACAGCAGGGAGGAATGGTGATGCCACGTATTCACGCTCAATTCTCTTTGCCTTCTGACAGCAGGGAAGCCACGTTTGGCTTTTCCCTTCTCTTCCTAAGTTCTCCAGTATTTTCCCCAAAGGTAAAAAAAGGTTCACATGCTCACTATTGAAGTAACACATGAATTTAGAATGAAACTGATCACATTCACGTTCTTCTAAGGACTTTTTAAATTACAAATGTTACAGAGATGTCTTTCATACATCTGTACATTTTTCAGTGCTCTCCTTTTGATCCATGCACATGCACTGTGTTAGTTTAAGCTGTCATTAGAAATTAATACACGATTTTTATGTTTTCATTGGCATAGATCGAACGTCTGACCAGATAATGTATCCAGTAATCTTGTACTCAGAACCGGTTGCCTAGTGAGAGCAAACAGGTGCCCAGAAATTAGTTTGATTTAATGACTTCTAAAGATGGGATATCGAGTCCTTTAACAGTGGCTTCTAAAAATAAGATTAAATTAGTAAAACATTAAGTTCTTAATTACCTAAAAGTCCAAGTATTCCTATGTAGTAAATACTGGTTATTGTTTTCCATAAATTCAGTCCCACAGTTCAGTGAAATTTTCTAATTCTTGTGAAGGTCTTTGGTTTTGCAGGCTCAAGACAGACTTCTCAGTGCTAAAGGACCAAATGAAAGTAATTTTGAAGCTATTTTTGATTTGTGAACTAACCATTAATCAGAGTGGCTACATGGGGACTACAGCACCAGAGTGGACTAAAATAATCCTGTCTTGCTGCCCAGAATGCAAAGACTGTTCAAGTACTTGTGATACGTTCCAGTTTCTGAATCCATTCTCCTCTGCATTTCTTAAAGTATTTCCATGTGTGCGTATATGTATACACAGTGTACCATGTCTACAAAACAGAATATATGCTTATTCACCATGCTTCCTATGAAGTCTCATTTTATTGTACTTCTTATTCTAGTTGCTACCATAATGATGGTATTTTTCCACTTTTATGACATTCTTTTCATGCAAAGCAATGCCTCAGCTGTGAGGCTTTTGTGGGGAATGAGATGTTTGCTCTGCCAGGCTCAGACAAGCTCCTTAGCCAGAAAGTGGAGTGGGGTTTTGTCAGGGATGGGGGTACATGCCACTGGGGCCATGATGCTGGCTCTTCAGAAGTTCTGTGAGTTCAAAGGCAAATAAGAGGAAAATCTGGAGCCCTGTTTTTTGGGGCTGGGGCTTCTGTGCTCGTCACTCATTTATTTTGGGTTGAAAAAGGTGCCCAGTCTTCCTTTATCCTCAGGGGCCCTCTGTGGGGCCAGCCAGTTTCCCAAGGAAGCTGGGCGGAAGCTTCCTTTGGGATCTGGTGGCACCTGAGCTTCAAATTCACCTGCTGTGGGTAAGAGCACAGCGTCCTACCACCGCAGTCACTGGCTGCTCAGCTGCGATGTCCCTCGGACATCTCTATGCCTGTCTGACATCGCATCTATGAGGAAAAAAGGTTGGTCTGGAGCACTGTGTGAAGTTTTGTATTATTTTAAAAAGGAGGAAGGAAAATTAAGAAGTTGTTATGGCTTTTTTGTTTTTTACTATATAAAAAGGTAGTAAATAACCAACAGAAGACACTTGTTTCTAATGCCTGTTTTAGCTAAAATAATGGGGGTTAATTATTAAACCTTTGGTTGCTCACTTATGCTCCTGATGCTTTAATCCTGGGTCACAGAAAGTTTAAGAGTGCTTTACAGGGGAGGCTCACTTCTTTTTCTTCAGCCTTTCCATGCTGACAGGATGTTACAGGTTTTGCTGCTTACTCTCTCTGTAGTTACTATTGCTCATGCTGAGCTCTGCAAGCCAGGTAAGTTTTGGAACTTATTCCCACCCTTTCCCAGATAAATGTAGCTATGAGTTTACACCTATGATGCTGCCAGCTTCTCAGATTTTTATTGTAACTAGTTGTCTCCGGTTTGGAGATTGAAATGCTGAGTCTTCACTTCTTTTATGAGTTTGCAAATTAAATCTGGAAGTTGATCTCACTTAAAAAGGTCATGGTAACTCTCACTGAGACTCTGTAGGGCTATGGCTTTTTTCACACCAGTAACTTCTGTCCTCCTAACCGGGTGATCTGTAGAGACAAATTTAGAAGAGCTGCCATTTGTGAAATAATCAGAGAAGTAAATACATTTAAGTCCTATTTTGGCTGATTGTCAATATATATTTCCTTTTTTCTCTCTTTGTGTCAGATGCACAGAATGCTTTCAAAGTACGGCTTAGTATCAAAACAGCTTTGGGAGATAATGCAGTAAGTAAAATATCTTCACATATTCATCCTAACAATATATAAGAAGTAATGTATACTGTAAAGTTTATGAAGGCAGCACAAGCAATTTGTTTTGAAGTGTTAATTGTAATAGTTGTGCTCAAATCATGATCCAGGCATCCATTTCTTGGCATTTAACTAGTCCACTCCTTAAAATGGGATCCTTTAAGAGAAGTATAAAGCTCATGTTTTCATAAAGATAATATTCTGTCAAAGATTTTATTTTTTTTTCCTGGAAAAACAGTAGAGATGTTACACTTTATGCATGAGGGATGCTGCATAAACCTTAGTCTGTATTTTGGGAAAAGCACTTCTTCAGTGCTAATTGTAAAGTCAAGTATGTCTGGGAAGAGAAGCAGGAAAAGATTGCTAGGTCTTTATAAAATGGGACTTATGTCAGACTCTCAGACTGCTCTGGAGAGATCATTCAAGCATATCTCATCAATTCCCTACTAATGTAGGGCTTTGTCAGACAGTGGCCTTTCTTCTCATGAGGCTCGTGAGGACTGGAATGCTTTGGCTTAAAGCAGGTCCTTGAGCTTAATGAAGTACTGTTGTGAGTAATAAGGGTCTGTGATACATAAGAGACTGGGACATTGAATGACTGAATGGTCCTTCCTGATCTAAAACACTATGAAATATGGCAGAGCTCAGTGCTTTGCTTGCAGTTTAGAATGCTTAGAGCAAATCTGCAGTGTGATACAGCATAAAATTAGATACGAAATGTCTTGAGCAGTTGTCTGTCTGGAAGTCTGGTGTCTGATTATGTTAGGAGCCCTGGGAAACAAAAAGCAGTTGGTTACATATTATAAGACATTGAATACATGTAAGTCTCCCTATGACTGTAGAAGCCTTTCTAAAATTACCCTGAAATATCAGATAATTTAAACTAACATTAGCAGGGACCTCATCCTGCTGGTAACTTCATTAAACAGACAAATTGGGAAGAAAAATTCCAGATTCATGCTAAAGTATTTGTGGAAATTCATATTGAAATCAATTCACTTGGTTAAGAGACTTTAATTAAACAGTAGTGTGAGCCTGATTAGTTCAAAAACTTATTAAAAATAGTATTCTATGGCTTCTGTTATTGAAGCTCCTCTTGATGATAACTGTAATGTTTCGATTTAATCTTGGTTCAAAATAGTAGCAAGGAGTGAAAATTGCAGTTCCCAGTAATGTTCTTTCTTAGTGCTTTTTCCTTCTTCAATTGTAGTAGAATAAGGGGGGGGAGGGGGTATTTGAGACTTTTTATTTTTTTTTTTCATCTAAAAAGGCTTTGATACAAATAATAAATCTTGAAGTCATTTTGTATCACAAGAAAAAAGCAGTAACTGAGGAGTCTATTTATTTTTTTTTCTTTAGATAGATAGTAGTTTATTTCATAGGTATCTTAAGAATGGGACAGTTTAGAACAGCATTTTAGAACAACAACATGCTGAAAGTGGTATGATGCCATACAGAATTATTCACAAATAATGAACAATTTACTAAGTGCTCAGGTAGTAGTTGCTTCTTTCTGTAGCCTTTGCAATCTTCTCTGCAAAGGTCTGAAATTGAAAACTGAAACTACTATCAAACTGAAATTTATTTTGATTGAATAATTTGGGACACTTTACTTTTTATTTATCTATTTTAGCAAAGAAAAGCATAATAATGTCACTGTATCACAGTAGGACATAGCCTGCTTAGAACATCTTGGTTATGATCCTCTGCTGCTGATTTTTTTTCCATTCATTTCCAAGTCACTTCAAGCTGGATTACAACACAAAACACTGATACTGTGGGCATTTTGCTCTAGGACTGGCAGGATAACTCCAATGTGCAGGGGCATAGAAAATAGGTTAGTGTCGTTTTCCACAGGGTTTAGCGCATGCCACTTTGTGTGAGGCTGATAAAGACAGGACACCATTTTTTAGTCTGTTTACAAGGTAGGCTGTACTTTGAGGCAGGAGTGCCATTTCACGTATTTATATGGTCCATTCACGATGGAGCTGGAAAGAGCAGCTAAGAGACGGTATGTATTTAGCTGTTACCATTTTATTTGCAAATAATGGGTGTACTTGAGATTGTTTGCTAACTAGTGGGAGAAGACATGGTATCTGTAGCCTAAATGGAAGAAAAGTGATTTATGAGTCTGAGGATGATATTAACTTTATGAGTGGCTTCTGGAATAGGTGCTAGTCACTAGTTGCTTCCTATGCATGGAGTTAGCAGAGTGCTAGGGAGTTAATTCAAAAGTGCCAAAGACAGCTAGGAAGTGAATAGAAATTATGTGCCCCGAGAATTTCATGTAAGTCTGTGTTACCACACAGTTTTAATGTCAGAGTCAAAAAGCTGGTACATCAAGGGCTGCAGCCAGGTGAAATAGAAGGTGCACCTCCTTCTAGCTCATGTATTCAGGCTATTTCCAGGATAGAGAATGAAGGGGAGAAAGGCTGATGTGCATCTGGTGTCTTTCCACCAAGTGGGACCCAGAAGTATGTTCATATGTCTGTAGCCATACTGTAGCCTGAATGGCTGTTTAATTAAAACACAGAACTGTTCAGGAGGGAGAGGACCTTGGAAGGTCCCTAGTCCCCTGCTGGTGAAAGCCAGGTCAACACTGAAATCAGATCAGGTTGCTCATGGCAATTTTGTAATATTATAATCTTTCTTGTTCTGCTACTTCAACATTTAATGTTGTCTTCCTTAGAGCATTACTATACCATTTCACCTCATCAACAACTTACACTCATCATCTTTTACCCATTCTATCATCAACCTCCTCTTTTGCTACAGGCGCTTAAAACTGACTTTTACAGTCAGGTGTGTCTAATTCTGCTCCTCTGTAACATATGAAGGATGACAAGCGCAACTGAGCCATGGTCTTTGTATGTGTTCCTCTGTGTAGCAAAGAAGATGGTAAACAGTAACGTTTCTGATACTGTCATCTAAGGTTTCATTCATAACAGTTATGCTTACAGTGTGTGGTTGCAAATGATGTTTAATGTTTCCTCTGTAGCAGCACCAAATGTGCATTAATAGCTGTACTTTATAGGAACGTGAGAGCAGAAGCAACATCCTCAGTCATCAACTGCAGTCCAGGCTTTTGCAATTGGAGGATAAAGGTGAAACTGATAAAGCCCGATAGTAGAACAATTCAGGTTTCTTTGCATCTACCCCTCTCTGACTGGAGAAAGCTGATGATTAGAAATTGACTTCTGGCAATCCATGCCCACTTAGAATCATAGAATCATAGAATAGTTAGGGTTGGAAAGGACCTTGAGATCATCTAGTTCCAACCCCCCTGCCATGGGCAGGGACACCTCACACTATGTCACCCAAGGCTCTGTCCAACCTGGCCTTGAACACCGCCAAGGATGGAGCATTCACAACCTCCCTGGGCAACCCATTCCAGTGCCTCACCACCCTCTCAGTAAAGAATTTCTTCCTTATATCCAATCTAAACTTCCCCTGTTTAAGATTGAACCCGTTACCCGTTGTCCTGTCACTACAGTCCCTGATGAAGAGTCCCTCCCCAGCATCCTTGTAGGCCCCCTTCAGATACTGGAAGGCTGCTGTGAGGTCTCCACGCAGCCTTCTCTTCTCCAGGCTGAACAGCCCCAACTTTCTCAGCCTGTCTTCATACAGGAGGTGCTCCAGTCCCCTGATCATCCTCGTCCTTGTCCTGAATTCATACAGTTTGTTAGCTTTAAGGTATTCTTGCCATACTTTTCCTCCTCATTATGTTCCCTTCCCCTTGCATATTCCTTCATGAGTCATGTCCTGAGGTTCTTGTTCATATGGAGCCCACAGCAACCTCAATCTCCTCTTAAATTCTGTCTGATCACTGTTTTCCTGGGACTTCATGCCCTTCTGACCAGAAGGTTGTTTGCAGCATCTTCTTCAGCATCTCAAGCAGGCTTCCAATTTCTGCTGAGCTTTCTCTCTTTCCCCATTTCTTGCAGCTTTCTGTTTATTCTGTCTTCTTTTTAAAGTGCTTACTCTTTTAGCTAGGGATTGAGTTCCTCACTACAAATTATTTTCCCTGTTTTAAGATGCCCTTTGTTACTCTGACATAAAGAAGCTATAGGCTACTGCATTATTTATGAAAACTGAATACTTGATAGTGACAAATTGTGCATATATACATGTACTGCACTGAATGTAAGCATACCAAGTACATATACTCAGTAGTACTACATTGCATTTGTGTCCATGAAATGAAGTGTGCATCATCATTATCCATTTTCAAGACAACTGATTCAATTATCTCTACAGCCGGTTTAATCTGGATAACAGATTAGTTATTAATGTCCATGTGGACCTGTTGTCAAAGACTGCAGATGGCATGTAGGGATTCAGTCAATAGTACCACACACAGAAAAAAGATCTTCCCTTTTAGTGCTGCAAATTGTGCTCCGTGGTTTAAATACAAATGTCTTTAAAATTATGATAAGTAGTGTTATGGCTCTCATCTGTATTAATTCCTCTACTACATTATCTCTTTTTCTTTTAGTACTAGTTGTTGTTATTACTGACGTTTTCATCAGTGCAGTGGGATCAAAATGCAGGCTTTTATAACTTCTTTTCAAAGATTCTCTCACTTTTTCCCTTCCCTTCCCTTCCCTTCCCTTCCCTTCCCTTCCCTTCCCTTCCCTTCCCTTCCCTTCCCTTCCCTTCCCTTCCCTTCCCTTCCCTTCCCTTCCCTTCCCTTCCCTTCCCTTCCCTTCCCTTCCCTTCCCTTCCCTTCCCTTCCCTTCCCTTCCCTTCCCTTCCCTTCCCTTCCCTTCCCTTCCCTTCCCTTCCCTTCCCTTCCCTTCCCTTCCCTTCCCTCCCCTCCCCTCCCCTCCCCTCCCCTCCCCTCCCCTCCCCTCCCCTCCTCCTCCCCTCCTCCTCCCCTCCCCTCCCCTCCCCTCAGTTTTAGTTCCCAGACTGGCATTATTACAGTATGCTTACACCTCTCTTCATTCACAGTCTAAGAGTAGTGATCAGAACCCAGATTCTCACTACTGCAGCTGGATTTTAATGCTACTCAAATTGTCTGTTGCTGAGCTTTATTGTCCCTGGCCTACCATATCTCAGAGAGCCCATTTGACAGTTCATCATTTGTGTAGGGATGATAAATATGATCAGTATGACATTCTGACCTTTAAATGATTGCCTCCTTCCTGTCTTAGGTTCACAGTCCACAGGATATCAGAGCAAAATGAGAGTTGATGCCTGGAAGCTGAATTCCTTCTTTCTGCAGAGAGTTTGAAGCTTCATGCATCCAAAATCAGAATTAAAAATAATTAGCATTTGTAATTTTTTATGCTATTTACTGCTTTTTTGATGTAAATTGTTGTTTTTTTCAGTGTGTTATAAAGGCCCATGAAAAAGTAGGTGGAAGTTGTCAACATGGTTAAGGATCTACCCTCTTGGGTTTCTAATTTGGATAATTACAATGCAGATTTTTTACATGCTGAAAGTTAAAGATTAGATTTGTGTTCTGATTGACTGAGGAAAGCTCCATTAATATAATTCCAAGAAACTACTAATCTTTGTAATCTGCTGAAAGGGGAAATTCAATCAGTATGCCTCAGTCGTGGCTTTTATTATAAAAATGTAATAGGTGCAGTTCTTACAGGTCATTAGAATTGCATATGTGAATGAAAGCCCAGGGGAACCCAGTGGAGCTATCTCAGAAAAGTGAAACTGTGGAAGCATGATTTTTCATCAAGAAAACAGAGAACAACTTTTGGAGCCTGCATTTTACTTCTTATTGATTAGTAAGGATGCTATTTTCTTTCGTCTCATGTGCGATGTAGTAATTTGTACTATAGTTTAGTCTGTCTTCTTGTTGCAGGGATGGCATGCAGCAATAAGGCCATAAGGCCATAATCTTATTTTATTTCTTGGTGTCCTGACATCCAACTCCCAGAGACTCCTGTCAGCATTATCTTTTTTTTGGGGGGGAAGGGCAAAGTGAAATGGTCTTTAAGAGTGGATTTAGGTCTTTTGCTTCAATAGGGTTTATCCAGCAAAAGAGGCAAGGCCATCGGTGCAGGTGTGTGAGGGAGAATTCTGGTAATATGCCTTATCTTTGTACAAGAAACTTTGCATCTCCAACTTTTGGAAACATTCAATGCATTCAGCTTTTGGAAACATTCTTTGCACTTTATATTGTGCTTTATAAGAGCTGCTATTAAAAGTCCTTAGTGAACGCTAGATAGTGGGTAGGAATTTATTTTCATAGCACAACCAGAGAATTTATTCATTTTCTTGATCAATGTAGCATTTCAAGTTCAGTGACCCTTTTCCCTTTCTGTATTGCCAGCACTGGTGCTGAAACTGATTATCTTCCATCTTCCTTTATGCCTGGGATGCTAATGAAGAGTACCTCTTCAAAGCAATGATGGCTTTTGCAATGAGAAGATATTCCAGCAAGAGCACGACTCAGTAAGCACCTACTCTGTTTTGCCTTATACATATTAACAATGCTGTACGTAGTGGTGTATTCTTTGCTGGACAGAGCTGTAGAAATCATTATATAAAGTTCCTGAAAACAGACTATTCCACTATATTTCTTTGACACACAGATATATGTTTGTCATGGTTTAACGCCAGCCGGCAACTAAATAGCATGCAGCTGCTCACACCCCCCCCACAGTGGGATGGGGAGGAAAATTGAAAAAATAAAAAGTAAAATCTGTGGGTTGAGATAAAAGCAGTTTAATAATTAAAACAAAGTGCAATATGCTACTACTACTACTAATAATAATGAAAGTGAAATAACAAGGAGAGACATATAAAACTAGAAGGGAAGAAAAAAAGAAAAAAACCCACAAAACAAAAAACCCAGAACCCCAATAAACACAAGTGATGCACAATAAAATTGCTCACCACCCACCAAACGATATCCAGACCGACCCAAACAGCAATCGGTCCCTTCCTGCTTAACTCCCCTGCCCCATTTCTATGCTGGGCATGGCCGCTGTGGTATGGAATGCCCCTTTGGCTAGTTTGGGTCAGGTGTCCTGTCTCTGCTCCCTCCCAGCTTCTTGTGCCCCTCCTCACTGGCAAAGCATGAGACTGAAAAGTCCTTGATTGATGTAAGCATTACTTAGCAACAACTAAAAATATCAGTGTGTTTTCAGCATTGTTCTCAGACTGAATCCAAAACACAGCACTGCACCAGCTAATAGGAAGAAAACTAACTCTATCCCAGCTGAAACCAGGACTGTGTTGAACATCACACTCTGTCTTAAGCAATGTTCAATCTTTGGACCAGTATCCCTGTTGATGTGAGGCGACACAGCTGTGGATCTCAGTGAATTGTGCTGATTCACTTTAGCAGAATCTGGCAGTGAAACATGATACTTTCTCGACACCATACAGGAAGGAGGAGAAGGGACACATTGGCAAGGTTAAGAAATGCAGTACAGATCCTTGAATAGGCAGCTTTGGTGCACATTTTAGAGCACAGCTCCAGTGATATACTGAAGATGAGCTGACGTGGGGAACTGGAAGGTGGATGGCTATGCTACTGCTTTGTTCTGCTGGGTGTATCTATCCCTAATATTGCAGTGGTTGAGTTACGTATCTTCAAGAAGTTTCAGATATTGCAGTTCAGACATAAATCAGCCTCGAATTGGTTTTGGGATTAAATCCACCCTGAGTTATTGAATATTCTTCTCAGGCTTCTGATCCTTGCAATTTATGAAATTAGATATCAGATTAGGCAGACTATTTAGCAAGCTGTATTTGCAGTATGTCTCTTAAATGAGAAACCTTGTAAGTGAATTTCTATAGGTCTATTATTTTTTCATTGTTTTTCAATCTTAAAAGAAAGATTTATAGTTCTGATAGGCTAATGAGAATAAGGTTCTCAATTTACTTTAATAAACCCTGCTTCACGCTGTCATTGTATCAGATGAAGCATATTCCACATTTGCAAAGGTATTAGTTTCCTTTAGTCGTGTGGTGATTATTGTGGCTGCTGCACTTTCTCTTAAATAGAAGGTGATTTCCCTCTCCATGTAACATGAATGTTTGGTTCCTTGCCGTTTCATTTTCATTCCTCAGAAGTTGTCTCCTTTGAGCAAGAGAGCCATTATACCAAGCTTAACAGAAACAGCCAAGTATGCTACTGCACCCAATTAAAGTGATATTTAAAAAAATTAGTTCAAGATACAAGCTAATTAAAGGTGATTATGCAGGGCTTTTTCTCAGGTTTTCAAATTAGCAGAGGTTTCAGAGTATCTGATCCATAAAGATTCGCTTTTGTATACTTACTTTAGTCCCATGTCCTTTTTGTAAATTATTCTCTTTCTTCAAAGTCATAGTTCTTTCACATAGCGAAAAACCTGGGTCAGAAGCCAGTGATCTTTTTCCTCTTTAAGCACCACGGCTCTCTGCACGTTAAACTGATATTAGAAAGCTTGGTGCAGGAAGAGTTAAAAAGTCAAGCCAGTATGAAAGCAGTTAAAGTTTGAATGGAAGTTATCTCTATCCACTCTGGGAAATCACAGAATTTATGCTCACTTAATTCAGTCTCCTACCAAGACAATTTTTCCTATGGACAAATATGATAATGTTAGTGTCACTGCAGTTTTGAGGAGAGGTTGCACATGTCAGTAATTTCCTGCTGCTGTGTTTTTCAGAGGTGAAGTCAGTATAATATTTGGAAACAGCTAGGTGTGGTCATCTTTATCTCTTTTTAAGGTGGTATAGGACTTCCTTATGTGGAGTATAGCTTGTTGGGGTGTACCTTCAAGGTATAACTGATAACTCTTCTAGGACTTCTAGGTACCTCTGGGGTCATGCGTAGACAGCATGTCAACTGGCAAACAGCTGTGCCGCTCTGAGATCTGGTCCAGCTTACTAGGCAACAGGCTGAGGAGTTTCCTATTTATAGATTTCTCCCAAGTCTCAAAGGACCTCTGAGTCCTCAGAGTTCAGCAATAGAGAGCTAGGTGAACCTCTCAGTGCACCCCAAATAACCTGCGTGTTACTTGAGATCAGGAAAGTTATGAAAGCCTCCATCGTGTTAGAAATCCTGGAAATAATGTACTCCTTTCCCCACCTGTGTGGCTGGCAGCTGGGAGGAACTGGGTATAGAGGAGGAAGTGCAGCCCATCTCCATCTTCTTCGCAGTGGGAATGGAAGTGCAGGACCCCTCGGCATCCCAGAGGGTAGAGCAGCATGCCCTGCACACTCTGGCGTAGCTGGTAAGGAGAGTGGCAGTGGCTTGCAGTGTGAGAGGGAGGCAAGAGCAGGAGCTGGTGTCAGATAAATTACATTGTGCTGCAGGAGCTTTTACAGATTAATGCCAACACATTTTTTTTGGGAGCTGTAAAAAATCAATAATAATTATTCTGTCATAAAAGAACAAACAAATTGCTTGTGACTGCATTCTGGTAGCATCTAAATTTACCCAAATTTTGCATCTGTTTAATTAAAGACTTTTGTCAAAATAAAAACTTACTTAAAATTCACCAATATTTTATGTACGCAAATGCTGGTTCTGCTAGGGTTGGTTCTGCTAGGGTATAAATTCCGCACCATCCATAACCAGGATGTGACAAACCTCCCCTTTAACACTGATTTCTAACACACCCACAGCCTTGCAGTAACTCCCAGCCACAACTAACTTCCACATGAGACCAAATGCCATTAAATTGAGCAGGCTGGATCAGGCCCCAGAATAATCTGTCTGGTGGATCAGCATAACCATTGTTGCAGTCTGTCCCATCATTTTCGAGATTCAAAGTCATCTTTTGTTAGGCTTCTGGAACTGAATAAAAGTCAGCCTGTAATGACAAGCATTTTAATTGCCGCTGGAAACAGCAGCTGATGATGTTGTTGCCCTTGTGTAACTAATGCAAAATGGACAGGATTGCACATTACATCTTGAGTTCTCTAAAGTTAATTTCTAAACTAGAATTTAATAAATGATGAAGCTCTGTTTAATGTTTGAAAGGCTTATCAAACTTTTCAAGTTTGTGTGAAACAAAGACACAATCCATCGAATTACTCAGTAGTTATTAATACGTATAAAATAAATATTTCTTTTTCAGTGAAGAATTAAACCCCCTTTATTTCCTGCTCTACATATGGCTTCTCAATACTTACATTAGTGAACTATGTGAGCCAACCTTTGATCTCTCAGTGTTAAAAAACTATTGTCTGTAGTCTGTGTTAGTAACCCTGTTTTTTATAATCTGTGACTCATTTGAAATAATATGCATCTCTTTTGGGCCTGAGACTAGTTAATCTTTAAAACAGAAAGAATGTCATCACATTTACTTTCATTCAAGTAACAGAATCTAGTTTTGGTACGTCTTTTCCTCATTTGTATATTAGAAAGCTGAAGTTTTCCTCATGAAGTGATGAGAAAAAAATCCATCAACATTATCCATCTTCCTAAGACAGGCTTTTTTGATACTAAAAATATTGTGTCTATTTAGAACAAGAAAATAAGCTTCTAGAGTTAAAAGCTGTTACAGCAGGGTGATCCCATTGCTGCTGTTCGCAAGGAGGAAGAAAATAACGTTCCTTTGCAGGAGCAGCTGCACAGCACTGGGTTGGAAGGGGCCTGGTGCCTTCAGGAGAGTTAGAGGTAGGTGCTCAGGGCTTGGGGACTGTGGTTCTCTCACGAGCTAACGACCCCTTGAGGCAGCCAGCTCCCCGAGTCTGGCAGCTCGCTCTTAGCCTAACCAACTCTTTATGTCTCCATAAGAAACAATGACGATGTTTCAAGCTAAGGAACCATCAGGGTTTCCTGCACTCAACTCACTGGTGTTCACTTGCATATATTAAAGGAAATGCAATTTCAGACTTCTGCCATGGTGCCATAAAGCAGAACCAGGATTTTGTCATTTTGATGGTAACAGTCTCCTATAGTCCCTGTGACAAAAGCCTTATCGCCTGCTAAGGAAGTAAAAAGATGTCCACATATATGATTACAAATACATTTAATAAGCATAGTGCATGGAGATGTCAGATTCTCAAATCTAAACAATATATAAGCATAGTGTAGTAATTCTTCTGCATGCTGTGAATCAAACGTGCGTGGAAACAGCACAGGGGAAAAAAAGCCAAAAAAGTGTACATGCTGCAAAGAGATTGCCACACTGGTGCCTGTTGAACCAGTCTGGTTTGGTGTTTACTCAATCCCCTTTGAACTTCTCATAAGCAGTTGTACTCTCTTTGGAAACTGGAAGGATTTACAGCATTCAGATTCTGCCAGTGGTGGTGGCAGTAAAGCCAGATTTTTGATTCTTATAATTGAGCAAAGATTTTAGACACAATAGGGAGCAGAAAGGAGACAAAATTCATGTATTCTAGTGTAAGTCTTGCTGCCCAATTGATTGATTCAGTGCTGTTTGTTCTAGAGAAAGAGATGTTGCCTCAAAATGAGGATCAACTGCTCTATCACATGCTGAAAGCTTTGACACTGGGAAGACCCCAGATTGAAGTGTCTCTGAATCTCTGAATGAGAGTAAGAAAGTCAGGGTGTTCTGCCAGTCTTTGTCTATGAAATTTACTGGGGATCTCTTTGGGGATCAGACTTTCCTCACTCACCCCATTTCAAAAACATCTGTAGGGCAATATGAACCCAGATTTTCTACCTGGGCCAGGTTTTGATTGCACCACGGAAATCACAGCTTTAGGAACTGCAGTAAAATGAAGCCTTAGGTCCTATTGTTCTAAATTCTCCTGATGGAAAACTTCCTCTGCAGATACAATTTTGGATATTCTGTGAAGTCAGCAAGAGTTTCTCAGCCACCAGCCAAAAGTAGACTCTTTCCCCTCCCCCCCTAAATGCTGTGCTTTGCTTTTGTTTTGGGAGGGATAAATCTGCTTTGATCCTCTGACTGTTGCCAGCAAACGGATGTGAACATCTTTACAAATTCCAGGGGATGACTTTCCTCTTTTTTCCATAAAAATTGTCTATATTTGCAAAATTGTCATTGTTCCATAATGGTAAAAGTGGCTATTTCAGCACTGCAAAATTATTGATGTTCATTTTATTGTGTATCTCTGTTTAATATACCTTCTCTGTAAAATGAAAGGTTGTACTACCCAAGATACCCAGAATACCGCCCAAAAAGCTTTTCAGCAGTAAGTAAAATATTTGTGCAAAAAATACGCATAATGGAGTACTGTGATCAAGCCAATGCCTGTTGTGCCTTAAAAGCAAACTCGTTCTCTTCTGGACAAAGTCTACACATTCATTGGCAATTTTGACTGCCTTATATTCCCTCCTACCTCATGCTTCCTGTTTCTCAGGCCACTGCAGGGGTCATTTAATTATGATTGCAATTAGCCGGCAGATGGCACTACAAAACAGAAGTCTGCGGCACGGGAGATGGCTTGTAGCTGGGAATTCATCACCCTGAGAAAGATTGCAGATTGGAAAAAACCTGATGGTAAAACCTGAATTTTGATGATGGACAGGCCAAATCTTAAAACCAATTGTAGTAGTAATGGACGTTACTATCACTACAGTGAATTAAATATCACTACAGTGAATTAAAAGAGGGGCTGCATTCTGCTTCACTGACATACTGCAGAGTTTCCTTCTCCAGAACAGCTGGAAGTATCTGAAGACTGACCATCCCAACTGGAGTTGGTCAAGACAGGGCAGCTTGTGACCAGGTAGAACTTGTGCAAAGGGGAAACGAGTCAGGGCTGCTCTCTGGAAATAAAAATGATCATAATTCTTGGTCCTAGACTTTCAGAATATCTGCTCGCTGCTTGGACATGGCCAGTAAACCTGAATCCTGAGCCAAATTCCTTAGGTTATTTATTAATGATCATAAAATCATAGAGTCACGTAATGGTTTGGGTTGGAAGCAACCTTAAAGATTATCTAGTTCCAGCCCCCTGCCATGGGCAGGGACACCTTCCTCTAGACCAAGTTGCCCAAAACCCCATCCAACCTGGAAGTATATGATTATATATGTATATAATGTATAATGATATAGAACTAAATATTTTTCCCCATTTTTGTCTCTCTAGCTATCTTTCAGACTTCAGCAGTCCTTTTATGGTACATGCGATGTTCCTTGCCATGCTGTAATTAAGGTCACATTATACAATTCCTGTGTATTATGCATTTGGCTGGTTTGTTTCTTAGTTGTGTGGATAAACTAGGAATACACAGAAAGACATAAGGGTACCATCTATCCTCTGTCACTACTATGATATATTAGCCTTCACTTCTTTAGTTTAGATACTCATCATGTCATTCCATGGATTTTTTTAATGATACTTCTACTTTTTACTACTATTAGTGGTAGAAAACAAATTTGTAGGAATCTGAAAAAAAGGCATTTAAAAGACATTTTTTTCACACTTTTTACATAGTATGCCATAAGCAGCTATGTGCCTGTGGCCTTCCACTATTAACTTCACATAAAGCTGAGCAATCTTCTTTTAAACAGATAAATCTTTGTCATAGCATAAGCTAAAAGTCATAGGCCAGTGCCAGTAGAATGTGTACACTTAGCCCATTGCACTTACTCTATGAACAAAGATGTCAAAAAGAATAACATCAATTTCATTGCTCTTCCCTCCAACAAATGTATCCTACAGGAGGACTGCATTCATTTGAAAATCATGTGGGGAATCCCTCATTCCTGGTTCCTGTGGCATTACCTGTCAAAACCAAAGTTCTTATTTCAACCAATGCATTTGCCCCTTTATTCAGCTTTTGTCACAGCCCTAATGATTAAGATGCAAGTATGTATTTTTCCATTTGATTACACTAAATGTATATGCAAGACTATGCAAGTTTGTAATAGATTCAGAAATTCATTTTAAGACTCAAGTTTGGTCTTAGTAAGCTTTTTTTTATTATTATTTGTATTGGAAAATAAGAAATGCTGGGAGTGATATTTCTTCCTTGAGCATTAACTGTAAACTTTTTTAAAAGTAAGAATTTTCCCCCCTTTAAATGAAAGAAATATTTTAAGAAAATCTGTAATATTTCAGTAATTCCTTCTGTGCACTTTAATGATGATTTTTAACTGTCTGCAGAATTTCCAATGTGCTGCTCTGCAATGTGACGGATCGGGTGTCCTTTTGGTTCGTGGTCACAGATTCTTCAAAAAATGTGACAACTGTTCCTGGAAGTGAGGTAGAAGCAGCCATCAGGTACAGCCACTGCCTCTGCAACCTTTTCTTCCTTGCTGACTGAGGATGCTTTCTCTCTCTGGACTTGTGTGAATGAGCACTTTGCCTCTTTAAGGATGAACCAGTCCAAGTAGTTCAAACACCAAGGGGTCACTACTGTTTCATGCATGTGAGATTAGAGGATTTTTAACAGTCTCACAGAATGCAAAGCATGTCGGCATTGGGATTATAACCTGGAAGGAGTCTCCCTTACTGCTGGAGCCCCAGAAGAAATCTGGTCCCTTTCTAGAGCTTTACCTGTAGTTTGCCGACCAGTGTACTATACATACGCTGCTCTCATCCAGCTGCTATATTTCCCAGTGAGAGAGCCTTCTCCCTCAGGTGAGAGAATTGCACACTTTCTGGGTGTAATTTATATCATAGAATCATAGAATCATTTAGGTTGGAAAAGACCTGTAAGATCATCGAGTCCAACCATAAACTGTTAACACTTGACAGTGTTAACTGTCAAGTCCATCACTAAACTGAGTCCCTAAATGTCACTTCAATGTCATAGAATCATAGAATCATAGAATAGTTAGGGTTGGAAAGGACCTTAAGATCGTCTAGTTCCAACCCCCCTGCCATGGGCAGGGACACCTCACACTAAACCATGCCACCCAAGGCCTCATCCAACCTGGCCTTGAACACTGCCAAGGATGGCGCATTCACAACCTCCCTGGGCAACCCATTCCAGTGCCTCACCACCCTCACAGTAAAGAATTTCTTCCTTATATCCAATCTAAACTTCCCCTGTTTAAGTTTGAACCCGTTACCCCTTGTCCTGTCACTACAGTCCCTGATGAAGAGTCCCTCCCCAGCATCCTTGTAGGCCCCCTTCAGATACTGGAAGGCTGCTAGGAGGTCTCCACACAGCCTTCTCCTCTCCAGGCTCAACAGCCCCAACTTTCTCAGCCTATCTTCATACAGGAGGTGCTCCAGTCCCCTGATCATCCTCGTGGCCCTCCTCTGGACCTGTTCCAACAGTCCCATGTCCTTTTTATGTTGAGGACACCAGAACTGCACACAATACTCCAAGTGAGGTCTCATGAGAGCAGAGTAGAGGGGCAGGATCACCTCCTTCGACCTGCTGGTCATGCTGCTCTTGATGCAGCCCAGGATACAGTTGGCTTTCTGGGCTGTGAGCGCACACTGAAGCTGGCTCATGCTCATTTTCTCATTGACCAACACCCCCAAGTCCTTCTCTGCAGGGCTGCTCTGAATCTCTTCTCTGCCCAACCTGTAGCCGTGTCTGGGATTGCTCCAACCCAGGTGTAGGACCTTGCACTTGGCATGGTTAAACTTCATCAGGTTGGCATCAGCCCACCTCACAAGCGTGTCGAGGTCCCTCTGGATGGCATCCCTTCCCTCTGGCGTATCAACCGAACCACACAGCTTGGTGTCATCGGCAAACTTGCTGAGGGCGTACTCAATCCCCCTGTCCATGTCACCGACAAAGATGTTGAACAAGACCGGTCCCAACACCGATCCCTGAGGGACACCACTCGTTACCGGTCTCCAACTGGACATCGAGCCATTGACCACAACTCTTTGTGTGCGGCCATCCAGCCAGTTCTTTATCCACCGAGTGGTCCACCCATCAAATTGATGTCTCTCCAATTTAGAGACAAGGATGTCGTGTGGGACAGTGTCAAACGCTTTGCACAAATCCAGGTAGATGATGTCAACTGCTCTGCCCCTGTCCATCAGTTCCGTAGCCCCATCATAGAAGGCCACCTTGTCTTTTCAATATCTCCAGAAATGGTGACTCAACCACTTCGCTGGGCAGCCTGTTCCAATGCTTGACATCCTTTTTGATGAAGATGTTTTTCCTAATATGCAATCTAAATCTCCTCTGGTGTAACTTGAGTCTGTTTCTTCTCACCCTATTGCTTGTTACTTGGAAGAAGAGACTCACACGTACCTCTTGCCATACTAGTTTCAGGTAGTTGTAGAGAGCAGTAAGGTCTCTCCTGAGCCTCATTTTCTTCAGACTAAATAACCTCAGTTCCCTCAGCTGCTTCTCACAGGACTTGCTCTCTGGACCCTTCACCACCTTCGTTGCCCTTCTTGGACCCGTTCCAGTACCTCAATGTCTTTCTCGTGGTGAGAGGCCCAAAACTGAACACAGCATTCAAGGTCATTTAACTTTCATTGCATGACACATGCACATCTATGCCTAGACTAATGGCCACAGGCTCCCTTTTGGTGCTTCTCAAGTACAGTTCATCTGACTTAATTTAGAAGTCAGCTTTCACAATACAAGAGCTCCTGTGAATTCTTCATGAAAAGAGCTGGCTGTGTCCCAGCTTGGCTTAAACAATCTTATGCTCACATTCTTTTCATATCAGCTCTTTCTAGAATGCCAGTCGATAATGTTGTTGAGCGTTGCTTGTACAAAGTACCATGCAGTACAAAGCAGTTTGCTTTCTACTAAATATCACATTCTGTAGCCAATAAAAGCAGGAGTGTGGAGCTGAAAAAGGAAAAAAAGGGTAATCTGACTTCAGTGGTCCATCCATCAAACCTGCATAAGGGGTTTATAGGGATGACTCCCACAAGCAGCATAACTCGTACATTTCTGAAGCACGGAGTGGAAAACAGACCTCTTTGTTTTCAGGCATTCTGTACTTTGTCTTGAAAATTCATGTTATCTCTATGGAGGTGTAATGCCTAATTCCTGATGAATGAGTATGCGTTCTTTTGGAAAGATTAACATAAGCTCATGAGCAGATTAAACTATTTCCTACAGAGACACCAAACAATAGCTTCATAGCATTAGTGAAGGAAGCAGATTATTTATTCACTGAAGCTCTCTGTAAGAGTGATGGAATGCAGGGGTTTTGCATTTCTGTTATTCTTTGATACCTTCAGTAGCATAAGCTGATTTATTTAAATCTTTTATGTGCCCTGTTTGCCCCAGAAATTGGATGCTGTTATGGTATGTTTGGTTTTTAACTGTTGTCTGTCACCTGATAAAGAATATGCTATTTATAGGAACTTTTATAACTTAGAAATGAGAAATAAAACGATCTATAAAATTACAATACTTCAATTGCTTCTGATAGCAGGCTTCCATACTAAACCATTATTCTAATTCTTCATGCTACAGTAGCACATAAGAACACTACTCATGGACCAGAATTTTATTGTATCATATTCTCTACAAAGTAAGAATAAAGAGGAAAGTAAACCTTTTCAGAGCTCTGTATGAGACTCAAGATCTTGCATAAATATACACAAGGTATGCTTATGCATATACAAACATGAAATACACCTGTAGTTGCCTACATGTGTTTCAGCACATAATTCTGTAACTCCAGCTGTTAGATGAGGGTGAACAATGCTTATTTCAGCTGTTCACAATGGTTCTTTCATATCAGTAAGGATAAAAATCTTTTCTAAATCAAAGACGGATTACCATATAACAAGTCTTGTAATATCCCGTGGCTTTCAGTCTTCCCCAGGAATGCTAGCTTTTCATTAAGGCTAAGAACTTCCTGTTTAAGAAAAAGGCAAACATTATAATTTCCAAGAAAAAAAATTTGCAAAATCTTGCCTGCATTTCCCATATATTTGTTCTTAGGAAATACTTGCTTTATGGTAATTAAATGGACTTGTATAAAAGAAAGCTGCTTGTAAATCATACAACTGCAAACAAAACGAATCTCTCAAGACAAATATATGTAATAAATTTTCTCAAAAATTTTTAGCATTCTGAAAGAGCTAATGAAAGATACTGCTAAAGCCTCTTAAGGCTGCTTAGATTCAGATCCAAAAATGCCTGCAAATGCTTAGAAGTAGTGACGGTGAGTGAAAGTATGTGTTAAAGGGTAGCAATTGGAAAAAATGTGCAAAGTATAAATCCCTTTACATGCACCCTGCAGGGAGGAAGGGCGTGTAGGCTATAGGGGCGGATTCTTCTGGACCAAATTGTATCTTGTGCCTCGTGGACCTAAGAAAATCTACAGCAGCAAGGGCAGATGTATTGGCCCATCACATGCATAGTGGTTCAGTTTGAGGAACCAAGGGGCACTGAAAAGTAAATCCACTCCTGTGCTAATCTTGAATGCTGCATGAACACGATAACAAAGCCGCTGTTACAGATTACAACAAACTAAGTCTTCAGTGTATGTCCAAACTAGAAATAAATAATAATACTGTATGTCTCATCTTTATTTCCCAGTTTTTCACATGAACACATACAAAACTCAAGTATTCAAAACTTTGTGTGTGGATGTCTGTGGATTACTGACAAGGTCTATGTTAAAATGAAGGTCTGTGTAATCTTGCCAATATCATACTGGATCAAATTCAGCCCTCCCAGATTGAAGCACCTATATGATTTTTTTTTCCTTCCTTTTATCTTTTTAACTTGTAAAATACCGTTATATAAAGTTGTGATGTTCTTTGTGTTTTTATGAAGGATGAACCGGAACAGAATCAACAGTGCCTTCCTATTGAGCGACAAAACACTGCAGTTTGTGAAGATAACCTCAACCTTATCACCTCCTGTGGAACCCTCCACACCTGTATGGCTTATTGTATTTGGTGTTGTTCTTTGTCTTATTTTGGCTGGAATTGTTTTCCTCGTTGCAGGGATTAATCAACGCAAGAAGTAAGCAGCTTAGCTTTTCTTCTGTCTTAACTGAATACTGCAAGTTAAGCCATCTGTGCTGGTTTTGCTTTTCAGATCAGCCTCAGAGAAATTATAGCTATGCCCCCCCACCCCCCCACTAGGTAAAGATAACCCATCTGTGTTTTTCTGAGAAAAGGAAGTATAGATGTGAAGTGTAACTGTGAAGTATAGTAATGTTGAGTTGTACTGGGGAAATAGAGAGTATAAGAATATGATCCTGGAGAATACCTAGCTAGACATAATAGCTTTACAAGACATTTGCTGTCATTGTTCTCAAGGTTTAGTGTGCCACAGGTGAGCCTCCTCTCACAGACTACCCAAATTGCTACCAAGAGGGAGAAGCCTAGCAGTGATTGTGCGCCTGCTGGCAGGGCTAAAAAAATTGCTGGTGCAGTTTGAGAAGACTCAGTAGAGGACACAATGATGATTAATGTATGGCTGAAGAGGGTCTGCTCAGTGGAACGGTGCATGGTCTCACCTTATTGAGTGCAAAGAACTCAGCCCTTCACAGATTCATGACCAGATCTCCCCATGAGCCTAAGTGTTTGCTGTTTGGCAGTAGGGTAGGAGAGAGATACACTCTTTTTCTTTTTGTTTCTGCCCTTTTTCTCTTTGTTTCTATGGCGGCAGTGGTGAAAAAGAGAAGGCTGCTCATGCTGTCCTAGTGTGAGCATGTTGGAGCAAGACAGAGAGCAGGAGGAATTTTGGTTCTGCCCTTTCTGTTGGCTTAGAAGTGGGCATAAGGAATAGAAATTTCTCAGGTCATCTGAGATCCTGCTGTAGAAGTTCAGCTTCTGCCATGCTTTAGGCTCCCACAACGGTTATGCTAAGAGAAAATTATGACTTCAGCAACAGGAACAGCAGAAGAACTGAAAAAGGGTAAATTTCTGCTGACAACTAGATAATGTTAAATTTATCGACTATATGGTGAGCTGCATCCCCAAATACAACAGAACAAAAGATTCTTGTAAGAAGATATGAAGAGTGGTGTCTTGTAGAGACACTTCCTTTCTGCCTCCTTATCACCTTGAAGAACATTATTTTAACTGCAGAAGAACACCACTTATTGTGAAGGATAAGTGCTTCTCATAAAGAACCTGTAGTAGTGTAGTCAGAATCCCTTTAGTTATATTTTGCATTCAGAAGAATTGTATGATTTGCAAGCCCTCTGTTTTTAAAAAGCAGAATTTGATAAACAATAGATGAGAGATGCTGTTGGGGGAAGAGTCTGGGCAGATACTTGGGATGGATTAGCTTAGGCCCTGTCACAACCTTCCATGTGATATGGGCTGAGTTATTTCATCCCTGAACCTAGGCAACCTCTTCTGTAAAACTGGAGAATGATGTTGCTATCTGTAGCCCATATGTGCCCTCTGTGTTAGTAAAATAGCTGCGTGTGTCTATGTAGTGCTTAACTTAAAGGGTCTTTGAACGTTTCAAATAAGTGTAATATAAATAAATTATGCTAAATAGCTATGATTTTTTTTTCCTACCTAAAATAATCATTTGTGCTTCATATCATGCTGAAAGACAGCATTTTCTTCCCTCTATTTTCAAAACAACTTGGCTGAGCTTGAGCGGTTCCCCTCAATATGGTGTAAACTACATGCTCATATCATCATACTACCACTAATATGACTTGTTGCTGCCTGCCTGTGGTCACTTGGCATCCTCTGTGTCTCATGCTCTTGTCCTTTTACTTGTTACGCTTCATTTCTCCTGTTTCCCTTCTTTGCCTTTACATACAACTTTTCCTCAGAGCAGATCCAGCCATGATTGAACTCCAGCCCTCCTTTTACATTAATGGCATCTGCAGCTAGGGGCAAAGGAGTGAGAGAGAGGGTAAACCAAGCATATATTTCTTCCATCTACTGTTGCAAAGACTGGAAATATAACATGGATGATCTAAGCTATTTGGCTGCTTGAGAGAAGAGCCAGACATCAGAGAAGAGAAACTAGGAAGTATTCATCTCTTTTTCAGGCATCAAAGTATGTGACTGGGTTGTCAAAGCATGCCCAGTAATGAGTTTTACTGGAAATCTGTCCACAGCTGACATAACAGCAGCTTTGCTGCCTAGTAAGCCATGTTGGAAATCTGGCCCCAAGAACAGTATTGACTTCTTATAACTCATAAAATCATATCAACCATAGAATGGTCTGGGTTGGAAGGGACCTAAAACTCCTCTAGTTCCAACCACCCTGCCATGGGCAGGGACACCTTCCACTAGACCAGGTTGTTCAAAGCCCTGTCCAGCCTGGCCAGGGGTGGGGAAGCCACAACCTCTCTGGAAAACCTGTTCCAGTGTCTCACCACCCTCAGAGGGAAAAACTTCTTCCTAATCTCTAATCTAAACCTACCCTCTTTCAAATTAAAGCCATTACCCACTGTTTTATCACAACATGCCCTTGTAAGAAGTAAAAATGTAAAAATTAAAAAAAAAAAAAGAAAAATTTGGAATTCTGCATTTATAGGCCTTTAAAGTACCAGTTAAAAGCCTCTGTTAAAGGAAGCCCAAAAGCACATGCTTCAGGCCATTCGTACTCAGGGTAGCAGGGAAGCACATGATTGGCCTATAATGGAGTTTCAGGAATGAGTTACACTCATGCTTATTTCTTGAATTGAAGGATTTTCTTAATTAGTCCTTCAGTGTGCATCACTGCCAACGTATAAAATTCCAGCCCACAGCTGCGTGCAATTGAAGAGCTCTGTGTAATTGTAGCCTTTGACTTTACAGTGAGCTGTTTCAGACATAACTGTCTCCCAGCCTTATGTTTGTTCTCCTGTCATTGCAGCTATAGGACACCTCCCTGTCTGATAATAGATTTGGCACATACCCAGGGCAGGATCATCCTCTAATGGTTATGCTGAACTAGACTGAACTCTATCCTTACCCCCAAAAATACCATCTGCAGCAGAGGCCATAAACATTTGCCTTGGGAAGAGTGAAAACATAGTAAGCGCATGTTTTTTCCCTCTGTTACTCTCCCAATGTCTAATTTACAGCTGGGGACCTTCCTGAGCTGTGTTGGGTTTTCATGTATTGGGTAACCCACAATGTTTTCTCCTTAACTTGTTAGTCTCCCCTTGGACTCAGAAATTTTTGGCTTCTCTGAATTCCTATGGCAACGACTTCTACACATCTCCTCTTCGTGTAATTTCATAGAGTCACAGAATCATAGAATGGTTTGGGTTGGAAAGAACCTTAAGATCATTAAGTTCCAACCCCCCTGCCATGGGCAGGGACACCTCACACTAGACCATGTCGCTCAAGGCTCTGTCCAACCTGGCCTTGAACACTGCCAGGGACGGGGCATTTGCCAGTTCTTTGGGCAACGTGTTCAAGTGCCTCACCACCCTCACAGTAAAGAACTTCTTCCTTATATCCAACCTGAACTTTCCCTGTCTAAGTCTGAACCCACTACCTCTTGTCTTACTGCTACAATCCCTGATGAAGAGAATTTCTTTCAAACCTGCTTGTTAGTATCTTCTTTTACATTCTGCTCCCACAGTTTTTGTGTTAAAGAACACTCCTTTTAGCAATGTAAGAGCAGGTACAGCAGTCAGAGGTCAGAGGTTTCCACTACTACTGCCCATGTTTATTTTTAGCAAGTCTGTAATGCCAAGAATCTCCCAAAGGCCAATAAAATTTTATTATTGTTAATATCACTGTTATTAGCAGTTACACTGACTCAGGCTGTCATGATTGTCCTGAGTCAGATTGTTACAGTACATGTTGCAGGATAGGAAGAAGCAGTGGAGCTGACCTTTGAGTTTCTTACCCTCTGAAACCGCTGATGCTGCAGGCTGTAAAGTGTAGCAAGTTTTTCAACTATGAACTAGTAGATCTCAAGGTCAGAATAAATCTGGGACTAAAGGAACATCATGACATGTTGACTGATATTTCTGTATTACATTCTCTTGTGGTTGTATTTTTGGATAATTTTAATATGCTTTCGGTGAGAACTGGAGCCTGGAAAAGTGAAAGCTGTGCAATTGTTTGATGTAGAAATCAGAAGTATGAATACTGGGTGGGAAGGTGGCTGTTAATGAAGATTGAATGAAAAACACAGATTTGCAGCATTAAGAGTACCTAAGTTCTGGAGATCATCAAGGAGTGTGAGGGCATTCAAGTCTTCACATTTGGAGACTATAGTCTTAAGATGATGGGTTTCTAAAATTATGTTTTAATTTGCCCACATCATGGGGTAAAATCTATAACATACCTAACAGGGTCAGACTAAATGCTTAGTGTGGTCCTTCCTGACATAAAGCAAAAACAGATGTAGAGGTTTTTTTCCATTTTTGTTTTTCACCAGCTTTTCCTTCTGCACTCTCCAGTCATTCTACAGAATGAGAAGGTGAAGTAGTATTTATAACATACTTACAACATGTTTACTTTAGGTTTTCTGATTCCTGATTCCTGACCTCAAACCACTAAACCAGGGTTTCCAGTCTTTAAGCTTCCACCCTCTGTGGTATGCTTACAGCAGCAAAGAGGTGCACCAGATTATGCTTTTCATAACCTACCATGAACTTCTGACTATATGTGCAATTGCTGGCTGTGGAATCATGGTAGAGTGCTGCAGGTCAACAGAATAAGATGATTTTCTCTTTCTTGTTTTTAGAAAGAATAAAAAGTCAACAGAGAGAGAAAATTTAGAAGAGAAATGCGAAGTGACAATAACAGTAGAAAATGGGATTCCTTGTGAAGCACTGGATTTAAAAGCAGGCCATATTAACGGAGTCTTTGCAGCAGATGATGAACGGTTCACATCCTTATGAAATGCTGCCATTGCTATCTGGTGTTTTTTTGAAAGACTCCTGTGCCTACCCTATCTCGTCACTACTCCTCAGTGTCAAACATGAAGACAAGAAAAATGTCATTTCACTTAATTTCCCTCAAGAGAACCTTTGCTGATGACACATACACGTGAACCTCCATTACAAAGCTTTTGTTCATGGGCAAAGCAAATGAGAAGACCTCAAATGATAGCCACTAAAGATTTCCAGAAGATGTGCAGCAAAACAAGGTTGAAACCTGCCTTGTGTCAGGCATTTAATTTGCAATGATTATTTAAATATGTCCATCGCTTTTTTTCCCCTAATATGAATGTGAAACTGCATTATTCCTGAATGTCACTGGGAATAACATTTATCATTGTCAATTCTTGCTGGGCTTGCTTTCAAGCCATATGCAAAAGTATCTCTGTAAAATGACTTGGTTTTGCTGATATGCAGTATGCCTTTGGATGGAATAGTGATCAGTGCATGAAAGTTTTCATTTTCTGAGGAAAAAAAGCAGGCTTTCACAGCCTCCATAAGAGCAGATTAAAAAGCAGCTGGACCATATATAGCTTTAGGGCTAGCAAAGATCTGTTACTGAAACTGTTTTTCATTTAACAGTCAAAGTCGCATAGCATATGACCAGGAAATTAAAAGTTGCAAAAGTTTAAGATCTGTTGAAAGTAGAAGTTTCAACAAAGGGCAGATTTCTGAAGGTGCAGTCTGTAGTGAGTGGCCCAGCTCTCATTAAATCTATGAGGATATTTCACAGCTCTGAAAAAAAATCCCCCTTACGTTTTTAAATACTGAAACTAGAGTAGACGTCCAAGACATAGCCAGCCTGGGGTCAGGTGAACCTTTGTATGACAGCTGGAGAGCTTCTGAAAAGGTTCAGTGACTGAGACACCAGCTGCTAGGCTTGGTGTACCCGACCTGCGTGACAACATGTAGGCGGTGGTAAGTTGGGAGAGACTTTTCAGACCTATGTTGTTATTTGTGTGGCTAGGAGTTGAGGGCACCAAATGGTGCCAGACCCTGAACTGCACTGTTGGATTGCTTTGAAGTCAGCCATACGTACAAACTGCACTACCTGGGCCCTGATCCCATTCCCATTTAAATCTGTGATAAAATTCTGACTGATTTCAGAGGAACTGAGCTCCAGTGAAAGAGGGTTCAAGTGTGTGGGTAACTGTACACAGAGTGTGGAAGTGTGATGCAGTATCTGCAGTCACCAAACAGCTGCCCATATCACTGGAGGCAGAATTTAACCATTAGGCATCCTGTTTGCTGTGTTTGCAGGCAATATTAGAAAACCCATTTATTTACCAGGGTTATTCCATCAGACTCCTCACAAATAAGAACAGGGTAAAATAGGCTCAAAGCTGCTTGTAAAGGACCATGCAGTCCTAAGGGTAAAAGGTTTCTTGTCTCCCAGGGTATGCATCCTTCAGCATTTTGGCTGTATTGAGCACCTTTGGCTGTCAATTTTACTTAGCACCGGCTCTTGGGAACAGGGTGAGCAGAAGGGGAGAAGTGGGGAAGAGGAGGGTAAGCTGCAGGGCAAGGGGAGGAAGCTGAGAGGGAGAAGCTCAAGGCTAGGGGAGTTGGGGGAGAAGAGGGCTAAATGCAAAATAAAATATGGAACCCACTGATAATTTGCCTCATGTGGTCTCATCTGTCACAGTTGTCCTGCTGGTGGGTCCCTCTGGACAAGGATGGCATCTTCTCCGTGTCCCAGAGGGCGTGCTGCTCCATTCTGGAAAAGGATTAATATAATCAGTTATTCATGATAATAGCTCAGGGCTTCAAAATTACCATCCACAACGTGGAGATATATTTCTCATAGGAACATCAAAGACGAAGCTTACTGGTGTTTAAAATCGTATGGAGGGAAGATACAGAGTGTTATTGTTGCTTCCTCAGTCATTGCCCCAAGGTCTTTCACTTAGGCAGAGTTTTATTGAGGTAATTCAGATCCCATAATTTCTAGAACTTCGCACTTTTTGCATTTTTTGTAGAACAGACAGCTACACTGCAGTGTGATCACAATGGGTTGCTGTAACTGCAGCACCTCTGTAAGAACCCGTGAAAGATTTTGGTGAGAATAGCTTGGTGGTGCAAGAGCAACCTCAAGCTACCGACTAAGAATTACTATTGTCCTGTCTTGTACTATATGATACCAAAATAAAATTCATTCGATATGGAAAAGGGCCAAGCATATCTGAGCAAAATAATTATCAAGGTCTGAGCGAAGAAGGTTCAATTCAGCCCATGGCACTGGCCTCTTAACAAAACATTATGTGATGTGTGCTGACTCTGGTCGTAAGTATTTAATCACTGACTTCCTCCCAGCTCACCTTTTAACTGTGTAATTACTTTACAGCAGTTTGGTGTAATGTTCTGCTAATGATGACATGGGATTCACCCAGATCGTACATCTTGCTTGCCTCTCTGCTGACAGAAAATGGCTTGAGAGAAGCAAATGATACATGAACAGGCACGTATCACACTTAGAAATGCTTTGAAGTCAGGGTCGGTATTAGCTCTTTCACTGAAATAGGTACCACAAACTGGGTTAATCAAGGGCACAGTGCTACAGAAGAAATAAATCTCTTCTCTAGTCTCTGTGTGCAGCAGGATCGTATTAGAAAACAAAGAGGATTTTGATTTGGTAAAGGCTGTCGTCCAGAGCCTGCAAATGGTACAGTAACAATTTATATTCCTTGAGGATCTCACCCAGATGTTTTAGGTAGCTTTCACCTTTTTTTTTTTTTTTTCCCCCTCTAAACCACCTGCCATCGAACAACCTGATAATAAACAGGAAAGTGAAGAACAAACAATATCGACTGTACTGTAAACTACTTCCTAAAACAGTGAGTCGGGTCTGCTTTCAGTTACATTCGTGCCATGCCAATGAATTTTGACAAAGGAACATGCTGTGCCCAAGACTACCTTGCTTTCATTTTCAAGAGCTCCATTTGAGAGAAAAGAGAGTAGAAAAGGAAATTCAGTTAAATGAAGCAATAAAGGCAAAGAAGTTCTGTTTGAAGAGTCGACATTTCAGGAAGGATGTTACAGTTCTGTTCATCTTACTTGAGAGAGATGTCTAGGCTAGAATGAGCACAAATCATGCATGAACAAGTTGTTTACACTGTCAGTCATTAGCTACATATTTGTAATGCTAGAGAATATTGGGAATTCTGCAGTGCCCTCCTTGAATTCACATTGGTTGTGAAGCAACTGTTTGCTGTGCGCAACCTTCAGTGTTGTATGGATCACAGACTGGTCTTGTAGATGAAGCTAGCAGTCTTTGTTTACCCATATTTATGCAGGGAAGATTGCAAACTGTGAGCAGATGCTGAAGTCCTTGCTTGAGCCATTCTGCCACTTGCTTGAAGGAAAGCTAACCATTATGCCTTGCAAACTGATGCTTACTCTGTGTTAGAGAAAACTAGACTGAAGCTTGTTCTGTCACATCAGCATTTGTCTTTTTCCTTCCATGATAGCGTACAATATCTTGAGAGAGTCTGTGGTTCTCACTCCTAAACATCTCCCTGTTAGCTCACCTTAAAGTCCGGCGCTCACAACTGGACCCAGTATTCCTACAGGCTCTGCCCTACGTGGTCATATTTGCCTGTCCGGGTATGACATTTGCTTCTGTTGCATTGACCTTAATGGAGAACTCTTTCCTGGCTATGCCTTCATAACGGGACACCTTTGTTATGCATTTTGAGGGAAGACAGGAGCCAGTTCACAGTTTCTGCCATTGTTCACAAAAGAGAAGGGTGAAGTGGGCACAAGGAGCCTTAAGGTAGGATTCAAGTGTTGTTCCTTCATCACTGTGAGAATGAAATAATTCCCAAATTAATACAAATCATGGAATTAGAACAGGAGCTTCTGGTTTGATAATTTGGTTCCATGAACTGGGGGTCAGTTTTTTCCAAGCAAGGAGCAGTACCACACCTTGAAGGAAAGAGTTTTTTGTATGTAACCTCCCACATGTGGAAAACCAAAAGAAATTACTTTAAATCTTAGGGCAGAAGGGCAACAAAAATGTAAAATAACTCCCAGTGAAAAATGTGAGTCTGTATTTCTAGATACTCCTAAAAACATGGCTCTGCTGCCCTCAGAAATTTGGTCAGTTCATCAGTGCAGTAACCTGTGACTCATAAGCTGTTTTAAATGTGCCAAGTTTTTATACAAAACGCATTGACCAACTGTCCACAATCCATTAGCAATGAGCAATCTGTGCTTGGTTTTCTATGAGCAGTTCCTTTTAGCCTCTCATGGTTTTTGTTTCCTTTTAATGTGGCATGCAGGGAGGGATGTGTGCAATGGAGTGACACCACAGCTTCCTACGCTGACAATTGCTAATGAAAAATTTGCACTGTTAGATATGCCTAATTTGATGGACTGAACTTGCTAGTTTTCAAATCACATAAAGCTAAAGTACATTGACAGTGATGAGTGATACGCACTTGCCAGCACAAATGTGTCAGTATATTCAGTCCTGTGAATACATTAAGCATCGTGCATGCACTTAGAGTAATGCATTTGCGTTTTAACTGGATATTCTGTGGCTGTATTGATGCAAACATCAATCCAGAGGAATTCCACCTTTATAACGTATATCCAACTTTGTTGTAAGTAAAGTTAGAAGGTTCAGTGTGAACTGAATTTGACCTAAGATCAAAAAGAAAAGTTTGATTTTGCTGTTGTCTTCCTTCTGTGTTTCCCTTTCCCTTGGAGGTGGCAATCTGAAGCCGTCAAAGCGTCTTATTAGCTACAGCAATGGCTAAATAGGAAGCATTTAATTTTTGAGAAATAATGAGAGAGTGTGTTCGAGCGTTCTTTCTGTCAGCTTCTGCCTCTCTCCTATCATTTAGATCCTAATTGCTACAAATTACAGTGTGTAGTTTTTATCAGTTGTGGACCAACAGACTTTGGACTGATGTACACTAAGATATTGTATCGAAACAACATTGTAGATGCGGATGTGTAGACACATGTTTAGTGTAAAATAAACTGGGAGCACTCAGTAAAACTGAAATGAGAAACACTGGATGCCTAGATGAAAAGCTGTGTTTCACAGGATCAGTACCTTTCCCTTCATTGCTGGGGCAAGGTGGCTTTTTGTAATGGACAGGGCATAAGGAATACAGAGTACTGTGCCCCTGGGAGCTTCCCTCTCATTTGCTTTCTTAGCATATGGTCTTGATTCTGATTGTGGCCTTCAGCAATGACACTTTATGATATCCTAATTTAACCTGCTGGTTTGTACGCTCATCTGCCTTCCCAAAAATCATTCAGCTTCAAAGCTTTCTCCAAAACCATGCAAAACCACTTTGGTTTCCTGATGCTTTGGGCAACTGACAGCATCTTTACACAACTCCTGATATTGTGATGTTGTTTTCAGATCTGGGGCTTGCCCCTGCCCACAGGGCAATTCTCTCCTTGGCTATGGTGAGCACGCTTTGGCTTGGGGAACAGCCAAGAGTCTGTGCCTCTTTTGGAGTTAAAAAATGTGGTGCAGAGGTCATAGCTTTTCTTCAAATCTGAAATCCAGGCAGTGAAGCAGCCTGCCATGGGACAGCAGTTTATGGAGGGATACGAATTAGTCATCCAAGGCGCCGGCCCCAACCCCAGGTTGGCAGGGTGCAAACCCCTCTCTGCTCCATGAAGTTACTGGGATATGGCTGTGTGGCCAAATCAGCTGCAAGAGGTGGGTGCAAGCGAGGTAGAAGCTCCCCCTGCCTCACTTCTTCCCCTCTGAGATGAAGGTCCTATGTGTGGGGCAGCAGGTGGGGTGTCTTTCTGCCCTGCACTCATTGCCTTGACCTCCATTCCTGCTGGGCAAGGAATTAATTCGACCAGCTATTGATCCACCCTGTCTGTTCCTGCAGAAGAAGAGCCAGCTATGCCAAGACTGGCTGCTGGTATGTGCCTTTTGCACAGGAGCTGGTCCCAGGTGGCTCAGAGGTTGAGCAGGACAGGATGTGCCTGCCTGCAGAGTAACAGAGATGTCCGTCCTCCTTGCTGCAGCACAGCTCTGCTCCCAACCTAGGGAGCAGACACAAGGATGTCACAAAACCCCCTTCTTGTAGGAGAGCTCCCAGTGAGGGGAAAGGCCCCGTCACATGAGCTGAGGGCAGCTGATGAGCCAGAAAGCCAGCACCCCGGTCCCAGCACTGGCAGGAGGGCTTTTGTCTGAAAAAAGGCATATGTCATGCATGCAGAAGAGTTAGTCATGTGGGAAAAAGGCTGCTCAGGGGATTAAAAGGACTATTTGCCCAGCCCCCAGTTTGAAGCACCAGGAAGAGGGAGAGGAGCTGGGATTGCACCCCCAGCAATGCCCAGGTGCAGCTGCAGCAGCGTGGCCTCTCTCCAAGTACTACTGTAGTGTCAGAGAAATGTGCGCCGGGGCTGAAGCCACGCTTGGGCCATCCACTGCCTTCACAAAGCCACTTTACGGAGAGCCCTCAGAGCAAGGATTTGCCAGGTATTTAACTGATTTGAGCAGCTCTTTGGCAAACAGCAGAGGAATGGCAGAGAGTGGGTGAGGCGCAACCCTGCACAGGCAGTGGGATGGCTGTTCCACAGCAGCTCGTCCTCCCTGGGGATGCTCCAGGCCAGACAGCCCTGGTGCTTTGCAGCCACAGCCCTTCAGACCGCCTCTCTGTAAATCAGTCGCTGAGTAATGCTTATGTCCATCTTTTATGCACTAGGCAGAATAACAAAGTGCAGCAGAGAGCTTAGGTAATTATCCTGCCTGGAAAAATTGCCTGATAATGATATTTTAAGCAATTTAAAGAGTTTGTGGTGCCTAATCCACAACACAGGAGTTTCTTATTGAGGCATGCCCTGACTGCAATTCTTTGTTATTGCAGTCCTAGTTTCACAGCACAGCTCAGCCAACAACATGAGTGATGAGGCAGAAAACTGTTCTAACAGAGCCAGAGTACAGATGGACATTGGTGGGCAGCTATTTAAGTAGATGTCAGACAGCTCAGACCCTCGAGACTACTGGACTGGGAGTATCAGGTAGGAGCTGGGAGCCACAGTGTGCACTGCCGACCCGAGGGGTGGAGGGGAGGATTGGCACACTGGAAAAGAATGAGCTTGTGCTGTCATGTCAGGTTATCTGCAGCCTTTGTACTGTGGCAAACTGACATAGTCATCTTTGCTCTGAGCCAAGCAGGCTGCCTGCCATTGCATACAACATCTTTGAATGAGACTGGATTTTAACTCCTGGTTGATGTTCTCCTATCACCCAAGCCCAAGGGCTGCTGCCTTGCTGCCCTTGCTGGATGTTTGGATTTCCTGAAAAGGATCAAGCTACTTCCATTTCTCAGTTGTTTGCTGTTTCCTTTTTGCTGTGGCACAAACTATCCCCAGGTTCTTGCCAGACCAGCCAGAATGTCCACCCCAAAAAATGCTCCCAGCTCATCTGAGAGTGGATGGCATCCTCTCCCAACAGACCTGCCCTCACCATCTTAGACCACACAAGTCACTCCAAGCACAGAGCCCAGCCATCCTTCAGAAAGCCTGTAGCAAGGCTGACACAAACAAGTCTGTATCCAGTGGTCTTCCGTGTGTCTGCTTGCGGAAACAAATCCATCCATGAAAGTATGATGTGTGTGGAGCCCCACTGTTATAACCGGTTTTCAAAACATGTCTTTGTGCTAATTAATCTCACAGGTTAGAGTTTTTTCTGTTGTGTTAAGGCAATGGCAAGAAAGATGCAGTGTAATTCTTGTATTATTTCTCAGATATGATATCAAGTATTGCATTTAGGTATGCAATAGAAAAGAACTTACAAATAAGGCTGAAAATTTGCGGCGTAATTCAGTGTGGCTCTCCCTGCTACCATTTTCAGCTCACTGTTTTAGTACCTGAAGAAGTACTGGGTCCAGTGAGTGTTCAGGTAATTTACCAGTATAGAGGAGAAAATAAAAGAGTTAAAGTGAACAGTCAACATAATCCCTGTTGACTAATGGGAGAGAAGAAATCGTATCAAGGTAATAATACACATAATTCTCTGCTCTGACAGACAGCAGATGAAACAACACCACAAAAACCTGTCAACATTTCACTACATGACAGACTCACTGACAAATTGAGGAACGATGAGCTAGACAAGAATCACAAAAGGCACATAATTACTTAAAAAAACAGGCTTTACAGTTATCAGTCAAGAAGAGGGGCCATTTTAAGTGATAACTCTCCTGGGCCTTGCTGTATCCCATACAATCTGGATGTGGGAAGAGGAAGCCTAACAGATTTGCAGCATTGCCAGGTGGAAGTCTTTTGAAGGATTAAGAATTCCAAATCATCATAAAAAAACTGGAAAACTGGTCTGAAATCAGTGCTGTGGATTCAGCCTAGACAAATTCAAAATGTGCTAATTAGTGCCACCCTGGAACCAGAGGTACAGAGACAAAAAAGGAACAGCTGAGCAAGTAGCAGTGCTACTGGAAAGGTCACAACTGCAATATAAGTCAATGTTGGCTAACGTTGCCAGAAAGAAGGTGTGTATCAGCAAGGTACATCATGCAAGATATGGATGGTGATTGCACTACTGATCATTGATAAGGTTTCAGTTACGATCAGATGTGGACACAATCACTGAGAAAGCACAAAATGTAGTGAGTCTGGATGGCACCAAGAAAAGTAACATGTAATTTAGGGAGCATGGGGAATGGTTGAATGAATGTTATTGGGAAAAAAAAAAAAAAAAGATTGTTAAAAGATTGCACATGGATGACAGATCACTTTTACCTGGTCCACGGGACATGTATCAGACAATACTGATACAAGGTGCTTCCTCAAGGTCCCTGGTTTCTGTCTCTGCTTGCTGGGGATGCCTGTTGCTGGTGACCCTGCTGAGGCCGTGCTGGTTTCAGCCTCTTGCAGATGGAAAGGCTGCTGCTACCTTGTTGGGTTTGGCAATGAAGAGACTGATTGCTGCTGCTAATATGTAGACAGACTTAGTGGTTTTGGAAGGGCTCTGCTGGGAACTGGAAACCAAACCCACGGATGTGGCTGCAGAGTTGTGTCTCAAAAAGCTCCCCCTTGCCAAGAAATAAACCAAGAACCCAAACCAAAAGCAGCCAGGTGATCCTGGGTAGAAACAGGCTGATTTAAAAAATACCAAGGTATTGTCTGAACCCTAACACTCAACCCAAGCTGCATTTCCAGAACTAATTCATGCATTGATTTTCCCATTGATCTGCAGTAAGTGCTAGGTTCCAAGCTAGATTAGCAAAGGTATTTATATGTTAAACTGGGGTCATATTAGTAGTCTTAGTCACCATAGTACTTAAATCCAGGTGATTTATAGTTCAGATTAGGTCTCTATGCAAGACGCTGTGATCCCAGTTGTCTCTTGCTATTTTCCAATAGTTCAGTGAACACATTTAAAAATCTGGTTTTATATGCCCCAGTTGCTTTGAAAATGAGGTATATCGTCCAAACCACTTGGGCTTTGCAAAGGCTTTTGAAACATGGCCCTAAACACCCAGCCACGTACCCTATGTCAGGCTAACTGGGGTTTCCTCCTTCCTGGGATTTAAGGTTCACAGCTTGGTGTTTCAGTGAAGTTTCTAAATATTTTTACAGCTTATCACCAACTTGTTAAAGCATTCACAGATTCTGAGCTACCAAAGGCAAGGGCAGGCTATAGATAAAGTGACCAGCTCTATCATTGACAGCACATTTGGGAAACATTAACCAAAAGTAAAAGCTTTTTATAAGAAGGCCATAAAATAGCAGCAGTAATTATGTTTTCCCAAAGTTAATAATTGACTTTTGTTTATTTGTCTTTTTGTAGAAAACATTTTCCTTTCTCTCCTACAATGGATAAAACCTATAAAAGGCCCCGCAAATTGGATTCAGCCTTTTTTCTTCACTCTCGTCATGCTTGAAGGCTGATGAGACATAGCCTGACACAGAAGCTTACCTGAGGAAACCTACTTCATTGGCTGGTTCTTAGCCCAGACATGAATATGTTGGTCCACCTTTGGCTTGTCTGTGGTCTGAGCGCTGTCGTGACCCCCCAGGATGTCACACCACAAGCCCAAATGTTTCTAGAAGAGTTTAACAGGAAGGCAGAAGACATCAGCTATGAAAGCTCCCTTGCCTCATGGAACTACAACACCAACATCACTGAGGAGACTGCCAGGCTAATGGTAAGTGCTCCATCCCATGGGTTTTACTGCTTGAGGAATCTGACAGCTACTTTCTAGTTTATTTTGGTTCCAGTTAAGTTGGCTGAAATTGGACTGCTACTTCTTTGGTAGCTGTGGCTTAGTTTCAGGAGGGTAGAGGGTCTTGCTTTAATGTAGCAATGCCTCGCTGGAGGTGCCCGGGCCTCTACCAGCCTCTACAGCTTAGGGTTGGTGCCTAGGCTGCCTATGCAGTACATGGGGATGGTCAGAGGCTGGCCTTGTCCCTAGCCATTACCCTGAGTCACCCTGGTGAGTGAAGGGAAAAGGCAAGGAAGTGGTGCATGTTCTGCCCCAAAATCTGAGAGAGATCTTTCCTTCTGATTGGGGTCCACCACCACCACCACTGCTTCCTGGTGCACCATTCCTGTGCAGGGCTCCTTTCCTCTTGGAGAGGTCACAGGCTGGAGGGAATGGTCTTCTTTCAGGGCCCAGGCTAGAGATGCTGCCTTGCAGCAGGAAGGACCACAGCATTTGTACTTATGTTATCTTGCAGTACAGTTTTCCCTGCTTCTCAACCTCTCGCTGTCGAGGCAGATGGGATCCGTAGGCAAGTACCATGTTTATAAAGAGCAGTCAGCCATGACCTAGGTGGTTACAAGATCATGGCTGCCATGTGTCAGCCTAGCATTTCATAACAGTGGAGCCCTTCAAAATGAACAAAGCCACCTTAAATTTTGTAGCTGTGTGTATGTTAAGGTTAACTCAAGCTTTACAGAAAAACAATTCAGAGCAGAAAAATGAAGCTGAACATCCTACATCCAATTTTCTGTAATGGTTTAACTCTTCCACTTTGTGGTCTTATAGCTTAATTAAAACATGGTTTAATGATCGCATTTCTTAATTAAAGCAAGGAGACTGGTTGCTGGGAGAAATCTGAATGGCTAATCATTGTCAAGCTGGAATGTTTTCTGAGACACCAGGTACTTAAACTCTAACATTTCCAAACATGTAAAATAAAAGCCCCATATAGTACCTTCAGCATCAGTGAGATGATAATAAAATACGTGAGGAGACACCAGCAAGAAGAATCAATTAGTTCAGTGCTCAAAGAGAACATTTTCTCTCACTTGATCTCTTCAGTAACACTTGAAATAAGCCCACCTATGAGAATCAGACTTAATGATCTGGCCCCTTTCCAACCATATTCCTTGTAAACTGGGCCACAAACACCCTAACTATTCCTCTGACTTCTCAACCAGTACCTCTAATTGAGGAAAAATCAGACGGCAAGCTAACTTCTTTCCCCCAGCTTTTATAGCCAAAGAGCCCCCTCTTCTGCCCCACTGCTACTAAGACACCTATCAATCCCTGCTCAGCACAAGGAGTTCAGACATAGATTTATACAGTATGTATGAAAGAGCTTTTCAGAGACAATATGACATTTGTGTTTCCTGATGCCTCAGCAAGGAGGGGCTCTGCTGAGGGAGATGTTACAGGCGCCCTCTCCACAACCCAGGAAGCTCTGGCATGAGCACAATTAATTAAAATGTCCTGAGGACCCAGGTTAATTAGTACTGTTCTTGTTACCATTTGGGATTGGTACTGATACACAATGTACAAACACATTTTAAGAAGGTGAGTAAAAATAAGACAGTCCGAAATCCAAATAATGTCTTTATGGGGCTACTTTGTGCACTGAAATTGGGGAGTTTCACATTTCATGGTATGTGCTTGTGGCAGTGATAAAAGCAACCTCATGCTAAACATTTACGTTTTGCATGCCCAATTTAGGCACCTATTTAGAGGCTTCTGAGCTCAAGTATAATCGTCTATTTACCAGAACTTCAGGAGAAATTAATATTTGCATATGGTTATTGATTTTATATATATTGATATATTATGATATTATTGATATATAAATTGATATATGCATATGGCTGCTGTCTGTCACTGCTACTTGAAGCAGAAATGGGGAATGACATCTGGGATACAGATCTCTCGTGCCCTGACTTGTATCTGGTTTTTGTTAGGCATAGGTGGGTGGAAAAAAGCACTAAGGGAAGAACACGTGGTGTTTTAAAGTATCAGGGAACACAGCTAGGTGATGCTGGATCGATTATAACAAGCATGGTGTGAGGTGACAGGTCTGCTTTTTGCTGTTTCCAAAGAAAAATAGTTATCTGGATATGCAAATAAAGCAAAGCCAAAGCATTCTTCAATCATTTCACTGTGCAGTGCAAATGCTCGACCTGCAATCCACAGGAGGTCTCCACAAAGGAAGTTTTCCCAGAAGTAACATTCTTGCCTACTGAGTATTTCAGGACGCTGCACTCTTTTGGCAGAGTAATTCAGCGTTTGTGTGAACTTCTTTCAGAATGAGGCAGGCGCCAAGTGGTCCGCGTTTTATGAGGAGGCTTCCAGGAATGCCAGCAGCTTCCCGTTATCCAGCATCCAGGATGCTCTCACCAGGCTTCAGATTCAGACTCTCCAGGACAGAGGATCATCTGTGCTGTCACCAGAAAAATACAGCAGAGTAAGTTGATGAATGTAGCTCATTTTTGTGAGGTGAGTTGAGCTGCCTCCCACAACACCCCCAAGCAAGGGCAGAGTGTTGTTGTCACCCTGCTTGTCACAGGATGATGCCTTCTTCCAGCACCGGAATGGAGAGTGTACCTGTTCAAGGTACTCATAGCAGTACAGGACTGATGGGGTGGTCTGGTTTACCAAGCTGGTTCCCATCCAAGTCAGCAGTTTCTCTGTGTAATCCATGCAATGAATTTCAAACATGAACACATGCCTCAAAGGTGTTCTTGACAAATAGCTGTATTGGTCCTAAGAGGAAAAGAGTACCTGTGAGAAGTGCTTGGCTAAGTCCAAACCTAGGGCAATGAGCGGAAAGAGATGGGTCAAAGGACATTCAATGAGTCAAAAAGGTGGAGGAAGACTTTCTTTCTCTGCTCATGTAGCATTATTAAACAGTGAAAAGGGGGCTGTTTTATGCAGCGGGCACCCTGGGATGCCTGAAATTGGAGAAGGCTGGTGACTTCCTTGCACAGAAAGCTGCTGAAGGCCATCAATATTTAGCAAGATTCATAGTAAGGCTTGATGTTTCCACTGACAAGTTCATGTAAAAGGCATGTGCATGGATAACGACTATATGTGGAGTTGGAGTGAGCAGCTGTGCAGACTCAAAAGGGATTTATAACCAAACACTTTAAGGCTAAATTAGTTTCCTTTTGCTGCAGATTAAATTGAAAGAGCATTGAGTTTGGGATCCTACAGTCCTGATTCTAGAAGGATCCTGAGATTTTTCTGCTAAGATCAGCAGTGTTAACCACCATGCAAGAAAAGCAGCAGGCTGGCTGGGTCTCCTGTCTGATCCAAATGAGACGTGTTTCTGGGCAGATTACCTTGGTGGGGATGCTGACAGTTCCTAACAAAGCTGTGTTTATTTTGGAGCACAGCAGTGCACTGATGGCAATGCTTTCTCTGTTGAGGAGGAATTTTTTCAGTATCCTCCCTGTTTCAACACCTGCAATTTCCTAGATAAATGGCCTTTGGGGATGAAATTGTTGACTTTTGATTGAAAAGTGACTTTTCGCACAGTCCGATAGGATTCATCAATACAAAAATTTCTCTAGGCACCAACTTACTTTAATGCTGATAGAGATAAAGTTAGAGCTAGTCATTAACTACCCCTCCCACTGACAGATCTACATAGTTATGATTTAAAGTTTTAAATGAGAAATAACATAGTCCAAAAAGAAAAGCTGGAAGTGGTACATGGGTGTTTTGAGGAATGAAAATCTGAAACATAAAAAAACACCCCAAACCAGAGCTATGTAGCATAGTTTCAGAGGTAGAGCTGAATGATTTCAGATTAATTTGGCCTTCAGCTGACACAAGACATAAGCCGTAACTTCCGTGTAATGAAGTATAAGCAGATCCATGCAATCAGTGCCATGCGATGTTAAAAAACACAAGTAATAGGGAGCCTCGCAGCATCTGCAGAAGGGGCCCTTTTTGCTGCCTCTCAAAACCATGACCTACTGAAAAAATTTAGATGCGTCCACGCTTATGGAAGCACATTGCTGAACTGTATTGTTTGATTGCTGCTGTACATTGCTAGCTGTCATGACGGTCTGCGCTCATTAAATCCAGAGCTCTCTCTGACTGTATAATAAGGACCTAAATATTACGTCATATATTTGGGAGATTGTCTGCCTTTTCCAGCTAGGTCCTGGTTCAGTAACACATTTAGGAAAATTCCTTCATTAATCTCTGCTGAGCTTAACCGTATGTTTAAATGCTAAGCTGGTGGGTGAAGTGTTGAATCGAGCTTTTAAGGAATTAGCATAATTGGCTGCTATTTTGCACAAAGTGTGTTTCTAACAGACTATCTCACATCTAACTTGCAGCTGAGCACTGTGCTAAATACAATGAGTACCATCTACAGCACTGGGACTGTCTGTAAAATCACCGAACCATCCGAGTGTTTGGTGCTGGAGCCAGGTACAGTACTAACCATAGCCCCTACTCTGTCCTTTACACTGAGGGTTCAAAACCAAAAAGCCCAAGAGTGGCTCCTGACTGCAAGAGACCAGGCTGTCATTTCAATAGATATATCCTGCTATCTAAAACTTAGTCATAATTTGGTTGCATCTTGTGGTTCAGGGACCTCCAGCAGGCCTGTTGCCCACAAGACATACTGTCTCCTACCTGTGGTAGACAGAATTTGAAGAGAGCTGTCCAGCCTGTGTGACAGTCTGCCTGTCACCTGGAGTTTGCCTGTGTCACAGAAAGGCCATTTTTTTCCCCATCATCAAAGTCTTATTGGACTCAAATTACGTTGAGGCCAGTTCCAAGAACACTGCCCATTTAAGGGAAGCTAATGTAGAGAGAGCATATAAGGGACTTATGATCTGCTCCATGTCTCTTAAAGAGAAAGGCTTAAAGGAAAAGCTCAAATCAGAAAAGGACGCAATAAAATAGTGAGTTATTGCAAAATTCTTTTGCTTTGGCTCATTTGCCTCCTGTGAAAGAAAAATACAGATTCTGCTTTTTCAAGCCTTAGTACGTATTTTTTTGTTCTGACAGGTCTTGACACTATTATGGCTAACAGCATGGATTATAATGAGAGGCTGTGGGCCTGGGAAGGCTGGAGAGCTGGCGTTGGCAGAATGATGAGACCATTATACGAAGAGTATGTTGAACTTAAAAATGAGGTTGCAAAGCTTAATAGTAAGTCACAATTTTATCTTTCTTTTCTGGCACCCAGAAAGTAACAAATGTGTGAGTCTTGCACAATTTGGAACTGTTTTCTCAAGGGACAATGGCAGATGTCTGCTAGTTTTCTTTTAAAATAGCTTTTGAAGTAGCTATATTATCTGTCTCTTGGCCAAACTGCACCTGTATCACCTGCTTTCCTATATCCTTGTTTTGTGAAAATTGTCAAGCTGGAGCTAGACACAAGGAATAAGAAATTATAGTCTGAATAATTAGACACAAAAAAATCAAATATTAAGAAATGATCATAAAGAACTTTCTCCATATCACTAAGGAAGGGGCCTCAGCTATGAGACATTTCCACTCCAGGCTTAATGGAGCTCAGTGGACTGGAAGAGTTGGTGGAACTGAGAGCTGAATTCCAATCGTGGTATCTACACCTGCCCTGGTGGTTTTGTTGCTAGAAGGGGGGCCCCATATTCAGGGTCCACCACCTTACATCTCCAGTTTGAACCCCTTAGTGCACAGCCTGACAAAGGCTGCCCTCCCTCATAGCTGCAGGAGCTCCAGTCAGGAGTGACAATTTCCTTTGACCTCCAACTGGAATGACCTTAATTAGCAGATAACCGTGACTGCAATAACTGCATTTCTTGGAACACTACCGTACCTGCATATTCATGGAACAGAGCCATGCAGGAGCACCCTCCTCCTGCCGAGACCCTTTGCAGGTCTGCATGTGATCAGCAGGGAGCAGCACTTCTTCTGCAGACTTAGGTGGTTCCATGTGTGGTATCCTGATTTGATGCATCTGTGCTTTACAGGTTATTCTGACTACGGAGATTACTGGAGAGCAAATTACGAAGCAGATTATCCAGAAGAATACAAATACAGCCGTGACCAACTGGTCAGAGATGTGGAGAAGACATTTGAACAGGTAGAGGCAGGAAAAAACTCTCATCTGAGCCTCAGGGTTGTGTTTTGTGATGGAAGTCTCCTTTGTCAATGTTGTGAAAGGAAGATAAAACCTGCTTTAAACTGACTAATCCTAGTCTGCATGGGGTTAACAGATGTTGGGAAACATACACTTTTTAACCTCTGCAGCCATTCTAAGACCAGCTTGGTCCCCTTTGGCTGCACTCTGCCAAAGGCTGGAAAAGAAGGGGCTCTGCAGAGCTGAGATATCTCTCCTCCAGGCAGGGCCCATGAGGGAAAGCATGTTTCCTATGGGTAGATGGCATCTGTGATACTCCTCATGTAAAGTTAGCAATGCTTCCTCCCTCATACCTGAGCAGGACTTCTGGGGCTAGGATCTGGACTCAGCACTTGAGCCCTGAGGCAAAGCTTGGCTTCAGGTTTGGGGTACACTTACCTGACAGGACAATTTTGTCAGACACCTTTGAGGCTCTCTGTTTAAGAGGGATGAGTGGCATAGAGCAAGTGAAAATAATTTGTTTCCTTCTTCTCCTCTGCCTCCAGATAAAACCTCTGTACCAGCAGCTGCATGCCTATGTGAGGCACCAGCTGGAGCAGGTCTACGGCCCTGAGCTCATCAGCTCCACAGGATGCCTGCCTGCTCACTTGCTGGGTATGTCAACATGGCCATGTCACGCAAGCCTGACTTTGTACTCAGGGCAGACCCCTTCAAGGCATAAGGAAAGAGAGTAATCTGCCTGTTTAATCAGGATATTAACAAACAGGCTACAGATAAGAGAAAGGGAGAGGAGAAACAGAGTAAAGTCCCTGGCAGAGATGACACAAGTGCTTAGCAGCAGTGGCGGGTAGGGAAGGCAGGTGTCCTCATCCTTGCTGGAGCTGGTAACTCTCAGCTCAAAACTCCAGCACTGGGCTGTGACATTTCCCTCCCCTCTGCAGTGCTTGTCTTCCTTAGAAATGAGAGTTTCAGAGAGACTCATTTTTCCTTTTAAATCGTATTTTAAGGATCCACATTTCCACAACTTTGCTTCCAAAGCACGAAGCATCAATTTGCTGTAACTGTAATGTACCTGAACACGGCATCAACAATCACGTGGACTAACAACATGAATTTCAGTTGTGAACAGAGCTTTGAGAAGGTGACCTGTCCTGAAACTGTATTTTAAAAGAATAGCTGATCTTGTGGAATAGAAGGATCTTTGATCTGACTTTGACCTATGCTGACTTCCTAGAACTTCTGCCCTCCAGAGCTGGATCAGACCTATTTAGATAAATAGGATATCTGTTTATGACACTGCACAATTTCTAGAACTGTCTGGCACTTTTGAACAATATATAACCAATCATTTAAATTATTTCTATGTTTCTGTCTTTTTTTGAAGGTGATATGTGGGGTAGATTTTGGACAAATCTGTATACCTTGGCAGTTCCCTATCCAGCCAAACCCAACATTGATGTAACTTCTACAATGGTTCAAAAGGTAAGACGTGCTTTCATGCAATATGAATTATGCAAGAAATCTAGATGGAATAACGATTATACAGCAGATCTCAGCTGCTTTTTTAGAAAGCCATAGCTGCCCTAAGGCAAAACATTGCTTTCAGCATCCTTTTTTGTTTGCTCTTCACCTTAATGTGTTCATGCACTGTACCTTTTCCCTTAGCTGTTCTCCTCTCTTTCTTCTCCACTCTCTTTGACCGACTTAATCTTGGCTCCACATCTATTTTCCTCAGGGACCTCTATCCATTAAGAAATGTATTTTGTACATATAAATATTTCAGAACTCATGGAGTTGGCTGGTATCAAATATGACCTTTGCCAGCCATTACCATAATCAAATAGTTTGTGTATTGCAGTTTGGGTTGTTGTTTGTTTTTCTTTTCCAGTCTTGTTTATTTGAATACAGCTAGGAAACTGCAGTGCTGCCTGTTATCTTTTGATAGCTGCATAGCACCATAAGGTCTGTGTTTGAGATCTGTAGTGCTAACAGGTGTGACGGCACCTTTACCAGAACGGGAACATGGATGAAGATAAATCTTTGTAGTCTTGACTAAGATTCACTCCTTTTACAAGGTAAAAGAAGTGAAGCTCTGGTGGAATTTGATTTCTAAAACGTGATTATTCACCTAAAATTTACCTCCCTTTCAATAGGAGCACTCCATGCAAAAGTTATGCTGGCAAGAGAAGGAATGGAGAAATTTGATTCATAAGCATTTTGAACAAGTCTGCATCAATCTCACCTTTATTTTACAGTAGTGACTCCCTTGTAGTCATAAATTTACGTATATTAAAGTACCACTGTGAGGAGGGAAGCATTATTTACAGAGCCTTGAGGCAAAGGCTGAACTCATCCTTGTTAGTGGATGTACCCAATTTAGGATTCTCATCTAATTGATCTGTCTGCCACCTAAATCACTCTGAAAACTCAGTCCAGTACATAGAGGTCCTGCCATGTAGAATAATAAAACTGCTCAACGACAAAAATGTTTTGAACATTACCATGCAGTTACAATCTAATAAACAAGTCTTCTAGATGCATTTGCCAGGTTTTATGGTTCTGGCTGAGCTCTCCTCTAATGCTCATCTTCTGGGACAGCGGCTTCGCTCTCTCAAATCGGTAGTCCCCAGTTGAAATGGCCAAAGGGTTGCATCCCAGATCTGACATGTTATTGAGAGGAATGCCTTTTTTATGTGCACTGACTTAGCTTTGCTTGAGGGCTTCTCTGGTCTGGGTCAGGTGCTATCAGCTGAACCTCTGAGTGAAGAAACCTGTTTTGTTTGTGGAGAAAACACTTAATTCCAGTTACCAGCAGAATTTACAGAAATGCCAAAGACAAACACTGCCATCTTACTCCCAGAAAATGAGGTGCTGATCTGAAGTTCATGGGAGATAAATATGAAGTCAGCTGCCCTGTGTTAAGCCAACCGCAGGGAACAGGCTCTGTGGGAAGCAATGGTTAATGATGGTGTTGTCTCCCTCAGCAGTGGGATGCAATGAGAATATTTAAAGCTGCTGAGGCCTTCTTCACCTCCATTGGCCTCGACGAAATGACTGAGGGCTTCTGGAATAACTCTATGCTCACAGAGCCAGCAGACAACAGGAAAGTTGTCTGCCATCCTACAGCATGGGATCTGGGGAAAAATGACTACAGGTACTGCGATTACTATAACCCCTTTTTATACCATCTCATAAAACATTCATATTTTCACTAATGGTACACCATACTGGTATAAGTTATATTTTTTCATTATTAATAATTTTCTTCTAGCTGATAAGATGGGAAAGGAAGATAAAAGAGCAGGCATTCCTGTGGAACTGTAAACCTTTCTGTGTAACTTTTACTATGAAGATCTAATGACTACTCTCAAATTTATATGAATTACATGAATGGCTATGTTCTAGAGCTTAAGGAATAAGCATAAATACTGGTGTTTGTGGATACCAGTGAGATCTGGGGACACTTGCCCACTTAGCAGAAATGGGACAGGGTTCCTAAACAGCAAGTGGAAACCTGAGAGCCCACCATCTTCCTTAGCAGATCTATCCAGTTTCGTGAAAATCCAACCATCTCTTCCATATTTGGGAAAGGAGAGGGACAGCAAATTCCCACGCACGGAAGTCTCCTGGGGCAAATTCTGTACCCTCTTGCAGTCCCCACGGCTACCTGGGGAAAGGGGCTGTTCCCCAGCAGAGCCTTAGTGAAAGCTGCCAGCCTCACACCTCACTAGTTTAGCAAGGTGAAAGTAAACACTATTTGGAAGAAATTCCATTATTTAATAGTGCCAATGGGAGGCTGAAGTAGCCAGAGTCAGTGGCACACAGGTTTTTTTACACCGCTCTCTTCCTGAGGTTGATGGTGGGTACTCGCTCTAACACAGTGAGTTCAATGCCAAGTTTCACAGTGCACTGCTTCTCACAAAACAACAATTTTCACTTACCCCCAGCACAATTTCAAGGTGGGTGACAGTGTTCTGCTGAATTCCCCATCCAAGTATAGCTCTTGCAGGAGAAACTGCACCCCAGGCTTTGCAAGGGGCAAAGGGTGTTTGCAAGCTCTGGAGGCTGCTTTGTAGACAGGGCTTGGGCAGCATCTGGCTAAACCACTCTAACCACAAACATGTTGCCCTGGTGCGCAGGATCAAGATGTGCACCAAAGTGACCATGGACGACTTCTTGACCGCACACCATGAGATGGGCCACATTGAGTATGACATGGCGTACTCCGTGCAGCCCTACCTGCTAAGAGACGGTGCCAACGAGGGCTTCCACGAAGCAGTGGGTGAAATTATGTCACTTTCTGCAGCCACCCCTCAGCACTTGAAATCTCTTGACCTCCTAGAGCAAACATTCCAAGAGGATGAAGGTAAATGCATACATAAATATTATATATTTATGTGAAAACACTTGCAGGTCTTATTTTGTAGCGGAAGATTGTGTCTGCAAACTGAGTGAGCAGCTGAAAGGCTTCTGAAAGTCTTACCCCACTAACTTACCAGAAATACTATTTTTTTTTTTTTCCCAGATCACATAATGAAGCAAGGGTCACTACTTTATAATGCTGCTACATAATTTAGAAATGAATAGCTAGCACTTCATTATCTTCAGTACTGAACAATTCATTCCCAAATCTTCATTGTTCATTTAAATGAGACTCCAATAGTCTTTTCAATTTCTGTTGCATGAATTTGTACATATTTCTACCAAGTATGTACTTAGCAGTTCAAATGAAACTGAAACCTTGAGATTTCCATCTCCTACTTAAGTGAATATTGAGCGGACAATGTAGGGAGGCCTTCATTATAATTCATTTTGTCTGGTTTCTCTGAGTATTACCTTATAAAGATGGAGATGCACATTTTGTACATTCTGAGATGTCTTCAACTTGATATTCTCCAGAGCCTGGGAAGATTTCCAGTGGTATATAATGAAATGTAAATGCCAAAGTACTAGGTTATTTAAGGGGGGGGGGGGGGGGGGAAAGAAAGAGGCAAAATTCTATACTATACCTAGGTGATCTTTTCTCACGTTGCTTTTTTCAGTAGTATTCACTTTTTCTTTAGTGAAAATTTGTAATTCAAACAGGATGTAAGCATTAGCTGTAAAAGGAAGCAACTTTAGCCGTCTAATCAGATACTAATTGCTACCATAACCATTACCTTAACTACTTCTCTCTTCAGAAACAGAAATCAACTTTCTGCTCAAACAAGCACTAATGATTGTTGGAACAATGCCTTTTACTTACATGCTGGAGAAGTGGAGGTGGATGGTGTTTAGTGGTGAGATTACAAAGCAGGAATGGACGAAGCGGTGGTGGGAGATGAAGTAAGTTTGAGAAACAAAAGCGATTTTTTGCAAATGAACCTGCAAAACCAGCCCTTCATAGTTACTGAGTGCAGTGAAATGCCTGTGCCCCGACAGGACAGGATCTGTCTCTCAGGCTGTTTCTACATTGCCTGGTAGTATACCAGCTACAAACGCTCAGTGTGGTACAGACAACATCTCACAAGCAATGTGTCCCCATTAGCACTGCGTATAGTCCCCAGCAGTGTACTCTGCCTGTCAGCAGACTATCCCCTCATTTCTAATGTCAGCTCCTCTGATAAAGACAGCCCTTGGCCTTCACATGAGATGTTCCAGATCCCAGGACTGACCCTGCCATTTCCCTGACACACACCCCAAGACATCTTCATCACTTAGGTGTAGCCCTCCCCTAGGTCTCATCAGCCATAAACTCTGGTTTGCTTCCCACTGCCTTAAGGACAAGTGGAAAGTGAAGTTCATGATACTTGCCAGCCTGAGAAGCATAGGGACCTCGGTTTACCAAATATCTGCGCACTCTTATCTCCCCCTTCTCACGTGGTTTTGGAGGCAAATTGTCTGAAAGACTCCGGACCAATCCTTTACTTTCCTATTGAGATACTACTTTTCTCGATCAAGGAAATACAGTTCCCTTGGCAAGTAGTGTCCAGAGGTGTCTTTCCAGATAATGCCCACCAGCCAACGTATTTTCAGCACCCTGGAGCTCAAGATTAAAAAGTAGTTTGATTCAAACTGGAGACTGCAATTTCCTGGGTTTGTTAACATGGGGGCAGAAAAATGCAAAGAAACCTAACAAGCCCACACTGAAAATGGAGTCATGACCACAAACAGAGAGCCTCCATCAGCAAACAAAATCTATAACAAAATTTGATATAAGCAAACCTCCTGATTCACTGTAAAAATCAGTCAGCTTCAATTTATTCAAAAGTAGCAGAGATGTCAGAAAATTGAGAATGACAAATCGTTCAGGGAAGATTATCACATCTGTTGTAGCAGCACTGCAAAGCTCTCTGCTGGAGCAAGACCTTGAAGTGCAGGTTTACGGAAAATATTTCCATGTGAGCTTATTACCATTTTCAAAATTTAGGGAATGGGCTTGTTTCCACGAATCACACTCTCAGGAGAGGAAAATAAAGAGAAATTTCATCTCCAGCCTAGTGGCACAACAGGCCATACAGCACAAAAAGCACAAGTGTTAGTCTCCAAACTAGGGATGGCCCAGGGCTTGAGGTGTACGCATGAAGCTTATGACTTGTAGATTATTTCATTCCACTAATTACTCCCTTCACACTCTGCTGTCACACAAATCCCTTCCTTGCACTATCAGCTTCAAAGCAGCTTACTCTCTGTGGTCTCCAGCTATGGAGCAGTACTCATCTGGGATTACTGTGAGCTGTATGGACTTAGAATCATAGAATCGTAGAATAGTTAGGGTTGGAAAGGAACTTAAGACCATCTAGTTCCAGCTGCCCTGCCATGGGCAGGGGAGGAGAACAGGCTGTGGGTGCAGCCTGGTCTCCGCCATAGGCAGGGACACTTCACACTAAATCATGTCACCCAAGGTTCTCTCCAACTTGGGCTTGAACTCTGCAAGGAATGGAACCTTCACAACTTCCTTGGGCAACCCATTCCAGTGCCTCACCACCCTCACAGTAAAGAACTTCCTCCTTATATCCAGTCTAAACTTCCCCTGTTTAAGTTTGAACCCGCTACTCCTTGTCCTGTCACTACAATCCCTAATGAAGAGTCCCTCCCCAGCATCCTTGTAGGCCCCCTTCAGATACTGGAAGGCTGCTATGAGGTCTCCACGCAGCCTTCTCTTCTCCAGGCTGAACAGCCCCAACTTTCTCAGCCTATCTTCATACAGGACGTGCTCCAGTCCCCTGATCATCCTCATGGCCCTCCTCTGGACTTGTTCCAACAGTTCCATGTCCTTTTTATGTTGAGGACACCAGAACTGCACACAATACTCCAAGTGAGGTCTCACGAGAGCAGAGTAGAGGGGCAGGATCACCTCCTTCAACCTGCTGGTCACGCTCCTGTTGATGCAGCCCAGGATACAGTTGGCTTTCTGGGCTGCGAGCGCACACTGAAGCCAGCTCATGTTCATTTTTTCATCGACCAACACCCCCAAGTCCTTCTCTGCGGGGCTGCTCTGAATCTCTTCTCTGCCCAACCTGTAGCTGTGCCTGGGATTGCTCCGACCCAGGTGTAGGACCTTGCACTTGGCATGGTTAAACTTCATCAGGCTGGCATCAGCCCACCTCACAAGCGTGTCAAGGTCCCTCTGGATGGCATCCCTTCCCTCCAGTGTATCAACCGAACCACACAGCTTGGTGTCATCGGCAAACTTGCTGAGGGCGCACTCAATCCCACTGTCCATGTCACCGACAAAGATGTTGAACAAGTGCGGTCCCAACACCGATCCCTGAGGGACACCACTCGTTACTGGCCTCCAGCTGGACATCGAGCCATTGACCACAACTCTTTGCGTGCGGCCATCCAGCCAGTTCTTTATCCACCGAGTGGTCCATCCATCAAATTGATGTCTCTCCAATTTAGAGACAAGGATGTCGTGTGGGACAGTGTCAAAGGCTTTGCACAAATCCAGGTAGATGACGTCAACTGCTCTGCCCCTGTCCATCAGTTCCGTAGCCCCATCATAGAAGGCCACCAAATTGGTCAGGCAGGATTTCCCCTTAGTGAAGCCCTGCTGGCTGTCACCAACCACCTCCTTGTTTTTCATGTGCCTTAGCATGCCTTCCAGGAGAATCTGCTCCATGATTTTGCCAGGCACAGAGGTGAGACTGACAGGTCTGTAATTCCCCAGGTCATCCATTTTCCCCTTCTTGAAAATGGGGGTTATATTTCCCTTTTTCCAGTCGTCGGGAACTTCACCTGAGTGCCATGATTTTTCATGTATGATGGACAATGGCTTAGCAACTTCATTCGCCAGCTCCTTCAGGACCCGCGGATGGATTTCCTCAGGTCTCATGGACTTGTTCACATTCAGGTTCTTACGATGGTCTTGAACCAGATCCTCTCCTACTGTGGGCCTAGGGTCTTCATTCTCACAGTCCCTGTGTCTGCCTTTCAAGACTTGGGTGGTGTGGTCAGAGCATTTGCCAGTGAAGACTGAGGCAAGAAAGTCATTAAGAACCTCAGCCTTCTCCAAACTCAGGGGAAACAGTTCTCCCGATAGCTTCTGGAGAGGGCCCACGTTGTCCCTAGTCTGTCTTTTATTTGCCACGTACCTGTAGAATCCCTTCCTGTTATCCTTAACATCCCTAGCCAAGTTCAATTCTAACTGTGCCTTAGTTTTCCTAACCTGGTCCCTAGCTTCCCAGACAACGTCCCTGTATTCTTCCCAGGCTGCTTGTCTTTGCTTCCACCTTTTATAAGCCTCTTTTTCCTTTGAATTTTCCTGAGCAGCTCCTTATCCATCCAAGGAGGTCTCCTGGCCCTCCTGCTGCACTTCCTTCTAATTGGGATGCAACACTCCTGAGCTTGGAGCAGGTGATCCTTGAATAACAACCAAGAGTCTTGTGCCCCCCTGCCCTCTAGGGCTGTCCCCCATGGAACCTTACTGAGCAGGTTCCTGAAGAGGCCAAAGTCTGCTCTCTTGAAGTCCAGGGCAGTGAGCTTGCTGCACGCTCTTCTCACTGTCCGCAGGATCTTGAATTCAACCATCTCATGATCGCTGCAACCAAGGCTGCCCTGGAGCGTCACATTTCCAATGAGCCCTTCCCTGTTGGTGAGCACGAGCTCAAGCATGGCACCTGTCCTTGTCGGCTCCTCTGTTACTTGCAGTAGGAAGTTGTTTTCCACACAATTGAGGAACCTCCTGGATTGCTTGTGCCGGGCTGTACCATCCGTCCAACAGATGTCAGGGTGATTGAAGTTCCCCATGAGAACAAGGGCCTGTGAGTGTGAGGCTGTTCCTGTCTATAGAGCACTTCATCCACAGATTCCTCTTGATCAGGCATCTGTAACAGAACCCACAATAATGTCTCCCATCGCTGTTCTCCCTTTAACCCTGACCCACAAACTCTCTGTCGACTGCTCACCCTTTCCCAGACAGAGTTCCATACTCTCCAGCCTATCCCTAACATAAATAGTGACTCCCCCTCCCTGCCTTCCAGGCCTGTCTTTTCTAAAGAGCCTGTAACCTTCCATTCCAACACTCCAGTCACAGGAGCCATCCCACCATGTTTCTGTGATGCCAATTATATCATATCCCTGCAGTCGTGCACACATCTCTAATTCCTCTTGTTTTTTCCCCATGCTATGAGCGTTTGTATAGAGGCATCTGAGCCGAGCTCCAAATGAAGCTGGCTCATTGGCTGGAGCGGCTGGAATATCTCTAATCATTCCGAGCATTTATTGTAGGTACTGGCAACTGACTGGGAGTGTTGGGATGGAATGACGTTCCCCTCCCCCAACACATCTAGTTTAAAGCTTTCTTGACCAGTCTGGCAAGCCTCCTACCAAAACTACTCTTCCCCTTTGTTGTCAGACCAGCTCCACCAGCCCCCAGTAGACTTGGCCTCTCAAATCTAGTCCCATGTTCTAAATACCCAAACCCCTGACTATAGCACCACTGTTCTAACCATTTATTAACCTGCCAAATCAGCCTACCTTTCTTAAGGTCCTCCCCTTTGGCCTGGAGGATTGATGAAAAACCTATCTGAGCCCCAGAGCCCTTAACCACCTCTCTCAGGGCTCTGTAGTCCTTCTTAATGTTCTCCAGGCTACTGCTATTTAGCACCCACATGGATGACTAGAAGTGGGTAATAGTCAATGGGACTCACTAGACCATGCAGCCTCTCTGCAACACTCCTGATCCGAGCCCCTGGTAGGCAACACTCCTCCCTTGAGACTGGGTCAGACTGACAGATGGGTGCCTCTGTGCCTGTCCAGAGTCCCCTACTACTATGACCCACTGCTTTTTCCTGGTGCCACCAGCAGTGATCATCTTTATTGGCGCATCAGCCAGTTGTTCATGTGGTAAGGTGTGTGTTTCCTGGTTAGCCCCCTGCAGAACTGTGAAGCAGTTCTGGGTGGGGACATCAGATTTAGGAAGAGGCCACTTGCTTTTAATTGTCCTCTTCCTCCTTTTTTTGTTGACTTTTTTTGACTTCTGTTTGGAAGTGAAAGAGGTGCCCGTATGAATCAGAAAATACAGAGGAAGAGCAGAGTCAGGTTTTTTCCCCCCTTATTATCTGCTAACAGAAATCCTGTGTTTTTTCTTCACCCCAGGAGAGAAATAGTTGGTGTTGTTGAACCAGTCCCTCATGATGAAACCTATTGTGACCCTGCAGTGCTGTTTCATGTGGCTAACGATTACTCGTTCATAAGGTAGCTCAGTGTTTAATTAATGCCTTACATTTTGGGTACAGAACAAGCCCCGACTACCTAAAACATCTGGGGGGGAGGGCTCAGGACACAATCTTACTTGGTTTAAAGTTCTGATCAGGTCACTGATTTCAGTGGAAGTTTTTCTGTGAACACCAGGGGCTGCTGCATAGCAACGTCTAAGCAGTGGGGAGGCTGCTGAGCTTCTTGTGGAGCAAAGAAGCTTTGTGCTATCATCAAACTGTTGGGAGCACATCTGTAGGAGGTGCTTGCCTTCTTAGGAGACAGTGTACCGTGTACCACAGTCACTTGGGCTATGCACATGCAGCCCTGAAGAAACTAACTCTGGATGTTCCTCTATGCCCCAGCCATCTCATTCCAGAATGCTCAGCTGGGGCAGAGAGTTGGGCCTTAAAAACCTTACTTGCTCCTGGTTTATGTGGCAGCAAACAGATCTGGGACTCTTCTGCTGCATCTGATCTTGGCATTTTGTTAAATCTGAGTTAGCATAGCCTATGAATATCAGCAGGAGCACCAGCTGACAAGCAGAGCTCTCCAAAGGCAAAGGGCTTATAGGTTTCCTTGCCAGATGACTAACGAAAACTGTGCCTTCCTTATCCTTTCCCTTCCTTTAGGTATTACACCCGCACCATCTATCAGTTCCAGTTTCAGGAGGCGCTTTGCAAAGCAGCTAACCATACTGGCCCTCTCCACACGTGTGACATTACCAACTCCAGAGCAGCTGGTCAAAAGCTGAGGTAACAAAACAAATTTCTTGCGCATAACAAATCGGAGTATAATGAAGCCTAATTCATCCTTGAAACCTTCTGGAGTCAATGAACCTAGAGTGAACCTAGCTTAAAAATTTAGCATTTATCTACTTAGTTTATTTTGATAAGTTGACTAAGTTTATATCCACTGGATCTAAACATCAAAGGTTTAATTGCCTGTTAATGGGAAAATAATTTGTTTTTATTAATAGGAGTGATGGGAGGAAAGGGGGAATTCAGAAGCAAAAAGAAAATTTTGATACTGCTTGCAGACTGTTTTGCTAGCTGTCTGGATGGAACATAGTAATAACATATACTACCTCTCCTTCCATGTACACAGACAATTGCTTGAATTAGGCAGATCCAAGCCCTGGACCCAGGCACTGGAAAACGTAACAGGAGAGAAATACATGAATGCATCACCCTTGCTCCAGTACTTTGAACCTTTATATAATTGGCTGCAAAAAAACAACGCTGGCAGATACATTGGTTGGAAAACAGACTGGGCTCCATGTATGTATGGCTTGGTGTATTTAGGGCCACGCAGTAGTGCTCACAACTCTTGATCAGCAAATTCCCTCTCTCTCAGCTATTGAAGGCTCTTCTTCCTAGGGAAGCGGGGTTTTGGGAAACACACACTGAGCAGTAAGTTTCAACCATGGGAAGGCAGTCTAGCTTCCTCATGGCCAAAGCTGGAGAAATTGGCATACATGAGGTTTGTCACAGCTTCATCAGTTTTCAGAAATAGTTTGTTATTCAGTAGTGGCAGCACTAAAAATGTGGGATGGCTGTGCAGAGGGAAGAAAGACCAGAGGCTTGGACTTGTTTGGTGCTTGCCTGGGAGTAGTGTGGCTGTTCTGCAAGGCTGGGAGCCACCAGTCCTGGGAAACAGAGGACCTCGAGCTGGGGGCACAAGGGAAAACCAGTACCAAAAAATTACCACTATTTCTTTATTTGCTGTCACGTGCTAGTCAAAGAAGGGAGCTCAAGGGGAGGAATTGCATATTTCAGCCTATTGTAATGACATTGAGCATTGAATCACCCAGGTTATATATGTGTAATCACTGTCAGTACTGGAGCATACCATAACACAGTGATGTGCCTAATGGTGGGATTTATCTAACCAGACAAACAGAAACCAATATTTGCATCTGAGCTGCTCATTCCCAGTGGTGGGAAAGAGGCACTTCCTCTGGGAGATGTTTAAAGAAGACCAGAGGACTGCACTCTAGAAGTGCTCACTCTGTCTACTACAAAGCCACATGGGTGACTGACAGCTCAGACGTGGATGTTTGCAGTAAAGGTGGCTGAAACGAAACAAGATCAATCCCACCAAGCTGGCCGTTTGGAGCAGTGGAACCTATAAGGAAACTCTAGTCCCCTCAGCATTTCCCAGGGACAGACTCTCTGTCACTACAGCTGTGACACAGCCCTTGTTTCTTTTTAAACCAGATTCCGACAATGCCATCAAAGTACGCATCAGCCTGAAGTCAGCACTGGGAGACCAGGCGGTAAGTGTGTTTGCGCTGTGGCACCCTTCCCATTGCCTGGGCAACAGAGATGTTGTGCTAATGATTCTCAGAAAATAAAGCAGGGTATAGCTGATCTTTGCATCTGAAGAGTGGCATCAGCTCAGGTGAAGGGTTATCACATAAAAAATGTCTTGTCTGAGTTTGGCTCAAAACTCCTGCTACAGCTGGTGGAGGGACCTCTCCAGGGAGTGATCCTACCCATTTTAGATGAACATCTCAGCTAGATGAATTGAGTTATTTTGTGGAAATACTGATCCTTTTTTACCTGTTACTCCAGGACATGCCTGGAGGGTAGTGTAGGGGAAGCTGTGTACCTGAAAATGACCGTATTTTTTCCGAGCTATGCTTGTGTGTCTAAACAAAGCCTCTATCTAATTTCCTCTAATTTCCTTTATGAATGCTACAGTGGTTGTCTTCAGAAATTGCTATTAGAGCAGCTACTTCACATTTGAATGTGGGGCTTAATGCAGAGGAGTTGAATCCCACTAGCTAGTCTCAAATGCTCTTGATTTCATGCTGAAACCCTTCTGTCAGCATTCCTTTGTAGATTTTTGTTTGCCTGTTTGCTGTAATCTTTCCAGGCCCTGATATATTTGGCTGCCTCCCTGCCCTCCAACTCTTACGCAGAGACAGCTTTGTCATTAAGTTTGCGGGGGGCAGCGCAGCTGCTTCTGTTTCAGACAAGAAGGGCTTTCATTCCCATGAGCTTGTCTGCTTTCCCCAGTTATACCAGCTGGTCCAATAAAATGCATTACAGCAACTGGAAAAACTCATCAAAGCCAAAGATGGCTCTTATGATTTTAAACAGAGCATTGTCTTAGCCCAGCTGCTAAACCCAGGCTGAAAATTTGCTCCCTACTCTAGCTGTGCCTCTTTATGCTAATCTCACAGAGGCGACATAGAAGGCTTAAGTGCAAGCGCTTCACTCCTGTCAATAGCCATTTTCACCTTGCAGAACATTAGTAATTTTCCAGGAATGAGTATGTCATCAGGCAGGTCATTTAGACTGGCATGCTGGAGCCTATTGGACTAGCAAGGACACAATACCATGGACTCATTTTTCATATGAATGGATGCTCTTGCTTCTATTGCTCTCTCACATGCAAACCCCACTGGAGTTTTATTGCTTCCTAGACCACTGAGTCGAGTTAGATACAATTCAAAACTGACATCAGGAGCACAAAAAGGTTCCATATTACAACACATTTATTAGTCATTATGGTTAATGTTTAGCTTAATACCATTTTTATGCCTGCTTTTTGCCATCATAGTATTTTGTTGTACAATTGAGCAGCTGTAAAACAATCTCATACCGATTACTCAATTTGAATTATTGTATGGACAGTAGGTTCCTAAGCTCTGAGGAGCAAGCCATGCATTTTCCTCTCAAAACCAGTCCACATTACCAACTTTCAAGAAAACTTTTTTGTACAGTAGCTTTCTGCCTCACCACAAATTTCTCTTATGCTGAGCTCCGAGGCACATCACTCTGTATATTTGTATGCCAGCAGCGAGTAATGGTACATGCAAGAACTGGCATAGAGAAAAGGCAGGGAGAAGCTCAGGCAGGAATCTCAGCCCAGCTACACAGAGCAAGATGTTTTGGCTGCTTTATACACCTCAGAGCGTACAGAAGCTGAGAACCTGATGCAACTGTTTGTTGAAGATGTATTTCGAGCTGCTTTGCACCATTATGACAGCAGAAAACAGTCTGAGTATGCCAGCAAATCTTTTACTATTTCTGCTTTTTAGCACTGAGTTGAGCAGAAAAGGAAAGATCCCCCTTCCCAGCAGAGGGAGAGCTGCGCTGGGGTGGCTGCAGCTCGTGCAGGCAGTCACGCAACCCACAACTACATAACCTGGCTATTACCAGCAGAGATGTAGGCCAAAGTTCTGCAAACTAAGCTCCCAGACTGATGGATGGGTTTACACCAGCTATACCAGAGTGTGTGCTACTGCAATTACCCTGCTAGCTGTTTTCAGGCTGATGAGATTAAAGCTGCAGCCGTAGCCTTGCTGGATCATCAGTGAGGCTGAAACACCCACAGCTTTTGCTTCAGCTGGGGCTTTATGAAAAGTGCCCTCCCAAGGGAAACCACTACAAGACCACTGCTGAATCACATGGGGTCTGTGTTATTTAAATTAAAGGGTTCCAGAGTGTCAGTCCCCTGAGCACAACTTGATAACAGGACTCCTCTTCAAACATTGATTCAAGATTCTCCACTGGGTCACTGTCATGCATCTGATTACGCTGTAAAAAGCTGTCACACAAGACAGCGTTAGGGAATGGGGAGCTATCAGCCTGCGGGCATTTGGACATATTTTACAATGGAAAATGCTTTTTGAATCAGAGGCCAGACTTACACTGTCTTTCAAGTCACACATGGGATCTTGGAGAGAACATGCTATAATAGAGCAGAGGTACTTAGCAAAGTTCATTTTGTTCTGAAAGCAAAGCATCCTCTGTGATGAATAGCGAGGATCAAAGGTAGGTTTCTGAGATGCCTGGGGGGAGGGTGGGTAGTCATTACTCAAACACAGACCAGAAGCCAGCCAGATACTTCCCATCCACACAACCACTAATGGTATTTATGAAGGCACTTGAGAGGCATAGTGGCAATTAAAATACATTAGAGTAAAACCCCCAAAATATATATTATGGAAATGAATAAATAATTAAAAAGCTAAAATGCTAAGTACAGAAAGCAGCAGTAGAGGAATCAAGCTCAGTTAGCTCCTGGTTTTAAAAAAAATAAATAAAAAATGCACTGCAGAGTCTAAAGATGTTGGGGATAAATGAAAAATTGAGAAACTCCCGCAGCAGCATCCTAGGCTGCGATGGTGAACACTGCCAGCTGCTGGAGATAACTGCAGTAACAACAATTGCTTCAGCACAGGGATTTGCCTGCCACTCAGCAAACAGGAAAAAGCCACAGGCATTAGCCAAGGTGATTCACAGCTTCAACCCTTGCTGATGGGAACACCCAGAGCTGGCACAGCCCTTGCCCTCCACTCTCTAATGAGGCTGCTCCGCTAGCAGTGGCTTTGGGACACCGCTGTATTCCCGGGGCCTGATCCTGCACAAATTGACAACAGCAGGCTCTTTCTGCTTTTTCCTCCCTTGTATGTCTCCTTCTTCATTTTATATCAGTGTCAAGAGGAGGACAGGGTTGAAATATGAGTTTTATAAAACCTGTTACAAGAGAGCTGCCTTCAACCGCACCTTCCAGAATGAGACTTGAGAAAGTCAGGAGCTGTGTAAAACTATCACTGTCAACATTTATAGGCATTCCTGCTCAGGTACCATAAACCCAATCAAATCTAGGCAAATCTAGGGGAATAAAAAAAATGCTACAGAGTTCAGACAGGAATTTTACCTTTGTGCACACAGTGTTGCACAACAGAGCAGGCTGCATTATCAGCTCCTGTGATGGTTTTTGTCCTGTGTACAGCTTTCAGTTCCTGGCCCTAAGAAGCTGTTTTTGATTTCCACTGCAAATAACTCTGGACTCATAAGGCAGGTCAGGATGAGTCTGCACACAGGCAGTGCATTTTTTTTATATCCCCTCTCAATTCTTCAGCGAAAACCAGCAATTATATGCCTGTTTCAGAAATACTGATGAAAAGAGTTTTTATTGAAATAAACCAAACTCCAAATAAAAATCCCAGCTCACCAGGCAAATAAATAAGCCACCTTAACATAAAAATCCCACCCCAAAGTTTCTCCTCAAAAGACTAGGTCTGCAAATAAAATGATGAGTTGGGACTACAGCACCTTCAGCAACCTCATGTAAAGGTACCAGAAATTGCAGAGGAACAGTCTGATGGAGTGTTTGGCAGCAAGGCTGCCTGCATGTTTATTCTCCTGCAAAACACTCAGATTAACAGACCTAAAAGGTTTAAGTAGGTTCCTGAAGTGCTATCATGGCGCAAATAAATAATACTGAAGTGCATGCCAAGCATTACAATTGCTATTTCTTTTTAGAATGATTTTTGGTGTCAGGTAACTTGCCATCTCTGATGAATTTCTCTTGTGCTGTTTCTGCAGTATGAATGGGATGAAAGCGAGCTCTTCCTGTTCAAGTCATCCATCGCCTATGCCATGAGAAAATACTTTGCAGAGGTGAAGCAACAGGAAGTTAACTTCCAGTGAGTGACTTGCTTAATTGTGCCAGCTATGTCTATATTGCTTCTGGTTTGCTAGCAGCATGAACTGGTGGAATTAATTGTGCCTTCTGTCAAACATAAGATGATAGCAAACAGTGTTAAACATCAGCTGGTTGCAAAAGGTGCCAGCTTGGTTACATGCTGTCTTTTCACTCCAGAGTCTGAAGTTTAGGAACAATGTGCGAAGGCTAGGTCACTTCAGTGGATGTAGAAGGCTTTGCCTCCCACAGGTTATCAGTGGTTGAAGCGAGCCTTAAGAATTTGACACCTATATTGGAATATCAGGGAAGATGCATTTCTGACAATGTATGTGTATGATACTGAATATACAAGAGGTTTTGGGCCAAGGAAAGATTTGTTGAATACAAAACGCTAGAATTCTGTGCAGAATTACTAATCTCATCTAGGTTCATTAACACATAAAATCTGTCATCTGAAATTGATTCTGGTAGGAAAACAACCATTATTATTAGGTTTCTCAAAAATTTTTCAGGCTATCTACTTAAGCTGTTTGATGCTGCTTTATAGAACATCAGCCGTGTAATGTCATAAAATCATAGAATCATAGAATAGTTAGGGTTGGAAAGGACCTTAAGATCATCAAGTTCCAACCCCCCTGCCATGGGCAGGGACACCACACACTAAACCATGCCACCCAAGGCCTCATCCAACCTGGCCTTGAACACCGCCAAGGATGGAGCATTCACAACCTCCCTGGGCAACCCATTCCAGTGCCTCACCACCCTCTCAGTAAAGAATTTCTTCCTTAGATCCAATCTAAACTTCCCCTGTTTAAGTTTGAACCCATTACTCCTTGTCCTGTCACTACAATCCCTAATGAATAGTCCCTCCCCAGCATCCTTATAGGCCCCCTTCAGATACTGGAAGGCTGCTATGAGGTCTCCACACAGCCTTCTCTTCTCCAGGATGAACAGCCCCAACTTTCTCAGCCTGACTTCATACGGGAGGTGCTCCAGTCCCCTGATCATCCTCGTGGCCCTCCTCTGGACTTGTTCCAACAGTTCCATGTCCTTTTTATGTTGAGGACACCAGAACTGCACACAATACTCCAAGTGAGGTCTCACAAGAGCAGAGTAGAATCACAGAATCACAGAACATTAGGAATTGGAAGGGACCTCAAAAGATCATCTAGTCCAATCCCCCTGCTGGAGCAGGAACACCTAGATGAGGTTACACAGGAATGTGTCCAGGCGGGTTTTGAATGTCTCCAGAGAAGGAGACTCCACAACCTCCCTGGGCAGCCTGTTCCAGTGTTCCGTCACCCTCACTGAGAAGAAGTTTCTTCTCAAGTTTAAGTGGAACCTCTTGTGCTCCAGTTTGAGCCCATTACCCCTTGTCTTACCATTGGTTGCCACCGAGAAGAGCCTGGCTCCATCCTCATGACACTCCCCCTTTATATATTTATATACACTAATAAGGTCACCCCTCAGTCTCCTCTTCTCCAAACTATAGAGACCCAGCTCCCTCAGCCTTTCCTCATAAGGGAGATGCTCCACTCCCTTAATCATCTTTGTCGCCCTGCGCTGGACTCTCTCCAGCAGGTCCCTGTCCTTCTTGAACTGAGGGGCCCAGAACTGGACACAATATTCCAGATGTGGTCTCACCAGGGCAGAGTAGAGAGGAAGGAGAACCTCTCTAGACCTACTGACTACCCCCCTTCTAATACACCCCAGGATGCCATTGGCCTTCTTGGCCACAAGGGCACAGTGTTGGCTCATGGTCATCCTCCTATCAACCAGGACCCCCAGGTCCCTCTCCCCTACACTGCTCTCTAACAGGTCGTTCCCCAACCTATATTGGAACCTGGGGTTGTTCCTGCCCAGATGCAGGACTCTACACTTTCCCTTGTTATATTTCATCAAGTTTCTCCCTGCCCAACTCTCCAGCCTGTCCAGGTCCCGCTGGATGGCAGCACAGCCTTCTGGCGTGTCAGCCACTCCTCCCAGCTTAGTATCATCAGCAAACTTGCTGATAGTACACTCAATTCCCTCATCTAAATCATTGATGAATATATTAAATAATACTGGTCCCAGTACTGACCCTTGAGGCACTCCACTAGATACAGGCCTCCAACTGGACTCCGCCCCATAGACTACAACTCTCTGGCTTCTCTCCTTCAGCCAGTTTGCAGTCCACCTCACCACCCGACCATCCAGTCCACACTTCCTCAGTTTAGCTGTGAGGATGCTGTGGGAGACTGTGTCAAACGCTTTACTGAAGTCAAGGTAGACCACATCCACCGCTCTGCCGTAATCCGACCACCTTGTTATGTCTTCATAAAAGGCTATGAGGTTGGTCAAGCACGACTTCCCCTTGGTGAAGCCATGTAGAGGGGTAGGATCACCCCCTTCGACCTGCTGGTCACGCTCCTGTTGATGCAGCCCAGGATACGGTTGACTTTCTGGGCTGCCTAGGACCTATGGCCAGCAGGATATAAGGAAAATTGGTTAGGTACTTCATATAGCACCTCATTCACAAGACTTGCCTTGGACACTTTTTCTTCTGAAGCTGATTATGTGCTTTGGAAAAGGTATGGGGTAGAACTTCTCCATCTGAGTAAAGACAAAGCACATAGAAAAAGAAATTCTGTGAGGAAATTTATTTCAGTTCCCAGTTGAGGTCACTAGGAAGCATTCACTTAAATAACTGAAATTCACTTAAATAAACTAACCCCCTTGCATTGCCCATCACATCTGTTCACTTGACCAAATTTAAAGCTAATTTTGTCTCAGCAATTAAAAAAAAATCTTTTTCTTCTGTTTCTTTTTCAGAACTACAGACATTCATGTTGGGGAACAGACACAAAGGATCTCCTTCTACCTTACTGTCAGCATGCCAGGCAATATCAGTGATATTGTGCCCAAAGCTGATGTGGAAAATGCCATCAGGTGAGATTTTGCTCTCTGGGGAAAGAAAAAACCTCATCAGCCAAACAACCAGGTGAAAGGGTGGAAAGGAAAGTAATGCTCAAGTCAGCTGAGGCAGAAGGGATGATAAGAAAGTCAGTTATGCAGTTAGCAGAAATAGTGGGATGTGAGAAACTGTTACGACAGAAAGAAAACAGTCCCTTTATCTGATGGTGTCTTGGACAACAGCCAATGTAAAATGCTTCAGCATGCTTGTAAAACTGCTGTAACACACCTAACTGCATCACACTTTGCCAGAAAATATCAGTGCTTGAACTTTAACAGGATCTTATATTCTGAAATACGGGGCACAGTAACTGTGTGTGAATGCACGTGTGTTTTCTCCTCTCATAAGTGAAAATTCAGTGGAAGATTTATTGTCAGCAAGAACTCCAGAACAATGATGTATAAGAAAGATAGCCAGATGTATTCAATTATACAGAAAAGAAGAGGTCAGAACAGGAGATTGTTCCTACTTATGAATCAATGAAGAAGAGCTCCTTATAGCACAGTATGACACTACTGTAAGTCACTGCTGTAAAAATAATAAGTAAAACTGCAGTTCTGCAGTTGGTCATGGATAATGTACAGTGGGAAATGAAGAGGGCACAAATCTAAAAGCAGCAGCAGTATGAGATGGGGTTGAAAAAGTGGTGAGATAAGTTGGTGAACCAAGGGAGAAGAATATGGCTATAATAGTCACTGTTAGCACTTAATAGCAGAAGTTCAGGGAAAAATAAAGCACAGAAAATGCATCAGAGAAAGGGTTTACGGGGCAGTGAAAGACACAGGAATAAAAACTATGGAACACTGTAGGAGGGAACCAGGTCTTCTGTGATTTTCTTCAAAGCTGTGGTTTTCTATCACACATTGAAGAAACTTATGGATAGCTAAGACACTTAAGGTAAAGAGAATCATGGGAGAAATGCAAATAGATAGGGAGATCAGAAGGCTGTTTGCCTCATTTTTATAAATGTTAAGACTGAGGTTAATAGTTCATTCAGTGTCTGAACGTGCCAGTTAAGCTGCAACACATTAAGAGCTTAAGTTACTGTGGTTGTCACTCACCGACCCATGCCAGCAGGAGCATGGGCTTAGCAGTACCTCCGTTGCAGCCTTTCCAACTGAGCTTCCAGGGGAAGCTGACATTGGAAATTTATAAAACAACTGAAAACTGTTTGTATGCTTCCAATAAACATGCAAAACTCTTTGAATTTGCTCTCAATGGCAGGATGTCTCGGGGACGAATCAATGAGGCTTTCAGACTGGACGATAACACGCTGGAGTTTGTGGGCATACTTCCAACCTTGGCCACACCTTATGAACCACCAGTCACCATCTGGTTAATTATATTTGGGGTGGTCATTAGCCTGATTGTCATTGGAGTTATTCTCTTGATCATCACTGGTCTGAGAGATCGCAAAAAGTGAGTAATATTTTTGATATTATGATCATGACCACTGGAAGATGTCCTGATAACTGAATCGCCAGGGAGCTCACAAGTAGGCTGCCAAATCTAACTGAAGCAAGTTAAGGAATTAATGCTTATAATTCCCCTCCCACCAACAGTGATAGCTAAAGGTTCAGCTCCCTGCTTTTCAGTGCACAGCAAATTTGGCAGCTTAGTGCAATTTCCCCATCATCATCACAGCTGGATGCTGTGGCTGCAGGGAGCTATGAGGGGCTAGGCTTCTGCCAGCCTCACTGCAAGATTGATGGAGTGGCCTGCTGGGAACACAGTGCCTTCTCCAACAGCAGAGTTACCCACATTCATCAGCACTGGCAGTTTTTAGTAATCTTGTTGGAGGCTGTCCAGTAATGTAATGTTCCTTAAATATCACTGCACTAACAGCAATATAGCTGGGTTGGTTTTCTCTGTGTCTCCATTAATGGTGTTTCTAAGAATGCAGTAGGTTTGCTACAGTTCCCTTAAACCCAACACAATTCCTTTTATATAAATATTCCTATTTAAACACAGTATTATTTACAGTAGGGGATTCTGGGGATCCAGAAGGACTTGAACAGAACAGAGGCTTCTAATAAAAAACTGTATTTTCGTTACAGGAAAGAGAGAGAAAGTAAAGGTGAAGCAGGATCAAAGTGTCGAGAGGTGAACCCTTATGCTGAAGAAGGAAAAAGCAACATGGGTTTTGAGCCATCTGAAGAGACACAAACATCATTCTAGAAGATGTGGGTACACTAAGGATTTGTGGGATTTTTCATCTCACTTTTTGCAGTAGTGCCTAGCAAGGACCAAACCACTATGGATGTCATAGTGTTTTGCATAGTATCTTCTGGTTGACCACTAACTTACTCGTTCATAGACAGCATCAACTACACCTGTAGTCTATGTGGTAACTAGAAAACATGCAAAAATTGAAGATATATATGTCCTGTGGCTTTTCTATGAATTATGTGCATAATATTATACACTGCTGCTTTCCATAAGTGTGCTGTATCCAACTTCTTTTTGCTTCTTCTATAATGAGATGCAAAAACTTGGAAGTATACTGTTGTATACAGGTCAAGCCAGACATAACAATAGTTCACAAACTCCTAATGCCTGTGAGGAAAATCTTGATCATTCAAGATAGAGACCTAAAAGGGTATCTAATAGACAGTGAGAAAAAACCCACACTGACCACCAGAAGAACCTTAGTGATGAAGAACTCAATTTGTTATGGAACTGCAATTTTTGCACCTTCAGGAAATCTATATCCATGTGAAATGGATACTAGATGAAGGCTAACAAGCACTGGAACTTTGTTAGGAAGTTGTAACGTAAGTTATTTTTCTAACTGCTTGCTTGATAAGTATTGTAGAGACACATAGCCCTTGCTCCCTCAAAAAAGAAAAAAAAAAAAAGAAACTGAAAGATCTCTGTGTTATTTTATCATCCAAAAATGGAATAAACTTTCTTAAAACCAAATGATTAAAGTAGTTTTATTTTTCAGTACCTTACCACCACTATTACAAATATTGCGCTACAAATACTGCGTACTACAAACACAAATTGCACTATTATATACAGGGGGCAGTAGACTGGGGCTTGAGAGGTTCAAGTTGCACCTGAAAAAGAAATGCTCTTCACCAGGACAGTAGTGCAATACTGGAACAGGTTCTGTGTTCCATGCTCTGGGAGAGACTGTGGCATCTTCACCTTTAGAAGCGTCCAGAACCCAGGTAGACAAAGGAATGGCTGATCGAGCAGTGGGGACAGTCCCATTCTGACTGAAATGTTTGGCTGAATGACCTCCAGGCATCCCTTCCAGCCAGCATTTCTGTGATTCTGTCTCTTGTAGGACCTATGCCGTACCTGCCACCATGCCAGTACGGTTGTTCTGTCACACCAGGGTCACTGAAATGCACAAGGTATCTACTCAGTCATGCATTCTGACAAAAAGCTGGTAGCAAACACAAGCCTGCATGAAAGCATTCAACAAATACATAGGCTCTTAAAATAATGTGCCTCCAAAATGATCAGAAACTGTAGAAAGCTGGCAAACATATCTGAAAACATACAGTTGGACTCTGGACTCATAAAACACTATCTTAATGTTTCACTCTCACTTCATATTTAAGAGACAAACCCCTTAAATGAGACAATTCAGATGGTAGGCAGATGATACTGATTAACTGCAAATTAGACAGGAATGTAAAGCAATAAAAATAATTTTTTCTAAGTTGCCTACCTACATCACATATCCCATTGCCATAACATCCCCAAACCTTAGTACTTCAGCTGAACTTCTAAGATAAATAATTCAACTATATGTGGTCTTCCCACTTAATGTGTGGTAACAGAATAAGGGAATGGCAAAGCTGGAAACAATCAAGTAACATAATTAGTCATGCCAGCCATCTTCAGATCTGTTGTTAAGATTAACATTTCCATTAAAGCAAAGCTTTCATTGCAAGCAATTAATTTTAAAAGCTGTGCTATGAATCAAAAAACACTGTTCAGAATTGTCAGCACATAAAGCCACTGAAAAAAATACAGCAGGACGTTGGGAGAACAGAAATAAAACATTTATATTGAAAAAATCAACCACATGCATTAGCCCCAACAATACCTCATATCCTCTGTGCTGCAAGGGCACACTCCTTTCAGATTTTCTCTGTCTCAGCACTCTTTCTTCTCCCTTTCTCCAGGTCAGTACCCCTTGGCCCAACTTGATGCATAGGCAGCATCATACCATGCCACTACTTCTCCATCAAATGAAACCTCCCATGGCCTCCCAGGCCTGTGTAGATCCCCACAGTCATTTGAATGTCCCCAAACGCTGCTTTCCCTCAGACTTGCTCACAGCTCCCAAAGCAGACAGGGATGTGCTCTGCCAGCCACCTTACAGTGCTGGGACCAGGCAACGCCAGCGAGCACAGTGCTGGGACCTCTGGCTTAATTTCCTTCTCCTCTCTCCCCACCTGCCTGCACCAGGCATTTCTTACTTTTTACATTCAGGTGAGCTCAAACTGGAGCTGTAGAAGTGTCCCTGATAGGGTAGAGCCAGTTCCATCACAGAAAGGGCAAGCAGATGTGACTTGGACTCTTAAAGGCATCACACACTGAACTAGCTCGAATATAAGGAGAGAGGAGAGTAGTTTTTTAGACTCTATTTTAAAACCCCTTTATTTTATACATACTAGATCAGCATTTTATAAACGTCAGTGTCTAAGTTTAGATGCCTCACTTATGTAGCTTCAGATGTATTTGGTATCTCTAGACTTTCTGTAGTTAGCACTAATTTGTGCAGTGCTGTGCACATTTGAAAGTCAGGTGCTCTTATTTGTTAAAGTCAGAAGCCAAATTTCACCTCCTCAGTAGTAAAGTATTTGGCAAAGTAATTATATTAATAGCATTTTTAGTTCTCTTCAGGTTTTATAGAGATCAGCAGATTTACCATTTGCTATTGCAATGACTAAGGAATTCTGCATAAAACTTTTTTTTTTCTCTATTTTTACCTGTAGCAGGAAGCAATAATGCTCTAGTAAACACCTCATATATTGCTAAGTTGCAGATATCTTAGATATGTAGCTTAGAATAAATTTGAAATCAAATATACACCTTGAACTGAAACTTAAGTCAATAGTGCTTGTAAGCAAACATATAATATTTTACCAGTAATAATTTCTTAGTAATTGAAAGCAAGGCTGTAACTATCTGTGTTTCTGTCACTTGCAGCAGTTCTAAATTTGACTTACTTCAGGCATTGGTTTTAAGTGATTACAGAGAAAAAACACATTCAGGTGAGTTACGATAATCAGAAAACCTAACAAGCATATATTTCCTTGTTTACGTTTCCAGTTAAGGCCAAATAATGACTGCTTGAAGCACTGAAGGAGTGTACACAAATAGAATATATATCTCAGTGTCTGAGAAGTCTTTTGAGACGATGTTAACAAAATAATTACATTTTACCTCAGTATCCCTGCAAATTCTGTCACCTACAGAGTGTCACAAAAGCTTTCTCTGTATGCTTCTTTCCTCAATATGCTGATTAAATGAGAAGAATGCTAACATACAGAATAATAGGGATAGCTAATGTCAGGCAGATTTCAGATTTAGTTCTCATACAGAAGACAGATGATATGGAACCAGTATGCAGAGTCTTTTTTTTCAAGCTCTGTTGTCTTCTCTCAGTGCCTCAAAAAAAGATAAAAGCTGCTAAAAGGCAAGGCACTTTTCTGGTAGCTAAATGAAGCAAAGATGATGGATAAGGTTATTTAATTTTGAAATCATTCAGGAACTGTAATTTGCATTAGTTTTTCCTGATTTTAGCATGCAGAAATTTGCAGAGACAGTGATGACTATGAGATAATGAAAATTAAATTACCTTTTATATATGTCTTATATTGTTATAGTTTAAACTTCTTTCTTTGCATTAACATTTCCTCAAATGTAACTTATTTTTCTTGTTTTTTTGACAATTATATTAAAAAACCACTAAACATCACTGTCATTTCATGGTATCACTACTAATGTGCCACACAGTTCTTTGTTGCTGGTGAGAAACAAGTCATGGTCCACAGACAGCTGAATAAAATTTCGATGAAGAGGAACAATAAATCAGGATAATTCTTGGTAGAGAAGATGCAGGTGTCAAAATAAAATGAGCATGATCAGCATCTGACTTACAACTCCTAGAAGACTCACTGATAAGGTAACACATCCTTGTCATTCTAAGGGTGGGGTTGCTTCACAGAACTTTAGCTATCTAAAGAGGCAGAGGTATCATCTACATTTGCTGTTTAAGACCGCTGTATAAGAAAGCAGATATATTTTATTCTGTGGTGGCTGAGATAGAAAAGATAAATGACCACGGAGAGGTACCAGTAATGGTCCTGTAACCATGGAAAGAATCAAGGCAGTTAGCTAGCTCAGCACCCAAATTTTAAACTATTAAATTAGATGAAAAGAATCTCATCCTGTGTATCATGTTGATGTTGAAGCACACTTATTGTTATTTGCTAAATAAATGGTTCTGATAAAAGGGAGCCAATCTTCCTTCATGGCCTGTTTCCTCTACTAACATATAGAATGCACTATGTACAAGCAATGGCTTTTATAAGGGGTATTTTCCACTATGAACATTAGTTCAGCTATCAAGAGCGGATCCTAGTGACCCTTATTATTTTCTTTTCTCCAGTTTGTATGTGGAGATTTACATACCTCATGCCAGCAGTTGTACATTATCTAGTAGATGATGTCTGAAACCAGTTGTGTTCTATAAAGTCTGTCTCCTTGAGAAACTTTCTCGGTCACCTTCATGTTATCATAAACCTTGTAGGGGTGCTTTCCCAAAGTGACACCTCCCACATTAAGATACCTGCAAAAATTTTCATGGCAATGGAAGACAAAAAATGAAAGTCAAGACATGGAAGATTAGTCCTTTTTCCCAGAACAAGACACACATGCAACATGTGACTGAGCAGACTTTAGAGAGAATACAGTCCAAAGAAAAAGTACAGATATGACTGACAAATGTGATTCTGTACACAAATATAAAACAACTTCTACTGCAGAAGAAAGTAAAATTAAACGATAAAGACAGTTATAAAATATATCTAACGTAGTCAATGATGGATAAAGTAGTCAATGATGGAGAAATCCCAAGACATAGCTATCCATGGACTGAGCTTTTTTACAAAATCCATTCAAACATCCCCTTATGTATGTGAATGTACACAGAGAGAGGGGAAAAAACTCAAAATGACAGCTATAGGTATCTATGTTTTTCTAGACTAATAGGAAAGATTGTTACTGATTTTTTTTTTTCTGTGGGACATATCAGAAAGATAGCCAAATACTTCATAGTGTCAGCTACACATGCCTGAAAACACAGGATTATACTGAAGCAATAGAAACACTGGATAACATCATAATCATTAATTCATAATGATAGCTTTTACAAGAAACAATTTTTGTTGTAACTGAACATATGTGATAATCATGCCAACCCTAAAGTGAAAAAAAAGTGAAGTATTTATTTCATGGTGATATGTAATACTGTCAGCAATGATTGCAGCGTCTGTAAAGAAAGAGGCTAAACACGCACACGCACACATACACTGCTTTCACAACTAGTTCTTCTTTATTCACCCAAGCATGGTAATATATAGCATACAGATACAGGTCTGAGCCATGAAGCCAAATAGCAACTACATCATTCCCAGTGACTGTTTTCAGTCACTATAAATTCCATTCTATAAACAATCACTCCCCAGGCTGCTTCCCATCCCGACCTTGCACCCAAACGCTCTCTGGCTTACTCAAGACCCAGGTACACTATCAACAATTATTCTCAAGACTGAAGCATTGTAATATCACAGTCGGATCAGAATAAAATGGTATCTGAATCCCAGCTTTCCCTGATGAGAAAATTTAAACAACAAGGTTATTTATTCTCTGACATCTGCTTTTGGGATATGAATACATTAGTTCTTTAGCCTTTTAAGGACTCATTAGTTAAAACCAACCAAACAAGAACTGATGGATTTTGCTCTCCCCTTGCTTCCACTGCATTAATGGATAGTGTTTAAATGCGGAAAGATCGTCCAAAGAAAATTAATGTTTCTCATTGAAATTAATGCCAATATTGAAGTTAACAACAATATAGCCTGAAGCAAGGATTTCATCAATAAGAGCAAGAAGAAAAAGTATCGCCAGAACATCCAACTTCTGATTTAATCGGATATATTATAAATAACCTGTAAAGTGCATGAATGAGCTGTTTCTCTTGCAGCTGTTAATACTGGGAGACAGGCTTAAGTTAAAGATAAGAAGAAGCCCAGTATTTTGAAATAGTTTTGTCTGCTTTATTCACCATTGTTCAGTGTCAAGAAAAGTGGGTTGCCAATCTTTCGTCAACTTGACAGCTACAAAAAAATTTCCTGCTTTAGGAGCAAACCCATGTAAGCAGAATTTAAGCACATTCACAAAAGGCTCCCTTTGATACCTTTTGCAGATTTTTAGAAACACTGAACAGATTCCAGGGATTTGGAAATCATAGCTTGAAAACCACTGAAGTAGAAGTTCAAATGTTTGAAATTCCTGGGTAGAAAGTGATCTGCAAACACATTTTATTTTTGCTGAGATACACAGTCCTAGTTTACTCACTCTCTTCCACAGCTGGCTTATGCACGCAGTCCACTCTGACCTCTGTGACTAATAGAAAAGCTTTTTTGAGTTGGGCAGCACTGATTTGTGGTCTAGATACACCAAAGATACTGTTTGATCTCCACTGCCAACAGTTTAGTCTACCATATTAAACACACAAATGGTAAACAGGGAGTGGGCAGTTTTTATGTGCCTAGAAGAAAAACAGTATAGTTAGAAAAATCTGAAGAGGATAGGGCTTGGATGCATAAAACTATTAACCAAGAATATAAGCTGTAAATGCTTTTTATATTCCTTAAGTGTATAAATGTCTAGCATTTCTGCTTAGTAAGTTGAGGAAGTCCAAACATAGTGGCATATATGCATATGTATTTATACGTCAAATTCCATACATACCAAAGGCTCATACATCTGACTTGCTGCTAAATTTGGTGTAATGAAAAGCTTCTGGTGCTGACCACTTTACTGGGAACTTGGTTCCTAGTGAACTTATATACTGGTCATCCAGAACATATCTACAAGGCAAGAACCAAACTTGGTTGTGACTGGCCTGATAAGGAATTGGCTGGATGGTTGCACTCAAAGAGTTGTGGTCAATGGCTCAAATATCCAAGTGGAGATTTGAATCCTGCAATGTCTGCTTGAGTTTTAGCACAAGCAGCACAGCTGAAGTCAGACTACCATCACACCTGGAGTTCAGATTACAGAACTTTTGCAGAGCTGGGCATGCTTGCTCCCTGTGCCTTTTAAGTGAGCCAGTATCACAGTATCACAGTATCACAGTATGTTAGAGATTGGAAGGGACCTCAAAAGATCATCTAGTCCAATCCCCCTGCCAGAGCAGGAACACCCAGATAAGGTTACACAGGAATGTGTCCAGGCGGGTTTTGAATGTCTCCAGAGAAGGAGACTCCACAACCTCCCTGGGCAGCCTGTTCCAGTGTTCTGTCACCCTCACTGAGAAGAAGTTTCTTCTCAAGTTTAAGTGGAACCTCTTGTGTTCCAGTTTACACCCATTACCCCTTGTCTTATCATTGTTAGCCATTGAGAAGAGCCTGGCTCCATCCTCATGACACTCCCCCTTTATATATTTATATACACTAATAAGGTCACCCCTCAGTCTCCTCTTCTCCAAACTATAGAGACCCAGCTCCCTCAGCCTTTCCTCATAAGGGAGATGCTCCACTCCCTTAATCATCTTTGTCGCCCTGCGCTGGACTCTCTCCAGCAGGTCCATGTCCTTCTTGAACTGAGGGGCCCAGAACTGGACACAATATTCCAGATGCGGTCTCACCAGGGCAGAGGAGAGAGGAAGGAGGACCTCTCTCGACCTACTGACCACCCCCCTTCTAATACACCCCAGGATGCCATTGGCCTTCTTGGCCACAAGGGCACAGTGTTGGCTCATGGTCATCCTGCCGTCCACTAGGACCCCCAGGTCCCTCTCCCCTACACTGCTCTCTAACAGGTCGTTCCCCAACCTATACTGGAACCTGGGGTTGTTCCTGCCCAGATGCAGGACTCTACACTTTCCCTTGTTATATTTCATCAAGTTTCTCCCTGCCCAACTCTCCAGCCTGTCCAGGTCCCGCTGGATGGCAGCACAGCCTTCTGGCGTGTCAGCCACTCCTCCCAGCTTAGTGTCATCAGCAAACTTGCTGACAGTACACTCAATTCCCTCATCTAAATCATTGATGAATATATTAAATAATACTGGTCCCAATACTGACCCTTGAGGCACTCCACTAGATACAGGCCTCCAACTGGACTCCGCCCCATAGACTACAACTCTCTGGCTTCTCTCCTTCAGCCAGTTTGCAGTCCACCTCACCACCTGATCATCCAGACCACACTTCCTCAGTTTAGCTGTGAGGATGCTGTGGGAGACCGTGTCAAATGCTTTGCTGAAGTCAAGGTAGACCACATCCACCGCTCTGCCATCATCCATCCACAATGTTATTTCCTCATAAAAGGCTATGAGGTTGGTCAAGCATGACTTCCCCTTGGTAAAGCCATGTTGACTGCCCCTCATAACCCTCTTATCCTTGACATGCCTTAAGATGGCATCAAGGATAAGGTGTTCCATCACTTTCCCAGGGATGGAGGTGAGGCTGACCGGTCTATAGTTACCCGGGTCCTCCTTCTTGCCCTTTTTGAAGACTGGAGTGACATTTGCTTTCCTCCAGTCCTCAGGCACCTCTCCCGTTTCCCAAGACTTGGTAAAGATGACGGAGAGTGGTCTAGCAATGACTTCTGCCAGTTCCCTCAGCACCCGCGGGTGCATCCCATCTGGACCCATGGATTTATGGATGTCCAGATTGCTCAACTGGTCCCTAACCCATTCCTCATGGACTAAGGCAAACCGCTCCAGTGACCTGACTTCATCTGAGGTCTCAGGAGTACAGGGCTCTTCAGGACTGCCTCCGGCAGAATAGACAGAGACAAAGAAGGCATTCAATAACTCTGCCATCTCAGTATCTTCTGTCACCAGGGCACCCATCCCATTCACCAGTGGGCCAACCTTGCCTCTGGTGTTAGTTTTATCAGCTATGTATTTGAAAAAGCTCTTTCTGCTGTCCTTGACCCCTCTGGCCAGATTTAATTCTAAGGAGGCCTTAGCCATCCTAGCTGCCTTCCTACATCCTCTAGCAGCAGCCTTATATTCCTCCCAAGTGGCCAGCCCCTCCTTCCATGACCTATAAACTCTCCTCTTCCACTTGAGCATACCCAGCAGTTCCTTATTTAGCCACGCAGGTCTCTTGGCCCTCTTCCTTGACTTCCTACGTGTCGGGATGCTCTGCTCTTGAGCTTGGAATAAGCAATTCTTGAATGTCAACCAACTATCTTGGGCCCCTTTACCTTCAAGCAGCCTTGCCCATGGGACTTCCCCTAGCAATTGCTTGAAAAGGCCAAAGTTTGCCCTGCTAAAGTCCAGGGTTGCAATTCTACTTGCTATTGTACTGGTCCTACCACACAAGATCCTGAATTCCACCATCTCGTGGTCGCTGCAACCAAGGCAGCCCTCAACCTTTACTGCTTCGACCAGACCCTCCTTGTTAGTGAGGATGAGATCCAGCAGCGCTCCTCTCCTGGTTGGCTCATCCACCATTTGCATGAGGAAGTTATCATCCATACACTGGAGGAACCTCCTGGACTGTGGCTGGGTTGCTGAGTAGTCCTTCCAGCAAACATCAGGGAAATTAAAATCCCCCACGACGACCACGTCCTGTGACTGTGAGGCTGCTCTCAGCTGCCTGTAGAAGGCCTCATCAACTTCCTCACCCTGATCTGGTGGCCTGTAACAGACACCCACAACAGTATCGCCCCTGCCAGCCTGCCCCTTAATTCTCACCCACAGACTCTCAACTCGCTCGTCCTCTGTCCCTGGACAGAGCTCAGTACATTGCAGCTGCTCTCGCACATAAAGAGCAACCCCACCACCCCGCCTGGCTGGCCTGTCTTTCCTGAAAAGGACATAGCCCTCCATGAGTATATTCCAGTCATGCGAGCTGTCCCACCACGTCTCTGTAATTGCCACCAGATCATAATCTCCTGACTTAACACAGGTCTCCAACTCCTCCTGCTTATTTCCCATGCTGCACACATTGGTGTATAGGCATTTCAAGGAGGGAGCTGAGCTCACCAATTTCACCCTAGGATTATAGGAGGCCTCCCAGTCTTCATCAATCCTAGAGTGCTGCCCCACTGGGGCAAGCCCAGTTACAACCCCATCCCCCTTCGAATCTAGTTTAAAGCTCTCCAAATGAGCCCTGTATGTAACAGTGGTGTCAAGGGGGAGGACATGGGGCACTGGCAGCAGCAAAGGCTGCAAGTAATAAAAAGTGCTTTTCTAATTGGCTGCAATAATGTTTAAATTTTCTAACAAATAACATTGACACATGTCACAAATAAGCCCTACATGAATGTTCCAATAGAGATATTTATCTTCTGTACTGAACAGGTTACATTTACAGAGTTCTACTGCATAGCACGGAGATCACTCTACATGGAGTGATGAGGCAATGGCCTTATGGCCATCCAGTCCCTTTTACAGTGAAGCACTTAGGCACATTAGTGTTGATTTCAGTGCACCAGTGTCCTGGGTTCAGCAGTGGCAGTCAGTTTTTCTCCTTCTTAGTAGCTGTTGCAGCACTGTGTTTTTGACTTTCAGCCTCGGAACAAAGCTGATAACACTGATGTTTAGACTGACCAAGGACTTTGTGAGTCTCATGCTCTGCCAGGGAGGAGGAGGGGCCGGGAGGAAGCAGGGACAGGACGCCTGACCCAAACTAGCCAAAGAGGTATTCCATACCACAGCACGTCATGCCCGGGGATGTAACTGGGAGCTACCCGGAAGGGCACGTCCTCTTTTCGGTCGGGCTCTTTTCCGGCGAGCGGTATCATATTTTCTTCCCTTGTTATTTCTCTTATCATTATTATTATTGGTGGCAGCAGTAGTGATTTGTGTTATACCTGAGTTACTGGACTGTTCTTATCTCAACCCGTGGGAGTTACATTCTTTCGATTCTCCTCCCCATCCCTCTGGGGAGTGGGGGGGGGGGGGGGGGGAAGTAGACTGCGTGGTTCTGATTTACGGCCTGGGCTTAAACCACGACAGTTCTTTTTGGCGCCCAACGTGGGGCACGAAGGGTTGAGATAACGACAGATCTGACCGGAGTGTGTCTAATCGTATTTGTGATAAGCATTCAGTGTTTTGGATTAATAGTCACTCGTCACAATGCTGATTTATTGGCTCTCAAAGTTGTTGTTTTTGATCTCACAGTCTCAATATGCCGTAGGTTACTTAGAGCCGGTATTTGCTGTGTTGGTGTTTTTCAAGTGTGGGGCTTGGGCTAAGGTTGTTGTCTCGTTGTATTTTGTGGCGACATGGCACCCCAGAGAGAATTGAATCAGACAATGGGACTCATTTCCGGAATAACCTTATAGACACTTGGGCCAAAGAGCATGGCATTGAGTGGGTATATCACATCCCCTACCATGCACCAGCCTCTGGGAAAATCGAACGGTATAATGGGCTGTTAAAAACTACACTGAGAGCAATGGGTGGGGGAACTTTCAAGCATTGGGATACACACTTACCAAAGGCCACCTGGTTGGTCAACACCAGAGGATCTGCCAACAGGGCTGGCCCAGCCCAGTCAGAACTTTTACATATTGTAGAGGGGGACAAAGTTCCTGTGGTGCACATGAAGAATTTGCTGGGGAAGACAGTCTGGGTTATTCCTGCTTCAGGTAAAGGCAAACCCACTCGTGGGATTGCTTTTGCTCAGGGACCTGGATATACTTGGTGGGTAATGCAGGAAGATGGGGAAGTCCGATGCGTACCTCAAGGGGATTTGATTTTAGGGGAAAACAGACAATGAACTCAATTGTACGCTGTTGCCTGCTATAGCCATCAACTAGAAGTCTGCAGGGCACCAGCGACTGGCCCTGACTTCCCTCCGACCATCATCCCAACAGAGAATGAACTTTGATAGAACCGGATGAGTTCTACAGTAAAGGAACGATCAGCATCAGCAGACAACGATCCAACACTGCACACAGCTTCTCCTGCTCTGAAAGACTGTTATAAGAGATGGAGCCCAACATCATGAACCGAACGGACTCAGTAGCTTTATAGGAATTGGTCCGTGCACTAAGATAACAATGCACTGAAATGAGAGTGAGGGTATATGGAAAATGTGGGATCTGAGCATGACGTGAATGGTATGGAATAAGGGGTGGATACTGTCCTGGGTTCAGCAGTAGCAGTCAGTTTTTCTCCTTCTTAGTAGCTGTTGCAGCACTGTGTTTTTGACTTTCAGCCTCGGAACAAAGCTGATAACACCGATGTTTAGACTGACCAAGGACTTTGTGAGTCTCATGCTCTGCCAGGGAGGAGGAGGGGCCGGGAGGAAGCAGGGACAGGACGCCTGACCCAAACTAGCCAAAGAGGTATTCCATACCACAGCACGTCATGCCCGGGGATGTAACTGGGAGCTACCCGGAAGGGCACGTCCTCTTTTCGGTTGGGCTCTTTTCCGGCGAGCGGTATCATATTTTCTTCCCTTGTTATTTCTCTTATCATTATTATTATTGGTGGCAGCAGTAGTGATTTGTGTTATACCTGAGTTACTGGACTGTTCTTATCTCAACCCGTGGGAGTTACATTCTTTCGATTCTCCTCCCCATCCCTCTGGGGAGTGGGGGGGGGGGGGGAGGGGGGAAGTAGACTGCGTGGTTCTGATTTACGGCCTGGGCTTAAACCACGACAACCAGCTTAAGCTTACTGTGTATTGCTGAACTGGGTTGTGAAGTGGTGCAGAAACCCAGCAACCTTTAGGAAAATATTTATAGGATTCAGGTGGGGAGGGAGAAGGTCATCTGGGAGTCGAACTAGAAAAAAAGACATGTTAGGGGTGGGAAAGGAAGAAGTGAGCCCTTCAGCATCACTAATGGGATTTTTTTTCTATGTCAAAGCACATCTTAGAGGTTCAAAAAGGAAGCCAAAACCAGTTAACATTCACGGTGATCTGGATGGGAAAGATAACTCTGTCCAGGAGACAAAATGGTCTCAAGATACCTTATAGCCAAGACTGGCTTCTCAGAGAACTAATCTGTTGGTTTTCTGGCAGTTCCAAAAGCTGGTAGATTTTCCATCAGCAGAGTAGATGATACTTCCTTTGTTATGAATTTACACGTTCAGGCTCACCTCCCTTGTAAGTTGTCTGTAGTGTCAGTGCTTGCATAACAGCCTTTCTCTCCGCTGGGGCAGGAATAGTCCCTACCTATGTCTATAATGACTTAATTCTTCAGCACTTGTAAAAATGTAGAACCTTATGAAATGGAGTTAAAATTGGGTAAAATATTTGAAATTATTATGGTGAGAATGGAAAATATGTACACACACATGTGTGACATACACACACGGTCATAGAGCACTATAGTGAGTTTCATATCTTTGGGAAATCAGATAAATTGCAGCACTTCAGGCTGAAGAAAATAATTCTTGTCTTTTGTTGATCTGAAAGGTTGAGAGTTTGAGTTGTTTGAGGAGTACTAATAATATTGTATTAAATCAAGAATTTTGGAAATTAATTAGATATTCTAATATTTTCAGGCTTTCTTTGTCTCAAAGTATTTGCAAGACTACCACAGTATTGCCAACTTTGTGGTTTTCAGTCCATTCTGAAACTTCAGTGGAAATTACATCTAAATGTGAAAAAACACACCCTAAACCTTCCTCTAAAAAGAACAGAAGAGCCTGAACCATGGATGCAGGTTTCAAGTCAGATTTTCCTCTCTCCCATGCCATGCTGTAGCAGTTGTCACTCAGCCCTATTACAAACAAATCACTCTGTTGGTACACAGATTTGAGACAGCTTTGTTTGCAGACAGCTGGGATGCCTGCTGTAATTTCCCAATGGCATTTAAATAGTCTTCTATTTATAAAGTATCACTTTATACACTGGACCTCTATGGGAGATCCCACTGAGATCTTGAGAGCTGATGTTCCTCCCTTTTGAGTGCAGAGGGATCTAAGGATTTTTTTTTTATTATTATTTTCAAAAAAGAATTTAGGGGGTTTTTTTTGTTTCTTTTTTGTGGGTCTTTTCGGGGATTATTTTTTTGATTTTTTTTTTTGTTTTGTTTGGTCGTTTTTTGGGGGTTTGTTTGTTTGTTTTTTGTTTGTTAGGTGTTTTGTTTGTGTGGTTTTTGGTTTTTTTCGTTCAGCATCTCTCTGCGTAGAATGAATCTTTTGAACCTTTTCAAGGTGTAGTGGTTTGTTCCTGTACCAAATGGCAGTGTAGCTCTGCTGGCATTATCCACTTTCTTAACACCCACTCAGAAGCGTCAAGTCTGATATGTGATAAGTTACCATTCTTCTTCTGCTTTCATAAATATCTTTCCGTCATTTCTTTCCATTCTTCTTCTGCTTTCATAAATATCTTTCCGTCATTTCTTTCCTAATCCATAGACACTCTCAGTATGCTTTCTTTTCCATTTTGCATTCTACAGGATGCAGATGGCAAGATAGAGATATGACTTTTGTAATTCTTTCTGCATTTTTAGTAATATAGCTGAAAAATCACTCTAAGAGTAGTCTTGTGACATAACATGAAATTAGAAGTCCTTTCCAACCCTAACTACCCTATTCTAACCCTAACTACTCTATGATCCTATGAAGTGTGTACTCAAACAATATGAAATAAATACTATCCTATAACATGTTTCCTAAACTACACTCTAAATATATCCTATATCCTATGACGTGTTTCCTAAAATATATCCTAAATATATCCTAAAGTATATCCTAAAATTTGTTTCAGAAACATAGTAGGAATAATACACACAGTAATAAATAACAGTAATATATAATGGTAACAAACATAGTAATAAACATAATAATAAGCATAGCAATGAACACAGTAATAAATGTAGTAACAAACACAATAACAAACACAGTAATAAACAAGTGGCCCAGCATAAGTGTTGTGCCCTCTGTCCCACTCAGATGATCCTCACGGCCATGTGTGAGATGGAGTTCAGAGGCCAGCTCCCCACTTGGGGAGATGGGCCAGCGAGTAGGCATTTGCTGGGAGAGCTGACAAGTGAGCCAGCAAGGCCTCCTGCAAGGTCTGGGATGGGTCTGAGGGCGCTGCTCTGACTCTGGAGCGAGCTGGTGGAACTTTCCAGACAGAGCAGAAGGACAGGGTGACGCTGTCCTTGCTGCTGCCGAGGTGGTGCTGGGGCCGCAGGGCAGAACTGGAAGCCCAGGCAGCAGAGACCATCTGGGGAATCCAAGCAGCACAAGGAAATTGGCACCTACAAGGGCACACTCAGAAAGTGCTGATGAAGCCATGAGGGCAAGAGCAAGTGGAACTTGACCCCTGCTTTTTTTGGAAGTATGCTGTAAAAGGGGTCATGCCTAGCACAGGAGAGAGGCACCTGACACCCATGTTCCCCCAAGGGCATGTACATGCCCCTGTTTAGGACCATCCTGTTCACCTCAGGGATCACAGAATCACAGAATCCCAAGGGTTGGAAGGGACCTCAAAAGATCATCTTGTCCAACCCCCCTGCAAGAGCAGGGTAACCTAGAGTACATCACACAGGAACTTGTCCAGCCGGGCCTTGAATATCTCCAACGTAGGAGACTCCACAATCCCCCTGGGCAACCTGTTCCAGTGCTCTGTCACTCTCACGGTAAAGAAGTTTTTCCTGATGTTCACATGGAACCTCTTATGCTCCAGTTTACATGCATTACCCCTTGTCCTATCACTGGACATCACTGAGAAAAGCCTAGCTCCATCATCCTGACACTCACCCTTTACATATTTGTAAACATCGATGAGGTCACCCCTCAGTCTCCTCTTCTCCAAGCTAAAGAGACTCAGAGTTTTGAAAGATGGAAAACAGGATCTGCTATATACTTGGGTGCCTTGCTCTTCTTCCCCTGTTTGGATTTACTCAGTTGCCCATCCCCGGCAGCTCGGTTGCCAGCCTTCTCTTCTTAATGACCAGTTGCCCATCGCTCCCCTCTTCACAGGTTGCTCTTCGCATTCAGGTGTCCCGTGAAGAACCAGGCAACCTTTCCATTCAATAGTATAGCTAGACAGGTGAAGCCATGATTACCTTGAACCCAGCAAAGCTAGGTAGTTTTACTTTCTCTCCCTGGAAGAGCTCTTCAGGTGTTCACTTTTGGGAGCAATGGGAAGCACCTGCAACGGCAATGTGTAAGTTAGCAGGGGGCAAGGTCCTCCCTGCCCAATTGGTGCCCTAGCTCTGAAAGGCACATTCCTTGAATAGGTTTGCTCAGCTCAGGTGAGCCAGCTGTGGTGGGATCACCGCACAAAGAGGGATGGCCAATCTGCATCAGCCTTGCTTTGCACTTTGGCAGAGCTGCAGGCTGATGGATGACCGTACTTGTCCCTGCAGCAGCAGCCCCACCTTCTGAGGGGGGAGGCTTTTGTTGTCACACTGTTGGTGTGCTTCACTTACCTCTGCTCTTTTTGGTGCCCTCTGCAGTGCTGATGGCTCCTCATCCCCCTCGCTGGCCAGCCCAGCCACCTCCTCCCCAAGGAGTTCTTCCTATTGTTCTATGAGGAACTGCACGAGCTGTGTCACCTGCACACAGCAAAGCTCTGGTTTCACCGAGGAGGCTGATAAGGGTTCAAACAGCCTTTCCCAGTCTGATCCATGCTTCTGTGCAGGAAGGTGCAGCCACGGAGCTGCTCTTCCCAGCTGCTGATGGGAGGAGGCAGCCAGGGCCGTCTGAGCAGCAAGGCCAAGGTCGGCTGGGAAGGCTGTAGCCAGGAAGTGAACATAGTGTACCTTCCCTGTCTCCTGCCAGGACATCCAGGGGGAGCTCATGGTGGGGGCTGATGAGGTTTAGCCCCAGGCAGATGGCCAGGTTCGTAGCTGTCAACTTGCTCAGGGCCAGGTTCCTGGTGATGTTATGGAGCAGGGACAGCAAGTGCTGAAGCAGGAGCATGTTGGCCTCAGGTAACTTGCTGGCCACCCAGAGGGAACAGAAGCACAGCATTAATGAAGTTGGTGTTGACAACACAAGTCTCCCAGGCTGATCTCACCCAAGGCCACTGCCTGGTCTATGGTGGAGGGACTGCCTTCTCTGAGATACAGCCACCTCCCTCCCTCCCTGCCCTTCTGAAAGAGGCCCTTGCTGGAGCAAGCCCCAGTGCCTGCAGAAAATGATTCCCAGAGAGAAATGATTTTCTGTCACTCTTTCTCCCCAAATCCAAACCCCACAGCAGTAGGAGGTGGCTTGCATAAACCATGGCTATTTCAGACAGGACATTGCTTTGCAGGCAAGTCCCGGCCTGTGCCAGTAGCTGCGGAGCAGGCAGGCTGCTGCCACACTTACTCTTTCAGTGCTGCCAGCCTCTCCTGCCTGCTGGTCTTCTGAAGGGCACTCATCCACTCCTCGTATAGCTGGATGTCAAGGAGCTTGAAGTGGATCTTGCAGAGGAGGTCTTGCAATGCCAAGGGCTCCGTGTGAGGCTTTGGCCACTGCCCCCAGGAGCACCCGCAGCATCCCCAGCCCCTCTGGCTCATGAGCAGGTGACTGGGTTTCCACTTGTGCTCCTGCAGGTGCCCATCAGCACCAAGAGAGCCGGGGGCTGCTGGGCTCCAGGTCAGCAGGGCTCACCTTGAAGTTGACAGCCAGCAGCAGCACAGGCTAGCTCTCAAGGTGGACCACAACCCTGCTGTAGAGGGCCTCTCTGATCTCACGGGAGGCGTGCTCGCTGACTGCCTGCCGGAAGATCCCCTCTGTGGATGGCCCATGCTTTTCAGCAGAACCAGCAGGTCCTGAGGGCTCAGAGGACAGTTGCTGTACTGGAGACAGGTCCTAAGGTAGGTGCTGGGGACAGCCTCTCTCTGGAGCAGCCAGTGGGATGGGATGGGATGGGATGGGATGGGATGGGATGGGATGGGATGGGTGGACCCCCTGGCCAGGCTGGCTTACCTGGATGGACTGGGGCAGTATGCCATCCTGTCGGCAGAGAGCTGCCAAGGGCTAGCCAAAGAGAGCCTCTGCACCAGCAGAGCCTGACAGCCCCAGTGCCTCTACTGCAGCTGAGGACCCTGGCCACACAAATGGCCAGGGCAGCTGCCTCCTGCTCCTATGGATCCCACTGCTGCCAAGGGAAACAGAGCAAAGAGCTGTGGAGGAGAAGCACCAGGAGAGTGCTCCCAGACTTGGGAGCTGTCCCCACCCCCACCGCTCAGGGCATGGGAGAGGTGGTGGCACTTGGGAATGAGGGGCCCTGGGGCTCAGCTCCTGCCTGCCGCAGAGCAATGGGGATGGATGTGCCCTGTGGGAAGGGCAACGTCGTAGCACACTTGCCCACCTGCAAAAGCAGGACAGAAGGGCCATCCTGCCCCTCTTCTCCAAACTCAGCATCCACGTGGCCACATCCACCTCGATTTCCAGAGGTGATGGGAGGTGGCTCCTGCTTGGCACCAGCCTGCAAGAAATGCACTGTGCTCACCAAGCAGCCTCGCAGCAGACCAGGCCCCTGGTGAGCTGCATCAGGCCCTGGCTCTGTGTGAGAGGTGGGGTTGGATGAGATTGTAATGAAAGTGACCCTGACCTGAGCCTGGTGCTGGAGCATCTTCTCCAGGCTGCTGGCATCCAGTGTTGAATCCTGGGCAATGGGAAAAGAGCAGAAGATGAGGAGCGACGAAGTTGATGCTGGGCTGGGGCAGGCCCTGGGGCCAGGGCTGTGGCAAGAGGGACGCTTACAGAATTGTGGCCACTCAGCTCCTTGAGCACCAGCTTGATGGAGGGCAGCTGAGTGATCCGGGCTCCCTGCACTCCTTCAGGAGGTCTGTGCATAGGGAAAGGGCAGAAAAAGAGCTGTGTGAGACCCAAGCCAGTTCTTCCCTCTGCTGCCAGCCTGAGGGGTGCTTCCATGCTGCTCGGAACAGCTGGTACCACCCGGCAGTGGAGCCGGAGCAGCAGCAGTGGCGAGGATGAGGCTGGGTGGGTGTTGGCTGGATACAGCTGGATGAAGCAGCTCTGCCAGCTGTGTCCACTCAGCAGTGGGGCACCTCTGCCTGCAGCTGTGCAATTCTTCAGTATGACAAAGGAAAGCAACTGTATTGGCTGTGAATACGTTAGATCAAGTTCCACCCAAGCTTTCCTAAAATGTGTTTCAATATTTAGAGTATTCGGTATTGGAAGAGAGTCATCATAATGCTGAGAAATACCATAAGCCAAAGCAAATTAAGTAGAAAGAGCATATGGGATTACCAGCTGAGTTGTGCTGATGGTAGTGTATAAGCTTGGGAATTGATTCAAACAGTAATTTTTAGCGAGGTAATACTTTTTCTCAGGAGTTTTATGCACATGGTAATGTTTGATTGTTCCTTTTTTACTTCAGAAAAGCATAGAATCATAGAATAGTTTGCCTTGGAAGGGACCTTCAAAAGTCATCTAGTCCAACTCCCCAAAGTGTAGCACATATCAAAGCCTTGGAAAGTGCCCTCCAGCCCGTGTGCTAATAGATCAGTTGGCTGCCGAATGAACTGCCACATACCAGCTGCCCAAATAACAATGTAGTAGATGTTACCAGGAAGACTGTTACATTTGCCTTGATCTGATTTCTGCCCCCCCCCCCCCCCCCCCCAACACCAGCTGGCTATGTAATACAGGCTTCCAGGGTGTTGGAGACTTCTGCTGCATGCTCTAATGTATGCCCCATAGCACGCTCTTAGCAATAGTACACATTCTTTGGATACTCACTCTGGAACCTTGCTGTATACAGACACAGTATACATGCTTGCTTGGCTAGATTTCCAGACCATAAAAGCACCTTCTTTTCCCTAATTCAAAGGAGAAATAAATCAAAAAAGAGTTACAAGGATCAGTGAGGTTGGGATTCATTTCAGTGAACTTTAGGCTTTTATACTGTAATATCCACAAAGGAGGGAAGATGACATGACTCATCTGACCTCCTTTAAGGACTTCATTAGAACAAGGTGAATTATGCCTGAGAAATATTTCTTTCCACTAAAAGGCAGGTCTAGATAGCTGGTTGTGGTATCACACTGGAGCAAACAATGCAAGCCTAGAAGTAAAACCAAAAGGCAGAGCTTTGAGGGGAAATGCACTCAGTGTGGCTTTATTCCAAGCTTATCTTGGAGGTGCCTCATTTATTCACTTACGTGGAAGTGTCATTTTTTGAGATGTGTTTGTTGATATCAATTTAGAAGAAGAATTTCTAGTACTTTGTAATACTACATCCATTTGAAGTGCATCAGCATCCTCTAGCTACACAGTGTAGTGAAGACAACACACACATTTCCATTGTTGTTCAATGTTCATTGTTTTTCAACAAACATTTCCACGGTTGTTCATATATAAACAATAAAGGATATGTAGAACCTTCTGATGGAGCAGCTGCTCAGACTGGACACAGGAGATATTATCAGCATACCAACTGCAAAGAGGAATATTGGGCTTATTATTCACAAGCTGATTTCTGCAAAAGGCACAGCAGGCACATAAAAAATGCCAGTCATTGCAAGTATGAAAATTTTTTTGAAAAAAACTGCTTTTAAAAGCCAGAGGGTAGACTTGGGACTTGTCCTGTGTATGTGGCTTTAAGACACTAAAGAGAAATTGCTAGTTCCCATCTGCTTCCTCTATTCCAATGGCTCTCCTCACCCTGAAATATCTGGACCCACTCTGTGACTCTGACTTACAGTAGCTCCTTAGAGAAGGATCCTGCTGCCCTAAAGTTCTGCTAGGAGCGCTACCAGAAGTAATTTGCTCTGTCTCCTGCAGACCATGACATAGCTGTCTCCCTAAAAGCTGGGAGGTGCATAATTCTTCTCTAATCTTGAACCTTCTAGTTGTCATATTTGAGTAAACTGAGAGATCCCAAATGGAAGAAACAAGCCAAATATGCTATGTCAGATCAGTTCTGGGAGTTTCAATGAAACCTTTTTAGTAGCAGTTCACTTTCATGAAGCAACCCTTTAGCATACAAGACTGATGGGTCCAATGACTTCTTTGTCTGAAAGCAAATACATTCATGCCTTTGGAAGTCTGCTGGCTGTTATATTGCTGATAACAATATCTGCAATTATGATAATTATTATGACAGCCATATGTAGGATACCATTGTTCTAAGTATAGTGGACATTAAAAATGGAAAGACAATCTCTGCCCAAAGAATCCTTTGGATTCTTGTGAAGACACTTATGTACTCTCACTCATGCTTAATGGTAGTCTGCTCTTCTGCCAATGCTTGTTCACTGACCCTGAAGTTTTGCCTGCAAAACCAAACCAACATGCTGAAATTATGAAAAATCAGTTATGGTTAAAAGTCATACTACATATGTTTTTTGAAGGGTTATGCCATGGTCTAAAGTGAATATTTCGAAAAGTTGAGACGTATTCAATTGTCTGGATTTTTTTGTGACTTGGTAAACACTCACACAGACTTTCATCTCCGCTGTGTAATGTATCAGAAAGCCAAATACACTCTCTGCATGCTGTAACAGGCAATGAAACTACACATTACTTTAGTGACCTTATGAAGAGATTGCATCTACCTTTTCAAAATTTACATGGCAGATATATAAAGCCCTAGATTTTCCAAAAAGTGTTCTCAGTATGGCTGAAAACAGTGGCAGAAAAAGAGATGTCTAAAATAACCTCTTACGCAAAAATAGTAATGATTTATGCTTGCCTTTTAAAGGGTGCTGTAAAAGTAGGGGTTTTTTAAGGAAACCTCTGAATCTTGTGCAGTATGGTTTATGGTGAGATAATCTGTCATACATTTATGGCATACATTTAATGGTTACAACATCATGTCATCTTACTAAAAAGGGAAAGATGAATCTAAGATATCACCTTGACAGACCTGGACTCCCTTTATCCTGTACTGAGCTACTCACATACATACAAAGGCATGGAAGTGCTAGCAAGGCTGATTTAGTGCCTTGCTAGCACTTCCATGAGTAAAAAGTTTGACATGCCAGCATTGCTGAAGTCAGTGACAAAACTGTATTGATTTAAATAAAATTGGGATTTTCAACTGATGTTTTTTTGCATGAGTCAGGAACACAAATTGTATCTGATTCTATACATTTCAGGAAACTCAGTGTTATTTAAAAAGAAAAATATTCCAGAAATATTGCCTAGTCTTTACTGGAGGGGGAAGGAAAATGTTTAAGCAGTGAATGGCTGCATATTTATTCACCTTGGCTCATCATCATTCAGAGATATCTTTCTCAAGTGCTCAGTACAAAACCTTCATTTCCACAAAATAAACAGTTCACAGCGTCTTAAATTTGGTCACTTAAAATAAGAAAAGGGATTTAGAAAGTAAATCAGAAAGTCACTTTTTAAAATGCCACTACCTGAAATGTTCATGGTGAAAACATTTTTGCTTTTACTTACCATATAGCAAAATACAGAAGTAATTTGTTTCAGAAAGTAACATTGCAAAGAAATAGTCTTTTCACTAGTCACTGAAATGGCTTTTTCCCCTGTGATTGGTTTCATCATATGGAAGATGGGAACAGCTGTTCAACAATATCATTACATGTCATCTCAGTTGCTGTGATGAAGGATGCCAGTGATTAATGGGTGCCAGCAGAGCATCCAAGGTCAAATGCTGAAAGTCAATAGGTAGGCTCAGCACTTTTGCTGACACAATGCCAGATGCAATTGAGAAGCTAAGCTAAGTGAAGATGGACAGCTGAGCTAGCACTTAAAGCATCTGTCAGCATGGCAAGATAGACTTAAGTTATGGGGCCCAATAAGCATCTGTAGTAGTAAGGGGTGGGCTGTATGCTGTGCCCAAGAGGAAAATAAGTAAGGGGAATAAATAGCACCTTTGAATATAGATAGACATAGAAAGAGTTTCTTTAGCACAGATCTCAGTGAAGTGAAAAGAAAACTGAAGATGCATGAAAACAGGTGAAACAGGTAACTTCTGATGTTTGTTCCTATTGCATTCAACAAAACAAGATCTTTTTTTTCAAGCAGAATTTAGTGGTTTTGTAATGATGTATGTGTGATTTGTCCTTATAGAATCAATACTGCAAAACTCTCAAGTTTCTCAAGCCAAAGAAAAAACTGTAAATGTCCTCCCTTTCTTTTGATCTTTCCCTGCTCCTTCATTGATCTTAGAGCCCTCTATTCAGGCCTTATAGGCAGAGCTCCCTTTATCGTATGCTTTTACATAGCCAAAAACAGTCCAGTGAAGACACCTAAGAGCATATCTCAGCTTACTTATTTATTATTGTCTTTGAGTTGTTGGCATTGTGTGCTGCTTTCTTCATCCAGAACAGTATGCCAAGCTTGTGAGTTATAAAATGCAGACACTTTAGCTTAAATCAAGCTTGCTGATTTTCCTGCAGTTGTAAACTCAAATAAATGAATTATGAGTGAATTAATTTTAATCTGTTCCAAACCGGTTTGGGCATCTCCTAGCTCAAATATTCTTCTCTTCCACATTTCTATCAAGTATATAAAATCAAACTCAGCTAGTATCCACCATGAGACAGACAAGGAATCTTATCTCTTCCAAGCAGCCTCTGTTTGTTGCCTTGCCTTTGTCTCCAGTGTACTCCTAAAGCTGTTTCTTATTTAATAACTTGGGAGGAGACACTCCTTGCTGCCTCAGCTGGATATTAATGAAAAATACCTTTTTTTTTTTCTTTGCTAAAGGGGATTCCTCATTTTGTGAACCTCAAAGACAATAATTAAACCCTGTGTAGTATTGGGTGCCCTGTCTTCATGAATAAGTATTGCTAACACTGGGGAGAGACTAGAGTGATAAGTAATTTGTGCCTCAGCAGCTCTCACTGGTCTCCCCTACTGCTACTGCAATAGTAATGGTGTTGGTCTAGATGGTTTGTGTGTACGAAAGAGGCAACATCTGTGAGATTTTATCTTTTTATTCATTTAAACTAAATAATTGGGAAAAAAAAGATAGTTTCTGTGTACATAAGCCCTTCTTCAGGCACATGTCAAAATTAAGACCACCTTTGCTAGTGTACTAGGCAGTGACAGTTGTAAATCTTACTCAACCTGGCAGCCAAGGATGGTAATGAAAATGGAGTTGTACAGAAGACAATGAGGCTTCTAAAGCAACATTTAAAAGCTACTAAGGTAATTCTAAGGTAGATCCTGAAAGGTACTAGGACTGCCTGCAGTGTTGTTTGTGAAGATGAGGCATGTGGAAGACCATGGTCATGAAACAAAAGTATTCTGCAGGGCACACTTGCCTTTCCAAATCCCTTGCATTCCATGAGTCAGAGTCTTCCTCTTGCAATACATAGCATTTATTGCTTTTGACAAGCTGGATAGCTGAATTTCCTTTGGGTTCAAAGTTGCACTGGGCCACAGCTATATTCAGGACTGACTGAATCTGTCTGATGATGGCACTTGAGGCATGCTTCTATGCTTCCACTTCTGAAGACAGAGGAAATAAAATTATAAAGAGATGCAGCACAGGGTACAGTAATAAACAACATGTCATGTACATGATCATTTATATATTCAACATGTAGAATGATATTAGTCAAACTAATTAAAGCTAAAAAGACGGGCACAGACAAGCAGCTTTTTCCTCATCCATGCAGACGCACATCCCATATATCATTGTCCATACTTGTGAGACAGGTGAGAACAGAACCAAGTTCTATGATAATGACAACAGAAGCAATTAACTTCATGTGAAATATGTCATCCTAGAGAAATGTCTATCACTCATCACTGATTGTTGAAGAGGCCTACACAAATTACTTGAATTGGAAGCCTGGCATGAAAGTTATGTGACACCAGCCAAACCATAGGCAAAAGAGCATCTAAAATTAAGGCAATGAAATGCATTTAGAAATTTGGAAAATGACATAACTGAGAAAATACAGGCATCACAATTCTTTAAGAGCAGACATAACTACACTGACAGCAAAGGATGAGGGAAAATAAGAAAGACTTAGGAGAAAAAGTTCCAAATGACACCTATTTATTATTGAAACCCACTGCAATGAAACACCAGGGAAGAATGCCAAGTGTCTTGAATCAGGCTGTGATTTCTTTAAATCAAGTCCAAGTGAACATAGCATTGTATGTTTGCTTGTTTTCTCTTCATTGACATTTATTTATTTAATTTAAACAAGGAGAAACCAAACAGCCAAGTGAATGCCTAATTGAGTCCACTGAGCCAGAAGACACACATGATCTCTTCCTGCAGACACACAAAGTCTCATCTGATCCCACTAAGCTCCAGTGGAGATACTCATTCTTTAAAGAGATATCACTCACAGCAGACTCATCTTCATTTGACTAGAAGCAGATCTGTTACTCATCAGGTACTGCTACTTGAACCCAATAAGAGTGGTTCCTTTTTTGTCATATCTGACTTTGGTGGAAAGATGCTTATAGCTTGAGGGTACGTGTTAGGCAGCATTCAGGTTTTAGATTGGCTATTTGTTTTGTAGAATAATGACAGAACTAGAGTTTCCTGCAGTTTTCAGAAGGATGGAGAAAATTATAATGCAGAGATTAAAGTGTTTTCTCTTTAAAGCATCTAATGATGTTAGAGCAAGCTGACACTCAATACATGCTTTTATGAGCTGATGTGCCCCTCCTACATTTGGCCTTAGTAATTTTTTGAGATTAAATTGCTCTTTCTTAATTTCCTGTGTTTCACTTGTGGAATGACCAGAGTGTCACTCTTTGATGGAGCTTTCATCTTTTTATGTCAACAGAAGAAATTGCAAAGCACTGGCCAAAGTAAATGGTATAAAGAATTATTATCACAGAAATTAGTTTTGCTTTGTCCAACCAGGGACAGGGAAAAGAAACAGCCAAACATGAGCCCATGACATTTGTGTCCTTCTGAACATGTCTGTTTGCAATAGTCTGTTACAATATTCTGGATAAACTTAATCTGTAACCTGGTAGAGATTAATGTCCTAATTTGTGTCCATATATGCAGCTTTCCATTTCTAGCACTAGCAGAAAGGTCCAGAGCATTTCCTAATAGTAACTGGGTGAATCTTATTATTTCCTTTATGCTGGCAGTGATATTATTGTGGTTTTCATATTGATGACTGTGTCACTCTTACCTAGAGAGGGATGCAGGTGACAATCTGAGATTCGGCTGTGATGTGCATATAGGCAATGGTTACTTTCTGCAGAACTGCACCCCTGCCATAAAACTGGAAGCATGTGCTGGAGCACTTCAGCTTCCATAAAACCTGTCCAATACATAATCATAAGAAGATGTTTGTGTGCACTCCATGAACTTCTGTCTGATCTACTGCAGTATTGGTCTGTCCACCATGAACCATTTCCTATTGCAAAGACAGTGGATGTCAGGCACCAGTAGAGGTGAAAGTGTTTCTCAGGAAAGAAGCTGTTATCAAAGCACAGGAGATGTGCTTATGGGTTCCCATGGAGGGACCTTTGTGCCCACTATTCTTTGTAATGGCATCGCTCTTTAGGAACCAGCTCCACTGTGGGAGACTTTGAGGTATAACTGAACTGATGAAAGAGACAGAGGCATCAAAGGTGAAGGATGCAAGCATACAAAAATAATGCCTCATGCAAAATGCAGTGCCTCTAGTCAGTTTTGCCCACATGCAGAGGTGATGCCTCTGGTCAGCTGCGAAGAAAGCAAGGGAGTAAAACTTGCAGAGGCTGAATAGGTGAGGAACATGAACTGAAAGGTAGGCAGAAGGAAGGTTGGGGATAACAGTAGTACCTCTGATGACCAAACTGAGTAGATGAAAGGGCAAAACAAAAATGTGCTGGGAGCTTATAGAAGTAGTTCTGTGACTAAATATAGACTGTTTCTCACCATGAGAAGTCAGTATTAGCCTTCTTAACCTGATTGTATCATACTGCTTGGGAAAATGAAGTCAAGTTTTTCTAACCAGATGTGGTAGTTATTATACCTACATTTACTAAACCTGATCTAGAAGTACCCATCTGAAAACTGTTATGTTCCTGTTTTTTAAATTTCCCTTTCAAAATGTCATCTCTGAACTCAAGCAGATAATAAAAATAAATCATAAAGGCCTAGCAAAAGGCAGCATGTTCAGAAGCAGATTTGCATGACTGGTGAGCTCTCCAGATAGACAAAGCATCTTCTGATGGAAGTCAGGCAAAACAGACGTCAGTATTCGAAACAAGTTATGCTGCTGCCTGTTCATAATGCTATTACTTTAAAATCTCATTATTAGAAAAAATGTCAAAAGCTTCTTTGTTCATAGCTTCTTTACAAGGCTTTATTATTATTTTTCGTAAAGATCCATTTGACAGCTTTTGTGATTTTATCTTCTGTCTCTTGATAATCTATGTGTTTCTTAAAGCCCTGGCTTTCAGGAAAAGCTAGGAAATACACCCGCATCTAAAAATACAAAACAGAAGACAAATTAAAATAAAGCAGGAAATACGTGTTTTAAAATCTCATTATTTGAGACCCAATCTGGTTTAATTTGGAGGAGGCTGTGTAACAGTGTGTGAATACACAGTCCAACCATACTGTTAGACATTTCTTTAAGAGACAAAAACATTATAACTGAAGCCACTTTGGTCTCTTCTATTCTCTTGTCATCGTTACCTCCTTCCCACATACAAACATCAGTAATTAAGCTGGGCAGTAATATTAAGGTCAAAGATACCACTATTGCTCTTGTATTTTACAGGAGGGGATAGATGAGGAAATAAGCATAGAAGCAGATCTTCCAGTTTACTTTTTTTAGCCCTGCTAACTGCTGACCTTTTTCATCAAGCAACTGCTGTGCTAGGGGACTCAGGATGAATCGAGCACAAGTATTACCTTTTGGCATCTTAGTGTCATGTGTTGTCTCTTTGGATCAGTGAAAGCCTACCTTTCTCAGATGTACAGTAAGGCCCAGTGGGTGCTGGTGGGACACCACACTCTTGGGCTTTTGTCTGACACAAAGTCAAGATAAAGGCAAGAGCACATAAAAAGCTCAGATGAACTTTGCAATTTCTTAACTTAAAGGCTGCCTCTGTAAAGTTGGACTAAAAAGGCATCTGTACTCCTGACCCAGCCCCAGAGGAGCACAGTTTGGGACTTGCCTGAGATAAATGTAGGTCATCCACCGTTTCTCACCCCCACAAAGCAGGTATATCTGTTGACATCTTCAGTCACAATGTTTTCTCGAAGTACCGTGAGCAGCATTTTCACTGGGGAGTGTGGTGGAGGGAAGTTTCTGGCATCTGTAGGAATAAGACCACCTACAAACTAGAGAGCTAAGTTTGATGTCATTCCCTGATCCCACTGGAAATAAGTATATAAAGTAAAAGATATATACAATATAATAGCTGTAGCCACCAGCACATTAAACTGAATGTGGCTGATACTTTCCCAGTTTGCCACATGGAGGAGGGAGATGAGTTTTTCTGTTTGACAAACCGGTGGATACAAAGATTCTAAAGCTGCACTGCAGATTAGAGGTTTACACCAACTTCCAATGAGTGCTGTTTCAATTCTTCATTCCATCCCACAGTCCTTCCTACCACCTGGAAGCCAGGTCTTTTCCTCTAGCCAGATATTCAAACGTTTTCACCTACCAGCATTTGAGGGACTGGAGGCAGTGGTTTTAGAGACCCAGTTGTACAATGCTGAATCACATCTAGAAGAGAGGGAGAATTAAAATAAAACCCACGAATTTAAGTGGGTTTTCATCTCCTGGGGCTCTCTCACTTGCAGATCTATATAGTGGTAGCAACAGCATCATGACAGTTGACATTTCATCTTCCTGATATTCTGACATGCTCTATCTCTGTGTTTTCAACATTCTCTTAATTCAAGCTCCATCTCAATATCCTTAACAACCCCATCAATCATTGTTTTAATCTATGGTAAAATGTGAATTTAGAGAAATTTGTTGTTGTATTTAGCTCTGTGTTTTTCCCAGTTCTGTTCACTTATTTGGAATAATAAGATCACTTTGATTAGAAAAGACCTTTAAGATCACTGAGTCTACTCGCTAACCTAGCACTGCCAAATCCAGCAGTAAACCATGTCCCTAAGAACCATGTCTGCATATCCTTTAAATACCTTCAGGGATGGTGACTCAATCATTTCCCTGGATAGCCTGTTCCAATGCTCAACAGCCCTTTGAAGGTGAAGAAATTTTTCCTAATAGCGAATCAAAACCTCACCTGGTGCAACTTGAGGCCATCTCCTCTCATCCTGTTGCTTGTTACTTGGGACAACAGATCAACATCCACCTCACAAAGTAGGCATTAAGTACCTGAGCCGTTTGCTCATCCTTTGTCATTATGTTTCCCCTCACATCCAATAAAGGATAGAGATTCTCCTTAGCCTCCTTTTGTTCCTAATGTATTTATAGAAACTTTATTTTTTTTTTTGGCCTTTATGTCTGTAGCCAGATTAAGTTCTATTGGGCTTTTTCCCTTCTAATTTTCTTCCTACATAACCTCACAACATCATTGTGGTCCTCCTGAGTGGCCCTCTCCTTCTTCCAAACATCATAAACTCTCCTTTTTTTCCTGATTTCCAGCCAAAGCTCTCTCTTCAGCCAGGCTGATCTTCTTTCCACTGGCTTGTCTTTTGGCACGTAGGGACAGCCTATTCCTGCACCTTTAAGATTTACTTCTTAAAGAATTTCCAGCTTTCCTAGAGTGCTTTGCCCTTCAGGACTGTTTCCCAAGGAACTATCAACCAGGCTTCTAAACAGGACAAATTTGGCCCTCTGCATGTCCAAAGTAGCAGTTTTGCTGACCCCCCCTTTTTATTTCTCCAAGAGCTGAAAACTCACTTTGTGATTGATTTGATTGCATTCAGAAGGAAACACACATGTATGCTTTATTTTTATTCTGGTTCTTTGAAATTGTTTCATTGATATTTTTAGTCCATGAAGCAATGATAAAAACTGTTTTCAATTACCCAGTGGTTACAATACTAAGGCTATTTGGAGTCATCTCCACATAGACAGTCCCCCTGTGCTCAGCACATCTCTGTTGACAACCTTAGGAACTTATTTAGGAACAAATTTAGAGTAGATACAGCACATTATCCTGCATGCTTTATTATCTCAGGCATAAACAAAGCATTCAATATAAAAAAATTCTCTTTATCATTCTTGTCTTGGCTAAGTCATCCATGACTGGTAATGAGGTATTTCCTTGTCCTTGTAATTGATGAGGGTTTCACGGCCTCCTTATTTGCTTTTGAAACAAGTGATTTTGAAGCTAGACGAAGCTATTAACATTACTGATATAAATCAGCCGACCACTCTTTACATTATTAAGTGTTCCATAATGATGAAACCTGTAGTGGTAGTAGATAAGCCTGTATAATTCATTTAAATTTTCAAAAAAGAACGCCTGTTACAAGGAGTCTCATGGATCTAAATCAGGTACCTAACTTCTCACACCTACATTTTTGAATTTAACTTCTAATTTTGTGTTCGTATTTTTTTGATTGCAACTGTAAATTTGTAAGACCAAGGTTCAATCGTGATTGAAATTAGTGGATCTACCAGTGCTCTACAGTTTCAAATATTCAAGCTTTAAAAAGCAGAAACACAGATACTCGTAAACTGGCATTCCCTCTCCCAAACATGGCACTTGTACTGTTTGGCAGTGGCACTCTAGAAGGGAATATGTGGCTGCTTCTCATCTGCAAGTCTCACTGCCTGTAGAATTGAGATTCATGGAGGCTTTAGGAGGAACCTGAGCTGGGCAACTGAAACAGATGAAAGGCAGCAAATTTGAAGTTATGGTTTTCTCGTCACATTTAATTCTTGAACACGTGTAATGCATTGTGCAGCTGCATCTTCTGATACAGGGCATAGGCTTGGTTTTCGTGACTGTGGCACATTTGAATGATAATGAGGCAGTCAGAAGTAAAATCTTGCACTTGGTATTAAGGCCAAAACAGAAGTGGAAAGAGGCAGTGAAAATTAAAATAAGAATTTTTAAGTGCTTAATTCTGCCTCAAAGAAGTGATAATCACATAGTATAGTGATCTATATATTCCAGATAATATTAAAGCAAATATTTGGTAGACCTTTGAACTTAATAGAACCAAGACTTGATCTAAATTCTTTCACAGTCAATTAAAAATATTACCGCAAAGTCACAACTTCAGTAATAGGGATTTTTTTCTATTTGTTGTAAATGTCAGAACCATGTGTCATGGTTTAAGCCCAGCCAGTAATTCAGTACCATGTAGCAGTTCACTCACTCCCCAACCCCTTCCTCCCCCCGCTCCCAGAGGGATGGGGAGGGGAATTGAAAGAATGCAACTCCCATGGGTTGAGATAAGAGCAGTCCAGTAACTAAGGCATAACACAAACCACTGCTGCTACCACCAATAATAATAATGATAAGGGAAATAACAAGGGAAGAGAATACAACTGCTCACCACCTGCCAACCGGTACCCAGCCCGACCGAGCAGTGATCTAAGCCCTTCCCGGTAACTGCCCCCAGTTTATATAGTGGGCATGACATGCTGTGGTATGGAATACCTCTTTTCTACTTTGGGTCAGGTGTCCTGTTTCTGCCTCCTCCTGGCTTCCTCTCCTCCTTAGCAGAGCATGAGACTCAGAAACTCCTTGGTCAGACTAAACATTTGAGCAGTAACTAAAAACATCGGTGTTATCAGCACTGTTCCCAGGCTGAAAGTCAAAACCACAGCACTGTACCAGCTACTAAAAAGGAGAAAAATGACTGCTACTGCTGTACCCAGGACACCATGGAATCAGTTAGGTTGGAAAAGACGTTCTGAATCATCAAGTCCAACCATTAAGTATCAGCACTCAGCAATGTCAGGTATCTCCATGCAGGACAGGAACACTAAGTGCAACAGCTTAGGATGACTGTCATCTTGCACATAAAATGTAAATGAAACAGATTCCATGGCTAACCTGAAAAGGATACTGTCTTGCAGGAGGTGGTGCTTCCTCAGGATTCACTGTTTCAACACATTATATTTTCTCAATCTCAATTGATCCTTTTTGCTTCTTTTTTTTCTAAGACAGAAAAAACACAGCAGACTGTAAACTAATATTAACACAGTATAAATTGTTCTACTTTGATGATTACACTCAATTTCATTTTTTCAAGCTGTATAAGCCACAGCTTTGGGTCTGTTCAACTTTAAAATAAAGGTAGTAAAAAACCTCACTTGTACCCTAATATAATCTGTTAATCAAATTCCTTTTTAAGTCAGTTACAAGAATTGCACAACATAGCCACACATCTGTGAAAGCATCTGCTGCAGCTGCAGGAGTACAGGGCAGAAGGAGGGACTAGGAGGAAAAGAAGAAGGAGAAATTAGGAGGAAAACACTTTAATTGCAAACCAGAAGCCTAGCAGCAGCATCCATAATTTTGTTAAGGTAACGGAGCTTATTCTCACTGAGCTTCCCTGCAGTTTTGTAGTGGGATGTGTCTCATAGGAGGAGTCCAAATGTGTTTAAAGAAGCAAAAACTTTAAAATAAGCTGCCTGGGACATACATTTGCATTCATCATGGGAGATCTTCTGAGTAAAAAGCCACTCTTTTGCAATATACCGTCACTCTTTAGGAAAAAAGGGACAATCATTTGCTTTGTGCAGCTGATGGATGAGATTCTGAATTAATTATTCCTTATACATGTAACTTCTGAAGCCCATTGTTTAAATCAGTTCAGAGGGAAGCCTGAAAAAGGAAAACATCCCTACTCAAGGCAACATAAGCATATGCCAGTGTTAATTACTTGCTTACATTCTCTTTGGAAAGACAGAAACAGATGCTCAATGGTAATCACAACCGTAAGATTTGTTTTGAATGAAGACACTCTCAAGCCTGCAGCTGTTTTCCTCAACTGAAACTAGGATCTGATACCTTATAATTCTACTCAGAACAAAGTACACCTGTTGTTCTAACACATAATGTCTAATTAAGTTTCACAGAAGAAAAACAGAGGAGTAAGGTGACACTGGAAAATCTTAGAAGTTTACGTATAAAAATGTTTCTTATTCCTTTGTCATATTCATAGTAAGAAAGGTTTCCTTTCACCTGAACAAACAAGCTTTTCTTGTAATTAATTAGTGATATTTTTTCTTCTATTGTGATTTCTTTAAAAGAAGTTCTTCTAGAATTATTTTCTTCTCCATTGTATTATTACTATAAATAAACATAACAAGATCAACTACAGAAACTGCAATGAATATATTAAGAGTCATTGTATTCTATATGTTTTATAAAATTTTATGTAATATCTGGTTACAAAGCATGTGTTTAATACTGCTTAAATGAATTTACTGAGTGAATAAACTAAATAACCTTATTTGTTTAAGCAGTATTAATAGTATGCAAATAACAGTATACAAAAATATACTTTTATTATATTTGTATACTACAATATAGTATACAAAAATTAAGCTACAGATATACTGTAGTTCTAAACAAAGAATCTCTGTTATTTTATTGTCTTGAGGATTTCTGCTTTTAAGGCCATGCACCCTTTCTGGCAAAGAGCATAGTCTGCTTTATCCATGAATGTATTACATCTGTAGCATAACATGCAAGTCATTACAGCAGGAAAGAGAATGACAAGAAAGAAAACCATTCTATTTACAGACCAGAAAAACATACCTAGTGCTGACAAGTGTGTTCCCTGAACTAGAAATTTCTCATTCTTGTCTTTCAACTGAAATAAATGCATTTTTCAGAATGGTGACACATAGAAAGATCAAAAAATAAAAAATGTTCTTGCAAGGTATGTATATGCATATGTATTTATAGCTATGCATGTTTGCTTAGCCTTGATAAGCATACAGTGGAAAATGACAAGAAGGATGAGATCCATTATATTTCTACAAATTTAATACAATTTCAGGTTATCTTACTGAAATGTGAAGAATGTAGGTCACGTCTTTTGCCCTTCACTCTGTGGAGCTCCAAGGGGAAGTGCTAAGCTGAGCAACCCACTTAATTTTTTCCCTGTTCACTTCAGAGAGCCCAGCAGGAAAGGAAAATTTGCATGATGCTCATCATACTCACTTGATCTCTCCATTGAATCCCACCCAACACCAGAAAGTAACAAATATCTAGTAGAAACAGTCTGAAGAGGAAAAGAGGGGGCTTTACTAACCTACTGGAGGCTAAGAGAAAGGATAGGTGAGGTGGAATTTTATCTACCATATTTTAAAGCATTATTTGTAGATCTTTTTTCCAGGGTTGTCACTCTGTGATCTTTACAAAATTTCTTAAATAACTGCTGCTTGAATTACTTTGAGCAATTACCTGAATAAATTGAAAACATTTCAGCAAAGTCAGACTTTCAGTAGTAAGGACTCTAACACTGTAATGACTGAGAGCCCAGAGAATATCAGCTGAACCCACATGGAGTGACTGCAGTCTATACTTGGTGTGGCTTAGAAAAGAGAACAAGTACTTCCATTACTACTTGTAGAAGCACTAACAAAACAACCTCTGGGTTTGACAAAGTTGTGCCACGAGTGCATACCAAGAAACGAGTAAAGACAAAAAGATTTATCACAATATATAATTTCATTTAAGTATTAGAACCTTATGTTCTATAAATCATAACTTGTAACACCTATTTGTTAATAAATGGTATTACAAATACAGGAATATTACATATATAAAATACAAAATATGAAATAAATATTAAAATCCTGCAAGATTTATTAAACGTATTTCTTAAAAATATAAATACTTGCAATTTTTTTTTTTTTTTTTTTTTTTAATATGGGCAAACCCACATACTCTTCTTTCTGTAACAATTAGCTGAACACAAACACGATGTTTGTGCATATGTCCCTGCCCCTCTACTCTGCTCTCGTGAGACCTCACTTGGAGTATTGTGTGCAGTTCTGGTGTCCTCAACATAAAAAGGACATGGAACTGTTGGAACAAGTCCGGAGGAGGGCCACAAGGAGATGATCAGGGGACTGGAGCACCTCCTGTATGAAGATAGGCTAAGAAAGTTGGGGCTGTTGAGCCTGGAGAAGAGAAGGCTGCATGGAGACCTCCTAGCAGCCTTTCAGTATCTGAAGGGGGCCTACAAGGATGCTGGGGAGGGACTCTTCATCAGGGACTGTAGTGACAGGACAAGGGGTAATGGGTTCAAACTTAAACAGGGGAAGTTTAGATTGGATCTAAGGAAGAAATTCTTTACTGAGAGGGTGGTGAGGCACTGGAATGGGTTGCCCAGGGAGGTTGTGAATGCTCCATCCTTGGCGGTGTTCAAGGCCAGGTTGGATGAGGCCTTGGGTGGCATGGTTCAGTGTGGGGTGTCCCTGCCCATGGCAGGGGGGTTGGAACTAGATGATCTTAAGGTCCTTTCCAACCCTAACTATTCTATGATTCTATGATTCTATAGTATATGACATCCTGGATTGCCTTGTGATCTAATAGTATACCTTCTACCTTGTCTGTGGATCTGTGGCAAGCACATGACCTATTTGTAAGGATGCAATAGATGGTTAAAGGTACAGGTTAAAAGAAAAATGTAAAATAGCCTGTAAGTTTATTACATGCCTTGGTTTCTCTGAAACAGAATACTGTGTTTTCAGCCTTCAAGGGAGCAGCTGCTTATGTTGCAGCTTATATACGCCACTTCATTACTGGAGTGCTCTGGCTCAAGTTTAAAAAAAAACGTTTTCCAGACTTTGACTTCTCATTACAATTTAAGACAGAAAACAATTTCAAACTCAAAAAAAATATTGACAGCAAAACTAATCCCTGTGCAGATCCACTATTCACTCTTCTTTGTCTGTTTGTGGAAAAGGAATTGTAATAGCTGAAATTATGTCAAATGAAACAACATTTTGGGTTTTGTTTTTGTCTTTTCTTTTTTTTTTTTTTTTTTTTACTTTTTTAAAAATAAGGTTACAGTTCCAGGAATAAAACGTGCTCATTTTGCACTGCCTTTTCACTACCCCGGCTGCCCTTCCTCTGTAACCAGACTCTTCTAAGCAAGTCAGAATGTGCTTGCTCTAACCACTCAGTTGTGCTGAAGGGATAATCCTTCAGTGGAGAAAGTGCAGAGAGTGGCCTGTGCTGTGTACAAAATTCTGCCTACTTAGAGAATCGCAGGGTATAGTATCCTCCCTCTTTGCTGGGTGGAGCTCAATTGCTTCAACTGTGAAAGCTGATTTCTCTCTGGAATAAAATAAAAAGCCATATGGAATTAACTGTGAACATTTGTTCCATATAATTTGACGAGATATAAAGGATCTAGTGATCTTTGATTACTTTTGCATGCTCGAAATGTGTGTTCCGAACAGTTGTGCTTGTACTGAGGATATTCAAATTTTCTTTGCTTACATAAGACAGTGTTTCAGGAAGTAGTCTAGTGATGTCATATTGTATGAGTACTACTCTACTAGTTTTGTGACCTGATCTTTCTCTGAAAGAAGCATGGGCTTAATATACTTAAAAAGCACAGTCCGTTACCCTGATAAAGTATCTTTTTGATTGCTGACGTTGTCCAGTATTTCTTAAGCAGTGATCACTTACCTATACAAATAAAGCTAACAACATAAATTATATATGTTTGTAATTTATGTATCAGGTATGGTGTAATATCTTCATATTATTGCCAAGCAATCAAAGTACCAGTCAGGTATCAAATGACCATGAAATTAAAAAAATAAATAAATAGAATTTAAGGGGTTTTTTTATCACCTTAAAGTCACTTTAATTTCTTTTACACAAACTTGGAATCTAGTTTTGTTGTCAGTGAGAATTGCTTGTTTTCACATACATGCCTGATTTCAGTAGCCAAAGATTTAAGCAAATCACAAAGTGCCTTGACGTTGTTCTACCCAGGTTTTGAATAAGGCTTTCATAACAGACTTATGTGTGCTGTAGCCACCAGCATTTCCTCTGTGCCAAAGAGCAAGGCTGAGATGGCACATCACCAACAGTAGTGACTGGGGACTGTCTGTACAAACTGGAGACAAATATATTTAAAAAGGTCTGTGGGACAGTGGGGGTGTATTTGAGGGTTCTAAGAGAGCTAGCTGATGTAATTGCAAAGCCACTCTATCATTTCTGAAAGGTCACAGAAACCAGAGGGAAGTTGTGGACAACAGGAAGAGGACAAAGTACTATTCCCAACTATGAAAAGAAAGAACTACACAGAAAAAACTGCACACTGGTGAGCACACCCTGGGAACAGTATGTAACATGTCCTCATGGAAGCTGTTTGCTTACTTGTGAAGGGCAAGAAGGTGGCTGGAACAAGCTAAGTCAGATTTACCAAGAGTAAACAGTGCATAACCAACCTTATTGCCTCCTGAGATAGAGGGAAGGGGAGGGAACTAGGTACATTCTTCAAATATTAAATTAATCAAATATTAAATATCAAATAATGGAAGGTATTTATAGAGAAGATTGAGACATTCTTCATGAGGATGCATAATAATGGGGCAAGAAGCAACAGGTCTCAGGAAATTCTGTCTGCATGTAAGGAAAAAATACTTCTCTGTGAGAAGAGTTAATATTGAAATCATGGTGGATCTTCTTTGCCAGAAATAGCCAAGACTCAGTCTGACATATGCAAGGCCATCATTTCCCACAGGAATCTGGGCAACAGGCTCTCTGGAAGTCCCTTTCAGCCCGGCGAGCATCCTGTGGTCTGTCTTTCTCAAGAGAGCCAGCAGATGGCACGGTTCAACAGCACTAAAAATCTGCAAGCAGCAGTAAGGTGTGCTACACACTGAATAGAAAAAAACCCCATGTTTATTTAGAAAAAGGACTCAGGAAGAAACACTTCTACTTCAGAGAGGGGTATTCAGCATAGTTTAAAAAAAAAAAAAAAAAGTTTATTTTGTGGTCAATTTTGCATTGAGGGTGTGTTGTGCGCCTGTGTGCCCAAGCCATGTAACACTACACTACCTTAGTAGGCCTTCCTGGTAGCATAGCATTAGCTCCATAGGTTAAAGGTGATCTTCCCTGGCTCTCCATTTCTCACAGGAAGGCCTTTTCAGGAGCACCTTATAGGTGTCTTATAGTTAGGCAGCCTCATGACCTCATGTACGCGTATGAGCTTGTTGAGTGAACGAAAGACATGGGCCCTCCAACACGGCAGAGGCATTAGAGGTTGGTCCTCAGAAAGGTGCACCACCAGTCATCAATGGGACCAGCACATGGAACTTTAAAGACAGCAGGCATCTGGGACCTTGCTGCTTAACAGTAAAGCCCATACCTCATTTCTGGTGAGCATCTGTGGAGTCCTTGGGAAATGCAGAGGCAGGGAGCAGGCTGCACTTTCTGTGTGATTTTTTTCACGTGAACAGAAATGGTTGTTAGAGATGATTAGGGACTTTGTATAAGAGCAAGTTTTAAATTAAAAGAGAGCAGATTTAGGTTAGATATAAGGAAGAAGCTCTTTATTGTGAGGATGGTGAGGCACTGGCACAGGTTGCCCAGGGAATTTGTGGATGCCCCACCCCTGGAGGTGTCCAAGGCCGGATTGAACGGGAGTTTGAGCAACCTGGTGTAGTGAAAGGTGTCCCTGCCCGTGGCAGGGGGGTTGGAACTAGATTATCTCTAATGTCCCTTCCAACCCAAACTGGTCTATGATTCTATGATTAGGCTCCATCTAATTTTATTGTTGATTTACTATGCTGTTCGTGTTATTGTGCTTTGATACAAGCATAAATATATAAAAACAAATGTAATGGGATAAAAAAATTCCAGTGATGCAAAAGACTTCTGGTTAAGTAATATTTGCCTTGGTAAACAGATATGAATGAGAAAGTGAGTAATTGCCATGTACCGTGTTCAGGTACATCCAGCATAAGTTAATGTCACAACTGGAAGGTTTTCCCTAGCTTTTGTCAGCTTGTATGTATGCATTACTTTAACCTCTGGGAAAAGCTCACGGAAATGAGCAGACATGTAGTATAAACAGTTTTTATAAGCTGATGACTATTTGCACCTGAAGTCTTTGTGATTACTGTCAGTTTAGAAATTTTAGCTGAGTTCTTGGAGTAAAGGCTTATTTATCTTTTATTGGTGTTGAAATGCTGCTGCTCCTAATTACAGGACAATGACGCAGGTCCAAACTGAACAGTTTGAAAGTGTTTAATACGATGAAGTAGCAACATACTTGTATGAATGTTTGAGTGGGACAAACTGAGGTGTCCGAAGGAGCATTTGAGTGAGTAATGGTAGTATGGGGTGAATTTGATGAAACTTGTTTTGACTAAATTCAGGAATAATATTCAATGGACTTAGTGCTAGCCCTGGAAGCCCACCCTCATAACACAGTGGTCAGAGTACTCATTTTGAAGAGTGGGAGGAAAAAGAACACCTTTCCTTAAGTCATTTCTTTGTCAGGTTTGGGAAATGAATTTGAAATGTGGTCCTTTTTTTCCTGTGGAGATTTTTTGCCATAGGCTGCAGGGGATTCAGGGTGGTTTCTTCTGATCTTTGAAGCTGCTTTTCTGAAATATGTACTGGATTAAGAGCTGAAACCAAAACCTCTCCAAAGAATTTGTTAATCACCATCACAGTGTCAGTCTCTTTCCCTGTGGCCAGTAGTTTTCTAGGTACTGGAACTGGTGTAAAAGGATGAATGTAATGGGTCTCCACCTTTGCTTGAGGCAGGAGACAAAGATTTAGTTAAAACTTTTACTCACAGTGAAGCAGAGGAGTGAACTGCACCCTTCTGCAAAGGTGCCAAGACTGTGGGGAACATGAGAGAGATTTCAGGGCTGCTTCTCTGCCCTTACGAGTTTAGCATTGTTCATTATAAAAAATGCCCACAATGAATAGCAATAAATTATTGGGGTTTCTAATGTTATTTTTGCCCAGATCACTATTTTTCAAAGTTTTGCATTAACAGAAATGAGTTTTTGTTTTGATTTAACCACAAAACCAGGGATCTTGCATCTTGGAAACACTATAACTGCATTAATGAAGTGCTTCTCGGCAAGTCTGATTAGACCACAGACAGTGCAGTTCTAATGCTGCTTGTGCTGGAGCTCATTTATTGCATGATAGTTTGAGGATCTCTGTGCCATAATCCACTGCACAGTGTACGTGTGCCCTCAGCCATTTTAATGTCTTCCTTATGTCTCACTCACGCTTTCACTTTGAAAAAAGATTACTGCTCCCATTCCTCATAATGTTCAACACTTACTGAATTTAGCAGACAAGGTGGGGCTTCAAAATTGAGTCAGTTAAATGAGTTGATGGAAATTAACAGCAGCAGAGGTTGTCTAGTGGCCAGAAATGACGGCCAAACAGAGAAGGACAGAACATTTCAGTCTAGCTTCATCAGGCGGGTAGAGTCTGTAGAGTCACTTACCACCATGTGCTGAAGTAGGAAGCTCTTTGCCCTAGGAGTGCTGGAATTTCGTGAGCTTTGTTTGTCATCAGCCTGATAATGTCAGTGCTCTGACACCAGGATCCAGCCATAGCAAAGGGTCATGAAGAATAACATATGGTGATTGTTAATCTAAATTCCCTTTAATGTCAAAATAATGCCATTGAATAAGGTCCAGAGTAAGGACAAAAAGGGGGGAGAGGGGGAACAGGAAATAGGATGTATCCTCAGAAATGTGATGCAGTGCCAGGAAACACACTGTGGATACATACACTTTTTCTTGCATCCCCCATGTAAGGATGGCAGTTCGTGTGCACAACAGTATCACATGCTTCTATAGGAAGAAAAAACTTGATCTTTCCTTTCACTTACCTTTTTTTTTTTTTTCTTTTGATATTTAAAATGTGTGAAATGACAAAGTAATGGAAAGGGCTTGGTTGTACTGAACCGAACCTTTGTATCTCAGTTTAGTGTGGAATGCTGACTTCTGAGTAAAAGTACCCAAAATGCTCAGAGTTGGGCTCAAGGTTCTTCATTGCTAAGCAGGGTATAACCACAGAGCTCTGACTCCTAAAAGCACAAGCAAGGAACTCCATTATTGCTCCATTATTGCTTTGCAAAATGCACTGCCTCGTTCCTGGAGTGATAACTGCTGGGTTTGCTCTATTCTTTTATGAAACACCATTTGAAGAGTTTAAAAGCTTACATTTCACTTTATGGTATTCATGCTTTTCCAGACTTTCTGTGCATGTTAACCATCAATTTTTATCATTCTTGTTGACTCTTTCCGGACTAACGTCAATGTTCTTTCTCTAAAAGACTGCCAAATAATTCACAGAGGATTATAAATGTTTTAAAAGAACTAGATTTAAATCTGCCTTCTTGTTTATTTGTAGCCATTTGTTGGTGTTGATGGTTTCATGAGTCTTCCTCACACCCAAGGCCCTTGTTATGTGTTTGTGTAATATATGGGATTCAACTTTCATGACCTGTGCAGCAAATTTAGGAAGCAATTTTGCAGTTAGGCTCAAATTCTAAATAAGATTCATTAGGTACAAACCCATATAAAGCTCAGACAAGAAAATGTGCCAAATCTCACACAAAATAATCCTATCTAGTGCTACACATCGTTGTGGATGTGGTTTGAATGAAAGTGTAACATTGCACTAGCTGGCTGATTTGAGCTTGAATTGTGTTTGTGAGTTTAGACTAAGTTGCATAATGGTTTTGTTAACTCAAAATGTTTGGATTTGTAAATTTACCCCCAGAAAGGACTCCTGCCATCTTCTGAGTTACAGATGTTCCAACTAAAGTTCTGAAATACATGGAAATAATGCTTAAGATAATAACGACCTTTATGACCTAATATGGTTCAAATCTGAGCCTTGATGATTCAGGGTAGTGAAACTGTGAGCAGACTGAGGAAGGGAACAATTAGTAATGTATCAGGCCATACATTCTTCATATCTGAGAGAATCTTTGTTATTTAAATATGTCTTCTTTTTGTGAAGAGCTCTAAGAAGAGTAATGGTTAAATCTCAAAATTCAAAAATAATAGCAAGAAAAAAGTCTGGAAAGGGTTGACTGGATTTATTTTTAACTGTCAGAAATTGTACTGTATAGACTTCTGTGTTCTCTTCTTGTCGTAAGAATAACTTATTGATGAGTGCTGAAATTGCAATTCTTACAGAACAAAAATACTAGCTGTCTGATATCTTTGTTTCTGATGCTTACAAATTTCACTTAAAGGAAATTTTTCATTTAGGATATGAAAATAAGAGTCTATGGTGAGAGAAGCCTTTGTTGTTGACTGATCTAAACACTTCCTGATGCTTATGCTTCCCAAGAACATGTATAGCATTGGAACTGAAGCCAGCTGTGCTGAAGCTGATACGCCTCCAGAGTTACATAGCTATGCTATACTAGATAGAGCCTTGCATAATGGAGTAGCTCACTGCTAATCACAGACAGTGGGCAAACTGCTAACTAGAGACCACTTGCCTTTTTTGTTTAGCCTCCATTTTCCATGTAATAGGCTTCTGGTTAACTACAGGAAACTCAAAATTTGGGAAAACAGAAGCAAGTCTAGCCAAAACAACTGGGTGAAGTTCGTGAACATTCAGAAGAAAAATACCATTTCTAATAGCATGCCTTTTTCTGCAGGAGCCTCATTTACAAAAAGGAAGCTGAGGTAAAGGAGAAAATGATCTAAGCAAGATCACTCAGGTTGCTTTCTCCTTGGCAGAGGTTGTTGGTTAGTGGTTCACCTTCTGCTGAACTGATTTGACTCACTATAACAGCAGAAATGTCTTCATTATTTGTCAGGTTGTTTTTGTGCATTGCATAAGTTACTCTGGTTCATGGAGAAATATGATGAACAACATAAAAGCTGGCACAACTAAGGCAACAGGAAGTGTGTAGCTGGCAAGAGCAAGCTCTTATGGTAGCTCGCCATGTGTCATGAAACTGCTTCTGTCATAATGCTGGTGAAGAGCAGGTGTTCTCAAACTTCATTTATATGGTCAATCTGTTTATTCCATCTGGGACTGGATAAAGCCAATGGCCTTCTTCCTAATTCTGCAATCTTTTGCTTTATTGTGGGCATGTCTGTATATATAAGAAAAGCACCTCTGTTCACATTATAGACACAGGGAAGTTGACTTTTTTAGGTGGAAACCATGGACAAACTGGAGGAAAGCAACCCTGTGTCCTAGTGAAATGCAGGTGGAGTGTTGCAGGTACTAAGCGTTATGCTCATAAGTCAGCCCACAGAGAAATGAAATCAAGCCATTAAAAAATTACTAGTTTCATGCTGCTTTTTTCCTTCTAGATGTGTTGAGTCATCAGGGTTCACATTATCAAACTTGTCTTTCAAACCACAAATGCTTTTTCTTTGTTTGTTTCTTAAGGTAAGTGATTTTTTTTTCTTTATTCCAGAGCAGAAGAGCTACTGGAAAACAGCTAGTATTGTGAAATTCACCTTACTATGGCAAGTACAGCTGATGCTGAGAGGGAGCAGATGTGCTGGGCCAAGGCCTGGGGAATAGTCCTGGAGAGCCAGGAGTCTGGCTGAAGCTGGCTGAGCTCTCAGGAGAGTGCTCTGCAGTGTGTTTTCTTTGGAGACAAGAAGTTTTTGCCCTTTGTCATCTGCTGGCTGCTCTTTCATATTCCTGCAACCCTCTCAGTTGTACTAACATAACTGTTTTCAGTTGTACTAACAAACTGTTTGTGGTCTTTGCCATAAACTCATTGCTATGTGCTAAAAAAAAAAGGGTATTTTCATTATGAGGGCTGGGAATTGTGATCCAGGATTAGAAATAAGGAACTGAAAAGGGAAGATGTAGGAATGAGACAGGACCTTCATATGTCTGGATTCACACTAAGGAAAGCAAATAGATTCACAGTATCACAGTATCACAGTATGTTAGAGATTGGAAGGGACCTCAAGAGATCATCTAGTCCAATCCCCCTGCCAGAGCAGGAACACCTAGATAAGGTTACACAGGAATGTGTCCAGGCGGGTTTTGAATGTCTCCAAAGAAGGAGACTCCACAACCTCCCTGGGCAGCCTGTTCCAGTGTTCTGTCACCCTCACTGAGAAGAAGTTTCTTCTCAAGTTTAAGTGGAACCTCTTGTGTTCCAGTTTATACCCATTACCCCTTGTCTTATCATAGTTTGCCATTGAGAAGAGCCTGGCTCCATCCTCATGACACTCCCCCTTTATATATTTATATACACTAATAAGGTCCCCCCGCAGTCTCCTCTTCTCCAAACTATAGAGACCCAGCTCCCTCAGCCTTTCCTCATAAGGGATTCAACTACAGCCACCAGATATTTAGAGGGAGAAAAAAAGTTTGTTGAGAGAACTGAAATGCAATTAACTGTCTAGCTGCTGTCTGCTTGCCTGCCTCCTCCTTGTTCCTTAAACGAAGCATAGGGACTGAAGGGCTGGGAGAGCAAGGAACGGAGGTGCTAGAATAATAGAAACCCATCTCTGCTGACTGCCAGGCAACTCCATTGCCCTGGTTCAATTGCTGATTCAAGTCCCTCTTCTCAGTGAAAATCTTGGTTATTTTAAATCAATAATTTTCATAGAATCATAGAATCAGACTGGTTTGGTTTGGAAGGGATATTAAAGATCATCTAGTTCCAAACCCCCTCCCATGTGCAGGGACCTCTTCCACTAGACAGGCTGCTCAGAGCCTCGCCCAACCTGTCCTTGAACATAGCCAAGGGATGGGGCAGCCACAGCTTCTCTGGGCAACCTGTGCCAGTGTCTGGGCAGTGCCTCACCACCCTCATAATGAAGAGCTTCTTCCTAATGTCTAATCTAAATCTACCCTCTTTCAGTTTAAAGCCATTCCCTCTGTCCTATCACTACATGCCCTTGTAAAATGTCCCTCTCCAGGTTTCTTGTCAGCTGCTCTAAGGTCTCGCTGGAGCCTTCTCTTCTCCAGGCTGAACAACCCCAGCCCTAAGCCTGTTCTTCAGCTCTCTAATCATCTTCATGGCCCTGCTCTGGACTCACTATTTTGTTAAAATATTCCCCTGAAAACATTTATTTCAGTGCATTTTTTCAATTGGGCTTCATGTTCACCTCTTTCTCTTGCTCACCACCTGAGGTGGTGGGGCCTTCCTGCTGTTAGCCATCAGAGTAGTCTCTCTCATACTGTTGGCTCCTGCTCTGCCCCCATCTGCCAGCCATGCTATCTAAAAGGAAATACTTTCAAAGGAGTATTAATGTTAGACACATTGATTGGATTCTCCCACGGGAAAATAAATCTAATAAAGTAGTCCCACTTCATTTGTACCCTCAGCCTTGTGTTGCTTCAGTGCAGCAGTATGTGTCTACAGGAGGATGCTTATGGAGGCAACGACATTTAGTTAGGGTTATTGCAGAGTGCCTTCATGCCTAGCCTCAGGACAACAGCTTTTTTTTCTTTTTTCTTTTTCCTGTTTCCATTCCTCAGAGCAGGATCTGGTTTCAAATTATGTTAAAAGACTCAGGTTTTCTCTTTTTCTTGACACTGCCCCAAACAAATATGTTCCACTGGCAAAACCACTCTTTATTCTTTAGTTACTATTAAAGTGGTTTTTATTCCTCCTTTGCCACCTTTTTTAATCTGGCAGAATCTCCTAGACAGAAAATAATGATCTGGTTAAAATCTATAAATGCTATTGTGGACAGAGCACTCTGAGTTGATGAGACACTATTACCCTATGCGTGTGTCTGATTTGGCTGTTATGAAACAGAATTTGTGTGTAAAACTTTCTTCAACTATTTAATGAATGGTAGTCTCCCTTTGAAAATTAAGCTCTCCTTCATTGCAATAAATGTTACGAATAAAACCATGCACTGTTTCAGGATGAAAATTGGCTCTATCAGATGAACTTTATATGGCACTTGCCTTAAAGTTGGAAGATGCTTCATACATTCTTTGCTAATGAGTAAGTAGTGATTAACGCATCTGTAAATTGTTCTACTGGTGCATTGCATTTTAAATTGCCTGAGCACAGCCAGCAGTAAAACTGCTGCGGAGTTAATAATTGTGGAGCAGCAATGCATGCTTGATATCTTCTTCCTTGGAAAACATTCCGGGGTCTCTGGTAATGTTTCTCTCTTATTGTTGGTTCTCTTCTCTACTGCTTTATCTCAGCAGTATTTCCTTTCAGCAAGAGATCCAAAGTCACCTGTACAGCAGAATGAAACTTCTCTTTTTCTGGGCTTCTACAATTGGATGAACAGCCTTTCTGCCAGTGGCAGCTCTCTGAAACTCACCTTAAAGAGGTGATCCAAGGGTAACTGCATTACCTGTTCCCATAGCTCAGACACCCGGCAGTTCTTTCTTTTGAATTTATGCACTTTAGATTGTTAGGTTTAGAAAAAAAACAAGTCAGGTCTTTTAAACAAAAAGCTGTGTAAAGATGTGGTAACAAAATCTAAAGCAGCTTTAACTTTTCTGGACCTATTCATAGTATAACAGAATGAAAGGTGAAACTTAACCTATAAAAAAGTATTCAGCACAGATTAATCCATACAACTTTTCTAGATCTCCATTCAAGGGCCTGGTACAACTTCAGTTTTGTAATGGTGTAACACTGGTGACTTTTTCTCACTGTGAAGTTTCAGTGGCATAAATCTAAGTGTGGTAGTAGTAGTAAATTAACCCTTCTTTTTAACAGAATAGTTCTCCTCGTGTCTTGGGAGAAATAATAAAACGCAGGTTTTACTGATAACTGATGATTAAACCATTTCAACATCACAGGAAACATATTAACTAAATGTCTAAATAAATTTAAGAGAAAATAAGTTTTTTTGCAGAGTGGACAAGGCATTCAAAGTTCCATGAGTAAAGAGGTGGAAAATCGGTGGAGAAATACTGCTGTTAGATTACTAGGTGGCATTGAATAAAGATGCAATATCACAGATTACAATTCATATTGAAAATCACTAGGAGATGATAACCACGGCTTTTTGTTTTGAAACACTGCTCGTAATACCAGAAGCTCAAAGTAAAGGAGTGGGATGTACAGAAAACAGCAGATTAGATGGAAATCACCAGATGGTATTGTAAAATAATAAATATCCTGCAGATTGTATTTCACTTGATGCATGGTGCATGGTGTACTACAAACACCATAAACTACAAAAATCTAAGTTTAAAGAGCTAAAATTGTTAGCAATACCCTTGCAGTTGAGTCATACATTGAAGTAACTTGTTATATACCCAGGATAAATGTTAAAAATTATTCTGGTTGAAGCTTTTTGATAAAAAGGGGAGAGGGTTTTACTGTAACCTCCAACATGAGTTGAGTAAGAATATTGCTGTGGGTATAATTCCGGAGATGGATTAGCTGTCCTTAAAATTTGATTTTCAGCAACCTTTATATGCAAATACTGAAACAAAGTCATAACTGTATAAAATACTGCCTTACTATAGCACATAAATAAATCCATGGCTGCAAAAAGATACAGATGTTTTTGTTGAGTGTGTGATAATTTGTGCGGACACCTGCAAAAACTGCTTTTTAATATTTTGAGAAAATTTTTCTTCATCTTCATAAATATGAAAATTGTTCTGGACCAAATTCACTCATGGCATAAGTGAGCATATCACTATTGCTCTCTGTGACATATCTGTGAATTTAGTCTCCTAATACTGAGATGTGTCCCTAATTTACATTTCCTTATTCCTGCCTTCCATCTCCTGGAATTTTATTTTCTCATTCATAAAAACTAAAGTTTCCCATCACTTTCAATGGAGTCAGGGTGGATCAGAATGGCTGCCATTGTCTTTCTTTACTCATTTAAAGACATTTTCAACTTACTAAAAAAACCCCCAAAAAACCCAAATCCAAACAAGAACAAAAAGGAAAAGCTGCATTCTGCAGATGTGATGGTCTTGGGTGGGTGGGATGCAGTGGAAGAGAGGGCAATGTGAGTGTGTAGGCAGATTGAGGAGATAAAGGAGATGTCCTGGGAGGGGGCTTGTGAAGGCTTATGAAATAGATAGTGCAGATGAGACTACACGTTACAGGAGAGGTGAGTTGAAATAGCCATCTGCCTGGCACAGGGGATTTTGATATGGTAGATGGAGCTTCCCTCATGTGGATATTAGGGGACTCTTACTTGCTGCTTCCCTTTTGTAGTGACTACTGAATTTGAACTGTTTACTTGCGTGCTGAAGTTAGGAGGCTTCCTGAAAAAATAAATAGACACAGTAGGCAATGTCTAAATATATATATATATATATATATATATATATTAGAGCAGCAGGATTTCTGAAGGCCTGACATGTGGTTTATAAATGCTTAAGATGGGCTTTCACTTGGAGTAGGCAGACAAAAGACAAGTAGGCTTTTTGATAATTGCTTCTGCATCAGTCCCTACATGGGGGTTCATATTTGGTTTAACTGGCTATTTATTCTAGATGCCCACAAATGCTGCTTTATATTTGACTTCTGACTCCTCTTCCATGTAATTAGACTCTGTCCTTTTTCAATTCTTGGCTTTCTTCTCCCAGATCTGTAACTTGTTTGACCTAAGTTTTGCTCAAACTACAACTTGTTTTTGTGAAACTGAGCCAGAGAGGAGATAGCACAACACCATTTTACAGCTTCAGATGTTGGGGCTCATCTGAGGTGAGCAAAAGCAGGTGGAGAAATGTATGAGCCTACACCAAACTGGCAGCTGAAACTAACTAAGGCCCAGAGATGCTTGTCTAGTGGAAGATATTTCTTCCTGCCTCAGCACAGCAGTTAACAGTTCAGCTAAGCACAGAGTTCGGCAGCTGGTTCACCCAGATTTAATTTGCAGTTCTTTGAAAACCTCAGAGCGAGCATTATGTGCTTGTAGGAACAGCCAGACCTGCAGATGTCTCAGCAGTGCTTTCCTCAATATATTGTTGCATGAAAAATGGCCCATGGCTTGTGCTGTGGTGCTTCTCCTCCTGCTTTCCTCAGGACAGTCTTCATAAAATGTGGGGTTTTCTGTATTACCATTGTAACAAAAACCGTGGTGTGCAGGTTTAATTTCTTAGCTTATTTCTTCTCCTCTTTCTCCTGTCCTAGAAACAATGCAAACAAAACTAGAAAGAGTGTATTTCTATAGTTAGTTTGAAGTGTCTGGGTTTGTTATTATTTTGAAAACAGCTAGCACTTGTTAATCTGTATCCCTTGTTCTTCAAGGTCATTCAACTATTAGAGGTTTTATGGCTTATGAGTATTTCTGTGGACATGTGACTAAACTGAAGCCAAGGTTCATAGGTAAGGGAATCTTGACAGAAAAGAGTACTTGATATTTACGAGGCTCCATCTGCCTTTGTATGTGAATTGATGAAGACTGCAACCGGAAAGTATTGCCTACCTTTGTTACCGCATCCCTCTGGTATGTTGCAACCAGCTGGTGAAGTCAGCCAAATGTTATATTTTGCCCTCATGAATGTAGCATGTTTACATTCCAGATGAATCTTCAACATGTCATGCTTTACTGAGAATCTTTAGGTTTGCGCTGATTAAATCTCCACCAGCAGTGAATTACCATGTTTTCTTGATCTGCTAATGCTGATTAACATTTTAGTGGTATTTTTCAGTGCACCATTTGAACACAAGAAAATCAACAGATAATAGGTATGAAAGCAAGTGTTTACTTAGCTTATCTTCCAATCAGGTGAAAGCCTCAGCTGTATAAATTTGTCCCATAAAATGCAATTCTCGTATATTTTTCTCCATCCATACTTCCTCTAATCTGGTATCCCCTGTTGAAGGAGTGTAGGGATATTTATGATGCCTTTAATACTTTGAGTTTTATACCTATGTCACCACGCTGTACTTTGTCTTTTAGTATTTTGCTGTGTGTCTTTCTTACACTGGGAAATGTTTTGTGACATTGCTATGCTCCTGTGATCCTGTGTTCTAAAATTCAGTGTCTGACTTCTGGTTTTTGTTTGTTATCTGTTTGTTAGCCTCTTCTTCTTTAGTGGATGAGACAAACAGGTCTTCATGCAGAGAGTTCTTACTCAGAGAAACTAGTCCATGACCTGCAAATCTGAATCAATTTGAGCAGATCAGAGAAAACGGTAAGGCCTCACTATCATTATATCTTATTATCTTAATTAATGATAGATATTAGATTAATCTAATAGATTAGATACTAGGAAAAAATTCTTCCCTGTGAGGATGGTGAGATACTGGCACAGGTTGCCCAGAGAAGTTGTGGCTGCCCCATCCCTGGCAGTGTTCAAGGTTAGATTGAATGGGACTTTGAGCAACCTGGTCTAGTGGAAGGTGCCCCTGCCTATGGGAGAGAGGTTGGAACTAGATGAGCTTTAATGTCCCTTCCAACCGAAACCATTCTGTGATCATGAAAGACAACTGAAGCAATTCCAAAACCCTGCAAGAATGAAATAATCCCATCCATCACTTCAGGAGAGATGCTGGGGGTAAAGGTAAATTCTTTAGAACACTGTGACAACTGGTCAGTATATGCAAGTGATTTGTGTGCTATAGAGCTTTATTTATCATACATCTGTAGACAAGTTTAAACCTAGCTTGTCTCAGCTTCCTTGTACTTTAAGACTAAAGATTCTCTGGATTTTATAAATAAGTTTTGAGAATTGCAGTTCTGTGGTAAATGTTCCATCTTGTCATTTCTAATTAGCAAGATACATTTCTTGCAATACTTAATTTTATTACAATGATTCCTTCATTTGATACACTATAAATCGTATTTATGATGCGGTTCTCCACTCGGAATGAAAAAGAGTCTTATGTATACATGTTGTTAGGGGACGAATATCATCAATGTCTCTCTGCACAGGGCTTATCTGTACAGCTGACTCCCATGTATAGTTTGAATCCACCCTAATTGCTTGTCTGAGAGGGGCTAGTTAACATCAGATTGCAGATGCTTAAACCAGGATAACAGTATTTCTTTAAAATAACTCATCCAGGGGTCTTGTCATGTTGGCAATAGGTCCTGTTGTATAGCTTTTTATGGGGTGGGCTTAAGAGTTTGAAGCAAGAGTAGTAGGAAAAACTGTGTCAAGGTAGGTAGCATGAATAGGGCTTTATGCCCTCCTAGGATGTCTGTGCAGTAGGGACTGAGTGTCAGAAGAGGTTTACAAAGCTGGATGTTTACCTGCTCCTCCTGTCCTGGTGCAGTTATGTTCCTCTAGCATGGAGGAGCATGCTACTCTTTGTAGGGTATCTGGGAATTGCAGTAAGCAGACTGCAAAAAGAGGCCTGGTTCTGCATGATATTATGTTTTCACTTAAACCCAAGCAAAAGGGGACAGAGAGGCAGTCTTTCAATCTTTTTCCACCTGTGAGAACTGATGGCACAGGCTGTTACAAAGCCTCAAGAGAGATTTTCTTTACATCTGAAGAGAGATGTATTAAAAAATACATAGTTGTAGCACATGGTAATGAAAGTTACATGCATCAGAAAGACAGCTACCTTATTAGCTTATTGTTAAAAAAAGAAAAAAAAAATAAAGAACCCACATTTTTTTTTACAAATATCTGGTCAAACAGGAACTATTTTTGGAAAAATATCTATGGAGTACTAGCGTAATATGAAATGGAAAAAATTAAATAATGGCAAAAAATAATTTTTAACTTCACCTGCTTATGTAATTTCCTATCCTAGTATTTTTATTTTTTTTTTGTGGCAAAATGTGCCTTGTGTCAGAAGAATGACAGCACAATGAAAAGTGCTTTTGTTTCATGTTTTACTTCTTGTTTCTGAGCCATTAAAACAAAGAATCCAATCTTTCTTGTATTTGGGATGAAAGATATTGAATGTGCATGAGTCAAGCTGCTTATTTTCACTCATAGTTTTGGTATTAGAATGCAATGTGTTATTAGGGTTTGTTTACACACAGATCTAGAATTAAATGAAAGAGAGAGTCAGTTTCTTCAGATATGAGGTTCTGGAAAGAAAGAATGCCTCTGTGATCTACAGGAATGTGTCTTGTGAAAGAAAACTGAGTTGTCTTTGCTGTGAACCAGCAGGATGTTTGTTTATATCAGAGAAGGTTGGGAAGGAAAAACAAAGCTTGCAGAGCTGCTTCCTTGTGCCCACACAGGGAAGTGGTGCATGCACCCTCTTACTCCGAGCTTCAACTCTGACCTAGGCCTCTGCATTCATCCCCTTCTTTTGACCTGGCAGCCAGCTCTGTAGCAAGTCAAGAGCATGTAAGTGTTGCTGTCAGATACACACATCTATTTGGCAATCCTCAGCCCAAAGGGAGTTCGATCCAGGTGCTCATTCAGCAGGGGCTTTACAGGAGAGAGCCTGCAGAATTAGAAAAAGGATATGTGCAAAATAAACAACATGTGCAGGGAGAAGCACTTATTGTTTTACCTTCTGATGAATCCTTTTGATTTCCTTCTTCCCACTGCATGAAGACGGAACATTCTGTGATACTTCTTAGTGCCCTAAATAACTGCCTGTATCTTACTGTTCTGACTCCAGCTCAGTGAGGATGAATAAGGGCTGTCAGTCAGATCATAGAATCAAAGACTCATGGAATAGTTAGGGTTGGAAAGGATCTTAAGATCATCAAGTTCCAACCCCCCCACTATGGGCAAGGACACCCCACACTAAACCATGCCACCCAAGGCTTTGTCCAACCTGCCTTGAACACTGCCAGGGATGGCGCATTCACAACCTCCCTGGGCAACCCATTCCACTCCCTCACCACCCTCACAGTAAAGAACTTCCTCCTTATATCCAATCTAAACTTCCCCTGTTTAAGTTTGAACCCGTTACCCCTTGTCCTGTCACTACAGTCCCTGATGAAGAGTCCCTCCCCAGCATCGTTGTAGGCCCCCTTCAGATACTGGAAGGCTGCTATGAGGTCTCCACGCAGCCTTCTCTTCTCCAGGCTGAACAGCCCCAACTTTCTCAGCCTGTTTTCATACGGGAGGTGCTCCAGTTCCCTGATCATCCTTGTGGCCCTCCTCTGGACTTGTTCCAACAGTTCCATGTCCTTTTATTTGGAGAACACCAGAACTGCACACAATACTCCAATTGAGGTCTCACGAGAGCAGAGTAGAGGGGCAAGATCACCTCCTTCAACCTGCTGGTCACACTCCTTTTGATGCAGCCCGGGATACCATTGGCTGTCTAGGCTGCGAGCACACACTGAAGCTGGCTCATGTTAAGTTTCTCATCGACCAACACCCCCAAGTCCTTCTCTGCAGGGCTGCTCTGAATCTCTTCTCTGCTCAACCTGTAGCTGTGTCTGGGATTGTTCCGACCTGGGTGTAGGACCTTGCGCTTGGCATGGTTGAACTTCATAAGGTTGGCATCAGCCCACCTCACAAGTGTGTTAAGGTCCCTCTGGATGGCATCCCTTCCCTCCGGCGTATCAACCAAACCACACAGCTTGGTGTCATCGGCAAACTTGCTGAGGGCGCACTCAATCCCACTGTCCATGTCACCGACAAAGATGTTGACAAGTCTGGTCCCAACACCGATCCCTGAGGGACACCACTCGTTACCAGTCTCCAGCTGGACACTGAGCCATTGACCACAAGTCTTTGTATGCGGCCATCCAGCCAGTTCTTTATCCACCGAGTGGTCCACCCATCAAATTGATGTCTCTCCAATATAGAGACAAAGATGTTGTGTGGGACAGCGTTGAACACCTTGCACAAGTCCAGGTAGATGACGTCAACTGCTCTGCCCCTGTCCATCAGTTTCGTAGCCCCATCATAGAAGGCCACCAAATTGGTCAGGCAGGATTTCCCCTTAGTGAAGCCATGCTGGCTGTCACCAACCACTGCCTTGTTTTTCATGTGCCTTAGCATGCCTTCCAGGAGAATCTGCTCCAAGATTTTGCCAGGCACAGAGGTCAGACTGACTGGTCTGTAATTCCCTGGGTCATCCATTTTCCCCTTCTTGAAAATAGGGGTTATATTTCCCTTTTTCCAGTCATCAGGAACTTCACCTGACTGCCATGATTTTTCAAATGTGATGGCGAGTGGCTTAGCAACTTCATTCGCCAGCTGCTTCAGGACCCACAGATGGATTTCATCAGGTTCCATGGACTTGCTCACATTCCGGTTCTTAAGATGGTCTTGAACCAGATCCTCTCCTACAGTGGGCCTAGGGTCTTCATTCTCACAGTCCCAGCGTCTGCCTTCCAAGTCTTGGGAGTTGTGGTCAGAGCATTTGCCAGTGAAGACTGAGGCAAAGAAGTCATGAAGAACCTCAGCCTTCTCCAAATCCAGGCTAGCCAGTTCTCTTGACAGCTTCCGGAGAGGGCCCACGTTGTCCCTAGTCTGTCTTTTATTTGCAATGTACCTGTAGAATCCCTTCCTGTTATCCTTAACATACCTAGCCAAGTTTAATTCTAACTGTGCCTTAGCTTTCTTAACCTGGTCCCTAGCTTCCCAGACAACATCCTTGTATTCTTCCCAGGCCAAAAATATCTCCAAGCTGTAACTTTCTTCAGTCAGAAAGCTTGTCCATTTTGTGTTTCCTGTAAAGCATGTAGGGCTCTACAGAAATTAGCTTAACATCTGGAGATCATGAGTAATTGATGAGAAAAGAAGATTCTATTTTACACACGTTCTTCAGACCACATGAACTAACTGTGCAGGTGCTTCTCTTTCTTCACCTTTTTTACAGAAGGTTAGGCAGCAAAAACTCTTATTATAAGATGTGGGCCTGACGTGGTTTTTTTTGGAGGCTGACTGTAAATAATGCAGTGTTGAAAGAAATGAACTGTACGCATATAAGTAACAGGGCATCATGACCAGCTTATCTAGCAAGTCTCTGATTACAAGCCCCCTATAGAGAGATGCATCTACACAGTGTTTTCAGACAGATTTTGGCTTCTCTGTCAGACGTTTGAGCTGGTTCAGAGGGGCAGGGAGCTCTGCTATGCAGCTTGGTGAAATGCTCAGGCAATCCCAAATTTTTCATTGGGTTTATTTGCTGGTATCTTTGACTTTATCCATAAGGCATCTGCTTCATAGCTGGCTTACGCTTGACTCGCTTGCAGTAGGGACAGAACTCACTCATAACTATCTAGATAAATGCACCCAGAGTATCTGAGTAGATGTATAAAATGTACAGAGGAACCATTTCTTAACTGAGGAAGTGGGTGGTAATGGGTTCCATCTGTAATTGCAGACAGATAAATGAAGAGAAGAAACAGCATCAGTAGTTTCAGGAATGTTTAGCTTTTTTTGGCTGTTCTAATTTGTTTTTGATAGGCTGATATAAACTAGTATACTGGGAACTATGGATGAGAAGGGATCAAATTTTTCTCCTACAAACTGTAGCTTGGCACAGGAAATTTCTTCCTCTCCAAACAGTCTATGAAGCATAGTAAAAGTGAACACAGAGCACAAGCTTTTTTCACTGGCTGTCAAGAGTGTTATGGATAATAGAAAGGATTTTTGGGGAGTAGCCTTAAAGGAAGTTCTAGGAATACCATCAGAGGAAAAATTTTATAAATTAGGTGTCCTCTGGGGTATCTTTTACGAAGTGTTGCGGTATTTTATTATTTGTTCTATAGACCTCTTTCTATTACTAGTGGATGCTGTCCTAACACACCTTTAGCCTGAAGTACAGTTGTTTCATACAAAGTCAACAACATGTAAGTGCCATGACTGAAGCAAGAAACTCAAAATTATAGAGCATTGCTTCATAACACAGAGCTCATGTCATTCAAAGAATTTGCTTAAAAAGTATATTTCTAAGACTGACGCAAATCATTCTGCAAGTAGAAGATACTGCAGCTAGAAATTCCTTCATGTACAAAAGAATTGCTATATATGAAGATTCTTACCTCTTGTTGGAAATTATGTCCTGGCTTACCAAGATTGCACCAAAATATCTTTTTTCTTTTATCCCAAACAAAATAATTAGCTGACTGCAGCGTATTTAGAAATACCGGGGATAACGAAAATAGACATGCCTGCTGAAAACCTGGCACTAAAAAAATATGAATATCAAGCAAGGTTATGCCAGCAAAAAAACAGAAGGCAGAACTGTTCTTAAGAGATGCAGTATAAGAATGCATGCTAGATTACTTCTAAGTGAAAAAGCTTGAGAGTTCCTCTGAAAATGTAATAAAATAAAAGATAGGCCTAGGTTCATTTCAATTTTAGTTCCTTGCTACCTGTATTAAGCAATGCCTATACTCATCATAGCCTTTCTCAGTGAAGAGTAATAGGCACTTCCACGATGCTGTGCAACCCTGATCACTCTAAATTCTTTATTGCCTAGGTAAGTTGGTTGGAGTTACAAGGATGTTAACTTTAAAACCTCAGCTGGGTGCATAACAAGTCTCAGGCTTGCAAATATGCAGGTCATATGAAATGCTGTGATTAAATTTCTTGAAAAAAATATGCCTTTAGGAATAAGCAAGCTGACTAGAGAAATTATTTGTTGTCATCTGTGTTACTGGTAGATAATTAGGGAGAATTCCTTCAACCATAGAAGACTCAAGCAAAGAGGGACTTTCAGAAAGGACCAGGATTTTAAGAATGAACAGTCATAGAATCATAGAATAGTTAAGGTTGGAAAAGACCTTAAGATCATCTACTTCCAACCCCCCTGCCATGGGCAGGGACACCCCACACTAAACCATGTCACCCAAGGCCTCATCCAACCTGGCCTTGAACACCGCCAAGGATGGAGCATTCACAACCTCTCTGGGCAACCCATTCCAGTGCCTCACCACCCTCTCAGTAAAGAATTTCTTCCTTATATCCAATCTAAACTTCCCCTGTTTAAGTTTTAACCCGTTGCCCCTTGTCCTGTCACTACAGTCCCTGATGAAGAGTCCATCCTTAGCATCCTTGTAGGCCCCTTTCAGATACTGGAAGGCTGCTGTGAGGTCTCCACGCAGCCTTCTCTTCTCCAGGCTGAACAGCCCCAACTTTCTCAGCCTGTCTTCATATGGGAGGTGCTCCAGTCCCCTGATCATCCTTGTGGCCCTCCTCTGGACTTGTTCCAACAGTTCCATGTCCTTTTATTTGGAGAACACCAGAACTGCACACAATACTCCAAGTGAGGTCTCACGAGAGCAGAGTAGAGGGGCAGGATCACCTCCTTCGACCTGCTGGTCACACTCCTTTTGATGCAGCCCAGGATACGGTTGGCTTTCTGGGCTGCGAGTGCACACTGAAGCCAGTTCATGTTCACTTTTTCATCGACCAACACCCCCAAGTCCTTCTCTGCAGGGCTGCTCTGAATCTCTTCTCTGCCCAACCTGTAGCTGTGCCTGGGATTGCTCCGACCCAGGTGTAGGACCTTGCACTTGGCATCGTTGAACTTCATCAGGTTGGCATCAGCCCACCTCACAAGCGTGTCCAGGTCCCTCTGGATGGCATCCCTTCCCTCCAGTGTATCAACCAAACCACACAGCTTGGTGTCATTGGCAAACTTGCTGAGGGCGCACTCAATCCCACTGTCCATGTCACCAACAAAGATGTTGAACAAAACCGGTCCCAACACCAATCCCTGAGGGACACCACTCGTTACCGGTCTCCAGCCGGACATTGAGCCATTGACCACAACTCTGCGTGCGGCCATCCAGCCAGTTCTTTATCCACCGAGTGGTCCACCCATCAAATTGATGTCTCTCCAATTTAGAGACAAGGATGTCATGTGGGACAGTGTCAAACGCTTTGCACAAATCCAGGTAGATGATGTCAACTGCTCTGCCCCTGTCCATCAGTTTCGTAGCCCCATCATAGAAGGCCACCAAATTGGTCAGGCAGGATTTCCCCTTAGTGAAGCCATGCTGGCTGTCACCAACCACCTCGTTGTTTCTCATGTGCCTTAGCATGCCTTCCAGGAGAATCTGCTCCATGATTTTGCCAGGCACAGAGGTGAGACTGACTGGTCTGTAATTCCCCGGGTCATCCATTTTCCCCTTCTTGAAAATGGGGGTTATATTTCCCTTTTTCCAGTCATCAGGAAGTTCACCTGAAATCAGGTCCCTCAAGAAATACTTCAATCCGTGTCTGTACTTTTTCTGCAAGAAAAGTTTTGCTGTTGCTGGCTTCATGCTTAAAAAATAAGGTTTTTCAGGATCTCTCCTCTCTTTAAAGGAGCAAAGACAAATAGCCAGACTTAAAAACGTAAGTAGCTAAATGTCTTCTAGCAAAGATGCCATGAGTATGTAATGATCATCTCATTAGTTGTAAGAACAAATAGGAGCTAAAAGGACATTACAGAATCAGGATTTATTGCTACATCCAGAATGCTGGACAAATGAGTGCTTCCTTGTCAAAACTTCTCTTTCAACAAAAGAGAAAATCCAACTGATGTGCATGCACCCGAATGGTCTATGTTTAGGGCAGTAATAGCCTGGGACACAAAACCCCACTGTGTTTATATTACAAGTTAATTGATGATGACTTCTAACTATATTGTTACATTATTTTCTGTAGCGCAGGTAGAGCTTTTGGTGGTTGTTTAGTACCACAGGCAACTTCCTGATGTCACACCAAATGTCTCATTCCATTTCAGCAGAAGGGAGCTAGTGAAAAATTAAATGTATTCTGGGACATTTTTTAGAGAGAGTGGTTATTAACAAACCAAATTATTTAGAGAAAGAGAGATTAACAAATAATATACACAACTATGAGAAGTGAGCTAATAGTGAGAACAATGTTGTTTTTCAAAACAGAGTATGATACTTAAATAGATCTAGGAACACTTGGTTTTCTGATGTTAAAAGACAAGAAGGGGATATTCAGTGAAAATGTGAAGTTTTCAAATTGAAGACTGATGAAAGCTAATACTTTTTTGACCAAACTGTATTTAGGCGTTGGAACTCATGCCATAGGAGCCTGTTGATGCTGAGAATATAAAAAATATATAAACAATTTGACAGAATTACAGCGTTAATAACATTCAAGCTTGTGGCAGTTATGTAAAATTTTGGTTAATATAAAATCAGAATGCTATTAAACCACATCTTTCTGGGCTTGAGACAGTCTCTGTTAAAAACCAGAAAGACTTCTGTTCCCACATCTGTCTAATGTGGGATTTCTTACTTTTATTCTGAAGTACCTAGTGCTTGTTGCTATTTATAAAAAGGATGCTGGCCAATTGGGTAGATGCTGGGCGTATTAATTTAATAATTCCTTTTCCCTGTCTCTATATATTGTATCATTTTCACATGTGTTTATTTAAAATGATCCTTGAAACAGTTCAAGGCAGAAGATGTGAGTTCTTTCTCTTTTATGGGCATTTATATATGAGTATGTAACACCTAGCATGTGATATTCCTGTTAGCATTTTGTTCTTTGCCAGACCACTGTTATAGTAAACCAAAGAGCAGAGATCATCTCATATAGAAAGAGTAGAGCAGTGGAAAACCCAGATGTCTGTCTGAATTGCTTTGGCCTCTCATTTCTTTTGTTTCCACTTCTAACAAATTCCTGAAACATAATTGATTGTACACATTCACTTATTTCACAGATCCCCAGTTGCTGTATGAAGTTGTTTCTCACTAATGAAAATAGTAATGAGAACCATTTAAAGTGGAGCGTAAAAAGTTTTAATAATTTATTTTATCTCTAAGACTGAAGATTTCTGACAAAAGCCTCAGGTACAAACTTATTCTTCAGATGGTTCTTTGCATTTTTATGGCTTTGAAAATCATGTGAAATACCATCTCAAAGTTCATGAAGCTGAAGCAGACTACACTTCAGTGGACCCTCACGGAAGTCTCTGTCTCTGGTTTCGCTTTCACTGTGTCCGTGGGGTAGTTAGCAGCATCATACATGGCCCATTTGCCAAATTAAGAATAGACCTCATCAGTCCTGGGTTATTGAAAATATAAAACAAAAGTTATTGCCTGCCTGTTTTCTACTTGTCATTCTGTCTGTTCCTCAAGGTATGGAATTATGTTTACCTGGCCAGGCTCCTCTCCTAAATTTAATACTTCTTTCCCAGCTCTGTCCTTGTAGGGAAATCTCTTCCTGCCCCTACTGCTGAGATCTCACTGTTACTTGCTGCTAAATTTCTGTCCTTTTGTAAGTCACTGAAACCATCTGCAGCAGCTAGTCACTACTCCCGTTACACCTTTTCTTGCAGGGTGTGTTCTGCTTGCTTTCACTGACATCTATCCTATCAGCTTTTGATGCAATGCCAGAGCACCTACACAAGGCAGTGAAACTGGATGCTGGATACATTAAGTGATAAATTGGGTGTCCCAGACTTTCCTTAAAGTAAAGCCATGTTGCAGTAAAAATCTCATCAAGGAGCATGAGCTAAGTAATGCTTTCGAGGTGTTCTCTGACCTTACATTTCAGTCATGAGCCTCTATAGCTCTTGACCTGTATCTCTCATCTTTAAAGGCCATGCTAGATCCGTCACTGTCTACATGAACAATGCCCTAAAACAGAAGGTCAAAGAGTGGGAAAAGTATTTTGATTCATGAGGCTAACGAGCCTAATTGTTATGGAATATACTACTTCTGTTTGCATGCCTTATGTGACATGGGATTTCTAACATTCTTTAATTCTAGTATCCGTGTTAAGGGATAATATAATTATAATCACACCACCCAAGACTTGGAAGGCAGACACAGGAACTGTGAGAATGAAGACCTCAGGCCCACTGTAGGAGAGGATCTGGTTCAAGACCATCTTAAGAACCTGAATGTGAACAAGTCCATGAGACCTGATGAAATCCATTCGCGGGTCCTGAAGGAGCTGGCGAATGAAGTTGCTAAGCCATTGTCCATCATACATGAAAAATCATGGCACTCAGGTGAAGTTCCCGACGACTGGAAAAAGGGAAATATAACCCCCATTTTCAAGAAGGGGAAAATGGATGACCTGAGGAATTACAGACCAGGCTGTCTCACCTCCGTGCCTGGCAAAATCATGGAGCAGATTCTCCTGGAAGGCATGCTAAGACACATGAAAAACAAGGAGGTGGTTGGTGACAGCCAGCATGGCTTCACTAAGGGGAAATCCTGCCTGACCAATTTGGTGGCCTTCTATGATGGGGCTACGAAACTAATGGACAGGGGCAGAGCAGTTGACATCATCTACCTGGACTTGTGCAAAGCCTTTGACACTGTCCCACACAACATCCTTGTCTCTAAATTGGAGAGACATCAATTTGATGGGTGGACCACTCGGTGGATAAAGAACTGGCTGGATGGCCGCATACAAAGACTTGTGGTCAATGGCTCAGTGTCCAGCTGGAGACTGGTAACGAGTGGTGTCCCTCAGGGATCGGTGTTGGGACCGGTCTTGTTCAACATCTTTGTCACTGACATGGACAGTGGGATTGAGTGCGCCCTCAGCAAGTTTGCTGATGACCCCAAGCTGTGTGGTTTGGTTGATACGCCGGAGGGAAGGGATGCCATCCAGAGGGACCTTGACACGCTTGTGAGGTGGGCTGATGCCAGCCTGATGAAGTTTAACCATGCCAAGTGCAAGGTCCTACACCTGGGTCAGAGCAATCCGAGGCACAGCTACAGGTTGGGCAGAGAAGAGATTCAGAGCAGCCCTGCAGAGGAGGACTTGGGGGTGTTGGTTGGTGAGAAAATGCACATGAGCCGGCTTCAGTGTGCGCTCGCAGCCCAGAAAGCCAACCGTATCCTGGGCTGCATCAAAAGGAGTGTGACCAGCAGGTCGAAGGAGGTGATCCTGCCCCTCTACTCTGCTCTCGTGAGACCTCACTTGGAGTATTGTGTGCAGTTCTGGTGTCCTCAACATAAAAAGGACATGGAACTGTTGGAACAAGTCCAGAGGAGGGCTACGAGGATGATCAGGGGACTGGAGCGCCTCTCATATGAAAACAAGCTGAGAAAATTGAGGCTGTTCAGCCTGGATTAGAGAAGGCTGCGTGGAGTCCTCATAGCAGCCTTCCAGTATCTGAAGGGGGCCTACAAGGATGCTGGGGAGGGACTCTTCATCAGGGACTGTAGTGACAGGACAAGGGGTAATGGGTTCAAACTTAAACAGGGGAAGTTTAGGTTAGATATAAGGAGGAAGTTCTTTACTGTGAGGGTGGTGAGGCAGTGGAATGGGTTGCCCAGGGAGGTTGTGAATACTCTATCCCTGACAGTGTTCAAGGTGGAGTTGGACAGAGCCTTGGGTGACATGGTATAAGGTGTCCCTGCCCATGGCAGGGGAGTTGGAAGTAGATGATCTTAAGGTCTTTTCCAACCCTAACTATTCTATTGTTCTATGCATTCAGTTTTTCAGATTGCCAGAATGGTTTCACCAAGCTCTCAGCCTACACTTTTGGTTAAAGACTCTTTGCATGATTACTCACTTTTGACTGGTGGTTGACATTCCTTCTGGTTTAGTAATGTCAAAAAGTGACACTTCTGTGGTATCCCCTTACTTTTCTTGATCCTAAATATATACTCTAAATAAAACCAGATTTACACTAATCCCTAAATCTTCCATTAGCTGCAACCCCTGACCTCTGTACTTGGCTATTTATCATTCCTCTTTGCTTTTGTTCATGGAGTTTTCCAGTCCATTACTGTTCTCATGCTAGCTGGCTCACATTAATTTTGCAAGTGAGATTTTGTAAGGCAGATTGCTATAATTCAAGGGTGGTATTTGATGCATTCTTTTCATCCACTAATCTTGTATTTCTGACAGAAGCAGTCATGAAGAAACAATGAATGTCGTGCTGAAAGACAGACGATGCAGCTGAGTTCAAGATGTGCAGCACCAGGAACTCACAGTAGAAATACTGTTTGTAGCTGAGGCTTCCACTTACACGCATGCAGAAGTGTTTTCTTTCTGCCATTTGTCTAAATACACTCTGTCTGTGTGAAGTACTGCAAATATGCCAGAATGACAAGTAGAGTCAGAGGAGGTTTATGGTTTCCCCCTTGGCAGGTGGAGCAAGTACGTATTTACAGTAAGGGAAAGAAAAGGATGTAACTGAAGTGTCAAAGATCACAGAGGGATGCTGAATAGCAGGACTCTGGGCTTGATGCTGCATGACAGATTTTTTTGAAAGGCAAAGAGTGCAATGATTTCCCCTGATTTTAGAGGTCTCAGCTGTCTCTGGAGAAGATAAGAATTTTTTTGTTTCCCCACACACTTTCACAGGCCTTGGACACAGAACTGGAGCTGCTTCTGCCATCTCTATGAACTTACTTAAAAATATGTATGCTCCATCCCTGGCAGTGTTCAAAGCTAGGTTGGACGGAGCCTTGGGTGACATGGTTCAGTGTGAAGCATCCCTGCCCATGGCAAGGGGGTTGGAACTTGATGATCTTAAGGTCCTTTCCAACCCTAACTATTCTATGATTCTATGATTCTATAATACTTTTCATGAGGGCGGACATATGGAAAGGTGAAGTTTGGGAACTATGTTCTTCACAGATTTGTTGGACTCCACTAAAACTGAGTTTAAAGAAAGTCTTGTTACCAAGAAGAACATTGCCTTCTCCAGCTCCTTCCCTTCTGCAGACAGCGTTGCCAGGTCCTGTAGGCTTGACACGAGGGTGTAGACTACTTGGTTTTTCATTTAAAGCCAAACTTCTGATGCTGTTTTGTCCATTCAAAACAAAATCTTACTGCTTTCTGACTGCTGCGCCAGTATTTTGGGGGCAACAGAGACATGTCCTGGAGCTTATAAACAATTCAGCAAATCAAGATAAGAGTCAACTATTCATTACCAACAGGGTGGAGCCAGATTTTCAGTACATATGCCATGGGAGACTTTCTTTGCCAGAAAATAATTGGTGCTTTGCCTTAGTTTATGAAAGCGCACATGGCTTTTTGCATTTTTCATGGTTAATAAGGCCGTTGCAATTTAAACTGTTGTCTCAGTGAAAGGTCTGAATTAATGTTTATTAACTAATCATCCCCAGTTAATAACTACCTCTGACGTAGTGCATTTTAGACACCCTTGCTGCATGACATAAGGCAGTCATATGTAGCTCCTTCATTTTTATGCCTGTTTATCTGTTTTGCAGAGATACACATCTCTGTGCTTTTATTATCTTTATTAAGAATAACCTTTAGGAGAGAAAGAAAAGGTGAATACATGTTGAAATAACATTTCTGTATCTCCTACTAGCATTTGTAATCAGATGCCTTTCAGTTTTTCATGGGTTCTGTTATGTCTAATGGTTAAACACAAGCTTCTTAGTGTTCTGAAAAGCTGGAATGCTTCCCCTTATCCATAGGAAAGGCACACTGAATGTGAGAACAGCTCAGTCCTTTTGAAGTTTTTTGTTCAAGCTGGCAGCACATTTCCAATTGTGACAGTGGCTGGATGATGTTGGTAACTTTCCTACTGAGACTTCTGTTTACCCTCCCCAAAACCTCTCAAAAACCAGCATCACTGACAAAGCCAGTACAAATCTAAATCCCTAATACCAAGGAAAGCATGAGCTTTGTGTTAGAGATCCTTTAGGAGTAAAAGTATTGAAGAAATAACAGTGGACAAAGTTGCAAATGTAACATGAATTTGATGGCATTACATGTGCCTTGTATCTTTGCTTTTATAGTCTTTTTTTCCAGTTAGTAATAAGGTATATTATCATATAATATGTCTCAGTCTTTCATCTGGGGACAGAACCTGTGTGCAGCCACAGTATGTTTAACACTTATGGGCTGTCTCCGGTACATCTACTACATCATTCATTTTGACTTTGAGGAAGAGAAACTAGGCTGCCTACTTCTCAGATAGTAATCTACAGTATTTTATTATAAAATAGAGAATAATTCCATGATTTAGATGATGTTTGAAAGTCAATTCCAACCCAAACTGTTCTATGATTCTATGATTTTGCACCAAACACTTTTATAGATAGATGAGTCTTCCCTGTCTTGCTCCACAATCCTTTCGTTGATGAGTAGGGTGCAGCTAAGGGAAGGAGCCTGTACTACCAGATCTAATTTCAGGTGGTGCTGAACAAAGCCTTTTAGGCAATTGTGGCTACATACATATCTACATTCCCCAAAAGGATTTTACTGTCTATACTGAGGTGGAGTACAGAAGAATTTATAGACAGATTTAAAAAAAACCCTCAGATTTGTGTCTGTTCCTACTGTCCAGATTTTATGTCCCTGCTCCCTTTCCAAGACCAGGTGCTTGTTCTCAGTGGGTGTCTTTGAACCAACACAAGAAAAACAGCATCTGCCCAGCCTCCAAGTAGAGCATGAATTGTAGGATGGCCTTGATCACTTTCAACAAATGGCCATTGAAGGGTGGGTATTTATACCCAGACACAGTTGTTTGTTTGTTCAGTGATTTTGCTATTAGTATTAAGGAAGAAATAAATGAGAGCAAGCAAACATTTGGGCAGGATATGCATTTTTATGAGGTTAACTCATCCTTGGGGAAAGAAGTAAGGCTCTGATCAAAGCATAGCCTTATTGCAGAAATCTGACTGCAGGGGTAGATTTGTTTGTTGAGGATTCAGTTTCTAGCAGGCACAGCGCTGAATGATTTAAGAGACTGGCCCAATAGAATAACAACACACAGGAAGGAGTTACCACTGCTGTGAAGTTTAATAGTTCTGAATTAAATTGGTTCATTTTCAAAGCAGGAAATATACTACAGTGTTGACATTTACTGCCCTCTGGCAAGAACGTAGTGGGTCCATGTGGTTGGGTTTTTTTTTATTTCTCCTCCTCCCCCCTCCCCTTTAACAAAAAAAGGGAGGAAACCTTCTCTTTTTGTTTGTCTTTCACATCTCTTCCAGCCAGTAATGGGGAAAAAAATGCTTGCAAAATAGGAGTAAAATGGAGGATACTACACCACTTGTTAGCTTTGTTAATAGATAAGGAGGTGTTTACCCAGCCAGATAATTGGCAGAAGGGCTGGATACAGAGACTGATCTTCTGCTTTGCTGGCCCAGGTGCTGTCTTCAGAAACACCCTCTTTTCACATTATCATTGCAGCTTGCTATTTTGTAAAATATCCTCAACAGACTTCCTCAAAGGGACACTCAGTCACACAGTGACAGTACTGACAAATCAGTACTTTATGTTATTGCCAATAAAATCAACCGCAAAAATATAATTGCCATTTTTTCCCACATTAGCATTCCTAATGATACAAATTACCCGAAAAATTCTGGAGTGCAATTCTGTTCCTCGTGAAGGCAGTAGATGTTTTGCCATCAACAGATGAAGAGAATATTCTGTGTATATTCTGCCTGAGGCAGGTGACATTCAGATACAACTTGATTGCTTTATGTCTAAATTGTTCAAAGCTGGAACTTAAGTCATCATTCCTCATTATAAAAGGTAAGTTTCTAGTGTTGCTCTTGCCTGTGGACAGAGGAGCATTTTCTACTTCTTTGGCACTGAACTCTGTAAGACATCTGTACCCTGTAATTGGCAGAGACTCTTGTTAGCTAAGAAAGGAATGAGGTAATCAAGTAGTGAGTAAACCAGCTGATTGCTCACCAGAACAGGCTTAGCAGGGCACATACAGAAGAAAAGCATATAAATCACTAGAACAAGGAACTAAGTGAAAAATTGAGTAGCATATTTGGGCATGTTCAGTCATTGCTATATAGGACATTCAGAAGCCTGTTCTGAGCTTGTTGTTTGAAATCATTTTGACATTAGCATACCAATGCAGAGTGCATGGATTAAAAGAAATCCTGCTCTCTCCCGTTGTCGCATTTTGCCATAAGTGTCAGCCAAATGCTGTGTTAATACACCACTGGGCTACAATAGCATACTGTGGCTGCACTACGTTGTTTTTTTTTCAGGTGTCTGTGAAGATAAGCAGCTTGATAGAAGTTATATGAAGGTGTTAAGATTACACTTCATGACTACCCAGGCTGGTTGCCAGCCCCAGTTGTTCATGTATGCTTTCAATAGTCTTCCTCATTAATTGATGGATTATTTTAAGAGCTCACAACAGTTGCATCCAGAATTACTATTTACACATGTTCGCATCACTAAATATTCCTTCACTCCTCCTCTATAAACCTTCTGGTTTCAGGCACTTTTAGAATGATTCCTTTGGGGGGGGATTTCTTTCTGTGTTTTTCTGTGTTTCAGAAAGCATCTAAGAATCTTCTGCGAATGCTCATTTTTGTAACTTTATTTTTTTTATATAGCTATATTTTTTTAATGCATTGGCTTACTTTGAATTGCATCTCCCCCCTAAGAAGACCTCAGCAAATATATTGCAAATATAATCTGCTGTAGTAAAATAATGCAGAAGAAAAGAAGAAAGTAATGGAAAAATCCTCATTTTTCAAGAAGACAGCTTTGACCCAGTCAAACAGCTCTGTCCAATCTTTTAACATGTCTGCAGCATCTGGTAGAAACAGGTTTTAGCATATGTAGGAGACAAAGCTCAGGGACAATGCAATACAGGGGATCTTGGTAAGAAGACCTTACTGGCAGCTCCTCTGCAGTGTACCTGACTGTTAAAATATTTTTTAATATTACAGTATTACATAGCACATCTCTCAAAATGGGTAAGCTGGGCTGCAGTGTCAGCCTCAAGGCACCAGCACCAAGTGAGCAATGATATTTAATTTTGCAGAAAAACTTGTGAGTTCTTCACTAGATTTATCTAGGTAAGGTTTAACATGCCCTTTGCGTAAAATATGTTGCAAAAATACTATAAATTTGCAAAGATACAGTGAGACTGACTATCTCTTTTGGAAAAGGGTTGGCTGGTGACCAAACAGGAGTATTTGTATTTGTTTTTAAAACTAGTAAGACTAACACAGCTCCAGGTGTATTCACTGTTCTTTTGAAGACTGCTGTCCTTAATTCTGCTGTCCTTCAGTTATCTTGCACTAGTGACATGAACAGGTTATTTTTCCCCAACTATTCTACCTACAACTTCACAAATTGCTCCCTTTTCAGTTCATAGATGTTCATGTTTGATCACATACATAAAAAGAATCAGAAAAAAAACCTATTTTTAAAGGTAGATTAGTCATCCAGCTTTAACTTTGGAAATTTTATGATAAATAAGTCTCGAATTAATTGTGAGTTCATCGGTCAGTACATATATTTTAATAGCTAGGAGTAGTTATATGTATATACAACATGATTCAAAAAAACCATAGTTCTGTAGTAAACTATATAAATCATAGAAAACTATATATAAACTATAGTATAGTATAAATAAACTACAGCATAGAATATATAAAATATAACTTATTATATATAGTAAGATATATATATATAAACTACAGTAAACTACAGTGTTTAGAGATAGATTGCTTGGAAGAAATTGTAGTCTGTCTTAAAGATGCTAACTTATGTGTATGTGTGTACCTAAAACTAAAAGGTTGTGCTTTCTATGCTTTGGAATTTTTGTCTGTTAATAGTTGTCAAGTAACCTAATTTCAACAGTCACATACTTTTCTGGACATCTTAGCAGGGAAACCATCAGCTGATTTGGCATGGAGACTAACCTTTGACCCCTTGGGGTGGTCCCTTCAGGACATAAGAGAAGGCACCTAAGTGGATTAGTGTCTGGAGTCTTACATTGCTAACAGTGATTTCCGCAAGTATCACATTCTTACTGTTCTAGCAGCAACACAGCCCTGCATTAGTGAAACTATCCATCTTTTTCCGATGCTATTTTTGTTCTGTTCTTCTTCTGTTCTTCTTTTGTTCTGTTCTGTCTTTTCAAACTAAGGCTTTCTGCTGCATTCATATCCTCAATGCATAGTAACATCATGTGAATGTGACTAATGAAGAGCAGCATCCTAATGGTGTTTTAAGCAGTAATGGACAACAAGTCGACTATTTCCTGGCAGTTAATGGCCATCTGGAGGAGATCTTAATCCGTCTGTTCATTAACTGCCAGGAAATTATTGACTTGGAGGTTGTTACTGCTCTTAAAAATGAAATAGATTTTGTTCCTTCTCACTCTCCTTACCATCATGCCACTGGCTTGTAGTCTTTAAACACTGTCTCCAGTGTAAAATTTTTTCTTGATTGCAGAAGGTTTTTAGCTGTCCAAAGTGTTTTCTGCACTTCATAGAATCACACAAATGTGATCGTTGCCTGGAAAAGTCTATAATCTAAGTCTATCTACATAGGAAGAATCTTGAACTGGTGTGAAATTATGTTTAGCTGAAAGGAATTCTGTTTGCAGATGCAACTGATAGGCTGTGATCTTGGCAGAAAGGATATCCATTGCAAAAGCAGAAAACAACAAAAGAATGATAGTAAAAAATTATCACAATGATCTGTCCTAACAAAAGTAAAAATTCACATGCATAGAACTAATAATTGCCTTGGCCATCTTTGCCTTCACCCCACATTTTTTTCTTTATCTCCTATATGTTTAGATACATTCTAGTGCACCATTTAAAAATTATCATTGATTATAATAAAGGCATGCTAAAGCACATGAAAAACAACAAGATGATTGGTGACAGCCAGCATGGCTTCACTAAGGGGAAATCCTGCCTGACCAATTTGCTGGCCTTCTATGATGTGGCTACAGAACTAATGGACAGGGGCAGAGCAGTGGACGTCATCTACCTGGACTTGTGGAAAGCGTTCGACACTGTCCCACACAACATCCTTGTCTCTAAATTGGAGAGACATCAATTTGATGGGTGGACCACTCGGTGGATAAAGAACTGGCTGGATGGCCGCATACAAAGAGTTGCGGTCGGTGGCTCAATGTCCAGCTGGAGACCAGTAATGAGTGGTGCTCCCCAGGGATCGTTGTTGGGACCAGACTTGTTCAACATCTTTGTTGGTGACATGGACAGTGGAATTGAGTGCACCCTCAGCAAGTTTGCTGATGACCCCAAGCTGTGTGGTTCGGTTGATACACTGGAGGGAAGGGATGCCATCCAGAGGGACCTTGACACGCTTGTGAGGTGGGCTGATGCCAACCTGATGAAGTTTAACCATGCCAAGTGCAAGGTCCTACACCTGGGTCAGAGCAATCCCAGGCACAGCCACAGGTTGAGCAGAGAAGAGATTCAGAGCAGCCCTGCAGAGAAGGACTTGGGGGTGTTGGTTGGTGAGAAAATGCACATGAGCCGGCTTCAGTGTGCGCTCGCAGCCCAGAAAGCCAACTGTATCCTGGGCTGCATCAAGAGGAGCGTGACCAGCAGGTCAAAGGAGGTGATCCTGCCCCTCTACTCTGCTCTCGTGAGACCTCACTTGAAGTATTGTGTGCAGTTCTGGTGTCCTCAACATAAAAAGGACATGGAACTGTTGGAACAAGTCCAGAGGAGGGCCACGAGGATGATCAGGGAACTGGAGCACCTCCTGTATGGAGACAGGCTGAGAAAGTTGGGGCTGTTCAGCCTGGAGAAGAGAAGGCTGCGTGGAGACCTCCTAGCAGCCTTCCAGTATCTGAAGGGGGCCTATAAGGGTGCTGGGGAGGGACTCTCCATTAGGGACTGTAGTGACAGGACAAGGGGTAATGGGTTCAAACTTAAACAGGGGAAGTTTAAGTTAGATATAAGGAGGAAGTTCTTTACTGTGAGGGTGGTGAGGCACTGGAATGGGTTTCCCAAGGATGTTGTGAATGCTCCATCCCTGGCAGTATTCAAGGCCAGGTTGGACAGAGCCTTGGGTGACATGGTTTAGTGTGGGGTGTCCCTGCCCATGGCAGGGGAGTTGGAAGTAGATGATCTTAAGGTCCTTTCCAACCCTAACTATTCTATGATTCTATGATAGCTATGGGGGGAAATCTGCATTTCTAAATTTCTTCATAAGAACTTGTTTTGCCAGGAAGCTTGAGAATAAATTGAGGTTGTGCTGAGCCCACTGCCTACCACGACGACATTGCCTTACTGGCTCCTTTATTCCCCCACGTGCTGATATTTGTCCTAAAGTAAGATGAGGACGTACTCCAAGCTGTTTAGTCTTTTCTTTTTGTATTTGTACAAGAGATGGCAGAGTGGCTTTTGGTTGATGTCTGAGGACCTAGATCTTCTGTTGCTGCAAATCTGCTTGAGTAAAGTTTGACCTAAGTCTTAAAAGATTTAAGGAGAGAGCAGAGAGGAATTAAAAAGAGAGGACACTTGTGGAACGGCATCTTTGGGTTATGATGTATTGATGCTGAGTGGAGGAGAAGGGGAGAAGGGCAAATATTGGATGGATGAGATGTATATCAGAAAGGCAAAGGTAGGTGAAGGAAGGTGTCAGGTAACATAAAGTTGGTGCTGCAATATGTGAATCAAAGCAAAAGCACAGATAATCGTCAACATATTGTTTACTCAAAAACCAGCCATTATTCTGGAAGATGCACTGACTAGATGAGACCAATAGAAGCAGCTGTTTGAAGAGTGTCTGAATCCAGTACAGAGCATTTCAAGAAGTAAACCTGGAGAAAATCTTGGCTGATCCCCACCCTAAAATCTCTTTGACTGCATAGCCTGTAGTGTTCCTGAAATTGTGAATATTCTAACCCAAACTATTCTATGATTTTAAAACAGCGTCTGGATGTAAGCTTTTTGGTTTCTTTATTCCATTAGACAATAAACGGAGGAAGACTGATTTGTTTTTAATAATGTCTTAAGACATAGTGTTTCATACTTCAGTTGCAAACTATAATTGTGTCAGGAAATTAAGCACAATACTCTATAGAAATCTAAAACCCGGAGCAAGTTCTAACATTACATAAAATTATCTTTTAAAATATATTTGTAAAATAGTTACGGATACATTTGAAGCCACATGTTGAAAAATTTATGACTACTCAAGTGTGCAGACCCTACTCTGTTTCAGCCTTTTTTATTTCACTTTTTGTATTTTGGCAATAAAATGGAAATATTAAAAGAGGTTCATAAATCAGTTCTAATGTGTAAAAGGGGAATTGAGTGTGAACATGTATACTCTTGCCTGTCACACTTGTGTTAGAAACTCTAGTCAGTGTCTCCCTGTTGGAGCAGCTGTGATTTCAATAGGCTGCATGGCTTATGTGTGGCAATGTTGGGTTGTTGATTTTTGTTTTTTGTTTTTTGTTTCTTATAATTAAGAACACATTTACAAATAAAATCCAGGAAAGAAAGGAAAGAATGCTAGGGGGTGATAAAATTAAAGACTTCTGAACGGAAACTCTTTGAAGGTCATACAATACAGGTAATTCTTCATTTCAGAAAGGGAATTTGTAAGCTTAGTTTAGTTCTGATCTGTGTGTTTTCTTTATTGAGATGGTGCATTTGGTTACAATGTGAGACTGCTTGCTAAGGGCCAGTTCCTTATCTGGCTTTGTTCTTAATTAGGGAACTATCGAGTGGTGGGGACAGAGACTGTATTGGTAAAATTACAAGAAAGGGAAGAACATCAAAGAGCTTCCGTTCTTAACAATATTTAACACTTGCTTAGGAGGTAGGCAGCTCCCCCAGGGTGCTCTGTGGCATCTTCTGTTCCTTGGCGGACTCCCCAGTCTCGAGTGGTGCTCCAAGTCCAAAGCAGACCAGGAGGTCTGTCAGGAGTGAAAAGTCTGTCAATCATTCCTATCCCAAAATAAATGCTCTGGGAAGTTTGTATGTTGTCTTCTTCTGATGTTGTCACTATAAAGGTTTTCACTCTTAAAAAATACAAGTCTGCCTTTCCTTGGTCTGTGTGTAAAATTAAGTCTTAGGGTGTGTAATAAAATGTGGTAACCAGTAAGCAGTTTCAAGCTGACTAGGCTGCATGTGCTTTAAATAATATCAGAATAGGCCTTTTCTATTTGCAATGTGAATGATAAGGACATACCGATTTCATGACTGTCATATGCGTGACAGAAAACAGAGACTAATTAGGTGACAAAACCTAGAAATTCTCATTAAAAAAAAAAAAAAAAGAAGGCTGTCTCAGACAACATCTGACATTTTCCATACTCAGTATTTTTGTGTAATCTCTAACCCCTTTCTCTGCAGGGTGATGACCTGATGTAACTGACCATTGTATGAACTGGAACAGGTTGCCCAGAGATGTACTGGGGTTTCCATCCTTGGAGATACTCAAAACCCAGCTGGATGTGGCCCTGAGCACTGATGTAGCTTCCCCTGCTTAGGCAGTCTCCAGCCGTTCCTTCCAATCTCAAAGACAGTGATTCTGTGATCTATTCTGTGCTGTAAGGCAATATTCTAATCTAATCTAAAAATTTAATTTGCCTTGATTTTTTCCCTATTTTTTTGTTGTTGTTGTTGTTTTCCATTTTGAAACTTCCCTTTACATGAATGTAGACTATGCTCAGATGAAAAGCATCCAGTGAATCCAGGATGGTATTTATACCCCCTAATTTTAGAAGTCCATGGCACAGGCATCTGCTGCAGAGTTGGTCACCCTAAATGCTCCTTAGAGTGTGTTGAGAAATTTTTAGGGTTATGTTCAGATGTATTTTTGTTGTTTATTTTGAGAGAAGAAAAGCCTAAGAAAATTGGGGTTGTTCAGCCTGGAGAAGAGCAGGCTGCATGGAGACTTCATAAGAGCCATCCAGTACCTAAAGGATGCTGGAGAGGGACTCTTCATTAGGGACTATACTGATAGGAGAAGAAGTAATGGTTTTAAACTGAAAGATGGTAGATTTGATTAGATATGAGGAAGAAGTTCTTTACTGTGAGGGTGGTGAGGCACTGGAACAGGTTGTCCAAGGACGCTGTGAATGCTCCATCCCTGGCGGTGTTCAAGGCCAGGTTGGACAGAGCCTTGAGCAACCTGGTCTAGTGGGAAGTGTCCCTGCCCGTGGCAGGGGGGTTGGAACTGGATGATCTTAAGGTCCTTTCCAACCCTAACCATTCTATGACTCTATGACTAATAAGCCTTTGAAGTGTCTGTTTCTCTCCTTTGTCTAGAAGTGCAACCAAAAGTTACTATTTCAGATAATTCAAGATATTGGAATTGTTTGGGTTGTTTCATTGATTTTTTTTTTTCCCCAGTGTCTTTTTTCAAGGTTTTAATTATCATTTCTGCTCACCATCGATGTCTGAACTTTAGCCACTGAAAAAGCCAGGTGAAAGTTATTAGCATAATAAAATAGGACTGGGTTTTTTTACTAAATTCTCATCTTTTGAGGCTTTGACACCCAGAAACTCACTGAAATTTCTGTATTGTGTAGGCACTGTCTTTCTGTGGAAAAAGTAGACAGGCTTAATACAGCTGTTAACATATTTTGAAATATAATAAACCCTACCTAATAGCACTGGAATGCATTGCGTACATTTATTGTATGCTTGCAGTACCAGATGAAGTCCATGTTTCACAGAGCAGTACCACTATGATATTTAAACTCCATTTACTTCATTGTTATCCAATGTGTATAAATAAAGAGAGTACTTCAGGCAAGTTCTACAGGACTCACAGAATCATAAAATCATAGAAACATAGAACCATAGAATCCTAGAACGGCTTGTGTTGGGAGGGACCTTAAAGATCATCCAGTTCCAGCCCCCTTGCCACAGGCAGGAACACCTTCCACTAGACCAAAGTTGCTCAAAGCCCCATCCAACCTGGCCTTGAATGCTGCCAGGGATGGTGCACCCACAACTTCTCTGGGCACCACCCTCACAATGAAGAACTCTACAACAAATGCTCTGTTATTTTGTTATATTTATTATTTGGTTTTTGTGATTTCAGTAAAATTATCTCTGCAGTATCTTGATTAAATATTTGATGAAAAAGCCAACTCAAAGCAACCACAATATGATAAAGTGAGTAACTTAGCCCAGGAAGTTGTCACTGTCTGGTTAGAGAGTCCAAGCTGTCCTGTCTAGGCAGAATACAGAGTCTCTGCTGGAAGAATATTCCTTGCATATGTCCAGTAAGCACTGTGAAGCCTGGCACCCATGAAACTCCACTTAGTTTGCTCATGGACAGTCAACTTTCCTGTCAAACAGACATATAAGTAGCTGAAGTTAGTCAGCAGAGACCTGGAAAGGTCAAGTCTATGATCATGCGACATGTATTTGAATAGTCTCTCTGAGCACAGAGAAAAACAGCGCTCCTGCTTTGCTATCATCCGGTGTTTGCAGACAGTTCAGTATCAGCTTTTCCTTGTTGCTGTGTGTGGAGAGAGTACAATCTTGAGAATTCTCCTGCAGTCTGTGAGGGATCTTGTGAGGAAATTACACTGGGGGATAGCATGTGGGTGAAACAATAATGCCTGAGGGACTCCTGCAAAGTAGCATAAGCTTTGAATAGATTTTAGCCTGGTTTTAGAACTCTGATGAAGAAATGTAATTCTCTATTAAGCTAGCTGAACTTGTCTCAAGGATTTTCTTTTGCTTTGTGTGTTAAATTCAATAGGCCTTCGAAAAAGCACATGAGCTCAGCAGCAACTTTTCCAGGAATAATCCCTAAATTGTTAACTTTGAAAAGAAGAAAGCTCTCCCATAATTGCAAGGTGATCAAATGCAGCAGCTGCATTCCACAGAGAAATGTCTGTCAACATTTAAACCTAGGCAGGCTTCTGATGACCTCCTAAGCCTACTCATTACAGCTGAATAGCCTAATAATGTGACGGTCCCTCTCAGTAACTACCCGTGCTTTTATTCAGCTGCAGAGAGATGAATGCAGAGGTGCCCTGAGGCTGTTATACAATACTGCAGGAAGTTCCAGAGAATCCTTATTGCTTTTCTTTTAGGGAGGACTGACGTATATTTTGGAAAATGTAAATGCACTTACACTGCCTTTTTATTTGTCTGAGGGAGGGAAATAAATGGCTTTTCTTATGTACATCTGGAATTGCCTCTTAACTAGAAATATTTCCAAATAAGGGTAAGCCAAGTAAACACCCACTGGAAAAATTATTTTACTGCATTGCTATTCCTAGTGGATATTTTCATTGCTTTATTTACTCAAGTTCTAGTCACGTCACTTGCATGGATGAGATTTCATAATTGCTATTGATTTCTATAAAGAATTTTTTTTGTCTTTTACCATGAAATTTTTCTCTGTTTCCATGTTGTATTTATACAGCTGCCATTATAGCTTCTATTTCTATAGCCATAATGTTATTCATATAGAAATCTTCTCCAACTACTACTCCGTTTATCTAGGATATTACATCTTACTTCCAAGGAACAAAAGAAAGCAAACTGGTTTTGAACAGTGGTTGATAGCTTCTAAATATATAAACAACACTTTCCTTCTCTTCCTTAGCCACATGCAAGTACAAGATCTATACTTGGCCTTCAAGATGCACAAAGAAGTCAAGCACACAATACTTACTAATGGTAATGAACTTACTGGTTTTACGGGGTGGAGGAAAGTATGAAAAGAGAATGAATCTGATTCATAGCAAGGTAAAGTATTTCACCTTTATAGGGTGAAAACCATCTTAATTTTCCAATGTTCTGTGTCCTCAGTGTTTAGAAACATCTGAAAAGGCAGTTACTTATTTCCAGATTCTGCTTCCGGGAAAAAGCAACACAGTGTTTGATGAGAGCTGGGTTCCTGTATATGGGAGCAAAATATCTCTTTTGATCTAAAAGATCACTCAAGAGCATTTCAAATTCTACTGACTAAAAATCAACAGGAATTGGAAAATGTAATCTCAGCCTGGTAAGTGTAATTTTGAGGTGTTAAACTGAAGTACAGGAAGATGGTTGTCATCTAGAGCTGGCTTGTTTGGAAAGAACTTGGTCTCTTGGAAGGGTAACCATGAGTTAACACTGGACCTGATTTTATAAGGTCTTCATAGCTTTCTGGATAATGAAAGGTCAAAATGTACAGCAAGAGGACTGAACTTCTTTGTGTCAACTTGTGATGGACTAAATGAGAAAAGAAACTTTGTCCTTTTTATAGAAAAGCATGCCTTTTTATTCTAGAGATAACACGTGAGCTCTCTGATGGTTGAAAAAACCCTCAACTGAGAGTTTGGGTCTTTGATGGCTTTGGTGAATGAAGGCTGCTTAATTAGTGCTAATTAAACTTAAGAATTCCACTTGGTGTGAGTTAAACAAAGAAGAAAAGTGAAATTGTCAACTATATAAACTTGTAAGTGAAGAGGTGTTCCAAAGGCCTTTGTACAAACCCTCTGTATTAATGTGAATGAATAAGTATGTATTTGAGAGAATGAATTAAACACAGACAGCTCAAACACGTTTTCCATGTGGTATTTCAAATGTGTTGTTTCATTGTTCCTTTTTTATTTGGCTTCTGTAGATTTATTAATTGTCAGACTGCAATTGGAAGATTAATCACAAATGTTAATCAGATATTTTCATGCACAAATCTACTAGAGACACTTCGAAAAAGAAATAGTGTAGGATTGCAGTGTGTATTTATTCAGTCTAAAGTACCTAATAATATATGCAAACAATGTACTGCAAAGAGTATCTTGTTTGCATTTCTTTTAGGTAGTAGGGAAAGACCTTTACTATGTGGAATGTGTCTTTCATGTCAGTCTGTTTCAAAGTTCAGTCTGTGAGTGACTGATGGAGATTGCTCACAAACAATTATGCAAGTGATAATGCAAACTTCCTGCAAACGTGGAGTCATGGAACCTATACTAAGAGCCCTCTACTGAGGAAGACTGCAATATGAACTCCACTCTTACTGTCCTCATGAGAGGGGGTGTTGCAGGTGCCCCAAAACCAGAGGGAAAAGGTCACTCAGAATCTTCACTTCATCAGCATCAGAGAATTCACAATGGAGTGAACAGAAACAATAAATAAAGGGTGACATACATCCATTAGAGATGTGTTTTCAGGGAACCAGTTGTTTTAATTGCCTGGGTGATTCCTTTAAACTAGGCACATCTAAGAGTTAACTAGTTGATCAGTGGTTTTGCGCTCAGAGAAAACATGTTTCTGCACAGTTTGGAACTTGTCCGGGGTTTGAAAGCGGCATGTTCCTTGTGGCTTGGAAAGAATGTGGGTCCACATCGTGTAGCCCTCACCCACCTGAAAAATCCCCCTCTTGGGAACAGTTCTCCTCATAGTATGCACTAGTCACAGCACTCAAGGGTTGCCCTCAGGATTAGCAGAATATAAGCATTGCATAATTCTTTCACATTTGTAACGCATTTCTTCCTGCTAGCTGTATAAAAGGGAAGTCAGTACTATCTATTGCAGTGGGTTTGATTTGCATCAGAAATTTATCTCAATTGCAGTACAAGATAATATTTGTTAGGTGCTTTCACATAAAAAAGGCAGATGAGGAATAAGATAGTATCAAGCATTACAACCATGTAACACCACCAATGAACTGCATAGGGCATGGGTTACTAATTACTTACATACTAGAAGAACAATAAAGATGGGAAGCTGGGCCTACTGAATCACTCCAAATTACACATTATATGCATCATATACGTATGTAGGAATAGACCTGGAGTTGAGTGGTCAGGACTCTATTCAACTGCTGTAATCAGCATACCAGATCTTGGCTTTGAATTGCTAGGAGAATGATTGGAGGTGGTCATAGGATGTGAAGTAACAGGAACCTAGTGAGCAAATATCTTAAATTTATCAAAGGGCCAGAGTAACACGATGATCCATGAATGACCTTGTGGTCATAAATGAGTTAGAAGATGATGGCTCTGATTTAGTAGATCACTTCAATCGCAAAAACACTTGCTTATCTCTTCTTGCATGGTGATGTTACCATGCAAATTTGTACATAGAACTATGGCTTTTAAGCCAGCCCTTTGCGAAAGCACAAATGCTGTAAGTGGAGATAGCTGGGTAGTATTCTAGCTGATGTAAAACAAGTCACTTTTGACCTGTTGTTTTTGAGGTAAGTTCAATGTCATGGGGATTTTGAATTTAATATGTAGATACACCTCATCTTTTTCAATAGTCACCCTGTATTGCTTCTGTCTCTGAACATTACAATATCCACAAGAGATAATTGCTTAAAAAATGCTGAGTGAGAACTGGTGCATGTCTTACCTTTACGAAACCTAAAAGCAGAGTAATGTTTGATGTGGCTGACAGTTTCTTAAAAGATTATTTTGCATATTCTAGCTAAAATTATTGTTATTTTGTCTGCAACTTCTTAAAAAGAAATTACACTCAAACATTCTTTATATTACAACTTTGCAGCATCGTGATAGTTTATTTTACATTTGGTCTAAGTTTCCCCTGGCAATTTTATCACTCTTACAGTACTTTCAGCATGTTTGTTACTTTGATGGTGGACCTGATGTGTTGAAAGGAAGAAGCATTTTGCTTTCCATTTGATACAAGCCCTCTTCAGTATACAATGCCCTGGAAAATCTAGTTCCAGGATTTGAGGGATTTTAAAAATAATTTCTTTAAATACCTAAAAGCACTGAACTGGATCCCATAAATTTGAAAAGTTATGGTGAGAAGACTTTTCTATCTCTTTGCAGTCAAAATATCATAGTTTGCAAATCACTTATGATGATTCAAAATTGCAGATTCAAAAACACAAATATAAGAGAAATGAGTTAAAGCTGATTTATTGTCACTCCTCAAGGTGAGACAAACGTGAAATTATTAAGCAATCCCATGCAAAACAAATATGTCAAGTCTTTTCAGTTTTCATAATCAACAGTGATGTTCATCTGATAGGGAAGTTGGAAGAAATTTCTTTAAGCTGAAGTACCTTTCTAAGAATAAATCCTTTGGGAGGATGTGGTACTGTTCTCTAGGATAATACCATCCCTGAGATCTGAGCTGATTTCACACTCTTCAGTCACGAAGGAGAACAGTATCAGCCTACTGTACTGAGCCAAAACCAACAGTCTGCAGTTTGGCTTAAGGAACAGATTGTGTGGCATCCAAAAGCAATTTGTAAGGTAAGCATGAAAGTGAGTCAGACCTGGTGTACACAGATGTTCATAAATGAGGGATTGGGTGAGGGATTTAGAGTCTATGGTGCTATTTAGGAATCAGGCCTTGCTTTAAGATCTAACTGCAGATGGAGATAAGTTATTTTTAAAGGGTCATAGGGGTTTCCTTAATTATCTATTTCTAGTCTTAAAAGCTGAGAGAAAAAAAAAAAAAAGAGGCATTCCCTTAATTTTTATAACTGATTAAGTGAAAGCATAAAAGAATGGATGGACGGGGGGAAAATAGGGATTTGGAAGGTACAGAACGAAAGAGATTACATTTTTGAGAATTTCAGAAGTTAAGTACTTCACCTCTCTCTGTTGTCAGAGGTGATCACCAAGGACAAATGACTGCTTGCACATAGCAAGTGAAGGGAATGTAGAAAATGTGGTCATGTAATTTAGCAGAATTTCTATCAGATGATTTGCTGCAGATATGCTCCTAGTACGGTGGTAGCTCCCCAAAAGGAAATGTGAATGAGTGTCTATGGGTATGTATGGAAACATGAATGTTTCCCACTGTGGTACTCATTGAAAATGTGACACACCAAAAATCCTTTTAGTGCAAAGTTACAATTTGGTAGCAATATTAACTTGGCTGCATTGAAGATTAAAGAATAGAACAAAGTGCAAAGGGCACACCACACTTAAGAATTTGATCAATAATTAAAAAGAAAGTCCTTCTAATACTTTCTAACATTAGAAAACGTACACCAGTTGTGGAGTGCTGGAATTTAACAAATGTATATATAATATTTGGTATAGCATCTCCAGTGAGACTACTATACATCTCAGATAATAAATGACATCTTCTATTAAATGCAATTAGTTCTCCAGGTAGTAGTGCAGGATAGTTCAATACAGAACAAAAGCTGTTTCCTTACATTAAAGCAATCCCTGCTGCAGCCTGCATGGTTAAGGTGTGACTCTGAAACAACTGTAGTTAATAAATGGAGGGAAGCTTCTAAAGATGAAAGCAGTATGTTTTGCCAAAACAGAGAGACTGAATCAAAAAGGGAGTGAACTGATCTAGAGAGAAATCCTTTGCTAGAGATTAATGTTACTGGATAGCAACTAAGGCAGAAAGAGATTTGTTAGAAGTTATTAAAGAAACAGACAGTGTGTCTGAAAGCTTAAGGAACCTGCAGAAAACTTTGGAAGACCACATTTCACCTTCAGGAAAAAAAGACACAGGGTAGAAATATTTCAGTTCAGGTGAGGCAACCACCCCAGATGGGATACTTTGTGAATTCTGTGAAAAGTGGCAAGTCATTGCCTTCCATGTTTAAAATAGCTTAAAATGTTTCTAGGAAATTGACATTTTCCAGGCAGTATATGAGAAGCAGAAGAAAAATGTGTCTGGAAAGAATTCTGGTTTTATTACATGGCTGAAGGACATCTGAAGGAGTTGCTTGCAGCCCTGAAGACAGCATCCATCTGCACCTGAGTGAGTCACCCTGACCTCACTGTAGTGGATGCAAACAGGCTTGTTAGGACAGTCCTTATTTCAAAGTACATGCTTTGTGTGCTTGGTCTGATAAATCATATACTTGTTTGTAAAAGTCTGAAGTTAGAGGAAACTAATCCAGTCATAGGTACCAGTAATTCCCTTGGATACTGTGTGATTTGGCTTAGTGCAAGGATTTTCAGAGGTTAAGTTAGGCTTCAGATTTTCAATGAACAGGCCTGCTAGATTCCCCACAGCCAAAGCTGGAAATACTGCTTTGATGTTTACTCCAGTGTGCTTGTTCAAAGCAGATGCGTACATTTGCATGTGGGTAGATTTGCACCAAAGTTAGAAGTAGCATGTACAGAGCTGCAGTTGTCTGTCAGGGCTTTTACACACACAAATGTCCCCTTAGCACTGCCTCCGAAGGAGGTGCAATACTCTCCTGGGAAAGTTGGTCACTGTCCAAAATTACCTTGCTGACTGCAAGCGAGTTGTAAAGCAGTGTTAAGAATACTCCAAATTTGTTATGCTACCTTGTTTCTGCCAGTAAGGTTGGAAACAAGGAGAAAAGACACCCATCTAAACTTTTTCTGTCCTTCAGATGGCAACTGTACCTAAGGCTTGCAGGCATTATCCAAAGAGGTGTCTGTGCTCACTGCTCCTGTTCAGTGCAGCCCATCCTATGTATTTTTTAAAACTTGGTACTGTGATTTTTGTGTCTAGCTGTATTTCAGTGCTGACACCTTTTATTCACACCAAGCCCAGCAGTGGGAATGTTGGTAAAGCTGTATGCGATTCTCCTTGAAGCTTCCATTCAGCTCTACAAAAATGGCATTCTGGTGAATGACAAGATTTGCCAGTATGTGAGATGCTGCTTTTAAAAACAGAGAAAGTCTGTGGTTGAGCAGAACAATGTATGGTGGATTGACAGCTCACTGCTTTCTTTTCCTCTTCAGTCTCTGAGTATTACTGACACTACTGTGCTTTAAAGAAAATATGCTCAAAGAACAGGTTTCTATTACAAGCTTATTGTTCACATGCTCAATGTCATCTATCAATCAGATCTGTTTTGCCGCTTGTTGGACTGATTTAGATCCCAATGCTCTCCACCCTTTTATCTCTTCAGGGTTACACACCTGCACACTGTTAGGGGAGCACAGAGGCCGCCCATGGAGAGCAACATGATGGGCAAAGTTGTGCCCCTGACAGTATGCTTTCCAGCAGTGTCACCTAGATGTTGCACTGCAGCATCTGACTGCTAGCTCTCCTATACTCTCTACGTACTAAAGGCATGATTAGGTTGATCAGAATATAGAGACATAGTTTTCCTGCGGTCATGTCTGCAGTTCAAATTCCCTTGCTAAGAGGACACTGATCTGTATATCTGCTCAATAGTTCCAACCAAAAGAAGAAGCAGTAATCAAAGTTTTAATACATATGTTATATTTTAATTGGCCTGGTCTGTATGTTTCATGATACTGGGAATTATTGCTTAATCCTCAGTACTGGAAGAAGGGAAGCAGACCCAAAGGGGATTAAATGCAGTAGCCAATGAAAGTCATACTTTATGAAAATATTACAATTACAAATGAAAGATAGCCTTTCCAGATAGCTTTCCTTGAGCTTTTACAAATGTTTAGACAGCCTAATCTAACCACATATTTAGAACAGCTATTTTCAGTAAGACCCTTGTGAACTGTACTGTTAGTTAGCATTCTTGGCCCAGGTTAGCAATGGAAAATATTTCTTATCTGATTTGGCTGTATTTATAAGTGAAAGACATGTAAAATGTATTTTGTCTTTTGAAACTTTTTTGATTTACAAAATATAACAAGGTTCATAATGTATCAGAAAAATTGCCTGTGAGCATTTATGTAGTTGTCTTTGATGCTGCTCTGCAACTCTTGCGTTAGCATTTTATGTATAAATAGCAACATATTTTACATATATAATCTAGGTTTATATGGCTAGGTTTCTCCAGTATTACAAACAGACTTCAATGTCTGGGGATATAGTCAGAGCTCTGTCGTTTAACCATGAAGCCAGAAATTGACAATACAGCAACGGCCATAAGAGCTACATTTATATTTATATGCAACTTGAAATCACAAACTTTGTTGTTTCTATCCATCCGTTAGAAAAGGAGAGGAAAAATTATCCCATAAGAAGTCAGAACTTCAATATATTGGCAAACTGGTACTAGTGATGTGTAAATGAGAATTCTCAGAAAGGACTCTAGAAAACAAATTCTTCAGGAATTATATATGTCCCTTATTAAAAGGGCACTGTTGATACATTCACATTGCAAATTATTTCATAAATAAACCTATATGTCACTTTGCAAAATGGTATTCAAGGCTTAAAAGAAGACACGGTGACAGCAAGGACCTTTTGGGACAGTTCTCTGCAGACAATGAAATGTATCTCATAAGAATGTAAGATCTTCTTTGAATGGGAATATCCAGGTTTACAGACCCCTTTGTATCATCATCTTCTGCTTTTCAAATATATACTAGAGTATTTTGGCCATTTCTTATTCACAGTTCATCCAACATCAAAAGATTTTGGGCAATCCTTCATATCCAGTGTTTGAGAAAAGTCTGGCTGCACACATCCAGTTTGAAAGAAGAGGGGAAATTACTTTCTTTCATGGTAGAAACATTCTGAGTTAATACTGAGAAAGAGTGAATCTGAGTGTATTCAAGAAAAAAAAATCTTGTAAGGATTTTAAACTGATTACAAGAGCAACATAAACGTTTCCAAGGAAAATCATTTTCAGGAGTGTTTAGAAAGAATATACAGCTTGGTTCCTATAATTTCTTTTCATATTTAAATGCTTGTTTCATTCAAAGATCCTGATGATGCTAAACAAAAACTAGAATTTCACCATAGTGTATTGACTGATGGTACTGTTCAGTTTGAGAACCAGGTACCTCTGCCCTAATAATTGCAGTCTGAAGGACACTTCTTAATAAGACTTAAGATGAGGGTTGTTGACATTGTTGCCATACGCTATAACTATGGGCTGCTCATCACCTTTCTTACACCTCCCTGCAGCCTTCAAAGTATAAGATTATAAACATACTCTCAGAATTTTAGATCAGGAAGCTCCTAAATATTCTATAATGCTTGTATTTTTATTAGTTGATCCAAATTTTCTTGGTTTTCATGATACACATCAATCCCTCAAACTCTGCATTAATTGTGAAGTTGGACTTGGAAAGGGAACCTTTCCATTGACATCAGCAGAAACAGTTTCACCTGAGCTGATCATTCCTTTTAAATTCCTTCTGTAATTCTAAAAAATTAACTGGCCCAGAATAAAGTTCTTTTTCCCTAAGTAGAACAATAAGACAACAATAACAGGCCTGTAGTTACACTTAATATGCTAACTATTCTCCATGTAAGTTTGTCTTATGTATTGCCTGCTTTTCCAGCCTTGAAGATCATCTGTGAGACTGCAATGGGAGATAGAATGCCTCTCATGCGAAGTCATGATGAATCTGCATCATGGTAGGATCCTCTCATCCTCTGTGTGTCTCATCTGATCTTTTGCTGTGTTCTGCTTCCTCTTCTGCTGAGTGCTCTTTATTGTATTCAGAACAAAGATGGGTGGGATGGTATGCATGCCAGAGAAATATCCTAAATGTGGAGTCCAGCTTGGCAGAAAGATTCCCAAGCAATTATCTGTTGAAACGTGTTTATTGTATTTGCTTTGGTCCCTTAATAGCAGAAGACAATTAAAATCAGGAAAGTCAATGTTCCTTGCATCAAAGGTCATAGAAAATGCAGATTTGCACAAAACATTCCTAATAGCATACATTTTCTAAGGCTTGGATAGTCACTTGGACTGTTTGTATAATATTGAATAAAAAAGGGAAGGGTCAAATCCCTAAAGTCAAGAGACTTATGTCCAGATGGCTTCAAACCAACTCATTAGGCTATATTTATGAGCAGGTTGGACGAATCTAGGCTATGTAGCATTTGGCCAAACATTTACTCTAAGCTCCATGTAATGTTCCTGTGGCTTTAAGTAATAATTATCCCTTTTTATGACTTTTTAAACATTATTATCCTTAATGACTTAATTATTAGATCATAATTATGTATGTACCATGCCTTGTGGCATGGCAGGAAGACATTTGTGCGTGTTGGAAGATGCAAAGCCTGCTTGAAGACTATAGTAAAGTTCTGTGTAAAGAGAATAAGGGAATCCCCTTGCTACATACAGCCTTCTTACTGATAAAGAGCTCTTGCCAGAACCTGGGTGGTGTTTCTTTGGAGTGAGCTAACTACAGTGGTTCAAAGGGGGCGAGGGAGCAAGGTAATCATGAATTAGGGCAGAGGAGCAGAGATTCAATACTCAAAACTCTCCGACTGTCTCTTTTTAATAACCTAGAGATACCGTCAATTCCTAGTCAATCCTGAAAAAAAAAAATAAAAATTAAAACCTGCTTATTGGATTAAAATCTACTTCTTAGAGTCTTTCATGGAGCACTGACAATAGTTTTTTAAACCTGAAAATATTTATTACATCATTTACTACAGCTCTTTAAGATTTGGTACGTGACAGATAAGGACTGTCCTTATTCCTGAAGGGCTTTCTGTCTCAAAGTGAAGGCATCACAAGAGCAAGAATTGAACATTTAGGTACAGATCATGGTTTTTTTTGCTGTGTTTTAAAACTTGTTGAAAATTTGATATTAGGTTAACTACTGTTTTCTAAGTTGTCACAGTAGTGATATAGTCCCAGTTTTTACCTAATCAAGGTTTAATTTCCTTTGGACTCATGTTTGCCTGATTTCTTAACTATTTTTTATTACTTTTAATAAGTATATGCTATTTTGGAATTTAAAGTGTTCACTTCTTATATTAGAAATTCTCCCATCTAATTTCCCCACTGCATCTACAGATTAACCTCACAGCTGATATGAACTTCAGACTATCTCTTTATTTCACTTATTTCTCATTTTTTCCCTTTTCTTTTAAACAGCATAGATTGGCTTGCCATCCACCAACTGCCCTTCTGAACCTAGAGGATTTTGTTATTAATACCCTGGCCAAAAGGCAGTACTAGAGTCTTAAGTTCATCGTGTTTTCATCAAATACCACCAACAGAGTAATTCCCAGATGGACGAGGAGGTCTCCCACAGTTGTTGTGACATTAAACAATGCTCAGTGGAAAACCGTATGATTTATATGGTGAAGTAAACTCTTCTACTATACACCACCATGACTAGTGGGTGATCCTTCAGGCTTTCTGTGTTATTTGAACACAGTTGCAGAATCTTACACTTGAGAGCAGATTTGGGGAACAGCAGGCAGCAGTCTGATCCATAAAAAAATAGGTTTGCGTTGGATGTGAGACCAGGAGGCTCAGGGATGAATGAATGCCAGGAAACTGGGCCACTTTAGGAGTCCTCCTGTGCTTTGAGAAGCTTTGACAGCACCTGGTCTTCTGAACCTTGATGTCTGCAGTGGTTGGGCATGGGAGATAAGTAGATCATTTCACATAGGATGATGATGGCTCTGGAGTGTTCATTTGATCTTGGTGTGCAGACACAGCTGGGGTAGCACTACCAGCCTGGGGATGAAAACTCTTTACAAAAGCCACTTGGCCAGGCCATCTTTTATTTTGTTTTCAATAGGAAATGCAGGGTGAGGTTGACAATCTGTGTTTATGTTTGTACATTATTGATAGCAACAAGATGTAATAGAAACAGGAAACAGAAAACCACAGAAGCGCTTTTAAATTTTAAGTGTGAAATAATTAGATTTAGAGATGAACTTTGTGACATACATATTTTAGAGTATACATATATTTCTCTAAACATGCTCAAGAGAGATGGTTAATCCTCCCCTGCTGATTTCAGGGAGTTGATTTATCCTTTTATTGGCCTAGTGTTTGTGAATGCTAAAGCAGTGAAATGTAAATAATAAACATTTAATCCCCAAATTTTAAGTTTCACCAGATGGGTTTTATTTTCAGATTACTGAGCTGTTACTCTAGAGTGTCCTCAAATAGGAATAAATCTGGAAATTAACTTTTGGTGCTTTGCTGTCATTGTAAATCACTGTGTGCATACTCTCAGGGTGTTCACTGCAAGGTCAGTTATGCTTAACTTTGTGCTTATTCTGAGACCATCTGTTGTATATGCATATATTGCTCCAAGGCTGTTGCTTCAGGGTGCTACAGAAGTAAGAAGGGAAACCACCTGTAGAAAATAAAAGTATAATCCCCTCTATTGTCACACTCTTGCAGTTATACATCCCATTATATGGTGTCAGTTTGCCTAGGACTTGTGTCAAAATTTGCTCACTCTGAACCTCCTTGCTTATACTTCTCTGCCTGTTACCTCTGATTTGTTAGTTGACATTAGTTGAGCACCTCCCCTATGAAGATAGGCTGAGAAAGTTGGGTCTGTTCAGGGTGGAGAAGAGAAGGCTGCGTGGAGACCTCATAGCAGCCTTCCAGTATCTGAAGGGGGCCTACAAGGATGCTGGGGAGGGACTCTTCATCAGGGACTGTAGTGACAGGACAAGGGGTAACGGGTTAAAACTTAGACAGGGGAAGTTTAAATTGGATATAAGGAAGAAATTCTTTACTGTAAGGGTGGTGAGGCACTGGAATGGGTTGCCCAGGGAAGTTGTGAATGCTCCATCCTTGGCAGTGTTCAAGGCCAGGATGGATGAGGCCTTGGCTGGCTTGGTTTAGTGTGAGGTGTCCCTGCCCATGGTAGGGGGGTTGGAACTAGATGATCTTAAGGTCCTTTCCAACCCTAACTATTCTATGATTCTATGATTATTTGTGAAAATGTCTGTAAGGAGAGTGGGAGTCTCAGTCTGGGAGAAATGCTGGGTAAATACAGTTGTTCCAAGGAATTTTTACTGCTGAAAGTTTCTGCAAAAAGCTGCTTTGTTTTTGATCAAGACAGGGAAAGGAAGGGAGTGTGAATACAGGTATCTTTAAGCTATCTCATGTTTCTTGTTTGGCTTGGAGTTCCTTGTTGTCCTTGAGGGGCAGGATGTTTTCACAGTATACTCTGGCCAGGTGCACTGGGTCAAGAGTCTGGGACTTAGGCACAGAAAATTTTTCCAGGGGGTTGTTTCTGCTTATTTCAAGGCATCATTTCCCTGACAGGACATCAGAACTAGTAAGCAAGAAACATCTGAGCTCTGGAACTTGGCCAGGCACTTGAACTTGAGATATTCTGTATTACTTTTAACTAGGAACTTTTCTGAATAGGCTGGATATGACTAACATGTCTAGAAAAAGGCTAAAGGCTAATTTACATTTTAGGTAAATGTGTTTGGTAATGAAATTAGCTTTTTCTGTATTCCTGTTATGATAGACTAAGTCATGCCTACAGTTCCAATGACTGCTAAAGTCTAGCCAAATGTCTGAAATGCAAAGATGAAACTAATCTTGCATTTTCGTCTTATATCACAATGTCTGCCTGCCTCAAAATCTTATGACGAGTTGGGTGAAGGTCCCCAGAAGCACTCAGAGGTGATCCTGTGGTAAGGACTACTTCAGAAAACGTCCTTACATGAATTCAGCTTTAAGTGACCAGATGTATTTGCCCTTTGACCTCTGAGAATGCAACAGTCACTAGACTAAATGAATATTTTCTCACTTAACAGACGTTTTATGATGTTATTTTCATCATTATAAGGCTGTGTCAGATCTCTCTGATGTCTTGTAGCTGCTCTGCTGCCACCATGCACCCTACAGCCACTTGAATTATATTGCTGTGGCACTCTACACTACTAGTTGAAAAAAGGAAATGTTTAAAGTACAAGCTGTGCTGTTGCTTTTCCATGTGGAAATACCTAGCATTTTGTTCTGACTGAAGAGTGATTTCCAGCTGGTTCTACCTTGTCTGTTGCAGCAGAAGTACTGAAGTCTGTACAGCAGGAGCAGATAAGGCTCTTGAACCACCCAAAACATTACCAGAGACTGCAAGGTTAAGGTTGTCGATATCACCTGCAGTCACATCTTTCTCTTGAGAAATTCTAGGCTTGATGTGCATAATACAATAAATGTCTATCCAGCTACACAAGTTGGTACAAGCTGCACATACCGTTAAGACCCAGGGTGATTTAGCAACAATGCCATGTGTACTGGAGAAACTGGAGAACCTATTATCATTTTCTTCTTTACAAGCACCCATGAGTTCATCTGCTCTGTTCACAAACCAGTATGCAACAGACTGGATACTCACTGTGCCTCACAGTTATACTTCCTTTCCTTCCAGTACCATAGCAGAAGGTGAAATGTCAGATGTGTGAAGTGTGAATGCAGACATTGAACTGTTGTTGATGAATCTATCCTCTCAGTATCTGCTTCCTTCCTTGGATTTGTGAGCTGTGAGCTGTTTGTGAGCTGTTCTGACATCTGACTTGAACAGGTAGTGATTCTCAGATGTACACCAGCCAGCCAGTGTTTATGCAGTCAGTCTGGAGGCAGTCTTTGCTATAATAACATATTAATAGTTGTGAAGGATGAGTTCTGCTCCTTGGTCAGAGATCCTTTTCTCCTTCCTCTTCTGTCTTCCTCTATTCTCCCTCCCTCTTTTTTACCTTCCCTTTTTTCTCCTTAACTATGAGACCCCTTTTATCTTTCTGTTCAGCTTGCCTCATTTCTCTGTAGAAAGAAGCAAGGACTTACAAAAGTCACAAGTGAAATAAAGGCTTGTGAATGCTATTGCATGCCTCTGTAATTAAAGTTTGATTATTGTTCCAGTTATGTTCTCATTAACAGTTATGTAAACACAGATGGATGTGAAGACAAGCAGACACAGAGCTCTCATTATTGTAGATAAATATGAATTGCAGGAATCCAAAGGGAGGTCTTGCTTTCTGGATCAGTGGCTCTGTAGGGTAGGCTCCTTAGAAAAACACAAACAGATGCAAAGGAAGCATCACACCAGTTTCATCATACTTGGGCTAGCTAAAGCTGTCATTCAGCCCAGCAGCCATCTCCATAGTGGTTTTCCATCTTTTCAGACATTAGGCATTACAATGTGAACTAGAGAGAAGCACAACAAGGCAGCTGTGCTCTTCTTCACAAGGCTGGGGCAGGGCCTTTCAAAGATAAAACAATTAAAGGCATGCTCATCTCTCAAAAGCTCAACTAGAAATGTTTGTTTGTGATCTTTATCTGTCCTTTGCTGACAGCTCTCCTCCTGCTGCATGCCTTCAACAGCAGCATCCCTCCTCTGAGCTGGGCTGCAGCATGGCGTGGCTGACAGCTGAATGGGTGAATATGGTGGTTTGTGTTTGCTGATGCTAAGAGTATGCCTGCCTTTCAGCCAAGGGTGTGTTTGCAGATTGTGTAGATGTTCCCCAGTGACCTTTTAGCTAGTTAGATTGAGGTATGGATAGCAGCTCAGCCACCACAGCCTGGAGAGCAGTAGAGGCACAGCACTCAGCTGGGCTGGCCCGCTTCTCCGGCAGGTTTTTCAGCCTGCACTGAGCTCTCAGTTTGCTGCAGCAAGTAGATGATTATGTTATCTAATTTAAGGGTAGCTAAAGTGAAACCTTCTAAGATGAAGCAGCATCCTGGCTGCTGTGAGGGCTGGCTCTGGGGGCAGCTGGGTGGTACTGCCCCATCACTCCACTAGCACAGCTTCAGAAGATTCCCATCAGGCTCTGAGTCTGAGACTCTGCAGATCAGATTTTGCATATTTTTCTAAATGTTATCAATCCAGCTTAGCATTTGGTGTGATCTTTCAAGCTTTCTGCTGTTTGATAGAAATTTCTGATGTCAGTAGCCATCATACTAAACATCACTTTATTTAAAATAATATTTTTGATTTCATAGTTACTTGATAATGATTTTTATAATGTGTAATGAATGACCTTGAATTGTGATATAATTGCTGTCATAAGCATCTTATTAAATCTATTATTTTAGATAGCTGACACAATTTTTCTTTTTTCGATGTAATTTTCAAGAAAAAAGATGTTTGTGTGTGAATTCCTTAGAGGGAATGTACAGATCTGCTCATAGAATCATCTTAAAAATACTTATTTAATGGCTTGCTTTGGGAATTATGCAATATCCTTGACATTAAAACTGAAATTGTAGGAAGTTCTCAAGTGTGAGGTATTGGGTGAAACAATGTTTTATTTGAAGTAAAGGCAATGAACTGCCTTTATTGATCTCCAATATTAACTTTGCAAACTGAGACTGGTTGATTAGCTTGGAGTTTATTTAGGGCCTATCCTCACAAATCTTCTGTGATCTGAGTAGTCCTATTGATCTATGGCTTACTCTCGTGTTGAAAGGCCTGAAAAATCTTCCTTTTGTGTTTTGTTACATTGTGTTTCATTCCAGATGAAGATGGTTTTGTTTGATGTGTTTCCCCTCTGGTTTTGTCAGGCAAATAGTATCACTAGTCTGCACCTATCTGCAGGTGTAAGTTATTTTCAGATAGCCAAATGAATTTACTGTCTTACCTGAAAGAGCTTCAGCTTGAAGAATATGAGTTGTTCAGATTTTCAAGAAATTATTCTGTTCTTCGCGTGTGTATGCATGCAAGAAACGTGTAAGCTAAGTTTGGCACTAGTTTTTGGGCTCTAGTCGTCTGTACTGGCCTTTTTTTCTCTTTATGTGCCCTGGAGCCTAAGTATGGAAACTGCAATGCATTATAATAAGCAGCTCTGGTAAATAAATTGCACATGGTCTTCATATTCTATCTTAAAAATAAGAGGAAAATACCAAGAAAGTATGACTAAGTATGTTCTTAGGGACATCTACCAAGTTCTGGGTCTTTTATATGTTCTCTTCCATCACAAAAAGGGAGTATGGAAATCTATGAATCAGGGTTTCTGTGCAATGTATTGTGAGACTGTTACCTTGAAATAAGACTCATGCTTAAAATATTGTTGAATAAATTATACAACATGTTTGCAGATGAATAGATTTAAACTTCTTTCACCCATTTGAGACATCAGTATTGATCAATATTTGAAACAGACCTGACTAAACTGAATTCTTAAGCTCTTCTTGCAAAGACCTGACTCATTGCTCACAATCTATTAGCTGCTCACCTAACTGTGATATAAATGTTTGAATTGGTTCAATACACAGTATTTAGCCTTGCTGATGTCAGTGAAGCTGCTGATTCAGCTTCAAAGGAAGAGTCATGTAAATAGCCATGTAAATTTTATTTAAGCACTTTTTTATACAATGTTAGATTAAAGAAATTCTAATCCAACCCATCCACAGAACTGAGCAGGTAGATCTACAATAGCAAACTGAGATAAACCAAGCAACTAGAATGTAAGTATTGTTGACTTCTGTTCATACATTAAATGAAAACATAGGGCATAGTCCTAGGAGGTGTCTGGTCAGACAGAATTCTGTTCTCTGCTGTTGTAGGGAGCCTGCAGTATAATCTCAACATACTTCTGAGTTTTGCATTCCAGCACAAAAGTATTTAAATTGCTCTCAGTGCAGCAGTAGGCAGGAAAAATCGTAAGAAATCTGTGTGAGAGGCAGGGCTGAGATGGTGCCGGAGGGAGCACTGATTCGTATCCTGAACTGGAGTAGAGAGACAAGAGCAATAGGGAAAGGGATAGGGGCAGTGGTGCCAATGGTGAAAATGCTGCTTCCCCACAATCCCTCGTCAGAGTTGCTCTGCTGTCCAATCAACTGATTTCTCTTGCTTTGCTTTTGCTTTCACTAAAAACTTTGAGCTAGAATTAAAGTCCTCTGCAGTTAACAAAAGGGTTTTTTTCTTCTTTGCTAGTCTGTGTTTGTGTCCTAGGGGAGAGAACAGGTATTTTTGTCTCTGCCTGCGGCACCTAACTTGCTCTTGTAAACAATTTTGATTCAGTGCCTCAGGCTAAGTTCAGTCTTCCTGCCAAAAAGCCAGAGTTGGGTGAACTTTTCTGATCAACCATTTGCTTCGAGAAAGATTCAAGTTTCATCTTTCCAAATGTATTCAGAGTTGAATTTGTAAGTAACAGTGACGAACTAGAACACACACAAAATATTACTGAGGTGCTTCCCTCCAATATTTCCAGCACAAGCAGCCTTGATTTTCTAGTGCTAGATTGCTAACAGTCCCTTATGTACAGCCCGTGGGTCTCACAGGGCAGAAAGGCAATCACCAACTTCACTGTGAGGCTGAGGAAGTGAGATCCCTCAGGTCTGAATTATTTTGCTTCTTGATTTAGAGCACAGGCCTGAGCTGTGCTCTTGTTTTCAGAAACGTGCCTTCCTTGCTGATGTGCAGAACATACCACCACAGGTGCTTTTCGCTCTCCCCACCAAAACTGTTTGGCTTCATGTAAGCAGTTAAACACTTGCTGGACTGATGGGAGAAATTCCATAGCTGCTATTTAAAAACCTCAGTGTGGCTCCTGGGCTTTCCCTTGTTTCTGCCAAGTTATGAAGTGGAGAGTTGATGGCTGTGAGAAGGACAGAAGCAGTCTGGCTGATGGCTGGAGGGAAGGCTGGCTATGGGTGCCTGGTCTGGCTGGTGAAATTTTGCACCAGCCCTGCCAGGGGAACAGAGCAGCTCATCCCTGAAGGGTGCTGAAGACAGGCTGTGTGAGTATCGTACACACCAGGCTTTAGGGCATGAGGACATGTATTGTTTCTTGCCTGTTTTGTGAATCTGGGTCTGTGTTTCAAATAATGATTCCATACATGAAAGACGCTGATGGCCAGACACTCTACAGGTCAAAGAAAATTAGTATCACGCAGTCCTGAGAGGATGGTGGTTATTTCTGTTTGATCCCTTATGCTTAAGCAGTGCATCAGAGGCTAAAGCATTATTCATTTATTTTAGCAGGCTTTCAGCTCCTGCAAAGAGACGGATGCTAGTATCAGAAGGGAAACAGACATTAAAAGGGGTCAAGGTGACCATACATAAGCATTAGGTAACATGTTAATTTAAAATGATGAATGAAATAGTTAAAGTATTTTAATGGTAAACCAAAGTACAGACACAGAATGCCCCTTTTAGCATGGGGCCTCTGAAACTGACTCTGACTGTCAGCCTGGATGCAGGAAAGGTTTAAGGGGGAGAAGCAGGTACACAGAGAGAGCAGCTTTTTCACACAAATTTCAAATAGGTGAAATTCCTGCTGACCTTGTACAAAATGGCCTGGGGTGGGTGGGGGAGGAGGCCAAAAATAAGAAAAAGATTGCTTTCACAAAACAAAAGGCATAAGACAAAGCTAAAAAATCATACAGTTTTTACATATGTTTTTAAAAGATAATGACTCAGTTAACTGACTGTGTTCAAGTAATTTTCTCTCCAATGTCCATTTATGATAAATACTTAAGGAGAAATTATGCAAGCTAATGATAGTTACGGAGGCATGACTTGTATTTCAGAGAGCTACTGCTTGGATGTCACAGATTACCGGTGCTCTGAAATATTAGATATGTGACTGGTTTATGTTAACAACTGTATAGTCTGATTCTGTAAACACTAAGCCATGTGAGAGTAGAACTACTCTCCTTAACACAGTATATTATATTATTAGAGCAATATAGATTTAACATGCATAATTATCAGAGCCTTCGTCTATGTTACAATTTTAAATGTTAGATCTCCAATTTTAGAATCTCCATTATAAACTGTGGAAATATACAGAGAAAATGCATGCACAAATTGGGGCAGAAATAATTATTGTGTTTTGCTGCAATAACAACAGATTGTTTCCTTTATATCTGTAGCTTCATAAGGTTTCATTACAAAAATAAAAGTCTTGTTTTTAACTTTCCTTTCAAAAATCTATCCAGAAAACCCTACACCACATAAGACAGAACACATTAAAGAAGGTCGGTCTTTTTATCTTTCCCTTCGTCTTCTTTTTTTTTTAGGAAGTAACATAAAATATGTCTGCTGTGTAAGAACGTGTGCTGAAGTTTCATGTTTCAGGTAATCTTCTTTAAAATAATGAGAGTCTAGATTGCATCAGTTAGTTTAAAAACTGCTGTGCTATTGGTAGGGACAAAATGGGATTAGAGCCAAAATTTGACTGTGTTACTGCCAAAGTCTGTATCAGATTTAAGACACATGCTTCTGCAAGCTTCCATGAAGGTTGTGAAAAAAGTTTTAATACAGAGTTGGATTACAGCTTTCAAGCTCGAAACATCGGCCACTACACTACCATCTTAAAAGCCTGCTGCAACACGGAGCACAGAATAGAGCAGATTTCTTACATTTTCTGGACCACCGATGGATTTTGAATGTCTCTTTGTGTCTTGATGGAAGATACATGAACTTCATAAACTGGTATCCATACCTGATCACTTGTGAGCGTGTATGTGTATACATACAGATATATATAAACCCTTATCATGATTTTCTTTCAAGTGTATCTAAAATCTGCTCTAAGAAATTACATTCTCTAGATGAACTTGCACTTATTTTTTCAGCAGTAAGGAGCCAGATATTTCATCTCGGATATTGGAATCTTTTGTGAGTTTATAAGAGAAATTCTGGAAGCTTTTCTGTACTGGTGATAGAGAAATGCATTTTGAAACAGATGCCTCTAGCTGTATGACAACATCTGCATAGTAACCTGTGGATTATAAACATCAGAATGTACAAACTGTGGGCAACTGTGAATATTTTCATAGTTTCTTTTCTACATCTGCTGCAAGGATCCGACTATGAGAATGGATCTGTGAAGGTAGGTGATCATTATTTACTGTCATTCTTAATAATCTAAATTGCCAGAATTATATACATTCAATGTGCAAAGTGGTGGTCTTTTTGCTGTCTTAGTGGTTGGGGTTTTTTTATGTGATGGTTTAGTTGCATAAATATTTAGCAGTCATAGAGGAAAGAGACTATATAATGAAGAACATATTGGCTGTTTAATATTTTATGTCTTAACTAGTTAATATATTAAGTACTTGCCATATACTTTGTTCTTATTTAAACTTTTAGTGTCAGTCATGCAAAATAAAAGCAAAATCTAAACAAAAATGCAAACCAGAGAATTTAGAATACTTATTAAATGCACTTTCTGATTTCAGGTATTTATAATTGCAGGAATTAGTATCCTTGAAAATTTTCCTCTAAAACCACGTGTTCATCACTTGTTCACTTGTTTGCCAGAAATCAGAGAAATATTTTTCCTCTGTTTTATCAGGAGATGTTATCGAGGACTTAAAATAAGCATCAACTAGTAATAATAGAGCACATTGCCTGGAAAATAAGCTTTCTTCTGAATACAATAAATGCCACAAAATTTAAGCTGAAGCCTCACCTTGAGAGTAGGATTCTTCAGATCTGACTTTCTGAGACAATGTGAGAACATCCAGGACAATTGTTTAGAAAAATCAGAACAAAAACTGGGACAAGTTTCTGCATGTGCAGTAGGTCCAAAAATGATTAGTTCGGTGTGTGGTCCAGAACAAATTATTTCTTTTTCATTAAAAGAGCAAAACAAGCTAATATTTTTGTTTTCACTTCAGAAAAACCTCCTGCTTGCACGAGATGACCACACACTAGCCTGTGAACTGCACTGCAGGCTGACCTGTGTTTTAGAAAATAAATGCTAAGTTATGTGCTCAATTGCAGACTGCTGTTGCCAGCCCAAGAAGTTAGTAGTGGTGAGCGATGTGTGCCTCAGAATGACTAATGACTAACCTCTTTGCCTGCACACCATTCACAAGCTTTTAATTTACAACCTTAGCAATCAGTCCTTTGAAGGCACTAGGACCAGAGCAATCAGCCTTATATACATTACCTTTATGCACTGCATGACAAATCACTGTTTTTTTACATGTAGCTGTCACTTTATTTAAGCCAGAAAGCACTTTCTAATGTAGAATACTAGCCATTGTTTAATTGGCAGTGATTATAGTTCTGTCCTCACAAGTTTATTCAACATAACAGTAAACTCCTAATTAGTCCTTTAATTAAATTTTGAATCTTATCCACTTTGCCTAGAGTAAGTGGAAGAGCTCTTCTTGCTAATTTAAAATAGTTTCTAGTTTATTCACTATGATAGGATTGTCTGTCCAACACATGTACATCTGTAATTGTTTTCATTGAAATTTGGCTACCACTCTCAAGAAGCCAACTTCGTCACAGGGTGCTGTATATAATAACAAATCACTGTTAGTTGCCACTGTTAGATATACGAAGGCATCGTGTAGATCATACTAAAAAGGGCTGTGTTTCACATTCACTGGCTGCTGATTGCCACAAGGGAAGGTCTGGTTTTCCGCTTGTTCTGGTTCTTTTTGTGTAGACAGAGATTTTTGGCTAAGCTGATTATGTTTCTTTTAATGTTTTACATAGTATGTTAGATTTCTGGTTTGTTAAAACAAGCCAGAATGAACATGAACAACCTGTGGGCTTTTGAGTGTGTGCATATACTCCACATAAAGTCCTTCATGTTGCGGTGTTTAACAGTATAGAGGGTTATGCCTATTCTTACCATTTGCACCTGAAATTGAATTTGCAGAACACAGAAATGATGTATTGCATTCACCTACCACACCTTATTTTTTTTTAAAGTTCTTTAAGACCTGTGGCAGCATTGCCTGGTAATTGCCAGGTAATATGCAATTAATGAGACCCAAGAAAGGTTAACCACCAGCAACCTGCTCTTCTCCCCGTTGTATGAGTTCAAGTAGCTGAGCTCTGCCCAGGACACCTGAAGTTTTAAACGTGGTGATGCTTTAAACCATCAGGTGGTGTCAGTGTGGTATCATGAGGTAGAGTTCCGGGGGGCTAAGGATTTGAATATTATCTTATATTCTGCAAATATCCTTATTATTGCAGTGAACATATAAGCTGCTGTGGTTCAGCAAGTATGTCCGTTGTGCTTGGTTTTTCCCACCCTTCAGAAATGCCATTCTCTTCTAGGTACAGGAGTCCTTTCCTCCCACCATGTGCACACCAAGGCCGGTTTTCCCTGCCTGTCAGGACAGACTCCTTTCTCTCTCCATTACTGACCTGTTCCAGTTCCAGCATTTGAACCGTGTTCCCTCATCTCCAGGTCTTGGGCTCTGTTTCCCTACTGGGCTCCCGTTCACACTCTCCGTGTGCTGCTCCCCTTCCTACTTGCTTTCTTCTGGATGAGGATGTCCTGCTTCTCTCTCAGACTCTTAGGAGGTCTGTCCAAATTTCTCAGAGACAGCCCTACCAGACCCTTTTGCCTTCTGGTCATTTCTGACCGTGATTCCCCCTTTGCTCTTCCATTCCTAGCTTCTCGCTTTATCTCTGTGGTCACAACTTCCCGGCTTTCCTTTTCCTGACCTCACTTTCTAGTCCTGATCTCCCTGGATGCTCTCAGCCTCCTCAGACGGGTCTTGCCCTCTTCCATCAGTGTTCATGTCCCCTTCCACAAGCAAATCCAGCAGCTTCCCTTCACTGGCTGCCCTACCCCAGTGGCCTGAAGGAGAGGAAGGGCAGCTCCTCTGTTCTAATTCCCATGGGCTGGACCTGCTGTGGCTCTGCTCTTGAACGGAGTGGGGTCAGCATAAGCTCCATCTGCTGAGTGTCTAGCTGCTAAACCCTGGCAGGTCCCTGCTGTTGCTCTTGGAGGTTCTTACATTTGGGTAGATTTTTGCAGAGACAGCAGTCGACACATCTGGGCCAACAAAGGTTCCTCAGGTGTCAAAACTTCACATCTGTGATCTACAGTAGGGAAACGCCAAACATTTGCAAAGACGAGATTGCCAGACAATGTTTTTTTGCACGGATGAAGAAGGTGCTTCATCCTCAACTGCAGTCAGACCATTTTGGCAGAGAAAGCAGAAAAATTATTAGAATCATTTTGAGGCAGACATCTGGCGTGGAAAGTTTCAGCCTGAACATCTAACGTCTGGCAGCATTTTCCCAGTTCTTCAGAAACAACTGGGAGGCAGTCTCATGGTGGGAAGTGGCGGGCAGACTCAGCCATGCAGGTGTCAGGCAGGGCTCATATTGAGGCTGGCAGCAAGCCCTCTGCCTCGCACACCAGTTGCTTGATTCCAGATGCCAGCCTGACACGTGAAGTCCTATTGAATAATTAGATTTCCACATGGGTTTTCTGAACACTGAGCATTTCTTAATTAATCTATTTTTTTTTTCTTCAGGAAATGCTTTAAAAATTCCTTGTTGAAGTTTTATTCTGATGGTCTCTTACATTTTGGAAGCCCCTCAGCCAAGGAACCACAAAATTCTCTGTCTCTTTTCCTGTCTCTCCCCCACACATTTTTCCTCTCCTAGAGCAATGACAGACATGGCTACTTTTTCCAGAATTTTAAAATTAGATGCAAAGAGCAATGTCCTATATTCATCAGAGCTGAGCTGAATTTCTTGCAAAGAAAAGCCAATGACCTGTCAGAGCTGCTTCTGCCTTCAAACACTAAACCACCTCTCTAATGAGGCTGAAAGGTCTTGATCTCTGAGAATCGGAGTCTCATTGCTTCCTGCCCTATTTTGTCCCTTATATTATTAATGAAGTGTTAGGAGGAAGGCAAGAGAAGGGGACAACTGGTAGTGCCCAAGTTATAACAGACTCACAGCCTTTTATTTTTGCAGAGGTCTTCTCCCCATGGTGAACCCTCCTTTGGTTCATTAGAAAATCAGAAATCCACAGCTGCTAGGTATATCACTGAACTAGAAATTTGCTTTCTGATCAGAAGACCAAGGGTGTAGATTTGCTTAGCCCAGGAGGTAAACACAGCTGCTGTCTGTTATATGCACTCCTTTTCCACAGCTAAACCTGTTTTACATCTGCACTAAACACTGATACAGCCTGGAGTGGTCATTTTTGTTCTAGCAGATCTTAGATTCAGCAGTCTCATACTGCCACTGCGAGCTGGAAAGAGGTGGAAGCCACTTTCCAAACACAGCTCGTACATAGTTCTTGTTCACTGATGAGAATGAAACAGCACTTCCCCATGATCCCCAGGCCCTCGACCACCTAAGTGGAGAATGCCTTGCCCTTGGGAAGGCATGGGAATACTGGAGAGCCATCACACCGTGAGCGGAAGGAATCAGGAAGCTCTTTACATCTCTCCCTTCCTTGAGCCAGCTGCAGTCTGTCTGTGCAACCAAAACAGAGCTCTGCACAGAAAACTGAGCAGCAGAGCTGGACGTAACCTTTTGTCTCTGTAATTACTACTGATGTTGTTTTTCACATAGATCTATGCAGCTCTCTAATAACTACTTGCAAATGTTGCTCAGTTTCCAGAAAAGAGAGATTCTATCTCATGGGATAACTTCCTCAAAGGCAGCTTCTGAAAGTACAGCAAACTGCTAAACAGCTAGAAACAGCAACTCTAAAGGTTGTTGGAAACATTTTCTCTGCTTAAACTATGATTTTTGTCCTCACATCCAGTTTCCTGTCAAAGTTAGCAAACATTTTCATATTAAGATTATGAAATCGTGGTTTTCAGAAGTATTTTATTATCCTCGCTTTGTCACTGTTTCTTTTGATTCTCTGTGACTACCATCTCTGATAGACACGATGAGCCAAAAACATGTGAAAATTTACTTGCCACATTCCTGCAGAAATGATTCTCTGTGCTTTTCCTTCAGGAGTGGGAAGCTATCAGGGAGGTTGTGAGGAAATCCAGTTTGTTCTGACTTATCTGCTACTGCCTTGACAAGGTACAGCGAAGGATAAGAGAACAATTCTGTACTGTTGTCATACCACATGGCATCTGTCCTTGGCTCTTATCAGGCTGGAAAGGAATAAGGGGTTCTAACACACTGCTACTTTATCAAGAGAAGTTCTTGCCTGTGAGAAATTGCAAAAAAAAATATCCCTTCCAGCTGCTGATCCAGCCCAGTCCATCTCAGCTAGGATTGTAATGTCTGGGGATAGATCAGAGCTCTGAAAAGTACATCAGGCTGTTTAGATTAACCAGATGCAGCATTTAAGAAATTCATTGTAATGGTCAGATGTTCGAAATTAAATCAGCCCTAATTAAACTCTGACATCAGTCGTGGCTCACATCTGAAACTCAGTGAAACCAAGGGGAGGCAGGAAGGCAGGTTCAGAGGGCAGCGGACCAACTTTCTGTTAATTTGTGGTCTCAAGGCAACCAAAACAAGCAATCGACTCAGGCTCAGCGAGTGCTGCTCGTCTGTTTTCCGCAGCCTACTTGTGCTTCCTCCCTCACAGGCATTCGAGTTGTTTCTAACCACTAATGTGATGGGATGGAGTCAGGCTCCCACCGGAGGCAAACAGAGAAACAGTCTGCTTGAAAATGAGGAAAAATAAACCTGGTGAAAACTTTGGCTTTTGAGACCTCTGCTGCTGTGTCTGCAGGTTTTGTTCTCATCCACCCTGTCTCTAGTCCAGACTGGATCTGAGTGAGGTTTACCTGTGTCTTATCTCCTGTGGACACCATATTGGTATTTGAAAAAAATAAATAAAGTACAGTTGTTGTAGCTGGTAACTCATTTATTCTTATTCCCATTATAAACCTTGTACAGTAGTTTTTGTAGTTATCACTAAATGACTGGGATCTGTGTTTCTTTCAGACCTTTCTCTCAGCAGTAATATGTCCAGTTACAAAACTGGCCATTGATGTTTCTTGGGCTTGGCTTTGAGATATAGTCCCAAAATCACTGTGTTGCTCAGTTTCCCTGCCGGGAAAGAAATGGCCTGAGATATTTTGCTGCAGGGAAGTAAATCTGTAAATCTGATGTGATACCTTCCCTCAAGAACCCCTTGTTTCTTTAGGAATTTCTTATTCCTCCCACTATGTGCCAGTCCCTTAACTACTTCATTGCCTGCTTCATACCTACCCAGCATGTTTTGCAAATCTTCATCATTCTTGTTGGGATTTGAGGAATAGAGACAAAATTCTGCATGTCCTCACTACAGCTGCAGAGAACCCATTTGCCCATGGGAAGACCAACCAGAATTCGCTCTTTTTTTTATGTCCTTGTGAATGAGGTATATATGGGCTTCTGTATCAGTGAATAGCAGAACAATTGATCAGGGTATTTTAGTTTGCTTGCATTGAGAAAAAATCAGCTTCCTGAGGGACACCTGCATATTTTCTTCCCCAAATGTGACCTAAAATGTGGGACCCCTCAACGAGTGCTAGAACACAGTCTTGGGGTTTTGCCACTTCAGCAGAGTCGTACTCGAATATAATAGACATGCAGCTAAAGACATGGGATTTGGCAAACCCATGTGGGTGCCACACGGGTTTGGAGCAGGGTGACTGCTCTCCTTATCATCAGGATGTCAGATGGCTTTGTCTGAGCCGTGCTTCTAGATGGGAAGCATGCTGGGTTAGTTTTGAGAATTCACAGTCACTGACTGCAGCGTGGTCACTATTTGCGTGCAGTTGGGGAGAGAGTTCTTTTTGAGTCGGGTTGCATTGCAAAAATGTTGTATCATGTTACTGTATCATATATCACCATTGCATGTAGAGAATGTGCCATACAAACAGGCAAAGCTTTTCACTTTAGTTAGCAATGTGACTCAGAAACCATGTTAGGATACTTTCCTGAACTGCTAAGGAAATATTACTTAAGAAAAAGTACAATTCCAGGAAAATGTGTGCATGGGATTGGGGTAACATAAGTTCATTCAGTACTGGCAATGGCTTTGCTTTGTGAAGTGACATTTTAAAACCCAGCCATCCAGTTGGCTAGTCACACTTCCAAAACATTTATTAAAGTGTCTTGGGGCAAACCCAGAAACCGATGAAAGCACTAACTGAAGGAATCTTCATCACATTAAAAAATATTTTCAAGTATTAAAACACACATAGTCATCTGATTTAATTCAGGTCTCTGTTGCTGAGCCATTCCAAAATCACTGTCCAAACCCCAGTGACTTCCAAAGAATTAACAAATACCAGAAGAAAGTGTCCACAGTCTGGACACACTCTTTGTAAATACATATAATATGCTATTTTTGACATGTGTACCCTATCACTGTGTTAGACTAGCACCTAACATTGTGTATGATGAAGTAACTGCTATGTAATATTTCTAGCCGTGCTATGCGCTGAGCATCACGGGTGCCTGAACAGATTGCAGCAATGGAAGACAATATGAACAAACATACAAGTAGAGGCTCAGAAAACATACTGTAAAACTCCTAAAGCCATCAGTAACATTTGGGATACATCAAGGATTTACCATCCTGAGTTTTCATGACAATCATTAGTAACCAAAGTGACCTTTCACTAAACCAAGCAAATATACTTTGTGTGATCACCATGCGAGGGCCCTAAACGTAAACTCTCAATGTAGATGACTAGGCTTGAAAGAGGAAGAAACTCCATATCCTTGGGTGACATGGTTTAGTGTGAGGTGTTCCTGCCCATGGCAGGGAGGTTGGAACTAGATGATCTTAAGGTCCTTTCCAACCCTAACTATTCTATGATTCTATGATCATGGCAGACCTACTCTTTTCTTCCATCTGCCCATCTGGCTTTTCCATCTCTGCCACAAAATGATGCACAGAGAATGTTTTTACCTTCAAAATGACATTCAGCTGCTGTGAGGATGTTTTCTACAAGAGTCAAAAGGCCTGGCTATGGGAAGAAATATTTGTTTAATGACACTTGTAATTAATTCTCAAAATGTTTGATGGCTTGGGAAAAGCCTCCCTCATTTCACTGTGAAGTTTTAGCTGGCTAAAGGTCTATAGTTGTGAGAGGTATTTTGATAAAATACTATCAGTCTATGATTGCTTTGGGCATGAAAAAGAATATTAAATATTCTGAGATTTATGCTTTGACAAAATCATGTACAATTCAAATGTTTTCAGTTCTTTGCTTTGAATATTTTGGTTCATTCACATCAAGAATACAGGATCCAAAATTTCTCATCTCTGAGGATTTTGGTAATGTAAGCATGCTGCTAAAGTCCGATTTGTTTGCTGTAGCACCACGAAAGATCTACTGTAGTTCAAAAGGCCATTCAAAATATGAAATAGCTGTTCTCTTGAAGCCATAGGGTAGCTGATGTGATTTACTTATGAATACATATCACCTTCAGCTATAGTAGAAGTGTTTGCCACCACCTTGACTACTAAGTTTAGGAAATGGGTGAGTCTCCTGTCTTCACTGGAAGAAAGACTGGAGCTCAGGGAGACTGGAAAGAACTTTTTACCACACTTAACATCAGAGGTGGAGCAGTCTAAAAACTGCTTCACAATTTCTGGGTCTTGGTCAACTGCTGTTCTGACACAGTTTTACCAAAAGAGGCCCTCAAACCTCACATCTGTATCACTGAGAAATGTGACGGTCTCAAATAAAGGTCTCCCTGTAAGCCCTCTGCCCCCTCATAGAATACCCGGTCAAACTACTAGTTTTACATTTTACATTTCTCCCAAACCTACAAGTAACATATTTGTCACTACTTCTTTCCATGCTTTGGCAATTCTCCACTGCTTTTCTTAAAGGACAGGGTTCTATGCAGTTTTTCTTTCAGCAGCCATGACACACAAGACTTCAGGATGAATTGGTGTGATCATACAGCCACCCTTCCTCAGAGGATGGATGGCCAGGGCTAACACTCTCTAACTCTCAAGGCAGGCAGGGGAGAGGTTTCACCTAGGTTGTAGTTGGGGGAATCAAAACTTTTTCCCTGTACCTATTCTTCAGTCCTTGAGCTTTTTCTGGGTAAGCAGGCACTGATGAGTGTAGAGATGTGAGCTTCAGGCTTTCCACTCAGAGTACCATTTCGTCCTCCACACACACAGCAGGAGTAGCTGTCTGGGCATTACAGCCAAGTGACATGTCTGATGTATCTTTTTGCTGGTGAGAGTTACATGGAGTCTCCTTTTGGTGCAGTTGCAGAAAATGCTCTAGTAGTGGGCACAGCTGAAAATATTAGCAGGAAAATCAAGGCAGTAATTCGCTGAGGGAGCTTTGGAAAACAAAAGGTGCTGCCCTGGTAATTTGCCTTAGAGTCCCCAAACCCCAGCTTCTTTTGACTATCTTATGTCTAATGCAACCCTCCAGGCTATTAATGCTGTAACTGTGATAATCAAGTTAATGTTCAGTCTGGACAAGGCAATGCACTGAGACAGCCTAAACTGTTTTCTAAGTACCAGAACAGATTTGGGTATTTGTTTAAAAACAAAGTCACCATTTTAAGGTGGAATGAAGTGTTGCATGCTCTTGAAACTTCATCCATGCCTCTGATAATGACGGCAAAGACTGTAATAGTCTGAAAAATCCCATGACAAACCCATCCATTTCAGGGAAAAATATTAGTAGGAAGTCAAAATACCTCATTGTTTTGTGGTCATGTTCACCATAATTAAGAATAACTTATTATTTGTGCAGTTATAATGCACAGATAATCAGGCTTCCAGAGGGGATACAGTCAGGGATGGGACTTCATATATCGGAAGTTCATAGCTGACAGAGAATCCAAATTCAGCTTTTATTGGAGCTGCTGAAAAGCAGATGTTTTTTCTCTCTTCAGAAATGAAATATAATGGTGATGATAGAATTAGTGCAAACTACTATGTGTCAGACATGTGGTAGAGTAAGACACCTCATGCTAAATATTTATAGGGTGATTCAGTTGCTTGTTGATAAGGCAGTAAGTCACTCCTGCAAGCCTGATGTTTTCAAGCTGCAGATTCTCTATTACCCGTTACGCAACACCCCAAGGATACAAGATGCTGTATTATAGACAATATTTTTTTAATGATAAAATTTGGCAATGGCTGAGCCCCTGCTATCTCAAATTCATGGCCCATCACTCTGAGCAGTATTTTCTGTGTTTCCCTGGTACTCCCTTTGGGTGAATGCCTTCCTCTGATTTCTCTCATTCTTTATTTTGGTTGTAGACATCAAGTTAGGAATCATCTTTTTATTCTGTGTCTGTACCTGACCCCATACTCCTAGAAGTCACAATGATGATATAAATTCTAATAATAATGATGAAAATTCTCAAAAGAAGTTCCTCTTACTGCAGAGACTCCACACAAGCTTGTCATTCTTACCAGGGAAATGGCCAAATAAGAGACCTTCAGACACCCTGTAGATCTTTGTGTTGGCCTCACAATGGCAGGAGTTATCCTGTTTTCCTGCCCAGAGAGAACAAGACTTTTCCACAGGAACTCCCTTGCAGTTCCCTGGCCACATCAGCTCACAGTCTGTGTGCTGTGAGCCTCAGCATGGCTGGGCAGCCACCCCATGGCTTTGAGGCAGGAATTGAAATTCTTTCCTCAGTCCCGGCAGCTGCCATTGCTGGCCTCCAGCCAGTCCCAGGTCCTTCAGACCCTGGTGCAGTTGCTTTTCCTGGTTGTTTATATTTGTGTAATAGAAAAATTTATGAGGGACTGCTGTCCCTCATAAATTGCTTGTGCTTTGGATAAGGACAGGAGATTTCATCTCATTTGGCTGCTCTCAGCTGAACAGGATTCAGGTCACCTAACTACTGCTGAGCTAGTGGCCTGCTGGCTCCTCCTTCAGCATCAACAGAGAAAAAGAGGCAGTTTGGAGGAACAGTTTATCAAACAGACTTTATAATGAGATGACCATGCTCCCAATAGACCTATTTTTCTCCATGAACTAGGAGTCTCAGATACTCAGTTCATATTTAGTCAGATGAAAACTCATAGGATCTGATCTTTTTTATTTATAGTGATTGTGGAGTGGCAGGCAGCTGTAGGCACTCTGTCTCTGCAAGATGAGCCCATGACTATGAGCAGCTCATGGCATAAGACCACCTTGGGGAAGAAAATGCCTTCATGGAAGAAAAGGAGGTAATTTTCAAATGTAGCATACACAGCAGGAAAGTTCCTTGGTATTGTCATGTGGTGATGAATCATCTACCTAGTATTTAAACTGGTTTGAGTCTAGTTCTGAGAATAGCTTTTGGGCATCAATGAAACAGAGGGAATTTAGCTCCTGGTTGTGTCCAGTCTTTGTCTTCTATGTGAATTCTCTCAAGCTGAATGCATCTGCTACTGCTGTACTACGCACTAAACACTCACATAAAGGTTCAAAATGCCCTTACATGCTGCTAGCACCCTTTGCTGATGTCCAAATGCCCTCACTTCATGAAGAACTACCACACATACATTGGTTTATTTTGAAAGATTTAGTCTGAACTTAGCTTAAACCTTTTGGGTAATGTTTGTGTTACAAGGGCATTAAGAGAGTCATCACTCTGTTACGCAGCTACAATCTGCTTTCCCTGGCAAGATAAAGCTATTACCTTCTTTGATTGCTTAACTGCTGAGAAGATGGATCATAAAACAGTGCAAGGTTATTTAGAGGTTCCTTAATCATTTGTCCTGGCCTCAGACACAGTGATAATGTTGAATTTCCACTGGTATTTATGCAGCTCTTCCCACAATAGTATCTGTGACCCTAATGCAGAAAACCACTCCTTTTCAGAAGAGCTCTTACATGTGTTCAGCTTTAAGCAGAGATTTATATCCCACTGTGGATAAAGACTATGAGGCAGAGAAGAATGAATTTTGAAAATTAAAAAAAAGGAATTTAAAAAGAAATAAAAGTATTAATTTTGGGTCCTAGGCATGTGTTTGTGCTATAGGTCCTCAAATAAACTTAGAACTTCAGTGGGTCTTTCTTTCACTATCGTATTCCACACATCTTTCCTCCATTGTTCAAAATACTTCCAGGAGATCCTGAAACACAGCATTAATGCAAAGGCCATCTATGTCATGCTGCAAAGAGCTGCACATGCTAAAAAGGGGTATCAGCACATGTGGTTTCTGTAGACATCAGTTTGCAAAGGGTAGGATATTTTTTCTCAGGCAGGAAACCTAGGAACTTCTTCAGCACGGAGAAAAAGGCACAAACTTCTGAACACCTGATAGGAGATTGTCAGGACTAATTCTCAAGAAGGGGCCTAGTTGAAACAGTGCAGATTATGTGTGGGACTGTGCATCTGTGTGACATGATAAGCCAAGTATTTCACTAGCATAAATCAATGGGGAATGAACTCAGTGCCTGATTTAAGACAGCATCCAAGGTGGGAAAGGCTACTGCATGTATCACTGTTTTTTCTCATTCCTTTCCAATGCTAACTACTTTTAGGGGTTTTCTGGCATCTGAGATTGCTAGGAAGAAGATAGATGATCCATTATGGTTTCTTTTGGAAGGACAAAAGTTGTAATTATCCAAAAATCACAGTGCTAACCCACATTATCATTTCCTGATGTCAATGATGTTGCTCATAGCCCGAATGGAGGAAAATAAATACTCCTCTTTGAGTTGAATGTTCTGGAACATATGAGAGGTCAGTGTTACAAAAAACATGCAACTTCATTTAAATATGAATCTGATATTTATCTCTGGGTATGAAATCCATTCTTAGACAAGATATTTAGAAAAATTATATTAATAGCAGCAGTAAATGGAAGAGGTAAGAATGAACTACTTAAACTTACTATGTTGATATTTGTTATTGATGAGTTCTATGTGAACATTTCTTGTAGGCAATAACATTATGTATTTGTTTGATTAAAGGGTGTATGTACATTTATAGGTACCAAAAGTTGAGGATACTTTGAGCTTTCCAGTGATATAGCTCCACAGGTAATTTGTTCATTTTGTGAGCATGCAAAAGACACAAGTTGGGATGGGGCATCCGCAACTTCTCTGGTCAACTTGTTCCAGTGCCTCGCCACCCTCATAGTGAAGCATTTCTTCCTAACATCTACTAAACTTGTAAAAAAAAGGGTAAAACTATCCTTTTCCAGTTTAAAGTCATTTTCCCTTGCCCTATCACTACTTGCCCTTCTAAAAGTCCCTCTCCAGATTTCTTGTAGGCTGCTTTTAGGTACTGGAAGGCTGCCCTGAGGTCTTCCTAGAGCCTTCTCTTCTCCAGGCTGAACAACCCCAACTCTCCCAGCCTTTGTAGGAGAGGTGCTTCAGCCCTCTGATTATCTTCATTATCTGAGACTGTAAGAGGTTCTGTGTTTTCATTTGATGCTGCAGGATGACCAGAAATTAATGCCTTGGGAAGATTTTGTGACAACACACTAGCCAGTGCTGCTGTGCTGTAGCAAGAGGGTGCCCAACTGGAGCAGTTCAGTCTTTGGTGTCTGAGGTAGTAAGGCCATGCCCTGCTGACTGGGGCTGCTGCATTTTGCACATTCTTTTAATTTTCTAAGCTTTTAGTTTTGAATGTCTTTAAGTTGTGCATAGCTACTTTTATAGTTAATGTGTATAAAGATGAGCAATGTCCTTTTGGATGCTGAACAGTTTGTGCTCTAGCAAGTGTTTAGAAGAACATTTTAGGTGACATTATTGTAGTAGTCTCAGAAGAGTCAAACCAAAGACATAAGGTGGTATTTACTGTTCCTGTTTTGGCTCTTAGGTAGATTGGAACAAAATGAGGTGTTTGTCTTCAAATGTTTTATACCCCAGATAACCGTGGTGAGATTGATTTGACCAAAGATCCACCACACTGATACCTTTCATGATCTTTTGATCCTGGGCTGGCTGGGCAATTTGTCAATGCCACTATGATGCATCAATATCAGAGGTACTTTTTTAAATTATTATTACTAGAATTCAAATCCTATTGGAGATGCATTTTTTTGGTATAAAAAATGACTTCTACTAATATAACTCATTCCTCTTTCTACACAATAGTACTTGTGAAGGCATGAGTTAGTTAATTTCAGTGTGTTCAGACCACATTAGGAAATCGTACAGCTTTAAAAATAGAAAAATCCTTAAACTAATACACATTCTTGCTTTAGATAAACCCAGAGATGTTTGCTGACCATGTAGAGGCATGTATACTTTTTCTGTACCCTTTCAACTTAGGCTTAAAATTTATTTTGCTCATACAATAATCATTAATAACAACTCTTGATATTTAGAGTAGAAGAAATGGAAAAGCTAGTCCTAAGCCAGTGACTCTTACAACGAATGCAGGGATGTATCTTCTAATTTACAGAATACAGTCATCTCATTTTACAGGCTCTCTGTCAATGCTGTCTCGTTCAGAAGACGCTGATTCAGCTAGAACATCTCAAAGAGAGAAAAAGAGTCTTGTTAATGATTATTAAAGTTCAATTTTAATATTTCTGCTCCCATTACCATGCCAGTGCCAGTTCTACACTCACATGTTTTGCAAGGTCAAGGAGACAGTTTGTGAATGGGTGTGAATACAAGCTGCGGTTCTTAGAACAAATGAGTGTTGACGCACTGACCTCAAGTTGAAATTCATCTTTCCTAGATCAGCAAAATTCCAGATAGCTTTTTTGTAAAACTATCTTGAAATTCAGTTTCTGGTACTAAGTATTCACATTTCTTCTGAGTTATTTGTCCAAAACTGTTGAAATGGGTTTTTCAGTTTTCACCACATATGAAGTGCATGAGACATCATTCACCTATGAAAACCGGCCATCTCTATAATGAAACATGGCAGCTTGCTAGAGCACAATACAATGTTCTGTATGGGCATAAAGAAGAGCAAAAAACTTATTCTAATTTAACTACATAGGGAATTTTAGGTCAGTAGAAGGTAACTACCCAAAAACGAACTTGGCCCATATCTACAGGCTAACATCTGTGTCGTTGTAAAATAAATGCCACAGATGTTTTAATAACAAATAACAGATGTGCTCAGTGCTTGAGGTTTCAGATCTCATCTAAAAATGTTCCTTTTATAGGTGACTCTTTCCGCCACCCCTTCCCCAGTTCTATACAGAGCACTCACTTGCTAGCTGTTCCGACTGCTACACAACTCCTTGCCAGTTTCCTATAGTCCAGCTTTGCTTTTAAGAACTGCCATTTTATTTATGATTACTGGCACTGCAGCTCTTTATAGGCAAGTCAAAAAGTACAGTCAACTACATGATACTGTGTGTGATACCAGAGAGTTTAGCTGGGAGCACAGGCCCAGTGCAACACAGCCGTTTACAATGATAATCTTGTACTTGGGTTGAAGGCAACAGTTTTCAGCAGATCTGGGTGAGTCAGTGGAAATAAATACTCAATGTCTTGATAAACACACAAACATAGATGTCAGAAAGCAGCAGCAAAGACACCACTATTGTTCTGGGGTGCTGTGCAATACTAAGTTTTCATTAAACAGGTATTTTTTTTAAGAGAATAGCAATGCTAAACTGACGGTGTAGGTCTTTGTAGGGAGTGTTCTTCCCTGAAAGCAGGGAACGGTCACATATATCACTCAGGTGGAAGATGCAATGACTGTCCTTAATGCTGCTGCGCAGCCACAGTGCTGAGATTGGACTTGAGGCCACTTTGGCCGACTTGGGCATGACCCAAACAGTAGTCAGATGGGGAATGGCAGGTGCATCCTGCACTTTGCAGCACGTTGAATGCTGTGTTTGCCTGACACATGGATAAACTGTTGCACTTTGGGCGGCTTCCAGCTGTATCACCGTACAGCGATGTCTCATGGCTGGCACCAGAGTTTTGGCACCGGAGGTGGCTTGCTGCAAAGGCACGTGTGCTCACCAGCTGAACTCATTCAGGTTGTCTATAGGGGTGATTTGGGATTCATACTCGCATGGCCAGCCAGCGGAGGCTGATCAGCAGCAGCAATGCCATTGATGTCTGCTAGGTTCCCTGGAGACCAGGGAACAGCAAACCCTGCATTTGTCAAATAGCTCTGAGGCCTGCGATGGAAAAGGTGAGGAAGTGGATATCCCTCCTTCACACTTTATATGGACACAAATCCTGCAGATCATTGTGGTGCTGGACACTATCAAACCCTGGGACATCTCTGTGTGCTACTGTTTTCCTAAGTACTCTTGGCTGCTGCTCTTTTCTGTAAGCGCTCCATGTGCTGCACTGGTGGAAGGCTGTAAAGGTACTGGCTTTCTAACTTATCCCTTCCCTTCCAGAGGACATCTTTGTCAGCATTGGAGCAGTCAGAACAGCAGATCAGGAGAGCATCCAGCCTGGAAGAGCTGCTTCGCATCACTCACTCTGAGGACTGGAAGCTGTGGAAATGCAGGCTAAAACTTAAGAGTCTGGCCAATTTAGACTCCCGCTCTGCATCACATCGCTCTACCAGATTTGCTGCTGCTTTCTATGACATCGATACACTGAAAGGTAGGTGCAGGTCTGCAGCTGAGTCTGATCTGGCTTCAGGACCACTGATTCTTCTGCAGTAAAGTGTTAAGTACCAGGGTTTCCTAGAATACACCCATACTGGGAACAACAGTGGGCATTCCTGGGAAATGAATTCGTACGAAAAAATGTCAGGCAGCAGCCTGAGTATGCCTCCCTGTTTTGTGTCCAATTCAGACTTACTTTTCTCTGTACACTCTCCAAAGAGAAGATGCATTATGTATAGGTTTGTCAGCTCAAAGAGTGGAGGGGAAGTCAATGTGCAAAGAACAGGTTGGAATGGCTGACCGAGGGACCAGCCAGCAGCATTGTCTTAAATCTCAGAATTTGCTTGCAGGCAGAAACACAAGCTTTACCACTGGCATAGAAATCCCTTTCTTTTATTAGGTGTGCTCTGATATAAGGCACTGCATCAGCAGCAGAATTGCAGAGTAAGAAGGTATTGCCCTAATATCAATCTATTTGAGGAAGTGTGTCAAGAAAGAAGTAAATCTTGAAACAAGAAACCAACATCTGAATGCAGGCAATCACAATCTATTCCCTCATCTGCTGCAAAAATTAATATTGTTCCTTCTAGGTGAAAGACTCAAGATGCATTATATATTCATAGACATAAAGACTCAGTTACTACACTTTGGTCTAGCAAATGGATATCCTACAGCAAATCTACCCTGTAGACTAATGAAGGATAGACCAAGCTAGTAATTTTTTTGTTCAGTCTTTACCCTGAAGTGATATGATCATATCAATTTCCTTTGGGGAAACCAGATATTGCTGATCTTGTTCCAATAACACTTTCACAATAACCACAGCCATATTTGCACACCATTACTCAGCTAAATTATGGCCCAGCAAAGGCCTTAATTTGCTTCTCTGAGCCACAGCACAGAAATGCAGCTGAGTGCCAGTCTGAAAAGGGTTTTAAACTTCTCATAGAAATCTTGTACAGAAAAAAACTAAATCAAATACACATTGGAATAACAATAAAAATGGCTTTAATTAATGAGAAACGTTTTGTTTACATAGCTGTACAAGTCTACACAGAGACATTAACAATTTATTGAGTTATTAGAAGTATTAGCCAGTGTCAAGTCCCATAATTCTCTGCCCACCACTGCTCATTTAGTGAGCACCAGCATTTCTGAAAAATCAAAATATTTCTATTGTCAAAACAACAAGACAACAGAGGATGTTACCAAATTTTACTGAGGAACTGCATATTGCAATGGGGTTTTTTTTCAGTGGCAGAATAATTTAACTGTTCAGGCAATAAAGTCAGATGACTATTGTCGTATAGATGTAATTTTCAGCTTGGAACAGCCGTTAAGTCACTTCCTAATTTCCCTTTAGAAGTCTAACTCTAGACACAGAGATGTTAGCTTTCTCAAAGCCAAGGCACTGAAAGTTAGGTTAAAAAAAGCCCAACAGGTCATCTTCTCCATTCTGCCATCCAAAGTGGAATTACCCCAGAACAGAAACTACTTTTGCTCTAATATTCTAATATGTTCAGGGTACTAAAGCTGCTTTTGAAAAACAAGCTTATAAACATGTATTTTTTTTCCCCCACACCCTTTCCGGTCATTAAGCAATGACCTTTTTGCCAAGGGCATCTGTTTTGTTTTAGTAAAGTGTTTTGACAAGAAGGCTGGGTCAAGGCTGCTCATTGCTTCACTGCTAGACCATCTTCCACAGCACCCCAAACTCCTGCAGGGCAAATTCAGGAGTTTCTCTTCCTCTTTTCTAGAGCTTTAAAGATAAATACATGGAAATTTCATGTCACTGTGTCTAACCACAGCCTCCCCGAGCAGCTCAGCTCACCTAGGACTGCAGTGCTCTCAAGCTAGACTCTCTATCAGAGCCAAATATCTCAGCAGCTGCCCTGTGCTTGCTCACCAAAAATACCAGGTTGAACAAAATGTGACACCCACCTTTTTGTGACCGCCCCTTCCTATAACAGCCCTTCTGCTAAAGAAGTGGTTAATAAACTGAGGACGTGTGCAGTTGGAAAGGTCATCACTGCTTATACTCATTGAAGTGACATCTGAAGTGATTACATGCACATACCTTAATGAGCCTGGCAAACAGTTTATTTTCTATTTTAAGTCCTAGTATTAGATTGCTGTTTTGATAGACTAATATTACCTAAAACATTACATAAAGTTCTATTGATTTTAGTGATTCTTCTCTTAATTTATGGTAAAATCGTAATTCAGACCCCAAGCTCTTATTTCTTGTGTTTTTTGTACGACTGGAAAGTGGAGTGAATCAACCTTCAGGACGGACTTTGCAGGAATAAACAAACTGATTTAAATATACACAGTTGGTTGAAGAAAAAGTTAAAAATAAAAGGAAAGTCAGGTAGGAAAGAGAGAAATAAATGTTCGCCTGAAGAAAAAGTACAGCATGTAGATTAAAAGTGCTCCAGAATTTTTTACTTTTTTTTCTTTCAGAACTTCCCTGTGAATGTATGCACTGCTTGCACAGTAGTAGGGTGGTGGGCTGCAATGGGAGACCAATCGTCTTGATAGTATAGAAGTTGTTTTGATCTTTCAGAACCCTGATGGAGGGGGGCAGACAGGAAAATGTTTTTCGTGATTTTAAGAGGGACTAAAGCATAAGCACTGGTGACTTTTGAGTAATTCCATAACAGGTAAGCAAAAGCCAAAAAAAGCAGGGCCACCTCTTAACAAGACTTCAGATAATATTATATAAATGTCACTGTTTTCTCCCTCTGCTTCAGTCAGTTAATGAATTTTCCTTCTCACAGTCAGAATTTGACAGATCAATCTAAAATAAATTACTAGTCCACAACAACTCAGTATTTGAAAGATGCCACAGTGTTTTGAATAGACTTGAACCCCCTGATGGTACTGAGGTGTGAGAGTCTTTGTCTTGGATTTCATCAGACATTTTGGAAACAGTGTTTGCTGGCTGACATCCAGTAGGAGTATTAATACGCTCTGACCAGAATCTGCTAATCATTAATGTGCTCTTGCAGTCAGGCCCAGGCTCTGCTGAGTCTGTGGTGGGGTACACACAAAGAGAGGATAAAATGACAATAAAGAGGTCTACCCTGGAGAAAAGGAGAACGGGGTGGTGGCCAGCTTTGTCAGTCACCGTGGAGCTGACTCTCAGCCAGGGGAAATCAATGCAGCTCTACTTAAACCACTGGAATTAATGGAGATTTTGGTCATCTGCATTGAAAGCTAAAGGCGGATACATGCAAAAACCTCTCTGCCAGTGCAGCTGGTGTAAGTTACTGGGATAATTTTGCACTCAGACTCTCTCCGGTCCTTAGATTGATCCAAGTAAGTGCAAATCGATCCAAGTAAGTGCAAATGGCCTGCCAGCACTTAATTTTTATTTATATAATGCTTCTGCCTCACTAATCAGAGGTTTAACTTTGCCATGATTGCTCATAAAAATGGTGTTTTCTCCAGTCATAGATGAGGAATGGCAAAAGACTCAGTGTGTGCCAAGGGAAACCTGTGTGGAAGTTGCCAAAGAGCTGGGTACAACGACCAACAAATTTTTCAAGCCTCCTTGTGTGAATGTGTTCAGATGTGGGGGCTGCTGCAATGAGGAGAGTCTGAGCTGCATGAATACAAGTACAACCTACGTGTCGAAAACGGTAAATGAGGCTATTCATCTGTTTTCTTTTTACGCTGGCCATCCAAAAAGGGAGGGGAAGGAGGATGTTTGGTTTCAGAGATCCTGTTATGAAAGATCTGTCTGCACTATCATAACAAACAGTAGAATTAAATTTTATCCATGCAGAGTGAATGCAGGTATGTGCAATGGCAATTTTACATTCATGTTGCAATGTTAAAAATGGATATATATGTGTACAGATGGAAAATCAGGCCCTGAGAAAGTGACTGCAGGCTCACGTGATGTTAAGAAGTTTAATCCTTCTTTAGTGTATTGTCACTTGGACCTGGGACCTCTGAAGCATATTAGCTCATGGGAATCCTCTGCACCAAAGGGTTAAGAAAGACTCTGGAAAATTTTGCTGTGTGAGACAGGAGTCTAAATGCTGCATTTTCAAAATTACCATCAGTGCCAAAAAGGCTGGCTAATAATTTTGGATGTACAGTTTTGCCAACCTAAAAAGGAGACATTTTCAGCAGGACAGACCAGATGCTCTCAATTTGAATACCTCATGATCTGAATGTGCCAAATCACAAGTCACTTTGGAAATGAAAGGCTTAAAACAGTAGTCAATTACTGCTTAGGTACAACAGGTGACCAATACCTCAGTTTTAATGACCAATGCCAAAAAGTGAGCATAAAGAGAATAGCCAGAAAGTTTCTTTCTGTAGACTTCCTGTAGCACCTATGTACAGGGATATCTTGCTCCAGTAGGTGATTGAGCAGAGCTCCAAGTTTAGTACTTTCAATCAGCACTACAGATGAAACCAGCTGTGTTCACACCTGCAGAAGGAGCACAGGAGACTGGTCCTCCTTGATTAATCTTCATTTTGTGCATCCCTACTTATAGTTGATAACACCTTTTGACTTAGAGTAACGCATTAAATTTTACTTATGAAAAAGGCTTTTCTTTAAATCAGAACAAAGATGGAGGGCAGTTGAAATAAAAGAAAATTGAAGTCCTTATGGGCAGCAAGTCAAATTCATGTCTGTATTGGTTTCAGGTTTGTTGGAATCTAATTCCACTGTGTCTAGTTGTACTGGAATATAGCTTGAGTAAAATAAATCAGGGCCTGTCCTTCTTGCGTCAATGTTCACTAATTGCTTTCATTCCACACCAGAAGGAGAAAGCTGTTATGAGCTGTTGGCCACACACAAAAGACATCTGGTCAGCTCAGGGAGCTAGGTCAGGCTAAAATGTATTTATTTATTTATGTGGCTTTGAAGCAGCAGTTTATAAGTTTGTTGAAAAACTGCAGTTTTGCAGAGTGTAACATTCCTTCAGCATTCTTCAAAATAACCATTCCCTCAAAAGTCCCCAGCTAAGTCCCACTCCTGGATACGCCACCATCAGTCCAGATTTACTCCTCTAAAATGAATGGAATTACTCCCATATTAGTGATATCATCTTTTTTCCCTTGTCATAAAATATCCTCTGAAGGATATTCATGTCATCTGAAGTCAGACACTGTGACACCTAAATTCAAATGTCCAAGCAGTCTGTCTTAGGGATACTCTTCAATGCCTACATGTGACTGCAGCGTTAAGCCAAGACATGCTGGCACGCAAAGACGTACCCTGTATATGCCTTCATTTCCATGGGAAGAAAGCTGGCTTGAGGAAGGTACAGGTGGGGGGTGGGTCACTTCAGCAGCTCTGACCTGTTGCTGCCCAAGGAACCAGCGCTTCCACAAGGCTAAATGGAGATCAGCCTAAGCAATCTGCATGCACTAAATTCAGGCTGCTTGGTTCCTTAGGCTCCTGCTATAATCAAGAGAGAGATGTTTCCAGGGTGATTCCCTGCAAGAACCCAGCTGAAGTGGAATGAACTCTATTTACTCCTGTTTCTTACCTCTCTGCAGAGGCTGCGGAGGTGAAATTAGGCCACTAAACATGCATGCTGTGATTATACTCTAGGACAGTTAAATAGCTGTCTCCATAAGCGATTGAAATTCAACTGATGATATAACTGAGGACAAAGTTTCCAACCCCTCTATTTTCCATTTGACCCGAGCATTCAGAAGAACTTTTGAGTGTGTTTGCAAATAATTTTGAGTGCTCTTGGGTGTTTAATAGCTGGCAATAGAGTACTGGGACCACCATTTTAGCAATTTCCTTTCTTGGTGGGCATTGCTTACTTTTCAAAACCCTCAGTGCCCACTGGCTCATGGTAACTACCTCTGGAAAAAGAGCAAGGGTGGGAAAAGTGGTGGCAAACAATAAGAGGTTTTGAATTAAAACTCCAAATATTAACAGTATAATGGAAACTGAAAAATAAATGTTATTTCACCCACCTAGCTCTTTGAGATCTCGGTTCCCTTGACAAGTGTTCCCGAGCCCGTACCAATCAAAATTGCTAATCACACAGGCTGTAAGTGTCTATCAAATACCCAGCGCCATCAGTATGCCATCATAAGAAGATCTGTGCAGTACCCAGAAGAAGATGGGTAAGTTCCCTCATTTACAATTTCTGCACATCCTGTGCCATCCAAAGTATGAAAATATTTTGTTCTGATTTGGTCATTATAATGGTCCATTCACTTCATGTTATCCCACCAGTATTTCTCAATAACTTGATTGTCACTCTCGGTTAGAAAGCTTCAACTAAACCTTGTGAATTAGCAGTGAGTGGACGCCAGAATTCAACAAATAACAGGCTAGTTCAGCAGCATCTGGAGGCATTAAGACATTTAGGTGCTTGAGTGAGAGCTCAAGTGCACATATTATCACTATGCTCCACTGGGGCTATTTAGGTATGTGGGCATATACTTTTTCAGGCTGACATGAGCAACTCTCTTCATGCGTTATTTAGGCAGGGCACATGCGGGCTTGAGTGCTGTGCTCAAACTAAAGCCCTCTCCCAAACCTCATGGCATGTCAGGTAAGCGTCATGTGAATCATGGCTTTTCACTTTCTGGTCCAGTCCTGGTTTGCATCTTTCAGGCTCTTTGGCTGGAGAAAAGTCATCTCACATCTAATCCAAAATATGATATGATGTAATCTGAAATATGTGCTGTACCTGTTCTTTCTAGTTGCTGGGAGCCAGACAGCTCAGCCCTGTTAGCAAAACCACCCAGTCCCAAGGTATTCTTTTCGCAGCAGTAACACACACAGATGCCATAGCTTCATGCAGTACAAGTGACAGGCCCAGCGTACCAGCAGGCTCATTTTGCCAAATGACTACACTGATGCTCCTATTTTTTTTTTTTTTTTTTTTTAATTCCTATGGGTTTTGGGTTTGGTTTTGTTCTTTTTTTTTTTTTCTTCTAGATGCCCCTTTACCAACAAACTTTGTCATAATGGATGGATCTGGGATAGTGACAAATGTGAATGTGTTGTAGATGTACAGCACCCCAACAGAAGAGAAGGTAAAGATGAAATTACAGATGGACACTTATGCTTTACTATCTTCATGCTGGTTTTGTTTCATTATGGTTTTGTCCTATTTTTTAATTGAGAGAGTTAAGTTTTGATTCCACATCCCTAGACAGATTTGGCTTAGAGTGTAGAAACTCATCTGAAAATAAACACTTGTATTTGCTTATCCCCATCTCCTGCTTTTTTGCTTGGATGTTTTTATTCTCTCTGTAGAAGCAATCTGAACAAGAAATAGAAAAGTATTAAAAAGAGTGAAGTAGATACCCTGGATAATTTTTTATTTTACGCGGGCCTTAAATTGTATGATGTGAAGCAGGGAAAACTTTTGAACTGTTGAAAAGAATTGCCCTGGAATATATTGCATGGAGAAGGTGCTAAATTTTTATTGTGGGAAATTCTTAAGAACAGACTTGACCACGAATAAGATAGGCAAAATCAGTCCTGCCTGTTAGCTGTAGTCAGGGCAAAAGATTATATGACCTTCGAAAGTATTTGACTAGTTTTTACAATAATATTAAGTTATGTAGGAAGCTTTCAAACTGATATGCCATACATACTCAGGAGTATGCACGTATAACCCTTTAGGTCTGCGGAAGGAAATGGAAAAGGGTAAAATTCATAGAAGTATAGACTACTTCCCTTATCCCTCTGCTTTTCCTGGAAGACTGTAATCTGTCAAAGAAGTTTGTAGGAAATATTCTGGGGGGTAACTGCGTCAGTCTAAAGAAACTAGCAGTAAACATTAAGAGTAGATAAAATTTCCCCAAGCCCTGCAAAAGGTTTTTAAAAAATTGTTTTTCTCAGGAAATTGTACTGGTCAAAATAAAATTAACACAGTACTAGAGCAGACAGATACAGAAGGAAGCCTTGCCTTTGCGGTTTAACCTACATGCCGCAAGCAAAAGAATAAACCATCCAAGGCAACAGTAAATGCAAGCTGGCAAGCAATTCCTGGACTAGCAAACTAAAATAAAACTACATAACTTTATAAAGTGGTCTGTTGATTATAATCTCTAATTTTAATAAGCAAGAGATCAGTTTCGTAGTGGTTTCTGGAGGATCTGTTCTCACTCTGGATCAGATCATCTGAACATTCAGGTTAGGTAGTTAAGCTCAAGTTAGACTTTTCACTCAAGAAAGGATTAGTACTTTATATTTCAGAGTAAGTTCAAAGGACTGTGAATAGCCCAAGTCCTCTTAACTCTTAGCCTTTTGTAAGGTCAGCTTGGAGCTTTAAAATTTGTGGCTTGTTGAATTATAGCTTTTGTTGACATAGACTCAATATTTCCTCAGATTAAATATCATTCTCTAAAGTACATTGTGTTTGGCAGTGACTGAGACAAAATAATTTAAAATCTGTCTTTGATGTTGAAACAAAGTGAGACCAAAACACCCTATACCACTTCACACATGCCGGACTTTATCACCCCAAGGAAGAGGTTTGTCTTCCAAGAATTTTGGGCAGATTCATTCCTCCCTTCCAATAGGACATGGGTTTTACTCTGTCTGGATATTGGTTTTCCAGCATTAAGTAAATAATAATGAAGGTTTCTTTCAAGTAATGTACAAACCTCTTCTGGCCACTGAGATCAGAGCTCAGGCTGCAGAGGTCACAGACACAGGTTACATTCCACATTCCATAGGTTAAATCTAAAAGCTAATTGTAAAACTACAGGAAATTACCTTCCCAATGACACATTATATGCCATGACCTTTAACTGGGGATGTGCTGCTAGCATTTTAATAAAGCTTTCATAAACTGTGGTCCCTTTTCAAAGGATCAGATTCTTATTGTACTCCAGATGTGTATTTTGAAGGCAGATAAATGAGGTATTAGACAGTGTGATCACTTGACTGGGGTTTTTTTCTGAACCAAAGTATTTTCTTCCATATTCCACTGAGAAGTGTGTATATGCTCCTTATTGAAGTGCTAGACCAGCTTGCACCTTACTAGATACAGCATTACTTTTGCAAAATTTCCCCAGTATACGAGTAGTGAAGTACATAGCATGGTGAGTGTGACAGTTTGCATGGATGTACATTTTCATCTGGGGCATAGACTAAATCCTTTTTGAGATTTTCTTTTTAAAACCTGCTGTCCAGTAAAAATTTGTGCATTCCAAAACCTGACATTAGACTCTTTTAATATACAGCCCCCAAATTTTTTTTTTTGCAGGATTCAACCCACAATAAATGGCGATATTAGAGTAAGTGAAATAATCAGTCCAATCCTCTCAAGTCCTTTTTTGCACAGTAAGCTACAACAGAAATTCTGAAGACTAGAATGTGTCAGTACACCTGTGAGTCCTAGTGATTACAAAGAGAGAGTTAGTCTCTTCAAAAGCAGGATTTAGACAAGTAAAGCTTACCACTAATGAGATATGTGCTATTGCAGGACTCCCTCCTCTTGCTGAGCTGGCTATGTGTGGGCAACATATGGAATTTGATGAAGAAAATTGTGAATGCATCTGTAGACAGAAGTGTCCCACAGATTTCTTTCAAAGTAAAGAGAACTGCAGCTGCTATTTGTGTAGGGAGAGCCAGGAGAGCTGCTCTCTAAAACACAAGATATTTCATGCTGAAACCTGCAGGTAAGTGTTCCTTGGCATTCAGTATCTACACTCCAAGATCTGAATTATCTTGCATAGACACTGGAGGTGCAAGTGCTGAACTAGCTAGGAGCTCCACCCACGATAAAATACCTTCCTGCAGTTAGGGAGATAATAATAACAGAGATGATATTTACAGTACTTACGTCATAGAAGTAGTCTAAGGTTTACTTAATTAACATGTTTTAAAGAAATCTGGACAAGGATGCTATCCAACTACCAATATTTATTATTTTTTCCCCTAGTCTTAAGGGAATGATGTGCAACTGTGCTATAACTGAAATTACTGTGTGACACAGAGGATTTACAGTGAGATACTGAGTCTTGCATTTGTTGGTAGGTAGAACCCATCCCATGTTCTCTGCGACTGCTGAATTCAGTCACATTGGCATCTAGGGACAAAGGTTCCCTAAGCTGGTACCCACACTATACATTTCCTTATTCGTTTTGTCCTCAAAGCAAGTGATTGTCTAGAGCTAATGCAATTTTGTATACATACAAACTTACTCAACCAGCCATGATTCCACTGAGAAGCAGGAAAATTGTTCTGGAGATGTTATAACACATGCCTTTCCCTAACCCTTTTGTTTAACTAATTTTGAGGTTTCTTGGCTAAAACTTCAGTAGAAAATGCCCTCTTAAAAAACCTGTTTTCATAGAATCATAGAATCAAGTAGGCTGGAAAAGACCTTTAAGATCATTAAGTCCAACCATTACCCTAGAACTGCCACAACCACCACTAAGCCATGTCACTAAAGGCCTCATCTACACATTTTTTGAACACTTGGAGAGATGTTGATTCCACCACTGCCTGGAGCAGCCTGTTCCAATGCCTGATCACCCTCTTGGTGAAGAAATTTTTCCTAATATCCAATCTAAACCTCCCCTGGAGCAAGTTGAGGCCATTTCCTCTTGTCCTATCACTTGTTACTTGGGAGAAGAGTCTGACCCCCATCTCACTACAACTTCCTTTCAGGTAGTAGAGAGTGACAAGGTCCCCCTTGAGCCTTCTCTTCTCCAGACTAAACAATCCCAGTTCTCTCAGCTGCTCTTCATAAAACTTGCTCTCCAGACCTTTCACTAGCTTCTCTGGACCCGCTCCAGCACCTCAATGTCTTTCTTGTAGTGAGAGGCCCGGAACTGAACACAGTATTCAAGGTGCAGCCTCACCAGTGCTGAGTACAGGAGGACGATCACTTTCCCAGTCCTGCTGGCCATGCTAGCTCTGATACAAGCCAGGATGCATTAGTTTATTTTCTAAATTTCTCAGAAAGCCTTGGTCCCATGTAGAGAGCCCGGTGCATGCAGTAGCTTGGTCTGAAAGTTTATGTAAGGATAGTCAGCATGCAGTTTCTCCAAGTACCCAGTCACAAGTCCATTCTCATTAACTTCAGAGGTTCATTCATGGAGAAGAAGCTGTGGAAGAAGTAACCTTTGCATCTTTAGGTTCAGCTTTGAAAATAAGGACAAGCATAAAATAGTTGGCAACAAGTATAAAAATAGCTAAAAGAATCAGCAGAGCTCAAAGTGAGAATACGAGACTTAGACACTTCTGTGTTTAAGACAGGTGGGAGGGGATTGATGGAATCATGAGTTTGGCTTCTAGAAATTACTGTTATCTGGACAGAGGACTTTTATGACCACTATTCCTGGAGAACCAAAGCTGAAGCGTCAGGTGAGTTAAGGTCCTTCATAGAATTTGAGGGGAGCACTATCCACTGCTAACACTCTGGACTTTACTGCTCTCAAGAAATGAAAGAATTGCTTAGGTCATAGATGTGGAAAAATGGACAACAGCAAGACATAATGCTGTAGACAAAAACTGCCAGGCAGCAAAGTCTTATCTCCCTGTGCTGTAAGGGTGCTGACACTTTCCCAAATGTTGTCTAGACAGCACTGCAGTGTTCAAAGATTAAAAAGTTGAGGAATGTGACAGTGAAGGATTTTCACATTACAATGTTCTCTCTCTTTTTGCTTTTTTCTCTTTTATCAAACAGCTGTGAGGACAAATGTCCATCCCAACCCAGAACATGCCCAACTGCAAAACCAGTGTGTTCCAGGCATTGTCGTTGTCCAAAGGAGAAGAGAGGTTCTCATGGGTCCCAAAGCAGAGAAACTCCTTGACTGAGCTCCCCATATTCTCTGAAAATCCACTGCTTTGCAAAGTAGCTGTCACTGACTTTCAAACCATAGTAAACAGAAACATCTTCCAAATTAATAGCAGAAGAATGAATCCAGTCTGCATTTATTTATTAATCACTAACTGCAGGTGAATCCTTTGGGACACTGTAAATTGTTCTCTAAGAGGTAGCAACAACCAATGAAGTACTGGCTGTGTTGAAGAAAGAGTGGAAAGCGCTTGTTCAATGTTACTTGATGGAAGATGAAGCTGGTATGTTGGTAAAGAGTCACGGTCACCAGCCAGTCTTTCAGAGATTAAGACTAGATAATCTTAGCCTTGGAATCCTTAGCTAATGCAGTTCCTGGGTGAAATTTTCTTCAGAAATTCAGTGTACAGGATGTGGCTTCTAGTAGGTTCAGCACTGACTTATTTGATCTACTGTCCAGCTTTGATTATCATTTTGAGTTAATTGTACAACTACTGTCAGATGTGCCATATTTAAGTGTATATAAGAAAATAAATACATCAGTTATTCGAATGGTTTTGATCTTCCTCTGTTACTTTAAAACTCTGCCCAACAAAAAGAAAACAAGCAAAACCCCAAGGCCATCTCAAGTACAGCCTTCTTATGTTTGTCCCACTGGGACTGGCTTCTGCTCAAACCCAGGGCAAAACAAGGCCACTTGATGAAATCGTTTCAGTAAAAAAGAGTCATTTTTCCCATGTCTGCTTGACAGCCATGTGTGATTTATTTGTTTCTTCTGTAACGTGTTAATCTCCCTAAGTGGGTAACAGCCACACTAGTACTAACTCTTCAGTGTTTTTTAGAAAGGCATGTTTCACTAAAAGGTGGTTTTGCTTTTATCTTACCATGCCATAAAAATCTCTCTTTTGCACTGAAATTCCTTTCACTGGTGTGAGGCCTGAGTAACAGTGTTTTACCCAAATCAAATACAAGGACAGAATTATTTTCTGAGCCACTGAAGTCGGGACTGGGCCAGCCCAGAGAAAATATTGTCAGCAGTAATCCTGAACTGGAAGTGATGGTCTTGATGACTGAATAATTTCTCCACTTTGCTGAATTCTCCAGTTCGACATTGCATTGTGAATGGAGGGAATAGAGCAAATGAAACCACCACTGCAGAGATGGAGAGCTTGACACAACACAGGGAACAGAAAATGGGGTTTTGATGTGCACCTGAGATTTCTTTTTTATATTTCTATAGGGAAAAAATAGATTGATTTAAAATAATATCAGACCCAGTCCTGTAAAATTGATTCAATTTTGGACAAAGCACCAAACAATTTAAAGTGTCTTTTGTTTGAGTAAGCCATTTAGGATTTGACCCTGTATGAGTGCTCTGAGCGCTTCCTAAGCCGTTTGTGATCTAGGTCTGTGCAAACACACCAGCAGGCTGCTTTTGTTATCTGTGCTGCGAACTGGCCTGGGTTCCTCTGGCCAAGCTACACAGTCTGCCCTGTGAGCATGCTAGGTGGAGCCCCTGCAGCAAGGTTACCTCCTGGTCCTCACTGGGCTCGCTTGCTGAGGGTTTTCCTCCAGAGCAAAGGCCACATGAAACTAGCATGTGCTTTGCCTGGACGAGGGAAATGTGACCAGATCACAAACCCAGGTGAACCAGTTTGGTAGCAGCACATCCTCATATTTCCCTCACTCCTCCGAGAGGCTCTAAATTCTGACACATGTACATGGCGGGTGAAGTCCCTGAGCTATGTAAGGGTGCCTAAAAGGAACGAACTGCCCATCACTTCTCACCCAGCTCAGCTGGGGGCACCCCAGTTTTGTGGTTGGATTGACAATAGGCTACACCATTAGGATATCCCTCAGAAAGTAAGGGAGCTGCAGAGGTAAACCAGACATTTAACTGGTGGCACCAGAGGCATATGGAGTAAAAATATACCTTTGCATGAAACTATACAACAGTATTTGCACAGCTGAATTCTGTGGAAAGAGCTTAAGCTTTTGCATTTCCAAGCTTTTATTAAATTGAAGTTCAGCACCTGTAACCCTGCATTAATTATGCCTGAGTTTCATCAGCATTGATCTGTGGAGGCTTCCTCACTTTTCTGTCCTGACTAGTTAATATTACTTCTTTCATAAAACAGAATGGCTCCAACCCGAGAGACAAATAAGTCTGCTTCAAGTCCAGAAGACTTTTAGATAAAGCAGTTACTGAAAGGCTGAAAACCATGTTCAAAAACCTTTCTCACTGAGGCATGGAGGGATTTGAACATGAGTCACCTTACACCCAGAAGAGTGCTATAGCCATTAGGATACTCAGGCTAGAAAGGTACCATCACTGTCCACCACTGTGAACCCTGCTCTGAGGTTTTCATGCCTAAACCATTGAAAAACAGACCTGTGCCTGGAGGTCTAACTCGGGGCTGAAGATCCCAAACAAAAAGAGTGAGATCTTGCTGTGCATAGCAACATTTTGTGCTTAACTCTTGCAGATCACTTTGTTAAATGTTTGTGTAAATTTTTTTGGCAGAAACATGCTCAAAGGAGAATGTGTGATCTTCAAAAACACACCTGAAGGTTAACATAAAATCCAGTGTTATATCTACATTTAATCCCCTACAGTGTCTTTTACCAGTGAGGGATTTCTATTTTGCAGCAGCAGTGTGCCAGACAGCCTGTGGATTCAGAACAGGTCTTAGGCTTACTGCAAAGGTGAAAAAAGGAAGGTGCTTGTGGTGGCATTCACTAACAAGAGTGACCTAAGCAGCCAGCACACTTAAATCTAGTTTATAACTTCATTGCTCCTTAGAGATTGTTAGCCTTGATTTCCAGAAGCCTTATGAATGTATTTTTTCATGCTTTAAATAGGATTGTCAACTCCAGTACACAAAGTTGAAATGCACACTCAGACCTCTGCAGAGTAACAATCTTGGGGCACGTGTGCATGCACATGTGTGAATATACGCACACAACTTCACCCTCAGCTCTTTCCCTCCCAGTGTAGCACAGGACCTCCTCACACAACTACTTCTCTCTCTGTTAACTTATTAATCTGTCACCCAGCTACCTCCAGCCCACCAGGTCACAAAATGACGTGGAGGTGATCACCCACACTGTGCCAGGGCTGGTATGGGAAGGGGAAACTCTTGTGCACGCTGGTATCCTGTACTCAAGGATGCCACACACACCAGGACAGCGCTGCAGTCCCGTAGCCTTCCCCTGAAACTCAGCATGATGGATGCATCCCTTCTAATTTCACCTGAGGCACAGCACTGCCCTGGGCAGGAAAGCAGAGACACCTTAATGCTCTGAATTGACCAGATTCATACTTAATCTGCATAGGAACATGAAAATATTTTTTCACCAGCCATGTAAACTAATTTGTTTAGTATGAGTACTGGCCATTCTTCCCTTCCTGTTCTGTTGGCTCCTCTTGAAGAAAGGATAGGGAAACATATTTGGAAGGGAAAACTTGACCCACCTACTTTTTGAGCTGTATTTGTGCACTCCTGTGTTTGCAGGACAGGCATCTTACAGCTTCTTTCTTTTACAATAAATCCGCATCCTAGCAGATCTTCTGCTCCTTAGGCCCTGTGGCAGCCTCTGCATTGCAGCATGCTTCTCTTTTTCATCCTACTCTCCTGTAAGATTAGAAGATGACCAAAGCTAGAGTATATACCGCATATTTGTAACATTTCACTGAAATACTATATGGAAAAGATCAAGAGTTTAAGCACAGCACTGTGAATGCCAGTGCTGCTTGATGGTCTTCACTGCCACAGCCCCAAGAAGATCCAGATATCACTAACACTGTGGCATAGCCATAAATCCTTTACATGGAAAATGGAGGGCTAACAGGAGACTCTGAGTGGAAATGGAAACATGAGCAGAAAATTAGAATTAGATGACGATTTAAAAAAAACCCATAATGTTATTTTATTTGAGAAATTCTAGATTCTTCTATCCATTTAAAAATGTTCAAAAAACTTTAAAATAGAAATGCTTTATGTTATCTTTCATATCGACACATCAGAATTTAATATTTACTATAACAATTCAGAAGACTTAAATGAGGTATACAAAATTCACAGCAGATCTGTTTTTTGACTGATGTCATTAGCTCTTAACCTATGACTAAATGACCTTCTCAGAGGGAAGGTTATAGAGCAGAGAAATGGTCTCTTTGAAGTCTGAAATGCCTTTATTACCGTGTTCAGCATGACTTGCTTTTTAAGCATATGGACATGATTTACAGATTTCATAGGCAGAATAATAATGCTAAAAATTCCTGCTACGGTGGTTTTTAAATTTTTATATATGAGGGAGGTCTTTAATGTGATATTTGGATTATGGCCTTTACATATTCTTGCTTATAATAGCAATGAGAATACTTACATAGTAATTGTAAATGAATACACATGAAGTTTTAAAAACATCAGTTTTTACCAGCTAGTTTTCACTTGCATGTGCTTTTTCACGTAGGGGGCAAAAGAAAAGACTGAATGAGAATAACAGCAAAATACACACACTGCATTTGAAAGACAAAATCTTTATACATTTGCAAAAAATTATACTTGACTTCCAGAAGGAAAGAGGGATGTGTGATCCTACAAAATGCCAGTGACAATGAAGAAATTCAAGCAAATCCTGAAAGTACTGCTATCATTTATTTCAAAAACCATTGTATGTCATTTACTGTGACATTGCTCATAGCAAGCATTATTCATAGGAAGTCTGACAGACCACATAAATCCTGTCATACACTGCAAACATATATATCTGTATGTAACCTTTGGACATCAACTCCAGCTGACTTCTAAGGTCCCTTCCTGTTTTCCAGCCAGGAAAAAAAAAAAAGTGTATCTACATCTTTAGGGGTTTTTTTTTGTTTGTTTGTTTTTCTTGTATCATTGTAAGTCAGGAGTTACGCTATTTAAATAAAGTTATTTTACTATTTTGCTTTATGTAGTATAAAAAAAAGGAAAACCTTGAAAACCCAACTCAAAATTTGTGGAAGATCCTTCAAATGCCCGTTTCCCTTGTATTTTCTAAATATCTGATAAATGTGTTTCAACTTTAAAATATCAAAGAGGTTTTCAGCTTCCAATTCTGGATTTAGTGAGTGAATTAGTCTCTCTGGAACTACAAGTGGTTACCAGGAGAAATGAATTTCATTTATTATCTCATTATGAATTCTCATTTATTACAGTCTACATTAAAAAACAAACAAGTCAGGAGTTACAAATGGTGTGCTGCCATTCATTTTATTCCTGTCAGACTCCTACATCAGCAGTTGCTCAAAAATGTCAATGAAGAATTTTCACTCGGGGGGGGGGGGAAGTCTGTTTTAAATTAAGCTAAAAGGAAACTGCTCCTTTAGCCAATAAAGTAAAATGAATACATAAAAGGATGCTGTCAGGACTTGGTCTGTATTTTAACTTCTATGCCATTAACACCCTTCTTTGCTTCCACTTTTATCATACTTTACAATACTACTCAATGTGGAAGGTCCTCCCAGGTTGAGAGCATTGAGGATCCATGACTTAGTATGAACTTCTTAATTTCTTAAACATCAAAAGCTACCTTTAAAATGTTTATGGCTGAATAATCAATCATTTAAATGTAGTCTGCATTAGTTCATAGTAAATATTTTAAAATGTAACAGTGGTTACATAAAAAATATCCAGTTATTAAGCGTGATTACAAACTAATCATTAAGAAAAGAAAGTAACAGAGTAGGAAGCATTCCCCCTACTCTTCTGCCCGACTTGTTTTGCTAGTGATATTTTTAATCAGTGAACACTGTACCTCTAATGTATGGCTTATCACAGGTCCAGCTGAAACTGTGATGCAAGATACCAAGACTAACCCATCAGTTTCTGTTAGGTGACTCACTGGCAAAGCATTTATCCAAAACCCAGATCGCACTGCCTAAGCACATTCATGTGCCTCTTTTGCTCTTTTTTCTTTCTTTCTTAGGAAAGCATTTCTTGCTCCCTATGAACAGGCTAACTGTTCAAAATTTTGTTCAAAGACTCAAATATGGTTGCACAGTGGTTATTTAGCTTCACACTTCAGAATTAAAAAAAAATATAAGTGATGAAAATCAAAGAAAAGGTCAGCGTATTCAGAACTATGCAACACTTCTTATCATATGCCTCCATAATAAACTGCAATATTTTCTTGCAGCTCAGTTCCAAAGGCATGTTTTGAAAATCCCTTCTAGTCATCTGGTCTCTCTGATCTGTCATTTCCCTGGACATCCCCTTTTGAAACTACCCACAGCTAACTTCTGAAGTTTTCATAGCTAATGGTGCCTATGCCTCTCTACCTGTCCCCTGGAGGCCAATCACCCGATCACCTTGCTCTGCTCCACATTAATTAAATTAAACTCAGAGCACTTATTTCCAGACTGCACAAAGTTGAAATCTGTGGCTTCCGTTTCAAACCTCAAAGAAGGGTTTTGCATGCCTGGAAGCCTCACTAAATCTTGCCAACTCTAACAGCCAAATAGAAATTACTGCTTCCTCTGCGGACTTTACCTTCATTTTATCTTTAGATATTTAAGGCTATAATAACACTATCAACTTAAAGAAACACTTGTTTAATTTAATGGATTTAAAAGTATAGTCACAATGAATTATTCTTGCTTTACAGTTTAAATCTGGATATAAGCTATCAAAATACTGGATAGTTCATGTTTAGTTTCTATAAGAAAATTTAATTCAAACTATAGAAAGCAGGCAGGTACTACATTAATGGATATCATGAGCACAGAGAACAGTGCTGAAAATGATCAGGAGCATACATGTGGTAGGAGCATTAGTAGCAGGAAATAACACATATCAGATGCAGGTTCCTCAGCTTTGCACGAAGAATATTTTACCTCCCCACCAGGACAAATACATTTTAAGTTTCCAATAGCTCCATCTGCTGTTGTCACCGCACCTTTTTTTTCCTCCACCAAGACCTGTTTAACTTTCAGTTAAACCTGTTTTGTTAGCATTTTCATACCAAAACCCCTCTGAAAGTTCTGTCACTTCAGATTGGATTGACTCTACAACATAAATTTCCAGGATTTTTTAGAAGAGTTGGTCAAGTACAGTCTTAAAGTTACAAACAGGAGATCTCTAAGACAGGCCTTCTCTTTTAAGGCTGCTTAGATGCACGAATGCTAAAGCACTTTGATGTGGCCTCAAGGCTGCAGAAACAGAAATTTAAATCTGCAACTAAATGGACAGTAAAATCTAGCAAAACTGGGAAAAAAAAAGTAAACTCAAGTCTAGTTTGGTCAACAGGCTGTGGCTTCGTAACAGCTGATACCAGATCTGTGTGTTACTGCATCTCACTTGATCCAGATCAGATATAGGCAGAATTGAATTTCTGTCAAATTAGTCAGATGACTGGTTAGAGTTGATGCTGGTTGTGTGCTGGCCACAGGGCAGATACCCCTTAGGTCTGCCAGTACAAAGGCTCTCCTGACAGATTTCAAACATCAGGGAGAGCACACCCATTGCTTTGCATTGTGTGCCCAGGAATTTCTTCTGCCCTGTTCAGGGAGCCCTTAAGCTGGATCATGGACTCAGCTGAGAAGGCAGAAGAGAGCCAGCATCCAGGCTTTGCTTGTTATTAGGGACCAGGAAGGCCACTGAGACCAGGCACTCAGGTGCTGAAATGGTCCCTGCATGGAAGTGGTAAACAGCTTACACCTAGGTGGTATAAAAGACATTAATCCACAGCATATGTCAATACACTCCAAGCAGCTGCCCTGTACTGATAAGGACAGAGACACAATCTGTGTGTAAGCGCAGCAGACTAGAAGCCACTCTTGGTATATACCCCCCAACTGCTCCCAAGCCCTCCTGCTCTTTGGCACCTACACTGCCTGATTTGAGAGGATACATGTCCTTTGTGGTGGACATCACACTGAGATTTGAAAGCAAAACAACATCTTAAATGGAGGCAATGGCAGAAAGGTGCACCAGGTGTCCAAGTCAAGATAGGAGGTGATGAGAACATTCTAAGGCCTGGATGCTTTGTGAACCATTGGTCTAGAGGACAACTCAGCATTTGGTGCCATGATTACAACCAAAGAGATCTCTAAGAACATCAGAGAGATGAGTAAGAACACGGCTTCAGGTCCATACAAGCTTAGCTGGAGGGACTTTATTAAGACAGATCTTCATTATACCAAATTAATAGAACTGCTCCATCTCTAGCTGCTAACTGGTACCATCCCCGACATGGCAGAGGAATGTCAGACTATGTTAATATCTAAACTGGCCCTACCAGGGCGCCAGAATGACACCAATAATTGGCGACCTATTATGATCGGATCAACTAGAATCAGAATCAGAATTACCAGGTTGGAAGGGACCTTCAAGATCATCGAGTCCAACCCATGCCCTACACCTCGATTAAACCATGTCACCAAGTGCCACATCCAATCTCTTTTTAAACACATCCAGGGATGGTGACTCCACCACCACCCTGGGCAGACCGTTCCAATATTTTATTATTCTTTCTGTGAAAAATTTCTTCCTAATATCCAACCTGTACCTTCCTTGGCGCAGTTTGAGACTGTGTCCTCTCGTTCTGTCAGTTGCTGCCTGGTGAAAGGGACCAACCCCCACCTGTCTACAACCTCCTTTCAGGAAGTTGTAGAGAGTGATAAGGTCACCTCTGAGTCTCCTTTTCTCCAGGCTAAACAACTCCAACTCTCTCAATCGCTCCTCGTAGGGCTTGTGGTCCAAGCCCCTCACCAGTCTCATTGCCCTCCTTTGGACACGCTCAATCATTTCCACGTCCTTCTTAAACTGAGGAGCCCAGAACTGGACACAGTACTCAAGGTGCAGCCTCACCAGTGCTGAGTACAGGGGAAGAATAACCTCCCTGTTTCTGCTGGCCACACCATTCCTAATGCAGGCTAGGATGCCATTGGCCTTCTTGGCCACCAGGGCACACTGCTGGCTCATATTCAGCTGGCCATCCACCAATACTCTCAGATCCCTTTCTGCCTGGACACTATCCAGCCACACTGTCCCCAACTTGTAACATTGCAAAGGGTTTTTATGGCCAAAATGTAGGACTCAGCACTTAGACTTATTAAATTTCATCTTATTGGATTCTGCCCATCTATCCAACCTATCCAGGTCTCTCTGCAGAGCTCTCCTTCCTTCCAAAAGATCGACACAAGCTCCCAGCTTAGTGTCATCTGCAAACTTACTGATGAAGGACTCAATACCCTCATCCATGCCATCAATAAAAATACTGAACAACACCAGTCCCAGCACAGACCCCTGAGGGACACCACTAGTGACTGGTTGCCAGCTAGATGCAACACCATTCACCATCACCCTCTGGGCCCGGCCATCCAGCCAGTTACTGACCCAGCAAAGAGTGCTCCTGTCCAAGCCGTGAGCTGCTAGCTTTTCCAGGAGTATGTTTTGGGGCACAGTATCAAAAGCCTTGCTGAAATCCAATGATGATTTCATCAAAAAATTGATGAAAGACAACATCCACAGCCCTTCCCACATCCACCAGGTGGGTCACCTGATCATAAAAGGATATCAGGTTGGTCAAGCATGACCTACCCTTCATAAACCCATGCTGGCTGGGTCTAACACCCTGGCCATTTCTTAAGTGCTGCTTAATAGCACTCAGTAAGAACTTTTCCATTAACTTTCCCGGCACTGAGGTCAGACTAACTGGCCTGCAATTACCAGGATCCTCCCTCCTACCCTTTTTATAGATGGGCGTCACATTGGCCAGCTTCCAATCATCTGGAACCTTGCCAGTGAGCCACAACTGTTGGTAAATAATGGAGAGCGGCTTTGCAAGCTCATCCGCCATCTCTCTCGTCACCCTGGGATGGATCCCATCTGGTCCCATTGATTTGTAGATGTTCAGGTGCCTCAACAATTCTCTAACTTCCTCTTCTTGAATAACAAGAGGACCATTCTGCTCCCTACCACCTACCAACCCCAAAGTACAGTTATCTTGAGGGCAAGGTGTCTTCCTACTGAAAACTGAGGCAAAAAAGGCATTAAGCACTTCTGCTTTCTCCTCATCTTTAGTTACTAAGTTTCCTGCCTCATCCAATAGGTAGCAAAGATCAGTCTTACCCTTCCTTTTACCATTGATATATTTACAAAAACTTTTTTTATTATTCTTTACGGAAGTTGCCAATTTAAGTTCAAACTGAGCTTTGGCCTCTCTAATTTTCTTTCTACATGCCCCAGCAGCCTCCTTAAACACTCCCTGAGAAACCCTACCCTCCTTCCAAAGATGATACACTTTCTTTTTATTTCTAAGTTCCTTCATAACCTCAGTACCCATCCAGGCTGGACGCTTGCCTCGTTGGCTCATTTTTCGGCACACAGGAACAGACTTCGCCTGCGCCCTCAAGATCTCTGTTTTGAGGCACACCCATCTTTCCTGAATTCCTTTGTTTTCAAGGGCAGTTTCCCAAGGAACTCTCCGAATGAGTCTCTTAAACAGGCCAAAATCTGCCCTCCGGAAGACCAAGGTATATGTCTTATTGATGTTCCTCCTGATTTCCCTGAGTATTGAGAATTCTACAATTTCATGATCACTGTGCCTCAGGCAACCTCCAACCTCCACCTCACCCACCAGTCCATCTCTATTAGTGAACAACAGGTCTAACATAGACCCTCCCCTGGTAGTCTCGCTCACCAGCTGTGACAGAAAGTTATCCTCCACGCACTCTAAAAACTTTCTGGACTGCCTTTTTTGAGCTGTATGAAATTCCCAACATATATCTGGTAGGTTGAAGTTGCCTACAAGAACAAGGGCTGAAGATCCAGAAACATTCTCCAGTTGCTTATAAAACAAGTTGTCCACTTCTTCTTTCTGGTTGGGTGGACGATAACAGACCCCCAATAGGATATAGAATCATAGAATCATAGAATAGTTAGGGTTGGAAAGGACCTTAAGATCATCTAGTTCCGATGACACCCCACACTAAACCATGCCACTCAAGGCCTCATCCAACCTGGCCTTGAACACCGCCAAGGATGGAACATTCACAACCTCCCTGGGCAACCCATTCCAGTGCCTCACCACCCTCTCAGTAAAGAATTTCTTCCTTAGATCCAATCCAAACTTCCCCTGTTTAAGTTTGAACCCGTTACCCCTTGTCCTGTCACTACAGTCCCTGACGAATAGTCCCTTCCCAGCATCCTCGTAGACCCCCTTCAGATACTGGAAGGCTGCTATGAGGTCTCCACGCAGCCTTCTCTTCTCCAGGCTCAACAGCCCCAACTTTCTCAGCCTGTCTCCATACGGGAGGTGCTCCAGTCCCCTGATCATCCTCGTGGCCCTCCTCTGGACTTGTTCCAATAGTTCCATGTCCTTTTTATATTGAGGACACCAGAACTGCACACAATACTCCAAGTGAGGTCTCACGAGAGCAGAGTAGAGGGGCAGGATCACCTCCTTTGACCTGCTGGTCACACTCCTCTTGATGCAGCCCAGGATACAGTTGGCTTTTTGGGCTGCGAGCGCACACTGAAGCTGGCTCATGTTAAGTTTCTCATCGACCAACACCCCCAAGTCCTCCTCTGCAGGGCTGCTCTGAATCTCTTCTCTGCCCAATCTGTAGCTCAGCCTTACCAGCCTTCCCCTTGATTCTTACCCATAAACATTCAACTTCATCATCATTAATTTCAATACCTATAACATCTAAGACCTCCCTAATATAAAGGGCCACCCCTCCACCCCTTCTCTCTTTTCTATCTCTTCTGAAGAGCTTGTAGCCATCCAATATGATGTTCCAGCTATTAGACTCGTCCCACCACGTTTCTGTGATGGCGACTACATCATAGCTATATTGTTGCATCACGGCTTCAAGCTCTTCTTGTTTATTCCTCATACTACATGCATTAGTATACATGCACCTCAGCTGGTCCACCGATTTCACCATCGATCCAGGCTGATTACCCTTGGACCTGCTTCCAGTCAGCCCAGCTGTATCCCCTTCCCCCTTCAAACCTAGTTTAAAGCCCTTTCAATGAGTTCTGCCAATTCATGAGCAAAAATTCTTCTACCCTTAACAGAGAGATGCAACTCATCTGTGTCCAGTAGGCCAGGTGCCGTAAAGGTTGTCCCATGGTCAAAGAACCCAATGTTCTGCCGACGACACCAACCCTTGAGCCACTTGTTAATAATATGGGCTCCCCTGTTCCTTTCATTAAATTTTTCTACCACCAAAGGGATCGAGGAAAAGATCACTTGGGCTCCTGCCCTATCAACCACTTGACTCAGTGCCCTAAAGTCCCTTTTAATTGCCTTAATACTCCTCCTTTCAATCTCGTCACTGCCAGCCTGGAGTATCAGCAGTGGATAATAATCAGAGGGCCTAATCAACCCAGAAAGTGTCTCGGTGATCTCCTGTATCCGGGCCCCAGGGAGGTAGCAGACCTCCCTATGGATAGGGTCCTGTTGGCATATGGGACTCTCTGTTCCCCTTAGAAGCGAGTCCCCCACTACGACTACCCTTCTTTTCTTTTTGATGTTAGAAGTGGTAATTCGTCCTACAGGTGACGCATAATTGAGAGGCTCACTGAGTAAATTATTGTTTTCTAAATTGCCTAGCTGGCTCTCTAGATCCTCCTGATCCAGGGTCTCATACCTGTTCTGAACTATTTTAAGGTTATTCTCCAGAATTTTAACAGTAAGGCTGACCAAGGCATGTCCCATTAATCCATGACAAAGGGGATTTATAAGATCAGCAGGCTGTTCAGAAAACCTAAAATTATTACAGATATTAATCGGAAATGCAAAAAGGGAACATCAGCTCTGGGAGTTGTTTTTGTTGATGTAGCTAAAGCCTTCAGCAGGGTGAGTCATTCTCACATCATCACGGCTCTTAAGCAAAAGGGTGTGGACAATCATATTGTTGCCCTGATTTTGAACTTATATGACAATGTTAACACCTACACTGCCCTGAAGAAGGAACAGTTGGGCTCTATGGTGATCTGGACTGATGTAAATGCAATGTCTCCAATATTGTTTAACTTACCTATGGACCCCTTACTTTGTTAAGTTAGAGGAGGAGGGAAGCAGGATCCAGCATTGCACGAAAATTGTAACAGCAGTGGCTTTTGTAGAATACTTGGTTCTGTTGAGTCGCTGCTGGGAAGAAATGCAGGAAAATATCGAAATTTTAGAGGTCTTCAGTCATCCACCAGCCTGGAGACAGAGTAGTAAATTCAGCCTAAGAGGAGGCTGAGAGTGAGATGATAAAGCAGAGTATCCAGCAGACAGTTTTCCTGCATTTTCAAAAACACCAAAGTGGTCTCCTTGAGGCAAAACAGTATCTGCTACCAGAACAAAGCCACAGGAGTCTCTTTCAGTGTCCTTCATCTTCTCTCTCCATTAACTAGATTTATTAGGGTGCTTTAGGGAGCACTGGAGGACTAGGCTTGGAGACTGTAATTACTCTGCTGTCACTGGTTTAACGTCTTTACTCTCTGCTTTACATATCCCAGAGTCCCCCTCTGACCTTGTATGTGCTTTAAATGAAGGAGTGAACGCACTGAGTTACATTTTAGAAAAGAAGAAAATTTTATTTCCTCTTCAGCTGTAGGTCCCTTCACAACAGCTTCACCCGAGATCAGGGCAGGACAGACTCAGGGTCAGCCCAGGATCAGTTACAGTTCTGTGGATAAGCAACACAACAACACAGCCAGCAGAAAGTGTACCATACCCCACCCTCATGAACCAGTCATGGACAGAAAATTTAGCAGTACCTTTGCCAGCTTCACAGTGGCAAAGATTCCTCTCCTTTCCATTAAGGTTTTGTTTTCCTAGGCTTCTTGGTAGACAAATTTTTCAAGGTCATTTGGACATGACAGCAGGAGGAGCTGCTGATATAGGGGGACTGATTTGGACCACTGACAGATATGACATTAAACACAACTAGACATGTTTAATGAAGAACACAGATGTCAGACAACCAGAGCTAACACATTGGGCCAGCGGCAGGAAGGCTTGGTGACCATGCTTTTCCTGTCCTCCTTCAGAAAGATGTTCAGAGCCCATGGCCAGCTGCTGGGAAAGCACTAAGCCCTCTCCAAAGCTCAGATAAATATATAGGGATAAAAACAAATCACAACTGCTGTGGCGTATAGAGAGATTTCTGAGATTAAATGGATCTGTCCTATGGAAGGTTTTGCAGGCTGCTGCCAGTATTCTGGATTTGCCCAGTGGTTGGTAAGCATTGGCTTATGAAACATGTCAAATACCACTTCTTTTGCCGAAGAGAGGGGCTGCTGGGTTGAATACCAGTTACAATTTCTCTTTGTATTTTTTAAGCTTGCATACCAAGAATTACAACTTCTCTAGACAGTACACAAATGGTCTAGCATATAAAAAAAAAAAAAAAAAAAAAAAATCTTCCAAATAGTATTACAAAGCATTTTGTTTCTGACAGGCTGCAGTTTATTCTGAGAATGAGGATCCCGATGGCCTCCTGGTTCCCCATCTCTTCTTTCACAGCAAGATACTTGCTACTCCAGGTGAGAAACCTCTCCATTTCTGACCTCATCAGCAGCTTCTTATCCTGAAATTCAGGTTCCTGCCATCCCAGAGGAGTGCCTGATGATGAAATCAGGTTTGCCAATACTGGTCTCGCCTTTCTGAACACGAGATAAATTCAGTCAACAAGCAAATGTTTTTGTTCTTCTGCACACTAATGTCTTTCATGTCTTTCAGTCCCCAGAATGAAGAGCCTGATTTCCATCTTGGTCTTTCTTGGGATTGGTGTCTCCAAACCACATCTTGTCCAAGCTTCAACCTAACCAGGAATCCAGCCAGCAGTCCAGCTTAGGTCAGCTTGTATTGCCATCCATGACACACATATTTGCACAGGAGGAGTGATGACAGAATCAAATCTAACAAAATTCATACCAGAAATCCTGGCAACGAGAAGTAGCTGCCAAACAGAATTTTGGGAACATGTAGAAAAGGGATGAACAACCCCAGCCCACTGAGGTAACATCCTTCTTGGCAGTCAGCTGCAGTCAGGCAAGTGTTGGAGCTGCCAACAGCTAATTGCAAAACTCTTTGAGAAGACCAGAAATACACACCCAAGTGATGCCCACCCAGGGTACCACAGCACAACTCACACAATCCAGCCGTGTTTCTCAAAGTTGACATGCCTGGCCTGTCTGTAAAAATGGCGGTATTTGTATTTTATTTTCATTTAGAGAGAGCAAGCTTCCAGCACCTGTGGCAAGAGACAACATCTCAGGAGTTCCCGTTGCGGCTAAGCCACACGCTCCACCAGAACAGCTTCTCCGCAGGGCAGGGCAAAGCCTTTGGAGTTTCAGAGAACACAGCTCACTTGATAAACCACTCCGGACTACGTTTTCTTGTACACAAGATTATTTAGGGGTATTCTATCTGACAGCAACCTACCGAGGCGGGCTTCCCACCACAGTAATGACAACGCTCTAGTAGAAGAAAGGACGCCCAGCCGCTCGGGGCCAGACCGGCGCACCTGACCGGGGGCACCGCTCGCCGCCCTCTTACCTCCCCAGCACCGGCGTGCGGGGGGCCCGCCCCATTTCCGTTACGTCCCTTCTCCCGCGACGGCTCCGATTGGCGATCTCGTTTTCCCGCGTGACTCAGCGCCTGGCGGCGATTGGCTGCGTATCTGAGCGGGGCTGGAGGCGGGAGCAGTCGGGTGCGGTTGCCGTGGTGACCGGGCGGCCGTTTCCGGAAATGGGAGGGCGCCGGGGAGTACCCAAGGAGCGCCAGCGGCAGGCAGGTACGTGCGCACAGGCGCCCCCTCACCCTTCCTCCCTCTCCAGTCATTCCGCCCCCCTTTCTCCCCACCTCGAGGCGGCCGCTGGTTGCTGGCGCGATCGCCGTCTTAAAGGGCCCGCGGCGGCCTGCCCTGAGGTGCGTGCTGCCGGCGCGGGAGGGATGGACGGGCCTGGCGGCGATGGTGGGGACGTCGGCAGCGAGGGGGCTGGTGGTCTTTTTGTGCGGCCGGCGGCGAGTGATGTCGACTTGTGGTTTCCCCCGGCAGGAGCGGGCCCGGGATGTCGGCTGGGGTCCCTGAGGGGTGTGCGCACAGTGTTTGTATGGTGTCGGACTTCTTCTACCCCAACATGGGGGGCGTGGAGAGCCATGTGTACCAGCTGTCGCAGTGCCTCATCGAGCGAGGCCACAAGGTCCTGGTGGTCACCCACGCCTATGGCCAGCGGAAGGGCGTCCGCTACCTCACCAACGGGCTGAAAGTCTATTACTTGCCCCTCAAGGTCATGTACAACCAGTCCACCGCAACGACGCTCTTCCATAGCCTACCCTTGCTCAGGTACATATTTGTGCGGGAGAGAGTCACCATTGTCCATGCCCACAGCTCCTTCTCCGCCATGGCCCATGATGCCCTCTTCCATGCCAAGACCATGGGGCTGCGAACGGTGTTCACAGACCATTCCCTCTTTGGGTTTGCGGACGTCAGCTCGGTGCTTACCAACAAACTTCTGACAGTGTCCCTGTGCGATACCAACCACATCATCTGTGTCTCCTACACGAGTAAGGAAAACACAGTGCTGCGAGCAGCTCTGGACCCTCGAATAGTCTCTGTCATCCCCAATGCTGTTGATCCCACCGACTTCACTCCAGAGCTGTCAAGGAGGGATGATGCTACAATAACAGTTGTGGTTGTCAGCAGACTTGTATACAGAAAAGGTAATGGGGAAAAAATGTAAGTTTATTTGGGTTGTATTTTTCTTTAAGGTATGTCAAGAAAGGTCTTGGTTAGGTACCACTTATGCTATGTCTGTGGTATGGATTGAATTTTAAATGGAAATTGAGAGATGGCAGTTGTGTGCTTTTGTGTCTTTCCATTCAAGAAAATGAATGTATGTTTCATTTTGCGCATGTTATGTATATTTCTTTTGTAATATTGGAGATATTCAAAACTGAAATGTGTAAAATTGAAAGTTTGGCTTACACTGGGGGAGTGTGATCTAAGCCCTGATCTATATATTCTGTTAGAAATGTTTTAACTGTTTTTTAATTAAGCAACAACAACTTCAAGTGATTTGTGTAAGAGGTCACAAGTTGTCTTCAGCATTTTGTGTTCAGCAGTGTATCTGTCTTCAAGAGACTTATCTTTTTTCTTCTTTTGCATATATTAGCAGCAGGTTACATCATGATAAGTTCTAAAACCAAATACATTAACAGATTGCCCTAAATTTTCTACTCTTAGGTATAGATTTGCTTAGTGGTATAATTCCTGAGCTCTGTCAGAAATATCCAGAGTTACATTTCTTAGTTGGAGGAGAAGGACCAAAGCGAATCATACTGGAAGAAGTCCGGGAAAGATACCAGCTTCATGACAGGTTTGTTCTGTGCATGTCTGTGACTCTTCAGTGTACTTTAGGGGTGGGGAAGGCAACAGCAACACCCTTTCTGCCTACCTCCTTCCCCTAAAAAAACCCCAAAACCTGAGGCTGAAGAAGATGAAAACTATTGAAGGCAAGGCAGCTAGACCAGATGATGACTGAAGGCTTAAAGTTGGACTGTGATCCTGCAAGTTAACTGATAAAAATAGGCCTTGTATGAACCTTCACTTGAGTCAGATAACAGCTGACTTAGACATAAATTTATCTTAATTTTCTCTGAAAAGGTGCCGTTTGGATCACAGATTACTATATGGCATAACGTGTTAGACAGCTAGTTTGTGTCACTGCTGCTTATGAGGGTGACTGTTAGTAATTTATTTTATTATTTCAATATGAAACTCTTCAGGTAGTGCTTATCTAGTATGTGTTCTTGGGGTACTGCAAACATGTTCCCTGGTGCCACTGTGTTATCAAAATGTTTCTGCAATGCATATGCGTTTGTATATTTCTTTGGGGTTTACTTACTGCTCAAAGACAGTGTTATGTGGCAAAGACAAGGTTCTTAATTTTCCATTTCCTTTTCTCTGTCTTTTGTTACTCTTTCTGTACTTCAGTTGGTGATTCCTCTGATAAAATTGTTTGTTAGTATCTTTCTTAATCCACCTTTTTCTGTTTCATAGTATCCAAAATAATAGGTCCTGATCATTGTATGCTAAATACTTCCCCCCCAAGTCTAAGATTAATCAAGCCTTGCATTGAAATTACAGATAATACATCTAAACAAAGAAAGGGTGACAAATATTAATTATTAACTGGATGAATCTGTGTTCTCTTACAGAACTAGAAAGCTTAGTAGCAATGTTTTGAAGGTGCTTACCAGTAAAACAAACAGAACAGCTTCTCCCTCCAGCTTTGTTTTCAGAAGTTTCTTTTAGTGAGAAAATAAGAAGTAGAATCTTTTATTTCCTCATTGGTGGAAAAATTTAGAGAAAACAGAATGAAGGTGTCTGTGTTCCTTCTTCCACTATGTAAGTGTAAACCATTGGAATATTTTTCAGTATATGTGTAACGCTCTACCCCTTTATATGCAGGGTGCGTCTCCTAGGAGCCTTGGAACACCAGGATGTTAGAAATGTCCTAGTCCAGGGACACATTTTTCTCAACACTTCCCTCACAGAGGCCTTTTGTATGGCAATTGTGGAAGCAGCAAGCTGTGGTTTACAGGTAAAAAAAAAAAAAAAAAAAGAAGAAAAATCTCAACTATCTAGAATGCATGTATCCATTTTAAACAAAGTTCATGATTAAATAATACGTGCCTGTTAACACTTGATTTCCTCTGAGGCTCTGTCTTTACAAAGGTGAGCAAATATAACCCCTGTTTACAGATCACCTGGAAGCTGAGACAGAAGGGTTAACTGAAACTGCTTAAGCTCCCGGAAGAAACGTGCAGAATTGGGAATAACATGTAGATCTGCTAACTCTCAGTTCTCTGAACTAACCAGACTGCCTCTCCAATATGCTATTTTATATGTACTCCTTTATAGAGTTTTGGGGTAGTTGATGTTCATGAAGGTTTACTTTGACCTTATTTTAAGAGAAGCTGTGGAAAAATGGCTTATAAGCATGAGTGACTGGTCAGTCAGGCATATTGAATTGCCACACTAAACCATTGTACTAGAACTATTTTCTTCCTGCACCAAGAACTGACAGTTTTTTTTCTTACATTAACTGAGGTTGTATCTGCCTTACCATGTAGGGTTTCAAGATAAGAGTTGGAGAGAAAGAAGACCGTAAATCCCTTCCTGGCCAATTGACAACTCAGATTGTCAACTCAAAAAACTTAAATTAACAGCCATAAAAAACTTAGATTCTCACATAAAATATGAAGAAACATTTTAAAAAAAAGTCAGGCTGAGAAGAATACCTAATATACACGAAGTATAGGAAATGTGAGGGACCTTTTTTTTACTTCAGTATCCTTTGGCAGTAGTTACTGCCTAGTTGTGGTAGTTATTTCCCTGTCATCTGTTTTACTCTCTAGAGCTGAGAAAGTTGTGCAATTTTCTTATTGTTGCCTGCTGTTTAGAGATGATTGCATAACATGAGTCTTAGTATTTCTTAGTATTAATCTTAGTATTAGAGATGTGATTTCCCTTTAAAAGCAGTATTTCAGGTTAAAATTACTGAACTTTAAAAGTAATTCTTGTAAATGTTGAGTAGCCTAGAAGGCATAAACCAAAGGCAGATGTGTTAAAACTGTCCTCTCCAAATAGAGGTAAGTTTTCACGAGGAGCTACGGAGAGTAAGTCTAAAATCTGGTTACATGGAATTAGTTGTATACTGTGACAAATACGTTTAGGGAAGATGTCTCATAAACCACTCATTAGAATAAGTCTTCTGTTTTATCATGCTATCAAAGAATCATTCTGAACATCGTTAAAGGTAATATACTATGTTGGGTCTTTTCTAAGGCCTAAACCTTATGTAGATTGCATACAGGTAAAATTCTAAAGAATGGTATTGGTCTTTGCCTTCATGGCAACCAATTATTTTTTTTCCCATTCTTAAGTGCTGCATCTAGTTTAATAGTGTCATCACTCAATTTTATTGTTGTTATGCTGCATATGTGCTATTTCTGTTGTTTCTTTCAAAGGTGGTGAGTACAAGAGTTGGCGGGATTCCTGAGGTGCTTCCAGAAGATCTCATTATTCTGTGTGAGCCCTCTGTGAAATCTCTGTGTGATGGATTAGAAAAAGCAATTGCCCAGCTTAGAGCAGGAACGCTACCATCTCCAGAAGCTGTTCATAATAAAGTAAAGACATTTTATACATGGAGGAATATAGCAGAGAGAACTGAGAAAGTATGTATAATCACTTCTATTAAATTCTCTTAAGTACAGTTTTGAAACAGCTGCTGCTTTGAAACATTAGTATGTACGTTCTCTATATAACCTTTCAGTGTAATTTTTCAGTGTTTTTTCTGTCAAACACACATGGTTTTAAAAAGGTTCAGAAAATACTTTTCCCCCCTAGACATATCCCTAGACATGTGCTTTTTTTTTTTTCTATTTGCATTTTTTTCTGTGTCATAACTGCTGATTAATATTCTGAGGAGCAGCCTAAATCTTTAGTTACATTTCTACTCATGCTTTGGTTTTGGTTGGGTTTTTTTTTCCCAGTCTTCACATTAAGAATCTTTTCTGGCATAACTGGAAAGCATGCTGTACAAGATGTATGAAAAGGAAAAGTTCATGGCAAAGTTTTGTCTGCCACGTGTTAACAAGTGGTGTAGAATTATGCAAAGTAGTTTAGTGCCAGTAGGCTGAACATAGCTGAATTTACATAAGATGTGGATGTAATGAAAATAAATTGTCACACTTCTGAAATCATATTTCAGAATTACACAAAATTACACACTTGAGTGTAGAAAGTCCACTATAAGTGAAGAATGTTGAGCGCAGTAATTTTATAGCTGCCTGTGGAGGTCTGTTGCTTTGACTTCAGCCCCTATGTTTTAGGCAAGACTGTAGCTGAATCACATGCCTCTTAATTACATTGTAGTGCTCTCAGATGTCTCTAAGTATCCTTGAAGTGTTGTGTGCAAAATGTTAGTGTAATTACGAAAAGTATGCATGGAACTTAAGTTGTACAAAAGAGAGTTGTTTGTTAGCTTATTGTTGAGTTACCCATAGGATGAAGTAGACAATGTTCTCAAGGAAGAAACTTCAAGTCTCTTTTGAGATGCGTGTAGTGGGTATTTATGAAACATGGGGCTGTATTTTTTAATTTTAGTGGTTGTAGTTAATATGCATATTAAGTCACTAGTAATATGTATTTGCTTTTCACATTCATTGAATTTTAAGCATTTTACTAAGACTTACTAGTGTTTCTTTAAATAAAAATCAGTATCCTGCTATGGTTTGCTTGATTGTTCGAATACAGACATCTGGAAGATCACCATCCATCTTTGAAAGTGTGGTGATTGCATGTTTAGACTCTTTTCCTGTGACTGGTGTGAATGTAAGATTAGAACCCACTCAATTAATTAAAAAAAACCCAACCCCCTCTATACCATATTACAAGAGACAAAGCTTTCCTATTTAATGAAATACTCTTGAGGTCTGTCAAAAAACATTTTCCTTTTTCTCATTAAAAAAGTAATGACATTTCTGAACAGTACTTCAGATCTGCAAAGGTTTTTGGGGTTAGTATTTGTCCCATCTAGTAGTAACGAATAGATAATTTATTTTGCGTGCTGACAACAAAGTACTGCCTGTTTTTCGTGGTAGAATTGACACTGATTTAAGTTCTTGCTTTCTGTCTTTTCTCCATTTAGGTGTATGACAGGGTTGCAGATGAAGTGGTTTTACCAATGGATGAGCGACTTAACAGACTTATGTCTCACTGTGGCCCAGTGACTGGGTATATTTTTGCTCTTTTTGCTGTTTTGAACTTCCTTTTCTTGGCATTTCTGAGGTGGATGACTCCAGATTCCATTATTGATGTTGCAATAGATGCCACAGGACCTAAAAGTGCATGGACTAAACAGTGTTTTTTGGGGAAAAAAAGGAAGCGTTAAAGAAGATCTTCCAAGCTCCTAAAGTGCTGAAATTGAGAGGAAAGAACGCGTCACTCACTAAAGGTTTTAATGCTTGCTGATAGAGACATTACTCTTAAAATTCTTCAGTTTCTTTCTGAAGTCCTTGGAAAGAAACTTGGTTAAATGTACTACCTCAATTTAGGATGATGTTTTAATTTAGTTTTGTATTCATGCAAATTTATGGACATCTCTTTTGCACTTGGAATTGGAAGAACGTGGGGTTTTATATGATTCAAAAGCCTTTGAGACAAAAGTACAAAATTTTTTCAACAACTTGAATATTACAGAAAGTGACTGTACACTTTACTGGTATTTGAGAAAGCAAAACACACAAATTATTAGCTTACAGTAGTTTCTGCTAATTCCTCGGATTAACTGTGATTTCTATTTTGAGACTTATTTAAAAATTTTTAATTAGAAACCCAACAAAACATACCTTTTCTCTCCTAAGATGAAAACGGTACTTGAAATTAGTCATTAAGGCCATTATCGTGGGAATGTTGGAGACTTATTTCTAGTTGTGTCCCAGTGACAGTGTTTTGCCTGCGTACCAATATTATTTTAAAGTTCTTCCCTAGTCAAATTGGATCATCCTGTTGCTAAATCAGAACTCCATAATGAATTTTTTTTATATTTTCAGAGGTGCTAAATTTGTCGTGTTCACTTACATGTGTGAAAATGATGTAAACCTGATGGTGTTTGTGTCTTGGTTTTTTGTTTGTTTGTTTGTTTTCTGTTTTTAGATTACATAGGTATAGGATTTCTATTCTTTAGAGGTAACGCAGCCTTCAGAAACAGCTCAGGCCTGAAAACTCCTCCAGCAGACTATGCCAAAGTGTGAAGTAATGTGTGTACGCACACACACGAGAGAGAAATCTGTGAAGGGCTTAACGAGCACCATCGTGCTTTCTTGCTCTCTCCTTCCCCCCCTCCCACACCTTCTTAGTTTTCTTTTCCTTTATTTTTTTCCTTTTTTTTTTTGGCTTTCTCCTTACATATGACCAAAATGGCATTTCAGTCCATCTCTGGGAGGGGCAGTGTTCAGTGTGTGTGATTTCTCCTAGACCGCATCAGAGACACTGGACAGGTCCTGCAAGTGAAATCTTGGAAAGGTATCTCTTAAATGGAAATAACCAATAGGTATGCTTTACAGGGGAGACGGAAAAAGGGAAAAAAAGAAAATCCAAAAGGTCTGGCTTCTCACATCTGTTAGCACTCTTATGTAGTGTATAGCTAGGACAATAAGGCAGCACAGCACATCAATGTGTGAGAGGAGGCATTTATCTCATTTATGTCAGTGACCTCTAAAACTTCCCTCTGATGCACCGGGTTAATTTCTTATTCAAGCATCACTGAAGACTAAAAATCTCATGATTTTTATGCCTCTGAGTATTATGTGTTGTTTGACACTGTATTAAAATTAAAACTGTGCAATATGAAAGTACTGTTTCCAAACCCTTGAAGGGCAGTATTTAAAACACATCTTCTGTCAATGTCATGGTGTTTGTGTAGATACATAGTTACACTAACATTTTATAATTCCATTGAACATATTTTCATGAAACACAGAAAAGTAATATGAAACTCCATACACAGTCTGTTTTCTTTTGCTAGATTTTTTTAGACTTTGATATGTCACATACAGAATGCATTGTTATTACAGTTTCAATTTTACATACTACCTTAAAGGTGGATGTCAGCTAAAATGGTGCCACACAGACTATGGATAAACGGGTGGAATTAAGGTAATTTACTTTTCAAAGTTACCCTCCCCCCCCCATTCAAATGTATAACAACTTTTTTAAAATACTGATTACCCTTCCAGAAAAATATTATATATATTTATAATAATATTCTGTTGATTGGGTTTTATTTCTTTTTGGTTTTCTGCAATATCTACAAACAAATTTTCAACAGAATTGTGAGACTATTTAAAATACTTCTTTATTCTGTTGTGGAACATTGTGTACTTACAAATAACATAAAACCTTGTATTTACAGTTTTATTTAAAAGTTTATTAACCTTTCCATAAAGAATTAATATTTTTCATTAATATTTGGAAACATACAATTAGAAAGTACAGAAATATACTCTATATTGCTGCTTCCCATCACTGGTGGTTGGACTTCTTGTGAGAAAGATGATTTTTTTTTTTTTTTTTTTTTTTTAATTAAAAAAACCCATTCTGTTCATTGTGACAAGTTGTCACAAAAATTTATAACAGTTTTAACTACGACTATGCTGTTTCTAAAGTAATGCAACTTGTATTACATGTAACTCTTTGCAGGACTGATTAACTGACTAGCCTTGTGCTGAGGAGTAAGGGATGATGTCATTTAGTTTTAAAAAGCATCAGTGGGTGAAATAAAATAATCACAGTAATAAAAGTCCTCAACAGAGATAATGTGTATTTAGAAATGGATAAAATAACCACTTAAAAAATCTAAAATGTTTCAGTTGTGCCTATAGGTAACATGTAATCATTGTGAAATACTAAGGAAATGTTACTAAAGAGAAAGTGATACTGAGTAATGTGTTGCATATAGCACAGACTGGTAAGAAGGAGGAGGGAACACCCAAAACCGGCTTATATGGAAGATCCACTTCTTATGGAGAAGGTTATGTTGGTCTACAATGAAATTTAATCCCGCAGGCACAAGGAGAAATAGTGTTTCCAGTACATTATGTGCAGACACTGTGAATTAAGGTATAGATGGCCTGCTGATAGTTGAAAATTGTAGGTTAAACCAGAACAGGCATCAAGTAAAGTATGACTGTAAGATTCATCTTTAAGATTGTGTTTTAGTGGATGTGGTAGATCTGTAAAGAAGGTAAATACACTGTAATGTACCTATTTTTGTGGTCAGGTTTTTCTGCATCTTTTTAAAATAAAAATGTTTTCCCCTGTTTTGGTATTTATTTCTCTTCACTAGTCTTCGGTTTGTTGTTTTGGGGTTTTTTTACATATATGCTTAGGCTTCTAAATAATTGTAAAAGTTTTGATGCTCCAGTAAAATACAGATATTATGTAAATAGATGCAAGAACAATCAATATCAAAACAAAATGATTTTGCAAACTTTTTAAAATTAAATAATATTTAGATACTTTTAATGTTTGATTTGCTATCATTAAACTAGTCTCATCACATCTTTTATGACAGTAAGTACTAGGTTGACTTCCACAATTTTTCCCAAATGCTAAAACATTGACCTTGTCAGATAAAAGGTGAGTTGTTTTTTTTTGTTAAAGGATCAAAACTGAAGGCAAGATGTGGTTCTGCATCTGTATTTACCATTGTACTACAATTATGCATTTTTCTTGTAAATGTAACAGGTCGGATTGTTCTCAGATTCTGACTTGCGTCAGCACTGGCATAACTCTGGAGACAATATTTGTGCAGGATTCGTTGAACCGTGCATTAGCTGGTTGTCTAGTTCTTAAGTTGGTTGTGGAAGTGGGAGGGACTGATGGCGTGTATCTGGAGGAGTCATCCCTGCTAGTACATGTGTTGAAGGCAGATGGGGAAATACCTGCTGGAATTTGCAGTCTTCCTGCCCAGGCAGCAGCAGGAGAACAGATAACCAAACCTTACACAGTGTGATGGGTGCTGGGTAGGGCAGATGAGTCCTATGTCTGCTTGTCTGGCAGCAACAGTGAGTCGCTATATACATATCTTTTTAAAACGAGTATTGTAAGTGCGCTGACCTAAGGATGCAAATGAGGCAAGGCTTGTATGAGAAGTAGTGTCATTTATTAGATCAAACTGATGAAAAAGAGATAGCTGGGCTCTCTGTATGTCTTTGTTCTGATCTCTTCCCTTTGAGATAAAGGGTTTCTGTGTCCTTTTTTTTCCTCAGTTGTCTTACTTTGAATATATTTGATACTCAAACTCTCAACTGCACACATTAGAAATACACTGCTGAAATTCAAGGATTGTGTAGCATAAGAATAGACCTCTTAATTTCTTTGAGAATAGGATCCTTCTGATCTTTATTTCATTGTCAGATGTGACCAGAAGTGCTTGGCGTTTCTTACTATTGACTAAAGTTAAAGTGAACTGCAGTGCAAACAAGTCATCTTCTAAGCTGCACTGCCTTTTTTTTCTGTGCTTATTCCTTGCATATTTGTAAACCGAGGATATACAGTCATCAGCTTTTCAGTTCTTTGGAGGGTCTAGCTAAACCATTCACCATCTCATGACAATTTTATTGAAGGATTAATGTGTTTTCTGGATATTTTGTTTTGAGAATTTAGTTATTACTCTAGAATGATTTGTTGAGTAGTTTGGACATCTTGCAGAAGTTCTGAGTAAGACATGTTTTTCCTATGGAGAGCTGACCTGTTCAGTCTATCGATGGAGTAGAATAATCCTTCTCATTCAACTGACTGTGACGCAGCCCAAAACAGCAAAGGAGAAAAAATGAGATTCCTGGTTTTGCACTGTCATTGTTCTCTTGTGTTATACTTGTTCTCCTATGTTATGCCTATGTGTTGTGGTTTAAGCCCAGCTGCCAACCTAGAACCATGCAGCTGCTCGCTCACTCCCCCGGCTTCCTCCCCCCTGCCCTGGATGGATAGGGAGGAGAATGGAAAGAATGTAACTCCCACGGGTTGAAATAAGAACAGTCCAGTAACTAAGGCATAACACAAACCACTACTGCTACCACCAATAGTAATAATGATAAGGGAAATAACAAGGGAAGAGGATACAACCGCTCACCACCCGCCGACAGATACCCAGCCCGACCGAGCAGTGATCTAACCTTTCTGGGTAACTGCCCCCAGTTTATATAGTGGGCATGACATGCTGTGATATGGAATACCTCTTTGGTTACTTTGGGTCAGGTGTCCTGTCTCTGCTTCCTCCCGTCTTCCCTTCCTCCCTGGCAGAGCATGAGGCTCACAAAGTGTTTGGTCAGAGAAAACATTACTGAGCAGCAACTAAAAACATCGGTGTTATCAGCACTGTTCCCAGGCTGAAAGTCAAAACCACAGCACTGTACCAGCTACTAAGAAGGAGAAAAATGACTGCTACTGCTGAACCCAGGACACTATGTTACGTTGCTCACTTTCTTTAGTTTCAGGAATACCAGATGTTTCTGACTAATCATTCCTGATCTTGCTACAGCTTACCTGACTACCACCTTCACCAGTATTAATGCTTCCCACCAAGCTGTTCAGCTGTCTTCCCACTGATGATTTTTTTTTTTTTTCAATCCACTGCTGTAATTTTCCTGGTGTTCTTGTACACTAACAGCAGATGAAGTGATTACATGAGCTTTTCTCAAATGATTACATCATTTAACTTAAACTGTTTAGTTATCTTGTTCTGAAGCCAGGAGGGTGATTTTGCTACCACGCAAATAGAGTTTGTCCTTCTGGAAAAGTCACATTCCTGTGACTGCTTCCAAGTGTCAAACTTCCTCATGGTATTTCAGAACACCTGAAGATCTCTTCAGTATTATTGTAATTTCAGCTTCATTTCAGGGTGAGAGAATTTTTGTGGAAATCACCTGGTCTCCTGTTTCTTGTATTTCCTGAGGGTTGTGGAGTTGTACAAATTTACCTAATATCTGGCAGGCTGATTGCAAAAGATCCGTGGATCTCTGTTGAAACCAAAGATCTGTTCACTGGTCTTTAAGAAGGTGCTGTTCCTTCTTGCTTAAGTGTTATTGAGTGTCAGTTTTGCAGATACTACATGAGAAAGATTTCTCCATCATTTAGGCTGGCCTTTTCTTTGTAATGATTTTTTTCCCTCCATTTGTTCTTTTTCTCTGCATGCTGAATTTTACACCTTTTGCTATTCCTCTGGCTTCCAGAGGAGTATTCTCATTATCTTCTTTTTTTCTATGGCTAATTGATCATCCCTTTTTTGGTTCACCTTTGTTTAGTAATGCCTTCTTTTTGTTTCTGATTTTAGCAAACTTAACTGTTTTTCTCTGATTCCTTAGCTGAACTTCTCTTGCCATGTAATCCATGTCTTCAGCTGTGTTGTCCAGTACTAAAGTGACTACAAATAGGTAGTTTCCCCTTTTGGATTCATAGGTATTATAGCTTCTACAGATATATTTTATTACTGTGGAAGGTAAGGTACATGTAATATTTATGGAAGGTATTAAGTTATTGTTAAAAATGTAATATACTGATTTAATTCAGAATTTTAGAAAATATGGTTCACTTGAAAAGTGAAAGAAAAGCCAGCTTGGGTGGGTTTTTTCAGTCAGTCTGCATGTATCTGAAATAGTGTTCTAATGTACCTTGGAGGGCAGCATACTGGAGGCAGCAAGATACTAAGCCAGCATTATTGCTACAAACCAAAACAAATTGCAGCAAAAATGCTCAGTTAAATAATTTGCTCTAAAATGTCCTTACACATATCCACCATTTCCTTGGGATCTCTGAGAGAGTCATCCTGCTCTTTCCCTTGACAGGTGTACAAATTGAAGGGTAAGAGAACCTGGGCAAGGAGGGGCTTCAAAGAAAGTAGATCTCCATCCTGCTGTGCAAATAGCAAAATAGGAATCAAGACAAGTTTAAATGAAAAGGAGATGAGGTGTTCTACATAGATTCAATTAATTACATGCCGAAAAAATACTTTGGTCTCTATGGAAGCCATGTGTCTTCAGAAAGAAAGAAGGGAAGTTAAAGAAAGGCTCCTTACACCTTTGCATCAATGATGGATGGTGTAAAAATATTTCTATTATTTTAAAACAGTAAGATGTTGAGTGCAAGAGACATTAATAGACACCATTCTTTATCCCTGAGTGGTGAAAAACACCAGTATGTTAGCATGTGTTTCTGATTACAGAATTTCAATTTTCTTGCCTCCTAGAATATCTTTGACTTCTTCACCCTGGCTTTGGAAATATGTGGTTCTATTTCAGATTCTTTCATGGCAATGCTTTTCTTTGATATGCTTGCCTTTGTTCTGTATTTGAATACCAGTGAGGCCTGTTGCCAAGATGGGAAAGGCAGAAAAGTAGTCTTTTTGCTGTATCTCAGAACAATTTCTGCAACTTTACCTAGGCAGCCTTTGTAAATGGAGCTGCTGCATCAAGGAATAAATGTAATGTGGAAGTATAGGTTTCCAGATGGTATGAAAAGCATCTATCTAAAAATTTATTCTGATTTATGTAGGTTTGGAGAGGATTTTCTGTTTGTTTACTGTATGGCATGGGATGTTCAAACTATCTTATCCTTGGTATTGTTATTTAGTATCAAATAGCCAATACCAAATAAAACCAGAATGTATTTTTGGTAACTGAGGAACAGCAGGTTCTGGAGGGTTTAAAATAGATGACATATGATACCAAGAATAGCCTGGTGCAGCTTAGCAGACCTGAGAAACTATTCAAAGAGCAAACCAAAATGGAGGCCACTTCTATACTCCATAGTTTCACTAATATTTATTTTGCCATTTTTGCTTTGTTTTGCTTCAAGCTTTTAATTAAGATTTCCTTGGCTTTGCTAACCCATTTCTACATTGTTAAAGGCAACAGAAAAGAGGCTGCCAGGATAGCAGAAGAGATCTATGGAATAGTTCCAGGTAAGGTAAAAATATGGACACTCTAATATTTAAATGTATATTTGCTATAGTTTTTCTAAGTTGAGGATTTAAATTATGGAGCTGCCATGAAATGAGGAATCTATTGCTAAAACCATGGGTGGATGTTTTAACTTGAAGTTCCTTCCATTTCTGGGGTCTTTGTGGTGTCAGTATGTGTTGGCACGATTTAGGTGTGCAAAATATGAGACATCAAGAATTACTCAGCTAGAATGAGGACAACACTCGCTTAAGGCACTATGGTAAGCAAGAAGATTGTTCTCGGAAGTAAGGCATTCTTTAGTGGGTGTTACATATGGTTTTACTAAATACCCAGCTTTAGTGCCAAAAAATATTTAGGAGAAAGTTTTAGCATGTTGATTTTCTGAAAGGAGATACTAGGAGGATATAACTAATGACTTTATGAGCCCAAGACAAGAACCCCTGTTTTGCTAAATCAGATGTTAAAAATGAATACAGCTAAAATTATTCTGAAAATATATGGCATGGGGATATATTGTATTTAGTAAGCTATTGAGTAGGTAATTTATTTTTTTGTTTTCCACGTGATTTTACTCTTTCACATTGCTGTCATGTTAGTGAGTAGACACATATTTGCTTGCCCAGTAATTCCACTAAGTAAAATTACACGGTATTTTAATTTTACTTCCCATGAGGATTCTTACCAGTATTGTGACATCATAGATCTTTATGTGACCTACTTGTTGGGCACTTGCTTTATGATGAATAGTGACACCATGAACAGGCACATGAACGTGAGCAAAACATGGGTGGTGTGAGGTAGCCATCCAAAGCAGAGAGATTAAAATCTGGCCAAGAGAAATACTGCAGCAAAGCATTTTTTACAAAGCCTTTATACACAGACATGCCTGGGTTATTAATATATTTGCTGTTCTCTGGAATATAATTCCAATCATTTATTACTGTCATTTTTTTCCAACTGCCTTCTTGCAATTGCAGTCAGACATGTGGCAAACAGCATTTTTTACCTTCATGCTGGTTCTTATCTGATTGGAGTTTAGCCGACCACAACATGTTTTTATCTGCAAATTGCCATTTGCAAAAAGCCATTAAGGATAATCTTACAAAACATAGATCATGTGATGCGGTTGCTGGACATTACATTGGATTACAGGCAGACCTTCAGAGCCTTTTCTCTTTACAGTGAAGTAGTGCAGCAGCAGCAGAGCTGCTTAATTTATCTGTAGACATTTAGAACGACTCAGTGTTTCCAGCCATGTCACTCACACCTGGGAAGGGAAGATGTGCCGTGTATGGGAACTATATTTGCCACATGTTTCAGGGAGGTAGGTTGCTGTGGCAAGCATGGAAGTATACAGCAGCATGTGTTTTCATGGTGACACATGTGTGTGCATACACATGTGTTGTAAAGGCATGTGATGTGCGCTTGCACATGCTACACGCATAAAAGGTTAAATAAGGCACTGTAGCTCTATTGCCAGACTTACATCTGGATCATCCTGCTATATCAGAGCCCTGGTTTTTGTCACTTGCAGTGTTTTCTGACTTTCTGAACTAAGCTTGCCTATTTCAGACACCAGCATGATGAGGGATGAGGAGGTTTTGGGATGTTTTCAGGAAAGTTTCTCAGTTCCTACCTGTTTCCTATTTCCATCATTTCACTTGGTGTCTCCTACTTGGTCCTTAGGAGCCTGGTCATACCTTTCCATGCCAGCTTCCTGCTTTAGGATCCCAGGAACAGCTTCTTAAATAAATGGAAACAAAAGTAATAACTATAGTTAAAACCGTAACCCCATGAGCTGAAGTGCATCCCAGTTCTCAGGTAACAAAAGGAAATTACCTTGGCCAAGGCTGAGACCTCTGCTGTGTCCTTGGTCTCAAGTCCTCAGGGACATGTCAGTGCCTCTCATTGATTTCTTCCTGCCTCACCTAACACCTGAAATGGAGATAAATCACCCTTTCCATTCTCTCTGGTGTGCAGCATAGCTGAAAATATTAAACAAGACAGGGGTTTCAGATACAGTGCTCATGGGGCTGCTGTACAGCAGAGCATGAACGCAAACACTGGTATTGCTTCTGTCCTGTGGCACTGTAAATACAGGTGGCCTTTGTAGAAGTACTTTCTACATAGTGTACCCTCATATGGTTATAAATTTTAATATAGGACAAGCAAATTTGTTTTCTACTTTTTTTTGCAGGGGTTTAACCTGGGATGACTTACCTTGCCTGCAGGGAGCTAGGCTAGGGAATTTTTTTTCTTGGCAAATGAGTAGATTAAGATAAGAGAAAGGGCAAGCTAGCCTACAAAAAGGAGTCTGAACAGTTCAACAACTCAAAATAATTAAGGAAGAAAAGTAAAGCCTCAGGCAGGATTTATTTTTCCATGTCTTTTCTGAAACCTTCCAGTGAGAGAGAGAATGAAACCTGTTACCTGGTAGGATGGAGGATATTATTTATAAATTGACAGTTCAGGAAATAAAACTACCAGGGACATGCCAGAATTCATTTGATAGACAAGTCACCCCTGTGTCTCCCTGCTATGAGTCTCTTAACAGAGTGCAAGAGATTCTGGAATATGATTTGTGACAAAAGCTTCCTTCAAAAGGTGGAGGCTGATACGGTTTTGAATAGAATGTCACGGCTCTGAAGTCCCTGAGTAAGTCCCAGCAGCACTAAACTCATTGTCTTCTCTGAAGCATGTTTTTAGCTGGTTTTGAAAGTTCTGCCAAGAAGCTTTTTAGGTCCCTTCGTGAGCTCCAGCCCCAGCTTTCTCAGGAGTGCCGTGCCCTCAGCTGCTCTGCTGAAACCAATTCATCAAACAGTTTCACCACTGATGCCATATTAATTTCTGTCCTGATCTGCATTTGCACGTAGCTGTTTTTTTCCCTGTCTTCCTGGGATCTGCTTTTGCTGCTTACCTGAATTAACGTTTATGTATTTGCTTTCAGGCAGCTGGGCCGACCGATCCCCTCTTCACGAGGCTGCTTTCCAAGGACGCCTCCTGTCTTTGAAAACCTTGATTGCACAGGTAAAGAAAAGGTTGGGAAGCAGCATAGTTTCTTTTGAATTGCATCTGTGTGTTGGTGACCTGGTAATAGACTGCAGCAGGGCATAAGAAATACAGTTGTATATATAATATTATCCACATGCATGCCTTTGAGCATGTATTGGTTTACTTAGTTAAGCCCAGCACAAAGACTGTTACAGCTTGTAGCTTGCTGTATCATAAACAGTGATCATTGGTCTCTTTCTCAATGACAAATCACACAAACTGGGCTTGAGAACAGGGACTATATATATCAGCTACTGAAAAAGAAAAAAAATCAATAGAAAGCTATAAAAGTACATCTTGCTTTATCACACAGCAAGCATGGTCTTACTCGAGAGAGACCTGTCAGACTGAAACCTTCTGCAACAAATGAAACCAAGAGTTGATGCAAAAGAGGAGTGGAGGAAAGAATATACTAGAGAGGACAAGAAGCTGGATGTGAAAGCAGCTGCAAAGGGACAGGTTATGGTACTTCCTGCTTTGCCAACCATATTCCTTGCCACCTTTGCTTAAACTCAGTGCCCTCAACTGGCACGAATGAGCAACTGCTCCCCCACCAGTCAGGACGACTGCGGGGAAATTAATTCCCTGAATGTGAGCTTTGTGACTTGGCCACCAGGCTTTTTATATCCAAGGTAAATAATTTTTACCAGTGAAGCCACAGCTCGAATGGACAACGTCCTCAAGGAGTGGAGCCGCTGGTGTGAAAGCCTCCAGTCTAGACATCTATCGAGGCATAGCTGCAGCTAGGAGGTTGCTGTTTACAGCCAATTTTCCCCTCCCATTTCCTGATCACTCTTTCCTTCACCTACTGATATCTGAAGTTTTCATGGAAAAGGAAGTGATGGAACTTGGGGCTAATAAAGAAGAAGGCTTATTCATTCACGGCTTTGCTGGTTTTCTGACCTCTTGTATCTGCATTTATGCTGACCTTACACAACCTTATTAGTGGGGTATCTTTTTATACACTGGATGTCCTAATTATACACTGGAGAAGCACCCAGTGTTGTGGTTATACATCATTTTGTTAATCCACCCTTTTCTGAAGACATTTAATTTTGGAGAGGGGGATTAAGGTCCTTGCTGATTAAAAGAGATTAAGGCAGCAATGTTTGTAGAGACTGAATTCACCACAGAGAGCTGATGCACCACAGCTTGATGTAGGGGCAAAGCTGTTCACAGAGCAGCATAATCATTGCTCATTGCTTCTAATATAGTTACACTACTAACCTAAAATTAAATGCAGAGCTATACTTTAGAGAGTATGTGGGTCACATAGAAGTCTCTGCCATAAGGCTGTAGCTTTCAAGAAAGCCAGTGAGGCTTCTGCTCCCCAGGGGATGCCTGGACATAAGGGGACAATGGAGCACTGGGGTTTTAAAAGAGCTCAAGAACTCACCAATGCCTGTTCCAGCACCAAAAGAAGTTTCATTTTTCACATATATTGAAAACAAGGTTTAACATGACCAATGTTTGGCAAACAGCTATAGCAATATCTATAACTCATTCTCCATTTCATAATGGAAGGGTTTGCTGTTTTGCCCAAGATATCAGTACTTCCTCTTTTGCTTGCAATGACCATGTTTCAATAATTAAATATATATATACATATGAATAATGATTGAGAATAGGTCTCCTTATCAAGTGTCTCTAGGAGATATTCCTTTTGAAAGGATATGCTGATCATGAAGTTTGAGACATCTACGCAATTAGAGAACGGAATGATCTCAACATTTTTTCAAGGTTTTATCTATTCCCCTGGCGCTGATGGCATGGGAAATTTTTAGCAACAGCTTTTACATTAGTAGTGCTTGCATATGACTGAAACCCGATTGTTTTTCTATCCTAGAATATCTATCTTAAAGTGATTACAGTGGTTTCATTTAACGCTCATTGCATCGAGACTCGAACTTTTTTTACAGCATTACGTTGCTCACAAATACTTTTGCCCATTGCGTTTGCTACTGCTCTCCAAACAGTGCGTTGCTGCCATCTTGTGAGCTGTTTCGTTTGTAGCACATCAGGTAGAGACCAATTATGTTACAAAATACAAGACGTCACGCAAAAAAACCAGAGCTGCTTCCAGGCCTGTTCTTACACATGGTTATAAAATCATAATTACTAGGAGATTTAGCTGCATTCTGGAGAAAACGCACGTGACAATTGTGTTCTCCTTTGTGAATATGTTTGGGTTTTGTTTGTGCAAAATAGACCCAAGAACTGTCATCTAGCGAAATACCTGTAAGAAAGCATTTGTAAATCACAGTTTTTCTTCCAACGTAAAATGTTTCCTGGGTGGTCAAATGAGAGGAACTGATTCGTGGGTGGGATTTGTCTCATCTATCTTACAGATTTACCAGGTACTTACTACCTCTGAGTGAAACACACTGGGCACACCATATAGTCAGTGGAAGTATTTTTAGGACAGAATCTGACCTACTAGAAACAGCTGGTTTAGCATGGAATGAATCATATCATAGGGGGGCTTGTTTATCTCCACTGAAGGAGACGACGGCTCCAGCAGAGCTGCTGATACCTGTGCCAGAGCCATACCTATTCAGGGAGGTGAATTCCACCAGCTCTAGCTCCTGGTGCTGGACTTAATAGCAAAGGTAATGCCACCCTTATAAGTTAAAGAAAAGCAATGCCTTTTCTGTGGTTGACTGTGCATTGTCATAGAAGAAGAAAGCATAGAAATAGAAGGCATTTCTATGCCTTCTATTTCTATAGAAATAGAAAGCGTAGCTTGTTCTTGCTTACTTTAACCCAATCACTAGCAGCTGTCTTTGGGCATGAGCACTGAAGCACTGAACAGCATTAATCCAACCCATGCACCGCCCCTGGATATGCACCCAGCAATGTGGCTCTCCCGTGCCATGGTCTGACCTCCCTTTGCAACCAACATGGCCTGAGGGGAGACATGTGGTTTGGGCAGTGCTTTCCCCTCATACCTCTTACACTGCATTGCAGGGTTTCAACGTGAACCTGCTGACAACAGACCGTGTGTCAGCTCTCCATGAGGCCTGCCTTGGCGGCCACGTTGCCTGTGCAAAGGTGCTGTTGGAGAACGGCGCTCAGGTGAGTCCTGGGGATGCTGGCAGGGATGCAGGCACCTGGAGCAAGGATACTCCTTCGATCAGTAGGGATATTGGATGGACTGCCTGGGTAGCAAGGCCAGAATGCAGATGGACAGAAGTATCTTGGGCAGAAACAGCGAAGCATAAAACAGTTCTGTTTCTATGGGTGTTGGATTTGCCTTTCCCCAGTGTCTGCTTGAGTCACCCTATTACTCTGTTTTGTTTTCCCTCTGTACCCAAAGTGTAGTCATAACTGATGGAAAAGGAGCAAGGTGAAAATAATGATCATAATGATCCTCATAATGACCTCACCCATAATGATCACCGGAAATTGCCTCCGTTTTTCTGTGGGACGGTTTAGAAATCTCGCATAAGTAAAAATAGATGTGCTTGAAGCAAAGAAACATTTTATCTGCTAATAAAATAAGATTTCCCCCAGTTTGACCTAAGATAGAATACATGTTAACAGTGGAGACAGAGGAATGGATGAAATACGTAAGAATATATTTCATTCAGCTTGGTTTTCAAGTACAATTTATATGGCAAGAAACTGAGCAACAGAGAAGCAGTCAATCAGGCTATTTGCAGAAGAAAACGTATTAACTTCCTAAGCTGTATACCAAATTTAAATTCTTTAGAAAGATGAAATGAAAATCCCTTTCTGTTCAGTTTTACTTATTTTTGGTATATTAATAATATTGTCTTTTTATAACTCAGAGAATCATCTCTGGACTACCTGTTGGTTTCCTAAGAAATCAGCCTATTCCTGGTATAATATATAGCTGTGACATTTTTGGTTTTTGCTTTCCCTCTGCTCTCTGTTCATAAATAAAGTCAACAGGCTGTTGTCTAACTTCTGGGAAAACATGTGCCATTCTGCTTCTCTCCTTTCTTTCTGTGTTCTTCTTTATTTCCACTTTTTTACCAAACAACTTACTCCATAACAATTATTTTTCCTATTTTACCAGTTAAACCAGTATCCAGTGGAGAGGGAAACCACAGAAGTCAATTTTCTTCATCACTTATTACCTTTCTTACCTGTGGTTATCAGCTTGCCTGAATCACTGGCCTGGTTGTGAAATGGTGCTGATTGATAGACTCTCAAAGTGCCTCCAGCAGCTCCAGTCATATCTGCCCAATAAGACTGGGGAGACATGGGAGGTAGCATGTAATCAGTCTGAAATACAGATACTCCCAAGGCATTAACTATTTCTTTCTTTTTGCTGTTTTGGAAGCTGTGCAGAATAAGGGATAGTTTAGATCGGCAATTAATAGGAGGGGAGGAAGATCACAGTATCACAGTATGCTAGAGATTGGAAGGGACCTCAAAAGATCATCTAGTCCAATCCCCCTGCCAGAGCAGGAACACCTAGATGAGGGTACACAGGAATGTGTCCAGGCGGGTTTTGAATGTCTCCAGAGAAGGAGACTCCACAACCCCCCTGGGCAGCCTGTTCCAGTGTTCTGTCACCCTCACTGAGAAGAAGTTTCTTCTCAAGTTTAAGTGGAACCTCTTGTGTTCCAGTTTGTACCCATTACCCCTTGTCCTATCATTGTTTGCCACTGAGAAGAGCCTGGCTCCATCCTCGTGACACTCCCCCTTTATATATTTATATACACTAATAAGGTCACCCCTCAGTCTCCTCTTCTCCAAACTATAGAGACCCAGCTCCCTCAGCCTTTCCTCATAAGGGAGATGCTCCACTCCCTTAATCATCTTTGTCGCCCTGCGCTGGACTCTCTCCAGCAGGTCCCTGTCCTTCTTGAACTGAGGGGCCCAGAACTGGACACAATATTCCAGATGCGGTCTCACCAGGGCAGAGTAGAGGGGAAGGAGGACCTCTCTCGACCTACTGACCACCCCCCTTCTAATACACCCTAGGATGCCATTGGCCTTCTTGGCCACAAGGGCATAGTGTTGGCTCATGGTCATCCTGCCATCCACTAGGACCCCCAGGTCCCTCTCCCCTACACTACTCTCTAATAGGTCGTTCCCCAACCTATACTGGAACCTGGGGTTGTTCCTGCCCAGATGCAGGACTCTACACTTTCCCTTGTTATATTTCATCAAGTTATTCCCTGCCCAACTCTCCAGCCTGTCCAGGTCCCGCTGGATGGCAGCACAGCCTTCTGGCGTGTCAGCCACTCCTCCCAGCTTAGTGTCATCAGCAAACTTGCTGACAGTACACTCAATTCCCTCATCTAAATCATTGATGAATATATTAAATAATACTGGTCCCAGTACTGACCCTTGAGGCACTCCACTAGATATAGGCCTCCAACTAGACTCTGCCCCATTGACCACAGCTCTCTGGCTTCTCTCCTTCAGCCAGTTCGCAGTCCACCTCACCACCTGATCATCCAGACCACACTTCCTCAGTTTAGCTATGAGGATGCTGTGGGAGACCGTGTCAAATGCTTTGCTGAAGTCAAGGTAGACCACATCCACCGCTCTGCCATCATCCATCCACCGTGTTATTTCCTCATAAAAGGCTAGGAGGTTGGTCAAGCATGACTTCCCCTTGGTAAAGCCATGTTGACTGCCCCTCATCACCCTCTTATCCTTGATATGCCTTAAGATGGCACCAAGGATAAGGTGCTCCATCACTTTCCCAGGGATGGAAGTGAGGCTGACCAGTCTATAGTTACCCGGAAGATCAACAAAGAGTCTGGGATCTGTAGTGATGATGCTGTTGCAGTCACAATTGGAGCCATGCAATTTCAGGAAGAGCAAACCGCATTTTGGGCTCCGAAATCTGAGCAAACAGATGTCCCCTATGCTGTGGTACCTAGTGTCACCCCGTACTGTGCTGGCTTGGCTACCTCTTGGCCCTGTCATAGAATCATAGAATGGTTTGGGTTGGAAAGGACCTTAAGATCATCTAGTTTCAACCCCTCTGCCATGGGCAGGGACACCTTCCACTACACCAGGTTTCTCAAAGCCCCGTCCAACCTGGCCTTGAACACTGCCAGGGATGAGGTAGCCACAACTTCCCTGGGCAACCCGTGCCAGAGCTTCACCACCCTTACAGTAAAGAACTTCTTCCTTATATCCAACCTAAATCTTCCCTGTTTAACTTTGAACCCGTTACCCCTTGTCCTGTCACCACAGTCTAGCCAGGTCTGTTCTCCCCCCCACTGTCTTTCCATGAAGGTGAACAAGCAGAGAACGCACCAAAGAGCAGGGGCTGCCTCCTCTGGTGTACCTGCCTAATCTGCAAGTACAGCTTCCTGCGGGAGAATGCGGCCTTGCGTTGACAAAGACTGAATCACTGGAAGTGGCAAGAGCTGGCTTGTAATTGTGGGAAAAGCACCTTATGAGAAAAGGAGTTAACTCACACAGCATTGCAATCAAGTCAGTAGTTCAAATGAACAAAACCAAAATGTTATCTGGGAAGGTATCAACTGCAGGCGGTCCGCTGCTAAATTACCCGTGAAAAACCAATATGTTTGCAAACAACACTACCTTTCTCTGCTTTAAAGGCAAAATACCTTGGCTGTTAACTTCTGTGAGCCAAGGTATTTCTACTCTGTATTTCCAGTCCCTTTCTGATGCAGCTGTGTGCTTGCACCGGCAGCAAAGTTCTCCAACTTCCCTGGCGGCCCTGGAGCTCTCCAGCCTTTCCTCTCCCATCTCTTTCCTCTTCTCCCTGTTTTGGAAGTCATACAAATTGCTGCATGCAATAATCCATTGCCCTTTTCCAGCGTGCCACAGAATTAAACATATGCAGATTTGCTGCATAAATTGCCTCTGGGGGCTTGCTACATAGTTAAACATAGCAGCCGCACTGCAGTGCACAATGCAAGCCAGGAACTGTGTGGTCCCAGACAATGACAGATGGTGGCTCTTGCCAGGTCTTTACATCAGAGGTAGAGGAAGGAAATTCATTCCCTCTTACATGCACCCATACACACCCATGCATACGAACACAAATGCTTTCAAGCTGCTTTTCTGTTTGGGATTAAGACTATGTCTCCATGAAAATTTCTTCTGCTGGAACAGTGTTTTCAAGTGAAAGTATTAAATGTACAGTAAATGTTTTTGTTTAAAAACAAGGCCATTTTCATCAGAGCATACTCTGGCTTTGGGTTGGTGCAAACAGGACAGACATGAAGCTACTCCAGTTCTCCACCTTAAAAAAAAAATAAAATATTAAAATCTGATTTTTCTGAAGAAATCTGGGAGGAGCATTGACAGCAGACAGTGTTGCTGCCTTATGGCATCAGCTGCCTGGGAAAGAGGGCAGCCCTTGCAGGAGAAAGTTATATATGTTGTGCATCAGCATAAAACTCTGACAGTTGTTAACAAAATCAGTCCTGAAATTAAACAAGACAAGCATCTTTTCCTAGTGTATTTCTGGTGTGCACGAGAAGCATGCTGCAAGGGCGTTCCCCTTAGATTGGATTATCCTGAGCATGTATTGCTGTTCCAGGTCAATGCAGTCACCATTGATGGGATCACTCCTCTATTTAATGCTTGCTGCAGCGGCAGTGCGGCCTGTGTCAACATGCTGCTTGAATTTGGAGCCAAGCCACAGCTCAGGAAACACCTTCCTTCACCCATTCATGAAGCGGTCAAGAGAGGTAATGTTCAGGCTTTGAGTGAAGCTAACCATAACTGAGGAATACATCTTTTGTTGATGTTAAAGAATTTTTAAAACCCCCAACTTGTCCATACTGGTGTGGATGAATAGGCTTGGCTTACTCCCAGCTCTTCTGCCTCAGTGGTTGTATTGGGGTGTATTCTGCTCTGCAGCACTTCAGTCACAGCTTCTCTCTGCAGGTCACAGGGAGTGCATGGAGATCCTTCTGGCCCATGAAGTTGACATTGACCAAGAAGACTTGCAGCATGGGACCCCGCTCTATGTGGCTTGCACATACCAGAGGACAGATTGTGTCAAAAAGCTTTTGGAGCTAGGTATACCTAGAAAAGGGGCCAAGGGACAGCTGTGATGGCGTGAGCCAGCGCTGCTGGTCTCTCCAGGCTGCCTCTCCACTGCAAACAGTGTGGGTTATTCCTGCAAGAGGCGCTTGGGAGCCTCATTTCAGGCTCCCAAATGAGGCTGGGAGTCTCATTTCAGGCTATTGAAAAATTTCACCTGCATTCAAGAAGATTTTATCACTTCCTCAGGAAAGAAAGTCAGAGACCTCCCTGAGACTGTCTGAATGTGAAAATAAAGTAAATACTTCTAGTTTTCTAGAATGATAACATGAAGCACAGGCAATGCTGGCTAAAACTAGTGACCGGAATCAACCCGTGATTATGATAAACTGCCATGCTAAGCACTTCTCAGTGGATGATGAAGACAGCAGTAAAGCTGTTTGAGAGAATAATCATTGCAGGTCCAGGCAAAGTCTACGAGCTAGCATAAATTTTTGCTGTCAGTGTGCATTAGCTGACCTGCTCAAAATGGGGCCCCTCCTAATGCCTGCAGAGACTAGGCAAGCGTGTCACTTGCTGTGCTCACAGAGTTATTAAAATTAGATACCTAAAGGGTTCCTCTCTCCTCAGTAATTGAATTAACGTAATCTATGTTAGATTTTCTGTTATTAACAAATTTACAGAGCATATGGTAGGCTTTGAACATCCATTGGGTTGAGGGTTGAACTACTCAGTACTGTCTATCGCAGACAGAGTTTGGTGGCTCAGGGGACTTTTACACAGCAGGTATTTGACCTGCTAAGTTTTGCACTGCTGCTATTGAAGAAAACGAGGGAGGTCTGTGTTCCATCCATTCCCCTTCAGTTATTGAGGCTACAGGTGGAAACCAGCCCGTTATGTATGTTGAGACAGTCCCTGCTGCATCCCAGATCTAACCACACACTCCTGTTCCCTCAAGGAGCCAATGTTAACATGGGGAAGCGATTAGACACGCCCCTCCATGCAGCAGCAAGGAAATCCAACGTGGAGGTAGTCGTCTTGCTGACAGACTATGGTGCTAACCCAAAATGCAGAAATGCCGAACTCAAATGTGCCCTGGATCTTGCTGTACCCAACAGCAAAGTGGAGCAGGCACTTTTGCTTCAGGAAGGTAACAGTTTCCTTTCTTCTTTTTTTTTTTATTTTTCTTTTTAAGTAGAACAACCTTTGTTTCTTTTACCTAAGTACCTTGTCTTAACTGCTTTTATAAGTGATGCTCTTTATAAGTTCTCTTGTTTTCTCTACCAATTTCAATTCTGCAGCGCGTGACACACAAATGAGTGAGAGATCTCCGTTTTGCTGCTAAATCTGCCACCAAGTGTTAGGGTTTCAGTGGGTAAATGGGTCAGTTTTTCTGTGCTTCTCTTTTTCTGTCTTCTGAAACAAAATTATATGGATTTACCTATGGGAGTCTAAGGATTAAAAGCTACTGTAAGATTTTATTCATAGATAATGTGTCCCTTGGCAAGGGGGTTGGAACTAGATGATCTTAAGGTCCTTTCCAACCCTAACTATTCTATGACTCTGTAATTCTATGATAATATTTTAGAACCACTATCTTGTGTTCAGCCTAACACCATGGCTCAGTGTCCTGCTTCCTGCAGAAAAAGAAACATGAATGTGGGTGCCCTCGGTTGCCAGGAGAAAGCAGAGCTATTTGCCCGGTGGCTATTGAGCTTCATGGCACGGAGCTCTTCCATGAGGTTCAATGGGCTGCAACCCCAGCACAAACCAGCAGTGCTTCTTGCAGCTTATTTTCAGTCTCCCTAAAATTATTTTTCCAGTCCACTGGAAGAAACTTCTGAGCAGAAGTGAATCTAGATCTTCTTGTGCCATTTTCACCTGCACCACATACAGCCAGAACTAGCAATATCCCTGGGATATGGGCCTGCTGAATTATGTCCCCCCTCTCCTCTAGCCTCTGTGTTTCCCAGCTCACTAGTACTCTGTTAGTTGATCTATCTCTCCCTGAGGCTTTATCAACATGGCAGGTGAATGGTGCTCCCCTACGCAGGCAGCTTGCCACCTTCCTGAGCCTGCTCACTCCACACCAAAGAGCAAAGCATGATGTGCATAGAAAGCCTGCTTCCAGCTGCAAAATAGCTCTTGGATGGTAAATTAATACTGTCAATGTTGCACATAGCCTTTGTGTTGGCTGTCTGCACACAGGTGGGTTTTATGGAGGAAATGAAACATTGGCTTAATATCCTCTGTCCTACTCATTTTCCCTGTGGCTTTTCATGCAGAGCTTTAATTTGTCATGTCTAAAGCCTTCTGGGAGGACTTTTGCTTGAATGCTTCTCACCTCTTGTGACTTCCGCCTTGCGTCTGAGGTGTTCAGGGCTCAGCAGCAGCAGGCTCTGTGAGCAAAGGCAGTGCTTGCAATTGTCCTGCTCCAGTTGCCCTGCATAAAGGAGAGTTAGTGTAGGTAAAGAAATATCCCAATATTAGTTATTTTATCTTCATGAACTTTCTTTTTGATTTACCCTTTCAGCTTGTCACTCTCTCCTCCCTTACAGCCAGAAGAACTATATGGGCACGTCAGCTCGCTCTCAGAAATTCAGTGTCCTCATTTTCCTCACCTATCCCTTCAGTTCTCTGTCAGGTAGTTTGCAGCTCTAACATCTGCAACTGCCCGTTTCCCATATTTCTGTGTTTTCTGAGGTCCTTCTGTTTGAAATAAGCATTCTCAGGTGGAAAAGTTTTCCTTCTACTCCCTGACTTCTCTGCTGCAGTTAGTCTCCCTTTAATTGCTTCTCTTCCTAGCTAGTAAGTGATGTGAAATATAAAATATTTCTGTTTTCCTAACTGCTTTGGGAGATGGAAGCTTCTTTCTTCACTTCCAGTGACAGTGGTACAAGCGCTCTTTTCTAGATATCTCATATTTTTCTATCAATTTCTGCTCAGAGGGGACATTATCAGCCTGTTTAAGCTTCTAAATTTTCCTGTAGTAAAAGCATAGGTTACTTGGAAGATATATGTACGGGGTTTTAAGCACGCATCTCTACCCATTGCTTGTCAAATACTGCTGTGATCACTACTGTTTGGCCAGAAACTGGAGGGGCAAGGCAGAGAGGGCTCAAAAAACAGAGCATGTCTGAGTAGAAGCAAAGGTTCAACCTGGAGCAGCTCCAGCAAGAGGAAAGCAAAGTGGAGGCAGGGACACATTCACTAGCAAGTTGCATTTGCACATGCAAGCATGCAGTTGCAGAAGCAATGGAGCCTTATTTCCAGTGGGTTTGTGCCTGCTGTGTCCCTCACCTGACCCATGGTGGGCTGGGGCATCTTCCTGGTCATCCCATGGGGAGGCCACCAGGGCAGCATCGCTGCCCAAGCTGGCCTCACCATGATCCCAGGAAGTCCTCTGACAGCTTTCCTACCAGTGGACTCTCCGGTGTTTAACAAGAGTTTTTCGCATGCAACAACCTTTCCCCCAAGGCAAGGGAAGGGCAAAATGACCTCTCATCTTTTATTTACTTATTAATGAGTTAATCCTTTTTTTTTTTTTTTTCCCACTCTTTGTGCCTTTTTGCACAAAACTTTAAGAGACTTTCTGTCTTTGAAAGATAGAAGATCAGACTTAATTAGAATTGGATGACATAATAAGAAATTATTTTGAGGAGCACTGATAGACTGACAGACATATTCTGAGACAGTGTGGTCACATAAAAAAGCTGCAGGTACCTGCTGAGACACAAGCAGTTGGTGTCTCTGTATATATGAACAACTAACTGTATTTGCCATGTCCACCCAATTATGGCTGGTCTACACCAAGCACCTCTGCAGCTCCCTCTAATCACTCTTGTCTTTTTCCTCACAAAATCACTGGGAGTTTTCTTATATCTTGAGCAAGGGCTATGCACCCTAGTGCTCTCTCTCGAGTGCAGACACTTTAATGGTATTTTAAGCTTTAGCTCAAGAAAAGATGCAGAAGAGCCTAGCCATGCATGCAGAAAGAGGGTTTTAGTGCTTATGGTTTTCAAGTCACTAAACCCAACTTTGACAACAATATTAAATATGAACAATAATATATTTAGCTCTCCCTGACTTCAGCAAGTCACTGGGTAGTGCTTGATACGATTTGCAAATCTTGCTGGTGTTTGTTGCTTTCTGACTTATACTGGTGATGGGGTTGGGGTTTCCTTTTCTTTCCTTTTTTCTCCCCAGGTCCTGCAAGCCTTGCCCAGCTGTGCCGATTGTGTGTCAGAAAACATCTGGGTCGGTCATGTCTATATGCAGTCCGCAAGCTGCACCTGCCTGAGCCACTTGAGAACTTTCTCCTTTATCGATAAGTCTGTGACTATCTTTACACTGGAAAAGAAAGAGGAACAAATGTTTGTTTACCCCAAAATCATTGTATCAAAGCAAAAAACAAACAAAGACATCATTTATTGTCTGCTGTGGGTACCAAACATCAGCTGCTGCATGACAATGCAAACTGAAAACACCTTTTCACAGATGGAATGATATCGACATAGTTCCCTCACGGTCTATTGCCACATCCACTTATGCCAGCCCAAGAAGCTGTAGTACATGAACAGCTAGCTCACTTGACGTGTTTGTAGATGCACATGCACACATCAACCCACAGACAGAAGTTTCCCCTGTATTTAGTGTTATATTTATTTATGTAGTATCTGTGCAGCTTCATCCTCTTGTCTATCCAATCTCACTGTGAAAATCGAGTTAGTGGCTGTTATTATTCTGCTAGTGAGAGAAGGAAAGCCCACAGTGCCCAACATTTACCACATATAATATATTGCACATCTTTTCTCAGCTTTGACTTCACATCCTTACATCTTTTCCCTATAATCTAGTGGAGTTGTAGCAACTTCCAGCAGGCTGTGGCTATGCAACCACTGTACATCTGCTTGTCTGGAGCCCAGCTGCCCTGAGCACTAGCACATCTTGTCCTCTGAAGTTCAAGTGATGTTACCAAAGCAGGTGTGGGTGTTTGAAATAAGACCACAAAAATGTGTGAAAGTCTAAAAAAACCCTCCATCTCTTCTAAAAATGTCCCTCTAATACTCTAGAGATCTGCCTGTGTTTATTCATTACATGAATATTTTTTCCTGCTTAATTCAAGGACAGAACTGCAAATGTTTTCATAGACAGTGTAGGTCAGCTTTCAATGTCTGTCCTTGGCAAGACTTACAGAAAACCAAATGAATGAGTTGCTGCTCTTTTAGGCTGTCTATGCTTTGACATTTCTCAAGTCCTCAGAGTGTAGAGCAGGACAGAAGCAGGGCCTCTAGGGATGACTGTATCACTCATGCTCTTTTTGATGAATATTGCTCACCAAGCTTGCCTGCTTTTTCATCGCCTAGAATCATTGTTTCTATGATTCTACCCTAGAGTGTTTCATTGCCTTCCTAGGAGAAGGAATTTTTAGAGTGTTCTGACTTTGCCTGTTGTGGTATTAGTTTAAATATCATCAAGGTTAGCAGCCTGGACACAGCAGAGCTAAAAATGTATACTTCTTTAAGGTGAAAAATGTGGGATCAAGTGACTGGTGCAATGCCCGTGTGGCTCTGTAAAGGTCTGTTCATTTGTCCTTTGGTGTTCTGAGGGGAGAAATGTTTCTTCAGACCTGAGTTTTCATAAAATTCTTCTGTGAGAAAGGTCACAGTGTTTCACTAGTTGTAGTAAAAGGAAAGTAGGGTTAAAAGGAGAATCTGTCTCCACTTAGCTCAACTTCACAGGTCCAAGAGGCTGATGATGTGTTTTCAGGCTCTGAGATGTAATGTGTTTTCATTAAGGACTAGTACGCATGCTGGTACCAATTTTCACTGACTGTACATCTTAAGTCAGGGAAAATCGGGCTGCTGGAGCCTGAATATGGGCCTGGATTCCAGCAGCCTTTTAGTTCCTGTCCTTGCTTCATCAGCAGCCACCTCTCTCGTTCGATGAAGAGATTAATCTCTTAATTTCCCCATGAAAGCTTCCCTCTCTGAGAGGTAGGTCTAACATTTCCTGTACTTCCTTATTATTAATTCAGCAGAAGTAAGATAAACTGTGCTCCTAGAAGTTCAGGAGACTGGACCTACAATGCTGCAGCCAAAAATGAATGTAGTTTTCAGCCTGTGTTTGCACATATTGAATGCTATCCGATGGCAAGAGATATTGTCCATAAAGTTGTCAGTGACATGAATGACCTTATATAGCACAGTACATCATGAATCTCAGGGATTTGAACTCTAAATTCTCAAGAGTCTCTGAAAATCAAATACTATCAAGAAAGAAATGTCTATATTAACCTGGTGTCAGCAGATCTCTCTCAGTCTTATCTTCACTGCCAGCTCACCTGCTCTGCTTATAAGGTGGCAGTCAGGACACCATGTCTAAATAGAGAGACAGAGGCTCAGCTGTATGGTTTGTCAGACTTGCATTGCAATCAAAGCAGCTAAGGCACTTTATGTGATCTATTTCAGAATTTGCAATACTGAATTGATTTCCTACTGCAATATCAGTGAAAGCAGTTTTTCACTTGCAGAGGAATTTAAATTGAAAAAATGTATCTCTATTAAGGAAATGCTAAGTCTATTCAGCCTCTGAGAAAGTTTTATGGTAAGAAGCAGCAGAAGCTGCTCTACATTTATTGCTGATATTAGCTTCCCATCAAAAAATCACCTCACCTTTGCTCCTTCCTGGAGACATCATTCTTCCTGACATTCTGCGTATCAGACCATCTGGGGGGAACAGAGACATAATAAATTGGAAGAGAAGCTCATAAGTTCTGATGTCAAGAAATTTCATCAGAAACTTTACCTAGACTTTCTCTATTTTAAAAGATTGAGTTACCCATTTCATTCTCATTGACTGTGCTTTGTCTTGTAACAGTGCAAGGAAATACTGGTGAGGAAATAACTGGAGGAGGTATTTAATTTTTTTGAAGCTATGCCATATTATGTAAGGATAGGGAAAGACTGGGACAGTTTTCTAGGAGACTTCTCAATCTCGTTGGTGATTTTTAAGAATGAGTTTGAAAACCATCTCCCAGGTGTGGATGCAGCTGCTTTTCCCCAGGAGGGAGAAGGGCCAAATAATTCCACAAGGTCTCTTTCCTACAAAACAGGTGGTGTCTTCTCAGTCATTCTAAGATCATTGACAGAAACCAATTGTTTGGCTATAATATGTGGGGTTTTTTTTCTGGAAACACAGACATTTTTCTGTGCTGTAATATCCACTGCTATACCACATCCCTGGCAGTTTATCCCCAACAACTGCCACTACTATCTGCTTCAGTGAAAAGTGCTGCACATCTCAACAGGAATGATTACACAATATGCTGGCTATTGGAAAAGTTTTTCTGAACTATGAACACTTACTCATTCTGAGTACAAACACTGACTTGCAGTATAAAGCACAAGCTTGGGCTATGGATGCTCTCTAGCCATAAAGTCCCTGTTCCTGAATGTATTTTGCAGGAGTGGCTTAAACAGGTTACTGATATGCAATATACACTCAAAAGACTTCCTTTTATTGATCTCAATCTGTTGGGCCACTTTTCAGTTTTCTTATCCGTTTATTATAAGAGAGCCAGTGTGGGCTCAGAAATGCCAGTGATGAGGACCTCACAAATGTGAACCTCATCAGATGCTGACTTCAAGCTGTCATTCATTACTCAGTGTATGTCTATCATTGCTCATGATCCAGAGCAAAACAAAATTAAAAGGTCTGTGTATCAGCACTGTCTTTATCTTTAAAATAAGCAGTCTTTATCTTTAAAATAAGCAGTCTTCACTGTTTCTTTCTACCAATAGATGCATTCTCATGTCTCCAAACATCTTTGAAATCCTTTGTTTTTCTTCCTGCCGTATCTTTTCTGACACGACTAAGCTCTTGTTCATAGGCATGTCTTTCCTGGTCAGCTTTCTCCTGAATTCACATACTTCTTCTCTGTCACTAAGAAAATGTTTTTTAGTTTCCTCCTTGAGAAGTTTAATTCTTCAACAGCAGGCATCTTAGTGAGGCTCAGCCTATCTCCCTGTTGGATGCATTATTTCCCTTGCTTACCACGCTGCTGTGTTGGGTCATCCTCCCCTCTCCCCACCCCACCTTCCAAACCTACACATCTCAGCCCTCCCTGCCTTCTGGCTAATGGGCCACCTTCTCAGGGACATACAACAGTTAAAATAAGCACACCAACACGTTTTGAAAGGGTTTAATGGACAATGTTTCTCACAGTAGGTAGGAAAAGTAATATTTTAAGTTGGACCCTAAAAGATGTCTGTTTTGATCTCCTGACCAACTTGCTGGGTTCAAGATGACTTCTGTCTCTCACAGCGCAACTCTGCTATTAACATTTAACAGCTCCATCCTCTCTAGGACTCAGCTTTTCACAGCAGATGTCCTCGTCCCTTATTTTCTGTCTGGTTGAATTTCCCATTCACAGACTGAAATTAGTAAAATGTGGAATATACTGAGCTGCTGAAACTCGTGGTCATACTATAGGAGCTGAAATTCCTCACATCGGCCTTGGGATGCCAGCATCTCACCTTCCTGGGCAGATGCAGGCTCTGGGGGAGGCTGTTTATCCATCCATCTTTGTGCTCCCTCTTCTTGTGACAGGGCATGCCTGTGCCACTTCAGGCAGAGGGACCAGAAACTCATGCTCTCCAGGCTGTGTTTTCCCCTCAGGGAGCTCAAGCTTGGTCAATATCCACTTCTTGGCATTTAGAATTCTTCTCGCCACCAGTGTTAGAAATTGGTATTGTGCTGTGCCTGTGCAAATCCTTGCAATGGGGTGAGTGTCCCCTCCATGCCACTCTCTGCCCTCCACTTGTGGTCTGCTCTGTGGGGCAGCAGGCACAGGTTCTGCCCGACACCTTTCTGCTCCAAACCTGACTGCTGTCTCCTGCAGCACAACTCTGCTGCTGGCATTTAACAGCCCTCCAGTCCTTATTGGGTTGAAAATACTGGTGGTGTGTCCCAGCAGGGCATTAGGGCAAGTTTTGAAATAATGAAATAATAATAGTAATAAAAATCAAACACATTCATTGACTCTTAGTTGAAAAATCTGGCTGACTTGTACGCTGGGCTGACAGTTCATGATGTCTTTGTGATTTTTTTTCAGAAATTAAGTTTTTTCCACGCGCCAATTGCTCCTCTTTGTGATTTTTCTTTTTGTTTAAATGTTCTGTGAGAGATGTAAAATATGTTAATGTAAAATACAGATTATTCCACACAGATCTTCTAATTGTTTTCTGTTTTGTAATAGTTCCTTTATCCTTAAATTTTATACCATTTGTAGAAACTCGTGTTGTACATTGCAAGCAAATGGAAAACTGTGTCAAGTTTTGAATTGAAAAATCTTCAGTAAAAGGTACAGGGAATTGTGGAAGAAAGCATACTTTGCATATCCAGTTGAGAATAACATCCCTAAGGGGGGAGAGAGATGAATCAGCAGAGCATGTTATTCTAGCAGTTTGTTTAACAAGTCAGTTAAAGCAACGCATTAGTCAGCAAAACACTGCAACTAATATATGTACTTACTAGCACTGGGTAAAATTGCACATGTTTGAAGGATTTTGAACATATTTTTCAGTGCCCAGAAGCACACGCTTCGCTTATTTGTATCTCATTATCCTGCAAAGAGATGCTTGCTTCTAACAGTTTCAGAAGGTGAGTGCCTGCTGCCTCTAGCCTGAGGTGTGTATGAAGATACTTCGGCTTTGTGGCCAGGGAGTTTTGTGCCTGTCACCACTGAGTACCTGTCAAAGAAAGACAACTCACTCCCAAATATCCCAGAACTGCTGCTAATTAATGTGTGAGACCATTTTGGTTTGCTACGTGTGCTTTCAGGGTCGCTACAGATTTACAGCAAGGCATATATGTGAAATATATATATTTTTATATATATACACACAGCAAGGCATATATGTGAAATATATATATATTTCACATATATGTGAAATATATATATTTTTTTATATATATATATATATACACAGCAAGGCATATATGTGAAATATATCCTGAATAACTGCAGCGACTGAGGAACAGATATTTTGGGTTGGGGTTTTCCAAGACTGAAATGAAAACTTTCCTCTAAAACAATGCCAACAAGTAACGCCAGCTTGTTTCCACAAGCAGGTTCCTACTGGCTGTTGGTGTAGGGTGGGCAGGAAATTTCACCCTGAGCCTGACACTGCTGGTTGGTTGCTTGACGTGCTTTCCAGTTCTGTCCCTAAAGCATTCCCCTCCCATCCCCTGCAAGCAGCCACAGTAACAAGGTATCACAGCTGCTCTGCTGGATGGATGGCAGCTTGTTGACATTTATTAAAGACTTTGAGCTGAAATGATTCACTTTGTGCAGAAAATGTCCCTGTCTGCTACTCACCTATTGCAAATGGATGAGAAGTACCTAGGCTTTTCACGCTTGCAGCAGCTTGAGGAAGAAATATGGATTTGTCACTGACCATGAAATCACTTGTTACGGATTTCTTTTTTCGGATGTGTCTCAGGCTTGGCACCTAAGCTCATCCTTGTGGCAGACTTTGCCCTCATTAAAAAATTATGAGCTGATCACAATGGTTGCTTCAGGTCTTCAGGTGCCTGCCCCAGGGCTGTCATGAGGAGAGATGGTGAGAAAATGACATCTGGGTGCAACCCCCTCACCTTTCTAAGATGGAGAATGATTGAGAGAACTCTTGTTTTGTGGTCTGCAGCTGCAGGCTGCTTCCAGGTCTCTGTAGAGAGCAAGTACCTGAAGAACCGGCCCCTCCAAGCAGTCTGAGGGGGTTGCCAGGTGGGGAGGATGCAGGTAGGTCTGGCCCTGCTGCCTCCCTGCACCCTTGCCAGGGTGAGAGATGAGTGCAAACCTTTTCCTCAACACCACCAGCCAAAGGGCAGTCAGGGTCCCAGGGAGGCTCTGTCATTCCTCATCTGGAACACAGGGGATCATCCCAGGACTTGATGTGGGGTGGCCCACATGCCTTGGGAGAGGTCAGCTGGAGCCTGTGTACAAGGAATGTCTGCACAGCTGGGTGAAGAGGAGGGCTAGGCAGTCCTGCCACACAATTTGGTCTTTATGCTTCAGTTTCAGGTAAGCTTTGCAATCTGTACATCAGTTTCCAGAGGTGGTTTCCCTTTTCCCCTTCTTTCACAACATCAGATATTCAGCTTAGTGGCCAGGTTGAATGGGTGGTAACCAGGACAAGCTTGTACACTTGTCACTGTGCTCAGATCATAATCCTTTAGGAAAGGAAACTTATTTCTACAATATCAGCATTGTGAATCAGTATCTGTTAGCTGTTTCAGAGGATTTCCAGCCTCATGCAAAACAGAAGCCAAGTTGTGCTTGGGACAGCAAAGGGTGTTTCTACCAAGGCACACTATTGCTGTAGATGGCTGCTTATTGCAGCCCCAACTTTACATACAGAAAGTATGGATAGCTCCTGATCTGAGTAATTAATCTGTCCAGTACCAGGAGTGTGGATTTCTTATGACTGAAGATCATGTTAGGAACGGTTCAGATCCTATGGGCTTGACATAGGCTATTCCACAAGCCCTTTTCTCCAGAGCACTGCATGCCATCTTCCAGGGCAGGGTAAGTAGGTTGCTCAGGACAGCCTTGGAATTTCACACATTTTAGAAGTTTGCTAATAATCTTTTCCAAAAGAAAATAAGAACACCTGCTATGGCAGGGAACAGAAACAGATGTGAGGTTTGGGGATATTTTCCTCTGTCTGCCTTATTTCCCAAGCAGTTGCGCTGGCAGTGTAGCTTTCTGCAGACCATTTTTCGAAGCCAACAGAAGCCCCTGTTCAGGACAAGTGTTTAAGGGAGCACGGGATAATTTTTGTGCAAGTCCACAGATTGCATTTTATAGTAGTGGCATGGTGTTGGTAACTTTTCCCATGGGGAAGTCCTGGGAGGTCACGGCTGTGAGAAGAGCTGGAGCATGCTGTTCCCATCACAGGCAGAAGTGTGAAAAGATACGTCACATGAGGGACATTTCCAGAGGTAAGCTCCATCAGGGTCTGGAAAGCAGCCCATGAGTATGGGTGAAAGAGCTTGTTGCAATGCAATGTTCCAGAAGAACAGAGAACATCTAATGCCATTGAAAATAGGGAAGAGAAGCACCAGAGCAGAGGAGCCCCTTAATTAAATACCTCCGTCCCATGAGCTTTTCCTCACCCTCCTGTTTGCCTTTCCTATACTCCTCAGCTGTTACTGCTGTTGCCTCCTGTACTGATAGGCAGTGGGAAGAGAGAGCAACTAAGGGGACACATGGGAATTTGCTTGGTTTGGTAAAAACCACCACAGGCCTTTGGGCTTGGGAAGATGATGCATTTGCTAGAGGCCTCCATAATGGAGAATATGCTCTTAATGGGACCAGCCACTATGGGTGCTGCTTAGCAGGGCCAACTCAGCTGACTTAGTGATGCTGATCTTGCTTATGATACATTTGGTTTTTTCCATGCTGGTCTAATCACTGGGATTGATAGAAAACTATTATTAATTTTTGTTTGTTTTTTTTGTTAATGGAAATTGTTTTTCTGACAAAATTAATATCTTTGTGGAAATTATTTTGCTTTCTTCAGAAATAGCTATTTTATACTGGAAAGGTTGGGAACCAAAAAGATTTGCCAGCAAACCAAAGAATTCCCACTGTTTTTCAAAACTAATAATGAGAAGTTAGAAAGGAGGAGGAAAGAGATATTGAAATCTTCTTGATGCCTGGATTTGGGTTTCACTTATATTTGGTGTTTGAGAAAACTATCTTACAGTTAGCCAAAATCTAGGAGACTGTGGTAAAAACCACCGTAGCTCTCAATAACGAGGTTTAGGGTTTTGCTGTAGTTACACCTATTATCTATGTACTGGTGTGTATTTGTCACATAAGAACATTTCACCACACTAGTAACCTGGCAGTGTTGACAAACCATGATCACAATCCATGAGACAGGACAAAAAAAAAACCAACCCAAACCCAAGAAAGGCTTGAAATTGCAATGATTTGAGAAAAAAAAAAGTAAAAAACCACAACAAAAACCTTTTGGGGTCTGTATTCTTTTTGCATGGACTGTAGTGTGTAAGTCTTAAAGCCAGTTTAGAAAGCAATGTCAAGATTTATTTTGTAGCGTATGAAGATGCTTGTGCAGGTGTTCCCTGAGACACATCTGGCACCAGATAGTGAAAAACATAGTGTTACTGCTCTCCTCTCTGTGAGGAGGATGCCCCTAATCCCTTATCTGCCACAACGCAAATACAAGAAACTTGTGTGCAAGCCCTCATGCCAAGTTTGTCCTGCTCCCTGGGAAATCTTGATGCTTCTGTGTATCTGCAATGAGTTAAAACACAGATCCAGGTGCTACTGACACCAAGAAATGTTTGCTACCTCCTTCAGGGTTTGTTTGCTTTGATTTAGAGACTCCCTTGTTAAGTAAAACTGCCAACCTGCATAAGGAAACAACAGTTACTTGCAGAAGTCTGTCTGGTCCCCAATCAGGCTAATGGGATGTTTGCAAAGTGAAGTTTCTGTGAGGGTGAGAGAAAAGGAAAATGAAAACATTGCATACTCAGAACACTTAGAAGAAAAGCCTCTGGAGGAGAGACTTGATTTGAAGAAAGGACATTAGGGTTACAAGAACTGGACAATACTACAAATTTCTCCAAGGGAGAACTTCTTTACTTTGTGTCTGCTCAAAGATTTCACAGCAGCTTTCCAAAGAAAATCCAGGTACCTCTGGAAAAAACCCCATCGATTTAGTATTCCTGCAGACAAGCTGTGGCAGATTTAACTGCTGTGATTTAAAACATGGCTGTCCCAGATATTTGCCTTGTTTATTGGCTGGAAATTACTGCCTTAGAGGAGAATGTGACATGTGATAGTGTGTCAGGGCTCAAGTTTACAGGCTGGAGAAGAAAACTGCTTTTATGGCTTTTTGAATGAGCACAGTGGACTATGTATGAAGACAGTTGAAGCATCAATTTGCGGCCAGTGCTGCCATCCCTTGTAAGGGTGTGGGTAATCTTTTCTGAAAGAGAGGAATGATGACAGAGGCCAACAGCTTAGACCACTGCAGCTAAATCTGCTGGAACTGTCTGTCAAAATCCACCCCCTGTAAGGTATAGGTGCTCCAAAGTCAAGGTTTTGTGGTTCAGGAATTGGACAATGCTGGACTTCTGCTGGAGTGAAGATGTTTCACCTTGTGCTGTTGCATCCAGAAGCTGTGAGGCACAAAGTTCAGAACACTGCTGACAGTTGGATATGGTCCTGTCATTTGGCTGTGAATTTAGCTATACTGTTAAGGTGGGTTTCACTGATTGAACATATGCACCTACATCTCTGTCCATCATTTAGGGCTCCCTTTTAGAGTCAGTGAAGGCTGACTCTAAAGGCCCAATTTGTGCCCTCTCAGAGCAGGCATCTAAAATAGGTGACATGAATCATAGTCTTAAAATGCCCATTCCTCTTCATTAACTCTAAAGGAAAGTTAAGATTTCTGGCTCTGGCTCTGAAGGTAAATTAAACAAACCCCACATTTTGTGTCCAATTTCCAAATATTTTCTGCAGTTCTGTGGTTTGCACCCTCAGAAACCAACGCTGAATTTGCATGCGACGACAGATTTATCAGCGGTATGTTTTTGCTGTTTGTAGCAATATTTGTGCAAATAAGAATAATAAAAAAGTGTTATACATTTTTAAAGTATTTTCTATGATGAATAATTGGTATGCAAAATTTAAAAACTGATTAGCAAGTGGGAGAAAAAACCAAGAGAGTAGAACATTTATTTGAATTACTTACATGAAGTTAAATTTTTGAAGGAGAAAAGAATGTTATTTAATTTAGAAGATATGCTACAAACAGAAAAAGTAATATTGAGCACTGTGGATTCAACTTTACTGTGCACTTTTTTTGACTGTGAATGTTCACATTTCAATCACGATGAAGTGATTTCTGTAGCTAACTCCACTTATGTAGAACTTAGGAACATAGGTGCTATTTACATGCAAAATAGTATTGTAATGGCTAAAAGCTCTTGTGTGTCTCTATGTTGTGTAAGCTGTTTCTGATCTGCATTTGAAGTTGTGTGGTGTTTATCTCGAGATCCAGGTTGATGTTCAAACATGTTCCCTTGTAACTGGAGAATTTTCTGCTTGCTTCTAAAAATGATTTGCAAATTACTCTCTGATGTAGTCTCACTGCATATATGCAGTATATAGACTACATTTTCAGCTCTAAGCATATTCCACACTTGCATGTGAGCTTGGGCTCACATTGCTGTGTCATTTACTCCCTGAGATACAAATACACGTGAACCAGGACACCAACAGCCCAGCATAAGCATGCTCGTGGACTAGCACCCTGCTAAGCGGATCTTGGAGACACCCTTTCAAAAGGGGTGATGAAGGGCAGGGATGTCTGCCACTATGGAGGGGGCTGCAGGCTCATCAGCACCGTTAGGTGCTCTGTACACGCTTACCAGCCTCCAGGAAGACGTGGCTACAGTTCATCTGTCAAGGCAAAGGTTGATGTAACACAACACGACCAAAATATGTGCAACTAATAACAGACTATTCAATTACGCTATGAGTCAGTAGGCCTCTTAGTCAAACAATAAGGAATTTCTGTCTTATTCCTCCATCTTATTGTACTTGAATTCAAAGCTCTTAGCTAATACTTCTTCACTTATAAACCTTATTATTACATATTTAGATGCATATGCTGATTTCTTTTAGTGGTGGAATTGCTGCATGTTTGTAAATACTGCTAAAGATACGATCATACATAAGATATGGCAACCTAACCATCAAACTCAAGCAACAGTAAAGGGGAATTTTTTTTTCCAATCCTCATTTCCCATGTTAGCCATCAAAACCAATATTTATACCACTTTTTTCACTTACACATTTTACCGACAACTCCTTTAATGCAGAAGTTTCAATGACTAAGGCACAGATGTAATTTCCAGTCAGAGCAAAGTGTCACCTTGCATCCAGCATGCAGAGCTAAACCCAGGAGGCAGGAGGAATTTAGAAGGGGACATCTGAGATCTCTTGCATGTGATATAGATGGGAATAAAAACTAAACCAAGTTGCTTAGGCTCAGTTGAGATAGGATCAGGATTAGCCCAGGATTAGCAACTTTATACCTGCAGATACACAAATGCAAATTCTCCTCTAGTAGGCAGAAAAAAAATCCCTACAGCAACTTAATTTTTATTAACATGGTTTAGACTTTTGCATAGAAATTCTGCACTTGTATGAAAATGGGCAAATATTCAAGGACAGAAAAAGGGTTTTGTGCCTGTGAATTATACTAATGTGGGAAAGAAAAAGGTGCAAATGGAGATGATCTGTGAGAACAGAATTTTTGTGAACAGACCCAGAGAAATGAGGCAGAAGCCCTCCTGACAAAACGTTGCAATTTGTCTGCTGGTAGGTCCATGATACTTATTTTAGACAGACAAATTGCTGGAAAATAAGAGGACACTGCTTAGATATGAAACTCTGATGTGACTGCGACTCAGTGAAATCGATTGAACTAGGAGGGAAGAAAATAAACCTGTGCAGTGCTGTGATTTCCACACCATGCAGACAGCACAGGGCCTCCAGTGGGAAATGCAGTTCCCCAGACATGTGGTTTTAATATCTGTGGGGTATGCAGTGATCACTGCTGTGCAGCAGGCATTCGTCTCTCCTTTTCTTGCGTACAACCAGGGCTTGACAGATAAGAGGGGTGGTTTTGCACAGTGTACAGTGTCCAGGGAGGCGTGCAGCAAAGTTGCCTGCAAACATCTTGCTTGGAAGTGGTGCAGATCAGCGCGCGCTCGTATCTCTGTGGGTTTTATTTGCAGATCCCCTGCAGGCAGAGTTTGCTTAACTAGTTGAACTGGCTCTTTCTGTCTTGTTTTTTTGGCAAACTAAGAATTTCCTTCCTGATAAAAACGGACGGCGGGCGCCCCGATTGGGTGCTGTGTTGGGGAGGATGTGACATCAGGCACATCTCTCGCTTCGCTGGATCGCTGGCTGCCTACCAGGGCAGCCAGGGAGCTGCTTCATTAAATCCCAACCCAGGTACTCGAGTTTCTGCACAAAGTGCTGCCGGCACCACATACTGGTCTGTTGCAAGATCTGTTTGACTCCTGCATGCAGAGTCTGCTTAATAGATCACTCCCACCACTGGCAGCTTGCCGGGGACGATGGAATTTGAACTCTTGAGACCGACCACGAAGTGAAAAACCAGAAATTGGACACACGGGGCTGAGATGGATGATGAGGTAACAAATCAAAAAGGCAGCAAACTGCAAGGAGCCAGAGGCCAGGCATCTGCAATGTCTCTATCAAACCCACTGATGAGGGGTAAGTAATGCTCCCGCCTTGCCACCAGACTTCACCTCTGCCAGTGGCAGCAAAGGGTTGGGTCAGGCTATAGTGGTGTGCTGCTCCTGATGTTCTGCTTCCAGGGCAGGTCCAAAGTCAGTCCTACTATATGTTCCCATGCCTCCTTACTTCAGATGGGATTTTAATAAGCTATTCCTATTTGATACTGTATTTTTGGTGGGTTTTAGTGTATCACAGAAAAAAAGTGTCTGATTCTGTACCACAGTTTGTACAAGTGGAAACAAATGCAACCCTCAAACCACAGCACACTGAAAAAGAAGTTGCAATGTGGCAGCTCAGCATTGGCTCAGTTCCCCTTGGTTTTTTTTCTTTCTCTCTTTTCACTCCCTTCCTCCTTCCTTTCCTTTCTCCTTTCTCTTTTTATCTTTTTCTTTTTTTTTAATATTATCCTTTTTTTTCCTTTTCCTTTTTTCTTTGACTTTATTTTTGTCTTTTTGTTGTTGTTCAGTTTGTGGGGTTATATATGTTTTTTTCTATTTTTCTACTGTCTTTTTCTTCTCCTTTCCCTTTATCCTTTATCATTTGTCCTTTTCCTTTTATTTTTTTCTTTCAGATGAGCAGAGTAAAGTATTGTTCCCCAGGCTGAACCACTGGCCCTAGCAGGTTCTTCTGCAATGTCCAGGGTGCCGTGGTCAGTTGTGACCAATGCGGTTGTGGTCACCAGTAGTTATTTAAATGAATGGCTTCGCTTTGATCATTGCTCTGTTGTCTGGCCCAGAGCCACTGAAAATATGACATGGTGACAAAAGACAAGTAATTTAAATTCACGTAACAGTTTAGCTGGATGTGTTCTCTGTAGTTCTGTTATCTGAGAAGCTGCTCCTTCAGCTCATGGTGAGTGCGGAGGGAATGAGGTAATTAAGGTAATGTGACTTTACACTCACACCTTTCCTGGGCTGTTCAGGATGCTTCCATTCACACCTCATAGAAAATTAACACCCTAAAACCACAATGCAAAGATGATCAGTATATCTGCTGTGTAGTCTGCCTTTCCTCATGCGTGTCATGTATGTACATCCTGAGGCTGGGATGGGAGTGAGGTTATTAACAATGTGAATCGAACCACATCCACACTGGAGATGAGGTCCAGCAAAATGGAGACTGGAAGGAAGGGAGCCCACACGCCTCACTGTTTCACATAGATCATTTGGTCCTTTGAAAATCAGAGTTCATTCCGTTCCTCTTGTGCCTGCCTGCTCCTTACCAGAGTCAACAAGCTCTGCTAGCAACTCACAGCAGGAATGTATTTATTTGGCTCAGGCTACATGTATCATAAACTTTAGAGAAAGCCTTAGAATATGAAGAATACCATTTGTAATACTGTTATATATAATGACATAGGCATGTGTATATGCAAATATGTATGCAAGAGCATACCTCTGCCAAAATGATTTCAAAGCCCCTTGCAAGCTCCACTGTGCATGATCACTATGGAAGGAAACTAGCCTGAGGACAGGCATGGAGTGTCAACACCCTCCAGCTGATCAGAGGCTGGAAAAAGATACTTTCGACCATCGCCACAAAAATGAGTGCTCTGTTGTCCACACAGAGTGGTCAGGGTTCGCATGTTTGTGTGGCTATTACTACAAGGCTCCCTCTGTGTACAGAGCCCTGCCAGCGTTCACGTGTCCAAGTGATGGCAGTGCAATTAAACAAGAGGTTTAATGGGCTTGCTGGGATTTTCAGTAGCAAAAGGGGAGCTAAGGTGACCCAATGCCACTGAAACTGTGGGGTTTGCATGTCTAGATGCTGAAGCTATTGAGGCCTGACTCAACTTGCCTGTGGACTAAGGTGTGGGTAAATTTAAAATTGGGATAAATGGTCTCATTCCTCTGTGAAAGAACAGCCGTACATGTTTTTGGCAATGAGAAATCCTTGCTCCTGTGGTGATACACAGCTGTGCCACCCACATACACTGGCCTTTCTACTCCTTAGGCAGCTCTGGTGGGCAAAGTATTTTGAGGACTCTCTGAAAAGTCACTATTTCAGGATGTTAAAAGTCCATGGCATTTTCTTAGGCTTTAGTCAAAAGCCTGTGTATGGTATAAATATGGATCATTTGTATTACTGACAGCTTGCCTCCTGTGCTATGCAGAAGAAGGGAGTGAGACCCCACCATCTTCTTCAGCCTTCCTCCTCCTCCAGCCAAGGAACATCAGTTCCAGCCTAGAGCAGGCAGAAAATAGAAACTTTGTGGTTTGCCAGAGGGTGATGCCTTGGGTGCAGGAACTGAGGAAGTTTTCCTTCCCCTCCAGGGAGGTTGTCTCCCCAGTGTTGCTTCAGGGTGGAGTGCTTGCTGCAAATGGAGTTAGGGCAGGAGAGATGGCATCTTGGGGCCATGCTGTTCATGGCAGCAGATTCGGAAGTATGCCATGGCAATTAGGCATCAGAGAGGCCTTTCAACCCCCTCTTCCCAATGTATCCAAGGCTGATGTGAAGCTACCATAGCCCTCCACTTCCATTTAGGATGAAAGTCCCTTTCAGTCCAGAATTCCCAGCTGGATTACTGCATGTTGGTACATGTTTCTTTTTATTTTCCACTGACATTTATTTTTGATGCATATGTGGTCAGTCTTTAATATTGTTAAGACTTGGCAAAATCGCAAGCTTGTGGCCAGTCCATAGATGACTCTGGTCTGGCTCTTTTTAGAGTTTCAGTAGAAACCTGTCTTCTCTCAAGAAAGCATTGAATGGAAAAATTCTGTACGTGGATGTGATGGCATGACTGCGCACCTCCCTTTTTGTCACAAGACTGCTGACACAATGGTATAACAACTTAGTAGATTGCATAAAACCCCACCTGTATTTGTGTGGCCAAAAAAAGATCAAGCTGCAGCTCAGAAAACTTGTTCTTCAGTCTAGATTTTTAGAATTACTGTAAACATGCTTCCCTTACAACTCATGCAGATTGGGCAATGGCATTAGTCTCTAAATGGGAAAATCAAAAACCTAGTTTAATCCATCAATGAGCCAGTGTTCATAGATGGTAAGATGCAATACGTACATGTTTGCAAAAGTGTGCTACATCAAGTAACTCAAAAATGGTTATTGTAGTAGCAGAAATAATCCTTTTACCTATATGAACAACTCTTGACAAGTATATTGCACAGTCATAAAAGAGTCTTGCAAGAATAACTATAAATCTATAGCAGACCTTTTGCGGCCACTAGGCTGGCAGAAAAATATCCCTCTACCTAACATAGTTATGTAGGCAAAGATATTCTGTGTGTGATTAAAAACACATTTCAGACACCACCATCCTCAGGTTACAATTTACATAGTGCAGAATTTTCCAACCACGAAACCATTGTAAGTCTCACTATACTAGATCTTATCTTGTTTAAAGTTCATGTCCTTTACTGAGTATGCTTGAAGATGGGAGAGCAGTAACGCAACAGGCTGGGACATGGCTGACACAGTTGGTTATCATCCTGTTCCAGCACACTGTATCTCTCTGGCTTACCGTGTCTCACCACCCTTACAGTGAGAATTTTCTTAATGTACCCTCTTTCAGTTTAAAGCCACCCCCCTTTGTCCTGTCACTACATGCCCTTGTGAAAAGTCCCTTTCCAGATTCCACTGAAGTTCTCCTTCTATTAATATTTCTATGGTTTATACATGTTATACCTCACTTCGTGGTTTCAACAATGCAGAGAGTACAGCTATTACTTAAAATACACCACTTCAGAGGCTAGCACCAAACACTGAAAGCTGCAAGGCAAAATCTACAGCTTGTATTTTGGTACCTTCCTTGTTAGATACTGTTGACTCCAGCCCAGCTCTGAGCAGAGGTAAATGACTGAGCAGCCATAACATCTTCAACATGTGGTCCTTTTGCGCTAATTGGTAAAGGGTAATGAGCTTGTGAATACAAAGGCACTGGGAATAGTTCAAAGTGAAGGACAAGCTCGGTCAGAGCAACGCAATTTTCTGCAAATCCCTCTCTTCTCTTCTGAAGGGGAGTGCAGCTGCTCAACACCAGCAAAAGATGAGTTAAAAACACACCCAGAGAGAAGCTATCCTCTTGTCTCACTGTCTCCCGATAGCTGCTCCAAAGAAAACTTGGCAGCTCAAGTAATAAAATAGAAGAAGAGAGGTTTGCTGGTGTCATGCAGTTGAAGTAAAGTATGCTGATGTGACAGTCCATGGAGTTGTTAGCCTTTCTCCTGTCTTTTTTTTTATGCAGACTTTGTTTCAGACTGGTCTCCTTTACACGATGCTTCTATCCATGGACGCCTGTTTACTCTGACGAAACTCATCAAACAGGTACCCTTTCACAGGGTTGATTTTTCTACAAGCAGTTCTTTGCTTAGGACAAGCTCTGTATGCTAAGCTGATGGTGTATTGATATACCCTGGGTCATAATTTAATTCTGGGGCAGGTGATGCGACCCTGATTGCTGGGGTCTCTGGGCAGCTGGAGAATTCCTCCTGCAACTCCTCCACCTTCAAGCAGTGTTTGGTGCCCTGGCTGAGGGGCAGCTCCAGACCTGGGCAAGGCTCTGGCAGAGACTTCAGTTCAACCTCACACACATCTGTTTCTGAATTGCTTGAGGGTACCAGAGCCCCTGCTCCTGCTACAGAAGGGCAGAGCTAGTGAGAACCAATTCCTGAACCTCCCTGCTCCATTTCTTTGAAATTGTTGGGTTTAGCCTGTGGAGGAGTTGATGGGAAGGGAAGGATATTGGAGATTCTTCCAGCCTAACCTTCTGGACCATCAAGCATGCTAGAAATGAAAATTCCTGTAGAATCAAACCAATGTTTTCTAATGCAGGGGCTGGCTTTCCTTCAGTGTGCCTTGCTACAAGGAGCAGAAAACACCTCAAAAGCATTTCAGTGTTTGATCTAGTCAAACAACCACAACCTCAGCAGGCAGAAAGTCAGAAGGCTTGAGCAGTGATTTAAAAATGTGTCAGTCATGACCTTGCCAAGAACTCTAGGATCAATTTTTCATCTTGTTTTGTTATTTCATGTTTTGTTATCCATGGTGTGGTAGAAATAAAATCATTCTGAGCTCCTAAAAGGATGTCTGTGTTGTCCTATTGGACAGTCCACTGCCTACAGCTTTTTGCGCTGATTGGCAGCGTGTGGAAGGCTCATAGCCTCTTTCTCTACTTATTGAGATGAGTGACTCCAGGCAGTTGGGAAAGGTCTGATTACATAAAGCTTTAAGGCTAAAAAGTTGGGTTTTTTTGTTTTCTGTAGGGGGGGTTTTGGTAGTTGGTTGCAATGATATTTTCCATTATTTCATCAGGGAAGTGATGTGAATCTTGTTACAGCAGCTCAGGTGTCTCCACTGCATGAAGCCTGCCTAGGAGGTCATGCTGCTTGTGCCAGTGTCCTATTAAAACATGGTGCTCAGGTGAGTACATGATAGACAGACCATTATCTCTAGTGTTAATATATTTTATGATCATATTTTAATGCTAGGTGACGTACTATTTCATGTCAGCATATCACTGTGATTTACACTTTGTACTTAGCTCTGCTTAAGGTGCATGTTATAAAATGCCATTTTTAATAAAGTAATCCAGAAAGCACAGATATAAATAAGTTACTGCTGTTCTTTAGATGAAGTTGCAGGGTTCTCATCATTTACTGAAAGCATAAGGGGAAGTTTTTCTTGCAAAGGTTTTATAATCCTGCAACAGTTAAGGATACACAAACTAATCTCATTGGTGTTGATATGCAGAGCCTCAAATAGAGGTGTAGGACTGTTAGGATCAACATGATAAAATGGGAAGAAAATTGGAAAAACTTGCAAGTAAAATAGTGAAATAGGTGTGTCTTATGGCCTCTACTTTTCAAGCTAATGTTGGAATTATAGGGAATAAGAAAACTCATTGTATATTTATTACCTTTCAGTTTAAAATTAAAAAAATAAATAAAATGAGGGTTGCACATTTTCAACTAAAAATACACTGATTCAGGAGAGGGCTACAGGCAGGTGGGTTTCAGCTGAGATCACTGAAATGGGCATGCATTTAACTTTGTGACTTGGTAACTCCTGAGAGAGCCCAGAGTGGCACTGGTACAACATTCTTTTTCAGGAGGAGAGACCTGGGGCATGTTTTAAAAGGATTTTTTTAATCATCTTTTTAATAAAAGGTTGTAATCTTCCTAACCGGCAGGCACTTTTTTTTTTTTTTTTCAAGAAATTAAATAAAAAATGAAACCCCTGTTTTCTGCTGAGAAACTGGGTAATTTTCATCAGTTTTGAAACACTGAGAATATGAAAAAAAACCCAAAAAAAGCCTGATTGTGCTATTTTCCCTCAGGTGAATGGAGTTACTGTGGACTGGCACACTCCATTGTTCAGCGCTTGTGTCAGCGGCAGTGTGGCTTGCTTGAATTTATTGCTGCAGCACGGAGCCAGCCTACACCCACTCTGTGACTTGGCATCACCCATCCATGAAGCTGCCAAGAGAGGTAATCTCAAAGGCATCACCACTCCTTTCCATGGTGCTAGAAATGTGTTGAAATGGAAGAGAGAGATAATTTGCTTGACTTTGGTCATGTGAAACACCTTCCTAGTTGGTCTCCTCACAAGTGATGCAGTTCCTCCCACTCCTGGTACTTACTGAGGGCAGCTCAGTTCAGCTCCTGGGGCCTCCGAATTCACAGGGTGACAGCTGGAAGGTGATCACAAAATGGTTTGGGTTGGAAGGGACCTTAAAGCTCATCCAGTTCCAACCCCCTGCCACGGGCAGGGACACCTCCCACTAGACCAGGTTGCTCCAAGCCTCATCCAACTTGGCCTTGAACACTGCCAGGGATGGGGCAGCCACAGTGCCTCACCACCCTCATAGTAAAGAATTTCCTCCTTACATCTAACGCATTGTCCAAGTCAGTCATCTATGATGTGGACATCTGAAGGAGTTGTCTGGCTATCTTCAAAAGCACAGTGTGATTCATCTCATCTTTGGTAGACAACTGATATGAGTCTGATAAAATGTGAGGGATTTAGCCAGTTTTTGCTAACAGTGGTTTTACAGCTCCTGTTTTGCAGGTTGGAAACACTGGAGTGGAAGAAAGTATTAAACTACCATCTCTTGACAAAACAAAACATTGAATCATTGCCAAATTACACCACTGCAATAGGGAATTTGACTTTTCCTTTATCCCTTTTAAGGTCATGTGCAATGTGTTGAACTCCTCGCATCCCATGGGGTAAATATAGACCACAACATCAAACACCTGGGTACTCCACTTTACGTAGCTTGTGAGAACCAGCAAGTGAACTGTGCCAAGAAGCTGCTTGAGTCAGGTAAAGAGAAAAATAGAGGATCGTGTACTTTTGTTTCCGGCAACAACTATCTTTGGGTGTTCTGTGCGTCGAAGATTTAGAGAAGTTTCTGCTCTGAGACCTGAAGATGTTTAGCTCTTAATAGCAGCCTTGAGTTAAATGGGGTAGCAGGGTAATCAGAGTCTTCTTGACACCAGAACTCAGATTTACAGTTCCCAACAAATGATGGGTGATCCTGGATTTCACATGGCCACTGGTGGCTGGAACAAACACCATCCTTTCGTGTCTGTGTGTGTGATGCCACGGTTATTTGACGTGGACAGGAAAAAGTTCTCTTTTTTAATTTTCCTCCCTCTTTACCCAACACAACTAACTGAATCATTTTTACATAGGATTTTTTGAAAACATTTTGCCTACATTTTAGGTAGGTAGGTCATTATTTAGCACAGTGATCTTTTTTTGTTTGGAAGAAGTAAAATTCAAATTAATCTAAATGTTAAATGTTTGGCTATTATTTTCTGGTTTGTGCAATTTTGGGGTTGTTTTTTTATGTTTTGGGTTTTGGTTGGGATTTTTTTCAGTCTTCTGTATAAGGATGTGTACTATAAAAACATTGTGAATAGTTCAGAATTACTTCTGCAGCTCACCCTTCTCAGGGTGTTTTAGGAGCCTTTAGCCAAGGGTAACAGATGGGGGAACATTCATCAGAGGTGCTTGTTTATCTCCTCCTCTACCTGCCTGCTGTGTCTCTAGAACTTTTCCATCCTCACATTTTTTTCCTCAACAGATACTTTAGCATTTGGAAATCCCACCAGCTTAAGCCTCCGGTACAGAGCAGGTTGAAACCCTGCATGTATTTTAACAGAATGGGGCACTGGGATGGGGAACAAAGGTGGGCCGTAGGTGGAACTGTATCTTTGTCCCACTTCAAGGTATTCATGGGCTGAACTGTGAATGAGGGACTTCATGCACAGTTCCTCTGGGATCATATTCTTAGTCACAACCCCACTCTTCCTCAACCAGTGTGAGTTGTTCATGTACAAACTGTATTACCAAGCCCCAGTATAAGGAAATCCACTTCTGAATGGATGCTGGAGCATTCATAGATTATTCAGAGAAATAGCAGCTAGTGTGGGAAATGGAAAATGGCTACTGTATAGCCATTATTCTTTGCCATTATTCTTTGTCGTGTCTTGGTGTTCAGGAGCAAATGTGAACAGTGGCAAGGGCCTGGACTCCCCTCTGCATGCGGCTGCCAGGAATTGCAGTGTGGAGCTGGTGACACTGCTGATTGACTTTGGAGCAGACATTTGGGTGAAGAATGATGAAAGCAAGAGGCCGATGGAGCTGGTACCACCCGGCAGTCCTGTGGGGCAACTGTTCCTGCAGAAAGAAGGTGCACCTTAGCACTTGTTTTATTCTTTCAGTCACGATTTGTTAGGGAAAAAACAAACTGCTGCAAAAGGCTACACTATTCCATGCTACTCGCACTATAAAACTGAGAATAGCTAAGCTTATCTCCATTCAGTAACATATGGACGCTGTGTTTTCTAGTGTCAGAGTATAGTGGAGCACTAACGGTGATAACAACAATAACCCATCTTTTGACCTCTGATTTGTGAATCTGCTGCATTGGAGAGCAGTCATATGGAGCTTGTAATATAATGCAAAACAGAGTTTAGGGTGAAAAAACAAACAAAATACTCCTTAGATATTAATAGTAGCTTTTTCTGACTACCTAAAGCACCAACGTCAGCTGGAATCTCTCAGTTCCCTTGTGTCTGAGACAGGAGTAGACCCAGGAGTGTTATCTGGAGTGTGCTGACAAACAGGCAGCAAATCTTCTCTGATGGGAGTTGAGACTAGCTAGTGAGTGCTAGGACTCGGATCTTTGGTTATACAGTATGCTGACAATCAGGTGTGTACTAGATACTTGTCTCAGAATAAATGCAAAATTGCAAACAGGAAATATTCAATGCATAGAATCATAGAATCACAGAATGGTTTGAGTTGGAAGGGACCTTAAAGATCGTTTAGTTCCAACCCCCCTGCCGTGGGCAGGGGCGCCTTGCAGTAGACCAGGTTGCTTAAAGCCCCGTCCAGCCTGGTCTGAAACACTGCCAGGGATGGAGCAGCCACAACTGTGATATTCATACTGAGATATCAGCATGTAATATTGAGGAAAGAAAAAAGTACATTGAAAGACTGATCTTCTAGTTCTTTGCCCTTTACTTTTATTGTTTGGTCATGTTCATATGTAGGTGCGAAAGTATCTTTAAAATGAAAAACTGTGGTTTTTTGTAAGGATTAAGGAAAATTGCACAGAAATTATATAAAGAATATATATTTATATATGCATATGCATTTATACACTAGTCTGTTTTTAAAGGCCAACATTATGTGCTGAATAATTCAACAGTATCAAACTGTAAGCTTAATGTTTAGGAAGTGCTTATTTTGTACCTGTACAAGAAATAGTTCCAGGTAATTTTATGTTATAGATTATGAATATTTTAATGAATTATGGAGAGAAATTTTACTTACTATTCTTGAGGAAAAGTAGAATAAGGTCTCTAGTGTCTACTTATTGTTGTACTTGTGTTCTCAGTCAGTCAGTAAGCTATATGCATTACTAAATAATCTGTATTTTCATTATTTTAAACAAGCTGCTGATGGTGTGGTCCATGACTCTGTTATGCCAGTTAGATGTTGATGTGATTTGTTGTCATAAAAAGTTTCCACCAAGGTAAAACTGGAATAGCAAAGTGATGAGTCAGGCCCTGTTTGAAATAATGACAGGAACATAAGAGCATAAAAACAACTGTGCTGTGCATGTTATGTGTGAGCAACTGGCATTTGGTTTCACAGTCTAATCTATGGTGCACAGTGTTCTTTTCAGCTCAAATCCCTGCTGCGATAGACTCCCAGCTCCTGTGGCACCACGTGTGTCCTGTTTATTTGAGATAGAATAATATTTCAGGCACACCCTATGGAGCTGGCCTGAGAACCACTGCTCAGGCTGAGCTGATGGCTAGTGCAGTAAGGAACTTTTCTAAGTGAAATTCAGCAATCGACATCAGAAATTATAAATGTCTGAAAGGCATTTTGCTGCTGAGTAGTGTTTTTCTGGTGTTCTCCAACGCGCCCTTCTCTGAGTAGGGCCATGCTTGATGGACAGCTTATGTCCAACTTCTTTTGCTGGCTGAACTGTCAGTTGCAACCCATGACAGTGCTGCAACATTACTCCTCTGGTTTCACACAGAGGTTTGGAGATCTGCTGTGGGGATCAGAGTCACCCTGCCAGCCCCACAGCCCCTCAGCACTGGCATGAATGAGCTGCTGCTCTCCTGCCCCTGTCCCGCATATGGCTCTTCTCCCCCCATGCCACAGTTTCTGGGGGCAGCATCTGCGGCATGTTTTCCCCCCAGAGTTGTAGTTGGTGAGTGTGCTCACTAGTCACCCTAGGACTAGCCCAGAACAGGTGTAGTACATGTGGTGGTCTCCCTTCCCATTACTTCATCATCCTGTCAGACAACCACATACCCTGAATGCATTGCAGAGAAAGTCCTACCTGTGGGCTGGAGAACTAGCTGATGATCCAAAAATGCTGTATTTTTAAGGAGTATGCTTGTGCTTGCTAAATATTTTCCAGTGTTTTGGTAAGTCTTTAGGTTTGAAGTAATTTTTATTTTTTTAATTGAAGCTTTTTAAAATGAGATATTTACAGGCTGGGCATTTATCTGTGGGATCAGAATGGCCACAGCGTGACACGACAATAGCCAGTTTAACTTGTCCCATACTGGCTTGCCTTGTTTTGTACCCAGCCTTTGGGTAACTAACTCAACTCATTTGCTGACTTCTAGCAGAAGGGTGCAGCCCTTTGCACAGCCCTTCCAGTACAGCAGTTTTCAGCCTTGTAGATCTGCTGGAAATGTGGTAACCTGCATGAGGGAAGTCTCAAAAGGTGAATAAAGCTGTCACCTCACTACATTTTTTCTGCAGCCCCTGTTCTTTCCCAGTGCATTGTACTCCACAAGCACTAACACTTCAGCTCCCTGGTCACTGCTATCTTAGCTGCCCAGCAGGCAGGCACGTCATGTGGTACCTAAATTGTCCTCTCCCAGCTCACCTACCTCCCTTTTGCTTCCTTCAGAGCCTTTTCTTATCTCCTCCCCACTCCCAGCACCCCACCCTTTGTACACGGTTGCTGCTGCTGCCTCCTTCCACCCTTCTTATCCACCCTCCTATAGCCCCTCTGTGACTGTCAGTCTCAAGCAAGAAGTGGGCTGCAAACTTGGATCTCACTGGGGAAGTGAGAGGGAAAGGACTTTGAAGGAAACATCGATCATGTCTTCTTAGATAACACAAACTGTTCCCCACTCATGCAGCTTAAAAGGGAAAGACTGACACCTGTAATGCTAATTGCAACTGTGTAATGACAGAGAGTAACTAGGCTTGAAGTGCACTGCAGGTGGGCTGATGTCCTTTAGTGGGTGCAGTCTTTCACTGCTGAGCATTCTGGGGCCCATGCACCTCTGGCACAAGGTAGGTCGCAGGAGGTGGGGGGAGCAGTGATGCACAGCTGATGTTTCAGGTTAACAATTTTGGAGTGATAAAGCCACATGTGTGACTTTTTTCCTGTCTCTTTCTCCAGGGCCACTGTCCTTGATGCAGTTGTGCCGCCTGTGCATCAGGAGGTGCTTTGGACACAAGCAGCATCAAAAAATAACTGGACTTCTCCTCCCAGAAGAGCTGAAACATTTCCTTCTCCACGTATAAGCCTTACATGTTTGAATTGGTGCCTTTAATAACACAGCAAGGTTTGTTGAGGAAAGATTCTTTTCTGATCAGTAGTATTGACAATGCCTGCGGTGTTAATTTATGACAATTGTTGGTCTATAGTAAAGCCATGAAAGGCCCAAGAAGCATGGGACTGAGCAACTTGCTCAGAACATGCTACCACCACCCCTAGCAAATCTGTCTTTTTGGGAAGGAAGAATTCTCCATGATTGCATGGTGAAGCTTGGAAATGTGACTTGAAAGCCCCCTAGAAAGCGTAGAAAATGAGCATAGCATTTTAAAATAGATCTCTTGATTCTCTGGCACAGGTTCAGAGGGCTCGTGGTTGGCAGCCCTTTACGAAGAAAACACATAGCCCAGTGCAGCATTAACATATCTATTGAAGATGCTGAGGATAGCACTCGTGTGCCTGCCATCCATGAGGGCAGGCACACATACCCACACCACCGTATGGGTAAGGAAAGGGAACGCAACTGAATCTACTTGCAAAGTAGATTGCGGATGCCCTCTGCAAAGTAGATGCGGAGCCCTCTGGCAGATGTTATTTATTTTCTAGGTATATTGCACTGCAGAAGGAGGAGCACCAACCAACAATCAGCTGCATTTAGGCCAGCATCTGAAACACACGTTTCTGCCATGACAGCGAGTAGGTCACTGCTGATGGCACCTCCCTACAGTGAAATCATAGTGGGGGGAAAGTTTTTAATAATCCATTAAAACCACTTATTTCTGATGCTTTGAGACATGAGGGAGACACACTTCAGAACTACATGTTTTCTCCTTGTAGCATATTATTTTTCAAGGGCACAAGCTATCAGTTGCAGGCATTAAGTGCTCCCCCTTTCTGCCCTGAAAATTAGTGATATTTCCTAAGCATTTCTCAGCATGTGTCAGAAAAACAACATCCTTTTATCCACCCAAGAAAATACATAATTTTTCTCTTGGAGAGATGTTACTTCATTCATAGCAATTTTCATGGCAGTGGTAATAATGACACCTCTAATGTGTGGTCATAAAACAATTAAAATACTGCATTAAAGTCCATTAAAAAGAGAATGGATAATTTCTGCCCCCCAAGTGGTTGCTGAGCTGCTGGCTCAGTGTGTGTCTCTCAAACAAACATGACATGTGGTTCTTATTCCACTGAGGTCACAAGAACAAATGTTCCCTCCAGCTGAACTTTCACAATAGTGTTTTTCTTTCCCTCCTAGAACCGTGTCCTGCTGCCACAGACCAAAGTGCAGTTACAACCACTCTGTGCTCTCCTGGGTGCTCCTCCGGGAGATATCATCTGCCTGATACACAACAGAAGTGAGAATGCTGAAGCTTTGACTCTCCCTGTCCCCTCTCCACCTCTGAACTATGGTGCATCTGTATCACCTGGGGACAGCAGCACACCCACCACTTCCCCTGAGGGGGTACTGCCATGTCTGTCCTGTGTTAGAGGGGCAGAACATGCACTTTGATGATTTTGGAGATCCTTTTCTTTTTCACTTTGCATTGAAGACTGCTGCAAGAGTGGGCTTGGTGTGTGAAAACTGTGATGATGTTGTTAATGCCAGCAATGAGATTATACGGATTCCTCATTTCCTAAGTGAAGAGAACAGCAGCCTTCAAACACACAAAGTTATTTTGATGTTTACTCGTGTGCTGTTGTGTGCTGTGCAAACCTTCCTTTTGCGTACGAGAAGTTAAAGAGGATGAATCAAAAGCTACCTGGATGTTCATATTTGATATAATTTGCAATACAAATCCTCAACTGGACATGTCTGCTGGCTATAGGCATCCAGTATGATGGTTTGACTTTTCTTTTGTGCTGACCAAACACATCAAGAGTAGTTCTGTTGGTATTGGGCGACAGTAAATTGTACTCTAACAGGACAAAATTACAAACACTGTTAGGTTCATAACTCCCCTTGTGACAGAGAAACCTAGAAATCCTCACTTACCTGACCCATTCATCACACATAATTTGAGCCATGTAAAAATTCACTGGATGGTTTAAAATGGCCTTCTACATTCCTTCCTTCCTCCTGGGGAAGAAAAATAGACATCTGTCTTCATGAGTTGAATGAAAGCAGGCATTTTGGGTGGGAAAGGTGGATCCTTCTAAAATTGGTATCTTGGATAAGCTGAATCTGCATTGAAAAGGCAGAGAACAGATAACGAACCTAGTGCTTAACTTTTGAAGATTTAAGCGTAAGGAATCCCTGCTTTGATGACATATCTGAAAGCTGAAGGTCCAGCTTATTATATTTTTGATGATGAAGAACCATTTTTTTAATGTATTAGTTTTATAATTTAGTTTTAAACATCTTATTTTATAAATTTAGCCAATGGGTTTATAGGAGTAATGCTAGTATCAGGAGAAAATTGCTCTGAGAAGGTGGTGAGAGCATTGCTTCTAGATTGCTTTTCTTTTGGAAATTCCATAGTGTGATTGCTTTTCTTTTGGAAATTTCGTAGTATGACTCTGTTTACTTGAATCCCTCTGATCAAGTGTAATTAGGATGAATTCTGTATGCTCAGCTTGTATCATCTCAGTATGTTTGCTTATTTATTTTAATATGAATTGTGATCAACTCTGGCAAATTACAGATTTATGCATCAACACTTCTCCAGTTATAAACTGAAAAAGTTGTACAAGATGCAAACTGAATAAGCTCCTTATAGGTGAGGTTTGGATTTTTGCTATATTTGAAATCATTCCAAATGTAATGCAGGACTTGAAAGATTTTCAAGAATCTATTTTACCAGATTCTTTCCTATTATTTTGTTAGCAGTTTAATGGTAGTGAAGCCACAGTTGTATAGGATATTTGCTCAAAAATAAATGGTTTATATTCTTTATTTTTTGCTTTCATTTTTTTAAATTGTAGCACTAATTTTGTGTCTTGTCTGGTACTATGGAATTTTGGCCTGAATTCTCATTGTTTGCAATTCTGCCTACAGGTGGTGAGTGCACAGAATAATTCCTTCAAACAGACCTATAGCAATGATAAGACTAATATGCAAATACTGTGCAAATCTTGCCTTTTGCTGATACTTTAAGGTAGAGTTGGACTCTTTCAACTCTTTTTCTACTCACTTGAGGTTAGTGAAAAGGAGCTGGAGATTTCACAAAAAAAGGAAAGGAAACGAAAAGATATAAATTAAGGTGTTCACCATCTTTAATTTGTTTGGGGATTTTTTACTGATTTGCATTAATTTATTTCCCCCGTCTCCTCAGCAAGTGATCTGGATGCCCCTGTGTGTGCCTTCACTGGAACTGAGTGTGTGAAAACCTTTAGGATTAGAAGTTCAAAGGTTGTATGCCAGTATCCACCTGAAGCTGGAGAAACATGAGAGAGCAGTAATTCTCTCTCCATTAGATGCATCTCTGGGAGTCTCTGAACACAGAGACCAGCTGAAAGAGAGGGCAATAACCAGCAAGTGGCTTTATAGGATGTTTCTGTTGGATACAGAGCTGCTTATGAAAAAAGTAGAACTGAACAACCAACACCTCAACAAAAGAAGACAACTGATTTAAACAAGAAAATTATCTTTTGATTTATTGAAAGATGTCTGGCGCTACAAATTATTGCAAAATTATTTTGGCTCTACAGCAGTTGCTAGGTGAGATCAGCCATGTCCCAGGACTCAGTTCTTCATTCTGCAGTTATGTGCAAAGGTCCACAGCTGCCCTGCCCATTTCTCAACATTTCGTTTCTTTCTCTTAACTGGAAACCACAGACATCCTAATTCAGTAAACGTAATACACAGCTTTAGAGCATATGCAGAGAATGTTCTCTTGCCTCTCCACTGACATGAATTCATTTCAAAGTGACTAAAAAGGAAGTAAATTTTACTTTACTAGCTTAGCAAAATGGGACAGACCAGACGCAAAATACCTGATTAGTGGTGCTAGAAGAGTGAAAAGAGTGTGCTTGTATCCCTAGATTAGGATATACTCATTTCTCCTCAAGCTCATGCTCTTGAGAGCCACAGTTCCGGGACTTGATGCCCCTGAAGCCACTTTTTCTTGCTTAACATATGCACAGTATGTGTTAAAATGGAGACTGCTTTGCCCTGCAGTCCCAGCCTAAACCCTGCTGACTTTGGATTAAAATTCCTGGGAGTTATTTCTCTGCATATTGAGCAATTGACATTCCTTGATAAATTTCTCAGCTCACTGCTCCAAGGGATGCTCACTTTCATGCACACAGGCAACATTTGATGCCTCAGGGAGTCCGCTTTTCTTTAAAATGGCAGCAGTGAGCTATTGCTGGGAAGACGAATGTTTCAAATTATTATATCTTCAACAAGGTAACCCTTATTCCAACCCTACCTGAGTACCTGGGCAGCAAGGATACCTGGACAATAACTGGGTTATGTTGCTGTACAACAAGGTCTTGTTTCTTTTCTATGCCAGGTGAAGCCTTTCCATTCTGAACTACTGCCTTTTGCATTTTTAAAGGTTTTGAAACTCATTAATCACTACTGATTCAAGAGACACAGGACTAGATTCATGGCTTTAGTGCCTGTGAAGTAAAATTGAGTTTGCATTCTGCCAGCTGACTCACTTCACAAATTATACTGTAGAGTCTCTACTGAGTCTGGGGCTTTTGAAATCTCTAGAGCTTTTCTTTATGGTGACTTTTTCTTTCTGAAAAATACAGTGGTAGCTCTTACAGCAGCTCTTTGTATTTGTGACAGCACTCTGACTCTGAATCCTGAAGTTTCGTACAGACCTGAAAAAGATGTTACAATACCACAAGTATGGGGTTGCCTCCTTGTTATTGAAACTGCACTTTTTATTTAATTATATATTTTGGGGAACATAAATTGTGCTGATTTTGTCTTTGATTAAATAGTTGACCTGACACAAGAACTGTTGGTATTGCAGTCTTCTGTGTGGTGCAAAGTTCCCAGCAGCTGCTTTGCTTTTCCTTGTTCTCCCTGAAGCTGTGTCACCCCTGTACCCAACTTCTCTTTTGCACCCTCCTGACAAAAGCATGAGGGCTGAGGCTGACAAACTCTTTGTCCCTTCCAATTGTTTATATTTAATTCTTCCTATAAGCTGGTAGGTGGCACCTCTGTCTTTCCAAGTGTCTTTAACAAAAACTATAGACACCCCTTTCTGAAATATGTCTATTCATATTCATGGGTTCAGAATAAGCAACACATGTATTGTGCTCCTCAGCTAATCAGACCTCAGTGTGCACACGGTGTGAGCATATGCTCACATATACGCTCCAGCCCTGTCAGTGTTTGAGGCCAGGCTGGACAGTGCTTTGGGCAACATGGTCTAGTGTTAGGTGTCCCTCCCCATGGCAGGAGGGTTGGAAACTGATGATCTTAAGGTTCTTTCCAGCCCAAACCATTCTATGATTCTATGATTCTGTATCTTGACTTCCTTTGAGTTAAGTCTATGAATTTGTCACATAGAATAGATGAAGCTCTCCTCATGTGCTGGGAGTACTAACTCTCTTTGTTCACTGACTGCTGGAGGGGTATGGCTTTGCTCACAGCTTGCAGCCATTTTTTTAGTCAGTCAGACACCCTACCCAAAACCTTTTCTTAATGGAGTAAAGGTTAAAAAGTAGCTTTTTCTCTCTTTCAAATTATAATTAATTTTATTATTTCTAAGGTTAGAAAATAAACAAAATCAACCCCAAACAGTTCAATCAAAATCAAGCAAATTGTTAATTTTTCTTGCAGGAGAACAACACACAGGAAAAATATTATCCAAAGGTTGGGCTACTGGGACATATTATTTATAGGTGATAGAAGCCAATTCAACTACCTTTCTAGAATAAAATAGATTCAATCATCTCTCTTTTCTATCCCTGGAGAGAGATCCTCCTAATTTTTGGTGAAAATAAGCCTCTCTCTAAACTGGTTTGCCCAGCACAGCTGTCTGACTTGAATTCACTAATAGCTTCTCACTGGCAGTGTCAGTACATAAGAGTGTAAGACAAGATGTTTGCATTAGGGCATCCCTGGGGCCGGGACTGGCAGCCCCAGAGGGGATGAAATGGGGTTCTGGGCCACAGGCAGGGTGGGGGGGTACCCCAGGGTTTTCCATGGGGCAGTAAGTATTGGTGGAGCCCTCAAGGCCTGCATGTCTGGGTAGCCATGCAAATTCACAGCATCCCATGGCATCCTATAAAGAGGAGACTATAGCTCCACCGCGCATTTTGTGTATGGCTAATTCTGTCCACTTGTTCTGTGAGGGTTTCTGGTTGATTTTATCTGGGAAAATTAACAATTGTTTTTTACTCTTTTCTTGGTACTCCCTTGATAAGTCGTCTGTTTTATCCCTCCCTCTCATAGCTTTCTTTTTTATCCAAGCCAAAGACTCCCAGCCTCCACTACCTGGGCAGAAGCTGGGTGCCTGAAATATGGTGATTCTATCTGTAAATAAAGTATTCCCCCCCAAAAAAAAATAAAAAAAAATAAAAAAGGGGATCCTTCTAAAGCTTCCCAGCTGCATTCTTTGTGTGCCCTGTAGTGCGTCTCAGACACTTCTCTGTTCTTGGATCATACAATCAGACAGCTTAATCCAAAAGAAATACCTATTGAAATACCCTCAGTTCATTTCGTGAAGGGGTTTTGAACATGCTCTCTCCTTTCAGTTATCTCATTCTGTAAAAATGATCTCAATTGTTTTGCATGCTTATCCTGTATGAAAGGGGAGCTGCTATGTGCACAGATCTGGCAAGGGGCTTAGCACAGAGTTCTTTTCCTGAGGTATGGCAAAGAGATCGTGCCTGATCTCTGCACATAGTCTGAAGTCTGTCTGCTCTTCCATGTGCCTGTGAGCTGAGGTGGTCAGGCATTTCTTCCCTGTTAAGCATGATGGTTAAAAGTCCCCAGACTGTATGAACTGAATGCTGGAACTTTGAGGGACATGCAGGAAAGGAGCAACTGAATACATTTCTGGCTGGGGAGTTTGAGATAGTGATTTGCTGCCTTTCCCCAGCGCTGGCTGCCTGCTGCCCCAAGCACAGGAGCACCCCTGGGGCCAGAGGGCAGAAAAGCAGCCACCATGAGAACTTGCATCCTAGCTGCCTTTACCCACTCCTCTGGACAGCACTAGGTTTAGCCAGCAGATGGTATTCCCGGCACACAGAAAAGTTTTGCAAGAGGAATAATCAGTGGAAAAACTGAGCTAGTAGAGTAGTGGTTCCGGGAGTTAATGCAGCCTCAGGCTCACATGGACCAGGGAATCACCTGTCATTGTTATTTCCATCCAAAACCCATGCAACTTTTTTACTGTCTTACTATTGCCCAACCTTTCTGCATCAATTGTTCAAAAATGGTATTCAGCAGGATGCAGGGTTTCTCTTAACTGATGGATTAACCGTGCTTTATATTTACCTTCCTTTTATGGTGAAACCCAATATTTTTATCATTCATAGATGCTGTGAGGAAGGCACTGGAGAACTCTGGAAAAAAATGAACACAAATGTTCTCAGTACTTGGTCACCGTTTGTCAACAACCTGGTAATTAGAGGTATCCTGCAGCACTCTCAGTCTTAGAAAGGTTGCTCATTGACTTCATTTTTTTTCCATAGGAGTTTGCTTAAGATATTTTTCCTTCAACATCCATTAACACCTGACAGAAAGAAGAGCATTTCCAGAAAATGGAACATCCGTAGCTACTGAAATTATATATAATTAACCAATTAGACACTGAAATGTGCCTTGGTGTTCTGAATGAGTATAATACCCTTCAAAACTCTTTCTTTCTTCTAAGGAAATAATTGCTACTGCCAGCTTCCTAAATTCACAGGCTGACTGTTACGACTTTCTAGATAGCAGCTCTAGGCAAAAGTGCTTCTCTTATTTCAGGCAAGAATGCTCCTTGGAGATCTTTGGAGCCTTCTCCTAAAAAGCATGCAGCACAGAACTTTACAAAGCCATTTGGTGTCACAGCCAGGACTTGTCACATCTGTGCTCCATGCTGTGCAGTGACTCTGATTTCAGGGAAATGTCTTATTTCCACATCTTCTTTACCATGTTTTGTTTATACAGCTTTTCATGTTCTACAGCCCAAGGGATGTATGCATTGTTTATGATGATCTAATTCAGCTTCACGTCTTAGAACTAAATGCCTTCACCTGACTACATGTAGGTTAGGCCTTTTCAATGTAATATGTGCCATGAATAATTATGGCAAATCTTCATGCATGCTTCTAGATAAGGTAATTTAATAAGACATAGAAGTGCCTGCCTGGGGATGTGCATTTGCCATTTGCCTAGTGTAAATGAAGGCAGTTATTTTGATGGTGCTCTCATTTCTCTGAACCTTTACAGGAGCTGCCTAGAATATTACAAATATTAGTGAGAAAAAAAGGTAGGGTGCAGAAAAGGCATCACTAACTTGGAGTGTTTGTGCTACTTCTGTGCAGGAAATTGTGGTTGGCTGGCATATATAAGGTGGACAGCTCCTTCCTTTATGGCTCCATAAAAGACATAAAGGAAAGGAGATAGGAGCTCTGCTTTGCTCTCCATCACCTGAATGCCTCTGGGCTTGATCTATTAGAATTCACCTCTGCAGCCTGAGCCCGAGAGGGGGAGTGCTGTAACCAGCTGGGTGGGAAGCATGCACCACAGATATCCAAGGGCTGTAGAGTTTTGGTTCAATTAGTATGGCCCTGATCTTAAGTGATGCATATTTTAGCACTAAGCTCCAGTTATGGTCATCATGAGGCTGCTGTTCCCTCAGCAGTGCTGAGGCTGGTAATATGGTGTACGTGGGCTGGAAGGAACAACCTTATTTTATATCACATATCAGCCTTTGAAGCTACTTCAGCTGGCAGTAAAAGCATAGTGGTTTAACTACCATTTTGGCCATGTCAGACTTCTAGTAAAGTCCAGATATTTTAATATAACCAGGGAAAAAAAAAAATTTCTTGGTAGAGTGTTGTGCAAATTACTTCTGTCCTCTTTTCTGATCACTTCAAACGATTTTCACATTCTTCCTTTCACTAATGCACTTATTGACTCATATCTATTGAAGCACCTTGCCTCTTGGCTCATTTTGCTGGATCATTACATGCATTTATTGCTGCATTTCTCTGAAGCCATTTCATTAAGTTCTGCTTTATGGTTATCACAGAAATCTTCTGTTAGTGTACAGTGCACTTTCATGCTCATAGCAAGCGCAAGTTCATTTTGTCTCTTAAATTTTATTAATCTCAATCATTTAAAAATGAAAAAAACCAGTTCAATTACTGCAGGATTTTCCCTCTTTCCACTAAGAGCAAAATAAACCTAATTTCCTCCAGCTTTCTACTTTATAGCTCAAAGCTGTGGTGTGAATTACTTTTTTGAGAGCTATTATGATTACCCACAGGCAGAAAAAGTTCAGTAAAGTATCAGCTGCTGAATCTCCAAAGAAACATCTATTGGGGGAAAGCCTGCAGTTCTTTTCAGCCTTTTGTAGCTACTGAAGAGGCATTTCAGTTCCCTCAGCCTCATGAAAGGTGACTGCTAACATTAGTATTTTTAAAGTGCTGCAAGTATGAGGCATGAATGTGAACATTGTTGAGGGATTTGGAAGGCACTTTTGGAAGAGTGCAAAAGGCAGATAAAAAGTATTGCTGAGAATTACACATTGGCTCAAAAGCACTTCTGCATCTAAATACAGGCCAGAAAAGCCTCCAAAATAGACACCTGTAATTTCTGGTAAGTGTTGTTCATGTTCCAAATGACACAGTCCCTAAACTTCCCTTGACATCCAGATCCTCAAAGCTATTTGAATGTCATAGTACACAAATTTTGCTTGGACCAGACTGTGAATAGAGGTCCTATGGACTCATGAGTGGCCATCCGTAGTCCAGTGGCATGTTTGCTACCTTACACAATCCTGATGCATTTTCAAACACATCTCAGGAATTAGTTGCAATTAAACCCTCTAATTTCTGTTACTCCACAGTGCGAGGTGTGCAAGCATACCATCCATCTCCACAATAGTTTCTGGGTGCCTTACAATCAGCTTCCATGGCTCCTGGCACCTCCTTTGATATGTGGATGACCTCAGGATTTAGGTTCACAATCTGCGTTTACTTGGCAGCATTTCGTCCATATTCAAATGCAGCACATGATGAAACTGCAATTAGGGATTCCCCTCTGGTTTTTCGTAATTGCTAATGTCCTGGGTTCAGCAGTAGCAGTCATTTTTCTCCTTCTTAGTAGCTGGTGCAGTGCTGTGTTTTTGACTTTCAGCCTGGAAACAGCGCTGATAATGCTGATGTTTTTAGTTGCTGCTTAGTAATGTTTAGTTTGACCAAGGACTTTCTGAGTCTCATGCTCTGCCAGGGAGGAGGGGAAGCCGGGAGGAAACAGCGACAGGACACCTGACCCAAACTAGCCAAAGAGGTATTCCATACCACAGCACATCATGCCCAGTATATAAAATGGGGGGAGTTACCCGGAAGGGCTAGATCACTGCTCAGTCGGGCTGGGTATCAGTCGGAGAGTAGTGAGCAGTTGCATTCTCTTCCCTTGTTATTTCTCTTATCATTATTATTATTGGTGGTAGCAGCAGTGGTTTGTGTTATACCTGAGTTACTGGACTGCTCTTATCTCACCCCGTGGGAGTTACATTCCTTTGATTTTCCTCCCCATCCCTCCGGGAGTGGGGGGGAGGAAGTGGGGGAGTGAGAGAGTGACTGCTTGGTTCTGATTTACTGACTGGACTTAAACCACGACAACTAAAAAGAAGGATCTGTTGATTTGGCTTCACTGAGAATGAACAGCATCTGGGTGCCACAGCATAACCTGATTTCAGCTTCAGCCATTGCCAACATCAAGGACCAGACTGCAGAACGCTTTGGTTTCCTTCAGACCACTGTGACTGGGTTTCTTTCTCATGAGAAGGAAGGAAGGTGCAAAGCAGAGATAATATTTGTCTGAATCTCACTCACCAAGGAGGCAAAATATTTTGTGCACATCTGAAAGAGCAGTATGGTCAGATGGTCAGACTATAGATGTTATTCTCAGTACAGCTGAGAATTATATGGTGTTCTTCACAGCTCTTACCCATCTAAAGAGTCCAAAGTAAGCAAAGAAAGAGTGTCAAGTTGTTAAAGGAATAAGAACAATTTGGCTGGTTTGTTTCAGGAAGTACTGGGTGTCATATTTCTCCCACAGAAAAGAAGTGAAAATATGACAAAAAAAAATTGGTGGAGAAATTAAAAAAGAAAAAAAACCCAAACTATTTGTCCCACAGCTTTGTTGAAGAAGAATGTCAATGAGGTAATAAGCACAGTGTAATGCATCCTCGTACCCTTCCCTTCTTCTCCCCAGTGTTTATAAAGAGAAACCCTGGAGGCTTTGCTGATGATTTTTGCCTTAGCTATTTCTCAAAAACACATATTTTTACCCAAGATATTCTGACTTCAAAGCTGCGGTTTGAATTAATGCGCTGGGTAATACAGTCGGCTGTGTTTGGAGAGTCCTAAAGCTGTAGCTGCTGCAAAATCAAGTTGCCCAATTGTTCAGCAAAATATGGACACTGAGGGAACATAGCAGCCCTTCTTTTGAGACAGAGGTGGCTTCACCTGATCTCCAGCTGCAGTTCAGGACACTGACTTTGGTGTTTAAAACCTTAGGTTCTAAGGCCCAAGGTGCAAAGTTGACTTGGCATGACTGTTTCCAGTAGCACCACTTCTTGGCCAGCAAGGATGCTGTGAAGAATGTTCCTGCAGAGCTGAAATTATGGTGCTTTTTCACACAAGCACATTATTGGGAGTAAACTACAATAACAGAATAAAAAGTGTAATTTAAGGCTGTTTTTCTGCATGGATGGTGAACTAATGCATTAATGGGGAATATTATACAAACTGAAAGAATACACTTTCTAGCACACAGATCCTTGACTCAAGGATCTCATAGGACAGAGACCTCAGCTGGAGTTTCTTGTTTCTCCCCATTAGCTTTCTTTTTTCTGGCATTAAAACTAGAATAGAACAGAACAACATTTTGCAGGACAAAGAATGCAGTGAGCAAGGCAACAGATTTTGAGGAAAGTTTTCTATCTACCTAAGAAAGATTTCCAGTGACAAGCAGATCCCACATAGCAACAGCAGAGGCAAACTGTTCATCATTTTGTTTTGCTGTCATTTGAAAAGTATGCTTATATGGATTTTATTATTTTGCAAGCATGTAATGTGGTATTGCCACTGCTGGTAATAGGCCATGAGCTTTTTATTCAATTTGTAAGATCTCAGCACTGAGGCTTGTCAGGCTTGCTCTGTATGAGTATTTCTTGACCTTGCCTGTAGCTTTTTGCTTGGATCCTGGGGTGAGGAAGAAGAAAACATCAATGGGAACATCATGTTCTTCCAGCAAAAGCCTTCAAATGCTGATGACTTGGTGTAAGCACTCCCCATTATCACTAGCATGAAACCACCATGGGGCCCAGAGGAGCAGCAAGAGTCAGCGTAAGTCTTCAAAAGGAGTGAAGATTAGGGAGAGTTTGTTAAAAAAAAAAAAAAAAAGTATAACAGTTCCTAGTTTTTAAAATCCAGATTGCAGCGTGTCACTTACTAATCACCAGCAAATTCACAGACAGTAGGTGACCTTAGAACCCTCACTATTTCCATGACTGCAATCAACTATAAACGTGGTAGTTCCGTAAAGTTCTCCGTTAATGCAGTTTCCATAGCTCTACCACATGTTGTAAGACCATAACTATGAGACATAATTATTGATTTAAACTGAGTCCAGTTTAGCTCTCAGGTGGTGTTTCATCTAACAGTCAACATATAAGTCATTCACAATAATATTTGATGACTGTTGCAAAGATTAACTTGTTCTCTAAATCTTCAAAAGCAGTACTTGGGTTTCTGTACTGTTCTGTTACTTTGCTGAGCTGTCAGGAAGGAGCAAGAGATGATTTGTAAACCAAATAAGACTGTTGTACATTAAGACTTCCCAAGCAGGTAGGCTTTGACAAAGTTTAATGCAGAAGCCTGCAAACTTTTTCATAGTTCTTTTATTTTTCTCATTGGATGACAAGGAAAAAAGCTGGGGCTGAGGTGGAATAGCTACTAGAACAAAAGGGCAGATCACCTTTACCTTAATAGACTGAAAGACTCACCATATGAAATTTCAAGACTTCTTTCAAGGACTTTATCAAGTTCAAGTCATTTAACTGGAGAATTTCTGACACTGTATCTATCTTCAAAGAGCAAAAAAGTATGATCTGGATAACAAAAGAATTGATATGTCCTTCCTCCCTGAAATCACTGTCCTTCATGTTACCTGAAATTGCATGGGAGATTCTCCAGTGGTTGAGGAGGTGGAACATAAAAAAGTATTGATTGTCTTCTTAGCCCTGTGTCCGCGTTTTTCTGCTACCATTTCTTCTCATCCCTGACAATAGGGTGACATTGTTACTGTTGGGAAGTTTGGGCTCTGTAAGCAGTTTGAGATCTGATTCATTCTGTGGGATGAAGGTCTTGCTGAGTAATACTTTCTCTGAAGGGCATCCTTTGTAGGAAAAGGACTGTGATTGTGTAAGATGTCCATTCATGCCAGATATTCTTGAAGAAAGCATCCCCAAAGACAGGTTGTGAGCCAAATTGTTCCTTTGCTAATATAAGACGCTTTAAAGATATGATCTGTTGTTTACACAAGTGTGATGCATGGGGGTTGAATGACTTCCTTTCTCTTCTTGTAGGACACACGTTAAATAATACCCACTAAGGGAAAGGCAGAAAGGAATTTCTCTCCAAAATTTGTACTCATTAATTGCAGTCCTCAGAGGATCCCTTTGAAATTTATCAGGAACACTCTAAATACTTGTGATGTAAGACACTAGACTGCCTGCACGCACTACTCTTTCTGGAGTCCCTACTTTTGGGAGAACAAAGCATTATGTGTTTCTCAGTTGGTCCATAATGTACTCTGTCACTAAAGCAATAAAGAAGTATAATATTAAGGGAAAAAAAAAAAAAGAGTTTATACATTGAGACTTCAATGTCAAGCTTGTCATTGCAAGGTAACCAAAGGTTACAAGGTTAAATAAATGCATGCAATCAGAATTGTTTATTAATAACAGTGTATTCTTCTCAGTGCTAATTTTCTCTTACCTCATAGTCCCAGGATGCATCCTGGCCAAAAGAACTGGCGGTTTAGTACTAAATGCAAGAGCCCCTCTTCTGAATGGTGCCCTCAGTTGTTATTTTAGCATTTCATGCAGGGCAGCCACCTCAGCATCTTCTCTCCTCTCTATTTCATTATTCAGATTTGGAGTATGAATGCAACTGTATTTGATGGCTCTGCCTGGAAACTTGGAAGATTTTATCACTCCAGGGTTCATCCCTGAAATAGCAGGGAGTATGTGGACTGTGAAAATAAAATGTAGGCTCTTTCTGGAGGTGGACACAGGATGTCACCCCATCCTCTGTAGTCTTGCTATCTTTCTGCTGATGCACTCACATCAAATGTTATGCAGGCTGCTGGTTATAAATGTATTCAGGCAAGCTTACGGTTTCTGATATGTTACTAGTTTTCTACACAGAATGCAGCTGGGCATGGATGACAGGTTATTAGTTACTCTGTCAGAGCACGTGTAGGAGAGCAAGCACCCTCTGCTCTGCAACTGTTTCATGGGACCCTATGTCATAGCAACTCGTTTGCTTTACTATTTAGCTTCCACAACCCAGTTTCTCATCTGAGAGCAAGACAAAGTTCTCAAAATCCAGGGGGCAGAATCTGAGGCCAAAGACTTCTAGGAAAACAGGGTTACCTTGGAACATGCTGCAGAGGTCCTTGTTCAAGCAATGTTTGCCTTTCCTGATCCCTTGGTCTGCCTTTTCATTCCCAGGCTCTACATGTGCACCAATGGCCAGGTTAGGGCTCTTGGAGGAAGCACCTGTACCCCACGGCTGTGGAGATAATTATCCTTGCAGTTCAAAAAACAAGGAGGACTGCAGTACATTACTTTCCTGTACTTTCCAAGTGTTTTTCTCAAAATGGAAACTAGAGGAAAACTCTCTGTCTTACAGTTAATCTTTCTACTGGGACATTAGAAAAGCTGAGGCAAGCTGGAGAAGTGATGTCAAAAATAAAAGTGTTAATACTTTTTACTCTGTGGATGTCTGAGCCCTGGCGCAAGCTGCTCAGAGAGGCTGTGGAGTCTCCACCCTTGGAGATACTCAAAAGCTGTCTGGTCATGGTCCTGGGCAACCAGGTCTATGTGCCTCTGCTTGGGCAGATGCATTGAACTAGATCTCCTCTGGAGGTCTCTCCCACTCTGTCATTCTATTCAAGTCACTGCTCTGCTTGATGCTGACCAGGACTTGCTGACAGGCTCTTACACTGATATCCCAAGCCTCAGGTCTAAGGTTTCTACTGTCTCCTCTCCTCCTGGACTTAACTCTTTACCAAGGACTCTCTATAATGCGTGAAAGGTGGGTTCATAGAGCAGATGAGAACCATAATCATAAAACTGTTGACCATTAGGATGTTCATAGTACATCTTTTCCACCAGTGTCTGAGTAGAAATTCCAGCCTATCAAATGTAGCTGATACACTTTTGTGAGAAATCTTGCCTTCAGATCACTAGCACTTCGTCTTTCATCAGAAAAACTCCCAGTACGCTCTACTCCTGAGTAGTTTAAAATATGCAATTTATCAAGACTTTCTCTTGTTTTTGAAGACTAACCTGTGAGTCAATGCACCTCATGATATGAAGGAAAACTTCCTTCATATCAAGCCTGTTTCCCTGTCCAGAATTTCACCTTGTTAGTCCAGGATCTACTTCTCTGCTCCTTCTTAGCCCTCTCAGCCTGCACGTGAATTGTCATCTGTGAAACTGTGGGGGAAAACATAACCTATGTCAAAGGGGAATCCAGCAAAGTTGTGAGACAATGTCCATTCCCAAAAAGAAAAAATCAAGAGAGAAAAGAAAAAGGGCCTACTGTAAGGCAAAAGAAGTTTCCAGAAAAAAAACTATAATGACTGAAGCATGTCAATGTGTTGAATAGTAACACTAATAGTGATTTCAGTTGTTGAATGACAAATAAAGTAATATTTCCCTAGAAGGGTATACTCTAAGGAGCCAAAAGAGGAGCTGAAAATCAACACTGTGTATTAATGATACAGAAGGTTTTAAGTCTTAAGAAGAATAACTGTATGCTCAAAAATTTGAGCTTGCCAGTGCAAAATAGAGCTGACAAGGTAGAATGAATTGTTGCTATGGTAAATGTGTTGTCAAATGTGGTTTCAGGCAACTATGCAAGATCAACATGACTCCTGTCACATTAAAAGTAGTCTTGAGGGTGGTTTTTAAGCTATATTGAAGAGAATCATGTTTGATAACTGATAGTTAACAAATCATTAAACAAACAGTTTTACAGTCAGCATCACCTATCTGTTACAGCAAGTGGTACATGTCAGGAGAGTAGGTAGCGTTTTGGGCACCCACACTTTCTCAGATTTGTACACAATTAGTCTTGACATTAAAATATCAGTAGTTAAGCATGGATGAGCACAGTATTAGTTGGTGAAAATAAGTAGCACTCTGCCTCTGCTGAGGTTCAGTTCATCCTCTTCATGTTATCCTCTTTAACCTTTACACCATATGGAAAATTCAAAGAGAAGTGTTCACTAAAAAGGAGAAGAAAGGCAATTGCTCCGCTGGGGCACCCACTGGGTGTGCTTTCCTCTAAATAATCCTTCTGCTAGGACGAAGGTTTTTACACATAGGATATGGTGAAGCAGGGATAAAGGATCTTTCCTTTTGTCCAGCACAACACTCCCTTGCAGACATCTCTGATGATAATGGTGACCTGGGCTCTCTTTGCTATCTAAGAAGATTTAAATCCTTCAGCTTTATGTCTTTGGATAGATGAGCCTGCCTATGACAGAAGATGAATGAAGGGAGGAAAAGGAGAATAACTTGCTTCTTACCTGCCTTTCATCACAGGGACAAAGCGTTTTATCTGGATGAACTGAAGTGGGATGTCAAAATATGTCATTTGGCTTCTTGGTCAATAATAAGTGAACTTTGACAGAGGAATCAATATTCTCCTGTTAGGCGTCTCTCAAAATATCATCCAACAGTTGTTATTCAGCTCTATTTGGAGGGGAGAGAAACAGACATTTGGGAAAACAGAGGATTCCGGAGATTCCAGCTAGGCTTCGAAGGCAGTCTGTATTATTTTGGCCACTGTTTGGGAGGGAGAACATGGCTTGTAGCAGGTGAAGGCAAGGAAGCCTGCTTAATAAGATATACATTAATGTTCTGAATTCTGGAGCATATACAATATTTTGCTAAGCTTTCTCATGAAAAAAACAATAAAATTTCTGTTCAATGCAACTCACCAATACAGCTCCCAAAGGAAAGAGCAATTCATGGAGAAATAAACAAAGGAGCTGGCTTCACAGCCACACCAAGGAGGTCAATATCTTCTGAAGTGGCATGCAAAACACTGTATTTACAGGCAGTTCCACTGTCTTCAGAGGGTTTATTCGAAGAGCTGAAAGTTAATTAGAGGAAGTTGAAGGGCTGTCAGATAATGCTAAGCTTCATTAGATATTGCCTCCCTGACAAAACCTACGAGAGAGACATGATAGATTTGGTTTAATTGCTTTATGTTTTTCTATGTACTGGACACCTTAAATATCATCTGCCTACACAGATATAAATAAGTACGCATAAGGCACAAGACAGTAGGGGACCATCACTGTCTTGGCAGGGGTTACGCTAAGCCAAAAAATGTCATTAGTGAACTTATTTTTGTTTACATCAGGCAGGCAGACATTGTAACAGCAAAGTACTCTTGGTACCCATTAGGTCTTTCATAGAGTTGAAAATGAGACACATGAAATGTGATGAGCAGAGTTAAGCAGAATGAATTTTTCCTCCAACTAGAATAAAATTAACCAACCTTACTTTCTTTAGTCTTACTGAACTTTTTTTTCCTCTGTGTACAAACCATTCTCAGCTATGTGAATAAAACTTTGGGACTTCGGAAAATCCAACGGGATTTAGATGAAATTTGTAGTAAGTGGACAAATACAGATGCCTGCCGAAGACTAAAGAGGATAGCAAAACAAATAATAAGGCATGAACTCAGAACAGTCAAGGAATGAGAAAAAAAGTAATTTAATTCAGTGGTTTTTAGGACTCTCAGATCCATAAATCCATTTCCATGGCTATTTCTACAGCATACAGATATAGTAATTAGGAAGAGCAACTAATTTCTAAGCAAGCTGCTGTATGCTACGGAGAGACTTACTGAAAAGTATTCAGGCAACTGCAGGTCAAAAAGGTTGCAAATCACGTGTTTAGTCCAGGCTAATGAGCAAAGCAAGAGAGAATGAGCATCTTGGTTCCTTTACACTTTTGTGGCTGCAGCCCAGAAGGCCAATCTTATCTGGGACTGCATGCAAAGGAGCATGACAGGCAGTTCAAGGGAGAGGATTGTCTCCGTCTACTCTGCTCTCATGAGACCCCACCTGGAGTACTGTGTTTAGCTCTGAAGTCCTCAGTACAAGAAAGTTACAGACCTGGTGTAGTGAGTCCAGAGGAGAGCCACAGAAATGATCTGAGGGCTGGAGCACCTCTGCTATGAGGAAAGGCTGAGAGAGTTTGAGTTGTTCAGCCTGGAGAAGAGAAGGCTCCAGGGAGACCTTAGAGCAGCCTTCCAATACTTAAAAGGGGCCTATGAGAAAGATGGGGTGAGACTTTTTAGCAGGGCCTGATGCAATAGAATGAGAGGTAATTGTTCTAAACTAAAACAGAGGAGATTCAGGCTGGATGTGAGAAAGAAATTCTTTACAATGAGGGAGGAACTTTACAATGATACTGGAACACGATGTCCAGAGAGGCAGTGGATGCACCATCCTTAGAGACATCTTAAATGCTAGGCTGGATGTGGTTCTGAGCAACCTGATCTGGTTGAAGGTGTCCTTGCTTCCTGCAGGAGGGTTGGACTAGATGACCTTTGACGGTCCCTTTTGACCCAAACTATTCTATGATTCCGTGATTCTATGAATTCTGAGCTGAATGACCATATACACTCATCATAGTCAGCCCTGATAGAAAATCATGCCTTTATTAACATGCTCCTCTGACTTGCAAATCCTATCCTTGTGGGATATCATGCACTGTTTTTAGAAAAGGAATGATTTTTAAATCTACAAAAGAGCTCCTATGGTAATCTATCAGTACAAACCATTTGAGTGTTTACTCAGCAACTCCTGCATGAAAAATCTTGATGTGGTTTTACTCAACAGTCCCTTCCAGAGAGATTTGCGAATGACAGGGAATCTGCCACATCTCAGCTGAGTTGTTGCAATGCCTCACTGATAATTAATTGCACTTCCATATCAAGTTGAGTTTGCCTAGCTTCTGCTTTCACGAGAATGCTTTTTCCCAAGGCCCACTCCCTCTGCTCTTTCCAGAAACTGTCAATTACTTATTTTAGTAACCAATTCAAGGCACTTATTCAAGATGTTGGGATTGGGAGTAGGTGAGAAGCAATCAATACTGTGTGCTTTGGGAGAAAAGTGATCTCTAACCTCAGAGATAGTGCAGAAAATTGCAGCCTCAGCTCTGAAACCTTCACAGATAAACTATACCATAGTAAAGTTGCGAGCTGCAGATTTGACTTTTTTTTCCTATTTACAGCTCTGCCCAGCCTTGCCTTTATCAATAAGCATCATTAAGGACTGTGTGCAAATCCTGTTATTCAGTCAGAATGAGAAAACCTTTCCTGGAAGATATTTTGATCAGGAGAAAAATCCCCCCTTTCTGATGATTTCTGTGCAACTTGTCTAAAGCACACAGCATTTGCTTACAAGCCTCTGGTCATCACCATCTGATTTTCCTGCCAGGTACAGCTCTGTTACTCTTTCTGGTTTGAGATGCAGGACACATCAAGCCTACCGCATTGAAGCAGGTGTCTCGGAGAGAGGTTGTCCCTGATGAGCAGCACATACCTGAAGCAGGCTCCCACATTCCTGGCCCTGAGGAGAGATGGAGAGAGGCATCATAGCCCAGAGCATCCCAAGTGGGACGTGCTGTGCCTACCAGCATGACCTGGTGCTGCAGGGCCAGCCTGCAGCACTGCTGCTTTCCTGAGGCTGTGCAGGAGCTTCTGCAGCCAAGTCCCCTCCAGAGAACTGCTAAGAGGCAGTGCAGACAAAACCACTGCATTTTATAGATAAAGTGGCTACTCTCTGGTCTCTGTTGGCAAATTCTACTGCTTGCATGACACTAGGGTGAGAGGGTTACTCAGACTTTTTCCCTTCTACCAGAGAAACAGGAAGATGAGAGGGAGGACATGGTCTTCTGGATGTCTGACACATTCATCCTCCAGGCTAAACAGCAGAAAAGTAGGAAAGCTTCTGGAAGATTATCCCAAGGAAGACCAGCTCATCTTGCCTGTGTGCAAAGTAAGTTAACAAAATTACTCCAGTGCTTTTCATTTGAGTGATACATTTTGTATTCGCCCCTAATTCAATGGCTAGTGCCCATTCAGAGGGCAGTGCCTTACCAGGATTAAACTACCCTGTGGAAGTGGGACTCAGGGAAAAAGGAGGATTTATTTTCTAAGGAAAGCCAAAGATCTCGTCATATCCCTAGTCAAAGCACCGAAGGAGGCTCTGCCCATGGACATCTTCCCTACCAGTACCAGAATGGGTGGCTCAGATCCTGTGGCTCATCATTGCGTGGAAACACTGTGCACAGGGAGTGCTCACGATTAGGCTCTCCACAGGAAGATTTTCATGCCAGCTTTAAAAAGCACAGGTGGACTCTGGAGGGCAAGCCTGATCATGCCTGCCATGCAGCTCCCAGCAGGGACCTGTGATTTTACTCAAGTTACACAAAGGACCTGCCTGCAGTCCAACTAGAAACGTACTTCTTGATCTGGAGATGGCATTTTTTCACTCTGAATGAATGTGAGCTTCTTGTTTGCCTTGTTACACTGCCATCATTATCAATGACGATCTGCCCTTCAATAATCCCCAGAGAAAGCGCACGTATAGCTGCTTGCATTAATAAGTGGATGAATCCATGTGTGAATTAATTCATCTGAGCATTATTCAGAAAAGCTTGCGGAGAATACAGCTCTCAGAATTGTCTGAATCTCTTTCTTTTCTCAGTCTGTTTTGTGATGCCCTTTTCCATCACCAAAGCATGTTAGGTGGAATTAGAGGAATGTTATGTAATTCTTACTTTAAGAATAAAATGTGGGGTGTGTTTCTCAGTTTCCCAGGTGACGAGTGCTTTGTGACATGCCATTGGCTGGGGAGGTGTGTGAAACCCCCTTTGTCAGGTCAGGTGAGTTATCCTGGAAACTTGGAAAAAACATGATTTTCCTGAAATTTCAGTCAGATGCAGGGTGGGGTAGGTGTTTGTACCAAATAAAGTGTCTGGAGCTTGGGAATACAGGTTGATAACTTCTCCTGTGGTTTGTCTTTTTCCTGAGGGTTGCATTAGTTATTCGATCTGTGGTGATCCTCGTGCTTCTTGGCCGCTGAAGATCTCCAAGAAAAGTCTTCTTGTAGGCCTCTATGCGTGGACACGGAAGAGGTTGGTTCGAGGGTATATATGGTAAAAGAGAAGAATAGTGTAGATCATTTGTTTAAGAGTTTAACAAGACAAGAATATTCTACTCATATGCTGAAAAACAGGGAAAAATGGACAATACTTTGTAAAGAACCTTGTAACTCTCTCATGTATGTACCTTTTCATGCTTAATCTGAGTTGCCTGCTTCTGCCAGGTTGGGAATAGCCAGTGAAACCTCCACCAAGGGCTGATGTGCAGGCACATACATGCCCTTTTTCTGCCGTGTACATCCTGTTCCAGCACATGCTGGTGCCTGCCTTGGTGCGGGCAAGTGCACTGCCAGCATTTGGTAAAGGATGGAAATAAGGCTCAGAAAAATTTTGGCAAGGATTTTCTCCAGGGTAAGAGCCTCCTTGTGTTCAGTGTGAGAAAAAGTTACTCCTGGACTCTTTTGTTTTAAAGAATTGGATGTCTCGAATTAGGCAAGAAGTAACTTTATCCATGGACAGTTTAACAGATGCCACCACATAATGCCTTCTCCCCCTTTCCCCTCCAACACCGTCTATTTTGTAGTCTGCAGTGATGGTTTCTTTGGCTACCGGCACATGAAGCCATAGAAAGCCTTCAAAAGAACATGGCAAAATGCACTGAAAACAAGTTTTCTGGTTTTGTGCAGTCATTTTAAAGATGGGGGTCTTTTGGGTTTGTTTTTTTTGTTTTGCTTTGGTTTGGTTTGGTTTTTCTGAACCACCACACAAAGGATAACTTTTCTGGATTTTTTTTCCCTAATTTTTTTTAGGTTCAGAAAATTCCTTTTCTATCTTTTCCTTGTCTGTTTAAAGAATCAGGGCAGGCTAATGTTCTGTGAGCCTGCGTTCATTAGAGATTGCATTTTATTAGATAACCTTCAATCAAGTTGCATCCAAGGTCACGGGTGAATGTAGCTTATGTCTCCGTTTCAGTTCCCAGTGAAAGTGCTGATAGAATAGTAGAAAAATGTGCAGTCTCAGAGCAATATAATAAGGAACTAATATGTTGAACAATGAGACACTTAATAACACCACTCAGAAATAAAAATCCCAGACATAGCTTTTCAATCCCAGCCTACTGTGGGATGCAGGCACTTACTTCTTGGCCCCAAGTCCCCACTTGGTGGTTTCATATTGAACCCATACCTCAATTCCTCCCTTCTCTCCAAGTAAATGCTTAGCTAAGATTTGCCCTAAGAAATCAGTTGGATCATCAGGGCTTAATATTTTTCTTGAAGGCAGTTAGAAGCCCAACATTTGTTCAAATTAATCTTTACTTTTTCCTGTTGGAAATATTCCTTTAGCCTAAAAAAAACCCAAACAAATAAAACCAAAATCATTATGAGAATTTTTAAATGTTAATTTCTAATTCTCATAGCTACTGGCTTTCCTTTTCCAGTATATCCCAACTCTCTAATCCAAAGATGGTGTAACATTTCAGAAGTGAATCAGCCAAGACACTTCCAGGTTGAGTTTTTATCAGTGGGTAAGTCAAGTTGTCCTTTCAAACTTATTTTAATCAAGGTACCCTAGACTGAACATTAATATAAATACTGGCAATAATGGCAAGTATGACCATTATGTTAGAAGAGACTCAAGTGAATGTAATGAAACGCCTTTCCAACCCTTTTCTCAGGCCATGAGTAAGTAAACTCTTTTATATTGTGAAAGCAGGTGAGTGACAAATGGGGATGTCAAAAAAGTAAAAATAAATTTCCTAAAGAAAACAAAAGTAGGAAGTTTGCATTGTTTCAGGTTATCTTAAAGGATTGCTCTGTATTAAAGCACTGGAAAACATCCAATGGATAAATCACACAGCCTGAGCTGATTAGAAAGTGTTTTGATGCAGGAAAAATTCATTATATATTAATGAATATACAGATTTTATAGGCTTCTGGATTCAGATGGAAGAAAATGCCAGTCATTAAACCTGTTATTTAAATGATTTTACTATAATACTCCTCTTATTCTAAGTTATAATGTGATATTCCTTCAGAATGTGATAATGGCCTGAATTTAGATTTAACACTATCATTTTTAGATGACTCATCAAACTACCATTAATTACGTTAAGATATTACTTTTGTTAAAGTGACTTTTTAGAAAGACTAAAATACCTCAATAATTATTGAGCTCTCTTGCAACAGCTGAATTCACAGCCAGAAAAAAAGGTTGTAAATGAGTCTAGTTTTACCTCCTATGCATCTGTGATCAACACCAATGCATGAGTAGAGCATGTTTGCTCTGCCCATCACCGCTGAAGTTTAGGGCATTGACACATGCCCTGGAATGGCAACTGAAGTTGTGCTACATGGGAGGTAACTACATCTACATAGGAGATAACTACATCTACATGGGAGATCCACCTTGAATTTGGATCTACACTCAAATACACAGTGCACAATTTGTCCGTTCCCTTCAGAACACTGCAGCTCTCATTTCTACTCTGATTTGGTACTCTGACTGGTACCAAGCTATATTTTTTTCCCCAAGTCAAGACTGTTTTGGCTGTGACAGTAATTAGTGAGTGATTTCCTTGTCCTTATCTCAACACTTGAGCCTTTTGTTATATTTTCTTTCTTGTGTCAAGCTGAGGAGGGGAATGATAGAGCAGCTTTGGTGGGCACCTAGCTTTCATCCAGGACCAACACTCCACAATGCCCCAGCTCTTGATAGTTTTTCCATCTCACAATTTCACTCTGGGAGATAGCTGAAAACAATTCTCATATTGTTCTTATATCGTATTCCATTGACAATTCAGCACACACAGTAAGACAAATCAGGTTCTGCCTTCTGGTACTTATGGCTAATACCTGGTGTGCTGACAATCAGGTCAGTAAATTGATGTGGTGGACAGATTGTGACCCACTTCCTCAAGAGTTCTTTGTTATTAATTAAAAGTCTGGGGTGCTATAAATACGTGCCAAAGTGACAAATGTGTACCTGGGTGCATGAGTACATATGCGTGCACATATCACTGACATCCTCTTCTCACCTTAGCTAAACCTTATTTTGCAGCTGGAATGAATGTTGATTTAAAACCACACAAGAAGAAAGTGGGAAAGATTTAAGAAATTGCACAATGAAGGGGTGTGATAATTTACTGACCTGGGATTAATGTGAAGTGTTATACTGCTAAAAAGACAGCTTATTGGGAAAATAGCATGCTTATATTTCATAATCACTGCACACTGCTGGAGAATAAATGAGTTTTCTACCCCTCAAGCTGCCTTTCTGACTTCTGCTCTCTAATGTCTTGTTCTCAATATACTCCATTCCTCTTATCACTGTCAACTAACATGAGGTCCCTCTGGCTTTTGCTGGACTGTTTTTATAATGGAGTTTTAAAAATTAGTTTATAGCTTTCTGGAGGAAGTATAACCTTAGAAAGGAATGTTTTAAACTAATTGGTTGCATTCCCACTTAAGATGTGAAATAAACTTGGAGTAATAACAAATAATAAGTGTTCCAAATAGTGGTTAAGGTCCATTGGAATGTATATGCATAAAAACGTATCATTCATAACTAGATTAACTCTGTCAGCCCTACTTGAAAGAGTGCATATGGCAGAATTACAAATGTAACTCATGGTGCTAGGACAGAAATTATAAATTTTGTCACCCACAACATTTCAAGGTTTTTGGAGCATATTTGCTCTGTGCTGACCCTGAAATACGAGTGAGGAATTGGATCACCCCACAGAGACTAGGCTTTTATGTCAGGAAAAAAAGAAAAAAAAAGAAAAAGAAATTGTTTATATAACTTTGCAAATTCAGCTGCTACAGCAACATGCAGAAAATGCTCAAAAATAATGATGTGCCTAGAGAATGGAAATAAAAACAATTCTAAAAGGAGAAAAGTAGTCATATAAAATCAGAGATACCCAATATTTTGAAGAAATTAAAAAGAATATGCATTTACACATAAATCTTATGCCTCTTAATTAAGTTCAGCAATTTAATATTAGTGATGATACATGCAGATGAGAAACCCTGCATGAGAACAGGTTCAAGCACAGAAAAATGAAAATGGTTTTGGTCCTCTCTTTCATTATGTCAGTCAACAGTGAGATACATTTTTATAAGATAATTTGATATGATCAAGCCATTTCATCCGAGTCTAAAAAGGTTAAAAAAAGTAAGAAACATTCTTATTGATTATTTGGCATTCAGAACATTTCTTTTAATACGTTGTCCATAAACAACCCTGGCTCATCGTTATGTCACGCCTCTATAACATATTCATCCTATAATCACCACTTAGTGTAAGTGTAGCTAGATTGATGTATGCTTCCTCTAGAAGCAATAGAAGATGTATGCTTACCTCTAGAAAGCAAAAGAAAACTGTTAAACTACTCATACTTGTATTTATTAACTAATGGTTTTTATTTGCCATTTCCTGCATTATCTCGTGTATATTTCCTTGTCAGCTGAAGGAGAAAGGCTACATTCGTTTCCCCTGAGCTTCAGGAGAATGAATCAACAGCTGTAAATTAGGGAATTTGCAATACAGACTTCTGTCTAAGTCTCTGCATGTCAGAAACGCACGACTCAGTGGGCTGTAGACCCTGGTCTACAGAGTAGATAGATAGATAGATAGATAGATAGATAAATAGATAGATGGCAAAACCTATCTATAGATATAGGTGAAAACCATGGTATATGTGAGATGATATTCAAGGGGAGGGGTTCTGAGGAAGCAATATCAGGGCAGAGAAGGGATTTATCATTGTAAATGTCTTGGTGTCCTCATGATACTCTCATCTCTGAAGGTCATTTTTGTTGGGTGCACTTTGTTGGCCAACAGAAGCCAGCAAATGGAAACTTTGCCAGTACCTGAGGGCTCAGCCTTTTTCTAGAACCAGATTCAGAAATCAGCAACTAATTCATACACTTGGACAGGACAGAACTTGCTGCTAGAGTATGTGTTCCTCACATGTCAGGTTATTCCAGCTTCCATGCCCATTCTGCATGACTGTGTCCTCTCCATTGCAGGAAGCACAAGGAGTGCTCCCAGACTCCTGACCTAATACTTGATTTAGACGGTCAGTGGCGCTGCCAAGGCTGACAACGTTTGGTATGACCAAAGCACACTGTCAAAGCAAATACAAAATGCTTTAATTGGGTTATGAAATTATTGGTTGACAGTGGAAGATATGATTATCTCACAATACATACCGGCAGAGCTTTTCATCGGTGAAGGAGATCATTTATATTATAACCTTTGGCTGAATGATTCAGAAGATGGAATTTAGTGATGGTGAATGAGGCATGTTTATACAGGAAGGGATTGTAATGCCCTGTGTATCGGTCTTGATGATGCTGTTCAATATAGTTACACAGATGATAGGTTTTTGAAGGAAAAGGGAGAGGAATGTGTGGTAGCCTGGAACTAGCCAAGGGCTAACCTTGCTGCAGTAAGAAGAGAAGGTCGAAGTCTGAGTTTGACAAAAGGGACGGAAGACTTTGAATCTACATGCAATAGGTTTCTATTTTGTGGAAATAATATATTCCAAGATAAGAGCAAGGGTTTTAATCATCTTTTAACCTGTGTTAGGGAACTACAGCAGTTACAAATAAAAACTATTGCCTATGATTCAACCCCATTTCAGAGCCTGTGGGATTCTTTACCTTTCAGACAAAAAAAGGGCTTTTGCACACAGCATTTCAATGTACCAGCATGTAGGTCTTCTCTCTGATCATAAAATTACTGAGTGTGACTCTTCTCCTGTGAACTGGATCTCAACAAGCTTCTCCATGAAAAGTTAGTTTCATTTTCTAGTTTTCTTAGGAAAAGCTTAACTTACTTGCAAAGTCAAAATGTCTTCAGATGAGAAGCCATTCCAGCAAGATGTTTCACCAAGTTTGCATACCACACACTTTTAGCTTTAAATATAACTTTTTTTTTTTTTTTTGGAGGCATACACTTTAACAAAAGCAATTGTTAATCTATACCAAACAGTGACAGGATTTCTCAAACACCTTACTGGAAAAGATTCAGTCATGCATATTTCTATCTCTTAGCTTCAGCTTTCAGTATATTAAGCCTTTTAATCCCATGCCCTCATTTGATGTCCACACCAATTATGTCACCTGATTCTGGATCTTTATTGAGTTTTACATCACTCATCCATAAATCACTGGTTATTGTTGCACTAATTGGATCTCTGCCCAGGTCCTTCTCAGACCATGGCCATCATTTAACCCTGGACGAATTCTCTCTACATGCCCATCAGTGTATCCTAAAGAGAGACACACTGCCAGTGAGAGAAGGCAATAGCAGTGATGCAAAAGGAAAGAGTTGTTTGCATTTTGCAGTTGAAGTTAGTAAATTGTATCGTAAACTTGCATAGAGAACTTAATCTAGTCTTCAGGGTTTTATCACTACACTACAATTCCAAATAATTGACTACATTAAAAGAGCAAAAAGGATTATAACTGATATCATTTCATGTGTTATTGGAGCACTGCGTTTCTTCTGTTATCTGCTCCTTGCAGGATAAGTGCCTGTTCATGGTGGCTGGAAGGAATTTTTTCCCATAGGTCAGTACTCAGCAGCATCAACCCTTCACCCCAGTCCTTTGTAAATGGCAGCAAATGGCCTCCAGGTCCCTCCAGGAAAGCATTCTTATTTTTATTCATTGCACACAGGGAGACAATGCGTTCCACCTTCATTATTTTCACACTACTTCTTCTTGCCTTCTTTCTCACTCTCCTCTCAACAATACGGGAAGTCTTAAGGTAAAGAAAAAGCCAAGATTTGTTTGCCAGAACTGAAGGACAAACTCTTTTGGGTGGGAAAGAGATTACATATGAAGCTGCTTTTATGCAAGTTTTAAAATCATGCCTCACTGCAAGTTACTTCACTATCTCTTACTCATTGTTCCTTCAGCATGTGCTACCTGTGAAAAATGTGTTTGTAAGATCTCTCCAAGCCTTCCAGGTGACAGCCTGAGCCCTGAATGCCTTCCCTTTGCTTTTTTCCAACCTCATAGTCCTCCAAGTTTTGTTTAAATCTCTGAAGTTCAGTGCCTAGGATAGTTATCTAATGGAGGGGAGGATTGGAAGAAACACCTCCAGCACTCTGAAGGGATCAACAGATGCTTTTTTTTTGGACATGCCTATAAATCTTTGCCTTCTACCTTCCTCAACTCTCAACACTTACAAACTCCTTTGTTGCAAAGACAAAAGAAAGCAATATGGAGAACTTGTAAGCTGAATAGCAGAAGGTACATTTTTGTCAAAGGCTTGAAATGCAAAATCTTGAAGTCCTGGATGTTTTATCCATTCATTGCACCAGATTTTTTTTTTCTTTTTTTTTTTTTTTTTCCCTCTTATGCAGTTTCTCAGTTCTTTCAGTTCTGGGTTTGGAGGTAGTGGGGAGTTAGGTGCAGACAGGCTGGTCGAGGCTATGCATTTTAAATTCACTCCAGTGTATTTTTCCATCTTTCTGCACTCCAAAGAAAAGTAGAGTTGGTTTTGTTTGGGGGTTTTGTTAAGCAGGGGTCACCTAAGAAATCTTTTCTTTCAAAAGTCTGTGCAAATTTAGTTCAATTTCAGTAAATCCCTATGCAAATATTCTTCTTTCAGGATGTAAGTCATCCCAATGGACTTAGTTAAGTCACTTTCAAAATCTATTATACTAAACCAAATTAATTCTACTTTAGGTCTGTCAGCGCTGTGGGCAATACAGTGATACATCAAGGTATCCAAGCTTACTTGAGTGCTAGAAGATGTGCAATCATGTCAATATGGAGTTCTGTTGCAGACAATTAGCTTCACTGAGAAATAGCGTTTATTAGCACAGGTGAGCTGCTGTGAACTGTGAGTGCAGCAGTATTGTTTCTGGATTGTGAGCCTAGCTGAGGCATACTGTATGGCATCACTTTGGGCCCCTCTAGTTCTGAGAAAGAGTCTCAGCTGGTGTTTAATGAAGTTTAGCTCTGAAGTCCTCAAGCTCTGAATATTTGCTTCTTTGCAGTAATTTCTTCATTTCCATAATTAAGAATGAGGGCATCACCTCAGTACGAGAATGGCAAATTACACTTATCCAGCTTAAATTCCAACTTAATTTTACACTCACTGCTAATTTAGACCAGCTTTGCCCTTGTTCCTCAAGCTTACTATGGAAAAGAAAAATTGTGTTCAAAGGAAGAAACTGCTTTAGACAAAGTAGCTGATACCTCCCTCCATCATGCTGGTCTGGAGCGTGAAATGAATCAGAGGAAGGAATGAATAGAACAACTTCATGGGGACAGAGTACAAGACTGCCCTAAAGTCTTCCCTACCTGATGAAAAATTAATAAGAACTAGCCCGTTGTTATCAATTTACATGATTAGGTTTGGACTATAGCAATAATAAAGCCTTTCAAGTCAGGCATCACAAGCATGTGAACATGGTTAGCCTGCTCGACATCTCTAGCTGGAGCTAGTTAAAAGGCAGACCTTCTGTTGACACTTTTTTCTGAACTTGAAAACATTTTTTTTTCCTTTTTTCTTTAGAAAAGTTTTGTTAGAAGAGCATAGAAGTTAAGTCTGAGAACATGTTTACTTCTGAAACAGGCTTGATACTAGAACAGCAAAGCCAAAGTGCCCAGGTTCCTGGCTACATAGCAAAGAAAATGGAAGGCTGATAACCACCGGGAACCTCAGTGTTCCCAGACCATGTGCTTATCCATGGGGACCTACGCACTACTTCCTGCCAAGTATCTCTCCAGGTGCCAGCTCAACAGGACACAGGGCTGTCAGGCATGATCTGCTCTTCGTGAAACCATATTGGCTGTCACCAATCACTTCCTTATTTCCCACGTGCTGTGACATAGTTTCCAAGAGGATCTGCTCCATGATCTTGACTGGCCTGTTTTTCCCTGTGTTTTTTTCCTTTTTATGCTCAGGAATAAAAGCTGGAGGTAGGAAGGAGGAAGGGGTGATACATGGAGTTATGCCAGTTGTCTTCCCATGTCACTGTTACATGTAATGAAGCCCTGCTTTCCTGGAGATGGCTGAATGTCTGTCTACAAATGGCAAGTGGTGAATGAATTCTCTATTTTGCTGTGGTTGCATGCACAGCTTTTGCTTTACCTGTTAAACTGTCATTATTTCAACACATGAGTTTTCTCAGTTTACCCTTCTAATTTCCTGTCCCACTGGGGGAAGGAAAGTAAGTGAGTAGCTGTGTGCAGCGGAGCTGCACACCAGGATTAAGCCATGACATCCAATAAAATAGGAGAACAACTGTTCAGTTGTTCAGAATGGAGAGTTTACATAGGACAGGAATGGATTTCGAAGCCTAAAACATAAACTGTTCTCACTGGGCACCCAATACTTTTTATTCAGGTGATTATACTTTGAGATAATGACATGATTAATTCCTATGAAGAGAAGCTCACCATCATTTAGGAATGATGGGGTCAGAAAACTGCTTTCCCTCATCAAGCTGAAGTGGGCGAACTACAGGCAGTACAAAGTATAGCTTAACTGCCCTGGAAATTGGGCAGCTCCATGAATTGAATTGGGGCTTATTAAATAATTCTTTTGGGGTTTGGTTTTTCTTTTTATTAAGTCTGGGCTTAAAACGCCAGCTGTATTGCACTGGTACAGCAGCATAAGGTAGGGCACAAGGTAGGTGTTCCCAACAAATCACAAAACCACAGATTTCCTCAGGTTTCTCCTCCTCACCAGCTTAGCTCTGTCACCTGGGGAGTTTTAACCAAAGGGTCAGTGAATCTCTGTCTCTTTCCACTTACAGAAAAAGGGCATTTGAGCCATGTGAAGAGGGAGGGGAACACCAGCTAGTAGAAATGAAGAGACTGGCCTTCCAAACAGCCCCCAAAACAGAAGTCTCAAAGAACCCTGCATGCGCCTGGCTTCCCTGCAGCTCAGTTGGTGCTGGTGCTGCAGGTATTTCACAATGCTTGTGGGCTGTTGGGTGATGTGAAAACTATTCCTCACCCATGCAGATCAACATATCTCCCTTACAGGACAGCTGTACGAGCATTGTAATTGCTTCTTCAGACTTATGCAATAGTAACACAGTGGTTCTTTTTTTCTAAATTAGACAGTCTCAGAGCTTGTCTGCCTAGCTAACAGGCTATTGAATTGTGGCAATAGCAAACTGCCCTCTTTCCACTCCTAGAATCACCATTATCCACTGATCGCCAAATGGGTTTTGCACGCCTGCCTTCAGTGTGTGCATGCCAGGGTGTGCAAAGCGGATTCCCCAGAGCAGCCTGAGGCCCGGGAGATGGCACTCTTTCCTAGCTTTTGTACGCACCTGGTTTGTGCTGCAGCTGCTAATACAGCAGTCAGAGTAAATAACTTCCCTTCAGAAGTGATAATTTTCTGGTAAAACGATCAGCAAATGGAATTCTCCGAGTTCAGAAGTCTTAGTGGAAAAATACCAGATGAGTCTGAAGCTTTACCTTCTGATGCCAGCACATGAGAACTTTTCCCTGACTTACTGAATCAATTTCTTTACTAACTGGTGGTGTAGAAATAGCTTTTTTCCTTATTGGCAAATAATTTCCTCAGCTGCTAGTTTCAGTTCAGTGCCCAAGCTTGGCTGTTGCAAAAATATTCTTGCAGATAAAAGCAAAATGTAATACTTTGACTGCCATGGAAGACACAGTGAGAGTGATAAAAAAAAGTTAAGATATATGTTGTTTGATTCGTTACCAGGGGCTTAGTGGGATTTAACCAGCTAATCCCCATGTTGGGTTTGTTATCGTACCATTACAGGGAATGTGTTCAGGTAAGGCTGCAATAGCAGAAGATAAGGCAGTCTCCGAAGGGGAGGAAGAGCACAGAAGCTGAGTTTCTGTTCACAGGTGAATGGGGGATTTGGGGATCAGGGGAACAAGTACCTCTACTTGTCTGTGCTGGTCTGGGGTACAGGCAATGCTGAGCGCAGAGACTCCTCTGTGCAATCAGGTAGGGTAACAGAAAACAGGATTTGTTTGCTTTGGTTACCCTACTCAGGTGGTAGGTGCTCGGTTTGCCAGGCCAGAGCATCCTTGCCAGAACAGCTCAGGTGTCAGGCTGCAGCAGTACACACATCTTTGGAGGCGTATGCCCTCCAATTCTGGGACCAAGCACTGCAGATCTGTGTTGAAAATTTAGGTCTCACCATGCACGAAGCCTGTACTGTTGGCCAAGGGCAAGCTAGCATTGCAGCTTGGGAAGGAGGGGCCGGTTACAGTGAAGAGGGAGATCCTATACACATGGCACAAGCAATGGCCTTTGTGCTTTCCAAAAGGCTTTGCCCATCAATGGCTTGTGGACAGAAAGCACAGAAAACTGCCAGAACCACATGAGAGGCTTCATCCAAATTCATCACCCAGGGCATGCATCCTTACCCTGCTGCTACCCGTCAAGGTGGTTCACTTGGCTTGTCTGAGAAAGACTTCTCTTCAGTCAGTTGAGGGTGGCAATCCCAGTAATACACAGCTCTACAGAAAAAGGATTGACTCTCCTCCCAGTGAAATGAACATAATTTCTCCTTTGTTAATTGCAGATACTGGGCACAGTCTGAACAAAACCATCTGCATCTGTTTCTTAATTGGACCACAGTTTTTCAAATGGGGGAAAATTAGCCACTGAGATACAAGTCTTTCCTCTGGGGCAGTTTCTTGTCTTTCAATGTTGTATCCTGTTGAGTGCTATAAGAAAAGCTAGTTGCCATACTCTGTCTCTAGCCTCTGAACCCATTAAAATAATCCATTAAAGGTAAATGATCGAGCCATTCTCTGCCCCTGTCACATGCAGTATCTGCTTACGCCATGTTCTGAAACAAGATAGTGGTAACATACAGGAAAATTAATGATGTGGTACAACCCTAACATCAGTTGAGTGATACAAGACTAATGAACTAACTATTTGGGTGTTCTGTTTTTAATAAACCTCTGTTTTAATGAGAAATTCTGAAGAAAGCTGAAAATAAGAAGATTCTTGAGGACAGTTGCAGAATTCCTGGCTTACGTGGATTGATTTCTTCCCATTCAGCAGCAGGGGAGACATAAGCTACCAAGAATACGTTTGCGATACAATCAAACCTCATTTCTATGCACATCACATTCAATACTGCATTGCAAGAGTGCTTTTTTAGACCTTGACAACTTTTTCCAAGGCCACAAGAACTGAAACAGTGTCACTGCTCCTGAATTTGTGAGTAAAGGAAAGACTACTCCATTTTTTTTCTGCGTTTTTTAACTGTCTGCACCTTTAAGAATCAAACGTTCAGACACCAGCAGAGAGAGGGAATGACCATAACAGCTGAACAAACACATACCTTTGAGCATGTAATTAGGATATTGTGTAATGTGGGATCCCCAAGAAGGCATGTACCAGACCTTTGTGGCTGGAACCTCTCCTGTTTGCTACTGAAAGTGGGTCTGCCCCTTGGGAGGTAAGTTTACTATCCATCTACTCTTACTGTTGTGGCTCAGAAGTGCCAGAGAAACCTGTTGGTCTATTCTCCCTGTGCAGTCATTACCAGTTCTGTAGTGTAAATCATGGGGTCACAGGCTAAAATGGGTTGGGAGGGACCTCTGTAAGCCACCTGGTCAAGCCCCTCACCCATAGTAGGCCAAGCTAGGGCAGGTTCCTCAGGGACATGCCCAGTTGCATTTGAGTATCTGAGGATAGAAATACCATAACGTCTGCAGGATCCTAATCTGTTGTGGGCTTTTTCCCCCTCATTCCAGCTTGTATCCATCATCTCTCATTTCATTAATGTTCACCTCTAAGAAGAGTTTGACCATTTCCTTTGTGCCCTCTCATTAGGGACTTCTAGGCAGCTGTGAGATCTCCCCTGAGCCTTTTCTTCTTAAGACTGAGCAGACCAGGCCTTCTCAGCTTCTCCTGTGTCCATAAACCATAAACCTTTTGTAAAATTTGATTAACAGTGCCTTGCCAGTTTTCTCATCTCCATTCCTGATTCACTCCCCAGTATTTCTTACAGACCACCTTGCCCTGCTAAACAGGCTGCAAAACAAATGCACTTAAAAAAGTTGTTCTTGTGTTTTCAGCACAAATGAAAGCAGCCTGGAATGGCAGTAAGATGGCAGTAGTAATGCAGTCAGCAATCCACCTCTGTGTAGTCAAACTGTTAATATCTAGTGAAAGTCACTTCAGTTTTGGTATTATTTCTGCTAACAAAAGATCTAATTAAAAAACTATTAAACATGCATCAATTAATAATTTGAGTCCCTTAGATCATTTCTGCCAAAATTAACATTTTGGCTGAATCAAAGATCTTTTAATGAACCACCACTAACAAGAATGTCTCTCTAATTAACTCAATGTCTTTAAAACAACAACGCAATTTTTGGAGCGGTTTGCTCTTATCCCTGCTTCAATTGTGATTCAGATTCTGAGATTTTGTAAGATTGGACATGCCTGTAGGGAAATTAGAAAAAAAATGTCAGACGTTAAAAGAAAAATCATAGTGAAGCTCATTTGACTTTAGTACTTTTCTGTTGTTTTTTAAATAATAAGTGGTATTTCTGGGAGTTTTAGACAAAGATGAAAAGGATTCCAACCAAGTTTGAAATTTACACTTTGCCAGAAGAACTTCCAGGTAGGAAGTGTTCAAGGGGCTGGAGACTTCTAAGAGAAAAATCACAGGTTTTGGCTAGTAAAAAGGCAAGAGGAGGTGAAAGGTATATCTCCTTCTCTGATGAACCACTAGATATCTTCATTTGGTCTGCAGTCTTTTGGACTCAGGCTATTTATCACAGTGCAGATCTTCTGGTATCAGAAAGTTTTGCTTAGATACAAAGAACTTGAGTTAGAGAAGTATCCTCATGCAAGGACAGTGCTTCAACATACATTAGGTCCTTTCTCAAGGCAGGAGGATGGCTGCATTGCTTTAGCAGGAGGTTTTGAAAGCCTTTTCTGCCTCTCACTCTTTACCTTGACAGTAGGGATGAACAAGCAGCCCACTTGCTGGTGGTGTGAGTGTCTGCGGGCAGCCCATCCTGGTGTGCTTAGCAGCTTCTAAGCTAACAATATGCTGACAGGTTGGTGTGCTGCTGAGGGATTTGTAAGACATCACGCAGCCCCCATGTGCTTCACCAGTTTAGATGGAAGGGAAATCTAGTCATATAGTAGTCTTGAGACCTCTCAGAAAACCCAGAGTCTAAGGCTCAGACTTCAAACACAGCGCATTCGCTTTCCAGATTTATTGTCCAGGTGTGCTTCTAGATTAAAGCTATTCCACCAGGTTGATAGTGATAAGGTTTTGAAGATTAGAGGTATATTTGAAGAAGTAGACAATGTTCAGACCAACAAAGAAATGCAAGCTGGCATGGAGATTTTTTTTTTTTTCCCCACAACTACTTATTTTAAATTGAGTGATAAGAGCTTTCTATGAAATGAAAGGGCTGTTAGCAACCCTTAGCATCTTGTTCAGTTCCCTAGCAAGGCATTACCATTTTCTGCTTAACACCTTGATGCTTTGATCTTGAAAATACATAATTTGAGGGGTTTCTACCCTTAAAGACATTAAGTCATCTAAACAGAAGTTTGCATAGACATTGCTGATCATTCAAGCCCTAGTTTAAGTGTAATTAGTAATCCCTTGAAATGACATGTACTTCCTTTTGTATCCTCCCTTTTACAAACAGGGTTTAGCTGATGTCAGCGCAACCATGGGTCACTTGATTGTGAAAGCCAGGAAGATTAAATACCCGTTCCTCAATAGCTCACACAGTTGGGCCCCTTGACATCAGAAAGAAGGCAGAAACTAAGATAATCTAATAAAAATTCCTACATGCACTTCTTGAATATTGCATGCATTGCAGCTAGATGAAGCCTATTTCCATGCAATCACCTACTTCTTTTCAAATTTCTTTTCAAAATCACTACAATCAATTCTTTCATAATTCAAGGTCTGCCTATAAGCATTCTTCCTAAAACTGCTCATCCATTATCCAAACACTTTTAAAGGCCTGCATTTGAAAAAAATCCCCCAAATTCACAGCTTCATTTGTCTCAGACTTTTTATTGCTGCTTGGAGAGTAAGACTTTAAGGACAGGAGCTTTACATCTGAAGAACACTTTCTAAAAGCCTATCAAACATACATGGTAAAGGTGCCTCTTCTATAATTTTCTTAAGCCCCACTGGGGCTTACGCATTATTCATGGAATAGATTACATTTTTCACATAGTTAAAATCTATTTGCAAGCAAATGCATCAAAATATTGGACCAGCTAACTTATAGGTAATGGAAAGGAGAAATAGAAAACATCCAAGCAAGGTAAGGAAAACATCTGAAAGCAGATTAAATAGTTTATCTGTTCCCAATTCCCACACAGTGTACTCCAGGGTCCTCATTCCCCACTCCTCCTTCCCACCCAGTTTGATAACTTCTGCTTTTTCACAGAACAGTAAATCAAAGCAACAATGATAAAAATGGCACAAAGAAACAGGCAACTAACAAAAAGCCTGGAATACTTTGGAAAAACTCTTCCCTTTTCTGCCAGTTCAGAATGAGCTGCCCTGATGGTTTCTTCTACTGTGATGTTGCACTTAAACAGAGAATATATGCTTGAAAACTGAGAGCATGCCACTTCTCAAAGTCTGGCTGCCTGGACTCAGGTCACTGACAGCCAGACATCCCAAGCAGTCATTGAGGTTTCAGGTCAACCATAACTCTTTGACAAGTACTCAGAAAGCTGTTGGCAAGCACCACCGCTGCCTATGGAACACGACTGCACTGGTCTTGCTCTACAACATCTTATTTTGTAAGCTGTCAAAGGCAGTCTGAGCAAGCAGCAAAGTCCCAGTGGCTTAATAATGGAGACCTTTGCAGAAAGTAGTGTAAATGCTGCAATTGCAGTAGCAAAGTCCTTGAGTAACCATGAAGTTGCGTACTGATAAGGAATGGTGTAACTTACCAGTCAAATGCAACAGGTGCTTTGACATATGACCACCAGCAAACAGTGTATTTTAACAATTGGCACCTATCAGCAGGCTTACTTTTAACCCACATTAACTGTCTGGAAAAAATGCAATTGCTTAACCCACTTTCATGAAAATTTAAGCAAATGGGTTTTTTCTCCTCCAGAAGTGGAGAGCCAGCACCCACACGTTTGGTAAAGGCAAAGTTGCCACAGATTTTAGAGGAATGTTGGTAACCATCCTTAAGCATCATCTGAGGCAGCATGGGCTTTCTGTATCACACAAGTCATTGCCATGCTTCTTTCACCACTCTGCCTTCTTCTAGTCTGATCATAGCTCAGCTGACGAGCAGTAAGTGGCTAGGAGGCAGTAATGGGATGCATGCTCCCAAAATACAGCAAATTTCCCTGTCCCGGCTCTTTAGCAGTGCAACAGTGCTGGATAGACAGAAAAGCTGCAGGGATGAAGAACCTTGATTCTTCTCAGTTGCTGTGCAAGACTGTTGACATGTCTCTTCCCCTAAACAAGAAAAAGATGCTTTTCAAAACTTTTTTCTCCTCACATCCTGCCTACATGTTGTGTGGACACATGTACCATATACCTTACATCTCTTACTTGCTGTGTCACAATTAGGAGACAACTGCATAGAAAGAAACAAAGGAAAACAAGTTTTCTGTATGACCAAGCAAAACATTTCTAGGAGATTCTGGTCCTGTTCATTTTCGATAAAATGTGGTAAAGCAGTAAAATACAGGAAGAGAGAAAAACGCTTCTTCAGACATTTTCTGTCAATTTGCAGTTAAATTCAGGGTTCTTCTGTATAATACGAACCACCAGTTCTTCGCAAAAAAAAAAAAAAAAAAAAAAAAAAAAAAGAAAACACTTCAATTTCAAAAATACTAGAACTAACTGCAGAGAAAATAACTTTAAAGCTGTGGCATAATTTCACATCTGTTGTGCAGGCTTGGCATTTACCTAGCTTTCATCCATGACCTACCAGCGCCCTCTGACATGTGATCTTTATCTTAATCTTATGAACCACCACTAATAAAATTGATGGATTTGCTGCTAAGGGTGCAACAAAGAAATGGATCACATCTGTCCTGTGCTCTGTCTGGACAGGAAAGACCTGTTTGATGACACTGGTACCTCATTGTATAAGTTTCATTTAACCAGCCTGGGCTGTGGTTAGGTTTTTAATTTCATGGCTTTCTCAAAAACAAGCTCTGAAGATTGATGTGCTGTACCTATCTCACTGAAAAGTATACAAACATGGCCAGTCAGCTGGGCTGTCTAGTCCAAAGTGTTATGATTAAGATTCAGGAGAGCTTTATTCACTTGTAATAAAACTATGTACCTAAGGCTATATTTAATTACCAGTCCCTGCTGCAATCAGCGTTGATATTTCTCCATGATCTGCTATATATTTCCTTTCAGGTGTTATGGGGGAGAGTTTTCTGGCGTTTTTGCTTCTAAAGCCTATCATTTGAGAAACGACATCTAAGGTGTCAATGGCATGTTCATTTATTCTCCTTGTAGCATCTTCCATTGATTTCTCCAAGAAAATGACCTGACCTGCCAGTCTGGAGGTTTCCAGAATTCTCTGATGCCATCAGCAGCAATCCAATTGTCATGTAAACAGTGAAATACTGTTATGACATCATTATATGCTTGATTTTGAAGAGGTTGTTGTGGTCACAGTTTGAAGCATGCATATAGAATCATTTTTAACATGAGGTCTGCAGTGAATGGACCTTCAAGTAGTCCCATTCACATCATCTCAGGCTGCAGTGACCCACACTGGGGCAGGGACAGCAGGAAGCAGAGTAGCAAGAAGTGGCTTAGTACAGTCTGGAAGGAAGTGGACAGTGGCCCTTGCAGAGAGCACAGAGGAAGAGGAGATGTGGGAATGATTCTGATGCCCACCAGAAGATGATCTTTTCAACATGCCTTGGAAAGCCCAGACTCAGAGATGATGGAAGGAGTCAGGCAAAGCTCTGATACAAGTAGACACAAATGCAGAGAACTGCGTGATAGTGCCTTAAACGACAACCCCATGCATCCCTTCAGGTCTACACCAAAGCAGCCTTTACATTTGCAAAAGATTTGCAGGTCTGAGCATATGTTTTCCTCCTGCTCTAAAGCAGTCAGAGTCCTGACAGATGACATCCAGCTTTCTCACAGACGATGAATTCAGTTCATCCTCTGTAGAGAGAGCCACTGCGATGCTGAGTGCCCCAGCATACTAGAAACGCACAGAATCAGAGCTTCCCAACACGGAGCACAGGCGGTGGCTCCCTCTGCAGGCTGGATGAGTGTTTCCGCAGTTCTTCCAAGAGTGCGTGAACAGGGGCTATGCGGGTTCCTGGTTCTCCCCTCACTCTCAGCTGCTGGTATATTAGAATAGCCCCAGTTCTGCAGACTACCTTTAGGCGCAGTGAATCTTGTTCATAGCTTAATCAAATGTCTCCAGGTTGTCCAGTCCTTTCCTACACCTGCTCTGGCAACACCAACATTTGCTTCTACGCCTTCAGCAAACGCAGTGAATGTGAGGGTCTAAAAAATAATTTTAAAATGGAATGTTTAGAGCATCTTGTCTGCCATTAAATCGCTTTAAGGTCCCTTCCAACACTAACCATTCTATGATTCTATGATTAGCAACCCCATCATGGTAGGTTAAAAATATTCCATCGTCTGTTGCCTATATGACTGGTACTGAAGCTTAATATTCTTGCTGCTAAGTACCCTGCTCTTGCATGTGCTATCAGACTGTGTCCTTCCTGCAAAACTTGTGAAACTAAACTCCTGCCAAACTTCCCAAAGATAAAACAGAAGCCAAGACCCTGTTGTATTCCTCCCCTCTGGTATGGATGAGGTGACATGGGAACTGCACAGCACGGAAAGACAGGCTGAGATAGAAATTCTCTGCTTACTTGCTGGGCACTGCAGCACCGCATGAGCTGGGCACGTGCAGAGTCTACCGTGCTGTTTCTGCTGTATCTGCACAAACAGATAAGCTCAGTTTTACACTGTCACTGACTAAGGGTGTAAGACTAAGTACATCTGTATATGTATACACACATAGACACATTCCTTCACTCCTCTAGCAAGAATTTTATGAAGGGGTAGGCAGAAAGAAGCAGAGTCTTTCCTTTGCCTCAGACTTTGAGACATATGAGGATATATACGTAGGTTCAGACATTTTTTTACAGAGCAGCTTTCTATGGAGGCAAGATGATCCACATGTGTTCTTTCACTTCTATTCATGGCAAACCTGACCTTTATCCTTAATGCAATTCATGAAGCATTAGCTGTTTTAATTCTACTTCAAACATCAGCTCTAATGCAAAATTTTCTGTATGAACAGCAGACTGAACCTTGTGCTGAAGGAGCAGAAGACAAAAGAAACTAGGTGCGAGTGCTAATGAATGAATCAATCAGCCAAGAACCCATACCACCAAGGGGAGACAGCAGCATCTGCTGATTAGAACGAGACATGAACAATTGATAGATAGTAGGCTCTTTTTTTGTCTTTTGCATGTACTTTTTGTGTGGCTTTCATAGATTACGTTATTCATACAACACAACAAATACCCTCAGTACTTCCTTTGTCTAGGTCCTGCTGTGATTTCCCCCTTGCTCTGAAGCTTCAGGCTACATGGGCTGCCAGAGGCAGCCGCACCTCTGCATGTGAACCTGCAAAGTCCTTCACCTGCAGAGCACAAATTTCTCATTTTCTTACAACAAATAATATTAAGGATAGGCCCTTTTGAAAATTGTTTTAGAATCTTAGTTCATGTGACTGGAAACTTGAAAAACATTTTATATTACTCACTGTTTCCATTTGCTAAACACATATCCTGCTCTGGTTTACAAACAATGTGAAGTCTAAGGGAGGGCAATGAAAGGCATGACATTTCTGTTTAACCTGTGAAGAACAATTGGTTTGGCATTATTCAGATTTTTACAATCACTCAGATTTTAGAGGCATTGAAATTCAGTATATAAATGTTGGTACAATGAATCTGCCATCTTTATTTTTCAATTGTTTTTCAATTCCCTTTTACCACTGTAAATTAAATAGGACTCTAGGAGAGTTAATAAAGATAGCCAGATGTAAAACAAAGAGTCATGGAAATACTTAATTGATTTAACTGTGAATAAGAGAATCCATGTCTTCACATGAATTTAATCTTAATGGAAACTTTAGGATTTGCTGTCAGATGTTTGCACTGGAAGACTTGCCTTCCAGCTCAGCACAACAGTCTGAAGCCAGGCTAGCGTGCTGGAAATCCATGGTAGCAGACCATAGATCACACTGTAGCAACGTCCTGGGTATAAAGGAACACATTTTTCAGTCTGATTTTTACACTGATTTTGAACCCTAATTATGACAAAAGGGGCTGTTGTTTAAACCCGCAGAGCTCTTGTACATGCAGAACTACAGTAACTGGCTTCGTTCTGACCTGGTCTTTCTTCTTAAGCCCAGCAAATTAGCATGTGTTCTGTGACCAATCTAGGTATGTACTTACGCTGCTCAATAGGAGACAGTCTCTTTTTGCTATGACAGAGCAAAAAGCTGAAAAAATGAGCAGGTGTATTTTTCAGACAAGCACTGACACTTCCTTTGTGTTCAAGAGCCACAGGCTTAGCTGGGCTTTTTCAATGGTTTTGAGCTATAGGGTTTCTCTTGAATGATTTTTTGAAGCCACTGAAACAGATTGCCCAAAGAAGTAGTAAATGCTCCATCCATGGCAGTGTACAAGGCCAGGCTGGAGAGAGCCTTGGGTGACATGGTCTTATTGTGAGGCGTCCCTGCTCATTGCAAGGGGGGTTGGAACTTTATGATCTTAAGGTTCTTTCCAACCCTAACTATTCTATGACTCTGAAGTCACAAGAGAGAAAAACCTTACCCTTTCAAAAAAAGCTGCCTCATTTAATAAGACTTTAAAAACAAACCAGGTGCCATAATACTGTGAGACTTAGGACTTAGTAGCTGGAGCTGCAACAAAGCTTGCAGCAGAGAAGGCAGCAGGTGTGGGACAACAATTGATAGGTGCTAGTTTTTACTGCTGGGAAGCACCTGTTAATCTTAAAGCCTAGCTTGACAGAATGCAGTCTCATGACACATAGAGATATTTCAACCTGTTTGTCATTAGCTAGTTTGGCTACCAGAAGCAAGACAGCAATGGGCTAATCACAATGTTTCTGTGGTCTGAAAACCAGTAAGCTAACCCAGGAAGAACACTACATGAGGAAGGGCTTCTTCCAGGATCCAGGCTACTTTCAACCTGGCTGGGTATTGGCATGTAGCACCGTATAGCTTTGATCTTTTTCCTGGAGGTCAGAAAACATACATTTAGTGATAACAGCAGCTACTCACTGTCCAGTTTTCCCCCTGTGTGGGGACAGATAAGGAAAATCCTACAGTGGGACAGTGTCAAAGGCTTTGCACAAGTCCAGATAGATGATGTCAACTGCTCTGCCCCTGTCCATCAGTTTCGTAGCCCCATCATAGAAGGCCACCAAATTGGTCAGGCAGGATTTCCCCTTAGTGAAGCCATGCTTGCTGTCACCAACCACCTCCTTGTTTTTCATGTGCCTTAGCATGCCTTCCAGGAGAATCTGCTCCAAGATTTTGCCAGGTACAAAGGTGAGACTGACTGGTCTGTAATTCCCCAGGTCATCCATTTTCCCCTTCTTGAAAATGGGGGTTATATTTCCCTTTTTCCAGTCGTCGGGAACTTCACCTGACTGCCATGATTTTTCAAATATGATGGCCAGTGGCTTAGCAACTTCATTCGCCAGCTGCTTCAGGACCCGCGGATGGATTTCGTCAGGTCCCATGGACTTGTGTGCATTTAGGTTTTTAAGGTGGTCTCGAACCAGATCCTCTCCTACAGTGGGCCTAAGGTCTTCATTCTCACAGTGCCTGCTTCCGCCTTCCAAGACTTGGGTGGTCCGGTCAGAGACTTTGCCAGTGAAGACCGAGGCAAAGAAGTCTTCAAGAACCTCAGCCTCCTCCAAATCCTGGGTAGCCAGTTCTCACGATATCTTCCGGAGGGGGCCTACGTTGTCCCTAGTCTGTGTTTTATTCGCTACGTACCTCGCAGATAAGGTCACAGATAAGTGTTTTAAAAATGGCTTGATTCCCCTTCTAGTTGTTCAAAGATCTCTTTTTCAGCTTGTGGAGAATGTGGCAATTAAATTTGAAGTTGTTAAGAAAAAAGGGAAATGGGAACTTTTCAGCCATTATCATCAAGTAATTACTGAAGGTTCATTACTTACCGGAGCTATGCTTCCTGTAATATAAACCTGAGCAAGCAGTGAACATTTTGAGCAGATTCTGGATGACCCTGCGTTACCTGTGGCTGAGAGAAAAGGAGGGGAGGACACAGGTTTGGCTTTTTTAGTTGACTTACTCTGCTGACCAGCTTTTTCCTTATAGTGCTCAGAGACTGGGATGATGGAACCCCTTCAGTTCCAGCACATCCTTTAAAGTCCCTTTAAAACTTAGAAACAACTATCAAGACTTCAGCTGTAGCATAATAATATATTGTAATAATAATTTGGACAGCAGCATGTCTGTGAGGGTAAAGAGTTTTCTTCCTCTCCTTTCCTCAGTGCAGCTGTGTCTACTGTCTCTGAAAGACTGCCACCTTGCTATTAGTGATCTGGAGGAAAATTATCCATAGTGTTAAGCTCACTGACTTCATCAACTTACATGTAGGATGAATTTGACAGTTTCCATGTGAATGATTATCAGAAGACCTGCTGGCCTCATGTATTTTATAGACACACATCTTATATAGGCAGTGAATTGCGCTTGGTCTCAGCTGTGACCAAAGGTACCACAGATTGCTGTGGACTAAACGATGCAAAAAGGAGTAGTCTTACTTTCATCCCTTTATATACAAATCTGGCAAGCAGAGCATATTAATCTAGTTGAAAAATGACTGATCTACTTTTTAATTTGTTGCCTTACTGTCACTGCAAGTCTATTTAATAATCTATTACAAAATGAAGTCTCTTATTTTTCTGCAGTGACAATGTCTAATGTACATCTGTTATCAAATTAAATGGACGAATCAAGCATAATTCTTGCCCAATTAACTAGAAGGCTTTGGCTGTTATTTTGTCATGGTCTAGTGAATTTTCAGCCTGCTAAGACAAATTAATATATGCCCAACTACGGCATATACCCCAAGAAATAACTTTCAGTAGTGTGCATTCATGCCAGTCTTGTGCAAGAGGATTCCAGTGAAAGCAAAACCATGGGTGCAAGAGATGAGATTTTTCGGATAAAAAATACATGTTGCTTTGGGATTTTGTCACAGATTTAAACTTTCTCATGCATGCCAAATTTCCGTCTTTCAAGGTTTTTTTTTTTTTCAGTTGAGATTGTTGATTTTAGACTAACAGATAGACTATAACCACATGACACTGCCATCTACTAGGTAAGATGCTGAAATACCAGAAATATTTGTATATTAGAAAAGAAATCCGCATACTTGACCTCTAAGATAATTTTCTTTGTTTGTGCCAAGTTTTCACATTTTTAGCTAACTGCTGAGCTTAGCAGAAAACATCACTGATTGCATGAAAAGGTCAAAGTAAAGATGCTGTGTTCAGTTGAAAGCATTGATATTTCGCTTTCACAAAAACATGTTTTAAGCTGTGTCCCCCTAATCCATGCTGCCACTGCAAACACACATGCACAAGCACTTTTTCCCTTTATCATGGAAGTGGATTGTAAATAAACCCGTTCTGGTATGGTAAACTATATGAGTCGCACTTATTTGTTATTTCATGTATTCTCCTTGCATCCAGATATTTACTGTTTGGAGCTAGCTGTGGTAGCTGAATTTTCAAGTGGGTGAATGCAGTAAAGGTTCTCCCTAGAAAGTGATGCTTCACCTTTATATGTATTCCCACAGAACAGGCAGCAAAAAGAGACATCATCATTACTGCCTCATAACAAATGCTTTGCACATCCTACGATACTTCTGATGAGACCATTTCTGAAGCTACCACTCTGCAGGAAGAAGTACCCATTACGTGACACTCTGAATTAATGCTCTCCATTTATAGACTGACCCCATGTGTCGAGGAGCATTGTATAATGAATGATGTTGCATAATTGAAGCTGAAAACTGGAGCACAAAGTATGGACAAGAAGAAGTCACTGGCAATGTGAAAGAGCTCTTCCAGCTTTGCTTATATGTCTTTTCTTATAAACGTGAGCTCAACTTAAACAGTAATTCAAAAGCCTCATAAAAAATGTTCAGTCCATTATACTGATGTGACAATGATGATGCATTGCTATGTACAAAGTTACTGCCTTGCCATAAAGCTGTATGGACTTGTCAGGATCATTAAGTGACTTTTAGCCTCATAGTACCTCTAGCATTTTAAGAAGGTGTCCTCTTTCCAGTTTTCATAGTGGAGAACTGAGGTTCAAGTTTGCAACAGTTGCCTGGCCACACTCGCTTTTATTCAGGTCTCTCTTTGATGAAGTATTTCAGGAGCTATGGAGCAGGCTATGCAAAGCTGTAATCAAAAGGCTCGCATCAGCCTTTTCACAGTGATGTGCGTATGTGTGTTTTTAAACAGCTGAATCAGGGAGCTTTCATGCTGTTACTTTCTGGCTAAGAAAGGACATTAGCCCTTCTGCTCAGCACCTGACTTTCTAGAGAACTACAGGCCGATAAACTAATAATTCAGGACTAATATGTGCTGGTCCATAGGACACATTATTTCATCAGGAATTATTTTTTGGGTGATTTCTATAGTGCAAATATGAATATCAACTCTTGTGTATCCATGTATTTGTTTAAACAGTGTGATTTCATGTGTATAGATTTCATTTAGGGATGGGTAAAAACCAGATAGTCGTGTGTCCTGCTGTGTTCTTTGTAACTTCAAAAGTCTAAATTTGGTCAAAATTTTCTGTCACTGTAGTAAATAAAAAATATATCAAAAAAACCCTCAGCATCTTACTGAACTTTTGGCCAGAAGCTCAATAGGGTTTTATGGTATTGTGAGTCTCCTTTTTCCCACCCTGCTCTGTGGTCCTGAGCTCCCCAGATGCTCTGATCAGGCCAAAAGGGCAGGTCCTTGTGGTACTTCTTCCTGTAGCAGATACCTCAGCATAAGGAGACATGGAACACCAGCCTCATGCCAGTGAGCTCACTTACACAGCCACTAGCCAAGTGAAAGAGAAAAAGCGTAGCCCCTTTGGTGTCCTTCCCTCTGAAGAGCTGGAGCAGGAATTCTATGCAGGCATCTGTGCCTCGGTCCTGCAAAGGGTCAGGAAAACTGATGGAGCAGGGCAGGGGTGCAGAGTGGCTCATGACAGGGCTAAGCTCTGCAGAGAGGGGCAGAGAGGAGTATGAGATTCACATTGCATCTCGCAGGATAACTGTGGCTCCTGATCACCTTGGCATCCAGTGGCATCCAAGGTTTTGGCAAGTGGTATTGCCATGGCATTGGTATAATGGTAAAATGCTTATCACTGATCTCACTGCATTCAATGGAGAGAAACAGGGAATCTCAAAACTGGCTGATGCAAAGCCAGACAAGGGATTTGCCAGGTCTGATGATGCAGCCACCTCTCCTCTTACTCACAGCTTGCTTTCAGAGCCTGCTACTAAGCAGTTTTATGCTGAAAACACAGCTTATATTTTCTTAACATACTAAGCCATGGCCCCTAAGGGCTAATAAATTTGGGAAATATAATAATTTGTAAATAAAACCAATAAAAATTGCATAAGTTATTTATAATCAAGATAGTTATTACTGTATACGTAAGTGTTAGGTGATTATGTCAGAAATTATTTCTTGTAGGTATTCAAGCAGTAACTGAAAATGGCTTTGATTGATTGGATTTTATCATTTGATGAAATAAACCTATGTATGAAAAGACCTTTTTGTCTGAAATGACTTTTCTTCAGAAACAAACTTTGCTCATATATTTTTCCCTAGTGACATGAAAGAAGGACTATGTGGTGGCAAAAGTCTGCTTTCTGTACCTGATTCCACACAGGTTCCAGTCTAGATGAAAAAAATGCTAGAAAATAAGATTGCTGAAGGTCAGACCTTCATAAAACTCACTAAGCATACAACAGCAGTCATTAAAAATCAGCATAAATGAACAGAGGCAATAATGCAGATTGCAAAAATGTAGCGTCTACTTTACAGAAAAGAAAAAACCTTCATAAGATCCACACAATAATCTATGCTCATTAACCTATCCTATTTAATGAATTCTTATTAAATATGTCAATTACCACTTCTATTATGTCAACTCAAAATGCTAATCAGGTAATTAATAATTTAAATTTTGTTTTATTATCAGACCTTTAACAGTGGGCATCAGATGAAAGCAAAGGGTGAGTCCCAGTGGAAGGGAAGTGAGCAGTGAATAACTGAGCAGAAGTTCTGGGCATTGCACTGTGGTTTTTTTGGTGTTTTTTATTTTTTGCATAATTGATGCCCCAGTGTCACAGAATATTAGACAAGCGGGTATGAAACTGAATGTCAGTCTTGACAAAGGTGTATCTATCATTGTCTCAGAATCTTCCAGTGAGGAAAACCTAACACATTTACAGGAAATCAGCTCCAGATCAATCTCCTTTCTGTAAATTAGCTTTTCCTATAGTCTAAAGAAAACCTCTCATCCTGTACTTCATGACTGAAAGTTCACCATGACTGAAAGTTCATGACTTTCAGTCCCATCCATTCACAACATGGAAACCAGCTCATTTCATTCCTCTCTGCAACATACTGTTCTTACAGAAAGACTGACTTGGTTTCTCACTTCAGTCTACTTCCCACTTAAAACCTCAATTTCCTCTATTTGCCCTCAGACATCCTAAGTTGTAGACCTGAGCTTGTATTTGTTACTTTTGTCCTAATTATGTCTTCTCTGAAACCTGAATCTCAAAAGTGTTTTGGCTGATGTGTACCCAGTACTGACCACAGTTACAGGATTACTTTTTTGTGCTTTGTACACTGTATGCTCAGATACATTCTCCATGAGAAAGTTTACCTTTTGAAGATGCATGTAGCACTGTCAGCTCATAATCATCTTCTGATTTACTAGAAGTAGCAGCTCCTTTTTCTGCATGGTGCCTTTCTTCTGCTGTTTCTTTGCACAGATTATTATCCCTAAGTCAGAATTGGATTTCATTCAGTATTTTGGGGCCATAAATCCAACTGATCAACTTTGTTTTAAATTCTGATCCTGTTCTTTTATGGTCAGAATACTCTTAGAGTTTAAGAAGAGTGTTTTCTATGTAATCGTTAATGTCTTCTTCTACATAATTAGTGAAAACAATGAATAGTTCACAAGAACTCTGTCAATCCCTACCTAGTACTTATGTTTAGTGCCACAGTGACCTGTTGCTATCTATTCCCTAAGTAGTTTATACAAACAATTTTGAACCCTCTTATATTAGCTTCATCTAGACTCTATTTCTTACTCAGCTTGCAAGAAGGTCAGATGAAATAGTGTATAGAAGCTTACTGGAGTCTAGTAATGTCACATTACTGATTTTTTACTTTTCTTTGGACTTGTTACATTATCAAGCAAGTAAATTAATAGTTTTATATGGTATGTTATTTAGAAATTAATCTTGGCTCTTCCTTAAACTCTTGCTATTTTCCCAACATCTGTAGCTGTTTGTTAAGTAATTAATTCCAATAGTTTTCCTGGCTCTGAAGTTGAACACAGCATCTTCCAGTTTCCCAGCACTTCTTGTGTCTCCTGTTGGAAGATGATTCTGTAATTATTCACCTTCCATCTTCTGAAATGTCACCTGCCCTCAACAGGCATTCTCAAAGAAAGACAACTCTGATTTTTTGAAATTATTTCAGCCCATTCTTTAAATTCTTACAACAATTTTCATCAGGCCCAGCTGGGCTGAGAAAAATGCAGCAGTCTTTCCTAAACTTTTCCTTTTGTATTTTAACTGGAGTTCTTGTCCTTTTGATGCTGGTCTGAATTCAGTTAGTAATCCATTTACAGCCACATTTTCTGGTGAAAAGTGGAGTTAAAAAGACACTGAAACATTTCTGCCCTTTTCCTGCCATCCATCAGTAGCTTTAGCTTGCTGTTGAGAGCCATTCCCCCGCAGGGAAGCTAAAGAGAAAAGGACAAGGGTCCATACTGAGTATCTGTCAGTCTTTCTACTTACTCTAATAGACTGGTTCAAAATAAGGTGCTATTCATCTACGCAGAAGTGAGATAAAGACCTTAACAAGCATAAAGGAAAATGAGGGAGATTCTGGAGAAATTTCACTCTTAAGGTTAGAAATATGAATGCATAAATATAGGTTCCTCTCTCTCTTTTCTGTTTCATTTTCCAAACAAGATTAAAAAGGGTACTTTTTTTTTATTTCTCCCCTCTTTGGAAAGTGGCCAGAGGGGGATTGAAAGGTTTAATTTCAATGACATTATGCTTCCCATGTTAAAAATAATGGGAAAAAAAAAGGAAGAGAGAAGATGAGCATCATCTTCCAGTAGTATGATCAAAGCATCAACTGATTCTTCAGTTCGAAAGATAAAGGACCTAAGTCTGAACCAATGTGTACAGATTATATATTCCGACTAATTTTATCCCTCTAGCCCATGGCAGTGAGAGGAATGCTAGAAAATTAGCTGATATTAGTGACAAAATTTCCCAGAAAGGAGTAATGAAAAGTGATACTTGGAATATCATTCTTTTCAGTCTGCTTATTCATCTTCAAAACATCTTTTCAACTGAGAAGTAGCTTAACTGTGTCACTTCAGAGTGTGCATGTAATGACCAAAAAGTCTTTATGACAACATTCCCTAATTTATTTTTCATACCTATTTTTATTATGTAATGCATTGAAAACCCATCTTACTCCTTATATCTTGGGCTGATTGAGAAGGTGGTAACAAGCAGACTGTTAACAAGAACTGAATTACAACAAAAGTTAACCATAATTATTCCCCAGTCCTTAGAGTTTAATAATCCTTGGGGCTCAGTACTGTAGCCAGAATATATGCAGGGAAAGAAGAATCATAGAATCATAGAATAGTTAGGGTTGGAAAGGACCTTAAGATCATCTAGTTCCAACCCTCCTGTCATGGGCAGAGACACTACACACTAAACCATGTCACCCAAGGCTCTGTCCAGCATGGCCCTGAACACTGTTGGAGATGGAGCGTTCACAGCTTCCTTGGGCAACCCATTCCAGTGCCTCACCACCCTCACAATAAAGAACTTCCTCCTTATATCTAACCTAAACTTCCCCTGTTAAGTTTTAACCCATTACCCCTTGTCCTATCACTACCAGCCCTAATGAAGAGTCTGTCCCCAGCATCCCTGTAGGCCTAAAAAAATTTAGTCTGAAAATATTTGCCTAGTATCAACAAAAGAATTATGACCATGAAATGTATGTAATAACAAGCTGTTTCTCAGAAGCAGTTACAGTGTGGTTTTCCATTAGAAAACCAAAGTCATAGTCTTCTATTAAATTAAACCTCCTACTTTCTTCCTAATAATCAAAAGCAACAGTAGGTCTTAATAACAACACAAACATGGTGATAAAACAATTAGGATGGATATAAGTTTGATGTAAACATAGTTGAATGATATGAACAGCTGCTAAGACTGTCTAAAGATTTTGCTAATTGCAGGTTGGAAAGTATTGGAAAATGAGTAAAGTACAGGAAATATTACATGAAGGAAAGGAGAGAAAAGGATGATTCCATAGCAGTTTTCCAGGCCCCTGTTGCAGGATAGCAATTATAACTTGTCATTCTTCTATGATGCAATTTGAAATTTTTTAAATAAAAACTGTTTGAAATGACTAGGGAAAGTTTCCTGAACTCAGTTTCTACCAAGTCAAATCTGTGGGCTTCTGTACTAACTTTGGATGGACTTTTCCTAAGCAAAACTAGCTAAAATAACAAGTACTTAATTGCTCATCTTCAATCTGAGACATCAGAGTGTGTGCAGGTGGTACAGCACTCTTCTGCAGCCCAAAAATGGGAAGCCAGAGTCTCTGCTTGAGGAGTGTGCTCTGCACTCTGCTGCTTACTGAGCATGTACAGATGTCCATCTGAAGAAGACTGCTTCTTTTATAATGAGGTTTAGACTATAAACTTCTTTTTGCAAAGGCAGCCTACCACCCCACAGGACAATCCCTGGCCCAGTTCACAAGCTGCCTTAATGGAAAATTAGTGCATATTTAAAGAAAGTACCTATCTGAGGAGCTGAGATGTTAAACAAGTGTGGCAATTAATGCCAAGCTGCAGTTTGCGTACAGTAGACATGTTTCCATTAGGAAATGAACTGAGTGAGAAATTATTAGTTTCATATGGCCCACCTGATGCTCAGCATGCAGTTTCTTTTTCCTGTCAGTTGCACAAAACATTTTAATGCAGTCCACTCTTCAAGAAATTTGCAAAGAATACCCCTTCCATGATGTACCTTATACATAGTTACATCCAACCAAGGAATCCGAAACTTCACAGCTTAATATTCAAAAAGCAAAAGGTTAAAAGATATTGCTATTTATGAGATGCAATGAGGAAAAAAATATTCTTGTGCAAGGTGCCTAGATTGAACTGGCAGGCAGATCAATGTATTATCCAGCACTTGAATGGAGGAGCGGTGTATTTGTTTCCTACAGAACTGCAATTGTAAAAATGAGTCAGAGAATCAGTCAGTCCATACTTTTATGAATATTTATTATCTTGCCATATGGATCCTGCGTCTATTTATAAGATCTTTTAAATATTCAGTACCCTCTAAAGATGCCTACAGAAATGTAGAGGCAAGCTCTTTTTATATACCTCATTCTATTATATGAAATATTTTTTTCATAATAAAGTAGAAAGAATATTAGAATTATTTCTAAATTGAAAGCGGATATAAAGAGAATAATAAATGACAAATTGGTGCCTTAAACAACTCTTTTTCATACTGAATTATCTCTAGTCTTACTGAAATTTTGCAAATCAGATATTTAAAATAAAGGGGATTGCACTTTTATAGGCTGTGCTTTTGACAACTTTTTTGGTTTTTTTTTTTTTGTTTTTTTTTTTTTTTTGTTTTTTTGTAAAAACCTAGGAAGAAAGACTCAATCACAAAAATGTGTTCTCTGCTCAAAGGTTCAGTTACACTTTGATTGAAAACAATACCATCTGGTTGCTAGGTGTCCTAGTTTCCTTGTGAAACACGTCGTATTACAGATGATGTTAAGAGCCCAAGCTATAATAGAGCATGTTTAACTCTTTTTGCTGCAATGGTGGTAAGAAACAATTTGAGCCCTGGGAGGACCCAGAGCCATAGGTCAGCCTTGTTCCTGGACTCATTTTTCACATAACTGAGCTTATTAAGATTTGTAGTTACTTTAACTTCTATCACCTTTCAGAGCAGAGGGGGTTATTGAACTGTGTCATGGTCTAATTGTACTTTGTGTAACTCATGATCCACCCCTGCTGGACCTCCCATGCTCGTGTATATGAACCGAAGAAGGCATCACTCCTTAATTCAGAATCTGTGAAGGAGGCCTTCAGTGGCTGCAGTGTGTTCCACGTTTGTATTTCAGCAGTGGGTAAAGGGGGGTCTTATTCATACCACAGAGTATTAATTTCTTATAGAAAAAAAAAAAAAAATTCTGTAAATTCTCATGTCAATTGGTGTTACCTTAATGATTTAATAAGCATAAACTGTGAATGTATCAGAGGAGTCATTATCTAAAACCTACTTCACAACAGTATTTATAGATACAAGATTGTGAGTTAAATCTGGAGGTCATGCTATTCAGAGGCTTTATGTTGATTTGCATCAGCTTAGAGATCTTGTCCTTTGGATGAATTCCACTGTACATCAGAGAGGAAGGTACCCATTTTCCCAGGAGTTTGCCCAACTGAAAGCTATAGATCAAACTATGCAAGCTCTAAAAAGCAGCACTTTTGCTGCTGGTTTCAATTCAAAAGGTAGCAGGAAGAATTTTTTTTCTATTCAATTGTCCCTTAGTTTAAAGCTCAGTAATTCACCTTAATTACAGACCACTTTAAGCCTGAATCAAGTCTCTTAAGTACAGAACTTTAAATTGCTACATGTCTTTAAAACAACTGTCTTGATTTCTGAAAGTCCAGATTAAAGAACATAAAATAATACTGCAGATCTTTCTCCCCCCCCCCCCCCCACTTCTCTTATTTTATACCAACATAACTTCACTGGACCTGTCCATCATCCACACTGGTGACAGAGTAAAGACAATCACGTATGCTCTGCAGGTATATGAGGGAAGAGATAGGTGACTAAAGTGTACACCTTTTGTTACATTCAAAGCTGGAGCAAGAGGAACATATTTTTCCAAAATACAAACCTCCACCAACCAACCAACCTGTCATCCCAATTGCATCATTTTATACCATCTTCTGCCCATCAGCTGTGAATTTAACCCCACTAGCAGCTGCTGTAACTTCAATTCAGGAGATCAGCAGAGCTATAACTGGGAGGAAAGAGCTTGGAGGTACTACCCAGGTACCAGCAGTGATTTATAGCAGATTACCTTGGGTTAGACTCATATGTCACCTGAATTTGGGTGTCCATATGTGAGTCTGGTGTTCAGCTTCTTTTCCAGGCAGTGAAGCCAACTGGAGCATACTAAACGCTTCAGCTCATACCCAGCCTTGGTTCAACTGTGCAGATGTAGGGACCTAGCTAGCACTGTGCAAGGTCCCTTTGGTTTCCTTCCTGGCTTAGCTGCTGCACCAAACATATGGGGTCATCCTATTGGCCCTGTACTATGCTTGAGAGTCAACTAAGGGCACTTCAAGCACTCTAGGGCTCTTCAAACAACACTAGAGAATCTATGAATCACGGCCCTTTGTTTCGGGAGCTGAATAACCCTCCTGACTTCTGTGTGTGCATTACCTAGGGGTTCAGTTTGGTTCCCAATCACACGTGCGCAAAGGTACTTGTGATGCCATGATGTATACCCATGGGCTGGCAAGTGGGGCAAGGATGTCTGCCCTTCTGAAAAGATAGCTGCAGGGGAGAGGAATCCTGGTGATCCTTGAGACATGCAGCTGAGGGCACCTACCTCATCCCCTGCATTTCCTCAGAGGCATCAGAGACACCTCTAAGCTGTGATAAGGCTTACACTGACTTCTACTTTAGTGTCCAAACTTGGAGCTGAATTCCACCCTATCTGACAGTTGAGCAACCAAATCGGTGTGGCAGGGAAGCATTTTAACTGTGTATCCTAAATCAGGGCTGGAAAAGTTAAGAACAGTAGTATGGGCAGCTACCACGTATGGGTTCTCTGTCAAGCGGCATTTTAGGGCAGTGCCTTCCTATCTTCAGCTCTGTCTAGAGGCTCTTTGTAGTCCCTATAGAGTGTTCACACAAAAGCAGTAGACTGGTTATCAAACAGCTTTAAACTGTTAAATTTGTCATTTCAAAGTCAAAGGAAACAGTAAATCACTTAACTCTAAGCAGGTAATCCACTTTGGCAAGTATGTCTTTAAAACACAAACACAGGCAAAGCAAGAAGGAAATGTAGCTCATACCAGGTTAGTACTGTGATATATTGTCTCATTTTTTAAACAAATAAAATATAAGAATTACATTAGGACTAAAATAAAATAAAATATTAGGATTAAACAAAAATTAACCACACACAGTAACTGGAAACCTAGTAACGTCACAAGAACCAGAACGTTTTACTAGCTGTCATCATACAGTTTCTGAAAAATCCATGACAAGCTCATACTTATCCCCCCTTTTAATGAACGAAGCCCTGTTAAAGAGTCAAGTGCACTAAAGGCCTCATAGCAGCTTTCTGACAAGACTTTCAATTTCAGAAATTTTATGATAAGCGAAAGCTATATAAAAATGATGATAACATCCACTGTTTCTTTTTTTTTCCAAATGGTTCTTTAAAATATCAGCCTCATTAAAACAGCTGCAGACATCTTGTAAGATCCATACTGAAATGCCTTCCAGGCCAATTTCTCATTTGGATCCCCAAGACTTGCACTTTGCCAGAAGGATTGCAGAGTCTGCATGATATTTGTTCATTTTTAATTTTAACATTGGCATCACCTCTTGAAGAGAAGAAACAAAAAGGACAACCCTTGGGGATACAGTTATTAATAGCAGTGTGTCAAATCTGCATTTTAGTAAGATGAAAGGTGGTTTGAGTACTCTTAGGTACTTTGGATGCCAATGATCAGTGCTCACTTACTGATGTATGGCATTTGTACAATGGAAGCACACAATTATGTGACTCTGGAAGGACATTTCCTAGCAGTAGGAATGATATAAACATAAGTTTACCTAAAGCCATGTTCTTCAGTTTTGCTTTGCTGACTTTAACCAAGATAAAATCTGCAGGTCTCAAAGTACTAGCACACACATGGAAATGTCTTCAGCTGTGGCATCTAAAGAATACTGTAAAGTTCATTCTCCAGGGCTGCTCAGCAAACCTTCATGTCAAGGGGAGGTAAGGAACAGAAGGGTATTTGAGGCCTCATAAAAAATCCCTGAGGTTGTAGCACAACTTTCCATACAGTAGAGTGCAGGTGGTCGGTGTAGACATACCAGATGTTGTTGCAGCCCAGTGGGAAAGAGAAGAAAGCTAAATTCAGGCATTCCCTGGCTGCCTCCTCAAGAGCTCTTTGCATTATTCCAAGCTTCCATTTAGCTCCTGATAGCGATGTCTCATGTGACGCTCCCTGGGGTGTTGGGACCTCACTGGGAGAAAGCAATTTAAACCTGCCCAGCAGTGCTTACCACCCCAAGAGAGATGAAATATGAAAACCAGCAATTACAAAACCCCAGATGTTCAGAATGCACTAGAAATAAGAACTGAAAAATACCTGTCCTTTTCACAGGGCAAATAGTGGTTTGGTGTTCTTCTAACTCACTGTTCACCCTTGCCTATATGCTTTCCACCTACACCTTGTCCTCTTCTAGAGGCTTGCCGTAAGTCTGGGAGAGACTGAACAAGATGTGATAGTTGCTTACATGCTGTTAACAACCAAGGGCCTGAGCTTAGCCACTTCTGTTCTTTGGAAGAGATCACATCCTTGGTCCTGCTGATAAGAGACAAAGAGCAAGGAGTGATCCAGTTTTTGTTCGTCAACTGTCCTATGTAGCTGTTTCTTAGTGTTGTGTTTTTCCTTTGCCTTCCAATAGAGCTGCCACCTCTGTGGGGCTCCATGGTGTTTGAGCCTCTCCTCCTCATCCCAAGGTGCTAGTTTCCACACATCCCTCCCAAGCTTATTACCCCATGAGGCTGTGCCAGCAAAATGACCTTCTGCGGCTGGCACAGGGGGATGGTATCCCAGCACAGCCAGCCAAGAGCTTCCCACGGCAGCAACTCCCATGAATCAATAAGTGTCATCACTCCTTAGAAAAGCCATCAGTAAGGTTAGCAAGTATGTGAATTTCTTGTGAAACACCGCCCTCCAAAAAAAAACCCCTCACTTCCACAATAAGCTTGGGCTTGCATTCAGAACATATATAAATACCTAGACTTCTTATGAGAGGCAGAGAGGGGCTGGAACATCACTGCACCGAAAGGAAGGTAGGAGGAGAAACACTAGTAGGAGCATCTAACTTCTGAACAATAGTGTGACACAGCAAGGACAGCTTACACGCATGTTCATTTTCATGGCAACACATTGCTCTTGGCACCCCAGATGACAGTGCGGCAGACTCTGCTACTAAGCATACTATTCATATGTGGCCATTTTGACTCTACTCGCTTGATTGCTTTTACATCAGATGGAGTTCTTAGTGCTCCAGAATGAAGAAATACGTAGATGATTTCATGAGAGTAGACAGAATGCATCTTAGGAGGAGGCACTGAATTTGATAATAGTAGCAGGGGTTTTGTGTTGGTTTGTTTTGGGTTTTGGGGTTTTTCTGAGTTAATTTATAGCAATTTATAGAAATAATATCAGACAAAACAGTATTAAGAAGGGCAGGTTTCTGTTGCTGCTGTTTTTCTCTGTGTTAACACGCTGCAGATTCTCCCATCCAGTATGTTACCCAGTCCAGGGACTGATTTTATTGTCAGAATTTGAAGTATTGATTAAAGCTGGTGAAAAGAGTTCCCTGGTATCAGAAAAGCTTTGAGGAACAGCATAATATGAATTCCAGTCATGTGCATGCCCTTTTACGGGCTGTTATAGGCTTGATGATAGCAGTCTCCCCTAAATGTGCATTAGCATTGATCACCTGTTAGACTGCCACATATGAGACCTCTAATTGTGATAAAAGAAAACTTTCTCAAATTATTTTCCTCTCCTGTGGTAATTAGGAATAACAACATTCAGCGTTCACAGATCAAACAGATGTGAAAGATACCAGAGAGCAATGGCTGGTATTTTTCTTCTGATTTATTTAAAGTAAATAATCAACAGTAAATATAACTGTCCTTCTCTGATATACTTCCCTCTGCTTCCCTTCATTTCCCAGACAAATTCAGGCTGTTTCTTCAGACAGTATTAACTTAAATTAATATCCATGATTCTTCACTGGTAGACTGCACCCCCTCCTGCTTCTGGCTCTGCTGCTGACAAGGGCATAGGCAGCCAGGGTCCTGGTGTCTTCTGATGCAAACATTAGTAATTATTATACTCTATTCACGCAGCATATCTTTAATCGCTGTGAACAGAAATCCACACTCTCATGCTAGGTTACACTTTAAAAAGTATGGTAAAATAAGGCTAACACCATTCTGTCTTATTAAGTTGTAGGTCCATCTACTTGTAAGGACCATGCATGTCTATTATCTTTCTTATTTAGCACTTGACTTTGTGGAAGTCATCGCAAAAAACTTCATGCAGCTACAGACAAGTCATTTACTTCTGGGCCAGTAATTGCCAGGCTCTTCTACAGTGAGCACAGAGAAGCAGAGACTTTTAGGGGTGATCCATTTAACAGAAATGTCATATGCTTCAGGATGTGAGAAACCAGTGTCTTGAGGTTGTGACCACATTAGGAGTAGGTATTTACATTGAAAACATCAGCAGTTGTGAGACAAACCTCACCATCCTGTCTTTATTTGGTCTTAGACACCCAGAAAGCACCCAGAAGGCACTTGTGCTCTAAGAGGCTTGATGGAGGAACTGCACGGAGAAAATAGTTTCCCAGAGACACTGAAGATCTTAATTCTGTGAGTAGACTACAGATGGCTAAACAAGTTACTCATGATTAGTGTGAGATTTTGATGTTCTAATTTAGCCTCAGAAATAAATTAAACCGCAAACTGTGTCACTGAAAGCCATGGCAGTTCTGAAGAGGGGACATCTTTTCAGGTAGAAAAGACTGGTGTCATAAAAAAAGCCTTAAACTTACTATCCGTAGTTAAACTTGTGAGGAACTGTGGGTAGCCATAACACATGCGTGTCTTCTACGCACCCTACCTGAGACAGATAGAAGCCTAAACCTGTTCAGCTGGACTGTTCAGCTGGACTCTTCAGCTAGACTCAGCCTGGGTTATATTTCTCCTAGAAAGAGTGAGATGCACCAGATCTGGGATTTAGTATTAAAATAGTTGACCACTATTGAAATTAATTTGACATTGAAAGATAGAATTTGTTAGTGCTTCAAGACACAGTATGGACTTTGGTGGATATTCAGAGAAAGCAGAGGTGATATATATCAAGAGTATTGGATTTGCATTTCTTATGATTGTTCTTGTCAGTGATATATATATAATGAAAGTTCTAATGCATCAACCCTTAAATTGCTTAAGGAAGGAAGAAGGCATTTTTGCTATAACTCAGCACCTAGCAACCTGGTCTTTACATGTGAAAAAACTTTATGTATTCAATGCTGCTGATGAGTACCTTAGATTTAAAAGCAGTGCCTTTTTAGTCAATCACTATCCTGAATTTTTGGCTTTCACTGCAGAGGATGAATCTAACCAAAGTAATAGGATGAGAGTTAATGGATTAGTCTTCCATTGTTCATCTGCGTTCCTTCATTCATTCTCAGATCACTCAGTCACCTTCTTGATATTCCTCTCAGTTCAGCCTGGAAAATATCTTCAATTCTTTTGCCAAGGTAGACTTTAAGACTATTTTAGCCACACTTTGATATACATTGCTTTTCTTTTGGACTCTTTTTATTTTGGCTTTTATCCCTTATGTGAAGCTCACACAATTAATCTGATACTTTGTGAAGTCAGAATATCTCATCATCTTGTATTTATAGTTCTCTTATCCTAATACTGCACTCTGCCTTTGAAAGAACGTCTAAGTTACTTCAGAAAGACATCTATTTTTGCCATTGAATGATAAAATCCCACTACCCACTTAAATGCAATTTAAAAATAGAGATATGGATTAAAGGAATCTCCAATCAGAGCACATTGCTAATGAGATGCCTGCCAGTGCATGGCATGTCAGATAGGAGCAGCTGAGAATAGGAGTGGAGGAAGTCAGAAGCCTCCACAGAGGCAAAAGCAGTAGGTAGCTCTAAGAGAATGATTGTTTTTTCTGTCAGACATGAACCCATGAGTTCTCACTCTGCAACAAAGCAAAACAAAGCAAAAGACTGTGCTGCGGCTGTTGCAGACAGAGGAGGAGAAAGCTCATTGTTTTGTATGCAGACACACTAAACCAAATCCTTCAGGAAAACTCACCAATAGACTGCACAGAAAGATAATAGGGTAAAGGATAGGTTGATAAATTAAAGACAGTTACCTTAAAAACACTGGGTACCAGAGCTATTACTTTGGTTCCTGCAACAATACAATTTCCAAAATAAAAAGCCTTGTTAACTGTTCCGTGTCCTTTCTGACCTCTAGTTAATAGGCTGAAGATCAATAGGGAGCTTTTTCCAGGAGAAACCCCAGTGGATTTAGGCATTGCTGATGTGATCAAAGATGTTCAGCTATAAAAAAAAAAAAAAAAAAAAAAAAAAAAGCTAGGTCCTGTTTTCTCTGGACACAGGCACAACAGAGGACAGGTTCTCTGCTCCCAGCCTCCTGCAGAAATTATCCCTTCAGTCTTTCTCAGACCCCACTGCTAGCACTTTTGTTAATGCATCCTGTGCTTTTTGCTACCATTTTCCACAGTGGCAGACACCTTTCCCTCTTCCTATTATGGATAGTAGGCAATCACAGTTTCAGCAATCAGTTCTTATATGCTTGCATGTGTCTTGCCCTTCACTACCGAATGACTCATCTTGTTCTCAGTCTCCACAGCATGCAAGACAGTGCTTGTGACAGCTTTCTTATCATTTCTGCTACCTGGTTGCACAGAACAGATGAATGTCCCCTTTACATTTGTCTTGAGTAAAAAACATTTCTTACACTAAGCAACTTCAACAACATTTAGCTCAGAAACTTCTTATTAAACAGTTAAAGGTTACACAGGCAAGCCGTAATGTCTCTCTCACCTAAATGAGTTAGACACCTTTGCCTTTGATGGGGACAGAATTTAATTTTAATACGTGAAAGTTCTCCTCTGAGGTGAGATGAGCTATTCTAAAGTCATTTTAAAATATGCCTTTTTAACCAGGGAATATGCCTGGATTTTGCTGCTGTCATTCCCTGCTGTCAGATTCTAAACCCACTGCATAAGCCCATGACAGATCACTTTGTCAAATACTGAAATGCAGAAAACACTTAAGTGGATGCTTAAATTGAGCCTCAAGGAGATAAGTATTATTATAATTATTGTTAGAATATTATTAAGCTCTGTTATTGTAGTAGCATTATATCAGACAGGTCTCTAATAAAGATTTTTGCCAAAAATCATGCCTGGATCAGAACTTTCCCTTACAGTTACACAGAGGAATATCTATTATATGTATTGAAATGATTAATAATTGTATAAAACACACATCAGCTTTTTATGTTGTATTACTCTATGTTGTTTTTTCTGCTTTAATCACAGCAGGAATAACAAGCTAATTTAAACTGCCAAAGACAAAGGAACCTATTTTATTTTTCTCTCCATTATGTATCTCTGGTTTTGTAAAGAAACTGTAGTCCTAAATTACATCTTGCATTGAGTTACTGGTTCTTCTAAAGCAGATGAATGCTAAAGAGAAACAGAGCACTAAAGCCTATATTTTACATGCAGCCCTGGTGTGTAGCGTTCATTTCATCATTAAAAAAAAAATAAAAATCCAACCTTTGTGTTATTTCTAAAGTAGTTTTTATGTGGATAACATTTCCAGCATTGAAATTAACTTTTAATAAATGGGAAGGCCTAGTCTTCCATTGTGCTTATAAACTTATAAATACCTAATCTATTGCTTAGCTGTTCAGTATCAAAAATATAGTTCTAGAGACGTCAATACCACTGTGAAAGAGTATCTTGTTGGGCAAAAAGAGAGTAGGTCCTTGGCAGTTGAATGCAGGTGTGTTTATACCTAATATATACAGATTTATTCACATTATTGAAAGAACTCTACTTTTCCACCCACCAAAGGTGGGCTGCTGTGCTGTAAAGCTGCATGTAGTTGTTGGAAAAGAACTGCTTTTTCAATTTTGTTTGTTTTAATTTTGTACAGCAACAAGGACATCACCATGGATACAAACAGTAGGAATATTCATATATTTTTGCCAATTTCGTATCCTAATATCGTGTTCTCCCTGTAAGTTAAGTATCTGCCTATACAGAAAGACATCCTTCAAAGCTCATGCACTTACAAAACATGAATTTTTGTACACTTGCAAAGGTCTGAAAAGATGGTCTATGCTTTCTGCACTGCTACCTTCCTTTCTTTTTTTTCATTAGTTCACATTTAAACTGATGGCAGCTGCTGTCGGCTTCTAAAAATTATTGTCAATATACCTGCTGCAATCTGCTCGCTGGCAGTGATGGCTGATGAATCCATTGTCCCCATGGCTGACCTGCCAAGGCCAGTCTCTCTCTCCCTGCAGCTCTGTCTGCACTGTAACAGAACTTGGATGTTTTCAGCCTCTCTAAGAGCAAGGCACATTGACAAATAGCCCCATGGCATTTTCATTGAAGCATTACAGCTCAGGTCACAAATTCCTGCCAGTATGCCTCCCAGATGCTTCAGCCACAGGTGATAGGATGGGGAGCTGTGTACATTAATTTTGCAATGACACTTGCCTTCCAATTAAGAAGGGAACAGTGTTCTTTGTTTTCTCTTCTTCCTTTACTTCTGAATTCCTTACCATGAGGTAAAAAACAAAAATTAATGAAAACAGGAATTTTATTTCTGTATTTCAGTGCAGAGGTTCTTTGAGGAGGGATCAGAAGTCTGAATTTCCTATTTTAGACATATCTGAGTCTTTGGTGAGAGAAAGGTTAATTTTTCACTCTTGCAGATCATTGCAAAGAGAGCCTTCTCCTTTTGTTCTTGGGGAATTGACTGATGGAACCAGCCACCTATCACTCCTATCACTTAACATATTTAACCACACCAGAAACAAATAAGGAGCTTTCATGCTAAAATTAATGTCTTCAACACATAGCAGTGCCATTTGCAGATGTCTTAAAGATGAAAGATTCACACCAACTCTAACAGCTGTCACTGGAGAGGCATTCTGCCTGAGGTGTGTATAGCTCTGCTACATGTCACTTTAGGCACATGAATTACATACTTTGTCTATAACTGCTGTAGCCATCACAAAATACAGCCATTGCCTCTGCAACCTTGTAATCAACTTGATATGCTATTTTCCTGAGACAAATTAATTTTTCAACATTTACAAATTAAATTACTTGGTTCTTGAATACATATTGGTACCTTATTACTCCACAATGAAGTAAGATAGGCTGAATTAGGTTAGTTAAAAGAACAGAGTGAGTATGAAGAATAAAGTCTGTATGATTTATTTAGATTTTAATTTGATAAAGAGGCTTTCGACATCCTCTTTGAAGACTTATTTTCCAATAGACTTACTACATTCATGGAAAACTGTCCTAAAGTCCATACAGAGTAACCTCATAGGATCAAACATCAAGTTGAAGGAAGCAGCCATAGGAGTATCCCAGAGATGTGCTTTTTTTCCTACTGATTTTCAAAAAAGAGCAAACAGTGAATGGAATTAACTTCAAATAAAATGAGTACAGTACCAGTATTATTAAGAATAATATAAAGGAAACCAGAACTTAAACCACTGGGCAGAAAAGAACAAAATGAGATTATTCTTGATTAAATGTAAGCCTGTATGGGTGAAGAATAAAAATTCAACTTCCCAATATGCCTTGAAGATGCCATAGGATAACTTACGTTTCCGTTTTAAAGACCTAACTGCCCAGAAGAATTAGAAATGACAGGCAAAATCATGACATCAAGTTTCTCTCCACTGTCAGTTCAGGGACTTAGGATAGTTGCTAGTTCTTGGCCATGAACAAGGAGTGGGGCGGCTCTGACTCCCTTTTCCTTTCAGCTAGCAAGCACTGTTAACTCAGTGCTTCTGACTCTTAGCTCAGTGTGATGATACCGGCGAGGCATACAGCCAGTACTAATTCTTTACATGAGAAACAGATGAGCCAGGAACCAGCTTTGGATGAATAGTGTTTCATTTCACCTAATAGGAGCTGCGTGAAGTCTGAACTTGTTAGGTCTCCATAACAGACCTCTGCTAAAGATGATTCATCCTGCATGCATTAGTTTCCCACTCCTAATGTTGAGATAAATCACCTTTTAGAGGTCTCTATATTTCTTTATGGATTACTGCATTTTCCTGATGACTATTTGGTGCCTTTAGTGCATGCTATGCACCCAATTTGATTAACTCTCAAACCGATTTAGATGCCCAAACTTATGAGATTTGTATTTCACTTATAAAGCATACTTATTTCTGGCTTGTTCACAGAGCAGTAAAATTGAATGCCTCTGAGACTCATGGCAAACCTGCGCTACAACATACAAAGAAAAACACATCTGAACTCTTTCATCCTGTGTCATGCATTTTTTTTAAATCTCATCCTGAACTTTCACAGAATCATAGAATCATAGAATAGTTAGGGTTGGAAAGGACCTTAAGATCATCTAGTTCCAACCCACCTGCCATGGGCAGGGACACCTCACACTAAACCATGTCACCCAAGGCCTCATCCAACCTGGCCTTGAACACCGCCAAGGATGGAGCATTCACAACCTCCCTGGGCAACCCATTCCAGTGCCTCACCACCCTCTCAGTAAAGAATTTCCTCATTATATCCAATCTAAACTTCCCCTGTTCAAGTTTGAACCCATTACCCCTTGTCCTGTCACTACAGTCCCTGATGAAGAGTCCATCCTTAGCATCTTTGTAGGCCCCCTTCAGATACTGGAAGGCTGCTGTGAGGTCTCCACGCAGCCTTCTCTTCTCCAGGCTGAACAGCCCCAACTTTCTCAGCCTGTTTTCAGACGAGAGGTGCTCCAGTCCCCTGATCATCCTTGTGGCCCTCCTCTGGACTTGTTCCAACAGTTCCATGTCCTTTTCATGTCCTAAACTGCACACAATACTCCAAGTGAAGTCTCACGAGAGCAGAGTAGAGGGGCAAGATCACCTCCTTCGACCTGCTGGTCACGCTCCTCTTGATGCAGCCCAGGATACAGTTGGCTTTCTGGGCTGCCAGTGCACACTGAAGCCGGCTCATGTTCATTTTCTCATTGACCAACACCCCCAAGTCCTTCTCTGCAGGGCTGCTCTGAACCTCTTCTGTGCCCAACCTGTAGCTGTGCCTGGGATTGCTCCGACCCAGGTGTAGAACCTTGCACTTGGCATGGTTAAACTTCATAAGGTGTCGAGGTCCCTCTGGATGGCATTCCTTCCCTCCAGCATATCAACTGAACCACACAGCTTGGTGTCATCGGCAAACTTGCTGAGGGCGCACTCAATCCCACTGACAAAGGCGTTGAACAAGACAGGTCTCAACACCGATCCCTGAGGGACACCACTCGTTACTGGTCTTCAGCCGGACATCGAGCCATTGACCACAACTTTTTGCGTGCGGCCGTCCAGCCAGTTCTTTATCCACCGAGTGGTCCACCCATCAAATTGATGTCTCTCCAATTTAGAGACAAGGATGTTGTGTGGGACAGCGTCAAAGGTTTTGCACAAGTCCAGATAGATGATGTCAACTGCTCTGCCCCTGTCCATCAGTTTCGTAGCCCCATCATAGAAGGCCACCAAATTGGTCAGGCAGGATTTCCCCTTAGTGAAGCCATGCTGGCTGTCACCAACCACCTCCTTGTTTTTCATGTGCCTCTAGCATGCCTTCCAGGAGAATCTGCTCCAAGATTTTGCTAGGCACAGAGGTGAGACTGACTGGTCTGTAATTCCCCGGGTCATCCATTTTCCCCTTCTTGAAGATGGGGGTTATATTTCCCTTTTTCCAGTCGTCGGGAACTTCACCTGACTGCCATGATTTTTCAAATATGATGGCCAGTGGCTTAGCAACTTCATTCGCCAGCTGCTTCAGGACCCGCGGATGGATTTCGTCATGTCCCATGGACTTGTGTGCATTTAGGTTTTTAAGATGGTCTCGAACCAGATCCTCTCCTACAGTGGGCATAGGGTTTTCTTTCTCACAGTCCCTGCGTCTGCCTTCCATAGTCAGACTCCATATTCAGATTCCATATTCCATATTCAGATCATTGTAAAATTTTAAATATGAAAATCACCTCATAAAAAGAAAAATGAGAATTATAGCCCCAACGCTGCAAAGTTTTTATATGTGCATAGTATCACTAATTTTATTTTTTCATTGCTTAAATACTAGCAGGATATAAGCCTGTATTTCAATCAAGAATAAACAGCAATAATTCTTCAGACTTTGACAGAAAAAGCAAACACTGAAAATGTTCTAATGTGCATGAGAAATATAAATTTATAGAAGAAAATCTAGCTACCACTGATATAATAGTCACTTGGGGACCTCCTAGAGATCCTGTGAAGAAAAGGGAGCATAATGGTAGAGAACATGTCATGCCATGCCACTCTTTACTAAAGTGTGTGTGTTGATATATGAGAGACAAAAAACTCACATGGACCTGTAGTCTCACTGGACTTGGTTTGCTTATTTCTTTGTCCTTGCTTGAGAGATGATGCAAAGGTCATACTCTGCACAGAGAAGCTTTGTTAAGCCTAGCCGCAGTAGTGCAGGTGGTAGGAGAATGATGCATAGCAAGCTGATAAGGTTTACATCCAGAAATCCCACTACAGCACAGCTTCCCTTAGCTTGCTCTTTACTATAAACTATTAATTTGAAACTCATGGCAGGCAAGCTCTGGTAAGAATTATCCTCTGCCCTCAATTATTCATTCTGTAACGATGGGAAAGATAGTAAAGAATGGTTCATTAATAGAACAAGGGCAGTATTGTCAAGTTTCTCCAGGGCCTGTTGATGACTGCAGGCTGCGTTTCTTTTGTCTTCATGTCCTTAATATTCAAAGCCATGATGTCTTTTAAACTTGCTAAGTAGCAGCTTCTCAATGGCATTCATATTCTGGCAATCTGGCTCAGACTTAAAGAGTATTTTAAGCACAGTTGCTCCTGGGGCTTGATCCTGTATTGATCAAGCACAGAGTACTGCCCATGCAGAAGTGAAGGTAAGGAAAGCTAATAAGCAGGAGAAGGAGTTACAGGGAACTCAAAACCACATTAATAAACCCACTGTATACCCCACTAAGGACCAGAAACCAGATATAAATGGTTTACCTGCCTCCTTAGAGTGACTGAGCACGTGTAGATTATTCATAAAGACTGGCTTTAGCCAGAAGGTCTGGTTTCCTTAGGAACCTTTAACAGCCCTCAGGTGATTGCACCTGAGAGTAAGAGAATATATCTAACTGTGGATATTCTCAATACCCCTTTAGCCCAGGAGTCATTCTCTCCATACAGGCTATAGAGAAAGTCTGGGGAATTATTTCTGCATATAGTTCCCAAATTTTTGAGCTCCATCTTCAGCTAAGATAGTACTCCCATTTTATTTCAAATGTCTATGAGCAAACAAGAAGGCAGGGCAGCACCTTGAAATTCATTGCTTTTCACATTTATAGTGAAATTTTCAAATTTGCCTTCCATAGTCTGAATGCTGTCTTCTCATGCATTTTGATGGTGGGAATCAGAGTTTAAAATTCTTTGTCCAGCCTTGCTGCTCAAAATGGGCATTAACAACACAGTGGAGCACTGCAGACAAAAAGCAGTCATTTGTCTGGCGAGGTAAATATTTGGGATGCACGGGAAATAAACCTACAAACATCAGTTTGTCACATTGTCTCAAGGGTCAGTCCATCTGCATGTGTCCACTTGCCACAAGCAAACATGAGCAAGCTGTAACTGTAATCCAAGAGAAGTGTTGCGCCAAGATACTTTCACTGACACATGTTAAATGCAGTAACAAAGCTCACCATTTTTTTACTTAAAGCACTAATATATTTGGGTTTTAATAAATGTCAGGCAAAGCTCATTTGGCTTGTAAGATAACTGGGGTTGGGAGCCAGGACTGGACAATTGTCCTGGTTTTGGCTGGGATAGAGTTAATTTTCCTGACACAACAATGCTGCTCAACAAAACAAGGCCAACAACCCAGTGTCAAGGTCATTTTATTGTGTGCAGATCCATTCCTAACTAGGCCATCGACGGATAGATGAAGAAGAAGATGTGGTAACGCTTCAATGATTTTAAACATCTTTTTTTTTGCCCATAGATCTGTAAAAAGTCAAGCAGATTGTAGAAACCTATCCAGTGAATTCTTCTTTCCCTAAGCTATTCTTGTTTCCATAGCAGTTCAGTTTCCCTGCTGTGTGGCAGGAGGCTGCTTATATTTTCTGCTCCCTTACTCTTGCCTTGGGATGAGTTATAAAGATGTTGATGTGAAGCACATGTAGAATAAAAACAAGTTATACCACCTCTGAAGGGGGTCTGGCTGTCATGCCAGTTACTGTTCACCAAGGTAATTAAGTGAGGTGCTACTTCTTTCCTTAAAATTAGGTGACATATTTGAAGCTTGAACAATATCCAGGCACAGTCTTTCCATCACTTTCAGACAGAGATAATGACATCAGCCAAATCCTGACACAGCTGTGAATATTTACTGCCTCTTTAATGAACTGGTGCGAAGTCCTGCATGCACAACAGAGTGCTGAGGTCTTGGGTTTGATGGAGTTTCTTTCCTAAAATGGGGTTTTTGAAACTTTTTACTTGAAGCATAGAATAATAGCATGTAGTCTGATTAAAATAAATTGCAAAAGTGCCTCTGAAGCTGAAAAATAGCTTCATATTAAGCACATTTGAGGACCCAATTAACCTAAATTTGTCCTAAATTCACAAGAAGATTATTGGGAAGACCAGTCATCTCCATCAAGAGTCACATATCTTCTTGTCATCAACTCCAGTTTTGAAAAGTGTCACTTACAGAACCAGGAGTCAGTAATTTTTCATTTTAAAGATCTCCCTCAGTTCTAAAATCACTGGCACTAAAGAGTTAACTAACAGGGTACTAACACTGAAGTATTCAACAGCACTGAGTTGAGTAAATAAGAACAGCATTGAAAAACTCTGAGTTCAGAATTTCCCAATTTATTCTTATTTACATAAAAATACAATAGGGTCCTTGAAAGGCAGCTGGGTGACATGAATAAAAGAATTCCAGAATTGATTTTTTGGTGTCCCGCTCCCTCACCAAGCAGAGGAAAATAGGGAGTAAGATTTCTCTTCTTCCTGATCCCTCAGAAGAGACTAGAATTTTTGTCAAGATAGACATTTTCCTCCCTGATGCATGAATGAACCGGTCCATTATTTTGCAGCTCTTCGGTACTAAGCTGCTAGCAATTTCCTTAAAGAACCAGGAAACCCAAAGCTACTTCTGCACTGAAGAAAAAGAAGGGAATCAGAAATGAAAGGAGTGCAGGTACAGGAATGAACACAATAATAACAAATTCTGGGGTTTATGCTTTTAAAATATCCTTAACTTGTAATGCAATTTTAAACAAAATTATTTAGGGTGCACAGTTCTTGTTTACAGGTAACTTTATTAGCTCATTGTCAAAACCAGACTTTTGCTATGTTACACAGGAAAATGGTTATAAACACAGGTCACAGTTTGCTTTTGTGATTAAAATCTGAGCAGATGACTGCACACAAGAGTAACCACAACTTATATACAAGAACTAAGAATTAGTTGACTGCAAATGGAATTTCTGAGCTTTATTGTCTGCTGTTTAACCATGTTAAGCAGATCATTTCAGAAAAAAAAGCAGTTATAAAAAAATTACATCAGACTACAAGAGCAGCCCGTCAAACTTCATCGTTCCATTCCTCTTTTCACCAGTTGAAGATCCAGCTGTTGATTTTAGCTACTCTTCAAGGACTTTACCATTTGTTACCTTTTGGCCACAAGCCCAGAGTTAGCTTTAGGGAAATTAGGTTATTTTCCAGCTTCTATCAGCACAACAGTTACTTGGATGCTAAATTGCATGACTTTTGCTATGCTTCAGGAGCAGCGAGAGCAACACTCAGAACACATCTTTCGTGAAGTTATTAAGGTTCTGCTTCAACATCCCAAAGTCCTCTTCCACAGATGTACTGCCAAAGGCATTGCAGTAGCAATTACAGAATATTTCAATAGAAAGAGTGAACTTGCTTTTCCCAAAACTTGTCGTTTCCATTGCAAACCAATTCAGACACAATCAGAGTCCATAACAACAGTTGTTGGACTACACAAACAACACCTGAGTCTGGGCAGGAGTAGCAGATAATTATGAGGCTCTCTATTAAGCTTGGATTCACCCCACTTAGGGTTTAACATTAACAGGCTTGCTCAAGCCTCTGTCAAGTCTGGCTGACATGAACGTTTGGAAAACCAAGGGATAGCAAAGAAGTGTCCACTGATGTTCTAATTTGATTAATTAACCTTACTATCTTAATATAACCTATTTTGTTTCCTTAAGATGATTTAGGCAATGGGGTCTAAAGAAGTCATGGCTAGTTTGGATTTTAAACAGAAAGAAAGGAAATGCTAGATCTTAAAATTGTTGGCTGCACAGTCAAATGCACTATATTTGATTAATAGCTTCATTTTGCCCATAAAATTCAATGTTTCTAACAGCAGAGACACTTTGAGAAACCACAGAAGAGCAGCATGAAGCCAAACTGAAGAGCCATCCTAGAGCCTGAAACCTACTTGATACCTAGCTTTATGATATACTTTACAGAAATGTAAGCACTCAACTGCCAAACTAAGTGCCTTAGTACTTTTAAGGACCTGGGCTTTGTCCAGATATTCATTTAGGGTTTGGGTTTTATAATTCTGCTGGTTTAGATTTGGCAGCTGTTCTGTCTTTCTGTGAGTAACGTGGAAGGAACAGAAGTTTTGGGGAACTAAAGTGAGGATTTTATATCATCCCACAAATGAAACATGCTTATTTTGCATTCACATTATACTCAAGTGGCACAGTGACCCAGCCAATTCCTGATACAGGCACATGGCAACATTTTATTGCTCTTCTACTCAGTTTCAGTGATGCAGCTTCCACTCTTGATTTTCACTGTGTAAAACTGCAAAAAGAGTACGTGTATATTGGCTGAATCATCTCTGCAAGGAAAACTTCATTTTGGGAGAACAATGCTAACTTGTGGATGCATATGAGAGACTCCTGATTGCACTGAAAATGCTGGATCTGACACCATGACGTAATTGCCCTCTAAAATGCTTGTATATTTATAAACGTGTTCGTGCACTGTCACTGTACAGTCAGGGGGATCCCTCCAGAACCAGACCTGGAGCCACTCAGATGCATGGGCCAGAGCAGGTTTAGAGCAGGAGCAGCGTGACCACACACAGGGTCAGGCAGGGAAGGCCCAGATGACCTGCAATGCATTTGGCCCTGACCTATACATTTCCTGACTTAATCTATGCTGGAAGAAAAAAAACCCCAAAGCCAAAACAATCCTGTAGATTAAAGTGAAGGGTTAAGAATGTATTTCTTCCAGGAAAAAAAAAAAAAAAAGCTCTGCTTTTAGAAAAAGTAGAATTTCTTGATGAATTAGCTTTTCTTCATCCTTATGAAATGACTGTCTTTTTATTTGCCATTCCTGCTGCTAATGAAGTAGAAATGCAAAGAACAAGACACGTTTGGGGACTTCGTATGTTCCTGTTTCAGCACTATTAAACAAAATGTATGCAAAGTGTTCCCATGGTATTTCACTTGGCATAGATATGAAGAAACAATCCTTTATATCTTGGTTGAAACAAACATTTTGTACCAAGTGAAAGATGATGGTATGAAAGAACCAATTGCTTCTACAGAGCCAAAGTGAAAGCAAATTTTCCTCCCTTATCTGAATTATTGAGGAAAAGAAAGAGGCAGATAGTGTGGCAGAGTCCATCCCCAGCCTTACAATTACAGAGGAAAGCCCAGTGTTCCCCTGGGCACTGGATACTCCTCTGCACCGCAAAGTTAGCAGGAAATAGTAGACTGCTGTGCGTCAGCCAGTTAGTGCTGGTCAGAGAAGCATTATCTGGCTTTGTCCTCTTTTAGATATCACTTGAAAGGGCAAAGGGAACGTACAGGCTAATCAAGAGCTCACTTCAGCTCTGTATTCCAATCTTTTCTCATTCACTTTACTGGCAGTTTGTCAGAGGAGATGTGAAGTGGCTTCAAGTAGGAGATTACAGTCAGTCTGCAGAGTGGGGTGCCTGCAAGCTCTCCTGCTCACTCAGCATCTGTTGCACCACACCTGAACAATGACTTACATCACCCAGAACACACAAAACAAATAGCCATCTCTTCTTTCTGAAACAGAGTTGGAAATAGCTGTTGTACTCTTGCTATTCATCACCTACTCTTGACCTAAACATAAACATTGCCTTTTTTGACAAACCCCAGTTATCACCCTCGAATTGTAGAGAAAGAAAAAAGGGGACAAAGAAGTCTATCACCACCACAAAACGAAATAAATTTGGAATCCGTTTGTAAAAACTGAGGACAGGGATTGCTTTGCACAAATGTCAGTCCCACAAACTCACTGTTTGGTTGCACTCTGACTGGAAACAGTTACAGCAGCAGACCAGAAGCACAGTATTAAGCACTTGGTTTTAGGCTGTACACCAGGTAGTAATGGTTTTACATATCTTTTAGTCTAGGAAAAAATAAAAAGATTAGACAGTGTTGGTAGCTGAGGTTCTGGATTTTTCTCTTTTTTTTTATGCGGTGTCCTGTATATAGACTGTTACTGGTCCAAGATACTTAAGAAGAAAACAGTCTGATCTATCCTGTGGTCTTCTGGGGACAGAGCTTTATTCTGGAAGCATCTGTTGAACCACCTTTATTCCGGGACATGGAGTATGTGAGCAATAAATCAAAATTACATTTGGAATATACTTGATTGCATTGCTGATTTTTCTTCCTCTGAGGCATCAGCCTAGCTGGCCTGAATGTCTGCACCTGCGTATTAAAAACTAACAGCAAGGGGGAAACAGGACATGCTTTTCAAGAGGAAGTGATCAAACCGTCCAACAGATTAAAATATTTATCCCTTTGCTCAACATTAGCTTAAGAATCTCCATTAATTGAATCCAATCTGTTTTCAAAAACTCCTTTACAAAACCACTGTAACAAAATCACCCACTTCAAGGTACGCCTGCCAGTTGCAGAAGATGTTATTATTTTAATTTAAGGGGGACCAAATTCTATGGCAACAGGTCTGCAGATATTTGTATAACAGGAAGCAAGCTGAGCTCTCTTTCAGATAACGTCTTATGAATTTGAAACAGCAGCTAAAAGACAATGTACAAAATTAAACACGCTTCCGGACTCGGTATCTTTCTGAAGGTTTTTCTTTTGCAATAAGGAACCTACAGGCTAAAATAGATTACACATAGTATAAGATGTTGTAACAGGGCAAGGAAAGCTACTAATGATTTGTAAGAGGCATCAGGTAAACAGACCAGGATGTTGCAAGTAGTGACTTATCTGAATTTATTTATTTCAAACTCTGGGTGTTTGCAAGAGTTTATCATGAACCTGTCCACTTTCAACAAATCTTACTCTGTTTTTCTATTATGCTTCTGATACTTCTAAATAACCTATACTGAGACCATAATTGTCTACACGACTATACTACCTGATATATTCTGAGGAATGACTGCTGAATAATATTTTAGCTTTAGCCCTTAAAATTACAAGTCAGTTGATTCCAGTCAGGGGTCACATTGACCTTTGCCACTAACAGCAATTTTCTATTGTGCTATCTTACACTTCACAGTGGGAGGCATTTTATACAATTGACTTCTGTCATAGAATCACTGTGATTCTTATAACACTCAAAGATATTCTAAATGTTTTTATTGTGTTGCTGCTGGTGTGGCAAGTTTGGGTGGGCAGCAGCAACAATCCTCACTGTGAAGAAAATTGGCTCCCACTGACATTTCTCTTGGCAGACAGTGAGAAGAATTATTGACTGTTTCTCCAGTCATACGGTTACTTCATGCTTAAAGAAGAATGAAGTAAGAAAAGTCCTTTAAATTCAGCTTTTTATTTCTTACAAAACAGCCCTATGAACAAAGTGAGTTCCACATCTTCTACAAGGTGCACTGGGGAGCAATGCCTCCCCTGATCTCACCTTGTGTAGCTGCTCACAACAGGCATGGTATCATGAAGAGAACTGTCAGTCTCTGGACAAGAGAGTGTATGAGTACATGACCATATGAGTACATGACCATATAAGACATGGTGTGACCATGTTCATCAAGTCAGGATATTACTTTTAAGACAAGAAAGTCCTGATATGTATCTTTAGCCAAGGGATATCTACTGGGTAGGACAATCTGCTTTACCCACTGAAAGATGAAAAGTATTCCGAAAATGAAGGGAAGAGACTTCCATCTTTTTTTGGCCTAGTGTTCCCTCCAACAACATCTCTGAGTTGCTTACAGGCATATAGCCTGCTGCTCCAGTTGGTCTTTCCCACTGTCTCGAGCTCTCCTAATCTCCCACTGTTAGTGACTTTCACTCAGGCACACTGGTCAAATTCACTGGAGTGACTCCCGCTACTGGTCCCCCCCTGAGCTTTTGCAGCTGCCTGAAACATACTCACAGACAGCAGGCACATGATCACTGAGTGATAGTTGTATCTGATTAAGTTTTGATCACATCACTTCCCTGTGTGTTTCCTGCTGTTCCTCTGCTTGAGGTTAACGCTTCAGTAACAGAGCTGCCTTACTCAGTGTGTGCCTTGGTGGGAGTGTTTACACCTGGCATGGATTTCTGCAGCATTTATAAATATTCCTACATATCCCATAGTCTCCCACTTGAGAAACCATTTTGCCTTCTCCCTACTGAGCTTATGCTAGAGGAGGTAGGATTGGGAAACTCCGATCATCTGCTTCTGAGCTCACGTCATTTTCTTTGAGGCCCTGTGGGGAATTTAAGGAAGGGATTTTCTACTCTTTGGCTTCCTCCAGAAGTGAATAATTACCCTATATAGTGCAGATTTGCTGTTATCATACTCAGCTTTGGCAGGTTTGCCTCTGCAGCTGTTTTCCATTAAAGCAGAAAACACTCCTCAACTAAGCTCTCAACATGTAACTGACCTCCTAAGGCTCATCTGATGAGAAGCAGCAGTGTCATGTATCAGTAGGTGCCAGAACATTTTAGACTTCTTGTTCATAATTTTTCAAAGAAAATCCAGCCAATTCAGTCAGAGGAAAGATTGCAGAAGTGGGTACTTCTTGAACCTCTCTTTTATTTAGGCCCACTGATTTCCATAAAATCCCATGACAAATTCCAGTCTTGTTCCAAGTTTTGCTCACATCACTGGTTTCCCATGCCAATGAGGTTCTTATTAAAATCAGGGAGGAGAAGGTGGTTGGGAGAGGAAGGAGATAATATGGTATGTAAGAGCAAATTTTAGCCTAACTGGTTTCACTTTCAAGCCTGCATACCTAATTTGTTCTGTTAATTGCATATTAGCAATGTTGGCACACTGAAATGTCTTTTTCTGTGTGATCACACACAAGCAATACCTGCGATCTAAATTACACATGAAATCATGTGCCCATAGCTTTAGATGTTTGTCAAGGAGCTATACAGAATAGAGAAAATATCTAGTTATAGATGCTTCTTTGGCAGAAACATTTCTCTTTCTCTGCCTTGCACGCAGACAGCTCAATTGTTCACCAGTCTACACAAATGAACCAGCAATTTGAAACCAATTAGACACGTGAAGTGATGTATCCAGAGCTCTTCATATCTTTGAAATGAAGAGGAACAGGACTTCCAGCATTTGAAAAGGCCATTTCTGTACTTTGTGCTAAGCAGTGTCCCTGCATAGATTTACACCAACAGCAAGGTATCATGTATTTTCTGCCTAGTTCAAAAAAAATAAATGGAAACATATTTCCTAAACTTGAGGAAAAAAAGAAAAAACAAACCAATAAATTCTAGTTCCTGACATGATCTGACCATATAAATATGGCAGTAAAGGATACATCCATGTACTTATAACATAAAGATATGGCAGTGAGCCTTATGAAGTTTTGGTTTATACAGTGCTGCTTCAGTGGAAACACAGTTAAAATTTCTCCTCTCATCAGGCGTGCCAGCAGTCCTTCCTCAGCCTTTGCAACCATTAGGCAACATCTCCCCACTACCTTTCTTCCACAGCATTCACCAGTATCCAGCCACATCTTATCACTGTAATTAGTCTGGGTTAAGTAAGAAATCAATTACAGCTTTTCCCTTGAGCCTCTCTCTGACAGTGTATGGTACCATTTTCCTCAGGCAGATCCCCTCTAACAGCTGTATTTTGTGTCTCAAGCCCTCCAAAGGAGAAGGATGCAGGGAGGAGGAAGGGAGAGGCAGAGGCTCAGGGGCCTCAGCACAGCATCCATTTTGGCAGTGACTGGGCATGCTGCCACTGCCTGGTTGGTGGGCTGCTGGGCTGGAAAGTGAGCTCCTGCCCACCCTTGGCAACTTTTCTGCAGATTGGTGTTGCAAGTGGCAAAACAAACCTCCTGTGGGGTTTTCCTGCTAGGTACCAGGGAGGACATGGTCTGGCCATGCAGCTTGCAGGCCCTGGGCAGCAAGGTTTTTATCATTTTTATTCAATTTTATATCAATTTTATCATTTGAGAGGGAAAAGGCAAACTGGAATGAGGCCCAGAGTGACCAATTCCTGTTTTTTATTTCTTCTCATGGTGACAGAGTAGGTCAAACGCCAGCCCTTGTTACAGCAGAATGCCAATAGAAAGCAGTTGTGTGAGCCTTTTGGCGCCCTGTTGGCATGTGACTTGCTGAAGCTGCCTTCTGGTGTCAGAAGCAGTGTGGAGGCAAATGGAGTATTTGCAGTGTCCTGACACAGCGTGATGCCCTGCCCTGTACTCCTGAACAGCACCTCACCTCATAAGTGAAAACAGAGAGCAGGACAGGAACAATATTAATTACATTTCAACACTGGGATGGCCATATGATCTTGCATTGTCTGACTGTAGCCACCCAGATGCATCCAGATTCGGAGTGTGTCTGATGTACATTTTCCTCAGAAGCACATTAATAAAGTATCAAGGACGGTGGTGGTTGGTCAACATATGAAAACAACTCAAAGTGAAGCACAAAATGCAAAGGACTCCTTTAAGAATATGTTGCCTGAGTAAAAAGCTAACCAGTGGATCCTCAGACAGTGTTCTGCATTTTATCTCCCATCAGAGGCATTGCCAGACCTGTCAGAAAAATGAAAAGGAGTCAGCTAGGCTGTTTTTTTGTGAAAGACCACACGTCTGACATGCATATCCATAATCTGGGGTTTTTTTCTAATGCTGAAAAGTTTGCTGGTACTTTCCTGAAGTGAAAGAATGATGCTATATTTCTTTGCAGCATGATCAAACAGTATATCTGAAATATGCATCTTTATTTGCATACATTTTTAAGATGGATTCTAGGGACTTTTTGTAAAGATTTAAAGTTAAAAATATTTCCTTTCAAGTGTTTATGACAGGTAAATAAATCAACATGAGAATATGAATAATTTCAAAGCTATTCCATCCTGCCAGATGTAATATTCTTAGGTGCTGTTGGATCCTCAAAGCTGTTGTTGGCACTTTTCCCTGCAGAGTTCACAAAAGGTTCAGACTCATTAAATCTGTGTAATGTGGCGGAAACCACAACTCTGCTTAGAATAAAGGTGCCTCCTCTCCTGATTTCAGCACTTCAGGTGTCATCCTTATGGGTTTTCATGAGAGCTAATCCTTGCAGGTCAAGGTATGGGCCTCATAGCAAGACAAGCCCAAGAAAGGTTCCAGTTCCTGGCACACTTCTTCCAGCTATGCACCTCACGTAATTACTTAAGCTAATGCTTTCCAGACAGAAAAGTGTGGAGGAAGCATTAAGAAAATGTGGAACCCACGCCAAGTGATACAGAATAAAATACCTATTTTGGCAGAAATTACCTTTTTTAAGTGGCAAATGTGAAAATGCAGACAGTTCTTTATTATCAAATGGTGAACATATACAGAGTTTGCCTGACGTGTAATACTTTGCTTCTTCTGCCCTTGCAGTTGACTCCCAGATCCTTTTCTTTGTGGTAGTGTGATGCCATGGATAGAGTTAACCTCATGTTTGTGGCACCAATATGCACGGCTAGTCACTCTTGGTTCCCTTTACTGTATGTGGAAAGAAAGAGGTGCCTATTTCTCTCTGTTGACTGTTAAAGGAGACTAATAGGACCATCTCAGATGCAGGCACCTATGCTTGGTAAAATAAAAAGCTAAGTTAGGTTAGTCAATGCTCACATGAAACACAGTGCAGCAATTCCAAAGTCAGCAGTTCACACAGCCGTTAACTGCCTGCAAACCAGCAGCAAGGCAATATGAGCAGTAAAATATACAATCGAATACAACTACAGTGCAGTCACATACAATGGCAGTTGAGGGTCAGCTGACTGCATGTTTTGAAAGTTCCTACACTCTGTCCAAAAAGATTATATGGTAGTAATCATCAGTGTCATATTGCAATATTGAGCACACTAGCAGGAAACTGAACCAGAAAGTGGCTTTGTGGGATTGTTGACTGGAATACACTTCTGAGTATACGTTTTTGCTGTATTACACAGGGACCCAGAGCATTGCATTCTATTACAACAGCCCATGCTCCAGAGACTAATAAAGACTGTTTGATGGAAACCTGATGTCAAGAGACCCTGTAATCAGAGATGACCTTAATACATTTTGGCTATTTAAGTTCTGTTCCCCACACAGTGGATGTTATAGAAGGCTGTTCCCTTCTTTCAAGCTCAGTTTCCTGACAATGAAGACAGGGCTGAATATTGCACTGATACCCACTGCAACACTGGATAATTGCAAAATAACAGGAAAAAGTAGTTTCTCAGCTGCATTATCTATGTTTTCATGATTCTCTGATTTTTTTATAGTCAGAGGTAGATTAGAACAAATCTCCCAAAGATTACCGGTCTCGTTTTCAGGTATTGAATGTTATTTTCTTGGTGGTATGTAGTGATACTCAGCTGTTCTCTTTCTGACCCAGGTGTTGCCTAGCCTTTATAATTGTATCCAGTGTACAAGTGCTTATGCCGATGTAGGCTGGGATGTCCAAGGGAATTTGTGAGACCCTGTCAAGTTCAGGCAGAATGGTAGCTACTAAAGTGAGTCCACCGGAATTCTGAAAGCAATGAGTTTATAAACACACCATTTCTCCCACATAACATAAGCTCATTTCCTGTTCCCTCTCTGTCACTGGCTAATACTGTTTCTACTTTGAGCTTGTTTTCATGGGAGAAACATCTTGCAAACAACAATAAAATATTGATCATAGTAGCCATGAGAGCGAGAAATGTATATTCCCCCTGCCTTATAGTGACACAACTAAGACACACGATATGAGAGCACCAGGCATAAGTTCATTCCTTGAGATGAGGAAAGAAATTAACTAGTCTTTCATTTCTATAACTTAGTACACCTATGGTTTTATTCACATTCTCACTACAAGGTATCACCTGAAAACTGGACTAGTAGCATTGAGGATCTAAAGGAATTGTAGGTTCCCTAACCCTGTCAGTGCCATGTGTTGGAGTATCTGCTTTATCTCACAAAAGATAAGGTTGTGTGCAGCTCCTTTGCTTCTCTCTCCATTGCTGCTTCTGTATCCACATATAGCCTGCAAAGCTGCTTTGGCTGTGAAGTGCAAAGGACTAGCAGAATAAAAAGTTTGCCTTGTTTATAAGTAATGTGCTATTTACATAGAAAGTTCTGGGAGTAGGAATAAATTGAGTGGGATGGTATTTGTGTTTTCTGTTGCTGAGAGACAGAGAATTGCAGACATGTTCATCAGTAAGACAAAAGCCCTTAGTCATGCATCTGCTACTGAAGAAGCAGCTCCGCTCCACAGTTGTCGTGACAACACTGGTTATATAAAGAGACATATTAGAAGAAAGATCATTTGCTCTGTGCCATGTATTTCAATGTAGCAATACATCCTCTCTGCAACAAATCTGTTTTGTTATAGACAAAACTGATGTTTCTGGAAAGATAAGTTACGCTCCAGAAAGCTGCCTGCTGGAATGAAACAGTTGTGTGAAAAGAGCTTCCAAACAAATAAAACACCTCACATGACGAGTACTTCCATAATTTGGTGATCACTGGGACCAAGTTCCACTGAATGTGAAGGTGATTTAAAAGGTTCAAATAAATTTCCATTGCAAAGATATAATTTTTGTGAATAAAGAAAGGCTGTGGCTCAGTAACATCACAGGAAGTGCAAGGAAAGTAGTGGTCTCACAATGCCTATAAATCTACATCACCCTAAAAGTTTCAGTACGATTGCGTGCGTGACCTGAAGCTGAGAAACACAGACAATATCTATTGCTCAGCTAAAGATATAAAGAAAATCAGTGTGTGACTCTGCAACCTACTCACCTGGCTAAAAGCTAAACCACTCAGTTTTCATGGATGTGTTTGATCCACAGAGAGGCTTGGAGGAAAACCAGTAAGCAACCCCACTAATTTGAGATATCCTTTTTCTTCTCAGAATTATATTCTTCATTACTGAAAAAACTTTTGCGGCCAGCAGCAATGTGATGTGAGGAACTGCAAATCTATGAAATCCCACATTAGCCAACAGACCTCAAATGAATTTTGAGTATTATAGGTCCATGCAAAAAGGTGAAGCGTCACAGCTTTGAAAGTCTTTTCAGGCACACACTATTCTTCTGAAACTAATACAGCCAAGTCATGTAGCAAACAAAAATTTGTTAAATTCTCCATCAGAAACAGTGCTTCTAACAATTGAATCTCTACAAGTTCTCTGGTTTCACTCCTAACTCGAAGGGAAGGTATCCAGGACTCCAGGATGTTGTGAATGAAACCCTTACGCCCAGCTCCCGCTACTGTTGACAGGAGTTATTTCACCCATCAGCAGAAGTTGATTTCCCTTTCAAATCACATTTTTTATGCAACAGCTGAGTTCTTCTGCCCATGATCTTTGTCCATATGAAGGACCCAGACATCCTACTCCAGTCCTGAATTCCCATCTCTTACCCTGATTCTGCTTATTTCCTTTTCATGTCCATTGTCACAGAAATCTCATTCGTGCCCTTTCCAGACCACAAGTGCTGTGCCCTCTTAGTCCCTTTTTGTGGTTCTCTCCATGGTGACCACCTGGTATGCTCTCTTCTCCACTATTAATTCCTGAAAGGCTGGCAGAACAGAAGGCAGAAGGCAAAGTTTGATTCCCTGTGAAATGCTTAAGTAAGACTGCAGTCCATTGCCTTAGCTGATAGAAAGAAAATGAAGGAGGAATAACTTGATTTGGAACAGAAGTAAACATAATTGCTTTTAACTTGATTGAATCAATTTAACTCTTTAAATGAGAAATCTCCAGAAGATTTCAGACAGCAATTTATTATAGACCCAGTAGGGAAAATTGTGTGTTTGAAGAGTGAACTTCATGAACTCACATCTCTGTCACATACACTGTGCTAAGCAAAGGAAGATTTTACTCCAAAAGCATTAATGTACACAGCAATAAGATCTGTGGGACATATTTAGTAGCTGAAGGACTGAGGTGACTCCAATGTTTTCTCTCTTTGCCTACGTGTAATAACTCTCCTTGTCATATCTAAGCACTTCACAGAAATGCAACCCATTAACTGCAAAACATTCCTGTGGAAACGGGCAGGATTAGCTGCTCTCAATCTGACAGATATCGAAAATTAAACATGAAGAGTAAATGCCCCTTCTGAGATTCTCATAATGAATGAGAAATTAGGAAACTAAATATGGTCTGGACTTGAGAGTGTCTTCCAGTATTATACAAGAAGCCTTCGACAGGCTCAGGAACTAATTTGGGGAATCTTAAGGACTGGCTGTGTTCTTAACCAAAATCTTTCCTCCACTAAAGAAACCCACATCTCCAGGGGTTTCTAGTAATTGCTCTTTTCCTTCTCATAAGAATCTCATTGGAACAGGCCCTAGAAAGAATAAGGTTTCAAATGAACTGATTAATAATCAAGGATCACTTCCTCCAGGCTCAAGAATGGTGCCCATCGTGCCCATGGGTAAGAAATCAAGCAAACGGGGCAGGAGACCTACATGGATGAACAAGAAACTCCTGTCAAATCTGAAACATGAGCAGGAAATATACAGGAGGTGGAAACAGGGACAGGCCTCTTGGGATGAGGGGACAGAGAGAAGACAGGTATGCTGAATGCCTTCTTTACTTCAGTCTTCAAAGGCCAGCCCTGAGGAATCCCTGACACAGGAGACCAGGGAGAAGATCTAGAGAAAGGAAGTCTTTCCCTTGATTGAGAAGGATTGGGTTAGGGAACACTTAGACAAACTTGCCATCCATAAGCCCATGGGCCCTGCTGGGATGCACCTATGAGTGCTTGGGAGCTGGCAGACATCATTGCTAGGCCACTGTTGATCATCTTTGAAAGGTCATGGCAATCAGGAGAGGAGCCTGAGGACTGGAAGAAAGAGTACTCCGGGAACTACAGCCCAGTCAGCCTCATCCCTGTAAAGGGGTGATTTTGCCGAGATGAGCAGCTCCAGAGAGGAGCCTTCAGCACTGGAGCGAGAGGTAACCCCGCGTCCAGGAGCCTCAGTTAAGGCTCCTTTGAGGAGTGGCTAAGGACACTGGGTTTGCCTAGTTCAGAGAAAAGGAGGCTGAGGGGTGACCTCACTGCTCTTTACAGCTCTTCCCAAAGAGGTGAAATGGAGAAAGAAGTGCTGATCTCTTCTTGGTAAGATCCATTGATAGGACGTGTGGGAATGGTTCAGAGTTGCGCCTGGGGAGGTTTAGAGTAGACATTAGGAAGCATTTTTTTACCTAGAGGGTGGCCAAAAACTGGAACAGGCTTCCTAGAGAGGTGACCAATGCCCTGTGCCCATCAGTGTTTCAGAGGCATTTGGACAACACACTTAATAACATGCTTTAGCTTTTGGCCAGCCCCAAAGTGGTCGAGCAGTTGGACTTGATGATCACTGTAGGTCTCTCCCAACTTCCAGGTCTTTTATTCCCTACTTCCTTCTTTTCGTAAGAGTACATACTGAGGAAATACTGGATTACATTTCTTCCCAGCCTTGTACTATACCCATAGAGGAATGGATTGAATGGGGACCATGTCTCATCACGGGCATTGGCTCTGTCACTGTGGGAAGAAGGCCTGTGCCTTCAGATGGGGGTGTGAGATGTAGCTTGTCTCTGGATGATTTGCGCATCTGAACATATTTGCAAAAAACACGTGTGAGCTGGTTTTTGAAACTTCTGTGTTCATCCAGTTTATTTGGGTTTCCGCAGGATACCAAAAGACCACACCTGTGACATCAGTGAGGCTCAAAGATCAAGCCCTCAGCCTGAAGCAGGATGTGCTCCTGAACTAAATAGTTGCAAATCTTTCTTTATGCGGGCAATTCCTGCTCATGTCCTTGTGATTTCCACCCACTCCCAACCCCATCCCTTCCCCAAATACTGGTTTGTGAAAATGCATGAGTTCTTTCTCTTGGAGAAACATAACAAAACACAAGAGCCTGAGAATGATGTCACTCCATCAGGAGTCCATCTGGCCCAATACTGTCTCACCAGTGGCACCCCATACGTGTCTAAAGGAGAGTATATGAGGAGTGCAGGTCTACTGTCAGGCTCCAGAGGGTGTTCATAAGCCTCAATGTCTGGGACGAGCCCCCCTTGAGACCTGCACTCTAGATAACCCCTCAGACCTACGTCAGAGCTTGTCATGTGGAACTATATGCATAACGTATCATAGCTGCTCTGTTCTATTTTGTTCCATTCCATTCCGTTCTGTTCTGTTCCCTGCACTCGCAATGAGTTGTGCAATGATGACACCGTGATTTACCTGAAATGCCAAGGGATTTTCAGCACCAAAAACACTTTCAAAGACAGAAATCAGAAAGCTTACAGGTGGAAAGAGTATTTTATTTATTTATGAAGTTAGTTTAGTTTAGTTTAGATTAGTTCAGTTAATTTCAGTCTAGTTTAGCTTAGATTATGTTTACTTTTTCTAAATCTTTCAGAGCGGTGCCCTGGTGGTGTGAGAGCAGCTCAAGAACCCAGCCAGAATAGGCTGGGGAAGATCTAACAAGGATGGTGCTCAATGCTGCAGAGGACAAGCAGCAAGTCCTGGGGCCACTCTAGGGCCACCAGAGGCAGAAGGCTGCCTCTCCCCAGATGTGGGGCACGAGGGTGACCTGCGTGGAGAAGGAGCAGCTGCCTTTGGGCCACAATAAGCCAAAGGAGCCCCGTGAAGGGACTGCGCTCGGCTGCGGAGGAAGGCAAAAAACCCCAGGGACGCCTGCTAGTCCAGCCTGGGGGGACTATCCAGCTAGTCCAGCCTTCCCCCCCAGCTGCAGGACACGAGGGGCCACCTTCGTGGAGCATGAGCACCAGGCAATAACCAAGCCAGAATGGACCAAGAAGCCCTGACAAGTGGTCATGCTCAGTGCTCAGAGGAAGGCAAAAAACCCCCCCGGGGCCAGTGCCAATCTGCCCTGGGGGAAAATTCCTTCCTGACCCCAGTGCTGGCGATCGGCTACTCCCTGAGCATGTGAGCAAGACCTGCTCCTGGTCCACGGGCTGGTTATGGCTCTAAGGGGACAGTGACACTGCCTTTTCTGCCTCCACCTGGAGCCATCTCAGGGGCTTCCAGGAGTAGCAAAATGCCACTGGCATGATTAACCCTGGGGGCAAGAACGTTTCCTGTGCCTGGCAGTGGGAGCTATAGAGCACTGGGGGAGGGCACTGGGCCATCTGTCAATCCTATTTCTTATGGCTACACTACACTATCTCCTCGGAAGATGAGGACGGCGATCTCCTCGAAGACTGAAGCAGGATTTCCATCCATCCATCTGATGAGCTGTGAGTGTGGCTCCTCTGGGAGCTGGAATTGCAGCAGAGAACCTCCAGCAGCTTCAGGCAGTCTTCTCTCCTCAGCCCCTCCAAGTAATCCCACTGATGCCTCAAGGAATTCCTCTCGGGTGTCTGCAGGCTGCCAGCTCTGTCCCGGTGGCAGTGCTGGGCACTCTGGCAGTGGGACACGGGAGGAGGCTGCCTTATACTGCCCCAGAGCATTGTGATGCTACATTGCCGGGTGCTGGCACTAAGACACAGGGGTGACGGGACCCCCAGAGCCCTGCCCACCGCAGCCCTGCTGCTGCTGCCCCTTCACCCAGCATCCCTTGGGAAAGGCCTTTGGGATGCTGGTCCTGAGGCAGTGCCTGCACCCAGGAGGCCCAGGGGGATGTCGCTGCCCACGGCGGCCACACGCTGGGCACCGCTGCTGGGTGTGCCTGTAAATTAATCTGTGTGTTCAGACTGTAGCAATAAAGGCAGACACGTGTACGTGTACAGACCACGTACAGTCATTTGAGCTGCAGGGCACTGTCAGTAGCTAAAAGTTGTCAGGGAAGCTGAGGAGGAGCTGCACTGCTTGAACCAGGCCCAGACTGTGCAGGGGCCATAAGCATCCCCCATAGTGCATACAGAAAAGGAGCAGTGCATTAATCCAGGGAGCTTGGAGCTAGTAACATAAAAAAAACAACAACAAAAAAAACACCACACCACAAACCAACAACCCCCTCCCCAAAAAAAGCTCCGAACAAAAACAACAACAAAAAAAGGAGGAAGAGGACAATTAAAAACAAGGGGCTTCCTCCAAAACCCCCACTCAGAACTGCCGCTGCAGCCCTGCAGGGGGCTAAGGAAGAAATTGCCACTGCATCAAATGAACATCCTGATGATGCACCAATAAAGAGGATTGCTACTGGTGCCTCCAGGAAAATCTGAAACACAGGAAGTCCCACCTGAACATAAGGAAGAACTTCTTTACTGTGAGGGTGACTGTGCATTGGAATATGTTGCTCCACAACAGAGGTTGTGGAGTGTCCTTCTCTGAAGACGTTGAAGGGCCATCTTGACACAATTCTAAGCAATGTGCATTAGGTGACCCTGCTTGAGCAGGACTAGATGACCCCCGGTGGTTCCAACCTCAACCTTTCTATGATTCTGTGATTCCGTGGTTCCTTTTATAGTTTCTAACTGTTATCACACCTTTCTCTGGCAGCGTTTTCCCCTTTCTATTCTTCAGCCATGGAAATAGAGATAAAATGGCTTACGTTTCTGCTGTGATGAGAGAGGAGGTTCTTGGAGAGAGATTTCTTGCCTGCCACCTGTGTGAGGAGTCCTCTATGCTTTGATAACCATGGGCTAAAATTTAGAAAAGCCACAAAATCTTTAATGGAGTCTTGCCAGAAGCATTTCACACAGCTCTCACCACAGGGATTTTAACTGTTCGTCGGAGAGCAACCCCAGAGAAGTATGGGGAGAGGTGTCAGTAACTGACTTCCCCTCTTATTTGCCTTCAGTATGACTCACTGCATTATCATAAATCATGCCTTCAGCTTCACATTGTAAAGCATTCAGGAAAAGTATATCCTAATCTAGCAAGAAGTGTGGAACTTAACAACTTCAGTCTTTTATATTTATCAATATGGCATAGCTCTGCAAGGAAAAAAAAAAAAAAAATAGGAAAAGGAAGAAAGAAGGAGAGAGGGAAAAAAAAAAAAAAAAAAGCCCTTAGCAGAATGTCTTAAAGACATGAAGAATTAAAAAAAAAAAAAAAAACAGACAACCTCTGGAAACAAATTATGTGGAAAGAATCCTGGATTCAAATGGGCTTTCTTCTCATTACCTTGAACCTTTCATCTTCCATTAGACTTCTGCAAAGTGAAAGAAGAGTTTGAATGAACCTTTTAAATCGAAGTGGTAACCTTTTACATCTGCTTGGAATAGCTGTGAGCAGCTGCTAAATTACCGCAGACACTACTTTATTATTGCCACTAAGAATATCAGAGCAGTTAGCTGCATACGCGAATCAATTCAGAAATTATATTAGGAAATGAAATCCTGTTGTTTTCATAAATTTCCACACGTATTAAAGCATTGATTTCATTGCTTTCTAGACATTTCCTGAAGACATAAAAATAAGAGTGAACTCAGGCAGGTAGCCCTTTTTCCATCGTTCTGGAAGTGAATTAGAGCCCAATTTAGTGAATTAAACAATAAAATAAAAAAAAAAAAAAGAAAAATTGGAACTGCTGGAGTTCTGTGGAAGTCCTTGCAGGTTATGTCTGAGCTAGCAGTCTGCATATGCACACACCAGTTTGTGATTTACTTGCACACTGCATTGCTAAATTCGTTTTATATGACTAAGCCCTTACAAGGTGACTTTTAGTGCATATGCTGTCTCTAAGCCCCTTGCTCGCAAATCCCCATTACTTTCCAGAATACAAGGGGCTATAGCAACCATGACATGATGATTCCCTCATGCATGTGGTGACTCCTAAGATCCAAAATAAAATTGCAGTCTGCCCTGCCCTTCCCTACGTGTACTATCCCTCACAGATTGGTGCCACCTGTAGACTTAATAAGCATATTATCTTTCATCCCCCAGGTCATTACTGAAAATCTGAAACAATACCAGATCCAAGACAGGCCAAGGTAGGGCATTGCTGCCCTGTATTTGACATTGTGTTGCTGAGAATTACTCTGTAAGTAGGGTTTTGTACCTGTGCAACACAAGCTTCTTCTAAGCCATGGCTCTGGCTCCTTAGACTCCTTCTGAGAAAGCATATGACATCTGCCATCTGCCTTCCGTCTACAGATGTCTCCAGATTTCATGTCTGGCATGCAGGGTTCATCTGCCTTCTGTTGCTGTAGCAATGTGCGCGTCCTACCAGTGTCCTATTCCTGAATAAAGTTTACAAGCCCTGCCAAAGTGCCCAGCTCACCTTCCATCCTCTTCCACAGGCTGACATTTCCTGAAATTCCAGAGTAGCATTTTTATATTTCTGAAATTTTCACTATTTAATGCTGATTCTGTAACCGTCGTGGAATCTCACACTTTTCTAACTCTATATTCATTGGTTTGTCTGTATTGCAGTACCAACTGTGTGTACATTAAGATTAATCCATGCTGCAATAGACAATTCCAGGGCTCATCCAACTTTGCTCTCCAACCCTCTCCTCCTTGCACCTACATTTCCAGGAAAAAGAAGTCCTGGAAATTAAGTCAGAAGAATTTTAAAATGAGCTCTACAAGTACCTTGACCTGGAAAATAAGAGGACTAGGATCCTGTAGGGCTTCCTAGCATATGAGTCTAGATGCAACCTAGGAGAATGTACTATGGATTAAACCCCACTCTGCCAGTTATGCACAGACACAGAATAAAAAGACAATCTCTTCCCCAACTGCGTCTAAAGAGTCTTCCACTACTGTATTCTGTAACACACTGGTAGGAGAGAAAGCTTTATATCTGTAGCCTTCTTTTCTTGCTATAATTAATTCACAAGTTTTGCTTCAGTGTTTTTTCTGCTATTGGAATTCTTTTCAGCTCAGAGCTTGTAACTTGAGGCTTCATGCCAAATATTTTTTGCTTTCTAAAAGCACATTGTCTGTAAGACAACTTGCAGATATCCCTCAGGATGAAGGCTGCCACGAGTGTTCTGATCTGTTCCAAACCTTTTCCTGCAAGTCATTTATTTCAGACAATTCGCTTTTCATCTGTTATAAAGCAGAGGCAGTCTCTGCATTTAAGGGTCAGCCAAAATAATGTTGAATTGGGTTTTGCAGCATTTATTGCTGCGCACTGTAGCAGACAAATAATTTTGTTAGTCTCTATTGGAAGTGAATGCCCTTGAGATACTTATGCAGATGTTAAGAACCCTAAAGACAATTGAATGATAAAGCTGCAATGGGCATTGAGTGCCAACTACACAAAGGAGGGTCCTGAATATTTAAAAACAAGTATGGAAAACGAATTAAACCTCAGCTTGAACAAGGACTGTTTCTGTACTAATCAGAACAGATATTTAGCTAGCTGACAGAGAACTGGTGGGTTTTTGTTGCTTGTTAGTTTTTCCCTGGAAGATCTGTGAATTGAAACTTCTCTGGTGTATGAAAAGAGGTTAGGTACAGCTTCCACTAGGAAGGTCCCAGAATCTGTTCTTGGGTCCCCACTCAGATGGGCAGGGCTGCACACACTGAGACCACCTTGAAGGATCTCCAAGGAAGTACTGAATGATCCAGCTCTGCAGGTGGGAGCTGTATGAAAGCACTGGATAGGGGCCAAAGAAGTCTCCTTGCAGTAGTGTATCTGGGAGCTGAGGTAGGACCTATTTACAGTGCTGTGCAGATATGCCTACTTTAACTTGAGAGTGGTGCTCTACTGCATGACCAGGACTTTGCCTTATCCCAAGAAAGGAAGGTCAAATGGAAGTTTAAAAGCTCAGGTTCGAGAGCTTTTTAGTTATTTCGCAATTCCTGCCATATCTGCTCTAATTTTAAAAGATACTTTTGTGTACTCTGACCCAATAGGAGACTGCCACAGCCTGAAATTTAGAACATTTATAAATGACCTGTAACTATCCCTAAACTTATGTCCCACTTGCTGTCACTATTATGGGCCTATATTCACATTTCTTACTAAAAATAAACACACTTGTTTTGATCTGAGAAAATAGATGATATATTGAGAGGCAATTAAAAGATCTACACTTTCCAGTCAAATTGCTTTTATTTTTGATGTATGAAAAAAAGGCAATAAAAATCAGCTTCATGAAAAAGCTGTTATCTTTTGTCTATCATATGAAGCCATACTGAGATTATTCCCCCAAGCAAACTACCTCATAGCAGAAAACTACTTGAAGATCTAAGCTGTTAACACATGCATTTGTAAGTTGCGTTAAACTTTCCAGATACAGAGAAAGCATCTAGCAGAGCAAAGCCCCAAATCTGAGTTATTAGTTTGATACTTGTTACAAGATTAGTTCCATTATTATAGTTTTCATATTTCCATATATTTGTCTTGTGAATTGTCCAAGGAAAGATGTTTCATATGGTTCCCTAAAACGTGTTCTGTTTTTCTGAAACCCACATTCCCACAGTGGAGCAGGTATACGCAGTTAAGTGCAGCACACTGATGAAAGAAAGAGATAAACTGCTAAACCTGTATAATGTATAAAGCAATAAATACCTGTTTTGCAGTTCCCTGTACCTGAAGAGCCAGAGATGCACAAATTAACAGGTTTTGCTTTGGTCAAGACTTGCTAACATGTTAGACAGATTCAGTCTCAAGAATAATTTTTATATAGATGACTACAGATGAATGTGAGCTTGTTGGCTTTCCTACAACAGAGGACTACTGCAGTAAGTCAGTAACAAGTTACCATAGTGACCTGTTACTCACAGAGAAAGTAAATTTCTCTGCACTTATTTTTGGACATTTCTGTAAGGCTATATAGTCAACAAAACATCGGTCTTGAAACTGCTGTATGCTACTCACTTCTCCCCTGTGCAATGGAGAAACACTAGCATGATTAGAACATAACGCATCAAGGCATCTCAGCGAGGCAATTGTATTTTGGTGTTTAACTGAGTGTGTTATTAGTATCAAGCAAGCTGTGGCTAACTTTCAGGGCTTCAGCATGACAAATTATACACTTAAATGCTTGCAAAAACTTTGTTCTGGTCTCTCCTTCCTTTGCCTCACATCCAATAAAATCACTATCTCACATTTTTCAAACTCTGTTTCTTCTTTGAGTAGGTTTTAGCATCAGTTAATAGGACTGCCATCTTCCATCTCTTTTTCTTGGCCTCAGTCGATCATGAGTTCCAGCATTCATGTAGCTTTCCTTTTCAGTATCAAATATTTCATTCAGTGGGCATTTTCTTTCTTCCCTCCATATTCACAACCAGGTCTGGCTGTGGCAAGAAAGTTAGACAAGTGAGAACAAGAGGTGCTTCTGAGTGGATGTCTTAGCACTTGGTGTGCCTCTATGCCCAGACAGCCTCCACTCCACAGCACCAGCAGAGCAGACCTTGCATACTAGCCTGTGGGAAACAGTGTGCTAGTATAAAGCCAGAGTGTTGGTATTGCTAACACACAGTGTGACCAGTGCTGTGGTCCAGCTGTTCACCCACAGGCCCTTCTGCTCCCAGCATGGAGGGAGAAGCTACATGTCCACCCTGGCAGCCCTAGGAAAGAAGAAGGCTGGAGCCTGTCTTGCTTCCCTTTCCTCTTTCCTCTGCAGCGTGAGGGTCTTATGTCTGCTACTGGGGCTCAGTATCTAGGCCTGGCACAGGGCAAGGGGAACAAGGGCAAAGAGGAGCAGAGCTTGATCATGACTGCCCATCTCCGAGATTCAAGTGTTTCCTGAACGATTCCTGTGCATGATATTTGGCACTGAGTCAAAATCAGTGTGTTTATCACTCATCCCTGGGGCAGCAACATTCAGGTTGTCTGCTGGAAAAGTCTGAACCAGCCCCTTTTCAGTCATCTTAATCCATGTTGCTCCTCCCCAACAGGAGCTGCCAAATTCACATACTTTTACAACCTCCTCTCCCAGTTACCACTTAAAACTGCTGTATAATTCCCTTCATCAGGGAATATAAAATAAATCAGGCAGTAGTGAGCAACCACCCATTCCTTTCCCCATCCACTTCTCAAAGGGTTAACTTAACATTTAAATCTGGTGCCATATACACATCAAGTCTACTCTAACACTGAAATTACTTACAATTCACACAGGTGAGAAGACAGTTGGGGCATATTTCATATATACACAAAGGTGTTGAGGTTAAAGTAACCCAAGGGCAACAATTATGCTATTGGAAACATATATGACTGATCAGATGAAACTCTTTTTCATCTTTCGTGAATACTGGTGCCAATCTGGATGGCTGGTTACAATTATATGTAATAACAGTGCCACAGTAATGAAGGGCAGTTAAGTTAGACACAACAACCAAGTTGCTAGTGTATGACTCATTATGTTGTGACTAGAGAAGCCTGTGAACATCTTGCATTAATTTCAGTAATTTAGAATTTATCTTAAAAAAAAAAAAAAAAAAAAAAAAAGATTTCTGAATGCAGATGCAGTCTAATGACCCTTTCACTAATTTTTGGATTTGCTTAAAAACCTTGCTCGGCTCCTTTATATTTCAAAGACTACACGTGTTCAATTGAATGTGAAACTGACAGCAAGACCTTCAGAAAAAATATAGGCTTTGATGTGAAGTGAAAGAGACTTCAGCCCAGTTAAATTATTTTCCTTTTACACCTGCTTTAATGTTTTCAGAATTAAGCCTACTGTCCTTAAAGGGTAACATAAGAAAGTAAAAGATGTCAGGCTCTGGAAAAAATCATTTTTCTTTGGGAGGAAAAAGACTGTACCTTAAATTTAACCTTCCAATCAATAACAGCTCCTTGACTGTGCTTTTCTGTGTGCTTGCCTAGGCATGAGATGTATATAAAACATACATTTAAAGGCATCATTTGCCCTTAAATGAATGCAACAGGCTAAAATGAATAGTCATCAATAAGAATAATGTCTTACCTGCCACCCCTGGGAATTGTTTTGACTTGGGATCAAGCTTTGATTTATCCATCAGAAGACTGCACAGCACCTATGTTTCTGTTTGCGTATCATGTCATCTAATGAATCTCTCAGCTCCAAGTCAAATACTTACAAGTGAAACTTAAAACTGGTGCCAAGGTTTGGGACTGAGCCAGCTTTTTGATATAGCACCAGAAACTTACGTGGAGACAACTGAAGCTCATCCAGAGACTAACTATACAATCATGTTGCCTTTAGTTCTTCTTTCATAATGCAGCAGAAAGTTCTTCCAGCATTTCTGAGCAATATGGGTAGAATTCCTCTTCTGCTAAAGGGGATTTAAAATAATTTCTCACATGACTTAAGCATTAGGACACATCACAGTCTAAGTATGATGTATCTCTGAATTCCTTCATCCAAAGTTAATGCATTTTATTTTATTGGGCCAAGGATAGATTGTTACTGTATGTGATTGCTCATCCAGTGTAATATCTCTTAGCTGCACACACCTCCTTGCTGTCAAGCCTTCTGTGTCTTCTTGCAGTCTGGCTTTCTGTTAAAGAAAGCTCTCTGTGACCTGCTCCTTAAAAAAAACACGCTATTTGAAGTGTGGGATTAGTGTACAGTACACTTGAAGAAGAAAAGAAATTTGAAGGCAATTCATATTCTCTCATCTAATAGCAATATAATATAAAATGCCTGAAATCCCGTGGAAGAAGAGAATAGAGTAATGAAGAATAGAATGGACTGATAAAGGCCTCACTGCTGGGTTAGCAAACGTAGGTGACAGTGTGTATTCAAACCTCTGAAAGAGAAGTTGGACAGGAGCTCTTATATGTTAGTGCAAGAGTGAATATCCTCATTTCTTGGCTGAAAAAATATCTTTTTGTGGAGTTTCACCATTTTGGTTTTCCCCTACCCTAAGACTGACTAAGAGCACAAACGCAAGTAGAGAATTTTGCTCTCTACAGCTACCTGAAATGGTGATGAAGAGAGGAGGTGTCCGATCTCTTTTCTCAAGTAACAAGAGATAGGACAAGAGGAAATGGTCTCAAGCTGCACCAGTGGAGGTTTAGACTGGATATTAGGAAAAATGTCTTCATCAAGAGGGTGATTAAAACAGGCTGCCCAGGGAACTGGTGGTCCCTGGAAGTATTCAAAAACATGTAGATGAGGCCCTTAGAGACATGGTTTAGTGATGGCCTTGGCAGTCCTGGGGTAACGGTTGGACTTGATGATTTTAAAGGACTTTTCCAACCTAGTTAATTTTACGATTCTATGATTCTAAAACCATCAGTGAGAGGTGATTTATGAAGCTATTGCCTTACGGCCAAGATGGAAGTCTAAATCTAAATGTGTGCTATCATGTTACATATCTCTCTATCTGATTTATCCGATATCTGATATACTACCAAGCACCCTGTGAATGCACCGAGCAATGCATCTCACCTCACATACGTTTACATGTTTATGGGTTTGGGATGATTACAGCTTTCATGTCATGACTGAATACAAGGCTGAGATTCTCAAGATTTCTCAGTTTTAAGCTTAATAACTAAAAACAGAAGTGAGGCAGGTCTCTGCCTCAAGATTTCTCAAGATTTTCTCAGTTTTAAGCTTAATAACTAAAAACAGAAGTGAGGCAGGTCTCTGCTACCTAAGGGATTTTATTTCTTGACCAATGCAGAGATGTATTTACGCTCTGTTCCTATTTTCTGTGTCTGATGCCACTGAGCTAGTGAAAAAAATTAAGCCAAGCTGAAATTACTAGCAACTGGGGCTGATCAGATTACAAGGAAACTTAAGGTTATGGTCTATTCTGTTTTACTACATTTTGTGGATTATCATTGTAAACACACAAAATTTAAATTTACTTTACTTTGGTTGATTTTTAATGAAATCCATCACCTTCACAACATTGAGAGACAGCCATTTTGGTGGGTTTACTCAATGGTATATGACAATATGGAAGAATTGCCACAGTGTTATTGGATGTTGTCTACCATTCTCAAATCCTAGGTAGCCTTCCTTACACACAGACTGTACAACATCTTTTAGATGCCTGCACAAAAGAAATGGTTACAGAGTGAAGAATTCAGTCAGTCAATAGAGTTATTTAGTGGGATATGTTCTTGGCCTTTGATTTCAAGTCAGTGAGAACTTTTTGTTCTGCATACATGGAGTCTCTTGATCAGTTGAAACCTAATTTATTCTCAAGAACTCTGGGACAGTAATGTACCATAAATAAGCATGAGTTATAGAAGAGCTTTTGGAAACCTAAATCTAATAAATCCTTTAAAGTACAATATGTATCTCAACATATGAAAAGTCTCCTTGAAATCCTTTGTTGGTCTGGGGCCCAGGAACTTGACCCAAAGTCAACTGAAGTCGACAGGACTCTTTCCAACAACCTCATTATAACATTTTAACTCTAGCTTTGTGTGAAAATGAAAAGTGTTCTCTGGTATTGAGTGATAGAACCACTGATTTACAGTACCAGGAAAAATAGCTATATATCTCCCTTGTCTAAGGACTTGCTGGCAAGCAGTCTTGGATAGGGCACTTGTCATGTTATTTTGCAATTAATTACTTACAGTCAGGGTTTATGTTACTCTGGTTTCAGCGCTATTCAAAGACATTTTTATGGACATCTGAGTAGATGTTATGCTTTTTCTTAGGAAAAGCAGCTGCATTTGCAGAGAATTCCTGAAGAGAAAGCTTTGCAAAATATACCTGATGAATTTGAAAATAGCTCTAAATCACCGGCTCAAGCAGCTCATCACAAGCAGAAGTGCTTGTACAGATCAGTATACTAAGAGAAAGTTTGAGCTTCCAGTATAAGCCACCTGTTTTCAGAACCCAGATTGAAAGGAAAAATATTATTTGGGTATATATGTCATATCATATATAAATCCCAAATTTATTCAAAGTAGTATGATTTAGACATACATGAAGAGTGTAATATGCTAGTGGGTGTGGATAGAAAAGCATATAATGAGAGGTTAGGAAGATCATCTTGCATTTCAGTAGTGCAAAATATTTTGAAATTGAGAGATGAATATTCCTTCATAGATACTGTGCCATATATACCCCAAAAGAGATCTCAAAACCAAAATGCGGTATGTTCATGTCAACACTTTTATGTATTCCTGTTGTCTGTGCTACCACAGCACTTGCAAACCTCCCTCCAGTCTTGTACAGGACTTAAGGTGTTAGGCACTGCTGAAATATACAACACACCAGCTTCTTTCTCAAGTAATTTATCTAATGTGTGGGTTATATTCACCCCATCTCCCGTAAGGCACAAAGACCCCCATAGGCTTCCTCTAGCGAGTTCAGAAAGACTAACACAAAAGAAGATAAAAAGTTATAGTCACATACAAATACCCAAACTCCAGCTAGAGTTTCCAGCTAGCCAACAAGTCTGGTTTTGTAGGATGAGCATCTAATGCTGTCAAGTAAGTACAGGCTTTCCCTGAGAAGGTGGGATGCTGCTAGCAGGGCTGCTGCCTGACTAAGGTGCTTTTTTTCTTGAAGTTTCCTTTTTTTTTTTTTTTTCCCATTAAATCAAGCTATTATTTTTTGACCAGGTCTAGAGGAAGGAAGGCAAAAGCTGACTTTAAAATCTAGTGCCCTTGATAAAGGAGATGAATAAGCATTTTACTGGCTTGGACAGACAAGGAAAGGATAGATTTCAGGGGGTGGAAAGGAGGTGGGAGATGACAAATGGCAGGGAAGTAAAACAGCTCTGCAGCATTATTTTATGCCAACAAAGGACAAAAGTAGCTAGTAGGGTTTTTCACAGCATGAATTTGTAAAATATAAGGTCAGCAATAACACTGAGTGGCTCCAGGTGTTAAGTATCAATGCCTTTTTTCCCTCAGTTCTACCATAACGTGAGCATAGCTTCAGAGAAAAATCCCTTTATTTGAGTCGTGAATGACGGCTTTTTTGACCCTGAGGATTTGAATACAGCTTATGTGAAAGATTTGAAACAATAGAAACCGTGAAGCGAATTGCAAAACCGAAAAAACAAACATAACTGTTGTTACACCAAACAGCATGTTGTTGTTGTCAGTTTCCCAAGCAGTGGTGTGTTTGTGAGTGCACATCTTCTGCACTGTGCAAAGTCTTACGGGTGTCAGTAACTCCTGCACAGGCATGAAAAATTCCACTCATTTGCACAGCAGACATAAAGCCCTGAAGTATTTTCTGAAAACCATGTTTCTGACATGGAGAGGCTGCAACAGCATCCAGAAAAAATCATATCTGTAGCACTAAAACTGGTTTCCAACCATCTTCCATTGTGAAACATCAATGCAAAAGGAATTAAATTCAAAGCAAGAATTAGTTTAAAAAAAGAATCCAAGGAAAGGATAAGTATTTAATGACATTATGCATTTGGTGATGTAAACTGCTTCACAGCTACAGTGTCAAAGCACAGAGTTAATGAGCACAGAAGGCAATTTCCTAGATTAAATTATAATAATTATAGCCATTCTGCTTTTTTCTTTAAAACGCATCTTTAGATAGCACTTAAGTAGGCTAAAAGGCATCTGTTACTCTCATTTGCTTAGCTGAGTATGAGAGAGCTGGAAGTGAAAATGAAAGGTAGCAAATCGTACCTTGAAGATGAAATGGAGATGGCTAGAAGGGAGGAGGTAAGACATGAGGTCACTGATTTCTGCATTCATAGTTTGGGCTTTGAGATGTTCATTTACTGAATTTTTTGCCTACTGTGCAGAGCAGCACTTCAGCTACATGCGTCTTCTCCATGAACGTGCATCTGACAAAAAAGAAACAAGTACAAATCTCCAACACTGTGAGGTGAATGACTGGATAGAATCACAATGTGGCAGCGAAGGCTGCAGGGGAACACTCTGCCCCCCAGAGCAAGGCTCTGCAGCCGTGCTCCCCTAGGCACTTCTCTTGAGGGGGGGACTCTTTTTTAATTCTTTTCATTTTAATTCTTTTTCTTTCCACCCTAAGTCCCAGTGTCCATTTGCGTGGCTGGCAGCACAGTGACACTCATTATCCATGTGCTCAGCCATGAGGCATTTGTGAACAAACATCAGGTCTGTCTGCAGTTCCAAAGTGTATGTTTTTTCATCTGGTAATTCATAGCAATTTATACCATAAATATACAACTTTACTCTGCTCTCTATTCCTTCTTCTCTTTCCTAGAAGGTCTCCAACCAGCTGGTGGGGAATAGAAAAATCTAGCTGTAACCACGTACAGAAGAACCAAAGGAAAGATTTTTCAGATGCCCTGGAGGATGACACATGCTCCTGCAAATATTACCTGTAGAGACACCACTAACTGAAGAAGGATTGCAGTAGAGAAAGGAAAGATAATTTTCACTGTGTAACCAACTGTATGCTTGCAAATAGCACTCTCTCTGAGAGGAATACTGGGAGTAGGATCCAGTTGTCCATGTATCTGAGGTGCCCTAGAGTATGCCAGCTGAGCTACAGCTGCCCGTCTAGGGAAGTATGGATCTTCTATATGTCCTGTGGCAAACCGTCCAGCCTATGCAGGTGTCTCAGACACCTGAGGACATTCTGCGTGGCACAAGATCTTGCTTGGAAGCAGCTGGTTCAACCCGCCACCCTGTATGGCCAACTGGCACAACCCACTTGTGCTGCCTCAGCTAAATGTCTCTGGACTCCTGTCATGATCTTCATCCAGGAAGCAATCCAGTTGCTCAGTCATAGATATCCAATGCCGTCAGAGATGCTTCAGGGTATTACAGGCATGTAGGCAATAGAGTATGGGAGACTCATGCCCTCTGGAGCGGCAAGAGGAGCTCAGGAAGAAATGGCCTACTACACAATCAGCTCTACACAACTATATTTGAATTGCTCTCAGTTGACTAAAATGGGAGCTTAGACATAATACTCATGACATACATTTCGCTGTCCTAAGTTCAAGCTAAATTCTCCTGCCTGCTGTGTCTTATGTCTCCTCTCATCCACTGTCCTGGGTTCAGCAGTAGCAGTCATTTTTTCTCCTTCTTAGTAGCTGTTGCAGCACTGTGTTTTTGACTTTTGGCCTGGAAACAGAGCTGATAACACCGATGTTTAGACTGACCAAGGACTTTGTGAGTCTCATGCTCTGCCAGGGAGGAGGAGAAGCCGGGAGGAAGCAGAGACAGGACACCTGACCCAAACTAGCCAAAGAGGTATTCCATACCATAGCACGTCATGGCCAGGATGTAGAACGGAGAGTTCCCGGAAGGGCTGGAATGCTGCAGGGTGGGGGGCGAGGTACCGGTCGGTGAGCGGTTGTATTCTCTTCCCTTGTTATTTCCCTTATCATTATTGTTATTGGTGGTAGCAGTAGTGATTTGTGTTATACCTTAGTTATTAAACTGTTCTTATCTCAACCCGTGGGAGTTGCATTCTTTCGATTCTCCTCCCCGTCCCTCCAGGAGCGGAGGGAAGAAAGGTTGGGGGGGAAGCAGACTGCGGGGTTCTAATTTACGGCCTGGGCTTAAACCACAACATCCACCAAGCTAGTTAATATTTCATAGAAGGCTATCAGGGTGGTCAGGAGGGATTTTGCTTTTGTAAATGCAAACTAGCTACTACCTTCTAGACCTCCATATTTTGGAAATAGTTTCAAAATTTACCTACAGTTGCAATTGTTGCAGAATAAAAATTTTCAGTACCAACCTGCCTGAAAGAAATGGATCAATGAAATAAGAGTCACAAACCCATTTTGACCAAGAGCACCACAACCACTATGGAGTTGTGGTGGTTCAGGAACATACCATTTTTAGAGTCCTTGACTCGGCAACTAATCCCCAGCACTTGTGTTAGAGGTTCAGGTTAGATATAAAGAAGTTCTTTACTGTGAGGCGCTGGAACAGGTTGCCCAAAGAAGGTGTGAATGCTTCATCTCTGGCAGTGCTCAAGGCCAGGTTGGACAGAGCCTTAGGTGACATGACATGGTCTCGTGGGAAATGTCCATGGGGGTTTGGAAGCAGATGATCTTAATGTCCTTTCCAACCCTAACCATTCTATGATTCTATGTTTTCTGTTCTAAAACAATCAAGTGGAACCTGAAAATGAGCTAGAAAACCTCACAGGAGTGGGCATTTCTGAGTTTTCTTGTGCACCCTGGGGTATACTAGCGGTCAAAGTACTTTTAATCTCAAAGCTTGTTGAAGCCAACAAAGCAGTGAGGTTAGTCGTTAGTGCTCCAACAACCAAGGCAACACAGAAAGCAAACACAGATATGCAGCAGCACTTGCTAGGTGGGCTTCATACTATGCATCTCAATAGTTAAAGTATACCTGCCTCCCACACCCTCCAGAGTGCTCTTTTATCCTCTGTATCTGACTTTGAATAATTTTTAATTATATGTGTCCTGGGTTCAGCAGTAGCAGTCAGTTTTTCTCCTTCTTAGTAGCTGGTGCAGTGCTGTGGTTTTGACTTTCAGCCTGGGAACAGTGCTGATAACACTGATGTTCTTAGTTGTTGCTCAGTAATGTTTAGCCTGACCAAGGACTTTCTGAGTCTCATGCTCAGTCTCCCTGCCAGGGAGGAGGGGAAGCCGGGAGGAAGCAGAGACAGGACACCTGGCCCAAACTAGCCGAAGAGGTATTCCATACCACAGCACATCATACCCAGTATATAAAATGGGGGGAGTTAAGTTACCCGGAAGGGCTAGATCACTTGTTTGGTTAGGGCTGGGTATTGGTCGGCGGCTGGTGAGTGGTTGTATTCTCTTCCCTTGTTATTTCCCTTATCATTATTATTATTGGTGGTAGCAGCAGTGGTTTGTGTTATACCTTAGTTACTGGGCTGTTCTTATCTCAGCCCGTGGGAGTTACATGCTTTTGATTCTCCTCCCCATCCCTCCAGGAAAAAGGGGGAGTGTCACGAGGATGGAGCCAGGCTCTTCCCAGTGGCAAACAATGATAGGACAAGGGGTAATGGGTGCAAACTGGAACACAAGAGGTTCCACTTAAACTTGAGAAGAAACTTCTTCTCAGTGAGGGTGACAGAACACTGGAACAGGCTGCCCAGGGAGGTTGTGGAGTCTCCTTCTCTGGAGACATTCAAAACCCGCCTGGACACATTCCTGTGTAACCTCATCTAGGTGTTCCTGCTCTGGCAGGGGGATTGGACTAGATGATCTTTTGAGGTCCCTTCCAATCTCTAACATACTGTGTGATACTGTGATACTGTGAAAGGGAGGGAGGAAGGCGAAGAGTGAGCAAGCAGATGCATGATTCTGAGTTACTGGCTGAGTTTAAACCACGATACCTCCACAGTAGAGTTTCCTGATATAAAGTGTGTTGCAGACTGTAGGCAGGCAGAAATGCCTTCACCTTAAGTGTGATTTTCAGTGTTTGAATGAGCATGAGTAAACAGTGTGAGCTGGGTCTTGAGTGCTAACAAAAAAACAAGGATTCTTGCTATTGAGTTTATTTTTTTATCAGAGGAACAGCCCTGACAATTTAATCTATCATGTCAAAAGTCTTCAACATCAATACAGAAAGAATAGTAATTTAAATCTGTCACCAACAACTGCCCATTTTCAGCTCTAGCCAACAGTGCAGCTCAGGAAAGAAGAAGAAATGCAAGCTGTATTGACATGAAAGGAGATCTCTTTTGTACATTTGTGGTAACCACCTACCTCTCACCAGAAACAACTACTGTTTGATTTCAGACACAAGTATCCACCTCTGCAGTGTCTAATGGAGGTTTAATTTCATCACCTTCCTTAGTAGCAAGTGGTTGTATTTTCCCTGCAGTGATAACACTATTGAGTTCATTCAACAACAGGAAGGACAAGATGGACTAGCTTGGAAGGGTTTCTAGGTCTAATTGACCTGAGTTTGCTGACAGTTGACTCCATAGTAAACTGCTTTCACTGAGTAAATGCTAAACTATGTTTGTCAAAGATATGTCTGTTTCAGCAGTCATCTCTGTGATTACAGGAGGTACAACCAGAGCTGCTAATTAGCTACATACAGTCAGCTAAAGCCATCAATGTGGCTGTATAGACCCCAGCATGGTCTAACTGCCCAAGTATTTTCTTACGATGTATTTGGTATGTACAAAATCACTGCAGCTTCCTGGCTACCACTGCTGTAGGCAGCTAGCTAAAGCTAGCTCAGGTATGTTTATCTGAGATGCAGTCATAGCAGGGGTGAGCACAACCTGACAGCCATTTGACAGCCTCACGATCAGTGTGGGTTCAGTATTAGTACTCCATAAAGCACTTTACAGGTTGTAAATGTTTGGTGGGACAGTAGAAGCCTTTGGGCTCAAAGCAAAATGAGCTTTCTTAACACAAAAATAATGCAAAAATTATGGCAGGGTATGATAGTGCTAGGAGCCACAAAACTAACCTTCTGATCTGGGTGCTAGGATGGTTTCTCCCAGAACACCATTTCTATATGTGCAAAGCAGGAATAGAACTTACTGCCACAAGCAAGCTTTTGTATCACTTCATTCCCTTGAGAGCTGTGAGCCCTAGAGATGCCTTGTGAAAGCACCACAGAAATACAGTTTTGTTTATGTAGTGTATATGAATGAAACAGTCGTGCAGGGAGATATTATCTGTTTTCAATCTGAATGTGAAGAAGATAATAGATTGCCCAACAGCGAATACTGATAGAGCAGCAAGCAGCACTGTCAAAAAATTGGCAGAATATTCAGAACACATGACTGTGATGGAACATATCAGGCATGTTACCCTAATTTGTAGAGAACAACATCATGGTGGAAAATCAGCAGCTTACTGGCTATATGCTTAGTTTAAGAACACTTCTTTTAAATATGTGTTCTCTGGTTTTGGACAGAGAAAATCTGTAAGCGGCAGGGCTTACTTTCATGCCTCTTATACTTTCATAAATCTAAACACAGAACAGCAGTGTTTTTCCGGAGCTATCTCTACCCCAAGCAACAAAGTCAGGCATGCAGGCTATGTTAATTTATACTAATTCTGGGTGCTGAAGTGAAGTTGTACAACATTTACAAGGTATATGTTTGCCAAAATATTTTATACAACTTACATTAAGCATCTTTGTTACCTTGCTGTCCTTCAAAGCAAGTAGTGTTTTTTACAGAGTAAATTATAAACCCTACAGAGTAAATTATAAACCCTACACACCAGAGACTTCTCATAATTTACTGAGAAGCAGGCAATAAGTAATGTCAAGCTCAGGAATATATTATATCTCCTGCCTTTTGCAGCTGACTCAGGGATGTCCCTTGTCAAGTTAAATCCTGGCCCTGGAATCCTCTTCAGAAACACCTTAAAAATGAGTAACTGAGCACGTATTAACCAGACATATTTCATGTTGCAAAAATAGTATGAAAGATGTTTCTCAGTTTGAATGTGCATGAGTTCTCATCACACTTTTATATTCTCAGTTTCATCCCTTTTAGGGCTTTCTATTTTCAGATCGCTTAATACTGAAAACATGGTTTCCATAGGGCTTTAAGGTTTGTCCTCAGCTGGCAGCTGTCATCTTTTATCTAAAGGTTCAAGCTGGGCTAGATGAGTACTGAAAACGGAAAAAGAAAAGGAGCACAGTACATAAAGTTTTTATTCTTGATCTAGAAATGCCTTCTGAGCTTCATGGACAACCGGTTTTGTACACACAGGGTAAATTGCTCCAGCCTTACTGAAATTTGGAGCATTTTGTAGAGTGGTTCACAAATTATTTATGGACCAAACTTACTTTATGACAACAGACTCTCAACAAAAGTATTTTCAGCTTTCAGTGTAAGTGGACCAATGACAACCTTATGAAGTTCAATCAAGCCAAGTGCAAGGTCCTACACCTGGGTTGGTGCAATCCCATGCAGTCCTGTGAAGAAGGACTTGGAGGTGTTGGTTGATGAGATACTGAACATGAGCTTGAACATGACTGTGTGCTCGCAGCCCAGAAACCAGCTGTTCCGGAGAGGTACTCTTCATTAGGGACTGTAGTGATAAGACAAGGGGTAAGGGACTCCAACTTAAACAGCGGAACTTTAGGTTAGATAGAAGGGAGAAGTTCTTTAGTGGAAGGGTGGTGAGGCACTGGCACAGGTTGCCCAAGGAAGTTGTGAAAGCTCCACCTCTGTAGGTGTTCAAGGCCATTTTGGATGGAGCCTTGGGTGGCATGGTTTAGTGTTAGGTGTTCCTGCCCATGGCAGGGGGGTTGGAACTAGATGATCTTAAGGTCCTTTCCAACCCTAACTATTCTATGATTCTGTATTGCAGAACTCATTCTACCCCCGTGAAAAGCTTTTCTGAGCCCCATAGTAGTCTATCACTAATACAGTCCCGGAGATGGAATGAAAAATGCACATATCAATCCTTTGTGCACATAAAGGTTACTGGCTATAAGAAGTACATCAGTTCCTCTAGGAATGGCATATGCTTCATTTTTTATATACAAGGGATAATAAGCTGCTACAGCATTGTGTGCACTAAAATCTGCAAACATTGCTAGGTCTTTACAGGTAATACCTGAAGTAAAGTGAGTACACATACACAAGGTGGTGCTGCTGGGCTAACACCATAAACGTTCTATTAGTTTACTACACAGACCATTTTGTGAAGCGAATCTCAGCCATGGAAAGCTTTCTTTTTTGATTTTCCACTTTCTGAATACTCCATCCTCCCCATTTCAGCTGGTCAGGAAATATCAGTCTTGTTTCATTAGGATGGTGTAAGCCTGACTTTGATCTTTCTTTGGCTTTTGAGTATGTTTGACAGTATTTTCGACAGTATTTTCAGTCTTGTCCTACACACCTTTTCTGCCAGACCACAGATACCACACAAGTCTGTCAGCAGAATCTTAGCCAGAATGACCTAAGGTAAAATTTCAAAGTACCTTCACAAGTATCACCCCAAAGGTCCAAATCTTTCTTTTTTTTTTTTTTTTTTTTTTTTGTAAGTTGAGGTGTAAATTCCTAAATCATCTAGGCACCTTTAAAAATTTTATTCAGTGACTCTAATTTAAATCCTTGGAATTAAAACAGGACTCACCTTAAAATACTTCTTCTATTGAGGATGAAATTCACATGTGTTTTTAATGAGCACTTCCATAACACATACTGTGATTTAAATACAATAGAAGACTGAACAAGTAATAACGTTATTTAATACAAAGTATTAATACTAGTAAATAAGGAAATGCAAGGTCTGACAATCCAGTGCTTTATGGAAATCGTGTATATGCACATATTCCTCAATTCATCAATTCCATTAAGTAATACCAGTTGACACCAGCTGAATTATTTGCCATAAATTTTTCAGATGCTGAGAGTTTCCTTCTGTATGTTTATGCTCGTGTGAGCTGGAATAATTCTGGAATTTCTTAAGGTCACACCAATAATACAGAGAAGATAGACAAATTGTTTTGTTAGCCATTGAAAATGAAACAAAAGCAAGAACTAGAATAGCAATGAACATGTGCAGAATGGCTCATTACCCGCAAGAGTATTCTTAGGAAAATTTTAAGTACAGAGGAAATCTTGAGATATTGATTATATCATCTAATGTGTAGGTTTTCCTATTGAAGTCCTCTGCACTGGTTATACTGGCTTTGTGGCTGAGTATTCACTCTGCGCAGAGTTTTTAGATAATCAGAAAGTAATTAAAGTCTGACATGTTTTGCCTAACCATCAAATAGGTGCAAGTTATTTATTTTTCTTTGAAGACAAGAAAATTGCTGTGTTGTATACACTGGAAAAACTAACTAAGCACTCCTTTGCTAGAGAACAAATTCTCTATTGTCAGTGATCAATTTGACACAACTTGTTTGAAAATTTTATCACAAGGGCTCTCTTTCTTAATTAACACAGTGTGACAGGGCAGGACACTTACTGTGATTGTGAAGAGGACCGAGGCTTCTGTTTCTAAAGATTTTAACACAAGCGGTCAATTTGTCATCTCAGTAGTGGTGGCATAAAAATCTGCAGTAAATTTAACATCATCGTCATTTATTAGTTAAACCAGTGTTCTTATTGCTAACTCACATTTCTGATAATGAGATCAAAATCTGGTTCCTAGCAACTGTATCTAGAATTTTGGTTGATTATGTTCTTCAAAATATTTTCCCTCCTCCCTGTTTCCTCAGAAATCCACACTTTCCCTTTGACAATTGTCAGTATGTAGTATAACAAGAAAGATAAAAAAACCTGCTGCTTTTTGGACTACATTCTTTCTTAACAGAGATATTCCACAGTAACTTACTTCTCTAAATAGTGTCTGCCTTTTTATTTGTTGTACTTTGACAGCTTGTGGGTTTTTTATATTGTGCTGAGTGCCATATTGCCTGTTGATTCTCATTTTGAAATACTGGCACCTCCTTCTTACTTTTAAAGCAAATGAATAGCAATAATAAAAACCTCTTTCCTATCCCCCAGCTTGTTCATCTTTCCTCTGCCAGTGGGCCTTTTTCTACAATTCCTACTGTAAATTTCCATTGTAAATTCAGACTCTACTGTAGATGGAGCTGTAAGTTTTTTCCAGGAAGTAGTCCATTCACATAAGCCATAGAAATGTCCCAGTGATAAGAGGGGAAGACTCACACAAGACAGTTCACAGGGAGTGCGATGGTGCCAGGTGCATTTGCGATTTGTATTTGTTTTCTTTGCAATTGTCTCTTAACAGAAAACACAGGTTAAGGAAAATCTTGTCCCTAGACTGTCTGTAATCCTCAAAAAAGAATGAAAGATGATTGGTGCCCCCCTTAAAGCAAAGTGTATCCCATAGAAAGGAGAGACAACTTTTCAACAGATCTGTTGAAAGAAACAGTGAGGCCATCACAAAGCAGAAGAATTACAGTGTAATAAGTGAAAAAGATTCCTGCAAGCCACAGACTATGTGAAAATGAAAGGTCAATAACAAGCTCTAAATAGCATAACATTTTTAATGAGATTAATGCTAGCCATGTGCAACAGCAGCAGATGCTGACTTAAAAAAGGAAAACTGAAGTGTGCAAGAGGTTCATTATGTAGGCAAACATCACATGACCACTGTTAGCAATATCCAGAAAAAACCTGCTGTGAAACAGTGAAATTCTCTTATTCATGTAAAAGCACACTTTTCCAGTTACTCCACATTCATTTAGAAGAAGGGTTCATGTTCACCTCAGCTTTGCTGAAAAGCCTGAGAACCGAGAACTGCTGTGTACTGGGAGAGTAACCATGATCTGAGCTAGCGCAGCCTGTTTTCCTCTGTCCTCATTCTCCTTCCCTATCTACCCTGTAGCAGAGGTCTATCCTGTAACGTGTAGGAAATAAGCACACCTTGAGACCAACAGAATTGGATTCAATCTAGAGAGATGATTTCATGTCAAACAGCACTACTGCTGACCTGATACTGTGGGCACTGCAGGAAACAGCTCCAGAGCAGCCTGGTGGATAGGGAGGGCTGCAAATCGATCATGTTTAAGATGTGGCTGAAAAAACTTTGAAACACCAGTCTTCTCTAGTGTGGAGGTGTCGTGGTTTAAACCGAGCTGGTAACTCAGAACCACACAGCCGTCCTCTCACTTCCCCACCCTCTTCTTCCTCTCCCTGCTTCAGGAGGGATGGGGAGGAGAATCCAAAGAATGTAACTCCCATGGGTTGAGATAAGAGCAGTCCAGTAACTAAGGTATAACACAAATCACTGCTGCTACCACCAATAATAATAATGATAAGGGAAATAACAAGGGAAGAGAATACAACTGCTCACCACCTGCCAACCAAAACCCAGCCCGACCCAAGCAAGTGATCTAGCTCTTCCAGGTAACTTAACTCCCCCCATTTTATATACTGGGCATGACGTGTTGTGGTATGGAATACCTCTTCGGCTAGTTTGGGTCAGGTGTCCTGTCTCTGATTCCTCCCAGCTTCACCTCCTCCCTGGCAGAGCGTGAGACTCAGAAAGTCCTTGGTCAGGCTAAACATTACTGAGCAACAACTAAAAACATCGGTGTTGTCAGCACTGTTCCCAGGCTGCAAGTCAAAACCACAGCACTGCACCAGCTACTAAGAAGGAGAAAAATGACTGCTACTGCTGAACCCAGGACAGTAACCACCTCTTATTCCATACTATCCACGTCATGCTCAGATCCCACATTTTTCAATATACCATTGCTTTTGTCTCATTATATCTATCTATCTATCTATCTATCTACCTATCTACCTACCTACCTACCTATACACACACACACAAAGAGAGAGAGATCATTCCTTAGTGCATGGACCAATCCCTATGAAGCTGCTGAGTTAATTCAGTCTGTAATGTCAGGCTCCATCTCTTGTAGCAGTATTTCAGAGCAGGAGAGGCTTTGTGCAGTGTTGGATTGTTGCCTGCTGATGACACCGCAGAACTCATCTGGTTTCATCAAAGTTCATTCTTTGTTGGGATGATGGTTGGAGGGAAGTCAGGGCCAGTTGCTGGTGACCTGAAGACATCTAGCTGGTGGGCCATGAAAGTGCTACATAGCAGGCAACAGCACACAATTGAGTTCATTGGCTGTTTTCCCCTAAAATCAAATCCCCTTGAGGTACACATCGAACTTCCTCATCTTCCCGCATTACCCACCAAGTATATCCGGTCCCTGAGCAAAAGCAATCCCACGAGTGGGTTTGCCTTTACCTGAAGCAGGAATAACCCAGATGTCTTCCCCAGCAAATTCTTCATGTGCACCACAGGAACTTTGTCCCCCTCTACAATATGTAAAAGTTCTGACTGGGCTGGGCCAGCCCTGTTGGCAGATCCTCTGGTGTTGACCAATCAGGTGGCCTTTGGTAAGTGTGTATCCCAATGCTTGAAAGTTCCCCCACCCATTGCTCTCAGTGTAGTTTTTAACAGCCCATTGTACCGTTTGATTTTCCCAGAGACTGGTGCATGGTAGGGGATGTGATATACCCACTCAATGCCATGCTCTTTGGCCCAAGTGTCTGTAAGGTTATTCCGGAAATGAGTCCCATTGTCTGACTCAATTCTCTCTGGGGTGCCATGTCGCCACAAAATCTGGTTCTCAAGGCCCAGGATAGTGTTCCGGGCAGTGGCATGGGGCACAGCGTATGTTTCCAGCCATCCGGTGGTTGCTTCCACCATGGTAAGCACATGGCGCTTGCCTTGGTGGGTTGGTGGGAGTGTGATATAATCAATCTGCCAGGCCTCCCCATATTTATACTTCAGCCATAGTTGTCCATACCAAAGAGGCTTTGACCGCTTGGCTTGCTTAATTGCATCACGTTTCACATTCGTGAATAACCTGGGCAATAGAGTCCATTGTTAAGTCCACCCCTCGATCACGGGCCCATCTGTATGTTGCATCTCTGCCCTGATGGCCTGAAGTGTCATGGGCCCATCGAGCCAAAACCAATTCACCCTTATGTTGCCAATCTAAGTCCATCTGAGCCACTTCAATCTTAGCAGCTTTGTCCACTTGTTGGTTGTTCTGGTGTTCCTCAGTGGCCCAACTCTTGGGTACATGGGCGTCTACATGGCGTACCTTCACCACCAGGTTCTGCACCCGGGCAGCGATATCTTGCCACAGTGCAGCAGCCCAGATGGGTTTACCTCTGCGTTGCCAGTTGCTCTGCTTCCATTGCTGCAACCACCCCCACAGGGCATTTGCCACCATCCATGAGTCAGTATAGAGAGAAAGTACTGGCCACTTTTCTCGTTCAGCAATGTCCAGGGCCAGCTGGATGGCTTTCACCTCAGCAAACTGACTCGATTCACCCTCTACTTCAGCAGTTTCTGCAGCTTGTCGTTGAGGACTCCATACAGCTGCCTTTCATCTTTGACACTTCCAAAGCACTGGAGGGACCCAGTGGACTAGATACCCATACTGTCCCACACACACTGCCACTCATGACTGTCCAGCCTCAGAGAAAGTCTCTTGGTCCTCCTATATTGTCGTCTAACCCTAGACAAGCCCCAAACCCGACCCTGCTCAACTCTCGAGATCAGGCCAAATGGTCGTGGATAAAACACATTCTGCATGTGTGCCAACATGGTGATCCCCATCACAATCAGCAGGTAGGTCTCAAGGGTACCCAAAGGCCATTCAAAACCTTCAGAACTCTCAAATGATGCTGTAAATGGTCTGGTGAGGGAGCTGGAAGCATAAGAGAATGTCTCCTTCACAGGTTGACCACCCGAGGAGGGAAAAAAAGATATGTAATTGCTAAACACTGCCATTATATGCCTCCCAAAGTATAGAGGTGATGACCACACTGGGAACGCAAGCCAGATCTGTTTCATGATCAATGAGTCTAATGTATTACAAGCCATTACCATAAAGTACAACAAAACAAGGACTTTAGCCCAGATTTCCAAGTTTGCCAACCAAAGATCAAATAACATATTATTCCTTCCATTATCAGATGAGATTGGGAGTTTTCAAGGTGGTGTGGCCATAGATGAAGACAGTAAGCCCTGACTTGAAATGTCTCCCAAAGCAAATGAAAACTGAGTAAAACTTTGCTTTTTGAAAAGAGCAGTGCTTGCCTTTTACAAACGATCTGTGAGGGAAGGTATTCTTGCATACACCAGAAGAACTGGATTCAGTTTCATCCTCACCCTTGGGCAGTTCACATCCATACCTAAAGGAGGAGGCAGCCAGAGACTATTTCAGGGTGAGTGCATCCTCCCTCTCTCCTGTTGTACCACCCTGCAGATCACCTGTGTCAGTCAAAGAGAGAAACAGTCTGTACTGTAATGGTGCAGGGATTGCCTGAAGTCCCTCCAGTCATAGCTCCATGAATTGCCCATGATTTTCTATTAGCTAAAACATTACACCAATGCAGAGGCCAGAAGCCAATGCTCCTCCACAGCCTCGCTGCTGATAAGGGCACTGAAAGACTTTTGTGTTCATGTAGCTGAGCTCTTGCAGCCCGTGTCTCCAGCAAGACACCTGCACTTGACCTGTGCTTTTACAGACAGCAGCAGTCCTGGCATCAATGTTAGATGACTCCCATCTCACAATCAGGTGATCCAAACATAAACACAAACCTCTGCGGGGAATGCTGTAATCACCTGGAGTGTATAAATTTAGCTTACATCTATCTACATTATTAATAGACATTTTAATAAAGTGCTGTAGCCAGCTGTAATAAGTCAAGCAGGTGAACAGGCTGTCTAAAACAATAGCTCATCCCCACTGCCTTCTGTTGGGGTGCATGTACCTATCTATTTATGTCTGTAACATGCTGGTAACATTAATTAACGCTCCATAAACTATTTATAGGTGTTCCTTTTATATAAAAGTGTCATCTAAAATGCAAACATAGGTTTATCACCCTCCACCTCACTCCTGCTTGCAACAGCCCATGACTCAAAGTTGAGATTGACAGCTGGCCTCCTTTAAAGCGCACCAGGGTGTGAAGCCCCTCTTTCTTTCAAGATTGTTGAAGCCACTCAGAGGTAGGTTTTCAAACCAAATCCATGGGGCTCAGCATCAAAGTGATGGTTTCTGTGTGCAGCAGGTACATTCATTAATTGTGTCAGTACATAGTGAAGCTACAGTGTCGACGAGAGCACTGCATTAAGAAAATGATCTGTATAATTACAACCAGTGCATTATTCTAAACACACTTTTGTCTGGAAAACCCCTACTTGTCTCAGCTTGTGCAATGTCATTAGTACCTACTGCATCTTTAATCAATTAACACTACATTTTTTTTTACCTCCCACTTTTCAGAAGAAAAAAATCCCACAAATTAGATGCATCACACTTTCCTACTGCAAAATGCAGTCTCTGTCTTCTTGTTCCCTGTAGAATATATGATGAAAATGGACCTTCTCTTTGGACTCCAAATGAGATGCAGGATCAACTTATTTCTTTCTATTAGATGTGAACATTGTGTAGTAGCTTACCAATGATTCACTTTAAATCACCCTCATCTTCTGAAATCCTCTTTATTCAGATTACTGGACAAGCATGACAGAAAATGGAAGCAAGTGATTCTCAAATCCTTCTTTGATCTACTTTCAAAACCAATTTGCAGTAAGTTAGCTCCAAATTGATTTCAGGAGTTAATCATCAACTAGAAAATAACATCAATTAGTATTATGTATTAGAAAAACTTCACAATATAATGGTTAAAGAGATTAAGAGTTCAGAAACACTCTCATTTCTTTAATATTTGACATTACGATCATAAATAATAATTATTAATAAACTTTAAATCCTAACTTACCACTATAAATAGGAAACCTTTATAACAAGATTTTAAGACAGAGTTTTAACAACGTTGAACATACACCAGAAGAATGCCAGTTTCCTTTTAAAATGCTGCTTCTGGTTCTGCTTTCCTTCTTTGTACTGCAGGGCTAATTAGAATAAGTCAGCTTTTTCTCTTGATGACACAGAGAGTCTGCCTCTTAGATAGCATTACCTGTCTCATTGTCCGGAAGGGTGCAAATGTAATGACACCAGCTACCATCAGATTGTTTTGTACCAATTTTGAGAATGCTTGATATATATTTAGATCACGTTTGCTTGTATGAGTGTTTTTTGTGGCCCTGTGGTGTTTTAATATACCAGTAGCATCTGCAACTGAGCATTATTAAAAAAAAAAAAAAGCAGCTCACATCAGGAAGTTATTGTAATAGCAAAAGATTATGCACAAGAGTAATGTGACATTATGTTGAGATAATTAGATGTAAGAGATTCCATCCAGCCACCTGAGCATTTGTATCAGTGTACTCAGAGCTTTAAACACCAGTCAGACTTCCGACATACATCTCTGAGACAGTTTTTGGCTCAGTTTTAAGTAAGATAAGATTTTTTTTCTTCTACCTGTGGTCTGTATATTTGCCTAGCTGGTAGGCCAGAGCTGCTCTGTTTAAAGTTCTGGTTTAAGGTGATTGCCTACCAAAATGAGAAAGTCTTGCATTATCATGACATCATGTAGAATGGTACACAGCAGATTATGCAATAAAAGGTGAAGTAGAAATAAATTGTATGTTGGTGTCACACCCCCAGAGCAGACTGGAGTCTGTTGTGCCACATATATGGGTGGTTCTTAATAAGAAATCCAAGAAGCAGCTCCTTCATGGATATATATATTTTATATTTTATTATGTTCATATGGTGCAGTCACAGCGATTCCTTACACTTGGTATACCTGAGCACTTGAACGTGGCAACGCTCAGCACTGCAGTGCCTGGCACTGCCTATGTTAGTATCTGAGAGAGCCCTCAGCCCTGAACTGGATTTCCAGAGTTCACAGCTAAACCATGGGTATATCTAGTATCCTATGTGTAGGATTTCTCTTAGCTAGCAGCTAACAGTATAAATAAGAAAACTGGCTGAAACAAGAAAAGTTGCAAGGAGGGATGTGGCTCCTCAGAGCCCGACTACGGGGATTCGTGACTTTGCAGTCCAACAGGAATCTGCACATTATGCAGCCTCTGTTCACAAAACACAGTTGAAAGACAAAAAGATGTCACAAGATTAACCCAAGGTTTGAGGCATGCAGCAGGATTTCTAGAAGATAATAAGCAGGGTCAGAACCTCACCCTTTCCCATGAGCAAGTCCAGGGTGCCATGCCTGAAGCTTTACTAATTAATAGTACAGCTCCTTAAGTCTCAGCTACACTTCAAAGACAGGGGTGCTACATCCACACTGCTCATGGGAAAGGTCTTTTGAAGACTGACTCCCTGGCCCTGTTTAGTTTGTCAGTATAGCTCCAATCCAAGTGGCTAGGCATTTGGGATGAGCTAGTCCAAAACTTACCCTGCTGTTAATTTGCTGCTGTGGAAACAGTTAGCTGGGTCAGAGAGAAGGAACATGTAGGTCCTGAAACGTGGATGCTAGAAGACTCACATGGGAGATCTGGTTTACAGTCCCTGTCTCCTTTAAAGACTAAATTATTATGATATATGAATATTAAATGTGACTGTTGCATACTAAATATTTATCTTAGCCAAGGCTGGTCCCCAGGTCTCACCTTTCCTAGGAGGGCACTCTGACCAGTCTCCCTTTCTGTCTTGTTAATAAAAAGAAGAGACAGGACATGGGCAATTTCATGCATTAAATATGCAAGCTCTAAATACAGCTGGTGAATATATCCACAGTACTTTTGAGGCACCTGTGAGTCTCAGGTGGGGGAATGAAAGTTTAAGTCACATAAATAAGAGAGTGGGCATTAATAGAATTTACTACTGTTATAATTTGTGTTATAGTGGTTAATGAACATTCTTGTGCCACAGTGAAGGTGAATATATTGGCAAGACCTGTAAAACATAGCTTCAGCTTTTCAAGGAATTAAGTATACTAAGTTCTTTCTGTGTCACATGTTCCTTTTACATCATTATCCTTCCCAACATGTAAGCAAAACATACTCACTTTCCAGTAAGAATATTCATTCTTGCTAATGTATTTTTCCATGCTCAAAAAAGCACCCAACTGTGCTCAAATAACTTACTCCATGTGAAAGAAAGGCAACAAGACATTAAAGGCAAGAGTCAAGCCTCTAAGAGAGTGAACTGTTTGTTTTCTCTACATGCTAATGATTTAGCGCAGCCAAATGGCGAAATGATGGCTACCTCAAATGGTTTCAGACCCAGAAAATGTAAAGAAAGCAAAATATTTCTTAGCTTTTTAGGACGCACATATATTGCCAATCTCTAAATTTTATTGTGGTGATTTATGGAACAAGATGTAATTGTATATCTTCTTTATAGTTCCCTATCTTTCATATAGACCTCTACTAGAACAGCTTTTCCAAAAGCTGGCTTGCCAGTGGGATGTGCAGAGCTTTGATAATCATTTATGGCTATCTGCTTCTTACTACATGTGCAGTATGGTGTCAAAGCTTACGATGAGATTTGATTTGTAAGGTAACTCCTCGCTGATAAGAAGTGACACCTCAGCTGCAGCATAAGCAAGTCACAGGGCTGTGGGCGACTTGCTGTGCGGCTGAGAAAAGATCTCCAAATAAAACCTGCTACTTCAGTGCTCAGTGGGGAGTCCGTGCTTCTTTTTTTCAGAGGGATAAAACAACTTATCCCATATTTTTCTGGAGAAAAGTTAGGAATCCTTTCTACTTACCTCCGTAACAGGAAGTCAGCCTGTGGTGCTTGGGCTGGGATGTGAAGCAGGCTGGTAAGGGTTATCTTTGACCTCATTCGTCTTGCTGTGGTTTGGGTTTCCAAAGAAAAACTGGTCAGAAAATGTGCTCATACCTTCTACGTGGGATTCCATACCTCCTTGAAACTGCTTCAGGACCTGGAAATGCAAAGAAGTTGTAAATCTGCTCTTCTAGGGAAGTGAAGAGGATGAGCCTGGCTGACAGGACTGGTTTTAGTGTCCTGTCTGTGGCTGTTCATTTGCTTCACATTTTGGGGGACTGGAGATCAAAGGGCTGATCACAACCTCATGGAAAACAAGGAAAATTGTATTTCTCATCCTGGTGTATGCTGTGGGCATCAAATACTTCTAAGATACAGTTCACAATCTTTCTGCTCCTGTGTTGCAGGTGGCATTTCTCAGTAAACATTTGGCAGATCTTTCTGAGCCTATGAGCATACAATACCTGTTTTGTTGGAAGCGTCTGGTCCTTATTTTTAAACACAGAGTGAGCACTTCAGTTATTAAAAGAGGAATAAATACCTCACTGAGAGAACATAAATGACAGCAGCAGCTCTGACAACACACAATTTTCTAACACACCACTCCTGCCACACCCTCTATCTGATGGCCATTGTCTGGCTGATAATGCTAATGAGATCATCTTCATGTTATTAACACAATGACCCATAATACTGGCATGTTCTTGCATGCTTATTTTAACTACAATCTAGGGTACATTTTCATTTGACTTTTAGAAACAAAGTGCTTGGGAAGTCCTCCAAGAAAATACTTGTCATTTCACCCACCATTTTAGGGACATATTCATCTTCGTTAAATTTTAATGTCATTATTAGATCACAATTGTTTATTCCTTAATGCCAGTTTAAATACTCTCTTATGCTGCCTTCACCTTAAATAAGAATCAGTAGCAATCTTCACCTTATGCTGTGAGGTGGACTTCATTGACAGTACTGCTCATATCTGTGGAAGTACTGTATTTTGTGACATGCATTTAACCTTCATTTCTAGACAGGAAAGTCCATACTACACAGAAATCTGTGAGACTTATATTCTTATGCTCAATTTATTCCACTAAGTGGATGTTCTAGTATATTTCAAATAGGAGCTGTAGGACATAATGCAACAGTAAATGCTGCTTTGCAGTTAGTAGGTATCTTACAAGGTCCCTAATTGCTTCTGGTTTAGCCTCTTTGGAAAACTGCAAAAATTACCATTCTTTATGGGCTTTCTGTTGTGACTAAAAATGAAGAAAATGGATAAGTTTTCTAATAGAACCCAGTAAAGTAATTTTGAGTACCTCATTACCAAGGGAATTAACTAGAAGGAATAAGTACATTCTTCTTTGCTAATGTGCTTGCTACCCTATGTGCAATATGTCTGAGAAGATCTAGACAAGATCCACAGAAGGTATTTATGCCCTAATTTCCATTACTTTAACTAGGCATCAGAAAATGAAATAGGAATTCATTGCTTTTGCGTATTTATTGATCTGACTTACAGACCTGGGTATTTTGGGAGAAGTGTGTAGGAGCGAAGGGAAAGATCCACGTCCCATGGTGTAGAATTAGGCACATAAGAACCCATTCACATAGGTTTTTTTTCCTTTCAGATTTCTTTAACATCAAAAGCCAATGACATTCCCATTCATAGTCACCTCCCACAAGCCCATTTTCTACAGGTGCTCTTATTTGCTACCACAGAAAGGGCAGTGACACTAATTTAGGCATTTTGAGGACTGCCATGTACAGGACATATAGGTAATAGCCACTACCTTGATAGCTGTGACAGTCAGGGCTGTCACTGACCTGTCACTCCTAACAGCACTGCCGGATTTGAGGTTGTTCTTAGAAACAACACTTTCGGTAACTTTGCTTTGCAAAGCCACATTATGGACCTTTTTTGATTAGATGGTGCCATACAAAAGACTACTTCAGATACCTGCTCTTCAGGCATAGTTGATACTGAGACATTGATACAATGATTAAATGTAAATGTTAAGCATGAAAAAGATTTCAGATGTCATTTTTGAGTGACATTCATCTACTGTGGTATCCATAAGCAATCAGCTGGGTTTATACACACTCTCCTCCTGAAATACTCTGTGAATCAATGTGCTTATTCAGCCTGAATAATGAGAAACATCAACCTTTGTCCAGTCTATGCCAGATGAACTCAAAATAGCACTTAAACTCACTTTTCTTAATTAAAATATTTCCTAATTAAACCCAAAATATTTACAGATCTTACCAGACTCCAATATAAATATTAATGAGATGTAGCTTGTGAATATACAGAATTTCAGAAAGCAATTCTGACTTTCAAATTACCCAGGGCACTGTCTGGTACGCAGTATTGATGTATTCATTTGCAGGCCTCCCTCCTGGTTTTGCAAAGTTATTTCTGCATCTGATAAACCTTTAGAGGCTTAGACCATATGAGCTCTGCAGCTTATGTTATATACATCTTCTTCCCCAGCCTCACCTTAAGCTCATTACTACAATGCAAGGTTACTGTGATGCCTTAAGGTTACTTTTGCCGACCTATTCAAAGTTAAATGTAAAATCCTTAAGCCAAAATTTTCCTAGCAGCATTTGACTTAAAATTAGAAACACTCAAACACACAAAATAATGAAGTTCTCTGAATTCATTAACTTACTAAGTTCCTAAGGCATATCAGTCACCTGTTTTCTTCCTGTTTCAAAAAGGACAAAGGAAAGTAAAATTTATAATATGGAAAGCACATTATAGACAAAATACTTTGGTCAATGAGAAAGCCCTTCTGCCTGACTTCTCTGTTATGGGTTAGGGTTTTTTTTCAGGACTTGAGAAGAGAAGATGGTAGATGCAGTCACAATCTAGTGGATGCTGTAAGGAGAGTTTTACAGGATCATTTATGTTGGGAGGGACTCTGATTGCTGTGCAGTTCAACCCTCTGCTTGTAATAAGCAAACTTAGATCTTTTGCTGAGGGGCTTGTCCAGTCAAGTTTTGACAGTTTCTGTGGGTGGACATCCATACAAACTATCTGGGCAATCTGTTCCAATGTCTAGCAATCCCCGTCGTGCAACATGCTTCTTCCTGATAAATCAGACATTCCCTTACTGCAACTTGTGCTCATTGCCTTTCTTCCCACCACCACCACCTCCAACAACCTCAAAGCAGTCTTGTCTGTAATCTCGCATTGGATGGTCAAGAGAACAATAAGACTTTCCTGAACTGTTTCCCTTTCTCTTATTAAGACTGAGCAAACCCAGCTCTCTCAACTTATCTGATAATCACAGGTTGTCACTGGCCTAAAACCAAACACCTGCACTGAAATAATTTGTTGGATGCAATTAGCAGCTGGGCACTGGTGATACACTGTTCCCACAGCAGCTGTAATTTCTGCTTCCACCTTCCTTTAAGCAAGATGTCACTACAGTCAGTGGATGTTTCTCTAGAGGATGGAAAGTGGAAATAATTCAGCTAAGCAACAAACAAGATAAAAAGCAGGTATCAACAACAAAGAAATAGCCAGCTGTCATTGGACATAGTCCAGTTCCAGATGAGGTCTTTATCAGGTCAGTGCTTCAAACCCAAGTCTGTCCAAGTGGTTACAGATTCGATGTATATGTCTTATAGTGAAAAGGCGAGATGGAATAAAAGCATAGCTGAGATTTGCCTGAGTACAAGGAAGCCTCCCATTCCAGGCACATTCATAACCCAGCTGCGAATGGCTTATCAGCGCATTTGCTGTTGCACGGGGAAAGGTGATGGATTATAGCACCAGCAAACACGGGGATACCTTTAGTTTTCCTGTTCAAACCCATACACACGCTTGTCAGATTTTCTGCCTATTTTCTTACACAGGCACAATTTCTAGCTAGCCTTTGTTCAGGTACTGAATTTCTATCAACAATGAATAACAAAGTGAGATGACGTGTTTTGCTGTCATTTTTATGAGTGAATTCCGTATAGCTGGCAAGAGAATAGCTCAAGACCTTAAATGTTAATGCATCATCCTTAAATGTTAATGCATCATCCAAATCTTCAAATTTGATTTTCCCCTAAAATCTGCATCCGCTCCTTAATCAGACATATAACCTTTTAGTGTCTTATTTTAAACCAGATACTATAATAAATACTAGATTTCAAGAGTATAAAATGAGCCAAAAGCCCCAAGACAGTAATTTCCTTACACAGGAGAATATGAAATTACCTTTAACAGTGAAGGTCTCTCATTACTGCACTGCTGTGCTGTGACGTGCTTCTTGGTTTTATGCCACAAGGAACTGTGAAGTGAACTGAGTGTATTATCAAGACAATTATCATTAAATTAATACAGTGAGTTAAGGCAGCCAGGAATGGACCTGTGTCTCATCCAAGTGCAGGAACACCAGTATTTGTTTTCCAGGCTAATCTTCCATTCTGGATGAACATGCAGTCATGGGCAGTGCAGGTGCTGGACTCACAGTTTGGCAGTTCTCAGATACATTTCTTGTGACTAGTGACACTGATCTCTGAATGGCTGTGCAAAATAATCTTAACAGCCATCCTCTGTATTGTTTCCCCCCCCCTCTTTCAGGCTGAAAAGCAATTTAGGGAGAACTTTTCCAAAGTGTTATAACAGCGATTTTCAGTGAGGGCTGTCTAGCAAAGGCCTAAGTTTTTAAGCAGGCACCCAACAAAGTGTTCAATAGTACCTATACTCAAACTCTCCAAGATGCCCATGGTAGTTAGGCAAGCGAGGTCCTGAGCATTTGGAAAGTGAGACTTTGGTTGCACCCAACTTTTAAATGCTTAAAATAATTAAAACTCTATTCTTAAAAACATATTTTTCTCCATTGCCCCAACTTGAATCTCTAGCCTACAAACAGTTCCCAGGCACTCTGTGGCACAAAGAGTTTAGAAATTTATTTTTCTAATTAGGCTCCAAAAGGGCAGCTGATATAGTCCTCTTTTCAGTCACACCGTCAGCTAATTCAATGTGTTCTGCAATTTTTTACGACATCTCTGGCTTAAATTTCTGTATGTGAAATCTTGACTTCACTGTCCTCAAAGACAATTTTTTTGACTTGCAGGCATCAGGACTTCAGTCAGTGTATCTATTTGACACTTGACCCAATCTCAGCTGAGCTTCCTAGGTGCTATCAATGTTTTCAGCTACTGATCTATGATCATCAGATTGGAAGAGAAGTAGGACTAAAAGATGCGTATAAATCTCCACAGTCACGTTGCTTTGAAGATTTACAAACCTACAACCCACGCCTGAGCGTTACCTGTTTGAAATGGGGAAGCTGACAGTTGGAGCTGGATAGCTGATGTGCTTGCCTATATTTCATGCCTGGCTTTCATTCAAATTGCTGCTTTGCCAGCATTTGCAATAAAGCATTATTATTTATATAGCCCAGGTGTTTAAGAACACTGATCACGGATGAGGACTCTGTTGTGATAAATGCTATACAAACAAAGATAGGAAAGAGCTTAGATCTAGCCCAAGGACTTTGTAATGTAAGACAAGTGATAATATAGAAATGTAGACAGTCTGGAGAATACTAAGATAAAATAAGTCAATACCAGTCAGCGTATCAGACAGTGATGCTAGAACACTGATAGTCTAAAATCCATCAAACATTTCTGTGTAGTTCAGGACACAACAGAGAATTGAGGAGGGATTCCCAAGAGAACATGGTGTGGCTTGGTGCAAAAAGAGCACCCCATGTCTGGAGAGTGCTGTAGGTAAAAGGAAAAAATATTGTTTGAAAATATAATAAATGAATTACAGAAGTTCAGGTATGGAAATCAGCTTCTTGATTCTCAGTGAGAGATGATACAGAAGTGAGGAAGGCCAGAAGGGACCTTGAACTTGTAGACAAAAATATTTTTCTCTGTCTGGATAAGGCATAGCTCCCTGCGCAGGAGCTGCAACTTGTTTCTGGCGCTTGCCCAGGTCCTGTCTAAGCTTAGCAGACCCAACCCCAAGACTAACCTCACGTCCTGACCCCAGCCCAATGCCTCAGCTCCACTTCAGTCCTCTGCACCCTGACAAATATGAATGTTGGACAACAAACCCAAAACATGACACAAATTTACTATTGCAACAGCCTACCTGTGTGCACACAGATAGATCAAGGCTGGGGGTGCAAGAGTGAGCAGAGCATGTTGCAGATGCTTAGAAAAGAAAGCAGCAAGAGCCATGTGGATGGTTGGTAGCAGCCAGATTCAGGTATATTCTGCAACAAGAGCCCATGATGCTGAAATAAAGCTGGGAGTGAGATCCTCAGATGAGATTTGGCTTGGAGATGTTAGCAGGTAACAGGACTATCTGCTGTTCATATAATAACTGAGAAAAGGAATTGTGGAGGAGGACTTAGGAGAAAAGGGCTAAAGGCTAGTTTTAGCCCTATTGAATAAGAACTAATAATTGAACCTCCAAAGGATCAGAGGAACCATTCCAAAGGATCAGAGAGACAAACACTGGAGATATTATTTGGGCATGTGGAGGCAAGCCTAAAGTTGAAGTCTAGTAATCAGACTACCAGTGAGCTAAAAATTATGATTTATATCTAGGAAAAGTTCTTGAAAAGTTAATTATGTATCTTCACTAGAAATTCAATAATTCCATTATTCCCTGGAAGTAAATTATCTTACTGGAATTAATTTTCTATATTGACTGTTCTTTTTTTCTGAGAATAGAAATACATGCATTTAAGCAATTTTTATTCCAATGAAAATGCATCACCTACGTCAAAATGAGGTTCTCTATTCAAGTGTCCTGCTGTTACCAATTTCCATCTCAACAGTTGCTCGTCTGGTCCTCATCTTTTTATTTTCCTAAATTCAGTGAGAAGCGAAGATCAAACACCTTGTATTTGATCAATGGAGTATTGCTTACTAGGAGAAAATCGGATTATGCCTCGTTTATTAGACTTTGCTTCAAACGAAGGGTGTATTTTAGTATCCTTAGCCTCTGTAGGTACACACTGCTGCTGACTTACTTTCCTCTGAGTTAGTAGAATTGTAAAATAATATAACAGGTCAGGCTGGAAATGAAAGATCATCTGATCCAACCTCTCATGGGAAAGGAAGCCTGGATGATATTACCTAGCACCCTGTCCAATCGCTTCTTGAAAACCTGCAACGATGTGGACTCTGCCACATCCCGGGGGAGGTTGCGCCAGTAAATGATTGTACTCATTGTAAAAAATTTCTTTCTTACATTGAGGTAAAATCTCCCCCTATGCATCTTGTACCTGTTGCCCCTTCTCTTCTTCATGTGGCTCCTTGTGTAGACAAAGCCTCCATCCTCTTTGTAGGTGCCTTTAAGTACTGAGGTACCGCAGCCATACCTAGTAAGAAAGCAAAGTATATAAAACTCTGCTTCTTGTATTAATCTGTTTTGCAAAGAAGCAAGCTTTGTCTTCCTACTTTCCTCTTCGTTTTTAGGAGTTTTAATGTGTTTCACCTTGGCATTTATAATTAACAAATTTAATGAGCAAAAAATCCTCTGGAAAATAACTGTATGATTCCAGAGTATTTTCTTTCACATCCTCAAGTGGGTGAACAGACATTTGAGCTGTGTATTGTTCCTATTTAACAAGTGTTTTACCTGGATCCATACAGTCACCTCAGTATCAGCCATAGACATTTTCTTTGAATAATTTCTTTCATATTTCTTGATAATATCTTACTCCAGACTTTAAAGTGTTAGTAATTGCCAGCAGACAAATCTTCAAATTTCATTATTAGTATACGAAGGATGTGTGAAATTGACATCCCATACTGCTCTCTCTACCTCTCAAAACACAGAATAAATAGATGTTTTACAAGTAACTAACTGTTCACAGACAGGGAGATGCCGAAATCTGTCATCTCAGCTGACAAGCAAGGTCCAAGGTTAAGTCTTCTGTAAGTATTTCGCTACTTTACCACTGAGGTTGGCAAATGTCATTGCTGAAGGTAAATGCCAGGTCTCGTGATGCACGTTCCCATCCAGCCACCCACAGAACAGCTGATCAAGCCCAGCATGTTTATGCTTTGAGTCTGTGCATGCTGATCACGAAGTAAGTATGTGATGAGTAACAGGGAGGCTGTCTGCTGCCGCTGCTCAACTAGACTGATTATTACAGAGCAGAGCTGGATTCTTCTGATGGCAACAGGCTAACACAGACAAGAAGCCTATCATTCAGCTGAATCAAGTCTGCTTTACCATAGGTGACCATATACACTTTTGCAACTTATCAGAAAGATCAGAGATCGTTTGCAAACTGACATAGCTGTGGGAATAGCAAACATGTGATGAGGATATGGGCAGTTATAGAGGTAAGTTGGTATTTACGTCATCACTATGCATTAAATTATCAAACACTGAGTGAAATATTTTGAAATATGTGTAACCGTTTCACTGAATGTATGTGTGGGTGTGCATAAATAAATCATAAAGTTTCAGAAAGATTTATTTTGGAAGGAACCTCCTGAGGTAAACAAGTCCAGCTGCCTGCTTAAAGCAGGGCAAACTTCAAAGTTATGTCAGGCTGCTCAGGGCCTTGTCCAAGCGAAGTATGCAAATCTTCAGGAAGAGAGATGACACAACTCCTCTGTGTAATATATTCCAGTGCTAACCCATTGTAAACACTTTTCTTTTTATACCCAAGAGGGGTTTTCTCTTTCTGAAACCTGTGACTGTCACTTCCATGTTGACCACGCATCACCATCTTTCACCTTCAAGGGGCAGCAGAGTGTAACCAGTCCTCCCCCTCAGCATGCTCTTCTCCAGGCTACACAAACCTATTTCCCTAAGCCTCCTCTTCTCCCGCACATTATGTGCCCCACTTCCCAACCAGCCTGTTGTGGGACACTATCCAGTTTGATGATGTACAGACATTGCACAGAAAGGCACTGTGATGAGGACATCTGGAGTTCCTGCTGGTGGAGAATGAAGCCCCTTCATGTCATTTGTGGCCAACAGCATGGCTGTGTTTAAACCTTTGCTGAACTGCCTGGATAAAGGTGAGTTGTGTGGCAGGTGAGGTGCTGTGTTGGGTTTGTGGCTAGAATGGCCAGAGGTCTGTGGCTATGAGCTGGCACATGGCACCCACAGTGTTCATGTTCACCCTACAAGCATCACAGGACCCCTGTGAAAATCACATCGCTTGTTCCCAAAGGGTGCCCTTATCAGAGTGTGCTATGCAAAGCATCCAGTCTACTGCAGACTTCACAGAGTCTATCATTTATTCAACACAACAGGTGGCTGATTTGAGACAGCCTAAAGTTTATCTGATGAGACATAACATCCTATTTCAACTTAAGATAAATCTGGTGCTGTTAATACCAAACAGATTGATTCAGTTTAATTATATTCTGAATTTCTTACTCCCTCAAGGGTGTGTAGAGTGAATCCAATTATGTTTCATAGATGGGCCAGCTGTTGTGACACAGGGTGACTCCTGGTCCAGGCATTTATGTAGGATTTGTAGTTTTCTGAGGAGAAGAGAGGGAAAACTATTAACTGCTGATAGAAGAATATACAGAAGACCGTAATATTATGACCATATTTCAGGTCTTTGTACAAATCAGAGAGGGATTTGTTTTCCTTTGCTAATCTGAATTTAAGCATTAACCAGCTTCATGACAATATGCATCCATCTGCCAGACCTATTCTCAAACTCCCTCAACACAAAGTCAATGCAGGAATTAACCCACAGCAAGATACAGCTCTGACCTTTGGTGTATCATGGATATAGAAAAGCTTAAGAATTTCTTGACATGTCATCTTCAGCTGTTTTTCAAGGCTTGCTGTGCTCTGCAGTTCCTGGCAAATGTGTCCCCCTTTCTGTATTCAGAGAGAGAACTGGGTGATAACTGCTATTCAGCTGAAGAAGGTGATCTTTCATGAGTTAGTCCAGTGTCTGTACATGGCACTCACCTCATAGATGTCACCTTCCCATCCTGTCTTTGTACTGGATAAAGCATGTCCTAGAAGTTGCTGCAGAGCACAAAGGAAGTTTCAGAGATTAGCTAGGATAGATAGAGGGGAATGGATTAGACGCCTAGACTTCGGCATCTAATTCAGGCACTCTAGAGCATTTGAGGCATCTCTGCTAGGCCAGTAGATATCGCACAGGATCTACAAGGGTGCCTGTGATCTCCTGGGGCAGCAGACAGAGGCCAGTCAGGACATGCTACAACATCTCAGGTGGCATTGGACTGAATCTCATCCTGGGTGGCACACAACTCTCAGACCACAGTATTTACACAGGTGTCATGTTGTTGTTCTGCTTGGGTGTCTGCTTGAGGGAAGGGAGGGTCTACAGAAGGATCTGGACAGTCTGGGTTGATGGGCCCAGGACAACTGTAGGAGGTTCAACAAGGCTCAGTGCTGGGTGCTGCACTTGAGCCACAACAACCTCATGCAATGCTACAGGCTTGGGGAAGAGTGGCTGGAAAGCTGCCTGGTGGAAAAGGACCTGTGGGTGTTGGTCAACAGTCAGATGATCATGAACAACTTGTGTGCAAGAGGCCAAGAAGGCCAAGAGCATCCTGGCCTGTATCAGCAACAGCATAGCCAGCAGGGCCAGGGCAATTATCATCCCCCTGTACTGGGCACTGGTAAGGCTGCACCTCGAATCTTGTGTTCAGTTCTGGGCCTCTCACTACAAGAAAGACATTGAGGTGCTGAAGCAGGTCAGAGAAGAGCAGCAAAGCTGGAGAAGGGTCTGGAGAACAAGTCCTGTGAGGAATGGCTGAGGGAACTGGGATTGTTTAGTCTGGAGAAAAGGAGTCTCAGGGGAGACTTTATCACTCTCTACAACTACTTGAAAGGAGGGTGTAGTGAGGTGCGTGTTGGTTTCTCGTCCCAAGTAACAAGCAGTAAGATGAAAGAAAATGGCCTCAAGTTGTGCCAGGGGAGGTTTAGATTGGATATTAGAAAAAATGTCTTCACAGAAAGGGTTGTCCAGGGAAATAGTTAAATCACCATCCCTATAGATATCTAAAAGATGTGTACATGTGACGCTTAGGGACATGAATTAGTGACGGACTTGGCAGTGCTGGGTTGACGGTTGGAGTTGATGATCTTAAAGGTTTTTTCCAACATAAACAATTCTATGGTTCTATGATTTTATGTAAACAGGTGCCAACAAAGGTACAAAGAAGCACCCGACACCTGCTTGGGTGTGCCCAAACAGATCCCTGGGTGTCTGACATTCAGGCAGCTGAAGGCAGGCAAGAGGAACCTCATGCTCTGTTAGCACTGGCCATTCCAGGGAGGCATCAGGCCTGACCTGGCATCTCACTAACCACCTGCAGCCCCTTCCAGGAGACAAGCAGCCAGTGCCTCCTGCACCAGGGCCTGGAAGAGTGTTACCCAGAAGTCACTCTTGTGTCTCCGTGTCAGTGGACATTTGTTAGAGATGCCAGGAAAGTTCAGACTTATGCGAAATGAATATCAGTTGAAAGCCAGAGAGAAGAAAAATAGTCATTGCCGCTAGTGTGGATTTTCTGTGACTCCTGATTCTCACAGATAGCTTAAAAAACTGATGCTGCCTGAAAGCATCTGCAGTGTGGCCAATATTAAATTGACAGTTCTTGACCTTCTTTAATCCTTTAGGTTTAACTTTATTTATACTTCATTTAAATTTAATGGCTTCAGGCAACCATGGGCAGTCATGCCTTACTCTTTGTACAGTTTTTCCTATGTGCAAGGACTCTCTGTCTCCCACTGTCACCAGCTTTCCAGTCCCAAAGGCTTCTCAGAAGGATCACGAGTTCTGACTTCAGTCAGAGCCACTCATTGTAGCCACAGTCTGGAAAAACACGAAGTAGCTCCAACCAATTTAGCTTGCACGGATCTGCATTTGTTTTTTTAATGGACTCTCAAACTTGACTACTCATCCTTGTCATTGGCTACACATGAATAATACATCTCGCTTGAACTAGGTGAGATAAATTCCCAGCTGCATTCAGTCATCATCTACCTGCTTCATGCCTGTGGAATACAAAACATGCCCATCTATTTTTACCTATTGAAGACTAGGAATGATACGCATTATTTAGGGTAGAGACTCATGATTCATTTCCCATGACTGCCTATATTAATGGGAGGGAGGACTGCCACTATTAAATAAAGTATTGTTGAGCGAGAGGGAAGTAAATGCCAAAACCATCTTCTATTGATAGCACATTGAATACTGCTACTAGGCTTTTAATCCTACATGTTAATGTTAAGAGCCTATGTGCAGAGTCTCTGGCCTGAGCCTTCCTGGGATGGCAAAGCCTTCAGCAGCATCAGGACCCAGCTCCTGAGAGGGAAGCCCTTGTATATATCTCCCCAGGCATATCTGATCTGGGGCATTCTGAGTAAACCATGTTGTATTCTATGTGGTATACATGTATATATATATATATATATACTATATTGGGCTATATTGGTATATTCAGAAAGTGTGTGTATCCACATACTTTCATGGCAGACACAGGGTATTGAAGAGAGTGCAAGAAAAGTAACACAAATCACTGCCCTCTGGCAGACAGGAAAGGGTGATGAAGTGCACTCCTCTCAGGGAAGTAATGGGAGATGTGATGGAAATTCAGAAATCACCTGTCGTGTCAGTTCCTCTGCACCTTTCAGTCTGTCTTTCTTTGTTACAGATCAACAAGGATGTTTTCAGTACAAGAAGGCCCTTGCCTTTAGAAGACTTCAGCACTTTTCCATTGCTTTTCTGGATCGCTAGCATTAGGTTCATGCTATATTTCATTTGCCAGTAGAAGGACTGGAGACAGCAGAAATATTGCCAAATCTTCTGATTTAGCCAGGGGGACGCTCTTCCAGTGCAGCAACTACAAAAGATATCAGCAAAGCTACCTCCACATGGCCTCCTCCAAAACCGTGCTCTAAGCTGGGGTTAGTATGTCTGACATGCTAGAGAAAAGGTACAGCAGCTCACAGGGGATTGGTACAAAGCTACACCAAAATAAAGTCTATAGTCCTTAAAAGGTAGGTCAGAAATCTGACTCTAAGCACTCTCTTTTTGCCCATATTCATGAACTTCAAGTTCCGTGCTAAGCATCTCAGAGGACAATATAAGTATCATAAATAGAGGATTGCAATGATGGAAGAGGAATAAATAAGAGGAATGGATGAATCCTTCAGCAAAATGCTTCCTGTCAAGGTGTGAGGGAGACCTGCAATGCACACAGACACCTGCATGGCATCCATCTCTTCCAGGTCTGGAGAGTACCTTCTACTCAAATAACAGCAAAGGAGAGGAAAACCATGATTTTTTCATTAAAAGCAGGAAGAGGTCTTAATTGTAAACTGTTCCAGTTCACAGAAATGTCTCAAAGAGCAGGGACAGCAATGTGAGAGCCCACACATTGGTCTGCACTGCCAGGGAGAGCAGCAGGTATGGCTACAGTGGTAGAGGTAAGGTGAGCCATGCCGGAGACAAATGAGGCTGAAAATGATCCCTTGGCTGCCAAGGACCAGAGTGGCTTTGCTTCTTCTGGAGCAGTGGGGACATCTGTGGGGTGAATTCTGCCTGTGGCCCATGAACAGCGCAGCTCCTCTGGATAGGTCCAAGCTAAAAAATACCTTATTTCCTAACCAGGGTCCCTACCTCACTAACAGGATCCCCTCCCCATGGTGTAGTAATGGCGAAGGAAGTTTTCTAGTCCCCTCCTCACATGTGCAGTGTTAATTTTGAAGCACCCACCAAGTCAAACATACAGTGGGCAGGTTGGGGGAGGGCCTTTCTACCCACCCTTTGTGACAACCAGTCTCCATTTTCTCAAAAGATACTTCATGTGTGAAATCATTAGAGGCATTTGTGTGAACTTCATGGGTGATACCATTATTAATTCACTCCAAGCTCGAAGTACCTTTTCTGTAGCTAAATGCAAGTGATCATTATTTTCATAGGCTTTGCAGCTATCTAACAGCAGAGAGCTCTTTCATCTTCAAGGATCTCATTTTGTTGCATGATCAAAGGTATTTCAACTTCAAATTAAGAGCATTCATTACTAACATTTTCTAAGTTAAGTAATACAGGTTCAGGAGAGCTTTTCCTGGGAAAATAAATTGGCTGGTTTATATACTGTGCTGCCACACAAGAGGATTCTCCTACTGAAACACACCTCTAAAAACTCAGGATCTATCTATCTATCTGAAGATAGTTTTACAAATAGAATCATAGAATCATAGAATAGTATAATAGTAATTACAGAATAATGTTGTTGTTCACTGTTATAGTTCCAGGCAATTTTCTTAGTATTACTGGTGGCATTATATGCTCAGTGCTGAGAAGTTCTGGCTCTACAAGCATCTACATTTCAGCATAAATTAATATGATTTCTGTAATAACAGCTAATGAGATCTGAAAAAGTGAAAGCAAAATGCACTGGGAAAGACAGATGACAGGAGAAGAGTGTCTGAAATAAACTTCAGTGCAACAGTCATACTCAGATCTTCAGTGGCGTAGCATTGTTTGTTCCAGTGGCTTAGCTTACTGTACTGGTCACAGCTGACACAAAACTAGTCTAGGTATCTTGCTGCAGTGTGCAAGATGGATGGATACAAAGGAAGAAAATCACGTAGATAAAATTTAATTGAATTTATGCAGACTCCAGAAAAGATGTAAAAACACATTAGAGTTTGCGAAAAAGAAATGAGTGGTACAAAGCCTGTTTTTTCTGACTCTATGGAAGATCATGTATGCAATCTGCAGAAATTAGGTGTTTGGGCTAATAGGATGCTGCAGTTTAACCCCAGTCAGCAGCTAAGTACCACCCGGCAGCATACTCTCCCCCAGATTGATGGCAGAGAGAATTGGAAGGGTAAAAGTAAGAAAACTTGTGGGTTGAGATAACAGTTTAATAACTAAAACAAAAGCTGCACACACAAGCAAAGTAAAACAAGGAATTCATTCAACACTCCCCATGGGCAGGCAGGTGTTCAGCCATCTCCAGGAAAGCAGGGCTCCATCACATGTAATGGTGACTTGGGAAGACAAACACTATAATTTCAAACATTCCCCCTTTCCTTCTTCTTCCACAGCTCTATATGCTGAGCATGACTCCATATGGTATGGGATATCCCTCTGGTCATTCAGGGTCAGCAGTCCCAGCTGTGTCCCCTCTCAGCTCCTTGTGCACTCCCAGCCTGTTTACAGATGTGGTGAGGAGCAGAAAAGGCCTTGGCACTCTGCAAGAACTGCTCAGCAATGTAGTTTCTCGCTACTCGTGTGGTGAAGGACGGAAGCACTAGTTCCTTCCGAACTAGGGCTGAGACATAGAGCATTCACGGAATGCGGGTCATCAACAATTTATTGCGCAGTTAGAATTCCTTATATCTGCTGCCCAAGCACCTCCCCAGGGTCAGCTGGTTCCTGTCCCTCCTGGCAACCTCCCGTCCATGCACCAATCCCTACACAGCAATACCTAAAACATCCCTAAGTATCAACACAGTTTCCAGCACAAATCCAGAACACAAACCCATACTGACTTTTATGAAGGAAATTAACTCTATCCCAGCCAAAACCAGCACAGAGGGGAAGAATTTGTCACTAGTGTGGTATTCCCCAAGGTGCAACACATAGGCTCTAGGGAGGTACTCACAGGTCCCTCATCTGGCCTCCATTAGGTTGCAAATCACCCCAGATTACCACCTTTGTCCTTAGATTGCCCAAAGATTGCTAATTATTCCTGCTCTTTGTCATTCACACAAAATACTCCACTTTTGACACCATGTTAGCAAATTGGTTAACTACATATTGGAAGCTCAGTGAGTCTATTGATCCTTATTGGAGTCATGATTTTGCTTTAGAGATTAAATGATGGGCCACTGGGTTTAAAACCAGTCCTTATTAAATAATCATTAATTTCATTGTCTAGGTGGGAGTTCGAGGAGAAAAAGAAAAATTAGAGAGAGGAGATATAACTTCCCAGTTCCCTGCAGTAGCTTTCTGGGAACTCAGCAATGAAACATGTCTTTCCCTTGTAGAATGGAGACCAGCCAGTCTCTGTACCCTCCTGTGTATGCATACACAATAGTAAATAAAAATGTGGCCAAAGAGCATATATGATTTCCATCCTCTTTTTAGAGAACGTATCACAAGTGATAAAATGCACTTTTGATTACTGCAAGCTAAAAAGGGCAGGAAGTCTTTAAGAGGCTTCTTTGAAATTGCAATTGTTCTCCTAATTTCCTCAGTTCTTGCAAAGTAGTAGTGTGCCAGTTCCTAGCTCTGGCTGCCACGAGAACAGAATAATAAAGGGCCTTTTTGCTTTTAAAACAAACCGTTACTTTGTCAGTGAGCTACCTGTTACAGTGCAAAGAATATTTCTAAACCCATCCAGTGTTTCAGAGGAAGAAGAGGCAAATGATTGGTGTTTATTTGGTGCTCCAACGTCCCCTGTTTGGAAGAGTCACGTGAAGTTAACCAAGTATTTGCCCTAGTGAAGGGGGACAGGAACTCATATCACCTGAGCCCTAGTCCAGACTGTGCTACAGAGTCAATCCTTGCCCTCTTCCTGCCTTTTGCCTGCCACAGTCTCTCTTCTGTTCACCTACAGTGGGAATTTCCTCTGGGTGGGAACCAACTCTAATGTGTGAGTTCAATGTTCAAAATAATCCCTTCAGTCTCAGGGGCTCAGAGCTGTTTGTCATCTTACAAAAGCACACCACCACTTCTCAGTGCCGAGGCACATCTCCATGCCTGCAGTCACCCATCCCAACAGCCCTCAGGACCAGAGACCTGCAGAAGGATGCCTGGCTCATTGCAGCCTGGTGGATCTGTTTCCTTTCCTTCTTCTGTACAGGAACCAGTAAGTCTCTATGCCCAGGAAGCTGTTATCATACAAGATTTTAGTATCTGCTACTCAGTGCTGGAGGATTCAGGAGCTCCTAGTCTCATACAGCTTAGTGTTCTCTGATTTGGACATAGCAGAAGTGCAGACACAGCTTTCACCAATTCAGAAAACCCCATGCGCAGACAAATCTTTGTACTGGAGGGCATCTTTCATTCCAGGCATACTAGGAGCTCAGTATATGACTCAGTAAAGCAGTTTTCAAAATCACCTGTCAGTGACAGGAATTTGGAGCAGCTGGATATACTGTTTAATTGAAGTTATCCAGGGAATCAGCACACCCTTGTGAGTGCACCTTTCTCCTTAAAAAGTTGAGGAACCAAATATATTTTTTATGGATACCTCAGCATTCTTAATAAACATAATTTGAGAATAGTCAGCCTAAGTTACAACATTTCCACAGCTGCCTTATTTGGATGCTGTGGATCCATATCTGCATTCATCTTGAAGTAAAAATGCCTTTATCTCTGTCCCTCTTAGCCTCAGGAGTAATGCTACTGAAGTCAATTGAACTGCAACTGCATAAATCCAGCATAAGCAAGACCAAGTGCAGAATGCAAAACTTGCATTCTTTGCAAACATTGTCTTGCTAGCTGAGAGAGCAGACAGATTTGCCACATGCAACAATAAGGGTTGAAGCACAATGCAGAGATACCCAAAACAATTTGGGTGGAGGGAGAAGCTTGATTGAGCAGAGCAAACTGGCCAGAAGGGAGTCCTGTGCTCTGCTGTCTGGTCAGTTTGTAGTACTTGGTGACCTTGCTTGAAGTATGCTAGGGGACCCCTGCACGAGCCATTGCCATGGATCATAGAATCATAGAATGGTTTGGATTGGAAAGGACATTAAGATCATCTAGTTCCAACCCCCCTGCCATGGGCAGGGACACCTCACACTAAACCGTGCCACCCAAGGCTCTGTCCAGCCTGGCCTTGAACTCCTCCAGGGATGAAGCATTCACAACATCCTTGGGAAACCTATTCCAGAGCCTCACCACCCTCACAGTAAAGAATTTCTTCCTTATATCTAACCTAAATTTCCCCTGTTTAAATTTAAACCCATTACCCCTTGTCCTATCACTACAGTCCTTAATGAAAGTCTCTCTCCAGCATCCTTGTAGGCCCCCTTCAGACGCTGGAAGGCTGCTCTGAGGTCTCCACACAGTCTTCTCTTTTCCAGGCTGAACAGCCCCAACTTTCTCAGCCTGTCTTCATACGGGAGGTGCTCAAGTTCCCTGATCATCCACGTGGCCAACAGCTCCGTGTCCTTTTTATGCTGAGGACACCACAATTGTACACAATACTAATGAAGAGTCTATAACCTCCTCCCATTCCAACACTCCAATCATAGGAGCCATCCCACCAGTTTCTGTGATGGCAATGATATATCCCTCTAGCTGTGTACACATCCCTAATTCCTCTTGTTTATTCTCCATACTATGGGCATTTGTATAGAGGCATCTGAGAAGAGCTCCAAATGAAGCTGGCTCATTGGCTGGAGAAGCTGAAATAGCTCTGCATCGCTCCTAGCATTTATTACAGGTCCTAGCAATGGATGGATGGAATGATGGGATGGAATGATGCCCCCTTCCCCCAACACATCTAGTTTAAAGCATCCTTGACCAGCCTGGCAAGTCTCCTACCAAAGCAGCTCTTCCCCTTCATTGTCAGACTGACCCCACCAGCCTCCAGTAGACTTGGCTTCTCAAATTGAGTCCCATGTTCTAAATGCCCAAACTCCTGACTATGGCACCACTATTCTAACCATTAATTAACCTGCCAAATCCACCTGGCCTTTTCAATGTCCTGTCCTTTGACCTGGAGGATTGAAGAAAAACCTATCTGAGCCCTAGAGCCTCTAATCACCTCTCCCAGGGCTCTGTCCTTCTTAATGATTCACAGACTACTGTTGTCAATATCGGTAGCACCCGCATGGACCACAGGTGGGTAATAGTCAGTGGGACTTACTAGACCAGGCAGCATCTCTGCAACATCTCTGATCCAAGCCCCTGGTAGGCAGCATGCATCCCTCAGGACTGGGTCAGGCCAACACATGGGTGCCTCTGTGCCCTTCAAAGTAGAGTCGGCCACTACTATGACCTGTCGCTTTTTGCTGGTGGCACCAGTAGTGATCTTCTCTACTGATGCATCAGCAGGATGTTCATTGATGTGGTGTGCATTTCCTTTTTAGCCTCCTGCAGAGCTGCGAAGCGGTTCTGCGTGGTGAAGTCAGGTTTTGGAGGAAGCCCCTTGCTTTTAATTGTCCTCTTTTATTTTTTGTTTTGTTTTGGTTTTTTGTTACCAGCTCCCAGCTCCCTGGATTACTGCCCTCCTCCTTTTCTGTATGCGCTGTGAAGGACGCTTGAGGACCCTGCACAGTCTGGCCCTGGAGCAAGCAGCCCAGCTCCCCCTCAGCTTCCCTGACACCTTTCCGCTACTGACAGCGTTCCACAGCTCAGCCCCTGCTGCAGGAGGACCTCCACCAGGGCTCACGGAGCGCAGCCCTGCCCATTGTGCATCCTTGCCTCACGACATCAGTGCAGGTACTTTCTGCACCCCGAGCTCTGCACTGCAGCCTCCTCTCTCTTTGGCTCTGTCTGGTGACGATGCTGCCACTGCCGGGGCAGCCAGAGCAGAGCTCCCAGACTGGGCTCTGGCCCTGAGACAAGGGCTCGCCATCCCCACTGCGCAAGACTGTTGTCAGGTTGAAAGTATTTATGTTCTCAAGCATTCATGTGAGGATAATAATATATGAAGTAAGAGAAATAAGGAGGGAACACGTGGACATGGACCTTCTGGAGTGAGTCCAGAGGAAGGCTATGAAGATGATCAGAGGGCTGAAGCACCTCTCCAGAGAGGCTGAGATAGTTGGGGTTGCTCAGTCTGGAGAAGAGAAGGCTCAGAGAAGACCTTAGAAAAGCCTACAGTATCTAAAGGGGCCTACAAGAAATCTGGAGATGGACGTTTTACAAGGGTCTGTAGGTATAGGACAGGGGGGTAACGTTTTTAAACTGAAACAGGAGGGATACTAGATATAAGGAAGAAAATCTTCGCTATGAGGATGTTGAGACACTGTCACAGGTTGCCCAGAAAAATTGTGGATGCCCCTGGAAGTGTTCAAGGCCAGGTTGGATGGGGCCTTGAGCAACCTCATCAAGTGGAAGGTGTCCCTGATCATGGCAGGGGGATTGGAACTAAATAATCTTTGAGGTGCCTTCCAACCCAAACCAGTCTGCGATTCTATGAACACATCTTCTTGTATTTTTCACTATACAAAGCTCCTATATTTTCCACTACATTTTTAATTGTCTGGATTTTAATTATTTAGGTTTACCTTTAATGCCAGCTCTGGATTTTGCAACAGTGCATTTTCAAATGAGCCTGAAATTACCTTATAATATAAATACTGATGTAATATGAATTCTGTATCTCCCTGAATGTCAGGGAGATATGGAATTTCAGGTAAAAAACATGCTTTCTTGAAAAATGTAATTTTTTTTTTTTTTGCTTTTGGAAAGCAGAAATCTTCTCTGCTTATTACGGGACCTTGTAGAAACACTTTAATAGTGTACTTGTTCCAGTGATGGATTATGCTGCAACACCAGGGCATTATCAGTTTCATTGCATTCAGATAATGAATTAGTACTGTAAGTCACTGGTGCTTAAGTGCAGATTTTCCTTTATGAAAATGGAGGTGTGATATATTGCTCAAAAAAATGGTAACAGGAAGGATGTGCTAGTTGCAATTGAAACTACGGGAGGAAGAAAACCCCTCCTGCACTGCTCATATTTTCTGATGCATGTTTAAAGCAAGTTCCTATTTTTAGCAAGACTCTGCAAGCTGCCAGTTTCCCTGAAGATATAATAATCATATAACAGAGCCAAGTCAGGCAAAAAAACATATTATAGCTCTTAGCTGGCATTGTCCATATATTTTACAGCAAATTAAGGAGTTAGAACGAAGGACCACTGCACGTCCATATATGAAAAGAAATCATGAGATTTACACACAGTGAGTTCACATTCATTACGCTCAGACTGTGTATTTAACAAAAAACAGTGGGCAAAGAGTGAAAATAACTGCCCTGACTGTCTTTAAGGTTTCCCATGCTGAATGACTACCTTTCACCAGTGAGGTAGATGCCCTTTACTTGTCTGATGTGCTGGGATGTGATGACCCTAGAGGCATCAACTTATTCTGACACAGGCTTTTTGCCTGTGCCAGCAAACCTCCCCTCTGCATTGTTCACTTGCTGTACTGGAGACTTTTTGTTTCAGAGCCCTTCATTTCCAGGCAGGCTTCAGCAGCTAAGTTTTCTGCTGGGTTCATTTGCACTAAACACTAAAATCCATCAGCCATTATATAGCAAAAGGGTCAGTGGGACAATAGAACTAACTTCCTGAAGAGTTAGCACATCAAGAACATCAAGGAGACAGATAGCTGTCTAGAGGGTTGTTTTAATGGCTAAAAAACATGATGAGTAGGCAGGAAACTGTTATCTCATCTTGAAATGACCTGTATTGGACTACATGCTAATATCACACTGCTGAGGAATAACTTGAGGAATAGCATAGGAACTAGACTTAAACCTATTTTCTCAAAAAGATAATAATACACTTCTGTAAGATTCAAGTGTGGCCCTCTTTTGCCTAGCTGGAGGTGATTTTGAAGTCACATCTTCCCCACGATTGAGGAAACAGCAAATGTCTTTTGTTAGGAAGACCTAGCACAGAAGATGTTTGGATCATGCGCACTTGAGCAGCGTCAGCCTGGTCAGTGGCTGCTGCATCACTTTTTTACCAGTGGGAAGACAGTAGAATAATTTCATCACTAGCTTTCATAACTGGTCACTGATATGTCAGGAGAATATAAAGCAGCTGTGGATTCAGATTCCAGTTTAACCGATACTTATGGTTGGAGGCAAATTCCGAATCTTCAGTCAGCTGAGGTCTCTGTTATTGGATAAAAGATGCAGCGCAGTGCATCTATACAGACAACCGAAGTGTAGGCAAAGAAAAGTATTCTACCATGGTCAACACACAGTCACTGAAGTAAAACAGTACTGTGATTCTGCTTTAGCAGTAGACAGCTAGTGTGCCTTGATTCCTGGGCATTAGACATAAGCTGATGGAAACCTTTCTGGCTGAATTAAAAAGAAATTAAGTACTTTTTCCTTTATGGACTCTAAACTGAAGAATGGTACTGCAGCCACAAAGTGCCTCAGAAAGATGGACAAGAACTTCTTCAAGCACCAACTGCAAAGGCAAGGCTTAGGAAATGGGTGGATGAAGCCATTGGCAAGGAAGCGAAGGGGTCAGCAGGTAACAATGGGCAAAGCACTGAGAGAGGACCAAAAGGGGATGGCACCAGACAGCTCTTCCAGGTGCTGGCTGCAGAGGCTGGCTCAGACATGAGTATCAAGGAAGCCGTCCTTGCTTAGTTGTGCCATACTTAGGGAAAAGGGTATTTTTCACTAAATAATATACTTTCTCAAGAAATACCTGTCTGCTGTTACCTTCTCAAGAGACTCAGGTGGGAGATGCATACTGAATAAACAACAAATTAATAAGCTACAGTATCATAAAACTTGGTAAAGTTAGTGTCTTTTAGTAACCCTTACGATACTAGCTTTTATGTTTTCTAGACACAGCTAGATATGCTTGATGCCACAGCTTCTGAAGCTACCTAAACAATGGCTGCCATAATAGACACGCTTAGATTGTTATGCAGCTTGACAAAGAGTCATGGTGTCAGATTTTACTTTGTATGAAATTCACATCCTTCTATTAAAATTAATGGAGCTGCACAGCTTTGTGCCAATTGAAGATGTAGCGCATTAGTTTCTAAACAGAAAGAATAGTGCTCTGGTACAATAAATGTCAGCCATAGGCCTTTCACTTATTTCTTTCTAGTATTTTAGAATAATATGGTAAGGGAACAGTGTTTCATAGAATAATCAACATTGTTTCTGTACTCTAGCATTAGACATTAAGATGGTACTGGACAATGTCATTTTTTCTACAGTAATCAAAAGAGATGTCTGAGTTTTAAAAAAGAAAAATACATTAAAGAAGACATGCAAATCCAAACGTACGATGAAGTTCCTCTGTTTGCCAGAATAGATATATCTGTAAACTTATATATGTGCAGATATCCCTTTTAACAGTGCAAGTAGCTAATCAGTGAAACCACAGGGACTCTTTCTCAGTGAGTTTCTTACTGAAGATTTCTGTTTTCAAAATCATGTTTTTTGAGACTCTGTTGTTATCTTGTCCTGGTTTAGCACTAGCAGTCATTTTTTCTACTTCTTAGCAGCTGGTGCAGTGCTGTGTTTTGACTTTTGGCCTAGGGATAATACTGATAAAACCGATGTTTTCAGTTGCTGGTCAGAATGTTTACTCTGACCAAGGACTCTGTGAGTTTCATGCTCTGCCAGGGAGGAGGAGAAGCCGGGAGAAAGCAGAGACAGGACACCTGACCCAAACTAGCCAAAGAGGTATTCCATACCACAGCACGTCATGCCCAGGAGGTAGAACTGAGAGTCCCCGGAAGGGCTGGATCACTGCAGGGTGGGGACAAGGTACTGGTCGGTGAGGAGTTGTATTCTCTTCCCTTGTTATTTCCTTTATCATTATTATTGGTGGTAGCAGTAGTGATTTGTGTTATACCTTAGTTATTAAACTGTTCTTATCTCAACCCGTGGGAGTTACATTCTTTCGATTCTCCTCCTCATCCCTCCAGGAGCGGAGGGAAGAAAGGTGGGGGGGTAAGTAGACTGCGTGGTTCTAATTTATGGCCTGGGCTTAAAACCACAACATACCTCCATAAGGATATTGACATATCGCAAAGAGAATTTGCTTTGGTGTTGCACCAAAGAGAAATATCGTCTAGAAAGAAGAACACTATTTTTTAGTGTGTTGCTCAGCAATACAATACTTGCCTACTGACTGTATCCAAATCCTTTTTTAAAACTTGCTATGTGTCTCATGCGTGTTTTCCTCCTATATCAAGAAACAAGTTCTGAAACAGAAAAAAAGATACACAAGCCATGAGCCATTACTTATGGGCTTTATGAATAGTATTGTAAAATGCTGAAAAAAAATGTGCATACTTTGTATTTCATGGATTTGTGTGTGGAAAATTTAGCTAGTAAAGAATTAAGCTAAAATACTAGATACAAGGCAATTTTGTTCACCAAGATTCAAAAATATATTGGATATGGGAGCATACATGTCATAGGTCTTTCTACCCTACTAGTTCATGATTATTTTCCTATATATATTTTAGGTTGGTTTATTAAACAATTGATATCTGCCTAACAACTTTCTACTTTATTTCAGAGTCATCTGATATGATGCACTAAAAGAACATCCCATCATACCTATATTTCTACATGGCAGGGTCTTAGAATTTAAAACCAAGACCCCTTTGAAATGCCAGTACACTGTTCTTTTTATCCAGATCTGTGCAACAGCCTAATTAACTTGGCAGAATACTTGGGTCCTCGATTACAACATCTGCTCTGCTGTGGAATGATCCAGCGCAGCCATCTGTCTTTCACTACGCAAAGCAAGTGGCTGAGGGTAGATTAAATATTTTTGAACAACAAAGAATAGAAATGAACATGATACAAAATCTAAAGCTGTGCTTCTGAGACCATCAAGGCTAGCTACTAGAGTTATGCATAGACCAGCATATTGGACTGAGGAGAGATGGTTTGTCCCAGAACATTATTAGAGAAGGACAAATGTAGCAAATGCACTCAATTGGAGCTCACAGGGTTCATTACCATTTTTGTCTCAACTAACTAATCAGCATCAATCCCAATATTATGCCTGAGGCATTCATTTTTGAGGGTCTCTCAAGCAAAACATAATCTCAGTATCCTAAATGTCATCTTCACAGTGAAATTTGCTAACAGCTCAATATGAATGAAAACATCGGGAAAAAAAAGATCTTTCTCCCATCATGACAGCCATGCCAACAAACCCCTCTGTGTGTTTGTAGAAGAGTACTTCTGTCAGCTTAAATAACTTTGTTCTGAGAGGCAGCTTTTTCTTGACCAGTTGAGGGTGTTTCTCTTGTGGCTGCCAATGTTGCATTACCCAGCAGAGCTGAATGTCCAATGGAAAAGACATGCCTGAGACATGAGCCTGGGCCATTCATAGCTGTGTCCTTCTAAGAGCAAGCTTCCCTTTTGCTCCCTTGTCTCCAGGATGAGTGGTCAGGCATTGCGGAGTCAGTGCCTGCAGTTTAATAGTTCATGTTGGAACGAACAAGTGTGCTTAGTCCTTCTTTTAGAGGCCCAACCCCTTGTTTTCAGAGGCTATCAAGGTCTAACGTTTCCAGCGAGAAAGTGGTGTTTGCAGTCTAGCTGGAACATTTCCATTGTAAAATTACTGGTGCAAATACCTCTCTGACTGAAGTGAACACTTTTGCAACCCGTAAGGTTAACTTTCAAGTGGATTCCATTCATCTCACTGATAAAAAATGTTGACTATTCAAAGAGCAGCAGTATCACAGACAGGTGTTCTGCAATCATTTCATGACTAGCAGGTCCAGTCTGACGCTGGATAGCATATAAAAAACACATTAGCCATATGGAAACTGCATCTCATTCTTCCTGTCCACTGGAGGTGAACAGTGGCTTTAGCAATAGTGCCTAACATTAATAATGGTGTCTTCTTACCACATAAGACTGGTGACAGACAAGTGTTGACACTGTGCTATGATGCCAAAACAAGAGGTAAAGTAGGGCTTAAGGTAAGGGAAAGCAATCCAGCATTGCTCACTGGTGTATCAGTACATACCATAAGGTACTGATATGGAAGGACAGCCTACGGCTTGTTTAGTTCATAGATTCAATATTGCAGCAAGTTCCACAGGAATATAGGTACTGTATCCTCCTTTGATCTTTCTACTTTCATGTTGCGGTAGTGGAAAATTTTGTCTAAGTAGTCGTCTTTTCCATGCATCACGTTTTCTTTCCTCTTCTCTTTTCTCATGTCTGTATTTTACTGGTTTATGTTGTGAGATTTCTTTGGTTTTGTTGTGATTGTTGGAGGTTTTCTTTGGCTTTTTAAGAGTGCTAGCAGCTTTCCTCAGTGGCTGCAGGGGAAGCAACAGGAGAAGATGAAGGCAGCAGCCTGCCATGGTGTGTTCAACGAAAGCCACTGGATTTCACCCACTTTCGAAACAGCAGTTTTAGCAGCCAGGTGTTGCTGCCCAGGCTGAAGAGAGACATTAACTGGCATATAGTGCATCTTCCTAACCACATTATAGGCATCATCCAAAGCTCATTGAAGTCAGGTCCTACTAACTTCACTGGTCTTCAGGGCACATGGCAAGGTGCTCTAAACAGCACCCAACAGCACAATATGGCATATGTATGCCCCCTTTGTACTCAGCCTCACCTTTCCCCTCTCTTTCTCAAAATAAAGGAGACCCTGCAGGCTTTGCTGCTTGTTGAAGTGCTGAGCTAACATTCTGCAGTAATTTGTTTGGCCTGAAAGACAGCTATAGTAAATGTGTTAGTGGGAACATACTTCGTTTATTCCTTCCCTCCCTAATGCCTCTATAAAGCTCTGGTTTGCACAGATTTTAATTAGAAAAGAGGAATTTTGCATGCTTTCCAGCTGGGCTTTCTTGGATTTAATTGTCATTTTAGCTTTTATTTTTATTGAATTTGTAGCAAAACAAATTGGTATAATCCTCCAAGCCAAAATAGATATAATCCTCCAAGCCAGCAGGGAATGTTCTAATGGAAACAAAGTTAGGATAAAAATAACCCACTTCACCCTGCAAATATCTCCATCATTTAACAGAAACTACCTGCTGTCATGTAGACCAAAATCCCTTATTTCCACAGCACCATTCTGATTTCATGAGTTTCACAATTTTCTTAAATGGATTGAATGACATGTTTTATTTAGTTTTTTTGTTATATTTTAGAAAGGTAATAACACTGGTTTCAGTCCAGACTACAGGGTCACTGCTGACAGCCACACTCTTCAGGAAGAACTGAGCTTTGTTGTTTTCTTCATTCTCAGATATTAAAAGTCCAGTTTCTTCCAGATGATCACTGGTCTTGAACACAAAGCTACATCTGTGGAAGAGGCTGATGTCTGCACCAGTGGCCCATCTAGCAGGAATGAATGGGCTTCATTAGGGAACATCATCTGACAGGTGACATGCCAAAGCCATGACACATAGATTAGTTGTGTTCGATGTCAATTCTCCACATGCCAGTTCAAATATATACCCTCGTCAGGATGGGTGTGATGCACATAGACACTTGGCATATGGCAACAAAGATTCTGCATTCCCAAGGAAGTAAAGGGGGAAATGTGTATGTCAGCTTTGGTGGAAGTTAATCTAAACTATTGGGAGAAGACATTGTAGCACTGACAACAGGGAAGTAAATCTGTTTTTCTAGTGAGCATAAGAGACATGGCTTTAGGCACAGTGGGTAAGATCTTGCTTACCAAAATTTCCACCTGCAGTGAGGCTTAGGCAGAACTTAGACATCTAAGCCCCAGGCAGCTTTCCAAACTGCCCAAAATGCACTCCTTTAACCACTGCGTTTGTCATGGGTGTACACACATACAGAGTCATCCATCTGTCTATCTTGCAGCCCAGAATTCCTGATGCCCAACTTCATGTGAAGAATGTCCACTCTCTCAACAGCCCAAAGACTGTAAACTGATCTTGGTGTGGGAACTGAGTCTGTTTTGATTAAAAACAACATTGGTCATAGTATTATATGCCTAGACAAATCCTGCGTTCACTAGGGTATTATGCAAGAGATCACAGCTAACACAAATTTATTCTCAGGTAGTCACTTACTCCCCTTTCACCTGTTCTGAATCCAGAGGACCTGGTGGTCACAGATGGTAACCTGGGCGTATATACATATTTACATATAAATATAAGGGGCTTCATTGTAACTAGTGTTGGTTAGAGCTGGGACACCATAAGTCAAGGAGTTCAGCTCATTGTCAAAGCTTGAAAGACATAATGTTGGAAATGGTGAATGACGAATAGCTTCTGGCCTGTGGCCAGGGCTAGAGCAGTTCAGAGGCTCTGCACTGTTGGGGATAGGACAATGATGATGGCCAGAAAAAAGGTGAAAATATAATACTGATGCTGGACGCGGTATGGCCTGCAGGCCTACAACAGGAGCTCCTGCCAACAGTGTAAACGAGGCATTCAGCCTTAGGAAGAGGTTGGGGTTAAGACAGTAGTGGCAGGAGTCAAAATTAGGTTTTAAGATAGCACAAACTGATGACATAAGTTTGTTAAATAATCAGCAAAAGCTTAGTATGTTTGGAATTTAGGCCAGTATACAGGATAAAAGGATTTGAAGAGCAATTTCCCTTGTGACTCCTCAAATTTTGGCAAATTAACATATGGACTATTGTTGGGCTTGAGTTTGCTAGGTAAAACCAGTAAATAATGGTTTTATTTATAGAACCATATAAAAAATGCTAGGTAAAAACAGTAATGTTGCAAGATTAAAAAATGGGGAAACAGGGTTAAAAAACATGGCACTTAGCCAGATCAGTGTCTATAGCTGAAAGCTGTGGTTAAGGACAGTTGTCTTGGAAATAATACTTTCTTTCTGCCCTACAAAATAAGTTGGATGTTGGACACGCACAGAGTCTCCTGTCTCTGTGAGGAGTAACTCTGTAGTCACATGGATGAAAAGTGACATACAGTGCAGAAACCCCAGCATCCCATATGAGCTCCAGGTAATATAGTGAAGAGCAGAATGGGCAAAAGAAAGGTGAAGTACGAGAAGCAGAAACCTGCTGAATCTCATTGGTTCATTGACACTTGAATGTTTGAGCGCAGTTCTGTGTTGTGCTCATATCCAAAAATGTGAGGTGAAGCCGGTGGGCATGTCCCCAGTGCAACTGCTTGAACAAGGTGGTGACATTATTTTTGAAAAATTATTCTTTCTCCTGTGATGGAAAGGGGACAGAAGCTTTGAAAGAGAAGCTACATAAACCTTGCTGCACATCTTGCTCAGATGTATTATTCTAGCCAGTGTTAGATGGCTGCAATTGACAGCATGGTCCTTGCTGTACATGAGCTAATTAATATTTGGGAAGTGCAGAGGATGAAAAGAGAAAAACTTACGTTAAATCATGTTAAAGTTGAGAGGATTTTTAAATGATGCTTAGGTTAGGTTCCCTAAAACAGGCAGCCCTTCCAAAAAGAATGCATGAAAACTTCCTATTCATCCCCTTTGATAACAGCTGAGTCTTGAAACCCATCAAAGTTCTGTTGGCTTCAAAAATCCTACCTTTCCTGTTCTGCATGTATAACCAACACCACACCTTTCATTTCTATACTTCTTTCCCAACATATAATTTTCACTGTAAAGATCTATCTATAAACAATCCCTCAAGACCAAACCAGGAATGAATTTGGGCATCCTGCTGTAAGCATGCTGTTAGTTAATGCCTAAGAGAGCTCTTTGACTTTCATCTGAAGGAGAACCAGTTCAAGAATGTAAATGAAGTTCTGGTAGGTTTGTGCTGCTCTTATTATCTAGCCTAGATGCTTGTTTCCCAGGTGATTAAGAAGCTGAATCATTGTTCACATGGCCTAATGAAAGCTGGGAGACAGGCCTAGAGTCTGTATGTATTAGTAAAACAAGATTTTACAAGACTTCAATTTTCATCTTTCTTACCTAATTTCTGGGAAAAATGATTGCTGCTTATCTAATGTGGAGAATATTCAAGAAAAAGCTGCTTAAGTACTCTCACTCTGGACTGATATACAATTTTTAAAAGCCCAAAAATTGTCCCTGTGGACTGAAGACTACATGGATGGCGCTGGCTGAAGTGCATGGTACCCTTGAGGTGCTGAAAGAATATGGATGGTACCAAAATGACAGCTTTTTCACATATTTTATCTTTCAAATGAAAATTATCACTGCACACTGCAGAAGCAATACACAAGAGAAACCTCTTCCATGTAGAAGGGTTTCAGTTGGATATATTCTTTCCCCCGAGATGCTTTGCATTTTCTCTTTGCTTGCTAACTTTATGACTTTGAAGCAAAAGCTGTATTTTGTATAATGGGAGACAATATTGCTTATGAAATGAAGAGTCAGAGTAAGCTTCTCTGGAGTATAAGGGATCCTCCTCCCCAGTTGTGGTACAGGGTGTATGTCCTTTCCACAGCAGACTCTGCATGCTAATGCATATGGATTGTAAGAGGTGCTGCTGAACTGGCTGTTGTTACGGTGATAAACTGTACACACACATGGTTCACCTATAGCTGGTTTGTGGAAGTGCCTGTGTTTCCCTGGAGAAGCCAAGAGGCACAAGCCGTATACCCTACACACACCAACATCTCTGCTACCTAAGACAAAAATGCTTTACAGACAGGCTGTAGTGCCTTACTGTACTGGTGATTTCGAACTGTGGCATACCACCTCAGCTACTGCATGGTGGGAAGCCAAAGAAATCATTATACAATTGATGCAAGTCTGACACACATGGGAGAAACTGTGTAATTAATTGTGACTAATGCAACTGTTACAGTACAGAGGAGAAATTAGGATTGTTTTGCCACTTACTGTAAAGAATTACCAGAAGGCAGCTTATTACCATACTAACTACGGCCATTTAGTCATCAAATCACAAACTGTCTGCAGTCAGGTTCAGACATTTTTCACCTTAATGCACCAATCTCACTATGCAGATACCAAATACTGTTTTGAAACTATTTAGATTAAATTCTTCAAAACTCCACAAATGACATGGTGATTGAGAACTCAGTCCAACATTGTTCTCTCAAGATGACAGAATAATTTAATGATATTTTCTGTGATTAGGAAAACTGACCAAAGTTATTAACCATTTTATAACAGGGACGCATTCAGATATGGGAACATTTCCTGTGCATAAGCAGGCATTACCTACACCCCAGCTTTCCTGGACTTCCTGTTACATGGACACTTAGGTGAAGACAGATATTTAAGCACATACCTACAGCTTTTTACTTAGATGTATTACTTTAGCCAACCTTCAAATGAAGCTTATTTGTGTATACGCTAATGATAACATGGCTGAAGATGATAGTAACTTATGATAAGCGATAAGTAAAATGTGAGGTCAACCCACCAGCTTTCCAAAACACCTGAGGGGAAAATAAAAGGGGGAGGAAAATGAGGAGGCCAGTGCATGCCAAAACGCATAGGTGGAGGTGAGGACTGTGAAGCATTGCTGTGTGAATTATAGTCTGTCTGATCCCTCAGGGTCAAATGACTTAGAATGCTTTTTTGAGTTTGTGTAACATCCTATCTACCTCTCAGGAATATTAAGGAACCAGGAATGTGTGATACATTAGTCTCTCCGTTCTCAAGTTTATATAACTGTCTGGATTTTTTATTTTTTTCCAAGAAATAAGTATATAAACAATTAATTATGCTTAACACTCAGATGCACAGTGATGTGATGGGAGGTACATGCAATTTCTAATTACATTACAAATGAAATCAGTTTCTTTGTTATTGCATATAAGTGAGTCATTGACAAGTTTATTCATCTGACCCAAAGTTTCACAGAGTTTGTTCTTCTCTTTCTCTCTGTCTCTTCATCTTCAACAATGGACAAAGTTACTTGAAAGTGTTTTCACTGAAATCATTAAGGATTTTCACAGGCCTAATTTTGTGATGACAATGACCTGCAGTCAAGGAACACTGACATTGTAGTGTGCGGTCATTATTATTTACTACCTTTGCTGCAGGCCTGTTGAAAGCAGCCCCTAAAATGACAGCAGATGTTGTTACAAAAGTGACATATCCCACTGGGAACTGCTTAGGAAAACTCTCCCTCTGATCCTGTTAATATGAATCAACCTGGCAATCAATGTCAAGGATGACTGTCAGATACAAACTAGACTAGCATATAAGGGAAAGAAAGTTCACTTAGGGAAAAAAAAACATTGAGGTGGAAAATTTTACTAGTCTTGATACTATTCCTCAGGATAGTTATGAGCAAGTCTGAGGTCAGGCAACCTGAGTAGAAAATATTGGGAAATGAACCCTTTATTGCTGGTGTCAGATCCTGTGGTTTTTTTTAGAGAACAGACAGATTTTCACAGATAGAGTTAAAACTGCATGTGGGAAGCAGCAAAGTTTTGTTTATATTGCCATGGGTTATCTGATATTCTTGTTACTAGTTACATAATGAAATAATAAAGTGATATTGCTTCATTTATGTTCAGTTGTCAAGGAATAATACTCTTTAAGCTATCCAGCGTGCCTCCCAGCCTTTGTGACTAACAAAGCCAGTTGCCTTGCTCAAGATTTGTGCAAGCATCTCACCACCTGTGTTACGAAATCTCACTCTGTAAAAAATTCCATTATGAAACAGTTTCCATTAAGAAATACATTCTGTCTCTTTTCCATAGAGATTGCATGGCTGTAATGAGCACAAGTTGGAACCTTTGTTCTGCAGCTTGTGCATGGTTCCTGCTCCAGAGGGTTTTCACTTCCAGTTGTGAGCTGTTTACGGCTTGTGAGCTAGATAATGCCATAGCAGCACAGATTATCCTGATCCTTTGTCATCTCTCAAGACTATAAAAATTAATATCCTGCGATAATAATAAATGCAGTTCCTTGATTAGCAATACTGTCAAAGATCGATTGTAAATCTCAGTAAACAAAGATTCATCCAGATGTAGGACAGTAGATATCTCCAAGCAACAAGGCACAAAGGGTAAAAAACATACAAAAAAGAAATTTTGGCATTTTTCACAATGTAGCTGATAAACAGAAAGTAAAACCTTGAGTTTTGAAACTTGCATTTTTTTGCTGTTATCTGAAATCTGATGGCTGATGCTTGTATATGCTTGTATTTTCAGACTATGAGTCTGCTTTTTGCCTGTTATTGTACAAGATACTGAACCAATTACTTATCTGTGTAAACCATGAAAGGTAACTGCTGGTTGGTATTTAGAATAATACAGTGAACAAGACTGTAGTCTAGGAACCAGGGATCCACGTGACAGGTGGTTAGAGACAGCAAATAACTACAGCTCAGTTGGCTGTGATAATCTGCAAGTGTTCATCTCCTAGAGACTGTTTCTGCCTCTTCCTTTGATCTGGGACAAGGGACATCACATCTCTAGGCTCGTTTCAGTCCTTTTCTCTTTTGCTGCCAAGACAGCAAACTACATCCTGGGGTGCGTCAAATACAGTATAACCATACTCTCAAAAGAGGTGATTATCTTGCTCTGTTCATCATTGGTGTGGCCTCACCTTGAGTCCTGTAAGCAGTTCTGGGACCCACAATTTAAGTCACAACATGAAAGTCCTTGAATGTGTCCAGAGCAGGACGTCAAACTGGTAAAAGGGCTGGAAGAAATGGCTGAAGACTTTGGGGTTGTCTAGTTTGGAGAAAAGGATGCTGAGAGGAGACCTCATCACTTTCTGCAGCTTCCTGAGGAGTGGAAGCAGAAAGAAAGGTGCTGATCACTTCTCTCTCATGCCCAGTGACAGGACATGTAGGAATGGTTCAAAGCTGCATCAGGAAGGTTTAGACAGGAATTCAGGAAGAATTTCTTTACTGAGAGGGTGGTCAAATCCCCTGGAACAGGATTTCTAGAGATCTGGCCAATGCCCCAAGCTTTTCAATGTTTAAGAGGTATTTGGATAATACCCTTAACAACATTCTTTATCTTCTGGTCAGCCCTGAACTATTCAGACAGTTGGACTAGATGATTTCTATAGGTCCTCTCCAACTGAAAAACTTGTCTTTCCTTGTATCTTGTCTTCTCCTCTCCTCTCCTCTTCTCTCCTCTCCTTTCCTCTCCTCTTTCTTGTAGTTGAATTATCTGAATTTGAGCCTTTTCCCAAGCAGTTTGCAGCATCTTTCATAGCAAGGTTTTCCTGTTATGTGTAAAGATACTTAATAAAGGAGAGCTGATGCTAGCTGTCTTTAATATGCTTTTTACTGTGGTGCAATAAAGTCCGTAAACCTAGATTTTACTTTCTGCCATCTTTTACTCAGTGTTTGAAGGCTGTATTATTGCCAAAGTGCATAATTTTGCAAAGTTACTGCATTTTGAAACTTTGAATATATTTTCATCTTAAAGATTTTATAAAATAATAGAAATACTTTGCACAACTATCATTCTCCCTTGTTTCAAGGCTAGACAGGCTTTGTGCTACTTTATCACCCCTCAGAGTCCTTCATGCTAACAGGACAGTGGACAAGACTAGCATCATCAGAAAAGGCTGGGAGATTAACCTCTACTTATGCACTGAAAATGGGGTTTAGCTTTAAATTATGCTCCTACCTCAAGCTTGTGAGTCTAAAAGTCACCAATGACTCACCATTAAGTTGCTGGCAAACACTTTGGAGCTGTTTCTCCTCAGTGCTACACAGCTGGAGACACATACTCTTGGTATAACAAGGGAATTTATCCCCTCTGGTGTCCCATGAATTTGGGGACTCTCCTTTAGAGAACTTGACAATTTGAAATAAAGCTTTTTCTGGCCCTATTGACTGACTTAGCTAAATGCTCACAATTTCTTATCATGGAAAGACCTGATGTCATTGTCTCTTATGAACATATTTCCTACAAGAGAGGATTTCTCATCAAGTTTCAATCAAGTAAAGTTTTGCACTTTTCAAAGGGTTTCAAAAAAGTCTAGTGCCAAAGGTGATATCCGGGAAAGGTGGGAGCCAGAACACAGAGATTAAATAAACTCAGGGAGGTCTCACAGATAGACACGATAATAGATGCAGAGGTTCCTGATGTGCAGCCCACTGGCCTGATCTCTTGATGACATTGCCTTCATCTTCCTTGACCCAATGTCATTTTCAAAGCACCCTATGTGTTCTCTCTTCTAAAATTGAAAACTATCATATCCTACCCAAATCAATTAAAAATAAGACAGAAACACAAGGCAAAGACTTACTGATACCCAATGTCTATTCTTGATTTACAAGAGGGCTGTTACCCCATGGCCATTAAGGTTTACCTCAGTTTTCCCCTGTTATTTTTAAAAATGGTGTGTAAAACTATCCTTCTCTGAGTAGTGTTGCCCCAACCTGAATGCTGCCTGGGCTAGTAATAGCAATTGCATATTTTTATTGGCAGTCCAGACCTTGTATCAGTGGGAAACGAGAGCCTTCTAAACCATTTCTTTTCTAACCTTTCTCTAGTTTTGCATATAATTATGCATGCATAAAATGTATGATAATTTTCTATATTTCCACACATGTAGCGTATAGAGTACCTGAACTCCTCTTTCTCGCCACTTTTCATGACCAGAGGGGCATTAGGTACATGTCCATGTGATAACAAGAAGTTCATTCTGTTGCCCCCTTTTCCTTTTTGGCATCCCTTTTTCTCATATTAGTCATCTCTGGTTTTGTATTTGTTACCTGATAACTTGCATCAAAACCAGTATTTTAAAAAGCTGTGAGATGTCTGCAGCATGAGTTGTGTGCATCAGGGTATGTAATTTTCCTCAATTTTAACCAAAAAAATAAGAAAAGATAAATGCATGATTTATACCACTTTACTTCTCCTGAAGCGCTATTTAGGAGAGTGTTAATTCCTTTAGCCACTAGGTTGCTAACACCTCCTGTTGTCTGTGATTTCTAGCTGAGCAATATATGGACACCAAAGAAATGCAACACACTATCAAACTTAATTGTGTAAATGTAAGTCAGAGGCTGTCAGCCAGCCAATACAAATACTGACGGATCATTAAAATGATCATTAAAAGTATCAATGCAGACAAGCTCCAGTAAGAACCACAATTGCGCCTTTATGTTAAAATTCAAGTTTAAAATATCATTTTTATCCAATACTTTCCTTGTCCTTTTATGAATTTAATTCTTGTGGCAATGAGAAATATTTCTGAATAGAAAATTAAATACACTTTACTCATCAACATCAAATTCTGCCATAAGTATCAGCAAGGGATTGACTGTCCTTGTGCCCACTGCATTTGACACAGTTATCACTCTGCAGTGCTTACCCCCACCAGACACACACCTTTCATATTTCTTTTCCTTTCTTATTTCCCCATCAACTCTGAGCCCAGCGGCTGCTTTTAGCAGTGCTTTTAATGGCTCCTTTGAAGTCTGACACTCTATTACAAGAGCTAAATTGAGAGCCATTTAACACCCCCTATTTCATTTACACTATAAAAAAAAAAGTGTGTTAAATGCAGGGAAGCCTGGTGAAAGCCCTATCCAGAACCACAGGGGACTGATTTTATTGATGGCTGCTCTGTGAGGTGTCAGTTCAGTGCCCCATCTCCCTGTCAGCTGGACTAGGGGATACAGGAGGTGGCTCTGGCTGTAGTCATTGCCTTTCCACAGCTGCTGCTGTCCTAGCTGCTCTACTGGGTTTTGTCCGCATTGATAACAAAGATATTTTCCAGTTAAACTTGTTTCATCCTAGGTGGCCTAGCACACTGCTTGTGACTCCTTTCTTATCTCAGACTGCTTCTGACAGCATCCTTCTGTTTGCAGTGAAACGTCCTCCTCAAGGGCTCTGCACTTCACTCTGACACTGGAGTCAAACCTGAGGAGAGACCACTGTGTTCCAGCACCACAGGGAAAACAGCTGTTCAGTTGACAGGCTTCCTGTGTTCAGTTCAAATAATTGATGCTCAGTGTTTCCCAGTAAATCCTCACTTTAGGGGTGGAATTAATGATGACAGTATAATCCTGCAACTGCCTTAATCAGATGACAATAATGGGATTGTAAATGAAAAACAAAAGCAATGCAAAAAGTGTACTGAGTGGTCACTAATTACACCAAAAAGTGCTATGGTGCTATGAGCCAGAACTTTATTATTGTGCAAGCAAGAGAAAAAGCCTTGTTGTAAAGTCATAAATATTTTTAAAACACCAGTAAGTAGCTGCGCATCTTTCAGAAGGGGCAAGATCTTCTGAACCCTATTTCAAAAGAAAGTCTATCTGGGAAAGATTAAAGAAAGAATTTCCAGGAAGCAGCAAATAGCTGACAATGACCATAGAAGCCATTCCTAAAGAGAATGAACCTTTTGCTCCTGAACTTCCAAGTGATAAAGAATCCACTAGAACAATAAGGTGAAATAACTTCTAAGTATCAGTGCAAAGGACTCCGCTGTAGTTTCCTCATCCTCTGCCAAGGTTAAACAGGCATTATGCTGTTATAAACAATTCTGTTCCAGAAACAGCCTTGAGCACAACCTTTAATGAAAAAATACACAGGGAGATTGAGGAAATCATAGCTTTTATTCTCTGGAATACACTCGTTTCAAAGTAAATTTGCCAACCAACATTACAGGACAGTCAGAATGAGAAGAGTTGTGTGCCTGTTTAGGCCACAGAAGCAAGGTAGTCTCAATCACACCGTATCTTTCTAAACCAGGTTTGGTAAAAATACAACTTCCTGTGTTGTACTATTGAAAGATAGATTCAGGCAAACCTGCCTGATGAGAATATTCTCTAGACAGTAAAATAACCTGCTTGATCAAGTTCCAGGCTAGAAAAATTCATGGATTTTATATTGCAAAACGCATTAGCAAAGCGCAGCTAAAATGTAGTGTACGTGACATATATGTATCTAACAAGCACATGGAATCACAGAAGAAGAAAAAAACATGCCCCCTTCAGCTGGCAGAAAAAAAAAAGAAGAAGGTATACACGGAATGAATTCCAGCTTTATCCAAAATGAAAAATTACTATTGCACTTTTTCTGAGTTTCTATTGAGATCAGTAGAAATCAGTTTTTCAAATTTATTATTTCACTTCTTAGCTCACTAAAACCTTAACCTCAGATGGAGCAAACATACTAGCAAACACTATTTTTAACCTGTGCATCTAGGCACTTCTAAAGGATGTAAAATAAGTAACTGCCTTCAGAAACTGGCTTTGTAATAGGCTGCGGGCTGTCTGTCCTGTGCTTTCCATGTTCTGCAAAACTGTATGAGAAAAGCAGTGGTCTTTCCAGTAAACAAAGGGCACTACTTTCTTTTTAACAAATTAGCATTCTTTTTTTGTAAAATCTCATGTAAATTTAATAAGATAATACTAAGAAAATATAGAATAAGGAAATCAAGACAGGAATGTGCTTTTTTAGTGATCTACTGGATGTCATATTAACTCCTGAGCTACAGATCATGGGAAAACCAGGTTGGTTTTCTTTGTGTGGTTGCGTGGTTTTATATATGTTTGCAGTTACTGCTTGGAGCCACCTGTGTCTGATTAGGACTGTCATGTAATCCTAGCATCCAAATACATTCATATAATAGTATGTTCATGGTTTTGTAAATAAAGATGTCAGGTTTTCAGAGAAGAGATCATAACCCCTAGAACTGTAATATTGCCCTTTCTCAATATTTTGCTTTTTATTTTGCCTCCACACTGTTATTAAATTCATATAAAAAAAAAAATTTTTTTCAAATGATATTTCTATTTGATGAAAACTTAAATTATAAATGAATTCATGCAGCTGGGAAGAAATCCTCTCATATAAGTGTCACATTTGAAGTATTGAAATATAGGAATCTGACCTCCCTCTCAAATGAGACAAAATTATTGAAAGATGTTCAGTAGTATTTGTAATACATACTAATGCAGACAGAATAGACTCACTGTGGCTCAGGCCTTTCTTTATATGGTATTTGAACTTGCTGCTCCTTTATCCTCCAGCCAGCTGAAGAGCTGCTGGTGTCAGGCTGCATCCCTGTGTTTGAAAGGGCCTCACCATTGACTGCTCTCTTGGCTGGACTCCTGGCTACTGCTCCTGACGTGATTCCCTCTCCGCGGCCTGTCCACCATCTCAGCCTTTGAAGAGAAAGTATTTTCACCTTCATTTAAATTCGTTGCTAAACCTGCCCTAATAACAACATCTCTCTCCATCGTGCTCATATGGTCCTTGCTGCCTCTTGAAATAGCAGGTCATGTAATATAAGGTTTCAACAGCAGGCTCAAGCACATTATGAGTGGACAATTGTGGCTGTTTCCAGACATCATTCAACCCCATCATAACTGCAGCCCTATTACAGTTAAAATGCTGAAGGGACCTGTTGCCACCAGCCTAGGAAAGGGCTCCAAGGGGGAACACTGAGCACAGACACAGCAGAAACCTGCTGAAGGTGGTGACTTGGGTTTTTGAGCTGGTCTACAAAGCTCTCCAGCTGCTTGGGGAGAAGCTGGTTTGCCTCTGACAAGCGTAAGAAAAGGTCATGTTTTGTGTCTGCTGCACTTTGCATATTTCTGCACCTCTCAGCAACAAGCCAAAATGGGTCTCGATTACAAGTCTCTTGAAAAGGGATTTGAATGCTTTTCTCATGTAATAACAGCAGAACTAGAGAGTGGTGTCATGGAAAAAGCATATACAGAGAGACTGCTGTTTCCCAACTTTTCTTTCTCTGCTGAAAGACAATGCCAGAAATCACTGACATTTATGCTGCAGAGTCTGGGTAAATGGATAAAAAAGAGTACTTATGCAAACAGAAGTGTATAGGTAAATACAGAGAGAGAAACAGAAATAAACGAATATATAGACAGACAGATGTATGCAAGTGTGCATGTACAGTCATGAACAGCATGTATGAAAGAGCCAGATGTTAATCTTGATTTCTAGAAAACTGAGTTGATGAGAGAATGGCATTTTTTTTTCAGAGTTTGGGGAGAGGGTACTCCCTACATGCCAAATGTAAGACAGGCTAAGCAGGATTACTTAGAGGTGCTGAGCACCCCCATCTTCAGCAGTGACAAAGAGTGCTGTGGTATATCAGCTTCTGTCCTGTGCCTGAAGACCTCCATGCACTGCTCTGTCCTGGCATAGGCACCTGGTCATAGGTGATGCTGTTTGCAGAAGTGGGAGATCCCTTTTGACTCCTGTCTCCATTGGGAGCACAGGGGATGTCTGACAAGGGAAGAGGTGTGGGACCTGCTGTGAGTTTGGAGCAGGATGCACGCATCGTACCTGGCCACCAGGGACACCTCCAACAGCACATCCAAGCATGATGGGAAAAACACTGCCTGTTGGTGTCAGTCACTGAGTGGGGCAGCCTAACCCAAGAGCTGCATCCCTCTGTTGCTCCTCCTCCTCCCCAGTGAGCCCCTGACAGAACTTCTGGCAGAGGCCAAGGCTGTTTCTGCCATTTGAAGGCACCATGGAGGGAGCACAGTCTTAGGTTTGTACAACATATCAATAGTCTAATACAAGAGTTGGTGCATCTGTACCATGGAGCATCCAGCTCTGCTTATGTATATAAGTGTCCTAAAGACAAACAGGTGTTTTCTTACAGTAATGCAATTTCATTTTCTAATCAGCTGCAGCAAGTTATTATTTTCTAATCAACTGGAGTTTGTTGATGATACAAAACTTCATTCACTTGACACAAATTCTCCAGCAGCAAAAGTCCAGGTAATGCCATATGGGCCTTGTCACTGTGTGCAGAGACATAACATTATGGCCAAGCATGGTGGAAGTAAATGTAAAGAAAATAAATCATGTTATTTCTACCCCTGTTAAAACATGGGACTTAATCGACTGTGAAAAGCAGTCTTGCATGGGCTATATTTTACCCTCATCTTCTGCTCTCTGAATCTTAAAGGTCTGTGCTCTGTAGCACCTCTTAAAATAAGATTGATTGATGGTCTCAAATACTTATCTTACACAAGCAAAGAGTACCCAGTTCTAAACTTATCCTAAGGAGAGACAGATACCTACAGATACTAACTGCATTGCTTGCAAGGATTTGTTTGTTATGGATGCCTAAGTCAGGTATAAAACCTGTACAAATGTGTACACTATGAAAAGAGGAAGCAAGAAGTTGAGCAGTTACTTCAGAAATCCTAAAATTCTTCTCTCAGAGAGAAAAAGGAGCCTATGGGCAAGGGCATGTTGCATTCCAAAAAGCTGAAATAGCACAAAAGCACCCAGAAGATGCTTTCCCTGGGCAGACTCCGTGGCACAGAGGATAAAAGTTGTTGCACAGCACACAGCACCAGGAGAGGAGGGGCATCTCCATCACCCTGTGCCTCCTGTGCTGCTGCGCCAGGGTGGATGGGAGGTGACAGCTGGGGCATGAGTCCTGCGTGTTCCCATTGTGCAAGAGCCAGCAGGGTCCATGCTATACTCGTGCGCAGCCCACCAGAAGGGTGTTTACTCTTTCTCACTTATTTGCAGACAGATTTCTGCACTTCAGCATCCCCATGTAGCTATGAGCAAGCCCTTTACCACAGCTCAGTCCTTATGTATTAATCCCCCCAGCTCCTGAAATAAGGAATGACTGGTGTCACCTCTTAGTGGATACACAGGAAGTCTAGGGGAGCTGTAGACCCTCTGAGGGAATCATGGACTCTAATCTGGTCTCCATATACAAAAGACCAGTGCCTTTGCTGATGGGCCAGCCTTCCGTGCAGTAAAGTTACAGGTACTCATTCCTGACGCTGTGACCCCGGCTCTCAGGGATGGCCACACTGAATCAGAAGGGTGGTTCCTCCATCCCAATGCCTTCCATTTGTCAGCGTCTGCATTTGAGGCAGCAAACAGAAATCATTCTTTTCTGCTTCAAAGTCCTCAGGCTTGGAACTACATGAATTACAGAGAGAAAAAGTTCAATTTCCTACAGTTTCTGCTTGCTGCCATTGCATGTTGTAAGAAATGAAAGTGGTTTATATTGCTTTGTGGAAGTCTACATGTTTTTAACAAGAGAAGAAACTACCTTACGCTGTACGACAAAGACAGTCTTTCACCTAGAGAATCATACTAAGCTCACAAAGAAAAATATAAATACCTGTGAGGAAAGCCAGCTTGTTTATCCACTTTTCCTCTTCAAGCAGCTTACAGCCTTCAGTGCATTCACTCTCTAGCAGAAACTTTAGCACTGTTTTTCTTAGGTTCTAGACTTTCCGAGGGCCTTTTCGTCTGACAGTCAACAAGCATTGCTAAGAAAAACTCTCTTCCCCAGCTTGTCATTTTTACAAATCTCTCTCAAATGAAATGCTTCACACAGACTTTGTTGGTTCAGAAGAGAGCAATATTTAAAACACACGTGAAACTCACTTGGCGCAGAGTTTCCTGATGGATCTTGCAAAAGTACTATTTTGTTTTGGGTTTAAAACATCTCCAGTAAAGCAAATGAGTCATTTTTTCCAGTGACACTGGATGTCCCATCTGTGCAAATCCTATCTGTCTCATTTAGATCAACCAACTTAATATTACTGGCTGCCATGCCTTTCAGATATTTTCTCTGTTCTTCAAAAATGTCAGAGCCCACAGTCAGAGCACCGAGCAACGGGAGACCCAGAAGTTCTTCCGTCATACCAGAGTTTTCAGTCTGACACTGAAGAATAAAGAGGTCTGCGTTCAGTAGTATCACAATTGTTATAAATTGTGAACAGCAAAGTGTCATGGTTTAACCTCAGCAGGCATCACCCAGCCACACACTCACTCCACCCCAATAGGAAAAGTGAGAAAACTTGAGGGTTGAGATAAAAACAGTTTAATAGGAAAGAAAAAAGCTGCACACACAAACAAAGCAAATCACGGAATTCATTTACCACTCCCCATGGGCAGGGAGGTGTTCAGCCGTCCCCAGGAAAGCAGGGCTCCATCACACGTAATGGTGACTTGGGAAGACAAACAGCATCACTCCAAACATCTTCCCTTTTCTTCTTCTTCCACAGCTTTTACTGAATAAATATAAAATGTATAATATTTTTTATAATGGAGCATGACACCATATGGTGTAGAATCTCCCTTTGGTCAGTTGGGGTCAGATGTTCTGGCTGTGTCACCTCCCAACTCCTTGTGCACCCCCAGCCTACTCACTGGTGGGTGGGGTGAGGAGCAGGAAAGGCCTTGTCGCTGTGCAAGCACTGCTCAGCAATAGCTAAAATATCCTTGTGTTATCAACAGGGTTTCCAGCACAAATCCAAAACACAGCCCTGTTTTCACTGCCATGAAGGAAATTAACTATTTCAGCCAAAACCAGCACACCAAGAAATCTCTGATTTGTGCTGACAGACCACTCAACTTCATTATATTGCTAGTGTACATGCAAGTGTAATCCTAGTTCTTTTCCAGGCTTGTGGGAAGGGGAATAAGAAGCACTAAACCCAGGAGGTTCTACTACACTGCTTGAAAATTTCATCACCTGCAAAAATATTTTCCCTTTTGTGGTAGTAAAATGACTATTATATGCAATATCTACATATAATGTTAATAGATACAGTATCGGTAGAGCTCAAACCTGTCTTTTTCTGTTGCATTTATTAAGACTTATGCCTTTTGCCTGTTTGCTTTTCCCATACAATCAGGTTGCACAAAGCAGATCTAATAGCACAGTCCAAATTTGTTTCAGCATGTGTTCGGGAAAACTGTTGTTTTTCACTACAGCAGCAATGTTAGGTGCAATGTAATGGTCTGGAACTGCTCTCTTCTTACAACAGGCACTGGCTTACCAGGCAGAGTAAACCACTTCCTTGTAATGTCAGCCTTGTATTTTTAAGCTGATATGTTTGAAGATTGTCATAACTAGCAATTACAGTGCAATTTACATAAGCCTGATGCAGAGCTGTTAGAAAAAAAGATTGCAGACAAACCCCTGCCTGGTTTCTGCAGGGCTCCTTGCTCCACGCAGCCTCCTGCCTCCTGAGGCAAAGCAAAGATGTACCTGATGCAATTTGCCCCTGTCCTCCAAGGCAGCCTGCAGTGTGTGTGCCAGCCCTTTACTTCAGCATTAAGCATTCCATGGCTGAGCAACACGCAATAAAAGTGCTTATTATTTTTGTTTCAGGTGCTAGACAATTTAAGTCCATTACATTCAAGAACCTACAATTATTTTCCATTCCTTCAGAACTCCAGAGTACCACCTTTACCCAGGGCCCTTCAGGTCTAAATCCTAGCAAGGTACTGACTTACACCAATCAAATATTTTCTCTAACTCAATAACATCTTAACTCTGTTATCCTCTAGCATTATGTAGAAAACTGTACTGGGAATTGTCTGTCAGTTCCTTCCACAGCTTCTGGAAGAGTGTGCTGTGAGGTTTCAGATACATTCTGGAGGGAAACCCCATGATAAGTAACCGCACAATATATCCCTAGCCTTAAAGAAGATACACATTCTTACCCCAAAGAAGTATGTTTCTAGATACAGAGTTTGCAACTCATTTTTGATGTTGCAGAGCTCTTTACATTTTTCCTAGAGGAGAAATACAATCACATAGAAATTTAACTCAACAAATTTAAAATAAAAAATATTTAATCTAATGTTTCAGTATAGAATAAAAACCTTGAAATATCATTTGCTTACAGCTTTGGACATCAGGTCAAAGAATATGGTTGAGATCACTTTTTGGTACCAAGTTCTTCACTCAAGAAGAACACCGGTTTCAGGCATACATCTTTTTCAACATTTCATACTATATTTAAAACTGAAAACTCCCATTCATATCAGTAGTTGGACAAGAATAGCATCAGTGTAGACACAACCAGTTCTGATAGCTACCAGTACTTACTACTATTTTCTTTTTAGCTGAGATAGGTAGAAGACTCCTGTATCAATCCAATACTTACAGTTTTTGTGTGACTTGTTTTTCCTTATACACTGCAACCAAAATTGCAGTCCTCTGCAAACAAGTTTTGTATCTAGTCTGTCTCTTCACTGATATAAGGGAAATACTGACAAAACTGGTGATTTGATGACTAAATATTCCGCTATTTCTCTTTTTACTTCTCTTGAGTTCAAGTCACTATTCAGCCTAAAAATTTCCAGTGTTATAAACGTATGAATGCCATTTTTGCTGGCATGACAGAGCTTTATTTGAAGCACCATTGCACTTCCAGGCTGAAATTTGTGTGGGAGACAGTACAAAAGCAGTTATCTCTCTGGTTAAGCCAGGCTATGTTTTCAGAGCAGCGCAAGCCAGATGTCCTGTTTGCTGGCCCAGACAGGTCAGCAAGAACGACCCTGGCATTTATTAACATGACTGAAAGCACCTAACGTGCATTTTGATTTGAGAGCTGCCAAATCTACCTCGGAGGACATTCACATGTACATCTGACCATCATTACATTCAGGTGAGTGACGAGTAACTTAGCTAGTCAAGACAGCATTTTCACAGCATGGTTCAAAGCAATTTTCAATTTGGCTACCAAAGCAATTCCCACATATTTTTTTGTGACTACTGCTTTCTGGAGGGTGTTTCATTTGCCCCAGGAGGACAGTGAACTTAATTTATGCTGGTACACAGCAAATTAGAAGGTGTCTGTCACTCCCGTGCCCCACTTGTGCGAATTTGGAGGCCTCTGCCTCAGTCCTGCATGAGGCCATCAGACGTGCGGTGCATACTCCGTGCACAGGAGGCAGACTAGCTCATCTGCTATGGGGTATCTTTTAGATGGAAATTTCGCACATGCAGGCAAAACAGTACTTGGAAAAATACCTGTAGACTCAAAGGAAAGTAGGAGTCTCTCTTGCACTGTGCTTGACTCCTCTCACATGTCATTACCCACCAATCACTCAGAGCCTTGCACTATGCTACTGGAAATGATAGGAAATGGAATCATGTTTCATTTGAGATTTGAAATAATGCATAATTTCACTAATTATCGGTACTTTCTTATAGGAGAAAGAACTTAAAGTACTATCACAGGGAAGGTATTAAAATCTGAGTGCCCTGACATTCCCCTCCTGCATCTTTTCAAAGCATGCTGAGCAAAGCAAGAAGGGAAAGGATTCATTACTCCAGACAGCTACCTGCAGTCTGCCCTCAGAAAGAAGGATGCATTGTAGGCATATTTCAAACACCTACCCTAAAGAGTCTGCTATTACAAATTGAGTTAGCATTTTATTTTCTTTGGAGGCTTATCTGTGCACCTCTCCCATTCCTGATGATTCATACGCAGCAACGTATTGCAAAAGACAAGCACATTTCATTAGCAAAAGACTGCAATCCTGTTTTGCTAAAGCATGACTCAGATCTAGAAAACTCTACCAAAGAAACAGGTGCTTTGGCAAGAAGATATACATCTCCCCGAATTTCAGCAGTGGGAACACTTCAAAAAGAAACTCTGGAAATTTATTTTCCCCTGGTTGAGTAGGCTGTAAGCTAGCCATGAAGTTTTCACCCAAGATATAGCATCTAATCCAACTGAAAGAAGACTGCAGTATTTCTTTATTCTTTGCAAGTTTAGAAGTACTTAAAAAGAGAAGTTAAAAGGACTTGAACCACAGGTTTGAGTACTACCAATAAATCTGGCCACTATTCAACGAAGCTGGGAATACTGAGTCACCAACATGTATAAAACCATTTGCCCTGATTCTTAATTCTGCCTGCAAAACTTAAAATCATGTCAATCTGCAATATTTCCTAGAGTGCCAGGGAGCTGAGGGCTGAGAATGGATTTGCTGAGGAATGGCACGATTGACTAGCAGTAGCCAAACTAGAAGGTGCATTTTTGCTGCAAAGTTGGTAATAAGTTTATTAAGATCTTAAAATTCCTCTGTATTTTGCAACTGTAAGAGTTCTAAAAATTCTAATGCCTTAATTAACATGGTCCCTTCCAACTGAAGATATTCTACAATATCATGCTTCTTGTCTCTGAATCTCCTGCAAACACAGGATGGCTTTTCCACACATTCTTCAGTTTTCTAGGGATTGACAAAATCAACATTGCATTTTCAATTACAGTAAATAATTGTAAGGAGAACTATTAAAAGCAGGCATATTCCTGTTTTAATGTTGCATATCTGCAAGCTTCGCCATCCATTGGGCCAGACTGCTATGAGACAGTATCTGCGTGATGAAGGAACCCCATGTATATTTCCAAAGTGTAACACCTAATGGAAGGCAAATCTCACTGAAAATGGAGAGAGCACAAAATCTAATTGTCTACTTTGTTTTTAGAATGTACGGCTTAGAGCAGACAAAATCAAGATACAGCTCTTTCCTTGGTTACCTTTTTATTTCTCATGTAAAACACTTCCAGCAGATGCATCTGCCCAGAGTAGTGAAAAGAATTAGATGCTCTTCCTCTGATGCTTTTGCATTTTCTCCTCAATTTGGGAAATTGCTGGATTAAATCTATGCTCTCTCTGAAGTCTCAGAGTTCCCTATTTTCCCCACCCATATACCAGTATGGAACAGCCAGTACAGGTCTATTCGAGTATTTTCGTATGGGCTAGAAATAAATGACTTAGCACCTAATCCAAACTCCAACACACATCCAGCGTGAGGGGTGTGAAGAAGTGTCATATCAATCACAATGTCTACTAGAATAGCAAGATCTAGGATTACATATACATCAACATATATTTGTTCAGGATTGTATTTAAAATTTGCAACACACTAGCATGAATCCTGGACTGGTTTGGGCTAGAAGGGACCTTAAAGATCCTTTAGTTTCAAACCCCCTGCCATGGGCAGGGACACCTTCCACTAGACCATTGCTCCCAGCCCCGTTCAACCTTGCCTTGAACCAGGGATGGGGCAGCAACAGCTTCTCTGTTCCAATGTCTCACCACTCTCGTAGTGAACAAGCATTGCTTTTTTCTGAGGTTTCCCACCTAATTCCAGACTGGACTGAGAAGCTATGTTTTCACATCCACCTTGGAGAACAAAGCCCACTAAACTGGACTCCAGAAGAAAATGCTACTTTCTTTCAGAAAGCACTACAAAATCTTTTTGTGAGCCATCACCATCAGCTGTAAGTTCAAATTCAAAAAAAAAAAAAAAAAAGAGAAAAAGGAAAATACGATAAATGCTACTTGTGTGCAAGAAAATTCACTTCAGGGCATGGGGTTTATAGAAATGAAGGTGCCAGTAGGTTAAGCATCAATCTGTAAGTGTTAGTGTACCAGATTAATGAAGCATCTGTGGTGTTTGCCCAGATTTGCTTTTCCTTTCAGCAATTTATCCAGTTTAGCATTCTAGAAAATAAAAGCTTAACAAATGCTGTTTATACTTCTTTTTCACACTACTGTTGTAATCTATATTTATTTAAATGGTGTTCCTCATTTCTGACATTTTCCCTGGGGCCTGAAGAACAGGTGTTCAGATACAGCTCCAAGCTGTGAAAAATGGAGCTGGCAGTGATTTTAACAGATACAGGGCTAGGGAAATACAAGAAAGTTGTAATTTTGAATAATTAAACACCACATGGAATTTGTAAGACTGCCTCATATTACTCGGAGGATATCTTAATTCAGATTTCATCATAAACACAAAATGGGACGTTGGCCATGGTGGGACTGATAGTGGAGACTTGAATTTGAGTTCTCTTGAATCATTTCTTTACTAATCTAAGGAATGGATCTGAATCAAAACCTATCACGATTCCTTTTGTTTCCACTCCTGGGCCCAGAATTAGGGGAACACTTTTGCTAGAGAGACTGTTTAGCCTGTGGTAGGAAGAGTGCTTCATTATGTAGCATTGCTTCTCCTTAACATCCTGACCTTCTAGACACAACTAGTATGTGGGATGAATCTTTATCACTCACTTTCTCATCAAGTAGCAACGCCAGTTTGTTGTTTGGCTACTTCACAGTATACACATGCATACTGGAATAACACGAGTAGCTGCAACCTGTTATTTGTAGTGGGATCTGTAACAGGAGGTACGTATTCAACTATCTGCTCCTTGAGGTAAGTTTCAATAGGCCAAGTCTTTTGCTCCTCAGTTAAGTAAGTTTGTGAAGATTTATCTACTGCAGGAGCAAGGTCTGCCCAAAACTACAGGAAAAAATGAAGGACAGCGACTTCATGTTTCTGAAAAATGAAAAAAAATAATCCTTGAATACTTTCAAGGAAATCACTGCTCCTTGCCAGCTGAATCACCATCAAGTGTTGGCATATCTCATGGGCTAATCAAGATGAATGAATGCATAATTTGACATCCTTCCAACAAGATATTTTTAACAGGACGCAAACCCTCCAAAAATATTTTTGGGAAAACCACCAAGTGACAGCAAAGTAATGAATACATTCTACTGCTGATCAATGAAAATGAAAGATAAATAAGCAGAAGTTACTTTTTTCATATTCAGGTTTTCTGACATTTCAACCAACTCCGGTACAGTGCTAATATAGCACAACTGGTGTTCAGAGAATTACAATAGAACAGAGAGATTATTACTAACAAATCAAGAGACCCTGAACTGGTATTAGGGAGAATTTAGCAGTCCTTTGATTGGGCTACTGCCATACTTTGGATCATGGTGCAGACTACAATGACTGGCAACTGATACATAGTTGGGCCTTTTTTTTCCCCTAAAGGGCTTTGTTTTTGGACTTCACTATTTACTTCAGCAATACTGGCAGAGCAAATTGCCTACTGCAATCTAAAAAACAAGCGCTTTCAGCTGCAATCATGCCTCAATATACTCTTCAACTGTTAGCCCAGTGCTTCTTTCACTGTTCAGGAAAACAGAAGTGACTCGGAGCATGACAAATAGGTAGGTTGATGCACCAGTCTTGCAAATGAAGTAAACCAGGAGCTGAGACACCTGGTTGAAAAAATCTGGCAGGCTGCTCTTTGCTCATACAGCTCAGGAACTTCACTATTTCTATGTGGAACTTCACACACTTCCTCTGCAAAGAAGGAAAACCTCTTATCACTGCCATGCTTCTGGAGAGGTGGGCTTTCTGTACTTCATTTTTCAAGTTACATCTATGTGCAGTACTGTACACATAGGAGTGCAGAATGCTTAGTACTGTATATTCACCATAAGACTGTTAAAAGCAAGAACAGTGAGGTTTGAATTGAAAAGTGGGATTGAAATGATCAAGAAAACAGAGAAGGTTACACTTCTAACCAGCTACAGGAAACACAGAGCTAGAAGCTGCTGATGCTGAAGTGTGCCCAATAGGCATACTGAAAAGCAGCTAATTTGAATCATTAACCTATCATAAGAAGGACATGGAACTGTTGGAACAAGTCCAGAGGAGGGCCACGAGGATGATCAGGGGACTGGAGCACCTCCCGTATGAAGACAGGCTGAGAGAGTTGGGGCTGTTCAGCCTGGAGAAGAGAAGGCTGTGTGGAGACCTCATAGCAGCCTTCCAGTATCTGAAGGGGGCCTACAAGGATGCTGGGGAGAGACTCTTCATTAGGGACTGTAGGGATAGGAAAAGAAGTAATGGGTTAAAACTTAAACAGGACAAGTTTAGATCAGATATAAGGAGGAAGTTCTTTACTGTGAGGGTGGTGAGACACTGGAATGGGCTGTCCAAGGAAGTTGTGAATGCTCCGTCCTTGGCGGTGTTCAAGGCCAGGTTGGACGGAGCCTTGGGTGACATGATCTAGTGTGAGGTGTCCCTGTCCATGGCAGGGGGGCTGCAACTAGATGATCTTAAGCTCCTTTCCAACCTTAACTATTCTATGATTCTATCATCACTTACCTGTGTTAACATACACACGTGTAGCAACTGCTGTAATACTGAGCCAGTAATTCCTCAGTGAGCCATCTTCCAGGGAACAGTAAGCCATGCACCTCAGAAACTGACTTAAGATGCTGTCTTTGACCTCAAAAAAGAGCACTCAACCTGCTCTTCCTGGCTAATTAGAAGTGAATAGCTGTTCTTAAACTAATACATACATTTCAAATAGACATATCGTGTCTTGAACAGAACACCCTACAGAACTACTACAAGGTCTAAACCAATGAACTCTTAAAAGTCACCTGTGATGCGCTTTACAGGACAGTGCTGTTTGGTCAGTTTTCAAATTTATTATTCTGACTGAATGTCCATTTTCACGACAAAGCCATAGAAAAAGAATTAACACTGCCCTTTCTTAACAGAACAGCACTATATACCCTTATGCTGCCAGACCAGTTACACCAAAGTACAAAAATCCCCAAGACAGCACAGTCAGTGACTTAAAATGCTCTCTCCAAAACCCATGGAGTCAACAAGAGCCGTATAAACCAACATCCTGAAGCAGGGACAAATGCTTGAGATAACTTGAAGGCAAACATTAGAGACAAATCAGTTACAGCAGGGAATCAGTGATGAAATAGGAAGGCAATTAAACTCCCCTGCTCTTGGTCCTATTTGATGCATCAAAATGCTATAATCAAGATTTCCCCCTACCCTAATTAGACTAATCCCACATTTTTTCCTTAAAATACCTAGGCTTTGCATCTAATTAAAAATACCCCAATATGACTGCATCTTTATGCAAAAACTCCTGCTGTCACTATTGAAAAATGAAATCTTCCTGTGTAAAATATGCTTTTATCATAGAATTACAGAATAGTTTGGGTTGGAAGGGACCTTTAGCTCATCTAGTTCCAACCCCCCTGCCATGGGCAGGGATACCTTCCACTAGGAAGTTGCTCAAAACCCCATCCAACCTGACCTTGAACACTTTACAGGGATGGGGCTCATTAAGCATTCAAATACACTGTAACATTAAACCACAGTAAATCATTTCAGGATGAACATGAGAGCCAATGTGAATGATGGCACCGGAATGCCTATGATTTGGAGCTATCCCATAGTAAGACTCTGGAAGTAGAGGAAGAGATTATGAACAAAGCACTATCTAGGAAGTCTTAAATCTAATCTTTTGCTTAAATAAAATGAAAAATGCGAGAATTAGGCACAAAAATTGCTTGCTAGGAAAAGTGTATGTATTCTTTTGGAGCAGAAATTGCTAATATTTAGGATTATAGTCATTGCTGTCTCTTAATTGTAAAAGCCAAGATCAATTGCCAATCTACAAGGAGAATTAAATCTTGTATCTTGATACTATAATCAAATCCTATTTTATGAATTGCCAAAGTTCTAAAATGTCCCAGATTTATAAACTAAGCCTCATGTATTGTGAAAAAATAAAAACTGGAAAGCAATCTTCTGTTTAGTCTCTTAAATTTGGGTATCATATCACATGAATGCTGTGCACTCTGCAACTTCAGTGTGTTAAGACACAAAACCTTCCAAAATGGACTGGCTGAAATCTGTGCTTCCAAAGCCTGGCAAACAAAACCTGCAACTACTAACAAGTAAAAACTGAGAAAATACTGATGGATCACCATATGTTTTAGGTGACAGAAAACATCACACTCTCAGAGAAGAAAAATAAAAAGCAGACTACTGTCAATTTCTATTTAAAGTTACTTTACCATTCCTTTTTTTTTCTTTTATGTATTTTTTTCCATTTACTGTGTGATGTTACATAATAGTTTAACCAAAATGTTTATACATATTTGTATTGTGCATCATTTGTGCCATGCTGGTGCTCACCTGCCAATATCATGTGCCATGTTATTATGTTAGGCACTCTGCGTAAGAATTCATGGATCATCTCTTTTACAGTTGTCTGAGAAGTATCATCACAATTTCTACTACTATGGGTCATTACCAGGTTGACCCATCCTTCATCTTAAGTATCTGCAGACTAACAAGAAAACCAAAAGCCTCAGGACATGCAGCCATTTTTAAAAGACTAAACGTTCAAGACTACATATTTCCTTATATTTATTTTGTAACTGTATTTTTCTAAAACATATTAAAATAGAAAAGATGTTCATCTGATTCATCATACAAAGAAAATACCAGCATAGTAATAAAATACTGAAAATATATGAAAGCACCAAAACATTAAAATATTCATATTGGCAAAGACTGTAAGAAAATATTTCTTGCAATTTTACAGTAAAGTGCTATTCAATCCACTCAAATTAAGGAATCAACATTTTAATAGCATGGTCATTATTATTTTATGGTTACAAACTACTTCATTACCTTTCTCAACAAGACAACAACCCATTTTGTGGGAAGCTAAGCATGTGCGAGTTGCATGCATATGAAAATAATTTAAATAACAGCTTCAGAGTAAGCAGTGAGCAATATAAGCTGCCAATTCATTAAGAAAACAAAATACTGAGAAGCAAACTGAACAGAAATGACAACAGTGACAAATTAAGAAAATGCAGATGTGGTAAAACATTGTAGAAAAGAAGTCTGTGCACCAAGTAGTTCTGTAGCCTTGCCTTTTACATGGTAACTTTTTTAGTTAAGTGTATCGCTGCTTTATTAATGTGTTAATTAACGTATTTTTTTAAACTGCCCTTTGCTCTAGAAACAACACTACCTCTACAATGCACCAGAAAGATACTGTAAGCAAAAATAGAAGCAGAGCATGACCTTTATTTTTCCTCAATGATCTCTTCATCTGTTGAAATCAGCAGACAAAACTAAACGATCTGTTACAAAGCCAATTTATAGCAAAAATTAATTCTAGTAAAGAAATTATTTTAAATATTTAAACATCAAGAGTGAAAATTTTAAATGTATGAAAGATACCATCAGTCTCTTTTTAAGTGTTTATCATTTTAATATATGTATTTACAGCAATGAGTACAAAGAATCCTTTTTAGTAGTTCTCACTAGCTTCATACACCACTTCCACCAGTTTCTGAGAAATGGCAGATGTAACTTTTATGTTGCCTTCAGCAGTATTTCGTCTTCCTTGCTTTTTGACTTGACTTGCTTTTTTCATAAATTCATCTGTAATTTAAGCTTATTGCACATCTCAGGGTAAGTTCATACACTGACTATGCTATTAGCCTTTTATGAACCAGTTAACAGGTCATCAAAAGTCAACTCTCACACTCCTTCCACAATTTGACTAAGAGTTGCTTTCAAACAAACAACAAATAGGAATTGTGTTTTATCATGATGATTTCATTAATATCTTTGGAATCAAACAAGGGTTATATTCCTGGTCAATATGACTGTACGTTATTTGGTAGGAAATATTTACAAGAACTCTGCATCCAGAAGAAGCACAAAAATAAGGAATTTAACAGTGAAAGAAATAAGCCTGAATTACCAAAATAATCAGTAACAGCAAATATCTTCCTTTATATATGCATGTACACAGATTATGTTAAAAATCTACCTGTACATCATTTCTGTAAATTTTCTTGAACAGGCTGACCTTTAGAATACAGTAAGTTGATCGCACCTTCTGTGAGAGCAATTCTGAACGTAAGAATGAATATGATGAAAAAAATTAAATACTGTATTTAAAGTAGTTAAGAGAAAAAACAAACCCTAAACAGTCTTAAATTATGTTGTATTTGGTTTTCACCTTCCAGTTCACTAGTATTTATTGAGTTGTACAGTGGAAATAGGTCCTAGCTCTAACATCTTCCTAGTGCCATGTTCCAAGCATCAACTTTCAGTAATTTCCTTTGCTGGTCATCCATTTCTTCTTTTTTTTTTTAGCAAATTGTACCATCATTCACAACAACCCTCGTTTTGACAGTTCCAGAATCTGAGTGCAGCACTGCAATCTCTTCCACTCCAACCAACCATGACAGGCATGCACATCCAGTGCACAGGAGTTCTTTTTAGCTTCTCTGGGTACACATCAGGTAGAAGCAGAAGGCAACAACAGTAATTGAGAGTAATGATAAAACAATTGATAACTGCTGGAACCAGAGGCAGCGATCAATCTGCTCTTGAAGTCTTTTATTAATTTGTAGTAAATGAGTTAGCTGAAAACAGAAATAGTTCCACTTCATTAGAATTACTGCACATGAAAGTACTTCTTAGTTATTTAGCCAGTAACTATAAACAGGGGGAGGGCAGAGGGAACACACATATATGTGGACACAAGAAGACTTATCTTAGTGATCACTTAATGGTACCTTTTTTATCACTACATACTTCAGGAACCAATTCCACTACAGGAACTTCAAATTTTAAGTTATGGATAGTCCCTACTACCTACATCAAGCAGGTGACATCTTTATACTAGGAACCAAAACATAAAAACATACCACTGAGGTTCACTGATACCCCAGATCTGTAATATACACAAGAGGAATGAGCAAACTGCATTGAAAGTAGCGTTTTATTAAAACATAACCAATCACAAAATTATTAAGTCATTATCACAGCTTTAGCTACTTTCTGTTGCTGAGCTTTTAAAATAGTATAATATACATAGTACCAAAGAGGTTTAGTACAAATTCTTTTATCTCTATCATATTTTATAATTTTGTTCAATATTCAAGACAAAGGAATACACTGTTACCTGTATATGTAAATCTTCATTGGTTTTTGCTGGAATACTAAATGCATTCTCTTTTAATGTTAGGGAAAAAGGCTTACTACTTTCTACAACATGACACCTGAGCCTGTGAAAAGGGAAAAAAAAATGCTCACCAAACATAAATTTAATATAACATATAATTAATAGTAAACAGTCCATCGCACAGTTATTATGTGTGTTTTATCATCTGTTCTGGTTAATTAGTTTTCTAAATGACTATTGCAATGATGGTCTGAAAAGACTTCCTCAGGCCACAATTACATTTTGACAGCTTTTGATATAGAAAGCAAGATCAAAATTATCTGCATACTCAGTTACAATGTATTATTTTAAATTCATAGCACAGGATGTACTGGGCTAGTCAGTCAAATATTTACTACCGATTTATCCAAACAAAAAAAAAATCTAAGCAAACAAAATCCACAGGTTTTCTTTCCATTTCAAACCTCATCATCAATGTTTTTTAATAGAGTCCACCTTTTCCACAATTGAAAATACAGGAACAAAATTTCAAGCCACAATTGAGGGTAGTGGAATCCTACACAACTTATAAAATACAGCAGAAGCTCCTCTAATAACATGCAAGTCAATCAGAGTGGGAATGAATTTATTTGCTAAAGAAACTGTTAAATTGAGGCTGTGGTATTTTTCTATTTTCAGGAAAGAGAAATGCTAAAATTTCCCGGCATGACAAAACAAAAAAGGGAGAAATATGCATAATACAATCTAAGTAGATTCTTCAGATAAAGTACTTGCACATGTAATATTAAAGAGACAACAATTATATTCTCCACTACTTTTAATCTATGTTTAATCAGCTAAAACAGAGCAGAAGCCTCAGCAATATACTGAAGTCTGTAAGCACGAACTGGGTTTGGAGAATCCTTCACTGATTATGATATGCAAATGCTGTAAATAAGCCAAAGGATACTGGCAAAAATAAAATTGCTTCCAGTAGAAAACCATATGCTCACCTATGTTCCATCACTTTGGTCCTAGGGACTTCTTTCCAAAACTGCGTCAGTTCTGGTACACCTGCTCCAGAAGACTGGTCCATTTCTGCTGCCATTATAAGGAAACGATCCTGCAGAGAAGCTGCAAAACCTGCCCTCAAAGACAAAAAAAAAAAAAAAAAAAAAAGGAAAGCAAAAGTGTCCTTAGATAAAATGACATTATTACACAGCTTATAGAAGCATCCTGGAGAAAACCAAATGAACAAACAAACAACAGACGAAAAACCCAACAAAGCGTTTATTGCAGGACATCAGACACTGGACAGAAGTAAAAATAGATCATTATGTTAAGCTCAACAATTTTGATTAGTTTCCCCAAATTTTAGTTTAATTTTACAGAATTAGTTTCCTCTGACTGATTCAAGCACAATCCAGAATTCTGTAAAAAACGCTTTCTCCAGCAAATTCACCCGAACTTGCAACAATTCAGGGAACTGATTTATAACAGATAAACTCCCACTATAACAGAGCACAAGTGAGACACCTGCCACTGTGCCTTTTATTTTTTTGAAGACAAGAAACAGAACAGGCTGCCGACAACAGCTGCTTATGCATAAGTGGAGCAGCAAATCAGTACAGGCAGTTACTCTAATGCTGTCTGACACCCATGTTTTTTTTCAAATAGGAACATTCCCATACAACAGGCAAGGAGACACAGGTGTCTGTCAGTCTTAAACCCCAGCAAGCACATACAAATGTTAGTATCTAGAGCATTAGCCTGTTAAAACTCGCCTGGACTTCTGAAAAAAATCTATTATAAGCTTTTACTTACCACCATGAAGAGACACTATTATATCCAATGATGTGCCAGGTTCACAGCTGCTGTTACTGGGTTTAACTCTGTATTTTTCAGGAGCAGTTGTTCTCACCTATAAACAAGAAATACTAAGCAAGCGTACAGTAAATGCATGTACAAAGTATGACTGTTTCATAACCTCATTCACTCTGCAACAACTAAAATCCCCAAAAGCTTAAATATTAAGACAAATCTTTAAAATACTTTATTTTGTAGGAGTAATCAGATACTGGTATTTCACTTTTTCCTCTCTCTCAACCACTTCTATGTTTTCTGGCATATACTATTTTTTTCCCTCTTATATACATATTTAGAAAGAAACAAGAATATTAAATGCACTATATGTTAAAATTTTTGATATTAAAGTATGGAAACTTTAGTTATTTGTTTGTGCAGAGAACACAAAAGGTGTGGTGGAAAAACAAATCAAGATGCAAGTCAACTCAGTATTTCTGAAGCAAACAAAACTGCATTGATTCCTTTGATGGTGACATCTGCAGATTCAGTTGAATTGTTTCGGAGCTTAGACTCTTAGGTTACTAAAGAAGTAACCATTGCCATAGCTCTTTTTCAGTCAGTGCTCCAAAGATTTGTATTACTTATTACCCTCTTCAGGGTGCTACATAATAGGCATAAATTCAGCCAGATTTCTTTGATCTGCTCCAAACATCACAACGGAATAAAAAATTTCGTCTGAAAATCGAGTTTAATAGTATTTTGTCCTCCTTACTCAAAACAAGTCACACATTTAGTGAAGTAAATGAGGCCACATATAAAATACTTACCTTAAAAGCCACTACGTTTTTAGTGATATTTGTGAGAACTATCAAACATTTTTTCTCTCCAGTTTCTTTGGATCCAAAATATAGCTCTTCTGCTGGGCTAATAAGAAATTTAAGAGGAGTTAGTTTCTTCAAATTATCTATATGACATACCACAGAAAAAATATGACCACAGAGGAAAATAAACCACTTTCAACCCTGCAGCTACAGTCACTATAAACAGTATTTCATCAAGAAAGCTGTGAAAATAAAATGCAGAAATTTTGTAGTGAAGCTCAGGGTTGACTCATGAGCACAAGCAGATCTAGCTGCCTCATCTGATTACTGCCCCTGATTTCTTCCATCTGGATGAGCTGTGACCACCTGCAACACCAAGAATAGCTAACAGATATAAACAGTCAATTCAGCCACTGCATCTTAGAGCGGCACGTTAAGGGAAAGCATCATTAATTTTAATTCATGATAATATTAAAGAATACGAGGTGTCACAGCCAGGGAGTAATTACCATCTCATACATCTATCCTTGTAAGGGATATAGCGCACACATCAGAGGAGCAGGCAGATAGATGCGAGTGGCAATCATTTCAACCACTAACGCTAAATCCACTTGTACTTATGACTCAATCTCCACATACTTCTGGTGACACATGCATAAATAAAAGTTATTGCTTGCTTTTAATATCCTTGTGCAATTAGGAGAGTCATGCATGAAATCTTTCAAACCACATCAAACTACCACAACTCATTTTGGTATAAGTATTCAAATGAATACTATTAGGCAGAAAGTAGGGCATGCTCATATATACTACAAGTTCAGAGAAAACTCAAGTAACAAGTGAAAACTGTTTCCATGTCACATTAGGAGCATACAAAGAACTGCTGCAGTATGAGAACTGCATATTCTTTTGACTGAAAGCTTTGTCAAAAAAAGTGTTATTTTTTTCCCCCTTTTCCCCTTTCTAGAATGCCAATTTCACATTAGTTTGACCTCCTTCTCAAAAGGCCTCATTTTACAGTACCAATCCTTCTTTTCTCTCACTTAAAGCAGTGTATTACTTGAGAAGAAAAACTGCTGGTGATGTAGGGCAAGCCTGAAAGCCCATGCTAGAAGCAGTCTGGTGGCAAATGTATGGGAAGGTTAAAGGGGGTTGGGGGGGGGGGTCTGTGTCTGTGTTTTACAGTACATTAGACAGTCCACAAGATTTGTTTTTCTTCTTGGTGGGGAAGAAAGTATGCAGAGTCAAAAAAGCAGAAACTGATGGGTTTAAAACAGATTAATAGGGTAACCGTATCCCCTTCTGTCAGGTTTGATGTGGCTTTTTTTGTTTGTTGGTTTTTTTTCTTCATTCCCAAATTCTCAACTTAGGTAACCAACATCAGTAAGGAAATGAAGAATTGTTACAAAGTATTTTGGATACCTTAATACTGCGCTATTGCAGTTGCATGTTACAGCAATTGCAAGATGAACAAAAAATGAGGCAGGAAAGCATAACTAACATCAAAAACAAGCCAGAAAAAGAGCTCAAGGAAAGGAATGTTCCACCAGAGCCTGATCTTTCTTGTTCCACCACTACCTGTGGCTATTGACAAACAAATCAAACCAGTGAGGCTTGGGGCCTGTATGCCTGATGTTTATGCAGTCAACCAGTTCCATGGCATTGGAGGTGGGTGGGATGTTTAAACTTAAATGAACACTGAAGCTTTTTAATTTGTCTAGAAACCCTACTTTTTTTCACTTTGATGTGTGTGGAGTAACCCTTCCAGCTTGTACTAGAAATTCTTGTCTCAAAATACATCCACAACATGAGCTACTCTTTTGCCAGACAGTGCAAGTAGACTGCTGCTTTTTTTTGTCTTACCAAATAAATTCATTTATTGAGGAGGAAAGCCAATAAAGACCAGTCTTTTATAGTGAGGTATGCAAGGCAAATACAGTAGTGGTCTAAATTAGGTAGCCAGCTGATTAGTATGGCTACAAATACAAGAAAAAGAAGACCACAAGTACTACACAGTGATAAGTAAGGAATATTCCTGGAAGGGGTTCTAAGGAGGCCTCACTGCATCTTCAGCTAGCCACAGAAAGGCTTGCTGGTGATTTCATGGTGCCAGAGCTGCTGTGCCTCAGCTTCTTAGTCATGCTCTAGGCTGCTCCCTTCACAGGGCAATGCTGGTATCAGCAAGGATACAAGCTAATTATACTGACAGGGCTTACAGTCTCCAAGAGAGGTGCATGTGACTAGTTACAAATCATCTGGTCAATAAATTTGGGTTCAGTGACCTGAAAAAGACTGAAGGGAAATAAAAACTAGTTCTAGCTTCTACAGAGTTAGAGTATTAATAAAAAGCAACAACCGCACATAATTTCAAGAGCTTACTTAAGAAAAAAATCAACACACCAAACAGCCAGGAAAATGGACACACCAGTATTTTATTTTCCATGACAGCAAGACTATAAATATTAGCACCTCTAAACTTGACCAAGTTTACTCTTTCATGTAATTTACATGAACTCAAACACTTCCATTTCAATGGCAGAACTTGAAATATTCTGTGAGAAAAAAAAAGGTACAGTTCACGTTGGGGTTTTGAGTGTTTATGTTTGGGGTTTTGCTGGTGTTGTCGGTTGGTCATGGGGGTTTTTTGAGTTGTTTGTTTTATGCTTGTTTGGGTTTTTCAGAAGTGGATGGAAGATCAGGGATGCTTTTGGCTTTAAACATTCTTTTAAAAACCACAATTATGCAGTCTATGCCTTTGTCCTGCCATAGGAGAAACTAAGTCTATACAGAGGAGGTTTTCTGCACAAACAGGTATAAAGATAATTTTAGTTTCAAAACCAGGAAAATTTGTCAATTTTTTATGCTAATGAGCATGTAATTATTCAAATTCATTCCAAAACTAAGTCAGTACAGCACTTACAAAATTAACTGAGGAATTACCTATAAATTAGATATTTTCTTCATTCATCTAATAGAAAACTGGAAGTGAAAATAAAAGTTAACACCTAAATCAATCTCTAAAAAAGCATTTTACCCTGAAAGGCAGTGAAAAGTGAAATTGTTTAATTGATCCCCCCTCCCCCCAGTTTAATGATAAAAGGCAGATAAACTGCAAGATGTAAGCACCTTGGATGATAAAATCTTCTGAACAGATATGTCATTTATATAGAGCACTTCCCAGACAAGATAAATTGGATCCTTTCATTAAGTTTAATTGGTGCAAACTACTAGCGTACCCATTAAAAGAATTCAACGGAGATTTAACAGTGAAAGCTTAGAAAATACAGTGGTTTTTGTTAAGCCAATGCAATCAATGTCAAATCACTGCTCTCATTACAGCTAAGTACAAGTTTAACTAAATCCAACAACAAACAATTTCTCAATATAAATGAAACCATGAAATGTTTCTATGATTGTATAAAATGCACAGCTACTAAGCATGTCAACGATGACACAAAAAGATTCACTAAAAACATGTAAACCCAAAAATATTCTTTGAGCTTTGTAAAAATGAAAATAATTCTTAAATAATTCTTTGAAGGAGGTTTGTAACTTGTTTTCCTTTAATAGCCTGAAAAAAAGTTTATTTTGAAAAACCAACTAGTTCAGTACTCAAGTGTCCAAGGTACATAAAAAAAAAACAAAAAAAAAAAGAAAATTATTATTACCTGATATGCAATAAAGATCCTTTAAAAGTGGTTAATGCTTTCTTTGCATTTTTTGGTTTGATCTCTGTTTTGTCAGTTTCCTCTGATTTGGAAATTTGTTCTACAGAATTCATCTGAGTAAAAATGACAGTTATAATGATTAACTAGAAACCTGGGTTATACAGGCTACAGTATCATGCAGGTATTTCAGAGAATATAAGGAGGCTTATCTCAACAGTTTATATACTGCAGACCAAGCTTAATATGTATTAATTCCCTGAAGCTGCTTGAAGTCTGCTGAATAAAATGATTTGTTATAGAAGTTACACAATGTATTAAACATGCATGAAACAAAACTACAGTTTTGTTTTTCCATGTATTTTCCTGATGTTCACGTTGGTTATTTTTGAGAACTCCAGACACGTTAAATTACTAGTACTTCAAATATTTAAGATTATAAGGTACTTATGTTATCCCACTGCAAAACTTTTCAATTAAAGCAAACACGCCTGTACAATCACTGCAACACTGAACAGAAAACACAATAACAATTCCAGACTTTATTGCATTGCAGAATTGCTAAACATATCTTGACAGCTTTCAGATGGAATTCTGAAGTATTGAAGAACTTGTAAGAAATAATGCTGATTGTTGGTGCATCCAAAATTGCAGATATTTACATTCTGAGATTTTTCCTCTATTACACTAAGAAAATAGATGTCAGCAGGCCTGGACATCTTATTATAAAAAAAATTAAAGCAGTCTGGAATTAAGTGCAAACAGGGCCAGGAAGGAAGAAATACAGGAGACTGAAAAAAATAGTGACATCATGACTCAAAATGAGCCAGCTGAACAGTTTGCTTAGCTTTGGTTTTATTGCACTTAAAATACAAAGAGAAGACATGAAGAGAATTCCATTTATGTAAATTAGAAGTATGGGAATGAAAGGAATACAAAATTTTATAGAAAATAGATCTTATAAAAAGAAACCACACAGCAATTTGATTTCCTTTTCATATATCCATAACTATAGTAAAAAGTTATTGTGTAAATACACTGCACTAGTTATGTGTTGGGTTTAATTCTATATAAATCTGATCAAAATTACCAGAAAAAATATTCCTATAGCTGCCAACACATTAAAGTTGGAGGCATTACAGGACAGGCACTTATTAATGAAGTTTATCACTCATGGTTCCCTCTACTCTGTGGAAAGAAATAGGCCCTTCTATGGGATATGGGGAAGCACATATATATATGCGCACACACACACATATATATAGATACAAATCTGTAAATATATCTAAAATAAAACAGATTAATTCTTAGTGATGAAAAGAGTCTGCATATAAAGACTGGTAGTGCAGTAAATAATGAAGACAATGATATATCACAGATCACTTTAAATCTGCTAGTTTGGAAGCTGGCCCTATTAAACAGTATTTGAATATTTCTATTTAGACACAGTGAAGTAAAAAATAATTAACTTAGAAATAAGAAATGCCAACCATTCAGAGACAATTAAGGGAGTACTTCTGAAAAACAATTTTAAAATCGTTAAAAAAAAAAAAAAAGAAAAGAAAAAGGTAGGGCCTTAAGTGTGCCTTATGATAGCTACATGAGAAACATAAATGGCAATCTTAGCTCACTGAGAAGATGATTAGCAGTTTGATTGCACTGTAGAAAAAAAAAGAAAATACCATGAACTAAATCAGATGGGTTTTTTTACCTTTTCACTCAAAAATAATTACGTAGAAAGCTGAAGTCAGCCAAGCAAATTAAAACACATACAGAGGTTATTAGGCACCAAAGCCAACTTACACATTGAAAAGGGATTCTCCACGTTTCTGTATCTGAGAATCAGAGCTTGAAAGATGTGCTACAATCAAAACAAGCTACTGAGTCTAACTGTCAGGAAGTTGCCACGGTTATGCAATGCTTCCTTTTTACCCTAAGGTCAGTGAAATTATCTTATTCTGGATTGCTGGTCAAGTTGCAAAGAACAACTGGACTACTTAAAGTGAGCTCTGTGCTTCAAAGTGTTCTACTCCATTAAACAGAAGTTTTGCAATGCATATTCCAGAATTAATTATGGCATTAAAGTAGTGTATTTCAGATTTTTCCTACTATTTTCACGAGTGATATCCTCACTGACTATCATTACATAGTCCTAAATAACACTTCATATGGACTTGTGTAAAATAATGCCCTTATATTTCTGGACAAACACCACTGCAGGAAGATTATGCTGTAAAACAGAACTGATGGATTGGGGACACAATTTCTCCTGGGACTAAATGAGAACTTTTATATGCTGAGGTTTTATCAATAATTTAAGAGAACAAATTAATATCCAGTATAGTATAAATATTTAAACTGTTAATATTTTCTCATGTACATACTGACTTCAACTTCTAAGAAAGCTAGACGTATTTTAAGATTTACCACTAGGTAACCCAAAATTAAAAATAAATCTATTAGTCAAACTTTGAAAACAAATCACAGAACTTTTAAATTTTACTGAACAATTCACTGTATTCCAGAGATACACTAAACACTTGGCATACATTTTGCTCAGTCAGAAGCATGAAACTGGTCTTAAAAGAAAACAAGTAAGGTTGAAACTGCGAAGAATAATCTTCAGTTTTAATGGGTTCTTTTGTCAAACTGAAGAGCAGAAAAAAAGAAGAAAAAAATTCAACACACGAAAGCCAGACAAGAAACAAAATTTATATGACTCCTGTCCCACTTTGTAACCATTTAACTAGGCTTGCCTCAGCCTTCAGAGTTAAGATACCTTTTTCTGATTAAGGTTTTGTGTTTCATTCAGCTCCCCAGTCTCCTTGGTGTCCGCATCTATCTCTTCTTTACTTTCATGCTCATCTTCACTAGTAATGGGCCCATTTTCACATAAAGGAGTTTGAAAATCATCATCAACCAATGGAGGATAACTGTACTTGAAAGAATCCTAAAACATAAGGAGATTTTTAAAGGACCAGTTATTTGGGAGGATGAGAAGTATCTTCTCTAGTATTTTTTAAACAAAAATACTACAAATTATTTTTTTTCCTCACATGACTTGTATGTTTCATTTACCCATTCTAACTTGGACTCCTGTGTAGAAAGGTGACACTAACAATAGTTTTTATTTTGCCATCATTAATAGACAAAGAAATAGTCACCCAATGACACCACTAAATTTTAACTACCGTTATTTATAGTCACAGCACAACTGCAGAATCTGGTCTTATCAAGGATCAGCATTCAGAGTCATAATACTCAAGTTTCTTTTTAGTTGTAGGAAACATGGTTTAAATATGACAGCTATTTCTAAAGAAGGTTCCAAAAGTGATAAAAAAACCCCCAACTTTCTTTGTATTGTAATTTTGTAATACCACAAGGGGGAAAAAAAAAAAAAAAAAGAATAAAAACCAACCCCCCAAACCACAGAACAACCCCAAACAATCCCTTCATTTTAACCTAGTGTTTGGATCCTTAACATATCCTGTAAGCCAGACCTCAGCCTTTGGAATACTGCATCAATTTAAAGAATATATTTAAGACACCTGAGTAATGCAGAAGCAGCATACTTTAAGTTCTCAGTGCTCCTACACTAAAGCATATCTTTTCCACAGGAAGACCAGTAAACAAGCAGGTTTTTGCCAACTAGAAGTTCTCTTAACAGTCTCCTAATAGGTTAATTACATCTAATATTAGAAACTGTTTAAGCAGGGATCTCCATTCCTACTGCATTTTCAAATAGTTTTTAACCCCAAGTAAACTGAATTTTTCTGTCAGCTTTTCCAGTGAAAGAGGAACATAACATAGCTTTGACTTGTGTGAGGCAGACTTCAGCCATGTCCACAGTTCCCAAGCTATGCTAACCAGCAAGGAATTAAAAAATATTTGTTTCAAGAAAGGTCTCCACAAGCATGTTTTTCTCAAAACAAAGACTAATATGATGTTAGGAAAAATGGAAAAACCTTAGATGGGAAAGTTATTAACGCTCTTAGAAGACGGGTAACATGGAGCCAACTTGGTCAACAATCACTAACTGGCAATGAGACCAAGGCAGTATAAAGAATAACGCCAAGACTATACTCAGCCAGACACTTCAGGATGGTATTTAGCAAATGCCCCAAGTTCTTCCTTTAAAGATGTAATTACTTATGAGGCAAGCTGGTCTAAAAAGGAGCCAGGAAATACTCAGCTCTAAGAAGGAGAAAAAGAAACTTCCCCTCTATTGCAACAGGAGTACAATACTGTGGGAGCTAGTCCCAGAACCACTACTATACCCCAATTCAAATCCTTACTGAAGCCACATTGGACATCATCAGCCCTTCCTTCAATTCCCACTCCTGAAGTTCAGCAATTTCAGCTTTCTCTAATGTGAGAAAGTTCTTATGTGAGGCTGGGGAATTTGGGCAGCAACTTTCCATGGAGAAAGAGGGTATCTTTTCTTCAAGAGTCTCATGCAAAAGCACTTTTTAAAGGCTGCTATTTTCAGTAGTAACTTAGGTACTCAAGATAACTTAGTCCTTTATGTTCCCAAAACAAGTTTCATATTCTGGCTATCCTGAGTTTATATACAAATGAACATGGCCTCTCCTATTATTGCTATTCTATTCTGATGCTCCCTATTATTCTATTAAATTATGAAGATTATGTGAAGTGATTTACCAGCTTTGTGAAAAGTTAAACCTGACGTAAAAGATGCTTGTGCTGTTTTGCTATTTAGATTGCACTGGAATAGGATCCAGTTTCTGTTAACGTGATACTGGATTGTGGCATAGTCTTTGCAGCTCTATTATACGCTTTTAAGAAGAATCTTCTATAGCCATGTCTTAAAATGCAGCCCTAGAGACAGCAAAGACAAAATAACAGCAATATAATTATCTTAAACGAATAGCAGCTTTGGAGCAGGATCAAAACTGAGGGCCACGAAGCCTATTTTCTGTTCACAGAAAATACTGTAGAAAATACTGTATTAAGCAACACAACCTCAAAATTCACCAGGTGGGATGAAAAAAAAGAAAGAATAGGAGGAAGAATGACAGTTAAAATGGATTTTTTTTAAAAAAGGTCTAAAAAGCAAAGTGGTTTCCGATGACTTAGAAGTGGGTAAGTGATTCAGAAAAGTTATTTCTCTACTTAAGACTGCCAGATACAAAGTTGTCATTAAGTTAATCTACTTTATATTAATATGATTTACAAATTATCATTGGCAGAACAGCTTCAAGAAACTTCGGATCCATGAAGTGCCAACTCTCAACCTCAAATATGTAATTTATATAGGTGTCTCAGTCTATCACAAAAGAAACACGGAATGTTAATATACTTACAGTTCCACCCATGTGAGGTGGCAGATACTCTCCGCTAATGTATTCCTGCACATCACTCTTGTTTGTGAACTTTAACATGCTTATTGCATCTGGGCCAAGCCAACCCTTCACAATTTTAAAAGCAGCTTTAAAAAAATAAACAAACAAACAGGAACATGTAAGTTGTCAGGAAGGTGGGGTTTTTTTTTCCAGTGCATTGGTAGACCTTACTGAACACAAGTGAGCTACCTCCCATAAGATATGGCAGGACCTGCTGTGAAACTATCTACTATAATAGGGATGCATAGTGCAAGGAAAAGAGTATTATTTACAGAAAAAATAATTTATTGACATATACTTTTCCATAGATGAATGCAGTTAGATCACAGGCCCTCACAGAAAGAATGTCTGAGTTAGTAAATTGTCTTGGAATTTAGCTCAGAAAGTACTGAGGGAGCAAAACCAATTATATTTCCAAATCCGAGGGAAAAGAGGTTGAGAACGATATGTATACACTCTTCTTTGTGGAGATGTTTTGCTGCTTTAAAGAACAATTGTGTATGTCTACAGAGGATTTTCAAACACCACAGTTATTTCAGTGATGGTAAAACATGAACATACAGAAATATATAAAGCCAGCACTTAAACATGTATTCATATAGTAAAAATACAGGAATAACATGTTTCTCATATACATTATAATTAAAGACAGTTACTGAAGTACACACATCACAACATATGTAGTAGTATCTGTACCCCAGCTCAGGCATCTATCTTAAATCATGTATTCTACTTTTTGGCTGGTTACAAGTGCCCATCATTTGTTGATGACAGTATTCCTAGATTATGAACAGACCTAGCTTTTAAAGGAAACAGTTTGAAACATTCAATGAATAGACTAAATATCAAGACTTCCCAAGCTTTAAAGATAACAGGTTGAATACAGACTCCATTTGAAGTATGATGTAAAATACAATGCTAGAAGGAAAAACAAAAAAAGTATGCAATCCACTAACTGAAAAATTTAAAGTAAGTGTTTAACAATTCTCATCATTTGGTGGTATCTACACAGAGCAGAAAAGTGCTTCTATCTATGCAGTAGCATAAAAGAAAAAAAAATCATCAGCATCCAAAAAATAACCCCCCCAAAACCACGAAACCAAACAACTCACCATTCATTATCCATGGCATTTCAAAGATAACTATCTTTGCTGAAAAGACAAAAAGAGGAAACAGTCTTGAATGCCAAGTGTTATATATTTCTCTGTTTAAGAGAAAGCACAGCAATAATGGTCATGTAAAAAGTGAATACTCATTTTTGGAAACTTCCATGTTCACCTCCCAGTAGAAGCAATATTGTATAACTGTATAAATCTATTTCTATTATTATATAAAAACACCTTCCAAGGAAACAGCTAACACTTAATAAAATTCTAAGTTATACACAGTTTATACACTTCTCTGGGATACTACTTTTCTGATATACTGTTACTTAAAATTAATCTTCCCAAATAAGGCAGATAGCAGTAGGATTCAGCCTGCCCTTTAAAAGCAACTATTGAATGGAAAAGGAAGTTTGACACGTATATTCAGCATCCCTTCTTCCTAAACAAATAGCAAGTGTCTTTGTAAATCTACATTTTTTCTAAGCTTCTTTGTTTTAGCAGAAGTCTGAAGAGTTCTTTGACTCTTGAGTGTCCCAAAATTTCTCCTGAATGTCAAAAAACCATGATGTCGCACTTGTCTTTAAATTTGGTATAAGTTTTGAACTCTGATCAGCAAGGTGAAATTTAATATTCAGACTTTGAGCAGCTGCTATACAGGTTTTCAAAATTTACAGACACATTTTCACCTAAAATGACCCATTTAAGATGAGCTAGCAAAAGCTATTTGCTGTCCACTGAAGAAAAAAATAAAAAAATAGCACGCAAGTACGCAAGTTTTTTGAAGCACACACACAAACTTGCCTAATTCCTGTCAAGAGTAAACAACTGCTTCCTAAAATATTCTATAGCTATTCATTCTTTGTCCCCTGAAGACTCATAAAGGATACAAACTGTCATGCAAGTTTGCACAGCTCCTAACCAAGTAGTAAGTAGCAAAGTTAAAAACAGGCCAAATAAGTTCTATTAGATTTTTAATCCACAAAAACATGTCTTAGATTATTATTTCATGAAAAGCCAGTTAAGTTTTTATGAATATAAGTTTATTTACAATATAAAGTTGTGTTGACTCATGAGCACAAAAATATTCTGAATCTGTAACGTCCATGTGTTTTATGTAGTTGCCACATAAAGCACATGCAAAAGGATGACCTCCCCCCCCAAGACTTAGTTTTCCCCCCATCATCTGTGATATTATGAAATGCTATTATTACACAAGTCTCCAGTGCTTAAGAGCTAATACACGTTACTTACTGAGAAAGTTTGGGTAATAATCTGTAAAACAGTTGACAATAAACCGAACAAAATCCAAGTCCTAAAATAAACACAGAGAGTGAATGTAATGTAAATCAGAACATGAAAAATACAGGTGTAGTTAAGCTAAGGCATTTACTGAATAGCATAAAATACGTATCTTGTAACCTATATTCAAATTGTACACATACTACAAACATCATCCTAACTCAATGCAATGCTTTTCACTTCATCAAAATGTTGCAGGATTGTGGTCAAACTTAGCTTTATGATCTAAGAAAGAAGTCAACAGACCTATTCTAAGTGGAGTAAGTTAGGTATCTAAAGTACTGCAATAATATCAATGGGATTTAAGTTGTACAGGAAAGATAAAGGAAAAATAAACCTTTAGCACTAGAGAAGCCTAACAGATTATCGCAAAGCCTTATAAGGGAGAGCATTAAACATTTCCCTTCAATAACTTATCTTACATATTGTTCAATATACTACTGCATTAGTTTGTGGTATGCAGAAAAATTGTGGCCAGAGGCAGCTCTCGAAAGAGCTGCTTGTATACCACCCATTTTCAGGGTACTTCCATTCAATGAGCAGCAGCACTGAAAGAGTACAGCAAAGTCTCCATTGCAAAATCCAGGTATGATAGAACTGACTACACAATAAAGGGCAAAAAAAGGAATTTTATGAAACAGATATAAATAAAGAGATGCTTTACTACAATAAGGTACTTTGGTTAGGTGGGAAGCCTGCCATGAGTACTCTTACTTTCCCCAGTCCTTCTAACAGGAGTGACCACTACCTATTACTTAAAAAATAGTACAAAATATATTGTTGACAGAGGATCCAAAGCCTGTTATAACAGTAAAAAATACTATGGGGAACAGGCTCCTAAAGTGATATAAACAGGCTATTACAACATTTTCAGACAGAGAGAAAAAAAAAACACAACACCCTGCATAAGAGGATTACCCACAACCTGAAAGCTTTATTAGTAGCTTCAGTAACTGAAAACTAGCTGAAAGCTTATCTTTAGAGACAGAAGGTAGCCTTAATACAAGTATTTATCTCAACTGGCTGTTGCTTTTACTAAATACAGTATCTTTCATTTAACAGCATAAAAACATAGTGATAGATTCCCAAGAACTGATTAGAATCTCCTGTACATTAAGAAGAATGCTGCTTTTTATTCCACTGCCTATCCAAAAGCAGCACTATCAGATATTAGGAGGATGGATCCATTATTGTGATCAAGGTCTGGAATTAGAAGCACAGATTTCAGTAGACCATTCAATAACTTCATCTATTCTAGTTACATGAACTGGTGCAACAACTCATGAGCTATTAGAATTACCTGGCTGCAGATCAGTGATAAAAGATGACATAGATGTCTATAGAGATCTACGGAACAAACAAAGCAAGCATGCTCTGGAAAAGAACTCAGAAATCCAAGTTCTTTTAGGATAAAATTTTTCAACTCTACATGAGTATAAACACCCATTAAAAATATATTTCTGTTCTGTAAAACATGTTCTAACTACACAGCAACACTGTACAATGGGACACTTATGGACAGTACTTGCTGTCTCAGTGTTATCTCTGGGATTCCCAAAGACATTAGAAAAAAGTTGCTTCAAGATATGCCCCATAAAACCCAAATCAAGCTGCTTTTTCACATCAAGGAAACTATTAAAATCCTCTATTCTTGTTATATAAAAACATGGCTTCTGTATCATCTTTAGGATTGTGGATAGTACAGATAAGAGCACCAATCCTGCCTTGCAAAACTGAATTAAACCATATTTATTTGTTAAAATATCTTCTCAAAAGCTTGTGACTCTGTATTGCATAGCTGCAAGGTCCTAATGCACTATTAATCTTGTCTGAAAAAGGCAGAAAGGAAGCTTTTTTTTCCTTATATTTAAATGCATTCCCACTACACTACAAAGAAGGAACAACAAACAAGTTTTAGCTATTGCTGTAAAAATGGCAGGATAGCATGACAAGAAATTCTTCAAGATTCTGTGAGAATAAGATTACTTTTTTTTTAATCTACAGACAATTTGTGAGATTTTTAGTTATTAGATTAAATCTATAAATATGTCATGATAGGAAAGATCTTCATCTTGCAGTCTAAACCAGCTTAGATTCTTCTTCTTAAAGTGGGTGCTAAAAATGTACTTCTCTATTGAACTCAGCTGAAGAAAATGACAGAGAACTCTGTAGATTTTCACCTATCTACATTAAAATTACTCAAATGTCACTTCCTGCACTGCTCCCCCCTGTTACAACATGTTCACATAGGGTGCAAGAACCACTCAAGCAAAAGCAAATACTGAGTGTCCTCAAAGGCTACAAAAATCCAGATGTCGCATAAAGCCAGATACTTACATGCTTTGTGAAAGTTCTAGCGAAAATGAAGATACTCAATTACTGGTTTTCCAAAGTAAGAACATTCCATGGCGACAAGTTTGGGGGAAATTTTAACATTTCACAGCATTTTTTTTTAGGATCAGCTTATGAAATATTATGGCCAAAGAAACAATAAATAAAGGTTTTGAAAATTTAAACCCCCACAAATCACATTCTTAAAATCTTCTGCTTTTCCATACAGGCACAGACCTTAACAGTTCTTACGACTATTAATTCAGGAACCATTCTTAAATGCATTTTTAAGTTTCATGTAACATACATGAACATTTTCTAAATTCCAGTGAGCATCTAAACTTAAATATTCTCTGAAGTTTACTTCAGGATATCATTCTCAAAAATTTCAGCCACTGCATCTTTCACCACCATCCCCTTTTTCCATCCTTCAGTCGACTGACTGGTTTATCCAAAAAAGAGGATGACAATAAAAACAAAGCTGTTGAAGAAGCAGCCAGCAACTGTACTCACAATAAAAGATGGCTCAGCATATTGCATTTTGGGTGCTTAAAAACTAAGTTCTGCTACTATCATATATGACAACAGACAACCCAAGCTGGTGAACTACTGTATATAGTTATTTTGGCCTAGCCACCAAACTAAAACCAACATTGTGCTGCACAAGACTTAAAGTTTGATATATAATAAATGATTTTGGAAACTGCTCATGTCATGGGAAAAAGCCCTACATACCACTGATGTAAGCAACTGTTACGATATTTAGATGTCAAGGACTGCACAGAGACTTCTATTTTTCTAGAGACATAGGTTACATAATTCAGAAAGCAATCAGAAAAGCACAATAAAAATACTTACTATGTGACTGATACCAGTTTCAGACATATCAAACACCACTGTTAAGGGCTTTCCATGATCTCTCTTGGCATAATGTTCTAACCAAAAAGCTACCAGTTTCTTTTTCTCAAGCTGCTGTTTAGGATCTCTTATATGATGCTTCACTCTGAACCAAACTTGGAAGAAAAACAAATAAAAATTGAAAAAAAACAGATCCATATTAACAGAAAACATTATGCAAATAACTATACAAGATGCACTGAAATTTATTAACTCCTCCGAGTTTGCAGTCCACACTTCTACTGATATTATGGCCACTGAACAGCCAGAGAAACAACTGCATATTCCCCACCTTTTCCTTGCTCACATTTTAATAACAGGAATTTTTAAAAATTGAAAATACAAACAATTACAGCACAAACAGGAGAGTAGAAAAATACTTTCCATGTCTATAAAGGCTACTTTTTTCTGGATTATAATTTCATTATTTGAAATTAAATCACATAATCCTAATATTATGTTCTGCATATATTTTAAGTATTGTGATTGCGAAATCACACAGCATATTAAGTAGATACTGTAAGTTCAGAATTTCAAAACAATTTCAAACACAGGGCTCTTGTGAAAGTAACCAATAGTTCTTGAAAAACTTCTTTATACTTTAAAAAGTCCGGTTTACATAAAAGAATGAGAATGGAGAATGCAGACTCAAACGTTAACTAACAAGGAACTCTTCACTATGACACAATCCGAATTTGCACACCAAGTCAGATATTCTGACCCAAGTAACATTCACAGAAGAAACATTTCAGGTATGGAAAATTGAGACATTAGTTATGTTGCAGTGAAAATAAAATCAGAAATTATTTAGCCAGCTTTCACATTCTTGTCATGAAATGACTGCATAATTTTCTCAGTCCAAGCACTCATGCAAGGAACTAATGGTTTTTCCTACTTCTCTTCCCTCCCTATCTCACCAAGTGGAACCACCCAATATAACCACACTCAGCTTTCTAAGTGCTTATCCTTGAGTACCTTGAGTACCTTGGAAGACAAAAAAAAAATCATGAAGCGTAACAGAGCAGCAATTTTTCATACAGCACTGATAACTTATAATGATAAGAAAAGGGACAGTTTGACAAAACACAGTTATAGAACGAAAGCTGCATTTTTCTGATTTTTTTTTTTTTATAGAAAATTGTATTGGTGTTTAAAATACAGTCATTTCTGTAGAAAACTGGACTGTTCGCATATTTCTGGAAGTACACACTAGCCCATGGAAACCAAGGAAAAGCAGAATTTCAGATTTAAATTTTAGGTCTTTTTCAAGGTTCAACATCACTGCTTGGAAAGCCTCATGAGACATTTGCTTGAAAAGCCTCTTTTGCCTCACAGGATTTAAGCCTAATTAAAAGTAAATATGTAGCGCATTTTCTATGACTTAATCTGCTGTCATAATATTGACCATCTATTATATATTATTAAATAAAAATTTGGGAGTATTTCAGGCAATATTTACTGGTTCCCTATAAATTAATTCTTTAATTACTAGAAATTAATCATACAACTTGAGACTTCAACAATCCTGAGCTGTCCATGTGTTACTGAACATTCCAAGGACATCAGAAAAAAATGAAAAAAAACAAAAAACCAAAAAACAAAAAAACAAAGCCACTGCAAGAATGTGGGCTGCTAGAAAAGCAATGACAATGCACTGTAATGAACACTAACACTAGTCGTATACTCACCACAGTAGGTACAGAAACAATGTAAAGGAAAGTTAAAGGTTGCATTATAATTAGGACAGAGTTTTATGATTTTTGAAAACTGCTAATGAAGTTGCCTCATTGCACTTCTGTGACCCAAAGACATACTAAAAATTACCATTCTCATTTTTAGTAAAAACAGGTTGCCAGTTTGTACCTTCTTCTATTTTTAAAACATTTATTTTTTAGAATAGATGGTAATCTGCTGGAAACAAAAAGTAATGATCAGTGACTGAAAATATCATATTTTGTGTAACTTACATAATTTATAGCCCTCTTTATCATATCCATGCAGAAAGAGAGAACCATTTTCAAATAACCATTTTGGAATGACAGATTCTGTCAAGTCTGAAAAATGAAATGAAATGTTATCTCAGTAACCATATTAATAATCACATTGTAACTTAACAGATGTCACTAAAAATGCAGACGTCTAGCAACAAAACACAAAAATGTCTTTATAACCCACTTTACAAGACCTTTACTAAACTAATACAAATACTGAATTCTCTTGAAATCTTTACTATCTTCTTCCTCTCATGCTGTAGAATAGGATCCATTTAGGAAGAAGTAAGAATAAAAAAACCTGACGTACAACGAAAGTACTGCAAATGCATATTTTTGCTCATATCTGAAGCCCCTCTTGCTCTAACCTTTAATTTGGATTGTGAAGTCCTGTATATAGAGCTAACCTTCAAAACATAATATACAACTCAAGACCTATTCTACTTAGGGTAACAGACCAGTGCTACTATGACAATAACAGAACCCTGGTTTCTGTGGGGGATTTTGTTGTTATTTGCTTTTTTTAAGGACTCCATTCAGTGCTAATCAACATAAAAAGCAATAATTCTAATTCCCACCCCCTGCACACCCACCCTGTGGTACTTACAGAACTTTAAAAGGCACATTATGAAACTACATACAGAAATCAGTTGTCGCTCATTAGAAAAGCAACGTACACCATCAAAATCGTTATTTAACATAGCTTACCATTAACTGTATATTCTTTCCTCCACTGAAAGCTTTCATCAATCATCTTTAATGTATCATCCACAACATCATGACGCCAAATCAGATAATTTTCAATCCATTTATCATCTTGCTGAAGTCTTTCCACATCTCTAGAATCATATTTATCTGATTTATCTACAAATAAATCAGTTATTGTAAGAATATAGCATTTGCTATGAAAACATTAAAAGGTTTTTCAAGTCTCAATATAAGCATCTGGTATGTACATAGATTCTTTTGCAGTCTCAAACTTAAGCAAAGCACAGCACGAGAAATTGATTAAAAATACCTGTTTACTGTGGTGACATCTAGGAACACTACAAGATTATTCTCACTAGAAAAATATTTTATGCAATTCTTCTTAAAAAAAAGAAAAGAAGAAGGTGTGTGAAGGGAAAATATAATTTTTTGAAAAAAACCCAGGTTTCTATAATTGACATAAAATTAGTATACAGTCTAAGAATCTGTGTACTGATGAATGTATATTGTATACACTAAGCATCATTAGTTCAAGCTTGACTTCTCAAACTTATAGGCATCAGAAAGCCAGACAACAGATGTTAAAATGACTATTTTTGATCACACACTATACAACACTGCATTAAACAAAATTGTTTTCTTTAACAGGACTACACATTCTACACTTGTTAGAAATTGTTACCTTATGAACACAAATTACCTGCGATGCTAGAGCAGTACAAAACCCCCAAGGTTCAAATTCTTCTTGTATCAGGTTAGCAACAGGTAATAGGTTAACATGCTTTAGGAAGTACTTTGGATGAAATACTGCTGCTGCTCCTTACTTTATTTTCCTCGTCTTAACTATTTTTCAAACATAAAAGTCTGTAAAATTGAATATCTAACTGGTCCTATTTTTTATTGTAGATCTCCTCAAACAAAGGCTCAGTTTTTTGATCAATGATCCTCTCTGTGAGAGAAATCTGCATAATTGGAATGTAAATCAAGTAAGAGCCCATGATAGAAACAGACTTCTGAAAGCAATAGACACTGGTACAAATCTCTTTGCTGGCTACTAAAAACCACATAAGCTCTTAAACTATTCACTTAAAATTCTTTGCTACTAGCACTGAAAAAGTTAAGACTGGTTGTTAATAAAAGAGATGTTAATTTTAACATACTGGAAAGACTGTTCCTCTGTCAGTAGCAATAAATTCAAAATAGCTACTTTCAGGACAATCATAATCTAACTATTTAGAACCACTACCGAACACTTGTAGGGATGTGTATTTCAGACTTTGTAACTCTGAGAAAGATGTTAAGAAAAAAAAACACCATTAAGTTTTACTACTATTTTTAGTTTTACTGGCCTACATGCAAAGGTATGACCTATTTTACTTGTCTTTCTATTTATATTGTTTCCTGGCACAAATTAGCTAATATAACCATAAGAATACACCCAGTTTAAATTCATCCATCCACTAGGAGTTATTATGGTTGCACTCCCCCAGGACATCTCTTCCCATCCAATCGCTTCTCATATACGTTATCGACTCAATTCCTTCTTCATTAGGTCTCTAATTTCTCCTTCCCTGGATCACATCCTACTACCATACCTTGGTACCTTAGCCATGCCTACAGTCAAATCCCACTTTCCCTAATTTTAGTCCTACTTTCTCCTTTCTGCCCCAAAACCTCCAATCCACTGAAACCTCTATTTCAGTTCCTTCTCTCATTATTTCCATGAGAAATGTCTGTTGCACCAGACAGATCGTTCCCTATATTCTGACAAAGCCTATTAAAGTGAACACTCAGCATAAGACTGAAATGATGTTTAACTTTTCTGTGGCTCTAAGTCAACAACAGACAGAACAAGTTGCAAAGATTTTGGGCTTTCAATTTTGTAAAGTCTCAATTTTGAATTGTCTCAAAATTGAAGTCTCAAAATTGAAATTTGATTATCCCCCTTTGAAATTTAATTTACTATCCCCCCCAGTGATTTACTATTTGGACACTTCTGCCTGAGAAATGCTAACGGTAACTAGTTTCAAGTTGGAATCATAAAAAAATAAAATTGGAGAGGATTTCTGCAGGTCATATCAGTCCCAACTCCTGGCCACAGCAAGGCTAACTGCCAAATTCAAACAGGTTGCTAAGTACCTTTTTCAGTCAAGTTTTGAACACACAAAAGGGCAGAGAGATTCTACAGCCTCCCCTCATGTAACATGCATTCCAAAAACAAATCCTCTTCAAAGATTTTGTCATATACAATGAACTAACTGGCACATTCACAGTCAATTAAAGGAAAAGAAGCACTTCCTTCTCTTAGCCATGGTATGCTAGCTGTTCTATACTATATATTATTCAATATGGTATGTTGACCATTAAAGCCACACACTGCTACCCATAGCCACAGTAAAATAGGGCTTTGCAAGAACAAAGATTTACTTTAACATCAGTATTGTATAACTCCAGTGCCTGAGCCACCTCACTCCAACTTGGTTTAATAATATCTAAGACACACTAGCTTGCAGCTAAGAGTGACTGCAGTTCATCGATCAGCCAAGTATTTTTCTGAGATTAGTTCCATGTATACCCTATTTTTATACGGGATTTGCGTTCTGTGCAATTAAAAAGCGATGCACCAACAGGTAAACTAAGAGGATAATATTTCTGGACATTTTCTTTGCTCCCAGTATCTCTTTGAGCAGAACTGTCAAAATGACAGAATAGTAGACTTTGTATCAAACAATAACTTAAAAACATTCACAGAGCATTACATGGAACGTGCCTCAGAACACACGTACCTGAGCCCCTAACAAATGTTCCCAAACTCTGAATTAGATAATATTAAAAAATAATAGAAACATAACTGTGAATGCTTGAAGAAAATGAAAGTGAAAGCTGAACAGAGAAAGCATTTTATCCAAACTTTCAGCATCAATGAAAAGTAAGCTGTATCCATACATAGGAACAGCTGAAAAAAAATCAAATATTTTTCCTCTATTCAGCAACTAAATTCTCAACAAGATGACACACATAATCTAAATTTACGTATATACTACAACACACACTAAGCCAGGAACTAGTCAAATTCTGCCTCCTAAAAGAAAGGTGTTTTATCTCTCACATATAAAGCAGAGTGACATGAAATTGCTGGAGTCCTACCAATAATCCAGTCATTGAAAATACATTAATTCAGAGAAGGAATTCCTCTTCAAAACTGTGTGTTTCCCACCATTCTGTAGGCATCTGGAAACTTTTTTCAAACAATGAAAATTTGAGTTAGCAAGAAGATGGACCAGATCTCAGACATAATTTTAGAGGTTTCAAAGTTCATAGTTTTATTTAACCTTAATTTAAAAACAGCTACTTGAAGCTACTTTCATTTCCTCATTAAACATTTGAGGTCAAGGATGAAGACTGGGAGAAGATAAAGTTCTGTTTGAATGCAGCTCTTTCCTATTAGTTGCCTGCCTTCTTTCTTGCTTAAGTGAGAAGTTCAGTTCTTTCTATTCTATTTCTATTCTCCCCTTTCAATAGCTGTCTTCAAGCTGAAAAACTTACAGTGGAACTCTACAACTTAATTACTATCTTCCAACATAAAGTATCCTGTATAACACAAGACAAGAGCTCTGAAAAGAACTACAGAATCATGCAGAACTAAATGAAAACAAATTTCACTGCCACAGCTTCACTGGAAGAATTAATGGAATTCTCTGACACACAAGTTGTAACATCCCTTCTCTTCACATTTTTTTTTAAGTGTCATCTACATTATCAGGAGACCAAAGCTGCACTGCTGTGCTTTCTTCTGGCACTCATGCTTTACGAAAGCTAATAGAAATTTGAGAATATTCAACAAGAATAGACTACAAGACTGAAGAGCAGACAGCACAGCTAAGTTCCACACTAAATTAATCCAGAGAAGATCAGAATTCACAACCTGTAGGAATGACTCCTCCCTTCAGAAGGAACTCTTATCTAGAAAAGAAATGTTATAGAACAAGTCATACACAAAGCTGAGAAGCGATAGCAACTCCATACCTTTGAATAGAGAAAAAAACCCAAAACACTTCATTGTACAAAAAATTAGAGAAAAAGCAAATTAACAAAGAATGTCAAGTGTTTCCATTACACAAAGCCTCTCAATTTAACTACTGCCTTAAGCTATTTCAACCAACAACTCTTGGGTCTGAAATAGTCATAATTATTTCTCTGACCTTGGCTAGACAAGAGAAACCCATTTTAATTGGCTGTACATGCTTAATATGTTAAGCTAAGTACTACAGCCATTCAGGTATGTGCCTCCAAGTGTTAGATGAGGAAATCAAAAAAGCAATTTAGAGAAGGTCAGTAGCCATGCAAGGACAGGGATGAAGAAAACTTAAGTATTTCCCTCAATAAGGAGTTATTTCAATAAAATCAAGCAGCAAGAAAGAAATAAAATATCTCCCTCCACAAAATGTGATAAATTTAAACTTTTAGCAAGACTGAACACTCTCAGTGACACTAAAGACTAATTTCGTTAGAGAGCTCAAGCATAACACCACATAGCTTTCTGCAAAAGTATGTGGTTTATTCTATCCATGTTTCCTATTTTATCCTTCAAGTATTTCTTATCCTGAAAGCCAGGAATTGGGGAAAACACATTTTTCAGAGCATAAATAGACATAACGAGGTATCAAAAAATATTACTATAACATATACAAAAGTCGTATCACTATGCTTTTTCAGGATATCCCATGTCTAAAACTTTATTTGCAACTGGCCAGTATGATTAACAAAGCACATTTTGCTACCAGCTTAAAGGAAGTCATGATGCAATTTAATCTTTTAAATTGGAGTTTGAAACCTCTCTTGCAAAATCTTTTTCTTTTCAATTAAGCTTTGCCTACAAGAGAAAGGAAAGGGATACAAATGGCAAGGGGCAGGGAATATAGGCAATACAAAATGGTAAATATGCAAATGGATGCATAGAAAAGACTTCCTGAATGGAAAAATCTACCAAGATTTGATTATAAATAATTTCCACCACAACACTAAAATGGAAAGCCATAAGCCAGAAGTAAAAGCTAATTTTAGAAAGCCTCTAAGGAATGAAAATGCACTAAAAGACAAGACTGTTTGCTAGAAAACACAGTTAGTACCAGTCAGTACTAGAAAATAATCCTTTTGTTTTCATTGTTCCTGTCACCACCCAAATCATTTACATCACCAACTCTCACAAAGGATCCAAACAGACAACACAGAAATTAGGCCCCCAAACTGCAAAGATAAAATGCTGTCCACCTACCATATCAGATAACATTTACTGGTCTACTCGACTAACAGGAACTTTTCAGTATTGGAAATATGCCTTTTAAATAAATGCAACAAGTTTCATTACTAGGGATATACATTCCTCACCTGAACTGGAGCTGTCTTTCAAATACAGCTAGAAAATTAACTGAAGAGGAAAAAACTACCACTGCAAGATCTCAGTTAACATCAAACACAACTTTGCAGTTAAGATCTCACAGTGGCCAAGCGTTCCTTCTAGAACTCCTCAATGGCCACACCTGGTGAACAACTTAACACAAGAAAGTTTTCATGAAAACTTTGTGGAAATGAACCAGTACGGTTCTCTGACGCCATGTTTTCCAAACTGTATCTATTAAAACAATTCTTTGATTTAGTCACGTAAATGAAACAACTGTATAATTTAGAAAACATTTTTGGTGCTTTCAACTCCTTAAACTTTTCTGATCCTACGTTGAAAACAGTCAAAACTAATGTATTATTTGTTGCTAAATATTATGCTAAATATTCCAACATGTATAAGATGTGGCATTAGATGTGATTTAATACTACGCTTTCCTTAACCAGCTATATATATTTCTGCATATTCTACTTCAATCTGAAACACTGTATTCTGCCAATAAATAACCTGAACCAAAAATCAGGATTTCAAAGGCCCTCTAAGATTTCATTTCACAACAAAATAAACATTATTGAAAGACCATCATAGCATTTGTGATCATTAGCAATCCTGTCTCATGGGAGGGAAACCAGTAACTATATATGTATGGAAGAATCACATCATAAGACAAAGGCAAATTTCTATAATAATCAGGAACATTGTTTTCCTCAGAAGGAAAATAAAACGGTGACAGCCGCAGCCCCCAGAATCAAAAATTCCTGAAAATTTTACTCAAACTCGCAGCTCACCCATAAATGGAATTAGGTTCATTCTGCAGAGGCCCACAGTTCTACGACCACACTAAACTTTCACAGAAAGTATCAGTTTCTCAGACTGCCTCAACAGTGGCCCTAGTTTTTAAAGCAAACTAAAATTGCTGGAGATTAAGCATTTGTACCTTTACAACACAGAAAGTCACATGTTTGGGAGTGTCTATCTCCACACCATTTTTCATGTAAGAGGAAGCATAAAAGAATAGATGTTAGAAGATACACAGCAAAGGCTGAAGGACCACATTAAACTAAAATCATGTGTTTTCATACTTGGATTGAACACGACAATGTTAATTTGCTTGAGGCATTCCTAAATTCGAGGGAGGGACTTCAGAATGTAAACTCAGAAAAGTCTTAATCCTATTTTCTTGAAAGGGCTAAGAGTCCTAAACCATGACCCAAAAATGGGCTTATTGAGAAAATACATTGAAAATACTGCAAATAGGATTACAGCTTACCTTGCAATAGTATTCAATTATTTTAATGGCTATAACAAGCAGCCCAACAGAGGCTTCACTGCAACTACAGAAACTTGTGGAACTCTAAGACTGTAAGGGATCGTTCAATTTAAAAGGTAATAAATACTCCCTTTTAGCAGCAACTGTCCCAAAGAAGTTCTAGGCTTTCTGAAGTTACTGTTCACGAGTGCAACTCTCGAATAATAGGATACAAAACAAGATGAACCACCTACCATAGGAAAATATACACATTAACTGCAAACATGAACAGCCAAAATAATTTATCAAGATGATCCTCCACTCTGCTGAGCCTCAGCTTTAAGAATGCCAAAGACATCTTTATTAACACAGAAATATCAAATGGTGAAATAAGCTCTCTCTCCTCCAAGACATTATTCTAATAATTTTGTCATCCTGCTAGATATATAGGTCATCTCTAACCGAGATCAAAGAGGTTTCCCTTACGGAAGTTAGCAGAGCAACCATATGAAACAAAGTTGTACCAATCTCAAGATCCTCAAAGTTTGCAAGAAAAATACTATAGCCAATTACAAATAAGTCATAGAAGCATGCAACCCTTACATAAAAAGGATAACAACGTAACCTAAATAATTCTGATCAGGAACATCAAAGCAAAGTATGTGCTTGCAGGACTGGGGCTTATATTAAAGGAGATGCATGCAACTCCTAAACTACTGGGCTCTTAGTGTATTTGCATTAAAAATTGGATAAAAGCGTGTTGTTAATAGATAGCCTTTGGACAGTCATAATGAAGTGTACTGCTTACTGCAGTTGTTAGCATACTCTTCTACTCTTCTATCATAAACAATGCAAATAAACCTTGAAATGAAGGAAACCCCTCCCGGGTTGGCCAGGTATTCCCTTTCCCCCAGGCATACCCGGCAACCTCCCTACCTTCATTTACAAGTTTAAAAGCATTTGCACTTGCGAGTTGGATACGCAGCATATTTTAATTAAGGCCATCAGGAATGTGAAGTGAAACTTACTCTTTCCTTGACAAACTGGTCGAAGTCAGAATTCTTTCCTTCACTTCCCCCCTGCTCCAACACCTCATGCTTTATGGTCGAAAAGCCCAAGCATTGCAGCGTCCCATACCCCACACTACAGCCAAGCAAACATGAATCAAGAGGACCTGGACCTTTGCCCTGGCATGTCTTGTTGCCCAAGACAGCGATCCAGCAGAGAGCACCAAGAGCCCAAAAAGAAAACCTCCCCTTTATGCACCATCCCCACCAGGCAGCTTCGGCCATCTGAAGAAAAGGCTGAAACATTCACTCATTGGGGAAATGTGGGACACAGGAAGCATACAAGGGAAAAGCAGCGACACCGGGAGAGTCCCTGAGACCACAGCCACAGAGCTCCCATCCCACCCCGGCCTCCACCGCCACGGCCGAAGTGCTTACCTGGCAAGTACTCCGCCTCGAAACGCCGCCGAGTCTCGTTCACCAGAGCGGCCTTATCCTGTCGCTGCTGAAGAAAAACACGAGACAGAAGCGGTGTAAAAGCAAGGGAAAAGCTGCGGCCCGACACAGCCCCGGCCCCTCCAGTGTATAGCCCTCACCGTCCGATCCCCACCTCTTCCTCTTTACCCCCCAACCTGCTACCGGCGGGAGGGACCGGCTGGGGAGGGGAGGGAGGCCCGGCGGGTTGGCAGCCGTTAAGGGGTATCGGAACGCAGGGACTCACCTCCGCCATGGCCCAGCAAAGCCGCCACACTGCGGCAGCAAGGCCTAAGACTGCCGGGGAAACAGAGAAACGCGGATCCAGGCGCTGCGTGACCCCAGTAGGGGCAGGGCAAGGGGAGGTACCGCCACTGTCAACCACCCAGGAGCTCCACTCCGCCAGCCCCACTCCCTTGGCCGGGGCTGAGCCGCTGGCCCCACCCTCTACCCCTCCCGTCATGCTTCCGCGGCGGGAATTTTGGCGCGCGCGCTCTTCCGACTCCTCCTGCCCTCCGTTTCCCCGTCTCCAGCCAGGACCCGCAGCCGGTGGGAACGGGCTGGCCTTAGGGGATTTGTCGACGTAGGGCCTGCGGCTGCCGTTCCTCTCTGGCTCGTCTTCCCCCGGTAGGAGCTTGTGTGGTCCCTGCTGGGCCGGGCAGTTGCCAGCGGCTTTCAGGTGCGGAAGCTAGGTCGGGGCCCGCTGCCGCCTCGGCCCGGCTGCGGCTGTGGCTGCGAAGGCCGGTGGGTGGCCCCTGTGGTGCCTTAGCTGTCCGGGTCCCCTTAGGGAGGTGCCTTTTGCACCCCTGGAACTGGTGAAACTTGGTGAGACGGCTGCGGGGCGCTCTGGGTCCCGTGGTCTTGTCATGGGAGAGATTGAAGGGGGAGAGGAAAAGGGATGGAGCCAACTTGGCAGCAAAGTGACTGGACTCGTCTTCAGAGAACTTTCTGCTTGAAAAGACTTCATAATTTTAACTAAAAATTAATTGTATTTATTAATGAAGCCTATACTTGAGTGAAAGCTCTTAAATTTAAGAATTCAAAGCACCATTAATTTCCATTCTGCTCTGTATATCTGTGGAGCTGACACCTTCAGTCACACAGTGCATGCATGGATTGGTATGGTTTCTTTCAACTTATAGTATGCCGTGTATCTGTTGAGAGAGTGAATTCATTCTGTGCTAAATAAAATGTATTTATTATATATATTTCAAAAATGTTTCTGCCACTGAAATCTCTCAGTATAAAACTGCTTAACTTCATTTCAAGATTAAAGCACATACTGGACTCATGTTCTCAAATTAGTCTGTCATTGCTTTGCAATGTGTAGTTTTCCTAATTCTTAAGGATCTGTTCAGCTCTTCCATTACATTTTTTTCCTCTTCATTTTTGTAGGTGGAAAACACTCAAATAAGTTAATTTTTTCAGAGAGAAATAATCCTGACAAAAATGGAGGTGCATACAATCCTCTTGTAGAGGAATATACGTAAGTAAAGATGCTTCTAGGTGAGCAAGAGCAAATCTTGTCCTACAATGGCGAAGTCCTTCTGTTTCAGCTGTCAAACACAAAACATGTGGAGGGAGCTGCTGATAAAACAACAAACTTGTGTGTCAGAAGAATGGCATTCAACAGAGACACTAAGCTGTTTGTTCAGAAGTCTTCTGGAGAATTCAGCATGCGTGCCAGTCACTTAAAAATGGAAATAATTTGTTGTAGCTGCACAACGGATTCCAGAACAGGGATTATTCTTCCCTGCATTTTGATCAAAAAGAAAAAACGGAACAGTGTTATCAAATACCTTTTGTTGTTGCTTCACAGCTCAAATCAATTTGAGCAGTCCTTTCATTTTAAATTGGATTATGAGCTGAAAGAAGACATCAGGTTGTTTACTGGCCCTTCAGTGTTGTGGAGGCATGCCAGCAAGCTGTTCTACATCTCTTCTGACACCTGCACAGTTCTAAGTGCTCCTGTTCAGCTTTCTTCTGTTGTGTGGACAGGTGAAATGGAGGATAAAGGCACAGTTGTCTTAGGGATAAGAACTGCTTGCCTGCCAGATGATGAAGATGAGGATGAGTTTTCCACTTCAGACAGAGCCATCTGGGGTAGTGAGTTCTTTGGCTATGCAATAGAAACACAAAAAATGCTAACTGGCACATGCTTTATGCCTCATGCATACAGCAGAGTGGTATCTTCTGTCCATGTCTGCAAGAATGAGATACTGAAAAAACAGCTCCGAATATCGCTTGCTGCAGTAACCCACAAGAATCAGCTTATTTGGTTCCAGGATGGTCTACCTAAAGGTGTTTGTGAGCTTCCTTATGAGAAACCGTGTTCACTAAAAACAGCTGTAACCAGTAGCAATGATGTGCTATTTATTGTGTCTTTTGCCTCCGGAAATGTCTGTGTTGTACAGAGGAGAGACAGCTTACAGGTATTTGTGGCTTTAAGCAGCTCCCTTTTACTACTATGTCTTTATTTGTATATATTCTCTTTTTAGAAGTTTCTGCAACCAAAAAGCTACACGTTTTAAGTTTTATACAATTTTTTTTTGTTATTGTTGTTTCTGTTAAAGTAACCTACCTAAAGTATGAGATTGTTTTGCTTTCACTGCTTGCTTATATATCTGACAACAAACCCTGGATTCTATTATTTAGTAACACGTTTCATGAATCTGAGCCAAAGCTGCTGTTTCTAATTGAAAAATTCCATAGTATTAGAACCTGAAGTTGTAAGATACTTGTGAGTGTGCCCACATAATTTGTGTTAAAGTGAAAGTAAACCAGCACCATTGCAGAGCATGAAGTTCTTGCTGAAATTTAAAAGCGTTTTGAATCTCACTTCCTAGTAACAAGAAGTGTTGTTTCACAAAAATGACAAGAGGCCTCTCTTATGTTTTCGAAAGTCATGACAGACAAAGTTAACTGTTAGGCTTTTGTAATACTCTTATCAAGATGACTTACATAACTGAAGAAATGTCTTTAGTCCTGTTTAGTCCTCAGCATTATTGTACTTATTTGTCTTTACCTTTCAGACGTATTTAAGTGTTTAATGCAACAAAGATACTTTTGAATGTCAAAGGTTATCATGTCTTTAACAGATCTGCAAACATTATTGGTTCTAAATAATATTACAGCATTCAGCTATTCAGCTGTTTGAGTACACTGAAAAGTTATCATCTTCTCTGTGTTCTGGAAAGTAGCTAATTTTTCCCAAAGTTACATAGGCTGTAAATGATGGAGTGAGAGCTTGAAGCTTCTTAACATTACTATACTCCACACACCTGAACAGGCTGCCTCTTTATAAAAAGCATGCTTCCCCAAAATTAAATTTCAAATCGAAGATTTATTAAAAACTATGTATTTTAAAACCTCTTCTACTGTAGGTGGCTTCCAAATGGCAAAAAGTGAAGTTTGTTCTGGTGGATGATTTTATTGGGTCTGGAAGTGAGCAACTGTTACTGTTTTTTAAGGATGACTCCAGTACAGATGTGTTAAGTACATTCAAAATAACAGATCTTGGAGAGGTCGACTATGCAGTAAGTTCAACTTGCTGTTTCTCAGCTGCTCAGTCTGTGCTTACTAAATTAACAAAACCGCATAAAATCACTGAAGTATTGGTGCAAAGTGAAATTTGATGTGTGTTGTGAAATGCTCTGAAGTTTGAATCTAACATTCCCTGCTGTAAATATAAAATAATTTATCTGAAGAGATTATTCTATTTCTTTGATAACATCAACCTAATTTTTGGAATTTAAACTAATGCAGTTGCAAATGCTTGACATATGTATGCTACAATGCTTACCTTTTGGCGAAGAACTCTTAATTAAGGCTATAGTGCTTGTTAATTTTCTTCTTATAATTGGTTCTTTCCATTATGTGCTATCACACTAATTGCATTGAGAAGATAAGATTTTTCTTGTAAAATGCACACTGTGATTTTGCTGTTTTTCTCTATTTTCCCTAGATTTTTATAATGCTTTGTAATAGCCTATACCTTACCTTCAGCTTTTTAATTAATTTAGGGGTTTGTTTCTTTTTTTCTTTCTTTTTTTTCAGAGTGAAATTAATTATAAACATGATGCTCCTGCTGCAGAAGGATTGCAAGAGAATGGTTTGCTTACTGTCCAAGCCCTTGAAACACGATTACAGGTTTGTACGTGATAGTTCCGCCTCCATATTTTCTCCAAATTACTTTTCTGTATCATTACATTAGCTAAAGAGAGAGGTTAATGATACTGGTTTTATTGGAGAAGTGTTTCAGGGAGAAGACAACATTGTTAAGTATCCATTCTTGAATCAATGATAGTTTGTGTTTCAGTTCTCTCAGTTGTTACAAATGCATTTGGGTAATTGGAAGTGTCTAACTGAATTTTAATCAGAATTTTGCAACTATGCTGAAGCTATCCTACCAAAGCTTCATAACACTCATTTTACAGATATTTAACTGTCAGTTTAGTAAAACCAGAACATATACTACTTTTGCTCCACATTACATACTTTGAGATTGTGTAGAGCCAGATCCCCAGTGAGTGCCAATGAGAGTGCCAGTCAATCCTGAAAATAATGAGTGTTATGGTCTGTTTCTTTGTCCACAGACTTCAATCAAATTGGCTTTTACTTTTGCCTCAAGTAGTGACCATGGTTGTTTTACCACCTGCTGATGCTTTTCCTCCTGTTACTAGCAATTTTGTAAGCATAATTTTGCAAGGATAATTGTGTTAAGTACAGTAGGTAAAGCTAAAATGTATCTTTCTTTTAATTAGCATCATTTATAAAACAAGCTGGGGGGGACTTGCCATAGTCCAAGTGATCAATGGGAATATGTCATTGCCTGCCTTTCTTTCTGCCTTTCATCCTGGTAGTAAGCACACAGCATACTCTCAGATATGCTCTTCTGCAGTGTTGTGTGATGGCCTATACCAGATAGGTAACAACTGACAAAATTGAAAGATTGATTAAAAAGAAAAAAAAAGTTTTAAGAGGTTAGTGTAAATCTCAAATTGAGTCAATGACGTGAGGACATTGTTAAGTTTGCTAACAGGGCTTATATCTGAGGTAGGAGGTAATTTTTCCTGTGATTTGAGAATTACTGAAACCTCAAGTAGGATATTGTGGCAGTTTTATCTACAGCCTTTAAAAATGAAGCAAATTAACTGGCAGAAGTTTATTACTGGAAGAAAAGGAGGACTATAGCATATTAGGAAAAGTCTAAAAAAGAAAAGATTTTTCTAGGTTTAATTACAAACAAGATGTCTAGATATTATACAACTTCTAAAAGGTATAAAGCTGTTGTTTGGAGAATGCTGGATAATAGTTTCTGGTTTTGTTTTCTCTTTATTTTCCTTCAGTTTTTTTCAGAAACTGGAAGGTGTAAGAAAGCAGAAGTTGGTTTAATTTTGGGGACCTCTTGAGGTCCCTTCCAACCCTGCATTTTTACAGTTAGTCAGTTTGCATGTTGTTATAGTTGTTTCTGGATTCTTTCAGGTAATTATCTATTTAAAACAGCTGCATTCTTTCCCTACTGGTTACATTATTTTCCTCCTCTACAACACAGAAGTTAGTTTGTCGCTCATTTGTTGTTGCTTCCACTGTTGTAAGGAAGATTTGTCAATTGTAATTGACAGCTGTATATTCTGTGTAACTACGTTCTGTGACTCTGTTCTTTTAATACACCAACTGGCTTTCAGCTGTGAGTCTGTGTTAAGATCAAATGAATGGTCTGGTTTGTGCATTCTACTGGTTCTGCTGGAAACAAGCACTGGCTGGAGATTTCATGTGGCATCTGCTGATAAAGTTCTTAGACACAGAATCCTCCATAAGACTTTCATTTGTTTGTTTGTTTAGAGATCTTTTTGATCTCTAATTTTCAAGCCACGTGCTAACACAAGCATTGTAAGCAAGTTGGAAATCTTCCTATGTTTTAATGCTGTAAATCTTTGCTATTGTCATGCTGATGAATTTCAAAGTATATGCAGATATCTCTTTTTTGACCTTACTGTTGCTTCCTTGTTGAGATCTCCATTGTTCTGTATGTTTCCTTGAATGATGAAGTACTCTTGCTGTTTTTATGTCATTTGATATATATTTGAATTTCAAGGATGGTTGTTTTGATGCCATGGTGCATGAGTCCTGCTTAGCTTCCAAAGGTTATTTAGCCTTTATCGTCAAAATTTAGGTCTTCCAGAAATTTGCAATCAAAACATGTTTTGACAGTCTCTATGGAATCTTTTAGGGCAAAAAGAAATAGTAGATGCAGATCTTTTTTATATTTTGTTGCTTATCCCTTATTTCACATTTGCATAGCTGTTTTCTAGCCATGTGAGAACTTCAACAGGACTGAATTATGGTCCACTGCATTATAAGGAGGCTGCATCTAAGTTGTATACGGTAGTACATGTAAGTTGCATTTTGCAGTAGGGAAATTTAAAAAATATATCAGCCTGTGCATTTTTTAATTGTCCTATGTCTGCATCCAGCCTTTTCTCCTCTGAAGACTTTTTTTCTTTAACACTTGTTTTAGTACCCCCTGAAGATGACTTCCTTTGATAGAGTACTGCAGTTATGTTACAAGAGCTGAAGTTACAGGGTTTCTCATGGGTTTGGTTGTTCTGGTAGTCGTACCATAAGTCAGAAGTGTCTTTTTATGCCCACTGGCCTGTTCACCCCACAAGTACTTAACAGTTGTGTATAGATTGTAATGCCAAATTCTTTTTCCTGTGATTAACTTGTTTCCTTTGACTTGGTTTGCCTGGTTTTGGGCAGGTATTTTTTTAATCTTTATTGGTGATACATTGAATTGCTGAATTGTCAGGTTGTTCTGTTCTCATTCTAATAATGCTGATTTAGTGGTGGGTAGAAAATTATTTAAGAAATGTTCTATGATTTATTTTTTATTACTATTTTTAGTGTAAGTTTTAAGTATTTTTCCATCTGTTCTGGATTGGCCTGTTTTTTTGGTGTTTTTACATAAGGGATTTTAGTCACTTGAAAAAAACAGACCCGGTTATTTAGTGTATGAGCTGCTTCAGCCTGTAGATTTCTGAATTGTTTCCTTCTGGCTTTTTTTTTTTTTTTACTTTTTCCATTTTACCTTTATTTTTCACAATATTTTTTAGTCTTAACAACCATGAATGTTCCTTTCATTTTCTTTGCTTTCTAGAAGCGCCACAGTTCTTGGCTCAGTGGTTTTAGCTTTTTATGTATGGGTATTAATTTATTTATTTGCTATTGCTGCAACTTTAAATGGAATGTGTCAAAGCACTTGACTGTTCTGCTTACTATTAAGCCTCTGCCTTAATTTGCTTTGCTTTTGGCAGTGGTTCATCTCTTCTGCTGTTCATGTTGGATTTATTACAGCTATATTGTGTTTGGCTCTAGACTGCTTTATTTTTATGCTGATGTTTATTTTATATTTTAAGGTGATCTAGTTTTATTTTCTTAGTTTCCCTGTGCAAAGATTGTGACTTTTACTGGTGCTTGTTGCATAATACATCTTGGCATATGGCAGAAAGGATGTGCCAGAGGGAGCTGATGGAGGGCACTATCCAGTCTTGGTTTGCCATGTGATAGATTTTGGGTCTTTTTCTTGTTTGCTTTGTGAGGAAAAAGGGCTGGCAAAAGTCAGATTGATCAGCAGGCATACCTCAGTGAATCTTTGGCCATTTTGACTGCTTCAGTCTGTGATTTCCCATTTGCTTTTTGTTTCTCAGTTATTTATTCAGGAGTTGCTCACCAATGGCAGTAAGAAAATAGTTTGGTATTCTGATGACCTTGATGAGGAAGGTGTTGTAAAAGCATCCTTGTTCTTAAATCTTCCTTTTCTTCTCCTCTCTCAAGTCTGGCACTGTATTATTGCTTGGAATCTGGTACTTTCAATGCATGATTAGATAGGTAGGAAATTAAATTTTTTACAGAACTTATAATAATGAGTGCTACTTGCTCTAAATGATCGTTACAATGGTAAAGCACCTTGAGCAGAAGGCATCTCTAAAAGTGGTCTTTATTCAGGCTTGTCAGTTGTTTATGATTGATCCTGATTATTTGTTCGGGGTTTTTTGAGGAGGGAGAAGTTTGGGTTTGCATTCCAGTGGTGAGCTTTGTTCTCTCCTCTCCTTGGCAGCATAGGACTTCTCAGGATCCTGCTTTCCCGATAATAGCTTTTGAGAGCTTTCTTAAAATCTAAGCAGCTGGTGCTGGCATGCTGCTTTCTTGCTATTTTTTTGTTTGGGTTTGTTTTTTGGTTTTTTGTTTGTGGTTTTTTTTGTCTGTTTGTAAAACTGCCAACTCTTCAATATATTTAGTTGACCAGTAATCAATATGAATCTTGAGAAGAAATTGAAACTCATATCAATGGAAAAGGGAAGTAGGAATAATAATGAAAGGGCTGAATATCTACATAATTAAATAAAATTTACCTTAGAAGTTATTATTAAACTTGAGGTTTCATATCAAGAGGCCAAGATACTCAGATTAATATTTTGGATCTTGATTGCATAAAAATAGAAAGTTGAAGAGATATATTGGTACCTTCAATATTGGTTCTTATTTGCAGTAGACCTAAGTGTAAGCATAATGATAATTTTTATCTTTTGCAGGCTGGTTACACTTCTGTTCGAGAGCTACAGCAGCATTTAAGAGTCAAAAAGAAGGTTATTCTTGAATCTTGCAGAGCATTAATAGATCTTGTTGAAGAAAGAACCCATATCCTACCAACTGCAAAAGAGGTAAATTGCAGAAGAGATTAATTCTGAATTCTGCCCAGCCATTTGTAGAGGCTGCTTCTCTCAACCACTTGGTACTTTCACCAGTAGTATTGCCACTATCAAAACTCATTAATCTGCTTTTTAAGTCTGTTCATTACCCTAACCTGCCACTGTATGTACATAAGAGTAAATTTGGGTTTCTTTACTTGAAATTGATTTGCACAATACCACCTGACAACTGAGTTGCATGGAAGAGTAACATCTAACACAGAAGTGGATTATGCAATCTTAATTGGCACAGTTGCCTAGATATTGAATACCTATCTACGGCTGAACATGTTAGGAAAAATGAGCTGTCATAGATGTGTATGAGCAAAATTTATTTTATAATGGGAACAGAATGAACTGTGCGCTGAGAAGGCGGTGGAGCTTGGGAAAATGTCATCTTAATGTGTTGCTCGAAAGAAGCCTCCTAATTTACTTGAAATGGAGTTGATCTTGTTTACAAGGAGAGAATGAGTTGTACTTTTCATGGTATCGTGTTTTAAGAAAACTCAATTCTATCTTTTGAATCTACTGTAGAGAATAAAGTAGTGTATATAGACTTCATTTAGGTATTTTAAAAGCACTTCCAGCAATCATTTGTGGTAAAACGAGAAGTAATGCAGTTTAAAAAGAAATAATGTCTCCGCTTTATCTAAAAGACCCAACGTTTTTCTGTAAGGAAGGTCTTGTCTCTCTCTGGGATGACGTAGAAAATCCTCCTCATTCTCTTAATAAAGAGACCTCATTGGCATCTAAAGTCCCAGAGCACTTCACAGAGAAATTGTGGCAGCGTGTTGTTGGCGACAGCTTGATAGTTGGAGTAAAACTAACTGAATCATTTTACTTGTAAGTATATAAATTTATGTCATATTTTTGAGTAGTTTTTTAGAAACTGAGTGTGCAGGTTAAGCTGTGCAGTAGCAAGAGTGCACTTTTGAGCTTTGAACTTTCTCATTTTGAACATCTGTATATAAAATGTTTCAAGTGTGTCTTTGTCAGTATTGTGGCTGCTGCTTATATCTCTCCAGCTGTGCACAAAAAAACCAAACCAAACATGGTATAGCAAAAAGTCAGTTGTCTCAGTATAACTACATCATTACTGGAGACTTTTACTGAAGAATTTTCTTCATAGTCCATGTTGACTGACACAGCTATGCTGATACCGGTATGTGGTGTAGATAAAGCTCTGTCTTAGCTATATAGTTCTTGATGCCTTACTGTTAATAGCTTTGCCATTCCTGAAGAGTGATTTGCTGAAAGAAGCACAAAAGAAAAGATTTAAAATTCACTGAGCAACTTAATAAATACTCAGCTTTTGAATTGAAGTATGCTACAGCCAAGTGTCCGTTCGAATAAATATTTGCTAGGCTTATGTATTGTGTAACGTGGAACAATCACATACAGTACTTAAACCTTCAAAGTTATTTGTTTATTCTCATTATTGTCTTTAAATATATTCATTTATTCTCTTCATTTTAATTGCTCAGTTGTAGATGTAAATACTACTTATGTCATTTCCTCCTTGTAGGGAGGAAACTAATTTGGAACACAGTTCAGCAAACCAGGATTATGTTACACAATGCACATTGTAAATTTCTGTTTTAATGTAAATTGTGGTGGAGTATGACTTTCCTTTTGACCTGTATCTCCACAAGTAGTGTAGCTGATAACTGTGTTAGGGTAAGCTTAAAGACTACTGGTGCCACTGAAAATCATTCAAGTGGTGCTGAGAGAGCTGACCTGTTATGCCCTTTGGCCATTCTGCTGGAGCTGTGGGTGTATTATTTCTCAAGTGCCAGATTGCTATAACTTTACAAGAAAGTTGACTTCATCTTCCTGACAGCTTCTGTTAAGAGCCACTGAGGCAAGAGATTGTTTTTGCCTTTCCAGTATTCATTCTTTTAGCTTTGATGATGATGACTTTGTTTTTGAAAATGAAATACTTCATTCCTGTCTAGCTTCAGAAATTCTCAGAAGATTTGCAGCCATTCCTTATAAACTAGCAGCAATATAGCTCTCTCCCCCATTTTTATGGTTGAGAAAAGATTTGTGAAGATGAAGTCATTTGTCAAAGGTTTCCTGGTAAGCTAGCAGCAGAACCTAGATCTGCTGGGCTCCAGTTCAGTACTGTTCACAAAGACCTGTGTTTAGGGGGAAAAGGGCTTGCTTTCTCTCCATCCCAACACTGTAAGTCTTTATTGATTACTTTTGTGCTTCCTAATAAGACAAGATTGCAGTGAAGCTTTAGATTGCATTACGAGGTGGTGATACTTCTCCTTAAAGAAAAAGATATTCATAAGACTTTCAGATGACATCTTGAGACTGAATTGATTGACAGAATAAAATATTCATTAAGAGAGTATCTGAAATAGTAATATTAGCATTTCATTGAAAGAACCCTGTGTTGAATAAATAAAGTTCTTTACATATTTCAGGAAATTACTGCATTTTTAAGGTAATAGTATTTAAAACCTTTTATTTTACTTTCTACCTTCAATTTTGTTTGGGTATCTATAAAATAACATTGAACACCAGGAAAGCTTTTAGTCCTTAAAGAGGGCAGAAGATACTTTGTGTAATTTTTTTCTTCTAAAGAAAGTTAAGTCTTTAGAAATAAATTATAAATGTCATAGAGTGTCTGCATCGGCTATGTAGAATTGTCAACATTTTCTGGGTGAATTAGAAATCCAAATTCTTTCAGTTGAAATGAGGCATCTAACTCCTAGAAGCCTTTTAAAAAATTCAGCCCACGTTTTGAAAATCTTTATACTAAGCTTATATGAAATAGTCATTTGAAGGACTTATGCTCTTTGCACAGTCTATGACTTAACCTGGAATGATATTGGAGTTTGTGGTAGTCTTAAATGTCTGCGTGTGTGTGTGTATATATATATATATTTCTGCAAAGTTCTGATTATTTGTCAGAAAACAAAATACAATCTGGGGGTGCAGTCATCTTATATGGATTTTCACAGGTCACTGAGTGATGTCAGTTTATCTTTAGTTGTGGATCAAAACTTCTCTTCTATTTCTCCAATTATTGAGTGTCGAAATAAAATCATTAAGCTGAACAAAGCCTTCTCAGCATTGGCTGTCTCTTCCTGTCAAACTGAGCCTCCTCCAAAAAAGATGAAACTGGACTTGCATGGCAAGTATGATATGAAAAAGGAGTTTCCTCAGCTGAATGAAGCAAAGTCAGTCATTGCTGTTACCAGCCTTTCACCATTACTGGCATTTCACTGTGTAAGTTGCATAGTTCTTCTACATGCGAAGAAACAAAAACATCGGACTGATAGTTTACAGAAGAGCAAAAAGATTACTGTACTCTGTGGGAAAATTTCGTTAAGTCTGGAAGATGTTTCAAATGGAAAATATTCAGTAAAGATGCTAAAGGATAATAATTACTGTACAGGTAAATAGATTGATATATTTTGGATTCATAAATACATGGTTGATTCTTCTGTTCACTATAACTGATGCCGGGCTGTTTTGAAGATGTAATCACATCTCTGTCTTTGAACATGAACTGCATAGACCTGTTGGGAATTAAAAGCTGGGTGGAATAGAAACCAGAATATTTTTCAAAATGGAAAAAATGTTCAGTGATTTCCTGTAGGGTTTTTGTGCTTTCATTGGTGCTGAAATGTCTCTGGATAGGTTAATTCTGAAAATAAGTCTGAGTACAGGTTGCTGAAGGCTGGGTTTGTTTTTTTTTTCCTGCAAGAAAGATACTTAACTATTTATTTGATACAAGAATATTTTCTTTTCTGCTATAGTATTACCTCTTGAATAATACCGAAGTAATTGAAGCTTTTCCTCATCTACATGTCTGTTAAGGTCATTTATTTTTGTTTCTTTTAGTATTCCTGATTTAATTGATTTTGAATTGTGCTTCTGCTCATGTAGTGAAATACCCTTTGGATCATTTCTAATGAATTTTAATTTCTTTCTTCCTTTAATGCTGTATCATGGGCTAAAGCCAACATGTCATCTTACTATCTACAGGAGGCTATTAATAGTCTTTGGCAAGGTGACATCTTTAGAGCTTTCATTAAATAGGCGGGGCTTTGTTAATCAGCTAACTGATTTGCTTGACAGAAGTAGGGATAAGAATTTAGGTGAAAAGAAAACTCAAAAAAATGCCTGTATGCAGGTGCAAACTCTACATAAAACTGGGGCCGTGAACCCAGTTTTTTTGCATAAGCAAAGCTTAATGCATGCAACATAATCAAAATGTTCAGGCCAAATATTTTGTTACTGTTTTTTCTTACAGGTTCCTTGGAAGATATACTTGCTGTCCTTGCTGTATCTGTCAGATTCTCCTTTCAGATTGTGTCTTCTGATTGCACATTGACTCCAGTAAATTCATGGTTACTGGGAGAAATGGAGTGCACACCATTTAAGGAATGTCATGACAACATATTCTGTCATAAAGCAGGAATTGTATATGGTACAGTTTTTAAATGGACCCTGAAAAATCCATTTGAAGGGCTTCTAATGTTATTTTGCAGGTAAAATTGCTTAAAAAGAGTTGAGTATATTCATTTTGCATGCACACTTTTTTATCTTTACAGTATTTCTTACAGGTACCATGAACAACAGCCAAAACCATAATTAATAGGCTTCTAATATTGATGGTATGACAATCACCAGCAATAACAGATTAATTTCAAATCAGAGCTATGACTGAACATGAATTGTATTGTTTAATTTTGTCTAGGCTAGAACATTGAATTACAGATAAATCTAGTCTCCATTAATATCTGCTTGGTACTATTTCTTTTGTTCATTTTGCTACACATGAATTTTATATTCTTTTTTTCTTACTTTACTCTTAGTATAACGTAATTTTTCTTCAATATGTGTTGATTTTAAGAAATATCTTAGGGAATATTAAAAACAAATAAGAAAAACCCTAAACAAACAGCAACAAACCTTAAGTCATATTGAATTTTAATTTATTGCTGTCATTTTGTAGTTTAGTACTGCAACATAAATTTAGCCCAATTTTGTATGTGTTTCTGAAGTATTTATTTCCTACCTACAATGTTTTTGAAAAGTAAATAATTTGAAGAGTCTCAGTGATTTGTTTTTCTTACATAGATTCTTGGACGTATGTCTATAAAATTTCCTAAAGCAGGCTATACAAGTTAGTTTTACTGCCATGATATATCATTTAGCTGGATATGGCTCACCACATAAAAAATATGTTATACTGACGAATGTTGCCTGTCCTGGAGACTTCAAGCTAAAAAATAAAAGAAAGAGAAGGTAGATCTTTCAACAGTTTCTAATTTATAATGAGTTTGAATCTTTTACTCAATGTAGGAGTTGATTTCCCTCTTTTATCTAAGAGGAAAGGCTAAATTGTTTAAGAAATCAATTAGTAAAATTTTAAGCCTAAAGGCTTTTGATTCCTTTTAAAATGTTATTTGATACTATACACTTTTGATCCAACTTAGTATTAATATTGAACTGCATGTTTATGGTGTAACTATGATTGTATTTTCTATGTCTTTATTTCCCATCTTTGGATTAATCTTTTATCCAGCTGGGATATTTCTGTGATTGGGGGGAACTACAGGCTATTTTTCCACAGCCTTTCAGAACTAACATAAACTACTATAGCTGTTATAAGTAGTGGAATGTTCAAGATAACTTAATTGAAATAGGCATTTTTCCGAAAACTACTTCTTTCTGAGAAAACTAGCTACCTAAGGATGCTTGTAGGGTTTTGGGGGTTGGGTTTTTTTGTTTGGTTTTATTATTGTGGATTTTTGTTTGTTTGTTTGTTTGGGGTTTTTTGGGTTTGTTTTTTTTTTTTTCCTGGGATTTTTTTTTTTTCCATCAAAAGACATCATGGCAAACACTGGAAATAAGACTTTGGACAAACTCTACATTCCTCTTAGAATAAGGACTATGTCATTGTGTCATATATGCTACACTGGTGTCCAGGAGAGTAGTTTCCTGATGATTACAAGCACTATTTTATCTTGCTTTCTTAATAATTTTGAATGTCTGATTTTTAAGTGCAACTTTCCCTCTATAATGACCATTTAAATAGGAGTTGTGGGCCACCTAATAGCCATGCTGTGAGTTGATCATGACAATCTATGAATAAAAGTGACTTTTTACTGCCGCTAAGTGTAGACTAAACAATGCATTTCCTTTGTATTATTATATGTAGCCTTCATGTACAATGGCTTGCTGTTTAAAGAAACAAGCAATGCTCATGAAACCTTAATCGTGCACATACATTTTAGCATAGAATATTTATGTTCCTGAGGTTTGCTTAGTGTCAAAGTGGTGGCTAGTGTACCATTAGAAAACCTTTGCTGACTCTCTTAAGTACAGTATACGTAATATTTAAAAGCATAATCAGCATACGGGTTTCCCTGTTTCATTTTAAGTAATTTTGTTTTATTTTCCATGATAGAATTTTGAAGATGCAAGGTAGTTCTAACAAGAATAATAATAATAATCGTCATCATCTTATTTTACAGAAATCTGACTGTTTTGTTCCAGTGCCTTTATAGCCTTATTAGAGTTCTCCCGCCAAGCTGTGATGTAAAACTTCTGAAATGTGGAAGCAAAGGTATACTGACTGAACAGTTAGCACTGGCTTTGGAAAAAGAAATGCTCACCTCTAGGAATTCTTTCTTCTCAAAAGAAAGTAAAGCTGAAAACAGTTTGACATGGGGGAATGAGCCTGGCAAGACAATCACTGATGCTCCCGTGGCTTCTTTACTGGACAGTGAGGAAGGGGTTCAGCAATTCAGAAAAAAGCTTCAGAATGAAGGGGAAGAGAGTATGCTGAGCATGAATCAAACAATGGATGGTGCCCTTTACCAGGAAGTTTCTTTGAAAATAGCAGCTGCTCAGAGCAGTTCAGATATGATTGCATGGAGACTGAGCAAGTTCTAGAAACTGTTTACTATATTTATCTTGAAGAATATTTTATTAAAATTATACTATTAAATAATATTTATATTTTCATGGGTACTTACTTTTTATTGTATAGCTCAGTTATTTCTACAGATAAATACTGGCATTTTGGTTGATGACTTGTAGCTGGTTTGGCAATAATTTAATGTTAAAGGTAGCTGAGTTGTTACTTTGTTACATAATTTGAAAATATTATTTTTAAAGTATTTTCTAGTAGTTCCTATTCCACAATTATATTTCATGAATCACAAATGAACTGTATTAAAAAAAAGGTAACAAGTATGTACAGTTTAAAATAGTCCTTTTAAACTTGAAAGATGACCATTTACACAGGTAAAACTTCAATCTTAAGACAGCTATAGAAACGATCAAAGTTGAGTAAAAAATAATAATTTGACTATGAGGCTTGACAAATTTAAAGAAGAGGGATCTTATCGTTGTGATATATCAAGCCTTTTAAATAACTTGTAATGATACTACTTGAGGAAGAAAACTCTGGTTGTACCTCGCAGCCCTATCTTCTAGAGTCCACACTCAGGTCTGAGTGATTTTGGAGTTTTGGAGCTGGAGAACCGGATCACGCCTTTTACAAGATTTCAAGAACTCATGAAGATTCACTCTGTAATAAAACACCTTCAGGTCTGAGAGGTCCATTCTCACCTAGGATCTAGTGCTACGACTAATCTTATTGGTAAATCCTGGAGGAAGCTGTTTCCTTGGACGTTAACCTAGCTTCAGTGTCAGAAGATTTGTTTGCTCATTCCCTGAGTCATAAATGGCTCATTTTCTGAGTCATAAATGGTTATCTGCTGATACTAGCTGCTCACTGGTTTTGGCCTATCTCAAATATTTTAAATAATAGACAATTCTTTGTCTATTATTCCTCCCTTCTCTGGTTTAGCCAAGATACTGCCTATGCATCCAAGAAGAGATCTTGCAGGTACTACTTGCTGAGGTACTTGCTTTTTAACCATTTTTCAGCTTTGTGAGGGGCAGAAAGCTTAGAAAATCCCAAATCACAATAATTTGCTTCCCTTTATCTCTGCTTTATGTAAGCAAAACATTCCTCATGTTTGTCACCATTTTTCTAAACTTGTCAATATTTTGCTTTTCAGTTTTCCTGTAAACACAGTTTTTAATAGTTAATGCCTGCAGCATGCACTCTGGCAATAAAGGATACTTTAAAGATATTTATTGACTCAAAGGAACACTGGCATTTCATCAGAAAGTTCAACTTCTGTATATATGCCTTCTAGAAGCATTAGTGATGTTTTCCAATCCAAGGTGTTCTCTCATGTTAGCAACAGGAGTAAAACAGTGCACATCTAAACGCAAAACACTAGCTAGAACAACAGTAAATGAGAGAACACTGTGCTGTGTAAGTTCAACCCAGTTTAGTGGTGCAGTCTGGCTTTTGAGATACTCAAAATATTAAAGGTCTCTTTTTGGGCTACTTGGAAGTGAAACTTTGCATTAATATGTCTAGAATGCTTTAAGAAATTGTCATGGGTATTTGAAACTCAGTATTTATTGGATGAGAAAGAATTATTTTAAAAACCCCACAACTTTCTTTGTTAAGCTGCAGTTCTTTTCAGCCCATAGTCAAAGCTTAAGAGCTTATTGTCAGGGCTTGGCAGTCAGTTGTCACTGGAATTTCCTGAAGAAAGTTCCTGATTATAAACATTTAAGTGAAGCAAAAAAATCTCCAAGTGCTGTTCTGTAGCTTGCAGCTAAGGGCAGGACCTTGGTGAACCAGCTGAGCAGAAACTTTCAGAGCAACAAAGCTACTATTCAGCTCAGGGTACTTGAAGGAGTTTACACAAAGCAGTAAACAGTGCAGCTGTTGATTTTTATTAGTGCTACTGTAGCAGCCTGGTCTCATAAGTAACCCTCATATGTATGTCATTAAAGAGGCAATTTGAGCTGTGTTTCCATCCCTTTATTGAACTAGTAGAGTGGGACAAACGAAGAGAGGTTGCGAAAGACAGAAGTTGCCAGTTTTTAATTTCTACTTAACAGAAGCAAACAGTGAAATCACAGAGGTGTATAAGTGAAATTGTTAGAATAGAATAAGATATACAACAACATATTCCTACTAAAGAGTCTTTCAGAAGCATGAATTTTTAGTTTGCATATCACTAGATGAGATCACTGAAAGGTTTCCTAACAGCTCTAAGATTGGTGGGAGTAGTTACGTAGCTGACTAGTAAGCATAATGACATGGCACAACTTTCAGTGGTAGTGATGCCATTGGTAGATGTATTGCATATGCATGGGAGATATTTTTATGTGCCAAAATCTGAAAGGTCTGCTGGAAATGCTTGGAAGCTTTATGCTGCTATGGGTGTTTTTTGGCCAGGATTAATGGAAAAATGGAGCAGGATTGAACAAAGGTTCAGTCTCTCTAGAATCTTATCTTCAAGTGGCAGCAGCAGTAACTTTGTTTAGAGATATTTGCTTTCCTAAACTTGCCTTTCAGAGGTAAAAGCAACTAAAGGTGTTAACCTTCAGTTTATTTGGTCTGTCATGATGATTGCACATGCTGGTGTTCAAATGGAGTGAAAATTGCATGGACTAGGAAAACAAGTTAGGTTGGCTCACTAGGTTTCTGTCATGAACAGTTGCAGTCAGATTTTCTGGGCTTCCAAGAAAGTCTTGGTGGTGAGTTCTTGCACAGAGTGAGTTCTGCAAGTAATTTTTTATTTAATTTTTTTTTAGTAAGTAATTTGAGAAATTAAATCAGTGGTAACAGCAGCAGTCCTGCTTACTGATTAGTATTGCCAAGAAATAACTGATGAAATAGTTGGATGCTTGATTCTGTAAATTCCCTTTTCGATGATAGCAGATCAAGTTACTAAAACTGTTACTGAAAGCAGGTAACTATTCACACAATATATTCACTTACTTGCACACTTGTAATTACTCTGTGGGAGCAACAACTGGGAGGCCAGTCCCAACCCCTGGGTTCTTCAGCTCCTAGGTAGGTAGTTTACAAAGTGTCTCAAAGAACCCTTTGCTTCATCAGATGTAAAAATCCTGTAGATTTTTTTTGTCTGCTTATATCAACTGCTGTCTGCTTGTACATGATCTAAACTAATGCAACCCATGGTTGATACTAATGTGGGTAGTGCCTTTGTACATAGCCAGCAGGCTCTTGTTCTGAATTTGTCAGTTCTGGTGGTTTTAATAGAGCTAGTCTCCAGAGCTTACCTGAGAGACTTTGCCATGCTGCTGCTCAGCATATAATCTGCTCAGCTGTAGAACCCCTTCACACAAACTCACACAGAACAGACCTTTATCACATACAAACTTTTAACAACATGATAAAATTAAGCCCAGAGCCAGTTTGTCTTGACCCCAAAGGGTCAAGTAGTTGTACTTTTGAATTCTGAAAACTAGCAGGTATCAGTAGTTTCTGTCAGGTATCTAGAGGAATAGCTCCAGTCGTCTGGCCAGGGTAGTGATCAACATGTAGATGTGTACTTTGTCATGGCTCTGTTAGCACCTGCTTTGAAAGACTGGGGTGCAGAAGGGAAGTCTGGCATAGGAAGCGTGAGCTGTCATGCCTAAATGCGCTCATGTCTATCTTGGCCCTTTTAAAGTCAACATGATTTAAGGAACTAAGAAGTGGGATTTGGTGTCAAAGAACTCCAGGTTTCCAGCCAATTTGGTATAATAAATAAATTTATTTGTAGTGATTTTTCTCTGTTGTTTTCAGGCAGGAGAAACCTGTCTGCTCCATCGCAGTCTCTGTTGCATAGCAATAGACAGTTTTAAGTTTGTGTGGGTACTTGCATATTTCAGATCAACCAACAGGCTGCTAAGTTGCTTATGGTAATGAGAGTTAAGCCTTCTCCCTCAGCTACTGACTTTTGTTTTCCCTCAGCTTTTGGCAGTTTGGGAACTGTGACAGTCTTATGACTGCTCTCTTCTGAATCATGCTGACTTTGCTAAGACAAAATAATAACGCAAGCATGTTTATGAGTTATTCTTTAGATACTATGAACAAAGATGATAGGGTAAGCAAAAAGAGTATCCAAATAGTGATAGTTTTCTTCTCCCCCCTTCTCTGCTTCCCTAGGAGAGATGAAGTTGTAAACAAGTGGAAGGTAAGTGTTGATGTAAAGATTTTAAATCTTGAATAGATGTAAAAGTTTAAGCATTATTTTGTTGCTGGGTTTAGTTTCTTTCAGGTTTTGGTTAGGGTGTTTTTCTCAGTACTCTTTTCTCTGCACTCTAGGCATGCCACTGGGTAGGAATAAGGTGATTACCTTGGTCAGGACATAGCAGGAGTTTCTAGCCAAGAGAAAAGCTGAATGAAACCCACCCAGGGAAAAGGCAAAAGAGTAGGAGGTTTAATGCTGCTGTTCAGTCACGCTTATTATTACTTTAAAGAGGTGATACTACTATGGTCTTTCCTGTGACCTCAGGTTTCTGGTATGTGACTTATTCCTTGACTGCATTGAGAAATTCATAATTTGTAGGCGCAAGAAGACAGTGGCACATTCATAAATCATTTGATTAGAACAAAAGACTGCCAAAGTGTCAGGTTTGTAGCAATCCAGTTCGTGCCCAAAGCCCTACCTACATTCATAAAACTCTGTTGCTTAACTGTGGTATTTAGATCAGATGCACAAGTCGGTAAAGCAGTGTCAGGTTAACAAATTCCTCTTCTTATTGTTTGAGTGGAGAGGTGGTGAATCATTTTCCAGCTGCAATTCTTATCTCTGCAGAGAGGTATAAAGGTAAGTGCTTTGTAGTAAGTCCTTCAAAACAGCATGTGCTGCCTTGGAACTTGCCCCCTTTCCTCTCCTCAGAGCCCTAGTTATGGTTTTGAACTGAACATGTGATGTCTTCTTTTGTAATCCTGCCTTTAAAATGTTCTCAAGCATGAGGGAAAAAGTGGAAGCTGCCAAAATCTTCCAAAATTCATGGTTAGTGGGAATCTGCTGTTTCTGTACAGCCTGTGCTATTCCCTTCTCACAGACAGTATGGATGGTGCAGTTTGAGAGCCTTCACGTTTCCCTCCCCCTCTCATCCCAGTGATCAAACACTGAAGACCAAAAAGGCAGTCGCTTCTAAATGAAAAAAATTAACTTTGCCTTTCTTTATCATGTCAGAAACAGGCATAGTTTCTTTTCCAAGGGATATAACTCTGCTAAATCAGATAATCTACAGAGAAGCCATGTCCCTGATGCAAAGCATACCTTAATGAAGCTTCCAAGAGCTCCAGGCACTCTAGCAAATCATTGTGCAATACAGGGGAAAAAAAAAACCAAACCAACATTTCCTTCCCACACCCTTCATGAGTACTTCATCACTGTTTATGAATATGTTGGTTTGGTTTTTTCCCAAGATTTCTGCAATTAAGGCTCATTCTGAATTCAACTCTACTTACTGGCAGTGGATTTTAATGCTGCCTGCAACATTTTAATAATAAAATAATAATTAAATTATTATAATAATTATTTATTATTATATTATTATTAATAAAGTAATATAATAAATTAATATAATAATAAATTATTAATAATATTAAAATTATATTATTATAATAATTAATATTAATGATTAAAAATTAATATTTTAATATTTCCACTTAAACTTGAGAAGAAACTTCTTCTCAGTGAGGGTGACGGAACACTGGAACAGGCTGCCCAGGGAGGTTGTGGAGTCTCCTTCTCTGGAGACATTCAAAACCCGCCTGGACACATTCCTGTGTAACCTTATCTAGGTGTTCCTGCTCTGGCAGGGGGATTGGACTAGATGATCTTTTGAGGTCCCTTCCAATCTCTAACATACTGTGATACTGTGATACATATTTTAAGCCTCTGTTCAAGCTTTGACTCTTCTCAACCTCATTTAAGAAAATTCAGCACTCATTAGATGTGTTAGGATACTACTACAATTTTTAATCTAGATTTGAATGTGAATTTTTAGTACATAAGCTTTGTAAAAATACAGATGGGGCAAATTTTGGGGGGGTTGGCAAAATCTCTCTTTTTCCAAAGTAGAATGAAATTTCCTAATGATCAGATCATACAGGTGTGTCCAAACACAACCAATATGTGCTGGCTTCTTTAATCACCCCAAATGAGTTGTATAAGTTAAACTTACAACAGAGAAAATCATGTAATACTGTAGGTATGTGCATTTTTCAACACAACTGTAAGAAGAAATGATATGAGATAGACCAGCACTCTTTTGTGTTTGTCAGGGTTCTTTTTTTGTTTGTCAGCACAGTCTGATATAATCACTGAGAGCAACTGCTGGATTTGAAGACCACATGCCCCTTTTTGAGAATATGCATTGTGGGTATAAATTCACATTTGTGATCACTTATATTAGATTATGAATTCTTATCTACGCTGGAGAGTCTGTGTGGTGATCAGGTTGGATGTAGGAATGGGGCTGTCTTTCACTGTTCCATCCAAAGTCTGCCCATGAATTAATGACAGAAGAGAAATACAATCACCATCCTATGAATGACAGCAGGAATAGAGCTGAAATCACAGGTTCCCATGGGGATTAATCACCTGTCACCTAATGGCTGATGGTTTCACTGGGATTATTTTCCCTCTATTGATGTCCATAATTTTCTCCAAGTACATGATTTATATTTAGTTATACAAACACAGTGTTTCAGTCATGATTATTTAACTAAAATGCTGAAGAATATATGATTTCAGTTTATTCCTTGTGGTTTGAAGTCATGTGCGCTGCAGCATATTTTGCCTGCCACTTGACCAGGGGAGTGCCTGTGTAAATGCAGAAATGAAAAGAATTCTGTTCCTGAAGTAATATCTTACTGTTTTCATCTCACTGCAAAACAAAGTGAACTATTCCAATGCAAATTACCTCAGTAATGCACATTACCTTCTCAGTAAACATGATACTTTTTTAGCTAGAGGTCAGCTTTTAGTAATTTTATTGAAAGAATATGTGAGTTTTATTCTTTTCCAAGTAGCTCACTTTTTAGAAATATGCCCTGAATGCTCATATTGACCTTATTGTGCATTTTGCTTGATAACTGACACAGAACATAAAAAATATAATATAGAACCATGGAATAGTTAGGGTTGGAAAGGACCTTAAGATGGGCAGGGACACGTCACACTAAACCATGTCACCCAAGTCTCTGTCCAACCTGGCCTTGAACACTGCTGGGGACGGAGCATTCACAACTTCCTTGGGCAAACCATTCCAGTTCCTCACCACCCTCACAGTAAAGAACTTCCTCCTTATATCCAGTCTAAACTTCCCCTGTTTAAGTTTGAAGCCATTACCTGTTGTCCTATCACTACAGCCCCTAACGAATAGTCCATCCCCAGCATCCCTATAGCCCCTCTTACTGGAAGGCTGCTATGAGTTCTCCACGCAGCCTTCTCTTCTCCAGGCTGAACAGCCCCAACTTTCTCAGCCTGTTTTCAGACAAGAGGTGCTCCAGCTCCCTCGTGGCCCTCCTCTGGACTTGTTCCAACAGTTCCATGTCCTTTTTATGTTGAGGACACCAGAACTGCACACAATACTCCAAGTGAGGTCTCACGAGAGCGGAGTAGAGGGGCAGAATCACCTCCTTTGACCTGCTGGTCACACTCCTTTCGATGCAGCCCAGGGTATGGTTGGCTTTCTGGGCTGCGAGCACGCACTGAAGCCGGCTCATGTTCATTTTCTCATCCACCAACACCCCCAAGTCCTTCTCTGCAGGGCTGCCCTGAATCTCTTCTCTGCCCAACCTGTAGCTGTGCCTGGGATTGCTCTGACCCAGGAGTAGGACCTTGCACTTGGCATGGTTAAACTTCATAAGGTTGGCATCAGCCCACCTCACAAGCGTGTCGAGGTCCCTCTGGATGGCATCCCTTCCCTCCAGCATATCAACCGAACCACACAGCTTGGTGTCATCAGCAAACTTGCTGAGGGCGCACTCAATCCCACTGTCCGTGTCACTGACAAAGATGTTGAACAAGACCGGTCCCAACACCGATCCCTGAGGGACACCACTCATTACTGGTCTCCAACTGGACACTGAGCCATTGACCACAACTCTTCGCGTGCGGCCATCCGGCCAGTTCTTTATCCACCGAGTGGTCCACCCATCAAATTGATGTCTCTCCAATTTAGAGACAAGGATGTCGTGTGGGACAGTGTCAAACGCTTTGCACAAGTCCAGGTAGATGACATCAACCGCTCTACCCGTGTCTGTCAGTTCCGTAGCCCCATCCTGGAAGGCTACCGAGTTGGTCAGGCAGGATTTCCCCTTAGTGAAGCCATGCTGGCTGTCACCAACCACCTCCTTGTTTTTCATGTGCCTTAGCATGCCTTCCAGGAGAATCTGCTCCAAGATTTTGCCAAGCACAGAGGTGAGACTGACTGGTCTGTAATTCCCTGGGTCATCCATTTTCCCCTTCTTGAAAATGGGGGTTATATTTCCCTTTTTCCAGTCGTCGGGAACTTCACCTGACTGCCATGATTTTTCAAATATGATAGACAATATATTTTAGTATACTTTATTGTATACTTTAGTACTTGATTGTTTTACTTTAGAAAGAAATTGCTAATTTAAAAACTTTTTTTTTTAGGATTGGACAATGAAATAGACTTGCAGAAATAATCAAAGATATGTATAAATGATCCCTGCTTATTGCGTTTTCCCCAAACATGAATATATTGTCTTCTGAAGTTATAACTAGATAATCCACTGAAATAACATAAACTCAGTAATCTTCCCTGGGGAAAAAAAAAAAAATACTGAAAATGCTTGGGGAAAGAATAAATCCCCACTCTGTTTTCCCACCAAAGAGATAGGAATTTCTGCAAACCAGTGTATTTTCTTGATAAATTGGCATGTTGTAGGCAAAATGAGGATGAAGAGCAGAGGTGTCCTGTCATTTTGAAATGGAGTCCTTCTAGGCTAAGTGCATTTTCTTACTGACTGTTGGAAACACTTGGAGTGAATTGGATTCTTTAAAAATCAACATTAGCGTTCTATAAATTACAAGCATGTCTAAATAGTAGCACATTAACAGTAGGTATGATTGAGGATTAGAATGTTTTAAGTGACTGCTGGTAGCCTGAGGTTGTAATAATGGTGACTTTAACACCATCTGAAGTGGTCTTTTTTTAGTGGAATTTGTGGCATATTGGACAGCTCACACACATGTAAACTTATCCAATCATACAGCTAATCTGGGAGACCTTGCTTCTGACATTGTCATGTGCTGTTCATGGGCTGTCAGCTTGCCCAGTACTATTTCTAATGCCCTCCTAACATGGTTTGTTCAAACCACCCTATATCCTCCCATGCTTACAGATGTAGAATTCAATTTTAGTTGTACACTTAAAAAAAGCCAAAACAAAAAGAATCTTTGCTTTTAAAATCGCAAAACCTTTGACATGTCATTTTCATTTGATTGGGAGGTAGCAATTCATCTGAGTACAGGTATAACTATCCTTCTCTGAATGTCTATTTTTAAGCCTCTTTGGATTCAACACAACGCCTCCTGTTCTCTGCTTCCCTTCTCCCCACCCTGGTCTTATTCAAGACAACATCAAGGCTTTCTGAGAGCTTCCAAGGTCTGGACATCCCCATTATGTCTCAATACCTGCTTTTTGTCTCAGCAGAGGGGCCTAGGGGGTTCCACAGACCCAGATTTACAAATGTCTTAACCCTTTGCCCAGACTTTTGTCAGGAGTTAATGCAATGTTTTTATTAGGTACAATTTGGATGAAGTTAAAGGCAGAGAACTAATAAATTATAAACACAGGAATAAATTTATACCTCTATTTATTTTGCAATTATTTACTGTTTATTTGAGTCTCTGTTCTTATTTTTTATTTATACCGGCAACAGACGTGATGCTTCAAATTTATTTGAAGCCGTCTCCAATAAAGCTGGCCAAAAATGTGTCCAAATTCCACAGAGTAACAATACAGCTTGTTGTAGTCATTGAGAATGATATTTCAGTTGTAAATCTACATAGCAAACTGCACATTTTGAGGATTGAATGAACAAATACTAAAATACACGTGCTTTGAATACCAAATGTGTGCTGTAAAAGAAAACCAGATTTCAGTTGTAAACTATGAGGAATCATTAAAGTTACATATCATTTCAGGGCAAGGAAACACCATTACTTTTCAAGTTATAGTAGAAATAGTGCATGGGGTTTTTTCCCTTTTAGGTTCAAGTTCTTTTAATATCATAGCAATGGAACAAAGATACACTTAGGAGCTTGTGTTTCCAGCTTCTAATACAAAGTTTTAGAGATAAAATGAGTAACTCAAACGCTAAATAGACCTTACTGACACTTGACTAAACATAACCAGAAGTAATTATCGATTGTTTTGGGTGTGCTAGCCAAAACATAGCGAGTTTTCTGGCCATTATCTTCCTACTTAAAAATCACACAACTTCCCTGTGACAGGTACTATTATGTGATACTGGAATAATTGATGTAGTTAAGCTATTTCCTGTATGAGTTTGATGAAGAACATAAGCAGTAAGCCACCAGTGAGCTCCCTGTAGGGTACTCTGAGGTGATTTGTGAGACTGCAAATTAGGAATTGGCTTGCTTGCTTGTTTTGGAGCATTCTTTATATACTTCCATGGTCTTGTGTAGATAGTGATGTTAGTACAGAAACTGTTATTTATCTTAAGAAGCTTCTACAAGATAGCTGATCCTGATAAAATACTTTGAAGACATCTGTTGGTGCTAAACAAGATGTTACCTTATGTTACTGAAAAAAAATAGAATCCTGCTGTTTTATATGCATTTAAACAGGATTTATCTTTTCCCTCAATGGTTTACAAGTCTTTACTGCAGGTGATATGTATTGATTTACTTCACCTTTGTGCTGGAATTCCTTTTCAATCTAGTCTGAATCAGAGCAAATCTTAGGTAAGCTGTGCTGAGTTTCTCCATTTGAAACATACTGCAATTAAAAAAACATTCTCAAATTTGTGTTTTCCAAAGGAAAAAAAACAGTTGAATTTGTATTGTATTAAAGCAAGACTGTATCACTGAATAAAAAGTAGTGAAGTTCATTACCTGAAATATGAAATGTTCTTTCTAAAAGAAAAAGTTATTTCAGTATGTTATTTGAAGTTGTCAAGATATGACCCTTCAAATACTCTTGGAAGAAATAAAGTTGTATTTAAATCTTGCTGTGACATTAATTTAGCCTCCAGCGGATTTGCTGGTTAGTCTACCACCGATTATGAAGACGCCATTCACTAAAAGTGTGTGTCTGCATATTGGCCTTTATGGATATGTAAAATAGGAGATGGTGTCGTAGGTGAGGTTGTTTGTGTCTTAAAACTGCACAGAGAATTTTTAGGAGGACTTTTTGTGGCTGCATTTATCAGCAGGGCAGGCAGGAAATTTAACATGACCACGCAATGTCACCATGTCCCATCTTGCCCATCAGGTCCAACTGTAGCTCCCCGGTGCAGCCTGTGCTCTGCTAGGGAGGAGGTGGGCAGTGCTGGGATCAGCCTTGCAGTCACTGCCTGGCAGGCAGGGCTGGAGGAGTTATGATATCCAGGACCCCTGCGATTCCTGGCCATGGGGATGGTTCTTGTCCAGAGTTGATCATTCATAAATGTTCTCCAGCACGGTTTTGGGGGAGGCCAGTGAGTGCTCCTCAGCTGATGTCCCAGAGCACAGGTTAGGGGGACTGAGGACCAGTCCTGGGGGGCAGTTTAGCTGTGGCTCTGCCAGTCTTAGAGGAACAGGGCTGCTTGGTGCAGAAGTAGCCGTGGGCCTGGTTTGGTTAGCATCGACATGGTCTCTGTTGTTTGAGTCTCTTGTGCAGCATGCAACCAAGCACCAAAAGCACTTCCAGTGACTGGCAGACCTCAGGGTGACCTCCCATAGTGGTTCCTGCTAGCTTTAGACAATAAACCCTTTCAAGCTGCCAGAGGAGCAGGCAGGATGGCTCCAAAAAACCGCAAGCACAATGCTGGCAGGGCAGAGATTTCTACCCCAAGCAAGTGGCACTTCTGAAGTGCCTTTCTGCTGGACTCGAACTGGAGGGTGCCACCGGGCTGAGGGTACTGACTGCTGAGCACTTGGTGCTTCTTTGCAGCTTTCCAGCCGCTGCCTAGAAAGTCAAGGAAAGAGAAGTCCTTATGGAGCAATAGTAGCAGAAATCAGGGAGGAGGGAGCCACAAGGGGCTTGTTGAACTGGAGCTTTGCTAGCCCAAGCCTTTTTGAATCCACCCTTCTCTGGGGGAGGCTCCCAAAGACGTGGCATTCAGTGGCACTGGAGATGCTCTTCACCCCTGCCAGCAGCTGCTATGGGCAGTGATGGCCTTCAGTGTACCTGTGTCCTGAGCCCCCAGGGAGGTGGTCCCCCTGTCTCCTGCTTGCAGGCTTTCACTTTGGCTGCCACCTCATGGGCAGAGGTAATGCTCTAGGGAAGGTGGTAGCCAAAATAGTGCTTCTGCACATACAGAGAGCTACATGTCCTGCTAAAGTGATGGTGGCAAGTTACATACTGCTGATTCGTTTGTATCGCTGGCAGCACCGTGAGCTTGGTAACAGAGCGCCAGGTTTGTGCTGTGAGTTATTTTGCTTCTTTTTCTCCTCAACACAATTTGATTCGTAAAAATACTTGTTTTTCTCATCAGTTTCAGTTTCTTGCCTGCAGTAATAGCTCCAAGAAAAGTTTGCCAAATTAACACGCAGATCCCAGTCTGGGAGTACTTTACTGGTGGCCCAAAGTAAAGGCTGTGTGTTCATCTCTTTGCACACAGAAGACCAGGGCGCACAAGCGTGGGTAGCCCCAGCACAGTCACGCTTTTCAGCTGCTGCCAGGCTGGGAATGACCCAGCTAAGAGACTTCGTGATTCAAACCTGAAGCAAAACAATTTTTCATGAGGTGGGTGATAAGATGTGACTTTGCAATGCTGGAAAAACAAACATCTCCGTTTCCAGTTTGAACACAACATGCCACCGCCTGACTTTCTGTTCCCAGCACTAACTGGCAGACCCATTTCCAAAGTACTGGCGGTGGGAGGATGCAGGCGGCAGACCAAAGAGCAAATGCATTGGGAAGGGACTATTTCTGACACCATGGCTGGAGATTGGCAGTGTGCATGTGATGATTAGGATGCAGGCGAGGAAACATTTGCGGTGAGCAGGTCAACGCATTAGTCTCACACCGCCGTCTCACCTTTAGATGGACCTCATGTTTCAGTTCTTGCTTGTTGCCAGAGAAAGAGGCCAGTGTGAGGGAGGTAAAGCAGTGTGTAGCAAATCACCTGAAACTTCGCTAACTCAACAATTACTGTTCGTGTCCCTGACTGCATGTTTATGAGCCTTGGGGAAAAGGGGTGCAATGCTGAAAGGGGCAATGGAAATAAATGGCTCAGTAAAAGGCTTGTGTGCTGACTTTCTCTGAGAAACAGCCTTCTCCTTGGATATAAAACAGGCTCCTTTATAACATATGCATTATGGAGGTAATATTTCTGATGGAAACTGAGAGACTGCTTTATTAAAGCATACTAATCATACTAAATCTAGGATTTATTCAGGTGAATAAATACACTGTGACTTACTTTACCTACACCCAGTAGTTCATTTATTTGCTTTAGGTTTTTTGCAAATATTAGGGAAAGAGACGTCTCAACAGTCATATGTCTACAGATGACTCTATGGGGAAATAACTGGTGTGAGGTATGTACTTTTGTGTCTTTGCTGGTATTTTGGCACAGCAAAAAATCAACAGCCTTCTATATCAGAAATGAGGGAGGGACTTGGTGCATTTTTATGTAGAAAAAAATGTTTATTTCCCTTATAGCATTTTATTTGCCCAACATTTTTTTGCTGCTGTTTCACAATATTGTTACAAAGCGTGTTTGTTTTTTCCTGGTATGAACTGCCAGACCTGCATTTAAACCAGAAAAACTTCCCAGCCCCCTGCATGTGCCTAGGTAGTAAATGTCTATAAGTAATTCTAGAAGCAAAGTTAAGGAAGCTGTTTGTAATCAGGTTTTTATTCTTTTCAAAGGGCAGACAAAACATACTTTTATTTCCAAAAGATTTTTTCGTCCTTGATATTGTCCTTCAGATGACAAACAAAGCATTGACATTTTTTCTAGGTGGTCTTTTTAATCCTTTGCTGGAACTGGAAAGCAACAGCGTTAGCAGATTTTAAATACATGAAGTGAGTACCACAGTCATGCATGAAGGAGTCCAGCAGTTGTTTGATTTCCTTGGTCTTACATGATCCAAGGGGCGAGCGCAGTGATGTATCTGGATCCCACCCGATCAGCATGGCTGATGTCCAGGACACAGCCTCAAGACTAGTAGATACTGTTCTCTCAATAACAAGCTTAACCAGAGCTTAGCCTTAACACTACTTATCACCAAGCACCTTACAGCAATCTTACAGCGACTCTTTTTTGTATATTTATTCTAGTATTTTTATGAATCTAAATCTAGCATCCATCCACATCCTCAGTTCTGTCACTGAACTGTTGCTTACGTTCCACCCTGTATAAAATGCAATACTCCATTTCATTGGGGGTCCAAAATTGAATTATTCCAACACAGCCACATGCCACCTAGTGATCACAGCGGGAATTGCACTTAACACTGCTGTGCTGCCTGCAGCAAACTCGCTGCTAGAATAATTTTTAGACAGACAATTTATCTTTGCGATTAGAGAAGTCTGTTATAAAATCGATGGTTACTGTGAGTAAATGAATCTGTTATCTCCTAATTACAGCGCTAGACAGCTGCAAAGCATCATTTAACTGCGATGAGATGCATTTTCCTGAAGAAAATGTTTCCCACGCCATTTTAAATATAGTATCTATACATAATATATATAATGAGCATTTCACAAGACACCTCTTTATTGATGAATTTCCATAGACAGGATGGAGAGCCGGCTGATAAGGACGTCTGTTTTACCTTCTAGACAAGTGACATTTTGCCATTTCTGAAAATCCACCCAGAATTATGTTACAGAAGAGTGTGGCATTCCTGCATTCCTGTTTGTATATTCCTTAGCTACATTTGTGTTTTGCAAAGGTGTGTTTGCTCCATTGTTATGTCATTTTGTTTGTAGAGGCAACACAAAGATAGAACCCATTTCATGGAGAGGAATTGCTGTGTTTTCCCTGTTACGATTTCATAGCAGGAGTTCTTCTTTTGCAGGCTACTGCACTCTCGGGTCTGCATTTTTTTGCTTAATTTTTCCCTGTTTGATGCTAACTAGGAACATCTCCTCCAGGGCTCAGCCTCGTGGGTTTAGTCTGCATTCACAGGCAGCAGTGTTTGTACAGCATAGAAGCTGGGTGGATGCTACTGTAGGATGCTGAGCCTCCCCTTGGGACTGATACCTTACTGTGTTACTGCCAGCCCCAAGTAAGGAAGGACTGTGAAACCTAACACTTGGCAGCCTAATACTGGCAGAACATGTATGGGAAGCACGGCCAGGCACTGGGCACTTACACCTGTGCCACTGGGAAAGGTGCTGCAGGGAGCGGAGACAGCAGCAATACTCCTCTGCGCTTGCTAGTGGTTGGGACCCTCTAGCGCTGCCAGCACAGGGTGACAGAATTACACTGCTAAGGGAGGACAGTATGGGGAACCCAATCCCATCAAATCTGATGAGTCTGATGAGTGAGATAGATGGTGCAATTTTTCCTCCTTTACACAGCTTTCTGTGACTCTGTCCTGGTTTTGACTTTACTAGTCACAACCTGAAGCTTGCCCTAAACCAGTCTGGAATACAAATTTCACCTCTGTACAGTGTAACTTACGCGGTGCCAGCAAACCCAGTGCCTCTCCAGGTGTAAAATCCCTGGTCCTTTCTGGACGTGGTTTTAAGAACTGTATCTGGTGGCGCTTGACTCTTTGCTTTCTCGGTCTCTCTCGATGCACCAGAGTTTCTGATGGAATTTGCTATTGCTCTGCATGCATTTCTCTTGTGTTGAACCACAGGAAGATGTTAAGAAAGGGAATTATTCATCCACCTTAGTATGAAATTGAGCTCTGAATGCTAAAGATTGTAAATAAAACTGAGAGTTTCTGAAAATAAACTAGTACCCAGAATGCAATAGATGGTCTCCAAACACAGAAGAAAAGAATGTCTGGCCTGAAAGGTGCAAACTCTTAAAATAAACAGCAGAACTTTCAACGGATCATACATGAATTTTTCAAACTAATTTTTTATACTTGTATTAGATTTACATAGTTATATTGACATAGAAAAGAGACAAAGAAATTATAAATTATTCTGACCAAGCTCTTCTCCGTGCAACTGCTCTGATGTCTGTGGAGTTACAGGAGGAGAAGGCTTGGCCTTTCATCTTGACTTTGTGAATGTGCTCAAGCAAAACCGAAGAATTTATTAAAGCTGGCCAGTACACTCTACATCTATTTATCTATTTTTTACCAACTTTTTTTGCCATCTTTTCTTTTAGTGAAGATATCTGTATAGATGACTGAAAGACGATTGTGATTAAAGTTTCTGAAATGCTGGTTCACTTTTAAGTGGTGCACTAAAAAGCCTGAGCAAAAACCAAAATCCTTTTACAGAACCGTTAGTCTCTTATAAGAGAGCTGATCTCACCCAACAAACTGTGATGTTGACAATTAACCAGAAACAGGAAGGTTCATGATTTGGTAGTGGGCTTCCTGCAAACTCATCTGGTGAATAACGGCTGTCAAACAAAATCTCTTGGCATGGCCCATCCACCTGCAGGGCTTACTGCAGATGGCATGACAGTGTCTGACCATCTGATTCTGTCAAGAGGTGCCGATGAAAAAGCAGTGTGTGCTCCAGACAGTGTTTTCCAATTCTTCAAATACTGCAGGAACAAATGATAGAATTTCTATATCCTCGACTGTGAATTTCAGGGTAGGGAGGGAAACACAGTCCCAGTCCAGTGTTAGAAGCAAACCAGAGAGTAAAACAACAAAATTACACATGCATTATTTAACACCATTACTAGAGAGGGTGCAGTGGTGGGGAAAAAGCTGCTATAAGAAGATGAAATGGAATCCCAGAACATTTATAATATCCATCTTCCCTGTGGCACAGACTGGTATACATAGAGCTAGCCATTATTCGTTGCAATTTGTACAATTCAAAGCTGGTTTTCACCCCTTTTAAAAAGGCCTACCCAGCAGTGTTTACTCAAAGGAAAACTGCAAAAGATAGTTACCAGAGGCTGGAACTCCATTCATCTGGTAATAAAATAGAGTTGAGTTGTACAGTGAAAATTGTCAGTTCTTTAAGGCTGTGTTGCAGTGCTGTAGGCACCACAAATGTTAAAGCTTTATGGAGCTTACAGGGTACCATGCATGTGCTTAAAAGCAGAATGGATAGGAATATATGGTGATAAAGAAACATATCTTTCCTCTCTTTCCTCTTTTGAAACCAAAACGTGTTCTGGGCTCTGTTCAGCCATCTTCCTCATGGTGAAGAGCTTCATTGGCACTTAACCCAAGGCAAGTCACTGAGGGCTAACCTTAGGCAAATGAAGGAAAAAGGCCCACCCTGGTTGTATGCAGAGGCAGTTGGCGTGCAGCCGGCTGCAAGGCTTTGCAGGTTTCCAGGGCAGCTTCTCCCAGTAGTGAGGCTCAGCCAAGCTGTCTCTGACCAGTCACGGCATCCAAGGCTCATGGGCTGCATTGTTCAGAGGGGACACAGCAGTTGCTCTGCAGAGACTCCCACTGCGAAGGCTCAGCATAGCTCGTGGTGTAGAAAATATCTCTGAGCAGCCTCAAATTTCTTTCAATACAAAGCACTTCTCTGCAGCAGCTGCCAAAGATCAGGTAGCACAAGCAAAGGTCATCACTTGCTGCAATTACCAGTAGATAGTGTTGCCTGGGTCATTTAGGCAAAACAGGAGCCACATATACAGCTCTGCGAATGCGTCGTAGCTTATCTCAGCTAGGGAGTCTGCCTGGAACCTGGGAGACCCCAGGGGTTGGGGAGATTTGTAACAGAAATATGAAGATTTGTAGGAACAAAGTGCTAAGGGAAGTGAGCACATGTAATTGAGCATCAGAAGAACCAGCAGAACAAACAGTCAAATGCATAAATAATCCCCCCAAAAGATACCTTTTCCAGCATTAAAATGGAGGCAAGGGTTGTTATACCACACCAAGAAGACCTGCGTTATAAGAAGATCTCAGCCCAGCAGACCCTGCATCCTAACAGCAGGAGGGTGGCACCAACATAGCAACAGATCACATACAACATACAGCACTTCTTCCATTAGCCCATGAGGAAGATGGACGTATTTTCCAAACAAGTAAAAACAAGCAGCAGCAGCAGCAACCTGGCCGAAGAATAAGAGACCTGAAGTCAATATGATGCTCAGACTAGGGACTGGTCAATAAGAGCTGATGGTTCCTAACAGATGTAAAAGATCTGTCCAAAATGTCATTTCGTGTGGCCCTCAAGGGGAGCCCTAGGGACAAATGGAGGATTTGCAAACAACTTGGTGGACCTGAGCATGCATTGTGAGAGAATGAGTGAACGAAATGTATGAGGAAATGACTGTGAATAGGTAAAATTGCCTTTCTTGGAGATGTTTTTAAAGAAATATCACCTCCCCTTCCATCTATCTTACATTGAGATTTTTACCACTAATTTCTATCCAGATAGACACATCTGGCCAGGTTTAATAACCTAGCTCTGTCCCAGGCAAGCTGGATCAAGATTAGTTGTGCTTGTGATGCTTTGCCCAGCTCTAGGGACCATGTACTTGCATACCCCGGTTGGCCTCATGTGTGGTGAGCTTGGGTTTGGCAAATTGAGTCCAGGCTGCACACCAAGCTGAAGTGGCATATCTGTTTCCCAAGGCAGCCTTGGAAACAACATAGTCATGTTCATCTCTAATAAGCCTGCTTCTACATGAGCTACCTCAGGTGAAGGAAGTCTGTGTGTCACTGGTGCCCAGGCATGGGTAATTTGAGATGAGATAAAATGCCCTCCTCCAAGTTATTCCGGTGGGCTGATTAGCTGACCAGTGGAGGACACCGGCATGTGAAAGGTAGAGACGGTGTCTGGTGTTTGTGTTCCACATCTGTGGGATTTCCTAGAGAAGGCTGTCAGCAACATGTTGACCTACAGAATCCCACAATGGTTTGTAATTATTGATTAACCCCTTACAGAGTCATTTGTTATGCTTTGTAAGTGCTAACCAAGAATAGATTGACTTCTTTTGTTTCTCTTTTGTTTTTTTTTTTTTCCCCCTAGTAGATTCATTTCAATTGAGACTAATGCTGCAGTGAGTAGAAAAAATATTTCCCATTCCCCAAGTGCCAGCACATAACAGGACACGTATGACTGCTTGACTGCTGTGGTGACACTGTCTGTCTGAAGGCAATTTAACTTGTAGAATTTCATACGCGCAGCAGTAAACAACGTACTGACTGTATTATTTGACTGAACTCACAAAACCTTTACTTTAAATGTATTTTAAGATTTTTTTGTGACATTTGAGATAGTTTAATTATGAAGGTTAGGAGCAGCTCCACAGGCAGGGTTAAAATGAATTTTGTACTCAAAAAGTTTAATTTTCTTAGTATGTGCCCTTCTGAAATGACATCAATTGCATTTTCTAAGGCTTTACAAATTAAACATACTGGTTAGAAATTAAAATTAATTCACATTAGAATGCCAGAGCACGTAACAACTAATGTAAATTTTTTTTGTGTGTGTGCCCTTTATCTCCCTAGCAAAAGCACACAGTGTTATCTCTTGCTTTGTACATGGCAGAAACATTATGAAGGAGCTCCTTCTTCCCCCTTCCCCCAGCTGAACTCAAAGTGACTGCGTTTACTTGCAAAACACGGAGGCTGTGAGCTACACAAACCCTGTTGAGTTACCTGGTCTCTGAAACACTGAACCAAAGCCCTGCTGGAAGAGTTACAAAGCACTTAAGAGTACTGACCTGCTATGCTTCTGCACAGCACCAAGGTACATCTCAAATCTATGGCCCGATGCTAGTGTTCATTTCTGTATGAACACCCTTTGTAAGGGGCAGTGGCCATTTGCAGCTCCTCTTCCTCATAACTGACCATCCCTCAGACACCAGAGGTGGTTGGTCACCACAGTTTGCTAAAACAGCTCCACAGAGCACATTTCCTCAAATGTCTGCCTCTCTGCTCAGCAGGGATGAGGCCACACAGCCCTAAGCCGGGACCATTTCCTGGAGCACATCTCCAGTGCCATTCTTGGGTCATGGCCAGAGAAAAACCCTTGTAATGGCTTGAACTTAAAACCAGCCTTTAGTGTACAATAGAAAACTTGCAAAAGAAAAGGCTGGTGAGGTGGAGAGGAGCAGAAACCAACTAGCCTCCTACAGCTGTAACAGCAGGCTGACCCCATAACTCAAATCTCCAAGACCAGACTCCCCTGGGGATGTTACCTCCAGGTCACCCTGATGCCTTTTGTTGCTCTCCAGCAACCTGAGCAATTTCCTTTAATGACAAAAGGAATAAGGGGTTGCTTCTTCTGAAGAATGACAGGTTTCCTGTGAAAGATAACCTTCAGGTGCACAAATAACGTCAAAACAGAGCATTGATCCAAAACATTTTTTGAAAATCACAAGATACTTGCAGTAACTCCTCTGGAGAAGAAATAAAAGGGAAAGGGAATTAGACTGTAGATGTATGGGATGCGTACAGGAGAAGTTGAGAGGTCGTTCAGACTAGACTAACAGAAAGCTGTTTGGCAGGTGTGGTGCCATAAAGCCCCACATGGTCATGAGTTGCTCCAGGAAACCAGGCAGCTGTCTGTTCAGGTAGGCTGGCAGTTCCTGTTTCTTTATCATTGATTTGAAATGCATGTTCTGGTTATTTATTTTTAATGTTTCCCCCTCAAGGTGTCACTGCAGGGTAGACTTCAGGCTATTTGCAAACACCGGCTGTGTATTTTCATTCCTAAAAGTATTTGCCTTTCTTTGAAATGCAGCCTTAACTACAAACACTTTGGGTAAATTATGCATGGTTTGACGGTAACGCAACATCTCCATATAATGTCAGTCTCCCATACTTTACTCTTCTTCACTCCATGTTTTCTCCATCTTGTGTAGTTTACCTTGGAAGAGGAAGAGTTGTGAATGGCTAAGCCATTGGGCTTAAGCCTGTTCAAAAGCAGCTTTCCTGCTGGTACTAGAAAAATCCTGATCTGAGATACCACATGTCCTTCCTGCCGGCAGTAAGGCTGCTACCCACACTAGCATACTATTAACAGCCTTTTAGTGTCCTGTACAAGCCTTGAATCCAAGAGGCTGTCAGCATCAACTGACTCTTTACCTGGGATCTCATGTGGTCAAAGGCTTAGGGAGAATAGCAGATGCTTACTTAAAGTGCTTTTCTCTTTGTTGAACAGGAATTGAGATGGGTCCTTTTTTATTATGCATTCTCCAAATGGTACAATTGCTAAGATCCTTCAATGAGAAAAAAAAAATTGCTTATTCCACTAGCAGTAGGAGAAATAAAGCCTTATACTCCTAAGCCTTACCTACTTTACAGTAATCTCAGTTACCTTGTTCAGCCCCGGTGACACCTTCTTCTGAGGCCAAGATACTTACCAGCTGCCCAGCCAACAGTTGCTAAAAGTATGTGTAACATCTGAAATTAACACCTTGTAGGGTATTTTAAACATGTACCTGTCGTGGTTTAAGCTCAGGCCATAAATCAGAACCACGAAGTCCACTTCCCCCCCCACCTTTCTTCCCTCTGCTTCTGGAGGGATAGGGAGGAGAATCAAAAGAATGCAACTCCCACGGGTTGAGATAAGAACAGTTTAATAACTAAGGTATAACACAAATCACTACTGCTACCACCAATAATAATAATGATAAAGGAAATAACAAGGAAGAGAATACAACCACTCACCGACCGATACCTCGCCCACACCCAGCAGTGATCCAGCCCTTCCGGGGACTCTCAGTTCTATCCCCCAGCATGACGTGCTGTGGTATGGAATACCTCTTTGGCTAGTCTGGGTCAGGTGCCCTGTCCCCACTCCCCCCTGGCCTCTCCTCCTCCCTGTCAGAGCATGAGACTCACAAAGTCCTTGGTCAGTCTAAACATCGGTGTTATCAGCTCTGTTCCCAGGCCAAAAGTCAAAAACACAGTGCTGCAACAGCTACTAAGAAGGAGAAAAGCTGACTGCCACTGCTGAACCCAGGACAGTATCCACCCCTTATTCCATACCATTCATGTCATGCTCAGATCCCACATTTTCCATATACCCTCACTCTCATCTCAGTGCACTCTTATCTTAGTGCACGGACCAATCCCTATAAAGCTGCTGAGTCCATTCGGTCCATGATGTTGGGCTCCATCACTTATAACAGTCTTTCAGAGCAGGAGAGGCCCATTGCAAAGTCCACCCCTCGATCATGAGTCCATCTCTATGTTGCATCTCTGCCCTGATGGCCTGAAGTGCCATGGGCCCATCAGGCTCAAAATAATTCACCCTCCCCTCCAGCAGTCTCTGCAACTTGTCGCTGGGGACTCCATACAGCTGCCTTCCATCTCCGACGCTTCCAAAGCACTGGAGGGGCCCAGTGGATTAGATACTCGCCCATACTGTCCCACACACCGTGCCACTCATGACTGTCCAGCCTTGGGGAAAACCTCTCGGTTCCCCTGTATTGTCTAAACCCAGACAAGACCCAAACCTGACTCTGCTTAACTCTCGGGATCAGACAAAATGGTCATGGGTAGAACACACTCTGTGTGTGTGCCAACATGGTGATCCCCATCACAATCAGCAGGCAGGTCCCAAGGGTACCCAAAGGCCATTCAAAACCTTCAGAACTCTCAAATGATGCTGCTGTACTTGCTGGCTCTCTCACCACCAGCTTCTCTTTTTCTGAGTCCAGATCTTCCTCCTCTGCCTTGCTGGAAAGCGCTGCGGGGTCTCCTGCATCCTCCTGGGGCTCAGGCTCGCCGGGCTCGGCAGGCTGCTGCTGGGGGATGCTCTCGGCTGCCGCAGGGCTGGGCTCGGCCGTGGGGCTCGGCTCCGCCGCCCCCTCCTCCCGCTGCTCAGCAGCCGCCTCTGTCCCGGGCTTCGGCCCCGCTCCCGCCGCCGCTTGGTCCCCGGGGCCGCTCTCCCGGGCCGCTTCGGCCGCCGCCGGCTCCCGGGGCCGCTCCCCCTCGGCTCCCCGCAGCCTCACACAGACGGACGCGAGGACGAGGGCCAGGACAGTGAAGAGCAGCGGGACGGCCAGGTACAAGTCCATGGCCACGTCCATCCCGCCCTGCTGCCGGAGCCCGCCCGCATTACAAGCCATTACCATGAAGTACAGTGAAACAAGAACCTTAGCCCAAGGCCCACACTTGATAAACACTAACACTCTAAGTGTTTACTGTAAGTAAGCTACAGCATACTGAAGCTGTGACATCAAGAGAAACAACTTTGAGAGCCAATAAATCAGCATTGTGCCTTGGTCAGATCTGTTGTTATCTCAACCCTTCAAGCCCCACGTTGGGTGCCAAAAAGAACTGTCGTGGTTTAAGCCCAGGCCGTAAATCAGAGCCACGAAGTCCACTTCCCCCCCCACCTTTCTTCCCTCCGCTTCTGGAGGGACGGGGAGGAGAATCAAAAGAATGCAACTCCCATGGGTTGAGATAAGAACAGTTTAATAACTAAGGTATAACACAAATCACTACTGCTACCACCAATGGTAATAATGATAAAGGAAATAACAAGGAAGAGAATACAACCGCTCACCGACCGGTACCTCACCCCCACCCCGCAGTGATCCAGCCCTTCCGGGGACTCTCAGTTCTACCTCCTGGGCATGACGTGCTGTGGTATGGAATACTTCTTTGGCTAGTCTGGGTCAGGTGCCCTGTCCTCGCTCCCCCCTGGCCTCTCCTCCTCCCTGGCAGAGCATGAGACTCACAAAGTCCTTGGTCAGTCTAAACATCGGTGTTATCTGCTCTGTTCCCAGGCCGAAAGTCAAAAACACAGTGCCGCAACAGCTACTAAGAAGGAGAAAAACTGACTGCTACTGCTGAACCCAGGACAACTTTAGCAACACTTTCAAATGCAGTAAGCCAGTGAGCTCAAAAGTGATGGTTCATAAAGTTGTTAGGACAAGAACTACTGGATAAAGCTACCAGATAAAATACATCCAGTAGATAAGCTTAGGAAAGTTTGTTCTATTGTGATTCAGATTCTGCAAGATCTCTTATCTATTTGCTTATGTGCAGGTTGCAGAGATGAGTGAGAAAATGTAAGTACTTACTTAAGTATCTTCTATAAAGGAGCTAGTATTCTTTATCGGCATGGAAGTGAATGGAGAGCCTACTAGTACTTAGGTTGGTGCCTGCTTGGCTCCCTGGTTGTTCTGTGACTTACATGTAATGCACCCAGCTGCTAGTGACAAGTTTCTTCATCACAGATGATGCTCTCAGAAAATGTTCAGCTCAGTCTTAGCAGAGAGTGTGATGGAGCTGCTCAGCCATGGGAACTGGCCCACCTTCTTAGCCTGCAGGGCTTCATGCATGTCAAGTTCAAATGTGTCTTGGTGGGAGAAGGCAGCTCTGACTGCTGGTCCTCATTCCTGTCTTCTAGATGTTCAAGTTGATGTTCAAGTACTTGATCAGGTACTTGATCAAACAACCGTAGGAATGGAAATAAGCACAGAATGAGGGTCAGCAAGAGGAATCTGGCTTCTACCTCTCCTCTTCCCCCAGTTGCCTTTTGTCTTGTGCCCTTCATCTGTCTCTTGTCACATTTTCCTGTTGTTGACAGCAATAACACATTAACACTACTACTTCTGCTGTCAGTAGCAGAACATCAGAGCTAAGTCTCAGAAAACTGATTGGGTCAACAGTAGGTAATACTGGGAGAATATGAATTAAAGCACATCTATCTGACATATAGACAGATATGCAATTAGGGACCATTAAGCTGAGCGTCTCTACTTGTGATGCAGTTGTGATGAAGTTTGAAGCCAGCTTCTGTAATCTAATTACATTCACTAATTATATTAAGAGGGTGTTATAAAGGCAATAATTCAATCACTCAAAAGCTAGAAAGTACTAGCATTTAGGTTGTCTCTGTGATCCAAATTTCATATTATACAGCATTCACCTATTTATTTTAAATGTATTTTTTAAGTCCCTTTAAGAACTGAAATCTAAACACAAAAGCAGGACTTAGAGGCTAAATGTAGGCTGAAATCCTCCTTTCTTCTGCTATCCCAGCCCACATGGTGTACATAATGAGATTTGCTCAAGCCCCCCAGTGACACCCTGACACCCCTGACAGCTTTCAGATACCTCCAGCCACCTCTTTCTTCACCTTCTGCTGCTGCTTTCTAAAACAACATTCCATCAGCACCGTGGCTCACTGAGCCAAACAGCCTCCTTATAGAAATCAGTTCCTACTTGCAGATTTCTATTCTAGTGGACCCTCATCAGGATTTCTCCCTCCCACTTATACACATGCAGGCACCCTCTGTGGCAGGTGGAATTCAAAGTCATCGTTTAACACTGGGCTTTTGCAAACTTTGGTTGCTGCCTAGTAAAAGTAGAAATAAAGAGTAGAAATCCCACTGTGTTCAGAGCCCAGGGCCTGGGCTTGCCCAGAGTGGCAAGTCTAGAACAGCAGTCACCACCAGATCGAGAAGACAGCGATGTGCAAATCACTTAGAGGGAAAAATCATCACAGATTACTACCCCTGAACTCACAAAGCTTCTGTCTACATTGCAGCCACAGATGTAATTGCTGCATATGCCGGCATACCTGAGCAGGCTTAACCTCACTAATTCAATAATAATAGTGAGTTCAAACAATTCAATAGCAGCAACAACAGCAGTGAAGATATAACAACATAAACTTATCTCCATGCCATTTTCCAGGCAGCCAGGGTCTCAGATGATTTCAACAGCTTGAAGATACCAGGACATAGGTTTCAATGCATTGTTATAACCATACCTGTCTAGTAAATTAAAGCTAGCTCATATGTGCACTACAGTGCATATCTCAGATTTTATCATGGGTATAAGAAATAGCATGTTTTAAGAATGCCATATACCATTTACCTGTCCCTGACTATGATTATGACAAATCAAGTGTGAACACTGCTGATCAATCAGACAAGTCATGATTTAATTTTTTCAGGTATAGCTAAGTGCCAGATTTCAGTAAGATACAACGACGTGAAAAATTTAAGGAGTCTATGCCACTACTTTGCCAAGCTCATTAAAGCTGACTATTGTGAAGTAACTCTCTCTGAATTAAAAAAACCCCAAACAAATAATCCTTTGTAAACAGAAAAAAAGAGCATCCTAACACACAAAACCTCAATATTTCTTTGGAGGGGAACTCTTGTATTTTTTAAATAAAGTCCCTCAGAGCAGCTCAGACTTAGACTTCAGGGATACAAAGTAAGGATACTTTTTCATTTCACAAAATAAAGGCAGACCACTTAGTTACCCAGACCTGTTCTTCAGCATTCATTAAGCTGCAAATGTTGAGGTTCAGAGAACATATCAGTCACCTTGTAGTCTAGGATGCCTAATTGCTCTATGCAATTTTATTTGCCCTGCTTAATGCAGTATGTCAATTCATGACATACTGATTCAACTTCTAGAAGTAATTTTTTTTTTCCAGTTCATTTAAATTATAGTTTAGGCTGAACATTCTTGAAGGAGATGTCTATAAATTATCTCTGCTTTCAGTAAATCTGTGTTCAAAAATACAATGTAAATCAAAAATGCTTACTGATTTTGTTTGATTATTGATTTAAACCTGCTCTGCTTCTGGAAAATGTAATTACCAAAGTTGAATTTGGCCAGATCCACAGAGGATTACATAGATTCAAGTGGTAAAGGAAAGAATTCAGTCTCCTAGATCAATGATGGAAATGTGTTCTTTGATAGTGGCTCCAAAGAAAAGCCCAACAGCATTTCAGTGTCTGTTTGTCCTTCTAGCCGTTTCCCAGAGGACAGCAAGTATCAATGACTTTCTGGGTTCTTTCCAACATGGTATCTCATCAAAATACGGACCAGAGTGATGCTGTTTGAATGAAAAGGAGGTCAGATTAGGTATCAAGCTGAAATGAATGTCTGCATATGAATGCCTTGTACACACACTATGCATATCCTGACTGCATACTTATCATCCTCCAGAGGCTGTTTTATCTTTCCTGTACACTCCAATATGAACTCCAGCAGAAGGAGTCTTCTCTGGAGGCTCTCAGGATAGGGTTACTTCTGGACCATCTCTGCCAGCCTCAAACCTCTGAAGTAGAGACGAACAGAGACCCAGGCCCTGCACAAAAAGAGGATTTAAATGAGGATCGCAGTTTAAATTGTGATTATTCAAATGACTCCTGCATGTTGCCCAAGAAGGAGGTGGCCCCCTTATATTTTATACACTTGGGAATCAACCAGGTCCTTCGGAGATGCATTTTGACTAAGTTGCTGCCAACCATAGGGTTTCCTATGGATGGATTTTGCCAGACCAGCAGATTAAAAAGTTTTAAACCAAAAGTTTTTAATGTTTTTTTTTTTTTTTTTTTGACTACCAAAACACGAATTCACTTGTCTTTAATAAATGACATAGTCCTCTTGGCAGTTAAATTTATTTGCCCTAAAAGATTTCAGCACTGATCAAATAAGAACTTTTTGCTGATACATTCCTGAAGGACAACAGTAGGTTTGTAGGAGGATTTGAAAGATTATGTGCGGGATTGTGAAACAATTCCAGGATAACCCCAAATACACATTTTTGAGTGATGACAGCCTCAGGGCAGAAAACATGGTGGGATGCTTTCTTTTTATTACAAATCTTCAGCTCACTTTCTATGGGGGAAATGGAAGTCTCTGAGGGGTTTCTCTTTCCCAAATAATTTAGGTATGCTTGCAGTCCTCCTTCTGATAGAAGCTGTTTGTTTTCCACTTGTTTGCACTGCTGAGCAATTAGTGGGTTGAAAAGTAAGTTGGGGCCAGCAAGGAACCCATCTTCACTTGCCCTCCTCTGTCTGATTAGGTTGCCCAATCCTTACCAATCTCAGCAATCTTTTTGGCAGTGCAGTGAGAAAATCAGGAATCTTTGGACAAGGATTTGGAGGTCTGCCCAGAGAATTAGATTGGGAGCAAATGGCAGGCTGCTGAGATTATTTGCTGCTAAAAGAAAGCTCGTATTTATTCAGGATTGACCGACAAACCCTGTGCTGCATGCAAAGTCAGGAAGGTGGGATTTGTTTGCTTTTTTTCTTCAAGGCATACATTTGAGAACCTTTCCCTCTCTAAACCCTTGCCTCATGCAGCACCTATGGAAAGAGACTCCTGTGAGGAGCTGAGACAAAATTGATGCATCTCTGCTGGGACTTCCCGGCGAACAAAAAGCAAACATGTGCTATTACCGTACTTGATCAGTGGCAGGGGAAGATGTCCCTGCTCACCCGGCAGCTGGGGTTTTCTCCCTCTAAGCTCTTGGCCAAGAGGAAACAGCTTGCAGCCCATGTGGCACTTCAGCACAAGCGGTAAACATCACATTAATGTTCATAGGGACCCAATGACCTGTCACTGCAGGTTTGGCAGCACTGCCTGAACTGCCCCGGCATCAGCAAACTGTGCAGTGGAAGCAGCTGGGAGGACTCAGGGACAGCTTGCCTCTGCCCCTGGGGACTGCATGGGCTGGGGGAGAGTGAGAAGGGGGGATCACCAGTGGCCAAGCCATCTCTGCACCCACCCTGTGAAGGAAAGACAAAAATGAAATAAGAAGTAGCCCCTGTGAACAGGGAAGCTTGGAGCAAAAGGGGAGCATATTGGTGTGCACACATGGGCCAGGAGGAGTGGGGAGATACCAGGCAGGTCCTATGTAGACATGGGTTGGTAATCCCCTCCCTGAAGCGCAGTAGATACTGAAAGCTACTCCTGGCACTCCACAGAGAATCAGCCTCTGTAAAGCTGCCCCAGGGCTATAGCTTTGCAAAAATACATGCTTTTGCACTTTCTCCTTTTTCTTCCTTATTGTCATTGTTTCCTTAAATTAGGGACTCAACATTTTGCACAGGCACATGGCCTGGAAACCTGCTCAGTTTGGCCGTAGCCAGGATAAGGATAGTTGCAGGGAATGGCTGACTGGAGCAACCTCAGCTTTGTTCCCCAAACAGGTGCTGAGGAAAACTCAGTTGTTTTACCAGCATGGTGGTGTCAGGAGATTTCCCTTTTTCCCAGGAAGAAGCTCAAACACACCCCTGGGCAAAGCCACGAAGCCTGCTCTACACTGACACCAGTATGTGTTGTTTAAAAAGGCAGGGGAAAGTGCAGAAAGTAGCAGGCGTAAAGAATCATGGTAAAGCACCTCATGGCTCCTGCTAGAGGATGCTGGAACTAACATGACAAACACATATATATGCATATCTCCAACCAGAGTGCACAAGCAAGATTTACACCCTGCTGTGTGGGAGTTACATTTCTGGATATTCTTCTGAAAGCCTCTGCTGAAAATGATGCAGGAACATTGGGGAAGAAATGTGTTGTCTGGAAAGATATGGGTGTCCTTTTTTTAATCTTCTGTTTCTGAGATATGTAGGTAATGCTAATGTGATAGGACAGCCTTCTGGACTTGCCTTTTTGCTAGAACGCTCTTAGAAAATTATCTGACAGGCATCTTCCACATTTTTTGCTTTTTCCTGTTAAGGCAGCTTCTGTAGTCCTTTAAAATCTTCCCGCTGCAGAGAAGCAAGGTGCCCAGGGGTTTTGGCCTCCAGGGAAGAGACAAAGGTCTATTCAGAGACTACTCTTTGGGAGAAAAAAGCAAAGGAGGGAATTACAAATCAATGACTGGGAAAAACTCCAGATAAAAGAAGCAGTTTGACCATAATATTTAAGGTTGATATTCCCCGAACCATTTTATGATTCCGAGTACCTCACTTCTTGGGTATTCCACCAGAGAAGTCTTTGGAGGCCTTACTTTCAGAGCATAAGCACTTGGCATTTCCTGAAAATTATGTCTCCATTAACATATTTCAAGTGGTGCATGAAGAAAGGGAGTTACTGAAGAATGACTGGGCCGAGATATTCTTTAGTGACTTAAACTGGTCAGACAAAACATATTGTCATACTGAGACACATCTCTCCAAGGATTTTGAACGTTTTTTCTATCTCTGAAAGCAAGATTAAATAATAGCATATCTGAAATCTTACACTGCACTTCAGTTGTGTCATGAAAGATAGAACTCATATTTGATATTAATGGAGCAGGTGAAACATGAAATGACATTTCTTTAATCTTTAATGAAATTTCTGGTTTTAGCATTTAGCTCATCTGTTCAATGACACAGAATTGCTAATAATATCACTGGTTTTGAAGGATTCATTCACTACAGGCAGCCTGATTTTCTGAATCTGTAGGAGACTGTTCAGGTGCTCCAATGATGCATGAAAATAATAATAATAACAAACATCCTGTGTCCTTGAAGCCCAGTGAGCAGAATTGGAAAGGTATAATTAAAAAAGAAAAAAATCACCCAATAAGCCACCACCCTGGTAGTTTAGAAAACAACACACAGTAGTTTAGAAAATAATAGTTCCCAAGAATTAGCAGGAGCAATGGGGTCTCAGGAAGTCTTCAGCTGAGCCTGCTTTATAGCTTGGAATAATACCTGGACTTTCAACACTGAATTGTGCTTTCTATAACAAACCAGTGCTTTGCTGAATGACTCAGTTGATTTAAAATTTAATAACTGTTTTGTAAAACCCATGAAATGGGAAAAGTTACTAATGAATCTACAAATTTTGGGGAGAGTAGACTTTTCTCATGAGGATGTATAAATAAAGATGAAAATACTATGTGTGATAAAAATTTTTCTACCAGTTTTTCTGTTGATTCTTCCATTTTGATTTCTCTCCACATCCTAGCTGCTTCACTGGATTGCTGTTCCAGAGCAGGGCATCAGGAAGAGCCTCTTGACTGAAGAGACAGAATAGAGGCAAAAGGAGGTCCTGAGGGGAGCGCAGGGAAAGCTCCCCTCACTGCAAGACCTAAGTGCTCACCATGAGCACTGGCCAGGAAATGGAGTTACAGAGGCAAAACCAAACACATATTTTCTTACAGTTCCCCCAAATCCTTTCCATAAACCCTTTCTAGCCCAGCCTCTTCGGGGCTGAAGTAGATTATGCAGTCTCTTAAGGTCATTCCTACTTTGATTTTTCATTATTTCATCCTAGAATTTTCCTTTTTCTTTTTTTTTTTCCCTGGGGTCACAGTGCTGACCTTCTTAAAACAGAGGAATGCTGAAGTACTGCACAAGAGATGCAGTTATTCTTCCAAAAGTCAGAGATGCTCCCCAGTACCCATTAAAGCTAGCTGGTAATGGAGCTAATATAAACCTTGGCTATTCTCCCAGATGTCCTATTAATAGAAATTCCCCTCTGAGTGGGTAGCTGATACTGGGAATCTGCCAGGTGATTTCCATTATAAAGAGCAATTGGCTACGATATCCTTGGTGGAGTCCTGCTTGTCTTCCTCAGAGCACTATTGTGATGAGCAAGAGGAGGCCCTTTCTCCACTCCCTGTTTTCACCTTTTGTTATTAGCACTTTCCCAAGTTTCTGTTTTTTTCAAGGTCTCTCCAAAACCTGCTTCTTTTTGCTTTCCAGTTGCAGTATTTTTTTGCACACATAATGCTGCAAAAATATTCACCCTCTTGCCCTTGAACCAGCTCATAGCAAACATCCCAAACTTGCATAGCCAAGCTGGGGACCAGTGCTCTGTGTGGTTTGGTGTTGGCAGGTGGTTTTTTCCTTTATCTGCCTTGTTTTACAGAGGATCTGGCTCACTTCCTCCACCCATTCTAAGGGAAGAATAGCTAGTGAAGCATGGAGGGCAGCTAGTAAACCCTCCAGGTTGCAGTGGTCAGAGACAAATATGCATGAGCTAGTCGCAAGAGCCACAAGTGTGTAATTGCATAGCCATTTAAACACAGCTTAAAAATACCAGTGTGAACATTAGGTCTTGGGCAACCTTAGACAACTTGACCAAGCTGTGATGACAACATTAAGCCACCTGTAAAGTAGCCTCACTTTGGGCTGCTCCAAGGACAAAAACTGCTCATACCTGTAAATGCCTCCTGACCTGTCTGTTGCTGCAAGGCACGACTGTCTGTGCTCTGCAGAAGACCTGGGAGGTTGGGGTTTCTTTCCCAAGAACTGGTGTCATCAGGACCCTACTGAGCTGCAGATGGGGTTGTTGAAGTCCTCCTTCATTGTTGTGGCTCTTCTGCCAGCACCAGCCACAGGGATAGGTTGAAGAGCTCTCCTCAGGCCTCTTAGTTCATGTTTCCTTTCTGATTTATTAATACTAGCTCAGATTTTAATTTTTAAGATGTGCCTCAGTAGTACCCAGAATCACATTTTCTGCTAAAGTCTTCAGAATTCACCCAGAAACCTTATCAGAGAGCACCAGGCAGAGTGCCTGCTTAGCAGAACTCACCGCAGGTGCATCTGACTGCTGCCATTTGCAGGACGTCTGAGCCGTGCCTCAGCAATTTCAGATGACATGTATATTTAATCTATGGCAGCATGTTAGCAGATCAGACTTAGATTAATCAGGCTGAAGATAACTTTTGGACCTTTTCCACAACTAGGTCAAAGTTTAATAAGGTAGATATTGTTCTGGGCTACAACACTAGGAAGCACTCGGTAACAGGTGAAATTTTCAGGGACATCAGCCAAGGAAATACCATAATAATATTAAGGGATACAAAGTGAAGGGTGGAGGGAAGGGAATGTGTGTATCTACATGTGTGTGCACAAAAGAAATTCAAGCTTTTCAATTTGCAGAAATCATTAATTTCCAGTGACATTTTCTCTAGTGTTAGAGCAACAAATATGCAAATTTCCTTTATACTAAAATATTCTCCTCTGTTTCCTTAGTGTCATAAAATCAGTCCTGCCCACTGATATTAATACAGAAAGCTACAGCTAAAATAAAAACGCAGCTGTTCAAAACCAAAGAAAACTCCCCACATGTCAAGAATAGGCCTTATGTTTTGAAGCTTGGTGATGCTTGGAATAAGTAATAAAATGCACAGGAATTAATTCCTCTAAAAATAGAATAGGTCACATTTAGGATTTCTAATGTAAAATGTGACTGTGATTATTAACGGAGCACTTCTTTTCAGTAAATTAAAAACTGAACTAATCTTAATAAATCAAAGGAAACATTAAAATGCTCTTCAGTGTCTACCATTGTCCCTTGGAAAAAGGCTCTGAAGCACAATTATACACACAGATTCTGATGAGAGGAAAATCTGATTGAAATTCTAAATAATATTTAGGAAATTCTTCATTATTATGCTTACGTAATGCACTTACAATACCAGAAGAGTTAGTGATGAAACCTCTCTTTACAGTAATTCAAGAAAACGAAGTCACTGGTCTCCAAAATGAGAAGCAAATGTGCCATAACAGCAGACAGCTGATACGCAGGCTGAGATCTTGCCCCTATTGAAGCATTCACCATCAAATTGTCACGGCCCAGATTAACATTCAAGGTCAGTATTAAAGTTTATCTTGGTTTTCACTTGAACTACTCTAAGTAAAAAATGTCAAGAAAAGATGCTTTGGGTTTTTTGTTTTGTTTTTTTTTTTTTTTCTCTTTGCTCCTGTCACGGGTTAGTGGAGGATTCTGATATTCTTCCAAGCAGAGAACATGCTTTCAGGGCCCTATTACAATGAACGTAATATACATGGATGGGGAATCCAATTTTCCTGCAGCAGGCAGCTCTTTCAGCTCTTGCTTTTCAAGCTAATGACTCAGTAGCAGCCCTGCTCTTCATCTCTCCTCTGAAGAGCAGCTTTGGCAACCCCTGCTAGAAGCTGCACTGATGATGTTCCACATCTCTCCCAGAGGCAGGATTCATTAGCTTATTACAGGAAAAAAATGCACTCATTCTTCTGAAGGTTATTTAGCTCATCATAGACATTTGTCCATGCTGTTCTTGTTCGTCTCCCACAAAAGGAGCCATACGAATCTCCCCTTTGCCCTCTAAACACTAGCTAAGAGGACATCTTTAACCACACAGTGGCAGGCTTTTTCATTTCCAGACTCTCATGCCTCTTCATAACATCTCTGCCTGACAATGCGGAGAAAGGAGGAGGAGGTAGCATCTCCAGTGTCAAATCAATGACTACTGCTCTAATTTTCTCTCTGGTAATTCCTGATAAAGACTCTCTGTGTTTCCACATGCAACATTATGATTTCGTCCTGTTTGCAGCACGTGCATTATCAAGCATTTTGCAGTAGGGTCTTCATTTTTATTAGGGAGATTGCACCCAGAAGACAAGACAAGACTGAAGATATTCTATAAATCCATATTTTAGACTTGACTTTTCTTTGATGAGGTTTCTTGCTTTGTGTTAGTCTGATCTGCGGAGCACTCTGTTCTTGTCCCCACCGCTGCCCTGCTCTGTAGCCATTACTGGGCCACTTCTTATGCTTGGAGATCCCCTTTCCCATTTCCCCTGGGCTGGTCCTGTGCAGGGCCCTGTGCACAGTGGGCTCTCACCTCAGAGCAGGTTTGCAGAGCAGCCCAAGATGGTGTCTGCATTGACTGGCTCATTCTCACATCTTCCACTGCGAGCACCCTTGAGCTGCCTCTCTTCTTTGCACCAGCCCTTGTGCTGCTCATATCCCTCACTGCACTCTTCTGGCACCTGGGTCAGTTAAATCAGGCAATGCCCAGGCTACTGTGAGGACACATCTTCACGTGAGGGTCTTTGACGTTGCTGCAAATACCAATAATACATTGGATCTAGTTTCCGTTGCTTGCATTGGCATAGCTCTTTTCTCTTTTTGGAGTAAAAGAAAAATAGACAAGATGTTTTCCAAGTGCTGCAGTAGTTCTCAAACTACTTCTGCAGTCACAGCTGCAACCCCATTGAACATCTCAGGGGGTAGAATAGGCTTAATGTGCCAGTAAAGAGGTCTCTGAGCAGCACTGGAGCCAGATACATTCGCAACATGAGGAGCTTCAGGATGTGCTGTAAGCCTAACCTGTGAGCCCTAGAGGAACTTCAGTCCCGGTTTTAGGCTCTCAGCAGGGAGGAGAGGCATCCTTGCACATGTAGTCCTTCTCCCACAGCAAGCATTGGTGGTGCAAGCTCTCTTCTCTGTTCTCATCTCCCTGCTTGGGAGCCATGAGATGCTGTGTAATGACAGTCAAAGTTGTTTTCCAAAGGCACGTGTGGCTTGCTGTGCTCCAGGGGCCCTTTGTGGCAAGCAAAGGGGATTTGCAGTTGAGAGAAGGGAATTCTCCAGGAGCCAAGGAATAAAGATGTGATTTCCAGACATGTCCAGCTACAGTCCTGACCCTGTGATGGTCAAGGGTAGCACTTTTGATCATCTTGGGAAAAGGAAAGGGAGGTTGGAAATCTGTGAATCCTTCAACCCCCCTGTGTAAATGCATTTTCTCTATGTGCTGTTGAGGGATATATTGCCCCTGTACAACCTCAGAGTCTTGCCATTTTTCCTGGGCAGTGGGAAGAGGGGCAATACATCCAGCTGCCATCTTCTTGGCATGGCACATGCTGTCTGCCATCCCCAGCAACAGAAACTGCCCCTACAGAAAGTCAGATTCAGGTCTTACATTAAGCTGAAAAAGCTGGTTTTGAATCAGTTATACAGCTGTTCAGATGACTAGAAAGGATTTAATATAATTTGTCCCAGTAAAATCCCAGTTTTTAGCACAAGTAAAATGCTGTCAGGATCCCCAGCATTCACTGCTTTTTTATTAATATTGCTTCACAGGGTTTATCCATAGCAAAGATATTAATTTGGCATGTTTGTTTCAGTGGGAACTTAAAGAACTGAGTGTATGCATTTCACAAAGTCAGTTTTCCTAATTATTATTGAAGATGCTTATTTTGACTCAAGTTTCCATTCCTCCTTAGAGGATACTGAAGAGCTAATCCACTCTGAATATTTTCCCTCCCACATTATTTCTAGTGCTTAGCATTGGAAACTTATCCTTCATTAAGGACCGATATAGGATCTATTGAAGTCAACGAAGTACTTCTTATTTATTTATTTATTTAAATTTTTTCTTCTTCCTTTTTTTTTTTTTTTATTTTTGTTTTCATTCTCCTTTTGATTTCAGTGAGCACTGCATTGGAATTGAAAGTATATTGGCTAGATGAGTTTATCTGGAACTGGTGAAACTCTTGTTCTGCAGCTTAGCCCTAAATATGATGACTTCTCACGTTTTCCCTGCAAAAGTAGGAAAAGCATCTTCAAATGGCATAAATATCTTCTTTTTCTCTTTCTGTCAAACAAGAGTAGATTAGTTTTTAAACTAAAATCTGTAAGGAGAATTTTTGGAGAAAGCGTTACTTTGCTCAGGTTTTTCCCCCAGGCAGGAGCTCCACTAGGCAGCCTTGGGTTTGGTTTTCTGGTTTTCCAAACACTGCAAGACACAAACTTCTATGTCAAAAAGCATTAGAACGAATTACTTCGCAAGTTTGGTGGAAACCTGTTTTCAACTCTTACTATATTATAAATAATGAAAATGAAAGCATTAATTGAAATTATTTTCATGATTCTTTGTTTAATGCAAAGCTCATCCTACAGCTTTTAGTATTTTGTTCCTTGTCATGTTCTAATTTTTAAAAGAATAAATATTAGAAAGCTGTGCATATGCTATTTACACCTACACATCAAATGTTATTTCTTTCCATATTTAGAAATATATTCTAAATATAGAAATATCAATATTGTGCTGAGTTAGAACTTTGGAATAAATTCAGGAAATACGACTTCCAGGTGATGCAGAATCCTGGTGCTGAGCCAAAGATACCACTCCAGCCCAGCGAGAGCCCTTCCCAGGAGATGCCCATGCCTATAATCGCAAAGATTAGTTCCGGGTTCCTTACAACCTTTTTGATAACATTAGCTACGGTTCGCCCTTACTCTTCACCTCTGTAGCACAAGAAAAAATCTGACCCCATAGGCATCATGGATTCTGGAGTTGTCTCTCAGCAGTTATGAATTGCCAGTATCTCATAATGGAGACTGTCGATGAAAATGCCAATGATTCAGCACATCACAAGTGATGCCTCTGTTGCCTGAAAAAACCCAAGGAAAAAGAAACAGAGAAGAGGATCAAAAAAAGATTTCTCATCTCACATTGCACCTTTTTCCCCCCACTTTCCTCCTACTGCAACGTAGTTTTTATTAAAGGTCTGTTTTATCCAATAGGCTTTGTCACAGCCCATGACAACATCTGTCTGGTGAGAGATGGCTAAAGCTTTCTTCTTGAGCACTGAATGGTTCAGTACTCAGGTCCAGCCTGTAACAACACGGTGCCAATGGCCTGACCTGATGTTGCATCCTTTAAAGAGATGTTTAAAGTTTTTTAAGCTTTCTTTATAAATTAGAAGTCATAATAACTGTTTTATAGCTAAATGCAAGTACTTAAATTCCCTAAGGGTTTTATTTTATCTTGCCATCTAGAATTGTAACCCGCAGGTTTGCCCATACATCTGGAAGCTCTTCAGAATTAATCCTGGGTCTCTTTCCTTCCATCCTGCTGTGTCTCCTGCTCCATGAAGGCTATTTGTTCAGGACTTACTTTGTAAGCCATTCTTTTTCCTTTTGCAATGGTGTTGAAATGAAACTGATTCATTCTTTAATTCTACTGCTGCTCTGAGTGCAAGGTGTCCAGTTTTGGAGTATTGTTTCTCTGATAACCCTACTGAGCATTTGTTTAGGAAAGTCATGTCCTTCTGTAAGTACTGCTACCCTTGTTATTTGACTTTTTATCTGCAGGCAGTTTCTCAGCCAGTATAAAACTTTCGGCTGCCAGCCACATTCTTTGAGGAAAATATTAATATTACTAATATACCAGTATACTCTGGTATCAAACCATCTCTGTGTGACATAATTCAGAGGCCACTGAGCAGCACGCTGAGAACTCTTCTGTATCATGTGGCTGTTCCTAACTGCTGTGCTTGGTGGGCTTTGTCCATTTGTATGCATTATTTATGTCCAAAATTTAGTCAGATAATTTCAAGATTCACAACTAATTGCTGTGCAGCTATAAATTTTGACTGTCCTCAAGAAGAGAGACACCTGTATTTTGCACACAGATTACTCCCTGACTGGACCCAAATGTATATACAAGGCAACAACAGAGTAATCTCATGGATACTGTCAGCATACCTCAAATCTGATCAGCAGAATATTTTAGCAGACTATTTAGTCAATGCTAACAGCCAAGTAAAACATGGAAGGGAATTTTTGATGTGGGTGCTGAAGGCACATAGGCTTCACCACAAGAAGAGAGGTACAAACATCCCTCAGCTGAGAACTGGTTTGCATTGCTATTGCAGTGGTCTGCAGTCGTAGGGGAGCGCTTTGAGCCATAGGCTCTGACAGTCATTTGCAACACATCTGGGGACTGAGGATTAACATTAATCCTGCCATTATACCTTCATTTAAAACAGAGCTTTTGGAACAAGGTGCTTGTAAAAGCAAGTTCTGACTGTTTATGTACCAATGAAGGCTTCTAACTTCCCACACAAACACAGTTTACAGCTGAGTGTCCTCACCCTGCCGGAGCTCATAGGACTAGGATTGCACTGGGGTTTTCTTCTACTTTATTATCCATTAATCAAATGCCCTTCCACTTTAAAAAGGAATAAAAGCAAATCTTACACTATTAAACATATATATTACAATATTTGTGTCAAAATCTTATTTTGCAAAGCAGAATAGTTTAAACAGTTGTCTTGAGTTCTCACTTTTTCACCCTTACAGGGCTGTCATTTATGTCTGGATCCACAGTCTCAAAAAGATCAAGATGACTGTTGCCAATTCTGTCACAGGTGTAGGTGACAGAAGAGTCTACAGAGCTGAGGAGGGTATGGGGAAATAGCATGCACAACTGGCTTTTTACTATTAGTTTACATAGATGTTTAGTAATCAGATTTGTCAAGATCTCTAGATTCACTCCCTTGTCCTGGTACTGGAACAAAGCCTAGTGGTTACAGGAATCTGTGTAGAGAGGGATGGGACACAGATACACAGGGACACAAATGCACGCACACACACAAATACTGGCTTAGCAAAGCTGTTGTACCTCTTAGCAAAAGCAAATGAGGAGCAAATGCAAATGTTTTGCAAGTTCTGTCATATCCTAGCCACATTTCTGATATGGTCCTTGACACGGTATGGAACACCTCTCCTATGAGGAAAGGCTGAGAGATTTGAGGCTTTTCAGCTCCAGGGAGATGTTATTGTGGCCTTTCAATTCTTAAAAGGGACTTACAAGAACGATGGGGTGAGGCTTTTCAGCAGAACCTGTTCCAATAGAACGAGGGGTAATGGTTTTAAACTGAAACAGGGGAGATTCAGGCTGGATATTAGCAAAAAAATTCTACAGTGAGGGTGGTAAAATACTGGAACAGTTTGCCCAGAGAAGTGATGGACACACCATCCCTGGAGGCGTTCATTTTATATTTCTGTGCTTTCAGGGGCTGCAACAGCATAGATAGATAGATAGTGTGCTATGTCAGGTCGGCCGAAAGTTGCTTTTAACCCTCTTTCTGCTGCACAGTTCTCCTGCTGAAAGTGAAGAAGAGACTGAAGAAATGTTGGTACCACATTTAGCTTTATTGAAATTGAACAAATACCATTTTTTAATAAACCCTTTTACAGCAAGTGTAAAATTTTAATGTTTGATTCATCTTATGTTACAGGTTGTCTCTGTGTAAGCAAAAATACCATCTTTTTTTTTTCTTTTTTTTTTTTTTTTTTATTTTCTACTTTAAAACACGTAGCAAGGATTTGAATAATGCAGATCTGGCACCAAAAGGTAACAGGTTCTGAAAATCACAGTACAGTTTTAAAATTCTTAGGTTAATTAATGATATTTAAAATGATAGCCACTTTGAGTAAAGATATAAATTAGAGGTCTGTAAACAAGTTGTGTTTACCTATAGAGCTATTGATTGCAGCTACAATGAGAGCAGTAATAGAAACTCAATGCTAAACTGAGCTACACCTTTGAGGAAACAAGTTCTTACTAAGTAGTGTGGTAACAGGGTAGCACAATAGGTAAAATACAATTTGGCACCTCAAGTTGCATGTAAAATCAGCAGAAATGAAATGAAGTAAGTGCACTGTCTTCCAACAAAAATAAACCAGTCGGTTTCACTGCTTTTGGAGTGTCAACTATCAAAGAAATCACATGACACACAAGTTCAACCCCAAAATTACAATTCTAGTAAAGCAAGATAATATTAAAATGCACACCCACAAGGATAGTAAAGTATAAATATTTTTTTTCTTTTTTTCTTTTTTTTTCTTCTCCCCTATCAGTAGAAATAATTTACAACCCACAAAAGGACTCCTTGGTGAAGCCACTAACTACAGACATGGTCATGGAATGTAGCTCAGTAGACTTGTTTCAAATAGAAAGGCAACATTATCCTGAAAAAGTTTGGTCCTCTTATAACTCGCTGTACTGTAGCCACCACAGTCTCTTGGTAGATGTTTTGGGAGAATTGTCTGTTTTCTGATTCTCTCTTGTTTTAAATATAATATCTTGGTGATAAAGCTGGGTAAAATTTGGCCCCATTTACAGGTGTCTGATCAATGTTGAATGTGGAAGAACAACACTGAGAGCACACAGGGGGAACCCTCATTGACTGGTCTCACAGCGTATTTTTTCATGCAATCACTTTTCCTTCTATACTTCTTTTCTTCTTTGTTCATTTTTGTCTCAGTGTCCTGGAGGGGAAAGAAACCCTTAGTCCAAATGACAGAAAGACGTTTCACTGTTTATTTACAAGTGGATCACTTTGGCTAAGAAGTCCTGGTGAACCAAAGTTGCCTATTTCTTGTGAATGTCCTCATGCCGTATAATTTTGTATGTAATCCAGTAAAAGATGTTAAAAATGAGGAAGGCGAGTGGGAACGCAGCACGGGATATTGTATCAATCCTTTTTGCACGGTCAACGAACTTCTTTTTGATGGAATCCGAATCCTTTGGTGGTGCTGGAGGTGGGTTGGGTGGGGTGGCCTTGACTGCTGTGCCATCTTTGACTTGGAGGCAGTGACCCATCCCATAGCCACTGAAATTGAATCGACTGTCACGAGTGACTTCATCTTCCTGGAGGATAAAGAAGACAAATAAGACACACATTACCTGTCTATTGAGCATGCCATACACTGGAGTAGTTGAGGTGTACCCCTCCGAAGCACCTGAGCAAATTATCCAGTTAAACTGTGATACAAAGTCCAGGTTTCAAAGACAAGCAAACAATTAAAACTCACACTAAAAATGCATGGAAATTAGATGACTGTTAGTGTTTGTGAATCAGAGCTTTAATTTTGCTAGCTATGACTAAATCAAGTGCCCTGAGGGAAGAGATCTGACGCCACAGGTTCCTCATTGCTCTCCTTAGGCTTGCTGTGGGAAGGAAACATGGTCATGTTGCTAGCAGGGAGTCTGCTCCAGCCTGGTTGAATTGAGAGATCCAGGGGCCCAGGCTCATGGCAATGTGTATCCAGTCTTAAATCTAACTGCAGCCTTGCACCTCTGTCTCTGATCTACAAAACAAGAGTCCCTCCTAGCTCACTGGAGTGCTCTGATGATTGTGTCAGAATGCTCTAAGTGCACTGGGCACTAGAATTTAGTGGTAACCGGGTGTCAGGTGCAATAGCAGAAGCTAATATAGGACCATCTTGCAGAAATCTATTTTCTCTCTTGTCTGATGGGTAATATTTGGTTTTGGAGATATGAGGAACTATCGCTGAACTTTATCACCATAACTGTGTGATGAAGGGTTTCTCTGACCATGCTGTTCAATTATCACTGCCATTTCTTCTGTCTTATCAGACAAGTAGCAGGGGGTTGGAACTAGATGGCCTTAAGGTCCTTTCCAACCCTCACCATTCTATGATTCTATAATAATACACAAGTTAACAGCTACTGACAGCCCTTGATAAAGGATTCAAAGCCAACAAAGATGCATCCTTATTCTTGTTCATTCTAGCTGGGATGAACTGCAGGTCCAGCAGCTCATCCTAGTTAAAGACCTTTTCTTCAACTAACAAATATTTCATTGTTGACTTAAAATGAACACTTCTTGGGCTCATAAAGAGCCCACTTCCTCACAGGCAGTACTCCCTCATATCTCTTGCTAAACCACAGCTTTCTAATCTTAACAGAAGATGAGAGACTGCAACAAAAAAAAACCCAAAACATCACAGTAGCAAGATATTGAATAAGGAGCACATTTGCTGAACTTGGGCATGGGGAGACAGGACAATTTATACCTATTCAGGATGTAAATCACAGCTTCTTCACATAAGCACCTCTTTCAATACTTGCATTTTTCTATCTCCCAGCTCCACAATTGGAATTTAATATATCAACAAACTTGCTCTCCTTACCTTGGAGCTGACACGCAAACGTGAATAACCAGTACTGTGTTCCAAGGCTAGCAAAAAAGAGTCACTCTGACTGCTTATGACATTGAGTACTTACGGAAGGAGGGTAGGCAGTAAACAGTGCTTTGGAGCCCCTGTCACTTCAGCCTGAGGACTGTTCTACAGTGTACCCATGAGTGGGTGAAAAATTGTGGTATTGCAAGGCTGTTTGAGCACTTACCCAGAGTTTATATCTCTTTCATTTCAAAAGCTCACCATCATTAAGAAAAAGATGCATGGTCCTCTCCTTTTTCAATTTTATTTATTTACAGTTTCAGACCTTCTGTGAAAACTCTGAAATTCTGCTTGTCCTACTGATCATAGCAGTGTGCGCTCGCAGCCCAGAAAGCCAACCTGGGCTGCATCAAAAGGAGCGTGACCAGCAGGTCGAAGGAGGTGATCTTGCCCCTCTACTCTGCTCCCGTGAGACCTCACTTGGAGTATTGTGTGCAGTTCTGGTGTCCTCAACATAAAAAGGACATGGAACTGTTGGAGCAAGTCCAGAGGAGAGCCACGAGGATGATCAGGGGACTGGAGCACCTCCCGTATGAAGACAGGCTGAGAAAGTTGGGGCTGTTCAGCCTGGAGAAGAGAAGGCTGCGTGGAGACCTCATAGCAGCCTTCCAGTATCTGAAGGGGGCCTACAAGGATGCTGGCGAGGGACTCTTCATCAGGGACTGTAGTGACAGGACAAGGGGTAATGGGTTCAAACTGAAACAGGAGAAGTTTAGATTGGATCTAAGGAAGAAGCTCTTTACTGTGAGGGTGGTGAGGCACTGGAATGGGTTGCCCAGGGAGGTTGTGAATGTTCCATCCTTGGCGGTGTTCAAGGCCAGGTTGGATGAGGCCTTGGGTGACATGGTTTAGTGTGAGGTCTCCCTGCCCATGGCAGGGGGGCTGGAACTAGATGATCTTAAGGTCCTTTCCAACCCTAACTATTCTATGATTCTATGATTATAAATATGTAAAGTATTTTAAAGGTGAACCCATTGAGACCTAAGTTCTGGATAGACCTGTAGGCAAGACTTCTCTCACATGACTTAACACAAAGTCCCCCAGTAACACAGGGCACTGCGTTCCTTGCAGTGCTTTCTCTTTTTCTGACTTTGAAGGATAAAATCCATGCCCAGGACACGAGAGGAGATTAAAAAGGGTAACAGATTTTCAGCAGCTGTGTTGCCATATGTACTTCATTCATTTTTAAAACATTTAATTTCTGTTACTCCTCAGAGATCTATGGGAGGAGAAAAAAAATGTACTGAGCTTAACAGGGCTTGGAGAATCTCAACTTCTGCTGTGCCCTGCTGGGTCACACCTTTGTCGTGTGGGGCTGAGCAATTCCTCTTCAATGTCACAGCCCTGCTTTTAAGCTTACAGTGTTGTAACTCGAGCAGGAAGCCATCCGAGTTTAGGGACAGGGATGCTTAAATCACATTCTTTCAGGTCTTCAGCACCCAACCTTTAGCTGTAAGGAGACACTCTTTTCCCAATGGGATTTTGAGCCCTGCTTTTCCCTCCACAGGGAGTTGGTTGTGCCACTTCTTTCTCAGAGAAAAACCAGAGGGAAGTGTGTCCCCTCCCCATGCTACTTTTTTATTTAGGACTGCAGTAGATGCTGATTTACACTGAATACAAGAGTTACAGCCTTCACCTGGGGTGTGAGAACATGGTCTGTTTCCTACTTTTCAAGTGCTCTGTTTCCTACTCTTCGAGTGCTTGAGCAGATCTGAATCTCCTTCTCGCCAATACATCTCTGGATGGGTTTTTTACCTGTTCTCCCAACATGAAGCTGTTCACTGGTTGAAAAAAAAGTGTGGGTTTAAGTAGCTTTTTTTCAACCTTTAACAGAAAAGCTTTTTTCTATGACTAAATTATTAATTAAGAGAATGGTACCATTTCTACCGTGCTCTTAACATAGTGGATATTTCTTTCTTTAACCTAGGGGCTTGGTGAACTACTGGGCAGCCTACCTAAGGTTCTTTCTTGTGGGGTTGCACAGTGACTCTTCATTCTCAAGGTCATATCATCAGTTCATATCATCTGACATACCCCTACCATGGAGACGCGTCCAAAGATAGTCTTCAACCTGTGCTGTTCACCAACTTAGTCGCTAGTACAATAGTCCAAATGACTTTGCAAACATCTCTACCATTACATTAATCAGATTGCACATCAAACTTATTCCTTTTAAACCAGACAGGATGTCACTTGCTTAAATTCTAGGCTATTTATGTTTTTTGCAGATTTTAAAACCAAAATCAAAGAGCAGCCAGAAGCCACTGGACATATACTGGAGTGGCAGAATCCACTGCCATTGAAGTCATAACTTAATCCGTCTATAGGGATGTGAAGTTAGTCTTGCATAATACGTAGTCATAACTCATCCTGTCCTTGACAAAGACATAGAGAAAAGGGTCACAAGCTAGGATGAGAAGCAGAAAATAAATACATAGCAAGATTAAAGTGTTCTTTTGCTGGTTTTCTCATGCATGTTTCCTGAGCATTATAGAAGAATTATCCTTTGAAAACGAATTACATTTCCTGAGGCTTGGGCAAATGCTTTCTACAGAGGAGTTTCAGCTGCATAGGTTTATGTGTATTATCTTATGGTGTCATAATGAACATGCTTAGGTGTTGGCTTTAAACAATTTTCATCAAACAAGAACTACATTTTTTCTTAGTTTTTAATCCCCCTTTATGAATTTAGTAATTTTCTGTACTTTACAAAGTAATGGCATTAGATTCTCTTGACTTAGCTTTACAGCAGGCAATATGTAAATCAGGAGTGTTTATATTTATGGCATGGTTTTCTTTCTTAATCTTCAATCTTAGTGAAGCTTTTATTTCTACTCCATCAGGTCTAGAATGTTATCTATGCCACCAGCTTCACACCAAAACAACCAGTAATGGGAAAAAAATTCAGTGCCTTGCATGCACCGCTTTCTGTACAATGCATTCTGAAGTGCTTTTTCCTGACCACTTTTAAATGCTTATCATCAGCATTGACTCAGTTTTAACAATGAGGAAAATCAGAGACTAGCATCAGTCTATTAAATTTGATCTCTGATGTGCTTTATTTGTTTATTTATGCTATTTTTTTCCCAACATATGATGGGCAAACAGTTTAAAAAGCTATCTGGTTTAATTAAATTTCCAGGACATCGGAGGTTATTTTTAAATATAGGGTAGAGACCATTAGAGAGATTTTCCTTTTGGCATTCATAAACACAAAGTTAGAAACTCACAATAAACTCAGACTTGGATGCAAAATGGAATCAGTGGAATTAGTCACCTAAATAGCTTTAGAGAGTTAATTCCTAAATCATCTTCATGATTTTGAGACCCCTCTCATCTCCCAGGACTTTACATAATTCACAGTGTGGTTTTGCAAAGACACTCATGCTCACACAGTTTCAGTACTTAGGAATCGCTGAGTATGTGGATGGAGGTAGTTCAGCTGAGAAGCATGTTTGAACTTTCAAATTCTCTTTGGTTCCCAAGGAAGGCTCTTACAAAGCTGTCAGGAGATGAGAGGGAAGGTCCTTTCATCGATTAACTGTTTAAAAGGCAGTAATGGAGATTAGGAATAAAAGATCGATTCCATAACTGAGGGATTCACTGGAAGCAATCCCCAGGAATCTGTGCAAGAACCAGTAAAAAGGAAGAGATTTATAAATGAGCTGGGACAAAGGTTCCCAAGGGAAGGTACACAGGTGAAATGGGCTATTCAAAGAGGACAAATGTAACCCAGGCTTTCAAAGGATTTCTAAATTCTCGGTGACTAAGTAACAACATGACAATAAATGAAATACAGGGTTGATAAGTGCAAGGCAAAACACATCACAAAAAATTACCCTAATTATGCATAGATAGTAATGGGCTCAAAATTGGTTCCTTCCAAAGTAGGAGTTTGGGCAATTACCAAGTAGATGATTCTGACAATATTAGTGCTCTGCTAACCAATAGGTCAAATGAAATAGAACACATCATTCTGCCACTTCGTCCACTCACAGTGTGATCAGTTTTTGGACACAGGGTACATTTCTGGTCACTCAAAATCCACAAAGACATAGTAGAATTAGATAAAATGCAAAGAGGAGCAGCAAAAATGAGAAAAGACATTCTGCATGAGAAGAAAAAAAGTAGATGATATCTCTTCATCTTAGAAAAGCTGTGTTTGGGGGCAGATATCACAGAGATTATAAAAACATGGTGAAAATAAATGAAGGAAAATTAGTAAGTTTCTAATTGTTGGTTGTGGTTTTTTTTTTTTTCACTGCTGAAAACAGGATAAAACACAATAACATCATGAAGGAGAAAGGGAGAATTTATTTTTTTAAGGGGAAGTTATCCTTAATTTATGTGCGTAAATCATTATGTGAGAACATTTCAGATTATGAAAATAACAATATGTTACAGATTCATAGGTCTCTGTGCAGCTATTGAAAGTGCAACCTAGTTCATGGAAAAGTGTACCCTTGGTTGCTTATTTTCAGAAGATAGAAGAGTCCTTCTAGGTTTGTCTTGGAACTTTTAAATACAATTTGTCTCAATATTCATGCCTGACCACTGCTGGGGAAAGGATCCTGGAACAAAGGCCATTCCTTCTCATCAAATATGCCATGTCCTACAGGAATTCAGGTCTTTTATCTCTTGATAACATGTCAGGAGCTGGAGCCAATGTTGAAATATTCTGCATTTCTCCACGTTTTTAGTACTTTGAGTGTGGTGTTTTTCTTTTCACATAGTTCCATCTTGAGGCTAAATCCTGCTGATATAGAGAGAGTTGACTTACATAGAAAACCTGTAAGTTCCAGTTTCTTAGACTTGTGTAAAACAGAAAATAGAGCAAGCTCTGGTGGCATTTGTTAATAAAGAGGTCACTAACAAACTTCTCTGAATAGTTTCACCCTGAAGAGCTCTGAATCTCAGCTCACCTATGCCAGATGCCATTCCCACTCCTCCTTAGTCCAGGCTTCAGAGGAGCAGAAGGTGATGCAAAATTGTCACTTTCTCACCTCAATCCTGATCAAAGTATAGATCAAACACATCACAGAATTTGGCCTAAAGTATTGTCATTGCTAAATATCCACCAAGAAATTCCATCAAAAACATAAGCATTCTCTGTCCAATCCTACTGTGTGATGCTGCCTTATCAGGACCCACCACTCTGTCTGTGACAGTAGTATTCACCTTTTTTCTACCTCTTTTAACACCAATTTTCCTGCTTACTGAGGTTTGTTTTTTCTCTCATTTATACACTCATGCCTTATTGTAAATAGCACTGACATTTTAATTAATGGAAGAAAAATCGGTCATTGTCCTTGATAAGGGTTTCTAATGGACAGATTTTCATCTGTTTTAGAAAGCTGTGTTTAATAATACCTCCTGTCTCCAATAAACAGCAGAAGAATCTCTGAAGCATGAGTGATTTACTTACTCATTCCGTAAGAACAGCAAGTGAACTGTTGTTAATACAATAATGAAATGGTAGTTAATGTGGCTCTGCCCTCTTTGAGCAGGAACTGAACATTATCCAACTGAAAGAGTAACATAATTTAAACATGTTGTGGTGCAAAAATACTTTCCTGTCTTGAAATGTCTGTAAGTGGAATCTAAATTTTTTAAGGATTACTTTAATAATAAAGATTATACAGTTGGTAAGGGCAATCATTTTGTTACAAGAAAAAAAATGATTTTCCTTTTCCTATAGTAAAGAAAGGGTTCCTCCTCTCAATTTTTCAAATGCAGTTAATGTAAATTTCTTATTCAACTTTAATGTTTTATAAATAATAAAATTAATATTTTAATTTTGGGAGAGGTAGGGACAAACAGATTAACTGTTGTTTTGCAAAACATCATAGCTGATACAATAGAGAATTATAGCTTCTAAATAACAGCAGATCTGTTCCTGACACAGTGTCTTGGTTTTCCATTGTTTTAAAGGAAACTAATGTCTTAAAATATCCAGACACAGTGATCTGTGACTGCCTTACAGACATAATAATCATCTGAGGGCAATGAAGTCTGGAGACTTGGCTGCTCTTGGAAGACTCTTTTGCCAGTCTCTCTCTGATGAAAGCAGAAGTTGGCCAGTTTGTCAGTGGGAATGGCACATTTGTGTTTTATATCAAATACATGTTAATGACCTAGATTTGAAGGATAATCTGCTCTGACCAGGAATCTGTTGGATACAGGGCAACTAACTTCTGCATATGTTGTCTGCACGCAAGGCTGAGCAAACTGCAAAGCTAGTGTTTAAATATGTAACTATTTCAGCTAGAATGTGGAATAGTGGTTCATGGCCACATGAAAGCAAAATAATGTAAAGCAAGACTATATTTGCTAAAATGCTAGAACATAGAAACCTAAACACCCAAGGGAAACGTACCTAAAATTCACCTATCCCACTTTCTCTTGCTTCCTGCAAAACATCTGCCTCAGGAGAAATGAGATGGGACAGAAGCTCTCACCTACCTCCTGTTTGCAGTGCTCAAGCCCCAGCCTCAGACTTCAGCATTCTCCTGCCCTGAAACCTGCTGCAGGGCCAACACAACTCAGCAAGTCCCACCCCACAGACTGTGTGACAAGCTTGAGGAACAGCCATCACAGTGCATGGGGCACTCGAGCTCACAGGCCTTAGTCATGGGCAGGGGTGTCTGAGTGCCCACCTCCCCAGGATTTTTCCCATCAGGTTCTCTGGCACTTTTCTCTGAGCAGATTTTAATATTTCGGAGAAGAGGGTTTTCACTGCACCTTTGGGAGATTTCTCACTGGCCTCTGCCTCAGCTGTAATCATCTTAGATGACTTTGTTAGAGCACCCCCATGCCCTAAGTGTAGCATCTCAGAGTACTTCATTTGTCAAACAGTCAAAATTAAAGAAGCTCAAACAATCTATATGTGCATACAGGGCCCATAAGCAGCTCTCCTGATTTCATTCATGAAGATTATCCTCTAGAACAATATGCTGCTGGAGGCTTTTTCAGGCTCAAGCTTTGATTTCCTCAGGTCCCTCAGTTTTCAGGGCCAATCTACAGCCCACAGGAACAGTGAACACCATACCCCACCCTAGACCAGGGCTGGGGATGCAGAGCTTGCATGACCTTGCTGAGCACTGGTTGTCTCCCACTTGGTGCAAGGAGAATGGGACAGGGAAGGGAAAGGGAAAAGAGAAGGGGTAAGATAAAAAAAAGAGGAAGGAAAAGGGGAAGAAGAGGACTTTTTCCTCTTTGTTGGTGGATTCTTTTCTTCAAGCCATTTGCTACAACAAATACCCAGAACAAACCCCAGCATATGCAGATGGAGATTACCAGAGCTTTCTCAGACAACCATGTATTTAATTTATGCAAATACTGCGGAAAATGAATTAAATATTGCAAATTATATGAATAATTTAAATTCTGTAGCTAAAAATAGATAAGAATATCTGAATAATCCTAAAGTGTTCACATGTAAATTTGATAAGTTTTATGCATCGTTTCTTTTTTCCTAAGGAGACATGCCAATAGATAAATAAATGCCTTCCTTTTCCAGTTATTCATTCTTAATATCTGACTTCTAATAAATAATGTTTTGGGGTCAGTTTTCTTATCTTCCTTTCTGGCTTTGCATATCATTCAGTTCTTCTTGTTAGCCAAGATCTCAATCTGGATTTCTCTATTTCTTTTTACATAGGCCTGAAGCGTGATTGGGTTAAATGAAATATTTGGCAGCTATCTGCACTTCAAACTTTAAATTATTACATCTTAGAAACATCTTGACTGTTTGAATGTATTAGAAATTTACTACACAAATACATTTCTGTATTTTCATTTTGATTTGCTTCTCTGAGGAGTTGCTCTATGAAACTGATATTATTTATTCACAGCAAAAAAAACATTCATCATCAGGTAAAAATCAATGACACTAAATGCTATAGCAACTTGATAGTGCAATCTTTAGACAGAATTCTTGGGTTTCTTGAGGTGATTTTTGCTGCTTTTTGGTTTTTGGCTTTTTTTTTTGTTGTTGGTTGGTTGGGGTTTTTTTCATAGATAAGTATTCACTGATAAGCAATAAATCCACAAATCCTACAAGGTCATTGGAAGTATACATACAATGGACGTGAGTTAAGATTTCATTTAAAATGGGTTTGATAGTTTTTCATTTACTGCATTAGATACACATAAATATACACACTCACACAGCCTGTATGCATCCATACACATAAATATGTGTACATACATATTATTGTGGGCATCTACTTACTTTAGTCATCTAATGCCTTTTTTATTCCTTAAAGGCATTTCTTAGTGGGAAGTCCACCTAGTAAGAATTCCAGCTTAAGACTAGGAGTTGCCTCAGGAACATTTATCAAAATGCAAACTCTATTTTTTAGTAACTCCTTAAAATCTGAACTTTTCAGCTAGCTTTTCCCCTTCAGATGGGAATGTGGCTCTTGGGAGCATGGATACAGAACACATGTGCAAGGGTCATTAAAGGGTCATTAAACATTCTCAATCCTCTCTGCCCATGAACAGACTCTTTGGTGGGGTGCTGGCACCTCTCCAGGAGGATCATCTGCCCAGGCCAGCAGCTAAGCAACAATGTGCCTGGTGATGGACTTTTATTACTTGGCAAAACTGATGAAAGGATAACCTGAAACAACAGATTTAATAACATATAAGAAAAGACAGTACTCAGAGGTACAGGAAGATGAAACACGAAAGCAGTACAAGAGGTATTCTAGGGAAACAAACTCAGATACTCATCTGAACTGAAGTTTTGCTCAAGAATATCAAGGAAAATGGGAGAAGAAATGTTGAATTAATTTATCTAGAGGAGAGAACACAAGAATAACACAAAAATAAAGGGTTGCTATGCCAGCAGCCGTCCTGAAATATGCATGTTGCATGTTTCATCTTCTATGTGTCCTGGAGTGATTCTAAATCGTTGTTTGCAGTGCTGGAGCTTCTTGCCTGTCCTTGGGTATACTGAAGAGGCCAGGACTCATTTTAAGTGCCTACTACCACCTGACCTTGAGGTCCTACTTTTGTGAGAGGATAACACCTGGGGAAGGATTGTGTTCAGAAAATGTGCCAGTAAGTCAGAGAATGAAGCAACGCAGGAACCCCTGGGATGAAGGGAGACCCACATGCCTGGGTTTCTACATGACTGGACATCCAACAGCCTCATGAGTACTGGGCAGGAACATTCTACCAGGATCAGACACGATGATGGATTTGGGAGCACCCTAAATAATGAACAATAGGATATCACACACACATACTGTGCATTAATAATGGGTGTACATTATCCTGATTTCTTCGTTCTTTGAGCTGGAAATATGAATGGGGTCTTAAAACCACTAAATGTGAAACACACGCGAATTGATTAAGGAAATGGCATTCAATAGCTACTCTTGGTCCTTTTACTTCTCTGACTCCTTTGTTCTGCACCTGTTTCTTTTTTTCTTGACTCCTTTACTACTTTTTTTCTACCACAGCTTTTGCCTCACTAATTCCCAGTTCTGCGCTTGCATACCTCCTCTTTAATGCTTTCATCCTCATTTCCAAATGTGACCTCCACCTTCTGCTTGCAAAATGCGGTTCCTTCCTCAACCCGTATCTGCTTTTGCCCCTTTCTGTTCTTTGCAGCTGAATTCTCTTCCTCCAAAGAAAAGACAAATCGTAAAAGTAGCGCTCCACCTCGCAAAACCACCTTTAAACTGAGAGGTGTTCTTCTATCTTTTAAGAGTAACCAAGAAACAGATTGGGGTGTTTTTTTTGGGTTTTTTAGGGGAGTTTTTTTGGGGTTTTTTTTTGTTGTTGTTGTTGTTGCTGGTGGTGGTGGTTTGATTTGGTTTTGGTTTGTGGGGTTTTTTTGTTATTGTTTGTTTTGTTTTGTTTTGTTTTGCTTTTGTTGGATTGGGTCTTTTTATGAATTAAACCTTCCACTGTTGGATATCCAGAGAGCTTGCAATTGTTCAAAGAGTTTCCAGTAACACAAAGCATTTTGAAAAGTATAGCTTCTCATTTTTACTGCTGTTCATGACATACATCATGCCTCGCTGCTGGCATGGAAAGCTGAAGATCAGTGAGTGCATTGGCCCATGGAGCTGTCTGAGACTTTGTTCTGACCACCCAGAATGTGAAGCATGAACCATTTGAAGGCTTTGAGAAATTTGTGCTGCAAAACCAGCAAATAGGATTTCGTTTTTATTCTAAGTTTAAAGCTCAGTGAAAAGAGTTGTGGTTTGCGCATAATACATGTTGTTCTAGTCTACTGAAAACTGAGTAACGTGGTAATATATGCAAATAGTAATGGATTAAAGATTTGGCATACTCAGGAATACTCCAATGATATGTCCAATCACAGCAGAACCATCTGCTTTTCCTTATATGTGCTAAATTTGCAACACTGTGTGAATTTCTATATTGGTTTACACACCACCTTCAGGAAATTATACTTAACAGATAAGCAATATTTGGGCTTTGGGACTTATCTTTAGCAAACAGCTAGTAAATGTCTCTCCAATTGCTCTCAGCTGTCTTCTTACAGAAAGTAGTTTAGAAATCAATAACATTAATTATGTACTCTTTTTACCCCTGAAGGAATGGCAGTGACCTGCAATTGCGGGGAGGCTCAGACTGGGTATTTGGAAAAATTTCTTCATCGAAAGGGTGGTCAGGCATTGGAACACACTGCCAGGGAAAGTGGTGGAATCACCCTTCCTGGAAGCGTTAAAAAACATGCAGATGAGGCCCTCAGTGACATAGTTTTGTCAGTCCTTGGGTAAAGGTTGGACTTGATTATCTTAAAGTTCTTTTACAACCTAGTTGATTCTATGATTCAAATGTTATTTCCCTATTTTTCTGCTCCTGCCAGAATTTTGACAGACCAAAAGGTGGTCAGACTTTCACCTGGAGCTTGGGCACCAGCAAAACAAAAGAAGCTTTCTATAGTACAGCTAAATTAAAATGAAACTTTTCTGTATGGAGTGGAAATTTTATCAAATTGTTAACTGTACCTTCTCTTCGGGTAGTGTCCAATTCAAAATTACAGAGAATACCACCTTAATGATCAATGCCATAAATAAACCTACAAATCACATGGATATGTTCTCCCTATAGTTTGGAAAGAAAACAAAAGCAATGGAAGAAGACCCATGGAGTCTGTACAATGTTGGCAATACCCCCTTCCTCATGCTTGCTCACTGAAACTCTGAAGCATGGGAAGACAGAGGATTAGGCAAGGAAAGGCTCAGTCCCATGGCCATCTGGGATTTCTATGAGTCTCTTGCCTTGTTGGCTTCATGGCTGGCTGGTTTACTGATGATCCCAGAGCCCATTTGCAGTGTCTCTGCATGACGCTGCGCTGAATGATTTCTCCCTACAGGATGAAGGGCTGAGTTATACCTTTTTTGGGTCTGAGGGGAGCAGGCATTTCAAAGTGTGAGACCATTGAACCATCACCTGAGGGGGTAGCTGTCTGGAGGAGATTTTAAATGTGTTTGACACATTTAAATAGATGGTTTCAGCTTGACAGTCTTGGAATGGCTCCTAAAATACATGTCAATGTAAAGAATAAGGCAATTTGTTTTGGATGGTTAAGGGAATCTGGCTCATATAACCAAGGTGTGACAATTCCAATCACATCTTCATTTCAATTTACAGGAAAGAAATAAAGTGGGCTTCATTATTGTTCATACTACTGGTGCTATATATTTGACATGATAATCTACAGTATTAGTCAGTAAATTGACTCACTGGACTGCCCTTGATCATATGCTCCATTTTCCACTCAGCAGGGCCCTCTCTAACAGCTATATATAACTGGGGAGAAAAAAAAAGAGACAGTTCTGTCTTAGATCATTATAAGATGTTGCATTCAGTTTCCACGCTGCTTCAAAGGTTATAAGTGATGTGATCTTTTCACCATCACAGCAAATATATGGTTGTTGTTTGTCTGACTTGTCAACTTCTCACACAGAAATCCGATACTCCCCACTTGTCACATATTCATTTTAGATATCTGTTCTTTGCAGGGCCCAAAATGAAACAGTCACTGCATTCCTGTCTGGAAGTTTTCAAGTCTTGCCTTTTGTGGTCTTTCCTTGTCAAACCACAGTTGTCACATCAGCAACCCACATGAGTACTTCCATCAAACGTAAAATCTCCTGATTGTAATTAAAATTCTGCATGCTTTTCTGTTAAATAAATTATCGTGCATCTTAATCTATAGCTCTGCTCTTCTGCCACCATTTCTTAAATGTCTGATTACTGAGATAAATGCTTGGCCAGGTTGATTTTAGACTGCATCACACATTTATGGGTTTTATAACATTGTCAAAATAAGTATTGGATTAATCCTGGCTTCTCATCAATGTGTTGAAAAATCGTTTCCTCAGTTAGTACACAAGTTAAAATTAGGAGTATCCTCTAAAAGAGACCTCTAATAGAGTGAAGGGCAGTTCTCAGTGCCAAGAAAGTACAAGAGCACAGACTCAGAAAGCAGACAGCTCAGTAGGAGATTATCATGAGTTATAAAATACACACTTCTGTAGCTGTATTTAAGTAGTGTATCCTCAGCTGCAACCTGTACTGCTGCAGAAGGAAAGGGAACCAAAGAGCCTTAGGATAGAAAGAGCCTATCGTTATTCCTGCCCAGAATGGTAAATTGTTCAGAGACTTTTTCACTGACCTTTGTTCCAGGAGTACTTGCAAGTCAAGGAGAATTACAGAGTGTAAATCAGAAATACTCAACTGCGGGTCAGCACATCCACAGAAAGATGTAATTCAGCTCACAGTCTCTCTGAGGAACAATCCCTCACAAATCTCTCCTGAACTCCTGATCTATTTGGCACATTGCTGGAGAAACTGTTTAACAGCACTGATTAATATTTTCAGTAACTAAATTTCAAAGCATACTGCCTGGTGCTAGCTTTGCCAGCTGGCTCTTAAGGGCTTTTCTGGTCCTGTTCCCTGTCATCCTACAATTCTGTGTTTGTAGCTTGAAGAACAGAACAAAAATCAATAACTGCCCAGGCCAAACAGCTTTCCCTATGTTGTAATGCTTTAAACATGTAAACACCAAAGTCTAAGCCTCTTTACTTAGAAACTTCGAAAGCTGCTGGTAGAAAATATCCCCAGATTCATATGAGTTTGGTACAAATTCCTAAGGCATCTTCACTTTGATATGGAAGGCAAGAAGGAAATATTTGTGGGAAAAGGAAGATCAAAATTCACATCCCACCATGGCACATTGATTACCCTTCAGGCACTCCTGTATCCCTGGGGTACAGTGCTTTGGGAGTGCAGGTGTCTGCCTCGGGCTAAAGCAACCCGCAGCTCACACAAGAAATAAAGTGTGGTATGTCCCTTAAAATCCTTTCTATCTCCCCTTGGATGAATAAGAACTTATTGCGGGAAGAGGTAAATATTGGACAAACTCATGAAAGTCAGGTTGGGCAGCAAGGAAGGTGTATCAGTGAGAAAAAAGAAGTGAGACTGAGGACACTGGCTGGGATGTCACATGCAATAAAACCATCTGTCAGCCTAATGTGAAGTTTGAAAATTATTCAGGAAATATCAGCTATTAGGTTCAAATACAGTGTCTGATGAAAAAAATCTGTTGTGATATAAGTCTGATACTCAACCCCAGCTATGCAAATACCCACAAGATAACTGGCCAAACAATTGGAAAAGCAGTAACAGAACAAAGAAGGGTGACAAAATTGCCAATCTTCATGTGTCAAAAAGCAAAATTCAAATAGATTATTTTTACAATAAAATAATACAATATAAGCCACAAGGGAAAGTGAACAACAGTCTAAGAGCAAGTAGGAGACAGACAACACAGACAGGCAACCCCTGTACCTAAAAGTAATAGAAGAACAGGATCATACAGGACTAGCACATCTTAAAAGATCTGTCATGTATCTGGGGAAAAACACCCTTTGCAAAAACTTGAAGAAAATGAGTATTTACAGCTAAGGAGCAAGATAAGGGTTTTTTGTGCCTGCCAAAGCTACATTCTCTGGACTTTTTATTACTTTTTCTTCACATTTCTGTTTGGTCAATATGAAAGATTATAGTTTATATCTTCACTGCATGAACATACAGCACAGGTAACAGTAAAGGCAGAATAACAGAAGACCAACCCATTAGCAAAAAGTACAGAACTGACTCCACTGTAGGTCATGACAGAAAAATCTAGGACATCTCCAAAATAAGGAACAAAATGACAGTGCTCCAAAACATTTAAAGAAAGAATGGCAGCAGCTAGCTAATCAATTGCTTTTATGTAAGCTCTGAAGTGTTGTGAAGGTGAAGGTTTTGAACAGCAGTACTGACTTAATGTTTCACTACTTATTTATTTATTTATTTTTAATTATAGAATAAATAATCTTCTTTTCCCCCATTGTTTTTGCTTCCTTGCTTGTATGGGCTAAGGACCTTGACTAGCGCCCCAACTACCATCTGAGAAATCTGAAATGGCAGGAGCAAGCTGGCTTGTGCTAAGTCTTTAAATATGCTAAATTTATTCCTGCTCTTATTCATGTAATTGTGCAAACAGAAATACCTGAAATTAGGAAAAAACTTAGCATAAATTTCACTACTTTCTCTTTCAACTCTGCTGTCCTTGCAGGCACCGTCACTGATCTCTGTATTACTTTGCTCATGACAAATACTGACTGAACCCTGTGAATACAAATGTCAACTCTCAAAACCACTAATCATCCTATTTGTTTTCATCTAATACATATCTCTGGTTATTTCTATTTCTTAATTAGCCTTGCACAAGGTCTTTCTGCACTTCCAACATCCTTTTCAGTCCCAATATGCACTCTTGATGGCTCCCGTGGCCTTATGTACTACAGTTCCACAGCATCAAGGAACTAATATGAGCAAGTTATAGAAAGTTTAAGAAAAGTATTTTAATAATTCATAAATCATCACATTGAACTGACTTCTCTATAAATAGTAAAGGTTACTCATCACAAAAATGCCACCTCTGGCTTCGGAAGTCCTTGAGCTGCAAAGTCCTGACAACTGAGGGAATGCATTGAGGACGTATTGCTATCACAGACAGTCTTGTAGTGGGCAGAGCCCTGGCCAAACAGGGGACAGTCTTCTTGGGATTTATTCTCTCCAGATGGCGCTTCCCACAGTGAAGAGATGCAGCTGGCTGCGAAACAGCTGCTCCATGAATTTCAAAGCTACACTGGCTATATAACTTCTAAGTCTGGATAACGACCAGAAGAAATGTTCCTACTGAGTCTCTTTGCCTTCTGACTATAATGTAGCATGTTTAAATTAAACTAGTGACAAGCTCATTTTGCCTACGGTATAAACCGGAAAACAAGAATCTAAACGCAGTATTATACCTTTCTGTCGGCATTACTAAAACAATTGTTTACAATAATTTCTTTAAAAAAGCTATAGTATCTATTACTTCTAGTAAGAATCCAGTTTTATGTGGTCTGTGATAAGAAATTTGACTGTTGCTAGGTAGAAAGGTGAAGCTGAAAACAAAATGCTAGATGAAGAGCACATTGCCTAAGCTGAAAAGCCAAAAAACAGATTTGCAAACCAGTTAGGAAAAGCAGCTAAGCTCATGCTTGGTAGGAAAGGGTTGAAAGGTAGTTAAAAAAGCTATATAGAGCAATAATTTTGAGGGTAGCAGATTAACCAAGAAACAACTAATCTTCTTTAGATTTGCTAGAGAAATCATTACTAGAAATAGTGTGGAGGCTACCTGGAGTGAGAAGCATGACACCCAAATGTAAGAGGCTCAGAGAGAGAACTAGAATTAGTAAATTCAGAAAAGCTGAAGCCCAGGCATAGGAGTACATGCCAGCATACGACAGCCTGAAGGAAACTGACAATTACTAGGTAGACAGGCACAAAAGAAATCCAGTGACCTATGCAGGATATACAGTGTAAAGCTAATGTAGGGAGAATGATATCTAAAATATGCTATGCCTTCTCTGGTTTTTCATCTTAGACACACATGCATGCATACACAAATACCCAAGGAAGGACCTGTCTGATGGAAGATTAGCAGACATTATGGCCTAATAAGGAAACTGCAGTTGAATAACTGCATAATTTGCTCATCATTAAAAGATGGGGCAAGGACTTGAAAACTTGCAAGAAAGCTAATTGTCTTCCACAAGAGCCACTGGAAGGTTATAAGAATTACTTACACCTTCTATTGGTAGGGCTAGAAAATTATTGACCAAGGGCACAAAGCTCTTTTCAGAAGACTTGAATATCAACTCATTGGTGTAAATATCTGCAAACACAAGAATGTCCTCCAGATTTCTCATGGGAAGTCCTGTGACAGTGGAACGCAGGGTCACCAACCTTTCAAAGGTAGGACAGTATATTTATGCAGTACTTAACACAGCCATGCTGCACATGCCATGAAACACACGGGACCCAAAAAGTACATCTTGATTCATCTAACTAGGTATGTAATGGTGAAAAAAGAGTATTGGACCTTGCACTTCTTTCAGAAAGAAAATACCAACGGCTCTAAAAGAGCATCCTGTTATGCACAAGTTCTCTATCTCACCAGCCTGTAGTGGCATCACACTTGATTAGACTTGCCTGCCATGCTCAGCACAGAAGGAAAAAAGCCTGCAAAATGAAAATTCTGCAGGTGGGGTAAATGAGGAGACCTAGCATCTGATTCTATACTGTGCTTTGCAAAACCTGAATATATGGTAAAACTCTCTCTTGTTTACACAAATACCTGTTGTACAGCTGTTTTCTGTCACTTTGACAACAGAAACAAGCCATATTCAAAAAGTGAGCCCTGCATGGATGTTAAAGAGAAAGGTGGCCTAAATTAACAAAGAACAGATAGATTAATTTCTTGGAGAGTTTGTGCTGGAGAATATCAAGTTTGCTACGTGCAGGCACCTGTAAGACCTTATGTCCTGAACAGGAAATGCACAACTTGCTTTCCTAGAACGCCATGTAAGATCTCACATTTGTGGAACTCGGGTAATCTCTAATGATGGGGGTTTGTGATCTCCATTCTTCATTGGTTACTTTTATGATAGATGAAGACTACAGCGCACCTAAAGGCAAGTCTCTACCACCAATAGGCTGTGGAAGCCTTAAAAGAAAAATGAATGAGTCAGTTACAGGCAAAGCACTTCCACATGACTAGCAGAAAGAGTTCTCTCAGAAAACTGCATAGAAAACAGCTTTAAGGGAGTGAGGTGCGACATGAAAACAAAAGTGTCATGTCTTTTAGGAGTCTTGTCATGATATCACAGAGAAATTAAAACCTTGGCACCTTGGTAAAATAAGTTGCATTTACACAATTTCATTATAAATGTGGGTGTACAAATGGACACACCGTATTTGTATGGGAAATTATATACACAAATTAGAAACTAAATGATTTGAAGAGCTATGCTGTCAGTCAGAGAGAAGTTACAGACTCAATGCAGAAATTCACTGGGTAGGATTCTGGACTTCATCACTTCACGTTTTGGCAACCACAGCAGCCTTTTTTGACCTTTCCAGTCTGTTTCTCCAGGACCTAAAGACACCCTGGCACACTCAGTATGCCAGATATATTCAATCAGCTGCTGGAAAACTGCATTTTCCAATGGTAAGTTCTTCTTGACATTGATCCTGCTGTAGTAAAGAAGTGTTGTGTGGGAAGAGTCAGGGCTGTGCCAGCTCTGAAATGCCATAGGGAGAAACCAGTCACAGGGAGTGGAAGTTGTGTCAATTTTTAGTGACCTGTGGTGGGGCTTGGCACAGAGTTTTCAGATGCCCCTGACTTGAAATGGGTCTCTGTGAAGATTCTGAGCAACAAGCCCTCAGAATATGTGGAGTTTCAAGGTGTTTATTCCTTCCAGTATAACTATCCCTAGTCCACTCCTCATGTAGCAAAGAAAATCTCCTTTCCCACCTATCCATCTACTCCTAGATGTCTAATTCCTTCTTTTGTGCAAGAGAGATCAGTGTTATTACAATTAAAAAAAAAAAAAAAAGAAAAGAAAAGGAAGAAAAGAAAATCAGGCTGCAGAAGAAATACTTAAGTACAGATATTCATATTTACAGTAAATAACATCTTGCTGTAGCAGCAGATCAAGTGAAATAAACATGTCTGATCATGAGATCAAACTAAATGTGTTAAAATCAGGCTTCAACTGATCACTTTGCTATAAGCAATGGCTGACAACTTGAACAGAAATGACTAAACTATGTGGTTTTTTCCATTGGAAAAAAGATAGACAGACAAGTGACTTAAATACTGCTTTTGAAAAAGTACCACAAAACCTGGATTTTGCTGAAACCTGTGAAGTTTTTCAGACCTTGAAACAGCATGAGGTTTCAACGGACTAGTTAATACAATTTGGTTTTGCACAATGTCATTTGGACAACATCATTACAGAATGCTTCACAATTAATTACATTCAAATAGCAGCTTCTATCCCCTGTGGAGAATGGGATTAATTGGGTCAGATGTAAATATGCATTTCATGGATCCTACTGAATACGTGCCCATCTCACCAATTTACTATGTAATTTGATACAACTGGTGTACTATGCTCTTGAGATGTGCAGGGCGAGAACAGTTGCCAGTCAGGGTAGATATACACAGATACAGCACTGCTGGTATTCTCTGCCTGCATATGTTTGTCTCTAACTGTCTGACCCTTTCATTCTCTTGCAGAAATATTAATTTATATTTATTCACACTGAAATACTCTACTGTTGAAAATGAGTCTTGGGACAGCAGTCTGAGCTGATATGAAGTATCCTGCTGGACCCCTGTTAACCTGGGATCAGAAACTCTTCTTCTCCCAGGTTTCCTCACCTTTCCATTGGAAAGAGGACCAGACTCCTGAGATCGGAGCCCTACGGGGTCCTGATTCTGGGCAGAGAAAGGTAAGCTATATACAGACTAAAAACAAAGGAACCAACTTCAGCCAAAGTTGTTTCTTTGACCCCTTGTACAGCCTAAGCCTAAATGTTGGGACTGCAATGGCTTTTCACTCTCTTTCTGGACTCTTGGTTAGGGGTGGTTTAGATTAAACATACTCCTGAAGTCCCCCTTCTTCATCTTTTTAGCATGCAACACATATTTGACAGCTCTTTCATTGGGCTTTTTTTTTTTTTTTTTTCATTAAATGAGGTGGGCCAAGAACACATCCAGCTAAAGAATCACCATTTTCTAAAATAATCTGGAAAACAAACTCTTGTGCCTGTGGCAGATGGTTCTTGAAAGACTTCTTGTTGCTGTAAAGCATCGAAAATAAAAACATCATTTCCTGTGTTTTTCTACCTTCCTCTGCCCTATTTTCAGCTTGCACTCTAGGCATAATAAAAAATGAGACATTTGCATCCAGCTGGAGAGTACCTTTCATGAGCTGGAAAACAACAGAGTTCATTTCTGGTGCATCTCCTGCTGTTCATAAGTTACCACCAGGACAAACTCACTTGAGTGAAGTGAAAACTTCAGTTCCCAAGGTTCATCAGTTAAGAGCTGATCCTTTCAGCCACTGCATGCTGGGTAGGTACAAGAGAGTACTCAGAGTTTCTAAAGCAAAGTAACTCTACAGAGCAAATGAAAAAACCTTATCTCAAGTTCTCCCTCTGGGTTTTCCAGTCCTTCTTGTCCCAGATGACGTAGCATACAGTCACTTCATATCTATGATTTGAGATATTTTAATGTTACAGAATCATAGAATGACAGAATGGTTGAGGATGGATGGGGCCACTGGAGGTTATCTAGTCCAAAATCCCTGCTCAAAATTACAGGTATTAATGTTTAATAATGTTACTGTTCTGTAGCTCTTTACAATGCTTATATACTGTTCATATCTTATTTAATGTTAAGGAATAATTTGCTAAAGTATCTGCAAGCTGGCCAACGTGAGTCATTATACTGCATCATGTCCTGTTTGGTGCTTTGGTGTTGTACCTGGTCCCTACGGTTAGATTATGTATTCCCTGCTCCCACAGAGTACTCTGTGTTGCACCACTCTGATAATTTCAACAGATAGAGAGATTAACCATTCTGAAGTCTTGCCAACTCCCTATCAGTTCTCCACTCCCCTGGCTTCTACCACTTCAGGACTATGCTTTTTCAAATTGACCTAATTTTTATTTTTTCTTCGTGTTTTTGTGTTGGTTGGTTGGTAGTTGCTTTGTTTTGGTTTTTTTGTTTGTTGTTTTATTTTGTCTGCGTGTTTATTTGTTAGTGTTTTGGTTTGTTTGTTTTTCTTTTTTCCTGAAATTGTAGTTTGTTCTCCTGATTTTGTTCTCCTGGATTCCATTACTTCAGCTTTTGCAGTTGTACTCTTCTCAGCTTTAATTAATGCTAAGATATTTGGGAGTTGATATTTGGAGGTCTTTCTCAGGAACAAATATTACATGTTTCATAAACCAAAGGCTGCCTTTGATTACAGAATGTTTAATATACCCAAATTTTTATTTGGTTTTCAGAATTCTCTCCCTTGAAATGTGATTATCCCTTTTCTCTACTGTTTCTTGGTTTGGGGTAAAATATCTACCCCATACAGTTCACTATCTTATTGTGTCTGAAGTTGTAAAACACAGGAAACACAGATACTTTTTTGATTTTTTTACCTTCCCTCCTCCAATAAGGGAAGGAAAATCTTCCATTCAGCTTTAAATTACACTTGTAAAAGGCCATTATAAAAACTAATTTCTCTCTCCACTGTTTCTTTGTCTCTGCTTTTTATTGGAAAATCCACCATCTGAACACACTGCTCTTACTAGACTTTTTTGATCCACTGTTTGGATACCACCCCCATGGCTGAACTGCTTCTTTTTCTACAGGTTATTCTTTCTTTGGGGACTTCTGCCTTTCTTTAAACTTGTGCCCAGAGCTAGACTGAAGATTTATATCAAGATGTTTTTCTAGTTTGAGGTGATGCTTTTGTTTAAATGTTTAAACTCACTGAAGTAAGTCTATTTAATAAACAATAAAGATACTTTGACCAATGTTAACTAGCCTATTCATGCTCAAAATAAAAAGACAGACAAGGACATTGAGATGAAGTCACAAGGTGACATGGCAACATGTTGAAATGTATTGTGTCTTTTATTTAACTGGTTCTCTGCAGTCATATGCAGAACTATAACTTCAAGCTAAATAATCACTTTGGTGTATTTATCTTCTACTGGATTTTTTCTGCACCGTTACATTAAAGTGCTAATGCAACTGCCCTGGAGAAATAAAAGTAACCACAATATCTTGAGGGTGTTTACCTACAGCAGAAGCTATGTGCTCTTTAATCTATTAAGTGAGCAAGATGTGTGTGTGAGAGAGAGAGAGAAAGCCATTCAGACTCAGATTCCTATTTTTCACAATGAAGCTTGTGTGCTTGAGCTAGCTCAGTGAGTACCAAAAATAGCTCAGCAAAAAGGGCTTTCCTTGAGCCCTTCCATTATTCACAAGATGCGGCACTTTACATAACACAACGCATGCACATCATCCCGCCGAGTGCACATGGATGCTGGCGGGCAAGAATTTCTACCGGGGACAGTAGTACCAAGTGTTTTAAAGGCAAAGTCAGGCTGAAGGCACTGATTTTTTTTCAATAAGCAAGTCTAGAAAATCTTAGAAAATTGTTCAGAGGGTCTAACAGAGGGATTTCAACCCTATTAAAACAGCAGAGCTGGCCTTTGAAAACTGGTATTACTCACTGCATACTTTTTCTCCTTTCTAAAGATGGAAATACTGTATTATCTTGACAGTCACAGTGACTTTGTTTGGGTACTTGGGGTACCTGCTTTGCCATTGGCAGCTCCATCCAGAGACCAGCAGTTCTCTGAAGCACTCAGCGAGGTGCTGCCATCTTTGCTTAGTGGAGTTATCGTCTGCTGCTATAATCACTTAGCCTCAGTCCCAGCTCTTTCAACTGAAAACACCATTTGTGCCTCCCTTTGCTAATCTGCATGCATGTGAACTCCCTTGGCTGCAGCATTGTTATTTGTATTGCTCTGTGTTCACTGCACATGGGATTAAAGTCTGTCACAATCTCCAGCTGCACAGTTTTTTGTTCAAGCCATATAGTATTGCTTTTAACACTAACAGTCCCAAACTTAACCCCTGTTCTTGGTCACAGTATAATCATCACATCACCATCTCACGTATAATTTAGGAAGTCCCCTTTGAGGTGATTGGGTGAATACTAGTGTACTGTGACTCATACTGACTACTGATCATATAACATAGTAATTATTGTTTTTAAAGAGAGATGATTGAACCTCTGTAAACAGAGGTCTGCTTCCCTGAAAACCATCATTTTGGAAAATAAGCAAATCTTGTTTGATTATTACAGATCATGTTTTAAAAAGAAACTATTATCTTTCTGGTGATCTGGCACTATGCAAATTTAGATTTTAATATAATAAAATTGTACTATGTCCTCAGTACCATCAGACTCATGGCTTCTGCAGTCTGTATGCAAAAAGTAGTAGCATGATATGCAACACATAGGCAATCATCTCTCTTCACAGTGAAGTGTTGCTGTTCATGGGTATATATTTCACTGTGAGCAGGAAGACTACACAAATCTTTAGGACAAGTATTAACGCTTTCTCCAACAGAAACTGCATGGTGAAGGTTGAAGCACTGATTATCTGAGGATATATATTCTGTATGGAACACAGCAGCAGGTCCTGATAACACAGTATCACAGTATCACAGTATGTTAGAGATTGGAAGGGACCTCAAAAGATCATCTAGTCCAATCCCCCTGCCAGAGCAGGAACACCTAGATAAGGTTACACAGGAATGTGTCCAGGCGGGTTTTGAATGTCTCCAGAGAAGGAGACTCCACAACCTCCCTGGGCAGCCTGTTCCAGTGTTCCATCACCCTCACTGAGAAGAAGTTTCTTCTCAAGTTTAAGTGGAACCTCTTGTGTTCCAGTTTGTACCCATTACCCCTTGTCCTATCATTGTTTGCCATTGAGAAGAGCCTGGCTCCATCCTCATGACACTCCCCCTTTATATATTTATATACACTAATAAGGTCACCCCTCAGTCTCCTCTTCTCCAAACTAAAGAGACCCAGCTCCCTCAGCCTTTCCTCATAAGGGAGATGCTCCACTCCCTTACTCATCTTTGTCGCCCTGCGCTGGACTCTCTCCAGCAGGTCCCTGTCGTTCTTGAACTGAGGGGCCCAGAACTGGACACAATATTCCAGATGCGGTCTCACCAGGGCAGAGTAGAGGGGAAGGAGGACCTCTCTCGACCTACTGACCACCCCCCTTCTAATACACCCCAGGATGCCATTGGCCTTCTTGGCCACAAGGGCACAGTGTTGGCTCATGGTCATCCTCCTATCAACCAGGACCCCCAGGTCCCTCTCCCCTACACTGCTCTCTAACAGGTCGTTCCCCAACCTATACTGGAACCTGGGGTTGTTCCTGCCCAGATGCAGGACTCTACACTTTCCCTTGTTATATTTCATCAAGTTTCTCCCTGCCCAACTCTCCAGCCTGTCCAGGTCTCGCTGGATGGCAGCACAGCCTTCTGGCGTGTCAGCCACTCCTCCCAGCTTAGTGTCATCAGCAAACTTGCTGACAGTACACTCAATTCCCTCATCTAAATCATTGATGAATATATTAAATAATACTGGTCCCAGTACTGACCCTTGAGGCACTCCACTAGATACAGGCCTCCAACTGGACTCCGCCCCATAGACTACAACTCTCTGGCTTCTGTCCTTCAGCCAGTTCGCAGTCCATCTCACTACCTGATCATCCAGACCACACTTCCTCAGTTTAGCTGTGAGGATGCTGTGGGAGACTGTGTCAAATGCTTTGCTGAAGTCAAGGTAGACCACATCCACCGCTCTGCCATCATCCATCCACAATGTTATTTCCTCATAAAAGGCTATGAGGTTGGTCAAGCATGACTTCCCCTTGGTAAAGCCATGTTGACTGCCCCTCATAACCCTCTTATCCTTGACATGCCTTAAGATGGCATCAAGGATAAGGTGTTCCATCACTTTCCCAGGGATGGAGGTGAGGCTGACCGGTCTATAGTTACCCAGGTCCTCCTTCTTGCCCTTTTTGAAGACTGGAGTGACATTTGCTTTCCTCCAGTCCTCAGGCACCTCTCCCGTTTCCCAAGACTTGGTAAAGATGATGGAGAGTGGTCTAGCAATGACTTCTGCCAGTTCCCTCAGCACCCGCGGGTGCATCCCATCTGGACCCATGGATTAATGGATGTCCAGATTGCTCAACTGGTCCCTAACCCATTCCTCATCGACTAAGGCAAACTGCTCCAGTGACCTGACTTCATCTGAGGTCTCAGGAGTACAGGGCTCTTCAGGACTGCCACCGGCAGAGTAGACTGAGACAAAGAAGGCATTCAATAACTCTGCCATCTCAGTATCTTCTGTCACCAGGGCACCCATCCCATTCACCAGTGGGCCAACCTTGCCTCTGGTGTTAGTTTTATCAGCTATGTATTTGAAAAAGCTCTTTCTGTTGTCCTTGACCCCTCTGGCCAGATTTAATTCTAAGGAGGCCTTAGCCATCCTAGCTGCCTTCCTACATCCTCTAGCAGCAGCCTTATATTCCTTCCGAGGAATCTTTTCTAATGCAATGACATATCAATGGTTCAGCTGTAAATATAATTTCTGGATCATTAGTGTTAGAGCTCACACTTTTATAGAGAAACTTTAGCCAGTCTGATCTTTGGCTTAAGAGATCTAACAGTCTCTTAAGGTGCCTTGTGCTTTCATGCAATGCTCTGAGGGCTGCAGCACTAAGAAGGACAAGACCTGGCCAAAGCAATAACAAAACCAGTGGCAGAGATACAGGCTTACAAAACAGAACAGTATTTTTCTTGTTTTGTAGATCTAGCTGCTAAAACCAGAAAACCTGGTCAGGCATGATCTAGTGCCTATGTTTTCTCTCTGCAGATTAGCATTGAATGATACAGTGAAAATATTCAGTCACCCCTCTCTTAAGCTGTTTCCTCTTGGCTATGACTTTTACATTTGCATTCACCATAAACCCTTGATTCAGTGAGCAATACCTCAGTAAGTTAAGCTCCCTACTTAAGAGGCTTCTTGTGGCACCACAGGCTATGCTGCTATGTTCTCCTCTGCACAAAACCATCCTTCTCTTGAGCATAAAAGTACTGAGCTGCAGCTATGATAGCATTGCTCCAGAAACCTCTATCTTGGTGTGTCTCCTCTGTTCACCTCCCAAGTGCACACTGCTTCTGTTGTAGGAGTTCTTCAGGGGAAATCAATGGAATGCAGCTCCGGCTGTTAGGGCTCTGCAGCAAAAGTACTTCAGTGGCATGCCCCCTCTGTGTAGTACTCCTTCTGTATATGTAATACATAGTATTCAAAAACTGAAGAGATGCTTCTGCAAGCTTTCCTTATAGAAAGGATAACCAGGACTTACCTTACACAGACCTTAGCTGGACTATTAGCACTTTGTGACTGATAAGACATGCAACACTGAGTACTTACTTGGACTGGTTTTGTAGCTGTATGGCAGCAGATTTCCAGTGGCAGCATAGTCATACTTCTCATATCTTCTACAAAGACCCTGATTTTTTAATTTCATGTTCAGTTTTCTATACGTGTAAATATGATTATTTTTACAATTGAAAATATCTGGAAATGAAGGCTCTCTTCTACTGCTTGATATTGTAGCTCCAAAAGAGAACAATTTATTGCTCTATCCTAATTTTGCTGTGTAACATGAACTGTGGTTTTTCTTTAATTTTCAAAATTCCCCTTACACAAAATCCACTGAAATCATCTGCATCTTATAATCACATAACTTTACAGAGCTTGATCAAAGTCAGAGGCTCATTACAGCTCAAAAGCTGCTCAGGCAATGTTTTTGTTCTAGGAAAGATTTAAATCATGGTCCCATTTTATTTAAATGTATACATTTCATTTCTGTGCTACTACTACCAAGCAATGAGCTGCACACTAAGCTCATTGCTCTCTCCATCGCTGATTTTATTACCTCCACATCTCACCCATAATCTGGATCTATCATCTGCTACCTTATTGCTTCTGATCTGCTACACGTTGCACTGTGTACAAGATTTCAGCCCCATGGCTCTTCTCCAAGAAAATAAAATGAAACCAATGAAATACATCTTTTGATTCATAGCTATTCATACTTCACTAAGCAGGGCTCAGGACATCACAAGAAGAAACACTGTGGGTTGACAGTTCAGGAATAAATACCATACCAATAAAAATGCATTTCATTATGCATACCAAATTCTGTTGGAATGCACTGATCTGAAAGATGACACAATGTGGGATTTACTGTCTCAAGGCATTTCCTATGCTTCTGTCTTCCCCATTCACCTTATATTTATACAGGATCAGGTCACCAAATATACATGCACTTTCCCCAGGAGGTTTGGAATGGGGGTGGCACAAGTCAAACATGGACGAAAACAAGCATAAGGATGGGCCACAAGAAAGTACAACATTGAACTGCTGTTCATGCTGGGGACAGTATTGTTTATTTTGTAGGGACATTTAGCAAAGAGAACACAAGAGACTGCTACTGATGCCATCAAAATCAGCCATTTTGCTGATTTATGACATCATTGCTCATACTAAATCTGTCTCTTGCTTTCTCTTCTCACTACAGTTTTACCCTCAAACTTGAATTGCCGATCTGATTCACTGTCCCGTAAGCTGGTGACTCTTTGCTCCGCAAGCCATTCATGCGCCGCACGGACTCAACGCTTTCATTCCCAACAGTCATAGTCTGTGCCTGTCCCCAGAGTGTCAGCATAGATAGCAGCAGCAAGAATGAGAATAGTGCAGTGGTAACACGACGACACACATACACAACACGCAAAGAGAAGAACGGCTCTGTTAGAGAAGACAATCATGCAAAACAACGTGAATCGCTTTCAAGGCAAAATAAACTGAGAAATGAAAGACAAATTCAAGTAAAGGAATGCAGAAAATACCCCTCAAAATGATGGTCTTAGTAGCATTATTATTTTGAAATTTGTGCAACCACTTTCATAGCAAATGTGAAAAAAAGATTGTGCAAATAGGCGTCTTTTACTCCAGAAGAATGTTTCCTTGTATTTAGTTAGGACATTACCTATTTTGCAAAGAAGCCATGTACCAACTGCCCTAGGATAAACATGGGTCTTCTGGTGATTTGATTTTAAATAACTTCCTTTTAATAGTCACCAGAATAATCACTCCCACCACAGATGAAACATCACCTCCAAGAACCAAAACCTTGTAATTTTTGAATGATGCCATTGAATACTGATACTTACCAATAGTGACTTCTTGCCCACCAGTTCACCTCTAAAGACATTGTATCCAAACCTGAAATTGCAGGCCCCATACAGCAGCTTCAGCTGCTGCCATGCTGGTTTTGGAAGCAAAGGCTTCCAGTGTCAGTGCGCCTGGCATGTGTGCCTGCAGTTGGGCAAGCATTTCTGCTCTCGCCTGTAATCTAATCTTAACAGGAATTTCAATTCATCTGACTGGATTGCTTCCCAGAGCATCCATCAAATATTACATTAGCTACAGAATATTTATTAGACAGACCTGTCAAAACACAAATGCCCTGTGCCATTGTTGTCATCTCTCTTGTAAAGGAAACCATTATTTGTGGCTTGAAGCACTTGCACAGCTCAAGCAAATATTTACTTCACCTAGAAAATGCATATGTACAGCATCAACCTAAATGTTTCTGCTGATACTGAAAATGAGTGACACATACAGGAAGGATGAAGCCTTTATAGTTGTGGGGATGCTCATAACTGGACTAAAATTCCATTTAATATCTATTCTTGTCTTTCCATTTACAGATAAATTAAAAATAAATCAAGAAACATGGACAGACTTCCTGAAAATATTTTAAGACTGACATCTAGGTTAAAACCAAGCCTCTCTTCTACATTTCAGTCCCTGGTATAAAATGATATGACAGTGATATTCACAAATAGTCCTTTTTTAAAAAAATTGAAGTTTGTATCAGTGACAAACTGTGAAATAGTAGAATCTAAAGAGGAAATTCTCCTAATTTCTCTCTCTCTCTCTTTTTTTATTTATTTTAAGTGCCCACATTTCCTGGTTTCATTTGGGAAAGCCAACAGTTGCTGGTGGTTTAAAAGTGAGGGCAGAGCTGCCGATCACTGCGATGGGCTGCTTAAGGGATCTCCCATTTTAGTATGACTAGCTAGCATAACACTAGAAAAGACAGGTCGTGGGCGTGTGGTGTTGTCAGCACATCGGTATGATGTCAAGAAGATAATATCAGTACTCTATCTATGTCATTGCTTCCAATAGTTCCTTATCCACTGGTGGGTGCCACAGAGTAGCACAATATTGGTAGAGGTACAGCTGCCTCAGCAATTGCAAAAAGATAATAAAATTCTTGGAATCAATGCCCAATCTATTGGCATTTATGAATAACTTCATAAACTGCAAATAAACCCTGCAGCCAGTTATCAGCTCTTAACCAGGGAGTAAATCACTCAAAAGCAAACTTTAGAATGAGACTCTCCTGCAAGGCCAAGAAGAACTGAGGTGAGAAATCAACTGCACATCAGTTTGCTATCAGGGCAGATGCAGTCACCCCAAGTAAAGAGCAGCTGTACCTTGTTTTGTCTTCTTTGCCTTCTTCGAAGCCTCAGAAATTCTTTGTGCTGCCTTGAAACAAAGTTGACTGCTGCATATTCCAGTAAAGCAGCAAAGACAAAGAGAAGGCACACGGCCATCCAGATGTCGATAGCTTTTACGTAGGAGACCTAGAAAAAAATAGGACACAGCATGTTATATTTCAAACTTCTTCATAAGCTGAAGCTATTGATGTGAAAAAATAAACACATTTCTGCACAGCATGAGTTCCAGTTGTTCAATGAGGTGAAGGTTTTCTCGCTTTGTGTTTTGGTTTGTTAGTTTATTTGCTTATTACAAATAACTAATCCAACTATTAATGAAAATGTGTTTTCACAAAGAATACATAAATTATTAGCTACTGCCTTTAGAAAAAGAATCAGGATTAATCTAACAAAGTAAGAGTGCTCTTATAGCTTATGAGTGCTCACAGCTTATCAGAGAGAAAACAAATAAAAGGTGTGAAAAATACCTTTCAAAAAACAACTATAGAAAATTTATAGTTATCACCTTTTTCATCTTCTATGAACCAATTACCAAATTGATTAATTAGGTATGTTTGGTATCTATAACCTCATATGAAATTCAGGATACTGTATTTATGGGTTGATGTGACTTTACCAATTAAGTAGTGGAATCTAGTTTCTTGACCTATATCCAAATATTCTATAAGAAAAATATAACTTACAGATATTATCTACTAAAAACACCCAAATAGCAGATGCCTCTGTTCTAGTAAAAGCCTATTCTGGTTTGAATTGACAGGCCCATAATAAAATCAGATATATTACAGCACTGCAATGTCACAAGATTTTTATCGTATTACCCACACTACGCCAAACAATAGCCAATTAATGAGCTACACACTATGCATATCAAAGGCAAATTGTCTTCCATAGTTGTGTTAGGTCTCTGCCTTTCTTTGTAGTCTTGCAGGTTTTAAGCAGAGATTTTATGATTAGGCAACAGCAGGTTGTCTCTTTTGTTATCAGATATGGCATACAGGGTGGAATTAAAATCATCTGACTTTTAATGTCTTCAACATATATGTGAGCCAGTTGCCTAAACTACTTCGATATAAATAGATCAAGGAATGAAGAAGAATAGTAATTTCTAGGATGCAATGCATGTGAACTGTTTTAGATATTTTCTCTAGGATGAAATAAATAACACCCAAAAAGTGCTTCTTCATCTTCATGTCTGTAAAGGGGAACATAGAACTACTAAGCATAGACACATGGGGCTTTACTCAGTCGTCTAAATAAAAGCACCACATACTGCCACATTAGGTACATAGCCTCCACTTGCTAATCCAGTAAAGCACAAATCTGCAGAATCATACTAACAAACCAGTCCTTTGGAGATGCCTCAGATACCCAAGGTGACCTCAAATGGCCCCACCATACAACTGAATCAAGATAAGCAAAACAGATAATACCTAAACCCTGAAAATTTATAATAAAAAGTATTTAACACCTGAATAATTCCCTGCAAGCCAAACTTTTCAATGCAGTCAAAACGTACAGCGGTCTGAAAAGAAAGCAGAAAAGGATGTGCTGTGCATCTAACACACTAATGTTTAGGATACCCAATTTCCACCTTGGAAACCTTCACCTCTATCCTTTGTACACACTATTCAAAATGATCTTGCTCTTACAGCTGTAGCTACCATTTCATGATGAAGAGCAGCACACCTATTTCAGTAGATTTTGTTCCTATTTACCATGTGCTTGAATAGCATCACTTTTCAAAGTCTGTAGAGCAATTTTTTGTTAACATCAAACAGAATATACTGATCTATATGCTCCAGCAAGCAACATAAGCAGAGGAACTGGCATTTAAAGCAGGACAGAAAAGATACAGAGATCCATTCTGCAGATCCTGAACACTGAGCAGGACATTTTAGAGGAGCCAAGTACTGTTATTCAACCTGCATCACAGGTACATACATTTCGGTAGCTGATACTATAGTGCAGCTCCACCCTGCAATACCCACAATACAACACGCTTAGGCATGGAAAAGGAGGATTTAGTAGGCTAAGGTAACACTATGAATCTGTGACTTTCAATTAGATACACAGCAGGTATGCATTTCTCTCTCCCACTCATAAAAAAAAAGAATTTAGAAGTTACATCTTTATTGAGCAGCTGTGAAACCCAGTAAAAAAATCAACAGTGTCGCAGGCAGTCTGTGCCACAGGCTGAGGCACAGTACGAATCAAGTCACTGTAATTTGTGTAAAATGCATCTGAGTTTAGAATGTTTGTTACCTTCCTTGAAGGGGCAGCTTGTTTTCCTTCACAAATGCCCTTAGGAGATGTATTAGACATGCATAAACAGCTGGACTGTGCTGCTACAGACAGCACAATGCAGGGAGTTGAAGCCACAAGAATCAGCATTTCTGACTGTGCAAATCTTGTCCTAGTGGGCTTAAAGCAGGGAGAGCAAAATAATAAAGGAAGCCCTGAGTTAGCTTTCCTGCCACTTAAACTGTGCTGCTGTAAGTGACATCTACACAATTGCTGAGCCAGCTGGATTATTTTAACTCCAGCCTTAGAATAATAGAATCATAGAATAGTTAGGGTTGGAAAGGACCTTAAGATCATCTAGTTCCAACCCTCCTGCCATGGGCAGGTACATCTCACACTAAACCAGGTCACCTTCTCGGCTGGAATCAGAGGATGACAATATACTTGGCAAATATGTAGCTTGTTTCGTTCTTTAGCCATTGCCACACCATGGCACAGCTTTAAATGAGGAAAGAGAAAGCAAGTGCTTCCAACAACACATGAAAAATAAATAGATCATAGAATCATAGAATCGTAGAATAGTTGGGGGTGGAAAGGACCTTAAGATCATCAACTTCCAGCCCCCTGACTTGGGCAGGGACACCTCACACTAAACCATGTCACCCAGGGCTTTGCCCAACCTGGCCTTGGACCTGGCCAGGGATGGAGCATTCACAACTTCTCTGGACAACCCATTCCACTGCCTCACCACCCTTACAGTAAAGAATAAGTTTTAACCTGTTACCCCTTTTCCTATCACTACAGTCCCTAATAAAGAGTCCCTCCACAGCATCCTTATAGGCCCCTTTCAGATGAAAAAGTCCTGCAATGAATGAAAGCTGACACCTTTGTCTGGAAATCACTTTATGTAATTTTATCTATGTATCCTCAGTATGTACTGAATTATGCTGCTAAAAGCCTAAAAACCTCGTGTAATTTTCTTAAGCCAGACTTATGCATGGAAAATGACATAGATCTATTACATCAGGCCTAGGAAGGCCTCACCTAGTACATGGTTCCAAAAAAGTCTGAAAGTGACTGCCTAGGTCTTAGACCAACATTTTGGTAACTAAAGCATGCACAGTGTGAAGTTTTGGTGGATTTTAGGGTCTCTGTCTGCTTTAGCTGACTTTAATCTGTGTTTTCCTTCAACTAGGAAATGGTCACATCTAGCAGACTACAGACTGCTCTGAAATAGACCTCTCTCAACCACCTCTGCTGAAACTGTTCTGCTTTGTATGAAAACACTTAAAAATACATTGGCTTGGGGGCTGGGAACAGAATCTCCCCTTGTTAGATGCAAATCTTAAGCAGAGGAATACAAAGTCATTCTCTGCCTCTGTGTTTCGAACACATGCAGGGATTGAGAAACACCTACCACAGATTATTTCATGGTACTTGAACAGTTTTCTCGGCAAGATGACCACAGAAAGGATGTGAATTTGATCTGCACATTCCAGGTGAGTGTTATAACCACTTCCTTACCAGATGCTGTAGTTTCTTACAGTGGTATCTCACATGTCAATGAAATGACTTTTTCTAGGAGCTCCTCAGCCATTTCTCACTTACCTTAACAGGAAACTCTCCACTGAGCAGGCTCTAGTGTGCATCTCATTCCTAGGTTCTTATTTCTCCTTTGCACTGTACAAAGAACCTTTCAATCCAGTTTTCAATTTAAAATATTGCTAAGTGATATGCTTATAGGGGCTGAGGTCTGAAAAACTGAGTACTTCATGATATGACAGGCACATCCATTGCTTTGGGAGGTCTTTCCACCAAACTCAAAAAGAGTGTTACTGACCAGATCGTAGCATTGTGTGAAAACTTGTATGTTTGCTCAACAAAAAAGCTGACATTACCTGCTTTCATAAAGACTCATCAAGCAATACTGTATCCCCAGCTTCCTTAGGTACGATGTTCTACAGTTACTACCTTGTACCTGTAGAACAGCGCACACCCTGATTTTTTTGAGAAGGTTTCATCTTATCTAACTTAAAATGTGTTCTGTGCGTGCGGGGTTTTAATAAATTATAAGAAATAAACATTTTGGAGACAAAATGCATTGAAGTGGAAGGTAGATATCTATATTAGAATTAAGTAAACTGTACCCTAAAAATACTAGTCTCTCATTTTTGACCAAGACTGGAGTTTTGAATGGTTATTTCTGGTATATATGTCTGCTTGATATATGCCAACTTTGGTTAGATAAAGCTTTTGAATAATCTCTGTTAGCTACTATCTTGATGTAATCCTAAGTGAAATGGAGCAAAATAACAGCAGCTACCTCACATGAGCATACGTAACAGAGACTGTTACCTGAGCATTTGCCACCTTTCCCATAATTTCACTTGCAGGACACAACACTAGGTCTGCAGCAACACTACAAATTCAGAGTTGTGATTATGATGCTACCAAGTATAAAATGAAAAATTAGCACCAGGGGATTTTTTCAAAAGAAGACCTTGTACAAGCTCCTCTGAAAAGCCTGTAACCCTGACAGCACACTGGCTCCACTTACCTTGTGGTACTTTTAGAAGTGGACATTTGGAAACCCTGCCTCACGCAGCATTATCATGCTTAAAAAGCACAGTAAGATTTTTGTGCACTTTTATTCTTTAAATAACTGCTCCATTCTTTACTGCACATTGTGGAGCTTCCTCTCTGATGTTATTTTGGGGGAGGGGATTTAATGGCTCCTACCAATAAAACCACAAATTATATCAATTATGCAGATGCTCTGTGAATGTAAATTAGGGACAGCTAATGAGGGAATATTTTCAGAAGGAGAGCTGCCTGCACCAAGAGCCAAGTATGATAAGGCAAGACATAATAAACATGACAAAGCAACTCCTTTCCCTTTATTATTTTCCTCATTTGTTATTTGGCCATGCCCACTACATAAACGAAAGACCAGATAATGCTCTATACAGCACCTGAGTGAAGCATCAATGACCTGAGTGAAGTTTCTGGAAATGAAAGTCCAAGGAATATTACTCTGTTCCTGAGGGTCTTGCAAAGAATAAACCTTCCACTTCTCCAGCTCTTTCGATTTTAACACTGTGACTTTCTTAACAGCTTCTGGGTACCTGTCAGCATATCACCATGTGTCACCGCCAGAAGGAAGCATGTTTTTGTGCAGAGAAGCCAGGGGAAAACATGGTCATGGGTCCTGTGGCTGAGCAGCTGTCATTTGTTGACATTTGTGAATCAATCCAAATATGAGCTCTATTTCTGCTGCAGTGCCAGACTCATGAGACTCTAGACAACTGTTTTAACTCTCTGTCTAAAACAGACAACTGTTTTAGCACTCTGTCTAAAGCAGACAACTGTTTTAACTCAAACAGGTGTAAAATGAAAATTAAGACACATCCATTCTCTCCCAGAATTCTGCATTGTGAAAAGAACTTCAACTGACAATGCAAGGTGCTCAGCCTATGCTAAAACTCCTATATTAATTTATTTTGGTTGAGAGAATCTAATAAAAAAACAAATCTTTGATTTGTGCTATGAAAACCCAAACCTCTGCTTTTGCACAATATCGCATTCTAGGCAATTTTTTTTTAAAGAAGATCTTCAGCTACTGGTAAATGTTACAATTTAAAATTCATTTATCCTACGCATTAAAAGAATCTCCTATGGGAAAGGGTTTCAGAGAATTTTTCAGATTGGAAATGTGAAAATAGATCTAAGTGACATTTTAAATCAAAAAAGAAACCAAAGTTATGTAAAACTGCCTTCTTGTACAAGGCATTGATGTTGCATTAAATTTCACTTGATTTTTTTAAATCCAATTATACAGTATTCTGTTATCATAAAACTGAATGGATTTTTTTAAAAATCTTGAATTCATAAATAAACTGATGGCTCTTTTATGCGTATCAGCTGTATATAAGTGAAGCTGAAAGCAAATGTCCTTGTTTCATCACAATTTCCAGAGAGCGAGGTTTCTGAATGAAGAACATGCTATCAGCTGCTATTACTAGGAATATTCTTTTGTCTCACTCTCAGTCCCAATCCTTCTTTTCATTCAAGTGTTTCACGTCCACAAAGCAGCATAATTTTAAACCCAACAAATATCAGAAAATGTAAATTTCTTACCGAGTCCTAAAACCTCAGTAATTTTATACTATTCTATTGTTGAAACAGCTCCCAGTTAATTATCCTTCACACTATGCAATTTTAAAGATGCACAGTGACTGTGCAACACCTTGGTGGCTCAGGTAGGGAAGTCTTTTTAGCTTAGTGGACAACACAGCATAAAGCAGAAAGTGTTTGAAATTCCACCAAGCCTAAAATTAATAAGCTTGATCACCTGATAAGGAAATCTTTGTAAAGATTCATCTTCATGAAGATTCATCCTCACTTCTCCTGAAGTGTTCAGGACAGAACAAATAAAGCAACTGTCTTCCTCAGCTGTTTTGGAGACCTGTTCTTGAAGGGACCTGCTGCTGCAGATTAGGGAATAAGAATGAAAGATTTTGTCTTCCAGATGATGATAAATGCTTGCCTTTTCAAGACTTTAATGTCCATATTAATTCAATACTGTACTTTGTAATGAAAAAGGTTAAGCTATCGTAGAATCATAGACTCACAGAATGGTTTGGGTTGGAAAGGACCTTAAGATCATCTAGTTCCAAGCCCTGTGCCATGGGCAGGGAGGCCTCACCCTAGACCAGGTTGATCAAAGCCACATCCAACCTGGCTTTGAACACTGCCAGGGATGGGGCAGCCACAACTTCTCTGGGCAACCTGTGCCACCACCTCATCACTCACACAGTAAAGAACTTCCTTAAAGCTACTATTCTGTTACTGGAAGTTAAGTGCTCATAGTATGAAGCAGATTTTAACAGGAGATGGTTCATCAGTGAATGAGTCTTGTGGAAGTTGTAGTTGTTCTTCATCAGGTTGTTTACTACATTGCTTGGTGTCTTGGAAGAACAACCAGCCTGGCTGGTGACCTTCTTTCCTTCAGAGGTGAAATGGGGTCAAAATCAAGTCCTAAATGCCCCATGCAGTGACAAAGCTACTACCCTCAGAGTAAAATGCCTGTTCTGAGATTATGACACAACTGATTTGATTTGTTTGATGGATGAATGAAAACATGACAATATTTGGTGAATGTGAAACACACTTTTTCCAGTTACTTTAATAAACAACTCTATTTTTTAAAATTGACCAAAATATTTTGTTTAACTTTTTTTGTTTTCTTTTGTTTTGGGGTTTTTGTTGGTTTGGATTTTTGGGGTTTTTTCTTAGAAATCTCTACTTTGTCTTCCATTGTTAAATGAAATGTGGGCAATTTTCAAAACAAAATGAGAAACAAGCAAGAAATATTTAATTTAAAAATACAGAAACAAACTCTCTCACTCTCCCTCTATTATTCAGATTCCATCTGAAAGTATCCACCTCACTCAGGAGGGACTCAGAAGTTGTTCCAGTTTGCTTTCCATTGAATAAGCTATTAATCCAAAATTTTTTGCTCTATTTCTGTCGCTGGTTCTGCCCTGTCAGGAGATGCTAAACCTCCTACCCACTGATGATGCAGAACTAAATGCTGACTGTATTCAAGCCAGGAAAAGTATGGAAACTGTTTACAGTTTGTTTTTCTTTCAAAGATGCAGGAAGGTTTTCTTCAAGTCTTTGAAGATGGTCATGGGGTTAAGGTATTTACAAAGATGGTCTGAAAGAGGCCCCAGGGCAGAGGCCAGAAGAGATGATCACAGGTGTGCAACAGAATTCACTAATACAGCTAATAGCTATTTTTGTTGTGCTAACCAGCCCAAGGTGCCACAGATAGATACAGTGTCAGTTTGCGAGTGCTGACTGCTACCTCTGTGCCAGTTCTACTCCCACTGAAGAGAACAAGCAAGATGCTCCCTAACTTCAGCATGGGGCTGGCCCACAAGAATCTGCAGGCATTATCTAACATTTTGTGGAACTCTACAACACGTGGCTAACACCTGATTCAGATGGCACAGGACTGTGTTATGGTACATCCTGCAGGATGTGATAAAGAGAGCACAGAGCAGTAACTGCGCACCAGAAACTTATATTTCTTTAAATTAAGTAAAAATATTCTGTGTGACACATTACCAAAAAAAGTAAACTGTGTTCCAGGTAAAGGAAAACCAAGCTAGAGAAACAATAATATATTTCTTTTTTAGCATGGGCTGTGTCTATCCATATTTTATTATCCTTCTTCTCATGTAGCAGATTTCCACCTTTGAAAAAATGCAATCCCATAAATATGGAATCACTTATCAGACTGGTGAAGCCAAGACTGTTGTTTTTTCCTTCCCAAGGGCATAGAAAGTATTGGCATATTCATCATATGTCATTTTGTGCAACCATGTGGTGTAGCTGCCTTGTGTTTCCTGTTTCTGACAATTCATTCTTTCTGTACAGGAAATTTAGACAGAATGTACCATTTCCACTTCAAAAGCCCTTGACTTCCTGGAAAATAGTGTGACTATTTTTCAGACACAAATCAGCCACATAAAAAAGAGAGCAATAGCTTAGGGCAGGTTACAGTTGAGAAAACAAAGGCTTCTGCTTTTGACTGATAGATAATGGTGGTGGTACTCAGATTGGGAGCAAACTAGGTGATTTTTGTTATGCATTGATAATACAGGAACAGACTGATCCCTTCCAGTGGGAATGAAATAACGCTAACTGAAATTATAATCAGGGTCAAAAGCCTACTTTTGCAAATGGTAGTCAACTGTGTGCTGTATCACTATTCACTAAGACGACAATAAAATGGAAATGTCTCTCATATCTAGGCCAGGATTTTAAGTCTAACTCAGATGGCTACAGAAACAAGAAGGTACAGAAGGGAAATTATGAATTATTTGGCAATAGGAGGTTCCTGTGGCCCTCCCCAAGAACTGTGCTGACTTCATTTCTTGTAAACAGGGTAGAATGGAACCAGGATTGAGCAGCTCTGCATCAGGGTGCGTGAAGTTTGGACCCACGGATGGACCAAATGACAAAGGGACTAGTTACTTCTGTTTGATTATCTCTTTTGAGGCCCCTTGGGGAAACATATTTTTGAGAGAATAAAAACTATGAAAGTGAGGAGGGGGCAGGAATGCAAATTCTTCTGTTCATCATTAATTACCAATTAATGTCAGGAATCAACTGCCCTGATCCTGAAAAACACTGGGCAAGAACAAGTCAGGGGGCACCATCACTGTCACCAGCTCAGCCATATCCTCAGCACTATGTGGAAATAGGATATTGTGGTTCTTGCCACTCTCCAGCCTGGTTGCCTCTCTCTGCCTATTTTATAAAAAGAGTCTGGCTTAAATGGGCAACAAAAATGTGCTCTGCCGTACTATTGCTGACCAAGAGGCAGCTAACCCCACCCCAAAGTCATTGCCAGAGGTGATATGATTTTGTCAGATCTCAGGCAGACTAGTAAGACCCACAATCTGTGTTTGAGCTGTCTCAGAAAGAAACCTGCACAACTAAGCATCATCTTCTTGCCGCTAATACTGTGATAGCTCTGCTCCTTCCCTCAGTCCTGCTTTGTATGTTGTCTTCTTCGGTCTTCAAGCAACTTATTTTGAAAAAGAGCTCTTTTTAAAAGCTTTCTACAGTCAACAGGAATAATGATCCTCCTGCCCCACAAAAAAAACCCTACGTCTCTCTATGCAGAGAGATTCCCCACAGGTTACTACAGTGTCTCAGTGTCCAATCAATTAATCTTTTAGGTTTGGCTTGTGAGTAAAGCAAAGCACGAAAGCAAGCTTATGTTGGCAGAAATAAAATAAATAATACCAATATTTGTGGCATTTCTTGTGTATGGACCAATGAAAGTAATCAACAGATTGGTGGAGCCATGGTGATCAGTTTATGAAGGTGACAAATACAGATTGATGTCCCTGCTATAAGGAAGCCACTTTTTATTGCTAAGTAATTGAAAGACATTTATCACACAGTAACACCCCCACATTCAGCTGAGCTCAGTGCAAATTGAGAGTTATATGTGGCTGCATTAAGATACTGACAAATACACATACAGACAGCCTCTGTAGCTAGATGACAATGTTAGTCTCAGATCTCATTCACAATAGAAGTTTCTGTCTCTTCCTTCCTAGTGAAACCAACAGATAATATTTCTTTAATGTCATTAAATACCCGCTTGACTACTTGGACTCCAGAGTGGTAAATTCTTCAGTGAATGAGAGCTTGGATAAAAACAATCATGAAGGAATAAAAGCTGAGGAAGACTGAAGAGGAGCCACAAAACCATGATTCTGCTGGGCAGAACCACTGGCAGTATTTTGAGGCAACGTCATTAAACTTATAAACAGAGTAAAATGCTGATACTTACCAAAGGACAATTTATATTTAAGATTTATTGGACATAAGAAGCCAAAATGGCATTGTCCTGGGTTCAGCAGTAGCAGTCAGTTTTTCTCCTTCTTAGTAGCTGTTGCAGCACTGTGTTTTTGACTTTCAGCCTCGGAACAGAGCTGATAACACTGATGTTTAGACTGACCAAGGACTTTGTGAGTCTCATGCTCTGCCAGGGAGGAGGAGGGGCCGGGAGGAAGCAGGGACAGGACGCCTGACCCAAACTAGCCAAAGAGGTATTCCATACCACAGCACGTCATGCCCGGGGATGTAACTGGGAGCTACCCGGAAGGGCACGTCCTCTTTTCGGTCGGGCTCTTTTCCGGCGAGCGGTATCATATTTTCTTCCCTTGTTATTTCTCTTATCATTATTATTATTGGTGGCAGCAGTAGTGATTTGTGTTATACCTGAGTTACTGGACTGTTCTTATCTCAACCCGTGGGAGTTACATTCTTTCGATTCTCCTCCCCATCCCTCTGGGGAGTGGGGGGGGGGAAGTAGACTGCGTGGTTCTGATTTACGGCCTGGGCTTAAACCACGACAGGCATGTAGCTGAGTATAGCCAGACTGCCTGCTCCTAAAACAACAGCTTTTCTATTATGATTGCAGTTTTTTAAAATTATTTTATTGTTTGTTTTTACAAACAGAGAATTAACTCAGGTTTAGAAATCCTTTCCATTTCCTTTGTAGATCCAAAAGCTCCTCACCTATCTCAGGTGAAAAGTAATCTTCATTCAGCTCGGCTACAGACATGCCAGATGCAGTTATTATCTCTGCCTCCCAGTTAGGAAGAATTGCACCAAATTGCATTATTGTTTGACCTTTGAAGAGTTAACTGGCTCAGTGTATGACTGTTATCAAATAACAAATCAGGATTTTGTTTTTGTAGCAATGGAAACAAATCTCTTCTTTTCATGTAAAGCAGATACAAATCACAGAACTGGAGGATGGCAGTGATCAACACCCAGAACATTTGCACGCATACATTCATTTTTAGGTATTATTTTTTCACTGGATAGCACGAAAATTTTGCTAAAGCTCAGGTGACTGCAGAACATTCTACAACATCCTCTCTGTGATGTATTTCCTATTGTAGTCACAACTAAGTGAACCATTAAAAGTGATCCAATTCACTGAACCAAACAATAAAATCCTAAAATTAGAAAAAGGTTGCCTAGAGCAATATGCTGTTTTTCCTTCACTCTTGGTCTCTGCTTTTTCTGAATAGAGAGTTGTTTTTCTAATTCTTCCTTAAGACTGTTCTCCTAACTTCTGATTTTTTTAAGACTTCCAGCTATGTAATTTGGTGGGAAAAGTAATTTGTGTATTTTTATGACTGCCAGTCTGTCTAGATTACAGATGGGTAAATTAAATTAATCCTTTGTTAGAGAAAATTGCCTCACCAATACTAAACATAACATTTTGGCCTTTTCAAACAATTGCTGGGGGAAATCCCATGAGCAAGGCTGTTTGAAGGTAAAGGGGCCAAGATAGTTGGCTAGCATTCAAGGACTGCTTCTACCAAGCTCAAGATCAAAGCATCCCGACACGTAAAAAATCAAGGAAGGAAGCCAGGAGACCTGCGTGGTTAGAGAAGGAACTGCTGGGTAAGCTCAAATGGAAGAGGAGAGTTTAGAGATCATGCAAGGAGGGGCTGGCCACTTGGGAGGAATATAAGGCTGTTGTCAGAGGATGTAGGGAGGCAACTAGGAAAGCTAAGGCCTCCTTAGAATTAAATCTGGCCAGAGGGGTCAAGAACAACAGAAAGAGTTTTTTCAAATATATGGCAGATAAAACTAACACCAGAGGCAAGGTTGGCCCACTGATGAATGGGGTGGGTGCCCTGGTGACAGAAGATACAGAGAAGGCAGAGTTGCTGAATGCCTTCTTTGTCTCTGTCTACTCTGCTGGAGGCAGTCCTGAAGAGCCCCGTACCCCTGAGGACCCAGAGGAAGTCGGGAAATTGGAGGAGTTTGCCTTAGTTGATGAGGACTGGGTTAGGGAGCAATTGAGCAATCTGGACATCCATAAATCCATGGGTCCTGATGGGATGCACCCGTGGGTGCTGAGGGAGCTGGCTGAAGTCATTGCTGGACCACTCTCATCATCTTTACCAAGCCTTGGGAAACGGGAGAGGTGCCTGAGGACTGGAGGAAAGCAAATGTCACTCCAGTCTTCAAAAAGGGCAAGAAGGAGGACCCGGGTAACTATAGACCGGTCAGCCTCACCTCCATCCCTGGGAAAGTGATGGAACACCTTATCCTTGATGCCATCTCAAGGCATGTCAAGGATAAGAGGGTCATTACGGGCAGTCACCATGGCTTCACCAAGGGGAAGTCGTGCTTGACCAACCTCATAGCCTTTTATGAAGACATAACAAGGTGGTTGGATTACGGCAGAGCAGTGGATGTGGTCTACCTTGACTTCAGCAAAGCATTTGACACAGTCTCCCACAGCATCCTCACAGCTAAACTGAGGAAGTGTGGACTGGATGGTCGGGTGGTGAGGTGGACTGCGAACTGGCTGAAGGAGAGAAGCCAGAGAGTTGTAGTCTATGGGGCGGAGTCCAGTTGGAGGCCTGTATCTAGTGGAGTGCCTCAAGGGTCAGTACTGGGACCAGTATTATTTAATATATTCATCAATGATTTAGATGAGGGAATTGAGTGTACTGTCAGCAAGTTTGCTGATGACACTAAGCTGGGAGGAGTGGCTGACACGCCAGAAGGCTGTGCTGCCATCCAGAGAGACCTGGACAGGCTGGAGAGTTGGGCAGGCAATAACTTGATGAAATATAACAAGGGAAAGTGTAGAGTCCTGCATCTGGGCAGGAACAACCCCAGGTTCCAGTATAGGTTGGGGAACGACCTGTTAGAGAGCAGTGTAGGGGAGAGGGACCTGGGGGTCCTGATTGATAGGAGGATGACCATGAGCCAACACTGTGCCCTTGTGGCCAAGAAGGCCAATGGCATCCTGGGGTGTATTAGAAGGGGGGTGGTCAGTAGGTCGAGAGAGGTCCTCCTTCCCCTCTACTCTGCCCTGGTGAGACCGCATCTGGAATATTGTGTCCAGTTCTGGGCCCCTCAGTTCAAGAACGACAGGGACCTGCTGGAGAGAGTCCAATGCAGGGTGACAAAGATGATTAAGGGAGTGGAGCATCTCCCTTATGAGGAAAGGCTGAGGGAGCTGGGTCTCTATAGTTTGGAAAAGAGGAGACTGAGGGGTGACCTCATTAATGTTTATAAATATATAAAGGGGGAGTGTCACGAGGATGGAGCCAGGCTCTTCTCAGTGGCAAACAATGATAGGACAAGGGGTAATGGGTACAAACTGGAACACAAGAGGTTCCACTTAAACTTGAGAAGAAACTTCTTCTCAGTGAGGGTGACAGAACACTGGAACAGGCTGCCCAGGGAGGTTGTGGAGTCTCCTCTGGAGACATTCAAAACTCGCCTGGACACATTCCTGTGTAACCTCATCTAGGTGTTCCTGCTCTGGCAGGGGGATTGGACTAGATGATCTTTTGAGGTCCCTTCCAATTCCTAATGTTCTGTGATTCTGTGATTCTGTGATCAGACTAAACCAGCTGAGAATGGGATGTTTCATTACATTACTCAGTACCTCCACATGCTTCTTTCTTGAATATTACTTGATCAGTTATTTAATGTTCCTGAGTCACTTATCATTCTTAATGATTCTTCTGGCTCTGTATTCTGAATTGCTACTTTCATCTGCTTAAACTGTAAGGGAAAAAAAATGCTTTTTTTTTTTTCTTTTGTGGATAATAGAAGCAATATAGAACTAACAATAATGGTGCAACAAATAGATCAGTATATGCAGTCCATCAAATTATGCTCTTTTAATCTCTGGGGAAAAAGAAGGGATTTTGAAATGAAAAACAAAAATGTCCCTAGAAAAGATGCCAAATTTGACATCAAAGGAAACATAGGCTCAGGAGGGATAACATGGTCCAATTCTAATTATAAGTGTGATTGAATCATATTTCATGTACAGTAAAGCACGTAAGTAAATGCAGAATTGAAAGAGAGTGTACAATGGGAATAATAGAACATGGCACAGGTGAAAATGTATGTAGAAAGAAATTGATGGTCTGAATATTAATAAGCACAAAGAAAGAAAACAGAGTAAAGAAGGCAGGTTAAAGGTAAGAAAATGGAATTCAAACAAAGGGAAACAAACAACAGCTCTCAGAAGATTCATACAGATGTTTGGTTTTTTTCTTAATTTAACTGAATCAGTTTCCGTATTCTAAAGCGAACAGAGTTGCCACATTAATGTAAATGTACCTATCACACACCCAAATTAGCCCAAGCCCTTAGCCTCAGAACCTGGGATCAACGATGCGTTTGGTGAAGCACAGGTTACATACCCCAACTGCTGTTTTGCAGAAGGTCATCTTACTCAGGATGGTGCAGAAAACCAAGCCCTTTGTCCTGTCCCATGGACTTCTCAAACAAACAACCCACCTGACGCACTCTACAGGTCCCACTAACCAGCTCATGACCATCCTCAACACAAAAAGGACATGGAACTGTTGGAACAAGTCCAGAGGAGGGCCATGAGGATGATCAGGGGACTGGAGCACCTCCCATATGAGGACAGGCTGAGGAAGTTGGGGCTGTTCAGCATGGAGAAGAGAAGGCTGCGTGGATACCTCATAGCAGCCTTCCAGTATCTGAAGGGGGCCTACAAGGATGCTAGGGAGGGACTCTTCATTAAGGACTGTAGTGACAGGACAAGGGGTAACGGGTTCAAACTGAAACAGGGGAAGTTTAGCATGGATATAAGGAAGAAATTCTTTACTGTGAGGGTGGTGAGGCACTGGAATGCGTTGTCCAGAGAAGTTGTGAATGCTCTGTCCCTGGAGGTGTTCAAGGCCAGGTTGGACAGAGCCTTGGGTGACGTGGTTTAGTAAGAAGTGTCCCTGTCCATGGCAGGGGGGTTGGAACTAGATGATCTTAAGGTCCTTTCCAACCCTAACTATTCTATGATTCTATGATCCACCTGTACCACCTATTATGGAAGAAGAAGGCTGGAACTGAGGGCTCATATTGCTCTAGGTTTTGTGATAGAAGCAGAAGCACATAGAAGATTCGAATCTGCTGGCAAGTACCTCCTTTCCTGTTTTTCCTGTTCACATTCTTTGAGTTTTAGTGATCTTTTTGTTCTCTTTTCTTAAGTCAGGTAGTACTTCCTAATCAAGATCTACCTGTTTTTTCCAGCCAGAGATGTCTGACCAATTAACATTTAACTCAATTAAATTTTCAATCTACTTGTGGAAGACTAGTCATAGAACAAAAAAAGCAGGGAAAAACCAGCACAGGAACACATCATTGTAGGCTCCCTTTTGTGTTCACATGGAACAGCCAGGAACACCTGCAAGGACTCACTAGGCTACCCAAGGACAGAAGAGACAGTATCACCATTCATGCTCATTTTCTACTGCAGATTCTGATTATTTGCAACAGCTTATTGATGGTCTGCTGCTAACATCATAACTCAGAATACAATTATCTCCTTCACAATTCAACATACAAAATAATCTGTTGATTTACAGTAAAAAATGGGCCTCTCAGATTCTGAGACTTCACTTTCAAGCGGTCTTGTGCTAAAGTTTTGTTTGCAGCTATTGTGTTTTTCACAGAATTTCATTTTCACCTGAGCTGTAAATCGAAGTACTTTATGAATCATACTGTAACGTTAAACTGTCTTCAGGACCTTCATACTAAGAGCTTTGTTTAAAACAGTGCCATTAGACTGCAAGACTGAGTGAAGTCATTTTCAGCCACAACAGTTAGGTGTCCAGTGCAAATATATATAAAAAGCAATTGGTAAGAATATCATTGTTTCTTGCAGAAGGGTGTTTATGCAGAAGCCTTCCAGCCATGCAGTCTTATGTTTGGGGCACATCTATTTTCTCTTCTCAGCTTAACTTTGATCCAAAGTACTGGATTTTCATAACAGCAGAATTTTTTTCTGACAGTTATTTGATTACTTAGCCTAAAGTCCAATGTCTACTGCTATAAACTACTTTTTCTTCCTTGTCCATTTTCTAATGTCAGTGTTGATGCATTTGTTCTGTACTGTCTGCTTCTGTAGTTAAAGCATCCAGAGATTCTCTGAGGAACAAGCAATCAGAGCCCTACACCACTGTGTACCGGTGTCTCCCACAACAGTCTCAGTCCCAGTGACTGAGCCAGTCTAGAGTACAGATAGAGAGTTATTTACAGGATCATGCAGGCACCTCCCAGAAAGGCCTCTGTTGGCCCTGGAGGTTCAAAGCACTGCAGCACAAGTAAGGGGAATGGTTTTCATGTCAGTCTGATGTCATGTTATCAAGGCTTGTTAAAGTCTGTTGCCCTGTAGCAAGCCAAACTTGCTGGCTGCTTGCAGGATGGCTTCATGATACTGACTGATGAATGTTCATCTTTCAAAAGGCTGGAGAAATCCTGGACAGAACTAACAGAATATCTACTGAGCATATTGCTGTTGCTCAGTGAATATTCACAGCAAAAATTGCTCATCTGTGCAGGAAGTAGGGAATAAATCACTTCTGGTTCTCTTATTTCTATTTGCAATTTTATAGGCTCTTGCATATGATGTATTGGGTCATATCCTTACTGCAAGCATGGAATTGCAACTGATGGTATAGGTACCTTTTCTTTCGTGCGTGTGTTCCTAGTTTGTGTCCCATGCTATGTCTGCAAAACAGTGAATAGGAGAGGTTGAATCTCCTATAAGGAGGAGAGACTGCTGCATGCTAGGGGAACAGCTAATCCTGCTCAAATGGAGAAGGTTCAAAAGACTTAATGATAAGGGATCTGGAGAAACTGTACTGAGGAGAAGTCAGACACGCCTCAGAAGTGATGGACAGAGTAATTTCCTAAGACCCAGAGGGGACCAAACTGATTTTTCTGTCACTCAGAATCATTGGGATGGCTGAAATTGAGAAGACAGTAGGTAAGAGTGCTGTGTATGAACCTTTGCATATCTGCTTTGTCTTCCCTGGTTGTTTTGATTTTTATTTATTAAAAAAAAAAAATAAATCAACTTTTCTTGTTCTATTTGTGTTCTGATGAAACGTGGGTAATTTTTAAGTTAGCCCCCCCCAGCCCCGACTTTTATCTTTTGTGGGATCTCATTGTGAGAAGAATACAAGCACATCCACTAAAAGCTCTGACTGATACAAGGTCTTGGCACAGGCACAATTTCACAAAGCCAAGAGACTCTGTGCCTTTCAGCTGACTGCTCAGCCTTTCATGTGTCTGGCACAGTCTGTGGGTGTTTGATACTCCTCTCTGTAAGCACAGGGCCTGAGAGCATAAGCAGAAGACAACTTGCTCACCAAGAGCATAATTTTCGGCTGCCCTGAAATGCCCCCAAAAAGGAACAACCATGTAACTCACAGGGATTGTTCCCCTTGCAGAGTCACAGATGTGGGTGCGTCAAGAGCCCATTTTCTGCTTTCTGTCTGACGGCAGGCCACCTGACACAGGCACTGCACAAGCCCAACTTCTCCAGGTTGAGCACTGCATGTATCAAAGGAAGGAGGGAAAGGGAACAGATTTTCTGACTTTTCGGCAATTCTGACTTGCTCAGATGAGTCATATAACTTCAAAGAAGCTTTAAAACTGAGCCAACCTACACAAGAGAAGACAACAGCCTATATATAAACAACAACCTATATAACTTTTCCCTTGTCAGTTCCATAAGTAGCTAGAGCAGAACAAAGCTTTGAAGTGAGTCATGTTGAATCCCTTTCTCTCTCTCTCTCTTTTTTTTCCCCCCTAACTCTGAACATTATAAGGAAGCTCAGAAAACACACTGGTCAGAATTTTAAGCCATGAAGATCAGGGGCAAACTATAACCCTTTCAGGAGATTTTCATTAACTGTCCAAGACAGTAATTCTATTGGCATAATTGGGAATGAACATATATGTTGCTCAAATCATTCTGTAGGCATTTGCCTACAATTGCTGGTAAGTCTAGAGTAGTAATAGCTCACCACTAGCTTTCTTTCCAGTGCTACATATTCTTACATCTGGCTGTTCCTTCTACTAGTTTAAACACAGGAATGCACACCTACATCTTTTATATCCATGTGGTTATTACAAGCTCCATTTCCATCATGACGCAGCAGAATTAGCACACAATACACAGTTCTGACTCCTATTAGATCAAAAGAAATGTCTGCTAGTCCTGCATAGAAGCCTAGATTGTGCTGTCCTGTTACCCAGTATTCATGTGCAGCATTAATAAATGTATCTCTTCAGAAGTCCCTACCTTTCAACAATTCTTACCCCACTAGCAAGTTGCTGAGGAGAGTGACACATGGCTAGAAATACAAAGAGACACACTTCATATTATATTTAAGAGCTATCTTTACGTCTGATAAGTTATTAATAGATGTCAGAAATTTCAGTAACGCTTGCTCTATCATTATTAATTAGAGTTGTGGGGAAGTACTTGCCTGGCTGGTGAACCCTGTTAAATATTTCTCATATGAACTGACATATTTTCACATGTCATTAAGTTGGAGATGAAAAAGAGGACAAACAAATAAAAAACAATTAACTGTTCTGCATGGAACCGTACGTGTTAGCAGAAAGTAGATTGAATCTGATAGACTCAAAGACTACAAAAAAGGTCTCAGTATTTCTCTGCCTCTTTTCCTGAAAGATCTTAATGAAGCGTCTTAAAGAAGCTAAGCCACCAGCTTCTCAAAGAGTATGTGCACTGCAGGGAAATATTACTAGCTCCATTTTGCAAATAGGGAAACTAGGTGTGCATATAGCAAGTATATTGCCTAGGGCTGCAGGAGAAGCCGGTGGCCGAGCTCCGCACAAATTCTTAACTTTTTTGGCTACCGTATCTATGTTTTAGAGCCCAGATCATCCTTCCCACCTGACTATGGGAGGGATCAACATTGCTGACTCCTCCACGGAACTGCCTAAATCCATGAGTAGTTTCCTGGGGATGCTGCATCACCACCCCACTAAAAACGGGATTTTGCAAATAATGCATATTTGTGTCACTGTCACACACATCAGGGAGACAGACAGGATAACATATGGAGTAATAGTACCCACTTCTTCTTGACTGTTGCTGTTGCCTTGTTTTTGGACATAATAAGAAGCAATGAAGATAAATTTATAAAGTTTTGGGTTTTTTTTCAGTGTACGTTAACTCACAGTTCAGTGGTTCAGTGGTTGTTTTTTTTTTTTTTCACAACATATGCAGCTGCAAGAGAGATTTTGCTTAAGTTATCAATACAATGTTTATTTTGTAAACATATCTGTCAAGTTTGCAACACTTACTCTGCCTGAAGGGTACCTTGAACCTAATGTCATTCTACCAGCCATGACTTTGATTGACTGCACATCAGGAAGCTTAAGTGCAGAAACTCCTACACAAAATCACTTTAAAGTATGGAAATTAAAATTTAAAGGCTGCTTCTTTCACATGCTTTGTGTGCCAGAGCAGCCACAGCCTCAGTCTCAAATGTGGGGGCAGCAAAGAAGAAAGGGGGAACAGCCATTCAGCCCTCCTCCCACAGGACATGTCACAGGCACAAACATTACATTAAGTGGTGCTAATGTGGAAGGGGAGCAAAGAAAAAGAGTCTTCATAGCCTCCTGTTTCTGGGAAATCCACATCTGTTTAACATCCCTAGCTGCCAACTAGCTGCAGAAAAGCACATAAAAAGCTACAAGCAGGGCCTGGTTCTCCAGTAAGCATGCTTACCATATCCCTTTATTGCATATCCCATCAATATGTCATTGCCACCCAGTTGACATTAATATGCTTTTACCAGAAGAAGGGGTGCACACAGCATCCTTGGCCAAAGGCTTCTCATCCTTAGCAGATATCTTCAGAGCTGTCCAGCATGTTTGACAGCAAATTTTCTTGCACAGGATGGTCTCCACAGAGGATCTGCTGAGCTCTTGGGGACCTCTTTGCATTCCTATTTGAGGGCTGTTATTTTTAGAGCACTTCTCAATATATCTTCAAGAAGGCTGCAAGTCAGTGTTCCTGTTGGCACTGGTGTTGCAGGGCAGCAGGTGCATTGGAACTGATTTTCCATTCCTACATAAAACCTCACAATATCATTCCTGAGGAAATTGTCCTCCTTTTACAGGGAAGGTGAATTCTCATGACTGCATGATGTCCTATGCCCTGTGAAGTCATTTGATATATTACTATGTTATATCTTTCAACTCAACAAGGTTCCCCTCTTGGCCTTTCTTAACAACATATTTATCCTAAGTATTAACTCTTTTCCACCCAATGTCCATACAAAGTAATAACAATTAGCTGGAGGGGAGTGTTTATTTCATCTTTTTAATTCATCACATAAAAGATCTGGGTGTTTAAGTCCCAATACTTCTCCCTTGTTCAACTGCTGCGTAACTCTGGGGATAACTGAAGTTCAGTAGGTCCTTTGTTGTTTAATGTTTTATGGGCAGCTGAGTTCTGCCCATACCGGAAATATCTCCTTCTACATGTAGGGAGATATCTAGCTCCAGCCTGGGTCCAAACATTATTCAGGAGCTACAATGAGAACATAAAAGGACTGTGTACAGGAGTTTATTCGGAGTACACCAAGTGCACACTGACATTCTTAATGCTTTAAAAAAATGCCTTGGGACCTGCAGGAATATTAAAGCAAAATCATGCCAACCTTGCCACTGGAAGCTCTGTGGTAGCCATATTCACCAAGAAGGAGGGAAATACACCTTAAATGCCTTCCCAAGCCTGAGAGGATATCAGTGCATCTCTTCTACCTCCCACACATCTGTATCAGATAACCAGCAGGGCTGGGAAGAGAAGGGATTTTAAAGCTCAGATGGGAGCTGCACCAAAAGGAAAGTAAGATTCATGAATTTTGTAGCAAGGAAGAAAAGTAAAGGAGCCATGCCTTAGATGACTCTTGTATGTTGTCAGTTATTGGCTAGAATGAAGAAGCTCCTTATCTGATTGGTAAATTATTTGCTTTCTATCCAATTTGAAATAACGGTACTGCTGCTGTCAGATGAACAGTCCTCAGCTACGTGAATGGTAGGGGGAGGATTCAGCTCACCATCTGAACAGATAGGCAGCTCCAGACTTCATCCCATCTACATTAGATGTTGATTTGCCATAAGGATGAATTGGGTCTCTGGAAGTATCAATTTCCATCCATTGAAGAGATAAATAACATAAAGAATACCTGCTAGCCAAATCGATCTGAAAAGCCAAGTAAGGCATTTGAAGTGGGGAGGAAGGGGAAGACAAAAATATAAGGGAGAAAAATCCAATGAAATTAACTTGGGGTTCAGTTCAGAAAATACAAACATGTAGGGGTTTCCTGGCTCATTCTGTCTCTTCTTGCTGTGACTAGTCTCCTAATAAGAAGAGAAGTTCCTGGTTTTTTATCCTGGTTTGTCTATTTATTTCAAAGCTTAACAGAGACAAACATTATTAAAACACAGTTTGGAAAAGCCTTTCAACACTGCCATTTGCTTTAAATATTATTGTTTAATCACCTATTTCCCTGTGGTAATTATGCTATCTTTAGGCTTCGGGGTTTTTTAATCGGTGTTTTCCTGTGGCTTGGGTGTGATTCCTGCAGAAGCCTTCTAATAACCAAATAACTAGGACAGCCTAATCTAATAATTCGTGCATGCATATGATGTTCGGGGGATTATTAAAGTTATTTTCTCACTAAAATGTTATCAGCTTAGAAAGCTGAGCTGTTCCAGGCCGATGGCTTTTTATTGCAAAAATGTTTAATACAGTCATGTGCACCAGACTGCAGTTGCACATGCTAATGTCATTTATTCCATTGATTTTGGCTCTTGAAAGGAACCTTGTTGCTCTATAATTTCTGTTTAAAAAGAAATCCCATCAACCAAAATAATGTTGTTCAAATGGCAAATGTTTGCTGAAACTGAAAACTAAAGTATTTGTCTAGACTAAAAGGGTTGGATATGTTTTAGTTTGACAGGACTTGTTATTAACTTAAGACATCAGGACTTGAGAATTTTCTCCTGCTTTAATAGCATTGCAGTCAGGCCCCAAGCACAACTAATTTGAATTGTTCCAGGGGTAGAACCTAATCAATTTTGCACACTAAGATGGAAGTCAGTTCTTTAGCACTAATTTTCCTGCAATGTAAAAACAGTGATAACAAAGAAAGGCGAAGAGCAAAAAAAAAAATAAAAAAGAAATGAAATAGCATGAATGCAAATAGCATTACTCAGACTTTTTTGTTCTGCTGGAGTAGTCTAAATTTCAAAGCCACCTCCCACACATACACTTAAATATAACATTTTGAAATACAATACTTCCTCAGATGTTGCATACATTGTCATACAGTTTATTCCTAGATGCAGAGTATTTTGCTATAGAAAGCACAACTACATAAGTACTTTTCTGCTCTAATGATTCATACTGGACACTGAAAGAAAGACCTCATATACAATAGCATAGAAGCACAAGCAAAAGGAAAGAGATAAAGATCTGGGCAGACAAATGTCAAATATTATTCAGTTGCCTGGGACATTATATGCACAGTATGTCATGATTCTGCAGTCTTACATGCTTCATATTTCTCATTTGAATGATAATTCTTCTTGGTGTAATTGCAGCAAATATAGCCATACTGCAATTAACACTGTATCCATTACCCTTTCAGTGAATTAGCTTAGACTTTAAAGTTTCAGAACCCACACTAGGAAGGCTTTGCTTAATCAGCTAGAGAGACCACAACACCAAACTGTGACAAGCCTTTCTTAGACACCCTAAGGAGGCAAAGGCTTCACTTTCTATTTGTATACCCTTGTTATTTAGCTTGATTACTACAGAAATAATGTTCAAATAAAGCACTGCCTTCTAAAGTTCAGTTTCATCTGCACATTGGCCCATTTTTTTGAAAGTGTTAGCAAAGCCTCTTGTTAAAAAAGAACACTAGCAGATGTGGTAGGGAACATAAAGATATTTCCAGGTAACTGGGGGCTCCAGCAAGACTTGGTTGCCCTGACCAATATGGTTTGAGGCCCCAGCCATGCTTCCTCTCCCCTTGGGCCCAGGAGTGTCCTAGTTTGGGCTATGTCATACATAGGCTTTGCCCAGTCAGGTCTCCTGCAAGGACCTTGAACCTGTGTTACAGTTTTCCCTACCACCAGGCTGGCCTTCAGCTGTCCTTACTGGCACCTGGCCTTCCTGGGCTTCCTGGTTCAGTCCTGGTTGGATTTGGAATGTCTTTTTCTTGCCTCTTTCAGTCCTGTCTGTCCTGCTGGTTTCATCTCAACCCTTGGTCATCACCTCACCTCGTCTGGAACAGTCAGTGGATCCCACCACCGTCAGTACCCCAGACTTGCCCAGATGCTGTGAGACATCACCCTGGCCTGCTTTGCACTGTAGATGGCCCCTGGTCCCCGGCTTGCTCTCACTCATGAGTTGTCTCTGTCCCTTCTTCAGAGGTAGGAATGAGAGAGGAAAGAAAATTTCTTTTGGGAAATTCCTGACTTTTTTTCCATGTGTGCCCTTGCTTTTTCCATCTGCAAACAATGAGTGAATGGTTCCTTTTATTTTTCTTGTTATAGAACATTGTTGTTGTTGTTGTTGTTGTTGAGTAATGCAGAACAAATACTTGGAAATTAAAAATTGAAAGTAGTTTTACAGTTTGGGGAATTTTATCTTAGTTTTCTGTGCCATTTTAATAAATCCTGTCTTCAAATTATGGCACATTGGCTACACAGAATCACGCATCAGGATGTTCGAAACAAAGACATCTAAACCATCATATGCAGTAATTAATTTAAAATGGACTGTATTTAAATCAGTATGAAATTCAAGAGCAGAAAAAATTTGTAGCTAGGGTGATTGTGATTCCCTCATATGCTCTTGCAGGGGGGTTGGACTAGATGATCTTTTGAGGTCCCTTCCAACCCTTGGGATTCTGTGACTCTGTGAAACATACAAGGATAATGACAAACATTTAGACCATATGAAATCATTGCTTTTATTGGGCAGTTCAACAGTATCACAAAAGGGGAATGTCAACAATTTGTTAAGAATATGAACATCATCTTTCTAGAAGTAGCCATCGGTCATGAATCTTGGGTAGAATATAAGAATTCCCAAAACATGGCTATTTTCAATTAATTTTTCTATTTTCCAGTGACCTCATGGTCACAGAAACTTCTACTGATAGGTAAGGACTCTTTTTTTACTATTTTAGTGAGCTCCTGCACAGCAGAGGTTTTTCTTTTAGCTCCTGTGAGCCTGACACAAAATACTTGTGTGTAAAGATGTCCTAACTGCACCTCTTAAGAATTTAATGTAGCTTCTTTACCTGACCTTACATTTTCTGGCAAAAAGCTCACTGAAATTACCTTTTTGATAAAACCATTGCCAATTCTAGGCTTATCTTCATTCACAAGCAATGGCAGAACACTCCCCTCTCCATTTCTACCCTTAGGTAATGGTACGATACCCATGATTTGTGGATACTGCCTATTTCATACAAGACCATAGTTGACTACATTGAGAAACGCAACATAATATTCACATTACTTCTTCGGTCCTGCTCAGACAAGTGAAAAAACATAATGCTCCTTTGGCATATGAGGAAGCCTCATGCTATGGTAACCTGACATATGAAGCATCTCTAGGAAGCCCCCTTTTCTGCAGCAGATGGGAATCAACTACAGTCTCCAGCACCACATAGTTTCCACATAAACATTCATCAAAACCTTGAGTCAGTGCCCAGCTGCACTGCAGGACTTCAGCTCCAGAGTTCACATGCTCCAACATGAAATATGTGGCTAAATCTGGACAAAGGAGATTTAGCTACACCTGGCATTACCTCAGCACCTGGCATTACAGGCTATAACAGAGCCAACAAGGTGAGTTTTGACAAATGAAAGTAACTGCAGTTTACACTACATTATTGTTTTACCTGCTTTCAATAAGTAATGCCATTCTGAGATATTTAATTCACAGTTGCATATGTGTATGCAACCTCAAACCATTGTATTTTCCTGTAAAACATGTCATTTTTCTGCTAAAAGGAGATATGAAGAGCTTGAATCCTTTCTGATCTATACTTGGCCAGCAGCAGGACATGCTAAACCCCTTTAGTTTTCATCACATCTTGTGTTTTACCAGCACCAAAAGTGAACAGATGCTCTTTAACCTTTCTCAGCTCCCAGCTTTATCCTTCCCTCTCAAACACTACATAATGACCTCCAGGTCTACGAGAAAGTTTTGGTACACTTTATACCCTTTGCACTGGGATGCAGAGTATAGGGTCACAGGAACTGTCCATGTGTGTCTGGACAGCTTGGTCATTCCCAAGCTTGCCCAAGCACACTAAAATTCCTGTGCCTATCCTTAAAGGTCTGCGTTCTCTTCTGAAATTAAGTCCAATGCTTAGCTCTGGTGCAATGGAAGTACAGATCAGCATCACAGATTAGGATACTGGCACTTGGGTTATGCTGTTGGGGTATAAAGAGCAGTCATGGAGCACGGTTTGAGCAGGAGCACACTCTGTCTCTCCCACTTCTGTCAAAATCAAACAGGAAAGCAAACAGGATTCATTTCTCACAAGCAGCTACTGACAGCGAACACACGGTTCACCCTTTTCGCTGTTGCTCAGAGCTGAGGATCAGGTGCTTATAAACTATGATGCTTTAATTCTTCAGCCCCTGCAAGGTGTAGCAGGCAAAGGCAGTGTGTTAAACTGCCTGCAAAATTCCCTTCCAGCCCAGGTCTACATGGCGTAGCGAGCGCAAGCCCTTACAAAATGTCACAATTTCACACTAGCAAGATTCAAGAACCTTCATTTTCCACTGGGACTTGTGACAGTGATACACATGAAATGTATTTGTATTGTATTTATCCTCACCATTTTCACATCAGGGAAACCTGTCAGCAATTTGTTTGTGGGGATAGATAAAAGGGATGGGGGCAATGCACTGAAAATACTAGAAAATTGCCTGCCACCTTCATCAGCTTGATGCACATTAATGCGTCAAGCCAAGCTCAGCTTTGTAGTGCTTTACTCTCATGACAAGTCAGAGCTTTAGTGTAGGCACCTAAAGATACGTGTAGTTAAAGACGGTGGCTTCACCACCTCAGCTTTTAGCTTTTCCCTTTTAGGCAATGTCAAACTAGTCAGGCCACCTGTACAATAATTTTGTCACCTGGGAAAGGGCAAACTGGCTTCTTTGTGCCACAGATCTGACACAAAGGTTTTTCCAAGGAACTGTTCATTGCAGCTGGCAACACTTTATGGTGAGGCCACAATTTTTAGGGGGATAGTGGTGGAAGACTGGAAAACTCCTCCCGTTTTGTCCCTCTCTTGAGGAGGATAAACCTGAACCCCAGTGATACCAGTCAGCTTGCTGTCTTGTTGAAAGTACACCAGACAGCTCCTGGTTTAGATTTGCTCAGTTCCTATCTTTAAATCACTCACATTTTGGGAGGATTCTTCCCAAGAAGCAAGTTTCAAGCTATTTTGGGGACAATTTCTAAAAAGTTCCCATGCAACAGTGTTCAAAAAGAATTTTATGCATTTATAGCATTCATTTTAAAGTACATTTGAAATATAAAGATTCACAGGCAAAACAAAAGATTCTTTCAGTTTAACTGAAGGGTAATCACCTTACAATTCACAGCAGACCTTCTATTCCTTTAAGTTTTTTACATGAATTCATGATGAAATAAAAGATCTGTGGTGGTGTCATTGGCACATTATTTGCAAATGGCTTTGTGAGCTGTTTATTGCATTTCGTGTAAGTATTTTTGCATGACCCATGTATTCAATGTGGGTGAGTTGTGGGAAGAAAATGAGTATGACAACTCCATAATATCCATACAAAAATAAGAGTAACAGCCCAACGCTAGTTACTCGTACCCTGAGAAGACATGAAGAACAGCTTATTTACTCTTTGCATGCCTGATTCGCTGCTTTTTGTTTTCTGCAAAATGTCTAGCTGGAGTCCTTGCTTAAATCATGACATTTTTGCTCTGCTCTGATCCTGATTAAAAAAAACCCCTAAAACTGAACAATACAAAAACTCCATAAAAACATGCATATGACAATGGGATGTAATTTTGCTGGGTACCATGTTTATCCACTGCCTTTTTCTGCCATGACCTTGCAGATACCCAGGCCCTAGCAGGATGTATGCTCAAGGATCACAAAACAGTTAAATTCCAGAAGACCAAAATTGATCACACAGTTATGCATGACATCCTTTATCCAATTCAAAGAAGCATTACAATAACAAACAAGTTTCCAGTTCTTGCTCACTAGCTCTGCCCTGGCAGAAGATAGACTTTCAGCTCCATCATTTGGTGGCAATCGTGTTTGTTGTGCATACTTCCCAAAAAAGGAACCTGGTTTATCATGATTTAATGACATGACTAACGTGACACAACTGACTAACCAGTAACGTTCAACATTAACTGGCAAGAGCTATCTCTCTCTCAGCTATTTAATCATAATTAGTTGCAGTGATACTGGATGTTAAGTTCCTCAGAAGAGTCAGTCATGCAGAGCATCATGTTAGCTAATTTGATTTTTGGCTTCCACATTCAAAGGAAAACTGATGTCTAATCAAGAAAATGCGAACAAATTCCTTCTCTCATTTCTCTTGTGCATATTATAAGGTTTCAGACTGACACATTCATCTGAGGCCAACCTAATCAGCACACTATTGACTATGTGAAAATTTGCAACATGTTTGAATGTGAATGAAGGCAAAGAAGTTTACTGTATATACTGCAGTATTTAAATTCCCAGTTACCAGAGAAAAAACACCTGTAGCAAGTTATTCCATACTTTGATTTTTCAATTTTTAGTCTGATTTCTAAGAAAGAGAATGCTACATTGCTGTATAGGTACCTTTTGCTGGTCCATGCATATCTTTTTCTGTCACTTCACAGAAACTTGAAAAAAAATCAAGCAATTTCAATGAAATTTTCCAGCAGAGCAAAAATTCAAAGATTTCAAATCTCTCTGCTATTGAATTAACGAAGATTCATATTCTAGGGAAGAAAACCTAGAATCATTGAATGGGCCAGGTTGGATGGGATCACCAAATATCCCATGTCCCACTTTTCACAGGAAAGAGAGCCTAGATGAGGCTATCTACCACCCTGTCCAATTGCATCTGGAAAACCAACACTGATGGGGAGCCTACCACATCCCTGGTGAGGTATTCCAGAATTGTTCTCACTGATAATAAAATCTGGTTTATATTGAGATGAAGCTTCTGATGTAACTTTTTCCTGTTGCCCCTCATTTTCTCCATTACTCTCTATAAACAAGGTAGGAATTTTATATTCTTCCATCATTATCTCACTAAAAATCATGGCTTTATTTCTAAATCATTGCCAGCTGCAAGGACCAGTCCCTCAGAAAAACCTCTGGGACAGATCCGTGGCACAGAAAAGCCAGTTTGCCTATTCCTGAGTGACAAAATTGCTGTACAGGTTGCCTGACTACTTTGACATTGCCTAAAAGGGAAAAGCTAAAAGATGAGGTGGTATCTTTAAGTGCATACACTAAAGCTCTGTCTTGTCATGAGAGTATGAGCTTGCCTTGACCTGTTAATGTGCATCAAGCTAACGAAGATGTGTGGTGGGTTAATCCTGGCTGGGTGGCAGATGCCCACTGAAGCTGTTCTATCACTCCCTTTCCTTAGCTCAACAGGGGAAAGAAAATATAATGAAAGTCTCACGGGTCAATATAAGGACAGGGAGAAATCATTCACCAATTACCATCATGGGCAAAACAGACTTGACATGGGGGAAATCAATTTAATTCATAACCAATCAAATCAGAGTGATAATGAGAATAAAAATAATGAGATATGAGATGATCATAAGAAATAAAACCAATTTAAAAACATATTCTCCTCACCACTGCCTTTTTTCTGGGCTTTATTTTAATCCCAAATTCTCTACTTCTCCCCCAGCAGCACAGACAGACAGGCACCGAATGTTTCAGACGGTTCATCAGACTTTGTTTCTGCCACTCCTTCCTTAGGGGTGGAGTTCTCACACTCCTCCCCTCCTCTAGAGAGGGTTCTCTTCCCACAGCAGACAGTCCTTCGTGAACTTCTCCTATGTGTGTCCTTCCCACGGGCAGCAGTTCTTCACACACTGCCCCAATGTGGGTCCCTTTCATGGCTGCAGTCCTTCAGGAAGAGATTGCTCCAGTGTGGGACCTCACGGGGTCACAAGTCCTGCCAGGAAACCTGCTCCAGCGTGAGCTCCTCTCTTCATGGGGCCACAAGTCCTGCTCAGAGGCTCCTCCAGTGCGGGCTTCTTACGGGGTCCACGTGGTCCTTCAGGCATCCCCCTCCTCTGGTGTGGGGTCCTCCAGGGGCTGCAGGTGGAGATCTGCTCCACCATGGACCTCCACGGGCTGCAGGTGGAGATCTGCTCCACCATGGACCTCCATGGGCCGCAGGGGCACAGCTGCCTCACCATGGTCTGCACCATGGTCTGGAGGGGAATCTCTGCTCCAGTGTCTGGAGCACCTCCTCCCCTCCTTCTGCACTGATCTTGGTGTCTACAGGGATGTGTCTCTCACATACTCTCACTCCTCTCTCCAGCTGCAGTTGCTCCTGTGCAGTAACTTCTCCCCATTCTTTACTATGTTATCCCTGAAACCCTACTATAGTTGCTGGTGGTCTCAGCCTTGGCCAGTGTCTGGTCCATTTTGGAGCCATCTGGTGGTGGTTCTGTCGGACACAGGGGAAGCTTCTGGCAGCTTCCCACAGAAGCTGCCCCTGTAGTCCCCCCCTGCTACCAAAACTTCGCCACCCATACCCAGAACAAGATGGTAGGCGATCTATTTCCAGCAACCTCCTCCCATCCCTTCTACCTATCCCCTTAGCAAATTGCTGACAGGTTTCTCTCATGTGAAAATGGAGTAGATAAACACAATATAAATACATTTCAAGTGATTTTAAAGTCGCAAGTCCCAGTGGATAATGAAGGTTCTTGAAACTTGCTAGTGTGAAACTGTGAAATTTTGTAAGTACTTGTGCTTTTGTAAGTGCTTGCTATGCCATGCAGACCTGGGCTAGGAGGGGATTTTACAGGCACACTGCCTTTGCCTGCTGCACCTCCAGGGTTTGAAGGTATCCCCATTGCTTCTATCCATCTCCATAGTTACTCTCTGTCTATGGGACTGCATATGTGTACTCTGCATGTATTAGAGCCTGCAGTGGGAAAACATAAGGTGAAGAGCAAATGAGGAAGCCCCTTGTTGTAAGTCTGTGTTGTAATTGTCTTGGGGAAAGTTCCTCATCTCTATTTTGTAGCTTGGAAAATTGAATAGTACAGAGTTTTATGACTTCAGCAAAGCTACCTGGCCCAAAACACATACAGCTGGGTAGGACTGGCTCAACCACAGGGATTAATTTCGATTTGAAGAGTAGCAAAGCAGATTTCATAAGGCAGGCGCAGTGAGCCCATTATTATGAGGTGCCCTTGCTCAGGGCATGTGTGCCATGGATGTACAAGGTACAACATTGACTCTATTGAATATGAACATGCTCATAATCTGGCTGCTTCTGGACCTGAGGCATGTGCTACAACCACAGAGAGGTTGGGAATAGACCTGGATTTGAAAACACTTGGCCCAAGGAATCCTGTAATTCTTCATCCATGTCATCTGTACCTATTCTGTTTCTAGGGTACCTCACACTGAAGAGATACCCTTAATTAGTGGTTGGATCTGAACACATTTTACCCTGAGCCCTGAACAACAAACCAGCAGAGAAAGAAATTAACTGTGATAACTGTAAGTACTCCCTAGTGCCCAACTTACAAACTGGTAGTTTCAGAGCCATTCCTCAGGAAGCATCTGTTCCCCACTGCCTGCCCTCTGCCATAGACCCTCTACTGAGCCTTTCTTCTCTCCCAATCAACTAGTTAATTCCCACAATGGGGAGCAAATCGAATCAATATGGGATCCATCCTGTCTACCCTGTCCAGTCCATGCAAATGTAACTAACAGTCTCTGCTGCCACCTTCTCTGCTCCCCACAGTCAGGCCCTTTCCACAGTCTCTCCAGCCCACTTGTCAATTTTCTGCTGTGCACAGGCTTTGTTCAGGAGCTGAAGAGTCCAGCACAAAAGCCCCTGGCTTTCAAAGGAGCAATGCAGAGTGATCAGCAATTCCCTCAAATAGCATTTACATGCTGTCTCCCTCCAGCTCCTGCAGCTGAGAGTACACATTTTCCATTCTCATTTGGCTTCTCCTTCTATAATAACCTGCAGCAGATGTTTAATGATTCACTCAATACTAACTAGAGATGCATACTGGTTTAATTTCCATTACTGAATCCCTGACACTTTCAAAGTATTTTTTCACGTATTTTAATACTCAACTGATATTCAACACAATTAAAATCTCCTTCACATAGAAGCTGTTCAAAAAGTGTACTGAAACATGGATTTTCTCATTCTGAGAAGTGATTAGACAGACCATGCAGCCCGCTGAAAGTTTTTTTTTATTGCAAAGCCTTCAGAAGCAAATGATGGCAGAGCTTTTGTCAAAGCCACTCCAGGATATTATTCCAGGACCGTCCAGCAGGAATCCATCCCATCGATGCTGGAGAAGGACATAGCTATATGACTGAGTTTCCTAGTACTGTTTTTAGCAGCTGAGACTTGAAATCTACTGCAATTCAGCAGAATGCAAATAAATAACAGCAGAGGAGTTGCTGCAGCCATGATGGGCTACAGACTCAAAACTGGGTTTGATAAGGATGGATAAGGAGATGCTCAGGAAAATTCAAAGGAAAAAAGAGGCTTATAGAAGGTGGAAGCAGGGAGAGGCGGCCTGGGAAGAATACAGGGATGTTGTTTGGGAAGCTAGGGACCAGGTTAGGAAAGCTAAGGCCCAGTTAGAATTAAACTTGTCTAGGGATGTTAAGGATAACAGGAAGGGATTCTATAGGTACGTAGCAAATAAAAGACAGACTAACAGACTAAGGACAATGTAGGACCCCTCCAGAAGCTATCTGGAGAACTGGCTACCCAGGATTTGGAGAAGGCTGAGGTTCTTAATGACTTCTTTGCCTTGGTCTTCACTGGCAAAGGCTCTGACCACACCACCCAAGTCTTGGAAGGCAGATGCAGGGACTACCTTTCCCTAAGGTGATTCCCTGCTCTCACTCCCATCATCCTGTAGGTCTGACCTAGAAGGGCTCTGGTCCCTTTCTCACCAGCTCAACTGTCAGCTGATCTGTGCTCATGAACGTGAAGGAGGGAGGAGGTATCAAGGACATGCAAGAAACAGCTGGAAAGGTGTGCTGAAGCACAGGAGTCTGTTTCTTTCCCCAACCTTGGTGCCTTGCAGTGCTGGTCATTTTGACGGCAACAAAGCCAATGATCCTACATTCTTCCTAATCTAGCTTTGGTGAGAGGCTGCTATAAAGGGATGGCCACAGGGTGGCAAGACACAGGGGTAAGGGTAGTTCAGAGAAACTTCCAACGTGACACTGGAGGTCGTCAAGGAGGGAGCTGGAAGACACCTTCAGGGAAGCAAAAGAGACCTCTAGATGCAGGTGCACCTTTTCTCTGACTCTTCCCCTGATTCCTGTCTCAGCTGGAGCAAAGATGGGGAGGAGGGAAAAGTTATTAGGCTGGACAGTGGGTAGCATGGCAAAGACAAGTCAAGGAGGGCTTCAACAGGCTCTTTAAGACTGGCTGCTGTGTACACACTAGACTGGTGTATATGTTTATACATGTGAGTCAGAATAAGTCACCTTTTACTTTTGACTGGAAATGTATAATCAGTTCCAAAAGAAAATGGTTTTTCTGTCCCTTCTTGTCTGCCCTCATATTGGAAATTGTATTATATCCTCCTTCAAAGCGTTTAGCTTGGTAGTCCACAGCACAAGGATTTTAGTCAAAATTGACTTTATGCTGATCAGGCATGTGTAAAATTAATTTTCTTTCATTTAATATTAATAATATTAAAAAGTAAATATTCAACATATCCCAAAACATTAAGAGCTACTTCCTCAATACAGTGAGTTGTGTTAAATTTCATTACTGATATCTTTTTCTTATAAAAGCAACTTTTCTACACCCACCTCACCCCCAATATTTGCTTGCATTTCTATCCCAAGGAAATAATATATGTTCAGAAAATAATTTTCTTACCAAGAGTTATGTATTTGCTCTGAGTAAGGAAATGGTCATATAAGGCTTCAGAGAAAGTCCCTTGCAATGTAAAGGATTTTAAAAAAAATCTTAATTTATATGAGTTTCTGAATACTCTTCCTCAAATAGAGTTTCAGCACAGTATCTGCCACAGCTCAGTGCTCCCATAGCTACTTGTAAGGCTGTCACTCCCACTGGCCACCCCACTTAACGCTTTCCTGGGACTCAAACACATGCAGCATTTGAGCTCTTTTTTTCAGAAAGTGGAAGTTGTCTGAGTTGTAGGAAGCAAAATATAAACTTCAAGGTAAGGATTTATTTTCATTCTAAATGTTTAAGAAAAGGCATATAAAGTATCACTAAAAAGTGTTATTTGTAAGCAAGAAAGAATACTCAAGTGTCCTAATAGGGCTTTTCCATACTTAAGTCATGAACATAGAGGCAAATCAGTAGTAGATATTCAGTTTGAGTTTGTAATTTCCTAGAGAGAGGGCAGAGGGGAACTCACTTTTCCTTTTCAGTTTTTTATTAGGGCTTGAGCACTTCTAAAAAAATCATGTGTGCTATTGTCCTGATGGTTCTGAAGAAGCACAAATCTGTCTGACAGAAAGAGGTGAATGATGTTGTTCATAATACTTATGTAAAACACTGCCTCTTATGGTGTTTTTTCTCTCAATCTTTGCAATTTGCTTCCATCAGTCTCAGTGGCATGAATTTAGCAGTTAACATGGCTTATTTTCACACCTTTATAAAAGTCACAATCAAAACCGGTATGACCTCTGCCCTGAGGGCAGGGAGGAGGACTGGCATACAGCAGAACAGTTGTTCTTTTTCTCTAAAAGGTGAAGTCACCTATTATTCATGTCCTTTCACAAATGGCTTCCTTTGCTCAGTAAGTTTTAATTACTATAATCTAAACCTCATTTTCTTTTGTCATCCCAGCTACCTGCAGTAGATAAGTTGGCTTCCGAAGTATTTCATGCGAGTGAGCAGGACTGACTCCTTATACGGGCTAAAAATATTTGCTCTCTTAATGCCATGGTAGGTTCTATCCATAAGAGGATTAATTAAACCATGGCTGTGAATATAGAGATATCATGGTCACCAGCTGCAGAGCAGATACACACACACATACAGTGAAATGAATTAATGCCTCCAGAGAACTGTGTCACTTGATCTACCAGCACATTTCTCCATCCAGGCCCTGTTTGCTGGCACTGAAGTGGTTGCAAGGGATCTCACACCAGTTTTGGGTCCTTTCAGGCAGGATTGAGTCCTAGCACACAGGAGACATCAGGGAGTGATCCAGATCTCTTCTACGGCCTCTACACAGACCCAGAGGATGCCAAGAGTTTTCTGTCAGGGAATCCCCAGAGGCAGCCTACAGGAGGCTGCCTCTCACTGGTCAGGATTAACCCACACTTCACCAAGGGGTATCACGGATGACTTCACAAACAAGTTGTTACAGAATTGAGGATGCCACTAGCTGTTTCCGTGGGGGACAGAGTGTCTTTGTAATTTTATGATGTCACAGCATGCTAATAGTAAGATGGTAATGCAATAGCAGACTGTCCAGAGCAGAGAGCAGAGTTGGATCACCTACTGTAAGTGGGCTTGTGACAGTGCTATTTCACTGGAGTGGGTTTGGAATTCACAAGTAAAATCCTGTGATGCAAAGCCTAACATGGGTCTAAGGTACATCCTGAGCTAGTCAGCCACTTTTCTAGAGACATTGAGGGCTCCTCACACCCGGGCAAGCCAAGGCCATCAGATCCTACTGTTACTGATCAAAACTGTCTCAGTACCTCAGATTCCCTTCCCTCAGAAGAACAAAATGACAAGAAAAGGGGATCACAAATAGACTGTTGAACAAAACATTAAGGGATAAGTTGACCTTGCACTAGCTTTGTTGAAATTATGCTACAGTGAATGTGGCATCACATCTCTATGGAACTTCTTGCTTTGCTACAGAAGGAAGCATGGGCAGGGTGAACCTGAAGTTACTGGGATTTGTTACTATAGGACTAGGTGCCATTCATCTGTTGGCTGATACTTAGTTCTTCAGGTGAACCCAGGGGCTTCAGTGTCCTATTCCTAAGTGGCCTGAGGCTGAGAAGTATCCTGTCCTGTCTTCCTATGTCCTCCAATTTCCTAGGCTAAGCCAGCCATGCAAGATCTTCAGAAACCAAGTTGAAGAGCTATTCAGGAATGAGGTGCAGGGAAAAGCAAAAAGGCTGACACATCTGTTTGCACTTCCTATGGACACAACTGCCCTGCCTTGGATTTAGGCACTGAAACCTACTTCTGTCAGCAGATCATCATAGAGAGGATTCGCCAACTACTAGCAGTTGAGCAGTATTCATTCTCACCAGTCAGTTGTCCAGACTGACAGCCAAGCAGGATACTGTATTTTTTATATTATTGGCTGGGCAAAGGTTGAGTTTCATGGGTGCAGAGCAAGTATTCATCAGGTACAAAGTTGTGTTTGACATGGTTCAGAGAAAAATAGGTACCAGCTGATTGCATTACCTTCCAGCTACTGCCCACCCTAGGAGATCAGAACAATGCCAGAAGAACAGGGGAAGGAGAAAGGGAAGAGAGGAAAAGAAAGAGATTTTTCACTACTACATAACTAACTATAAAATTTTAATCAAACGCATTTCAGGAAGAAGTTTCCTGTCTTTAGCTATATGCAGAGCAAGAAGATAATTCCAAACCTCTCATGTCCCTGAAGTGTCATTGGCACAGGGATATGTCTGTGTGTTGCCCCTTTTGGAAAATGCTTATAGCATGTACTGGGCTGGTGAGAGATACGGGCTCCAAGACCTGCCTTCCAAGGCTTCAGCATGAGCTAGGGTTCCTCAGTTTTCATTGGGTCAGAGGTGAGACTAGTGCTGAAAGAGCATAGACACCTTAGACATTTAAAGGATTAAGCTGCCAGTAATGATGTGTGGGGGCCCCTAAATAACATAATGCTGTCAGTCCTTGCCTTGCCTCAGACACTGAGCTTTTTCTGAGACCTATAGGCAAATTGTTTGCTTGATGCTGATGTCGTGATATGACTACAGAACTGGTGGTGTAAGTAGAGAGGAACACTGGCAGGTCGTACACTACCTGATTCACTCACATAAGTTGCCCCACCGTAGTCCACGTAGTTCATATATACCTCAGAGAGCTGGAAAGCAAGTCTGGCTTAAGCACAGAACTTGGGAGTTTAATGTAGTTTGCCACCGGCTCTTACTGAGCTGCCCTTGACAGTGTCCAAGACAGCTGGTGTCAAGCTAGTGCAGCTGAGCTGGGCACTGAGCTAGTACATTGCTGGCACACTGACGACAGCTAAGCAAACAGATGTTCTCTTAGTTTTGATTGGGAATTTATTTTCAGTTAATCGACCACAAACTAGAGAAAAGAGAAGTGAAATTCTTGTAAAGCAATTTAGCCACCTGGATTTCAGCTCTGGATCACATCTTACGACAGCTAAAAAGGGAGGAAACTACAAAAAGTGTCCTTATAATTTATTTCAGTGCCTATGCTGTCGTTCTCTGTAGAAGTGTGCAGGCTTACAGACTGCAGCTACCTGCATGAATCTATCGGGTCATGCAGAGCTTTATCATATAAGATGGCAGGATGATGTTAAAGGATTTCAGCACAGAATGTAAAAACAGAGAATGCAAGGAGAAGACAGTAATCTCAGCAAAAACCAGACTTGAGTAAAACTGCACTGAGGACCATTACACAAAGAATACATTTTTTAATTTTATAAAGTAGGTATGAGTTCTCTCTTGCCTGGTCACATAAAAAGGCAAAACCCAAGTGCTGGTCATAAAAATGCTATATAAAGAGTTAAAACCATCACTCCATTCCCATGCATAACTGACACAGCTATAGACCAAGTTAGCCCCTTTTGTGTGGCATCTCTCTGTAGTCCTTGTGTAATTGCTTTTCTCTTATAGTTTTTAAAACTGGGATTTACTGCTTTCCAGAACATATTTCCTGCAGTGTGAGCCATGCATGGGTAATAGTCTGAAAATAAGAATTTTGTCCTGGAAATATTTGTAGTTTGGTTTTGGGTTTTTTTCTCCCCTGACTATTTTAAAATAAAATAGTGATCCATCTTTATTTTTAGTAAGACACTGTGGGGGGAGAAGATCATAAATTAAAATAGCTAGTTAAATAGTAGTTAGTGAACCAGCAACAGACACATATGATGGCAGGGGGGTCATTTCGTCTAACTGCAGCGTCTTTACAGCTCTATATCTGATCTGTTATTTTTACAACAAGAGGAGAAAACCAGACACGTCTGGTGTGTAATTCAGCTCATCTATTTGAGTAATTTGAGTCAGTGGAATTAAGGTTTAGTTTACCCTACTTATACTTAAAATCAGACCTGACCAGTTAATCAGACTCAGACCTTAATTTCCTAGTTTTGCACTTCAGTCTGCTAGTTATCCTGGAATCATAAAATATCATCCTGTCTCTAGGAAACTTCCCTGAATTTGACAAATATGTATTAAAAAAAAACATTGTGCTAAAAAAAAAATCCCCCAATATGGTCAAAATCCATATTCTGCAACAGACAACTTGGGCACCTGGCTACACAGATATGAGTCCAGAGTATCCCTTGGACCTCTGGGCACTTCTGGAGGGTAAAGAGCAGTTGATGTCAGCACCTTCTTGCTGCTTCTCCAGGAGCTGTAAACAGCAGTTAAGCTTCAGCTCAGTGAAGCTTAACTGAGAAAAATGTGAAAGACACTCTGGAAGGAGCAAACCTCAAGAAGCACCTGCTCCAGTGCATTCTCACATATTGATGTGCCTCACCCAGAGAGCACTAATAGAGATGCCTGTGATGCACATCTCCAAAGCCTGCCAACATGGCATGAAAACCCTGTGGAGAGAAGCCCTTTCCAAAGCAATCACACTTCTGTACCTGAGCACAAGCTGTGAGGCAAAACCAGCCTTTCTCACAGTATCCTGGCAAGTCTGAATGGACTGTGCTTATGTGGGAGGGAAGTGAGGTAGCACAGGGAAGGAAGTGTGGCTGTTTGAAAACATTTGTATAAAAACATTCAATTCAAGTTCATTTCCACAAGTGACATGAACAGTACAAGGACAGATTGCTTTTTTAAAGTGCAGCTTTGGTTTTGCATGAAACTACCAATTTGCAGATTTGCAGCCAAGTTCATAGCATCAGAAATGCTAGCTGAAGGCAAAAAAAGATGAAAGATAATTACTTTCCTTCAATTACGTTCCAACAATGAAATCCCAGTTGCAGTGTTCTTATCTACTGTTATATCTGCCTGCTATTACGGGCATTAGTAGCAATGGTGAAATAGTTAAAAGCTTTTTGTTATGTAGCAATAAGCAGAAGTGTTGAACATGTATGATATCCTTGATAAAATTCTCAGAGGGGAATGCTCTCTGCAGTTTGCAAGCATGTGTTTATTTGTTAGATAAAATATATTTTCACTTCTGGATTAATCTCATCACAGAATTCTTTCATTTTAATCCATTTTTGAGAGTCTAATTTACAAAATATTCTGCTTTTATAACCAAATCCATGCATAAACAATGACCTCTGAAAATGTAAATGTTTGCATATGAAAAGTAAGATGTCATGTGACCATTGCTAGTTTCAGATTTAAACTGTTGCACTGAAGGTTATATGGTAGAATAAAAGAAAAGCAAACTTTTTCAGAAGATGGGCATACTGGGAACTGGTTGTGGTTTCATAGAACTGTTTTCCTTAATCCGCAAAGCTTCCTGTGCTTTTAAGATCCTAGATTGTAGAAATGACCAAGAAACAAAACCATAAGGAAATAGAATCATAGAGTGGTTAGGGTTGGAAAGGACTTTAAGACCATCTAGTTCCAACCCCCCTGCCATGAATAGGAACACCTCCCACTAAACCATGCCACCCAAGACTCCGCCCAACCTGGCCTTGTACACTGCCAGGGATGGAGCATTCACAACATCCTTGGGAAACCCATTCCAGTGCCTCACTACCCTCACAGTAAAGAACTTCATCCTTATATCTAACCCGAACTTCCCCTGTTTAAGTTTGAACCCGTTACCCCTTGTCCTATCACTACAGTCCCTGATGAAGAGTCCTTCCCCAGCATCCTCATAGGCCCCCTTCAGATACTGGAAGGCTGCTCTGAGGTCTCCACGCAGCCTTCTCTTCTCCAGGCTCAACAGCCCCAACTTTCTCAGCCTGTCCTCATACAGGAGGTGCTCCAGTCCCCTGATCATCCTCCTGGCCCTCCTCTGGACTTGTTCCAACAGTTCCATGTCCTTCTTATATTGAGGACACCAGAACTGCACACAATACTCCAAGTGAGGTCTCACGAGAGCAGAGTAGAGACAGGATCACCTCCTTTGACCTGCTGGTCACACTCCTTTTGATGCAGCCCAGGTTGGCGTTCTGGGCTGCGAGCACACTTAACATGAAGCCGGCTCATGTTCATTTTCCCATCGACCAACACCCCCAAGTCCTTCTCTGCAGGGCTGCTCTGAATCTCTTCTCTGCCCAACCTGTAGCTGTGCCTGGGATTGCTGCGACCCAGGTGTAGGACCTTGCACTTGGCTTGATTGAACTTCATGAGGTTGGCATTGGCCCACCTCTCAAGCATGTCAAGGTCCCTCTGGATGGCATTCCTTCCCTCCAGTGTATCAACCGAACCACACAGCTTATAAATCATGTAAGCAATTATGTGAACAGTGTTGGAATTTTAACAGCAGTTTCCCTCTAATGGAGCAGCGGATCTAGCAAGAGCACACAGAACAACGTACGTGTGTCACCTTTCAAATTTGGAACAATACACAAATCACACAATACGAAGAGCCACCACATATTTTCTGAGCTGTGGGGCTTTCTCTCATAGAGAGAAATCCCTCCTGGGATTTCTACGGGTTTTCCTTTCAGCTCAGACTACATGTCCTGTGATACATTCTCTTTGGAAGGAGCCAGTAGTGCATTATAGAAAGTAATAAAATGAAATGTCAGTGAAAGACACAGAAGAAAGGGGACAATGACATAAGTGATTCCCAACTTTCCTGAAACAATTGCAGTAGTCTATCCAAATGGAAACACTTCAAGCTTTTCTTGGATGAATTTATTTTGGATCATCTGAAGGAAAAATCCCTCAGGTTTTGATTAGAAGATACTTATTTACAGAATGCTGATGGAATTAAAAAAATAAATATCTTCCATTTAAAATGGGTGTACTCAAACAAGGTCTCCAGTTGGTAAATTAGTTAGGGCATTTGTGTCAGTCAAAGTCTAAGTCAATCATGTTTCATTTGCATCTTGTCAGTTTTGTCAAAGAAACTTAAGATTTAGCCTCCTCTGTGAAAAGCAGATCTCAGTTGTGTGGTGTGTGCTTATTCCATGCACATGAGAGATCCACAGATCAGATAATACTGCAGAATTTATATAGGAAAGCTCAGCTTTTTATTTTCTGTAAGGTTTTAGAATCTCCATGTGTAGCCTGTTGGACACACTAAAGCAAAGAACTCAAATACTCTATATTAGACTCTAAGACACACTCGTAACCTTGTTCATGCACTGAACTCTTAATGCATTTACCCAAAATATAGCAAATAAAATGCTACCCCAGTGAGTAAGAAGCTCTGACATTATATACTAGACTGGAGCACTGGTCTTCTGCACAGAGAGACATCTCCTATGTCAGAAAGCAGCATGTGCCTTACATTTACTTTTCTGTCCTTCAAATACACGTAATCACAGTGACATCCACAAAAGCCTAAAAATCCACTATAGGAATAAACACAACTCAGAGCTCTCATAGAGTAAGAAGCATTATATAAATGCTCTGCACAGCAGACCTGTGCATAAATGGAAAAACACCACTGGTATATCACTCAAAATGATGTAAGAACACCAGTATTGGCTTCAGTCAGTACGCAATGTGACCCTTTTATACTCAAGAGGATTTGATAAGATTAGTTGATGACAATCCATTCTTGAAATGCTTAAATAATTTTTATCCAGAAATGCTTGCATTGGAAAAATGTCTAATAGAAGTCCTTTTCTTTGATTTCCTCCTAGAATATACAAAGCGGTGTGCCAGTTTATGCTGAGAATTGATTTTTTTAAATCCACTGTGAAGGTATGTATGTACTGCTTCAATTATTTCTACTTTATATGTATTCAGTTTTCTAACTTACAGCTCCAAGAGTTAAACTGAGTACTTGTGATTCTAAAGTTCTTTGCCTGGTTCTGCAGACTGAATTATGTCCTGTGAGCAGCCCCACTGGCTCTACATAGGACCTTAGAGTCACCTCCTGTAACCTGTTTGCCTTAAAGATTAACAAATGTGTAACAGACTATAATGAAACAATCATTTGGATACCACCTCATCCCCAATTCATTCACTCTAATCCATGTCAGCACTGCACTGAAAAAGAATGGGAAGGAAGACAATTAATTTCTTTTCCTAATACCACAGGTTTGACCCTAATCACACACAAACAGTAGATGTAGGTAAGAAGATTCTCATATAGCTGCTTTTCTGGAAAAAAACCCCGGAGCTTAATGTTTTGAATATTTCTGTATTATGCTGCACATTTTACTACTTTTCATGCTGTGTGTTTGGGATTGGAATTACCTCCCACCACTTCAGACATCTGACTTTCAGACTGGTCACCCTAGCTTCCCTTGTTGGCAAGCAATTTCTCTGACCTACCTTGCATACCTGTCTGAGTGTCAGGAGAATTTGGCACTGAAAGTGCTTCCTTTTCTCTGTTGACTAGAAAGGCAGTCTAAAACAATTTTCAGTCACCTCAGTTTTGACAGTTGGATCTCACTGGAAGTTTACAAGACCAATATTTACTTTCTGATTTAAAATTGGTTGTGAAATACAGATGAGCCTATTAAAGTAGCCATCATTAGTCTTAAGTGAAAAAAATTGCTCCGGCTTTATCCAGAAAGCTTCAAAAAGGCAGATGCAAATGAAACATGATTTCTTTCCATTATATGCTATTTTACTCTTTCCTCAATCTGTTATTACAAGCCACAGCTGAATATAATCCTTTATTCATACTCTTCATAGACAGCTATGTATGAATATTTTTAGTGCATGTATATCACTAGTTGATTTAAGGCTCTAACTATTAAGGGGCTTGTTATTTATTTCCTCCTCTTTCTTCACCCTGTCCCATATGTTAAGCATATAAATAAAATCTACATTTTAAAAATTTTACTATTGCCTTTATTCACTTTAATTGATACTAGAAATTATTATCTATCCAGTTTTGCTTATGAAGAGCTTTTTCTCCTACCAGGCTAATGTTTTCACTGGAATTCTTATTATCTCATAATTAATGAAACTCATAAACTTCTCTTTTACGTGCTGCATCTTAATCCACATTGTTCCTATCTGATGCTACAAAAACTTGACTTCTTACAAAATCTTACTTCATCTCACTGCTACGACCCAAACCATCAGCTATTTGTCTGGCTGAAGACCTGAGAGGCTCTCATACAATCACAAGTCTCCCAGGTGCTCTAGGCTCTATCGCTCTTTAACTGGCTAAATGGACATAAACCACCATTTTTCACAATGCAGACTGATACTCCTTGGAAATTACTACTCAATTTAATCTGACTTTTCCATTTTGATTTCAGTTTAGTTTTCAGCATAATTTCTTATCCACAAATGGCAAGGAAAGTCACAAAAAATTTGATAGTGCCCCTTTTTGTCCCTATTTACACTCTGATACTGCTTCAGCTATAGCTTTCTCTAAAAGTGTCCTCCCTCTGGGAATTAACCATTTACAATCAGTTGGGTTTTCAGAAAGTGATAACTTCTCCTGGCTTACATGGCATAAACACAGACTTTCACAAACATTTTCTTATTTATTAGCACTAAGTATGTTATAACCATACAAGAGTTAAAGATTTTAATAACTGCAATTCCACAACCATTGAACTGTTCCGATTTGGTTTTTAAATATCTTTTATAGCATGACAAAAGTAGAAATAGGCATTATTATTTAAAGAGAGCTAAAAAGAAAATACTTAAAAAACAAGTAAAACCAGAGGAACGTGAGCACCAATCAGTAGAAACAGAATATCCTGGAAAAATGCAAAAAAATATCAGAAGAAATTAAGAGTGGTAGAATTATAAACAATGACAAGAACAGTGCAGTTAAGATTACTAAGCATTTCCAAGCTAAATGCTTGTGAAAAGAGCCCCATACCAGCCAGACTGCTGGAGACAAGGAGGGGGCCATGAATGGCACTGAAAGGGACTAATAATGGACCATCAACTATACAAAGCTGCGGGGAAAAGGTGAATATGACTATTGAGTCTATAAACAGAACACAGGAGAAGGAAGAGACGGTAGCATAGCTGTAGATGCTATATTAAAAAAAAAAAATTATATTGGCACAGTGAGGAAGATGATACAAGATTGAAGTCTGAAGAAGGTATCGTATGAGTGAGAGACAAAAGAAGCTTGATTTGTTCAGTTTACTAAAAAAGAGATCAAAAGATTACTCAATTTCATCATAGGAATTCTTGAATGAGAAAACTGTCTGCAAAGTATTTATAGACCAGACAAGAAATACATAGCAAGAGACACGGGCTGGAGGGCAAAGCCAGAGAATCCCCAGTGTGCTGTAGAACACAACTGTAATAACAATTGGATGCAAAAATAACAGTGTTATCCTAGAAGGCCACATTGTCAATTCTGGACAGAAAAGATCTACGATTTCTAGAAGTTACTAAACCACAGCAGAATAAAACCAGCTCCAATGACTTGAAGATTCATATGTTGGCTACAAACAGCATGGCTGAAGCTCACTATGAGGTAGTTTGGTTCTATTCTCTTCCTCTCAGTGTTTCAAGATTAATCTTGTGTTTCACAAGATTAATCTTGTGACTGTAGTAAGGTTTTAATTATAGCAACTTTTCTCTGAAGTCTTAATATTATTTAAAGTTGAAAAGTGCCTACCCGTATCTCAGTAAATGTTAGATCTGAGTGGGATGTGTTTTTTCCCTACCCTGGGGATTTTTGACATTTCAGAAATGTCTTCTAAATTAGAATAAAAAAGAAAATGCAAAAAAAAAAAAAAAGTCACAAATCATAAATATTTTTAAATCATGTCAGTTGAACTATTTTCATCATTTCTATTCTTATATGAAGCTTTTCAGATATTTTTAGATTGATTAATTTTTGATTTCCAAGTAACAAAGCAGTTTCAAAAATAAAAAAAAAATGTCTTGGAGAAATCAGACAGTACTGATTCAAAGTCAAGAGGAACAGTTTAGGAATTTTTTCCAATAAATGAGAACAGTATTCTAAGTATCCTTTAGATAGCTTCAAAAAATGGTCTTTTTGTTTTGCAAAATGCAGTCCCTCAGAAAAAAATTCCTGACTGCATCTAAAATGTATATCACTACTGCAACACATATCTAATATAATGTGTACTACACAGACAAAGAGGATTTAGGAAGAACTCTTTATTTGATTTTAGCTGAAAATAGCAGAATTTGGTTCTAGCTTAAAATTTTCATTGTCTCTTGAGGATGCTTTTCAGCCGTCTTTCTTAACTGCATCTCAAAAAAGTATAAATTACAAAAAAAATAATCATAATGATGACAATGAAAGCATTGGCAAGGGTTTATTTTAAAAGTCTTTCACAGTTGGCAGAGGAGCTGGATAAGATGTTTTTGAACTCTGCTGTGGTCAACAGCTGCTTTTGAGGGTGCTTTTCCTTAACTAAGGGGGAAGTACGTCTGGAGGAAGTAAGCCTAATCACGGAAATGAGGAATGAAACTGGCTAGTTGAACTTGCCATGAAACGCAGTTCCCATATTCAGGTAATCCACAGTGGTTTAATTAGATATGTCTTTCAATTTGGGAAAAGCTGCTTCTGAAACCTCATTAATGAAAGAAGCTAATCACCTCTTATAGCTGCTCTTGCGGAGAGAGTTTTACCCTAAAACAATTCACCATGAAATCATTAGCCAAGCTACAGATCTTGCCTGGAAGCATGTACAAGATGCACTATTTTGACTTGCTGCAAAACATCTGTCTCCTGTTCCAGTTAATGTAGAAAAAGATAAGAAGTCACATCTATACAACATAGGGTGGTTGGCACATAACACTTCTGGAGTGAGCAATGTAGTGTTTGTCCCCATTCTAACAAGAGATAGGAAAATTGTTAAAAAATAAAATTAAATTCGCATTTTTTATTTACCAAAAAGACAATAGTACCCAGTTAAAATCAATGCTACACCGTTACTAAAGAGTGGCAAATGGATCAACTTCAGAGAGAATAATTAACCAATTACAAGAATAACTATATCTTATTCTTTCCACTCACTAGATGGGACAGATAGATAAAGAAAAAAAGGCAAAAATAAGGACACCACATTGCTTGCTAGAGTAGTATTTTAGCCATTCTGAAATACATAAATGCAAGGGGGGTGTCATATCCAAAAATAGATATATGAAGAACTAGGTTGTTCTGCACTGTTGTCTTCATGTCATAACCCCATCATCCTTAACTTTGGGGAGCCCTGGTAAAAAGTAAGAGCAGTGCTAAAGCCTGAGTATCTAAATGCTTTAATTCACAGCATATCCAGTGACAGGATTTTGTTTTCATTCCTAGCAGATTCTCTTTCTGCTAGAAGGCTCAGGAGACAGCAAAATGCAGCCAACAAACTCATAAAATAGATCCTGTTAGACAACTACAGCTTCCTTAAAAAAACAAGAGAGCAATTTGATTTTTTTAATAAGAAAAAGCAACAGAACACTGTCTAACTCCAAGAGTTTTTATTACAATTCTGACATTTGGACTGTTTCACATTTTTAACTTTTCATTTTTCCTTTGTCAGTTTGATGCAGGTTTAAACTGGGTTTAAGTCAGTTGATGAGCAGACCACACTCAAGCATAGAATGGTGAAATCCAGGAAGGTGGTACTCTCATTGCTATCTATGACCATCTACGTGGTTCCCTGGAAAATTAAGAGATCCTTTTAAGTTGATCATGCCTTATACAGGGATGGGCATCAGCATCCCCTGACCACAGATAAATTTTAAAAGTAGCTCTGTTCATCATATTTTAGTACAAATCTATCAATAGAGTGTTCTGATTGCTATTATGGACAAAAACGAAAATGCCCTTTGCAGAAAAGAAACAAAAAACGCAATAATTTGTATTGATGAAATACTGTTAAACTAACATTTATATATTAATACTATAAACCATTCTGTGAATACATGTACTGAGGAACATTTTTTATAGGTTCTTCTTTTTTTCTAACTTATGTTTTCTGCTGTGATTTAGTCACTTACATTTCTGTCCTGACATACTGAGCGCTCTGGTGCAATTCTCTAGAGCCTTAACCTTTGGTAGAATAAGGAAAGACACAGCGCACTATGTCTGTTTCTCACAGGCAGGGAAGCCTAGCACCACATAGAAGCTACTGAGGATCAAAGCTCTTTGCTTTCATGTTCCTTTCTCTTTGAGACAAGATATCTCAATTAACTCCAAGCTTCTGGGAAGAAGAAATAACGAGGAGAAGAGACTATTTCATCAGGTTTTTAAACCTTACTACTAGGATCTGTGAATAATGAGGCATTCTAGAGCGCATTACTATATATTCCCATGAGTTAAAACCAAATTATATTGTTTTCTTGCCAATGCCTAATTCAGAATTGGTTTTTTTTCCAAAGCTGATTTTACTGCAACAAGGAATAGTGCACCTCACTACCGGCAAATTAAAGTCATAGAATCGTATTTGTCCCTGGAAGTGTTCAAAAACCATGTGGATGAGGTCTCCAGTAGTATGGTTTAGTGGTAGTCTTGACAGTCCTGTGGTAATGGTTGGATTTGATCTTAAAGGTCTTTTCCAACCTAGTTGATTGTATGATTCTATAGAATCATAGTTTGGATTGGAAGGGACCTTCAAATGTTACCTGGTCCAACTCCGCTGCAATAAGCAGGGACATTTTCAACTAGACCGGGTTGCCCAGAACCACTTCATAGTCATATCATAACACAAATATATGTAAAAACAAGATACTGAGTCATTTGATTCTTCCTCCTGCAGAAGTTTGTTTGACTCTTTCATGAAAAACAAGAAATTGCCTCTCTCTGTTTTCTTTCTGAGGTAGTGGGAGACAAGAGGAATGTATTAATAGCTCTAGGCATCAGTATCAATGGTATTTTTGCCACAGAAATGTTTCCCAAAGAAAAAAAAAAAAAAAACAAAACCAAAGACCTGTCATTCAAGCAATGCAATTCAAGCAGCTGGGCTGTAACCCAAAGACAACTTTTGGAGAATAAGACATTGATGGCTCAGCTGTCTTTAACAGCCACGTGCAGTGTGCACTGATGCTCAGACACGAAGGTGGCAGCCTCAAGGTACACTTCAAATTAAAGTGTATTTTCCCAGACTCCAGGGGGTCCCATCAACATTTTTGCAGATGAAATATTAACAGAGGATATTCATAAGTAATACTCCTAGATGATCTAATAGAGTCAAGGCTTGCAATTACTTGAAATGAATGAGCCACAGCAGCGTATGTTGTTACTTCAGAGTGGGTTTGCAGTACTTATGTGTGTGAAAGAGCGCCAGCGAGTGTTCCTCAGAGAGCTGCTAAAAGCTGCCAGAAAGTCCTGGAGGGTGCAACAACAAAGCCAGAGAGCCCCAGCACCGTGCAAGGGTTATGAAACAGGCAGAAGACTGGTGAGCACAATAACTTCAACTCTTCTCTGATGCTTGAAATAGGCTCCTCTGAATGCCAGCCCTCCCAGATGACTGCATTATAAAACCTGCTGAGGAAGTGCCAGGAGTACTCAAACTACATCCCAAAGGTATTCAGACACATTTTATTATGTATTTTTAGCTGTCACGCATGGCAGCAACCACTGGTTTTGTACTACAGTAAATACCACTGTCTTTCTATACAGAAAAGCGAACTAAAGTTTAGCTTAGTACAGTGGAAAAAGTGACTGATTTACTCAGTGTTTTATTTTTTTACTTTCATAGGGTACAATGTGCTACAGATGTATTAGTCTTTATCAGACAACATACCAGTCAGTTAGCTTTGCACAGAATGAAGGGCAGCAGGTATTTCACTAGAATCTATACATAACTACTATAATATCTGAAGATTCACCACATGTCTATGGCCAAGTTAAACAGAATAATGTGGCCATTTCTAGCAAAAGATTTATATGATCTGTGTAACATCTATGTCATTCTTCGTCCTGCTGTTCTCACAAGAAGCATGGAACCTGCTGTATTTCGTCTTCCTACCTGTGCAGGAGACACAAACCTTAGGTTTTATAAAATTAGAAATGGTTGTGGAATGGGAGAAAAAAAATATCCTCCTATAATGGATGCATGATCACAGCATGTATAACTGTGCCAAAGCTTGTCCAACATTGTTTTAATTAAGATACTGCTCCCACCAAAGTTGTAACTTCATAGGCTATCTATGTATCAAACTAGATCTCAAAGGTGCCAGATTTACAAGAAGGGAAGGTGTCTTTTACAAGACCAGCTGATGTATGTGGTGGCAGCAGAGAAGTTTCTGGGCACCACAGACTCTTTTCATTAGAGCTAAGTACATATTTTCAAGCTGGTATTAACATGGCCACAGCTATTAATACTTGAAGTGGCTAGAAAATTCTCTCTGTTACATCACATATCACTTGATACATGTAACACATCTTCCACTGCAGTTCAAACACCCTCTTACCCTCAAGCACAAGCACATTAACATCTTACCTCAAAACCATACACGACAAAACATAACGTAAAGGGGGAAGAAGTAAGAATAAAGAAATGGAATATGAAAAAGCTGTAGAGCAGAATAACAAAACTCCTTTTTGAGCTAGAATTTATGAGCAGGTGTTTATAAAGAGCTTGACTAATTTATCTGCTAATATTTTGTAGGACAGATTATTTTACACACAGAACTATATTTAGTCATGATCAGTTTGTGCTCAAGTAACTGCTTCAATAAGTTGCAATAGACAAACACATGCTCACTTACTTATGAACTTTGTTTTATTTTGGAACATTTTTTGTTGAAAAATAGGTTCAGTCTATGTCATGTCTTTTGCTATGTAATGTAGAAGAGACCTTTGTATCCAGATTCAAATACTGTATATAATATAAGAATGGATATTGAAAACATTGTCCGAATATAAGATTTAGTCGTGCCTAGCTTAGCCAAGCTCAAAAAAAAAAAAAAAGAAAAAGAAAAAAAAAGGCTAAAGCAGGTCTCCTGTTATCTTAATATAAGTAAAAGAAGGAATATATGTTAAGATTGTAATGGGAAGGGAAAAGAAAGTTATATAAGAACACTGGAAATGAACAAGAGAGTGCTAAAACATTTCCACATAGGCACATGATCAAAGAGCAGATCTTCATGGTTACCTGACAGCACAGTCTGACTTGTCAAGTGTTTGGACAGCATGCCCACTTTTGTTAGGGTCAAGAAAACTGACAATCACTAAGCTGGTTTGTTTTAATCCACTCAAGGCCCCTGAATAATTTTTTGTAAAGTGGAAATTTGTTTGCAGTTCCCTTATCAGAATACATAAATATGTGCAAGCATATTAAATATCAAGCTAATGTTTTAGGACCATCAGGTCCTCAACAGGAATTTGTAAACATCTAATAAAAATAGGGTTAGCTTAATTATTTCAGGCAGTGTATGACGTGCTCAGATACCCACATAATCCAAGTTCCAGTTAACATATCTCATGATCACTGAATTACTTCTATATTTCCTTTTCAGATCCTGAGACTAGAGTAAAAGTAATTTGTCAAAAAATTGCTTCCATTCCAAGTTACTTCAATTACTGCTTTTTTACCATAATGGTGCACGAAGACGTATCATCTCAGTGTTGGGTTTTTTTTTCACAATAGAGTAAGCTATCACCTTAGGTTCTCTACTTACTATGAAAACAAATGAATGATGAATATAATTTCTGAAAACAGCATCTATTCTTTTTTCTTTGCTGTTATTCTTGTTTCTTCCTTTTAAAAAAATAATATTATGGCATAATTTTAACTAATTCAGAATATAAATGTGCTGTATTCTTTGAGCTTCTTTATTTCATAACTTTTGGCATTCAAAAAAGAGAGGTTACTTTCTCAGACTGGTCTGCCAGAAGCCAAAGAATCTTGAAAAGTCTTCCAATACGATGGGGATAGTGGAAAACATATAAAAGCAGTCATTTACTGCCAAAGGGCATAGACTTCATTGACTTTGTTTTTGCAAGTCTCTGCACCTTTCAGAATAAAATGCTTTTATTGCATTTAATAATGCATTTAGTGATCCAAAGCCAAATGAAGTGAATGGAAGGACTCCCAGATGTTTCAGTGAGCTTTGAATGAGACTTTTTTCTGCAGAGATTGCTCCCTGGGGAAGGAACATGGATTCATCAAGCACTGTGCATTAAAATAACACAATATGAATGCTATGCGACTGTGTAAAATGCAGTTGCTATCACTTACTTGACTTAAAGTGTCCTCAAATGTTTTGCATTATGGCATTAGAAGTAAATCATTTTCTTGGGCTGTTGTTGCTAAGGTTTGGTTTATATAAGTGTTTCAAGAAAGAAGCAATCTGAAAAATACCCAATTAGTAGCGCAGTAGAGAACTCATTATTCTTTCAAATGCCTCATTTGAAAGTGCTTTAAAACTTTTGATTCTGTTGAATCAACAGAAGGGAAGCTGTATAAAAATAAATAGAGTAACAAGAGAATGGTCATTCAGTTCTCTGAAGACTTCTTTTCCAACACTTCTCAACAATTCTGCACTATTGCATGTTGATATCCTGCACTTTATTCCCCCAGCTTATATACAGCTGGGACTGTAAAATACATGAAGGCATATTCTATGTCTCCATGTCTCTTATGATGCTCAGACATTCCTTAATCCATATTTTGATGAATACGTACTGCCATTTTTGTGCTGTGGGTCTGATACTTCCAGAAGACATTGGATCTAAGTGTGTGCTGTGTATTGCATGGGTTTATGGTAGGTTACATCAGATTCCTGATTTGTGTGCCATAGAGTTTCTCTGTGTTGATGAAGTCCCACAAACCCTAGCTGCAAGCAGGCTCCCTGGTTCATGCACAGAGCTCACATAGAAAGCTCAGGGTTTTGTGGGGTTTTCATTGCAGATGTGTGGCCGCACTGATGACCCAGCTGACAACCAGGATTTCTGCTCATCTGGCTGATCAAGAGCAAGAGCTTCTGGTGTAGCTGGGTGCACAAACATTTATCTAGCCAAAGATTCTAAGTGCAAAATGATAATAAGACCAGAGGAGTCCAGACACAGAGTATCAGATATGGGTAAGACGTACACACATGAATGTGTGGGAAGGGGAACTGATCATTGGAACCCTGCTATTTTGGATCACCATTCCTGGGCATCCCAGCAATGGATTAGCTGAACTGCAAAGAAGGTATTCAAGCCCAGCTTTCTGAATGAGTTCCTCACCAGCTCCTAACACAACCAGTAAGGGTAACTCTGGTCACAGGACCCCTCACTATGCTTCTGTAACAAACACAAAATAATTTCATCACTATAACAGATTTTAACATCCTGTTGAATATTTTTTTGCAGATACCCCCCATACAGAAAATCATTATTTCATCTCCATGAAGGAAGCAGGATGCAGTATTTCTCAGCTTATGTTAAAACTGTAGAGGAAGAGAACCTTTCTGCTTTCTGAAACAGGCATTAAAGAACAGTTGTAGCTTTCTGGGTTATAATGTCTCTCATGGTTTATTCTAACCTTTTGTAACAAAGAAATCAACTTTGTAGAAGAATAAGGAAAAAAATTGCATATTTTTTGTATCACTATGTTGCTTACATTGGAATTTAACCCTCTATTCTTATCCAGAATTTTAAAACACTCCAAAGATAATAGTTCTTCAGAAATACTACAAAATTTACCAAAGACATATAATTATACTTAATTTAGAAGAGACTTTCTAGATGTTTCTCTTAGGTGCAGCAAACATGAACCTCAGTTAGAATTAATTTCATTCTTTCCTTTTCTTTCCTTTTTTTCGTTTTAGTAGTCTAATCTTATGCTTAATTTTCAACAACGGAGTGCCTAATGTCTGTGTTGCCATGACCTATCATTATGAAATCTGTGTATCACAATGAATATTAGTTATTAATACAGAAAAGAGCAGTTCTAAGTAAACAGAACTCTGTCATGTAAACTTATACCAGGGTTGAGAACAATATGTATGTAATTACTCCTGAGCAGTAACAATTTAATCATTTATACAGTAACTTGGAAACAGACAAAATATCTGACCGGTAATCTTATCACAGTTCTTCTGTGCCTTTTTTAGGTTTCTTTTAAAGTGGTGAGTTTTAATGCTCTGATTTTTTTTTTTTTTTTTTTTTTTTTTTAATTTGTGTGTGTGTGTGTGTGTGGTAAAGAGCTACTAAAATAGAGAAGAATGAGAAGAAGCTCTTAGCATGTGACAGTAGGAAACTGAAGGTAGAGTTAAGTTGTATAAATGTGTGTTGTTAAGAACAGGACAAAAAAGAAGGATGGGGGAAATAGAACTCTTATATTCAAATGTAGGTTGCTTTATTGCTTTCACAAAGCAAGGCTGCATCTCTTTTTTCAGTAGTCTTGCAAAAATAAACCTGTCATATCTTATTCTGTTAGAATTCCTGCTTGGAGCAATTTTTAAATGGATGTTTTATCGACAGCCTAACTTCCTGTGTCATAGGAATATGTAGAAAAAACATTACTTTTAAAGACCCATTTTGGGACTTAACAGTGATTTGATTCAGTTTTTATTTTTATTTCTAAGTGCATTTCAGCTGGAAAGATTTTATTAAGAAATACAATTTTGGTAGTAAGTTACAGAAGAGGTTTTAAAATAGCTATGTGCCTGCAACAACTAAAACTTTCTGCTTTGTGTAAGGAATCAGATACTGATGATGAGATGTGTTTGCACACAAAGCCTGTTTTGAAGCACTTTTATTTTGGTCAGTCCTATGTTTCTTTGGGCACCTGTGTCATCCAAGGTGGGAGTCAGAACCTTCAAAAGCCCCCATAACTGTTAGTTCACTTATATAGAGAATGAAACTATAAAGAATAATATAGAGAGAATAAAACTATAAAGTACAGCTGAGCTGAGTTACACAATGAAATTGCAACAACCAGGGGTAGCCTGACAGAAATAAAGTGCTGGGCTATCTGGTGAGATACTTTCCCGTAGTGCTTATCTTCTGGCAAAGGAACACAATAAGAAAAGAGAAGTTGGAGTAGGGTCAGAGCATCGCTGTTCTCTGACAACTGCTGTGATAAATGTATTTATTCCTGAGGCTGGAGGAGAAACTCTCCACTATTCAAATAGACGCAATCAACGTATTCTGGGTATGACCATTTCTTCTACTTAGTAAAAGCCCAGAAAATTATCCAGCAAATACTTTTCTGCTCAAACAAGGCAGAATACAAAAGGGAGGAACATTTCAGCTGGATCAAAGGCATATGACAAAAAGTATTTCTAAAGCATCAGCATTTTGGGCATGCTAACACTGCAGAGCTTCTTGGCAGGTTATGTTTGCCCAGTTGGAAATGTGGATGGAAATCTTCACTAACGTGTATCGTGGTTTAAGCCCAGGCCGTAAATCAGAACCACGCAGTCTACTCCCCCACTCCCCAGAGGGATGGGGAGGAGAATCGAAATAATGTACCTCCCTCGGGTTGAGATAAAAACAGTCTGGTAACTAAGGTATAACACAAATCACTACTGCTACCACCAATAATAATAATGATAAGAGAAATAACAAGGGAAGAGAATACGATACCACCCGCCGGAAATGAGCCTGACAGAGAAAAGGGATGTGCCCTTCCGGGTAACTCCCAGTTACATCCTGGGCATGACGTGCTGTGGTATGGAATACCTCTTTGGCTAGTTTGGGTCAGGTGTCCTGTCCCTGCTTCCTCCCAGCTTCTCCTCCTCCCTGGCAGAGCATGAGACTCACAAAGTCCTTGGTTGGGGTAAGCATTCTGACCAGTAACTGAAAACATCGGCTTTATCAGTATTATTCCCAGGCCGAAAGTCAAAACCACAGCGCTGCACTAGCTACTAAGAAGGAGAAAAACTGACTGCTGCTGCTGAACCCAGGACAACGTGATTGTACCATCTCTAATTCCCAAGCCAGTTAATTTGGAAGAAACTTGGAATATAACACATGGAGTCGTGCAGTACCACCTAGACACAGTGTTCATTGACTTTAAATTTGCTATCTACAGAGCCTGTATGCTCCTTGCCAACATCATCTCTTTGTTGACTTTCTTCTCAGAGTGTTCATTTGGCAATATTGACTGAACTGTCTGAAAAAATGTTTAAGAAATTATCCATTTGAAATGGATATGGAGTTACTATACAAAAGACTTTCAGTTTGCATGGAAAATTATACATATCTCCAAGTGAACAAGTGAAGCTGAATCAACTGTTGTAGTCACCAGATTTTTAAGTGATATTTTCTCATTACCAACAAAAGAGTAACGCAATCTGTGCAGTTTTTGAAGTTGCCCTATATATATATATGCACTCCACTTGAACAAATGACAGTATTTGGAATGCGACTAAATGTGATTCTGAGGGTAAAGTAGCACAAAATACAACATGCTTTTTGGAATGGATCATATTCTATACAAACACTCAAAAATCTGTGCTTTTCATTGCTGCTGAGATCCCAATCCATGTGAGGCTGAACTTCTGTAAAGAGAGACTATATCTCATGACTCCTTAGACTATTGTAAACTGGCTTACCTTTGAGCTCTATCCCTGAAAACTGTAAAACCTAGGCATGCACATGAAATTCTGCTGGGACTGCTATCAGCAGAAGCATTCAGGCTGTGCCTATGCTGAAAAGAGCTGTCAGCCTGACTAAACACAGAATCCAGTTTGTAATCTGTAAGGCCATCTACAGCATCTGGCATGGATTAAAAAAACAAACAAACAAACAAACAAAAAAAAAAACCCATAAAATTTTATTGAGTGTATTTTTGTGCATAGAGAAGATAAAGGTCTGCAGACAACCCTTGGATGAGAACATGGACAAATTCTGCCATGAAGCAAAGACATCAGCAGTTCCTCACTGAAAAGACTCTCCAGAGAAACCTTCTAGGTGTATACATGTGTTATATACGTATATGTGTGTGTGTGTTTTATATATACCTATTTTTATGTATATTTATATATACAATGAACTAAGTGCCATACCTAGAAACACCAAAATATCATGAAGTCTAACAGTCTAGAAAAGATCAGAGTTTATAAAGTTCCCAGTCAGACAGAATGAAAGCACTTTCAGAAATCCAATTAGGTACCTAAATACTTCAGAAAATCTTGCTTTGACATACAGAAAATGAAGTCTCAAAACTAGTAGAAACTCTAAAAATCGGTATGGTTGAATCCTCTAGCCATCCCACAGACCAGCAGAAACCTGCCTGAATCCAAATGCAAGAGTAATGCAAGTTTAACATCACATTGTTACCGCTTTCTCATGTATCCTTATCAGATGCAAATTTACACAGATCTTTGAGAAACTTAAAGAGTAGTACAAATACTTCTTGTTAGTAACAAATTAGTGGTGTGAAATTATTTCCTTACTTTTGGAAGGGAAGCTCTTGATCCTGAGCTTTGCGTGGTCATGGTCAAAACTGTAGTGATACCCAGTGCGACTCTAGCTGGAGCAGCATCCATGTTGATCCAGAAAGAAACCCAGGACAAAATGACAATCAGCAGGCTAGGAATGTACATCTGGATTAAATAGTATCCCATCTGACGCTCCAAATGAAACTTGACTTCAATGCATGTAAACTTTCCTAGAACATGAAATTACTTTCATAAATGCTTTTTGCATATTTTTATCTCATTTTACAAATGTAAGTCAGGTGCGTGGCCTGTTTCCTAATCTAACAGTATAAGCAGGTCCTGATACACAAATGCAAGTCAGCCATTTGTTGCATACTAGTCTGGGGGACACATGGGACCTTTGAAGTAGGCTGTCCCCAGTTCTTCACGTTAACTGAGAAAACAAATATTAGCACAGCAGTTTCACCTCCAGAATATATATGTTCCAGAAGATGTAATGGTTTTTTTTCTTTTTCTCAGAATTCAGTGAGATTCTATTTTAGTCAAATATGTTTAGTCTTAAAAGGAGACAGCATTTTCCTATTTTAATGACATGAGATTAAGAAAATGTATTTAAAAAAACAAATTAAAACCTGCTAGTCTTACAGCCCTATGATAGATCACACACCTTCTCATTCTGGTCATGTCATTTGCCTGTATCTGTGGATAACATTTTGCAGCAGAATCAACTCAATACCTACTTTGAATTTTGCCAAAAGTCTAACTCCAGGAACCCACAACAATCTCTTTGTGGGATGTGAGTGATTCTTCAAACAGATAGCTGCTCCACAGGGGTAGCAGAGGATGGAAGTTTAGGATTGCCTGACAGCAGAGCTAGTTGTGCAGTGGGGGATGCATAGCCCTGAGCTGCAACATCTACTGATGCAGTCACCATAACTTTTCTGCGAATTACTGTGGGTTAGGTACTGTGAAGGCTGTCATTTGAGGCAGACTACACCGAGTATGATAAAGACTGCCACTCCTGAAGTTTCATGCTTATGGTTTCAGAGGACCTCTCTTGTGCTGGTTGGTCAAATGCATGAAGATGCCTTGTTCCTCATTCATCCTTTCAGGAGAAATGAGATCTTTTTTTCTCCTTTTGTGATGTACGCATATTTTTCTGCTAGTCTAGAAAGCTGAATGGCAGGGTGTGAGAGTTGGCACAAAAGACAATGCAGAGGCTGCTTGACAAAGAGAGTAGGGGAGAAGAACTGAATAGTACCTTCTGGCAGGACAGAAGCTCTGAAATGAGTGACTGGACCTGTGACCCTAAAGGCAGACTCTGAGACATGTATAGTAACTGGTCCTGACCCCCCAAGGGGACTCCAGAGGGGTGAGGTGGCCATGGCATGAAAGAAGCCCAACCTGCTGAATGCTGTCCAGATTTCTGGGGCACAACCTGGACAGTGTGTGTAGGACAAAGCTAACCAGTACAGCTTTTATTCACATTTTAATTTCACACCAAATCTGAAGGAGCACACTACAGAGAAGGCAGAGTGTGGGTGCCTCTAAGCAGAAGGTTTTTTTGCTTGAACACTGCTTGTCAGTTCCCCTTGCCAAACTACACACTTTCAACTTCTGATACCTACATGTTTATTTTGTTTAACTACACATAATGGAAGCTTTTTTTATCCGGTGTGGGGAGTCCTCCTGCATATATAAGGAAACTATTGCCTGTGATCTCCCTCCTCCCTTACTTTCAGTTTTTGTCCCTGCAAAGTAATTAGAAAAGCAGTTGAACTCAGTTATTCAGCGTTTGACTCATATAGTGGGAAATAATTTATGTTTTATATATACCTATTGGAATTTACTCTTGATTATCCCCTTTAAGTATGAGAAGTCACAGCGGTCCCCCTTTCCACAGGTCTTAGACTGTGTAATCATGAAGTTTTCCTCCCTTGGCACTTTGGGCCCCAAAATGCAAAGCTGCATTTATAAAAATTAAAAACAGTACCTGTCTATTCATAAGAAATTAATATGACTTTATTTTTGGCAGTGGCAGAACCTCTCATGCTGTATTATTTCAGTCAGCAAAACAAATGTATTTGATGCAACTGGATTCACTCTTATGCTGAAATCATGAAAAAGCTATTTTAGATGAGAGGGATTATATCTAATCCCAGCAAGCACCCAGCAAACTGTTCTCTAAGTGCTTTCCCCATTAAATAAACTCCAAGCAGCTAGATCAAAATTTTAACAGAGTTCTCTCTGCTCTGTAAAGCTAAAGACAGAAAACACAGCATTTGAGACTTCAAAATAGCAAACATGAGAAAAACATTGGTGTATTAAACAAACGTTTAATTTCCCATGCCTGTACACTATTCAGATCAGCAATGAAAGCATTGTTCTTTCAAATACTATGTCTCATAAATTAGACCACACATAAAAGCTGGTGAAAATTTGATATTTTTCCTCACTGGAAATTTGATATGCTGGAGAAAAATATCAAGTTCAGAAAAATGAGTACTTTAAAAGTGATGAATCAATATTTAAGAAAAGATTCACTTTGCTAAAAATGTTCCATTTTAAGTAAATCAAGACAACTAGATGTTTTATTAGTTTTTTAAGACCTTAAATTCCTCACTGATTTTAAGAATATTAGAATGTGTATACTAAAATATCTTTAATGAAATTAAAGGAAATTTGGAAACAAAATCTTTCCAACACAAAAACAAAAGGATGAATATTTCTTCTTTTTTTCAGATGTAAAAATAAGTGTGGCTGAAAAGACTTCTGATTTAATTTTTTTTATATATTTTACCCCTTTTTCCTTTGCCAATTGACACAAGATACCATTAAAGCGATTGTAGAGAAAAAAATAGTATAATGCTTACCAGTGTTGTAATGTTTTGTGCAATAACCAAGTTCTTTATCTTCTTTCAAAATAAACTGTGGCAAGGTTAAACCTTCTGCAACTTGCACAGGTCCATCACTTAGCCACTCAAATATTAGATCATTCATAGTGTAGCCAACTACAATAAAGAAATTAGTTTGTTAGATGTTAGCTGACTGGAAAACATCAAAAGCAAATATTATTATGTCCAAGAAGCATGTGTTTTATTGCAATATGCGTTATATCAGTTGTATTTTTAAACTGTCAGGTTAACAGCAGCGTTACTGCTGTTAGTTGCCAGTTACTATTACTGCACTATTACTCTATTTATAGCAACAAGTAGCAGCATTCTGAAATATTGCCCTAGTTTGCCACTAATAAGTAATTTTGCTGGCCCATCAAAGATACTCTTTACAACTGAAATGACATTTCTCTGTGCTTATGTGTCAGCCTGCTTTATTTATTTGCTTTATTTTCATCATTCTTTGATGATGGAGTTGGTGTGCACCAACAAAACAAAGATTTCTAAACTGCCTTGGCTAAAAAGAAAACAGCAGCTTTTGTAAACCTGTGAGCCTACCAGTGAGAGGTGTGAAGGGAAAAGAGAGGCTTTGATTCACACAAGAGTCTTTTTGACTGCAATAGCTACATCTTTATGGGTAAATCAGGGCTTTGGGCAACATGGTCTAGCGTGAGGTGTCCCTGCCCATGGCAGGGGGGTTGGAAGTACATGATCTTAAGGTCCTTTCCAACCCTAACTATTCTATAAATCTATAATTCTCTGGGCATAAAGGCAGGTGGTAGCCCACAGCTAATATCCATACAGCTAAACCTATTCTCCCCTCCCCACAAAAAAACCAAGGCGGCCTGGCACCTACTGACTATTGGGAATGATTGCTAGCACATGCTGTTATCTGAGCCACTCCTGGTTTTGTCTGATTGCTACCTGGTACAGGTCGAAATGGTGCCACAGTTTGTACTGACAGCTACACGGTACGAATGGGTGCATGCTAGTACCCAAGTCCATGCCTTTGCCATGTTTAGCTTACCAGCATAAATATACTAATAAGACTTCAGCTTTATTAGGTATGTTGCTTTCATTTTTCAAAAGACCATAGCATGTCTCGATCAGACATGTGTACTAATCCTTGACTGTGTACCAATTCCTTTCAATTTCCCAAGATTTAATAATTTCTCCTGCATAGCATTGTTGTGGTTATTGCTGGAAGTGAGGTGAAGTGCCCAAGGAAGCAGAAAGGGAACAGGAGCAGAACAGAGACAAGGGACCTGCATGGCACATTCATGGACAGTTAAATCACTGTTCCTCCACGATTTTCCCTTACAAAATAGGAATATTGAGTTTTACCACATAAATACAACAATGTAGATACTATCTAACCACCAATTGTTAAGGTAAAATCTCATTCTTGATAGATAAAGCAGTTGGACACTCACAGCTCTCTAGCTGCATTGTACATGTTTGTACATCCATAGGAAAATTCTTCAAGTCCATGGGACAGGATAAGGTTAAAGTAAGCCTAAAATGGGAGGGGAAAAAAAAAAAAAAAAAGAAAAAAGAAAAGAAAAAAAAGAAAAAAAGAAAGAAGAAAGAAAGAAAAGAAAAAGAAGCTTTTGTTAGAAATCTATAGGTTTTATCCAAAGCCCCATATTTAGAGTTTAAAGGATCAAGACCAAATCTTAACACCTCAAAGGTTGGGCTCACTCTCCCCTCTAAAATTTTAGGGACATGAGAGCTGTGAAGGCAGAATGTGTGAGCGAACTGAGCACTTGCTGGCTGTGACAGCTGAGCAGAACAGAGACAGGGAAGACAACATCAGAATAGTAAGAAACACTCTCCACTAATGTACCAGTGAATGTTTGATGTGCATTACTGAACCCAAATAATACAAAAGCTAAAATGTCTCATCATGGGACACACACTTTTAAACTTTGTTTTGGAAAAGGAAAGAAAGAAAACAACAAGCATGGTGGTTTTTTTTTCAACAGACGGTGCTTTTGTTGTGTATGAGAACCATTTCCAACACTTCATTCTTACTGCTTAGCCATCAAAAGAAAGAAAAGAATCATACAGTAGAAGCAAGAATCACGTAGCATTTAAAGATAAAGAGTGCAGATAGAAGAAAGTAAGCCTAAAGGAACATTCTCATACAAACTAAATTTCTCTCTTAATAGTTCAGTTGTTTTGTCCCAGATAAAGCCTAATTTCACTTAGATAAGAACATTCTTAATGTTTCTTTCTTCCCCCCCTTTTTTTTTTTTGTTAATTTACTTTTTCACGTTTGATTGAAATCTGTTTCAAGATTTCTTCTCTGCTTTATTTCTTTTATTTTTTGTATGGGAGAGGAAACCATTTTTAACAAATCAAGACACTGGATGATATAATTACAAACAACTAGCTGCTTTGAAAAACAGAAGAATTGTTAAGATTTTGGTTCAAATATAAAAGGAGTAAATTTTTATTTTAGATAAACTTCAGCAGATAAAGCCATCTTGACACAAAGAAACCAAATAAATAAGAAGATGAGAACTAAATTTTCTGATTTGAATGTGCACTGAAACACTGACACAGTACAACAAGAACAATTTTTTAATAGTGCCAGTGAACCCACAGGACTGCTGGTAACTCTGAAAATATGTGGTCCCACAGACAAATGTGATCTGTACGGGGAAATACTTCGCTAAGTTCTGTCTCCCCTGGTGGTTTTGTGCTTCTCACTACATATAGTTGATTCAAGTTCTTCCAGTCTGTTTCTTTACCATGGGAACCTTTGGGGATGGCCTGACTGGGTTTTTATAGCACTAAAGTCCTGCCATCAAATTAGTATGGCAAGAAGATGATGTTTAAGTAACAGAGATCAAAATGGTCTCAGCCTGATCAAAAATGACATTCAACATCACTGCTTTTGCCTACTAGTGGGCTACCTAGAGAAAGTCACAATATTTTGCTCTTGACACACTTTGACGTATAAGATGATAATATCAGAAAATTAGAGATCATTTGACTGGTCTGTGGCAGTGAAGTGCACTGAGATGAATAAAATCCCCCAGTCATCCTCTCAACACCACCATAGTAAATAAACTCCCATTTAATCTTTGGGAGCAAATAGCATAAGCGTTAAGAAAAAATTTGCCATCTAGAGATAAAAGTACATCTAGCAGACACATAAACATCATTGGAAGTCTGCCCTTTATTCATCTAAGTATTTTAAGTGCCCTGCAAATGTTAAGTAGTCTCATTTTTACCAGGTAATTTCCTGCATTGAAGATTGAGCTAATTAATTTGCTAATCCCCAGCATTAACAAAAGACTGCTTCTGCCTTTTCCCCTGAAATGTTGCTGCATCAAGCTCTCTTCCTTCTATTCCGTCATCACCTAATTATGGCTTAGATCTTTTACGGTCGTATCAAACATGTCTTTACGCAAATGCAGGTTTTCTAAATACATTATATTTTACTGAAGTAGGCATGGCCTATCCACCCCTCCGATTTACTCACTGTCAGCTGTGGACTGCGTATTGACTTTGTTTCCTTCCACCCTTCTACTCCCCAAGAAACTCATATAATCTGGGGGGCGGACTACATACATGGGCAGGTGGGTCTCATATTAGTCTAATATAGCTAACTAATAATATAACTAATGAGAAAGTTAATACATCCAGTTACAGCTTTCAAGCCTCACAGAGAAAAACTGCTTTCTGGAGGTGAGCTGAGAAAATGCTCACTATATAGGTTCACACAGAGCACTTCTTTCTCTTCCGAACCAACAGTGTGTTTCAAAGACTCAATTCACTCAAAGACTCTGTTCACCCTGACAAATGGAACATAATTTCTATTCAAGAAATCATGCCGTTATAGCTTTACCTCTACTTGTTCATCTTAGCAGAGAAGCCATTCATGGTTAACATCTTTGCCTCTGTAGTCCCTTTTACTAGGGGTAATGCAAGTGTTGAACCAACGCTTACGGCCTGGTATCATCCACAGATGAATCACTTTTCTACAAGATTACTACACACTAAATGTTCAGCTGTTGGAGTCTGAAGAAGCTCTACTGAAGCCACGGTGGTGGATTAATTTATAGCAGTTGACTTTTCCAGTAAAAATATGATCCTGCAAGTATTTCCAAACCCAGGTGCCATACACGACTTGTATATTTATATTAATGAAGAAACAGGATCAACAATGGAAAGTGTTAGGTAGATATAGCTACCCACATTGCCTATAGTATCAGTGTCATTGGCAGAATACACTTCAGCAAAGTGAATGTCTCACACTTGGCAAATTCAAGAAGTGCCCCTAGAGATTTGTTGCAAAGTGCAAGTTTAACTGGCAATTACAGTGATGAACACTTCAATCATTAATAAAATAGAATAAACTGCTATAGAACAATTATTTTATTTTTCAGGCACCCTGCCACCAAAGCATTTGAGATGCATAAACCACACATTTGGTGGCACAGCACCATAAGACACTGACGGGAAGTGTTTTATGACAATCCGTAAAGCCAAAAGGAGAAGTAGATGACCAAGGACTTGATTTTCTCTTCAGATACCTGAGCACCCTTTACCCACTATTAGCCAGGCTAGGTCACACAGGTCGCTCACAGAGAGTTCCGTGGCTAGGCATGTTCTATCTTCCATCTGAGTAGACAGGTGATGAGAGAGCAGGAGAGAATCTTGTCCCCAGCATCCTAGCACTTCAGGCACAATGCCAGGATCACCAAGACACCCGAGAGGAGAGGTAAAGTTGCTCTCTTCTTTCCTTCCCTGCTCCCTCACCTACCCCACAGTCAGGAAGAATCAAGCCTTGGAATAGTGCAAATAGAGCATGAATATAACAAAATACAGAATCAGAGCCAGAAAACAAGGAATTAACAATTAGCCAGCACTGTGACAAAAACAAAAGAAAAATAAATCAGTAATTTTACTGAGCAATGCTGTGGCAGAGGCAGGGCTGTAATCAAATTACTCCAGGGCAGTATTGCATCTCTTCAAGTTTGGACCCTCTTCCTGAGGATTCCCTCATACCTGAAGTAAGTCCTTCTGAGCAGTATTTGTTGATACTTCAAATGCTTTCAAAATGCATTGCACACTGCCGGATTTTTTCACTTGGCATCTCATTCATCATCCTCACTTACCCACACACTCCCCTTTCATTCTCTGGTTTCACTTTTCATTCTCTGGTGTCCAGAGAAATCACTCAGATTTGGACCTGTCTCTCTTCTGAGCCCAGCTCAACATCTTTTATTTCTGGCTACCTCAGAAACCCCCTTACAGCGTCATACAAAGATCTGTATTTCCTACTTCTGCAGGCAGGAAGGCAGAAGTCCTGCATGCTGTGGCTACTTTGTCATAGAAACCAGACTAAGGTATCCTGTGGGGAAAAAATAAATAGCTTGACAACATGTTTGGTGGTTTGTGCATGGGTTTCAGAACAACAGCCTCCTCATAGAGTTTTTTCTAATGACAAATAACTGGGGTCAGCCTTATTAAATAAAGAAACACTGTTGGGAATTTAAAGTCTTGGAGATAAGAGTACAAGTCCCTTCCATCTCCTAAAAATACATGATTATCTCTTCACAAGCATGAAAAGCAACAAATGTGGGCATGGTACCGAAAATAACATTTTGTTTCTATTCTTATCCCTTCATTCTTTCAAGCTATGCCCATCTGTACCTCAGCTGTTGGGACAGGAGACTTCACAATCTAGAATTTCATGCTGCAAATGCCATAACACATAGTACGTGCATGGTCACTGCTAACATTGGCTTTGTGCCATTTTAGTGTAAAGTCTTATACCTGTGAGAAGCCCATAGTGTTGGGTTTAGTGAGACAAGTGGGATTTATATTTTTCTTTCCCGTATTGCCAATTCTAAAGATGCTATCATAAATTGCAATATATCTGGTATTTTTCTGAAAGCGCCAAGCTGACAATGTAGGTAAAAGTATTTTTAGTGGTACATTTTTCTTTGGAAGATTAAATTCCTGATTCTCTGATTAAATTCAGAGCTGCTGAAATAACATTGAAATATTACCTAAGCGCAAACAGACAAAGTTCCCCATTAAACTGGCAGGGGAGATGGAGTTGCACGGCAACCATGACAGCATTACACGACACAGGAGCAAATGGCATTCAGGCTAGTGGCTCTGAAACAGGGTGGAGAAACTAAAATCTCCTTTTATTCCTCCCAGCCCCCTCTCTTGGGTGATTTGTGCCTGCAAGAAGGGTACACACACTGTTCATATATCAGAAGGCTGAAAAACAAAAAGTATAAAATCCCAGTGACATTCTTCTTTTAAAGCTCTTTTCATTTTGTAGTCCATCTCTATTTTTTCAAATAGGCAAATGAGTCGTTATTTTGAATGTCAATTCTGGTAATTTTCACATTCTACTGGGTTTGTCCTGTTAAATGGAACAGTCAAACTGTCTGCTCTTTGTTATTATTTATTTCTTTTTTAGGAGTCCTGCAATTCCTCTCTAATATTTGTCGTGTTCTGCAGCTTCATTTCTGTCAGGTGGGAATGGGCTGAAGCTGAGCTTAGAGATGTGGACTCTTCTCTGCTATGGCAAATCATGAGATGTAGGCTGGAATTTCATGTATTGCTGTTTACGAGCATGTTCTTGCTCCCTCCAGTGCTTTGCTTTGCTTCATGTACTGCTTAACAACACAGGAGCTGGCACGGAGCAGGGTGCTGGGTTTCTCATTACAGGCATCCCACTTCTCGTTGTAATGCAATCATTGTCTGTCGATGCACAATGCCAGTGCATGAGCTGCCAGCAAATGATTTTCCAATTATTGCTCAAGCAAATCTATGAAATTATATTCAAGTGTGATTTCATGTAACAGTTAAATTCTGTAACCACCTGTTTCCTTTCCATGAAGAACAGTATTTCATCTCTCCTTTCTCCTCTGTCATTTTCATCTTATTTTCCTTCAGTTGCATGGCAAAGTACCCGTATCAGACCTCATTATTTATTTAGTAGTTTTTATTATTTGTTGTGCAAAAAAGGTACCTTAGATACAACAGAAAAATAAGAGTATCGGAAACCCAGGTCTATATCCTTAGACTGAATTCATAGACTGGGAGGGAACGAGAAAGGAAGTAGTGTTAGGAAACCATCCCAAAAGATGAGAAGAATCTGAGGCTATGTAATTGAAAGACCCTAAAATGAAAGGAAGTGGAGTAGAATGAGAAACAGGAATAAGGGCAAGAAAGAAAGAAAAAGAATAGGTGAAAAGTGGACAGTTATTGATAATCCAAGGACATTGGGTCAGCCATAATGAGAGTGGTTGCATGTCCCACAAAAGGCTGAAATAATTTAGCCTCTGAAACTATTATTATTGTAATTATGCCCCTGGGAACATAAAACTCTCAAATTCACTAGATTTGCATGTTTGGGAAGTCACCATATCTCAGTAATATTGTGCAGTTTAATAAAGTTTACTGATTCTAGCACTATTTATATAATGTCTATAGGACTTCTGCCTACAATATATCATAGCAGTCAAACTCAAAACTTCTTTAGATATGTGCTCTATTTCAGTTAGCATTCCTGCATTGATTGTTCTTCAATGTATTGGCTTGTTTTAAATGTGGAAAATTTACTTTGAGGTATGTGAAGACAGTGTATGCTTTTGGAAAGTTGTCAGGACAGAGAGCATGGGACAGTGTTGCTAACTGAAAAACTAAATAATTTTCTATGAAAATGTTCCTGTGGTGATTTTTATTAACTTCTAAGGGAAAATCCTCACCTTGTCAGTGCCAGTATTATTCTGATAGGAGCTGAGGTAATGAATATGACTGCGTGAGGTCAGAGAGAGGGTTTCCTACATAATAAGCAACCATGTCAATCATGATAACAGTCTCTCTGCTTCCCCCTCTGCTTATCTGTCGCTTGGAAAGACAATGCTGCTAGTAAAACCCAAATCCTCTTAAATCCCAACATTATATTGTAAAATAAAATTGATGTCATCAAATTAAAGCGCAGGATGCACATAAAGCTGCAGAACATAACATATCCTACCACTCTGTTAGGCTAGACTGGGCTGTGTCATGGATGATTCACATACAGCTATCTCATCAGGTGTAAATGGAGCTTCATTATCATAACGCTGATAAGATCTTGACCTAGAAATTGTTTTTGAAAACCCATGCCTGACTGAAAAAATAAGATCTGATTTTATTTAAAAACAAAATATTTCAGAAGGATAGTGGACTTTTTGCCCTATGAATAGCCTGTTGCAGAGGGACTAGCACAGTTACCCATGTGTTTCCTTAAGCTGCTTTGTATTTCTTTCCCATAATGCAAAGAACACAAGTACAGAATAGACTACAATACACAGAAGTTTCACTCAGAAAAGCTGAATTTAAAACATACTGTAGATTACTTCTGATGATTTAGTGAGAGACATGGTAATCGTAACTTGTAATAAACCCAAAATGATGTGTGGTGTGGTGGGTGCAGGGGAGAGTTGACTCTGCTCTGTCACTCAACAGTATGGCCACACTAGGAAGAGCTGATTTTTGGAAACTCCTGAGTAAGGAAGCTGGCACAGGAGATGGTACTGCAGATAAATGTGCTGTTTTCACAGATACTTCTCTTTGGTTACATAAGCAGGCAAGAGCTTTTGGATGTGCCAACTCATCCTGTCAGCTACTTGTTGCCAAATGGAGGGGCTAGTAATCACCCCAGAACAGCTGCACAAATAGAGAGCCATCTAATAGCTTGGATTTCCCCTTTTCTGTGGTGCCCTAACCACACAGTACTGCTCTCCAGTAGACACTCTGCCTTCACCCATAATAACATCTAACAATTAAATCTAGGTCAAGAGTTGAAACTACGAAGAACTATTTGTCTACATAACTGTAATATTTCTGACACTGTGAAGATAAACAAAGACAGCAAAAACAGGTATTTTGAAAGACTTAAGGAAATTCTTCCTGGGTATTTCATTGCTCTTTGGACAGGAATAAGAAAAATGGGGGGATAAATGTAATTTGTGAATTTGAACGTATCTCCTCCCTAGAATTCCAAGTGGCTCTTTTGTCAATTAAGCAAGGCATTCTAAAATCTTTGTGTGAAAAACATGTTAAAAATATGAGGTGATCTGCTTTGTAACTCTTTCTGGGTAAGTGCGTTGTCACTGTGTTTCAGAGCACAGCCCGATACCCTCATCAGGCAATTGGGAGTGTTTTCTGGAGCAGCAGGTGGGGAAAAAAAAAATAAAAATAAGAGCCCCTTCATGCTTCCTGACCAATATATTCTAGGTCCAATGCCATGGATCAATGTTACAGCTGAGTTATATCACCTTCTGCATCAAGTTCATATGGCTGAGATGCACTGAAAATGTTAAAAGGAGAGGGAGGCAATTAATGCCAAAAAAACCCACAACCCCAACCCACCCAAACCTTAAATAAAATCATTCCACTTTCTATCACTTTGTTAAAATAAGCTTTTTAGCAGATGCTAATATTCTAAGCTGGCTGGCAGCCTGAAATGAGTTTGTGGGAATCAGGTAACACACATGGGTGGCTTGGAGAGAACCCAAAGGTTATTTAATATTTTCCTCATGCCCCAGGTGTTTGTAATGGGCCAGAGAAGATACGATCCTTACCCCTGAAACACAAAATCATTTCAGCAGTGTATATGGTGCAAAATCCAGGTGTCACACAGAATGTGAGTGCCAGGAATGGGATTATCGGTATCATGAACAGCCCTGCCACTCTTTCTGAGCGCGTGACCCTCTGCAAAATCTAATTTATTGGATTTTGGAGATCAGTCAAGGATTGGGAGAATATGAGTCACAGGCATCTAAGGGGTAATATTGTGTAGGTTTTGATTTTAACTCTCATTTCTTTTTCAACATGCAAAATATACAAAAGCTAATTTTATTGAATACTGCTATAACAAGTCCCTCTTGTTGAGGGCTCTAAAATTAAAGTTATAGCTATTTAACTGTTTTGCAGCTCAAAGAGTGCAGCTGAGACTGATCTTGACCAAAGTGTGGTTGTTTCCTGAATTTAATTTCCTGAATATAACTTCACTGAAACTGCTGACTTCTTAAAGTGTGTGCACCTCTAAGAGCTGTTGGTGCATCTCTAGTGTCAATAGCGTGTATTTGTGGTATTGAGTAGTGCTCGGTTCCCTCCACAAGAATCTAGTTCTCCCTGCAGTACCCAAAGGTTTAGACCAGTTATCCAGATATAGAGTCTGGAGCTTTATATAGCATATATGGCATGCTATCTGAGATCAAAACAAAGGTAGTCATTTGAGCATGAAGCAAGTATCTAAAAATAGGCTTGGACTCCTAAACTTATATGATTCATAGGTGGATACATCAACCATGAACAACTCCCAGAAAATTAAATATAGGTCTAGGAGTCTGCAAGCATGAGCGTTATAATTATGATAAGGCAAACTATGATGGAAATTTACGTCATGCCTACCATCACCAGTAAATGCAGTATGGTTTATCTCTCGCTGACAGAAGGACAAAGAGCCTCACGCTTACCACAGAGTAGATAATTCCCAGAGCCAGCCACTGCAGTAGAGGTAACACAGGGTCCCAACCCTCACTGACCCTTCCATGCCTTATCTGATCACCTGTATTGTACACCATAAGATCCAGTTCCAGGTGACCTTCCACGTTCTTTTCAGAAAGGGCAGGATTGGCTCTGAGAGCATTTAACAGCATAAACCAGTTTTGCCTCTTGTGTAGCATATTTCCATGTTGTTGAGGGCTAGACTGCATGGAGCTTTGAAGAGCCTAACGTAGTGGAAGCTGTTCTTGCCCATGGAAGTGGGGTTGGAAATCAATGGTCTTTAAAGGTCCCTTCCAACCCAAACCATTCCATGATTCTGTGTTTCTATGTGTGTTTTCAGTGCAGTGTATAGGGAAAAGGAATATCGCTGTCATATAATACATACACCTTGCTTCTTACCCACTAATTACTAGGAGCAGTTCTAAACTCATTTTGTGCGGAGAGCAGTAGATATTTACATGAGATTAACTTCACCTTGATTTTATGAAATTTAGGAGTATGACAAAATAGCCTACACCACTACTTCTCAGACATGTTTATGAAGTGCTTTAAACATTTACAACACACTAAATGCCAAGTGTGAAGTATCATGATGTCAGGTGAAATGCTATTGGTGCAGTAGTGAAACTAGCAGCATTATAACATGTTCAAAGTACTGAAACCAGTAACTAAAATGTTCGTTTGTTTCCTCATAGCACATCCAAAAGTGCCAATACACAGATGTGTCTTGCCCAGTATCTAGAGAATAAAGACAAGCTTTATTAATTACTTCTGACTTCAAGTTTCTATACCCTGGAATGTACTAAAAAAAATTATATGCCACGTTAGAGGTGCCAGGTAAACCTCTGTTACTGCTGTGGAATACAAACGAGAAACAATGGGTTTTGCTTAGTACTCCATTGAAATCCTGCTTACTCTGCATCACATTAATTTGCGTTTAGGTGTGGGAATTTTACAAATGTGATATGACAGCAAAAAATATTATTTTTCCCTCATGGACTAATGTCAGGAAAATTATGTGTCTGCATTCAGAACACCCAACTGCACTGTTGCCTGGAATAGGATGGTGTCTGATGTCACTCAAACAAACACATGCATTCATTTCTTTTCCAGAGTGAAACAAGAAATATTCGTAAGTGACAACATATTTATCATTCTGCTTGTGCTAGTTCCATCCTTGTATCCTATTATTTTTCTCAAACTGTTCAGGTACACCAATTTCAAATCTTGCTCAATAAGCATTTCTTTTCTAACCTACTTGATACAAATGTTACTGGGGTATCAAGGAATTTCCACAAGAATTATACAAATAGAGGAAGTGCCACATTATAATCTATTTATTTATCATCCTAAAGAACAGAGCTGTCTTGACCCTAGATCAATAATAATTCCTTAATGAAAATGCAAGTCACAAACAGAATGCCTAGTCAGAAGCAACTGACTTCTAAACTAATCTGCCTTACGGATGAGTAAATTAACTAAACAACCTGTTAAATTAACACTATCATGTTTACTTTCTATAACGCAAGGAAGGCAAAAGCTGAAAAACATTCTCATGAACAAATAAAACACAGTAATTACTTTTTTTAAAAGAAAATTGTAACAACTATAATACAGTGTTTTCTATCTTTGACTACCTATATTAAGCAATTAACAGTGCACAGTAAGCTGAATGTTAAAAAAATACTGCATATTATTTGCTGCTGTTTATGCTTGTGTAATTAAATTCTGATTCTCTGCATATGTCCTGTTTCATCAGGTCATATCAAATCATATTTTGTCAGTGTTTATTAATTCAGCCTAAATCCAGTCACATGGCACACACTTCAATGAACTCAGTATTAAAAACGCTTTCTGTAATTCCAGTCTTTCTAAAATGTGAATAGATACATCTGATTATGCAGTGACTTGCATGTCAAGTTTATTTCATTTCAAGCACGTTTTTTACTTAAGGTGTTGAGCTGTCACTTAAAATAGCGTTGCCCTTTACTTTTAAATTGCAACACACAAACTACAGAGGAGTTGATTTCCTCTCTTTGTAAGAGGAGTGACTTGAGCTAACGTTAATGGGAATTACGGAGGCATGCCATTAAAGTTTTAGACAGCCTCAGGTTTCCAAAAAGACTAAGTAGTACTGCTGTGCCACTTACAGACTCTTTTGTGAAAAGTAAAAGCTGAGCAAAGGAACACAGGCAAATTTTCTTTCTACCCTGTTATTATTGAGTCTCATTTCAGCTGTACACATGGGACAATAAAAAATTAAATACATACATTGTGTTCTGTGAGTGCAGTTACCTGCAGAAAAACAGAGAGTGAGGAGAAAAAAGCAGATGAAGAGAAAAAAAAGAGAAAAAAACCCCGTTTTACCTGATGCTGTACAGCACTTTTCCAGTCTTAGAAATCCTCAGCAGCTTGTTGTCTGTCGTGACATCATGGAAGTTTGCTCCCTTCTCATTGGCAAAGAATAAGTCTGGCTTCCAAATAGAGTCCAACATAGAGGGATCCAAATCCAGGGAATCATCGGGATATTCACTGTAAGCCAGGCGTGAGTCGTTCCACTGTTGTCTCAAAAATATATTCACTCTGTAGTCCTACAGAAATGCCATGTGAAAAGGTTACTAAGCCACTTATCGAAACTTGGAGCCCACTTTAGCTTTATTTATGCTCTTAGACTTACTACAGTACCAGTGTTACAGAAAACGTTTATGTTATCCTTTGAACATAAGAGATCTCATTTGAAAATAAAGCAGTCTAAATGCTGTGTCGAACCAAACGCACACAACTGGCACATTTTCCAAATCAAAATTACTTAAATGATGAAAAAAATATTAACTGCAACCTCAAATATTAAATATAAAGCATTTTCCAATGTGATGGATTAACTCAGAGGTACTTAGAAAGTCAAAAAGCATTGCAGCTAGATATATACAATTTCAACAAATATTCTATAAAAACTACTAATTTAAATAAATTACTTCCAAAATGTAAATCAATTATTTCTAATGTACTCATGAATAGTTGCTAATTCAAGTGAAGCCAGATTTGTATAGAATAAATTAGATCAGCACTACTTATTTACTGTTTGTATCCTTTTTATATCTACTGTATGCTTTTCTCTGTATGTTACTCCATTCACTCCTCCCTCTCTGCATCCCATTGAAATTATTCTAATTTCATTCTTCTGCTCAGTGGTCTGCTAGTCAAAATTGGGAAAGGCAGCAATTACTTAGAGGTTTATTTAGAACTGACATTAACATTGTGTCAAGAACTGACTATTAAAGGGGATTGTGAAAAGAGCTTTTAGGGTCTCAACTCTCTGGAGTGAATGGAAAGATGCTAATGCATATTCTCCTTATCCTGAAATTCCAAAGTCAGCAAATAACAGCTTCATCTCCCCCATCTTTCCTTATTATTATAACATATTTACCTGAAATTACTACATTTCACTTGCTTGTGAACACTCTTTTAGAAATACATCTATTCTTCCTTTAAAAGGAAAATATTTCATAATATTTATAGCAATAATGTAATCTGAAGGAATATTTTATCAAATAATTCTGCCAACTGTAAAGCCCCTCACATTCAGGATTTACTTTAGGGTAAGCTGCAGTACATCAATATGGCAGCATTGTACTTTGACTTGGAAAATGTGTGAGCTGACTTGGGTTTAGTTAGGCCACTGAACTGCATAGTCTAAAGAACTTATCATCTATGAAGTGTAGATAAATATTCTCACCCAGATCTGAGCTGCAAAAAGCAGCTTGTCCAATATTCAGACTCTGTGAACAAGTCTCTCCAGGCTCGAGCACTTCCTGCCTTTTGTTCAGTACACTGGTGACAAGGTGTACTGCTTCCCTAAGAGATTGTTTCTGACATCCAGATTGATGAAGTTTTTCAACCCAATGGGATGATGCTTTACAATCTCACTAGGAAAGTGTTTTTTTCTTGTTTTCTTTATAATTTTCTTTTTGCTGTTATGTAAATGTGAGTCAAAACAGGAATGTCTACTAATCAAAGCAAGACAGGCCTGAGAGAGGTCTCAAGAACAGCACATGTATTCAAGATACTTACGAAAGCTTGTATCTGTTTTTCATAAGCCACTGTACTTTTTATGATAGTGTCGTTTCATACAGGATGAGGACTTGTGGGGATACACTAACCCTAATCATACTTTCCCTTGTATTTTCATCATAGAAGTTGAGAGTGTCTTGTAAGTTTAATGAGACAGTTTTAGTTATAAATCCAGGAAAGCACTAGATTTTCATTCTGCAGAAAAGAAGGCAGGAGCTGTCGTGAGCTGATAGAATAAAATTGTTACAACTAGTTGTGCAATTGCCTTCTTTTTTCTTTGAAATAAGATATATAATGAAGCCTATGGAAAGCAGAGGGCTTTTCCCCCCATGACATAGAAATCATAAATAAGTCAAATTAGTAAATTATTTAGAAATACCTAAAAATAAATATTTTCATGAACTTCAGGGGTTTGTGATTTAGATAACAGAAAAGAGTCTGAAGAATCCTTATTCATTGAAGAGCTTGCGTACGATGATATATATTATACCAAAAGCATAAATAATTTTGAGAGGATTACGCTATCTTTTCTAGTATGTACCTTCATAAATACATCAAAGCCATCACACTGACAAACTCAGAAAAGGTTTCTCACTGTAAGTTTTGTTGTTAGAAGCATAACAGCACTGAAAATTGTGTTTATGTCTGATAGGCTTTGCATACATGTATATACATAGATAATTTAATAAGAAAGAAAAATGGAAATATAACATGTACAGCGCAAAACTGCAATTACTTTTTTCTCCTGTTCTTGCGTATAAGCACTTTACACAGTCAAGACTTAATCATGTGCGGAATTTTGGATTTACTTTTCCTGTGCTAACATTGTAACTATCTTCTGAAGAAAAATGCTCCTGAGAAAAGTATCACAACATAGATCTCAGGCAGACTACAGTGTGTATTTTGCAAGCTCCTGAGGGTAAAAGTGGATGGACTGTAGTAACGCACACCTACACAACTATGAGTACACCTGCTCCACAAATTCTTTCTGACAGCGCTACTGCTCTGAACGAGGAGTGTGGACCAGAAGATTCAATCAGTTTGCAACATAGCTCAAGGCAACTCAGATAAACAGTTTTCATCTGCTGTCAAGCCATAAGATGGGAGTAATACTCACATACTGAAGAAATAGTCGTCTGATTAGTTTTAGTAGATTTATTTGAAGATTTAGGGACTCAATCTACAAATATACTGTTTGTGCTATAGGATTCTAGATAAAAATGGTCTTTCAGCAACCACCAGATTCACTGCCCAGAGCTAAAGCAAAGTCCTTGGTGCCTTTGGTCTCAGACACTGCTATGGCAGGGTTGATGCAGGGGAGCCATGCTCCCTCTTAAGTGTTACTTTCTGTCTCTGAACTGATCTTAGCCTTTCTTCCATCTTCACCCCCTGCCAATAGCATTGATCTCTTAGGTGTTGAGACTGATGTCTGAGGAAAGCAGCAGACTTAGGCTGTCCTTCCATGCATAAGAAGGTCATGCCAAAGGGACTGCTTTCTCTCTTTCTAAATCCTAAATATGAATGCTAACTGAAAAATAGTGGTTTAATGACCTATTTTAAGGCTCAGAAGATGTTACAGAAGATCGCTTGGTTACCTGTGTAAGGTGTCCCCAATGGCTTCAGTGGGAGTTTCTTACGCAATTAAAACTATACATGTGAATTAATCCACATGTAACAAGCTCATTTGCAGTTACGTTTTTTTCTACTGGAAAGATAATATATATTCAGACACAACCAAGCTTTTAAAACAAAGGAATGGCATTTTTTTTTTTTCTGCTAACAAAAGTGCTCAAAACACAACTAGAGTTTGATGCATTTACCCCAAGAGAGAACCTGCTGCATAGTGTCAGTCATTGATTATAGGGCATAACAACAATAATAATGTCCTCACAGTTAATAATTTCTGTAATTAACAATTAGCTTGTCGATATACAAACTGCTCTTAGCTTCTCTTAAAGCTGATATCTAAAAATTCCTGGTCATTAGCAGCATTGAACATCTGAATTCTTTGAGACTCCACCTAGCCCAATGTGGATTACTCATCTTTGATACTCAACTGCAGTCATGCTGTACAGTGAATTTTCTGCTGAACACTGCATGTGTGAATGCTTCCAAAAATAGACACAGAGCTTACTGGCATAACTGATTTATTCAGTGAACTTACTCAGGAATGCCTTTTCACCTTTCTTTGCTAGTTAGGGCTTAAATGAGTTAATGAAGAATATTTCCAACAATTACATCTTGACTCTTCTTTTTTACTATTTTTATTTTGGTATAATATATATCATTCCAATATGGAAGAAACCATTTCTTTTGGAGGAAAAATAAATCAATTGTGGTACTGCCCTATACATGAATTATAGTATAGAAAGTCTAATACATTTGCATTTTGTTTCCCTAGATCTTTGGGAACAAAACTCATGAATACTCTGTGGAATTCATCCGTTTGGAGAGAACCAGCACAAAATCCTGTTTTATTTCTGAATGAAATATTTTAGCTTTTAGAAGAATATGCTGGACATAAGAGCTCTGCTGGCCTCTCACAGAGGGATGAATTTCATGATGGTGCCTGTCCTATTCAGAAAACAGAAGCTACTCCTATTAATGTTATTGAGAACCTGGCTTACTGAATTTAGTAGGGCTGAGACTGTAATCCTGTTTTCCATGTTCATTTCTCCTACTGAAAACTTCTCTAAACAAGTTTTTATCTCCCAAGTTTCTAATGAGCTGCTGCAGATCATCCACGTTATGTTCTGATAATGTCCCTTCAGTACATATGCATGGTTTCGCTAAGCATTCCTGTCCTTTGAGAAAGGAGTGTCTCTATTGAATTTACAATCCAGGGTTTCAAATGAATCGTTTGGTTTTATGTCAAAACCATCAAGAGGACTTTATAGGGAAAAATTAATCCCTAGGAGTCAAACAAAACTCAGTACTTATCGCAAGGAATGACAATATTTTTACCACACGGTTACGTCTATTTCAGAAAGGCAAAGTAGATGGAACAGTAATTGATGTGTGCCTCTCAGAGCAGTTTTAAAACATCCTGAAAGTGATGGCACTAGTCGTTAAAGAGGTGACAGCATTAAGAAAATCAATATCAAACCATTGAACAGCATCTAAAAGAAATCTTTCCACAGTTTTGCAGATATTATGAACAAAGCAAAATAAGAAAGCCAATAGTCTTTGTTTTCATCTACTTGAATGTTTAGCTGTTTTCAGCAGAATGTGTTAATGAACATTGGAAAGGTGCACATTAACATATTTGATAGAAGGTAAAATGCAATGAGGGGATTTAATCAAAGCAATGAAGGAGTCTAATTAATGCAATCAGCATTAGGTCGTGCAAATATTTTCATTGAATGCCATCTTGTAAAGCTAGTGACGTGTAGGACTTTTTGCTACTTAACACTATGCTAATGCCTCTACACACTAGGATAAACAGATGTGGCTGGGTAAAAAAGGCTACATGTATAGCTATCTTCACAGAATCGTTTAAATATAGAAAAAAAAAAGTTTAAAAAAAAAATTAAGTCAGTTGATAATTATGTTACATCAAGATGCGTTTTTTCCTGTATTTTTTAAATTGATTTTAATTTCCATTTAAAGTGTTTTTAAAATACTACAGATACACAGGTTAAAGTTTAACTTAATTGGGGTTTTTTTATGGCTTTGTATGTTATAGCTTGCAATTTATAGAAGAGTCCTTCCCCACCTTTTAACAAATCAACCTGCCCTAGGTATAACTTTTACTTTATCTCTAGAAAACATTAAATAACATCTTAGGGGGGTTTTATGTAAAAATATTTGGGACATTCCTTAAGCATCACTTTCTAAAATGATGGCATGAATTACAATTGAATTTAAATGAAGTATCTGAATATTAAATTAAATATTTATGTTGGGATAAATCTCTGTTTTTCCTTTGTAATGCAAAGATCGCAAGGCAGTATCTATCCATTTTTTATGAAAAAATAGGTGTTTTGTATATCTTAAGTCCTTTTGTGTAGCAAATTCATTTTTAGCTACCAAGAACTCAATCCTACAGGATGCTAAGCATCTTTATTGCCTCTGGCTTCAGCAAATGCAGAAAGACCTGGATTCTGTGTAGCAATGCCTGGAAAACTGTTGGAAAACTACATTGCAGTTCTTCAGAAGTGTCCATAATTTTCTATAGCCACCTGAAGCAATGAGAATAACTCTTGCAAAATTTCAATGAAGGGTAGAGCACACATTTTTAATTTATTTTGTGGCAGCAGTGACTTGAATAGTTCAGTCAAAATGGAATTTGTAACCAGGCTCTTTCTAGAATGGATTTAACATCCTTCTTGTATATGAGTACCTGGTAATAATTATGGGTTTATCACATTATTATAAGAAAGCCATCAAAAATCACTCCCTGGACTAACACCAGTAGTCAGGTATATGTATGCTTGAATAAATAAGTGATCTTTTTTATTCATTATTTGAAAACGATTTAAAACTTCAGCGTCTTTTTTAATAGCTCAGAAAAGATATTTTAACTTTTTTTTTTTTTGGCAAATAGTAAAAAAAAAAAAAAAAAAAAAAAAAAAAAAGGAGAAAATTCATTGTGGATGATTATCTGGCAAAGAACGGCCATGTGCCCAGATCAGCAAGTGCCTACGTGGAGTTCGACATGAACCAAGGAACAACAAAAGGTGAAGGAGGATGGGAGCGAGGCACTGGAAGTGAGAATCCCAGCAAGATAAGGAGGAGTTGGAATTTACTGAGTCGATAAATTGAGGACTGTTGGAAAACTTTGAAGGTCAGGTTCTCACACCTGTGCTTAACCAATTATATGTTAGTTGTTAAGGGCCTCACAGATATGTATCCAATCACAATGGGCCAAGTTAGTGCAAACAACTTTAAGAAATAGTATATAAAGAGTTAGTTTTCTATAATAAAAGGCTTTGTCTGATCACATTGATCTCCGACTGAGTCCATTCCGAGACAATTCATGTCTAGAGTAAACCAGAAAAAAGTTGGACTAAAATTTTAATTTCAATTTTTTTAGCTTGCCTCCTTTATCCGTAAATTTTGGCAATTTTAGAAGAAAAATCTCATCTTGACATGAAAAATTGAGCTATTTATTTTTATATGTAGAAAAATTTAAACTCTGCAATGTTTCATTTTAGTATCTTTTTTGACTGATAGTGTTCTTTGAATTCAGTCAAAATACACATTTCAGTCAGCTGGGATCCCTAGTACCAATTTAACCCTCAAAATACCCAAGTTTCTTTATAGAAAAATATGTTTTAGTCATTTAACTCAAGTTATACATTCACTTCATTTGCTGATGTGGCTGCAATGCACAGAGATTTAGCGAAGTTAAACAAGACCGTTCTGGTAGTTCTGTCAGCAAAATCTGCAGTAGCAGATAATTCAACATGTGGTATAAAACCCACTCAAAGTATGGAGTGCTTGGCAGGGAGCCCCACAGCTGAGCTCTAGCCATTCCTCTGCCTCTTCAGTGTTAATAAAACCTGAAAAAGCTGGTTTATGCTCACCTATATTTGCTGCCATTACAGTCAGTACAGATTATATAGGTATGTTTAGACTTGGTAGTTGAGTTTAATGGTTTATATATCTTTTTATATAGTTATTTTATATTTATTTTATTTTACTTCAGCTGGTAGGCTTGTAGTAACTTAATAATTTAGGAATGTCCCCACATCCTGAGCATCTCTATTCTACATCACACCCCACTCCTTCACAAGATGGCTTCAATGACCAGTCCCACTCACCATTGTAGTTTCTGCTATTGAACCAAAGCTGTTGATAAATATGTTGCAGGTAACATTTACAGGAGGACCTGCAAGTTGAACAATAAATAGAAAAATTGACAGGTTGTGTTCATGACATATATTAAGTATTGTTGTTCTCTTGCCAATGGCATCATAGCACTTACCATTGTGGTTTCTGTGACTGATCCAAAACTGTTGATAAAAATATTGCAAGTAACGTTTACTGGAGGACCTGTGGAATGCAATAAAAATGTTGCAATATACATTGAAACAAAAGTACAGATCCCTCAGCCTCCGTACAGTCTGGTACAGATGTGGCTGAAAACAAGTGAAAAGTGAGTTTTCCCAAACAGATCATGTAAATTTTGATGAAAAGAAAAACATCATTAACAGTAATTTAATTAACCTAGTTTCATTGGAAGTTGTTATATAAATACACAGAACTACATGCTTGCATTTAAGCATTTATGAGAAGAGTTGAGTGAGGGCATAAGTATAACAGTTTTTTCTTTATCCACTGTACCAGTGCAGAATATGCTTTAGCATTGCAAACACTCCTCTCTCATTTCCTTCTCAGACTTAAAATTAAAATATTATCTCTGCACATTTATTCCACTCTGTATGCAAAGTCTTGCCACTGAAATTCTCAACAAAGACTACTTTTCACATTGACTCAAATCCACTGAAAATAGACTTGGGCAAGCAGCTTTTTGTGCACCTGATCTGAAGATGTCTGCGTTGCCATAAGCAAACAGTTTAGCAATATCTTTCTGGCTCAACACAGCTTTCGTTAAACAGCTATTTGTAATCTCTTCCCTCCCAGATCTTTTCCTGTTTTTCAGCGGTCACTGACGTGTAGCAGAATGAATGGCTAGTTAATTTTTAATTAGTTGTCTGTTAGCCACCCAATTTCTTAGGTGTGATGGAATAAACAGGGGTTCACAACTGAATCAAAAACGATTAATGCTAAATGCCTAAATTTCAGTGACACAAAAGTTGGTACAAACATTGTGTATCAAGTACATTCTTATCTCTTTTCTCATTATTTTTATTCACATAATTTTCCTAATATTAAAAAATAATGTCGGTGCACAGAATACAAATACCTACATTTGGTTTCATATTTAGACCTGAAACTGCTCTACAAAAGATGTAAACATGATTACTTTCTTTTTTGAAAAATGGAAAGATAAGTAATGTGTCAGGAATGCTTGCTACCTGGTCATCTTTCTGTCCTTCATATCTGGAAATGGCTTCAAGGAGGATTTGCTTCTGGCTTCAAAGTAAGCCTTGACAGTTTGTAGTTCTGGATCCTCCTCCTTGTCCTTCTCAAATATAAGAATTACTTTTTTTCCCCATGATGAAGAACCTCCTCTAATGGCCATAAAATTTCTAAAATAACTAAGAATGGCCTCACAATATCATCAGCCAGCTCCCTCAGCACTTGTGGGTGCTTCCTATGTGGTTACAGTGGTCTTATCTGTACCCAGTTTGCCTAAATGCTCTGCAGTCTGATTATTCTCCACTGAGTTTTCCTTGATCTGGACTTTCCTGTAGGTCTCAGAGGTATAGGATTCCTTAAGACCTTATCAGTGAAGACTGAGGTGAAGAAAGCATTGAATGCCTTGTTATTTTCCCATGTGTTTTGTCAAATTTTCTATAATCTTACAGTGTTGTATTGCAAAATCTGCCAAATGTGAGCATCATGACTTTCAATTCTGAGTGCCATCAGAATCCAGTAAACATTCTTACTTATGTTAGGAAATGTGCTACCACACCACAGACTTCAGTTCAGATGAACACTAAGTAGGTATGTGCTAGAGCACTGTATCTGACAACAAAGAAAACAAAGAAAATATCTGCCTTCATTTCTCTACTCAGTTGTGTCATGCCTTTTACTTGCTTTCTGCTGGTAGATGTAAAAAGAAATCTAGAAATGTGGACCCTGGGAACTACTAGCCTGTCAGCCTCAACTCTGTGACTGGGAAGATCATGAAACAGATCCTAGAATAGAAGCTATGCTAAGGCCCATGGAGGACAGAGAAGTGGTTTGAGACAGCCAGCATGGCTTCACCAGAGGCAAGTCCTGTCTGACCAACCTAGCAACCTTCTGTTATAGAGTGACTACATCAGTGGAGAAGGATAGAGCTATGGACGTTGTCTATCTGGATGTCTGTAAAGCCTTTGACAGAGTCCTTTATGACATCTTTCTCTCTGTATTGGATACAGTGTGTTCTCACAGCCCTGGAAACATTCAAGATGAGGTTGGACTGGGCTCTGAGCAGCGTGATATGGTCAAAGGTGTCCCTACCACTGCAGGGAGTTTGGACTAGATGATCTTTAAAGGTCCCTTCCAACCCAAACTATTCTATGATTATGATTCTGTGAGTCTATAAACCTGATTTTTGCCAGCAAAACCGATCATGTTCTCTTCATCCTCAGAGTTTCCTGGAAAGAGTTTTGTCAGTGAGATGTCACTAATTCAGGTTTTTTCCTGTTCATTTATATTTGTTTATAAACATAAAAACGTAATGCAAGATTTACAACTAAATAAGAACTGAAGATATTTACTAGAGTATCTTAAAATCTAACATTTGATCACATAAATCACAGATTCTAAGCTAGAAGTCCAACTTTCTGTTAAAGTCGGTCTGCTGGTGATGGGGTTTCTAAATGTGCATAAGAAAGATGAGCTAAATGAAGTAGATAAGAAAAAGGAAAATAACTGAGCACTATGTTTTTATTCTTTTGTATTGATCTTTCAAGGTTTTTTTTTACTGTTAATATTCCAGAGGGGAAGGGGTGTATAGGTCTTGTACATCTTAAGAATGTACACTGCATCCTATGAGATTTTTCTGATCTAATAATTCATTTAAAATGAAAGCAGTAAATTTCTGTGAAGAATAGCCAAGGTTTGAGAACATGATCTAAAACCCTTCAAAGACAAAGGAAATATTTGTCTTTATTGCCTAAAATCTGAAAACAATTGTAATTTCCTCTAAAAAATTAAGCAAAGTATACTTTATGATGAAATCCCTTTTCCCCCACTTGTTTTCTTTTTGCCACCTCCAATGCAACAGGGTAAGAGTCCAGCTGCATTTCAGGCACATTTGAGATAATCAAAGTGATTTTCAAGTCACACGGAAAATGCCTGTTTCTTGAAAGGACACAGGTGAAAAAATTAAAAAAAAAAAAAAGCCCAAACAGGTAACTAATGCTCGAAGCCACCAGACAGGAGTAGATCTCTCATATTCTAACAAACAGCTAAGATACTTGTTCTGTTCCCTACACTCCCGTCCCCCTGCAAATACTGCCAGTCAAGTCAACTACTGCTCCAATACACTGCCTTATGGACAAACTCTGACATTTTGATGTGTTACACACCTCCTGTAACTTCAGGGCACTTGGCACTTACAGAAAGTCCTCAGCACTCATCTGCTCACCCTACCCATGAGAAACCTGACTATACCAAATATTTCCCTGAATTTGCTGTGGCATATTGCCTCACAACTCCTGTACCAAAGGTGTCTGTGACCTTGTCTGGTTGCCTGGCTAGAGAGTGAATCCTTTCCTTGTCAGTTGCCAGAGGGGGTGAATCCATCCGACTGCATGGGTGAATCCCCATGTTGACTAATGAGTGCTGAAAGATGTACGCTGAGCCCCATCCAGCTGCTAACTGCAGCTTTTGCTGAATATTCTCCAGTCTTGGTAACACACAGCTTGAAAGCTTCCTTCATTTGGTATGTTCTTGAGCAGATCTACTTGTACTCTTGCCCTGGAGATCATCCTAACTGCAACTAATCATATCTGTATTCACACATCCATCCTAACTGCCTTTTGGTGTATGTTTCCAGGCTGCACCTGGCAGCCTTTTTCTCTTCACATTAACTTCAGCCATATAGATAAAATATCATTAGTGTGAATATTATAATCATACAAGAGATTTAAAATGATACCTGTGCACTTGCTAATTTTCTTTTATATGTCTATTATTAAAGGATTTTGTAAGGCAAGCTAAAATATCATACACGCACACACTGAACTGTGGGCAAACCAGAGAGATGCAGAAGCAAAAATGAGAAATAATGAAGCAGAACCACCTCATGGAATGGCAGTGAAAAGTTTGGCAAGATGTTTACAGATCTGTGAAGAATCTTATGTCTTTCCCTATATGTAGTAGATTTTGGTCTACCTTCTGACTTTGGTCCATGTGCAAATGGTACAAACGGAAAGAGGTTTTTCCCACCATCTCAGTGCATACACAGAGGAGAGAGGTGAGCTGAACTGCCCTTCTTACCTTGTCACAAAGAGCAAGATAAGCATCAGGACTGTTTGAAAAGACTAAAATCAATCCCATCTGAGTGTGGGGATAGAGCAGGTTCCCAGGAACAGGACCAAGGGGCAAAGTGAGGGGGCAGTGAACCCACCAGGGACTGAGCATCCTTTCATCTGTGGAACAGGTATTTCATATCTGAGATCAAACAAGGGAGGTGACCAAATGTGGGTGACAGCAGGACAAAGACCCACATGCTGACCTGAACACTGGTAACACAGATCCCAGGACAGCAGGGAAGGGTAGCAGAGCTTGTTGGAGGTGGTTTCTTAATTGCCAGTTCTGAAGGCAGCTGTGGGTTTAGCAACCATTTATCGTCAACCAAACTGAACAGCTTCTGAGTCCAGCACAGTCTTCTTGAGAGCTGAAACAGAGCTAACCCCTATGGAGGGCTCTGCTTTTGCAGCTGCAGTTCTACAGGTGCCTGAATTACAACTTCAAAAGCTTGCTTTGGCAAGCTTTTCATGGCCCTCCAGGCACATCCCTGTAAGTCAAACAGCAAGGCTGAACTACTGCTGGAACACCTCAGATGGCCATGGTCATTAGACAGGAGCAAGTGGCTTGTCTACCTTCGTAGCTGCTCAGAGTATGGCAGGCAGGGTAAGGACTGCGGAAGTGCTATTAAAGGCAATTCAGCCAACCCTGTGGTCAGGGCCCATGGATATTGGGCCAAGGAGAGAAAGGTAGCTTTGATGTGCTAGAAAAATTCCTCTGAGCCACAGGGATCCTGTAGCTACTCCAGAAGCAATTCAGCTTGCACACTTGTTTTCAAGGATCTATATAATGTATAGCCAATCCCTGATGAGAAAATTCACATGATTTAACAAGCTTGAGCTTCTAATAAGAAAGCAGAAGGTAGACCATAGGTAGTCTTTATTGCGAGTACCTAGGTAGGCCTTTTCTCTTTCCTTATTGTTCTGCTTTTGGGAAAAAACAGTGTTTTCCTCCACTTCAGCAGAATCATCTCATTAGAATGTGATTTTTTTAGAATTTAGAATTAGAATTCCCGCAAGCAAGGGAATCAGTCACAGGAGGCAAAATTAATGACAGCAGGAAAACATAGTTATCCTAAGGCTTAAAAATCAAGGTGACATTTCTCACTGGGGAGTGATGCCTTTCGTTTATGAGATTGTCTTTCTGTGGGATTCCTGTAGAGTATGCACTCACCCTGACTCCCCAAGCATAATCATGACCAGTAAACTGAGAATTCCTTCTTCTTTGGAAGCACTTGCCACAACCCAACGTACCCCAGAAATTGTTACGCTTATGTCACTTTTATTATTCATTGATGACAATTGTACCTATTAAACAAAACAAAAAAAAAAAAAAAAAAAAAAACCAAAAAAACCAAAGCAAACAAACTAAAAAACTCCAAGTGAAAAAAGAAAAACAAACCAAAACCAAACAGGCACGGATTTCAGGAACCTGTGAAATACAGTAATTGCATGGTACTCTGCACTGATGCAATTTGCTTGAAAAATCAAATAAGAAAATTATTGTTCTGCCTCATCAAGCTAAAACCAACATCCTCTGAAAGTTCATCTGTCATATATAGTAACTTAGCTTGCTGAGAATGTCATATCTCTGGATGGGAATGTGGCAACAGTTTTGGGTGCTTGCTGTTATACATGAGACTCGGAACCATATTCTGTGACATCATTATACATTTATTATCAACAGAATAAGACTAAGAACCACAAAAGCACTTACAGAGCCGGAGCAAGACCTGCAGAGACATTTAGATGCCTAAATCCTCTTTAGGACTGTCTCCCACTGATATCACTGAGCCCAAATACTACCAAGTATCTCAGGGATATATGTGAGCAACACCTCTTATGACAATTATGTTTACAGACTGGAGAAGACACAACATGACCCACCCAAAGCAGCTGAGAGATAGAGGCAGGGCTGAATAGAATCTGCAGGAAAGCAGCGCAGAGAAAGTACATTTTTCCCCTAGTTCCAGGTGCCTATTCCCAGACGCGCACACACAGGCAAACACACAAATATAAATAAACAAATTGTCATAAAGAGAACTCTTCTCTTACATCAAGATTTAAACTGTTTCTGTTCACTTGGTTAACTTGAGAAAACATCTGACCAAAACCATGGCCTTAGGATGTGACCTGGATATAAAAAGGGCATATGACATTCCAAACCTGAAAGCTCTTCTTCAACAAATTGCCACTAAGGCCTCACCAGACAAATACTCCAGTGATTGTCAGATCCCGGTGATTACAGTATGAGTCACAGAAAGAAAATCTTCTGAGTAAGTACAGCTAAAGCCATCAATATATATACATTGACATAGTCTGAGGTCAGTGAGCAATCAATTTCAGAAGTGGTATGTGAGTTTTCAGCTGCGGGACTATTGCTGAATGTAATGGGAGTCATGCCAGTGAAATCCTATCAACTTTTCACAGAAGGAAAATCCCTGCTAAGATGCATTTTTTTTGTGCTTTTAAAGCGCTTGTGAAAATTCTTGGATTGGCAAGCTTCACATTCAGTGAAAGCCTTTGTCCACAGACCAAGCAATGGAAGAAGAAGGTAAGTCTCACACTACAAAACCTCTTCAGTTCTGCAGTTGGCATTACAGGATAGTCTACAATCTGTTCATTCTTCCCTGACTCCTTCTGCTGAGGCTGATAACAGAAACATATATTACTGTCAGCCCTGGGGTTCAGTGAGATATTTTCACATAGGTTATCTAATAGATAGTGCACAAGAACAATTTTCAGGCACTATTTTATTTTACTGCAGAATGAAAAGCCCTTTAAACTGTTGACATGCTCCTGATTTACCTGGCTAACCTGAGCTAGTCTATAAAGACCATCGGATATATATAGCAGTCACAATGAATTGTACAAATGTGCTGGAGCTGGTTTTCACGTAGGTAGTTTGAGGGCTGCTACTGATATAGTCATGGCAGGGTGGAATTCACTGGAGGCCATTAACCTCAGGCATTATAACTTGTGCTAAGCTCTTCATCATGTCGATGTGGCACACAGCACCTCTGAGCAAATTACTTGAAAGCTAACTCAGATATTTCTACACAAGCTTCAGTCGTACTTGTGACTGAGTGCAGCCAATCCCAGAGCTAAAGCCTTCCATGTGCAAATTAGTCTGTGGGAGTAAATCTAAAAACCAGTGAATCACAAAACTTACATCCGGAAACTTCCTGTTGGAACTACAAGCCTAAAATGCAAAGTTGATTAGTACTTATGTCAACTTTGAAAATATTCAAATAAATGCCTTAACTCTTCATATGTCCATAAAACTTTGGTTTTTATCTCTGAACCCTCCACTCTTCTTTCAAATCTTTCCATTCCAACAAGCACATCACTGCAAGGCATGTCTTTCTGAAGTCTTCCTTCCTCCAGCGCAATACAGCAATGGGTTGTATTTAGGGAAATTGAATTTGCTGCTTTTCTTATGACATAAAAAGATCCAGGCACCCACTTCTTATCACAAAACAGTGCTCACTGAAGTGAGCAAATGGAAAGGCAGAGGGGTCTCAGCCCCACCAGGAGCAAGTAGCAGAGATCCTCCTCGCACCTTATTCTGAGAAACTGCTTGGTTGCTTTGTGCTAATGGAGAGAGAGCTCTTTACTGCTGATTGGCATGTAAACTGCATGTGTGCAGAGGCCTGGGACATTCCCAAATGGGGTTAAATAAAAGATGGTATTACATGTCTAGTCATGAAATTTGCACTCCAGTGTAGAGTCAGTTAAACTCCTCCTAAGTAATCTTAGTTTTAATAATGTTTTACAAAGTCAGTGTAGCCAACTCATCTAAGAGACTGCATGGAACCACAAGATAAAAGATTTTCACTGCAAAGAGAAAGCAGGAGGGAAGGTCTACTTAGTGAAAAAGAGAAGTATTAATAAAGATATTGAAATGTTGTAAATCAGTCTAGGTTTCTATTTTCAGTCATAATGAGCAGCTGCACTCTGCTCAGCATACCTCAAAATGTTAATTTTTAAAAAGCCAAAAACAATTAGAACTTTTCTGCTTTTTTGAAAAATAGTTCTTTGTTCTTTCTCTGTGATTCTGATCTTGCACTGCACGAATTAATGAAAGCTCAGTTATAGATGTCAATAGGTACAGTCTCAAGCACATGTCCACAGAAAGGTCTCAGAATCGATTTTAACTCCTTTATTTTGTTCATTCAAGCCTCACATATTCACTTTGTTTCACAGTTCTGCCAGCTTTTCCTTTAATCCCTCCATAATGTTCCCTGTTTTAACTGGTTGAAGGCCTACACAAGGCTTTAAGAAAAAGAGCAGCTTGAGTGACCAAAATTATGAGCAGACATTGATTTATGGCTGCTAGGGAATTATACACCAAATGATATATGAGACACAGATGAATGATGGGATTTAGACAAATGGGATAGCTCAGGCGTAGGGATAAATGGCAACAGAAATGATCAGGAGCTGGTATAGATGGAAATCTACAACTGGTCAGAGACATACAGATCCCGCTACATCTAGCACTAATAAAAAAAATTTTCTTTTTATTTTCAAAACTTTTCCATATTTTTTTGCTGATGATGCTGCCCTTCCTGCCCACACAGAAGCAGCTCTGCAGCGCTTAACATCTTGCTTTGCAGAGGCGGCTGAGCTTTTTGAGCTGGAAGTCAGCTTGAAGAAGACTGACCTGTACCACAAGAAGATTATCGTCATCCCCACATTACCATTGGAGAGTCAGAGCTTAAGTCAGTTCAGCAGTTCAGCTATCTGGGAAGCATTATTTCCTCGGATGCCACGATCGACAAAGAGATAGACAACAGAATAGCAAAGGCATATAGAGTCTTCAGAAAACTCCATAAAAGAGTCTGGTGCAATAAACACCTGAAGAAAAGTACAAAGTCTACAGAGCCATTGTACTGTCTACTCTTTTATATGGGTCTGAATCATGGGTAATCTACCACCATCACCTGCTACTCTTCGAACCCTTCCATCAGCGCTGCCTCCATACAATTCTAAACATTCATTGAACTGACTATGTGTCAAATGTTACTGTCCTTGAACAGGCAGGAGTCACCAGTATCGAGGCCATATTGCTGAAATCACAGCTACGCCGGGCAGGGCACATCTCTAGGATGAAGGATCACTGTCTCCCTAAGATTGTGTTTTACAGTGAACTCGCCACCAGTTGCCGCAAGAGAAGTGCCCCAAAGAAGAGATATAAGGACTCCCTGAAACAGTACCTCAGCCTTAGACATATTGACTACCATCAGTGGTCCACCTTGACCTCCAATTGGGAGACCTGGAGACACACCGTACATAACGTTGTTGTCTCCTTTGAGAACACACGCAGAATTAGTCTCAAGGAGAAAAGACAACGTAGAAAGAATCACGCCCTGCCTATACCACCCAAGGAGACCTTTCGCTGTGCTTTTTGCAAGCAGATTTGCCTATCCCACATTGGCCTTCTTAGTCATCAGCACGCTTGTAGTAAGCATGTGTTAAGGCCTTCCCAAATCTTCATTCACAAAGTCAAGCCTTGTTGATGATATAGTTCCACTAATTTCCATACGATCTGTGCAGAATATTACTTTGAAATTAATTCCTCCCTCCTGACTCTCAGCTTCAATGCTCCTATCATCTGATCTGTTGCATGTTTCTCCCAGCCTCCTATCCCTCCCCATTCACACATCCCCCCTTCCTTTGGAACCTCTTTAATGGTCTCTCACATCCTGAATACCAAAAAGGACCTGTCTTGCAACTGCAAGACATCCTTAAGGCACTTCTTGGGTGTCTTTCACCAGGACTTTTTCAGTCATCAGTTCTTCCTACATATAAAATATCTGGAAGAATGGGAGATGCAATGAGAACTCTTCACCAGCCTAGAAAGTAAGCATCTTATAAACTGACTAACTTACTTTCTTATAAATACCAAACCAGCTTTTTGATGGAGAATGTTCACTGCATTGCTGTGAGAAACATCAAATGGCTTTCACATAGGCTTAGAGCTCTGCTGACATTAAGCCTGTTGCGGGGTCAGGGCATCTGGTCTTTTCCTGGTTTCTACCACCAACAGTTATGCTGAGGAGTCTTCTACAAAGTCATCCAAATAAGACTATATATGCACTGACAAGCTTACTGGCTTGAATTGAATTTGTCCTTAATTTTTTAATTTTGATAAGTATAAAATGTTTTATTTTATTAAAAAAAAGTTAAAATCTGTTTTTAACAGATTATGTGTGCTTTACCTCACGCAAAACACACCACAGAAGTCTGACAAAACCAAAATTCTCAGGGATATGGAGGCAAAGAACTGCAAAATTATTCTCAGAAGTATAGAGCCAAAGACCTGAAAATTTTTCTCAGATGTTTATTTTAGGATGGCTCCTATAACCAGACTGACCAAAAGCTTTTTACACCTCAGACTTCTCCATCAGATGAGATATCACTGTCTGGAAAGGAAAATTGCTGCATTCTGAAACTCTTATGTGGAGTGGCCACATCTTCATTTTAGTTTGGCATGGGGGAGAGTACATACATGTGTTTATGCAACAGACAACAGGCTACATTCAGCTATGGCAAAGAAGGATTTTTTACATACGCTCCTGATTTGGCCCCATGCATGTAATTTGCATATGTCTTTTCAAAAACTTCTTTAAATTGCAGTGTGAGAATTTATAGCATCATTCCAGCCAATGTGTTACTGTTATTTTATATTTTATTTAGGACTATTTCTTTATTAGACACAGTAAACAGAAAAAGAAGAAAGATTAATCCTGATAAGACAGTTTTGTAGCTTAAAACAAAGACATAGACAGCACACATTGGGAATATAGTCATTAGAGGCAGCCTAACGTAATGAGTATTGATCTGCTAAATTTTAATCTTAGGCTTTTTCCCTGACTAACTATGCTGGTTTTAGGAAAGCGTTTAACCTCTTCTCAGCTATATTTTCCAAGTACAAAAGCGAAGGAGTTAACTCATAGTGGTGTTCTTGGGGTGGAAAAAGGCTGAGTTTGTTCATGCAGCATGTATCAATTTAGTACCAGTTTCCATTCTTTAAGGCAAAGTACCTACAATTCAGACACAGGTGTGCCCAGCTGCTTCTATGGAGTCCTGGGCTTTGGAGGCCCACTGTTTGCTATAGACAAAAGAATATTTGTCACATGACAGGTAGGAGTTGCTATGTCTGATACTTTGATGTGTACCACCACAGGAGGAGCCCTAAGAGCCCTATGTAGTCCATGGGCATAGGAAATGCTTCAGCACAGTGCAGTACCACTGTTTGAGAGCCCTTCTGAAAGCTTGCTTCTCAGCAAGGTTGAGGCACCTCATTCAAAATCCACTACTCAGACCATTCTCCACCAAGTCAAAACATACAACCTTACTTCGAAAAATCAGTCAAGAATATCAGTTTTTCCATTTAAAATACAGCCAGTTTTGCAGGCAATAACAAAACATTGAGACATTTCATGTAGAAAGAGTCCTTTGTAGGACTTCTATGCTTGCCTCAGATCGAGGGAATGTAAACTTGCACCTCCTAGGCTGTGGGTTTCCTGGAAAATGGAATAACATTTATTACATTAATCATAATGCTGCAAAATGGGCCACACAGGATCGTTTCTAGTCCTTTGGATCAGATGCAGAACCCTTCAAGCTGAGGGGAAATGAACAAAAATCTTCTGTGTATTGTAGAAGAAGGTGACCCACTCACAGACTCTGTTTTGTATTTGTGAAATTTTTAATTGCTCACTGATCCAACCTGAGAGGAATTCCATCCTGAGAGGAATCCCTTTCCTGGGGAATAAATGTAAAGCAGGCTCTGAGATACCTGTTCCATACAGGGAAATGGAGATGGAACAGTGCCTCATCATCTTAAAATCATAGAATCATAGAATAGTTAGGGTTGGAAAAGACCTCAAGATTATCTGGTTCCAATCAAACAGCCTGGATTTGGCTTAGGAGGGATGTGAGTGCAGAGGAAGCCTGCAGCAATTCTGGGCACACTCAGGAGCAGAACCAAGAGAATCTGAGGAAAAACAGTAATGCACTGCCAGTGTTACAGAGTAGGTAAGTTAGCAATTCCAGGGGGGATTGTTTGTTTGTGGATTTATATTCCACCTATGTCCACTTTTAAAAGCTTCCATCTTTTATTGGTTCATGAAGTCTTTATGCTCCCATCCTTCCCAGCTGCTGCTGTGTAGCTGAGGCATAAGAAACAATCAAAGTCTTCATGCTTTTCCAACACTTGACGGTTGCTGGTAGCTGGCACATTTCAGATAAGCCACTAGGCTGCTCTAATTTATCCCTTCTAAGTAACTGAATACTTGGTGAACGGCACTTTTCTGTCATGAACTGTACTTCTCAGATCTCACATGGTTTCCAGAATCATAGCTTTTATATTTCTGTAAATTTTGAATTTAAACTACGGACTTGGGCTTTGTAATGTTGGCAGGTCACTATTTATGCCAGACATTGTGCACTCTTAATCTTAGAGCTGTGTCAGGCCCTGTACTGCTCTGTCTACATCATTTAGGGGAGCTCTTCTTTGCAGACTGTTAAAATAACTCATTTTTGTGAAAGACTATGAAATGCATATTTTGAAGTTGAACCATCAAATATACATTTTCTATTGCCTTAATCAGGGATTTATATTCATATTTCCAGAGGGGAAAAAAAAAAATAATGAATCTGCCTAATAAAACTGCATATTTCTCTTTTATGTATACATATTCCTAGTTACTGTAGCACTGTATGTAATAAATTTGCAGTTTAAATATGTGTACATTTTTGGTAAATTAAGTGTACATGCTTTTATACATTCTATATTTAAATTTCATGTTTTCCAAAACACAATATGCTTAATGAGTGACCCAAGGGCATTGGCTTCAGCTGTATAGAAAATTTAAATCTAAACATGACACCAGATGTGATAAAAACCCCTCGATTAAATTAGAACATGATAAAAATAATAGTGTCTCCTGCTTTGATATTGAAGGTCTTCGGCTCTGCTTTGACATTTGTTTTTCATAAATTCTCTTGACAGTTTATGAAACAGCACAGCAGTATTCCATGACAACAGCCAAATCCATTGATATCTCTTAATTAAATCATTGGTTCTGCGAGAAAGGCAACATACCAATTCGATAAAGATCACTGTGGCTAACCTTTTAAATATAAAAGAAGACCAGGACCGTTCTACAGCCAGGATGCCAAGCAGCATTGGTTAGATTGTGCCTTACACTGCTACGTGCTCACAGCCTTTCTGACTTGCTTTGGAAGGAGCTGGCTGCCGGAAGCTCAGAAAGGGATCCAGGGATTGAGAAAACAGCTAAGCAGTGTAGATAATCAGGGGGGCTGCTTGATCTTGCTGTCTAGCCTCGTTTGTCTAGAAGTCTAGACACAACCTAACTAGCCATGCAATTTCCCCAGCCTACTCATGTTCTGGGAAAGAACATGAAATTAAAGAAAGAGAGGGAGTAGGACAAGTTCCACATCTCTCTTTATGAACAACTTTAAAAGAAAAACAGTTAAAAGGATCCTTGCATAATTGAGGTGAAAAGGTTTCTGCATGAAAAAGTCCAACCTAGGGCAGGGACTGAACATCATTTCCTTAGCTACGTCTTTGCAGTTGAAGAAAAATGAAGTAAAACCAAACAAACCCAATATCCTGTTAGGAAAGATCCTCATGCAGCATCTAACTGTGTAGTGAGATGTGCATACACAGCTTCATGTGAAAACAGTGTAAAGTTGTAGATGTGTTTCGAAGCAGAAAATAAACCAGAAGCACACCTTCCAAATAATGGATGCTTGCACATTCCAAGCAACCTATATTTAGGGAGTGCAATGGCCTTGGCCGCATCCAAAAACTGTCAAGGTAGCCTACAACGAACCTTTAGCCCATGCCTTACAATGAGAATGCACCAACAGCATGCACTTCCTCACTACATGTCATCATGCCTGAATTGGGTTTGAGTCTCCATTGGATATGGTCCTTTGAGCCTTTGAACTGTGTGGAAAATAGCTGAGTACAGGATACTCCCTGCATTTGACTTCATGTTCAGGAGTTGCTAGCAACTGAAGTCTGGCTTTAAGAAGGTTATTAACCACTGGAGAATGGATCACTGCAGTCCCACAACATATCTCAGGTATGCTTTTCAACTTCTATATGTTTTACAGGTTGTTTTTCTAACAGGTTTTATTGTGAACAATCACATCTAGATTAAGGTCAGCTTCTGTGGACAGTTCCTCTTCTCATCATGTACGTAGAAGCTGCTTTTATTTATTAAGCCTGATGCCAGTAATTTCACCCTTAAATGTCATTCATTGGTTTCCATTCATGCTTTTTTAAGGATTTCATTACTGGCCAGCTCAGGGGCCAAATAAGTAAACAATGGGCTTGAACATATGGAAAAACTGACCCTTGCTGCCAAGGAGTTAAGGTATTAAAGTGTATAAGCCATTTCCTGTAACAGTTGTCAAGCTAATTTTCAGTAAATTACTCAGTCCACGTGTTTATTATTCAGATATAAACCCACTGACTCAGCATGAAAATGACATTACACTGTTCTAATTACAGACTAATTTTTTGCAACTATAGCCACTACACCCCCAAACTGCAACCCTCTAACAAGTTGTCCTGGGTTCAGAGTGATGGTATATTGAAAATGTGGGATCTGAGCATGACGTGAATGGTATGGAATAAGGAGTGGATACTGTCCTAGGTTCAGCAGTAGCAGTCATTTTTCTCCTTAGTAGCTAGTGCAGTGCTGCGGTTTTGACTTTCAGCCTGGGAACAACACTGATAATACTGATGTTTTCAGTTGTTGCTAAGTAGTGTTTAGTTTGACCAAGGACTTTCTAAGTCTCATGCTCTGCCAGGGAGGAGTGGAAGGTGGGAGGAATCAGAGACAGGACACCTGACCCAAACTAGCCAAAGAGGTATTCCATACCACAGCACGTCATGCCCAGGATGTAGAACTCAGGGCAGTTACCCTGAAGGGCTTAGATCACTGCTGGGTTCGGGCTGGGTATCGGTCGGCGGGTGTTGAGCGGCTGTATTCTCTTCCTTTGTTATTTCCCTTATCATTATTATTATTGGTGGTAGCAGCAGTGGTTTGTGTTATACCTTAGTTACTGGACTGTTCTTATCTCAACCCATGGGAGCTACATTCTTCCAGTTCTCCTCCCCATCCCTCCGGGAGTGGGGGGAAGAAGGTGGGGGAAGTGAGCGAGGGATGCATGGCTGAATTGACAGGCTGGGCTTCAACCATGACACAAGTCTTCTCTGAGTTCAGAAACAGCAGCTTTTGAGCAAGTTAATTTACACTGCATTGCACCATCCAGTGATGAGAGTAACGTTAATCGACAATGTTGTTGCACATCTCCAGGTAACTCCGTAAAAGTCATAATATTCCTTAGCAAATGACTTAGTGTGAAAGAAAGCACTTAAAACATAGAATGAAAATTCAATACAGGAGAAAATCACTATCATCTTCATTGCAAACTTTTTTCATACCAAAGATAATAAGCTTCTTGAGCTTTTGGTGACAAACTCCAGTTCTCTCCACTCACTGCATGACAGCCAGTCTACTACATAAAGTATTTGGCATAAAGAATGTAGTAGTGCCTGTAGAGCAAGTTTTCTCTATCTGATAAGTTCTAGCTTATGTTTAGATTTTAAGGGGTTTAGAAGATGAAGGTGTTAAAAAGTGGAAATAACTTAGTAACCTCTGAAGGTCAACACCTGCTAGGAAATTTTAAATTCAAGCTGACTCTCCATTATCCCCACATCTCACGTTGTGATTAAGTTGCAGATTGATCTCTTGTATCATGGGATTACACACAGTGCTCTTCAGGGAGCCTGAACTGAATATATACTAACCTGAGATACCACTTCACCATCTCTGGTTTCTACCAATGAGAAAGAACATTCCTGGCTAGATTTGTAGCACAGGTGCCTTACACGACTATTTCTAGTTTTCTTGAGGAAAGCAAAATAAGCAGTGGAGAAATTAAAAGACATCACTCTGATTTGTTGCTGTTGTTTTTTACCACTAAAAAAAGATATAACATTGATAATAATCAGGTAAAAAGTACATCATGCAGGTTTCATGTTTTATTGTTTTACGGAAATCTTGCTTGACTGATGTTATAACTGAAGAAGGAACAGCAAAGCAACTCATATGACCACGAGAGCATATTTGCTGTCAACAGAAAGACTCTCAGGGATTTCAACTAGTATTAGATTGCAGTCTTCATATTTACATTTAAAAATATTCCCCTCTGTGTTCTTACACTAATTATTAGCCTACTCAGATTCAATAAACTGTAAGTGTAAGATGAAAAAGTATGCATTAAGTATCTCACAGTGATTAAAGAAAGGCAATTTTGAGAGCTGTCACTGACACTTCTCTGGCTGCTCATCAGGGGGGCAGGCCCTCTCAGTGCCTGGTCATTTTGTATCTGACTGCTTGGTGCGTGAAGAACCAGAAATCCAGTCCTTTGCTTTCAAATAATTGTGTAAGACAGAAAGATACAAAAAAGAAAGGATCTTTCAATATATTTCAATATACAGTACATTTATTTAAAAAACAAACAAACAAACACCCCCCCCCAAAAAAAACCAAAACCCAACAAACCAAACTGTTGCTGATGTTTGAACTTTCATATATTCACCTGTTGCTCTCCCATTACCTTCTTGAATTTTCTGATTTCCAAGAGCAAGCTAGGGAAAAGCAATAACTAATGATGAAGTGCTTTATCTGGATAAAACACCTTGTTCCAGTAAGTAGCATTTTCCTCTGTTTTTAGAATGTGTAGCATTTAGTCTGCAAATCAATCAAATAGCTGTGGTCTTCCAGTAATTCAGACTAGTCATAAAAGTATATTTCATTATTGTATAATCGGTGGTATGGGTTCTACCTAGTCGCCTTTCCATGAAATCAGACTTTTCTGATACTTTTAAAAGCCTACAGTGAGCTCAGAGAAATCTATGTAAATGGTCTAAAGCAGAAAAAAGCTAGATAAATGCATGAGCAATGGCACAACTATGTTGATCCACGTCTTTTGTGAAATGTAGAAAATAAATATTAGCCCCAGACTACATGCAAACCCACATAGCAGATCCCTAGTTCAAACCACTGCTCCTGTGGAGCTCTTTTGTGTTCAAAAGTTCTTGCTTTAAAATACAAAAAGTGTTATAAATTAGGTAATTATTCCACATTTCATACATCCATCCATTTATATGATTTAGACTATCAGTATTGTACAATACCCTATATCCCCAAAAAGATCTCAAAGAGATTAATGAATGTTAGAAACTGAAACAATTTGTATTATTATCACAATAAAACTCAGTACAAAAAAAATTTTATAATACTTAACTCCATGCAAGACAAATTTATTTTATCCTCTTTGCAGCTGTACTTCTTTAAAAAGAATAAATAGAGCAAAAAAGTAGCTTCAATTTCTTTAAAAAGTTAACAAGACTTGGACAACTAGAACATGGGTGTGCCTCATAATGACTAATTAAAAATGGTTTTCAGCTGACAAGTTTTTTATGGGTGATGCGAAGTTCAAAACTGCATGACTTAACTCTCTAGCTCTGAACTCTGAGATATAAAATACCCTTCAAGGGAACATAGCAAAGAACAAGAAAGCCTTTCAGACCACTCCCCAGAAGACTGAGACTTATGAGAGAGCTCAGAGATGTGAAGTTACGAAAAAACACTGAAGATGTGTTTGTCACTTCACACCGCTGCAAAGTACTGTCCTGCTCTGGAAAGTGACGATAAAAAAAAATAAATAAAAAATAAGAAACAGCATATTCTTTGCCATTAAGCATTAATAGATGTCATCAGGAACAGCTTCATTTTGGGAACACAAAGAAACTGTGAGACTTGGAGAGCAGCAGTGTCTGTCAAACAGTTCAGCATGCACCACATAACACCGTGCACACCATACCTGCTCTACCTGCTTGAACATCCTGACAGCAAAGCTTTGAATATGTCTCCTCCTGTGTTTTTCATGAAATGGCTTTAGTCACATACTGGGGAGCAATAAAGTGCGGTCTTTAAGTCGTTCTATGTACAGGGACTGCTACTATTCCTGTTTTAATCTGAGCTACAAGAGATGAAGCGGAAGTCTTGTTTTAGTGCCCCTTTCATGTAAAGAGCAGGAAAAAGTTTTTAATGATTGCTACCTTGCTCAATTCAGGGAATTTCTGCCTGTATTTGCATTCTCCAAAACTTCACTAATATTCATACAAATGCACAAAATGAATATGAGGGCCTAATGCTTGCTTAGTTACTACAAGCTAAAGTGGACTCCAGTTTGGGAACTCCATAAGCAAGCAGCCAAAACAGGCACTTTGTTCCAAATCGTGTAATTTGCACATGTGGAACAGAGAGAAGAAACTAATCTTTGATCTAAATTTAATTAAGCGCTTTTCTAATTGACATGCAAGCTTCTTTCCCAACAGTTCATTCACTGGCTAAGAAATGACGGCTTTTTTCCAGTTGTTATCAACTTTCACAGCACTGCTAACATGGCTCAGTACAGTAAAACATTCATTTTGGTGACCAAATCTGAGAGGTAAGAGTGCAAATGTACATTGACATCAGATTTGTTAAGGAAGCATTTTATCAGTTTTCAAAGTAAAACCACATTCTAAGCTTTAAATTGGCATAGAAGAGCCAGTTTCACAGAATTGCAGAGCTTTCCAGAAATGTTATAATGTTTGCAGTGAAAACTTCTCTCTCAACTCTTTTCACTGAAAGCCGTAACTCATTCTGTGCTCACTTCCATAGGGATTTAAAAGACTACAGCAAGGAAAACCTGCTGTGAATAGTAATGTTTGCAAAAGAAGTCTCCAGTCCACAGCCTTCTTTGTGCTGGAATGCTGGTGACTCTCCACAGCTCAGCACAAATTTTGGAAGAAAAGGGGGGAGTTATGGAAGTGAAAAACAAAATATTATTTTTATAATTTTGTAGGGATACTGAGAAATTGTTTTTTATCATTCAGTCAGCATTCGCAGGATAAAATTTTCTGTGTGCATACCTTGAGGCCTATCTCCCTACTTTGGAGAAAGAGGTTTTACTTTCTTCAAGTTGAATGAAAGCATAGACCTCTTCTTCAGACACTGCTATAAAGAACACAACAGTTCAGCATGGAAGTGTTAGATATTGTCTTCACAGATAAAAATTTCAGGACCAAGTTATCTCAATGTTTTTAGTATGGAACTAGAATTCTATTTACTACATAGAATTAGAAGAATCTTCAGAAGCATCCTCTGACAGCTAAACATTACTGTCACATGAAAAGAGGTTTTTCAAACTCTGGACCCATATTACCTACACTGCTCTCCTAGTCCTCCCCATGGATTAGCCAATCTCCACTATCACACTGGAAAACTGAAGTTATTGGAAAGAGAATTAGAACCCAGAAGTAAACCCCTCAAACCTATAATTTGCCCAAAACATAATTGATTAATTAATTGGAAGTCTTAAAAAACTTACCTTTAAAATTTGGTCTGATTCTAGCATCATACCCCGATGTCCTTCCCATCAATTTGTCCAAAAAATCTGAAGGAGACAGGGTCTGTGAGGGGGATTTTCCAGATCTTGAATCATGTTCTTTACAGAAAGTTGTCCTAAATAAATTATTAGCCATGATTAGCTAATATTTAGCTTGTATTGTATTCAAGTTAGGGAGAAATTATAACAGTAAATAAAATTGTCTCAATCCAGTGAATGTAGCAATTATTATTTTTATAGAAAAATATAGTCTATTTTTAATCTGAAAACTTCATTCTAGAAATAAAAACGAGCTTAAGGTAGTATGCATGGACAATTTGTTATTCAGAAACAAACAAACAAACAAGCAAGCAAACAACCCTGATTCTGATTCTGATTCTGAACCCTCAGCTTTAAAAAGAAAATCATTACAGCTTTAAGACTTTAAAAGTTTCAATTTACTTTTCATCTTTATGTCTAGAGCAATCTTACAGGGACTTTGAGATCTTATTTCATATCATTGCTTTTATTGCATGTATGCTGTTAAAAGTATATGTTAACACTGGGTTTGAGGTAGTCTTAAACTTGCAAACAATAGCTGGTAACACACATCAAGCAACACTGAAAAATACTGATTTTGTTAATGTTGAGGAGGAGATAGATGCAAAAACCCCCTTTTTTTACAGATGCTACCCAACAAATGTTCGACTTTCGTTGGGTAGACAGACTCTAGTGAATGTCTGGAGTCTTCCCCAACATAGCAAAAAGGGTTCCAGAGCCAGCCACATCTGATCTTAGGGGATTTTTATCAGTAAACATCAAGTAAAAAAAAATCTGTCAGTATTATTACCAGCTGATATTTATATGAAGGCTCTCGAAATACATCTCTGCTATCAGAATTTAAGAGCAGACTTCTGGTATCATATCATGCATGTTAAATGCTTTGTACATAGCATATTACATATTGCAAATATATTATTTATGCAGGGAAAGAGAATTTAGGATTTCCCATGGCTGTTCCTTAGGGAAAAAGAAACTAGAATGAAATGGTCATATTTGGTGTGTAGAAGCACAGATTTAATCATAAAGCATTACCTGATCCTTAAATAACCAATTTCATTTAATCTATGCTTCAACATAATCTTTGAGCTTTATTAAAAGTAATTCTACGACTATGTCTTCTTAGCTTTCCATTTATATATTTGCCCAAGGGGAGTCACTCAGTTTCAGGAGTCTTTTTTTTTTTTTTGGGGGGGGGGGGGTGTCATGCAGTTGTACACAAGTCTAAAAAAATTAGATATATATACAAGCATCTGAAATGAGAAGCAAATAGCAAACCTTTATCCCTTTACAGAAGCACCGAAACTTTTAAAAGGCAAGATGATAGTAAATTCTCATAATGTGATTCCCCACGTTTTTTCAGGTTCCATTTACAGGGGGCAGTTGCTTCTTTTTGCCTTTGCCAATGACATAGTATTATTACAAAATGTCTTTAATTGCTAATACATCATATTGTACACTTATATCCTAAACCCATTCGCCTAAGATAAAAACTGCGAATTAATCCAGTGCACGTATTTGGGGTGTTCCTATACAAATTACTTGTGTTTTCATTCAAAGCTCGCTACTTATGACTTGCATTGGGATCCCAGATTCACAGATATGCACACTGTTTCACTCTGTCACTGTATATATATACCTCATCATTCATATAAACCCACTTTATACGTGTACATGTAGATATATGACAGCGTACAGCCTAATAATGAATCTCAGCTCAGATGGTGTTTTGGTTAATAGGACTGACCTGTTTGCTCCGTATAGCAAAAAGTCAATAGCTGAAGCAAAAGCGCATGAAACGTTGAGAAAATTTCAAAACAACAATTGTGTGTGCTGGCACTTTAAGTGAATACAATACTGATCTGATCCAGGGTTTTCCCAAAATCAGAGAGCTGATTCTGTAATTTCAAATAACTACATGCCCGACAAAACTGGCGCAATCATTTCCAAAGCTTGAAGAGGAGAGAACCAAAGCAACTTCCTAAACAACCTCCAGTGGGAACAGAGAATTTGTGTTTTGGAAGAAAAACTGAAGAAAATGTTTTTAGCTATATTAATACTCAGTGAAAAAACATGTGTTTGAATCAGAGAAATGCAAAAAACTTGAGATTATTATTTTTTTGTGTTTGTTACCAAGCAACGAGTCTCCAAGTGTAAAAAGGATAGCCTATACAGAATTAGCATGAAATACTCTCAAATACAGCAGACAAACGAGGTAATGTGACATAGTATCTTTATAGTTATGATTTCCACAACCTTTTCACAAATATCATCACACAGAGTTGTATCACCTACCTGAAGTGGCTTGTCTCTAAGAAAAATGCAAACAAGGTTGTCAAAATTTTCACTAGCTGCCGGTTCATTCCTCCTGATTTCTGTGATGATTTGGAAAATATCCCAGAAACGATTCCAGAGAGAAGCAGGGAAAAAGTAAGCTGGTGCTGCTTAAATTCCCAAATTCAACAATAATTTAATTTTCTTGACAATCGGGAAGAGAAGGTCTGGATATCTACAAACTGGGGGTAAAAAAGAAGTGCCAGTCCTTGGACTCATGGTCAGGTCAAGCCTAGGCTCATCTCCAGCAGCCAGCATGAAACAGACAAAGCAGCAGACCTGGTTGTTCCCCCGCCTAGCTTTTGGTGATGTGGGGTGGGGGGGAGAAGGGGGGGAAGGAAATTTAAAAAAAAAAAAAAAAAAAAGGAAAAAAAAAAGGCAGACAGAAAGAAAGAAAGACGAAAGGAAAGGAAGAGAAATCCCAGCTATGCAAGGAGCATCACGAAAAGGGGAATAGCACTGAGAGCCGTTCTGTTGCTGGCACGTTTTATTCCCCTTTCGCTTTGAAAAATAATATTTAAGACTGGTGCCTGGGCTACTGGGTCGGTCTGTTTTTCCCCTCTTTGGGCAGGGAGGCTTCGGCGCTGCCGGAGGGGGCAGGGAGGGAGGGAGGAAAGGATAGAAGGAAGGATGAAGGGAGGGAGGGATGGACCGGGCGGGGGCCGCGGGGAACCCCGGCGCCTGTGCTGGAATGAGGCGGGAGGGAGCGCACCGCTCTAGAAATTCAGTACTCGGACAGCTCCGCGCCCTCCACTGCGCATGCGCCTGGTCGGTGTGAGGTGGGGGAGGCTAACGAGTGGAGTTTGGTGAGTGCGCGTGTCTGTGTCCGCGTGTGCGCGTCCGGGAGGTGCCTGGTGCGGCTGTGGCTGTGCGTGCGTGTGTGTGTGTGTGTGTGTGTGTGTGTGTGCGTGCGAGCAGCGGGTTGTGTGTGATGGGACGTGTGCGAGGGGGTATCTGCGCGGTGTGTTCGTGAGTCGCAGGGGACGTGAAGGGCTTTCCGTGGGCGCCGTCTCTCTGCCCGTGGGGTCGCGCGGGGCGCCATGTCGCCCCCTTTAGGAAGGTGCCGCCTTCTTCCAGGTATCTGTGGTGAGTGGGAAAGGGGAGAGGAAGACCTCTGCTTCCTTAGAGAGAGGACACAGGAAGCATCTCCCGCAGGGAAGAATGTCCCTGCGACAGGATCTGGCTCCTCTCTTGGGAACTGCTCCGAAAAGGCCCGAGTGGGTGTGAGGAGGAGGAGGAGTGTGAAGAGGAGTCTGTGGGGAGTTTGTGGAGATACCAAAGAGTCAAAATTGTGTAGTTTCCATTTCCGGTTGGTTTTATCTCTCTTCCCCATGGTTTAGAGAAGAAGATAATGGCAGACAGCTTACAAGGCGATGTTTCAGTCTCCATACCCCAACACGTTGGAAGGAGATACTTCTCTTTTTGGACACAGGGAGTTGGAACAGGAATGTAATTACACAAGACCCTGCAGGTGGGCAGTGATGGAGCAGGGGTGAGGCCCAGCTTTGCCATTCTCCGAAGTCTCAGTCCCATGTCCTTCCCTCAGTGATTCCCTATCGCTCAGTTACAGGTTCTCCTGTTAAACCCAAGATGTCACTGAGGAGTGACGTTGTTAAAGAGGAGGAAGAGAATAACTTGCCCATCTGAAGCACATTTGGTGACCAAAGAAACTGCTGAAGACACTACAACCCTTAAAGCATTTTGGTCACATGGGTTTAAATGGGCAGCTGACAATTCCTTTCTCATGATGTTCAGGGAATATAAAACGTTTTTTCCTATGCTTCCACCATGGCCTTTCCTCCCTCCCACTACTGTTTGCCCTCTTGTTCTGTGCACTGTGCAACACCCTGACAAGAAGCAGGATGCTTCCTCACCAGTTCAGTTGCTTCCCGCTGGAAAATCCTAAATTTTGTGTAAATCACAAGTAAATCTGTTTCAACAATCTGGAAACCAATGCCTGCAAAGAAGTTGTCTTTTTTTACCCATCCTGCACTCCCAAAATAAACAAGTTACCATTTTTCCTTCAGTTTTAGGTCCAGCTGTATTCTGTATATGTGGGAATGTGTCCACCTGAACACTGCTTCACTTCCACAAAAGTATTTGCACACACACGTTTCTTCTAACTCCCAAGTAAAAGAACCTGCTTCTCCATGACAGATACTTTTACTATGTTTGCAATCATCTTCAAAAATTGCTTCTGAAAAGGAGATGTTCTACTCCCGCATTAGCAAGAGATCAAAGCCACTTGCTGTTCAATAAATGAAACTCAGTTGCTGCATTTTGTTTATTTACTTTAATAGTGTGGGGCATATCTGAAAAAGAAAATCTACTTGTTATGCATAGGTGCAAATGCTAAATATTAAAACATCTTATGCACAAAAGATTGAAATAACTGGAAAAATCAGTCCAAACATACAAATATAAGTTAAATCTGTTGTCTTTCCTGCTGAGTCAATAGTATAAATGAAGGTCCAGCAGAAGAAAGGCCACAGAATTTGTTTTTATTAAAACTGACAGTGTTTAACAGTAAACATTGAGGGTTGGTGCTGAATCACTGCACTGTAACATCCTCTAACCTCTTCAGAAGATAGGTCCTCCTACTGGCATATTAAAGAGAGGTTGTTATGTCTCTTACTGCATTGTCTCACTCTGAGAAATAAAGCTCATAAAGCTGCATCTGGAAATAATGGAGTAGTTTTGAATCAACAAAGATATACTTTTCAAAATTTGTGCCTGTTCCCATCTAGAAAGGAGCCCAATAAAACTGCTGTATATTGTTACCTTGGGTTAAGATAAATGGAGAAATTGGAAAGCAACAATTTCTATCAGCTGCGGGAAAAATCTATGTCTCTCTACCCTACACTGCCACCTGCTTAAAAGTGTGGGGAATCTCAGGACTGCTCACAGAAGACACTGAATACTGCAGGTGTCTTTCCAATGAGGGTGTTAACATGAGTTTTGTGACGTGACATGCTTTTAAAAGACACATAAATGATCATTGTCTTTTTTCTTTTTTTGTTGGAGAAAATAACTGAACATTTCTGTAAGCTATCTAACTAAAGAAAACTTACTTGGAAGTCTGCTTTCCAAGATTTAGCTGCGAGCAGACATTTTCTGTGCTTCACAGATATTTGAAATGCTAACTAGCTATATCCCTAAGCTGAATGAAAGTTGCAGGAAGTTCTTCAAAATAACATGCCTTTAATTGGGGTTGGGGTTGTAAAAATATGGTAAGAGATGTAATAATGAAAATTTTGAGTACTTACTCCATCATTCCTTACACCTCCAAATGCCTGGTGGCTTCAGTGGCATGTTGCTCCACATGGTGGTTACGTGGAAGTGCCAAACAGAACTTAATTATTAAGGGCTGAAAATAGTACTTTACTGATACTAACTTAAGTAACAGCAACAGCCACTCAAATAGCTCTCTTCTTGAAATTCTGAGGGCTCAAAGCAACTATTTCCTATAATCAGAGTGTTTTAGGTCAAACTCCCATCTGTATCTGGAAGGGCGGGAGGGAAGGGCGAGATTTCAGTGCTTCCTTCACCACTTTTCCATGAATTAACACATGCATGAGAAGGTTCTTGATGTCAGTCATTTTTGCAACAGTGCTTCTTCATCTTACTTCTATTAAAAAAGAAAAAAAATATGTATAGTTTTTTTGAGTACTGTATCTAAGTTGTCATTCATCCACAACTTGAGCGTCTATTAAATGCACACCCGATGGTGAGGGATGATTCACAGTTCTGCAGACAAGTGGACCATTTGGAAGCACTTTGCAGAAATGTACACCGCATTTCCCAGGGTCCCCTTCCTCTGAAGGAGCCAGAGCTATGAGGAGTACAACCACTGGTGTGCAGCAGTTTCTGGATGAGCTGTGTACATCGAGTTGCATGGATGTGATTCTTTCCAGTGTCACTCATTTGTTATCTCCCACAACACATTTCTAACTGCAGAAGTGTGGCAAATGAATGGGAGTCAAGGGATGGGATGGGGAGGCTTGTAGTAAAATGGTACTGGGATGTGGAGGAAGATAAGAGGGAAATGCTGCTTCTCTGGTGAAGAGGCTGAATAACACATCCCTTTGGTTCCCCAGACGTATAGCAAAGCTTGATAATCATACTAAATGTGGTATATTATTTCGAGTAAGAATTGATTCAGTCATTTCTCTCTTCCACCTGAGTTTCTTAATCACTAACAACTGGGCAGAAAATAGGACAGAATCACCCTATTTCCATGTAGGTGGTTTTATAACAGTTGATGGCACATAATTTACGTTTGCTTGCACTATGTATGCTTTTTTTGAAATCTATGAAATGGAAGAAATAAGATCATACAGCTTTCTTGAATGATGATAAATAAGTGATCCAGAAGCACGCTTCTAAGGAAACAAAATACATCACTTCAAATATGCAATTAGTGTCTATAAGAAGAGAAAATTCAATATAACTTTCAAAATGGTATGTCAGATTATCATAATTGTTGGAGTTTTGTTAACAATGCCAAGTGTATTTCAATAAACTGCCAAATATAAATTCATAAAGAGTACAGTCTATGTAAAACATCAATTATAATGAAGGTAAAAAAGCCAAAACAAAAACCTGAAGGTAATCTAACATGACTGCATGATGAGCTAAGGATAAGAAACCAACTGGCATGGTTTTTAAACCTTACCATAACAAATTTTGTAAAGGATCAAAACCTGTAAATTAATCCTGTTTCTCTTTAACTCTGAGAACTGTGTTAATAAGAAGTTTCTTTCCGTGAATAACAGTGATAGCCTTAGTTATGTTAGGACAAGGCAATAGCTCGCTTTTCAATGTCAAAACAAATTATGTTTACATAATTTGTAAACATATACATATATATAGGTAACATTTTTATATCTGACATTAACAGATATAACAAAGCATTTGTCAGTACAGCTTTATTTTGTGTATATTCAAAATATTTTCACAACCTTCCTTCTTTTTTCATATTACTTGCCTAAGTATCTGAAAACTTCAACAAAAATATATAGAAGTTCTTATTGTTCTCTATCACATAGTTTTTGCTTTTAAATAATAATAAGCACAGCTGGAGAGAGGACATAATTTCTCTTGAAGTGAATTACATATTGTAAATATAATTTTGTACTCAGTTTACTTCTTACGTCTGAATTTTACTTTCTGAACATTTGAATATATATTATATATTACATATATAATAATTTATAATATGTGCCTATATTTATCTTTGTATTATAAAGTGCCTTGTAGTACCATTTGACAGTGTAATTTCTTTACACTGCAAAGATAGAAAATAAAGAATACATTAAAACTCATTTGAAAATTTGTTCTTGTTTGATAGTTTTACAATTTCATTACGTAGGGAGTTACTTCAGTTTTACCAGTTGGCTCACATGAGTTCAGCTTTTGATTTCTGGCATTGCCATCAGATTTCTGGTTTTCCCAAGAACTTCCTATGCCATGAGACCTATTTAGGTGATTTATAGCTCTCTACTCTTCAGATGGCACCAGTGAAGCCATTACAGAATAGGGGAGAATTTCACACAAATAAAATGGAAATAGCTGGCTTTTGGAATAAGATAACATTAGAAATAGGGGGAAAATATGAATATAAAGTTATATGTACTTCAACCTGCCCAGATCTCCTTGTGGAGGAGGAGGAGGAGGAAAAAAGTTTAAAATGAGCTACTCATTCAGTCCTCAACCTTCAGTCGCAGTATGTGCTTCATACTGGGAGGGACTGCCAGATACTCAAGCAGGAGGAAAAATAGTATTCAGAAACATCACAAAATTCTTCTTATCCCTCCTTTCATATTGTCTTCTGGCAATTTAGATATGGACCTGAATAATTTCTAGCACTTAGGTGTCATTTATGGCTTAAATTGCTAAGACAACATGTATTATATGTGACGTATTTCAAGAGAATATCTCAAGAGGACCCTTCCACCAAAGGCAGCCTCTACTCATGATGAAAAAATCCAGTCTTAAACATTAAACGGGTGCCTTGCCTTGCTTTTTAAGTCTTCTCTTGCAAAATCAGAACCTCCTCACCTGGAAATACTGGCTGGCTTAGGTAGAAGGGACCCTAATAGCCAGAAGTGTTTCCAAACCTGTTTCAGCAATGGATTTCTCCCTCTCTGAACTGTGCTACTTCAGTTTATGATAGTCAGAAGGCAGAGAAGGTGGCATGAATTGACAAGGTGCTATCCATTGCCCGCTTTCCAGAGACCAAGAAATAACAAATTCCAGGAAACAGCAAATAACCTTGTTTACTTCCACACACTTATACCCAAAGTATAGTTGAGTCAGCTGTGAGATCAGTTCTTGTTCCTGTCTATGTGTCTGGGCTTTTGTCTAGATTATCATTGCTACAGGAAAACTGTTGAAACTCTTGTTTAATTTCACTTGGATGGAAACATCATCAGTTACGATTTCTACAAAATACATCATATACAAATTAAGATTACTAAGTGAGGCCACTCAAAAGAAGAGTTAATGATATGAACTGTTGTGTTTGTGTTTGCTGTATATGAAACTGTTCTCAACAAATTTATTGTAAATATATTCTCCTGCCCACCTCCTTTATTTACTTTATCTGAGCTAACCACAGCTATGAGAGAGAAAGTTTTTTGTAGAAAATCCGTAGGCCATTAATTTCTCAGAATTTGGTAGCCAAACTCGGTGTCTGACCAACATTCATTCAGCTTTAGTTTTTTGGTTTTTTTAAGTTGTAACAGAAACAGAAGCAAGAAAGAACTATACAAGGATTTACATAATGCATGTCTGATGGGATGACTACCAAAGAGTTGTATTAATATGATTTATCTAGTGAACACTTGATTGCAATATGTATGTGTATAAATGCATGAAAATTCTGTCACACTTCTTGATTTCATTTGCAGTAATTATTTTGTTCCAGATGTTATATATTAACCCATTAACCAAATATCTTACTTTTACAGTAGATTAGAGACTTCAGCAGACAGCAGAATTGTACAGTAACAATGAGTAATGCCGCGCATCATAATCAGTTTAATCATGTCTTCCCTTAATGCTTGTAAGCTGAACTTGCTTCTGTTCTGATGGTATTATTTTGTAAATTTTGGTCTTTGATATTTAATCAAGTATGCATTCTTCCTGGCTTGCAACAAAACAATTTTTTACCCCATTTAATGCATGTCAAGCTTATTCAAAATAACATTTTTAAATAGACTTTACAATATGACATCTGATCTAGCCATAAGGGTGCTGAGATTCAAAGTGGTGTAATCATGTATGCAGACTGAAGAAAAGCTGTAAAGCTTAATTTATTTATAAATGAATTACAAGAGTTTCTTTAAACTGGTACTTTAATTTTATATGCCTGGTGAAGAGCATGATGAAAATAATCATAGTACAAAATATAGATGATTTAGATAATTGTGTCCTCCTTGTTCTGGTTCTACCTTAACAAGATTAAGCCATCCCCTAGCAAATCCAGATACATACTTTATATATAGCAGATACATACTTTAATGGATGTAAATAAATTAAACCATCCTCCCAGATTAGAAAGGAGAAAATATTTGTCCCAGGTGATATTTGGACACTCACCTGTGGCATTTGCACTACAAAGTTCTTTAGGCACAGAACAGCATGCTCTAGCACTAGCATGGAGTATGCAATAAAGTATCACCACCACAAAACTTATCCTGATGTGTGCTCTGAAAAGTTCATTTTGTGGGTTTCCACACACAGAAGTGTCTCTCACTTCTATTTTTTGCTCTAGCATTTACTAGAGAGGAATATCAAGAGCAAACATGTGTGAGTGTGTGGGTGCACAAATGCTTTCCCCCTGTCTTTTCCATGGTACTAGCTACTGCAAGGGAAAGTGCTTTTTCTACCTCGTCTGACAACCACTTTAGTTTCTGTGGTGCAGCATAGAGAGGGAGGGATCTCAGTTTCTGCATTCCTGTGACTCACTGCTGGCTCTGCAGCTGCCTGGTAGTAGGCAGAACTTGGGTATTCTTGTGATAAGGAGTCTATTAAACTTCAAAAGCAGAGGAAAGACCCGAAGATGTGTTGACTCCAGATTCACAGGCTATATGTTATTGGTATGCACATAGTGATAACAAATTTTTTCTATAAATAGAGATATCTGCAAGGTATACTCTAAGCCGTTAGCAGTATTAGAGCTGTAATTGTTTCTTAACTTTAAAGCATCTGTTTGCCTATGAAAACAATACATGCTGTGGCAGGGTCAGGTACTTAGAACCTAGAGGAATTATTAAAACACTGCTGAATTACGTCTCAGTCACCTGTAAGGCTATCTGAAATCCAAAGATTTCAGTGTTCCGGAAAGGCTGATTTATTTATTAATTTATTGAGCAACATTAGCACACTATGGGATTTTATATAAAACACTTTCTTAGATTCTTCCTAGTATACACTGAGTAATAGATAGCACTACAAAAATTGCATAAACCAGTACTTAAAACGTGTTGAAGAAAATTGTATTATTCAAGAAATAGAATATGATAACATAATTAAAGGCTATAATATAATGCATTATTCATTATGGGGTAAAATGAAGATTGCCTATACATTTCCTAACTGGAATGCTTAACCATGCAGGTTTGTATTCTCTCACCTTGCTTTTTCTATGAATTTTTTATTAATCTGGTGCTTAAATGAGCTTTTCACATCTGGTGGTATTCACTGACAAAACCAGTCCTAAGTGATAGATAATATAAAGAAAAATTTATTACAAAACGGATCTTTTAGCTGAACCCTGTTCTCTCGAAAGTAATTAAGCCACAAGTTTCTATTAAACATTCTACTTGTATTATTGCTACTGCCCCAACAGGAGCTTGACTAATGCTTATTAACTCACTGCATTGAACAATGGCCTATAGAACAGTTGTAATAAGATTTTATGAAGAGTTACCAATTTAAAATTTTGTTCCCTCCCAGTGCATGTACATAATTGCTATCGACACCAACGTGAGTTACACATTCATTACACAGTACACACTGAGAGGACAAAAAGGCTCCTACAGAGAATGTGGATCTGTTCATATCTATCTCAATTGTTTACACTCTAGGGAATAAGCAAAGGTCATTCTCCCAGGCTTTTCTCCTTTCCTGCCAAAGTATGAGCCAAATTAAAGTCAATTGGAGTTTCATTGGAGCTTTCAGACATTAAATGTATTCAGCTTGTTAAACAGGTTTGCTTCAAAGCTTTTATAAACAAAAAAACCTGCCTTGTTTTCAAGTATATTCAGTAAAGTCTGCTTATGCCAAGGTTTCAGTCATCTCCACAGTTATATTTTATAGTTGGGTAGTTACTATCTAGTTCCTAGGTAGTTACTAGCCTCTTCTAAAACCATCTGGTTTTGGTGGTGGATCCAAACTACAACATTCCAGCATCTGTTATTCATAAAGAAATATATTTCATCAAAATTGGAGTGTTCAGCTTTTGCTGCTTCAACAATCATAAGTATAAAACAGGAGACAAAAAGAAAAAAAAAATAAATCCACAAACCCAAACCCTTCTGAACAACATAATCTCAAAATAGTAAGATCGTCTTGCAGCTGTGGATATCTCTATTAAGAAAGACAAGAACAGTACTGATTTTTTGAAATTAAGATATTAACCACCACTAGTTAAAAGTTGCGATGTTGTGGAATAAATCTTGATAGCAAATCTTGTCAGCAAAAACTGACACCTGTACAGAAAAACAGCCTTCAAGTTTATTTGGGCAAATATAGATCCAGAAGTAAGTAAAGCATAGTTACAGATCCAAAGCATACCTACAGACCCTTAGTGATACACTTTGACCATTTCCATGGTCCAGTTCGAAACACAGTGACCCTGGACCACCAGCATCCTCAGGTTTTATGCTTTTCTCTTAAATTTGAGGTCTCTCACGCTAAACCATACCATTTGCTAATGCCAAGTGCCTCAGTCATATAAATTGTACAGGGCTTTAAAATTATGGGAGAGCATTTTTAGAACAAACCAAACCAAACCCTATAAATTACAGTTTTTTAAATGACACTGAAAAGAAGGCACCGGGTTTCGCTGAGACTCAGAAAGCAGCAAGTTATCATCCAGGAAAAGGTAGCAACTGTCTTACGCCCTTGAACCTGTCTCACTTGGTGCAAGCCAAGGCAGCTCTCTTGCCTGGATGCCAGGTCTGATATTGCAACAGTTCATCAACACTTCTAACTCTTCTCCCTTGGATGCCAAACCAGTTAGGAATACAGTCAATACCACCGCAGCAAATGTGTCATTCTTACACAGATCTTGAAGGAGATGAGGATGGATGGGTCAATTTTACCAATATTTAAGCTCAGAACTCCAATTTGTTGTCTTGTTAACCCTTTGGGCACCTGAAGACAGCCTCCTAGAAAACCTTCAAATAAATGAAGTGAACATCAGCCTGCCTCATCCTCTCCAACCTAAGCCATTAGAAACAGTGAATTCCAGCTGTGTCACATGAATCCTTATGCACTCCAAGATGCAGGCAGCTCAACTGAAGGTGTCTGTGTTCTTCAGACAGCTGCTGTCTCAGAGCTGTAGAACCACAAATCTACAGTATGTACTGAGAAAGCAATTTACGTCTTTGAATTAAACCAAAAGCTTATGTGTTTTGGTTAACTGCCTAGTCCTTCTTTCTCTTATAAGAAAATTTTGCTAGGGTGCAGAGGCTTTCCTTGTGGCAGTATGATTATTTGGAATCATTTAATGTGGGGATATTCTCCAGTATCATTTCTGGGGAGAACACAAAGCAAGTGGAACTTGAGGAAAAAACAAAATAGAATCACCAGCTTAAGATAAATGCTAATCAGTGTATAATTAATGAATCATCTTCCCTATTGTGCTTAACCTAGAAGGATACTCACATGTGCTTCATATCAAGTGTGATATACTGTGCCAAGTCCTGCCAGCAAGGCAGTAAGTTGCTTGCAGACTTTCAAAAACTTAGATTTATTTATCCAGCGGACCTAACTGATCCCTTTAGAGTACTACTGAAGATGTTTCTTGAATTATTCATTCAACCTGGTTTTAGTATTTGAAGGCTTATACTGTATCATTGGTGGTACTTTTTGTAAATAAGCAGTGCAGAGAACTTAAAAGATTTATTTTATGTGTACTCCAACCACATCCTTTTTTCCCATTGCTATCTAATTTCAGTGCTGAAAATGGAAACTACCCTCAGTTCACAAGGGAAGCTTTACACACACAGTTAAATTCACTTACATATTCCATATCCAGCTCAGGCATGTTGGCCTCTATCAATAGGTTGGTTTGTTTGGTTTGGTTTTTTTTCCAGAAGCAAGGAATTTACTGATTTATTTTTGTTTTTCAAGTCTAAATTCACTCCCCTGGTCTGCATCACTGATTTCTACATGTCTTCATACATAACTCATATTGATATCAGAAGGAATTGTGACTGTTTAGCACTTGATTTACTACTTAATGCAATCCAAACAAGTCCGTTTTCTGACTTCAATTAGAAATCACGTTCATTGGGAAAAGATGAATAAATATGTAGAGAAAGGAAAGGGAGAATTCAAACCTTTGCTTCCTTTTTTTATTGTAATTGCTTTTGAAGCAACCTTCTGGAAATGCAAAACTGTCTCTGAATAAAAATATATGTCTCTGAATAAAAATGCTAGACTTTCCCATTTAGCAAATATCGATCTTTTTGTCCTGTATTTTCTTTAGAACAGTCTTCCTTCATTTATTTTCCTTTCTTGTGATGGAACATTATTCATGATGTCTGTGATCCTTCACAACAAATTCGTAGAGCGGTCTAGTCTCTTCCACATTATTTATTTGTTTTCATTTTTTAAAATTTGTCCTGAAAGTAACTTTCCACTTAGTCAGATGCTAAACACTGGTTCAATCCCACAAAAAGCATTCCTACGTAAAATATCCTTCACAGGAAAGATCACACAATTCCTGCATGGCCATGAACTTCATCTAGGACTTCCTGCTGCATTGCAGAATTCAGGACATTACTGAAACCCTGTCTGAGTCACTACATATCTCAGCAAATGCAAAGATCTGTAATAAGAAATGACCCTTTTCCCAACACAGAGCTACGAAACGCTTTTTAGGATGACTCCCTGTGGAAACAAACATAGACTTATTCTACAACAAAAATAGATTAAAATGAAGATGGTAAAGCTACAAGGGAGAAATCCTATTTGGATAAACAGGGTAGTATCATTTCTATGTGGAATGCTGTGTGGATCTCAATAAAGATCTGTAAGTATTATTTGGATTATGTCATCACTACGTGATGAACAAAATCAGACGTAAGAGAGACCCAGAAGAGGGTGCTTCTGGGTCATCAATGCAATACTTCTCCAACATAAATATTGTTTCAGGACAGCTGCCTTGGAACACTGAGAAATCCAAACCTGCTATGTTCATGCTACTTTGAGAGTCACTGAGTTCTGATACCACAGTGTTGATTCTGAACTTTGAAAGTTCAGGTAGGGTTATTTCAGAATAATATAATTTCCCAATTATACATTTCTTCTAGAGGAAATCCAAAACAGGTATGATAGAAGCAATATTTTGCTTTTTAAACTGTGATTATTTTCACCCACAAGACCAAATGAATATCTGTTCTTTCTTCCCCGCTTTCATCTATTCAGACCTTCAGAGTCCAAAATGCACAAGGTGGTAGAGGATATTACCGGGAACACTTAATGCAGAATTGCAGCTGAGATGCTGTTCAAGCTGCAAGTCCATCAGCTTTATTAAAAGGGATGAAGAAGAGGACAAACTGTGAACTCCACCTCCATTTAGTGGCCAGATTAAGAAAGTTCTCAGATACATTCAATAAATCAACATCATCAGTCCTGGAAAGACAGTAAATCTGACTCTCCTATATAGTTCTTGTGGATCTTCACTGTTGATTACATTTTTAAGAATCTCTTTTCTAGCACTGTTTTGGAAACTTAAATATAGTCTGATTCCGCATATGTGGGAAACAAAGCCAGACATAGAAAAATAATTCCTTTTTTATCATTCCAGGTATCCAAAAGCATTGAGAAAACCTAGGCATTCTCATCACACATTTTCATGACATAAAACCTTCATATATGACCTGAAAATTATATATTACAGCCACGCTCATCAGAAGCATCTGATCCCTCTGGTGGGATGGTCTCAGTGTCTGCTCTAACCACACTGGCAATGGCAGGGTACTCTGCTATCAGCCGCTTAGAGCCCCCACCATCCTGCCCAGTGATGGAAGGCTGTCACCTACGCAGAGTTTTCACAACCCTGAAGCATTCCCAGCCTTCAGCCTCACTTGATTCCATGGGGATCCGTATTAAAACCTTGCCTCTATACCTAAAGAGAAAGTAAAACTTTTCCAATTTAGACACAAATAGTTCTATTTCACTTTCCAGACACTTCTGGGTTTTCATGCCATAGCAGTAATATCCTGGTTTTATTCACCTGGTGAAATTAAATACCTCCCCTTTATCACCATATCAAAAGGTTACAATATAGTCTTGACTGACTGACAGTCCAGCTACAGAAATTTCTGTTTGATTTCCTCTCTCTTGTTTAAGGAAGACACCTGAGTAACTCGGGACACCAGTGACTGAAGTACCATGGTCACCCAAGTCAATTACCTGACTCAGTCACCCAGACTAACAATGAAATGAGGGTTTAAGTTTCCATGGAAATTATACAAATGAGGTGAAAAATCATATATACAACAAACTGATTCCAGATTTGTTGAATTTTCTGTGGAGTTATCAAAATAATATGAGCTTAAGCAGATTTTTATTCTTCTTTCTTTTTTACGCAAGCTGACATTTACCCAAATATTTTGGAGGTATTTGCCAGTTCTAATTTGTTCAGTCCCACAAAACCTAATAAAATGTCCCTGAGAATTGCAGCGGGGGAGGGAGGATATTAACACCACCTCCAGAGCAGGAGGTGGTAAGATTCCACGTGAGCCACTGGAGTTAATGAAATAAGTTTTAGATGAGTGATTATTAAGGACAACATTATTTTTTCTAACCGATAAAACCTCCTTTTCATTCTTAAAGATTAGCCTTCAGTAATCTAAAGCAAAATGGCAAGAAAAGTAAAATTTCTATAATAGTCTATTTCCAGCTAGACATTTGAGTGTCACTTGTGGTACTTTTTTAAAGGGGAGGGCTGTAGTACCACTAATAGTGCATCTTGACAAGAACTGTTCCATCCGTTGAATTATTTACTATTTTTTTTCCTCCTCATCATCTCTCTAGAACAATGAAGTATCTTTTATACCTGTTTTTGATTAAAATGTGGTAGGAAACACAGATTCAGCAGCAAAAAGTTAACCATAAACATCTGACTTATAAGATAGATATAAAAGATATCTTAAGATATCTTAAGATATATAAGATAGATAAATTAGTAGTTACTTATTATGTTTAATGGAAGATGTTCATGGAATTTCCATATTCAGAACAAATTAAGTTTTGAATCTGATCTTTAAAAAATACACACATAGAAGTTTTTGTACTATTTTAAAAATTAGCATCATATTTATGTATTAAAAATTTTGCTTCTCAAATGATATGGAACATTTTTGAAATTAGAAGACTAGATATATTGCTTTTTAATTTCTGCTATGCCATGCACACCTCTAGATAAATCTGAACATTTACTCCATTTATGCCTTTGCCAGACTCTCATTTTCAAAACACTAACTTTGAGACCAATATTGTTCTCCGTCAATAAGTGGAAACAAGCAGTGAAATCACGAGAAGAAAATGACTGGCTTGCTGAGCCATTTCAGACCATTCCCTGCCTGCAGACCAGATTTCTGCCATGTCCCCTCTAAGGTCTCTCTTGTGTCAGGTGAGCAGCGTTTCCTCCTCCCTCCTAGGCTCTCTGCTTCCCTGCCTGCCCAGCTCTTGGTACTTTCCCCAGTAACGACTGGCTCACTCTACCCATGCGTGTATCTCAGTCAGACATCACATGGTCTTCCTTTTACCCAGACTGTGATTTAGTGAATTGATGCTTAGTATTGCAGGAATTGCTACAGCTGATCGTAGGAAAGGATTGAAACAGCTAACAATCAATAGACAAAAAAGGGGAAAGAGGGGGGGAAAGTCTGAACCAAATTTTGAATCAAACAGCTTGAAATGATCAGTAAAGTTATTTCTGTGTATAAAGAAAATAAGCCTCTGTAACATAAACTGAACTATAGCTGTAAACACTAAGAATTTTCTTACTTGAAACTAAGTTCTGGAAGTTATCTTATCCACGCTGCTGGTACAGATATTTGAAAATGACAACACTGTGACATATTTGTTCAGACTAAAATTTTAGTTTGTCTTTTATACACCCAGGATAAAAGCCGGAGCTTTCTGATCTATGCCTCTTTGTATTAATGACTCCAAAACCAGCCCACAGCCCACTGGTGTCTGTGAAATGATAAAAAAAAAAAAAAAGTGGTTTAAGTTAAAAGCTTGAGACAAAGGCCACCAGTGGTCCATAAGAAGTTGAGAAAGTTGGCAGTAATATAGTTAAGGCCTCTTGAGGATCACTGTTCTAGACAACTTGTGAGATGAATGGGAGGCTTTGATTTTGCCTCACAGTTCAGTAGGATGTGCACAATATCAGCGCTCCAACCGTTTAATGGCTTTCCTACTCTCCTTTACACAGCTTCCTTCATCTGTATACCTTAGAAACAGCATGTTGCTAAATGTAATATTGCGTGACATGTCTTATTTAACTTAATAGCCACTTTTTGTCCTTTGGTTCCTTAAATGAACAATAGCTCTGCATCTTTCACATCAGGATTCGTTAGACATGCCCCATTCTGTCATATATCTCTTGTGGACTGGCTTTGCAATTCCCCCTGGTCTCAGTTTTTCGACATCCAATGACTATTAATGGATTTGAAGGCAAATATTTAAGTGTTTTTTGCCACAGTTTGAGGTAGAAATTGCTAAAAAAAAAAAAAAGAAAAAAAAAGTTTCTATGAGGCATCATTATTTTACCTAATCTGAAGTGATCCATCCTGTGCATAGTTCTCCTGAGGCATTCCTAGACGCATTCAATTAAGTGATAGTGTTTTGTTGGGAGGGAAGGCAGCATTTCAAGGCCTCCTCATTATTTCTAGGTGTCCTTCATAACATGACTGCTAACAATTGTATTTGGTTGCAGAGAACACAGAATAAAAATCACAATGTAGAAAGTACTGTAGCTAATAAGGAAATCCAACCAGGTACCAGGTACAGGAACTGCATTTTTATTGTATTTTGGTTTTTTTCTCCTCCTTGATTTATTGTAGCCTGCTGTTCTTTCTGATAACAGATAACAAAACAACACCCAGCATGGGCAATAATTAACTGAAAATACATGGTAAGATATTATTGCTCTAAGTAATCCATTGCTTCCCTTTCAGGAAAGGTCATATATTTCTCTAGGACAGGGTGACATATAGGAAAGTCCATGTTCGCTTTTTCCTTTGAAATACAGTCCTTCTACCACAGCATTCCAGCCTGTGCTGTCCTATAATTTCTTTTTGCTCCTGCAGAGAGCTCTATCTCACCAAAAGACATAATATCAGCAATGTGGTAATTGAAAACTGTTTGAAAACTTTCAGAGTGAGGATCATGCTTTACAAAGCTAACATCTGAGGCTGAGTCAGTGATATTATGCTGGTTTTAAATGGTAAAATTGTATCGTGATCTACAAAGTGCCCATCATTGCTGAAACACTTCCGATAGTCTCTGTTCTGCTCAGCACTGGAAGCTGAGCTACATGATTACATGATTACCTGTAGGACTGGTTCCAGGCTGGGGCTTTGTTTAGCCAAGATCTATGGACTTATTAGAGAAGGTTCAGAGGAAAGGCTCTTCTTGGTGGTGCCAAGCAATAGGACAAGAAGCAATGGGCATAAACTAAACCACAGGAAGTTCCACCTGAACATGAAGAAGAACTTCAATTTACTGTGAGGGTGACTGAGCATTGGAATAGGTTGCTCAGAGATGCTGTAGAGTCTCCTCTGGAGATATTAAAGAGTCTACTGGCCACAATCCAGAGAAACGTGCTCTAGGTGACCCTGCTTGAGCAGGGAGGTTGGACTAGATGACATCTGGTGGTCCCTTCCAACTTCAAACTTTCTGTGATTCCGTGAAGTAACAAGAATGGTCAGAGGCCTAGATGCCCCATAGGTTACTTTGTGTAGGGAAAAGGAGCCAAAGATGATGTACAGCTGGTTTCAGCTATAGAAAAGGTAGCTGCAAAACAAATGATTAATGAATCATTCTTTTTTCAGTACTGGGTTTAAGGCAAAATAAAATGGGCTTAAATTATGCCAGGGAAGATTTAAATTTGATGTCAAGAAAAAATTCCTAATATTATTTGGAAGCTGTAACAGTTTTCTGGAAGGCTGTAAAAATGTCCAAACACAGAGAATATTTCAAATGCTTCAGTCCTGAAAAACAGGAACACATGACATTGCAGTGGGAGAGAAGGGACGACATGGCCTCATTGTGCAGTGCAGTGCAGTGCAATTTTCTATGCTTATATCTTATAGAAATACACAATGGAATCAAAGAGTAATTAATTTTGTAAGAGATCTCTGGAGGTCATCTGATCCTATTCACCTGCTCAAACAATGCCAATTTTTGTTGCAGTTGCCCTGTTTGGTCAAGTTGCTCAGGTCCCTCAGGACCCTATTCTTTTGCTATTGCTTGAAGAGGAATGTATCCATTATGATTTGTATGGTCTTTTCTATAATCAGTAGTCTATCTCCCCCTGCTTTTATCATGAATTCTTAATAACTCAAAACTTTGTGTATCTTTCTGTACTGGCCTTTCCCTCAAAAGGACAGTCATCTTTCACAATTTATGCATACGGACACTAATGTAAATGCATCTTCAGATACCTGTGTCTACAGAAACGGCAGAATGCCAAGAAGAAACTCCAGTGACCAATGAACTGCTTTTCCCATAAGGATCAATTGCTTGCTTAACAGTAATGGCTGAGGAGAGGCATATCCTGCTAAGTTTCAAACAGCGCTCAGCCCTACACATGCCAGACAGAAAGCACTTCAGGAACGTCTCTCCTAATTTCCCTTACTCAAAGTGTTAAATGTCATTACAACCAACAGAGATAGTACAGGTTTCATTTTAACTTCATAACTTTCTCCCACAAATGTAAAAACTACAATTAATAGTTACACCAGACTAAATGGTCAACTAGATTAGAGCCTGGAAATTAAGGGCACAATAATATGCACAGCTGCCATCCAGCATCTGAAAGGTTTCCTTAGAGCCTTCCCATTCCTTTTCAATACTCTCTGTAATGTAAATGTTAAGAATACCACAGAAAATAAATGTTCTGCTATGGGGATTTTTGAATTTGCAATGAGAGCATGAAGTGTATGTAATTATTTCTACTTGGATAATATCTTTATGTGTTAAAGATGAGTTGGGTTAGGAATTGAAACTTAGCGGCTTACTCCTCACCTTAAGAAACATAATGTCTTTATTTCCAGTATAAAAGCAAAAGTCACCATTGCTTTCATTGCAATTTCTAGGTACTTAGCACTTTTAAAACTCAGTTTAAATCAAGTTAGTTCAGCAACGTGCTTGTCCTAGACAGTGCCCAGGCAATAGGCTCTGTTCTTAAAAGAGATTTGGAAGTAAACACTGCTATAAATTGACTTGAATTCTTCATCATTAGATTTGGGGGTAGGCAAGATAAATGACAGTTAGAAATGATGAAAGGTGAAAACTTTCTCTCTGTTCTTTGGGAGGGGGATTGGACTTCCTGCCCTTTGAGTCTTTGATGACATTCTCAAACCATGCAGATTTACATAATTTGATATTTATATATGGAATAATTTTTTTAAAAAATAGGAAGTTATGGAATGTTCGGCTTCCTAATTTGGAGTGTATTCTTGGAGTAGCTCTTCAAAGTAGCCTACTGTTAATATTTTACCTTTTTCAGAATTATAATATAGTCCCAAAGAGACAGAATCCATTTGAATGTACTTCATTTTAATTTGCAGAATACTGAATTTGTGAAGAACAGGTTTGGTATTTTTAAAGAATTGGAGGTATGCCAACACTGCTTCTACTAAGACTTTTTTTTCCTAATTACAATGTTGAACATGGCTAATTTCTTCCTAGTGATGAGATTTTACAATAGGTTGTAATATACTGTGAACCCACACTTCCACATTACATCAGAATCAGAAGTGATAATTGCATTGTATCATCCAACAATAATGGTCCAATTAACCTATCATACCCTGCTCTAGTAGATCCCATTTTGGTGCAGTATCTTTGTCTATTTAAAAAGAAAAAAATAAAAAATAAGAAAAGAAAAGGTGACGTTGATGATGTTCGCTGTAAGTATTAAAAGGTAGGTAGTTCCCACTTCTATGCCAAAGACAGCATTAAGTCCTAAATGGAATTACTATTTTTCTCCACAATCTGGGTTGTCCAAGGAAGAGTACCCTGAAGTATTCTGGAATATTACCAACAAAGGTCTGTCTGTTATGAAGAAGAAGTAATTAAACAGAGAAGTCTTGCAGTCTTGTCAGCAGCCTTCCTCTATTAGTCTATGGTTGATACTGAAGAAAACACGTTGGGTTTCTATGGCTGCTACAGACATCTTGATTTTGGGTCCCAGTTCCTCCCACTGAAAGCTGATTTCCATATACCAATTTCTTGTCATCTTCCCATATTCTCACCATAAATTTTCCTTTGGGGATTTCTGAAATGTATTTACATTTCAAATGAACTTACACCAACATGAAGTTCTCACAATCTGCCAGAAGCTCACAGGAAATCATATGCAAGGTGGCTACCATGAGGGCACCTTTGGTCACGATTCTCACATTCGTTTATGGCTACACCTAAATGAATGTTTGTTGAGCATGTCTCTTACATAAAATTATTTTGACTTTTCACTCAGAAACCTGGTCCTGCAGCCATGTTAGAGCTCCTGTAGGTAAAGATAAGAAGAAGGACTTTGGAACAATGTTCCAAATGTTCCTTTGGAACGTTTTAAGGAAAAATGGATGTGAATTTATATAAAGCCATTTCATACTGAAGAAATCATGATAGACTAACATCCATGCACTATGGCACAAGAGTAGTGGGGAGGAGTGGTGACCTTAGTGTCCTTTCTGTGATTTTCCTCTTCAGTTCAATTCAAAGTTAAACTTAAACCTATTCTGCTTTACTTGCATTATTACAACTAATATAACTTTTTTATTATAACCCACCCCTATCTCCATGAGTGGGATGTGTTCAAGGAAATGCTTCAAAAGCATTGATTTTTCCAAAAGGGACATACAGGAAGGAATTCATCCATTTGCTGGTGGCAGGCTATGGATGGTTTTCACTGAAACCAGTTTTTTAAATGGTTCTTGATATCAGTGTGGATCTTCTAGACTTAGTTGAAGATGATTGGGTTTTTGTTTGTTTTTCTCTCCTGAAACTTAAAGGAGCTGTAGGAACTGAAACTTAGAAATAATTGGCACTTACTTAGTGAGAAATCATTAGGGGAAGATGAGGACTTTTACAGAGGTAGAATAATGAAAAATTAAACTGTTATGCACTGGAAATATTTTGGGGAAGATTTAACAGATAAGGCAGAAATAAAAGAAAATATTTAAGAATTAAAGGTGACAAAAATAAAGGCAAATTATGCTGTTGTAGTAAGAAAGTTAAAAGACAAATGGAAGTGTTTATGCTTTACAAATGCATACTGACTTGAAATGAGAAAAAAGTGTTTTCTGCAAAATAGAGATGTGTCGTGGTTTAAGCCCAGGCCGTAAATCAGAACCACGCAGTCCACTTCCCCCCCCCCCTTTCTTCCCTCCGCTCCTGGAGGGACGGGGAGGAGAATCAAAAGAATGCAACTCCCACGGGTTGAGATAAGAACAGTTCAATAACTAAGGTATAACACAAACCACTACTGCTACCACCATAATAATAATGATAAAGGAAATAACAAGGAAGAGAATACAACCGCTCACCAACCGGTACCTCACCCCCACCCTGCAGTGCTCCAGCCCTTCCAGGAACTCTCAGTTCTACATCCTGGGCATGACGTGCTGTGGTATGGAATACCTCTTTGGTTAGTTTGGGTCAGGTGTCCTGTCCCTGCTTCCTCCCGGCTTCTCCTCCTCCCTGGCAGAGCATGAGACTCACAAAGTCCTTGCTCAGGGTAAACATTCTGACCAGCAACTGAAAACATCGGCTTTATCAGTATTATTCCCAGGCCAAAAGTCAAAACACAGCACTGCACCAGTAGAAAAAATGACTGCTACTGCTAAACCAGGACAAGATGATAAACTTGCTTTTCTTATTACTGTCACTAAACAATATCTAAACTTAAGTTTGCAGGGTATAATTGTCAGATTTCCATTTATGCTAGCTTCTTGTTCCCTTCACATTTCTGTTCCTGGGATCAACAAAAAAAAAAATGTTAATTAACCTTAGCAGCAAAGCAGTGTAAGACTGTGTTCTGAATTCAGAATGTCTTCTGGCAGGAGACTGCAATCTGCAGTAAATTGTAAGTAATGCTGGCCTGTCAATTAAACAGGACAAGACAGGAAAAGAGGGCAGAGAATCTTCGTATTGTTTTCATAAACTGAAAAGATCAACAACTCACGCAGAAATGATTGTCTGCATTACTGCCTGCAATTACTTTTAATGGGACTCTGATAATATCTGCATGCTGTGCCTATACAGTACTTGCAAGCCTGGGAGATGAAACAGCGTTTGTTCAGAGTTTTGAAAAAGATGAATCAAGGAGAGATGTTTCACTGCAAATTTGTAGGTATGATTCAGAAAGAAATGCGGAATGTCATTGTTCTCTACATTGTCTGAAAACAAGCACAGCAGACTTCTGAAATGGGCCGGAATTACTCAGACTATTATATTAAGCTTGGATAAGAACAGCAATGCTGTGCCTGGACTGGCCAAATAAAACTAGCATGACTGAAGACACTTCTATGTAATTGCTTTTTTTTTTTTTTTGATTTTGTAATCCTAGGCATTTTTATGCTTTTGAGCAGCTACCCAAATTCTAGGAAAGGAGGCATCATGCATAAAACCCCTGCCTTTCAATGGAGGGGAAATTTCAATACCAATGAAAAGCTTCATAAGGTGGATGAAGGTAAAAAAGACCTGTATGTTTCTTACCTTTTGCTTACTTTGTAGAAATGGTTTGTATTGTGACCCTTTTTTTGGTTTGGTTTGGTTTGGTTTGGCTTGTTTCAGGAGAATAGATTTTTCTTGATACCCTTGTAGTATTTAAAGGGTTTTGGTTTGGGATTTTTTTTATATCTCACTAGATTTTTACATGTTTTTCATAAGGAGTCAATGTTGCCTTGTTTGTCACCTGCTCTTGCAAAGTTCATACCAAGCAGAAAATGGAAAAATAACATTTTTAGAAATATGGTACCAAAATTCCAATGTTATTTGCAATATGTGGAGTCAAGAATAACTAGGGCATGTGAGAGTTGGTGGTTTTTTTGTTTTTTTTTTTCTGGAGTAAATACTAATTTAATTATAAGTTTATTAATTTATCAAATTAAATATACAATAATTAAAATTTAACAGCAAGCTAGAAAAAATTATAATCACCACAGGCCTCTGTGGTTTTCTAGTAATGAAAATTTCACAGACACAAGAAAAAGTTTATTTAAAAACAGGTGCACAAAAGGATAAAATTATGGATAGCATACTTCTCCATGAGTTAAATAAATATGTCCTAATGAATTTCAATGGATTTATTTTTCGCTGTGTTATTTTCTTCTTTATTCTACTGAGGTATTCTTGCTTAAAGAATCTACTGCTTCCTGTCCAAATCATCTAATAATTTTGCTAATTAATAATAAAAATATTTTTTTGTCCCAGTAATGGGAAGAATTTCAGTTCTAAAGCTGAAAATTATCAGTCTCAGTTCCATAGAGATATATTTCTCCAAGAAATTCAAATAAAATCCTATTTATTGACCAATGATGTGCTCTGTTGTCTCAAGGGTTTTATCTACTTACTATCAAAATCAAGTTTTTCCACCTTCTACTATTCTTTAAGGAACATATTTAGTTCCTGTGGGAAAGATGTTCAGTGTAAACAGAGTCTGCATAATATCCATGCACTGAATTTAAGATTTCTACTAAGAAAAAGATCTAAGACCTCTTTTACTGTTTGACTACTGCTAAAAACAAACTCTGCTTTTCATTACCAAGACTCTACCTCTGGATTCATATTAGAGGTACGAAGAGAAATTCTTTACCATGTAGTAACTGCAAACAAATACCTTCTGGCATTCACATGACCACCCCAATACCTTACCTTCCAGAAACAATTTGCTCATGCATTTTGCAAGAGCAAGGAAGCATGAAATGACTTGTCCCTAGCATCATAGCAATGTCAGGAGTGTTTTCAGCTCGTGCTAGGTCTATCGTTTGTATTACTGATAAAAGAAGCTGAACTACAACACCATCAACTCTTCCCCTAAAACTATTTACAATTGCCTGCAAACACTTGTGGTATTTTCTCACTCTTAACACAAAGGCGGACATTCTGCTTTATATAATTTTCAAGTTGCAAGTACTGCTGTCTTTCTCCAGTCATAAGGATGCCATCCAAAAACCACTGTGTAACAGCTACTCTACAGTGGTATGAAAAAATAAAATGTTGCATCCCTGCACCCCAGGGCAACAAGTTACACCAGAATAATCCTTTTAATAACTGATGGCAAGGAAGGGTGACCACCCAGCATCACGTTCTGGTAAGCTGGGACCAAGCTCAGCTAGCCTCTGTCCTCCCATGACGTGCTGAGTGAAGGAGGCATTGATCCATGTCTGAAGAAAGATTGATTGCTACTTTATAATCCTCATAAACTGCTGTTTCCCAGAGACTTTTGGAAGACTTTGCAGGGGCTTTTGTATGGATTGTGGAACCGCTCTGGTTTTGGACTTGACTTTTAAACTTGACTTTTGGACTCAGCACTGTTAACAGAGCCTGCTTCTGAGGGGAGCATAGACATTTGTTCAGTAAGCAGATCCCTACTGACTGAGCATACTGCACAACAGCTGGCTTCTCTCTCTTCCGAATCCAGTTTTGCAGCAGAATCCTGTAAACCTCCAGACCCGCATTTCCAATTATTGCCTAATGATCCCATATCTTCTGTCAGTTTCCAGAAGCCAGCAGACTGGCACAGGAGGGTATCCAAAGGCCCCAGTCTAACACAGATAGACTGCACTCAGCTTCCCCCACCTTTTGTCCTACTTTATTGCTACTAACTGAAGATGAATGATTTTTGAAATAAAGAGCATGGATAACACATTTCTTTAGAGAAATGGAAAGCAGCGGTCACATCGAAGAATTGAGTATCACAAATACTGAGATTTTCTTAAACTGAAAACCCATATGGTATGGCAAACTCTTTGGCAGTCATGCCTTTGTTCTGGCTAACTGAGAAACTGATGAAATGGTACATGTTTAATGATATTCCTATTTTCAAATCACAGTTCTAATGTTTTTCAGGGTAGTAACAGACTAAACTACTACTTTTAGCTACAACACTAGGTAAGGAGTTGTTTGGTTTGCTATGCCTAGAGATCACATGCTCTATGAATAAAAAGCACCTCTAGCATTGAAATAAAAGCAGCAAACCTTCAAAGTGTCTCATCATGTCCAGATATCTTATTTTCAAGTCAGCTGATCTCACCCTGCAGAGATGACATTTACTTACAATTAACTTAAAAAAACAGGAGATAAAAAAAAGGGTCTTCAAATCATATGCAACCTAAGTAAGAGAAGACATATACAATCCCTGCAGTCTTTCATATCAAATTATAAACTTACAGATACACAAACACTCGAACAAACATTGCCTACTTCGTACAAAATAAAATGAAAAGTAGTACAGAACTAGGAGAGGTAACTTGGAAAAACATTTGCGAAAGGCTTTAGCAACTCACTTTCAACACACTTGGTTACTAATAGTGCATTTATTTGCTGGCCACGGATGCAAATAGCAGCAGTCAGAAGCAAAGTGCAACAGGGAAGGCCAACTTTTAGGAGTTTTTAGGTCAGAAGGAAGAAGGATCATTTAGCACACACTACTCTGTATCCTGACTTTTGTACTTTTGATACTCTCTCTTCATGCTGTTCTCTTTTCAGCTATTAACTTAGCCCTGCAAAATTTCATCTTTACAGAGAATTTCACTATTTCTCATGATCTCCTAAATCTGAACATTGGTGAAATTTGTCTTCGAGCAGCATCTGATTCCAGATGTCTTAATGCCATAGCACCCAACAGTGGCCTCAGGAGCTTCCCGTTCACCACCAGTTACTTAAGCCCTTGAGGCATTTGTATGGACTCCACCAGAACCACATCCTGTGCTATTTCCCCTTATCTTGTTGGTGAACCCAGCAGGGCCTTCGTGAGATCATCTGACTCATTTACCTGTGGCAATGTCCTTGCACAGACATAAGAGCTCATGGGGGAGATCGAAAAGCTTCACCCTGAGGAAGAGCCATGCTACTTTTCAGTCACAGTATAAAAATGTACTTTTACACAATGAACCTTGGAAACAAGAGAACATCATGCATAATCACATCCCAAACCAACAGGTCATCACCTAGGGCCCAGTGCACTGTACACTAGGTTATGACATAAGGCACACCGGAATTTTATAAATCTTACTACAGAGAAATAAGATTAAATCCACTTACTTATAGAAATGTCTTTTCTCTAATTGTTTTGTTGGAAATTTAGCCCATTCTCTAAGCATTTTTAAGTAACTTCCTTCCCTATTCTCAGGACAAGAAAAATTGTTCATTGGAAAAAAGCAGGTGCTTGAGACAGTCAGGCCTGAAATACAGGTCAGCAGGCTTGAGCAGGAAACCAGAGCTAGGAAACTACTGAAACTATTTGTGCAGGGAAAAACCTGTAAGATTACACAAGTTTAGGATTAACCATTGATCACAGAAGTCAATTTTACCCCTTTCCCTTCAGTGGTCTGGAATTTTACTTCTACTGTACACAGGAGAAAATAGCTATCTATACATTTTACTTATTACCAGCAAATTTCTATAAAACAACATAAACTAAGTGCTCTGACTTACTCTTCTCTGAACTAGACTTGTCTGTTAAGCAACACTAACTGTGCATGCATACCCCAGCCCATTTTTGTTGAGTCATAGAATAGTTTGCATCCCTACATCTAAGCTTTTCATCCCACAAAATGAGAACAGCATTCTCCATATAATCTATTAAAAATGGTCCATGGCCTGTGCCGTTCCCTAAGCCACCTTTAGCCTTGCATGAAGAGCACATGTTGACCACTAAAACTGTACTAAAGAACATGCTAATGATTCAACAGAATTAGGATCTGCTTACATGTATCATGACCTTACTTAATGGACATCCACCCTACCATGGACATAGCCAAATGGACCCCAAGATCATGAAGTCCAGCTGCTGCCCGAATACAGCAATTGCATCTTACAATACTCTTATTTAACTCATATGTCTGCATTTGAAAAACTAGTGTGGGCTTTTCTCTCTCTGCTGAAATGGCCAGAGTCTTGGATTACAAAAACTGTCTTCTTCCTAGAGGAAGCATCACAAGGCTTTCAAACTGTACAAACTCTACAGTTTATGACCAGATAGCTGTTTAAAGTGGAAAATGCAAACCACAGAAGTCTGAAAACAAGACCACAGCCAGCCTGTGGGGGAAAGGCATGTCCTTCCTTCCAATCCTGTTTTCCCAGGGAGCCGTAATTTGCAGCTTCTGGGCCTGTCTGTGAGTCTGTTCCTTGCAGAAAGTAGCCACTTGCTTCTCTCTTATAGTCTGACCCCGTGCCGCAAGCTCCCTGCCTGCTCTGCCTTCCCTTCCAACCCCACCTGCCACATCTTGGCTCCAAAAGCTCCTCCTGAGTGGAAGGGGAGGGGAAACCTCCCCGTCTCTGCAACAGCTTTGCCCTGCCAGCCAGCATGGGACACCTAAACAGTCTTCCAATGCTGCCCAGCAACATGCTTTTTAAGAAAATACATAAGAATTAACAGAGTAATCAACCATAGCCTCTGTTGCATACCCCTGTGTCTCATCTGCAAGGCTGCTCCAAAGCCTCACTTCTTTCCTAGTTAATCAAGTTCTACTGATCAGCCTAAGGTTAATTCTTAGCTCATTCACATCTACGTGTTTTTTGTGCCAATTCTATGTACCAGGTGGAGTATAAGGGCCAGACACTCCACAAAACTCATTCCCTGGAGTCTTACATTGCTATGAAAATCTCTGTATGCTGAAAACCAGTTGCAATGATTCCACCAAATCTCTGAATTTAAATAGATCTCATTTTTTTGTGAAGTCCTCCAAATGTGTCATTGGCAGAGGAACTTCAGGGCCCCCAAGCAGCAGTCAGCTGCTAGGCTGACTTTGAGCTATAGCAAAGCCCACTGCAGAGAGATGTCTATGGAGGAAAGGCCAATAACCTGGTCTGGAAATTCCACAGTGTGGATCCACACAGATTTACCAGCTTGGACCTGTTTTCACTTAAATTAGTACCCAGTTAATGCAACCTTCCCTGGGCTTAATAGCCTGTGGAAGAAGTGGTGAACATGCCTTCCTCCTCCAGGGCTATTTCTACACTGCACTGCCTACTAACTCAGCTATGGCTTAGATGGCCGCAAGCAGCACCAAGGGCCACCTTGTCTCTTTCCCAAGACCAAGGAAGAACAGGTGATCAGGCCAAATGATTCATCCTTCTGTCTCTTCAGATTAACTGGATAACTGACTCTGCACCAGCTAACATAGTAAGTGTTGATGCCATTTAGCAAAGGTGGTGGAAGCTGGGAGGATGAATTTAAGAATTCCAGTGTGAAATAGAAAAAGATGTGTCTGTAATGATCTTCTGGAAGAAGAAATGACATTGAAAACTCTTTCTCATGCTTCTGCATAAACCAATGCATAATGAAAAGCATTCATAGACAGCTTTTAAATTATTTTAAGCTTTAGTGCATACTGCCCTAAAGATACTTTAGTATATCATGGCACAAGTTTGTTGCCCATGACATTTATTTAAATTCCTACAACATGACACCTTGACATAGTGTCTGCAGTGTGATTCAAGAATGGAACAAGATGCAAACAAATGTTAATGCGCCATATGCAAACAACACTTAAATTTGCTGTTGGCAGCATGATTCAAAGTGTTATTCAAGAAACTTCCAGCCACGACCCTTATTAAAAATGTCTGCAATGAAGTACTTGAATTTATATGAAAAGAAATAAATCTGCAAGCTTTTTAAAATGATCTTTGACTGGGATATGCTTAAATTTTTTTGCTTATTACTACTGACACCAGCATACACCTCTTAAACGTGATAAACCCGACCTTTATTAATTAAGTATTGAATCATATATTTCATACTATGAACAAGATGGACTTCATCCATTATGATAGATTAAGGAGAGGAATTACAATTTTGCTTTTCATTTCAGAATTTTACATCAAAGTTGAGAAAAGTTAGCTCAAAAGAGAAAGAACTACAGTAAAATCAGCCATAATCCTTGTAATAACTTTATGCTGAAAGGACTTTTTGTGCAGGAGATATCACCTAAACCAACACACTGCTGTAAGATGTCTGACTTCAGATGAAAGTACATCTCAGGAGAAAACTTGTTGCAACTGTACAATATGTCTTGAAATAGAAAAACTTGTTGCAACTGTACAATATGTCTTGAAATAGAAAAAAGACCTAACATGTTAGTATGGCCAGCAGAATACATGTTCTTCAATGCTTTCTTATAAGATGGAATCAATTCATTCTGATAACCTCAAATAACAACATAAATCAAAGTCTACAGTATTCAGTGTACTGAATGATAAACTATTAAGACAGATTTCTGTGGAAATTGCTTGTAGGGAAGATCTAGCAGTTGTACCCTTCTTTTCATGTTAAGCAGCGATGGAGAGGTCCCAAATATGCTCAGCCCTGTCTCTCTTCTGGCAGTGAGGGTTATTACCACACCCTTAATATGCATTTTGCTAATTGTATGTGGTGTAATACACTGCAATGGCCAGATACCTACCTTCTGATGTCATCAAAACAGAAGATTTCAGTGACATGGTTTAGTGTGTGCTGTGCTTGCCCATGCATGGCAGGGGGTTGGAATTAAATGATTTTAAGGTCCTTTCCAACCCTAACTATTCTATGATTCTATGATTGTCAAGATTGAAAGCAAATGATAACTTTTTTTCCCAATGGCTTTTGATGACAGTATAGAATCATAGAATAGTTAGGGTTGGAAAGGACCTTAAGATCATCAAGTTCCAACTCCTGTACCATAGGCAGGGACACCTCCCACTAAACCATGTCACACAAGGCTCTGTCCAACCTGGCCTTGAACACTGCCAAGGATGGAGCATTCACAACATCCCTGGGCAACCCATTCCAGTGCCTCACCACCCTCACAGTAAAGAACTTCCTCCTTATATCCAGTCTAAACTTCCCCTGTTTAAGTTTGAACCTATCACTACACTTGTCCTATCACTACAGTCCCTAATGAATAGTCCATCCCCAGCACCCCTATAGCCCCCCTTCAGATAGTGGAAAGCTGCTATGATGTCTCCACGCAGCCTTCTCTTCTCCAGGCTGAACAGCCCCAACTTTCTCAGCCTATCTTAATACAGGAGGTGCTCCACTCCTCTGATCATCCTCGTGGCCCTCCTCTGGACTTGTTCCAACAGTTCCATGTCCTTTTTATGTTGAGGACACCAGAACTGCACACAATACTCCAAGTGAGGTCTCACAAGAGCAGAGTAGAGGGGCAGGATCACCTCCTTCGACCTGCCGGTCACGTTCCTTTTGATGCAGCCCAGGATACAGTTGGCTTTCTGGGCTGCGAGTGCACACTGAAGCCGGCTCATGTTCATTTTCCCATTAACCAACACTCCCAAGTCCTTCTCTGCAGGGCTGCTCTGAATCTCTTCTCTGCCCAACCTGTATCTGTGCCTCAGATTGCTCCAACCCAGGCGTAGGACCTTGCAGTTGTCATGGTTGAACTTCATAAGGTTGGCATCAGCTCACCTCACAAGCGTGTTACGGTTCCTCTGGATGGCATTCCTTCCCTCCAGTGTATCAACTGAACCACACAGCTTGGTGTCATTGGCAAACTTGCTGAGGGTGCACTCAATCCCACTGTCCATGTCACCGACAAAGATGTTGAACAAGACCAGTCCCAACACCGATCCCTGAGAGACACCACTCATTACCGGTCTCCAGCTGGACATTGGGTCATTGACCACAACTCTTTGCGTGCGGCCAGCCAGCCAGTTCTTTATCCACTGAGTGGCCCACCCATCAAATTGATGTCTCTCCAATTTAGAGACAAGGATGTTGTGTGGGACAGTCTCAAACGCTTTGCACAAGTCCAGGTAGATGACGTCAACTGCTCTGCCCCTGTCCATCAGTTCTGTATCCCCATCGTAGGAGGCCACCAAATTGGTCAGGCAGGATTTCCCCTTAGTGAAGCCATGCTGGCTGTCACCAAGCACCTTGTCGTTTTTCATGTGCCTTAGCACACCTTCCAGGAGAATCTGCTCCAAGATTTTACCAGGCACAGAAGTGAGATTGACTTCATCCTAAAGAAAGAATCTGATAGCTGTGGTTAGAAGTGTAGTCAAATGTGCAGTCTTCCAAGACAGCTATACATAAAATCTTCTACCTCATCCACACAAATGCTGGGGTAAAATCATTAAGAAATACTTGATATGTGTGGCTGGTCTTTGCCTTTTTCCTATTCCCAGGAATATCATTTCACATTTAGCACACATTCATTTCTCAGTGTTTTCCCTCCCATATTTGCAACAGCACCATTTTTTTTCAAACCACCCCTTTTTGCTTGTCTTAGTTGGCAGCTCCGCTTGCCCTGCCTTTTGGGGCCCCCCATGCACCCAGGCCCATCCCTAGCTATCAGAGTAACAGCGCAGTTCTGCCTCATCCCTTCTGCAAAGAGCTGCACATCACTTGGCTTTCAGGCCATCAAGCAAGGGCTTGAACAAGCTTTAGAAATAGCAGCCTTTGAAGCCTTGTGCAGGAATCAGAGTGTCACTGAAAAGAAAGAAGTGTGACCTCCTTCAGCCTCTCACCCTGTGGGCATCAGACCAGAACATGCATTAGCCTTAAGACGTATTGAATTAATTTGTACAATTGTGGCAGATAATGATTGCATGGTGCTTTCTGTACATTGTACTTGAGATACCCTAAAGCAATACACATGTTCTAACATAATCTGTACTTTTAGAGACAGTTTCAAGAGCCTGTGGTGTATCTAGTCTCTATCATGCCAGTTAGTTAGGAACAGATGGACAAAGCTTGCAGGAGTTCCCTATTGTCTTTCACCCAAGCAATATACATCAGATCTCACTATTCTAGCAACAAACTGTCACATGCAACAAATACCTTTCATGCCTGTAACTCCAAATTTTATTAAAATAGGTGAAGGATAAAAAACAATTAACCAAATTGCAACTCAAACATCTGATTACCATGACCGATCTCATCTCCCATATAATTTTTCTAAGTGATCTGAGACCCCTGTACACATTAAACATGCCTGTTTTATGATCCCCCAGTCTTTGGGAAGGCTGTTCAAACAATTCTTCTATTGGACTATATATTGGACTATATATATATTGGACTCTATATATATATTGGACTATAATTCTTCTATTGGACTTCTATTTGCATGGTGTGATAAGCAAAGTAGGTAGTTTTCATAGTCATTTTCCATTATGCAAAGAGAGGAGGTGTTTCCTGTTCAGTGGGTAGCATCCTTCCCATTCATCTCTCACAAAGCTCACCTCAAGACCTATGTGAGTTGAAGGCATGGGAAGTTACTTCCCACACCACAGGTAAGTGGGCAGATAAGTCCCTTCACCAGATGTGGCCTGCATGGACTGGAAGACAAGTGACCTGGATCCCATTCTCGCTGGCTATATTCAGCTTTTGTTCAAACTTCATACTTCCGGCAAGTACTGTTGTTTGGTTTTAACACAGCCAAGTGGGTTTTTTTTTTAACACAGCCCAAGTTCCATTGAACTTCACATTGAACCAGCTCTTTGTGCACACACTTTTATCTTTAGTTTCTTCCCACCGGATGCATGGACTGGTGGTTTGATCAAGGATTTTTCTGATTGGAGACAGACAAATACCCTTGAAAGCCTCACTTTTCACCTGAAAAAAAGCAGGAAACAACCTTTTGCTTACTGAAGCTGAGGAAAAAATTAATAGAATTGATGAAAGCAGTGGAAAACTATTTCCATGAACAACTGTTTCTTCATATCACTTCTCATGAAACATTTCATTAAGCTTATTTTTGTGGCCATGAAGGAAAGGTGGATGTCCAAAGATTTCTGCTTATATTAGAGGATTTGTTGTAGAAAGGACAAAAAAATACTACTGCTTCTCACTTACTTAGTTCAACTCTTGAAAAGCCTATTTTTGGATTTCCGATTAAAGTCTCCCTAAAGTTCTTAATCTGAATCTTTCTTTCTTCTTGAGTTGCAGTTACTGTTCTCCTTATTTAAAAGAAATGCATTTAAAATTATTCCACTGTTTCAGAACAAAAAAAAAGAATCTGATGTTTTGGAGATAAATACCTAAAGTGAAATACTGCCTCTCTGCAAGTTAGTGGGAATTCTATTGAGTACAAAAGTCATCACAAACAGGTAAATGAACAAAGGTTGTTTGAAACTCATCCCTCAGACAGATCCAGAGGAGCCCTCTTCTGAGCCTGCTTTTCAGTCTCCAGCGTCAGGAAGAGAGGCTGATGCCCTTAGGGACAGAGTATCTCAAGTACCTTTAAGTGAAAATGGCAAGAAGAGAGATTACCTTCTGAATGCTGTGTCTGAACATACACAAATATTTGTTATTCCCATTCTATGCAGTCTGGGATTACAGATTGCACACTTTAATCTTACTTGGTTCAATTTTTCTTACTTAAATCCAGGTTGTTGCCAAAATAACCTACCATGAAAATTCCTTCATCCTGTCTGTGTCTCATTATTGCTGTTATCTCTCTGTTCCCTTCTGAGGACATGATGCATTTTCTCTCCACTAAATCTGAACAATGATTCAACCTGCAATGATGACACAAAGCTAGAAAATTATTTTTAAAACCCATCCTCAATAATATATACAATGAAGAGGTCTCTAGTAGATGTAAGAAGTCAAGGGCACAGAGAAGCTGTCCACCTGGCAGTCAGAGGACCAAGCTCATTCCCATTTAACTACAAAATGCTTTCAACGCGTTAGAAATTCTACAAAAATCAGTTAATATAAACTTTAACAAAAAGCTAAAAACAGTCTGCTTATGGCATTGCTTCTATTTCCATTCCACCAGGCTCTGGGGTTTAGTACTTGGTTTCATAATGTTGTTGGGCTGCATCAATTAAGTTGCACTCTTAGAATGAGAATGTTTGTCATCAGTGTCAATCAAAAGGTAATTTGAGATGTGTTCTGCCTCTTTAAAATATATCCAATCAAATATACACAACACAGTACCATTTTTTCTTATAATTTTCCTGAATTCCCTTTACCACCCATGAACATTTGTAAACATCTAAAATTATCTTATATTTGGTAATGACTATGAGCTTCCCCTTTTGAAGATAAGCCAGCAACAGGATCCTAAATCTAATTTGGGTTTCTTTCCTCGTCCAAGAATATTGTAAACAGTCAGTTTCTTCTCATGGGAAATCAGTTTAAAACGAGCAACTGCAGAGGAATTCCTTTCAGACACGTAGAAAAGTGTTCTGCAGAATGAAAACAGCAGCCTCACTTTTCTCTTGGCTGGAAGGTAATGGAGTTCGAAATGCATGAATAAAGTGCTTGTGAGAGCTCAGCCAACCAAACTCATATTCTATCCTCCACAGTTAGGACTATGTCTGAGGGAAAGCAGGTCAGATCCCTCAGTCCCTCTGGCAGGTGAACAACTTATTCCATCCTTTTTCTCTTGTTTGTTTTGAAATCAAAAGGAAAGATTTTCTGAGAGAAAGCTGGTTGTGTATGCATTAATCATAGCCATTTGTGGAGGAATCTCCTCCTAGGCTATACAAAGAAAGGAAAAGCAAGCACCTGCTTCAGGAAGCAAGCCCTTAGCGAGATACTGCAAAGACAAGTCAAGGCAAACAGTTGACTTGCTAGTGAGGGTAGGCCAAGGAAGACCATGCCGTAATGCACTCCAACAGTAGGATGTGGAGGAAGCTATGTAGAGCAAGACTTTTCAGAATATTTCAGCACATAAAGATGCAGTCAGAAGCCACTGGGACTTCCCAAACTTCTGGAGCAACTCCGGTGCTTTACACCCTATTATGGTTTTACCCCAGCTGGCAACTAAAGTATCACAACAGCTGCTCTCCCGCTCTCCACCACACTCTGGTAGGATGGGGAGTAGAATTAGAAGAGGTAAAAATGTGTGGGCTGAAGTAAGAACAGTTTAATAATTGAAATAAAGTAAAACATAATAGTAGCAGTAGCAATAGTAGTAGTAGAAATACTAATAGGAATAAAATCCCTGGAAGACAAGTGATGCACAATACAATTGCTCACCGCTCACTGTATGAAACCCAGCCCATCCCCAAGCAGTGATGAGTGGCTTCCGGCCAACTCTCCCCTGTTTATACACTGGGCATGACATGCTGTGGTATGGAATACCCCTTTGGCTAGCTTGGATCAGGTTTCCTGTCTCTGCTCCCTCCCAGCTTCTTCTGGATCTGATAGAGCATGAGAGACTGAAAAGTCCTTGACTTCAAGTAAGCACTACTTAGCAACAACTAAAACATCAGTGTATTATCAACATTATCCTCTTACTAAACACAAAACATAACACTGTACCAGCTACTAAGAAAAACATTAACTGTATCCCAGCCAAAACCAGGGCACACCAGCTTTCTCGAAATCCCTCTCATTCTCATGATGCTTCAGAGCTTGCAAATCTGACTGATCATCTGAGTATTAAATACCCCACAAATGGCCAGGGCTGTGTGGGAAAGAGGTGTTCCTAGAAACCTTCCTTAGATATAGAGCAAAGTTAATGGGCCAAATTGCAGCAGCATCACGGCAGCTATCTCAGCCAGGTACCTCCTTCTGAGCCTATTGCCATGAGCTTTGTATGTTGTGGCAGGTGAGGGTACATGTTCAGAGGACTTGTAAAAGTGCTATCAGTCCCTGAAGGGAGTGAGAGGAAGGCAGAGCACCAGAAGAAATGTAGGTCTTGAGTAGGTATCTGCAATTTAAAAGTTAAAAATTGAAGCTAAACTAAACTGAAAAGCTCAATATACCTTGCTAAGCTCAAGAGTTCTGGGTATTACACACTTTCACACATCACACACAACTGTAGTCACATACCTTCTAGCAGGAAACAGAGCATACTAAGTGCTGACAGCCTCATTATTTATTGCCTGCACATAATTTTTTCCATTCACTGTTCCATCTTTCTATTATGTCACTCTTGCTCACCTTCATTTTTCCCTTTGGCTTCCAAACATGGTTTTTTGCCAGTACCATAAAGCATCCAGAGGACTTTAAGCTTATAATAATATAGTGAATAGTATTAATGTTACGGGTTGGCAAAATGATTCAAAATACGTTCTTGGGGAGCAAGAAGAGGTGCATTATCTATCATCATAACTGACAACTACTCTCACCTCAAATCTCCTGACTACTAAGATGGATGCCACCACATTATAGCCCTTTGGAACCCCCATCCCGCCACCCTGCACCGACCACAATGGAGCATCTTGCAGCACTGCTGGAAAACCAGAGATTCAGTTTTCACTTGGACTTCAAAATGCCTTTAACCCATCACAGCTGCAGCCTGGAACTCAGAGCAAGGTAGGAAATGTCTCACACATTCTCATTTTTAGGACAATTTAATGTTGCTCTTTTTTTTTCTTTTTTTTTTTTTTTTTTTTCTAAGAGATGAGTTTGAAGGTGCCCTTGTAATTGTGCATGGTCACATATAACCACTGTTTCAAGACTGCTGTGGTTTCATATTACCATTAATCAATGCAACACATATTAACTAAGTATTTCTTTCTGCTCTTGCATGATTTATTATGTCTTCGTTCATTAATGTGTTTGATCAGAAAACTAATTAAACAATGAACTGTGACTGCAACACGTACTTCGCATCAATTATTAAAAGCCGATTTCTTGGAATAAAACTGTGGTAATGAATACATGAGTTACCATGGGTTACACTTTATTTCAAATTATCTGAACTGTTATTAGCGCTTATCCTTGGCTTTTCCATTTATGAGCAAACTAGATGTGACACTTAAAGATAAGCATATTAAGTTTGTTTCCAACACTGATACTTTGAATATTGGCAAGTAAGGAGTGAGTTCCTAGACCTGAATTACTCCACAGGTATGTTCTGTATTTACCATCTGCTTTTTTGAAACAATGTAAGGCCTTGTTTGTCACCTTCATTACCAGTCACTGAATATACTCATACCGTATCTGGAAGATGATAGTAATGTTTCTATGGATAAAGCAAGATTTATTTCCCCTTACAGAATTTTAACTAAACAGATATCAAAACTAATTACTTACTTGTTCTTCAAAATGCATTCTTCCTGCACCATTGTAGTTCATTTTCCCATGGTTTATTCAGCTTGGTTTGTGCTAGTCAGATTACCCAGGTGTTAGTTATTCAGATCTTACGTACAGCAGAGCTGCCTGTGGTGAGCACTCACATTCCACCTTCATGTACTGGGGCACAAGCCTACATTTGTTTCCCTCATGGTTATTTATGAAGAGTCTCTCATATATTTGTGTAGTGGAAGAATAAAAAAAAAAAAAGGCCAACAGTAACTATCCTATACCGCTAAAGAGGGAAGCACTTAGTATCACTTTTCATTAAATGCCACACTGCTATTTAAAGCTTCCCTCGCTATCATAAGTGGGCATTGAGACAATAATCCAGCAGCCACTTTATTTCATAAGCTTGATGGATTCCTTAAACCTGGGACCCAGATTGTTTGAGAAATACTGCATCCCTAGAACCATGCATTCATACTGGCCTTATAAAAATATACAATTTCGAGAAGCAATTTCTCCTGTTCAATTCACTCTAGCTTCAGTCTTCTGCACCATCAGGAAGTACTTGGAGCGAATTTCCTCAGTTACAGTTTCAGATATTGCTCAGATCATCTCCCATATGTGGCTGGCCACAGCTGATGAGCTTCTCAACCAGCAGGACATCTGAAGGAATACATTTCTATGATGGGTTTTAGCTTGTGCCAGAGGAAGTGATGTTTCTGTGAGCAGTAGTTTACCACCTTTCTGGAAACAAGCTTACTGTTGCCATCTGACTTAGAAAAGGTACACCTGTTTCCATCTGGATGAGTTAGTAAGTTATGTGCCTGCACCTATCCTTCACCTGTAGCTGACAACCACACATCATGCAAATCCCTGCACATTATTGAGAAAAAGATAAACAATAAGAAATCGGAGGTTTTCATAGTCAGTGTGCATTTGTTACAAGTTCTGTGTTCCTGAACAGACCTCCACTTTCCCCACCACTGTCAGCTGGCATAGCAATGATCCTCTTCTAAATAACTACTCACTGTCTTACCATCTCCTGCTTTCCTTTCTTAAACTGGTGTCTCACTAACAGAAAGGTGTATCTGTCTTCTTTCTTGACTTATGAAGAAGCCAGAGCACACATTCCCTATGTGTGCAAGAAGTATGTAAGAGTCCATACCCGCTTCTGGAAGTGCTAAAAAGAAATGGGTCATCATTTTGAATAAGGTAAGGATTCTGAATTGTTTTTAAATTCATTGATACATTTTGGTACTACTCCCACAACTGTTAAGTTCTTTCCCATTATGAATTTACAAATATGTATATTCTACACATATTTTCAGTATCACATGAAAATTTTAAGAAGGTGCAATCAATAACACAGCTCAGCCAAGTCTTTATTGGCTGAGAAATACAGGCTTTTATGCAAGATTCTCTAACAGTTTTCTACATTAGAATCATAGAATCATAGAATAGTTAGGGTTGGAAAGGATCTTAAGATCATCTAGTTCCAACCCCCCTGCCATGGGCAGGGACACCTCACACTAAACCATGTCACCCAAGGCCTCATCCAACCTGGCCTTGAACACTGCCAAGGATGGAGCATTCACAGCCTCCCTGGGCAACCCATTCCAGTGCCTCACCACCCTCACAGTAAAGAATTTCTTCCTTAGAAATTAAGCTACAGAATGTAGGCACTGGGGTGTTTTGAAGCATTCTAATGTGCTATAACATTTTTAAAGATTATGTTTTACACTGCCAGATAAAAATACTGCTTCATATCAAAAGATTTACTTTAGTCAACCTAGTTCACATAATCTGCAGCCTGCAGTATGGGAAATATATTATACAAGCTTTGCAGGCTGACCAGAGCTTGGTACATCCTCACAGCTCTCTGATTTTGTATATTCTAGGAGCTGTCATTAATTATTCTACAGATAAAAGGACACTATTATCTGTAGGAAAAAAACCAAACCAAACAACAACAGAAAAAAGCCCCAAACAAGCCACAAAAAACCACAACAACATAATGCAAAAAAAGCTCTAACCTTTCTGCACGCAAAACACACAATCCTTTTACTCAAGAAAGATAATTTAAGGACAGTATTAGCCTTTACCTGAGATAAAGACTTAGAAGCAAGCTGCTAAGAAAAATTAGCTCTGATAAGTAAGCAGGCAAGCCTCTACCTGACCCTCAGCACTCTCATTTGTTCCACCTTCCCCACAATCTGCTGTGACGCTAACTAACATTCTCATTCTGATATATCAGCTCCCAACCTTGGGCTAAGCTTTCAGGCAGTCATGCCATTTGAACACCATTGGCATCATACTTCAAAAAGTTGCTTTCTGTTATCTCAGGCATTTTGTGAAAGTCTGATTGTGGATGTTTTTCCCAAGTGGGTTCTGGAAACCGAACGCTTTGTTTTATGATGTGCCAGCTTAGCTACAGCACGCACTCTCTGTGCAGCATCTAGAAAGGGATTTTAGCTTTTTATATGTTTTAGAGCTCATTCAGAGCTCAGAGGCCACAGATTTGCTCACTGTCCTACAGTGTGTGTTTCTCCTAGGGGCAATGCTGGAGTCCCCTTTACATGTCATCTATTTCTGCCTTTACTGCAGTGCCCAAGTTGCCTTTATTGCAGTTCAAAGCATGGGCCTTTAGAACTAAAATAATTTCATATTGTCCTGTCATTGTCCAACCTTATTGAACTATTTAAACTTACAAAGTGTTTAAGGCTCCCCTGGGATATGGTAGAATAAGGTGAACAGTGTTTCAAGGGAAATTCTAATGCTGAATATTTAGTGCCCTTATTAAGATTTGGCAACAAATTCCCAAGCTACAAATGGAATGGAGAATGACATTATATGGAAAAAAAACCCCAGCCCTTTCGGGAAAGGCCACATGTAGAGTGCTTCTGCCATGCCAGTTGCCCCAGAAGAAAATCTGCTCCAGAAGCTTGTCCCCATAGGAGCATCTTCCTGTTCAAGCTGTTTTAACTCAGTAGGTTTTTTTCCTAGATTTTGTTTCTTTGCCAGTGCTCAAGCTGACCATGCAAGAGCTGAGTACCCAAACCCACTAGAACAGGTTATTTATCCTTCCAGTGTCCTAAAGAAGAGTTTCCAACTTGCTAATAGAAAACCACAGGTGGAATGCGGTTTACATTTCCAATTGCATTTTGCTAATTACTGCATCAAATTGAAGCTGGTGAAACAAAGGTAAGAGGATTTTTAAGACCTATTTACTATGAAGAGTGGTTGGAGAGAGACTGCTAAATGTGAAAAAGCAGACACTGCTAATTTGCTAAGCATTGCTTTCAGACAACTGCTTGATAAGTCCTTTTTTTTCCCCATAGCATTTGCCAAGGAGGTTTTAAACTACAGTGTTTCTGCCAGTGGTAACTCATCTTGTCACGAAAGGGATAGGCTGCTTGGTTTCTGTCTAGGTATGGGATATCCCTCCAGGGTGTTGAATTATCTGTGCAGCTGAAGAGCCATGGATTTCAACAATCTCCCATACCTTTCCTATACTATATGTATCAGGAAGAAAGGGAAGTGTCTGCTCACTGTTCACTGCCTACCTGTCGGCTAATTCTTTGTCTCTAGAGACCAGTGGCTCAAAACTACAGTAGACTTGCTGCTTCTCAGAGTTACTCGTGTCGTGTAGCAGTCTGGCTCTCAGTTTGCACCAGGGTGGCAAACCAAATGTCTGTGCTTTATTTTTGCCTCTGATACAAAGTACTGCTTGTGCACAAAGACAGGCAGCCTTCTGTCACTATACAGGAGACATCCAGGCTCACTTCAAAAAACCAAAACAAAACCAAAAAAAGCCCAATTTTACATGGCACAGACTTATTTGCAGGAACATGAAGATCCCATAGATAAAACCCAGCTGCTGTACATTGATATTTCAGGCTTCAAAGAGCTCTTCTTCATCTACATTGAGCCACCATTACCGTGAAATTCCACACTGGGAAGCTTTAGATGGATTGCTTATGCCTTTCCAGTGTCCTTTTAGTTCCCACATCCTTCTGTACTACATGAAGGAAAAATGTGCCAGTGGGGGGGGAGGGGGGTGATTAGGTTTTCTTCAAAGGATTAAAAAAAAGTAACATTCTCCAAGAGCAGCATTTTCTCACACATTGAATTATCCTGAAGCATTTCTACTGCAAGTATGACTCTAATTAGACTTTGCACTTTCCAAGTCATTACCTCTCTGGTGGCTACTCAAGCATCATTGAAGGCAAAAAGCAGATGTTGCTGGGTAGTGCCTGCATTCTTGAACACAGGCTTGGTCCCATTCTTCTTACCGTGGTGCAATCAGGAGTAATGTATGCTTTTGTCTCTCAAGTAAAAGTGCAAGCTTTCATCCTAATGAGCAGTGCCAGCACTCAGGGAAGTGTTTTTCATGCAGACCATTTTATCAGCCATTTTAAAAATGAAAGCCTAGCACTTGAAAGTAAGTGTTATAGGAAGACCTGTTAGACTAGACATAAACTTAGAAACCGAGAATAATTTCTAAAGCCAAACAGACTTTATTTGACCCAAACCAACCAATCCCCTTCTCTATCACTTCTGTGCGCTTCTGTAACATGCTCAGAGGCCTGTGTATCCTGAAACACATATAAGTTAAATACGTATAATGCCATCACACAGTTGCTGGAATTATTTAGACAACAGAGAATGAAAGGCCAAACTAAAGATGACTCATTCTAGGGTGCTGAAACTGCAGTGTGGAGAATTTTAAGTAGATATCCACTGCAGGAAGAAACCTGTCTCTTGAGAATTGGTCTTTCACCCTGATGTTAACTTTTGAGGCTGACAACGCCACAAAAAACAACAGTGTATTTTCTGGACCTAGTAGGTCTGACTGGGGTACTGTCTGTCCTATCTGGTCCTGGGCAGGGGGATGATGTTTCTGTCCTGGCTGCATATGAAAAAACAGAGAAGATTTTTCTCTGGCACTTGCTACCACCAGGAGCTGAGAAGAAAAAGGCCATAAGGAAGACAGACATATTTTGACAAGGGGCATTTCAGGTCGTTAAGGTAAGATGACATGAATGCATGAACGCCCTGTATACTGTGAAGTGTAATGTAATTTTTCTTGGGTATATGGCAGGGTATAGCTTTGCCTCTGCTACTGTATTTCACTAAGTTTGAATGACCAAAAATTTTCAAAGCAAATGTGAAGCGCCTGAAATCATTTGGCCAAATTATGAGGTTTTGTTCTAGTTCATTTTTCTTATACTTTCAGGGAAAATATTTGTTATGTAAAATTTGCTCAAAGAATTAACTTCAGTTACCCTCACCAGGTGCTTCTAATAGGTTGCCAGATTCTTCTAATATGTACTTCAAATTTTCTTTACAATCTCAGATTCAGAGAATTAATTGCAAACATTCCAGGCATCTCTTCCCGTTCAATGTTCAGGAAATCTGTGTTTCCCCTGAGTGTTGTACTGAAAATACACCTGTCAAAGGAAAAAGGAAGTCCATACAGGTTAGTAGGTGCTTATGGCATTGTCAGTTCTACAGGGCTACAGGGTTAAGCGTTGAAGTCTGAACACGAATAGTAGCAAGAAAAAAGAAAAACTTTAAATATTTTCCTCAGTATTTTCTTTGTACCTCTACAATTTTTGCAGCCCCTCATAAATTAGTCTTCTTGGTTCTCTGTCAATTCATTTTGTAACTATACTGCAGTTACTATAACTACAGCTACTGTTACAACTCACCAAAGGGCAATCAAACAAGAATTAAGAATGAAAGTTTCCAGTGAAATGCAGCATCAAGAACTTCTCATGCAGGCTACTGCCAAAGGTAATTCTGAAGGCTCTCTTGTCAGTAAATGCTTCACAGCATAATAAAATGAAATTGTTTAAGGCAGGCAGTCACAGGCTGTAAAGGATATCACATATAACACAATGACATTTAAAGAGGCTTCAGAAGTTCTGTAACTGCAACCTGTATCTAAGTCATGGCATTATGTGTCAAACTTTCAGCTGTGCATTTTGATTTTTTGCTTCAATGTGACATTAACTCCCTTTGGCATCTTTCGAAATCATAAATCCATACAAATCAAAAGTTTAAATATTGTCAAGATAAATAAAAGTGCAATGATGTGCCTGGAGGGACTCTTAAGGTCTTTGATTCCTTTTAGAAACTTTGTCACCAAGCTGAGAAGAGGTTGGCATGATTTTCCCGCTTCTCATGGAGATAGCTCAGTGCTGAATACTGCCAGAACTGAAGCTGCAGGGACAGGAAATGAACTGGTTAGTTCAGTGTGTGTCATTCTTCCACACCACTCATCTCAACTGCTTTATATTGTTTGAATATTAGCAGTTCTGCACAAGACAACAGGAATAAGAATGAAAAACATAAGGAGAATACCTCCATTTTGCCCCCACAGCTTCAATTTTCCCTGTACCATGTCACTACCTTCCTACCTTGTTACTGTCTAGCAACAAGGTGGAGGAGCTTGCTGCAGGATTGGAAACACTGCCTGCTACTCAGCCTTCGGGAGTTTCCCTGTCAAGGGATCAAAAGCCTACATATTGCAATTGTTCCTTCACTGAAATGCCAACTTTTTTGTTTCAATTTATTTCTCTGAAAAGGTGGGATATCTAAAGAAAACATCTGCATAAAGAAAAAAAAAAACAAACCAAACACACAGAGCGGGGAGAGACCACTAATCAGCTTCACAGTCAGGCTCTTGCTCCAAGTGTGATGTGTTGTGAGAAAAAAGCTGCCTTCTTATTTATATGAAAATACTTCATAAACTTTTCATGCTATATTGACAATTAATTAATACAATTAATGATGACACGCTGATATGTCTACAGTTTTCACTTTTTTATGGAGCCCCTCACAGTATTAAAAAGGATAGGGAAGCACGCAGGCGTGCTTCCATGCGCATACATCCATATACAACTGTATACATATTTTCTTCTGAATGTAAGAACTGAATTAAAAGAGAGGGAACTGTGAGTGAGAGCCAGTGAAGGTCTCCATCCTTGGAGATATTCAGAAGTTATCTGGACATGGTTTTGGACAATTGGCTGTAGGTGGCCCTGCTTGACCAGGGGTGTTTGGACTAAATGGCCTACAGAGGTCCCTTCCTATCTCAGCTATTCTGTGACGGTGATTGTGTGAATTCTACAACTAGGAAAAATAACAATAAAACAAAGAAATAAGCAAAAAATTAAAAATAAATGAAACAGCCAACAACCAAACCAAAACCCACTAAACCCTATTCTGCTGAAATATGAGGTAAAATTCAAATTTTGTTTCCTCCTTAGCAGTATTATTTGTTCAGAAGCATTAAGAAGAATAAATATGACATACAGAAAAAGTCTGTCTCTCCATTCATCCACCTGGAAAGTGCTCTGACAGTACTTGTCTTAGAGCATGGTGGGGGATGTAGGGATGTCAAGAAGATGACTTTTCTGTACTGTCTTTCCTACCTGCACCTCTGAGTTAGGATCTATCCCCAACCACAATTTAATGTCTTTGTTTTCTTTCTGCTCTGCTTTTGTGCAAGTGAGAATTAAATCCTTTGTCCCCATGTGAAATGTCAGTTTTCTTTCAGCTGCTGTGTACATCAAAGGAGTGTGCTGACTGCCAGTCACTGCCTTCAATTAGTTCTAATTTTGATGCCATAATTGTTTCTTGAAATACTAAGGTCTACGGTGCAGAACTAAACTACTGTTTTTCAAGAGCATCTGCATTTCTTCAGATGTACTCTACTCAGTGTGTACTGGGTTTAAAATGTATTCAGTATCTGTCCACACCTTCAATAACCAAAAGTTCACTTGGCAACTTACCAGCTCCAAGACGAAAGCCATCTTAAACTAAAATAGGAAGATCCTCTGAGAGTGTCCTTGCAATATCATGAAGATGCCAATGGCATCCTGGGGTGTATTAGAAGGGGGGTGTCAGTAGGTCGAGAGAGGTCCTCCTCCCCCTCTACTCTGCCCTGGTGAGACCGCATCTGGAATATTGTGTCCAGTTCTGGGCCCCTCAGTTCAAGAAGGACAGGGACCTGCTGGAGAGAGTCCAGCGCAGGGCGACAAAGATGATTAAGGGAGTGGAGCATCTCCCTTATGAGGAAAGGCTGAGGGAGCTGGGTCTCTATAGTTTGGAGAAGAGGAGACTGAGGGGTGACCTTATTAGTGTATATAAATATATAAAGGGGGAGTGTCATGAGGATGGAGCCAGGCTCTTCTCAGTGGCAAACAATGATAGGACAAGGGGTAATGGGTACAAACTGGAACACAAGAGGTTCCACTTAAACTTGAGAAGAAACTTCTCAGTGAGGGTGACAGAACACTGGAACAGGCTGCCCAGGGAGGTTGCGGAGTCTCCTTCTCTGGAGACATTCAAAACTCGCCTGGACACATTCCTGTGTAACCTTATCTAGGTGTTCCTGCTCTGGCAGGGGGATTGGACTAGATGATCTTTTGAGGTCCCTTCCAATCTCTAGCATACTGTGATACTGTGATACTGTGAAGTTTCTGGCACACAGCCATCAGAGCTGAAGTCTATGTCATCTTTAAGTGTAAAGTAATATAAACTGGTAACCTGTAAACTAGGATTTTATTCACATGTCTCTTGGATATCAGTACTAAATATTTGTGCTTTACTGCCCCATACATGAAAGGAAAAAAGGCTTCTACAGAAAAAGCAGATGAGCAAAAATAAACAAAGGGCAGAATGGTGCACCAGTGATGCAGACAGCTGCTTTCGTTAAAGCATCACAGAGAAAAAGGTCATGAGTGAGAGCAGGATCCCAAGGCCTCACAACCAAACTTAGCCTTATGAATCAACATTTCAAAAATAAGATGTCTGCTTTGTCTTGCTTATGGTACCTAAAGGTTAGAGGCCAATCAAGACTATGTAACACAAGTGTCTGGTTGAAAGCAGTATGTAGGGATGGCAGTGCCTACCACAGCTGTGATTCATCAACTCCAATGCCCTATTTCCAAGAGCAGTAAGTGCTGTATGTTTCTGAGAATGTTACAAAAACAGTCTGTCATGGACAGTTAAGGAAATTACTTCTTCTTGGAGGGAATCATCTTTCTGGCCCTGAGTCTTAACCAACAGAACCAAGGATTGATAGGTGAATCCAGTCCCTTGCTATTTTAAGCAAACACATCTTGTAATGTCCACGAGGAAGTGATCAGAAAGTATTGGTTAAACCCTGAAGTGTGAAAATTTATCTCATTACTCTAAGTGGATATGTCCCCGGTGTAACTATGATACATCTACACAACTCTTTTTTCAGCATTAAATTCTTCACATCACCAAGGTTTTATGACAAAATGCCACATAGGCTAATATCTTGTATTTGTTGTTAGGCTTTATTTTTACAGCCTTTCAAAGCAGCAAGACTGGAGTTCAGCTCAGGTTCAAGCACCAAATGGGGATGTTGTAGATGTCTTAAATTTGAGGGCTGAGCTCCTACTGACCCTAATAGTGAAGTCAAATATGAGCAAAATGCAATGTAAATAGTTGAAGGACAGAAGCTGTATTTCAACTGTTTTGAACCTGATCTAAGCCAACACATTTGACTTCAGAACTCAAAAAGACCAGATCCACCCACAGAGTCAAGATACCTCAGTCGGGCTGAGAGGGGGTAACTCGTAAAGTCACTGCATTCAATTTACTTCCAATTTTTCTCAAAACTAACCAATTACCTCAACCACCTCTCAGTGTGCTTTTCTCAGATTGGCATTTTGGAACGTGGTAAAGTGTTTCTTGAATTACTGTGGCATTCATTTATATGTTATTTTATATGTATTGCAGTTATATGCTATGTTGTAGCAGGGAAGTTGCGAATGCTCCATCTCTGGCGGTGTTCAAGGCCAGGTTGGACAGAGCCTTGGGTGGCATGGTTTAGTGTGAAGTGTCCCTGCCCATGGCAGGGGGGTTGGAACTTGATTATCTTAAGGTCTTTTCCAACCCTGACTATTCTGTGATTCTATGATCTAATAGCCCTCCCTCTAAGTAGCATTAAACCAACAAAGGAAAAACAAACTTTTCTGATATTCACACTCAGTCACAAGGACATCAAGGGACCTAGACAGATCTAGTGGAAGGGCTGAGGAGAGCATCCTCACAAGCAGCAGACAGGCATTACACAGCTATAGATGGAATTTGGCTGTGAGCTCACACTTCTTTCACAGCTGCAACGTGCTAGAGTTAACCCAGCAAGCTCTGCCAGGTTAACACCCCTCCAGAAACACAAAGCCACCATCAGCCATGTTTAGCTAGGCAGGCTTGCAGTTGTTTGGCATCACCAGAATCACATGAAGACACAGACTGAATATGGGACTCAGCCCCAGCAAGTTACCTTTCTCACATTGTAGCAAAGAGGAAGAGTAAAATCACTTTATCTTGTATTGGCTTACACAAGGTTAAATTTCTTGCCCTTTGTTGAAGAAAAGCATCATGAAGAAAATACACTGGCCCCGCTGGGGGCCCAGGAGCACTACTTAGTTATTATCAAAATCCGTGAGACGCACTTGGCTGCTCTGACAAGTTTCTGACAGCTTCTTAAACACAGCACAGCAATAGCCAATGGAGTGACTGAACCATTTAAAGGCAGGCTCTTCTATTGCCATGTATTACATACAAAATTGAGGAGAGAGAGTGGAACAAGATTTTTTTTCCCTCTCTATTGTGGTCCAGTCCCAAACAGCAGAGTTTTAAAGCCATTTCTGCTTACAAGCCCTGAAGACTTGAGGCCTACAGCAATGGAAAGGACATGCATAATGAAAGTAACAAGGGTGTTGAGCTATAGTATCTGTCTGTTCCTCTGGAAACAGGGCAATTTTCTCAGCACAGAGACATCAAACTTACAACCTCAGTTCCCTTCAACCTTATGATCTCTTGTTTCATAAACCTGCCACTATGGTTTACTTTCATAAACTCAAATTGAAATTGCTTCAGTGCAATCATGTCTGGTCTATTAACTCATAAATTGTCTTGATCCTTTGAAGATGGCAGCTATTGCAAGTCCTCAACATAGAACAGTAAAATAAAAAAAAATCATCTATCTTTCTTCTTCAACACAAAATCTGTTAACCTACTGCACAGTATCTGATATGAACTCTGCAGCAGAAAGAAGGAAATCTGTGTTTGGTCAGTTTGGTAAATAAACCTAAAGCTCAGACATGGCTCAGCCACAGAAACAGGTTTATAAGTCAACAGATTGTAAAGTTTCAGGGCACAGAGGTGCCAAGTCCGAATATTATCTGATGAGAAAATTGTTTATGAAGAAAATATAAATTTGCTTTAAGTGAATGTTTGAGCAAGTAAGTTTCATTTTCCATAAATTCTTATGATAGAAAAAAATTTAACCACATATATCAACAGAAAGGGAAAGCAAAAAAGAATGAGAGGTTTTCTCTGAAATTACAAGTTAAGAACCAAAAGTTCTCTTAGTAAATACTGTTGCAAGCTTATTTTCTTCAGTAATTAGCTAAGACCTTCTTGAAGGTATACAGTACCAAATAGGATGAGTAAAGGAGTTTACATACATTTACACAGACCACTCAGCCACCATAACACAGAAGAAATCAAGCTATTAATCTCTTTCTGTATTTTTAAATGCAAGTGTAATATTCACAATAGCAAACCACAAGCAAGAGAGAACAATGGCAAGTACAACATGGAAAATGAGATTAAAAGATTCACCACAAATGATATGAGAATACCAGAAAAAATTTTAAAAAGTTTTCCTCATTGCGGTTTCCGGAGGAGAAACAAAACTGACCTACACTCTCTGCTCCAGACTAATTCCTGTCACTTGTTCCTGATATAGCTTCTTTCCTTTGTGTACTATGTGTAAACAGAAATAAATTCTCCTGCTTGCTCCACAGGCCTGCTGACATTTTTACAGTTGGTTCAATACAGAGGAGAAAGAGAAGGGTTTCTCCTGTGATCATGCCAACTTTCTTTCCTGACTCCTTCCTTCACTGCAGATGGCTGAAGCCAGTCGTCTGCTCTTCTCTTGCACAGGACAGCACACAAACACCAGCAAATACTCTGCACCCTCATACAAAAACCTCTTACATCCATGCCTTGAGAGCTCACTCAGGGTCTCGGGGCTTGCAAGGCTGCCTGCTCACACACCAGGAGAGAGCTTCACTGGGTTCTGTGGACATACAAGCAGCAGGACAAAGCTCAAAACGCTAACACAGAATAAACCTTACCTGGGCAGTTGGCCCAGCAAGCAGGTTAGGTATTTCAATGACAAAGCTGTTCGCTGGAAAACAAACATTAAAAAGCTGCAGACAGACATTAAGAAGTTTGATCCATCCCTTTGTGGACCATTCTGTATGACTTTTAAGAATATCTGGTGCTCACAGCTTTTCAAGAATGGAAAATAGAACATGCCAGAAGTTATTCATTCATTTTTCCATAGTCACTGTCTCTTTTCTTGAGTGACAATATGGCAATAGTGTCTGACCGATAACATCCTTCCTTCTATGTCTTCGATATTAAAATAAAAAACAAAAATTAAAAAAAAAACCCTTAAAAAAACCAAACCAGCATTTTTGTTTGTTTGTTTCTCCAGTTGAATTTCCCCCAAAATACCAGGCTTGAAGTTACACTGCAACTAATCTCAAAAAGGACATAATGGACAATATCACTACACCATTAGCGACATTTATTGTCATGGCATTCACAGCATTCACATAACACATCACCTGAAGACAGAAGTGATAAACTTTTTAGTGGCTAACTAAAAATAGAATTGGTTTGGAAGGGACCTTAAAGATCATTTAGTTCCAACCCCACTGCCATGGAAAGGGACAAATTCCACAAGACCATATCACCTAAAGCCCCATCCAACCTGGCCTTGAAATAATAAAATATTACAGAATAAGATAATTATAAAATTTATACAAAAATATAGAAGAAGAAATAGCTTTTTTTTTTTTTTTTTTTTTTTTTTTTTTTGAGTGAGTTCTCTTCTTTAATTGTATTTTCTTCTTTCCCAAAGCTTTGTACCAAAACACAGGTCAAAGACAGAGCTTGTGACAATTGATATCTGACGTGATTCTTCTCAGCACTCGATAGGTTTCCTAGCATCTCCCAGTATTCTCCTTCCTGACTGTATTCATTAGCTGCCTTCAAAGCATTTCCACAGGCCTTCTTTCTCAGCAGGATCTAAGAGTTCTTGCACATCCTCCACTGTGCACTGGCAAAATCTGCTCAGGTCTGTCTTCACTAATTTATGTGAGCAGCTTTGCTTCATATTTTCTTCGACAGGTTTGAAACTTAAACAGTGACTTGGATTTATTCAGCATAGACTCATAATTAGTTCCCTCCTGGTTCTTTTTTTGCCTCTCATTTCCAAGTCAAAAATAGTCAGAGATGCTTTTTGTTCTAATTTAAGAGCCAAGCTCTTCTAAACCACATGGAGGAGTCACACTGAGTCTATGTTTGAGCCTTAGTTGAAGGACAAGACCTTCTACCTTTCTTTCAATTCCTTGCCAACTTTATTCTGCATTCTTGACTGTTTCAATGTGAGTATTGACTGATTAACATCAGTATGCCAGGGCTGAGTTCCAAGTCAATCTGCATGTGACACCCCAAACTTTCAAAGTCAGTCAGCCTTCCAGCACATGGCTGGACCAGCCAACCCCACAAAGAAGCAAGCTCATGCAACTGCACTGTACCTTTAAATCCACTTGCCCAGCTGTTGAAAGCTAGCACTAAACTTCCCTCATGAAGCATTTACTTATGCAGGTACGAGACAGGTTGCCCAGCAAAATGCCTGGTTGCAGGACCGGGGCTGCCATCTCACTTCTGATGGGAAAAGACATTTCTATGAGGTTTTACATGACAGATGTGTGTGCAGTGTAGCAAAGCTCTTGGAATAAAAGATATTGAAGAATTAATTGGCTTGTTTTAAGTATGTTGGAGGCAAAGGATTTGACTCAAGGGTACTCATGTCTGACATTGTCTTTTCTTGCACTGAAACTATTCACATAGAAAGCAGTGTTTTGCCCAGTATAACTCACTCACAAAGACAACGAAGACCAGGATACCTCAGGCTGAATTCCCTTTACTCCTCCCACCTCCTTTGAATAAATCAACTTTCTCACACTCTAACAGAGTAGGGAGATTAATTCAGAATGTGTGTGCACAGCACATCTGACAGACATGATAAAGCCTGGCTCAAAGTGTTATGAAACAAAGGCATAAATAATACTGGAGAAGGATTTACAAAAGGACAAAATATGGGCAGCCATTTAGAGGTGACAGTAATTACCTAAGTAAATGTCAAAACTCTTCAAAGAAACAAGGGAGGAGATATTAATGAATATTTAAGTCTGAAACTAGTGAGCATGTTGATTTGCCGTTTGGAAGGTTACATTCCTGTCTTATCTTCCCTGTGATAGCTGCAGAAATGGATATTAAAATCTTTGCAGGACAAACTCCTACTGTTTGAGGGCCTATTCATTCCTAGATGCATTGAAACCAAGGGTCTTATAATTCACTCATGGCACCTAAAAAATGTTTATACCATTCCTGAGCCTAGCTGCAAGGATGAAAACAAGCAAGTTACGTAAAGAACTCCAGATACCTGTAAACATGTAGAGGCACTTTCCCTGCTATAGCCAGTATCTTCTGGCCATAGTGCGACAGGAAAAAATTCTCTGGACCTCATTAGAACCTTTTTTTCTCAGCCCCATCCCAGCTTCTATTGTCGGAGGCAGAGGAACTGACAGATGATTGTACAGCTAACAACAGTGCCAAGTGAGAGATGGCCTGACTGTGAAAGCGGGCATACATCAAGAACACACTAAGCAGCTGCAACAAAAAAGTTTACAAAGACCGAACAGCTTCTCCAAATACATGTGTTAGCTGTCAAGACAGGCAGAGCCACCTTATAAAGTAAAGTCGTGGTAAATAAAAATACAGATGAAAATCAGTATACTGAATTCTATATTCGAGAGATGAAGAAAACACCTATTATAACAGCACCTATTATAAGGCACCTATATGTACTTAAAATGATGGGCTCCGGGACGTCTGTTACAGCACAGGAGAAAAATCTGGAATTTACCATAGATCTGGAATTTACCGTAGACGATTCCAGGAAAATTTCAGTTCGGTACCTACCAGAACAGCAAATCAGTGTTAGAATTAATTAGGAAAGGAATTGGGGAAAAAAAAAAAAAAAAAAGAAGAATAATTAAAATCACCATAACTGTATTATGCCCCTAGGTAAATGCATAGTTTGTTTGGTGCAGTGCTGGTCTTTGTATCTCAAAACTGAGAAGAGCAGTGTCAGAGAAGAACTGAAGAAGGGCAAGAGGAGTCATCAGAAATAAGCAATGACTTCTATCTGAAGGATGACTTTGTAAGTTAGATCTCTCCAGCATAGTAAAGGGGTAGCTGAGCAGAATATGCTAGAGATCTACACAATCACAGCAGAAGAATAAGGGAAAAGTGTAACATGCACCCATTTCCTTGCACTCTTCCCTGGATACCTACTTTCGATGGACACTGAACACAGTTTATGGGCTGGGAAACTTAGATTTGATTTATTCAGTCAATCTTTAAGTTTTTACCTAACATGCTACATAAAATGTGGCAGCTATAGAAGTTACGGAGCTTAATACTGCACAAGAGAGTTAACCAGTGTTTAAATTTTGATTTTATGCCAATTTAGTTAGTTCAGATTTAAGTCATTAAAAAGTCCGCTCTACCTCAATCCTGAGAGCCACATATTGAAGAAAAAGGGATGGTCATCTTATACCACAGCTAACCCAGTCTCTGAGACCATCCTTGATTGGTATAAATGACATAATCCTCAGTATGCCTTCATTGCGCTAAAGACAAAAGCAACAGCCTCAGAGATCCATGGGCAGAAGACAATTTTACCTTTCTGCTTCTTGGTGAATTGTGCCAAGCACACACAAATCTTCAATACGTCATGTCTCCAATAAAGGCCACCAGGAGATGACTTTGAAACCCAGGAAATGCTTTAGACTCCTTTATATTGCAGACATTTTTAAAATATGATCTAGACAATGCTGACTACAAAGGTGCACAGCTAGTTCCATTTAATGCAGTGGTTTGTGTCAATTGCTGCCATTACGTACACTAAAATTAGGCTATGAGCTAGCAATCACTCACTTGACATATCTTTAATGTTTCTGGTAAATGCTGAAGAGCAAGACATAGACTACTTGCTGTTAGCCAGAAGATGCCTTCTTTGTTCTCACATCTGATTAATCTGGGTTTGATCACTTAAATTATTCAATGTTGGAGAAAGAGACCCTACTTTAAGTAGAAGTGGGAGAATTCAATGTGATTACAAGTGAATACTATTAAATCCTATAACCTGCAACACAGGGCAATCCAAAGAATGTTTCACTCTGAAAAATAATAAGGTTTGGGGTATTTTTCCCCAAATTACCACCATTGATAAAAGAAACCATGGTTAACTAACATCAGTAAACGTGATGCTAGCTTAAAATGTTACTAACTCCAGTCAAATCCACCAAAAATCCACATTTTTTATATAAATTGGAAATGTAAATTCTTCTACAGAAAGGAAAGTAATGGTATTTTATTTTATTTTTTATTTTATTTTTATTTTATTATTTAACAGGAGTTAAAATATTTGTATCAGTCATTTGCTTTAATGTGATGAACTATAACCCAGTGACACTCATCGGAACTCAGCACTAGAAGGGTTGATCTGATCACCAATGGCAAGAACAGTCTTGTGCAACTGTCAACAACCATTAGGTACAGAAGGATTCACAGAACATCTGCTGCTCCTGATGTCCTTATTGACACAAGTCTCCCACCAGCCTGTATTAATCTGAAAGTCTTCTCACTTCCTGGCTATCTTCTAAATTGTTATTATGAGGATCAGATTATACTCTTTAAAAGAGTAACAGGCTAGTAAAAAGTGCTGGAATAAGGGAAGTCTGAGTGCAGAAGAATAAAAAACCCCAGTAAATTTGAGAAGAAAACATTTTGCTTTTCCCATTTTAAAAAGTCAAAATTTTTAACTGAGATAACAAATTACTTTGTGAATGAGAATTAGAAGTCCAGCTCACATCCATCATAGAAGGATCAGAGGTCCAACTGACAGCTCAGTGCATGGCACCATCTGTTGCTTCCACCTCCACCATAATTCACAATGCTTTGTGGATCATCCCAGTGATGATGGGTTAATAGTGTTTTTCATCTCAGATACTGATAGTCCCATTTTTTTCTCCTCCTTTTCCTTATGCCTTTATTACCAGAAAAGAATAATCCATTAGATTCATTGCCAAATGAAAATACTTATTTTGTTGCATGTCCAAGTGGAGACCAGTGCTGAATGACATTCCTCAGGGGCCGGTACTGGGACCTGGGCTGTTTAACATCTTTCTTGGACAGTGGGGTTGAGTGCTCAGCAAGTTTGCCGATGACACCAAGACATGTGGTGTGGTTGACATGCTGCAGAGAAGGGATGCCATTCAGACTTTGATATGCTTGAGGGGTTGGTCTGTGCAAGCCTCATGAAGTTCCACAAGGCCAAGTGCAAGGTCTTGCACCTGAGCTGGGGCAATCCCAGGCCCAAATATAGGCTGGGCAGAGAATGGATTGAGAGCAGCCCTGAGGAGAAGGATTTGGGAAGTTGCTGAAAGAGAAGCTCAACATGAACTGGAATGTGCGCTTCTCGTCCAGAAAACCAGCCGTTTGCTGGGCCATATCAAGAAATGCCTGGACAGCAGGGAGAGGAAGGTGATTCTTCTCTACTCTGCTCTCAGAAGACTCTACCTGGAATACTGCATCCAACTCTGGGGTCCTCAACATAAGAAGGACGTGAATCTGCTGACGCAAATCCAGAGGAGGGTCGCAAAGATGATCAGAGGGCTGGAGAACCTCTCATACAAAGACAGCCTGAGGGAGTTGAGATGGTGCAGCCTGAAGAAAAGAAGGCTCTGGGGAGACCTTAAAGCAGCCTTTCAGTACCTAACAAGGGCCTACAAGAAGTCTTCAGATGGACATTTTACAAAGGCATGTATTGATAGAACAAGAAGGAATGGCTTTAAACTGAAAGAGGGTAGATCTATATTAGAAGAAGGAAGATGAAGAAGATAAGAAAATTTAGATGAGGAAGAACTTCTTTACTATGAGGGTGGTGAGATACTGGAACAGGTTGCTCAAAGAAGTTGTGGATGCCCCATCCCTGTAAATGTTCAAGGCCAGGTTGGATGGGACTTTGAGAAACCTGGTCTAGGGGATTCAGCGAGAAGCATTCCTGATTTCCATAAACTAATGCAAATCTGACTTCTTTACCATATATTTCCAGTCTATCTCAGGGCTGGTGCTATCACTGGTTATTTTATGTTTCACTTTCATTCAGAAAATTGCCATTCAGAATCCTCAATCACAGTGGGTAAAAAACAAAATAAAAAATTTAGACTCCCCCCCCCCATATCATCCCCACCGCAATCCAATTTGAGGACTCCATGATAACATGCTGTCTTTGTCTTGAACCACAGAGAAAGAATTAAAACAAACAAACAAAATCCCCAAACAAACAACAAAACAGAAAAGGACTATTCATCCTGTGAATTAAGTCTGCAGATGGTAAGCACAACTCTCAGAGAAACTGGTGGTCCCAAGAGGCAGGTTTCCATGGAAGTACTGGGGCTATTACAGCCTTGCTTAGTTCTGTAAGTCCTTCTAAGCTTCTGTTTCTCTAGCCACAAAGCCAAATATTGCTCCATAAATCCAGGAACTTTTCTGCACACTTAGAGGCAAACTGTGCTGAACCTGTGTCCTCCTTCCTAGCCAAGGTCTCTCATGCCTTCTGTTACCAGCTATTTTTGTTGTAAGTCCACATATGCATTTGTGTTTTCTACTAAGTACCCAGCTGTTCTGTTCCAGGAAATGAATTACTGCTACCTTGTTCTCTCTGCCAGAAGCTGCCTCCTCGTGCTGGAGGCTTCACATGGACATAAGTAGTTTTGTCCATGTTTTTCATATCCAATGAAAGATAGACATGTTAGTAGTATTCCGCATATATGGGGACAGCTACTTTCTTGGTAGAACCTTAGAGAGACTGAGTACTTCTTGGATTCTGCATTCTACACTAAAGCCTCTACCAGCTGTAGTAGTTTAACAGACTATTGGATAGAATTACTAATTTTAGAGTACTAACACCTAGTTATTCCATACATTTTATCTTCTCAGTATAGGGCAGGACTAGGATCCTCCAGGCTGAAAAGCAGAACATCAAGTCCACCTGTCACTATTTAGGGTATTTAGGGTAATAGCACTGCCATCACGTTTGAAAGGAATTTAATTCTTCAGCTGCATGAGATTACCATTCCTTTCATTCAACTGTCTCAAGCTATACAGTCACTGCTGATGACTGTACTGAAGAAAATATCCAGCTTCATTTGATGAGAACTTCTTGTGCCTTTTTGTCTGTATGTAAAGCCATGCTCCAAGGCATACAGCTCTACAGGTCCCAAGAGCAACTGGTTCAAGGATATACCAGCCTCATCTTCCTTAACTCCTGGTGCTAACAAGAATTCTAGTGTTGTTTATTTTGCACCCTTCGTTTCACAATCACTTTCAAATGGTAAATTTCTCATAACTTATTTTTCCATAGGGTATATTACAGATTTCCAATAGATGATCCATTTTACATTAATACACATTTATTTATTTTGCTTCTATCTCAAAAATTGAAACTTGATACTTTAACAAGATTCAAAACATTTACATTTAAAATCATATTCACTCATCAGAATTTAATGAGCTTTTCTACTCTCTGATCTATGTATTGATTCCACCAACTCCTACAGCTTTGTTCACTTTTGCATTTTCTCCCCCATTTTTCATAGTAGCAATTAAAAATGTGTAAAACAGGCTTTCTCTGAAATGGGAATACATTAAATTCTATTTTTAGTTCTATGATGAAGCAGAAGAAAGTCTTGAATACTCTGTGCTTGGCATAACAAGCTGTCCGGTGATTTACACCATTCTTGAGACACTCTTGTAGTGCAAATACTATTCCTGTATTTGCATAATACCTACCAGAGTCTAGCCACAGACTTCACGTATGCTATGAGTGAAAAAAAGACACTCCTGTCTTCCATAATGGCTATGAAGGTACAGGGTAGAAAGATAACTTGCCAGTTTTCATATTGCAATCTGTATTGCTGAAAGCTTACATTTTTACCTAACACTGGGGTTGAAATGGAGATAAGTATTGATCACAGCACAAGACATCTCAAGAAAACCAGATAAGATACTTCATTAGGCCTCTATGGTCTAAGACGCCTCAGTCCTGATAATAGGGGAAATAAGGGTGTTGCACGCACAAAGATGAATGCATGTGGCCAGTGAAGGGCAGAATTGCACAGCTATTAATGGAAGGAGGTGTTTCTCAAAACAACCAGCCCACCTCTAGGACGGTTCAACACAACAAGAGGGGCTGTTGTGCTCAAAAGCCTGGCAGTTTCTGTAAAATCAGTGAGAGGAAAAAGAGAAAAAAACAAACAAAAACCAAATTCTGCCCCCCCCAAGCCACAAAAAAACCAAATTGCCTGTCTCTTCAAACTTTGCTTCTGTAAAGCCCTGAAAATCTTTTAGTGACATGATATTGCCCTGTCTGACCTTTTCTAGACTTTATCTTAGTCACTGAGGACCTTCTCTTCTTGACTACTTCACTATTGTTAGAAGCATATCAGAAGTCATGAATGTCAAGGGTAATGGACAATTGAAAGCCAAATGATGAAACTGGAAACTCATTTCAGCATTCCAGTGGATAATCAAAGTCACAAACACAAAAAGATTATTTTGGCACTACTATTTACTCCTACCCTCACCTCTGGTAACCTTTTACTTCCACTGGTGATAATTACCTGTTTTTCTTTCTCCATGTCACAATGACTTATAACTATTAACTTTTCTTTCTCTTGCTAACATTTTTCTGTTCCAATGGTGCCAATCATCCTTTTCTTTCAATTTTATATGGATTAACATAATTAACTTAAATTCAATTGTTCCCAGTTTGCTCTTAGCTTAAAGCGTGATGCTGCTCTGCCTTCAGATCTCAAGAAGGCTTGTCATGTTCAAAAGCCTGGGAGTTTCTGCGAATTCAGAGAGATGAAAAAAAAAACCACAAAAAAACCCCAACAACAACAACAACAAAAACCCAAACAAACAACAAAAACAAACAAACAACAAAACAAAAACAAACCACTGCCTGTCTCTTTAAACTTTGCTTCTGTAAAGCTCTGAAAATCTGTTAGTGATATGATATTGACATGGCTGGCCTTTTACTAGACTTGTTTTATTTGCTGAGGACCTTCTCCTCTTGGCTATTTCACATTGCTAGAAGCATATCAAAATACAGTGCAGGAAGTTCATGTTGCCAAAGTAATGACAACAGCTAATGCACCTCCTAAGATGGGTGAAGAATTAAAAAAAAACCAAGAGCTGAAGAATTTGTCGCATGACACCACACAATAAACATCCTAGAAAGACTCAGCCATGTGTCTCATTCAGGAATTGGAGATAACACCTCACAAGCAGTGAGTCTGTGCAACAGTGTACCAGGTGCTGTTTGGGTACAGACAGGCTGTCTCCATATACATTGCAACTGCAATGGGGACAGGCAAGGAATAGATATGACATAAAGTTTAATAAACAGAGGAATAAATATTTAACTGTACAAGTACAGGCCAAGAGCCAGTTAGCCAAGGAGTCCAGAAAATGGCAAGACTTGATGTTTTGTTTCAGGTCAATGGAACATGGAAGGGTCTGTGGCTGCTGGAAATAGTGGCACTGATTATTATGGGACTACCCGGGCTTTCAGCAGCTTTGCGAAAATAACGTAATAAGGAAAAGATGTTAAGAAATCATTAACACAAGTGTTAAACCCAAAAATGGAATTAGAAATTATTATAAATGTGTATTTAATACAAATTTGTAGTGACAGGCTGAATAGTGTTATCTGTCCATAAAGCTTGTCCTGATGTCTGTGAAGGCACAAACAGAAGTGAGGAAACAAGAAGGATTTTCACTGCAGACAAGGTTGGTGTATTCTACATTGGGTCTGCTGAACGCCACCAAATGTCTTAGTAAGGAATGAATGGGGATACATTTTCAAAACCACTACATTTGGCAAACTGTGTGAAAAACTAAGTTTACACAGTCAAAGCTGCCTGAAGCATAGCAGCAGATGGCATTACAGACAGATGCTAGGAAAAAAATGTTATTTTCTGCAAACATACACTGAAGCACTAAAAAGCTGTTTAGATTAAAAGGTTACTCCCTCATGCACTAGTTGCTAACTGCTTTTTCGGAAACAGAGGCACAAATTTAAACTTTTGTTTTCCTTGTAAACATATAAGACAAAACCAAGTTTGACTTAAGTGCACAAAAGAGATACTGAGAAAAAGGAGCAATTTCATTTTGAGTTCCATCTTAGTTTCTCTCTGTCTTTTTTAATCTTAAAACATTATATTAGGAAGAAACACTGCTTTCCGAAGTTTAATAGTGCTAGCTTATGCCTTTCTTGAAGACTGTCAAGGATGTGAACACAAAGAGATTTGAACTTTAATGTTGCAGAATATTTTTCATCCTACGTAACAATCCCGTCTGCCACAGAACTTTATTTACATACAGAGCTGTTCATTGTTTCTCTCCTGAAAAAAATCTTGCAATTAAAATATGTGTTTTCCACAGAATGAAACTCAGAATACCCTCAACATGAAGTACAAAAGTTCTTTTTTAAAAGTTGAAACACAGTGCCGTATCATACATGTGTAATTATGTTAATGTGGTGTGTATTTAAAGTTTATTATTGATATTCAACATACAAAACTGTATACTTTTTGCATTAAAAATTAAGTTGAAACAGATTTATTCTCAAAACTTTCTGAATGAAATCCCTCTGAAATACTCTTTATTTAACAATCTCCATTTTCTAATGGAATATGGTTCCATAGTGGTGTCTGCTGGACAAGATGAATACTTCATTGTATTAATGTCATGGTTATTTTTCACAGCCTTATTTAAAAACATCTACTTTTCTCCTCATTCCCTCTTTTCTCCCCCAAACAGACCCCCCAAACAAATCCCACATAAAACCAAGAAGAGAATGTAAAGAGAGATTGAATTAACATTAACCTATGCTATTATTCAGCCTCTGTTCAGGCAGCAGATGATTTTTAAAGGTAGTTCCTCCCATTAGATACATTTGTGACTTCCAGAAGAAATCACTGTTGTTTTTAACAAATATGACTTTAAGTACATCTATAATTGGAGAGTACAGTTGCATAGAGGAAACACATGGAAACCTGGATCTCTCACTTTTTGGGTCTTGAGAAAGCAAGCTTTCCCTTTTTGCTGTTACTCTGTTTAAGCAATCAGTTACTGGCTACAGGTTGATCAGTGACAAAAAACCATCATGCACATTCTAGCCGGTTTTCAAGCTTCCCATTTTAAAGCAAAATGTTGAAATTACTATGCCAAGTTCTTTCAGCAGATTGCTGATTTTAACACAAGCTGACATAGTACAGTTGAGTTTTCCTTGAAGCAACTGGACAATTTAATTATAAAATGTATTAATTGTAATTTCACGGTAAGTAGAACAGATAAAGTAAAAACTTCAAGCAAGCTTAATACGCTGTTCAGAAAGATTGAGGATAATGGTGCTTCTCATTAGTAAAGGGTATTACCATTTAGTGAATTAAGCTTTTTATTACAGCAGAAAAACCATCTACTCTGTTGGTATATTTTAGTATTTTTCTTGTAAATACCACGGGAAAAAGGAAATTTATGGCAGTTTAAAAATATGTGGGGAGTTTTAAATGGTCATTCCGTCAATCAGTGCCTCTTGCTCTGTTAGAAATTGACAGCAGATAAACTGGTCTAAAGTCTTTCAAGGGTAAACCTCATTAAGCAGTGGTCAAGTGGAATCAATTCCAGTACAATTAAGCAGACAAATGTGTGAGAACTACTCCTTCTGGGAGAGAAGCAAGCCTTGTGGTTATTATGTAAAAGATGATTCAGAAATATAAGAGACATTTTTAGACCAAGTGGCTAATGCATTTCAAAAGTACAGTTCTTGAGAAGAGCTATGGATTAAATTATGAACAACCATAAATTCAATGTTAAAATATCAATACACATTTTTGTTAATTTACCTTAAGATACATAGCAGCATATCAGAAGCAGGTATTTGAAGATACATATTTTAGCAAACTCTATGGCAGATGTTGGGTTTTCATAAACCAAGCATATGGCTTATGTTTAAAATAAAGCAGGTGTGCCTCATGCGCAGACTAATTATACTGCAAAGCAAAACCAGCATGTTCCTCTACACAGAATTACCAAAGCCATCATCCTTGAACTAGATCTGGCTATTTAATAGTGTTCATTAGTTGGGAACTGTTCCCAGAGCAGTCTATTCATTTTGAAACCACCTTGTCCTAGTTTAAGAAGGAAAATTAACACATGTCCAAACAAAATCAGTAGCAACTTTTTCTTCTCCCAGAAGACAAGTGAAATGAAAACACTTGAATTTTCTCACATATGACCTGAGAATACAATACAAATAGAAAAAGTGAACAAATAAGAAAGCATCTTCATTGTCCATGAACTGTTATGTAATGAACAGTTCCTTCTTTTGGTTTTATCAAATAGATAACCTCAGCATAACCTGTCTGCCACTGACTGTGTCAGTGTGAGGATTAGAAAGAACAGGAGGTAAAAATGTGTATCTTTATGAATAAAAGTGGTTAAGTCACCTCATCAATTTTTGTAACACAGTTTACTTGCTTTCAGGGGACACCTCTATGAGCAATGTCCATATGGAGCAATCCCTATTGAAGTGCAAAAGAATACCTTTCAGTCTCTAAGGCAAACATATTTACACAAGTGCTCCCTCACAAAGTATCCATGCCTTGATGCGCTCAAGCTTCCTTTCCAGAACATGACTCATGTAGGGCAGGAGCAAGTGTTCAGAGCAATACGGTAAGAACTACTCATATGCTGGAAGGCACACTCATAAAACGTTATGCAAAACGTAAAGAGTTTTACTATCAACAGCTATGGCAGAGATATGGGACATCTTCTCTACCATACAAAATATATTATATAAATATGTACATGTGAACCTGGACATCTGATGCTGATTAAGTCTCTTTTGTCCTACGTGGACTACACCTTTCTATCTAAAAGGATACAGATCTCCTGGTTTCAGTTGGAACAGTTTTGGGGTTTTTTTCTCCTTAGTAGCTGGTGCAGTGCTGTGTTTCAGCTTTAGTCTGAGAACAATGCTGATAACACACTGATGTTTTAGTTGCTAAGTAATGCTCACCCTGATCAAGGACTCTTTAGTCTCTCATGCTCTGCCAGTGAGGAGGGAAATAGGAAGCCAGAAGGGAGCAGAGACAGAACGCCTGACCCAAACTAGCCAAAGAGGCATTCCATACCACAGCATGTCATGGTGCTGAGTTATCAGCTGGGCTTAAACCACAACAGGATCCATAGCTTATCTGAAGCCCTATGGATGCCTCAGATGTCCCAAGGCATCTCAGACAGTACTAGACACTCTTGCATAAGCACCTGAATGATTTGCAAGGTAAAAATCTTAAGATTAACATAAGAATGCTTTCTTGCAGGATCATCTTCTCACCAGCTGGTTCATACTTTCCACTGTATCAGTGTTTCTTGGCCAGAAGAAAAAAAAAATAAAAAAAAAAGGGGGCAATGATGATAATTTCTATTTCTAAGCCCTTTGTGAACTCAGCTCCTAGTGTAGACTGGAGAAGTCTCAGCACAGCTCTTTCCAAATCACACACAGCTGCAATTGTGCCAAAGGACTGCCATTCTGCACCCAAGTATTGTCAGAAAATAGAAACACCCTAAGTGGACTTTCTTTCTTTTAAGCCAAAAGTGCAGTATATCCCATATTATGACGCTGATTTCAACCAGAAACTTGGAGTGACAGCTTCCAGGAGGAGCCAAGCCAAATAACAGAACCTTGAATTGCAGAACAAAAATTACAAGAGATTGAAAGTGTAACTGAAGAATCCGTAATACTTAAATGGATCTCTAGAAACAGGAACAAAACAGTACACATAGTAATGTTGGAAGTAGCACAAGAAAAACTCCATCAAAGAAAGTGCCCAAGAATTTACTCTGAGAACCTTGCTCTTTGCAAAATCACTGCTTGCTGATAGGACAGCTCTTATGCTGGATCCTCTAGATTCAGCTGTTAAAGAGAGAATGAATTTATTCAGGAATTTTAATCAATGGCAAATGAAAGTGTGAATAAATTATAGCCTTGAGCTCACAAAGCAGGATGGTATTTTTCAGGTAAAGACCCTACAAAGTAGTAAAACAATTTTTAAACTTGAATAAGGTTTTAAGTTGCATTTATATAAAATATTTGCTATAGAGATAATTGTATCATCTATACCACAATAAGCCAAGCTGTTAGAAAAGTGATGGATTGTGTTTACTGTTAAGACTAATTTTCCAGGTTGCATTAACAGTGTATCCTTCCTGAAACAGTGAATTAAGAAAGTATTTAGCTAGATATTTTGAAATTCATTTGTTCAGTAGCACTGAACAGTAGCACTGTGAATACAGATAACATTAATCAAGTACTCATTCAAGCGGCAGCCTGTCAAGACAGATAGAGTTCATCACCATATTTTTTTGCTGAATGTGCATACATAGTCTTATGATTTCATCAGAGCTGTCAAATTACGTCAGCTTTAAAATTTTGAATATTTTCTGGCTTCAAGCTGCCAGCATCAGAGCTTTCTTTGTCCTTCATGCTGTTTTGTCAATTTCATTACATCATCTGCTTCAGATTTGTTTGGCATCAGTAGGAAGAGATTGTCATGCCTTTGTTTATTTCCTTTTTTAAATGTCTCATTCAAAAGAGAAAAGGAACATACACAGAGAAATAATTGTGACTGTTGATTACTTCCTAGCTTTCTCTAGAAATATGATGTTTGCCTAAGCTTTGGCTGAGAAAAAAGAGAAAATAAATATTTGCTTATAGTAGCATAGTTACCTCACTCAGTTTCGTTGTCAATAGGCCAACCTCTTATCTGAAAAAACTGTTTGGAAGGTTCACTTATATAAAGACTGGAAGCCAATTCCATATTAGACTTTCCTGTCAGTGCTAGGAGAAAGATATCTTCTTGCCTGTTAGTTGAAATGATCACATAAAATTTTGGATATTTGTTCTCTGAGAGCTGGGTGTGTACAACAGTAATCACAGTGACCAGAGACTTTGGTGAGCAGTACAACAACAAAAAAGTCATTTGTAATAAAATCCTGGTCCAACTCTTATATACCCATGTTGTAAGGGCAGGTACCTTACACTAACCAGTCTGAAGGTAGCTGCTTAAAAACATGAATGAGAAGTCATTTTTTCTTTCTGATATTGAGCTGTCAGAAAACACAGCAACACTCATCTCTGACTGGGGATTAGACCTGACGTAGCCTGACCCTTCACACTGTAAATTTAAAAAGCAGGCATAAAAAACTACACATGTAACCCGGCAGAGCAAACTCAGTGCAGCAGCAAGATGCTGAGTACTTACAATGTTAGTACTAATGGGAATTTGCTGAGTGTAAGTGTTCCCTCTCAAAGCTTTAGCAGAAGGAATATTTTAATAGGTTGCAAATATTCAACCCAAATAAGGCAGCAAGAATCATTCTAGAAGACAAAAAACCCAAAGAAACTAATTTTAACAAAACCAAAAATGCTGGAAAAAGCAATTTTTTGTAAGTTATTTCTTAGGGGGCATCTTTTATTCATATCCACACACTATATTCTTTTAGAGCAGTCACTTGTCCAATCAGACTTAAATTATACTCCATATTTCTGCCTACAAACTATTCTTGACTCTTTTGTGTTCATTTTTTTCCTTTCTTGAAACTTGGCCTTTTAGTCAAAGTATTCATGACTGTGAACACATCCTATTTCACTGTGAAATATGGGTTTATTTCTGGTTGCAGCTGTTTTGAAAGACTCATCTCTAAGGTCTGTGTTTGGGCAAGAAATTCAGCATGAGCGTAGACAGCAGAAAACAAAAAAAACCTAAAAATAAGGAAGGGAAGGAAGCCCTCCTGTGGGTGGGGAGAGGACCCCAAGGGGCTGACATGGGATCCTGGGCCATGGACAGGGTGGACAGTGTTAGATTAATATTTGGACTCAATGATCTTAACGGTCTTTTCCAACCTAAATGATTCTATGATTCTGTAAGCTGGACAAGTGCAGTAGTGACCCCATGTGAACTGGTTTTGGAGCCAAATAGCCCCATGCAACACACCACCTCTCCTGTCCCAAGTAACCACTGCAACAGATGGACCCCAATTCATGGACTAAATTAAATCAGTGAATATTATAAGGAAATTTTATGGACATTTTACAGTCATTTTACAGGGAGATCCATAGACCAAGAGAATGACATATATACATCTCAAAGGATGTGAGGGGTGTATTGGATAGCAAGAATGCACTTGATAGTGGGGCTCCTAATCATAATGTAAATGGTATTCAATAAGAGAAGAGATACTACTGGGTTTGGGGGGTACGGAGTTAATTTTCTCCATGGCTGCCTGTATGGTGCTATGCTGTAGATTAGTGAGTGATAACACACAGTATTTTAGCTATTGCTGATCAGTGCTCACGCAGCATCAAAACCTTTCTTTTTCCCACTTTGGCCCCAGCATAAGCAGACTGAGGATGGGACACTGCCAGAACAGCTGACCTGAACTGACTAAAGGAATGTTGCATACTATATGACATCATGCTTAGCAACAAATTTTGGGTAAAGGCAGAGGAAACAGGGCATGGTTGGAGCTATGTGACCTGCCTTCCCAAGTAACCATTATGTATGCAGAAGCCCTGATTTCCAAGAAGCAGCTAAACATCTGCCTGCCAATGGGAAACAGAAAATAAATTCTTTATTTTGCTTTGCTTGTGCATGCAGCCTTCCTTCACATATTAAATTGTCTTGATCTTGAACCACAAGTGGTTCCCATGTTTGCCCTTCTGATTCTCTCCCACATCCACTGGAAGAGTGAAACAAGGGCCTGGGCAGAGGCTTGGCTGCCAGCTGGGGTCAGCCCACCACCACACTCGTAAATCGAAGGGTTTTTAAATACAGCAAAATAAATAAAAACCTCTTATCTTCATTACATTTCCTGCAATGCAAGAATGACCCATGAATTGGGAAAAAAGGACCTAAAATACTTCTTCTCATGTGTGGTGTTGAAGGCGCAGCATACTGAAGAAACATTTTGAACACTGCCTACTGATATGAAACTGCATTAGATAACAAAAACCAGACTCTGTAATACCATATGTGAGTGTTCAAAACCCATTTGAGTCAGCACAATGCCATCAGGTCACAACTACACATAATTTCCTCTGGATAAACCACTGTTTGAGTAACCTTGCAAAGCTGTTCTTTGTAATTTGGGACTGCCCTGAAGACTGCAAGCTGCTCAAGCATCCCTGGGAAAGCACAGAAGGATGTCTTCCCCATCTGTGGGGACTGCTGCCCTTCAGAGGTGACGCACAGAACACATCACGAGGTACCGAGGGGTGCCTGGAGAGGGGTGCTCTGCCTTCTGTTCCGGAAAGCAGCGGCAGAAGGAGAAACACATGCAGCCTGTCCATGAAAGGTCCAGCTGGGAAATATTTGCTGACTTCTTTCCCTCCCTAGGTTTCTCCTTCTTACACTAAGGTTTCTTTTTTTCTCCAGCCAGGATTAGACTTTCTCTTTTCTCTTTCCAGACAAGTATCACTGCTATCCTAGACCTGGCAATAATTTCCTAAGTTTTTAGTAAGAACTTAGTTTACTTTAGAAAGTAATTACATTCAAAAAGAAAAATTTCATCAGTTGAAAAACCCCACAAATTCACAGAGGGATTTTCAGTCAGCTCTTCTCCCTCCAACTGTGTTTCCCATTGGTGCAGTGATTTCACTGGCAAGAGCCTTTCACAGCTGCCCTTGCTGTGGCATCATCTCTCCACAGACATTTCTCAAGAGCATCAGAAGCATAACAGTGGAGCTGCAGCGAGAGCGAACCTAGCCCACTCTTCCATTCTTTGCACAGGCCAACATGTCAAAAACAAAGAGCAAAATTTTGCTTTCAGTTGCACCTTTCCATTGAACAGGGAAATTAGACCACTGAACCTGCATGAGAAAAAAAGGTTGTTGCTGAAGACCAAGTTTTAGGCCATGTACAACAGAAAATACAGGATCAGGGCAAGGAGAAAGCTTGGTAGGGAATTTGTCAGAGATGGGAACAAGGCATTACTAGCAAGGAAAAGCCGGGTATAGAACATAGGAGACCAAAGCTATTCATAGTGTCACCTCATCAGTATATGTTATTAAACTTTCTGTTCAGAAGTATTGCAAAAGACAAAACACAAACTAGCAAGACACTGGAAAATGTATCTTCTAAAAACTGATGTTCAAAAATAGTTCAATTCCAAAGTTAACTGGCTGGTGTCGCAACACTGAGAAGCAGCATAAAACCCCAACAGTGATGAAGAACTAAGAAATCTAAAAACTGGCCCAGTGGAGCCCGTTGCAAGCAAAAAATGTACAACACTGCTTAGGTATATTTCTCAGTCAGAGAAAGACTTCCAAGCCAAGCTGTTTTTTTCTGGGGTTGATTTTTCCATTTCATTTGTGTAGCTGGGTGCTGACCCTGCTTTCTCAGAATAAAACCACCTGTTGAGCTGGCCACCCATAAGCATATCATAAGCAGACACATTAAAGTACCTTGTAATTCTCTTGTTAAAATCTGCTAGGCCCAGTTTCCACAAGGCTTGCCTCATGTTGTGATCAGGCACAGCTCTCATCTTACACAGCTGCTTTTCTACACTGATGTTACTGAAACTGGAAAATAGGACAAAGGTTCCACAAGTGAGACCTGGCTTAGAACAGTTATAATTTTACTAACATTCAAACCCTTAAGAAGTCCACACAGCTTTATTGCGTTCATATCAATCAGAATGAAAGGCTTTTACTTACTGCTGTTAAAAATTACATTGGTTAATTCTTATAGAATCATAGAATCATAGAATAGTTAGGGTTGGAAAGGACCTTAAGATCATCAACTTCCCACTCCCCTGCCATGGGTGGGGATACCTCACACTAAACCAGGTCACACAAGGCTCTGTCCAACCTGGTTTTGAACTCTGCCAGGGATGGAGCATTCACAACTTTACTGGGCAACCCATTCCAGTGCCTCACCTCCCTTACAGTAAAGAACTTTTTCCTTATATCCAATCTAAACTCCCCCTGTTTAAGTTTGAACCCATTACCCCTTGTCCTGTCACTACAGTCCCTAATGCAGAGTCCATCCCCAGCATTCCTATAGTCCCCCTTCAGGTACTGGAAGGCCGCGATGAGGTCTCCACGCAGCCTTCTCTTCTCCAGGCTCAACAGCCCCAACTTTCTCAGCCTGTCTTTATATGGGAGGTGCTCCACTCCCCTGATCATCCTCGTGGCCCTCCTCTGGACTTGTTCCAACAGTTCCATGTCCTTTTTATGTTGAGGACACCAGAACTGCACACCATACTCCAAGTGAGGTCTCACGAGAGCAGAGTAGAGGGGCAGGATCACCTCCTTCGACCTGCTGGTCACGCTCTTTTTGATGCAGCCCAGGATACAGTTGGCTTTCTGGGCTGCGAGTGCACACTGAAGCCGGCTCATGTTCATTTTCTCATCCACCAACACCCCCAAGTCCTTCTCTGCAGGGCTGCTCTGAATCTCTTCCCTGCCCAACCTGTAGCTGTGCCTGGGATTGCTCTGACCCAGGTGTAGGACCTTGCACTTGGCATGGTTAAACTTCATCAGGTTGGCATCAGCCCACCTCACAAGCATGTCAAGGTCCCTCTGGATGGCATCCCTTCCCTCCAGCCTATCAACCGAACCACACAGCTTGGTGTCATCGGCAAACTTGCTGAGGACACACTCAATCCCACTGTCCATGTCACCGACAAAGATGTTGAACAAGACTGGTCCCAACATTGATCCCTGAGGGACACCACTCGTTACTGGTCTCCAGCTGGACATCGAGCCATTGACCACAACTCTTTGCGTGCAGCCATCCAGCCAGTTCTTTATCCACCGAGTGGTCCACCCATCAAATTGATGTCTCTCCAATTTAGAGACAAGGATGTTGTGTGGGACAGTCTCAAACGCTTTGCACAAGTCCAGGTAGATGACGTCAACTGCTCTGCCCCTGTCCATCAGTTCTGTATCCCCATTGTAGGAGGCCACCAAATTGGTCAGGCAGGATTTCCCCTTAGTGAAGCCATGCTGGCTGTCACCAAGCACCTCCTTGTTTTTCATGTGCCTTAGCATGCCTTCCAGGAGAATCTGCTCCGAGAGTTTGCCAGGCACAGAGATGAGACTGACTGGTCTGTAATTCCCCAGATCATCCATTTTCTCTTTCTTGAAAATGGGGGTTATATTTCCCTTTTTCCAGTCATCGGGAACTTCACCTGACTGCCATGATTTTTCAAATATGATGGACATATATATATACTATTGGTTTTATAACTTGCTGCTACATATTTTGCTACAGTGTGAGTAACTGAGCACAGGACTCCACATCTTGGTGACCTTTCTGTCTAAGAAGGAACTCTATCTCTTATGGATTGTTTTAGCAAATCAAGTTTTGTTGCCTGGTTTCGCCATTTCAGCCCAACATTTCCTTTATGTCTTTCACTGACTGTGCTTAACATACTTGTGCTAGATTTTGTAAACCAGCACTGACAATTCATCCCTTGTCAATCTGGATCACGACCTCTCCTGGCTGCTCTCCGCTCCTGAAACAGGATTTGTGGCAGAGATTACAATTTACGATATTTATCCCTAACTTGACACTATTCTCATTTCTCAGTAGTCATTTTCTTCCTACTGTGTTTATAAGCCTGAAATGCAGTTGAGGACTTTCAGGCCACCAAACAAATTTAAATTTAGTTGTTTCACGAAATAGAGCTGCTTTCTTGAGAAAACACTAGCAAAAACCCTGCTTGTAATATTAAACAAGGATTTGAATGGGAGGTTCAGGAGCCTGACTGCAACATGATTTCAATGTAAATATAAATAATTGTTAGGCAAAGGAGGAAAATTTACACTGCTTTCAGAGCCCCTTTATATAGCATGATAGGAGGCAGACTATTTGTTAGACAACATAAAACCTTATTCCAGCAGCTCTTTCTGAAATGCTCCATTTCCTATCTTCTATTTTTTACTCAAATTCACTAGAACTCATGCCAGCTACTTTGCCACTGTCATTGCTGGCTCTACTACAGGCTGAGCTCAGGACTGCCTTCAGGAACCACAGGTGTGAAGAATCTCCTCAGGTCCACATCATTTCTAGTACTGCATTAAAGCATAGATACCTATATCTCTCCCTGGGATGTCCATTTACACAGGCATAGCTATCACAGAGCTGACTTAACAAAAGTTTCCAGAGCAGTGGTGCATTACCCCACGAGGAGATATCTCCTTTGTCCTTCAGTCCAATGCTAGCAAAACTAGCACCTACTCCTAGATCACAGACCACATATGACAGAAGACTGAAGGTGTCTGAAGACAAACGCCTTCCCTGTGAAGTGCGATGTTGGAGCATAGAACCAGATGCATGTGTCTAACACTGATAAATCACAAGGACATATTCTGGTTAGCAAGGATTCTCCTCACAAAACTATGCTTAGTTTGGTACCTCATTTTTGATTTTCTGTCATTTTTTATATCTTTGATTTAACTCCAGCTGGCAACCAAGTACTACAAAACTGCTTGCTCATTACCCCCTTCCCCACCCTCCCCAAGGGGATGGGGAGGAGAACCAGAAAAAAACCAAAACTCAGCACTGTACCAGCTACTACGAGGAAGATTAACTCTATCTATCTCAGCTGAAACCAGGACTGTATCTAAGCTGGAACTGCAGGAGGGGTTTGTCAGTGTTTCCTGAATTTTCAGAGGAGTAGTCCACCTAACTCGGGGCTTTTGAACAATTCTTTTTTAACCATATCTGTTTATAAATGTTTTCAAGCATCAGCATCACCTTAATCTACATGCTTTTCTTTTACCAGCAGTCCTTGATACACACTATCACACCTCAGTTACGTATAGCTGAAAAAAAAGGCACAGCTAATTATTTAGCACAAGCATGTGCTAGGACATCTTAGGGTAAATAATTCATGGAGCTAACCACGTGTCAAGAGTACGTTATGTAAATCTTTTCACATAAGATTTTATTCTAATAGAGCAGTTACATCCATGGATACCTGGCAGTTTGCTAGACTAATCTCTGAAAGAGATACTATAAATGTGTAAAAATAGGACATGATTTCCATGGGGGACAGAATTGTGACAGAACATGAACTGGCAACAAACTAAATATGAATGCAAAGTTTAGCTCTAAAATGCCCATGATAAACATCCCATGAAACTGGCTGTGGGACAAGAATAAGCTATATTTAATCTTCTATTTTTTTATTTTTTCTTTTCTCTCCTGTCCAGAACTTAGCAGCATTTTACTGCAGAAACCTTGTATTCATGTGAGGCCAAATTATAGCTCACAAAATCTGTGCCTCTACCCTCAGACCACTTATTCTGACTTTTAAAACCACCTAAAGTGACTACAGAGAGAAGCAAAGGCTGTTGGGATGCAGGTTGCAGATGCAATACTAGACAACGACGTTTATAGAGGACAACCCTGACTATCAATTTTGCTGGAGAATGATCTTTGTAAATTCCTGACAGCAGATCTTCATGGAGAGTGAGAAAAGGAACAAGTATTTGAGCTTCAAAATATTTCTCCACCTTCCTCCTACTTGTTCTCTGATGGCACCTACAGTAATCATCATTTCAAATCCAGCCTGCTGTTCTGAGTCTTCTTATGGTCATATGCTTCTGCTTGGAGTCCCAAACAATTCTTCTGATGATGTTACCTGTGAGGGAAAAATCCAACTGATACGTCTTCCAACACCCTGGATATGTCTCAGCTCTTTTGCAATCTATACCATTTGTCAAGTGTATACCAGGTCAAATGATCCCTGGAAGCGGCACAGGATGGGAAAAACATGCTGTTACAGCCCTATCTGAAAACAGTCTGCCAGTTCCAGAAAGTGGAGAACAGGCTCATTATCCTTGAAATTGGATTCACATGCTATCTTCTGCCCTCTTCCATTAGCATTAAGAAAATTCCCTGGTTTTGGCTCAGGAATCAGCCATCCAAACAGAGACAGTCCTTTTCAGGAGAAAGAAAGGTGACCCTAATACTTATTATTTGAATGAGAATATGTCTATTTAAGCATGATATGTAGGCCACTGATCATAAACTGCAGTTTAACCACATCTGGAAAGACAGCTCATACTACCCAGTTTTGCAGCGATCTGTTTCTTGGTGGATATTTTCCTATGAGGTGACACCTTGCCAGTTCTGATTAATTATAAGAGCTACCACTTTAAATATACAGTATCTTCTGCAGACAAAACACCTTCCAGTCTTTCTTATCTGTAATGTTAATCATGATGTTTTTGTTAAAAGCAGGATTCATTCCATATTAAGATTTGCTTAACAAGCTTCCTGACCTCCAATATCTTACTCCATGTCATATATTATAGCACATACACACAAAATAAAAAAGTTTGTATGCTTTCTTTCTGCTTGATTTTGCATGTAGAAGTGCAAAATTAGAATAAAGATTTTTCTTTACCATTTATTTCTCATTTCTGAGATAGAATCTGCTGCCTTTTCCTTTTTTTTTTTATTCAGTGTCTTCCTAGTGGAGTGGGAAACTAGTCTGTGGAGTTTTCTTAAGTCTTGAGTGTCTGGCAGGTGCTTAAGTTAATGAAGTGTCAACAAAAAAAAAAGACTAGAGGAAGAGTTTCAAGCAACCTGGCTAAAAAATCATGTCCTCTCATTTCTCACTGCTTTTGTGCTTCTGATGATATGAACTTGTGAGTCCTTCAGCTATCCATAAAGTCCTCTGGGGAAAAGAGAGCAGATGTGTCTATTTCTAGTGGGAAAGGAAACTATAAGACAAATAATTTTAAAGAAAAGAACAATATAAATATTCCACATTTATTTTATCTAAATAAAGAAACACAAAGGACACCATATGAATGATACATAACATCCATTTAAGTCTTGTTAAAATTGGAAATACTTGAAATAAACTACACTTGCAAAAGATTCTCCTTGTGCTATACATCCATGTCAGAATTCAGCTGCAAAATGATCCTCTAAGCTGTTAAAAAAGGCCTTTTGCCCATATTCTCCTGAGGGTAGAAATGGGAGGGGTAGGAGCCTGAGTGTCCCCAGCTTCCTGCAGCCATGGCATCACTGCAATCATGTGGTCTGTGGTCCAAGCACATACCAAGTGGTGAGCAGAGACATCAGAAATCACACACAAGAATCACTTGTTCTTCAGTGACTTGTCTAGATTTGTTCTGGCAAGAAGTGGACATATTTGCCAATTAGTGAGGTTGTCGCCTGACTGCAAAATGGTGCTACTGCCTCCAAAATTTACTGTTGGTGACTCAGTCCAAAACCTGATGTGACTCTTCTCCCATTTGTACACTGGGGGAAAGGGCCATTCAACGTTTGGCTTCTGATATCATTCCATTCTTCCTCCATTACAAGTAATTCTGCTGAAAGAGTTACTCACAGAGAGCTCAAATATTGTTTTAGACAATATATGCTATGGCTGACAACATATAAAGGGCCTTCAGGAGAAAAACTTTCAGGAAAATTACAAGGAGTAAAACTATGAGAAACATTTTTTTCTTTGGTTAATGAAGTAAACACCCTGACAGGAAAGCTGTGTGCTGTATTTATTTCAGCATCACCAAGTTATCTTCTTTAATATGTGAGGCACAGAGGACGACAGATAGGTAATACTGGAAATTGTAATAAGATGTGGAGTCAAGTGACAGCTGAGCTCATAGTGCATGTTCCATGGTGCTTGGAGATTGTCAGTGGTCTGCCTCCCAGACACAAGGACATGGAAAATCATCAGTCCCTCTCAAACTGTAGCGAGTTGACAAGAAACATGCAATCACAGCCAGTTTAAGCTATTCAGAAGGGTATAATCCCTGCTTGTCCACTGCATTGCCAATCATCATATGTCTCAGAGAAATATAAGCACCCTCTGCTCTATGGGATACATGTTGCCGTGTATTCATGTGGTACTTCAAGGGCTAGAATACCAAGGCAAGGAAGAACAGGGGCACAGGGGCACTCTGCCTCTCTAACCTTTCAAGGCTTCCTTGGACAGACTGAAGCACTGTGGATGGAAGAAGCAGGGAAGCAGATCAGAGAAGGCTTGATGTCTTCTTCATACAGGACTAATGTGTGCCCCCGTAGCGACAGACGAGGATCGAAACGGCAGGTGACAAGGTGCACTGGAAGCCGCAGGTCCAACCATGCCTGTGGGAGCTTCAGGCCTTTGGTCGCTCGAGCTTGATCTAGGAGATGACAGTCTCGTGTGGAATCTTCCTGATTGCCTATGCAGCTTTTCTCCAATCAGTTTTGCCTATTCCACTTGCCCTTAGTCATCGTGCTTGTAGCGAGTGTGGGTAATGCCCCTCCCAAATCTTCGTTTGTGAAGCCAAGCCATCGATCAATCAATGTGTGCACCATAGCCAAAGATGAGCCAGGAGTTTATGTTCTGGCTGCTTTAGCCCAAAACCTGGTCTCTATCTGGGGTCATTACACCTATGCCTGTGGATACTACATGCTACCAGCACCCAGAACAGAGATACACTGGAAGAAGAACAGTGGAAAATTAGATGGTCTTTAGCAGTGTAGTAGTCTCAATAGATATGCAGTAGTCAGCGTAACTTTGGCTGTGTCAGGAGGCTGGGTTTTTCCCACAGATAATTCCTTGAAAAACAAAATCATCAGATCCAAAATTATCCTCTGTCAAAAGACAGAAACTTATTTTTGAGAACAATGCTGCACCAGCAAGTGGATAGTCCATGAGGGTAACCTAATGCTTCCTTTTCCAAGCAGTTTTATTTTCAGCTTATTCTCCAGCCACTGGCAAATAGAAAGTGACTTCTGTTAAGGCACAGTGAATATCTTAAGGGGCTTTGGAACCATCCCACACCTCCCTCCTTCCCAAAACTCAGCTGAGTTGCTGACCCTCAACAAGTACTCCTCAGAGAGGCGTATGAACCATTGCACATCATCCTACCATTTTCACAAGCATTCTGTTTATTTATCATGTATTGCCTCATCACTGGAAACTGTGAATGTCCTTGCTGCTTTCAAGATCAGCTTTTACTCTATAGCATAATTTTTGAGTGGTGCTTGTTCCATGAACAGCATCCTCCTTTTTAAACAAAAGACTCGTATCAGGAGGGTACACAATCCTATAGAGAAGGCAGATTTATTTATCACTGAAGAGACACACATCAAACCTCTTCATGTTACTTATAGCCAGCAAGATCTATAAAATGTATAAAATGATCTCTACATAGAGCTACAGGGACTGTAGTGACAGGACAAAGGGTAACGGGTTAAAACTTGAACAGGGGAACTTTAGATTGGATATAAGAAAGAAATTCTTTACTGTGAGGGTGGTGAGGCACTGGAATGGGTTGCCCAGGGAGGTTGTGAATGCTCCATCCTTGGCGGTGTTCAAGGCCAGGTTGGATGAGGCCTTGGGTGGCATGGTTTAGTGTGAGGTGTCCCTGCCCATGGCAGGGGGGTTGGAACTAGATGATCTTAAGGTCCTTTCCAGCCCTAACTATTCTATGATTCTACGATTCTAAGATAGGTTATTGTAGCTGTAGGAGAAGAACAGCTCTACTCAAACAAAATTAAGCTTTAGCTAATTTGTTCTAGGCTACAAAGAGAACCAAAGAAGTGATCCTTATTTCATCATAAGACAAATTCCTCCCATTCATTTACAATATAATTCCTCTATCGTACATGCTTTCAAAAGGTTTTGTTCTAGGAAATCCGAGGACAATGTCATAAGAACAGATTCTGCATAATGTTCCTAATGACTTCATTTTCTGAGAGCATAAGCATTTTTCTGAGAACACTTAGCCTGCAGTATTTACTTCGGATTTCTCGTCCTAACCTTTGGCTAAAACATGCTGAATCCATCCAGGGCCCATAGCTCTGTTATCCCTCTGATTTAAGAGGTGTCCTTGAGGAGTTCTAGAAAAAGTACCCAATGAAACCTTACCTCCCAGCTCTTCATGAAGAGCTGACTGAGTTTTTTTAATAAATGCTTCTTCCAGATCTTTCATCTAAACAGATTTGCCCATCCTTGGTGTGCATGAAACAGACAACCTCTATCTAAGTTCTGAATTTGGAAAATATATTGTTTATGAGAAAGTTCTCCATGTGGGGATCAGAAATGGAAACTGCTGAAATGCTCACAGTGTACAAACTTACTGGAAGCCTCACAGCATAATCTGGATCTCTCTCCCAAACCCAAGCTCTACTGTTGCAATTATTCAGACAGCATGTCTGAACAGTTGTACAGAGAGAGAGAAAATAAAAAATAAACCTTAAAAGAACGCTAAGCTATAAATGATGGAGATCGATATTTGCATTTGAGAAGCAGAGTGGCATGAGTTTGATAAAACCTGTCTTCCATTATCTTCCTAAAGTAACTAGATTGCATGTGACTGGACTCCCTGCTGCACCGTGCTATAAGGTATACAGGAGCACTGCTGTGATTCTGGTGATCTCAGGTCCCTGGCCCCTCTATGATTTTCTTCATAGATTTCTAAATCTATAAAATGATCTCTACATGGAACTGCACAAACTTGTCGTTTTCAGGCTGAAGTGACAATTAGAAAAAGAAAATGGCAAGGAAGATGACTCTGAATGGTGTTAAATACCCCCAACTTCTCATAGGGTCCAATTTTTCTTTAAAGAGAGTGCAAAAGTAGCTGCCCACACTTTAAAGATGCATTTAAATCAACAACATTAGGATAAAGAAGACTGAGGTCCATATGCCTGAATAAGCATTGAAGTGCTCATTACCTCCCAGGCAGCCCTCAGCCATTTGTATAGTCAATCCCATAGAGCAAGTACATTTTTGGATAATCCTGAAGTATGGGGCAGCTTTTTCTCAACATACTGTAGATGATTTCTCTGTGCACTTGTTCAGCAATGGTAAGACCAGAAGCCTTACATTCGTGGAGTTAAAGTTCCTTTTAGAAATACTTAAAGCATGAAAACAAGGCATATCCCTTCAAATCTGTGTTAAGGATTTACTTATTCAAAATAGATTTTCATAAAGTTTAGAACTCAGTCCTTTTAAATGAGAGTTTTAACATGATTGATTGTCACCTCCAGGCATCTCACAGATAACTGAATTCATAAAGTATTGTTCTTATTCTGATATTTTAAGCTAAAGAATGGTGAATAAAGAATAGCAAATTTCTCGTCTGTGGACGAATATGCAGCTTCACATTAAATCTGTATGAAAACAGTCATTTCACAAGTGCTACACAAATAAAGCTATATTCTCTGCTTTTTTGCAAATAGAAAGTTGCAAAACATGCGAGACATGATCAAGCCCAGCAGCAACCTGGCATTTAAGTGGCTTTATTTTAGGTTTGTAAATGCAGCAAAAAGTGCCAAAGGTTGGAAACTAACCATAGTCAGTGGTTTTATCAGCCTTAGTTCAGAAAAAAAAAAATATACTAACACATGCTTTAGCTTCAGGCCTACTGACTCCTGGTCCATACTTATCCATACGAAGTTAAACTTGCCAACATTCCCTCTTCATTTCTCCTGAATAAATGAGGTTTAGGAGCAATTATATCAATAAGGTTACAACATTCAACAGCAAAGTATGGAAAAGCAGAGACAGTCTAGACACCAAATGCTACTTGGAAAGGCTTTCCACTAGAAAAGTTTTATATGTAACCTTTGAAAAAATAGGAGATTGTGTTTTGTATGATTCAGACTCCTTACATCTTTCTTACAGTAACACAGTAATAACTAAATTACTTGGGTTTGCTCTTTTCTTAAAACACAAATGTTCTACTATGTCATTTCAAAACATAGCAGTATTGACCTTTGTAAGCAGCCTTTCCTGTGTTGAAAACAATTTTGGATCTCGCTTTCTAGCACAATTGCTGTTGCACCACATACAGTGACAACTTGTTATCCCTGGCTCAAGGGACATTATCTTCGTTTTTTGGTGCTCTAATCCACCAGTGAATCACTGCTGCACTCCTGAAAGAAGAAATTAGGCAAGAATTTCCTATTTGTTCTACAGCTTTCAGTCACTGCGTGGAATAAAAACGCAAGAACAAAGAATGCGTAAGGAGTGAAAATTATGTATTTTACCACATTATATATAGAAATGATATATTTATAATTTTATACTGAACTGTATAGGGTTAGAAGGAATAAGCTAATATAAACAAGATAAATTCATAATTTCAGACATCTTAATGTCAAAAGACTGACTATGGTCAACTGCAAAAAAGGAAGCAGGTAGTCACTGCTTAACAATTAATACTTAAAATCATTTTCAATTAATTATTCTTGAGAGCTTTATTCTCTTATGTGCAAAAATATACAAGCAGGCTCCATGATCTTTTAGGATACTCAGAAACCAGATTTTTCTTACACCCTATTGTATGTAGGGTGATCACAACATCTCAGAGGCTTCTGCAAGGCACAGGATTGTTTGCTGCACCTTAGCCTTAGTGGAATGTGAGAAAATATGCTTCCTGAACTCTTGGGCATCCCAAACAATGGCCCAACACCACCGTATGTGAATTTAATCTAATTGGCTGCTTGACATATTCCTATTGGTTTCTTCACAGGTAAAAGTAACCAAAAAAGTCTTCAGGCCAATGAACTCTTCCTCCATTCAATTTTTCTTATATACTTTTAGGCCAGAGACAGTGTAGAGAACAGCAAAGAGATATATGACTGTATGACCTGTGAGAATGCTCTTTTATATTGTCAGAACAACATAAAAAAAAGGCAGTAGGGGGAATCAAATACTGATGCAAGATGTTTCTTCACACTTTCCTTCATTAGCGTGGCTTTTCAATTCCGTGTTGGGAACTTCAAAAAGACTTCTCTCAGCAGCTGGCGGTTTCCACAGATGGGAGTTGCACAATTAGAAATATTCATGGTGATGAGCAAAGGTTTCAAGTAGACAAACCTTCTCATCTAGAGCTTGGGCATAGAATGGAGATGATCTATGAAAGTCTCTGTCTCTAAATGACTCCATCAGTATCTCAGTCTCTCAAGGACAACTTTGAGATCACAGAGGAAGTAGTGGTGTACAGAGATTTCACTTGCTTTTCGTGTCTGGAGGCAATAAGATGAAGTCTATGTTTCAAGCATCTTTGAAGAATGGCATGCTTCTCCTAGTGCTACTAGGATGCTACCCTGGGGGTAGGACTTGCTGAAGATTTGGAAAAACATCTTTTTGGCTAATCTGGACTGAAAGGGTCTCCATCTTCACTGTGGTCTTGTGTAAGGATTTTGATGTCAGAGGAGCAGCAAAATCCTGCATTCTTGCAATTCTGCAAACAGCAAGGAAATACGGAAGGTCAGAGGATCAGTGAATACAGAACATTGAAGAATCATGTCTGCTGCAGAGTACCACTTTTTTGCAGGTGCTCTAGGGCGTGTGTCCTGTTCTAGATATTCACAAAGGAAGATGAGACTATTCATGGTTTCTGCTGAACACTGATTATTGTATTACCGTCCTGAATCTGGCACCTGACCCAGTACTTAGTGAGTTACACCATGTCCCTGCTTTGCAGGTTTCTGATTTGGCATACTTTTGATACCAGAAGAAAACGACCTCTGAATTCTGCTTCACTCAATCTTGCTGTCTCACTGGAAAGCTTTACCAGCTACACTCTAATACACTTTTTAATCCATACTGATATTCTTTGGGATGAGATAACTTGACCTTTAGGAAACTCATCTACAGCTGAATGTGCAAGAAACAACCGCCTGAAATTGTATGTTCTTGTCATCGTAATAAAGCCAAGCTCCAAAAAAATCTAATGTATGCATATTCCTTTTCTTTCAGTGGTGGCTGTAATTTCAGGTAAAAGGTAAGCAGGTGACTGATTTGTTTATAAGGAGTCATGAGAGCACATTGGAGGTGAATTTCAAGTGTGCTCTCTGTTACAGATGTGGAATAATGCATAAGTTAAATGATTGGTCACATTGCCTGCAGCCCAGGTGTAGTCCTGGCTACCTTTTGGAGTTCAGAAAGACAGTTCAGGGTGAAAGAATATAATGAACATTCTGGGAAACATTCAGAAAGATAACCCATAAGAGGTGGGAGTACTGAGTAGTGAAAATTGTAATTCTCTTTTGGAAAATTTTTGTTACTAATGATTAAAAGCAAACTGAGCATGCCTGCACCATCCAAGATTTCTGAGAGACTGCATAAAGCTAAATAAATTATGAGGGTCTCTTTACTGTGGTAAGTACTCCAAGATTTTACAGTTACTGCCTGCAGGAAGCCTGCATGTTACATGACTGCATTTATTAATAATCACTTCTATTTGAAGAGCTTGTTGTCCTGGCAGAGGTTTTCCTGATCCACAATGCAATTTTCTGAAGCTGTAAAAAGTTCTTGCTCCCCCATCAGCTGTAATGGCTTTGGGTCTGTGTATATCCATGGTACTGACAGACTGAGCACGGGTATACAGATTGCTGCCTTGGAATTTGAATATGTGATATACAACAGTCAGACAACACTACCCCAAGTCAGCATAAGTGTGTTTTTCTTTTTTGATTCTAGAAACTGTCATGGGAATCAGGCAATTCATTGGAGAGACTGGTTTCTCTTTCACTGAAGGAAAAATCAAACAAACCCATGACTCAGAACATAGGCTCCCTCCAGAGGAGAAATTCAAACATTTCTCTTACTCCCTCATAACATGTAGACCTGTCCTAGGGGATTCCTGTGAAGCATGGACTCTTTATGATTGGTCATGGACAACCTGCTCAGCAGTTGTTGATGTTGTAAATGGGAGAAATAAGAAGATTTTTCCAAATATGCTACATATCATGGTGAAGATGCAAAGTGTCACCCATTTTTCAAAACCATCCTTATGTGATTTGTTGAATGTAGCATGTGAATTTTGCCCAAATAACCCTTCCAGGCACATAAAGAAAGGAACTAAAGAAAGGCAGTGAGGAAAGCACAAAAACTGAAGGGAGCATTTATGGTTATCCATGAACTTGCGATAGACTCCTACCATGACACTGGCATCTTGTTTGTGTTTCTGCTGACAGCACAGCCTAAAAAATGTTGCCCAGACATACTAAGATAATGGGGATGAGTAAAGGCATATCTGCTTGAAAAATTCTAGAATAATGACTTATTCATAATATCAAGTAAAGTACAGATCTTTTGTCTGTCATCTAAAAATGACGGTGAGCTAAACTTTTGGTAATGGACTCATTCATCCAGCCCAGTTAAATTCCAATTTATCTTTCTAATTTGCACCTACAGCATCATAGAAGGAGCAGTTTTTAAGGTTCAGCAAGTTACTTTGAATTATTGAATGTGAAGCTGCCAAAGATTTTTGTATCAGATTCACAGTATGTTTGGCACAATTCTGCATTAATCATTGCCAGAAACAGCGGGTTAGAGAAATTAACTAAATTAATTAAAATCAATTTTTACAAATGAAAGATAACCTTTGCTCTGTTTCATGATTTTTGTAAAATTTTGCATATTGCTGGTCAACAACCAAATATTAATGGTTTTTTTTTTCTCTCACACAAGAATGTGCACTTAGTTATACTCCCAGAATCCTACAAGAATGATGGATTTTCTCTGGTTATTTGCTAAGAATTCTATAGTGTAGTATCTGGGGCTGATGTTCTGCCACAGATCATGTTTCTATAAATAGCTCATGTGAAGAACCATGCTTACACTCAAGGGGGTGCTTGGTGAGGGAAGACTCCCTCTTGGTGTTGTAATCCGACATTTCTCAAGCCTGCGGTATTTTAAGCACAGGAGAGAAAATGATCTAAAAAGAAATTCAGCATCTCAAGCTTTATTTTGATTACACTTATACCATATAACAACTCTATATTTTATGGCCAAAAGGCCTCAAATCAGTTGAAAAATATATCCAGCTTCCATAGAACAAAATAAAATCCTACTGATTTTGGACTTGTAATACAGGGCATGTTTTGATGCACAGGTGTTTTATGTACCTTCTAAGCAGATGCTGTTCTCAGATCTTCCATCTGCCTCTGAGGGACTGAAAAAAATCTCAGCTTTACAGTGAAGCTGTTTCTCTATCTCTTAATGGGATTGGTAGTCCTCTTTTTTTGCTAGCCACGACAAGTAGCCAAGACTCGCAATTGCAACCATGAAAAAAGCTCTGGTTGGGAAATACTTTTGGAGGCAGACACAGTCTTTTTTTTTTTTTTTCTCCCTATTTTGACCCCAAATACTCAGTTTATAAACATGCCAATAAGGTGTGGGAGATGCCCATTAAACCATGTGGTTGCTTTTACGTTCTCAATGCAGCTACCAGCTTTCTGAGCATGTGTAATTTTCTTATGTTGTCAGCAGAACATATGCAATGTCTTGCTCTATGAGTCTTGACTGAGGAGGGCTTTTGCAAAATTGTGTAAAGTCCTCTTTTGAAATTCTAATCTCAAGCGTGATAACTGACCGATTTTTGCAAAAGAAAACCCCAGTTTGCCTGTTTGGTAGGGTTGTGTAATACATAATTTCATATATGAAATGAAATTTGTTTATGAGATATATCAGAGAATCAATCATTCAGGAAGCTGTGTCTGGCTGAGTATATACAATATGCTCTCTCTATGCTCATTCTTATAAACAGTATGTCTTATATTGGAAATGATTTCCTGTGCCAAATTTCAGCACATCAGAATTTGCATTATTTGTGTAATATCCACTCTGGAATATATTTATTTCTCTGGAATCTGTCCATGTTGCAGCTGACAAGGTGAGGAACAAGTTCAAGAACAAGCTGAATCACACATATCTTAAGTAGATGATTTACATGGACAATATTTTGAGAGATGAGGAATAAACTGAGATCTGTGAGATTCCTCTCGATCATTAAATGTTTATTTCATTTAATATTTCCTTGAGAAAGCAGCATTTTAGTCATTGCAGCCTGCTTTTTTTCTCATACACTGTGCCATTAACATATATTTACCTTTCACTCAATGTATGAAATGTAGACCAGCAGTAAGAGTGATTGATATATTGTACTTTCTGTCCACTAAATGTATGAATGCATTTGCAAGCATACCTGTATGCACAGGATTTCAGAGCATAAAGACCCCTTTAATTCAGATTGACTGGAGAGCTAAAAAGGAAAGAAATCCTGCTTGTAGCCCCCTGTACGTGCAGTCTGTTGGTTTAAATGAGTTGCAACATCTCACAGCAGCAGAACCAAACTGAACCTGCCCCCTGTCGAGAAGTCAGCATTCAGGGGAACAGACAGATCCAGTGTCAGATCTGTGCTGGGGAGCTGGTTCATCCCCTCACAGCTGACAAGGGCCGTCTGTGCAGCTCCCCAGGGCAGACGCAGTCCACAAGATCACTGGCATGTCAACAGGATGATTTTTGTTCCACTTCAAGACACAGCGGTAGCACAGAGTAGTAAGTTTGCAGCCTTCAGTACACAAAACCCTCTAAGTATATATTTAAATAAACTGAGCATAGGCATTTGTACATATGCCAGACCTGCTGTCTAACTTTTCCAGCCTGAGTGACAGGGAGAGCATCTGTGCATAACTGTAGTAGAGATATCCTGCCCTCAGGGCCAGAGTGCTTAGTCCTGCTGAGCTCATAGACTGCTCCTTTGCAAACTATTCTTCAGTTTCTCCAGTCTATAACAAATCAACAGACCCAATTTTTTATCCCCTTTCACCCTGCTAGGTCCCTCTTTCATTTGCTGAAGGAAGCCTGATGTATAGAGTCTCTTATGGACCAAGAAGGTGAGAGTTTAGAAGCCTGGCCACTGCAACATCTGGTTGCTCATGCCTTTCCTTGGTCTTGTGCCATGACAGAAGTGTCTTCTCCAGGTGACTTCTCTCCCTCAATGGCTTCTATTCTATTGTGCCTTGACTCTTCATCTGCTCCAGCAAACAGCAAGACTCACGAGCCTGACCCCAAACCTACTATTTGAAGTCAGCCTTCCACTTCTAGGCCTTCTCTTCTGCCTTCTCACAAAAATCTACAGATTGCCATGCCTATTTAATTTAGGGATATACACACAATCTCTCTTTTGGAAATATCATGTGCAAATACTTTCCATGGTAGTTGGTGGTCTAACAGAAGGCATCCTACAATAGCGGCTTTTACCATAATACAATCAACCCAACTTGAAAAGTAATGTGGAGTGGAGTGGGACACAGCACTATTGTAAAGTATTAAAATACTTTACTCGATTGAGTAAAATGTAGCATGGTAAAATGAAATACTGAATTGAAAATTAACTGCAACCACAGCAAATTCACAATGTAATTCTAACCGTGACTTCAAAGAAAAATACTTCAGGTACCATCACACTAACAAGATAATGTCACTGTCTCTGACAAGGGATGATTTAGGACTTTCTGAAATTAGCTCTTGTGTGTATCTGTAGCATTAGCACTTTTTCAGCTTGCATTTTGCATACCTTGCTCCTGCATAGCGATGGATCGCCGTCCTGTGAGTTTTAGGTTGTCAGTCTGGCTTGATTGTTCTTCATTTGCTTGTGAACATTACATCACTAATAAAACACTCAGAAAACTGCCTGGTTTGTGTGTTAGAGAATAGCTGAATTCTTTTATTCCTGTTGACAGGCACTTGCCTGCCTTTTTAACAGAGTACTTGGAATGTCTTGTAACACACAAGGGAGATGATTAAAAAAAAAAGCAATCCTGAAAAAACTGAAAAGGCCAGTCCAAAAGGATGAGATAGGAAAGCAAATGATGTTTAAGCATTTGATGGCATTCAGAAATGTTCCCTTACTCGGAACTGGCCAAGCTGAGAATACAGGCTTCTGCAAAACACAAAATAGGTTGGAGACTTCATTGTCTCAGTTCCCAGAAATTTTAAGCTCATGCACATACTAAAATGGTGAATCTTTATACTTCATGTTGAATGCACGCATGGATCTGACTGGACCAAACGGTGTCCACTTCAGTTATGCAACTAGTCCAGTTAAATTCCACTGGGGTACTGCCCAAAATATCAAGATGTGCCAGGATGAGCCTTCTGTCACAAAAAAAAAAAAAAATCAAAGAGTCAGAAACAGCAGCCTCAGCATTTACCTACTAGTGCAGGTTCCTCCCATGCAGTCTGTTCTTGATCAGAATTATAGATACATGACATGGCTAAAAAATAATCAATTAATTATTTTAATGATAAATTAAGGAAAATCAGATTGTGAGGGTGTTAGGGAGCCACTAATTATATCTGCCAGAGGGAAAGAAAATAATACTTAGAAAGTATTAAATCACATGTGCTCTCGAGGCTAGAATTGCAAGTCCTTATTCTTACAGAATGCTCTAAATAAGTTGCATAAAGGCTCACCAGTTTCCTATAGGATTTTATTTATAACTATATAACTTAAACTAACTTTAGCATTATACAACTGAAAAGAATTTAATTTTAAATTGAAGAAATTTATTCAAGAGGAGTTGATGCATTAATACTACTATTTTAAATGTTACTAATATTAACTCTTATTTATAAAATACATGGCATCTGCTAGGGCCAACAATTAATTTCTTACTCATACATATCTCTCCTCATGCCAAAACCCCACGTCAGTCTGCCACCACAGACCGCCATTCAGCTGATAGCAGTGTCTCCACAATCTGTTCGTTCTTCATTTCGTGCATGGGGTTGGCTGTGGCCACAGCCAAATCAAGAGCATTTACGCTTATTGCATGACCTTAGGCCCATGCAGAGTACAGAACTCACTAAGGTAGACCAGGCTACCAAAAGCAACTCTGATGAAAACAGTGCCTTCCTTAAGTGGCCATAGATCCATGCTGGTCCAAGCTTCTTGACAACAGATTTAAGTTTTGGGCTCTTATGGACCAGTGAGCACAGAGTAGATGCCAGATGTATCCCTGGGACAGGTAAGGCTAATGCCAACAGGCAGTGCTACAGGGCATTGTGGTACCAGTAGTACCCATGAGCAGGTGGTCTCTTCTTGAGGCCACTGGGCAGGATTTAGGTCAATGGCTGGCAGCATCTTCTGAATGAGTGCTACGATTTGTGTTCTGGAATTAAGGTCATTTTTCCTTAGTAGAGGAGAGGCATAGGTAAAGGTATCTACCTCAATGTCATCCCATGAAAGTTCGCTCCGTTATCTGTGGGAATTTTGCCACTGACTTTAACAGCAGCTGGGAGACTTGCCACTGCTCCTGTCAAAGAAGACTGAGACTTTCCTCTGGTTATTCAGAAAAAAAATGTAAGATGGATGATTCTGGATCTCAGAACTCCTAGTATGCTAATTTCCATTGATACCTTGATAAATCAGTAACATCAAAAATCCTCAGTAACACTCCCCTTTTAATTATCACAGTGACACAATATATTAAGTCTGTTGACTCACAGTAGTGGGTTACATAATGGAAATGCCCTTGGAAATGCATACTTTTGTACCCTACATGTTCCCCCCTTGTAATTTCGTAGATTTATACATCGTCAATGTGCTATTTCAGGTTAATATATAACAAGGACATTGGGGTGGTGGCAGTTTATCAATGGCTTTTTGTCCTTTTTTTCATTAGTGCTATTTAAGAAGGCAAGCTATTTCTGTCAGGAGCTTCCTATAAATGTAATGGATTTTACAGTATAATATAATAGTGCAGTATTATGCCTGTACCTTCTGTGTATTAATTATTATCATATTTGCATTCAGGATGCAACATCTGAATCTAATGCAAATTACTATCTTTGAAGGAGAAAGGCACTAACACAGCAATTGTTAGAGCTGTCCATGAGTGTAATATGACAGATACTACTGCATGTGCTGCCTAAGGGCCAGAGCAGTGCCCTTCTTGATTCACAGAAATAATCTCAAACGAAAAAAAAAAAAGGAAAATGTGCATTGTAATGTAGATTTGGGGGCTAGTCTAACTTTCTCCTTTTTTGCCTGTACATTACCTCACTGCTATTCAGGCAGTATTACGTAAGACCATAACCAGGTTCACCTCAACATACTTTCTTTTTCAAATTAGTCAAAATACGTAGTAATCCATTTTTCATACATATTACTTTTACTAAGAGAGATTTAATAGTTCCTTGTTTGACTGGAATCTGCCCAAAACAGCCTGATATTTTTCGTCTACTTACCTCACAAGTGACAAATAAATAAGCTTTTTCTCTTTCATGTGGTGCTAAGCCAGCAACATAAATTCTCAAAGGCTAGGGTTCTGAGAAGAGCAGGAAAGGCACTTAAGTACATTCTTAAAGCCCATTTATTCAGTGAGATTTAAAGTATGGCTAACGTTCATTTCAATAGAGAAAACATTAACTCCATATTAAAGGCCAGATAACCATGCGTGGTTGTGTATGGTCTCAATTAACAATTTCCTCTGTTTAAAACACATGCATAAGAGCCCTGCTAAATATTGACATTTAAGTCGTATGTGTAGCAGAAGAGCAGGGTACTCCATGGAAATGTGACTGTCCATGATGCTAAATGATAAAATAAGCAAATCAGAACTTCACTGACTTCCAAAGTATGCAACTTCAATAATTTTTTCTGGTTCATAAGAGAGGTGCATAGGCTATGCAAAACTTTGAACTATTCAGTCCTTCTGCAATCTTTGCCCTTGAAAATTAAAAGCCAATAGAAAATCTGAAAAAAGAAAAAAAAAGAAACGAAAAGAAAAGAAACGAAAAGAAAAGAAACGAAAAGAAAAGAAAAGAAATGAAAAGAAACGAAAAGAAATGAAAAGAAAAGAAAAGAAACGAAAAGAAAAGAAAAGAAACAAAAAGAAAGAAAAAAAAAGAAAAGAAAAGAAAAGAAAAGAAAAGAAAAGAAAAGAAAAAAAAGAAAAGAAAAGAAAAGACAAGACAAGACAAGAAAAGAAAAGAAAAGAAAAGAAAAGAAAAGAAAAGAAAAGAAAAGAAAAGAAAAGAAAAGAAAAGAAAGAAAAGAAACGAAAGAAAAGAAAAGAAAAGAAAAGGAAAGGAAAGGAAAGGAAAGGAAAGGAAAGGAAAGGAAAGGAAAGGAAAGGAAAGGAAAGGAAAGAAAGGAAAAGAAAAAAAAGAAAAGAAAGAAAAGAAAAGAAAAGAAAAGAAAAGAAAAGAAAAGAAAAGAAAAGAAAAGAAAAGAAAAGAAAAGAAAAGAAAAGAAAAGAAAAAGTTGTCTTTTGCAGAGGAGATAGAGATGATTTTTTTTTTTTTTTTTCTTCCCTGGGGTATTTTTCCAAAGGGGCATTTAAAAAGGGTTTAAGCACTTTTCTTCTTGATACTGTATGCCAGGTGGAAGTTCTCAGGTAAGATTTATGGTGTGGATTTCTCAGGTAATGACTTATGGTGTAGATGATACGTAGTCACAAAGATCCTTCATAATAAAGCTTCCAGATCTCCTGGAACTATCAGAGGCAATATGTAAAATGAAAGAGTACAGATTTGTCTTGATTTTCCAGGTAAACCCATTCAACAGGTATTGGAAAAACACCTTATAGATCAACAGCTAGAAACAGTCTTTATAACAGGAGACCACCACAGCGCAGCCACAGCTGCAATGAGAACCAAGAGGACCTCTCAGTGTGCCTTACTAACTCAGCAGCCCATGGGACTGTTTCCTACTGTCCTGGGTTCAGCAGTAGCAGTCATTTTTCTCCTTCTTAGTAGCTGGTGCAGTGCTGTGTTGTTGACTTTCAGCCTGGGAACAGCGCTGATAACACCGATGTTTTTAGTTGCTGCTCAGTAATGTTTACTCTGACCAAGGACTTTCTGAGTCTCATGCTCTGCCAGGGCGGAGGGGAAGCCAGGAGGAAGCAGAGACAGGACACCTGACCCAAACTGGCCAAAGAGGTATTCCATACCACAGCACGTCATGCCCATTATACAAACTGGGGGCAGTTACCTGGAAGTGCTAGATCACTGCTCCATCAGGCTGAGTATCGGAGAGGTGAGCTGTTGCATTCTCTTCCCTTGTTATTTCCCTTATAATTATTATTACTGGAGGTAACAGCAGTGATTTGTGTTACACCTTAGTTACTAGACTGTTCTTATCTCAACCCGTGGGAGTTACATTCTTTCGATTCTCTTCCCCATCCCTCCGGGAGCAGGGAGGGAGGAAACAAGGGGAGTGAGCAAGCAACTGCGTGGCTGAATTGCCAGCTGGGTTTAAACCACAACACCTACCCAAATGGATTTACAGGTAATATGGACTTGCTGCAGTATCATCTGGGCTTCTCCACTCTGTGTAGGTAAGAGAGGGTAAGAAGGATAAAAATTTCATAGTTCATAGAATCACAGAATGGGTTGGATTGGAAGGGACCTTAAAGCTCATGTAGTTCCAACCCCCCTGCCATGAGAATGGACACCTTCCACTAGACCAGATTCTTCAAAGCTTCTTCCAAACTGACCTAGAAATTCCCAGGGATAGGGCATCCACAGTTTTCTGGGCAACCTGTGCCAGGCCTCTCCACTCACTATGATAATGAAGAATTTCTTCATTATAGCTAATCTAAATATACCCTCTTTTATCTTAAAATCATTGCCCCCTTTCTTGACTCTTCATGCCCTCCTAAGAAGACCTTTTCCAGCTTTCTTGTAGTTGACCCTTCTTCAAATAACTATGTACTGCAATGCTGAAAGTTAAAACCAGGTAAAATTCTGAGAGAAGATATTAGAAATATGCCCAGTGATATTGCTTTGTGTAAGCTGAGGTTCATACCACTGCAGATCTCTGATTTCTAAGAGCAAACAGTGATACATAAAATGTCAGGGCCCTGAGGGCACCCATAGGGCCTAAGTAAGTGCTCCCCATCGCCACCACCACCACCATCCTTCACAGGCTCAGAAGTCCCACTTCAATCCAGCCCGAGGCCCTTGATCACTGCTCCAGTGATGTCCCAGCAGTGCCAGTACCTCGAGAAGCAGCCAGTCCTCGTTGTCCCCTGACAGTAAGCAAGCAGAGTTGATAAGAGTTAAATCCCTAAGTTTACGTGCATTGACTGCCTGCTGGACACCTGTTCAGCACAGTAGTTTCCCCTGAAACTGCGCCTCTTTTTTGCCATTCTCATTATGAACCATCAGAAAATGCTCAGCTGGTCAGGGCCTCATAGTGCTGTTATGTACCTTTGTAAGTTGCACAATGAGGGAATTACATCAGGGAGACAGATCCTGAAGACATCAATTCAGTAGCTTCACAGTACTACCAGGGTCTTCCAGCTGCTTTTCAACCATATTTTCATTCAGTATCCATTCATAAGCTCATCACTTAATGAAAGAACACAGTTAAATGGGGAAAAACCAGCTTCAGAAAAATTTATATATGTATCTGTACTGATCTATAATAACGGTTTTCAGACTTTTGTAAGAAAATAATATCTTATTTTCTCATATGTTTATACAGAGAAAGACATATAGAAAACATACAAATATAGGCAAGTGCTTTCAGACTTTCTTTTGGAGCAACAAACAAGGCTGCCTGAGGCTTTCCAAATTCAGTTAGATGCTGTTTGCATTGCACAACTTCCTGGACCCATCTGCACAAGCTTCTGTCACACAGCCATCCTCAAAGTGCATGTATTAAAATTTAAGCTAGGTTGATTACAAAATAGTTCCAAGACTGTCCCTTTGTGGAAGTACTGGTTTGCAGAGCATCTGTTGCTTTCCATAGTCTATACAAAGCCATTTGTTTCATCTGAAAGCAGTGGCATTTCCCTGTGCTATAACCATGCACCCATGAATCAAAAGAAATATGTTAAGACCATTCAGCCTTTATTAATCTTTTGTCTGGGGACTCTGTCTTTCTCTGATCACATATTTATGAGCATTAATTTTTGCTTGATTTGTAATAACATGTTCTCTGTGATGATTTTCACCAAACAGGAAGATACGAAGAATCTGAATGGGTAGAATGGCTCAGTGCATATTTATTAGTGGTTTTGGCTTCATTTCTGTGTGTCCAAGTTGATCCATTGTGTTGAAAAAGCAAACAACTAGCAACTGTGTCAGCTTCCTTTTGGCTAGCATCAATTTTTCTGAAGAGGTGTTTCAGCAAGCAATGCCAGCCTGACCCATAATGGTTTATTCCTGTTTTTCTTAAGATTTGCTCTTTTTCATCTTTTTCAAGTCTTGTTGGTGTCAGTCAGAATTCAGTATAAATCTAGGCAAGGTTTATATTAAGTATCACTGAAGTTGCGTCACTGCAAAGACAAGGAAGGGTAAGGGTCAGATGTTCAAAACAGGACTCAATGCATTGTTACTGAAATGCTTTGGTTGTAGATTTCTTTTTCGTACCCATGTCACATCTCTGGATAGCAGCTGGATTACTGAAGATGTTTGTAAAGCATGAAATTAATGGCTTGATTTTTCTCTCAGGTGAGTTTATAGAGAAAGTATTACTTTGGTCCATTCTGACTCAGTAGACTTGCATGTACAGGTCACCAGGATGCAGAGCAGTGGGAATTCAAGTAAATCCCATCTTGAAATAGTGTCCCCAGTAAAATTCTCATTGTAAAAGCTACTGCAACTTCTAATTCAAAACATTGGGATTAAAAAGACATAAAGACGTACAACACTGGTAAAACAACAGAAAAACTTCTAGTTCATATGATGGTCTCGAACTCTGTGCATCATATAAAGATCATCAGACAAACTCTTCATCATTATTTTTATCAGTTTTAAATTTTAAGGATTAGTTAGGGTGAATGAATAAACAGATTATATGGTTGCAAATTCCCTCTAGCTTCTATGAGGCATTAGTATACTCTTGAAACAGGTTTTCCAATGAGAAAAACTATCAAAGCCAGCTCAGTCTTGTGGCTGGTATCCATCCTGAAATATTATCAAGAAAATCGGTAGAACAGATTTCCTAGAAATTACTCAAATTTATTTTGGAAAAAAAAAAAAAAAAGAAACCCTACACAAAACTATCTAGATTACCTCTTGACAGTACCTCCATTTCTACAAGGTCTAGATGCAGAAACAAAACACTATTAAATACCATTTTCCAGAGGGAAGAGATAAATTGAAGAGATATGTCATGCAAAGCAGAATCCCACTTCGTGTAGCATGTATAGTGGATGGCTGCAAATACAGTCTCCATTTTCTCATGAACACAGATGGCATCTTGCATGGACGTGGGGACAGCTGAGCATGCAACATAATGGATATTGGAATATTTATCCTTCCTGAATAGCAGACTCTGACCACCAGTGAAAAGATATAGCTTTTGCGCTACTTTTGAAGGGTAACACCTCACGGGCATCACACAGGCCAGTATTTACCAGACACAGTGTACTGCAGGTGCACTAGGACCAGCGAACTTCTGAAAACACTCAGGGAAACTCCCAAGGCACAGACTGTGGTTCTGGGCATGTTCAAAGCAGTTATTTTCTGAAGTCGATTGCTGCAAAACGTCAGCATTTCAGAATTCTGAAATCAAAATGGCCAAAAGCTCTTTCATTCCCATTTATCCATTCAAAAAAGTTAAATTTTCATTTCTAAAGTAGAAATGTCCAAAAAGTCAGTGACTTTCTCCACCAAACTTTATTTTTCAGCTGAGATCCTGTGGCAGAGATGCAAACCAGACTAAAGGCTAGGACAAGGAATGAACTGCCTTCATGTTATAACCATTTGGATTTGTAGCTACAAAGGCCTTCCCAAGATAATAAAATGTAACTTGATTTATGATATTATGATGAAATTGGGGAGAGAAAGAAAGTGATAGCTTTTTCAGTTTTCAGACTTACATTGGCAATTTAATTTTGTTGTAAATATATCTCCTTCCTATATCTGGCTCATTAAGTACTCAGAATTCCTGTAGGGTAGAGAAACCTCCAAGTTATGAAAAAAGAAGCCCTTGTGGATTTCTGTTGTTGCCAGCAATAACAAAGCTAGAAAAATAGATCTCTTAGGCTAGATTTGAGGTTGAGAAAGTATTCCCTTCTAGGTATAAATACAAGGTTGCTTTACTCCTGCAAATCACAAATACATGTGGATTTATGAGTAATAATAACAAAAGGTCATCAGTAATTTTTAGGAAAGTTATTTAATATTTTACACTACAGAGCTACAATACAATTAGCGTTACTGATTCTCCATCTGGATGAACAAGTTCATATAGATGGATTTACAGAAATAAAACAAGATAGCTACCTGCAATACCCTGTAGCTATCTATAAATCCAACAACTGGCTTTATATGTGTGTGGTTTGGGTGTTGCTGATTTTTTTCAGTATTCATCCTCCATCTTAAAGGCCATTGTCAAGTGCTTTGAAATTTTTGCTGTAGGAGTTTCTAAAGCTGACTTCAGGGTTGCCGCTTTAAACAAACACTTCATGCTGAAAAATGGCCTCATTTCCTGATATTTCCTCTCCAGTTTCCACTGATGAAGTGCATACTGGTCCTTAATTAACAGAAGCACCTTTATTAGACTGTGCAACAGGGCTTCTATGAAGCTAATGATAAGTTGGGGTTTCCTCAGAGCATTATTTAAAGTTGAGTTCTTCATGTCCTAATGACAATACCTTAAAAGTTTATTCTCATGGACAAAATGATATGATGGATAAGAAAATCAGACAATAACCAATGAAATTAACTAGGTAAGAAAGAAAGTTCAAAAGATACTGAAGTGCAGTTGGTCTCAGTCAGAAGAAAGAAATCTGACCCAAGAGAAGACAGTCAGGAAAACAGCAAACCACCACTGGTAATGTGCAGGAAAGAAGTCATAAGAGCAAAGAGGGAATAGGGAGAATAATTGCCATATGTAACACAAACCTGATTAGATTCTCTAGCTGCTACAGAAACAGGAAGTCATGTGTGAATTAATAAATCCCAACACATGATGAGCAAAAGCTAAAAAGAAGCAACAATAGAAATAAAATTATTATTTGAATAATCTCTTCCCACCATTTCATGACAAAATTGTATACCATCTAACCCAGGGTCAGAATTTTCAAGTAGTGAAGACAGGCCACCAACAAAGACTCAAGATAAACAGAAGTACAAGAGAAGCTGCAACAAACCAGCAAATTGAACAGCAACAACTCACTAAGGCTGGCTGATACCTATCCAAAAACTCTACAGGTGCTGAAGAGAGGAGGGATTTAACAGGTAATAAAATGCAGAATCTCTGATTAAAATGAGCAGCTATATTGGAGGCCTGGAGGGTAGCAACAGTTCTAGGTCCTAAATAGGTAGTAGGGATCTGGGGAATTACAGATCACAGAGCTTTATTTCACGATCAGACTATCTTCCCCTCCCCAAAAAAAACAAACATTAAAAATAGTCTTTAAAAAAAAACAGTCTTCTAAAAAGGAACATGACAGGACCAATGTATGGTAGAATCCTGTATCTTTAATATGCATAAAATCTTGAGAGAACATGAGAATGGTGAGGCAAGTAAATTTGCAGATGGTAGAAAATTATTTCATTTGACAAAACTGAGGAAGATTATAAGGTGTTCTGTAGGGACCTCAGAGAGATGTGCTAGTGAGAAGCATAATGTCTTAAAGTCAGTACTGGCTTATATCCAGGAGCAGCAATTGAAAGGAACAGCTTAAGCTATTTGTGTATATAGTTACCCTGAGCAATTTGTTGACCCAAATTGGGTTTGGAGCCAAGAAATATACAGGACTTTTTTATTTAATGAAAATCTCTATATGCTATGAAATACCTATGAGGATTATAAGATCTTACGGTTTAAAGTATAGAGCAGTTATTAAACATCAGGAGTTACAGAGCAGTAATCCTTATAGCAAGTCTTCATCCCTCTTCAAGAAGAGCAAGCCAGGTAATCCAAATAACTAACTAAAGACTGGTGAGCCTCACCTCAGACCCTGGGAAGGTGATGGAGCAAACTATTGTCATCAGCGGTGCAAAGTCCAGATGGCAGCCAGTAACCAGAAGGATCCCTCAAGGTGCCCATATTGGTTAGTGTCTTCATTACGAATCCTGATGGCAGCACAGAGCGCACTTAAGTCTGCAGGCAATGCTAAATCAGGAAGAGCAGCCAATATGCTAGAAGGCAGGTTTGCTACTCAGAGAGAGCAGAACAGGCTGGAAAAATGGGCAAACAAGAACCTCATGAAGTTCAGAAAAATGTAAGCAAGACCTGGAATAACCGCGTGCACCAATATAGGCTGGGAGGAAACTCTGGGAAGCAGCCCTCTAGAAAAGGACCTACGAGTCCTATTAGGCAACAAGCAGGACATGAGACGGCAGTGTCCCCTAGCAACATTCTTGAATGTATTAGCTAAGACTGTGGCCAGTAAGTCGAGGGAGACAATTATTCCCCTCTGGTGAGCATTGGTGAGATGCATCTGAGGTGCTATGCCCAGTTCTGGAGTCTCACTGCAAGAAAGAGAGGAACATACTGAAGAAAGTCCAGCAAAAGGCCACCATGCTGACCAGGGACTGGAGATCATGACACAGGAGGACAGACTGAGAGAGCTGACTTTTGTTATCCTGGAGATAACAATGAGGGGAGACTTACATTACTGCTTGCAGCTACCTGATCAGAACATAGAGAGAAGCTACCAGACTTTACTCAGAGGTGTACAGCATTAGGAAAAAACGCAGTGTATACAAGTTGGAACACTGGAAATTTCAATAAGATATATGGCAAAATATTTTTACCATGAGAGTGGTCAAATACTGGAACAGGTGTCCAGAGAGGCTGTGGGATCTCCATCCTTTAAGATGTTCATGACTTGATTAGACACATCCCTGAGCAAACTGAGCTAAAGAGACATCCTTTAAGCAATGAATTGGATTAGGTGACCTCCAGAGTTCTCTTCCAACCTAAATCATTCTATATTTCTGTGATTTTAATTGCTTTCAAAACTGTTCATCAGTAGTAGTATTAGTCATGATCTTCCTTTAAAGTATCTGATAGCCAACTGTGTAAGTGATGGTATATCAGCTATTTCACACCTCTTTAAATCCCACAGCCTGTTCTAATTGAGTAAGTAGTGCAGGACATAGAGTTGTGCTGGCAGTTTGCCTGCATGTAAAGGTAGGCAAGGTATGCAAAGTGCCTGTGATTGAGCATGAGTCCATGTAGAACAGCACACTAACTGTAAGACGGCTTTAAAGCTTACCTCGAAAGATGGTAAAGACTTATCTCTAAGGCATCTTTTGTCTAATCCCGCATGGCTGTTCCTGTCTGTTTACCAGAAAAACTATTCTAGTGGGGTTTTTGAACAAACAGCAAGATAGTTTGAAATAAGGAAAAAGAAATAACTAAGTACAAAGAAATTCTGACATTCATAATTTTGTCCAGATGTCATTTGATGGCCTTTGATGAAGCAGCTTTTGTCACAGCATCTCAAGTTGAAAGTTCATTCATGCTACTATCGAAAAATCACATGTACATTCTCAAAAGCAAGGAGGGTGAAAGGAGAAATGGCTGAACTCATTAACATAATTTAAAATATATGTATTAGCAAGATATTTGAAGATGATGTTTCTAATTGTTGTACTGACATTCTGCGTTCTGCAGTTACATCAATTTGGAGAGGAATTTAGAGCTTTAACATTAATTCCTAATTAATTGGTAATGTTTCCTTATACTTTCACAAGTTGATTTCCACTGATATGCTATTATTTATCTGTATCAGTTCCTGCAGTGACACAATTGAAATATTATCTAAGGGTAACAATTTTCTGAAGAATTAAAATTATTATAGTTTGTTTTGCATAGAATGGCAGGTCAGAGGAATAATGAACTTGATGAAGGACTGTAAGCAAAAAGTAACAAAGTTGGCAAGGTGTCAGTACAGATCAGAACAAGACAGAGGCATATTACAGTTGAGTGCAAGAAATGCTGCTCAATTGTTTGAAATTTAACATAATTAGATGAAAAAGCCAACAGCATGTTACAGGTTATATTAGAATAGAAAATATTGCAATCACAAATGAAATGGAAGGAAAAATTATGTCAGGTTTTAAATATGTGGACTGATGCCTATAAGGGGAATAATTCAAAATATAGATATTCACTTGTGTGGAATATATTAACATATGTAGAGTTGAAAATTTTCTGTCTTGTGCCTGAAGATCAAAATAAATATCTGTGTGAAGATGAAAATAGATATCTGCTTGCAATGCAATATTGCTATATAAACACTGTGATTGTGGGAAGTGATAGTTTTGTAACACATATGAAGGAGGTGAAATCTTCAGTTTATCACAGTGGCAAACATCAGCCACTGCACTGCATACATATCCAAGTATTTCTACAGAAGAAAGACGTCTGTGAAGGATTTTTGAGAAGAAAAAAGGATCTGAATGCTTCTATTACGTGAAAAGCTGCTGAGAGCAGAATACTGTTAATGTATTTTATAAACCCTCCCTTGTCTTTGTAGCTGGAAGATACAAAGACACACTAGAAGACATGAAAATATGTATTTCAGGTAGGGCTAGATAGATGATGTGCTTAAAAGATGTTAGAAAGATGTTCTTAAAATGAAAACACCTCTCTCAGGCCTTTGACACAAAAGTGAATCTGCGCTCCACCTGTATTGACATTTTTGGTTCCCGAACTAATATTTAAGTGTATACCCCATCTAATACAAGAGAACCTATCAATGACCTTTCTTCCTTCCACCATCTTTGCAAAACACCAATTTTTTATATTCTGTTCTCTATAAAAACATAAAGGAAAGTTTGAGAACACTGTCTTTGTTCAGTCTTAAGATGAGAAAGTTAAGTTGGTTTCCTATTACTGTCTTCAACCAGCTAATGGGAGGCTAGAGAAAAGACAGAGCCACACTTTTCTTGAAGAGGCATTGCAAAAAAGATGAGAGGCAAGAAACAAAATAAATTCTGATTAGACGTTAGAAAAAAACCTTCTAACAGGAAGGGTATCCAATCTCTAGAACAGTTTTTTTCCACAAAGGCTGTGAGACCTCTTTCTTGAAGATACTCAGAGCTTCTCTGGTAAAGGCCTTGAGCAATGTGATCTAATCTGTACCTGACTTCAGCATAGGCTCCACTTTAAGTGTCTAGGAAGGTCCCTTATATCCTAACTTATTCTGTCCTTCTGACAAGCATCTGGAGGAGAAACTCACACACCTGATACCCTTCATAAGCCAACAGTGTTCACAGGGTGAGAGTGAGTGACAGATCTGGGAGCAGAAATGACACCAGCTCAGCAGACAGGTATGTCAATAGCTGCACCTCGTTGTCAGTCTCTGAATTTGCCATAGACTTTTCATTAATTTATTCAGAGTTCTGCCCTTTCTCCAGGGTGACAGCAACAGGATTTGAAAAGTGATAATCAAAAGCTAAAGTGTTTCCACAGGGAAAGAGGAGTACTCCTCTTGCTGTCTGCCTTCAGGTTTGTCTTGCTTATTTTTAATAACTCCTTAACTTAGAAAAGCAAAACTATTTCTTTGACAAATGTATGGTCTGTTTTCTCAGTGAGGACTACCTGTAAGCTATTGCAGCTTACTTAAGAATATTAATTTCTTATACTTCCTTTTTTTTCTTCTACTAATAACCTTTGGATTTTCAGGGACTCAGATGCAATAACATCTTATTAATAAAAAGATTCACAATACACATCTGAGATACTTTTGGAAGCAGCTTATGGCAGTAATAATAGCATGTTTTACTCACATGTCATAAGTCTAATACACAATCATAAAATTAGCCTTTCCTGCCAAATGGAAAGGGCTCTGCCTGGTATCAAGTTGAATTCAGCACAATTCTAAAAAAGGAATTTGCAGGCAAATGCTCCAAGAACCAAATGGTTAGAAACGTATTAAAATAGCAGCAGGTGTTCCATACAAAACTGTATTTAGCAGAGCAAGATAAAGCTCACGAGTCCTTCAGCCGCCGCATTCAAGTAGAAGTTATACCAATCAAATATATAAATACAAACCCTCATATTAAAATAAGTGCAAGGTTCATTCAGAAGCCCATGAAGATGTTTGTGTTATACATGAAATAAACTACAAGGATGTTATAGGTTTAAAGCAGCAAAAAGTGTTTTCTTTTACTGTGTCATTTTTCTGACATAGTAGAGGTTTTGGATTTGTTCCTTTTTATGTTATGCAGCTATAACAGCTAAATCCCTGTTGTTCCCATCACCACAGCAGGGACATAGCCAGGAATTTTGCAGTGCTTCCGTGCTGAACAATCCTCCCACTCCCGCAGGTGCAGGAGTAGGGCTTGGAAACCCCAGCACATCTGATGAGCTTATGATCACAGGAAAGGGAGAATCTCTGCTGTCACTCCTCTGCTGCTTGAAACCTCTGGATATTAGAGCTGGTGGAAAAAGGGAGCCAAGGTCAGACATTTCATGCTGCACCTTCTGACATATCATATAGAGCACCCACATATTCCTGGACAATCACCTTGTCAGCCTCAGTTGCACCTTATAACTTCACTATACCAGCTGGGAATAAGGGGGAAAGACAGCCACAAGGCATGTGTGGGTTTTTTTCCACATGGCAGCACCTCAGCACAAGCTACAGAAGCAGCAGAAGCAGCTAAGAGCTGAAGAGAGGGGAGGGTGCAAGGTGAATGACACCGGGAGGGTAGCAAGATTTGGAGGTGGGACAGCAGTGTGAGGTAAAGGATCTGATTACTAGAAGATGACTGTTTCACCTGAGGGAGGCACAGGGTCAGAGAGGCAGTGGGGTCAACACAAAGACCAAGCTTGAGGTGCCCACTGCAAGTAAAAGGCACGTTTTGATGGCAGCTGTTGACGATGTCCCAATGCATCAGACCTCAAGGGTTGCTATTAAAGCAATGACCTGCTGACTGCTCTGAGAAGCTTGAAAAGGTGGAACAAAAACAGCACCAAAGTAAGGTGCAGGAATGAGGAAAAATAAGCCTGGCTTTGTTGATGCAAAGAGTTTGTCATCTGACATAACTTCTCTGAATAAGTGGCTTGATACGTTTCTCCTTACCCAGCCAGGTCACAATCAGCCACTCTTACAAGTATGCATGAAAACTTTCTTTAAAACATCTATAAATCTATCAATATTATAACAAACAAAGGATAAGATGAGAGATTGAAAAAGATTACGGTAAAATCCTTCATTGGCTGGATTCATAAATTTGCTGACATTTTTTTACCTCTTGTACAAACAGCTGAGGCACTGTGGGCTCAGAGCAGCCAGTCTCTGCACAGAAACATCCTGCATTAGCAGGAAACTGTAAGAAGTTATTTTATCTCCTTCCACATGCCTAAAATACCAGTAAAAACCCTGGAAATCCTATAGGCAGCACATGAATGAGAGAAGGGAGCCAAGCTATATTTCTGCTCTTTGTGCTGATAATTGTGTAAGAGTATTCTTCCTATGTTATGAAATAGGGTTGTCCCTAGGCCACTCTGCCAGATTAATTGGCTTATCAGCTGTGAATCAGGGAATCATAGCCATATTTCTGGCCTTATTTTTTCCTTTCAGTGTTCCACACATATTGTTGAATATGCATGCTGCTGAGATGGGGTGGGAAAAGTACCCTCCAGTTAATAGAGCTGAAAACAAGGGGTCTGTTCAGTTCCTATAGAAATTAGTAGGAGTAATGATATTAACTCCAATGGGCCTTTAATTATCAGGAAACTAAGGCTTTTGAAGAGACAATTACTGCTACAGGTCTCAGAGTGTTATTTACTTACCCATAACGACAATCATACACCATTTAATTCTTCCATTCTACAGCTTATATCAAACACTTTGCAGAACTGTGAACACAGGAGCAAAACACAAACAAGTGTAGAAAGGTCTAATTAGTGAGCTGATGTCTCAATCACTCACTGGGCTGATCATTATCAGGCTGGATAATTTCCCTGGTTATGCTGTTGCCTTTTAGAAAAAGGACACAGTGTCTCAAAGCAAGGGACAGATTCTGCCACATTCACTCCTACTGAATAATGTGAGGTCTCTTTGTGCAAGTCAACTGAGAAAAAAGACTTGGTATTTCTTAAAAGTAACAGGGACTTCAGTGAACATGTTCCTAGCGAAGTATAACATGGTGTGAACAGAGCTGGAAGAATAAATCCAGCATAAATATAAATCATGCTTAATGACCACGTTTGCATGTGACAGCAGTGATCTTGCTGGCCACCTAGGTAAGAGGTATGCAAATTCAGAAGTACCACCAGGTTTTGATTGCAACCTAATACTTGACATGCTTAGAAATATTGGTGTATTTCTTTGAAGTGGCAATATGATATAGCAGCATTTGTAAGATCTTTTCAACTGCTGCATGCCCAGTTTGACTATGTGAGTCAAACAATGAGCTCTTTCACAACATTCTTACATCCTGTTTAAGGAAAAGAAACGTTTGTCAAGCTCCTTGCAGGTCGAAGTAGAGGTGATCCTGCCTCTCTACTCTGCTCTTGTGAGACCTCACTTGGAGTATTGTGTGCAGTTTTGATGTCCTCAACATAAAAAGAACATGGAACTGTTGGAACAAGTTCAGAGGAGGGCCACGAGGATGATCAGGGGACTGGAGCACCTCCCGTATGAAGACAGGCTGAGAAAGTTGGGGCTGTTGAGCCTGGAGAAGACAAGGCTGCGTGGAGACCTCATAGCAGCCTTCCAGTATCTGAAGGGGGGCTACAAGGATGCTGGGGATGGACTATTCATTAGGGACTGTAGTGACAGGACAAGGGGTAATGGGTTAAAACTTAAACAGGGGAAGCTTAGGTTAGGTATAAGGAAGAAGCTCTTTACTGTGAGGGTGGTGAGGCACTGGAATGGGTTGCCCCCATTGGGTTGCCCCCAAGTTATGGGTTGCCCCCAAGTTATGAATGCTCCATCCCTGGCAGTGTTCAAGGCCAGGTTGGATGGAGTCTTGGGTGGCATGGTTTAGTGGGAGGTGTCCCTGCCCAGGCAGGGAGGTTGGAATTTGATGATCTTAAGGTCCTTTCCAACCCTAACTATTCTATGATTCCATGATTCTGTAAGTCTGGAGAAAAATGCACCCTCAAAGGTATTTGTTTCTCCCAACAAATTCCCTAATCCAGTCTTATTCACTAGTTCAGAAGTATCCTGATTATCCTGCTTTCATACTGACAATAATTTCCTTGGCATTGCAAACAGAGAGTTCAGATGTGTCATCACAAAGAGGTTTTCTGAGCAACAAAGCCTGTAGCCTTACACAGAATCTCAATTCCTTTTTAATCTGCACAGATAACTGAAAACCTTTCAGGCAACAACTTTCAAATTTTTTCTCCTTAGGTATTCCCTCAGTTGGAAATGTTAATCTCAAAAGTCATGTTTCTATTTTTAGCATGTTCTGGAGGGTTGAGGTATTTTGGTGGGAGCTTCTGAAATAACACCATCTTTTTACCAGTTAATCTTCAAATTTGTTTTTCCAAAGAGTTCCTTTTCAAAAGTGTTGCTGTTGTCAGTTTCATTGTAACAGTATCCCAATTTTAATCTCCAACTATATCTTCTTTCAAAGGTGATGCTTCAGGTTATATCACTAACTTTTTCAATAGATTAAGGAGTCAGAGGTAGAAAAATGTAGGTGTTGAGTCTTTCCCTTATTTCATGACATTCTGACAGCAAATAAATTCAGATTTCTTTCTTTCAATTCATGGATGTTTGGATACATAGAATTTCTTCCAGTTATCAAGGATTAGACTCTAGATAAAATGCAAAACCTTTCTGTTTTCCCTGTGGAACCAACCCAAGCCTACTTAGGTCTGTGCAGAGCTCACCATCTGTATAAATACTAGACAAGAGGATGAGAGTTCATATTCTCTATGAAGAAATCCCACTCAAACTTGTCAAAGATACCTTTATCACTCCCACATATTTATACCTGTGCTAAATATAACGACTCCAATCAATGGATCTGAGTAGAGCTGTTTGGTGGTGAGGTGAGTTTAAACTAGCCTAGAAACTACCCCTAAGCACAGCTCAGCTCTTGCTATCATGTATAAGGACTGACAACTTATCACAATTCAAGACACTATAGTGCAGACAATTTTCCAGAGCACAAGCTCAAAATGTTACTGACATTTAAAAGCCTATACTAATTAAAAGACCCAGGTTTTTTTCTAACTTTCTGGAGTGGTAGTCTGTTTTCCCCACTGACATTTCATGGAAATGGATGGAGTTCCTTCTGACAGTCAGGGCTCTCACACCACCATTTTCAGGGGCTCATAAGCATGGTTTTTGCGGTAGTTTCATAGATAGAGTCTGTGGATCCATGGCGGTTTGACAGTAGAGCTGATAAAAGTTGCAGAAAGATCTTATGATATTGCCAAAGCAAACTCGTATGTGCAAAGGTTTGAGAATACACTTGGCATTCGGATGTCTGCAGCATCAGTCCAGCACAAAGTCTACCTGCTTTTAACACAGCTAAGGGTACTCACAGAGTGGTATGAGGGCTTGCTTAAAAATAAGAAAAAAAGAAGTCAAAGTTAATAGGTAGCTATTTACAGAGTTGCTGAGCACTCACTGATTTTACCGAGGAGGCACCATTAGTTCCTCTCTTACAATGATCATTTCAAGCAGAAGCACAGAAACCCCACACCTTCCACAAACCTAAAAAAAAAAACCAAAAAAGCAATAGCCTTTTTTCTTCTAAAGAAAATTATTTTTCCTTATCTCTGTGTACATTTCTTACTGGACATCATGGATCAGAAGAGTATCTGATCAGAGGCATATCTAATGGAAATGGTGATTGAAAGAAGGCTGAAAAGTTTCCTTTTGAAAGGAAAACACCATTCTACACTTTGGAAATGGGTAATTTCAGTATTAACACCATTATTTACACATACTCTCTGAAGAGATGAGTTTCTCCAGATCTGACTTCTGTCAGAAAGCTGATTGGCAGTTTCATGCACCCTGAGTTTCCAAATACTCTCTGGAGGTAAATGTTTGTACATTTTTTTTACTGAAAAATAGCTAAGACTATCTTACTTTTTAAGGAAAAAAAAAAAAAAAGGCAGACCTTTTCTTTCATCAAGTAAAAATTCCCAATACAGTGGTCTTTGTTTAGCCGAGGTTTTCACAACACTGTCTGAATGCAGACAGTTTAATTAAGGTTTTTAAAGGGACAATTTCTGACAAAATAATTTTCTTCTTTCTGAAGAATACCTTTCTGCTTTCTGACATGGAAAATCCTGTTGTATTCTCAGAATTCATTCCTGTTCATCCTTACTATTTCTTTTTGCTTTATCCTGTCATCCAATCAGATGTTTCCTAGGTCTTGCAGTGGGAAAGACAATAAATGATGAATCTGTACCACTGGTAACATTAACATTGGTTGAAATGTAATTTCATTGCAATTGAAAGCTTAATATCATGCAAAGTTTGCTTTCCTGTGATGGAGATGTAATGAATTATGATGATTAATAAAAGAAATGGGCACATTTTTTTCCATCTGGAAGGCCAAAACATCATAAATTTGCCTCCCTGATGTCCTCATACCCTACGTAAGATAAACTGTGTCTGTGAGAGTCAGCACAGCTTTGGGTACAAATACAGTAAATGCCATTCAGGCAGAGACAAAGGCATATAACGAATTTTTTACTTTCCTTTATGAACTTCTGGGGAGCAATGGTTTTTAGCCTTGCCAAATTCCAGATGCAAATTTGTTCTGAGTTCTCCAGTGCAGCCTTGCACTCTGTAGTGCAGGTATAGATTCATGCTGAGGGCAGAAGATACCAAGGTCATGAGTTTTGCTGAATGCCTGAACAGCTTTATGCCAGCAGCTGCTTAAAAGCGTTTGAAGATTGTCAGCCTCTTCATAGAGAGGAGACCTAGTAACCATGTTACTGGTTATTGCACTTTGAAAATAATAATGTGTTTTCTTTTATTTTGACTGAAGGTCACTGCTACACTAAATATGGTTTATATCTTGTTGATACCATAACATTATTAAACTTCTCTAGCCAAACTTGATGCTGGTGCGGATATGCTAAACCAGTTTCGTTGCTGTTTGAAAAAATGATACACATTTGTCTATATATTCTGAAAAAGAGAAATGTATATGCTTTCCTATTATTTTCCATGAGAAAAAATTCTACATTTTATGGTAAGTTTCTCTCATCTGCAAAGCAAGGGCATTTTCAGGATATCAGTGATATCAAAGGTTTTGTAAGAATGAGGTTTTGACAGCAGACTTCTTAGCTACAGTCCTTGCCACTCCAGACAGACACTTTCCTGCTTAAATGTGATAACATTTATGCTTAGTAAAATAACATGTATACTGACCCAAGGGGGCCGACTGATACTCCCTTTCAGGCCCAGGGTTTCGAGAAAAGTAAGGAAATACTTCCCTTCTGGCTACAAAGAGAGAAAACTCACACACAAGGGCTTGCAAACTGAAGCTTTCAAGAAAAAGGTAAAATCCAACCAAGATAACTGTCAAATGCAGTACTCCTCCACCTACTTTCGGAACAGCTCTCCCAAGAGAATCATCATCACAGAAGCATTTTAATGAAGTTTTACTGCATTTATATATTTTTGCCTTAATACATTTCAAAAGTGTTTTGAATGACTATTTCAGTTCCTTGTGCCCTTGGTGGATTCATTAATGGATGCACAAAGATTAAATTTATCATGTAATGAATATGAAAAGCAATAATACACAAGCATATCCCTACAGTGTCTTTATCCTCAAAGGGATATTCAGATGAATGTAAGGCAAGGTGGAAAATGTTTGCCAAATACTCTGTCAAAAAAATTCCTCTTCCCCTTTAAATACTTTGTCAAAAGACAAAACTAATTCTTGGGAGAGTTTTTCTGTTACTGATAGCAATTATTTGGGATTGATTTTTTTTTTTTTTTTTTTAGATCAAAACAAATTGATTTGGGCTTTAATTGCTGACACTGGAAAACATGAAAATATCCATGGTTGATTTCCACATTGCTCCTCTGAGTGAAAGTATTAACACAACACAGGTAGGAAACATTGAAAATATTAGCAATGTTCTGCCAGAGTTTTCATCCACAGAGAGCCCCAGTCTGGTTCATCTTTCATTTTAGATCAAGATAATTTAACTAGGTGAAAATGTAACAGGAAAAAACAACTAATAGGACTAACTGCCCTTCTTATCAGCATCTTTGCATGGTCTTATCATCTACCGCTGTATCTTTCCAAATCTCACTATTGCATAATCCTTCTGTAGGTCTTCAAAGGCAGCAATAATTTTCATTATGTTGAATAATTTTATACTGTCATCAGATTTTGGCACCTCTTCATTCATGTCATTTTCCTGATCATTTATAAATATGTGGAGTGGCACAGATGAGAGTGGGACCTCATGCTTAAGCTTTCTTTTTGCTATGAAAACTATCCATTTATTTCTTTTTGCTGTTTTCTGACTTTTAAGCAGTTATTAATTCATGAGAGCACCTTCCTTTTTCATTCTCTGTTTCATTTTTTGAAAAGCATCTACTAAAATACCTTGCCAAAGCTTTTCCAAACTCATGTACACTAGATAAAGCAGACTCCATTTTTTTGCACCTCTTGAGACTTTCGAAACCCTAACAACTTTATAAGTTATTACTTTCTTCTACAAAATTCTAATAGACCCCTCATTATTATATTAGTATTTATTTGTGTATCCCTTCATTATATTCTTTACTATTATTTTTACCAATCTGACAGATATCTGCCTTTCTAATATGTAGCTCTCTAGATTAATTTTAAACAAATTAGTACCATAGAATCATAGAATAGTTAGGGTTGGAAAAGACCTTAAGATCATCTAGTTCCAACCTTTTTGTTCCTTCATATTTGCCTGGTACTGAGGTTCTTTTGACTAGAGGTAATATACTGGTATCCATTACAATCAAGCAATTCTCTGTCAGAACTCCTTTTAAATCCCTGAGTAAACACCATCTTCTTCAAATAAAGTCTTCACATTTTTGTTAATTTATTGTAAAGTATATTTCATTAATGCCTTAGTTTTGTGTGAGTTCTTCAAACTACTGCCCCGCTAAAAATTATAACCAATTTAGGAATATTACTAATTTCTTGTATAACAAACACTGGTGCAGAGAATCCTTTTTTTTTTTGCTGACCTTATTATCCTTGAGTATAAACATCCTTCTATGCTTATACCGGCTATCAGCCCCATGGATGCTCTGGCAGGCTTCCTGCTTCCGAGGCGTTTTTTAAAAAATTCGTCTTTTTATAGCTAGTTTAAATGCTTTTAGCAGTTTTCTCATCAAAATCCTTTTGGGCTTGCCTTGCTATGAATTAACTTTTAACTACCTCTACTTTCCTTATTTGAAACGACTTTGAAAAATGTCTTCTTATTTTCAAGACCCTCCTTCCTTCTCATACCATGGCCTTTATTTTTTTTGAAGATCCTCTTCAAGTTCTTTCCAACTTATGATACACTTACTCTGGACCTAAAACATTGATCTGCAATGCACATTAACCCTAACATAAAAAATTAGCCTGAGCCTTCAAACAGTCTCCATGCTGTCCGCAATATTTTTATGCTTTTAGCCACTTTTTAGTTAACAATCTTCCCACTTTTAGGTAGCTTTAATATCATAGAATCATAGAATAGTTAGGGTTGGAAAAGACCTTAAGATCATCAAGTTCCAACCCCCCTGCCATGGGCAGGGACACTTCCCATTAAATCATGTCACCGAAGGCTCTCTCCAACCTGGCCTTATACACCGCCAGGGATGGAGCATTCACAACCTCCCTGGGCAACCCATTCCAGTGCCTCACCACCCTCACAGTGAAGAACTTCTTCCTTATATCCAATCTAAAGTTCCCCTGTTCAAGTTTTAACCCATTACTCCTTGTCCTATCACTACAGTCCCTAAAGAATAGTCAATCGCCAGCATCCTTATAGCTCCCCTTCAGATACTGGAAGGCTGCTATGAGGTCTCCATGCAACCTTCTGTTCTTTAGGCTGAACAGCCTCAACTTTCTCAGCCTATCATGCCAGTCAGGGTTTTTTGCATTTACCAGGATATTGAATCTGACTACACTGTTATAGGTGGCTGATAATTATGTCTTAAATCATTGTCTGTACATTGTCCAAGACAAAATGAGGAGCGGCTTTGCTACAGGCAGGATTATGTGATCTAAGGACTGTCTGAATACTCAGCCAGTGCATCATGGTGATGTAACTTTTCTGTATAGCAGACCAGGAAAGTTACAAACATTTGATATTGTTCATGAGTTCTCTTTTTTGTCTCAGTCTACTGACAAGGTCTCTCAGGCATATGGAGAAAGATCTCATACCCTTTCTGGGAAATCAGTACATGTGAGTGTCTCTCTGAAGTGCTGTGTACTACTGTCTGCAGCATGGGAAACAGAAGAAGGAAATGGAGGTCTCTGTGCAGTTGCAGGGCTACAGTTTTATCAGCATGTGATGGAATAGCTTATACAACTGGAATTCCTTCAGATAACTGGAAGAAACCTCGTGTTTGGAGACCCTAATATCTGCTGAGGGGACAATATAGTGTGTCACAAAGTAATTCATGAGATTTCTGAAGTGCATTGATTTCAACAGCCCAAAAGCCAACAAGAGAAGATACCCTCCCAGATCTTATACTTAGAAACAAGAAAAAACCTGTCAGGGATGTGAAGGCCAGGAGCAGCCTTGCCTGCAGTGACCATGAAATGGCAGGCTTCAGGATCCTGAGAGGAGAAAACAGAGCAAAAAAGCAGGATCACAAGCCAGGTTCAGAGATGTGCTTGGAAGAATCCCATGAGATACAGCCCTGGAAAGAAGAGACAGGCAGGAGAGTTGGTTGATTCTCAAGGATCACCTCCAAATTCAAGAATGTTCCATTTCAATAAGCAGAATATCAAGAAAAGGTGGCAGAAGACCTGCATGGGTGATGAAGGAGCTGCTGACTAAACTTATACATAAACAGGATTTGCACAGGAGGTGGAAAGAGGGACAGGTGACCCAGTAGAAGTATAGAGACACTGCCCAAGCGTCCAAGGGATGGGATTAAGAAAGCCAAAACCCATCTGCTGGTGAATATGGTTAGGGATGTGAAAGGTGACAAGGAGGGCTTTTACATGTACACAGGCAGAAAAAGGAATATGAGGGAAAATGCGTGTCTGCTCCCTAATGGGGCAGCAGCCTTGCTGACAAAGAACACAGAAAGACCAAGGTTCTCAATGTTTTATTTGTCTCAGTCTTTCCTGGTAATACTGGCCTTCAGGAATGAATCCCAGACGTCTAAGACCATTGGGAAAGTCAGGAGCAAGGAAAACTTACCCTCTGATACTTTCTGTAATTTTTTCAGCCTCTTTACCAGTGGAAATATCTACTCTGTCATTCCTATATAATTTGTGCACTGTTAATAGTCTCCTGAAATTTTGCCTTCCACCTAAGATGCCTGCAAAGTCATTCCTTTAACAGGCATCCTATCTCACCCATTATAACTGCCACAGTTACAGTCCAAGTCTGTCACTTGAGAAAGAAAGAGAAAAAAGAAGCCATGTAGGCTCTAAAATTTGATCTGTTTATTTCAGAAGTGTCAAAATACCTGACAGAGGTCCATGGGATCTGCTTACTGTGCTAATGAAAACAAATTCTTCAGGCACTTAGCTATGGACTTTAAGTATTAATGTTTGTCAAAACAGAGAATATCAAATAAAAAATTAACAGAGGTTTTGTGCATTTTGTTTTACAGATAATACAACTTTTCAAACTAAGTTATAAACTTGGCACACCATGGGCAATAAGGAGATGAGCTTTACAAAATATATGGCTCAAAACTAGCTCCCACAAGTCTGGGTTATAAGACTTTATGAAGCTTTGCCAAGTTTCTAGCTTTAAAAATTGGTGTGCAGCATCACCTTCCGAAACCCAGGTTTGCTCTTCTGGAAGTGATAAAATTAGTAGGTAGTCAATAAATACACAGCATTTGAATATTTCTATAAAGGAAAAGGTTCAATTTTTTCACGTTGAAAATACACACATAGAGGTAGCTATTGCTTATATTTTAATACATATTTCTATAATCTATATTTTTCACAACAGTACTTGTTTATATAAAACTAGTCTTTGTTAGCACAAACATAATACTGTAAGACAGTTACAAAAAAGAACATATTTTAAGGGCAACTATCAGTAGCATAATATGCATAGAGTGCCTGTAGGTAAAGTTTGAGTGTTTGAGCTCCAGGAAAATGTTATTATAAGACTAATCAATGTATTATTCCAATAACTAATCAAACCAGATGTTCTTTTCTGTTACCTGCATAAATCAAACATAATTATTTTGACCAAGATTTTGTTGTTGTTCCATGAATTCTTGAAAACAAACCATTGTGTTGCCTGACAAATCCTAAATATGGGAATTCCAGCCTGCTGTGATTTTTTTCTTTGCTTTTGTTTTTGCTTATTTGTTCTCGCTCACTGAGTGGAAGAATGCAGACTCACAGGAACTAATGAGGCAATTTGTAAACCTGCCAGCAAAAGACGTGAGAATTAATCTACTGGTGGTCTGGTTGAAGGGGAGATGAGGATTACAAAGGCCTCATTTCACCACAGCAGCAAAATCTTTACTTCCACATCAAGCCAGGCTTTTACTTGCATAGTCAAATCTCAGAACTAGACGTTCTTGCTCAGCAGGAATACATGATTGCCAGCCAACATGCATTCACAGGAAGCCTGAAGTAACACCTGAATTCCCTCTTCCCATGAATCCCACATGAAACTTCCATATTTGAACTGCACTACATATTTCCCTCTTTGTGCCTCCCTTTCAGGGTATAAACTTTGGAACAGATGTGATATTCTATCTCCAGCAATCCTATTCTTTGCATGAATGTCTGCTTCGGGCCCCCCTGAAGGAGACTTCTCAAGGATGAAATTGTGCCAAAGCCCATAACGGCTGTTTATTGCCATATTATTTTAATTTTATATCATTCTTAGCAACAATAGCATGCTTTTGAGAATGTATAAAGTGACAAAACAGGACTTTATTACTAAAGTTTTGTGTATTTTATTTTAAGAAGACTGAGAAGAGGAGTCCATCATGCAACTTCATGTTTGTTAGTTTTATTCTGCAGGGAAGTGAAAGGAACCTTCTACATCTGTTGTTTTTCCTTGTTCTCATGGGGAAACAGACAATCTTGCTGGCTTTACTGTTGCTCTATTTTTCCTGCTCACATTTTCAGGAGAGACACCTGAGATCTCTCAGAATCTCCTAGGATCTCTCCTAGGAGAGCAAGGGAAAAGGCTATGAAAAAATGTAGAAGCAGAAACACTGTGAAAGGCAAGGGAGATGGTTTTATAATAACCCATGAGAACAGCTTCCCAATGGGAAAACAATCTGTGGAGGGGCAACTACTATGCAAAAATTAGATGAGTAGGATGCTTGGATAATTCTCGTCTTACTTGTATTATGAGTTTCCAGGCAATTCATAAGCCATTATGAGTAAGACCAATCAGTTTCATTGTCTTATTACTGATCATGTTTTATTAATATCTGATTGTATGATTCCTCACTGTTACTGATTTCCATTGGCTACCTGATGGAGTCACCAATGCCGTGCCAAGCAAAGGGACATGTGGATAGCAATAACTTTTTGCCTTGAAGTGGCCAGCCAGAAATGAGTTCTGTTTGACGTTTGCTTAACACACATGCCCAGATCCTTTATGTCACTATCTCTTCTGGGACAAGCTCACCAGAAACATCTGAGGCTTCAGGAATTCAAGTTTGAGTGACACACATACAGTGTACTTGAGTTGACTGATTCATTGACAGCTCTCAGAAACCCCACATTCCATGCCATATTCTCATTTGCTCAGATCCTTGAAGATTGGCATAATAATAAGAAAAAAAATGTTGATCATTATGGTTTAATGAGAATCTTCACATATGGTTTATACTTTAGAGAGGAGAAAGCTGAAGAGTTGATCTCTTGATCTGTGAAGAATAAATACATGAGTTGTGACTAAGGCAATTAGTTTGTCAAGGATAAATCTTGTCAAGAAATCAAACATGTTATTGGTAGACAGGGTTTTGGGGGCTAAAAAGGGAGGCAATGGTTATCATATAAATTAACTTTATTAAGGTTCTAAGGGGAAAATCCAGAGCAGCAAAAGCCTTCAGAAGTCTAGAAAACATGACCTTCAATGAAGAAAAGGAAAAATTCCAGTTTCATGCCACTAGGAAGAGACTATTGAACAAGGTGTATGGGAAAAATATGAAAGTATATGAAAACCTGCTATGAAGAAGAAGGAAATAAACTGCTTCTCAAACACATACTCTGTAAGACAAAACACAGCTTAAACTGATGCATAGAAGAGTTCAGGCAGACATGAGGAAAAATGAGAAATGGATGGATAAACAGCATCTCCATCATCAGAGAGTTTCAAGAACAAGTTAGACAAACACTGGTCAAGAATGATACATCTTGATCCTGCTTTCCAGGGGTCTGATAGAGTAGATGATATCCTAAGGCATCTTCTGGCCTTTCAGTTGTATAATACATATATTTGGCTTTAGGTACTGAAAATAGCTGAACTGGTTTTAGTAGAATACACTTTTCTTAAACAGTTCTGAGCTGATGAAAAGTACCTAAGATGTTATTTAATTAATGTTGCATTCTTGCATATTGTTATTTTGCTTTTGTTTAATCATCTCATTGTTTTTCAAGGGTCAGGTTGCTTTTAGATAAGGACTTATTTTCCAGTCATTAGTAAAGCTTTTAGAAAGCGTTTTAAATAAAATTCTGACAGTAAAACCAGAAACCTCATGTAGAAATTACAGGAACTTGACTACAGCTTTTGTATCTATAATTTCACTTATAAGAAAGTTTCAGATACCTTAAAAGTTCTGTTTTTCATCCTGAAGAATTCATGCAAGGGAAGTTGGAATAAAAGTTATCACCATAGCATCCTGTTAATTAGCTGCCACCTTGATTTAAAGACAAGGTGTAGTTCAGCTGCCTTACCTATCCTGTTCATTATCTCTCTCCTGAGCTTGTAAAGCAACAGGATAATGATTTCATTCGTATGATGGTGATAACCCTTCAGCAGGCGCAAATCTGAGTCCATCAATTAATTTCCCGAAAGCCATCCGTAACTTAATCATAATGACTTAAATACTCAGATGCAGCTAAGTCAGATACATACTGGCTGTGCTGTCTGGAGTCTTTAATAGGCAATGTTTATCTTATTTGTACATAAAATTCTGTATATTGTGGATCATACCTCTATAAACACTTTAAACATCGGCAAATATTGCAGAACAATATTTGTACATGTTCATTCAATTAACTTTTCACTTTATTTTTATATGCTTTTGAAAGTGTGTTGCATTGCATTGTGAGTAACATTTTTTGCAAACAGGGCTATTTACATTCTTCAACAGAATAGAGCAAACAGGTCACAATCATTCTCCTGTGGAAAAAAAATCTGCCGAACTCTCTTACTGCAGTTCCTTTTTTCAGCTTTTCTCATTTCACTGTATCTCAGTTGCTTTAGCCACAGCAAGGTTCCCCATTATTTCCAGTGCGTGGACCTAAGGGAGATGTTGGTGGCTACAGTTTAAATGGAGCTCATCTACCATATGTGAAAGAGGATAAAGCTGGTAAGAAGCTTAAAGTTTGTAGTTATAGCACCTGATTATGACAAGAGAATCTGGATGAAGGTCAGCAACATCTACAAAAGAAAAAGATAAAAGTAAGAAAGAAAATAATACACTGAATTTGAGAAAATAAGGAGGCATACAAATTAATCAAAAGGAATGAGAATTTATTGATATAAAAGGAAATTGTGTGTGAGATATTTGCAACTCATTCCAATATAGTCAATAAAATGAATTGCAATAAAAACGTTCTTATCAGTTTGAATCAAATGCAGCAAGAGAGAAAAAACAAACAAACAACCAACCCAAACCAAACAAAATCCATTATCTACATAAAGCAATATTTATAAAACCCAACTAGAAAGGGGTAACAATATGGACTACCACAGTGAAAAATCTGTTTACCTTTGTAAGAAAAGTCAATAATAGTCACATTAAAATCTTATAAATGAAAAAAAAGGAACCCAACCAAACAAACATTGCATAAGACCTGATATATTCACATGAGCAATCCCATTTTAACCCGTGGGAATACTTATGTGTGTAAACCCCCTTGTATCAGCCTTAAAATAGTGGTATTTTGGGGAGTATTTACTCTGGGGTCTATAATCCTTCCTATTTTGAGTTGTTTCATCTGCTTATTCAGCTCCATCTATATTAGTAGCAGTAGGAACATTAGCTGATGTGCTGCAATATCACGTGTCCACACTTTTTGTGTTCTTCTATGGCAAGCAGAGGAGCTGAGACAGTTTTATGGTGGATGCCCAGAACCACCAGGAAGAGTCCCCTGGGGTGCACTTGTTACTGCCTGCCTGCCAGCACCTTGAGGACTGTCTCTGTTACCCCTGTGTGTATCAGGCTGTCCTCAGACTTGGGACTGGGAGAGAGGTGCCCCAGCATCTACAGAGAGGTTTCTCAAGACACTGATTAGGGTGTGAAACATGCCCAAGGAACTTGTATCTCTGCCCTTGAGAGCCTTTGCTTGTGCTTGGGAGCTGTCACTCTCTCTGCACCACACTCAGACAACCTATAGAAGGGTGTACAGGCTTGGGTGAAGAAGCCTCACCTCATGTCCTCATGTTGCCAACGTGGATTTTTTGTCATTATGTATCCTGCTTGGTACCATTTTACCACCTGCTCAAGGCTTCCTTTGTGAGAAAAGGTGTGAAAACAATGCAGGATAACCCTCCTTCTCACAGGAGCTTGAATGTTTGCATACCTTGGACTTTTGCAACCTGATTATCCAAGATTGACATGAAGAGATATAAGTGAGGACTGAAGCAACTCACCCTGACAATGCCATATTTACAGAAAGAATGAACAACCTATAGGATGGAATTTTGGCATGGGCAAATGTCTTTCTCCTTTCTTATAGTTTTGTATGCTTTATATTCTCAGCACTGTATTTTTCAGCTGTCCTTTGTCTCCTGGATATTATCACAGGTATTACTGTACTCATTATGTGTAACTGTCAGTATCTTCTTCCTCTGTCCATTCTCTTCCATCCTTCACAAAAACACCTGCTCCATCTTAAAATGTTTAACACTAAGTTTCCTATGTTGAACGCTGAAATTATTTCTGTCCTTTCTTGTCCTCCCTCACCTTTTTCCCCCATGAGACCATTTGACTGCATGAAAGGATTGTCTTTGATCTTTAAGTGTTGAGTAGATATGTGTAATATAAATTGCAGTGACATTTAAATGAGTGCCCAAATACATTCATGAGGAACCAAAACAGGAAGAAGAATCTTCACTTTTTTATGCGAGAAGACCACATCAGATCGTCTGAAGCAAAAATATAGTTGAAGAAATGTTCCTTATAGCTTTCACCATCATAAGGTCAGTGAAAGCCAGCAAAGATCAGCAATCCAGAAGAGAAATCTCTGGGGAAGAGTGAGCTAATCCACTTGTGCTGAGAAAAGTAACTCCCTTTCCCTAAGCAGGAAGATCCAGGGTGTATTCTGCATCTGAGAACAGCTGTGGGGTGAAAGCATACCGAGGGGTCCACATGGAAACTAGCTCCTTACAACATGCAATGTATTATATCCCATCTCCAGTCCTACACATCAAACAAGCCATGAGAAAAGCATTATAGAGACAGAGAACATGCTGATGGAGAGCAAAAATATTCAAAGCAGACGCAGCACAGCAGAAATAATACACTGAAGTCTCCACAGTTAACCTGTAGATGATCCTTTGATGGCCAGTCTACCTACCCTAAATTAGGCTGGGGTACTTCTCTCTCACTTTTCTTTTCACACTCTTATCAATCATCACAGTAAAGGTGCAAGATTCTACTCCCTTTGCAGTATGTTTTATCCCAGAGATATGAGTCATAAAGTGGTTGTAAAGCAATTGCTGCCATATCAGGGAAAGCTCCTTTCAGCTCCTTCAGATAACTAGAAGGCTAGATTCTTAAAAGGTCAGCTGTCTCCCTGTTTCTTACCCACAGCATTGCATACCTGAGCTGGCTTTCAGCAGGCAGCAAATGATCCTCAGCTTTTGCTCCCTGAAGATCGAGGGTCAGTATGATCCCTACTGAGCAGGCTGGTGGCATTTCTGACTCACTCCTGTTCATAAAGAGCCACCATGAAGCAGAGAGTGTTTCTGCCAGCATCCACCACGATGTCCACTACACACTTATTTAGCATCTGCTACTTTTATGCATCACGTAAATCTCATGGGGGACTTCAACCACCCTGACATCTGTTGGAGTGAAGGTACGGCCTGGCACAAGCAATCCAGGAGGTTCCTCAATTTTGTGAAAGACAGCTTCCTTCTGCAAGTAATAGAGGAGCTGACAAGGAGAGGTGCCATGCTTGACCTCGTGCTCACCAACAGGGAAGGGCTGGTTAGAAATGTGACGCTCCAGGGCAGCCTTGGTTGCAGCGATCACAAGATAGTCAAATTCGAGATCCTCGGGACAGTGAGAAGAGCGTGCAGCAAGCTCACTGCCCTGGACTTCAAGAGAGCAGACTTTGGCCTCTTCAGGACCTGCTTAGTAAGGTTCCATGGGACACAGCCCTAGAGAGCAGGGGGGCCCAAGACTCTTGGTTGTTATTCAAGGATCACCCACTACAAGCTCAGGAGTGTTGCATCCCAACTAGAAGGAAGTGCAGCAGGAGGGACAGGAGACCACCTTGGATGGATAAGAAGCTGCTCAGGAAAATTCAAAGGAAAAAAGAGGCTTATAGAAGGTGGAAGCAAGGACAGGCGGCCTGAGAAGAATACAGGGATGTTGCTCAGGAAGCTAGGGACCAGGTTAGGAAAGCTAAGGCCCAGTTAGAATTAAACTTGTCTAGGGATGTTAAGGATAACAGGAAGGGATTCTATAGGTACGTAGCAAATAAAAGACAGACTAAGGACAATGTAAGCACTCTCTGGAAGCTATCAGAAGAACTGGCTACCCTGGATTCGGAGAAGGCTGAGGCTCTTAATGACTTCTTTGCCTCAGTCTTCACTGGCAAAGGCTCTGACCGCACCACCCAAGTCTTGGAAGGCGGACGCAGGGACTGTGAGAATGAAGACCCTAGGCCCTCTGTAGGAGAGGATCTGGTTCAAGACCATCTTAAAAACCTAAACGTACACAAGTCCATGGGACCTGATGAAATCTATCCATGGGTCCTGAAGGAGTTGGCGAATGAAGTTGCTAAGCCACTGGCCATCATATTTGAAAAATCATGGCAGTCAGGTGAAGTTCCTGATGACTGGAAAAAGGGAAATATAACCCCCATTTTCAAGAAGGGGAAAATGGATGACCCGGGGAATTACAGACCAGTCAGTCTCACCTCTGTGCCTGGCAAACTCTTGGAGCAGATTCTCCTGGAAGGCATGCTAAGGCACACGAGAAACAAGGAGGTGCTTGGTGAAAGCCAGCATGGCTTCACTAAGGGGAAATCCTGCCTGACCAATTTGGTGGCCTCCTACAATGGGGATACAGAACTGATGGACAGGGGCAGAGCAGTTGACGTCATCTACCTGGACTTGTGCAAAGCGTTTGAGACTGTCCCACACAACATCCTTGTCTCTAAATTGGAGAGACATCAATTTGATGGGTGGACCACTCGGTGGATAAAGAACTGGCTGAATGGCCGCACGCAAAGAGTTGTGGTCAATGGCTCGATGTCCAGCTGGAGACCAGTAACGAGTGGTGTCCCTCAGGGATGGGTGTTGGGACCGGTCTTGTTCAACATCTTTGTTGGTGACATGGACAGTGGGATTGAGTGTGTCCTTAGAAAGTCTGCTGATGACACCAAGCTGTGTGGTTCGGTTGATATGCTGGAAGGAAGGGATGCCATCCAGAGGGACCTTGACATGCTTGTGAGGTGGGCTGATGCCAATCTGATGAAGTTTAACCATGCCAAGTGCAAGGTCCTACACCTGGGTCGGAGCAATCCCAGACATGGCTGCAGGTTGGGCAGGGAAGAGATTCAGAGCAGCCCTGCAGAGAAGGATTTGGGGGTGTTGGTGGATGAGAAAATGAACATGAGCCGGCTTCAGTGTGCACTCGCAGCCCAGAAAGCCAACTGTATCCTGGGCTGCATCAAAAGGAGCGTGACCAGCAGGTCGAAGGAGGTGATCCTGCCCCTCTGCTCTTGTGAGACCTCACTTGGAGTATTGTGCGCAGTTCTGGTGTCCTCAACATAAAAAGGACATAGAACTGTTGGAACAAGTCCAGAGGAGGGCCACGAGGATGATCAGGGGACTGGAGCACCTCCCGTATGAAGATAGGCTGAGAAAGTTTGGGCTGTTCAGCCTGGAGAAGAGAAGGCTGCATGGAGACCTCATAGCGGTCTTCCAGTATCTGAAGAAGGCCTACAAGGATGTTGGGTATGGACTATTCATTAGGGACTGTAGTGACAGGACAAGGGGTAACGGGTTCAGACTTCAACAGGGGAAGTTTAGATTGGATATAAGGAAGAAATTCTTTACTGTGAGGGTGGTGAGGCACTAGAATGGGTTGCCCCAAGTTATAAATGCTCCATCCTTGGCAGTGTTCAAGGCCAGGTTGGATGCCTATGAGAGTGATGTAATGTTTCATAGAATCATAGAATAGTTAGGGTTGGAAAGGACTTTAAGATCATCTAGTTCCAACCCCCCTGCCATGGGCAGGGACACCTCACACTAAACCATGCCACACAAGGCCTCATCCAACCTGGCCTTGAACACTGCCAGGGATGGAGCATTCACAACCTCCCTGGGCAACCCATTCCAGTGCCTCACCACCCTCTCAGTAAAGAATTTCTTCCTTAGATCCAATCTAAACTTCCCCTGTCTAAGTTTGAACCCGTTACCCCTTGTCCTGTCACTACAGTCCCTGATGAATAGTCCATCCCCAGCATCCTTGTAGGCCTCCTTCAGATACTGGAAGGCTGCTAGGAGGTCTCCACGCAGCCTTCTCTTCTCCAAGCTCAACAGCCCCAATTTTCTCAGCCTGTCTCCATACGGGAGGTGCTCCAGTCCCCTGATCATCCTCGTGGCCCTCCTCTGGACTTGTTCCAACAGTTCCATGTCCTTTTTATGTTGAGGACACCAGAACTCAGGTCAATTGTTTTCAGTCTGTATTTACCTTTGAAGGTCAAAGCTGCAGCTGACCTTGCTTGAACAGAGGGTTGGACAAGACAGTCTCCAGAGGTGCCCTTCCAGCCTCAAAGATTCTGTGATTCTATGATTCTTCATCTGAAAATATCTGAAATTCCTCTTCTTTGTACCTTGCTAAGAGAGAAATAATGGATGTTCCCACATCATTACTAAACACAGATTTTTTCCCCCTAATAAGATAGGATCTAACACAGAGAGCTTTATTTTTCAAAGCTGACATCTTATAAGCAATTAAGCATCCTTGTTTAGCATGAAAGGCTATATATATTCCATCTGGAGTTTACTTTAAGAAGTTTACTCCCTACTTCATAACTGAATCACATTAGTGATTCCAGTCTCACTCTAAAGGTAATGCTGCTTTTCTTGAGTACCATGAGATCTGGCTCTGGGAGTTCACAACCACATCTACATACTAACTGAAATTATAGCAGGCAAAATTTGCTTTCTATTTTGTTCACTTGCATGACACTCCCAGATCAAACCCTCCAAGTAGATACAGAGGATATGGACCTAAAAGGGAAAGGCAAGGAGGGTAATGATTACCCCAAAGAATTTGAGCACAGAAATTTTCTGCAAAAAATTAGCTCATTTCTGCTACCCTGAATTAACATAAAAATAAACAAACATAGAAGGAGTGTTATCTGCACTCCACCTAACATGTGCTAAGTGTAAATACAGATATGTTTTTTAACTATTTCACATTTTTATCTAGGCTTAATGAGCTCCAGGTCAACTAGGTGTGGGATTTTTAGGTGTTGGATCTGAAGCCATCCTTGCTATCAGCATGTGAGGAAAAATACAAAACACTATGATCTGAAAAAAATGTTTACCTGGCTGTAAAGAGAATGAGAAAAACAGAAAAGGACTCAACTCTGAAAAACATTTTTGTAATAACATAGAAAGTAAGAACCAGTTGATGTCGTTTGCTGTTAAGCACTATGCAAAATAATCTAATTTGCATTACCTACATTCATTTCACATTGTGTGTTCAAACTTGGACTTCAGTGATGGTCAGTTATCAATCACAAATTCTTCTGAAATCATTAAGGATAGATTCATACTAAGGGATTTGAAGGCACTTCTCATCCAGAAAGTCTAACTGGACAAAATACTGCGCACCTTACTTCCACTTTTAATCCCTTACCCCGATTCCCTGGGAGAAAAGCAAACTGCAAAGGACAGAAGGCAGCAGCAAGCACTCTGGCAGTGGTCCCACATGGATGTCTGAGAGGCCGACAGAGACATTTGTGCATTGGACATAATCTGTGAATCTTTCCTTGGCTTCAGTTACTTGACTGGATAGAGAGCTCACACTGTTAACTGCTGTTACACTTAAAAACACATCGGGCAGTTACAACCAGTACAGGAGCAGACAAAGGTTTAGCATAGCTTGAATTAATGGAAAAGAGGATCCTATTCCTAAGTAAGTCCTCCTTAGCAAGATATAGTCACCTTAACACCAGCTCTGATCCAAGTGATCAAAGGAAAAATCAGTGATCTATATTTGCTGTCACTCTTCCAGCCTGAAACATTCACTGTGGCAGAACGACCACCTAAGATTGCAGATGAGCCTTTAAGAAATTAGTTTAGAAATTGCTGTGGCATGAACAAGTTACAAAGCAGCCAGAGGCACTGGTATTTTGGATTCAAAATGCATGAAGCCACTACTTTTCTTTGTTGATGTGAAGAATGATCAATTAATTTACCAGTCTAGTTGCTTTTCATCTGCTTTTCCCATTTTCACCACAAAGCTCACATTAAATTGACAAATCTCTCTTATGTGACCACCTTCCCCATGAAATCAAGTACTTAACTGCCCCATCTATATTAAGATATGCTGGGCAGAGAGGGAAATGTGTTGGTATGTATGTTTTTAAAAATCACATTTATGATTGGATAACTTCTAGCACAGGCATCATTAATAAATATACCCATGGTGCCAAGCGACTTTTCTTGCTATCTTTTTTTTTTTTTTTTTAAAAACCCACAGGTTTAAAATGGCTGCAAATTCATGTGTTTAAAGCTGAAAAAAAATGCACAGAGAAAACTTCTGACTTTGCTATTGAATTACATGAAGTGGAGGCTGCTGCCAGGGCAGTGGAAATCCGTGGCACTCTGGTTTATGAGCAAGCTGCTTGGTGAGGTGGATATTGACACAAGCACTATACCTCTTAGACAAAGCTACTACATCAAATCCCAATATCTTCATTTTTCCAGGTAAGGAAGATTAAGAGCTGACATTTCAAGACCAAGTCAGAGAACCTACTGATTAAACACTAATCCAAACTGTCCATTTTCTGTTATCGTCAAGGAGGAGAGAGTGTTATATTTAAAGGAAAGTATAATTCTGTTGATTGGTTTGCTGAGTCCTTGTGTATTTCTTAAGGTTCTGACATTAGAGTTTGCAGCAAAATATGAAAGTCTAGTTTTTGTTTGTTCCATCATGAGAACAACAGAAAATACTAAGTACTCTATTCTAGTGACAGCTTGTCTTGTTGTACCCAAATATCACTTAAGTTCTCACAAATTTTGGTCTTCAAATATATCATCCATTCACAGATCTGTTCAAGAAAGCCTTTAAAAAAAGTTCTTAGCCACTGTTAGGCTGATTAAACCAGGAATACTAATCTCTTTTTTTCTTAAAGGCAGGATGCAGCTTCCCTCTGATGTAAGAATATTTTCTAGTAGATGAGTTGTTACACCTAACTGATTCACCTGTAGTATAGCTCTGTAATTATTATGGTCAATAATCTAGTAACATTAGCCTAGGGACTAATTGTGCAAATAGTAAAATTTTGAAAATTGGATGCTAAATGACTTTGGCTTCACCTTCATAATACATAAAATTTAGAAGCTTCTCAGTTGTTTTCCATTAAACTCATTTGTCTCTTCTACTGTCTTAAGAGAGAAATCCAGATTTGTTGCAAAATAGATGCCACTTCAGTGCAGATCTTTCCCCTGCACTTCATTTTAGTAAAATCCTTGGCCAGGATCTTACACAGTATGGGGACTTAGAATATATTACTTACTACAAAACTAAGCAGACATGAGAAAAATGCCAGCTCAAGATATTTGAAACAGTCCTTTGCAGAAAATCTTCTAGTGTATAATCACTTCACAGAAAGATCTTTCATGTAATTTCATTCAACTAATTGCACTTAAGTTCTACCAAGAAAAAATGTTCTCTTCTGATCTCAGTTAACACCAGAACCCTGGCAATGTCAAGACGTTTGAATTATCAGACCTGAAGGCAATGTTCCTGACTTTTTATCCTTATTGCAGCTCCACTGGTGGAGCAATTGCCCAGAGTAGGGACTTGGTTGAGCTTCCTCCTTATCCTTAGTGTGTTTACATCCAAATCACCTACCTTTCTATTGAGTATGCTAAGCATGGAGCTTTGAGAGTGGCAGGAAAGGGACACAGAAGTACATACACATACATACACATACCTCACTCACCCTTTCTTGCTCCTGGGTTTTTTTTTTATTTTACACAGACTATCAGGAATTCACCACTCCAGAGTGAGAAAAAGAACATGTGCACATAAATAACACATACTACCTTTTAGAGCTTATTGGTTGTATGCCTTTATGTTTATTTTTACTAAAAACAACTAATAAATAAACTGTTAATTCTTATTTAATAAATTTAAAAAAAAAAAAAAAAAAAAAAAAAAACAGACTAAGAATTGAAGCCCTGACACCTCAGGCTTCTTACTGAATTGCAAAGGAAATTACCCCTGTGGCATGCATGTTCCCTTGAAATCTTCCCAGATATCAGTTGGTTTCAGAAGAATAACACCTGAGGACACCCATGTAGAAGGGGTTTTATCCCCGAGGTCTCCCATTTGATCAACAACCAAATGCAATCTTTATTTCAGCTGTGTGATACTCTGAGATCAGTGTCTGACACAGCATGTCTGACAGGGAGTCTCTGGCTTGAGGAAAAAGGCTAGATGCGATGTGGACTTTTTTATTATTCACATCTGACACTTTTGTCTCAATCTGTGAGTGAATGTCTTCTTTTCTCCAACCGCAAACTTCAAGATTTCTGCTTTTTCCTTGCCAGACGTTGCACTGGAGCCACAGATAAGGTACAAGATAGGCATGCTGATTATCAGCTGTTCTCCCAGACAATAGAGGAGATGCCAGCAGCAAAGAGAAGGTAATATTTTTGGGGCCCCTTACATTAAAAAAAATAGGAAGAACATTTCCTATCAGTGAAGTGCTTTCTGAAAGGGCATTCTGGTTTTGAAGAAATGTTTTGAAGAACAAAGACATACCCTTGTGCATCCAGTGCATGAGATGAACTACAGATGTATATGTATTCTGCAACTCGCAGTGAGGTGCATTGGTTCATCCTACATAGAGGGCTTTTTAGATTGCTTTCTTACAGAGCCTTCCAGCATGAAGCAAGGCAAAGGGAAGAGATACATAAAATGAATACATAAGATGCACTTCAGTAAGAAGAAAAAAAAAAAAACAAGCCAGGCATATGCTTTGCCTGCAAAGAGCATCTCTGAAAGAGCTGCTTGCTTTGGGGCTCAGCTAAGGCCACTTTGCAGTAGCTATAGTATTCCTGAATGGTGATGAAATAGAACTGGAATTAATAGCTGTGATAAATCTTTCATATTTAGAGGTTAGCAGACAGTATATGAAAGAACTTTAAAAATGGGAAGGCTCATTTATGTCTCCTTCGGTCTGTTAACTCAATCAGCTGCTCACCTTCTAACTGTATGTGGATGGTCTTAAAAGACAATTACTATAATTTAGTTCAGGCAATGCATATGAGGGAATATACGGAATATATTCATATCTGCAGTGGTGTCTGTTTTGTGCCACTTTCATTGGCCACACAGAAAACAAAAAGGGCCATGGCTGAGTGGTACCTTTAGAAGAGCTAGCATTTCTCAGATGAGCATTAACAGGAACCAATTCTGTCTTCTCCTTTTCCCGACATGCAAAACCTGCTCGTAATCCATCTGTTTCACTAAAAAGAAAGAAAATGCAAGCTCATCAAATATACCTGCAATGAGTGAGGATGCAGCTCTCCTGACTTCTGAGAAATTGCATCTCTTTCCACTAAAAGTGGATTTGGCTTGCAGATTTGCCCAGAGTACATTTTCCTTGATAATTTTATTCCATTTAATCAAAGCTATGGGTTGAGTGGTACAGGAGAGACATTCAGCAATTCTCACAGGTGCAGAGAACAAGGTAGAAAGCGTGCCTAAGTTATTTCCATTTTTTTTTTGTCCCCTAAGTTCTGTAGTTGCCATCCACCCTCTTTGAGTATGCAGAGACCATAGCTACAAACAGCTCAAGTGGACTATAAAGACAGGTCAGAACAGACACGTAAACATTAAGACTGATCATAGCATCTCTAGCAGTACTGCCTAAGTTTGCAGCTTTCAACCCCTTTTCTCTGGAAAATGTCCATGAAGTAAGAGGCCCCCCATCCTCCAGAGTTACATTTCCTGCAGCAGGAATTGCTCACTTTGTATGGACATTGTTTTCTTCTAAAACACAACTTTCCCTTCTGCAACAAAATAGCATCTTTCAACCCAGCAAAAATCCGTATTGTTTTCTTTATTTTTTGAAAGTTGATGAAAGTGTAAGAGGAGAAATAGGACATACTGCTGATTTTCTGCTGAGCTATATCTGTAATGTACTCCATGGGATCTTGTTACTCTAGACAGCCACTCAGGATTAAAGAGTTGCAGTATGTCACCATTAATTGGCATATCATTAAATAGTCTTTAAAGCATTGAACATTAATGGGTTTAAATCTCTTTAATGTTCCTGGATGGCAATCTCTTAAGGTTCATACTGAGGCCAGCTGCTTATAATAAATAGAGTGCGCGAAGAAACCTATAACATAAATTAATGAGATGTATTGTAGAAAAGGTTAGAACTAGTTGAAATAAGATCTCTGTGAGTTTTGAGTTTCCAAATAAGCTACAGCACTAAGTGGGAGGAAGGAGAAAAAATTTCTATTCCTTCACCATACTGAGATAAAATCATTCATTACTCTCCAAGGAAAAGATTTTGCATCATTCAGTACACGTAGAACCTGATGTGTGAAATCAAACCTGCACAAGGAAGGACCCAATCCAGTAGTCAGATTTGCATAGACCAAGGTGAATCACTATTAAAAACATGGTATTTCTGTACCCAACAGAAGGCTACTGCTGAGGATATGAAAGCGTTACTGGCATAGGCAATGTTTTAAAGACAGGCCAGTACACCATGCAATGTGACCTAGCTGGGAAAATGAGGTAGCTGTGTTTTCCCAAATATCCTTAATAACCATGTAATTTCCATATGTCTTCAGGTATCCAAGAAATATGAATAGAGATAAGTATGCTATTGGATAAAAGAAAAATAAAATGGCAATTTTAGAGAATTCCAACATTTTCCTACCAAATTCTGTGTCAGGTGAAAAGAAGACCCAAGATGTATGTGTAACTGAGTTTGCTCAATATGCAGTTATTTGAAAGCAATAAAAAGTTGTTGCACAGGCACTGTGTATCTTTAATGAACACTTTCAGATAATGAAAACCTGTGTCAAAAATAGCCATCCACAAACTTAGCAACACATATACTTTTGAACAGAAGTCCAACTGGGACTTCAGTACACGAGGACTAGCAGGAGGAAGCCCCTTTCAAAAGCACATTTTTACTGTTGTCACAGAGTCAAATAGTCTTTTGTCCAAATATGTAAATATTTTTAGTATCTAAGATAAAGGCCTATTGTAAAGAACTGTTTATTTTATTAAATTGCAACACAGGTGATAAAGGTTGTTTATTTTTATTAAGACTTAGTTCAACAGATCTTTGCTAGGTTTTGATGTCTGACTTAAGTTGATCTTCGTTAGCTTGCAACTAGGACTGTTACGCCTTGCACTTAAGTGCATGTATTTATAAACACCCTTTTAAATTTGCATGGTGTGTAATTACCAAGAATTTTCCATAATAAATGCTAGTGCTTGGAGTATCAAATTTATTCTTGGTTATATAAAACATTTTTCCTGATTCCATTTGAATTATTCCAAAGTCTTAACAGCCTTTTTCTGCTTATGCTAGAAGGCTAAACAAGTATGTCAGTTGTAATTACTATAATTTTGCTGTCCAAAATCTCAGTCACAGCTGATCACCTCTTTGCAGTTTTGGAAACTTCAGATTCAAAAAAGAAAATTCATCCAATTTCACACTACTTACACACAAACTGTAATTGGTAAGTTGCTTTCAGTATATAAAGCCAAAGAAACCTTCCATGTTTCCTCAATGTTCCTCACAGACCTTTCCTCAGTTCTGAAAGGCATTGTCCATAAAAAAGCAATGACTTCCGTATTTAAAGAAATGTGTTAGCTATTAAGCTATTTACCTGTCCCCTTTTCTCAGACTAGGTTTCTATCTAGCAGTTTTCCAGAAGCAGTTCCTAGTGTTCATAGCAACCAAGTACACAGCTGGATGTGATACAAAGTCAAGGACTCTGTTTAATGCTCTATAATGACCAGGTCAAGGTTGAATCAATGCTTCATACACTGAATCAATATTTTAAAGTTAAACTTGTACTACAGCAAACCCAAACTGCAGACTTCTGCCCTGCCCTTCACAATGTCTGAGTAAATGATTGGACAAATGGGTTAGACACAAGCTTTGGGGGAAAAGGGGAAAGAAATCACAACAAAGGGGGATGATTCAAAGGCTTTTCCTTCTGGCTATGTGTTGTAATATGTTTACTTCGGCAATCTGAGCATGTACTCAATTTACGGCTAAAAATTATTATTTCTCAATCAAAATGAATAGAAAAAAAAGACGACCTTTGAAGGCAACATGTATGGAAAACAGCCAGATACAAAATTGCAGGACCTTGATCTTGTAAATGAAAGCTTAAGAGACTAGAAACACTTGGAAAGCAGCCTCGGGAAAGTTTTGAAACTTCCATAAACAACAAAAAGTTCTTACGTGCCTGGTCTGATAGAAACAGTGTGACAAGAATGCTCACCAGCCCAGTATGAGAGGTTTTATTGTGTGAACACTAAGGCTACGAAAAATGGGAACTGTACAGAAAAAAATGCAATTTAATAAATGGATAAAGGAGGAGGAAATGACCAAGTGCAGGGATAAAGCATAGAGAGGACTGAATATATCTGAGATTCTGCTAAGAAATAAAATTAGAAATTAATAGGTTGCTTTGAGGAGATGTGCTTCATTAGCCCACCAGACATCAAGATAGGGATGGCTGAAAGTAAAGAGAAAAGAATCATCTTAACTGGAACAAAAATTAGGGTTCTGTCTGATGTTTCCCTACACAATCATTGCCAGGCTGTCCTTGAGCAATCCTAAAATCATATTTGCTTTCTGTGTAGCCTTGTAAGAGTCTAAAGTGCACATATTCAAGCATAATATTTCAAGCCAAAAACAATTACCAGGATACAATCAAGGATCTGAAGCCAAGGACAGGAAAAAAATACATACCAAATGAGAAGATGTGGCTTGCATAAGCAAGCCATAGCGCAGGTGATACCCAGGGCTTGGAGACAAAAGCCACAGTCCTCAGCTACAGACCTGCTAGACAGTAATTATACATGCTATTGCCTTTCATGTACTACCACACTTTAGCAACTCAGAAGTATAGGCAGGATCACCTGTGCTCACCTCAGCCTCTAATTACCAACAAGCCTTGGCAGAGGAGATACTAGGAGAAGAGAAACTAGACTTAAGACAATAACAAATTAAAATCCTTTTGTGCAAATGGATTTGCCATGCTGGGTGCAATAAGGTTCTCTTCCAAGTAAATAAATTTTTACAAGCGCATGCAGTGATAAGACAAGGGGTAAGGGTTTTAACCAAAATTTAGCTTTAACTAAAATTTGGCTTTAACTAAGATTTAGATTAGAGATTAGGAAGAAGTTCTTTACTGTGAGGGTGGTAAGACACTGGAACAGGTTACCCAGAGAAGCTGTGGATGCCCAATCTCTGGCAGCGTTCAAGGCCAGGCTGGATTGGGCTTTGAGCAGCTTAGTCTTATGGAAGGCGCCTTTGCCTGTGGCAGGGGGGTTAGAACTAGATGATCTTTAAGGTGCCTTCCAACCCAAACCATTCTGTGATTTAAACCCTAGTCTTCTTTTTCCATTAAAACCTTCTAATACGAGAAGGGAAAGCCTGATCTATTTCCCATTAATTGACTTGAAAGGCCCATAATACGACTTGATTGCATTTGAGGGCATGAGGTCCCTTGGCTCTAGCCCAGAACTTCCAGCTTGAATATAGTATTACAGGCATGTCATTTGAGATCAAAAGACAGGTGTCATGACCATACAGACCACACTGTGAGGGGTTTACAGTCATTCCATGCATGCATGCACGGCTCTTCAGTATCCTGGACCTTCTGATTTCATAAGATGACTCTGTTGAGGCATCTTCCACTGCTGCTGCAACCTTTAAGCTCTAATTTAATCTTTTTCATCCATGCTTCTTCATAAGTTTAGCAGTTCCTTAAGTCGCCAACAGAAAGTTGTGTGATGTCTTCTCAAGCCTGCTCCCAGTACAAACAGATGCAATAATGAAATCCCAACTTCTGAAGGCAATACGTATTTTCAAGTGATTTTTTTTTTTCCACTTTTACTTAGGACTAACTTAACATCCTTGCTGGCATCCCAGGCATCACATTTTGCAAAGAGATGCCATATCTTCTGGAAAACATAGGTACAACATTGTCTTCTCCTTGACAGCAGCCTAGGTAACAGGCGAAAGCTCCCAGCTGCAGTTTCCTGGCCTTGTCCCATCATTAGTCTCACAAGAGCCCTCCAGAGGCACTGATGTGGCCAACTTGTTTGCTCCACAGTAAGCAGAAACAGCTCTGTTTACAATTACAAATATCCTAAGGCTCTCAGGATATTTTTCTTCAAGCCACTCTTCTGAAAAGCAGATCCTCAGATAGTAAGCCTCTGTAAGAGAAGAGGCTTGTCCTTTCAGAAGAATTTTAGTCTCCTAAGTACCACAACAGTACTTCTTGGAGCAGGGAATATCTGTGTGTTTGTTCAGCATCTGACATCATGATTCTCTCCGAGGTATAAATACTATCATGTACAATAATTTTTCACTGGGAGCAAAACTGTGTACTCACTGAATTAGTTAGGTGGGAAAATAGCATTTCAAAAGTCCCAGAGCCATTCATTCACAACCTTTAAAGGTGCACATCTGTAATTTGAAGTGTGTGGGACACAAAAGCATCTTAAATGGAACCTGCCTTCCAGGAAGAGATTTCAATTCAACTCAAGAAATCACACTGAGACTCTCACAAAAATAGGCATACACAGTTTAACGCAGAACTCATTTCATGACAGTAAATTTGACATAAAAGTTATGCTAGAACATACTTTTCCCATGCTGGTCTAAAACAACCAGCCTGAATCTCTGCCCTGTGAGTCAGTCCTGGCCGTCAATTCAGTATTGCCACATTTTAAGTTTCTTTACAAAGACACCACGTGTGGGGCTTTGCTAATGCGTCTGAAGTTTAGTGCGCACCAGGTTGTTGCAAAAAGGCAGTTGTTTAGTAAAGAGCCCAGGACATATAGTATGGAAACATAGAATTTTAGTAGAAATGCCCTGAAATAAGATACAAGCACAGTTAACAAATTTTACAAAGCTTCCTAAAAAAAAAAAAAAAAACCACAACCCTACAGAAACAGATACAGATAGTGCTTGTATGAGCTCTGCAGAAGATGCTTTGAAGATGCTGTAGTGGTCCTAAGTGGAAGACCATTGTACATCAAGGAGTTAGTGATCCACACAACAGTTAACCTGGACTCCAAGCCCGTGCTGTGTGGTGCTGCACTATTCAGCAAGTCCAGCCTGGCCTTCAGGCAGTGTTGTGCTGCACAGACCTCTTTGCTGCAGAGTAAACTCAGCCGCTTTACTGCAACAAAGGAACCTGCAGGCAGCTTCGTCTTGGTACCAGGGATTATGCCACCAGCCTGACCTTGTCTTTATCTAAAAGTACAGCAAGAAGTTCAAAAGTTTGACAGTATAATTTACAAATTGGGTTGTTCTATTGTAAAAAAATTCTACAATAGCTCAAATTATCAAAATGGGAAAACCTCTTTCATGGACAAGTTCTGCAGTGCATGCTGCACATGGATCAGAGCCCCCTTCAGTGCTGCACAAACTTGGGTTCCCATTTCTAAGAGGATATAAGATTATCTATTCTATTATCTCCTTACAGCATTAGCACTAATAACTAGCATTTTAAATGATACCCTAGGGAGTCTGAGTGCCTTTCTTACAGGGATCATAACGCATCAGCACCTCATGGTGCAAACCAGATACCTGTCCAGGTCAGGGCTGTTAAACAGTTATGATCCCCAAAATAAGTAAGACACCTACACAATTTCTAAAAAACTAAGAACAGTTAAGCTCTGCCTTTGCTAACTTCAAGCTATATATGAGAACAGTAATGCATGGGAGTCTTCATACGGGACTTTAAGATGAATCCTTAATCTTAAAGATTCCTCTTCTCCTTAGTAAGCCATCTAAAAATTAGTCATATCACCTTAAGCCAATGTTTAGATTCCCTATATATTCAGCAAAGAGAAAGAGGTGATTCAGGATAGCAATCCATCTCTTTTTCAGATAGCTACCCGAAAAATACAAGATTAAGTTTCCTTTGCAGATGCACTTAGAGTGTCCATAGGAGCCAAGTCTGATCTTCAGCTCGCTTAAGCTTCACACCTAACTGTTGTGGGTTTAACGTCAAGTGAGGTGATTTCTAGTAAAAGTTGGTACTGGCAGAGAAGTCTGAACAGATTGGAAGCAAAGTGTTTGTAAAGCACTAAAAACAACTATAGCCATCTGTTTTGTTATATTAAAAAGGGGAATTCTGAGAAATACTTATGTCTGTCTGGTACTGCTGCATCTATTTGCTGTGCTATACTCTCAGTTCACTCCACACAATTTTGCAGGAGTTTCTTCAGATTGTAATGAATGATCCATCTGTTGATACCATATCAAAGAGATGCATTGCTCTGTCAGCGACTGTTAAAACCCACCTCTTGTTTATGACCACTAGGACACTCTGCCTGCTTGCAGGCAGTTGTCCTCAAGAACTAATTATGAATAGGTGACAGGCACTTGATCTATCTTCTGAGAACAGCCATCAGTACATTAATACACCAGGGTATTCTGTAAGGAGCAGGCTGCATGGGAAAATGCTGCTATAAAGCAATTGCAGACAGAATTGCAGCTAAAGGAGTAGAAAAATACGAAAGAATTGTGGCGTTGTGAATGAAATTGGGATGTTTTCACACAGATCGCATTTGCTTCTATGTCGTGTTATTAGTGTGTGTCTCTAGTTTATGCTCCAGGCCAATTTTCTTTCAGCTGAGCACTGAGTCTATGAGTGCGCTCTTGTCTGGAATTTAGAGTGGAGATGCACCCCTGGGGAAGCACAGCCAGTGGGCTACCAGGAGGGAAGGTTGCTTTATAGCCACAGAGCCACTTGGTCTGGGGAACTTGACTCCAGACTCAAGCCAAACTACCTGCAGATCTGTGTGTGTGCGTATATGCAAACACATGATGGACCTGGACAAAAAACAAAAAAACCCAAACAACCAACCAAACAAAAACAACAAAAAACCACCAAAAAATAAAAACAAACAAGCAAAAAACCAAAAAAGGCAATTTTTTGCTATTTCTTTAATATTAAGGCATGTTTTAAATGCTTTCATCCTCTAGTTTAGTGACTGAATTATCTACTAACAGTTTTCTACTATTTGGCAATTCCAGATATAGAGCTGTGCACACACAAAGATAAACAAAACACACAGGTTATTTCAATCTCCTATTTAAATAAACTGTTGAATCTAAGAACTTAAGGGGAAATAGTAGGATTAGGACTCTATATGCCTCTAAATTTAAGTACTTCAGATGCACTCTCTCACCATCTTAGATCAATATTTCTTAGTGATGTTCAAATGACATTCATCCTTGCTTCTTTTCTCCAGTTCCTTCTTCTTACTTTCTAGAAAATAAATTATAGAAAAGTGGTATTAAGTAGTCAATTCTGTGCCTAGATACCTCTGTTTTGGTTGGTTTACTGCAGGGCTTATCTTTATCTCAAAATACTAGAATTCACTAGGCTTTTGTTTCTTTCCCCAGATACATACTACTTATAGGGAACAGCTACCGGAAAATCCTAGCTCCATCTGCCAAGAAACACAAACAACAGCTTCAGGAATATATGCATGCATGCCAGTTGCATGGCTAGGCACTTTCTAGCTGGGCTGTTGGGTGCTGTCCAACTTGAACTCGGGTCCACTGTGTCCCCAACAGGCTGATGGAGGGCTGAGTTCAGAATGCCTTCTGGGAACCTAAGCTGTCATGTGCTCAACCAGACCACATCTTGTTTACTTTTCACATGTGAACAAGAATGTTGTGGGACACTCAGTCTCTCATCTTCAAGAATGTTTCAGAGATCAATCTAAACCTGCCTTTCCATGAATGCTTCTAAGTAAAAAGATGTACAGGGGAAGAGTAGACTAAAGAAAAACTCAAGAGGATTAATTGATGATGTAAGTATGGTACTCATTTCCTTTCACCTCCACCTCCTTTTAGGCTCCTGCAAGCTAGAAGTAGATCTGATCCTTAGACTGAGATACAAAATAGAAGAGAGTGAGTTTCCCTATCGGGACAAAAGAATGGACCGAACTGATTTTCACAGAAAATCTTTTAATTGCAACACTACATTTACTACAGGCTATTTCTCTGGAAACTACACAGGCTCAGCACCTGAGCACTTAAACCCTTCTCTGTGCTTCCAGGACAGCCTTCAAGGTCAAAACAGAATCAGAAAGAAGGAGTTAATCCTCCAGAAGGCAAAAGAGAAATATGGTGAAAATACTGGGGTTTAGTTAGGAGATTAAAAAAAAGGAATATTAGCTAGGACAAAGAATTTGAAAAAAGTAAATCTAGACTTCTGACCTTCCCTGAAATACTGACAGTCAAGTAAAAAAAGCAATCACCACAGAGATTTTCAGACCAGAAAATCCCAGGATCATGTTCACTCAAGGAGGCAGGTTTTTAATTGATCACCTACATTCATAACACAGTTCAGTGTATTGTAGAAAAGAAATAGGAAAAAAAAAAAAAAAAAGAATATACCCAGCTCCTGCAGTAGCAGACAACCAAATAGTACAAAGTGTGTTGGATGTCCCTAACTAAGCCTTCTCAGGAACAATGTCAGCAGTACCATCCTGTGTCCCTGGTCACCTACCACAGCCATTGAGGACCTCAAGGATGCTGCACTGCCTGCAGTCCTGTCTCAATGACAGCACTGGAGCTGCCTTACCTTATGCTCAGGGTGCTCTGATGTGTACTAAGCTCACAAACACAGCCCAGCGGCAGCCTCCAGGACACTCTGCTTGCAGTGCTGCTGCCATGTGGGACAAAACCCTGTTCTTCTGGTGGCCCCCTAACACCCCCCAGCAGCCAGCTTGAACTTATTGTCCCTGGCAGCTAAAAGACATCATGGCAGAGATTGCAGTGATACAAAACTAGGACTCACAGTAAGATCTACAATGCCATTTGCAGCAGCATTTTGCAGCAATATTTAGAGACACTTTGTTTTATCCCCACATCAGGAAAAAAGATAATTTCCATATTCAAGGTCAAAATCATCTTAAACAAAAACAGCTTATCCCTTCATGCAGCAGTCCCCAAAGGTATACAATTCATTTTGCCATTTTGTCTGTATCATGCCATTTTGTCAGTTCAACAGATTGTTGAACTGTTTACAGCCTTTAAAACCTATTTGGTTGCTATGGTTACCAGCTCTTCAAAATATCACTACTAGATAAAAAAACCCCACATGTGAGGTCTGATGGTTCTGCCATGATTTTGCCTGCTTTCACAAGAAAATTTTTCACATTAAGGACCTTAGGAGATAAAGGGTGGTATAAGTCAAGAGCAAAATGCTGAAAAGATGTTTCCTCTGAGCCCTGCAGCTTTAAACTGCTATATTACCTACTCAAACAAACTGGTTTGAACACAAAACCACTGAAAATATAGCAACTTCAGAACAATATGATGTTCAAAAATTCATATTTGTAGCAGATGTATTTTCAATTTCTACATAAATGTGATATAAGCATTCAGATCTTCGGATGGTCTACAACTGGTTAACGTTATTGGGACAGAGAACTTCATCAGCTAAATATCTTGCCACAGATATGTACAATTTTACAGGCTTTGCCTAATTTTCTATCACTATGTATTAATCAAATCACTTGACATTATTAGATTAAAGATATATACTACAGACATTAAACTACACTGTGAAAAGCCTTATAAACACAAATATAAGATCATTTGAGTGCTTTCATTCCTCACCAGCTCTTGATTAAGGTAAATGCCAGGAAGCCCATGGAAAGCAATGACTCAGAAGCCAAAAGCTAGACCCTCAAACAGTAAGTATCTGCATAATTCCTTCAAACCACATTAATTTACTCTAGCTGAAATTTTGGCCCTGAAAGCATTGCCCCAGCATTATTAATACAAAGAACTGATTTTTTTCCTGGATACAGAAGTGAATTATGATATCAAGTTAATGAAAAGTGATAAAACTTTTTAAAACCTGTTACTAGATTGCTCCAGATAAAAGTTTTCAACTGCTTTGAATCAGAGAAACAAAGACATCCAGTGGCTCAAAGAACAATAATAGTATACACTATGAGTGATATTAAAAATGGTACATCATTAAACTAGTTTGAAACATGCTATCATCTTTTATATCTAGCATTTAATATTCAGATAAAGTAACAGCTACCAAATCGGCTTATAATGTTTCAAAAGAATAAACAATTTAATAGGGCAACCAAGTGATCTGGCCAAGTCATCATGGGTTTATGAAAGGTAGGTCTGGCTTGACTAACCTGATCTCCTTCTGTGACCAAGGTGACACGCTTAGTTAATGAGGGAAAGGCTGTGGATTTTGCCTACCTAAACTTCAGTAAAGAAGGGCCACGAAGATGGTGAAGGGTCTGGAACACATGTCTTACGAGGAATGGCTGAGGGAACTGAGGTTGTTTAGTCTGGAGTAAAGGAGGTTCAGGGAAGACCTTAGCATTCTCTACAACTACCTGAAAGGAGGTTGTAGCAAGGTAGGTGTCAGTCTCTTCTTCCAAGTAATGAGTGCTAGGACAAGAGGAAATGACCTCAAGTGGAGCCGGGGAGGTTTAGACTGGATATTAGGAAAAATTTCTTCACCAAGAGGGCTCTCAAGCACTGGAACAGGCCGCCAGGAAAGTGATTGAGTCACCATCCCTTGAGTTACTTAGAAGATGTGGTGTTAGGGGCATGATTTAGTAGTGGACTTGGCAGTGTTGGGTTAATAGTTGGACACAATGATCTTCAGTGTCTTTTCCAACCTAAATGATTCTATGACTCTACAATTTTAATTTCAAACCATCAACATGGAAGTTTGCTTTTCTATGTTGCTACACATTACCCAGTTAAAAGTGCCCCAAATGCAAGTGAATCTATTCCTTTGAAGACAGAAGCCAGGCAGTTAAAGAAATTCAAGCAACAAAATGTTTCCTCATGTTACCTAACTAGACGAGAAACCAAGAGATGATATATAAAAACACCTGTGTACTTTACTAAATCTAAAATATTTATTTCCAACATACATTGGAAGTCAAAATGTGGCAATGAAGATAAATGTGCCATTTTTCTGCAGACAAGACATTAAAGAGAAGCTGTTCTTACATGACTAATAATAGATACTCACAGAAAGTTAAGATGGAATAGCACAGTTCTTCTTCCAGTGTTTTTCTGTATGGGTGTATATGGACATAAACTGGTCAGTCTCATTTCTAACTTCATAAGAAGTTTCCTGTGTAGGAAACCAGCTGTGAACATTTTCATGGAATATCAGGTGATTGAAAGAGGAAGAATCAATAGAAACAGACAAAGCCATGGTTTACCCAACGCAGTCATCACAAGATCATATGCTGGCTTATACCTTCAAAATTAGTTTTAACATTATGGATTTTGCAATGAAAAACTAAATTAAAATCTAATTTGACCAACAGAATTCCTTTACAAGCCTTTGCCATTTATTAGTACACTGCTTTCAAATTTAGTAGCAAAATCAAGCTTGGAATGGAGTAATTATCACTTTATTATCATTGTAATTATAAAAGAACAATCTGATCCATGTTGCATCACCTTGACTCCATATCCTTATCTCCAGTTTATATCTAAACACCTTCTCATTCTTCAGCAGATTAGGAAAAACCAAAACAAAATTAAAAAAATCATTAGCAATGGTTTAGTTTCCAAATTATATTCAAAACCCTAAACATTACTTAGCAACAACTAAAAACGTCGGTGTTATCAGCATTGTTCTCAGACTAAAGCAGAAAACACAGCACTGCACCAGCTACTAAGAAAGAGAAAAATAACTGCTACAGCTGAACCCAGGACACTCTCTTTGGTTTCCTTCTTCTGAATGTTCAGTGATCCACTCTACTTACTTGTGACTAAAAGCAAACTCATTTTCTCTGGGCCACTTGGCAGATTTGTGTCTTGTTTGTTCTGTCTTTAGGCAGTGGGGTAATGGCTGATGACTACAGTGCTACATCAGTATGACAATTCAAATAGCAAATAACCATACAGTTGAAGTAGATGGAAATAAGTCAATAATGAAATGAATGTCACGTTATCTGGAAGAACACATAGATACAGAATATCTATTGGCATTAAAAAATCCATGAGTCAATTGTTTCATCTAGCTGAACCAACACCTTTAACAATTTAAAAAACAAGGGTAAGGACAGTAGGTTTTGGTGACATAGAGTGGAAACCTCTTATGCAAATATTGACCAACAATACTGAATTACATACATGCTAGGTTTTGAATATAATTTGGAAACCAAACCATTGCTAATGATTTGGTTTGGTTTATTTTTGCTAATCTGCCAAAGAATGAGAAGGTGTTTAGATGTAAAACCATAGACTAACCCTGACTTCCGTCCTATCATCACCCCAACAAAGAATGAACTTTGATGAAACCCGATTAGCTCATCAGTGATCAGATGAGTTCAGCAGTGTCATCAGCAGTCAACAACCCAACACTACACAATGTCTCTCTTGCCCTGAAAGACTGTTACAAGAGATGGAGCCTGACATTATGGACTGAATGAATTCAGCAAACTTTATAGTGATGGTCCATGGACTAAGGAACGATATGTCTCTCTTTGTGTGTATATATATATAAAAAAAAAAGACAAAAGCTATGGTATATTGAAAAATGTGGGATCTGAGCATGACATGAATGGTACTGAATAAGGGGTGGATACTGTCCTGGGTTCAGCTGTAGCAGTTATTTTTTTCCTTCTTAGTAGCTGGTATAGTGCTGTGTTTTCAACTTTAGTCTGAGAACAACACTGATAAAACCAGTGTTTTTAGTTGTTGCTAAGTAATATTTACTTTGATCAAGGTCTTTTTCAGTCTCATTCTCTGCCAGGGAGGAGGGGAAGTCGGGAGGAAGCACAGACAGGACAACTGACCCAAACTAGCCAAAGGGGTGGGTATTCCTTACCACAGCACGTCATGCCCAGTATAGAAACTGGGGGAAATTACCCAGAAGGCCCAGATCGCTGCTTGGGTAGGGCTGGGTATCGGTCAGCGGGTGGTGAGCAGTTGTATTCTCTTCACTTGTTATTTCTGTTGTCATTATTGGTGGTGGTGGTGGTGGTAGTGGTGGGTTTGTGTTTTACCTTGGTTGCTGGACTGTTCTTATCTCAACCCATGGGATTTGCATTCTTTTGATTCTCCTCTCTATCCCTCCAGGAGCTAGGGGGAAGAAGAAGGGGAATGAGCAAGAGGCAGCATGGTTCTGAGTTACTGGCTGAGCTTAAACCATGACAGAGAGAAACCAGAATTTTAGTTTGAATAATGGTATTCATATGTGATCTGAAAGACACTCCCTCCATTTATGGTTGTCGCTTTAGGAAAAACCCAAACAAACCAACAAACAAACAAAACCCCAAAAATACCCCTCCATAATTGTACGTTAATATTTTACTTCACAGAAATGCAGATTACATGTTTTCTTACAGTTCCAAAGGCAGGTAGAAATTTACTAAACATGCTTATTGGGTGCCTGTACTGAAGAAAATATAATTCACTCTTGCATCTTTTGCTTCTTAAAAGCAGCAGGTAGAATACAGGCATTTTCTGTCTGCTTACTTTCTTGAAGCATAAACAGTCATTAAATTTCACTGGAAAAAAACCAAGATTGTTTCAGAACTTCATCTCTTAGACTTTCCCAGTAATGTCTTCCTGGGCATATGTCCCACCTTGGGGCTGGCAGGAAATATTCTTTTTCCTCTCATCCCTATCAAGCAGTCTCAAAACAGGCCCTTATTTTGTTTCACTGCATCTGACAAACTTCTCTTATCTTTTTCAAGGGAAAGCATTTAGTGCATTTACAGTTCTAACATTTAGACCTACAAATATGTGACTTGATCACCAAAGCTAATTATCATCTGCAGTTCCCTCTGATTCCTGAAGGATGTATTAACTGCCTAATGCACATTAAAGAGCTTATAATTCATGTTTAAAGATATTATTGCCCATATTAGAGCTCATTGTCTCATCTGTGCATTCAGAAACAAAAGGAGAAAGCAAAAACTTCCTGTGCTCTTTCCTTTCGGAGGTCAGCGGTAAAATGCCAAGTTCAGACGTTGAGCTAGTGATGAACTGCAATCACGCCAATCACCCATAAAGCTCAGTGTCAACAGCACAGATGGGATTTGACTGAGCCAGTCACCTTTAGTGTCTTTTGTAATCAACGCAAAGAAAGAGTCACTTAGGTGTGATTCACCTCATCCCAAAGGAGAAGTCTAAAATAAGTCAGATGAGTCATGCCCCAGAAATGCTTATTTCTCACTGAAGACTTTGATGGGAGCTGTGGAGGTCTACCTTAGATGTAGTTAACTACATTTCTGAGGTCTAAAGTTAGGTAAGGTAAATCTCATCAGATGTGTCTATACTGCTGCCTACTCACTCTGAGGAAAAAGGTATGAAATGAACACAAGTCGTTTCATTAACAGTGAAAAAAATATGTTCTACCAGAGAATAATCACTTTTTAAAATAAAAATGAGATCCTGTAGACAAAGCAAGCATTTTTGTTACATTTTATTTTTATTACACTTTTGGTGACTGGTTATCAAACTAACAGCTATTGAGTAGAACTTGGAAGGACCTTGAACAATAATGTAACTCTCTTACTGTAAAAGTCCTTTGGCAACATAATAATAGATATACAGAATAAAAGGACTATAGGAACAGACAGAAGCAGGGTGCTGCTGACTGATTACTGTCTGCAATCAAAGGAAGATGGTTGATAAAAGCACTGAACAGGAAAGAAGGCCAGGGTGGACCACAAGTACTTCCTCTTAGCTGAGAATGGGCTAGAAAAATACACTGCACACCAGAAAAGGACTAGAGTACTAGGGAAATTAGGTTAAAGCAAAGGAAGGCAGTGAGTTTGAACAGTAATTGGGAAGGTTTTCTTTTCACAGTTGTAGGCTGGTGGAAAGTATATTCCTCATTATCAGTTTGATGGGTCTAACAGCTTCTACCACAGCAGCAAGGCAAATTAAAAATTAAAGCTAGAAAAGATTTCTTCCTATTGGTTATCCAAGGACATTGAGATTATATGGCAAATCCAGAGTATTCCTGGAAAACTGGGTTATATGTCATAATTCATAAAAGTCATACCTGGCCTCAATGAAGTTAACAGTCAGCAGACAGAAGAATTTAAAGAATGCTTCACTTTCTATTTAAAGTGCTCTAGGAGAGGTTCTAACTACTTTTACTACTTTTTGATGTATTTTTAGGAATAAGAATAGGAGAGTTCTTTATAAAAAGTGGCAGGCTTTTGACTGAAATCAATAATTTTATCATTGCTATATTAGGTTATGAAATTCTTCACTGCTTTTATTCCTAAAAATTGGTAATGCAACAGGAACTAAAAGATACATGTCATGATTTATGTGTTTGATAGTGGTCAGGACAGAGTATGATCTGATAATGAAGGACTGTATCTGTCAAATAATACACTATTTTAGAATCTGCTACAAAAAAAATCACCGCATGTGTTTGTTTTGTGTTCCTCCCCCCAGAAAAAAAGTTGAGACTACACGATCCGATCACTAGCATTCATATAATTTTACGTCAGATCGCAGAATATTCATCTGTTTGGACCTTTGTGACTGTGGCTATCTGATCCTAGTGGGGCGTCTCTATCAATACCCATAGCAGTTAGCTCTTGGATTCCCCTCAGTGTTTCATAACAGCTGGCTTACTGGTAGAAGAGAGATGAAACTGTGGGAAAATCCATGGATAACTGGCTGAAACTGGCTCTACTTGAACCACTGGGGATGCAGTAGCCAGCATAGAATATGTGCACCCTCATAGAAATGTACATATTCTTTTGTTTCACTGATAGCAATAACACAGTTGGAAAACAGCATTCACTAGGTCCTGGAGGAAAATACCCAGGTTCTGAAAAACAGAGACATAAAATGCATGGTAAATGTGTCCACTGTCAGCGTGCATATATTACATAGTGTGATCACTGATTTCCCAAATGCAAGATGGAAAGGTACTCCTCATGATTACAGTAGTCATGGCTTCTCTCAGAGAACACTGGATGTGATTTTTGATGCTCTTATAGTATTGGGCATGCCACGTTTCAAGAGTGGGATATATATTAGGGCCCTTATTGTTAGTGTCAGTCCAAGACCAATGATACTAAAAACATAGGTTTTGCATAACTTGTCATAGCAATTGTCACAGCAGGCTTTTTAGTACCACACAGCTGTGCCACAGCTGGACAGCAAGATAATGGTGCCAGCTTCAATCTAGAGACAACTAGATGCTTCCTGACCTCAATGAGGCAGTTGAAATCAGTGTCCTGTTCCTTAAGAGCCTGTAACACTTCCTAGCACATGGTCAGGAAGGACATAATCTGAAATCACAGATTGCCTACTGCAAGTCATTCAGTCAGTCTCACATTCACAGGCCCTAGTCTCCATGGGGGACTTCAGCCACTCCAATATCTGCTAGATGGACAATACAGCAGGACAAAAGCAAACCAGGACGTCCCTGTAGTACATTGACAACAAATTTCTCCTCCAAGTGATAGAGGAGCAAACGAAGAGACGTACTCTGTAAGACCTTATACTCACCAACAGTGAGGAGCTTGCAGAGAATGTGAAGGTCAAACAGCCTTGGCGCATTGACCATGAGATGGTGGAGTTCAGGGCACTTCATGAAGTTCAACAAGGGAAAATGCAAAGCCGTGCACCTGAGGAGGAACAATCCTATGCACCTATATATGCTGGAGACCAGCTTGGCAGGAAGGACATGCTCAGTGCCAGGACCAGAGACAACAGGCACAAACTGAAACACAGAAGGTAGTTATGCAGGACTTATGACCCACGTGGAGGATTGTGCAGTGCTATCATTGACTGGTCAGGATGTATACAAAATCATCAACATACAGTGAGTCTGAGCATAAGGCTGATGTAATCCTGTGACTCTCCCTGATGTTGACGTATTTAGCTGAACCAAACCTATGAGTGATGTTACTCAGAACAGCATTGCCCTTGAGATGAGCTTGAGTACTTAAAATGAGTGTTGCCAGATGTGCTTTTTCATTTGCTTGCAACTCAGGAGAGTTGGATGGTAAGATATGTTTGCCCTATGAGGATGTTGGCAGCATTGAAGTATATCCAGTTTGGAAGCTCTGACTTCATATCTCTCATGTGACACTGTAAGTGTGACCTTTGCCATTTACTACTGGCTTCAATATCAACATGAAGCAATTTTACAGCTACTGTGCAGGATTTACTGGCACATTTTTAGTTGCAGTTGAAAGACTTCATTATGCCTCAGTGAACAATGCAGTTCCCCAACAAGTTGGTGTATGTACTTCCCTACACATGGCCCAGAAGACAGATAGAAATGTCAGCTGTGAATCAGCTATTATAACCAGAGGTACTTCTTCACTTTCTAAGCAGTAAAAGTGACTGCTTACCCTGCCTTTGCAGGAACTATGCACAGCAGTGCAGACTTGTCACTATTCCCAATTCTAACATTAAATGTTGGAGGCCAAAGGCTTACTCCAATGGTCTTTACCTCTTCCACTGGAGCTGTACAGCCAAAATCCACCTGTCAAGGACAGGCAAAGTGCATCATATTGTTGTAAGTCTGCCTTAGTGTTGCTTTGCTAACAAATGTTCGTAGTGTTAAAGAGATAGTTTAGAAAACATAGGAATGGAGATCATTATCAGTAAAAATCACACAAACTAATGTTTTTTAAGATACAAGGTATTTCCTGATAGGAATATTTTTTCTTCCCACCAAAATTAGCCCAAGCCAGGATGTAGTTCAGTTGCATGAACATTATACTGACATTTAAGATGCCGTAAGGCAGGTTAAGGTCTCCACGGAATTAGAAGGGCTTATTAAGTAGTGCTTTGAGATCATCAGAAGCATGGTGGCAAAGATCAGTCAAGGGCCGCACTCTGCAGCTACCAGGAGCCATCTAGCCTGAGTAGCCTGATATGAGTGGATACTGCAACCCCAACAGAGCTTCTGTAGTGGTTTAACCTCAGCTGGCAACTAAGCCCCACAAAATATTTACTCATTCGCTGCCCCGTGGAATGAGGGAAAGAATCACGAGGGTAAAAGTGAGAAAACTCATGGGTTGAGATAAAGACAGTTTAATAAGTAAAGCAAAATCTGAACACACAAGCACAGTAAAATAGGGAATTCATTCACAACTTCCCATTGGCAGGCAGGTGTTCAGCCATCTCCAGGAAAGCAGGAATCCTGGAAGTTTGTCTTCCCACGTGATTGTCACATGGGAAGACAAATGCCATCACTCTGACGGTCCCCCCTTTCCTCCTTCTTCCAGCAGCTTTTATCACTAAGCATGACACCATATGGTATGGAAAAGCATTTCAGACAGTTGGGGTTAGCTGTTTCATCTGGGTCCCCTCCCAGCTCACTTGTGCACCTCCAGCCTACTCACTGGTGGTATGAGGAGTAGAAAAGGCCTCAAATCTGTTCAAGCACTGCTCAACAATAGCTAAAATATCCTTGTATTATTAAGACTACTCTCATCACATATTCAGAACAGAGCATTATACAAGCTACTATGAAGAAAATTAATTCTACCCCATTCAAAACCAGTACAGCTTCTAATCAGGGAAGCTGCTTTCCAGGTTGAGGGCTGTAAAATCAATACCTCACACTCTTAAGTGAAGGAGCATGTAACCTCTACCTGTGCAAGGTGTGCTCTGGTGAGTCATTGAGGCAGCAGTGAAGGAGCTGCAGGAAGAAATCAGCAGATTACTATGTATTAGGGAGGGAGAACAAGAAATAGAAATTATTTGAGATGCAGTGAAAGGGCACCTGAACACCTCGTCTGTGACAAAAGACTCAGAGATTTGGGGTTGTTTAGCCTGGAGAAAGCTGCTGGCAGACCTTATTGCCTCGTTTCTATTCTTAAATGGCAGTTATAAGAAAGGGGGAGAGAGAATTTTTTAACAGGGCAAGGGACAAGGGCTGATGGCTCCAAAATAAAAAAGGTGCAAGGACAAGGGTTAATGCCTTTAAACTAAAAAAGGGTAGATTTAGACCAGATACATGGAAGAAGTTCTTTACTATGAGGGCGATGGGACACTGGCACACATTTCCAGAGAAGCTGTGGCTGCCCCATCCCTGGAATTGTTCAAAGCCAGGTTAGATGGGGTCTTGAGCAGTATAATACAGCACAAATCTAGACTAGATAAAAAGGAACTTCCAAAGGGAATAGGTGATATGAAAGGGTTTCAAGAAGGCATAATACAGCACAAATCCAGTCTAGATAAAAAGGAACTTCCAAAGGGAGTAGGTGATATGAAAGGGTTTCAAGAAGGCATATTTCTAACCTGCTAGTTCAGAGTAGATCCACATTTTTAGACAGATAAAATCATTTAACATCAGTCCACCTTTACTGATTTAATTCCTTATTCAAGGTGAGGTTTACAGTACAGCTTAAGTGACATTCCAGTGTCACTAAAGATAGGTGTTAGCATCACAGAGCTGTTATTTCAAGAAGAGTCAGGGAAAACGGATGTTATTTTCTGTATCTGTCAAAAGTAGCTTCTGCCCAGGAAGTCCCAGCTCAGTAAGCTCAGGGACACCTTTGGCTTAAGAAATGGCAGAAACAAAATGGCAAAGTACAAGAGATAAATCTCTGCAAATGCTGCTAATGTCTGAATTGACTAAAAGATGTTAAATAACAGGAAGGTATTATAAATCTTCCTCCACTTCAGATAAACTAATCATCTGTACATATTAAGGTGGCATTTAATAACTGGTGCTCCAGGAAAAGTAAAAAAAATCTACTTGCTGGTGAATGCTCTGCCAACAGCAGAGTGAAGCCAAGATTACAGTGGCCTTTTAACATAACAAAATAATCAATAGCTTTTTATTTTTATTAAATTACTATCAGTGTAGAGAATTACTGAAGTATGTTTTCCATTTACTCCATAGAATCGTATCTGCAAGAAGCTTGCAAACAATTGAATACAGAACCCTCCCTATGAAGAGGCTCAGATACCTTTATTGTTAGAGGGGATGCTTAATGCACTGCCTTCCAGAGGCCCTTCAACAAGATGGAAAAAGATCTTAAGGCTCAGTAATTGCCTGCTGCTTCAAAAAATTCATAAAAAGCATGGCACGTAGAGAGCAGTTATAACTATGAATGAACTGTGCTCTCAGTGGCTTTGTTCTCCTAGAAAACCTATCAGAACTTCTATTATTAAACAAAGTGCATACGGCCTCAACAGGAGAAGCAGGGGGAGGAGAGATGTCATGATAGCGAATATAAAATGTGTTTTATTCCAAATACTACTCTCCTGAAGTTTGAATAACCAGACATCATTAAACATACCCTGAAGGTGCATAGATCAACAAGATGTACATTTCAATTTTTAACAAAGATTTCCATTTCCACTTGTTCTTTACTGTACTCTTTTTTTCTGGTCCTTTTCACATTTCCCTGCAAACCAGTACTCAGAGGGTAAGACACGATGGAGGACTGCTGCAGAATTTTCTGCAAAAGAATCCTACAAGCGCACCTGCCTGCCTGGGCTGAGGGAAACTCTTCAAAACACAGACTATTTCAGTGATTTTCAACATGCCTGGACATTGCAGCCCTATGCATGAAAGTGGCTCTGAATTTACTCTTCATAGAATCATAGAATAGTTAGGGTTGGAAAGGACCTTAAGATCAATTAGTTCCAACTTCCTCTGCAATTTGTCACACACCTCCAGGGACTCACGGACCCCAAGTGAAAAAATTGCTGCCTTTTACACAAGCTCATATGAGATGTGTTTCTACCCCAAAGTCACTGAAACAGGAAAGCTTCCCATTCATCTTGCATACTGACTAGAGCTGTACAACAGATAATGGCAGCACTACTCAGCCTCTGACTCATCTCACACTAAACATACAGGTAAACAGTAGTTATGCATGTAAGCCAATGCGAGGCAGTTAAGTCTCTCCTCAGACTCTAGGTATCCACAGTGGCATGGAATGGGATAAGAGGGATGTACTCTGCACATAGAATTCCAGAGACCTTTATCCTGCCTCAAGGAGTCTTCATAAGGGGAGCTGGGAGGGAAGTTGTGCAAAAACAACAAGGAGAAAGTCAATTATGGCAAAACAATAACCTCAGAACAGCTTTTCCCCAGCAGTTATGCTGGCATGTATATAAAGCTCATTTCTTTTTCATAGAGAAAGCATCTCAAAAAATAATTTCAGGTCTCAGAAAAGCAGCATAGCAGAGGCAAAAGTCAGGTGAGACAAAATTTAGACAGCAGTAATGAAAACACCATTTTCAATCACATTCAGAAAACAATGGAACTATGTTTTTAATAATCTCAAGATACTCTGCCCAAAGTAGTCCCGTTCATCTACACTCCTCTGCATTTATGCCTGAGAAAATCAAATATGAGCAATTCACAGTATCCATAACTAACAAAAGAAAGACTCTAATGAACAGGCCCAAGATTTATCTAACTCTATACCTTGTCTTCTACAGTAGTCAAAACAAATGACTGTGGAAGAGTAGAAACAGATCAAGAACATATCGTAATTCCTCCTAATACACCAACTTCCAGCTACTTTCAGCCCAGGCATTTCCTGAGCTGTGTACGATAGCTATACATTTATTAATCCTCAGTTCCCTTTGAATACATGCAAACTCTTCCAACTGACAACATCCTTTGACAAGGAGATCTCCAAGTCTACTGTCATGTTAGTAGATATATTTCGAACAATGCTCCTCCTAGACTGACCTGAAGCCATCTAGATTTTGCACTGATAAGCATATGCCAGTAGTGATTTTACAGACGTATCACACCCTTCCTCAGTTACCTTTTTTGCGTGTTGGAATGACTTCGTTTACTACAGAACAGAACTGCCTGCAGTATTCAGGACAGAAGTAAACCTTACGTTTTCATAATGATATAATGAGGTTATTCTATTACCTGTTCCTTTCCTAAGAATTCCTAACTTCAGTTCTTTTTTTCGACCACTATTTAGTGCTGAGCTGGTATGTTTTCAGACTCATCTGTCACAACCCTATAATCCACTCTAGGGTGGAAATCATTTTCTCAAAGCTTTTTTTTTTTAATTTGCTGGGAAGAGCTTCCTTAGGTGCATCCCTTCATATACAGCTGTATCCTCTTTTATCTAAGTAAGGGGCCTGATTCTCTAGAAATGCGCATTATTAGATATTTATGCATATGCAAATGCAACGTGAGCAGCATATGCCATGTGAACATGGTAGCAGTAAACAAAACCAGAAAATCAAACCTTAGTATTGGATTATGAGAAGCTGCAAAATGTTACTGGTTTTGACTGCACTTAGGAAAACTTCATATACAAAGATGTTTCTAGAAACAATGATAGTGCAAATAAATTTTCTGAAAACTTATAGTTGAAAGACTGCAATTCTCACATTTGGAATAGCTTCTAGGTGGTTCCACAATCATAGAATCAACTAGGTTGAAAAAGACCTTTAAGAAAGATCATCAAGTCCAACCATTACCCCAGGACTGCCAAGACCACCACTAAACCATGTCACTAAATGCCACATCTACATGGTTTTTAAACGCTTCCAGGGACGGTGATTCCACCACTGCCCTGTGCAGCCTGTTCCAATGCTTGACAACCCTTTTGGTGAATAAATTTTTCTTAATATCCAATCTAAACCTCCCCTGGTGCAGCATTAAAAAATAGGTCTGTGAATAAACATGTGAATAAAAAATGCATACCAGCTTACAAAGGTGATGAACTCTGAAATTTAAAAAATACTATGTAACTTTGGTTTGGTAAGCATCAGCTCTGAGGTTGACAAATATTATAGGCTTGGTTATACTAACTATTCTGATATATATTACAGTTATTATAACGATTCAGAAAGCTATGGAAAAAAATAGTAATGTGGAAGAAATTATTACATAATGAGAGTTTTTAAAAGCCTGCAATAAATTCATCATCATCATCAGATGCATTTTCATTAAAAACTGTGTCTTGTTTTGTCTGCAGTATGGTACTACATTGGCAATAAAGTAATTATTATATTCATATTAAAATGATTAGTCATAGTTGTCCCAGCAGACCATAAAATTTCCAGGATTAAGCAATGCTACAGGAAATAATTTCTACTTTGTTTTCTCTGTGATTATACTTTCTTTGAATATCTCAGTATATGCCTTTAAGATTTTTACTTTCCCATCCTCATCTTCACTCTCCCATAGGAAACATCAGAACATTCAACATATCTTAATACAAAATATTGAAATATCAACAAGTTAGAGGGTACACAATATAAACGAAAAGCAATTTCTGGGAAACAAAGACATTCTTAGTCACCTAGTATTTTATCTAGTCTGAATAAGACAGGCTAATACAAGGAGATACCATAATCTCCAGTATGATTTAATCTTGTAACATAAAGCTTAGCTATGCAGTCAAAAAGAAAACAAAAAACAAACAACAGAGCTAGTTTTAGAACTTCTCTATAGATGAAAGATTATTTAAATCCTTTCCACAGAGATATTTTAAACAGTGTTAGCATGAATCCAAAGAAAACACCATTTATATTAAAAGATAAACTAAAGGAGTGGGAGCACAATGCATCACAAAGAAAGCAAAGGTAAACTGGCTTTTCACTAATGCATGGGTTTTGTCTAAGAGCTTTTATTTCATTTCTTTTTAGTTTCTACGGACACAGCTGTCTCTTCAGAGGTGGTCCAGCACTGCCTGTACGTGCTGAGGAGGAGACCTAAGGCAGGAATCATGGAGATCATCAAAGAAGACTGTGTATAGAAAGCATCCCTTCAAGGCCATGCTAGGGACTGTGAGTATGGGGGCCTGCCACCTGCTGCTGCATTTCACCATCACCCCAAGCCCAGGACCTGCCCAATCCTGAAGGCTCTGGTCCCATACCCAGCCTCATGCTCTGTTCCACAGCCCAACACCAAGCCCCAAGGTGGTACAGCCTCATCCACACTGCTGTCAGGGCCCTGGCACAGGGATGGATGTCATGTGTGGAGTGGAAGGAATTAGAAGAGCTCGTTACAGTTGGAAGCAGGAGGCTGGGCTGAAATCTCCATTGCTAGTCTGTTTTCCAATGTAATCATATGAATTACTGATTAAAATCCTCTGCCCTGGCTTGCTGAAAACAATGCAATCTGTTTTATAGCACAGCCTGATGTTTATGAAATTCCTTCCTCTAAGGAAATAATTACCAAAGCCATGCTAATATCTACTAAGGAAATAATAACTAGAAATGGCATGTTTTCACAGAACATAATGGAAGACACCTTCTTGGAGGTACCCAGGTCATGATTTGGTAGCTAGATGACATTAAAGCACATGCAATTAAAAGTAAGAATTGCTGAAATAACCTGCCAAATCTTGACAAAGAAAATTTGACAAAGATATGAAAAAACAAAAGGAAATATGGATATATAAAATGAAGTGCAACTATTTGCAAAGGTAACTAATTGTATGAAGCAAGAACTCTTTGGATGAATAGAGCCTTCTTTGGCTATACAGTTGTGGAGAGCAAAAAATGTATCTCATTTCTTTGCCAACACAATGCTGTGGTGTGGCATTAGAATAATTTTACTGGTTCTATATTCTAGACAGAAAAATGTTTTACTCCCTCACCCACTACCCTAATGAAGCTCTCCTGTGCTGTTCTGCAGAAGACACTTTTAAACTTAAAAGGTACCTTAAACATCCCTGAGATGCAAGAAAAAACAGCTTTCTGCTCCAAGAAGGGAAGAGCCATTCCAGTTTCCTTGAGTGGGAAGCAGCAGTCATTCTGGCTGAGAAGCAGAAATATTCACAGCATTATTCTGCAGATAGGATTTGTCAATAACGGATCTACAGGAAAAGCAAATGATTGCAAAATAGATTTGGCTTAAATGAAAACAAACAAATTCAAATTCTTGCCAAAACAGGCAGTATTCAAAACCCTGTTCAAGTCTGGTAACACGGTCCATTAAACCCCAAAAGCAAATGTTTTGGTTTTAAGCACCTGTTAAGAAAATGAAGGAGAAGATGGACTAGATTCACAAAGCTGCTGCTGCCTCACTTCCTTAGCTCTGTCCCAGACTTCCTCCAAAATGCCTCAGCTCTGATTCATACCTTCACCAAGGAATTTTCCTCTAATTCCTCTCTGCAGGAGCAAGTTTGTCTTGTTTTCACAGAGCTGTGTCCAGAACAGCAGGCTTGTTGTCAACAAGGGAGAGGACTTGCTTTGAGCCTCACTTTTTAATAATCTTCCACCTTACACAAATAATTCAAGGTCCAGTGCAGCAGCAGTTAACACCTTCCAGGTGAGTGCCTAATTCACCAGGTGAGAGAGACATCCTTCTTCACGCTCTGCTTTTTGAACCCACACTTGTTTGATTTACCTTCTAAAGGACACTGAGTCCCTTTTTAGGGGAAATGAGAGAAAAGCAACCCTTTCTGTCATATGACTGATTTGAGTGGATCACCCAGTTCTGCAGAAATATTGTTGTCAAATAGCTGGAAAAAGATAGTCTTGGAGCTGTGTAACATTCTGCATGAAATAACTCCTTACCTACTACCTTACGGTATTGCTAAAGCCGTTGGTTTGGCCCATGTTTATATTTTCGTGTTCTACTATAGAATTATTTGGCCCATGGTTTGGTTAAGTAATTCAACAGGGAGTAAAAGGGCCTTTGAATTTTCTGTAAGGATCTTCACTTTTCCAGGCAGCTATTAACTCAAAGGAAATATTTTCCTTTTCAGTTATGCCTTAGGTAGCCTGTGGATGACCTTTACAGTTCAGATCACTTAATTTTTTTGTACTTCTCATGCAGCCTCAGGTTTATCCATCTGCATTGCAAAACCCACAAAGACAGTTTTGGTTTCCCAGCCCTTAAATGCTATTACTCCATATCACATAAAGGTAATGCACTATTTAGCATCACCAAAGTCTGCAGGAACAAGGAACTCTTCATAATTGCCTTTTTAAAAGAACAGCTTTCAAAGGAAATAAAGTCAGTGAGAAGCATGAGATATAATTGGATAACATCACACAGCAATTCAAGAAATTCCCCAGCTCAGCCAATATTACCCAGTAATTAAAAATATCAATCACTTCTACATTCCTTTCTCATGCAGGGACAGGTTGAAACTTCAGATACCTATATTCCTAGCGCGATAAACCACAATACCCACGGTAATTTTGTCTTGTTTGAGTTTCCATGGAAACAGTGTTTGTGGTATTGCAGTGTTATCAGGGAAAAAAATGAGTTATAAATAATAAAGAGTCTAATGCTGTTTCCCTTGGTCTTGCTGAACAGCTTCAGGCACTGAGACAGATGAATTGGATAGAAATGGAAGACAGCAGCTGTAACACCAATGCTTATTATCGGCTGTGCTTCATTACTGGAAAGTCCATATTACTGCTTGTCCTGGTTTAACTCCAGCCAGCAACTAAGCACCACCCAGCCGCTCACTCACTGCCCCCTCAGCAGGCTGGGGGGAAGCAGATTGAAAGGGTTGAAGTGAGAAAACTAGTGGGTTGCTATCATGACAGTTTAATAATTGAAATAAAATTCAATAGTAATAATAAGAATAAATCGTAATGAAAAATAATGAGAAATAAAACTCAAGAAAAGCAAGTGATGCAAATGAAAACCATTGCTTACCACTGCCTGACGGCTGCCCAGCCGATCCCTGAGGAGTGGATCCCAGCCTACCTTCTCCCAGCTTCATATGCTGAGCATGATACCATATGACATGGAATATCCTTTGGGTCAGTTGGAGTCAACTGTCCTGGCTGTGTCTCCTCCTAGCTCCCTGTTCACCCCTAGCCTACTCCCTGGTGAGGTGGTGGTGGGAGAGGCAAAAAATGCTTTGACTGTGAGCAAGCACTGATCAGCAACAACAAAAAACATACCTGAATTAAAACCACTGTTTTCAGCACAAATTCAAAACAAAGCACCATGCTAGCAGCTATGAAGAAAATTAACCCTACCCCTAAACTAATGCTACAGCCAAACCAGTGCTACAGCCAAACCCAGCACACTGCTAAAGCTTCATAATGGGATGGTGCCAAATTACATTTTAACTATCACAACCACTAAATATCTAGCTTCCTTAGAATAATTGTCTATGCTGTTTTCACACTCATAATTCACAGAATTCTAACATTTCTTTTCAAAAACATTTAACCTCATTTCACATTTTGCTCATCTAGTTGCCATGTTTCAACCAGAAACAGATTTTCGTTTGTTTATACCTATTCTGGATTCCCATCATCATTATAAGATATCACACTTACAATTATGTTCGTTGATATGCAAAACTTCACATGAACAGATATTACTCCAAAGCTAGGCAACTCTCCCTTGTAACATAAATGGGTCACTTTGTAGAGACAGTGCTTTTTATCTATTATTTCTGTCACGTTATTTAGTCAAAACAGGTGGGCCTAAGTTATTACACACTCAAGTGTTGGTAAATAATTGACCCAGTTATCAGAACCTCATAGCTCTTTGTCAGCACTTTCTGTACTCTGTAATTTTGAGGACTGGTGCAATAGAAATTGGTCCTGTGAAATGTTTGGTACTTTCAAGCTCTGCTGAAAACAGGGGCAATTGAAAGCACAGCACACTCCACACTTCACAGGAGGCCTTCAGGACCATGTTCACATGGAGGACTTAATCGCTTAAAAGAGGAGGCCATAAATAAGCTGGTTACTTGTCACCCAGCTTTCATTAAATGCAGAGAGAATCTATAAAGTTTCAGCACTGTAGAATCAAATCCAGACAAAATAGGTAAGAAGAAAGTACTGTATCCTTCCTTTTCCATTGTTATAGTATCTTACTATACCTTTATAATTCTTCTGATATGATCAACACTTCTGTTTGTAGTGTGAAGCCTAGGATGAAAACCCTTTGTATTTCAGAAAAGAGATTTTAAGACTGATTTTTAAGACTGGTCTCACATTTTTTACACGGATTTCTTAATGGCTGCTTTTAATTGCTGGTATAAATGAGGTCTCTCGTGAGACGTGGCAAAGTTAGCCCTTTTTATAAAAATATTTCAATAATCTTTGGACCTGAGGGACAAAAGAAACCTCTCCTGCTATTAGAATGTTCACCCCTGTAATTACAATTAATGCAATTAACAAAGTCCCTATGTCCACATATATAGCCATATTCTCTAAGTTTGGATCCCATTTCGAGCTTTGCAATTCAGTCTTATCACTGATTGTTTCCTCTAGCAACACTCCGTATGAAATGAATGACCTAGCCAGGAGCAAAGTCTTCAGAGAATCTTCATAATGAACAGTAATAGAAAACATTCTGTCCTGGGTTCAGCAGCAGCAGTCAGTTTTTCTCCTTCTTAGTAGCTGGTGCAGTGCTGTGGTTTTGACTTTCAGCCTGGGAATAATACTGATAAAGCCGACGTTTTCGGTTGCTGGTCAGAATGTTTACCCTGACCAAGGACTTTGTGAGTCTCATGCTCTGCCAGGGAGGAGGAGAAGCCGGGAGGAAGCAGGGACAGGACACCTGACCCAAACTAGCCAAAGAGGTATTCCATACCACAGCACGTCATGCCCAGGATGTAGAACTGAGAGTTCCCGGAAGGGCTGGATCAGGGCGGGGTGGGGGTAAGGTACTGGTCGGTGAGCAGTTGTATTCTCTTCCCTTGTTATTTCCTTTATCATTATTGGTGGTAGCAGTAGTGATTTGTGTTATACCTTAGTTATTAAACTGTTCTTATCTCAACCCGTGGGAGTTACGTTCTTTCGATTCTCCTTCCCGTCCCTCCAGGAGCGGAGGGAAGAAAGGTGGGGGGGGAAGTAGACTGCGTGGTTCTGATTTACAGCCTGGGCTTAAACCACGACACATTCACAAAGGATACTCCTGCATAAGCCTACCCTGACAATTGCTGCTTCATGCTTGTGAGCTGATTCTTTCTTTTAAAAATCTTGTTTCCAAACTGAGTGCCTCATGGACAGCATTATTTTTATCCCTCTTCTATATTTATGTTCAAACTCATGGTCTAAACTATACTTTGTCTAAGGACACCACCAGTTAATTATGGATTGTGAAAAAAATATATTGATTCAATTTTTATATCTTAAAAAATTTGAGACAGTGCATGAAGATTTCTTTGCGGGGTCCATATCTGATGTGCAATAAACTCCAGTGATTAAAGTTACTTTCAGTTTAAAAGCAAAACAAAACAAAAACAAAAGAATGAGATTCTTATCCTCGTGGCAGTCACTTTCCTTGAGAAAGCTGGCAACAGAGACACAGCAACACTTCAGGATGTGGAAATGTAAGATGACAAAAACGTCAGTACAAAAGCAGCAGCAGCAGCAAAGCACTGCTGCAGCAGCTTCAGCATGCCTGGGTGACAGCTCTCACAGCTGCCAGTGAAAGGCAGTAGCAGAGGGTAAGGGCTGCCCAGCTGCAAAGGGAAGCCCCTGAGCATCATAAAGGTTCAGGCAATTGAGGAACTATAAAACAGATTAAAACATTCAGAGGGGAAAAAAAGCCTCATGCTCAGAAGGGGACCAGACAGTGGTTTTTCTGCTGGCAATGATTATGCTTTATTTGCATCACTACTTGATGTGACCAGCATCTGACTTGTGAAAGCCTTTCTAGATTTTCCTATAGCTGACTGAAATTCCCCACCAAAAATTTACAAGCAGCACTGGTGCAAGCAAGATCCATACCAAGTTATGGTGATTCATTTGGATTGCAGTGACACATACAGGCTTCTTAGCAGGATCAGAACCCCTTATCAGTACGTATTGAACAAGACTGTAAGTGAAGATGTCTGTGCTTATTGCAGGGGGGTGGACTAGACTTAAAAGTCCCACTGAAACTATGATTCTGTGATCTATTAGAAGATAGAAACTTGTCCAACATAGACACAAAGAAAAAAAATATATATTTAGCTATGTTATTAAAAGATCAGCGTTAGAATTATAGACTATTAATATATGTGGCCTTTCCCTCTCATATGTACAAATTAAATATAGTGTTCCTAAATTGCACTTGCAAATATTTGCGTGGACATGCACAACTTCCTGTGTTAGTCAACCTATGTTTCTAGGCTAAAAGCTTGTGTTTGAAACATTGGTGCAGTGAAGGTGAGAAAATTTATGAACTGCCTGGCATTAATGTGCAGTGATCACAAGTTTTTCTAATAGCTCGTTGAAACCAATAGAATGTTGCAGTTCTTCCTTTGCCTTTAGCAAAACCCCAGCTAAAGAGGTTTCTGCCTTTGCAATGTGGTGAGCCCATTTCATTGCTCACAGCAAATTAAAAATATTTTTATGAATGTTATTTAAAGGAGAAAATCAATAATGATTTTTGGCCTCTTCAATGAATTGTCAGGGTTATTTTGGAGGATTATTATATCGGCAGGAGTTCTTAGCAAATCTATCAAAAATATGCACAAATCTTTCTCAACACAATTTATTTTTTAAACAGGTGCCAGATTTGTGCTCTTATAGCCAAATCCAGATGCCTAAATTTGAAAACAATAGCTCTCTGTATAAACACAATATCTGTATGAAACAATAGCTCATCTGCTGCAGAAGGAAAAGGGAGGTAAGAAATGCCTTTTTATTCTGTTTATTTTTTTTTTTTAAGTCAAGGCAGCAATGCCTAAATACGGATTTAGGAGTTGAAAAGATCATCATCATCAGAAGAAGAAGATAGATTGGCTTCTTCAACAAAGTATACATATTGCTGCTATTCAGAACTGTAGGGTTCCAGTCCCGGTGAGTGAGCCTGGGAAGATATTTCACTCTGTGGACCCTGAGGTGCCCTATACTCCTTTCTGAAAGAAGTATGTGGCTGGTGACGGACATTTCCTAGAAGTTTTCCAGTTACTTTGCCATCTCCATCAAACTAACATTTTTTTATTAGGCTTACTGTCAGAACTGTGATGTAGGACTCACGGAAGAGATTGGGAAGCAAATAGTCTATAATGTCACCAGATTAAATGTACTACCATGTCTTTTAGAGAAATGACAGACGCTTTTTCTGAAATCAGTAACACCTATTTTGGCATGGATTCTTACTTAGCAAAGGTTAAAATTTCTGAAACATTTAAAGCTAGTTGCATTTAAACAAAACAGAAAAATGGTCTTTTTAAAAGGGAAATAGAAGGTGTTTTGTATCTTTAAGGTAAATATATTTTCTTTCAACAATGTGGAAAAGCAGCATAGGTCAATGACAGTTGTAATTATAAAAATTATTTCTGTAGCATACAATATTTGGAGCTTACTATCTGACTGAAGCTTCAACTTCTTCAACAGTAGAGCTAAGATACTCTTATCTAGACTTTTAGTGGTATCTTGGAGCCCTCTAGCTCACAGTTCTTTTGTGATATTTTAAGATCTATTACAGCACTGCTAATTGTGTTTTGAAACATTGATTTTAGGAAAGAGATAGAGTGTACTATACCAGAAAGCATTTGAGCCTTGGTGAAAATATACTGAATATACTGGAAAGGAAGTCAAGATCAACTTGTACTTGTACCCCATGAGGAAAGCATAAACACTTGTTAATTATAGAGGAAGCTAACCACCAAGGTAGCTGGGGACACAAATTCAGATTTCCAAACAAAGAAAACTAAACATTCATTTACACAGCCATGCTAGAGAAAGGGCAGTGCAAATCTCTCTGCATTAAATGAGCTGTCTCTCCAGGGCAAATGAAGCCAGCCAGCAGCCCAGCGCCTCTCAGAGATGCAGGAATGAGAAATGATGATTGAGAGGCAAAATGTCACCTTGTCTCCCCACGGCCAGCCTCTTCACTACCCACCACCACAGTGAGGCCACACTGCCACATCTCAGCTCTGCCAGCAGACTTATAAGGTGCTGAGGTTTCCTGCAGCCCTTGTATCTCATTATCCTTTCCAGTAAGAGAATAAAGCGGGGTCGGCAGAGAGAGCTTTTCAATAAGCTTTAGTCTGTTGTCACAGGAGGACTAGGTAACTCATTCAGTAATGCTTACCCAGCATGTGCAGTGCAAAGGCCATTGCCTCCATGTTAGCCAGGCTACTCCTTTCGAACAGCTTGCACTCGCAGATCTTTTTCCCCTGCCAATATCAATGAAAAAAACTGGGGCCACTGAAAACCCCAAAGACTATGTCCATAGCTTGGCCTTGAGAACCCATCCCATGTAATTACTAACATGCTCATGTGCTGACAAAGGTTTAGCTTTCGCCAAATTGCTGCCAGCCAGACCAAGCACCCAAACAGCCAGAATAAGGGTCCAGCAGAGCTCATACCCACATTGTACCCAGCAAACAATATGGATGAGGCCACTGTGTCTTGGAGGAGAGGAGGGTTTAGCACGTGAACACAAGCTGTGCCCTGCTGTTGGAACCAGAGGGAGAGAAAGGCCCAGGCCCATCATTTTGGCTACCACAGGCACAGAGACATGAATAAGGTGAATTTGAGCTCCATATCAGAAAAAGGAGCAGCATCTTAGAATCATAGAACCAACCAGATTGGAAAAGACCTTTGAGATCATCAAGTCCAACCATTACCCCAACACTGCTAAGACCACCACTAAACCATGTCACTGAAGGTCTTATCTCCATGGTTTTTGAACACTTCCAGGGACATTTTATTCCACCACTTCCCTGGGCAGCCTGTTCCAACGCCTGATTCTCTTCTGGTGAAGAAATTTTTTCTAATATCCAATCTAAACCTCTTCTGGTGTGCAGCTTAAGGCCATTACCTCTTGCCCTTGACCTCCACCTTCGTCATTACTTTAAAGCAGCTGAAAACACCCAAAAAGTAGGCATGAATACAATTTCTATTCAAGCAGAGCAACAAAAAATAAAATCATTGGTTACAGTGATGTCCTCTGCTTATACAGTTCTTTTTCCACAGGAATTTTACGTGTGCCAGAAAGCTCCTCATAAAAATACAAAGCACCTTGTCTAATAGCTGCTGAAATGCTGGATTTAGTATGGGTTTATTATATAGTTATGACAATCTATACAGTTATGTTAGAAGCAGTAGGTAGAAAAGACTCTGCTGTGCCTCTTTGATCATAATGGAATATAAATAACTGTTTGCTCTAGTCAGATATATTCTGCACAGTGGACATAAATTAAGATCAGAAAACTAGCAAGCTTTGAATGTCTGAGGAGCAAATGCTCACCTGGTACTTCTAGCACAGTAAAGGAAGGAGTTGACATCAAACTGACAAATTGCTCTGTGATGTTTCATATGCTAAGTGAAAATAGGGGAGGAGGTAGAGCTCTTGGGCTCAATGCAGAGATGTCTTGGTGTAGTTATTTGTTTTCTTATTTATATTATTCACAAAGGATTGTAGTGAATGAGATTAGTGCAGCTAGACAAAGCAAAGCCTTGCTGCATTACCACATGACTGAGCATGCTATCTGGCTGAACAGAAGTGAGTCTGATGAACAGGGTGAGTAAAAACCCATTGCACTAGCTCCAGTGAGGCTGGTATTGTGGAAGGAGCAAACCCCACTTTGCATTAGTGTGGGATAACACTGGAAAAACTAGATCAGTGAAATCCACCTCTTTTAGCACGCGTGTTCAGAATGAGCCAGGCGGGGCAGCTGAGTTTAGGCAGCAAGAGATGTATTCTTCCACTCCACAGTTTTTATAAAACAAAAAACCATCTGTATTCCTATTGATTGAAGAAAAGAAAAAGGGGGGGAGGGAAGTAGGAACAGGAAAGAAAGATGACGAAAGGAATGAGGGAAATAAAGAAAGGTCAAAAGCTAAAGCTAAATATTTTCAGAGGCTCACACAGATGAAGAAAATGCAAGGAGAATTTACCCTCAGTCCAGCTGATAAATGATATCTCAAAGGGAAACGTGACAGGAATTGAAAGATTATGAGTCAAAATACAGTGGCACTGTTAATAATTCATTTCATTGTCCTGTGTTTTGTTTTCAAAACTGCAAACCCTTCTCTTAGCCTCCACTTTGATAGAATAAAGCAAACTGTTTCCTTTTATCCCATAGTCTCATCTATTAAAAAAGACAACTCTGAATGGGATGACAAGCAAAAAAGTCCCCCATTCTTCTGAGCAGTGAGTTGAACAGAGTGAATAGGCAAACTACAGAGGGCCTTTCATTCAGCAAGCACTGGGAAAGCCTAGAAAATTGGGGTACCATTTCACACTCCTCTTACAAAGGCCTCTTTAGGTTTGGGAACACTGGCAGTCACGCTGTCAAGATGAATCCCTTTTGGCAGCTGATAACTAACACAAATCTGAAGAGCCACATAACATCTATGAACCCCAGAATTAAATGCTCTCAATACCCATCAGAAACAGAATAACATTTTTCTGAGATACCTACACATTCAGCTGAGCAAAGCCCAGCTAATTTCGAGTAGCTGCAGGAAAAAAAGGCCACAAATCAGCCATCTAGTTTGCTTACACCTATTACCAGTATCATCTGTAGATATTTTTCAGTAGAAGGCATATACCTGTTCCCCACCATGTGAACCCATCTATGTGAACCTCATTCAGCATGGGTCCAGTTCCCTTCCAAACCACAATTGACTGCTGGCTAAGAGTACAGAGACGATAATATGGTTCTTACTAACAAAATTTATATGAATAATTAATGAGAAATAAGGCAAGGGAAAATGAGTGATCTGTTTACTGACATTAAGGAGAAGCTTGCATGGACAGCATCACCTTTTCTGTACAGCATATCTAAAGTATCCAGTAAGATTCTCAGATGAACTTGACATATTGGGTTTACATGACCTGATGTTGATAATAGAAGGGATGCAGTGGTAGCTTCTGTGAGAAAAGGTGTTCCACCAGTTGTTGGACACAGCTAGATTCAGCCAGCTGCAAGATGGACAAACCACAGGACACAGCTGAGCCAGTGAGTGATGCTGGTGGCACCTCTATGATTACATATTTAGGAAAGGGTTAAAAATGATGCACAGTAGCTGTGAAAATGGGGAGTTTCTAAAAATGAGGGAGAAACATACCCAGATCAGTGCAGAAGAGGGGAGGAGGTGCTCCAGGCCCTGGAGGAGATTCCCCTGCAGCCCATGGTGCAGACCTTGGTGAGGCAGCTGTGCCCCTGCAGCCCATAGAGGTCCATTATGGAGCAGATCTCCAATCACAGCCCCAGGAGGACCCCACACCAGAGCAGGGGGATGTTCTCTTACGGAAGCTGCAGCCTGTGGAGGGCTTGTGCTGGAGCAGGCAAGACCTATGACCCATAGGGAACCCACGCTAGAGCAGTCTGATCCTGAAGGACTGAACTCATGCAAAGGACCCATGCTGGAGGAGTTTATGAAGACTTACACCATACGGGAGGGACCCCACACTGAAACAGAGGAACAGCATGGAGAAGTGGCAGAGAGAAAGTGCTGACTGCAAACCGCCATGAGTTTACGATTAGATTAAGCGCCCAGCAGAAGTCACTACTGTTGCACAAAATCTAGAAATATATTCTCTTGATTGCAAAAGTGATGTAATGATAAAATTTCATCTGGGGGTTGGAATGGTCATTATTTCCCCTCTCCACTAAGGTAATCGTGCGAGAGCTGTGAAAGCTGGGAGCTTTGCCCAGAAGAAGGACGTTGCTTTCAAGTGAGCTTCATAGGTTCCAGGGAATTTGAACTGAGCATAACATTTGATGTATTAATTGGAGCACTTGTCAAATGTAACATTTCTAGAGCATGATGATGTCTTCATTGATCATGATGATATTAAATGTATGATAGCCAAAATGGAAAGAAAAGCTGGAGATACCAGACTGCAATTACTTCAACCCCGCCATAGGAGGGAAGTGCTTGAGAATTTGGACTATATACTTTCCAGTTTGCAGTACGCTAAGAAAGACAGGACCATGTCCTAATTTTAGATGTACATTTTGAGTTCCTGCTGCTATCATCTTTGGCAAGCATGCTTCCAAAGTTGCACTGTGCACCTCTGCTTGCTTTTTCATACTTGGTAGCAATAGAGACAGTATCAAGTTAAAATTAATTTGAGTTTTTACACAGAAGAGAGGTTGAGTCTTTTCTTCCTCCAGCAGAAATATGATTAAGTTTTTCTATTTCACTTTGTCCTAGAAACAGGAGATATCCATAAATTACAGCAGCATAAAGGCTTGGCCTTTTCACCTCCTGATAAAGCAGCCATTTGAAGAATGTTCTTCATTTCTTCAGCCCATTGAAGAGAAGCTCTGCTTTTCCCAATGGGTCTTTGACTCCTCAAACGCACTCTTTCAGTTTAGTTGCTTACCTAATATGACATTGATGTTTTCATTTATCTCATTTGTGGTAAGTGAAAGGTCTTGTCAATAGGGATTTGGCACATCTTGAAGTTTCAGTCAGATTTCTTTTCCTTTTTAATGAAATAATTTCCTAATACTCAGTCTTTTTATTGTGTCACACTGAGCTGACAAGAAATTGTTTCTTTTCAAGGTTCCAGAGACTTTTCCCAAGGTAGCTACAACTCAATCAACGTAGAAAAATGCTTTTGCAACTTTAAAGGGCTGAAGGTCTCAGTAGATACTTGCTATGATGTTAAAAGGTAACTCAGAACCTGTAGTTGGAGTGTGCCAAATTTAATTATAAAAGAACCTTAATGCAGGTCAACAAAACTCTCTTGAAGGTTAGCTTGTTCCAATATGCTTTGTATGAATTATTGCAACTGAAACATACAACCTCTTCAAAAGGCTTGAGAAGGACATTGTCAGCTAGAGTGAGCAGGAACTGTGTTACTTACAGGGAAACAGGGAAGTGATTAGCCTCTGTGTTCAGCATTATCATGGAAAAGGTTGTCAGCTGGTTCTATTTGGCAGTGCCATGAGAATGGATACCAGCATGGAAGCTGCTGTTGATTCACTGGGAGCACTGGAGACCTGCCTACAGTGACCTGGGGCATAGTTGCAGTGGCTCATGGCTTTCAGGGAGAAGGGCCATGCCGTCTCCATCTACACCAAAGAGATGGACTGTGCCAAGAGCAGAGGGAAGCAAAGGGCCTGGGAAAAGAGGGTGCTCTGTCTGGCACACCAGGTAGTGGGCAGCTTCTTTGCATACCCCAAACTGTCTTTTCATGCCATGTGACCTTAAAGACATTGTCACTGAACAGTGTCAGTGTAGCTAAAAAGATTTACTAAAGATTTGATGATCTATCTAAGATCATATTCTCACAGAAAATATCTGCTTTTCATCCTTCTTCAAAAAACTTCATAGTACTCTACTGAATAATAAGGTGTGAAAGCACACTTACCTCAGTTACCATAGGCAACAAATCGAGGCAAAGAAAGATCTAATGATCCTAAACAATAGAATTAATTTAGGATCTTACCTATTTCATGTGCCAATGCCCTGATACATGCCCTATTTTCCAGCCACACTGGAGCCACTTCCCCGTATATGAGCAAACACAGCTTTGCCTTCATCCTTTACAGCAACCTAATTCCAGAGCCAGCCATGGAAGAGGCCTGGAAGTTTAGGGAATAATTAATCTGTAGGACATTCTTTATGAGATATTTTACCAGGCATAAGTTATTGCAGCATGCAATTCTAGTCCTTATTTACCCAGTACGTTTTTACAGAGTATATTATTTACATTATATTTACAGAGTACTTTATTTACTGAGAACCTAGTGATGATTTTTAACACATTGAACTAGTCCAGCTCTCATTTAGAACTCCTTCTCTGTTGGGAAAAACCCATAGGGAGAAAATTTTTCAGCTTCTTATGATATAAATTATCTTTATCCTGGAAGCAAAAGGAGAAGAAAAGGAAAATATCTTGACATTTTTGTAAGTACATATTCATTAAAAATTAAATGTGCAAGTCATGTGGGTAAATAATCTTAGGTCTGAAAATCAGGTGTCAAAAATGCAGTAAATAATTCAGTAATGCCTTTGGAAGCTTGGTTTTGTGCGTCAGAAGTTCAGCACCCACCATACCCCAAGCAGAGCCAGAAACCACAGGCAAGGCTGGTCCAACTGCTCCCATCAGTTCCTAGCTCTCACCACACAAAGGAAAGGTGAGTTCAGAAGCTGCTACTCCAAATGGACAGTGTCCAAGAATATCTGCTTGCTCTGGGAGATGATGAGGAACCTGGAAAGGATTGTGAGGGGTGGTCTTGTTTGGGTATTTTTTCCTGGGGAAAAAAAGATGGAAACTGCAATGCCCCAGAAGAGAATTCTCAAACCAAGGTCTGGCACCTGTGAGGCAGTATTTAGATGTAAATGACACCAAATCACTATTTTCTCTCCCCATCAGGAACTATCATCTGATCTTTCTTGTGGTATAAACACATGCCTCTTAGCTGATCTGACAGATGGTACTGCTTGAGCATAGCAGTTAAGCTGGCTGCACTTATACAAACAGTCAGACATGGCAAATAGTCTTTTGCATTCTTCCAACACACACAGACTGTTTCTTCTTTGGTAAACTCATATGCTAAAATAAAATGTATGTCAATTTGCTGTCTGGATTTTCCATCTAATCAAATTTGGGAATACTGGCAAGTGTTTTTCCACTCAAGATGACTGAAATACTTCACAGAAACAGACAAGATTACTTCTGAAAAATGTTAGTTCATATTCTGAGAAAATGGTTTGGTGAGGCATTTAGCAATTGTACATGTTGTACTTCGTACATGTTGGCTACTGAGTCTGTTAGGAGAACAGGAACAATCAGTTTTCCTATGGCCCTACATTCTCACTGGTGGCCAGATGCCTCCCAGAGATGTACCCAGGCAGTTCTTTTCGAAATGAACAGGGACTGCCTGCATGCAGGGGTAGATGACCTTCCATTTAAGAAGTGGTAGGCTGAGGGAGAGGGAGCCATATCTGAGTATGCCAAGCTTTGTGTGGGAAAAGTCCTAGTCCAGGCTATATCAATTCAAAGGCACAGAATTAGACACAGTTGCCTAATTTGTTAAGGGTTTACTTGAATGTTGGGAGCCTCTCAAAGAGATACATGTAGGCACATGTTCCCCAGAGTAGTTGGCTGCTTTCATTCTCACTTATCAAAGCAAAAATATCACTAATCCAAAGAAAGAGGGAGAATTAAAAAATAACAGAAGTCCTATCCCTTCTTTTTGGATGCAGAACAGGAGATGTTGCTATTTTGTTCTCGTATTCTTTCTCCTTTCCAGCTAAGATGCAAAAATAAAAGAGAAAGGAAGAAATGAAGGGAGGCATTGATGAGGGGTCACCACTGGCCAGGCCTTGCTCTCTGAGCACCACAGTAGTGGCAGCTCAGTCTGTTCTCAAGCAGTTAAGTTTTCTCCCTCTTTTTTTAACACTTTTTACAACCTCTCAAGACTTCCCTTTTTTTATATGCAGCAGAGGTAGGATTTAGTCATACAAAGCCACTAACTCATTTACCTTTCACAGAGGGATTATTTCCCAAGTATTTCTCTCTTGCTTGCCACAGGTTCTTTTGAACACTGATATGGCAAAAATGGTTAGAGGCTACAAGGCATTGTTTCCTACTTTTGAAAAATCATGGGATTTATATTATCCATTAGATCAAGACACAGGCTAAGGAATGGGCACTAGAGAAATCACACAGAAAACAAAAGAACTGAAATATCCCTCTGAAAATCACACTAGCGGTGCAAATGTCGGAGGTGATGTTTGTTCCACATAATTCATCTAAACAATATATCTTTATGGTAAAGACTTTCAAGATAATTCTTCTGGTTTTGGTTTGTTTTTTTTGTTTTGTTTTGGTTTTTTTTGGTTTTTTTAGGTTTTTTTTTAATATAACGTAATCTAGCAAGCATTCCTGTGCTCTCTGTAATGCTATCTGTTATACTAGCCATAAATGTGTGAAAGTTAGCTTTCTGATGTTTTCTTTCCTTCAGAACTTTATAACATCCAGATCTGATTCTGTCTAATGCTTACCAGGAAAACAGAAAGAATCATTAAAAAAACCCTATTTATATGCAACAACATAGAGTTATTTGTAAAGAAATAAACAAGCAGCTGCAAAGAATGTGTTTTGATAAGCCTTTCATGTGATGCCCAGAGACTGCTTCTGGAAGCAAAGCACAGAGTAGTGAAGAACTTGGATTGCCTGACCAAGGTATCTCCTTAAAGCCCTTTCAAAATGTGGCAGGAATATAAACATCAGTATGACAACAGGAAGGTACAGTGCATACACAAAGAATTTAAAGGAAAGAGGTGACTCATCTTGATGCCTTTGGAGTTATAGTAAGAGTAACCTGTCTTTCAAACCTGAATATAATAGTCAGCTTTTACAACCTAGAAGCCTTTTGTGAATGTGAGATCTGTCACCCACCACATACAGCTTTCAGCGGACAGTGCCAAACGAAATTCAACATGTCATTTCCTAAAGGAATGAGAAATAATGCAATCTATTGCAATGTAATATAAATCAATACACAGGAAAAATACTAAAGAAGCTGGGAAATGGGGTCCTTCACTAGATGCTCTAGAACAAATCTCATGAACTATGCAGGATGAAAAACCTGTTTCTGGTAGCTTGTCTTCTTTATTAAATGCATTCACACCTTTTTTCCACACTTTCCTCCAAAAGGTCTGGCACCACAATCCTTAATCCTGTGTACAGGGTAACAAGGTTCCTAGATGAGTTTAATGCATGCAGCCCTTTTTCAGTGGGATAACTGCTCACTAACCAAGGTATTTCAGGCAAAGTGTATTGAAATGTTACAACCAAATAGCAGTTTTCACTGTGAGAGAAATATAGAAAAGAGAATGTGTTTAATGTGAGTATATTCATACTTCAACAGCACCAGTGCCTGGGTTTAGCAGGTTATAAACTAGATCACTTCCTTTACTTGTGGCTGTACATCAGAGGAAAAGGGTGCTGCATTTCTTCTGTTTGCATAGTAGTGTTTAAAGCTGCCAGATATATATTTGAACAGCGTAAAACTAGGTGCTTTGCCACAGTGTCAAGAGTCTAAGTGTTAATGCTGTCACAAGCACTAGCAGCTTCCTTGGACTTTGTTTACAACAGCAAGAAATTCAAGGTAAGGGAGTGTTGAACACAAAAATATCTGAAGATAACTTACCTTAGCGGAAAGTAAGCAGTGAGCATGGCTGTGAAAAGCAATATCCCCTGGAAGGTTCAGAACCTGCCCCTGCTGTCAGACACTGAGATTCCAAAATCCCTTGGGGGAATCCACCCTCCTGCCTTTCTACTCGCTGGGTCTGCATCCTTGAAACAATTCCAACATGGATCTTCTGAGACAGAAAAACACTTGATAAGGAGTGTTTCACCAATTTAAAAGACTTGGAATATAAACAATGCTGTTTAATTAGAACATTGAAGCACTTTTGATAAGAAATGCTGCTAAAATTGTGCTTAGAGTTGTCCCAGACTGGGAAGCAATTAGCATACTTGTACTAAAAGAAAGGTGTACTCCCAATAATTCTCTTCCCTGTTTATTATAGCTGAATACCACTTCTACTAAAATTAAAAGTGTGCTCACTCTTCCTCATCAACTCATCAAAGTGCTTTAAAATTTATATGGATGTGTGGTTAGCAACGGTGCTCCAGATTTGGGAGTATTTGAACAAGGCAAACTTGACAAAGAGCACTCTGGAAAAATGTATATATATAATAAAAAGTGAAGGAAAACAAATTTTCTCATAAAAAAGGCAAGCTTTACTCATTTGTTTCAGTTGCATCTGGGATTAACTCATGGCTCCCATTATCATTTAACTGTCTGGCTTCTATGCCAGCTATGTAGTGGGTGCACACCTGGATGGAAAAGAGACTCCACAATTCTCATCAGTGCTTCACTACTGGTAAGACTCACTCTTTAGAAGCACACTATGAAGATGAAAGGTCATTCAAACTTTTGACTTTGAGGTCTTTAATATGAGCTGGCTAGTTCAGATCAGCATTCAGTGCAGCTGCCTCTCATCCTGCTATCATCAATTCACACACAGCCTTTGACAGCTGAAGACAGACAAATGTTTTGATGCAGTCTTCTTTAGCAAGTGCTTTGGGGGAAAGGCTTTAAGCTGTACAAATGAGAAAAAGGGCATAGGAGAAAAATCAAAAGAAACTGAAAAATAGCCATGAATGTGTACAAGGAGGGACTGGGTGTTCAAGAAGGCTGCAGCAGTGTGAAGGAGAAGGAAGATAACAAGGAGGGTTGCAGGGTCTGGGAAACCAAAGGGCTTTAGAGAGTATTAGAGACCAGTTACCTGTGGGTATTCTTGAGCCCTCTTCCAGCCCCTCTGTGTGTAGGCTTCTCCAAACTCTTTCAAGTCTTTTTCATCAAGCTCTTTACTATTAAATATCCTCACCTTACGCCATACCCCAAATCATGCCAGATACACCCTCCGTTTCATACTGAAAAAAAACCCTTTCCAGTAGACCACAACACAGGCTTCAGACTAGATTTCATTTTTAACTGAATCTCACCTCCTCAGACACAAAAGGTGAGTTATATCTCAAGGTACCATCTGCATCCTAAAGGAAACCCAGGACAGGTATGTTTACAGCCAGTTGATTCCACTAGGGAAAACCTCTAGGCCACGTGAATGTAAGACAGTTCACGTCACACAGCATTGGCATCAGGGATTGGTCCCTGCCTCCTTTATTTATCAGCATCAATAGAGCCACTGAGCTCCTCTCCTTGTCCCAAGGGTACATTGCCATCTGTTATCTAGTGTGCCTGTCTAACACTAGCACAGAAAAAGACGTCTAAGCCCTGATGCTCATGGTGCTGTAAGGTCTTCATCCAAAATTTTGCCTCTGAACATAGGTAGAAATGTTCATAGACAGAACTTCCCAGGACTATCAAAAGCCTTGGGTGAGGCTGTTTCTTGTGTAAGGTGCTTTATTTTGTGTTTTTTAATAAAATCTGTATTAATTTATTCATTGAGACCTAAACTTCTTGATCTTCATCTTGTCTAAATAAATACAAGACAAAAAAAGGGAACCAGAAGCCAAAGTGCAAATCAGAATCTAACCCAGCCAAGTACAGAGTTAGCTAGCAAAGACATTGTTCATTACAGTCAACACTTCAAACTGCATGACATATAAAGTGAATTCCCCTGCGTAAAAATTCTGTAAGGCACAAGAGACAATTGCAGAAAGAAAAACTGGAAGGGTATTCACTGATTGCTGGCAGTACACATTAAAAAATGAGGTTTTGAAGAGTCTAGAAAAGAAGTGTTGCCTTGCGAAACTGATGGCATAAACTATGAAGTTATTCTTCCTTTACTCATCTATTCAATGTCACACAGTCTGGGAGCATGAGACAGGGTTATGTCTGACACAGACGCATCACTCAAGTTGTAACAAACAATGAAACTGGTTTTGGCATGTACCTACCTACTTCACTTGTGATTTTCAGTGGCTGGAATTGCTAAACAATTCCCATTCAAACTTTGCATTTTCCAGTGCAAAGTTAGTGAAGAAACAAAAGTGCATGCAGTGACTGACAAAGTCCCAACAGTTGCTACAAAAAGTCACTTCACTCATTTATTTGTGCTGTGAGATCTCATTCGCAGCTGAGCCACTGAGGATTTTCCTGACTATGAAAGCACTTGCATCTCCTTTTGCAAACTGCATGTTCAGACTGATAATCTCATGTTTTTCTGAGCATGCATTTGCCCAAAATTATTTATCAAAAAGTTAATTAACTTCTGTCTAGGTGGAGTCAGCATCATATTAAGAAAAAAAGAAATAGAATTAGTATATCTACAAGGGAGACATAGAAATGGTCTAATATTGTTTATCTGCCTGTAGACAAGAACTATGTAGAAGACTTGGCTTAGGTGATCCACTGAAGAGAAGTTTGGATAACACCTGTCAATGTTATGTTGTTAATGAAGAGTTGGAGACACAATAATTTATAAATTACACATTCTGAGTGTACACTAGAAAACACAGCCTGTAAGTTGCTAAATGCTGCTCAGAGAGGCCGTTTTGTCCTATATCCTCATTTTTCAGGAAATTCATCATGTGCTGTAATCGTCACAAAGATTAGCAATATTTAAACTTTATAAAACTGGGTTTCATAGTGGGTTTTTTGGGTGTCTTACCATCACCAGAAACCAAAACAACACCATCCCATTTCACAACACAAATCTTTTCCCAGAAAATGTCTGGCTCAAAGCATATTTGTCTAAATGAGAAACTGACTTCTTACACCAAAAACTGATTCAAAGACCCCAGGCTTTAAATGTGGATACTAAAATGCATAGGACTCTTATACAGTTTTTGAGAGCCACCATTTCATGGAGCAGTTTTTCCCTAGAGTGAGAATGAAAAGGGAACCACAACACTTCAATGAGATAATGAAAGACAAAACTGAGGTAAGTGACTTCAGGGCTTTTGCAAATTTTTCGCTAGCATCAGTAATAAAAATGATACATACATCTACTAATGTTTAGGCAAAAGGAAAATAAGGTTTTAATGTAATGAATACTAAAGCTGGCAGATAATCAATCTCATAAAAGGGGCCATAATGGCAATGAAAATGTAGGAAACCTCCCAGATAGTGGAATGGCATGGTTTGACTAGGGAATGTTACCTGGCCACTGGCACCAACTAGCCATAAGGATCACACAGCCATAAGAGAATTAACAAGAAGCATATAAACTTTTTTTAATCATGATATAACCTGAAATAACTTATCTATGTTTTTATTAATTGCTACTCCCTTTGTTCTATGTTCCCTTTGTTGTGGTTTAAGCCCAGGTGGCAACCCAGAAAAACCCCATAGCCGTTTGCTCACTCTGCCCCCAACTCCTTCCTTTCTTCGCTCCTGGAGGGATGGGGAGAAGAATTGAAAGAACGTAACTCCCACGGATTGAGATAAGAGCAGTCCAGTAACTAAGGTATAACACAAATCACTACTGCTACCACCAATAATAATAATGATAAGAGAAATAACAAGGGAAGAGAACACAACAGCTCACCACCTGCCAACCGATACCCAGCCTGACCCGAGCAGTGATCTAGCCCTTCTGACTGACCGCCCCCAGTTTTAAATCCTGGGCATGACGTGCTGTGGTATGGAATACCTCTTTGGCTAGTTTGGTCAAGTGTCCTGTCTCTGCTTCCTCCCGGCTTCCCCTCCTCCCTGGCAGAGCATAAGACTCAGAAAGTCCTTGGTCAGACTAAACATTACTTAACAACAACTAAAAACTTTGGTGTTATCAGCGCTGCTCCCAGGCCGAAAGTCAACAACACAGCACTGCACCAGCTACTAAGGAGAAAAATGACTGCTACTGCTGAACCCAGGACATATGTAAATATAAAACCCCAAGTATTGTTCAAACGTTTTTGTCAGCACTCTTCTAATAATTTAGCAGTTGGCTGCTATCACTGCTTGACAAAAAAGTATTAGCTTATTATTTAGAAATCATTCATATGCCTCATCTCCAGCCAGCAGGCACTATTTCCTGTCAAGATTAGTGGGGTATGATCCTGGGTTTTCACATCTGGGGCAACAAACAGGTATCAAACTTTGAGAAGGGAATTTTCAAAGTCTTCTGTGGGAATGGGATGACTAATTTGCACTTAGTTTAGAATTATGTATATTTGTATTTGTTATGATGTCTATTTAAAAGGTTGGACCAGATGATCTTTTGAGGTCCCTTCTAACCTCAACTGTTCTGTTTTTCTAGGAACTGAGCTAGCAGACTAGAAACATTTCCATAGAAGGCAGCCTGATTCTTGTGTGGCTCTTGTGTAGCTTTCTTGTGGACATGTTTAAGACCCAAATGAAGTCCAAAGAGGAATAGCTATATAAGTTACAGCAAAATAACAACGTATAGTCAAAGAGTGAACTGTAGTGTAATATTTATTTCATAGAATCATAGAATATCTAAATTGAAAGAGACTCATAAGGATCATCAAGTCCAATTCCCTGCTTCTCGCAGGGCTACCTAAAAGTAAACCATATGGCTAAGAGCATAATCCAGATGTTTTTCTGAAGTAAAAATAAAGTAATTTTATTGTGCCAATAAAATATGTCCAGAATTCTTAAAATACTTCCACATGGGGCTATTTTAAGACTTGAAGTTGCAGAAGGTACTTAGCATGTGAACTTTAAATGTAAAATCAAATACACTTTGAGAATAAGGCTGCTGCCTTGATTTAGGTCATAGGCTGGTGGCAAACAGTGAATTGGAGAATGGCAAGATGGGGAGCAGAAAGTGAAAAAACTCAAAATACTTACAGTCTTTCCAAGGACAAGGATAGAATCCTTTGCACTTCACAAGAAATGGAGAAGGACATGTCTAGAGCAGCAGTTGCAGAAGAGGTTTTCCTCTGTTGTCAGATATTGTACCATTCATATGTTTTATTATAATATGAATCTACTAAGTAGATTACTAGCATTCTCTCTCATGTTATTTGCAATTAATTGCTCCTTTTCTTTCACAAATAATTGCTTCTGTTCTTCTTTATAAATTCCTTCCAAGTTCTTCAGTGTTGAGATTCCTTCCAAGGTTTTTAATGTTTCCATGCAATGAGCAAGATGGCTTCATTGCTAGTACTTAATGTAGGAAATGGCCCTCAGTTACCAAACACCAGCAGTGAGTTAAGCAGTACTGTTGTACCAGCATGATATTCATGGCATCCATTGCTATATATCTGTCTTACCATAGAAACTACAGCCTATGTGTTCTGAATGATAGGCTTAATTTTGTGAAGAGGTTTTTTGCATTTATTTTAGCAGAAAGTCAAGATACCTTATGAATTATACTAGCCATCTGGCTTTAGGATGCACTGATTTCTCGGAAGGCTGCTAGGAAAGTAACATAACTATATCTTACATTGCAAAAAATGCAGAGCAGGACATCTGCCTAGCCTATTTGTGTCTGATGGTGGAGTCACACACATGAGAAGTTTATGAAGCTTATAATAATAACAGTAATAATAAGGAGACTTCAATAGGCTATGGTTTGTCACTCAAATTTTGGTGTAAAATATCATTATAGAACAAGAAAGTTCTCTTTCATTGACCACTTTGTTGTACTTCTACAAAGCTGAGTTCATCAACTTGATCAATGATTATGACCCAGAAACTTCAACCTTATAATTACCAAGTTGTTGGTCTAATCCTGGATGTGGCAATATTACAAAACAGATGTAAAGGCTTTGTAATCAAATTATCGAATGAACAGGCTTCTGAAGAAGTTGTACAAAGAAATACTTCTATTAAAAGATTAGTTGGGAAAACTGCAGCTTCAGTGAAATGGACATGGGTAAGACTTACTTAACAGAATGTCTAAAACTATTGGGGACATATAAAGTGACTTACAAAAGCCTAAAGGGAATAATCTGACAGAAGATAGTACTTTACACATGGAAAATATGATGGCATAAATTAGTAAAAAAATAGATTAAATTTCACCTGCACAATAGCTATACTAAGCCTAATTGATTGTCTGCTTAAAGAAGGTTTGATTCATTGTTTTAAGCTTGTTTCAAGTTGCAGGCATGAATTAGAAAAAAATAAAACCTGTTTCTGTACTTAAGAATGGAATACAATAATGGACAATGTCCCTCAGCCCTTCAGAGTCTTTTAATGTAGGACAAGACAAGCCTCCTGGCTAAAGCTAATAGTAGCACTGCGTTAGGCAACTTTTACACAAAAGCTCAAGGTGAAAAGAGAAAAAAATGCTTTTAAAAGCTTGAAAATCACCAACACAGAATTATTGCAGTGAGATCATCACTGAGACAAACATCTTCTAGGTCAAAGAAGCGAGAAAGGTCAGACAGATCCTAACAAGAGTTGAGCTGATCTCTTTAATCAGTCTAGAAGCCTAGCCTAGGAGTTTCTTATTCATAGAAGTCATCATTGCTGAGAAAGCATTTTACTGACACTACTGTGCTGACACTACTGTGCAGCAAGATCATTGTGTGTCTGAGAAAGCGTTAGTAGAACTGGGCCCCAAGTATCCAACTGACCATGTTTCTCCTGCCAACTAAAAAAATGTTGAGCAGCAATCCTTGGCACCAAGAGCAAGTGGCAGCAGCTAGCTCACAGCCATGCTGCCAACACCTAAGTAAATTTGATCTTAGAAAGAGCCAGCTAGAGTGGTCCAAAGCAGAGGTATGATGAGAGGTAACATTCACAAATGGATCCAGTGCTCAGGATTACTCCTTCTGCCACTGTTACTTAACTTCATAGACATAGCCATAACCATATTATTCTATAGTGCAATATCTGGCTAAGAAATACGTGTTATTTGCTTTACAGGCCTTGAAGATGTCCTCTAGACAAACAATTCACAAGCTGTGATGTCCATCACACCACATTACCCTTCAAAGACAAAAGACTTCACTTATTACTAAAGCCTAATCTGAAAAGTTTTTTTCTTAACTAACTCTGATGTTCCTGTTCAACCTAATGTTACAAGGTAGCTGTGGAGTGATCACATAGATTAATAAAACTGTCCTGTGGCCATAGTCTGACAGAACACCATTTCCACAGGTCCTGTTGTGTAGATAAAGGCGTTTCATTACTTATAGTTAGGCAAGTACATCCACTTCTATAATTTGAATTAAGAATAGTCTAAATAATTAGACCATTATTGTTTCCCTAATGATCTAATCTGTTTCAAGTGTAAACAGAAGAGAGAGAAAGCAGGTCAGTCTTGGTTTCAATGATTTTTAATGACAAAACATGAAATACCCTTTAACCTAGTTTGTTCTATTCTTCAGTAATAGTTTTACTTTTAGCAAACACGGATTGTGTTCATTAAAACATTTTGCTGTTCCAACCTTGATCTTACCGAATACATTATGAGGTAGGTCATTTGACAGGTCTCTTCATTTTCTTTTTAATTGAAATCAATGAAACTGACCCTGGCAGATAAAACTAATTAGATCATTAAAGAAGTAGCAATATTTTTAATGATGAGATATGTTTTGTTCAACTTGGAGTTCTTTCTAAAAGAAATTAGTTTGAAACCAAGGCATAAGTGAAGTTATTCCTGAAGAAACTTCTTCAGGAAGAAGAACTTTGAGGAAAATACCATAGAACTTGAAATTCAGCCTTTCATGGTCTTCAGTATCGCAAGAAAGCTGAATATGACTCTAGCACATCTCCACTCATGTAAGCAGAGGCAAGTCCACAAACACAAGCAAATATTGTACCTCTTGTATTTGGGAATTATTCCTCTTGTGACTGACATTAACAACCTCACGTCTTTGGACTAGGGAGGTTTTCAGCTCTAGTGTTCTTCAAAATCTCTTCTCAGGTCCCATGGAAAAACATATATGAGCTTTAGACTGAGCGAATCAACAGGTGATGAATAAAGCTTATCATCACAGTAGCAGTGGCATGGTTTATACATCAACAAAAACAGTGCAATAAATACCAACCCACCAAGAAAATTTTTATCAGTCACATAAATGATCATTTGGGTATAAATAATTGTGTGTATGAAAATCATATCTAGAGGATAGTTCTCAGATCTTGAGACAGTACATGAAATTCTCTCAGATCATGAGACACTAGATAAAATTCAGCCATAATAAAAATTTACCTCCATGTCCTTAGGAAAATTTCTTCAGAAATAAGTGACATCATTCTTACCCAAAAAAATTTCAGGCAGTTCTATACAAGGGCAGAACTGAGCTGTTGTTACCTCATATCACCAAGTAACTGCAATAGTTTTCTGTCCATTCTGCTGCACTGAAGGAATAAATGCATACAGCTCAATTAGTTTTAATACATAAAATGTAAGCAATCAACATCATTTAATCCATTTTTTTTAAAAGTGAAGGGATTTTCACTATTTTTGAAATGAGTCTGTAATTACACACTCATTTATGCAAAATTAGCTCATCTTGCAGGAGAGCAGTTATTAGTGGAATGAAAAGCATCATGCTAAGTAAACAGCTATAATAACATCAGCAAAATTCTAAACACATTTCAAAAATAAATAGTTATAAAAAATAAAATAAAGACAGCTTATGTCGAATTTTAGGAGGATATTGTCGTTATTGGCTACCAAACAAATAACCACAGTGTAGATCAAACAAAGGACAAAACAAAGGACAAAAAGAAAAAAGCAGGAACGTGCCCAAAGTTAATACATTACCTCAAAAAAGCCAGAAAAAAAAAAAAAAAAAAAAAAAAAAAGAAAAATCAGTAGTAAGGTATTTATTATGAAAAGGTTGACAAATGCATGGTACATATTTTATTCTGTCAAGTGATTGAAGAGCAGCATCTACCTCAAGGATGTATTTTGCTAGAGCAACATAATCAACATGGGATTTAACAGCAGAATTCAAGTCTCTGAATGCAGATACATTGTGCCATAAAAATAAAGCCTGGGTGATATGGAATTGGACTTCTGAGAGTCCTTCACCATTCTGGAATGGCCCTTAGGTGCCAGGTGAGATCCTCAGGGGCATTTCACATGGAACCTGACACGTGTGGGTAACCAAATCCAGTGCTGAAAACTAATCTTGAACACTCGGGGTGAGATTTAGTTTACAGGGTGTAGTTTCTAAATGTAAGCCTGATGGCTAAGCTCCCATTTTGGTCCATGGAGAGCTAATCAAGGCAAATAGTGCCTGTCCTGGGTTCAGCAGTAGCAGTCATTTTTCTCCTTCTTGGTAGCTGGTGCAGCACTGTGGTTTTGACTGTCAGCCTGGGAACGGTGCTGACAACACTGATGTTTTTAGTTGCTGCTCAGTAATGTTTACTCTGACCAAGGACTTTGTGAGTCTCATGCTCTGCCAGGGAGGAGGGGAAGCCAGAGTAGTTCAACTCACCCTAAAACAGACATTTACATCTAGATAGCTGAGTATCTCCCAGACTGTACTGGCCGTATAGATTAAAGGATAGTGTGAAAAAAAGAAATCACTTGCAAGAAACTGAAACTCTTTACTGCACTGGATTTTGTCACTTCATATTATTGTCAAGTTTCTTTGGGAAAGGAAGATGTGCAGAACTGTAACTTTAGAAAGCCTTGACTTAGCCCAGGTAGAAACATGTGCAGTATCCAGAGGCTAATTAGCTTTCATCAAAACAACATATCATGCTGCAAAGGGGCATAAATGTCCAGTTGAATCACACCAGGAAGCTTTTTCTGGAGAAATGTGATTGATGCTAGAGAGGAGTCAGGATAGCTAATTCAAAACCCATGAAATTACATCTGTGTTAGTAATCCAAAAGAGGAGAAAGAGAAATAAATCTCTAAATACTATACTTAAAATGCTAGTCCAAGTTACGGCTCCCTATAAATATTTAATAAAAGGCATAACTAATAAATGCTTCTTCATTTCAACTCATATCTGAATCTGTAAGGTTTTATTTTGGAAAATTACGTCTACAGACTCCATGAAGGTAGATTGCTCCCTGGTGATCAGTGAATGAACTTGGCAGGCAGTGGTCACCAGGGCATGCTGGGGCTGGGAATGCTCTCTGATGTGTGAATCCTCTTACTTCTACAGGAAAGAGGAGCCTAAAATGCCAGAAAGCACATTAAATAGCAACTCAAAGACTTTCCTGAGGAACAAGCACGAAATTCCCACTGAAGTCAGAGTTGTGTGTATATTTGACTATCTAGGGGCTGAACGTGGCCCAAAACTGTTCGTAAGTTTTAACCAGTGTTTGCAAAAGACCTTATGCTTCAGAATATAAAATCCAGATCCTTATATTTCTTCAAACTAGAGGCAGCTGCTATGAATTTAACCTGTAGACTGGTCCTCAGAAATGCAGCCATTTGTTTTCATACAGCATTTCCTCCCTGGCTGCAATCATGAAACTCCCTCTCACTTGCCTACTATTTGCAGTGATATCCTGGACATGCAAGTTTTTCGACATCTCGCTCTCAGGCTGCAAAGTGTAGGTTTAGGTAATTCTAGAAATTGAATTCTGAATATGTGAGGCTAATGTGTACACCAGGAAACATCAAGGAGTTGCATTTCAGAGTCCCAGTTTTAAATACAAATAAGTATTTAGACTGCAATGTTGCCTATTATTTATATTTACAATTATTCATGGAAGCCATAGATGACAAAACAAGGTAAAAGACTTATTTCAAAACAAGACATTCATTTTTTTTATCATTAAGTAGGATTTTTTGTTTTGTTTTGCTATTTAATGAATAATGGAAAACTAATTTCTCAGTCTGTGCCAACAAGAAATTATATGAGGTACCCCAAGCTTGTTTCTTGTTTATGCTAGTGACACGCACCATGAGAATCATAGAATTCTAGAATGATTTGGGTTGGAAAGAACCTTAAGATCATAGAGTTCCAAACCCCCTGCCATGGGCAGGGACTCCTCAACCCTAGACCATGTAGCCCAAGGCTCTGTTCAACCTGGCCTTGAATACTGCCATAGGTGGAGTATTTATTATTTCTTTGGGCAACCTGTTCCAGTGCCTCACCACCCTCTCAGTAAAGAGCTTCTTCCTTATCTAACCTAAACTTCCCCATTTAAGTTTAAACCCATTCCTGTTTGCTCTATAGCTACAGTTGCTGCTGAAGAGTCCCTCTCCAGCATCCTTGTAGGATCACTTCAGATACTGGAAGGCTACTATGAGGTCTTCATGCAGCCTTCTCTTCTACAGGCTGAAGAGGATCAGTCCAAGACTATGAAAACTGTAAATAATAATAGGTCTGCAACTGCCTTGGTACTGTAAGATCATTATCTGCTCTATTCTCCAAGAACACCTGTGTAATAACCTGTAATGAACCATTCCCCACTTCTTTCCTTTGACATTCTCTTTCATATCTCTCTGACATCTATCATTACTAAAGACGCTGTCTGAAAGTGTGACCCTCATGAATCACCATTAATTCTGATACGCGCAAAGAAATATAATACATCCAAAGACCTTTTTCACTGCTAGATTGAATTGCCTTCTTCTCCGACAGGCCCAAGTACCCTTAATCTAACTAAGGAAACAGCAAAAAAATAGTAATTGCTTCTGAATCACTACTTTTCACATAAGCAGCTAATTTGGTTTCAGTATCCAGATTGTAAAAGACGAAGTTTGTATTTGATGGCATAATAAAGAAACTGTCCACATTTCAGCCTGATGTAATATTTATAGGAATTGGGCATGAAAATGCTAATATGAATTACTGAACATACATTTTTTGGTCCTTCATGTCAACATGTATTGTGCTGCAGAGCTGCAGAATCCTTTCATTTATCAGCTGAGTTAGATATATCATCTCTTAGATGTGCTCATTCATTTTTCATCCTTACCAGCAACTTACACTTTTACTACCTGAAAAAGGTACAGCATGGTAGAACTGGATAGCTTACCTATAATTGTGAACATGCACTAAATAAGCTGTCCCAAGCACTTTGAATTGCAGCCCACCACCACTCTACTTTAGAGGATTTTGATATGTCAAGACTGATGCATGTTTTAATTTTAAATGTAAGTTTCAGTCACTGCAGAATCAGGCCAAAAGCCTAATTCTGATCTAGGGCTAGAGTTATGTGATGTAAATAAACACCCATTTAGAAAAAAATTGAAGCCACCAATTCCATTACAATGCTACACCCAGCAAAATGATAAAACGGAAAGGAGTTCACGACACCATTGAATATAACATTTCTTATATTAATCAAAGTACATCAAACTTTGCTACCAAGTTTACTGGAAACTTCACAGTCTGGATCTTGAAGATAGTAGGAGAGATTCACAACCAACCTGACTCTCAGGAAACAGGTTTGGCACAACTAGCACAGCAAAACAAAGAGTAAAGCAAAGCACAAGAATGACTGGTTGTCAATTTTGTCTCAAGTTGTGCCTTGAAACACCCAGTAGGATTTCTGACTCTACCATCCTCCAGTAAAACACAATTAAAACAAGGGAAGCAGATCCTGGCAAGTTCCAACACTGTTCCTCCTTGTTTCCACACTAGTTGCTGCAGCAGACTGGGACATTGTCTCAATCTCACCACTTCCTCCTGGTCTCACAAAAATGGTCCATGCCCCCCAGAGACCCAGCTTCCCAGTTTTTCCTGAGAGCCAGGATTCATACAGTGCCCCAATACTTGGGTACTAGTATACAGGCATATCCCTCCGGGGGCTGGGGAGGAAAAGGGGGAAAGTGAGCGAGCAGCATCGTGGTTCTGAGTTACCAGTTGGGCTTAAACCATGACAGCATCATTGAACTCTTGCTGTCTTCAGTTTAAGTGGACACACATGAAACTGCATCAGTTCATCAGCTAACTGGATGGCGCTTGCAGTCTCAGACTGCAATAAAAGCAGGCTGGTTTTATATACAGACAGCCTGAGCCTGTAGACCTTTAAAATCCTGGCACCACTGGCACTGGTGATTTTCTTAATAGGAGAGCAGAACCTAGAGGGATAAAAATAAGTAGCTTTTGATTCTAAGAAATTTAATGGAAACAGACATGTCTGCTGTGAAAAAATCAAAGGGTGAAAATCTGTTTTGAAATCCCAGCCCCATGGAAATCCACATTTTCCATTAACTTGAATAAAGTCTCAATTTTGTCGTTGGGACTCAGCTCAGCTCTTTCTTTTCTTGGCTCACCAGATATTTCCTCACCAGAGATGTCCACATTTCCTATGATACAAATAGCAGTTTTACCCCTGGGGAAAGCCCAGAGTCCCTCTTTATCCTCATCCTATGTAACCACTGCTGGTTACTGTCAGAGACAGAGTACAAGACTAGACAGCCCTTTTGTCTGAATGAAATGTTCCTGTGTTCCTAGACGATGAAAATGTGGCATGTTCTTTAACACACCATTAACTCAGATGAATAGCTGTCTTGCATCAGCACAGATGGATTATCCTTGTCCAACTGATTTTAATCACACTACAAAGTCACAATCGATTTAATGGTCCTTCATGGGTACTCTGCTTATTCATGTTATCCTTTTAGATCTGTGAACATCTCCTGTGGTTCTTGATGCTACATTATGCTGAACTACTCTGATCTTTTCACTGAGTATGGTTTGGGAACTTGTCTTTTTGGACTCACAGAGGGAATTGTAAGACAGCATTAGTGGACCATTAACTGAGGGTGACTTAGACAGTATAAATGGAAGTGGCGTCTAAGCATAACTGCGCAGATTAATCTAAATATGAAGCATCAACACACTTAGGTAAGAGCGAACGATGGGAGGAGGCTAGCATCCAACAACTTAAACTTGCAATGATGGCTCATAAGGCACTAACAATTTGAAAACATGGGAACAGAATGGAATCTGTTCTCTCCTCTAAGCAGAAAATACAACACTGGAAGGAAACACATGGGTCATAGTGGCAAAATCAGCCATCACAGGCACCCACAGCATCCTATTCTTTTCCTGCTCTGGTTCACCTAAAAAGTAACTAGCTTGCTCCCATCATTCTCATAGGAAGGATGTTACAGGCCCTTATTGCTTCTGATTTCCAGCCTACTTTTATTCATAGCCCTTGAATACACAAGAATGAAAATGTCAGCACTGGGAGTTGTAAGTGCTAGCAACTTGGAAACAAAAGGTCTTTTGCTTCGATCTAGGGAGTCATCAGCAGACTCAAGTCATTGTCTGCAAGCAAAATATCTCACATATGGCATGGATGATAAAGTCAGTGACATACCTTGCGCCTGATCTCCAGAGACCTATGTGGAAACATATGCTTAAAGTGCATGAGTTGAGAAGTCTTGCTAGAAGCATGTAATGGCAGCTGGAACCCAGAGCATGTTTTGCCAGAGAATTAATATAGCAAACCACTTGCTCAGAGGCTGTCTCTCCTATATCTGTTTTGCATGAGAAGAAACTCATCAGCCAGGACAACAGTCTGACAGTTCTCACATCAGACAGGTCTGACACATCAAGGATGCACAAGCGGAAAAAGGCAGGAAGCCGCACCACGGAGTTCACTATGAACAGCTAATAAGCAGTGATGCCAGCCCTGATGCATCATTTTTCAGATTGATGGTTTGGTCTTTGGTAAACATTAAGAACTGGAGCCTTCCCAAAGGCTTGCTGCAGTCTAAAACAAAAGGTCAGACCTCTGGGCAAAAACGAAGGGTCAGAGGGATTGCAGGGATATTTCAATTTTCTCTCTCAGCTGGGGCTGGAATGTTAGTTGTTACTCATTTGATCTGAATATAATTTCTGAGAAGGAGAAGTGAAAAGGGTAGATGTATTTGCTCATGCAGCCCCTGCCTTCTTGTGCAGATAGGAATGAAGAAGCCAGGAAGTATGAAGTATTTAGGGAAGAAGGAGCTTGACCTGTGAAGGGGCAGAAGTGGAGTCCCAGATCTACTTTCCATTTTATGCATGTATTGGTCATTAGGTCATCTCTGGACAAAACCAGGGATAATACCCTGATATCAAGGAGTATAAGCCCAAGTTTACCCCTTCACAGTTTCTAACCAGGATCTGGGTTTCAGATGACTGGCTGCCTCTTTATACCCCAGGCTTCTGAGTAAGCTCAAGCCTCAAAACATGGGTGCCAAAAAACACTGAACCCATCCAAACAAACTGTGGTGCCCAGCAGTGGGACAGAGGAAAGGACCATGTTGAGTTTCACCCTCCAAATCTCAAAACACAACTTGCCCTTTCTTCTCCAAAGCAAGAGGGCTCCTAGGAAAAGGAAATCAATCTTGAACCTGGAAGAGAGGCAAAGTTATGCTTGTACCAGGCCAAAGTCCAGGGCTCCACAGGCACGTGGTGCGAGCACAGAGATGTAGCAAGGACACCCTGGAGGTCATCTAATCCTCAAAGGCAGGTGGGTTGTCTACCCTTTCAGTAGGCACAAGGTGGTTTGTTCATTTCCTGCCCTCTTCACCTCATTCACCTGAATGCCCCTAACTGTTCCATTTGCTGAAAGAAACTAAAGGCTTAAACTAAGCATCTACCTTATGCTGACACTTTATATGATATAACGTGACATACGGTGCCATCTGCAGTTGCAGCTTATATCTTAAAATAACTCAATAGAATATGTCATGACATGAAATAATAGGAAATTATGCATGACAAATTAATACCTAAAAAAGCAGTAGCAGCTGGATGTACAATCCTTTCTTCGATAGTTCTCATAGTATGCTTGTTGGAACAGTTTCTCATGTTCCACAATTAGAGACAATGCACACTGACTCCCTTAGTAGTACTCCAGACCATGGCAAATCCCGTTGATCTGCACCACAAATCTGTGGCTTGTGGAGCTTTTACTTTTTAATTGGCAGGGTACAGTGTGAATCTCTTACTGAGCATTTTCACAGTTCACCACATGTGGTAGACAGCACCAACATGCCAGCTTTGATTTTCGCATGGACATTTAAAAGGCCACCAGATTCACAGTTTCTGCTTGATTTTAGGGAGTTGATGTGAAGAGCTGTCCCTGGATTTCTTAGCCTAAGGCATGTTTCAGGGGCACTTGATGTGTCTGCACAAAAAGACAGAGTTCTGCTTTTTTTCTTTTTCAGTCTGTGTAGACTTGGTGCACGAAAGGTACTTTTTTAGTGATACAATACTTTAAAGGCTATGTAATACAAGTAAAAGATCTTTCATGACGTTGACATTTTTCCATTTCACACATTTCACCTGAGTCAGCTGAACAGCATAGAAGGGTGCAAGGAGCATAAAATTGTGCTTACCATATAATGAAATGAGCCTTTATAATGTTTTGGGCAGAAAATAAAATGCTTTATATGTGCAACAAAGCCAACAACCAATTCCACAACCAATTGGTTTTTCAGGCAAAAAAAGTATTTGTACAGTTGCAGAAGTAAACCCATTGTTCCAAACTTTAACGGATCAACGGTACTCAGTTGATTGTCACTACAGTAACGATCTGACATATGTTGCAGCAAGCAGTCTGTCATCTGAGGTCATTTACTTTAGTTTAGATTAAATGAACTACATGTATTGTTTTCTAGCTAAAACATCAGTTGTTTAAATTTAAGAGGTGAAAACTGCATGATTCACTCCAAGCTATTTTAATAAAGAAGCATGTTGAGTTTTAAATATAAATATGTATAAATATACACAAATTCCGTTGACTAAATCTGAAAAATAAACATGTTTCTGCAGACACAAATAGCATCATTCTGGAAATTTATTCTTCAGACACATAAACTTTTTTCTTCTGTCATGTGTTTCAGATGATCTGGACTGCAGAGTGCTATACCTCTTTCATCAGAGGGCTTTGAAACTTTCACTAATAGCATTGGTTGCCAAGAAGGAATGCATCCAGGCTGTAGAGCATGTTTGTTACCCACAAGAATTTTAATATACTTAGTAAGAATTTGAATCTCACTGATATTTAGCAAGCTGGAGAAGCTGGTTAGCTTGGATTGCATTCACTTTCATGGGCTACTTTATATACTTTCATATACTGATTATTCCCTAGCATTACTTAGTATAGTTACATATGCTGTTCACACCGGCATTACTAATATTATGTTCTTAAGTCTCTTTCTTATGTCTGGCATATTTGCATGAGAACCTTACATCCAGGAGTGCCGTCTGTTCAAGTTACATGTAGAGCACTTAGCCTCTGGAGTTCAAGGCAATAAAGATTCCCATGTGCTCTGAAACACCAATCTCCAAGTCAGTTCTGCTAAGACACATTATGACTGACTTTAAACCGTAGATGCAAATATATGCATACATTCACTTAGCGAGTTAGCCTTGAAGAGCAAGGAGAAAAAGAAACTGCTGTTTCATTCCACAGAATGGTCAAGGTTTTTGGCTAACAGATCAGTCATTGTAAACCTTCAAACTCTAAGCATTTATCTATGTAAGAGCCTTCCTGATCATACAAAATCATGGAATTTGCCTTATCTTTTTATGGAATTGTGCTTGCAATTTTGAGAACACGACCCCAGATTCTGGTTCTTTTTCTACACCACTTGAGACCTACTTTGTGTACAAAAGTGAGAACAAAACAAAACTTACTGACAGTCAGACTTAAAGGAATTGCATAATATAGGCTTTCTATGAAAATGCTTTATCCACTGTTCATTACTTGACACTTAAACAGGCTTCATCTACCAAAGATCAGGACAAAATACTAAGAAATAAATGCTATCCAAGTGTTTGATGCTGAATCGTGAAGACAAATTGGGAAGTAGTGGCTTTGTCAAGTACTTCAGAAAAATGCTACCAGCTGACATATTGAACTTTCTACTGCATAACTTCAAGGATAACAAATAACCTGTCATGTCAGCTCCTGCAATGTAATTAGCATTAATAGCTACATAAAGTAAGCAATTACTTTCAAAGCGTGATGGATGCAAGTATAGTTTCTTAACAATAACAACCAAGAGTTCCTATCTAAAACCATGGCAATTCATCTTGAATGACTCATGTAATATTCCTTCCACTCTTCAACTAGTAAAGGGTGCTGATTGAACCCCAACAATGCTGTTACTTTCACAAAAATAAAGTCCTTTTCCAAAACAGATGTTCTTAATCCTCCTCATAACATGAAGCGGAATGTCAATAAAATCACAAAAAAAAATGTGAAATGTATGGATTTAATTCTCACTCTGTGGAAAACTTTGGCCTTTGCACATTTTCCTTCATAAATATAAATGTTTGTGACAACCTTGGGAAATCAACTTTCTTTTAGGAATTATAGTTGATTTCTATTATACATGTCTTGGCAGAGATGCTAAATAAGGGTTTAAAATCATACAATAATTCAGCAAAGGTATAACCTTTCTTTTTCTTTATGTATTTAGAAATATTTGCATTGCATTTTGCAGTGATTTCAAGATTAGCTCTTAAAGTAAAAAAAAAAAAAAAAAAAAAATATCACTATATTGCAACCAAAAGTAATAGAATTTCTTAGGCTTCAACAGCATGAAAGAGATACTGATAATAAAGCTTAAAGATATAATAGGGTTTTTTGCAATATTCAGAAATGCTCTTTTGAAGTAATAAGATCTGCAATGTACACAGGTATACCCAGCCTGAAACATCCAAACCCACTGGAACAAATAACCTCATGTTGAGAAAATAGCAAAAACTCTATATGTACACACAGGGTGGGAGTCATAGCTGCAGTTTCATTTCAGAAGGCTCAGTTAGAGGAAAGAACCATGGAGAAGAATAGTGAAATACTGATACTATCAAACATTAATCTGCTGTGATGTTTAAACAAGCAGTAGATGGAAACTATGTTGGAAAAATAGAAGTAAGTGATTAACTGGAATAGGAAATTTATCCTTCTGATATGGCAGAGAATCTCTATGGGCATGCAGTCAATACATTCTTTAGGTATGTGTTCTGAGGGTTCTTGGAGTTCAGAGACTCAGAACTTCAGAAGACCTCAGATTGTGTGGTTGCTTCCGTGAATTAAAAACTGAAGAAGACATAGCAATTTATGCAAAGTAACTACAATGTAAATAAAATGCAGGAATATCTATTCTTCCATGAGGTCAATACCGGGTATCTACCACCCGAAGAGTGATAGTGGCTTGCAAAAATGTCCTTATTCTGTTTACTTTGCTGTTTTCTGTAACTGATGGATACAGAACATGTATGGACCAGAGTTTTGGCTTAGTGGTTTACATATTTTTCTACTCCTTTTCAATTATTTTCATATTATTTAAAATTATGTGTTTATATAATTAGTTTAGAATTAATCCAAAATATTCCACATATTCATATGAAGGTAAGTGCAAAGTGTTTTGGAATAAATTTACTAAATGTGCTAATAAAAGTATGTCTAACACATTTAAGAAAAAAAAAGAAAAATTAAGGTAAGCATAGTGTCATAGTGTAATCTTTCTGATAATAATCCTCTTATTCCCCAGACTCCTTGTGTTTGAATAACCAAAGACAAGATTTTGAACAGCCTGACACACACAAAATGCTACAATATATTAGAGAATCAAAAGAGAGATAATTTAATCTTTTTATTACCGTGGCAAAATCCACCAATGCTTCCAAGGAGGTTCGCAAGGAAGGAGTAAACAATCAGTAGAGGGTCCCTACTCCAGTGAAGAATCTTGTTCAAGCCCATCCTTTCCTTTGTGCCAGAACACACCAGACAGAACCTTGAAGCCACAGAGGGTAACCGCAAGAATAAATTGTGACCTTTGTCTTCAAATATTCACTGGTGTTCCATGCACATAAATAGCATTTCTCTCAAATCATGCTGTCCACCTTGCTCCAGGCACTGTGCCCTTCAGAGCCATGGTGTCATGTTTTGAAAAGCTGTACTTCACCTGGGCAGTTCAAGTTTGCAGTGACCTACCACATCTGCATTTAGAAAGGCCACAAACACGTCTGGTGTTTGCTGGGATAGACCTATAAACAAAGTGAGGTTTGGTTCACTTTCATGGGTGCTTAACTGCAAGATTAAAAACTATACAGCTATAAAGTCACTGCAGTTTTGCCTCCTGCAAAAGCATAAACCCGTGAGTGACTATACTGACATGAGAGGTTCCAAGGGAACTCCTGAATGCTCTGACTTAATGTGCTCTGAAAATTAGATGGGTTCTATTATGTTGGATGCTGTATAAAAACTTTATAAAAAAATTAATTTCTAATTTCTAAATATTCTGAGCTCTATGAGTTCTTTAATTTTTAGTGTGTCAGACCATATTCTTTATTGTTGTAACACTGTGCATCTCATTTACAACTGCAAAGCATTGCTGACTCATGCTCAGTACACAAGTCATTAGATCCTGAGGACATTTTCCACATCGGTTTTCCCCATATTGCCTTTATTCAGTCCAACGTCTTGCTCCATGTTGCATTTATTCAAATGAACATTCCTACCAAAATATGCAACAATTTCTTTATGTTTTAGAAGCATTGCAATTTTTACATTTAGCTTCATTATATGCTTTCTGGAATATTTCCCCAGTTTGTCAAGATACTTTGGATTTCTAATTCTATCCCTCAGCCTGATTTTCACACCTGCAAAGTGTACCCTTATTCTTTCCTTCAAGTCATTAATGAAAATACAGAACGGTACCAAACCACTAAAGAACTTTACTCTGCGAAGTACCCTGGTGTGACAATGAATGACCACTAAGTTCTCTCTCAATATGGTGCACTCCACAGTTCTGTTTTCACTTCACAGTAGTTTCAGCTAATTCATGATGCAAGTAAGAGAACATGATATGTCAGTATCAGAAATCTTCCCACAGTTGTGATAACGTTCTGATGTTCCGTTTACTGCTCATTGCCAATAACAAAGTTAAACTGGCTGGCCTGCCCTGACACTTTTTGAAGATAGACATCATGGTTGTTCTTCTGTCAGAGCTTCCTCCAGGAGTTCATAAATAGTTACTATGGACATCAGGTTGCCTCAGCCAAATTTGCTGCTGCTGCAGTTCTATTATCTTATTGTGAGATGCTGAGCACTCTCAGCGAAACAAAAGATGTTTTGCATTTCCTGGCTTTAAACAAGCTGTCCACAGTCAGCCAAGAAGCAGCCAGCAGAGCTACAGACTGCATTGGGCAGCCCACCCTCAAACCCAGAGAATTAAATGAGCTCAGATGACCTATTAAGGTGTAAAAATGTGCAAAATACATATGCTGAGAGAACTTTAACCAGAGCCAGTAGGAGCATTTCACAGATGCCTCTGCCAGTATAACAAAGACATCTGCCATTCAGCAGAGGTCTTTTCTTCAACTTTGTAGATTCATGAATTACACAGTTCACCATTTCACTTGCCCACTGACAGGTGCCTTGCAACTTTGTACATCCTAAAGCAAGCAATGGAAACTGCTGAAAACTTTAGGTCCAGGCACATTATAGCTCAGCTCCTGATAACAGCTAACTCTTGCACCTCATTTCTCAAGTTATTTACCAGAACAAAACTTACAAATATTGACACTTCCTGCTGAACGGCAATCTTGGGGACAAACGAATCAGAAGAAAAAGTAAAATTTTATTCTATTTTTTTTATTCTCTCAAATTTGACAGATAATTCATTCAGGCAGCTAGTTATCCCTGTGGACACACAGGCAGTCCAGGAATCCTCTACCATAGACTGGGGAGCATGGAAGTCCAAAGATCTCTACAAATTTCCAAAGATGTTGAAATTAGGAACTCTGCTCCTAGAGCTTACATGGTACTATGAGGCTGCCAATTTTTCTGCTGAGTGTCTGCAAGTACTAAACTACCCACTTAAAATCCAAATCATTAATGCTTCTTCAGCTGCTGGATAACCTGCCATAGAGCCTCCTCCAACAGTGCTCTTAGTGCGCTACTGGGAAACCAGACAGAAATGTCAAGCACCACCTATTCTTCAGCAGGAGTTTACTGAAATCACTCCAGCTCTGCAGAAGTACTACTTTCTACAAATTACTGCATGTAGCATTCCCTTAATAAGTAAAAGATCTATGCAATCCACCTGCCCAGCACCAAAGCTGCCAGCAATCCAGACAAGGAACCATCAAGATCAGTACTTCCTCCTATTCAGTACAGTATGAGTGCTCCTATGAGCACGTCACTCAGCTGCTACAAACCAAGGACTTCAAACTGAAGTGGCAAGATGAGTTCTACTGTCTCCTGTCATTGCCAGGAACACAGGTACTACTTTGGTAGCTCCCTGTACATGATCTTCGTGCCTAGCAACAGCAAACTGTTTTTTTTTTAGGCAGTAGGTTAATTGTAGGGGACTCCAAGTAACAGAAAAGGCCAGCGAAGTGCCTGGCTCCAGATTTTAAGGCAAAAGTATAACCCATGTTTGCCTGCATTTTCCTTCCCCTGTCATTAGTACCAGTTTATTCCTACTCTCTCTTCAGCTAAAGAAATAAGAGTTCAGCTCAGTTTTACCCAGCTACCCTGGGGAACACGTTCCTGCCAGCAGTGTTCAGCTTAAACCTGTTAAAAAGATATAAAACCAATGGGGCTTCTTCATACATCACCAAGGAAGAATTTGGTTCGGCTTCTTCCTTTCTTCTAGTGACTCTGATGCCCTTTTCAGCAAGCATCATTACGCAGAAGCACTTGCCTGAAAGGCTCCAATACAGCATGGACATTTATGCTGTGTCCTCCAGGCAAGCGCCCCATCATGTTTTGACAATTTCCACAAGAATTTCTGAGTGTTACATTTTGGGTGAAGTTTGCCTCAAAATGTCATTTTTATAGGAACTATGGATGGTGAATCCAAAGCAGACAGCACCCTGATTTGGTCTCCACAGAGTTCAGACTGAGAGTGAAGGAAATTAACATTATGCACAGGGAGGAGAAGTAATAACATTTTCTGGATGGCATTACAGCACTGCCCTAGCATGCACCAGAGCTGCAAAGGGAGATGTACTGTAAGCAAAATGAAACTCCTTGTCTAGCCTGAGAGAAATTCAAACAGTGAGCAAGAGAATAAATGGTGAGAACGAATTTGTAGCTGGTGAAATGCTGTTGAAGTTATGATTTAAGACATTTTCTGTTAGAATACAAACTCTCTATAAGACAGTTAAAGACAGCTGAGGTGAGATGATGTCACCTAACTCTAGACATCAACACTAGTTGTACTAGGGGCCCCGTATCATCCTTTTTAGATATTTGCTTTAGAATTAGGAGATTTGCCCACTTTTCTCTCTTGACCACAGAGGTAGACTTAGACAACAAGCACTGATGCAGAGGTCTGTGGTCAGCTGAATCCCCATGACGCTGTTAAGGGACAGTTTTTAATGTGGCACTACCTTTTCAAACAAGACAAACACTGTTTTCATCTCGTAATCAAGAGGAATCAAACTTCAACCAACTGAGCTAATCAAGTTTCTTTCCCCTTGTTGCCATGGATGAAGCAAGAGGGAGTAGGTTTCAGATTCAGGATTAGAGAAGAGCTGTGAAACAATGCAAGGAAAGGGAGGGAAGGGGAGAAAGCATCTGAACTAGGGCTGAGAGGGATTTTTCCCAGTGTTCATGCTGCAGGTACCACACCGGCTCAGCTTCAGCAGATGAAGGAGACACGCATCATGTAACCATACAGCTGGGGAAATGATAGACAAAATGGATCCCAGGAAAAGGTAATTGTCAACAGATTTATTAACCGTATTAACTTCTGGTATCTAAAACATGCACTTGAACTAAATATTTAGGTGTCTTTGTTGATCAATGGAGGAAACAGGCAAAACTAGATCAGATTAAAAGTACACACTGCAAATGTCCAAGATCTGTTGGATGAATCCCACTTGCTGTAACTTTCACCTGTACAGAGTCCACCTTTGGTTGGAAAACAAAAAGCCCATCCTAGCTGCTCCCACTTTGTGAACTTGAATCCAACAGGATAAGCAGCAAAAATTAAGAGGATAATTTCGAACTGTGTCTGAGCAGCTTGACAGGGGCAAGGCAGCTGTTTTCTGTCTGACGCTAGAAGACACTCCTGTGGCCCATGGCTTTCACTGATATCCATTTTATTACCCAGAAAAATTGAGGAAGCCAGAGGGAATTCAGAGAAGCAAAGTAAAAAGGGCTAAAGATCTGGAGGGAGGGAGCAGTAATGAAAGTACAGAAGCAACAAATATATGTTATACATGGAGGTATGATTTTGAGGATATCTTAAGGAGTGCTGGAAATCTCTTTAAGATTAGATGTTGTCCTGGGTTCAGCAGTAGCAGTCAGTTTTTCTCCTTCTTAGTAGCTGCTGCAGCACTGTGTTTTTGACTTTCAGCCTAGGAACAGGGCTGATAACACAGATGTTTAGACTGACCAAGGACTTTGTGAGTCTCATGCTCTGACAGGGAGGAGGAGAAGCTGGGAGGAAGCAGGGACAGGACACCTGACCCAGACTAGCCAAAGAGGTATTCCATACCACAGCACGTCATGCCCAGGATGGAGAACTGAGAGTTCCCGGAAGGGCTGGATCACTGCAGGGTGGGGGTGAGGTACCAGTCGGTGAGCGGTTGTATTCTTTTCCTTGTTATTTCCTTTATCATTATTACTATTAGTGGTAGCAGTAGTGATTTGTGTTATACCTTAGTTATTAAACTGTTCTTATCTCAACCCATGGGAGTTGCATTCTTTTGATTCTCCTCCCCGTCCCTCCAGGAGCGGAGGGAAGAAAGGGTGGGGGGGGAAGTGGACTGCGTGGTTCTGATTTACGGCCTGGGCTTAAACCACGACAGATGTTTACTGAGATGAGATCAAATTAGATTTTTTACATTAAAAGGTATATGAAACACCAGGAGGACTGTGAAAAAGGCAGATTGCTTAAAGAGGAGGTATAAACTGGCAAAAACTCCAAGAGAAATGGGGAGAAATTTGCCTGAAGCAGATGTGCAATAGACTATATCTCCCAAAATGGGAAGAAGTCACTTCATTTGACCTTATTAAATATCAGTAAAACACAAGATAATTTAAAAAATTAAAAAATACCTATGCTAGAGAGAGTATTTATTGTTTGATATTATGGCTCTGACTTCTTCATGGGTTTTATATGTTGTTGGTCTTTTGAAAATGGCCTTTTAAAAGAAGTCAACTAGAACATTTTCATTGAATGCAGAAGGCTTTAGATTTATTTACAATGTAAAGCTATGTATTCCAGGCTGTGTGTCTAGATGCTAAAATATAGTGAACTAGTCTTAAAGTGTGCAGAACACCTGCATTTTCCACCTGCTTCAGTGAGGGCAATGAAAAAGGCACAACAAAGATTAAATGAAAATCATCCTATAGGTTTGCCTCCCATGGTATTTAATGGAGTCAGTGGAGTTTTCTCCTTGTCTGATGACTTTTGGCAGCTGTTCCAAAGGTGTCCATGCTAACTTGGATAACCTCAAATGGAGGTGACTCAGAAATCACTCCTGTGACAACTGACAGGCAGAAGGGACTGCGGGAGTCTGAGACATGCATAAACAGGTTCTCATGGCTACCCTACACAAACTGTCCATGCTAGGAGCAGGCAGCTCACAGGGAGATGTCCAACCTATTGCAGGGTTTGGGTAGGGAGGGAAAGGGTAGTGTAGGCTGGAGTTAGCCTGAACGTCAACAGGAACTTGGCTTTGGTGGTTACTCTATGTCAACTTACGTGTTCCAAGAAACCTCATCAAATGTCTGTTTGTAAACCACAAAAGGACTGAACAGACCAGAAAAGCTAAGAATATTTCCAAGTGTTCAGCTCTTTTGTGACCTTTCTGTACCAAGGAAAGGAACTGGTGAAAGAGAAGAACAGAGAAGCAAAGTGGAGGTTAGTAATGGCAGAAGGTGAAGGGCTGAGAAACTAAGAAAAATTTCAGTCAGATGTTTATTTTTGACAAACCAATGAAAATTTGGCTGAAGTGGGTCTGTCACTTGTGTTTGCACCAGCAACAATACTGTTACTGTGTACTGGACTCCTGTTTTGACACCTCACTCCACCTTCCATTAAGTTTGGTTACCAGCCCTGAGCCACAGCTCTTCTGACCCCAAGTTTAACAACCCTCTGGGGTCAAATGAGGTTGGTGTAGCCTGACAAGCCTGAGCTGGGCTCCTTGTTCAGTTTATGTCAGCTTTCTGTCCTTAGAGTATTCATCATCAGAGCATCTCATTTTCCATAAACTGTTCTTTTAAATGCTTGAGTAATCACTTAGAGTTGTCCAGATTACCATTCATGCACAACAGCTACACTGAAAAATCCACGAAACAGAATATTCATTCTCTGAACTCTTTACAGAGATGAAGGGATATGGGCTATTTCACAACTAGGATGGGCTTTTTGTTTTCTAACCAAAAATGAACCTTCTATAGGTGAAAGTTACAACAAGTAGGGTAGTGTGCACTTTTATTCTGATCCAGTTTTGCCGTTTGTTGCATTGATCATCAAAGGCACCTAAATATTTAGCTCAAGCATACATTTTAGATACCAGAAATTAATATAGTCTCAAAAACTCACTGGCCAAATTTTTACAACTAAACAGGCTGCATAAGCAACATTACCAGTTAAGGGCTAGTAATGGCCACAGTCCTGCCTCTTGAATTCCAGACCTACTTTTCTGCTTCTGCAAACCCAAAGGAGTCTGTCCCACATCAGTTCTGCCCCCACATCAGAGATTCTCAGCGAATTACCAAAACCTCAGCATTTACTCCTTAACTCAGTGCAAAATAGGCTCAGGTTGCACTCTTTGGCTGCTGGGACACTGGATAAAAGAGAAACTGTGGGAATAGATTAGTTGTAACAATTGATTGGAAGGATTACATCCCCACCTTCTGACTACTGAATTCGTGAGTCAGGAAACTGACAACCTGATGAGGTAAAGAAGGACTCCTGGGTTGTTTATGGATGCTTTCTCCTTTTGCAGCAGAAATCTAGTCAGGTTTCTGCAGCCTCCTACTGTTTTTCCGATGAACATAAATACTTTCTGGCACTAACATTATCATTTTGGTTTTTCTCCCTGAGACTTCATCTGCAAGTGGAAGTACATCCTGTTTCTTCTTATCTCATTTGGAGACTGCTTTGCTGACTTTTCTGGAGTATTTTGACCATCAGAGTTGCCTATATGGATTTATCTGGGCTGGTGAGGAGGGTCTGGAGGATGTTTTTCAGGACACATGTTTTTTGCAGTTCTTTGTCTGGCACTTGATGCAAACCTGGGTTCTCCACTGGGTGCACACTCTAAGCGAGAAGATTGAGGACATACAAAAGGAAATTTTCGAGGAATTTAAACACACATACACGGACTACCAAGACAATTGAAAATTAAAATTCCCCAAGGCATGATATTAGGAAGTTTGTCAGAGAGAATACAGCTCTGAGGAACTGCAAAGATGCTCTCCAAGGAGGAATCAGATAAAGCAGTTCATCATGAAAAGTATTCACAAACACATCCCTGATCGCGACAGCCATTGCACAGGAGAGGGATCAAACCCGAGTTATAACTGAAGTAGGACCTGCAGTGCGAGCTCAGAAGTTTCTCTGTATCATGGGATCTTCCACAAGCAGAAACTACATGAACAGCCACTGTAGAGTTGCTGGAGGTGCTGTCTGAGACAGCACGAACAAATTCACCTGAGAAATGCTGTATAAATATCTGAAATGGAAAAAGAACTTCACATAAGAGCTGTCTCAGCCACAAAGGCATTCACCAGCTCCCTTGGCTGGGCAGCAGGAGTTACCACAGATCTGTGGTGAAATCAGGAGTCCACAAAGGAGAGACACCGATAGATGATCTGTGAGAGATGGAAAACCATCCAAAGACCCTCCTTGCAAAAATCACAGGCTCCTCACTGGACAAACAGCTTAGAATTGTGCTGAGACAGAGGAGGGTTTTTCTGCTGGAGTCTATTTTATTGGAAGTGGAGGACCCACAAGAGAGAGAGACCTAGAAAACTGGCCAGAACAGAAAAGCCTCATCCCCTGAGGGAATCCTTGCAGAAGAGAGGCCAGTTTGAACATAGAAATGATCCCCTGTTTGATCCTACACCAGGAACAAGGTGTTTGGGTTGACATGTAGGCGCTGGGAGAGACTTTCTGAGCACTTTGCAGTCAGAGGGATGGGGACTGAGAAGTGAGAGAAGGATAAGGAGAGAGACAGACACTGAAACAAGCAGTCGTGACACCAGGTAAAGAAGGCGGGTGGCACAAATCTGCATTTTGGCTCATCCTAGGTGATTGTTGGAATGAGAAGATCAAAAGAAAACAGCCAGCTCCCAGTAACATGGAGGCACATTGGAGAGAGCATCCAGTTTGACCAGTGGTACGGTCAGGAAGAGATAGATGAGCAGGAGAGTGCAGGAGGGAGGCTGTTTTACAGAGGTGGGGGAACACTGCCTTACTAATGCAAGAGTTTAAAATACCATGTTCCCATTTGGCTTCAATTCCTTCTGCTATTCCACGCTGGGAACTTCCAAAAATCACTTCTTTGCAAACAGCATGTCTTCTATGCAGTACATTTTTATTTTCTCAGAACACATTTAAATACTTTCCTGTGCTAGAGTAAGAGGTTTAGTGTCATTCAAGCCCTGTGAAGCCTAGTGGTTGTTCCTATTGCAATGAATTACATTTAAGTAAAGTTCAATTGAACTGATTAATTAATCATCAAGTAATTGGACCTGCACTTGCGTCTTTATAGACATTTAATATTGAGATTCAAGCCATCAGGACTACCTCCAGGGCTCAGTTGTTAAAACCTGATAAATCTGTTGCTGACTGGAGTGGTTCACAGAAGGGGGGTGACTCCCAGAAGAGGGTGTGTGGTTCGGCCAGCCACTTGCCACACGCTGAGTGGTGAGTGCTGCCCCAAACAGCGCAGCAGCCCTGATCGTAGCCGTAGCCCTTTCGCAAGGAGGTAAAATGGGGAAAAAACATTTCTGAGCTTTCTGCAGCTCAGAAACATGGATGCATGGATTTCTCTGGCAGCCTGTGAGATACAGGAATTTGTCCTGCCACTCAAGGCTTTCAGAGTATCATGAAGAAAACATTACATCAGGCTGAGGAGTCCCCTATTCCAGGCATTTTGGGGTACACAAGAAATCACAGCCGGATCCCAGGTAGGCAGGGGCAAGAAAGTCTTCCTGAACCTCAAGCCCAGTTGGAGAACCTCAGCCATCAGTGTCCACTTCAAGCATGGCCAAGCCACAGAGGAAGATCTTTCTGGAAATACTAATGAATGAGGCACAGATTCATATTAACTTGTGGAAAGCATTCCATTGATGACATTGAGGGTCAAAGGAAGAAGGAGATGGCTACAGGAAACGAAATCTGATTTGCCAATGTGCTTCATTTCAGTTTTGTTTAGTTCCAAAATGTTCCCATGTGCAGTTCAATTCTGTGTGTGTGTGTATATGTATATAACTTCTGTACAAGGTGCAGCTATATGTTCAGAAGGGTACAATTGGGCATTCTACAGATAGGTTTAGTTTTATTACATGGAGAGGCAGTTCTCAGTCTCCCAGAAAAGAGCATCCCTATGCTTCAGAAGCAATGGCAGATGGGTTTTGATTAAACAGCTCCACAGTGCTTTATCTTCTGCTATCACAGAAGACTTCCATTCATATTCTTAAGTAGTGCTGATGGTGTACCCCTTATCTTCAGAAGTAATCAGTCATGTCTGGTGTAGAGAAAACCATATGTTGTTTCCATCAGGGCATTCTCTCTGGACTGGAGTAACAGATACACACCTTAAGAAAACCAAAACAAAACAAAAATGAAAATCCACAATTAAATAAATAGAAACAAAAAAAAAAATCTACAATCAAAAAAAGCTATTAAGTTCAATGACAGTGCATTTCCCATCAAAGACTACAAATTCCGTGGAATAACTCCCCATTGCTCAGCAGCTCTGTGCGTTCTGTGTGTGAAGGATGCAAGAGCCACCCTGCAGATGGAGTTGGCTGCCTGTCAGTCTGTTCACTACAGCAGCCTGAAGAAAGCAGCATTTTGTTTCAGGTTCCTGAGAGTTCAACCCCATGTGTGGTTATACAGACAGGTACCAAGGTTATACTTTATAACAAAATGGAGCTTTTCCATTTTTTATTTTGGTCTTGCTTGTAGAGCAAAGGATTTCTTTGCCATCAACTTAAACTCTTTACTGGAAAGAAATTAGGACCGTCCTTCAGAACGGTGATCTCCTACAGATTGCATGAGGGCAGCTTCCCCGTCAAGATAAATAATCTTCCCCCACTCTTTCAAAGCCATTCAGAAATTCTGGTTTTTACCCACTCCAAGCAAAGGTCTTACCTAATATTGATACTTCGGTACACTTACAGAATGGAAGGAATACCTCTTACAAATTCAAATCTATACTGTAGGATATTTGCTAAATTTTGTGCAATAAAATATTCTGAGATTATGAGACACAGACTCCATTTTTGTGCACACTGATCCTTGGTGATCCTTGTCATCCCCTTATCCATGCCACACTAATCCCATGCTTATAAAAACCCTCAAGGATGAAAAAAAATCTCATTTTTTTACATTCTGGACACTTTTTCCATTTTTACATTCACTGGACAAGTGTAATTAGGAATAGATGTTTCTGCTTCCATTCAGAACCCTAAAAATGTAACTTCTTTATTCAAGGTTTTGTTTAATTTTGGGTTTTTTTAAGTGGATATAAAATTACATTCTATGCCAAAGGACAGCTTAACACACACTTCTGTCTTCTGACATAAGATTTTTGTCCACACACAAGTAGCATTTATCCCTGAAAGTTTTAGATGAATATTTGACCCTTATAAAGATATCAAAACAGCATAAACCTCTAGCCATTTTTTAGAACAGCAATATCACTTAGAATTTCATAGACAGCTAATGTAATCTCTCCACATCAAAGTTGAGGGACAACTCAAAATATACCATCAGCTATGCTTTAATCTAATTTCTTTCTCCAAATTATATTTTTTAATTTAAGAATTCTGCATCAATGATGACAGTGCAGAAAGAAACAAGTCTGGGAATGCTTAGGAGCATCACATAGTTTAAAACATTTCCAGGATCCTGAAGCATTGAACAGAGGCACCCAAATTCTGACCCATAAGTATTTTTCCATCCCTGTTGCCTCAGCAAGTAATATATTTTTTTGGCCAAGCCATTCTAGTTTCTTGCACATCTCTCCTCCTTGCTTTGCCTCTGATTGCCAGTGGACAATTGAAACCTATGTGACAGGCTACAATAATTTCTTTCAGGTCCTTATTATCTGTGCAGCTTAGACCTACCAAATGCCTACTCTTTATACAGAGAGGCTTATTACAGGGCTCAGTATTTACTGTTTTGCACCTACAATTCCTTCCTCATGAATGAAACTGTGGTCTTTTGCCAATTATTATTGCATTTGTTCTAGACGCACAGCAGGTAGATTCTGCTATGACCCACAGCCACAATTAAAGTAGGCAACAAGGGCCTCTTGTAACAGGATACTGAGATCCAAGTCCTACTTGTGTCTCAAGAAACAGCATTAAATTCTAGCAATTAAGATGAGCAAAACCTTTTGTGTCCCTAGAAGGAGGTCACAGTTCCAGCAGTGAGATACTTATCACACGTAGCAAGAAAACCATTTTTCTTTGTAAAAGTAAAACCACCAATTTTGCCTGCTAATAACAAATAAATTACTAGAACCCCATGATCTTCAAGGCTCTACTCCAAGTCCTGTGAGTCTATATTGGGAGCAGGCTGGTCTGCTACTATGAGGAATAAAACTTTTGTGCTTTATAATGGGAAATTAAAATGAGATCTCAAACAAGAGGGGAAAAAAGGGTCAGAAATAGTGACAAATTACACTCCCCTTGCAGAAGTTTATCTTCATCTCTGGAGTTTTTCCATGTGTTCCAAAGCAACAGACAAAATAATACATATTTCCTTTTCCTGGTATAGATGTGAATTTAAATCTTGGAAGTTTTTTCCATCTAGTTGCTGCTTTTTAACTTGACATATCTAGGCACTAATGAAACAACATCTGCTCTATTTGCCACAGACAAAAATGCCCTGGACTCCTGACTTTGACAAAACGGACATAGAAGAAGGATATGAAATCCAGCGGAAATCCCTGTTAAAAGGACATTTGGTTTTTAAATACAGTTTTGGGTCCTCTACTGAAAGAATTTTGTACTGACTGCAAGCCAAAGACACACATAATATTACATTATTAATATTGTAATATTTTGTGTTGTAATAAACCAGTAGACTTCAGGTTGGGGCAGACACTGCTTACTGTTATAAACATTTTATAAACAGGTCTCTATTTAAAAGGTTCTATACTGTATGTTAGCAATCATTTATTTTACCTATTGTATCAAGCAAACACTCATCTTCTTGGTCACATTAATTTAAAAATCATGTTGGTATTTAAATACTTATATTGCCCTTTACAACGACAATTCCTGCATCAAATAATGCAGCATGAGCACAAAGAGCTTGTCACATGTTTTAGTGCTACAGTAATCAGTGTTACTAACAATAACGTCAATATCAGTATCAATTTATTCTTTATATAAGTGTCATTCCAAATCAACCATCCACAACCATGTTTGGACCATCTAAGCTAAAATTCCCAGTTTCAGAAAGCTCCACATTTAGACAGTGATTATGAGCACTAAAAAGCGAAGCTCTTATTATAGCTCTCAGTGCTTTTTTTCCATTTAACTTTCCACCAGGACACTCTGTGTCTTTCTACCAGGACACCTCATCCAAAGATGAAGAGATCCCAAACAAACAAAGAATTAACATTACTGATTGCCACCAACTTCACTGCCTGAAATTATCTTACTGTTGGCATTCATTTACTTGTGCTTCCTAGGGGCACATCACATATATTGATGTACACCTTTATAGATATTTGCATATACACTTTCATATATATATGCATGTACACACGTATTGATGTATTTGAGAGGTCACATGCTCCTTTACTTGTTACTTAGCTGCAGAATGCCCTAACTAACCACATCCCATCCATGAAAGAGTTTTCTGAGTGTGTAGGTCATGTAGCAGCAAGGCAAGAGGGAAACAAGACACATCTGAATACAAATGTAATTTGGGAAATTACAGAATTACTATGCATCACATCTACCAAGGAGCAGAACAGAGGTGTGATTGGTTTAATCAAGACCTTGCTTTGTTAGACCTATCTTTTTAAAATGTTCTAATTAACTGCAATGGGAATGCAGGCTTTGATAAGAGTCTGAGTGAGCCTCTATATTTTTTGCATTCAGTTTGAGGAGAGGCACTTGAATATCTCCACTCCCTGCTGTGCACTCTGGCAGATCCATTTCCAGGGTGAGCATGCAGCAGACATTAAGCATGGGGAAGATCTGAGGTGTACCTGAGCAGTCAGGAAAGATATGAGATTCTATTCAACAAAACCATGCTGGGCATTATAAAACTTCACTAGATAATGGGATTGTTTTCTAGAAACACTCCACTCCTATTTCTTAGGCTTACTGTAGCTGCAAAAAATTTACAATAGCTAGTAAATATTGGAGTTGCAGCCAGACTGAAAGAATAGTGAATAAACATGGTGTTAAACTTAAATCTGGCTCCCAGCTGGAGTTCTGCTGTACCCTGCCAAGCACAACTGGGACGAATGCAACAAGGACACTAGTCTGGAGGTCAGAGCCAAGGTATTTGTAAAGAGCAAAGGATATCCAAATAGTATTGTTGGCTGAAGACACTGCACTGATAAGTCAGGGAGCATTTGGAAAGAAGAAACTCACAGGAGGAGGAGGGTGAGAAAGAAAATGAAGGTGGCAGGGGAATAGAAGAGAACAAAATGGGACAAGACAAAGGTAATGAGCAAAAGGCAGTACTGTAGTGTCCTTCAGCATTTAATGATGAGAAATCTTTGACTGAGATTATAACTATTGATCCACAGGCAAAAATTATTATATGAGAGAGGAGAGACTGAGGAGGGCCAGATAGTCCAAGACAGGGGGTTAAGGGAACTGAGCCTTACTTTAGTTTTGCAGAGCCTCGGGACAAATATCACTGCAATGAAATGCTACACTCTGTGGCATGCAGCTTCACACCTGTATCTAGCCATGTGGTCGTGGACCACTTTATGAATGGGGTGAGAAGGCTGGTGGGAAAAGCAGAAAGAGAAGAGAAAACTTCTTCATTCATGGTGTTTCTTAGAGGGAAGTATAAAAGGATGTAGTCACTTGCCCTGTCTCTTGACCTGGATTGACTTGCTGATGGGAGAGGAAGATATGTTCTGAATTTAAAAAATGGTAAGAATAATAATCAGTGAGGATGTAACTAAGGATAGGGACACCAAGCCCCACAGAGCACTGTGATAAGTAAAAAATATAGTTCATATAGAAAGGCTGACACAGAGAAAGGAGGCTGTAGCCTTGAAGCCATAGATTTTTCCCCAGAACAGTTTTCTTGGTCTACTAAGCTGTTTAGCTCAAGTTCTGCTCAGAATGTCATCACGTTTTTTTCAATTACTTGTCCTCTGCTCTTGCTTCCCTTCTAGACTTCTAACAACCAGATTTAATCTATTAGCAATGTGAGTTTCAATTGCTTCAAAGTAACAAGCAAAGATACAGCTCTCTTTACTTATTTAGCTTATCCCTTGCTAAATCACTGCTGTAAACAGCAGCTACTAAGAGATGCAAAGAACATCTGTGTGTCATGTCCTTTCATATACCTTATCCAGTTCAGTTCAGTAAGGCAGACTTCATGCTCTATACCCACTGGATAATATTTTTACCATGTTGATAGGATGTTACCAGAAGAAGACAAACAACTGGAAGAAAACTAGACTTTTTGCTGTCTCTTTGGGGAGTGGTAAGCAAAGATAAATCTTTGTGCAGAATATCATCAATAGACTTCTTTAGAAGGATTTCTCCAGGGTAAGTTCCCAACAAAACCCTTCAAAGATACCAGCCTTGGGAGCAGCCAGTCACACGCATCCTAAGTGATTGCTGCGGACATCGCAGTTCAGCATGTCTACAGCCTGATTTAGATGGAACTGACACATCCTAAATAAGGCTGTTGTAGGTCTTCAAGCTTTTCCCAAGCCTTTCCTTATAACAAGTCACTGCAAAGACTGTCTTGTTCTGATGCAGAATGACACAGGTTTTCAAAAGTGCACTTAAACTGGCTCCTGAGTAAGGTACTGAATTAGCATATTTTCCTAAGCATTCTGGGTAGTTCTTCTTAGTCCTGACTCATAAATTATTGGTGTCTCCCTGGTGTCTCCTTCAGTGAAGGCTTCAGATCTATGGTGTCAAGTAACTCACAGCTGGCTGGCCCTGACTTATACAGACATGAAAACTTCCCTGTTTACTCTTTTGAAGCACCATGCAAACAAAAGGCACTGAAGGGAGGTTTGGGGTTTTTTTAGACTTCCCAAAGCATCAGCGAGCTATTTAATTTATGATCTCCAATCATAACTGGAAAACAAGAAGCATGCAACTTGAAATTGAAAGCATGCCTGTTGTTCTATTTCTTTTCTTTCTGGAAATCGCTGGATATATATAGTTCCATAACTACTACATTGCAAAAAGTTGTGTTAAACAAAAATATTGCAGCTGCCCGCTATAATGTAAAAAGAAAATTCAACCTGCTGTGTCAGCTGAGTCCACTTCATATGAAATAGCCTCATTTTCTTCTCAGTCACTGACTTCAGGAATGGTTATCATAGATGCTCCACTTCCATGTTCTGTTGAAGTCCTCTTCATGCATATTAGTCTCTTGGGAAGGATGTTCAAAACAGAAATTAAGTGTATACAGCAAAAAGCTTTCAGCATCAGATGGGAATGATTTCAAATGGGAATGAAACCATTGTGAAGATTCATTAGTTCAATAAATTGCCTCTGAAACATCTATGCTTTCTAGTCACATTAAAAAAATGATGCTTTGAATGTAAGGTAGGCCAATAAACCATATTAATTACACAATGCTTTTTTATATCTAGACTTAGAACTGCTCTATGCCAGCATCAGGCAGACAGAATAGATGAAGTCACCATAGAAGATAAGCTCAGAATCTAGGTTATGATTAGTCTAGTTGGTAAATCTGAGTGTCTGCCAATTCATGAATAGCTTGGCCTGGCTTTTACAACCTCTATTTCTGAAAGTACTGACAACCAAACATATCTTGCCTTTTGAGATCAAATTGTCTAACTGTATTGTTTCGGTATGTGCTGCAACATTAATAAGTCACCATGTTATGTGACATGTTGGACAGAATGCCACTGAGAGAAACTCAAGCTGCTTGTTTGTTCTGTCTGGTTTACCTTTGGTTGTGACCTTGCTAATTGCTAGTAGAATAAGGCCTGCATTTATGAGGGACTTTATTAAGAGAAACAAAGATACTATAGCTGCTTGGAGAATGATGGCTCCCTTTCTGTTTGAAACATTTGTCACTCTCCCTGCATAGTAGATTAAATCTTCTACAAGAGTGGTGTGGCAAGAATCCAAGATGCAGCCTCACCAGTGCTGAGTACAGGGGGACAATCAATTCCCTAGTCCTGCTGGTCACACTACTTCCAATACAAGCCAGGATGCTGTTGGCTGCCTTGGCCACCTGGGAACACTGCTGGCATATGTTTAGCTGAACATGAGTTCACTTGAAAAATAGGGGGATCATATCTATTTCCTTTAGTCATGCTTAAGCAGTTGCAATTTTAATTATTGATATAACTCTAAAATGTCACTAATGCCATATAAACACACCATAATTTCTTTCCTTCTAGTCACTAGAAACTGTATAGCAAATCTTTTTGCATTTATTCCAAACTCTTTCTAGACCAACCCACTAAACTGTTATAATCTGTTATACTTTAGAGCATGTATTCTTGGTTCTTGTGTACTTCCCCAAAGGAGTCATGTTTGCTAGTTATTAGAGGGTATTAGCTTTCCTTTTGCTGTTCCTGCCTTGCAGTTCTTGTACATTTATTCCCTAGTGTAGTCCAAAAGGATGTAGGCACCTTAGTTGGCACACTAGATACATTCAGTCTGCAAGCACCTGAGACAAACAGTGCCAGCCAAGTGACCCAGGCAGGGCAGATGGTATAATTCTTAAGGGAGCAATATCAAAATCACATAAAGCAGGAAACCATCAAACAATTTATTTGACTGACTGTGATGTTGGGCTTGGCATTCTACCTCTGTGAAAGTAGCCTGGCATCTTCCTCTGAAAAACAGCTGAACTCTACTTTTGTCTCTCTGAATCATGACCAGATGTCTCTCATTCAAACTTACATTACCAGTGCAATATGTACCAAACATTAGCTTTCAGACATGCAGTTCATCCTGCAAAACTGCAAATTATCGAAAGTCATGAGTGCAGGCTGTCTTATACTGTCTTTCCTCAGTGTTTAGTTAGATCATGTTTCTCATTGTTTTACAGGTTGTACCACGAGCACTAATTGAAAGACAAAGGAAGTAATTTTGAAGAACTTTCTGCCTCAGTCAAACAGCAGAAGGGGCTTTAATTACATTATATACAGTGTCTATCATGTTGTGAAATCACTAGTCTATCAAAAGCCAGATTCAATTAAAGATTCAAGTGTCTAACTACCCATTACAAAAGTTACTAGGAAGCTAGGACCTTGCACATCTTATCAAAGGTACAGGATGAACAAAAAAGTTGCTGTGCAAATGAAAACTTGAGTATAGCAGGGTTCCATCATCTTAGTCATGCAGTCTCTCAATTTAAAAGGATTATAATAAAAATAGAGCTATTTGAAATATTTGCAAATACTTTCTCGTCTATGCATACTTGTTCTGGAACTGTACTTGTGAATTTTTTCATATCCTAGTGATAGATTTTCTAAGCACAAAATCTCAGGGAAAATACAAGTATATATATTATATATTTGTCCTGGGTTCAGCAGTAGCAGTCATTTTTTTTTCCTTCTCAGTAGCTGATGCAGCGCTGTGTTTTTGACTTTTGGCCCAGGAACAGAGCTGATAACACTGATGTTTGGTCTGACCAAGGTCTTTCTGAGTCTCATGCTCTGACAGGGAGGAGGGGAAGCCGGGAGGAAGCAAGGACAGGACGCCTGACCCAAACTAGCCAAAGAGGTATTCCATACCACAGCACGTCATGCCCGGGGATGTAACTGAGAGTTACCCAGAAGGGCTGGATCACTGCGGGGTGGGGGCGAGGTATCAGTCGGTGAGGTGTTGTATTCTCTTCCCTTGTTATTTCTTTTATCATTATTATTATTGGTGGTAGCAGTAGTGATTTGTGTTATACCTTAGTTATTAAACTGTTCTTATCTCAACCCATGGGAGTTGCATTCTTTCGATTCTCCTCCCCATCCCTCCAGGAAGAGGGGAAAGAAAGGGGGGGGGAAGTAGACTGCGTGGTTCTAATTTACGACCTGGGCTTAAACCACGACAATATTATATATTATATATATTATTACAGATATTATATATGTTTTATGTATTATTCTATTATGATATATTCTATATATTATTACAATATCTATTATATATATCATGTTGCATATTTTATATATATATTGCTGTATATAGGTGTTCAAGTCCCACTTACAGTGATGACTAATGGTATTTTAACCACTCCCTGTGCTGCCCTGGTAATTTGTTTATCTAGTACCTCTCCTTTTATTTTTGGGTTGTAAGCATTTTTGGTCAAGGACCATTTATTATGCCTGTCTGAAGCATCAAGCACAATGGTAGTCTTGGTCCATAACTTAGTTTCTGACGCAAATAGCAACCTGGCTCTTAGATGAAACAGGTTTTCAGTCCTTTTAAAGAACAAATGAAACATTGTTATTTCTGTAAGCACAGAAGCAGAACCAAAAGGAAGGGGAAAAAAAAAAAATAAAAATAAAGAGGAGGCCAACCATGTTTTCTACAGAAGCCTAGAAGCATTAAATGGGAAGTGGCTGCCTCTTATGTACCTGGCTACCAACAGGTGCTTTGTCATAACAGAAATCAGACTGGACCAGACTGTGACCTTTTGTGAAGCTGGAGTCATGAAAGCTTAAAGGCAATTGGAAATGGGCATATTACCTAAAGTTAGCAACGAAGCTAAAGAAAGAATTTCAGAAGAATCAAAGCAGCATTAAGGTGGGCAGATTTTCTACACAAAATGTTATTATTTTTGACCCATCTGTCAAATTAAGCACAGAGAATTCCAAACCCATGTTGCAGGTGGTGGAAATGCCATCAAATGCTTTATACTGGCTTTGATGCAAGATTAACTGGGTTAGTTCATTTCCTCCAACTCACTGGCTCTGTTATCTTACAAATCTAAAAGAGAGAAGCAATAAAAAATTGCAAGAAGAGTAAAGTAGTGAGAAATGCAGTAAATCTTCTGACCTCTGGTAAGACCAACATGCTCTTTGATTTTACTTTGGATGACAAAGTGACTCTAAGTCTCCAAAGCACCCTCTGAGCTATTTCTGTCAGTCCACAAAACATAATCACAAAGTTTTCTGTGGAACATATACTGTGTTCCTCTGAATCTTTGAACTATTTACATTATTCTAAGAGCAAAATAAATTGCTCAACAACTGAGCATCAAACTACAGTCAAAGTCTTCTTGATAGGATAAAAAAACCTAAAAACCCAAAAAACAAACAAAAAAAAAATAAAAGAAGAACCACCCACACCTTAGAACCATGGCAGATCTTCCCAGAGTCAGTGATGCACTGGTGACCTCAGCTTCAATGGCAGGTAAATTGGCAGTCACTGGCATAGAAATGAGTGTTGAAAGTAAGACATCTCCAGCTCATGATCTCAACGGGTTAGGAGCAAGAGATGATGACCTTTTCCTGCAACAGGAGAACAGGAAGCCCTGGTTTCCCAGCCCCTCTAGGATTTCTGACTGGTCCCATCCTTTCCTCCTCAAAAGACCAAGATGCACAGGTCAGTAAGCAGTGTGGAATGCCTGCAAGAGGACTGGAGAAGAATCAGGTCACTATATGAGGCAGGGGGACACTCTGATGTCTGACAGGCCTCAGAGGGAAGTGGAAATCTCATACCCCAGGGGGAACAGGAGAAAAAAGAAAGAAACCTCATGCTTCTGTCCCCCAACTCTGCTCTCCAAAACTCGAATTCTTTCTCCAAGGCTCCCAGAACCTCCCTGCTCTCTCTCATCCTAAGTCTTCCATGCATCCGTTTCATGCACTCAGAGTAATCTAAAACCCCCATATTCCACCTTTACTCTTCCCGTTACCCACCTGGAGCCTTCTTTGCAGACAGTGATATTTTCCCACAGAGGTGAATGCCTTTAGCCCACTCTGGCTGTAACTACAACTTGGGTAAGGGCTGTACAATCATTTTGTCATTTCCCCATCATGTGGTGGAGAGTGAGGTTTCAGGGCATCCCTCTGATGTTGAGTACTTTACTCAACCTTGATCTTTGGCTAGTCATTTTAATGAAACCTGGGGAAGTGGAAGGGGAGAAATGGCCACTGTTCTACTGATTCTATAAAATATGTTGCATTTAATCCCTTCCATGACCCCAAGGCTATTAAGTCAAGACTCAGGACTTATCATTGCTCAGGTTCCCAGTAATAACCATATTCACACTGGCTATGCCTGAGCTGCACACATGCCACACCAGCTAGGAGTCAGGAGGGGCCTGGGCCAGGTACCCACACCTAGAAGCTCAGGAGCAAGAGCAACATGGCCACTGGGACCTCAGTCCTGACCTTACACACAGTAGAAAAACGGAGGTCAGAGACCTTACCATTAAAAAAGTGCTTGAAGATTTTTTTAGACCTTTACCACACAGGCTGATATTTGTCTGCTCATGGCCACAACATTTCCAACGGGTGTGGATTACCTTTGATGGGATTGAATTGGATTGGATTGCATAGGGAGAAACAGACATAGTGGCCCACTATGCAGTGCCAGCAAAATCTAATTATCTGCTTTTCTGCTTTTAAGCTCACAGTCTAACTTTCTTTGTCTTTTATTCATTTCCAATAAACATCAGTGATACTTTTCTTTAGTCTCTTCATTATGTTTTCTTAGAAGATAAATGGATGTCATGGATTTATATCTGCTATCAGACAAGGTTATGCTCTGATTTATAAGGGGAGACAAAATTATGCAGTAACAGGCATTTTAGATAGGATATAAGAAGTTCCCCTTCCCCATTGCCTAAAGACTGGGATAATTTTTTTTTTATTATTTTTTTTTTGTGAACAGTGATTTTCACTGAGTCCGAATAAAGTGAATGAGTTGCAGGAAAACTGTGAAGGGTCTAGAGAGCTTGGGACCAATCCTTTGTTAAATTATAAAACTGTTCACTCTGTTGTCATTTGTAAGAATAAGTGAGTATATTGGACAGATTTCTAAAGGCTTTAAATCAGTGAAATCCATCAGACTATCTCAACATTTGGAATTTGCTCTGTGATTTGGCTTCATTGGCTTCTGATGAGCATGACTCCTTCCTAATACTCTGCTCTGCCTTCTGTCTCTGTTTCCTTTTTCTCTCTCCCCCTTTGTCGATACAGGCATAACTTTTTTCCACAGCATGACCCAAAATTTGAAGCAAGGTCTTGGTTTACCTTTCCCCCCAGCCCCAAGCATTCAATTCTACAACTGGCTGCTTGTTCAAATATGTGGAATCAATAGAGATCTTAAACCTTGCCTTGTCATGTTACATACTTTTCCCTCTCCAGTGCGCTATCAGGGAGAGTCACATCTTTGCTTTTCCCCTGTAAGCTGCGTGAAATATTTGGTTCTATCCATGGAATGGATGGAACAATTCCTCCTGGAAAAATCAGAAGGCTGTTGGAAGCCCTTACAGTTACCTGCTGGTGAACTCAAAGAGCAAGAGTGTACATTTAAAAGCCTTTGCCTTCTCAACTAAGCCCAGGAAAAGTTGAAGCAAATAGCAAGTGACCTTTTTCATCCCAGCACTTACATTCAGGCTCATGTTTCTTGAGTAGGAATGCAGCAAGCCAAAACTGAGCTCATGTTTGTCACTATGATTCCATCAGAGGTTTTGATATGAAGCTTTTCTTTTGGGTGAGGGCAGAAGAAGAGGCTTAGATAGGAATATCAAGGGCATGCTCTGCTGTGGCTTGAGAAGATGCAGTCTCTCCCATTGTTGAATGTTTTCTAAAGGTAAGCCTAAAATAAGGATGAAATTCCCATCAAAATGTTCAAATCTCCAAAATGCCTGATTCTCTGACTCCTGCTGGGAGTAAGGACACAAGCACAGCTGTTTTCTCTTACTTTGTAGTCTCTGGATTGGAATACAAGAAATAGCAGGTGTTGAGTCTTCGGTTTTCACAGCTAATATTAGACTTGAAACAGTAGCCAAGAAAGAAAAGCTTGAATATTTGGATTGATTCCACAGAGAATAAATTAAATTTATTGTTTATAAAAGATGTCCTTGTTGCAGGGAAACATTTAATTCACTGGGAAAAAAAATTAACTGAGAAATTTAAAGCAGCAAGAAATCCAAGAAAAAACTTAAGCTGTGACTATTTGTAAGGGCATTAAGGTGCTCATTAGAATATTGAGATCATAAGAAGTTTTTAATTTTTAAAGGAAAATAAGTTATCAAATGTTACGTGTGTATGCATATATAGTATAATTTGGGTATATGGATACATAATGTGTTTGAAACAGGCTTCTCAGTGAGTTATTAATTACAGATTTTCTACAAAGATGGGAGAAAACTCTTAAACTCCTTTTGACGATTTAGCGCTTCTTTTTCCATCTTAGAAGAGGTCCCCTAAAACAGTAAGAGCAAAATTTAATACCTCTGTGTGACTTTTAGAAACATCATAGTAAAATGATCACCTGGAGAAAAAAAATATTCAAATGTAGTGAACAGGCCAGATATTTCAGGAACAAACAGAAATGAGGAATAAAAAAAGCCAACACCACGATTGTTTCTATGATTTCTTTTTCAGAACTGTATTTTTAAGTTCATTCTGCTCTGATGGCATGAAAGAGGATTGGACCCAAAAGCTATGCCTGAACTGCTGATTGAAGCTTGCATGAAGCTGCTCCCTGACACTAAGGCCAAGTGGCATGGAACAGCCTATATCCGTATTATTAAACCCTCTTACCCTGTAAAGTAGGGTGGCTGCAGCTACACTGCACTTGGGAGCAGTTCCTGGCCTAAGCTAACTTCTGAACTGTGCCTGAGAATCATTTGGGAGAGCAGTGTGTGGCCAAAAGCAAGCCAGGGGGCATTTCAATAATTTAACAATATAAATAATCAAGTCCAGTGATGTGCCCTGGCACTGCTTAATTTATTAGAGCAGACACAGTTGACATGGCCAGCTGCTGATCCCTTAATAGCACAGAAAAAGCACAGATGGCCTTGGACTGCACTCCTTTTCGAGCAGGGGTGCTGGGAGCATGCTGAAGCATATGCAGGACTTCACCAGGGGCCAAGGGAAACCCATTCTATCACAGCAAGCCAGGCCTCATGCTGGTAGAAAAGCTGCTGCTTTCCAGCACCACTGTCTCCCTCCCCTTTGGGACTGTACAGGAAAACAAGCTACCTTCTCTTTGGTCCCAAGTCCATGGAGAGCTAGAAGATGCTGCTGTAGCCTACTGGGGCACTGGAGGACGGACTGGGGTTGGTTGTGGTCCCCTGTGCACAGCAGCCAGGACCCATGGCCAGGGTTTGGAGGCAAAGCTCTCTATGCATGCAAAGCATCTCCTGCCCTGCTGTGCTGCTGAGGCTTACTCACTCCAGCATAAATCCTGAAGAGAACAGCTTTGATATCTGGCTTTTGGTTTATGAAACAGTATAAATCCTTCACTACAGAGAAGCACAGTTCAGCCCAGGCTTAGGATGTATGCTCTAGGCACAGCATGCAGCCGCTGGGAGGGAACAGCCCCCACAAAGCAGGCAGTGGGATTCAGGGAAGCTGCATCCCACTTTTCCAGGTGGCAGGGGCTTGCCAAGAAGTGGGAAGGGAGCAGCTGGGACCTTTGTGTACCACAGTTAAAACCTCAAGCAGGCTTACAGGAGGGGGGACAGTATGTGCTGCAATTGGAGCAGTTCTCAGAACAGGTGGCTTGTTTTGCTCCTGAATAGCAGTGTGTCTTGGTGCGCGTTTTTAATAGAACAGTTTCACCAGTGGACCACTCTGATCGTTAATTTTTAAACAGAATGTCTGGAAAGGCAGCAATTATTTTTTGTAGGTCACTGAATAAAAAAAAAATACTTTTTCTTTAAGAGTCTTGTTTTAAGAATTGTAATGAGCACAAACATTTAAATGGCATAAAAAATTTAAAGAAACCCAAGCAAGGCAGCCATGCATAGACTAGCTCCCAATGTGAGATTCGAAATGCAATTATTTTGTGTCTGTCCCTCTGTTTATGTCTGGAAGGAAAATAGGCAGCCCTGAGGAATTCAACAGTAGCACCTCATTTGCCTCACAGCATTCTGCTGTGAAGCCTCCATGGAGGAGACACGTGTCAGGGACCTCAACTCTTTCTCAGCCTCTCATTCCAAGCTCCTGGTGACTACTGAGATCTGACCCTCATCACTAGGGTCCGGCCTCACATCCACCAGTCTGGATAGTTTGACTCAATCCTCCTGTTAGAAAACTCTGTCCTCCAGCAGTGTCCATTGCCAGCCATCACCTGAGACATGCAGCATGGATGATGTTAGGCATGTACATGTCTTTAGAAGCTTGTCTCAGACATAATAATTATCTTGCTCCAATGGATTGTGGGAGAAGGACTTCCGTATGGACTTTTTCTTCATTCCCATTCATTTGCATGGTCATGGCTGTTCAGGTTACAAATTACCTATCAGGGTCTGCCATACCTCCACAGATGGATTAAGAGGTTTGAGTGGGATGGGGCTGGTGCAAACCTGATACCACAGCAGGTGGGATGGTGCTCGAGGATCCACCTGGATACAGACATGACCTTAGACAATCTGTCTGCAAAGTGTGGGGCTGGTTTCAGGCCACTGATGTCTCTGGACAAGTTGGCAGGTCTCAAATGAATTAACTAGAAAATGAAACAACAGCAATGATACCTAAGGAAAGAGTAAATATTCTCATCTGCATTCAAGCCTACAGAAGTTATAAAGACATTATGAACACAGGAGTCTGTGTTCCAAGCACTGTGAGCAAAGCCTCCAGAGTCAGCCATCAGCAAAAGAAGGGTGGGATTGTTTCACCTGATGCCTGGCCAATAAACCAGCGTCATTGCTAGATATCTAGCATCAGGGATTGCTCAGGTTCTGCCATTTGTTCTGTGTTCCGTCCCTGGCTTCACAAATACTGAATAGTTCATCATCACATTAACACCTCAACAGCTTGTTTTACTGCATGTTGCTGTTCAAATAGCAATAAATTGGTCCTTCTATCCACACACTATAGTTTCTTCATCCCTTTGCCATGCTCAATCCTTTCTTCTGCCTCCACTGCTGCACTGGAGCAGCTTAAAGGCCAAGCTGGAGGCCAAATCACCCAGCCATTGTCCATTTTAAGATTTCTGTTCATTGGTGTTATTTCATATTCTCTCAGTCCTTGTGTTGGAACATAGCAAACTGTCAATTAAGCTCTGTTCACCTTCTCCATGACACTCAGACTTCTGTACTCTCTCCACACCACAGCAGTCTTTTCCAAGCTGAATATCCTCCTTTATCTAGTCATACAAAAGAGGTTTCACACATCTGATAATTCTAATTAAGTTCCTCTATACCCTTGTGTTTGGATCATCCAGCTGATATTCTTTGAAAAGAGACCCTGAATGCATTGTGTGCTTTCAGAAGAAACTGCACTTCTGCGCTACACAAGCAGACCATGCACATCATACAGCCTCCTTTTGCCTCTTCAGAGGCATGACATGGCCAATGTCTTATCTGGAATCCAGGAGTCCTCCCTACAAAGGCCCCAAAATAAGATTAAACCTGCAGACAGCCTGTCTTCATAATACATTGTGGATGTGAGGTGCCAGGTCTTAACAGTAATCTGGGTTTCCAGAATTAGACTTCTTGTCAGAATTATAATGAAGATATAGATACAAAGTGAGGGAATTGCAGAACTGCTGATTTAAAGGCAAGCAGTTGTGATCCCATGCACCTCCTACTTCAAGAAGGACTTTCATCGACACCCAATCAGGTCATCTTCTGCTTTGTCCAGCCCAGTCTTCAAAATCTCCAAGGATGTATGAAAAGACCTCTCTGGGCACCTGCCCTCCTGGTGAAAGGAGGTTTTCCTAATGTTCAACCTGAATGTCCGCAGTGACGCTTTGTGGTTGTTTTATCATTTTACCCCACCAAAAAGAATTTGATTCCATCATCTTTGTAACTGCCTTTCAAGTAGCTGCAGGCTGCCATTACGTCCCCCCTCAGCCTCCTCTCATGTAGTACATGGTCCAGCTCCCAGCCATATTAGTAGCACTTCACTGGACCTTCTTCAGTTTGTCCACATCCATCTTGAACCAGAGAGGCCTAAAATTAGATACAGTCTTCCAGCGAAAGCTTCACTAGTGCTAAGGAGAGGGCATAATGTCTTTCCTTGATCTGTTAGCCACATTCCTCCTAAAAAAGCTCAGCACACAGTTTGCCTTCTTTGCAATTTTGGCTCATAAACACCCTAGAATAAATAATTTATTACAAAGCCCCAGTCCTTTTCAGCTGCAATCAACATGATTCTGGTCAAATAGTTTGTTTTTGTAAAAGTTTTGGTAAAATAGATAACATTATTTTTTCAGGAATGACAATAGGTTTGTAATCTCATGACAAGTCTAAACAGCATGTTGCACAGATCAATACAGTCTTTTCCTTTAGGAACTGTTTGTTTTCCTAACAGGAGAACAACAACCACCACAAACATAGTGAAACAACGTAATTACTGCTCCAAAACCCAAAACTAACAGGAGGTATTGCATGGGTGCCGAAAGCTGATAGGCAAACATGAGTTGACAGTGAGATAGCAATATTATAGCAGTTTCAACATCAGCTGCCAAGCCATTCTATTTCATTGTTGTCTTCTGTGTTTGAGCAGAGTAACAATGGCCATAAAGGTGTCATGAAACTCCACTGGGTTCCCTACCTCACATGTAATGCATATGATGTCATTTTTCACTGAGCCTAATACAAACCAGCATGGCTTCAGAACATGAAAATAAACACTGCAATGGAAAGTCTTACCAAGGCAAGTCAATTGGAAAGAAGGAAAAGCCCAAACATGCAGGTGCTCAAACCATTCTCTTGGGTTCCAGGATGATTTTCTGGGGCAGCTCCTGGAGATTTGCTAGTGGGGAAACATGGATTCACATGAGGCAAGAGGGCTGGTCTCACCTAAGCAGTTAGCCGTCAGTTTGGGACAGAGTTCCTGAGAGTGCACTTGGAAGCCTCTGCCAATTACGTGGGACCACATTATCTTTTTAACCAAGCTCATTGATCGTCTCAGCAGAAACAGGTTACTGCAATTCCTGAAAATAATAACCTCCTGTTGACACAATCTCTACAAGCAAGGATGGCTAGGGTGAGAAGATAAAAAGCTGTAACAGTTTTTATATGAATTATCAATGACAATTTATTGTTAAAAATTGAATCTGAATGCATATTGCCACTGAAAAATCAAAAGTAGTGAATTTTTGACACAGCTAATTTTATAATAGTTACATACAAACAGGATATTCAGAAGATCAGTCCAATCCCTCTCAATGGCACCAGAAGACAATTTTCTGTACAAAAGGCTATATTCTTAACAATCTAAATAAATTCAGGCCCATAAATATGTTGCTATATTTGCTGAAAAAGGAACAAAAGAAGCAATCTAATCTGATCATATTTCCAACACAAAGTGTCTCATACACAGTAAAACAGGAAAAGTTGAACTGTATAAATTTCCTCTCTGTCAACCCAGTTTGCTTTTAGCAATGGTAGAAAATAAATTTTTCAAAGAATAACAAATTTTTTTGAGGGTAGTAACATAAACAGCCTCTTGCTCCAAATGAATCTGAAAAGCACAGCCACTGTATTTTCCTCCCTACAGATAGAAATCATTCTGTTCCTGCTTTAGTCACAATTAAAAATCTCAGTAGCCCTAGCAACTGGATCCCTGAATGACCATACAAAGGTCTCAGAACATCCCAAAAGCCCATAGCAAATAGAGTGGAAAAGGGAAGCATTCTTCCTCACTCTTTGACTACAGTCTTCCTATTGCTAAGGAAAGAGGCAAGCCTCCTAACTCCCAATATGATAACTGTGCATTAACTAGCTAGAATAAAAGCTAAATTCAGAACTAAATCACTTGAGTAGAAATTCAGTACCTAATTTACTGTAATATTAGGTCCCTGGCTCCTATTTTTTTCAGTTCATAAACGCAGATTGGCTGGAGGGACTGCAGAACAAAAAGCAATAACATAAAATAAACTATTAAAGCAAAGGACACCATGTTCCTTTGATTCTCATGCCTTCCCACACACGTACACCCACAGATACACAAAAGCTCCTCAGGAGTAACAGTTCTGAAATGTGAAAAGCCCAGTATACAACAAGGCTGCAAAATAGACTCATTACTTTTTTTATGTACATGTCTTGTGTCATTAAGCTGCTTTCTAGAGAGAAAAAAAAAAAAGGCCATGGCACCTACATGCCTTTTTGTGCTGCTGGAGAGGTAATTGCTTTTTCGATAGAAGTTGTTTCAAGCTACTTGCTATACATTGAGTGACACACTGGACAAGTAATTTGTGTTCCCACAATAGCAACTTAGAAAGGCAGCAGAGCAACAGAGTAACCGCAAGACAGTCCTTCTCGACCTGTCAAATTATTGTATACAAAGCACTAAAAACAACACAAAGTCCAGCTATTGATTCCACAGTGGAACGTATTTCACCCCAAATTATTTTGCAAAAGTTCATGTTTACGTTGTTTCTGAAAGAACTTAAAATGTCCAGAAACTTAAGCAAGAAAGTTGCTAAGGTTTGGTTTTACATTGATCCCTTAAAAAAATTAGGCTGTTTTTCCATTTGAAAAGTATTTCTTGATTATATCAGAGCCCTGATTTGCCCTTTAAAGTTCTCCTGCCTTACACCAGACAGCCAAATTTAGGCACCCAAATTTAGTTGTGAGTCCCATTCACCAAACCCTCAGTTCAAGCTGCTAAAGTTATTCTTGGATAGCACTTGCCTTCTCAAAGCATGTTCCAGTGGCACCATGTGCAGGTAAATGGAGAACTGTCTGCACCAGCAAACAATGGCTTGCACCAATACTCTCATATTATGTTTGTATTTATTTATTTAATAAAACCTCAGCTGTCACAGAAGACACAGTGATTGTATCCTCACCCTCCTCTTTGTAGCTTCTGGTGTTTTCAGAGAGGTCTGTTGCTAGCCCACCCTTGCAAGAGTATGTCTATGTTTCCATCTGGAGCTCAAGCTGCAGCTCTAATTTGCTCTCAAGCCTCTGCTGCTCTCTCCAAAAAGGAGTTAACTCATCTGACCTGCAAAGAGAGGGGGCAAACAATCCCAGCTACATCATCTGAACAAGAATTAAGACACATTTTTGTACATGGCAAACAAAACAAAGCTTCTGGGACATGGAAAGCTTGAACAGTTCTGAATAGGAGAGGAAGGACTGCAGTGATCCTGCTGAAAGGGGGGAAAAAGGGTAAGAAAGACTGGAGCTGTCACCTCCGTACTGAATGCTACCATGCAGAACTGAATTCAGTGTTGAGCTCAGATTGCACCATGCACCATATGTCATAGTGGATGCTTTACAGCATTGACAGAAAGATCTGAGGAAGGCCAACACCACTTTTATTCAAAGTCTAAGGCCTTTCCCAAGGATTCTCCGATGTCTGGCTAAAACTGATTCAACCTGCTGAGGAAGGGGAAAGGAGTTAAGCTAGGTTTATTATCCTGTGTTCCAGTCCACTTTCCCTCCTCATCCATGTCCTCTTTCCCAAAAGAGTCTAGCATGTGCAGATAGAAATAGGATGGATCCTTCTGAAAAAGCCAGGTTATTTTTACAATGTACACTGACAATCATTAGCAAACAAAGTAGAAAGCAAAAGGTTAATACTGAAAGCATGCAAAAAACACTTCCAAATGCATGATTTTACAGAACAGGCAAACAGAATTTCTTACTGAACAAATCAAAGCAATGAAAACAGAAAAAGGAATATGGTAAAACCCATACTTTGATACATAGATAAAATACATGCAAAATTTAAAGCAAGCTTTGTAAGCAATTCACTAACTGGTTGTTCAGATTCCATGACTTTTCATAAATAAAATAACAAATATGTAAGGTAAAAATCCAGATGCAGCATGTCTGTTTTCCCATCTGCAAATCCAACTCCAAGACAATTTGCCTTCTGTGCTTGGACTCAAAATTAGAAATAAGTAAAGCTGGTTCACTTTTGGCTCAAGGGACTGGCTTTGAATTGGCTTGCTGAGCTAGAGAGCAGCAATAAGCTTTCTGTTTGTAGACTATAATCTTAAATTTGGCACTTGTTCTCCCTGCAGTTCTCTGGCACAATGGAATCTATTCAGATCGCCTACTTTAGTTGCCTAACACAAGTGCTGAACATGTCAAAACTGGATGTCTGGCCACAGCAGGCATCAATAATAAAATAATTCTGAGTACCCAGCTTAGGGCTACCTAGCCTTTAGAACGAGCCAGGCCTGAAAGAAGGCCCCTGAAGAAACAGTCAAAGCGGTAAAGAAGGTGCCAACTTCCCCTGATGCTTGGAAGCTCCTTAGCAACAAGGAATTAATCATGAAAGTTTCCTTGGGAGTGCTAGCACATCGCTGAATAGACAATTGTCCAAATGAGAGGAGATGTGCTCCCAGCGGGTGCTTCTTTGGAAATTTTGCATTAAATGTTTGTGTCTGCAGGAGTTCAGAATGATGAGCCCTCTCCTCTGGGCACCACATTGCTGACATGTCCTCTCCTCATACTGCCCCAGTGAGCAGAGCCCTAACTCAGGATGAGCAAACCTGCTGCCTTTCAGCTCCAAACATGGGGTCAATGGAGAACTGAGCCTATTGCCCTCTTTTCCCAGGGATGTACCATTTGTTGCCTCAGAGGTTGCCTCTCAGAGCCCATGTTTGCACAATATCACATACCAAGGCAGCAAAGCAGATACATTTCCCTGAGCCATTCTTAAGTGAAGCAGCCTCCAGTTGCAAAATAGGAGATGATGTACTGCTGGCAACACAGTGAAATTTTGTTTTGATATATTGCATAACATATATTTATACATACAGAAACACCATAAAATATGAATATACATATGCCATAGATTTATATAGTTTGTACAATTTATAATACATATCTTAAACATTGACATATATGTTACAGACACATTTATTATAAACATTTCTACGTTCTGCATAAGTTATACGTATTCACTAATATCTTATTCAGAAAAAATACAATTCAAAGGTTTTTTTCAGGCTTTCTGTGCTGAATTCTTGAAAGCACTGGCCACTGCAAGAAAAACTGTATCCCCAGAATGGGATGAACAAATGTAAAGATGGGGTTCAACAGAAAGTAGTGTGGCAGTGAAAATCTCATCAACAGCTGGAATGAGGTAAAGCAATCAGTGAAACTGATCCTCTACTTCCTCTTCTTCCATTTTTAAGCATGAATAAATGCAGCATACATGTAGAACAAACATAACTCTTGCAACATGTCCAATCCTGTCTTCCTAGTTTCTGATTGAGTTGTTCTATTTCATTACTTGTTTTTTCCCTGTACTGCTCTTCTAATTCAGCGTGACATGCAGGCATTGTACATCAAAAAATTGTAAAATGTACAAATAAATTCCATTCATAGCTACAGCAAGTCACACTAAAGTCAAGCTGGTCTGCCAAATAGTAGCCTGCAAAAATATCAGGGTAAATTTTATTCTATAGGCAAATACAGAACAATTTAACTGGAATCAATGGATACTCTGAGCTTATATCATCACAAGCAAGTACATAGCATGGATTACCACCTAATACTATTAAGACAGCTTTAGCAGTAATTTGTCCATTTGATGAAATCACAAGCATTTTTCAGGTTGTCATCAGTGTGCTAGAAAGAGAAGGCTATAAGACTCGCAGCCCTTTTCCTTAACAGCAACAGTATGCAAAATGTGACTTTATAACCTCTGACCTGTATCAGCCCTCTTACATTCACCCCTGCAGCTTTTCCAGAAATTGTCTTCTGGGTATTTCTGTTTTCCTGTGAAATAGAGCATTCTTTCCTTCTGAAGTTGTTTGGCATTTTTTAAGAAAATATATTAGAACATACGGGGCAGCATCAAAAAGTGCTTTATGGGATTTTACGGGTTTTGACCACAGGTTATTTTCTCTCCCAGGATGCTACCTGATTGACCCCAGCCTCATCCACAAGTAAAAAAAAACCAAATGGCCAGAAGTCATAAATGTCTGGTTGTCAGGTACAGATACCCTGCAGATCTGGCCGTAATCATTTATAGACTCACTGTCTTCTAGGCTCCATAAATATAACTCAGTGTATCAAGAACAGTAACCAGAAGCCATGAAGAAAAATCTAGATTATGCAAAATTCAGCTGTGCACCTGCTTAGCAGCACAAGTTTCTTTATCCTCAGGAACTGGCAACTGTACTGCAGAAAGAAAGCTACAACTTATAAAATCAACAATTCAAATTACAGTGCTTGTAAAAAAGAGAAAATTACCTTTGAACATTAAGTCACAAACGTAAGGTGATTGGCATTTACTATTTATTCCTGCGTCATTTGTTTGGCAACTCTGGTGTCCAAAGTAACATATCAATTGAGGTCAGATGAAGAACTGGTCATGAGGCAGAGTTAGTTGAAATGCACAGCTCATACTCCAAGATGCAAAATATTGTGAGCTGTATTCTAGCTTTAGATTCTGATATTGCTTATTTGCCTTTTCATCCATGCTCTATTTGCCTGTTCAGCTAGATGAGGCATGCATCACTCTGTCACTGCAATTCACCTCCTTATTGATAGATACTTTGTGCCAAGACATACACAGCTCAGTGTCAGTATCCTGTGTTGATGATCTCTGCTTGCTTATAAGTCACCACCAAGGCCCCCAGTACCTCCACCTCATGGCTGTCTTTCCTCATCGAATCTTTTAATGGGTTTATCATACAAAAACATTGCTCAGGCTAAAATTAATCTTCAGTACCACAGAGGCCTGAAATTTGATTGTTGTGGGAATTCCTCTGGCTTTGAGCATTTAAATTCCCAGCCACAATCCTGTGTTAATGTAGAAGTTATTGTGTCTTGAATAGGTTTGTGTCTTCCCAGAACAATGTTAGATTAGAGCTTAACACTTCTGTAGTGTTCAGCTTCTTGTCACATGCCATTTTTTTTTTTTTTTTTACAAAATTACATCCAGCTTTACCTGGTACATATTAATGAGTCCAAGCTTCCTCTGTTTACATGCTGGGAGTTTCCTAAAACTAAACACTGATAAAACCAATTTTGGATTATTTAGACTTGAGAAGTAAAGCATGTCTAAATAAATCCAGCATAAACTGATAATGCATTTAATGGTAAATAGCTGAAAATCATAACAGCTATGCCTATACTTGCAAATCAAACAGCACCAAGGCATATTTCAGACTCAAGACTGCCAGCCTCCATTCTTTACACCATTAAATTGCTAGTGATCCCTGGTATAGTTCAGGACCATATCATCTAACACTACTCAAAAAATTGCAGTTATGATTCAGAAGTCAGCATGGATAGGCTGTTGTCATGCAGCAGCTTCTATTAAAGAGGAGGATGGTTTAGCAGAGTGAATGCAGGGTGTCCCACATCATTCAGTAACAGCATCAGGCAGCACTCCCAGACAGTTTCAATTAATTGGTGTAGATACAGCAAGAAGGTCCATCTCTGTTACTCCAGTGTCGTGGTTTAAGGCCAGCCGTAAATCAGAACCACGCAGTCTCTGTCTCACTGCCCCCCCTTCCCCCAACCCCCACCATGCTCCCAGAGGGATGGGGAGGAGAATCAAAAGAACTTAGCTCCCATGGGTTGAGATAAGAGCAGTCCAGTAACTAAGGTATAACACAAACCACTGCTGCTACCACCAATAATAATAATGATAATGATAAGAGAAATAACAAGGGAAGAGAATACAACTGCTCACCAGCCGCTGACCGATACCCAACCCGACTGAGAAGTGATCTTGCCCTTTCAGGTAACTGCCCCTATTTCTACATACTGGGCATGACGTGCTGTGGTATGGAATACCTCTTTGGCTAGTTTGGGTCAGGTGTCCTGTTTCTGCTTCCTCCCAGCTTCCCCTCCTCCCTGGCAGAGCATGAGACTCAGAAAGTCCTTGGTCAAACTAAACACTACTTAGCAACAACTAAAAACATCGGTGTTATCAGCGCTGTTCCCAGACTGAAAGTCAAAACCACAGCACTGCACTAGCTGCTAAGAAGGAGAAAAATGACTGCTACTGCTGAACCCAGGACATCCAATCATAAGAGATGTACCTGGCCTCATTACTGCTCCTAAAGGGAGAGAGCAGGAGGGAGAGAATTTCTGCCCCAAACTCCTGCTTGAATGTGCAGGATACTAGCATTTGTTGTAGTGGCCAAACTGCTGAGTCCTGGAAGAATGGTCAGAGTTTTTACAAGAAATGAAATCAGAACCAGGAAAAAACTCAGCTGAATGTGTCATGGGATTATTTGCATAATCATCTTTATTTCATTTGGTTTACTTGGATTTCAGATATGCTATTGAGAACACAAAGTACTTTGGACACCATATGAAGTCCTCAAGCCAAAATGTTATTAAGATAAATTTGAACTCCCTCTTTCGGGAGTAGACAAAATCAAATCCAACACCAAGAATAAGAATCACTCACTTCAATACTCATGGGAGAAATAAAACACTAGTAAAATAAATTCACAGTGGGAAAAAACTGCTCCTCACATTCTCTCTCAAATTACATTTTTAGAGAAATATTTTATTAAGGTTAACACTACTTTTAAAGTCGTTGTGGAGAGCAAGGGAGAAAATAATCCTTGGCTTTCAAAAAATTGTGCTTTGCAGCCTTCAGAGGATATTTTTATGATTTTTGAACTTTTAGTGTCTCTACATACCTCTCTTCCATATGCATCCAGGACCCTTGGCTGAGTGCTTATTGACCAGGTATATGTTATCTTGACACATAAATATTGTTCTATTGACATTTCCCATGCTAAAAAAGCCTTCTTTTGCTGTTTAAAATTCACCACACAATGGTGTGGTGTTTGTAGAAAGATGTTAAATAAATAGAAGTGGGAGAAAGAAAGGAAGAAAAATGCTTCGGGCAAAGTTTCCCATCATCTCCTTCCTACTGTAATTATCACCAGAAAGCATACAAAAAACTTGTCTAGAGCAAAATGATTTACCTAACAATGTAAAGTAATAAAAGTCTCATTCTGATTTTCTGATAATAGTCAGTAAGAAGAAAGTCAGCTCCTCAGTATTTTACACTCTTCTCAAGTGTAAATGACAAGATTCAAAAGAGTCAGGATGGATGCATTTGGGAACATTAACCTTATTCCCATCCAGACTCTGTTCTTGCCTGTCTGCAATGTTCCCACTTCCAAGTACGTATTCAGCTATGCTGTTTTCATCAACATCTCTGCTCTCAAGTGCCTCTGTGCTGCAGGGGACAGTTTGCAGTCAAGACAGTTTGCTCAGCAGGACACTGCATATTGTGCTGACCATGGCCTGTCCTCCCTCTTTAAAGAGAAGAGAGAAACATCTGTAAAATAAGCCTGATTTTATGAGGAGCTTGAAGTTATTACTAAGAGAAGCAAGGCAAGAACAGTGAAAAAAGTAGGATAGGTCCAGGAGGGGACATAGGAGAAGAACAAGCCCTGAGTTTCTGCACTTTTTATAGATGCAGAGGGATTACCGTTTAAACGTTGATGTTTGCCAAAGTAAATCAAATATTTACTACAAAAATCACCCGCTTGGGTGGAAAACTGAAGCTCTTCAGAACCAACAATGTGCTTACCTGGAGAAAATGAAGACTTTTTTAAAAGAATCACCCATTTTAAACAAAAGTAACAACCAGACCTTGACACAGCATAGTCAGAGCAATTACACTGCACTGCAACATTTGGAAATAACCCAGGTTTTCCAGCATTTGATTTCTGATGTCGCTCAGCTTTCCACTTGCACATCTAACTGAGCTACAGATACTGCTATAGGTAATGCCAGTAAAACAGGTTGTGTTACATAGTATTCTGATGGGGGTGATTTCTACTTTGTCTTACTGCTTTAGAGAAGATTACCTTGCAAGTGTTTGCTGCAGTGCCTGATTATACCTGACTGAAATATAAAAGAAAAAAAAAAAAGAAAAAAAAAAAAAGAAACCGCATGTCCTTGCCAGGAACCATAATTATCTAAAACCTCTAATTTCAGCGGGTTTCCTTTTATTCACAAAGAGGAATCACACCATCTTATTTTGAATGCTTTTACTGGCAAAAAATAAAACTTATGTGAGTGAAATTCATAGTGGTTTTATGCTTTGAAACAGCCAGACTTCATCAGTTCTGCCCCAGTAATATCTCTGCTGCAGAGAAATTCTTTAGAAACCAGAAGACAGAATATGGAGAAAATCAAATGACTATTGCATAAACATCTTTCTCCTGTTATCCAGAATGGAAGCTGTTCCCACAGATATTGTGTGAATTTTTTCCACCAGCTGGTTTGGTGCAGAAACATCTTGGGGTTTTTGTCTATTTGTGAGAGACCCCAAATTTGACAAGAAAACACACACTAATGAACTTAGAAGAGGCTCAGGTTAAGGATACTTAAACAATAGCTGTAAATCACATGGTTTTCAAGCACTTGAACATCAGGTTAAATGTTATAAGGCTCTGGAAAAGAAAAAGAATTTACAGCTGTTCTTGGATGGTCATTATTTCTTGTAGTTCAGCTTATTTGCTATGTTATGGAGCATGACCATGAAAGCTCTGTTGTTCGTGGTCAAGGAAACAGCTGTGAAGAGCTGGCATATTTTATAACCATTCTTATTGCAGGGTCATACAATAATTTGTGTGAATTACCATCAGAGATGGAAATTTTTTCTTCTCAATAGAGTTGACAGATGTTTTGTCTTTGATCTGCAATAGCCCACATAAGGACGTGATGTTTTGTTGCATTTTGAAAAGGACAAAGAGATCGTGGTGAGATGACTAGTTTAAAGAAATTAAGCTACTGCAGAAGTTCAGTTGTCAAAATGTGTAACAAGAAAAGATTTATTGAAAACTAAAATGCTATTATTTCTACAGCTATAGCAACAGCAACAGCATTAACTGACAACTATATTTCCAAAGTTATCTAACATTTATACCAGGGTTCCATTCCTCTTTTCTTGCATTAGCTTGTCTACCCTCCCACTCCCATCTCCTTTATAAACATGGTTATATTTACTCATCCCTATGCTGCTGCCCCTCCAAGTTGCAGGCTTTCTCCCAGCCTTCCTAAATGTAGGAACTATTACATCTTTGTTTACAAACAAATCCTTGCAGCCCAAGCCATGCCAGCCCTGTCCATCCCAGCTCTTTGCATCCCAGTCAAGACTGCAGCCTCCTGGAGGAATTTCTGGCATTTTGCCTTGCCCAGACCTCCGTATCTCCCCACATGTTAGCCAGATCCCTTCACATCTCCCCAGATCACACCCAAAATCACTATTTCCTACATATCACTGGTGTTTATCCCTTCCTGCTTCCATTTCTCATGCCCCAACAATGACACCAACACCCCCCAACAGAACCGTGCACCTCTGCCACCACCCTACACCTGCGCTGCCCCTCACCACCCTTGCCTTGGTCTTGCACTGATGAGGTTGTCCACTCTCACCTGACTTGAATGCTTTAAATATAAGTATTTTATTTAAAGTATTCACAATGATTTTAAAATATTTTATGATTTAATATACATTAAATTATTATCTTCCAAGCTCTGCCATCAAAATTCCTGAAGTGGCAGACAGAAAAAATATAAAAAGAAGAACTTCTGGCTGTGCACCAGCACAGCCCAGCTAGAATTGTGGTCCTTCTATTTTTCTTGTTTAATGAAGGTTGATGGAACGTGACCCGGTTGTATACACATGAAAACCGTATCTCATTAGTTGATAATATTTACATACGCGTCAAATTGCATAACTTGCATTAATGCACTAAGGAAAGACTTCTATAGTCGTTACAAGATAATGAAGACATGGTGATCTCAGCTAAATCTCTTATAGGAAGACAAAATGAGCCAAAATTAATCTAAACTAAAATATCTGAAGGTTATGTGTCGTGAGAGTTTGAAAAATGTAATGTCCTACAAGCAGTGTCCAGAGAATATAACACGATGAATTTTGAATAGTATTTAGATGCCAAGAAAAGGCAGAGCTCTCTACTTCAAAATGAAAAACAACAAATTACAGATTTGTGTAAATTCTACAGCAATGAGAAGAGTAACAAGATAAATGAGAGGAAATGAATGGCAGGGAAAGAAATTAGTTTCTTAGACCCTTATGGCACAAAGCTTTGCATTAAGTTTTTCTGGTTTACCAGCATTTGTCTGAGATCTGCACACTTTTTATTTTTTATTTTGGCTCCTCCACAACTATTTTGATTGTTTACTTTCTCTGAATTCCTCTATGATACTTTCTGAAGTTTAAGGAATTGTGTGAAGATGTTAACATATGCTGTACAGCACTTTTTCACCACAGTAAAGACTCTGGGCAGAATGTGTGCATGGGGAAGTTTGACGAGCACCCTAGAAGTCTTCTGCCTTTGAAGCTCGCCTTCAGGGATGCCAGGTCCTGACCACAGGAGATGCTCTAGCAGAAGCACTGTCTCACCTGGAACAACCTCACACAAGAAGACATGAGTTTTCCTTGGCCACTTTCACATCCCTCTGTTTCCAGAAACAATGATGAAGGTCCTATTGAAAGCAGAAAAGAGTGCTTTGAAAGCAGTAAGACTGCCCATCTCCAGGCTGGATTGATGACCAGAGAGAAGCAGCAGCCTTACACATTACCACTGCTCAGCATAGTGCATGTTGTACAACTGCCACTACCCCATCTTCACTGCAGCTGCACCCAACCTGGGTAATAGTGTGAAAGCGTGTCAAAGTGGGAGTTTTTCTTCCAGCCAACAGTGATCAAAGGCACCCTTAGGCTACACAACCACTGAAACTCTTCGATACAAAGTGAATGGAAGTATGTAGTACAGACTGAATTCTGTTAACAACCCACAGGGCTGGCACTAGACTGTGCATCAAAAAATATTTGTGTCTAACAAGCAACTGTGTGTGGTAGAACAAACTGTTCTGAAGATCGCCCCATACTTAAATAATTCAGACCTTGGCATACAGCATGGATCTCGGTGTCACATGCACCAATAGTTGCCTTCTCTTACTGCTGCCCTACAAATACGCTGTCATACTGCTGTCTTTTCCTCCGCTAATACTCACGCTTCCAAGCAAAGGTGCCTCTCCTCTTGCTGTCTCCTGCCTAATCCTCACTGTTGGCTTACCCACACCTTATGAAGCAGTGAGAGTGTTTCCATGGAGGTAAACGACATGAGCTCAGAGTAACTGCAGCTGCAAAGGTGGCTACCTTACCTGAAGACTAACACAGTACTGCAAAGACACCTAAAACATTATGCCGATAGTAATAAAATAAGCCTTGGTAATTCTGCACAAGCTAAGCCAGCCAGAAGGATTTTGAGAGGGATTTTCAGTGTTTATAGTCTCATAAATTAATTTTTACTACCTAGGAATAGTATCCTGATTATAGCAAAAAAATCTTGACTAAGGAGTTGTATGGTGCCCTCATAAACCTGTAAAATAACAATGCAAATGCACAAGCATTTTTATTTTTTTGGGGGGGTTAAGTGTATCACAGAATGCTGATGTGTAGAGTGGAATTATGTTCTCAGGAATAAATCTCTGGAATCACCTCTGGATCTATCCACTTATGTCATATTTTATCCATTACAGCAGCATTTGAACACCTTCCAGCTACTTACAATACAAATAACAATCTCTGTCCCCTTTCCCACAATAAGATATCATTCATATTCAGTTCTATGCTAGCAGATTAGTTGGTTTGTGTATCTCATGTCTGTACAGTATATATCACAGCTTGTCCAGTGTCTCTGGGTACAAAGTACAGTAAGTATAATAAGAAATAACAGAAATAATGTAATATATTGTTTGTCTGGTGATATGGTGTGTATAGACAAGCCTGAGGAATTGAATGGGTAAATATTGCGTTTGCTTTTGAAAGTGAGTTTTATTTATCACACCAGCATTTCTTTCATTTTGTAGAGGCAGATTACCATCTCTGCTCCTGAAGATTTCTTCTCACACTGGTTCAGCCCCATGTGCATTTCCTTGTAAGATAAACCCTCCATGAAATACTGGTAGTGAGATTTTGATTTTCACTGTAATTTAATAAAAAGTACTTCATTACTCATTCTATAGGAGTCTCTCTGGAAATATCAAGCTCTCTTTTAACAGGGAGATGTTTCACTTGTAAATCATAGGATACCAAATTAAGAAGATAAAACTGGCAAATAACTTTTAAATCAACAGAGAATAGGTGAATAATTCATAATTAATTATTTGGGAATGAATGCCACCTCAATTTATCATTGAATATTTGCTAAGCCAGTACACGCACTTGTATGCTTTTTAGTGTCTTTAGAGGGTCTCTACTGAACATTGGCCCAATCCATTCCACTATGACTCATATATGGTCAGGTCACTAGTCCTTCATTGACTTCTCTGCAAAAAAAAATGTCTGAAGGATGATGTCCACAATAAACTAAATGTTCAATTTCTTCAGGGATAAAAGAATTAGGAGTCTCAAAGTTTGTGCCTATTACTTCAATGTAACTGGCTATAAACGGTTATGCAATGATTTGTTGAATCTCTGTATGCACAATTTAAAAACAGCTTGATATTATGAATTCTCTGTGTTTAATTTGTGAAAAATGTAATTTCACTTCATACACAGAGTTTCCCTCCCCTCTCTATTGGCTGTTTTATCTCATAATTTTTATTTTGAACTGAAATTCCCAATGATGGTGATTTAGGGCTAAGAGCTGCGCAGTGATGCCACCTTCTGCCAGCAAGTGTCACATAACCTGTTACAGAGACGTTTATCAGCTATTCACTGCTAACTTCCTCACTCATACTCATAACTTTCTTACACATGAAGCATAATAGGAGTATTAACAAGATCCTTCTTCTACCATGGTCACTATGTGCACCATCACACACATCACTTCTGGCTATGTGGTGGGACTGTGTATGTGCATCAAGTCTCCTAGGTGACTTCACATGCACATCTCAGGCCACAGCAAGAAGGCCCTGAGCATGTCAGCTGCAGTAAATAGATTTCATTCCCAGTCTCATGATGAAAAAGCCCACTGAGACTTCAGGAGGGAGAATGACAGGGAAGAGCTGTAAAATCCCAGAAAAAACTTCCAGCCCACTTCAGGCTGTCTTCCCATCTCCAGTCTACTCTACAGACTGCTTGAACTCTTTCAGTCATTAAATTTTTGTCATCCTGTGTTCACACGGAAATTTCATGGGATAGAATGTCCACTATCACACTGGCCAGCTGCTTTCCTAAGCCTAGATTTCAAGAGAGAAGCAACCAAGCAAGGGAGTATTGAGAGGGGACTTGGATCATTTGAGGCCGATTAAAGTTTTAATTGACACAGAGAAATTTGGTCTGAGTAGAGAAGCAGAGGTCTGTCCAGGAGAGGAGGCAGAAAGCTAGCTACATGCCAGAGCAGAGACTCCGGAAGGAGAGGAGTACCATTGCTGCAGGAGGAGGATTGTGGGCACTTCAAGCCCAAGGACAGTTCCGGAGCAAGAAGAAAACTGGAGCACAGGTATATGTGAAGACACTTTGGTTCTGATTTTTTGTGCAAGGTAAAGTAAAGAATCAACACTTTCTGGATGCTTTTTTCTGCATCCCCAGTCAGAGCTCTGAGAAAGAGTGAGCAACTGCATGTGAAGGACACTAAGGGATCACCATTGCTTCTAGCTAGTTCAGGCTTCTAGGCATTAAAGCCCTGTTTCTCAGGAAGATGCCCAGGCTTCACATAAGAAGTTTATAGAAGAGAACAAGAAAACTATACCAGAATTATTCAAGTGGCAGAAAGCTTAAAGGTACACAGGATCATCAGGAGCCAACCCAGCAGTATGATGTGTACCCTGCTTCTTTAAAAAGTTTGGTTCAAAGTTCACATCCTTGAAAACTTCAGGATTCTCAGAATTTACCTGGGACTTAGAGCCAGAACATCTCAGTAAATGCAGTCCAGATAATGAGATCCAGAAGCAGCAATTAATGAATTCTCAAAGCAAAATACATTTGCTTTCCATGTTATAAAACCAGTTTCTGTACAAATACATTTTATTCAGACTTTCAAAAAGTATTTTGAGAGCTTCTGGCACCATTCTATATCAATGTTTGCCATATCCTGAGATTCTCATTCAACTTTTATTCAGTTTGAACCCAGGACTGAGGAGAGAAGAAGAAGTGAAGTCTTCAGGATTTAATGCTCAGTGGGAATTTGTCTCCTGAATCATCACTATCTACATGTTGCATGTAGGCCACTCCTTTGGGCTTGCATGTAACTAGGCTGTCCTGAACAAGCTCCTTTTTCTGATGTGAGAATTCTTGGTAGAGGAAATCTGAGGGATATATCCATTTGTCTGGAGTTTCTGGACTACTGTATGTGAGGAGGCTCCTTAGATTTTGTTGTCTATGCGTAACCCAACTGAACAGCACCTTTTCAGCCAACTCTAGAACTAGATAGGGCTGCTGGAGAAGCAGCATATTGGCTGTAGAACAAATCTCATATGTTCAAGGTGCTTGGGTTTTCCTATATATAAGCAAATCAGTTGTACCCCCATAAACAGTGGATCCTACCTTTCTCAATAGCAGAGGCCTTGCTGTTCATTTACCGTGCTTCTTATGAACACATACTGACACTTCCAAGACTCAGATTTCACCTTTCCTACCCAGAAGCAGAAATCAGCTTCCCATAGATCACCAACAGTAAGACTGCATGGCAAGAGCTAAGAATATACTGAAGGCAAGGTCAATATAACTAACCTCCCTCAGCCCTCACATAGATTTTCTTGAGGAAAGTTGTTTCATTCTTATGCACCCATTTCCAGGGAGACTCCACCGTGATGGATCTGCAGGTACTTCTGCACAAGAACAAACTACACTGAGAGCATTAGCAAATTTTTCTATGAAAAATGTCAACCCAGGAGGTAACTGTACAGAGAAAATGGGTCCAATTCATGACTAGGCAAGTAAAATGAAACACACTGTTGATGCTCAAGATATTTAAAATTTATGAACCTGATTTTTTTTCCATGATTATTCATTCTTGCTGCAACAAATATGTTATTTATTCCCCTAAACTTCAAGTCACTTTGCCTGGTGGTATTTTTTCTCTAAGTTGGCCAAAATATTTGTGTCTGGAGCATTGCAATATCTCTGGCAAAGCCAGTGGAATGGCTTGGCAAATAATGTCTGTGAACACATACAAAAGCTGGAATGAATAAAAAGATGTAAAAAGATGTTGATGTTGGCCTATATACTGGAGGCCAGGTTTCAAGGTCAGCAAGAGGTAAGTGGTTTGTTTGTTCCCCTGGGGTAAGTATTAAGCATCTGAGGCATAGAAGGGAATTAAACCCAGGTGTCTCATTTTCTAAGAAAGTGATGTACTCAGCAAGCTATTTTATAATATGAGGGGGCACATTCATCATGACTTTTTTATTGCCACCTAAAAGAGAGATACATGTTGGGTTTTGAGAGAACAGCAGCAGATAAAAATGTTTTCACACTACTGTTTCTCAACATTCTTCTCACCTACCTTTAAATATGTAGCAGAAACACCTAAGCTTAAGCTAAGGTTTGGTCTAAGGTCAACAGAGGCAGCCATTTCCAGAGAGCTTAGCTCGGATGCTAAAGTAGAACCTGTGTCTCCTGGAGTCGCAGGTCTTCACTCACTATAAAGCAGGTAGAGGCACTTCAGCTGGAAGCTTAAAGATGGTAGAATAAACACCGGTACCAGTACAAAGGCTTTCCAGGTAACTGTCTGGGACACCCAACTGCCTCTCTGGGTTTAAAAGAAAACCTCAGACATACCTTTCAACTTTGGATCCCCACTAGTGGATTAAGTACCTAAAAGTTATGTATTTATGTCTTCTACATCATCTGTCTTTTTTTCCATCTCCCCCCTATTAGTCAACTCCTGAGTCTGTTTTAAGTTTGAATTAATTTTGACCCGTAAGGAACTACCCTGGAAAATCTCAAGAATACTGACACTAAAAAGCCACTTGTAGCTCCTCAGCTACAGCAGATTTAGAAGCAGTTCAGATGTGGCTCTTCCATCAAAGCTGTGCCTCTCAGGGTTGCGCTGGCCCCACAGCTGGTGGGTCATCTAAACACTTGGCTGCTGTAAGAAGCTGCTGTTACTGATTTTGCTGGGTTGCAATCCATCTGTGCACCTACCTCAAGAGCCGTTGCCATCTCTTGTCCTTGTCCAGAGCTTTCTGTAGCTCTTGCAGCAGTGTCACAGGCACTTTGTTGTTCTCAGTCCCATGGAGACTGAGCACTGCATTTGCAGGATCAAGCAGCCTCCCCTTTTTTGGGGCAGGTCAACATTAGCACACACCTAATCTATATTCCGCATGGCTTCTCAGTGCACTTCTAGTCTCAGTTTCAAGAATCTGTGAATAAAGCCTTTTATAGCAGAGGATACAGATAACACAGAGAAAGCCTTTTGCCTCCTCAAAGCCCTCTACTAGCAGGAAGATCAGTCAGCATGCTGTGGTCTCTCTCTGGATTTAGATGCAGCTATGTGTAGAATTATTATTACCTACTATACTGAACACAGCCATTTATAATTGTGGAAATTCAAAAGGTCACGGCAACACCATCAGTGAGGCAGTCTGCAATAAGAACTCAAAGTGAGAGCAAGCTATGGCTCACAGACAAGTCAGCATTAATAGCTGTGGACACAACAGGAAGGTACAAGCAGTAACAGAAGAAAGGAAGAAAACAAGAAAGATGACGGAGGGCAATGATAATAAATCAAACAGCTACAAGGCCTGACAAAGTACATAGCTGAGTGATTTTAACTGAATTCAAAGTGTTATTCAGCAACTCCGTGGCTAACCTCTGGTCAATTGAAGGCTGATTTTTAAGATTATGCAGAATTTAACGTTTGCACAATAATGAACAAATCTGATCCCAAGCCATGGGATCTGCGCAAACCCTTTCCACACATCGATGCCTATTCATGTTGGTGGAATCAGTGTACCCATACCTATTAAGTAGTTCATGATACTTCAAAGACCAATGAAGAAATTCAGTGTGCAAATAAAAAACAATAAAAAACTAAAAATTCTTCTATGAAGGCAGCTGTATCCCTAATATATCGTGCTTGTCAAAGCAGAGAAAATAAAAAAATGCAAAACAAAAAAAATCCCCAAACAAACAAAAAACCCCTGACCCTGTATTAAATTGCTGATTGTTATTTAGTTATTACTTGTCATAAATCATTTGTGAAGTCTTACAACACTAACCTACAACTGAGTGGATTAAATATTAGTTTGGGGCATTAACTTGGATATCATGTGTTTTGTAGACTAAATTCTAATAAGTGGGGGCATGGAATGGAGTGTGTGTATTTCAGTACATCTATGTATGTATCCCATATGCATTTGGGAATCTTTTGAGGCTTAGTAATGTTACAAAAATACAGTACAGGAAAGAGAACAAGAAATCCAGGTACAGTCATGGTTTAACCTACATGCAGTTTGATTCAACGCTTTCTGGGAATCACATTCAGGTGTGAGGAGCTCATATCAAATAGACACTTAGTAAGTGTCAGTAGCACTTAAGCCAGGAGAATTGCTGACAGGATGGAAGCTATGCAGCTTAGACATAACAAGCACAGGATTTACCAGAAGGCTCAGCCCCATCCCACACTGCTGTGGTCACAGCTGTTTGGTTACACAGCACCTCCCTGATGTGCTCAAGGCACTGAGCCTCTCCTTGGATAAAGGAATCAAAACATGGCCTGCATCTTCTGATGTCTTTGTAGTCTTCATTTCTGCTGTGGCCTCTCCACACAATACCTGCTGACTGTCTGCATTTAAGGCACGCCTGACATTATTAATGAGTTTTCTGAATTAAAAATCACTGACAAAAAATGTGAAACAATTCCTTTCTTTTTTCTTTTTTTCTTTTTTTTCTGCACAAGAGAAACAGCACAATGTCATATGTATTTCCTAATTAAAAACTTCAAATGATGCTGCTGTAGAATAATGCCAAAATTAACAAAGGCACGTAAAATAAACTGAATTACTGAAGACCAACAGAATAAAATTCAAAGACAAGATGAAAATGTATCATTATAATGTTTTATTGCTTGTGTACACTGCATAAAATTACCACATAAAATTTTGTTCTAAACCATCATAGGCAGCTATGCCAAATGGTCCTGTGCTGAGCCTCCAGAAATAGAAATTTTAGAATTGGCTGACTGCTCAGTTCTCCACTTTTCAGACTTTGGAAACCTGGATGGTCCAAGGTCCCTTTGTTAGCTCTCTTGAAAAAAGAAGACCTTGTGCCACCTGAAAGCTAAGAGAAGACAGCATATTTTATCAAGCCAGAGGTACAAGAGGCAGGGCTATTTGGCAGATTTTTTATTCCTCCGAAGCAACCAGTTTATACACCCTAGCATCACTGTTTCAGGCAGAGGTTCAGCATTACCATTTCCAATGCTGCCATCTATTGGCTGAGGTGGGTTTGTATATTTTATAGTCTGTTGTCACATTTTTCGTATTAACTTTTTGCACTTTTACTGGTTTTTTTCTCAATGGAATTTATCTGGATAAACATACACACCTGCAATAAGAGCAGCTACCGAGAATTGCCTCAGGCTCCCTTGAAAATCAGTGGAAGAAACTAGCATTTCTGGGGTGTGATTCCCTTCACCCCAAAGTAGTTAACAAATATACATCAGATGAATATACCCACAAAGCATTACTGTGTTTTGCCCGTGGCTATAATGGGATCTGAAGAGTGACTAGCTTAGGTGCAGAGATCACTGTCACACTGTAAGCAAGAACAGAAAGACAGCAGAAGGAACACTACCCCCTTATCTAGCAGGGAAAGTCTTCAGAGATGTTGCTAATTTTTAATTCTTTATCTTGTATCCAGATACAATGAGGCCACAGGTACTGCAGAAGACAGATATTAACTACATCTAACTTTAGATAAGAGTGATGACATTTGGTCAGAAGTCCAGCTCCACTTCATATTTTCTTTGGCAGTAAAATCATCTTTAAGATGTTTCTACTTCTTCCCCCTACTCTGCCTTTGGTAGCCTGTCCACTTCCCTCCTCAGAAAGGATAGCTAAGTAAAAGAAGTCTCACATATAGTTCTGCACACATACACACATACCCCCCAGAAAGGGCTGTCAATCTTTTTCTATAAAGTTTCAGAATTGTAGATCCAGAACTGGACTTCAGTAGGATTTGGTTTAATCCAAAAATAGAATCTGCATCATGGTTGAAAATCTACTACAAATAATTTAATGTTAAATATGATTTTGTCTTAACAAAGCACAAGCAGGGTCAATAATTTCAATGCTCCAGCACTTTAGTCTACAGTTCTAAAGGTGACTTATTTTTGATTATGCTTAAGTCGGTAGAGCAATACTACAATAACACGGTCTTTGAAACGTAACGGCCTACATACAAATTTGCACTAGTTTAACAGAGCCACACATTTGAGTGTGACAGATGTGTACTTCTTGAACAGTGGTACAAGAATAAGAGATCACTTCCTAGTTTCCAAAAGTTACCACCTTTCCAGATCTAATGGCCAGAATGCTCTTTTCAGCTTATGTAAGCAGTAAAGTGTGCTGAAGGTTTAAAATGTACATTTTTTACAAACCTCCATTCATTAGAGTCCTTGCTTCTTAAAGCATAAGTTAATCAAATTAGTTGGCTAATTAATGAATCTGAGTATCTGACAAATGCTCTCTGTCTAGACCGACAGCTGCAAATGCTGTTTCTTATGAGAGAATTTTCCTGCTCTAATAGCTGTTCTAGTCTAACATTTCATTCTCTTTCCTGGAAATATTACCCTATGTTCAGCCAGGTTCGAGACTCATGTTCAGCCACTGGAGCAACACTGAAAGCCACAAGGAACACAGCAACACAAAAAAGTAGTTCAAGAGGGACATGCTGCATTATGGGACGCCATTGATAAAAACTTGTAACTAAAACTAAACCTCCCCTGTGATGCTTCTGGCCCAAAACCTGGGAGGAAAAATCTCATGTTGGAATCAGAAGCCACCCTTTCTTCATCCGCATTAGCTCTGGGAAAGAAACTGCAGGGGTATTCACTTCGTTCTAGACCTAGTTTACATTTTTCATGGGCATGGGGGAAAAAAAAAGGGGGGGGGGGTTTGCAAAAACCCATGCTGCTCGCACACAGTCCCGTGAGAATACTAGCTCAGTAGCACTCCACAGACTGAACAGGAAGTTTAGAAACTAGTTTAGGAAAACGACAATAATCAGAGGACAAGAGTCACAGTCATCAACAGCACAATCATCACCACATCCCACCCAGGTTTTGACTAACAATTCAGTTTGTTGCGTATTGCACATGCCCTAGGGCGGGAGGAGGTAGGAGGTGGCAGGCGGGACTACAGGAGTTCGCACCACTGCCTACAATGGGGCAGCCGCTTCTTGGAGAAGACTCCTTGAGGTGACGGGGACACAGGCTGTCCCCCCGGGGAGCCGGACCCTGCCGGTGCTTCCCCATATCCCCACAAGATGGCGCCGCGGGACCAGAGATGGGCGGGCGGAAGCAGCTGGAGGAAGCTTTGCTAGCCCTGCTCGTTCCCGCCGGAAGGAAGGGAAGGAGGAAGTATCGGAGGAGTTTCCGCTCGGTTTTCTTCGGCTCTCCTTGCTTAGCGGAGCCACAGGCAGCCCGTGTGGGTGTGTGGACATCGGTGCCCCTGCGCAGGCTGCGGCCTAGACCTCCCACCTGGCTGGTCCGCGGCGGGACGGTTGAGGGAGGGGGCAAACCTTGGCGAGCGGTGGCGTGAGCGGGAAGAGAACAGCTCGGGAGGAAGTTTTGCGTTCGAGCTTTGGCGGGGCGGAGAGGTGGTGTGTGTGGCTGGCAACTCGGCTGTACGGGCTCGGGGCTTTTCCTTTCGTTTCCTCTGCAAAATGCTGGCCTCCGGCCTGAGGCCAATTGCAGAGTTTGGGCGAGAGGGGTGCTCCGTGTCCTGGGGGATACGCCGGCGTGAGGTTGGGCTTAAGGGTTTGTTTTTCTGTCAGCCTTTTGATTTGTTTGCCCTATTTGGCAGAGGCAGGAGCTGCTTATGGGTTTTGTGATCTGTAAAGTCACTGACCAGAGTCTGTATGGCGTCTGTGAAACGAGGAAATTAATTTTGCTTTCATAAGCAATAGAGTAGAAGTTTCATCCTCTCAGTCGTTTATAGCTAAACTGCTAAGCCATATATGAAACATAAGCCAATTGAGGCTACTAACAGTTGTGCAGCTCTTAGCACTTTGCTTTTGACCTGTGACTTTTGGCTCAGTTAGCTTTTGGGTTTGTGTCCTGGATCTCAGAGAAGAAAAAGCTTCTTTTTGGGAGAAGCAGAAGATTATTCTGTCTCATCTCTGCTCAGGTCAAAAGGGCTGTAATGCATATGGTAAAGTTTGGTCTGCGTGCTTTGGTCACAGGGCTAGTGGTTAAATGTGGATTGTCCCTGCAATGAATGTAATTTTGTCTTACGTATAGTTTCCCTTCCATTCACAGGAGTTGCTACTACTGGTGTAAAGACACTGCTGTGAAGACATCGTAGTGGTAGGTAGGTCTTCATAGGTCAACTAATTCTCCTGATCAGACGATGACCAGCTGTACCTGTATCCTAAGTGCTGGACAGGTCTTGTATTTTGAGCAACTCACAAACAAGAATGCAGTGCATAGTGTTAGGAATTTAGGAAGATAACTTGTCTTAGGAATCACAGGCTTATCTGTGTGACTAAGTAGGGCACTTCAGTATTAAAGTCATATGCCAGCAATGCACAGTATTAATCTGAAGCACATAGTGTCAAAACACTTTCCAGACATTTCACTTTTCTGGTGGTAATTCTGCACCAAGAGTAAGCACTAGAAGTATAAAATGAAATAGATATTTTTAGGAAGTTGTACACTTTAGGTGCTGTTACATGGCATGTTTTTCTTGCTGGATCCTTCAGATATTTTTAAAGAGTATGTAGTAGGGTGAGTTTAAAAATACACAGCACAAATTGGTGTTTAACACCTTGAATTGTGAAATTTATGAGGTATTGTGGAAACACAATTTTTATAGGTTCAGAAAAATGGCAGTTTGGCTTTAAATTTCAAAACCAGTTTGGAGCTGAAAAAAGTATGTCAGCTGCCACTTGCTGAAATTGGGGCGAATGTACCTGTAAAAGTAATATCTGTATGTGTGCTCTAGTGTTATATTTTACTGGACATCTCTAATCTCTTTGCCAGAAACTGGATTCTGAGTCAGGGACATCTCTGGCCTGACTGAGGAAAGCACTTCTCACAGGCTAAAGAAGCAGGGAAGAAAGCAGCAGTGGGGAAAGGATGTGGGCAGCTGTCTATTCTTTTGGGCATTTCTGATTTAAACATATTTTGCTTTTTGAGGAAAGGTTTATATACTTTTTTTTTTATTGTTGAAATCTGCTGAATTTATGGAAGATTCACATTTGTTTAATAACATCTTGTATTTTTATCTTACTATTGTGTAACAGGTTAATCTTGTTCACATTGGTGTTCTGAATAGCCAAACCCTCCTTGATCCCACATTGGTGTTTCTGGCTGTACCTGTTGCCTCCAGTGTGGCAGCCATGTGGCAGCACTATATCCAACGCACCACAAGAGGGCTTTGCTCCCAGAATATGAGTTACATTACCAAATTATAAAAAACAATGATTCATGGTTGTGTTTCACAATATGACAGACATTGTCTCAACTTCCTTTGACTCACTTTGGGATTAATTGCTGTCATTGCTTTGATCAGATTTATTTATTTTCACTAATGCTTACTTGCCTCAGGTTGGTAAGGAGACAGATGTGCTTTGATTTAAGGGGAGTACATCTGTATTTAATTATCAGTGAGGAAATATTTTAAAACTGAGGAAAGGAAGTAATAAGATTTATTTTAAAAGTAACTTTTTCATCATTAATGGTCAGCATAGGTAAACAAATCTCTTACTCATTTTAAAGTCTACATTTGCTAGAGAGTTTCAAATGTTCAGTTGCGTCCGTATTTTGTTTTTTAAAGTGTAAATTATAGAAGTAGAATTATCAACACATTTTGTGCTTCTTGTAATGTTTCACATTTTATGTAGTTTGTTTTGGAAGAGTAATTCAGCTGAAAATTTAGTGTTTAATGTTTCTGTGTTTGACAAAACAGGTTTTTCATATTTGGTAAATTAATATAGTTGGATAGTTTTGCCAGAGTTTTTCCTCTCCTTCTCCTTTAGAGACTATGTATTAATACAAAATATCAAAATTCACCACGTATTTTTATATTAAGCTTCAACCCTGATTTCTGTTCATGCTGAAGCTGGTTCAAAGAATCTTTTGTCAGGTAGGAATTACAAGTGAACAGGAAAATAAAACACACTTACTTTTTCTAAAGTGGAAAATGGAAGAATCAGCTACCATGGACTTAGGTTATTAAGTATGAGGAAAAAGATATTATGACAACCTTGACAGTACCCAGATGTATATAGGGAAGGGACAAAAGTTACATGTGTATGTCATGGGAGTGAAGTTTTAAAGAGGGCTAGCATGGGAAATGAGATGTTTGAAATGAGCAAAGAGGGGTATCACAAGAGTCTTTTATGTATGTGTGTTTCAAGTGTTACAAGTCACCACAGTGTTTTACAGTGACCTCAGCACTAGGTTTTCTTCTTCCTCCAAGCAAGCAGGATAGAATTCAGTGAACTTGCACACTTTGGTTGCCTAGCGTCTGATTCTGCAATCCTTAGCTGCATAAGTCATCCCATTGATTGTAAGGGGACCGCTCATGTATGTAGGTTTTCTTGTAGATAGGTTGGTGTGACCAAGGGTGTATGGGTTTGAGCATAGTGTAGGCTTTGCAAAGGATGATAATTTGCCTTTGGAGTAGCAGCATGATTTGCATTTTCTTTGAATGTGGCTCATCCTTATTCTTCTTCCATGCGGCATGGCTTGTCTTAGAGACAAACTGTTATTTAATCAGTTCAGACAGAACACAACTGGTGTATATACTAAATTCATATGCATTTTGAAAAATCCTAGTTTTAAACTGGTAAAAATCTGCAACTGTTGTAAGTGCTATCTTGGCTATATTCCAGTGTTGCTGGAAATCACATTTGACTGTGTCTTAGGGTAACAGTGGAAGTTTAGTGTACTGAGTTTCTGTTACCTTTCACTATCACTCACCTGACATAAAGTTCAAATCAAGGCTGAGAGTGTCAGGAGGAATATGTGGATGAAGCAGCTAACATCTTAATAAAATAATTGTCAGGTAGGGAGGAAATTCAGATTTTCAGTGATTCCTCTTGGTAAATCACACTGAAAATGATGGTAATTATAAATCCTGCCTGGTGGTTATAGATAGCTTGTTTTCCATCTCTTCCCTTACCAAGAAGAGAGATAAAGCAAAAGAAGCTACTGTAGGTGGTTATAAGTGCACCACAGATTTGAATAGAGTCAAGATGATGTCCTGGTTTCAGCCTGTTTTAATCATTTTATAGTAATTGCTTCCTTTATATATGTCCCTGAGCAGACACCACTAAAAGGTGAGAACAGTGCGTTTTGTTAAAGTTTCTTTTTTTTTGTTCAGCATTTGGAAAATAAGGGTTGTAAAAGTATAGAGTGCGTGAGAAAATAGAAAATGGTAATAGTGGGGGCAGGAAGGAAGCTTTCAGTCACAGCATTTTAGGCTGCACAGTGTAGAAGGTTCCCTTTTTACCTTCTTATTGTAGTGGGGAATTTTAAAATCTGGGACTTTTTACTGATGCTAGTCAAAAACTATAAATAAGAGACTTCAACAAGTCACAACGGAGGAGGGATATTTAATAGCTGTACGCCATAGTATCCAAGTTTAACAAAAATATATTCAGTGCTTGTGACCATTTTAATACGTATATTTTCATGAATTTAAAAGTTACTGTTCTCTCCTCTAGTTCACCTTGATTACCAGAACAAACTCCACAAGAGATGGTAAGTGTTCTTTATGGGTTTCTATGTAAGAACTTAGTCACTTTTTATATACAAAATGTATATAAACACTTATTGAACTGTCAGTGCAGACATGTAAAAAGTAGATGTGAAAGTAGCTAAATTGCTCTAGAAATAGAATTCAGAATGTAACAGTGGATGATTTGTCTACTCCTGGGAAGACTCCAGAGACATAACAGGAAAATAACAGAGGACTCTGATCATTTGCCTTAGATTTATAGCTTTTGTTTCCTTGAGGAAATCTCTTATTTCCATTTATTCTGCAGCTGAAAAAGCACAGACACAGAACTAAGTTAAACTTTAAAGTGTTCCTTTCCCTTTTCCACCCTGATCTAAAACATTTCTGTAATTTCTTTTTTAACAGATGTATTTTTAAAATTCAAATGTAAAAGGGATTTCAAGGGTCACTTGCAACAAAAAAGCCACAAAAAGTAGTTGGACAGGCACCAGCATCACAGTTCTGTCTACATGAACTGGCTTTTTGTCTTCTTTTCCCTTAAATTAACAACTGGAGCTAGTCAGCTAGACGAATCAGCCAGCTGGATTCCACAGCTTTCAGTAAAGTCATGAAGGCCCTTTTTAGAAACATTTATAGATAATTTTTGATATTTAAAAGAATATGTTGTCTTCTTTGGAAATACATAGAATGTAGGAGACACTTGCTTTTGTCAAACTTCATGATGTTTCAAAAACTGGTTTTTTTAAGTACTGGGAAAAATAGAATGTTCTGAAAGTAACCTGCAAATGTATCAGATTTGACACTGGGACACTGTCTGACTGCTGAAGGATGAGGAGTCAGTGTGGCATTCTTAATCAGAGCAAGAACAGTAAATAAAATGGTGTTCTTCCTAGCTTTTAGGTGGCTGGATGATTAAAAATTAAGAAATTCCATATGGAAGGCAGATGCTTTTCTTGCACCCACTCATGTTAAGAATAAATATTCCGAAATGCATGGTCTCGTAGCAGTGCAATGTTAAACCAAGAGGAGAATCAGAATGAAGTTTCACCTCCATGAATTGTTGCTTTTCAGGAAAGATAATTTGTCTAGACTTTTAAATCACGTAGCTGAGTTGCACGGCCCTTCACAAACAGGGTGCAATGTTTGATCAGAAATATCCTAAAGAATGCAAGTTTGTTGTCATGCATTTTCTTTATAGACTCTGTTAGCTGGAGGAATTTTGTTTCTGAGAGTGCTTCCCAATGACCTTAAAAAGAGATTGTATTTATAGGTCTCTTATGGTATAACAAGCTAAATTTCACAAAAAGAGGGGAAACATGAAAGTTACAATTATTATTCTAAATTCTCTAGCATTTACATTATTGCCTGAGAACCAGAAATTGAAAATACATGTAAGTAAATGAAATTAACCTCTCTTGAAATTGTTGGCATTAAATAGAAGGTATTTCTTAGGGAGGTTTTTTCCGTTTTGTTTTGGAATTATTTTTTCCCAGAAAAATTATTCCTTTAAGGCTACAGAAAGATGCCAGTGTAGATCAAGAAAACACACTTGAAGATTTTTGTCTTGTATGCCTTTTTTTAAAAAAACAAACAAAAAAAAACAACTAAGCTAATAAAGAACTGTAAATGTCACATTCGTATCTGAAAACCTCAGCTAAATCTCGCCTTAGTTTTGAGTGTTTGCCAAAGCATGGCTTAATTAAAATTCTTTCAATTTAAAGTACAGGCATTCTGGTTTGGCCCAGATAAAAGATTTTCTATGGAAATTAAGAGGTGAGGGGAATTAAAAAAGAAATTTATTATACTTGTTCTAGGCTCTAGTTTACTTTATGGCTTTCTTTTAAGATACCTTATTATCCCCTCATTTTGAAAGTAGGATGAGGGTGGAGATGAAACGGCATGCACAAAGGGGGCTTAATGCTAGAGGAACTGTGGGGCTTTGTAGTCGCTGGTGAAATCTGAACAGCATGAAACTTTTTTTTTTTTCAGGAAAACTAAGATTAGCTGGAAGACAGGAGAAGGTGTGTTACAATATGCTTCGTTCTATAGAACCATTTTTCCATGTACTTTATCAGTGGTACTTTATTACCCCTTTTCATATGTTGGTTGCTGATGAGTACAAAAGGGAGATTTACTGGCAGCTTGCACTTGACTAAATACAGTCTTGTTTTTGATCGAGGCCATGATGGATATATGAGCTTGGCTGAATTGCCATTTGACCTTTTCTGAGAAACTTATTTTGGCAGGCAGATGGAGGAAATATGTTACTGGATAAAATGAATGCCTTTGTTTAATATGGAGGAATTTTAATCTCTTGTGTTTTCTGTCTGCGGATTTGGAAATCAGGTGTAGGTTGTAACACATACACCTTGGAATGATTCAGTTCTTACAACTCACATGAGCAGCTAAGGAATTGTGGAATATGTCCACACAGCATATCCTGTAAAAAGAACCAATTCCCACTGTAGTAGCACAAACACTTGAAAAATACCTTCTGGAGACTACAAATTTCTGTTGCTGATTCTTCACTGGTAGTTGTGTTTATGCAAAACCAATTTCCTGTAATAGTAATAAAGTGTAGTGCAGTTGTACTGTGTTAATACTTGTCCTCTTTCAGACCTGTGTGGTTTACCATAGGAAAAGGATGATTATTGATTAAAAGGCAGACTTTGTGCGTGTGTTTACAGTGTTTCCTCTCCTCAATTACTGTTTGTTTTCTTTCTTTTTGGTGTTCTTTCCCTCTCCCCATGTTTTGGCCACAGGAAGACACTGAGCCATGGTATTCTCGGCAAGTGTACGCAAAATACTGGAAGCACTACGACTTAGCCATGCGCTGGATGCGTAGACACCAGCGAGCCTACAGGAAAGCCATGGAGTCCTTTTATCACCTACCGTGGTATCTTCCTGCAGCCTTTCCAACCAGTCACTACTCAGATTGGGATGGGAATGACCTCCCACATACCCAAAGCTATTCTTCCAGCTCTAGGCCAAGTGGCAGAGGTGTGTACCAGAGGGTTGCTCAACAATATGCAGATGCTCACCAAGAGAGGGAGGATGCTGACTGGGATTCTGAAATGGAGGAGGACTCTGAGTCTGAAGGGGAGATAGAATATGACTTGAGTAACATGGAGATCACGGAGGAGCTTCGCCAGTTTTTTGCACAGACAGAGGCACACAGGGAAGAACTGCGTAAGTCAATGCTTGTTCTATGTTTTCTGGTTCTTGGTGGTCATAACATTGAATGATGGATGGTTTCAGCACTTACAGGTTTGTAAGAATTCACAGAAATAGGTACTGGAATGGAGCAAGCCAAAGAGAATGAAGTAGGGAAAGCTGATGGGTGCAGTTGAGTACCATGTATTACAAATAAGTTTCAGAAAATGTTTGAAGGTGTTTTGGTACGAGGGAGAGAAAATTATGACTGCAAAGAGGAGAATAACACGTTTGTTCAGAATATATTCTTCTTCAGTGCTGAAGGAAAAACTCCAGAATTTTTATAGTTAAATCTAGTTAATATGCTACATGTTTGAGAAGGGAACCCAAAGGAAGTGCTTTACTACCTCTTTGAACCCTAGAGTAAAACCTCAATGTATTTTAATACATGGAGCGTCCATTTTGTTTGTTATTCTTTGGCTAACCCAACAGTAAAATTTCATGACCTTTTTCTTCTCCCTCTGCATCCCTAGGGTACTCTTCATTCTGTACTATACCACAAGTTTCTCTTTGTTTTACATCTTGATCTGGACCCAAGTCCTTAAGCAGGGAATGTAAGCCAAAGACTTAAGAATTTTCTCAGGTCTTAATCCTCAGAGGTATTGGTCATCTTTGTTTCTATGAAATCCTTAAAAGACATAAAAATTATGCAGTACTTTATTGACACATTACTGCATATACAAATGTTGCAGGCACATTTATTATCTGTTTTAAGAAAGCAGCATGATGAAGATAACTTCCACATGACTCCAGTAGGAAATACACAGAATGAATGATTAATAGAGCTTTCTCTGGAAGAGGGAGATGTTCTAAAAATGCATAATAAACGCAGTGATGGGGAGGGAGAGATAAAAATTGTGTTGTTTTAAATTCTTTGATCAGAGGGTATCTGGTGAGCTGAAACACCTCAGCTTAACTTCACACCTCCCATCAGTATGATCTTAAGGAGCTCAGTGTTAGTGCCTGATGTGCATCCGTTTCTCATCATGCTTTCACAGTATCAGCTTGGTGTTCTCTGTTGAAATGTTCCTTTAATGAGGTACATAATGTTTTAAGATGCTTTTTTGTGTCTGGAAATGCAGTTTATTTTCTTTGGCTTTATGTTATCTTTATGGTTACTAGTGTTTAAAGGTACGCAAATGATTGAAGTGGTATCCTTGAAATTGGGAAATCTGGCCTCAGAGATGTTCTCTATTGCAAATATCCTAGATGACCTTGATATAGCTATTTAATCCCTTCCTGACCCCTCACTGGCTGCCCTTGCTAAAAATATGATTTGATTCTATATGATGAGCAGATGAATTGGGAAAAGGTTTGTGACTCAGAATACAGATTTTACTTTTGTTCCTTCCACCACAGTGGTACCTGGAGCCTTTTGGAATAATTAGGTCTCTGCTGCATGCCAAGTAGTAGCCTAGTTCTGTGTAAGCGTAATTCCATTCACTTCAGCGGCACCATTTCAGATCTTCATGCAAATTTAAGCCGAATCTGGTCTTTAGCTACTACTTGCTTCAGTTTCATTAGTAGTTTCCTTGCTAAAATGAGGTTAGTAATAATAATCTGTAGTTCCTCAAAGCATGAAAAAGTAAGCAAGTACTTGATTTCATTGAAATTTTAAAGTGCTGTGGAGCTCTTGGGTGAACAGTGCTATCTAAATGCTAAATTTTGTGAGTAGGAAAAAATACGATATGATCTTGTTCAGAAATAATTTTTTTCTTGCATGGTAAGGGAAAAGGAAAATAGAATGAAACAGATTTTTCTAATTCTGTTAAAGTTTCTCAGAAGAAACATAAGCAGCAGGAGGAGAGGAAAATCATTGTTTACCTGATGGCATGGAAATGAGCTGGTATGGCAGACATGTTGAAGGCAGTAGCACTCTACTTCAGGAGGTAGTATTATTAATTTTCTTGGGTGCTGTTTCTGAACAAAATGAAATTTGGGGTTCATTAAGCTGCAATCCATAACAATGCTGTCATGTTATATCTTTCATACTGTGCTGAAGAATGATTGTCATTCTGTATCAGTGCTCAAGAAGATGAAGATAATGCATCTACAAAAGAAACCCACAGTTACTTAAGTAACTGCCTTTTCCTGTTAATCCCCAACTGTATGTCCTGAGCTGCTCTCCCTAGCTTAGGAGAAGATTTGTAGAGAAACTTGGGCACTAAAAAGCTGAATAACACCTGAAATTTAGGCATCCATGTCCAGCAGAGACATTTGTAATGGTAAGAGTTTTAAATTTTCTTTATGAACTGGAAAATAATGTTCAGGTATGTCAGAGTGGAATACCAATAGTGACTTTAGTGATCAGAAGTATAAGTCAGCTGTTAAGGAAGGTTAAGGGGAGGGCTGTCTCTCATGTTTTCTTTCTCTGGCATAAATAAGGGGCTATAGGTGGAGTTCACAGCCTTTGACTCCTGCACCTTGACATGCACTTGGGAGAGGACACCTGGCTTGCTCTTCTTTTAAAATGAATACCATGCAACTTTGCTACATGTTTGTTGGCAGTTTACTGAAGTGTGAGACACATGGGAAAAGAAGAGCAGTGGGACAAATAGAAAGGGGAATTTGGCACGTAAGGAAGGGGATGCTAGTACAGAGGAGTGGAGGTCTAAGATGACTTCCATGGGTCTGGTGTTTTTTCAAGCCCTGCAAAATTAGGAAATGCTGTGTTAGCATTAATACAGTTATTTGAATATGCATAACGAGAGTCTTGATTTCCCAAGTAAGATATAGCTGGTTCCCACACTTCATCCATGTCTCATCAACATGTAGAAGGATAATCAAAAGGACTGAAACAAATCCTAGCTGATTACAGGCTCTTCACTTCTAATGCTTGATCTAGATTCTGCTAGAGGTGATCACAGACACCAGGGGCTAAGATCTTGCAAACTGTAACTGTGGAAGATTTACTCAGGCCTGAGATGTAGGTGGGAAAGACATTTGTGTCTGGATGGTGACATGCAAGTGTTAATGCTAATTGTAAAGGAAAGAGTTTCAAAGAAAAGGAAAGAGTTTCAAAGAAAGCTGTCCCGTCAGACTAGCCAAAGAGGAAAACTTCAGGTTTATTTCGTTTTTCAGTAACTGCCACAAACTAAGAACTAGCAGATTCCTCACTTCTGTAGCGATTTTGGTTTTGGTTTTTTTTTGTTCTGTTTTCACAGTGGGCATTTGCAGTGGTTGGCTGACTTGCACAGTAAAGCCTTTGAAACTGGCAAACTAGGAGCCTTGCTGCATGATTTAACACTTCAGCAGTGATACAGTTGTTCACAACCAGCCTCTTCTAAAACAATCTACTTTTTGTCTTTGAATTCATATCAAATTCTTACTAGTTTTTAGGTTCATGTCATGTATTGCAGTCAAGTTATGTGTTCCTGGAATGCCGCGAAGTAGTTGGGAGTGTTTTGCTGAGGCTGTATGAACTCAGGCACATTAATGCAATACAAACTTATCATGTATTCTAGATATATAGTGCATTTGGTTATAATGTAATGCCCTACAGACAGTTTAGGTTTCTCTGCAGTTGTTTCTTCATATGCAATTGTAATTATGTAGTGATTCTGTTTTTTAGGGGGATTTCATGTCACGTTAGTCTGTTGTTCTAGTTCTTCATGTAACTGGTGATCCTAATATACTGTGCTTCTTGGGGATGTTTTTAGTTCCATTTAAAAATCTTCCCTCTGGCCATTGAAATGCATGAAGTTATTTCTGGGTTACCATACCTGGCAGACCTAGATAGTGTACTGAATTCTCCAAACATCCTAGGTGTGAAGAACAGAATACAGTAAGTTACCTTTTTATATTTGCAAGAATTAAGAGGACAAAAACCAAGAAAGGAAGATGCACAAGCCCAGCAAATCTGTAAATTATCTAATTGCACGTATTTATTACACTATTAAATTTAGCCTTTGAAACATGTAGTTTGTCCTTATGCAGTTTTAATTTGTTCCCTTTTTACATATAAGAGAAAGTGACTTCTGTAATTGAGTGAGTACAGTATTGCAAGTACATTAGGAACCATTCTGTAGTAGTCAGCAGGCAATGAGACAGTGTCCTTTATTTAAAAACAAAGAAAAGCAAAGGAAAGTACCATCATGTCAGTTCATTACTGAAGGATAATAGTCTGCCAATTGTTAATGCTGTGACTAGCTTTTTCCATTAAAGCCCCTGTTTGTATTGCCCACACATACCCTCCAGCTTTTCCCAAAATAATGTTGTCTCAACTTACAATTTTCATGCCAGATGGAAAACCTTTAAAAAAAATTGAAAGGAAATGGTGAATGAAGATGTTTGTTTCAAATCTGCAATTTGTAGGTTTTTTCCCTTGGGTTTCTTTTTCTCTGAGAGATGACAGTTGTCACTGCCTCTTCCGTGAAAAGAGAGTAATGGAATTTTCCATGTTTTGAAACTTATACCAGATCCATGAAGCTTTTGGTTTTGTTTAAGGCCTGTGTGCTTCCTTGGAAAACAGACTTTGATTGAGGTTTTTTGCCACCGTGTTTTCCATCTTTCGTTCACTTCTCACTGTTCTTCATCTGGTTTTCTCTCCATCAGACTGTAATTCAGATCCTTAGTCTTGGTCACCAGCATGTCTTTTGTTTCTTCTTCCCTACACTAAACTTTCAAAACAGTGTGCATGGTGAAGTTACAAATGTCTGCTCAACTTCCTTGGCTTTGTCAGCCTTGGTTGTCACATGAACTTTTACCACTGTCTTTAGAAGTTGAATTGCTGAAGCTTCTGAAGAAATGCTTGTGAAGTAAGAGTGTTGTCTGCAGTACGTGTGGGCATTTGGGAGATGCTTCTGAACCATGTTCATCTATGAACTGAAGGAGAAATGTGAAAGGTTTTCCTTTTATAGCATATCTCTGCTTTTGATGATTGAACCTTTTATTGTGTAGCAGCAGAATCTTCTCAAGCGCACACACTGTGTCCAGTGTAAAGGCTGTGTTATTTGGTACTGGAAGCCAAGAGCTGGGAAAAAAAAAAAAAAAAAAAAAAAGCCTTCTTACTAGAGAAACAAGGAAAAGTGCCACAATTTTTACTGTTTTAATACTGAAAACTAATCTGCACTTGCAAAAATAGAGGGTCTGAATTGCATTTGGAGAGTAACAGTTGGCATAGTTTTATATCTGTTTCGTAAGAAATGTTACCTCTGTACTAAGAGTATCAATTTGAGAATTCAGCCGTTCCTAGAATATGTGATAGTCAAGAAAATGTCCTTGGAACTCATACTAGGAACAGAATTAGAGCTTAGGAGAATGTATAGGTTTGCTATGTGGACCTGTGTCTTTCCTATCAATCCAACACATGTTGTAACAAATGGACATTATGCTGTACTTGCCACTACAGGAATTAGTGGAAGAGAGACACCAGAAAGCTTGAGGTGCTGCTGAGGAAACTGTGCTTTTTGTATCACTGGACCAGAGACAGCTGGAAATGGATATCCTCTGCTGAATCTCAGCAGACTTGTGTAAGGGTTAATACACAGAACTGGAAATTATATGTGAAATTTTTCTTATTCGTTATGTGCCTCTGGCTGAAACTTTTTGACAGTGTTGGCAACCCCTGAAACTATGCAAGTGCAAGGCCAGGCTTGTTATCTTCTGCTAAGAGATGCTTCAGTTTTCAGCTTCCAGGTGGCATCTGAAGATGCTGTGGACCACGCTCCTGTGCGTGCACGCAGCCTGGACCTTTTGGTAGAGATGGGGCCTGGAATCATAGAATCATAGAATAGTTAGGGTTGGAAAGGACTTTAAGATCATCTAGTTCCAACCCCCCTGCCATGGGCAGGGACACCCCACACTAAACCATGCCACCCAAGGCCTCATCCAACCTGGCCTTGAACACCGCCAAGGATGGAGCATTCACAACCGCCCTGGGCAACCCATTCCAGTGCCTCACCACCCTCTCAGTAAAGAATTTCCTCCTTATATCCAATCTAAACTTCCCCTGTTTAAGTTTGAACCCGTTACCCCTTGTCCTGTCACTACAGTCCCTGATGAAGAGTCCCTCCCCAGCATCCTTGTAGGCCCCGTTCAGATACTGGAAGGCTGCTATGAGGTCTCCACGCAGCCTCCTCTTCTCCAGGCTCAACAGTCCCAACTTTCTCAGCCTGTCTCCATACGGGAGGTGCTCCAGTCCCCTGATCATCCTCGTGGCCCTCCTCTGGACTTGTTCCAACAGTTCCATGTCCTTTTTATGTTGAGGACACCAGAACTGCACACAATACTCCAAGTGAGGTCTCACGAGAGCAGAGTAGAGAGGCAGGATCACCTCCTTCGACCTGCTGGTCACGCTCCTCTTGATGCAGCCCAGGATACAGTTGGCTTTCTGGGCTGCGAGGGCACACTGAAGCCAGTTCATGTTCAGTTTCTCATCGACCAACACCCCCAAGTCCTTCTCTTCAGGGCTGCTCTGAATCTCTTCCCTGCCCAACCTGTAGCTGTGCCTGGGATTGCTCTGACCCAGGTGTAGGACCTTGCACTTAGCTTGATTGAACTTCATAAGGTTGGCATCAGCCCACCTCACAAGCGTGTCAAGGTCCCTCTGGATGGCATCCCTTCCCTGCAGCGTACCAACCAAACCACACAGCTTGGTGTCATCGGCAAACTTGCTGAAGGCGCACTTAATCCCACTGTCCATGTCACCAAGAAAGATGTTGAACAAGATTGGTCCCAACACCGATCCCTGAGGGACACCACTCGTTACCGATCTCCAGCTGGAGATCGAGCCATTGACCACAACCCTTTGCATGTGGCCCTCCAGCCAGTTCTTTATCCACCGAGTGGTCCACCCATCAAATTGATGTCTCTCCAATTTAGAGACAAGGATGTCATGTGGGACAGTGTCAAACGCTTTGCACAAGTCCAGGTAGATGACGTCAACTGCTCTGCCCCTGTCCATCAGTTTCGTAGCCCCATCATAGAAGGCCACCAAATTGGTCAGGCAGGATTTCCTCTTGGTGAAGCCATGCTGGCTGTCACCAACCACCTCCTTGGTTTTCATGTGCCTTAGCATGCCTTCCAGGAGAATCTGCTCCAAGAGTTTGCCAGGCACAGAGGTGAGACTGACAGGTCTGTAATTCCCCGGGTCATCCATTTTCCCCTTCTTGAAAATGGGGATTATATTTCCATTTTTCCAGTCATTGCGACCTTCACCTGACTGCCATGACTTTTCAAATATGATGGCCAGTGGCTTAGCAACTTCATTTGCCAGCTCCTTCAGGACCCGCAGATGGATCAGACCTTCCTAAGCATGCTGTGGATTTCTGGTATTTGACTTGCAGCAGGTTCATAGCTAGGAGCATGGGAAAAGAAGCTTATGTGGTTCAGTGCAGCTGTAGCGTAGACATTGCTTTAAGAGGAATGCCAGGATGTCAAACACCCTCTATTGCCTCTTACATTTGATGGAAATGAAGAGTACTGTCTTAATATGTATTAAGCTTTGGAAACCTGTGTTGGAAATTATGGCCCTTTATATGTCTGTCTAGTGTGTTTCTGTTACTATAGTGGAGATAGTGCATACCACAGATGGCTTGTTGAGAGTTTCAATTTCTTCACATTTATAAGGGATTTTGGGTACCTTAGCAGGAAGTAAGCGAAAGTCTCAAGTGGTAAAAGAATGAACAATATGATCGGAGAAGAATTGTTCATTCCAGACCTTTTGCTTAACATTTAAGTTAGATGTCATCCCTGTGACCAGAACACATTGTGTCAACATCATCTTTGCTGATCAAATATGGGATTTGAGCTGCTCTTTCTCCCAGAGAACTGTTATCTTTAAGTTATTCACGAGGCAGTAAGAGAAGTCTGATAATCTTGTATTGCTGCTGCTCTTAGTGAATCTGTGGTAAAACTACTTATGACTGGACTTCTGTAACCTGTCTTGAGGGTATGGGAATGAGATGTGCAGGACAGAGGCAGATCATTGCTCCTCTCAGCTGCCCTGTTCCTCACCATCCATGTGCTAGATCTGCTTTCGATAGCTGTGTCTTGATAGTTGCTGGTCTCAGGAAGATCCTGTGGAAACAGGTCAGTGGCTTGCTGTGATGAATTAGCTATTGAAACTTTCTCTTTACAAAGAAAATACATGCAGTAACTCAGTTTTAGGTCAAGCAAGCAGAGTGTCAGCACCTGGTTTATGTCCATGCAGTTTCCAAGGTTTGAGGGCATTGCTGTGATGTACCTGGGCTTTGGCAAAGAACTACCAGGTAGATGCCAGGGCTGAGATGCCACATGTAGAACAGGGCATTCTTCCCTGGTCTTGTAAGAGCAAAACCAGCTTTCAGAATGCTGTTATGGAATATTGCTTCACATGGGAACAGTTTGGTGCGGGAAGATGCAGACACTACTTAAACTCAGAACTTGTGCTGGTAATTTTTTGAAGGCAGGTCTTCCTGCTTACTTATGCCGTTAGCATCTGCAGCTGCTCTGAATGGCTTCTCTACTTCTCTCCATTCTTTGTCCCTGCAGGGGAGCCTGTGAAAGCAGCTGCAGCTGCTGCGGAAAAGAGCAGGTGAGACCATGCTGACAGACACAGCTCTAGGGAAAAGTGGCATAAAAGCTGCTCTGTGCTAATCAATCAGCTTGGGCAGTCTGTCTTTACATTTTATGCACTTTCCCATTTACCTTAAAATTCCTCGGTTACTGGTTCCATCTAAGTGCCACATGGAGCATTTCTGCATCTCTGAATGATTTTACTTAGGAGACAGGGAGAGAGCTCTTGTCTCAGTTCTGTGCTGATAAATTTGAATTCATTCACCTTTAACATAGTACTCTCAACCCTATAAGTGGAAACTGATCGTGTGGGCTGTGAATTAAGCATTTTCTAACACAACCTTTTTTGTATCTACCTGGGGGATCTGCTTCTGTACCAAGAATGTTTAAAGTTTCAGCACTGGAGTAATTGTGAAAAACCGGTGCCGAAGACAAGGGTGGAAATGCATGTATCATGTATTGTGTGCTTTCTGTGCTCTTTATCTACAAAATCTGCTCAGAATCTACAACAGAGCAGAGCAGCAAAATATCTCAAGTGTTACACATTTTAGATGTATCTGTTATAAAGTCAACTTGTGCAGATTTGCTTGGAGACACAACATTTACCCCTGTTAATTTTATTGGGTGTTGTTAATACCAAGACTTCAAAGGCATCATTTACTTTTCAACATCTCTCACTGTATCTCAGTTTTATCAGAAGCATACAGATGGAATTCACATCCCTTGTCATTTGGGAGATGTGAGTGCTGCGGAGGCAGAAACTGAGAGTTCAGAGACTTCTGTCTGCCTGGGTCTTTTTGAAGCTAATTTCCTCGCATGCTCAAAATCAAGTGAGAGAGACAGACAGAGGCTGTTAGGCTCCCCATCTCAGACTTGGGTGGCCTTAACAGACTTCCATCATGACCTTGGACATGCCATTTGGGGCTAGATCCATAAAAGCTTGCAACAGAGGTAGAATTTAGAAACAGATGTCCAAAATAATAATCTTTCTCTTCCAACCATGCCTTCCAGGAAGAAGGGAGACAGTAATTTGTAGCCAAAGGATGGTGCATCTTAAACTCCAGGGTGCAAGGGGACATTGTCAGTGTTGTCTTTTCCAGTGGCTGTGTTAAGCACCTGTCCTACCTTGTGATGTGATCTGCTATGAAGCCCATATCTAGGAATTTAAAGCGCTGTCCTGCACTAGGAATTTGTGTCCATTTTATTTTTATTTGGACCTGTACTAGTGTCGTGGTTTAAGCCACTAGAGGAGTGATAGCACTTCCCTTTCTATCAGGAAAGTAGAGAAGGTTGATATGACAACGCACCAAGAAATACTTGTGCTGCAGCCATATGAATTATTCAGTATAGATTGGAGGCCAATAGCAATTATAACACCAATGAACAGCTGGATCAAAGTACCCAAACCTGTTGGTTTGGCCACCAAAGCTTCTCCCTGATATTTTCAAGGACATACGTCTAAGTTGTCATAACACTGCTCTGCAGTACACTGAAATCATGGAGGCAATGTAAAACGGAAAATCTGAAATGGATATTTGTACTGCAATTAGGTTTGTACTAAATAAACAGCATGAGTTACACTATTGATTGCTGCTGTTCACATTTAGCTGGATAAGAATCTTGTGAGTTTAATTTCATTTGTAACTGTTGAAGTGGTGGTTGTTGAGCTAAAAGTCAGCTCTCAGTTCATAGTAATTGGAGAAACTCTGCCAAGGAATGTACATCTCCAAAGATCATGCTGGGCCACAATTTTAATATTGTTCTTCATATACTAGCAAGCCAATGCCGCTGTTCTCCCACTCTGCACAAAACTTGCAAAGCACCTTTCGTATCTAGAAGGTCTGCAGTTTCTGATGTGGTTGCTAAGCAGAAGGGTTGGAAGACTCACTTGAAAATTCATCTCTTGTCATTGCTTTGGGCTTTTTGGCCACTGGTATGGTGGGAAGGAACCTGAAAATCTGTAGAAGAGTCCAGACTATGGAGACTGCATCATGTGTAACGTGTTGGTGGAGGAGGTGTTGAGGTAGTAGATGGCAGAGCATCTGGATGACTTCAGAAAAGTGCAAGAAGTATCTGCCTTTTTCTGATCTCTCAATTTCTCAGTACATAAAGTTGGTGATGTGTAGTTATTTACATACCCTGATTTTGCATTCTTCCCTTGGCATTAGTCATTGGCCTCTGTCATGAATGCACTGTCAGGCTAGATGGGCTTTTAGTCTGATGGCTCTCCGCATGTAAAGTCTTCTCTTAAGTTATTTACACACTTCCTTCATGTGAGAATTGCCCCACTGAAGCAACAGAGGGAGGACGTGGAGCTCCTGGTTGCTAAGAAGTACAGCTTAACTCTCTGAAGGCCAGGACACCACCTGCCTTTTGGAAAGAAGACAGTGCTCAAACGTCTACTCCAGCAACTGGCTCTGGAAGTATTTCTAGTGTCAAATATTTCTCTTTTGCAGAAGGTACAATAGATGCATATCTGTAGGTTTTCTCATAGGCTTCTCATAGATATAGGCATATTTTCCCAGTCATAGAATAGTTAGGGTTGGAAAGGACTTTTAAGATCATCTAGTTCCAACCCCCCTGCCATGGGCAGGGACACCCCACACTAAACCATGCCACCCAAGGCCTCATCCAACCTGGCCTTGAACACCGCCAAGGATGGAGCATTCACAACCGCCCTGGGCAACCCATTCCAGTGCCTCACCACCCTCTCAGTAAAGAATTTCCTCCTTATATCCAATCTAAACTTCCCCTGTTTAAGTTTGAACCCGTTACCCCTTGTCCTGTCACTACAGTCCCTGATGAAGAGTCCCTCCCCAGCATCCTTGTAGGCCCCCCTTCAGATACTGGAAGGCTGCTATGAGGTTTCCACGCAGCCTTCTTTTCTCCAGGCTGAACAGCCCCAACTTTCTCAGCCTGTCTTCATACAGGAGGTGCTTCAGTCCCCTGATCATCCTCGTGGCCCTCCTCTGGACTTGTTCCAACAGTTCCATGTCCTTTTTATGTTGAGGACACCAGAACTGCACACAGTACTCCCAAGTGAGGTCTCACGAGAGCAGAGTAGAGAGGCAGGATCACCTCCTTCGACCTGCTGGTCACGCTCCTCTTGATGCAGCCCAGGATACAGTTGGCTTTCTGGGCTGCGAGGGCACACTGAAGCCAGTTCATGTTCAGTTTCTCATCGACCAACACCCCCAAGTCCTTCTCTTCAGGGCTGCTCTGAATCTCTTCCCTGCCCAACCTGTAGCTGTGCCTGGGATTGCTCTGACCCAGGTGTAGGACCTTGCACTTAGCTTGATTGAACTTCATAAGGTTGGCATCAGCCCACCTCACAAGCGTGTCAAGGTCCCTCTGGATGGCATCCCTTCCCTGCAGTGTACCAACCAAACCACACAGCTTGGTGTCATCGGCAAACTTGCTGAAGGCGCACTTAATCCCACTGTCCATGTCACCAAGAAAGATGTTGAACAAGATTGGTCCCAACACCGATCCCTGAGGGACACCACTCGTTACCGATCTCCAGCTGGAGATCGAGCCATTGACCACAACCCTTTGCATGTGGCCCTCCAGCCAGTTCTTTATCCACCGAGTGGTCCACCCATCAAATTGATGTCTCTCCAATTTAGAGACAAGGATGTCATGTGGGACAGTGTCAAACGCTTTGCACAAGTCCAGGTAGATGACGTCAACTGCTCTGCCCCTGTCCATCAGTTTCGTAGCCCCATCATAGAAGGCCACCAAATTGGTCAGGCAGGATTTCCCCTTAGTGAAGCCATGCTGGCTGTCACCAACCACCTCCTTGGTTTTCATGTGCCTCTAGCATGCCTTCCAGGAGAATCTGCTCCAAGAGTTTGCCAGGCACAGAGGTGAGACTGACAGGTCTGTAATTCCCCAGATCATTCATTTTCCCCTTCTTGAAAATGGGGATTATATTTCCCTTTTTCCAGTCATTGCGACCTTCACCTGACTGCCATGACTTTTCAAATATGATGGCCAGTGGCTTAGCAACTTCATTTGCCAGCTCCTTCAGGACCCACAGATGGATTTCATCAGTGTACATTCAGGTTCTTAAGATGGTCTGGAACCAGATCCTCTCCTACAGTGGGCCTAGGGTCTTCATTCTCACAGTCCCTGCGTCTGCCTTCCAAGACTTGGATGGTGTGTTTGGAGCATTTGCCAGTGAAGACTGAGGCAAAGAAGTCATTAAGAGCCTCAGCCTTCTCCAAATCCTGGGTTGCCAATTCTCCTGATAGCTTCCAGAGAGGGCCCACATTATTCCTAGTCTATCTTTTGTTTGCTGCATACCTGTAGATAGAATTCCTTCCTGTTATCTTTCACATACCTGGCCAGATTTAATTCTAACAGGGCCTTCGCTTTCCTAACCTGGTCCCTAGCTTCCCGGACTAACTGATACCCTGACTGCTGCGCACCGCTCCCGCTCGCTCGGGCTCCTTAAGGCCGTGTTTTCCCCGCTCAGGCTGGGGCCGTCCCTCCTGGCGCCGCCCCCTGTGAGTCCCTGCGGGCCTCATTGGAGCTGCCGGCTCCTGGACGAGACCTGGCGACGGCTCGAGGCTCCCTTGGTGGCTCTCACCGCTCAGAACTGAGGCTCCTGGACGCGGGGTTTCCCCTCTCTCCGCGATTGAAGGTGCCCCTCTGGAGCTTCTCAGCTCGGCAAAGTGCTTTTTGTTGTGATTTTAATATTGGGCATAGCATTTATCGCCATGTATTTAAGCATATTTCATTTAATTTACTAGAATGTTGAAATGAGCAATGAGAAGCTCAGAAGGTCAGAAGTAAACTTAAGTTTCCAAAGCTACCTCTCATCTCTTTCTTTCCCAGGATGTGATATATTTTGCTGATTCCATTAGTTTGACCCGCTTTCCAGGTGTCTCTTTCAAAATTATTGGTCAGGCAGCACACTGTAGTTTACCAACAGCATGGGGGAAAAAAAAAAAAACCAACTAAACATGTTTACTTGCTGAAGTTAATTTATCTGGGTCAGAGATTTTTATTTAATTCCACATGTCAGCAGTAGGTAATGCTAAGTTGTGGACCTGCCAGTTAACTGAAAGGTCAGTTCATAACCTGAGTATGCTTCCTTTCAGAAAATCAGTGACATGGTCACAAAGAATTGTTTTTCAAATGCTTTTTGTCAAGTAGCAGACTTCCCTGCTGATATTACTGAGCTGCTTTCTCATCTCATGCAATAAACCACACTTGATTTCGGCAGTGTAGTTTGTGGCTGGAGTCAAGAAAGATATTTCAGTATGAAGTTTGAATATGCAGGTTTGATTAAGAAGACTTAACACAGGCTACTTCCTGTATATATTTATTTATTTTTGTGTGGAAGCACCAAACTTTCCATATTAGCTGTCCAGCACACTACATCATGGAACACTTTCTTCCAAGTGCATGTGCTTAATTTCTATGCAGGGCACATACAAAAAAAATGATTGTGAAACTCATGTTTCTTCAGTGTGCTGGTTTGCTTGTAAAGAAGTGCTTTTAAATTTGAGCATTTCCTTGTTCATTCTCCTCTGACTGTGCCACAAATGTGTGTGTATATATGGATAGAGTTATATATAGATTTAAGTAATCCTTCTGTTTGCTCTAGCACTGGTGTCTTTGTCTGGCGTCAGCATTGTTGCCATCAGTGACAGATTGGAGTTGTTTTGGGGGATGGGAGTGCAGAGTCAGCTGGTCTGCATTTAATCTTATTGCTGCAGACTTGATCCTTACTAGAGGCAGTTGCCAGTGCCTCATCCTGTACTAATTTCTAAGCACTGGCTGATCAGCAGCTTCCTCACCATTTAATTGTCACAAGCATACAGCCTGGACATCTTGGTGTCTCTGGTGTGATACAGACCCCTGATTACTCTGAGCTCACCTGTGTGTTTTCTATCCTAGACGCACATATATATATCTGATTATAATACATTATCTGATTCAGATTTCTAGAGGAGGCTTTCACTTGAGGTTCCACTTGTCTAGCTGGTTGCTTGGTGTTTATGGGATTTGATTGTTTCAGTTCATTTTCTGGTTGGGATAAGAATATTCCTTCTTAAGGGTTTCATTGTGGAAGGTACTAGAAGAAAATACAAGAAAGGTGATTTCTTGTTTAGCTGGGCAGTAACCAGTGTAACCTACTGCTAGTGTAAACATGGACATGAAGGCTTGTATTGTTTCCATTTAGGATCTTTGGCAGTTTGTTTTGGAGACCATAAGATGACCTTTCTTGGGTTTTAATCCTAGTTCTAAAATAGTCATCAGGTTCTTTGTTCTCTGGTTTACTGTGTAACTTTCTGCCAGTTACTTAACCCACAGATTTCAAAATAATGTGAGATAATTAATTCTTTAAAACTCTGTCAGGTAGGAAAGTATGAGAATCATTTCACAGATTATTACAGTGAGGCATGTGCTTAATTTACTTGAGAGTGATACATACTACCCAGTAGCAAACCTGGAAGTGGAACGCCTTGGTTGTAACCTTACTTCCTGGCTTACTGTTAATTCTGATTTCAAAACTAGTTTCTCTGTTTGCAGTCTTGTTAAGTAGCTTTACCCTGTTTCTACAGAACTGACATCTTCAGAATGATTACAAAATCTGTATTACAGTGAAAGAGAAGGTATCAAACTGAGTACTTCAGATTTGCAATGCTATCTGCTTAGACAGCTTGTTGCAACCGTGTCTTTCTTGGGGAGCATGCTCTCTCACCTTAGATGGTTTCCTGCTTCTACCAACAGGTTTTCAGTCAGACTGTGCTTCACTGAACATGTCTCTGTGCCAAAGCGATGTTAAGCAGTTTTTCTTCCTAGCCATTCACTCCTGCTCCAGTGCTGCCCCTTTAGTTCAGCATGTGTGGTGCCAAGACAGTGAACTGTACCAGGATGAAATATAACTTGTTGGGGTGGGAGCTTTGTTTGTTGGTGGGATTTTTTTAGGATTCATTTTGTGGCCCCTTAGACAATTGTAGGAGCATCCTGGAGGGACCTGGGAAGGAGCTGGAGCATGAAGCTGAGGGAAAAGGAGGGGAGCAGAAACTGCATAAGCTGGTTTTGTAGCGGAGGCAAGAAAAATGTCCATGGAACCATGGTTTCAGACTGCCACAAGCTTGCCAAGGAATCACATCTGCTCTTGCTTCAAAGCTTGTAACAGAACATTTTCTTTTTTCTTGAGAATATTACATTACTTGTAGATATATGTGGTGAAATATTCGATTTCTTTTAACTCATTCCCTCCTCAACTAGCAGATGGAAAACTTGTCAGCGTTAGATAATTGGGAGTTTTAATATTTTCAGCATTTTTTGTTTTTCTTTTTCAGGGTGGTTGTGACTCTGGATGCTGAGAGCTTATTGTTGCAGGCAATTACTCCACCAAAAAAGTCACTTTTATTCCAAATTAGTGTTTTCAAGCCAGCTACAGCATTTGATTTTTTTGCATAGGTTGGACTGCTGGCATGGTAAGGTACAGCCTGGCTGTCTCTACTTCTTTGAAGGTTGGGCTTCTCCTGTTAAAAATAGGAAGTGGGAAGTTACATTGTGTCATCTGTAATTTTTTTCTTGCTTTTTTGCAAGCACTATTTTTTAAATTTAAGGAGTTTAAACATAAGTCTGTTCTCTCCAAACCAATTTATAGCCAGAATGAGGCTGTTCATTCCACCATAAAATCTTCACTCTCTTTTTTCAGTATGTTTCCACAATTTCTGTAAGTTGCTTAGTATTTCAAAGTAACCCTTCAGCAAGTCAGACCATACTGTTTTTAGCAACCCAGAATGTTTTCTCTTTAGAGATGTGGGGGTAAGTCACAATTGTTTGTATCTCACAGGCTCCCACTGATGGAAACTCTCATCCTGCAAAGCTTTGCACTTGATGAAGAGTAATTCTTGAGATGACAGCCCTCTGGAAATCCAAAACTCTGTTGATCTCTGTAGAAATTAAACTCCTTGAATATCCTGTTTACAAATCCCCAGTTTTAAATGCTTATTTTGTTGGAATTCCTTTAGGCGAAGATTTTGGTTTTCCCCATGGTATGCCTGGTTCATGCAAGTATGGGCATAATAAAATGGTCTGATGCTATCACCTCAGAAAAACTCATATGTAAGTTTATTGTAAAGGTACACAGCTTTTCTAGGGAGATGAAGAAGCTGGCATTTTACATTGAGAAGCCTGTGTGGGCAGAACATTCAACACAGCAGATAGGCTTGTGGGAAGTGGCATTCAAAGAGAGAACTAGGAGGTTTTAGTCAATAGAAATGGGTAGTTTTTTTAACTCTGTTAGCAGGGGCTGCTCAAGATCAGTTCAGGTAGCGTTTAAGACAAGATGAGAAAGTTCAGAAAGTGCACATGCAGCAGTAACAGAAAATCATTCATCATTTGAAATAAGCAGTAAAATATGTGAACAAGGGTATAGGTCAGGCTGAAATCATGGAAAAGAAAAAGCAGATCAAGGCTGGGGAAAATGCATTATTTGCTTGAAGAATAACGTGCTAACTAAGCAAGAAACTTACAGTCAATAAAGGCCATTTGACACTTCAGAAGAGCGAGCTCTTGGTCTCTTGCCATAACTACAACCATGTGGGGCAGAACATGGCAGACTGCAGGGTGTGAGCACCTAGAGAACTGTGGAGAAGGTTGTCTGCATAAGAAACATTGCCACACTGTGTATGATCACTGGTTACAGTGAGCTGAGGGTTGGATGTATAAATGCTAAGAGCTAAAAATGATACGAGAAACCACACAATGCTGGGTATAAATCTGTCATAAAAATCCAACATAGATAATTACCCTCCCAACTTTCATCTCCTTTTAATGTTGACAAGTCTCTCCATGGAGACTTCTCTCCAAATAAGGGAATTTATTTGGGTTTTGGGTTTAGGGTTTTGTTTTCTTTTTATTTTAATGAAAGAAGAATGAATTCCAGAGAGGAAATATTTTTTGTTACTACTTAAGCTTCTCAAAGGATATTACGAAGAGTGAATCAGACTTACTGAAAGTTTATAACATTTTCCTTTTTATAAAATAAGAGAAGTAACACATCTGATTTTCTAAGGGCCTGTGGGGAAAACAACTTATGTCTTAAAGGGCTTAGGTCATGGCTTTGCTGAAAGTATGTAAGAAGGGCATTCGTGTGCATATGAAGTCCCAAATGCAGTGAATAGCTAATATACTAGTTACTGTTTATCCTGCTTTTGACACTCCCTGAGGATGAAGGTAGTTGTCTATATTTGTTTACTTTTCAGCTAGGATATCCTAGATTAAGTCATCCATAAAAGGAGGGGGAAGGGAAGAAACAACCACCCCAAAATTTTTTTCAAAAGGCTGGAATCATTGATGATGTTCAGGATGCAGTATGACTTAGGTATTCCTTAAATATGAATTAAAAAGGCTTTACTGTGTTTGGAAAAAGATGTCTCAACTAGTTTTGGCCAGGTAGTGATGACTTCCCAGCAGAACTGGACTTGGTGGGAATAAGTTAGTTTTGAAAAGATCTTGAAGAGATGAAAAGTATCTTTGGGAAGAAATAGACCTGACCAATTAGGAAAATGTCCGCAATGCTTTTCCTTTGCACAGGGACCAGCAACCACTGCAGCTGCCTGCCTGCCTTGTGAACATTTGCAAGATAGTGTTCCATGATGGGGGAAGCTTGCCAGTGGTTGAAGCTGAATGCTGTAAAAGAAAGCACATTCTTCACTGTGTGAAGTGGAAGGAGGAACTACTTAGAACTGTGTAAAAATTATTTGTTTCACATTTATAACTTGGCAGCACAATGACTTACAAATTTGGAGTGTGAAACTATGACTTGAGAATGAGCTGGGGACGTAATGCTGCAGGCTCAGAATTAGGGTTTTCATAAACCTTGTTATCTAATTCATGGATGGCTGTTTGGTGCTTGCTTCAGGGAAATTCTGGTTAACTGTATTACAGAGAATTTATTTTTTTGGTTGGTTGGTTGGTTTTTTTACATTGTCGGATGCTTGTTGTAATCTTCTTGACGAAGAGGTAGCTCCCCATTTAGCTGCAGATTTATTGCTTTGTATGTTTTCAAAGTAAATCTTGAGGTAACAGAAAGAACCAGGCTGCTGGAAAGAAGAGCAGTTCAATTTCCCAACCCCTGCCCCACCAAAGAAGGTTTAGCATGCACCTCAACAGGACAAAACTTTCTCTGCTGTGATCTATTTCTTATCTTTGTGTTTGGGTGGAAATACTGCTCTTGGAAAAGCAGTAGTTTACATATCCATTTAGTTCCGTGGCTGTTCTTCCCTTGACTGACTGTGACAGCAAGTAGCGCTGTCATGGTCAGTGGAGTTTTCTGGAGAGATACTACCATGACAATAACTGATTTGAAACAGCAGCATATTTCACACAGTTACAGTTATATTACCAGCAGCAGCTGCCATGTTCTATGCTCAAATTCAGCCTTTGGTACAAAAAATAGTAGGTCACTGTAGCAGATTTCTGTCCCCAGCCTCTGTCTGGACTCTAGACCTGATTTACATGTCTGAGACTCTGTAATAGAGTCACTCTGGGAATTTTTAAGCAGTAGCTATGGAATAGTGAGAGTCAGGTTAGAAAGTTAAAGGCAGTACATCTGATTAGTGTAAAGTAAACATTATGCTTCAGGTTTTTGTAGGTAATTTTGAGAATGCAATTTAAATTGATATTATTATTTTGATTGCTAACATTAAGATCTGCAGGTTCATGAACTACAAATTGGAGATGATGCACACTAAACTGTAATCCACTCATCCATCATAAAGCTTCTGTTAGAGACCCATTTAATTTCCAAACCAAAGAATTCATTATCTGTCTCCAGAGAAATTAATATTTCTTAAGAGCTAGTTGTGCAATGAGCTGTCAGAGAGCATTCTATGGGAAGCAAGCGAGGAAGCAGTTGTCTCTAGCATGCAGCTATGGAACTAATGAATAAAAAATTTCCATGGACAATACAGAAATACAAGGCATTATCTCTGTGGCCCAGGAGAGCCAACAAATCTGGGTTCCATTCATTGCCCTGCCAGAGTTTTGCTGCATAACCTACCATGGGAGACATTTTCCAGCACAGATTTTTTCTAACTCTCTTCAGTGTATGTTGCATCAAGTTCATGCTTAAAAGCGTGTTACCTGGTTGTGAGCAGTCTGGTTCCAGAAAGTTTGCATCAATGGGATGCCAGGGACCTGTGTAGTCACAGCCTGTCCACATAGTACTGGGCCCTCCTTAGGCAATGTTAGTTCTTCTAATTTAGACCTTCTGGTTAAAATGGCCTGACACCAAATAAATCTGACTCTTCCAAAAACACATACAGACTCTAATGTATGTTTCCTCATGAATTCTGGCAGTGAAGCTCTCTTCAGGGGTGTGCCTTTAAAGCAAAAAGTGAAGCAGCTCTCTGGAATAGATTGCTAATAGCCTTTCAAGCCCTTCTGCCCTTTGGCTACCAACACAAAACTGTGGATGGTGTTTGGAATGACAGGACAAAAGATTTCTGTGGCCCTGTCAGACAGACAGATGCAAAAATTGAAGTTTCTGAGTATACTGTTTAAAATACCTATTTTCTGTGAATGAGGGGTAATTCATTTAGGAAGGTTGACAGTCAGTTGGCTGTTCTGTACAGTACTTTCCACTGTAAAAATAAACTGCAAATGTTTGACACAGATATGTCAGGATACTTAACTTTTGGTTAGGGTTTACAGATGTTGTGTTTAGTGGAAGCTAAATCTCTGTCTTAGGGGAAGGAGGGAAGAGGTACACAGCACCAAATGCTGAGAAGCACGTCCTGTATGTGACTAATGCATCCTGACCGGTGGATACTCTGTCCCTTTGGAGGTTAAAAAAAAAAAAAAGTGCTGTCATTAGTAGTGAACTGTTGCTGTGACACGGCTTTGACAGCCCTCATTTGTTACTGGTGGCCAAAGGAGTCCAACTGCCAGGTGATTTTCTTTGTCTTGTAGAAATGTCCCCATAAGAGGGGAGTCTTGTATAGCACTTTGCTGTCTTAACTTCACAGAGCATTATTTGTTCCATCAGAGCAGCATCCAGGAAGTAGCGGTAAGTTTGGGCACACAAAATCAAGTTCTTTGCTTCCTGATTGGGCTTCTCAAAGAGGATTTTTGATGACAATGTTTCATCGCTCTGAACTGTTTTAAATCATTTTTAAAAGAATGGTGCAGGGATTTGTGTGCTGTTTTGGTTTGTCTTCAAAGCAATAGCAGTAATGCCGCCAGTTGTGAACTTTGCAAGTCTTGAGAAATGGATGAGGTTGGATAGTTTATCTAAACACAGCACTTATGGCTGTGTTTCATTGGATGGACTTAATGGCAGACGCTTACATGACAGAGCAGTCTGTTCATTTTCATAGTGTAGTAACTGATTACATTTTCTCTTGGCTGTGGTTCAGCTGAAGTTGCATCGTCCTGTGCATTGTTTCCCTATCTCAGCTGCTAAGTCATTACTTTGGAAACAACTGTTTTGTTTGGTTTTTGGATTTTTGGAGGGGGGATTGGTGTTGAGTTTTTTGTTTGTTTTTTCTCTTCAAGAGGTATATGAGGAGAAGAAATAGGCAATGATGATTTTTACATGTTATTACAAATTTAGAGGTTTTTTACAGTTTTAGGATTCAGTTCCAGGATCTTCTTCCTTTCTCCCCACTTCTTCCAGCCTGGTTTTAGCATAATACTTAGTAGGAATTTGTCATTATGCATAATGAGCACAGCAGGACAAGTAACATGCAGTTGGTTTTGTAAGTTGCAGGAGTTGGCTGAACCCTTGGAAGTGTGGATATCGGCCCTTAGACCCAGCACAGATTTGAATATGTAACATTTTAAGAAGTTTAAATAAAATGTGATTGGTTGATAGCCCAGTAATTTACATCTCTTGTGCTTTATTTGCCCAGGGAGACAACAGCAGCTGGAAGCTGAGAACCAGTATGTGGAGGCTGATCAAGACCTTCACAAAAGGACAGGACGTTCCGTGCAGCCACCCACAGAAAGACCTGGGGAGAGGCGAATGGCAGAAATGAAGAGGCTGTATGGTGCTGAAGCTGAAAAAATCCAGGCAATGGAGGCTGCCATGCAGCTTATCTTTGATAGAAGCTGTGACAAAAAGCAGCCCAAATACTGGCCTATTATTCCCCTTAAGCTGTGAGTACCTGGTCTGTGCTGTGACCTGGCACAGGTCTGTATGGATGGCTGCCTCTGTCAGGTTGTGCTGCTGAAAGAAACAAGTGCAAATTTTGGGTTTGGCTGGGCTTTGGGGCAGAGACCAGCAAGGGCAGCATCTTTCTTGCCTGTCAGTAATGGTCACAGTCCATTCTACCTACATACAGTTGTCAAGTAGTGAATAGCTATTGTCAAGCTGTCAATAGGAGGGACAGTAACAGAAACCTGTCAAAAGTCATAGTTTCACTCATTTGATACCTGCCTGCCTTGACCATGCTTGCAAGAAAAATAACAATGTCTATAGTCAGTGAACCATGAAAATTTAAAGCAATGAGGTAAAGAAAAAAGACTATACAAATTGTCTGCTTTTCCCATTTAGGAAATGAGCGATCCCATTTTTCAGTCTCACTTAACATAGTAGCATTTGGATCCTGTTTAACACAGCACAGCCTGAAGTGTTATGTCTGCTGATCTTGGAGATTTTTTTTGAGAACCGGGAGTCCACTGGCCAAGATACAATATATTAAATTACTGTAGCCGAGCCATTTGAATTCTTTTTCAAAGGTTTATAATAAAAGCAGGAAATTTTTGTTCCAGACTGATACTTGTCTGGCAGAAGTTCGACTCTAAAGAAATATTATATTAAAGAATGTTTTAATGAAGGGGATGGGGAGAGTAGGGGTGAAGCCTGATGTGGTCCTGTCTGTCAGAGATCTGTTTAGCAGAAGAGAAACTTAAAAAGGACAAAGTGCTCTTGAGGCCAGTGCCTACAGTGAATTTTGCCATTCTAATAAAAAGTATGTAATTGGGTTAAAGCTTTAAAGAAGACATATTAGTTTGATAGATAAGGGTACATCTATATGCTGTTTATGGAGGTGTGAAGCCATGTAGCCCTGAGGCCTATGTGTATTTTAGGTGTAGCTTTCCCATACCCACCCACATATTACATGCACAAAGCTTAAACATAGGCAAGTTAGGTGTGCTCCTGTGTGTGTTTACTCATCCATCTGTACAGTCTGTTTTGCTCCGCTTCTGTCACTCTCCACTTCTGGTCAGTTGTGCTTGCCCCACTAATCGCTGACCAGGTGGAGTGAGGCGCATAAGTGGTCTATGTGAGAGAGGCAGAACTGGCCCTTCAGTGCTAGTGACTACCTTAGAAAATAGTACCCTGGATGCTTCCAAGGACATTCTGTGAAGTACTGCTGCTACGTATTGTTTTGCGTTGAAAGGCTATAGTTTGAATTAAGCAGCATTTCTATGCCAGGGCAAAGGAACCTTATGCTGTTCGACTTGTGACAAAGATTCATGCATCTTTCTGGCAGGTCACAGCTTCTAACTTCAGTTCATGCCCACTATGTCTGGTGTATCTCTATGGCATGTGTAGTTTGTAATACACACCAGCAGTTGCTGTGCCCTCTGCAGCAGGCAGCTGCACCAAGTAAGTCTGTGGTGCAGCGTATCTTTGGTTTTACTATCAGTTACTATGTTTTTTCAAAGCAGCATTTTAGTTTCCATTCTACTTCCTTCGCTTTAGGTGTGACAAAATGGAGTTAAATTGAACACTGAAGTTGAAAGCCTCAGTCTCCAAGACTTACTACTGGTGTGATTAATCTGAAAAAATTGTGTGAGACAGGAGGGGGGAAGGGGTTATGAACAGTCCTGCATTTGTCTTCGCTCTTGTTTTTGGCCGGTATCGTCAGAAATTCAGTGTTTTGTATGGGTTTCCGTTTGGTCACCAAATAAATTTGCTTTGTAACACCTTGTAATTGAATTTTATTTTTTATAAAGAAACTTCCATACTTCAGCACTCCAGTTCTCAGATGCTAAAGCTTTCTTTTAGGTGCTGTATAGAGCAACGACAGTTTTAACATACCGAGAAGCATGAAGAGTGTTGACAAGACTTTCACAGGAATGCCAGTCAATGCCACACACGCATGGTGTGGTACAGAATGAATGGGAGGGCTGTTGCATCTTCTGGGGGAAAATCCTATCCCAGATTAACATGCATAGATCTCTCTGTTCCTGTTTGAAATGTTTCCAGGGTGATGATGATGTCTTCCCTGTGCAGATGAGTACCAAAGAAAGAAAGGATGGGTAAGACTGGGCTATTCTTACTTTTCAGCGCAATTCCTAGTTCTTTCTGTGGTTGTTTCTTCATCCAACCAGTTTGGCTAGCGGAAGCAGAAATTCTGGTCTCCAAAAGTATTTGTACAGACCTCATATGAGACAAACATTGAATTCTTTTCCTACTTCATATAAAACATACAAGAAATATCTTTGCCTTTGATTCTTCTAATATTTCTAGGAGGGTTTAAAATGCTTCATGAGGTTGGAAGTAGAGAGAACTGGATTAAATGTTCCTTAGGATCTATGTGCTGAGGCCTACAAGGGAGGAACACACCACTGCAGATTTTGAGTTGCTAGTGGATAATCTTGGTTCCGCTCCTGAATTTCAAGGGATGGGCTGTTGCTGTAGTTGGCCAAGTGTCTATTTTGCTGGTGGTTTGATGGAACTTGGGGGGTTTGTGTTGCAGTTCTTTTACTCCCTCTCCTGTGTCATTTTACATTTCTAAGAAACATCTCACATAAAAGCATGTGATCATGGAAGCAATGCAATTGCAACTCAAAAATGCCTGTTCAGTCAGAATGTCTGTAACATTCACCTTTCTTGCACATATGTATTATGCTGCAATTCCCAATCGTGGGACCATGTGTGCTTTATTTTCCTTCAAATACAATGTTATGTCAGCTTCTTGACTAGAACACAACTGTGATGCTGCAGACTTGATTCTTGTCCAGAGTACTGCACCTTTGCTTTCAGTTACACCATCTGCTTCTACAGTTCTGCCCAAAGTGTCAGCTTCACTTGCTGATGGAGATTTCTCATGAGCTTTTCCCTGCTCCAGTAAGGAATTACACCCTTAAGTTGCAAGTACAAGTTGTCATACAAACAATTAGTCTTAATTTCAGAAACTGGTTTCCTCATTTGGTACATGCAATATGCAAATCAGGCTCATCTTTAGAAGAAGAGTTTGTGATTGCTTGAAGATGCTTTGAAGATTGGAGAAAAATGGTAATAGATCTTTTCTACTGAAAGCATTCTTAAACTAAAAAAAAAACCAAAACCCAACCTTTCAGAACTAGCACAATATAAATTTAACATAAAAATGAAGCAATGACCTTTGTGTTTCCTACCAAAAGAAAATGCTTTGGTGACATTGTCAAGAGCACTCATCCTTTTAGAATTACTTCCCCACAAAGCCCCTGATGGTTTAGTATGCCTGTGTGCACAGGCAAGCTGAGAAGAGATTAAACAATTTTTGATGAGCATAACTTTTTTGGTGAGCCTTACTGGTAAGTATTCATCCTTTTTGATGATAGTCTTGTATAATGGATAGCTGCAAACATCTCATGCTTAGAAGAAGCTTTAATAAAATGCAACCTAAATTTCTTAACAGCCTTTGTGAAGGATAAACACATCGATAATCCATATGGATTTGTCCACTTGCATCTTTCTCTCTTTGCAAAAGCTTCTCACTCATTCATTATATGAAATACATTTCAAATACTGGCATCTTCATCTCTTGTTGCATTAGTAAGAGTCCAACTTCATGAATAGAAATTGAGAAAAGCACGACACTTTGTGATTCAGCTGCTTAGATCTGGATTCTTAAGTATGATTTTTGGTATGCTAGTCTGAATATTTTGGCTGAAAGAATTATGGAGGGGCAAGTTTATTGCCCAAAATGTGAAATACAGTCTGTCAAAAGGAAACATCCAGAACCCTGTTTTCCTTCTGGTTTCTTAAAAGTGTAAGTTACTGGGGAATATACTAGTTGATAAATAATACATTCATACTGTGACGAAATTCCGGGTTTATGTTTGTGTTCTGCTTCATCAACCATCTACCCTGTCAAACCTGCCCTGTTGTCTCCTGTGATCCTGCCGAAGGAAGAAGTTTCTTACAGGCTTTCTCCTGGGTAGAATAGCAGCCTGTGAGGAAGCCTCAGCTGCTCCTGAAGGTCGGTTATGGCCAGAGTGCGTTCAGGGCCTCACATCCCTTCATCTATTCTCACGTAGCTGGAATTCCTGAGCTAGTACTCAGAGACATGTGCAGTGGAGTTCTGGGTGGGTAGGTGATAGACCGTGACATTGCTGTCCGGGTATTCTCTTGGCAACCTAGTTATCATAGCAAAAGAATTGCTTGGACTCAGTCCATTCTTTGAAGTAGGTGAGCACACAGGCATCAGCCTCAAGTATGAATTTTGGCAGGGCAGGAGCAGTGTGGAAATCTTGCTTGACCAAAAGTGGAGAAACCCCTTGCTCATCTTGAGCACTTTGAGTGTATAATCAAGATTCTCTGTGCATGGATTCTGGTAATTACACAGTCACAGAAGGATTTTTTCCCCTTTAATCATGAATCATTTTCTTCTAAGAAAGCAAGAAAAACAAAGTGAGAACATACATAGTTTTTTAAAAGAAAATACTTTTCAGCCTAATGAAGCCAATAAAACTGCTGGTTCCCTAAACTACATTGAGATCTCTTGCCTGCAAAGCTTTTTTAAAAAGCCAAAATGCATAAAACTGCTATCCCCATGGCTCTTGTTTACAGCCATCCCAAAGAAATACCTTTGTGGAGAGGCAGGGATGAGAAAAGTAGAAAGGATTGGTAGGGATCATTTCTAAATAGAGTTCAAAGTGGTCCTCCTTAATTTTCAGATTTTGTTTAAAATAAAAGTATCAATTTATACCAAAATCTGGGTTCAATAAAGATGTGAGGCAAAAGCCTATCAGGGGCTGTTAAAAATGAAGTTACATTACAGAAGACTACTTTATTCATGGAATTTTCTTACACTGTCCTCTAGGCAGCTGCAATTGCCATTCTGATTGCATAGGAAGCTAACTAAACTGCTGATATCTTTATAGGGATCTTTTGAATCTTTTCACATGCTTATACTGAAAATGAAGATTGAAAGATCTCAGTCCAGAAGTTCAGCTTTCAGCTATCCCATGCATCCTTTTTCCTAAGTGCAGAAATCACCTCTGTGGCTCACTCCACCAAAGTTTCCTGCCATCAAGGTCTGTCAGCAGCTCTTAACTGTGTGATCAGTCCATTGCTGAAAGTCAAAAGGAGTCAAGTTGGAAAAGCCCTGTTGATAAGCTGTTAATGTAACTTGTGAAAAGAATTAAAGGAAGCACTCGCTTGTGCAATCAGATGAGCAGGTCGGGAGGTGGCAGACTCCACAGGCATAAGCATTCATAAGGCAATGTTGCTACTGCTAGAAGAGAACTTACAAGCACATTTTTTTAGTGCTCAGAGCCTTTGAGGATTTTTCCTGCTTTGGTCTAAAACATTTACATTTACATTTCTTTCTGCAGGCATGTTAGCCAGCTTCTCTTAATACAACGCGTGTAGAAAAGCAAATGTTTATTTTTCTTGCTGAACACAGAAGATAACACTCATTTTGGGCAAACCCATGGATGGGTTTATCCCAAGATTTCTAAGGTTTTTATTTTTCATTGCTACTTTCTATGTTAAAGTGTTTTGAATTTGCAGATTTGCAGATGCTATGCCAAGGTGCATACTTGCGCAATTCAGGTTCATACCCTTCTCTTCAGCATGAACCATAGCAGGAATCAGAGGCCCAAGATTCAGTTAGCCGTTTTGGTCTAGACATGTGTAAGTATCCAGCAAGAAAAAGTCTGTGCCTTGTATTTCATTAATTTTGATTCCGACATAGCTAAATCTTATTCCCATCCTTTGCACTGGACAGGAACACTCTTGGGTTATCATGTCTAGTTTCTGCTACCTCCGGCAACCACATCATTTAATACATTTCAGAAACTAATTAGGTTCCACTTTAAAGCAAATCCCATTTCCTGTCACCCCCACTTCTGCTAGTTAAGACTGCGTGTCCCACCTCTCTTTTGCAAAGCATAATAAAATATCAAGACTCCCACAAGTTTTAAGTTGTCCGTTGTCAGAAGGCTCCAAAAATCCAAACGCAGGAACAGATTATGTATCGTGGTCTTTTCTGTATTAATTATGGTACTGTAATATCCTCTCCCTGGACAGAAGGAAAGGAATTGCTGTTGTGACAAAAGTACATGCTTGAAGTATGTTTTCACTTAAGAAATAGTTCATCAAAGGCACACTTCTGGTCTGCAGCATATTCCATCAAAGGGTTGGGTCATAGCCAAAGGCTCCCATCCCACTATCCTCCTTTCATGCAAAGTGGTGAGGTTGAAGCTAAAACTTCAGCCAGTTTATGCTGCAATGCATTTGAAACACAAAAGTTTGATGAGTTGCTCTAAACCAAATAATCCTTACATGACTGCAGAATATAAATCTGAAATGGACTATAAACCAAAAGCAATTAAAAAAATAATAGGCATTACATATTATTACATTTGGGAAGACAGTAATATTCATGACTTTTTAACGATTTTATATATATACATTGATGAATTAGGGATTTCCGGTATTGCCGGATCACTCTGCTAGAGACAAGAAATATTTGTTACATACACTGAGTCTTTCTGAGCATAACACGATGTTTCCATTTGTACTGCTCTGCCAGAGAGCTGTGTCTCAGCAGTGCCATAGTTGGTTTGTGGTCCTGTTTTGGTGTCACCACCCTGGGTGTTCCAGAGCACGCAGAGTGTTCTTCCTTGGCACCAGCTCTGAGAAGTCTTGTGGCTGAGCAGCACTCACGGTAGCTGTTTTTACCATTATATACCAGTCCTGTGGTCTTCATTATGTTACCTTTTTTTTTGGTTTCGCTAGCCATTGAACTCTACGTGCAAACTGTACTGCCCGTTTGAGGCTTGCGCTTGCTCTGAAAGCCGTAATGCTGAGTGTGTGACATGACTGGGTGCCATGGCAACAGGCTGTGATATCAGAAATGCCAGATGATTAGATAATTTCAGGGACATGCCAGAAAGAACAGCTGCACTGTGCTGCAGAAAGCCCTTACTCCAGAACTGCTGTCTACCAGCAAAGAAAATAGAGAAAATGAGTGACGAATAACTACTCAGTGCTTGCTCTGTTGAGGAGATCCCTCTTCAGGTCATCTACAGCTCCAGTGTCAGAGCATAAACATTTATCTCCAGAATGCAAAAGTGCTTCTACAAAGAACTTCCAAGGAGATTAGTTACTTGCCCTTCGTAAGTGTGCTTTACTGTGCAGGCCTGCTCTAAGAAGATGTCCTGTACTTTCCTGGTCAACAGCAGTTAAATCTTGCTTGGAAGGAGGAAAAAAAAGCTGCCTTACTGTAGTCACTTCCCTTCAATAGCTATTTCAGTCTCGTAGTGTTACTTACATTATTCACGTCTAGCAAAATGAAATCTGTTTCTACAGCATGGCTATGGCTAGAGCTTTTTTTGTGGTAAATACATTGATTATAATTAACTGCACTAGTGATTTGTGTTACATTGTGGAAGCTGTCATTCCAGGCATAGCCTGCAAGTGCGATAGTCCCTGTCAGCATGACAGAATTGTTCAGTCCAAGAAGGTACCACATCCTACTGTAATAAAACATAACAATAGTTTATATTGTTGAAACTTTAAAATACCTTATTAAAAACCAGTAATTGAACAATTTTGGTTTGCTAGTTTAACTTCCTCCATGCCAGGTTTTTGATGTGTGAAATGATGTAAAACCACAATAATGATAGAAAACATATAGCTGAATCTCAAGTACAATGCACATTTATTCTTTTTTCTAGTAGGGTGACAAAAAATATAGTAATAATCGAGTAGGAAAAGTTAAAAAAACTGTTGGGTTTTTCCAATTTTTCAGTATTCTTTTAATTTCCTGGTTTCCAGAAATAAAATGTGAGGGGGGTTTTTATACTTCTTAGCTGAGCAACCTTTAAAATTATGAACGGCTTAGCAGACTCACTTTGCAGGGCTTGAAATAACATCTGAATGCATTCTGAATGTAGGAAAACCGCCTACACTGCCTTTCGCACTGCTGCCATCCCCACAAAGCTACCTGGAATTAAATGGAAATGTGCTGTGATGCATTTTCCTGGCAATGTCCATCATAGTTTGCATCTCCAGGGATCCAGCTGAGCAGTTTTCAGGGTCTCTCTTGCCTCAGTCACTTTCAGTCCACCTGTGCTTTCTTCTTGCTCCCTCATCTTTTTCACAAAAGCTCCTATCCAGCTTGCATCCCTCCACCCCAAACACACACTCTTCTGCAGCCTGATTCTGCTGTCATCTCTCAGCTCCTACACTTTTGTCCACCTCCCACATGTAAGGCACAAAATGTTGCCTGGATTCACTCAGTAACCAGCAGGACTAATCTAGATGACCAGAAAAAGGGTCAGTGCCTCTAGCACCGTGAGTGCTGAAAGCAGAAAGTGCTGAGACGCTTCCCACGGCGTTGTCCCCGACCTGACAGTGGCTGAGGGGAGATCATTCTCTCCTCTTTTCCTAATTAAACCACAAAACTTCCTCACTGCTGTGCAAGTGGTGGGAAGGTGTTACTGCCAGTTCGTCTCTCCCCACTTTGGTTAGACTCCAGTCACTCAGAGTAAATATCCCCATTTCTTTTAACAACTGACCAAAGCCTTTCTAAAGTAGCAGCCTTTCTAAAGTTGCAATGCAGTGAAACCACCATGATCCTTTTGAGCACCAGAGGAAGCTTTTGTAGGACTTTCCCCTAGAGGGAGAAACAATTACTGGATACAGAGCCTGGGCTTCACAATCCATCTGTTTAATTCATAGTGTGTCTCAACAGTACATCTCTGTCAACTCCCTCTCTCCAACAGCAAGGCATAGCTGTGATTTAGGAGCTTGGCCATTTGAAAGACCAACCAGGCAACCATGATCTATTCCCACCCAGCACATGAGGATGTTGCTAAGGCAGTTTCTCAATTTAAGAATGGTTTTATCTCTTTTTCTCTCTTTTCAGCCCTCTGCCAGCTGGCATCCCATTTTCTACTTTTCCAGTGGGCACTGCTTCAGCTCAGTGTGAATCTTTGGAGGGGAGCAGTAGCCTATTTAGAGCTTAAAACACATAGAGATTAACTGGCTGGAACCCCAGAGAACAACCTACCAAGAGACTGATGAGGGCACTTAGCCAGATCATCTCCAAAACATTATTGTTAAAAGAACCTGATGCGCATGTTAATTAAATATCAAATATGCAAAACCCCAGTACGTGTAACATGCAGATAATAATGGAAGGTAATAAGCCCTATCTCCAAATAAATAATAGCACTCTCATAACCACAGGCAGTCCCAGTATTTTATGTTCACTTTCAATGTCCTCTGAATGGTTCATATCTATAATATATTAAAACTCCCACAGGCTCCAGCAGGACTAGGATTTAATGTTAAACCTTTGCTAAAAAGAGGGGAAGAAATTTCTCTTGCACACAAACAGGCAAAAAACTCTAGAATAAATGTGATCCAGGAAGCAATTATATAAAGGCGTTGATAATTTGATATGCATATAAAATAATAAGAACGGAAGTTAAGTTATCCCATATACACAGAAACCCTGGGTTTTCAGGATTGGCTACTCATTATTCTCTTGTCATACAAAGCAATTCAGTCTGCAGCTGCATTTCTCCCTTACAAATCCAATTCAATCAAGAGAAATATCATTAGCAAACCCACTGATTTATCCACCAGTAAAGTGCTGATACAGGCTTCTATTCCTGCTGCTAATAAATTCTCTACATAGTAGTGTTTGCTTTCTCTCTAGGGATCTCCCATTATACTAATGGCTACAGGTTTCTAACCTTACCACTGGAATTTTTAAGAGAATAGTAGGGTCCAAAACCTGTGGAAGTCTTAGGAAAGGAAGGACACAAGCCCAGAACATGCAGCCAGTTGCTACAGAGATGTGGCTACATGTTACTGCAGGTGGAGCAGCACCTGGTGCCTTCAAAATTGCTGTAACAAGACATTTTTGGGGGGGTTTGGTTGGGTTGTTGGGTTTTTTTTATTCTCTGAAATATAACCATTGTCTCCTGTTTTGCTCATCACTTTCCCTGATTCCTTCAGTGGGCTTGCTTCCAGTGCCTTGCCTCCTTCTCTGTACCTTTCCCTGCCTCCTGCTTGGTTTGTTGCCTTGATTACCAGCCTGATGGGCTCATCTACCTTTGCTCTGGCATCTCTTCTCCTGCAGACATGCAGCAGCTCTGAAAACCCTTGCTAGGTGCTGTCTCGTGTTCCTCCTGCCCATCAGCTGTCACCAGGGCGCTGGGCGCTCAGCTCATCACAGCATCATCCCCTTGCTGCTTTCACATGCGTGAGCCCTGACACACTATTTCAAGGCATGGGCACACATTTCAGCATCCTTTTCAAGATGGGCTCCAAAAGGGAAAGCCCAAGGGGTGTTAGAAGTGCTATTGTCTTTTGGGAATGATTTCCCAAGCTGCAGGTTCCATAGCTTCTTTAACAGTCCTAGGTCATTTTTATCTGCCAGGTTCATGTGATACTGGGTTTGCCTGTGGCCCTTTCATCTTTTAAACTCAAAGAAGTTATTTCCATGGAATATTGGAAGCCAGAATTAATGTTCTAAGCTATCTGGCAGCTAAGAAACACTTGAATTTGGCCTGAATTTTATTTTTAAAAAAAAAAAAAAACCAACAAAATGTAAGAATCCAAATCCACCTATGACAGTAGCCCATGTTTAATATGGCTTTAATAAAAAGTTTTATTACATTCCTCTCTGAGGATTGTATCATTTTTCTACTTGCTGAACATGATATCCAAGATAACAAAAATCAGATAAAAAGGGTCTTAAAAAAAAAAAAAAAAAAAAAAAAAAAGAGAGATTTGCAAAAATTCAGCATCTGGACTGAAAATAGTTGGAAAACGGTGATCTTTAGAATAACTGTTTGGATTTTATAAGGAAGGAAAGAAAGAGCACCGTTTTTGTTAGTCTAGGGAATGAGATGTTAAACTAATCTTCCAAACCCATGATTCAATATCTAATGCCATCTCATAGTTATTTGCCGATTTCCTCAGTTGCATTCATCCTGGTTGGGCTTTCCTGGAGGGCTCTCACTCATCTGACCAGACTGGCTTGTGCTTTTTTATTCCTGAATGTTGCATTTCTGGCAGGTCTAATGCATTTGGCTTTCAGTGAAGTCAGAAGGAGGTGAAGTGTTTTCATGACGTCAGCAGATCTGAAGCCACATCTTCCTTCCAAAACCACACCTCACAGAGCTGATGAAGGATATCGTCGCCCCTTAGTCCCATTTCTATTACCTACCAGAGAAGAACCTGCCACCATAGCTCCCACAGCCCAGGACACACACCCTCCACAGCCTGTTTGAACTATTCTTCTGCACTGTTGTGCATGCCAAGCTAGCAAGCTACACTGCTGCTGAGTTACTGAGTCATTCCCATCTTTTCTCCAACGCATCACATTTTTGCCACAAACCACAGCTCTTGAGTATAACCATTTGCTAGAACTGGATTGTGCAAAGTGTGAAGAGCAGTACAGGAGCAATAAAACACAGTGTGTGCAGGGAGACAAAAACCAGCACAAACCCCAAACCAGCATTTTGGAATGTATATTAGTAGAAAACTAAAGCATTACGAGAGAATTTAGCTGAGCTTTATGATACAGTTTAAGTCCTAGGCATCGTTCATGTTTACTGAGCTGAATTAAAACCTAATTTAGTTTAACCCTAAATCGTAGTCCTGCTGGAGCCTGTGGGGGTTTTTTTGTATTACAGATAAGTTACAGGCTGGTGCCTATTGACAGAAGTGAAAAAATGAGAAGTAAAATGAAATCAGCTGGCTGTTACTCAGCCTTCACTGCCCAACTGGATCAGGAAAAGTGTTAAAATGAGTCCTGCAATTTTCCTTTCCAGCCTTTAGAATGTGATTTTCAGTTTAAAAAAAAAAAAAAAAAAGGGGGCACCTGAGAATGTTTTTAAATGCTTTCTGTGGCTGCCATCAAAGGAGTTTTCTACTTTGGAAAAAGAGAGCAAGCCTTGTCTCCAAATGCACTTTTGCCAGGAATTCTGTCCTGATTAGGCTGCCTTGGAGCACTTTCTTGGGTGGGTGCCATACTGAAGTTATTGGATGGCAGCCAGGTGTTCAACACTCTTAAAATAAAGTCTATTCCCTTAATTTGCAACTCAACATACAACTCAGGTTAAGTCCATTGATATCTCTGGAGGGTGGGGCTAACATACATATGTATGCAATTATTTTCAGGATATTGCAATGAGTACATATATACTCCCACAGAAGTTGCTCTGAAGTTAAACGCTAATGTTCCTTGGGTATGCATTTTGCTCCTGTCTGGTTTCTTCATTTGCAAATTATTCCACATTAAGATCTCCTGGCTGGTACTAATGAAAATGCTGGATAATCCATACATTTGAGTCAGCTCCTCCTAAAGACACTCAGTTGGCCTGTCCAGCCCACCCAATCCTACCCCACAACAGGACCTTAGCAAAGCACTTTGGTAAATGTTTATAGCCAGGCCTGCTAGACTGAGCCCATCACCTCTGACCAAACTCAAGTGCATTTTTGAGCATAAATGTTTTAGAATGAGGCACATGGAAGAATGCCTTCACAGGGATCATTTTATCGTGACTCACATAGCAGGACGTAAGACTTTTCTCTCCCTTACTTGGAGAGAGGGTTGTCAGCATCTCTCATCCACATTTCACAGATCTATCAAGGAGGATGAAATGAGGTGGGCTGCACATAGAAGGAAAGGTTGTATTGACTTGTATTTTTTCTGTGTAACAGGCATCCATTTCAGAGTTGTTACTCTTTCACTCACAAGCTTTCCTCACTGAATAATGCCTTACTGAGATCATCCACACTCTTTCAGACCTCATATTATCTCCTACATGATCCTCTACCAGCTATGGGTTACCTGTGCAGCATGCAGAGAGAGAAAGGCACAGAAGCAAGTATATGTATACAGAATAAAAACAGCCAATACTGTTCTCTTGGTCTTCACCCAGGCCCAGTCTCTCACAGATACTTACAGAGTATCTGCACACAGAAGTGCAAAATACTGTATTTCGGGTAAGGTAAGGCAAGGTAAGGTAAGAGGTCCTGATCTAAACATTAATCCTTCATTTTCAATTATGTTTTCTAGGGTTTTTTTGTTTTTTCTTTTTTGTATCTTTAAAATCACAAAGTGACATTGGTTATTCCACAAGTGACTTGGGGATATGAAACAGAGATGGGTCTATCTTTGAACACTGGAGATGTATTCAGTACTCAGTAATTAACACCAAAATCGTAATCACTAATTTTCAGATAAAATCAACTATGGTTCATTGGGAAAAAATATGCATTCTGTTGAATATATAATTATATCTATTCTAAAGCAATCACTGCTCATATTTGCATATTGAGAAACAGTTCCTGGAAATATGACCTACTTGGTAATAAACAGTTTTGATTTTGAAGAATATTTATTCCTTACACTATCTATTGCATCTGTATGTTAAATTTCAGAAGGAGTACCTGCATACTAGCTAAACTATATCAAATTACTTCTCATTTTTTATCTTTTCCTTTCTCTCTTTACCCCAGACTACACAGTACCCATGATCTGTACAGTTTTGCTTGGATGAACTTTGCAAACAGCTCTCTGCAGTGAGCACTGAGAAAGGGTTTTGGTAGCAGCAGTTGGAGTCTAAAATGGATCAGCTTCACACAAAAGGTACAAATAACATAGGAGCATGAGTCATTCCCCTTCATCTACACTGAGATGCTGAGTTTAAAACATGAAAAGGTCACCGCTTTTTTGTGCACAAATGAGAGTATAAAGTGATCCAGTTGTCATGTTACTTCTCTTTAACATCCATGGCCTCTGAAACGCCACTTTGAACAGAAGATCACATGGGAGAGAAAAACCCCAGCATGGCTCAACTGTATGTGAAATCACAAAAGTTTAAGGCAGAGAGGATGGATGAACCCACTTGGGAAAGGCCATAGAGAGCACTCACTGCAACTAAAACTGTATTTTATCACTTCTGATTCCCTTAAAACTAAAATACACTTGTGTTAACGTTCAAAAGGAGGCTGGTTTATGAGTTTCTGATTTTATAAGGTTTTGGAGATTCGCAGGATTTTTGCGAAATCAAGTGTAGGAGTGGTACCCTATACACTCACTCTGGGAACTGGTATTGCCTGCGTAGCAGTCAGAAGAAGTAATATTTACAATTACCACTAGCTTCACTATTAGCAGAGGGAGCCATGGGAAAGGGGCTCACCTACAGCCAAAGGTAGGACGCTGTGTGAGCTGAAGACCCCCCAAAGCAGGTGTCCCACTGAAAGATATTTTTACTAGACCACCGTCTTTAGCATTACATAATGTTTAATCAAAGCTAAAACAGTGAGTGGAAACATCCTGCCTTTGATTCTGGTTTTAATGGGGAAGGTTTCTTGTATCTATGGCAATTTGTCTAGTTAGCCTGAGGAAAGACAGAATGGGTGGAAAACAGCGACAAGTAAACAGGTAGCGGCACCTACCACACTGTTCTGTCCACAAAGAAAATAGGGATTAATTTTAGAGCTAGGGTCTTCTCCACTGAAGAAGTAGGGAAACAGATGGAGCCTGGTAAATTAAAACCACAACAAAAAAGAATTGTATGCAACCAGCCTTCACCTGCTCTTGAAATCAGTTTCACCACTGATTGCTAGAAATGGTCAAATACAGTAAAAAGCAGTTTCAGGCTAATACCATGCCCTCAGTTATCACTGATGAAGCCCTCCCTTTCCATCCTACCTCTCCCTGACTGATCTTGGGATTGAAGTTGAATTTTCTTCTTCAAATCAGAAGGCCTTTTTAAAACTTCTCTAGAGAGGAACCGAGTGCTCCAGACCAGATTAGAAGACACACCAAGCATATTGATGCAGGGAGTGAAGGTGTTTCTTGAAATACCTAGTATCATCACACTAGTATTAGGGTAACACCACAAATTTCTCTACAAATAAAGAAGTGCTTGCAGGTTGTTACCCAAGACCTTGAAAAGGTTTCAAGCACCTAGCATAGACAATGAATGACATTAATCAGAGCAGAATTCTGACCTCCACCTTCTCTTTTGCATATCAAATCTCCAATGGCACCAGGTTGTTTTATGATCCCTTGATGACAAGACTGTCTGGATCAATCTATCTGGCTTCCAGGGTAAACTACAGCAGGCCTTTATCCTTCCCTTAGAGCTATCAGCTATAGCACCCAAGGAGCCATTCAGCCACCAAGACTGGCTGAAATGCTACACATTCCAGCCTTTCTCCTTCCTATTATATACTAGATAAAAGAGTAAGAACATGGACCAGAATCCAGTTGTAAGACTTTCCCAACTAGGGAAGTACCTGTTTCTACAGACAGCTTAGTTCTGAAATTAAATCCATCAGTTTCTGTTCCCAGCAGAAATTCTAGCTAAGCATCCCTGCCTTCTTGACCTCATTTGAGTGTAGTGTAGTTTCGCTTAAAGAATCAAACCTTCTGACATCAGCCCTGTCAACGTCTCTCTTCACTTGTCAGAGACTCTGTATCTCTGTGAATGGAAATCCCCACTGACTGCTGAGCCATAACCAATATTTGGACAGCTGTTCTTTGCTTTACTCTTTGGATAGTAAAACAACCAACATTTCTGAGCATGATAGAAAGTGAGTCCCTCCTCTCACTGCATATGTGCTAATATGGACAACTCCTGTGCTACCAAAGAAATGTCTACTCCATACCTTGGTGCAAGTATGCAAACCCAATCTGGACAGTGCTGACTGTGTTGACCAAATTCCCTTAAGCAACTAGTCCCACAGATTTCAGATGACTGCACACACTACTTCACGAGCAGGGGGCTGAAATTGCAAAGAATGGACTAATTTCCCTTAAAATGAGTGGTCAGACTTGTCACTCCTTCACTTTCGTGTTTTATTAATATGTTCTTAAGCAATCGATCTTCTTTAGAGGGGAATAATATGGTTACATAATTTAATAGGTCAGTTTGTTAATAATCATGGGAGAAGATTAAATATCTCTTTATACTTCACGTAAATAACAGAAAATTATGGTAGTATTATTGTGACAGAGGAAATGCATGCCAATTACCCAATTAATGTAAATCAGCACAACCTGATTGATATTAGTCACTGTAGGTGCATTTATTCTGACTAAAGAACTGGCCTTTGCCTCTGAATCAAATTGCTCTGATGGTAAAAATCCAACTTAGAAAAGAAACTAAACTGAAAAAAGCCGACTTTGCCACTCTGTTCCATGCCCTTCACCTCCATCTGTGAAGACTCACTCCTACAACGCAATTGGTTTTGCCTACCAACACATCCAGGTACGAAGGGGTTTTACTGGTAAGCTCTCAGGGGAGAAGCCACTCATAGACGCACAAGCTATCTGGTGTGTTACTTTTGGATCCCCTTCACTTTGGTTTCCCCAAAAGCTAAGATACATTTCTGACAGTGCTTAAAGAAATTAAAAAGTCACTGCAAGCACAGGCAGGCAAGGCTGTGTGGCAGGAACATCACTTGGGTGGCAGCTACCTCAGTGCTATGTAACGCCATACACCAGCATTCATAGGTTCAGAAGAGGCAGTGAAGATAAGAATCACGTTGCTGAACACGAATATAGATATTAATGAAGTAATGTTATGTTTGCGCACATGGTGCCCTTGCCGTGGAAGAGCATCAAGAAGCAGACGCCTCTGAAGGTCAAGGGTGCCCTTAACCTCGTTTCCTGGGCAAGAGCCTGAACCGTAGAGGAGCAGGGAACCAGCCTGGCACCGGGGGCTCCTTCCTGGAAGCCTCCTGAGGGCGAACGGTAAAACGCTGGAGGAAAACAGGGGCCACCCTACGAAAGCAAGCCCCAGCTTCAGGGACACCCCGGCAGAAGCGTCCGGGCGGGAGGGGCACCGCCGGGGTGCCCCGCCAGGCCGCGGGGAGGCGCTTCGCCACTCTACCCCGCGCCGGGCCGGGCCGGGCCGGGCCCGGCTGGGCGCCCCCAGGGCGGAGCAGGCAGGCGGGGCTGTCCCCGCCCCTCTTGCCGCGCCGCAGCCGCCGGAGGCGAGCAGAGCCCGCTAGTGTGCGCTTCCCGCAGTCCAGTGAGGCACGGCAGAGCTTGTCCCTGTCCTGTTCCCCCCGCATCGCCTGGGCGACCAGAGCCAGCTATGGGTAAGCGAGAGGGGCTGCGGGGAGCCCCCTCTCCGGAACCGCGGGGTAGGAGCAGGGGCAGGTGCTGGGCAGCCCTGGGGGTGGTGACCGCCCTAGCCCGGCTTCTTGCCGTGGGGCGGCAGCCTGTTGAGCTCCCCGGCAGAGCGGGCTGCGGGGCGGCCGCCCCTCCATCCCGTTCGGGCCGCGGCTCTGCCGCAGCGGGGCGCGGGGGCTCCTGGCCGGCGGGGCAGCGGGACCACGCGAGCTGCTGAGCGCTCTCTGCTTTAAAAATCAGTTCCTATTAGTGGCGGTACTACAGGATCCCGGAGCAATAGTTTCTTAGAGGCGGTTATCCGCAGCCAGCCCGGAATGTGCCTTCTTACCCGGTCCTGCCGACGCTGAGGCCGGGGTCTGCGCCGCACGCCTGAGGCAGGGGCAGCCGGTGGGGCCGGGCCGAAGCGCCGCAGGGCAGCCTCGGGTCTCGGGTAATGGCTCGGTCTCTTCACTGCTTCCCCTCGGGCGAGGCGCGGCAGGGGGTCCCTCTCAGTCCTCTGGGTGTGCTCAGCTTTGCCGTGGGGTGCAGTGTGGCTGGTGAGAGCAGGGGGCAGGTCGGAGAGTGGACGTGCCTTTTCGGGATGGGGAAGGGTTGAGGGCTCTTCTTGTGCCCTGAGCGTTGGGGGACATTGGGATAACGTGGTGCGCTCTTCCCTCCACCCTGGGGTCTGCGCAGTGGAGAGAGTTGGGCATCGATGAGAAGTGGTGGCTTCTGTTCCCCAACTTACAAGGAGGGTAGCGGCTGTGTGAGTGTGCTAACGCGAGCACAAATGGGGACCTGGCTAGGAAAGGACTCATCCTGCACATGGGTCACTCGATATTCAACACACGCGCTCAGCGTTCTCATACTTTCAGGCATGGGCTGCTTCCTGCGAGCTGTCCTTTCAACCAGCAGTACATCCAAGTCAATTAAGCGGTAATGAAAGTTATGAAATTTGGGAAAAAAAGAAAAATGCAGCTGTATCTTTGGTCCAGTTTGCCAGTGGTGTGTCATTGCTTAGAGGTTGCAGCTGCTCAAGCAGAGCCATCAGTGCATGCCTGTGTGTTAGCATGCACATACTGATGCTGGCGCTGTCTCTGGTTTTAATTAAGAAGAAAAAAAAATATTAATTACTCAGCCAAAACTAAAGGAAGCTGACAGAATTCCTATGGTTGCTACTTTGTTAAATTAATCCGCTTCACTTAATTCCTGAATTTCTAAATGATTATTAACTGGTTTGTTCCCTAGTTTAGTGAAGATCAGACTCCTGTAGTATTACAGTCTTTTTACTAAGTTCTTTGAAGTTTCCAACACCCCTTTCAGTGCATGTTGAAGTACTGATTCCTGCTGCCTCTGCAGCTCTGAAGGCTGAAACTAGCAAGCCAGCTGCTTTACTGGTACCGAAAAGCTTATATTTTGTGTGCATATTCTGACACCTTTTAGACAGTGCTTTCCCTATGTGAACTTTTGATATTAAAAAGTGATGTTGACAGCCTCTCCCATGTCTATATCTTAGTATCCGCTTAATACTTTTACTGTATTACCATAGGTTGGTGTCAAATAAATGTTGGAATGGGATGGAAGAGTAAAAGATAAAAGGTAATGTTTTGGAGTATTATTAAAAGAAGTTTATTCATTGGCTTACTATGTCTTACAGAGGGATAAAATTTATTAGATAACACGTATAAAATTGTTCTTAAGTGTCTTTGCTGCTAAGTCTATAAATTGCTTTTTCTTCAGAAAATAAAGCTGCTAGGGCTTTAATATCAAAAAGTTGTTTTGAATCTTTGTGAGGGATTCATCCTGAGGAGAAGCAAATCTGTGTTTTAGTCCTAAAGTCTTAGAAAACCACTAAAGTTAGTCTTGCAGGTTGTGCAAGTGTGTGAAATGTATGTTTTGTGTTGGTATAGAATGTCTTGTCCCGAATGTAGCAGTTGGGAAAACGGGAGTGGAGAGAAGAAAACATTTCTTAAACATTTTCCTCGTAACAGCGATAGCACAAAATTCCAATGTCTGTTGACTTCTTTGCTTTGAAACGTTGTTGGATGATCAAGCAGTGGCTGGCTGGGCAGTGATGGCATGGTCAGTCAGGAGAGGGGACTTCTAGCACAAATTTCAGATGAAGTACTTCAAAAAGAAGTCTCAGAAAGAAGCCTTTGTCAGCTGTGAATCCAGTCCTTCATGAATATGATGTTTTGTTTATGCCATTGTATAACTGCTGCCTTGGCATTAGGTAGGCTGAGGCCAATGTGACCATCTAACCAGGATTTGTTTGGAGCCCAATGCTGCGTTGCGCTTCCTGATCCAATAGCAAGGATGCATTTGAGTGACATTTGTCATTAGGCAATTTGAATTGCCCTTGCTTGCACAAAATTTCTTTGTAGGAGTGGCTTGCTGAGGCTGATTTTTATTTTTCTTTTTGGAGGTGCTGAGAGCCCACTGTGGCCACTGATATTCATTGGGGTTTTGGCCCTCAGAGCTTCTGAAAGTCAACACAAATCAGGGTCAGCATTGGCTGGAATTTCGTTAGTAACAACCAGTGCAGTGCAAGAAAACCCACCCGTTGGTGTCTTGCATTGTGGCACACACTCTCCCAAACATAGTGTCTCATCTAGGAAGGGGGGGGAAGGGGGACTTGTTTTATAAAATGAACAAAAAATGCAAAAGGTTTTTATTTCTGAAAGTTTCACAAGCATGATACAGTGTCATTTCTTGGAAACTGTGTGTTTTCTTCAGTGTACGCCTTTTCTTTTTGTAGTTCCCACACTGTTGCTTTCAAATAAGAAAAGTGGTTGGAGTTGGTGGGTGAATAGTCCATCCCCAGCATCCTTGTAGGCCCCCTTGCATCCCATCTCTCTTGAGTCCCTGTGCAGGAAGTGCTGCCTCATGGAGCCTGCAGACACAGGAGTTCCCAGGGGCGTCACATGGTGTTGTGCCAGGGCTGTCACCTGTCCTTTGTGCCTTCTGCAGCACATCCAGATCCCCCAGCAGTATTTGCTGCTCCATCCCAGAATGAACCATCCCTTCCTCGCAGGCAGTAACCTCAGAAGCTCCACTTTAGGGGCTTCTACACCTGTAGAAACAGTCCTCGCTTTTAAGTGAAATGTGTCCGAAGCAGGTTTAAATATTCTCTAAACCAGGCTTTCTTCTTACAAACCACTGGGGGCAAAGCCTGAAAGAAAATCAGACCTCTTTCTTTCTGTTCAGCTATACACTTTGTTCAGGCAGGAGCTGAAGTCTTTTGTGTGTCACAGTAATAGTAAAATCTGATTAGTATCGGTCATTAAGGGTGGCTGGATTTCAATTGCCAAGTGGTGTAGTCCATATTCTGTTCAGTCTTGTACCTCTTAAATATATTTAACCTCATTTCTGCAAAAAAAAAAGGAAACCAATACTAAGTTTATCTTCCCTTAAAACCTGTGAAATATAAAATTTTATACTGCTGCCTTTCCTCTAGCTCCACAACACCTGCTTAGGCTATTTAAAAGTACTTTATTTTGCCTTCTCACTGTAATCCTTTGTGTCTGAGAAAGATGTGGAGGAGAAAATGTGCATTTCACATATTCCCCAGTATCCTAAACAATTTGTGTTTTCACCATATTTATGAATTCTCTCTCTAGCTCTCTTTTTAAACAAGTGGTTCAGTAATATAGGAAAGCTGCTGTCCCATGTGTGAATTATGATATGTCTGATAGATTTTGAAATGTTACATTTTAGAGAAACATACTGGATTATTGAATACATCCCTGGGAGGGCTGAACTCTGTCGGTGCCTGATTATTTGTCTTTTCAGAGTGTTTCTAAAATTTCTCAAACTAGTTGAAATCTTTAGGTCACTTGCAGTGTTTAAAGGACTTGAACTACTTTTCTGAAGCCAAGGACCTTTTTTATTTTTTTTTCATGTTTGCTTCCATGTGTTGTGATTCCAGCAGTTGTCATGTTGCAAGCATCATTCGTTTGTTTATATACAGCATTTTTCTATAGCCTTTGTTTTCCAAGATTAATGCTATCTAATCACAGAACAGAATCACAGAACAGTTTGGGTTGGAAGGGACCTTCAAGGTCCAGCCCCTCTGCAATGAGCAGGGACATCTTCAACTAGATCAGGTTGTCCAGAAACACATCCAGCCTGGCCTTGAATGTCTCCACGGATGGCACCTTCACCACCTTCTCTGGGCAACCTGTTCCAGTATTTTACCACCCTCATTGTAAAGAATTTTTTCCTCACATCCAGCCTGAATTTTCCATCTTTTAGTTTTAAACCATTATCCCTATTGCAACAGGCCCTGCTAAAAAGTCTCTCCTCACAGAATGGTTTGGGTTGGCAAGGACCTTTAAAGATCATCTAGACCAACCCCCCTGCCATGGGAAGGGACACTTTTTCACTTGCTCAAAGCCCTGTCCAGCCTGACCTTGAACACTTTCAAGGATGGAGTACTCAGAGGTGGGGCATCTACAGCTTCTCTAAGCAGTATTTAGTAATATCTGAAGTCATTACTCTAAAAAACCCAAAGTCCATTTCATGGTATGGTTAAAATAAATTGAAAATAAACCCAGTGAAGCCTACTTCCTGGTATCTTTTCGTATTCCTTGTCCCTGAGTGGTGCGTGTTCTTGTAGCGAGGATTTTGTTTTCCCTGAGATACACAGCTGGTACCGCAAGACGCGGAATCACCGAATGCACATAATGTACTTTCACTGTTGGTATTTGGATGTAAATGCACTGTTATCTCTCTAGAAGTGCAAGAGCATTGTATCCAATGAAATTTCACTGGGGTAGATCATTTGCAGAGGGAACTGCTGTGGCTTGTTACATTACCACACTCCACAGGATGGGCGTTCTTCCCACTGAAACTCCTGGATTTCTTTTCTTTTTGACCTCCCCCATGTGCATCCCAGCTGTGTGTGCCCTTCACCCCTCCTCAGACACACATATACGTATCTGGTCCCAGTGAACGTATCCCCCAGGGCAGCATATCACCTTGCTCCTCTGAGTAGCTCCTTGGGCTGTTCCCACTAGGGGATTGAGAGCTTTCACAGAGCCATAGAAGCAGCTTGCCTGGGAGTTGCTCAGGTCCACCTGCAAAAAAAAAAATTGAACTTTTCATGGCACCACAGTGTTAACACTCCAGAAGATGTATTTATTTGCTTATAGTGTACTTTTAATGTAGGTGCTTTTTACCCTGAAGTGTAGAGTCAAGGCTTGCTCCTGATGGAACACATGGCATCTCGCTGGAGTGCCAGGCTGATCGGGGTACACTGTGGCATGTTTGGTGGTTGTTCTCCAGGGTACTTGTGGCTGGATTGATTTGAGCTGTCCAGGGAAATCAAAATCCTTTCTGTCCTTCTGGCTGGTTCTTTAAAATCTGTTTGGGTGTGAGTGCCTCTGGGTTTGAGTTGTGGTGAGCAAATGTAAGGAAATATAGTTCAGTCTCCATGTGGGACATCAAAGAATGTTGTATTGAACTAATAGGTCTCAGCTGAGCCTGTGAGGCTCTGTCCAGATGCACAGGCCAGAGCTGGGAGGGTTTGTGGGTTAATACTCAAAATGACCAAAGGATGAAACAGAGCCATGGTGACTCTTGGCCATCACATCCGTCTTGTAAGGTGTCTTCTTCCAGGTAGTATTCAACATAGCGTATGTTCCAGAGGAAGTGAACTCAGCATGACAGTACTGGGGGAGGAATCCAAGTCTCCTGATCCTTTCACAACTTTTCTTCTATGGGCGGGTGTGAACTTCTGACAACTCGGGTGCTGGGATGGCTGTGCCCATCAAAATTCCCTGTCATGCCTCCCCTGTAAACAACAGGGGAGAAGATTTCACCATTCAGTGTAACAAATACATAGCATCCTATGTTCCACTGAGTGCTCAGCTGTTTGTTACTTTCTACTGTTGCTCTGTCTTGGTTCTTTGGCAGTCTCTGTCTCTGTAATTATTTGTCTCTTGGGTTTTAGGTTCAAAAGCTTGCATGTGGAGTTGTGGCTTGGGAACCATTTACAAACAGCACAAAGAACTATGAGAATTCGAAATCTTTTGTTCTCCCTGGTTTTGGAGCTGTTTCACTAGCAGTAGTTTCAAAATGTGAATGGAGCTTATGTTTCATTAATAGAAAGATGTGCCTGACAGAGCTATTGAGTGGTATAAACCGTGGTGTGTTGCTATGTGTCAGTTTTGTGTGTGTTTTAATGCTTTGATAGTTGAGTGGATGTGACACTCGTGAATTTCAGCCTAAAGTTATATGTACAAAAGTTGACTTTCAGGAATGTGTTTGCACTTAATGTTTGGTTCTATTTTGTTTTTTTTTTTTCCTGGGGAGAAGAATGTAGAAAAGGACCGTTGTTCAAATATAGCTGGGACCTGGGTCACGAAGAAGACTGAACTTGAAATTATGAACTGATTTGGAGTATCCAGCATATGGTACTCCTTCAGAATTTGTGATGGCTTTTTTTAATGTTTTATTAATTGCTCAGAGTTATCATTGCATATTGCAGCCTAAAACACTGTCTTTGTATACATTGCTTCAGTGTCAATGAAGAAAATACAAGAATTGCCCCAGTCTAAGCCATACATAAATCAGAGAGTGGGATTTCACTGAAGGCAAACAGGGCAAAACTTGCTCTGTTGGTGGCTCAGGAGTGAGGAAGCAGCTGGCTTTGCCTTCCAGGTAATGCTTTGTGGAGTGACAGGCAGAAAGGACACCTTGTGTTAACAACACAGCTGGTTGGGAGATCTAAACACCAGTGTAAATGATGGGAGTCCAGCCAGAGGAGGATTATGTTTTGAGTAGTGAGCTGGTTTTCTTAATATTGGAAACATACATTTGGGTTTACTGGTGGTTTTGTTGAGCTGGAGCCATGGAGCTAACTTAAGAGGAAGCTGACTCCTGTTGCCAGCAAGGCACAGCTAACTGGGGTTCTCTGAAGTCTGGCTTTTGCTTTACGTTTTAGTCTGTGCTTTTGTCAGCTTACATGCTAGGAAATTCATAATTTACTAAAAGTCCTAATGCTGAGTGTGCATCAGTGAAGCTGCTGGGTGAAGGTGAGCATTGGTTGCCTGCAATCTCCTGCCTGCACTCTTTGTGAGCCTGCTTGGCAGAACAGCTGCTGTTGCATCTTAGGATCACTTTAAGAGAGATTCCTCACTGTTTGGTTTGGGTTTTTTTAACTCTTTGGGTTTATATGTCTTTTGGTTTCTGATGGGACATGAATGTTTCATGATGTGAGAGTGCTTTCCTCAACTTAAGATGTCTTTTCAGAGCTTCTAAAGTTCAACGTTCTAGGAACCTCTGTCAGGATTTGCTGGAATGAAGTCCTGGGCACTCACTGTTGACAAATGTTATGCAAGTCTGAATTAGTGCAGAGCTCTGGCTGGATCTTCAGTACTTTTTCCTAACTTCTCTACTAAAGTAACTGACATTTTCTTGTTGGTTGTGTTTTCTGTATCTTATTTTGGGTTTCTTTTGAAGGAATGACTTCGGGAAGGTTTTAAACGATTGCTGTTTGCATGTAAACTTAGGCTTTTGTTACCAGAACTGTGTTGACATAAATGTCACCTACTTCCCCAAACAAAAGTGTAAAATAAGTTGTATTTGAGAAGCACACAGCTGAAAGTAAGTTTGCCACATGCAGCTTCCCTTGTGGGAAATTAAATGCTTTTCTTGAGCTGCTTAGGCATGTATTAGGAAAAAAAAAAGTCAGGAGGAAAGAGAGATGACTAGTGGGAGTATTTGGAGCTGGGAACTCTTGGTGCAAGCACAGGGATCTGCTCCAGCACATCTGTCAAGAGCCCACAACTTGCAAGGTGTAATGAATAATAACACTTCATACAACATCTGCTTGGGCTCTGTGATGGGCTCTGGTACAAAAGCATTGAAATCTCTGAGATATTTGTCATACCATGTCTGGGGAATGCAACAGAATCTGGTGCATCATCTATTATTGCCTGCTCCCCAGACAGTGAAGTTATTAGGTACTAAAGCTGATAGCCGTTTCCCTCAGCCAGTTTTACGTAAGCAAATACAAGGAATGCAGTGCAGAGGGGGCTTTAATATGTGTGACTGGTATAGCCCATGTTAGTAATTATATACCTTCACTTCATTCTCCCATTCCATGCTGAAATTAAAGTGGCACTTTCTTATGCTTGATAATTGCCTGATGAAAATCCCCCATTTCAGATAATGTCTGGAAGCTTAATGACATGGAATGAAAAATAGCCAGTTAAGTAATTTTGCTTTTTAATAGCCTGTAATTTTTAGTTTCTCTCTTGAAATTGTTCTCAAACAGTTTGAAAATACCTATTTTTCTCCACAAACTTGAGCTGTGAGAAGCATAAAATAGATACTTAATCTTTAACCTCCTCCTGGGATTCTCAGTTTTTTTCATCTTGCCTGCCACTTACATGCTTGCAAGGCCGTGGTTGACAAATTGTTGTAATCCACCACATATTAAATCCCTCTTATTCCTCAGTGGAAACCTCTCAGAGGCAGAAAAGAACCAGGAAGGAGTAAGCAATCTCTTGAAACACTAATTTAAAGTAGCTATGGTGGACCGAAGGTGGGTATGTGGGGAGTGGGTGGAACTGAAACAAAGCACAAATGAGGTAGCAGCATGAGTCAAGACTCAAATTATTTTAGCCTTAACCAGTCTGCAGATTTCATTAAAATGATCTTTTTTTTTTTTTTTTTTTTTTTTTTTTTTTTTCTGTAAATCTTTGTTTCTGGATTTTTTAAAGGTTTTCTATGGCTGTTGTCACAAAAACTGCTGGATGTTTTCCTCATTATGGTCAGCTCACCAGTGCATCCCAGACATCATTTAGGCTCTTTCCATCAACCTCACAAAGGGGAACTGCTGGATCTTCATAGTTGAATCTTGTCTTGTCCTCCTTCCAGTCTGTTTTCTACCAAGTTTTGTGGGAAGGGGGTGTTCCTTGCACCTCTTATTCTTGTTGGCATTTGAGCCTGCATTGAAGCCATTCTCCCTGAAATCGTGACCACGAAGGAACACTTGCTCATTTTGCACGCGTGTGGTTTACACGTGGTAGGTGAGCACGGCTGTGACACCACCCGATGGTGCACTTGGGTACTTGCAGGTATGTTTTCCATAGACTGATAGCTGCTGGCTTCTGTTTCAAAGTAAGGTACCCCTCCTAGAGAGAGAAAACAGTGGGTACTTTGGGAGAAACAGCTTTAAAATACACAGAAAATCAGGAGACACTCTCTTAAAGCAGAATTAAGTGCTTTACTGGAGGAAGTTTGGAGGCATGGCTTTCTCTTTCCACAGTAATAGAAAGGCACTGCACATGTGGAATAGTGAATGTTCTTGCTGAGGCTAATGAGAAAGTCTCGGCTGCTGTTAAAAGCTGATGTATAGCTGTTAATTACTGCACGCTGGATCTTTTAGCTGTTCTTACAAGAGCATACGGAGAAAAAGTGCATGAAAATAACAGCATAGTTACAATCGACGCTAGCTACTTCTTCCCATTACAAAATGCACTTAGTTGATGAACTGGTTCTGGCATGCTAAATGGATGCCTGTGCAGGACTTCTGAGGAGAGTCTTATATGGACTTCGTAAGAAGACATAGATGGCGAGAAGCTCTTATCCAGCCTAAACATGAGTTCTCGAAGCATTCCTTCCTCTTTCTCATGGTATAAGGCAGGTTTATAGATTAAAAAAATGCCATCATGCCTGCTTACATTCTCATCTACTGTAATTCTGTAAATAAAAATAATAAAATACTTGATCCCTAACCCTTTGGTTTTTAGGGAAGAGGATGGTAAGATTAGTAGGAGGGAAGCGTGCCTTATGCCTTGAAGTTTGTGAGCGTGACTACTGTGCCCACTTCCCACATGGTCAGTAGTCTGTCTTCTGCATGTGTGAAATGTTCCTTATGTTAGCTCCTGTACCTTGTAAATAAAGTATTTTCTATTGCCTTACTCAGAAAATATGTCAAGCTTTTAGTTGCATATGCTTCATTGCTCGAACACTTGTGCCTTGCATTTGCATATCGTTATCAGATCTCTATGGAAAGATATTTCTTCTCCTTACCCAAGTTTAAACACAGGAGAGAAATCTTAGGATCATAAAATGGTTTGGATTGGAAGGAGAGAAATCTTAGAATCATAAAATGGTTTGGATTAGTCTCAACCCCTCTGCCATAGGCTGGGACACCTTCCAGTAGACCAGGTTGCTCAAAGCCCTATCCAGCCTGGCCTTGAACACTGCCAGGGATGGGGCAACCACAGCTTCTTTGGGCAACCTGAGCCAGTGCCTCAGCATCCTCACAGAAAATAACTTCTTCCTTGTATCTAATCTGAATCTATGCCCTTTCAGTTTAAAACCATTCTCCCTTGTCCTGTTCCTACATGCCCTTGTAAAAAAGTCCCTCTCCAGCTTTTCTGTAGTCCCCTTCAGGTATTGGAAGGCTGCTAGGTCTCCCTTGAGCCTTTCCCAGGCTGAACAAGCCCTACTCTCTCAGCCTGTCTCCACAGGAGAGGTGCTCCAGCTCTTTGATCATCTTCATGGCCTCTGAATTTGCTCCAACAGATCAACATCCTTCTTATGTGGGGACCCCAGAACTGAATGCAGTACTCCAGGTGGGGTCTTAAAAGAGCAGCGTAGGGGGGAAGAATCACCTCCCTTGACCTCCTTGCCACACTTCTTTTGGTGCAGCCCAAGATATGGTTGGCTTTCTGGACTGCAAGTGCACATTGCCAGGTAATATTCAAGTGAACTTGGAGCAGGAGCCTTTGCTCTTTGGTGGCAGATATGGTGGAGCTGTGATGCTTAAAGCCTCCAGGCTTGGCACCTGCTGCCTCCCTGCTTTGTCCTGAAGGGGACAGCTGAGAAGAGCACTCCAGTGAGAATCTACATCCCAGGCCTTCCAAAGCACTCAGGATGTACTGTGATACAGACAATTAATTTAAAATCCTTCCCCTAGGTCATCATGACTTTTAAGGAGCTTTTGCACTTATCTCAGAAAACGCCTTTCTTCCTTGCGTGTGACCTGCCAGGACAGCTGTGTTTCTCTTAAGCACTGAAGTTAACGATACAAAACATGAAGCTTGAGAAGGGAAGAGCAGGATTACAGCTCTTCTTAGCTGTGTACCCACTGCCAATGTCCCTTGCGTGGGAGAACAGCATGACCAGGGCTTTTGTGGCTGCAGGACAGATTGCAAGGCATGACTTCAGCATCTGTGATCCTTTCTGCTAGGGGTTTAGAGGATGATGCTTGTATAGCCTTTCTGGGCTTAGTGTGAAACAAGGCAAGCTTTCTTATTTTCCCTTGTGTCTCTTTTTTGTTTGCAGGGGTTTGTTTTTGTTTGCAGGGGTTTGTTAATGCAATGCAATGGAAAAGATTTTTTTCAGACTTCACAGTAACATTACATGTAAGGCTTCCTTGTGTTTGTGTACTTTGCTAACATACGCATTTCTGATAAGCCCTGTGGACTAGGTGGCTTTACATCCTTGGGTGATCACAATGCTTCTGCATGCAGTAGGGCAAAAGTTGCGCAGTGTCGATGTCTGGTAGTGTTTTGTCTGGGCTTCTTTCCTATCAGCGTCCATACAGTAACCTAAACTTGCCTCTTTTCACATGACCTTGAATTGGCTATTAACTCGCTCTCTCACACACTAGCATGCACACTTTTTAATTTTCAGCTTTGCTTGAGATCTCCTTCTCCTGTTGCCTCTTCTTATGAAGCTGTGTGTGGGCTTACCTGCAGCATGGTACGAGTTTGCATGAAGAAATACCTTCCCAAATATTAGCCTTGGCAGTTGTGCCTCTGTGGAGGCACATGGAATAGGCAAGGTGGCAGTCCCAGCAAGCTTCACCACCTTCTTTTGTTTCCCTCATAGCTATGGTGACCCTGGATGTGAGACCAGGAATGTATGCACTGGAGATGATTTAAGGAAATGTGCAGCACTACATACTAATTAATTCAGGTCATGATACTCATAGGGTAAGCACAGTGGCTTCCTGCCTCCTAAGTGGTTGCTGTGATTCTGATGTGAACTCTTTTGGCTTATGCCAAGAAGAAAACCTGTGCAGTAATTAAAATGCACCTGAACTGCTTTTGAAGAGCCTGATTTGAATTAGGGCATGATTATTAACTCTAGTAGTACTCAGCTTTGCTAAATCTTTTCCTGACTTCCATGCTATTAATTCCCCTGCTACTCCATCAGCTCAGTAACATTTGCTGGGATAGTATCTGTTTAGATGAGACCCTTCATTTCTGTGGAGAAGACAAGGACTTGGCTAAATGTACCATAAGCCTTGGTGGGACCCTGTCTGGATTGTGATGCCCACTGCAGAGCTTGCTAATAGCTGACAGGGTCTCATGTTAGCTCATCCCCAGAAAGCCAGAACTATGGGAGCAGAAAAAGGGGAGTGAAAAGGTAACTTTATTGCTTGCATAACTCTGCCGAATGCTGTACTTCTCATGGGCATCTGAAATAGTTAACTAAATCGGACTGCTTGGAGTTACTGCATGAAATTCAAGTCCTTTGGGATTTAAGGGCATTGCCTTTTGTATGCATGTGTGGGAAATTCAGTGAAAAAGCAAGAGTACAACAGAATTTTAATCTCAGTCCATGACAGCTCTGTCAGTTTGAGGGCTCAGAGTCCCTTGCTTATGCTTTTCTTTCACATGAGCTAGATGATTTGACTTTTTTTTTTTATTATTATGTGTAGATGACACCACTTGAAAGGTATCTTTAAGCCGTCTTTGTGGGGACAGAAAACTGTGAAACATGCATTTTCATAAAAAAGAAATGCAGTAAAGCTTTTGTGAGAAGAAGCATTTTGCATCAAGTCATCTTGTTACCATGTCACAACTATGGAACAGTAGTTTCAAAGTCTCTCATGTTACAGCTGTGCTACTTGTTTACCAAAGCATTTTTCAGACAGGATCCACTGGGAGCTGCTGGTATGGTTTCCCAAATTCTTCTCCAGTATAGGTCCTGGATGCCCAGATGCCCCTGCCTTGATCTGTGGTACAGTGGTGTTGGTAAGGCCTACAGTGTTTGTAACCTCTGGTGATGGAGCAAATACTGGTTCCACTGTTGTTTGTTGTTACTATGTTTAAAAAGTTGCTGCTGGCAGAAGAACAAAAAGCAGTAGGATTTTATTTCTTTAATCCAAGAAGCAGGATACTTATACTAGAAAGGCCTTTCATAAGAAATTGAAACATCTTTTTGGAAACAAAAGAAGTTTGAAATGGGCATTGTCGAAGGCTGTTTGTTGTTTTGGCTTGTTTTGTTGTTTGGTTGTTGGTTTTTTTTTTTCCTTTCTGAAAGAGTTATCTCTGCTGTGAAATGAAACCAAACCTTAGTTTGAAGGCTTGTATTCAACATCCCTTCAGCTTGGGTGCAATTGGAAAGGAAAGCAAATGTATGAGTCGCCTGATCTAGTGGAGGGTGTCTCTGCCCATTGCAGGGGAGTTGGAACTAGATGATCTTTAAGGTCCCTTCCAAGCCAAACCATTCTGTGATTCTATGAGTTGTACAGAGGGGCTGTGTTTTGGTTCCGTGCTGATTTTTCCATGTTTCTTCTTCTGAAGTTCTAATTTATCTTTGGAAAGTCCATGAAATTAGAGCTAACTAAATATATTTTTTTTTATGCCTGTAAAATGATTGTATTGATCATCTCTACACATGACAGTACCTTCTTCCTTTTTAAGAATCATACTTTTCCAAGATATTATTAATCTCTACTACCTGTAAGATGTTTCATGCTCTTCAGAGACTGTCTCTGCTGTCTCTTTGCTTTTTGTGCAGGAGATGGAAGAGTGTCCTTCAGAGAGCTGCAGGCATGTGTTCTTAAGCACCAAAAAAAATCTTTGCTCTTGGTTCCTGCTTGAATACTGAAAAAAAATCACAAGACCTGCTATTATTTTGGAGTTTTTTGTTTACTGTTTGGTTTCTGAGCACTTAATGGCTGGTACTTATTTCAAATTTTCCCTCTTTCGTGGTGATAAATGGATATTAAATGGAAATCTACTTCCTTTATTTTCTTCTTTTCATAATGAAAGATGCAGTTTTTCATGCATTCTTTAGAATAGTGATTTAAGTTTGGCCCCAGATCTTGATAAACTCAGTGCTGATACTGTAAGGGGCAGTTCAAGTGGAGAAAGCATGCCTCTCTTCCTGCATGACATTAGTACCTTTGCTCCTGCCTTGGGGAAAAAAAAGCTGAATGTGTTCCATGCTACCTGCCTCTGCTTTTTACACTCTTATACTTTGTATACAGTTTACTGCTGCAGATTTATAGGAAAGCATGAATCCTAAGCAAACCCTGAGCCTACAACACGTATAAAAGACATATGTTTTAAGGGAGCATATCTGAAAGAAAACTGTGGAAACAAAATGGGGATAATTTTTCTTATTTTAGTGGGTGATACCTATTTCGATAGGCTTAGACTGCCTGGAAGAAAAGTGTTGCTCCATAACATAGGGATGGTACATTTTAAGTTCTCAAAATACTCTGTGCTTCTTTCCCCATCTTTTCCCTATAGGGAAACAAGATCTTGCTATAAATTTATTGTCTGCATTTGAGCAATGTAATATGTGTGTCTGACACTTCCGTGCATATCCTGTTGAGTCACTAAAGAGGCTCCCTCAGTTGTTATGTCTTTGTTACAAATGTTTAATTTAAAAACAATAAATTTGAGGCTGAGGGAATGGGGATTTTCACATTAATGTCATTAAGGAAATGTTGCAAAACTGACGTAAGTGTTGGGTTTCTTCTTTTTGGATTTTTTTTTTTTTTTTTGCTCTGCAAGCTCTGCATTTTTCAGACAAACTTTCTCATAACAGAATAGTTAGGAAGCAGTGGTTAGTGGGTCAGACAGGCCCAGGGGGCTAAACTGGGTTTTGTTCAGCCAAATGTTAGTGCTTTTTAATCAACGCTGAATTCTGCATGCAACACTCTCCTCCTTCCCCAAAGCCATAACAAAATAAAATGGGTATTCAATTGGGTCATGAACAACATCTGCCCTTTACTAAAAACAGTTAGGGAGTTACCACAGCGAGGGAAGAAAAGCTGCCTATAGCTACTGCTAGAGCATCTTTTCACCACCATGGCTTTGGTGGTCTGGTACAAACAGCCAACAATGAAGATCTGTGCACAGTCCTCAAGCTCCCTTTAGAAAGAAAAGGAATATTTCCTTTCATGTTCCATGCAGCATTTTTACAACAAGGTGCAAAATTCCAATAAAACTGTGTCCTGAAAACTGAAAGTGCAATTAATTTACAGTGCTATGAAATAATTGCACAGATTTCTTTTCGTCTTGTACAGCTTCCATAGTTGTTAGGCTACTTCACGTCAAGGAACTGTTTTTTCAGATCTTGCTGCTGCCACCTGTTCAGTCTCTAGTTAATGTAATTAATGTGAGGGTAGAGATGCCAGAGGCTTTGGACTCTTGTCTAAATGGGTTATATATTCTCTACTGTAGACCATGGGCTATCCTGATAAGTTTCAATTTGCCTTCATGTAGGCCTTTTTTTGTTGTTTTCTGATAAAAGGCTCCATGCAGTCCAATTTCATTCATATAATTCAAGTGTTTTTGATTTGAAGATTTTAGGTTCAGCTGAACTTCTTCCAACTAACAGGAGTTTATCAAGTTCTTCACTCAAAGCAGGCTGAGTCAGAGGTGTATGAAAAACTAAAAATTAACTGTGATTTATTGAATACTTATTGCTGGTTGCTGTAGAGGAACCTAAAAGCAAAAGATGATAATTTTCTTGTTTAAAGTTCTGAAGCAATTCACTGGCTTTCATGGGAAGAGATTGGAGGATCTAGAACCAGACAATGTTGCCTTAATGTTACGAAGAACAGGGGAGTTAACTTGGTTTTGCTTTGTTTTGGTTGAAGAACTTAAAAAAATAAAGACATTATTTTTAGAGGGTTGTTCTCTACAAAATGTTACATCAGTAGATGACTTCCTCCTGAAACTTCCAAATAAAAAGAGTTTTTTAAGTAATAAAGATTACTTTGATGGATAACATATGTCTGGAAACCAAGGGCTAGTTGTCTTCTCACAATGCTTAGCGTTGCCCCTCTTTCCGCCATTATATGGCAAGCTGCAGAGAAGCAGTGAGTGCAAATGAAAGTATGACATGCGTGTTTTAAAAGAAAGTAAGCTAAAAATGTGAAACCAAATGCATACTTATTTAAATAACTAATTCTTGGAGGGGAACTGTGTCTCGGGGTGCAGTCTGTTAGCAGCAAACGCTTGTTAATACAAAATCTTGTCTCAGTTCAGAAATACACTAATATATGTACTTATCCCTGGACACATCAGCAAGCAGCCTTGTGAGCTTGAAAGACAACACTTGCAGTATGTGACTGTACAACATACAAGTAAACTGCTAGATCAGGGTCTGTAATGTGCATGCTTGTGTTAAAAAGACATGTAGGAAAATACTCATGCACAGCAGGTAGAATTTAGCTCCGTTGAGACTTTGCGGTAGTGTTTTATTGCCACTGCAAATACTTGGTGTGCTTTAACAGACAGAAAAAGTCATAGTTTGTATTAGACTTAGAAGTAGGTATTAAAAAAAAAAAAAGATTTGGAGAGGTTTGTAAAGCATGACTTGGAATAATTTTTATTTGGCAAGCATGTTGCATCAAAGATGAAATGAAATGAAATACTTCCTGAGCTTCATCTTTCAGGTAAGTAATTACAGAAATTGCTATTTGATAATCCAGGAAACAACTTTTGATTATGAAAGATGTACAAAACACGTTCCATGCTATGAGCACAGTCTTGGAAGTTGTGATTGAAGCTCACTACCATGGAAACAAAGTACACTGCAACTTGGATACAAATGATTAGGCTTAAGTAGAGAAATGGCGCATGAAGGCATGGTTACTGGCTTCTAACAGATGTTTCATGCCTAGCAATGGGGTAGCATGCTTAGGAGCTTTACATAGAACTTTTTTTCCCAGAACCACAAAATTTTTTCTTTTGGCAACTCTGCTGTTACCGCTGTTTGCCATCTAGCAATTGAATGCATTGTAATACGTAAAAATTTGGTCTGTGGTGGAGATTGTAGGTATAATTGCAAAGTTGATAGTGTTTCATAGTTGCAAATGCATTAAACGTGCTTATACTTAATTGAAAACAGGGCTTCTGACAGTTGTCGATGTGTTGGGAAGTGCTGAATTGGTTGCCAGGACTGCAGGGGAACATGCTGGTTGTGCATTTCCAAGTTGCATTTTTCAGTCTTCTGTAAAAATGCAGACAACCCCAAATGCCAGTTTATTTTTCAGCAATGAAGTGCTAACAATTACTTTAACTGCAGCCTTCCTGGGTGATTTCTTTTACATAGATTGCCCCCCTTACACGTGCATTTAGTGGTATAAACTAATGCTGTAATACATATACCATTTCAAAAATGTGTTATATTGTGAATAAACTTTCATCTCTGAAATGCTGAAACTCCTTTAGATATAGGCATACATAAACCTACATGTAGCAGCTAGGTGGCAGAAACTGTACCTTTTTAAAATAAAGGGATGCTATAAATGCAGCAGTGTTGCTTTGTAGTGACTGCTCAGTTTCTTTAAAAGAAGGAATTTCGTGATACCCTTACTTTGCCAGAAATTTGTCCTTCAAGAAGACAAAAGTAAGCAACTTCCTTCTGTTTTATTCATGGCATATTTTCTCTAGGTGTCTAAATGGTCAGAAATAGATCTACCATCTATCTGGTTTTAAAATAAAAATAGCTGAGAGATGTCACTTTGTGCTTCTACAACTTTGGCTTTCTTAAGGTCTGACATCCAGTTATTTACCTGTCATACCTTGTACAACTGTATAAATACACCAATTAAACAATTCTTGTGAAAGTTTTAGTATGGGAGGGTGCCTGTGTAGACCAGAAGTTTAGGGTGTAAATAATTGGAAGCAGGGGCTTTTCTGTGGGTTTGTGTATCACTCATTAGACCTGAAGCTCACTCTAATTATATGGTCTAGGTCCTTTTAGAATGCAGAAATTATGGGGAGCAATATGGGAGGAGGGAGGGAGAGAAGGGAGTTCTCTCTATTTTAAGGTATGCTACTGTTTCAAAAAGAAAGCCTTATTTCTTAAATCAGTCTAAAAATGTAAATGCAATTGGTACCAAACACCATGCCCTATAGGAAATCTTATAAACTCAATTGATTACTGCAGTTCCACGTATGGCTTGTTTAGTCCTTTACTGGGCATTTACCTGCAGAGGTGGTAGATAGTTTATGTGCTGCTTTAAATTCTTTCAACTTCCAACCCTTTCTTTGTAGTATCTGGCTCATGGCCACTGTGGTTTGGATAGGAAGTCAGAGAAGACTTCAGCTCAACTCTGCATATATCTCTGCTTATTTGAGGCAGAGCTATCATTAGAGCTGGCAGCTATTAGAGCTATTAGACTAAATCACTGAGGTCATTAGGGTGAAACCCTTGCTTTCCTGCATGAGTAAGAAACTTCTTTGGGGTTCTTCAGTCGTACAGTCATAATGGTGATAGAAAGTTCTGCCATATGCTTCAGTTAGAGGAACTGTTAGAAAACAAAGTGGAAAAAAAAAAATCCTGCTGTTTATGAGCAGTGGTGACCTGGTCTAGCTGGTTTTTGCCCCTGTATAGAACATTGGGTCAGGTGCTGTCTATTTTCAGACTTTGTTCATTACAACAGATTTGCTAGTCTGCAAGCTACTGATGCTGAGTCAACAGCAAAAAAAGTACTTTTGAGTGCACCATCTTATCAAAGTTACACAAGTTAGTCTGTTTTAAGAAGAGTGCAGTAGAGTTTCTGAAGAAGAACCAGGTTATTTTGTGTAACAGGTTGGGAAATAAATTCCTTGTTACAAAATGAGGTGTTTAACAAAATGCTTGAGGATGCAGAACTTGCATCCTCTCTAAATGAACGCTTCGTGCGCAACAGCTCCTTAACACTTGAATTCCCAAAAAGCATGATTCTTTCACAGCCACATCTCTGGATTTTGTAACATAAGAGCTGCAAGATAGTTCATTTGTACTGATGTTTAAACTTCATTAAATGAAGCACTAAATAGGATAATATGACTTCCTAACAGCTGAAATTGTCAAGAGCATATTGTCCTAAATAGACAGTGGGTCTTGCATGTATTGAGCACTGAGGATCACAAGTCTTATGTAGCAGTTGATTAATTTATAGGGTTGCTGTAAAGCTTGTTCAGTCACTCCTGCTTTTTAAGGTCAGTTTTTCATGTTAGCATCATTGAGAAAGCATTATGTATTTGACTACAGAATGTTTTAGAGAATCTTCCCAAGTGCATTTTTTACAGGAACAAGCATATCAACTTAAGCAGAATGCTAGTGTTTTTTAAGGCAATATGCTGTCATGTGATGCATGTGAATTTTAACTTGGCTTTATAGCTTTAAGAACATTAGTTGAATTCTTTTAGCTCATTTTCATTCTTTCATTTGCTTATGTATTCAGGATGCTTAATGGGTAATTATCATCTTCAAAATGCTTTGGTGCCTGAATAGAAGGTGGTGCTGAAGAGGTTTCTCTATAGGAAAAAAACATAACTTAGAATTGCAGCCTTGATTCATACTTGTTCTTAGCATTTCAACTAGTGTGTGTATCTGCATTCTTCAAGAGAGTGATGTTTGAAAAGGCATCTAAGTCCTGTCCCTTTGGTTTCTCCTGTTGCAACCATAAAACAGAAGACTGGAAGAAGAAATGGGCCATGGCTGAGGAAAGAGGCATTGCCTTGCCTTTCGGAAACCAGTGTCAGTTTTTTTCCTGTAGTTTAGTTTCCTTCTGGAACTTTCCCAGCATGTCACCTTTCCTCTCTACCTTTCCATGTAAGTTTGTCTAAATAGGAAAGACACAGAGTTTTTTATCATTCCAGATGGGGAAAAAAACCCCAAAAATCAAACCAACAAAACCCAACCAAAAAAACAAACCCCAAAAACTAAGCAAGAAAAACCTTGGAAAAGCCCATTGCTGCTTCAGATTTTTGATTTGGAGCTCTCTGTGACTCTGCCACCTCTGGATCTTCAAATAAGCAAAGCATGTCCCAGCTGCAAACCAGCCCGTTGTTGTTGCTTTCTGTGCTTACATGGTAAGGCTGAATTGCATGGTTATCCAGGTGACGGAGGGACCTATGCTTCTTCTAGGTGACTGAGAAAGATCTGGGTGACAGGGTTTAGAGTTTTGAGAGGTGTAGCCACATTTCCTAGAGTTTGCATGCTTGACGGCTCTGGAATGGAGAAGCTCTTCTACTCTTTCCTGGCCTTGAGACACGCAAACCCTTCCTGGTTTGTCTATGCATCTTTGAAGATGAATTTTCCCTTGTGCTCTGCGAGTCAAGTTAGCTGTGCCCTGTTAATGGTCATAAAGGCAGAGATCCCAGCAGCTGGAGCAGGCAAGAGGTACATTTGCTCTGAGCCGTTATGAAGTGTTAATCTCTGTGGTGACCAAGCTTGAAGAGGAGATGGAGCGGGCGATGAGCAGGGGAGTTGCGGCAGAGATGGGAAAGGCTGTACATGAGGTAAAAGTGGAAAGCTGTGGGAAAAGCAGCACTTCTTGCATATGAGGTTAAAGAAGAAAAAATGGTCTAACCGGAAAGTGAGTTCAAATTTGTGCTTGATACCTTGTCAATTAAATATTGATTTATTTCCACATACAACTTCTGTATATAGCTTAGTGTATTATTACTTCTATGGATGACAGTATATGCATTTTATTTTGGATATGTAGTGCAAGTGGCATTAATCATGTAGAATTTAAACTCGTGCCCATTTCACAATTTAGTGTTTCTTTCCACTGTTAAATTGTTATGCGTTATGGTTTAATATCTTTTAGGACAAATTGGACTGCATGGCAAGCTGTGGGAGAGGAAGTGTGTGTGCCTATTACTCATGATTTTAAGTGTCATTAATCTCTCTTTGTCTTTCTGCCTTCCCTATTTCATAAACTAATCTCAGTCCTAGCTTCAGAGCCACCAATTTACACATATGAGCAGTTTCTCACCTGTGCAGCCTCTCCTCTAGCCTCTGGTAGTGATTGCTTATGAAATAAATATGGGATTCACAGTCTGATTCAAAAGATTTTGGGAAGCTTTGTCAGTACTTTACATTTTTCAAGGACACAGGGCACAGTATTTTCAGGCCAGGTTCCGATATCCCTTCTTAATGAACACTGCAATAAGTCCAAATCCAGATGCCGAATGTTGCAGATCTGATAAAATCAGCCAGATTTGACTGGTTTTGGCTGTTACCATGTCCGCTGTGAACTTCAGTAATGTTTTTTCATTATGTTTCTGAGATAATCCTATTTTTTTGCTGCTTGATTTATTTCTAACAACTCTGAAGGCCAATGAATGTGGTATTTTCTGGAATGAAGGTTGTGTTTGGAGGCTGGGGGAGTGTCAAGCTGGTTTTTGTCCTTTTGTTTTTAACCCCTCTTCCATAGAAGACACAGTGTCCTACAGACAGATAGAACAATGCTATATTCCATTTTAGCATCGAATCACAAGCGGGGTCTTTGGAATTAAATTTGGCGAATTGCCTGGATATGTTCAGTTTTCAACAAGCGCTGCTTTGTGCATTAGCACCCTACGCTTCCTCCCTTCCTCCCCCCAACGCTGCCACTGAAGAGAGGAGGCGAAACAAAAAAAAAAACCAAAACAGAACAAAAGCATCTGTTAGAGAAAATGGGGAGGAAAAAAGGGATGAAAAGAGGAGGAAAGATGTCTTCCACAACAGCTGTCAAATCTGTCAGAAGAGCTGGACATAATTTTTAACTTAGTCACACTCCTGAGTATCTGATTACATTTATATAAATATTTCTTTTTTTAATTATTATTAACATTAGGTGCAATGTAGATAAAACACAACTTTTTATACAGAATGCAGCTCAATTTTGAACAGAATGTTTAAATGCTTATTTACCAGGACTTTGAACCCAGGCACGAGCATGCCAGTATTTGACACTAAATGTGTTCTTCCTTTTTCATGTGTGTGCAATTGGAAATGTGCTGTGGTAAGGAATATAGGCTGTTATTGAGCATAGTAGCTAGGTGAACCTTTGACAGACTTTAAGGTGCATGTTAAGACTGTATTTTATAAAACATTAACGTTTGTGCTGCTTTATTTTAACTTGCTGAAGGATAAATGGATATGTCAAGCTCAAAGGATTATTTTCCTTGAAAGATCTGTGAAACTATCTCATGACCTGAAAGAAAAGTACTGTCCTACTGTGGGTAAGATAGTTGTTAACTTACTAACAAAACAGTGGGTAAAGACCTCCCTCTCACCCCCTGGTACTCTGTTTTAGTTAGGTCAAGCAGTGTGATTGATAGCACATCACCATTAAGGTACCATTTTCACTCAGCTAAAAAATGTTTGTCTGTTACATTCAATGCAGTGTGTTGCTTCAGTCTACCTACAGAGCAAAATTTCTGATTTAAATGAGGATATATAACTAAAATTAACCATCCTACAGTGGCTGCACCCAGTACTGCATTCCAAAGAGGAAGGAATCATAAATAAATGTGCTAATAAGCTAACCTTTAATGAGAAAGGGGAATACAGAGGAGGTGTCCCTCTCTGTTCTCCAGCTGTGCTATACTTGTAGGAGCTGGAGTCAGCAAGCAAAGATGAAAATTGAGAGCTGTGAACCTGAAGGGAATTCTTGTAAGTCTTTTGAACTGCAGGCAAAATTATTTCACAGTGAAAATTGTGCCAGAGGAATGTATAAGCTCAAATATTTTAAATTTAGAGAGCAAAGGGAAATCCATAGTCAAATAAATGGCCATAACAGATGGTGGATTTTTTTGTATTTATGTTTTATTTTTGTCCCAAGGATGCAGCTCTGAAGCAAATATCATTTATCCTTATGCAATGAGCTTTGATTTGAATCTCAGAGCTGTCCTGGAGTCCACAACCTGGGTTCGTTATGGATGAAACTGGACTGAAATGTGCCCTCCAGGAGGGCACCTGCAACACTCCTACCACTGAGGATTGCTTAGTTCACGGCATTAGGCTAGAGCTGTCTAGAAGTCACCTCTCCTCTCCTATGAAAGTACATCTTCTATGAGTGCTGAGACCTCAGCAGCAACTGTTTGCCCTGCAAGTCTGCTGCTGCTATTGCTTTGCAAAATTATTTCTCAGTCTCTTCACTTAAAACATGTTGACTGAGCTATAGATAGCTTTTGTGATAAATCTGCACATGATTTTGTCATGCATAAAATGTGCAGGTCTATTTTAAGAAGATACGTAATCTGAGGTTTTTAATTTGTTAGAAGATAGAAGATGACTATTTTTAAACAATAAATAAGTTTGAAGTTTCACTTCATTTGAATGAAAAGCGCATCCTTTTAATGTACTCCAACACCTTCAGCATTTTTTAGTTGACTAAAACAAGGTTAAATAAAACTGTCTAACAAACCTGCCTTAAAAAGAGATGCGTATGTGTGGCTGGTAAGTAGTTTGTCCTGCGTTCAGCTGGAACAGTTAATTTTTTTTTTTTTCCTCCTTCCTAGTAGCTGGTGCAGTGCTGTGTTTTGGCTTTAGTCTGAGAACAGTGCTGATAAAACACCGATGTTTTTAGTTGTTGCTAAGTAATGCTTACTCCGATCAAGGACTTTTCAGTCTCATGCTCTGCCAGTGAGAAGAAGGGCACAATCTGGGAGGAAGCAGGGACAGGACACCTGACCCAAACTAGCCAAAGGTGTATTCCATACCACAGCACGTCATGCCCAGTATATAAACTGGGGGAGTTACCGAGAAGGCCCAGATCACTGCTCGGGTCAGACTGGGTGTGTTGGTCAGCGTGTGGTGAGCAATTGTATTGTGCATCGTTTGTGTTTATTGTTCCTCTTTTTTTCCCTTTCCCTGTTTAGTTTTATATTTTATCCCTTTGTTATTTCCTTTATCATTATTATGTAAGTAGTAGTAATTTTATATTCTACTTTAGCTATTGAACTGTTCTTAACGCATAGGGTTTATGTTCTTTCGGTTCTCCTCCCCATCCCGCCTGGAGGGGGAAGTGTGTGTGTGTGACTGGACTAGCAGTAAATTAAGTGAGCAAGAAAGTAAGAGTTAAATAAATAGAAAAAATTAAAACCAAAAATACCCTCTTTCAATATCCTCTAATTCTGGATGCTTAGCTAGTGATCTGATCACTAGTCTGATTTGTCTTTCTCTGAAACCTGACAGAAAGCATAAGCTGCTTGGATATATGCTATACACAGTAATCATATAGGTGATAAATCAGTGTTAACCTCAGCATTGGTTTTCAAAGCTCAGAAGTAGTTTTACTTTTGAGGAAAACTAAAGGAAGTCTTTTATTTAATTTTTAATTTGCTTTTGTGGTACATCCCACCCACCATACAGCTCCCCAGCCATGCTTACATAGCTGATCACGGTTCAGAGTAGTGTCTGTGTTAAGGATATGGTGCATGTGAAATACAGAAAGTCAGAAGGTAAAAGGTATGCCACAAAGAAGTGAAGTTACTGTGACTTATTTCACTTTGGCTTTTAGCTGTTTGATGCTTTTTTTGATTTGTAGTAGTTTCTGTAGTTCTCTTTTTAAACTGTGTTTAGGTGACAGAGGAGACTTTAGGAAGAAGTAAAACAACAAAGTGCTGCTAAAATGGTGGTGGCTGTAGCGCAGCTTCTCAGCTTCTAGAGAGCTTATTCAGGTAGAGTATTGAAGGAAATACTTCAATATTTTTAGTCACACTGGACACAGACCAGAGCTTGTTGCAGCCCGGTAGGTGAAGCCTTCATCTCTTGCTGAGCCTCATGAGAGCTGTGGCTCTCCTGCTTCAAGTGCAGGTCTACTCAAAGGGGAGGCTGTGCAGAGCAGGTAGATGGAACCAGAGGTGGCCATGTCCCATGCAAACAAAAAGAGTGTGGCTCATTAGGGTTGGATCTGTAGAGCGAAACAGCTGTTGATAAGGTCCCAGTGTCCTTGCTGAACATGTTGCTGGAGTGTGGAGAGTTGTCAAATTCGCTTTGGTGTGAGCCGAAAACTGAGTGTATTTATGCAGTTGGGGCACACAGTTTAGTTTCATTAGAAATAAAGACAAGTTTGTGCGCTCTGAGACTATACTGCAGTGTGAAACAAGGTGTGGTAACTGGGAAAGACTGGGAGATTTGTGTCATAACTGTACTTGTCATTTCATCTAAATAGTGATCAGGGGGGATTGTATTATAGGTGCTCCCTAGCTGTTCAATCGCTGTGTGTTTTTTCTAAGAGCACTGATTTTGCCTGTTCAATTTTTCATTAATGTTCCCTGGTTTCTGCAATGTCCCTAGCTTTTTTATTTTTTTGGTTTTGGCTGGAGCATATCACTTGGTTATAATTCAGATGATATTGTCCATCACTACTAAAGTGCAGCGTTGTCTTTGCCAAAACTTAGCCCCAGCTGTTCACTAGAGTGGTGTGAATGGTGTCTGAGTGTGCACATCTGGTCATTTTGGAACAGGTTTAGTGCATTCCTTTTGGTGCTAGAGTTTAATTTGCAGCTGGAAAGCAGACCAGCACAGCGCAAAATTACTCAGTTTCAGATAAATGCTTTCTTTGTGACTGCTTTGTGAAAATGATTTATGGGAATACTCTGTACCCTGATATGTTTCTTCCCCTTCTTCCGCTACTTGCCCGGAGTCTGATATCCTGCAGCTTGTGTGTTAGTCTTTGCATCTGCTTGCTAAGTATATAATCATTACGTAAGATGAAGATCCGGACCATGTAATTAAAGCAATAAACTGAAATAGAAATTTAAATTTCATACCTTTCGGCAGTTGTAGAAATTAAGAAGAAAAATCGAACTTTTGCAGATAAGTACCAGCAACTTGCCTGTCCTGCACTTGAGGGCTGTTTTTGTGATCGGTTTGATTACTCTTAAAATAAAACTAGCAAAAGGGACTTTCACTGTCTGAAGAGCCAGAAACTGATTCTGGGAAAGCAAAATTAGAAATATATATATATATATATTTTTTTTTTTCCCCGTATAGAATTGCACTTGAATGTGTTTTGATTAGTAAGGCCATTTTCCAGGGTGGGGAGGGGGAGTCATGTGATGATAATTACTGATCCGACATAGATTCAGTAATGCTCAGATTCAGTAAAGCTCAATTTTCAAGACTTCAGTAAACTGAAAAGTACTTGTTTTCCCTTGCAGGCTCAGATCTTGATATTTCTTTCTAAGCAGTAAGTGAAGAAGGACAAATGGAGGGTGCCTTTTTGCCACAGTTGCATCTTTGACTCTGCTCATCTTGTGACCTTGTCATTGGTATTGTCTTTGCATCTTGCATCTCCTCTGAGTGAAGATGATAATGCTGCACCTGGTTTACTATTTGTAGTTTTTAGGAGGATCAGGCTGCTTGGCTTTTCTTTATAATGTTCAATCCATATTAATTATGTTTTAAATCATTGTAAGAAGGAAGCATCACTTATTAAATTCCAGCAAGAATTCAAACATTGATAGTTACATGTGGAGCTGTAAAAGTTCTGGGTTTGGTTTTTTTAAGGTACAGACTGTCTTTTACAGTGAGTTGGTCTTTTTTTTAATTCTTCAGTTCTTAGTTGACTGGTTGAGAATGCTTTTTGTACCACCTTCCCCCAGTCCTTTCCTACCTTCTTCATTGCTAGAAACAGCTGGTGCAAGCTGTTTCCTTGTACTTATCAGTTTGCTGCTTTAGCAGTTCTCAAGATAGTATGCACAAAAAAAGTGGTGTTTCTAGGACCAGTCAGAACTGATGCCAAGTATTAGAGAGACCATGGGAAGTGTGGGTGATGATAGCTTGCTATTTGTCACCCGACCTGAATTATTGCACAGTATTGCTGCTTTTTGCTTGGGATGTAGGAGGAGAACCTGCTGCCATTATATAGTTTTATCTAAAACACCTCTCCATTTCATTTTGCTTTCTACAATGACTTTGAAAAATACTTCATTCAGTTCCAGCAAAGAGGAGGCCACCTAATTGTTTATTGGTTGTACCACTGAGAAGATGAATAGTTGAAATGAAAACACAGATGTGCTTGCTTTGTACCCCCATGAGCAAAACTGAGGCAGTTTATGGAAGAAGCTGTGTATATGAATTCCTCTCTGGACGTGTATCACTGTGCACAGTAATCTCTTGACAAACTTTCTACTAGAGTAAAAGTTTTTTCTATTGTATCTGCAGGCATTCTCCATCTGTCTTGTAACAACAGGAGTGCATTGAGTATGCTCTTTGATAAGCAGAGGCTGGACTCGCTACCTCCAGAGGTCCCTTACAAATGACTGGCTTCATTCGCACAATTCATAACACACCTTTGTGTATGAATAACTCCACTTTGTGGTGTGTGTGTGGTCCTGTTTCTTACCCTATTTCTCCTACACTCTTTCCAGGGAAGTATGGGTACATAAGGGAGAGAAATCCCTGGCATGAAAAAGACTTTGTATGTTTGTTATCAATTAATTGAGAAGGTCTTGTCAGACAACTGGTCCTTCAAACTACTGGTAAACTTCACAGGGAAACTTAATTCATCTGTGATTAGTCATGACTTTCTTGGATAAAAAGCCCCAAGACAAATTTTAAGTAGATGCTAAATTTCAATGGGAATGGATTCCTATAATCCTAAACTGCTGTGTGTGACCAGGTAGTGTCATACATAACTTTTTGTACTATGCTGCTGTGGGGTGAAGACTCTTCACTGAGGTCAAATTTCAGGTCTCATATAATACACCCTTGTCCTCTCCTCCACCCTAGCATGTAGTTTTATAATCTGTGATACTATTTTTTGTTGAAGGCCAGCACCTCCTGCATAATTCATTAATAGAGGATGTAGTATGAATGCCTGTTGTTTAAGTGTTATTTAATGAGTTAGGCCATTTTATGAGAATTTATGGTTGACTATGTGATCACTGCGTAATGCAAAGACTGGGAAACCTTAGAGGGAAAATGGAAATGGCATCAGCCAAAGCAAGACAGTTTTCCATTTTCACCTTGAACAAGCAAATATCTATTTTAAAGGGTTAATGAAATTTTAATCATCTGCTATACATTAGCCAGTCACATTAACTGATCCACCTGTTACTGTCTTTGCTCAAGGATCAGATCACTATTTTAAGAAGCCAGAATAGATAGTACAGATAGTTTTAGGCATTTTCCCCAGCTTGAAAAAACGTTGTGTTTAAGGTAAGGCATTTTTGTTTTCTGCCACTTTGAATAATCAGTGACTCTTGTGTTTCAATTGAAACAAAAAGAAAAAAAGAAAAAAAAAAAAGAAAACCAAACAGGATGCCTACTACAGTGCTGATTGGGAGTCATGAAATGTGGCTGGGGGCTGAGAACTTATTAGCCCTGCTCAATCACATAATTATTTGTGTGTTCTTAGAGTATCATGGGTCTATGGTAACAAGGCTGTGCTTCCTTCTATCAATCACAATTGTCAGTGCCTAAGTTCTTAGTGCCACCATTCTCTCATTAAGCACATTAGCTGGTAAGCGAAATGAGGGAGCTACGGGTGCACCTCGGCCCTCTGCCCTCTGTGGATCTTCTGTGTGTCACTGTGGAATCGCCCAACTCTACAGCTACTTCCATGTACAAGTGCAAGTGTGCAATGTAACCTATTTTATAGGCACACATAAGATGGTTGAAATTACTGCTTTTCAAAGTGTGTCCTTAGACACCCATTTATTTTCTTACATTGAAGAGAGCTCTTGAATGTTTTGACCCATTGATACGGCATTTTAACTCCTTGTAAAAGTGAGTCTAAAATATATATGGTGGGGTTTTAGGCAAACTTAGTCATGGAAACTTACCATTGTTATGTGGTTAGGGTTATTGTATTGTGGTTTCAAAACCAGACTTTTCCTGAATGGAAAAATTGTGCATAAAAAGGTGGTGGCCAAACAGAAAAAATGCATATGCTGAATAGTTGTGGAGTGCAGCCAATACCAATGTGTGGAAAGGATTGCATAAGTCTTAGGAGATACTGGAAAGATCTGGTCACTAATGAATTATAAAAGATTTTCAGAAATTCCTGGTATTATTTCTAAACCCTGTATTACTTTCTGTGACAGCTTTAAGGTCACAGATGCCAAAAATCTGTGGATAAAAGTTGTTATGCATTTTCCAGAGCACTACAGTACCATTTATTTAACCATGTAGTTAAAGAAAAGCAACTTCTACGAAACTTCATTTTAAAGGATTAATATATATGAGTGTGAAGAGGGAAGAACTTTATTGTACTGTCCTTGAGTCAATAAAAAGCCCAGTGTGATAAACCTTCTTTAACTGACCTGGGGAAATAATTATTACACTTTACAAATATTGATCATTTTGACTGAACAACAAAATACCAAAGGAATTATTCTTTTCTGTCACATACCATCCACTAAAAGATAACTGCGTAGCTGAAATTGGTGAAATAATCTTTATTCCCTCTGACTCCTTGGATCAAAAAAGAAATTGCATAGTCGCTGCTCCTAAAAACCTGTCAGATCCCCTCAGATGGGTCTTTGCATTGCTTTGAAATGCAGGAGATGTTGTCGAGGGGTAGTTCAAAGTCATGAGACAGGGCAGTGGTGATTTGTTGAAAGAGCTTCTCATCTCTTCAGACCTTTTAAAGTCTTTGATTGCCATTCACCTCTGGTGAATGCATTTCCCCCAAGTGGTAATCTCCTGTCAGCTATCTAATATAGATACATGGCTTTTGGTGAAAGCACTTGTAAAACAAAATGAAAGTGAATTAAATCTGGTAATCATGACACTGTAGGAAAGCACAGTTATACCTGTTGTCCCATTGGTTCTTCCCCACATTTGTTTTGCCTGTTCTGAAAAGCCTTCAAGGACTGACCCTGTGGGCATCTCTAGGTGACCTGTTCTGGTCCTTACACCTTGAACAGGAGTTTGTCTTTGTTTTTCCTGTTGTTCCTCTTCCCTCAACCACCGCCTTCCCACAGTTTCCTAATAACCAGTCTAACTTTCTTTTTGTCATCATTTTAAGCCAGCTGTTCTGTCTGTCCATGGTGAATAGGGAGGATGATACGCTCTTAGCCTCTTTGTGGAAACCTGTCAGATGTTCAAAACCTTTTGTCATGCTTCTTTCTTTTCTTTGTAGACTAGTGATCTAATACAGACAGAAGTCTTCCTGAGCCTGAAAAATAAAGATATCTGCAAACCTGTGTGTGTACTCAACAGCAAATATGTAGCATAAGCAGTTGTGAGGAAGCACGTGTACACATCTTTCCTGTTTATCACTTTAACCTTGGTTTATGTGGCTTTAACCTGTCACGCTCAATTAATAACATACAATGGTCAATAACACATAACTAGACAGTAAAGAATGACTTGGAAATAGCTGGCATCAGTAGTTAGCTACACTTACTGGTTTATTGTTGCATGTTGTCTCCAAGCACTGCCTGTGGGTGAATTGGCAAGGTGGGCTTGCTTTTGCTATAGCTGGGTTTTGTGACTCTGGTGTGCACCCAGCCTGGAGCCGAACACCTCTATGTCTAGGTCAGTCTCCACAGAACCTGCAATGAAACACCCCTCTGCTTGAGCCAGAGTGGGGAATTTTAATCTGGCCTTGCTTGAAGGCTGCTGTTCTCAATTTTGTGGAGCGCAAAGGGCAAAGAGAGGCCATTCCTGCTGTTTCGGTTCAAAAGGGCCTGCTCGTTCTGGTAAATTGCTTCCATCCAAGATCCAGAAGCAGTTCTAGAGAGCCAGGGTTGAGGTTTCTTCTTAAAGTACATTAATGAGGTGAACTGCTTACAAAAGTTCTAAATGTTGTTGCCTGAAAGTCTTCCTATTCAGGAAATAAAAAATGGCTTTTTAATGAAGGCTTTTTGATTAAGCAGGAGCTTAAGATATTCTTACAGTTCCTTCAAGCCTGATGAGGTCATATACATGCATCCACTGGAGAATGTTTTCAGTGCAGTGTCTTTGCAGAATCTGCCAGTGTGAAGCTGCATGGTTGGTATTTGAACAGGTTTATACTGTTTTACTTCTCTTTTTTACACACACCTTTAAAAAGACCTTGTACACGTTTTAGAAGAGACTGTTGGGTGATGCTTCCTAGCACAAGTCAGAAAGCCACAATATTGGTCTGCTGGTAGCAAGTAACTTATAGGTGTTGTGTGTGACCAGTCTCAGGTGCTAAAACGTCTGGCTGTGGGAGGAAATGGTCTCTTCTGCTCAGTATTGTTTAGTTACTGTGGGTTGATGGATGCTGAGGGAAAAGGTCTATCCTACCATAAAGATTGAGGCTCTCAGGAAACAGTCTCTTACCTCTTACTGGGACTTCTCACCTTGACACCTACAACTGAGACATATCTTGTAAATAATGACCATACATGCAACAATCAGCACCTAACTTTATCTTATTTGGGATCTATAGTCAATTTGGGATCTATAGTACAATAGAAATGAAAAAAAAAAAAATCATGGTAGGAAGGGAGTTTTAGATTTTGGGGTTTTGGTTGGTTGGTTGGTTTTGTGTGTTTGAGCAATGTTATGGAAAAGCAGTAAGAAAAAAAGACTAGTATTCAAGTGTTGTGGTAAAATAAATGGTCTTTGTAAACTTATAGGCATACTGCTCATCTTCTGATCCTCCCTCAAGCCACAACATGAAAGTGCACATAGGTAGAAAAGGAAGAGTTGGAAGGCTGCTGTAGTATTTGAAGTTGTAATATTGCTTCAGTATTTCAGTAATAACAGGGACCAGATCACCTTGTTTGAAGATAGTTAATATTCTTTTAAGTCACCCTGCCCTTAACGCCAATTGTCTTCCTTCAAGTGTGTCAGCCAAAACCACATACATTGATTATACCTCCCTTACACAACTCCTCACCTACAGAAAATATACACTTGGTGACCATATAAAATTAGCTTGCATTTCAGACTGGAGTTTATGTTGATGCGTATAAGCTCTGAAACAAGTCTTGGCTTGAGCTGGCCTTGCCGCACTGTAATTGTTAGTCCAGTGGCAATTTGAATTGAAGCAACCTTGTTTAGTGGTATAGATGTGGCTCCTTGCGTGTTTTCTGTGTACTTTGGCCAGTAGCTGTTCCTTTAGAAGTGAGAGGATATAAGGGTGGGACCTTCATATATATATATATATATATATATATATGAGTTTGAGATGATAACTTAATTGGGGAAAAAGCTGAGAGGAAAAATAGCTGGCCTGTGTTACTTTGTCCTATCAGAGATGCAATTTGACATCAGTAGGTAAGGCTTTATTGTGAACTGCAAGAGGATATAGGGATGACAGCTTAGCCCCAGCCTTTCTTGATAAAGATTCACTGGGATTTCTTGTTTATGAATGCCACAGCACTTTGCATGATGCCTAGGAAATACTGTTGTATTATTTACCATTTTTTGCCACTTGTGCTCTTCTGAGTATAATAATGAGCTTCGAACTGAAAAGGGGAATTAAAACAAAGGTGTGAGTAGCACATGACGAGCTTCTGTTGGCTGCTAGTGATGAGGATCACTTTGATGCCTTGTTCAAATACTGGTCAAGATGCAGCCAAAGCCCTGATCTCATTCCCTTTTTCACTCAGTGTGGGTGAACCCACACACCTGATTATGCAACTGAAAACCTGCTCAGTTGGGTTTGTGGTGGCCTCTGCTGGTGCTCCTCTGAAAAGGAAAGAGCTCTGCTGTTCACGTGTGCTCTTTCAGAAACCTAACAGTCCAGAAAATCTCTCCTTTGTAACTGAAGTTTAGGGGAGGGGGGAAAAGAAAAAAAGCCCTTCTAAGGCATGAGGAGCCCTTCAAATCAGGACCTACCACCAAGAGTACAGCTCTTAAAGCTTGTATATGTTTTTCAGCTGAATATTATGGTTATGTTGCCTCCATGAGCAGATGTGGCCTGTGAAAGACTAACCCTGAGCCTCAAAGCATAGCAGAGCTCTTATTGGCTTTGACTTTGAGTTGCAACTGCAAGCTGGTTGGGGTCGGGCAGCTGGGGTGGGTTGGGGTGCTCTGTCCTGTGTGCTTCTTGGCAAGGCTTGCTTGCTTTGGTCTGGCTTAACCTCTTCCTGTTCTAAATAATTCTGTACCACAGGTAGTTAAAGCTATATAGAAGCCTTCCAGCTGTCGTGGGTGAAATAAAATGAGTGAATCGAGAGGCCTTGAGATGTTAGTCAGAAATCTTGTGTTTATTGCTGAGAGAATTCTTTGGATTCATGTGGGTATAGGGCTCTTCTGTGCTCCTGCTGGGCCAGAGAAAGTGCATCAGTGGGTCTGCATGCCAGGAAGAACATGGGGAGTGTTTGCATGGTGGCGAGAAGCTGGAGCTGGGTCGAGAAATACCATGGAAAAGAGTTAGTGTCCAGGTTATGCCTCCATCCTTTTCAGCTGAAGAGCAAGGCATTGCTCTGAACAGCAAAAGGTCTTCTTTTTTCAGGTTTAAATGACTCTTCATATGCTTCTAAACACCAGATCACTGTTTGTAAAGCCCTTTTGCCAGTAACTTATGAGTGGGGTTGAGGGGATCTGTTGGTGGTTTGTCAATCAGCTGTGTTTAGTTTTCGCTGGAAACTAGAAAAGTTAGTGCTGTGTGCTGGTCCCTTCTGACAGTTGTAATGCAATGAAAGTTTGTGCTCTTATCTTTGAGTTGGGTTTGGTTTTGGTTTTTTTTTGGCAGATGCTCAAAAACTGGGCTCTAGAGCTGGCAGAGCAGAGGGTCAGACCTTCTCAAATTGGTCTATGAACTCATCTGCTGGGCTTCCAGCCAGGCTTACCTAGCTCATGAAAATAGCATCTGATGCAGAAGGTTGGACTGTTTGAAAGTCATGACCCGAAAGCACACAATTAGTTTTTAAACTGTGAGCGCTTTGGGTTCATCAGTTTTTCTTTGTTTCGAGTTGTTAAAAGTTGTGTTCCTAGGCTTTTTCTTAGAAAACATGGAGGCTAACGAATTTGGTTTTGTTTGGTTTTTTTTAAGCAGCTTACAGCTCAGGTTTAACAGTTGAGAAGCTGAAGCCCTAATAAAAGCACTGAATATCATGAGACTTGAAATAAAATCATGAGATGGCAGTGTTGCTTCTAGCAGCTGATCTTTTTGGCGGTGCTTCATTTTCTAGGTCTCTGTGCAAATGCTTTTTCCTTGCCAAACCCGCTATATCGACGAATTACAGCCAACACTAAATGCATGATTATTTCCACTATCTAACCTGTTTATCACTTCTGTGTTGCTTCTGGATTTGCCAGCTGAAGTTCTCCCAGGCACAAATTAGTGTACTTGTTTTCCTGGCAATGCATGGATTTTGAATATGGTTAAATATGCTTAAATTAATCTGACATCTGGAGATGTGGGTAGTGAGAACACGTTTCTATGTTACCAGCTAACTTTAGCCTTGTAGTTGAGGCGGCTTTCTCTAGCTAACTGTGTGTGGGGAGCTTGTAGAAGAGCCCTTTGGAGACAGCAGCCAGTGTTGGGCATGCTCTGGCAATTGAGAGAGTATGAAGGGACCTGCTTCTTGACTGATGTGTTTCAATTTAATCCAACCTGTTTCAACCATGACGGCATCATTAGTCTAACAGCAACCAGGGAGCTTTCCCTGTCAAGTTCAAGTGATTGAACTCTTTCTGGCTGCATCTGTGCTTTGCTTTCAGACTGAGTTTATTCAGGCATGCTACAAAGGAGAGCATCACCAGTGCTGCTTGAGGATAGCGTTGACCTGCAAAAGTATGCTGTGTCAGGCTAGCGCAGGCAGTGCTTTATAAGCTTAAAACCCTGCCTCCTTGGGCTTGCCAAGTACATCAAAACTCAGCTAACACCATGAGAAGAGGTTTGTGTGAAGCCAGTGTCACATGTCACTTGCTTCTCATAGTGTGTTGGGACTATAATAACACCACAATGCTTTCATATTGAGCTTAAGTATCAGCATACTTATGCTGATCCCTTTACCTAGGATCCAGTCCCAAGCAAGATCCTTCTCTGTGGGTCAAAGGGTAGTTATACCTTTTACTTACTTGGTTTTTCCCTGTTGCTTTTCTTCTCATCCCAAAGCTTTGCTGCAGTTAGAACACTCAAAGGGTGAGGTTTTGTTGCTTTGAGCCAGAATAATGGCTGCTGTCACTGAACTTGAATAATGCTAATGTCCTTTGAGCAGGGGGATGCAGCAGCATTGCCTGGCTAGACAGTAAACCAAACTGGCACAGGGATAAGCTTTTAAGCAGCCTGCTTGCTATGTGGGCAACATTCTCCATGAACTGCAAGGGTGGGAATTTCACTTCAATATCTAGCTTTTGTGCATAGAAATCAACTGTCTTACTTTACACAGATGCATTAAGGAGAATAAGCCCAGGGGTTTGTTACTGGCTCTTGTCTGATGCTAAGCACAGTGGTAGCAGCAGCTTCAGAGCTACAGTAAACTCAGGTGATGGAACTTGACTTTGTGCAGTGTGGTGGTGGCAACCTCTTGGTCCCCTGTAGTGCTGTCATACTGTGGAAGCAATGAAGTGTGGTCTAAGAGTGTGAACTCAGGAGGAACAATTTTAAAGATGGTGGGTTAAAATATGGCAGTGACATGTAAAAATATTTTCCCTGGAAAGAACCTTAATGCCATTTAGAATGGAAATAAGGGTGGCACCTACGTTCTTCTGTCAGGATCACCAGTGCACATTCATTGTCTTGGTTTCAGTAATTTTGAGTAGAATTCAACTTCAACTGCTCCCAGATGAACAAATAGGAATTGAACTAACTTAAAAGAGGATTTTTCTCTATTTGGAATATGCAGATAATAAAAGGAAAAATCATTATAGGTATTAATGAGTTGCAGATACCTGCCTGTGTCTTCTTTTGAGGCATTTTTGTGTTACTGAAACCTGTGCACTGCTGTAGATCAAGATCTGCAGCATGTGTCACAGCAAGGGTTAATTCTGTAAGGCTGTAATTTCCAGATAGGAAAGGATTCAGGATTTCAGGGAAAATTTCAGTGGTAAGTTCCAAATGCCCCCTAACTTCTTTAGTATAGCAATTCCAAATCCTCGGGGAGTATAAGAGCTGCAAAAAATGGCCAGGCTTGCATGATCTTTCTAAATAGCATCTGCTTTTGTCATTCTCTGAGTCAGAACACTGAGCTAGATGGCTATTGCTCTAACACAGCTGGGCATCATTACTTACATTTTTAAGCAACACAAAATTCCTGTTCTCGTGTTCCCACAAACATCATGCTATAGATATTTTTTCCCCTGTGTATACATATGGACATGTTTATTTCCTGGGGGATGTATGCACCCTCATAGTGCTTATCTTCCCATGCTATTATTTCAAGACCAGGCAATGGCTGCAAAAGAGAATTCCTTGAGCAGGAAGAAGTCAGGTCTAGCTTCTTTCAAAGCTTGTTTCTGGCTCACTTCTCATTAGTTGAGGGGAGGCTCTGGATAAAACATACGTATAACTGGATATAATCTCCATGAAAACTTTCTGAGCTGTCTTACACAGAGTACCTTCAGTGGTAGGTTTGTTATAACTTTGTCACCTTGTTCTCAGAAATATCAAGCAAGGGATTTCATCTTCATTTGCTAAAGTGGATTAGCTCTGGCATAGCTGTGATGCTACTCAGACTTCAGGGTGGCTTCAAGGTTGCAGTGTCAAAGGCATTAGCAATATTGCTCTCAAAATGTGCCTGCTAGCAATCTGCAGTATTAATAATAAACAAAATGAGTCAATGTAGAAAAACTTTACAGGGAGTGTAATCTTCTATCACAGTGTGCAACTTTTTGTAGTTACAGAATTTGGAGGGTTTGATTAGGGGTTTTTGGGGGGTTTTGTTTGTTTGGTTGGTTTTTTGTTGTTTTGGGTTTTTTTGTTTGGTTGTGGTTTTTTGTTGTTGGTTTTGGTTTTTTTTTTTTTTTTTTAGCAAATGTCCTGTTTCAGAAGCTGTTGCAGCTGTTGAACAATCATTGTGTCTAGTTCAGGTAGTTTTGTAACCAAAATTTTCAAGGTTGTAAAGAGAGTAGGCACAACAGTATTAAAGTGGGATCCTCTAATAGCTTAGAGCGCTTATGGACACACAGGTGGAGGGAGGGAATGAAGTCCTGTGCTCAGGACAGGTGACTGGGAGCCTGGCTTGAATTCTTCTCATGGGTTTTTTGTTGCCTTGGATTTGTGTCTCAATCTCCTCAAAATTGGGGATGGATAACACTCATCTCACTGATAAAAAGGAGAGCGACTTTTTACAAGGACATGTAGTGACAGGACAAGGAGTAGTGGCTTCAAGCTGAAAGAGGGTAGATTTAGATAGTAAAAAGAAAATAAAATAAGTTCTTTACTATAAAGGCGATGAGGCACTGGAACAGATTGCCCAGAGAAGCTGTGGATGCCCCATCCCTTGAAGTGTTCAAGGCCAGGTTCGACAGGGCCTTTGAGCAACCTGGTCTAGTGGAAGGTGTCCCTGTCATGGTTCTTTTCAACCCAAACCATTCTGTGATTCTATGAAAAGGAGTTTTGAGTAAATGTTTCTTTAGATGTGCAGCTTCTGCAAACAGGGTAGTACAGTGTCTGTTTGACTGTTTCAGGTAGCAGCTGACAGTGTTGCAGAGTGCAGAATAAACAAACTATGCCTCACTTTGAAAATTGTTCAGATTACTGCTGTTCTCACACAGATGTTGGCTGTTGCAAGCCCGCTTTGGGATTACAGCATTATGATTCAGAGGTGTCATCGTATCTCCTCCAGTGCTGTTTGTCCATCTGCGCTGAGTCTTCTCCTCACTCTGCACAGGGACAAAAAGGAAAGACAAAAGTCTAGATCTGATGATTGGCACTATCATTCCCATACTCTAAAGGCTATTGCTTGCTCTTGTCACCTCCTGCACTATTTATGTTGTATGTAAATCATCTGATCCATGTTGTGCTCCTCATAATTCTCAAGCTGTTTGCCAGAGCTGCTCATCACTGTCCTTGCTGCCATGGAAACAAATTGTTCCCAGTTTCATAGGAAGAATATTTTCTTTTTCTGTGACAGCTTTGGTTATGATGCATCAGAAATTGAGAGGCCAGGCATCATCCTCTATAACCAGGTGCTCTTGGAAGAGTTTCTGGAGGAATACAGGGTGGGTGATGCTACTTAACATTTGTTGTTTGTTCTGTTTGGAAAATCAAGTGAAAGAAGGGGGGGATGGGTATTTTATCATATTTGCTGCTTTTTGTTAAGTGAAGTGCTGCCTCAAAGTCTTGCTGCAGCACGTCATTTGAAAAAATGAGTGACTGCCATTGTCCTTCCCTCATCCTTTGTGTTTCCTGACAACATGACTAGTGTGTTCCCATTGACTTCTTCTTTGACAACATTGAAGAGTCACTACTTCTTTGAGCCACATTTGACCATTGCATCTTTTTGAACAAGAAGTGATGAGGAGAAGAACCAACACCTTTCCTAATTGCAGTATCCTAGGCCTACATACATGGTATGTGATTGGTCTGAGCTAACCTGCAGCAGGATTGTTACTAAGTATGTTCCCAGAAGCATGAAAATTGATCAAATAATTTTTCATTCTTACGCATGTAAACAAGCAAGGTATTCTGACACTAGCTTGGTATGGATGTAAATTCTTGCACAAGCAACTCTTGATTTTCATTGTGCTTTTTTATGCACATGACTTCTTATCCCCACTTGGAGTACTGCATCCAGCTCTGTGTCCCCCAACATAAGAAGGATGTGGACCTCTTAGCATGATGTGGACCTGTTAGAGCAAGTCCAGAGGAGGTCATGAAGATGGTCAGAGGGCTGGAGCACCTTTCTTGTGGAGACAGGCTGAGAGAGTTGGGCTTGTTCAGCCTGGAGAAGAGAAGGCTCAGGGGAGACCCTAGAGCAGCCTTCCAGTACCTGAAGGGGCCTACAGGTAATCTGGAAAGGGATTTACTACAAGGGCATGTAGTGATGGGACAAGGAGGAATGGCTTTAAGCTAGAAGAGCAGACATATTGATTAGACATTAGAAAGAAATTCTTTACTATGGGGTGGTGAGACACTGGCACAGGTTGCCCAGAGAACTTGTGGCTGCCCCATCCCTGGCAGTGTTCAAGGCCAGGTTGGATGCGGCTTTGGGCACCCCCATCTAGTGGAAGGTGCCCCTGCCTATGGCACGGGGTTGGAACTGGATGGTTTTTAAGGTCCCTTCCAACCCAAACCATTCTGTGATTCTTTGTAGTGCTGCCATGTGCACATGGAAAATGCCACCTGTCTGGAAAAGCAACGCTTAGCTAAATATCTCTTTTCCAGAGTGCACCTAGTATCAGGCTGGCCATGATCTTGAACATCTGACTGAAGGCTCAGGTTTTGCTAAAATGTGCCCTGATTTCACTATTGCTTTATCTTTCAGTTGAGGGACATTCCCTTCTATCTGTTTCCTTTGTTCAGCTCCTGCAACTAGTCTTTATAGCAGAGAGTTCAATCTAGGATTACAGCAGCCTGCTTTGCTCTTTTCTGACATGTCTGACACAACAGAAACCTTCTCCCTAGTTGAGCCTTGTAGGTGCTAATGCAGTAAGACTTTTGCTCATGATCATGACAGCTTACAGTATATGGTTTCTTCTCGCAAAACAAGAATACCCTCACATGGCAGAACTGCAGGGTGGGCAAGGTACGCTCAGCGGGTCAATTGCATTTCCACCTTTCACCAGGTAGAGCAAACTTGCATCAAAATGGCTGTGGATTCCCCGCCATGCTACTTTTAGTTGGTTTTTATTCTGCTGCTGTTACTTGTACTTTAGGTTTTACCTGTCAGCAAAGTTACAGCAGTGTTTGATTTTAGATTTGATGGAAGCCACTGTTGGGATGGAGAGAGGACATAGGAGATGTCCTCTCCCTTTCAATAGTTTGGACCTTGATGGTGCATTGTTTCAAGCATATCTAAATTAATTGCTCAATTTTTCATCCTGGTGTTTAAATTTGGCAGGAAATGCTGCAGAAAGCAGCTTTGCATTTTTATTTTTTTTAACTCTGCATTGAGGGTTTTAATGTAAAGAAGAGACTTGTAATGAGAACAGAAATATTGCAAGCAAATCATTAAATTACATACAAGACAATGATCTGTGCTTGTCTCATACTCCAGCAGCCATGACGGTAAACCTCGATACTGGATGTGGAAACGAAAGTGAACTCTCTGTGGTTTTCCTGTGATTTACAGCTGATGAAACTTGATGGTGGAACAAAAGAATAGAAAGCTATCAAAAATGCCCTTTTGTCTAACAGCATAAGCAAGCGAGAGGTGCTCAGTGCCCTGCCAGGAAGATTTGGTGGTGTGGCATGTGCTGCAGTTCTCAGTGATCCCATTTTGAGCGGATCAGGTGCAGTGCTCAACAGACGCTTCAGAGCGCTAAGTAGTTGGGGGCGAGTGGGTGAAACACTGACTGACTTGTGTTGGCAGATGGGAATTCAGGGATTCATTAGTCATGCTGTAGTCTCTTGTTTTGCAGTTCATTGTGATGAAAAGAGAGAAAAGAGTTGCCTTTCGATAGCTGAAGAGGGCTTTTAAATACTGCAGGCTGAAGGCCTCTGTGCTTGAACGATGTTGTCTTCCACAACAGTTGATCTTCAGGGTAGTCATGTTGCAGATCGGGGAGACATATGTGATAGGATTAGGATTACCAGGCTCTGTTAATTATAGAAAGTGGACTGCTGGACCTTATTTTGGAATAAGCAGAGAATGGTCGAAAGAGATGCTATCTTAAACGCATTTTCCGTAGGTAGGAGGACCTTATTCAACTACAGCATAATCACACAGTACTGTAGTCCTTGTCTGACCAGATTAGGGGCTTTTCCTGTAAAAATCAGTCAGCTGGAAGATAAAAATATTTTTTTCCAAACACCCTGCTTAATAGTATCTTTATGACACCCAAATTTGGAGTCTACATCTGTCTTATGTCACTTTCTCCCCAGGAGCATGTAGTGTGCCTTAAGAGAAGCTTTGCCTTGCAATTCTTCAGTGATTCACTTTCTGGGTGGAAATTGGGTCTAGACCTGTGCTATCTGTCAAAGAAATATAAGATGTGTGAGGCATACTGTCCTGGTCACATAGTTTTAATTTTAGATTGCAGGAAGGAGGAAGAAGACAAACAAATCTTTCCAGCCACCTACATCATCAGTATTGAAGTCACAAATGTCTAAAAGGGTGTTAGTAGAAATGATTAGCAATGAAATCATCCATGTAACTTAATAGACAGGTAAATATGATGAAGTGAAAGATGCCATAAAATTAATAGGTGGAGAGACATGAATATTTGTAACCTTGCTAATGTCTGTGGCAAAATAAAGTACTCTTGGATAAATTAGAATAGCAATGAGAGGAATAAGCTTACGAAAATTTTGAAGTATGTTCTGTCAAAATTGGGCAACGTTTCATAACTGGTATCTCAGAGGTATGCTTCTGCCTGAGGAAGCATGGACAAGCCTTGTGAAGGGGTCCGTCCAAGAGAAAACCAAGTTAATGGGTGCCAGGTTGCTTGGTAAATATTGCAGTGGAAAAGCCCTCCATGCAGTCAGACCAATTTCAAGTGACTGACTGCTGATAGCTGCTGGGCTAGAGCCCTCCAAGTTTGTTTTCACCCTTTCTCCTACTGAAGTGTAGGTAAATAAAAAAGTTTAAAATAAGTGTTCCTCACAAAGTAAGTGAGGTTTCACCAGAGTCCTTTAATACCTGGGCTGCCTCCTAAGACATTTAATGTTGTACTTTCCCCATGCTCTCTTCTGTCCCTGTTGCTTTGCAAGCGTTGGAAATTTTTTACATTAGCAGTCAGCAGCTCTTCTTTGGGTTGTAGCTGGTCACAAAGACTCTTCTGGCTCTTAAAAGAAGGAGCATAAACTGTCCTTCTTTAGACATTACAAGTAAGAATTATATTTGGAGGTGATCCCAACCTGTGTTGTTCTTTAATTAATCTGGAGAGGGACTTTATACAAGGGCAGGTAGTGCTCGGAGAAAGGGGAATGGCTTTAAACTGAAAGAAAGTAGACTTAGATTAGACATAAGGCAGAAGTTCTTTACTGTGCGAGTGGTGAGGCACTGGAACAGGTTGCCGAGAGAAGCTGTGGCTACCCTGTCCCTGGCAGTGTCTAAGACCAGGCTGAACAGGGCTTTGAGCAACCTGGTCTAGTGGGAGGTGTCCTTGCCCATGGCAGGAGGTTGGAACTAGGCAAAATTTGAGGTTGCTTCCAACCCAAACCATTCTATGATTCTGTGATTCTAAGGGGACTGAACATTTCTTTTGTAGCTGTGGCAGTCCAACAAAAGCAGCTCACTGCTGAGCCTTTCCAGGAATGGTGACTTCAGCATGCCGAAATAAAAATTAAAGGATCATGTTTGTACATCTCGTAAGGAGCTGCTTCTGCGCAAGTATGACCAGTGTCCTTGCAACGCTATGGAGATCTAGCCTAGTCAAAACTGAAACCCCACCTTTGAATAGCTTCTGGATATATGTACAGTGCAGAAGCAGGTTTTGTACGTGTGTGTGGGGCGAAGAACTGAAGCATTCGGTATTTCCAAAATGTTCTAACCATACTGTCAGCGTTGCTTAGCAGCAGAGGGTTTAAAATAGCGGTATTACTCAACAGTGTGAGCCACATTTGCACATGGTAATGTTCTGTGTCCTGTATTGACTTGCTGCATTATAAAAGTGCTAAGTTAATGTAAGGAAAGTGAAGATAGCTCACCTCCTCCTCTCTTAACTTGATGAACAAATGACTAAACAGTGACATGTCTTCTTTATGGTTTCAATAAGCAGATGTCCAATGCAGGCATGCCACAGTGTTTTGGTCCCCATAGATGTGTGCATGCAGACCTCACTTGGGTGTAAAGGCCTTTCACACCCCTGTTTTTCTATGATAAAGTTGATCTCTCAACCCAGCAGCTCACACTGGGGCTGACTAGGGCTGTGCTATTAATGCGGCATCATGTGGTTTGGGGGCACTGGCAACAAACAGTGGGAGCAGGAGCAAGTGCAAATAACACTCACTGATCCCTCAGAAGTCCAACTTCTCAGTACTTGTCAGTGTATGTTTCCAGTACTTATCTGCTTCCTGGTGGTTTGGTCTTCTGGAGTGAAGTTGAAATTGTCTGAGGTGGAGGTGTTTCACGTACCATCTGTGGGATGGTGCATACCCTGGGGTAAGGACATGCAGGACTGCAGTTGTACTTGCTTGTCTTCTCCAGAAGAGTGGAGTTACACTGGTGAGGGCAATAGATCGTGTTGGCCAGAGTGAAAAGCTTGATCCAGATATCAAGGAGTTTGACAGTTTTGTCCTCTACAGGATTAAACTAAGGGTGGATAGTTGTTAAACTTTATGGTAGCCTACTGGAAAATACTATTTGCTGATGTAAAGATGAACAGCCCAGTATATTGCATGTTTTACCTGCTTTGAAGAGCTTCAACAGTTGCTTTAGAGCTATGGACATATTCCTTTAGCATTGCTAATGATCTTCCTAACAAACATGACTGTGTATTATTGTGTCAAAAGAGGGCCATATTTTAAAGCCCTGAAGTTAATTAAAATAGTAACTGGATCTGTCATTAGTGTTTTGTGTTCCATACCATGGAAATAAAATGTTTATCAGATACAGCTGCTTAAAAGCTGACCTTAAAAATAAGGAAAATGTGTTTCTTAAGCAGATCCCTCTGTCTTTTTCAGTATTAAAAACCATATCCTATTTCTTCAGTGAAGGCTCATAAAACCCCATTTTAAATTACACAGAACATCACTTACATTTATGGCTGTTTTATTCACCCTTTGCCTGAAGTGTGGGCCATTTTATGATAGGCATTGTCTCAAAACACAGTATATGAACACTGGAGGAGTATGGCCGTTAAGTTTAAATCTAAGACTGGGCTGTGTGCAAGTAAAACGCTTCATTCAACCACTTTCAGAAAGAAATCTGGTAGTGCTTGTGACAAATAGTACAGTATAAATTGTGGGAATTAACATCAATTTTAAATGCTGATTTAATGTTTTTAAGGAAGAGAGCCAAGCTCTGCACAAGTATAAATGAAGTCAACTGATTTGGGATGGGGATAGCAATGTACGTAATACTTCCATAATCTCACCCACCATTGCTTTGCCAATACAGCAACTTAAGGTCCGAGAGACAAGGACACTGAGGGGAAAAAAAAAAGGTTATGCAACTGTTTGCTTGGAAAGATAATGATTTTCAGTTGTTAAAATAAACCAAAACAAAACAGGCATCACGTTTTAGTCACAAAAAGGACACCTGATATGCCAAGGGCTGATGCATTTTTTTCCCCCAAATGGTTATGAAAGACTTGAAGGTCATATGACAGACCTCATATTTCCCTGCACACATGCTTTATACTACAGAAAGCAACAAGCCTCTTGAGATGTCAGTTGCAAAGAAAACTATGCTTCTGTTTCCAGTTAGACAAGCAGGATCCTGTGAAACCATCTCAGCAACCTCCTGTAGCCTTGGTTCAAAGTTCCTGTTGGAGGTGCTTTCAGGGGAGTCCAACTTGCATATTCTTCAGGTGGACAGGAGACGGTGCGAGTAATCTGTGAATTGCTGGCTTTTCATATTTGGGCCATATGATACCCAGCTGATGTACAGAATGCCACATGCAGACCGAGGATGTTGCTGTCCTGTGCTGGCTGGTGTGCTTCTGAGCTGGCAAAGCATTTTTAGTGAGTGTGATTCAAGGATGGTGCTTAAGTATGCATTACAAAGGGGAGAGAGCTATTTCAACTGGGATCTCTGTAAGTGAATTGCTCTGAACAGATTCTCGACTGGAGTTGAGGAAAAGAAGGGGATTGGAAAACACTCCGTCCAGCTGAGTGCCATGTAGATATTATTTATCACTTCAGATTAGTCCCTAAACAAATAATTTCCCCATGTATGTGCATGTGCTGTAACAAGGCCTTGAAATGTTTATCCCCTTTTCTGAAGTATCTTGTTCTTGTGGTTTCTAGTAACAGTGCTCATATATGACCTGTTTCTTGGATACTTTCCAATGAACACGAAATGTATTTAGTTAGAAGAAAGCAGTTGAATGAAATTTAGCTGGATACATGCACAATATTGTCCTTTACATAACTGCATGCCCTTACTGATAAACTTCACAAAGATGAGGAGGATTTCTTCTGTTTGATGCAGAGGAAAATATTCCTAGAGCTTGAAGTTCACAGGTGAGCAAAATTAGCTGTCAGTAGCATTATGGGACTCACCTGGGCTTCAGCAGGGCTTGGATTTAGTCCTTTGAAAGTGTTGTTTCTGTATGTGTACTTGAAATGCATGTTCCCCAGGCTTCCAAGTTGCCTTAGATTATCAGTTTGTTTTCTTGGAGACCTGATGACTCCATTCAGGAGGAGGGACGAGATGCCAATTCATTCTGAAACCTTCTATATCTGCCCTAAAGGTTGGTTTCCTCATTATTTTTTTGTTTGTTGTTTTTGTTTGTTTGTTTGTTTTGTATCTGTGCATGCTTAGGATCGTGAATGTCAACCTCTCGAGCTGGTTGTGGTGGAAAGGAGGAAAAAGCTCCATGTTTGAACTGCCAATGGCACGAGCCCAGGTTTGCCATGAGGCCAGGCCAAGTGAAGAGACACATTTCCGAATTGTCTTTGGCTTTAGAAACTAGTTTAACATCTGGAGAAAACGCTTCCATGAAATGCTTATCCCTTTGGGCAGAGACAGATGTGGACCCTGCGCATGGGCTGCGGGCCAGCACCCGGATGTTTGTTAGCTCGGCTCAGCTGCTCGTCTGACAGCTCCTGGCTCCTGTGGGGTTGGCAGTGGCAGCCCTGGGGGAGCAGCACCTATCCTGCCTAGACATGGGGTGACGAGCGCTGTGGGGCAAGCAGAGTGGGCAGGTGCCTCTTCCTAGTAGACCCAGAAAGGGACATTTGTCTGCGTCTTTTACCTCTAGGTGTGCCTAACATTATTTTTCAGGTCCACCAGATCAGTGATACATGTTAAACATGGTGTTATTTCTACATGTGATGGAGCATTGCGTAAACTACTGCATAGGTTACATTGCTGATGAGGCCTATGCACATGCCTGACCTAGGAGTCCAGAGTGTCTAAGGTCTGTTCTTGTGCTTTCACACCTAGCCAATTAAGGGTCTATATAATGAAAAACAGATCTCAACTACATAATTTTGAGTTCACTTCCCAGGAATTTGGTGCTTTCCCACGTCAGGCCGGTTTTACTCTCTTTGCCAGCCCTGTGTGTAGTCCTCAGCTGTGGGGAGCTCTTATGCATGTCATCTCCTGTTCTGGGATGAGTTCCTGACTTTCCTTTCGTGTTTTGAAGGGAGTTTTTCTTCTTAAAATTTTCCCTCCAGTCAAATGGACAGCATGGTTCCTTTGCTTGTTTTTGTTTAATCCTAGGGCTTCTGCTTCCAGACATGGATCGGCTTTACGCTGTTTCACCTGCCTGGAGTAGCAGTTGCTGCTCCCTGAAAAGACATCAAGCCTGAAGTGTTTCATTAGCGTGTGCTGCCTGCAAGTAATTAAGGGGCAGGCTACAGAATGGCAAGCTATGACTTTGTATTCTGTCACTTTGCTGGTTACCTCATAGACATTTATCTTCAAAGAATCCATTTTGGTTTTCCTTGTTGAGAGAGAGTGTGGGGTGTCACACCAGTGCAACTTGTCCAGGGCGCTCTGTGCAAGTGTGCTCCTGACGGCACCCGTACGCAAACTGGTATGATATGGTAGAAAAACCTCAAACTGCCACAGAGCTGGGATCCATGCTTAACTGCTGACTGAGGTGTGCTGTTCAGTGCCCTCTTTCTTAAGCCTGTGCTTTGCTTTTGGTGGGTAGAAGTGTCTATAAATTCATCCAGGAGCTGGTATTTGCAGAAGTCAAGCCAAGTGCAAAGTCCACTTAATATTTGGTGGATGTATTTTTTGATTTGCTAGTGTATTTTCTAGTGGTCCTTCCTCTGCAGTTTAAATGTCTCAGAGCTGCGGAATGGGAGGGTGTGAGCATTGCAGTCCTAGATATTTCCTTGCTGCTTCCTGCCTCCTCCAGCCTTTCTCATGTTGCTGTGGTAACTCCGAGCGCCTACAGGCATGGAGCAGTTGATGCCTATCCTTGCCTTCATGCTTCATAATCTTCTGTGCCTCTCAGTTTGTCACATGTTTTAGGGTTGGGGATTCTTTTGATTGAGGTTAGGAACTGCTAACTTCTTTGGATGGCATTTGTCTAAGGAAAGATGTCTTAGATTACTTTTGGCCATGATGTATGTTGCGTTGTGTTTGTGTTTGATTAGAATTCCTCAGGCTTCTTTTCCCAGTAAAATGAAGCATGTGGTCATGGAGTGTCCAAGTCACAGGGTAACAAAGAGCTCCATAACAACATTTTGTTAGAAGTCTGTGTATATCACGGTTATTTCATTTCTAACAAAAACCCCACAAACAACCCAATGGAAAGTCAAATATGTGTACGCTGCTGTCCAGCTATCTGCGGCTGGCTGAATAGTGTTTTTGCAATCCCTGTCCTATGTTTTGTTAAATGTCTTCTTGCTCTCTTTTAAATTACAAGATTTTTTTTTTTTTTCAATTTTATCAATTATTACAAAAGCTGAGAATTAAGCAGAATGTACTTTGCTCTCATTTTCTTCAATTAAATACTTTATCTTTCTCTAATTAAGCTCTTTATCATGGGGAATTACTGTCGTCTTATAAAAACAATTGCCAAAAGGTTATCTTCCTTTAATAATGGGACAAGAAATTGTGCTAGGGATTACAGGCCCTGTAGAGGCTTGCCAGTAAATCTTCCGCATAAAATATTTCTAGTCATTGTAATTGCGTACTGTACTTTGTGCTAGTGCGGAATCACATTCTTCCCTCAAGTTCCTCATGCCTTAAGTCCTTTATGGTGCTTTATGTGTTTAACATGCACTTGCTTCAGCAGCCAGAAAGTAGATTTAAATTGTGGAGAGAAAGAAAATGGCTTATGTTTTGCGTGTCTCTATTACTGTGCTACAAAGAATAGTAACACAGATGCAGATACAGACCAGTGGAGGGAAGGATGGCATGCCTGAAGGCAATCCCTGTTGCTGCGTGTGGCTGTAGAGAAAGTGCAGGCAAGACTGAGGGGCTTCAAGTCAGACTCTTCAAAATAGATTAGGCTTATGGGGGCTGCAGTGAAATTGTGGTGTTTCACCCTTCATTTCAGATGAAATGCCCATGTACTTGAATTTGTACAGCTTGTTCTTGCATCTCTTTCCTTGTGACTTGTCTTGTGATTAATAACTACACAAGCTAGAGAGTATCTAACTTGGGCATGTCTTCCTGTGCCACTATTGTGCCTCTGACAATAATGTGTACTGGGGAAAAAAATCTATGGAAACTGTACAGGTCAGTGTGAATTTTTCCAGTCATCCCCCCTCCCAGTTTACTCCATGTTATGTTCTTTGCTTGAGGATAGTCTTCTAGCCAGGAGTCCATCAAAAATCAACATTGAGCATTAGAATACAAACAAATAATTTTGCTTATGATTTTTTAATTTTAATTAATGGAATGCCCTCTTGATAATTGAGATTAAATGGGGTCTCTGGAAGAGAATTATTTGGTGACAACCCAAAGGGATAGAGGCTTGTTTCAGAGAGATCTTCTCACTAGCGAACTGCTTTCCTGATTTTGCCAAGTGTGCATCCATCTATAGGAAAGGCAGTTCTGGTTATTGAACTCTTAACGTTTAATTGCGTTTCCAGGCACACATCTGAGCTCTGTACGTTCAATTTTGATTTAATGCAGCAGTAATGTGTCCAATATATTGAATTTGAAAATAAAGAATTGTGCTATAGCAGCAAGGGTGGTATTATTGTAAGATACAGTAACTTCAGGCCAAATCCATACCAGAAGAGGCTTCAGCTACCTAAGGCTGAATTTACAAATGTGAAAATCCCTTCCTTGAGAAGGAATCCCTTGAGAAAACTTGTGGGATCCCATCGTTGTTCAGGGGAGCCAGGGGAGTTTTATTCTGTTTAAATCTGGAGCTCTGGGCAAGCTCAGTCCTTCTTTCTAGTCCTGAGCTGTGTTTGTACAAAAGGCAGAGACAGGTACAGAAGAAAGTTTAGGGTCTAGTGGAAGGTGTCTCTGCCCATAGCAGGAGGGTTAGAACTAGATGATCTTAATGTCCCTTCTAACCCAAACCATTCTATGATTCTATGATTTTAGTAGGCAAACTACATTCAGGAGTGTTGTTTATCTCTTGAGCTAACTCATATTCTTTAGTATATAAGGAGCTTTCTTCTTATGTCACAATTTGAAACTAAAGCATAGCATTTGAAGTTGCCTTAAGTAGTCCAGTTCTACTGCTTATTTGAAGATAAGAAACTAAAATAAAAGCTAAGTTTGAGGTTTATAATATATTACTTAAATACAAAAATATCATTTTCCAGCCCCAATTGCAGCCTTTTGAGTCCAGTTCTTCAATGTCTCAGCAGGCCCCCAAATCTATGCTACGTGGAAAATGAAGCTACCAGCTACTCTGAAGCCAAGACTGGTCATTATAAAACCTCTGTAAGCTGGCTGCCAGCCTTCGAGTTCATTATGAGGGAGGTCATTCTTCCTTACAGGAATGAATGTAGCTTTTGAGTACATTTTAGAAGTTTCATTTAATCACAATGCGGATGAGTTGTTTTAGCTGTGATTGCCTGATGGGAAACTAACTTTCTTCTTCCTGGAAAAAAAATACAGTGTTGATTCTTACAGCAGCTTTTAGAACTACAGGATGTGATTTTCTTTTTTTTTTTTTAAAGAGTTGAAGATTTTGGCACTAACAGTGGAAATTTTTCTCCCTCTTCTCTGCTTTTCCTTTAATACTGAGTAGTCAGTTTTCTTTTGAAATCTGTGAATGCACAGAATAAGGTCTTTAATGGAGCTCTTTCTTGAAGCATCCTCCCAAAGTGTATTTCTTTACAAATATTTTCAGCTCCTCCATAAAAATTGTGATTGCATAATGCTTTGAAGACTGTATCAGTTTCATATTTGGGTAAAATGGTTTTTAAGTAGTGGAAAGAAAGAAAGTATTTATTTTTGTCCATGGTGGATATCTTTCACGCCGCAGCAGAAGGCTTTGGAGAAGAATCATAGAATACCAGGTTGGAAGAGACGTCAAGGATCGTCTGTTCCAACCTGTCATGGTTTAAGCCCAGCCGGTAACTCAGAACCACACAGCCACCCGCTTGCTTGCTCACTCCCCGTCTTCTTCTAACAAAGTATGTCGCAGCACCCTGTCCAACCAAATCTTAAAAGCGTCCAGTGGTGAGGAATACACCACTTGCCTGGGGAGATTATTCTAATGGCTGATTGTTCTCTATGTTAAAAATTTTCTCCTTGTGTCCAGATGGAATCTCCCCAGCAGTAACTTGTGCCTGTTACCCCTCGTCTTTTCCATGTGACTCACTGTATAAAGGAAGTCTCTGTCTTCTTTGTAGCCACCCTTTGAACAGTGGAACAAGAAGCCAGGCTCACTTTGAAGGTTCATGGTATTAGCATGAGAAAACACAAGAATTCCCAATGAGATCGAAGGAAATCTTTTTTTCCCTGTGACAGAAGAGGTTGCCCAGGGTGGCTGGGGATGCTCCATCATTGGAGATACTTGGTGTGGAGCACATCAAAGCTGTGACAGTTCTGCTGTAACTGACCCTGCTTTGGCCAGCACATCGGACTGGAAACCATCAGGAATCCTTCCTAAACTAGATTCTGTGAAAATAATCTTCACTGTATATGCAATATCTGTGATATTCCATGAGTTTGTCATTCTACTGTATGATTATAATTTTTTTATAACTGCTGACAGCAGCAGAGAAATGGAAATGAGGGGATGGTCTTGGCAGAGGTCACAAGTCTACAGCAGCAACTAATCAGTGTGCAATTAGAGTTCAGGAGTCCAGCATAGCAAACTGCTGCATATTCAGGATATTATCCTGCAGCCATGAAATGGTGTGTGTAGAGGTGTACATTAGTCCATGTCAACTGCCTGAGGATTGTCATGTGATAAGTAGCTGTGAAGAGGTGTGTCCAGGATGGATTTTCATTATGTGCATAAAAATGTGTTGATGAATGAAAATGGTAAGTTTAAAATGCTGTATAGCTTTAATTTCCGTAGTATAGACCTTTGCCAGGACCAGTTTAAAAGAATCCAGTCTCACAGCACTAGTTTGTGAATGCTGAGAAAAGCAAATAGCAGCTATTTCAAACACCTGTCTCCTCCCAGCAAAACTCGAGGACTTTTTCCAAGTAAGTACTTGTTTCAAAACATGTTTAAATACTAAATTTGAACCTAAACACATAAAGTAGCAGGGATATCCAGTTCTAATCCTCTGTAAGCTTTTTTTATTTACTTTATGGTTTTTGGAGAGGATATTGACTGCCTGTTGCCAGAGATTCAAGATGAGTAAAAAGTCATGGTCTTGTAGACGCTTCCCAACCCAACAGGTCAGAAAGTGAAAATTCCTTGGCATTAACGAACATGAAATGTGTCAGCAGAAAATATTGTGCTCCTTATCCTAGAGGTTCCCTTTCTTGCTATTCTGAAGTAATTCATTAAGTCAGTTATCTAACATGGTTGTGTAAGTGCTGTCCTGTTGCAGGCCATCAGTGTCAAAAAGCTCTTAAATCAATTAGGTATGTGATCCAGACTGGAAACAGCTAGGTAAAAAGAGTTTGGCTTCTTGTCGTATTCTGCATATTGATATTCTTACGCTATTTTTTTCAAGTAGTAAGTGACTTGAGGAAGAGTACAGGCCATAACAGAGCACTAGGCGATGCTCGCTAAAAGACTAAGTTTCTTGTTTTGAGATACTTCTGAAGACTCTTTTTCTGGGAAGAACTCAACCAAGTAGCATTGAGATGCATCTTCTGTGCTGTGTAAAGTTGCAGAAGCCATTTAAAACCATTATGCTACTGAGCTGAGATGAAACTCTTTGTAGCTGTGACTGAAAAAGCAATTGGATTTTTTTTTTCCCTCCCTCCCATCACCCCTAGAAGTGGAAAAGTCATTTAGCTGCTCCTGGAGTACCTGAGTTGCATAATCCAACAGGTCTAATTGAAGGGTGACTTACCTTCCTACTGACCAATGAAAAAAAAGGGGGCATAAGAAAGTCTTGGCAGCACCATTTTAACAGTAAATAAATGCTATTGTGATTAAATTATACATGACATAAAATGGCTTCATAAAAATCCTGTGGACTTCAAGTAGATGTTTTTTTGGGTGGGCAGGTAGGGGAGAAGGATAATCTCTCTTTAATTCATTCAACCAGCCACAGGTGATGAAGGTAAAACATTGATGAAGATAAAGTATCAATACAGTATTATATCAGAAACCAAATGTAGGTCAGAATCCAAAAGAGGGAAGAACTGCAGTTAGAGAGGCACATACGGTTTGTGATGGATAATGAAACATGAGCTCTTGGTGTAAAGTACTCGGTAAAGGAACACAGCTGATCCCTGGCTACAGGACTGATGAAAATTCAGTACTGTGTGAAAGAGTTTGAATCACAAGATTTTCAAGGAGAACAGTAAGTCTAGAAAAGCTGGGAGTGAGTTTTTGCTTTGATCCAAGTGAAATTCAGGTTGTTGCCAGGCCAGTCTCTATGTGGAAGAATACTTCTACCTGTGGACAGAGATTTGATTCATAAGGCAGTAGCATAACAAGATTTGATGTCTGGAAGTTGGAATACAAAATGCATGCTACTAATAAGTAATACTCTGTACTATGCTGTTGATTCATTTATAAAAGAAGTAAGCCAAAAATTTGGCAGGTTCCCCATCTGGTCAAGTCTTTAAAGAGATCAGGTTAGCAGTCTTCTTCTAGAAGAAATGGTATAAGTTTATAGATTTGCAGCAAAGGTGGAAGACAGTGAGATAATGGAGGACTCACTGGATGAAGTCTTATGGGCTATAATAATTTGGAAGCTTTATGATCTGGAATAAGTCTGTCAGGAACTGGAGTAAGGCCATCAGGTTTTTTCAGATAGGCTGCTGAACAGCTGTCAGACAGTAGCTGCCAGTTAACATAAAGAATGTGTCCTACATTGCCAAAAAGTCTAAGTGGTTTTGGCAGTGGAAGGAAATGTGGGTTTGCTTCATAGTCTTTTCACTGCAGGAAGGGATGATGCACATTATAATCTGTTCTAGCAGAGCATTTGTTTGGGCATCAGAGGAAACAGAAGAATATACAGAACAAAAATCCATATAAGTGCCCTGCAGAGAAGAATGTGCAAGACTAGATCTTGGAAGCTTTTACATGCAGTTAAGTTCCACTCTTCAGGAAACTTTCAGAAGCAACTTAGGAAATCATTTAATATTTTCTGTTGACAGTTGTGACTGGGTTGAAGCTCTATGCGTCATTGCATCAGAATAGGTTCTGCTGGACTCAACTGTGCCAGTTTTGGGCTAGTGCCCTGTCACAGAGATTTCACAGAGACCTGACTGTCATCATTATGTACACCCAAATGGATGCTGGCCTCGTACTGATTTAGGTGTCCTTTCAGGGGACCTCCTAGGGCCTCTGCTCCCCTCATGGCAGGTGCATGTGGTTTGAGATGCAGAATGTAGACCATACAAATGTTGAGAGGGAAACTGAAATCTCTCATACTCTGAATCTTTTCACTTTATTCACTTCTCTGCAGTACTATTTAAACGTGTGTCCTGTAAGTTTTGGGAGTACCATGCTCTGTCTAGCTTGGCAAGTCTTTATGTGGGAAGTATTATCTCCAGTTAAATGCCAATAAGAAAGTTATCTTCTGATGCTGCAGTCAGTCTTGTCTTCCTACCTGTCTTGTGACACCCTGACCTACTACAGCACATTATTACAAGGTGGTGGTCTGGTTTAGTGATTTGTCTCCAGCCTATTAGGGCAGACTGAGATCTCTGGGTACCAAATCTTTCTCTAGAGCCTTCCACATGAATATCAACACTGTTTAGTGATTCTTCATTAGCAGCTCATTGACATTGTTCTTTGCAACTTTCTTTTTTGATAAAGGAATAGACATAGCAAAGATGTCAAACAAACTTGAGCTCCTCAGTTTGTAGAGATCTTGATACAGTCTATAGGCATAAAAAAATAGAATAATAAGGAATTCTAGATTGTATGTACACCACTGAGCTCTGCCTTGTTCCTGCTTGAAAGTACCTCATCTGGAGAGAGGCATGAGGAAAACACCTGTGTCAGCAGTCGGCTGACAATGATTCCCAACTTCAGAAGTTGATAGTGAAGCATTACATTAAAATAGTCACTACTAAGTCCTAATCAATTGGAAATTGGGAATTGAGAAAGGATGAATATACTACAGAAGCACAGCATTATTCATATACCATAGGTGTTTAAAATACAACTTTTCTACTAACACTGAGAATCCGCTGGAAGCTAGTCTTAAAAAAAAAATCTACTGTAATGAAACACAACAAAAGTTAGAGTTAGTTTCCTCTCATAATAATCAGTACATGTATGTAATTCGTGACTACTCAGCTCTCAGGGAGACCTGTATCTCTAGCAAAACAATTCGGTAAAGCTGACAGAGTTCACATGAAGGAGGGGTTCAATGCACTTTCAAGTAAGTTTATTTGCTCAGCTAAAAATAAGCATATGCAACCATTACAGGGTTTGAGAGGACACCAGCGAACCAGCTTGCTTCTGAAGGAAAGGTCTCATTGCCCATCTGTTTCCACAGAAAAGTACCTTTACCCATCGTTGTATTTTGAAGAACCACTATTGTTGGGGTCTTTTTGTTCTGCAGTGGGTGTCCAATCAAAAGCTACTAAGAAAAGTTAAAAAGTTCTTTTATAGTAATTCAGGAATAGTTCAGTGCCATCAAAGATGACTAGTTGAATGGGATGCTATACCTCAAATGCCTTATTTTGTTGCTATTAAATCTTCACTCCTCTCCGTAAAATACCTGCTTTGCTTTGCTGAAAACTCCCTACACTTTACATTGAAGGTCTTCTCCTCACTAATGCCAGACTATGCCTGTAGATCAGGTCTTTCTCCTTACTAACTGGCAGTTTGCACTTCATCTCATCTTAGGAAATTCTCATGAGCTCCATGAATTTGATATGCTTTTCTGTAAACGGTGCTATATTTCCAACTTCCATATGGTACTATGAGGTATGAAGGAAGACAGCGTGACTTAAAAGTCCTCCTTTGCATGTGGGTAGATGAGTAAACCCTGGTGAGGTTCTCATGTGCTCTGGTTACTTCTGAGTAGCAGTCAAGTCTTGGGGCTCTATATGTGCCTCTAGTGGTGCTGTGTGAGAAAATGAGGCAATGAGACAAAATCTGAGCAAAACTTTACCACCTTTTACCAAAAATATGTTTTGCATGCCAACTTTTCCAAGTCTTCAGCTGTAACTAATCCTCTTTCTGATTATGCACTTAAAACCTACTAAACTCCAACTATTCACCAAGTCCATCTTGGCATATAGAGGCATGAGGTATGTCAACATATGGGCTGATTACTTCCATGAGCTTTCCTTGAGCCTGGTGACTAGCTCTGGCAGCATGACTGAATTGCTGGCATCATAAAGCACGCTGGGCTGTGATGGTGCTTTTGGAGAATGTCTTGGGTATTGCATATTGGAGTGAGAGAGGGGAGCACCTGTCTTCTACTTGTACTGAGAACTAGAGAAAGCAAGAAGAAACCCGCTGGCAAGTTTGGGTGTGTTTCTGCTGCTTTACCTACATTTGTAATAGAAGTCTGTAACAGAAATCTATCTGGTCACAAGCAAAGATATTAACCCTTCCTCACCAGATGAGGCAATTCACAGAGAGAAAGTTTCTAAAGCACAAGGGCATTCCTACTAGAGGGCAGTTTTTTGTACTGGATATGTTGAACAGGCTGAAATTGTATCTAATCAATGACTGTATAAGCTGGCCTTGTGCTAGAAGGCCATATGTTCATTTGTGCAGACATGGTGAACAGCATCTTCATTATTACAGATCTGCCTCAGAGCTGCTTACTCACTTGATGAGGAAGGCAGAGCTGGTGCCAGCCACCTGGAGTAACACTGATGCTCACTGATTATACACGAACAGATACAACAGTGTATTAATATTCATGGCCCATTGCTGCCTGCACGTTTTGTCACTATGGAATGGGGTCCTCAGCCTGTTGACTGGTTGGAGGCACTTCATCTGTAGGAGGGCTGGATTGTCATATAAATGCTTGGATACTCAGAGCAGCCTGTGTATGCAGCACTAGCATGGTAGATAGTGTATAAGCAAGTGCTTCTCTTTAAAGAGAAGGGAAGCAGGCATGAGTGCAAAGGGCTCACCTATATGGAGTTACAGCTGGGAGCTTTTCTCCAGCCCATGGTTGCAAAGTGTCTTTCATCACCAGGTCCACAAATCCTGACTGTGTGTAGCAAAGCTAGCAGGAATGTGTATGTGCATGTACCTTTTAAGTACAATTCTCTCCAAGAAGAGAAGGGAAAGAAAGGAGGGTGTTATAGAGGTGGACAAGTAGTAGCTCAGTGTAAAATCTCTTCTGGAAATCTGTCTCAGCCTTCGAAAAAAAGCTGCGTGTGCTTTTTGGCTGTTTTTCTTTCTGCTTGAGGACTTGGATATCAGCAATAGTTCAAGGAGCCAATAGGAGACTCGGGGAAGGACCAGAGCAAAGAAGATAGCTTTGCTGTGATCTATTTCTATAAGATGAGTGGTGACCATTTACCTTTCACCAGAGTTATGTTGTTTCAGTGGGGAAATGATGCCTTGGATTGTGTAAGCAGAGTCTGGAAAACTTTTATTGAGCTGGAGGAAAAACCACATTCCTTTGTCTTTGAGGTGTTTTGTGTTTGTCCTCTGATATGAAGGACAGATGAAACAGGCTAATTTTGGAAAAATAAGAAGTCTCATCATTTTACCTCCCTGCAATTTTTACTGTTTCAGATAGCTCTGTCTTTTTAATACTGGTTTTGCTCTGACTCTTGTTCTGCTGGAGACTAGCTCCAGGGTGGATGGCTTCCAGCTCTCTTCTGCACATGAGGAAAAAACATTAGCCAAGGAAGGAGGCAGAGGATAGGTATTGTTCAGCTCAATGTCTCCAAACAGGAGCACTTAAATCCTCCGAAAGTGGGGATTGTGTTAGAAGATAGGAAGATTTATAGTCACTTGCAGTGATCTGGAGTAATTTTTACATCCACCTGTACACCATCAATGGACAAGTGGGCTTTTCTGATCAGTTCCAGAAGAAACTGGAGATATTTTAGTTGTCTCAGTATCTCTGTGGGTTTAGTCCTTAATTATCCTCTTCTGCCATTCTGCTGAAGTGCGTTTGTTAATCACTCCAGAGTACTTTAGCTTCTTTCAATGTATTGAATTCCACTTGGATGCTTTTTAAAGTGTTTGCGCAGCATATGCCTTTCTTAGGGGTATGGGAAATATCCACAGTCTGAAACAAAAGTGCAGTGTTCTGAACTCCATATCCATGTTGTTATCCCGTAAATTAGCACGCTCTGTGCTGTTACGTAAGGTTTATCTCTTGTCAGAATAATAAAAGCTGAGTGTGCTGAAAGGCTGATAAGCATGCTGTGAAGAAGTAGGTTGTTCAATGTCTTGTGCTTTAAAATAACGCCTGTTGCTCTGCTGACTGGTGCTGGTAGGATAGTGTGTCTTGAAAACTAGTATAAAGTGTAAAAGAAAAAGAGAAAAAAGGACTTTAGAAGGTGGTGGGGAGGATATGGTGTGTTTTTCAGGCAGTTCAGGTCTGAGCCTTGTCAGCCTTGGATTTCATATTGTCTCTGAGCCACTCTTATACGAAAGGACTATGCGAAAGTACAGCTTTTCTGTATTTCTGGGTATTAAAAATGGACAGAGTGACTTTTCAGTCATACTGCTGTAGCCTCAAGGACCGAATGCATAAAACAAGTGCTCCTTCTGTTGGCAGGTGGGAAGTTTAATCCCTTAAAATGCAAAATAAAAAATTAAAAAAAAAAAAAAATAAAAAAAAAATAGATGGTTGTGCAGATTCTGAGGGTAGCCTGAAATGAGGGCAAAGAGACAAGCACCCCGCAGCTGCCAGCAAAAATCACTGCCAGCAGTGTGTGTGCATAAACTAACAGCACTCTTCCAGCAGCCCTTAAATAAATGGCAGGGGGGAGAGGGGAAGTTCATCCCTGATACCATGGTTCTGCACAATGATCCCCTTTCTGGGTGCCGGGGTCACAGCTGCTGTCTGGAGATTATGTACAGAAGCACTCTTCTTCTCGGGAGAGTGAGATTTCCTGGAGGATTAAGCACAGGCTGAAAGCAGGAGGAGTTACTCAGAAGGGAGACAAAGAAAGCAAGCCTATGGTCATGACAGGGGAGGAAGACAGTGAGCGATAAGACAACTGTTCAGAGTTGCTGCTTGGGCAGGAGATTCTCCAGTTTGGGTTCCTGAGGTGGTCCAATTGTGAGGTGAAGCCCACTGTGGGTTTGGCACAACCCTTCCTTCTTGCAGGACTTGAAGCACTGCTTTCCCACTTATGTGGGAGGTGGATGCAGTCTGACAAAGCTCTGCCATCTCCTGCATCTGAACTGAAGTAATTTCTTTGCTCACATCTCAAGTCCCCTGTAGTCATCCAGAAATAGTCATCAGTGTGGTAACCTGAATCCCCATGTAAAGGTACATTTGTGCTACCCATCTGCTCAAAGCTATGCTTTTTTGCATTTTCTTTGGTCACAAACATGGTATCAGCATCCATTCTGAGCTGCTTTGGTGCTTCCTCCTTCCTAGCTTTGTATGTCATCATCCCCCCTGCCTTTTCTCTCTTATCCTGTTTCACCTCTTGGGTGCATACATTCCTGGGAAAGTACCCAGAAAAATCGTTCTACCCACGTATCATGTGCCATCACCTCTGTTTTGTGTAGGAAGACCTTCTATATTTGAAACCAGGGCCATCTGTCTTGTTCCTAAAAAAACCCCAGGTTTCTTGCAGTTTTCTTCAAGGGTGATGGTCACAGTTCTTCTGTATAACTTCAAAAGGAAAATGCAACCTATCCTATAGTAATAATATTTGAAACTTCTGTTGATCAGTTAATTCTAAAGTTGAGTCTTATTTCACTTACTAGATCAAATTTCCCACAGCTCCCATATGGTGACTACTTCTTTTTAGTGGCTTTAGAATCTACCAGTGCTTTTTATAATCTGAAACAAATGGGTGCTGCACATAATGTAGGAGAGGTGAAGGCAGAGGAGGCTGACAATGCATGCATTCAAATGATGTGAAAATACAAGTGGGAAAAAAACATGACTGTATCAGTAGAGCTTGTCAGAGGAGGTTTAAGACATGTCATGTATAAGCAAATCATAGCTATTTTGAAGGCAAGAGAATGAAACCTCTTAAAAGGAGCAAGATGCTAGAAGGACACCAATGAGTAAATATTGAGTACCAGTGTTTAGATGTGATGTCATAGTTGCTAGTTATTGTCCCTGCTGCATGGGTATCTCCTAAGTGCTGTATTGAGTCTTAACCATTTCACTTTTAAAACTGCATTTGCATTTGCCTCTGACTGTAAAATCTTCTCTAAAAAGAAACACTGATGAATACATTGGTAAGAGATAAAATACTGCTGTTGCAGCTGAAAATAGTTCATGCTTTTGATGTTGCATTTAGACACAAACCTAAATAAATGGTAAATGATACAAAAGCTATTGAGAGGAGAAACTTGGTATAAAACAGAAATGTAACCTGTGCTGCTAACTTCAGTCCCTGGGTTATACTTCTGTAGGAGATAAATGCTGAAGAGAGCTACCTTGCCAAGGACGAACTGAAGCAGCTTCAGTATTTTTTTGAATCATGAGTCCTAAATGGGAAGAGTACTGATAACTGCCCGCATCTTGTGAACTGTGGTAGAACCTAATTAGCATGAAGAGTTTAGGAAACTCTTACAAAGTTTTAAAAAATAATATGTGAAAGAAAGAGCGAGCTTAGCTAAAAATTCAGAGAAACATTACTGAAGTGTTCCTTGGGAATAACTTGAAAGTAGCTTTCTTGCTCCTGAAAGATGTAGCACACATGAATGGGAACCTATTTCATTTGTTAACATTTTCTGTTCAGATAATTTGGTATGTTTAAAGGTATCTGTTGCACCTAATTGACCCCTGTAGTTTCAAGTCCATCTGGAAATCTAGGCATTTACTGTGAAAGATCAATAAAGTGATTTTAGTGCTCGTGAAAACAATTTTTCTGGCCTAGTTTATACATTAAAAGGATAATACACCTGTCCTACATTTGCGAATTGTCTGAGCAAACAGTAAAGGAGAGTCTTTTGGGTTTATGTACTTTGTTTTCCAGCACTGTTGTAGTGGCATGTTTCCAAGCAAAAACATACTTTCCCTCTAATGTTACTCAATTACATGCGCATCAAGTATGCTGTATATCAAAGAAAGGTTAAATTTGGGCTGAAATGTGGTCTGAAGGAGAGAGGGAGGCAGAAACTCCTTCTATAAATGCATACTGTGGAGGAATATATATTCTTTCCCCATGTCTCCAAATTCAGGGTTTATACCAGCTTTGAGAAGCTAAGGCTTTTTGAAAAAGAAAATGATGAGTTGCACAGTAGAAATTACAAGTATTTTAAGATAGAAATAGCTGCTTTCATGACTTCCCTCTCTGTTGCAGTTCTGAATATCTGCTCAGCTTTGGGTGTGCAATTTCTTTTTTTGGTGGGACTGCACAGGCCTTATTTGCACAGCATATCCATAACAATGCTTCAGCTTGGAGGGGTGGAAAGTGGGAACCTCTGTGTATTGTTAGTAGATATTTTGTGTCCTTAGGAATAATCTCGAGCAATAGTGAGGGTAGATCAGCATGTGTAACGCTGCATCAGATGATTCAAAACTGTGGGAGAATTACATTTGACTTGTGTTAGGGCATCTCGCATACTTGGTTGCTATATCTTTGATTAATTGTGATTTCTTTTTCTTTGTTTTTTTCTTTTTTTTTAATGAAGCTCTAAACCTTTTCTCTTTGAAATATTTAGAAGAGGGATGATACCTTGTCAGCACCTGTGGTGTTGTAGGTATAGCAGAGGTAGAAAGGAAACAGGAGCATGGCTGTTAGAGAGAGAAGGGTTTGTATGTTTCAAAGCGTATGGGCACTTGAGTGTTTCTGGAGTTGTTCAGAGGTACATCTGTACGAGAAAGTCCCACTGTAACAGGACACAGGATATTCCTCCCCAGTTTGGGACCAGCTTGTGCAGCATGCCTGTGACCACGAAGAATTGTGATGTGAATTATGGGCTCCATACAGGCACTGTACTTCAACTACGAATGAGCAGGATGCATAGGATGCGATGTGGGGAGGCAGTTCTTTCTCCTTTCACCCTGCTGTGTGCCAACTTGTATCACTGTCCTGATGGTGAACATGATGTGGCTAGTGGCCCAGCTCCAGTATTTGGCGTTCCCCACTCTCCAGCCTTGATTTGAAAGCATTTTCCTATGTTATGGGACCCTGTTCCTCTGTCCCAGAACAGCTTTGGGAACCCAGAATGCTTTTTCATGTAACATCTCTCTGTGTGTGTCTAAAAAAGTGCTGAGGCTCTTACATTTAGAGCAGAAATTTGAGGCTGGCAAATCTCTACCATATCCTGATAACACTGAAAATCACCTATGCCTTAACTTGATACTTCCAGCTAGATTCCGCAAGTTAGAGCGCTGTTTAGAAAGTAGTAAAAATAGTAATATCCAGGAAGTTAATTTTGTTACACTGAGTTAATAGGACAAGAAAGGAGACACGAGGGACATGTTCCGCTTCATAGCAAATCAATTTCTAGTTGCGTGCCAGTAGTTTTGGGGTTTGTTTTTTCATGGGATTAATACAGAAGGCCAGAAACTATTTCTGCCTGCAGGAGCAGGTATAGTATGTCCTGAACATCTTCTGTGCCTTCTCGTCTCACTGAAAGCTGGAGCATGAAGCGTATTCTGGGATACTATATTGGTGACTTGCACAGAAGAAAGTAGCAGTAGGTGGGATGCTGGGAAAGTTAGTAACACTTACTCAGTGTGGAGGTGAGAAGGTAGTTTTGTTTCAGCAAGGTTACGACTCATTATGCCAAAATGAATGTAATGAGGATGGTTGATTTTAGCTCAGGTATCATACCTGTTGGGGCCCAAGAAAAAGCAAGTGAACCTTTGGTAGGAGAACTGTCAGAGTTCAATACCCTCTAGTGATCTGACTTGTAAAAGCCCGTCTCATCACATGAGAATAGAGCGCTCTTTCTGAGGCCTTCTGAAAGGAAGAGTGGTGCCTTTGTTGGTAGAGTGCTGCCCTGTGCCAGAATGCCACAGCGGATGGCAGCATGTGCCGTGCATTCATCGTTGGTCTGAATCCAGTGAATCTGAAGAATAAATGGAATTTGAGGATATTTTCCTTGATTGGTAAAGTACTGTGGTCAGGTCCCTTTGGAGCATCAGCAACAAGAAAGGCACTGCTTTACCTTGCTCTGACTTCTTTAACTTCCTTTCTTCTCCACATCCCAGCCATCCTGAAGAGAAATTAGAGGGGTGAGATGTAGTGTTTCCTAATCAGTACATCCATTTGTAAACAGAACTGAAGTCTGTTTCTGTGCTAAGCTGTCATGGCAGTTGATTGGACAACTCATCTTGAAAGGAGTGCTTGTAAAGTGAAGTTCTGCTCATCCTCGCATGAGTGAGAAAACAGATCTCCATTTTGAACTTTAATTCCCCTTTCTCCTGACTAGACTGCTTAATTACTCTCATCCAGCTGTTAATGACTGAATGAAGGCTTCTGAAAGGCAGTGGAAGGCCTTCCTCCTTTTGCTTTGACATGAGACCTTTCATGTGGTAACGTGGAACTCTTGACAAGTATTTTGGTACCAAGTTGTGAAGTGCCTGGAAAATTGTGTGTCCTGCCTTTGCGGGCAATTTATAAGCGGTGGTAGCAAAATACTTCCAAATAATGCATAGTATTCTCCAACCAGATTCCTTTAGCCCCTTTGGGTCAGAAAGTCACCATCTGGTTATGCATGGTCTCAAGTACAGCAAACACATCTTTAAAGCACATGTGTAGCTATTGGAGACCTGGGGAGGGAAAGTTGGCTTGTTACTGGCAGAGCTGGTGCATCAGAGGACAGTGCTAGTCATCGGCAAACAGACCCTTGGGCTGTAGATGCTTGATGAAGCAAGGATGTTTTGGTGAGAAGGGTGTGAGAACATCTGCCAGAGGGAGGAATATGTCTACAGTTAGACCTCAGACCCTGCTGCATAGCTGCCATATGGACACCATACCGTACTAGTGCCAGGAACTCTTTGGTTCTGATGGAAATCAGCAAGTGAAACGCCTGTCCTGCCAGGTAGTGCAGATCTGCAAAAACCACTGGGTTAGCATTCTACGGGAGGGAGCACGGCGCTGCGTGGGCTGCTTGGCACGTGACAGGGGAAAAGTGGATGGTTGATAGCAAAGTGTTTGTGCACAGCAGAGACTGTTTAGTATCTTGAGCTTTGCTGCTAAGGAAATCAAGGAATGGAGATGGATCCTGACCCTCAGGAAAATTCCCTGAAACAGAACAGAAGACTCCGAACAAAGCAGACATTTCTCTTCCAAGACTCCTTCTGCAGGCTGCATCCCAGGATTTTTTTCTGAACAGTTTCTATATCTACCTCACTTGCAAGCTGCCTGCCTGGGATCTCATTGGCATTCTACTTTTCTGCTGTAGTCTCATGTTGTTGAGGAACGTGATTTTTGTTCTTAGCTGTGCCGCATATAGAAAATTACATAAATACCTTGGAAATCTTAGGAGGGGAAAGAAGGAAAGAAAACCAAGCCCCAGAACACCAAACCTTTCTTCTGAGAAACATTTAGACCGAGGAATCTTATGTCTTCCTCAGAGAAAAATCTGCTTAACACGGGGAGAAACAGCAATGCCTCTTTATCAGGAAAGCTACAAACTGGCTTCCTAATGGTCCAGCTATGCTAATGAGCAATTACAGACCAACACAGTGAGCTGAGGTAGATTGTTCTCCTAGCCACTGTTGCTCAAAGATGTTTTGATATGGAAGTGCTTTATTGTCCTCTCCTCCCTATGTGTGTCATTTCCATCTCCTTCTTCCTGCCCTCCTTTCCCTGGTAAATAGCTATTCACTTTCTAATTTGAAGCAATTCCATAAAGATTGTACTTCTGAGGTACAGCTATCCTGTTCATAACCCTCAAGTTAAACCAAAGGATAATCCCAGGGGTGGGGGAGCTGGTTTGTTTTTTCTTGTACCACAGTGATTTAGTTTCTTGTTGAAAACTGGTACTTTCAGCAGTGTGCCCCTGGTATGGGGGGGGAAATTGAGCTGTGGGTACAGGACTTTTTATAGTGGGTTACTGTGAATGTGTTTGAGTTCCAGAATCCTTGATGACAAGGTTCATGCTAGTGCTGGGGTCAGCCAGACAAGTTCACCGGGGGGTGTACCTTCAGCCTGTAGTTCAGTGGAAACACTGCATGAACACCATGTTGCTCTCTGCCGCATTGGAAGAGTGGCTTTTTAAATTTCTTTAAAGTCTGAAATGTATCAAATAATATAATTTACTAAGAAGCTTTTATCAGTCGTGCTTCCTTCTTTTCAGAATAGTGAAATTTGTTAGATATGCTTGCAACTTGAGAGAGAGGGGGAATAAAATTTCAAACAGCGCTGCTAAAAACAGCCTGGGCTGCTTTTGTTTGGACTTTCAAAACGCAGCAGCTTAAAGCCTCCATTGTATGCAGGGGGAAATATGCTAATTCGAAGCACATTTCCCATCACAAGCCCTTTCAGTCTTGTCATCGTTGAGATATGAAGGATGATAAAAGCGGGGAGAAGGGGGAGGCCTGTATCTATGGGAGCACGGTTATTGTGCGCAGGGAGAGGGGCTGAATAGGGCTGACGAGCCTGGTCACCCGTGAAGCCCCAGGGCTGTGTGGATTCCCATGGGTGCCAGCTGCCCCCAAACCCTGCTGGGACCCCATCACTGCTGCCAGGGCCGGAGTCCTCCAGGGTGTTCCCTGTGTCAGCCACCCTGCTGCCAGCCAGGACAGGAGCTTGAGGGTTGCCATCAGTATTAGCAAGTGCCAGCCACCATCACCCATGCTGCAGCCCTGTAACCCAGAATCTGTTTCTGGGTAACACAGGCAGCAACTTTCTGTTCACTCTAAGTGCAGTTGAATCTGAAATAACTGTTTTTTCCAGACAAGGCCTCCTTGCTTCCTTTACAAGCTGCTGATGGCTGTGGGGCAGTGGTGTTTGCTGGCTGTGCGCCACTGAGCTCCCTCAGTGAAGGCACGTCTTAAACTCAGGAAATGGGTGCTGCTGCAGTTGAGGTGGCTTTTCTCCTCACGGTTATGAAACAGAAGGGAACCTGTGAAATGCTACTTAGTCTGTTACAGCTCATTTATATGAGTATGTTTTAGGTTTAAATAACTGCATTCATCAGTGTTTGGTATATAGTAAAAATCTGTAAACCCTACTCTTCCAATACTGTGTGATATATATAAAAACCTAGAATTTGGGGTTTTTCTTGTCTTTTTTAAAGTTGGGTTTTATATCGGGAGCCTGACCTTGTTGGTCTGGAGCTGGGGAGATGCTCAGTTTACCCAGGATGACTCCATTTACTGTTTTCTTTTCAACAGGTGCTAGGGTTGTTTTGTTGGAAAGAATTTGGGATTAAATGAACTCGAGGTTCTGATAATGTTGCTATGATATTTACTTGGAAACAGTTTGAAATGGCAATGAGAATTTAGTTGTAGTTGGTTGTTTGTCTCTATAAACCTGCAGTGTACTAATGGCAAATTAAACTAAGAAAATGGGCTTTTGATTGCATTTGCAATCTGGTGATGTTCTTTCTGCAATAGAAGTGTGTGCTGCACTCAAACACACAATCAGTTTAAATATTTCTGAGGACCATAGCTGGAATTAAGTGCTTAGAAATACTTTTAGAGCTGTGGTTGGTCTTCAGTTTCTTCCCTGTAGTAGAAACTGATGAACAGCCAAATCAGGCCTGTTGATTCAGGCTGGGGATGAGAAGCTGTGATCTTTTTTCTGCAGCCTATGGGCAAGACTCTGTTTTGCAGTTAAAGGAGCTCTATCCCACATTCAGCAACATGACTTGGGTCACTTCTAGAATGGTGAGTGCACAATTGACGTAGTGCAGTTTTTTGATATGGAGACACAATTCCTCCTATGGACCAAAGAAATAACCTTAGCCAAAGGCTTGGCCTTTGTTTCTGCCTTTTGCTTTTCTCCATTGGTTTAGAGTTTAGGGGGTTGTGGGATTTTTATGTGTTTGTTTTTCAATATATCCATTCCTTCTTTCTTTCCCTGCTTCCTTAGCTGCTTTCTTTTCCTCTCCAAATGGTACAGAAAGGTGGAGCAGATGATGGTATTTCAGGAATCGATAGTGGTAATAGATACACAAGGTGTCTCTATATTACTACTGAAAGCAAAAATACCCGGTGCCATTTTCAGTAATGAATAGGAGGATCTCCAGAGCAAACACATAATGATAACGCTTAGTGGCTACACTTGGAAAACTCTGAGCGCAAGAGAGATGGTTGCAAATGTGCTGAAACCCAGAAAGAGAAGCAAAACAGGATGGGAATGATGCAAGGAACAGATGAAGGAGAGTAGATGCTAAATGAATTTCATTCTGAGTCATGATATAGTGCAGAAATGATGCCTTTCAGCTCTTTAAAGCAAGTGAATGTCATCTTTGGAAAGAAACAGGGAAATGAGGATGTAACTAGGCACTGTTAGGGTGGGACTGCTCAATAGAGAGTCTATGTGGTTTTCAGGTGGAGGGACTGGAGGCCATTTCAGAGGCCAAGATCTTGCTCTTTCTGCCTCAACTGTGGCGGGGGCCTGGCCATTGTGCAAGCCTTCCTTTGTGCTGGGCGTCAAAACCTGCCAGGCTGCAGGATGGCTGCTCCCACAAAACAACTGAAATGCTCTGAGCTTACGATGCTTAAAATTAGGTGAGACAAAGTATTGGAAATGTATACTCTAGGGAATAATCCTGCCCTGGCAAAGGATTTTACTTGACAGCCTATTTGGGAATCCAGGTTGAAAGCTGCTACCTTGTCCTTAACTTACCCGACAGCACTTTTGTCTCGGAGCTCGCTTTGTATGCAGGATCACCCACTGCTGAGGTTTGGCAAAAATTGAGGCGTGACATGATCCAGACGGAGCTCCAATCGTGCTCGTGGTTGGCAGGTTAAGTTATTCGCTGTTTATAAGGTAGAGGGTGGGGTCTGTTTAATTGTGCTGAACTCCCAAAATGCACACTTAACTTTTTATGGCTGCAAGTGAAAGGCCTGTTAAACACTTCAGCGGCCATGGTTGTTGTCCACCAGTGGCATTCTGAAAGGCATTGTACAGCACAGAAAGAACCGCTACTTTATACATGACTGGGATCCCAATTGATGCAGCTAGAAAGAGGAGATTGGAAAAGCTAGCCCAGTCGGAATTGCCTGGCACATATTTAGTTGATGAGTTAATTGGACACCCTCAAAGTGGAACTTGTTAATGTCCTGCCCTGTTCCTAATGAGGGTATCTGGTCTTGCAAAGCATACAGTGATTAATTGTGGACTCTTTCGTTAGTGTCTTAACTGAGAATTTCATGACTAGTGCCTTGTGTGTGAACAGAACCTATATTTGCAATTCAACAGGCAGTCCAGGGCTGCATGTCAGAACCAGTCCAGGATCTTTCCCAACATGTAGTTTAATTACACTAGAATGGGAATTTTCAGTATCAGGGAAACAGCTGCAGTAATGGTGACTTACAAGGTGCTGAAACTTTAAACAATGAATTTCAGTACCTTGTACCAGTCATTATTTTGATGCTTTCTTTGACATCAACATTTTGACTGCCACATTACATGGGTTTTTCAAAACATCAACACACAACTACCCAATAATCCATGAGTGGGTCTTGGAGCAATATATAGCTGGGCCTAGTGTTGGTAGGGCCAGCCTTTCAACCTGGGATACTGAGGTGAGTGGGTAATGGTGCCTAAGAAATGGTGCTCTTGCTGTGTGGTGTAGCTCTGCCTCAAACTCCAGTCTGACACTGGATGACTTGGTTTTCAGCCATGAAATCCTGAGCTGGAGGAGGCTGTAGCACTCGGATTGTGCTTTGGTGTGTATTCACTATCAACTTGATTACCTACTGCATGACTATATAAATTATTTGGCATTCCTTGTTGTGGTTCCAATGATGTTGATATGGTTTTCTGCTCGATAAAAATATGTATATAATCATGCGTATGCTTTCTTCTTTTACATACGCTTACAGATACGTATGTGTTTTCTTCTTACGTGTACACACGCACATCTGTATCTATGATTTATGCATGGATCCTTCATGAAATTCAGGAGGAGTCTTCATCCCTGTCTCTCCCCATGCCTCTCCAGTGTGGGGTACTTTTTCATAATGAATGCCCTTGGTTTCTTTCTGGGGAGCTGTAGAGTTTTGTACTTCTTTATATCTCCCTGCTTTTTTCCATGCTTTGTGAAAAGACTGGACTGAGGCCAAGAATGAAGAACAAAACGAGCACTGAATAGATGAGAGATTGTAGGTGGGATGCTGAAGTCTATGCAAAGAGTGGGAGGGCAATTTTGAAAATCAGAACTGGATATAAAGTTAACACTGGATTGTCTGGTTAAATCTGACTTTGTGGAGCAAAAGAGTAAGTTTGTGTCAAGGCTGAACCCAGTGATGTTTAGATTTATTTATAGATAGAGGAAAAAAAAAAATCAACAGGTAGCCTCCCAGTAGTAATTCTGCCTCAAACTCTTGTGTGTTTTGAGACTAAGCAGCTGTATTAGCAGGAGTGTATTATAATGATACCTTTGCTGCCTTCTAAAACTCTGGCAGAAATAGCTCTTCTACAAGTACAAGAGGCACTTCTACTTAAGTGCTAGCAAGTGTGACATAGATATCTAGGATGCTATTTGAGTATGTCCGAGCATTTAGAAACTCTTGTTAGTCTTCTGAGATGGCAGTAGGCTTTGGAAACAGTATTGGAGAAGAGGATTCATAGCAAAAGCTAAGTAGGTTGGATTGTCTTTGGGGTGCAAAATTAAGGGAACAAAGACAAAAGACCTGAGCCTATTGTTTTTCTGCTGCAGTGCAGTATTCCTGCTGCTGCCGAATGTGTGATTTGAGGCAGAGGCATGACATCTGGGAATCTTCCCTCTGCTGTGAAGGTGACAGGGCAAAAAAAAAAAAAAAGGTATTTATGCATCCCAAACTCCTAGCAGAACCTAGCCTTTACAGTGATGCAGGAGTGTTTGAAGCACTGTTGGAGGGCTTCATACATTAATCATGAAATGTGAGGATATTGCCACTGCAGGAACAGAAAGTGCATATGAGATTGAGTAACTCAAAGCCTTGTTTTGCTGCCTAATTTTAAATTTAAAGCATTTGAAACTTGCCATGCATTACACTTGTAGGAAACTATACATATTGCCATAAAATGGTTGAGCTGCAGTAGAAGCTGAAGATGACCATCAGGACTGGTACTCTGAATGTTGTTTACTGAATGAAAGCTTCTGCTGGGGGAGATGCTAGGAGGTCTTTGCTTTTTGTTTCCTATATTTCCGTGCTCTTTCAGCTGTAGTGTAAATGAGCTCCAGTTTGTCAGCATATTTCTTTATAGCTTGCCAAGACCATGATGCTTCTCAAGGCCGCCTTGCAGGAGATGAGTGCAGGAGCTGATGCTGCTTCCAGCTCAGTTTCAAATGTAGCCTGTTTTGTTTTCATTTTTATTGCTTTTCCTCAAAAGTCTTTGGCATGATTGAGATTGTCCTGTTCTATCAGTTTCCCCAGCTATGTTTTTTAAACACAACTTTCTTATACCTTTCTTACTTCTTAGTAAGGTAAACCTTACTAAGGCATTAGTTAGTATAAAGAAATAATATGTAGCATTTTTTTAAATTACTTTCATGCTATTGACTGCCTTTCATAAGCAGAAATGGACTTCCCAGCTGCTTAGGGACATCATCAACTTTTGCTTTCATTTTTACTTTGATTATAGCTCTTCAGGCTTTCTCCTTTGGTCGCTTTCACATCTCTGCCATTTGAGTCATCTTTGAGACTAGAACTTGATCAGATTTAGCTACTAGAAAAGCCATACAGAACCATATATTCACTCTTCAACAGTTTTTTGCCCCCTCCCTCCCACACACACCCTTTATGTTCCAAATAAAGGTCAGGCATCCGTGTATGTTCTGGATTTAGGCTGTTTATTGCCTTTGATTCTCATCACTTACTGCAGTTAACTGAAGCAGTGTCCAGCTGGAAGCTAGCAGGCTGGACAGACAAATGCATGAAACGCAACAAATGAACGACATCTACTTTGCCTGCCTGCTTGCCAACAGGCATGTAGCTTGGCAGCACTTACTGCCATCTTTGTGGGGCTTTATTAAGAGGGTCACAGGACTGGCACCTTCATGCTCTTAAGGTTTGCTTACCCTCCTGGACTTACCTGCATCAGTTAATTCAGTGTTTTTCTGCGTTTGTAAAGATAACTACTTAATGCTTAAGCCTTTAGTTTTGCCCTTTCTATAGAAATCCAAGATTGAGATCCCTAAGTGCAGTGTAGACTCATGTTTTTCAGCAGTCTATATTTTATACTGTGGTAAAACTGAAGGTTTTTTTCCACTGTTACTTGTTCATTACTTTGGGTTTCATTTTCCCAGTAACTTAGTATGTCTGAAAGAACAAGCCCCAAATCTGTTTTTTTAAAGTCCTTGCCAGGTATATGACTGCTGCACAACTAAAAGCTTGTTGCCATGCTTTGATTTTATCCACATGGAAAATTTTCCTGCCTTTGAGTAAGCATAGAGATTGGGCTTTATACTCAAGTCTTAAGTAACTGGTCTAAAGCTGGTCTGAACATCAGCAGTTGGTGTTTTGAGAGACACACCAAATTACTGCATGTGGATTTGTGCTTTCTCTTGAATATTTTTGCATATTTCCTTAAAAAAAAAAAAGAAAAAAAGAAAAAAAGAGGCATTCTACGAGTTGTCTTTAAGATTCGTTGTTTGGAATACATGTCAATCTTGTTTGAGGGACAGTCCTGTATTTTAGCTTTTGAGTTTCAGATCTCATAGGCTAATCTTAAATTGCTCTTGAAGTACGTGAGAACAGTCTTTATTACAGCTCTGTGAAGCCTTTGTAGGAATGGCAAGTGTGTATTCATCTCCTGAAAGCTTGTGAAGAATTTGCAGTAGCTCATGATAGAGCTTCTCAGCCTTCAGGAATGTAAACTAGATGCAGTGACATTAAAGATAGATGTTCAAAAGGAATTGGCACATGATCAGAATTGGTTTTTTAATAACTTTTTAAACTCCTGCAGTTGTGCTGTTTTTCTTGACTGAACAAAATTATTAAATGCTTTTTAAACCCTAGATAAAATAGATTAAAACCTTTTATAAAAAAACTGTTTTGCAGTGAATGTGACTTGGTCTGCAGTGCTTTCAAATACTTCACTGCTATTCATCTTGAGGTTTGGCTGTCAGCTTGGAGCTGTGCTTTAGCAGCAGAAGCCCTTACTGCTCAGGCCCTCTGCTCATTTCATTTTCATTTTTGTCTGCAAATCAAATGCGGGGCTGAACTCCTGAAATGTAACCAGCTGCCTTCCCTAGTTGCTGGTTATCTAAATCAGCCTGGTCTGTACAGCAGGTTTTTGCTGAATATCAGTCTTTAAATAAGTTTTTTGTATTTTCTGCCTTTATGGCTTTGTCTTTTGTCGTTTTGTCATACGCTTAGACTTGATGTCTCTCAGTCTCATCACATCTTACGAAAAGGATGTATCTGATTAAGGGAGGCAGCATTGGATGAGACAACTTTCTGGCTGAGATTAATGCTCAAAGCTCAAGACCAGCACCCATGTTGGCACTGAAGGAAATAACATATTGTTTGTTTTATCTGCTGTGTTTATCAATGACAGTAGAGAGGTTGAAAGATTAAGAAATTACTTAAGATGATAAGTGCTTAAAACCCATCATACATTACAGCAATCTGGAAAGTAGTAAGAAGGGAGGGGGGGGTGGAACTTTACACTCATGCGTCACTTGAAGCTTTCAGAGGATGATTTAGTAGGTAGAATTAATGCTTTTGAATAGTTGGGATTGATGGATTTCAAGTCTTCAGTTCAAGCTTTTGTGAAGTTGATTGTGGTATTGTGCATTGATTTCTTCTTTGCTTGTTTGGGGAGGGGGTTATCTTTCAAACTTTTAGACCTTCCAAAGTAAGCAAAAGTTGTTAAGAAATGGAGGTCTGGACAGTGACAGTAGCAAGCAGAAGTACAGAATGAGCAATGAGAAATTCCAAGAAGGGAATTTTAATATTGGAGACAATCAACTGTTTTGACCAATGACTAAAATTACATTACTTTTAGCGAGTAGGGTGTGTTTGCTATGGTTTTTCAATTTTAATAAGGTTAAATAGAGAACAAAAACCACTCTTTGTATAACATTTTGTTTGTATAATCATTATCCCTAATGTAGAGAAGTCGTCTTTCCTTTCTTGACTGTGGGATTTGAACAACTTTTAGTAATGGTTAAAAGAATACAGCAAACACATCACCTACAATTTCACCTTTCAGCTACTTTCTTGAGAGAATATGTTTGCAGTACATGGTTTTGCTGGGCAGGGATTTCAATGTGTATATGGACTACTGGGTGAGCACTGAGGAAGGAGATAGGAGACATATGACTTGCGCCTGGTTTGAGGTGTCTGCCCGGGTTGATGATTTGATTATCCTCAGGAACCAGCATTGTCTCATGTTGGTTCCTGAGGATACTTCCCGTCCTCTGCACATACTAGCTTCGTCCTGCTTACAAAAAAGTTTGTTGAGGTGGGAGCTTCAACTGCAGACTTTTCCTGGGCTACAAGAAAGCTTTTTAGACAAATGCTTGACATCAAGTTTTGATGGTGTGTTATGAAACCTTAGGGTAAGTCCAAGACCTCTTGGCGGCTGAGCTGAAGCATATGTTTGAGCAGTAATGCCCAAAGAAAAGTAACAGCTCTGGTGACAGTGGTTAAGAGATGATGATTTGTGCACTGATTTCTTGCAAGAGAAGAGAACTTTCTCTAAAGGTTGGGTCTGAGGGTTGTTTTGTGCTTTTCACTAGGTGTCTATAGAAATAAAAATGCACAGCAAAATTGTGGGTGTAGTAACTTCAGCCAGAAGAGGCTGAATTGCAGCTACAAATCTTTGGACTGCTTCCCTCTTCCCACTCTCCTGGTTGAATCTGTTATATGGAACATGCAGCATGTAGGTTTTAACATCCCCAGCATTTGCTGAATATGCTAGGCGTCTTTGCAGCCTGCAGGATCAGCTGTGGTGGCTGGACCAGCGAAGCCTGCCAGACTGCAAAGGCCATTGCTCCATGCTTGCTCCATCATCCTACACACAAAAAAGGGTCCCTTTGGGCATGTCTGCTCTGTGCAGTGTGGCATGCTATGAAGCCACTGAGACAAGCAAAGTGATAGGCAAGATTAATTAGCCTCAGTACGCATTAAATGTGTTATCTTGGGGTTTGGAAGGAAGCCCTGCATGGTGTTGCCTTGCTCTGTGTCTCCGCAGCTCAGAGCAGGCTGGGCACACCTAAATTCACCTCACACAGCGCAGCACAGATGTGTCCTGGCTTTGTTGCTGCCAGAGTCAGGTTAGTGCAGCTTGTTAGATCGTGTTGCAGCTTCTCTGGATTTGGGGGAGCGATCAAACATGTCCTTAACAACAGCTCTGCACTCACTTCTAAGCATTGGCTTTAGGTCTCTAATGACAGACATCCGTTTAAAACCCAAGCTGTGTTTTCTTGAACATATTTTCCTTTAAAGTATTGCACATGCATTTTAAGTCGCTTGAGCTTGCTTCCTTTCTACTTGTGCCTTTTTTTTCCATCGTGCTTGCTGGTCAGAGAAAGAATTTACATTTTCCATGTATTTTATATATATACATATACATACCCACTTTTGCTTTTATGCTTCTCACAGAGTCTTTTGCCGTGGGTGAGCGGAACTTAGTCAGCAAAGAAAGCAAACAGAGCAAGCAGACCCATCGCCCCCTGCTCCTTGAAAGAGCAGAGGGCATGTGGAATAAATCAAAACGCAAAGCATAATAACGAGGTCCCATGGGAAAGGGAGCCTTGCGATTGTGTGCTGGCGTGCACTCCCCTTAGAGACGGCAGCTGGGGGGCTCACCCCATGGCGGCCAGGGGGCTCCTTTGTTTCTCGCCTGCATCTCCCCTCCCGATGTCACTGATCCATTCACCGCCCAGAGAATTGATTAACATTCGTGGAGAGAGCGGAGGGCAAGGGGAAGGGGGCACGAGCTGGTGATGCTGGTCCCCAGGACGTGGCAAGTGGAGGCACGGTCAGGCGCAGGATGGCTATTTTATAGCTGGGGACCGCGGTGACGTATGGCTGAGCGCTTGCTGGCACCGCTCCTCGTGGACCAGTCAGCGGAGCGAAATTGAAGCTGACAAGACTTTTCTGGCGTTTTGGAAAGGACTGCAATCTACTGTAGGGGAGAACAGAGCCATTCAATCACCGCCGCTGTAAATAGGAGACGGAAGGCAGTGAGAAAGGAGGCGAAGAGAAAAAGTGCTTGCTGGGGGGGGAGGGGGGGGCGGCATTTTTGGTGGATGGTATGAAGCCAGCCATGGAAACTGCAGCAGAGGAAAATGCAGAACAAAGCCAAGAGAAAAAAGGTACCCAGGGGTCTAACAATAGCCTGTTTAAATCTTTTCATTCAGGGGGCTTAAAAAGGTTTAGGCCAGTTCTGTCACTTTTTCAAATAGCTCTTAAACAATCATTGCTGCATCTTCGGGCTTTCAGCTATCCTTTCCTGCATGGCTTGACAACAAATTAATAGAGCAGCAATCTTTCTGTCTGTGTCTGTATTTGCTCTGAATCTGTCCTAACCTTACCCAAAATGATATTTGCAAAAGAAGTCTTGTTATTGCTGTGTCTTTGACAGATTTTGGTAAATTTGGTTTACAGAGGTAGCATGTGCCTGTGTGTTTGCATATTGTTTTCAGAGCCATAATCTGGTGTCTTCATCAAGACTGGCCATGTAGCAAGGCTTTGCAATGCAGTGTGGGAGACCTAAGTTATAATAACATATAATGTGTTATAATATCTCATAACCTTTGTGTAGTTAGCTTGATGCAAATGCTGCTCTTATGTTTAAATTCCTTTTCTGTGGTGTCATCTGGCATATTTTGCTGTTGTAGAGATCTGCTTGTGGTACGGTAATGGGGAATAATGCAATGAGTTTCATAACATTAGATTTCAGGGTCTGTTAATCACCAGGAATTGTTGCTTAATGGAGAGAACAATTCCATAGTAGTGGTTCTGTGTTAGGGAGATGGAGGCGCAGAAGGAGAGAGGTGCTTCATCCATCCCAGCCTTCCTTACAAGTGATCTATTTGGTCTGGAGTGCTGAACTTCAGAGGGTAAATTCAGCTACCAAAAGATGTTTCGTTTCTGCATCATATAATTTATGCCAAGTAAATGTCCCTCTTCAGTGTGGCAGACTGTGTATGAATTATAGCTATGGTGTTTTGCAAAATGATACAGCAGCAACAAAATTACTGAGATTTCTACTGCCTTTTTACGTGAGTTGTTGTGTACTTTTGAACCTGTTGTGTGTCATTTATAAGCAATCTAAGTATTTCAGAGGCATAAGCAGCTGATACACAACTAATACATTTTCCCAAGTGGAATTGTTTCATTTATTGTTAAAACAGTTCAGATACGGATGTAATGACAAATCCCTGTACTGTCCAGTACCAGATTCTGTTTTCCTACTTCGAATCTGATTCCTCCTACACACTTTGTATGATTCAAACCTAGCTTCAGTTTCAAGTAAGTGAAATTTGTCAAGTGATTATACATAGTACTACATAATCCATTAGGGATTTCACAAAAGGAGGTCCACTGATAAGAGATTAAACTCTGAAAGCCATTAGTGTATGTGGACAATAACTCACCTCACTGTAGATGTTGATTAACTAATGTACAAAATGTCTTAAATACCTTGACTGTAAAACCACTTAGAACTCATAGATCAGTCTTCGAAAATTACAGCATTTTTTGCTTCAGATTGATGAGTTTCCTTTAAACTGATGGAACTCATATACAATAAACACCAAAGAAAGTTATCCGTATGCATCAGCAGCTGTGCAAAACGAAATCTGTTGCTGAGTGTGTTTATGATGAATTTATGGTTTCCCTTTTGTTTTGGCAAGGATGAAAGCACAACATGTAGAACAGTAAATCTGTTACCAAGTCAGGGTGCTTGATCTGTTGCCTTCATAAGATGCAAGTAGGGGAACTTCCTATCTTAATTTTACCACCATTTCCTAGTTTTTCCGTGATAATTTTATACTTTGGATCTGTTACATAGGTATGTGTATGTAACACTTCAAGGCTTTGTTCTTGCCAGTTCCCTAATTTCTCAAAGTAACACATGGTCTCTCACATTATGCTCTTTTTTTCCTATTTGCTTAAATTCCCAATATGTTTCACAGCAAACTAAAATGCAGAAAGCTGAAACAGTCCCACTCCTAGTTTCAATAGCAAAATAATTAGCCCAGGTCTCCCTGCAAAGTTACTGCCATGAAGCAGTGATGTAGGAGGCATATTTGATTTGGGGGGAAACGACAGATTTTCCAAAGTGCTAAGGCTGTTGAGCCCAGTTGGGTTTTCAGATGGGCTCAGCAGGTATAAGAACATGAACAGTTCTTATGGAGAAAAATGAGCTTTTTCTCTGTGTGAATAAACTTCCAGGAAAATGCTGCTGCTCCATTTTGGGAGTATGAAATAGAAGATGACACCTTAAAAAATGATTCCATTTATTGTCTGGACTGGATCCCTTGCTTTCTGTGCCTTACATGCTTGCTAGGCTTGCAACATTTGCTTCTCCCTCTAAGATCCTACCTGGACTTAGTGTAATGGCCATCCTTTATGTGATGCCCTAGATCCAGTGATTGCAAGGCAGCCGCCGCAGCTTGAAGCAATTGAAGTGCTATCACAAAGTCTTTTAACTCTTCCTTCCAGAAATGAATTGTCCAAGGAGATAACCGAACATCTGAAGGAGTCATCTGAAGGGGGATGTCACTGTTGCTAAGATTGAGCCAAGAGGTCCTGAGCATTCCACTTTGGGTATTCAGGTTCACCCACAGTATACTGTCCGCTGCCAAGTTTTGGGGAAAGTATTTGCATTTAGCTAATAGCAAAATGTACTTTTAATCTAAGAGGTTTTTCCCTGTAACAGAATTTTAAATTACACTTTTCCAGGTTGGATTTTTTAATGAAAGGACCTCCTCAGTGATGTGCTGTGTTTGTATAGAATACACACTTGGGGGAAATTGGGTTGGGACTACATGCTGTCTGTATACAGGGCTCCCCATAGTCAGGAGAACTCTGGAGAGCAGTAACTGCCCGAGCACTTGGGATGAGCAGCGAGATCTATTTTCGGTTCAAGCGCCATAGTACAGTCAGATCTGAACAGTGGTATCTCATATCCCATACCTGTGGCAAATGTGGGTGGCCAGTTACTTCAGATTGCAGTCTAGCTGAGACAATTTACACATGCTAATATGCTTTATGAATAATTACTGAATGATAAATGAAAATGATTGACCTTGTTTAGAATTGTAAAGTTTGCAAAATTTTATATGAATTCCAGGTTTAGATTTTAATAATTATTATCATGAATATCCTGCCTGATTCAGGCAGTGATATTACCCAGCTGATGGATTCAGTGTTTATCAGACATCTGTTTCTCTGCACCCAGATGAGTGGCTGCTGCCCCAGTTTTTTAATTGGAAATGGAGCAACACCCATGTTGATGGAGATAAGAAAGAAGTCAGCTTTATATACTGTGTATCAGCAGCCCTTATCAGAAGAGAACACCATGAGCAAGCTGAAGCAAAATGTTTAACAGATACTTTGCAGGGCTGCAGGACAGATTGGATGCATTTAAAGATGAAGGTTTGCAAATTATTACAAATGACAGAGTTTATCTTGCAGGCATTAAATTAAATCAAAATGTGAGGTCTGGGCAGGCAGATTTACTGAGGTGGAATAAATAAGAAAAACGAAATGCCGTTTTACATCAGCAGGGAAGGATATAGATCCTGATACACATTAACAGAGACAAGAAGTTTCCCTTTACATTAAACTATGAGAAATTCTACCAGTTTTCAAAATTAAAAAAAAAATAATAATCAAACAAACAAAACCCCACCTCAACTGTGAATGACCATAGTCTATTCACCAGGTACGCATGGGAGGATGGAAGAAAGCTATTACACTAGGATATAGACTCCTTATATGAGCATATACGATGTTTGAATTGTATATGCTATGCTGGAGAATAATGAAAACCAGCCAGAGCAGCTGTACCAAAGGTTACTTTTAATTGGCTCTTCTCTACTAATTTGCTGTCCATGAAAGATGACCTCGTGCTCAGGAATGGCTGTGAGCTTTATTATTTTCATCATATATGAAGCGATCTTTCTACTCTTAAACTCTAAGTAGACAAGTATATGCTAGTCAAAAATAGACAGAAAATACTTGAACACTGTGTGGCTGTGTAAATGAAGCTGCTGAAGTGTGATGTGAGAAAGGGGTCAGGTAATGTGCAGTTTATTAACTTGTAGTGAAATTCTTTTTGTGCAGTGAGCTTGTGACCTTTTAATGTGTTACAGGTAGATGTACTTTTCGTGACAGCAAATTGAAAAAATTGTATTTTTTGGATATGTGTTATATTACTTGATATATAACCAAAATTTTCAAGCATACCCCTTTAATGTTAGGCTCACACAGTGGTATCAGAGCCGTCAAGCCGTTTAAAGATTTGTAGTGTGCTGCATATTTTTTCCCATTTTATACAGCTTATTGGTGTTTCAGATGCCCTGAAAACAATTAACTGCCTTAAGTATAAGTCCCTGAAGAGTACGACTGTAGCAAGAGAGGTCCAGCCCAGAGAGAATCTGGGACACGCGATATTCTGGGGATAATAATTTGGTAGGCTTAGTGATTTAGGTTTTAATGAATAGGATTTGGTTTCTAAATAGGAGGGGGTTGAAAAACACTCAGAGAACATACTCATACTGGTCTGAACAACCTCATGAAAGCAGAAAACCCAGACATATGTGCCACAGGATACAGTAATGGGAAGGGGAGCCCAGATGGCACTGCATGTGCACAATGGACTCTTCAGTGCGAGCAAAAGGGCTAAAAAGGGGAAGCAAAGAGAGGTTAAGGGAGTCCCCTTCGGTTACTCTGACCCTTCCCTGTTTTCTGACCAGCCTTGCTCCTAATGCAGTATTCATCACCAGGTTGCCAGATCATAAATGACCAAATGACAGCCCTCTCTTTGCTCCTATGGACTGCTTCGCCAGCTGCAACAGATGAATGTCATAACTGTTTGTTTGTTCTAAAACCATATGCTAAAGGCAGCAAGCATGAGGATGTTGGGCACTGGGAGTTTTATTACAGGCGTGCAAGATGATTCGTCCCAATGAATATTGAATACCACAGTCGCCATCATTGTGCCTGCATGATGTGACATGAAAACATCGTCAGTTCTGTAGCTACTGTGTCTGTGCAGGATCGAGTACAACTTGGTGCTGACAGCAGGGCTTGAGCTGCGTGAGCTTGGCTGTGCATGGAGAGTGTTGTAACCTAGACCTGGGAATGCAGTTAGTGTAGTTAGTTCCTCAGAAAGCAGAAGGCAAAGAAGTCATTTAAAGCTATTTCCTTTCTTAACTGCTGGGGCACTGAGTTAAACTTCTAACTCATACGGACTGTGTGCAGTAGTTATTACGTCACTGAAAACTGTGGGGCTTTTGACCTGGTGATGATGGGCCTGGGTGAGTTCCAGCAAAAGCACCAAAGATGCTCTTCAACTTCAGATTGCAGTAAGGGCTAACAAACAGCCATTGCTAAGTGACTCTTTGTAGAGCAGCAGAAAACCTGAGATTCCTTATGGAATTTGAACTGGCTCCTAATAAAAGAAGCCCTGTTACTGCAAAATCAGAAATTGCTAATTAAAAAAACCCAACTTCATAGAATATTCTCACTTACAGAAATGATGATGTCTCCACATTTACGGTTTTCATGTTTATCCCACAGCAGACAGTGGTGACTTCACCAGTGTCTCCGCAGGCCAAGGGAGAAAGCAAGCTGCCTGCTCTGCTGCCCAGATCCAAGTGGATTTTGTAGCTACTGCAGGAGAAATCACGAATTGTCGGTTCAGGATAAATTATGGCAGGATAAAATCCTTTTGGTGTCAAGAGTTTGGTCTAGATATTATTGCAGTGCAAAAGAAAAATTTAAGTAATATTAAAATACATAAATAATATAAAAAATAACCAGTCTTTTTAATTTATTTATTTTTAAATCTGAATCTCTTACCAATATCCAGTAAGTAGCTTCAAAAAGCAGGGAGCAGACAGTTGGGAGGGAGGGGGGAAATGGTATGCAGTACCAGCAAGGATTTCTGTTATTTTCAGTTTTATATTCAAGTAATTTTATAATGGTGTTCCTTCTGATCACAGAATCATAGAATGGTTTGGGTTGGAAAGGACCTTAAGATCGTCTAGATCTCATAAACAGGATTGTTCTTGTGCAAGCAGAAGGAGATGGTATCGTTCTGATATTGGAATATTGGAACATATTGGAACAATACCTTTGACACCTTTTGGCCTTGGTTATGCTTGTAAGATGTGGAATTTGCCTTTCCTAAAAGGAAGGTAAGCCATACAAAATGGAATAATGTATTTTAGGAAAAACACACTGCCTAATACTTGCTTGGGTGTGCCAAGCCACAAAATATCCTTTAGAGAGTCACTGATACTAGGTTTGCATCCCAAACCCAAAAGACTGTGTTAGAGTTTATTTGCTGATGTAGGAGATGAACAAAAAAATTCTTGTCTCAAATCTCTAGATCCAGCATTTGGATTTGAGGCTGAGATTTTTTTTCTCTTCTTGACATATGCAAATGTAGCTGTGCCAAACTCCTCATTGCACCAGCACCAGCAAAACCATGTGAGAGAGGGACCAGTCCAGGGCCTTCCTTAGCCCCTCAGGGAGCAGAAATACATGGTACTCCTTCTCCCCCTGCCCCCAGAATTTCTTTCTGATTGAGTCTACAGCAGATAGATTTTCAGCATTGTAACCTTCACTTCCTCCACATGCCCGAACACTGCTGAATTGAATTTATTTTGGACAGAGATGATGGTTGCTTTCTGATTGTGGGACTGCAGTGCATGTTAAATAAAGACCTGTCCGTCTCACCCTGACAGCCTTGACAAAGCCATAGCAGTGCTGAGGGGGATGTGTCAGTTCGAAAGTGGTTTGATGTTGTTTTGCCAGTGGCCTCTTTCAAGGGGCTTGGAAGCCCCATGCTGGTGAGTGTGTGATGAGTGTGCAGGAGGGTCAGGTGTGGTTCTGCATGTGGGATCTTGTTGCTGAGCTTCAGCTGTTCTCTGAAGAATAACTGCTGTCCTTTGTTGTGAACTTAGAACAAGTCTGTTTTAACATACTTGGCTCAGATTTTTGAACGTGAGCAGAGCCTGGGTGAAACAAAGCCCGTGACTTACTTTTTAATGTATGAAAATAACGGGGCAATCTCATGTGTTTGCCTTACCATTGCACATCACAATAACCATTTTCTTTAACAGATTTAGAGTCTTCTAAAAAAACAGGTAACGTGGCTTTTCATGACTTTGTCTTCCTTTACTTCTGGTACAGCACTTTTCACCATGGACAAAGAGAGAGAGATGTGAGAGTGGGTGGGAGGAATGAATGATGAGTCCTTCCTTACATGTTTAATTCAAATACTACCTGGAGTTTTAGCTATTCAACCTTTTTTAACACCTGTGTTAGCATTTTCCTGTCGATTGTCCCTCCCAACCCTTCCCTTGGTTTGTAAGCTTATGTTGTTTCACTTCTGAAACTACAGTGTTTTTTTCTGGGCTGTTAGTTTTTAAAGTTAAATAATTGAAAGTACTGAACTAAAACTTGTTGGTGACACTGACTTTTTACCACCTAAAATTGGCAGTGATCACCAGACCAGAAATGGAAATTGGCAGGTACCACTGGATGTACAGGAGTTCAAGGCCACACCGGTACCATCATGTGCCAGCATTGAGAGGCAATATTAGTCCTTTGGGGATTCAAGGTAAATAAAGGGCTGGGTGAAAGGGAAATGGAGAGTTCAGAAATGGTAGTAGCATAAACCTAATACTTTGCACTAGTCCTAACTATTTAAGATAAATGTCCTTTTATTTTTCTTGTTTTGTTTGTTAAGGGTGTAAAGAGTCTAGTTCTTCCGTTTGAATACTTACCATAAACTTAAATTTGGTTGTTAATGCTTGAAAGACAATAATGTGTGGTGAGGAACACCTCACTTTTAACTGTGCTGCCCAATTGCTTCAAATTTTTTACAGATGAGATGGCGTAGTATGGGTTTTTTATGCCGATCAAACTCGTCAGTCACAACAGCAGTAATTGATACTAAATTGACACACAGCACATCTGACTTACTGGTCTGCTACAGTACACTTCCTAGAAATGTTCTGTGATTTTGTTTGCATTTTTCCCTTGCTGGAAGCAGTAAGTGTGTATGTCAGAATCTAAAGGAGGATTCCAGCTGAGGCTTTAAAAATGGTTTGGCAATTCCACATGCCTGTTCTTTCAGTATCTGGCTTGAGACCTCAAAAAGATCCTGCTTTGTTTTCTGAAAGCTTTAAGAGTTCAGGAGGAATTTAGTTTTGAAGCATCTCAGAAAGACACCTGAAATCAAGCACATGATTGATTGCATTGGAAAATTCCAGTCTGAGAGTTAGCACAGCGAAGGATATGAATGCTCAAAGACAGTATTTGCAGCTAGCTCTGTCCAGCAATCCTCTTCCCTTGATGGAGCTGATTGAAGCCTGCTTGACAGCTTGTTTGCTGGAGGTGTCTGCCTCCGCATTAGAGATTTAACAGCAGTTGCAGGGAAATATTCACCAAAGCTTGCTGCCTCATCCTTCACCTTTCCATTATATTTGCACACTTTTGTTCTTTAGGATTCAAATATTTATGTAATTTAGAATGGCTTTTTTTTTTTTTTTTCTCCCTCAGATACTTAGGTTGCAATTCATGATCTCAGTCTTCAATATCAATATTCTTTTTAGACGTATTTTATGACAAATTACCTGGGTGACAGACTGGCTGCCAAAAGACATTCCAAACTTCAGATCAGTGCACACAGCATACTTTATACACAGAAGAAATGCTTCAGGAAGGAGCAATAGGTATCGCACAGTATCACAGTATGTTAGAGATTGGAAGGGACCTCAAAAGATCATTTAGTCCAATCCCCCTGCCAGAGCAGGAACACCTAGATAAGGTTACACAGGAATGTGTCCAGGCAGGTTTTGAATGTCTCCAGAGAAGGAGACTCCACAACCTCCCTGGCAGCCTGTTCCAGTGTTCTGTCACCCTCACTGAGAAGAAGTTTCTTCTCAAGTTTAAGTGGAACCTCTTGTGTTCCAGTTTGTACCCATTACCCCTTGTCCTATCATTGTTTGCCATTGAGAAGAGCCTGGCTCCATCCTTGTGACACTCCCCCTTTATATATTTATATACACTAATAAGGTCCCCCCGCAGTCTCCTCTTCTCCAAACTATAGAGACCCAGCTCCCTCAGCCTTTCCTCATAAGGGAGATGCTCCACTCCCTTAATCATCTTTGTTGCCCTGCGCTGGACTCTCTCCAGCAGGTCCCTGTCCTTCTTGAACTGAGGGGCCCAGAACTGGACACAATATTCCAGATGTGGTCTCACCAGGGCAGAGTAGAGGGGAAGGAGGACCTCTCTCGACCTACTGACCACCCCCCTTCTAATACACCCCAGGATGCCATTGGCCTTCTTGGCCACAAGGGCACAGTGTTGGCTCATGGTCATCCTGCCGTCCACTAGGACCCCCAGGTCCCTCTCCCCTACACTACTCTCTAACAGGTCGTTCCCCAACCTATACTGGAACCTGGGGTTGTTCCTGCCCAGGTGCAGGACTCTACACTTTCCCTTGTTATATTTCATCAAGTTACTCCCTGCCCAACTCTCCAGCCTGTCCAGGTCTCGCTGGATGGCAGCACAGCCTTCTGGCGTGTCAGCCACTCCTCCCAGCTTAGTGTCATCAGCAAACTTGCTGACAGTACACTCAATTCCCTCATCTAAATCATTGATGAATATATTAAATAATACTGGTCCCAGTACTGACCCTTGAGGCACTCCACTAGATACAGGCCTCCAACTGGACTCCGCCCCATAGACTACAACTCTCTGGCTTCTGTACTTCAGCCAGTTCGCAGTCCACCTCACTACCTGATCATCCAGACCACACTTCCTCAATTTAGCTATGAGGATGCTGTGGGAGACTGTGTCAAATGCTTTGCTTTGGTTACGAATGCTGCTTCCTGGGCTGTAGAGGACACGGAGGGAGCAGGCCAGGTCCCTGGTTATCAATGTGTTTTGGCTCTTCATCTGTCCCAGTGATGAGACACGTCCATATGTGCTGGCACGGATGAGCCATGACACAGAGGAGACTCATAGCCTTCTGTTGCAGCAGCTGGGAGTCTGACACCCAAAATGGTGCTAGAGACCCTTGTTTAGGCAACCAAACGCTATTCAGGCTGCCTTGGGAATCTTCCTGAAGTAACATGCAGGTAAATGTGGTGCCTGTCATGGAGAAGTTGAAAAAGGGGTTAAAAAAACCCCACTAACAAAGCCCAGAAATGCTAATTCAAAGGGAAGGTTCTTTAGATGGCTGCACTTAAAGAAATTAAAATGTTTTTAGGCAGTGATGAAACAGATTTCAAATAAGACTAATCTACCACTGTTGGATTAACCACAGTGAAAATATTGGTCTTTGTTCCTTTCCCTTAGATTGAAGGGAAAACGTTGCTTCAGTCACAAGACAAGTCACAGCCGTAACATGTCTCCCTTCAGTACTGGCATACAGCTCCCCACTGCTGGGTTGCACTGGCTACTGTGCTGAGATAAACTCTCCATTTCTCTGAGAAGCCGCATTATTTCTTGGTTGCCTTTGCAGTATGGATATTTTTACTTTGCCTCCTCTGTCAGTGTCTGAATGGACATCACTAGGAGAGCACTTTTGTGGCAGTTCTCGTGGCACCCATCTCTTCTCTCAGGGTCTCCACATATGACACGATCTCCTTTCCTTTTTAAGCTTTATGCAGCACTTGAGCTATGAGGGAATTGTCAGCATGGGATATTCGCTGTGGTGCTGGAGCTAAGACATCCCCAGAACACCTGCAAGCTTAATGAGCCTTTCAAAATGCCTAAAACAATTTTTTTCCCAGGAAGCAAAGTACCATCTTTTACTTAACTAAGAGAAACTTAGCAATGGTTGTTTAACATGAGCTTAGCTCTGGGCACTCTTCCAGGCGGGGTGGGTGTTGTTTGCTTTATGGGAATCTTTTTTTTGTTCTTTTTTTTTCCCTTGACTTGTTTCCCCCAGATGCTGGGAGGTGTTTCAACTGCTTTGTGAGCACATGAAGGCATATGTGGAGTATCTCACTGAAACAGCCTGCTCCCTTAATGAAGCAAGCTTACATTTTGAAAATGATGTGGTGGTGGCTCAACTGGAGAAATACTTGCATGAAAGCTCTTGCAGGGCAAAAGATTTCTGCAGTTGTGGTTCAAGTTTCTTATCGCTCCCTAGTTCCATAGTTGAGTAAATGTCTGAGAAGACCTTGGCATCTTCAGTTGTCTCTGAAATGGAGAATTTACCTTCCAAATCTTATATCCATCAGGCTGAAATTCCACACACACCCCCCCACCCAGTTTTTGGCCCTCAGGTCCAGGGAGAGACAGGTTGTGTTCTGTTTGCTTCTTTGTAGCTAGGGAGGAGTCAACTGGGGAAGTGGTCCATAGCGGTGACTGAAATCCAGTGTGGCTAAAGTCTTGCTCTCCTGCTGAGTTCTGAAGGTTGATGGAGAGTGAGGTGAGTTACAGCTGCCAGAAGGGTGGAGCTAAGAGTCTCAACTCCAGTTTTCCAGGTAAGATACTCACCTTTGATTAAAGTCAGCTTTAAAAATCATGCCAACCAAGTACAGGTGGGTCTGGAGGATGGTTGAATCAAATGTCCTTACAGAAGGTTTCGCAAAACTGCTGAAGTAGCCCGGGGGACTGAAATGCTTAGGTGCTTTTGTACTGCCCCCAGTGAGCTTGTCTAGGCCTTCAGGCATTTGATTATCTTTGGCAGTCTGCCCATTGCTTCATCTGTTTTACCTCCTTGGCTTGAGTTTGTCCAAAATCATCACCTGGACTGGCATCTACTGATGCAGCAGTTCTTGCATGTTGATCCTGCAGCAAGTTTCTGCAAGAAGGAAGGGAGGTAGGTCAGGGTAAGGGCACCAAGGAGGAATGTCTTCAGGCACGTTTTGCAGTGAGTTGTTGCTATGTCATTTGAGAGTTACAGCCACAGTTTGGAGCAGCAGCTGCCCTTGCTGGTGCAATGTGTTTGAACTTTGAGCTCTGTGTGTCAATGAGCTCTTCCACATGCTCCGGCTGTGCAAAAGTCCCAAGGGTTATTTTGCATAGTAAAACAGTAGAATGAGTCCCCAGGAGGAATAATGCCAAAACTTATATGAGTACTGCTTGAGCCATCCCTTATATGAGAAGTCTCTTTTTAAATCACCAACTTACTTTTTTTCTGTGCAGAAGTAGCTTACAGCTAAAAGATCTTGATCCATAAGGATTCCCTTATAAATCTGATTCAAGTAAGGCCTTTCCCAAAGTATAAATTAGGTATTTTTCTTCTGCTGTGGTTTCCACTGTTTCATAAGCCAAAAGTAAAACAGACAAGACATGAATTAAGACTAAAGTTCTGCCTGATCTTTGTCCAAGAGCTGGACAGGAGCAACTCTCTTGTCCCACTGTCTCGCGGGACAGCGGTGTTCTCGCCATGCAGGTCTGACTCCTTGCTCTCACTCAGCAAACGCCTGGTGTAGGCACTTGCAATAAGCATGAATGTAGTGATTCATCTTTCATAGATTGGACTGCCTGAAAAAGATGCCTTCAGAACACCTGTGAGCTTAATGAGCCTTACAGAGGCTGAGAATGATATAGACAGGGAGTGTATGCATTCATTTCAGTGAATTTGAAGAAGATGAATTAGAGAAAGCCTGTGAAAGGCAATGCAGATCATCTGTCCTCCCATGAAACTGGTTTGATTCCTACAGTGGGAATGTTTTTGATTTTTTTTTTTTTGGTGTTTTTTTTTTTTTTTTTTTTTTTTTTTTTAAGAAGAGGTCTGCTTTGGACCTGAGATTTGAAGAAAAATGGGGTTTATGTTTACAGCTGTCTTAGAGTCTTCTCTCTGTCCTTTAACAGCATTCAGAAGAGACAAATCTTGACTTGGTGAAACAGACTTTTCTCCAATTTGGAGGTCTTGTTTTCATTAATGAGAGGAAACATAACATTGCCTTTTGCTGTTGATAAACATTGATAACCTCTGCCAGGGGTATTTGGGTTGGGTTTTTTTCTGTTCCTAGTGTGTACCAGTTCTCTTGATTTCTCTGCACTGGTTCCACCACAGGAAGCATGAGCAAGGCTTTATAGTTCTCTGCTACACTAGAGTATGGAAGCTTCTAAAGAAGTTTAAAGATGGCAGGTGTAAAACTGGTAAAAGAAAATAAATACATTCTCAGAAGTGAGGACCTAGCTGCAATGCAGTGCTGAAACCACATCTGTCATATATGTATCAAGAATATCTGAAAAGGTTGCCATTAATGTTGAAAACCTTCAGAAAGGATCTACTTGTTCTTCGAGTAGCTCTTAAATATTACAGGTTGGGATGAGACTTACTGGATGGATCAGACTTACTGCAGGTCTCACTGCTTTTCACTTGAATGAAGCATCTTATGCTAGCCACTGTGATGGATGAGAGTGGTGGTCTTGCTGGATTTCAGGTCTGGTCCTTGGTGGCAGCCCTGATGGCTGTGGTCTCCAAAGGTCATGTCTTCTCCATCACAGATACTGTACTGACTAGGAAGGAGAATTTATTGATTAACAGCTGGAAGAGGGGGATGTGAATGCAGGGTGGGAGATTATCAATTTTTCTAGACCAAAGTACCCTTGCATTAAGTTTTCTGGCTCTCATGAGCAGTTCATTTTTAGTATAAGTTAATTTCACAACTTCTGATTTGGGAAGAACAAAAAGGCAAAATTAGGAGAAGCTGAACTTGAAATGAAGCTATCTGTGGAAGAGCTTTAAGAGATTTGTGGGAGGAAAATAAAGGACTTTCTCTATTTGAGCTCATTATTTATTTAGTCTGTTTAATGTACTTAATCCAAAAGTGTGTGGTGGGTGAGCATTTATTGTAATTAATTATAGAGGTTTTAGCTTTGTGTCATGTTTTAGAAATCAGCAACGTTTAAGGTGAACAGGAACAGGTAAGGATAGAGCTTCAACAAAGACTTCCAAGTGATTTAACACACAGCCTTTTTATTTTAGTGCCCCTATTAATGTGGGGAAATAAATTTGTCACACGCTTTAAACTTACCCATGTAAGATTAAATGTTTTATCTTATTGCACTGTTGCCACTGACCCTTGGCTGCTGGTGTAGGTGATAAATGTGGGAAGTAAAGTTATCTTACTGCCAGGTAGTGGCTTATTCTCACACAGGGAAGAAGCAGGTAAATTCCATTTTTGCTTCTGAGGTAGTAGTGTATTCTTGCATCCCTCACCGCTTTCCCTGTAGCTGTCAGTCATGCTGTAAAGTATGAAAATGTACATGCTAGCATGCATAAGCCATTCATAATGGAGATTTAAAATAATACAGTCAGTGGCGGAAAGTAAAATGGGCATTTGCTTTCACTGACTTGCAGTTCATTTTCTGACAAAGATCCATGGTGGTTTAGGACTCCAATGCTATTATGCAGTCTTGATATTGAATAATCTTCAGCACTGGGGAGATGGGAGGTGAATCTGAAGTGCTGACCTCTTACATTTATTTGTGAATTGGGAATAATGCTCCCAACATTATTGGGAGCCTGGGCTCCTGTGGATATGTAATAATGAGCCCGATTTAGATGTGATGGCTGCATTTAAGATGCTATCTAGTGCTTTAATTTAAGGTATTATCTTGTGCTTTTCCTTTCCTTGGGTCTTTTGCAACATTCTCTTTGTTACAGCAGTTTCTCCACACGTGCTCCCTGCGCTGTGGTGCTGAAGCCAACAGAGATCTTGGTTCTGTGGTGGAACATGTCATGTAATTTCTACCACATGTTAACTGAGCAAGTGTCCAAAATGCCAGGATTTCTAGAAATGCATTACATGGTTACAGAAAGTGATGAGAAAAAATGGTGCTCGTTGCTTCATCTTTCAGAACAGCAAGATTGATTTATGGGAGGGAAACAAATGGAACTTCTAAGGAAAAGAGAGTTGGAACTAACTCGGAAAATGGCCATGGGAGCCTGGAGGTTTAGATCCTTGAAATTGAGAGGTTTTCAAGCCTCTTTTCAGGCTTTGTTCCTTGTTTTTTTTGTTCCACAGTAACCTTGACTATGAGATCAATGATTCATACCTGAGATACACTGAGGGACTAATTCAACCTAGGAGGAGTTTGGGATGTTAGAGGACAGGCTGGTTTTCTGTCCAAGAGGTGTGGACACTCTTCCCTTACTTCATGCTTTCCATGCTTTGCTTTGAGGGATGGCTTTGTGATGGCTTTGTCTGTCTCAGCTTTTTAAGTCTGGCTTTGACAGCTGATGTGTGAACTTCCAGAGCAAGCCCTGGGAATACTCAGGACAGCTACCTGATCCCATTGCATTGTCTTTTGTAATTTCCAAAGCACAGAATTGACCTTAGTAGGGTGAGTTAGAGTCAGAGACTGGCTTTTTTTTTTTTTTTTTTTAAGACCATTTTCCATTAATTCTGCATTACCTTGCTTTTCTGAGTTTAAATCTTAAAGCCGTACTTAAAGTATCAAAGAAGGTTTAGCCACACAATTGCCATTTGACATGGGAAATTGAATGGCTAAGCCCCTGTATATATGCAATAGCCTGTACACTGCTGGGTAGGTTGTATAATTATTCTTCATACATTAAGCAACCAATTGCCTGTTTGTGTACATATGTAGGTTCATCCTTTACCAATTTCCTGTGACTGATAGTTTCCAGGAGATTAAAAGAATAGGCGGTTCCTGTTTTTTCTCTTCTCTTTATTTTTGTCCTTTAGCAAGAATATTTGTGTGTGTGTGTGTGTTTAATAGCATTCATTCCCTAGAGAATAATCTCAGCCCTTGTTTTAGCTGGCCTCCTTCTGAGAGTGTGTTAAATCTGTAGCCAAGATCACAGGCAGCTCTGGCAAATCATTGGGCTGTTATTAACCTGCCTCCATGGCAACTGCTGCTTGCCAGCCTGAGGACAAAAAATGTTTTTATTCTGCTGAGTTGCACAAAAGGTTCTAGTGATGCCTTGCACAAAATGGCCATTGAAAGGGGAGATGCAGTGATGTGTGTTTGTGCTGTACAGTTTCATATTTAAATCGTTCTACACTGTTGCATTGGAAGTGGATGTACAGCTGAAAAGTTCAGCGTGTTGGCCATATGGAAAGGAAAAGCTAGCAGAAAATTGGAACTAAACATATTTTAATACTGCTTATTTTTTGTCAGCTTGAGTTCACAGGCCTCCGGCCTGCAGTTGTCATCAGTGCATTAGCAAGTTATTTTGTGAACATGAACCATGCAAACATCATCATGGTTTTTCAGTTGTATGGCATGAAGATACTTGCTGACTTGGGGTTACAGAGAAAGATCACAAAGCAGGTTTCCTGGACAGCTTTAATTTTTTTCAGCAATGCTTCAATTTACATCAGTGTTTGTTTGGGAGGCTTGGTAAGCATATAGAAGTGCTTCATGAGCTTCAAATTTTAGCTGGTTTTGAAAGCTGCTCATGGCAGTACTGTTTTAGGCTTGCTTTAAAACAAGATTATAAACCCAGCTGTACTGCTCAAGCTAGGCATGAATTTAAGCTGCTCATAAAGAGTGTTCGCAGTGGGAGCTGTTGGGGGTCTGGCAGCCTCAGCACCATGAAGAGATTGCGTCATGCAGTTAGTTACCCTCTGGAAGGAAGCTGTGCAGCTCTGCTGTCAATTTGGGTGCAGAATGACTGTGTATGGATGCATGCTGTCCCTCAGAAATGTACTAGTTTGGGATGCCTCCTGTGCTTGCAGACTAGCAGCCTACTATTTCTCCATGAACTGGAGTCCCTCTGCTTCCTGCTTTAGACGTGCTGCAAAAGTGAGTAGTATCTGCAGCTCCACAATTGGGCAGTTTTCTGTGCCTTGCCCAAAATAGTGTGGTTGCTTTAGACACCTCTCAGAGCACCCCTTGGCCATCATCTGCACTGATAAAATGAAGGCCACCCAAATACTGTAATGCTTTTTCACTTGGGCTATAAAGGAAGACATAAAGAGTATGGTCACAAAGTTGCTTTGTGCAGCTGCATGGCGCTGGGTGATGAGAGGAGCTTTGCCACTGCTGGGTTGTGTTTAAGGGTCTGTGGATTAGTGGCAGATGTTGTCGTGTTTGGGTAAGGGATCCAGCAAATTCTCCAGGGTGAGTTCTGCCAGTGGCCTGGAAAGCTGCCTGTGCAGTGTAGGGTGTTAATCATCAGTCCTGGGTCTACACCAGTGTTTAGTTTCATCATGCAGGCTGCTCTCATTTTCTGAAACCATCAGCTTTTCTTTCAGACCTTGACAGTCCCTTGGCTTTGCTTCCAGCTGTTTTTCTTTCCTGTCTTTGATGGGATCGTTCTGCAAAGCAGTCTGTGGATCAGCATGATTAGGTTCTCCTCCACACCAAGCAATGATCTGGCATTTAGTCACCATCTTGTTTAGGAGTGTGGCTCAAAAGTCTATTTGTTTTGTACTGGGCTGTGGCCACGTGTGTTGAGCATTGCCTGCTGGATGAGAGTGTGGTTGCTCTTAGGTAATCCTTCACTGCTAATCCTGTGCCAGGTGCAAGCATTCCTTGGATTAACTCTTGGAGGTTTGGGCCTGACCCAGGAGCAGATGCTGTGGAGGCGAGCCAGCCTCACATGTATGGCTGCTGTTGCATGTGGCTTGTAAGCTGCACTCAGACAGATTCCCCAAAGCAGTGTTGCTCTGCAAGCTCTGGTGTCTGAACTCGTCTCTGGACCTCTGTGGTAAAATGAACCCTGGAAATTATTTCCTCTGATAGCATGCATTTGGATTTTGTTTACCCTGTCACTGCTAAGCTGCAGTGTTTGTTCATTCGGCAGTTTTTTTGTCATGAAGATAGTTCCTACTGAATGGACTCCAGCTGTGGGCTTGACTATAAAATCTTCCCAGGCTTGTTTCTAGACAATTAAATCTTGTTTGCAGTTAGTGAAGTGGCGTTTCATAAGTCATTCCGGTGGTGATAGCTGCTTAAGCCTGACCAGGACACTTGCTAGTGACTCTCTAAAAGAAGAGTTTCCCACTTGTGAAACGAGAAAGCTTTCAATTATCGGATGCATATTATTCCCCAGTGTTCCACGGAAGTGCCTGCTCTGCAACTCATTCATTAGTGGGAAAGGGAGGAGGAATGAAAATAAACTTGCCTCATGTGGCGGATGGAGACTTGCTGATCTTTGTGAAGAATTTTTGGGGTGGGAAGATAAGATGTGATGTGATGTACACGCTCACCAGCTGTCTCCCTGCCTTCAGAAGCTTTGTCCGTTTGGCGCTTTCCCAGAGAAGCAGTGGGCTGTTCCTGTGACATGCAATGCTGGTCACTCCATTAAGCGTTGTCTTAATGGCTTGTCTTTTGCGCAGTTGTATGAAATGCACATTAATGGAGACAGCTTAATGCCATCACCCTGAAGTAATGAATTGGTATGGATTGCCATTACCATTATAGCGCAGTTAAAAGCTGTGTTTGTTTCCGATTTGCATTTCCCAGCTCTGCAAGCAGATGGGTTTTCAGGTCACACGGTTGGAAGGAACCTGGCAATTCAGCTGCAACCTCCTTATTTGCAGTGTTTGTAAAACAGCATTTTGGGGAGGATGGGGGGGATGGTGGTTTGTTAAGTCAGACTGCTTAAATGATACATTTCATTAAGACTACGATTATGCTACTGCAGACTGTATTCAGGGATCACTGAAAATCCAGTGTATCCTGTAAAGCTGGAAATGTATTGTCTATGTAATACAGTTGCATCTTGCTGCTCGCAATATAAATTGCTACTCTTTGGCTCCCATAAACTCTTTGGCTCTCCATTTTCAGTTGTTAAAATATCTATATCCCTATAACCTCATACAGATTTATACAAAAAGATGCTTGGGAGTCACGGGAGAGTGTAAGGTAGTTACGTTTTGCAGGCTTAAATGTATTCCTCTTCCAAGTGCGAAGTGTCTCTTAGCTTTCCAAAAGGCTGTATTGCTTTGAGTATTTGCTTTTCTGGCTTCTTGAATGGTGCCAGTGTAGCTGGTGCTCCTGCGATTAGTAATGCTGAAACGTGGTGAGCTCTGTGTGAGCAGCTGAGTTGCAATGGATCACTTTAGACAAGTGATTTTTTTTCTTTTTCCATTTCATAGGCTGTCTCATCGATCTCTTGATCCTGTAAAGATAGGAGCACTCAGCACACTTTCTGGGCATTGAGTCCACACCAACAGATCTGTAGGTCATTGCTTTAGAGGGTGATGTTGTCTTGCACCACCTATAGATTTTTGCTTAGCATGTCAATGCCTGGGCCTTTTAGTCCCTGTGGCTTTTACCAAGTGGAGGACGGATGTTCTTTTCCTCATAATTTGCTTTTTGCTGATAACATTTCTTCTGCTTTCTCTGTTCTGCTTAGGTTGCTTTGAATGTTGCATTAAGTGCCTAGGAGGAGTGCCATATGCTTCACTCGTGGCAACCATTCTCTGCTTCTCGGGGGTTGCGTTGTTTTGTGGCTGTGGCCATGTGGCGCTCACGGGAACTGTGTCTATCCTGGAGCAGCACTTCTCCACGACTGCCAGTGACCATGCTTTGCTGAGTGAAGTGTAAGTATGCCTCCCATTTCCATTATTCCTCATAATACCCTCATACTAAATGGGTAGAAATGGATTCAAACCCCAGTCCCCATCCCTGAGTATTAGGTTGCTTGTTTGTCCAAAGCACTCAGGGTCTTCTTGGTGTTCACACACAAAGAACCAGAGTGTATGTCCTGCTTAACCTGTTTATATTGTGACCAACACTCTTTAATATCTTCATCTTTGCCATAGGCAGTGGGACTGAGTGCAGCCACCCTCAGCAGGTTTGTAGATGACACCAAGATGAGTGGTGCAGTTAGTTCACTTGAGGGAATGCCACCCAGAGTTCACTCTGGATGCCATCCGCAGGGACCTTGACAGCCCTGAGGAGTGGGGCCCCGCAAACCTCATGAGGGTTAACAATGCCAAGTGCAAGGTCCTGCACCTGAGTCAGGGGAATGCCCAATACAGACTGGGGGATGAAGGGATTGAGAGCAGCCATGTAGAGAAGGACTTGGGGACACTGGTGGATGAAAATTCAGACATGAGCTGACGATCTGTGCTCACAGCCCAAAAAGCCAACTGTATCCTGGGCTGCATCAAAAGGAGCAGGAGCAGAAGGTCAAGAAAGGTGATCCTGCCCCTCTACTCTGCTCTTGTGATTCCTCACCTGGGGTCCTGTATTCAGCTTTGGGTTCCCACATAAGAGGGACATGGACTTGTTAGAGCAAGTCCAGAGAAGAACCATGAAGATGATCAGAGGGCTGGAACACCTCTCCTATGGAGACAGGCTGAGAGAGTTGGGCTTGTTCAGCCTGGAGAAGGGAAGTCTCCACAGAGACCATATAGCAGCCGTCCAGTACTTAAAGGGGGCCTAGAAGAAAGATGGAGAAATGCTTTTCACCAGGGCTTGTAGTGACAGAACAGGGGTAACAATATTAATCTGAAAGAGGGCAGATTTGTTGTGAAATATCTGGGGCTTTTGTGCTCCCGAGGCTTCTCCATGAAACCAGCATGAGGCCTGCATCAGGGCCTGCATTCAGCACCCAGCCCCACCGGCATGAGTCCCTCTCCCCTTGGCACTGAGGGGTGCAGGGGTCCCAGGCTCTGGGCTGATGGTCTGAACACACTGGGTCTTGTGTGGCCCCTCCTGTTGAACTGCCAGAGTCTGAAAAGGCTTTTTTGTGATGGCACTGAGGAAGTTTGCACACGTTGTGATTCATGACAGCTGCACACCAGTGTTGAGATGCTGGCTGGGTCTGGGCTCAGCATCTTGCCTGCTGCTTACCATAGGCCAGCACTGGCCACAGGCACAGTGCACAACCAGTCCCAGGCAGTGGGACAGCGTGAAGGAGGGCAGCCAAACCTGAAAGCCATCTGAAGGCTCTGGGAGGGGTCCCTGTGCAGGCCACCTGCACCTGGGATGAGGGGGCCTACGTGGTGTACACTGCATTGTGTGCACAGGGATGCACTAGCAGCAAACAAGGCACGCATTCTTTGCTTACCTGCCCTTAAGATGAAGCTTTTAGGGCGTTATTTGAAAACTTTGCTGTCAGGGTCCATCTTGACACACTTTATTCTCATGTGTTTCTTTTTCTTTTCTTTCCTTTCATCGCTGCTTCTATATGCTTGCAGACATAGACCTGACGGTTTGCATGCGCAACTGACCCCTTCCCATCTCCTGGGATCACTGGCATCAGTCCTGCAGCACCATTTCAGGGCTTCCCTGCCTTGCAAGACCCTCTGTGTCCAGGCTTGCCACACGGACTGAACCCTGCCAGGGTCCCCTATCCAAGCACTGCCCACCATTACACCCTGGGACAGGGTACTGCGTCCACAGCTCCAGTGCACGAGCCATGAGAACCCCGCAGTTAGCCACAAAATTTAGCAAATGGCCGTTCTTCAGTAACCAAATAACAAAACACCCTGTTCTTATATCAGTCTTCATTTAAGCAAGATAGAAATGGCCAAGGCAGCCATAAAAGGCGGCGACTTTTAAATTTTGAACTATTCTTGACAATTATTTCTTGTCAAGGCAGCATCAGCACCCAGGGAAACATGTCATTCCTACCAAAGCAGCTGAGGTCTTGGACTTGGTAGAGGCCTAGCAAGAAAGGCAAGGGAGGTGCTAATACGGGGCAAATAATTTAAGGCCACAGAGACATAAAATAAATTAAACTATACTAGTAAGGCACCCTTTGGAACAGATTTTTTTAAAACTGCTTTTCATATTATTAATTTCTAGTAACATGCAATGAGTTTCTCCTAGAGTGTTAATGATGGTGAAATGAATTCTGCTGTACTCTCTCAAATCTTGACTTAATTTTTTCATGCTTTACAGCACAGGTGCAACAGATTTATCCTGTTATTTTTAATCAGTTTGGAAAACAAGCATAACACTTCCCACATATAATTTTAAATGAGCAAGATCTTATTTTGGTACAAGGGATGTGCTATCTGTCTCGATAACGTTCAACTATATAAATGGTAGTCATTAAATTAAGCTAAAACATGCAGATGCTCCTTGGAGATCTATGTTAGCAGCTATTTAGTGGAGAGTGGTAAGACATCTGAGGAAAAATATATTTATCCTTAGAAAACTGGCAGCATGGATTTATAAAATTAACCTCTCTGTCCTTTGAATAGCTTCATCTGAAATAGCCATCCCAAATTACTTTTAAGAAGGCATAAGTTCTGGAGAAGTTGTGCTAATAACGAAGTATGACTTTTGGAGGCCAAAAGTGGTGTGCGGAAGATCTGACATTCTGGTCCTCCAAAACAATTAGCTTCAGATACTGAATCTGATCGGTAATATTTAGAAATTGCTCTTTCCATTTACCTATTCTAGACATAAGAGTGCCATTCCAGGTAGTAGATCTTTAAGGAATTGAGAACTTTTTCAAATAATATCTGAAGGAGTGCTTATACCATGTGCCCCAAGCATGTACGAGGCTAATGCACATTAGTATTGCTTACCTGTAGAACTGGGATAGTCATGCTGGCCTCTTTTGCAGTCTGCTTGCTTAAAATGCATTAAGCAGCCTTGAACTGTATTTCCGGAAAAGGAGTTATCTTATACCTATTATGATTTGGGAGGACTGACTGTGTTTTTATAGGATTGAAATCTAATTATATCTTTTCTTTTCTATTTTAGAATTCAGCTAATGCAGTATGTAATTTACGGCATTGCATCATTTTTCTTCTTATACGGAATAATCCTTTTGGCAGAAGGTTTTTATACAACAAGTGCTGTGAAGGAGCTGCATGGAGAGTTCAAAACAACAGCTTGTGGCCGCTGCATCAGTGGAATGGTAAGCAGCATCAGAAATGAGAACAGTAGTCCTCACTTAGCCAAAACCTGTTGAGCTTGGTTTGACTCCTGTCTTTCTGAACAACAGCATATTGCTGCCTTCTTTGTTTAACTCCTTATGGGTGATCAGAGTCAGTCCCTGTTGCTGGTCCTTCCTTGAGCTCCAAGGATGCTTGGTCAAATCCAAATTCTGCAGCTGTACTGTCAGGGTGCTACCATGGCCTCCCATGTCATAAAGCTGAACTCACTGGTCTGGAGACTGCTGATTTTAAAACAGTGTGAGACAAACCAAAGTTTGTGCTTTTAAACATGGAGCGCACTAGTGATGCTTGAAGGCTGACTGTAAAATGGCTGTGGTCTGCAGAGCTATTTAAATAGCAAACTATAAATGTAAATGACTTCTACAGTCAATTCTGCTTGAGGATGTCTGGATCCTTCAGACAAACAGTAATGAATGAAGCTTCGCAACATCTTTGCACTTGAATCAAGTATTGCTGTCTTCCTTTTGCAGATGGCAAAAGGCACGGAGGTGAATGCTCCATCACTGGCAGTGTTCAAGGCCAGGTTGGGTGGGACTTTGAGAAAACTGCTGTAGTGGGAGGTGTTCCTGCCTGTGGCAGGGGCATTGGAACTAGATGAGCTTAAGGTTCTTTCCAACCCAAACCATTCAATGATTCTATGATAGATATAACAGAGAGTCTTTCTTGCAAAGCTGAAACACTTAAAGCCTTAAAGTTACAATCCATCTTCCCTTCAATATACTTCTGTATGAGAACAAAATTTTAAACAAAGTTTAACTAAAAATAAAACTTCAGATTCTCCCCCACATTGCCCCCCAGGGCGCACTCTGCAAGAACAGAAACATAACCATGCTTCTGAGACAGGATTTCAAAGCTATTTCTGAAAATCTGAATTCAAAGCTTGTAGTTATGGAGGAAGCTAAGCAATATGACAGATCGCCCACGGGAAAGTGTGGGTGAAAAGAGAAGAGGCTTTTGATGTGATTGTTGCATTTTAATATACAATCTATATCCTGTACTTTAAAAATATGTACTTTCAGCTGGTTAAATACAAAAGAAATGCATGTTTATTTTCAAGAGGGTTAACAATTTTTCCACTGTGCTGTTGAGTAGTTACTGAATTTTCCAAGAGCTAATAAAAAGAAGACATACAATCATTTTCCAGTCAAGCAGCTATTGACTTGCTTTTTTTTTTCTAGCAAGTGTGGTCTTCACTGAGGAGCAAAATTAGATCTATAGCAGTGTTTTCCAAAGATCCAAACTATAGTAGAAATATACACATATGTGCATCTAATTACTGCAGAGAATTGCTTGTGAAGCTGAGTAGCTGCAGGCACGTGATTGTCAGCTGCTTACACAAATACCAGTGTGACACATAGAAATATGACAGGAAAAATGTATTTTCGTGTTTGCCCATATTTGTCCACACAAGTGAAGGAGAGAATTTAGCAGCTGAATAATTGCTTGGAGCTCTGGTTAGACACATTAGTGTTAGTGGTGACAGTCATGGCATAAAAATGCCTGTATGCTGCTGTGTAGTGATAGAGCTGCTTAAAACACCAGGGTCAGAACAAGATTTGCGAGGAGATAAAATATCTTAACAGAATGTTGGCCATAGCTGGGTATGGGCAACAAGCTTTTAGATATACAGTAATTATTTTTATTAACTGTTTCCTCCTTTAATCTACTCCTGTCTCTGTTACATTCCTGAGCGAGGTCCTGAAAGGCTGTCCCTTTCATCTTGCATAAGGTTATAGCAGAAGACAGACTTCCAACTTCCATAAATTATTTGTTTTGGCTGTAGTAATGCAAAATAGCCATTTCCCACAGTTATCACATTAAATGTGAGAATGAGTGTGTTTTTTCCTGGCTATTTTAGGAGTTAAAGGCTTTATGTTCTTCCTTGCATGAACACTTCCACATACATGCATGCAAACATACTCATCATAAAATGTGGATCTATAAAAATCCTGTAAACTGGTCCATTTATCCAAAATCCAGAGAGAGAATTCTCAATTCTCACGTAAAACACACAGGTCTGGTGTGTGGCACTATCTAATATGAAATAGGGTATTTCAGTTCAGTTGTGTATAAATTAAATAGGCTAGCTAGGTTATTTGTGTGCCTTAGTTTGCAAGCTCTCCCACCTCCCCACACACACCGCCTTCACTGACTGTAAAGCTTCACCAGTTGCTCAACCTTTGCTGTAATGTTTGCAGTATTGTTCAGCACATCTGGACAAATACCTGTGTGGATGTGAACTTCCACCTCTGCAGCATTAGTTCAGTCTGTCATTTTTGGGTAAGGCTGAGAGAACCTTCTCCCGCATCAGAGCCTTTTCCATGCTCACTGTTGTTCTCTGGCACACAAGTTTTAAGTAAGACAGTGCAGCACCAGTGCAAGTAAAGCCTTTCCAGTACACCTACAGTTAAATAACAGTGAACAGGGAACACAGAAGATGTCACAGTGTTCCCCCACTTTCCAAGTGGGATCCAAATCCTTGTCCCACCAGGAGGAGGGAGCTAGGAACTGATGCCAGGGAATTCAGTTTTATCATGAAACTTAGAAGCAGAGGGAAAAGGGAAGCAGTCCAGTGAGTGGGAGTGGGAAGCTGGAAATTTCCAGAGCAATGAGTGCCATACTTTGTAATCTTACCAAAGAAAATGCATGTAGCATTTTTTTTATTTTTAAAAAGAGCGAAGCCAAACCAGCAAATTTCAGTGGAAAATCCGTGTATTTCTAAGGTGAAGTAACTCTCATTTTCTTCTTTGCAAATGTGTATTAAATCAACTGCATCCTTCTGATCTGCTGTAAAGGTTGTGGTACGTTTTAAAAAATAGGCATTCGCAAATGTTACATTCAAAATTGACTTCAATAAATCAGGGAGTATGGGAGAGCTCTGCGAGCATCGATTTGCTCTGTTGTTTTGATTTGCAAGTTGCATAGAAATGCTGGTATACTACAGTTAATTAAAAAACTCCTTGAATTGATTTTTGTTGGAATGTGATTGGGTTTAGCCTACAGCCAGCATCCCTGCTTAGCTGAGAATCTTGAGGAATTAATGGACTGCTCTTTCAGGAGGGCAAGCTGTTTGCTCAAGCAGGCTGATGAAAAAGGAAACGCCTGAATTACTTTCTCAGTAGCACTCAAACTACCAAAGTAATTGTAAGCAATGAGAATACTGATTTTATTCATGCTTGGAAATCAAATGTTTTATTCTTTGATTTCCAAAAGTATGCTTAAAGATTATTTTGAAGTCTTGTTAAGGAAAATTTAAGTGTTATTTTCAAAGAATAAATGTGAAGTGCTTGTGTTTTCTCTGCCCAGTTTGTTTTCCTCACCTATGTGCTTGGAGTGGCCTGGCTTGGGGTCTTTGGCTTCTCTGCTGTGCCTGTCTTTATGTTCTATAACATATGGTCAACTTGCGAAGTCATCAAATCTCTTCAAACAAATGTGACAGTTCCAGGGGACCAGATCTGCGTGGATATCAGGCAATACGGTACTCATTTTAATCCTGATTAAATGCTTTATCCTTTCTCCTTGGACTGTCTTCAGTAGTTTTGTCTCAGCCTTATCAAATGAGCCAAATGCAAAAGCATCTTGTATCTCTGAATGTGCTATTACTTTTCTAATTAATTCAGATTACACTGATCTCTTTCCAGATGCAATCAATTTAACTGAACTGGCAAGTCATTTATCTAGAGTGATTTTGTGGTGGTTTCCAATACTATAATATTAGGTTTAAAAATAGATCAGCCTCAAAATAAACTGCTTGGAACCAGCGCTGAGAAATAGATAACCAGATCCTGGTTTTTGAACTCACATGTATAAACTTTTTCCTTTCAAAAAGATGGTTTTATATTTAAATAGGAAGTTAGCACCTGAATTTTGCACTAACAGTTACTTTCAGTTTAAAAGACCAAAAACCTGCAATCAGGGATCTGCCTTAGCAGTTATTGGAATAACGCTGCTTTGATGGGACACAGCAATCCCATGGGTGTGCAGATAGCAGAGGAGAGAGTGGGACAATAGCTTAAAATAGGGTCAGGCTTTTCAAAGTAGTTCATTCCTTAAGAAGAAGTTTGTCTGAAGTTAATCTCTGCAGCTTCCCTTGTGCAGAAGAGCTTTTGTCACCAGGACTTTTGGCATCATTTTAGCAAGTGTTTTCTAGGAATGTTTCTTTCTTTGGACTAAGGCATTCAAAGCCCATGTCCTGGTTTCAGCTGGCTCAAACCATGACAGCTGAGGAAACGGATTCAGAGTTGAAAAAATAAGAAAGCTTGGGCTTGCTTTGCTTTCCGGACTGTAAGTCCAGTAGAAGATATATACTCATGTTAAAAGCAAGAAGTCCCAAATCAGTTAAATGCTTGCATCCTATTTTAACAACTGACAGCAAGAGGCTGGGAAGACATTTCCTTCAGCAGCAGAGCCTGGGAGTGCAGGGAGGAGATGTGCTCCTCCACCTTTCTGCTTCTCGCTGTTGTTTGGCAGCTGTGCAAGCGTCACATGGGGCTTGGCTGTTCCTCTGATCAGTAAAATCATTTGGGTTTCAGTGCGTGGTGGGAGAGAGCAGCTCCTTAACCGGCAACTTGTGTCACTGAACTGCCCTCATGTTTTTGGCTGGAAGCAGTAGCTAAAAGGCTTCAAGTGCATATTGCAGTTGCAGGGAAGAAGCTGGCTTTAAAGCAAAACCTATGAAATCTCTTTGAAAGCCAAACCATCCTGAGATAATTTCAGTGACCTGCCCCTTGCAGAGTTGCTAATTCCAGCCAGCTGAGTTTGAAATGCAAGCTTGATGGGGGAGACAAGCTGGTTTTCTCCTGTTTCAAATGGCTTTTGCTTAAGCTTTACATCTGTTACTGGTCGAAGAGCTTAGGTTATTTTAAATCTGCTAGATGCCATTGACTTTTCAGATTTTCAGTCATGTTAAGAAAAGGAACTGGGAGTAGGTGAGGTGTGGCAGGCTGAATTTCCTTGTAGCAGTGTTCCCCAAATGCTTTTTACCTGTCAGAACTTAAACCAGAAAAAAATCCTGTAATTCTACTGTCTAGCTCCATATTCACACTCTCCTAATTTCAAATAGATCTTAATCTAGCAAGTAAGCGCTATCCTGAAAGGTGCCAAGTACCTCTGAGGTGCAGTTCATCCCTTTCAGTGCTGAGTGGGGGAGTAGGCGGTATGGGACTGGACCTGGAGTGCAAAAACCCAACCAACCATTTGGCTGCCATATGGGAAAACCACATCTGAGAACATGCCTTGGCAGCGAGCCTCAGTGTGAGGAGAAGGCGCATCTTGAGTGAGTTGTTTTAATTCCTTCTGCCAGCTCAGAGCTCTGCTGGTCAACGTGCGGATGCCCAGAATGGGAACACAACTGGCAGGTGGGCGGAAAAGAGGAGAGAGGAACAGAAAGTGTGTGTTGATCGCTAAAATGAGTGGTTTCTTTTGCTGTGGTATTTCAGGTATTATCCCTTGGAATGCTGTACCTGGCAAAGCCTGTGGCCCAATTCTAGAGAACATCTGCAACACAAATGAGGTACAGAAATATAACCTGTTGGCAGCTTTTGCCTACAAGTCACTCAGGCACAGTGTAATAAATAGCTTGATAAAAAACTTTGGAGAAAACTAATCCTGGTAGTATAAAGAGATTGATTTAAATGCAACACTGAGATTATTCTGTTAGGTCATCCAATAAAAGAAAATTATTTCAGAACAGTTTTTATTTTCTAAAGCTTTGAATACCCTGCAGTGAAGATGCCTTTATTATCCTTATCCTTGAGAACAGTTGGAATACATATTGCATTATTCTCATTTACTTCAGTGTTTTTAACATTTTTTTTCCCCCCTAGTTCTACATGTCTTACCACCTGTTCATTGTGGCTTGTGCTGGAGCTGGTGCCACCGTCATAGCATTGGTGGGTAGTATTTTTTGATGGTTTATTGCAAACATGTTCCTTTCAGGCTTAAGATGCTTTAAGATTAAATTTTGTTTTATCTTCAAAATAGTAATAGTAAACATTAAGGAAAGTGAGCTGTAATCACCATTATTTGCTGCTGCAGTTTGGTCATTGCAAGTCAGCAGGTCCCAAACATTTGCTGTAAGAAGTCATTGTAACCCACCTCCCTCATCCTTAGAAAAAAAATTTTTGCATATCCTTTGAAAATCCTACTTCTACCCACTACTTCTGGGTTTATATCCATTATTTCCTTTCATTTTTGTAGTTTCTTTGATCAGTTGCTTGTAACCTCTTGGTTTTTTTTGTCTGGGCCCAGGCAGTTTGGCTAGTCCAACTCTGCAATGCCACTTACAGGTGGCAGCTGGAAAAAGGAGATGTTAAGGAGACGACTTATTCATACATCTAATGCTTCCTTTTGCTGCCAGCTTCTAACCTCATGTCAGCCAACCGAGGTGTAACCCAAATATTTGTAGATGAAATAGCCTTTAGGTCTGTATGTAGGTTATCCTCTCTGGGATAAATGGCAAATGATTTATCTTGCATCTTCACCCTGGAAGAAGCTCAGAATAACGTCTGTTGTAAAAGTATCGACAGTTGCCCAAGTGGGCTTGAGCCGTCACCTTGTTGTATCTTACTGTCCTGTATTTTGTTCTCTTCCACCAGCTGATCTACATGATGGCTACTACATATAACTATGCTGTTTTGAAGTTTAAGAGTCGGGAAGATTGCTGCACTAAATTCTAAATTGTATAAGCCCAGTAAAGAGCTGCTTTGCGTAGCTTGAAATACCACTGACACCCTAGGCTAAAAGTCTAGCTTTCTGAATTTTGTGACAGTAATTGTAAATAGCTTCAATAAGCATCATTTAGCTGATCAGATTAATAAAATGACTTCTTGTATATGAACTATGATGTGGATGAGATCTGGCTATTCTTTCATGTCGAGAGGATTCAGTTACTGTAGGGGTGTTTCTAAAGCATCCTTCTGAAGATGGGATGTTTTCAGTTCAAGTCTCCACTGGCTTTCTAACAGTCATCTCTAAAACAAGTACTGGAACAGTTCAGGGTCACAATCGTTAATTTATTCTTCATCAAATACAACCCCCTCCCAAGCATACAAAATATATATGATGAAAAAGAAAAGGAGTAATAAGGTAGTGCCAATCTCTTTTGGCAGAAATCGGACGCCCAGGTATCAATGGACTAATTGGCTTGTGTTTCCAGTGATTCCATGGATGAAGAAGTTGATTATTTCCTCTTACTTCAGTTTCAAGTAACTGCCAAATCACACTCTCTCTGGAAGGAAATACATCCTTGCATTAGCTCTGCGTAAAACAATCACATTCTTTCTTTGGGACCCTGAACTAGTAAGAACGAGGTTATAAATAGCTTCTGCTCTTGTACAGCTTGCACTTTAGTAACTGATTTCTCAGTAGCCAGATCTCAAAAATGTAAGTATGACTGCACGGGAAGCAAAACCATGCATAGGCCAGAGAGACTTTTTTACACTGTTAGGGGAAAGAGGGGAAAAAAAAGAAGTGAATCAGTGTTTTCAGATGTAGATTTTGTTGCATGAAGTGTGGTGAAAAGAAGTTGGGAAGAGACGAAGGCACAAACTAGAAAAATCTACCCGGTAACTAAAAGAAAAAGAACCGGTTGCTACATGTGGTACAAAACTCTTCACCTGAGGTTAGACAATGGAAATCTAAAATGTAGCTATAAAAGTACATGATTAAGACTTCTTAACCCAGAGATTGCATGCTTTTGCTTAGTTTTGGATTCATGTTTTGTTGTTTAATTTTTCACTCTGTTACTGTAGCCTTGTTCACGTAAATAAAACTGTTTACAGTTGCAGGCTTTTTCCAGGGGGAGGGTGGAATTCTCATCTGCTTGTTGGGGGAAAAGACTTGCCGGGATCTGGGCTTGGATATGCGTAACCAGCACAACCTCAGCCAGCAGTTCTCCTGAGCACCTCGTAGTTTATGGATGCCGTGTCTCGCCACGTACAAAACCTTTTTCCTGCTTCCCCCATTCTGCATTTTAATTGATCCGTACAACTCTGTAGCTCATTTTGTTACTGTTCTACTAACTGCCTCTAAATTGTGAATAACTGACTGAAGTGTTAGCATGCCAGATCCTAGAGACCTGTGGAAATAGCCTCTGTGCTTGTTTTCATAACAGAATGCTTATTAACGTAGAGTAACTTTATATTTTTTTGGTTGTTATTTCGAAGAGCGTCTATTAATCTAACTAGCAGCTTGCTTTGCCTCTTGACATGCTCACTAGCCATCATGCTCACCCTTCTCTTCCAGATCCACTTCCTCATGATACTGTCTTCTAACTGGGCCTACTTAAAGGATGCCAGCAAAATGCAGGCCTACCAAGATATCAAAGCAAAAGAAGAGCAGGAGCTTCAGGATATCCAGTCTCGGTCAAAAGAGCAACTCAATTCTTACACATAGATGTTTGCCACAGTAATTCCGCAGAAGAATTCTGTAGCTCTGACAAATCAACAAATAGCTGCTCTGCAGTACAGATATGTGTCTACCAAACAAAGTTAGAAGTGCAAAAGCTTCACATTCCAGCTCCTGGAACACTTTCATAGGGAAATCTTCCCGTGGGTAATCTTCCATCCTTTCTTATAGAGAATGGAGGTTTTATTCCAGGCATTTTAAAAGGCAACACTTCACACTAAGTGACCAAATTACTATTCTTCGAGACTTTTGATATTTAGCATTTGATGTGCTCCTACAGCCCTGAGCCCTGCACAAAGCTGTGGCAGGTGCTCCACACCAGCAGGCAGCCGCCCGCTGTGCAGACCTTAGGCAAAGACCTAAAGTCTCCTGAGCTGCAGCAGGGCTGCCCTGGAACACTCCTGGCCTGGGCTGCAGGAACAGCGCCCTGCTCTTGTGCCACATTTTTCTATGATGAAGCAGTTGCGCTCCTGTGCTCATGGGAGTGCTGAGTAGAGGTCCCAAGTTTTAATCTTTTTATTATGTATTTAATGGAATGTAGATCCCTAGGTCTGGATAATGATCCCCTCCTTAGAAAATAAATGTCAGCTTTGCCTTAATATTTATTTTCTATAAATGTCTTAGCATTTATATAATGGCAGGAGACCATTATCCTACATTTTAAGTATGTGAAAAGTGTTACCTTATTAAAATGACACTGATCTGACAATTCCAAATGAGCGGATGAGAAAGTTTGCAGAGATTTACACAAACAATACAAATTACAGCCATAAAGCAGAATACAGGTTGTCCACCTTTCTCTATCTTGGTGCTTAGCAAATTTATTATAGTCAGTGCTTCTGTGTTTTCCTTTTTACAAATGAATTAGCACATTAAGAAAATGTGGTGTTCAGAGAAACAACAACAAACAAACTGGTGCCATTTTAAAGTCATTTCCCATAGAAGTCTGCCTTCTAATTAATGTTTTTTTTCAGAAGCATTCAGTGATATCTTGAGTATTAGTGATGGTATATTTGGTGTTTGTTCTATATGATATATATATATATAAATGTTGGGGGGAGTAAAATACATCAGCATTTGAAAAAATTAAACATTCAAGTCATACCCATGTTAAGCTGACGTGTGGTTTGATAGTTTTGACTGTTTGCTGAATATAAAGCAAAGGCAGCACAAATTCCTTCAAGTCAGTATTAAGAGAAAGGCGTTTTGGGGGGTATTAACTTCAAATAGAATCTTTTTTTTTTTAAATGTTGAAGTCTAATTTGACAGTTTCAAAACAGGGGCAAAGTAAGTTGATCAATGTAGAGCAAATATGACAAAATAGCCTAGTGTATGTTCTTACCTGTTGCATGAAGGAGACATTTCTACGGCAATGCAGGTGATGTTCTAGCCCAGTGTTTGCATAAGGGTAAAATGGAGGCAGTGTCTTAAAGCCTAATTCTTTTCTAATTCAGTGTAGCTATGACTGGGAGTTTTTGAAGTTTTGTTTAAGTAGTCTAATATTTTTATGTAAAGAGCATTAAATTTTGCTATGTATAAATTTTTGTAACCTAACAGTGAATCAATATTTTCTATCAGTGCCAAGGGCTTCCTGTAGTTACATCCAAGTGTTAAAATAAATATTTGTAGATAATAGAAAACACTTGTGTACGCTTATTTGAAAACAGACTTACAGCTGCTCCGTCCTGGTGCACCTTCAGGCTTTCTGTTCCTATCTGAAGTTAAAGATGTTTTCTTCAGGAGTATCCAGGTGCTCCTGTAGTGGGAAAGGAGGCCCTGGCGGCATACGCTTCAGTGTGGCAAATCAGCAGGTGGCTCTAGCCCGAAATGGTGGCAGTTGTTCCTGACCAGCATAATGCAACAAGCACTACCTGTCCCATTCTGGGCATCAAACAGAAGGCCTCTCAGAAATATCCAAAATGCCAGCATTGCTGCAGCACCAAATTAAGCAGCATGTAAAGTTAGACTTGCCACCAGATTACATACTAGCTTGATTTCTAAAAGCAAAGTTTATTTCTTGTCACATTTGTGGTACACGTTTCAGCTTCTGATGAATTCAAGACAGAGCTTTGTTTTTTGCCCCTAAATTCTGTCAAACTTGGCTTCATGTTCTTGTAGCTAGGTCAAGCTGAGCAGCCTCAAATGCAGTGCAAGTTGTAATATATGCTGCCACTCAAAATCACTTCATTGATAAAAATACTGTATTTTATACTGTAAATAAAGTTTAATGATCTTGCCTATAATCTACCTACAAAATACAAAGCTTAAATAAAGATGAGTTAAATAGCATTTTTATTTTAATCTCTCCATTCTGGGCTGGTTAATACCAACAAGGTGATACACAAGAAAAGGCTGCTTCTACAAGTGTTTGTTTGCTTCCCCTGCCATAGCAGTAAAAGGGACATGTTGGCTCGGGTCTGTCATGCTCCACTTGGAAACCACCCAAGCTACCTTGTCCCTGTGAGACCCCTTTAAAAACAGGTCATGATGACTGCATTTTTCTGTTACCTGCACACTGTTACTTTGACCTGCAGCGGGGAAGGGGTTGGGGGGAGGGCCCCACTTGAAAAGCTGTCAATGTTTATAGAAATTACAGGAATTCAATGCCAAAGCCAGTCTACCTGGACATGCTGATTAATTTCTTCACACTGCTTTGTCCTTTCTTTTGCTCCACCCAAGAGCCTTCTCCTGGCACTCACTATTTGAAGTCAATGGCTGAAGCGATGAGACAGCTCAAAACAGCTTTATTAATTTATAATTATACAGTCTGCAATCTTGGTGCCTGACACTTGTTACAGGCAGAAAGCTGCTTTAAAAACATTGTAATAATAATAATTAGCAGCAGCTATTGTTCACCAGAAGCTTTCATCCATGTCTCCATGAGAAATGTCTGCAGTGCTGTATTAAGGATAGAAGGGAGAGAAAGAAAGTGATGTGAGTCCAAAGTAGTTTCATATCTTAAATATAAATATTTGTTTTAAAATTTGTTTAAAAAGGAAGAGATGGCATATGCTGCAGTTCTCTTGCTGTTTCAGAGAACTGAAGGCAATAAGCAAGCCCTTAAGGGTGAAGACTTGGGCCTTAATGAACAGAAAGTCATCTCCTACCTACCAAAAAGGCACACGATCTATCTGTCTATCTGCTCCTTCTGTGGTGCTCACCCAGTAAAAATACTGCACATGGACCAATCCAGGAGCACAGGGTAGGGTCTGGTATATAAAGCAGCACTTCAAGGGCACAGAATACTGAATCATTACTACTGTTGCAGTGAGCATTTCATTTTTTTAATTGCTCCATATTTTTTTCTTATACATATTTTCATTTCTACATCTTCAATTAAACTGAAAGATGTGATAGAGGGCTGTGGGGTTTTTCCCCTCTTAAGCAACTAAAAACTACATATCCTTATTTATCAGTGTCTAGAAAGAACCAGAGGAAATGCCCTAGCAGTGTAATCCAGTGCAAGCAGTGCAAAAAAGTGTGAACTCTCTGACAAAAAGTGTGAACTTGTTTGTTAAAAGCCTATAATGCTCCTGATAACTCAAAGCTAGATTCAATGCTAGTAACAGACTATCTGCAAGGTGCAGCACTGATGAACCTTCACAGGGGCATAACCCAAGAAGAATCCCTCATACTTCAGCTCAGTGTGAAGAATCAAGAGATGCTGCCCAGATGCAGATAAAAAGGGCTAATTGCCTCAGCTATTGAAACAGATCATTCCACACCTTACCTGTGTAAGAACTGGAAGGGTCCTCAATTTTTCACCAGACATTTGGTTTTGAGTACTGGTTTATTTTTCTTTTAAGAGGCAGATGTCTCTTAACCATAATTCATACTGTAGCTATCTATATGGAGTAACAGAAGTGATGAATAATAATATATGAGCCTTACCTGTCATCTTTTTCACTAAGTCCAAATCCCTCTGTAAGTGACACTTCTATTTCTTTTTTAGAATCCTGGCAACCAGGAGGAAAAACACATTGTCTGTAATTGGTTCTTCAGTTAAGGTTTAAGTGACTAAGAATCTGTACTTTAAGGCACCTAACTAAAAATAAGTCCTCCAAAGGAGATGATACCCTAATTCTACAAACGCTACATTGGATCTAGAATAACAACGCTTTGGAAAAATCCGGTTTGGATAACGTCTCAACAAAAATACGCTACATTCCTTCACCAAAGTCATGTGATACACCCCCATACACACCTGTTCTTTAAGATCAAATTTTCCATTTTGCCAGAAAAAAAATTCTCTTCAGTTGTGTCAGTGGAACACAAACTGACTTGTCTAGATTCGAACTATTTAAGCACAGTTTAAACTAAAAACTGAGGACTTTTAAATGTAAATATTGTCCTAGTACCTAAAAACCAACCAAACAAGCCAACCCCTACCACAGGACACAGAACAGAAGCCCTTATAGAAGAAAGGTTTCAGATTTTGTTCTTTTGAGTCAACAGAGTTTTGCAGTACAAATCCAAACACACTTCTGCAGGTTGCTAGATAAAGCTTCTGAATGAAGGAAAAGAAATAAAAATGGGGATACTGTTTTCATTGGAAGCATGCTTAGCAAGACCTAAATTCAGTCAATATTATTTTTGGAACCCCATTTTGAGAATAATCACCTTGTTTTCCCTCCTTTGCTGAATTAGTTTCATGTACTTTTCTAATGGATTTGGAGTAGGATCCTTTCCATTATCTTCAGCACCAGAATTACTGTTTTCAGATTTTACCCCCTCCTTATCTTCTTTTTCTTCATCTATTTTCATTGAGTCTTGAATCTGCTTTAAGACACATAATCAAAATTAAATACTGATCAACTCAAAAAAAACCACCATTATATTTTAACACCTGCATTACAAGCAGGAATTTACATTAATGTGGGTAAAACATGCCAGTCTAAACAACATTAAACCCATTACACGCACTTCAAGATGAAATGTTAAGCTATTGCTTCAATTACAAACATGACACTTGCAAAATCCCACTCCTAACTCTGTCTGGGTGTCTGAGATGCTGTGAAGCCTGAGATTTGTGTGTGACACCTACATGTGAACTGAAGATGAGCTGACACAGGTACGCCACTTTCTTGACGGGCCTAGTTTGCTGGTGTGAAGGGTAGGGTGAGCACGGCTGAATCAAATTAACCAAGGTTTAGAAATGGTAGGGAGCAAAATCCAAGATTTATACTGGTCCTATAAGTCCACCAACACTATTTCAACACATGCCACGTCAGCTCAAAGGAATTTAAGCAAACTCCTTAAGGTCTCCTTACAATATCTGCTTCCAAGAAAGTACCCTAGATACCCTGACGTAAGTCAGTGAAGAGGTGGACATTAACATGTTCCAGTGTACCCTCGATACCCTGACATAAGCTAGTGAAGAGATGGACATGAACATGTTCCAGTGGTGTCCCACCAGGAACGGTCCAGACCAGAAAGGCAGTGACTGTATAGCCTGTTCCAATAACATGGTTCTGGCCATAAGACTAGATTCCAGCTGCATGAAGCATGGAAGAAAAACCATCTGCTTCCTATGAAAAAAGTTACATGGCATAAGGAGAAATTCTATCAAGGCTGGTTAATCACAAAAGAACTTTGCCTCTACTACTTTCACTTAAAGAATAAAGTCTATTTTAAATCAAATAACACACACAGCAACCCTAAAATACGCGACACTACAAAGCTGCATTACTGTCAGAAGTTAAAATACTAAATCATTACCTCTTTGTTAAGCTTTTCCTCTTCTTTATGCCATCTTTCCAAACCTTCCTGTAGTTCTCTCTCTCCCCTTTCTTCTCTTGCTTTCCTTTCTTCTTCTTCCAAGTTTTTCTCCACTTCTCTATCCTGTTCTTCAATCTGTCTTTGATCCAGCACCGCTGTGAAAAATTATTTTAAGATCTGTGACCTATGTAGTTCAGTTATTTACTACAGGAGCATACAAGTAAGTATCAGGTTCCTCTGTAACATTACTAGTAAATGAAAAACAACTGGATATATTGTTTATATATATACACCAAAGTTATTCTTAGGTATCTGGTAATGTTTCTTCCCACCTCTAAACATTTTTATGCTGATGTATGACTCCCTAAGAGCTAAACAGTGAAGCCAAAGCAGAGGCCAGAGAGCTGACAAATCCCTATGCACTTCTCATTCCTGTCATGGACTTTCTCATTAAATCTCTGTTACCCTAAAGTTCATGTTTCTATATTCTTTCCCCCTCAGAAATATGATTGAATATAATTCTTTACATTTATAAAGCAAAGTACTTACAAACCCCTTGAAAATCATTGCAGGACATGCTGCTGATGTGACCAGCATATTTAAAAAGCTGTGCAAGTAGGACAACATTCGGACAGTAATAAGATAGGCAAACTAAATACTGGGAATTGTTAGAAGCTAGAAAGCTCATCCCTAAATAAAAATAATCATAATGCTTCTATCTAGGACAATTAGAAGAGTGTCATATGCTGCACTGACATCATCTTCATCTACCTGAAAAATGAACACAGCATTGTGGTAATACAGTTTGCGAACACAGTCAAGAAAAATGAAAAAAGTCCAGACAAGCACTATATAAAACATGTAAAACAGAAACACAACCGCCAAAAATCTTTCAAGTCTTATTTCTATCAACAGCAGAAAGAATATTTAATAATTACCCTGAAAAGAACAAAATCAACCCTCCAAAAGCCGGGCAGAAGGGTAGGATGGGTGGCAAAAGTGTTTAAATTAAAAACAAATTTAACCAAAACAAGGGTGAAGTCATCCTAATTCAGTAAAGCAACAGAAAACTTTACTTCCTCTTGATCACATAATTAGGGCTTTTGGACATTTTTCCATCACACCAGCATACATACCTACCAAATGTTAAATCTTTGGCTTTTTGTGTTACACATATGATATGTGAAAAGGGCATTCATTTTAGTTTCTGAGTGGAAAACTCACTTAAGTCCTGCAGTGAAGTGGCTGCTGCTGGCACAGTGGCTGTGACATGGTTTCCATTGATGATGTCCCCACACGGATGCAAGGCATCACTTTCACACTGCTCTGGAATGTCTCCCTGATCTGGAGAAGAAATTTGAACAATGGCTTCATTATTTTGTAATCACAATAGCGGAGCAAAGCAGTGGACACAAAGTGTGGGAATGGCTGAACTAGAACACATAAATATCAGCACTAATTGAGCGTTTTCCCTTCAACTTGGTCATTTCCCTGAGGACTAAGAATTATCATAGGCTGTACTTGCTTTTTTAATTACAGAATTGTTAGTTTTGAAATTAGCTCTTGGAACACATCTGTTTACAAAGCCAAAACAGATTCATGAATAAATATATAACAGAAAACCATAATGTTTCAATTTCTTTATGTAAGATACAGGTCACAGAAAAATTACATGGCCAAGTTTAGCTCAGTTCATACTTCCTATGCACATAAAACAACCTTTAATTATTTGATTGCATACTATTTTTTTAGTAGGATCCTTGTCTTCTTCAGTGCACAGGATGGATACTGCTAATTCTCATATTCTACTTTACATTCTTCTCCCTGTGCAGTGTGGCTCTGAATTTACAAAACCACAGTACTGCATTTCAACTGTGATCACTGCTGTGATACTTAACTGCTTCCTGATTATTTATTTGCCAAGTATGCAGGCTGCTATTATCTCAATTTTATGAGAGAAAATAAAGAGAAATAAAAAGTCAGATGTAGCCTTTACCTCTAGGTAGCCAACCTCAAATACTCAAGACCATTTTCAAAGCATTTGGTGTACCATAGTACAGATATCTCATGTTATCCTTCATTTTTAGGTAAAGGTTTTGAAATTTCTTATCCTTTAAATATTATCAGGGTTTCAAGTTTTTTGTTTCCCACATTATAATAAAACTGAAATATATTGCATGAAGAAAAATGAGACACCCAAACCGATCAGCCTCTCTTTCTGAATCTCTTTAAAATATTTTAAAGGAATTACAGATGAAAGCATCAGAGAAAATGTCTGCCAAACCGTCAGTCTAGCTAAGTTACAAGACTGTTTCAGTTTCTTACAAAAGCACCAGAAGTCCTATCAGCTTCACCTGGGAAAGTGAGTTCTATGCAACTTTTACCTAAGATCAAGATGATGAGCTATTACACTCAGAAGAAAAGCTATTCTGGTTTTTTTGCTCTCTCTTTAACTTGAGGTTTAAATTACAGTGTTATCAACATCATTATTTCCACATGAAACTTCAGTAATGTTTTCTGGGGTAAGTAATGTTTAGTCAAAAAGTTCCTTTCACGAATAGGTTCCTGATAAATATTGTATCTAAATTCTAAAGGTCTGATAACCTCACAAACAAAGGAAACAAACCAAACCCAAAACAATATAGCACAAAGTATCTTTAACTACTCTGCAAAGGACAAAAAGGTAACAGTTTTTGTACACCATCACTGCTTTACGTAAGGGTGGACAGCAAGAGATGCATTTTGCCTTAAGACAAGCACATCAACTAAAGCAATTACCGCCAACAGAAATTCCAATCTTTTCTCGCTAGAGCTCACTCACAGCAGGATTAAAAGGCTTCCACCACATCTTCTGGCATCTTCTTCGCTCAATTTTTTTTTTCCTGCTCTTACCAACTTCTTCCTTAATGATATCTTACTCTACATTTACTTTTTAGATTCTACATCCTTATCCTCCCTCGGTCTCAAGTCTCTCCTGGGTTACCTTTTTTTTAGCCATTCTGGTTTCCTTCTGCATACTGAGATTGTCTTGTGATGCAGTCTGACCCAGCTGAAGTACTGTTGATTGAGAAATCATCAGCATATGCAAGCTCTTAAAACCATCCTTTCAACTACTCCACATCACTTAATGACACAGTGGTAACTCACTTGGGCACAGCACCTACTCAGGTAGATTTGCCAAGGAAATGCCAGTTTAGCCTCATATGTGATAAAAGTGAAATATCTAATATATTCCTAAAGTCTCTAATACAAAATTAAACAAGTAAATCTAAATCTAACTAAAATATGAGATGAGTAGAAACCATTAGTGGCTACAGACTTGACTCACATTCAAATAATGTGTTTAAAGCTTAAAAAAAGAAAAGTAAATGAGATAAATTAAAAAATAATGAATATACTGAGTAAGACTTCACAGAGAAATGAACAGATGAGTCATCAGCTTCTGCTAGTTACCACTAAAAACTATCAGCACAATTGCTGTTCAAACGAATAGTATTTTTTGGGGTTGGTTCTTTTAAAACACTGAAAGCTGTATACTCATAGGTTCAGGAGCATGAGCAACGGCATCACTCCACCTACCTAACCACAACCGAAAGAATAAGCCAGTCTGGGACCTAACTCACACCAGTTGGAGATATTTTCCTTGAAATCAGTGATTCTAACTCTCCCATACAATAATTAGAATCTCTTCACCAACTGTGGATTTAATCATACCACCTACTGACGTATCTCCACCAGTATCAAGACTTTACAGACCTATCAAAATTTAGAAATGGGAAAGGTGTTTAGCTTGCAGTCTACATCTTTCTTACTGAGAGTTTCACTTGCTTTAAATCCCCAGTTTCATAGGACAGAACTCTGCTAAGGTCCAACATTAAGATGTCACTCAAATGCTGAAAAACTAGGAAATACAGCCAGTAAATGTGCTCCTATTTTACTCTCAATACACAAATGGCTATAAAGTGCATTAACTTCAATTATCCTCCTTTTACTACAGTACCACAGTTACATCAAAAATTTTTGGGAACTGCCCCTGTAGGCTTACTGCAGCATATAGAGAGAAGGAAACAGCACGCAATGCAAACCATTATTGACATAATGACAAAGGCCTTCCTGCAATCAGCAAAAGCACAAAAATGTAAACAAATAAAATGCTGACCTCAGAGGGAAAAAAAAACCAAAACCAACAGGGTAACACTGATGTTTCAGTAACTGAACCACATGTTCCAAAACTACTCAAAGATGCTGATTAATGATAGCGTAATTGCAACTGTTCTTTACACGCTTACAAGCACTTCTAAAGTTACTCCTAATTCATAATACTATTTAAGCCTCAGTTACTGAAGGAAAAATCAACAAGAGTACATGTAATGGCTGCAAGAAACTTATCTTCAAAATTACAGCTTGGTAATAGCACACTGATACTGGTCCACAAGAAACACTCCTTGGAGTTTTACTTTATGCAGCAAATACGAAACAGCTTCAAGTTAGTTCATATACTAATATACTTTGCTGTTTAAAACCAAAACCAAACCCTACACAACTTTAAACCACTCTGAAACAACTGTCAGACCCACATGCGTTAATCAGAACAAGGTTATGCAAGATTCTGGAACAAAAAGTTCTCAAAATTCAGAACCAACTTGATTTTAGTGTGTACTTATTGCTACATACCCATCTCCTCCTAAATGCGCAAATATGAAGAAAATTTGTCTCTCATCATTAGAGACTCTTTTTCTTATTTCCAACATCAGTCAGATTTTACTCTCTCCCACTACAGTCTTAAGCTATCAAGACAATTGTCTCACAACTGTTAAGCACTAAGGTGTTAAACGAACTGTCTAAAATGCACAAACACTTACATTCAAGGGAAGAAATGCATTCTTCAAGGTCCTCATATATTAGTTTGTCTGGTTTGGGAATGTCACTGAAATCTGGTTTATCTGTTTGTTGATTATGAAGTCTGAAAGAAAAAGGAAGGACATAAACAATTTAATAAATATAAATGCTAAACTTTAAAGCAAATAGCAATCTGAGATTTAAGTACAAGGACTACTTACATGCTTAGAAACAGACTAAACCAAACATAAAAAACATGCAACCAGAATGCTGTAACTTTCTGTCTCAAAGGTTGAGATATTTAAATACATTTAAATGTATTTTGATGACGTTTACCAAAAGACAGCTCCACCTCTCTGATAGCCAGTTCCATGTTGCCTTTCCCTAAGGCCTATATATAACATAAAGGCGTTATATTAAAACAAACTGCACTCTCAAAAAGCATAAAAAGGAGTAAGAAAAAAGGAGAAATACAATGAGTTGTGACACTTAGTCAAACGAAATTAAGAAATTTGCCTTTTTAGGCTCTGTGTTACAGTCTAATTCCCACTTTGATGTCATCTTAACAGATGTGTTTGAAGTATATTAGGATTAGATGTCTGGCAAAACATATATGCAGGGGTGAAAATCTGGGTGCTATGAAAAATGGGGTTAGTGCCCTCATTCTAAATCCCCATTTATCTCATCAGAAAGATAATGTGAAAGAACAGTATCTCCCATGTGACCCAATTACTAAACCCTGACCAGAACCGGAACAGAAAAAAGGAGTGTAGGTCACTAATGAAATTCAACAGCAGAGCTTCATAAAGGAGCTTATTCCACACCAGCTGGTGCTCTCCACCACCACATAAATATGTTGTACTAACAATCTAAGGAATTCAGGTCTTCTATGGAGCAAAAGTGGAGAACAAAGAAAACATGCCCTCCACAATGAGACATGTTCAACAAAAATGTAAATGGGTGGACAAACAATTAAAACTGCATTGCCAGCAGGTAGTTCAATAAAGTCAGTGGGGGAAAACACCCTGTAAATTAAATGCAGCAGAGTAAATGGAACTTGAAGTTTTTGGAATTCTATGCCATGTTTTTAGCCTTTCCTTCACCGAAACAGTTAAGTGTTAAATAACTTTTTAAGTATGCAAGGTTCATGGACATCCATGCCACTTCCTTCAGTATCGTGTCCTGCTAGACAGACAGTCAACACACTGCCTCTGAGTCAGCAAACTGAAGAGGTCAGCTCCATGAAGAGAGGTAAACACATACTTCCAAACAGTTTTCAAAATTCATTCCATCACGCAAAGTTGGCAACCAAGCCCTGAGCTGTACTTAATGTCAATATTCCATAAAACAAGACTGCTGTGCCAGTCCACATCAAATTGTTAAATTGCATGGGTATGCATAAAATTACCATTAAAGTTTAAAAAAACCTCACCAAAACCCCAATCACCACCATCTAAACTATTTTGTTAATGTCCAAAATTACTTTTTTAGCCTAAAACTGGTAATAAACCTCACGATCAGTTTCTTCATTCCTAAATAAAAAAAGGAATAGTTTAGATAATAATCTGCCTTATAACTCCAGTCTTCCTGTGTTTATTGGCTTCCTTCATAACACTCATATCTTGAAATATAAATAAACAAGGAGCTCCTGTAGTCACAGAAGCAACTGTTCTGCCCCACTGACATTGGTCTAACTTGTAATGGCTTACTGGTGTTAGAGCATTATATTTTCTTTTCAAAAAAGTTCCCATTGCCACTTAAAATCTACAAGTCATAAACTAATCCCACAACACACCAATGATGCAGCATTTACCCAATAATGAGAGTAAATAACTGGAAAAGCCCACACATGCATTTCTCAAATATTTTATGTAACAGAAAACAGTCCAAGGCACAAGAAATTGAGAAATCCTCAACAATGTTTTCCCTTTAGGAAGGCCTTGGGAAAGCAGCAAGTTCAAGAAAATTGCTGGGACTAATCCCTTTGCTTTGTCACAAGGAACCCAAGAACACAACTACAACCCACTGCTGCCTGCCCAAACCCTGGTCTTTTCTTTGCAACACAACTTGCTCATGCTATTCACTCTTCCAGCAGCTTGGACTCAATAACATCCTTCAAAGAAGTACAGTCCCTCACAGTATTAGAGCATTTTCCCATGTCACCTTAACATGCAGGTTAACATTCAGCCTTCGCTTTGTAAGGTCTGTCAGAGGAATACACGATATCTGAGACATACTGCAGAAAATGTGAATAAGCAGGGAAAGAAGAGACAGCCACTTCAAGGAAATAACCCTCCAGTCCCTGGAAATACCAACAGGTTCTTTTCAAGGCCAAGATCATAAAGGCTCTCCCCAAATTCTAACCACAGAATAGACCCTGTCTACATGAAATACCTAGTCTATTGAGGACTTGATAACAACAAAATAAGAAAGCCTGCTAGAGCTGCCCCAGGACAAGCTGTCTTTCTTCAGCCATCAAATCCAGAGTGATGGCTAGCAGGTTAAGGCCAATTCAAGTTTCTCTAAAGAAAGAAACACTAATAATTAAATATTTGAGCTTTTTCTGAAGACACCTATTCAGGATTCTCAATTTTGGAGAGAGGAGGCACCAAATTACTATAAGAACAGAAGAATTTCATACATGGAAATAGGAGAAACAGAGAGAAAAAAGAAGTCATTCTTACGCAGCTTAATTTTGCCAAGTTACTCATTTACTTGAAAGAAAAAGAGAAAAAAAAACCCAACAACCAAACCAATCAAAAAACAAATGAAAAGAGAGAAGTTCTGCTACCCATCATCCCTTTCTCACACGCAAAGGAAACTGGAGAATTCCTATTCTGAAAATTACAAGATAGACACATGAACAAGCTCTTCAGAGAACAACAACAACAAAGTTAGCATTACAGCTTGTTAATGAAGTGAGAATGTACAACTGCCTTGATTTAAATTCTCAGGTAGCAGAAACTACCCAGCTTCAATCAGCAAAAGCTCAGCAGTCAGGTCACAGATGTGAAAAATAGAGACACAATAAAAGAGACATAGCTTTGCTCAAGGAATTAGTGGCCTTTTTTTTTTTTTATTAAGCGGTTTTGTGTGCATCAAATATAACCTTGGCAGCTTTTGAACATCAAGCGTATTCAAAACACCTGTTCTGATATAAGGAAGATGAAAAATAATTTTTAGTCATTGAAAAATGAAGTTTACTCCTTAAAGACCCAACTTTGTCTTCTGAAACAAAGTTTGTTCTCAAATTAGTCTACAATGTCAGTAAGAGTTCTTGTTAGTGTTATTGGAACCAAATTTATATGAATGGCATAGAAGCCTACTAGAGGAATCTAAACTGTCAAATCCAAAAAAGCTCATGACAGCAAACTGCTAAAAATACATTCACATTTGGGCAATTCATATGAGGGTGAGATGTCCGATAGGACTGTTGTGAAAAAGACATGCCAAATAATAGTTAATTGGCTACTGCAGTACCTTTAAATTCCCATTTGCAACATGGTTCAGGCATTATTTTTACCTAAGCAGTACACAGTCCAGATTTTTTAACTTATCAATATGGTCCAAAGTTATAGGACACCAGGAAAAGTCAGATACATCTTGGACATATGCATACATTCCTCACCGCTTAAAAAACTAACACTTTTTCATAGATATCATAGTCATACAAGTCAGTGGCTGTTTAACTCAAATTTACATTTAGGAGCAGATTTTAAACATTTTTGGAATGTTTAAACTTCTAGAAAAGCCATTTTCTGAAATTAGTGATTAATGAAACGGTTATTTATTAACAATACATCTTTTATTCAGCTGCCTGAAAATGGTCTACTATGTAAAGAAATGCAATGGAACAGGTGGACTACAGCACTACAATAGATTTCAAGCCCTGCAGAACTCGAAATATGAGAATCCACAGCAAACCTTGCTTTCAAAAGTTTTTCAGAACACTGACACAGGAAACGCTGAAAAGCAAACAGGGGCAGAAGCAAAGAAGGGCAAAAGCAAAATTCATTGTAAAATCTAAGTAGATATCTACAGCAGTCTGAAAAACAACAAAGTCAGTCAGTCCTGAGCCCACGAACATCTAACCTTTTTATGACTTGTGCCTTAGTGGTGGCATTGCACACCAAATGAACCACCTGCTATCTTCAAAGGCACACATGGCAACAAAGCAATACTTACATTGGTTGAAGTGGCACAACCTGGAAGGACTGAGAAGCACAGTTCTACACATTAATATCCTTAAATGGCAGAATTTGAGCTAAGTTTCAGTGATGGATGTTTATCAATTTATTCTATCTGCATTAAACTAACACGTGCTTAGGATGCCTTGGGTTCTCACTCCCCAGACTTGACTTGCCAGTCCTTTGCCTAGCACTTTTGGACTTTTTAGGCCCTGGGTCTACTGCTGCCATTACCATTTGCCCCAACAGAGGGAACCTTTCTAACCTTTCATCTTTGCTCAGCTACAACAGTTAAATCACTTTACAGAACACTATGTAAATCAATCAAGTTTTACTTTGTCACAGGACAAGGCTTTTTTTATTTACTTTTTTTTAAAGAAACACCACATTCACCTGAAGTTTCTAATGCACTTAAGTATTTCACTGCACATAACTTTGCATTGTAAGGAAGCGCAAATTTAACAGAAATGAAAAATATTAAATCATATTTGCCAAAGGTGTTTGGATGTGAGGGGGATGTTTGTTTTTTTTATAACTAAGTTCCTCCTGAGGCATGATATTCAAGAAGGGAAATCCTTATCCATCTTTAAGAAGAGCTTGGCATGACCAGGCAGATAAAATGTTTCTTTAAAAAGCAGGTTAAAAAAGTTGCTTTGTAAACAATGTTACCTGATTTTCTGGCCGTGACTGGATGGTGAGGAAGAAACAGACTCAGAAGATGAAAGCGGATATGGCTTTGAAATAGGAGAGAGCACCTTGTCAACACTCTGCTGTGAAGAGGTAAGGTTCAAGTGACTGGTGTCTGCAGAATAAAAATCCCACAATTAGTATTAGCCAGTTATCTGTCCTACCATTTCTCAGACAAGGCTGCACATGCATCATTGAACCGTGCAGACACCATCACTATAAGACAACTAACATTCAGATCTTAACCTGACTTCTTGTGCTGGTAATCTCTTTATTTTGGGTTTGTTTGGTTTAGTTTTCCTGTGGGCAATTCTCCTTTACAGGCCTTCACCATCATAATCTTACTCCTTACAAAGCCATGATTTTCATCACCCATAGCCCTGTGCTCCCCACAAACTGCAGCCCCTCTGCAAAACACCAAAGAATTTCTCCCCTGCTGGTCACTAGAGGAAGCAGTTATGGACCCAGATTTCAAGTTAAGGATGTGCCTACTAGCCCGCAAAAGATAATTCTTGTGGCCTCTCAAAGGCGATGCTTCATTAGGAAATTAAACCTGAAAGGTTTTTTCTACAGGTTTGTGAAAATAGGTGATGAAGGAAGGAGGAAAATCTTTGAAGGTTTTATCCTCTTATCAACAGCTGTAAAGTCAGCACAGAAGGAAAGAGAGAGTGTAACTAGACAGTCTTGAGTTTCCTCAGAAACCAAGGTAAAAACCAAAATCTTAAAATCAAAAAACTTAAAAAGGCTTTTAATCAAATTTGCAAAGTCCAGCGCTTTGGTTAAATTTTACTTTGCATTTTCAATTCTCCTTTGCAATTCCAATTTTCCTTTATTGTGCAGCTGTACAGGTCTTTCATTACTAGACTATGAATTATTACTTTTCCCATAGGATACGATATTCACTCAGTAGGCAGGTACTGTTTTCTTTTTCTTCTCTTCATTAACTAAATAACTTTTACAGTAGTCAGTGCTAATTTGGCTCAAGAAATAGATAAAAAGCCATTATTAACACTCCTATACTTGAAGTCCTTTCAGATGGTTGTATAGAAGTGGACCCAACTCACGGTGCACATCCCACTGCAGAAGTCAGGATGCTTCAGACTAGGTGTTGCCCATGTATTTTTACCTCCAGACAGCCCCTATGCCCACGCACCACAGATGAACACCCTCTAGGGAAGCTGAGCACTAATAGAACAGGCCCCAGCAGTTACGTCATACTCATGTATCAGAAGTATCTGTTAGTGGTGGAAACCCTCAGCTCACCCACATCCAAACTTTTATAAAATAACTTGTCAAACTTTCATGTACAGAACAAATGGACAAGAACAGCATGCAGTACCTATGCATGTAAGTACTTAGTGCCTCCTCAGTGCAACACATACTGCCTGTCAGAAGACAGACTGCACACCAGCCATCTCATACCATAATCTACTACAACCTACTATCACTTTGAAATGATGTAGGTTTGAATTTACTGATTTTCTACTAGAAGACAAACACCTGAGGAGTTTGGCTCACAGTTTGCTATGTGCAAGACACACCAACCTTGCTCTTTCTCATCAGAAGGTATGAAGCTTGATCAAGTAATGATTAAGGTGAAAAGTACTGATCAAGTAATAAGATGACAATCTGAATTTTCTCCTCAGAAACTATTTGTTAATCTGTGTTACTGCCCACAGATTGCAGACAGTAAGCAGGTGAAAGCAGAAAAGGACCCTCTCCTACTTTTAGTAGATTTTTACAGGAGGACACACTTCTTCCTTTCATCCTTCAAAGATAGGTCCTCCCGACCATGAAGTTTTATTTCTGAATCTCCATTTGCTGCCACTGGAACAATAACTTCCACAACTTACTCATGGTATAACAAAGTACTTACTTCTCTTTCAATTTCACAAGATGGTAGGGTCTGTGAAGGAGCGGTTAACTTACTTGTTTTCACCTTTTCTACACCACTCATTGCCTTCCAGATTTTCCACAGCCCACCTCAGCCAACTCTTTTTCCAAACTAAGCTGCCTTTCTTGTATTTAACCTTCCTTCACGCAGAAGCTGTTCAGTATCTTTTTTTGGTTTTGTTAGTATCTCTTTTTCACATCCCATTAAATCCACTTTGGGCTAGGGCAACAAGAACTGCGTGACTTGAGAAGCAGACGTACAGCAGATTTGACACAACGTACTGTTAATTTTCAATTCTTTTCTATTTTGTTTGCTTTTATGAATACTGCCCCTTTAAAAACATGACTTAATAATTACTAGGCACTGTCAAATTAATAGCAAGTTACAATTCTCCAAACATTAATCCCTTCCCCCTTAAAACTGCTCAGGAATATTTGATAAAGATGTCACAGCAAAAAGAACAAACAAAATCACATCTGGACTTTTCAGATGGGAAAAAATTTAAGAGAAGCCAGATGAAGCAGTCTTTTGCTGCACATGTTAACTACAGTGTTAAATGAAAGTATAGGAATACAGAGGGAAGGTTATTAAAACTAGGAAGTTACAAGTAATGTTGCAAAGTAGTTACACTTGATTGCTAGTTTTGAACGAAACTCTGCATATCTATAAAGTATAACATATAAAGTTACACCTGCAGTGAACTACATGGCGTAATCTTCTCTTAAACCTACCTGAAGTACAGTATGTTTAGCCTCCCTCAATCTATTTCTCCAGTATCTGTTTCCATGAGGAAGTCACACTCCAAGGAGCTAGCATATTTTGTTTCTGACTTCTCCTGCCTCTTAGCAGTTAACAAGTAAGTGAAAGACTAACACTGCTAAATCTTTCTCTTCCCATAGCGCAAGAGGAACAATAAGGAAAAGTCCAATACCACACGACATTAACAATCACAGAATCATAGTCTGGATTGGAAGGAACCTTTAAAGGTCTTCTAGTTCCAATCCCCTGGCGATCAGCAGGGACATCTTCAACCAGATCAGTTGCTCAGAGCCCCATCCAACCTGACCTCGAATGTTTTCAGGGATGGGTCATCCACCCCATCTCTGGGCAACCTGTTCCAGAGTTTCACTACCCTCACTGTCAAAACTTTCTTCCTTGTATCTAGTCTAAACCCTCTTTCAGCTTAAAGCCCCTTGTCCTATTGCAACAGGCCCTGCTAAGAAGTTTACCCTCATCTCCCGTATAATCTCCCTTTAAGTACTGAAAGGCCACAATAAGGTCTCCCCAGAGCCTTCTCTTCTCCAAGCTGAACAACCCCAGCTCTCAGCCTGCCCTCATTGTGACTTACCATCTGAAACTTTCTTGTTACCGAGATCTCTTTCCACTTTGGAAACAGGAGTAGAAGAAAGGCATCTTGAAACAGACGTTCTTCTGTGTGGTGGAGTTAAGGGATTCTTAAAGACATCGACCGACCCAGTTCTTTTGATGTCTTTTTCACCTCTTGGACTGCTCAGAGGGGAATGCTGGGACCTAGGATTATCCTCAAGAACTTCATGCTGGGCAGACAAGGGTGGTCTATTGACAGCACACTGTAGGAGTAAAGGAGACTCCATTTTTCTCAGTGTTCTGCTTGCAGCTGCATCCTGCACGACACTGCGTCGGTAGTTCCTGTAGGCTTCTTCCAAACACTCTGCCTCTTTTTCTAGTTCTTTTATTCTAGCCCGGGTTTGTGCCATACACTCCAGGTCAGAATCTGTAGAAGCACTGCATGGCTGTAGCTGCTGCCAATAGCCAGCTCTTGGAACAGCATTTACCTTCATGGCATCAGTCAAAACCTGATTCTTCAGGAATGCACTATCCACATAAATATCATGAGGTACAGCTCTGTCACCAGTGAAGTCAAGGACAGAGCGATCAACAAGTGAAGGCTTTGGATTCCGATACACTTCATTTTCCAGAGCTAAATGATAGCAATGAAAGCGAGTGACAGTAAACAGTGAGAGGAGACGATAACAAAAGTCAAACATGGCATTCAAATTCCAATTTGATCAAAATTACTTTTACATGGAATTGACTTAATTTTGAGAATTTAATGAGTTGATTTAAATGTATTTTTAATGTAGCTGAACAGCTGCAAATAATAACTGATTTTTTTTTTAATATATAATTCTTCCACGTAAAACTACCTAAAGTGTGCACTCTACACTGTTATTTCTTAAATTATGCTTAAATGAAAAATAAAAATGAAAATGTCACCACTTTGGACACATAAAATCCAATCATGCTGTTAAAGGGTGAGGGATACAGGGCAGGCAACAAGTCTTAACAGTTTCCTTCTATTTAGATAAGAAAAAAAAAAAAAAAAAAAGAGTGGAGAAAACCAACACAGTAAATAGATAATGTTGCTTTGAGTTTGTTTGTTTGTGGGCGTTTTTAATTATTTCTCCATAACTGTCAGTTAAATGGAACGTTCTGGGGCTGTCTGCTACCTGGCTTGCACTTCTACACTTCAGCAAGCTCAAAAGACCAATCTATCGGGCTGTATTTTTCTCAGTAAATTAACAGCTTTGGTTTTATTCTACATAAATGGTTCTTCAATGACATCCTTAACTCTGATGCAAAATAAAAGTCTCTTCAGTACCTTCAGACATTTAATTAAAATTTATACTTGCTATTTTGACACTAACAAATTTCCAGTTCCCAAATGGTACCAATACTTGTACCATATACAAAAATGCACATGTTGGTCTAGCAAATAATATAAAGTATGGATATACCTAACTGTGGTGCAATCATTGAAGAATTTTAAAATTAAATATACATCCCAAAATTGTATTTGCCATACTTGATATTAGCAATTTGGCATAGGCATCTTTAGAACTGGCATTTCTTCAGCAGAATGAATTGCTTTAGGCAATTTAGGCTTTCACCTCTCTCTTTCTAATGCCCACAGAAGGTGGCATAAGTGATTAGCCTTGACAACAACTGCTCAAAAGTGTGATTTAAATTTGGGAGGTATGTAATACAGTTTCAAATTGGTTATTCTTATTACGAACATTCAAGAATCAAAACGCACTAAAACACAACTTGCCTCCTGGAAAACAGTTATTATGTTAAAAACAAACATTAATGCCTTTATGCTGAGGAAAAACAAGAAAAACATGCAAGTATTCAAGGAGGAATGTTTTTCCTTCTTCCTGTATGTATGTTTTCCATTTGTAGTAAGTGTACTTTTTAAATTGGACTTTTAAATAGATTTTTATTTTAAACTTGAAATCCACTCACTGGTGTTGTATTAGTTCTATGTAACTGCAGGTTCTTTTGGAAGAAGCTTTTTGAAAATTCTTACACTGGTTAGGTAAGTGAACTTCTCATAAAGGACTGCTCTGGTGTAAGACACAAACCTGCCTGTGTTTGTTTCACCTGCAGTTTCAGTTCTTCAACCTGCACATTTAACTTCCTGACAGTAGTTTCAGAGTCTAACAGCTGGGCCTTTAATTGAGCACAACGCTCAACCTATAGGAAATTAAGAGAAAAACAAAATCAGTATAATTCAAACAAAAAGAGTAATCTCAACTGTCTGAATACTAATTCCTAAATGTTCTTCAGGTCCAGTCAAACCACATACACATAGTATCCTACTGAAAGTCAGTGCTGGCAACTTAATGACTTGAAAAGACTTAGTTTGGTTATGTTTGTTTGGTTGGGGTTTTTGGGGTCATTTTTTGGTGATGTTTGGTTTGTTTTCTTTAGAGTTGCTTACATAAAAATAAACAGAGCATAAAAAAAAACCCCAAAATATAAACGGCCTGTACAGGTACATAGATAAATATGAACAAGATGACAGGAAGAAGAAAGAATTAAAATTATTTAGAAAGAATAATTTACCTCACTTTGTAGCTGCTTTTCCAAAGTCTGCCTGTAACTTTCAAATTCATCCAGTGCCAGCTTCTTAGAATGTTCCACTCTCCTCAGCTCCACTTGGCAGGCCAGATGCTCTGCTGAGGGCTGGGACAGCTCTACCCAGAAAGAGACATACTAGACAGTCAGCTGTAAAATAGTTAAGTGCGTACTTTTCTACACGATACTCCCTTCAAAATGTCAAGCTGATTTGTTTTTAGGAACATAACAAAGCTTTGTTTGAATAAAATACTTAGGGATCTTTTCTCTTCCTTTTACAAAGGATGGAATCTTTTGTTGGTGTGGTCATCTAAGAACTAGACCCAGAATGTCCTATTCTGGAAGAAAAATGTACATCATTACCTTACATAAGTGGGTGTATATGTCTATCATCCCATAACCTCAAATGCACATAAAAAACAATTGGCATTTTATAACTACAGTCAGGTAAGCAATTCAAAATAACAATGCAATGTTCTTTTACTACTATTAATTATACTAATGCTATGGTTAGAAATATTGCACTGCTTTTCTGAAAGGGTGAAAGGGATATTCTTCATATTATAGCCAACACTTAATTCAGGATTTCTACTGTACAGGCATATTAAAGAAAATAAACTTAAATATCAAGGACTGTTTCATTTTACTCAAACATTAGCTGGGATTTATTGCAAACACTAGTAAACCTAATACAACCAATGGATTGTAATGAAAACTATTTCTAAACAAATACTTGTAGGGAAACATAAACAAGAAAATTACTAAATCAGTCACACTGACTGTCTCGAAGATGCTGATTTTCACTGCGAGTCTCATCCAGCTGTTGCCTAAGGAGTTTATTCTGCACTTGGAGCTCCAATTTCTCTTCCTTCAGCAAAGGATAGTCTGACAACTCTTTGAGTTTTTCTGTCAACAACTGATTCTGTTTATTCAGCAACAGAACCTGGGCCGTCACTGACTCTAAATCCAGCTGCAGACAAAGAACAGTTTAGAAGCTTATGAACTGCTGTACTACTTAAGAATTACTTTTATTTCACATTTTCTTTTTTCAATATAGCTCAAATCCACTAACTATAATACAGCTTCTTTAAATTCATGTTTACAGTTACCTCAAGCTCTTTTGTGCGTGATATAGCTTGCTTGAGCTCTTCTTTTTTGGAATTAACAGCAATGGCTTCTTCATGCAAAAGCAAAGCTTTCTCTGTAGGGAGGATTACAAATGCTGAATTAAAATTAGTAGAGCATTACAGTAAAAAAACTGTGTCAGCAAAAAGAGTTTAAGCTGCTAAGCCCAACATTCAATTTAATTCAACACGACTGTATGTTATACACACTCCTTCAAAATTAAGTAAATCACAGTGTGAATATATTCATATGCATACATATACTCCTTTAGAATTAAGCAAATCAAATTCATATGCACATGATATACCATTTCTTTCACATGCCCCTAAATTAAAAGTCTAAACATGTAATCTGTCCCAGCTCTCTTCCCCAAGCTTCAATTAAACATCTTGTGCACAATAAATGTAGAAGCTGGCAACCATTCAAGGGTATGGTACCAGACTGTACAAGGGTTCAATTAGAGAATGAATGAGCTAGCAGGACTTCAGAAGGAGATGGGAAACTGAAAAAGCACGGATGCTTTGCAGCCTCTGTGTGAAGCAACAGCTCACAGTTCCCACTGCATTCTGAACAGCAAGGAATTGCTGACCTGTCACTGGAACCTGCTACATGTTTTCAAAATCTATTTTGATGGCTTTTCTGTCAGTTATCCCACTGTTACTGAACACTGAGACTGCTCAGTAACAACAGTATTTCAATACCTATTAGTAAAAGCTCTAGAGATAAAATAGCAACTTTACTAATCTGAGAGAGCTCATTACCTTTATTTTTTTTTTCATCTTCAGTAACTTTATTGGTTCTGGCTATATATTCTTCTTTTAATTCAAGCTGATATCTAAAAGTAAAAAGAATTATGTATTCCAATTTGCCCAGGGGGCTTGTGGAGTCTCCCTCTCTGAAGACATTAAAAATATGCCTGGACATGTTCCCGTGTAACCTGCTCTAGGTGGCCCCATACTGGCAGGGGGATTGGACTAGATGATCTTCAGAGGTACCTTCCAACCCTAGTGATTCTGTGATTCCCAAAGTATGTGTGTACACACATGTGTGCATTTGTGTAAATTCCAGTTTTCTGAGACTAAATTACAATCACACAATTATTTATTGACAAAATCAGCTATTGAAGCCTCACTGAAACAGTTGGAAAGGGCCCTGCCAATCACCTCGTTCAACCACCTGCCAAAAAGTAAGAGTTCCACCAACTCTAGAGCAGGTCACCTGTGGCTCTTCCTACCAAAGTCTTAAAAAAATCTCAAAGAATGTATATCCTATCACCTCCCTGGGTGACCTGTGCCAATGCTGCACTATCCTCCCAGGAATTTTTTTTCCTCATGTCCAAGCTGAATCTCCCAAGACACAATTTACAGTCCCTGCCATATGAATTCAGAAGTCACATCTGATAGTTCCAGTACTATCCTGCCAGACTTTTAGTAGACCACCTCCACTTTCCTCATGACTTTCTTGAACTGGGGAGCACAATCCTGGGCATGGTATTTCTAGCACAGACTTCACCAATACCTGAAAGGTATGCTCACTGCAACACCTCAAAAGCAGTCACACATGATGTCTTAAGCTTTCAAAGAGCATTTCTAAGCAAATTGTTTGAAACCATGTTCAAGCAGATGGTAATCAATATAACAGGGTGATCTATATCAGAGAATCCCTCTCCAAAAATGGGGATGGGTTAAGAGCCAATCTGTCTGTACAGTGAGCTAGTGTGCCTTTCACCCTTTTTCCAAGAAGCCTATAATCTCTCTTTAATGCTAATTTCTTCCCATATCTTCTCTGCATTTGTACAATGATCAGTTGTTTTAAGTACGGTTAAAAGAAGTCACTAATACTGCTTCAAATCCTTCTGTCTAAACATGCAACTAATGTCACATCTCTTTCCCAGATAGCAACACAGAATTTAAACTGCAACATAATGCAGTCTCTAATAAAGAGAATTATTTCCTATAGCAAGCTTTTTCTGAACCTGATAGAACATTTTGTTTTAATAGCAAAGAGCTAAGCTAAGAAAAAATTTAAGCTGATTAAAACAAAAACGACTGCCTTTTTCAAAGTCCTTGCTTTGTTATACTTGTCAAAAGAAATCCTACAGAATTTATTATTCTGTTTTCACAAGAAGTAGCATGTGTCCTATTAGAAACAAAAGAAAAAATTACTTTAAGAGGTCTGTCTTAAGCTTTTGGTCATACGTGTCCTCTATGTTCTTCACAGCAACCTCCCGACGTCGAAGTGCATCATCAATAGCTTTATTTTTCTCTTCCTGAAGTTTCTGAGAGCTGAAATATCCATAAATATGCAGACAATGACCAGTTATAGAGCCAAAACTAGTTTTGGTTTTTGTTTTGATTTGGTTTGGTTTTTTTAATAACACTTAGAGACATCAAAGGGTAATGCGCTTGCTTGGAACATTGTAGCAATTTAAAATTATCATCAGAATCTGTCACTGTAATTCATTAAGAACAAGGAGATGAGACAGAAATTAAATTGCCCTATTTAAAATCCAGTACCAACCAATTATGCAGCTAACTCAGGTTAACCCTAACTCAGTTTCCCACACCAGAAATGCTTCAGAGGAGATAGTGCTAAGCATGATATTCCACCAGCACCCTCTGCTGGGTTGTTAAAAAAACCCAAGTTTCTGTTAGCAGGATGCTCATTTTGCTATAAAAGCCAGATGACAAAGTAATGACATCAAGTAGTATAGAAAACCTGTCTACAAACGGTTATATTTTTTATTTAACCAAAAAAAAAATGATCTTACTAAGGACAAGTTAAAAAAACAAACAACCAACCAAACAACAAATCAAACAAAAAAAACCCAGTAAGGATATTTTGCTTCTAAATTTTTCCAAAGAAGCAAAATATCATATATATGCTACATGAATGTTATGGTTACATACTGTGTTGGTTTTGTTGTTTGGTTTTTTTTAATTTAAGCACTTCAAAACGAACATCTGGCTCATTGCCTCCAATGTGATGCTGCACTGGTTTGGTTGGATGAGGTGGCATATTAAAAAACCCTAAATCATCTTTTTTTTTTTTTTATGGAGTATCCCTGCTAACAGAGACAGTACACAATACTGCTCAAAATACAGAACATAACTTCTGGGATATATAATCTATTTCAATGTCACAGAAGTAGCAACATCTTGAAGCATGCTTTCCAGAAAAAGGACAATAGCATCATTTAGCATTATATATGCCTTTCAGCAACTTACACTTCAAATGCCTCAATTCTTTGCTTCAGTTCTGCCTCTCTGGTCCTTACGACTTCAATATCTTTCAGTAGACTTTGTCTCTGAGCATACACTTCCTTTGCTTCTATCTAAATCAGAAAATATTATTTCTATTTTTACTTCATACTTTATACAGGTATTTACTGTTTAACACATTCAAACTTTCAAAGATATCCTTCAGGAATTGGTCTTACTCCAATAAATATTATTTATATAGTCATAATTTAAAGTAAGATCCAGGATCAATTGTAATTTTTTTTTAATTCCTTATCTGCTTTTATCCTGAATAAAAATGGTTTGGATGGAGTCATTGCAGTCTATCTGTAAACACTTTCCTTTAAGAAATAGATTAAAACTTCTATAAAAGAAAAAAAAATTAAAAAAATTACAATGATTAATATGTTCAAAACACTTGAATTTTTTTAAATAAACAATAGTTTTGTATGCGCCTCATAAAAACAAAATTGAAAAAGCAAATGCCAAAATGCCCCGATAAAGCATGATTTAAAACTGAAACTGAGTAAACCAGCAGTCTTTCCATTTTTGTCATTTAATTTACAGAAATCAAACAAATTGGAAAACGGATTCTCCAAGTGATGAACATGTTAATACCAAACTCCACATATCTTCTTAGCACACAAGTCATTATTTCTTTCCAAAGAAATAATAAGTGCCTAAGAAGAATAAAATTATGATTTTGCCATATGGGTGGTCATATCAAGTTTGCAGCCACGGGCATTTGACAATGCTGAAAGACTTAGCTGCTGCTTCTGGTGCAAAAACAGAGCAGTTTGTCAAGACATACTGCCTGGGCTTAAAGTTACCTTAGTAAAAGGTTAAATGACTTTCTACCTTTAGTTTAAATATACTTCAACTCAGCAGAGCTTCTGGTCTCTGTTAAAGAGTCTCCAGGTAAATGAAGTGAGTTGCACCAACAAGACCAACCAGATATTCATACACAATACTAGACAAATATGTTGACCTAGTAATCTTTTCTTTTTGTTTTAATTACTGAATTAATTTCATGCTCACAGAAGAACATTGACAGCATAAAACAGGTGGTCTTCTTGTAAACTTCCAAGGACATAACCATGAAAACAATTCGTATCATAGTGATGTTTAATTTTTAGATTGGAAGGAGGGCAATGGTAGATACCATCTACATAGATAATAATATATAGAGAGACCTGCATGATTGCTTTGCTAACTAATACCATGCTCCCATGGGGGGGGGAACCCAAAACAAAACCAAAACCAAACAAAAAAAACCACACCACCACAACAGAGCAAAAACGTGGTTAGCAGTTGCGGATGGCTATAATTTGCATAGAGAGGTCTACTGCTGAGACCAGGGAAATGGCTAGGCAAACAGAAAACAGAACAGCAATTAAACTATTCCTCCAATAACTGAAAGGTAATAGAAATTGGGAGAAGACATTTAGAACTATATACAAATTATTGTGTGCTGCAGTAACAGTTACTGCTCTGTCAAAACACCAAGAGTTAACAGCCCGAAAGAGGAACTCATTAAGAAAAAGTGTTCAAAAAACCAAAATGAGATGACAGTTCATAGTAAAGAGAGTGGCTATTAATAATATACAACATATAATGACACAGAGAAATGGCATATGCATACCATACAGTCTACATATTCCATTTAGTTTAGTGTTCCTCTGAGCTAAAACAATTTATAGTACAACTAAAAGCAACATTCAACTTATTAAAACAGATTTAAAAGTATTTATTACATTTAAACCCTTCAATACTAACTTGCAGAACTGTTCCTTTTCCAACCTACACTCATTCTTGCAGTTGCTAAATGCATTCTCCTAATTATGAGAGTATAAGTAAATTCAAAGCTTTCACTAATAAGCCAACTAAGATCTGAAGGTAAACCTCCCAAAGATAAAAGGACAGGTTAAGCAACTCCTTGAATCATTTTGTACTAGATTAAGAAAAAAATATTTGGAACTTTACCTCTTGCTGCTTTTGAAGCCTCTCAATAGCATTCTTTTCACGAGAAATCAAGGCTTCAGCCTTTGCTTGATGTGCTCTCTCTAGCTCATGACGCAACTCAGAGATTTCTTTCTGGGTCTGCGCTTTCTCCTCCATCTTAATCTTTGCTATTTCAACTTCTTTAAAATGTTCTAGCTTTTACATAAAGAGGAAGACAGGGTTAAGTAGAACCATCTTCAAATTGACAGAGACAATCCCTCCTCAGACAATTCTAAATTTCACCTAGAAAGTCTTATTATGAAATGATAATTCAATGAAAATAAATTACTGTGATAAAAACATCTTAGCAGCACATACTATTTGCATGTATCACATACTTTTCATGCATTTATCTGGAATCCCAAAGCAGATCTTACACAAAACTAATAGCTTTAGGCAACAGCAGAACAGAGACCTATGAATTAAAACACACTGCAGGACTGGTACTCTGCTTGCAATTAAGGTATGGCCATACTCTTTAATTCCTTCTCTGACACCCTCTATTCTTGCCCCTTTCCCAAAGAACCACTTCTGACTGATTATGCAAGAAACGGCAGAAGCAAACCCACCGCAAATCGCTCAGGAACAACAGAAATTCATCTGGACACAAAAGAAATTCCGAACATGTCAAAAAAAAAAAAATATGCAGAACTCCACACAAAGAGGGTTACAGAAACAGAAGACCTGATTCACGGAGTTCTTAGCACAACAGAAAAAAAAATAAAAAAATAAATGCATACAAACAGGAAAACATGAATCTGGCAACTACACAGAAGAATTGTAGGGAACATGCGTCCGTACAATGTGTGAAGTGCAGTATGCGCAAGAAAAAAAATGTTTATTAAGAATTATAATAAAAAAATGGAAGTAAATGGAAAGCAAACATACAAGATAAAAAGACGAGAAATAACAAAAGAATAAAAAGAGAATGACAGAAAAATTATGAGACTGAAGAAAACAAGGTTAAAGAGAGGAAAAAGCATAGTAGGAATGTCTAATCTGTGAGCATAAAATTTGTGAAAAAAAGAAATGGTGAGACAGTACAGTTTCACTTGTACACACACAAACTGGTTTAGAAACGTATTACAGTAATTCACATCACACTGCTAAGGAATCTGTGTAAAGGTAATTGAATTTAGAAATTATGTATAACTGGTTAAGATTCCAGTCTCCTTTGTTTCAACTACTTTGCTTAAACAAACTTAATGACACACAAATTAACATGTTTTACATGCTGAAAAGACAGTGCCAGTTGGGGAATAAAGACCAAAGGGAACAGGAAGTTTTAACTGCCCATCCTTCTACTAGTCGAGCTGAATAAATACGACGCATCTGGTTTCATCAAACAGTTTATATGCAGATGAATACCTTTAAAAGTGTATCTAGGAATTGTAACTTATTACCAGAGTATCATTTCTATATCCAAATAGACTATTAATCTTGACAGAAATTACTGGGAAAAAATACCACATTTGAATGAACTAGAGTTAATTTAATTTTTTTCTAAGCAAACAAAGTATTTATTTTGACAGAAATTTAAGGGGAAAAAAATCCATATTTAAATTAATTGCAGTATATTCTTCTGCTCCATTTTTCAGACATAAGGATTATTGAGGGTTTATGTGGCAAAAAAATTAATTTTATTCACAAAATAAAGAGAAATTCTCTAAAAGAGCTGTCTTCAATTTCAGAAATTAAAAAAAAACAGAATTCATAATAGTGTCTCTTATGATTTTAGTGTTTCTGTGTAATGTTTTGAAATAGTATGTAAATTCTCATCACTATTAAAAATCAATTATCTGTCAAGCTACACAGCAGCAATTCACACCTCTCAGTTGCTATGCATTACACTGAAATTCAAGCTTCAAAATCTTAACTGGGAAGGAAAATTAATAGTTTAACTAAGCAGAGTAAACATGTCTCTATAAAACAAAATCATCAAAGAGCAAATATAATTTACCAAATTACAACAATCAAAATAAGAAGTTGTGTTACAAATTAACATCAGAACAAAAAGCTTAACATTCTGTGCACATTCAAAAAAAAGGAACGGAAAATATACATATGCAATGTCATCAAAATAACAATTGATATTGGATTAACTTAGCCTTTTGTGTTTGTTGCAACTCACTATTAGATTTCTTCTTTCAAATTACACTAAGCATTAAAACTTTGTAATGTGCAAAGTCAAAATTAACAAATGTCTCTCAAATTCAATGACCAGAGTTATACCTTTTGACACATTTCTGCTTGAAACTGCTTCTCTATTTCTTTTCTATATTCATGAAGTTTAGCTTCTAAAGATTCGTATTTCTGATGCCAGGGATAAGAGTCTGCAAACTCTTCATCAATCAGCTGAAGCTTCTCAGCTACAAAAAGAGCAACACATCTATCATAACTTAAGACACCATAGTTATCTTGCCAAAGACTGTAGGAACCTGTCTCTCTGTAGGAAGTTCCTTAGTTTACCTAAATAGCATTGTCATAGAAAGACAAACCTGTGTGCTACTGAAGCAGAGGCAGCAAAGAAACACCATTTATCAGCTTTGTGCCACAAAACACTTATATTGGAGGAGGCACTTTGCTGTGTAAGCACTATTTGTGCTATTATTACATAGTCATTCATTCTCTTTGTCATGGATGGACAAGAATTTTCTTCTGCATGCAAAGTTAAGGTGGTTTTTACTACTAATAAGCATGCATATATATCCTAATAGCATGCAATACACAAGAACTCCCAATATATGCCTATCACTGAAACACGACTGTAGGAAGAGAAGAAAAACACTCATTTGCAATTATGTTTTTCAGAACATAACGCAGCACATAACACTTATAATCTATCTAAGATATTACAGGTTTTAGGTAAATGCCTAAGAAAACATTTGAGTGATTAAAAAAATAATAATTGTTACAGGACTTTGGCCTTATTTTAAGAAAGGTTAGAAAATCAACATATTAGTGACAGGTATGACTTTTACTTATAACTACTTCAGGCTGCATTTGAGTAAGCGATGAATGAATATAATTAACAGAATGCCATTAATAGAACCATGCCAAGTGCAAGGTTCTACACCTGGGTCACAGCAATCCCAGGCACAGCTACAGGCTGGGCAGAGAAGAGATTCAGAGCAGCCCTGCGGAGAAGGACTTGGGGGTGTTGGGGGATGAGAAAATGAACATGAGCCGGCTTCAGTGTGCGCTTGCAGCCCAGAAAGCCAACCCTGGGCTGCATCAAAAACAGCGTGACCAGCAGGTCGAAGGTGATCCTGCCACTCTACTCTGTTGTCATGAGACCTCACTTGGAGTATTGTGTGCAGTTCTGGTGTCCTCAACATAAAAAGGACATGGAACTGTTGGAACAAGTCCAGAGGAGGGCCACGAGGATGATCAGGGGACTGGAGCACCTCCTGTATGAAGATAGGCTGAGAAAGTTTGGGCTGTTAAGCCTGGAGAAGAGAAGGCTGCGTGGAGACCTCAGAGCAGCCTTCCAGTATCTGAAGGGGGCCTACAAGGATGCTGGGGAGGGACTATTCACCAGGGACTGTAGTGACAGGACAAGTGGTAATGGGTTCAAACTTAAACAAGGGAAGTTTAGTTTGGATATAAGGAAGAAATTCTTTACTGAGAGGGTGGTGAGGCACTGGAATGGGCTGCCCAGGGAAGTTGTGAATGCTCCATCCCTGGAGGTGTTCAAGGCCAGGTTGGACGAAGCCTTGGGTGGCATGGTTTAGTGAGGGGTGTCCCTGTCCATGGCAGGGGGGTTGAAACTAGATGGTCCTTTCCAACCCTAACTATTCTATGATTCTATGATCAATATGAAATATCTGGGGAGACTTGTGTATAGAATCTTACCAAAACTTACCAAGAGATTCTCTGTAAGGAGGCACTGAGTTTGTCTGAGTTTCTGTGTCATGAGTTTCCTTGCTTAGATGATGCTCTGTAAGCCCAGTTAAAATCTGCATGAGAAAACCTGTCAAGATCCAATATATTAGTTAGGCCTGACTTCATACCAAAACTGAATTTGAGACTGTAATTAATGAAACCACCATAATCATACAACCAAACCTATTCAATTTATGGAAAGAACCAAGTATTTAAGTAAAAAGCAATACTAGTAAGATCTTAAGATTTTGTTATAAGCATAATCCAGTCCACCTCACGCTGTAAAAGTTGTCCTTTTCCAATTTTTCCCTTCACTCATGTCTCTGCCTCTGATTTCCGACGTCATTTGAGAGAGGAGATTTTTACTACTTTAATTATGAGGTCACTATGTAACAGGGTTTCTGCAGTTCAAGATACCTTAGGCTGTACAATATAGCTAGATTTCATCATACAAACATAGGAATTATTTCTTATATAAAACAATGTAAAGTAAATTAAATCTTTAACTAGCTTTTGAAGTACATTAGCAAGCTAATAAAAGCAGTTACAAACACAATCCAAAGTCTGAGTTTGCCAAGTTACCATGAAGAGCTTCAAGAGCATTATATTTCATATCTGATTACAGACGTTTTCCATATATCTACCCAAGTCATCTATTTTGTAGGTGAATGTTAAGATTTAATTCACACCACAAACGGCAGCTGGATAATCCTGAAATATAATACTCATCATCCTGGTGTACTGCAAGTTTCAAAATCTGACTGAATCCACATTATTCCATAGCAACATACACTCAAGAAATCTGAATTTCTATTGCTTGCATCTTAATAAAAAGGAAGCTGATACAATTATCCTTGTCTCCATCATGTAGAAACATCTTGTACCTTTATTCTCCTTCCGAGTTTCTGAAGTCTGCAAAAAATAAAAGATGTTTTAGACAGTCTATTTCATCACCACTGTAATTTAAGCTTATTTTCAAAAGCAAAATAACTTTACCAGTGATTTGTAAAGACTGGACTTTGGATTGATCCTCATAAATTGGAGAAAATCTTGCACAGTCCACAGCTTTGGGGGGTGGGGAAGGGGAAGGAGGAGAGAAAGAGGAGATGGTAATTTAGAAAAGGTTAAAGGTTAACCAATTTAAAATAATTTCAAATACATAATAGGCACTGTTTTATATTTGTAGAATGTTTTCCATTCAAAAAAGACCTATTTATCACCTTGTAAAACAATTTTCAGTGGCCTGCTGTTCTGGTACTTCATTTACTTATTTCCACTACCCAAGACATACAGCAGTCAGCATGTAGTTACATGATCAACTGAAGCTGTTAAAAGAGAGAGTTCAGTTTCCTCCCCACCCTGAATACATGCTTTTGCTATTCTTCTTGCCCCTTTTCTTGATTTATCACACCAGTCAGATGAGCTCACTAACCACTCATCAGGTCAAAAAATTAATCTTCAGTTAGAAACAGCTTCACCCCATCACATACTCATAGAGAAGAAACAGAGAGAGGGCAGGGACTGTACTTTTCAGCCACAGATTCTAGGCAAAACAGCTTAAACTGATCATGAACCACATTTTCAGGGAACTGAACGGCCAAACAAGAGGTTAGCTTTAGTAGGGATCAGTTCTCCAAGAGCTCTGTCACACACTCAGTCATGTCAGACTGCAGCTATGGGTGAAGCAAGTGCAATTTTAAGACTTGTGCTGTCTCTCTCCAGAACAGCATCATTACTTTATTGCCAGCATTTACGAAAACAGCCCTGAATAAAGAAATCCCTTATGGACATGATCAGAAGCTGCACTTGTGTTTGCATTTCACTATCATAAAAAAAGATTTAATTTTTTTTTTTTAATTTTGTTGGAATATGACAACCCCTAGAAAGCAAAGCTTACAGAAGTCTTAGAAGAGGTAAATTACTGAACTTACCTTCTTCTTTTCTAATCCACTTTCTGGAAAGAAAACAGAAAGTGAATACTCATAGCCACATCTTTGTAGATGATCTGCTACCAGACTGTTAGAAGCTGTGATCAAAAGTGAACTCCCTTCACTTGGAACAGCCTGTGGCTGAAGTTCTCCACTTAAAATTGGGTGCATTAGTTCATGGATTAGCTGGTTTCGGAGCTGTGTCTGATATAGAAAAGACATTATAACCTCAGTTTACAAGTTATTAAATAAGTTTTTACTTTTCCAAATTCACAGTGAGTCTCATATTACTTGTACAAGTTACATTACAACCTATGTAACAGAAATGGGCAGACCAGCGTTGATAAAATGCAGAATAGTGCTTGGGACACTTTGCCTTTCTTCAAAATATTCTAGCGGTGGCTACAGTGAAGTTTTACTTCCCCTCACAATGTATCAAATGTAGAACTGAAAAGAAGTATTGTTTTGTCAAGAACTCACATAACCTCCACTCTAGTACCCCCAGCTTCAGTTTTACATCACTGCCTTTCTGTTCTCCTTCTCACTGGCTTAAATAAAGCCTGCCTGATGTGGGCTCAATTTCAGGTGTCCCTGGAAAACTCACTAGTACTATTCTGAGTCTCATATTGAGAAGCTGCCAATATCATCACAAAAGCAGATGGGAAAATAAACAGGAAATTCAATGTCTTTAACACAAATTTTACAGGGAAGCAAGAGTACTAGTTTAAAAACCCTACAGGCACTAATAACAATTAAATAGCATTTTCTATTCATTATTTGCATTCTATAAAATTACAATAGAACAAAAAAAAGTAATAAGGAATCAAAAAGTCTCCCTCCTACAAAAGGAAGATGTATGATTTTTATTATATAATTACTGAAATTGTTCACAGTGTAGTAGAAGATTACAACAGAAACAGAATTTTAAGCTTCCAACAGCAAGTACGCAACAGTGACAAAGATGATGAAAGAAGTAGCGTCTTACAAAAACAGGACAAAATACTTACCAAAACTTAAGAAATCTAAATCATTAGACCAGCCTGATATTTTAGCATGGCTGTCTACAGAAATTAGGCTGACAACAGAAATTAAGACAACTGAAAAATGTTTTCGTTATTAATTTCTGAACTTGTCCTGTTTCAGTCAACTTAGACAGAGATGATATTGTCTCAAAAACAACTGAGACCAGTAACATCTTACACATCTTGGGACAAAGCACAGGTGGAAAACATAGGGCTAAATCACCATACCTACTATGGGAAAGGAAGGCAGAAATCAGTTGTTTACATGTTGGCCATTCACCATGCCTACAGCTCCAGATCCACTCTGCCTCTTTCCAGCAGAGACAGACAGATAAGACCACAAGAAATTTGAGAGCATTCTCATTAGAAGATGTAAACCATAAGAATCCTTAAGAAATTAGTAAGAATCCGTAACTGTATTAATCCTGCAGCTCAGAAAAACTAAAACTGTATACCCTTCTATACAAGGAAAATGAAGCAGGAAAACAGACTTAAATAGCTTGCCACCTGACAGACTATCAGTTAAGCCAAACAAGACAAGAAATGGTTCAAGAACTGCAAGCTTTGGATGGAAATCACTGAGGGAAAAACAAGTTGCTCTGAAAAAGAGAATTATTGGCCATAAGATTATCAATGGTATTCTTAAAATACAGATTTTTTTTTTTTTAAACTTTAATGAATTTGACATAAAAAGCAGGAGCTAAAAATTTTGCTGGTGACGTAAAGATGCGTACAAAAGTACAGAAGACCAAGACTTAGAAAAAGGCAGTCAGATAATTTTTAAAGACTAGCCAACAACTGAAATTGCATTAAATACATTTCAGCATTTAAAGCCTGATACAAATTTCTGCTGTAACACAAGGGATTTCTTGTTTCGAAAAAGTGGGATGTGGTTGTAACAATCAAATAATGACAAACACTCTAAATGCAACATGCCTCAAGAAGAGATACATGCAGCCTTCCACAGACTCTTTCACAAAAATAAGAAAAAATTAACATAATTTTAAACTCTGTCTGGAAAGCTCATAACAATCACAATCTAATTCCTTTAAAACAAGGGTGAAAGACTTCAAAGTGATGCAGAGGACTGCTGGGGTAACTAGCAATGAGACTACTGCCCCTCGACTTGCTTAGCACTGTAGAACAGAATCCTGAAGCGACTGCTGCCTATAAATCATCAAAAAGAGTAAGAGCTATGTAAACTGAAGGATATTTTCAGCACAATATAAAGGCCAGAGCAACCATAAATAAACCCAGGCTACAAACCAGAACAAAGTTTCACTCTCGAGCACAACCATAGTCTAAAATATTCTCCTAAATAAGCAGACAGGAAGAAACCAGCGCAAATGATTCTATGACTCAAATAGTTTTAAAACAGAACTGTAGAATTTTAGGAGGATAATTCCTATAGTGTGCTTACTTACAGTAGATAACAGACTCTGTGCTCTATGAAATCCTTTCCAACCCTGTATTTCCATTTACTCCTCTCTTCCTTGCTTGACTTTTTTCGCCAAGCATGAAAATTCAAAGACCTGATATAGACCTTTAACCCTCCTGAAAAAGACTCAGGCTAATCCCCACAAAAAAAAGCTGAACACAAATTAGGCTGCGACAAAAAGAATACATTTGGGAAGAGGGTGAAACACATTTATTTAGCATGACTTTTACTGCTTTTAATGTTAAGCAGTACAGTGAATCACAGGCAGCACCTGCTGAGAATAAAACACACCTTAAGTGTGTCCAGTACACCTCGGTTCTTAAAAGTCTGATAGAGCCTTTTCCGGAGTTCATCCTGGGAAAGCGTCTCCTTTTCAACCGAAGCCATCCTGCCGTACAATACCAGGAAACAGAAACAAGGGAGAAAACACAAAGGCGCATTACTGACTCCCAGCTCGATCCACGGCCGGCGACCGCTTCACCTGCCCGGCCTCTCCCTCAAGCAGGCCCAGGCTTTGCCGGGCAGCCTCCCTCTACCCACGAGGAAAGCGGCCGGCCCCGGCCCGCTCCCGTGCGCTGCGCCTCGACCCTCCCGTTCCTGCCTGAGAAGCGGCGGCGAGCGACCCCCGTGTGGCGCCGGCAGCCCGTGCCACCGCGTTCCGGAAGCCGGTCAAGCAAAACGCCGCGACCCACCAGCTCCGACTGTGTGAGGGCTGCCTGCGTGACGCTGAGGCGTCACGGATGCGCCGGATGCTGAAAGAGCGCTTCCGGGAGGCCGTTTGGAGCGGTTGGAGCTCGATCGTCGCAGGGTAGGCGGTGGGCCCCTGCGGGCGTAGACAGCCCTTCTCCCCCGCCCCACTCTCCCTTCCTCTTTTTCACCCTCCCCCGCTGGTTCCGCTGACAGCTTCTGCGGCACCTGGCCCTTCCCCTGTGGACAACGGGTGAGGAGCGGGCCTCAGGGTGCTGGAACGCGGCGGCGGGGTGCACTGCCCCGGGTAGCTCTGGAGTCCCCGGGGATGGGGACTGCAAAGCCAGGTTGTGGGCCTTGAGCAACCTGATCTAGTGGAGGTGTCCCTGCCCGTGGGAAGGGTTTGGAACTGGATGAGCTTTAAGGTCCCTGCCAACCCAACCGTTCTGTGCTTCTACGGAGCTGGGATATGGGACTCTGCCATCTGCCACCCCTTCTCTTTCTGCTGCGTGTTTATAGGGCCCCTGAGGGAGAGACAGGCGAGAAGAGTCTTCAGAGGCAGATGCACCACATTACTTCACGGGATCGTTGCTGTGCAAGTCATGGGGAGGGATGTCAGGGGATAGATCAGTGAGTTGTAGAGTAAGCGTTTTTAGGCAGTAGTAACGTAGCTTCACTTCCAGATGTTTCACTTCATAGGGATGTTTTCTCCCCTTATTTGAGTATAAATGGGCATACCTAGGAAAATGTTCACCTCTTTTTAGCCTATGGTAATTACGAATAGAAAGTATGTTGGCTGATTTTTAACAGCACTGTCACATGGATTAAGAGTTTGCCTGTAGACTCATCAGCATGTCTTTTTCTTGTAAGGAGCATTACTTTGGAAAATGTCCGGAAGCTTCTACTTTGTGATAGTTGGTCATCATGATAATCCCATATTTGAAATGGAATTTCTGCCTCCTGGAAAAGTGGAGTCCAAGGTGTGTTTTTTCCCCTGTGATACTCCTATGTTGTAGCTATGATGCTTTTTCTTTTATAACTTTATGCTGCGTTAGAAGTATGGCCAGCATTTTGTTTGAAGTGTTATTAGTGTCTGCTGTTTTCTGCTTTTTTACGGAAACTTTGTCATAGGGAGTAAACTCTGGCATTCTGGAGTGTCTTAGAAGTTCTTTGTCAGATCATACTAGTTCTTCATAAAACATGGTTTCCTTAAATATTTGATGCTGTATGATGAAGAATGTATGTGCTAGTCATGCTTGATCATTGCTCTTAGGGTGTAGAGCTTTTGTAATAGCTGTTTGTTATTTATGCTTGTGTCATTCTCTAAGGCCTCTGTAAATAGTTATAAGGTAAAGTGAGGAACATATGTTTGAAACCTCTGTTTAGTCCTTTATTTTTTATGCTATAAACCATCTTATGACTAATGGGATGATTAAAAAATATTTGCTTTTAAGTTAGAAAGGTTTAAAGCTTATATTGATAAATACAAGTTTTTAAATGTGAGAATGTCAGACTATTGAGTAAGTAGTGTTTCCAGTGGGAAAAGAACAAATCTGATATTACATTAAAGAAAAGATAAATTGCAGAATAAAAGGACATAGATCTGTGAGTTTGTCCAAAAATTGAAGTCTGTGCTGTCACTGATTTGAACAGCATGGTGTCATCTGTATTTTGATCTAGTGTCCCATAAAGATAAGGCTGTTTGGACCATAATCAATGAATGTGGGGATGTGTCAGATAGTGGAAAAATTCATTTTCTACATTCTGCTATTGGAAATAGCTTGGTTTGGGTAAGCTTCTTTTCTGACTGAGGTTGAAATACTAATTCTTCCCCTAAGAGAGAATCTAAACTTGATGTACAGTGAAAGAGAACTATTAGACATTCATGTTTTGGCAGTTGTCGCTTCTGTTTCTGAGACATGCCATTAAAGAATGAATTCAGTTCAGATGCACTTAGTAATGGACTTCAGATAAAGTAAGCGGTTTGCATAACTTACATGGTAAATCAGCATGAGCTTTTGCCCCTTAAACTTCAATACTTAGTCTCTTCCTCAGTATGGTTTAGTGGAACTTACAAAGCTGAGCCAAAAAATGCCCTGAGCCAAACTTGGTTTCTGGGAAAACATAGTGCACTGAGAGAAACAGTGCAAGACCACTTATGTTTCCAGTCTAATACAAGCTTACAGTATGCTTTAGTCCCGCATTTCTTCTTCACAGGTGTCCTCTGGTGGTGTAGTTCATGTGCAAAGTAAATGGCTCTTTGCCTACACAAGTCTTGCAGTGTTGTGGCCAAACACTGTGATCAGTCTTATGAAGGCCATTCATGTTTGTTATAGGAAGAGGTGCAATTTACATCTGCAAGCATACATTTAATACAAGTTGCAGGAAGCTTTTCTGCGCTAGCTGTTAGGAAAAATAAAAATCCCAAAAGAATAAAGCAATCCTGTGTTTCTAGGCAAATAACCTTAAAACCCAGAATCTTTAGGTGATAATTTTATCAGTGTATCTGTCCTCTGTATTTCTCTGCTTTCCCCATCTGCCCCCAACTTTTACACATTGTAATATTTTACAGTGTTTTAACACAATGTTTTACATTTTAACATTTACACATTTTAACATTGTAGCATTGTATTGCTCAACTTCTGCCAAATTTGACAGAGACCTTATGGTGCAAAAAATACTAAAATTGCTATAAATTTCACAAAAGCAGGTGACTGGAAAGCAGAGAAGATGACTTATGAGGGCCTCTGTTGTGGAATAAGTTTGCAGTCAGAGATTACTCATTGGTAAACAAAAGAATTCCTACTTGAATTCATTCCTGAGGCATAAATACAGGCTTTATTGGTTTTACTACTCTCATGGCTGGTTTTGTGATGAACTTTTATGACTTTTTTTTTCTCTTGAAACTAAGTATCATGACAATAGGTACTAGTTTCACTTACAGGATGGCATATATGTAACAGACAAGAATGGTGTATATATGACTAGTTGTTTAGCAACTTGAGCAAACTATTGTTTATATTTCATTCCTTTCACTGAATTACTAATACTCTGTCTTCTGGAAATACATTAGGATGATCATCGCCATCTCAACCAGTTCATTGCCCATGCTGCTCTTGACCTAGTAGATGAGAACATGTGGCTTTCTAACAACATGTATCTGAAGACTGTGGACAAGTTTAATGAATGGTTTGTTTCGGCTTTTGTCACAGCTGGACATATCCTTCCCTCTTCTCTTTCCATATATTTATATAGGTAAATTCTTTTGCCAGAAAGGGACAAGTTAGATACAATGAGTTTGGAACAAATTTCACTGGCTGCTCATCACTGTTATAGTTAGAGAGAGTCACCAGCTTCAGGATAAATTAAGAGGCACAGAAGGTGTTTAAAACTGGGACCAGTTGGAAAGGTGGATTTTTCCTTTTGGAAGAGCTGAAATAGCCTAATGAAATGTGGAGCTTACCTGGAATAGAGGAAAGAGGTATGACTCGGAGCAAGCTTTCATGATTCTCTGTTCCCAACCCTTGAATAGTCCTAGACAGGAGAAAGAGGGATAAACATGCTTGGTGTCCCTCACACCCATCTTGACAATGCAGTGTCAAGGCTCGATCTCATATACAGGTCATCCTAGAAGCATTTGTTATGAAATATTTGTTATATGTGGCAAGTAACATTGAATGTCATTTTAACTTCAGGGGTCTATGGCAGTGCTGCTGAGTGTCATCCCCATTCAGAATTGTGCAGCTTTAAAAAGAATAATCTTGACTAGAGAGGTGATTATTTTCAAACAGGGGAGTTTTTAAACAGAAAGGTAATGCTTTCTAAATTTCACTGCTTCAGTTACTTCTTTAAAATGCTTCCTCCTATAGAGTCACTGCTATTTCATGTACAGCTAAATATTTTAAGTGTATGCAGAATAAGATGTAAATGCTTATCTCAGGATATGTTAAATGTCTCTCTTCTTTGTGAAAGATAAATTTTTCTTAATTGCTTTACATATGAGATTTATAATGCTTCATGATGTAAGACAAGAAGATGGAATTAAGAACTTCTTTAATGACGTATATGACTTATATATAAAGGTAAGAACCCACTTCCTATGGTCTCACGGCAGTACTTCTAGGTGTGTTGTGCCGTAGATGCTCAGGCATGCCTGTATTAGCATGTTTTCTCATGGGGGCCAATGTAAGTGAAGAAGAACCCCTGCAGTCCACATGAGCCAGAGTTGATAACATGTGACATAAAGGCTGTATTTTCTATTATACAGAACAGATTTTTCTGAATTATTATAAATTGTGCTCCTTCAGAACTTATGCTTCATGTTAGTCCAGTGATTTTGGGGCAGTATTGTGTCATTCATGGGAACAGGGAAAGCAAAAGGCTGTTGTACAGAAGCCTGGTCAAAGTGCTTTGCTCTCAGAACAAGTGGCCCCTGTTCTCTCAGCCTGAAGGTACTTCCACTAGATGGGGCGATCACGAGAACCCATTGGAAGAAGTGCCATCTTGGCCTCCTCCGGGCACTCAACTGACACTTATTTCCAAACTAGAAATTTCCACGAGTCATGATGGATTTGCTCCGAGGAGCTGCTATAAGGGATGGCTGTGCATGTACATTTGGTGAATGCAGGGGCCTGGAAAGCAAGCAACTGTTCAGGATCTCCCTGCTCTCAAGTGGCTTTAAATAGGCTGAAAGCTAATAGTAGCTGTCATCTGAAGTAACATTTGCTAGTGTTGGGCATTGTGCTTATTGATGACCTTTTTCTTTTTTCCTCAGTTTGCAATGAATCCATTTTATGAACTTAATTCTCCTATTCGATCCAGTGCCTTTGAAAGGAAAGTACAGTTCCTTGGGAAGAAACACCTGTTAAGCTGAATAAATTAATTTCCTGAGTGCTTTTTCCGTACTTCCCCAATTATTTAAACTGTAGTTCTGGTTATTTCTCAGCATGTTTGATATTCATCTTCTGAAGACTGACAAACTGGATATTGAAGAAGCTGTTTTGTTGCTGTTGCCAATAGAGATCAGAATAGCCAAACTTCTCTGGTTAAAACATGTGTAACTTAAGAAATTTCCTTTTATGTGCTATGGAATAGGTACAAACTGAGACATGTGGGTGCCAGTGCATATGCAAAATGTAAGCCTCTTACATGCGGTGGGCGGAAATCAAGATCTAAACACAAAAAACATCTCCAGTCATGCAATTTAATACAAATAAATAATAAAAGGGAAATCTTGACTGTTTAGCCTAAGGGGTTAATTTTGTTATACACTTTTCTACTTACAAACGTTTGCTAGAGAACATACTCTGCAGACTAATCAGACTAACATTACTCTTTGTGGTATTAAATTAGGTCCATGTTTATATTGTAGGTATTATAAAGCGTTTAATAAAAAGAGGGTGTATCAGCAAAGCTCTGTCTTCCATATTTCAATTTGGGAAAAAAACTCTAATGTTTTAGAGCTTAAAACTGAAAGCTTCAAACTTACTAGATGTTTACATTAGTGATGCATGTTTAGCTGCAGCATTGAATCAAGTGAAATGATTGAAGTAGCCCAGAACACCCATATCTGGCCTGACTTTAATCCTAATTCACATATGGAAGAAAACTAAACTTAAATGTTTAAACCCATGTATTTCCATTTTCTCTGCAAGCGCTGAAAAGAAAATATATTAAGAGTAGGATCTTTGAACCATGAATCTCATTTGTTGTTTCAGAATGGCATTATTTAGCCTGTCTGGCTACTATTCCATTGCAAAATGTAGTTAGGGACTCTTTTGCAAAACTCACCATCATTCCAAAACAGTAATTTTTAAACGGGCCATTTGGCATATACGTACCTAATATTTTTGTTGGTTTCACAGTCTTTTAAGTAGTCTGTTTTCTTTTGCAGTGAAGCTGTGTAAGCTATCTTCTTGGACTTCTCTTTGAAATGTCTGAGAAGTAATTCTCAAAGGAAGTGGTATGCTGTTCTAAGAATTACATTTTGCATAGTGTGTGTAGAGGGACCACATGTGTATGTGCTTTAAACGTACAGCCAGTCATTATTTCTTTGTAATTTACACTTACTGCTACACTGTCACTGTAAAATACTATACAAGAAAAAGAACACAATACAAAGGTGCAATATACCTTAAATAAAACATGTAATGATGCACAATGGATGCCTGTTGGGTATACTTGAAATTATCTAAGAGGAGACTAAATGATCATGGTAAGACTACCTTATTGGTGGGGTGGCAAGTGAAGATGGGAATACTTGCCTTTGCACTATTATTTCATAAAAAGTGCATTGTACAAAAATATATTGACATTTTGATAATGTCATGTAATCTTGTATAAATCAAATGGTTTGGGGTTTTTTGCTATACACATGAAAACAATAGAAACACAATTGAGATGTTCTCATTCGTGCAATAAGGAATCATTAAGCTGGAGCTGTTACACTGTTTTCTGCCTCTTCCCTAGTAGCAGGATGGTTGGAAAAATACCAACACTTAAGATTCACTGAGGAAATGCTTCTGTTAAATAATCATATGTGGCAGTAAGAAGAGTTTTGGCAGAGATGAAGGATTAGTGCTAGAAGTTTCCACCAGTTTTGGGAACTAGGGATTTTTGATAATTGTATTCTTTTCTGCCATCATACAGTAGCAAGTTATGTAATATAACATTTTCTCTCTTGAATGATCTCTGAAGGCAGTTAACCAAATGGTGCCTGGTTTTACACCCCCTGTATGTTTTCCCTCTTTTCTTCTGTATATAGGAGTTGTGAATGGGAAATGCAGTCTCACAAGTCCTTCTAGGCTTTATACAGACTGTTACTGGCCAGGAAAGGGAGAATTGTCTGAACTCATTACATCAATCATTATAAAATTTATGTTAAAGAACATTGTCTCAGAACTCTGAGGGACCTTGGCTAGGTAGCTGTGATTTCCCTGTAGTATGAGGGAACACTTGTTTATGCTTTGATTTGTGACTTCTCACAATAAGCGGAAAGTAACAGGTGAAAAGTTGTGATCAGCTACAGTCTGCTCGAGGTCTGAAAGATGAAGTTCTAGTGCATCAGACAATGAACAGTTCCTCTATGAACAAGGCAGGAGACAGGTCTCCCTTGAACAAGTATTATGTTCCTGCCCCACCTCAGAGGCTTACAAATAAAAATTAAATGAAATCTGTTGCAGTATGAGAAAGCAGCAGATAACCTGTATTATGTAATAAAGGCCACAAAAAAGTTTGTAAGTTAAAGGGACTGGAATTACCCTAGAGAGTACAAAAATTACACATAAGGAAATGAGAACATTAACATAACCTAAGAACATGAACCAGCCTTAAGTAAACTAAGGTGGAGATGCAACTCATTCTCACCTTTCTGCAAGGTTATGCTACCATTTAGGTAACCTGTCCTATGACTTGACTTAAAGATCTGTTGGAGGTGCAAAGACCTGTCAAAGCAAGTAGCCTGGTTCTAGAAGCAGTCTCACACTAAACATCTGTATACTTTGCTTCAACATGAGGCATTAGCTATCCTAGCTAGCTGCTTCTGCCCTTTCTCATTCTGCTGTCTGTTCCAACATGCGCAGCTTTCATCAATCCCATCCATTTGCCATGCCAGTACTTTTTTGCTTCTCATTTTGAAGGACATCTGCAACTTTAGATACATACTACACAGCATTCCCTGTCACTCTGCAGAACTCTAAATATTGCTAACAGGACCCCCTAATGCTTGTGGTATGTTAGTATTTGAAATCAATCAGTGAATTGAAATACAAGCCACAAGCACCTATCTTACCTCCATATTGAATGATGGATACCAAAGTTTACACAAGGTACAAAAATTGAGCATTGTTGTCTTTTTTTTTTTTTTTTTTTCCTGTACCCACCATTTACATCTGCTTGTCATGGGACTTCTGCTTCTTTCAGGTACTCCACAGTCTCTCTCTAAGCCCAAATCCTGACCTCAAAAATAATTCTCATACTGCCATATTTTCTATAGCATGTAACTCCTCCCACCTTTACTAGCCACTTTTGTGATTAGTGTACAGTTGTACAGCAGCTCCCAGGCACAAGTAATACACTTCTATTAAGTTTTATTTAATTTTATTAAACCTACTTCTCAGGCAGAGGTAGCTGTGATGTTACATGAAAAGAGGACAGATGTTGAAACACAGATGGACGCTTAGGCATAAGAAAGACTACAATGGTTAGCATCCTTAATTGTTTTCTTTTAGCAATCTCATTTTAGTCATGTCTGTAGTACTCTAGTCATGGCAACTTAATCTCCTGGTTTGTTTCAACCTTAACCTCTGCCAAAATGATCATTAAAGGAAGCTTTTAGTAGCAATGTAGGAGTTTTACAACAATTTCATATCACTAGCTTAGTAGTTCCCAATGCAAGCAATCTTTAAAGTTTTTTGCTCTTGGCTTAATCTTAAGAGGAATTTATTTTCTTCACAGATCTTTTCATTAATTCACTAGACATAGAAGTAGCAGCTCACCCTGTATTTAGCTGTTAGGTGACGAAAGCTTGTAACAGTTCTGTTGCTGTATATGCAGGACTGCAAGAATGAATGAGCCTTAGGAATGTACAAAAATGTAACGCTTTTAAGTGATTTTAAGCAGAGGCAGCAGATCTATGGAGTAAAGTGGTCCTGGAAAGGTTCAAGAAAGAATACAATACAGAAAAATGTATTAAGAGCCATAAGCAGGGTTTGTTTTGTAAGCTTTACTTCCATACAATTACACCTGATACAGACTGAAGAGATACATTAAGAGAAAACTTTTGCTGTTACTGTACTCTCAAGAAAGGCTTTTCTATCAGAACAAAAAAACCTTACTGTACGGAAAACAGAGTCTGTGTAGCTTAGCAAATAACATGGCCTGTTCCCATAGGCCACAGACTTCCTTTTGAAGTCCACGATGTGAGTATGTGCATGCTGGTTAGCAGTCAGATTACACATTTGAAGCAATAGTACACTATTGAGTTTGCTATTACAAGGACAGTGGGTACTCCAAGAGCCGACATTCACCAACAACTCATATTCTACCACTTAACTGCAATGGAGAACTTCAAATGCACCTTCTGTGGTGTCATCTGCATCACTGCAGAAAGACTGTCCATTAAACACAGAATTTGCTTCTGTTCATCACTGTATAATGAGTACAGTAATATAAAACACATCTTAAATGTGTCTGTATAAGTCCATATTCAAAAAATATCACTAGCTGTAGGTATTTACCTGTATTGGTGCTGAAAGCTGTCACAATATACCGTAAGTCAAAAGCTTCCTGAGTTTTCTACATATTGCCAATCCTTAGTTTCACAGTGCAGAGATTACTAGTAAACACATTCATAGCTCAGGTTAACAGGAACAGGAAGTTTGGAACTTTAAGGCTGTTTACAAAAAGTTTTCCTACAAACTCATCATAATGTGGATCTGTTCAAGTGCTATTAAAGCTAACTGAATAAAGTGTGTCTTCTTCATAACTAAAAATGATTATACTTCAGTTACTCTTGATTTTTCACCTTATTGATCAGAAACATGCTAGAGTGGGACTTAAGGCAAAGACATGTATTAACTTAAAAAAAAAATCATCAGTCTCTTGCATTAAGCTGCTGGGAAAATTAGGACAGCATTAGAATAGAAAACGAAAAGAAAATGGATATTAAATATGTAGGAAATTTATTTCCTACTTAAAAATCTATACAAATTATAGCAACATTAGGCAATTAGAGAAAACCCAAAGGTAATTTATATTAACTTACAATAAATGTATTAGAGATGAAGTACCACCCACAGCAAAAGGAATGTAGTGAGACTGAAGTTTAATATCTAGCATTGTTAAGAAATTTGACTTCTAGTGAAACAATAACGGAATGCTGATTTCATAAAAATATACACATATAAAAGTATCTTTGTGCATGAATTCCAGAACAGTTTCTCCAAAGTAGTGCTTCTAGAACTTTCAAGTTTTAATTATATTCAAAGTATTTATCACTTGAGTAAAGTTGGCAAATTACATTCTTATATTAATGTTTTTACTTGACACCTTCCTAAACAGAAGGTGTCACTAATTCAATAATGGGTCACTCATGAATGGAAATTTTTCTTTTGCTCCTCCAAGAAAGCAGCAGAATATTACAATTTTAGCATAGAGTGGAACCCGTTTGTTACTTTATCTACTACACCTTCCCAATCCTTCCATAGAGCAAGCTAGTCAAAAGTAATTTGGCCAAAAGAATTATTTAAGTCAGCAACAAGATGAACTGGGTTTCGGTCTCCGATGAAGGTTTACTGTATCCGTTTGAATAAAGTGATCTGATCTGTCTTCAGAGGCTAGAACTCTTCTAACGGCTTCTTCAAAGGCTGCTGCAACATTAGTAGCATCTTTCGCACTGGTTTCAAAATAGGGATGGTTGCCATTATTCCGGCACCAGTCTTGGGCTTCTTCTGTTGACACTTGCCTTTCATCGATATCAATTTTGTTACCCAGTATCACAAATGGAAAACTTTCAGGCTCCTTGACATCTGCATAATAAATGAATTCTTTCTTCCAGTTGCTTAAGTTTTGGAAACTCTGAGAGTCATCCACACTGAAGGTTAGAAGGCAACAGTCAGAACCTCTATAGAAAGGAGTCCGCAAACTCCTAAAACGTTCCTGACCTGCTGTGTCCCATATCTGCATTGTAACAAAATGTCCATCGACTTCCAACTCTTTATTTAAGAATTCCACACCTATTGTATGAAACAGCTGTGCGTCAAACTTGTTGGTGACGTATCGGTTCATAAGGGAACTCTTCCCAACTCCACCATCTCCTAGCAGTATTACTTTAAGGAGTGATGATTTTGCTGCCATTGTTACAGGAATATATTCTCCTGGTTTCCTAGACCTGTAAAGATTAAGAACACCATTAAAAAGGAAAGAGTTAAAAGAAAATTTTCCGCAGATGAATATCTAGAAAGTGTGAAAGTCCACCAACATTAAGTTTCATGTACAAAAGCAGGAGGACTATGCTATACAAGTGTAGATACTCACAGTAAAAACACCCACTCAAGAACACCACGTGTTTAAGAGGTGTCTCTTGCACAGACTGCAGTCTGCATGGCAGTCATGGGCAGTCCACTGCACCCATTACTGGTCTGTCATTTCAAACACCTTAAACTCCCAAACCCTTCTATGGGCACAAGGGGTACTGCATCACATTCAGCAAGTGCAACGATTCATTTATGTTCACTGAAAAAGATCCATAAAGAAAGCATGAAAGAAAATTTTATGAGCATGAGAGAAAATTTTATAATGCAGGTGCCTTAAACTAATCACTTAAAAATTACTTTGCTAATGAAATATGTCACTTAAACACACAAAAGTGAAGAGGAAGTTTTAGGAATAAAGCAGGATGCTATCTCTTGTTCAGGAATAACTGCAGCACTTCACCCAAAATTGCAACCAGACAAGGAATTTTAAATCAACTCCCAAGGAAGACAGTCACCTATAGAACAAATGCAAATGCTGTGATTTTATTTTAAAAGTCAGGTGACGAGGTACCTGTACATAAACATTCAGCATTTGACAGTTCAATCCTTGCAGAAGAGCCACAAGAAAAGGAATACTATTACAACTACTGCAGCAGCAAATTCACTATTGCTACTTTAAATGGTACTCATGTTGCCAAGCACTGAGGCCAAGACTACACTGACAATTTGTTAATTTAAAGTTATATTTATTACTGTCAAACTTCTTAAAAAAAAAAACAAAAACAAAAAACCAACCAAAATAACACCCACAAAAACAAACAAAAAACCAACCAAACAAACAAACCATTACCATTAAAAAAAATCCTTTAAGAATAAAGTAACTACCTCAGTAGTGTTTTGTACCAGCCCAAGCTTGGTCATTGTTACAGCAGTATCATCTAATAATGAAGTAAAAAGTGTAAAAAAGTGTTTTAATTGCTTGGGGGTACAGTTTCAGTTTTAAGAGCCCAAAGTTATGTTTCTGTATGAGAACTGCTGTTGCTGTACCTGCCCAGTACTGAAAGATCTCAAAGTAATTCAACCAGAACAGGCTTCTCTGAAAATAGCATCTATTTAAAATGGAAATGGGTCATAAGTTGCCTAGTCCATCCCCTTCTCTGAAAGAAGGAATGCAGTCTTGCTAGTTGTAATTAGCATTACTGGCATATACATCACCCACAGAGTATGGCTGTGGAATTAATACCTGATATAAGCTGGCATAAGAGTCATATGACGCTGTGCTGCTTTAGAATTAAGGCCGAGATAAGAAACAAGAAATTTCAAGAATTTTTTCATCTCTAGCTTTGCATCTTTGAATGTTTATTTGTTAGACACAACCTACAGTAAGACAGAAGAAATCCTTTATAGTCTGAGAAGAGCTGAAGCCTCAACACAAAGGCATTTCAAAATATAAGGAACAGTGACTGCTTCCATTGAAAATTTGTTCAAAGCAAGTAATCTTATTTATTCAGATTGTGCAATTAAAAACAATGTTTATAACTCCTTAATTTTGTACAGGCTTCTATTACAATGATGTTAAAACTGCTTAAGAGCTACAAGTGGATTGTTCATGTAGAGACAGGACAAGGAGCAGAGGGGTGGCTTTAAACTGAAAGGGCAGATTTAGATTAGATACAAGAAAGAAGTTATTTACTGTGAGGGTGGTGAAACACTGGAGCAGGTTTCCCAGAGAAGCTGTGGCTGCCCCATCCCTGGAAGTGTTCAGGGCCAAGGCCAGGTTGGACAGGGCTTTGAGCAACCTGGTTTGGGTTGCTCTATGGCAGGGGCAGTGGAACTAGATGAGCTTTAAGGTCCCTTCCAATCCAAACCATTCCACGATTCCTTCACAGAGCTATGGGATAATTGCTCAGGATACAAATACATGCATTTTTATATATGTAAAAACCTTTCTTAGAGTCACTGGACTACATGAACTACAAGTTCCAGGTTCATGCTGTTTAAAATGGCCCAGTGTCTTCATTTATCTCCCTAATTCCTACTATTGGTTAACAAGTAAGTTATCTGAGCTAAGCCGTTAGATAGGCACATATCCTTCATAAATAATGCATTCATGAGAACAGAGGGTACTGAGTGTCTTCCTATTCTTTCCACTTCAATGCAGGGAACAAGTTACAATTACTTTTTTTTTCTCTCCCATCCCAGTGAAATCATAAGTTCCCTAAAAGACATACTGTGAATAAATGACTGACTTAGTAGTTCTGACTGGTACTATGCACTTGTTTCTTTAGCTTCTACAGTTCGAAGAACTGCAGTTATTATCAAATTTTCCATGAAGTCACATTTTAAACAAAATAAAAGGAAAGTCTGTTAACAGTATCTAGTACTTCTATGCATCCAGAACCCAAGAATTTAATTTGCACAACTTCAACTACATGGGCCACTGCAGTGAGGTCTAGGAGACTGATGATCATAAAAAACACTTTTACCGAGCAGACAATTACAGACCAGCCACAAACCATTAAGTGTCTCTTCAACGAGACCCAAAATGGTCCTTCTATGCAGAGACTATAAAAACAGTCTTCCCAGGACTGATAAGCAAGTATCTCAATGTGATGCTACAGGCAACGCCAGTTTTCAGGACATTCAGCGGAAGCTGAATAAAACAGTACTGAAAACAGTAGCAGCTGTCATGCATAGCTGGCAGCTTATGTTTTTATGAAGGTTTTAATAAAAAAATAAATAGAACATACATTCAGTCATTTAAATGCATACTTTTAAGTATGTTTAGAGGCATTAAGAAGCATTTTTGTTTGGAAGCAGCAAAGACTTTATAGGATTTTTGACTATATAAGGGACTTCTATGCAGCCCCACTGAATATGTGATTTAGATTATCTGACAAACCAGAGCAATAGTTGTCAGCACAGTAGGCTGCTGCATTTCATCTACTACACATCTTTAAATAAGTTTTTTTAAAGGAATTTATCATTTTTAAAATAAAATAATGATAAAATCCTTAAGACACTGGGAGAAGTAATCTTATTTCCCCTATTATATACTTTGAACTTATCTCTATAATATGCTTTTCGTTAATACTCTTGAAGGAGCAGTCAACATCTGATACTGTGTTTCTGAAGATTTATTGACATAATTGTTCCATTTAAATCATCATTCAATAGCCAAAAACAAAACAAAAACTTCATTCCTAATGTGCATGTGATTGTTTTAATCATCAGGAACTGCAAGACACCACAAAATTTTACAGTTCTGCTGTCCTCAACATAAAAAGGACATGGAACTGTTGGAACAAGTCCAGAGGAGGGCCACAAGGACAATCAAGGGGTTGGAGCACCTCCCATATGAAGACAGGCTGAGAAAACTGGGGCTGTTCAGCCTGGAGAAGAGAAGGCTGCGTGGAGACCTCAGAGCAGCCTTCCAGGATCTGAAGGAGGCCTAACCAGGATGCTGGGGAGGGACTCTTCATCAGGGACTGTAGTGATAGGACAAGGGGTAATGGGTTAAAACTTAAACAGGGGAAGTTTAGATTGGATATAAGGAGGAAGTTTTTTACTGTAAGGGTGGTGAGGCACTGGAATGGGTTGCCCAGGGAAGTTGTGAATGTTCCATCCCTGGCGGTGTTCAAGGCCAGGTTGGACAGAGCCTTGGGTGACATGGTTTAGTGTGAGGTGTCCCTGCCCATGGCAGGGGGGTTGGAACTAGATGACCTTAAGGTCCTTTCCAACTCTAACTATTCTACGATTCTATGATTCTAATTACAGGAAACAATTTGTTCCAGTTATTTCTTACTGTGCTGCACAATTAGTTTCATGTAAAAGTAGTCTCAACCTAGTACACAGAGAAGTCTGTAAAGAGAAGATTTTCCCCTCGTGTTCCTTTATCATTTCAATATTCAAAGAAAGAGCAAATAAACAAAAAGCAGCCTCATTCTGGTCCATTTTGATAACCATTTCTGAATTGCCTCCACTGACTTACTGGGACTCAAGCTCTTAGACCTCCAATTATTATTAATTATTCCAGTTAAAAGCAGGGAATTGTTTCTACTAAATACCATTTTTAATACAATCATATACCATAATACAAAACGTAATTGAACTGTTGTCTCCCAGAATCTCCCTTTTAAGCAGTGAACTGAATTACATGTCTGAAACATTTCCATTAGCAGTTCAAACGTTTGCTGGCAAGACTAACACCAGCATGCTAAGCAACTTCAAAAAAGTCACTGCATTCCAAACTCTTTGATTCCCAGCTCTGCAAAGCTTACAGAAACAATCCAACTTGTCCAATCCAACTATCTAGGTTTTCTTAATTCCAAGACTGTCAACCTCATAGGTGCCTTTTTAGAGTGCAATTACCCCTCTTTTAACATTATGTACTGGGCAGCACTCAAAGAAAAGCAAGATTCTTGGTCTAAAAAATCCACAGCAGCAACACATAAACTTAATCTAGGAATTTGTCTTTTTTTATAAAAATAATTTAATAGATTAAGGAGGACCTGCTTATACAAGAGTACTGAAGGCTGAAGAACTCCAGTTTTGTTTGTGGAAAAATAGTGTTAACCAACACATAATTGCATTCTATCTATGATGTCAGCAAGCCACAACTCCACTTAAACTATTAAGCAAACCAAGTTAATTGGAAATAGTTACACTTATCTCACCCCTACCTCCTCTTTTTTTAATAAAAGACACCAAAACCTGGATCCGTTGCAACAGCACCACTGAATTCTCTCAGTATTCTTGAGAAAAATGATGTAAGGGATACTTCAAAATTCCAGACTATTGTTTCTTCACTGGTACCTACTTTCAAACTTAGAAATAGGCAAGAAAATTTATTTTAGTCACCATTTTCAGCCTGTGGTCACCCATGAACCACCTACAGTATAAAAATCAAGACTAAACACAAAGGTTTTCTTGAAGATATGCAGTAAGCTGTCTTTAACTGAAGTTGTTAAAGAGCACTCATTTGACTTGGGGAAGGAAAAACAGTTATAAAAAAAAAAAAAAAAAGAATCTCAGGTAAGACAGACCAAGTTTGTTCCAACTAATCAAGTTTATTTACAACCTAATATGCCTTCATCCAAGACTTCTTAAAAAGAGGAGCCATCTTTGACTTAAGAAAAACACACTCTCAAAGTCAACGACAAGCAGAATTAGCAGTTCCATAACTAGCATAACAATAACACTGACCATGTTTCATAACCTCCTATTCTCAAATGTACACAAATATGATACATCAATTTCAGCTTGGAAGCCTATTCACAATCTTCTTTGCTAAACCATCTTCTTTTGCTAAACCACAGGTATCAGATATTAATAGTTTTGAAAGGCACACGAACACTCCAAGTATTCTGTCTGACAAAAACACTTGCCCTTCAATAACAATATAAATTTACTCTGTCATTAGTAATTCTTTTTCTTCACACTAACAAAACATTTGACAACAATTACCAGGCCAGCTTGGGAGAAAAAATTTTCCCATGGTTTGTTAGCTGCAGGGGCTCATCAAAAACATGATATAAATTGCTTCTCTGCAAAATGTCTGAAAAAAAGTCCCAAGAACTATCAGAGTGCAGCAGAAGGGGCAGAATACAGAACTACATAAAGCAGTTTTCAACACTACACTTACTGTTTGAGGAGCATTTACATCTCTCAGCCCTCAGTCACTAGAGTAGTTACACTGCTCATCCAATAGCACAAGAACTTTTTTTTTAGTGTTATGAGGCCACAAGCTTGTCTGACCTTAGAAGGTTTTTGCTCTCAATTCAAAGGGAAACACACAGATATGAAGTCAAGATGCTCCACACTTTGTAATATTTAATGCATTACAAACTCAGACATTGGTCAGCCTCCAAACTGACCTTTGCCTCCACAGGGTACTGACATAAGAGCCGTAGTTCTGGAACAGCCCTTTACTGATGGCCACTTTTCAGCTGCCTACTTCTTCAGAAGCCTGGAAGCCCTTCAATCATACAGCTCGACCTACTGAGATCCTAATCATCTCGCAAGCCTGCCTTCCTTTATATACGATTTCACTATTGCACTGTAAAGATAGTTTGTGGTTTCTGTTGGATAGGTCTTCAATAATTTGATGACAGGTTATCTGAAAATAACCTGACTCTAGTTGTAAGCAGCCTCAACACACTTCATCTAACACCAGAACATCATGAGAGTTGCCCGTGCTGGGCTGGATGTTAAAAGGCAGGGGTCTCCTCTACACATCATGCAACCAATGCTACATGGAGTAAATGGGCTGCACTAATTACACAACGAGCTCGAATAGGAAATCCCAGTCGTCCAGGCATTCTAGAAGTCATCATGGACTTGCCAGAGGGCAGAGATTTTTGAATGTCACCAGAGGAGGAAGTGATGAGTGCTAAAGAGGCCCCACGTTGCGCGCCAAAAAGAACTGTCGTGGTTTAAGTCAGTCGGCAAGTCAGCCACACAGTTTCTACTCCCCCCACCCCCCGAGGGATGGGGAGGAGAATCGAAAGAATGTAACTCCCACGGGTTGAGATAAAAACAGTCCAGTAACTAAGGTATAACACAAATCACTACTGCTGCCACCAATAATAATAATGATAAGAGAAATAACAAGGGAAGAGAATACGATACCGCCCGCTGAAAACAAGCCCGACAGAGAAGAGAGCGTGCCCTTCCGGGAAACTCCCAGTTGCATCCCCGTGCATGACGTGCTGTGGTATGGAATACCTCTTTGGCTAGTTTGGGTCAGGTGTCCTGTCCCTGCTTCCTCCCAGCTTCAACTCCTCCCTGGCAGAGCATGAGACTCACAAAGTCCTTGGTCAGGGTAAACATTCTGACCAGCAACTGAAAACATCGGCTTTATCAGTATTATTCCCAGGCCAGAAGTCAAAACCACAGCGCTGCACCAGCTACTAAGAAGGAGAAAAACTGACTGCTGCTGCTGAACCCAGGACACATAGTAATTTGTAGTATGAACACAAGCCAAACTGAACTGACATGCAGCTGTTGCCACTCATTTGTATACCAAAAAGTTTTATTTCGGGGTTTCTTTATAAGGTTATTTTTAACTCCTATGTAGTTCAGGATTCTAGTTCAAACAGTTGCCTGGCACGACTCAAGACTATGAAAGCAGCAGCCAAAGGAAGGAATCCTTAAGTCCACATAACTCCTGGATCATGAAATCATCCCAATACCTACTGCCAGAATCATTTTGGTTGTTTTAACAAGCCACAAACTCAATAAGCAAATCCTGTCAGGAGAAATACCTAAATCTGTATCTCTCCTAGTTTAGTCTTGCAGGCACCTGGTCTTCTTTTTCCATGTTGTTCCCCACATTCAAATAGAATAATCCTGATTAAATCAGAGTTGACATTGCTCAGCAGCTCACAGTTGAGCATCTCCCAACTTAAATAGTCCATTACTTTCAGCCAACTTCAAATCGCTCTTAGGTGCTGCTGCTCTCGGTGTAACATTTCTAACAATTAATGAGTTAACTGACACCTTGCAACCTACTTATCTGTTACCATTTCTACTCTTTCAATAACATATCAAGCAATTATTTCTGCTCATACATGCTCATCTTTCTCTCTTGCATTAATTTCTCTTTCCCTCCAGGGGAACCTGAGCAATACCAGCCTCTTGGTCAAGCTACATTGTACAGTCATATTTTTTTCAATGTAACTATGTGACCAAAGACCATCCTTTAGGGATTAAGTGGGCTACACTGTACCAGGCCAATATACTGTCTACTCCATAGAGAATGGAAACAAAAACAAGACATTAAGGAGAAAGTACAGCATTAAAAAACGCTGATTAATTCTTACAAGCTTTTTTTTTTTTTTCCCCCCTGGGAAATTTTTATTCATTGTGAAACATTTATGTAAAGTTCCGATCCTAAGCAGCTGAAAGATCTGCTTCTCATAATTTATTACTACATTACACAAAATAAAATACAACTTGAAATCTAAATACCTTGTGTGACCTTCTGCAAATATTTTTTTCCCCCCACATATTTTCAATTTAAAGAAACTGATCGCTTGTTTGAGCACTCAAAACAGGGACTGCTAGGGGATTTTTCTTACTACACACTCCCTATTTTTAGCTGAACAGAAAAGACTTTACTAAAAGTTAAGACAACAAACAGAGCTCCAATCACCCTGAAAGACAGCAGAGAAAAATAACAGTTCATTATTAGCTTCATGTTTAACCTGAAACACAGATGTAGCGTACCATCCTTTGGTTAGGTTTCTCTAGAAACAAAAGTGCAAGTTAAAAAAGTCTCGATTTATTTTGGGTACATCTGAGAAACAACTCTTGCTCCAGTCTGCCACTGCAGCTTGTTACCTCTATAAGCTACTAAAAAGTCTCAGGAATATTCCCTGCAAGAGACAGTCACACACTACCACCTTTACTCTAAGAAAAAGCAAGCACCAACAACTTCAGTGTTGTACAACACTTTAAAGGCAAATGGAAACCACATGCTTATTTAGTAAAGCTGTAAATTATTGTGGACAAGAAGGAAAACAACATGCAGGGCAGCAGACTGCATGACAGCTATTTGCAGACAAATATTTTAATTCCAAAACAAAATTTAGCCAAGGAGTTCCCTACTTGGCTATCCAACTTAGTAAAATTAAGTGCTCTCCATGTATCTAATTACATGTAGCCTTGCTAGGAGAGCCACTAGTATAGGATTTTAAAACTAGCTCTCTTACAGTATTCTGTTATCCAGTTATTTTGCACAAGTTATGTTTAGCATGGAATAAATACACACTGAAAAATGCTCATTACCCACTCAAACCTAAGCGATTCAACTACCTCATCCTAACCCTTTTGGTCCTTCAGCCATCCCCACATAATCTTTGCAAAGCCACCTGCCAGGATTAGAACAGCAACCGGTCGTTGCAGAGGAGAGCTGAATTGAGTCACTGGTTCGAAAAAGAACTAAAAACTCATTGCTCAGGGTCCCCTTGGAAAAACAAAGTCCTTCTTCAGCACACAGCAAGAAGGGGCGGTAAAGGCATCGGCTGGTTTTTTTTTTTTCAGTTCGGAAGGTGCTGAGGAGACAGATACTAAACCAAAATTCATCCTCGCAGATCAAATCTTTACGTGCGCTGGGGAAGCGCGGCGGAGCCGGACACTGACAGCGCGCCGCTGAAAATGGCCCGGCAGGAGCCGCCTCCCCGCGGAGCTCCCGCCTGTCCTGGAGTCACGGGATCCCCAATCACGCCACGCTCCCCCGCTGCCCGCACCGGCGGGGCCTTCTCCCACAGCTGCCCCGGCCAGGGCCGCTCCGCAGAGGGGTGACTGGGAGATGACGGACGGCCGGGGCTCCCCTCCTGCTCCCCGGAGGCTGTAGCCGGCGGGGCTAGGGGAGCGGAGGAGGAAGCGCTGGGAGTCAGGAAATAAGGAAACTCCGGTGAGCTCCGGACCGATGCCCCCCCCCGCCACCTCAGAAGTGGGAGCTCGACCCCCTCACCTCACAGCGGCGGACGAGGGGAAAGCCCCCGGCGCGGGTCACCTCTCCCGAGACACCAGCCCCAGAACCAGCGGCTACTGCCTGCCCGCCGAGGAGAAGGGGTGAGACGTAGACCAGAGAGACCAATACCTGCCGACAAGAAAAACACTACCGCCAAGCCAAACCCAGCCACCGCCACCGGGCGCTGCTGAAGGAAGAAACAACATGGCGGAGAGGGCAGGGGGCGGGAGGGGTGGGATCACGTGAGCACTTGGCCCCGCCTCCCGGCGGAGCTGCTGCTGCTTCGGAGGGTCCGGTCTGATGCGGGGCTGCGGGTAAGGCCAGTCTTGGGCCCTGTGGGGCCGGTAACGAGAGCAGTGCGCCCCAGCACCGGCTGTCGATGGAAGGGCTGTGAGTACCTCTCACTGCCCGCCAGCCTGTAACGTCTGGCTTTACATTAGGAGAAGGCAGGTTTAGATATAAGGAAGTTCTTCACTATGAGGGTGGTGAGGCACTGGCACACGAAGCTGTGGAAGCCCCATCGCTGGCAATGTTCAAGGCCAGGCTGGACGGGGCTTTAAGCAACCTGGTCTAGTGGAAGGTGTCCCTGCCCGTGGCAGGGGGTTGGAACTAGGTGAGCTTTAGGTCCTTCCAACCCAAACCATTCTGTGATTCTATGATTTAAAAAAAGCAGCGCTGTTCCACTGCAAAGGACAATACTTGTATTTGTAATAATGCTCTGAATTACTCCACTTTAAAATGCCTTTTCATAGCTGTTTACATGTCAGAGTTATTTATTAAAGGCAGTAGTCTCACTGTGCTCCACATCGCATGCTCCACATTACATGGTCCCCATGTAAACAAACTCCTGATTGTAAGGCAGCTTCACTTTAAGGAAGAGACATTTAAAAATATACACATGCCACTGAAGAAACTAACCAAAGCCCAAAGTGCACTATTTAGAAAGAGTAGTCAGACACTGCATTTTTTTTTTTCCTGTAGGAATTCAGGATAATGTCGACTGTTAAAACAAGATCACAGGAAAAAAGGTCTGAAGCAGCTGGTATAGAGACTTTCTTGTGCTTTTACAAACCATCATAAGGACAGGGCAAAATGTAATTAAAATGAAAAGAGCATAAATTGTTTATGTGTATTTAGAGAGGTTCCCACATCATCAAGAGGGATAGGCAATAACAGGTGCCCGGAAAGAGCACTGGAAATACACCCATGTGCTCTAGCAGCCATCACATGCCTCTGATCATAAGGGAGATGCAATCAGACTGGAATTGCCACTTGCAGAGTCATCTTGTTTTGGATCAGATTTACAACACGTCCCAACAAAAGGAAAACAAGATCTCAGTATCATCAAAAGGAAATGCCTCCTACTGACAGGAGGAGTATTAAAAGGCAGGCCAGGCTAAAGGTACGTCTGATGAGACTAGTCCCATTCTTACTTAATAAAGCTGGACTTTGAAATTTTTGAACGCTTTTTTCCTGGGATCTGCTTTCATACAATGCTAAAGTAAAATACAAGTAAGTGCTGGAGGGGCAGAAAAATTCAGTTATTGCATTATTTTGTGATTTAAAATGATAAAAAAAAAACAACCACCACACACAAAAACCCCACCTATCCCCCCCCCCCCCCCCCCCCAAAGAAAAACCACAAACATAAAGACAACCTGCATTTAGAAGTGGAGGAGATAATTACTGTATTGCACTTGATATCTTGCGGGATGAAGCTACCGTATTTCTTGAGACAACACTGGTTCTCAGACATTTGGATGCACTTAAGGGAGATAAATCATAGAATCATAGAATAGTTTGGGTTGGAAGGGATCTTTATGGGTCATGCAGTCAAATACCCCTACAATGAGCAGAGACACCTTCAATTAGATCAGGTTGCTCAAAGCTCTGTCCAGCCTGACCTTGAATGTTTCCAGGGATGGGGCAGACACCTATCAAAACAGGCCCTGCTAAAAAGTTTGTCCCTATCTTTCCTATAAGACTCCTTTAGGTACTGGAAGGCTGCTCTAATGTCTCCCTGGAGCCTTCTCTTCTTCAGGCTAAACAACTCCATCTCTCAGCCTGTCTCCATAGGGATAAGGTGCTCCAACCCTCTCATCATCTTCATGGCCGTCCTCTGGACTTGCTCCAATACTTCCATGTCCTTTTTATGTTGAGGACACCAGAACTGTACACAATACTCAAAGTGGAGTCCCACGAGAGCAGAGTAGAGGGGCAGGATCACCTCCTTCGACCTGCTGGTCAAGCTCCTTTTGATGCAGCCCAGGATACGGTTGGCTTTCTGGACTGCAAGTATACACTGCCAGCTCATGTCCAGCTTTTCATCCACCAGTATCCCCAAGTCTTTCTCTGCAGGGCTGCTCTGAATCACTTCATCCACCAGCCTGCAGTAATACTGGGGGTTGCCTCAGTGCAGGTGCAGGACCTTGCACTTGGCCTTGTTGAACACCATGAGGTTCACATGGGCTCACTTTTCAAGCTTGTCCAGGTCTCTCATATTCTTAAGAATCTAGTTAGAAACAAAATTCTTAAACTTTTGATATAAGATGTATTTTTATTTCTTTTATATGGGAACATAAAAGAGAATAGAAAAGGACCATAATGTAACCATGGCCTATTATGCTTATGATGTTATACGCATAACTGAGTATTAATAGATTTAGTCCTGCAGTTAAAACACATGCATGTGGGCCTGAGGATCAGGAACTAAAGGTCCTTTTCCCTTGTGCCCACCCTGTTACTATTACTCATGTCTGTAACAAAGCCAGTAGTTGCCGTAGAACAACCAAAAACTCTAGAACAAATAATGCCGTCGATGAAGCTGGTCACATGAAGTAAACCTGCCTGCTCTTAGGTACAGACAGAAGATGTGGTTTGAAACATGTACACCAAAATCACTGCAATTTTAAATTCCGCAGCCAGTGTAAGGTCCTGACAGTGGGCCCACCAACCCTTACTGCTCCCTCATGTGCACATTCATCTGAAAGCATACTCTGCACCTTAAGGATTTTATTCACAGAGCTGTATTCAGGAAGAGGTCTTTATGTCACATGCTAGCAAACAGCACAAACAGCATCCCAATAACAAATAAAGGGCAATTTTTTGTGTGTGTGTATGAGAAAGTTCTGTATCAGCAAAGCTCTCATATTATAGAGCTTGTCAATAATGCTTTTTACCATCTGTAGTTGGCAAGGAGACTTTGTTCCATCCTGGCAAATGACACGGCCTCAGTAAAACATGACTTTGTCACCTCCTGGCTGAATTACAGCAGTACAAAATAGGGGGATATGAAGTCATTTGCCTTTATGCCTCTGTTAATACCAGAATGCAGCAAGCCAGACCCTAAGCAATCCAAGAAATAATCAAAGTGCTCTTGTTTCTTTCCTTATCTTCCAGGCACTCAGTGAACTGGGCCATTACACCCTGAAGATTCCCTGAAGGACTGTAATTCAACATACTTGCTCTTTAACCACAACCAGTTACCAGGTAACTTTTCTTTCTGCAAGAAAAAGCTGTTCTTTTTTTGTTTAAAGAGCTGCATTTCTTGTCTTTGGTAACAGATGTACATAGCACAGCAGACTGAAAGGAACACACTTTAAATAAACAATAAACAGCACAAATTTTCTTTGGGTCAGGAAAGGAAAAAAGAGTTATAAACAACAAATGGCAGCCGAGTACCTCCCTGAAAAGTGCTATAGTGAGAGAGTTAAGAGTGAGATACAAAAGGCTAATTAGAATAGAATAGAATAGAATAGAATAGAATAGAATGGAATAGAATAGAATGGAATGGAATGGAATTGATCTGGCAGTGGATCCCCAGGAACCATGAGTTTTGTCACTGATGTTAAAGGAGCAACACTGATTCTAATTAGCAGAGCTCTTCTTAATAATATACTTGTTTTTACATTAAAAGCTGTGTGAAATTAGTTGTTAATTTAGCTCTCATATTTTTAAGACATGTATTGCAAGTCCTGCAGCCCCAGGCTGCTTGAGCTCTGAGTGCAATCTACGTTTAAGAACTTCTTGCTACTATTAAATCATAGGATTCAAGAAGCAGCTGAATTTGTAGTCTCTCTGGAAAACCTAGTGAAAACACATACAGACTTCAGACTTATCCGGCTAATTTTTGGTTACTTTTATTTAGCCTGATTTGTTCTGTGTCTGTTTGGATCACCTCTAATATCGTGCTTCTTTGTGGAGTAGCAATATGGATATGCTAAACATCATACCAAAACTAATTGTCTCTGCTTAAAAAAGTTAAGAGATCTCTTTCACATCTGGACAAACTGGAAAAAAAAAGAAAAGACAATTTTAACAACATATAAGAATCTCACTTTTCAAAGCTTTCCTTTTTATTCTTGTTTCTAGATTCCAATACTCCCTGAACTACCATAATCTAGACCCTCCTGCTGGCATATACACTGTGTAGGTCCAAGTTCACTCTTTAGAGCCATTTTGAGCCAAAGCACACAATCTTATCCAGTCAAACATTTTAAGCCTGCGCAGTTACACAGTCTGGGTAGGGACAATATAACCTATTAACAAACTGCAGCCTGGGGCAGTACTTTGCTTAGTGAAATTATGACCACACCTCTTTAAATAAGAGCAATGATTTACTTGAATGACCATCTCATATTTGACACTTCATGTCTGTAGAATATTCTCATATATAGTGTCACACAATGCTACACATGACATCTGTTTTCTATTAAACCTTTCAAGTAACAAGCATTGAATACAAACACAGAAAAATGGCCAAAGCAGCAATGAACTATCTTAGGTGAAAATAACCCAAGAAGGGCATACAATAAATTCATGATTTTGTATACAGTTTCACTGTTACATGTAGAGTTGCTGGCAGCATGTTTACCAGTATGAACTAGGCATAAAGTGAAACCAAACCTGGATGAGCTTTTTCACCAGTTCTGGAACAACAAAGCTCCATTTCCTAAAGAGTTGTGTTCTCAGCACACTTAAAACAGGTCCTGTTCAGTTTCCCTGCCTCCCAACACTTTTTGTTCTTTCCTGCCAGTATTCCCAGATCTCCTCCTTGTCCCAAACTACTATTCGGGCAAGCAGTAGTGTATTTTGTGTCTGGCTTTCAGGTAATAACTAACAACCTAGCAACTATGTGTGTGTTTAACCAGCAGCCATCAGCTTAGGTGAGGTAACTCCTGAATAAAAGGTAAGGGCTCCATCTCTGTAAACGGGAACAGAAATACTGGATTTCACAAGATTTACAGATATATTCTCATCTTTTAATGTACAGATTTAACTAGATTTGTTGCAAAGCCAGCTCTCGGGTTCAACCGTTATTGGGAAAGAAGGCAACAGAGGAATGCCTGCTCACAATGTATTACCACGTAAAACTACTTTAAAATGCTGAGGGCTTGCCCTAGGGCTTGCCCTAAGACTTGCCCGAAGACTTCTGACTGCTCTTGGTTTGAAATGGACAGAAGAAAATTCAGGGACAGTTGTGAAAGTGGCATGATTACAATCCATTATTTGTCAATTTGTATTTACTGGCAGTTGTTTCTATACCATATAAGCTGCAACTGCAGTTGTTAGTAACTGGATCTTATTATTTCTGTATCTTAGAAGAAGAGCCAAATGACCCTGGTGCTCCTGCAGGCAGGACTCACTTAGATCACAGTAAGGCAGGCTTGCGTAGTGATTTGAAAAAGTTTTAAGGTATCAGCTCTTCACGTTTTCTCAGCTGTTCAGTAAATGTGGATCTGTAGAAAACCCCAGTCCTGTTGGGACATATGGCTTAGCACTATACATTTATTGATGGGCAGTTCAAAAGAAAATGAGGTTACACCAGTACCCCAGAGGAGAAGTACTTGGGAGTACTGGTGGATAAAAGATTGGATATAACCCAGCAGTGTGCACTCGCAGCCCAGAATGCCAGTTGTATCTTGGGCTGCATCAAAAGGTGTGTGGCCAGCAGACTGAGGGAGGTGATTTTCCTTCTCTACTCTGCACTGGTGAGACCCCACCTGGAGTACTGCATTCAGCTCTGGGGTCCTCAGCACAGGAAAGACATGGACCTGTTGGAGAGGGTCCAGAGGAGACCCACAGAAATGATCAGAGGGCTGGGGCACCTCTCCTATGAAGAAAGGTGGAGAGAGTTGGGGTTGTTCAACCTGGAGAAAAAAATGCAAGGCAGATCTTATTGCGGCATTTCAGTTCTTAAAAGGGGCATATAAGAAAGATGGGGGGTAATGGTTTTAAACTAAAAGAGGTGAGATTCAGGCTGGATGCAAGGAAGAAATTTTTTACAACTAGCGTGGTAAAATACTGGCACAGGTTGCTCGGAGCAGTGTAGATGCATCCTCCCCAGAGACATTCAAGGCCAGGCTGGATGTGGCTCTGGGCAACCTGATCAAGTGGAAGAGGGGGTTGGACTAGATAACCTTTGAAGGTCCCTTCCAAACTAAACTATTCTATGGTTACAACATTACATCACAAATGTAGTCAATATAATGGTTACAAATTTTACCGTTGAAATATAATTTTCTGTTAAAACCACTGTCCATGACTTGTAACATTTCACTTTGCCAAGACAAAACTTGGATGGGCTGTACATTACTGGAATGGCTTCAAAACCATCTGCAGGCAGAAATTATTTATAACTGTCTGTTGTTCACAGCTAAAATAAAACTCTCCTGCTACACAGTGTTCCGACACTGCACAGAACTGGCATATAGCTCACCTCAACAGGACCACGACCTCCAAAACAACAGCACGCAACTTTGTGCTTACTGTGAACCAGTAACACAGATGTGTTTGCTTTCCTAGAGTTTTACTGAAAGCTAAAAATAGTACTTTCCACTGAAGTACTTCCACTTAAACAAGCAGGAAGGGCTACTGCAAGCATCAATCCGAACACATGAGCAGGGGTGGGAAGGAAGGCTGGTTATTAAACTGATTGGTTACTCAACTGAACACTGGAGGTCTGGCATAATGCTTAAATATTTTACATCAGTGGAATTCCATTAAAACACATTTTCACATGGTAAATCACAGTAAGTCACACCTCTGAAAGTTAACACTTCACAGAATGGAAAAGATTTTTTCTTGGCCTTTTCCAGTAGAGTAGCTGTAAGCGCGTCTTTGTAACATCAGGTTACACACTATTTTCACCATATACAGGAAAAGGCCCTTCTTCTCTTTTATTTTCAGTCCTGGCTGGCTTTTATTTCACCACTAGCTATATTTTCTCATCCCATGCCCCCAACTCCTTTCTCTGACAGGTCATGTGGCTGGAGAGCTCCAGAGCAGTGCCTCAGCCCTGAGAAGCTGACCAGCCTCAGCTGTGTGACAGCGAGATAGGTGACGGAACTGCCCTTAATTCCTCCAGTAGACCCTCACCAGGTGTCTCTGCGCAGCTGATGCGTTTTAGCCTTGAACTGCAAAAACCCCGTTAAGCATTTGCAAAAGATACCTCCATTAATGCTAACTATGCTGTTTTATTGTTTATAAAAGAGTGAAACTAAACACTTTCCTCTCTGCCTAAAGCATGACTTTGGCAATTTTCTGACCCATTTCACCATCTTGTCCATGCTCCAACAAGGAAATTCATTATGAAGGTTACATGTCCAGACACTACCACTGATTTGCTGCAAGAGGCAGGCTGGCAGAGCAGATTTATTCTTCACTGCATCTTCTTAGGTCTGTGAGTTGACACACTGATGTGCTCATAAAATCAGGACTCAATGAAAGACCCATTTCCTCTCATTTAAACATTTACAGTAACTCAAAACCAGTGAAGAAATCAAAATATGGACACACAGGATGAACACAGTCTTCTACAGACCAACAGACAACTGTGAAAGATACCCAGACTCGGGTGGTTCTCCCAGTTCAGAAAAGAAACATCTCCTTAACTGCTGATATGTATTCCATTCTAAGTACTCAGCTGAATTTGAAGTCATTTTATATTTTCCAGAAAAAGAATGCTGAGGTGCTTTTTTTTTTTTTTAATAAATAAATGCTCCTGGAATACAGCCAGTGGGAATTCTGTTGCCTCTGGAACAAAAACACATATAAACACTTCAGCTGTTAGAGTTCCTCATATTAATTTTTCTGGGTAACCTACACTATATAAAAACATGAATTTGTTCAGTGCAGGACAGATGTACCAGCTCAAGAGAAAATTTCCATTCAGAAAATGATTAGTTTCATGTCTTTATTAAATAAATTTAGTAACATACTTTTTTTTAAAATAGTCTGATCCTCCATTAATTTCTTGACAGTAACAGGACACATCACCTTACATTGCAAATCTGAACTGCAAACTGGCAAGACTGTCACAAGTCCTATTTTCCTCCCAACAGCTGTAGAAAACTAAAGAATTTAATTTCTGCATTCATTAGCTAGCTCCTTCTCCCTCTTTTACACTGTTATTCTTTTTTTTCTCCTTTTAGACATTACCTCTGGAACCTAATAATCTAACACTTAGCTGCAAAAAGTCATTTAATTAAGGAGTGAATCTATGCTGAACATTCTGCAATGCACACAAGTCTGTGAACTGCAGTTTTGGGAACAGTTTGTTGATTCTAAATGAAGCTTACATTCTCTGAGAACTCCTGCTGAAGACAAAATCCCATGTACTCAGCATCTCTGGGAAAAAAAACCTGCAACATAGAATCATAGAATCCTTAGGGTTGGAAAGGACCTTAAGGTCATCTAGTTCCAACCCCCCTGCCATGGGCAGGGACACCTCACACTAAACCATGTCACCCAAGGCCTCATCCAACCTGGCCTTGAACACCGCCAGGGATGGTGCATTCACAACTTCCCTGGGCAACCCATTCCAGTGCCTCACCACCCTCTCAGTAAAGAATTTCTTCCTCCTTATATCCAATCTAAACTTCCCCTGTTTAAGTTTTAATCCATTACCCCTTGTCCTGTCACTACAGTCCCTAATGAATAGTCCATCCCTAGCATCCTTGTAGGCCCCCTACAGATACTGGAAGGCTGCTCTGAGGTCTCCACGCAGCTTTCTCTTCTCCAGGCTTAACAGCCCCAACTTCCTCAGCCCATCTTCATATGAGAGGTGCTCCAGTTCCCTGATCATCCCCATGGCTCTCCTCTGGACTTGTTCCAACAGTTCAATTTCCTGGAATATTTTTAGTGGATTTACCAGTGAATATTCCACTCTCAGATACACTATTAACATTTTTCCCCTTTATTTCTTTACTTATTGACATTACTTAAAACCACATAGATCTATTCAAGTCATCTTCAAAAATAACTTAGCAATTTTTAAAACCTGTTTTTTTGCTTTTTACTTGCAGTATCTACATAGTACCAATAAAAAAAAATTAAATTACAGTTTCAACTGAAATCCCGTCTCATATCTGGTTCTAAACTGCTTATTAAAGACGGATGGCATTATAAACAAATCCATCTGCTGTGATACCACTGTTCTCCACATTCATTACAAATAGCGTAAGTCAACATTTGTTCATCTGGATTTGTGTTTCTCACCCAACCTGGAAGAAAGAGAGTTCCTCTGGTGATCATAGTGACTGTGCAATCAAATTTTTCACAACGCCTACACTTTATTTTGTTTGTCTGTGTGCCATTAATAACTTGTGGAAGCTGATGTTCCTGAAGAGATGATTCAGTGTACAGAGCCCTCAGCTGTTTCAGTTCATCACTGGCCATTTCCATCACTGTCATCTCAGCAAAAGCCTTTGGACTCAAAGTCCCTGAAAAAAGGTTATGTTTTAAGTGGCAACTTTTAGGGTTCTTCAGGTTAGCAATTTTGCTTCTGATGCAATTTTTATACTTCTTTTCACTTTTAGCATGAAGATCAAAAATACATTTTTCAATTTCTTTAGCTAGCTCTAGCCATTTATCAGTTTCTTCTTTGTCTTTGGCAGAACCAGTCAAAGATTTATAAAGAAGATCCGTACATTTACACCTCAGAGCTCTCATTGGATCCTGCTGCAGACTTGCGTGGTTAAGAAGAAGTTTAGAATCTTCATTATCAGTGTGATGTTCCTCAAAAGAAGAAAGCTGATTCATGCTGCCTTCTGCCTCGTTACGTACTACATTTTTAACAGTTTGTGATGGGATCAACATTTTAGAACTAGTAGCATCTAATGCCTCCTGCTGACATGGTCCTTCAGACAGTGATTGTTCTCTAGGAACTACGCTAAGATATTCAATTTCCTTTTTTACATACACGAAATCTGACTTTTTAACTTGGATTGATTCAACACAGTTATTCTTGTAAAGTGCTTTCCACCTTGACAGTAATTGCTTTGCTTTCTTTTTTAACTCTGCTGAAGGGCAGCTCTTGAGTACTCTATATACAGCCTTGGCAATTCCTGTCCCCTGAAGATACTGTGTAGTCATATCAACATCTTCAAGTTCTTTAAGATGATATTCAATATCTTGGAAAGTGTTCTCAGACAGTAGTTTTTCAATACAATGGGCTCTGTGTACAATGTTTTTCTGGTCAGACATTTTGAAACCTGAAAGCAAAAAAATGTTTATTGTATTTATTGCAGTTATGACATGAATTAATTTTCTATATATTCTTATAAGGTTTTCTTTTTTTTTTTTTTATGATATTTTACACTATTTTAATGTTTTTTTCCAGCTTTTACCTTAAATGGTGTAGAGCTAGTGGAGCAAATGCAAAATGCAGAGAAGCCTGAGTCCTGGAAAAATGCAAGTGGATATGGGTAGTCTAACTTGTGCAAGAAGAATACTGCCAAAAAAGAAAGCCTACAGGGACTTCTGCTATAGTAGGGTTAACAACTTAAAAGTAGGGTATGACACTAACATTTAAGGAAAAGAACACGGTCTCGCCAAAACCGTCTTGCATGCATACCCACAACAGATGTTCTCAGGGAGATTCTCAGCTACTTCAAAGTAGATTAATACACAACCATTCTGCTGTGTGAGATTATAGGTAGACTTTGCATATTATCCCATGACCCATAAAACATACAAAGCTAGAAAGTTTAAGAAACCGCGCACACTCACATTGTTTTAGTTGGTATTAACTTCTACAGCAGACAGATGAGATACTGGGAATTGGGGTTTTTTGTTTTGTGGGGATTTTTGCTTGCGTTTTGATTGGTTGGTTGGGTTATTTTCATTTCAGACTTCTTCCTCAAGCCTTTGTTAACTTCAAAAGAATAAAATTAAACAGCTAATGTGGACATGGTATCTGACTGAAAAAACTGACATAAATGACTTTTTCAAGCACCTAGTGGAGATGCTATAGTTTTCAGGCCTTTTGACAAACTTTTATACATCACCATAACTTGGTATCAGGCATTTCTTCAATTACTATGCAGTAAGTAGCTGAACACAGTCTATTTGGAGCTGCAAAGTGAAGGTTTGGGGCTACTCTGCAGCAAGTTGAAGTGACCCCGATATAATTTCACACACCTTAAAACCAAAATGCCACCCTAGTTCCTGCATGATGCTCACCTTTCACTTGCTATCCAAGAAATCACTTATATATCTCTTCCAAAATTTTCTCTTTATAGTTGGTAGCAAAGAGGCAAGTCAGACTAATAAATTTTTAACTGAGGTCCCCACTGTTGCCCTTCCAGCCTGGCATCATATTTCAGTTTGATTATTGAGGAAAAGCAGCTCAAAACCAGCGATATCTACAAAATGGTTTCAAAACAGTGAAATCTACAAAGTCCTAATTGTTATTTTTGAAAATTCTAAAAAAGTTAAAAGACATATCCCTCTATCTCCTAAAAAGTACCTGTTTTCTTACAGCCACAGAATTACTAAAGCACGCTTCCATGCATTCTGACATGTTAAATGAAAAGAAAAAGAGGATTTCGGAAGCAGTCTCATGGCTTGAATATTTTCTTTCAATTCTTTTTTATCAAGCCCTTTCACCAACAAATGCTCAGTACATTGCTGTTGTGAAATTTACACACAAAAAGTGTTAATACTACTAACATTATTCTCCTGTTTGCTGCAAAAGAGAATTAAATGTTTAATGCAGAATTGAATGTGTTAAGTGTTCCTCTTTTCTTAGGAGTTTGTCTTCTAAACTTGTGCACGAAACCAGTTTTTCGTCTGAAGTTATATACATCTTGATTCTACCCTAGAAAAAGTCATCTGCCTTTTTCGAGGGTATATATCTTGTATCCATCTTGTGCCATCTATCACAAGGGACAAGTGATACAGCTGGGTGATTTGCATGCTCTGTTGCTTTCTGTAACCACCAGCCCAGCTAACCTGTTTTATGCCTGACAGAAGTAAGTTCAAACTTTAGGTAGGGCCTCAGAGCTCCACAAAAGAAAAGGACAGAGGCAAAGGGCATGAACCGTCATCTGTTTCTATAATCCTTAACCACAGACCAACCTGACCTCCACAGTGAATTCACTTAATGTGAATTTAAACTCTGTATTCACTTAATGTGTATTTAAACAGCTCCTTCTTGTCTCAACATTTTGGAGTCCTGCAAAACCTCAGTAATGGCTATTACAGGAACTGATTTATTAGTCAAGACATTTCGTAACCAGAGAAACAGGATGTTTCAGATACTAAAGTTGAAGTCCATGCTTCGTGATACTGAAAAGCACATATAATTGTATCTAATCATCTGTTCTGCTGCAGGACCACACAGAGGCTGTGAGAGTAGAAAGACATGTTTTATTATGTAGGGTAGCCATTACTACAGCAGGACAGGTCCCCATCTCCAGAACACCAAGTAGCTGACATCAGAAAATGATCATCTGCTGATTTACTGATTTTACTGTTGTTCATGCAAACAGGGCAGAGCTGATGACACAGTTACATGCTCAACCAGTAAGACTGCCCTATGCCTTGGAATCAAGAGCTCCTCCCAACATACAACTGTAATTTTCTTCAGTTCTTGTAGGTATGTATGTATTGTATTATGCTACACATACCATAAAATATACTTATCCAAATGCAAGATGACTTCATGAATTCTCAATATTTAGTATACAGGACTATTGACATGCAAAAATAAAAACTACTCACAAAATGCTGTGTTGGTAATTAGTCCATGCATATGCTTTGATCCTGGACAAAAGTGAGGTATTTTGATCTCTCATAGAGGGCTGTGCTTCACAGAAAGTTTTCTCTCTTATAGCGCAGGGTGAAGATCTACACGTAAGAAACTATGCTTAAAGTCCATGGAGATCACTTGCTTTATGGTAGTGGTCCTTGTTCATGGTTATCCACCTGATCCTAGGCAGACCATGAGGGTGGCAAGGTGAATATATGCCCATTTGTGTGGCTAATCTCACACAAGAAAATTATATGGCTGCAAAAGACTTCTTCGGCTCCACAGCTACAGGTAGGCATTGACAGCTGGGGTGACTAACACAAAACCTCTGAGGAGACCTAGAGCACACACACTGGCATCTGCAGTAAGAATGCAGCCATTCTGCCACACACTCAATGAGTTACCTTACACTTATTGGACACTTACAGCTACTCAGAAGGAGCTGATGTATGCTAATTCATCACCCACACTAAGATGCTTTTTCCTTAATAGGCAGATCTAAGACAACCAGGTTTAGTTTATTTGTTAAGCCTCTACCAGATATATAAAAGGCTAGTTTAGAGTGAGCTAAATGCAGTATATATGTTCTACCTCAGGACTTTTTCCACATGTACCCTAAGGCAATAAATTATTACAAATTTTAAGACCTTCTTAGTCATGCATTAACCTTTTCAAGTTTATACAACATTAAATTCAAGTACACAAATGTTATGCCATTTACAGTTACATAAACCAACTGAAAGCAGAATATGGACATCAAAATATAAACAATGATTTTAAAATAATTTTGATTGAAAGTTCAACCACCTAACAGACTATTCACATTTAAGTCAAAACAATCACTTCTAAGGGAATACTTTCCTCAACATGTACAGCATGCAGCAAAGAGGTAGGACTGAGTGACTGACTCTCTTCAAACTTACTAAGCAAACCTAGGTGAAAATAACAGAAAAAAGTTATCAAAATATATGACAAAATCAGAACTAAATCCATAATTAATTATTTCAATGGAGCAGTACATCCCCTGGTAACTGGCAGAAGCATAAGAAACAGCCAGCAGAGAAACCACTAAATAAAGGTAATAAACATGTCTTTATCAGTGACAATAGAAAGGTTTGTATGAGGAAAGAATTCTTGGAATGGTACTGGCTTTGCTGTGTGTACCTAGTTTGCAAAGGATCTTAAGATCCTTCAATATGAAAAGTAATACATAGCTCTGAAATACTAGGCTAACTACTCAATCATAAATTTAATCTCACCTTCCAAATTAAAAGGCAGTGTGGTGGAAAAACAAAACAAAACTGTGCATTTGTTGCCCTACAAATCAAGCAAGGATTGGATTTATCACTGAGGCTGACAGAGACTATTATTTTACAGGATGAGAAATTTGAGATTCCTCAACTTCTAAATAACATCTGCAGTTATGAAATGGCTTACTTTACTACTGCTGCCTTCCTTCAAAAGATGAGGCAGAGCTCTTTAATAATGGAAACCCTGCATGGCATTTCATATTAAGTCTGGACATCAAGCAGAAACTTCTCTAATCACGTAACGTGATTTCTTCAGACAACTGTAGAAAACATGTTTTTCATGTTCTTGTAGGGAGAAACAAGAAATTACTGATACAGTGGTAATACTGGAGTGTATTTTCTAGCCAAAGTTCACCGGGAACTTAGGTATAGCAAGCTGCAGTTCTTTCCTGCTCAGACTCCAGTTCCTTGAACTCTTATGTTCCTGCTGTAAAACAGAGTTTTGGTGTTTGTTGTAGGACTGCAAAGCCTCCAGGTAAGTGTATGCTTTATTTTGTTGCTTTGTACAAAGAATAGTGGAAGTTTGCAATACCCAAGACAGCTGCCAGATCTCTGAGTGCCCACTGACAAGGCATTTTTGAGTTTCATGCTGTGTCAGATAAGCAGAATCACTGACTGAAATACAAACTACTTTTAAAAAGAATTGAGAGGTAGGCATTAAAAATACTCTAGATTGTCTACAAATATTTATCATTCTCTCTAGTTCTCACATAACAGAAGTAAAGCTTACAGGGTGAAATGACCTTCCTAAACTGGTTCAACAGGTCAGCTGCAGAACAAAGATGTTTTAACCCACAGCTCTACTTCTTTGACAACTCCACAATCCTAAGGAGCTGTTCATAATGTTCAAAATTTGAGGGAAGGGGAAAACAAAAAAGAAAAAGAAAAATGGAAAAAAAAAGATAAAACAAAGAGGAAGTTGGGAGAAGCCTTAAAACTTTTTGAGGAGAAAGCAAGCACTTCACAGAAACCAAGCTGCAATTCCAAATGGAAAATTATTTTACCACTTGAGGGAGCTGGAGCATAGCAAACCCATGAGCCTTGTGAAATGTGCAAAATGAGAAAATCCAGCCTGTTAAGAAAAAAGACAAAATAATTTCCCTATGACTTTTAGGAGACTTCACATTTTTAGGTACCGATTTGCTTTGGGAAAACAAAACAAAAAACCCATAAACCTGTAAGTCCAACGGTGCTGAGATACAGACAGGAGGGAAAGTGTGCATCCCTTATCCAGTCATTGTCCCGTATATTGCTCTTTCATTCGACATCTTTTGAATTTGGAATCTGACCACTTTTATACCTGATTTGATAATGTTTGGCAAATGCTGCTGAACAAATATTTGCTAAATTAACTGAATCATACTCAGTCAGCACTGTTCTGCTGCGTTCCTAGTTCCAAGAAGTAAGGAATCCAAGAAGAGAGGATTTGTTTATTCAAATAAGTTACAAAGTTTTTTATTGTACAGATGCAAGAATGAAAGTACAAATGATAGTATCAGAATTTTGTGCAGTACAAAATGAACATTCTCATCTCCCGTGCAACTAAACAAGGCATTTCCACCCTGCTTAACTGCAGCAATGCATGAGAACATCTGTTTGAATTCCAAGTGTCTATTGAAGGTTACAAGGTAGAAACTGACTTGTTTTTACAATGAGACCCTGTAATGCTGTGGTGATGAAGCACTTTCTTACTAAATCATTAGGTCTCTCACACTGACTTCATCATATAATGAGTCATTCCTGTATACAAGAATAAATGACGGTGATCAATAAAAATCTTGTACGGCAGTTTGCTCCTAAGGAAAAAAAGATCAGTTTATCTCAGTTTAAAATATGGCCATCCTGTAATAATACCACTTTGAATCAGAACTTTTTTAAACAGTAAAATGACTAAGCAGGAAAAAACCAACCAACCAACCCAGCCTGAGACATTTGCTGCTAACTGCAAAGCCAGTCCCTGACAAAACACTGTCCTCTCCAAAACCATTTAGGGTAAATGCCTTTTCTCTGCTATATGCCTGTCTGGTTCAAAGCCATAACCTATTTTTCCTTAGCACAGATAACTCCCACTAATAAACCAAGACAAACTCAGAATGCATCCAAGTAAGTATGGATGAATGTCTTGGAAGGGCAGAGAAGGCTAAACACCACTCCCTTCCTCAACCCAATCTCAAAAGTAGATGATTTTTTCTCTAAGGAATTCTATGTAATCAGTAGAAAATCCAGACCACAGCCAACATAAAGATCAGAAGAAGCCAAATACTCTTAATGGTGCAATAAAATTTCTGTCAAAAATGCACACAGCAGAGTCTTGGAAATACCATATTTCTTGCTTTGGGCAACCTAAATTTCATATAAACAACAAAAATGACCAAATGCTATTTTAAACTCGGAGCCTAAGTAGAAATAAGAGAATTCTCACAGCCAGCCTCCAGACTCAAAAACATTACTTCACCCTATCTACAGTGAAAGACACATCAAAGATGTCACCAATAAATCGTTTTCCAGGGCTTTTATTTCATCTTGGCAAAAATAAGAGCTCTTCCTGCTTCTCAGCAGGAACCCTTTCCACCCTCGCAAATTTCTGAACTATAGAGAAATTGCTTTTTGAAGAATAACCACATGAATAAAGCTAAGTTTTTTATTTAGCTAATAAAGCTAAATACAATAATAACTGAGATGATACAACAGTACTATTGCCAGATGTCCATGACCAATAATACCTCACTGATCAAGAGAGTCACCTCTTGGCCAAAGATCGAGATGCAGCAAATTAACTGAGCTCAGGATTACTGCAAAACCATTCACCAAAAATCTTTACTTCACTTGCACAACTCTATCACTGTAATATCAGAGGCAAAGTACACCTTTTATTCTTTTTAAAACAACAGAACAGAACCACAGCAATCAAGAAAATGAAAATTAAGGCAGAATACTTTGGAAAACACTGTTTCAAGAAATTCTCAAGGACAACATCTGGTGAAAAAGTTTGTGCATGACGGAAAGTAGTCTGATAGATAAATAGCTTTGTTCTGCATCTTTTACATCATTGACTGCTTGAACCACAGCACTCTTAACTAATCTAGAGATATATTCCATCTACGCTGTGTTTCTCTCACTGGAACCATTCTCCCACAGCTTTCTTCCCAAGAGAAGGAGTTTGCAGGGAAGACAGGGCAGAGTACATCGCATTCGTGTGAAGATGTACACAATAGCCTCTTTTACAAAGAAGAATTTTTAAGCCTGATTCGGAGTCTACCCCGAAGTAGAGTTCCCAGCACATTTTTCTAGTAAGATCAAACATCCATGGATTTAATGAGATTGGAACACCTGTTGCTTTAACCAGACTGCTTAGCTACTGGCTTTGTTTGACCTTAGTATATAAGCTGGGGCCCAGGAAAAGACTCCAAATATTACAGCCACACCAGAGGAGTAACACCTTTGACTTGTCTCATGGCAAAATGTATCTGGGAAATTCTTTATGAACTGAATAGATATATAGCTGGTTTGAGTTCTAGGAGGTCCAGATGACCTTACAGTGGGCACACACATCCCAGCAGAGATGTTACCTTGCTAACAGGTTCTTTTAATAGTTTAGAATTAAAATGATTCTTACTGGGAGGTCTTTTAGCTTTTCCTGTTATCTTGTCTGCCTTACACCTGTGAATTCTTCCCACTCAATTGTGTGGTTATTATACAAGTAATGCATTATTCCACTGATTTGAAATCTCTACCTCTATCGATGTGGTTGACCTTTTTAATAAAATACCTTGAAGGTGTTAAAAAAAATTTACAAAATTTAGTTTAAACAAGTTACAGATTGCAAATATCCAGTAAAGGTATCGCTAATGTCTTCCACAATAGAATAGCTATACAGATTCATAATATATTCTAATACATCATGATTCAGTGGGGCAATAATAAAATATATCAGAGAGATTTGTGATTAAGTTTCATCTGAAATTATGTATAAATAACGTGCTTCTGTTTGCTTTAAAACTTGCACCATTTCACACAAAGAAAGAGATGGTTTCTCTAAGTATTGCTTACTTTGATCAAGAACTTTTCAGTCTCTCATGCTCTGCCTGTGAGGAGGGGCACAAGAAGCCGAGAGGGAGCAGAGACAGGACACCTGTCTCAAACTAGCCAAAGGGGTATACCATACCACAGCATGTCATGCCCAGTGTATAAACTGGGGGGAGTCATCTGGAAGGGCAGCTAGCTGCTTGGGTCAGGCTGGGTATCGGTCAGTGGGTAGTGATCATTTTTCAGTATTAACTAACTTTATTCAAAATCATGCTTTCAAGTTTGGGCACAAGGTCACACAGATTTTTCATGGGGCTATCTGGTTTTTCAAATTTTTATGACAAAGCCTTATCAAAGCTAGTAGAGGAATACCTTTTCTCTCAGCCACTTTCCACTACTCGCCAGTATGAGGTACTAGTTGGAGCTTCCAGCAGGTCAAAAGTCAGACTTTTGATATATAATGTGTATCTTCAAAACATGAACTACCCTTTTGACCACAGGTGACAAATACACACCAGGAAAGAACAGTGTAGAATGAAATTTAAGCAGATGATTCAGACATGAATTAATGCTATGCAGCTATGGAAGGGACATAGATTGTGACTTATGTATCTGAATTTCACCGTGTGAAATTATTTTTTTGCACTTTATGAAACTTTTCCTTCATTTTCTATCATTCATGTTTTTCCAACAGCAGCAGAATTTAAACCAAAAAGAATTTATTAGTAGCATTGTTAAACTTGAAAGAGAATACAAAGATTATGTCACTATTACCTCACAGCAAGGGGATCCTATACACATTCTTCACCACTCAAGAAACACACCAGGCAATAGCAATATGATTTTAGCAGCTTTGTGTCATCATTTATTAATTAACTCTTTCACTCAATATATTTAGGTCTCCTAAACTGTTCATGGATGGATGCAAATGATCATATTTACACTTCCAATCACTTAGGACAGCAAACCAACTGCATAATTTCAGCAAAGCTGTGACATCTTCCAAGGGGAAGCTGGTTTCTTCAATATACATTAACTGCAGTGGCTTATATAATTAATGCTAACAGTTTCAGCTCCTGAAGCACCCGCTTGCTCTCTCTTGACACCACTGGGATTGTATCAAGACATCTGGACTGCTCCCTCTACTCAACATCTGTGCACAAGAAGGATTCATAATGATGTCTTCCAAACACTGGGAAATCATAATTCAAAACGCTCAGTACACTGAGATTGGCTTATATGCTAAAATGCTCTTAGAAGCAAAAAACTGGGATCTGTTCTGCATTTCTTTTCAGGCTGTAAGCCTCTAGGGTTCCTATCTTTCCACCACAGACAAAATTATAACAAGTTTACTTTTTAAAAAAGCAAGGTTACACAATCATATACAACGTGGCTTCAAGGACCAGTATTTGAAGGAATCAGAGTTTTGAGCACTCTATTATAACTGTAGTAGACTGACAATGCTTATCTTGTTCACCTATAATGATATCTCACATGTTCCTGCTTGGTATTAGAGCTCTCCTCCACTATTTTCTAACTTCCTTTTGAATTTCTTGTTCATCTTTTTCCTAGGTGGAATTAATCGGGTGGGTTCTTTTAAACCTACTGAAGCGAAGGAACTTGCTGTGAGCTGCAGGTTTAAAATTGGCTTTTAAGTGACAGATCTCATCTAACATTCTTGCACATCCACTTATTATTCAGTCTTCATAAATACTGTTTATATCCTCTTGCAGATGTACTGATTTGAAACCTGGACAGCCTCAATATAAACAAAGCTTTCCCAAGGTGGATCTCAGTACCTGCATTGGCACAGAAGTCCAAAAAACCAGACTGCCTTGCAGACAGGAGCATTTCCTTGACAAAAACAGCTTTAAAGATTATTCTTATTCATATGGAGCTATCAAAAACTTCTATCTACATTCTATCACTACATTCTATCACTACATTCTATCACTACATTCTATCACTACAAACAAAAGTATATGTTCAGTCTGCAGTGCCCTTTTATGGTAAATTGCGCTGACAAATTAATATAAAAATGGAACATGTAAGTAATAGAAACATATTTTATCAACTTTTATGAGCTTTTGATCATTTGTCAGATGAGCACAGACTTTATATGGCTTTAATGTTCAGTTTCTAGTTAAGCCTCAGCTCAGTACTTTTCTACTTTTCATTTCATTGTCAGGAACACGCATTAGGTACTGCTTTATCATTCTTTTACAGGTTTTCCACTGAAAAATGGTAAACTTTTTCTCTAAAAACAAATCCTTTTTATGCAGAAGAGCACATACGTTCCTGACGCCTCTACAGAGAAAGTGTACAAAGGGTATTTGTAAGATATTATTAGATGTGAAATACAATTGAAATGAAATTGTTGCTTATATATCTAATTATTACAAATAATACTACATTGAAAAGCGTGAACTAATTGCTTTCTACATTTATGCCAGCATTTGACTTATCTTAAGACATAATGCTGCATGGAGACCTATATAATAAATATGTCAAAATTTACCATAGTACTACCATACTGCAATTTTCAAGGTCAGCCTCTTTGGTGAGTGGGAATTACAGCCACTTATGATACAAATCAGTAAGGAGAAGCAGGCCTGTCGTATGTATTTGTCCGAAAGCAGTTGACACTTGCCTGAGGTGGAAGCCAGCCAGCCACAGATGACAGATTGTCTGGGAGAGGTTTGGAGTCAGCCTCATGATGCCAGCAGGTGACTAGTACCACTGTAACCTGCATAGTCACTCCTATAAATTGGGTGGGCCAGTGCACACTGGTACTATGCTACAAAATGTCCCTCAGTAATGCAATGAGTACACCTAACTCCATGTTTTTACTCCAAGTCATAGAATGGTTACAGTTGTAAGGGACCTTAAAGATCATGTAGCTCCAACACCCTGCCACAGGCAAGGACATCTTCCACTAAGACCAGGTTGCTCAAAGCCGTGTCCAGCCTGTCCTTGAACACTGCCAGGGATGGGGCAGCCACAGCTTCTCTGGGCAATCTATGCCAGGGTCAAACTCTCTTAGTGAAGATTTTTTTCCTTATGTCTAATCTAAACCTACTCTCTTCCCATTTAAACCCATTCCCCCTTGTCCTATCACTATGTGTCCTTGCAAAAAAAGTCCCTCTCCAGCTTTCCTGCGTGCCCCCTCTAGGTACCAAAAGATTGCTATTAGGTCTCCCCGGAGCCTTCGTTAAAACTTTTTCATGTCTATACCTCCTCCACACCCTTGGACATGTGTAGCTTAAGCCTAATTCACTGCAGTATTGCTTAGCGGCGAAATGTCGCCCCTCCTCACACTCCTGACACGCCCCATCAGAAACAGCCAGCAGGTACCTACCTACCATCGCCCCCCGCTCCTCAGCTAGTGTTTACCCGATCCCCTTTGGCCCCCGAGGCCTGAGCCGGGGTAGCACCATGCTGACGGGCAAACCGGGCAGGAGGAGAAGCGGGCCGGTTTTTGTCCCCCGTAGGCTGAGACTGCGCGGGGGGGAGACCCCACACCGCTCACTCCCGCCGCGTCTCCAGACCTCATCCCCTGGCCCAGGGCACGGAGGAGCGCCTTCCCGGAATCACGGCGGGTAGAGCCTTGCGCCTCACTCCAGATGCCGCTAACGAAACACGCAGCAGAGCCGCCACACAAACCACTGCCCCCCATACCGCGGCAGCGGGGCCGACGCCGTTACCTCTGCAGCGGGCCTCAACATGGCGCCTCCCTCCCGCTTCCCGCTCCTCACCAGGGCGCGCCTCCGCCATGTCCCGCGAGCGGGCGGGCCGAGCTGAGGCGTTGAGTGGCTGCGCGCTGCCCCCCGCGGCTTCCCGTGAGCCCCGGCGGCAGCGGAGCGGTCTGGGGCGGGCGTAAGGCCCGAGGCAGACACTCGCCTCGGAGCTTGGGGAGCTCCGGTTGGTCCTGCAGTGGGCGGTGAGGCCCCGAGCAGAGAAGGCACGTCTCGTTGTCAGACGGCCATCCCCATCCTCTCTCCTCCTGCAGTGTATTTGGTGTGAACTCCTGTGCTGTGCCCCGGGGCCACTGCAGGGCTGAAAGCACCTCCGAATGAGTCACTCTACGGTGTCCGTAGAGCCGCAGTAGAAACAACCAGCTTTGCTAAGCAGCCTCCGGTGGGAGGGCACAGCTTCCACTGAGGCTACTGTCACATTTTGGGCATTGCTCCCTCTGATATGGCCATGGGGTTAAAGGGGCTCCTTGAACGCTGTCTTGGGGTCCTTGTGCTAGACACAGCCTTACCCTGGTGCACGGCAGTGTGGTGGTGGGAGTCCTGCCAGGCTGATGGAACAGGAGCCGGACACAGGCCTTGCAAATGGGGCTTTGGAAGTGCTCTGCTTGGGGGAGCTAGAAAAGCACTTAGGCTTTGCTTAGTGCTGAGATGAATGAAAAAGTAGAGGATATTTATGTGATGTTAAAGTTTAACCTCAATGGTCCTTCAGCAAACACAGCTTGAGAAAGGCAACAAATATGATAGAAAGGCCAGGCTGGACAGGGCTTTGAGCAACCTGGTCTAGTGGAAGATGTCCCTGCTCGTGGTAGGAGTGTTGGAACTAGACAAACTTTAAGGTCCCTTCCAACTGTAACCATTCCGGGATTCTAGGCAAGACAGCATGACACAGAAACACGGGAAGTGGGGTAAATGAGTATCATACCTAAGGCTAATGAAGAACAGAAAAAACAGTAAAACTAATTTTCAGCATTTTACTGCATTACTTTTCGTATAATCAACTAGTCTTTTGGATGATTCTATGATAAACAGAGCTATTAGTATACATAGGGTTGAAAAAATAAATATAAAAATTACTTCTTAGGGTAACAGCTTTGGATATAATGAAGTGTGCTGGACATACCAGATGTGGCAATAAACACCTAAAAGTTGATGTATTTTAGCCAAAGCAAATTGTCATTGCCTTTGTTGCAGTGCTTTCCTCTTTTGTATGTTTTACATAGACATTCAAAATTATTCTGTAAAAGATTAATACTTTTAGTACTTCAGCTCTACAGCAAAAATACAGGTGTGTACTGGGGTTTGTTCTCAGTTACAGTGAAAGGTAGGTGTGGTATTTTCTTTCTTTTTGGTTTTATTCACTAATGAGGCCTATGTTGCCCTCTGCTGACAGTAAACTGAATTTACCTACCTGCACTTGCCAGGTACGTTTCAGCATGAATGTCATGTACAGCAGACACACCTCTTTTTCCCTATTTTCACGTGATGAACATCACCAGTATTAATCATAAAGGGGGAAAAAATAATCCTTGCATTATTGTTTACTGGGTGTAAAAAAATCACATAAGCAATGATTAAATACTTGTGATGAACCAGTGATCAGTGTTCATTATTGAGTGGTGTCAAAACTTTCCTTGCCAGTGCTGCAGTGGCTGCATTATACACTGATAGCAGTCCAAGCCTTCTGCGTCCAAATGTTGCCATCCGGCGGACTGTCTTACATATTTTTAAGCATTTTTGCAACATACATATGTCATTAGCTCAGCAGCAGCTATCATTGCAATACTCCAAAGTCTGCAGTTAGTCTCAGTCTGGGGCTCCCAGGATAAGGCTCTGGAATGCTTTTTCTCTATCTGTGCAATTATGAGTATGGTACGTACAGGATTCATTATATCCTCAGCTGAAAATGTCTTGCCTACTGCAGAGGAATAGGGCTTCCTTGGCAGGAAGACACAAGAGGCAGCATGACTTGCTTCTTGTGATTAGCCCTCCTTTGTGCAGGGGTCAAAACTGAGGATGCCCCTCCTGTGAGGAGGTTCTTCTCACAAAGGACAGCTTCTGCATCTCCATTAAGTTGTTTTCGATCTAATGAATAAGATGATCTAATGAATTGTTACTCCAGTTTCCCATTTATAAATCAGAGACAATGTTTTCTCAATTACCGCCAAAGTAAAACAAAACAGAACTATGATAAAAATTATATACCCATTATATTAATGCATATGTGTATGTGTGTTATGATATATATATATGTATCTCTGTTTGCATGGGATTTTTGGATAAAATCAGTGCTAGTCTCACAGTGACAACTGCTTTGAGACTTTAGTATTGGCTATGACAACTGCCTCCTTCTCTAAAAACAGGCTTCTATTCAACAAAGTGAGATATTCTGTCGGCTGATAGAGTGTTAAATATCCACAGAACTAGTTGGAAAAATGTTGGTCAAACAATGTTCGTCATAAGGTTCTTGCACAGAATAGTATCAATTTCAAATAAGCTTCCCTATTTTTTTTTTTTCTAAAATAATGTCTCTAGATAAAGAAAACCAAAATAAAAATAAAATCATTGGGTATTATTTATTCTATAATATTATTTTTATATTTTTAATTTTTAAGCTATATCATATCACAATGTCATAACAGGCTGCTATTTTATAATGTAATTTACTGCTACATAGTACAGTGCCAAAGTGCTACAACACATCCTGTTGGACATACTATAAAAAATTAATATTTCAGAGTTCAGATGAGTTTTGCATTTTCTGCATGTGATGTACATAAAAGATAATGTTAGCATAAGAATGCATGTGAACAGTTCTGGCTTGCAATGAAGCAGGAAACATCCTGCAAAATTGCCACAATTATTTTACTTATTAACTTATATCCATATCCATGAAAGAGATCACGGTCACTGAAAGCAGGACAATAATGTGGTGATAGTGTGGTTTCTTTTAATGAAATAAAAGCTTTTTTTAAAATGAGTTTTGAAGATTATGTGTATTGATAGTACATTAGCAGTAATATACTGAGGAGATGTACTCCCATTCACAACATAATTGTAGTGTAGTTATTTGAAAAAAAATATGCGTGCATTCCCTTAAAAAATTTTCTTCAATTTGTTTTACAAAGGATAAGCTTTGGGCTCTCATTTTTATTGTTCATTCTTGGAATTGTAACAACTGCCTCTTCAGAATAGTTCAGGTGAAATGTGTTGTGCAGGAAGGACAGACGGACAGGCATTTCCTCTGAAATCCCTGGGTACAAGCACTGGAACTGTGGTTTGAACTTTCTGAAACCTTGTGCACAGGTAATGGCAACAGCTGTTCCTTATGGAGAGGATTCAAGGAAACTGTATCCTCCCTGAAAACCTGAAAGGGAACTGGTAAATGGTCACTTGCTAGAAATGCTCCTAGGCAGAGAGGCAAAGTCATTGTCAGCTCTCTGTAACACCAGTATAAATCAAAATGTCTGTAGTGAAATCAGTTGAATAAAAGATTTACATCAACATGGCTGAGAAAAGAATGCGTCTCAGTATCTCCAGCAAAAAGCTTGAATGCCAAAGTTGTGATAAATGATTAAAAACTGTTCTTGACTTCTGACTGAAAATCAAAGAAAGGCAGAATTACAAATATAATTATTAAAAGTACCATTAATCCTATAGAAAAGCATAATCTTTTTTTTCTTTATACCTCATACAACATTTTTAATAGGTTTTTAAACACTGAATTGACAACAGGATGGTTTTATATTAATTCTCTGTGATAATATGACTGTGAAGACAAAATGAAAGGTAGTGATGGTTCAGAAACTCCTAATTAGCAAGGCTTAATGGAAAGGATTTTTTTAGAATTATGGACATTTTCTGGCATGAACTTTAAAACATGATTTTTATTTTTGTGTTTCTTGCCTGAAACAATTAGATCACATTATCCTTGAAAATCTAGAAAGCCAAGAATGATTAATCACAGCACTGACTGACTAAGGAAAAGGACCCCAGAGGGCCTAGTTTCGGAAGAAGATGTTCCCACAGTAGCAGAGCAGCAGCAACAAATGGAGAAACAGGTACTGCATACAGCAAACTAGTGAAATTGGAGGTGTGGAAGGCTACTAGGAGAATATCCTGCAGTGATTTTGAAGGCTTCTTTTCAACTGCTTGAATTCCTGTGGAAGCCCTGAGTGGCCAATGTATTTATGCCTCAATCTCACTGGCAGAAGATTTCATGACTTTGCAATTGTATCTGTCTCCCATGTCCAACAGACACTAGCCAGATGAAGCATCTGTCTCCTGACAGGGGAATGTACATCAAAAAGAAGACTTTCAACTTAATATGCAATTTGAGGGGAAGTACGCAATTATATCTATTCTAACATAAACCCCTGAAAATCATTTCCATCTTGTGTAGGGAGGCAGCTGGGATAGCAGGAAAAGCAGAAGTACACAATACTTTCAAAGTGTTTTATGGTTTTTTGTTTTTTTTTATTTAATAATGGAATTTATTGATTTAGATACCAAACATTGCAGTAGGAGGAAACATGAATATGTTCAGGGAGCAGTAAGAACCAGGCACAAGAAAATATCCCTCACTGTATACCAGCATTCGAGGCTGGCTTTCATATTTTTCCCAAGCTCTAGTTAGTGACTCTTCTCCCAAGTTCCCTTCCCTATTTGTGAGTTGCTTAATGCCGACTTTCTCCATTGTTTAGTTATGTAGTGGCCAGTTTCCTTCAGTGGCAAGATCTGTTCTCTCTTACAAGAGGTGCTCAGATCAAGCAAATTTTGAAAGAAATAAAAAAGGGCCCATAGAAAGAGATGCCCTCGCTATGGCATTCATTTTTTGGTCCAGTGCTGTATTTCTGTCTGGAGAACTTTCTTCAGTTTGAAGGTTATCTTCTCAATAGGTCTTGAATTTATACTGGTTTTTAGTGTTCTCAGAAAAAAGCCTACAAAATCTGTCTGTGATCTAGACATGCGATTCAGTTCATGAAAGGCTCATTACCATTATGTGTGCAAGTAAGGAAAAAATTTACATAATGTGAGCACTATAAGTGAATCATTATAATGAAATGAAATGAAATGAAATGAAATGAAATGAAATGGGAACCAAAGTGTTTCAAAATATCACCTCTTCTTCCATCCTTAATTATATGTGGAAGAGAATCCTATACAAATCTCATGTCAATAGACTGTGAAAATCTAAGAATTGGGCCATACTTTGGGGCTCTGGCAGATTTAATTTTGTGAGAATACCTTTCCACATAGCATTTGAAGCATGTTCATTCACACAAAGAAAGAAGTCTTGGTGGCTGTTTGTTTTAAGGGTTCTGCACAGATTGCTTAACTTTAGAGAAGTTTTTTCTGCTATACATCCACAGCGAACCAGTCTGATATTGGTTAGTTAAATATGAATTTGTTGTGCTAGCCCTGGGGTTATTTACATACACAGTGCTCCCTCCCAAAAAGAAAAAAAGAGAGCTCCCAAACTGTGATGACCACTATTGACTCTGGAAAGAAGTCTATTGCCTCTCTGGAAGGAACCAGTAAGTAAATCAACTACAAAGTGGACCTGTGTTCCATCACTTCAGGACATGGTGGACAGCAATGTCAGTACAGGAAATATAGGAAAAATATATGGGAACTGGGTCTGGACACAGGGCATTTACATGCATGATCTGCTATTTTGTTAATTTTTAGTGCAGAGCATTTCAAAGGAAATGCAGTCATTGTCAGATCATTTTCCTTAGAGTTAGTAGCTAAGTTAGAGTAACTGACTATATAAAGATTATTTATTCCCGGTCCGTTACTTTGCAGTCACCCACAATTTATTTTCCCATCCCAGTTTTGTGCACAGTCACCCAGTATCTGACAAGATTCTTTGCAATCACCTTTAAGTTTCATGGTTTTGAACCATGAAGACAAACTTTGCCACATTGCTGTTCTCACTTCCACTCACATTTTCAATCGATCATATGCATAGTTGGGCCATTCTGTGAGTGCCCCCTTGCCTCTAGAAAAGGTGACTATTTTAACATTCTGGCAGTTTCCAAGAATACAAAGAAAATTAGGACTGCCATATCTTTACATCCTGGGCAGGAAGGCGATGCTAATGAATAATTCACTGTAAGTGAACATGTGGCTTTCTTGAGTACAGACCTGCTCTAGGTATTTTAGAATAAAATTAGTACTTGCGAGAGTAATATTTTTTCGGGGTGTTTTTGAAATATAATGCTTCTGATTACTTTATGGCATGTATTTCTCAAAGTTTTTTATCACTGTTTTCTATCATTTTATCATGTTTGTGACTGCTGGGGTTTTATGTTATTATATCATTGTAAATTGAGCCATATTTTCAGGTGAGAAGACAACTCCTGATGCAGTACACAAAAATACCACTTATTAAGCTATCAACTATAGCAAGAAAACTGTAATACTGCAGTGAGTAAAAGCATAGGGATTAGAGTAACTGTAATAAACTGCAGTGAATCAAAACAGAAATTTAAACTTCTATCAGCCTGAAACTAAGGGACAATTCTGATTGCATTACCTGCCTAAGTCAGATTTTCTGGACACCCCAGAGGTGTCCAGCTCAGCAAACAGATTTTGGGCATCAAAGTTAAGCACTGATGTTCCCTGTACAGCAAGCAGAAAGCAATGGAGCAGGACAGTCGACTCTGGAAGATATAAAGTGCCTGGCTTGAGCTGCTAACTTTGCTATTGTCTCAGTGCAGAGGGAACAGCAGGAAATTAAATATGCCACCTCCTCCTCTATGCTACAAAAAATGGGGCTGCTGCATGCAAATTACTTCTTTTGTGTGCTTTTGACTCCTAAACTCGGCCTGGAAATCATTTGAGGGAGTGCTTGGAGTTGCTCCTGCTCATCATCCAACTTGCTGAAGCACCATCTTTGCATGGAAGCAAAAAGAAATATATGAAGAAAAAAGAATGAAATGCTATTTAAGGCAAGTCTAGGGAAATGCTGTGTACTTTAACTCAGACCTTATTTCTGTTAGTATCAGATGCATTAACTGTCTATCATAAATTGTATTACTCTAGATAATATTTAGCTTTGAAATATTTTTATTTAATTTAAAATAAATTAATAAAACTCTTTAAATGTTGGATTAAAGTTAGGTCTGAGTACGTAAAAGGATCACTATTGAAATGATTTCTCAAAACTCTCCAAGGAGAATATTCTTGTCAGGGGTGTATATGAAATAGAAATTGGTATAATTCATTGCAGAAACATTAAGAAATTTAGAGATTTTCATACAGAGTATTAGGCTGTTTCCTTAAAACATTCAGTCATGCTTTCATGCTTTACTGAATCACTGAAGACTAAATATTCCCCAAATAAAAAAATAACAATCAGTGTTCTCTCAATAGTTCTATAATGTGTGCTTCCTGAATAGCTGGGTTTTGGAAGGGGGAGGGTCAGTGAGACTGAATGTGTTGAAATCAAACTTTAAAGTCAAGTATTTGAGAGGTTAATAACTATCAAAATTAGAAATTCATTGGCATCAAAAAGCTTTTGATGTGATAAGCTTTTATGTAACACTACACATATGACCGAGTAAGTTATTATCCATGCTTTCTTGTTATATATATTTTCATTAATATAATGTAATGAATTCAGTACCTCCGGTACATGCAGGTGTATGAATCTGCATATAATAAATATAGCAATAAATATAGCAATCATGAAGTAAATATGAGTGGCAGTTACTGAAAGCACTCTCCATTGTCTTAATCTTAAAAATTGCAGGGGGGAATCCTTATTTAATGTATAAAAATAACATCTAAAAGCTGGAAAATGTTTTAAACTCCTTTCAATTGCAGGGTACAAGATCACCTTGTGGGAACATGCCTCATCATTTCCATGTATTCACAGCTGACAAGATGAAATGTCTCCTTTAATTCTTTTGGCAATTGAAGAAAAGTGATCAAAACCTTTTGTTATTCAATCTTCAAGATTAAGTGAGCACATCTGTTGAGTAGTTTTTGAAGGATGTAGTATAGATTTCAGTGATTAGCTAGAAGCAATTTTTTTCCATTAACCTGTAGGCAGAGTACTGTTTCCAATGTTTATTATCAGGCTTAAAAGTTGCAAATGATGTTATCAAAGTTAAAGCCACTTGATTATAGCATACTTGTAACATTTTTGAATACTCCTAGTGCAGTTTCCTTGCTGTCTAAAATAATCAAGCAGATAATGGATTTCATATTTCACAGTAATGGAAAACTGTCAGGAACATTTTGAGGCGTTAAGGACTGTAGAGCACAATATGCCCTTTAACTTTTCATCTGAAGGAGAAATGTGGCTTTTGCCCCGAGCAGTTGTGTCTTCTGAATGAATGTTGCAAACAATACCAGTTAATTTGCTGATGCGCTGATGTGGTTTATGTGAATGTATCTACATAATGAATTTATTTTGTTACTTCTGCAGAAGCTATCTTTGAATTTATTCACAACAAAAAAGGTTTCAGTTTCGCTCTTCCGGTCTTATTATACTAGAATAATTTGTATGACCTGCTGTGGTGCAAGATATCTCACAATCCATTGCAAACAAATGAGAAACAACTTCTGCATCTCCTACAGAAAGCCTTATGGTAGCTTTTGCACTCTCTGCTGATCTATGCAAATAATTTTCTTGCTTGTTCCATGAAATGAAAAATCTTTCTTATCTTGTCTTTTGAATGGAATGCATTCAAAACTACTAAAGCAGTTGTCACAGTCATTAGTTGTGGTGGACTACAATTTAACCAACAATGAATAAATACCAGCATATTTGGCTCCATATCTGACCATGTCCATTGTGTTTACTGTCTATTGTTCGTGTATTGAGCAAACAATATTTAGATATTATGCCTTACAGAGACAGTATTTGTCTTTCCATGCCCAATAACTGCATATGCAGGAAATGGCTAGCTGTGCCTTTTAAGGTAGACTTAGTTGCTCCACATACGTATTTCAGATATATAATTTGCACTGTAATGCTCAAGATTGTAATAATTCATAGGCTTCTTAGGCTTTAGGGGCATTGTGTATGTGTAAATTGTTGCTGTTTGAAGCTAGACACAGAATTTGAGTACATTCTCTTAGTCTTCACTAAGGGTAGTTCAGAGAGTCAGACAAGGAGGAGCAAATCCAGAAAAATACTTGTTTCACTTTCCTACCTCATTGTGACCAGGTTCTTCAGGCATCCTGAGATCACAGTCAGCATCCAATCCAAAGTTACTGAAGGAGCTTTCCTCCTTGCTTTGAAATTCCCAGGGTCTTTGCCCCAAGATTAAAGAGAGTTTGGTTTTCTCAACTCCTTATTCTGTAATTTTCTCATCACCTCCAAAGACACCAGGAAAGAAATTCATATGTCAAAGCTGAAGTCCGTGTACAGTTCTCAGAGCATCTGTTTCATAACACAAACCAGTTCTAACAAAGAATAAACATTTCCAGATTACACAGGAATCTTACCAGATTTTTTCTTCTGGAACTTTCCAGACATTTCCAGTCTTGCTTATCCTTTCCTCAGCTGTGTGCAAAGTGCAAAATTACTGTGTTTCAACAAGAAATATCTCAAGAATCCCTGGCTTGCTTCACAGGTGCAATTAAAGGTGTTTGAACTTTTGTAGTTTTCTGTTAAGAAGCTTAGGCTCATATAGGTTATATTCTTCAAGGCTCTTTAGTGTTGGTCTATAAAATTCTGTTCAGTTGTTCTGGATGTCCTCTTCTTCATACAAGAAATAAAAAGCATCACTAAAAATAAACAGTGAACGGTCACCTAGAAGGGGATACATAGAACTAACCAAAAGGAGCATGTATGTGTGCACATTTAACTGATCACTGCCTGAAACAGGGCTTCTCTGTGGGCATCTCTGTCCTCTTGGGATTCAGATGAGTAGGTACTTTCAGAAAATATAACAAGATGGAAGAAGATGGTTTTGCTCTCCACACCATTGTCTTCTTTCCATAGAAGGTGGAACTTGGATTCTAGACGTCCACTTAAATATGTATGTGTGTGTATACCTGTATGTGTGTGTGTGCATAGGTGAGTGTGGCAGGGTGGCAGCTTCTAGTTTGTGGGAGAAGATTCCGCTCACCTTCCTGCTCCTGAGGATGACAGATAGTCTCCATCCCTTTTGCTGAAGTTTGAAGGGACATGAGGCCAATTTGTTCCTGAAAGTCAGTACATAACATGAAGTTTCCTAAGTGTTAATAACGGGTCATTCTTTTTTACCTTTTCAGTGCCAGCTGGTTACATCATATGCTAATAATGAACATTAAATGCTTATAAAGCTATAAAGGGATCATTTATAAATAGTAATTGCATGACTCAAAGACATTGATGGCAAACAAAGTATTTTACATAGTTTATTAGTAATGAAAATATTCCTCAAAGACATGACTCCACTTAGAACTTGCTTAGCTCCGTCAAGAAGGAAATAAAGCTCTTCTCTTTCTTCTTACTTGTTGCATAGATTGAATGTCTGCACATTAAGCAAGAAGTTAAAATTAAATCACCAGAAGTACTAGCATCCTCTTAAATACTGCTTTATGTTCTTGTAGTGTAAAAGAGATAGAAGACTTAAGAATAGCCTTGAAAGGAACTTTAAGGAATAAAAGCATGTAGATTTCGTAAAAAAAGCTAGACAAAACTTTAGAAACTCTGACCTTCAGTGATAAAATACTGTAGTGCTACCCTCAAAGCATGTATTAGAATTAGAATAACTCATACAAAACTGTATTCTGCATCTTGCATATGTCAATTTTTCTGTTTTCATTGCTGCATTAAGTTCAAGGAACAGTTTTTATGGTTTTGGGGTTTTTTATAAAGGACAAAATGATACAAAAATACACTACTAGTAAGGCAAATATTAAAAATAGTATCAAATCCAGTACACTCAAATATCCATTATCAGGTATCTTCTGGGCATAGACCAGAAATTAGTATAACATTGTCCACTCCAATTTCTCCAGTTTTGCCCTTCCCACGTTCTGATTCAAAAGTGACCTGTCATAAGAAAAGAGATGTATTAACAGTGAAAACGTAGTATATCCAACCATTTAACTATTCCTAATGTTAATTAGTTATAATGCTACATCTGAGGAATGTTTTATCACAATACAGGATTAATTTTATGACTTAAATCCTTGCAGTTTTTAGAATTTCCCTGCACTATTTGAACTAGATTTATAATCCCCTGCACAGGTTTACAATACCAAATGGATTCTGGTAATAAGATTACTTATTTTCATTGTACAAAAAAAAAAAAAAAAAGCAAATTGAGTAAAATCCTATTATAATAATAAAGTTTTATTACAGTGTGTGTTGTGAGTGCACTTCATTTCTTGAAGACATTACAACTGTTCATTTTCAATCTATTTGTTAGGATTGTTAGGTTTTGGGTGTGTATTCTATACATATTTTTACTCTCTATATGTACTATGCTTGCATATAGTATAGTATGTATACTATAGGGAGAGTAGGTTTATTTTTATGAATAAGATGCCTGGGCTTTTAATTTATAGTCTGATTCTCATTTATGTAAGGGCTTTTCTACATCATTCCAGTAGTGCAAAGAACCTTGGGAAGGGGTTGCCTTTAATTTGTACTCACAGTATTCAATTATATAGTAAAAGCCTTTACACAGCACTGAATATGTTCAGTCACATAAATGAGAACCAGGCCCTACAATTTCAAGGAAAAATTTGCTGAGGTACTGACTGAGGCAGTTCTCAGGCATACATTAGTGTACAGTGTTCCCTGTTGGCTAGTATATGTCCTGCTCCTAAGGCAATTGCCCACCCTTGATCATGTATGATGTCTCCTTTTGCTCTAATGGTCTCATTTAGTGTGGTTTAAGAGCTTCCTCTCCTATGAGATAATTTTCATTTTTCCAGGCATGTATGTATGCCTCTGTTACATGAGATATTAAGGGCAGATTTTGATTTCATGTGTTAATTTATGATCTGATGCAGGTTTTCTACAAAATGACAGGATTATTGGCATCAGTGTTCTAACCAACTGGGGTAACTCAGTTCTGAAATTACAACCAGATAATAACCTTTTTCTCTCCTAAAATGTGTGCTTCTCTTTCCCATTTCAGATAAGCCTTTCAATTGCCAGTAACCGATGCCTATAAAACAGTTGGTGGAACACTTGAGGATTATGAAATTGAGCTGTTGTGTTGATTACGACAGTTGGCTTATAAATTGTGTTATACTTACACTATTGGTGGTTTCAGCCCCCTGAAATATCTCTACTTTTCCAGTTCTCCATTTTTCATCTTTTCCTTTGTTCTCCTCCCAGACGGGAGCAGGTTTTTTGTTTGCCAGGAACACTCGAAGTTTCCCCACTCTCTCACCAGCAAGCCGATAACTGAAAATCAGGCAGTAGCTGCTCTTTGGTTTCAGGTTGGTGAGGAGAAGGTTTAGACGCCCCATATCCTTCTTGTGCCCCACAAAAGCTGGAACTGCCATGTAGTACCCATCGCCTTGTAACAAAAAAAACCGTAAATGCATCTTTAATGTTCTTGTGTCCATTATTAGTAAATTGAATACATATTTGCTAAGAAAATACATGGAAGCCATGTTACTTGAATAATTTAAAATCAGACTGGAGAAAAGCAGCAGAAAGCGCACTTTGCAAGGAATAAAATTGCACTGCTGGAAGTCAGATCAATTTACAGGGGAAATGAGTTCATATTTCACTGGCAATTACAGTTATTATTCCTTGCACTATCTTTAAAGGGCAAAACCATTTCAGTTTTCCAAATGCAACAGTCTGAAACATGCTGCTATGCCTCTGTGGTTAGACCCTTTTAGTACTTGAGCTGGATAACACTCTTTCCACTGTCCTCTACAGTGATGACGAACTCATAAATGTTTTTTTGTTCCCCAGATCCTGGAGGACCAATGAAATGACAGATACACACAAACAGATAAAGGGATAAAACATCTGGGCCCATAAACAAAGTCATAACTAGCAGATGTAAGTTTGGGAAGACAGGGTAAGGTTGGAATAAGGTCTTCCTGGAAGTTACAGTACAGAGAAGGGACTTGGGGAGAAGGAAATATATGAAGCAGGAGAGGAAGGATTAGTGAAGAATGACTGGGATGGAAAGACCGTGAGGGAAGAGGGAGACAATGCGTGTGTAGGAACTGAAACAAGTAGCCTGTAAGATCTGCAGGATCCACCGGTCCCTACTGCAGCAACTTTTGCAATATTGCCTGCGTCACAGGGGAAGAGACATCCTTTCAAATAAGTTTCTTCAGCCACATGTGTACACCTACACAGCAGTCACATGTTGCACTCCTGGAGCTCTTTCTCAGGTTTTAGCAGGCCTGCTATTGGTATCAGGTCAGGTATCAGCTGTTCTTGAATAGTTCCCTGCCTTTGGCTCCTTCTGAGGAATGCTGTCACTAGTGTGTCTTGCAGAGTTTGAGATTTCCAAGCAGTTATCACAGTGCTATCTAAGCCATGTGAGTGACTACATTGTCATATCCATCTAAATGGCAGAGTGCAGTTAAATGCCCCACCAGTCTTGGAGAGACACAATGCATAACTAAGGTGGTTTCCATTGCCTTGTACCTTACAATTCTGAACAGTTACATTCTAATAATTTTTGTCATCTTTTGATTCATTTGTGTTGAAATATGTTGCTGATTACCGATTGTCACTGGATATTTCAAAGAAACAATTTCCACTCCCAGCATTCTCTGGCCCTTTTTTCTTTTATAAAGATAGCCCATTGATGAGAGAGCTAATTCTTGATTTTGCTTTCTCCTCCATCCCCCTTTTTTTTTTTTGGAAGGGGTGAGCCATCAATTCTAAGCATAGCTAGAGGACAGATATTTAAATACCTTTATCTCGATCAGCAGGATTCCAGTCAAAGTCATCATCAGCATCTTGTTTCCAGTCACAGACTCCTTGACTGAAGCTACAATCAACTGAAAAAAAGCAAAAAAAATTGGTAATGGAGACTCAGAGATAAGAGGAGCACTGCATCATAAGTACTGATAGAAATAATTTGCTCTTTATTCGTCTGGTTATTAATGTATAGGTCATTCTAAAATCATATACAATCTGAGTTCAGATAGTGTTGACCTAGATGAAATTGCAGAAAAGCAAAACATTGAAATTTATGTAGTAATTCTTTCTTTAACTTACATGAGTTAAAGAAAGACAAATCTGTTGTGTCTTTTTACTGCCAATCTCACTTCTGCACATGAGTTTATATCATAGAATGGTTAAGGCTGGAAAGGACCTTAAGGTCACCAAGTTCCAACCCTGTGCTATGGGCAGGGACACCACACTTTAGACCATGTCACTCAAGGGTCTGTCCAACCTGGCCTTGAATGCTGGCAGGGATGGAGCATTTACCACTTCTTTGGGCAACCTGTTCCAGTGCCTCACCACTCTCACAGTAAAGAGCTTCCTCTTTATACCTAACCTAAACTTCCCCTGTTTAAGTTTTAACCCGTTACTCCTTGTCCTATTAGTATGCTGTGACTTCTGTATACTAAGTGCCTGCTAATTGCCAGGTATAGTGGAGGTTTTAGTTTTGAACTCTAGCATCATAAATGGTTTGGGATCTGCCGACTTTAGAGTTCCCCTTTCTCCATTTGTTACACTGCTGTAGCTGTAATCAGCTGAGATGCTCAAGCTCCAGCTCTATCCATTGAAAGAGAGAAGCTGGCCTCCCATAAGAGTAATCCTTTACTTCAACACTTGATATTCATACAATGTGGACCTGGGAATAGCCTAAATCAGTTGACCTTTAGAGGACACTGAAAAAGGGTGTCACCCAGAGCACACTACAGCCTTCATGACTACGGATGAAAAGTCTTAGACACACAAAGGAAGAAACACTGTGCAATGCAAGCGTGACAGATCAGATTAAGAATAATACGTCAGCCATCTGAATTTCCTCAGAAAGAAGCATCCTTCTTGTTCTTTTAATGTGTTTTATCATGAGACACAGAAGTGCAATACATGACATTTAGGGAGCTTTAATGTATAAATCCATTGTTCCTGAAACTACTGCTTTCTGAATTGGAAAAACCTTAGAAACTTACCCTAATGTCAGTCAACACATCTGTCTATTTTGTTTTGTTTTGTTTTGTTTTCTTTAAGATTTGAAAGCATTTGTCTATATTTAGGGGGTGAAAACCAACTTACCCTAAAAATAATCTCAGCTACAGCCAATCCCAGCATTTCAGCCCCTGCTCACTTGTCTGGTTACTCCCCAGGAGGATGCTACTGCCCTGTAAATGCATCAGATCAATACGATCTCTCAGTACTCTCTTTTGGTGTCTGCCTTTTTTCCTGTGGCTTTCATAAGCAGGTCCTTATAGTCAGCTTTACAATTCAGTGAATCACAGAGAACTATTTCCCACGAAGAGAGAGAGGAAGAGTGCCCTTTAATCTGCTTTAACCAGAGCTACACTCAGTCTGTTATAGTTCCCAACAGGCAGTGAAGTTTTCTGTTTGAAAGCACATGAAGCACTTTCCTGAGGTATAGCAGAAGCTTAAGTTCTGTACATAAATTGACAGATCTTAGACCTTGTATGCTCCCCTGCCTGATTTTGCAACAATTTTTTTTTTAACATGAGAAAGAATAAGTAGTAGCATCTTATGCTGATATTCACAGGACCTACTGATGAATTGGGAACTATCATAAATTCATAGCCAAGCCATTTAAAATTCAGGGTAAGTATTTCTTCAGTCTTGTTCACATGAAACTCCTGTTGACTTCTGACAGATGACCAGGAGAAAAACCAAGAGAATATGGCTGAAGGACATTGGCATATGGTTGGGTGCTATGCACACTCTCCCAACATGGTTTCATTTTATAGACTATAGAAATGATTTTATTTTTTTGTGACTATGCAATAAATTGCAAGTGAAATTTAATTACAAGTCAAGTTTCAATGTGAGTGAACTTCCTGTACATGGCTTTTAAACATTTAAAATATGTTTTGAAAAAGACACAAATCAGCTTCTCACATTGGAACTGGCAGAATGGTTTGGCCATATAATGTCTCTAACACACTCACCAAACCTTTTATGTCAAAGGCTTTTAACTTATTCTGGCTTGGCTAATACAGGTTGTAATGAAGAAACATAATACACATGAAAATAAATACTGTAGAATAAGAATAATCTACCTTCTTGCTCTGGTCTTGACATCGGAGCTTTCCTCTGTGCAGGGAGAGGGCCAAAGGCAGCTGCTTCTTTCACCTTGGGAACTAGGGAAAGCAATTTGTCAAGTGCTGAGTCATCATGGAAATAGAAAATGGAATTTTATTGCTTTATACCAGTTGCTATAAATTATTTAAATAGCTCAATGTACGTGTTTTCCACTCCACCACCAAACTCACATTCCTAACCCCAGTTAGATACTGAATTTTAAAACTTTGCTAAAATTGCTGTTTTCCACGGCACTGCAGCTTCTAAGCCGTAAGCAATGGAGCTACAAGATCCACAAGGTCATAAAACTTTGACATGATCTCTCTTCGGTGTGGTGATCTGCTTTCTTGCTATGAAACTTCAGCTAATGATCAAAGTACCTGTGAAGACAACTCCGGTTTGGCAGCACTTTGCCCACAGCAGCCTCAAAAACTGTCAGAAGCTTTATAAAAGCTATAAACACTGGGGGATCAAAGGCCAGAGCCCTGTATTCAGGTAAATGATAGCTGGTGCTGCTGTAACAAAAGCCCCAGAAGTTATTTTTCTGAAGCTGTACTCTGCTGGGGTACATGTTCCCTTGCAAACCTGGTCAGCAATGCTATCTGCTGGAAAGGAAAGGTGCAGTGGCCTTCTCCTCACCGTCCTTGCAACAGCTGGCAAGCATAGCCTGATGTTTTGATAACCAGTCCTGGTGGAAATCCCTGAATAAGTTCTTTTGTAAAAATCAGTTGATGTGTCTTGTGCCAAACTGGAAGAGTTAGTACAGCAGCACAGTCATGGAATCATAGGTTCATAGAATGGTTCCAGTTGGAAAGGACCTTAAGATTCCATCCCCCTGCCATGCACAGGGACACATTCCCCTAAACCAGGTTGTTCAAGCCGCTCTCCAACCTGGCCTTGAACACCTCCAAGGGATGGGTCAGCCCAGTTTCTCTGGGCATCCTGTTCCAGTGCCTCACCACTCTCACGGGAAAGAGTTTCTTCCTTATGTCTCACCTAAATCTTCCCTGTTTTAAGTTTGAACTCATTACCCCTTGTCCTGTCACTAGGACAATCAATGTTAGGTTTATTCTCTAAGATACTAGCCTAAAGAAGGTAGTTATTCAAGAAGCACAATTTTTCAGCAGCAGCCTCAGAGCCTAAGGCAAAACCTCTCCTGTCTGAAGAGCTACAAAGATATAGAAGTTTGCAAACTCTTATTTACTCTAAGTAATACTCTAAAATACCCTAAGTATTTTTAAAGTTCTGTGATTAGGCTTCTTTTGTACTATTTTAGGTGATTAATAGAAAAGTGAACTCACTAAAAAAGAAAAATAATTAGTCTCAAGTTCTTTGTGCAGAGCTTGTGTAAGTAACTAATCACACAAAAGATAAGGTGAAGATCAGCTTTCACTGCTTTCACTTGCAGAGGATTCTACCCTTTGCAAGCCCATATACAGATGATACCTATGATATATAGATACACACCTATGAAAACCGAAGGAGCCTAAATGTGCCATTTTAGAGAGTAAGGATTACTGCTTACAGAAAGTATTAGTGGAAATGGAAAGCCTGACAGACTGAAATTTACTTTTCAGCCACACCACATGGGCAGCAACGTTAAGAAAAGCTCAGACTTCCTCAACAGTGCCAGATGATAGAAGATATGGAAATGGAAATTACTATTCCCTACTCAGCATTGTATCATGCAAACTATTAGAAGGTCATAAATGCCAAATATTTTGAAAGTCATTACTTTCACATGCATGCACATTTCTTCAGAGGGGGGTTTGCTCCCATGATTTCCACTGAGCTTGGGCTTTCTATCAACATACTCCAACTTAGAGTTGTAACCACATACTCAATTTTAAGAATATACTTACAACCCAATCTAGAGCCTCCGAGCACCATAAAGACTTACTCTTTATTCTCTTTTAAAACTCACAAAAAATTGCTCCATGTTGCACCAGAAAAAACACACACTAACGAAGAGGCCCTGAAGGCACTTCCAGAGGTGCTGAATTGAGCAAAGAAGGTAGACTAATGCAGTCTTGCAAGCTTTCTGATGGATTGCCAGGAGCATGTCCTTTCTTGTTGCTCTTGCAGCCTTCCCCTCACCCAGACCATTGCTTAAATCACCTGGATATTCTTACTTAAGGCAAGGATTAATATATCTTTCTCCAAATTAATACATGTCTACATACACACATTGAGGAACAGGCGTGTAGAGATTAGGTGTTAAGTTTACTGTCATGCCATAGCCTTGGCCTCATACTTAGTGAAAGAGGCCCAGGCTGTGAAAATCGTTGCCAAAATGAAGAGAGCTATTAAAATATGATCAGTTCAGGAAAGAGTAGAGCGATTTAGCTAAAGACAACAGCTGTCAGAATGATTTATTTACTGAGTTATTGAATTACACTTGAATTCACTTGAGGGATATACATGCAGGTGTAGCTGTGTGCTGCAGATGCTTCACGTGAAGAACTGTCTTGCACAGAAAAAGAACCAAATTTTGTATCCAAATCTGTTTTTGTTTTCCAAGTCAGGCATTATACTCACATTCTCCACTTACCAAAAGATACCAGCTGCATGTTTGTCGTGGTTTAAACCCAGCCACGCAGCTCATTCACTCACTCCCCTCCTTTCCTACCCCCACTCCCGGAGGGATGGTGGGGAGAATCAAAAGAACATAACTCCCACAGGTTGAGGTAAGAGCAGTCCAGTAACTAAGGTATAACACAAATCACTACTGCTACCACCAATAATAATAATGATAAGGGAAATAACAAGGGAAGAGAATACAACTGCTCACCACCCGTTGACCAATACCTTGCTCCCACCCAGCAGCAATCTAGCCCTTCTGGGTAACTCTCAGTTACATCCCAGGCATGACGTGCTGTGGTATGGAATACCTCTTTGGTTAGTTTGGGTCAGGTGTCCTGTCTCTGCTTCCTCCTGGCTTCCCCTGAGCATGATGCTCAGAAAGTCCTTGGTCAGACTAAACATTTGAGAGTAACTAAAAACATCAGTGTTATCAGCGCTGTTCCCAGGCCAAAAGTAAAAACCGCTACTAAACCAGCTACTAAGAAGGAGAAAAAATGACTGCTACTGCTGAACCCAGGACAATGTTATAAGAAACAGTGAGCTTCAGATTACAGAAAAATTACCAATAAAACTTCTTTGAATGTGCCTACATTTTACATCAGACCATCACTGGACATAGCTAAGATCTGAAGTTTACCCCTCCTAAGTAGTAAGCAGAAGTTGGGATTACTCTTTTCAGCTCTTCTGCTGAAAAGTGGTGCTTGCAGAAAGGGAGGCCTTATCTCATGTTCTCGAAGGACAGACTCTGACTAAGAAAAGCTCACATACGTCCATTTTAGGCACAGCACAGTCTATCCTTCTTTCTGTACTGCTGGTGCCACCCACCTAATTGTCTGCAGCACTTAGCTACTATATAATCTCTACATATAAAATCCTTCATATCATGGTGCTACACATTCTTAACTGTTAAGGTCAGCATGGTGCTCTTATGAGGTAAGATTGTTTGATCTTAAATAAACAGGAATTAGTGTCAGAGAGAACTAATCCCCAGGTCTTCAGAGGTACCTATGTAACTAGCTACCAACAATTTCCATAGGATTTGTGTCTATGAATGTCTGTGGTGATCTGAGCATAAGTAACTTGGTGATGTTCTGGTCCTGAGAGCAGCCACCTTGTTGCTGACACAGGTTCTTGCAACAGCAAGAAATTCAGGGTTGCTGTCTGTTAGATATATCTGAGTATTACCCTTGTTCTGAGGAGGAGGAATCTCTTTAAACCATGTTAGATATAGTTTGTCAACTGGAAGGTGTGGTGTGGCAGGGGGGCTGGAACTAGAGGATTTTTAAGGTCCCTTACAACCCAAACCCTTCTGTGATCCTATGAACTGTATTATGTATCAGGATCTGCAGCAAGGAAAGAGACTTTATGCAAAAATAGAACAGCCCCAGCCCGTTCCATCAGGCTAAAAGTACTTCCCTAAAAAATAACACGACTCCCACAAACCCACTCTGAAACAACTGAGAATGTCTGAAATCATGGAAACGCTTCTTAGCAATAATCTCAGGAAATGAGAAAGTAGTGCTGAAAAATAGCACTGTGATGTTGGTCTAATATAAGTAAGTGTGCCTAAATAGAGCGCCATGAAGGGGGTTTAGAAACAAATTTATACATAAAACTCAAATTCCACTTTAAAAACACCAGGCTTACCAGGAAGTGCTGTGGATAATGAAATAGGTGAGATTTGAAAGCTATCTGAGAATCATAGAATCATAGTACAGTTAGGGTTGGAAAGGACCTTAAGTTCATCTAGTTCCAACTCCCCTGCCGTGGGCAGGGACACCTCCCACTAAACCATGCCACCCAAGGCTCTGTCCAACCTGGCCTTGAATACTGCCAGGGATGGAGCATTCACAACTTTCTTGGGCAACCCATTCCAGTGCCTCACCACCCTCACAGTAAAGAACTTCCTCCTTATATCTAACCTGAACTTCCCCTGTTTAAGTTTGAGCCCGTTACCCCTTATTCTATCACTACAAGCACTATCTTCTAGCTATCTCCCTGTGTGAGGACTTTTAAATAGCAAAGAAATGTAACAGACTGCCACTAAAAGATACAGCAAAGAGTTAGTAAGGTTCAAGCATATCCTTTGGTAGAGTGCACAGCAATGTACTATTAGTGTGTGTATAATTAGTATTAGTGTACTAATACTGGGTGTAGCCCTCACTAGATGATCAGATGGACTGGCACATCAGTTTCACAGGAGTGGAGGCAGACACCAATTCACTCTGCTTGTCAAACAGGTTTGTTAGCACTGCTGTATCAGTTGCACCAACTCTGGCTATATCACTTCTTGTTTGGAACCGTCTTGCACTGGGCTTGCTTGGGGCACAACTGGAATTAGCTCAGGTCTGCCTGAAAAGTACCATGTAGATAGACCCTCAAGTCAGTCTAGAAGTCAATTAAGGGCCAATGGGATCATGAAAGCAACAGGAAGCTTCAGGAGCACATCTGGAAAAGCACTCCAAAAGCTCAGTAGAATAGGTCTGTGGAGCGGTGTTTTATAGGCACCCCTCAGAACAGTACAAAAACACTGGTAAGCGACTGGCAAGTGACTGTAGTGCTAAAAGAACTTACTGAAAATGCTGATAGATTTTCCTTACCAAAAATACTAACAAATTTTCCATTATGTGCACTTGGTTTCACCTCTTTGCTTTGGAACTGCTGTATATAAAATTACTTGTAGTGCATTTGGAAATAACATTTTTGTCTGAAAAAACATACAGCTTCATTTGTATCTTGGAAGTAATTTTCCATCTGTCTGAATTAATTCATGTGCTATCCTTAAAGCTTTAATTCTTTTTTTTTTTTACCCTCTGTTAGTGGTACTGTATTTCTTATAAATCATCTGTGGCATCACATTTAGCTCTTTCTGAGGCAGCTATACAGGAAGAATGGATATATAGCAGTATATATAATATATAGATATCAGAATATACCTAATAGATAGATAAGCACCCATGTATTTAAGTGTACTAATTGTGGGCAACTCTTATTTCTTGTTATGGCTATTTGATTTTTCCCTCCCTTGGAAGAAGTCTATGCCTGGTTTTGCCTAGATAGTCTAGTTAGTCAAAACAAAATAAAACACAAAATTTGGGAAAAGTAACTCACTGTTTCTAATTCTAACACGTGCAATTCTAAAGTGCTGGAAACTGCAGCATATGGGGCCTCTCACAAAAATGGCACTTGCTGTCTTTCTAACATTGCTTTCTTGTGTTCGAGGTCCATAAATAAAAAAACCCAGCCCAAAACAAAACAAAAACCAGAAAACCAGAATGGGTATTGTAAGAATATCAAGCAGAATATAAGAGGTAGTAAGATGAAGACTAGGTTCCTATATATACAGTATATCACTATACTGACCTCAAAGAAATATGCCACATCTCTGCTATCACATTGTCCTCTGAAAGAATTACATTTGCCAGATGTTTGACATCTTTTGAGCCTTTTATCTACAGCTGTGGACTGAGCTCTGAGCATTATTCACTCACACAGAAGTCTATTTATCAGAAAAGAGTAAGATTAAGAGCAAACATCCTGATTAACTGAGAGAGTGCTCTTGTTCAGAATGAAGAGCCTAGAACCCATAAGGGTAAGAGTTCACTTTTAGTATTGCCAAATAAACCAGAAAACCAAAACCTCTTCATCATTTTGGTGCTATAAAAAGAAGGGGCTTTTTAATTAACCTAGCTGGCTACATGATACTACAGGAGTGTTTTAAGAATGATATGAGTTTTATAAACTGATAAAGTACAGGATATGGAATTTACTTGCAGTTGCCAATACCAGTCTGGATTATGAATGGTACATGAAAAACACTGAAATGTTAGAAAAATGACAGAATTGAGGTTGTGCACATTAAGTTCACCTCCAGTTTGAGTGTAGCATCTTTACAGTCATTGTTTCTATAACCAAGTGCCTTGGTCTAACTCTTCTACGTACAGAAAGAATATTTCTCACACAGTAAGGATTTTTCCAATACTTTGGTTTACTCTCATTTTCTATACATCTGCAATTTTTGCAATCAATAGGCCAAAATCCTATTTATTAAACTGCACCTTTCACAGCAGCACAGGTCTTGACTTCACACTGAACAAGATAAGGATCCCATAGAAAATAGTCATTCAAAGTCATTATAAGACTGTATCATAAGGTATAAAAATATAAGAAGAAAAATTTAAGTTTTCACAGATGACCTTAATTTTGACATTTCTTAAGTATTGGGGCTTCACTTTGCTATCTTTAACTGCTGTGTTTTTTTTACCGCCTCCCCCATGTGAATAGTAGTTTTCATTGAGTTCTGTATTTTGATAGTTGGCCTATTTTAATAATTTAAATCTCCATATAATAAGTACTTTTTTCCTCAACAGTATTTTTCTGTGGAAACTCTCTCTATTGTGCAGCAAAACTACTATGATAAATTAATACAAACATTTAAAAATCATAATTAAGATCTCCAAAAAGTGTGACCTATCAATTTTTCCTAATTATCTACTCTTCCGGGAATACAAACAATACCAATATTAATAATACAAAAGGCAGACTCTATGTGAGTACTTGAGGGGATTATATGGAGGAACTTAATGTGGTAGTAAAGGACTCATCGATAGATTGACATCAGCAGAGGAGGAAAAAAAATTACATGTAAATTTACAAGCTGTAAATTTGAGCTAATCATGCGGTCCAAAGGATTATTCAATATCATTAAAAATTCAAGTGTTTTTAAAGCCAAACATTCAAGCAATTAAGTGCTTAAATCATGACTGAAATTTTATAATAACAAGGATCAAGTATAGCATGTGGAAGTTTAAAAGGTAAGAAAACACATTTAATATATGCAACCTATCCTGAAATTAAAATGCAAATGGCACAATGACTGAAGTCTTATACATAGCTGATGCAGGTCTATGCACACTAAATACCACTGGTTTCTAAACTGCTTTGAAATGTGCAGTTAAAAGTATAGAATGAATCACAGAATCATGTAGGTTGGAAGAAACATCTGTAGGTCACCTAGTCTGAGCTGCTGACCAGGAGGTTGCTCAAGGCCCAGCTCAGTCATATTATGGATATCTCTGAAGATGGATATTTTATGACCTCTCTGCATATCCATACCAATTTTTGTCCACCTTCATGGTAAAATATTCTTTTCATTGTATCCAATCAGTTTTCCACAACCACCACCACCCCTGCCAACATGCATATGTTACTTCTTGTACTACTGCAATATATTTTTAAGAAGACTCTGGCTGTGCCTTCCATATAACCTTTCATTAGATGGTTGAAGACAGCTATAAGATCTCCCCTTAGCCTTCTCTTAGCGCTCAAAACCAGTTACTTTTAGCCCCTCCTCATATACAATGTTCTCCAAGCCCCTGACCTTGAATGATCATTGCTATACTCATGCCAGTATCTGTCTTGTGATGGAAAGACTGAAACTGGACACAGCACCTTAGCTGTGGTCTCACAAGTGCCAGACAGAGTGGAAGAACCACTTCTTCTGCACAGCTTCTTCCTAATGTCTATAATGTTGCACGAGGGTTATTTCCTCTCTTTGCATTTGCTTTTGTTGAATTTTATAGTGATCCTCTCAGCCCATTTTCACAGCCTGGCTGGGTCCCTCTTAACAGCAGTGCTGCACTTTAGCATATGGGTCATTCTCCCCAGTTCGGTATTGTCAGCAAACCTGAAATATGCCATAAAAGCTCACTGTTAATATTTGCAGGAAGGAAGGAGGTTGGTGAACAATGACCTGACTTCATTCTCGTTAACATAATTTGGGAAAGCATTATTAATCTTTATCCTTAGCCTGAACTGAAACAGGCAAGTTACCACTGAAAACTGAAAAAAAAGTCAATTTAGAAGTGTGCCTTTGGCAAATAACCCTGTGTTCTCAAATGTATTTCAGTGAATAATCACTTTTTGGTTTGTTTGTTTTTTGGCTTTCTTAGAGTAGCAATATTACAGACCATTTTTCTACAGAGGACCTTAAAATGACCTTTTCTCTAAAAAATTATACTTCTATGTCTTTTCAAATCAAATAACAACAATTTGAATGCTATCTTAATCTTCATTTGTGTTCATTTTTATCATTGTGGAATATGGGGTGTAATTTTAATGACTGTGGGATCATACTTCTTATTTTTCTATACTTTGGAAAAGAGAAAGTATCATGAATAAACTATTAGCAGTATATATTTTTCATATTAAATGTTTTTGCCATTTGAAGAATGTTTGACTGAGCCAGCTGTACTAAGAACTAATTAAAATGCGTCTGAAAACTTCATAAGGAACACAGCGAGAAAGTGGGTGGCATATAAGATAATGGTTGGAAGGAAACACCTGAAAGCAGGCTGAGGACATGCATATCAATCCTCCTGATAAATGACTAATGTCAGAAATTAAGCAAGATGACTGCTCAAATACCATCAAATTTAAGAGTGTCTGTTCAGATAAGCTCTCACATTTAAATAAAAGAGATAAAGAAAATCTCTCTGTGATTCACGTAGGTTTTTTTCTGTTGGGAATGACATGAACAACAGTAGTGCCTATTGGATGGTCTATATCATTTGAAACACAAGGACACCAAAGTCTGTGTTTTGTCTCTGAGCAATGCACACTGCATAGGATGACTATGCCTGTCACTAATCAAAGCTAATTACTGTCATGTAGCAAAGCAGCACACTACATCATTGTTCTTCTATGAAGAAAATGTGGTGAAGCTATGTGCTATGTCTAAACTGTTCTGAAAGCAGAGCCTGTCAGGACGCTGCACTCCCTCTGCTCACATTAACTGCAAGTGTTAATTCACCTAAAAGGACGGTTTAGTATCTTTAGCCTCACCACTAGGTATGTTAAGTTGCTTTTCCTTTTCTACAAGCAAATTCTAATAAGATGGCTGTATTGTTTCATATTTTTTTTTAGTGCTTATATATATATTGAAACCAGATTTTTTTTTTAAATGAAGAAACTTACAAAAGACATCTCCTCTAAGTCTTTGCTCATGGTCGATCTGATTCTCAAAATCTTCATTTTCCTCTTCATCTGACTCCTCTGCCTCCTCTTCTTCAGTAGCTTCAGTTTGTTTCTCCTCCTCACTGTAGCCACCACCAAGATCAACGCCACCTTTATAGTCCAATAACTGCAACTGTGTCTTAGAAGATGGTGTCACAGCTGCTTCTGGGATTGCATTCTTGATTGTTTCCTGCTTTTTCACACTGTTTTTATGTGCAAGGAGTTTCTTAATTGTGTCCTTAGCTCTCCCAGGGATTCTTTCAATTTCCTTCGCTGACTTTTCAGGGATAACTAGAACCAAGAAGAAAATATTGAATATTCATCTAAGAAATCATTCAGCAATGACAACATTTAAAAAATGGGACCATGGTGTCCTTTCAAATGTCCAAAGACCCATACAGAAAAATTCTTTAGTACGAGATATAAGTTCAGCTCTTCACAGAGCTCAATACACGTGCACTTGTTTAGCTCTGTTGTAGAGACGACCCTCAGTTTGAGTTACAGTGAAAAGACAAAGAAATACTCTACAACAACCTCATTTGGACTCCTCTGTAACACAGGCTACAGAGCCCCTTAGATTAATCATTTTTACACTGGAGCTTGGTTAAGAAAAATTAGCCTTCTTCAATCTGTGGACTACTAAAAGATGCAAGTGGAGCTGTGATTCCCTGCATAACAGATGTCAGCCTACAGCAATGAGCTTTTTTCTTACCCATCTTCTGTGATCTTCTCTAGCCTAACTTTCCTTGCGCAACAGCCTGCAAGCCACTGAAATGGAGCATATTTTGAGAGGAAAAACACCGAGCTGCTCCATCACATTTCATTTATCTCTAAGGGATATTTAGTTCTAAGAGGTAACATCCCCCCCCCCCCCCCAAAAAAAAAAAAAAAAAAAAAAAAAATCAACCTTGTATATTTCAAATTTATATTTTGCTCCGAAACACAAATCTGCCAGAAGTGAAAAACTTCGAGTGGGTGAAAGTCAGCTGAGATTGTTCAATTTTGTAAAAAAACCAAAAAAAAACCCCAAATCAAATCCAAACACTTGAATGTGGGGGTTTTTTTTGCCATTAAGAAGTATAATAAAGTCAAATATCCTCTCTATGCTTGGGCAAAAATTTCAAAGCACTCATTGGTAAGAGGACATTTTTACATTTACACGGTAGCCCCAATTTTCAAATCATGCTTTTGTTGTCAGTGTATTGAGTTTTAAGTCACAAGCCTTTTATTTCCTTTAAATTTTTCTCTACCTAAAATAATCAAACTATGTTTGAATGAAGGACATTTTTCATAGACCCATTTGAAAATGCATTTCTAGGGATGTATGGTGGCAGGATTGATTTTTCCACCAATGGTGAGACCCAGTAGCAGCACAGAGGGCTCCTTTAAGATAGTATGTTGGCCAGCTGTTCTCCATGTTCTCTTAAGATAGGAAAATTATCAGTTGGCATGAAATGGGGACAGATTTTAGTTACGTATTATGAAAAACTTCCTTACTATCCTTGCTATAGGATAGTAAAACACAGGAGCAAGACACTTAGATTATTTGAACTGTATCTCTAGAACTTTTTAAAAATTATTAGGCTACCATCTGTCATGAATATATTGGGTATGATCTGCCTCAAAGCAAAAGTACAGACAAACTGATCTCTTTAGTCCCTTCCAGATGTACTCCTCTGTCATCTGACAAAGACTGATGGCTTTTTGTGCTGATTGCCTAATCATAACTGAAGGCTAAAGCCAGGACTATTTTGAATCATTTTGTTCATGGTATGTGTACAGTACAAAGCAAATTCAAAGGTGAAATTATGGTAATAAAGGTGTGAAAGGTGTCTCTGCCCACGGCAGGGGTTTAGAACCAGATGATCTGTAAGGTCCCTTCCAACATAAACTATTCTGTGATTCTATGATGCTGCAGTTTGATCCTTTATGTGAAGTACCAAGGAAATAATGAGAGCTGAGAAGTCCCAGTGTGCTGTACAAAAGCTCTTCCACAGATGGAGGCTATTTCCACCAATGGGTTAGAATAGCCTTATATACTCTTTCTTATCTTTGATTTTCAATCAATATTGATGTTGCCGTGACTAGAGTCTTTTTGGATTGCAAATGGCGGGGAAGTCAGCTATTTTTATTTCCCGCTGCTTTTGCTGTCTGGTGATTGAATTATCAGGGCAAGAATATGCTCCTATTTTACTCCTCACTTTGTAATATTAAAAACTTTATAGTAGTATTTTGGGACAGATGGACTAGACTTGGATTGTAACCTTGGATTGCACTGTTTTTCTGTGTGTTTCTTTTCATGCAAACATATCAGAATAAAACCACCAGTTAATAAAATAGAGCCATAGTCTAGTAGGGAAAAAAAGGAAAGTTGCCTGAATTTATATTCACTCCTGGAGAATACAATTCTACTGCTGTGAATTTGACACATTTTATTAATGGCAAATACAACTACATGTTATTTAGTATAGGTACAGAATCAGACCTTGGTGTGCTCACTGGAGCATTCAGGCTTTTTGAGGCTTCTGTTGGAGGTATAAAGTAAATAGATGCCAATAAAAAATAGATCAAAATTGAAGATTTGGTTTTTCTTTTCTTTTGGATAAAACTTACAGCCTTCCTTGTCAGATATTTGCAAGTGAACTCTTTACTAATTCTCAACTAAGTAAGACTTTCCTCTGGAGGATGAGGTAACAAAGGATGTAAGGTTCTCTGAATGCAGCTCAGAATACAGCAATAAAAATTTGCTTAATTTCAAACACATTTCCTCTTGACAATCAGTAACAAGAAACTTCAGACTGTTAATAAAGAGGCTATGGAGATTTTCAAGCCAGGACTGACTAGTCAGCAGTCTTAAACATCTGCTATTAGTTTCTGCTTTGAAGTTTTTCTAGTGAAATTAAAAATTCTTACAGGTCAACATAATAACCTCTGTGGTGTCAGAAAACCAATCTCCCTGTACGTGCAAAACTGAGCAGTGCAGAAAATCAACTGACAGAAGTGACAAAATTAGGGGGATGAAACTGTATAAAATGCCATGCACTCGCACACTCCAGTTTCCTGCTGCAATACATAAATTTATATGCTCATGGGGACAAAGAGGGACACCAAGCATGTTTTAGGATGTATCACTAGTATACTTCTAATCTGTATGCAGCTTTACAGTAGCCAGACTTGCAGATTTATGGCTTTATATGACTAACCATAAATTGCAGGAGGAATAATCCAGTGTAAGAATAGAGCACCTTAAACTCAGTCCACTCCCTGTGGACTTGCCTGAACTAACAGCTCACCTTCTCTGACAACCCAGAATGGTACAGCTGAAGCAGTAATTTTTTGGAACCCCTTGTCCCAAGGCCTGTATATAAATGCACCGGTGTTGCTCACAAACATTTGTGCATTTTTCTATCTGCATGACTGCATAAAGAATTTTGGAAAGTGAAATTTACTGTATTGCATTCAGGTCTTCCTTATGTACCTTCCATCAGGAAGCATGCCGGTTAATGCCTCCTGCTCTTATGCAGTTTGTGTTTATTGCCCTAGTATGAAAATATTTCAGCTTTCAAAGGTATGTTATTCCTTTGAATTAGCGAGAATTAAAGGAAGAGATGGGAAAACAAAGGCAAATGGTAGCTGAGGGCTAAAATTAAATCTTTTCTGTCATCAGTTGCTGTATGAGATTATAAAACCACAGAAATGGCTTGGTGTAGGATGTCTAATGATGAAGTTGTGAAAGTTGAGATGGAAAAAGTATAGAGAAAGCAGATGCCAACCCCCCATCATTGTGTAAAGGGAAATACTCAGGGGATGATACAGAAGAGGGACAGACAGTGATCTGTTTTCCTTCCACATACCCTGTGACCGCAGCCGGCACAGGCTGGGGCTCTGAACATAACGGGGTTGCAATAGGAGACAGCATGCTCTGCACTCCAGCAGGCACCGTGCTGCTTTCACCCTCACACCTAGCAATATGCTTAAAAACCTGTTGAGAGACAAGCCTAGGAGACTGGCTTACAAATCCTCTTGTATCTCCCTTTGAAGCTTCTGTATATAAAGTTAGAGAGAGGATGAGGGATACAGACAACCATTTACCGTGTTTAATCTGTAGATGTAAAGATTAGATCAGTGGGACGTAGTTTCAGAAATCATTCTGAAAGTTCTCAACCTCTTTTAGATAGTCTTAAGAGAGTCTGAAAGCTTTCATAGATCAGTTAAACCAGATTCTAGACTATTATTCTCTTTTAAGCACCGTGGAATATGATCTACCAACATATATTCCTAGCCTTTTTCATTTCTAAAATTCTTACCATGTTATTCAGGGAAGGATGCTTTGAGAAATCAGGGTAACTTCATCACACTGGACTATGCTTAATACATGACTACAACAGCCAGCAATGCTTCCAGTAGGAAATGTGGGGTGACAAAAGCCTAAGTGTTATTCATTAAAGGATTACAGCAGTATTTGGCTCTGTACTGAACTAAATTGTAAGAATCTTGCCAGTGATGTGACCAGAATTGCTTTTTAAGCTTTGAAATTTTATTATATCAAACCCAACTTGTCTCAGGACTGGCAAATTAATAAGAAAGCAAAATCATATATGGGGTTTAGGGGCTACCCTATGAGCAAAAAAGAACATGAGTAATACAATAGCTGCAGAGAGAGTTCGCATGACTTTGTATTGCCATTTAGGTATCCTGCAAAGCATAAGAAAGAATAGCAATCTCCCTCTCCAGAGTGTCAATGTGGAGCTCTGACTGAAAGTTGTAGGCTTTAAGTTAATACTGCTTTTTCCTGTTGTTTTGCAATGTCTTACCAAAAAAGTGAATCAAAAATAGGTTCATTTTTCCCCCAGGAATCTTAACTGGTTATGGAATCTTGTGAGACTCTACTCTTAACTAAAACCTGAAATACACATAGGAGCATGTGGTGAGGGAAGTGTGGTTTTCCAGTGCACAATAGGAAATCAGGAAACACATGAACCTGAGAGCAGCAACAGATTGCAGGAAGATGGAGGCCAGATGTGGAAATGGGTAGAACCCTTTTAGGGAGCATTTGAATATTACATTTCTATGGATTCTCAAATGAAATGTGTGCTAGAGACAGTTTGGTAACAGCCTCCGATGTTCCATGCATATAGGAGTGTTAAACGGCAAAAGGGTGCCTGAACAATCACAGGTAGTATCCATACAAGCAGCACTGTTTTCAGCCTGATGTTTCAGGCAGCTTTCTCCTAAGTTAGTATATTGACATACAAATTAAATGAAAGAATTTCCCCCACTTTCTGTGCAAAAGTGAATTTTATGTTACCTTACTTATTAGGTTACTTGGTAGCATGAGGACATGTAGCCATAGAAATTTCATTATAAACAATGTGCTTAGTTACTTTCATTTCATACTCTGAAAATTAAGCTATAGATTAAAATGGTTTTCATTTGTTATAAAAAGCTAACACTACTACCATGGTAGCTGGTTTGTTACATAGTAGAAACAGTTGCTATAAAGAATTAATACTTCCCTGTGAAAACAAGATTCTCATCCTGTGGGAATAATTATGTGGAGCGTTGAGGACATATTTGAGAAGCCTTTTGTTTAGCTGCAGCACAATCCCAGGCCCAACTGCTCAGAGCTGGGATGGGCTGCAGGAGCTGCAGCCACTGCCACCCAAAGGAATGTGAAGCTACAGCCTCCAGCCTCCAAATTCCCAGGATGGTATTCTCATCCTATTAAACCCAATAACAAAACTTCCTTTGCCTTCCATAAATCCTGTGTTCCCTGTGTCTTCAGGACAAATTGTCTTCTGTGTTCTACTTGCAATTCCTAGTGGTACTATGAGACTTTGGGACTCATAGACAAATTGAATTTGAACAATACTTGTATGCACTATTCAATGGCTGGTACAATCAATATTTTATGGAGGAGTCTTGCTTGATAGGTATTGAAGCACTTTCAGCATGACATTTCCTAGAAAATGCCTTATAACCATCAATAATTTGGAGAAAAACAACATATCACTATTCCTGACATCCAATAGTACTCACCAGCACAATCAAATCCACTTCCTCGGTAGCCCTGTTTACATTTGCATTTGAAGGATCCTTCGGTATTGAGGCACTCTGCATGGAGGTTACACCTGTGTGTATTTGTCACACATTCATTTACATCTAGGAAAGATACAAAGGCTTCAGTGAAATCTCTGTCGAAACCCAAGCTTCATGACAGCCTGTTTGTGCTGACCATCTGTTTCCAGGTATTGTAAGTACTAATGTTAGACCAAGTTCGTCCAGAGACCATCAGAGGCAGAAGAATTCAGTCTAGCCTAATATCAGCTCCAACTACGCAACTACTGGCATTTGCATCCATGGAAAATGTAGAGCATCACAGTAAAGGCAAAGTGAACACAGTGGTTTTCTGTCTGAGAACAGGATTCAGACTGTAGGTTGTACCCACTCTATTAACAAAATGCAAAAGGCCCCAAGAAAACGTGACATCAATTAAAGAAGCATTCACAAATCCTTCTCATTCTTTCATTCACTCCAGAAGAAATTCAATGGAAAGTAACCCAGAGCATGCCCAGATATTGAGATCTTCTCTCTACCTCTAACGTTCCAGCATACATATGATGCTGTATGAAAAAGTATAATCAGGAAAAATTCAATAGAAAATGCTACATTCAACTGACAGCAAAATGTACTGGCGTCAAGAGTAACTGATTGCGTTCTCCTTTTCCCTTTTGTTACATCACAAAGATGTTTCTGATTTCTCCCACAAGAGGGAGCCACGTTAGTGCACACCCATTGCATTTTATCCAAATTGCTTCATTTTTATCAGCTGACAGGTCCTCTCATAATGTAAGTCAGCTAGGAGACAAGTAGCAGGAAGACTGACTCTAAAATAGGATATGTCTGAGAGCAAGATTCAGGTTTGCAGATAAAACCCTGACTACTGAGAACTGTCCAGATTTTCCCTCATGCATACATACTGCATGAAAAAATTGAGTATCTTTTCTACTTTAAGGCTTTCAGGGTTTGCGTACAACAGGAAGTGCAAACTTGAGTCTCTAAAACCTGCCTTATGATCTCCCTCCCACCCCGAAGTCCCAATGTCAAGCAAATATAACCAAAACTCATGAATTCAGTTTTGTATGAACTTTTTCAACCCTTTCAGTGGAGTCAACTGCTTGAACAACACTGCTGCAGTAATTTGTATTATGATGTTTTCCCACCATTCAGCTAACGAATTGAAATAAGAGCAAAGGTGCTTTGACATTTGTTTTAACAGCTGGGCATGTCAAGATAACTTTTTGCCTGTATTTATTTTTGTTTGGGAGAAACCTAGGCATGCAACAGAGACCTGAAAAGCAATTAAAACCTACCTTTTTCATACTTTTTTGATTTTGAGTGCTCTACTCTCCATCCAAACAACTGTTTTTATAGTCATGAAGGCACTTGATTCACATTCCTCATTAATGACACAAAATCAAACAAACAAACAAACAAGCAAAAAAACAAACCCCTAAGACACCCAAACCGTTGTGTGACTGTTCATTCATCACAGGTTGAATGCTGAGAGGACAAAAAATGGCTCTTTAACTAAACCTGTACCAGAAGTAGCACTTCTTTTTGTCAAATATTGCTAACTTGCTATTAGCCCTTCCGCATGTTGGCTTGGTAAAATGAGGCAATATCATTTGCAAGTGCCAGTAACTAGGTTTTCACTAAGAGAAAACCCAGAGAAAACTTCAAAGTGCCATCAAGAATACTATTAGTGAGACATCTTTTATCCATTTTTAAGGCAGTATTCCCAGACTAGTCCAACATGCTTCAGGCAATGCTAGGAAAGATTCATGGTGTGACAATGAAAAAGGCTGAAAAGGGAAAATTCATGGGCTAAATCTTACCTACACAGTCATAATGGCCGCTGACGTATTTCAGTTCATAACCAAGCTGGCACTTGCAGTAGTAGCTTCCAAACGTGTTGATACATCTGCGGTTGTGAGAGCAGACAGCTTTGCCAGTGGAGCATTCATCAATGTCTAGAGGAGGAGAAGGGATGTTCACATCCACAAGAAGGTAAAATTGGAAAGAATTAACTAGTTAGGAAATGGGAATGGTTTGGTCTTGGCTATCAAAAGTTGTTTAAAAAGTAAGTCCTATAATTTCACACTCAGGGATGGCTTCTGCATGTGCTCATATGAGCGAAGCAGCAAAATGTGAAATAACTTACAGAAGACCTTGAGACCTGGCATGGTAAAAGCTGGGGTAACTGGCTCTGGAAATGCAGTCCACTGGGGACAATTATTTGCCCTGAAGTCATGGAGCAGGGTCAGGAGGAACTCCAGGAATTCCATTATTTCCCAAAGAAAGGAAATATCAGAGAACAGTTTAAGAGAAAGCCCCAGAAACAGGAATCTGAGAGCAGCAGCAGCTCTTCTACTGAATCTCTGCACCTCCCCTTGCTGAGCTAAGTCAAGACATATCAGTTTTCCTATAGAAAAGAAGCTGAGAGAGAGCTCTCTAACCATACCAATGCATGTCCTTCCGTTTGGTCCCAGCTGAAGGCCACCTGATGGACAAAGACACTGCACCTCTCCTTTGACTTCTTCACATCCATATTGGCAGTTCACCATGGCACATGTCCTAGAACCTGAAAATAGTGTTTAACATAACAAAAAGAGCAAAATTCTAGGCTAGGATCACACACTTATGTTAGATCTGGGTGAATGCAGAAAATTAATTAGAACAACAAAATTCCATTAATCATAAATCAAGCTGTTTATACATTAATACATTGGCAATTCAGGAGTTCATAAGATAGTCTTACATTCCCCCTTCACTTTATTTTTTCCTTATCTCACTTATTCCTTCTTTTTCATTTGATCCCAGTTCTGTGACTTCCTACTAGTACCTTTTAGATTCAGAGACAGAACTGATCAAAGTAGAAAAGGTGTTTTTTCTGTTTTCCATAGAAACAGTTATACCTTACAGAAAACTGTTATTCATTAGTGAAATGTTTTTATTGTTTACCCTGAAATATGCTTCCAGTATAGAATTTGATTTTAAAAACTGTTAAGCCTGATGGACTTAGAAACTGTGCTTTATTTTGACACTTTATGGGACGAATATCTGAATCTGATGATACACTAGTCAGAACACAAGTCTTGGTTGCCATAGCTTGGTTAAGAGTCTGAATTATTTGAGATGATTCTGTGATTAGCATCTGAATAGAAATGTAGGCATCCAGGTCCTGTCTGAAAGACTTATGCAAGATTAGAAAACCAGAAATGCAGTTTGGGTGATTTTGTCTTAGGTACTAACCTTCTAACTATTAAACAATGGTTCTCTGTGGCCCAAAGCCACATTCTTCTGATACGCTTCTTCTAGCTCCCTGGTCCCTTGCCATGGTTGCAGATAAGCCTGACTGCTCAGACAAGGTGGACTTCATATTGCTAAGGAGACTTACATCATGAGGAATTTAATTGGAAAGAAAAATATGCTCAAAATGTTGGCCTGAATCAAATGATGAAAATTATACAGTTGGTTAAACAACCTAGCATTTAACCCGAGCACAAGCTTAAGTTAGCATCAAGTTAAAAGGGAGGCTACTAAATTTAATCAAGAATAATTTCTACTTAAGCAAATAATTTTCATAATCAAAAACTTTCATAATCATAGTTTCTGCTGAAGAAAATAAAGGCTCTTTGGAACTAGAAGATGGCAGATGGTTTGGGTTAATGAAGCACAACTTGATGTACATTTCTTCCTTCCTTAACTAGAGCTGTGAAGAATGAAAACTTCCCTTGTATGGGAAACCTGGTTAGCCCCCTGAAATTTGGTTTCATTTTGTGTTTCCATGTGCTAAAGTGCCAGGGAAGCTTTAGGGCTCAGACCTGCTCAAGCCATTTTTTCATACGTAGTTGACACTGTTCACCATTGCCACTGAGAAATCCAACATTTTGTGCTGCCTTAAGCAAGTGATGGTGCAACTGCCCATTTGGTACAAATGCAGAGTTTCTTAAATAGGAATTGAGTCCTGAACTATGACTGGCTTAAAACTAGTGCAGCAGAAATGTTAATTTACAGTCTGGATCTAATTTTCCGACTTGGTTCAGAAGCATAGCTGCAGCAAGCGTTTGTGTGCAGAGGAGCGGGACTGAGGGATGGATGGGACAGAGCTTCTGCTGGGCTCCACGGATAGTTTCTTTTGGCTGCAGTTCTGCATTCTGCCAACTTCAGTTGTCCATGAGACAGTGGCTTTCCTGATAACTGCTCAGCAATGATGTCAGAAGATACACAAATCATCTTGGATGAAACAAAAGGAATATATATCCATTTCTCAGGGATCTCAGGATGCTGGAGCTGTTGTCTACTGTGATGCAGAGAAGGAAACCATCCAAAGGCTCTGACCCCAGCCACCTTTTGTGGTAATTTCAGTCTCCCTGTGATAAAAGAGAGAGAATAGGAGCTCTGTCTTTCCTTCCTGTCTCAGAGCTGTAGAACCTGCACTCCCGCATGTGTTTGCCAAAGCTGGGTGTTTTTGCAGTTATCCCAAGACTGGCAGCAAACTCCTCAGATGGACACCCTGCCCAGTGAATGGTTGTCTCCAAGGTTTGGAAATCAAAGGTTTTCAGAGTTTATGGTTTTCTGTCATATTCATGGGATAGATGGTGCTGCACCCCATACAGTTGGGTCCACTGGTACAGGACAGACTTTTCAAGCAGATTGTTCCACTGCTCAGACAAACTAGCTTCCATGTCCAACTGATGCATCTGCTCCAGACCACTGGACTCCATAAAGGTGTGCCACCATGTTCCTTACGGTTTTATGAAATTCAAAGCCAAAATACCTGTATGGAACAGCTCAGATGAAGAAAAGTATTTTCTACAAACAAAACAGTGTCATTGAAAAATAAGAAGCTTCCTCAGGTCAGAAAAATCAGGTTGGCTAAGAAAGCAGAATGGTTTCCATTACATGCTAGCTTAAAGACAAAGAAAATAGGTAGAAATGCAGTTTAGATAAGCCTTAGCTTAAGGAACAAGTGTTTGCAAGAAGCTGGTGGCAACTATGGGAAACATTTCAACGCACAGATAAATTGGTCGGGGAGCACAGAAAGGTAAAGCAATGACACGAAATTCAGCACAGTAAAGAGTAGTCTAGATTGGTGCTTTGCTTGGATAGATTCATGCATCCTTATTCAACAGATGAACTGGCAGAACTATGCACCAAGATTATACTAGCTGTCCTTCATTTGAATTACTGCTATCAAAGATTTTTACTTCTAGCAGGACCTAAAGACAAGTTTACTTTATCCGTGTACTGCCAAATATAAAATCTCTGTCAGCTGCTGACAGTACCAGAAAGCTGAGACAAAGACTGTATCCTGAATAAGCTAAATCCATTCATCACGAGAAGAAAATCTGCTGGGATCAAATGTGATTAGATGCTTTTGGTGTGCCCGTCCTATCAGCTTTATTACTTACTTGCACATGTGCCATCTGGCATAAGCATGTACCCATTGAGACAATAGCACTTGTAGCTGCCATGTGTATTCATACATCTGTGTTCACAGGGACGTGGTTTCAGTCCACATTCATTCAGATCTGCAGAAATAATTGGAACAAAATGAGTGCTGGATTTGTATATTCATACATACAGGTGGATAATACTGCCTAATGCCTTGAATTCCCTACAGTAAAATTGCCTGGACTGAATATGAGCCAGCCTCTTGCAAGACAAGAGGCTAGCAAACCATCTGGCTGAAAGACCTCTAGCAAAACTAACACACACAGTCTCCTACACCTGAAAAACTAATGCAAACTCTGGCCACATCTGGCAGCTCATTAGGGAGAGATGGAGGGGTGGGGAGAGAATTGCAGTTAGTCTCCTTTCTGGGAGTTATTTTTCTGGATTTCTCTGATTCTAGCTGGAGATTTTAGCCCTCCAGTTGACCTCTTTACTAAAAAGGAAAAAATATGAGATGAAGAGCAGCAAATCAGCTTGAGATAAAGTGAAACAAAACACCAACATTATCAGTAGCATAAATGAAATACAATACATGATAAGAATTATGTGACTTTAAGAATAAAAGGACAAATCCCAAAAATCTCAAAAATCCTGTGTATAAAAGCATCCTAAACCCTTCCCAATATCCAGGATTTTAAAGGCTTTGCAGAAATTAAATTAATTTCAATTTCCCAGTAGCTATCCTTCACAGGGAGAAAACTAGAACCTTAAAAAGTTTAATTTGTGTGGTATAGGCAGAGCAGTGCTGACAATGGTATAGACCCTAGGACAAGTGGACAATATCCGTGCTTGTGACTTCTGTGAAGTGACAGCTCTACCTCTTGTATTTTGAAACCTGACTAGCAAGCAGGCAGAACCCATTAGCAGAACGCATCAGCACACGTAGGCTGGTCAGCATGTGTTTAATGACACATATGACAAATAATATAATTTCAGTAAAGATGCAAGTCCCTCAGCAGGCACTGAGCTTATGTAGCTCCACTTCTAAATGGGAGCAACATCTGTTTGCATGTCCATGTGCCCAGCAGACCACAGAAAAAACTCCAAACCACTGCAAGCCTAAACAAGTATAACTGTGGGGGTTATACATGTGCAGAAGTGTTTGTTACAGCTCTGTCCAGGGATGAAAAGTAGGGTTTCATTCTGCTACTTGGACGTAGGATCTGTTTGAGAAAGGACAACCTATCAGCTTGCAAATCAGATTGGACTTTTGTGCTACTGCGGTTGCACTAAACCGAGACTCTCTTAACAAAGAAACTAGAGAGCAAACTAGGGAAAGAGAAGTTATTCCACTTAGATCGTACATTTTCAAAAGTGCTTAGCTGCATCCACCTTGCACAATGCACAGTAATGCACAGATAGCACACATAGCTCTAAAAGACAACCTACGGAGATAAGGCTAATTTAGCTCAGACTTGGTGGCAGACTAATACAGTCCCCTTATCTCTGTTATTTCAGTTAGCTCATGTTAAGCTTGCTCAGCAAGACATTCTGCTGTACTGGCAGACCAAGGCTGCATTTGCCAGGAAATTTAAAGTTGCTCTGAGCATTCCTGGCCGCTGGAACATGACCACTTATGTGGCTATACTATTGAAATAGCTCTGGGACATTTCTGGACTGTGCCTGCCACCACTTTGCTAAAAAATTCCTGGCTGAGCTTCAGAAGGTAAAACAGCCCAGGGAGCTAACAGGTAATTTGCACATGTAAGTCTGTGCAGTGCTTCCACCAAACCTCAGACTCTGCATCTGCTGCAAGTGCACAGAACTGATCTGCTTGTCTATGGAAGGCACATGAAATGCAGCTGGACTTGCTGCACAGAAAACACCTAGAAGCTGAGGGCTTCTCTGCTGCCTTTTGGTAACATTCAAGCTGTGAAATCATTCTGAGGTTGAACTTCAGGGTTTAGAGGCTGAAGTTGTATGTCTACACATCTGTTACACACAACCACAGCTGCTGTTTCACTTTCCTTCCTAGTGGTGCTGAGGAATTGACTTTTTTTCCTGTGAACAACATTAAAAGCGCAAAAGACGGCATTTCCCAAAATCCTTAACAGTATATCTTTATAGCATCTTGTTTGAAAGATACTTTGTAATAAATGGGCTGCTTTGATTCTAAAAAATGTGTATTTAGTAGATGTCAATGCAATGGTTTTGAGCAAAAGCTGCAGGTTCTAATGAAAGTAGCAAAGGTAGACCCACCCATTTGTGTGGCCTTTTTGTCACGCTTCCCTCACAGCCCCTGCAGTTCACCCATCTGCACTGCAGTAGGATGGCCTCTCTCCATGCACAGTGACCTGCTCCTTTCATAGGATCCAACACCGGGGTCTCATATACTGGAACAGGAAAAAAAGGCCAAGTTCCCACCAATATGTTGGCTGAAATATTTCCGTGCCTATTGCACATTTATGGTGGGTAATGTGGTGCATTCGAAGTTTCTGAATATGCAATTCTAAAACTTCCCAATTCTCGTTCTCAGAAATACCAATCAACATATGCAAACAGATGGATTGGCCCAGGCAAGCTTGAGAAATTACATATCCAGCACATAATTGCATGTCTTTCTGATGAGAAGCTTAAGAAAGTTAAGAAAACAACATGGGTTGCTAGTTAAGAAAATAACATTGGTTCTGGATTTGACTTCCATCTCTTCTAATAATTTCCTATATAACTTCTCCATGCCTTAATCCTCTGCTATAAACACAACAGTTCGCCCTTGTCGTTAGCCCGCAGGAGATACACGATACAGGTTCAAGTTTCTGTGTGCTGAAGGGAGGCCTAGAGCTTGCCTGGGATGCTGGAGATGCAAGAACCTTAAACTCCAAGTTCCTCTATGTAAACAAGAAAATATTTTGGCTTACAATTTTGGAAGATGAGACAATCTCCAGTACAAGATAAGGAGACAAAACATCAACAGTTTGCTTTCTGGAGTAATACCCCATGTGCACAAACCTTGATTACAGGTTTTCCCGGTAAATCCAAGGAAACATTTACATTTGTTTGGTCCCATGCACTCGCCGTACTTGCAGCCATGTCCACAGATAGCTGGCAAAGTCAGGCAGAGAAAGGAAAGAGAAAAAGAAGGAGTTAGAAGCACTCTATTTGAGAACTTTTGCCCTGCTTAGATGCCTGAAAACTTGTTGCAAAAGTTCAGCATCCTCCATACCTCTCTGTCTAGTTTGAGCATGGTAGCTGCTGATCAGCACTTTATTTCTGCTTGAGAAAAGTGACACTAACACAGATTGCATGTGTGTGGGCTTTTCAGGTTTGTAAAGACACAGTGAAGAAGGGACTCCTTTTCGCTCTCTCCCTCATGTTTTTCTGCCACGCTCATGATTCACATTTAGTTTTTTACTCTTGCCTTTTTCCTATTTTAAGAAGCCTGTATGAGAAGCAGCTGGCCAGCAGCTTGACTTGCTATGCCTGGCATCTGGAGTAGGGAAGAAGCAACAGTGCTCTCCTGCTGAAGGAGACACGTTATCCTACAGCAGTTTTCCAGTCTTGGACCTCCTCAGTTGCAGCTGAGGAATATGTCCATCTCATGCTGGAACATCTAAAGCACATCTGTCAAATGATCAGGCAACTGCCTTTACCACACATGCCAATACATATAATTTGCATCAGGTTTACAAGAGAGGGCTATGCTTAGCCTGGATACATTAAAAAGTAAAAATTTTCTAACTCAGCTCTCTGGACCATTTGTCAGAAATCAAATGCTGACTTTTATAAGGTTTAAGGCTCCTAAAGTCAATGTGATTGTCAACATGAGTGTTATTCAGGAAAAGCAAACCAGACATGCATTTAAATCAGGACTAGCTCTGGAAAAAGAGCAAAAAAGTAAGCACCAGGCTGCACCTCTTGCTACCCTCCGTAATTAAGCTGCTGTGCAAACTATAGGAAGTAGAAAAGTCACAGTGTTATTTACTGTATAGTAAAATTCATACTTCTGAATTCCAGTATATTTCCTACATTTAAAGATTCAGTCAGGTATACTGATCCGCTAACTCTGGAGATTCAGGCTTTTTTAAACACTACCTCTATCCCTGAATGCAATGTATCATACTGCAAGACCAGCTGAGTATTAGCACTGAAGCAGACAACACTGCTGCATTTGGATTTACAATGCAAAATTGCATTATAGCTAGCTTAAAGTAATCTGTCAAAAAAAAAAAAAAAAAAAAAAAAAGAATCTTAAAAACTTATAAAAACTATATTTTAGTATGAAAGAAACCTATTACTTTAAACCAAGACAACCTTCTGCACTGGCTGATCAAAGCTGTAGTTGCCAGTTGTTCCTACAGGTATTTATCGGCATCAAAACAAATGTGCTACTAAACAATGCAGAAGTATTAATGAAAGTATTAGCTACTTTTTTCTTTTTCTTTTAACTGACATGCTATATACATACAGAGCAGAGACATTCCGACGTTTTTCCCTTTTAGACACCACTATGTAGATTTTCAGCAATGAATAACTAAGCTTTATTCAAATTCACCAGATATACAATGCCAAACATTCTGGGACTACAGGTGCACCATCTGAAAAAGATTCCTAAAAAATATATTTTATGATTTTGTTGCATTTTGCCCAAGTACAGCAAGAGGGAGATTCCACATCACCTTATCCTTGAGATCTATAGACCTTTTACAAATTAGAAATGTTTTAAGAGTCACTGACTCTTCATTAAGTCAACAATCCACAGACCAGGATGCTGGCCAGCTCACTAAGCCAAAGACAGGTGCACTTACTGCTTGGGTTTTATTTATATTTTTAAAAGGGTAAAACTCCCTGGTTCTCAGAGGCTGTGTACTCTGAAGATAAAGGATACCAGCCAAGAGAAAAACGTTTTTAGGAGTCCATATGTAGCATCAGAAAGCACTGCATTTTTTGCGCTTAACAGCTGTAATAGTATAGGCACTGACCAGGGCTGTGCAGGGGGTGAGAACAGATGGTCCCTTTTGGATCTAAGAATTTTTAAATACGTCTTTTATGGTTTGGTGGTATTTACACAAAGCTCTGCTTTTTTGAGGAGAGGGTCTCTCAGACATATTTTATACACTTTGTTACAGTCAAGAGACTTTACTCCTCAGAAGGTTTCTTTCTGTAACTTCCGTCAGACATATACGAAATCTCCTTATTAGTACTAAATACACAGTCATGAAGAGGAAACAAGCATAAAGTGTTAATGTTACCTTCACATTGGCCTTTGCTGTTCTTTTTCCAGCCATAACAGCAATCCAACCTGGAACCATAGCGACACATGCCAGGCTGGCTCACAGCCACCAGTTGCCCAGGAGCTCTTGAGCTGTGTAAGGAAGGATAAATACTAGCTCCAGCAGGCAAATGCACTTTAATCCATTGCTCCGTATATTCCGTTGTACATTTCCCTTATATTTTATCCACTTTCAGGCAGTTTCATTTCACCAAGCCTAGAGTAGTGTTCCTAGACAAGAATGCAAAGTTGCATTTGGTTGGAGAACAGGGGAGATGGCAAAGTTTCACCTGCAGTAAATGAACCATGCAACATAAACCCTTTCTAATGAGAAACATGCCAAAGGCAAAAAGGACAGCCAGGTCTCCTGCTAGAATGAGTCATTTTTAGCATCAGTCAGTGAAGTGAAAAGAGCTGCTTCAGCTTGCATCACATGAAGAATCTGGATCAAATGCACGATGCCATACCTGACAGTGCTATTGCTTTGGATGATGAAATACTGATTCTGCAGAAAAACAGCTTTCTGAACATCAGCTAGCCCCATAAAAAGCTAGTGATTTGCAGACTCATGACCACTGCATATGTGCAAATTAATTGCAGAAGTGCAGACAGTCCTATGAATTCTGGTGAAGAAATATGATTTATATATGATCATAAAAGCTACAAAGAATGACTTGTTTTACAGAGGATTATAATTCAGATCAGTTGAACAAACTCAAAGAAGCTCAATGTGACCTGCCAATGTGAGCCTGCAGACCAGAAAGCCAACCACATGCTGCACCAAAAAGAGCATGACCAGCAGGTTGAGGGAGGTGATTCTGCTCTTCTACTCTGCTCTACGTGGAGTATTGTGTTCAGCTCTGAGGCCACCAACATAAGAAGGATGTGGATCTGCTCGAGCAGCATCACAAAGATGGTCAGAGGGCTGAAGCACCTCTCCTGTGAAAAGAGGCTTAGAGAGCTGTGGTTGTTCAGCCTGGAGAAGAGAAGGCTCCAGGGAGACTTTATAGCAGCCTTCCAGTACCTAAAGGGAGCCTACAATAAAGCTAGAGAGGGGCTTTTTACAAGGACATGTAGTGATAGGACAAGGTGGGAATGGCTTTAAATTGAAGGAGGGCAGATTTAGATTAGATACCAAGAAGAAATTATTTACTGTGAGGGTGGTGAGGCATTGGAATATATTTCTCAGAGGAGCTGTGGCAGCCCCATCCCTGGCAATGTTCAGGGCCAGGATGGATGGAACCTTGAGCAACCTGGTCTACTGGGAGGTGTCTCTGCCCATGGCAAGGGGGTTGGAACTGAATAATCTTGAACATCCTTTCCAACTCAAACTATTCTATGATTCTGTGAAACCCAAAGCTGAGAGGGGATCTGATTGCTTCCTATTACACGTTGGGCAGCTCTGAAAGATAGAAGAGCTTGTTAAGAGAAAGGCCAATTTATATCAATTCGATCTTGTGCTATTGTCCATTAATACTCTGAGGGAGATACAAGAGTATGAACACAGCCACAAGAAGGGTGAGAATCTTAAAAAGCACTGAAAAACCAGGAGAACAACTCCTACCTAATTTTAAGATACATGGTCTCTTTCATGAACTGAGAAAGATCTAGTGTTGCTTGTAATCATACAAACATAGGTATGAAGTTATGTTCCATCTATTTAGCTGCTGAAAACAATTGTTCCTATATGGAGGATAGTGGCGTGAGCAGCAGACAGACTAAATCGGGCGTGTTATGTGAGGACAGACCTTAAACTTCTATGCAGGATCTTTGACTTCTTACAGTGATTTACTCAATTTGACATTAAAAAAAAGAAAATATGTAGTTATAATAAAACCTGTACAGAAAGTCTGCTTGCTTCACTGATCAATTGGCTAGCTAGATCTTTCAGTGGAGGTTGATTGATAAGGTAGGACTGATATCCCCAATAGCTTAAATACACAAACAACTGGAAAGGGAAGTATTACAAGTACAGTAATGGGTGAAAGAGGGTGAATAAAGCACACCTGGATGCTGGGACTTGCTTGTCCAGCAGAATCTCCCTGCCACCCTGTAAAGCCGTTTTTTGTTGTTTCATTCTATAAAATAAGAAAACAGTTCTACATTGCATCATTTTCTCAAAACTAGTTCATGACCTAGGTCAAATCCAAGCTACTAGAAATGTCTGTATACCAGTGGGCAGTCAGAAATTGCAGATATAGTAACTGTGCTGGTATGTGATGGATTGTAATCTTTGTTAGCAGACATTTTACCAGTAACAACTAAAATAAAAAAGCAAAAATCCCAGTGGTGGAAAAAGTCACTTGTCATGTTCTCCTGACCAGTGATCACGAGCAGTGTAAGCCCTGCCTGAACTGAGTTATGTGACAGAGGATGAGCAAGCAAATCTTCAAAAGCCTGATTTAATCAGGTAGGTAGATAACAGTCAGGTCTGGTTTGAGATAATAGAGTAGTTTCTTTGCAGGTCCTATTAATATTCTGTATTCCATCCTTTACCAAAGTTTTCTCTGGAAAGAAAGGTCTAGGAGCTTGTTTTCTTCTTTTTTTTTTTTTTTTTTTTTTTTTTTTTTTTAACTCCAAGACACAGCTGCTGAATAGATTTAGTGCACTGTTTCCATAAGGTCTCTACAGGATGCTTCTGGTCAGCTCTTGTGCACACAATAGCTGCCTGCTACAGGGAGGGTGTGGGGAGGGAAGGTCTCAATTATGTTATTATCAGCTTCCAGTTAACTTCAAAGACAGGACATTATCACTTTCTTCAGGTTTCTTCTAAACAAATTCTGGACATTGTTGCTAGCAAAAACCAACTAGTGCCGAGCCTAAAATTTTGATCTACTGGCATACCCAGAAGGACAAAAAGTTGGTATCTCACAATTTAACAGTTCGAAAGAAATTCCTAAAAAACTCTATGAGTGTATGCCATGCAGAGATGCATTTGAACACTTTGCCAAATAAAGGCACGGGGGGGGGGGGGGGGGGGGGGAAGGGGATTGTTGTATTGGTTGGGTTTTTGTTTTATTTGTTTCTACATAAATTTATTTGAAAGGAGACTTCCATCTAGAAAAAAAAAAAAAAACCTACGTTCATATTAGATAAAGCCAAACAGGTGTCACCTATAATCTTTTAAGAACTGTCTTAGATATGTCTGCAGCCAGTTTCAGGCACTCAACAGGACAACAGTCCTGCATCACTGTGAGTCCCTCCAAAAACGCAAAGGAAGTTTAGGTTGGGCTTGCAAAAGTTCCTTCTTTAAGGCTTCATGTGCTCACCAAACTCCTTAAAGGAAGTGCTCATAGCAGAAGAGCTTAAAGTCCAGGTATGAAAGCTAAGAGACAAAAACAAGAATTAATTTGTTCTTTCAAAATGTATTCACACTCTGTCACTTGGGCTGTTTTCTTAGCTGTTTAGAGCAGATAGGATTTCTTTGTGCTCTTAAATTAAAATCCCTTGTCATCCAAGAGTTCAAACAAGATGTTTGAAAAATCTCTTCTTTCCCCTTTGTCTCAATAGAAAAGGCAGAGTGACAATCTTGGTAGAAGACAAAGAGGCCACCACCATCATCCAACATCAACTTGGACAAGACAGGCTGTAGAGCAAAGAGTCTCAGGTAGGTTGTAGGTTTCCTGACTTACTGTGAATTAACATCATTTTTACCAGACACATGGTTCTTGGTTTCAGCTAACTCCAGGCCACACTTTTTTTTCCTGGAAAAGATAATCCTTTCATTTGCAGTTTTACACCTCTCAAAGTGCTTGAAATGCAAATACACAACATGGAGAAATAACTAACACGAGCATTTAAACAGAGCTCTGCTTTGAGAACGAGTGTGTTTTCTCTAAAAGCAGGTCTGGAGTTGATAAAACCCACAGCTCCGGAGAAGCTGACTATTTGGTAGCCCTGCATGTGCTGTACCAGCACTCTGCCACTTGTTGATTACAAACATTCCCAGGCTTCATCCCCAGGTGCTGTTTTTCCAGTGCCCAGTGTTCTTATTTTACTAGCTACTCCCTTGCTGCAGCACTTGTCACCTTTTATTTGTTGCTGGAGAGCTAGGAGAGGAAACACTGGAATGCCTTGATCTGGAGCAAGTCTTTAATTACCCTCTCTAAAAACCTCGTTCTGTTTCCAGAATGCACCTGCCCTTGCAGAACAAAACTGCCATAGAAGGATGATTTTAAAGCATTTGTTTCTACAAGCAAACAAAAGACTAGAGCAGCCCACACCTTTCCATAGGCACTAGAGATGTCTTTTATCATTGTTTCAAGGCCAGGTTGGATGGGGCGTTGAGCAACCTGCACTAGTGGAAGGTGTCCCCGCCTGTGGCAGAGGTATTGGAACTGGATGATCTTTAAGGTCGCTCCCAACCCAAACCATCCTGTGATTCTATGACCTTCATTGCTGCACTGCAGTTACCATTTTCCCCCCAGTAAAAAAGCTCAGCAGCTCGGCTGCGATCACTGCATGGGAGCGGCACACACAACCAGCAGCAGAGCCTTCGCCGTTCAGCACCACGGAGCTGGGCGTCCTGACAACCGTCCTATAGCGGCCCGCCGTACCCTGCTGGGGTACGGGCTCACACCAAAGCACCAGCGGGTGAGCACGGCAGCCCCGGACCGGCCACCCGCGGAGCCGCCGGCCGAGGACCAGGACCCAGCCCCACACAGGAGAGGGGCATCGATCCCTGGCCCTCTCCCTCCCTTCCTCCCCGCCGCTCCGTCCTTGCTCACCTGCCCGCGGCGACCAGCGAGGGAGCGAGGAGGGCGCCGAGGAGGGCGGCGAGCAGGGCACCTCCTGGAGCCGGCACCATCGCCCAGCCGCGGGGAGCCGGCCCCGGCCCCGAGGCGGTGAGGCAGCGGCTGGCTGGCCCTTGGCGGCGGGGCGAGAGGAGCGGAGAGCGGGCGGGCGGCGGGACCGGGCTGTTTAACAGGGCGGGGAGGGGCGGAGAGGTGCCGCCTCCGGCCGCGATCGTCCCGCACCTCCCGCACGCTGCGGGTTGGGGCAGGCAGCGACCCCCGGTGGGAGGCGAGCGGAACCAGGACAGGGCTGGGGGGAATTTCGCCCCAGCCGGGAAGAGGGCAGGCTGCAGCTTGAGTACAGGGTACGGGCATGGGGCCCCGGCCGTGTCCCCTCGGGAAAGGCACGGCAGCCCGGTGGGCGGCACGGCCCCCGGCCCCGTCCCGAGGCTCGGCGCGGCCGGTGCTGCAGGCTTGATCCCTGCAATACCCGGCGGTGTCCCTCAGGCTCTGCCCCGCAGGGACCCACCCTCCGCCGTGGCAGCCCTGCGAGGGGTGCGGAAACCCGGGAAACAACGGGTTTTCAGGGTTTGCCGTTCAGCTGCAGGACGTTCCGTGGACAAACTCCGCTTTAGCTGCTAAGGCAACTGCCCCTGCGCTAAGGTTTCGTTTAGGCTGCTAACGCTGATCGATGATGTTACTTATCGCTGGCTGGTCCTTCAGCTTTAGCTTTGCTGTCGCTGTACGTGAACTACCTCACCCCTTGTACATCCTCCTAGGGTAATGCTTGCACTTCGGGGATCCTGGATTTCATATTAGGCTTTTTTATTTTCAAGATCAACTAAGAATTCTATGTCTTTCAAGTGATGGAAAAACTTGGTTAAGATGTGACTGATGTTTGCCAGCAAATTAAGGTACTCTCTGTGCCATACTGGTCAGCTATGTTCTGCGAGTGTTATGTCCCTTGTTGCCTTCTTCATACTTTAAAAGCACCCAGCAGGAGAAGGATATGTCTGATCTTTCTTTCCTTTTTTCCTTCTTTCTTTTTCTTTCTTACTTCCTTTCTTTGTCTTTACTTCTTTCTTTCTTTCTCTTCCTCTCTTTCTCTCTCTCTTTCTTTCTCTTCCTCTCTTTCTCTCTCTCTTTCTCTTTCTTTCTTTCATGCCACTGCTCACACTAGCCTGTTTGCTAAACACTTTTTGGCAATAAAAGGTACTGTGTCAAAAAGCATTGACTCTGTTCCCAATTTCTGGATACATCCATGAACAATTTGCTCAATCCCAAGATTTGGAGAGCTGTTCCTGTTGAAACTCTGATGTATTGAGCATATGGAGAGGGCAGCCAGATTCAGCAGAGACAGTATAGCACCTGCACAAAGCAGAGGCTATTTAGTCAGATTTACTGTTCTTATCAAAAGTATCTGGACCCTGCATTCTGAGACCATTTGTAGTTGGACGCATCCAGAATTAGACCATGGAGTGTAAAAGAGCAGCTGTTATAAAGGCCAGCTTGATGGAAAGTTACTATCTGAGTAATCACAAGAAGGTAGTAATTCAGACTTAAAATTCCCAAGTGCTAGCAATACATATGCAATGTAGTTGATTCAGAAAGCAGAAAGATTTTAGAAGTAGTGCTGAAACCTGGAGAGAGGCTTTTTACAAAGGCCTGTAGTGACAGGACAAGGCTTTCAGCTGACAGAGGGTGGGTTTAGATTAGACATTAGGAAGTTCTTTCCTGTGAGGGTGGTGAGGCACTGGCACAGGCTACCTAGAGAAGCTGTGAATGCCCCATCCCTGGAAGTGTTCCAAGGCCAGGTTGGATGAGGCTTTGAGCAACCTGGTCTAGTGGGAAGTGTCGCATGGCAGGGGGTTGAAATTAAATGGTCTCTAAGGTCCGTGAATCACTATTCTGTGATTCTGTGATTCTATGAAACAAATCTGAATATTGAAGTTGAGAGAATTCTGACCTACAATGGTAATTCTGGAATAAAAGTATGCAGTACTACCACCAGCCAGTGTTGTTAGCTGGGTGAGTTTCTTATGAAATACCTCCAATACCCTCAAGTGCCAAAATAAGATAAGGAAAGCTTTTGTCACTCCTGACTGTTTGTATTTGCATCAACCACCCCCTCAGTCGTGTCATAGATCCTTGTGAGCGCAAGGTCAGTCCTGGGACATGGCTGGGAGTTTGAAGGGATTAGTTTTCCTTTTTTGACAGAAGGGGAAGCTGAGAAATAAGTGAGTTGTCTGGGATCACCAGGAAGTCTGTGGTAAAGGCAGGAAAGGAAAACAGGTCTTCTCGCAAGGTTACTTGCCATGGGTCACTCAGTGCAGCAGAGATCAACAAGCGTACCTCAGCAGATGGGCAGATGTTTGACACCGTGCCACTAGCTGTCTGTGGTGCACAGGGATGGCTAGGAATGCCGCAGGAGAGTGTGCACTGGCATTTTAAACTCAGCATTTTAAGCACAAGCCTTTGCCAGCTTTTTCTTTTGTCATCTTTGCCATAAGAATGGGAATGTCCAGGAAGCCTGGGATGGCAACTGTTTTAGTCACTCCTGCTTAATCCTCTGCAATATCCACACCTGCACCCAAGAGGTATTTGAAGTAGTGGTGCCTATTTTGTTCAGTCTAAAATATCTGCAGAAAGGTTGTCCAGGAGTTTCCACTATGCTTGTATCAAAATATTTTGAATAAGATAACTTTTTCAGTGGTCCTAAAACAATCAGATGTTGCCCATCCACTCTTGGTTTTAAGCCTGTGATCTGCTGCTCATTTACTCAGATTCCTGACACTACAGGTTTAAGTCACCTTGGAGAGCGGAGCAGACAAAGTTGGAGTTACCAAAAGATAGCAAATTTAGTCCCAGGATTCAAATGACATCTAATTTAAAAAAGCAATGTGCGATGCCGATTATGTGCTGTACAGGTTGATAAAGACACTTAACTTTTTTCTGGCTGCTGGACACAAAAGCAATTGCTGGTTTGCAGCTGCTCTGCTATCTTTCTGAAATGCAGTAGTACCTTGAGACTCTCCAGCTCTCTTCATTAGACTTGTTTTCATGTATGGGAGAAGTACCCTTTTGGTTTTAGTTAAATTAGTGCCATGTAGAAAATATTCCAATTACTCAAGTCTGCGTTCAAAAATGCAGTTTTCATTATGCATATTTACTCCAAAAAATAGATATGATTATATCATTTCACGCTGGGCTTGCCATTAAAATACTGATTGGTTGTCAAGACAAGTTTTACTGGTCAGAAGAGAATTCAGTTCTGAACTGTAGTACATGTATCCTGATTCAAGCTATACTTATCTCCTCAAAACTCTTTCTTTTTTCAGAAAGAGAAACTTGTGGATAGATAATAAAATGATGACCTGAAACTGTCCTTCATTTTTAACAGTAATTCGAGAAACAAGAGCAATGGATTTCACAAAGCATGTTTGTATTTGCTGCGATATTCATACTTGTAGTCTTTAGATTTTCAAGCCTGCAAAACAGGATGCGTATATTCACACTTACCATTTTAATTAGGTTTTGCTTTAACCATCCCAAAAGTTACATGTATCTTTGCCACAGAAGAGGTCAAGGGTCCAACTATAACCTCACCTGGTCATAACAGGACTGAAAACTGTGGGAAATCAGCCTGAGCCACACTGCATTTTTTTTTTCTCAGATGTAACCCTCTTGTCTTTCATGCTAAATGTGTTTCACAGCTCCAGGTGAATGGTAGTGACAGCAAACAGAAAGAAAACACAAAGACCGAAAATGAAAACTGAAGTTCATAATTTTTAGCAAGTTAAATTATTTTTGAGGGTCTTCTATGACTGTCAGTATTCCTGCAGTTTTTCCACCAGGATTTAAATGTTAGCTATGCTAATAAGTTAGTTATGGTAATTTCCAGAAGGCTTGTGTCTTTCACGTGACTGCTTCCTTCTCTATAGTCTCTGAATCCAGATTCTGGGTGGAAAAGTGATTTCTTCAGCTTGGTACATCCAGGTAATTAAGACCTTGAGTATCCTCATGCACTTTGGTCTCCTCACGGCACATTATTCAAAGTGCTGGGAAATCCAACAAATTTGTATTTGCTTGGGTTTTTTCCGCTTTTCCTACTTGCAACTTCCCTTCTGAAAGTTACTGAGGAACTGCTTTGTAGACTCATGGACCCTGGAGCTCCTGTGCACAGGTGGAGATTAAGCTTCTGCAGCATGCTGAGGGTACATGAAGTACAGGCACTGATGCGACTCTGGCTGTACCATGGTTTTACTGTGCTTTCCCCTCTGAGGCATCATAATGGGATGGAAGGGTGGGACGAAAGGTGACTTACTGAGCCTATGGAAGAGCTGAGGTAGGTTTGCCCCTTTCTTTCCCACACTTCAAGTATCCCTTACAATAGAATGGAAGGCATTACATTTTCAGATTAAACCTTGAACTCTGAAAAGTGCTGCCAGTCCTGTGTGAAGAGCCCAGTACCAAGTATCTACTACATAATGTCCCCCTATATGAGCCCTTGTTTCCCACCCAACCTATTTTAATTGATACCTATGCAATCCATATATGTATCAGGGATTGTCATTTCCAGCAACTTTATGAATTAATGTAATATGAGACCACTGTGTGGTTTTTACTGAGGAGTTTTATAACTTCCTGGCTTTTAACATGATTTTCTTCAGTTTCAGGTCTCCTGCCAAAAAATTTGACATTTTTTTCTCCTATTATTTCTCTACATACTAAAGCATAAATCTTTTGCTGCTTGACTACATTGGCCTGTAACAAAAATAATTCAGTAACTGTTTATACTCTTTTGTATAACTTAAAATCAGTCATGGATCCTTTTATTTTTCTCTTAGGGCTTTTTGAACGAAACCTTCTCTTCAGATAAGAGATATGGAAAATTCTTTTTTAAATTACAGTTTTTCATATTCACCTGACATTTTAGTGAAACATGCCAGTGGCCACGAGGCACCCAGGATGACAGGAGTGAGAAGAACGGGGCAACTGGATTCTGTATTTCCAGGAGGAAGCCAAGGGTCTAAAGATTTTTCTTTGTGTGTATTTTCTGAAATGACTTTATCTAGCTTGACAGCACTTATATTTTTGTGAGCTAGGATGCAAAGCTACTTTGCAGAATTCATCAAACCCCCTCTGCATGTTAAAGTACTCAGCTCCTAGAACAGATATTTTCTCATGTTGCAAATGAAGTTAGATGTAGGCTGAATGAAGGTTTATATCTGTCAAAACAGTGAAATCCCTTTAGTCCATTGAGATAATTAAGTTATGTGTAAAGACCATCTGCTATGTGTATGGCCATCTAAATAGCTTTGGACAGAAACTTCTCTCTATAGCAGCGTAAGTCCATTTTGAGAGTGGCCAGAAACTGATTTCCCCACACAAAGGTCTATTATTGTTTTTGAGGTTCTTCACGGTTTCACATCACAAAGGCATTTAGTTCTGTATTCTCAGTTGACATACTGTTGTAGTTACAATGATAACTGCCAAGACTACGCTTCTGTTATCATGTGAGTTGCAGGTTCTTTCTGTGTCTTATGATTGGGATCAGGTGTTGGTTTAAGATTCTATTTTTTCTTACACAGGAAATACCAATTTTCTCATCTCTAATTAGGAGTCACGAAGGACTGAAGAAGTTGAAATAGAAATACTTTAGCTAAGACATTTGCATTAATCTTTGGATAGAGTGAAAAATAGGACAGAGCACACTGAAATACTGCTATAATAGCAATCCTGACTATATCCCTTTTTTTTGGTAACTGAAGTTTCCATTTATATTGCCAAGTAGTTTCAGATCAAGTAATTTTATACAGTTTTTGTACAGTAGAATAAACAGAGGAATAAAACCAAACCATTCATTTCTTGTTCCCATGAATCATTCTATCAGCTTTAATGGACCATTTCAAAACACTAAAAAGTCATGAATGGAACTTCTGAGTTGGGTTAGAATCACGATTATAAAATGAATTGTGCATTTTGTTTTTTGTTTTGGCTGGTTGAAAGTCAGAAATCATTCATTTAGTATTGCTTTAGGCTATCTTGAGAAAAAAAAGTTTAAATTCGAAATTCTTGTATTATTTTTTAGCTAGGATCTGTGGCTTTAGGAAAACTGTCAAATATCCAAATATGGATTTATGATATGTGGTAATATTGCTTCACTGAGACTATGTGCATGAGGAAGAGTTGGAATACTAGATTGCTGAAGGCAGAGCACCAGTATTAACAAATCTTTGCCACCTTGAAAATTTAGTTGGAGCCTCAACTTTATTTTCTATCTGAAATTATAAAATACCCCACAAAGTGGGCTGTTTGCATCTCTTTGATATTTGATAACATTTTTCAGTTTGCTACCATGGTTAAACTCAACCCTGTAGTCCATGGGGCAACACTTGCTGTCTCTGTGAAGAAAGAGGTATGAACTATTAACACAGTCACCATGGATCCAGGATGCCCCTAAGAAAGGACCAGTACATCTAATAAAATTCTGGTTTCTATGAGGGAATCCTTATTTCTGGCCAAAATAATAACGAGCATAAAAGCTGCATTTACGAAATGTTTTGTATTTTATCACATTTAAATAATTAAAAATCATGAGTTTAAGATGGTAGGTGGCCTAACGCAACATTAACAAGAGCCTGTTAAAATTATACCATCAGGCGGTAGTTCACTTTTCTAAACATATAAGTAAGAGGTTTCACATGGTAGGTTTATATTCCACATTCTGGATTTCTATGCGAGGTTATGAAGTTATTTGGCATTAGTGACTGAACGGCAGGATATATGTGCATATAAACATGAAGAACTCAGCGAAAGCTGGCAAAGTTTATTTTGACAGCTAAGACAAAGTTTGTTAAAAGAAAGGAAGACAATATGGAACTAATGAAAAATCTGAGGAATCATGGATAAAAATATGTGTGGAAATGTCTAATCTTTGCTGTAGTCTGGTTCTGTGGCATGGACATTCATTGCTGGTTCAGTTGCATCAGGTATGCTTTTGGAGTGCATCTTAAGGTTTCAGCTAAAATCCATGAAGTCCATTTCACAAGTCTGAAGCAGAATCAATCATGAGTTTTACTTTAAAAGTGCAATTATAATTTGAACTAAAATGCAGATGTAGACACACCATCTGTGTCTGCAGTATGGACAGTACTGGTCTTAAAATAAAAAACTACTTGCTCTTTGGAAAAAATCTTTCCAAAGGGACTCCTTCAGACCCTCAGGATTTTTATCTGGCTGTCTACCCTTGTCTTCATGTGACTCCTTTCATAAGCTCTTTCCTCTTCCCTTGAGCTTAATATCCAGTGCTTATAAATGTGGCTATATATTTTTTCCTGAAAATAATCCCTTTTGTCATCTCTGCTCCTAAAAGAACCATCTTGTCATATGCATGTGTAGAAAGTGTTTTTCACATCTAGGTGAACATTTTTGTCAATTTTCACTGTCACAAAGCATAGAGTACACAGTGCTGTCCTCTGAAAGATAAATGACTTCTCGCTCCAGTTGCTTCTCTGTTGGATGATATAATCTTGGTATGGCTTTTATTGTTAGTGATCAATCTGCTCCTAAGCAAAAACTGGCATCTTCAATACTGTCTCCTACTTGGAATGAGACTGTATTCATTATGTTTCTGTTCATTTTGTATGTCTATAACCTTCTCTAAAATGGGATGTTTAATTCTTTTTGGCTTACTTTCTTCTGGCAAAACTAGTTCCCAGCCCTTTGCTTTGAAAGTCACCCATTGACATCACTGATATATCTCTAGAAACCACACGTGGGATATTAATTTTTCACTTCTGGAGTCATATTCTTGTCATTTATTCCTGGTTCTTCTTCTTTGTATTACTGAAGTAATCCCAAACATCATGCCAGAACAAGAAGTGTCTGTGGGTGATTTTTGGTACATTGCTCTGATGGGTGCTCAATTCTTTATATTTATTGTGGGCAGAACAGAAACTGTTGGTTTATATTTTGCATGCATTCTTCTGCATTGGCTTAGAAGTATTAAAAAAAAGAAGGGAGAGGGGTGAGGGAAAAGTGTCGCAAATTTTTTTGTTAATGGTATGTCCTAAGTTTCTAGGCTACTAGGAACTCCTGCAAAGATGTCTCTCAGCCCCTGAGTACACAATGACTTTCTAGTACAACATACTTTGTAATCCTTCTTGTGGTGTCTTCTGATACTTATAAAGCTGGCTATAAAATAACTAAACATTTGTACATCATCTACAAATTATTAGATAGAAAAAGACAAAAAGCATGAAAACATTTTCTGGGTAAAATTGTACTTGGAAAGGATGAGCCTCATAGAGATTTTATTGCTTTAATGCTGTAGCCACTGTAAGAAGCATTCAGGAGTCCGGCGTCCAGTCAAGATACTGAAATGTCAGATGAGAATTTTGGAGATGTTCTTACTCTTCAGCTGAACTTTCTGAATTCCCTGAACATTTGATCAGTGACCTTTAACTCCTTTTCTCATAAATGTTGTGACTACTCCTGCTCTCATACAGATCTTAATAGAATCCAGAGAAGATCTAACAAAACCAGGAAAAATTCATGTTTAAGTCAAAGTAAAAAATGTCTAAATATGCAAAATTTTATAAAACTTAGTTTGGTTTTCAGTAACAACTGTTCACATAAACATGCAGTTGATACACTTTCATATCTACAACTGCACACATTTCTTTCTTTCTTGTGTTAATGCTTTTGAAACTGTTATCATTGGCTTTCGTCCTAGTCTGCAATACAGGTAAAAGGTCTCTGAGTTGTGTTTCATGCAGGATCAGGACTGTCCTTTTGATGTGGATCTGCTGTCTTGTTCCCATGCTGGAAATCTTTGCAGGCTCTTGGAGATCAAAACTGTTAATTTCCTTAGGCAATACAGGCATCTTTCACCATTCACCATTTTTGTACCATGTCACTCTCTCTTCCAGAGTGGCGTTTCATCTTATTGCTGCATTTGCATTGCTGAGTTGACGTCCTTCTCTTTGGTCTTAACCACTCTGTCTTGCAACTTTTTCCTCCAACGTGTATTCCTCTCCTTTAAATATTGAGTGTGAGCCAGTTATTTCTTAAGCTTGTATGTGGAGATGGGTATTTTTACAACAAACATCTGTTTAGCATTTATCTGTTGCTAATATGCACAACGTGAAGTTGTGTTTGCCTTAGGTCCCTCCTGGAAAATATTTTTGCTGCCTTTTTTTTCATTTTTCACTTCTCAGCTTTACATACTGTAACTAAATTTGAACTCTGAAGCCATAGCATTTATATCCAGCTGCCTTGCTCCCTTATCCACCCCTGCTCTCCTTTCCTTAAAGGTGGCTATTCAGAAACATCTGCTTTCTATTACTGTGTTGAACAGAAAACAATCACAGTACTCATAAAGAATTTTCCATGTTTAACCTTTGCATGGCAACTTTCAGAAAAAAAAGACCTCACAGCTTTTTTTCTTGATGAGCTTTGTTATTTTCTCTCCATAAACTCCCAAGAAGGCTTTCACCATCTCTTCCATGATGCTTGGTGTCTTGCCTGGAAGCTCAATCTCCTGAAATATCCCATTCTTATACTCTTCACCCTTAAAGTCACATTGGGTGGTGTGCTTACCACAGTAACTGGAAAATGACTGCTGTTACAATAATAGATGTTGGTTTAAAAATTATGCAATATTTCAGAGCCTCCTTGTTAACACCACTAACAAGCAGTTTGTTCCCATGAATTCACAGCACAGTTCTAAATGCCCATTCAGTTGATGAAAGCTTGAAAGCAATCATTGTTTCAGCCTGCTTGGTAGGTGTTCTTTCATTTTATCTACAGTTACTTGTGGTCTGGTTTCAGGAAGAAGGAACAGCTCTGCTCCTTCCCATTATCCAAGAAGTGTTGAGGAAGGTGAAAGCTATTTGCAAAAGCTCTAACTCGATTTTATTCCCTGTCATTTTGTCACTGTCTTAATTCACTCACAAGCACTCACAAGCACCAAGTATGTCTGAGTGTTCTGGCATTCTGTGTGACACAAAGGACCAGGGGCACTGGCTACTGAGTCCTTGTCACAGCTCTGGGGCTCTTCAGGATTGGCAGTGATGAACTAGTTTTTGGACAAATTTTCATGTCCATTTAGGACTAGTGTTTTGCTATTATCCTTCTGTTGTGATAATAGGAAGATTAGTATATATGATGTTCTGCTGTCTTGTCAAGGAGAGGCCATTCCTCTGTCTTATTCAAATACTACCAGGTAATGTGGAATCATATTAAGACTGAGAGAGCTTTAAACCTTCAGTTTAAGGATTATCTTTCTACTGAGTAGGTACTTCCTCTGCATCCTCATTTATATTCCCTTGCAATAAACTGTGGGATTTTGATGCCATTGTGTTTAAGGAAGCATATACATGTCTTATAACAAAGACTTGAAGAAAACAGGCACTGTAGACTCACAGTGAGACAATACTGACAGATGGTAGCATTGAATAGACAGCTGTATACTTGCTGGTTTTGTTTTGTAATGTTGTACCCCATTAGTATCTGCTGTGCTTGAACATGTAAGAGTGTTCAGTTTTTCTATTCCTACTGTGGACTGGATTCCCGGGTTCTCTAGATGGGAGTTGTTCTACTTTGAAATCTAAAGTACTTCTTCATTGCAAAACATTTAATATTAACTCTTCTGTAACTCAATGCACATGAATTTACATGCTATCTGGCTTCTTTTTTTTGTCTTTTCCATTGCTGATTTGTCTAAGCAGACAGGTGGAGGTGGATAAATATACATGCAGGCTGAATGGATGACAGATACAGAAACAAGCTGTATGATGTAATTTGCAGAGCATAGGGGCACTAGTGATAAAAACAGACTCATAGCCCTCTCAGCAGCAGGAATTGCCCCAGTGTGATGTTATTTGGCACCATGTGTTTTGTGTATCAACATTCTTGACCATGCATAGTAACTTCAGATGGTTTGTAAGAATAACAGCTAATCCTGCCCTGCTAAAGAAAAATCCAATTTAGGTTGGGTGGAATTTACAGGCAATTTGTCACTGCTCTGCAATTGGGTTTGGCTGTCATTTTGCCCTGTACTGTGTAATCACAGTTCTTCTGGAAGTGGCTGCCATGTGGGATTGAACACTGGAATGTTCCACAGAGAACAGAAGCACACAAACATCTTAGATCCATGTGGGTAAAATACTAGTATAGGATCATGATTTTCTGGAAAAAAAATCCTAAAAGTAGGAGTTCTTTCTTTGTCTTCTGTATCAATCATCTACGTTGCTCAATAATTTGGAACTTCTTTATCATTAATTTCAATCAGCATTTATCATTAATTTCAATCAGAAGAAATGTAGTATATTCTTGCTAGAAACAGCAGAAACTGATATTCCATGGCTGGGAATTGCACTAGCAGCTAGTGTATCCTTCTGAGTCTGTACGATTCTGGGGCCGGCCGGAAGCTGTCTCACATTTTGCAACAGTCTTCCATTTCCAATACTATCATCAGCGTACTCCTTATATCTAACTGGAATTGTTCCAAGTTGTGTCCATTGCCTCTTGTCTTATTCCAGTGTACCTCTGAGAAGGTCATATTCTCTTTCCAACTTGCTTGCATTCGTGCTGTAGGTCTTCAGAACACCCCACGTCCTGGCCATCACCACTTCAGGTTTATAGGAGACTTCTAACTTTGGGAATATTTTTGGAGAGTAACTTGATGTGCATTTTTCTGTCAGCAGTTTTGGGTTGAACATTTTCCATCTGCATCTGCTCATTTTTGCTCTCAGAGCCACTCTATTAGGCTGTTACAGTTATTTTTCAAATATCTGATTGTTTTTTTCCTATGAGATACTGATATGGAGGGAGAGTCAGATCTCAGAGAGAGATTAATGAGTTGTCTCAGCTTAAAGTTATTTATATACAAGGTTTTGCTTTATTTGTTTTGAACTGGGACTCCCTCTACTTCATTATTAAATGATGCAAGGAAATCTGCCAGAAGTGTAAGAAAACCCATGTATTTTTACACTTGCATTATTTCCATAGTATTAACATGTGGCTTGCTCAGTGAGCAAATGAGGGATGCAGACATATTTTTGTAAATATACTAGCTTTGCTTTTCTGGTTTGGGTAGACTTTAAATAGATACATCTTTCTCATTAACTTCACTTTGGAGAGGTGCTGGGTGTAGCTAAGATGTAAGGGAGACTGCGAAAAGGAGGAAAACAATTTTCCCTTTGTTGCTGAAGGGGGAATTATTATTATTACCTAATTTCTTCCACATTGCTCTCAAAAATGTTTTTTTTAGGGTTTTCTTAAAGGTGTCAGCTGTTATAAAATACACTTGAAATTTGAGAGATACTAAGCTATGTACCTACCTTATTTTCTTTCTTAATCCTTTGTTCAACTTAATGGTAAGAGGAACAAACTGTATTGTTTCCTCAGCTTTGAAAATTACCATTAATTCTGTCAAGAGGATTATTGCAACTACAAAGCAATCACTTGCAAAATGAGTTGGTATAGTAAATGTTGCCTTTGTAGAATTGGATAACATCATAAAATATAACATCATAAAAAATAACATCAAAATAACCTTATATATATATATAAAAAATAACATCAAAAATATAACCTTAAAATTGTGAAACTGAGATAATCATTCTATAAACTAGGATATTACATATTGAAAATACACTCCACATTTTAACAGTATGTGTGTAAACCTGCTCCTACATCCTTGCTTATCTCTGTGTGGATTATTTCTAGAAAGAGCTATGGAGCTGAAAGAAGGAAACAAAAGGGTGGAAACAGATCTTATAGCTCAGCAGGCTGTCTTCCAGATTTGTGGGGAGACCTTAAAAACAGCTTTTCATTGCCTGCCACAGAAGAACTGAGCCTATGTTATCATGTTATGAACAGAAATCAAAATCCAAAATTCTGACTAGGCAGCTTATAAAAATGGATGTTGAATCTTGTCTGAATTCAGAGTGAAGGTGTTTGGGCCCATCTCCAATTTAGTAAAAGGAGGTAGAGTATTTTGCTTAAGCTCTTGGACTGAAATTTGGAAATTTTGTGGGTTTAGAACCTGGCTGTAGCATTTGTTCCTGGTATGATGCTTGAGAAATCACATGAGAAAATTGCTCGTTATGTGGCCACATAAGTCCATTCTTTAGTCCAAGAGTTGATAACATCATGGTTGCATAAATGCTATTTCATTACGTCAAAACTCTCTACAGACTGATGTTTAGATTATTTTATTCTTTTCACAGCGCTAAAATAATATTCTCTGGGTTTTTTTTAAATTGAAATCAACTTGTGTGTTCTAAGATCTGCTCTTCTGGTGTCTCCAGAAAAGCCTTGAGAAGACCAATTAAAAACAAAAAAACCAAACCAAACCAAACCAATGAGAATTTCACAGTCATTGTCATTCATGTTCATTGCCATTCTCAGTATCCAAAGTATTTTATAGCAATATGCTACAGTTAAAAAATGGTGACTCATGCCTAGAATTTTCAAAAACTGAGATTATAACAGAGCTTTAGATTCCTTTACCTGTCTGAATAAGGAAAGCAGAGTAGATTTTATTTTTTTAAAGATTTGTTGACAAAATTATATATTTGAGTATTATTGTTCTAAGTCTACAAAGTTGCTAGACTGCTTGTTCTCCAGTCAAAAACCAAGCAAATACCCTTACTACCTTTCCTTCAGGATACCTGGTGGCAGTGTGTTCACAGCACTGCGGAGATGTACTGCAGATGGTGAGCTAAACAAGGACTCCAAATCTTGTTCTCTGCTTGGCTGGATGACAGATATTTGGCCACAGTGCCTGTGTGTTACCAGTTGAGTAACATGTTTCAGGCTGGATCTGTTAGCTGTAGACAGAATTGCATTACACACACTGAGCTTTCCGAGGAGAATGCTGCTGTGAAACTGTGTGGTGATACACATAACACTGGATATATAGCTGTGCTAATTCTTGCTTCTCCGTGCCCTGTTGGACTGAGCTAAGTTTGTCACAGTCAGGGTTTGCCAGAGCTCTTAATGGATCATGTGAATGTAGTCTTTAAGCAAAGACGGATGCTGCTTTTCTCAACTACAAGAAAACTATGTTTTGTAGTCATTCTAAACACATGAGCACATGTTTAATATCGCAAATATCCACATTTCTGCGTCTCTGCAGTAAAATACAGGTCTCAAGGGACCATTTACCCTCTTATAAGGACCAGAACAGGCAGCAGTGTGTTCATAGTATTACTGAGTTGGGGATGGAGAAACTAATAGTGACTTGTTCAAATAACATTCATGCTTTTCATGCCTTTGCATGCCTTTCTTGTGATATTATGTTATGCTGCTGGTTAAGGGTGTCTATGCATTTGTATTTTTTTACACTTGCTTCACTAAATGAGGGGTAAATTTGTAGCAAACTTTAAAATGAAGAGAAATGGAACATTATTATTGAAATGTATTAATTCCACACAACTCTGTCATGCAAGTGGGAAACTTTGGAAACTAGTAAAGGGTGTTCCAGTTCTAGTCCACCCATTAATAGCCACCAGGAGACTTAAGAAGAGAAATGGATCAGATCCTAGTCTGGGATATATTACGGTTTGTCTTCTCAATGGGAACTAATTATGTGCATTTAAGGGAGGAACTTGGCCATACAGCAAGGTTTTTCAGACCCGGCTGTATGGCCAGCCTCCTGAGACAAAAACAGAAACTATACTATGCCTGTTGTGGGACTACGCTTCTTGGGAAAAAAAACAACCCAAAACATGTTTCTCATCCCTACTCTCCTCTGTGCAATCATCTGTTCTTCAACTTAGTAAAAAAGGTTTTGAGACACTTTGTCTCTTTTGTCTCTATTGCTTTTTCATCTCTGTAGTGGTTAAATGTCTTCTGTATTGTTCTGATACACAAAACCATATTTCTTTCAGCTCTTGAAAGTTCCTGAATATCTGCCTTCTCTATGTTGCTAGGCCTTGTTTTGGTATCCCAGAAACATTAATGGGACTTGCATGCTCAAAAGGCTGTTAAAATGAACTCAACAGACAGTTCTTTCTTCCTTAAAAGTATTTGGTTTAAACATATCATGCACACCAGTTGCATATATTGAAAGAACTTGCAGAGAGGTAGCCCATTACTATTGCAAAACTATTGATGAGGAGAATATTCTTTAATATTGAGAAGTTTTTTTCTGGAGAGAGCTTACTGAAAGTTGCTACCTGATACTCGGTTTTATTTGGTGGTGGCTCCACATGCTGTGGGATGAGCATTTGACTGCTGGGTTTGTATTTACTTACAGCATTTAGCTTTGGCTTAATACCTAGAAAAGAAGTTGGAGTAAGCCAGTCACAGCCAATGCAACTGCTTACTGTGTGCCCTTTGCTAAAATCATAGCTCTAAATTAATTAAGCGTTTTCTTGAAAATGATCAGAAGTGAATGTTTGTAGCATTGAAATAGTTTATTGGCCTCATATCCTGCAATACTTTGTCAGAATCTGTCTTGAACCTTAGTACTTTGGACAAAGGGAAAAATTAGTATGTCGTAAGTGTAATAAGTCTGTAAGGTACTGTACAAAATCGACTGCCAAAGAAAGGGAGCTGAAGCTTGTTATTCATCATGGGTGGTGTAGGTCTTACCCTTGGTTTTGATGATAAACGTTTGCCTATTGAATTTCTGTTGTTGGAAAATTTCACTTATCTAAAATGGAAGAGCAGTATAGGAATTACTTTCTTCTGTTAGAATGTAAAATAAGGAATGAGCTTTTTATTCATATTGTTTTGGCTTTGAAATTAAATTGCTAATAGCTTATGCATAGTCGTGCACTTAACAAACTTAAAGACAAGATTATTGAGTCAGCAATGGTATAGCTGAAAGAAATCACTGCATAGGTCCACTGTGCAATAAAGATAGTAAGTAAAGATGCACAGTCTGAAGATCTTTGAATTTTAAGTGCAACAAGAAGGAGCCTGTCAGAAAGAGACCTCCTGAGCACCTCTTACCCAAGTATTTAGAAGCTTTCTGACTGAGGTAATTGATGACTGATCAGATAATCACTTGGATAATCATTTGGCATTAATGGTTCAGCTCCCACACATGTTCTGTTAAATAACCCCCTACCTCTGACTGGTGGGTGATGGTCTGATTCTTACGAAGTTGTATGGAAACATACAATTGGGGCTAAAAGTGGGATTCACTCTATATAACTCTATCTGACCAATCTTAAGTTGGGACACATAGCTCTCTGAAGGTGACTATGTCCTTGCAGTAATGTGAACCAAGGATGATTAGCTTATGCATAGACTCCAGTTAGGGCAGATGATTCTCAGATACCTCTCTCCTTCATTGTACTCCAGAAACAGGTTCAAATCACCTCCTTGCACATATCAGTTACCTCTAACTCTCTGCTAGATCTAAATAATTGTAATCTCAATAACCAGGTCATGCATATTATTAAATGAAATAGTTTCATCTGGCCCTTTGGGCAATATCTGTCTGAAGTCCACAGAAGAAAGGGAAGCTTCTAACATATTTCCAGATACAGCAAATACCTAGTAATTCAACAAACTTAAACTGATGAACTACTGTCTCCTCACAGAACAGCAGCATTCCAGGCATCAGACACTTGTGCCTAGTTTGTGATAGACTTACTTAGGATTTTCACTGGCCCAAAAGGCAGTTTGTATCCTCGCTTTTCTTAAAGCAAGATGTAAATAAGTTGCATACAACATATACACAAAATAGTCCTTGATGATACCAGTGGTAGTATTTTCTGACTTCTCTGAAAGAAATGTTTTCACTGATGCCGTTATTTTCACTCATGCATAAATGGCTGTACTCAGTGTGTTTTGATTAGATTGTAGTAAAAGACTAAAACATTCAAAAATTGTCATGCATCTGGCGTTTCATTCCGTCTTCACCCCTGTAAACAGCTGTGGAGGCCTGTTTTTTGTTCACTGTAGTGGACCTACAGGAGGTACCTTAGGAAAGGTGGTCTTGAGGAACACACTTGAGACAGATCTGATTGAACTTTGATTAGGGAACTACTAGTTGCAGCAACCTCTGTTGTGGAAGGAAATAATGAAAAGCTGAGAGGGAGCTTCTGGATTTAAGGTGGGCTACAGAAAAGTAAAATCAGTTCTTTGAACTGTAGTGTTAGATGGTCCCATAACTAGAGAAATTAAGGTCTTGCAAATGCAATACACTTTGGTGGCTGCAAGAACAAGTCTTAGTCTTAACATTTCCTCGCTTCTCATTGGTTAGCTAAGGAATGTTAATATTTCTACTGAATTTTCACTTGTAATTCATATGCTGCTGAAAAGTACTGTGACACTGAAACTTTATGAGCAAAAATAGATTAAAAAGAAGACCTCAGACCATTTTGCAACATGTACCTGAGGATATTTGTGAAGTGTTCTCCAGATAAGAAACTCTCCCATCTGTACAGAGTCAATTATTCTTCACTGCTTGCTCCTAGGTATGCTAAGTGTCATGAAATTGTAACAAGAAATAGATTTTTTAGGAAAGAAGAAATACCAAGAACCTCAGACTGACCTGCAATTGTATGCCTTCAGCTTATTGCTTCTAAAGTAGTAATATTTTGATAAAGATTGTATATAGCCATAGCTTTTCTATCAATGTAAGTGTAGGGAAATTTAAGGTCATTTGTAAAATACCTGAAATAATATCATTCTAAAGAATAAAGACATGAACATCGTAGCACACTAAAGGACAGTGAGTGAGTCCAGGTTAGCTTTTAAGTAAAAGTTTGTGGAAAGGGAACAGAAAGATCAAAGTAAAGGGAGCAAAAAAAAAAAAAAGGGGGGCCCAAAGCTATCTAAGAAAGCCCAAAAACAGCATGAAAAAAACATTTTGTTTAGGAGCATGATAAAGAATAGAAGGAACATTTGAGCTAGGTACTGACAGGAAAAGGTGCTTGGAAATATCAGTAAAGCTTGATTTTTGCTGAGTTTGGGAAAACAGAACTTTTAAGACTATTTTAAATACTTTTACATCACTGCATGGCAGTAGCTGCCTCTTGGCAGTCTGGTTTCTACCTACAAGCCTTGAATAGTTTTGTTTGTTTTTTGCAGCATATCTTGCCTAAAAAAGGCTTGGACTTTGGGAAATTGTCAGCTGAATTTACCACTGATAAATAATTCCAACTACAGCATTTAAAAGATAGATTTTTCTGAGTGTGCAACATTGTATTCAAAAACCATGTTATCACATTTCAAATAGAATGCTTTGAGAAGATGTCAGTAGTGCTGAACATTTTTTAAAAAAATATGATGTTTTGCATTGTAGAAAAAGTAAGAGTCTGGTTATCATCATAAAAAGAACCTATAAAGCACAGAGAATACATCTCCATCCCCGTACTTATCAGCATGCTTCAGCTATGAACCATATCAATCTGTGAAAGGCATCTTCGATCCAGCTTAGTATTTTTAGCAAAGAAAACGTTGATAAAATATTTTTGCCCAGTCTATGAACCAGCTGGTAGCATTTTTGAATTACTGGTCTGAAGACTGAGTCTTAGCTTTGATGCTCACTCATTGGTGTGAAATATTTGTAAACAACTATACATCCCTTCCAAACTAAGATATTTTCATCCTTCCCTTTCCCATTTGCCTTTCCCATTAACTTGCTGAGCTGCTGCATGCATAAGTATTCTCAAGAATTACGAATTCTGGGGCTTGTTTCCAGTCTAAGTGCAGCCGTCTGATTTCAGGTAGGACACTCAAGTGACTTGATAAGACTGAATAAAGCTATAGGTACATGACCAGCTGTTAGAAAGAACTACACTTTACATGTGTCCTCTTACTGTAAAGCTACACAAGAAAACAGAAATATTGCAAAATAATTAGGATGAGTGAGATTTTATTATTAATCTTTCTTATTATGGTGGTGCCTGCAGATCCACCAAAACTGGGACCAGCTGACTTTTGTCAGACCTGAAAAGCTGAATTTTGTACTTTTTAAAGGGTTCCTAACCCATATCTCCTATAGAGTCAGTAGAATGTTTCCCATATAAATTTAGTTGATTTTGGCTTAAGTTTATGATGAAACTGTACTATCACTGTGCATGCTCTGAGTTGAAAGCTGCAGATGTCTTCATTGCAGTGAATGTGTCCTTCTAGTCTCCTACAAACTGTTTTTCCTTGGCTTTCAGCACTCAAAAGCAGCTCACAGGTCCTGGGACCTGAAGACAAAGAAGCGGTGATTTAGGAGCTACCAAATACTGACACACAAACTACCTGAAGATCAGTTGTTCGTGCAAGCTACCTTGGTGGTCTGTTCATTCAGTCATTCTCAGAGGTACCGATGACCCTGTGAGATGCTTATGACACTTAATGACACAGAAGAACTGATTGCATAAAGTGGAGAAGCCCAATCTAAAAATGGACCTGGCAATTTTGCATGTAACTAGAAAGATCATTGTTAGTATAAGTAGAAAAATGTCATTGTCGTGGTTTAAGCCAGTTGGCAAGTCAGCCATGCAGTTTCTACTCCCCCCAGCCCCCCCCCCCGGAGGGATGGGGAGGAGAATCGAAAGAATGTAACTCCCACAGGTTGCGATAAGAACAGTCCAGTAACTAAGGTATAACACAAACCACTACTGCTACCACCAATAATAATAATGATAAGAGAAATAACAAGGGAAGAGAATACGATACCGCCCGCCAAAAACAAGTCCGACCAAGCAGAGAGTGCCCTTCCGGGTAACTCCCAGTTACATCCCCGGGCATGACGTGCTGTGGTATGGAATACCTCTTTGGCTAGTTTGGGTCAGGTGTCCTGTCCCTGCTTCCTCCCGGCTTCCCCTCCTCCCTGGCAGAGCATGAGACTCACAAAGTCCTTGGTCAGAGTAAACATTCTGACCAGCAACTGAAAACATCGGCTTTATCAGTATTATCCCCAGGCCGAAAAGCAAAAATACAATGCTGCACCAGCTACTAAGAAGGAGAAAAAATGACTGCTCCTGCTAAACCCAGGACAGTCATGTAATTTAATTTTTCCACAGCAATCTGTGAATGTCCCCTTCTTCCCTTTACACTGTTGCCTAACCATGGCTGGATTCCTGAGATGGGAGAGAATGGGCTGCTAAATATTGTGGGAACATGTGGGAATATATGTTTATGTTTAAACTCTGTATCCATATATGTATGTACATCTCTTGCAGACCTACGTTTAGTAGTTGTCATTACTCACAGACACATGCATATCTTTTATCACTGTTCACATCACCTTTAAATTTAAAGCTTGGAAAGAATATATTTTGTAACAGCAAACATCATTCCAGCTCCAGGTGCAGAAGAGTATGTCCAGGAATGCTCAAGGCTAAAGTGCTTTTGAAAATGCAATTTTGTTGTGTTATTAAAAAAGAACCAACCATTGTTTAAGGGAGTTGGCTAGAAGTTGTTTTTGGTTCTGACTCTGCTAAAAGACATGGTCTAAGTCTGGGCAAGTCACTGGAAACCTGTGTCCTGTGTAGAAGATGAGAGAAAGAGAGGAAGTCATACAGTGATTTGTATGACTTCACTCTGTAGTAGGCCAGAGTTTCTATTTTTCACAACTTAAAAAGTTATGGTTGGCACTGCTCAAGGCTGTTTGCTCAGCTAGTATGTAGTTCCAGAGTTAGCCAAAAATTCTGTAGGCATAGCAAAGGATCAGTCTGAGAAATTACACATTCACAACACTCAGCTGATATTAGAGAAGCTACATGGATTTATGCTTGCTGAGTAGCCATCCAGTCTTAGTAATTAGCTTGCACATTGTCTTATCCTAGAAGCAGTGTTGTGGAATAAATGAACTCAGAGTCAGTTGGGTTTATCTCATTCTTTTGGGTCACATTTTAAAGAGGATTTGGAGAAGGCTGAGGTTCTTAATGACATCTGTGCCTTGGTCTTCACTGGCAAAGTCTCTGACCACACCATCCAAGTCTTGGAAGGCGAACTCAGGGACTGTGAGAATGAAGACCCCAGGCCCACTGTAGGACAGGATCTGGTTCGAGACCATCTTAAAAACCTAAACGTACACAAGTCCATGGGACCTGACAAAATCCATCCACGGGTCCTGAAGGAGCTGGCAAATGAAGTTGCTAAGCCACTGGCCATCATATTTGAAATATCATGGCAGTCAGGTGAAGTTCCCAACAACTGGAAAAAGGGAAATATAACCCCCATTTTCAAGAAGGGGAAAATAGATGACCCGGGGAATTACAGACCAGTCAGTCTCACCTCTGTGCCTGGCAAAATCTTGGAGCAGATTCTCCTGGAAGGCATGCTAAGGCACATGAAAAACAAGGAGGTGGTTGGTGACAGCCAGCATGGCTTCACTAAGGGGAAATCCTGCCTGACCAATTTGGTGGCCTTCCATGATGGGGCTACGAAACTGATGGACAGGGGCAGAGCAGTTGACGTCATCTACCTGGACTTGTGCGAAGCGTTTGACACTGTCCCACACAACATCTTTGTCTCTAAATTGAAGAGACATCAATTTGATGGATGGACCAGTCGGCGGATAAAGAACTGGCTGGATGGCCACACACAAAGAGTTGTGGTCAATGGCTCGATGTCCATCTGGAGACCAGTAACGAGTGGTGTCCCTCAGGGATCGGTGTTGGGACTGGTCTTGTTCAACATCTTTGTCGGTGACATGGACAGTGGGATTGAGTGCGCCCTCAGCAAGTTTGCCAATGACACCAAGCTGTGTGGTTTGGTTGATACGCTGGAGGGAAGGGATGCCATCCAGAGGGACCTCGACACACTGGTGAGGTGGGCTGATGCCAACCTTATGAAGTTTAACCATGACAAGTGCAAGGTCCTCCACCTGGGTCGGAGCAATCCCAGGCACAGCTACAGGCTGGGCAGAGAAGAGATTCAGAGCAGCCCTGCGGAGAAGGACTTGGGGGTGTTGGTCGATCAAAAAATGAACATGAGTAGGCACTGTGCGCTCGTAGCCCAGAAAGCCAACCGTATCCTGGGCTGCATCAAAAACAGTGTGACCAGCAGGTCGAAGGAGGTGATCCTGCCCCTCTACTCTGCTCTTGTGAGACCTCACTTGGAGTATTGTGTGCAGCTCTGGTGTCCTCAACACAAAAAGGACATGGAACTGTTGGAACAAGTCCAGAGGAGGACCACGAGGATGATCAGGGGACTGGAGCACCTCCCATATGAAGATAGGCTGACAGAGTTGGGGCTGTTGAGCCTGGAGAAGAGAAGGCTGCGTGGAGACCTCATAGCAGCCTTCCAGTATCTGAAGGGGGGCCTACAAGGATGCTGGTGATGGACTATTCATCAGGGACTGTAGTGAGAAGACAAGGGGTAATGGGTTAAAACTTAAACCGGGGAAGTTTAGATTGGATATAAGGAAGAAATTCTTTACTGAGAGGGTGGTGAGGCACTGGAATGGGTTGCCCAGGGAGGTTGTGAATGCTCCATCCTTGGTGGTGTTCAAGACCAGGTTGGTTGAGGCCTTGGGTGGCATGGTTTAGTGTGGGGTGTCCCTGCCCATGGCAGGGGGGTTGGAACTAGATGATCTTAAGGTCCTTTCCAGCCCTAACTATTCTATGATTCTATGATTCTACGATACTTATTTTTATAATCTACCCTGTTTTCCTGAAACAGAAACTACATTCATAGTGATTTTATCTGAGTATACTTTTTTTCTGTTCTTCTCAGAACAGAAATTCGTCACACTTCCATGAAGAGAGCATACCGAAATGTTCTGTCATTTACTGTAGCAGTTTACATTAAGTTCTCTCTTTGAGTATCATTGTGACTCTGTAGGTCTCAAAGGATTTTCTTTTACATAATTTCTGTATTCTATTGCTCTAAAAGCTAAAAATTTTTAACACTATAAGGATTAAATTGCAAGTAGAAAGAGAGAGATGGTATCCTTGCAGACATGGTTGAAATAACAGGACTGTTTAGAAACTATATTTTAAAACTGGAGTTATATTGAAACCAGAAACACTTGTTGGTTCTTGTAAATATTGCCTATCATTTGGGAAGGGGGTGGGGAAATGTGAAGCTTGAGTAAGATTAACCCCAGTTGTTACTAGGGTTTCCTTACCAGAGGTGTTTACTACCCCACTTATAGTATGGCTATAGAAAGAGCGGCATTGGGATTTGGCACATTTTAGTGTGTGAGGATACCTGCATGGGAAAGAGAAAAAAGAGGTGACAGTCAAGCGAGCAGGCTGCTGCCTGAAGTGGATCTTAGGCTGACAGATGAAATCTGAATTATTTCAGAAAATTATTTGCTGTTGGAGTTTTCTGTTTCTGTGTCCAATGCAGCGTGTGCCCTGAGAGAGCAAAAACATCTGGGAAGGGGGAAACAGGTAGTATTGGAATGGCTGAAATCGAGCATGTAAAGGTGATCATTTTGGTGACCGGTCATGATGACTACAGAAGTTTTTTCTTGTAAGAGATGTAATTGAAATTATGGTTTATAATAGAAGAAATAGTTTCCATGCTTCTTTGTAGACTACTGCTGTAAACCACAGTATCTCTATCATAGTTCTGAAATATCTTAGGTTTGGAACTTCTGCAGCCAAACCTACTTTTCTCAGAGAATTTAGAGTCTTATGTTTACATCATATATATGTTTGGAAAAGGGTACTTGACAGGTCTCATAAAAATAGTACAGTAGATTATATTTATAAATATAATTCCTTTAGAAAGCTTGCTGTCTCAGGAGAACTGCATAGTGCCATTAACAACCTTCTCCCATTCTGATTTCTTTTTTTTTTTTTTTTTTTTTTTTTTTTTTTTTTTTTTTTTTTTTTTTTTGAGGAAAGAAAAAAGTTCAAGTTTTTATCTTACATACGATAAATTCCTGAAGATGATGGATGTCTTTTGCCTTTAGGAAGTGGCACTGACAGCACTGCTAATCAAAAGTAGAATATCATAGAAAGTTACACTGACCTAAATTCCCCTTTGAAAAGAGCATCAGTCAGTAAGCACGAAGGTTTGCATGTGGCCTGCTCTGTTAGTTGTAATATCATCTGGAATACTGCACTTTCATCAGAAATCCTTTCATGAACTTGACAAAAAAAAGTAATAAATGGAAATAACAAGGTTGTGTGCCTATATATCAGTAATGATTTAATGTACTTACATGCAATGCTGATATGCTGACGGCCCGAATCATATAGCAGCCACAGCAGGTCAGAGCAAATTCTGTAACCTATTTTCTGAGCTTTATTGCTCATTTTTTAGACTGGTAGTGGCTCTTACTACATGGAAAGGAAATTGCTCTTTTGCTGATAATCTATTTTTGTTACTTACTTCAGATTCTCTTTTGCAGTCCATCATTCGTCTGTACTCAGTATGTCCTCAGGAACTTTTAAATTAAGGAACCCACAGTTTATATGAGCCTGTCTGCTTCATCGTCAGATGTTACCTTTTTCCCCATTAACGTTTTTTGAAGCTTTTGATTTCTAGCCAAATATCTGACAGTAAAATCACTATGATGTTTCTATCCCATTTCTAGATGTAAGTTAATTAGACTCCCTTAGGGCTCCAAAGAAAAGCCTCTTATCTTTTGTCAGCTTAATTTCTCCTGTATCCGTTTGCGTTAGTGCTTTGTAAAAGAATCTTCCTATTCTATTGCTTGTTTAATTTTTTTTTTTTTCATTTTTAGTTGCTTTTCACAGTCTTCTGAATTTATCTTGAAAATTCATCTCAGACCAGTAATCTGTGAGGAATTAAAAAACAAGATTTTAAACTTTATTTCTGTTCATATTTCTCCCCTTCTCAAATTCATAACACTTGCTATGCACAGGGTATATTTGGGGCAACTACGATCTATGAACAGTGTTAATTATATCAAATTGAAATTAAGATGAAACAGAGAGCATAAAGCCTTCTCTCAATTACGCCTTCGAACTTCTTTCAATCTGTTTTAACAGGAGAGCATGTTGCAAGGAAAATCTGGAAAAGGGAAACATATAAAAGGACTGGATTGTGAAGAAAGGGAAAATTAAAGTATGTGCATAGGATCGTAAATACCTCATTTGTGTATACATGATGTTATTATGTTGCCACTAAAACACTGAAATACTACAATGATGAAAAATTTCCATATGTTCAAAATCATATGTAAAAATTTAATTTTGAACTCCACCATCCAAATGTGAATTCCGGGTCTGCTTCAATCAATATCAGTGACAGTTGTATTCATTAATCTATGTGAGGTAGTTTGGGATCCCAGTTAGGCAGTCTGAAGGAGTTCAACATTAGATTCTCTGGTCTCCAGCTGCTCGTAACATTCTTGAATATTCTTGTCATTAATATGAACCTCTAGCATTTGTGAAACATTGTGATTGAGAAGCAATTTTATGGAAGTTGTGAGAAGGAAAAGAAAGATTAAGCTTGACATGAAGAAAGGTTCAGGGTTTGTTTCTTCTTTGTCACTGTTTTGTCACTGCTCACGCAGAGTCCCTAGGTGCTGCCATTCTGTAGCTCAGTACCACGTCTTTTCAAAGCATAAAGCAGAGCAACTGTGTCGTTAAATTAAGCTTATGTCAGAGGCAATTGTGAGAGGAAAATTGTCCAAGAATCAAAAAGAATGGGAAGCAGGAGGGAAGGAAGCTCATGAGTGTTAGCACATGCTGTCATCTACAAGGATGTGCAATTCAGCTTTTAGAAAGGTTGTTTTTCTTCTTTGTATTTATTCAGCTGCTTCCAGTTTAAATGAAATGGTCATTTGCTGAAAACTGATACTAATAAAATGAGTATAATGATGGTTTAAACATTTATGAAAGGCAAGTTAATGAGGTTGAGCTGTTCTGTCTCTTCATTCCCAGTCACTCCGTATTTCACAGAAAAATGCTTATCTCTAGCAGTGCTTGATCCAGGAAATGTGTTCAGTATTGCATTGAAACATATGGTAGTTTCACAAACAAACACACACCTCATAATAGTTGCAGTTATTTATCCAGCGTACTATGGTTATGAATAAAGGAATATATCGCTTAACTCCAGTATTACCGGTTACACCAGTAACTTCCGTTTTTTAAAAAAAAGGAGAAAAAAATAGCTATACTATGCAGGTGTACATAATGTGCCCTTTTGGTATGGTGGATGCCTTTATCACGTCAGGAGTAGTAACAGGACACAGATATTTATGAAAGTGAAAGAAAAAGCACAAATGGAAACAGGTTTAGAGGATTCATCCTAGTGGTAATGGTTTGTTTGTCAGTCTTTAAATGGGTCGATACACAGGAATGCAAAGATTAGGAATCCCCAAAAGTGCTGTTGAAAAATAACGTGTCTAAATGTAATAGGAAGGGCACGACTTGTAAAAAATTCAGCCAAGAAGAGAATAAACCAAATGACCTTGAAGTACGTGGAAGTATATTGACAAAGAAGAAAACAGAGTAAGAACTCCTCCACTTCACTTTCAACACCTCAGCTCCAAAACATAGAATAGAATTTTTAATTATTTATATTTTAATTTGGCCTAACCTGCTATATGAAACATAGAATCACAGAATCATAGAATAGTCTCCAGACGGACATCGAGCCATTGACCACAACCCTTTGCGTGCGGCCATCCAGCCAGTTCTTTATCCACTGAGTGGTCCGTCCATCAAATTGATGTCTCTCCAATTTAGAGACAAGGATGTCCTGTGGGACAGTGTCGAATCCTTTGTACAAGTCCAGGTAGATGATGTCAACTGCTCTGCCTGTGTCCATCAGTTCCGTAGCCCCATCATGGAAGGCCACCAAATTGGTCAGGCAGGATTTCCCCTTAGTGAAGCCATGCTGGCTGTCACCAACCACCTCCTTGTTTTTCATGTGCCTCTAGCATGCCTTCCAGGAGAATCTGCTGCAAGATTTTGCCAGGCACAGAGGTGAGACTGACTGGTCTGTAATTCCCCGGGTCATCCATTTTCCCCTTCTTGAAAATGGGGGTTATATTTCCCTTTTTCCAGTTGTTGGGAACTTCACCTGACTGCCATGATATTTCAAATATGATGGCCAGTGGCTTAGCAACTTCATTTGCCAGCTCCTTCAGGACCCGTGGATGGATTTTGTCAGGTCCCATGGACTTGTGTACGTTTAGGTTTTTAAGATGGTCTCGAACCAGATCCTCTCCTACAGCGGGCCTAGGGTCTTCATTCTTACAGTCTCTGTGTCCTCCTTCCAAGACTTGGGTGGTGCGGTCAGAGCCTTTGCCAATGAAGACCGAATAAATTTGCTATGTTAGATTTCACTGTAAAAAAAGTTGTAGTCCTCACGTTGCAGTGGGCTGAAGCAGTTTCCAGCTTTCATTCTGCTTCACTATTAAAAGAATTCTCTGTGGCCCCATTATATATAATGGAACAAAGCCATTAACCCCTTCACATCTCTGTCAGAATGTGATTTTCTTCTGAAAGTGAAGAGCTCTGTTTATGGCTTTACAAAAGTGAGAGCTCTTAGGAGCTCTCAAGGTTCATTCAATTGCCTACAATTGCTTTGAATGGCAAGGTAAGTGCATAAATAAATTATCAGGTAGCAGTTAAAAATGCAGTCAGAAAGCTCAAAATCTCCCACATCAAATAGCAGTAAACAGGGCTGGGAAGGATCCCAGGAGGTCCTTATCGAGTTCTGAATATTCCTGAAATACAGTGTTAGCAGCTGTGCTGCTGTGTGAGCACAGCAGAGCTGCATTCTGTTGGCCAACACCTTGAAATAAAGAATAACCTATCTCATATAAGAGGGATCCTTTCCTCTGTTTTTTCCTGTGCTTCCATGGCAACATAACTTCAGCTAGAGTCTTCCTCTGTCTTGCATAAAGCAAAATGTATTCATGCTTCTTGGCTTGCTTAGAGCCTTCTCTGCTTGTGCCTTCACCATCACACTACATGAGGTTCCCATCAGCAACATCCCATTTCTGTCTGTGTAAAGGATGGTGCACTATGTAATATACCTAGTGTCTCTGATCTTCCTCACTACCTGCTCCTTCCTGTTCTCTTTTTGCTAACAGCAGTCATGTGAGAGATTTTGTTTTATTACTTCACTCCCAAATTCACCATATTCCCCGTGCCATCGTCCTGTGCTCGGTCTCTCTATCCACACGTTTCCTGATTAGAGGCAGGAGTAGAATTCACTATTTGCTCTTTGCCTCTGTACTATGTGTCATTCAGACTGCCCTACTGAGGTGTTGAGCAGAGGTCTTGTGTTGTGACAGTCTGCTACTGAAAGCAGTCATTTGCTTTAAGGTAACTGTAGGAAGTGGAAAATACCTTTCATTTTCCTCCCAGATAATCGCAGTCCTGATTAGGAGACTGCTATTGCCTGAGATTCTGGAATTCATCTAAGTCTCATGGAAAAGTTATCTCAAGAAGCACAGAAGTGTAGATTTTGGGGGGATCATGTGAATGCATGATGACCTCTCCTGTGACTTGGCTGTAGCCATCAGTCCTCATCCTGTCAGGTGGCTGCAGAATGGAGTCCCTGAGCAGTGTGGGTCATCAGGATACTAATGGCTTCGTATTCTTTCTGTAGCCTTTCCTAAAGAAGTAAATTTCATGTAAATTAAGAAAAAGACCAACAAGCAGGAAAATTAGGAAGTTTGCAGGAGTGACTGGGTGGTCTCTCTTATTTTCTGCTCTTGATATCACCAAAAGCTGCATGAGCCAGTAAAGTATCCATGAATTTTTTTTTTAACTCATTGCTAGTGTGGCAAAATCCTTTCCTCCCACTTCATGCACTTTCCTCCTACTGACTACCGAAGTGCATTTTGGAATATGATTATAGGTCATATGCTTAAGGAGGATGTCCTTAACACAAAATATCCTAAAATATATTTTTAGATGCATTGCATAACATGTATTTATACACTTCAGTCTCTTTTATTTCACCTTATTTTTACAAAGTTCTCTAATGTAGATAATACATTATATGAAAAACATGAAAAGCCAGAAAGCATTCCTCCTGGTATGCCACTATCTTACTTCATGTCTGTCTGTTCTTTGTTTGCTTAAGAAGCTGCCTTTCGGAATGCCAGTAGCTTTTTTGAGAGTCAAGAGGGATCTGGTATTCTTCTGGTTGAATTCTTTGCTTGAGGGAGAACATCAGCATTGCTTGTGTTTCCTTGTGAAGGTCCAGCATTGCAAGTTCTGAAGGTGCTGGTGACAATTTGTTGTTATAAGACTGCAAAATAATAGTGTGGGATACAGTGGGATACAAAGTACTGGTATGATTAATCTTTTTTAGAACACGCTGTTATGGATTTTCTACAAATCGTAACTGGTTTCTGGATGGAAAGTGTATGTTCAAACATTACTATACACAGCTTGTCCTACTCTGCTTTTGATGGCATCTGCTATGGCCATCTCATAATGTTTTTAACTTTTTAAATATGCTAACCTTCATATCATGCTCCATGAATTCTTAAACAGCTTTTTGGCCTCAAGCATGAGATTTCTGGGGTAGACTAGGTCTTTTAATATAAGGATTATGCTTTTAGGATTCTCAAATACAGCAAGTGTGAAAAAGCAATTCATATTTAGAGTGATGCTTTTTTGAGTCTCCAGAGACATCATGCTTTAAGCACATTAAAGAAGAGTTTTTAATAATTAGTATCTCCAGGTTAAAGCAGATTATTTTTTGTTGTTGTTTTCTTTCTTTCTTTTTCTTTTTTTTTTTTTTTTTTTTTTTTATAGCCAGCAAAAGCCTTCATCATAGGTTAACGGAATATGGATTTGGGTTTTTAATATAACCACAAATGGAATCACAGAACGGTTTGAGTGGGAAAGGACCTTCAAGGTCATCTAGTTCCAACCCCAGTGCTATGGGCAGGGACACCTTCTAGGAGACCGGGTTGCTCAAAGCCCTGTCCAACCTGGCCATGAACATTGCCGGGCATGGGGCAGCCACAGCTTCTCAGAGCAAACTTGGTAGTAGTGCCATGGCCGCAGCTGTGCATGGGCCAAGCAGGGCTCTGGGATCTTGGCAGAGCACAGCCCCATCAGGCAAGGGGCAGCAGGCACAGGGCAGGGTGGAATAATGACTGAAAATGGCATTTCTCACTTTCTTACACTGAAATTTTTTTCCTATGGTATGAATATGACATCAGCTTAGCTGAAATGTATCTTCATTTTGTGGGTTGAACTTGTGGAAAAAAAGGAATGATCATATTTGGATTTTCTTTTGCTATCTTTTGCTCAAATAATTTTTCCTTATATACTCAATGTTAGTTCACTTCATATACCATATAATTTCTGGAGATAATATATGTTTCATGGCTCATGGCTTTTTAGGGCTCTCTTTCAGGCACTTTACAGAAGTCAAAGATATGATCTTTGCACTGAAGAGTGATGGAATGTGAGGGTTTGTGTTAACAGATAAGCAGCACACTTTAATTTAAATCATCCTTGACAACATCAAACATCCAGGTGCAACATTATCTGATATGGGAAATTGAAATTGATGCATGAAGCCTGTCATGATATATTCAGGTTAGATTCCTTTTTTCTTCATTACCCACAGCTTTTTGAAGACATATTTTAAGCCTACATTTATACTGTGAGTCCATTTATCCATTAACACTGAGCAGCCTGCTCAGAGGAGTCTTGCATAGAATGCAAAGTCAGCAGTAATAAAACTGTACCATTTTTGTAGTAATGGTATGACTATATAGATAGATGAATCTACAGGGAGTAGAGGTAAGCACAAAGCAAGTTAGGGCATGAATGGATAAGAGGCACAAGCTTCTGTGCATGTTCTTGACTCCACACAGCAAATGCAGAGTTGCTCGTCTTCATAAGAATTGATGTGTTTATGGTATGCAATAAGTTGATAGTGTACGATACTCTGATTTAGATTTCTGCCACCTAAATTCAAGTGATTTCTGTGATCAGACACAAGAGATGTTATGTTCTGCCTTTTTGCAGTCACAAAACTGGCTCCCATGTTCCTTTATCATCAGTTCTCATCTGTTTAGAATGCAGTAAACCAGTGAAGTATCTTCCCCTCTTGCTTGATTGTGGACTATCTCTGTTGAAGAATCTGTGACATCTTTGTATTGTGTATTATGACACATTTCATAACAATAGGCTGTGATAACATAAATTTGGGATAGTACTATACCTCCAGTTATTACAACAGTCTTATTCAGACACATCTATCTTCCACAACAAACCTGAGGAAAATAAAGAAGCACTGCTAATTGGTAGATACTGAGAAATAATAGAGAGGAGCAGGACAGTGATGAGGGCTGAGCAGTAACAGATCTGTATCATTGCATTCACTAATTTGCTTACTAATACTCCTTTTACAAGGACTGTAAACATAACAAAAAATTTAAATGCTGAGTCTTCTAATGGATATTCACAAATACTAGCTTTGATCCAGGGAGGATGGTCTCTTTGGGTTCTGTTTACAGGCAAGGGTAACAGCCAGGTTACTCCTAATCAGTTGCTCAACTCTGTTAGCTGCCCAGTGCCCTGTGAGAGCCTCTCCCCAACAGTGAAGCCTGCTTTGCAGACTTTCACTAGCTCGACGAACCTGTTTATTTCCCCCGTGGAAGTTCAGTCATGAGTATAAGCTGCAGCCTCCTAACATTAGCTTCACTGTTCACAGGTATGTTTGCAGATCTATTTCAAGCATTTCACAGAGCATCTGTGCTCCACAGACCATACGCTGAAAACCTCTGCCATAGCTGGAAACAAAGGATACTAACCTGCCTAAGCTGTACTGAGCCTTTCTGAATATTTCCAGAGCTATTTCTTCTTCCCCATGCACACAGGACATGTCATGGAACGCAACAGCATGTGCATTTCTGTGTTTGATGCTAATGCTGCTTAGTGCTGAGCATCAGACAACTGTCTTTGTCTCACATTAGTTGTAACTTTCTCTTTTGCTCCTTTCCCTTCTTTTCCAGTTCCTTCATAAGAAAGGAGCCTTTAATTTGCTTGTCAGTGGCCATCTGTATTACATAGAGCTTCAAGGAATTAGATTAGGGAATCTTCTTGCACTTGCTTATGAAATCGAACTCTGAAAGTCTGGGCAGCCGCCAGCCGGTTGTCAGGTGAAAAATGAATTCTAAAAAGGCAATAGGATGAATACTATTCCCTTGCTGGGTAGAAGTTATGCGAAGAGTGGTGATTTAGCAGTTCAGTTGAGCACTGCCATAGGAGAAGACTGTGATGCCAGTTTTTGTTTCTGCCTAGGAAGGTATTGTGAAGGTTGAGCTATTCAGCTGACTGAATTGCATAACAATGATGTAGTAGCTGTTTGAATATAATCATCAACAAATGCCAAATGAAATATGTAGTCGCAGTATTTTACTACAGCATGGTGTTTTGAGGAAGCGCGTCGGATAATATTTGTAGTTAGAGATAATATCTTTTTCTACACTACTTGGTATAACTGGAAAAGTTTTTGGGCACAAGATCCCTTGTAAAGATCTCAGTGTAATAGATAATTCTTGTTCAGAGAGTAGCTCTTTGCTGAGCTATAGGAAAAGGTATTTACAGCCACAATTTTTGTCCTTCACCTTAAAGTCTTGCAGACAGTGTTGGAGCCAACAAATACTTTGTCAACTACTTGTTTACTTGTTTTCAGAGATTTCTTAAGCATTAGCAATGGAATAACAGGAACAGAAGTGATGACCTCTGCTCTTACAAAAAAAGCACCTTTGCTTTCTACGGACATGAGAAAATGAAATCTATACATTAATAACCAACTCATCCAGTTTGACTCACTCTCCTGCCTAGGATGCAGAGGTAGGTGCTCATCATTAGGAAACACTCAATAAGTATACGCCAAAATGATTATCTCCTCTAGTTCAATCTCTCTACTGTTTGATAAAGTGATAATGAAAATGCAACTGCAGGAAAAAAAATTGTATTTCACAGTTCCTAATTTTTGATCTTGTTTGCTTTCTGAATTACAGTAATAATACCTCAGCTGAGGCACAGTTGATTGCCTTAAATGGCAAAGATGATCTGTTAAGATTATCATTTTGCTCAGAATTGCGATGGAGTATTTTTCGTGTGTCACCATACATTTTGAAAACAGTTATATTTTTGAAAATCATCATTTTTCCAAGTTCCTACTTAATGATTTTGAAATGTCAAAACATTTTACCTATAGTGTGATTAAGCAGAGTTATATGGTGACAGAAAGTGGTCTGTGTTACTCTTTGCTTGAGCAAGCATAGGGAAGCAGAACATTAAGGTGTTTTCAACACAATCTCTAACTGTAGGATGTTATAAGTAAAACTTGTCAACTGATGGGATTAGCTGCATCCACACTTCAGGAGCATTTCTCAGAGATGCAGATCTGAAAATCTGAATGCAGCATCAGCAGCATGTAGTATCCAAGAGCTCTCAGAGAAACACCTCTGGCTATTCTCTGGGCTTTTATGCTTGATCTATTGGTTGGAAGTCCCCTTTGAGGAAATTTAGGGGCTGGATGTATTGAAAGTGTTTGTTTTAACCTGCTTTAATTTTCAGAGAAGGCTGAGGGAAATTCCAAGTGGCTTAAAAGACACAAAATAAGTAAAGTTTGGGGCTTTAAATCTGTTAGAGCTTTAGCTAATTTTATGTGCCTCTATGTGCACATCTCCTAGCAGATACACACTGGTAAACAATCAAGCAAGTCTGAAATGCATCCTTGCAAGTCAGTGAGTTCAGAGCATGTCATGAAGCATTTTTCACTGTTCGTACTGTAGTGCTCTATGTTAATGTGATGACTTGCCCCCACACAGTTATAGGTTGTAATTTCTTATTCTGATGTCTGCTGTTCTTTCACAAGGTGAATTTTAACTCAAATAGGTTTAAAGGTGGACTTAGTACTGTTTTGGAATGTAGAGCTGCAACTTGGAATATTTTTAAGGTGCTTTGTGTGTTTCTTATGTGTTTGTGGTTTTCCTGATGTGATTCATGTTTGCCAGACCTCCTGCTTTTGCATAGAGTCCTCAGATTGTCTGTGACTTACCTGAAGACAATTCAGCTCCTGTCTTATTAAACTGATCCAAATCAGATTTGTGCACTGGGAACTACAAGGCTATCACCATGGTTGTGTGACAAGATTTTGAATTAAAACAAAAATTATCTTCCTTTATTCTTTTGCCATTTCTAATACTACATCTCAGTTTCTCTGCCTGGTAAAATAGTTACGATTGTACCTGTTCTGCAGTAGCTGCCCTGGAGTTTAATCTGATGCCTAAGAAAAGACTTAATGAACCTGAAATAGCAAATAGTGTACTAATTTGAATTTAAAGAGTATAGAGAATCTGAATATAAAATTGATTATTTTTTTAAAGTACCATTATTATTATTCCACCGGATGTACCTTAAACCATTTCATTTTATTAAGTTATCTTTGAATACTTGTATTTTCAGCATGCATCTGAAGTCTTTAATAAGATTTTTCTTTAAAAGGCCTCCCTGTTGTATGGTGGATTAACATTAGACTTCTCAGCCTGTAGGTCTTGGTAGCATTACTAACACCATGCCTAGCTGAGGGAAAAGGAACTGATTAACTTGCAACAGATTTGGATGAAGAGCAATTGACTGGGTGTGCTTATTCCGTGGCTATGCAAGTCTTTACGTGATATGGTTTTCAAGCTATACTTGCACGAACCAAGACTGCCATCCCATGGTCGCTCCCATATTAGTTTTCATGGTGGTTCCAGCAAACAACGGCTGTCTCCCTCACCACCTCTCTTTTCAGGGTGGTTACACTTGAGCGAAAGATAACACTTTGTCCTCATCGTATTTTAAACACTGGATTTTGCCATGCTGTGCATCGTGTTAAACTTCTTCCCAGCTGCCAAATATCTGCAACTTTAGTTGCCTATGGCAAGTAACTTTCATAGCTCTGAAACGTTAGGTCTGAAAAGGGGAGGAGAGCACAGGGACAGATTAAAACAGCAGTACATCATAGCCAGATTAAAACGAGCCTGTAGTATAGTCCCCCAGGATAAAAAAATAATAGTCATTTTGGCATCATAAAGAAAGTATTTTGGATGCTGCTGCATCTTTGCTTGCCAAACTTAATGCTGTAGCAGAACTATGGCCATGTTCATTCCTGAACCCTAACTTTTCTTGGTAGAGACAAACTGTGAGGCTACAGTAATTACATATTACCACAGTACTTCAGTATGCTCACAGGAGATGATCTAATACCTAATAGTGTTTAAGGACCCATGACAGCTTATCCTTCATAGGCACTTTTACAGATGCTTTCTAAAATAAACTAACATCAGCTGCATGTTCCCCAGGTGTTGTCTGTAGAATGGCTTCAGAGGTCTCTTAAACTAAGAGTACAGTTTCCGTGGTCAGTGGAAACCCTCAAGGTAAATCCCAACAATTGGTGGAAAGGACCAAGCAGTTTTCTGTTTATGAAAGTCAAGTAGCTGTTTGTTTGAGACTGCTTGAGACCGGTGTGTGTTCCACTTCAAATGCTGACTGCTGCTGCCAATTTTTGCAGAGCATTTATGTAATTTTCTAATACAGGTTTCTGCTGGATGCGTACTTCTCCTTGATTGCATTGTGCTTGATACTAATGAAATCTGAAGACATACTCACATATGAAACGTGAGGGCAGGTCTGCAGAGGAACAATCTAGAAATGTAAGGAAACAGCTGAACATGTACAGTCCATACACCTAAATTACTGTATTTTAAACTCCTCTGTGGATAATTTCATTCTTGAGTGGAGTCATTTCAGTTTACTGCAGACTAAGCCAAATGGTAAAATTGCCTCACAATACTACGTAATAGGTTCTAATTTAGGAAGTTTCTTTTCAAGATTCTGGTTAGACTTAGCTAAGAAAATACTCTCCCCAACCGCTCATCACCATTAATCAGTCAAAAGCTGCTGTCTTTACCCATACAGTTGGTGCAGGTTGGATGAGCACTTTCTGACCTGTTTTGGTACAAATTTGGGCAAACCACATGTATACCTTTTTTCTTTTAAAAATGGACTTTGCATTGAAGCTTTGAAAAAGCACTTTACTGGCTGAATTGGTAGAGTAACATTCATTAGACAATATAGCAATAATCAATCAGCTGGAGGAAGGCAGCAGATCAAATTTTGAGCTGCTGCTAATGAAGATTAACTTCTTCATCCTGTGTTGTTCATGGACTTTTTTTTTTGGCAAAGCTGGGGTTGGACCAGAATTAAAAGCAACTTCTCTCTGTAATTTACCAAAATTCCTTGAATTACCTGTTGTTCCAACTGCTTTGGATTTTCTTGGAAAAATACTATTGCAGACATGATTAACTGTGCTTATATCATGGAATTCCTTCTTCAGAGGACAGTCTGCTTTGATAATGCATAGATGTAGGATAATTAGAAGTGCTTTGAGTGAAGTTAATTCATTGATTGCTAACAGCAGAAATTATGCAATATATTTATTAATTCATGCCCGTTCTTCAGCTAGACCATAACCACAGCCTTGCTTAAATACAGTGATATTTCTAGGACCTACAGCCAGCCAGTGATTGGGATCTGTCCTGCTTTAGTCAAACAGGCTGAGAATACATCCTCCTGCCTCAGACATCTTGTTTGTCTTAGGAAAGAGGTGGGTACAGGCAGCCCAGGACATTAATTACTTTATGAATAGTCTCTAGCACTGCTGAGTATTGCCACATGATGGAATCTCTAAACGTACAAAACTGCTTTATTGGTATACCTTGTAATATCTTGTAATATTACCTTGTAAGAGAAAGCACTATTAAGTATAATTTCCTCACTGAAAAAGGGAGAAACTATTAATTACTCTATCATTAGTGTAGATAATTTTCATATGGAGAGCACACAGGTAGTTGATCTTGTACATTTGAAATCATGTTTGTCATATTAATATTGCAATACAGCCAGTAGGTGGCAATAGCTATTTAATTTAGTAAACTAAGATAGCTATTCGGCTCATGTTCTCATGCTGATGTTAACTTTGACCCATACAAAATAACTTAGTCCTGAAGAGTCTTACCCAGTGTACTCTCAGCTCTACAGTTGAAGTACCTGCTGTGCAGGCAGGCAATACTTTGTCAGAGCAGTCAGAGCTAGGACTAAAATTAAGTGCTAGTCTCCTATTCTTCTGTGTATTCTATATATTATCTCATTAGGAACTTCTGAACATTTTTCAATTATTGCATATAAATTTATGGTGTGTTTAAAGCAGCTATGAGCAAATACTTTCCCAAGGCCTCTCTTTCTATACCATGTATGCATGCATTTGTACTTGCATTGAGAGAAACACCAGAAAGCTGTAGATAGGCATATGTATGCACACTGGGAGTATAGATACAGTATCATCTAAGATACAAAATTACCTCTATTTTCTGTGGATGATGTAGAATGTTGTTATCTATAGGATATGAATAAGTAATGGTTTGTATACAGCCCTTAAAACTGATGAGAATATAATAGCTGTAAAGCTCAAGAGTGCTTAGTAATTAGATGTTTACTTGGATTAGTGAGTCATTACTTTCATAAAGCATTATGTCCAGAGCTTTTGGCAACACTGGTGTCAGTAACTGCTCAGAAGTGCACGTAACAACAAAAAGGTCTGGTCCTTGACTTGTCAGTTGCTTAGCTTTGTTTTCTGCAAACAGACATCAGGTGGCTCTGATGTTTGGACCAACTGTTTAGCATATCTTCAGCCAGAAATTTAATATGAGGTGAGAATGAAAGAGAACGTCCATGAGACAAGAGGATAAACAAGAGGCAGATGGTCCATGTATGAAACTTGCAATGCCAAACAGTGGATTGAGATGCTCTTTTAAAATGCTACTTCACAACCTTAAAGCAACTGAGAAAAGTTAAAATTCTACTAGCAAGAGAATGAGAAAAATTATTCTTGTTTTCATCAGAACACCTCCCATACCAATGACTGCACCATGGCTGCTGCTGTATGGCTGCAGGAACAGGAGCAAAAAGCTGAAGGGGTTAAATGTCCCAGGAGCTAAGCTCTTCTTATGGATGGAGAGAGAATGGAGAAGCTGGCTCCATCTGGGATAAGGAGAAAATGAATATGAGAACAACAACAACAACAACAACAGAAACAAAATATAGAAACCAACAGAATTCTTGAGAAATAGGGTTTCCCTCTAGCTGTGCAATGTGTAGCAGCAAGTGTGCAAAGAGGTGGTGGTAGGATCCAGGGCGTCTCTTAAAAAAATTGAAAATGGGCCGTACCTCAAAAGAAGCGAACAGGCCATATGTTTTTCCAGTTTAGGCAGGAAGAGTTCTTTCCTTCCTGCTGGAATATCCAGGTAGGAGCAAGGGACTCAGGCACATTTCAGAAAAGTCACTGATATGGCAAATACTACATTTGCTTGGTGTAAGCCCCATATTCAACACTTGCTCTGACACAGTCTGCAAGTTTGAAAGTTACTTTGACCACAAAGATACTATTTTTATTTGGTGTGTCAGGTTTCTTTTACTGCTCCTGTTGGAGCTTTTCAAGTTTAAATAATTTAAATGCATATTGGAGCAAATTGCTGAACATGACTCTCCTGTATCCTATGTGAAGGATCTAAAGATGAGACTGTAAAGACAACTGGAGGGGAGGAGAAAAGGCAGCATACAAAGTCTCTTTTTCAGGACTAAACACTGATTCTTTATATCCCTGCTCTATACCATGAATACAAAGCTTGTGTCTATTCCAGGACTGTACTACAAATTTATCATTGTCTTTTTTTTTTATTGAAAACTTTGAGAATTTCTTGGAGAGAAAAAAAACCCACAAAACCTGAACTCTGAAATATATTCACAAAATAGGGCAGCTGTCTTGCAGAATATGATCTCCCTCTCTGAGCTATGCTGCCAGAGCTCTTCCTTTTCATGAAAGGAAATTGCAGTTCCTGTGAAAGTGTCACAAATAACATGGACGGTTGGCAGCTCAGAATCATTATTGCTTGTTGAGTAAACATGTTCAAGCAGAGAATAAATAAATCCTCATCATAAAAGAGGATTTGGAGAGAGGTAATAGTGAACTGCGTAAAGGTGTTGCTACCATGCTAAATGTGTCTGTTACCAAGCTATAGCAAAATTAACCAGCACAACTACTTTTCTCTACACAAAGGGTGTGTACAGCAGGCAGATGTGAGGGTCTGTGTCTAGGGAGAGAGGAAATACAGTTATACATCAGGAAGACACAGGAGGTGACACAGGAGGTAAGGGCTTCTCTTCTGCTTTCTGGTACAGCTTATACTGTGAGCTGTTGAACTCAGCACAAATTGAGCTGGTAAAGACCCCTACATATCCCATTTCCAAAGGCTTTTCTTGTGTTTCAATACTTGATGGTACTGGTATATATTCAAATATTGTAAAGCAGTCACATGGTGTCTCCTGTCACTGAAGTGAGTTTTATTTTATACTGGAATTAATATATTATTTAGGAGTTTGCTGATTACTGGTGTCACTGACAGTACAACAGTGAACTCCCCGCCTGACCTTGAAACAGCAGCCGGATTGGATCGGTACAAGTTCCTGCTGTACGGTTAGGAGTTTGCATGCTTGAATTCACACTTCGCAAAGCTCTGGAGAAGTGACAGTTTCCACAGGACTGCAGGGGATGAAAGATGACCTTTAATAAACTGCACAGCATACTGTCTAAGTAGGATGAATGCCCATATAGGCTGACAACCCAGAGGTAACAGCTTAGTGTCCTGGACACCTGATAGCAGAGTGGTCTCGATGCATGAACTTTTTATTGGGGAATTCTCTTTTCTAGGGGTCCTTAGGGGGGCAAACCCCCTCACTTTAAGGCACAACTGAGACTGTAGACTGTAGTTATTCATTCAGGCTTTTGCTTCTGAAAGCGCAAGGTGTTTGCTTTTAGATAAACCTTTGTAGGTTTTCTATGGATAGCAGTTGACTGATGGTGCATTTTTGCTCCCTTGTCAGAGTAATGCTGAAAGACTTTCATTCTGAGATATTTTATGCTACCAGAAAAAACAAAAGTAGACTGCTCAAGGCTGTGTTGAGGCTGTAGTTGAGGAGGTGCAAACCAGGTAAGAGGAGGAGGGTGCCAGGTAAGCAGTGTGAAGGCCAGTGCTTGAGCGGGCTCAGCCTGGTTTTTTTCTTTAGAAGTGTTAACACACCTTAAGAGTGCAGACAATGTGTTTGACAGGCTGCATATGCATACAAAATCCCACTTCTAAATTGATTTCTCCTTCATTAAGGGAAACATACATAGAAAGTAGGGGTCAATACAAGTTCAGTCAGACTACCCGTAACCAATGACTTGTATGACTGTAGGATCTTGTGCTCAATAACCATGGTAATGACCCCAGTTATTTTTCGATAAAAGAAAACCTTTCATATTAAATGAGATGGTTAATTCATTGGGTCATGTTTAATGTGGTAGAATTCATACCCAGTTGCAACATCTGGAAGTTAACGTTACCAAAAGAATGTTATATTATGAGCTGAGACCTGCCTGAGTGTTTCCCCTCCAAGTCAGTTAACTGTGGCTGGTCTGAGCAGTGGTGGCTGGTGCTTCAGGATATACAGATCAGAACTAAGTCTCCAGGCATCCATCAAGATACTTGCCAGCAAACACTATAGTCTATTTGCTCCTCTAATGATGAATTATTTCTTTGCGATTCTTCTAGAATAAAGTATTTATTGAGCAAGCTGGTCCAATAGAAGATGTCCCTATTCATTGCAGGTGGGGGACACTAGATGAGCTTTAAAAGTCCCTTCCAACCCAAACTATCCTACGATTCTATGAATTACCTTCTTGCACTGTTTCCAGATTTGGGGTCTTTGTAAAAACCTGTATTACGTAGCTGTAATTTGCAATGCATCAGTAGTGTGCAACTCAATTGTTTCTGTTTATGATAGTGTGGACTGGAAACCAAGCAGATAGTAAAAGTACTTTTCAAAGCAATTAAATCCATATATGTAAGTCAAGCCAATTAATGCTAAGGCATACTCAATCCTATTTGACCAGTGAATAAACTCACTAAGCAGCTAACAATGAAGAAAGTGGAGTTCCTCTATATATGCAAAAAGAAATCTATTGCATAGAGATTATGGAGCTTTTCTCCCTGTGGGTCTGTGAGGCAGAAAGGCTTATGCTAGCTTCACATATGCTACTAAAGATCAACATTTTTTATTTCCTTTACACATTTATTTTCCGTTCTTATAAGAGGCAATTACCTTAGGAAAATAACCCAAGCGGTAGGTCTGGGCAAAGAAACTCTGACCTACACCTCAGTTTTCTTCCAAAGAAAAGCTAGTGATTACTACTTTGCTAATGCAGAAGCTGAGCTGAAAAAGCAGCTTTGAACTTAGGATAGACACCGTTTGCTCTTGCTTGCCCCAGTCCACTCTTACGCCTTTATTTTAATAACTAGACTCCAGTGGGGCAGGATCCTTGCCAGGCTATATAGAAAGTGCCTTTATACTGACACTTTTTTTTCCACACAGACAATTTTTGCTCAGGTATTTGTTTTTAACACTGCTTCAGATTTCCATCACCACAATATTTGAGTATCTCACTCTTATACTAGTTTTTTCGTTCAGATTCCATACAAAACAGAGAATGCGTGATGGTGTTTTTTGTCTTCAAATCCTAGTTGCACAGGGAGACACCAGAAACACAGAGATTCTGCAGCTCAAATTCTCCAGCCCTGTGAGGTGCCTGACTCCTACATGGCACAAATTCCTCCGTGTGTTGAAGAATCTGAGTGTGACTTGGTTGGAATCACACAGAACGCAAGTGGCTGACTGGGGAACCTGGACAGTGAATTGGCCTCCTGGGCCTCCAGTGAAAATGGACTTGGTGGGCATGCACTGAACAGTTATTTGACAGAAAGGAAGTGAAGGCAGCAAACAGGAGGGTTTGGAGAGAGAACTGTATCTCAGCCTATGGTCTTTTAATGAGCCTAACTTGATCCTCTCTTTAGGCACAGCAATCAGTACCTTACAGCATGAATTGTCATACTGAGCTCAGAGGAGGCATTTCATTGGAAGATATTCCAATTCAAAATAGAGTTGCAATTTCAGGAATTGAGAGGCAAAGTGAAAGGAAAGATTGTTCACAGCAGACATTTTTGAGACGTATATATTGGTATCATTACTCCCAGTTTCTGACTCAGTGAACAACATATGCGTATGTAGTGGTGCTTTTCTCCTGAAGTTCACTCTTTCGATTGCATTTGCTGAATGAATTTTGTTAATCTTCACTTTAAGCATAAGAGCACATCTACACACATCACACATCTTGCTTTTCCTTTTGACCCACAAAAAATTCCATTTAGTTATACCCCATTTAGTTGGGCTGCTTGAATTCTGAAGGCTACAATATAATAAAATTAATTAGATTGGGACATACCAAGATTTGAAAAGATGTTTCTGGAGGCTTGAACATTGGAATAAAGCCTTACAGAGTTCTGATGGAACAAAAAGTTCACTAAAAATGTATTGTGAAAAGCAAAAATTACATAGATAGATGCCAGATCTCTGCTATACTTCCTTGCTTTTGTTTAAGTTTAAAACAACCTTCTGGAAATGTGACTCATCTTCAGAACAGTGGCTCAGAGTATATAATCTTCACATATTACAGACTAACAGTATCAGATAGACACTACTCGTATTGACAGAAGCTTCACTGAACAACAGTAGCTTATCATATATTTTAGTTGCTTCTACCTCTCAGCCAGAAAATACAAATGTGAATCTGGTGAAAATGTGTTTGGTGCTCGATAACCTTTTTAGTTCAAGAATAGCCATCTGTCTTTCTTTTTCACTCCATGCATCTTCACCATTAAAAGAGAAAATAAAATTTCAGTTTTCAAAAAAAAATCTTATGCCTAAGAACGATTATGTGACTTGTGCTGCAAAACAGGCAAAACACCAGCTGAATATTTTGTGGCTTAATTTCAAGATTCCCATCAGTGTAACAAAGAACATAATTGGGTTTTAATTACTGTCTTGGTACAACCAAGATGATCTAATACGGCTGATTATTTTGGTGTTTGCTATTACTTGTTTCTTGAAAATAAAAGCAAAAGTATCTTCCAAAATTGTATTAATATATTCTTTTAATTGCTAACTACTTCAATTAATTTCTTTATAAACTCTACAATAACTAGTTCCAATTAATTCCTAGTTACTGCCCATAACATCTGGATATTGCAGCAGCACATGCTCTAGAAAAACATACACTTAAATCAGTTATATCCTGAAGCTTAACATGGATAAAACTAATATTCTGCCAAAAAAAGAAAAAAAAGTGGATGTCAGTGCTGACTCCACCCTAGCCAAAATGTGCACTAGGTATGGTGTTAAGTGTTTAACAGAAGAGAAAAATAGAATACTGCCACACTGGGAATCCTGGTTTGATCCTTAAAACACATGTTATAAAAATGTGATTTGCAATAGAAGGTGAGCAGCAATAAATGTGGGGAAAATTGAAGCACAGAGGCTGAAATACATCAATAATACAGTGGCAGAACAGTAATGAAACACAAATATCTATCAATTTACTATGCAAATTATTCAGAGGTTCTTGGGCTGATTCTTTCTGCAGTGTTTCAGGCTTATAAAGGTTATGGCAACATAAAATCCACACTCACACCGTTGTGCAAACCCCAGAGGACCATGACACCCCTCTACTTGCTTTCGAAGCCTGCCCAGAGGCCCTGGAGCTCCGAGCTACCTGCCTGTGAGTCGAATGGCAAATCACATCTGAGAAGGGGTTTAAGGCCAGTTTCTGGCTGCCTCTCGGCTGTAATGCTTCCTGGCTGAGACTGAAGCCCATCTGTGCAAGCGCCCTCATTCGTTTCTGTCCTGGCAGCAGGCAGCTGTCTCTGCTTAGGAGCAGTGCCACTAGCTGTGCCTTCCAGGAACAGAGGAGGATGAATGCAATGTGTCCTTGCAGGGGTGTGAGTCACGCCGTGAGCCCCAAGTGCAGGGATAAGGTTAGCACAAAAAGGAAACAGGGGAAAATGGAGTATCACAAACAGTAAATGCCCAGTTTAACAGCCATAAACTGTTCAGATTCCAAATACCTGTGTCAGCGTTCAGAATGCAATGTGTGTTTTCTCTTTAACATCATCCTTTTCAAAGATGTTACTTTTAAGACTGCTCCCCCCCCCCCTTTGGATTCAAAACTTAGAGTTGGCTTAAAATAAGCCTTTTTGTCTTTTGTTTGTTTGTTGTTTTTTTTGTTGGGTTTTTTTTTGGGGGGGGGAGTTGGAGGTTTTTGTTTGTTTGGTTTTTTGGGTTTTTGTTTGTTTGTTTGTTTTTGTTTTTTGTTTTTGTCAGGATGAGAAACCAGTGACATGAATCCCTTTTGTGATTGGCTCCTCATATCACCTTTCCAATGTGGACTGTAAAAAGGGAGTAGTAGAAATTTTATGAGAAAGCCAGTAAACTATTCAACTTCAGTCAAGCCTGTCATTATGTGTATTTTATTCATGTCAGCCTTCTTCCCACCCATTCTACCTTCTCACTGACCCCACAAGTCAACACTTGCTTGAAAACGTCTCCCTTGGAGAACAGTCTGTTACCAAATGACCAGTTTCTATCTCATCTAACATGCATTTTTTCTGAGGGCCCCAAAAAATAATGATCATCCCCTCTCCAAGAAATGGTGCGTAAATAGCTCCAGGATGCTGCTATTCTTTATGTAAGTTGGCCTTGGATTGGGCAAAACCAGAGGAGAACAGCATGGAGGATACAATGAGGATACAATGTAAACAAAAGACAGATTGCTTTAGTGAATCCACAGCATTGTGTAGCTACATAATACTGCCTGTGTAATTTAAGGGATGACTTCAATTGCATCCTTGTCATATGTGGCCACACAAGAAATTGCTTCCCTGCTCTCACACTCAGCTGCAAGTATGTGTGTAACTCGTCCTTATCAGAGGCTAGGCATACAGTGAGGCAGCGGCATGGGAAAGGCTATCCTGATTTTCCCATTTCCCCTCAGCAAGAGATGGTTCTTGTGTTTGCTCAGCTGGGGAGAGTTGCCCCAGGAGTTCCTTGGTCTCCTGCTGAAGTGGCACCAGGATGCAGTGCTCAGCCCAAGGGCTCTTCCCAGTAAGGCAGTGTTGGCAGCTCCCGCTTTTTGAAAGTGAGTAGGATGGTTTGCAGCACAAACTGCAAAGCAAGAAGTGAATATTTGGAACCTGGATTCTCAGCTGAAGCTCAAGGCTTTTTTGAGATGTTTTTATTTGCAAAGGAGTGATGTTCCACAGCATCTTGGTTCTCTGCTTGGGGTTTCTTCGTGACTCCAGAGAAAATATCTGGAAAGAAAAACTAGCTTTTGCTGATCGCTTGCATTGTGAAGCTCAGGCCGGAGCCCCTGTCATTTCAACAGCCTCCTGGAAGGGTCAGCTTGCCTGTCTTTAAAGCTATGAAAATCGTCTGGGTAAAATTTGTCATAGCTGATTCCAGTAGGCATGTATCAGTGAGGAACACAGCCTGTTGTCCCCACCTGGTGCTCTCCTTCCCCAATAAGACTTACAGCTGATGCAGCACACAGTAAATCGGGGGAAACAAATTGGTTTCCTCATAGTATTTCCTGTCGGAGGCATCATGTCCTCCATCACCTTGTGGTACAGAAACTGGGGATGACCTACACAATGAGAGGACCGATACAATCCGCCCGCGCTCCGCTCTCCCTCCCCACTACCGTCGGCCGGCAGCTCCCGGTGCGCTCAGGCTGCCACCCTGCTGAGACAGCAGGAAGCGGCGGCTGGAGCCCACACCAGCGCTCGGAAATGCCTCGGGAAGTGAGGAACGGCTGCGGGCCGCGATCGAGGGAGCCGAACCCCTCTTCCTGCTCCGGCCCCGCCCTGTGCGGGACCAGCGCCACCGCCGATGGCCAGCAGGTGGCGCCCAAGGGCGTGGTGCCGCCGGAGCTTCCCTTCCCGGTGTTCCGGCATGGTGTGGGAAGGGCCCTGGTGGTGGGGTTAACCCCTTCCACTCCTCCCGCTCCGAACGGGACGTGGGGCCGGGTCAGCGGGGGTGGGCAGGGCACCACCGGGAGCCTTTGACAAAAGGAACCCCCCCTGAGGCCGGGGAGTGGGGAGGCAGCCCCGGGGAGGGAGGAGCGCGAGTGAGGGTGCTCGCCTGCGGGCAAGCGGCGTCTGTATGAGCTGGGGTGCGACGTACTTCGTGTCTCCATCATTCCGGCGAGAGAGACGTGGAGGGAAAGAAAGGAAACGGTGCCTCTCGGGAGAGGGGAGGGACTGGTCTTGTCTCCCCCAGCAGCAGCTGTATCACGTCCGGGGACGTTTCGGGAGGAGTGGCACCCAGCTAAATTAGCAGAGGAGTGCACAAGTGGCTTATGCGCTCATACATATGTAGACCTAAGCGTCCGTGCAGGGTGGTAAGCGGAGCTTGCCACCGAAGGGAAATCACATCTATGCAATAAAGAGAACGTTAAGCCATTCTGCAGTGAGTGGCGTCCCTTTTATTTATCAGTAATGCGTAGAATCCCGCAGACACTCCGCAGAGTGCCGGCTGTTCTCCAAAGAGGGGTATACCTACTCGGGCTTCCGCTTACTCCAGCGACCGACAATGTGCGGCAGCTCGCTCTGTCCGGGATGCGGCATCTCCGCAGCCGCCGCGGCGATGAGCGCTCAGCAGCCATCGCTGCCTGCCGTCCTACGCCTCTCGGCGTGGTCGCTGTCAGCCAGCCAAGAACAAGAAACCCACAAGCTTTGCAAGCCGACTGCTTTCCCCGAGTAGGAGAATTTCAGCGTGTCTCAGTACCGAGCGTGCCAGGAAAAGACACAATTTCTGATGTGAATTCCTTCAGGCTTTTGTTTGTATCTTTGGCCAAAGCCCCTGAAAGCAAATAGTTCGCGTGGTTTGTGAGGTGGCAGGTTATTTTTTTAACTTCTGGCTCCTTTATCAATATATTTACCCTCTGCCCTTGAAAGGCATTTAAGATTAGCATGCGCTGTAATATTTTTTTCTGATTGCCTAAACTCAACGGCCTCATTAATAGCTGGGTTAATCCCCCAAACTTCTGAGTACCTGAACCTGAGAAATTTTAGAGCAAGAACCAAACTGTGTCAGTCCTATTTGCTCTTCATTTCCCTAATGCAGCAGAGAAGGACAGAGAACCTGCAGCAGTTGGAGCAGTCAAAGAAGTCATCACCCTTCTTTACTACTTTGTTTACTTTACTTTACATACAGCTTTTTTATCTCATATATTACAGATGAAAAAGCTACTCAGCTACTATAGAGGTCTACAGTTGCTACTTAGTCTGTGAGGTATAACCCAAGAATAGGCAGAACATTTCTAAGGACTTTTTCAACAATTCTGTGTACTAGAATTTAAACAAAATGCATAAGCTGCTCTCTGATCCACATTTCTTGTGAGTGTGGCAAAGTGGTATTTACTGAAAGATATAAACTGACTGCAGCAGGCCAGCAAACGTTTTTTTTCCTCTAGTCTGCTGAAGGAGTCTTGTGTGCTTTGTCTTTCTTTGTTTCCTTCTTCCTGGCATGTAGAGTACTCCCATTTCAATGGCATCTCACTAATAATCTGATAAAGGTTATCCTAGTATTTGTCTTTAAGGAGTTACAACCATAAGGAACTAAGGTCTCAGATCCAGTACACGACTGAAGAAGGGTGATTCTCACAGGCCTCTGGTTTTGGGCCTGGGATTTCTCTGTATGGATTGGGCACTTAAACTGCATGTTCAGGTAGCGGGGGCGGTGCTTGCTGGTGGTAATCAGAACCAGGCATTAAATGGGAAGGGGCCTGAATATTAGCTGATAGACACTGCTAAGTGTAGGTACTTGTCACTTACAGGATGCTCAGCCTAAAACAGGACCCAGCAGGGCCGTAAAGTCATCCTACTGGATGCAGGTAATAAAATCATGCACTTATTTTCAAAGTAACCAGCAGAAATGGTGTTTTTATACAGCATCTCCTTACTTGCCTGGGAGAACTTACCTGGAAATTGGGAGAGCTGGGGCCTGAGGGGGAATGCCCAGGCGGCTGCTGTGATGCTGGGGACACTGTTGAGGTTGTCCCACTGTGGAAAAAGCAGATGAAGGTTCAGAGGGGAGGAATGTGTGGGAACACGCTTTGTAATTCAGGCTCTGCAATCCACTGGTGAAAACACTGAGCAAGAAATGGGGCTGGGGAGTACAGTTTCAGCTGCAAGTGTCTATGTGTGTCTGTCATATGATGCCTTACTCAAGGAACAGTGGTTATTCAGCCTGGGACCACAATTCAGATTTCCTGGTCCATCTTGTCTGTAATTTTCCCAGTCGTTTATTTTCTCTTTAATAAAATAGAACTGTGCCTATGGTGCCTTCTGCTTCACAAAATGCTGTCAGTGTGTGCTGGTGTTTGCTGAGCATGCCTGTCAGCTTGTGTTCCCCAGGGAATATAAGCAGCAGGAGCCTCACTTGTAAATCTCCAAAGGGCGGTAGGTGATGAGAAGCAAAGCTTAGCCAAGATGGTTGCTTATCTGGGCATGCACAGTACTAGAATATTAGGCTGGCACGTATAAAAATAAGATGGCTTCTGCAGTGGTTGTGATTTTTTGGGTGTTGGTATTTGAATTCCATCTAAATTTTACTGTAGTCTGTTCAGTTCATAAAGCTGCAGAAGTGTTCAGAGCCAGTTTTCATACAAGACAGTCCTTGCACTTATATTTTCTTAACATCATTTGTGTTTTATTTTCTTTGTTCCCTTCTGCAGTTTCTCATGTGGGTGTGAGAACTATGTGACATGCTCCACCTGCCATATGGAGCAAAAGTCTTGAATTTATCTGTCTTCCGTATTAAATCTCAGCTGAAAAAAAACATTTGCTGCCTTGTCTGACTTCTTCAGAGACAGTGCTGCTTCTCTAATTGGTTTTCTAACAACATCACTTTTGTAATGGGGGGGATACAATTTACCTTGGAGATAACAGGCAAAACCGTCTGTAGGAATCTCATTCATGTGACTGCATCTAGGATGCAATGAGTGCTCAGCCACGACAGTGTGGGAGCTACACCCTGTCTCTCAACCAGCCCTGAAGGCAGCACTGCACCAAGAAAAGCAGCAAGATGCTCTGCTTCAACACCAAGTGAGTGCTGAGTACAAAACAGACACTGATGTGAAGGAGTGGTGACCTTGTAGCTGTCTCATTCAGGGTCCAGTTCCAAGACATCTGTTAATTTAACATTGGCTGTGAGAACTGTCGGAGCAAATGGCTTGGAAATGAGGTGCCATAGTGGGAAAAAACCTGATTCTATATAACACTGCTGGCTCAAAAAAAAAAATCTTCCGACCCGCGCACCCTCCCCTGCTCCCTTTGCAGCTACAACATGCTCTGTCATTGTCAGCGTCTCCCATGCACGGGGTGATGAATCGCCATTTTAGCTAGGCGGTTTATGGCTCATAAATACTTGGGTGTGTAAGACTGTAATGGATCCCTTAGGAATGGCAGTACTGTTTGGGCAGTGGCTGAACACATCCCTCCGAATTCCCATCCCTTTAGCATAGAGAATGGATTTTAATGGTCACAAACAGATGGTGTTCATGAAAGGAAGAAAAAAAAAAATCAGATTATAGCTCATGTCAGGCAGGGTGGAGAAAATAATCTGCTATATTTAAAGCTTTGTTTTATTAGAAACAAGAATATAGCTCCAAGCAGTTCTGGTACAATAACAAAAAATCTCACTATTATTACAAGCAATAAGTGGATCTCAAAAGGCAAAGCAGTTCAAGTCAAACTAGGTAGAAGAATCTAGACTCCAAGAGTGGGGTTATATTTTAGCTTGCTTTTTTTTTTGTTTGTTTTGTTCAAATCAATGGGGATTGATTGCCCCAGTTCAGCTGTCAGGCAGCAGAAATAGTTAAACCAAAGTGTCCTGTGTCCCAGGAGAATGTCAATAACAGTGCCTTGACTTTTTAAGCATTGTATATGTCCCTTAAAAATTCAGTTATTTGCATTTATTGGAAAGCCAGGAAAAAAATAGTCAGTCTTGGGTCACCATGAAATAATTCCTTCAAACAGGATTCTGGGCTGAAAAATCACTGATTCTAGCAACTTTGGCTCAGATGCTGTTCAAGCCTCTAGAGAGCACATAAACACCTATTAATGCATACTTCATGTGTAGTATAGTGGTAAATACAATGTCTATTATTGACTAAGAATCAGACACACAAGACTTAAATTTTACTATAGACACTTAACTCTGAGTGTGATCTATAAAAAAATCCATATAATTAGATGTTTGTTTCCGTTATTACATCCAATCACCATCAACAAACACTCCCAGAATCCTTGGAGCTGGGCCTGGAGCCCATAACAGTTCTTTGCGGGTTATGGTGGAAGATTTGCTGATGATACATTCTTTTTCTGATCCTTTGAATCTTACATTCTTGCCTTCATGCGTGCCCAGTTTCAAAAGGATTAAATAGTGCCTCTGTTCTTCCACTTTACCCAACAAATTACATAAGGTGGTGGCTAAGGTATGTCTTCTGTAGTACCAGGTGCTCTTCTGGATACCATTTACCTTGATGGTGCAGCAGCTTCTCCTTGGGCCATATTTTAAAAAGTAAGGATATGCATATATAAAGGAATAACAGGTACCCAAGTGTTTGTAAACTTTTGCACTGGCATCTTTCACAGGGCAGCAGAAAACAAATGCATGTCTTTTCACTCTTTGCTTTTCACTGCCAAGTGGTGTGTAATATGTGTAGGATTAACATTGTAGGGATTTTAGACTATGGCATCCGTTCCTATGATTCAGTGCCTAAAAACGTTATAGTTCCTGGTGTGTGTCTCTGGAGTCAAAAGGGAGGTAAAATGTTTCTGTCAACTCTGACATCTGACAAAGTTTCTAATGAACTGCTTGCAGGGCTTGAAATCAAAGGAGAGCTGAGATGGGACTCTGGATACCAGATTAGCATGAGTAGGTTTGCTACCCTAGTGTATTGCTGCCATGTGATGCCTGGCTGCTCTAGGGAAAGATCCAGTGCTGTCCTGTTATGGCTCAACTGAGCAGTGATCAGGTTTTCATTCTGAATGTGTCATCTATGAGAATTGCAGACCATTTCCTTGATAAAAGGGGAGAACCAAAAGGAAGGGTTTGATTAAACTGCTGAAGCGATTGACTTAGCCAGTTGCTGTGTCCTGTTCAGTGGCCAGCATCACTGGGAAGCTCCAGTGGGCAGCCAGGAAGTACAGGAAGCACAAGGACAGTGAGGAAGCGGATAATAGGTGAATAAATCGAATGGCATGTGTGCAAATGCAGGAAGAAATTGATGTTTTGAAGACACAGTGTTCTTTGCCATGATGTTTTAGATGAATCCTCTTGTAGGGTGGATGATGACACGAAGGGGAAAATTAACTTTCAGATTCTAAACAAGAAGTGCGAAATATTTTTTGTGAAATTTTGAAGGGATTTAACCTCTAACTGCCTCTGCAGGGAGTGGGAAGAAGGAACTGGGACCATAGCCCTGTTGAGTTTGTACCAGAGAGTCTTGGTTTCTTTATAGGTTTTTTTGTGAGACTTGCATTGGACAAAGATCGAATATTCATCTTTCTGGCCCTGATCAAGCATGCTATGGTTGATTCTCCATCTTACTAACCTCCTCTGAGCTCCACTTGGAGCCAGTTACTGACATTTCACTGTGCAAGGAATGCCAGTATTAGTGTGCTACATCAGCACTAGCATACGGAATTGCCAGCTCCTTTTCGTTATGAAGAAATAATCACAATGCCTGAAATATTTCTTGAAGTCTGTGCTTCTGGATCCATTCAATTATGAGTATTTCAAAATTCCTTAAAGAAGGAAAAAAAAGGAAAAAAAAAAAAAAAGATGTTGAAAATATGAACCAAATGCAAAAAGAAAAACAAACAAAAAAAGGAGAAATGAACAATATAAAATGGAATATGCTTTTTAACGGTCGTGATTTTTGTGGCATGGCAAATCACTTTGCAATGCTTGGGCTTAGCAAAGTGAAAAAATTACAGAAAAGTGTGGACAACATTTCTTGCAGATATTTCTAAAGGAAGAAAGCACTGAAGGACAAAGGGGATATGAGAAAGTCTTTGTTTCCTTCTCAGTGGGTGAACATGCCTGTCATTGTGTGAAACAGAAGGCAGTAGTGTATGCCTGGTGGCCCTCAGAGCTTCAGGCCATTCGGATGATTACTGAATGTCTATGGCTGGAGCCTCAGAGAACAGTACATGTTGGGTAATAACTGCAGGGCTGGTCTGTGTGATCCGGGCAGCTGTCCCTTCCAAGCTATATGGAGACAACTGGCTTGTTTCACTGAACACTCCTCTGATGGTAGTAACTTCTAGTCCCAGCTAGCTGAAAATGGATGGAAACCAGTGACCTGGAGGTGAAAAGTGCCATATCCCATTCCAGTGCCCTGAGTCAGTCGTGTTCTCTTACAATGAGCTTTCTGTGCTGCACAGAAGGATGCTGTTGCTTTGCTGCTTTCCAGCACTGCTTGTGAGCTATGGTTAAAGCAGTGCAGTGCTTTTCACAAACTCTTCTCTTATGGCCCCTTGTTTATTTTAAAGGGCATGGTAGCACATAACTGTAGCCTAGAACTGTACTTTGCTTACACCTTGCTTTGGCTTCTCTCACCTTGAAAAGTCAAGTCTTTGCTAAAGCCTGGCCACTGTCCAACTCATAGCAGAGTGTGAGTTTCAGGCTACCAGACGTGAGTGAGCATAGGCTGTGAGTCCAAAGCTAATTATTTCTATTTCCATTTTGTCCCATTTTTACAACAATGTGGGTCTGTAATTCCTGGAAGCTGATACTATTTCAGCCAAGGAAGTTACTTGAATACATGTAAAAAAGCTACTGTTTGTAACATATTGGTCTAGCCTATAAGATTTGGATGTTTGCAGTGTCCCAGAAACTACACAGTTTAATACTGCTTACATATAAAAAGGAGCATAAGCTTGTCTATTTAACTGGCACTAGTCTAGCTGAAGTCAATGGCAATAGTGTACTTGATGACTGAGGTGTTTACATCCATGTGGAAACGTAGCTCATTATTTCTGTGAGTGCCATTCAGCTCTACTATTGTGCAGCTCCCCACCTTATCTAGGGTACCACACATTGGACAGACACTGTATGCTATGTCAAGGTAGGATAGACTTATAGTGAGAAATCACCATGCAAGCCGCATTAAGAAAACAGTATTAGCTAAAACTCCTTCCTTCACCACTCCAAAAACATGGAAAACATGTTTATTAAAATAAGAAGAGTCATGAGGGACTGGATTTAACTACCTTTTACTATCTCCCCTCCATTGTGCATCCCTTTGTTCTGTTCTGAGGTATGTTCAGGTTTGCCTGAAGTACAGTACTGAAGCACTCATCCTCACGTGTATGTTTGGTCACACTTGTTAAAACAATGCCTTGATACTATTTATTTTTGTGAAACGCATGTAGACCCCTGTTGGGCCCTTGTGCCTCAGTGTTTTGCAGCAAAGGTCAAGAATCTATTTATAAGATTTCCAAAGTGTTATTGTTAAAACATCTCTTTGCTATGTCACTGTTTTCCCTTTCCTCTCCTCATACAAAGTAATGCATTGTCATTAGTGACTTGTAACACTCTTCCTCTAAGCACTACATATCCAGCTTTCCTTATTTTTTTCCCAAGCTTCCTTCCTATTTAAACAAAGAATTGTTTTAGTCAGTTGGCACCCAAATATTTCTAGCCTTGCTATCAGAAAAAAAAAAAAAAAAATCACTCTTGTTTTATGCAGTGATTTACAAGCACTGCAGTTTTATTGCTTTTGTGAGCTGTAGCATTATGATTTCTTACAACAAAAAAGTTATATTCTAGTATGGAAATTCTTGCAGTGTTTGCTCTGACCTTTGTGAGAGCCATTCTATGTGGCCAAAACTTTAGGCCTTTAATACATTAGTCAGTTTATGGATCCCTGAAATGGCACTTCAGCAAGAAGAGAGAGAGGGAGGAAGATGTGCTATTATAATTCAGAAATTATGTGTATAACTAGTCCTTGTACTCATAACTGCAGGTTTTCACTTACATAATATGTCTTGATTTCAAACATCTTTAACTTGGCATTTAATTTTTTACTCAATGACTTTTAAAGTCTAAAAGATTCATATGATCATCCAAAATTACATTTTTGGTGTTTTGGACTCTCAGTTATTACTTAGTCTTTACACTGAGCCCAGTGTGTTGTTTCTGACCAAATTGTGTCCTATGGTGAAGTCACTAGTCCCCAGTCTGAGCACTAGCCAGTAGTCCCCAGTCCCCAATCCTTCAACTGAGGGATGTTGAACCCCAAACTTGCTCACTACATGCCAGAAATTAATCATCTTCATTGCTAACCTTCTCATTTCTTCAGATTTATCTGTCTTTACAGCTTGAAACTGTTGATTGCACTGGAACAGGTTGCTCAGGGGGGTTGTGGAGTCTCCTACGTTGGAGATATTCAAGGCCCGGCTGGACAAGTTCCTGTGTGATGTACTCTAGGTTACCCTGCTCTTGCAGGGGGGTTGGACTAGATGATCTTTTGAGGTCCCTTCCAACCCTCAGGATTCTGTGATTCTGTGATTCTAGTTACAATTTATTCTACTACATAAAAGAATCTTAATTTTGCATTGAGCATTTTTTCACTGTAGCCATGTTACCTCTCAGTCTCTATTTTGATAAATTGAATAGAACAAGCTCTGCAGGTGTCTTGGTAAAGCAAAATCTCCAGCCAAGGAATATTTTTGTTGCCTTTTATAACATACACATGAAATTACTAGCGTGTCTTTGAAGCAAATGTGACTTACGTGACCACAGTGTCTGTCCAACTCCTTCCCATTGTTTTCCTCATATCTTACTAAATCTGTGACTGGTTTAAATCCAAACCATCAGAGGAGTAACAGTCTCAGAGTCATTACGGTTTGCATATTTAAAGTTTTGGGTAATTGTTGCCTTGGGAGGAGATGACATACATCTGTGCTGCTGTGAAAGGAAAGGCAGCTTGAGCTCAGCCAACTGCCCAGCCAGCATTGCCTAAGCTCTTTGCTCAAGGCGATAGTGAAGAAACAGCAACAAATGCATTAGGAGCAGGACTGGCCTATTGCATAAGTGGCAGAAGAGTAAATAAACAAAGGATGCAATTTCATAGAAACCAACTTTCCTAAATTGTTTCATGAGCTGCAGAACCAGTCCTAAACTTCAGGCATCACTGCTGGATGGAGTGCTCACCACTCAGAAGAGACTTTCTTGTAAATCAGATAGAGGTTTTACAAAATTAGAGATGTCAACTATGTAATTTACTATTTACATGCTGGGAATATATTTACTAATTTTGAATTTTTATATCTGTATACCTATGAGTTTGAGCTTTGTTGATACTAGTGGACACATGATTATTTGGCCAGAAATGTGGTCTGCATTATACAACACTATAGTGCAATGAATAAAAGTCATACAGAATGTGGCATTCAAGACAGTTCTCTGTCCTGATATGTATCCGCTATCACACAAATGGAACAAAATACTCCAACCGGCTTGTACAGTCAGCTGCCTCTGGTAACTAATGTATTTTGTGATCACTTTTACTATCCCTACCATGTTATGAATTATTATCCTGCCTGTTGCCTTAAACAGTTAATAACACAAATTCCAATATTCTTCCCCATCATACTGATAACCCACCAATTATATATCTAAATGTATAGACTCACAAGATAGGCTGTCATCTCTTGGAGGAAGCAATTATAGGACAACATGTGTCAACTGGAAGATTAAGGACGCTGTGCTAGTTCAAAGAGTTGAGTTTCAATTCTCATCTGTCATATCAGTGACTTTGGGATAAATGGCCACCTGAGACCAAGATGATTTACATAGAAACATTAATGATGGTACAGCTCAGTGTGTAGAGGTCTAGTGTGTATGATGGGTGATCAGTATTCATGGAGCTCATGGGAAGAACATCAGGTATCTGGGAATGGGCTAAAACGAAAGCATGCAAAAATCGTTTTTTTTTGTAATTTTAGACAGTTTACAGGCCTCTAAATATATTTCTTTTATGCTTCCATTTTTCAAAGAAAAAATCTTTTAAGAAGCCTTGTGATGATATGAAATCGCACTTTTACTTTCAGAGGCCTTGGCTGATTCAGAGATCATTAATAACTTTATTAACCATTAAAGAAATGCACACCTGATATCATGCAAAACCAAGATGGGCCATGTTTTCTGCCACAGAGAAAGGGTTCTTGGTGGGTTTTATCTAACATTCTATTGCATGTGTATGTTTTTTTATATATATGTTAGATCATATAAATACAAGTGTGAATGTATAATAAACATATAAAAAAAAGCATATAATATATGATACTAAGATAATATATATTTTAATACATTATATATGTCATATATGTATACAGCATCAGATTCCTTGTACAGAGGCATTTTTATTTAGCATTTGAAACGTCCTGAATTTGTTGTGTCTGAATGGAACGATTGCAAGAAGGTAGCCAGAATTGGCATATTATGTGGAGTAAGCTAAAACTGTGAAATGTGCAATAATATAAAATAGTGGGGAAAGAATTACTGTGAGTATAGATAAGGGAAACTAGGTGGAAATGGATGGATTTATTTCTTTTATGTAATAGTTCCTCAGCTGAGGCAAATTTCCACCACTCCATCACCATTAGAGAACCACTAGAATCATAGAATCATAGAATAGTTAGGGTTGAAAAGGACCTTAAGATCATCTAGTTCCAACCCCCCTGCCATGGGCAGAGACACCTCACACTAAACCATGTCACCCAAGGCCTCATCCAACCTGGCCTTGAGCACCGCCAGGGATGGAGCATTCACAGCCTCCCTGGGCAACCCATTCCAGTGCCTCACCACCCTCTCAGTAAAGAATTTCTTCCTTATATCCAATCTAAACTTCCCCGGTTTAAGTTTTAACCCATTACCCCTTGTCCTGTCACTACAGTCCCTAATCAATAGTCCATCACCAGCATCCTTGTAGGCCCCCCTTCAGATACTGGAAGGCTGCTATGAGGTCTCCACGCAGCCTTCTCTTCTCCAGGCTGAACAGCCCCAACTCTGTCAGCCTATCTTCATACAGGAGGTGCTCCAGTCCCCTGATCATCCTTGTGGCCCTCCTCTGGACTTGTTCCAACAGTTCCATGTCCTTTTTATGTTGAAGACACCAGAACTGCACACAATACTCCAAGTGAGGTCTCACAAGAGCAGAGTAGAGGGGCAGGATCACCTCCTTCGACCTGCTGGTCACGCTCCTCTTGATGCAGCCCAGGATACAGTTGGCTTTCTGGGCTGTGAGCGCACACTGAAGCCAGCTCATGTTCATTTTCTCATTGACCAACACCCCCAAGTCCTTCTCTGCAGGGCTGCTCTGAACCTCTTCTCTGCCCAACCTGTAGCTGTGCCTGGGATTGCTCCGACCCAGGTGTAGAACCTTGCACTTGGCATGGTTAAACTTCATAAGGTTGGCATCAGGCCACCTCACAAGCGTGTCGAGGTCCCTCTGGATGGCATCCCTTCCCTGCAGAGTACCAACCAAACCACACAGCTTGGTGTCATCAGCAAACTTGCTGAGGGCGCCCTCAATCCCACTGTCCATGTCAGCGACAAAGATGTTGAACAAGACTGGTCCCAACACCGATCCCTGAGGGACACCACTCATTACCGGTGTCCAGATGGACATCGAGCCATTGACCACAACTCTTTGCATGCAGCCATCCAGCCAGTTCTTTATCCACCGACTGGTCCACCCATCAAATTGATGTCTCTCCAATTTAGAGACAAGGATGTCATGTGGGACAGTGTCGAAGGCTTTGTGCAAGTCCAGGTAGATGACGTCAACTGCTCTGCCCCTGTCCATCAGTTTCGTAGCCCCATCATGGAAGGCCACCAAATTGGTCAGGCAGGATTTCCCCTTAGTGAAGCCATGCTGGCTGTCACCAAGCACCTTGTTGTTTCTCATGTGCCTTAGCATGCCTTCCAGGAGAATCTGCTCCACGATTTTGCCAGGCACAGAGGTGAGACTGACTGATCTGTAATTCCCCGGGTCATTCATTTTCCCCTTCTTGAAAATGGGGGTTATATTTCCCTTTTCCCAGTCATCAGGAACTTCACCTGACTGCCATGATTTTTCAAATATGATGGCCAGTGACTTAGCAACTTCATTCGCCAGCTCCTTCAGGACCCATTTGACCTCAGGACCTACTGATTTGTCTACTGAGGATATTGAAGACCAGAGGAGTGTGTGTCTGTGGGTCTGTGAACTGGCCACGGTGAGCATGTACTGTTTCAGGGAGAGTCACTTGGAGTGGCCCAAAACAGGGCTGGAGGTGAGCTAAGGGTTTGGTGGTGTGGACAATCAGAAGCCCATTTCTCGGCTTATTCTCTTTTATTTCAGCAATGCCATGCTCCATAGGCAGCTATGCAAGGAAAACTGGATCCACATTCACTTTTGTTCTCAAAACTGTAAGTGATAGAAAATCTATTAAACATTAAATAACTAGTGGTTTGTTTTCATCACTGACTTGAAAATTCAAGGCTGAATTTGTTTGATTTCATCTTCCAATTGCTGTCTCTCATTAGGCATTATTTTTGTTAAATCTCTTCCTCGCTGTAAATTTATGTAGGCTGTAATAACAAAATTTCTTAACCTCTTGAATAAACTTAAATAGATTAACTTTCCCCAGTCTCCACCTAACAGCCGTATTTTCCTGCTTTAATCATTTTCCCCTAAGCCCTTTGCATATAATCAACCTCCTTTTTTGATGTGTGGATTCCCTCAAAGAGCGTGGTGTTCTAGCGATGAGCTCACTGATGATATATACAGAGGCAGTAGCATCTCTGTGCCACTCAGTATTATTTCTCTGTCTTTTCATCCAAAAACTTTTTCTGCTTTTAAATGTGAGCTGCTCTGCTCAATTAGCTGCCTTACAGAGCCCCAATGCAGGTCCCCATTGCAGAGGACTGATCTCCATTATTTTTTCCCAGCTAGCTGAGCTTTTGTTTTGAAAACATGTTTTGCTTGATGGGGCATGGTGTACAGGGTGGATGAATTGCTTTGACTGTTCTTCTAACCCTCCTTATACCTGCATATTTTATCAGCAATTTTGACCTTCTTTTCAGGTGACTAATGAAAATCAGGATTCTGGAGTTGCAGCTTCACCACTATCTTTTTGAAGGTCTGTGAATTAAATAGTGCTTATTCAACTTAATGTGCTCCAGTGATGGTTTTCCTATGGTTAGTATAGAATGGCACAATATGAAATCACATGCTGTGAAGCATGAGAGTATGAAATCTTTCTACTTGCTTTCTGAATCAGACTTGGGCAGTCTCAGAGAACAAAACTGGATTTGTTTGACATGGCAATTTTTTTTTAAATCATGGTAGTGGCTCTTGGTCTGTAACCATTGCACAGCACAACAGGGTAGTAAACCCTCCAGTTAGCATGCTTCTTGTTCTTGCTCCATGCTACATACTACATACAATGCAAATCTAAATGTTGAGAGCTAGCTACATGATTTGAGTGATCGGTCATAAAGAACTTGATGCAAGATGTTTTCCTTTTGTATGCTTAAAAGTAAAGTCTTCACAACTGTTCTCTATGTAAACACAAAGCCTGCACTGAAAACCTCCTTGATTACAACCTTTCTTTTAAGTGTCAGTCTCAAATAGAGGAAGCTTTATTTCACACCATGTTTTCTGGAAAGGCCATCTCTGCTAAGCCATCTTCACATGTCACTCACTGATTAGATGCTTCTTTAGATATATGTTAAAAGAAAGAACTGATTTTTCCCATCTTTTTTAATTTACACAGATCTCAGAGCCATAAGCCATGAACCCAGCACAAAACCTAGTACTAAAATGTCTACAATTTATTATACAGTTACTCAGTTTAAAAGCTTAGTCCCCTATAGTTCATTGTTTTCTTAAAAAAACCCAGATGCCTTTAAAAGTAGTTCATTAGCATTAATCTCTAGTCTTCTTCCTCTCTGGCTCCGCAGAATTGCCACTGTTTGTCTGTTTCAGTGGCTCTCAATGAGACTCCAAGTTGAATGTGTGCCAAACACCATGGTATTGAATCGCGTTAATTTTTCTAATTAAGGATTTACCAAGGCTTTTATTATTATCATGATGCATTTTTGCTTACTGTCATGGCTTTCCCTTCTTTCTCCAAGAGGGAACAAGACAGATAAGATTTTTGTCCTAATTTTTGTTCAACTTACTATGCCTTCTATTACAGTAGCAAAGCAGGATAACAGCATACTGTACAAGAGTAATCTGCCTAAAAGAGATGGCACACATATAACTCCCAGGGTTTCTCTGCTAGTGTATTGACTGATTGACATGATCAGAACAGAATTTACATGACAGGATCCTCTCAATGCTATCTTTAAATAATAACACTGCTCCCAGTGCTCTGGAGTAATTGTCTCTCTGTCTGCCTTTGATAGCATCAACTGAGAAGCCTGTGTTGTCTCCTAGGTTGCTAGGTGCCTAACAAGTCTAGGTTTCAGAATTAAGTCAAAGCCAAAAAAAAAAGAGATATCTTTGAAACCACTTTGCATTTGAGTTACCTGCCTGCAACCTGAAGTGCCTTTCGTCAGCTTTGAGGTGTATAGAGGTTAAAAAGAGTTGCTCACTAAGCTCTTTCCTGTTGTAAAAACCTGTAAAGGCTTCAGAAAAACAGTTGTAGTGTGGAGAAGGGCACCCAGCTCTCCTTCCACAAAAAGGACTTTCCCAACACACACGTGCAGGGGGGGCTGGAAGGACTTTGTCATGAACTGCCCATTCTGAGTATCCCAATGACCTATCTGTGAATGCATAGCAATGTGATGCTGTCTTGGGAGTGTGTTGACTGACATCCATAGGGCTCAGATCTGGAGCTCAGGATCCAGATCCAGTCAGTGGTGGTGAAAAGTTAGTGGTGGTGAAAAGATGTATGCTTTACATGCAAACAGCTATTCTCTCTCAGGTTTGTGGAGTGAAATATCTGTCCCATGAGTGGATGGTAGGAAAAGCATTTGTGGATGTTTAAATGCGGAATGAAGCCATGGCTGGAACTGGCTTTGTTCTTCTTGGATGATGAAGACAGATAAAAGGGGTCATTGGCAATTTATATACAAGAAGAGCTGTTGTAGCGATTAGCTTCTGACTTTCATTTCACGGTTTCTACTCATTATTTCTGATAAATGAAGGGTGCTTAGGATCAGGAGTGCCTTCTGAAATGGAAGGGCTTTAACCATGACACTTGTGCATGCAAACACAAGCTGAAATCACTGATACAGTGTTTGCTTCATATCACCACAGTTCTGCCATCTGTTAAATTGCTTCAGCTTGGTGCTCTGCCAGGTCATGTTCCGATGAGCATGACGTGCATAGCCTACCTGTGGCCTTAGGCAAGTGGAGTAAATTCACTCTTCTCCTTCACCACCTTCCTTCTTGCTTTCTCTCTGATGCTTTGCGTGACAAGATGAAATGTGTGCCACTGGACTGGAACAAAAGAGAAAGCCACTTGCAACTTCCTTAATATGATGAGGACGATGAGGTGAAGGGAAAAAACATTCTGAGTTGATCAGATGTCTATGCATCTTGAAAAACATTGCTCAGCTTGTGCTGAAAAGTTCCACAAAACTGAAAAACAATAATAACCATGAACACATCCATCAACACTCAAATCTTCCTCTGATTAAACTGCTATGAATTCTACTTGGCAACGGTAAAGAGTGGCATTTGAAAAAGGTCACAAGAACCATTTTCAAATTCACTCATCTGGCATAGACACATTTTTAGATTGCTCAGTTGTAGAGTATTGATCATCACAGTGATTTCAGAGCTCTGCATTTATGGTAAAAATGCAGGAGAATGGCTGTAGGTCATAGACTCAAACATGTCTGCACCTTGCCATGTGCTGATGGCAGGGCCACAAAAGGAGTGCCCTCACAGTAAGGTAGGTGCATCACATGGGCTACTCCAGCATCCCCTGTGTCATCCCCTGTGAGAGAACTCAAACTGATCCTTCCATGCAAATGGGGCAGCTTCTTGCCATAAACCATGGGATAAGAGTGTGCACATACATTGCCTCAGAAGAGCCAATGCATTGGATCATCATTCCAGCTTGCGTCATGGTAACTGTTCTTGCCTGTATTGTACATTTGGATCCTGCAATGAGTTACTGTTTTAGACTGAGGCAGCCAATCTTCCGAAGCTCACAAGCCACATACTAAAATCTTCAGCTGTCAAACAGCTACAAGGCGTGCACCCTGTGGTCCAAGATGCCAAGAGGAAGGAGAGTTCCAGGAGTAATTCACAGGCAGGATGAGCCAATGGCTCCCTGAGGGTTCCATGGTTCCATGAGGAGTGTGACTGTGCTGGGTTGACAGCTGAATGCATAGTAACTTAGTGCTATTAGCAATGACTGACCTTACTTGCTCCATCAGGATTGAATTAACCGGCAGCCTCCGTACCAGTACAGTGCCTGTGATTGTGCAGTGGGACACTGAACAGAAAGCTCTGTTACTTCTTTGAGTATCTGCCTACAGCTAAAGAACCTCTGCTTGGCAACACCTGTAGTCTAAAGGGTGTTCCTCCTGCTTTTTAAAACACTACCAAAATGAGCAAACAAGCTTAATCTATTTGCTTTCCAGCCATCACAAACTCCTTTTAACAGCCCAGCTCTATCCTGCTTGTTGATATTCTGCCTTTGATGTGCAAAGAATAAATTCCAGCTTCCTCACAGAGGCCTGAACATTAAGGCTTCTTTATCTTATGTGAGAAGCTGTTCTTTAGAATTGGTGATGTACTTGAGCTACTGAAGTTGTTACTTGGCTATAAGACTAACTGGCTGCAGACAAATCAGTGGAAAATTCTGTTCCGTGTTTTCTCTCTTCAGTGTTAACTGAAGCACTGGAGCCTGAGAATGGAGCAGCTGAGCTGCAGGACTACAGCCTGAGATAATTCACACAGTGTTTTAAGTCCCCTTACTCAGCACTAGTAGAATTCCTACCAAACCGTGTTACTCCCACCCAAAGCTATATTAACTTGCCTCTGTAGCAGTAATGTTTTTGCTCTATTTCAATACACACTAAGGGAAAATGATTTTACCAAGTAAACCTCTATACTTGTCTGCCTCCAAAGTTTCACGATTGGCCATCTATAGCTAGGTACTGAAGTACACATTTCAAACCACTAGCCAAATATTTTAAAATACATCTGGTTTTGAACTGGATATTTATTGTCATTGCCCATCTAGGTATTAAATGCCATAGAGTGTATTTAACCTTTTAGAAAAGTTTAACCACTTCTATAAAAAGGGAGAAAAGACTGTTACATGCTCTTGGGTGCATTTTAGGTCTCAGTCTCCTGACATACCTCGAGGCAGAAAATATCCTTATTGAGGTGAATGGATGAAGAACGTGGTGGAGAATTTGAGGTCCAAATTAAAACACTGGCTTTAATCAGAATAGCAGAGATGGTGGGCAGCAAAGAAGGGACTTGTTAGCCTCATCTCCATACTTGAACTGTAGGACAGAGCTAAAATTGCCCGAAATCATGCCACTTGTACACACATCTGATTTGCACACGCAGTTCAGCTTGCCGACAGGAGCTGTCCTGGCAGCAAATTCCCAGCTTAGTGTATACAGGGGAGCAGCATAGAGGAACCTTATTTCTTGCATCATACTTGAACTGGTAAGTCCTGATGCACATAGTTTCCCCCATCTGCACAGAGGAAGAAGCAAATGGAAATTATGTCATACTGGATCAAATGTTATCTTCTCACTGTTTACATCTTTCTTTTATTGGTAATAAACAAAAGGAACTTGCCCTTTAAAATGACAAACTTTCTTTCACTTTACTCATGTTGTTGGAAGTCATTGTTTACCCATTGCTAGAAGCTACACATGACTTTGCAGGACACTCCTAAGAGCAAGAAGGGAGACTGTCCTGTGTTACCAATGACCAAGTTGTGGCTAGCGTGGAGCATACAAAGAAACATGTTTGAAGTAACAATACATGAAAACCTGGTAGCTCTATTTTTTCACTTTATCATCTAAATGCTTCAATATGAGAGAAGAGATGAAAAACAGGTCTTCTCTAATATCTGTCTTCTCCTGTTCAGTGCAGATAGGGTTTAACCTTGAGATATTTGCTCTTCCATAAGAAGAGACATGGGAGTCTTGGAGTGGAAAAGATGAGATTCTGCTATGAGGCCAAGAGGGTTGTGCAATAACACTTAAACCTTCCTGAAGTTCATATCCTAGTTTTGCTATTCTAGATAATTTTTGTGGAGAGCTTTATAGCTTGGAAGACCAGAAAAGATGACTATCTTTGTTATCTCATGCTTTGTATAGCACACAGTGTTTGAAAACTTGTCCTGTTGCCCCAGTCCTAAGCACATGGTTATAGCTGATACATAAAGTTGTGTTTCCAGAGCACAGCCTGGTGAAGCTGTGATATTCTGGCACAAATCACACTTCTTCTTTAGGCTCCTTTTGGAACAAGACTTCTGGTTAGCTGCCTCTTCTCTGAAAATGTTCATACATCAAGACTTAAAATGCTTAGTCGTGTAATCTGAAAATCTTTTAAATTCACTCATATGGACAGGAAATGGAATAATTACATAATATCACCAATAGCATTAGAATAAGGCAAAATAGGACATCCACTATTGTACATTCTAAGGTTAAATATGTGATATTAGAAAATTAATTTTGCATACGTTTGTTGCTGCACAATCCAGGGAATGTTGACAAATGGAACATAGTCAGTCCAGCAAGAATTACCAAGGGGAGCCAGGAAAGCGTTGTCAGGCCACAATGACATCAGCCTGCAACACTTGCCAGCCTCCCTCCACCATGTCCGCAGCTCCAGATTGCTGCTCGGCAAAGGGCCACCACTCCCTTCCTGTTAAATCACTGTGCAGAGGACCAACTCTAACCCTACCCCTACCTTCCCTGGTTTACAAGAATGTATTCTGACTACCTAACATATAATGCTGACTATGCGATTAATTTGTTTATATGAACAAAATATTCAGCGTTTCAGATGGATTCCCTTCTTCCTGCCCTACTGTGGTACTCCCTTCAATTTTGCTTGTTTTCTCCAGAGCTTGTTAAAAGGCTCACATTTTGATGACTAGATCATCCCACCACATTGTGGATTGTTACCTCATGCTTTTGGGCTGCATCCACTCCCACAACTGTTTCTCTAGGCTGCTTTTGAGAGTGAATATCTAAATTCCTTAGTAATGAATCTGTTATTGTGGAGGCCAAATGGACAAAGAAGCTGATGGCTAGCTAGTGGGTTTTGCTTGCTTGGCTTGATCATTTCAAGCAGTAGAAAATATTCCTCAGTCAATGGCTGATTTACTTTGAAAGTTTAAAAATGATAGAAAATACTCCATGTGAAGCGTCATTTAATCTTCCCAAAGGAGACACTGGTCTTCACTTTTCAGATATTATCTTAAACATACCTAAAAATCATCAATGGTTAAATAGTGCTGCTTCCAAGAATGTTTTGATGGCTTACAAAGGTCAAACTAAAGGTTAGTTTAACTATTTTAAGTTGAACGAGCGTCAAAAGACATTGACAACTGAAATGACTTGGTAATTTTATGTAGCAATCAATATAATAGCTGGAAAAGCATGGGAAGGAATATATAATCTTCAGAACTCACTCCAAAAAAACAGGAGTAATGTTTTTATTGAAAGAGATATATTTTTCAGAATAGATAATGTGCTTTTCTATAGCATTGGAAAAAAACTCAGTGAAGACAAAGTACTTCAATTTTACCATGAGGCAAACTCAGCAAAATCAATTCTATTGTCCTCATTGACAGTTATTGAATTATCTTGGAGTATGGCTAAAGTTTCCTTCTGTTTTTATGTTGGAACAGCTCTCACACATTAATGACTGCTTGTTAGCATTATTCTAGGTAAGCAACCTGAAAAGGTGAATTCTTTCAGTTATCCTTGTATTAAAGTTCAATGGGAGTTAAAATCACTGGCACTTAAGTAGAAGTATTTTTTTTTTTATTCTCTGTATCTACCAAGTAACATATTGTCACATAAATGCTCTCATAATTTTGAGGTGAACATGTTCAAGCCTGAGTCTTGACAAAGGTAGGAATTAAAGCTAAGAATTTCAAGCGTGTGTATAAAAAGCAAAACAAAAGAAAGCAGGGTCAAATATATTGCTGACTGAAAGATGACCCTATAACTGCAGATCTGGTTTTGGATTTGAAAACCTTGTGGTCCCTCCTATTGCTGTTGTAGTTGTCTTGGGAGATCTTTCATCTCTTTGATTTTGCCCTCTCTTAACCCTTACCTCAGTCTGAAGATAGCTGCATTCTGAGTCTTATTCTTTTTCTCAGATCTCTGCCACTTAAGGTCTCTGCCTTGTGAGAATGAGGATATCATATTTATTTGTGTCTGACGTTACAATAACAGATACCATAAAAAGACACAGTTTTTTGTAGGAACTGCGTGTGAAATTTTAAGTGCACTATTTATCCCCTTTGCAGTTTTAATTGACACCCTAGAAAAATAATATAAGAAAAACATTAAGAATAAAACATTGAAAACATACAGAAAAGAATCAATTGATAATGTAATCACTATTACAAATATAAGTTTGTGAGCACGTTGAAATGGAATCTAATATGACCCATGTCTTAATCTTCCCATGTCTCCCAAAAATAGCTTTGAACATGTTCCAAAAATCCCATTAAACTGTATTAGATTGTTTGAAAGAAAGATGTGCAATAAGGTTTTTTGGGTTTAGTTTTGTTTTTGTTTTAATTGGACAATCCTAAAATTTGTTTGTTTTTTTATCTTTTTATTCCAAAATTAAAAGTTGAATAAACCTAACTAATTATTGTATATATAAAATTTAATTTACTTTCTCAAGTTGGATGGCTTTACCTTTTGTTTCAAACCACTGAGCTTAATTGTGGCAAAAAAAAAAATCCCTTTTTTAAAGAGATAAAATATTTGCTGAATCAGCATTAATTTTTTGCTAACTGCAGTCAATTTGAATCAATATTTGGGGAAATAGTTTTCTTAATTATTTTTCCAATTTTATCCATCTCTGCTTTGGATATACCAGCCTTTGTTATCTTGTGAATCAGACTAACCAGTTAATTATTCCTGGAAGTTTGCCATTGTTAATAATTAATTTAGTATTGATTAATTCATATTTTTTTTCAAAATATATACTACTCTTTAGTCGTTGATTTGAGCAGTTAATGGCTTGCATGAGGTTTGTCCTTCATAAATATCATTAAAAATTCCCCCCTTCAAATGGAAATTGAGCTTCATAGAACTTGTTCTGTCGTGACATAAGTACAGCTGTTTTCCTGTTCCAGCTCTGGGGGAATGTATATCCATTAAAGAATCATTAGATAAAAACACACAAACAACTCCCCAGCAGGAACAAGAGCACACTCACAAAACTATGGGAGTACTCTGAGCGACAGGATAAATTCAGATACTTATATACTTACACTTTTTCCCTGATTTTATTGATCTGTCACTACTTCCTGCATGCTGATGTGGTTTCACTGCAATGACATCAGTACTGCTGAGTGTTAGATCAACCCAATGATATACTGGATTGGGCTGCCTTCAGCTAGATCTGCATTAATAAATTGACTAAAGATCTTCCTGGGCACTGAAGTCAACTGGCTCACAGAACAGCCCACCTCTCTGACATTTTCAGTTATCTGACATTATTCAGAAATGAATCTTAGAAGGTTCAACCCACAACCAACCAATGCAATTTCTACTAAACTGTTTCCTCTTGACTGAAAGCCTATTTTGCGCCACAGTTTCTTAGTTGACTGACCTGCAGGTAGACTTAAGGTAGGACTTCAGGTTACCATCTTCAGCTTTCTTTTTGTTTCCACATTTTCTCTAGTTTCTGTGTAAGTAGCTTAAGCTACTCACACAGTCTCAGGCTGACAATCTGGATGTGTGCAAGAGCTAGATCTGTATTTCTAATTAGATGATTTGTATTTCTCTGCAGAGAGAGCTGAGGTCTTCAACACAGTAATCCATCAGTGTTTATTACTGTTGGGTGTCCTTTTGAGCTTCCTGTTTTCTAAACTGAAATTTCAAGATAAAAAATGTCATGTTTTATTTTCAGATCAAATCAGAAACAGAAAGAAGGAAATGGTTAAAAACTTTCACTGATCATGAAGTTAAATGGAGTTACATGTGGTGGGCTCATTTATATAAGGAACAATGAGGGAAGAAAAAGGAAAGGAAACAATTTAAGAAAGGAATCTCTGCTTAATCTCTCTATATGTTTCTCAATATTTGTTCCCACTTCTCACTCACTTTGCCTTCCTAAAATGGAATTACTTTTTTAATTGTTTTGAAAGCAAAACAGCAAAAGGTAAAGCCTTTTAACCTCGATTCTATATCAGTTTACAATGCAGGAATCTAGCACAGCTGTTCTCTGGGTTCTTAGAGTAAATGGCACAAAAATGCCAACAGAAGTTGGTATTGCTACTGCATTTTAGTTTTGTATATCATCTTTCTGATGAAGTGTTGTGGGTTTTCTCAACAGTAGATTTGCCGTTTGATTTTATGAGAAGGATTTACAACCAAGCAGTGAGTATAGGTTATTTCCAGTGTTTGTGAGAGCTCATAATGTAAAAGTATCAGATGCAATACAGCTCTGGATCCTTTCTGTAGTTTTAAGACAATCTGAGACCCTAGAAATGAACAACACTGACTTTTGTCCTATTAAAAATCTAAGGCATTTCTCTCCTCACAAAGTAAACTTGACCCTGGCTATGAAAATCTCTCACGCATTAAGATACCAGCTTTTTGTATCCCATGGACATGGCAGGTTTCTGACTGATGTTTGGTTTAGACATATACACAAAGTGCCTGTGGCACCCGCTGAGCCTAAACAAAGAAGCCTGGGGAAGGTCTCACTAGATCTATTGTCTTACACTGACATCGGCCTTTCCATTACAAAGCCCTTTAAGACCAAAAGTAATCAATAATGATGAATGTGGTTTCTTCCTTGTGTGCATCTGAGACAGATGGAGAGTTACTGTGGACAACAATGGCCTGCAGGCAAGGGCCCTGTCATGGTTGTTTAAAAAAACCCAAAAAACCTTGCATAAAAAAGGTACAAAATTTTGTAGGGTTTTTTTTTTTCATATTTGCCTGTTTGAACAGATTCCTTCAATGGGCAGTAACTGCACTGCCTGCTTGCATGAGGATCAGTGCTGTTACTGAGCAGCATCCATCTCTCAGAGAAATAGCAGGCAGTTTTTCCACATGATTCTCTCTCTGCATCTCCCTTCCTTTCCAAACTCCCATTTCCCAAGCTCTCTTTACCCCTTTCTCATCTTTCTCCTCTCTTGCTTATGCTTCCCAGCATGCCCATTTGCAGAGGCATTATATAGCTGAAAATAAATGTCTCAGTTGATCTTGGAAAGAAACTGTTTATGGACTGTGCTGCATTTTAAACCTCCTTACGCATAGCTGTGTTCTATTAGAGTCAGATGTTGTGAGCAGTTGCAGCATATATCTTATCCTATCCCTGCCTGCTCACATTTGTTCCACCCACAGCACATCTCCCTTTCGGCAGAGGTATATATACCAGTTCTCTGATAAATGCAAAAAAGAAGGGAAATCAAAGCAGATTGAAATGATCAGGGCTGGCATTTTTCAGTCACCTTAGAGCCCTTTTGTGATGCCACTAGGGGCACAGCTGGGTAGTTGGGAAGGATGATTATGAGTTAGTAGTACCAGTAAAAGGCCTTATGGTAGCACCTACCTAAGAAAATTATTTTAGTAAAGCTAGTAGCAATGAGAGAACAGGAACACCAACAGGAACTTCTGCTGTGGGATTTGGCTCTCAGTTCCAATGGGATGAGGGAGAAACTTTCTTGTTTAATTGCTAATAACAGAAAGCTCAGTGTAAGCATATTAACAGGTTCTTATTACAGCAGATTAGTAATTACTCAGAAACTGTCCTAACACTATTTTACATAGAGTTAAACAGATTGTGCAGTAGTGGATATAGATAGAGAAATATTACGTGAAGATCACAAGATGTTTTTGTGTTTCAGTTAGCGTATAATGGGACTACTGGATCTTAAGTTGTGCCTTTGTTTCTGAACATATGATCCCCTTCCCGTCAATAGGCAATCCTGCATGAGCTGCTCCACTGATCACCTGAAAGGATATGTAGTAATGCTGGCACGCTTTGCTTTGCTTTGCTGGACAAAAGCACATGCTGGAAAAAAGCACATCATGCCAGACAAAAGCACATCATGCCAGCATCGTATTGGCTAAATTATTGACCAGTGTTACTGTCTGTGTGCATTGGGAGGGGGTGGGAAGGTGAGATGACACAACCTATTGGAGACAAAGCTTATGACATCCAGCGAAAGCTTTGTAATTCCCAAATATGAGTGTGTTTCCAAACTGTCCCTTCTTTTCTCAGTTGCACAGCTCCAAAAGAGCAAGCATGCTCTGTCCACTTCAAGCCCCAAAACTCCACAGCAGTGGAAAGGAATGAGGAGGGCTGGCAATCTTCCTGCATGGGGGAGGTGAAGAAGCCAAAGGCTTCTGGAGTCAGTGGGGTTGCGCTGCTGCAAATGAGGGCACAGTTTAGATCTCGATCATGCTAGCTCCTCTCTGTGGATGGCCCTTGGAAGAAAACAAAAAAGCACACCCAAAGACAGATTGTTTCCTTTGCATTACTAACCAAAGTGTTTATTCTAGTAAAAAGCTGGAGAGGAGCAATTAGAAACTTCAGGAAATATGCTAAGTGAAAATGTGGTTTTGGTTACCCTGGAGTATAGAGAATTTACTAAATTACTATATTTTACTTGTGGTCACCAGTGACACAGTGACCCTGTTGTGGTTATGCTTTTGTGCCATGCTCTGAAAAATCCAGTAACCCTTGCTGCTGCCCTGGGATGCTTCTCATTGCTGCCCACCCGAGCCCCAGCAATGTGCGGTGTCCCTTGGAGACCAGACTTCCATGGAAAGTCCTCTGCTGCTTGCTGCTGCTGGGCTGTATCTACCACTCTGGCTACAAGGAGAGCAAACATGCCATGACTTGCTATTTGAAGGGAGAAGGATGTCAAGAGGAAGGTGACCCTAAAAGTCCTTCCTGTGGTTTATTTGCAGCAATTATGTGTTTATGTCATGCCTAAAAAAAAGCCTTAATCCAAATCTGTTTGGCAAACCAGTTATCTGCTCTAGCCCAAAGGGTTTTATTTATGTACCTAAACTCTACTGATTGGAAAAGATGAAGTGAGTAGGAAAGAACATGATGGACAGATGAAAATGAGTCAATGCAAGCTTTAATTCTAAAATAGCTCTTACTTCATTATTTTGTGTTTTATTGTAAAGCCGTGCCTAGTCCCTAAGCACAGATATGTTTGGATATTCTTCCCTCACTCTTCGTATGGCAAATTAAGCATTTGCCCTGAGCTCTTGCATCTGAATGGGATCCCCAGGCACTGGGGTGGGCATCAATCAACCTTGAGATCTCTCAGCAAACACACTGCATGGTTGGTTGCTATCCTTTCTTGCTCGAGGGTTGGTTTGTTGGAGTATGAGACATTGTGATCATACTAAAGCTTTGCCATTTGTGTGTGTGTGTGTGTGTGAGTGCACACACATGTATGCACTACAGTATGCAACAGTAGTGAGGCTGGGGGATGTTACTGTACTCTTGCAGCTGCCAGCCTCTCCTAGACACATCCCTGCTGCATCTGTCTATCTAGCTCAAACCAGCTGCTGCTCTGAAGCCACTGATGTCTTTCTTTCAAGGACATTCAGCAGTGTTTCTTAACAGAAAGGAAGGAAACCTTGAGAAGCCTCTATCCTTCCCTTATTTGTCTGGTATGTCCTCTAGTATAGCCACAGCTTTTTACATTGTTGCCCACTATGCTTAAACAGAATTAAAAAAAGAAAAATAAACTGTACCTCTTCTAATTTCTACTTTCTTGTCCTTTCATTCCTTAAAGACTTGCACATGATTCTAAAAGAGAAGACAACAGCTTTCAAAGATGAATCCTAAAAAAAAAACCTGGTAAGAATAACCCATTCTCCCTTAGATCCTTCCCCATTATTTTTTTTTCCTGGCCTCTATCCAAATCTCAGAAATTATATGTTTTGAAGGTAACAAGGCTTGTGTATACTGAACTAGCCAATTCTGGATGAAGCAGCAGGCTGAATCCCAGCATTGTGGCCTGCTGCTGGGTCTCCCTTCCTTTCTGTAGTCTGAGATTTACAGCTCAGCCTTCTGCAGCATGAATAGAGAGAGAGGCAATAATTTGTATGGGAAGGTAATTGGTCGCTCTTGCAGATCACTGGTTTCATGTTTCTTATAAGATATCCATCACCAACCAGTTGTCAGTTTCCATCTTCAGATAGTTTTAATACAATACGTATCTCCCTCCTCTGCCCAAAATATTGCAGTGACCTTCTCTTCACATGGCTACAGCCTGGGCATCACTAGCAAGATCCACACCTGAAAGGGGAATCTGCAGTTCTGACCAAGCAGAGGTGAGAAAACACTGCTATGGCCAAAGCTGCCACTAAAAGCATCTGTTGCTGTAAAAGGCAATAAAAAGCTGTAAACCATAAACAGAGAGCAGATGCACAGTCTTGGTTGGCTGCTCAGTGCAAGCCCTGCCAGCTCCAAGCTCTTTTCCAAGCCTGTCGGCAGTGGCTCTGTCTTGTGTGAGCTGAGCTTCGGAATTCTCATGCTTTCTCGATCTAATCCTGCTGAGTCACAGGAACTAGAAACATATGAAGGGGCACCGTGTGTCTACCCGATGAGACACACTGAACATAGGGACTGGCCGTACCAAGTGTTACTCCTAGAAAAGATGGGCATTGTGTTAATGAGCAATTTCCTATTGGATTACACTCAGAAATTGTGTAAATATGTTGTATTTTGTCTGTATTACATGCCAGAGACCAGGCAGACCTATGCTGGATGCAAAAGGTGTGGTCTGAAAGATTTCTGTGGCATCATTCAGTCAAATACCCTTACTTAATTAAACCACAAATGGCCATTGCATTGACTTCCAATGATAGATGCAACAGTTGAAACTGAAGAGGTGGGACCTATGATTCCTTAGGGATTCGGCTCCCTGAAAAATGAGTGGTGGCAAGAAGAAAAAATGTGAAATTAGAGTTCTTGGTCTGGCCCCACTTCTTCCCAGGTGGCTCACTATTCACAGGATGCAAGTGCTACATCTATACTCATGGATGAAACACTCCTGGGACTGTTCTTAGCAGCTGGCAGGGGCTAAGGTGGCTTATTCCCTCCCTCGCCCCCGGAGGCAGAGTGGCTGCAGGCAAACAGCCAGCTGGGAATGCTTTCTGGGCTCTGCTAACTCCCAGCCACATCCACATATTAGGATGTGCCAAGGCTTGCCAGAAACTGCTCTAGTAAGTTAGCAATACAGATGATCAAATTTCGAGGACTAGGGTCATACCTTGGCACTGTAATAGATATACTACAGTAGATGCAGCCAAGCAGCCCACATTCTGGACAAAAAGCTCTGTATTTTCAGCCTACTGCAACAATTATCTGGCGTCTTGGACACCCTCACTTTGGATTTCTAAGGCATGCTAGAAGCTGCCACATCAACACACCACATAGATAGTTAGATTTCTTGTCTGTGTTGGATATTCCTGTTTGGTAACTTACCCTCCATTTAATCTTTATTTCATCTCCTAGTTTCAACTGTAGCCAAATGCAATGCGAAGTCCATGAGGAGTTTAAATTATACTGCTAATATTGAAATTACTGTAAATAAGCTTTAAATCATGCCTCCAGCTTGGATGCTACCTGTTCTTGCTACATCAGGATCAAACCCATGAGGCTTTTCCTTTCTGCATTTGGTCATCAAGTGAAAATGGTTTCCTTCAGCCTGACCCATGCGATCTGCTGTGATGGGCAGGACCATGCAATCATGTCAAAGCATGGAGCCCCTTCTTGAGTTGTTTTTACTGTACTGAAACTGCCACTGCTCCTGTGCTCTCAGAGCCATGTGTCAGGAATTCTATCTGTTGTAAATGACCTTGTACACCTAAATGATGTATAAGTAAGACCTAATAATAGCAGGAGCAAAAGCTGCTCTAAACCACTTAATATGCATCATTCATAAGAGTAACAGAGCTCACTGTTCAGTTCTGCTCTTTACTGTGATGATACTTCTTAAAGAGTGTTTTTTACTTCTATCTAACAGTGCACGCAGAGATGTATATGCTCATTAGGAACTTGTTCTGTTTGGTGTATGATCAATCTCATGTTTGTTAATGAACTCCATTGGTGCTCCTTGTCTCTTGCCCTCTATCTCTCACCCTGCTAATGGTTACTTGCAGGAAAATCTCACTTAACTCAAGGGCCACAGTACAAACTGAGAGCTGCCAACTTGACTGTATTGATGGATTTTGAGTGTGAGAGAAATCCCTGCAAAAGTCATTTTAGTTTCTATTACACTGATAGATTAATTTTCTAATGTGTCTGTGAATGGTGTGTGATTTACTAATCATTTATCATCCACAACTCTCTAGCATGTTTATACAAAACCCACAAATATTCTTTAATGTGGATACAAAATACTTAAATGTAGCATTACCTAAATGAGCATCATTACCAAATGGTAGGAGGATTTTAAGATCTATTTATATATTTACTTACTTACTTATTTATATTCCCTTTATATGATTGAATTTTCTTTTGTGGTCATTTAGAAATGAAGTTTCCATCAGTTAAGTCATTTGATTCGATGGGGTTGCAGCAGGACTGCCCCATTGATCTGTGAAGGCAGAACATTATTTTCTACCCTGGTAGCTGAAAATGAATTAGTTGACCCCATGCAACTTTCCCTTCTACCACTGAATTTCCATATTACTCTCTGGTGTTATCTGGAAATCAAAGATATCTGTTTATGATTCTTCACTTGTCCATGTAGACTATGAACCATTTTAAACTTCTGGGTATTTCTTTATGAATGTCACTGACAGAGCTGGACTTGGACTTCAACGCTGCAGAACAGCTTTACTTGGAAGGCAGCAGTTGTGAGACATTTTCTGAGTCTGTTTTTCACCTGCCAGCGTCTACTTGATAAACTTTGGGAGCAAAAATAGTCTTTCAGTTTAACTGTGTGTTGCGTACCACTGAGCTAGCTATGCTACCGCATACTTACAGTGGCAAATTACTGTGCAAGGTAGTGGAGCTGGAGTATCTTCTTCTGCTTTTGTGTTGTAATTCTGAGGGTGTTAAAACCCTCATGAGCTGCACCCACCTCACCTCTTCCTGCCAAAGAAGCCATTCATTGTATTACCTTCAGCACTATGTTGCTGAGGAGGTTAAGTGATGTTCCTCCACCATCCTGCCATAGGACAGAGCTGGTTTTCTTAGGTAGCTTCAGTGAGCAAGTGCTTGAACACCAAAGTGCTATAAAAATTGGTGAGACTGTCACCTCTGTTGGTGGTCTTGGCACAAAGGCTAAGGACTGGAAGATTTCTGGTCTGGAAACCAGAGTTCCAGAGAAATTATCAGTATTAAGGGTTAATTACATAGGGTATGTGGCCAGATTGGACCTGAGGGGTTCATTTTTTACTTGACATTTTTGTGTCTTTTGCGTCTTTTGCTGTTTTCATCATTTTTCCAGTTGTTCTGGGGAAGTCACTATTTTGCTCTACACTGTACTAGAAGTCAGGCAGGGACAAACCTAGGTCAGGAGAGAGGCTGTCAGGGCCTTACCCCCCTCACTGCATCCCAGCTAGTGTGTTGTCTCTTCTCATGGAATATGAGACAATTGCTGTGCTAGGCTGCAGGGTCCCTCCCCATTGGCAGGAGGGTTGAATTCATCCCATGTGCTTCCAGTTTGGCAGAGTGAATCCAGTTCTTTCCACACCATACTATTTCTGATGCTTAGGCAATTTTTGCAAATCACCTGTGGTGAAGAAGCAAGGCTGTCTGTTTCCAAGAAAGTGAAGCTGACAAAAAAAGTAACATAATATGTCCTTCAGATGAGCTTTCTTTGCAGCACAATGTATTAGCCTTGAAGAGAAGAACAGTATGAATTGCATGGTCAGGGACTTAACAATTCTTAGAAATGAATCATTGCTTTCAGAGTTTCTATGGGAACGGAGAAATAAATGAATATTTAGGCTATTTTCAAATTAATTCTATGAGAAGATCCAAAGGTTGTGCAATGGCTGGAAGTATACAAAGACATAAATCATTATGTTATTTAGATTTTGCTAGTTACTGTTACTGGGGGTTTTTTTGGAAGTATGCTTTATAAAACTTAGTCACAAAACATTTAAACTCAACAGAAGACAAACAGGACATTTGGCTGTAAGTTCAGAACAATAAACTCATGAGGTTTATTTTTATATGCAAGCTTGACTTGGATGAGTGCCATGTAAGAGAAAAAAACCAGTTACTACTTAATGCCTTTTTTTATCTCTTGAAGTGATGAGGGCATCTGGATCCCATTTTAAATTGCGAAGTAGGCTTTTTAGCTTTTTAAAGCAATTTGCATAGCTTGAACTAATTAACGCTTTGGTTGATGCGTAGGCAGTAAAAGACAACATGACCCCAAGCATGAGAGTGGTGAAGGGGAATTGCATGAATTTTGGTATTTCCTAACTTTTGAGAGCTTGAATTGGCTATTCGATATAGGACATACACAGTGGAGGAGACCCCTATGATAAGCGATGCATGTTTCCCAGCATCACAAATAAATGATCATAGAGCCCAAATACACAGCCTAATGTTCTGTTACTTTGAGCAAAGCCAACAGCTTCAGCCAGATGAATCTGTCCCTCATGAGTTAAGAGCTGTTTGCTGCATTCCCTGAAGTGCATGCAAGATTCTGATGCCAGAGGCCTAATTTCTGTGATCTGCAGTATTTCTGCTGATATTGGGCTGATTTTCCTCAGTTCCAGATGCCTGGACCAGCACTGGCCAATGCTCTGCTGATCTCCTCTCAGGTTTTGGAGTGATAGTTTCCCCTCTTCGAAGAAACTCAAGTCTCTGCAACCCTCTGGTTCTGTTCAAGAATGACTCTTCAACAGCTCAAATAAAAGGCGGTGTCTTATGGGTGAACTACCATTGAAGGAGGTGCTACAGGGAAACAGAAGCCCTCAGTTGTATGAAATAATGGAAACCAGGAAGGACAAGACAAATCCAGTTTGCATGGAAATGAGGAAACCTGAACTATACCCTTCCAAACCTTAGTGCTAGATGCCTGTTGCTAAAAGAGATGGCTTGGATTAGTCTTTGCCCAGGTTACACTACTTAGCAGCAGTGTGGTGAGGACGGCTGGGAGAGGCATTGCCTAGCTAGAGTACAGAGCTATAGGCCAGTGAGGCGTTTCTGCAGTTGTTCAAGGGCTCAACTAAACATTTTGATTTCATAATACTGCTTGCTCTGCCAAAAGTATTCTGCTTTTCATTGTGCTACCCTTCAGCCTTCTGCAGCCTGCAATTCTTCACAGACAGCTTGGCTACAATCAGGGCTTTTTTCAGAAGATGGCAAAATGCTTACCCTTAATCCCAAGAACTGGTGAATGACTGTTGCTTGGAGAAAATGTTGCTGGATTCTTTTAAACTTGGGCAAAATTATCTTTGTTCCTTGCTTACAGAAATAGTTAAAACAATTTACCTGTAATGTTCTGAAGTTTTTTTCTTTGAGGCAGATACTTGCCTGGCACCTGCGAAGGATGAGCCCCTGCAATGACACATGGAACAGAGAAGCTGGGAAGTAGCTGTCCAGGGCAGTCCTGAGGTGGTGGTGAGCAGCTAGCTGAACATGAGTCTGAGGTGTGCCCTGGCAGCAAAGGCAGTCAGCAGCTCCTGACCTGTGTGATCAGGGGTATGGCTCATCAAAGGACGGGATTGTCACCCTCTGCATGGCACTTGTCAGACCACATCTAGATACTACATCCAGTTTTGGGACCTGGCAAATGAAAGATGTGGACAAACAGGAGGGAGCTAAGGAAAGGGCCCTCAGGGTGGTGGGGATGGAGCACATGCCCCATGAGGAGAGACTGGGGGAGCTGGGAATGGGTCAGCCAGGAGGAAGGATGGCTTTGGGGCACCCAACAGCCCCCAGCACCAGCGAGGTGTCTTGAAGGACATAGACCTGGGCTTCTCAGAGCTGTGCAGGGTGGGAGGGCAAGAAGCAACAGACACAAGCTGACACGAGAAAAGTTTCCTGAGTATAGGGAGAAACTTTCCCCACAAAGCAGTGGAGTAGGTCACCCTGAGCAGCTGGGCTGTCTGCATCCTTGGAGAGTTTCAAGTTCCCACTGGTCTAAGCCCTGAGCAACCTGGTTTGTCCCAAGAGCTGGCCCTGCTTTGGGCAGGCAGGTGGCTGGGTCCCTCCAAGCCTCATTTAGCCATCTTTTTCTGACCTTAATCAACTGAAAACAGGGTCCTGCTCTGAATACACTCAACAAATGGTAGTTCTGCTGATGCTGCCTACAGCAGCTGTGCTGAGCCTGAGGCCTGACCATTCTCATTACAGATACGATGGACAGCATCCAACCAGCAAATGATGGGGCACTTTATTCTTCTACGCTTTTTAAAGGCATTTGAGAAGCTAGTGAGGTCTGGATGAATCCTTCAAATAGAAACCTAACCACGCAGATTTCTTTACGTGTATAAAAACCATATACGGTCTTAAACAACTGTGCTCAGCTCAATGCAATGTCACATTTTACTATATGCTATGTGATACAGATTAGATTTGTAAACTAAGAAATACTATACAGGCCTTTGCCAGGGCTGAGCAACCCAAGAAATATTAAGTTTAAAGTCGATTCAGATCTGAACTCTGGAGCTGTATCTGCAGTCTTGCATACCATCGAGCTTTTCTTAGTATCTATCACTGTTACTGTTTGTTTTGACAACTACATTATTTGTGAGGTAATGGAACATTATAGAACAAAGCAGAGCAGTTTAAAGTATCAAAATTCCCCTATTGTGAGTACTTTCGTCTTAGGTTTCGTATTTTTTAAACCATCCAGATTGTACATTTGTATACTATAGACATGATAAATCTCTATATTAATCTTTGTGACCTGTGTTTGCCCTGGCTCATGCAATCTCAGTATTTCTGTGGTAAGAAACAGCAGAAGACTCAATGCTTTCAAGAAAATTTAAGGCTTTTACTGTGTTCATAAAACTTATTAGGGGGTTGATCTTGGTTACTTGGTTAGATTTTCATTATCCATCTAAGGACTGTCACCAGAGCATAACATTACACGTAAGGGTAGGTTTGTAACATTAGGTCTCCGTGAGATGTTAACATTAGCAGTGATCATCCCTGTCCTCCATCAAGTGAAGGAAGTCAGGGAAGTGAAACAAGAAATTCTTATGGTAATGGTTACTTTGGCTACATCTGCTGGGGCAAGCCAGAGCATCAATTAGGAAAGCTGCAGCTGTGCTGGGGCTGAAGAGGGCTGAGAAAAGCTCTGTGCCCAACCAAGAGGTGAAGAGCTGGGTCAGGACAGCTTACAGGAGCCTGGGCTCAGCCCTGCTGAACCAAAAGCAGGTGCCACAAGGCGACATAGGGCACCGAGGGGAGATCTAGAGGGGAAAGAGATAGCTATAGAATCAGTATAAAAACAGCAGCAGTTTTTGGAACTGTTCTTCACATTAGCCCATGATGTCAAGGCATCTACTGGTTAATTATTCTGATTCTTACTCATAGAATCTTAGAATAGTTTGGGTCAGAAGGGACCTTCAAAGGTCATCTAGTCCAACCCCCCTGCCATAAGCAGGGACGTCTTCAGTGAGAACAGGTTGCTCAGAACCACATCCAGCCTGGCCTTGAATGTCTCCAGGGATGGTGCATCCACAACTTCTCTGAGCAACTTGTTCCAGTATTTTGCCACCTCCATTGTAACAAAGATTTTCCTCACATCCAGCCTTCCCTCTTCTAGTTTAAAACCATTACCCCTCATACTCCTTTCTTATTTCATTATGATTATTCTTCCTTTATGATTCCATTCAGTTTGATATTAAATAAAGACAAGCAGCAACCAAAAAGCAGTAACCAAAAGTTAAGTAACCAAAAACGTAAAGACAGGCAGTAAACTTCAAGGCCTGGGCTCTCTGCATGTCCTCCCAGGGTAGACCCTTAACCTTTCTCCTCTGACCATCAGCACTGTCCAAAAAAAAGCAATGAAGGTTTTCACTGTCTCCCCGTTTGGGTGTAATGGCTAATTAGGAACAACCTGTGTGTATGAGCAGCCCTGCGGCCCCTGCCTGGACCCAGGAGGGGATGCAATGGCAGCAACTCTGGGACATCCAGCCAGGGCTGCAGAAGGGGAGCAGGCACTGGCAGGAGGGGTTAGTGCTGGGAGTTGCAGAGGGGATCAGGCACTGGGTGGAAATGCCAAACTAGCCATTCCCACAAAACCTGAGAACAACTCCTCATCCTCACTTCCCGTCATGGGAAATAGAATGAGTCTTTAACTAATTTTCCTAGCCAAAACCATAATAAAACAAACCAGGTTTATTATGAACAACTAGCTGCTTATCCCAGATAGCTGTTGCTTATCTGGGAGAGGATGCAGTAAATCATATTGATCTGAGGAAAGAAGGGAGATTATGCTCTCTGCTGTTGTTGGTTTAGCTTAGATAAGTATTAGATATTGCTAGATGCCTGCAAGTGTCAATTTTAAAATCTCTTGCCAAAGGGGTGGGGAGATGTATATGAGAGCCAGCATGACAGATGTGAACATCCTTGGCTATTTCTTGTCACTTGTCCATTTTTTGCCCACTTCTGAGGTCTTGTTATCCTTAATAGAAGCACTTATACATACTGCTTATGGTTCAATATTTATTTTAAAAATGACATTTTTCTGCACATGAATATGGTTATGTGAAGTCAAAGAAGATGCAGAACCCTCCTGATTAATGTATTTGTATGATTAATAATTTTGCCAACTGCCTCTGGAGAGTAAACTTTAATAAGGCAGGTGCCTTTTCTCTTTTAACCTCCAGTGCCATAAGGACAGATTCTCATGAATTTTCTTGACTCTCTAGAGAAAAATTAATTACTTTTTAAAAACTGCTGCCTGGGAGACCATTTTCTCTTTTTGTCTATGCTGCAGACATATTCCTAACCTGTTGTTGATCCAAATGACTTCAGAATCTTTACTTCTTTTTCCTCAAAAACCTGCTGCCTCTCTCAGATGGATTTGTAAGCAGCAGTGGCTCAGAAGCCCTTATTTCTAACTTTCTAAGCTGCCCTCAAGTTTAAGAGCAGACTGCTGGCAAGGAACAGCAATTTTCGTGCTAGTAATGGACATGGTGCCATAGGAGTGAGTCAGAGTACAGGATGTATTTGTCTGTATGCCAAAACTAGGAATAGAAGCAGTTCACTGCCTGCTGTGGTTGGTAGGGGAGAGGTGGTTTAACAGAGGTTTAAGGAGTACTGTTTTATCACCTAATTTACTGTGGCACTGATTGCCAATCCTCTTGCAGCCTGCAGTGAGTTTAACAGCCTTCTGGGTCTGTCACAGGGTTGTGCAGCTGCTCAGGAAACTTTCAGTTCAATTACAGTGCAGATTTACACTTACGTTTAGTTTGGCTTAGCCTGGGCTTGGCTTAGGATGCGCTTGGATTTTTAAAGATTCTCAAACTTGCCCTTGCCATTACTGTAGAAGAAAACAGTAGAAAAGAGGGATAGGATAAAGTACATTAGGAGAAAGACATGTCGGTGACATGGACAGTGGGATTGAGCGTGCCCTCAGCAAGTTTGTCGATGACACCAAGCTGTGTGGTTCGGTTGATACGCCGGAGGGAAGGGATGCCATCCAGAGGGACCTTGACACGCTTGTGAGGTGGGCTGATGCCAACCTTATGAAGTTTAACCATGCCAAGTGCAAGGTCCTACACCTGGGTCAGAGCAATCCCAGGCACAGCTACAGGTTGGGCAGAGAAGAGATTCAGAGCAGCCCTGCAGAGAAGGACTTGGGGGTGTTGGTTGATGAGAAAATGAACATGAGCCGGCTTCAGTGTGCACTCGCAGCCCAGAAAGCCAACCGTACCCTGGGCTGCACCAAGAGGAGCGTGACCAGCAGGTCGAAGGAGGTGATCCTGCCCCTCTACTCTGCTCTCGTGAGACCTCACTTGAAGCATTGTGTGCAGTTCTGGTGTCCTCAACATAAAAAGGACATGGAACTGTTGGAACAAGTCCAGAGGAGGGCCACGAGGATGATCAGGGGACTGGAGCACCTCCCGTATGGAGACAGGCTGAGAAAGTTGGGGCTGTTGAGCCTGGAGAAGAGAAGGTTGTGTGGAGACCTCATAGCAGCCTTCCAGTATCTGAAGGGGGGCCTACAAGGATGCTGGGTATGGACTATTGATTAGGGACTGTAGTGACAGGACAAGGGGTAATGGGTTAAAACTTAAACCGGGGAAGTTTAGATTGGATATAAGGAAGAAATTCTTTACTGAGAGGGTGGTGAGGCACTGGAATGGGTTGTCCAGGGAGGTTGTGAATGCTCCATCCTTGGCGGTGTTCAAGGCCAGGTTGGTTGAGGCCTTGGGTGACATGGTTTAGTGTGAGGTGTCCTTGCCTATGGCAGGGGGGTTGGAACTAGATGACCTTAAGGTCCTTTCCAGCCATAACTATTCTATGATTCTAAGAAAGGGGTTCAGCAAATGGGGGGAGAGCAACAGAAGATGCATTAGATAAAGACAGCCACATTAATTCTTGGGGAGAGAAGGAGCAGCAAAGATGACTGGAGGAGTTAGTCATTAGCCAATAGGAAACATATACAGCACTTAGTCCTTTTTTCAGTGTGGGAGCCATTGCAGGAGGGTCCTGATGGTTTAAGACCTTTCTTAGGCCTGTACGTGTTAGAAGTGCTTTACTGTGAGGGTGGCGAGGCACTGGCACAGGTTGCCCAAAGAATGTAAATGCTCCCTGGCAGTGTTCAAGGCCAGGTTGCACAGAGCCTTGGGTGACATGGTCTAGAGTGAGGCTCCCTGCCCATTGCATGGGGGTTCGAACTAGATGCTCCTAAGGTCCTTTCCAACCTATTCTACGATTCTATGATTCTATGAGACCTAGTGGTGATGTAGTTTACTTCTTGGTTCAGACCCCAAAGTCTTCATCAGGGGTTGCAGTAACCTACATATAAATAGATATCTGGAGTACAAGTTCAGTTCATTGTGAAAGGTTAAGTTTATCCTGAAAGGAATCTGGCTTACATGTACCAGGGACATTCTGCAGACTGGACCAATGCATGGGAAGTTGGGCCAGGAAGAGCATTTGCTTAAAATCACTTTACTGCACTGGACTGCAGGAGCCTTCTGGTGCAGCACTTTTGCTGTGGAGTGTGCACTTTTGCTGTGGCGTGACCAGCCCATATCACTTAAGGGGTCAGAATCAGAAGCAGTGAACTAAGCTGTTGCTTAAAATGGAGTTCATTACCATCTGCTTGATAATACATTTTTTTTTCCCTCAAAGACACTTGAAATCAATTAAAAAAAAATTACTTCCTGATAATAATATTTAAATAGTCTTTAAGTCAAAGCAACTCAGCATGCTTCAAACTTAAGAGATGATATACCTCATAGCTTCATGATCTTCAAATCTTCACAATGATCTCTGACCTTCATCAATATCCTCTCTCATTTTGCCCTGTGGTGGAGAGGCTGTGCCAGCCATCTCATTCTGCACAGCAATGAAAAGCCCTGCAAAGCTTTATTTTCTAGCTTTCAGTTGTTAGTTACCAGCTTCTAGCTCTGACTAGTAAGTTGCCACAAGTATGGCAAAAGCTGACACTTCCAGGTACAAAGGGGTATGTGGTGCTAGCGGGCACACAATAAATGACCTGGGTTATTCTACCCCTGCAATTGAGTGGGTGACACCAGAGAAAAAGAACAAGGCTGATGCTATAAAATTGTACTGAGAACTTCTCACTTAATTAGTATGAAGATCTAGCTCATTTGTGATGTTCAAAACCCCTGAATTTCATGTCTTTCCAGAAGAGATATGCTTTCAGTCTGTTAGAAAAAAGATAGTTTTATCTTTTTCTTGCACCAGCGTGCAGATGTTGTTTTGTAAAAGAAAATCCAATTAAAAACTGGTGACAAATCATCACAGCTGAGTCATGTTTCCAGGTACCTCATGCTCCTCATGGTGTGTTAAGCAATAAACAGCTGACTCAAGTCAGAGGCTGCTGCTCCTGTGGCCAGGCACCTGAGTGCTAAGTGTTGTGCATTATTATTATCAAAATGCTTGAGATCCTTTTCACATCTCTCCCTCAGCCCCACTTTCTTCACAGATAATTTTGCATTTACTTTCCAGTTTCTTAAAATATTTTCTCTGTCTTCTTGCTGCTGAGATTCCTGGAACTGTGAGGACCCTGGAGAATTTGTAAGTGCAGTTTGTTATAACTTGAATTGCAAGGCAACACTGCATTTATTCAGAGGCAAAGCTGGGGAGGGGGCAGAATTTGCCAGTGGTGCTCCCCATACCAGGGGAAGTTCATGTTTCAGAATCTCAGCTGCAGAGGGAAAATGGAAATGGAATTTTGAAGAATAGCAGAATGACTAGAACTCAGTATTAGTGCTGCTGCAAAGGCTACATCAAGTATTGTGATCAGATCTATATGGCTATTTATATTCCAATGGATAAAAGGGTTACAAACCTCTCGTATGAAGATCTTTTAAACTTGCACGGTTACACTGGAGCTGTTGCAATACAACACTTTGTATTGCAAGTATGGGATTAGCATACTGTATTGACTGCTAGCTGATTTGGTATGTTTTCATGTGTTTTCTTGGTTTTGGTTTGTTTTCCCCAATATCAATTTAAGACAGTAGAGTTATCAGAAACAACAATGTAGTTATCTGATTGTTAGTCAGCTGGATTAAAGAAAAAATTAAGAGCCTATCACCTATAAATTAGGTGATAAATCATACAGATGCATTCTATTAGTCAGATAGATTGTGGGTCAGGTACTACCTGTAAGCTTTGTGGCCTTCTGAACTCTAACCCTAATCTTTATAATGCCACAATACTGAGGCTCATGTCTCCAGCACAATCAGTGTTCCAGAAGAGAAAGATGTGTAAGGACCAATGTTTATGCACCGCTGTACTAGTTTTCGCATGCCTTTTCGAGTTCCTATATACCTGGACTTGTAGGTTTTGTGGCTACCTGAACCCTAACCCTAGCCTGAATGGCAGCGTGGAACTGAAGCTCACGTTTCCAGCACCATGGGTGTCCCACATGAAAAAGGTGTGCAAGAACCAATGTTGGTCCAGTGCCGCACTCATCTTGGCATGCCTTTTGCAACCCCAATGTCTCTGAACCTCTAGGCTTTGTGGGTCTCTGACTCCTAACCCTAACCATAGCCCTAATCTTTACAGCACCCTAATATTGAGGTTGTATTCTCCGGCACAGTCAGTTTTCCAGATGAGAAAGGTGTGTAAGGACAAATATTGGTGCAGTGCTGTACTCATCTTGGCATGCCTTTTGCATCCTCAGTCTCTCTGAACCCGTAGGCTTTGTGGCTTTTGCAATCCTAACCTTAATCTTTATGATACCATAATACTGTGGATGTGGTCTCCAGCACAGTCAGTGTTCCAGATGAGAAAGTTGTGCAAGAACAAATGTTGGTGCAGTGCTGTACTCATCCTGGCATGCCTTTTGCAGTCCCAGTATCCCTGGACCTGTAATCTTTGTGGCTTTCTGAATCCCAACCCTAGCCCTTTCCGTAATCTTTATGACACCATAATACTGAGGTTGTGGTCTCCAGCACAGTCGGTATGCAGATGACAAATGTGTGCAAGGAGCAATGTGGATGGAGATCCGTACTGCTCTTGTAATGCCTATTGCAGCCCCAGTGTCTCTGAAATGTAGGCTTTGCAGCTTTCTATATCCTAATCTCGAGCCTAATATTTATTGCAACATAATACTGAAGCTGTGGTCTAAAGCAAAGTCACTATTCCACATGCAAAAAGTGTGCAAAGGAAAATGTGGATGCAGTGCCATAGTCCCATTGTCATGCCTGTTTCAGTTCCAGTATCCCTGGACCTTTAGGCTTTGTGGCTCTACCAACCCTAACCCCAAGCTGAATGGCAGCATGGAGATGAGGATCACATCCCCAGCACCATGGGTGTCCCACATGATAAAGGTGTGTAAGGAGGAATGTTGTTGCAGTGCTGCACTCATCTTGGCATGCCTTTTGCAGCCCCAATGTCACCAAAACTGTAGCCTTTGTGGCTCTATGAACTCTATCCCTAATCCTAATATTTATGACACCATAATACTGAGTCTGTGTTCTCCAGCACAGTCAGTGTTGAAGATGAGAAAGATGTAAAAGGAGGAATATGGATGCAGTGCCATACTCTCTTTGGCATGCCTTTTCCAGTCTCAGTATCCCTAGACCTGTAAACTTTCTGGCTCACTGAACCCTAACCCTCACCTGGAGGGCTTCGCGGAACTGAGGCTCACATGTCCAGCACTGTGAGTGTCCCACATGAGAAAAGTGAGCAAGGAGCAATGTTGGTTCAGTGCCGTACTCGTTTTGGCATTCCTTTTGCAGCCCCAATGTCTCTGAACCTGTAGGCTTTTTGGCTCTCTGAACGTTACCCCTAAGTTGAACGGCAGTGTGGAACTAAAGCTCGCTTCTCTAGCACCATGTGCGTCCCACATGAAAAAGGTGTGCAAGAACCAATGTTGGTGCAGTTCTGTACTCATCTTGGCATGCCTTTTGCAGCCTCAATGTCTCTGAACCTGTAGGCTTTGTGGCTCCATGAACCCTAACCCTAACTTGAGTGGCAGCCTCAGTACCTTTGACTGGGACTCTTCCCAGCACCATGACTATGTCAAAAAAATGGATGGATTTTTTACCATGCTATGATGATACAAGGCAGCTTTCCTTAAGTGTTCTCCCTGAGACTTGATGCTGAATTGAGGTCAGACCCCTGTTTCAATGATGAAGTGTCTAATGAGTCGTACAAGCTGTCACAATTTTATGTGGGGACAGATCACTTTCTGTGACTTTCTGTGCAAGTATCTGTATTGCAGTACCTAGCAAAATATTACTATTTTTTATGAATTTGGCACAAAGAAACATGAATGTGTAGATCCATATTGCTCCATAACCCCTTCAATAGAATGCAATCTATGTATTTTCTTTTGGTGGCTTTCTTATTTTCTAAGGAATAAAGATTGGAATTATTGAATTCCTTTATAAAAGTTTTATTCCTACTAATCCAGTTTCCAAGGGAGTATCATATTTAAGTATAAAACAACAAAGAGACAATCCAGAATGGATTAGAAAACATAAATACTCCCTGAGACTGTGAGACCCTAGTTTATTAGGGAGGGTGTACAAAGGCGCATGGTAATGCACAAATACTCATCTCCTGCACTAGAGACCTGATGTGTTGAAAAGCTAATGGGATTTATACAAAAGGCTAATGTGGAAAGAATTGGCCTAGTCCCTGCAACTGTAGGATGTGTTTGATGTGCAGTGACATTAAACTTGTGGAAGTAAATAACTTAGATCAGTCTGAGGGTGTCAGCAGGGAAATTCCTATGGCCATACCAGAATTGTCTTCTGACTTTTCAAGCACTTTTTCTGTTTTTTTTTTTTTTTTTCTTCCATTTTTTTGCCCTTTTTTTTTTTTTTGTTTGTTTGTTGGGTTTTTTTTTTTTTTGTTTGTTTTGGGTTTTGTTTTTTTTTTTTTTCCCAATTCCTGTTCTACTTGTGAAAGTGGTATTAGACCAGAGCACACAGTGTTCAGCTGCTCCTATATCTGGCTGACAGATGACACTTTTGACACTTTTGAACTACTCATGCTGCAGCTACAGTGGTTTTTCATGTTTGATGGCAGAAAAAGGCTGTCTGTTTTCCATGAGTAACAGTACAGCTACAGCATGGACTGTTCTTCAAGTGCTCTCACAGAGTGAGCTAGTCCTTTAAAAGATTTGAGTTAAACTTTATGCATATAGTAATGTAGTCTCTTTAGCCTCAGAGAGTCTCTTATGGGAATGAGAGTTTAGGAATCAATATCAATATCTATATAGTAGCTGGTGTAAATGTGTAGATTTGCAGACATTGTATGTTTGTGGTCATTTGCAGTCATTGTATGTTTGAAAAAATGTTTTATTTCACAAGTTATATGAGCTAGTTTTTCAATATATGCTTAGCATTTTTCTAAACCAGAAATGAGAGGTCAGCGTCCATAATGACAGCCAAAAAGACCCAGGCATTTCTTAATATTTGTAGAAGATATGTGTTATACACGAATGCTAACATAAAACTCTAGCTCTGTGTAAGAACTGACAAAAAATGCATCTCTTTTAGCAGGCAGGAGCCCATCCTAGAATATTTTGTTCTTTTATTTATATCTCTAATATCGGTGGTTACTAGGAGTGTTTTCTGCATAGCTCCTTCCTTCAGTACTTGTGTATTCCTGAGAAATTTTTGAATCTCCATAAGAGTGTTAAAGGATGTTTGTTCTTCCCAGTCAATCCCAGGAGCAGACTAACCTGCAGCTACATAGGCTGAGGGTTAGATTTTAATTTCATTCAGTTACAATATTTTTCGTAATCTACTTCAAGTAATTTTTTCCTATTATGTACAAAAGAGTTTTACATTGTTTGATAACATTTGATTTAGAGCACAATGTGAGAGTAAGAAGACAAAACATCCGTAAGCCTCTGTGAGACTTCAGCTAGCCAGGACTCTGGTAGATAGAAGAGACGAGATTTCTGGGATTTTTCAGCCTGCTGTGATTTACACAAAATTAATCCATTTTTATATTTCTGTCCTTGAAAAGTCTGATATGTACCTAATGAAATTAGGCTATGGGCTCTGCTAATTCTAGTTACCTTGCAGTCAGTTAGAAGTAGAAAAATTTATAATATTGATAAAGTTGAGCTTTCTGTTTAAGCCAATTGCTCCAGGGAATTGAATGTTCTCTTCTCTTAAAGGAAACTGCTCCAATTTAAAGGCATTCAATTTTTAACCGTTTGTTACTTGTCTCACTTGCAAATACTACCGATGGTTATGTTGTTTGTCTAGACAAACTCCCTGAGAAAAGGGAAGTGGCTAAACATTCTCCTAAAGTTTTTCTGAAGAACTCATTAATTGTATTGTAAGATTTTTTTCCTACCTGAGCTGAAAACAGGCTGCTAAACCTGTAAAAAGACAGCTGGTTTCTGTCTGTTGGTAATTTGGATTTCTGTACAGAGGATGAAGTTTTGCTCTCCTTTATGAAGACATACATTTGGAAAACATAAAGTCATCTAATTGCCTGCTATAAAACTCGTGTGAGAGCAGATTGGATGATTTTTCACAGGATTATTTGGCCCATGGCAGACAGTATATAAGTGGAAAGAACAATAACTTTGAATAGGTTTATCTCAGCTAAGAGCATTGTAAAGAAGAGAAAACAGGAACTGCTGACCCCATGTACAAGCAGCAGCAGCCCTGAATCCTTTGTACAAAGTCCTGGCAATTGCATAGGAAATCAATACCTAATAGAGATTGCATAATAATACAAATCACTGTAGCATTATGTATTGAGCATTTGACATGTAGGCCAGATATAGCAGTTGACCAGTTTTCCTTTACTCCTTTTTGTTTGGTTATGTTAGGGATGAATGTTGTAACGGATCTGGCCTGCTTGAATTATTGATCTGTCACTATTTTCAAATTCCTTAAAAATCAGTTTTGAAAAGTCGCCAATATTCCATGGGTGAGGCAGGTTTTTAGCCAGAGCAGTTGGTAGTTTTTTCACTTCTGTGATCCAGCGGATAGACTGTCGATACTAAGGACCAGAGAAAAACATCTTTTCCGTGGAAAAGCCTGTCCTAGGGAGTGCTGGGATCAAAAATAGTCAAGTTCGGTGTTACTATGTATAGCCACTTAGCGTGCTATCTTTTCCTATCAGACCCTCAAATTGAAAGGCAGCCATTTCACTTCCAGCCATGCAGTATTTTGTTATGTGTTTCAAGTTCCCTGGGATGTAACCATCACTGCTCAGTTGTGTGCTGCTTGCTGTAGTTATGACTGCTGTAGGTCTTGCTGCATGGCTTTATTTATGCAAATGCCAGCTATTTGTTCAAATGCACACAGTGTACTATGTCCACCTGCCTTTGGCCACTGTACCCATATGTGTATAGCAGTTGGTTTGCTGAGGCTCCGTTCTAGCCTTGTCCTGTTCCTCCTGAAAATTTGCTGTGTGACAGAAAAAAACCCCACAAAGCTAAGTATTTCTATCAGGGAATCAGGAATATTATTAAAATATAAAAAAATCATACCCCTGGTGAGTTAGTTATTCTGAGAATCGTGTTTACCTTTGCCTTCTAGATACGGATTTAGAAAATAATTATGGTCAATGTCATAAAGCACCTTTTTACAGCATGGTTACATACAGTGAAGGATGCCAAAGAAGGCATGGACAATTATTTCTGTCTTAAAAAAATACATGCTGTGAATTGTTTAACATTTGGGAAAAAAATTCACTTCTGTACAGGTTTATAAATCTAGATCATTGTGTTTAATCCTACTGTTTTTAATTTTAAGTTATACAGCTTAAAAAGCTGAGGCAATAATCACTGAGAAACCATTTTTAAGGAAGGTCTTTAGCCTTTGGAGACTTTCTTAATGGTTGGTGTTTGCTATACAATTAAGCATTTGGCATTCACCCGGTTTTGTTTGCAAAGCACTTTCTTGTAACTTCTCTAATGGTATTAACAAGAAAACTTCCAGTTTTGAGATATAATCTGCCCTATCAAGCAAGATAAATCCAAAGCTATGCCTTTGTCTGTTTCCTGGTTTCCACATTTGAAGTGGTCTTTCTTATAGCCATTTTGAATACAAATGCATGATGAATAGCCTGAGGAATGGGAAATCCATGCGAGCCTTTAGCAATCCAGTAAGTGCTGACATACTCTGAACAGCGTGTCTGTTCCCATGTCTGGAAGACAAAGATAAAGAAATATAATTTTATTGCTCAAGTATTTTCCTTTTCTGGCTTCTATTTTCCTGACTGAAATCAATATTTCAGGGCTAATGGACGAGGACGCCTGCTGTTGCTGACTAAAATGCTGACCTTGGCAATCAATATATTTAGCTTGGAGCATTTGTGATGTCAATTACTATGATAATACTTCAGCATTTACTGCCTGCAGAATGTCTGAGTTATTGGGTTAGAGTTCCCCTGCAACCTTATCTTTCCCATTTTCTCTCATTTTATACTCCAACTGCTGGGGACTCCAAACCCTCGAGCACAACGTTTTTAAACAGTTATTTTATTAGGACTGGATGAATGATGGTTTTTTTCTGATTTGTTGATCTTTTTGAAAACGCAGAGTGACAAGCAAGCTGTTTTGAATAATACATGTAATTTCAACGGAAGGCTCTTTGATGTTTTAAAATCTTTCCAAGCAGAGTTTAAAGGTTTCTAATAGCTATGAGGTAAAGTTTTCCTCAAAGGTATTACATACCAAAGAAACAGGACACTTTTTTGTAGAAAACACATAAACATTTGGCATAATTTTTTCACTGTGGTCTGTAAATTAAGTGAATAATTTGATTATATCTCAATGAGTTTAATGTCACTGAGTGTTCTATTTTTTTCTCAAGAAATGATTTTATTCAAGAAATATCACATAGCCCAGGATTTTAACACTAGTAATTTCCAGTGCTTTCAAAATGGCACTTTTTTCTTTCTCTTCTTTGTTCTATTCAATGTGAACTGCCTAATGTGTGAGGTTTTTGTGCTCTTGCCTGAGCAGAGTAAGGGTAAACTGCTTTATGTCTGTTGCACATCACTATGTTGCTGAGCTTCTTACCAAATTACCCAGATATAGTAAAGACCTTGACCTTGACATTAGATAGATCACTGTTACCATAAAGGCTCACAACAGATCTAAGAGATTATTGACCTCAGTCCAGAGCATCAGTAAAGTTTGTCAGTCCCTGTAGAGCACAACGGTAGATAGAACATTATAAATGGTGGCTTTTTATGCATGGGGCAGTCTTGAACTGCGACATCTAATCTTATTAGAGAAAATTAGGTCTGTCTTGGAGCTTTAAAACCTGTTGGCAGGGCTCTGGCCCACAAGCTGTCAATCAACTGAAACCTGTCACAAGGGTTTACAAAGACTGATCATAAATTGCTAAAGAAGGATAGCTATTCTATATGACTGTGTTGCCTTCAGATCTGTATTTTTTTCAAATCTATATTTTTTGCAAATTAGAAGGAGTCTATGGTTAAGAATGTGTTACAAATAAATGCTTCGTCTGATAGAGTATTGAAGACAGTTGTGAGCATTGACATTGTTAGTGTTATATGGTTGGGGTTTTTTTCAGAAGGAGCAAAGTTTGCTAAAAATGAGACTGTGAAAAAGTATTGCGCCTGTGTATTCATATCAGTGGAAAAGTTTGTTCCTCAGTCCTTTAATAACCAACACCTTTCCACACATATGGCACTGTTTAAAGGGTTTTCAAATGCTTATTATAATGCTGAATAAGCAAGGTCTTGCCTGAAGCCCTTCAAGGTAACTGAGAGCTTTTCCATTGACTTAAATGAGCTTTGGGTTAGGATATTAGTGAATTTGGTCTCTCAAAACCACTTGGACTTCTTTTATTCTCATATACTAGTAGAAAACTGAGACAAAAAAGTGAGATTATATGCTGTCAGTCACACAAGTTGGCAAAGGCAGTGGTTTTGCTACCAGTCCAGTTATTCAACCACCCCTGCTTACTGAGGTATGCCTTGAGCTCACTGGGGTTTATGGTCTTGTTGGCGATATTGCTCACATGGGATGCAGCAATGTGATCATAAATCACAGAATGGTTTGGGCTGGAAGAAACCTTAAAGCTTATCTAGTTCCAACTCCCTGCCGTGGGCAGGGACACCTTCCAGTAGACCAGGCTGCTCAAGGCGTTGTTTCCTGGATGGGGATCACGTTGGCAGCCATGAGTCACACTCAGTATCTGCACTTGTGTGCTCTGAAAGTGTCCAGACAGAGCTCAGTAACAGCCAGAGTCCAGGAAAATATTTGTTAGGTGATGCATTCAGGGGACACAAATACTGATACAACAACAGCCTGCATGCCTGCTTCTATCCACTATGGCTTACCTCTGCTTGGAACTGGTAGAGGTGCCTCCACTTTGCATACTCCTGGAAAGCCCCCTTTTTGGCTTCGCAGTGTGCTCTCACCAGGAGAAATTCAGCAGTGTAAGGAAGTGCCAGAGTGCAGGCTGCCTCTGGGGGAGTAAACTGTTTGGGAGCTGGCAGCTTCCCTTGCAGTGGTGTTGCCTTTCTCTTGTGCTCCCCCTTCTATGGCAGCAGGATGGAGGACAGACCCTTCTCGGAGTTCCCCTTCACCGGGTCATCCCTCTAGAGCTCTGCATGGCTTCTTCTGCTGTATTTGTGATAACCCTAGCAGCTGTTCTTGTGATTTGTCTGATAATTCACAATCTTACTTCTTAATTTTTTTTTTTTCCTCTAATTTTTTAGTTTCTGTCTTTTAGCTTGGGGGCAGGAACCTGTTGCTCACTAGTGGCATGCCCTGGTAGATCTGCTAGCTTCGAGTCCTTTACAGTACATGAGGATGTTATTTCCTTGGAGATGGATGTGCCTTTCTTTTTTTTTAATGACAAAAGAGCACAGTGTGTCCAACTCCATGGGTTTTTTTTAGGTTGTCAGCCCTAGGCTGAGTAAATAGCACAAAGAGAAAGCTTTCTTCTCATTGGAACCCTTCCAAGCCCAAGTGGTCATACACACAACAAATCCTTTACTATCTGGAAAGATGAAAAAGCTGGTTTCTGATAAAACTACTTCTGCAGGTTGTTCCAGGGGTCATTCTTCTCTGTTCTCTGACGTGATGAGAGATTCATGCTATTTCCATGCTGACAGTCAGCCTTGTCAGTGCTGGCTGTATGAACTAGTCAGGTATGTCAAAGGAAAAGAGAAAGCATGTACAGTCAAAGGCTACAAAACCCTGGAGCTTGTTCTCCTTCCTTCCCTGACCTCCATACTGATTTGATTTGAGGCTACCTCATTACTATATTGAACATGATTTATATGGTTCATTAATTAATAAGCCAAAATGATATTAAGAACCATGAGTGCACTGTTAACTAATGGGTCTGTCAAGTTCTCACTGAAGTATTTAGGGATAACACCCAAGGGGCAGAACTTAGATTAATTCCATTCATATCAACTGCCACTACCTGAAAGGTATGACTTAACTGATGAGTTGTAATAGGTTATAAGCCATTGTGACCAAGTCCTAAATTCAGCAAAGAAATAAACTCTAAATTATGCTGACCTGGAAGGCCTCAATAAAATCTGTCAAACTTAGGAGCACAATCCTCAACTTTGTCATAGAATCATAGAATAGTTAGGGTTGGAAAGGACATTAAGATCATCAAGGTCCAACCCCTCTGCCATGGGCAGGAACACCTCACACTAAACCATGCCACCCAAGGCTGTGTCCAACCTGGCCTTGAACACTGCCAGGGATGGAGCATTCACAAGTTCTTTTGGCAACCCATTCCAGTGCCTCACCACCCTCACAGTAAAGAATTTCCTCATTATATCCAATCTAAACTTCCCCTGTTTAAGTTTTAACCTATCACTACACTTGTCCTGTCACTACAGTCCCTAATGAATAGTCCATACCCAGCATCCTTATAAGCTCCCTTCAGATACTAGAAGGTTGCTTTGAGGTCTCCATGCAGCCTTCTCTTCTCCAGGCTGAACAGCCCCAACTTTCTCAGCCTGTCTTCTATACAGGAGGTGCTCCAGTCCCCTGATCATCCTCGTGGCCCTCCTCTGGACTTGTTCCAACAGTTCCATGTCCTTTTTATGTTGAGGACACCAGAATTGTTCACAATATTCCAAAAGAGGTCTCACAAGAGCAGAGTAGAGGGGCAGGATCACCTCCTTCGACCTGCTGGTCACACTGTTTTTGATGCAGCCCAGGATATGGTTGGCTTTCTGGGCTGTGAGTGCACACTGCCGGCTCATGTTAAGTTTCTCATAGACCAACACCCCCAAGTCCTTCTCTGCAGGGCTGCTCTGAATCTCTTCTCTGCCCAACCTGTAGCTGTGCCTGGGATTGCTCTGACTGAGGTGTAGGACCTTGCACTTGGCATGGTTAAACTTCCTCAGGTTGGCATCAGCCCACCTCACAAGCTTTTCGAGGTCCCTCTGGATGGCATCCCTTCCCTCCAGCGTATCAACCGAACCACACAGCTTGGTGTCATCAGCAAACTTGCTGAGGGCGCCCTCAATCCCACTGTCCATGTCACCGACAAAGATGTTGAGCAAGACCGGTCCCAACACCGATCCCTGAGGGACACCACTCATTACCACTCTCCAGCCGGACATCGAGCCATTGACCAAACTCTTTGCGTGCAGCCATCCAGCCAGTTCTTTATCCACCGAGTGGTCCACCCATCAAATTGATGTCTCTCCAATTTAGAGACAAGGATGTCGTGTGGGATAGTGTCAAACGCTTTGTACAAATCCATGTAGATGATGTCAACTGCTTTGCCCCTCTCCATCAGTTGCATAGCCTCATCATAGAGGGCCACCAGATTGGTCAGGCAGGATTTCCCCTTAGTGAAGCCATGCTGGCTGTCACCAAGCACCTCCTTGTTTTTCATGTGCCTCTAGCATGCCTTCCAGGAGAATCTGCTCCAAGATTTTGCCAGGCACAGAGGTGAGACTGACAGGTCTGTAATTCCCCGGGTCATCCATTTTCCCCTTCTTGAAAATGGGGGTTATATTTCCCTTTTTCCAGTCATCGGGAACTTCACCTGACTGCCACGATATTTCAAATATGATGGCCAGTGGCTTAGCAACTTCCTTCGCCATCTCCTCCAGGATCCATATGTGGATTTCATAAGGTCCCATGGACTTGTGCACATTCAGGTTCTTAAGATGGTCTCAAACCAAATCCTCTCCCACAGTGGGCCTAAGGTCTTCATTCTCACAGTCCCTGTGTTTGCCTTCCAAGACTTGGGTGGTGCGGTCAGAGCCTTTGCCAGTGAAGACTGAGGCAAAGAAGTCGTTAAGAACCTCAGCCTTCTCCAAATCCAGTGTAGCCAGTTCTCCTGATAGCTTCCGGAGAGGGTCCACGTTGTCCCTAGTCTTTTATTTGCAATGTACCTATAGAATCCCTTCCTGTTATCTCTCACATCCCTAGCCAAGTTTAATTCTAACTGGGCCTTCGCTTTCCTCACCTGGTCCCTAGCTTCCTGGACAACATCCCCGTATTCTGTCCTTGCTTCCACCTTTTATAAGCCTCTTTTTTCCCTCTAAGTTTCCTCAGCAATTCCTTATCCATCCATGGAGGTCTCCTGACCCTCCTGCTGCACTTCCTTCTAGTCGGGACACAACACTCCTGAGCTTGTAGACTAGCTTAGATCTTTAAAACACCTCTTATACAAAAAGATATGCTGTTGCTAAGATTAATCAGCTTGTTCTATGTTTTAATTCCCAAGCAGAGCAAGAAGTCTATGTGTGACAGTACTGTACACATAGACAGAAGACATAGACACATAGACATATACGCATAGACAATTCCAGGGATGGAGCAGCCACAGCTTCTCTGGGCAACCTGTGCCAGTGCCTCACCACCCTCACAGGGAAGAACCCTTTGTATCTAATCTATATCTCCCCTCTTTCAGTTTAAAGCCATTCTCCCTCGTCCTGTCACTACATGTCCTTGTAAAAAGTCCTTCTCCAGATTTCTTGTAGACCTCTTTAGGTACTGGAAGGCTGCTATGAGGTTTCACTAGAGCCTTTTCTTCTCCATTCTGTACAAGCCCAACTCTCTCAGCCTGACGCCGTAGAAGGGGCAGTCCAGCCCTCTGATCATCTTACTGGCCTCCTCTGGACTTGTCCTTCTTATACTGGGGACTTCAGAGCTGGGTGCAGGACTGCAGGTGGGGTCTCATGAGAGCAGAGTAGAGGGGCAGGATTACCTCCCTCAACCTGCTGGCCGTGCTTCCTTTAGTGCAGCCCAGGCTTTCTGGGTTGCAAGTGCACATTGTTATCTTATGTTGAGCTTCTCTTCAACCAACACTCCCATGTCCTTCTCCTCAGGGCTGCTTTCAGTCCGTTTCAGGAGGAAAAGAAACCTGGACAGGAGGTGGAAAGCAACATGCATAACATCCAGCCAACTGTACTGAAAGCTGAGCAGACTTAACTTGCTTTGAGTCACTAAGATTAGGTAAGGTGAAATATTCATCTCCTCTTACTTTAGTGTACCACCATTCACATTACAAAAGAATAACATTATCTTGGAAAGTATTATTTTGTTCAGTGGGGCAAATAAGTATTAATGCTGCCACAGTAATTTCTCAAAAGTCATTATATTATTTGCTTGTTTCTTGAAAGTGCCTACAGATGCCCTTTAACATCTCAGTACTAGCTGTTATAAATGCAAAATAAATATCAGTCCTTCCCTCAATGACTTAGTGACCTTGACATGCAGTGAGAGATGAAAAACAGTGAGAGGAATAGAAAAGGAGAAGAGACAGATGAAACTGTGTGCTAAGTAAAGAGGTGGCTATTACAATTGCATTGGTTCAGGCTCATCAGGGAAATGGAAGAAGCAAGAGGGCTGGAGCCATCCTTCAATAGCTCTGCCTAGTGTTACTTGTACTCCTGCCTCACGACAGAGGAAAGGCTGCAGTATAATTTATCTGCCCATCAGCAGCCCGACTATGTCTGGTGAACTGGTGTTTCATATACTTTAACAATAAGAAAGGCTGTATCCATTGTCTGTGACCAAAATCTAGATGTAGTATGGGCATGAGTGAGACCATATAAAACAAGGAAGTTTTGTTTTGGTTTGTTTTTTGTTTTGGTTTTGGTTTTTGGTTTGGGTTTTGTTTTAGTTTGGTTTTGTTTTGTAGCTAATGTTACTTTTCCATTAGCAGAAGTAAAGTAGAACTTGGAATGAGACTGAGACCACCTTCATTTTTGATGTCTTCTGAAGCAGTCCTCCTGAAGCAAGTGTCTAACTTTCATCTAGGTTGATGAAGGCATAGTGGTTCCTCTTTGGAGGAAGACCCTACTTGATGTAGGTTGTGAGTTCTTTGATACCAAAGGTATGAAGAAATCCCATGGCTTTGCCATCCTTCTCTAGTTTTGGCTGGAAGAATTGATATTATTACATCTAACCTCTGAGGTGAAAATGAAACAAAACAAAGGCACACTTGGTATGTTCAGGGCTGTCCAGAGTAGTTCTAAATATGGTGGTTCCTGAGCAAGGACTCCTGGAGCTCTGGAGCCTTCTTCCTTACCCATGCCTTACCCATTAAAGAATAAGCCTTTAATAGTAGCCATATTTTCTATCTGAATAACTAGAAAAAAGAGAGATGTGGTGACTTGGCTTTGTGAGCTCTGCAGCTTACTGGACAAGGCTCTATTAGCTCAAAAAAGCTCTGTGGTTAACAGCTACAATTTTGACACCTAAGGCTTGAAAATACATTTTAATATTACTCATATCTATCTTTCAGAGTGAAGGTAGGCTATTCCATGAATATGTGAATGGTTTATTTAGCTGTGTGGTGAACACATCTTTCTAAATTGTTTAATACATCTACATTTCTAAATTCTTAATTACCAAAGACAGTGGAGTGATGCATTCCTAGTACACACTTAGGTCTGATTCATCTTGGTGCTCCTGGATGAATAAGATCCAGTGTTCATGCTAATGGATGTTTTCCAGCTATCAGAGAAGAGTGATACATTTCTGAGGATTTTCACTGGTTGGTACTTTCTGGTAGTAATTGCACAGTTACCAAGAGAGATAATTGCTGGCTTCCAGATGTTACCAGTGTGGTCAGGGACACTTGCTCCAACTCTCTGTTTAAATTCTCCTTTGAACCTTCCTTTTTGTTAGTTAAAAATTATGAAAGTAGTTTCTATATTTAACTTCACGAAAGAAAGACAAGAAAAAGCTGTTTTAAAAGCCTGATTGATTCTAAGCATTATGAAAGCGTAGTGAGGGTAGCTACCTAACAAAGCATGATTAGTGAACACTTAGAAAACTCACATACTAGAAGAGAAAGCAGAACTGAGAGTACTCTACTTTTTACACGATTCACACATAAAAAGCATAGGGAACAAGCAAAAGCACGCTTCACCATTCCAGCAGCATTAACTATGTCTAGAACAGACAGTTTTTCGGCCTCTATCTGCATGGTATGTCTCTGGAAAAAGAAAACTGAGAGGCATTCTGCAAAGTCACGCAGAGGAAGTGCTGCCAGTTCATTGTGCTTCCTTGCATGCCTGAAGGTGCTCTGTGTGTGAGCATTTGCAAGAATAGACCATATGTTAATGACTCACTAACCTCAAAGCCAAGTCCACATGGTATAAACCATCAGTATTACCTTTCTCTTGTGCATTGTATTACTGCCTGAACAAAACCCATCATTTCAGAAAATTACAGGTACAAGTATTGTATCAAGACGAGAACTGTAGAATGTCAGCTCATGCATTTACCAGAAAGCCATTAGGAGAAAAGTTATATGCCTATATGTACTGAAATCAAGATAAAAATAATACATAAATGTATCCACAAGCCAAAAGTATGTCATCTATTACAGTGAAAGATACTTGAAAAACATTAAGAATAACCAAACAGATTCTTTCTTACCATAAAAAGCTTTGCTCAACACAGAAGGCCTTCGTGACTGCTGGAAAATATAAGAAAGGTAGACATGATATATCACCCAGACATTTTGAAATGAGCCTTTTGGTTTTCATACTGTAATTGGGCTGCATATTGGATTTGTGTGAGTACTGTAAAGCTAACATATCTGTGTGATAGGTGAATAATCTGGTACTTTGTATCTTCCAGTGATTTTCTTGTGGTTTTTAGTTTTCTTTAGTCGTTTCCTCATCTCTCTTTTGTTGCAATAGCTTTGATAGTTTCCTATATATACTGCTTCTTTATCCTGCTGCTAACCCTGAAAGGAATTGACAGGCCTCCTATCTGGCTTGTTAAGCTCTTGAAGCTTGCTGCATCCTGCATGTGGCGTGTTTCTGATTATGCCAGCAGCACAGCCGTTTGAGCTCACAGCTGCTGTAGTGCTGCCACATCAGTATACTCACAAAGCATAGCAAGCCTTTTGTGTAAGTTCGGAAATCAGATTTCTCTTGTCTAGAAGGCAATCTGTAAAATAAAATCTCCTAACATGAAGTAGTCCTCCTGGAGCTTCAATGAGATATGCATTTATCAGTGCATTTAACAAGGCAGTAAGAAGGTCTCAAGGCTGAGTAACAAAAAGGGGCTTCCTTGCTTCAAACCATTGTCACTTCCTACTTCCCCTCTCCCCTGCACCAGCCTCGCCTCCACATGTGATAAGGCACAGCATATGTTTCTTCCTAGACTTGTCTGCAAAAATATCAGACTTTTAAAAGACACGTCAGTTGCTGACATAGGCTGGTCAGAAAACAAATATCAGCTGTATCTCTTTGTGATCGTATTAAGACACTTGGATCTTGATAACCTTGCAGATGCCTTTTGTAGTGGAAATAATCAAGGCAGAGATAATGCAATTTATTGATAAAATTAGGATTCTGATTGGGTGAGCTCGAAGCCCACTCAGCTGTTCGTTTGCAGGGGTCTGTTGGTAATTTCTGTGTTTTATGTGTCTGGGGGGGGTGGGTTTTTTTGGTTTTTTTTTTTTTTTTAATGCATGGCTGATGGATAAGACTCAATTTATATTCTTTCCTTTCCTCTGATATGGACAAACTCATTTTTTTACCCTCCAACTACATTGAAAATTTAGCTTTGGAGTTAGTATGCAGGAATCATCAGCTTGGAAGCCAAGAGAAAGAAATGGGAGTGGGGAACAGGGAAGGATCAACCATAGCTCATCATGGAGAGTGGACTATGACAATTCTTTTCCAGACATTTGTCCTACCAGTTTTCTGGGAACGGTTGTGTTAGGGGTGAAACTTGCAGGAGTGCTAATGAGTTGCATTGGCAGCAAGAACTGGTCTCTGCAACAGAATGAGAATATAAATCCATACAAACTGAGATTCAAAGAAAAGGGGATTGTGTATATGGGACAAAATGACATTTTAGCTATTTGGGCTCATTTCTACCTGTGCTTTTTCACTCACTTGTAAAAAATTTCCTTAGGGCCTGGATCTGGAGAATCAAATTTGATCAAATTTCATCTGATGGTGAAATTCAGCCAAATAACCAGTTTTTCCACAGGGGAAACTGCTGCCCCAGAGGAAGGAGGGTCAAAGCTTGAGGAAATTGCAGGATTCAACTCTAACAAAATGCCTGGTCTGAGCAAAAAATGCGGAAATATGGCTTACATTAACTTTTGACAAGTCCTTTTCACTTTGTTTTTGTTTTGAAGAGCAGCCTTAAAACAAACGGTATTTTGCAGAGTGGTTTCAAACAGCCCATAAAGGAAGAAAATGTTAGGTTGAGTATCAGGCAGGACTTAGCACTGGCTTGCAAGGGTCTATTGAGAGGAGACCAGGTTTCTTACTGGGCCCACATGAAGGTTGTAACAGCTTTGCTTTGCACACTTACCATCAACATGGCCAAAGCAATTGAGTTTGATTATGGCTGAAGGAGGGGTTCCCCATGGAAGAAGCAAGAAATGTAAAGGCATTTAAAATTAACTGTACAAATATTTTTAATTGAGTCAAGCATGGTGACAAATTTACTAAGGCTTGAACAAGAGTAGAGGCCTGAGAAAAACATCTGTTAGAAGAAAAGTGTTGGAAATACTCCAAATTATATATTCAGTAAGTTGAATCCATTTTTATCAGGGCTACAATTATGCAAACTATTTTATATAGTTTGTTAAAGATGTCCCATGGTTCTGCTTTCTTATGTTATAGTAAGGTGTCTCACTGAGATCAATTGCCTGGATTTTACTTTAAAAAGGAACCATAGTAAGCAATACCTTTGCCTAGTTTCATGCTAGTAATTATGGAAGGAATCTATTCCTAAATTAAAGTCTATGACTGAGGATGCTTTGGATGCTTCATTTTCTCCAATTTGTGGGTTAAATTGGGAGCTATCAACAGACTGATGAAAATCTCTGGAATTAAATATTTTCCATTTGCTAATGCAGCAGAATCAGCAGGGTGAAGGCCCACAGAAAGGAGCACACCCTGCACCTGTTTGACTGACAGTTCACGGTCTGTCTCCTGCAGCCTTCAGCCCTATGGCCTGGAACCCTGCCACTGACCATAGCTTGCTTTGCTATACCCTGGTCTCCAGTTCCCTCTTGTTGTCCTGTATACAGCTTCTCTCTTATATCACAACCAAAGAGTTCAGTCTTCTCTTCTGGTAAAGGATAAAGCTTCCGATGTTAAGTAGCTCTTAGAAAACGTCAGAGAGTTTTTCATTATCTTACTGCTTTTGCTGGATACCTAACCTAGGGGACAGTGAGTATCTTTTAGAAGTGCCTGTCTCCCTCCACTGACTAGGCCAGGTGCCTGCCTTTTTGTAGATAGATATATTTAGTTGCAAAAATGCCACCAAAAGTCAACTGATTGATGATGTTTTATGTCTTACTGCCTTAACACATTTGTACTAACAGACCTTACGAATCAGAGCAAAGGCAAGGTCCAGAATAACAAAATCAAGCTTCTCATTGAGATTTTTGTTACAGTACAATCCTGGCTTTCTCAGTCCTGCTTTTTTACTTGGAGTGATTTATCTTGAGGCTATAGACTGCAGATATATTTGCCTACCTATACTTTGTCATGAGATGATCATTAAGAACATAACTATACCCTTGGTGTCAGAGCAATCCAAATTACTCTTATCTAAAGAAAAAAAAAAGAAGTAGTAAAAAAAAAGGGGGTTTTAACTTCACTTGCCTATATCATTGCATTTCTCTAACAGTATGTCATTTTGTTTTTCAAGTGCACTTTTGTTTCCAATATTGAAGATTATATTTATAAAGGGGATCCATTTCAATTATCCCTCTACATTTACAACTCAATTTTAAGGATGAAACTTTCTACCAAGCAAAAGCATAGGCAGGCACTCCATGAGTACAAATCTTAGTACACACCAGGATTTTTTTTTCCAACAGGATAAAAATAGGAATAAGATACTGAGTACAATAAGATAGGTGTGCTCTAAGAGGGGGACAAGGCTACAGGGTGTTGCAAACTTGGAAACTGCCCCAGCTAGGGAACATTGTGCTATAGTTAGAAAAAAAGCTGTTGTTGCTTGGAAAAAATGACCAATTGCAGAACTTCAGGTTAGTAGTGCAAATAATTTGTGCAGGCTGGGTCACATAATCCCTCAAGAGTTATATGTCCTGACCCATCCTGTAGTCAGTTGTATCTCTCTCACACATTAACTGTAGGCATCTTTTGAAATACGACTGAACATAGAGCAGGTACAACATCAAAAGAAGGGAAATGCAGAAGGGAACTCTTCATCCCAGCTTTTTCTGCGAATAACTGCTTTCTGGTCTAGTGTCATGGAAAACAGGTCCTTAGACTAATTGGATTAATTTGACCACTTGACCTTCCATGACAGAGAAATTATTGTATGCTAACAGTTTACCTGGTAAATCATCATACATATGCTGCATATACAGGACCCCAAGTATTCTTGAGTATCTCACTAAAGTACTCTAAAATGTGATTCAAAACAGACAGTAGTTGGAGATACTGTTCAGAGATGCTTTCTGGAATGCAGTCAAATGAACATTCCCTCAGAAATCGTTGCACTTCCTTCAAGTAATCACTAGTAATTTTTTCAAATGGAAACAGTATCACCTTTCAGCTGGTTTTTACTCTTTAATGAAGCCTTTTAGGTACAGGCATTTATGCATAATAACATATCCTTTCTCATCACCTATGTAAATTCAGAGCTGAGCTGTGGAAATCAAATAGAAATAATTTGTTGGACCCCCAAAAGAGAATAATGTTATATGGAAACAGATGGCTCTACCCCAAATTCAAGAATTATTTCCAAATGCAAAGAGTGAGGGTCTCAATTCCCAAAGCAAATACTCTCAGTTGAATTAAACTGTGCAGGAACTAGAACTGTTCAGCTGGCCAGCATTTTCTACCATCTATAGTGGAAAAGAAAAGCTCTGTTCACCCTGAGTATAATGTAAACAAGAGTATGGTGAGAACTTTTTCTCAGTGGTGGCACAGGTGAAAGTAGCTGTTGCTGTGTACTAAAGCCATGACTGAAAGGAGATTCTCTTCTAAGCGGATGGATGGAACATTCACAGATGCATAAACAAATTTACTCTTTATAGCTAGTCAATTTTCCTATATATACAAAACATAAGATATTAATTAAATTCAGAATAATTAAATTCATCTCAAATTCACTTGTGTTAGTAGTAGAGGGCATATTATACTGCATTCGCAGCGCTAATGAGCAATCTACACATCCTGCTTGAAGAGTTTTAGTCTTAAAAAACAGTTACAATATCATTTGTGTCACAGTTACAATATTGTTTCATACTTGGCCTTTGCAAAACTTCCTTTGCTTTGAAGAGTTTTCTGAGTTACTAATCTTAGGCCTGGCGGTGTGTCTGGGCTTCTCCTTACTCATATGGTCTGGTTTGAAACAAGAGGCAAATGAAGCAGGTTATGGTCAGTTTGTATTAGCCACATAGAAGAAGGTTATTTTTGTCTTAGAGTTTATGGTCCACCTGCATTTTATTATCTGATGTTGCACAGAACCAAAGCCATCAGAGCCATTGGAAAACCTCCCACCAGCTTAAACCCCCCCCCCAGATTTGGGTCTGTACATTTCATGCAATGTATTGATTTATGAATCCATGGACAACTGATTTATTTTTATATAGTTAATCTGAACAACAAAATTAAACACAATATGGCAGTTCAAAGAAAATGGAGTAAAAGTATTGAATTATTTATGGAAAAAAAAAAAAAAACAAACCAAACCCCAAATGTGTATATATATATATATATATATATAGGGCTGTACACCCTTCTTCTCCAATAAAGATTGGCTCTGGTGCAGAAAATTCCCTAAATTCCTGCATAATAACTAATATTGTTTCTATCAGAGCTTGAATGAGTCTTGCAGAATTCTGTTTGTTGTTGATAAAAAGTATTAGAAGACATAGACATGAGAGAGCAACAGCTTTATGAAGGCAGGGCACAAGTCTGTGTCAACTACGGGAGAGAAAAAGTAGGGAGCAGAAGAGGCAGTATGTGACTAAAAAGCAAAGAGAAGAACAGCAGGCAATTTGTTCTGTTTCCTAAAGAAATTCTGGAGCATTTGACCCTTTGCAAATCTGTCACTGCTAGATGGGGATTGCAGTGCATTCTGCTCAGTGAGGCCTACAACAGGAGCAAAAGGTTTTCATTTCTCATGAATAAGTGGTAAAGAGGTAATGATAAGGTTAGAACCTTGGGTAGTGTCCCTCTCCAGACATGGTCCATTGGTGAAAGGAATGCATATTCTGAAGCCTAGATGATTTTGGTACATCTACATAGTTGTAGGCTGCCCGATCTCTTACTCTTCCCACAGTAAAAGTATAACTTCTTTTTTTCTTTTGTATTTCAAAGTCTGATGGTTTTGCAAAAAAAGCAGAGCTAAAAATCCTGCAGATTTTCTCCCCATTTTCTGAGCCCCTTTCCTTTTTGCTGTGCACTTACAGTGATGCATCCCATGTGGCTCTGCTGCATGGCATGATACAAGACAATACTTGGCACTGTTAGCAGTCAAGATGAGACACACCATAGTTTGTTCCCAAAGTGTGTTACCAAGGGTCTTAATCTCCTGATTCAGAATTCTAAATAATTTTAAATTAATTTTTAAGTTATAGAGTGGTAAGCATACCAGGGATCTCCACATTTCCATGTTAGGGCTGATTTCCATGTGATTGCTGAACCTAAGCAAGCTTGTTTAAAACTAATTCAGGGATCTGCGTACCAGATACACCATGATTGGGGTGAAGATCAGATGAATAGCTCTGTCTTCCTGAACCACTCAGTCTCATCACAGTCACCTTGATTATGTTTCAGCCCTGTTCCCTGTCCTGCCTGCTACCCTCTTCTTGTCAGGGAGGGGCATTCTCAGGGTCCATTTAAGGCAGGTTTGTGTCGCTGAGCTGTGGAAAAAACAGCCACTGCAGAGGCAAAGGACAGAGCCTGTACTAAGAAAGCGTTCTTTCTGGTTTTTGTGTCCCACATTTGCGATTGAAACCATGGTATTTTGAACTACGACTCACCAATTTTGCTTTATTGCTGATAGTCTGTGGTTGGTAAATTTTACGAGTATAATCAGTCAGGCAGCTATATGCAAAGTTATGCTAAACCAATAGTGTTTCTTTTCTGCACAGAGTAGGAATAGATAAGGTAATGAGACTTTGTCATGTCCAAAAGCACATAAATTAATCTGACATTACAGGTATAGTCATTGCACACATGCACACAAAAAGCAGGACTTCCTGCTTTTGTTTATATTGTTTCCCATGTAGTTTGTTTATTGCTGGGAGTTTTTTTATTATGCAGGTGGATGCACCATGCTGGCACCCTGTAACAATCAGCCATCTTGTGAGACCCACAGAAAACCCTGAGCTCAATCAGGGGAGACAGCCCAAAGGGATTCAGTGTGGTCACATAGAGCAGTGAGAGAGAAATCTCCTCTGCAGTGTCCTGTTGCAGATAATACCCTTCTGCGAATGCCCTGATAATCTAATAAACTAATCCCTAACCTATGACTTGCCTCTGATCTCCTCTCACTCCAAATTAGTTAGACTTCAAGTAAAAGGGAATTTAGAGAAGGACAAATATGAAAAGCTGTTTCCATTAAGCTCCTAAAGCATTTTTAGCCAATTTAACAGAGCAGTTAATGAGAGCAGTAAAGGAGACCTTGGAGGGGCAGCGTAATGTCTTTAACCTCTCTGCTCTATTTTTCTTATCTCCACCACATCTGCTGAAGCAAACAAGCAAACAAGATGTGTTTCCAGTATGCACTTAACACTTTTAATGCTATAGTTGAAATAGGGGAGAAATGCCTTATTTTCGCGTTGATTTGAGTTGTAAGAGATGTGATATATATGACATGAACTACTCCCTCCACATACACACAGACAGATTTGTAAATGATAGATTTGGTTACTACTCAAAACTAGATCCACTCTACCAGCATTTTTTGGACAAAAAACAACGACAACAACAACAAAAAAGAGCTATTCTATTACAGTCCTGCAGTTAAACCTGTTATACAACAGTGAGGAGGTGGTTTGTATATCCTTTCTGGTTCTTCCTTTTTTATGAATTTCAAAGATTATTTCAAATTAAAATAACCTAAAGCATAAACGAGACTGGCATTGGTTACTTAGTCTTTAGAAATAGATGTAATTGTTATGGAGTTTCTTATTTTGTTATTAACAAAGCCCTAAAATATGGATTATGCTGCTTTAGGTATCTATCTTTATTCATCTCCTGGGTAAAAGTGAACTTTTAAACAGCACTTTTCCTTCTTATTTTTAAAATGTAATACTTAAAATGTCTGCCCTTTGAAAAACAGTCCCTTTCATCTCTACGCTGAAGTATTGCACTTTATTTTGTTCTGTTGGGGTTTCTTTATAGCATGAAGAAAGAGAAGAAAAATAGGCACATTCCAAAAATAATAACAGCAACAACAATAATGATAATAAATTATTTTTCATGAATATTGGAAAACTAGAATTAAGCAAGACTTGTAAAAACAAACATTGTAAGAATGTTTGAAAGAAGAAATATCACAAAACAGAGTTAGGATTTTTTTTTCAGTTTAGCAGAAATTAGGGAAAGTAGCTTGTCAGAGAAGTACAGTTGAAATTCATTACCACACATCACTGAATGACTTCTTTTCTCTTTCCAGGCTATTTTCTATTTGAATTGCAATTTCTGGGGATGATAGTTCTTTTTTTGCTGATATTTCTGCTCAGTGCTGTGATCTGAACTGGAGTCTCAAGGTGTTGCAGTAAGATAATTTGCAACAGGTAAAATGACAAACATCCGTCACTATCTCCAGCAGTATTTTCACATGGCTATCAGCAGAGCTATTGAAAACTGTCCCAACTGCTTGGCTTTTGAAGGTAGATTTAGCCCATCTGGACTGAATTTTTTACAATATTTTATATGATGATTTGTGTAAATCATACTATCATACAAAACTACACTATCGTATTAACTATTGGAGTAACTTCTGTCATTTTGCAAATCCAAAGTAATAAATGTCATCACAACTAAAAATGTAATTCACTTAATGGCATAACATTCTTTTAAAGTCACTAATACTCTGGATTGTATCCCTTTCTTGCTGTTATATTAGAACTGTGATATAAAAATGCACTGTTGACTTCACAGGAAAATATCATTAAAAGAGAGTGCTTTATCTCATTTATTCCTTTGACCGCTCCTTCCCAGCTGTACCTAGTCTACTATAGCTGTATTCTACCTCTCCTAAAGCAAAAGTAATTAATCTACTTTCAAGATTTGCAGAATCTCATATTTCAAAAAGAACCTGCTTTTGCTTAAAATGGCCTTATTGTCATTGTGTGGTTGAAAAATGATCTGAAACACTTTATCAAAGATCAAACAAACGCAAACTGCACTTACCCTTTGCTAGGCATTTGGCCTGGGCTGAGTCATCTCATCATATACTGGGCACCTGAGCTCAGTATGATCCCTGATCAGCACTGGAGTGTGGCACCCACAGGTTTAATTAGACTGCAACATGTTTGTATAACTGAGTTTGAGTTTAGCAATAGGTAGGTATTGTGATGGCCTTCCTCTTTTGTTGCTACGGTAAAGATTGGACTTTTAAAAAGCACAAAATAAATTAAGAGTAACCATGATAAAATAGAGGAGATGGTTGATGTGGAGCTTATGAAGTCTAATTTAAATCGGGAGCTTCTATTTGAGGTTTCAGACTCCAGTGTGAACGTAGTGCTGCGTCCCTTCACTACTGTCTTTCTACTGCCATATTTGGCTGAAATTCAATGGGATGATGACACAGCTCTAATAATGGAAAGTCATTAACCTGAGGAAATCTCCTTCAAACAAAACTAAGTGGGGCAATACAATAGCTAAAGCTTGCCAGGGTAAGTTTTCTCTGACTTCTTTTCAGGGAGCTGGAGCTCAGAGCAGTGGAATTTCTCCCTGAGGCAGAACACAGGAATTAAATGTTATTTTACAATCCTTTAACCAAAAGTCATTTCAAATCTGAGGACTTTTTGCAGGAGAGAAGGTAATGCTTCTCTCAAAGTAGGATTAGCCAAGGAAGAAGAAAAATGTCTGCATGAACAAGAGTGAGCAAGTGAGATATTAAAGAATATTCAAAAAAGGCTCCAAAGAACAACTACCACCGCGAATCACACAGTTTGGATAGAAAAGGCAAAAAGATTCTGACATATCAAAAAAAAAAAAAATGAAGTAAGGAAACGGGGCATGTTGGTTCATTATTTTGTCTAGTTCTCTATCCTTCCTATGCTAACTCAAGTAGAGGATAATTGTATTTAGAAATGCATATACATCTTCAGCATCTGTTAACTTTCGTCTGTCCTGTATCACTGAAGAGTAACATGTAAATCCAGCACGCTGCAGGCTAGATTTAAAGAATAGAGTGTGTTCAAATCACTGTGGTGTCTTGAAGCTTAGCACAGCGTAGAACAGGCTAGATGCCATTTAGCCCCATTTCTGTGAAGAGATAACAGATATCCATATTTTATCTAAGAATTGTGTCAGAGGTGCCAAGGATGGGACAAAGACCAGTAGACCAAGAGATCAAACTCGTGTATCTATCCTTGAGGTCCCAATACAACAATCTGGCTAGCATTCAGCTACAGCTAGCCCCATCAGAGCTAAAACAATAACAGAGGATAATAGGAGAAATATGTGTTCATAGTAGTAAGTGAACTTGCAGATTGCATTCTTCTTAAGTGCTTGGCCTCAGACCAGAACTTTTTCATTTAAATGATACATTGAAATGCCACTTTCCCCACTGCTGTTAGATAATAAACAAAAGCCTCATACTGGTATGCAAAGAGTGAGCAGTTTTAAAAATGGACACATGTTGAGGTTTCTTCTAAGATAGTTCCTTCAGAAATAAGAGTTTCACTTAACCAGAATTAGCTCCAAGTTGGCCTCAAGGTTGGATGCTGCCTTGAGCAACCTGGTCTAGTGGAGGGTGTCCCTGTCCTCCTTGCAATGGGTTGGAACTGGATGATCTTTAAGGTCCCTTCCAGCCCAAACCATTCTATGATCTTATGATTCTATGAAATTTTATGCAAAAGCTCCATTGAGCTTGCTTGTTTCCATCTTCTACAAAGATTTTTCCTACTCATTTGTGACTCCACTTCTCCATCTATTATTCCTTCTCAGTGATATGAGCTGGTTTAAAATCTTGTAATACAGATATCAACACCAAAGAGGACTCATCCATAGAGGAACGGAATGTGGAGCTAATCTTCAAAAAAAAACAAAGTGTCAGTGCTCCTCAGTCACATTAGTAATTTTTTTGTTTCTGAACCAGAAGCTTCTAATGTTTGTCTTAGCTTCTGGGCATTGAATGGATCAAAGAGGAGGGTTGGAGGGGACAACATTTAGCTGAGGGACTCGTGCTGGAGCACACAATCATCTGTTGATCAGTTGATCATCATATTCCCACTCACACCATTCATATTAAGGAGCTAAATATATGTGGCAGTGTTCACATTAGTCTAGCATTACCTGACTGTCTCTTGCTGCAAGGGACAACAGAAGTTGAAGTACTTCAAGAAGGAGGCACTTCTTACACATGCACAAGTTCTTACTATGTCCTTCCCACTTCTTTCTGCATTGTCTAAGTAGGGACATGCCTATGTGGTTATACTGTCATGTGCTGTGTGTAGATACTGAAGGACTCCACAGAGGCTGACAGAGCTGGTTGCTTCTGTGGCTGAACTGCTGAACCCAGGACAGTATGTCACGTATTTCTGCATGGCATAGCAGTCTGCCAGACAGGCAAGTTTCAGGGTAGTGCTCAGGCACCAACTTCATCTGCATGTGTAATAATGGACATAACATGCACATGAAGGGCTCAGAAAGCCCCCTCCTGGGACACAGATGTTCCCTCCCATTGCCCTCCTCAGCTCATACACCCCATCTTCAGATGTTTTCAGTGCTTGTGTAAAGGTAGGTGCTACAACATGGCACTGGAAATCTTTTCAATGCAGTAATGAATGCAATTAATTTTTAGGTTTCTAAAATTCTAAAGCAGATATCTGACTTAGTGACCTATATATTCATTAGTTCTTTTTTTTTGCTCTAGCGTCTAAACCATTTTAAGTGGTAATTCACTCTCATCTAATTCACTCGGTGTAGAAGAGAAGAGGCTTCCTATTCCATGTCCTTTGACCTACCTTTGATTTCTACTTCCAATTATATCTCATGCTTTGCAGTGGGTTTTGATTTATTTATGACATTTATTCTGTGATCTTTCTGTCTTTCTAACATTTAATGTCAGGGTAAAGTCTTTCATGGTGTTGGGAACTTGCAGTCTCAGACCTGATGTGAATTGAAGGCAGGGGAGGATGTGGTGAGAACAGTGGGAAGCGTCCTTCTCACTGAGCTGGTGATGGGGCCCTGCATTGCATACCATAGAAAAACAGGGGAAAGCCTGGCAAAAAGGGACTGCTTTGAGGTATCTAACAATGCCCTAGTGCCTATGAGGGAACATGAAAGAGATGGAGCTGGACTCCTCAGCAGTGCAGGGTAGGGGGGCAAAAGATAATGAGCACAATCTGCAACAGGGGAGGTTCAGGCTGGGTATAGGGAGAAACTGCTTCCCCATGAGGACATTAAGACAGTGGAGCAGGTGACTCCAGAGGCTGTGCCATTCCCATCCTTGGCAGGTTTCAAGCCCTGACTGAACCAACCCCTGGGTCCTCTGGGAACCCAGAGCTGACCCTACTTTGGACAGAGGATTATATTAGAGACCTCCTGAGGTCCATTCCAGCCTAAATAGCCTAAATAGATAGGCAGCACTATGATAGACAGGACATTTGCTTTCCCATCAAAAATACCAGGAATAATTCCTCCACTGGAGAAATCCAACATTGCAGCAGAGGAAAACTGGACATGGGCTGTGTGAGAGGCCTGAGGGATGCTGGTCCTCTCTTCTCAGGACTGTGTGAGTGTAAGGCTTGATTTGACCTATCCTTTCTTTGGTAGTCTCCCTTTCCTGCCATGGTCCCTGCTAGCACTGAAGCTGTGGCTGCCACTTGCAAGGGTGGGAATGGCCTGGAAACTGCTCTTTCTCCTCTCTCAGGAGAGCTGGCAACTTCCAGGAGAGAATCTCTTGCCCCTGTAGGGAGCAGAGGGGCTGTGGGCACTGTTGTCTTCAGAGACAGTGGCCACTGCCTTTGTCTCATCCTTCTGGGTCCCTGTGCTCCAGCCAGGGCTTGTCCAAACCCTAGCCAGGAGCAGAGCAGCTAGGGGCACCAAAGCAGACCCAGCCCTGAGTATATGGCACCTCCTTGGGAATGGGCTGAGGCTGGGACAGGTTATCGGTCCATAAGTGAGGATCAGCATCAGGCCTGGTGATGGGAAACAGTGTAACACACAGCCCTGGGATGGCCACCTGGGTGTTCTCAGGCTCCTGACTGGCAATGTGATCACTGTGTGCCGGGCTGTCAGTAAGTGACTGGTAACAAATAGTAGACAGAGAAGTAGTGGGATTTCTCCATTTCAGGTTAAAACCAGATATGGATCAGAGCCTTGCATATTTAGTATTGCATTATATCGTGAGCAAACATAGTGCCGGCTGTGGGCCAGGGAGTAATTTTCCAGCCATTTTTCCAGCTGCAGACTGGAGTGCCTTGAATGTAGTCTTTATACTCCTCTAACATTGGGCCCTGAAACAAAGACTATGTGTGCTCTACAAAGACGTTTTGTTATAACTACATGGATTGTGTTTACAATTGGGATTACAGTACATGGGAATCAAGGCACAAAAATATAAATGAGAAAACCTCTTTTTGATGATACTGGATAGCATAACCCCTGTAGGAAATGCCGTATACTTACATAATCATCATGTGGCTTACTGGGAATGTTGAAGGTATTAGTCTCATAAGGGTCGCAGCACATCTGCAGTTATACTCATGAGTCTGTTTCAATATGGTATAAAAAAAGCTATGCATGTTTAGAGCCACATTAATTTTAGAGTTGCCATAGAAATTGCTGGCATCTCAATATTTAATTTCATTTAATTTTGCAACAGACAAAATCCAGATTTCAAAACCTTCCTTAGAATGGAAATACTAAAATTCTTAGGAAAAAATGTTATTTTTAAAAAATAAAATCTGGATTTCATTGAAATGTTTTGTTTTGCTTATTCAAAGCATCACAATGGTTTGTGTTGATTCATTTTGACACTGAACTGCAGATCACGGCTATGCATTGCCTTAAGGGAGCTGTAGTACCAAACCTCATTCATTCCCACACTGTGAGCAGGGTCGCTGGCTTGACTCCATCTTCTGTAATGCTCTCTGAATCACAGGGCTTCCAAGATAAATCCTACAGTTTTGTTCAGAAAGACATTATGTGCATTGCAAGAAAGGGGTAATTTCAGCAAAAGCACATGAGGAAGTCCACAGCTATAGACCACAGAAAGCATAAAACATTAGGAGACAGTCACTATGTATTTGCTTATTCATGTCAACTCAAAAAATACCCCCAAACCCCAAACTAACCTTTAGAGTTATTCAGGCCACAAACACTTTCTGATTTGTATCCAACCACCCAAAATTGAAGTATTCCAGTTTAATTTTTATGAACTTTTTCTTTTTCAATAAAATTCTGCCACATAGGGTTCTTTAAAAAACACCCAATACAAAAAGTCAGGTGACAACAGAGGCTTGCAGCCATTACTTCTGTGTAGGACTTCTGACATGAAAATGGATGAAATGCTTTTAAATGCAGCAGTGCAAACTCCAGTGTTGGATAATTATCCTCCTCTTCTCCTGCCTCTCCCTATACTGCCTTTGGTGAGCCTTTTCAGTTGCTCAGTTGGAGGCTGCTATCTGCCATGGTGAAGGGGTGCCCTGGCCTATCTCAGTACAAGTGACTTCAAGTTCTTTATTTAAGGTATTTAGATAATTTAGATAATTTTAAGTGAAGCAGGTGAGAGAGCTTTTGATGGCAGGAGAGCTGACAGATAGCATGGTTGGTGAATTGCACGGAGAGGCAATGGTACAGAATGGGGTTTGAAACTTCTTCCACTGGCATGGGTGCCACTTTGGGTAAAACACTTGTAGTCGTATTTTACTGAAGTGCAAGGTGTATTTCTGCTGATTTTGTCCTCAGTTTTTGAAAGTTCTGTTTTTCTAGCTTATCACTAGGTACTCAAAAAAATAGGATTTTTTGAACAAAATATGTACTTGCACTGCAAAAAAGGACCAGTGGGAGCTGGGTGTGCGAGGCCATGGAACCTCAAGGAACCCATCACCAGAGGCACCAGGAGATGACAACTAGTGGAGGAGGCAACAGCAGCTCCTCTGGGGGTTCCCATCTTGGTGTCTTGGTTCCGGTGATGCCTATGGACACATGAGTGTGGAATGAGGTGTGTGGTGATCGCGTTCTTCGGGTGCCATAGGAGTTACCAAGAACACCTCAAGTGACTTCACCAGAGTTGCTGCTTTGGACTCGGTGTGCAAGTTCCACCGGCTGAGCCGGCCACCAAGCGCTTCTGCTGCCTTAAATCCTGGGGTCTCCCCTCATTTCTTGTAGGGAGAACAAGGCCTGTGGGGAGAAGGGGAAACAGCTTTGACCTGACTGGAGGAGATTGAGATGATGTCTTAGGAGGAAGTTCTTCCCTGTGAGGGTGATGGAACACTGGCACAGGGTGCCCAGAGAAGCTGTGGCTGTCCCATTCCTGACAGCGTACAAGGCCAGATTGAACAGGGCTTGGAGTAACTTGGTCTAGTGGAAGGTGTCCCTACCTGAGGCAGGGGGTTGGGACTGGATGAGCTTTAAGGTCTTTTCCAACCCAAACCATCGCTGTGATTCCATGAGAGGCTGCTCCAGGAGTTCAGGTGGGGGATGAGCAGGAGCACCTGTGGCAGGTACTGGAATCACTGGGAGGGAGTGGGAAAGACTGGGAGCAACGGCAGCAGTAGTGAGAGGACTGGGAGCACTGGGAGGGATTGGGAGTTGAGCATGGCTGCAAGCAGGAACACCTGCTGCAAGTACTGGGAACACTGGGGGGGACTGGGAGCACTGGGATATTGAAACCCTAGCAATATTTGGGGCCATGGTTGCCTATATTGGTCTGTACTGTTGCATACTGGTCCATACTTCTCCATACCGGGTATGTAAATTTGCTGATGACGTCAAGTTGGGTGGGAGTGTTGATCTGCTGGAGGGTAGGAAGCTCTGCAGAGAGATCTGGATAGGCTGGATCCATGGGCTGTGGCCGATGGGATGAGGTTCAACAAGGCAAAGTGCCACATCCTGCATTGGGCCACAGCAAGCCCCTACAATGCTCCAGGCTTGGGTAAGAGTGGCTGGAAACTGCTCATGGAAAAAGACCTGGGGGTGCTGATTGATAGAGCTGAATATGAGGAGCTTTTGCCCAGGCAGCCAAGAAGCCACCAGCATCCTGGCCTACATCAGCACGAGCGTGGCAGCAGGGCCAGGGCAGTAATTGTGTCCCTACACTGGGCACTGGTGAGGCCGTACCTCGAATCCTTTGTTCAGTTCTGGGCCCATTACTACAAGAGAATAGTGGCTAGAGTGGGGCCAGAGAAGGTCAACGGAGCTGGTGAAGGGCCTGGAGTACAAGTCTGATGAAGAATGGCTGAGGGACCTGTGAGGGGTTTAGTCTGGGGAAGAGAAGGCTCAGGGGGGACCTTATCGCTCTCTACAACTGCCTGACAGGAGGATGAAGCCAGAAGGGGGCTGGGCTCTGCTCCCAAGGAACAAGTGACAGGACAACAGGAAATGGCCTCAAGCTGCACCAAGGGAGGTTTAAATGGAGATTAGGAACAATTCCTTTCCCAAAGGGTGGTCAGGCATTGGAACAGGCTGCGCAGGGCAGTGGTGGAGTCACCATCCCTGGAAGTGTCCACAAACCATGTATACAAGACGCTCAGTCACGTGGGTTAGTGGTGGCCTTCTTGGCAGTGCTGGGGTAAATGTTGGACTTGATGATCTTAAAGGTCATTTCCAACTGGTTGATTCTATGATTCTATGTTGACACATAATGGCCTTCTGCAGGTATGTTGTAGGCTTTTTTGGTTTTGTGATATGAGTAAATCTGCTGTGCATGCCAATGTGACTGCCTTTACTATGTATAGCATATCAATATATGTATATTGATATTTAAAAGTTGCTAAGCATACTTAGTGCAGTGGGCTTTCATGAGTATCCAGACCCCCTGTAAATTGGGTTGTTTCCATTGGTGGACAAACATGGAGTTAGGAGAGAAGCTTCAGGAGTCTGAGGCTACATAAACTGAATGGGGAGCTCACATGCAAAGTGAAAATCTCCAGTTCCCAAAGCAGAAGAGGTTTCCCATTTTGAATTAAAATCAGTCTGCAGATGCTGACTACATTTTCTGAATATGTTTCATTAAAAACTTTTTTTTTTATATATATAATAATATTTTGGAAAGCATGCATATCAACTACTTTTACAGAATCAGGCTCTTGAATAATGAAGAAACCTGCCCTTTAAATCGCTAAATGTTATTTTCTGTCACAGAATAGAGTTCTGGTAAGCATAGCTATTCAGGTGATCTCTTGGAATTTGGAGGACTGCATAATCCAAATATTTATTAGTGTGCTGCTGTCAAATGAAAATATTCCTTATATGGGTAAGACATCTACAAGAACTGTATACTTTTAATAACTACAGTACTCACTTTGACAAATACCAGTTACGTTTGAATATGAGTTTGCAGACCCACCAGGCTATCTAGAGCCTTTCAAGGTATCCACCCTAGCTAGTAGCTGGTAGGGGTGAAGAAGCAGATTTCCTTCATGTCTCAATTTGGCTTAAAAAAAAAACCCAAAAAACAACAGCAAAAAAAATTTCAACATCAGATGATTTAGACTCATTAGCTGATAAAGTAAGTACACCATGCAATCAAATTCTGGGCATTTTAGTATTCTTTTGTGTGTGTCATGTAACAGTTGACCCTATTTTTCCTTTGTGGTCTTTCCTTTCCTTTCCTTTTATTTTTTAGTTCAAACCTGAACTGTTACTGAGTGCATAAAACTGTATAGCTGGAAATGTTGTTGCCTTTGTACACTGCGGGATGTTTCTGTCATTAGAGCAATGACTTGGGATTGGGGGAGTGCCACAGGCTTATTGCTTACTAGGGGAAATCTGTTGCATGGCTTCATCCTGCCCAGCATGTTGTAGCTTCCTCTTCTTCTCTTGTCTGTCCTGGATATAAGCTGTTTGAGGGGTGTCTTTGACTGAATAGTTGGACAAGATATAGCATGATGCAATCTACATATTTTATGGAACCTCCAGGAACATAATTATGTAAACAAGACTGTTTTATATGAATCAGGATTCTATCATTTAGCGATTTACTGGCACATCCCACTGGGTGGCTGAAATGCAATTTTCCTCATGCCATATGCATGCTGCGGAGTCACTGTGACAAATTTTTCAGGATCTGGAGCTTTTCCCCTCCAGAGAAGAAATACTGAGGTAAAATGAAGGCCAGTAAATGCTTAATTACTGATACTAAACCATCTTTCATAGATATACTGTGAACATGAAACATATTGGATGGAGCTGCTGTCTGGCGCACTTTCATAATATGTGAAACTGGTAAATCAGAAACAGATGGGAGTATTGGAGTGGGAGAATTGCTCTGTTCCCTAATTAACTTGATAACAATGCAGAAGAATAGCAATATTTGGGGTTTGTGGAAGTCCATTGGTTTGATATTCTCCCAGATAAAAGATGGATAGCTAGGACATGAAAATCAGTAACCAGGCTATATATACATTATTATATTACCCACTCATATTTATCAAAGAGAAGTTTATGACAGCTGTCTTTATGGTTCTCTTCTCCTTCGTTATTTCTTGAACCATCAGGTATTCAGCTCTAAAGCACTGTATAATGTGATTTTGCATATCAGCACAATGCCAGACATAGAGCTGGAGGAAACTATACTTTTTGTAATGATTTACTAAAAAAGATAGTTTCCTGAAAAAAGTTATGAGTTGAAGGTGAATCAGATCAGCATTTCTAATGATTAGAAATTGGTCTAAAACAACAACACAGTTGAATGTCCTTTTGGACCATCTTATTCTTCATCTGGGACAGCTGGATTTGAATCCTTTTTTGTGACTTTAAAACCACACCTCTGGATTATTCAGCTGTGTAAACATGTGTGTACAAACTTTTATTGTCCTGTGGTTACAATTCTGCTTTATGTACATGGTTAGATGTACAGCTGACCAGGAACTAGAAGCCCAGCGTCTCACACCTTGCATAGTCCTTCAGCTAGAACAGAACTAGCAGCCTAGAGTTTCCTTATATGACTTGTGGCCACATTACCTTAAGACACCTGCCAGTAGCCTAAATTCTTATTCTTACCCATTTTTGGCTGGAAAGGCTAAGCATGATCAAAAGACAAAAATAGAAGGGAAGCAATCAGCATATATCCCATGGCTGAGTGGTTAAAATCCTTGTCTGGGAGGTAAGAGATGTGAATTCAAACCACTGCTGCAGGCAGGGAATAAGATGAAGGTGGATTTCTTGAGCCCTAGGCAAAAAGTCTTAAAATCACTGAATTACAGAACAAAATCGCAGCTATTGTCCAACAGCCTTCTAAACTTAAAACTTCTGCTCTGTCGTCTTCCTTACAAATGCCTGTCAAAACCAATAAGGTGGGGTTTTTTTTTGATTGCATGGAAAACCTTCAAGTGATCAATCCACCTTCTGTTTTTTTGCTTTATTTGGCAAGAAGAAGGAAACTGTTAATTCATTTTGCTCCAAACCAAAATACTTTATTTATGTTTTCTTCTGACTTTAAATCAAAAAATCAAAATATTCTAACAGTCAAAACCTTAGCAAACAGGAAAGTGTGAGTTAAGTACCATTCCTCTTTCTAAAGGGCTTCCTCTGGACAAACTGCTAAGTAAGACCACACGAAAGTAAGATTTCTGCTCTTGGCATGATGTCTAAGGAGACTCTGTGATGCATAAATCAAGCTTTCTGAAAACAGGGCAAGCAGCACAGGGAGTCCAGGAGCTCCATTTCAGCCCTCCGAAGCCAAATGCGTTGGGCATTGTTGAGCCACAACTAGAAATCTGATATCCCCTGCTAGCTGCAGGAAATGGGTAATACTACACTTATGAAGTCCAGGCATATTTTTCCTGAGTCATGATTATGGTAAATGCTTTTACTGGGTAAAAGTGGAAAAACAAAGCTGTGAGGGGAAAGGGAAAGGATTCTCTACTTCATTAAAAAAAAAAAAAAAAAATAGTATTCATGCTCTGGACAAAGGAAGAGAGTTGTTGCTTTCTACGCTGCTTCTCTCCCCACCCTCAGAATAATTTACAAATTGGTTTCAAGTGAATCCTTCTATTTGGAAGTGGTTTCATGGCACTATAGCAATTACGGTATTTCAAGTATTTGATAACTGCAGTCTATGGAGTAATGGCTGATAATCTCTGACAAGGTCTTTAGCATCGTATGCTCGGAACTAACCCTACAATGGAAGAAGGCTCGGCAGGCAGCTGACTGATGTGCTCACTGAAGCTCAGAGGACAATTTAGGGAGTGACCACATCTATTATATGCACAGCTGAACTCAACACAAAGGTGACTGGACCATGGCCTCTGTTTGTGATAAAGGCGCTGTATCAGTTGAGTGGATCAGCTGATACACTGAGTTTTCCTGGAGTTAATTAAAAAGAGTGCAAATGTCTTTCTGAGTTAGTGAGACCAGTATGGGGAAAGTGTATACATGGCTTAGCAGAGTGTAAAAACTGAGCTGTCAACAAAATGAACTTCAAAGACAACAATGTATTTGAACTGGCCTTAACCTTTGTATTCCTTTCCAGTGACTGGGGATGCCCAACATCATGAAAGTGAGCGCAGAGAGATTGGAGATGGCATCATATGTGTATTGTGATCCAATTGTGTGTTGCAGTTGCTATATTGTGCTTGTATTCTGATTTCAGCACATTGCTGTATCACTGTTAAACTCCTGTGTAATATCTTCAGATATGTAAATGTGGTATTAAACATTTAACCCTCTTTGTGCAGAATATGGAAAAGAACCTGGTCAGAGAATATTGCACGCTGACACTGGTTCTGGGTTCTCCTCCTTATTTTTCACAGCTAAATCAAACTTGCAAAACCTGAAAAGCCTGTTTTCTGTTTTCCCAATATTATGTTCTCAAGGAATCTACTAAGGCAGGCAGAAAAATGTTTGCAATGAGAAGTGGAAGTGTGCACTATACCAACTTTGCATAAAGATGTGATCCAGTCTAGGAGAAGTTCTAAAATTATGATTATTACAGCTAATCTATTATCCTGCCTGAGGTTGCATCACAGTTGCATCTTTGAGAAGAAGCAGAACCTTCCTCAATGATCATCCAGCTTCTTCCTGGAGTGAAAGCTACCCTACTGGAGGAAGTATGGGATGGAGGGGCAGCAATGGAATGGGAGCTCTTCTTCACCTAATTGCTGTTGACATGCCCATCCACGCGAGAATTGATGTAACCTTTGTTTGCCTGAGAAATTTTTATGGCTATACTAATGAACATAAATGACTGCACGTTTTTAAAATCTTGGCATTTCTTTTGCGTCAGTAACTTCCTGAATCAATTATTTCTTCTTCACTCATGTTATACTTGAGATTTTAAAACTGAGCTTTTGGAGTAAGGATATGAAAAGCTCAAGTACTGATTTTTGTGAGTTCTTATGATGCAGTATTGGGGAAGTAAATGATACGTCACACTTTTATAATTAATCATTAAATATTAACATTCTTTTGTTTTAATTACTTTCTTGATCAGTTGCTGTGTATCTCTTTTTGAATGCATTTGAAATGTATTTTCAGACGTATTGATCAGATCTTTTTTTCTCTTGTCCTTTTGGACAGAAGACATCTGCTGAGTTCTGAGCTTAGAGATTCTCGGTTCATATAACATCTTGGTTATTGGTTTACTCAAAAGTATGCCTGTTTCTCAGTCTGTAGATGAGGACAACAATTTTCTCCTTTACAATTTAAAAGGATCAATTAACATTTGAAGGTACAAACTGTGTAGGAGAGAAAAGTATTATTATTTGGATGTCTTTTAAATATTATTGCTCACCAGAGGTAATTAGAAAATGATGCACCCAGACCTGTGCTGAACTGTTTCTGAACAAATCTCTAAAAGAAACAGAGTTCTGCTTTTCTTCCAACAGGTTATGACTTACAGACAGTTTTGTATAATGCAGGAAGTATTTTAAAGTTAGAAAAACTTAATACCTTTATAAACACTATAATTTCTTTGACATATTACAGTCAAAAGGTTTCAAAAAAGACTTTATCCTAGAGAATTAAGTGAAATTAAGCTGAAGCTGGAAATGGTGCTAGGATCCCTACTGGAAAATAATGATCTATAATTGTATTTCAAAAACTATTTCCTGCAGGGCCATATTTTAAATCACTGAAAATCTTATTAGTATATACTTTGGTGTATCTGAGATTGAAATAACCGTGTGCAAAAAGTGATTACAACACCCTGCCTTCTGATTTTTTAATTACTACTGTTTTTTAACAATTCCTGACCATTTTTAGCATACTACAAGCTTAGTTACACTGCATTGCCACATTATTCTCTGCAGATTCATATTCCTTTAATGGTCTTCCAAAGTCCAAGAGGCAACATCGGCAATATTTATGTTATGTGGTGGTCACATCTGTTAAAGGAAGCATTTCAGCTACCACACTTACTTTGTGGCAAGAATGACACTCAAATTACTGTGCAAACCCAAGATATAGTATAAAATAAATGTATTCAATAAGCAAATGAAATACACAGAGGCCTACATGCAGGGATTTGACATTCTAGGATCCCTCACCCCCACTTTATTTTCTGAACCTGTTGAATCAGACAAAGTTTAAAGTAATGTTAAGTAAGTCTTTAAGGCTTGGCAATGCTAAATCCTGAAAACTTAGTCTAATGTCAAGCTACTTGCAGTCAGCCCTCACCAAAATTGATTTTTCCTGAACTACTCATTTACAATGCTAGCTGGCCACCAATCAGCATATATGTAATACATTCTGTATTGACATCATATGGCTGATATGGAGCTCAGCATTATTTTCAAGGCAAACTTGGAAAACTTCCCAAATAATGTCGTAACACCACTGAAAAGAAATAGCTATCCAGCATAAAATAGCTTTTACTTGGTTGTGGAAATATTTTGCAAACGTTATGCTGAAGAATGGATGTATCTACTATAAAATTCTAAACAATGTTGCTGCAGTGCTGTACACACCTTGGCATGCCTTTTACAGCCCCAGGATCCCTGCAGCTATAGGCTTTGTAGCCTTCTGACCCCCAACCGTAACCCTAAGTATAATACTATCTGAATTATATCTTGGAGCTGAGGCTGAGGTCCCCAGCACCAACAGGTGGCCTATGAGAAAGATGTCCAACAACAAATGTTGGTGCAGTGTCGTACTACCATATGCTACTACTTGCAGCCCCAGTGTCCTTGGACTTGTGAGCTTTGTGGCTCTCTGAACCCTAAACCTAATGCTAACCCTAATCCTTATAGCACCGTTAATACTGAGGCTGCAGTCTCCAGTACAGTTGGTTTTCCAGATGAGAAAGGTGTGCAAGGAGCAATGTTGATGTAGTGCTGTGCTCCTGTTGCATGACTTTTCCAGCTCCATTGTCCCTGGACCTGTAGACTTTGTGAATCCCTTAACCCTAACCCTAACTTGAATGGCCTATGGAACTGAGGCTCACATCTACAGCACCATGGGTGTCACACATGAGAAAGGAGTGCAAAGACCAATGTTGGTGCAGTGCTGCACTCATCTTGGCATGCCTTTTGCAGCCCCAATGTCTCTCAACCTGTAGGCTTTGTGGGTCTCTGAACCCTAACCCTGACCCTAAACCTAATTTTTATGACATCAGAATACTGTGGATGTGGTCTCCAGTACAATCAGTGTTCCAGATGATAAAGGTGTGTAAGGAGGAATGTTGTTGCAGTGCCGTACTCATCTTGACATGCCTTTTGCAGCCACAATGTCTCTGGAACAGTAGGCTTTGTGGCTCTCTGAACCCTAACCCTAACCCTAATCTTTATGACACTATAATACAGTACCATGTGTGTCCCTCCTGAGAATGGTGTATAAGAACCAATGTAGGTGCAGTACCATAATCATCTTGGTATGCCTTTTGCAGCCCAGATGTTTCTGAGCCTGAAGGCTTTGTGGCTCTCTGAACCCTAACCCTATCTGATTTTCATCTTGGAGCTGAGGATGAGGTCCCAAGCACCACAGAAGGCCAATGAGAAAGATATCCAAGGACCAGGGTTGTTTCAGCGCCGTGCTCATCTTGGTATGCCTTTTACAGCCCCAGTACACCTGGACCTGCGGGCTTTGTGGCTGTCTGAACCCTAACCCTAACTCTAACCCTAATCTTTATGGCACAATAATATTGAAGCTATAGGCTCCAGCACAGCAGGTTTTCCAGATGAGAAAAGTGTGCAAGGAGCAATGTTGATGCAGTGGCATGCTACCACTGGCGTGACTTTTCCAGTCACAGTATCGCTGGACCCTTAGGCTTTGTGGCTCCATGAACTCTAATCCTAACATGAATGGCCTGTGGAACTGAGGTTTATGTCTCCAGCACCATGGGTGTCCCATACGAGAAAGGTGTGCAATGACCAATGTTGGTGCACTGCCATACTCATCTTGGCATGCCTTTTGCAGCCCCAGTGACTCTGGACTTGCAGGCTTTATGGCTCTCTGAACCCTAACCCTAACCCTAACCCTAACCCTAATCTTTATGACACCATAATACTGAGGATCACGTCTCCAGTACCATGTGTGCTCCTCCTGAGAATGGTATATAAGGACCAATGTTGGTGCAGTGCCGTACTCATCTTGGAATGTCTTGCAGCTCCAGTGTCTCTGAACCTGCAGTCTTAGTGGCTCTCTGAACCCTAACCGTAACCCTACCCCTAACCCTACCTGAGTTTCATCCTGGTGCTGAGGCCGAGGTCATCAGCACCACAGGTGGCCAAGGGTAAAGATGTCCAAAGACCAATGTTAGTGCAGCGCCATACTCATCTTGGCATGCCTTTTACAGCCGCAGTATCCCTGGACCTGTAGGCTTTGTGGCTCTCTGAACCCTAACGCTAATGTCAGCCCCATCTGAATGACATCTTGGAGCAGATGTTGAGGTCTTGAGGTCTTCAGCACCACTGGTGGCCAATGTGAAAGATGTCCAAATTCCAATGTTGTTTCAGCATTGTACTTGTCTTGGCATGCCTTTTACAGCCACAGTATCCCTGAACCTGTGGGCTTTATTACTCTCTGAACCCTAAACTTAACACTTACCCTAATCTTTATGACACCGTAATACTGACACTGTGGTCTTCAGAGCAGTCTTTTTTCCAGATGAGAGAGGTGTGCAACGAGCGATGTTGATGCAGTGCCATGCCCCCCCTGGCATGACTTTTTGAGCTCCATTGTCCCTGAATCTTTAGGCTGTTTGGCTTTATGAACAGTAACACCAGCCTGAATGGCATATGCAACTGACGCTGACGTCTCTAGCACCATATACGTCCCACATGTGCAAGGACCAATGTTGGTGCAGTGCTATACTCATCTTCACATGCCTTTTTCAGTCCTACTACCCCTGGACCTTTAGGCTTTGTGGCCATCTAGAAGTGACTGAAGTGAAATCTGAGAATCACTCAGAACTGAATTTCTAGCTTTATTTCTAAGTGTGTGTAAGACAACACCCATTTCCTTGGAAAGGCCCACAGGCTGGGTGAGAGTTTCTATGTGTTTTGACCAGAGTCAAGAGATGAGGTTGTACCAGAGCACAAAGCTATCCCACAGGGTAGATATAATGCCACTTTGCCTCAAGGGACTACAGAGAAGCATGGCCAGCATGGTTCAGCATTTGATTCTTGTCTTTCACCAGTATGTGACACACTACAATGGAAATAGTCTGTTATCTATCTCCAGGGAAGATAGACCTTATTGAGAACAAATGATCTGAATCTGAGTTAGGTCCAACAAGCTGTACTGGATATATCAGTTTTCTAAGTGCATGTTTTTATGTGAAGTGTTTATAAACGGCAGTCTTTCACACCAATCCTAATTTTACATGATGGCACATTAAAGATTTTCTCCGGGCTCTGTATTATTTGTATTCCCTAAAGGTTTAACAAGTTTGTGAGAGTCTCTCTTTGCCTGGAATCATAATCGTTTTTTTCCCAGAATAATGAAGCTGTTTCACAATCAAGGGCAGACATGAGGCCAATAAGATAACATTTTCCACATACTTCACATTCCAGCATCTTGGAAGGGAGCTGTTAGACATGGCTTCTTAAAAGCAGCTGGAGGTTTTAATTAAAATACTCTGAATATGGTTCTAAGTCTCAGACAGTCTATTTCTTGAAACAATGAGTAATACTGATGTGTTGACAGAATATGGCCATACAAATCCATTAGCAAAAGTCAACACCTGCTCAATAGGAAGCAAGAAACTCTTTTTTGCAGCTGCAGAAGTAAAAAAACCACAAACAACCAGAGCAAACAAAAAACCTCCACCCAACAACCCAATGAAAAACATAAAAGTTAGAAACACTTTATTTTCCAATAAGAAATTTAAGTGTCAATTTCTTTTTTACTTGCTTTTGCCCAGCTTAAAACAAAACTTTCCAAGGAGTAGAAGTTCATATACAAATTCCTTGTCTCCTCATGCTGTCATTCATCTATTAATCTGGCCTTTTTTTTTGATTTTAAACAAAAGCGAGAAATCGCCTCATCATCCATGAACAAACAAAGCAAACTAGTGTTGGATCTCTTTAGTGTAGAAAGGTAGAACTTTGTGAACCATAAGGTTTTTCCTATTAGCCATAAGATTCTGCATCTCAAAGAGCCTGCGTACTGGCAATACTAGCAATTCAGAGAAAGAGTTTCTATTCCCTCCAGAATGCACTAGAGAAGAACACTGGTCATTCCATTTGTGCATAGCCAGTGACCACTTTAAAGCATCCCTTTTCAAGCTTTATTGGAATGGCTTATGAACTTACTGTGTGCTTCATGACTCTATTCTTTTAAACCTTCCATATTCTTATGGTATGTGATGATCTCACATATATGCAGATCTGCATCCATTCAGATTTGATACTGCAGGCAAAATACAATGAAATTGCGTGACCTTGCTTCTCCTTCATCTCTATAATGCCAAACTATTTACAGTTCTGCCTTTGGTGCAACTGAAATCTGTCATATGGGGCCCATTCTTCTTTATAGGATGTGTTATATTTTAGTATGGGGATTTGGCTCAGTGAGGTAGTTAGGCTTTTACCGTGGTTTTTCTTTTCCTGTTTTTTAATGGTGGTATGTGTTTACCTTAGAGAGAGCAAGGCCAAAAAGAAGAAATGCGTGCTTTGCTGTGGTCAGTTGTTAAGTTCCTGAGGAAGTTCATTTCATGGTCTGTGTGTTATCTCCAGGAGACCTCTCCCCTGCAGAGAGGAAGGTGTTACCCTCTGCTACAAAATTCCTTTCTGCTTAAGCCCTGATGTTAGCTGCAGTTCTCACCCCAGAGTTTTAACTGAGCTTTTGGATTTGCTCAACTTGAGCCACCAAGTGCCTTGAGGGTTTTGCTGTTGCATAGATTGTGGGAAGTTGATGTCAAAAGCTGGTGCAAGCTTGGTCCAGCCCATCTAGCCTGTGCTGCTGAGGAGAAAGTTCTCTATTAACAGCAGTCTTCTACAATTTATCATCAGTGGATGCCTTTTCAACAAGTAGCAGAATTCCAGCAAAACACAATGAAACAGTTTTACCAAACTGCTAAAAAGCAGGCTTCTTGTATTTTTCTCAAATCTCAAAACCTCTTGAATACTTTAATGCTTTTGAGTAATAAAACAGGGCAGAGATCTTGCATAACACCTTTCTGCAAAAACATTAAAGCTAGGATCTGATTGAATGAGTCAATACAGTGCCAACTTGGGCTAAATCTAACCACAAACAGAACTGAGCTCCTTGGATCAGTGGCTGTCTCCAGCTGTATACCAGGTAACTCATGACACTCAAGATTTTTCTGGGGATAGCATGGGGAAGAGAAAGACTCTTTTTGCAAAAATGACATATTCATGGGAATTAAGAGACCTTACTTTCTAGGTCATTGTCTTTGACTCCAAAGCAATTGAATCTGAGGTTTCCAGACAAGATTCATAGCCACCTGGGCAAAGGGAAGACTATTAGCCACTGGGCAATCAAGAACAAAAGAGTGCAGGAGTCAAAGAGTAAAGAAAATGTAAACCTGCTTTTGCAGTCTGATGAGGAAGCTATTTCCTGTTGAAAGTCAGTCCTGCAGTTGGGTTAATACTTGCTTAGCTTCAGAGTTGAATGCTTCTGAGCGGGGGTAGACCCAAAGTGAGTCAGCTCCTTGGCTCAAAGCAGTGGTTGAATTTTACATGCTTCTGGGGGTTAAGCGCTACTTCACATGGGTTACCTAAGGTTTTCAGGAGAGGTAGTGAACTGAATATAAGCTCCCACTGTCAAAAATGGCTAGTCCTGCTCTCATCTTAACAATCCTTCTACTTCCCTTGTCTTGAATCTCACTGGACCTCCTGTGAGTGGAGTTAACTCATCAGCTCCCTCTTTTCATCCAATATTATCCACCTGGATAAGTTTGTACTGAGATAATAAAGTAGATTGTCTTATGGAAGGTCCCTTGATCAACAAAGCTGCTATGAATAAGGTGGGACCATGTAGCTGAAAGGGAGGGAGAGGAAAGGAAAAAAGAGAGAATTTGGAGGGAGAGTACATTTACCTATTTCAGAGCCACTGCATACATTGCATAGCTAGGGTAACCACAACCTAAGGTACAGGCTTGAACATTTTAGGCAGGTAACAAACAGCACAAGGCAAGCAGTGATGGTCTTTCCCCTGCCTTCTAGTCTGGCCTTTCCAGCGCTCTTCCCTTGTGCTGGCAACATGCATGTACCCACAAAGCAAACTGGAGGAACTGCTGGGCTGAAAACTGACTAGATAGCAAAAGGTTATTTTTTAGCTGATTATCACAGATAGATAGTAACTAAGGAGCAGTAATCATATACAAAGATGATACACTCCCACTAAGAGAAACGGTGCCCAACCACAGTGCCTCAAAAGTGAATGGTGAACACTGTATATTCAAAAGCAAACAAGTTCTCATCAGTCTGAAGCCAATTCATTCTGATGCAACTTTGTCCACTGCATACAAGACCAGAGAGGGATTAAGAATACTCTGTGCATACCAGGCCACTGCAGTTTTCTCTCCAAGGGGAAAGCAAGGAGGTAGAACTTGCTTGAGCATACTTGCTAGAGCTTGCTTGAGTATACTTGCTGTATTTATTTCCTGTGGACTACTTCCAAATGGGGCACAATATATCCCCTTTTCAAGAGGTTGTGCATAATAGTTTTCTCCCAGAGCCTATAAGTACTTTTGTCTGTTATAGACACAAGGTCTCTGCCCTCCGTTTGTTATTTCTTATGAGGGCATACAAAAGACATTTCAGCTCTTTGATTTCCATATCATAGAATATAGAATAGTTCCATAGATGGAAGACCATCTAGTCCAACCCCACTGTCATGGGAAGGGACACCTCCCACTAGATCAGCTTGCTCAAAGCCCCATGCAACCTGGCCTTGAACACTACCAGGAATGGGGCAATCACAGTTCTCTGAGCAACCTGTTCCAGTGTCTCACCACCCTCACAGTAAAGAGTTTCTTCCTGATACTTAATCCAAGTCTACTCTCTTTCAATTTAAAGCCATTCCTCCTTGTCCTATCCCTACATGCCCTTGTAAAAAAAAGTCCCTCCCAAGCTAATAATGTCACCTTTTATAATTTGCTTTGTCTTCTTCCATTCACTCACTGTAAATTGGTGGGCTCTGGGGCTCTGGGAACAGAGACTTCTTGTACCTGTGCAACAGGTGTAGCCCAACAGGCTCCCTCTGACACAGGCACATATTCTGTATGGCTGTTGGCACCACGGGTGATACTGGCAGCCACTCCAGTTACCTATTCCAGCTCTTGCTGCTGATTTTTGGCCATCCTGTGTGCAGAGTCACTGTTGTCCCTCACTGTTGGGCACAAGAATGGATACAGTATAAGCTGGGGCATGTTTTGGAGTTGGGAATTCCTTGGCTACTGCTGTGTGGGCTATTTTCTGTCTGCTACACATTGCATGAGGTCAACTGATATTTAAAATGTGAAACCATCCCAGAATCTTGAATTTAAACTCACACAGAATCACAGAATCACAGAACATTAGGAATTGGAAGGGACCTCAAAAGATCATCTAGTCCAATCCCCCCGCCGGAGCAGGAACACCTAGATGAGGTTACACAGGAAGGCATCCAGGCGAGTTTTGAATGTCTCCAGAGAAGGAGACTCCACAACCTCCCTGGGCAGCCTGTTCCAGTGTTCTGTCACCCTCACTGAGAAGAAGTTTCTTCTCAAGTTTAAGTGGAACCTCTTGTGTTCCAGTTTGTACCCATTACCCCTCATCTTACCATTGGTTGCCACTGGGAAGAGCCTGGCTCCATCCTCGTGACACTCACCTTTTATATATTTATAAACATTAATGAGGTCACCCCTCAGTCTCCTCTTTTCCAAACTAAAGAGACCCAGCTCCCTCAGCCTTTCCTCATAAAGGAGATGCTCCACTCCCTTAATCATCTTAGTTGCCCTGCACTGGACTCTCTCCAGCAGGTCCCTGTCCTTCTTGAACTGAGGGGCCCAGAACTGGACACAATATTCCAGATGTGGTCTCACCAGGGCAAACTCCTACAAGTCTTGAGAACTTTTACTGAGCTAGCTTAGTTTTCTTCTGGGATTCTGTCACTCAGGTTGAAAGGGCCTTTAAAACAGAGTTTCCATTTTAGTTCTCTTGTGAATAGTAATGTGTTTTCATAAAAACATTGACAAGATAACCATAGCTGCTAATTGTCATAGACTCAGGCTGTCATGACCCAAAATCACACTGAAAGCACATAGAAGCTTTCAGAACTTCTAAGTATGAGCTGAGCCTCTTACTCTGAAGCATCTTGTAACCCAAACACTGAGTCTTTGACAAGAGATATACTCATTATGTTAGACTAAATCGGAACACATTCTACATTACCTTCCTATAAGTTATATTAAAACAGTGTCTTTCATTTCTGGTTGGTATTAAACCTTAATTACAATATGAAGAAGAACATTTAGAACTGCCTTATGTTATTTGCTCAGCTGTTCTTAAAAGTTCACATAACCAAATGAATCTTCACTTACATTGTATCTCTTTATTTCTGCTTAAGGATTTTGCACTTTTCCTGCAATTTTGTCATTTCTGGTCCAAATATTTTATTCCAATTCCACCAAAAAGAACCCATATTTGCAAGAACTCAGTTGCAACAATTCAGTCCAGTTCAGAGCTGATTTGACAGGGTGTGCAGGTCATGTTACATTTCTCTTCCTTTCACTACACAGGCATAACAGCTGGAATCACGTTTCTTGTGTGTATGCTATCAATTGCAAATGTAAAATCCGCTTTCTGTGAATATTAAGCAGCATTTATTTGTAGTTTGGCATTCTGACAAGCGTTTCCGCTGTGACCTCATTTGCTAGATTTCTGGGGAAAGGTAATACATATGGGATGCTGAATATACTGCTGTGGAACCAGCCATCAACCCTCATGGGAGCTTTTATTCTGAGTTATTTATCCAAACAAAATTCACAGGGAGCAGAAAATCACTACCTGGAAAGTTGCACCATTGCCTCATTTAGACGAACTGAGAGTTCACTGAAGCTTGACTTCTGTATAATTGAAATTATCTTGCCACAAAGAAGCCTATGAAGTTCATTAAAAGGAGATTGACACAGGTTCCTATCAAATATTTTAGCCTTTTTTTCTTCAGGTGGTTTTTAATGAAAGTGGGAAATAGGAAAGAAGGAAATCTTCTCCCCAGAGGTACATGCTGTAAATAAAAATTGCTGTTGCTCACGTAGGGGAAGGATCTTTAAGTGCAGTTTTTGTCACAAAACTGAAGCTTCTGGAACATTCAAAGTAGCATTTTTCATTAAATGGAATAAACTTATCCAATGTAACTTCTGGTTTTGCTATAGTTATTTTTTTATTATGTCAAATGGTGATAAACAGTCAAGTAAAATGTGGCTAGCAAGGGAACAATACCTCATTTGTTGCTTTGCAATGCAGCAGAGAACAGTAATTAGAAGAAAGGCGAAAAGCAAGCCAGTGTATCCAGCCTACTTGTGTGAGCAGCATGTTGAGAAAGCCAGTGTGCCAGGGTTCCTCTACCTTTTGATCTTCCAATTATGACAATGTAGTCTTGCACTTTGAAACTTGTTATCAGAATAAACACCATTTATAGTTCAGCTAGGGGTTCAGGTAGCATAGGAAAACAGCCTGCCATTCCATTTGCATGTCTAGGAATGCCAAAACTCAATAAGTAGTTGTTTTCAAGACTCTGGTTGTTGGTTTGCACCAAACCTCAGTGAAAAGTGCAAGTGGAAAGGTGCAGCCCTTATCCTTTAAGATGGTGTAATGGAAAGGTTACAAAATCATCATGGAACAAAGCAGCAGAGACCACTGTGTTCTCTGCCTCAACACAGAAACACACAGTCCAAAGCAATGACATCTCTACAGTATATGGTGTTTTGGTGGCTGCTGTTTAATGATGATTCATGATTAAATGGAAAGGAAGGAAAGTAAGTTAAGGAGCAGACATGTTAAGAGAGAGAAGGCAGCATCAGTGGATGCAGAAAACATGGCCTGGAAGAATCACCAAGAGAAAGATGCAGAGAGCTTTGGACAAAGCACAGACTGCAAAAGGGCCTTGGCACAGCAAGGAAAGAGATGGTCTTTTGTTCTTCGACTCCAGCTGTCTTCAAGGAAACTTAGCCTTATGTTTTTCTTGTAAATAAGTAGAATTTTATCACAGATATGGGATCCTTATATTCTCCTAATCCAGTCAAAGCTAACTAACCTTGCAGGTCTGGTGGTTAACAATATTATTACTGTCTGGGTTAAAAAAGTTGCAGCCAGGAGGAAACTATTCTTTCCCACATGTAAAGACATTTTAAACCAGGAAAAATGCAGATTCATTTCTGAGTAGTATTAAAACCCAATATTTTGGTGTCTGCCTAAGAGCAGTCACTGTTGACAGTGCGTTGTAAGGGCAAACAGTGCAGTGCCTGACCATGTTCAGGTTTACTCCCTCTCCCATATATATATTCCCCTTCAGCTTTGCCATGAGTGCAAAAGCTCTCTACATTCTTTCTGCTGACCCTCTCCAAGACCCAGACATGGGGTATAAAAGGTCCTTTCTAGTGTGAGAATCAAGCCCAAGACCATAGCAAAATATCTCTCCTCACCTCATCAGGAACTTTTCAGCAGCAACTTCCCCAGTCCATCAGCCTGTACATTTTGCAGCTGTTCCTGGGAAGCAGCTACAGGAGCAGCTATAGGAGCTTTGCTGTATGCATGCTCAGCTGGCTTCTCCCTCAGAGATGCAGAGAGGAGGGGGAGAGGTGCCTTCACATGCCCAGCCTTCCCACACCTCTGATGAAGTCTTTGTATGCTGACATTTCTTTCTCTATGGGCTTGCTTCAATTTATCACCATTAGTGCAGCGGCATGTTAGAAAGCTAGACCTTTAAAACTGTACAAATTCAGCACAGCTACTTGGGAAATAGAAATCATGATGGGGTAGTATTGTGAGGACTGTAGAGATAGCACTGGCTAACAGCTATAGCACCGGGCTCAGTCCTGGGGCAGAAAGGACTGTGCAGAAGAGGAAAAGGAGGAAGGATGCAGGGGCAGATCATAAGAATAGTTACAGTCCTCATGAAGGGGCACTAGAAAGGCTGAGGTTGTTCTATCACAGAGAGTAAGTCAGCATGAGTAACACAAAGTATAGAAAGCAATGAACGAGTAAGATTGTTATTTCTATTTTCACGGATGGAACGATAAGATCTGAATGATCTTGCAGCTTATTGTTATTGTTATTAATTCCAGGCTCTTTTAGAGCAGTTTTTCTGCCACTGGGTCTCAAATTGCTTAATAAAGAATGTATTTTTTCAGGTTAATAAACACTAAATTTGTTAGGCATATCAGGAGCAATGTAGTAAAAATAAGTGCTTCTGAAATGCCTGGAAAAGTAGTAATTTTGTGTTTCTCCTATGAACAGCCCCATTACAGAAGGAAGAAGTAATTTTTGTAAAGCACTTTATAATAATCAGAATTCCCACTTAAGACGCAATTAGTTGCTGAAGATTTAGAACGTGCTAAGCTCTTATTTTCTGAAAATAACATACCTTCAATTTAACATGTGGAAACAGTGGTCACATTACAAAAATTTAGATCAGAGGTTTTTATTAATGGAAATTTATATAGCTTATAGAAAGTCTCTATTGCTAAGAGTGGGCAAACATATGGATAACATAAGAATGAGTTTGAACTTGAAACCTGAAACCAAACTTCAAACTGGTTGAAAATGTTTACTTAACTCTGAAAAAATATCTGCTTGCATCTGCAATTTCTAGTCCCTATAGGCAATAGAAAAATTCAAAATAACACAGGGAAGAAATTACATCATTTCTGATACAAACAAAACCATGGGCATATCTCAAAAAATATGTGCTCTTCTGAAATATAATGTGATTCATCACTCAGTGCATGCTAATCTAAAGTGTACCTCTGCATGCTACAAATAGATATAATCCTCAGTAAAAGCGAAAAACCAGCTGTCTGGTGACCAGCACAGTTTGCAACAACACTGACAGATTTACTGTGAACTTCTGTGATGAATATATGAGCTTTAGCTTTTAAGTCTTGCTATTGGAGCTTTTTTTAGAGCAAGTTTTCTGTTTTGCTTGTATTATGTTACATGCAACAGGAAAGGAATCAAAATAATAGTTTATGACTTTACCCAAAGAGAGACTGAAATGCTGAACTACTTTATCAGTACTTCTCACAATCTGAATTTTAATTTTTTCTAAGCCTTTTCTCACCAAAGCTCCTTACCTTTCCATCAGGAGGTTCTGGCAAACACACAGGGTTTTTATAGAAGCCAAAGTGTATTAGGAAGTGGGCCACTTGGACAGCAAGAGCTCCAACAGTGCAGCTGGAGTACAGCACTATTTTATATGGCACATTTTACCTGGCATCAAAAAGGAGTAAGGAGTGCCAACGTGGTCTGTCACTACACCTCCAAAGTGAAACTGCAATTTTATCTGTGGCCATTAGTGACCTGGTCTGAAGCAAAATAGCATCATACGTGTTGATCTTGTATTAATCTGTTTACTGACTTTTGTGTGTATATCAATACTAATTCATTTTATGTATTCGGTAACTGGCATTTACCCAAGCCAACCTTTTTGACTACTACTACCACCAGAATAAAAAAAAAATTCTATTTCTGTTATTGAATGGAAGATTTTGGTTGGCTATTTTTGACTATTTATTTTGTTTGTCTTCTCATAAAATTACATGGGCTACAGCCTGATTTGATCTTATTTACAGTGGCATTAATCAGGGATGTGTCTATTGAAGCCAATGGCATTATAAGAGGATTAGACTGGAGAAATTGAGATAAGAAGCAGGCAATGGCAGCCCTGTGTTGTTCAGAGCTGGTTTTCTGCCACAAATGAGTATTTAAGGAGCTGCAGGAGCAGGAGTGGTCCCAGGCTTTTAGAAATGCCTGTGAATGGAGTGCAATAAATACACAACAAATGTGTCTGTAGAAGTACAGAGACAAAAGATTTATATTCCCTTTTTGTATTCATTACCAGGATAGCAAGTGATATAAAAATGACTGTCCTGGGCCTGATTCTGATCTCCCTCGTTATCAACTGCGAGAGCTGCCTGGCTGTGAACCTGCTGGGAGATTAGAGTGAGGCTGTATGTGCACTGATTTCCTAAAATATGTGATTAGTCAGAATCACGCTTCAAAACACTACACCCATTCTTCTAAGCATTTTTTATGTACTTAGAGAAGGTTATCTGCCCACCTGAAAGTTGGGGAGTTTTCAGTATTTCATTCTATAGATAACATTTTGTGGGTCACAGGGAGAATAATATTTCCCTGCATTTTTAACAGGTACAGAAAGAGGAACAAGAATAGGTGACTCCCACATCTTAAAACTCAGCCTATGAGTGCTTGTGCTTAATGAAGGTCAAAAAGGTATTTTTTCTGGATTAATATATTGTGAGCATGAAATAGCCTATAGCACTCACTCCCCCACTCCTCTTGGCACTTTCTGACATTTCACAAGGTTGTTTCACCATCAGCAAGAAGCCCTGTGTAGGGTGCTGATGAACTTGCCCAGTTCTGCCCAAATGCTGGAGCCCCTCTGCCCTATGTTGAAGAGTGGAGGGCAGGCCATGTCATGATCTGCACGCAGTGCTGGGCAGACACAGGTGGACCAAAGCAGCATCTTCGAAAAATCCACTTATGCCATGCGACTTAGCCCAATACCATTTTTATATGCTAAACTGAATGATATCTTGCAGCCTTATACTGATGTTAAATGGCAAATCCTTACGTAGTCAAGGTGAAAAGCTTAGCCCATTTAAGTATAGTAACTTATTGCTATGTATGGTATTCATTCTGTTGTACAAGCCTCATTTGTTAAACAGAGTCTGGACTGTGCTTTTGGCAAGTGGTGTTACAGTAAGGTGCACCTTTGGTTTGTTGCTATATATTATAGCGCTGGTAGAAAGGAAAGGATAGATAAAAAGAACTACCAAGGAAAAACATGTTCTGGAGGCTGAGTGGCTGTGGAGAAACCCAGGCATCGCCCTCTCTCACCTGCAACTGCTAACCACAACTCTGAGTACACTGCCCTGCAAACATCAATAGTGGTTTTCAGCTGGGCAGAAATCTCTCTGTTTCAGCAGTTATGGTGAGGACTGCACAAACAGAAGCTTTTCCTATGGACTCATCTGGCAGTCTCCTTCAGTCCTGCCATGAAAGGACAGCTGTTTCTGATGCAGATCTTGGCTGTTGCCTTCCTGCACTTGGGTGACTGAGTCTCTTCCATGTTAGCACCTTTTTATTCCAGCCCATGTGACAGGAATGTCATCCTTGTCATGTGAATGTCCATTACCTGGGAATTTCAGGGTCCCCAGGAAGGCAGTACAAATGGGAAAGGGGGTTGGCGTGTGTCTCTGTGTGTGTGAGAGTTGCATGCTTATGTCATTTCCCATAGGCTGCATAGGGGAATCCAGATTCCCTCTGGGTTTAATTGGTACAGTTTGCATTTGCTGATGGTTATATTTCTGATAATATTCTTTAGCTTTCATCAGGTTTTAATTGTTTTCTGGTATGGAAAGCCATTTGTGTGTAGCTGTGACCTTAAGGGGGCTGAAATCCAAATGCTATTAATTGATGGGCACAATCACGGAAAAATAATATATGCAAAGTTAGTACGGCTTTTTCCAAGTGACTTCCTTCTTTATCAGTGTTTCAGGGGAGGAGAAGAGGTGTACAGTTTTAAAGCATGAGGAAGCACCAGGCAGTCGGTAGGAAGGCATGATCAGGCTGCAGTTTTGTGACATGGTTCCTAATGAGCAGGTATCAACATCCATTACTTCAAGCATGCCAGATCAGTCCCCACTCTCCTGCTTCTTCTGTAACCACTCCTTCAAAAGCGTTTTTTAAACTCCAGGCTGCTGGAGACTCACTGGCTTCACAAAACCACAAAAGCATATACGCAAGCACATATGCATAAAGAGCAATGAGATGATAACTGTTCCACTCTGTCATTTAATGCTTGTAATTTAGAAGAGATTATTCATCTTGGGCTTCCTTTGACAGAAAAGCAGGGGATTTTTTTTAAGTATATTTTCCCAGATCAGAAGGTTAAGAACAATTCTGTGCCTGCTGGGGAAAACAAAAAAAAAGAAAAGAACAAGAAAGAAAGGGGGGAGGAGGTAAGGAAAAAGAGAAAAGGTCTATCCATGTCTGGATTTCAGAAGGATGGCTCCAGCAGCTTCATTCTTTCCTCCTTCCCTTCCTCCCTTCCTCGTTCCCCCACCCCTTTGTGTGCTAAAGTTACAACCCAAGGACTGGGAAACATTTCAAAGGAGCGTCACTAATGAAGACCACATGTGCACTGTTCCTCTTGTTTAGTCCAGAACAAAGCTGAACTGTCAGGGTCTCCTCTCTCCAGGGCCAAAACCAGATCTCTCCCCCTTCTCGATTACCCACCCACAGTTTATGAATGAGGCCTTCTCAGGTAACCACCACTTGGTATCAGAACAGTTCCAGGAGGAAATCAATCATTTTTCCAATAGAAAGCCATAAGGCAGAGAGCAGGAGTTTCCTTTGCCAAAACATCAGTGGCGGCGCTGAAACACCCCCGTGTTCGACACACTGCTGCAGCCTTTGGCCTTTGTTCTTGCATAGCAGCAGCGCACTTGCTGTATCATTTCTTCGTTTGCTTTCATGGCGCCTCCTCTGCAATGCCTCCAGAGCTGCACGGAGGCAGGTTTGTGTAAGGAGGTGGGACACAGCAGGGCTTGCTTTCTGAGCAACGTCAACCGAGGAGGACACTGAGATCCAAGACCAAAGCACGTCATTTCTCATCTCTGCCCGCAACTAACTGCATTTCAGGAAAGACTTTCACCAAGTAATGGGCAGCTGATCCTCACAGTGGTAGTTTTATCAGCCAGAAAAAAGGAAACTGATGCCTGAATCTGTGATTTCATGTCCACTCAGTGCTCCTTCCTCAACAATGTTTTGCAGCTGTGGCCATCTAGGAGTGAAGCAAGTGGTTGAGGGCTTCCTCTGAGAGGACATTTGTGTCCTTCTTGGGCACATGAAGGGGCCAGCCTCTGCCCCTAGCTGAGCTTCTAGTACCTTCATTCCCTGATGTTGGTTGACAGCAGCACTGAGGGGCAATGCTGGACAGGAAGAGTGGGCCAGCCTTACCTCTCCTCAGATCTTCCTTCTGAAAGAAAGACATCAGTGCAAGGTAGTATTGGTCTCCTTAGACAAACCAGCTGGCAGCCCTTAGACTGCTGTCTTATTGGAGCCCAGGCTGTGACACTGGGCAACTGGAGCATGCTCCTTCCTGCATGGCATGTCTGCAGGAAGAGAAGTTGCAGGAGAGTGGCTGGGAAGTGGATAATCTTTGGGCTTTTGTTTCACAGCCACTTTAAAAAGGCTGGGGAGTCCACAGGGCAGGGGGCAAGACTGACTATGTGAATCATAGAATCGTAGAAGCACAGAATGGTTCAGTTTGGAAGGTACCTTAAAGCTCATCCAGTTCCAACCCCTCTGCCATGAGCAGGGACCCCTTCCACTAGACCAGGTTGCTCAAAACCCCATCCAACCTGGATTTGAACACTGCCAGGAATGGGGCATTCACAACTTCTCTGGGCAACCTGTGCCAGTGCTTCACCACCCTCACAGTGGAGAATTTTTTGTAATATCTGATCTAAGCCTCCCCTCTGTCTGCTTAAATTCATATGAAGGGACCAACCTGCTGAGGGGCCTGGAAACATGGCATATATCTCCAGTTTAGTTTCATAGCAAGAATCAGCCTGCTGCAGATGTGCTATGTATGCACAGGTATGCTTCATGCTTCGACTCATTGCCAATGTATTCTGGCAGAAAGATTTCAAGGATGCTAATTTTCTAGCCTGTTCAATAAAATACATGATGGGCGATCCAAATCTCTTAATTCTCACAAATGCTCACAAAACTTTCTGGAATTAGAAGAAGCCAGCAGCGGTGGACAAGAATAAGTTAGGACACAAACAAGTTGCCCAGAAGATAGATACCTACCTATCTACAAGCTGACAAACTCATGGATACTTGACCACAGAGCAAGACAAAAGCACCCATATGCCCAGCCATGGTGGAGGTCCTCACGGGCATAACCCTGCTGCTGTCTCAGACAGTTGAGTGCTACGATGAAATAAATAAATATGAAGCAAAAATAAAATAAGCAAATAAATCTGAACAACTTCAAAGCCGGTGTATGGTAGTGGTTGCTGCTAAAGCTGTACCTATTTTCTGACAGGAAGCTCTTCCGGACAACTGCCTTTCAGAGACATTTTCGGTTACTCACAGTGTAGGGGTCTGTTTCTATAACAAATATATTCCTGTGGGTGAAACTGCTAGTATTAAAAATAAATGGGAAGAGGGAAGTGGAGTCTATGGAAAAGTGACTACAGAGGAACAGAAGTGACCTTTGTGTGTTGGTTACTGAGAAAAAAAATAGTGGAAGCATTTGAAGGATCAGAGGACTTTTACAAAATCACTTTTAAGTACGGGATTAAACCATAGCACATATATGGAGGAAGACATAGTCTGAGGGTTGGTTTTTGTTCATAAGTGCTCTAGGGTTAACAAAGCATTCCAGGGTTTTATGAAAGCACTTTTAAACAAATAAACATTACCCTGCAGTGTTTACAAGCTCAGCACTTCAACATAATCTTCATGCATGAGAACCTGAAAGGAAAACTGATTGAAACCTCATGATAAACTGTTTTGTTTAATTGCCTAACCTCATGGCAGCAGAGAAAAGCAGATACAGTAAATAATGAAAAAGTGTAAAATTTTAAACTTCCAGTGCATTCCACCACCTGAAGTGCAGTTTGATCATCAATGTGGACCACATAAATATTTCCATCTGAATTGTTTGGTTTTTTTAAGTGGTAGCTGGACCTTTTTTGAATAATATCAAAATGGTTGAGATTTCTTTTCCAGGATAAGGTGGCATTATCTGTGAAGACCAAAGGATTGCCACAGCCCTTGAAGCCTCCGCAGACAGCTGTCTGTTCATTGAATAAAGCATCCTAAACATTTCTGCTGCTGCTGGATTCCTCTTCTCCCCACCAGTTTTTTTTTTATTTGCTGAGTATCTTGTCTGCCTTCCAAACACATCATGAAGTCCTTAGATAGAAACCAGCTTTGATTTCATGAGGTACTGATAAAACTAGATTGAGTAGATCAGGGCTGTGTTCCCGGGGAAAGGAGAAGACAGCTCTGGAGCATGGTTATGAACAGCAAAGCAATGGGGAGCTCCCCTGGAATCCTTCCCACCTGGCTGAAAAGGAATCATCCAACCTTATCAGCCACTTCACTCTAGGGTACAGGAGTGCTGCCACGCAGTCGCTGTCTGGCCAGAGGGTTCAGCTTCCTTGATGGTTTTTATTGCTCATTCTGAGTTCAGGTGTGGGTGTTTTGGGTGGGCTTATACTGTTTCTCCATGCAAGGTGCAAGCAGTCAGTGTCCAGGTAATCTCAGTTGGCATTGCCTGTCCCACGGCTACTCAGCATAAAGTTGTTTTCCCTCGTTTCTTTGTCCCCAAAGGGACCTGGTCTTTCACAGTGTTCCATGATTTCATTTTTTTAGGCATGACTGGCTTTCACAAGTGGTTTGTCTTTACAGATGTCACGGAGTAAATGAAAGATGCAAAGTGGAAAAAAAAAAGAAATTATTTCACCCCAAATTCCGAACTGCTTCTTTGAATATTTTTGTTGTGTAACAGATATTGCCTTCACTGCTGAATTCCCCTTGATTTTTTAAGGTTGGCCTAACTGCCCTGTCTTCTGCTGCCACCTGAGGCAGTGGAAATGGCACCAGACACTAATCCCATAAACACAGTCCCAGCATGGGTTACCACCCCTGCCACACCTCCTCTGGGCTGTCTCATACAGTGAAACGAACAAGACACTGACTGACTCCACAATCTGTTGGATCAGTGTCAAAATTAACCTTCTCTCTGAAGAGCTATGTAGACAAATTAGCAGTGATGCTTTGGGTGTTGGTAACCTTTCTCCCTTTACATATGTCATGAGCACTGCTCTGCACAAACACAGATGCCACTACAATGCATGCATGTAAATGCATTTTCCACATCCATGGTAGATTCATAAATACACATGTGGCAGTAGGCAGGCTTGTCTGAAAGCATATCTTCTTATCAAGGGGGAGAGCTAATACTACAAAACAACAAGGCTGAGTATTATGTTTTCATTTTGCTCCTGCAATAGTGGTGTGCAAGAGCTGTGAAGTGAGAACACATTTTACATCTTTAAAAGCAAAGATTCTCACAGCAGTATCACCTGTGGAAGCCTGGTTTATTCATACAGCAGTAACATTTTCAGCAAGTGAAGATTAGCTCTGGAGCTCCAGTATCTGTTTTATGCCACTGCAACCCTTTTTCTTTTTTTTCAGGAAATTCTCTGTGTCTCTTGACTCATAACTGTCAATAGCATTCCCCTATCTCTTTAAAACCACAGTACTGACTCAGTCTGTTTGGAGAAAGAAAGCTATTTCGACTTACAGGTTCAATTCCTGTTGACTCAAAAGGGAGGAAGAAAATGCAGAGACTGAGAATGAAAACATTTCTTATTGCAGAAGTTACCAACAGGCAAATGCCATTAAGAAACGGATGGCATTTGTTCACAAACTTTCAACAATATTTTTTCCCGGCTAAGGTTTATCTCTGCATGTACTTTCTGCTGCCATGAAGACAAGTGAATCTGGATGTGCTCTTTGCTTCAGCAGTTGTATAAGACAGCTTGCTTCTTGTCTGGGATCTCAGAAAGGAGCCTAAGGAGGGCCTGTGTGCCGTAACATCCTTACCGAGGTACGTGCAGCATCTCTGCCGTCAAAATTAACATGGCTCCCACTTCCTCGCCCATTTGGCCAAAAGTAGAATAATATGGTTATGCTGGCAGGGATTTCTTTTTCCAGCAGACTGTGGTTTTCACAATTCAACTTTATGGACTTTAAAATCTCCTGTCACAGGTTTGTGTAAATGTGATGGAAAACAGGAAGAAAAAAATGCTGCTCAAATAATAAGAAAACCATTGTCAGTCATTGTTGTTGTTCAGACAAGAGCTGGTGTGGGTAAAGTAGGAACCTTTAAGAGAAAGGCTGGCAAATGGATTGGATGCAAAGCAAGACTTCTTTCTTCCCATCACAACACCATTTCAGAAACTCAGTTCTGGAGACCTTTCTGCTGAAGGTCATAGAAGCATGAGGGTAAGAAAAGTTGTCTGGGTCTCTCCTCTTCAGCCATCATATCTTTCTTCTACTGTGATCTCCCATGGAGTACAGCATGAAGAAAGTAGAAAGACCCCCACTGATCCATCCAAGAGGAGACTTTCTTATTGAGGGCTTGACCACTGGTGCCTTGCAGTGGGAATCACTTGTTTCTCTGCTGCAGGAGTCCTCTTTGTGCAGATTTCAGTCTCATCCATGTATGTACCACAAATGCTTCAAAGTGTGACTGCTCCTTCCCACCTCCTCAGCAAAAAACTCATCTCTAGGGAGATGGGAATTATATGTGTGATAATATAGCTGTCTTCCACCAGCCTTTGGGCAGTGATTATCAAGTATAGCAAATGCTCTCTCCTGTGCTACTGAGCTCATTGCCTTCCACCCTCCAGCACTGAGTTTGTTAAGTGATTTTTAATGCCTCATGCTGCATCTCCATGAACAAGAAAACTGAAGGGATTTGATCAAGCAAGGGATTTTAAGATACTGATCACATCCTGTGCTAAAAATAGGCCTTTGTACATGAAAAATGCATATTAATATGGTCATTTAAAACAAACAGCACTGCACATTTTTCATGTGGTTGCCACTGATATTACTTGAAATGCAAAAACTGCACGGGGGTGAGGGGAAGACAACGGACACACAGAATGTAAAGCCAGCTCTCTGACAAAATCAAGCACTTGCTGAAGGAGTTGCCAAATGAAGATAGGTCCTGTGAAAAGAGGGAGACTTTCCCCAGGCCCTTCCCCATAAGCAGGAGACTGCATAATGCCAGGGATGGGGAAGAAGAGATCACAGTAGTGCAAGTCCGGGTATGCATACAGCAGTTACAGAGGAGACTTGCACGACTGAGCCTGAAAAAGCAGCTGCATTTTAAATGTTCTTCTAAGGCTCCCCCTTAGCAATTATTAAGAGATTTCCTACAAGCACAGGGGCTCATCGGGGGATTTCTTTAGCAGCTGCTTATTTCAAAACCAGCCATTGTCCTTCCTTAATCCGAATTCAGATCAAGCTAGCTATTAATGTTTCTGTTGCCTTCATTAGAAAGTCTTATTTTTAATACTTTGCAGCAAGGTACGTATATAATGAATATAGGGTCATAACACAACCTTGACACTGAAATGTGAAGAGCGCAACATTTCTTTATTGTGCATACCAAGCAAGGGATTCTTGCCCTCCATTCCTACAGGTGTAAAAGGAATGTGCATTAATTTAAACAGTTGGAAGATTTCTTTAAAAGGTCTTTTTCCGTATCTTTTTGTCCAGATTCTTATACTTGTTTACAGCTATTTTCAGAAAAAAAACCCAAGCAGATGCTGCAGTATCTGAGTCTATATAGCGGAGTTTGGTTTGCTTGAGTGTAAATTTGGCTTATGAATGTGAACAGAAGGCAGCTGTAAATCTCCAGCTAAACTTCTATTTAGGTGTCAGACCAACAACACTGTTAATTTGAATTGTATGATATCACTTTAAAATTAATGATTATTAATTGTTACTTGTTCTATTTTTTTAAAGCCTGTATTTATTACTTTTCTAAGGGCAATAACTTAAGACCATATCAATAAACTGTGTAAGAACAAATATTCCCATTCCAACACAAAACATAACCTAGACTGGACCCTAAGATTATGAATTTAAATGGAAAATGCAAGTGTTCCCTTCAAATACCCCTACTGGGTGGGCAATGGGGAAGGGGATTGTGTTCTGTTTATAATAGACTCCATCACAGCTGAAAAGTAGTTCCAATTTAGATACAGTGACCACTGAATATTGGGTTAACTTTCAAGCTTTCCACTTCTTACTAAGCCTACCTATCTCTCTGTGGGGTTTGAGTCACACTGCTCTTTTTTTCCCAGACCTTTCCTCCCACAGTCAAAATTCTGCAAGGCCAAATTTGGACCCATTACTGCTCTTGTAATGGGTGACTCCAGCTGAGAATCTAGTAACCTTGGTGCTGTAGGGCAGAGCAAGACATATTTTCTCTATTTATATGAGATAAGAAGCTGTAAGTCTGATCCAGCCCAGGGTTTGCATCAACTGAGAAGGGGCCATTTTGGCTGTAGAGCAAGTATTCTGGTGTAGAAAGAACTGAACAATTGCATGGAAACATGGAAAAATGTTTGCATTGCAGAGCCCTAGTAAGAAGTGTAAGAACTGAGCATAAAGCATAATAAACTTCTCTGAAGACTCCGTGCATCTGAAGCAAATAAAGGCTGGTTTCAAAGCTGTGATTTTAGATGCATGTGTAAAGAGATACCGTGTATGTAAGATGTATACTCCATGATGAATGGCAGCTGTGGTTGTGTCTTTCCTTTGGGACAAGGCAGAATAATGACTTCATATCCACTACACTTTGGTTAGGCTAATTACTAAGAACTACATGAATTTACAATGAATTTGCTATAAATAATTCATCCAACATATTGAAATCTAGTTTTATATTCACTTAGTGCATAATATCTGTAAACAAATAAAGGACTTAACATCCAGGCACAAATCTTTGAAGCTAAACGTGGATTCTGACCCCAGTCTTGAACCTCAAGGCCCTGGTACCTGCTGAACTGTGTGCTGACAGGACTGATTCCCCCTACCTCTGGATATTTGAGGCCACTGAATCCTTCTCATCTCTGAAGTGGTCCAAGGCATGAGTTAGCAAAGTTTTAGCTCTCTGTGATCACTTTGTCCGGGCTGGGTGAGTCAATTGATTTTGAAATAAATACAGGATGCTGTAAAGGCCCTTTGTGCAAGCACAGGTTTTCTCTACTCCCAGGGAAACATGGCCAGCAGGAGTGAGACTGTATCCCCTCTGCATCAGTCAAACTGAGGACAAGGCCCTTGATCTGCTAAGAAGCCAAATCTGAAAACATTGAACTCTAAATACAGGCTCAGCTGTGGACTTCAAATGCAGACGTGACTTCCTCTGCTTCAGAGTATTTAATAGGCTCATTGCCGTCATAAACATTTTCTAAACAGATACTCTTAAGTACGGACTTTATGATAGCCTTTTAAAGCAGAACCAAAACCTTATGAAATCATTATTTTTCACTGGAAATAGTCAAAAGCTAGGTGGTGGGAAGATTGTTTGATGAATGAGAGCTGAAGAGCGATGATCACCCAGGAAATAGCTCCATGTCAGTAGCACACATGGCTGGGTCACCCTTTGCTGTTGACTCTGGTATCTGCACTGCACTCATCCCCGCTGGGGCTATTCAGACACCATGTGTGATCTGGAGCCAGACAAGGTTCTGCCTTACCTGTGACCATCCCGATTTGTCTCTGTAACACTGTTAAGCAATCACAGAGATTTCCTAGGCAGTATCCATGACTGCACACACTGTCCTCAAGTATTGTCCCAGTGCCACTAGAGAAGCAAGGGCTATTGCAGAGAGAAGTTTGCATAGTAACAACTGTAGAGGTGGGCAGCCTTTCTTCATACAGAAAAGGGGTAAAGAAGTTATTCAGTGCAGTTAAGCTTGATGTCAGAAAAAAAGAGTATTGCTTGGCTTTAAGGAAAGTTTAACATGCAACAAGCTGGCAGTTGCTCTGCCTCCAGGTATTGATTTGCAATTTGGATGATGAATGGAAATGATGTGGAGCTGTCCTTTGAGTATGCTGGCTGACTTTAATGTTGCGCCAAGAAACATGTCACCTCTTCAGATCCTTGCCTCAGCATTGTGTGAAGCCCGGTCAGGAAGAAGCAGGACGAGTGCCACTCTGATGGCTGCTGACAGGAGAAGGGCAGGAAAGCAGAGCTGACAGTGGCAAAGCTCATTTACAGACTCCAGCTCGACACAGCTCAGGAGCTTCTCCCTCTGGGGTTCCTACTGTGTGTGGGAATGGGAACTCTCTGTGCAGTAGATGGGGCCGCCAAGCATCTTTTTCTGTCAAGGAAGTGAAGGAAGGCTGTCTGAGGCGTGTTGGTGTCTTTTCATAGGTTTTCTGCGTGGCAAAGATGATCTGGGGTGCAGCATTTAACTGATGTACATGCCCTGCCTTTTTGAATCAGAATTAAAACCTAACCTGAGATCATAGATTCATAGACTGATAGAATAGCTTGTGTTGGAAGGGACCTTTAGCTCATCTAGTTCCAAACCCCCTGCCACAGGCAGAGACACCTTCCACTAGACCAGGTTTCTCAAAGCCTCATCCAGCCTGTCCTTGAACACTGCCAAGGATAGGGCATCCACAACTTCTCTAGCCAGTTCTGTCTCAGTGTCTCACCACCCTCACAGAGAAGAATTTTTTCCTAATGTCTAATCTAAATCTCCCCTCTTTCAGTTTAAAGCCATTCTCCCTTGTCCTATCGCTACATGCCTCTGTAAAAAGTCCCTCTCCAGATTTCTTGTAGCCCCCTTTAGCTATTGGAAAGCTGCTCTCCCTGGAGCCTTTGCTGCTCCAGGCTTAACAAGCCCAGCTCAATCAGCCTGTCTTCATAGAAGTGCTCCAGCCCTCTGATCATCTTCGTGGCCTCCTCTGGACTTGCTCCAGCAGGTCCATGTCCCTTTAGTTCCAATTTAGAGTGTGATGGAAAATACAAAAAAGCCAGTGGCAATCTGTCTCACCCTCTCCATTTTCTCTGCACGGGTTATACCTGTTTGCATGCAAATGCTGGCCCTGTCACTCTGAAGAGCAGTCAGAAAGCTGCCTGCCTGAATGGGGCAGACGGCAGCATTCCTCTGGACCCGGGGATGAGGGTGGGGTTTGATCAGCCAAGGGAGAAAAATGTCAACATCTGTCTGTCACTGCATGGCAAATGGCCAATTATCACTTTTTTTTCCCTGCCTCCCTAAGCCGCCATCAGACAAAGCCGCTGAGCTCCCGGCTTTGTTGCCTGCGCCATTTCCCACCACTGCTCCACCTCTGATATGCTAATAGCAAAACTGAATGGTTTTGTGAGGCTGAAAAGGATCTTTGGGCACATTCACTGGGTCAACAATCCCAACTGCTGTGCTGGGGCTCAGCCTGCTGCGCCAGAACAAGGTGCCAAGGGACTTCCCTCCCCCCTGCTTCTCCTTTAACAAAACAAAACCAAAATAGTGGAATTAACCATCTGGCTTTCTTGGTGCCCAGAAACTTACCTGAACAAATTATGACATGAAATGGTCCCTTCAAATACTTTCTAGACTGACGAGTGACTAGCTGGACTATGCTCTCCACTGCGAACTGTTGCCTCTCTAGGTGCAGTCTGGGAGCTGAGAGAGGACTTCTCTGCTTCAGAGCACTACAGAGCAGTTAGGTGGTACCAAGATACTTTTGTGTTTATACTGTTGGCTTTGCGTGCCTTAGAGCAAAAGTGACGCTGACAAACAGCCTTTTGTTTAGAAAATAAACCCTGTCATACATGCAATGCCAGACACAGAAAACAAACTTGATGACCTAATCCTGTCTATTGTGTAGTAATAGTAACGCACTTAAGTAGTGATTCTAGATCTGGTTGAAGAATGATTACTGAATTTGTTGGGTGATGAGTTTCCCATTCACTGATGCTGTGGAAGTGCCAGGAGAAACAGGCTACAGTGCCCGAGAAAAGCGGCTCAAAAACCTGTGACATTGATTTTGAAGCATTTATCATTCGTAATTAGTCACCTGAAGTAAGTGTGCATGTTATGAATGCTATGCCACTCCTTTTGCTGATGCTGTACTAATAACATCGTTGCTCTAAAAAAAAAACAACCCAGCCAGTTGGCAGGTTCTTTGATGGTAACATTTGAAACAGTTTTGCAAGCAAGCTAATGCTGGTAAGCCCAGTAATATGTCATCATTACTCAAACCAGCTATGACATCTACAAATGTGTCAACTGCAAGCACTCTATAAAAACTGCTATACACAAGGTCCAGTGACATGAGAGGAAAGCTGAAGAAATTCAAAAGCTGAATAAACAAAACAGTCTGGTAGTTCAATGGGTTCCAGTTGACCCTGAGAAGAGATCTGGGTAAAGCTGGATGAATACTGCAGCCAAGAAAAAGGTGATAGCTATGAGTGTTGTTTATGAGATTACAATTTTAATATAGCCTGCACAGTAAAGAGTGCCATAATAAAAGCTGACCTTTGCCGCAATTTGCTTTACTCTCCTCTTCTTAAAACACGCTTGTGAGCAGTGAGAGGAAGGTGAATTGTCTGGATCCAGAACTAACTCTTTGTAAAGGCTTGTACGGATTTATTCCCACATAGGAGAATCAGCAAGCTGAACATTTTATTCTAGAAGATGATGTTCATTTTTGTTAGCTTTCCCATTCCAGCTGTGCTGGGAGGCACTTACGCATCACTAGTGCCATGGTCTTGTGGCTGTTCTCATGTGTTTGCACTGACTCCCACCACTGTGCATCGCCTGCAGGAGTGTTCACCCGGGCTCTGGGAAGTGCTGTGATGGTGCCTTCTGCTGCTTTCTAGGGAAGGACTTTTATAAAAAGCATGCACAGCATGAAGGAGGAAGCAGATGCAGACTTGCTCTGCACACTCCTCTCCAGTTCCCGGCATATGGTGGATGATAAAAAAAAAAAATGGATCTGAATGGTGTGAAAATCTATTCATCCTGTATCACAGAGAATAAATTATTTCTTTTTGGTCATATACTGTGTGCTCTCCTCGCTGCACTCCCTTATGCTGTTATGAAGGAATGCTTTAGACTCACAGGCTGTACAGATCAGAACAACCCAACCCTCTGTGCTCACTTTCTGCATGACAGAGGCCACCAAAGCTTTTCATTCAATCACTTTTTTTGTGCAAAACATAATTTCTGATTGTGCTTGTACCTCTAGTGAAAGAAATCCAAGCCTGATTTATGGTAACAAAAGGACAGAAAATCCAACACAATGCTAAGTAATTACGCTGGCCCAGTAGCTTGTTGACGCTTATGCTGGAAAATTTGCTTTATCCCTGGACTGACATTTTCTGTCTTTGCTCTTGCTGCTGTCTTTGCTACATTAGTGCCTGTGTTCACAGTCCTGATGCTCCCCTGACCCACAGCTTCTCTCCTGGTCTTCAAGACCATGAAAGAGCTGCCCATGGACAGGGGTGTCTGGGATGGCCCAGCACCCTTCTGGGCACATGTGAGCACCTGTGGCCGCACACAGAGCTTGGGAAAATGGACTCCATCCTCCTTAGTCTTTTCCCATTTCCCATAAATTTTCAACTGCTGAAATAATCTGCAAAACTTTTCTTTGATAAACTAAATAGACTTGAGTTTAGCTTAATCTCTCCAGCATGCTTCCAGGAAGCATGTAGCTCTTTCCTGAAACTTCTTTACTTTGCCAGCAGCCTTTTTAAAGCCCAGGCACTGTTCTAGGACAGACATTGTAAGTTTATGGTAAAGAAAGGTAGAAAACTACATTAAATTTAAGCTCAGTTTAAGTTAAAATTTCATATTTAATTTTCATGAGTTTTGATAGTTTGACTAATCTTACTACCTAAACCTGGGGGGGGAGTTTAGAATGTTGCCAGGTATTAAGTCTTTGACAGTCTCACAAGGATCCAGGCATATTCCCTCACACCCCCTGTACTGCCTCAAAACGTATAACTGAGATGTTAGTGACATGTAATGAACATTCCCTCCAATACAATAAAATAACAGCTGTCCCTTTTAAGTACTACAAGCATTTCTCTTTACTGAATGCTAGTGGTGGATAAAAGATTTGGCGGAAATCAGTACTCAAAGGGCTTTACTAAAGTCTAGATAGACAACATCCACAGCCTTTCCCTCGTCCACTGAGCAGGTCATCTTGTCATCGAAGGAGATCAGGTTAGTCAAGCAGGACCTGCCATTCATTAACCTATGCTGATCGGGCCTGATCACCTGGTGATTGTCCTTTGTACCAATTTCAGCTGTTCTCCATATTTGGTCTGTATTTGAAATGTATTTGATGGAAAAAGATATGTACATACACATGTGTGTATACATATGCATGCATACTTGTTTGTGTTCATCCTGTTCCCCACCTATTAGTCTTCTAAACCTATAGAGAGGAAGAAAAGTTGTTTCTGGCTTTTTTTTTGTGTGTGGCTGCAGTAACTAGAGCTATTGCAATTACAAACAAGATAGAGGATGCAGGTTTTTCACGGGTCAGACACATCTCTGTGGCTGTCATATGAGCACAAAAATAGCAGCCTCTGAAAAACAGCAGGCTTCTCAGTTATGTACAAGGCTATTTTGTGTCTGGCCAGTGCTCAATACTGCACAATGGGCAACAAAGCATCTCTTCTTCCCACAGGTTTAGATTTTGTCTAGTGTCCTGACAGGCACCTTCAGGCATTTTCCTATTAAATAATGTTGTTGATGAGCACAGTCTCCTTGCAAGACTAACACTGTTAGGCATCTTATTCGAGGATGGGAGGAGAGGCACAGTTGTGCAGTGACTCAGCCCTCTCTACTGCTCACTAGGGTAAGAGTCTTCCCCACTTCCCTAGTGCCAGCCTAAACTCCAACAGGATCTGGCCTAGCCAAGATTGTGCCCCACATCCCAAAGGCTAATTAAAAAACAAAAAACAAACCAAGCCAGATTCACCATCCTCAATGGATCTGCTACACTTTTTGGTACAACAAAGCACACTGCTATCAATCAGAGCTGTTCCTTGGGGTGCAAATCCTAGGCAACAGAAATGTACCTTTTTTTACAAGCTGGTCATAAAAATCCACCTGGGGAGTGAGGTTCTGTGGGAGCTGTGGGTGCAGGGCAGGGAAGCCCCACACAAATGCCTGCCCAGGTCACCTGGCAGCAGCTACTGCAGGGCTGCTGCACAGCCCAGAGTGGTCCATATCCTTGTTGACAGACCAGAGCCACTGGTTGGTCACAGCAGTCTGTCCTGGTTTAGCAGTAGCAGTCTTTTTTTCTCCTTCTTAGTAGCTGGTGCAGCGCTGTGTTTTTGCTCTTTGGCCTGGGGATAATACTGATAAAGCCGATGTTTTCAGTTGCTGGTCAGAATGTTTACGCTGACCAAGGGCTTTGTGAGTCTCATGCTCTGCCAAGGAGGAGGGGAAGCCGGGAGGAAGCAGGGACAGGACACCTGACCCAAACTAGCCAAAGAGGTATTCCATACCACAGCACGTCATGCCCAGGAGGTAGAACTGAGAGTTCCCGGAAGGGCTGGATCACTGCTGGGTGGGGGCGAGGTATCGGTCGGTGAGGTGTTGTATTCTCTTCCCTTGTTATTTCCCTTATCATTATTATTATTTGTGGTAGCAGTAGTGATTTGTGTTATACCTTAGTTATTAAACTGTTCTTATCTCAACCCGTGGGAGTTGCATTCTTTTGATTCTCCTCCCCCTCCCTCCAGGAGTGGGGGAAAGAAAGGGTGGGGGGAGGGAAGTAGACTGCGTGGTTCTAATTTACAGCCTAGGCTTAAGCCATGATACAGTCCCACCCTATTTCAGCAAAGAAAGAGCAAAAGGAAGGTAAGGGAGAGAGATTCGCCACACACCAGTATCTGACAGATAAACCCAGTGCCAGACTTGCTGAGGTGGATCTAATTCCCCACTGTGAAGTGTAGACAGATAGATGTGTACAAAGCAGTGGGAAATATGCCTGGGACTTTGCACCTGCTCTTTCCTCCATGCACACAGCACGGATGCATAAGCAGAACGAAGGTGACTGTCAGATGCATCAATTTCTCAATGTCTGCAGGGAGGGGCTGCACATATAAACTACAATGTGCAGGGATATACCTCCCCCAGGGGCGTAACTCCCTCGTTCGTGTGAGACAGTTTGTTGTTTTTTCTGAAAGCCCAGCTCCAGTAGCGTTTGACACAGGTGAATTTCTGGTTTCACTTCTCCTAACGAACAAACAGCACAAACTCTGTAATGGTTCGGAGGTAGCTCTAACTGTGGCATGAATGATGGGGAAAGGAAAACAGGCAGCCAGCTACTGTTAGTGCAGGATGTAACCGAAAGCAGAAGCTCCCTGTTGTGTGGTGCTTCTGGAGAAGACTGGGTGACCAGTCTGCCCTCTTCTCCAGGGCTGCTCCTTTGCACTATAAGTAAATCCACACCTGTTGCAGGAAGCAGTCTGGAGAGCTACAAGTATGTCATGAGGTTATGCAGGGAGAAAATTCGAAGGCCCAAAGTCCAACTTGAACTTACTCTATCTACTGCTATAAAAGACAATAAAAAATGTTTCTTAGGAACAAGGAGGAGGAACAAAACTAGGAACAAAAGGAGGGCTAAGGGGCATCTCCATTCTTTATTGGATGGGCAGGGAGACCGGACAAAGGCCACTTTTGCCTCAGCCTATGATGGTTTTACAGATGCTGCTATTTTTACACTCATATGACACCACGGAGATCTGTCTGACCCCTGAAAAACCCACATCCTCTATCTTGTTTGTAACTGCAATAGCTCTAATTACCGCAGCTGCACACACACAAAAAAACCCCAATCAAACAAACAATTTTTCTTCCTCTCCACAGGCTTAGGAGACTAATAGGTGGGGAACAGGAGGGATACAAACAAGTGTGTGTGCATATGTGGCACATCTATGTATGTACATCTCTTTTTCCATCAAATACATCACAAATATAGACCAAATATAGAATCATGGAATGGTTAGGGTTGGAAAGGATCTTAAGATCATCAAGTTCAAACCCCCTGCCGTGGGCAGGGACACCTCACACTAGACCAGGTTGCTCAAAGCCCCATCCAACCTGACCTTGAACACTGGCAGGGATGGGGCAGCCACAGCTTCTTGAGGCTCCTGTTCCAATGTCTCACCACACTCACAGTAAAAGATTTCTTCCTTACATCTAACTTAAGCCTCCCCTGTTTAAGTTTTAAGCCATTATTCCTTGTTCTATCACTACAGTCCCCGATGAAGAGTCCCTCTCCACCATCCTTGTAGGTCCCCATCAGATATTGGAAGGCTGCTAGTAGGTCTGCACACAGGTTCTCATCTTCAGGCTGAACAGTCCCAACCTTCTCAGCCTCTTTTCATATGGGAGGTGCTCCAGCCCCCTGATCATCCTCGTGGCCCTCCTCTGGACTTGCTCATATGGAGAACAGCTAAAATAAAATAACATTCCTATAGGCACAGAGTCACTTGTTAGATGCTGAAGTCAGTCACACTGCACCAGAAATAAGCTGAAGCAATAGAAACAAATAAATATACAATATCTTCTTTTCCCCCTTCTCCTACTTAATACAGATTGCAAGTGTATTTAAACTATTCAGCCTACTCTTGAAATTTGAAGCAGTAGCATACGCTTGATTGTGGTGTGAAATAAGGCATAACACTTCAAAATGAGGATGTGTAATAATTTCAGAAGCCTCTTTTTACTTTTGTAGATTATAAATAATACCAAGCTTCAGTCCAATTTCCATTTTAGTGAATATTGGGGAGGTCAGAGGAAATGTTTATTTTAGCAGCTGGGCAAATCAAAATCATTTTTGTTCAAAACACAGAGGCTCTGAGAAGGCTCCACAGTCACCAGTTTAGCATCGGCCAGACACCTGAAAGAGCTGAGGATCTGTGTGGGGTGCCTGGGAGCTCTGGCAGGTTTGTCCGTGGGCATGGGATGCTCAGACCTTGCTCAGGAAGCCTTTTGCCTCACCTCTTTTGCAAGATGTTTGATCTGAACTGATTGAAAAGGTCCAGGAAACCAGGTGACCAGAACAAAACTATTCTTGCAGGGCAGTTATCCTTCCTTTTTCAATATCTTGATTCTATATATAACAGCATGTAATTTATTCTAAATTTGGTGATGTCCTGTAAGACTCTCTTTGTTGTTGTTGTTGTTGTTGTTATTCACAGGCTTTGGACTGGACCTGATGTTTTTGGGACCTCAGCTGAACAGGACAGAATTGCAGAACAGCTTTTCAGGATACATTTATCCTAGAGCAACAATTATTCTGTGTTTATTCAGGAATGACCTGTGAGCTTCAGACACTGTGGGTAAAAAAACCTTCCCTTCAAACAAGGGCAGGTAGGCTGGGGCTTGTTCTGAGGAGAGTATGTTTGGGTATTGTGGGAAATCTGTAGTAAATCATCTGTGGGAAATCTTGCAGTGGCTGTTTTAGAGAGTCCTTGCAAGCTGCCTGCTCCGCACCTCTGCCAGAGATCATCACTGTCTTGGAGTGAGGGAAAGGAAATCTCCTTCCATGGGGTCCGGTGCCTGAGCTCAAATCACTGAGGAAGCTGCTTCGGTCTAATACTGGATTTTGCCTGACATACAGATGTGTGTGGACCTCTGCCATCCCTGCTATGGAAGAAGCAGGTGAGTATAGGGTGATGAATCACCAAAAAACTGAGGACCAAAATCATCTTCCACTACTACATCAAGGTTCACCCCCACTTTTCTGGAGAGATGCTGTCCATCCCAGGCACAGCTCCTGTGAGGAATCTACCTTGTCCACAGTAACTCCAATTACCCATGGTATCTTCTTTAATGTCTCATTGTCATTGAAAAGCCACAAGGAATCCATTTTACTTACCTCTGCTCTGCCTTCTCTCTTCCTTTTGTGCCTGTGGTTTTTCTAGCAGTAGCTGCCAATGTGCAGTTTCCAGCATCCAAAAAAGAAATTGCACACTTGGGCATGATGTGCAACCTCTCCCTCAAACACCTTTCTACTGTGTTTATCCCTACAAATATCAATTGCTAAAAGAGCAGATGGCCTGGGTATATAAACTTTATTATAGGTAACAGGAGAGAGCTTGTAGCAGATGAGAACATGCAGTGCTCATGTTTTTGTAAATGGCCCAGTGGCATCTTTAAACTAGGAAAAGGAAAGGTCTGGGAGAGCTGTGACAGGCCAGAGGTTTAAATGTAATTCACACCATCAGGCACGCCATATATTCTTGCTTGGTGATGTTTTATGCCTGCTCTGATTCTTGTCTGTGAATAATGGAAGAAGGCACTGCCAGAGGAGAAAGAGCAACTTGTGCTATTAGCTCTACCTTATTGGCTATTTCTTCCTGTCTTACTCTGTCTTTTTTCCTCTTATGAAGCCCCTTTCTTTTTATTTTGTCGGAGTGGTTTTGAAATATGAAGAATATTTATATATTCTCCCCTCCAGTACAAGCACTCAAGTTGCCAGCTCTGTGTGTGCATGCACCAATGTGTGCATTGTGTTCAAGGACTGTTAAATGTCACGTAACCTAAGCAGAGTATTTCAGTCACGTGGTGCTGACAAGCTCTACTCATGCATAGCACATGCCTTTCTTTAGCTCAAAACAGATGTTGTTTCCCTTGACAGATCCCTCTCTGGATTCCTGAAAATAAAGTTATGTAAAATTTTGAGGGCTTGGTTTTGTTTTGTTTTTGTTTAAATAGCTTTGGGTTAATAAGTACCTTCCCAAACGGAATGGGAGGTGTGAAAGATAGCAAATAGATGTATCTGACTTACTGATCTCTTTGCTTTCCAAAATAAATTATATTATATAGCTGTTCTCAAGGCCATGCCTTTAATGAGAAACACTGCTGTGGCTACATTTCCCTCTTTTATAATGCAGAGGCCCTGCAGCTGAAACCAACTTAGGATGGGGGATGTCATCCTTTCTCATGACTTTAATGCTCCTGATGCTCAGCATCTTCCTTGCAGTGTTATTCAGACTGACACAATAATAATAATAAAGAAAATCATGTTTCTTAGCTTATCTGGCTGCATGTCAGACTCAGTTTGAGCACTCTCAAGCAGACAGAAATGACTCTAAGGAAATGATTACCTAGCAGTGGTCTGGTGAACCCTACTGCTGGATGACCAAGTTGTTTGTTAAAGGAAACTGTGTTTTTAAATGGTTGACAGGAGAATTAGTTGAGAGACTGAACTGTCATCTGTTTGCATTGTGTATAATGCTTTTTTGCACCAAGAAGAAAGGTTAGACTTGAACAAGCATGCCATACTGAAGCAGGAAAAAACCATTATCAACTAAATTTCTTACATGCCTGGGGAAAAGGATGTTTTCCAACAGAAGAAGTTAGTCCTGCATCTTTAGCACGTATTTCACTTTGCCTTAAAAGGAAACAGACACTGTTTTGAATTAAATGAGATGTTTTCAGAATTATGTGCATGTGTTTCACTTGTATGGGATTAATAACTGAGGAATTGGGGGAGAACATGGAGGGGTTAAATATATTTCTGGCTGCCAGTACTTACACTTCCAGGTAATTTAGAAAAAATGGCTCTATAGTTGCTCAGTGTGCTTGTAAAATACCTTCTCCTGCTGTTTAGAGATTCCCTTTGAAATATGCAACCATGAAGGTCTCATGTATCTCTCTCCTCTAAGTCAGTAGAATTATTATCTACAATAAAGGTCAATCTCTTTTCGTTGCAGCTCATTGGTGCGGTGACTCACAGGACAGATCAGATATGTACAACTGAGTGCACCTACAGCAGGAAATACAGAAACCTGTGCTGTGGTGAGCTTTGCTGTGCACTGCCGTCTAGCCTGTGACTGCAATGGGCTGGTTTCAGTGCTCAGCATCTGTGGGAGGCAGGGACTGGCCAAAGCCATGTCCTCTGTGGTTTTCCCGAAATACTCAGGAAGTACTCCTGAATCTCACAAGGCATCAGACAATGCTGCAAATCTTCTCTCTTGTTCTTCAGAAGCAATGGCTTTAATTTGACTAAGGCCTTTGAAAATGTCACTGTCAAAGTAAATAAGCTGATACGTTAAATTGTGAATCATCATGTGAATACTGCTTTGTCAGAACTCCACTTGCATTTATTGATTCTGTTGTAAAATTACCACTACTTGAAGACCAGGATGAGAAGTTCAACTGCATTCCTGGATAAAGAGAGACATAATATCCAGAGGAGGATGCTGAAGATGTTATCCAAGTTTAAAATAACCTCAATAAATTCAGTACACAAACAGTCCTGGAAGTATCATATTTGCAGCTAATAACTGCTGTTGCCAAGTTTAAAGAAGTTTTCCTCCTCCCCACAAAATATCTATAAAAATGATGACCATGTTAGATACTTGGATTGATTTTATAAGTGGCAGTGCAGGTGAGTCAGACTGTTCCCATTACAGCTCAGACTTAAAATAGCTTGCTGTAAATAATCTTTTATGCTTAACAAAAGCTTGTACAATTCGTGATAATTAATTCTTCACCCACACTGGCGTTCAAAAGGCTGAGATCATTTCTGGTGTTGTCTGGTTCACTGTGAGGGCATGTCCAGAGGAATTACTGAAGACTGACATTCTTGAGATAACTGTTTATGTTCTTAGGGGCCAAATTCATCCCTTTTGTAAATTGGCCTATTTCCTTCAAAGTCAGCTGAGAATTTCTGAGAACAAAAAGTTAATTAAAAGTGTTACAGAAGGCCTGTGGGTTCCCTTTTTAAGAGGCAAAATCAGCTGGTCTGTAAAGGTCATATTGCACGTCCTAGCTCTGCGGGCACAGCGTGGGACAGCTCCCTCGCACTCAGACTGGAGCACAGCTGATGAACAAAGTTGTAAAGTGTTAGCCCAACAGCAGCTCCCAATGTAACAGAGCAAAACAACCCTACCATTCCTTCTTTCCTATTTTAAGTGCAATTGTCTGCCACTAAAAGTTAATTCCATCAACCACGGCCTTTCAGAAAGAAGGGAAGGATGTGATCTTTCAGTGTCTTTCTCTGTGCCCCCAGACACTCTGGCAGGAACCTGTACCTGCTTTGCATTATACAGATGCCAGGGACACCAGCAAAGACATGGAAGCCCCTGGAGATTCTTTGCTTCTGCAAGTATTAATAATTTGCACCATCGTGGTGACACAGGGTGTAGCACAGCTTTTCTCTGCTGAGCTTGCACACCAAACAGACAAAGGCATGAGGAGAGAAAGAGGATGGCCATAGCCAAGGTTATTTGGCAGGACTGAAGCAAAGGTGAGACCAGAGTGCAGCTTTCATGTTTGCTTTGAGGGTTCCCTGCAGAAGTCTTAAAAACTGCCCATCTTGTATGTCTGCATTTCCACTTTCAGGGCAGCTATGCAAGAGGGAGAGAAGGCAGTTGTAGCTCCTGCAGCCTCCACGCTGCTCAGTCACCACTTCTGTTTGCACACCAAGAGCACAGTGGTGATGCCAAGTGCTGCACTCTCCATCGATGTGACTGTATATCGCCGCACCCTGTCACGTAAAGCAGGTAAACAAGCACAAAGAGACTAAAAAATGCTCTCAATCTCAAACCATGAACACCTTTTCTTTCTGCAGGTTGGGGTTTGTGTTTTGGGTTTTGGAGTTTTTTTTAATATAATCTCATTGATAAAAACCCGTCCAATTGGAAATGGAGATGCAGGTAAGCCATAAGCTGCAGCCAGCCAGCATGGCAGCTTTAGACACTTTGTAGTTGTTTTCTCATTGGGGGAAAACCAGACACCGGTACTTATAGTATCTGACTGCCAAATCTAAGGGAAAATAACTTGTTTCTTCACAGCTATTGTGCCCTTCTGGGGGAGTGTGAAGCATATTTACTTTGTGGGGAGAGTAAAAGCTGGGGAGGTGGCAGACACGATAAAGTTATATTCCTGAAGTGTCAGGAAGACACTTTTTTCTTTGTAGAAAGAAGTATGAATGCTATATCGGGAAGAGCAGACACTAGAGCTGTGGCAGAAAAGGATCAGTCACACAGATGGACCATAACTGGGACATGGGGATGTGGAGGAGGAAGAAGCAGCTTGCCCTTGTAGTGGCAGTGAATTAACTGGTACAATAAATTCACATCTTGTGGTCACCCTCGGGGGAGGACATGAATTGCCGACAGCAGCAGCAGCAACAGTGACCTCGGGTTTAGCTGCAGCTTTGTTATAAACTGGTGGAGAGTGTTTGTAAAGTGAGGCAGCAGCACTGCCACAGGATCTGCACCCAACGGGCCATTTCAAGAATTCAGGATGGAGTTAATATGCATGTTGTTGCTTTTCATCGAGATTCATCCCTTTGCTGCTTATGGGGACCCAGGAAATACCCTTGTGAAGGCTCAGGGCCAGGAAACCTGGAAGCTCCAAAAAAAGGCTCATAAATTACTCTAGGCTTTTTCCTAGAGTCTAAACCCATCGTGGTGGTGGGCAGCTGAAAGGCCTTGCCCGGGGGGAGGCTCTCACTATGCCCCAACACAATGCTCTGCCTGCTGTAGCTCAAGGGCAGCAGCGTTTTGACCTCTGGAGGTGGAGAACAACCCCTGGGCCTCCGGTGGTCAGGGGCAGACACAGCTTGGTACATCTTGTAACGTCTAGGACAGAAAGCAGGAGATGTCTGTTAGGATCTTATTTCACATGGAGGAGCTTCTGGTGACTCTCCCCTTGCCATGGAACTGTGCTCCACCTCCCTCCCTGTGAATTATGTGGGAACTGAGCAAAACCATTATAGTAATGTCTTACTAGTTTGCAGGAGGCATGAAGTTGCAGCTTTGGCAACTGAACTATCTCACACATTTCAATGGGATTATTACCTCCTGAGTTTAGAACGAGCAATTTAAGTAGAACCATGATGAGCTATTTTACTTTTGATCACTTGTAAGATGCATCCATCTTATTCCATGATATTGAGCTGCCTCTCATGTCTGCACATGCTCTCAACGCCAGCTGCACAAACTCACATCTTTCCATCAGACAATTTAGATGTAATTGTATCTCATCAAGGAGAAAATCAGTGGAACTCTGCAAACTTAGAATATGGGCAATATTAAAGGCATCCCAGTTAATATTAGGATAAACAACCGACAGGCTGCTGAAAAGCTTTGATTTTCCCCAGGGGGTTCTCTCTCACTCCTCTGTTTTTTCTTTAATCAGCATTTTCAGTGAATACAGCACAGAAATTCTGCATCTGCTAAATCTAGGGGTTTGCTGCAGAAAACATACAACATCCTGTCAGAAAAATTTGCAACAAACTCATTCCTCTTTCTAATAGAGAGTAAATAGACATTTATTGACAGCAAGAAGGCCTAATGTGGGCATATAGTCCTATTTTAGGTGCCATTACCTATCTTCTCTAGCTCCAAAAGAGCCCAGGATTTCCTGTAGAATCATTGTTGTATTTGCCATTTGAATGTCTCAGACCAAAAATAACATCTGCAGTGCCACTGGCTGATAATCCTTAAATGTCTGAATTGCTTCCTAACTAGGAGGTGGCTAGGAAGAGATGGTTAAGTGGCATATGCTGTGGTCACAGGTGGCCCTTGTTGCCTGGAAGCCAGCCCTTTCCCCATCTGTGTAGCAGCAATACTAGGTGCTGGTGAGCGGTCTCACAGCTGACATCCTCTAAGGGGAAAATAAGTACTGGGAAAACAGGGAGTAGTTTCTTACACCTGTTTGTGTAAGGGCAGAACACGCTGCTGCTGTTCCAGATGCAAGTTAGGGCAGGTGAGGCTGTGGGCTGGGAATCTGTATCAGCAGCTACAGCAGTGACTCCCAGGTACAGACCTGTGAGATGAAAACATCTGGAGTTGTAGAAAAGTGAACGTGCAAGTAAACAAGTGTATATGTGGTTGTAGATTTCAGGAGTACTCTAGTCAAATGTGTCATTTTCTTTGAAGAATATGGAAAGCATCAAATACAAAAGTGGTGACTGATTTCAGAAACCTGAGTGTCACCTAGATATTCTGCTTCACATCCTGTTTTCTTGTGCCCGCTACTGTTGTCTTCAGCTACTATTAAGGCACCTCTGGGAGCCTCCTTTGATTTTGATTTTTTTTTTTTTCTCCTCACAATGCCAACTCTTCCCTTTCCTCTGATGTGGCCTCTAGCTTGTTCCTCTGGAGTGGTCTTTCTGTCTTGTATTCAATAGGTGGGGGGTCACACACACAATTCCCGGATGCAATCTCTTGCGCTGACCACAGCAATACAGTTGCCTGGCTCTGCTCTGCCATACTGTAAGACTCCTAGAACGGTTTCTGAACATCCACACTTGACTGTCAGCAAATCAGACATCTGTGTTTTTCTGAGTAGTTTTTTCAGTGGGTGAGTCAGAATGGAAGTAGACGGTTTTCTCCCTTAAGGTACCTTATTGCAGCACCTCTGTCCACAAGTGAAGTTCATAATGTCCCAGTGCACATACATATGTGGACTGTACCCCTGGGACAATGTCTTAGGTCAGTGTACATATTGAGATACACCAAGAATTCCAGCTAGACTGGTTTTCCAAGCGTATGGATGAGGATGCTGTAAGATGAAAGAACATTAGAGTGTTACTTAACTAGGTGTCTTAATTGCAGGTGTAGGGGTGGATATTATTTGAGTAGGCCTGTTATTTTGCTACTATTAATTACTGGTTGTGGATAGACTAGTGAAACTAGCTACCAGCTCTTTGGTGTTGGGATGCTATACTTCTCCTCTGCCACCTTGAAGATCGGCTATGAACTCCATTCAGTTAACAGTGATGGAAAACCTTTATTGGAGAGGATATACCAAGTGTTTCTCTCACACAGAAGCTTTTTCAGTGACTTCACAGGCTCCTGCATGTGATATGCAAAGGATAGTAAAGAGACTTGCTCAAGACTAAACTACCCTGTCTTTAGTTCAGGGAAAAATCTTTAACCTGGAGTTTGTCCCAGTGAATCTCTCTTGCACAGCTGTGGTAAACATGCAGTGTCTCACAGTGGGCACATGCACATTCAGGGGAGCTGGCTGGGTGACACTTGTGCCGACTCTCCCCCAGGACATCCTTTCTGGACCTGTTCCCCAAAATCCTGTGTTTCTGTGAGGGTGCACAGTTCACTGAGATCACTGACAGCAACGTGTTTTAGCACCTGCTTAAAATTAAGGGTATTTTCCAGGGTTTTTCTGAATTAGGATTTAGGAATTCAGCCTCTCCTATGTTTCTTATTAGAGATACTGTGATTTTATCTCCAGTTGCAGACATATTGATTTACACTTGGAAGAGAAAAAAAAAAATCAATGAGGAGTACTACTGCGGGGCGAGCTGCAGGTGGGCAAGGCCTGTGAGAGGGAAACTGGTGGAAAGCTGCAGCAATTTTTAGATGCTCAGAGTCTTTTTGCCCCTGAACAGAGTCTTCAAAAAAATAGGCTTGCTTGTTTTAATCAAGAGGTTTAGTGATCCTCCATTATAAGACTCACAGCCTACATCCCATTTCTGAGAGCAGGATAGCAAAGATTGATGACTAGCCACTTCTGCAAAAGCAGCCTCTGCTGGGATGCACCGTGTTTTTCGTGTTCCACTGCCGAGATGCCTGTCATGTTATGTATTGATTTTTCTTTTGTTTGTCAAAGGCATAGTTTATGTATGGGAGCTAATCCTCTGATCCGTACAGGAAAAAGAACAAAGATCATTTGTTTTCTATGAGCTTTAAATGAAAATCCAGACTGCCTAATTAGGTAACTTCTTATCTCCCTAGCCACTGCAGTCCATGCAGTGTTTCTTGCCTTGCCTGAAGGCTGGATGCTGCCTGTCTGACTGTGACCCTTTCACAGAAATAGGACATTAGGGTACATCTGCCCCTTCCTGCTAACATCCCAGTTTCACTTGCAAGAGCTCACAATTTGATTCTATGATTCTATGATTCTATGATTTCTGCAGTGCTGGTATACAAGCCACCTCTCTTCAACAGTGTGCTAGCTAAAGCAGATAGACACACCACACACCAACTTTGAAAAACTGACAGGGCTCTGATCATTCTTTGTGTAGTTAACAAACTAAAAAAGAGATGTGGCTGTCTTGACAAAACCTACACAGATTTCTTTGTTTCAGTTTCCTCAGTGGGCCAGGGCTTTTCTCATCATGGTGAGAGCAAGGCCCTACACAGTGCCCTATTTCTCCCTCCTTTTACTGCTGACTTCTCCTTTGTTCCTTGCTGACTCCTGCAAGATAGCTCTTTGCTGCTCGGTGGGATTTTTTTTTTTTTTTCAATTTCTTTTTTTCATCTCTCTCTTATTACAAAATATTTAATTTCCCTTCCAATCTCTCATCAGGTGAATTCCTAATCAGCCTCATCGAGCAATCCTTCTGCCCAGCAAAGCGTTGCCTGGCTACAATCTGTCTGGCATTCAGAGCTGTAAAACTGCCTTTCCCTGAGACTCAAACATAGCTGTGTCCAAATGTGTGCCATATTAATGACCCGTCATCAAAGTTTAATGACCTCATTAGTGCTCGTTTTCAGATGGCAAAACCAAGCTCTTTCACTTTCTGTGAAATATAGATCCAAACAGAAGAAAAAGTGAAAGTAAAAAGCAAAGGATACTCAATTTCAAGACAATTTGTAGCCCAGTCTGAGAATAGATGAACTGCACTTAGCAGACAGCAACAAATACTGCTGATTAGAGGTAATTCTCTGCATTGCCATAACATTAGTCATGTGAATGTGTATATACATCCCTGTATGTATGATAGATTGGTAGGAATACACACCCCAATAAAGAATATATATTTTATCAGTTTCAGATAATAGCCAAAGGACTCCAGGTCTTCTGAAAACTTTTGGATGTTTGACCTTTTTATTAGACTTATGGAGGAACTCTAAAAAGGACTCCCACAGTGGGGAAACTGTCCTTCAGCAGGACCATAAAATGTAAACATCAAACTTATTCTATTGTTAGTAATCATATATTTTTATGCCAGTGTAACACCTATTCCATTGGTGTGGAACAGAGTGGTCTAAAACCTTGAGGGGTAGGTGTGGAATAATTGAAAGTCATGTCTGGTTCAGTGTGTGGTCTCAGGGAAAGCTCCTGAAGGTCTTGGAGTTCACTGCTGAGGTTCATCTCACCTAGCTTGAAGGACCTAAAATGTGTGTGCCTTTTGTGCCTCAGACACTAAGGTCTTCTCTTAATCAGAGGTGAGAAACAGGTAAAGGGTGAAAAGGTGCACCATCGATGTTCATTCAGGTCTCTGTTTCACTTTGGTGACAGATTTGCTACCTAACTTAGAAACAGGTAAAATAGGTTGGGAAAATCCTATCCTGAGAAATTAGCAACTTGCTTATAAAATGAACCAGCAAGTCATAACCAGCAAGAAGACTACTTAGAGTAGAAGTGTGCTAGTTCAGGCAGAGCATAGCAGTGTTTACACTGATAGTGAATGGTGAACTTCAAGCAGAGAAAGTCCTAAGGGAGAGGAAAATATGCTGTGTTTTGCTTTCACTATTAGTATTTCAGAAATTAATCTCTGATAAAATGGGAAGAGAAAACTGACAGTCATCATAGCTGTATTTAGTATAAGGAGCCGTATTTTTGTTAGAGGAAAACCATGAGAGAGTTTTAAGAGGGGGCAGTGAAGATCTCCAAATGCAGCATAAATGGGGAAAAAGAGGGCAGCTGGACCATCCACCAGGTCAGCTGAGACTCTGAGCACTTGGGAGAAACCTACTGTTTACTGGTATATATTTTTTCTGCTTTGTAGATTTTGGGTCTCATTTTTCAGATGTCTGCTGCTTTACTGGAGTAAACGTCTTACATTTCGTTGATGCTAGAAAATTATCTCTAGCAGGCATAAAGTGCGTTACTAATCCAGGGTTGAATAATCAAAAAATGAAATCTTGTCTGCTGGTGAAACAGATGCAGATCTATGAGCCTTAAAGAGCAGAACATGCAGGTCAGTGTGGGTGATGGTACTGTGAAGGCTCAGCACGCAAAGCAAGCCAAGTGAGGTTAGTTAAACAGCATCCTTCTGGCATGGCACAGACCGCAGAAAGGCATCTGCTGCAGTTATCTCCTCCTCCAAGTATTTCTGAGACTTCAAAAATTTCCCATCCCATACAAAGACAACATAAGGCTTTCAAAGGATGTGATGACACTCGGGAGAGACCCTTTAGCTGATATCACTGTATTAAAAGTAATGAGAGAGGATACTGATTGGTGAACTTGAAGGCATTGAGCTTGCCCAGGACAAACAAAGGCTTGACTCGCCATCATCCTCTTTCCTGGTCAGTACCCTAAACTCCACGTTTTGTCCTTCCTTAAGTGAGATCTGTCTCTACTTCAGCAGAGTCTGCAAGGACTTGCTAAAGAAAAATGATCCGACATGCAAGTTCCTATGAAGATATCGGAGTGTTCATTGTTGTTATTGGATCTGTCCCTCTTAAAGAAAAAGTGCTATACTGAAAAGCTAGTGACCTGCCCTAGTCATACTTTTGCTGTGATGGCCATGGACTACTGCTATGTGTGACCTTGGGAGGTAACTCAGGAAAGTGAATTGGTTTGCAGTCACTGCACAGAACCACAGCTCCAGGGGAAAATCCTTAGGGATCCAAAACCAGGAAGAAGGGTTGAAATTATTACATTAGCTGCTATCCTAAAAGGAGAAAGGACAGTCCATATCCCACAGTTTTCTCCAGTTGTCTCTGAATTAAGTGTTTAGAGGAAAGGATCAACAGGTGTGTCTTTCTGTAAAGCAGGCTTTATGATCTCCACAATCTAGCAGGCTCAGTTATATTCTTTAGTGTACAAAGGAAGAATACTGCCTTCTGCAGAAGAAAAACCAATCAACCAACCAACCAAAAACAAAACAGTGCATTTCTATAGGATGAGTTGTATGGGAATTCAGACTAAATGATCATAGCCATTTCTTGCAGTCTGACTCAGTTATGCATCAGTGAACCTGAAAGTGATTTCTGAATGTGGCACTGGAGGCGGAAATGAGGATGATCTTTTAGAAACACATCAAAATGTGAAGAAATCCAGCCTGCCAGCTGCACCTGTAAATCCTTTGAGGCTCATGCTTCAGCTGTTGCGGTATCAGTTACTAAGCATGCACATAAATGCAAAATAAACGGCTTAACAAGGTACACATGGGCACTCACTTTCCTTTCCCCATATAACAGACAAAGAAGGCTCCTTAAATCAGCACGCATGCCATTTCTTTTCTAAACATAGGATTTTTGCCAGCAATGAGAAAGAAGCTAAACAGCTTCCCTCCTAAGAAACCTTAAACAGCTAAGCAGTTTGATTAATTACTTAGGGATTTCCCTTGCGCTGTTACTAAGGTAACAGGAGTAGAAGTGTTTAAAGATGACTGAATATGCTGTATGCACTGGAGGATACATGGACACTTTTCAGCAGCACCCTGCATTGTGAGTTTTATACAATATTAATGTAGAAAATGAACGATGTGTGCATATGTGCATGTACCCATGATAGTGCAGAATGAATCCTATGAATCCTCAGCTGCATCTGCTGAATGCAGAAAAAAGATCTGCTTTGGCTTTTAGGGAAAGGATTATTGACACCTATTTAAAGGGTGCAGGGCACACATCTCTTCCCAGCTCTATAATACCTTCATTTTGCTGACTGTTTCTAAATAATTTCTCCTTCTTTGTAACCATGTTTGGAGAGACAGTAGTGGCCCAAGGCTAGCTTCCCGCTCTCCATGGCTCCTCGCTCAGGTTGAGCTGCCCACACTGCTTCCTGGTCCCCCCTGGGGTACCCACCACGTCTTGCTCTGACCTATGGAGTGGCACAGTGCAACATTCCTGTGCTGAGTGACGGTGCTGCTTAAGTACTTATGGTTTCGTGCTCCACAGCAGTAGTGCCTTTTCTAGTCAAAACTGGTGAGAGACAAAGTGAGAGGTGACTATGGTAAAGAATATACCCCTCACTAGGACACTCTGTGGGTAATTTGAGAGCATTTGATTATGTGAGAGAACAATCATCTTGAGTGATGTTCATGCCAGAATTCTATCAATGTTAATGGCCAAGTTAGTCAATACAGGACAAGGAGGTAATTAGAAATTTTGGCCTCTTATTCAGCCGGAGAAACCACCTCCTCACTAACTGATCAGCCTGCAACCTTAGAAGAGAAGGAGCAAACCCCTTAGCTCACAAGAGCGATTTGAGATAAAAGCTTTTTCTGAGTTTAATGACACAGTTCAGTGCTCTGAATTCCTCCACTACGACGAGAGGTTATTTTTTCTCCTTCTCTGACATTGTTCTTCTCCCCAGAGCTTTTGCATGTACCTCACAGTCTCTTCCCTGTCTGTCACTTCTGACAAATGGCTCTGCCCAGCTCCTCTAACTCTACTCAACTCTACAGCTAAGCCAAACCAAAGCCTTGAAAGGACTCATGCTGACTTGGTAATTTTTTATTTGTAGACATTCATTTGCCTTTTATCATGTTCCCAGCAGTGACCGCAAGGAGAAATTCTCAAGTTTCCAACAAGAACCACTAAAAAACGTGACACTTGCATGGCTTTGTGCTATGAGACACCAAATACCCACAGCTCTCACTTGGCACCTCACAGTATGCTTATGGCTCAAACTGTGCAAGAAACTATTTCTTCTGTTTTACTGACACTGCCTAAAAAATAAATAAGAAGCATTCTGGGGGAACTGAAATAAGTTCTGTGAACATCTTCTGGACAAATTGGGAAAAAAATCAGGCTAAGCAAAAGCTGTCTGAAACAAAAGGCTCCAGAGAGAGTTTGACATTTGTCAATACTCTTTGAAAATGTAGTCACAACGTTGCTTTATGTATCGACAGATGTATTTTCTTTTCAAAATTGGTTCATTTAAATTGTTGTTGAGTTCTGTGTGTCATCTGGCAACCTATGGCTGCTGTTGCTCTACTAAGCCATTGAATGGCTTAAACCATCTATAGGGTAGTGCTGCTATCATATAGCTAATCACCTAGTCCAGATAGCTCATTATAGCACAACAAATAAAGTTCTTTGGTTCCCTGTTTCTATACCTTCATAAATTAGCCACTTCAGGGATATTTTGGGGATATGAGCCTTACTAACAAGATGTTATCACTATTGTTTTGAAGCATCTGTCTGCCTATGTGTGGTAGGCGATCAAGATGGAGAAGTGTATCTGTCTTACATCTCTTTTCCCACAGCAAGCGTTTCTCTTTTATAGTCTTTATAATTTGACAGGCCAAAGCTCTGCAGGAACGATAGAGAAGTGACAGGGTTTCATTCTCTCTTCCAGCTCCACTTCCCCTGGGTGCAGTTTTTTCCCATTGAGCAAGCCTTGTTCTAGTGATCTTGTTTCTCTCTCCTGAGAACTGACAAAGGCATTTCAACAAGTGAATCACAGGCAACAGGCATTGTATGATTTTTTGCCTCAGGATAAGGAGGAAAGGGGAGTCTTGTCTGTAGCAGTCTCCAGTACTGCAGCAGCAGATTTCAACCTCTAATCTGGTAGCACTTCAGGCACCAGTCCTGCCTCCTGTTGCATCTCCTGCCAGGGTCAGCAGCAGCATTCTGGAAAGTGCTACCCTAAAGGAAGGGCGAAATGGTCCCCTCTGCTGTGACAACTGTCTCCCCTGGGCCTCTCCACACAGAAAGGCAAGACAGCCCTGCCTGCTCATCTCACAGCCTGCAGCTTGGCAAGAGGCTGCATAGACTTCTCTGGCCAGCTGAATTACCGCATGGCGATTGCCATGAGAACATGTTAAAAAACAATCCATAGTTTCTATGATCTTCCTGTATTTACTTTCTTAGAAAGCAACTACACTGAGTTTTTGCCCTAAATTAACCAAGTCCATGGCAAGAGGAGACTGTAAAATGCCTAGTATCAAGCAGAGAGGCAGTTATACCATTATAACACTATGATGCTAAGATGGCCAAGATGGGACATGTTGTGGGGCGAGGTGAAGCAGTCCCAACCTTCTGGTCTGAATGTTCCAGCTGTGCTGCCAACATGAAGGATAATTTCTAGCAAGTTTAGATTGGATCTAAGGAAGAAATTCTTTACTGAGAGGGTGGTGAGGCACTGGAATGGGTTGCCCAGGGAGGTTGTGAATGCTCCATCCTTGGCAGTGTTCAAGGCCAGGTTGGATGAGGCCTTGGGTGGCATGGTTTAGTGTGAGGTGTCCCTGCCCATGGCAGGGGGGTTGGAACTAGATGATCTTAAGGTCCTTTCCAACCCTAACTATTCTATGATTCTATGATTAGTTTCAATTGCTGATAAAAGCAGATTGGACTATGAAATGGAGTGTCTAGGCTGCACTTGCAGTGGGAATATGTCTCCAGTACAGTTGACTCTTTCGTGGAGATGCTGCCTTGACTCAATAGGCAATAATAAGCAGCGTGAAGTCTTGGACTTTTTAAGTGCCTCAACTCTCTGCTGCATGAACTCAAGTCAGAACCTTAAGGTAAAGAGAGAAAAGCACCCGTCTGATGAACCCAAAATAATCCACTTAGGAGCTTTGAGTAAAAAATGATAAAAAAATCTCCCTACTTCAGCATTGCAATGAAACTGAACGCAATTTTAAATGATAAAGACTGAGGGAACACCAAGTTCATGAGTAACTGCAGTAACACTAGGACAAAAAGCAGCTATGACTTCCAACTGTTTAAGAAACAGTCGTGGGAGCTGTTAGGCTCCATGTTTGCAGCTCAGATTTGAGGTTTTTTAGAGAAATCTGCACAGTTTTGGATCCGCATGGGACAGAGGATGAGAACTGATGATGAGTTTTGTGTTGGTGTAGCAGAAACAGAAAATAAAAGCAAAATTACATGCCGCTTGGCACTTATTACTTTGTTTACTTTCATTTACTCAGGGTTTATTTTTGTACTCTGTGATCTAATTTCCTTGGGAATTGATAAATAACAACTTCCTGGAATATTTTCACCCCTGTAAAATTTTGGCATGCCATAAGGATCTCTCAGTGAACATAAGGCAGACTTTCCCACCCTTTCCAGCCCACATAAAACTGTTTGGAGAAGAATCATGATAACATAAAATCTAAGACATGTTATGAAGCAAGAAGAAGGGGAATAGCTTTTCCTTGGACATATATATCTCTTTGTGAATCATGAATATAGAGTTGCTAAACATCATAGGTCACTCAGAAACATAGAAAGAAAAGGAACACATTATTAATTGTTTTACTGCTACTGTACTGCTAGGGTAGATGTAGGCAAATGCAGCTCCCTGGATACACTCCAATAACCCATGGATGGAAAATGAATTAACAGAGGCAAGGAGCAGTGGAAAAGCACCACCAAGTTAAGCGAGAATCCATTTGTGATGCTACTCCTTAGGGCTTCTCTGCTATAAATGAATCTTCCCTCTCCCCTGTTTAATTTTATTTTTGTTGTAGTCAATATGATAACTAACGTGTGTGAACTACCATGGTGTAAAAGCACAGTGAATGTACTTAACACAACAAGACCAGCTCTATGCTCCTGTCTGAGGCCTACCTCAGCAAGTTTGCCTCATGTTAAAACTAAAATTGCCTTGACTTCACCGCATTTCTGTCTCTGGATAGCTGTATTAGTTGCCTTCTGAATGGTAAAGATAAACTTTTACACTGGTTACACTGTGTTTTTCAGCAATCTTTAAAGTGAAAACCAGATTTATAGCTTTGGAACCCAAGCTGGAAGATTAGTTTTGCAAAACGAGTAATAAATACTGATTAGCTGTGAATGGTCAGGACAGAGATAATCAATTACCAGTCATCTCTTTCTTGATTTGTCTTCCTCTCTAAGCCGACCTTTTATATCTTTATTTTGGCTACACTCAGATGAATCAAAGTGGAAAAGAATTAAAATTAACTCAGTACAAGACGTTTTCAATAGTCTTTCATCTCTGGAAATGCTTTTAATTACTAGAATAGTTTACTGTTAAAGTAGTAGATTTATTGAGCTCTAGACAATCTTTCAACATTTCATCTGAGGCAGCACACTTGCGTTAAAGCGCTGCTGATAGATGTTTGCTGCTACACTGCAAGCAGCCTAGACCCAGATATAAGCACTGCTTTATGAAAAACATTTTTCTTGCATCTGTCTCTCTAAAACCAGAAAGGATGCAGGTGCAGATTCAAGCCAGGATGATGAACATGCCAAAATAGCATCACTGGGACACCATAGAGCCAGAAAAGGGATGAATTTTGACAAAATATACAACAGCAGAACAGGGGAGAAGGGAAGAGATGAGAGCATCCATCTCCATTAAGCAACAAGGGTACTTTGCTCAGTGACAAAGATGTGGCTACGCTGATAGGTTTTAGTTTAAGGTAGCTGACATTCTTCTGAAAAGTTTTAGAATAATAGTACCTATGGAAGGAGAGGAGAGGAAAAATAAACATTTTTTTTCCATGCAGATGGATGAGAGCTAAGAGTCTAAGACAAGGCTTAATGTCACAAAAAGACAGTTCTTGGCATGTGAGAATGGATGATGAGGATTATTCTTTTAATGGTGCCATAAGACAGCTGGCCAGGGCTAGTGGGGAAAGCAATGAGATCTGTGGAGATGCTGGATAACAAAGCTGCAAAATGGTGATTATGAACACTAATATGAATTTCTGCAGGCTGTTTGTGTGACAAATGAAGACTGCCTTTTGGCTCCAATTTGCAGTTATGGTATAGCTTACCCAGTCATGACAGGTAGCAGTTTCTCTGCTGTATTATCTTGTTTGAGAATTAGGAAAAGTCAGGTGCTATTGCAGGTATGTCTGGGTATTTAGGGCTTCTTCAAGAAGACCTAGTAGATGTTACCTCAGTCTATATGAGTGAAGCAAGGTAGAGGACCTATAGAGCTATATATCCAAGCATCACCTAATGTGAGAGCATAGCTCACAGATGTTAGTGGCCTCCTATCCTCAGTGGGATGGCCACTGAGACTGTAGATTACTAATCTGTGCCCCTTTGTCTCAATCAGGTAATAAACACTATTATTATACTGGTTTATATTATTAATTGTATATTAATAATATATAAATTATATACTATATAGTCTTCTATATTAATTATGAAATATTGTAGTATTATTATAATATTGCATAATTATGCCTTACAGGACTTATAGTTAAATAGCAGGGGTATGTTTGAGCTGGAGAGGGATACAGCAGCTGACAGCAAGCAAAATATAGCTGCTCTGCCAGATACGCAAACTAATGAAACTCTGCATTAGTATGATTCTTTTAGATTATTCACCTTCTCCATTACATCCTGTTTATGTTTTAATCACTTTCTCTAGGCACATACTGACACTCCCTGTCACTGGCTTACTGCCAGATGGACTTTAATGAACTATTGTTATACCTGGAAGCATTTTCCTAGCTCTTCATAATTGCTTCATGTAATATTTACATGTGTGATGCAGAAATGTCAGCCACCACAGCCATATGTATTGCTATAATTGAGCAATATATTGTTGCATGGTATTTTTGTTGTTGTTGTTGTTGTTGTTTTTTTAAGGAATCTGAACTATCTGAGATATTCCCTTGTTTCTTTCCAGCTCATTCTTTTCTCTGTTCACACTAAATACATAACAAATCCCATGTTCTGGTCCTTATTATGGGTGTTCAACAAAGGGTAGGTAGGGTCTTGATATTAATCTGCATTCTCTGAGTTGGCAGATTAATGGCATGAAATTAAGTTCTGCCTCTCCTCTCCTTTCCTCTTCCCTCTTTTTATTTCCAATATGGGATAAGTTGGATCATGGATTTATGTGTTAAGGAAGTTAATGTCCCATCTACAGTAGTGATGCTGAACTCCTGTCAAACTGCTTGACTGTGCCAGCATATTGTGTTTAACGGAGCAGTTGTGACTGAGCAAAGTTCCCTTTGCACACATTTTTGCTGTGATACTTCTGTTTCCAACTCTAGCATTTGGAGTAGTATGAAAAAGGTATTCTGCAACTCCTTGGACACACAAAACTGTATTCTTTGAAGGTATAAACCAATACATTCCCATGTCACTAGAAAATGGATTAATTTACCATTATATTCTATAAATTAGAATATACATATAAGAAATGCATGCTTTTGCTTTTTTTTTTGCATAGAAAGAAAGTGTATCAGCATTCAGCTTAATCTTAATTTATCTTCATTGGTCTCTCGTTCTGATGTCTTCAGTACTTGTGAGTCCTTTCATTGCCATGTTTTAACATTGAAACAGATCTCTCTCAAACCAAACTTTAGATTCAGGCCATGAATAAATACTTCAGGCCACAAATGCATGTGCTTACCACAAAGGAACAAGTGTTTGAGGGCTCTTGATTTCTCAAATGAACAATGTGTCCCCTAACTTTCTTCATCCTTAAGGAAGTTCATCATTATTTCACTAAAGCACATAGATGAAAGTTACGTTTTGATGCAAAATGTGTATAGAATTAAAAGAAAAGATATGGACTTGAATGTGCCCCTGAGTCATCTGAAGGAGCATTTCAGGCGGACAACCTTTGCTTCAACCCCAAGAGGCCTTCAGCTGAAAATGTTGTAGTGATACAGGGGAAGAGGTTGCTAGAGAAAAGAGTGTAATATCTTAGGCTGTTTCTCTAGAAAGCATAGGCAAAGTACATGATAATTCCTTCTGGGTCCATTTTAGTCCAATGGGATAATTTGTGACTCTAAATAATTTTATGAGCAGTAGGTTCAAATCATTGCTGGCAGAGATGATTTAGCAGTTTCAAGAAACATAAAGCTGCATTTCAGGGAAAGGAAATGCTCCAACATTCCTTGAACACTGGTAACAGCCTCCAAAAAGGCCTGCTGGACCCCTTTGGCACATAACTGCCGTCAGGAACTGAAAGGGCATTTCTGAAGAGTTTAAATGAACCTTGGTTGCTGGTTCCTGGGAAAACAGATTCTGTCCCTCCTGAGAGCCATAGCACCCTTACTGAAAACCACAAATGTTCCCTCAGAGAGAGCTGGGATGATGTCATGCTTTTTTGTGTTCACCAGCTTCACTATTGAATGTCCCATTCAAGGCCTTGAATAACATTTGGTTTGGGGAGTTTTCTGTGAAAAATAGCACAGATTTGGAGGGCTTTCCAGTGCTTGTCTTTCATTCTGACCTGATCACTACTGGAGAGATGCTACAGGGAACAGAAGAATTCAGGGTGAAGTTTCATGTTTGCTGTTTCTGTTGCAAGGGGAGATTTGGAAATGGGAGCTGAAAATCACATCATGTAAGCCGTGTTTGTTTGTCAGGTTTTGTTTCAGGTAAGCCAGGAGTAAGGCTGGGATGAAGTATTCAGTGGTATGATTTTCCTCACATGGAATGCCAGTTTCAGACATTTGCACCTTCTTGTCCCAGCTTCATCGTAGGTCCTCACACTGCTGTTACTGCCCCTCTCAGTTGGTCCCACCATGAACAGTACCAGCATAGCCAAGGGGGCAGCAAAGTCATCACAATGAATTTAAGGGGCAGCAAATTCATCACAATGAAGTTAAGAGGCAGCAGGAAAAGAGGCAAGAATGTCTTAAACTGTCTTTACTTCTGGCAGAAAAGCATCAGAGAGCTATATCCATGAGAATTCAGCAAAGAAAGGTTGATGAATGTGTCTGTTGCTGAAGGAAGAATAAGTTAGCATTCGCTTTCTCACAACTGTGTTTTTTGAGAGGCGTCACTAGTAGTCAAAAGTAGTGGCAAACCTTAATTTTTGTTATTCAGATCTGCAGTAGTGGCCCTGAAATCACAGAAGGCGATTGTCTGTTGAAGGGAATAGTAATTATAACAGCAGTAATTGAGCAGACTTCTAGACGTTTGAGAAACTGGTTGCATGGCTGGACTTTGGGGGGGTGGGGTGTTTAGTGGTTCATGCTCCACCTGGAGGCTGGTTACAAGCAGAGCTCCTCAGGGATTTGTCCTGGGACCTATTGATGATGTTTAATACATTTACCAGTGACCTGGAGGATCTGACAGAGTTCACCCTCAGCAAGTCTGGTGATGAAGCTAGGCTGATGGGACCAGTCAATATGCTTGAGGAGCAGGCAGTCATCCAGAGGGCCCCAGATCAGCACTAAGAATGGGCCAACAAGTTTTGTATAGAAAAAATTGTGTTCAGGAAATACACAGAGCCCTCTACTTGGCATGGACTAACCCCCTGTGTTTGTGTGGACTAGGCCTGGGAGCAGCTCATCTGGATAGGACCCAGGTGTTCTTGTGGCTTTTAGGGAAAATATGATCAATCCAGCAGGGAGCCCTAGCAGTGATGAAGGCAAACACCATCCTCGGTTGTATCAACAGAAGTATATTCAGTAGATCAAGGAAGCAATGTATTTCCTTTTCGCAACTAGTAAGACTACCCTTAAGAGTATTGCATCCAGTTTTGGGCCCCCAGTGCACGAAAGACATGGACAAACTAAAGGCAGCTCAGGACAGGGTCTCCAAGGCAGTGGGGCTGGAGAAGAGGCTGGGGGAGCTGGGCTAGGTCAGCCTGGAGGAGAGACAGCTTTGGGGGCACCTGATGGTCCCCTTACATACAGTTCTTTTGTTATCAAATGTGTTCTTTAATAAGAGGGCTTCTAATTTTATTTTTATCTCCTTCTTTCTTTATTCTCTACTCTAAGTTGACCTTACAATTAAGTAGCTATTCCATTATGCCAGAACAATTTGATTTCCTTTGTAATGCCATTTTATTATTTTGCAGGAACTATGTTAATTACAGATATTCTTCTCTTATGTATCTATGTATTTATCATAAGGAAGTATTACTGTGGCTCTTAAAACATAGTTCTCTAATGGTAACATAGAATAACCTTTTATAACAGTTACCTACCACACATCATATCTATAGTAGGAATATAGAATCATAGAATCATAGAATAGTGTTGGAAAGGACATTAAGATCATCTAGTTCCAACCCCCCTGCCATGGGCACGGACACCTCCCACTAAACCATGTCACCCCAGGCTCCGTCCAGCCTGGCCTTGAACGCTGCCAGGGATGGAGCATTCACAACTTCCCTGGGCAACCCATTCCAGTGCCTCACCACCCTTACAGTAAAGAACTTCCTCCTTAGATCCAATCTAAACTTCCCCGGTTTAAGTTTTAACCCATTACCCCTTGTTCTATCACTACAGTCCCTAATGAAGAGTCCCTCCCCAGTATCCTTATAAGCCACCTTCAGGTACTAGAAGGCTGCTATGAGGTCTATGTGTAGTGGTCTGCTCCAAGAGCATGTAGCAACCACGGAAATAATTTTGTAACTGTATCAAATAACAGGCAAAACTGGACATTTGAGCATATTGCTTTGACTTTATAATACTACTTGCTTTTTCCTATTACATGCAAGCTTAAAGAATGTCTCTGCAATGCAATGGCTGAATGCCAAAATACGGTTTTATTTTCCCTTATGCATTTTTAAATTTTTTTCTTTTTTTTCCACAGATGTTTCCAGGCTGCTATCTGCATGTGATTTCTTGCATTCAGCTGTGCTTGTTCCAGTCATGTTTCTTATAAGCACATAAATGGCCATTTCTGGAGATCTATACTCTGGTTGCTCTTGTTTGATGTCCACTGTATGCTGTGAGATTTGTCCTCTGATTCTCTGTAAAGGGATTATGGGTGTAATTGAGAATCATTCAATATTTTTTATTTTCAATGATAGCATAGCATATCAAGTTCAGGGAATTCACTGCACATTCGTGGTATGTAAAAGCATTTATGGTGAATAAGAGTTGACGGTATTTCTGACAGGTAATTCACACTTGTAGTACCATACCTGACTGTATCTCTTTTGCTTTGGTTCTGCAAAGATTACAAGCCCGTGCTTAGCTGTACCCACACATTATCTTCCTTTACATTTACTCAATTTTTGCACGAGAAATTCTAAGCGTAGCTGAAGTTGTACAAAAGGACCAGTGAGTGGCCCATAGAAACAGGTGGCTGGAATTCTTTTTATTCTGTACAGGCTTTGCTAACTCACACTAGCTGACAAATTGGACTTTATAGGGAAATTATTTTGGTTTGAGTCATTAGCAAAGTGATTCTTGTGTGAAGTCAAGAAAGAGCTGAAGTCTTACAGGTCTTAATGGGAGATTAGAGCAGCCTGGCTTAGGATTCATTTGACACAATGTGACTGTCTTGCAGTCTAGGTGTCTACAGAGAAGCCAGTTGCCTCTACTCTCTTCACAGATCCCTGGAAAGAAACAGATACTTCTGTGGCGATATTCAACATATTTTGTAGGACTTGCTCAAGAGAGGTTACATGCAGAACTCATATTTTTGCCTGTAACTACAGAGTCTGGGGTAACTAAGTCATATAAACGTATGGTAGTTATCTAATATGAGATAGAAGGACTCCATCCCCCAATATCCCCAAACATCCTCTGAGTTTCAAATTGAAACAAACAAAATCAGGAACATTTTGCTTCATCTCCTTTTGCAGTGGTTTACCAAGAAAGTGAATGAAAAGATTAGTTGCTCTTAATAGATTTGCACTCTATAGAAAAGTGGCCACTGAAGCTGCTCTGAGCACTGTCTTTGTGATGGGACCAAGCAAGGTGCAAGTTTGTTTCGTGAAATTTAGAGTTCAATACAAACATATCACTTCCAATTAGTTTTAAATCACTTTATTATTGGATGGAACGTTCTGCTTTGTTCCAGGACTGCATATCACATACAGCTCTTCAACAGGCTTCTGAGCTGTTTATCCCTAATAATGTCTGCCCTGAAGTTCTAGCATACCATGAAGAAAAACATTTCTGACAGTATCCTGGTCCTTTTGCCGTTTTCATCCAAAATGCTAAAATGTATAGTCCTCATGGGAGCATGAATAGGCAATGCAATATTTAAGATAGGAACATAATTTAACCTCTGCAAAAGGTAAATGCTAATGCTGTTTTCTAATCTGATGTTTGCCTAATCCGGAATACATATCCTTTTATCTGATTCTACATACACTCTAAATTCTTCAAAGCCTTAGGAACATGTTAAGTGGAAAAACTTCCACTGGTTTCTGTAGGCCTCATTAAGGCTTAAATCTGCATATTTAGCTGCAAGGAGTTAGTATAAAATCTAACATTTGTACTGCTGGACTAGTATCTGTTCTAGCTTTTAACTATAAAGTCAGATCTACTGTATTATACCTGTCTCTGTACCAGCTCAAACTACCTTTTGAGTTATTCTGGACTGCCAAAAATTTCTCTAATTTGGAAAGTGTATGACATTTATAAAGGAACTAAAATGAGTAGTCTACTACTAGGCTGTACTGTGTTATTTTTAGAATACTACTTTTAAAAATAACATTTGTAAAAATGATAACACTGACTTGTAGAGCAAGCATTATTTTCATGGGTCTGAAACACTGAGAAGTCTTTGGATGAGCTGCTAATTTCTCCTGCTTCTGACTGCACCTACTTGGAGGGCAGTGAAAAACATTGGGTGCAAGCCAAGAAGTTCATAAGTGTCCTTAATCCAATTCCTTGGCACAAGTGATTGATTCCACACTCGTAGTAAGAGGATAATGAGTCTTTGCTTAATAATGAAAACTATCTAGATGAGATGTGAGACTAATGCAATTCATTCTGCTGACTGTCCTTATTTGGAAGAGTACTTGATTTTTTGTGAAGTGCCTGAGTGGAAGAGCAGATGCCTCCCTTTGATTGTGAATTATGTCTTTAAACTCTTGTAATCTGTAAACCTTTGAAAAACTTTTCTTGCCTTATCTGATAGGAGCAATGTCTGCAGGCTATGAAGTGTAATGTCAATGAAAAGCTTGAAGGTGTTTCAGTGAGTGAGTTCACAGAGCAGAAAAGAGCAGTGATTCCACCTGTGCCCCTGTGATCAGAAATGTCAGGTCTACTGAAGCCATCTTCTTTGGAAAGAAGTTCTCCAGCTCAACAGATTTATGCTTCAGAATTCCTTCTTCTCCTCTCTTCCTAGCTTTTACATCCGTGTACTAAGACACAGACAGCTCATGCATTGCTGCCTCCCTAAGTTAGTGCTGTTCCCCCTGTTTGCTGTAAACTATCTCATTGCCATTTCTTATTTTGACCCACAGGGTAATGGTAGCACACTTTCTCAGGGCAAGACAGTGTTTTGACTAAAACTGCAGGTTAGATTCAGAGAACCAGTTAACTGGTGTGTACTTGTCTTCAATGAGCTCAAAGCCAGTGAATCTTGCTGTGAGATTCATGGTGAGATTAAAATAGGGGAAGTCTCTTCAGTCACAAATCTATACAATCCAGATCTGAAGCAAGACAATCAACAACCAGTTTCAGTCTGATGCTGATGAGTTCACACTGATCGACTTTTCCTTAATTGCCAGTTTCTAGTTCACGCAAATACCAGCTACTTTCCTTCACGGAATGCATGGATACAACTTCATTTTCATGCTCACACCATCTCTGTCAACTCCATCCTTAGCATTAGGCTATTACATTTTCTTTCCCTCCCCACTTGTTACTTAGGTAATAAAATAAGAAATGCTTGAAAGTGCAATCAACCTAACTTGTGAGGGAGAACATTTTGTAGAAATTTAGATATTTTTGTATAAAATAACTGATGTTAGGAGATATTAATAAAGCTATTTCAAGCACTGTCTGTAGGTGACTGACCAAACATAACTCTTTCTGGGTATGTTAAATGAAAAATCACTTTCAAGGAAAATAATTGTCAGTAAAGTCTTAATGTGTGGTTCTGTTTTGCTTAAAATGCATGTGTAGATAAATTATCTATCTGAAGAACTTTGTTAACAGATGCACCAAGTGAAAAAGCCATCCAATCTGAATTGCTAAAAGATTAATTCCAGGCATCATGTGAAACATGACTAAGAGTCACCGTTTCCCCAGCAACACTGCTGCAAAGGACAGCACTAAACGGACATTATTCTTATAGAAATTTCTGTGCGTGCAAACAGTTTTGTGAAAGGTGTGTAGTGAGCTTTGGCAAGTCTAAGGTCACTATAAACAATAACAAGTTAAAGTAAAATCATGTGCTAAAAATAGCGTGTGTCTCTGGAAGCATCTTTTAAAGTCACTGATGTGTTTTATTAGAACAAGATACTTTTGTCCTCAAAATATTTAAAAACAAGAATGAGCTGATTAGAGCAGACACTTTAAATATACCTTCCAGGGCATGGCATTCCCTAAGGTACCCTGTAACGGCTCATAATTCTCTGACTGGCTTCAACTTTTTAACCAGTGTTTGCCTGATAAAAGCATGAAATGCTCCAGGTGCACCTCAGCCGTTTCTTGCCTCGCAGGACGACTGCCTAGCTCAACTCTCTGGCCAGATAGCCAGATTTCCTTTCTCAGAGGTGCCTGAAACCACTTTGAATGCTATTTAGTCACAGGTTTCTATTCAGGATAATTTTCCAGCTGAATAGAAACATTATCCCAGGGAAATCCTCCTCTTCCATTCAGAAACTGTCTCTCTTCCAGCTGGCAAGAACATCTCCTGTTCTCCCACCCTGCAGAACATCGCCGCATCCTGGGATAATGGCTGCGAGTCCATTTACATGGGAAAGCTATACTGGGAAAGCAAGATATGTATTTTTAGGTATTACAAATGAGATTTAGCAGTAGGAGACAGAGGAAAGCGTTAAAACTATGTGACCTGTCAAGTCTCTGTGGACCAGCTGTTTGGGAACCTTTGCGATAGTAAGCTACAGCATACTGTGAGCACATGTATCCTATTTTTGTTTCCCTTTAAATCCCTAGACTATTAATTCCTTTTGAAAATTACTTGAAAAAGGAAAACAAACCACCTTTTCCAGAAATAGTAACTTCTTTTTTTTTTTTTTTTTTTTTTCTTTTTGGCAGAGAGATATTTTTACAAATAATTTTAAGCAGTTTTTGTTGTTTTTTCAAGGCACCCTTGAGATTACTCTGCTTTTGGCAGGAGTACTAAAATGTGCTAGCATCAGAAAGAAGGGAGCACTCTAGCAGCAGTTTCATACTAGCACATGTCAGGTAAGCGTTTCCCATTTTCAGTTTTGGTGAAAATCTTTCAGGTAGGTGACTTCACTTATTTTAGCTTTTGTATGGCTTTAACATGGATCATACTGACTGAATTTTGGAAACAACAAATATTTTGATAACCTTAGCTGAAAAGAAAGGACTTTCTTTTTCTCCACTGAGCTGAAAATACAAACTTGGCAGGGAGTAAACTGTCATGCTTGGCCGTATCACTCAGTTGCTATTGAAACAGAAATGCCCTTTTGCAGAGTTCATCCAACAGTGTCAGTGATAGCAAGGGATCATCCTAATGCGGACAATACAGAAAAGGCAGAAAGAAAATAATATTTCCTAGCTTTTGTAACGTTTTGCTCATGCCTTTTTTGCGCATTCCAAAGATAAATGGGAATGACTTGTTTCCCTCAAATATATAATTCAAATGTTGGGAATAAGATGCCATATTTGGTAAGAATAGCATTGATTCAAAACCAAAGTAAGCCTAGTAATAGTAGCAGACTATTCAGCTTCCATTATCATTATCTTAACTGCCTTTGAGTAATGTAACTGTCTTATGTGGACACATTATATATTTCATTAAATATTTTATGAATGTCTCTCTAATTCATCGGGCAATTTAAGAATCTGCAAAACATTCCATTTAGTATCTGAGTCTCAGGCTGAATAGGAATTATGATATTCAAAATACAAAGCCAGTCTCCAGTCCTACAGTCAGTTCCTCACAAGAAAGAACAGGCAATTTTTCATAGGCTTACTGAAGGATACTCTCCACAAAAACAAGGATCCATTAATGTAAATTTTATCCCGAAGAGCAGGACCGTGAGGAAAATTAGTTACTTTGTTTACGTTATTAATAAAAGTGATTGCAATTGAATTTACAGGATTATAATGGATAGGAGAATGAACTCTACTGCTACTGCTGGAAATAAATCAAGCAAATGAAATATGCAACAGTCTTCCCATAACCTTTTGGATTCTGCTGCTAGCATGCACTGTTCCTACAAAGTCACTAGTCTGATAGAGAAATTAGACATCTGCAGTGGGAGTTGCCACAGTGTCAGCACTGAAAGGAAACTTTGGGTGCTCAGGCAGATAAGAAATCTATACAGAGAGCAAAGGGGTTTATAGAATCTGACAGGTGCTTTCCCCATTTATGTGACTTAAAATTATAAATTCATGGCACTGGCACCACATTCACTTTGGCTTGCAAACAAATTTTTCCTGTTCCTACCAGTCCTGATGACACAAAGGGCATATTATTGTGATCACCTCCTTTATCCAACATGGTAGCAAGTGATATGCAACATAGTTCACAAGGAAATCCTGTGTCACTTTTTTGTTTGCCTAGCACAGCAGAAAAAGGCAAAGCCACAGTTTCTCCATTTTCAATTTCTGCTTATTCTTCCCTACTCTCCCACTCCTTGTACTCTTTTTTAAATAAATAACTTCAAAATAATGGCATGCACTTAACCTGGACATGATTTACAGTGAGGTGTGGCAAAGCATGTTTTGTTGAGTAAGTGGAGTAGAAAAAATAGTTCCTTTGATTTAAATATTTCAACTTTAATTGGTAAAAATTTCTTTCAAGTGACATCTTTGGAGCCAACCCTATTTGATGTCTCTTATCTACCGTTGCCTTCTGAAGGAGCTCTGTGTATTAAGTTTTTCAGGACTGACTGTTTTACTCATAGTCATAGGTAGTCACCCTGCAATTGTTGGGTTTGAGTTAATCCTCAGGGTCTACCTGCAGATCTGTGTCACCCATTTCAGTAGGACTCACTGGACATGCACAAGCAAGGGTGCTGTAAAGTATGGGATCACACAATAACAGCAGGGTATCCAAACTCTGATTATTGTATTTATATTCCTACAACTTTATTCAAGCATATACATAATATTGGATGATATTTCAAAAGATGTGAAAACGTGCATGTATTTTGCACAAAATTCCGTATTTTTCTGGACCTGCCAGGCCAATAAGTCCTCCCCAGAGCAATCCCATGCCTGCACAGCAAAGATGGGCTGGGATGCTAAGTAGAGGCAGACTGGTCCTCCTGCCTGATAGAGATCACAGCCTGCTCTCAGTTGCCTGGACTTTTTGATGCTTGGGTGAGAAAGGTGGATGGGACCAGGAGATTGAAGATGGAGCACTTCTGCCTCAAGTCCCTCACTTTGGGATCTCAGCTTTGCAAATACTGAGATATGTCCTTAGGATGTGTTAGTATTATTTTCTTAATTATAACCTTTAATAACATAGCTGTATCTTCCCTGAAGAGGAACTGATACCCTTCTTCATATAAGAAGCATTATATTTTTGTCTTTTGAACTGCTTTGTGCCTGATGATGTCATTAATATGCTGTGTTATTACCAACCCCAAAACATTCATATATGTGATCAAAACTAAGTCTTGTGCCCCATTTCTTACTGCTTATATTTTATGTATATTTTTAACCTCTTAAATAGTTCTACCATGTTTCTAAATTTAATTTATATCCTTGATGGTTTTCTACATATGAATTATTTTCTCTCTGTGGTGGTGAAGAAACTTTGCTTCCATAAAGGCCATGAAGTTATCAAGATGAAGCAAAATGGAGTTCATTTTTTCTTGAGAGATTGTGCCATATATCAGATGTAATTGTTTTGCCAGTACAAAAAAAAACTCCTACTACACAAATTGTGTAACATATCTTGCAGATATATTACTGCTATATACATTCAATGGCTGTGACTCAGCACATGACACCAGCAGAAACAGGCAGATGGAAACAACCCAGTCATACCTGGAGTGCCCTTGAGAAGGCTGCAGGGACACTGGCCTTGGTGAACAACTGCATGGGAAATGCTCTTCTGCAAGGTACAGAGGCTGTGCTAACTTGTGGCCCAGTCTACAGCTGGAAGAATGGCTGCTGCACGTGGAAACATGCTCAGACACACTGTGGAGCTAGTGAGTTTGATTGAGCATGGCACAGTCTGAGCATACACAGACATCAGAAAAGACAACCTGCACAGGTATCTATGCCCCAGTGTCATCTGTGCTGACAGCCATACCCCTACCACAGCACTGTGTTTAGTATCCTGTCTAGTTAAACTCAGCCTAAGTCAGACACTGTGTGATTCCTGGCTGCTTCCTCTCTTAATGAATCCTAGGACTTATCAGGAAACAAGAATTATTTCAGGGTGATTCAAGCAGAACGTAACCCACCCTTTCGAATATGCATGGGGCAGCAGCAGATTTAGATTTAGCTTCCCCATCGTGTAAATTATTAGGTTTTTTCCCGCAAATAATTGCCAGTTCAGGTCTTCACCTGTTACAAATTGCTTAATTTTCTTGTGGTTATGTCAGTTTACACCACTGCAAATCCAGTCTGATGACATAATTGAAAATCTGGGATAAAATGTTAATCTCCAAAAGCATCATAGTCTCCTCACATGGATGTTTCCATAGCAACATAATCATCGTGATACAACCATGGTGAATGGGGTTTTTTAATGATTTATTTCCTCTTCTGTGACATTTTAAAATGAACGAGTGTGGATGGAGACAGTATAGAAATAATACTTAGTTGATCCACAAGTACAGGGAAGGATTTTGCAGAGAAAACATGGTTCTGTGTCTAATGGGGATATATAGACGTTATGAATGAGAAGTGGAAATACGGTCTCCCTCTAATATAAGTGTATTTTAGATTAAAAGGTCTTGGCAGTATTTAAGTAGATGTATAAAAGTCTTCACCCAAAACACTGCACATTCTTTACAAATATTAATTTTCTCATTAATCAGAATAGTATATTAAAGTGCTAAATCAACTGCCTCTGCCTCATCTGTCACAAGCAGAGTCAATCTTGTGACATAATCAACCCAAGTCAGTGAACATCCCTGCATAAGCCTGTTCCCCAGGGTCCCTTTCCCAAATGCCTGAGTCCTTGATCAGCAGGACTAATGATGCCTGGTTACCTAAAGCTTTGTGTCTCGGGTATCTAATGAATGCAATTTCTAACTGAAGAATTTTGACATTTATGACAGTCATGATAGCTCTCCTGTATGAATTCTCTACCATTTAATACAATGTTGGGCTTATTCCTCTCCCAGGGATAGAATGGCAGGGTTCATCTTCCACCCATTTGGGTTTGGGCTTCTTTTGGAACTTTTAGAAAATTAACATATATAAGATCATTATCGTATCAAACTGCACCCCATCAAACATGGCTGAAACTGAAACTCATCATGAAGTGTGAGTAGGCAGGCATGTACATTTGTTGTGAAGAAATACCCTTCTTCCCTGTGGAAAAAAGATGAAAGAACTTTGCAATATGTCTGAAAAACAAGAATCTGAAACTTTTATAGATTAATTGTCCCATCTGTAAGGTCCTTCGCTAGTCCTGTGCTTGCCATCCCAGATCCGATGTGCACTGCAGGAGTGCAGGGATAGGCAGTCACTGGCTTGGAAACTGCTGAGAGCTGGAGGTGCTGTGCAATTGAGGAAAAACCAGCTCTGAAGAGGGGAACTGATTGCCAGGGGCAGGACCCACCTAACAAGTTATTCTGGTTTTCCACAAGAAATTATCTCTCTACCTGGAGGAAAAAAACAGTACCTGGTTTGGATCCTTTCCAGGGTAAAAGTGATTTTAGGGACTTTTCCCAACCACAAATGATTTATGAGGCACTTACTGTAACAGCTATGCCAACAAAAAATTATGTGAATAAATCAGGCATGATCAACAGCCACGTTGGTGCAGATAAGACTGGGGTATGTACGTTTTCTAAACTTAAACGTGTTTTATGCAGACTCATGTTCTCTCTTCATTTTTACCTTCTGCTGGGACTTCAGCTGAAGCCTTGGCTGCACCTTTCAAATTAGCTGTCTGCACTTCCCCAGAAGGAAAACCAGAAGAAATTGCCTGTTCTTAACCTCACACAAGGCTCTGCTTTGCTAAGTGGAGGAGCCATGCCCTGTCAGGAGCTCCCAGGCTGACCCTTGGGGTGCTCTAGGGCACCTGGGGCTCATGCACCCCAAGACATGCTCGGTAGTTTCTGCAGGCTTTCTTCTGAAGTCCTCTCAGCTACCAGGGTGAACAGGGAAGCTGCAAAGCCCCAAGCACAGGGAAAGTGCAGCCACCCCACAGCTCAGGCTTTCAGGCTTTCGAAAATGACCCAGTTCCTGGGCTTGATACAAGTAGACAACAGGCTTTCTGCTAGCCCATCCTCACTGGGATGGTTTGACTTTTTTACTGAGTTCATGGGTTGTTTTTTTAGTTCCAAGAGCACCAAAAGCAGACGGGTAAGTGTGGTGCTGGACAGTGCCCTGACTCCTGCTTGGATATACAATCACAGCATTATGGCTAGACCTGACAGTATGAAATGGCTTAGCGTGCCCCTCACATCTCTCTGAAGCTGAAATCTTGCATGGACTTGCATGTCAAAACATGAATTCTACTCAGTTTCATGGTGACTTGACATTTGCAAAAAAATCCCAATTTGGGACCAAACTAAAAATTGGATGTGCAGTTGCAACACCCCATTTACTCACAGGGACCCTGGGTTTGAGCAGAAAGATGCCTAGCGTCTCATAGACGACCCCGCAGGGACAGCAGCAGCCCTCCAATAGGCAATATCAGGTCCAATGGCAAAATTTGCCCACTTGGACAGGTTGTGGGTGTCTTCCAGACCTGCTCTAGAGCAATCCAAAATTGGGCTAGCATCACAACCTAGCCTCAAAAGTAGGGCACTCTATGAATCCATGCTTGTATCTCTTGCCCATGACAGAGATTAAGTGCCAGGTGCAAAATCTGAAGCCTTGCTAAAACTTCCCTGTTTAGCCTAACTATCCCACAGCATAGTTTTGGCTGAGCCTGTCAAAGTAATCGAAGCCAAAGAAATGCTTTCCTCAGAAGCATAAAAAGAAAATAATTTTAAATGACATTGCAAGTGCAAAATGAAAATAAGCTTAAAATTTAAGGGTGTCTGCATGACTGGAGAACTGTTTTTAGTACTGAAATTTAAGAGACCGTAAATCCAATAATATGGTGTACTGTCTTTAGGTATTTTTGGAGAGAAATCACAATGCTTACTCAGAAATGCCATTCATTGACGATGTTAATTGTTTTGGGTTTTTTTCTGAGTATAACCTCTCAACAAATTTTAGCATTTGTGTTTTAAGTGTTTAGGGCTGGCAGCTGGATGACAGGATAGACAACATTATTATGGATTATAGGATCAATAATCCATGTTCTAAGAAGGATTTATGTAAGAGACTGTAACAGCTTAAGCTTCAATAAATAACACATAACAGACGACAGAAATAACAAACATTCTCTAAATAAAAACATCAGCATTTTTCCATACCAGAAAGGGAAATCACACACGTAATATTAAAAAAAAATGCATTTTTTAAAAAAGGTAATTAGAATGTATACCGTTGTTTTTTAAGAGGTTTAAGTACATATTTGCATGAGCTGAAATATGTTCTGAGGCCTGAAAGATCAGAACAAAAGTGTCTTTTCTTGTCTCTGCCCATTTTATCAGCTTCCATGATAAAAAAGAATTTTCTCTTTTTCCCTGTTTGAAGCTCAAATCACAATCCCTGAGGGAATTCGTGCAGCAGCGGAGGAGGTGAAAATAACCTCTACATTTGAATAGTATGAAAGCCAAGGCATCACAAAGGTATATTAGGGCTGATATTCCATTCAGGTTTGGGTTTTTTTTTCCCCATATTCCTTTTTAAGTGCAGTAGTGTGTTTCCTTTTTTGCAGAGGGGGCATCAGTCTAAACACTGAACATCCTGGCTTTCATGGTTTATAAGAAGAAGTAAATGTGATCAAAACATTATTTTTCTTTTTTGTCTGGGAGATGTAGCAGTAGCTTTGATTTCCTTAATTACACCCATCACTCTGGAAAGGTCATAGTCTAATTCTGGTTACTATTCCGGGAGCAGGAGGAATAATTCTGAGGTTTTTTCACCTGCTTTTATGATCCGTTGAGGCTTCCTTCTTTTTTCCTTTACAGGAACAGCCACATCCTCCAGAGATTTGACCGGCATGTGACTACTCAGTCAACAGGAAATTATTTACAGTTTGATTTTTAATTACTTGTGATAACACAAGTGCCTGAAAAATTGTAATACAAGGACAAACCTCCCCCTCACTAAGAAAATTCAGATCATTTAACGCCGTGTTGCCACATACTTCATAATTACTGACAAACCAACCAAATGAGGTTAAATTTCTGTTTTTCTTTTGTTTGCTTTCCTATTCTGTGTGTGTAGGAAACCATGAGCACAGCTTAAAACAAAGCCAGAGAAGATGATGTTTTGCAGATGATTCCCCATATCTCAGGTCCATCAGTGACCCAGGGGCTGCAAAACTGCCATCCACATGGTATCACAATACTGTCTTTGGGATCCAAATAGCTGCAGACCACAAGGTCCTAACCCTTTTGGCCTTAATCCAGCAACACATTTAAGCAAGTGCTTGCCATTAAACGCGTGAGTTGCCCTGTGGGCTTCGACTGGATTACCCATGTCGGAGTGCTCTGCTGGATGACAGCCAGAGCACTCAGCATCATGCTCTGGTTCCAAGGGTGAAGAGTACAGAGAAAGTTCATCTGCTTGGTGGCGACTAACAAATGCTGAAGACACTATGGCTCTTTTTCTTAATTACTGACCTGACCTATTGCTTCCTGTAGTCAATGGAAGGATCTGTTTGGCCTTAAAGTGGTTACACAAGGCTCCACGTGATTAGATAGCTAGCTAAACCTGTGATTTTTCTGGCTTTTCTAGTGAAAGGCATTGCTATCTGATGTAGATCTGGGTCATTCCATCACTTCACTAGTTTACTCCATCCCCTACTTTCCAACGGATAAAGGATAGTACCATTGGATGCCCTCTTTATAGGCTTAACAAAGGCATTATTATAGTAAAACCTTCTTGTGAACATAATTTCTTTTCTAGTTTGGTTTCCTCAGTTCCTCTGAAACAATATACCCAGCTTTGAACAGCAGTGTGTTTGTAAATACTCTTTCAGAGTGCTGTTATGAGGAATTTATAGTTCAGTATGATACTTCTTACATCCAGTTCTTCTCAGGATATGACCACTAATGTGATTCACTTCCCATTGACATGTCGTTGTTTCAGCCAGTTGTCACTGAAGGTCGGAAACCATATTGATTTCTTCCCACTTGGACAGTTCTGGTTTGGTTGATAATTTTCGTGATGGGAATACCTTTAAGAGATATTCTGATGTGGATGCTTGTGCCTTCCACTCATGTTTTGCCTAAAGGACTGAATTATCACCTTCTTTCACACCAAAGGGTAAGGGGTCAGTTGCCTCTGTAGTTTCAAAGCAAAGGTGGGAATTTCCCCCCAGATGCTCATATCCACAGTGTGAGCCTGCAGGCCCCCAGAAGACACTGCCTGGTCCGCAGCTGCTGCTGCTGCCTCCCAGATGGGTTGGGAGCCCATCTGGCAGCCTTCCTCACTCCGTAAATACAGGGTTTGTTCCCTTGGCCTCTTCCCTGAGAAGTGCGTAAGCCCAGTGTTTGTTATCGGCAGCAGCACAGGTGTTGTGAGGAGCAATGTACCCACTGGCAGCTGAGCCAAGGAAGCCCCCTCTGCTTGTGAAATCCTGTACTGTGTGAGGGATCTGCATGGCCTTGTGCAGCCTCCCGTGGAGGGGTCATTACCCCTTGGAGGAGAGGGCTGCAGCCTTACCTCAGTCATGAAATCCCTGCAATCTCCTACTTGTGGAGGTAAAGATGGCTCTAATTCAGAGTGTGCCGGGCTGCTGGATTTCCTGTTCCCCGGCCAGCCTTTCTTCTGCCTGCTGGTGCCCAGAGATGTGCAGAACCTTTCTCCTGCCCTACATCCGTGTGACCATGGCTGTAGCTGGGGGAGGTTCCACTGACGAAGAACCAGCGGTACCTCCTCCAGAAGGTGAGTGCTGGAAAAGATTCCAGGCACAGCACTTTTGGTATCAAGCATCATTTCCATAGAAGACATCCCAGAAACATGGGATGAGGTTAGAAGCACATGACTGTAATTCCCAGCACAAAAAGGGAACTCACAAATACAAATAAATACAAATACAAACACAAATGCAAATACAAATACAAACACAAACACAAATACAAATTCAAAGGAGCTATGCAAATAGTCTTTTTCCCTGGCGTAGTCACTGGGCTCCACAGTTATCCGAGCTCTGACTATCGCTTTTCTTTTTCCTTTTAGCAATCTGAAAAAGAAAGATCTTCAGGCTGTCCTCCAAACTCTGTTCAACCTAACAGATACTTGTTTTGTTACAATTAATTATAAGAAGGTCAGGATTTTAGCTCATGCTGATGTTTCTGGAAAAAAAAAAAAGTATTCCATTCAAGCAAGTTAATGAGTAGCTTTTGTACTTCACTATTCTCTTTGTGTATTTTCTTTGGTAATGACACTGTTTTCTGAATTCAGGCTAAATCGCTCACAGCAATTTTAATCCCCTGAAAGGTATTTTTGGCAAGCCTAGTGGTTTCTTAAATGTCTTTACCTGCCTCCGTTCACTTCAGAAGACAATGCCCTTTCTTTGTTATGCGAATGCGAAAGGACAGACAGACCGGGTCAGAACAATTCATGCAGGTGACCCTGTGCTGTCTCACGTACAGTGAAGCCTGTACCTTGGCCCAGTACGAGGAGTTCCCTAGTGTTCCCAGAAACACTTAGGAAAGGGAGTAGGAAATGCAGGTCGTTCTCCAGTGATCTTTTCCCTCTCACAGTGCAGTGTCTGCCTGCCAGTGCCTCAGGGACTTGCTGAACTGAAGCAGGCTGTGAGGTTTAATAGCCATCCCTGGTGCAGCCATCATACAACCCTTCTCCGATTTAGTTAGGCTTTGGCCTTGGCAGCATCCTGTAACAATAAGTTCCACAGTGTAATATCCACTGTGTGAAAGAAGACTTCCTGTTTGTTTTAAGCTTGCTGCCTGCTAATTTCAAAGGGTTCCCTTAGTTCTGTGCTGAGGAAAGAAAGGATGGCTATTCCCCACCCACCTTCTCCAGATCTTTTAGCATTTATACACCTCAGTTATCCCCTGGCCCCAACTCCTTTCCAGCCTCAGAAATCTCAGCTTGTTTATTCTTTTCTAGTGAGGGAAAGAAAACCCCAGCTTTGCTTTTTGCGATATCCTTGCACCCTGTCTCCATCTGGCAGACAGTAATCCATGGGACATGCACCTAACAGGTTTCCCAGGGACAGTGCAAGGCTCTTGGAGGGATCGACAGGTCTCCCAGGGGAACCTGTTCCTTAAATAGCACAGTCTGTAAGGGCCTCTCCAAGCACCACCCATGGGAGGTTTTATGCCTTCATATCCCAATGGCAGGAGACTTTCAGTCCCCAGAGCTTACTCCCACCAGAAAATATCCTAGCTAAGAAGGATACGCGAGGGGTGCGAGGAGCTGCTTAGTGTCTATGGCAGATCCCTGCTGACCCAGCTTCAGCCCGGCACCTGGGCTGGGAACTACTTTTATTAGAAGCAAAGAATCGGTGTGTGACCTCAAGCAATTTCCCTCATGAGCTGGGTCTTGCTTGTCAGGCAGATTATAACCCACAAAAATCTGTCTGTTGGCCACAGGAGTACACAAACATCTCAGACATGCAGAAGAATTTGAAGCTGAGGCACCAAGTGCAGCAGCTCCTAACGCCAGGCCTAGAGTTGTTTTAACTCATTTAGCAATGCTAGGCATCCTTCCCCTCTCAATTGTACTGGGTTTGTTCCATGGATTTCATTCAAGCCAAACTTCCCTGGGGCTGGCAGAGTAGGCAAGGGATGGAGTGGGCCCTTTGTGGACGGTGGGCCAGTAGCCAGCTATTGATGGGAGCTGAGGACCTGGTCAAAGGACAGCAGTGACATTTACCATGCTGGAAAAAACAGCTGCTGGCATTTCTGCTTCCTTTGCCGAAGGGACAGGATGGCTGGGCAGGCAGCTTTGAGGGGGAGATGTAGCAGGAAGAGAACACTTAGCTTGTTTCTTCTCAACTTTCCATTTTCTTCATCTGAATAATGATCTTCCACATTTTCCCAGAAGGGGTACTGCTTTCTTTTAGATGTTATTGCCAAATATCTATCTTAAATGTCGCACACACAGAGAATAAAATGCATATAAACAGATGCCTAGATGGGAAGGGGTGCTTAAGACCAGAAGCTGATAGTGAAATGACCCTCCCAGGGTGTCATGCAAGTGATGGTTTTGAATGGAACCATCTTCTTCTATCAAGATATCTGAATGAGCATCTGTTGTTGATGACTAAATAACAGTATAGATTGAATTAATCCTTGTGACAGGAGAGCTTTCTGACAGAAACAATAGCATCAGCTAGGAGAGTTAATTCCTGGGTTTGTGTTTTTTGTCACCCCAACCGAGGCACATTCAAGGGAAGCAGTGCGACAGGATGCTGTGCAGTATTTAATTCCTCCACCAGTCCATTCTTCTTGCTGTCCCCTGCTTTAATTAGATGCTATTAATCAGTCACTGGTTAATGAGGAGCCCATATCCATTTTTGGCACTTGAGCCTTGTGTACCAGCACATATGGAGCCGCATTGCAATTGCAGCTGTTCATAGGCAGCTGTGAGCCCATCCAAGCACCATTCCCTTGAATAAGTGGCATTTCTTTTGCCCCCTTTTCTTCCACAACAACAATGAATGAGTGTGAGTAAAGGACTGAGGTCTTACTCTGCTATTTGTTGTACAAACAGGAATAGGCTGGAAGTTTCAGAGACATTTTTAAGCCCAAAGCCAAGATAGATGTCAATTGGGATTTTCTAAAGCTTTTGGATACCAAATGCCCCAGAAGTAGCAAGGTGTGGAAGAGAGAAGACAGAGAGATGCTAAGATATCTCTGCAGGTTATTTCTGTGCAAGTTAGCTAAGCTGCTTTACAGATCAGATTCGGTCCTGAGGTGTTTTTTTTAATATCAGTGGCTATTTGTTGTTATAATTTAAAATTTAAAATTTTCCATATTCCTTACCTGAAAGTAAGGTTAATCTTCCAATTGTGCACTGAAATGTGCTTGAGCAGATCATTGACCATTGCTGGTTCTGTAAGTTAGAAATATTTTAATCAGAATATGTTAATCACTGAGTGCTCAGGAAGACACAAAGTTCTCCAGAACAAAGAGCTTAGTGAAAGGCTGGAGCCCCAGCAGTAAACAAGAGAGAAGAACATGTGAATATGGAAAAGTAAGAGTTATAAAATTGTATTTATTTAAAATAGCACACAAAATTATGATAAATTATTCACTTTCTCCAGCTATTCTTTAGTTGACTTTTCCAAGTGCATCTCTCTTATCCATGAAACATTGACTAGTTCAAAAAGCACAGTGTCAGCAAAGGATCCTGAAAAAAAGTGGGATACTCTGCCATGTGATCAGGCTATTCCTGGCTACTGTTTACTCAATGTTTGCAGCTATTACGATGGCACAAGGACTTGAGAGACAAAATATCTTGTTTTGTTTCAGTTATTTGGTTTCTGTTTGCTGTACAGTATCAATCTCAACTTAGCATATAGCTTTCTGTTACTTGAAATAATTTAGCAGCCTTTTATAAAACAAACTGAAAAAAATAATAGAAATTCTCGAAAGATCATAAAAAGTTTTGTACTTGATTGCTTTACTTCTGGTTTCCTCCATTTTCTCATCTATGTGCTATTGATAGCAACTGCATTATGGAACAAAATATGAGTCTTAGCTTTGAAAATAAAAGAAGGTTTTCTATCACAATCACCTATTATAGTTATTGTTCTTTGGTTTTTTTAATTGTCTTTGTGAAAAAGGACTTTGGCTTACAATCATTTTCTTGGCTTTCTACTTACAATGCATACTCCCCAAGAGACAAGGTGGCAGCGGTCCCAAGGAGGCGAAAATGAAAATTTCATTGAGTAGCTGTGGAGTCTTAGGTAATATTTTTCCTTTCTGAACTCTCTTTAGTTAGTATTTCTGCAACAGTTTCCTGCCAACCAACTCTAACACTCTGGATATTGCTTTGAATAGCAACCCACTATATTTTTGGATGCCTAGCATCCTTGCATCCCACATCTCCTGCACAATGAGACAAATTTATCCCAGACGTATGAGACTCACTGTGTGAAAGATATTAAGCCTGTCTGAGTTCACCATGTTCAGTGCATTTGGAACATATTGCAATTGCTGCAAATAGCTGACTGGGCACATTGAGCCATTGCACCTGGGTGGCACCAGAGTCACCACAGACGTGATGAGGAACTCATCTGTGCACAAAGAGAGCATCGGACCAAATGTACCTCGCCTGATCTGCTTATATAGACAGTAGGACACTCAGATATGCTGGACTTCTCTCACCATCTAAACACATTTTGAGAAATATTAATTTTCATCCCATTTCCCTCTTGTCTCATGTGCTCCACATCTTGAGACAATTCTGTCAATTGATAATGCTGCTCTGCAAGCCATTTCACCAGTAGACTCCTAGGATGCCAAAGAGCGTGGTTTCTGTTCACTGGAAAATAAAACATTTTGGAATTTCCCAATTTCAAACCAGGTGTCAGTGAAGGATAGGGAGGTATTTTACTAATAAAGATCACTTTTTTTGGTAGAAAGTGTCTCTGATTGATTATCTTTTTGGTAAACTGCTGTTCTTTTCTAAGCAGGGTAACAGCATTACTAGTTTGATATTGAAGTGTTCTTTAAGCCAGCCATTATGTCAGCCCAAGTTGTTTCATTCTTTACTGCAATGGATCACTTAGACTGAAGCCCAATTACAAATCATCCAGCCAGAGGGCCCAAGGTCAGAAAGCACGACCGCAGCCTGGACAAGATCTCAGAGCTGGTGTATGTAATGGTATATGCCTAACAATGCAGTTTTGCTCTATCTACAGTCGAAGAAAGAAAATATATTTCAATTTTTTTTGTTTATTTTTTTCAATAATTTTTTCATAATTTTCAAATGTTTAAATTTGTAAAGGTATTTTTGGAATCTAGGCTTGCATATTTTACTGGCAGAGTAAATATGGTAGCATACAAATTTACCTTCATAAATATTCACAGATATTGGATTCGAAGTTTATCCATGTGGGTATTTGCTCTGTAAGACTTAGCACTTTCATCCAGTCAGTGCAGAGAATTGTACTACTAGACTTCTGCGACCACTTACAAGTAAATGGTTACATAGACATTAAACAAGCACATCTGAAAAAACAAGTTTTTTGAGGATGCAAGTTTTCTGTAAACACTGTGTTGAAAGTAAACAAGTTAAATGCATTTTAAAATTTTCTTTTCAGTCTTAATTAATCCCAAAGCATTAATCACAGCAATATTTCAAACGTCTTTAAAAAGGGATCTTTAACATGGCTGCTTGTTCTCTGCTGGTGTTCAGAACCTTAGAGGCTAAAGTAGATGCAAAGTGGAAATGAAGGATAATCTCATTAATTGATTACATTTATCACTTTGAGCATAGGTAAAACTGTTTAAAAAGCATTTTAAACACACTAGGTAGAATATACTAGCTGTATACTGGCTAGACTTCAATGTGAAACAATAAGGAGGATTGCAGTAAATAGGCATGTCCTTATATGAATAATTTGGTCTCTGAATATACTTGAACAAAGACCACTGAAATGTATCCGAATGCTTTGACAGTCAGCGCTTATCTGATGCTCAAAACCTATTTATGACATTCATTTCTTTAAGTAGCACAGAGCTTATAGGATGCCAGTGAAATGCATTTTTGGGTGACATGGGTAATCTTTCATCTCTCTGTGGACTATAGAATTCGCTCATAATGCTGTAGTAAAAACATCTGCATCTCAGTGCAAAGAAAATTATCACAGTTTTTAGAACCTATGCTTTTAGAGTTGCTGCCTCTTTCTTTTCAAGATTAAATTCCTTCATATGCCCACAAATAAAAAGTAAAGCATATTTGGTTCAAAGTTATGTTTTTCTTCATTCAGCTCTTTGTTCATTTCTCTCTGAAAAAGAGAAAACAAGGATCTGAAAATCCACTGGGGTTTCAGGCTGCTGTGATTCTGGTGGTTTAGATCTGCTTTCACTAATGAAAAAAAATAATCCCCTTCTACATGCCCCACTTTTAAAACCACCTTTTATTTTAAGCTTTTCAAGATGCTCATGTTTTTGTCAGTATCAGATGAAATTCCTGCAATATCAGTAAAATTTTGTGAGTGAATCTGAAGCAGAACAAAGGAAAACAACAAACACTGTTATTAAAAAAGCACATCTTTCTGAAGAATGGCTTTATTTTAATTTCCCTCACAAAAGACAATGTGCAATACTTCCATAGCAATGATCCTAGAGAAGGTGGTTTACTATTTTTTATAATACTTAAAAATGAGTTATCACTGTCTCCTGCATTGTAGAAACAGCCAGCCTCTGAATACTATGAACGCAGTTGTGCTAAAAAATACATGTACGCTATTCCTTACTGATGTTTATAGTCAGTGTTGACATGAACTCCATGGTGAGCTACTTCAGGGTAAGCACATAATAGTTTCAGCCTGAGTATCTACCATCTCCAGTCATTGCAGCATCTGATGTCTCTGTTAGACCTTTTTCTACAAACATTTAACTATTAGAGTGAATATTTGAGGGGATGGGGGGGAAAGAAAGAGGAAGGCAGAGAGGGAAGCCCTTTTTGACAAATCTAGGGCCTTTGATTCCTCTGAACAGATCACCTACCTGCACGCATTTTAGATTTATCTCACAGATTTGTGCTGGGGTTATAGTAAAATAAATAGCCTCAAATTCACCATCATGAGTGGCTTCTTTGACTCTGCTGTTCACATCTCTGTCTGTCTTCATTATAAAATCATATCCAAGCAGGTCAGCCCTAGAAGATAAATCATGTCAGCACAAAGCTGGTTGTGAGATGTGATTTATTGGCTTTGTTAGGCCTGCAGGGCTTGTGCATCTCCACACGTTGTAGTCTGCACTTTGAGACCAGCCCGCTCTCAAGGCTTGGATTTTTTTCCCTAATTAGAGCACAAGTAAGCTGTTACAAAAGCATTTGTGACAACATGAGATGAGTAATAAAAGATGAGAAGTCTGTCTCTCAGGAGCAGTGCTACAACGAAACTGCAATGTCATTATATGTGCTGATTTGAGCTCAGGTAGCAAAAGTTTTTATTGAGGTCAGACAGGATGCACCTCTTGGATTGCTGGGATGCATTTGCTGCCAGGGATTTGTAAATTTATTGCACTTCTGGTTTCAGAGTCTTGGAAATTCACTTTAGTGAATTCACACAGTATTCTTCCCTTTCACAGTGGTTTTGCAGTTTGTCCAGGTGCCTGTTTTATTGATAAAGCAAAGACAGTCAAAGAAGCGTTATTTTCTTTCATGTATTAGGATATTTGTATTAGTTATTTCACCTCATGTACTATAAGGACATATAATCTAAAAGCTGGAAGTGTCTGGTTTACAGAGATAAAACCTCCTCCTCAAGTTCTACTGTAAGTCATCCATAACAGTGTAGTGGCTGCCTTTCAAGATCCCAATAAACACTGTCAAAAACTTGTTATTCTTTCCTTTCAAAACAGAAGATCTTCCCAAACTGTGACTCCAACCCTGTCTGCTAACTCCACTCTTTAGCCCCTGCATTACTGCTCGATAAGATGAACTCCATCTCACCTGCCAAACTACCTCACATTCTGCCTCCCAAACCTCCTCTACTCCTGCATCCCAGCAAGCACACTTCAGCACCCCCAGGGAGCCTGCAGCATAGAGCTGTGGCTCCTCATGCTGCACACCTATGCTGTGCAAGTGCAAAAAACTGGGGCACTGCTCAAGACTTACCATATCTCAGATGTTAGCAGCACTGCTGCCTCTCTCTTGGTTCACAGTACCATGCAGCTCACACAGCTGACTGATGTGACTGTGCTCCTCAGCTGTTCCAGTCCAATGGGAGTTGAAGTGGCAGAGGAGTGAACTGCTGCAACCAGAAGCAAGACACTGCTTAGTTAGCTGCAGGCGCCAAAACATCTAAAGGCCTATTAGAATATGCAAACCTGTATACTGAAGTCGTTCATCTGCCTTTAGCATATACTCCTTCCCTGCAAAGTGACCAGATTTAACCCCTTTCCCAGAGGTCTGTCAGATAAAGAAGTTGGGAAAGGAGACATGTCAGTGAGCTGCATTTTGTGTCTTTAGGAGCAGCAGTTTGGAAACACCATGTTGCAGAGGGTAGTTCACTACAGCCAGAGGGACCGCAAGGGTCTTTGCTTTCATGATAGCCTTTCATCCTGGTAGGGAACTGAAGGCTCACTCTCCCAGAGGAGCCCTGGACATAAGTCTACATCCCTGAAGTCAAATGGAGGTACACCACTGACTCTTCCTGCTGCAGGAGTCTCCCTTTGGCTCAGGGCTGGTATTCTGCCAGGTAATCTTCCCTGTATGCTATATGTTGGCATCCAAATCTTATTGCACTTGATTGAACTCTCTCCATTTTCCAGAAGAATAATTGAAGCCAGGCTGAACACTGAATGTTCTGAGAGCAGGAGTAACAAAATGTCATACAAGTAAGGAAAAAGTTAGTTCACTAGATTCCAATAGATACAGCAAACATCAATACAAATACAAAAATGCTCTCGGTGTAATAATGCAGCAGTGTGAATTGTGAAGCTGTGTTTATTCCTTCGAATTCAAGCAGGAAGGAAAGGATTTTTGTGGCCCTGGTGCTGGGCCAGCCAGTTTGCCTTTCCCTAGCTCCCAGCTTTTGGAAATGGGAATAGACTCCTGCCAGCAGTGCTCCTCATCTCTGCCCCTGCCTGCCCACAGGCAGGCTCAACCCTGCTCCCAACTGCTGCCACTTCACTCCCTTGCTCAGCAGTTCATTCAGGGCTTTCTTCCCTCATCCTTCGTTGTCACACAGGGCTATTTTGAGATACACATCCCAGCAGCTACTTGCATTATAATGTATGCTTGCACAAGCCATGAGCATCTTAAATTGCCTGTGGAGTACAGCAAAAGCAGCCTCTTCTGGGTTCCTCAAGTAAATGGAGCATGCATTTTTCCAGAGAAATACTTAAAAAAAGCTTTGGACTCCAGATAGGTGATCATTCAAAGCCATTTACTGGGTTGCAAAATCTCTTCTATTTTTAGCTCCTCATTAGAAACTGCAAGTTTATTCTTGTATTTTTAAAATTGGCTAGGCCTTGTAGTAGCCCTTTGCAGAAGGGTACCTTTTTATTTCTGATCATTGCTGGAAAGTGACATTCCCATTAATACTCACTAGCACCATTCAAGGATTTAGAAACTGCTTTTAGATACAAGCACAGCTCTGCAAATCCCCTAAGACGGAGCCATGGGCAATGGGAATATGGAGGTCACTTGAGTCATGAATTGCGAACTTTGCATCCTGTCAGATGGTATTATGGAGGGAGGGAAAGGAAAATAATGTTTTTTTCATTCCTTTGAAAAAGCACTGTGGGAGTGGGGAGACTATACTGTTCCCTGCAAGGAGTAAGAGATTTCCCAGTATTGCCAGATGATCACATTAAACTGGCAACTGTGTCGTGACAGGGTGTGCTGACCAATCCAAGCCTGGATCATTTGGGACTAAACTGGTGATTGCTGAATGCAAAATCTCTGTCATTTCACAATAAAAAAGGGTAACTGTGTTGTAAGAGATGCCAGCAGACTATACCTGACTGTTGCTGATTGCTCCATTGTCCGCACAAGGGCTTTGAGTCCTTGGGGCAGACTGTCTGGTAGTAATAATGTTGGCATTCTCTCTGCGTAGCACTCCCTGTTACTCACACTAGTAGATGTACTTGAGGTGGGGCACAGTCCTCCAAATTATCCTGAAAAAGGCTGGTGCGGGCAAAGATGCCATCAGGTCACTGAAGCCAAATGATGCTGCTTTGAGAGAGAGAAAAGGAAGGCCAAACTTTGGCTGAGCAATACTCCTGACAGAGTTTATTGCTTCCTGATGAGATCAGTGTCAGCAAATGGGGTGAAACTTCGTCATGGTGACATCTTGCAGGGTGATGGGGCTTTGCTGGTGTGAGAGGGTAAAAGGCATTGATGGGGGTGACCACTGAGAAGAGCAGGCAATTGTATACAGTGCCATCTTAGGTTGATGGAGAAGAGGGAAAACAAAACAAGAGCAACAGCCAAGATGCAATACTACTAGCAATGTCTGTGCCTTAGGTGTATGGCTGGCACAGTTCATAACACCAAGGACAGTGATCCACAAATCTTTGTCCCCTGGCACCTGCTCCGCACATGCGTCACACCCCAGCTCCAGCAGCTGCGTTGTGAGGGAAAACAGCAAGAGCTGCTCTAAGGAATGGCACATAAGTGGTTTCTGTTTGTCTTCTTTAACCTATGGGAAGGCCTCTGTTACTGCTATGCCCTCTCAGCTGAAACAGCTTGAAGCCTTCAATGGGGAAAACCACAAGGAATGGTCATGAAGGAAGGGTGGATGCCCTGCATGTGGGAGCCTCTCAAAGAATAAGTCCCACTGAAATGCTACAGGAAAGCATCCCTCTGCCACATACACAGGTATGCCTCTGTAATTCTTTATTTCAAACCATCAGGAATGATAGTATCAAGCTCTCATCTGAGCTTTTTCGTCCTTATGCCTCACAAGGCAGGATGGTATCTTCTCAGTTTTACAGAAAGGCAACCTGCAGCAGAGAGAAGAACATCAAAGAGGTCACCATGAAGCAAACAGCGCAGCCACAAACAGATTCAAACATATTTCAGTGCACGCATTATATAAATATCAGCACATCCTGCTGCTTGTGCTGTACAGACTGAACAAAAAGTTCAATGTCCCGGTCACAATGCAAGCAAAGTTTGTTGTTTCCAATGTAGTCATGGGCTCTGATGATTCTGCGGAAATAAAGAATGAAAATAGGTGGATTTTAATTTATTTTCCTGCTGCACCTTTTTGAACACTTTGGGTCTTGGGTATAACCTCTAGGAGTTTTCTGAGTCCTTTATTAAAATTTTCTCTCTTCAGCAAGGTGTAAAAGCGTTAATTTTTGCTTCCTGCAAAGCCAGTAAAATTTGCAGCTCTGTCCAGGTAAACAATAAACACTTCAAAGTTTCTACTTGTCAGAGCTAACTGATAAACTGAATATGCTGGTGCTCAGGTAGTGTATTATTCAAATTATATATTTCAAAGGAATTCAGACTGGGACATCATGCCTTTGAAGATATGAAAAGACCCCATCTTAGGGTTACCATTTCAAGGAGATTTTTGCAACAACTTTTAGATTCATCAATGTCAGCTGGTGGCCAGTGAATTGATTTGCAAACTGGCTAGACTGAATAAGCAAGGACTGGCATAGCTGAAACAGTACATTAGGTGTTAGGCACTGTAGGTGTTAGGCACAGTAAGACACCCTTGGAAAGGTGCTTTTAACTGGAAAGATGAGGCAGAATATCACTCAGTTCTCAGCTTGTGCATTTGCTCTGGTTATCTTGAAGTTTTTCTGAGGCCAGCTCAGAAAGAGAGATGCATCAGGAAAACTTACAAAGATGAAAACCCAAGGAAAAGCAGAATTGGTTATTTCTGCCTTGGTGCCGTTAGAACTCACAGTTAAGTGTAGCTCTCCTGTTGAACTCTCTCAATCACATTATGAACCTCAGCCTGATCACTGCAAAGCAGGACTGCTAAGCATTCAGAATTCATAAATCAGATATCCAGAGTATGAGATATTAATCTTAAAACCTTAAGATTTAAAAATGTTACTGCATTGGGTTTTAGTCTTCATTTATTTACAAACTTGAACGTTTAAGATTTACACTTCGAAACTTTCCTCATATAGGCTAGCATTTTTTTTAATTGCATTATATCACCAACAATCATAGACTTGGGTTCTTTTTTCATTGGTGCTGCAGTAACGCAAAGCAAAATTAAAGTCTCATTTCCAAAGGCTCTTAAAGCCACAAATCATAAAAACATGTCATGGCTTGAGTGATTTTGACAACTGAGTCCCATTTTCATCATTTCTTAGGCGTTTCATCTCCTGTATCCCACTGAAAGCTACTTAGTCTTGTGAAGCTAAATGGAAAACAGTCTAATTAGCTTTAAAAATCTGAGCCTTGACATCTGAGGTCACCTGACATCAAAACTGTCATCTATAGGGAAAAAAAAATAATAAGGCAAGGGAGTTAAGTAAATTATAACGAATAAAACCAAGAAACTATCTCTAAGGAGACCCCAACAACTTCTTTCACTGCCTACCAACACTGTCCAAGTGAACTTAAACTTACAAGGAGAATTTAAGCCAGATAGGATAAAACATTGAATCTAACTTGCATCCCAGTCCCTTTACTCCATAAGCCCTTCAACCCTATTTGCTCAGTTCAGTTGTTCCATTCTTAGGGTGACAGAAATAAGCTTTTAAGAACACGTTTTCCTACAATGCTATTCTTACTCTTTTCTAATAGAAAGTCGAAATGAACCTGCCTTCCCTCGTGAGGAAGTTGGGTTGTGTTTGAATATTGCATTTTAACATATTGTCAATTTAATACGTGAGACTGATCTTTTGCCTGCTGAATTGAATTTTGTCATTTCCTTTGACCATTTTATGTAAGATAAGACTACATTATTACAGTTGCAGGCTTGGTCAGTTATTTGTCCAACTCCAGAAATGGAGGGGCTGAACTGGTGCAGGTGAGGTATAGTTTGCATTAGTCAGGCCCTATTGAATGAAAACCCCATGGGAGTGACCTGGGTACAAAAGGGATTTGGTTGTAATGTTATAAAATGCATGCTTACTCTCTTCATCAGGTCGTGAGGATGCAGATCAAAGAAGGAAAGGGATGTTTTTTCTGGCTTGATGGTGTGGCATGCTTCAGTCTAAGATCAAAGGAGGCTAATGTAAGGTAGAGGTTGCAGCAGGCACCCTCTTAGAAATGCTGGTAAAATTATATTGACATGTGGCTTCATCAGTCAGAATGAAAATCCAAGCATAGAGAAAAATGAAAGGTCAGCAGATAACCTCCCTAGCATTAATTGGACCCTCTGGGCAAAGACTGACAGGGGCACAGCCAGCGTACTGCTTTCTGCTTTTAATGGATGCAGCTCGTTTCCTACCCACTAAGCAGAGCTACTCATGATGAAGATCTCAGTTCAAATGTATTTCAGAAGAGGGAGACTGCCTTCCAAGAAAGGTGAATCAGTGTATAAGTGTATACTGAGAGGGTGACTTCTAAAGGTGTGAACGGCTACAAAACGCCACGTCAATCAACTCTCCTTTGACTTAATGTGGAGTTTTGTGGCTCGGTTTTGTTTCTTTTTTTCTTAATTTTAAGTAGCATGGTAGAAAATAATAGAAAATAAGGCATCCTTAAACTGGGGTCTAAGCACTTTCTCATGGATTAGTACAAACAGAAAGCCACTGTAAGAACAACACATCACCTACATAAGCTTTTAGACACAATTTTCACATGGTTATAAGCTAGCATAAATGTGGTCCGGGGGGGATGTTGGATTTTAGGAGAGGACTTGGCTTGCAATGATCCAACTCCGAACACAGCTGCACATGCAGTGACTGTTATGGCATACTGGAAGCCGCTTAGTGATGACCCCAGGACTTGATACTTGGCCTACATGTCTTCTCTGGTAGGCAGCAGCCCTTGGCCTCATCCAGACTGATCGCCAGTCCCAGCTGCTTCAGAGGCAGGAAAGCCCAGAGGGGTGGTAGCTATCTGTTCTGCCTGCTGCTATCATTGCAAGGCCAGCCTGGCTAAACAGGAGGCTCTACAAAACACTAAGATCTGCCAGTGCTGCAGGTGGATAAATGCACTTCCATGGATGCTCTGAACCCCAAGGACACAATAATTTTTCACTGGAAACCAGAGCTTATATGGTACTGGCCTGAAGTGTGCTGCTATAGACAGGCAATGTGGTATTAGTTGACTGGTGGACTTTGAGGCTATGCAGAAAACCAAATCCAATCACATCAGTTTTAACTTGCCTAACTTGCATAGATTAATGCATTTTTTTTCATAAGCAAATGAAAAAAATGCAGTAATCTCTAAATGTATATCAGTATAAATTATAAATGATACCAGTATAACTAGATAACCCTATCCCCAGTATGGGGGTTGCACCATATAAAACCTCCTAGTAAAATTAGAGCAGCACCCACTTTTACCTACTGTCAAAGCCCAAGAAGTCCTTTCAACAGGCAATAGGAGTTGGAGCTGGTTAGATTTCGGAATTCTTTTAAGCAGGAAATTTCAGTCAGTGGTTATTTCACATAAAATGTTCACTGTGACTAATTGTTCTAATACTTGCTGTTTGTTATTCATGGTAGGGGAGTGTCAAGCTCTCTACTCCAGGGGCTTATTTTTCATCTACATTGGCTTCACTGGAAGTTAAAGCCAATGTAACAGCAGGGAAAATCTGTTCTCAGATTGTATGACTAGAATTTCTATAAATAGGACTGACTGATGTAGAGCTATGAAAATAATTGATTTTTCAGTGTGGCAGCTGAACCAAAAAATTAAGGGAAAAAATAATTTAGTCCATCTCAGCTCAATTTGTTGGGCTTTTCTTGTTTTCTTTTTTTTTTTTTTTTTTGGTGTGTGGGCTGAGTAAAACATTTCATTCAACTTTAGAAAAAGCCATTCATTTCCCAACCAGGTTATTCCTGATGAAAAGCTGGTTGTTGGAACAGACAGGCCAGATTGAATCATCTACTGTGCAGATGGAGAAATGCAAAGATACCTCCAACAAAAGGGCCTCCAAGGCAGGGCACTCTTCTGGGAGACCAAGCTGCAGAGCCCTTCTCTGCCTATAGGGATTCATCTCTGCACCAGCAGGCTCCTCATCCACCAAGTGCTGAAGAAGCAAGTAGTCCTCCACAGAGATACATAGGAGTTTAACATTTGTCCTGACTCGTTGTCAAACCCAGCTGCCTTGACGGGTAGGGAGCGCTTTCTCCAGGGTGGCTCCTTTTTCAGGGACTGGCTCTGGAGTTACATCTTGGCTTCCCAGGAATATGCCTTGGCATTCAATTTCAGCACAACTTATTCCCTGAATTTGAGGAGAACTTTGGGAAAGACAAAATGTCATTTTTCACCAAGAGACCACCAGCCACTTCTAGCTGATTCTTCTACATAAATATATTTACAACAGCCCTTTGCTAGAACAGATATTTTTCCATGGATGTTAATATGAATGACCCTGTATACATTTCTGTAGGTATGTCAATGATAAGGAACAAAGGCAGCATTAGACCAGTGCATGTAAAGAATTTCTCACAGATTCTAACTGTGGTTTGTTTCCTTCTTTTTTCTTTTTGCTCCTGGCAAAATAGAGAACTGTCATGGTTACCTCTGTTTAATTAGATTGAGAACTGAGACTGTCATGACTAATGTATCTGAGCCAATTTAAGAACTGATTGCTACCGAAGTGGGGAAAGCCTCTCTTCCCCTCCTTCACACCCCCATCTTCTTTGACCATACAACCTAGCCATCTCTTGAGCTGATCGAGACAGGTGAGCTGACAGGTGAGCTCACATGAGCTGATTTAACATATTCACCTGCAGAAAAATGGCCACCTTTTCTGCTGGGATGATTTTGAACTGAGTTAAAGAATGAAACAGTTCCTGGAATGGCCCAGATAGATAAGCACATCTACCCATGCCTGGTTGGCAGAAGAAGTGCTGGGGTTGCTCCATGCTGAAGGATGCTATGTCAGGACTCCTGTTTGCTTTCCAAACTCAGTCACTGATTGCATTTTGCTATGTTGCACTAGGTTTTAGCATTTTGGTAACTGATTCCAGCTCTTAAACCATTGCTAAAGTTGATGAGGTTCTTTGCAGGCACTTTCATGGAGCTAGATAAGCTTCCTAAAGGTCGGTTTTCCATATTGCTCTGCCTGTGAGTCATGCTGTGCTTAATGTGCAGTCATGCTCGTTTTGACAAAACAAGAGATAATTCACTGCTAGATAGGTCTTCAAAATGAATGTGAATAGTCTTGTGATACTGTATATTATATATGATTATAGACATGGCTGTACTTGTTCAGGAAAGGAATTTATCTTGAAAGAGACAGATGCATAGGAAAATTTCTTTCTATTTTCCTGCCCTACATTTTGTTTAATAATAAGGGATGAATAGAGTTTAATAGAAGGAATGGAAGCAGCTGTGTTGCAATTAGAAGGCATAATTAGTATTTGCCCAGAAGTTTGAACATATGACTACTGGGTACAGGGATGGCTCAAATGATTAAAAATGGCTGGTTGTGTGGTTGGTGCTTCAGAAATCTAGGCCCTCCTGTGCAGTTAATGTTCAGCTAGTACAGTACACTGAAAATATAATCCCTTGCAAATCACTTTCTGGATCTGAAAGTAATCAATTATCTGTGACTGATTGCTGTCTCAGGGCCAGAAATCTACCAGACACCTGCTATTTCCATTCAAGCCACTGAGAATAGTTAGTGCTCATCTTACTGTTAGATCATTCATGCTCTCAGCATATTCAAATTTGGCATTGTGGTGTTTTGTTAGTTAAAATGAGGGCGAGCACTGACTTCCCAGCAACTACTGGCCCTAATGATGTCCTTATTCTAGGTTTGAGATAAGAGCAGTTCAAATACCCTTCTGTTTGACTGCCAGTTTTACACAATTTCCTAATTTAGAATGAGATCAAGGGCAATGCAGTTTTGTTTAGTATTGTGCTTGAAAATTACATTTCAAAAAACTCTACTGATTTAATTAGTATTTTTGAGAGTATGCAAAGAAAGGATGAGAAGATTAAATTGGTAACTGACTGACTAGCTGCAGTGCAAAGAGGTTTTCAGATCAGATCTGAAAAGAGATGGAGAAATTTGAGAGGGCTGTTGATGCAAGAAACCTCAGAGGAGAACAGTCAATAGGAGCAAGACTCTGGGACTGCTAACAATGCCAAGCTCTCACTCTTCACATAAATGTGTTTGCTTCCTGCTGCTGATAAACTCATGTGACATCTGTAACTAAGCCGGGAGAGTGTCAACATGCTAATTGTCAGCTGGAAAAATTAAGTAACTTTCTTTGTAATTTGGTTAGTAAGGAAATACTTTACGACTACGCTAATCAGATGGTAAGGGAGAGTTATAAAATAAAAGCATCACAATGGCTTTCTGGATATATTAAATAATTGCCATAGCTATTAGCAGTGAAGTCTCTGGAGAGTTTCAGAATAGGGAAAATCTGGTCCACAGATGTATTTTCTTCAAGGCTGAAAACAATGGCAGGATGGGATGTGGGTGCAAACACGAATTAATTTCATTTAAGGACATGAGAGTATGGTACGTCTGAACAGGAGTCAAAACATGGGAAGAGCAGGCTGGATAATGAACAGATATGGAAAGCAACTGAAGAACTTTGATAATCCAAGTGGTGGGAATGCTCTTTGTTACAATACCTCAATGCATTTGCCTTAGGACAACAGCATGAAATAAAAGAGCTTCATGGTCTAACTGAATTTCGGAATAAAATGATAGAGCTTTCTTTCTGTAGCTCTGACACTGGTATGAAGGTGGGTGAACATCTGTGGGAAGTCTCTACAGAAAGATTGATAAGAGAAACCTGTAGTGAAGGTAAGGCCCCTGCTGTAAATCTAGTCAATGCCAGTACAGAATCCCTCACTTGTCCAGAACGCCTCCTAGACCTTCAACAGTTCCCAAAACCCAGCGGAGAACAGCTTCATAAAACTGTTATCATAAAAAAAAAAAAAAAAAAAAAAAAAAAAAAAAAAACACACACACAAAAAAAAAACCACAAAAAAAAGAGAGAGAAAGATTTTCTGTACTGTAACCATTTTGTAGAGTATCAGTAAGCACATTCATATGCACGACCTTTCATTTTAGGTGCTTCTTTCATTTGTACTTGAGCTGGATGTTTCCTATCTAGGAAAATTGAGTGAAATGTCTTCTTTTGCCAAAACTTTAGTAAGACTAGAGAAAACTATTTCCACCTCTTAGACTATTCAGATGAGACACTCCTCAGAACAGTTCATCTGGAAAATCTTAACCATGCTTTGTTTCACTTGTCTTCATGTCCTTGTCAAGTTTTCCCATTGCCTTCAACCTCAGAGGGATGAGAACAGAGATTTCCTTCTTCCCTTTCAAAAAATATTTTACTACAGCAGAATAATGACCAAAAGGCTCCATCATCACAAGGCAGATACCATAATTTCCTTGGAGATCTGTTCTGATGTTCATCCCCAAGTGGTCAGGTAAGAATTTTGAATCCCTTCTTTCCCTACAGCTGTCAAGAGCAGAATGCACTTTGTTCGCTGGCTATTATTGCATGATTAGTAGATGTGAGCAGGCACCTGCCTTCTCTCTGATATGAACTAATGTAAATGCACTGAAGTTTCTAACCAATTTGACCTACGAAAATGATTAGGAGGGTGGGAAGTATTCCTTTAATTCTCTTTGCCCTCTGTACCAAGAATGGTGCTGGCAATGCCCTCAAGAACAGACTGCCCTGCATGTAAATAGAAAATTTAAAGCCGCATAGTATAGCTGTATGGCAAATTCAAACACTCGTATGATCAGGACATACTGCCTGGGGCATGCTACCTGGATCTTTATGCAGACTAGCACAGCCCTGGCAGACCTCCATAGGCTGTCCTCAAAGTGCTTTTTGCAACCGTTCCCGGTGAATCAACAAGTAGGAGGCAGGACAACTTAATAAAATAAATGTTGAATATTATTTCCTTTTCCTGTCGTCTTCATACATAACCTGCTTGTCAGATGTCCAGTCTACTCTACCCAGTCTCCTTCCTTGTTGATGAACAAAACAGTGGGTATATAGAGTGAGAATAAGACATGACACCCACTGTGGCCATTGTTCTGCAATGCGCTTGCTGCTGACAGCATTTCTGAGTTGCAACTGAGTTTATCGCGGCACAGAATTTTTCTCTCTCCCTTCAGAGTGATCAGGCAAATGCATTCTAAACAAAGAACAAAAAATCCAGTGATGAAAAGCTGAGCCATCACATAGAGAAACATTTTACTCCATCAGGAAACACGTGACAAGCTCTGCTAACATCTGCTTTCTTATAATATCCATAGAGGTGAAGAAATATAGATGTGGAAACTTATACAAGATATTTTAAATAAGCTGAAATAAAGCAGTATTTATGGAGACAGGACCGCATCTTGCTATCTCTTTAATTCCTGAGAGGACGAAAGCTGCCTAGGATGATCTTATTTACAAGCAACATTTATTCTCAATGGCTACTGATTACATCTTCTATTCTTGCAGAGCTCCTCAAAACACTAGGATTTCCATTAAATCACAGAACCAAATCTAGTTATATTGAACTGGCATTTTTCAGGAAAGAAAAAAAGCCAAACACAGCGACTCCTTTGACTCTTATAAACACCAGCAGGTAAAAATATCTTGCATCAGACTCATTCAGAGATTAAAGTTAGACAAATGTGTAGTGAAATCAAGGGGGAAGTTTTGTCACAAAGAAGAAGTACAAAACTGAAGAGTTAGAATAAAATTGTTGGTAGAATGCAAACAATAAAGCAAGAAAAAAGTGTCAAAACCTGACAAGCTGCATGCTGAGGAAAAGCTGTTAGGAAGTATCAGATATTTTCCAATGCAGCTTGTTGCTAGATGGCTTGAAGGTCTTGCCCTTTGAAGAGAAATCCTTGCAGGGGTGCCTGAGGAGTGTGATCTCGTTAGGCACTGTGGCCGCTCTTTCATAATGGGCCATGTTACTCTTGCAGCACTCCCATCCCTCAAGCCCTAAGGAGGCTTCACAGAGACAAGCACGGACCAGCTTACAGAGCGGACAGGAGAGGGTATCTGAAGCTGGGACTCAGGACTGGTAAAGGAGCTGCTGTGGGAGGATGAATCAGGGATTTCTCCTGCCCATGTTACCCTCCCTTGCAATATTAGTACAGCTCTTCCAGAGCAGGAGTTGCTATATTCCTGTGTGCAGTGCGTATGATGGAGCATAACTGATTTACCCTGATGGGATCTCTCAGTGCTGCTGTGAATAACAGCAATCAGAAATGGTCCTGCAAAGAAGTAGCAGTGGGCACTGGTGGTGCTGAGCTTGGCAATATCTTGCACAGTGCAATAACTGTGCCAAAGGATGCCCTGAGCAGAATTTTTACAGCTTCATAGTCTGGAATTTATGGAAAGGTATATTTCTCTTAACAGTCAAGGCTTCTCCACATGTTAATTCCCCCACGTCCTCTGTCCCAGCCTTTGCTACTACTTTTTCCTTCCTTTGTTTTTTTCTGTTTTCTTTCTCTAAGGGAATTAACTGACAAAGAGAAGCCTCTACCTGCAATCACCATTGCTCCTGAGCCCTCGCTGTTCCCTCTGTATCCCCTTCACACACAATTTTCCTTGGAAGCATTGTGTAGGGAGTGTCATTTGTCTTTCTTCATCTTCTCTGCTCTTGAGAAAAAGATCACACACTGAGAGTAGCATGGAGTCATTACAGCTGCAATGGCCTAAGGGCACATGCAGTGAAAAGTATGTCAGGAATGGCAATATGTTTTCTTGAGCCAACCAATGCAGGTGGCAGAAATGAGAAACCTTTAGGTTCAGAGGGCCTTTCCCTGAGAGATTCTTTACAGGACAGTCAGCAGTTACAAATGGGACATCTCTCCCTTGCTACCCCTGTGCTGTGTTACCTGATACATCAGTAATCGCCATGCTAGCTTTGCGCATTCTTGTCACCTTTTGGTTTTGGTTCTTAGGAGCATTCACCACCATCACACCACCACCAGATCATCACAACAAGCCTGTCTAGGTAAGGATCAGACATTTCACCCTATCTATAAATGCAGCTTCTCTGTAGGTGGACACAAAACCAGCAGTATGGAAGCACCAGAGACTTGGTAATGTTCAGATTAGGCTGAACAGACACAGAACATTGTGGGAGCGTAAACAAAATACAAAAAGGTGGCACCTCAGCAGCGTTATGGTAGGTGAGAGATATCTGAGGTCCTCTGTATCTGAGGCCTGGTTCCCTAGCAAGTGTTCATTTCGAAAGACCTTAGATGTCTGTAAAACAGCTGAGCTAACCACCCTGGGTTCCCCCTGCAACGGGGGAGAGAAGCACATCTCAAGGGTGTGATTAATCTCACCTATAACAGGTCAGTGTAATAGTAGGTCAGATGAATCCTTCCCTGGAAATATTTGTTCCTCTCTCCTACAAAGAGGAGTCAGAGTGACTAATGCAGGTACCAGGGCCTGCTTTGTAAATGTCTGCAGTTAGAAAGAGAAATCCTGCCCTGCCTGCCCAGCTTGGCCCATAGCCAAAACACACTTAAATTGCTGCCTGAACTTAAAAGTATATTTGAGGTTACTCTTGAATTTTTATTGAGGGTAAAGTGTTTTCACTGATGCTGGGAGTCAGAAAGAAGGAAAGAAGCATGGGTTTGGTTTTTTTTTTCTCCTGTTCACAGGCAGAGTAAATTCTTGAGAAACAGGGAGACAAGAAAACAAGCACCAGCATTGCCTGGACCAGGACTGATCGTGTGGGCTTGGAAAAGTAAAACTGGGAGTACTTATACCTGAGGGCTGGTAGAAGGACATCTGAAGAGATCTTTGTAAATAGATGTGATTGCATCAGAGGACATCTGACTTGTCCAGAGATTCTTCTTCCTCACAGAGACAACCATCCAGACCAGTCAGAGTGTGCATCTGGCACACATCTCTCCACGCTGCTCAACTTCGGCACACAGAACTTCCTACTGTCCCTCCCATCTACCCCTGACCAGGCCAGGACTCACCAGTTTTAATTACACTGGTGGGTTTTGTTTCAGTGACTCACCAGATTAAAAATCTCTCCAAGTTGCAGTCTGCCTTCTCCTCCATGCCAAAATAAAAAAGTCTGGATTTGCCATGCAATAGCTGTCCCTGGCTATCCCACTGTCAAAGCCCACCCGTGACAGGAGCTGCAAGGTAATATGACTGCAAGGTAAGAAAGGCAAAAAGCCGCAGGCTTATGGTTTTGGTTAACATGATGAACCTGGTGTGAGTAGCCCTCAGGAGCTCTGAACAGAAGAGCTAACTTGTACTTAGCTTCATTACACAAGCAAAACCACCTTAGCTATTGAGAAGAACCGATCTTGGTGTAATGCCATGATGGGCTGTGGATGGATGATCCTGTCTGCATTTGCAAGCAGGCTAATTCTGCTGGGTACTCAACCCCATGCTGCTGATACTTAACAGCAGCTTAGGGCTGCCCTGAGGGAGTGCTCCTCTGGGGAGCTGGGAAGATCTAGTGCTAGACAGGATCTGCCCCCTGGTCTAGGGGCCTCTGCTTTTGAGGTCCACAGGAAGTGATGTTGGCATGATGAGTGGGTTGGGCAAGGTCTACAGGGAGGAAGGTGGCTCTGCCACCCTGGTGCCACATAGAAGGAGTTTTTTCAATGGTTGATGGACCACTTGGTTTAGCTATATGCTGGACAGCTGTAATTCTCCTTTTACATGTGACTTTTGGAGAGAAACCCCCCTTCATTCTGTTTCTTCAGATCTGCATCTGGCTATGAGCCACTGCCACCCTCCCTTAGAGGGTTAAGAGAGAACACCGTGCACCCTTGAATCATGAGGTAAACTGGGAAAAGCCACCCATCCTTGGTAAACATGCTTGTTCTGCATCAAAACTGGGTGATTTGACAGATGGAAAAAAGTTAACAAACTGATCAAGTTGTGGCAATTCTGCAGCCAACACCTTTTAAAGATCAACAGCAGATAAATCATTGCCCCTCCCATCATGACGTCCCTTTGGTAGAGATTACATGAGTTGTACTCTCAGTTTGCCTTGTTTTGAGCGAATCTCCAGGTTGTGTTTCAGCCTTATCTGTTGGTAAGTGCAGTTTCATTCACAGGCCTGTCCCAGCCACCTCAGAGGGAGGGGTGTGTTTTGCCACCTGGGAATAAACTGCTGTTCTTCAGGTTCAGTTTTTCACATGAACAAATTTGTCTTTCAAATATAACTTTTGTAGCAAAGAGAATAGGAGAAAGAAAGAAAAAAGTCCAAGGAAACACATAGATAACTGAGCACTGTGAGTTATTTGTATCATCTGGCTTGTCATATAAAACCGTTGCTAACTTTCTGTAATTTCACCACAGGGTTAAAAGAATGCTATGCAACAGCATCTGTGTGAGGACAGGTGCCAGGATTAAGAGGCATGATGTGTATTAACGCCACATAAATCTATATACTGTTTGAGTCTGAGTCACAGTACCATGAAAGTGCTGAAATGTGGCTTCACAAGAAAGATGTAAAGGTATTTTACTCTGCTTCACTCATGAGGAAAGTCAGAAAAGGCATCCTCTCTTTTATTTGAGGTGTTAGGAATGATTTGCTGAGTAAAAACACCCCTCCACTTTGTTTATATGTGGAGTAAATGGAAAGGGAGAGAGATGTTATCTAACCAGGAACTGGAGCAGGAAAAGAGGTAGAAAAGAAAACAGCAGTCACCAAAAATGAACAGCCTGATAGTCTGTGTGACACCCAGATTTTTAGATTGAATGCTTGCAAATAGATAGTTTTAGGAAAACGACAAGGCATTATCTGTTTTCCTTCAGCATTGTCCTCCAGCACTGAGAGAGAAAGAGAAAGGTGCAGAATAATCTGTTGCCACCTAGGAAAAAACAGGAAGCTATTTTCACAAGAGAGCAGTGGAATTAGGCTAAATTGCATTATATCTGTATAAAAATAATTTTACATGTCAAATCACTGGTAGGCCAATATTCTTCTTTTAAGCAGGAGAGGTGCATCTTTCTTCTGGGATCTGTGCCTAGTACATGCTACATTGAGTACTCTGTCAGCTTTACTGATGTAATATGTGAGGTACTGGAAAAAATAAATGCTTTAAGAAAAATGAACAGCCTGGGGACAAATGGCATTATTACTAATTGCACTTGGCTAATTCTGCCTACTCAAAGGAAAGGAGGTAATCTGGAACAAAGTGTGTGGCTACTGCCGGATGAAGAAATTCTGCTTGAAATTGCAGCCTGCAGTGAGTGACTCACATCGCACAACAGCAGAGGTGTGGGTAGCACTAGCAGACTATTGCCTGTAATGACTACCGTGTGCAACCTAATGAATGAAGCACTGAAGAAAGAGCCCCCTACAAGTTGCAGCTATGTGAATGACAAGCCTTTCATTTTAAGATAGAGCCCTGTATCACAAATATTAGGTTTGATAAACACATTTTTAAGATGTTTAAATCTACCTATAAATGGGGTAGAGAACTGAGACAGTGGATATTGCATCTGATTTCTAGAATTTCAGTCTGTCTGTAGCATTTGAGGACTCAAAATGTACTTCTATAAAGGCAAACAGTAATTTCTAAAAAGTACGTTCTGGTTTGGGTTTAATGCCATGCGTGGAAAGGATGTGGCTATGGTTTTTATTCTAGTCCAAGCCTGTATTTTCAGATATTCCACGTATATCTTCCTTTTTGTAAGTGTTCTGCCATTACCCACCTGCACAGATCGTGAACTAAAAGGCAACCACAGAAGAATCGGGAGTGGATGGTGGATTCTGCTGGCATTTAGCCATAACTGCTGTCACAGCTTGATTAAAATGGGACAGAATGGGGAAGAAAAGCAAGCCTATAAGACCTGTTGAAAAAAATCTAAATTAGAAAGGTTAGGAGTCTAAAGGTAAGAACTTAAGGGCTAAAGGAATGGATGATTTCACTTACCCCTCTGTTCAATTTGAAACATCTTGGAGAACTTTACAGAGGTTTACTTGCATAGCTACGATGGACTTAATCCAAATTGATTCCTTCCATAAATTTGAAGTCAGCTTTTTCCACACCAGGTCATTTGCCCCTCAAAATACTGAAAGCACTTAAACTTCAAGCGTGTAATAGAGTACAGGTCTAGATCTCCCCTGTATTTCAGATTCAAATTGCTTTTTCTTTTTTGCCTTAGTTTTGAACGCAGTTTGCTTGACATAGGATCAGATTTGACCAGTTGCAGTACCAATGACGGAAGAATAAAATGAAAGAGAGGTAGAAAAGTATTTTTTGTGAAAAGCTAGCCCTACACTTAATTTTAAGATTTCATGACTCAGACAACGTCAAATGGATTGAGTTCTCCATGGCTCCTCAGTGGCCCCCACAGATGCTTCCTGCCTTGATTTCAGTGTGTTTGTAGCCTTTGTAGGTTACTTGCATCCTGCTCAGACATCCCGTTACCAACATCCTGTGAACCCCTAGCTGTGTTTCCTTGTGAGTGCTTGGCTTCCCACAGCAGAAGGATAGGTTTATGTGAGGCTGCTTTGCTGTAGCCAAGCACACAGGGAGCTTGGCTCCCTGTACAATGATGCAAACTGTGGTAGATGAACCATCTCTGTTTGACCCAGGCAAATATATCTCCTGTACATATGGTAACATTTCTCTTTGATTTTTAGTGTTGACTTAGACTTTGTGTTTCAATATCTAGAGAAGGCAAGTGGCTTAGGCATGTAGAGCAACAGCAAGACTGGGTGTCCACTGGCACCATTCACACATGGTTTATGCAGACTTATTCCAGCCTCTATCCTGCAAGTGCATGACTTGTCCCTAATAAAAGTATTAATAGTGATTCACTGCTTAAGCATGTGATTGGCCACCAGTCACCTGTTTTTGGAACAGCACAATCTCAAGCCAAATAAAAGCTTTCTAACTAGTAGTGATATGCCAATACACCTGGTGCACTTCCTTGCAAATAGCTCCCTATAAATGTATGACATGAATCTGAACATAAACTTTATAGGAAGTTTTCAGCCAAATGTAACTGATTCTGAATTCCCTTCCCTCCTTTCCTCTCCAAATATTCTTTAACTCCTCAGCTGGGAACAATCCTTGGCCGTTAAACCATAATGTTCAGCTATTGAGTTAGAAATAGGCTTGGCACAAAGGGTTACCTAAAGCTCACACAAACCAGTTTTTCTAGGTTGTATGTGAGGAGTGTGGTTTAAAAGAGTGGAAAGTTACCAGAAGCAGCACAAAGCCAGGTGTTAGTGGATAATCAGAAGGAAGGATCGCAGAAACAACGGGGAAGCCTAAGCCAAGAGGATGGGAAAGACAAGCCTGCATTTAGAGGGGGGAGTTATGACAGGGTTCCTTTGTAAAGAGTGCAAAATACGAGTTACAAAGACAAACCTGAGCTCCCTGTAAGCCATTTTGTCCTGTCCAAGCATAGTGAAGAAACTGAGGCAAAGAAATGTGCACAGCTTATATTATTTGTATTTAGGAGCTATATATTATTCATGCCACTACATAAGACTTTGGTCTTGGCTTTCTGTGTGGGGCATGTGCATGCAATGATATATGTGTAGTGTGTGCATGTGCATTGCATGTGCACGTGCATCACCTCATGCATGTCCTCTGCCATTGAAGAGATAAGAGGTGAAAAGGAAGGCTTTGCTTTCTGTCCTAAGGAAGGCTTTGCTTTCTGTCCTAAGGGAGGTGTTCAAAGCATGGGGGAGCTAGGGGCTAGCACCAGTGTTGTGGGTAGGGAGGCAGACAAGCCCATTAGATAATGAATTTGCACTGCAACAGTATAGATAAAAATTCATGAAGAGTTTACCCATTCTAATCTGGGTAACATATAGTCTCTCGGACTTCTTACTATGCCAAATAGGCAAAGCCTTTCCGTGGGGGCTCCTTACCTTCTCCTGACCTTGTCCAGCAGGACCGCACCAGTGCTGCTGTGAGCAGGGCTGCTGGTGGTTGCAGGGGATGTTGCACAGAGGTAATCCCATGAGAATTTATTTCCAGTGTCTTGTGAGTTGTTAGGGAATGAGGTGAATCCCATTGTATAACTGTGCCCCACTGATGGCATTAACTGGTTTTCTGCTGGTTGTGACATTGCTAAGGCTTAGATGTCTACACTGCAGTTGGCCATGTTCATTGAGGTGATTCCCTTCACCTGGAAGGTTTTTTTATGACTTTACATAAAGGAGGCTACAGAAGTGCATGATGTCATTAGCTGTAGTGATGTCTTTCTATATAAAAAATGATCTGCCGAGGAAGCTGCTGAGCTAGGAGACAGGACTCCATTCACAAGACTGGGGGCATCCCAACTGGTTTAGAGATTACTTATACACAGGAGAATGTATCAGCAGTGGTGGTGGCTCAGCAGGGAGGCAGCCACCCTTCGCCATCACTCTGGAGTCACCCTGTCTCCTGGGTGCTGCGGGGCAGATGAAGGATGTCTGGCAGGGCACAGGCAGCCACGCAGGAAGGGGAGGGCAGGCTGGGGAGAAGGGGAACAAAAAGAAATCCACTGATGGAAAGCAGAAAGGGTTATGGTCTTGTTTTTATTTTTAACAACGGGCAGCTGTGAATTTCTACGCAGGATTATTTTAGGTCTTGGGCCAGGCTGTTTCATGCATCACTGGTGCCTGAGTTTTCCCTCCAGCTGTCTGAATCCAAGTGATATTATTTGCAATTACTTGAAGAAAGCAGAAGCTCAAGAGGGAGTGTCCCTGGTTAATGGCTGTAATTTTTGTGCTGTGGCTGCCCAAAAGCTATTAAGGCTCTGCTATCTCTGGCTGCCTGCCAGTGGGAAAGATTCCTTCCAGAATTAATTGCATTTCCCACCTTATAAGTATTCCAGGGAGCAGGGAGCAGGTTCACAACAGGTATATCACCTCGCAAGTAAATAGCAACATGTCTTCTCACGTGTGTGGGTAGAAGGGCAACACAAGCAAGAAGGCACACATGCCACTGATTTTCAGGCCTCTGCCCATAGCCAAAATTAGTAAAGACAGGTGAGAAAGAGAAAATAGCTCCAGTCTTAGGCTCATTCTTTTTTCCAGTATGGAAGAAGTGGAGGCTGCTTCTAAAAGCTTTATTCACAGCGACGTGCAGAAGCTGACATCTCTTCACTTTGCTGCAAAAAAGGAAGATATGCAAGAAAACTGCAAGCTCAGGGTCATTGGCTTCATTTTATTTAAATGTTATTTTTGTAGAGCTACCTTGACTGCATCTATATTGTATGGTGAGTAGGTGTACAGATTTGAACTTGCCACTTACCTACACATGTTCAGGTGCAGCCTTCGAGCAAGACTAGCTGAGCTCAGACTGTCTTCAGCAGGGCAGGAGAACCATGCTATTCCCTGCCTGGTCCACTCCCATGTGTCACATGTGTTTCTATCACACCAGCCACTGGTAGGAGTGCCATCTGCGGCAGGATGCCAGGCCCCACATCACAAGGGCAGATAGTAACTTTTAGGCAGTTGTAGCACATCCCATCCATGCAACATGGGGGGTGCACTGCAGAGAGCTTGTGGCCACTTCTGGTGACCAGTGTGGCCCTGGAGCAAGAAGCACAGCAAGCCCCAGTCCCTGGCCTGGCACCAAAAGGCACTGCCTGGATTTGGCAGATGTGTGAGGTCTGTTCATGAAAAACAGCCTGTAAAGCTAAATGGCACGATGGCTGTTCCTTCTCATGCTCTTGAGTCAAGTAGCTGTGCCAGCCACCTCTTGGCATGGGCTGTATCCATGTGGATGTCCCAGGTCCATGCAGAGCAGCTGCTCCTTCCCCCTTTGCAGGGAGGGAAGGAGGCATTGCCTGAGAAAGCTTCTTCCCTCCATTCCTCCCTCTCTGTATAATGAGCTTACAGGATGGATTGCAATATGGCCCTATAGATTTCTGCTTGGTAACTTTGGTGTTTTTATGAGTGGGCACATTAAGACATTATGTATTAATAACATTTTAATTAGATGCATTCAACAGACCTGAAATGGTGGCTAGATAGCAAGAACCAAGCAAAGGGGAAGAAAATATAAAGAGAAAAGAAAAAGGGAAAAAAAGCCCAAATCAACAAAATCCCTTTTCTTTTCCTCTTTCTTTTAACACCGAAGTGCCAAAGAGCTCAATGCTGAGACCTTTTGTAAGCTGCCATGAAAATGTTCATGTTAAAAAAGATACCAATTTATTAAAGCACTGGACTCATTTTGTCGGCTGTCTCTTGATCTCTTCCTCTACAAGGGAACAAAGACAAATAGAAAATGAACTATTTGTGTAACATAAATGGAAGCAGAAAATGTTGCTACTGCACAGTTCTATGTAGCCAGCTACTGTCCTCTGGTTCAGCTCTATTCAATTTTGCTCTATTGCACCAAGACAGATGTATAATATTATTGATAATATTTGTACATGACAAGTTGGATAAATGAGTTTAATACTAATTGGAAGGAGTCACATTCCTCTTTCTTCACCTGTCAAGCAAAAAGTAATTCATTCAACACCCCTAATGAGCTTGGGTGACGACTCATGGTACAGGGCCCACACTGAAAACATACACTGGACTCAGGATCTGATCAGTATTGTGAGTCATGGGCCAGATCCCCAGAGAGATCCAGATGTCTGACTGATGTCTTACATCCCCACATTGCTGCTCGGTTGCGTATAACCACAGAATAAAGTCAGTTCTTTCAGGGTCTGCATTTCTGCCTCTGAAATCACTGAAGTACCTACTCTGTCATCTCTACACATGCATATGCCCATCCTTGCCAACATCTTATGCTTGATAACAAGTGGGAATCACAGACTTCATCTGCTTCACCTCCATAATCCAGCACAGAAACTTACGGTGGGATAAAAGGAATGAGATGCCACCTTAAAACCAGCAGCTGTGGGGAAGCCCACACATGCAGTGTGACCACTCTTCCCATACCTTCCCCACACAGAAGCAGGGATAGGACTGTCCACCACAAAGGGCTCATGGAACTCACGGGATGTAGAGCCCTGGTAGGCAGGCACGCTATTGCAATCTGTTAAACTAGCTAAACTGTTCTGCTTGGCATAAATAATTAAATGCTATCAGGTCACACAGGAAGAAAGTGAGATTAGCTTGGGAAGGCACTCACTTGGGAGACAGAATAGTTAGATAGAAATCCCTGTTTGGGTATTTAATTATTTATACCAAACGGGACATTTTTGCCAGAAGAGGTTAAGAGACACCCACCTAATTTAGTAGCCTGCTTATCACCAAGTTTAGCAGCAGTCAGGCAGAACATTAACATGACTACTAGTATATATCTGCTGGTATACATGTATCTGTTTTTTTGTTTACCATTCTCAAGTTGGTAAAAAAGACACAATGTTTGCTTTGTGCACAGTTCTAATGTCAGTCATGCAAACAGCATTGTTATAATAGAACATTAGTAATTCTCTAGTAAGAAATCATCTGACTTCCAGTCATAGCCACTGAATTAGTAAAATTATGCAGATACGCAGAAACGATTGAGTGCTTTGCAGACAAGTGAAATTTTAAATTAATATTTTCTCCTGTGGGATTCAGTGAAAGAGGCAGTTTACAATGTGAGATAGGTCATCCGTACCAGGAAAGAAATCACAGATTTGATGATTTTGTTAAAGATACTTTAAATGTGAGCTACATAAACAAAAGCATCACATTTGTGTGACAGAAAATGCTTATTTAATATTCAGAATTTGCTTCCTTTATCTAACATCGACCAAATTACCTTGGTGTTAAAATATTAGTGTAAAATATGATTTAGCTGTTGAGTGCTGCAAGTGGAAAGAACTATTGTTGGCTGTTTGCATGAAAATGGAGAGCTGATGTGACAGCTGACTTGGTTGAACATGACATAGCTGTATTAACCCCCAGTAGCAAAGTGTGGTGAAGTCCAGGCTGTGGTCACTGGAAAAGCATTGCACAGATGAAGAGCTGGGATCCCATACGTGGGCAGACAGCTTGCACTGCTCACTAAAGCAAGAGGTGTGCCTCACTGATTTTTTGAGAATATTTCTGGAGTGGTACAGCTCACTGAAACCAGGGTTTTGCAATAGGCTTGGAGTATAAGATTCACACTTATTTATCACTGTGCACAATCCCTCTGAGATTGCTGGGTAGCCAAGGGGCATGGATGGCCAGGGAGCATTCCGAGACAAGGGAGTACAGCTGTGTCTTTCACATCTGCCCTGCTCTGATTCCCTATAGTCGAATAGCTCCATCGAACCCTACAGCTGATCTCACACACCATCTGTCTGAAGCCAGCACATTGCCACTGCTGTCACAGTTGCTGTCATGACCATGCAGACTCCAGGCTCTCAAGACCTTCATTTCTCTCCAGGTCAAGAGGACTGCTTGTATTTTCAGGTGTGGCTACCTTGAGAGGGACCACAAAGCAGAATTGCATATAGTGACTGCTCTTTTATGTTATGAACCGCACTGAAATATTGTTAAAATATGAAGAAATAGCACTGGTGCTGTTAAGCAGAAGGTGCACTGCCTATGTCAGGAAAGCCATTTATCTCGATGTTTTCAAACTCCCAGATAATCTGGAAACTGCTTAAAACAGACACCTATTCTGAGGCTCTCTGATTTCACTCCTTCAGTGCTATTAGCGCTTCTCATGAACTATTTCCTTGTTAAAGCAGCAGTCAGAGAGCTTTTATGTGCTTGTTATTGCTAAGAAGACTTCTTTGCATATCCAACACAGATGATTTCCCTTATCTGTGCTTTTCAGACTGTATCTTGGGAGGAACATATCACAGGGCAGTTTTGGTGTTCCTAGTTTCTGATTAAGCCACTAGCCACATCAGTGTGCAAACCTTCAATAACACCATGCCACATTTTATGCTCACGTTAGACAAACAAGCTGTTTGAGGTTGTTTCCCAAAGGAAAAAATGACAAAGCTGGGGATGAGGGTCACTGTCCCAGTTTAGACCCCATTCACCACATAAAAAGGTCAGAAGTTTGTAAAAGGATCCTACTATTCTCTGATTTTAATAGTAGAAAGCAGAAACATGAAAATGTTCTGAGCACTACTCTTGTAGACAGGACTCAAAGTGAACAAAAATGGCTCTAGGTGACAAAAACTTCCAGGTGTCCCTTCGAATTCTGGTCTGCACTGCCTAAAGGCAGGGTGCAGGATCACATTTATTAGTATTTAGTTTCCTTACATCTGCTGCTGCTCTTTAGAGCTACTTAAGCTTTCTTGCACCTGCAAACTGGGGCTGAAGAAAGGTGGAAACAGGTCAAAGCTGAAGGAAATCTTCCTTCTGGGAGCTTCTGTGCTTTGCTGTAATTGCCTCTTCTGCTCCCTCCTCAATACGAAAGTTATATAAAGTTCTCTCAACTTCGTGGCAGTCTGAAAATGGGATTTAGATTTTTATAGTGAAAATGGGGCTGATGCTATGCTCAGAAATGAGAGGACAATTGCAGTGTAAAATTGGCTTGCATGTGTGCAACAGACTGGACGGTGACGTGAAAGGAAGATTGCGAGGGCTGATTTGATTAAAAGGCTGAGAAAGCAGCACCTGAATGGGTACGTCTGGAATGAAAGGGCGACTGGGGGGACCATTTTCCTGCAGGATGGGGCTTTTGGTGTTTGTCTTAGCATATGCTAGCTACAGAAATGCTAGGATTTAAGAGCACACATTTGTCTTCACATCTGGAACAAGCCATATTTTCAAGGGTGTGCATGGGTACATCAATAATTTCAAAGATTTTTGTTTTATTTTGTGAAGGTAAGGGAAATTTTGGATTTCCTTTTAGAGGCACAGTGATATTTTAGGAGTTCTGTACAAGACCTTTTCAGTATCAGTATATAGCATCTATCTACAACAGGCCCTCTTTATCATATTATCATTTAATAAAATATTTGCTATTATAATAAAGACAGTCCAGAACACGAAAAATTCATGAAGCTTACAGGATCGTGTGAACATGTTTCATATTCAGACGTTATGATGGGTTTTCAACCCATGGGACTCTCAGATGGGGTCACAGTACAAACTATTACGCTGACAGAAGCACTGTGCACTGGCAGCATGCTGCCAGCAGGTGCCTATGGTTAAAGGCATGACCCAAATTTAACATGTTGCCACAGATATTTAAAGAAGGGAAACAGAAGCACATGTTGATTCATAAAATTCTTCTCTGCGTCTGAAATTGTCTTTCTAAAGAGCTATTTGCTACCACAAACTCCCATGCTTTGTTCATGAACATTGTTGAGTTGCCTGGGCAAACCCAGTCATAAATCATTACTCACATAGCTGAAATTTTTGTCAACATCTTTCATTTCTAATTTGTATCAGAACAGGGCTTGCACTCACTTGAGTGCACAGAGTGACAGGTTGAAACCTGAGCAGGGCTTAAAGTGATTTCCACGCACAAGAGAGCTCCTCTCCTTTGGTGGGGAGTACATGTGTGTGATACTCAGAAAGCATTCATAATATTTATTGAGCATAAAGTTGCCTTCATTAGATGAATTTGTATCAGCGGAGTTATTATTCATATGTGAGAGACATAAATAATAGAACCAGAAGACCCCAGTGTGCTGCAGTATAAAAGCCACATGAAATATAGGTATTTGCGTGGGGAGAATTAGTACTATGCAGCGATTTGTTAATGAAAATGTGTAATTTAAGGAACAATTATTTCTAAGAATGGAGAAAAGGACCTTTAAGTAGGAATCTTGTATCAAGTGGAAGTGGTATAGACTGAATTTTAGAGTCTGATTTATATTTAATGAGAAAGCAGGAGTGCAAAAGCAAGCCTTTCAAAAGCTAGGAAAAGCAAGCTTGTCCCTCACCCAAACCTCAGGAAACAGGGTCAGGCTCCAGGGGAAAGAAAAGGAATTTATGTAAATAGACAAACTCCATCCGGAGGTTTAGTTGAAATATTTGATCCTCTAAAATCTGAAACAAAAACCTTCCACAGAGCTGGCCGCCTAGGTTCTGGGGCTTGGTAGAGTAGTATGTTCCCTTGTGTTTTTATTCATGTCACCATAATGAAAGCGGACTTGCTTTTTTAATAATATATACTTTATATGATTTATCACATAGTAAGAGGAACTGAAATGAACATCATTTACAGCAGGTTTATTTAAAGGGAGCCTCATACTAAAGAGAGTGCCTATTATAGCTGTGAGGGTTTTTCAACACAAGGAATGGAAAAATTAGCAGAAAGTATATTTTCGTTGTAAGCAAAATACCTTTGAAAAGCTGGTGTCTCCTGCCCTGTAAACAGATGGAGACATTGCACTGGCAAAGTGCATGCTCGCTTTGGGATGTCACATGGCCAAAACCCAGGGGCTGGAAACCATGAGTCTTTTTATGACAAATCATATCTGTGAATACACAGCAAAACAGAATTTGCTTTGGCATTTCCCTGAGCAATGTCTGGGTGTAAAAGGAACAAGATTTGGGGTTTGCCTTGTCACACCATCCCTGCCATAGAGATATTGGAGGAGCTATCAGCCCATTTGACACCTCTTTCAGCAGCTCATGCAAAGGACAGCCATTAGTTGCAGCTGGCAAGCAGAAGTCAATTTATCCCCATAACAAAAGGCTGCAGACTGCAGCTGGGTCTGGAGAATAAGTGGGAACAATTCAGGCGTAGAGGGAGTCAAACTGTAGAAATGTCCCTGATAAAATGTTACTTGTCATATAAATGTTTGGGGATGGATTTTCTTCCATCATCTTGTTCTAAGACTGATTCAAATGATCACGGCAACCATTTGCTGCTGACTACTTTTATGTCTTGTATAACAAAACACCCCACAGCATGTCAGACACCAGCTGATCAGGGCAGGAAACATTTGCCCTGGATATTAAAGCAGATTCCTGTTCTGCAGTTCTGCTAAAACATGAGGAAGCCACAAAATATTTAGATACGTATCTTCTTCTCTCCTTGCTTGTCCTACTTAATATGGCCTCTTTGCCATATGCACAGGACATGTCACTGCAATAGAAGATAAATAATTTAGGATTTAGCTGCCCTTCCACACATGCCTTTTCCACAGATCGCTCGGTTACAGACCTCTACTTAGCAAAGCTAAGTGACAAGGGACACCACAACAAGTAGCAGTGTATTTTTCATGCCTCAGCTATTGTAAGTCCTTCTGCTATGGGCTGCTCATGTTCCAGCTCTCCAAATGAATGTAAGTGCAGAATTCAGCTGCCTGATTTACAAGTGCAAGGAAGCCTTAATCATGTTTACCCCATTATCAACTTCGCACTGTTTGCATTGCCTTTCCATCCCTATCTGAGTACAATGGAAGAACACAGTTCTCCACTAACTTTTGTTTACTGTTCTTAATGTTATTTCGGTGAATGGAAAAAGAAAAGGCAAAATGACAGAGTATATAACATCTAATAGCAAATATTATCAACGTTTTTTGTGGCAGAAATAGGTCCTGGACATGAGGAGGAGTTCTGTGAAGCTTGGAAATAGAAAGGATGCAATCCGTGTACCTTCATGCCATCCTGGTGTCACAGCAGAAGCAAGTTTTTTTTTAAGGCACCTACTTTTCACTTGATGGTGGGAAATGCAGCCTTAAAAAGTGGAGAGTTCTATGAAATGGATAAGGAAAGGTGGGCCGACTTTGATGTATTATTGTTATACTAGAACAAAACTCATTCCAGAAGATGAACGCCAGCAGCCATATAAGCATGCAGCTGGACAAAACATCTGTGTTTCAAGAACACAGGCGGAAGTGACCATATGCACAAGGAATCCTAATTCCTTTGTTTAAAGCTAAACATGAAACTAACAGGAAGCCTTCCTAGGGATTAAAACCAGAGCCTCACTGCAATACCTGATAACCAAACAGGTACAAGCTGTTTAGACATGGTTCAAGTTTGCATACCTAAATTATTTTTTTTTTGGAAGTCAAAAAGTTTTTATTTTTTAAAATGTGTACAAGTCAGCACAAAGCAATCCATTTGAGAGACAAACCAAGGCTAGAGTTGTTCATTGCTCCAGAAGCAGGTGTAAGACTGGGACAGTAGATACCCTCATGGTTTTGTGGCACTCTGTGAGTATCAGGGACCCCTGCACACAGCTGAGCTGCAATTTCAGCTGCAGATCTTTACAGCCCAGAACATTAATTTTTTTTTTTAATTTAATTTAATGAACTGGGACCTAGTAGTAATTAGCTGGAGCTCTAATAGTTGAACTGCACAGCAATGTTCAAACATGGACTTGCTTCTGCTAGTAAAACACCCTCGTGCCAATGTTTTCAAATAAAGCAGAGCAGGAAGTATTTTCCTGGGTCAGTACAGTTCTCTGCCAAGAAGGATCTGACTTTCTTAAGAATTGTAAATTGTCCCAGTACCTTCTAAGTTAATTAACTGTGCAATGGACCAGGTGTTACTCCGTGGTTAGTTTGTGCATAGGATTTTTAACTAGCACAGTGAAGATAGACAAAGCCTTAGCAGGATGCAGGGCTCCTTCCGCTCCTACTTGTGTGCCTGTAAAGAATCTGAGCAGGATTCAGATCTCAGCACTAACCGCAATAATACCTGTAGCTTCGAGGGAAGGATCCACTTCACCTAATTCAAGTTGCTTGGCAGGTAGGTGCCCAGCCTAAGATAGCTGTGTGAGTTCTTTCTGTAGTTAGTGGAGAGGTGGTGGGGAAGAAATAAGAAAGAGAAAGGAGAAACCATTTAATTTCACACAGTTTTTGCAGGAAGCATTAATGCTGAGAAGCAAGTGCACTTTAAGGTAGTCTTCCCACCCCTTCTTCTGCCTGGTGACCTCTGTCTGTCTGCTTTGCCTCAAGGTTATTCCCCATAGTGGTGTGACCTTGATAAAGTGAAGTCAGTCGTGCACACACTCTTACCACACAGAAGAAGCTAGGAGGAAACAAGGACTGTGGAAGAGTTGAAAAGTAAGCTGTGTGAGAAGGGACAGTTGGAAAACTGTACAGGGAGATAATACACAATTTGCTTGAAGTACTGAATGCACCTCTTGTCTGACTGGTGCCCCATAGTCTCAACAATAACTCAAGAAAAGCAACATTCTTGCTTCAAAAAGCAAATAATTGCTATGAAGGAATTTCCTTTGTTAGTTTTTATCTTCATGTCTTAAATCTAATTAAGTTTTACTATGATTAGCAGTTGCAGACCTTAATTCAGGAACTTAACTGTTTAATCTAGTCCTAAACTCAGATTTTAGAGGTAAGATAATTAAATCTCGACCTCTGATAAGAAAAAAACACAAACATGGAAAGAAAATCCTGATGTTTCACCCACTCCCTGGGCAAAAGCAGCATTTTGACTGAGACAATTCTGCCTCCTGATTTTCTGTTGCTAGACTTTGGACATCATCAATCATACTAGCACCTCACTCCATTTCAGAGGAACTAACTGTGGGTCAAGGTAAGCCTCAGCAAGGACAAGTGAGAAAGAACTTGGGTCTTCAATGGCTACATGTAGAGGGGGAAAGAAAGAAATTACTCTTTTGGTAATTCAGCTTAGATTTTTCTCCCATCTGTTTATTACCATTTGAGCCCCACAAAGGTTTTACTGACCCTAATCCACTTATTAAACAAGATCCTGCTGTCACGCATGTGGGTGCAATCCTACAGTAGTTCTACTAGAGCTCCCGCTGCTGCTTTATTCACTTGACCAGGCAATTTTTACTCACATGAACACATCTAGAACATGTTACTTGCATGAATAGCTCCAGATTTTAATTCTAGGCTGGCAGCCTCAGCACCAAGTTCAGACACCTGCATTCACTTGACTAGAGTGTAGGCACTGTAAGCCTGGTGTACAAGCTCCTGCTGTAGGCAGCGGAGAGCTGGGTCTTGATTAATTGCCTTCATTATCTGACAGAGCCAAACACATATTTGATTACTGTTGGAATGCCTAATGGCACAGAGCACTCAAATTCAAGCAACAGACTCACAGACTTGAGCCCTGATCAGTTCAGCCAAGGGAGCCTAAAGAGGGCTTCAGGGCACAAGCAAGGTGCTCAGCTGAGGATGAAGTCAAAGGGGTCCCTAGAACTCTTGAACTGTGTACTGGCTGGACCTCCAAGACCACAGGCCTGTAGCATGTCCAAGTTATTTTAATGATTTGGGCTATTGCTGTGGCAAGTGAATGCTGCTCCCAGAAACATCCAGTTCAAGTTGAATTTAATTTTACTTTTCTAGTGAATGCACCTTTGTCATTCCTGCCTCCTCAGGCAGGGAAACCCCTGCCCTACTGCAGAAAGCAGGCCCTGCATGTTTCTATAGGTTGAGAAGCACATAGTGCCTGGCAGAAAACTGGAATCATCGACAACCAGCTGAGGAGTTTAGGATTTTTGGAGACTTTCCCTTAATGAGGCATCAAGTATCTTTCCTGGGCAGGGGCTAGGTCTGGAATAGCTCAGAGCCACTTTGCCTTGGGTGAAGTTACTGCCCATACCTGGACAAAGAGGTCCAAAACAACCTTGAGCAAATCACACGGTGCACCTATCCTTTGTTGCTTATAGGGGCTAAGAAACGTGATTCAAAACTGTGATCTCAGGCCCTGAAGACTGTTTTCCAATCTAGTTCCATTTCCTAGGACACTAGGACACATCTGTATCAGCTTTCCATGTACAATTTGTCTTCTCCATTCCGTTATTTTATTGGTGGACTGCTATGGCATAGTTATATTAAGCTGCTCTTGCTGTATACAGGTGCTGTTGCAGAAAGAGATGCTGGCATACCTCTGTGCTCTCAGGGGGACACAGGGTTGCTTTTCAGTTCCTGGAGAGCTGGGATGTCTTCAGAACAAGAGAGATGCAGAGAGCTACAGGCAATTTTTGGGAGTGCCTATCAGCTACCTGCAGGGCTGCAGTCTTTGTCCCACAGAGAAAGGAGCATGTCATATACCTGGGTTTGAAATAAAGCTGGGTCTGACTCATGGGCCTCACGTAGTTTTCTGTGCTGCACCAGGCAGGACATGAAGTGAGGTAGCCGGGAGACAACGCTGGGCTAGAAGCCATGCAGCTCCGTTAGTGCACTTCTATGTTTCAACTAATAGATGCTGCTTTACAGCATGCTTCTTTGCTTGTGTTTAAGTTAAACATGTTTTGGGGGCTGGTGTATGTCTGGTACCTGAGGAGCTTGAAGACTGGGATAAGCAAACTTGTGTCTGCAGCTGCTTGCATAGGTAGAAAGGTCTGTCCCTTACTTCATAGCCCTAAGTACTTTTCTGCTCCCAAAGAAATGGATCTATTTCACACCGTGAAGACCTCAGTTATTACAGCTGTAGGGAGTTGCATCAGAGGGGCAGATGTACTGGGAAGATAAAAAGGATGCTGGAACCCCTTCTCCATACCCCCAAGCACTGTGACAATTCATGGTCATGATGGGGCCGCACAGCTTCATCACTTGGCTGCTGCCATCCTGAAGCTCTGAGATGGATGCCTACACCAAGATAAAAAGACATATAATATATACAGAGCAAGTACAGAGGAACTACTGAGCAGAAAGTCACGGAAGTTCTGTGACTTTCCGTGTATAACAGGACACTCTAATATTCCCAGTTTCCACTGCTTTAAGCCTCAGAGCACTTTTGGTCAGAGTGTATCTTCCCTAGTTTGAAGACCAGAGGGAGAGTCCACCATTCTTTTTCATTTGTTCCACTGGCTGATCTACTTTGCTATTAAAAAATAGGACTTGCCTTAAAAAAGAGAAAAGTTATTAGTTGGAGACAGTTAAATCTGACCTAAGTAACATTCAAGAGTGCGTGAACTGTGCCCATTCCAAGATCATGTTATTGCCCACAACTGATCAAGTATTATTGCTTCTGGCAGTGTCTGTCCCTGAAATAAAAGGACCTCAATTTAAAGAATCACTTAGTTTCTCATATAAACGATGAAATATTAAAACATATATGAGAAATGAAGGCTCCACCTGTCTTGTCAAAATAAGTCCTGGTGGGACTGGCTTCCTGATAGGAAATCCCTTGTTCGGCTGGGCAGGACCACTTGTCATCACTAGAGATAGGAAAGAGACAGTCTGTCCTGATGCCTCTCCCAGTATGGCTCACTGGGTAGAACAGCTTCATAGTAATAGGGATCACAGAAATAACAATTTATAGAATGATAGAATCATAGAATAGTTAGGATTGGAAAGACCCTTAAGATGATCTAGTTCCAGCCCCCCTGCCATGGGCAGGGACTCCTCACACTAAACCATGTCACCCAAGGCCTCATCCAACCTGGCCTTGAACACTGCCAGGGATGGAGCATTCACAACTTCCCTGGGCAGCCCATTCCAGTGCCTCACCACCCTCACAGTAAAGAACTTCCTCCTTATATCTAACCTGAACTTCCCCTGTTCAAGTTTTAACACATTATCCCTTGTCCTATCACTACAGTCCCTGATGAAGAGTCCCTCTCCAGTATCCCTATAGCCCCCCTTCAGATACTGGAAGGCTGCTCTGAGGTCTCCACGCAGCCTTCTCTTCTCCAGGCTGAACAGCCCCCCAACTTTCTCAGCCTGTCTTCATACGGGAGGTGCTTCAGTCCCCTGATCATCCTTGCGGTCCTCCTCTGGACTTATTCCAACAGTTCCATGTCCTTTTTATGTTGAGGACACCAGAACTGCACACAATACTCCAAGGGAGATCTCACGAGAGCAGAGTAGAGAGGCAGGATCACCTCCCTCGACCTGCTGGTCACGCTTCTCTTGATGCAGCCCAGGATACGGTTGGCTTTCTGGGCTGCGAGCGCACACTGAAGCTGGCTCATGTTCATTTTCTCATCAACCAACACCTCCAAGTCCTTCTCCACAGGCCTGCTCTGGATTTCTTCTCTGCCCAACCTGTAGCTGTGCCTGGGATTTCTCTGACCCGGGTGTAGGACCTTGCACTTGGCATGGTTAAACTTCATCAGGTTGGCATCAGCCCACCTCACAAGCGTGTCGAGGTCCCTCTGGATGGCATCCCTTCCCTCCAGCGTATCAACCGAACCACACAGCTTGGTGTCATTGGCAAACTTGCTGAGGGCGCACTCAATCCCACTGTCCAAGTCACTGACAAAATAGTTAAACAAGACCGGTCCCAACACCCATCCCTGAGGGACACCACTCGTTACTGATCTCCAGCTGGACATTGAGCCGTTGACCACAACTCTTTGTGTGCGGCCCTCCAGCCAGTTCTTTATCCACCGAGTGGTCCACCCATCAAATTGATGTCTCTCCAATTTAGAGACAAGGATGTCCTGTGGGACAGTGTCGAAGGCTTTGCGCAAGTCCAGGTAGATGACGTCAACTGCTCTGCCCCTGTCCATCAGTTCTCTAGCTCTTTCATTGAAGGCCACTAAATTGGTCAGGCAGGATTTCCCCTTAGTGAAGCCATGCTGGCTGTCACCAACCACCTTGGTTTTTTTCATGTGCCTTAGCATGCCTTCCAGGAGAATCTGCTCCAAGAGTTTGCCAGGCACAGAGGTGAGACTGACTGGTCTGTAATTCCCCAGGTCATCTATTTTCACCTTCTTGAAAATGGGGGTTTTATTTCCCTTTTTCCAGTGGTCGGGAACTTCACCTGACTGCCATAATATTTCAAATATGATGGCCAGTGGCTTAGCAACTTCATTTGCCAGCTCCTTCAGGACCCACGGATGGATTCCATCAGGTCCCATGGACTTGTGTACATTCAGGTTCTTAAGATGGTCTCACACCCAATCCTCTCCTACAGTGGGCTTAAGGTCTTCATTCTCACAGTCCTGCGTCTGCTTTCCAAGACTTGGGTGGTGTGGTCAGAGCCTTTGCCAGTGAAGACCAAGGCAAAGAAGTCATTAAGAACCTCAGCCTTCTCCAAATCTAGGGTAGCCAGTTCTCCTGATAGCTTCCGGAGGGGGCCTACTTTGTCCGACATTTGCTCATGTCAGACATTTTGCTCCAACATTTCCCCTTCCCTTTGTTTCTAACCTTGCTTTCCTGTCATATGGTATCCTGTCCCCACCCCATGCCTCACTGCTGGCTGCTGACCTAGTAGTACTTACATGTGCATGGAAACATGGCATAGCCTCCAGGAGTGTCACTGCTCTCCACAGCAAGGCTTAGTGATGCTGAGGCATTTCGATGTACTCTTTTCGTACTCTTTTTCTGGAAAGGAGGGTGGTTTTCAGGCTCAGCATCCTTGGCCCAGAACCTGAAAATCTGTCCCTGCACTTCCCACTGCTGTGGCCTGGCAGAGCTCCTCCACAATAGCAGGAAGGAGCTGGCTGCAGTCCTCCTGTTCTCATGTAGCCAGCACGTCTGCGGGCATTTGTTTCTAGCCCGTGTGCCTGCAGACAGCATGTTAGGAGAAGCATCAGGAATACATCCAGCCAGCATTTGTTGAACGGTAAATAACAGAGAGAGCAAATTGCTAGTAGCAGGCAGGTTCTCTCCCTGGGCAGATACAATGCTAGAGCAAAATGGCAACAGAGAGCAACGTGGGACATGCAGGTATGATAAGAAATATTGGCAAAGGCCACAGGGAGACCAGGGATCAAGCTGATGGGAGGCATTTTTTGGAATTGGTTGGTCGGAGAGGATTAGTGCTGGTGTGGGGCTGCTGGACTTGCTGCTGCCCGAAGTGTGGAGGGAGAGTGGGGACTAGAGCAGGGGGGGAGGAAGTGTATGAATCATTTCAGAAAGGAAATGAGGACTGAGGCAGGTTCCCTGTTGGGGATGCCAAATAATAAAGCACTGAGGTAGTTTAAACAATAAATGGCTATTGCTCATTAGTTTCCTGTTTGTTATTTGCTGGATGAAATCAAATGGACGTTATGGGAAATGAAGGGGATTTTCTCTCAAATTCTGAGAATTGGGAGGACATAAAAAGAGGGACAGGGTCAGGGAAAGGGGAAAAGGAAAAGGTTCACAGCAGTGGCTTCTCCAAAAATGTCAGATGCAGGCATGTGCCAGTCTCCTGGAAGGTAGGCTCCGTTGCTGAGGGGCAAATGACTTGTGTGAGAACAGAGGAGTGGGGTGGAGGATCAGACCTCACCGTTCAGGTGCAGAAAAACACACACAACTGTATGGTGTGCTACAGTGGCATGCGACTCAAGTCAGCATCAAGAAGTGCTTGAGGGAAAGAGCTGCCTAAGTTTTCATGACCCATATCATCAATTCCTCCTGGAAAAAAATGACGGTTTTTTGTAGCAGATCTGTTAAGAAAGCTGCCCAGGAGAATTTAGTATCACAGGAAACATTTGAGCACAGTGATAACCACTAACATATTGTGCTCAAGCTCCTTCTTTGCTCTTGTGACCAGACTCAGGGCACATTACAAATTTCAAGCTTGCCCTGAAACAGCAAGGGTGTATTTAATATAACGTATCCAGCCAGTTAAATCAGACTGGGTAAAAATGTCTGCCCATATTTGGCAGCAGAATTAATTCATTTCCCAAGCTTAGTAGCAACCTGACTAATCAACTTGCCTATTCTTTACTGCAGGCTCTCACTTGCTTTTAAAGACAGCCTTATCTCTGCAAACTGCGTGATTCTTTGAAGTTCTGTATCTAGGAAGAAGAAAATGAACAAGAAAGGATTTATTCCTGGCTTTGTTTACTTATTACGTATCAGAAGTGAACAATCTTTTCCTCTCTTCCTTTCTTTCTGGTAGCTTCTTCTTTTCTTCAGAATGATTTTCATTAAAACATAGATGTATCTGTCTGTGTGAATAAATATAGTCTGATTGCTTGCAGGACAATAGCTTAACAATGCTGATAAGAAGAAACGGACCCATGGGTTTATGCTTTCTCCTTCAACTCTCTTTAACAATTTATATACAGGCATTTACTTGTCAGTTACCTTGCCCGTTTTCATAGCTGTGACTTATTTTAATGTAAATAATACAATTTCTGTAGAACAGAATTGCATGCATTGCTTTTCGCATCTAGGATGAAAGATGTTTGTTTAGGAAGATGAGGAATTAGGTGAAGGAATGAATCAGACAAAAAGCTGAAATTCCCAGCTGGCTCTCCCTTTCTCTTTTCAAGCATGGGAATCAGCAAGGATGATGCTATTTCCTTTAATGAAAAAAGAGACTTAGCGTTCAAATGACAAGTAGGCCTGTGATTAGTCTATGTGATTTAAGGTTTCTGGAATGAAGCAAGTTTGATGCCAAATATGGGGAGTTCCTTCCTAAATTGCATCATTATTGCTCAGAGAGGTTACTTGCAGTTACAGTAAAAGGGTTAGGTGCTAACTTGAGAGCATCTTCAGCTATGAAGGCTGAGCTCTGTCAGTTTTAAGCCAGGAGGTTTGATCTCTTGGTGTCATTGAGCTGCAGTCTGGTATCTCAAGAAGGAAGATGTGAAGCACTGTTTATGAACCGTCCGATGCACAGATTCCCTCTCTGATTCTGATGTATGGAGCAATGTGGGTGACGAATGGGACACTTCACTCACTCTCCGTGATTATCTGGGTTATATTTTATAATTTACCTCTTGGTACCCAACTTTCTGGGAGATATAGGAATGAAAAAGGGCCATCTGAGGAAAGCAGAAGGGTTCCATGGTAGTGGTGCAGAAGTACTGCTTGAAATCGGAATCCAGAGAAGATGAGTAGGTCTTGAGTGTGCTGGTACCATATGAATGAATGTGTCAAAGACGTGTCAATTGCCATCACGTCCTTGCATGCATTTAAGAGGAGGCCTTGGCAATATTTTCTCATTTAAGAGTACGTCCCTCTACTTTCCTGCCACTGGAGATTCATCTTGGTTGAATTAGGTCTTTCAGAACTGGGAAAATGATTTCCCAGGAGTGAGGGAAGCAGCACTTACCTAGGGGAGCTCTACCAGGCAAAGACCTGGTTTTGCTTGGGAATAGAGTCAAGGCGGGGTTTCCTACTAAGCAGAAAATTCTGTTTTAAACTGTTTTAGCAGTTATGGAATGTGAGGACACGGCTGGGGAAGAAGGAGCTGCTAAGGCTTTTGTTATTTTGTTCCTACCTTCCCATAGCTTTCCTCAGAAGCCAGGTCAACCTTCTGCAGCTGGAGGCTTTCATTACCTGTGTTTGTACAGCTTTATGGAGATGCGCAGAGCATTGCGTACCAGGGGAAGCCGTGCCAAACAAATAGGAGTTCTCCATCCTTGAGAGCAAAGATGAATGCAGAGATGTACAAACCCAAAGAGCCTGATGGGCTCATGGTTTGAAAGGAAAAGCAGAAATCATTTGGCAACATTTTACAGGAGTAGTCTGACATCCATCTGTGCCCTCTCCCGTCTTCCCTGTGCTTGTGTAACTTGTACAGACACGAATGGGAGTTTTATTGGCATGTTCGAAAGACACTGATGTCAGAGGGAATTCTTTCTATTGACTTTAATGAGCTTTAAATCAGGCACCGTTATAGCCAGGATTTGCCAAAGTGATTAGTGACTTTGGATTACCCTTAGCATTTGGGAACTCTCTTTGTTTCAGGGCTCATGTCAGACGCAGTTAAGTTTGAAATATATCTAAACAAAACACACATGCACAAAGTGTGCCTATCAGTGTTAAGAAACCAATTTATATGCACTGAAGAAATGAATCCACTATTTGCAAAGGAAATTTTGGTATAGTACAAAATAAATTCCAACTACTAAAATGGCATTTGGTAAAAAAAAGTACCCTGGACTTGTCTGCAGAGAGCAGAATGGTGCAGCCAGGAAACAGTGCATGGACAGCGCACATCTGCTTTCTTCATTATTTCTGTATTTGGCTGGGTTTACCAGGGACATCCCAGAAAGCAAGCCACCCCATCCAAAATCTGCTGATAGAACCTCTATTTTGCCTCAGATTTTCTTCTGGATGCAGTATTTTTCTGTCCTCTCCACTTAAGTTGCATCTCTAGGATTTAGGCCTTTGTTTCCGGCACCTCTCTGCAGCTCTGCAGGGGGACAGGGGCCCTGGCCCTGGCTGTACCTCCAGCTTTTGCGGAACCCACTGAAGGGTCTGGCTCCTACTCTGTAAAAGATGTGCCAGACACATACCTTCATGTCTGTTTTAAAAAACCCAAGCTGATTACTCTCCTCTGCAGAGCATCACATGTTGATTGGTACATGGAAGTGTATATTAGCCACTCCATCTATCCAAAAATGAACTCTCTGCCTATTGAGAAACATCTCCTGCTGTAGTGACTTGAGACCCCTGCGACATTAGCTGAGATCTTGAAGTGAGCTCACATGAAAAGCCGAAGATCATGATAAGAGATCACTGAGCAAACAGCCCTGGACACTGAAAATATGCCTGCCCTGATAGCAAAAATTACTTTCCCACAGCAGGGTTGGCAGTAGGACCCATGTACCTGAGCTTTATCTGTCATATTCCATTACCTGGTCCCTTGAGGATGTGGGTTTGAGATATACCTCATCTAGTAGGAGACCTTTCCAAATGGTTTTGCTTCTTGGCCTTTCCCTCTGCCTTGAACTAGACCTTGTAGCTGTCAGGCTAGAGGATGAGAGAATGTAGCAACTGAGATAACGAAAATTATTCTTTTCTTTCCCCTGCCCCCTGTTTTGCATGGCTGATTGTGCCCTCAAAAGGAGGAAGAAGAAATGTCTGGGAAAAGCAGGCAGAAGTTAGCCCTGAGCAGAGGAGGGCATCACACGAAGTTATTACAAATGGAATTTGTAGCTGCTGTGTAAGTGTTCTAAATGAATGAAGCATTTTAATTCTGTAAGGATCCTGCTGGTGTGCATTAGGCATGTCCAAGGCAAACCTGCCTGGCCTGGGTTTCTTAGAGGAGGAAAGAGGAGGAACGCTTTGGGCTTGACTATAAAATGGGCTTAGGGACCAGGTAGACGTCCTGTTGCTCAGTCTGATCATAACTAGTATACTTCTGGACAGAGAAGGAGATATGACGTGAAGAACTTGGAGAATTTCATATTGATAAATCAAGGTCCCTGTGAAAATTAATGTCTTCTAAGCTAGGGGGCAGCTGAGCAAGGGTTTCTGGATTTTGTTTTAAAGATGTAAACATTTAAAAGGCACAGTGATGTGTATGTGTGCTTTCATTATCCCATGAAGGATGCTGTAGGTGAAATCTACTGGCAAAAGCCCAAAGCAAACTCTAGGTCTTACTTGAAGATTTTGTGCCATAGAGGCTAAAACAACAATCAGACTTTCTACATACCACTACTTCACAGTGGTATTTTAGTGAATATGATTGCCCTCCACCTGAGCAAAGGTAAAAATTTCAGCCTTCTATTAGTAATTCTGGCTTCATTTGGTAATGAGTCCAAGCGGTGCTTCTGCTTTCAGGTTCAGGGTCTCCAGGATTAGGACTAGAAAAATCACAGTATCACAGTATCACAGTATGTTAGAGATTGGAAGGGACCTCAAAAGATCATCTAGTCCAATCCCCCTGCCAGAGCAGGAACACCTAAATAAGGTTACATAGGAATGTGTCCAGGCGGGTTTTGAATGTCTCCAGAGAAGGAGACTCCACAACCTCCCTGGGCAGCCTGTTCCAGTGTTCTGTCACCCTCACTGAGAAGAAGTTTCTTCTCAAGTTTAAGTGGAACCTCTTGTGTTCCAGTTTATACCCATTACCCCTTGTCCTATCATTGTTTGCCACTGAGAAGAGCCTGGCTCCATCCTCATGACACTCCCCCTTTATATATTTATATACACTAATAAGGTCCCCCCGCAGTCTCCTCTTCTCCAAACTGTAGAGACCCAGCTCCCTCAGCCTTTCCTCATAAGGGAGATGCTCCACTCCCTTAATCATCTTTGTCGCCCTGCGCTGGACTCTCTCCAGCAGGTCCCTGTCCTTCTTGAACTGAGGGGCCCAGAACTGGACACAATATTCCAGATGCGGTCTCACCAGGGCACAGTAGATGGGAAGGAGGACCTCTCTCGACCTACTGACCACCCCCCTTCTAATACACCCCAGGATGCCATTGGCCTTCTTGGCCACAAGGGCACAGTGCTGGCTCATGGTCATCCTGCCATCCACTAGGACCCCCAGGTCCCTCTCCCCTACACTACTCTCTAACAGGTCGTTCCCCAACCTATACTGGAACCTGGGGTTGTTCCTGCCCAGGTGCAGGACTCTACACTTTCCCTTGTTATATTTCATCAAGTTTCTCCCTGCCCAACTCTCCAGCCTGTCCAGGTCCCGCTGGATGGCAGCACAGCCTTCTGGCGTGTCAGCCACTCCTCCCAGCTTAGTGTCATCAGCAAACTTGCTGACAGTACACTCAATTCCCTCATCTAAATCATTGATGAATATATTAAATAATACTGGTCCCAGTACTGACCCTTGAGGCACTCCACTAGATACAGGCCTCCAACTAGACTCCACCCCATAGACTACAACTCTCTGGCTTCTGTCCTTCAGCCAGTTCGCAGTCCACCTCACTACCTGATCATCCAGACCACACTTCCTCAATTTAGCTATGAGGATGCTGTGGGAGACTGTGTCAAATGCTTTGCTGAAGTCAAGGTAGACCACGTCCACCGCTCTGCCATCATCCATCCACAATGTTATTTCCTCATAAAAGGCTAGGAGGTTGGTCAAGCATGACTTCCCCTTGGTAAAGTCATGTTGACTGCCCGTAATGACCCTCTTATCCTTGACATGCCTTAAGATGGCATCAAGGATAAGGTGTTCCATCACTTTCCCAGGGATGGAGGTGAGGCTGACCGGTCTATAGTTACCCGGGTCCTCCTTCTTGCCCTTTTTGAAGACTGGAGTGACATTTGCTTTCCTCCAGTCCTCAGGCACCTCTCCCGTTTCCCAAGACTTGGTAAAGATGACGGAGAGTGGTCTAGCAATGACTTCCGCCAGTTCCCTCAGCACCCGCGGGTGCATCCCATCTGGACCCATGGATTTATGGATGTCCAGATTGCTCAACTGGTCCCTAACCCATTCCTCATGGACTAAGGCAAACTGCTCCAGTGACCTGACTTCATCTGAGGTCTCAGGAGTACAGGGCTCTTCAGGACTGCCTCCGGCAGAGTAGACAGAGACAAAGAAGGCATTCAATAACTCTGCCATCTCTGTATCTTCTGTCACCAGGGCACCCATCCCGTTCACCAGTGGGCCAACCTTGCCTCTGGTGTTAGTTTTATCAGCTATGTATTTGAAAAAGCTCTTTCTGTTGTCCTTGACCCCTCTCGCCAGATTTAATTCTAAGGAGGCCTTAGCCATCCTAGCTGCCTTCCTACATCCTCTAGCAGCAGCCTTATATTCCTCCCAAGTGACCAGCCCCTCCTTCCATGACCTATAAACTCTCCTCTTCCACTTGAGCATACCCAGCAGTTCCTTATTTAGCCACGCAGGTCTCTTGGCCCTCTTCCTTGACTTCCTACGTGTCAGGATGCTCTGCTCTTGAGCTCGGAATAAGCAATTCTTGAATGTCAACCAACTATCTTGGGCCCCTTTACCTTCAAGCAGCCTTGCCCATGGGATTTCCCCTAGCAATTGCTTGAAAAGGCCAAAGTTTGCCCTGCTAAAGTCCAGGGTTGCAATTCTACTTGCTATTCCACTGGTCCTACCATACAAGATCCTGAATTCCACCATTTCGTGGTCGCTGCAACCAAGGCAGCCCTCAACCTTTACTGCTTCGACCAGACCCTCCTTGTTAGTGAGGATGAGATCCAGCAGCGCTCCTCTCCTGGTTGACTGATCCACCATTTGCATGAGGAAGTTATCATCCATACACTGGAGGAACCTCCTGGACTGTGGCTGGGTTGCTGAGTAGTCCTTCCAGCAAACATCAGGGAAGTTAAAATCCCCCACGACGACCACGTCCTGTGACTGTGAGGCCGCTCTCAGCTGGCTGTAGAAGGCCTCGTCAACTTCCTCACCCTGATCTGGTGGCCTGTAACAGACACCCCCAACAGTATCTCCCCTGCCAGCCTGCCCCTTAATTCTCACCCACAGACTCTCAACTCGCTCATCCCCTGTCCCTGGACAGAACTCAGTACATTGCAGCTGCTCTCGCACATAAAGAGCAACCCCACCACCCCGCCTGGCTGGCCTGTCTTTCCTGAAAAGGACATAGCCCTCCATGAGTATATTCCAGTCATGCGAGCTGTCCCACCACGTCTCTGTAATTGCCACCAGATCATAATCTCCTGACTTAACACAGGTCTCCAACTCCTCCTGCTTATTTCCCATGCTGCACGCATTGGTGTACAGGCATTGCAAGGAGGGAGCTGAGCTCACCAAAAAATAAAAAAAAAAAATGCCCAATGAGGCGATTGAGATTGGTATAAGTCGGGCGTTCAATGTCCAGATTCCTCCGGCAAATGTCATAGATGGTCTCATTGTCAACCATAAAGGCACAATCGGAATGCTCGAGGGTGGTGTGGGTAGTGAGGATGGAGTTGTATGGCTCAACAACCACTGTCGAGACCTGTGGCGCAGGGTAGATGGCAAATTCCAGTTTTGATTTTTTCCCGTAGTCGACGGAGAGGCGCTCCATCAGCAGGGAAGTGAATCCTGAGCCAGTGCCTCCCCCAAAGCTGTGGAAAATCAGGAAACCCTGCAAGCCAGTGCACTGATCCAACAGCTTCCTGATCCGCTCTAGAACCACATCAATTATCTCTTTCCCAACTGTGTAATGAGCTCGAGCATAGTTATTTGCAGCATCTTCTTTACCAGATATCAGTTGCTCAGGATGAAAGAGTTGCTTGTATGTCCCATTCCTAACTTCATCTATTACTGCTGGTTCAAGGTCCACAAACACAGCACGAGGGACATGTTTTCCTGCGCCGGTCTCGCTGAAGAAGGTGTTAAAGGAGTCGTCCCCCCCGCCAAGGGCTCTCTCGCTGGGCATGGTCCCATCAGGCTGGATGCCGTGCTCCAGGCAGTACAGCTCCCAGCAGGCATTGCCCATCTGCACGCAAATCAGATGAGTAAGTGCTGTTCTCCTGTTAGCTGACATAGACAATGCGTCACACAGGGGTTCACTCTAACTTCCCTTATGCCAGCAGTTCAGGATATGTTCACTATTACACTCTGGAAACTGATATGTTTTTTGCCTGGTGCTGTACTACCTTTCTGTCTCATGGTGGAAAACAGCAAAGAAGCTTGTGGTGACAAAAGTTTTGAATGATCCAGTCCCAGCCTTGCTTGTTGCTTTCTGAGTGGGGAAGGCGCTGGCTGTGGTGTAACCTCATCAAGTGACAGCCACCTCCTTCAGCTCCTCAGAACAGCAGTGCCGGCTCTTGCCTACCCTTTCTGAAAGGTGCTTGATCTGTCAGCTGAAGAGAGATACTGAAATGGTAGATGCAAGTACAGGCTCTTTGCATTTCCCTGTGCCCTATTTGAAGCACTGACAAGCACAAACCTCAAAGCCACAGTAACAGCATCCCCAGTGCGACTTCATACAAGGGGTGATGAGGTGATTCTTATCTCCAGGTCAATTTACATCAGTGAAACTTTCTTGACTTCAGCTCTGGGTATGAGCTTACGTAGATGAGCATCAGAGCTAGCTGTAATGCAGGTCCCCGTGCAGGTGAATATGTGTGTGCATGTCCCCGTCTGTGCAGGCTGCCTGGGCTGTCCCCAGCCCACACTGTCCCTGCACTGCTATAGCTGCTCCCCCGCGGTAACGTGCTTAGTGTCTGCTCCCATACATCCGTACACACAATACATCCACACACACAATACATCCATGCACGGGGCAGGCAGGGTGACCACTGCCACGATGACACAGACTGGCTCACTCCTGCTTCTCCTTTGCATCCCTGAGATGCCTCTTGCTTCCAGGGGGAACAAGCTAAAGAGAAGCCATTAGCAGAGGATAGTGCAGGGGATGTAATCCATCACAGTGGAAAGATAACTATGCTGTAACGTCATTCTTTTTTTCCTAAAGATCTTTTATTTTAAAAAAACAACCCAAAACAAGACACACTGACTTGACAGTGTGACCAATGATTTTCCCCCAGCTTCTGGCAGCTAGCTACCAGCCTTTGCTCCTATCTGAAGCGTAGCTGTGTTCATAACTTTACTGAGGCTGCAAACCAACCTGCGTTGGTTTATGAGCCACGCTAACAGATACCCATAACTTATGCTTTTTTTTTAGGAGGCGGGATGATGCTTTGTATCAAAACCTCCCACAGATGAGCGCATTTCAGCTTCTGGCAGAATGGCCATTTGTGCCAAATGACTTTAATTACTTTGAGAAGTTATAAACTGCTTGAAATTGAGTTAATTCACCCTAGTCATGCTAGAAATCAACTGCTGTAAAGAACTGAGCTCATGCTGTGTGCAACCTTTATCTTGAACCGTAAGAAACAGGAAACCTATGTGGGTTTTCTTGCAACAACCCGACATTTATAGTTGCTTTCAGAGCAGCAGCTGGTGAAATTATGCAGCCATGCACCACAGCTCTCAAAGGGAAAATCTGTCAGAGAGGCTCCTGTCTGTCCAGCTTTGGTATGCATCTGAAAGAAAGCCACTTCAATTTGCAAATGGCTCTTTGTTTACCTGCTTTTCTTCCCAGTTTTCATCTCCACTGGGGTGCTAGGCAGTCTAGAAACTGGAGTCAGCTCCAGGGAGCAGCAGGAAACCTCTTTAGGTGTGCCAGAGACCTGAGTTTCCCAGCCCACACATTCATGACTTGCCAGTTCTTTCCTCACTGTTACAATGGCATCCCAAAGAAATTAAATCCGCGTTTCCTCCCATTCCCTGTAGGCCACAGAAAGGACTAAGGATTCTGAATATTCCTTCTTACTTCTTGCCCTCTGCTGCCAACCAATAGTCCGTATCATAATTGCTGTAATCCCTCTAAACTAAGGAAGCGCTGGCTGGGGATGGGCACTTTCAAAAGGGCCTTTCTTAATCCATTACATTCTAATTGTTATGCTTGGCTGCTTGCTGAGGCTTAAAAATGAGTCTTGATAGTGGAGATTACAGTGGCCATGAGGAAATTGTTTGTAGAGCCTACAGTTTTACTTTTTTATTTCTTTATTATTTTTTTTTTATGACGTGGAACAGCATTTATCAGGCGAAGAAAAGTAATGAAACACATTGGAACAGCATGTAGCATTTTTTACATGTTGCTATGTGTGCTTTTTAGCACAGACGTGTATTTAGTGTTCACACCAAATTTTTACTTGAAAAGCCATTGGCGTTCTTGCTGAAAACCAATTTGCATTTTGGGGTTTTCTGACAAACATAAAAAATATATGAAAAGCTGATGTTCCTCCTGGAAAACACCATTTTGAAGACGAAGTGATGTATTTTGTTGAAAAGGGACTTTCAAAAGTTTTCCAAACTAGTATTTGAAACTCTTTCTCTGTTAGAGGTTTTTTTCTTACAGTGCCCAGTCTTATCACTGATTTTCAAATAGGTTCTTCTTTCATTGCCACACCAGAAGCAAGTGTCTAGGAATACAATAAAGCTGAGGGCACAGGGGATTTGGCGCTTTTGGAGATCTGAATACTGTTGCTCCACTTGGAAGTGTAGAACACCCGTAAATTTGTCTCAAAGGCTAGTGGCTTTTCAAAAGTAGTTTTGCATCTTAACTTCAGTTCATTCAACTTCTGAATTGCAAACCTAGGACCTAAATAGCCAATAAGCTGCATGCTTGGGCTCACATGTCTGCCACTTGGTTGTATTTTCAGTAGAATCACCCATTGCATACCTCCCAACCAAACCTAGAGATTCATCAGCCTTCAGATATTGCAAAGACATCTTTGTTTCCATCATGACAGATACTGGAACTGAAGTTGAAAAAAAATGAACCCAAAACTGAAATAACAAAAGAGAAGTATTTTTGTCTTAATTGTGCTGCTTTTTATTTTGCCTTGGAAGCACTGAAGTTAAAATAAAGGCTTAATGCAAGAATATCTCTAGGTCTGTAACTGATGCTAAGACACAAGATATCAGGTCCAGTTTTTCAGAAGGAACAGTTTGATTGTCTAAATGTTGTATTGTTTGAGTGGTGTAAAAAGCTGTACAGGCACAGAGGCCAGCAGGCTCCCTAAATGTATTTATGTACTAAGAAAGGCAAGTAGGAGCGGGGGCAATATACAGAGGGGTAGCTGATCTGTCTCAGAGGCTGTGCTAGGTGAGCTCCTGCTGCAGCTTGGGGCAGCAGCTAAGGGTGGGTAAGTGCACATCCAGTTTCAAATCTGCACAGGAAACACACTATGCTCTTTTCTAATTTCCAGGTGACTTGTGCAAGCTCTGTGCAAACAGCCTGTGGCATGCCACTGAGAGGGACATACTGTCTGGTTGCAAGGATGATTTGGACACCAAAGCTCCTTCTGTAGTCTTCGCTTTTTTTCCCCTGCTTTAGTTTTCACCACAGTAAAGCCAAGACACAGGGTATGCATTTCAGAGGCAGTCAAAGCAGCTTTTTGTCAAATGCGTAACACAATTTCAAATGCATTCACAGAAGATAAGTGGTAACCCTAAAAGCATGATTAATAGCACCTTGAAGCAAAAAAAGGACAGAAAGAAGGGTAAACTTATGGAAAAGCTGAGGAGCTAATCAATGATTATCAGCATAAACAATCATTGGAATAGAAACCTGTAAGATATTCACAGAATCACAGTATCTTAAGGTTTGGAAGGGACCTCTGGAGACCACCTAGTCTAATTCCCCTGCCAAGGCAGGGCCACCTAGAGCAGGTTACACAGGAACATGTCCAGGTGTGTTTGAATATCTGCGGAGAGGGAAACTCCACAACCTCCCTAGGCAGCTTTTTCCAGTGCTCTGCCAACCTCAACGTAAAGAAGTTCTCCCTCGTGTTGGGGTGAAACTTCTTGTGTTTTATCTTATGGCCATTCCTCCTTATCCTGTTGCTGGGCACCACTGAAAATAGTCTGGCACCATCCTCCTGGCACCCACTTTTGAGATATTTTTATGCATTAATGAGATTCCCTCTCAGTTTCTTCAGCTTTAGATTAAAAAGGCCCAGTTCCTGCAATCTGTCCTACTAAGATAGGTATTCCAAGCCATCTTTGTGGCCCTTTGCTGGACCCTCTACAGTTGCTCCTTGTCTTTCATGTACTGAGGAGCCCAGCACTGGGCACAGTACTCCAGACATGGCCTCACAAGGGCCGAGTGAGGGGGAGGATCGCCTCCCTCAGTCTGCTCAGCACACTCCTCTTGATGCATCCCAGGGTACTATCACCATCCTGGCCACAAGGGCACACTGCCAGGTCATAGTCATCTTCAAAGCCAGGATGAGGTGTAGATCCAGAGAATTGGGTGACCATGCATAATGGCTAATGTCTTCCCTGCAAGGCTACATGGAAACCTGCCTACTGGGATGCATAGCCTTCTCTCTTTTTTCTGCCAGTGTCCAGGGGAAGCATAGGCAGGAGGGAACAGTGTGCTTTTCAGCAAGACCCCAGTCTGGCTTCTTGTGGAGGTGTGACTGTGAGGCACAGCACTGAGCACAAGTTCAGACACAGCCTGGAAGAGCACCCACTTCCCTGCAAGAGTATTGCTACCTTTTTCCCAGCCAGCTTCAGTCTGGGTCACATCAATCTTCCCTAACACTGAAGATGTTTTCAGTGCACCTGCATTGTCACAGATAACTGCAACAAGGCTTTAAGTAGAGCACAACTGATGAATATCAGAGCAGCTAAGCTTTGAATGCATTGGTGCATCCAAAGAGTAAATTGGTTCCTACTTCAGCCAAGCGGGAACACAAAAGTGAAAGCACAATGTTATCAGACTTGCAGTATCAGACTCTTCCCCAGACTGCAGTTTGCAAGACCCTTCCAACATGCTGCAGGCTTTTCGTCTCCGGTTGGAGAGAAGGAAACAAAGTGGCTTTTCAGCCAGCAGTATCCTGTTGCCCTGCGGGGGGCAACAGGACCCCTGAGCGCCGATAGCAACATTTTCCCATGCTTTGTCAGTCTTGTCCTTAGTGTTCTCCAAAATACATGGAGGCTGTTGAATTTCATGTGTAGATATTTGGAATGCCAAGTCGGTTTACATTATAAATAATAACTCATCAATTTTTCACCACAGAAAAAAAAAAAAATTGCAATTAAAACAGACTCTAAAAATGATTTACATATTTTGCAATACCATAGGAATGTGGTGGCTTATTATGTCAGGTGTGTCAGGATAGGATTTTTCCTGTACATGTCAAATCCCAGGTTCCTGCACAGCCATGGCAAATTAACTGCAAGAACAAAACCAAATGTGCCTGCTGCTTAAAACTGATCTAATTTTTCAGCAAAAGCTCAATTGACTGTCTCCCTGTGTGTACTTTAATTTTATCCCTAGTCAGGCCTTCTTCCCTCTCAAGAATGATTTTAAAAGTAGTAAAATCTCTAACAACCCCAAAAACAGAAATGAAAAATGATCTTGTGACCAATTTCACTTCCCTGTGCCGTCTGAGAGCTTGGTCAAAAATCCATCTAAAGGAGGCACCAACCCCAGAAAGGGGGAAAGGGTACGCAACTGGTCGAGGGGGACCTGCAGGAGCCAGGACACAAAGAGTTTGCTCCCAGCACTTCTATCAGTGCAGTATTTGGGTGCTTTGGAAAACTATGTCAAGTGAGATTTCATGACCCACCCTGAGGCAATATGTGAGGCTCTTTTTTCATTGTTTGTTTTATATTTTTAAAGGAGGGAAAGACTTAGAGCCTAAACCTTTTTTAAAATGGGGGAGGTGCTTTTAAAATGACCCCTTTGCCTTGGTTACCCCAAACTGAGCAAAGAACCAGAGTAACTGTGCTAACAGTATTATAACAGATGACCAACATGTTCCTAAAGTTGAAGTTATTTGAGCTGCTTATAAAGAGTTGAATCTCAATGAAGCTCTCCATTCCTCTCTTTCTGCAGTAGGAATAAGTAGTTTTGATTGTAAGAATTATGTGATGTATGAGTGGCGGAATAAGCAAAAAGAAGTACTGGTGGTTCAGTGTGGTTTTGGTTAATTTCATTGGGAAATTCCAGTAGAATTAATTGGAAATGTAATCATCAGATGTGCTACACACTTTTGATCTGTTATAGAATCATAGAATCATAGAATAGTTACGGTTGGAAAGGACCTGCCATGGGTAGAGAAGCCTCACAGTAGACCATGTCGCCCAAGGCTCTGTCCAAACAGGCCGGTTCTTTTTAAAACAAAGTGAGCATGCACAATTTTCCCATAATCAAATACACACATGTAGCATATCTGGAGTTTGTCAGCTTTTGTGAGGTTTTTGCTGTTTTAAAAATCACTGAGGATAACATACTTTTTATTTGTCTTAGTAAGTATTTTCTACCTGAAGAAATCACCAGACCTGATAAATTCTAGGAATAGTTCCAATCTTCCCATAAACCATAATTTTGATGAATAATAAATACATCTTTCACCAAAATACCTGAATGTCACCTGGTTTACAGAAAATGTTGAGTGCTATTTTTCCTGCAAAGCTGTTACTTCTTGGTTTAATCAAAAGGCTACCAGAAAAATGAGAACTCTGGACATCATTCAAGACAAAGCCTTGTGGGCTCACTATGGTGCTGTGGTAGGTACACAGTTCTGTTGTTTCTAAATACAGAATAACGGTGCTTTAGATGAAAATCTTTCCATGGGGGACAAAGCAAGAGCGTTGAATGGTGGATTTATGATTCAGAAAACATTCCATGGCACCAAACAAAAACAACAGAAAAAAGGAAAATATAAAGATATGGAACATCAAGCAAATATAGCATCAAGGTATGCAGCAACTGCTCAGTACTGAGCAGGAAAAAATAGCACAGTAAAATCACTTGATAAGCTGATGTGTGTTGGGCTTTGCTGCACTTGGGTACATGAAGTTGATGCCCACCCAGCATGAGCTTTGGTGGAGATCACATGTAGCAGATGGTGCATGGCGGTGCAGGTATCCTGCTGCTGTCTTGTCCATGGCCCTGCACAACAGTGCCGGAATGGCTCCTGGAGAAAGCAGACAGCCATGGTATGCAGGCCCTGCTCCAACCCAGAGCAGCACCCTCCAAACCAGTAAGAAAGGTCACTGCATCCCTGAGACGCAAGGCCCTCAGGAGAGGGGTACACCAAGCTTTGCCTAGCGTGCAGCTGGAGTGCTCCCTCATCCAGACAGCTCAGGGAGAGTGGAAAGGGCATAAGACAGTGCAGCAGGGAGGCAAGGGTCATGAGCTTGCTCCATCCCCTGCCAGCCTCTGTGGACGGTAAGGCTGCTGCTGTGCTCAGCACACAGGCCAGGCACATAGCGCTGGATTCATCTCTCCTTTGTTTGGCACAAAACTCCAGACCCCACTCTGCAAGGGCTATCCTCCTCCATCTCTACAGAAGGGCCCTGGTGATTCTTCTAATTGCAGCACTTGAGATAAAATTTTGCTGGGATGGCTCTGGACCCAAACATTAAATTAATAAGATCTGAAAACTCAGCATCTCTATTATGTCTCCCATTTCTGTGCATAGATCATTTCAGCTGCAAGTTCTTTATAGCAGCATCTGTCTTTCATTACATGATTGCATGGTATCTGGGACTGTGGAGCAGTTAGGCATAAAATCACAAATGAGAAATGTATTTAATTTAATTAACTTACATGTAACTTCATTGTGCTGAATGATGGTAGGGAAGTATGACCTCCAAATAAATAGTCTGCTATTTATTCATGCTGATTTTTATTCATGTCTGGTGTACTGTAGTAATTTCTTTTTGAAGCAAAATTATATCTTCACCATATGAAAATCCCAGTGACCTGAAAAGGGGAATTTGCCAATTGCTGTGTTCCTGTGCTGTGCAATCTCTCCAAAAGCTTTGCAAGCACCTTTGCTATTGTCTGGGAGGGCATTTCATGTGTTGGTAAGCGAATAGTTCCTAAAAGAAGGATGCATTCTCACTCTCAGGCTGTGGATCTGGCACACGTTTTCTTTGGAAAACATCAGGGCTACCTAAATAAAAGCTACTTCAAGGTTGCCTTCACTAGTGTGTTCAGCTCCATCAATAAATGAACAATGGATTTTTAGTAAAAGTGCCTTAAATTATATTTTATTTTGCCTACCACCTAGAGAGTAATTAAAAAGCCATTTAAATTGAAAATAAATTATATGGAAAACATAAATTGAATTTTTGTGCAACAAGATGGTTCAATAATATAATCATACATAAAGGTCATGGTAGAGACCTCTGCTTTGTTTCTTTATGGGGCTTGTGAGGTAAATTGCCCCCCAGACTCTAATGAACTGCATATACATACATTTTCCCATAAAAACCTCTATTTAGTCATCCGTCAGGTACGGCTATTCTTGTGTTTGGATGCTCTGCTTATGTAAATGTCTTTCTGGTACTGCTACTAAAAAACTGAACACAGTTGCAGTCAAGATCAGCTCTGGAGGTAGCTATGTAAATGATGCTAGAGATTGCACCTCCTCTTTCAGGTAGGAGGCACATTTCTCATTATCATTAGTTTTTCAGCCCTCTGCTCAGCTACACAAGAACAGTGGTGGTTATTCACAGCAGGACCAGCAGGTCCCTCCTACACACAGCAGGCTGAGGCAGGTAATAACTTCTGTAGAAAACACAGAAAACATTATCACTAATAAGCCTGTTTGCCTCATTTAGTTGTTTGGCTAACAGAAAAAAAAAAAGTGATATGAGCAGAACAAACAGAAATCAGGAGCACAGCATCCTTTGCAGAGGTTAGCACAGCACTGGGCTGAAGGCAAATCCTTCACTGTCAGCTACCTGGGAGATTTTGCAGAGAATCAGAAACCTGTGATTTGCTCTGATCCTAGACATGCCTGCTGGGGAGGCAAGCAGTGTGGAGTGAATGGAGAACTTGCACTTGGACCAGTCAAGTCCCTTTGATTTTCCTTCATTTCCTTGTCTGTAGTGATGTTAGAGCCATCGGAATCTGCTGGTGAAAAGCTCCATGAGGACTGAGCGAAGCTGGGCCACCAATACCAGTGGTGTTCTGCATGAGTAGTTCACCCTTAGCCAGAGAGAGGGAAGAGATGCTTATGAATGGCTGAAAGCAGGAGAGCTGAGCTGGCAAACCAGAGGGACTCCCAGTCCGTGCTAGGAGACCCAGTTGACACTGAGGACTGCATCAAAACACTGATTGCTCAGGAAGACCTCAAGTTTGCTCCTGAGCAAGCAGTGGAGTATGCCAAGCAGGGATGCTACCCTGTAGAGGATGGACACTTTGCTCATCCTGCAGGCTCAAAGCTTGCAACATTATGAGTGAAGGGACATAGAGCAGAAAGGTCTAAGGATCACCTGAGTCAAAGTCTACCAGGAAAAGTTGAATGTGCTGCACGAGACATCAGCCAAGCCAGCACCTGGGGAAAAGCTGCAGAAAGTAAATTTCCTGATAAAGTTTTGCAAGTGTTTACTGACACCCACAGAGCATGTGTATCATGGGGGCAAAGACAGCAGTGTCTCCCTTGCTAAGGGGTTCTGCCTGGGAACCATGGATTACATTGCAGCAAAAGATGCCTGGGTTATCAGTGTAGAACCAATTCCATTTCTTCATCCTTTTGAGCTGGATGTTGGTCCACGATAATGTCATTCCCATGACAGTGACATCGAAAGAAAAGCCACAGATGGCTGGGTATAAACAAGTGACTCTCAGGACAGTGTTGCTTTCCGTCCTCACTAAGGCTTCATATGAGATCAGCATTACTGAAGCAGCAGCAGTTGCTGTATTTGGAACCTCAGTGCTGATGGATTGTTTTTGCAAGTTTGCATTCATTTGATGGATGTGAGGCCAGAACAGAAGAGGAAGCATTTGTAGAGTTTGAGCTCAAGGACCACAGTACAGCAATATATGCCCCTCACACAGGGGCTGAGAGAGAAGCTGGGCAGTCTCATCGACTTGCCATCTGCAGCAGAAGAGCCAGGGATGGCCGCTCCAGGGAGAAAACCAGATATTCTCACTAAATAGACCCCAAAGAATAGAGGAAGTAAAAAAAGCAAACACTTTGCTCCAGACAAAGCAGGAGATCTTTCAGCAAACGACTGGTGCTAAATATATCCCTAAATATATCCTAGTGCTGGAGGCATCAGCAGGGCTCTGGCAGAGGCCTTTGGATAAACATTTCACAGCATTGTGGCTGTGTAGCTCTGCCCTGGGAACCCTTTTGGTTTTTCACAGGAAAATAAGCATTTAGATGGAGTTATGCCCTATAGCACAGTATATCCCCAGGTCCCCGGCATCTTTGGAAACAGCAGTAGTGGCAGCTTGTGTATCACTGCTTTAGCAAAGCGTAGGCATTGACCAGCAATGCCATAGAGGGCAACTTCAGCCTTAGTCCCTTGTGCACAAAATGCTTTATCTTTGCTTATGAAAATGCATTACTAATGAATCTGGCCATAAATCATTTCTTGCCTCTGGTGAACAGACGTGATTTTCAGTCTGAAAGTATGAATTTCTAATCAAAAAGAAGGCTAGTTGGGGAAGTGTTTCCAGCACACTCTTTGGAGGTTTTGATTAAAGTACTGGGGAGTAAAATGCAGAGTTGGAGATTGTTATGAAGTGCTGTGACTTAAAAAAACCCTAGCAACATAAACAAGCAAAATCCTGTCAAAATCACAGAAAAAAAAAAATAGTTATTATCAGAACAGAAAAAGATGCTGTATAAGATAATTGAGATTGTTAACACAGGGTAGCTGACATTGCATGTTCCCCACCTCTTTTCACAAGTGAAGGGCATGTTCTTGGTGGTCTGCTAACAGGCACCCAGCTGAGTAATTTTCAGATATGCCATGCAAGTATGTATGGTTTAGGGATGGAAATATTTAACAGAAGGAGAAGGGGTGTTTTCTATTAGTTTCACAGGAACGCTACTGTTGAAGAAGTTCATCTGGCAAAATGCAAGACTGGCAAATAGAGGTACTGGGTCTGGTATCATTGGGAATTTTTTTCAACCTTTTTTTTTTTTTTTTTTCTTTTTTCCTTAGGGAAAAGTAGGCTTAACTTGTTTGGGGGAAAGGGCATTAATCCACAAAATAGAACTACTAACTTTTATAGCAGTCAGGGTACATCTGAAATAGTAATGCCTGACTTCACAGTTTGGTATCACAGTATCACAGTATGTTAGAGATTGGAAGGGACCTCAAAAGATCATCTAGTCCAATCCCCCTGCCAGAGCAGGAACACCTAGATAAGGTTGGCAGGGATTTAATGTGTGACATAATATTACTATGGATATATCAACACTCATTCCATCATTCCTCTGTTACTGTTAAGTAAGGAAGGTATCAAAATAATTTGTCTTGTAAAAATAGCATGGAGTCTGTCTCCAGTCTGTGTTTATTGCTGTTACTGAACAAAGCTTCACTAGTAAAGCATGGATTATCACCTACTGATACGTGGTTCATACAGACAGAGATACAGTTATGACACTTTTTTCTAAATGGTAGTTTTGTGCAATGTCCCCACTAGCAAAACAGTGCTGTATAATCTGTATTGCTAATATAGCATATATGTCATTACATATGGTGTCTACACATGATGAGTATTGAAAATACAGTGTACCAAGGTATCTGCAGCTGCAGAGGTGCATTGAATTTGGTCCAAATGCTCCAAAGAGCCTGACTAAGCTCTGGGAGTCTGAAATGAGTGAATGTGCTTGCCAGCTGTAAGTTAAACCAAAAAGAGGCAGTAATGGCTCTCCTCCAGGCAAGTGAGGGCAAGAGTGGCTCCGAATTGGAGCATGTTCATTGTGCGGCATTGCCAGGTTTTGAGGAGGGTCATGTCACAGGAGATTATGGCTGGAAGGTAGACTTACCCTGCATGGAAGGAGGCCCCTGGAAGCACAAGGAAAGTGAAAGGAAGAGACACTGTATGTGAGTACAGGAGGGAAAGAGAGAGTTCAGGATCTTGGAAGGCCCCCAAAAGAGAGTTTAATTATAATTAATATCGGGAACAAACAGGAGGAACTGGAGCTCTATGTCCGGTCTGAAAGTCATGATACCACAGGAAAAACTGAAACATAGTGGGACAGCTTACATGACTGGAGGATCACAATGGATGGCTATAGGCTGTTTTGTAAAGATGGGCAGGGAAGAAGAGAAGGAGTCATGCTCTGTGTTAAGGAGAGCCTTGAATGTATAGAAGTCAACTATGGTAATTGTGGAAACCCTACTGAATGTTTCTGTGTCAAGATCCAAGGAGGATCTTGCAATAGGCATTTTCTATCAAACTCCAAACCAAGATGATAAGGTCAACAAAGTAATATTTGGGTCACTTAAGCAAGCTTTGGGTCAACAGAATCTGGTTCTTATGGGTGACTTCAACTACCCAGATATTTATGGGAACAGCAGTACTGCAGCTCCCATATCATTCATCAAGTTCCTGGAAAGCATACAGGACTGCTTCCCTCAGACAAACATTAGATATGCCAACCAGGGATGAGGCACTGCTGGAACTGCCACTCATAAACCAAGAAAACCTGATTTGTAATATCTCAGTTAGTGATAGCCTTGGCTGCAGCGATCACAACATTGTGGAGTTCGGGATCTGTCTGAGCATGATGTCTTAGTACTAAGACAAAGGCTTTAGATTTTCGAAGAGCAAACTTCAGCTTGCTCTGAGCTCAGTTGGGAAGGATTCCATGGAAAGCTTCCATGGAGGGTAAAGGAACTAGTGAATACAGAGATTTTCAAGAACACTCTCCTGGAAACACAAAACCAGTTAATCCTTTTTCAAACTTCTGACTTATCACAAGTGAGGTCCCCATTGATCAATATTGGGTCCAAAGCTGTTTAATGTCTTCGTAAGTCATCTTGTCTATACCATGCTTTTGCCAAGACAGATTGGACCAGATAACCCTCAAAGTCCCTTCCAACCTGGCATTTTATGATTCTATGAATATCATCTATGTATCCACTCCTATTTTGTTTGTAGGCCTGTGGCAAGTCGAACATATGAAACAATATTTATTTCCATCATAGCCATTGGGCTTGAGTTGTTTGATTTTCCATTAGAACAACATCATGCTGCATGCATTTTATTCAGATTTGACATAGAGGATTCAAATATTCACACAGTAAAAATAGGCAGGCTTGTAAAACGCACTTTGAGACAATTTCTTCTTTTGTCTGGTTTCCAAGGGAAATAACACTTGTGAAACCACATTGTCTGTATGTATCTGTCTGCTTCTCTGCCCGTCTGTTTGAGATCTGAGCCCATTCACAGGTGCCAACAAAATCTGGGAGAGGTGCAGAGGCACCAAAAAATATGTTTCATGAAAGCTAGTGGCTAGGAGGAGAAGGCTTTATGTCAGTGGAGGAGAAAGGCTTTAACCATGGTCTAGCACAGTGAAAAGTTCCAGACTCAGTTTACGAAGCCAGGCACTACCACAGCAGAGTGAATATACAGGATAAGAAGCTGTGAAAACCCCACTGAAAGCCAATGTTTTAATCAGAGCTTGAACCTCACTAGATGTAAATCAGCCAGAGGACAAAAGGCTATAGGAAACAGATTTTCATAAAACTACCTGAATAATACAAGGCTGACATATACTGGGTAACCAGGCATTGGCTGTGTCTTTGTGTTCCTTTGGTTCAAAATTTTATCCAGGCTGTTTGGTCACAAAGAGATTAGGCATTAGCACAACCTATCACAAGCTGTGTTCCTTTAGGTTGTGTAGGAATGTGCATGAGATCTTGGTTACAGCAGCTGTTTGTGCCTCTTTTTCTTCTATGTTTGTAGCAGGAGGAACCAGCTCTCTGAAGACCTAGGCTGACCTTACAAAACTGGGTTTAGTTTTGGTTTTGAGCCAAAATTCTGGTTTCCAGCACTGGGGAACTTGGTAATATTCCCTGCTCAATTTTCTAATAAAGAGAGCAAAAATAACGTTTCTATATTGTCAGCAGGAAGCTGAAAGCACCCAAGGAGTTGGGGAAGAGCTGAAGGATCATTTCGCCACAGGACTGGTCAGTTTTCTGTGTACAAATCATGCAGGATGGGGAAGGACATGGGATAGGATTGAAGTTTAGCACATGTGTAGCTGATGAAAAAAATCTGTGAATGAAATGCAGTACTCAGGGCCAAGCATACAAGCAGATATCTTTGCCCTGGACTCCTCTACAATTTTGTCCAATCGAAAGTTTAAATTCATTGCCAGAGGGGAAGCTAGAAATTGCTACATTCAGCTCCTGTTTCTGTTTTTGTCCATCCCATCCAGCCAGGAGAGAACACTGAGGATAATGTCAATGTACAACTGTGAAGTTGCACAACTGAAATTGCACTTGTTGCTTTTCCTTAAGTAAGGTTTGCCTTTCAGATGTTTAAATATATCTGGACTTGGTCTATAGCTGGGGCTAAGTCAGGTAACCATGTTGCATGTTGCATATTTCATCTCCTTTTCTAAGACACTTTCCTTTTTTTTTTTAGGTGTTATCTTGTGCTTTGTCCGTTCATTGTATGATGTTTCAGATCACGTGCCTCTGTGCAGTGCTGGGTTGCAAGTTAAGCATTTTCCTCTTCTTCACCTCACTCCCAAATATTTTGCCAGCAGCCACTACAAAGTTAAGCTTTTTGACAATACCCAGTCACACCATGTGAATGAGAAAAATTTTGCTTGGGCTCTAAAGTTCTACCACCCACAGACATTGTACCACCCACAGACGTGTTGCTATAACCTTCTCCTCTTCCCCTTATTTTTCTTCCCCCTTTTGGTATGCGCTAAGACCATCAGCCCTCCATGAGAGGGGCTCCCCACTAGCCTCTCTGTCCTGCAGTCCTCCCCCCTTGGTTGTCCCCACTGGATGATTGTGGGAAAGTGTTATGCCCCTGCTCAGCTACTTTCCATGGGAAGCAAGGCACACAGAGCATGACTGAGATCAAAACCACGTTTATCTGGGTCACAACCTAAAACTGAGTTGGGACCTGATAGATATATTCATCTGAGCTGGCAACTGGGAAGTGCACCTGGGTCTACCGCTTCAAGATAGCCCAAACTGTTGTCAAGAGGATGTTTTAAGAAACTCTGAAATAAATTTAATGGTGAATGGAAGCATTTAACAGTTGCTCTGCTCTCACAATTCAAATAACAATTGGTATGGTAAGTAACATATCTTTGCGTACAGATTTAAATGCTTCCCTAAGAAAAATATTCAGATAAAATGGAGTAAATTCTGAAAATAAGAAACCAAAACCCAAGAAGTGAAGTGAAGGGCATGTGTAGAAAACTTGAGAGCACAAAATACGTGCTAATATTACAGCTGGTGAAACAACGACCGAGGCAAATCCTGGTAATTGTCCACAGCAATATGAGAGTGTAAACAGTCAAGGGAGAGAGAAGCAGGGAAAAATTTATTTAGCCTGGCAGTCAACAATGATTTGGGGTTGTGGTGCCACAAAAAAATAAAGCAGTGCCAAAGCCCCAGCAGTGTGTACATGCTCAGTCACGCAGAAATCGCCTCTCTGGGTCAACTGCTCAGAGGAGAGATCTCCTGTTGTGCAGGGACAGCTGCTGCACCAGTACAAGGCAGATGCAGGAGCCACAGCCACTAAAGCTCTGCACTGCGTTTTTGCCTCCCAGACAAGATTGGGAAAGTGGAGCCCATTGTTCCTGGGTCTTTAGACATTGCTTTACTCTGTCACTTCATTTCCATAATGCTCCCCACACTCCCAGTAGCCCAAATTGATTTGATGAATATAGTTTTGTGTGGTTTAGGATTCATTATTCCCCATGTCCCACACTCAGTTTTGTATTAGGTAATCTTGGTCCCTGTGCAGAAAGATCATGCTGAAGCCTTAATTAAAAACTATGGGCACAAAATAAAAGCATTTTCCTTTACTCCTCTGTGTGCCATCCCCATACTGATGTCTGTTCTTGTGTTCCAGCTGAAAATGAACTGAAGGGAAGAAAACATCACAGCCTGCAGCTTTGGGATAGGCAATAGCATGACTTGGGAGGATGACAGAGGAGACTCCTTTATATCTAGAAAAACTGGACCCATGAAAATAAAAATTTCAGAGTGGAGAGGGTAAGAGAGAGTGAATAAGTCGTTCCTTCTCCATCCTCCCACCCCCAGGCATGTCTAAATTTCTCTGCATTATCATTGCATATGGAATATTTGATGCAGAAGGGTTGCTAATCTCTTCAGAAGCTCCTTGGTGCACTTGCTGCGTGGTTACCTAGACATTTTCCAAAGGCTGGACTCAGCCTTCATTTTGTAGGCTTTTGGTAGTCAGGGAAGGGTGAGGAATCAAAGAGAGGAATCACAAAGAAAGGTATAGTATTTTCTGGGAGCTTTTACTTTGTTGAAGCTGAGGTACTGCATGCCTATATGAGGTAACTGTTTTTTGGATGGCATAGCAAAGTTATGGAATCATGAAAGTGTTAGAGGATATCATAAAATATTTGGTGGCTTTCACCATCTTCCTGCCAGCAGCACAGTCCAGCTCAGCCAACAGTCCTTCTAGTTGCTTTATTTACCTCAAAGATGGGAATTCCTCTTCACCTGGGCACTCTTCATAGGTTATGCCCTTAAGAATATTTTTTTCTGTCATTAAACTTCTGTGATTTTTTTCTCTTCCTCACCACCCCCTATTACAGACTAATAATTCCTTTCCTCTGTTCAAGTCTGGCAGCACTATCATCATTCACCCATACCAGTGTGGTGATCCAGAAGGCATTTTGTCAACCTCAGTGATGCTGTTTAGTAGATTCAACCTTTGTTCAGCAGCACATCGTATTTAAGACCACATGGTCTCCCATATAAATATTTGCAGGTGCTCCTTCAGAGGAAGCAAGAATGGTATATTTACTTCCTTCTAATAAGTCACTTGCTATAGCTCATTAATCACTGTTATTACCCTTTCAATGCATTTGGTGAAAGTAGCAATATGATATTTGAGTACTTCTGGAAATTAGACAGCTCATTAATTGAAGCAGTGTCTAAAACCACTTTTATTTTGCTATTCATTAACAAATCCACAAGTAGGTTTTTGCACACAAGAATCTTTGCAGAACTCAGCAGAACTGTAAATATTTATATAAATAAATAAAAATTTTCAAAATAACATTAGGAATCAGAGGTTATATTTGCACAAAAGGTTTGTCTGACCACTCTGTGGTTTTGTACCTATTTAATCCATTCAAGAAATATGTTAAAAAATCTTCTCTAGGGTTATTAGCCTTGCTGTTTCCACAGAAGCTATATGTAAGAACTATTTTTCCAAGCAAGTAAAGTAAAATGTGTGTATCCAAATTCTTTTTGCAACAATTTCAATTGATGCATAAATTCACAACAATCATAATTAAAAAATGCAAATGAGGTCACTAGTGCTTTAGATAGAAAGGTCACATTACTAATTTTATTAACTTGGTTTTCAGTTCTTCTGTGTAAAAGTGTTATTTATTTCGGGTGACTTCTCCTTTATACAGATATAGAAGAAATTCTGTCCCTTCCCTGCTCAGGAATGTTTTATCTCAGTTGGTGGCCATAAATATGCACTCATAATTGAGTACAGCAACCGCCTACTAAAATTTGTCCCCTCTGTTCGGTATTTGACACTAATGCTTCGCTGAATTATTCTTTCACACATACAACATGATCTTGACCCTATTTGTGTAAAGTATCCTCAGGCAGACCTTAAGCATCACCCATCACCTCATTTTTCCTTTCCTCCCATGGGTTAGTTTCAATTTTGATGAATCAGAGATGGATTTATTAGAAAGGGTGAGGAGATCCTTGTAGGATCCTGCCCTTCTTCCTGTGTTAAAATGTGAACACGTATTTTAGTGCAAACTACAATACTAAAGTTGGGGACTGGGAGACAACAAGTTGTGGGGAAAGAGAGCCTCCTATAATACTTGCTTGTGGTGAGTCCCAGCAACCCAAGTAGTTTCAGGTTTTCAACACTAGTCCTCACATCACACTCAACCTGAGACCCTAGCAGTGCTTCACTCTGGCTTTTGGGGGAACGTTTCAGCCACCCATGTCTGAATAGCTCCATGCTGGTCTTGGCTGTACCAGAGAGCCTAGGTGTTTAATGGGTCTCATGCTGGGCTACAGATGTTTTGTTTCTCTTCCCTTCATTCACCTTGAGTTTTCACCAGCTCCAGATGTATTGTAGAACAACTTCAATGAAAAAAGGTATTACTTTGATCTCATGATGTTTTTGTATGCTAGATAGCTTCTTTCATTCATCTGTGCTCCTTCAGTCGCCATGCCATTGCTTTCTGCTAAACATTCTGTGGCACAAATTTACTCCTCAGTGCGTGTTGGTATCACTGCATCAGCTCTGCTACACAGATAAAGCAACAACAGAAAGAAAGAGAAGAGAAATAAGATTATGGTTAATAAGTTGCAGCAAATGACAGGAAAGCTGCAACCTTAACTTAGGATCGAAGATCTGAAAGGACTGTTTCAGCAGTGGCAGCATCTTCTTTTCTGTATTCTGTGTACAACACAGGATCATAGGACAATTTAGGTTAGAAAATAATGTATGATCATGGAGTTCAGCCATTAAGCCAGCACTGCCAATTCCACCCGAAACCATGTCCCTAAGCACCACATCTGCACATCTCTTAAATACCTCCAGGGATGGTGACTCAGCCACTTCGCTGGGCAGCCTGTCCCTGTTCAGAGGTCTGCTTTCCTGCACCTAAGTAGATATACTTCTCTTCTGTACCACAGATTACATGGTACTTAAAATGATTATGGGGAGGAGAAAAAAAACCCACACAAAACGTCAGCCTGCAACACAGAGATGTTCTTTTCAGTTGATGTTAATGTGTGTACAGGAAAAGTGAATTCAGCATTCTGACCTCAGTGGGCACATTTGTGTAGTAAAGACATAATGTTGCAAAAACCAAACACATTTTTGAGACACAGTCTCTAACTCCCACTTCCTCCCTTTGCCCTGTAGAAACCAGGCATCCGCAGTGGTGATGAGGAATTGAAAAAGGCCATTTCTGTGTAGGAAAGTATGTATGCAGGTTAAACTGATGCTCAGATGGTGGCTCTCCTGCTCTGACTGCCTACTGCACCCTTTCTCCCTCTGTGCTGTAGCAGACCGAAGACGACACTGTGCTGTAGTAATGCAATGGTAACACTGACTAATCCTGGGTTATGCTGCAGCCATCAGCCTCCACAGGAAGGAAAGCTGGCCGAAGAGCCATATTCACTGTCTCCGGGCCAGTTTTCCCACAATTTCTCTACACCTGTGAGCAGTGTGGCTTTTTGAGGAAACATCCCACAGCATCCCGTCCCCTCTAGAACATACTGTGGCATTGGATTGGTTTGCTTTAATTCATCTGAGTGTGCTAATGGCAGGTATTGAGGTAGAAAAACATTAAAATACCTTTAGCAGTAGAGACTACACTGGAAACAATAACCTTTGTCTAGGAAAGGCAACATCTATGAAACTGGGCATGGAAAACCATTTTTTTGGTCTAAAATATTTTTTCTGATTACATGTATGCTGAGTTGCCTCTTAAAAAATCATGTACAGATCATTTAAATACCATGCTAACCTGCATTGGTATTCCATTCAAAACGTTTCTATACACCAGGTGTTACTCCATGGTTGCTATAGATATCTTAAATGCTTCTTAGAGGGAGGAAATGTTTTTTCAGATACCACTGTGGTAATTATTAGGAAATGTTCACTGGCAAAAGGTAATTAGCAAGTAATTATTAGGAAATAGAGGTAATCAGGCCCTGCAAAAATTCCTCCACTGGGAGGAGAGACTGGAAAAAGGAGATGCAGAAAATCACTTTTACAGAAGCTTAAAAATATAAGAGTTGATTCACATAGAAAAATGATTCAGCACAGCAAACTGAGGCTGCAGATATCTTTGAGGGATGCTGCAGCTCCAGCAGCAACCTCCTTCAATCATAAGGTGTCTAGGGAAGGTTATGATTAGCAAGTTTAGAAGAGCGATCAGTTGACAGGGAAGAAAGCAGGCAGGAGCATACATAAGTAATCGCTACTGCTTCCACACAATTGTAAATACAAGGCACTGAGGGATATCAGGACTCCCATGTACTACTCACAAAAACTGGAGGAAGATGACAAGAATGCAATCACAAAATTAATAGCTCTTTTAGAAAGGCCATGGCGATTTAACTTTTCATGGCTGAAAGGCTGGACTTTCAATGTGGAGGATATCTTACTAAGTCAGTATATATTCATTCATCCTCAGGGCAGCATAAACAAGGAACTCCTGTTTCCGACACAGCCCTCTGTCACACGCAGAGCAGCTGGTGGAACAAAGAACCACATTTGTACATGATCAGAGTAACACCCTTGAATACACATTGCTGCTGGAGCCTGGTGCTGCTGGAGAGGTACTGCTCTATGTCCACAGGAAAAATCACCCTCTCATCACAACCTGTGGTGCATCCAGCCTCAACATTAATATTTCGGTTTAGATGAGTATACCAGATTGCAAGGATGCAAATGAAAAGGAAATATATTGCATGTAAAGTTAATGGATTGCTTCATACTTTACTCAACATTAAAGGTTGATTGTTCTTTTTTCAGTCAAGTACAAGATCTCTTATTTACTATTCTACTTTCACCCATGCCAGTTACAGTTTCTGATGCCCAATCACCCCATTCCCTCTTGGGATACTTGGGGCTGGTTTACTTTTTATGAAACAGAGAAGTTAACTCTGTGTTGGGACAGCTGGGACATAGCTGTCAGTTCCTTTTCATTATCAGCAGCACCCAGCTGGATGTCTGGAATTCACAGACACTGGGGGAGAACCATGTTTGCTTGAATTCTAAAAGCAGGTTGCTTGCTGGGAATGAATACGCTGCAACAGTTGCTCAACTTTTCCTCTCTGAAAGCAAAAGTAATCCCAGAGGCTGCTAAAAGCAGAAGAGAAATCAAACTGCTCCTTGCTCATCAATTCAGAATCTGGTTAGTGCTTGGGAGTTTTGCTTTTGCTGCAAAATAACCTGCACATTAAATATTTTTTTAAATGATTAATATTCATAACAAAATGAAAGCTAAGGAGAAAGCCCAAATTCTCATTTCCTGAAAATCAGTACCCATGGCCACTAGTTCCTTGTGAAGTAAATAATTATGCAGCTCTAGCAGCTTTAGGGTTTACATTAACTTTGGATGAGAATCTACTGCTGGGCACTTTAAAGTTAGATCATAAATGGTGTTCTGTTTGCCATACATCAAATGAGCAACCCTTGCTTAATCCATAGCCAAAATATTAGGATTCATGCAGTGGCACTGCTTCCTGGAACAAGAAAATTTGCTGAATTTCTCTTAGTGGGGGCTTGCAGCTGGTGTCGATGACAAGAGCTTCAAGTATTTCCCTCCTTAATCCAAATTACCAAACGACTTGGAGGAGTCCCTTACTCACTGGCCTCTTAACTCCCCTTTGCTAAACTAAGCTTCTGTGGCAGAGGAAGGCATTTCCCTTCTGGGACTTCAGGCTGCTCTTAACACAGGGCTCCACTTCATTTCAGCCTCATTGAAATAAGCCTGTTTTCTGTATTACTCACACAGGAACAGTGTGTCAGGCATCCTGGTGGAGACCTCCTCAGACATCTTACTTTTTCCTTTATTTTAGGTTGTATTTGTTTGCTTTGTTCTGTTTTGCTTTATTCTTAGACCACAAAAAATAGCTTAGGCTTGCTAGGGGGTCATTTCACTCCCATTTCTTAGAAGTCTGAGCTATTTCCCACCTACCTAAAGTCGTGACCATGTTTCAGTTGTTAAACCTGGGCTAAGTCTTTCTCATAATGACTGAGAAATCTCTGCCTGTTCAATATTTCCTGTGCAGTGACTTTTAATAATATGCTGAGCTAACTATCACTCAAAAGTATAACCAAACTGTGAGCTTAAATAGGTAGTTCGAAATGCTTGAAAAACAAATGTTTTGCAAAAGATCATTTACATATAAACTAATCCACAAATCAAGAAAATTACTTTTATGCATAAAAGTAAATAAGAGTCTTGTGATAAAATATCTAAGAATAAGAAAAAGGAGGACACAAACCAGAAATGCAGGCCTCCTACAGTGGGTTGGTTTTGTAAAGTTTTAGCATGAAAACACACAATCTTATATTTGGAATAGGTTCTAAATGCGCAGAAACTGTTTAGAGTTCAAGTCCTTCTGAGTTTGAAGGCATTCTTCTAAAATCAAATAAACCTGAAAAAGACCTCTTCGGATTTCTTTTTAAGCTTTCCTAACTGCTTTATCCATTCCCATACTTCTTATCTTCTGAGTCTAGCAAGCGCACCTGGGCCCCAGTCTGAACCTCAGAACTGACTTTCCAGAGGCAAACCATGACCCTGAATTCACAGAGTATTTCATAAGTACCTCTGTTTCTAAAATATCAAATCTATGTAAATTACCTTTTTTCGTACTTTCTTTGTATCAAATTTATACCTTCTTGTATCAAATTACCTACTTACTTGTACAACAAATACCTTGAAAAAAAAGATTCAAGGTGACTCTGAATTTATCTTCATCTTCCAAGAACAGGGACGTGTAGGAGGAAGCCGACAAAGAACTATTTGTACCACCTTATATAGCACACTTGAAATCAAGAGGAAGGATCACTAAATCCTCTGTAACACCTGGCATATAAAATCTTACCTCCCTCAAAATCCACTTGTGGAGCTTACCTGTACAGCCTGACTAAAGCAAGCAGGCTGACTCAGTGTTTTCTAGCTACATGAATTCTGTGCTACTGTGTTATTTTCCATAGCAGTGATACAAAACAAAAGCAAAGCTTGCTTTGTCAAGCAGCTAATCCAAGGCATCCAAGCAGGATGCTTTTTGCATCCAGCATTTTGGAATCCATATCAAAGCATTGCAATGCATCTGCCACAATGTGCTTGTCCCAGTAAATGCCACGTCATTCAGTGGCAGCCCATCAGCTTGGTTATGGATCCATTTCTGTGGTGCCATGTCCCTGTGAGGGTGTGCACCCTCTTGTAACTGTGGGGGCACTTCATGGTATTGATGGTGCTTCAAATATTTGAGTCATCCTGAGCCCTGAGGATACAAACAAGGAATGTTCTTCATATGGGGAAATACTTCATGAAGAAACACTTCTACAGCTTCTGCTGAAGAACATGTCCCATGGTGGATGCCTCATTTTGAAATATATGATTTTATTATAACTGTTCTTATAGATTATGAATAGTTACTCTGCTCCAGTCAGAACCAGGTCACAGTGAATGAAAACCAACCTATTCCAAAGACAGGTGTCCACTCAGTTTCATGACTACCCTTCTATTTGAAACACGCAGTACAGATTAATTCCCCAGGAGATACAAGCCTGGACTTCACAAGACAGCCTGATTGTAGGAAAGGCCCCATCTCTGGTGCTCCTGGGGCAATGAAACGAACCAGATGTTTGCCACAGGGACAGCTTGTGGCCAGATGGAAAAGGAGCTGACGATGCATCAGCTTGCTGTCACCCCTTCCAATCTGTAGTATGATGGTTTTTGGACTGGATAACCAGGAAAACACTCAGCCCATTGCCTCCTCCTGCTTTGCTCGTCCCAGCACAGCTAAGGTGATCCTTGGCGGCAAAAAGGTGATTCAGACCCTTGTATCCAACTGAGTCAAGGTGATTCATACCAAACACAAAAGCACATAATGACATTGGTGAAAAGTGGTCAGTGGGTACTTATTTCAGAACACAGAAAGCATGTCATGCCTTAGGCGAAGCGTCATTTAATAAATAAATCCATGAGATTTCACTTTCTGTCGTAACATGAGCGGCAGCTCTATAATGTGCAGCCAGCTTTCCCATATATTTAGAAATAAAATAGCATCTTCTTATGGTAAGTATTATGCAGGCAACTCTTATACTAAATTGTGTCTGCCTGAAAAGGAGAGTTATTATGGTGCAGCACAAAAGATTTATTACATGGTGGCTTTTTCCCTGAAATTAACAGCTGTCTTTTGTTGCAATCACTGTGTATATAAGGAAAATACAGTCATAAGACACTGAACACTTCTAACTCTTAAGGGCACTTCGCGTTGCCAAGGAGAAAACCTAAAGTTTGCACAACAGCTAAAAACAGAGCAGCCTTAATTTTGCAAGCATGTAGTAATTTCACTGAGGCAGAAAACAAAAGGAAGCCTCCTCTCAGTTCCAGCAGAAATCATTTTTTGTGTGACTTTTTGGCACATAAATGCAAGGAGAAATAGTAAGGTACTTTTCAGCTAGCATGCATCCACTTCCTTCTCTGAGGCAGCAATAATAATTGTTGAAATCCATCTTTAAAAACAGGAAGCTTTATCATTATGGCTTTCTAGCAACCTCGCCCTTTCTTGTGAACCCGACCCTGGCTACAAATCATCTGCTTTGATTCAAACACAACTATTATAAGACTGAAGCACAAGTATTTCCTATTTTGCTTTAAAGCACATACAGCATGTGCTTTGAAACAGCCCTGCTCAGGGTGATTCATGCAGTCCCAAGCAGGAGCACTGCTTAATAGAGCTTTACACAGGAGACCCGCATGTTTATGTCATGCTTTTGTTTATGTTTTATTTCTGTGGGATAGAGGGAATGAAAAGAGATCTCTTGTGCTCAGAAAATATTATCTGAGAGGGAAGAGCAGGAAAATGCTGAAGATGAATTTGCAGGGACCACAGCACAGATGACGGCTTTTGATGTATAAGCAACAAGTAAACACCTCTCCTGGTAGTACTTGAGAAAAAGGCCTCTCTACATAGAAGCATGGCAGACTCACCACTGCAGTGATGTTTTCAGATTTTAATCCCTTTGCGAATGGATCCTTGACAGGATCCTTTCAGTGTCGGGCACACACATGCTTGTTGGTGCCAGCCGTTTCCTCCCCAGGAGAGGAGCTGCCAGCCAAGACTGCTGCCCACCCAGCACCACTCTGCAGTGTGGCAGGCCTGAGCTCACTGGGGAGGGCCACCAAAACTACCAGCCCTACTCTGTGTTTCTGCAGAAGAAACATCCTCTGCACTGCCCCAGGCACTGTGCCACCCTCATGGGAGAAAACCCATTCAACTCCTCACTCCCCAGGCACACTGGTGCCCAGCTGCTGAACCCCTGGGCAATGTCAGCCTGGGAGATCGCTGTCATCACCTTTGCCTCAGGCTTTTGGCTTTTGCTGGCTGTGAAGCAATCCTGGGGTGATGATGATAGAGAAAGGGACATTGGCTTGGATGCAAAACACTGCTAAGACTGCTTTATCCCCAGAAGAGCTTGCTGAATGCCTCTCTAAACCAACCCAGAGACAGGACATTTAAATGGCTAACAAAAAGATCCATGACAAAATATTTTAGAGAAGACCATTCAACAGGTCATTGTAGTTTTACAGTCATCTCCAGTTCCAGTAGAGAACAGTATATCTGACATTACTTCTTGCAGGGGTTTTATTGCTTTCCTCAAGCAGGTGGGAGACAAGTAATGGAACATGGTCTGAGAATTTAGTTTCCATGTTGCCTTGTACCACCTGGACAATCCTAAACCTCTTGTTTATCTTTCCCTTCTGTGTGTCCCACCCCGAGCATAGTGGTTATTCAGAGAAGCATTGCAAGGATACAAGGGTCCAAGTGCACCAGGTTCATGCAAGGTACATGCATTCACTGGGTTATATTGAGGACAATGTGCTTAAAGATTAGGAGCCCTGGTTTCCCATTCCATCACTGGTCGCACCCTCTTTATGGCACTGCCTGCTCTGTCTCATTGTGTCTTTGTGGCATGTTCACCCTGCACAGACATCAGCTGAGTTAGCTTCAGAGCCAGATGCCAGGGCTGTGCTGGAAGTAACTGGCCTACCATAGTAAAAACTGTTGTTAAAATCACAGCCAGTTCCTGAAACAGCTGATAAGACATCCTACATGAAGCTCCACTCACTGGCATTGCTGCTGCTGTCTCCTGAGGCAGCTGTCTGCCTCTCTGCCTGTAGCCCCTGTGTCCCTGATCTTGGCTAGCATCCCTGGAGAAGTCCCAGCAGCATCTCCAGTGAAGCACATGCGTCCTAACTGTCCAGGCTTCCTCAGCATCTCCACAGAGCCCTGCACGGCATGGCCCTGCTCATGTCCCTTGTGTGTCCCAGCATATCCAGAAGTGTCTGTGGAGCTGCTAAGGAAGTGACAAGGGCTGGCTGCAAATATAGGCTGTGTCCTGGCAGTGAACTTGAGGGTCAGAAACTGCAAAAGACTTCTGTGGTCTAAAGCGGCATTTTCAGTACCTGTTATTCTCTGGGGTTTGTTTTGCTTTGGACAAACCAGAGATCACTGATAATAGATGAGAAAAGGGGAGAGGAGGATTTCTCACTTGCAAACACAACACTGGTTCTGGCAGAGGACATTTTGCAAATCCTCCACAAGCAGAAGCTCACCACGGAAAATGCATCAGGCTTTACACCCACAGTACCTGCGTGGTGATGCCCAGCCAGCTGACAGGAATGGGCTTGTTTCTGCTTACTGTCACCAGGAGGTTTTGAACATGTTCATGTCACACCCCAGGAAGATGTGCAACTGCATGACATGGGACAGAAAGCATTTGAGAAGCAAAAGGAAGAAAACGACTCTACAGACTGGGAAAGAAACATCAGAAACAAGCAAGCTGGGCCAGGAGTCTAAACTCTTTCCCCAAATACCTTCCCAATCTGTGACCTCTCATTGTTTAATTATCATTACAGAAGCCTGAAGACTGTACTCACTGATTCCTGAACAAATGCTAACCTGTAAGATGGGCCATATTTGTATACTTTACATTTTTACTGGTGCACATGGGGCCTGAGCACTCTGTTAACATGTTCTGAGACAACTGTGAAGAGCCAGAACAGCTGAGACGCTGCTTATTGCCACAGGTCAACCAAGACAGTGCAGGTTAAATGTTGCTTGTTATTGCTAATTTTTTTAAATATTCCTGCTTGTTATAGATTTAGTGGATGTAGTGCCCAGCAATCTCATCTGTAGTTTCCGCTAGGCATGGCTCTAACCAGAGGGCTTACTAAAGGCTTTTCCTGGTCATATTAAGAAGCAGCTGTGCAGAAGATGGACATGGATGATCACATAAGAGAGCAAATGAGGCAACAGTCATCAGCACAGCAAGCTGAAAATATCACTTCCTTGTTGCAGTTCAGGGTTTTCTAGACAACAAAGCCATTTTTAAGGGCACATTTGAAGAGCTGCTTTAGCAGTAGCCTGTTTCTAGAGAGCAGTGGACTCCGTGAATGCACCCCAACCCTGAAAGGGAGTGTGGCAGGCTGGTGGGCCTAGGATAGACCAGATGGGGCTCTGGTGTCAAAGATGTGCAGCACTTGTTTATGTAGTCACACCAGGATGCAAGTGGTGGGATGTAAACGAAACAGTGGGCCAGGAAGAAGTCATCCCATGGTAAAATCTGATAAGAGAGGAGGAAGGAGGAGCTGCAGGGGCTGTGCCCCTAAAGCAGAAGGGTAGGGCAGCTGGTGACAGTTTGGGAGGGAGAAGCAACAAGGGGTAAACAGCCTCTTTCCTCCCCAGCTCGTGCGGTATACAGTGATGAAAAAGATCTGAAGTGATTTATATTGACTGCAGCTATTGCTGTCTCACTTATCCAAGCTCTTCACAATGTAACCCCCTACTCACACCCTAGCCATCATTCTGCTCTTATTGATCATGATTCTGCATAAGGAACAGGCTGACTTTCCTTCCCACCCACACACACTTGTCAGGCTTTTTGTGTACAATAGTGATTCTTATATACTTGGGCACTGAATTTCTTGCTCTGAAATCTTCCAAATCACTCTTGACATTATTCTTTCTTTCTAGCCTGCAAAGCACTCAGGAAAGTCACATGTAAAGCTACCTTTATTGTAGCTAGTGCAGAAATTCGAGCTTTGCCTGTAGTATGAATCTTATGTCTTCGCCAAGTTTTCCATTTCCTCGTGCATCAGGGATGTGCATGCACAAATCCTGGCTTTACACATTAGATGTTACTCATGTGACAGTCAGGCACATGCAAAATTGCAATTCTGTCCGAGAAGCAGGATTCAAACAAGCAGTGCTAGTGGCAATTCCTTGCGCTGCTCTTCTCACATGTCCTTGGCCACCTGAGCCCCTGAGAACTGTTCTGCTCCTAATACCATATGCCTTTTATATAAGAAGAAAACAATCTTCCCTTTCTTTTCCTGAAGCCAAGACCCAGGCTACACTGATTTCAATCCAGGAAACCCGAGACGGATTTTTTCAAGCAGCATCCACAGGTAGTGTGTACGCAATTAAATCATTACTACAGTGTTTAAGCCAGGTTAGTGGGTTGCATAAAGGCAGTAGGCAAGAAAGAGGTAGAAAAGATACTGTTACTTTCATTTTTTGAACTAGCCTAAAACCGTATTCCAAGCTCTTCAGGCAAACTGAGTAGTTACTGACGGTATGAGGACACTTGAAACTAAATAATACTTTCAAATTCTGCCTGTAACACAGCCTACGTGGACCCAAGAAGAGAAGTTCATGATAAGGGTGCCATTTTTGATATGGGTAGAGTGTTGCACCCAGCTGACCTGGTCCACACATGCCACTGCTGAGAATAGCAGTCTCCCTGCACCCTCCAGGTGCCTTGCTTCCCCATGAAGCAAAGCAAATAAAATATTCACCATATCAAAGGAAGGGGCTAGCTTAGCAGTACTCTTACAGTCAGAGTGCTCCCACAAGGAAGGGAAGAAAAGGAGGAAGACTGAATTCCCTTTTTCAGCATCAACAGGCTGTAACATGGATTTGCACCCTGCAGTCTTGCCCACGCCTGCCTCTTTGTTTCCTTCAGATTGTACAATCTATATAAACCGATTAACTAATGGGATACAAATTCACAATGTACCCACGTAACAATCAAGCCTGTATTAAAGAAAAGCATTTTAAACTCCTCCTGTCAACAGCTTTGGCAAAGTGAGCTTGACTCCAGCACAACTAGGAGCTCTGGCCCCCTGTGCCAGGCATCCCCGCTGCTGGCAGGAGCTCTCTGCACTCCCACCCAGCCCCACTAGCTCCCACCTCCTCTGTTCACAGTCCCTGTGGGGATGCTTCTGCAGTCAAGGGTTGATGCCACTTTTGAAAACCCAACCTCAGCTTGCCATGCCATTGCACATGGAAGGCAAGCTTACACAAAGCCTGAGCTTCCTTCATGTTCTTTTTCCTACAGCCATCAAAAAGCAAAGGGGTTCCAAGTATGGGGGAAGAAAGAATGGAATCCAAATAATGGATTTTCCCTGGAAGATCTCAAATTTATTCTACATTCCTCTTTTGGGGAAGAACTGGTCTATCCTATATTCCCTCAGCACTCTGACTAGGCTTTTGGTTTTGATTAAAAATAACTACAACCTAGAAGAAATTGAGATAGCTTCCAGATTTTTCTCTTTCCCTTTAAGAAGCTAAAATAGATGAAACCAAGACTTAATGTCAGTAATTTTCCCAGATGAGTTTTATTTGATGTCTTGGTACAGTATATATTTATTAATGATATTTTAATGATATTTTTGCCTGTTCTCAGTTTAGTGACTTTTTTTGTTTGGTTTTTTGGTGGGTTTTGAGGGTTTTTTTAGTTCATACAAGCATGATGTAGGGATGCTAGTGTTAGAGTTCCATTTCAGTCATCTCAGTTATCCTGGAAAGGTTTCTGGCAGGCTGGATAGGAAGGAAATAGAAGGTTTAATGATATCAAGGAATGGGTTGCTGATACATGACCTCTCAATTTACAGCAATAGGTGAAAGATGTGCTTCTTCTTTAGAAGGAGAAGCATTTCGTGCTCTGAATAGTCAGAGAGGATGCAAGTGCATGTTGTTTCTTTCAGAAAAGCTTTTACTCTCACATTATCAAAAGCAGACATGGAACTTCAGCAGAATCGCTTTTGAGCACTAAAGAAATAACCAAGTTTCAGAGTACTGGCATCTTGTTTTGAACTAAAAATTGTGTGGTATTTTTATTCCTGCAAACATTTTTTAGCATCCAGATTTGCTTTAGGTGGTTTCCCCAGGCAATCATGTAAAGAAAGAAACCCAGTACTATTCATTAATCTTTATTTTGCTTCATGCTGTGCCTGGTAGCAGAGTGCTGTTTTTCATGCTTTCTCACAAAAAATGAGATCACAGAATTCTTCACTGGACAGTGCAGTTCTGCAGTTGTGTTTGGTTTTGCACATTAAAATCCTAGTTTAGCACAGCATTAATTTTGGATCTAGCAGCTAGTGTTAGCATGGTGTAGGTTTGGCTGCTACATTTCTTCAGGTAAAGCACAGCTGGCAAGCCTTAGATCTTCATATTCAAAACATCCTTTTCTATAGTATGGCAACCAGAAAAAAATTCAGGGGTTAAGTTTATCCACCAGGTTTGTTGCAGTGGTTATGCTCATAACATAGAATCATAGAATCATAGAATAGTTAGGGTTGGAAAGCACCTTGAGATCATCTAGTTCCAACCCCCCTGCCATGGGCAGGGACACCTCACACTAAACCATGCCACCCAAGGCCTCATCCAACCTGGCCTTGAACACCGCCAAGGATGGAGCATTCACAACCTCCCTGGGCAACCCATTCCAGTGCCTCACCACCCCCACAGTAAAGAATTTCTTCCTTATATCCAATCTAAACTTCTCCTGTTTAAGTTTGAACCCGTTACCCCTTGTCCTGTCACTACAGTCCCTGATGAAGAGTCCCTCCCCAGCATCCTTGTAGGCCCCCTTCAGATACTGGAAGGCTGCTAGGAGGTCTCCACGCAGCCTTCTCTTCTCCAGGTTGAACAGCCCCAACTTTCTCAGCCTATCTTCATACAGGAGGTGCTCCACTCCCCTGATCATCCTCGTGGCCCTCCTCTGGACTTGTTCCAACAGTTCCATGTCCTTTTTATGTTGAGGACACCAGAACTGCACACAATACTCCAAGTGAGGTCTCACGAGAGCAGAGTAGAGGGGCAGGATCACCTCCTTCGACCTGCTGGTCACGCTCCTCTTGATGCAGCCCAGGATACAGTTGGCTTTCTGGGCTGCGAGCGCACACTGAAGCCGGCTCATGTTCATTTTTTCATCGACCAACACCCCCAAGTCCTTCTCTGCAGGGCTGCTCTGGATCTCTTCTCTGCCCAACCTGCAGCTGTGCCTCGGATTGCTCTGACCCAGGTGTAGGACCTTGCACTTGGCATGGTTAAACTTCATCAGGTTGGCATCAGCCCACCTCACAAGCGTGTTGAGGTCCCTCTGGATGGCATCCCTTCCCTCCGGTGTATCAACCAAACCACACCGAACATTGCTCAGTGCTCATAGAATCATATAATAGTTAGGGTTGGAAAGGACCTTAAGATCATCTAGTTCCAACCCCCTGCCATGGTCAAGAAGGGTGAAGATCCCTGAGTGCTGGTAGTGGAGGGTGGCAGCAGCAATTTTTGAAGAAGAGCAGAGGGGAAGCACACAATGAATGTGAGGAAGAAGAGAAAACAAGTGGAAGAAAGACATGAGAGTGAGGAAAGGAAAGGAGAAGCAGACAGACCAAGACAGAGAACTAACTAAAACACAGCAATGCACCGGAGCTGTAAAAGCAGAAATGTAAGTGAAACAGGAGGTGTTTCAGAGGGATACCAGCACCAGCCCAGTCAAGGTGGGCCAGTGCCTTACTCAAGCCCTATGGGATTCCCTCGCACAAGCCTGGAGAAGCAGTCTCTCTCCTGACTGCTCTTAGGGACAACACTGCCACCAAAACACTCCTGGACAGCTTTCTTCAGTGAGGCACAGCAGTACTAAATAAAGTCCTCTGGGAAGGCAGGTTACCACAAAAAGAAGGTGGAAAATCCCTTCTGGCTCAGCTGGAAGTCAAAACATACAAAATCTCAAAGCTTCCCTTCACTGCTCTTATTCAAATCACTCCTGATTGATTTTTATGCTTAGGTAGCTTCTTGTATGGCTGCCCCAGTTGACTGAAGCCAAGAAAAAAACTGAAACAAAGGCTAGCACTTCCGCACTGTCAGTAGCCTCCCAGTAAGCAGTCAGCTTACGGGGAAAGAGGATCCTTGTGAAGTCATGGTCATCTGTTATTTTCATTCTGCTGCATCAGCCTTTCTGGTGTCTGTGTTGAAGAGAAAAGTCAGTCTCCTGAAACAAGCTCCAGTGAAACTAAAGTCTGAACTAGCCCTACCAGAGCCCTAACAACTCATTCCCATATCTTCCCTATTTGTTGACTAGTCAAGAAAAGTTCCCTTTGGTTTGTCAAATTTTCAGAATTTTCAGTCCTTGTGCTGTACATTTGGAGGGACTTTTTTTGTGGATGCTTTTACTTGCTCTTTTTATTTTGTTCCTGTTTCATTCTCATGGTTGCATAGCATGGCTAGGTGGCATGAACAGGACTGCGCTCCCCTGTCCCGTGCATATTTTCACATTAGGCAGAGGTAACTTGTAAGGGTGAAACCCTCTTCTGGAGCCCAGGCAATATGTCCTACTATTCAGTTCTCTTACAGCTGTGGAAGTTGTTAGTGGGGCCAGTGCTGCTTATTCTGAAGTATTTGTCAAGTTGTGCTGCACCAATCCAAAGGAACAGCTAGTCTGAATTTCTCTAGAAATGGTTCTCTCTGAGCAGATTCAGCTCATTTCTTTAATTTCTGCTTTGGTTTTGATCTGCCTGGTCTCCATGCCACCACACCGCTGGGACAGCCGCACTTAGAACAGAGCTTTAGTTTGAAAGATGTTGGTGATTCGTATGCTCCTACCACGACTCTCTGCAGCCCTCCAAACAACTGCTTCACTTGCAGAACAAAACCCAAACCAGAAATAGGAAGCTCATTGCCCAGGTTGCTGGTGGTGTGGAACTGAAGTAATACATTAGTAAATTAATCATGCAGTCAGCTTACACTCATTTTGTCCTCTCAAAAGGTTTGCAATGCTGCTCTTGTTAGGCTATTCAATTCTCTTACATGGCTTCAAATGCTGGTAGCTTCACCTGTCAATGAAGGTATCGAGTAGGATGAAGCATCAATGGCAAACACTAAACTTTTAGCTCAATAACTCATTTAATGGCAAGAGTTTGCCAAAGTTTTAAAAAAATCTCTTTATGACTGAATCTCAGTCTTGATTCTTACAGGCCCAGATTATAACCAGGCTGCTGCTTTCTCCACTACCTATTCATTTGTGTTCATTGTAGGCTATGTATTTATAACCTATGTCAGAGTAGCGTCTAAGCCTACCACAAAAATTCATCCCAACCCTTCTTTTTGCGGTGACCTTTCCATGCAGATGCTCCGCAGAGAGGTTGGTCTCTGGCGAACCCGACAGGGATGAGCCAGGAAATGAAATGCTCAGAATCTCAGGCTTGAACTGGAAGGCAGCCAGGGCACACTCCAAAAGCAGGCAGCAAGGCTTCTGCCTTGAATGTAGGTCACCACTCACTTATGGAAATTCATTGCTCATGTGAAGAGTGCCATGAAGCAATGCTTTAGCGAGAGGAGGCAAACGTGTAATGCTTTCTGTGAGTTAATTACAGCTTTGCGAGGGGGAAGGCTCCCGATTCCTTTGCCTTTCTCTGCTCCATTTTTACAACCTCTGTAGAAGCAAGGCATATGAGTGTCTGACATCACTGGAGAGATTCTTCAAGGGCACATCTCACTTGAAAGTGTAGCTTTAATACAAAATTTCTTGACATAACTGAGGCATCTGTCTTTTGTCTTTTTAAACAGATTATGCCCAGCTCCAGGCTGGGTTCAGTAGAGTTCAGCTCCAGGCTGAACTCTATTGTCAAAGTGAGGAGCTGCCTGAGAGCTAATCTCCCCATGGCCTGCAGATCCCTGCCCACAAGTCTGCCCACAGCAATTAATGGGCATCTTTCTTCAGTTGTGGAGTACAAACAAACACACACACATGGGTACACATGGTGGAGATCTGACTTCTGATGGGCTTTACTGAAACCAACTGCAGAGCATGCTTACAGTTTGCACGTAACCACAGAATTAAATATGCTGGGTATTGTACTCTGAAAGCAAGGAAGAGAGAACTAGTTTGGTTAATATTAGAGCTGACAAATCTTTTGTTTTCGTTTTCCTGAGTCGTCATACTCATCAGAAGAACATCTCTTTTGTGTCTCAATACCAGGGCAGTAACCTCCAGTTCTCTGCCACTTCTCCATCCCTTGTTTTGGTTCTCTATTACCAGGCACCTAATGCCTTGCTCTGCTGTCCACTGTCATCACACTGTGCTGTCTTCCTGCACCTTCAAAATGCTTTAATGAATCTGAGGCATGATGATGCAAACAAAAACGGAAGTATTAAAATAGAGGTCTCAAGAGAGCTCATGCTTAAAGACTTGTACTGGTGCTTCAGTTTTACAGATAAAGCAACTGAAGTCTTTCATATCGGTTATCTTCTCTGAAAAGACAGCATCTCCTATTACTAATGATCCTGTTCCAGCCATATTCATACCATTATCTATTGTCTCTGTGCATCTATGTTTCATGTTTTTCTTAGTCCCTGCATGCATTTCTCTCTGTTCCACTAAACCTTATAATGAAAATGTCTTTTCTGTCTACCATACCACTATCAGTTGCACTTTCCAGAAATACACTCATGACAAATAATGCAGTTTGTCTGTGTGATGCACATCAGCACTAAGATTATCTCTTCATTGTAGCTTTGGGCTTGAATCAGAACTTGTCCCATGTCTTTGACACTAGTTACTATGAAAAAAGAGCCTCCTATCTGCCAGCAGAACAGGGGCTGTAAAAGTAAGGGATGCTGCTTGACAGACTAATGTAAGACATCAGACCTCAATCTCATACTGTCTCAGTTCTGGCTTGGTGTCATGATTATTTCATCTTGCTGGGAAATACTACATCTAGAGAGATGGTGCGTCCCAGTTCAGTTCCTCTGAGCTAGGAAGAGAAGCTCACACAAGTGTGTTTCAGATCTCAAATCTGATACATATTTAATATAATTTTTAACACAACCATCAGGACAAAACACTTTACTGGCCAATTACCAGCTCTGAAGAAATGCATCTAAGATTAAGGGAGCATGTAGGTATCCACATCCAAAATTACATTGCTAAAAAACCCCCACTGGTCCTGGCTCTTACGAATTATTTTTTTTTTCCTGATGCTTTACTGTTTTAAATTTTTCCATCCCTTGAGGTGCACCTCTGAGCAAGCCTAGAAATGCCTTGCTGTTAACCTGGTTGAACAGGTTGCCAATCTGAGCCTTATCGGGATTCACAGACTGGAACACAAACTCTCCATTCAATCTGTTAGCAGCCAGGCAGGCAAATTTTCCGGTTCCTCTTTAGCCTAATACAGCTTGTTATGGTGTTCCTGAAAATGGCCAGCTTCTTACTGCAGAAGCTAGGCACAGCCACAGCTCTTTCTATAAGATAACAAATACTGAATGGCAATTCTGCTTCTGGAATGCAGTGTCACTTGTGTTCCAAAAAACGCCCCCGCTCTAATCAGAGTCTGGGCTCCAGCACTCTGTTCTGCAGTGACTTGGTAAAGCACTCTAACCTCCCCACATGCCGTGTTGCTGAGCTGTAGGACAGGAATGCTACGTACTCATCAAATGTTGAGAAACTTCATTCAGAGTTCATGCAATAACGCATACAATGAACCATCAGCGGGACTTATCTACAAAGCCTCTAGCTCCAAAAAACAAGCCTCCACCTATTAAGCACAGGAATAGCTCCATTAGATGATAATATCAGGAAATAATTGTACTTTATTCAGACAATTATAGAAGGGTATGATAATATGTGGCTATTGTGCAAAATTAGTAAAATGCCCCAAGATTCTCAGTGGAAAGAACTGATAGAACTTGAGTTCTCAGAGGGTAAATTATTTATGATCTGCTCATCTGAATTATTTATCCTCCATTGATGTCTATGCCCTAGAGAGAGATTTCTATTATGCATCTCTAGTCATCTAAAAGTTGGATATCTAGTCAAAGTTGATTGTCTAAGGTCACTTGATAGTGGAAATATAGGCAACTTCAGAGCAAGAGTCACTCCCCTTGCCTTAGACACCTCCCTTAGACTCTCCACATTGACCATAGAAGTTGAGATGCCTAGGTCAGACTAGCCAGCAGTGTGCCCAGGTGGCCAAGAAGACCAAGAGCATCCAGGCTTCTATTGGAACTAGTGTGGCCAGCAGGATCAGGGAAGTGATCAACCCCTGTACTCGGCACTGGTGAGGCCACACCTCAAATCATGTGCTAGGTTTTGGGCCCCTCATTACAAGAAAGTAATAACTGAGGTGCTGGAGTCAGTCCAGAGAAGGACAACAGAGCTGGTGAAGGGCCTGGAGCACAAGTCTTATGAGGAAAGTCTGAGGGAGCTAGACTTGTTTAGCCTGGAGAAAAGGAGCCTCAGGAGAGACCTTATTGATATGTAGTTATAGTGAGGTGGATGTTGGTCTCTTCTCCCAAGTCACAAGTGATAGGACAAGAGGAAATGGACTCAAGTGGACCAGGGGAGGTTTAGATTGTATATTAGAAAAAATTTCTTCAATAAAATTGTTGCCAGGCATTGGAACAGGCTGCCCAGGGAAGCGGTTTTGTCACCATCCCTGGAGGTATTTAAAAGACGTGTAGAAGTGGCACTTAGGGACATGGTTTAGTGGTGGACTTGGTAGTGTTTGGTTAACAGTTGAACTCAATGATTTTCAATGTCTTTTCCAACCTAAATGATTCTATGATGGGATGAGTGCATGACCAGGCAGAACCCCCAAAGCAGGGCAGGCGCACTCCTCTCTTCTGCCTAGTGATGCCTTGCTTTCGTAGCACTCTGCCCTACTCCAAGAGGCTTACTTAATGAATCACTTTGACAGCCAGGCATTGTAAATCACCCCTCATCACTCAGCTTTCACACTTTCATCCTCATACATGCTCATTTGTTACCACGGCTGGGCATGTCAAAAATACAGCTGCCAAAGCCGAGCTGTCGGAATGAGGAGAGGCATTGCTGCCCCATCAGCAGCCCAGCATACTGCTCCCCATGCTCAGAGAACAACCTTCGGGAGGCACTTACGGGAAGGACAGGAAGATAACCAGCCCTTAGATTTCCTTAATATGCAGATTTATATTTGGAGGCTGTTACAAATAAAAATTATTTTAAAGGAATCACATTAATCAGGACCTTTTTATGCATTTGCTGCAATGACACACAAATCAAAAGAGTCACGAGTGCATACTGAACATAAAGGTTAATCAAAGGCAGCTTCTTTTGGCAGCTACATCCTTCTGCTGGTCTTTGCCAGGAAACTTCACTTCATTCTTTGTGTCTTTTTTTTTTTTTTTTTTTTTTTTTAACTGCATATGTCTAACCCCTGTTCTCAGGTTTTCTAAAAAAATAGCATCATATCACATCCATTTTAACTACCTGGAGAAGAAAATGGTGAACCTGTAACATTTCAAGGATACTTTGACAAACGGTTTTTCAGCTTCAGTAGTTTTAACTGAGGCTTTTCTATATCTATTATAAAGCGTGCTGACTGATCCTTTGTTGCAAGCACTGAAGGTAATCCCTCTAAGAAAATTACCTGAGCTAGCAGGATACCTCAGAGTAGTCCCAGCCCATCAAGAAGCTGTGCAACAGGCCTGTTGATGTATCTGTTCTGGGACATTGCCTTTTACACGCAGCCCAGCTGGGAAGCATTTGGACATAGTTTATGGACTGATTCAGCATTAAATGGTGGGCTGACTGCAGACTGCAGTGCAAAACAGTAGCACCTAAGCCAGCTTTTAATAAGCCTATGCCCACTTAAGACGCTGTATACCTGCTAACATTCACTTGGGGAAGCACAGATGTTGCCTGCGCTCTCCTTATTCACCCAAGCAGATCACATCATAGACCTTTAATCACAGCTAAGCTGTCACAGAAGCCCTGATGGCAGAAGTTGCAAGAGAAGCATTAAATCAAAGCACCACAATTCAGTTGGATAATGTCTCCTTTTCTCAGAGCAGTCCTCCAGTTGGAGGTGGAATGGATCTGTCTGTGCAGGACTTCCCAGTGGGGCAAGGTTTGTAGAGTTTCCCAGACTCTCCTGCTGCTGTAAGCCAGTGCTGGGACAAATCCAGGTGGTGATGCTTAACCCTTTGATAGAGTAGCAGTATTGACCTTGGCTCCATTCTCTGCCACAAGCAGCACATTTCCCATAAGTCATTAATTTTTAACTTTCTTCAGTCTGTGCCAGGAACTGAAATGTTGCAAAATTTAACTCAAAAAAGAGGCTGAGATAAACCAAGAAATCACCTTTTGTCTTTAAAAAGATTTTACTCTCCAAGACCTAGTAGGTATAGCAGGACTGTTTTCACATGACAGTATCTGTTCTTTCTTTCTAGATCCATCATTTTTCTCATCTCAGAAAGTATATAATAATTTTATTCTTCATATTCTTATGCCATTTTCAAATTTAACTCTCTGAATTTTCAGAGTTTCAATTTCTCTTTCTCTACTTTTTCTGCTACTAGAAAGGTATACAGAGTAAATGAAGTGAATAAGACAAATTCAAAAATGTAGATGTACTTTCTCAGTGAGGCCCTGGTTCACAGTCTCAAAACTCTTCCATTAAAACTTCCCCTTCAGACTTACAGTAGAAGCAATTAACGTTCTCAAAGTTCTGCTAGAAAAAGGCAGATTTCTGAGTTTCTTTCTGGTGAGGTAAAAGCTTACTTTTGGCTTTGCTGTCAAGACACATCAGTTGATCATGCTGTCTGTACCCAAATCTCCACCTGAAATGAAAGTGAGCTTCAATCTTGGTTTGCCATCCATGTTTAGACTATTTTTGTTAAAATTTTTAATTCATCTAATAAATTTGCATGGAAGGTATGGATGAGTTCAAAAGCCTACTTTGGGTGTTTTGCTTAATCCATGCAAAGCAGTAGATTTTATAAACTCATTGTTTTTCCTTCTTACGTACTGTGGCTTTAAAGCCAGTAGGTACCATTGAAGTATGTTATCTACATCTTATAGGCATATCTTACATATATAGGCATTACTCATGCTGCCCAAACACTCAAGGGAACAGAAATAACATCTGTGTCATTAAGATGGCTGCAGCACAGCAGAAGGAGGTAAGGTCTTCTGCATCTAAGCTTAGTCATGAGGCCTATCTGTCTGTTCTCGTGTCACAGGGCTCATCCTTCTGACTACCTGTGATCCATCCATAGTTGCCAGGAAGGGATAAAATACTACTTCAGACACAGAATGGAAAGATTCTCTACTGTGTAATGCCAAAACCCATAACCTAGCAGGATCTGGCAATTTTGCTGGAAGTCTTGATGATGACAGCTTGTCCGTCCAGGTCAGGAAAAGGTAGGGGAGTGAAGTAGCCCTGGAAAGCCTGTATAAAACATGTTTTCAATAACCCTCTCAGTAAACGGTTTTCGTCTTTCAGGCAGTTCAATAAGTACTTTTCACAGCACTTATGCTGGAGAAGATCAGGATTTCTTCTGATGAAATTATATTGGTAGTCTAGAATAGCTTTGATCAAGAAAGTTCTGTTAGATGCAGATGGGGAAATCTCATCATGACTTTGGTTTAGTGATGGAATGCAATTCCCATTTCCTAGTACAAACAAATTCAAAAAACCCCCCCAAAAAACGGAAGAAAGAGGAAAAGGAGAGAAAGGAAGGGCAAAGATCTGATAAATGGAGACCATGGCCTATTCCATTTGAAATTACTGTGCTGTGAAAATTAAAGTTTGTTCTGCTATGCTTAGGAATTTAGATTCATAAGACAAACAGCATTGCACTGTTCAAATACAACTTTCTAATGGAGAAAATAAGTTGGTAAACATCACAAGCAGTACCTTTTTTTTTTTTTTTTTATTCTGCCAAATTCGTATCAGTTTCCTTGGGCATCTCCTATTAAGTCTTTAGTAGACACTAGCTAACAGCTTTGCTATGTAAACTGTTTGCTTCACTGGTGTTATAGGACAAAGTGCGTTCATCCAAGATGTATCTCCACAGACGTGATGATTCAAAGCTACTGGTATGACTTGTGTGCTGCCTGTCCCCACATGATTTGCTTCATTTGGCTGCATTTCCAGATTTTATCTTATTGCCACTTACCACAGTATTTGTTGTGTGGGTGTATTGCTAGTGAACAAAGCTTAAATAGATTTACTTTACAAATGCTGTGAGCTTAAACTGCAGTAACCATTCTGAAAGCTGTTATACCTTATCAGCGTGTAAATACTGTGTTCCTACCCCCATGCTTCTCGTGCAGCTGCAGGTCTGCAGACTGGCTTTGCCAGTGCTCTAGGCTGTAGTCCCCTTCTCAAAGGCCTGGGCAGAGAACTAGACATCCCTATACGTTTGAGAAGCTGAATCAACACGTTCAAAAGGGATTTGACCAATATTCTGAGTATGTGTATGCATACACAACCATGGTGTACATCTTTATATCTTTATCCAAAAAAACCCTTCTTTTTCTTCTCCATCCCTTCCCCACCTCCACCAGCCACAGCTCAAGGGTACAGTAAAGGTCACCTATAGCACATTGGAGGAGTTGGAGACAGGGCTACAGCATATTGCAGTCTCTAGGCTTTGCTCTGGCAGAGCAGCTCATAAGGAGCTGGTACAAGATGGCACCAGTCCTGGGGATGGTTCAGAGCTACCTTCCCATAGACAGCCTCCCATCCTGTGCTTGCTTTTCTGCTCTGCCAGTCAGCCTGGCTGTGCAGATGACTTTTAACAAAGCTCTTTCAAAATTAGCATGGCCATTTCCATTCAGGAACCACGTGAGCGTTACTCATGACACACACTGAGGTACAGGAGACCTAGCTCTGGGAACACAAACGTGGTCATTTTCTTCGGCTACTGGGGAATTTTGCTTTTTTTGCTGTTCAGTTCCTATTGCAATTTCTGTCATCACCAGACAAAAGAGACCTTGAATTCTGGCAGATAGCACAGAGGAACTAGGAATCCTTGTTCCTCATTGCAGCATTAGACTTAGCAGTCCCCAAGGTGTTATGAAACCCTGCAGAGAGGTCACAACAGGAAGCACAGCCACCAGCAGCAAGTAAAATAAAGGCGTTCCTTCCTATTCTAAGATTTCAGAACTTCCTTATCCTCCAGCTTGAAATGCTCTTACAGCCGTTTCTTTTATTTAAAGGAATCCTTTTTTGTTCTTATTTCTGCCTGAGCCACGGTAAGGACCCTCCACCTGCTTGCTCCTACAGCATGCCTAATTTGTATGAGAAACAGGCAGAAGGAAACAAAACCATGAAGCTAATCAGTCCTCAGAGAAGACTTTGAAGCCTCTGGTCAAAGGTCTGCAGACTGCATTAGGTACTCACTCCCCTGCCTCCATCTGAGTTCCTGAAGTAGCTCAGTGTCTCGTTCCTCCAGCAGCTCAGTGTCTCGTTCCTCCAGCCTCATTCCTCTTTTTCTAATTAGACATGGTGCTGCCATACAGAACGGAAAGTAATCTCGCAGACTATTTAATATGTACCTGTTGACTCCAGCACAACAATTTAATCAGAATTTTACAGGATTTGGAAGCAATCCGTCTGTTTAGAGGCTGAACAAATAAAACTTGCCTGAGAAACTGTTCACAAAACCCAGAAGGGGGGTTATTTCCAACTAGGTGCAAAGCCTGGGTCAGATCCTATTCATTTGATTCATATGAGAAGTCAAGCTATTAATGGAATGACATGACAGCAGTAGGTAAGCTAGTTCTAGGATCCAACCTATTATTTTCAGCTCCCTGAATACCCCCATTCCTCATTCATCGAGAGTCCCAAGGACCTTTTCACCACAATCAGACAACACAAGCACCAAGTTTAAGCACAGGATTATCTAAGCAGTTAAAAGTCAGGCATATGCTTAAATGCTTGCCGAGTTAAAGTTCAGAGCAGCTCTTGGGGTTGGACTTCCCTGCTCCCATTTGTGAACATGGAGGAAAGTCTTTGTGGCCGCTTCTAGCCTTCACACAGATTAATATGGTACAGTCCACAACTTTTCTGTCAGATGGGGAGATTACTGTGTGTGGGAACTTCCCAGGCTGCACAAACAGAACAAAAAGCAGTGACTCCCCCAAGCTGGAGTTCTTTTCTCTCCTTTATGACTGTCTGTCTGCATGGGCAGAGATGCAAGACAGCTATTGCATAAATCCTATGTGGATGGATGAGAAACCAGGCTCCTGGGTGTATAGCAGCCAAGTACCACTGCTGTTGGCAGCAAAAGTGATGGCTGCAGCACCTGGCCAGGGCTGTAGGCAGGTGAGGGAGCCTGGCAGCCCAGCAGCATCCATGCGTGGTGCCAAAGCAGCATGCCTACCTTCATTCACACTCCATTGGGCTTGGCCTCCCGTCACAGCAGGCAGATACAGCATTGTTTGATCATTTGAAGAAAAAAGATGGGGAAACCATAATGTCTGAGCCAGGCTGAAGCAGATGCCCTTCCTACACTATCCTTGGCACTCTGAGGAAATTAACACTTGAGCCCACTCCACAGAGAGCTGGCAGGTTGCAAGCAACCTCCCTGTATCCACCATGTACATCCATGGTACTCAGCTTTTGCTTCAGGGTCCCATAGCTGCTCCAGATGGAACAGCCCTCAGGGCCTCCCAGGGCAAAGTAACCTCTGCAGGGCCAGGATTATCTGGCACTGTCAGGGCTCAAGGATCGTTGTTTTTTGCTTTACCAGACTTCTCAGGCAGGATGCAAAACAAAGCAAGGGGGAGGACAGTGGGATATAGGGTAAAGGTTACTGCCTTGGCTGCCTGTCCCTGCCCCAGAGTGAAGATCACTCCCTGTGCTCCACAACATGCATAGTAAGAGTGTTCATGTAAGCTCCTCCTCATCCTCTTCAGAAAAATGCACTGGGTTAGTTCACCCTGCCCAGAAAGATGCTGATTTATAGGACAGGTGGAAAGAAGGCTATTGAAAAATGTTGCAAATAAAGCATTCAGAGTCTTCAGAACCTGTTACAAAACTTGGCCTTTGAAATTTATCAATCAAAAATTCTCCATACTCCCACTAAATGATTCAGAACATCTCAATAAAATCTCACTGTGAAGTAAAATGGTGCTTTGCACAGACACCCACTTTTTTGTTTTCAAATCCACTTTCCAACTTGACTCCAGTTTTGCACATTATCACCACTTGTATCTAGTTATGAAAGTTGGCAAGACTTCTGTCTCCCAGCAGATTTGAAGAAACAATACCTGACATGTACCAAATCTACACTGGAAAACATCAGGTCATTGAGATTCTTACAGTGTTCCTTGTTAATACGCAGCTTCTTTGAATGCACCATGTAAAACAAGGGTGGCCAACTTCACACAGAATAGTAGCACTACAAAATGCAGCTGGATTAAAAAATCAGAGATCTTTCTTGAGATGGGTGTTTGCTTGCAAAATTTCAACCAAACAGTAAACTTTGTGGATAAATTCATTTTTTAGCAGATACAAGCATCCGAAATATGAGAACTTTAAATAATAACAGGCACAATTTGCACATCCAGAAGATGTATACACCTACCCACAGAAATTCAGACACTGCTTTTAGCAAGTCACTCCAAAATGCCATTTCTTCTGCATTTATCACTGTTTTGGTTTTTTTTTTTTATGCTTGGCACTCATGAATATCCTTTAATATTCCTATGAGCTTGTCTGCTTGCTATTCTGATGAAAAAATAATCTTTTCAATCTAAGCTGAAATACAATGAATTAAGCCCAAGCCACGTTGATATTAGCATGTAAATGATGCCCATGGAGTCAGTGCAATGCTTAAACGGTTGTTGCAATACAGCATAATATTTTGCAGGTTCAAAAAAGACTAAGTTTTTACTGCAAAATACCATTTTTGTTACATGGGTACTTACTGTCCAGTAGCCCTGAGTGCATTCATAAAAAATATCTATGAAGCATTATTTTTTCCATTTTTTTTCTAGCCAATATCACTTCCATGCAAGGGTACATTTGAAAAGGAGTCTGCAATTATTCCTAATAATATCTTTCAGCCACCTAGCTATTCAGCTAGTCATATGTAAAATAGGACACACCTCACAGAAGAATGAACTATGTTTCTAGATTCATTTTTTTTTCTTTATGAAATCTCCTGTCTGGAGACACAGTGAACTGGTTTTGAATTCCTGAAATAAGAGAGCAAGCAACGCGATGAATCAGTTGGTTAACAGAGCAATCCAGGGCAACAGTTCATGTGTCACCTCCTAAGGTATGCTGGTTTGCAGCTCATTTGTATAATCAATAGCTCTTCAAGCTGGAAATTACTCTCACCACCTCTTTGTGTTTACAGCAAAAAAAAAGGTAGTTTTTTCCCAGTCTGTTAATGCAGATTATCAAACCTCTCTCTCCAGTCTGTGTCTGAAGTGTAGATGCCCTGAAAAGGGCTCACAGCTTGAGTACTTCTCCTTCTTGTGCACTTCATTGCATGTAAATTGGCAGCTACTATGTGTGAGCTCATCTTATCTCAGAAGCTACACAGGACCAGGCCAGTTCAGTTCTTGTTTGATATCTTGGAGGAAAGCCCAAGAGCACTAGAAAGTATAAGTCATCGTTTGTTGTGGGACTGCTCTCTATTTGAATGATTTAATTACCTGCAGACAAGCAGACAGACTGAATCACTACCCTAGCCTGGTACACCCTCCCCCAGCTCACCCTGCGGCAATGCGCAGGCTTTCCAGCATTCCACAAAACCCAAGCACAACTGTGGTAACTCTTCCAGAGGACCAGGCACTAAGACCTCAGGCTAAATCCACCACTGCCCATACTCACAGGTAGTCACAGGCAAGGAGAGGTGTAATCCAGCCCAATCCACAGGTCATTGGCTTCCCCACAAGCCACACAAACCTTTAGAAGCATCCTAATTCAAATACAAGAGCCAGTCCTACAGATTACAGAGAAAATGAGAAATCATGTGTTAGCATTACATGCTACCTTTGTTAGCAGTGAATTTATAAAATGACAATAGTGATTTCTCCTTTTTACTTGTGCAAAATTTGCATTTTTCCTCTCCCAGTGATGGGAAATATCAGTTTGTGGCCCTAATTTACATAATTAGTTTAACCCTGAGCAAAGCAGCAAGACATGCCAAAGTATCTGCCAGCAGCGTCCACCCAACTTCTCATCTCTAACTGTGGGCAGCCTCTCAAGCTAAAGGCAAAGGTAGAAATCCCCTCATACATCTTCCCAAAACTGGCTGTCACAAGTTCAGTTTTTAAATTCAGGTCTGCCTGAAATCCTTATCCTCTAATTTCAGTTATGTGTCTTCCTCTTTGGTAGGCACTCTTTGAGTAATGCATTCAGGAAAAGTAATCCTACTCTTTCCTAACTTTCTTTTGCTAAGATAAATAACATAAAATGCAGTAATCTCATTTTATCAGTTAGTCTCAGTTCCCATATCACCTTGATAGCTTTTCTTTGTGCCTATTTCAGTTTAATTTCTTTTTCTTTTTCTTTTTCTTTTTTTTTTTTTTTTTTTATTAATGTAAAGCAACTCTAATATTCTCCAAGTATTCATGCACACACCCTGCACAGTTCTATTAAAGCTTCCTTTTTTCTGTGGAACATGCTTGGAGCAACACATCAGAGAAGTGGAGCAATGCATCAGAGAAGTAGAGCAACACAGAATTGGAAAAAGACCACCTGGGACTACACCAGACATTCAGTTGTGCTCCTCACAGTGCTTAGAGATTGAATCCCAGAAGTATCACACTGATGGTTTCCAGATCTTAAGCCACTGGTCCACATTATAGAATTATAGAATCATAGAATAGTTAGGGTTGGAAAGGACCTTAAGATCATCTAGTTCCAACCCCCCTGCCATGGGCAGGGGCACCCCACACTAAACCATGTCACCCAAGGCCTGTCTTCCCTGCTGCCTCTGACAGAGGGACCCTGCTTCTTGTGAGTACATGTCTATGGCTTTGCACTTTGTGCTTCTATAATTCAGCCTGTTTCTGTTGCTCTAGTTTACAGGGTTCTCCAGTCCTCCTGAATGATGCTCCTGTCCTCTTCAGTATTAGTGACCTTGTGCCACTTCATCTTACTGAGAATTGCCTTAAGCGTAGACCAAGCTCTTGTACCAAGGCTGATAATGAAAGAATTGGTTTGCACTGGTTTCCAAGGGTGTCCCTGAAGAACACCACTGATAACCTCGCTCATCCTGGATCCCCTTGACATGCTCAATTGCTTCCCACTCTAATTCTTGCACAAAAACCACTCACCTCATCACATAAATGCTTGCAATTACAATTTCAGCAATGCTCAAGGCCCATGAACTTATTCACAGAAAGCATAGAAAACAAGTGTTCAGTAAAATAGACCTCTTCTTGCAATCTAGGGCAAGGCTGATGTAGAAAGTTTTATTGTTTTAGTTCTTTGAAATTCAAAGTCAGAAGACTGAAATGAGAACTTACGAGGTATAAATATAATTTTGGCTTGTTTTCTGGTGCACTCTAAAATTACAGAACCCAAGCTATCTCTACTCAATATAAATAATCTTAAGAATAAGAAAAATAATGCAGTCTCAAATGCATTAATTAAATAGTAAATAATATGCAAATAATGAGAAAAAAACCTAGAGTAAAAATATTAAATTATGTAAATAACTTAAAAAAGTTTAACTTTAGTAAAAAGATTGTTCTGCTATTGTTTAGCTACTGAATATGACTTAAAAGGAAAGTCAAGTACTTTAATAACACTTTGGAAATTGTCGTATAGCAGATATTTGTTGCAATTCCTTCTATCCTCCTCTATTTCTCACTCTCTAAGACTTGGAAATAAATTGGTTTTGTAAACTGTGAGAATTTTGAAACATCTAATCTTCACAGGATATTACAGTCATAAATTACCTCTAAAAAACTGGGGCAGGAATCTGGTATAGGAATCAATGCATTATTCAGTTATCAGAAGTTACCTCCAGAAGCTGTTATTAATGGGAGCAAAAAGCATTAGTCAATGAGTCCTTCTGATACTGTATTATTAATACTCAAAATGCAAATTTTCTGAGATGAATTTGCAGAAAAAAAGAGATATCTGATTCGTGCCAGCCATGATATGAAAAGAAATAATATTTTGCATGCAGCACTATTGTATCTGTGAAAATTGCTGCCAAATTGCTACTGCAAACATCAAGTCTTCCTTTTGTTCAGCTTTACATTTATTTACTAAACCACTTATGAAGGTATACAATCAACAGTCTTTTCTTAAATTATCTAAAAATACCATTCAGTGAAATTCTCAGATCATTTCCTATTAAAACACAAAAAGGTCAGAAAGCCATAGATTTATAGTTACATATGAAGTTTGGCAGCTCTGAGTATGGAATAGAAATAGGGAGCTGCCTTCTGTGAGTATTCCTTCCGTTGTCCCTAAAGATATCTTTCCGTATCTTTCAGAAACATTGCTTAGTGCTCTTTCCTGACAGGCAGGAGGCTCTGAGCAGAGCCCAGCTGAAATATAGGGCTTGAATCAGTGGACTGCAGCCTTCCTCCCATCAAGTGGTCACAGGTTTCCCCCATCAGTCTTTTTCTCTTTAAGTTCTTTATTATTTGTACATTGTGCTGGTTCAGAGGGTGCTTTGTCAAGCAAAACAAAGTCTACTGCTCGTAATATTTTCTATCCTCCCCTGCCTTTACAGCCCCCTTCTCTGTTATTGGCACAAGATCATGCCTTCAATGACTCGATGAAGAGGTCTTTATCTTAACATGCTTACATCCAAAGAAACCTCTCGCCCCAGAGTGAAGTTTTGCCTTCCCCACTTCAGTGGTAGTTGGCATCTATTTAAGTTAGTTGAGATTTTAATGTAGGCCACTACTAGCAGTAGGTCTCTTCAGTTGCCTTTGCCAGCTCAGTGCCACTTTGCTGGGTCCCTGAGTGTGCTTGCAGCTGTCCAAGAACCAGACCTATCCTATCTGCTGTGCTTGTGAACGGCTGTGGCTCCACAACCCTCGCTCTGCTCAGGGCAGATTTCACCATGAATTGAGTGAGCACAGTGAAAATGAGTGAATGTGAAGCTTTTCACACCGTGCAGTACAAATAGACACCATTCAGTTATTTCACAAAGTGGGGAGGATACGGTTCACAGATTAATACCCCTGAAGTTAGTGATTCAGGGGGCCAAATTCAGAGACACAGGGCTCATTGCAGGTGTGTTGGACTAGATGACCTCTGAAGGTCCCTTCCAACCCAAACTATTCTATGATTCTATGAAGCGTGGGGAAGCCAGCTGTGGGCAGCACCCCACTGTCTGCACCGCTACAGACATGGCCAGCCAGCAGCATCTGCAGGCAGGAGGAAGAGAAAAGCCACATAAGCACATGAGCCACCCTTCTCCTCCCCATACTGCTCTCAAGTCTCTGTGCAGAACACCCCAGTGCCCGCAGGAGTGGTAGGGTGCTGTGACTCAGCTCCCCTGGCGAAAGGCTGTTTTTGCGTAGATGGCGCAGCCTTGGTGTAAAGGGGTCAGGGCAGCTGCTGAGCCACACATGAGAAGTGGGGATGGATGTGGCTCTATGCAAATTTTAGGTGCCATGTTTCTGTGATCAGGAGTGGAGGGAAAGCCTAGAATATACCTAGTGGGAGGTGTGCCTGCCCATAGCAGGGTGTTGGAACTAGATGATCTTTAAGGTCCCTTCCAGCCTAAGCCTTCTGTTATTCTATGACTCTAAGTTAGCAAAGTGTTGCCACCAGCCTCAGGAGTTTTGGATCCCAAATCTGGCACAGCCGCTTTCCTTGCTCTGGGCTCCTCTTTATGGAAATCCTAAACTTGATTGCATTTTTATTTTCATATTTTGGGTAAATGAAGCACAAGTCAGTGATTTGCCCATATCTTTGAAAAAGTCACTTCTAAGCACTTCCTCCTTTATTTGATACAAATACTGATACGCAGATTGCTGGCTTTCTCTGAACTTGAGCTAGTAGCAGTAAAGACGAGCAGAGCAGCCGTCTCTCACTTCCTCTGGCTGCTGAAAGGAGCTATTTGCAAATGTGTGCTATGGGGAACAGAGTCACTTCCTTACCATGTTTGGCAAGAGAGATTGCACTAAACCCGGAAGAGCTCATCATTGTGCAGTTCAGGAAAATATTCTAAACATCTCTTTTGCCTTCCTGCCTTTTTTTTTTTTTTTTTTTTTTTTCCATTTTGGCAAAGGAAGATGCATGAACTTCTACATTATATTGTTTGGAAACAAAAAGCTGAGCTGCCTCAGACTTGTCTACAGTTTTATTTGACAAAGTAGGACTCTGCGGTTGAGCTGAATCTGGCTAAAATGAAGTGCAAGCTTCAGCAAGCACTCTCAGGGCACTCACTGAGGAAAGTGGTGGAACGACCAAAGCATCTCATGTGTCCCCATTTAAGTGAGGTTATACTACAATTGAGTAAAAAACCTGAGGATATTAAAGAAATTAAGCATTAAGCATGAAAGCAGTAAACACTGAGTGAAAGTCTGCTTTAAAAAAACTGTAGTTCTACCACTCTCTACATGAAATTGAAATTAAAATGCAGTCATTTTTCATTTTGAAGCAGGCTGTGCTGGATGTGTACTGCTAGCTGGAAATGAGTTTTAAATGCTATCAAAGCTGCTACTTATGGCATTTTTTTTGTGTCTCATAAAAGGTCAGTGTCTTGAAGAATTCAAATTAGACTCACACCATGGGAGCAGACTGCCTGTTAATGACTTTCTTGGTGTAAGAAGCACAAACAGTTGCACACAAACACCTAGGGGTCCAAGTCCCGTCACTGAGAGCGGAGTGCCTGTTTGGCACGGGAAGCTGGTGTGAGCCCCTGCACCCCATCCATCTTTGGGCATCTCGGTGTGAAAGGGCTCAGCAATGGCTCAGTCAGTGCAATCAGAGCCGAAACCCTTGTGTTTTGGGTTTGGCTGGCACCATGAACGAGTGGTGTAAGCCACATTGGGCCTCAGACCAAATTGTAAGGATCTAAGTAAGGCTGAAGAGTGCCAAGGGGGGCTGTAGGGTATGTCCCGCAGGCTGCTCCTTTTGTCCCAGCTTGGAATCTGCATGCCTCCTGCCACCCATGCATGCCTCCTGTCTCACAAGCAATGCCTCCAGCAAAGCATGATGCCAGCAAGCGTGGATCTTCAGGAAATCAGTGGGTTTGCTTTCAATGCACTTTTTCCTAGCAGAAAAACAAAGAAAAGAACAACCTGATAGCCATGTGCAGCTATCAAGTGTGTGCCCAAGACACATAACAGTTTTGTTCTGCTGTGCTGGGCTGTGTCGTGCCTCCGTTTGCACAACCCTGCAACTGCAGCAGGAAGGAAATCCACCCCTTTCCCAAGGACAGCCCCACATGTGTTGGGGCACTTTGTGTTTTTCCCTGTCACAGGGCTGAGGCTTGGGAGGGTGTGCCTGCTGTGTTACTCATTGCAGAATACTGGAGTAAATAAATCCTCCTCTATAGGACTGGTTATGCTCTCGTCCTCCTCTGTAGGCTGGTGGTGATCCCTTGCTGTGTGAGCAACCCTAGGGAGCAGGATACCTGGAAAGCAGTTACCCCTCCACTGCTGGTCACAGGCAGGGGTTCCATGCTTTACACTACCCTGACATACCACAGCACTGGGGATCAGGAAATTCCCTCTCTCTGGGAAATAAGTTTATCCAGCTTCTAGCAAGGAAACATTTCAGAGGCGATTATTGGCAAGAAAGAGTGATTCTTCATTAGTAGTAAGATTAGTAACAGCAACAACAGTAGCTGTTTAGTAGTAAGTAGTAGTTATTACTAGTATTATTAGTAGTAGTTGTTAGTAGTAAGAACAGTAGCAGCAACAACAATGGATTGCATTCATCATTCTCTGCACTGAAAAGCTTTTAGCATTGTCTGCCTGAGTTTTTACATAAACGGCTTCTGGAAAATTAGAGCTTATTGATATCCCTGGGATTCACCCCATTCCATGGGATTCAACGTGGGTTTAGGAACATCATCACTCCATGTCTGCACTTTATTTTGCGGGGTAAGTTTGGTGGTTCCCCATCTCTGCATATGCTCGTGGTCCTCCTCAGAGGCCATATGCAAATGTGCAGAGCCCCGGAGTCCTGCTTGAGCTAGAAAGCAAACATGTGCCTCTGGAAGGGACAGGACAGCCCAGCTACTGCCTGTATTTATCCTCTGCATCTCACCTGACATCACATGCCACCTCACCTCTTCCACCCTGATGCTGTCTGGTCTTCAGCCTCATCCAGTGCAACCTCTGCCTCTTAAATTCACACCCAGTTTCCCCTCCTGTTCCTGTTTTTGCTCATATTTTCTCCTCACTTCCTGTCATACTTCAGTGCTCCCCATGCTTGAGAGCAAAACCCCTGATAAACATCACTGGCATTTACTACCATGAGCACAAGACAGCTGAGGTTAACCATCAACCTTTGTTTGCATTCTATATGCACCAAGCAGTAGCATTTTCAGGGATGAAAGGTTAAAAGCAAAGACTTTGCAGAGCTGGAGGTGGCACCACCCAGTCCCACCATCACCTATGGGGTAGCTCAAAGACTGCTCCTTACCACCACACCCATGGAGGTTTTCTGGCGGCATTAGAGAGCAGGGAGATCCGGGAGCAGCAGGTACAGCCATGTGTTATTTGTGTTGGCTTTTGCCTTCAGTTTATCATATCAAATATTACTCATCTTATTGCCTGGTGGATTGATGGTCGCCCTGCGTGGCAGGTGGTGACTCTATGGCAATGCCTTGCATAGGGCAGTGCCATGGTGGCTCTCCCACCTAGAGGCCCATGGGTTTGGGGACCAAAGCAACCTGAGGGGACCATGGGAGGGAAAACCCTGCCAGGTGGAAGCTGCGACATCCACTGAGCACCTATCTGTGGCCTCTGAGTCATCTTTAAAGCAGCACCAGTGGACCCCACCATGCTCACGCAGCCATTTGCCCAGGCAGACATCACCACCCTCGCAGCATAGCCACGGGCCAAAGCCACCTTCCTAGCCCCAAGCAACAAACAGGGTGAAACAGAGGTGCTTCCAGGGAAGTGCAGCCAGACTAATGTCATTAAATATAGCCAGCAGGGTGAGTTTCTTCCTTGTCTGCTTGTCTCCTGTGCAGCAGAAGAGCTCTTAAACCAGTTGGCTGAAGCAGGCGGCAGTGTTTAAGGTGTTGCTCACTGAGGTGCCTGACAAAACTGGCAGAAACCACTCCAGGGTCCCTTAAATTACCCGTGACTCATTTGTCTATGAAGCCATGCCCCTTTCATGTTTATCATTTTTATTATTTTTCATACTGTCTGATACTGTATCAGTTCTTGTGTTTTATTAGACTTCCAGGTCAAGGGTTTTGAATTTGTTATTGTCTTGTGCAATAAAATTATGTGTGCCAGCTTGATAGCACAAAATCATAGAAACATAGAGGATTTCAATATTCCCTGCACCACTTGTAGTTAGTTCTCCAGATGTCTGAACACTTATAGTCAGTAGTGATTTCCTGCATTTATAAAGAACAGACTATATGCGTTGTTCTCCTAGCATGTCCAAAGTTCCATGTTCATGGCCTCTGACTTCATCATTTCATGACTTCCTCATGTTTGAACCCTTAAATTTAATCCTTAAACATTAGCTGGCTAAACTAGCATCTTTGTTTTATATTTTACTCTGTGTAACTCTGGAAAATAGGGATAGAAGGAGCTTTGAGAGGTTGTGAGGTAGAGTGAACTCCAGCCAAATATCTATTAAATTAAGATCAAATGTTAAGTGACTCTACAAGCTCACAGCATCCTGGGACAAGGATATCTGAAGACAGACTAGAGGTCAAGGACATTTGCTGATACGGGTACAGGCAATTGGGTTTGTGGCCTCAGGCAGGAGAAGGTACTGTTAGCTTCTCAGGTATATGATGTCTGTGGTGGATCTCCTCCACTCCTAACATCAGTCAAAAGAATGTCCCTGCCACTTGCAGCTAATTGATGGTCATTATGGGACTGCACAGATAAAAAATGATACTAATGCATCAGGTCAGAATGTTGAAATGCAAGTAACATATTTGTCCACCTTAATACTTTCAGTCTCTTAAATGCTGAAAATTGAAGAACTGCACAGTTGTCTTTGAGGCTGATGTACCCATAGTCATGGCAGAAGGGTACAGTCACACATAAAAAGATAGCAACACAAGTGAAGTTGTTATATGACTGAGTATTGCCTGCCCAGTGTAAATAATGCGAGTAGTCACCACCTTGCCAATACTCATCTCACTCCTTGGAGAAAAGGAATGACTGCAAACTGTAGCCAAGCATGTATTAAGAGAAGCACTGCATCCGTGATCTGGTATGATAGCTCTAGTCTAGTGACACACCTGGTAGAAGAGTAGGGAAATAGTTCATTACATGTTGTTCATATGGTATAAGTTGTTTATGGCTTCTGCTGCCCAGTGCTCATGCTATCATGCTCGTGCTAGTAAGTAACATAACTAGCACCTGCTAATTTCCTGCCCTCATGCCATGCGCTAAATTATCATGGAATCACAGAACAGTTTCACTTGCAAAGAGCTCTGCAGGTTATTTGCTCCAACACCTCATTCAAAGTAGGACCAAGCTTGCACTTAAAACAGGATGCTTTGAAGATCTCCAGTAATGGAGGTTCCCCAACCCCTCCATTTCCAGTGTTTGGCTATCCTAATTGTCATAACCTTTTTTCTAATATCTAACCAGTTGCAGCTTGTAGGTGGAAAGACTGGCTCCATCTTTATAACAACCTACTAAGGCTGGGTTAGCTCCAGGCTGGGCAAACCCAGTTGCTCTCTCCATCTTTCCTCTTATATCATGTGCTCCAGTCCCTAGCTGTTCTCCATTGGACTTGTTCCAGTATGTCAATGACCTTATTGTACTCAGGAGCCTCCCAAAACATTTTTCCAGCTGCAGTTTCCAACCCTCCATTGTTTTCAAACTTGTAAGAAGATCGAGAATGGTTAATCTATTTATTTAAAGGAAATAAAAGAAAAAGTCATATAAGGGGACAATCCCCAGGTCATCTCTGCATTTAGCATTAGACAGATGGCTCAGATTCCACCTGTGTCTCTGGAGGCAGATGTAGTTCAGATCTAAATAAGGAGCTGCTCAGCTGTGGCCATGTCAAATGCTGACCATATGTCTCAACTGCTGGTGTCAAGGGAAAGAGCGGAAAATAGAGCTTTTTAATCCTGACCAAGTGCCCTGGAAATCAAACCCAGAGCATCCTGTAGTGTCTTCCATTTTCTGTAGATCTCAACAGCACATGAAAATTTTCCATGGTCATCTGTCAGATAAGTGATTTCCAGCAAAGGATAAAAGTCACCATAGAATCATAGAATCATCTAGGTTGGAAAAGACCTTTAAGATTATCAAGTTTAACTGTTACCTGAGGACTGCCAAGTCCACCACTAAGCCATGTCACTGATGGCCTCATCTACATGGTTTTTGAATATTTCTGGGGATGGTGATTTCACCACTTTCCTAGGCAGCCTGTTCCAATGCCTGACAACCCTTTCAGTGGAGATGTTTTTCCTAATACCTAATCAAATCTCTCCTGGTGCAGCTTAAGGCTTGTCCTATTGCTTGTTACTTGAGAGAAGAGACTAGACAATTCCTTGCTTCATCCTCCTTTCAGGTAGTTGTAGAGAGTGATAAGGTCCCCCCTGAGCCTTCTCTTCTCCAGAGAAGAATACATAGCATCTCCTAATGGCTTGTTCTAGAGTAAAATCATCTTCATGAGAAACCACAGAGGTAGAGAAATGTCACCAGCCACTTGTAAGACAGAAAAGTTCACAGAGTGGTAAGGATGTAAGCAGTAGCCCACACAAAGGTGAGTACAAGAGGATTGGAGAGAGTGCAGCAGTTATATACATGCCTGGAATAATGGGAAAACAGGCTGGTCTTTAGAGGGAAATATTTCTCACTGTTGGGTGAATGGAGAGTCTCAGAACTATACTCACATGCCATTCTGCCTAAGAATTAGACAGCTGACCTCAGCTAACTTAAGTGCTGGGATCTTATCCTTAGCCCTTCCAATAGTGTCTGTCAAGACGCATAGGAGGGTCCCATTTCTAGTCATACTACACAGCCAACACATACTCATACAATCAGTACACAACAATAATGAACAATCATTATCACATCAGTATTGATGAGCTTCATACCAGCTTACTCCTTGAATACCACGCCAAGAAAAGTGAATGTTTACAAAGTACACAGTCATGGACAGCAAAATCTATGAAATATGCCCAGGTGTCTGGACAAAAGCACTGAAAAAATGTGCATTTGGAGTATCCCACTGACTTCTCAGATGGTTATCTTTGACAGAGAAGCTTTTTGGTGCTTATCTAAGTTCAGACTCCTTTAATGTACCTCAAGTTGGGCACTCAGCCATGTAGTATTGCCTTACTAGACAATAAGAAAATTTTATGTTGAGCTGTGAAAACATCTATAAATAAAAAAGCAATGGGCTAAACACACTGCTGCATACTGCTGCCACAAGTAGTTGCCAGCCGTTGTACCACAGACACAGTCATTATATCAGTGATGTCCTGGTGGTCTGAAAATAATTGTAGGCATGACTCAAGAAAAACAAGTTGCTTTTGTAGCTGGAGAAAACCAAAGGGCAGTGTATCCATCTGCTTGCCTTATGGCAGGCTCATCTTGCTATTTCTCATGAGTTGCGTAGTTTTGACTTCTACCTTCTGTAACACGCACCTCTCATTTTGCCCCTTGGCAGGGAGCTGACTATTCTGAGTCCTATGGTTCTCATTCAAGCAGCCACAGATTATGTATCAGCAAGTCTTGCTGAGTATGTGGGAGTAGGAGTCAAGGAGAATCCACTTCTCAGAGGGTGCAAATTACATGCTTAGCAGGCCATAGAAGGTGCAAAGCACATCCGACTGTGATGTTGTAGATTCAGCTACACTCCTTCCCGAAGGCTGCTGCCTCTCCTTCCCTGTGGAATGGAGCCCTGCGTCGTGGGAAGGGAGTGGCATGGCAAATCCAGGAAGAAACAGTCTAAAGCCAAGGGAACAAATAGCTGCTGAAACTGGAATTAGCATCTTGGTAGGAGGTTCGGAATAAATCTGTCAGACTTTCTTTCAGCTGTTTCAGAGAAGGACGTTAGATTTAACAATGAACCCAGCAGGTAGTATATAGGAACAACATGGACCGAAGTAGCAGCAACTCTTTTTTCTGACACTTATTATAAGTGCATTTACATAAGCATAATTATTTATCAAAGATTAGAGTCCTCAGATTCTTCAGTATTACAGTAATGACAGAGTGCTAGCTGACTGTTTAGCACTTTCAGAGAACAAAATAAGGAGGAAAGTGGAAACTCCCATTCCACTAATGTGGAAAGCTGCAGTAACACTGCAGGTGCATTGCCTTCACTGGGCTTCCAGCCTTGGTTACTGCTGGAAGGTTCCAGACCTCCTTGCAGCTTCCCTCCCACACCTGTCTGTTGAGCTGGTACATGTCTTCATGCAACTGCCCAGAGAGCTGGAGCAGGGAAATGCTCTTGCCAGAAAAGAAAATGGTTTTGAGTGGCAGTTTTTCATCTCAGCTGAGGTCCCTTTGTGCCCACACCAACAGCTCTGCCAGCTCAGTATTGGAAATGGCACTACAGCGAATGTAATTCAGTAGGGCTCGGGAGTGAGAGGAAGGAGAAGGCAGGACAACTTAAATTTAACCTGTCACTAAACGTGAAAGTGTGTCACAGAATGGGTGAAACCTGCTTGCCAAGCTGCTCCCAGGGACCAGAGCTGTAGCTGGTCTTCCTCTGGCATCACACCAGCTTCTGCTGGCATGTGCTCCAGTTCCGGTATTGGCGCGCTCCTTACATGCTGCTGCTCCACGGGGGATACTTGCCGCAGGGGGAGACTTTTGAAAGAAGGCAATGACTTCTGAATACTTTTCAGTTTGGACACCTCTGAACCTTTTCAGCAGAGCCACAAAGACCCACATAGCAGATTTAAGTGTCTGGTTTTCTAAAGCACCTTTTTAGTCAGGATTCCAGGTAGAAAACTGGCTCTGAGATGCCAAGCACAAGAACAAGTTCTTGTCAAGGAACTTTTGCCTGTCAGCTTGAAGGTCTTGGCTGCATTTCCTCTTTTGCTTCATTAAGTTTGTTCACAAATACTTCCCAGTATGCTAACTTGAGGTATTATGAAAGCCTGATGGCTAATGATTCATAAAAATGTATGATAAGGCTGCCTGTGTCTTATCAAACAAAGGGCAAAATACCCAACACAACTACCCAATCAAACAGAATGAATTTCTAACTACTTTGGAGACATTTATCCATAGGTTCTGCTAATGACAATAAAACTACTGGGGAAGTTTCAGGTAAAAACTCATCTAAAATGGAACTACACGACTAGTTTTTGTCAGAAGTAACACAATAATGTCATAGATTAACTGGGAATTTTGTTAACTGTGAACAAAGAGACAGAGAAATGGATCTGAAAATGTCCTGTCATATAGAAATGAGCTGAGTCTCTAACAAGTTGACCTGGGTACACAATGAATAAAGCCTATATGGAATTACCTACTGGATGAGCTGAGTTGATGCTTATTTCCCAAGCCATCATAATACCTACAGAGCCCGTAACAGCTGGTAGACTCCATAGGGTCTCCTTTTTCAAATTTGTCCCGGTCCCAACTTTTAAATGCCCAGTGCTGTAAGGAGGATTTTGCAGAACAACTAGAACTCCTACTGAAAACCAGGGTTTCAATGCATACAGGTGTTCAAACAAGCTGGATACTTTTGCAGATCTGTCCCTCCCTGTGCAAGTGAACTGATTTCTGAAAGCCTATGTAAACGTAATGGAAAAGATAGTCCAGGCACTCAGGGTAGTTTGCAGTCTAAACAAGAGAAGTGCCAATGTAATTAAAATTGAAATACAGTTGTTGATATTGTTAACAAGCTGAACATACTTTTTAATTCTGACATATGTACTAGTCCCCCCTCCCTTAATCCACCTCTGTGGATGCTCTGGGATCCCTTGCTTTCACAGGAGCTCTAGGGACTGTGCTTACAGACCAACACAAAGAAGCAGAGCATGAAGCACTGTAAATCAGGAAACATATGGGAATAAACTCAAGAACTGAAAGACAAAGAAGGAAAACCATATTCATAGTGGCAGTAGTGCTAGGCAAATGCTAAATGGGATATCTAATGGTATATGTTGCCCTATAAATGCTTCACATAACTATGAAGGTTTATAATTAGAAATTTTAAATTTAACAAACTGTGGGGCTTACATACATGTGCTCCTAAATGCAGCATTCACCCAACACACAGATCTATATGAAATAGCTTTACTAAAACAATTGCACACTGAAATAGCTTTAGTAAAACAATTGCACACGATCCAGAAAAAACAAGACCATCAGTTAGATCTTTCTTCAAGGGAGATCAGCCATGAACACATTTTAATGTTCTTTAAAGTTACTGGGAGAAAATCAGGACAGCAAGAGGTTAGTTACAGTAACAACCATTGATATTTGGTTCATTTGATGGGAGATTTATAAGATACATATTTTATAATGTTTTTACTAATACTGTTTGCCTAAAGTGGACTAGGTTTTTATGCTTCCACCCTGAAGTCGTAGGTTGTAAGCAACCAAATAGCATCCATACGTTTCAGTTTTCACAAGAGAAAACAACAAGGCATTGTCCTGTCCCAAACTTTATGTTCTAAATGATGGAAATTCTAGCTAATTCTAAGTACCTGCTGAAATTATATCAAGACTATAAATCAATGGACCATACTGCATGACAAAGCTGTACATTTGCATCGTACAAGCTCTACTGCTGCTCTAAATGACTGAATGTTTACTGTTAAGATAAACTAACCAGAGGACCAAGTAAAGGATAGGTGACAAAAATGAAAGGTAAAATGAAATGTTAAAAAGGCAGTTATTCTTTTCCAGTCCTATTATTTTGTTGCTGAGATGTGACTTCCTCTGTGAAACAAAATCACTGGTCACAACTGAGAAAAATATTATAAAGATGAGAATAATAAAACTACTGCCTATTCAAAACTTATTTTAATCCTTATATATTCGTGCCTGCTTTCTGAAGGTGGTAAAGTATGTATATTCTTGTCAATTAAACTAATGACTGAGTTGAAAGTGTGGGGTTTTTTTTCAAAACTCATCATTACCTTAAGGGATAATGCATGTATGATTGAATGTTTGAAAAGCAAAGAACAAGCACAGTAGGACCTAGAGGAAATAAAAGGTGTCACCTTATGTGTCTAAGTGTTGAGTTCGTAACTTTTATCTAGCTCCAGACAAACCTTAAGCTAGAAATTAAACTTTTCTCCAAGCAATGACAGCCTCAGGCTGCCTTCTTATTTTGGGGAGAGTGCTGCCAGTTGCTGACGGATGAGGAAAGGAAGGACTGCTCTTTAGCAGGTACCAGCCACCTCACCTGGGAGAGACAGGGATAGTGATGAGGAGCGGGGAGGGCAATTACTCCCATAGAAGGAATATTCCTTCTGCTTGTAAAGAAGGCTATCCGTGACAGCACTTTTCCTAACGGAGCTTGGTAATATCAGACAGTAAATGCTGTGTCAAGACTCAGGGTGGATATAAATTTCCACAGTTCTTTCAAGCTCCATTCGTGGAGCCATCCACTCCCTGCTTGTTTAGTCAAGCACTTGAAACATAACCCACAAAAGAAAGGGTGCAATAACAGGTTCTTGTTATAAGAGTATCTGCACCATCTATTTTAGGCTGACTTGGTGATCTAACTTCAGTGCAATTTGAAAGACCAAAATCAACAGGCAAGTTCCCTTTTAAAGTCAATAGAGATGTCTGCAGTAGCTAGCTGAACATTTCCTTGTCTGTTGAGATAAAACTGCAGCGTAGTTTAACACCAAAAATATTTGTCAGCTTGGTCAAATACGTAGTAATTCTTAAAATATTGCCAAAAATGGTATATACAAATTAACAGCCAGTTTTCATCCTCTATGTACATCATTTGCCTTAAGCATCACAGTATACACTCTAATAAATCAGATAAGGCAAAATTACAATGGAGATATTTTTTCATCTATCAAGTAGTGTAATGTTTGAATGTTCATAGGAGCTCAAGTATGTTTCTCTACTTCACTGGAAATACTGTTTTGCATATGAGGAAGCAATGTCTGCCTGTGATATGTCCCTTCTATGTAAGCGATAAACTCTGGACAAATTGTGCAGAATCTGCAATAATAGCCTCACTACTGTCAAAAACAAGCATAGAGGCTTGAAGGCATTGGCCAGTCCATTACCAGATTAAAATCTATACCCTGCCTCTATAGAAGCAGCAAACTGTAAGAACCCACTAACATGAAGACATAAAACAAAGGATAATTTCTCAGACTTCATTAAATCTATTGAAAGAATTCAGTGTATGCGGCTGAAACACAGCATGGTGGTCTAAATAACTCACATTTGCAAAGACCAAAGCACAGGACTTAATCACACAATAATTTGATTTATCTGAGCAGAGAAGAACTAGGGACTTAATCCTGTCAAATCTTTGTTTATCAGTGTAGCATTTACTCATGTGATTAGTTCCTCCAGTTACTGCCACCTTTACTCAGCCTGGAGCACTCCTGTACATAAATAGCCCTCCACACAGGAGTGGGCAAGATGTAAGCTGCTAGTGATTTCTTCATAATCATAAGCTTTTATTAGCTTGTTCTTTCTAGCTGGCCATTTTCTTTTACCACCAATAACATCTTAGAAACATTCCATGCCTGAAGACACATGTGATTAAGATAACCATAATGCAGCATTGATGTAAGCTATATTACTTCGCATAAAAATCAATAAAACAGCATTTTAAAACAGAAGTTAAGTACATCATGATTCTCCGGTTTCCTATCTGCCTTTTAATGCTGCATGCTCCTTTGGATATAGCTTTGTGTAAAGGATGATAGATGAGATGCTCCATCCCAGAAGAACCAGTGCTTCAGATAGTTCCCTCCTTACAGTCTCTGGGCCAGAGCAAGTAACACAAGCCAGCAAGTAACACAAATGATCTGCTGCTGTAAGTGACATGCCAGAGCTGGGAATGAGCGGATGGTCCTTTTCCTCGGCTCTCCTTAGTGGGGCTGCACAGAAGTGAGTTGCCAAAGGCAAGACTGTAACTGGAGCTTGCTGCTTCCCAGGATGTATCCTGCTGAAGTCATGGTCACCCTTCCCATTACCTCTCGTTCCACTTTGTCACCTGTACTGGAGCTGACTCCCACAAAGTCCTTCAGAAGTAACAGTGGTCTTGTCCACTGAGCAAGGCAGTGCTCAGGGCAGAAAAAACTAGATCAGCCAGTGCAAGCCTTATTCTCTTGGCATTTAAAAGCACACTCCATTTGGAAACTGCATCTTGTGCGTGTTATAAACTAAGGGGTCTCACATTAATTCAGGCCACTTTTGCATCCAGCCAAATCCTGACCAACAATAAAGCTGTCTCCTGTCCCTGCTGACTCTAATAGGAAGTGGCAAGGACTGGACTCTGCATGGAGATTTCACGTGTGTTTACCTTAGCATATATGCCAGCCCCACTACATACACTCTGTTAGCTTATGGCACTGCTGACAAGAAAGATGCACAGCACCTCCACATCCCTGCTGTGCAAGATAGGCATACGGAACTGGTATAAAATGTAACTGATTTTACTTGTAAAGCCTGACCTGCAGCTCACAGGTGGCATACTGAAATAATTTAAAGAGATCAATAATCTGCTATTAGATTGCAACTATTTATATGTGATATTGCTCTTTCTAAACCCCAGTGAATGATTTGCAATGGCTTCCCTTCTTTCTCTGTAACTGCAGCCTCCTCCTTTCTTTCTCCTTCCATATATATCCCTCATATATACTTGTCTGAGCACTCCTGGAGGATGACATGCATGAAAAAAAGATATACTGAGGCATAATTACACTGGTATAGCGAACAGAAAAGGCCTAGATGTTTCAAATGTCAGTAGATCTGAAGATGTGTGGGCAGGATTTACAACACTAGTATGTTGCCACTGGTAACTGACTGCATTTTTAACCTTCCCACTGCTGGCTAGCAGCCTGAAAGAGGATGAGCCTAGAGAGTTAGCACTAGAAATAAACAAGCTCGCTAAAAAACCCTAAAACTTATTGTTGTGAAGCTGAGACGAACAAGGGGGAGGACTGCATAAAGGTTAGGTAAGAGTACTTTCTTCCTGATGGGCAGCTTACACAGCACCTAACCCTTCCAGTTTGCTGACGTGCTGCTGCTGGGACCGGTTTTGGTCATTCCAGAAAGAGGGAAAAGAAAGAGTGAAGCTTTTACTTATGGTATTTTAAAGGCACAGGCATCCCAGGCAGAAGATATTTGATGGAGTCCCACTGTCAAAAAGTTGGCAGCGGCCTACTGCTGAGAATGAGTGATCTGGAGACACCAAGCAATCTGGCAGACTCTTAGACTGTAAAATGGAGTCAGACAATCTGAAGTAGGGAGTAGTTGCTGGCAGGGGTGGTACACCCACAATTTGGGTATAACAAGCAATGACTGAAAAGAAAGACCACGATTCCTGGGCACTCAATAGTGGTATTATTGGGGTGCTAACCCAGAGGGAGGTGAACAAATTTAGGGAAGGAAGCAGGAATCAGTGAAAAATAAGTATATGTAAGTGAAAGGATAGTGAGAAGAGAAAACCTTGAGATATGCAATTGCACTTCATATGTCCTGCAAAGAGGGCGGATACTCCCATTCCTTCTGAGAAGTTCTTGTTACAACAGTCCTAAGAGGCCCCATGAAAGCTAATATAAACTGGGGGGAGTTGCAAGGGACTAAAACTACACTATTATCCTTAATTAAGCGCTCAAATAAAAAATTGCCTGATGTGCAAGTGACCTAAACATCTAGAAAACTCACTGAAACCACACCAGCTCAGCACCTTGGCGTTTCATAAGGTGTTTACTTCAGCAAAGAGGGAAATTTCACAGAAAGCTGTGAGCATCCAGCTGCTCCGTTAGCATAATCCCTAAATATGCATTTAGGAGTCTTCCAGGCTACCAAAATGAAAACTCTGTCAAACCATTTCCAGTTTCAAAACATTGTGTGCTGTTTTGGTTTTGTTTTTCAGAGAGCACAAACTGTAGACAGATAGCCACAGCTATCTATCACAGGCTGTGCTGAAAACAAACTCTGTGCCTATCAGTTCACAAGGTCCAGATGAAAAGGATATAGAAGAGAACGGTGCTCATGCTCAGTGCATGTGATTAAACAGCTCTGTTTCATTTAAAGACCTTTCAGAGAATGCCAGACTGTTCCTAGTTTTAACCTTTAAAATGCAGCAGGGACTTTGAGAGCTACTCTGGCATTTCTCAGTGTAACCCACACCTCCTACACACAGCAAAGATGACTTTAACAAGCAGAGCACCAGGGAAGCATCAGTACGTGGGTATGTACAGCTTATGGGCCCCTATAAAATGGTGCATCTCTCCCAGAAAGGTTTTGCACCTGTATTCCTGGGGGCATTGCACTAACTCTTCATGCTGAGAAGTGGTTTCACTTATTATAGCTTCACTCATTTTCAGAGCTTCCCCTTCCCCCCTCCACTTAATGCTGGCAAGCCAAGTATCAAGAGCAAAGCAGACAGCAGATTTCTGTGTGTATCTCAGAGTGGCAATTAAAGTTGCCCAGAAAAAAAAATGAGATGAGAGAAACGTGAAGCTCTTCCTGGAAGTGATGTTCTCTGCACGATCCAAGCAAGCATCATCTGCTTTTGTAGTCGCAAGCTATGGAGACAAGACTGTCTGGGATCCATCTATCCTCTCCTAACATGTCAGAGTGGTAGAGTATAGCTCAGCCGCTAGCAGACTTCTTATTCCTAATTCATGCTGAAACAATATGGTGGGACCAAAATAATGGATGCCTTCATCAACACACTTCATTTCTTGTAATGCTTTGTTTGTTACTGCTAGGGAATGGTAATGTTTGTATAAAGCTCATAGCTTTCTCATGGAAGTAATTTTAATATGCCCGCTGTGATAACTCTTCACAGGACCTTCTAGCCTTTGACCTAATCTAAGGACAAGATTTTATGAAGACCTAGGCATCAGGCTCCCTAGCAAGAAAAGCCTTCACGTTCTGTGAAGTGTCCTTAATCTTGTAATTAGGTTCTTTAAGTAATGAATTTACACATGAGCTGGTTTGCCCCATTCCTGGGGTGCAAAGCAGCCCTAAAGCCGTCACTGAGCCTGGACTGGTAAGGTTCTGGCTAGTCTCTATTCCTGCATAGTACTGGTAGGGTTTAAGCATTTTACATTGCTTACCTCTGTGGCTGAAACTTCATAACTAAGGTGGTGGGAGACCTGAGTGGAAAAGTTAAAGTAAAAGATGCTCAGCTGCCCTGGGGACTGTCCTGGGGCTGCCCCTGGGAGCCCACCCGGTGACACTGCCAGTGGTGCACACCACTGGGTGACACAGTGGGTGACCTCCTCACGAGAACCCAAAATGGTGCACATAAACCCACTGAAGGGTGCTCAGCACGCTGAAGATGGCTTCCACTTGGCAACGTAGATGCTTCCACTTTGACAACTTAGATGTTCAGGGCCACATCCACTTTTCTGGCTGGGGATGTGACTGTGAAACGACCTCCTTTTCCTCGCCACTGGTTGCTCTCACACATTAAGAAAAAGACTGCAAAGAATTAACTTTTCTAGGGCAATTCTCTCTCGGTACTCCTCTCTGGTCTTTCTTTTCTTCAGTGAGGGCTCAGCTGCCTATGTCAACCCTAGAAACCAAACATAAGTTTTAGTAATAAACCAAATGGTGAGGATATGCTGAATCACTGGGGCATCGCATACATGCAAAGGCACAGCTGCATATAGGAAGTCTGGCAGCGTCAGTCATCTGGTGAGAAGGGGGAACAGGAGGTCACATTTTGAAGGCAAACCATAGTCTGTTGCAGCCTTGGGTATACTTCAGATACAACTCAGCCATGCTTGCTGTAGGCAGTCCCCATTCAGACAATTGTTTTTTCCAGACCTATGCCCAGGAGTCAGCTCTGTTCCTGCAGGAACAGATTTTTTCACTACACGCATCTTCATATCCCTAGTTTTATGTCAGGCACCAAGACACTACTGTAATACCTTAAAAAAATAATATTGATAAATTCCAAGCAGGTATTACTTTATAGAATCATAGAATCATAGAATAGTTAGGGTTGGAAAGGACCTTAAGATCATCTAGTTCCAACCCCCCTGCCATGGGCAGGGACACCTCACACTGAACCATGTCACCCAAGGCTCTGTCCAACCTGGCCCTGAACACCGCCAGCGATGGAGCATTCACAGCTTCCTTCGGCAGCCCATTCCAGTGCCTCACCACCCTTACAGTAAAGAGCTTCCTTATATCTAACCTGAACTTCCCCTGTTGAAGTTTTATCCCATTACCCCTTGTCCTATCGCTACAGTCCCTAATGAAGAGCACCTCCCCAGCATCCTTATAGGCCCCCTTCAGATACTGGAAGGCTGCTAGGAGGTCTCCATGCAGCCTTCTCTTCTCCAGGCTGAACAGCCCCAACTTTCTCAGCCTGTCTCCATACGGGAGGTGCTCCAGTCCCCTGATCATCCTCGTGGCCCTCCTCTGGACTTGTTCCAACATTTCCATGCCCTTCTTATGTTGAGGACACCAGAACCTTTGGCCAACTTTACTGGACATCAGGGTCTAAACTAGTGTCTGATTTTTATTTTCTGAATTTTATATGACCAGATCCATTGTAAGTGATGAAATAACATGTCATCCTTGAAATGACTTAGAGAAAGATTGTTTCTATTTTTCTACTTGGTTTACACCTTGATTTTCATTATAAATATAGAGTCTCAGAGAGGACCACAAAAGCCTCTAAGCTTGACCTAAAATAAGTTTTCATCTGTAGTGTTGTCCCACCAAATTATGACCCTTCAGAGTGGTAAGCAAGTCTTATGAGCTCTTTGCCAGAAAGCTGAAATTTCCATCCTTCAGAAAATAACATACCACATCAGACCTTGTGACATATTAATACTGACTACTATTCCCCCTGCACAGTGGGTCAGTGGTATTTCAAACAGTGCCCAGTCTAGAGGGAAGGATGAAGAATATCCTTCTGTTGGCTCAATTTTCTTACACAGGCCAGATGACATAGAGCAGGTGAGGTGAACCAAGATGCATGAAAAATTAATCCAACCAGTGATTTTTCAGATTATTATGTAGCTCCAAAATTATCTTGCATCAGAATCTAGCTGTGGAGAGGGCCTTAAAGAAAAAAGCTGCAAGTGATGGTTTGAAGAAATATTCTCCATTTCAAAACATTTTAAAATGCTATAGCTGAGTGATATAAACCATATCATATACAGTTGTATGTCAGACGGAAAGGAAGAACCATTATAGCAAATAAAACATAAAGTTACTATCTATGAAAATTTGTAAAATACATTAGGTGATATTTGAACCAACTGAAAGCCTGAATTTCATCCTTTTTGTCTAGAGAGAAGTAGATTTCAGCTAGTTCATCTGTCTTAATTTAGATACCTGAATGCTGCTGCTGCAGCTTCATATCACTAGAAGATCCTAGGGATAACTAAATTATTCATGGCAAATATTATAGAACATGCAAATGCATTCTGTCTTTTTTTTTTCTTTTTTTTGCTTGGTTTTTTTTTGCTGTTGGCTTTTTTTTTGCCATTTTCAAACACATCTCCAGTCAATTTGTAAGTGTCCTCAATATTAATCCACATTATGCAAACAAAAGGCACTGCAAATGTCTGTTCATGGAATATGTGATGTCAGCAGAGTCATAGGAGATTGTTTCCAGGCCCAAATTTCAAGTCCTCGACCACATGCTAAAGATAAAATTATTAAAATAACAATAGTGGGGAAAAGTTTCTTCATCACCAAGAAGCCTTTGGCCAGTGGAATGATGAACTTCTTTTTTTCAAGACAGTGTTTTAATTGGACCTTTTGGAAACATTTGGGGACTATTCAAATGCTAGAAATATATATAAATTACAGTAAATCCCCTGATTAATTTGCAAAATATTGGTGAAAGAAAAATCTATGTTAGGTAAAATATAAATCCAGAGCCATCAAAAAATCAGAGTACATAGGAATTCTGAATAAAGAAAAGAGAGACATTCACCCTTTACAGTCTCCCTCTGCTATTCTTTGCATATCAGGGCCTGAAACTGATGCTATAGATTTGACTCTGCTTTGCCATCAGTGTTCTCTTAGTGCTAGGGAGCAGTGGTTGGGGAATCTCCTCGTGGCCAATTTTCATTACATTGTATGAATCTCATCATGTCTGGCAGTTTTCATAAAGCCCAAGCTCCAGGAGACTGAAAAATCTCCTGAGAACCCCAGCTTTTGATTACCAGTTAAAAAGGAAAGTTGTAGTCCTCATGATTGCAGAAACAAGAGGAAAAAAATTATCTTTGCTGTGCTCCCAATATGCTGAAGGCTCATAAACCCAGAGGAAAATTAAACATTTCTCAGAACCCACTATGTTTGAGGGTTGTTTTTTTTTTTTTCCAAAGCAGGACGAAGAGGAAGTCAGAGAGAGGTCTGACATTTTCAAAACCTGGTAAAAGCAATACTGGAATTCAGGTCATTAACTTCAGCTGACAACAGGGGAAAAAGGGGCTCGTTCTTGTCATATGTCACAGAATTTTGAAACAGGTGTATGGTAAAGAGCAAAGCTTTTTAGAAAAATCATCAATTCACAGGGACAATAGGAAATTAATCTGTCAGACAGTGTACAAATACTGCATAAATGTTGTCTGGAATTGCCTTTCTCCAAATGAACAAAATAGCCCATTCTATTTACAATTTGGCTGCCTTGCCTGTTGAATTGAAAATGCACAAAGCTGGCACATCAGATGATCTCAGGGAAGGCAGCTCTGCCAAGACTGCCATAGGTTGCTTTGCACAGTCATCTTACTGTATATCGACGAATAAGCATGAGCTGCATTCTTTATTTCTTCACCCCCCGTTTAGTATCAGCCCCATGGAATTATTGCACTGAACACTGCATTATCTGCTCATTGTATTTTATATTATGCTTAGATTAGCCCACGGTTCCCTATTAATAAAACTGTGTTGTGCAGCAGCTGTACGTGGCAGTCATATATGATTACAATACACAATAGGAACTGCTCATTTCTACACTGTCTCTAGGGAAGTAAAGGGTTACTAGGGGAAGTGGTGTTTTATCACACATTCAGCATTGCACAAAAATAGCCTAGAAGACCAAAATGCTTGCATTAATGTCTCCACATTGCTGTAATTAATTTTAATACCACAAAGATCTATTTTGGATATTGTTTCACATATGCTTTCTGTCCAATGTATACATAGTTAACGATATCTGGGGAGGTGTATGAAAGAGAGAGAAAATCTTTTATTATATACTGAGAAAGGAAGAATTTTGTTCAGTAGTAGAGGGCAGAGCTACTCGCCATGTAGCCCCAGTGGAGCTGCCTCTCTGCTGGGGGGTGGGGAGGCAGCACACCAGACATCACCATAGAGCCTTCATCTCGTAGGGCTGGGATAATGTGGCTGCACAGCGTGTGAGATCAAAAACCATATGTGCCTGTTTCTGACGACCCTTTTTCAAAACCAGGTTTTGCGCTGTGGTTTGGGTTGCTTTTTTTTTTTTTTTTTTTCCTTTTTTTCTAGTCATTTTGCTCTGCTGAAAGTTTCTAGACTGACGGTGAAGAGACTGGTCTCGCTTATCAGCCACAGCCAACAAATAGCAGAGGCAGCCCCAAGTATTACAACTGATCCATTTGAGCGTTCATGTTTCACGCCATTAATTGCATTGCTGTAAAGTAGGTGTCAGATGTGACCACCTCAAAATTGCCTATGCCAAGCATGGTGAAGATCAGCCACAATTTTCTCTGAATATACACAACCAACCAAACAAGGAGCAAAGTAGGAGCTGATAGGCTCCAGCAACTCCTGAATTTAACTGGGAAGGATTACCTTCCAGATGATTTAGTATTTTATTCAGTCCTTAATGCCAGAAACAGAGCTCCTCTCAGTAGCAGTAGTAGCTTATTGCCGTATCTCTTGAAAACAGATCTAAGCCTCACCATCTCCTACCATGTGCCTGAGACCACCAGGCGCACCACAGACGGTGGTACCTGTTTGGCCAGCATGGTCTTCCAATCACTTCAGATTTGCAGTTCTAGTCAGAATCCTCATATTTTGTTACAGTTTTGATGAACCACGCTGGCTTACAGCATGCACATTCATTGACTTACACTGAGCTATGTGTATCTCATGCTTTGCCTCTCTCAGAAATACCTTGTTTTGATTTTCTTCCCATAGATGAATCCACCGTAAACCAGCGCTCGCTTCTACCCATTTGCGCACGTACAGTTCAGACTGTACGCTTCTGAATTTAGTCATGCTACATCCTGTGTTACCTGATTAAGATCAGTAGCTGGGAGTTGATTGTTTAATTGACTTTTCAGAAACTCAGCTAAAATTTTCCTATGTCTTTCCCATTACATATGGGGAATAAAATGAAAGCTTGAAACATTTACAAGTGCAAGAAATAGTTTTCATCAGCTTAATAGAACTCATCAGCTTAAATTACTGTGGAGGTCCTTATGCCACCAGGACTTCCCAAATTTTCCCATGGACTGCACCAAAACATCTCAGGTCTGAACCATAAGGTCTCATCAAACATTGGATTCTGCAAGTTTTCCACTGCTGGAGAGCTGGGGACTGTACCCGCAAACATGTGGTACCCCAGGGCTCCCTCTTCCAGCAGCATGCACCTCCACCAAACCTCCAAGCAGAGGAGCCCCACTGCCCTCACTAGTGTAAGCTCAAGGACAGAGCTTGTTGCAGCAGTCAGACGCTGCTAGGGAAAGGCGGTAGGACAAAACCCCAAATCTACGTGACCCCGCCAAGTCAGCAGCCTCAGCAAAACCCAGGCTTCCCCAGAGGGACTAATTTTACTTTATAGCAACTGCCTGAAATGAACACAGGCTCAATCCCTGAAGATAAAAACTAAGGCACTGCAGAAACATACTCACCACCCTCCTACAGGCTGACAGCATTTTCTTCTAGAATATTTACTTCAAAATGGAGTGAGTAATGGACAAAACCTACAAATACTAACGTCAGCTCCTACTGATCTCCCTGGATCACAGGTTTTACACACTGTCATTTGAGGAAAAATAACCAAAACGTGTCCCAGGCCTGAATATCCTCCGTAAACCAGTGTAGTGTTACTATTTGCATATAGGATTTATTATCATCTTCATTTTGTGAATTACCATGACATTTTTGCCCCAAATGGCCAGTTTTCAATTAGTAAAGAAACCATAGCTTTTTACTCTTTGATGCCAATTCTTAGTATCAAGTAGCTGTTGAGATTATAAAACTTTTCAAAACATGAATAACATTAGAGTAAAATGATACTTATTTGCATGGGACATCAACCACTAAAATAGCTTTAAGATACTAAAAAGCTTATGTTCAATCTTGGACTTAAAAATCAAGTAACATCTTCCTTTAAATACTAGATCAGCAGAACGAGATTTAATTATTAATTAAACCAATTATGGATTTATACAACCAAGGTTGAATCTGCAACAGCACAGGACTGTTATTACTACAGTACTATGCTATGGGCGGGGCAAAGCAACAAACGTAGCCCAATTTTTTGCCTTCATCCATCTCTATATGAAACATTAGAGAATAAATATTTGAAGTGATATACTCACATGGTAACAAATTATAAGGCATGCACTGTTTAACGGAAATAGTCTAAAAGCTAGCTTCGAGGATCAAAAAATTTATCTACTGGTGAGAGCACGTATTGAAAAAAATGAGACTGGTGATTGAGGTCTGAGTCATCTCCAAAGGTTTTATAGTATCCTGTGTCTCAGTACCGGCTCTTATGCTTCATATCCTTTGATACAGTTCTCCAAATAGAGGACATAAATACCATCCAGGTTTTAAAACATTTTATTTGCATATTAAAAAAATTGTGCATTCCAATAATTAAAATCATTTGAACAAAAAAAAAAAAAAAAAAAAAAAAAAATGGCACTCGATTAACTGCATTTTACAGCTCGCAGGACCTTGGTACAGCTTTGCATTTATTCGTGTGTTACTCTAGTTTACTGTAGTCCCACCCAAGTTCTTCTTTCATCAACATGCAAGCTCTTTCATGCCACCAGGACCAAAGCCAGACAGGCAGAGGGAAAGGCAGCGCCTTCATTCAGTGTCAGTAGTTCTCTCTATTCTTTTGATGTGAAAGGGGCAGTACAGTCATTTTAAACTTTATCCAACCTCTTTGCATCTTACAAAGTTAAACAGCTAAAAGAAGTAAAATAAGAAGGCAATGCTTGTGGAATGTACAGTGCATAATTTGGAAGGGCAGATTTCATTACGATTCCCCGGCTTGCTTCTCCTGTTCAATTGCTAAAAAAAAGGAAAAAAAGAAAAAGGAAAAGGAAATGAAGATCCAGAACCCGAACTGCATTCACATGACAATTCCTATCATTTGTAAAAATATCTTTATGTATCTATGTATCAAATTAGGACAGAAATAATTGTAAATTAAGCGCTACTAGGCGGTGGGTTCAGGCTTTCGCTGTCTGGCACATTAACAGCCATGTATCTTCCCTCCACGCCGCACCCCGGCCCCCCCGCCTGCCGCCCCTTTGTCTCCTCCCGCCTCCCAGCTTCCCTTCCTCCCTCCCTGCCCTACCCCGCAGCCTGCCCGCGCTCACTTTCTTTTGAAGGCAGCGGGTTTTTCTCTTGCGTCTCTGTCTTCTTCAATTTGGACTTGTCAAATTTCTCGATCTCGGCCATGTCTGGTTTGTCGGACATGCTGGCAGGTGACTCTGCGTACACGCGGGGGAACAGCCCGTTACCCCTGGCGAGGGCTCCCCGGTGCCCCCCTTCCCCGGTCCCCCCGGTGCCGCGCCCAAGGCAGGGAGCCGAGAGCTCAACGCATGCCGAAAAGGACACGCTCGTTCCCCGGCATATTTAAAAATAATAGTAGCAATTTTAAAGAGCGCTCATTTAATCCACCATCGGAGGCGGTGCAGCTGCCCGCCAGCCGCCGACGGCACCACCCCGTATTTGCGCGCTGCCGAGTACAATAGAGGGGCAGCGCCCGGCTCTGGCCGCGGGCTTAACTCCTTAAGGCACAACTAATTGCAAAATAAAGCTCAGCGACTGCAAAAAAACCCGGCTACCGACTACTCCTGCCGCCCCAGACAATAGCTCTTCTCCCCCCTTCACCCCAACAATAGCCCCCACGCCCTGTTCTGCCCGCGGTCCCCCCCTTCAGGGATACCGGGCAGGTCACCGTCCTGGCCGCGCTGGGGGTCCGGGGGGGGGGTATCGGGGTGGAAGGGGGGGTTGGGAAGGGGGAGGGTGAGAAGGGGGGGCGGCGGGACCCACCGGTGTCGCCGCGCGGTGATGCTCAGCCCCGCCACTCGCTGCTGCCGCCGCTCCGCACGCCGGTATAAAGAGCACTCGCTGGCGGGGCGGTTTTATCCCCGCGCCTATGCAAATGGAGGTGATGTCACCCGCTAACCATTTTGCCGCTTTCCGCCTTTTTCTCTCTCTCTCTCTCCAACCCCCTCCTCCCCGCCTTGCTTCCTTCCCCTCCCTCCAGGCCCCCAGCCCTGTTCCCCAAAGCGCACACTACATGCACTCACAGACACATATATCCGTAAAGCCGAAAATCGCCGCGGTCACGGACCAGCCTTCGGATGTGGTCCAGGCCCCGGCCCGCGGCAGCACCCCCGGGGCAGCCCGGGGGCGGGGAGGGGGGGGCCGCACGGGACCTGGCACTGACCCTGGCTCCCCGATCCTCGCCGCCCCTGGGCCGGTGAGAGGGCAAGGGGACAGGGGCAGCTCCCGGCATCTTCCGCAGCGGCGGCGGAGGGCTGTGCTCGGCGGGAGCAGTGCGGTGTTTTTGCTTCAGTGTGCCTCTCTCCCGGCTGAGCGATATCTGCTCGCTGATGCTGTTACTCAGATTTCCGCATTTAGACTGAAAAGACGAAACCTGCGTCCCCTCAGAGCTCCGGGACCTGCTCGTCTACCCCCGGCTTCTCCCTCCCCTTTCCTCGCTGCCTTTGCAGCCCTGCTGCAGGGAAGGAAAAAATCCCATTGCCGTCCTTCCAGCCCCGCTGCAAGGAAAGGATAAACCCCATTGCTATCCGTGCAACCCTCCTGCAGAGAAAAGGAGGACCTCCCCCTACCACCACCATTGTACTCCCCTTAGCCCCGGGCCGGGCCGTGCCTTGGTACTGGCCCAGCAGACAGCCAGACAATGGCTCCTCCGTCCGCCTACCGCCCGGCCCCGCTCCCCAGCGGCGGGTCCACCCCGGCGAGGCACCTCCCGCCCGGCCCTGGCTGACTGTGGCGGGGGAAGGAGGCCCGCTGCTGGGGCCGGGGGTTCCGGGCAGCGCCAGATCGGCCGCACCTCCGCATCGCCGGGCTCCAGATGTCCCCAGCAGCCCTTCGGGGAGCTCGAGTGGGCAGCACCATACAACAGTCGGCCCTAAAAGCAGTACATTTTGTCTAGATGGGCATTTGCTGTTAGGTAGGGAGGCCAGAAAAGCGGCTATGGCACGGGGGACTCCTGTGAGTGCGTTTATAGTATTGGGTAGTAAGCTGAATTATTCACGTGAGCGAAGTGAAAGACGCGGGGGGCTGTATCTGTGCGTGTGGCTGAATGCGAAGGAGTTGGGGAAATCTCTGTGCCTTTGTCTGGCAGCAGCTCTGGGAGAGAACGGAGGCACGCGTGCTTCCAAGGTGTGAGGTGGACAGGAGCCGGAGCATGAGAATTAATTTCAGCTGCTTTCTGGGACATCTGTAAGGAAACCGTGCAGTGTATTGCCCCTTGTTTCCTGCCCTCCGGCGGGGTATCTGCTGCGAGGGTGATTGCTGATGAATTAAAAGCCCTGAGTCAAACAGTATCAATACATGCAAGAAGAGCTGTAAATACATTTCAATAAATCCTTGGGGATGCTGCTTCCTCTGCTTCATGGCTGTCCTCTCCCCCTTCACTGGCCATTTTTCACAGCACTTCCAGAGATGTAATTTCAAAGGGATAAAATCTCGTCCCCATGGCAATCCCTGTAATACATGTTGTAGTGAACCAGGATTTCCAGTCAGCCCAGGGTCTTTCTAAAGCTGAGACCCTTCATGTTTAGAGGTGTGGTGTGCAAAGTCTGGTTTCCTCCTCTAGCCCACAAGCACCTCCAAAATGGAGATGAACAGAGTATTAATCACTGAGAGTGATGGTATGAGCTAAAAAGTATAACTGTGAGCTAGGGACTGTGAGACTGAAGGCCAAAGGAATCACTTAGGGAAGAAATGGCAAGGAATATACAACATAATTTCAGAATGTTTACAAATTTCCATCATAATGGCATTAGAAGCGTTCGCAAGGGATCTTCTGTGCTGGATGCCAGCCAACTCTGTTAGCTTTTGAGGAATTCTGTAAAATGGGTTTATGGCCTTGTACCGATCTGATGCTCTTAAACATTGAACCTCATGACTAATAATTGTGAAATTTCTCTGATGATCGGTTCATCAGTGTCCCCAATGACATTAAAGCCTTGAACTTTTCAGTTTTGACAAAGATTTTTTGCCTTTTAAGTGAGCACAAATTTAATACAAATATTCTTTAGTATTGTTCTCTGTGGCTGCTGCAGTTGCTCACTTGTATGTCTGAGCAAGTCAGTATTCCCCTGACCTCAGTGCAAGAAATGCATTTCTGAAGTTAAAAAAACAGTGAATGCTTGTGGGACTGGGGTCTGATCAATAGCAGTACTGCCTTCTTTTGCTTCTGTTCATTCTGGGATAGAGCGACAAAATGAGGGTGCTGCATTTTGGTGGCAGGACATAGGATAATTTCTGTAAAAGTAAATCCACTTTATAGCGTTTTGTATTAGTGGCATAGTTACAGAAATTGCTTATCTCCCTGTCCTTTTATGTTTGTTTCTGTTTGTTGCTATTTGGAGAATGCAATAAAGGTACGTGTTCATACAAGACTGCTCCATGTCAAGTAACCTCTGGGGCTAATTAGAGAGTTCAGGTTAGATTAGATATAGGGAAGAAGTTCTTTATTGTGAGGGTGGTGAGGCACTGGAGCAGGTTGCCCAGAGAAACTGTGGCTGCCCCATCCCTGGCAGTGTTCATGGACGGGCTGGACAGGGCTTTGAGCAACCTGGTCTAGTGGAAGGTGTCCCTGCCCATGGCAGAGAGGTCGGAACTGAATGTTCTTTAAGATCCCTTCCAACACAAACCATTCTGTGTTTCTATAACAAATTCCAAAGCACACTTGGATGGGGCAGAGCTGGCATCCTCAATAAATGTCCTAGGTCACATGGTGTGTGTTGATAGCTAGCTTAGGAATTCTTATTTTGGATATTGATGAGCTGCTCCTTCTTTTTCTTTTTCTTTTTTTTTTCTATTTTATTGCTTTAATGGGGTTTGTGTCAGCAGTTTCTTATTATGATTATTTTTAAAAAAATCAGTCAACGAATATTTAGTGGTGTAGTACCTCTAGACATGCACTCTCTCAGCCATTTGCATGTTAAAGAGCGCTTTTCAGCACATTGCTGATCCCATTTGCAAGAAGGAAATTGGCCCCTCTTTGCAGCTAACACCTTTGAGAGTTTGAATTAGAGTAAGGCTGCAAGTTCTTTCTTGCCTTCTAGGAAATTCACATAGTAGCATAGTAGGAAAGGTAGTAAATGGTAAACAATGGTTCTTGCATCTCATTTGTATGTCCATGTTTGAAGCCTTGTAAAAAACACAAACACTCCTTTTCCAGGTAAGTATGTACTGCTCCCGTTCGTGAAAATGTGGCAATAGAAGGCTTGCTCAAGGCCATGCAACAAGGGCTTAATCAGGTATTAACAGATGTCAGGGGAAATGTCTGTATCTCAAATTGACTTCAGTGGGCTTTTCCTTGAACTCTGTTTGATGAATGTTTTGAAACATGATCAGGAGCAAAAATCTTGTAACCTTATGCTAATTCTGCCACAGAGTCTATGCATTAATTATAAAAAAAAAAAAAAAAAAACAAAAAAACAAAAACAACAACCCAAAACAATTAAGGGAACATTAAATGTCTGTGTGATAAAACACCCAAGACTAATTCCCATCTGAGCTTATTATTCATAATGGGATCCCAGGCACTTCAGATGACTAGCAAGATAAAAATAAACTCTGTATGTAAATTTCTCCATCATATGGAAAATAAATTATAGGAAGAGAAGCCAAGTGATTGTTTTCCAGGTCTCAGTTTCACATGTGAAATCTTCTTTTCACATGCTTGACTGTGAGAGAGAATGCTTTCTCTCACTCTGTATACTGCTAGAGGAAACAGGAGCTGGCAGTGATCCTGACGAGATAATCCCTTTGGGTAGCTCCTTGCTGCACTGCTTCCCTGCCAGCAGCAGAAGGGTGTGATGGTGACATCAGGGTTTGGGTGTTCTGTTATTGAAATGCCAGAGCACAATATTTGTGGTGTGTCACATTCCACTGAATGCTATCGACAATTAAGAAAAGAAAGGGTAATTAATTAATGGAATAACAGGTTTAAGAAGAGAGCCTTCCCGTTTCCCCTCTGCTTAATTTCAGAAGAGGATTGCAAAATGCCTGTCTTAGCTGGACAAATACTGGCACTAATTGGCTTTACAAGTAACAGCATTTCCTTTTTAACTGTGCTTGACAAACGGAACTTTGCAGCAGGTCATGACTTAGAATGTAGTGCTTGTGGGAGAGGAGAAACCAGGTTGGAAAGCTCAGATTGCTGCACAGGAAGCTAAATACCCTCGAGTAGCAGATGCTTCTTTCCCACAGCAGTCTGCCTGACTCTGCTTTCCCTGCCTTCCCCATACCTGTAAACAATAAAGAGTGCTGAGCCTTTTTTTGCAATGTATGCGAAAAGCTGTGGCAAAGCAACAGTTTGAAAGCCAGGCTATTTGATGCTCTGAGTGGAAGGCTGCCTGCTTACAGTCAGTAACAAAGCAAACAAGATGAGAAGACCTTCAGCTGTAGTTTCCTTCTTTTGAGGAATGATAGGAATTTATAGTCATTATGTTCTGAAATTTTTAATAAATGGAGAAGAAGCAAGAGAAGTATGTTTCCAACTGTAAAAAAGATTTCTTTACCTTTGCAGGGAACCACCAAACTTCTAGTTATTTGTCTTGTGTGTTTCATGCAGGGGATATTTCACAAAGCGAACTGGAAAATGAACTGTAAGTGCCTGAATTATCTGTTTTGGCTGGAGATCCTTGCTGCCAAATACATGTGCAAACATTATGTTTAAAAGTTAACTCTTGAAACAGTGGTTAATATGCAAAGTACCTTGAGAGAGTCAAAAAGAATACATATGCACATGTCCTGCCTGAAGAAGGCATCTCTCTGCCAAATCTCACCTTGTCATCACCTTCTGTTTATGTGAGCAAAAACTAAGTTTGAAAGTGTGTAAGTGACAACATCAACATAATGCATCACAAATGCATGATGAAACATTTCTCCTACTGCAACTCAGCAACCTCTTGATCCTCCAATATTAGACTTCTCCTAAGTAAAACTGATAATTATATGGCAGCAGAGATTACAAACAGAAATCTCAGGCAAATGGAGAGGCTGGATTTTTACGTCATCATTGGATATGAGTTTCTTTCAATGCAAAGATAAAGCGAGATACATATTCAAAATAGTGTGGTCGCTATTCAACATACAAACAAGTTTATATGTACAAAAGACAAGGCAACTATTCTTATCGGAATTCCATTGAAAAAGGGATGACCAAAGTAAACATGCAGAATGAAACAAAGACTAATAGCATCAAACTGCCTAGGCTATTGTATGGGCTTTGGCAGTCCCTTTGGGGATTGCTAATCCACTTGATCATAAGAGAGATCCCAGACACAGGGAAATTCCCATCAGAGTACATCCCCAGGATGCCCATATTGCACACTGTACTCATGGACGAGTTTCAAAGCAACAAAATGTACCTGATGCCATTAACTAGGTACATTATGTCATTCCAACGGGATAGATCCTTCCCTCCAAAGCTGACATGATGTAACTTGACACAATGCAGAAGAGTAGCATAAGTCAGTATGCATGAATATACAGCAGAATTAATTTATTTAGCTTGGAAAATAGCACTACCCTTGAGACCACGCCTCTGCTATGTGCTCTGTAAATTGCCATCTTTGAGCTAGCTTTTAACTAGTGGCAACTGAGAACTCACTCCAGGTTTATTGCTTTGTGTTGATTTTCTTGGGTGGATTTTACCATTTGTGCTGCTAGCCCTATCTGAGGCATTCACTTTAAAACCGTCTTAAGCATATTTAGCTATCAAGTTCCTTTGTGTTTGCGGCTCCTCAAGCCCATACAAGTGCAACAATCTTTTGTCTCTTGTAAGATTGTAGGCAGGCAAGATTTTTCAAAGTTTCTGTGTGGGTTATCTGTCTATTCTATCTATTCATTTTTCTCCACTACTCCCTTCTTAATTCAATTTATTTTTAGGGGAAAAGAAAACCAAAGAACCAACCACGCGAAAAAAAAAAAAAAAAAAAAGAAAGAAAAAAAACCCCCAAAACTAAGCTTGTCACCCAACCAGATGTGGAAAGGGCTAGGGGGTTTGCTCAAAACCTGACTCACCTCCTTGATATTCAAGCTTTCACAAGGGTAAGGAGTGATGGAGTGGTGGGGGTAAAGAAAGCCAGTCATTTAAACTTTACTGACTGATGCTTTCTTCCAGTTTGTGGTTTGTTGCCAGTTTGTAAAGACCAAGGGAAAAGAGGTGCTTCTTGTGACTGCCACAGCCATGGATATTAGTTGCCTCTGGTGTGTGGTGGCAGGGACTAGGAGTCTGTGTGTGTCAGGATGGGGGTTGCCTTCTTGAGGATGAAAGGCACAGTTGAAGTGTGGAGGCTTCATTGCCCTACAAGTGTGTGTAACAATAAAGGTTGTCCTGGCACCCAAACAGCACCGGAAACTTCCAAGTCTTTTGCCCTCACATTTTTCTTTCAAGACGGAGGACAGTTACAGTATCTGAATGCAGACAGAGGTGGGGACTGGGAGGGGACATCTGCTGAAACAAGGTCACATGCACAGGATGCATGGGTTGAAGAGGACCCTGTGCTTTGTAGGCATTTTCGATTTTCCCAGGCATGTCTGTGTCTCACTTTTGCAAACAGTCTCACCTTGAGTAGTATTACTATCGGGGTGATTAAGGCATTAGGTGGGCAGGGGGCTCAGGAAAGCATCAGTTTGCCTATGGAAGTGTTCAGGTTATTGCATGCAAAAGGGTATGGACCAGTGCTAGAGGTGAAAGGTTGATAAAGCTTGTGTTTTATGTGTTTAGAGTATCAGGCTTAGAGAAATGCACCCACAGTGTTGCTCTCGGTAAAAAATAGTGGTAGGGACAGTTGGAGCAAAGTAAGTTTTCCCTCATAGGAAGAGGAGCCCTCAGAGTTACTCATTGTTTCTGGTGGTAGCAGGGTCTGTGGCATCTGCTCGCTCAAGTGTCACCTCTGTTACTCATTGTCAGTAGGTACAAGTTTGTTTATGTCTAGCAGAAACAAAAGCATTCCCTGGCATGTTTTAAGATTGGTAGGAAGTTACTGCACACGTGCACAGGAAAAACAACAACAGTAACACTAATGCATATTGACGTAGTGGGATTATTGCCAAAAGATGTCACTGCAGGCAGAGGTGTACAGCTACTTTGCACCTGAATGCAAACTATCACACAGGAGAAAGTGCGAAACCATGTAAGCTCCAATTTTTGTGTCCATGTGTGTTTTGCTACTGATATTAATACAGATGGGATTGAGTCCAACTTCCATTTATTGCAGTTATTTAATGTGCCTTAAACAGAATGGATGTGAAACTGGTGATGGTATCAAACTTCCCAAAGGCAGCACATATGTACTTAAATGCGTAGCCTCTTTATCTTCCTCTGGTTAATGTCCCGCGCTTGTAATTTTATTTCACAGCTGCCATCTTATTAATATCAGAATTATGGGATGAGAAAGAGAAGCAGCCCTGTAGATTGAACTAGATGTGAAAGTTGGTTATGTCTGCCCATAAATCACATAGGTGTGCAGACCCCATGCTGTTCAAATAGAGTTGTCCACTAGTAACGAACTGCTGCCACCAGTGGGCTGCGGTTTGTATCGACACACACTTCTAATGCTATGCATCTGCAATACTTGTAATAATAGCCAAAATATTCCAAGACTCCAGGTCTAAAATGAAGGCACTCCTGCACAGGACAGTAGGAGGGAGCCATGTACTAGATAAAACATTCATGCCTGCCTCTGCAATACACGCTGAGTGGAGATGCTACTCTCTTCATTTAGAAACACTCACAAATTTGGTAAGGGGTGATTTTCTCCCAGTAAACCTCACATCTGCTACAGTTAGTCTTCCCACACTGGTTTATTTGGCAGTCAGTTTTTCTCCTTCTTAGTAGCTGGTGCAGTGCTGTGGTTTTGACTTTCGGCCTGGGAATAATACTGATAAAGCCGATGTTTTCAGTTGCTGGTCAGAATGTTTACCCTGACCAAGGACTTTGTGAGTCTCATGCTCTGCCAGGGAGGAGGAGAAGCTGGGAGGAAGCAGAGACAGGACACCTGACCCAAACTAGCCAAAGAGGTATTCCATACCACAGCACGTCATGCCCAGGATGTAGAACTGAGAGTACCCGGAAGGGCTGGATCGCTGAGGGGTGGGGGCGAGGTACCGGTTGGTGAGCGGTTGTATTCTCTTCCTTGTTATTTCCTTTATCATTATTATTGGTGGTAGCAGTAGTGATTTGTGTTATACCTTAGTTATTAAACTGTTCTTATCTCAACCCGTGGGAGCTGCATTCTTTTGATTCTTCTCCCCGTCCCTCCAGAAGCGGAGGGAAGAAAGGGGGGGGGGGGGAAGTAGACTGCGTGGTTCTGATTTACGGCCTGGGCTTAAACCATGACAACTATACATTATATATTTTACATATTATATATTATATAGTATAGACTACTATATATTATATATTATATTGGTATGTTACATGCTATATGTTATAGCATAGTTTATAATGTATAATACATAAACTAGGATAAGCATATAAGATATATGATATAAAATATATGATATAATACATATGTTACATGTACTTTACATATTATATGCTACATATTATACATATACATAGTGTATAATCTGTAATGTATAATATATAACATAGATATACATATCCTGCAATATATATATGGTATACAACATAAACATGCAGCATAATGTAAGGTTACACTTTATAATGTAGTATAATGTTATAACACTATAGTGTATGTAATATTGTAATACCCTAGTTATATTGACTTCATGGTTTTACTTGTATTTCTTAGGCTGAAGTTGATTCAGAATAACATCTTTTACCCTGCAATAAAATATCCTACCCAGGCAGTTAATGTAGCATATCCAGTTTATGCACCACTAAAAAGAAAACAAAGCAGCAGAGCAATGGCAAATTGTTCCTGTTTGGACGGATTACTGACATGGGCAAAATTATTTAAGAGGAAAAATTCAGGCTCCCCAGCCAAAATGGATTTCCTGACAAGATTCATCATCCTGCACTGCATCCCTCCTGCGCACTGAGAGTTATAGTAAGTGCTGCCATTTGCATGACAGAGGTGAAGTCCCTGGCCTGCTCAGCTCTCCCATCTGCGTCCCAGGAGCATCCACCCTGCCACAAATTTGCACCCATTAAATGATGATACTGAATTGAAACATAGACCACACAGTGGGTTCATGCGTAAACTTAGTGTTCACATACAGTTTAATACTATCGGCATCAAAGCTGAAAAATCTCAAATTTGCTTCAAATTCTTCAAGGCAGTAAGGGACTAGGACTCTGTAAATGCGGAGAGTTTTTCTTGTTGAGTGAATAGTACTTTACACTGGCGTGAAGAGACTCCTGCTGATGCCTGGGCAGAGTCCTGGCAAGAGATACTTTGTTCTGTGTTTCCAACTGCAACACGCTGCCATGAGGAAGCCTCTGAGCATTAAGGGAATACTGTTAATAATTGGGTAGTATGCTCCTTTTTCTGAAATTCACAAATATATATATTCACGAAATATATATATTTTATTTTTTATATATATTCATGATATATATATTCACGAAATATATATATTCTGAAATTAATGAAAATTATATATCCTCTGCCAGAGTAATATGAAGTTATCAGAAACATAAGAGTGCAAGTCTATTTATAGCAGCAGAAGGATATTCTGGTGGCTGTCTGAATGAATCCATATAACATTTCAATGAGAAATAAAAGCTTTTGTTGGTGTTTGGTAGAATGTCTTTCTTCAGCCATACTACTGGGCACAGTTGCTTCACAATTGCTATGCCATCTATACTATATGTGCTCCATAAATAACTTTCTTTGGATTTGCTTTCTTTGCTGACAGCTGCTGTTTAGATATACTTGGAAAATAAGATAACTTATTTTGAAGGTGAAACAAACATTTTGAAGGCTAGTTTTGTCCATTTTAAAAAATAAACCCTAACAAAGCCAAAGACAAAACCCTGTCTTTTTTTTCTTTTTTTTTCCCCCCTACCTATTGAGAGAGAGAGAGAGCAAGGATTGTGATGGGAATCAGTCAAAGGGAAATGCTGAGGCTTTTCAGTTTCCTGTTCTTGGTGAGAATGAGGGACTCTACAGGGGAGAACCTGCAGTTAGAGGAAGGGCACTCACTTGTTATCAATTTACTTTGTAATAATTCAAGTCAGTAAGCCATCCCAAAAGCTTTGAAGTAGCACATCTGCTAGGAATCCACATAATCTCATTACAGTCGACTCCTGGGCCAATACGTTGGTGGGTAGACAGCACTACATACGTTTTATTTAATTGAAGGTTTGTATGTGTTCATTAGCTGAATTATAATTGGAGTTTTAACATATGCTCAAAAAATATTCTATGATGTGTTAGTATTGCTTCTGAAAAATATAAAGATGTTTCTTTCTAACACTTTGGAATACGAGGGCTGGTAGAGGAGAGGATAGAAGAGAATCAGTAACTATTTAAAAAACAACTGTGGGAGACTCTGAACTCAGATAATGAGGCAAAAATAGTGCCATGGATTAGAAACAGTAGAAAAACAGGTAGGAGGTAAATATTTGGGTCTGAGTACAGTAAGTGGTCAACGTGGGAGAATTGCAAGGATTCATACAAAGACCGCTGTATGAATGCTTCCACATCTATTATTGATGTGGGAACCCCAGCGTCCTTTGGAGTGAAGTATGAGGTTTTATATTCCTTCAGGAGAACAGAAGAACATAACTATATTTGCTTTATAACCTTTTTTTTGTGAGTCTTACTAAGCTTTTCTCCTTGATACTTTGTGACAAAAACTCCTGAAGTGAATTTTTGTGTGTATAAGAAATCTTTTTACCAACTGCAGATGCATGGCATGCCACTCTCATGGGAGATTCACTTTCGTTGCATGAGGGCAAGTGATAAACTGATATCCCCAGTTATTCTTTTTCCCCTCTGTGTCATTCATTTCCTTTATTACATCTTCCCTAGGATGCTTTTTCTTATCCTCTTCTGAGAGCAACCATGTGCACCCCAGTCAGGTTCCCTTCAGACAAACGTGTGTCGTGGCTTTTGAGACTGCCTCTCTTTCGGTATGGTTGTCGTATTTTCTAGGCAGAGAAGGAGGAGACCTTATCGCGGCCTTTCAGTACTTAAAATAGGCCTATAAGAAAGATGGAGAGAGCCTTTTTATCACGGCCTGTTGTGATAGGATGAGGTGTAATGGTTTTAAACTAAAAGAGGGCAGATTGAGGACAGTCAAGGCAGGCTGGATGTGGTTCTGGGCAACCTGATTTAGCTGAAGTTGTCACTGCTTGTTGCAGGATGCTTGGACTAGATGACCTTTGAAGGTCCCTTCCAACCCAAACTATTCTAAGATTCTAAGGGAGTGAAGCATGGTGACCACTCTTCAGTCACACCTGCATTGTCACCCAGGACTTGTGTAGTCAGTGATATACTACTATTGAATGCTTAGGCAGTTGTCTGAGATGAGAGCAAACGAGTCATTCATTTAATGGCATGATGAAGTTTTCAGATTTATTGCTTGTTATTGTATTGTTCGTAGGCTCCCGTGTATTGTTTCCCTTTTCTGAGCAGAGATCCTGAATGAGATGGGAAAAGGCAGCAAGTGGTATTTCTTGCTGCAGACTGTCAAAACCCCCATGTCTTCTTGCCTCACCTCACCTCGCCTTACCTCTCCTATCTTCCACTACTGAAGTGGAGGAACAGTTGAAACCAGTCCTCCCTCTTTGCATGCATTTGCTTTTTACCTGCCCTAAAATCATGTTTTTAATGGTAATGACTAGCAAACAAAATGCCATTAGGGAGAAAAGAAATACCATGAAATAGAGAGTGGGTAAGTGGGTATTTGCAGGGGGTACCATTTTGATATTTTTTTTGGAGCTTAACAGTTTGATTAGCCTTTTCCTTTAAATCTGGAACTAGACACAGACAAAGAAGTCACATGTGGGACTGCTGTTTTTATTTCAGCCACTGAATCTGTGAGTCTTCTTTCTGACATCCAAAGCCTCTTTTGAAATCGGAGAAAGATAACATGAAAAGTCAGCCAGCATAAGAGGTCATTTATTCTTATTAATGTGGGTAATTGCCCATGTACACCCAGCATCCATACTAAGTCACCTTGAATTTCATACTCTAAAAGTATCCACTATTTCTTTTACACAAGTGAAGATATACTATGGATAATATCTAAATTAGTATTCCATTAGCATTCACCTTTGTCCTGTAGTTTGGTGCCTGAATAGGTCAATTTTATGGCCATGTCCCTATTACTACCAGACTATAAGGAGGGCTGAGGGGGGGTTGATATCACTTGAAATGGGGGGATCAGACACTACTTTTGATACTTCTAGTCAAAACTGTCTTGGGGAAAGAAAGATACTGTATGTTTTAAACTAATGGACAAAGGAAAGAAATTAAAGGAGGTGCTGGTAATGGAGAAAGAATGACGTATACAGAGAGACAGATCAGCCTCCCTCAGAGAATGGATTAATTATTTTCTGACACAAATTTTTGGCCCAAGCATTTTTTTGTGCAAGAGTTCAAGAGACACCGTAAAACAACTTGGTATAAATGGGAATTTGGGATATTTTTTCTTTCAGTATTTTAATAACTTATATAAATCTGCCACTTTTCAAATTATGTATTAAAGTACTCTTGTGGTTTCTTAATATCAGTATTCCTCTGAGATTTTGCAAATACATCAGCAGCATTAGATGAATGAAATCCAGCCTGCTGTAATTCAGATGCCCAACATAGGCAATGCTTCACTGAGTATTGAGTATGCAGTCTGGAGAGCAGGGTTAAAAACCAAGTTTTCTTTGATGTCACTGCCACGCTTGTGCTGTCACTGCCTGTGATGGGCAGCTCAGGAAGCCTACAGGGGAAGATGCAATCTGCTTGTAATAATTTTTCCTGGTTTTGACTATGGAGGGACCTGAGACATTTCCCACCAGTGGTCCCTTCCCTACCCCTTCTGCTGTTGCTCAGGGGGATGCTAAGCACCTCTGTCCCCCACTCACTGTGTCCCCTGGCCTTTTTCAGAGCAGAGATGCAGCATGTGCTCTTTGCACTGTGGTTTCCAAAGATGTGGCAGCCTCTTTGGAATGGATGGTGGATGGACTTATTCAGCCCCTGTGGGGTTAAAATTTTACTCTAGACTCCCAGTAGCATCTTAAACCTGATGTACACCCCTCACCCACACCATGGTGGGGTGGAAAAATTGCGCAAACAAGCGTTAGGGCAAGGGGCAAGAAGGGGCCTGGCTTGAAATGACAGGATTTCCCATTTCTCAGATAATTGCTGTACCTCCTATGATATTTTCTCATGAGGTTGTTGGTCTTATTCCCTGCCACTCATTCACTTAGTTGGTGAGGCCTGTCTGCCTTGATATGGGGTGTGACAGAGCCACATAATAAGTACCCACATTCATGAAACAAAAACTTCTGAGCAAATGTGAGCGGCTAAGACTTAAGCCCCTCTTAAGAAATTTTAAGTTAAATAAGAAAACACCTTATGCCTTTGGGTGCCAAAAGGTAAACTGCGCCAAGGATTTAATCACATTAACTTAGACAGATGAAGATAGGAGTGGAGTTCAAGCTAAGGGAAGATTGTATTCAAAGAAATTTGACTTAAGATATTTATTAAGATATTTATTAAAAGTAATAACTTAGGCATAGGGGTTTTTTCAAAGAAATGGGGAAAAGATGAGAGAGGTCTCTGAAAAGCAGAAAAATTCAAAGACCATACCCCTTTTTGAATAGTGGAATACAAAAAAACTGCTGGATTATAGACTTGACAGCCTCAAACCTCAGAAGAATTAAATACCCAGAAGATAATGTTATGATAAATAACTGCCAATAATGGTTCAAGCCAAGCCAATTTCTTCCTTTGGATAAGGAGAAAGCAAAAGACGTGAAGTATCCTGACTCCACTAGGGGCCCTGAGACCACTCCTGTGGCATATTCTCATAAGAAAACTGAGGAAATACAGCCAGGATGGGAAACCCACATGAAATATGTCCACTAAAAGAAAGAATCAGCAATTTCTCGACTGAGGTGAGAGGTGTTTTAAGAGGCAGACTTTCATTAGCAGCTTGGAGGACACAGTCTTTGTCAAAAAAACAGGAGTGGCTTGGAAATCTTAGTCTTGCTTGAAGAAATAATGGACGCTCCTTGATTTCCCTAACTGCTGCGGGTGTGAGTCATCCCACCTAAAGTCAATTTGCAGCTGTAGGCCAGGCTTTTCTCGTGATAAGTGCAAAGGTTTGGGTGATTCATCCCATCTCAGAATAGAGACTGAGGATAAGGGAAGTGAATCACTCCCCAGAGTTTCCTCTCCTTGCCATCCCATTGACTGTAGAATAGTATAAAAAGACTACCTCACAGTAGCTCCTTACCTTTCAAATAGCTAATATTAGGTGACATGAATCCCATCTTTAGTAGCCACTTAATTATCAAATTCTCAGAGATATTTGGGTACTTAATTCCCTTTAAAGCAGCCACTAAGCAGATCTGATAATTTGACCTGGGGTCTGTTGATTGGGTGAGGCAACTCCTACATAGAATAGGTTATACAGGGATCTTAAGACTCTTGCCTGTTCCTGCATCTTGCAGGTAAACACTGGGTTCACTGAGGACTCTGGATATGGTAGGGAGGCAGGATCGTGTTATCATCTGATAGTTTTAGTTATTAGACTGTCATAAAGAAGTATGAAACTTAGGGTGTAAACCTGGGTCACAGTCTGTGCAGTATTAGAGTGGAAAAGAGTACATGTTGCACAAATAAATCAATGGAACTAATGCTGATTTCCTACCCCGAACATCCTCTTCCCATGTAGGCCACAATGATGTTAATGGAAGCCTTGCTTGTGAAATGAAGATCCTCAAGTTGTATCTTAATGGAAACAATACTTGAGTAGAAATACTTCTTAATGCATTATACCTGGTCATTTGCAGACATTCAGGAGGGATAGTGGCTATACTGATAATTCTGCCATTGAAGAATTATAAAGATAATTCTCGTTTTAGAATGAAAAGAAGAGGAAGAGCAGACCTTTCTGCATTAAGAGCCAGGAGAGACCTGTGCTACCCCACAGGATTTTTCTTGCAGCCTTTCAGTGCCAGCTCTGTTCCATTTTTCAAGTGTTGTTTTTTTTAAAAAAAAAAAAAACAACCAACTTTTCTGTCACATCTCATCTCTGAGGCCAATCTAGTCTAAACCTGCAGTACTCACAGAAGTGGAGTTGGATCTTGTGTTCATTTTCTATGGCTCTGAAATAAATACAACTTTTGGCCCCTTGCTATGGCACAGACATTGAGGTGCTGGAGCGTGTACAAAGAAGGGGGATGAAGCTGGTAAAGGGTCTGGATCACAAGTCCTATGAGGAACAGCTGAGGGATCTGGGGTTGTCTAGTCTGGAGAAGAGAAGGCTCAGGGGGGACCTTATCGCTCTATACAACTACCTGAAATGAGGTTGTAGAGAGGTAGTTGGTCTCTTCTCCTGAGTAACAAGCGATAGGACAAGAGGAAAAGGCCTCAAGTTGCACCAGGGAGGTTTAAATTGGATATTAGGAAAAATTTCTTCACTGAAAAGGATGTCAAGCATTGGAACAGGCTGCCCAGGGAAGTGGTTGTGTCACCATCCCTGTGGTTATTTAAAAGACACGTAGATGTGATGCTTAGGGACATGGTTTAGTGGTGGGCTTTGCAGATTGGATTTGATGATTTTAAAGATCTTTTCCAGCCTAAATGATTTTATGATTCCATGATTCTATGATTCCTGCTGATTGGCAGCACAGCTGAGCTCAGTGCACAGCCATACCCCCCGCCTGCTCTTGACTCTCTGAGCCCTTACACCTCTGTGACCACATCCATCAGTCACTCCTCAGTCCACTCACAGCAGCTTGCCATAGCAAGGGGCTTGTGTCCCACCACAATGTCATCCTGAAACCAGCAGGTCTTTCAGCAAAGACAAAGGACAAGTCTTAAGACTGATGCGTTGACTGTGATTTTAGGCATAAGCAGCTCCCTGAGTTGGGTCAAAGGATTGGCTTCTCCTCTCTGGATGGAGACTAAAATCGCAGTGTGGCAAGGCTCACCAAGACCACGAAACAGATTCCACTACTGATGTCCAAAGGTGGGACAAAATTTCTTTCCTCTTTTCGCAACGGAAAACTCTCTGTGGTGTCTGTCATGGCTCTGCTCCTCAGCGGAGGCACAAAACCCCCCCGATCGAGGAGGCACAGAGGTGTCTGCCATCCCCAGGGCACTGAAAAACCACAGGAGCAGCTGCTGCTGAGAAAAACTGGCTCAAAATGCTCCAGCATATAAACCTGTTTACTTTGTATTGTACTCATCATATGTATAAGGGAACAATCAAAAATGTGTACAGTCTGAATAAGGATCTTATTAAGAGATGCCAATAGTTAAGGCAGATGAAGCAACAGATATTTGCTTACATCTTTTCTTCCTTAATCCATGTTTTAAAGCTTACTCACAGCCTCTCAGAGGACAATAGATTGTCTCCTGTGTATTTTGCAGCATGGAGAATGAGGTGTTTGAAAGAAAGAGGAAATGAGTTGTTCCATTACAAAATACTTAAACCCTCTGTGCTGGTAGAATATGAAGGTAAATGCCTAAACATATTCCTGTATTTTTTCTATCCAGCTGTAGGGGGAAATTGCTCTCTCAGGCAGACAGCCTGCTGCCGGTGAGATCCTTGAACAGCTCCACTTCCTGATGAAAGTTGCAGTTAAAATTAGCACACCTGCACCACGGTGTTATCCAGGCAGTTCCTGCTGCAGGAAAAACCACAACAGATTAATATGTTGGAAAATGGCGTTTAATTCCTACCAGGGAAAATGTTAGCTTGATTCCCAGGGGAGGGTATGGAGCACATCATCTCACCCCAGTCCACTCACCCCTGTTTGAATATTAGGTGATGCTTTGTAAGGCTCTGTGAACTTCAGAACTTTTTTTAAGCAAAATGCTGTGTTCATTCCTGTTTTGTACAGTTATTGTAGGATCAATAGATATTTACTTCTCCTGAAAGGACCTTCTTTACATCTCGTCGTTCCTTGAGATATAAAGTGAATTCCCGCATTTACTTTAGAGGTCACAATATACCTTTTCCAGGCCAAGAAAAGCCAAAAGTTTCAGTATAACATACTACCACCATACCGTGCAGCTTTATCAGTGTATGCGTGTTCATGTATGTATATATGTGTGTTTTAGTGCAAAATAAAACAGTTTATCTTTTTTATGGATGCCACTCTTTGCCTGATCCCCCTTCTTTTCCAAGCCTTCTCACACATTCCTAACTGTCCCATTTTTCTGCATACCTGTCAGATTCTTCCTCTGCCCACAGAAAAATCTCTGGCATGTCTGTCACTGTGTTTATATAGTTGCCAGTGCAGCTGTTCTCACTTGCTTCTTAGTTTTCTAACAATAATACCAGACTGGATTTGAAATTAAAGTGATGATTAAAAACAGTAACAAACTTAAAAATACCAAGGTATGAAATACCAAACACAAATACTTTCATTTCTTTTAATTTCTAAGCAAAAAAGTGTTGCTTCCCTCCATTTCCTCTGCTTGCATGTCCCCTTCAGAATTGCAGCAGCCAGCAGCACTCCACTGAATTCTTTGTACATTCATTCACCACCTCTGCATGACCTTGTCACACTGAGCTTTGAGCAAGGCTGGGTGAGCTGCCATTTACCACTCCCCACATCCGTTTTGAGAAAGAAACTGAAAGGGAAATACAGAGCATAGAAGAACTCCCCCCTTCCAATTTAAGAATGTCATGCATACTGAGCCAAATAGTTCCTGAAATAGAAGCCATTAAAGATAGGGTTGGGATTTATTTTCTTTAAGCCAGTTGTTTAAACAGTCATCCAAAGTTAGTCACTCCAGGGTCCCTCTATGCAACCATAAAGGGAAATAATGCACCACCAAAGGCCAAAGACCCTAAGATTAAGGTAACTGTCTACAGCTGCTCAGATAAATCCTCTGTGCAAGTATATTTCTCACTGGTTACTATAATTGGAACCTAATTTATTCATTGAAATTAAGGGAGGAGCATCCCCCACTTGATACACAAGGGAAAAATGTAGTCCCTCTCTAATGCAGATGAGGGGCTACCAGAAATAAAATGGTTGATCTTTTGGCCAGTGTGGCCAGCGTGGCCAGCGTTCTCTGTGCCTTAATTTCTTAAGCAGAGCCCTATATGTGCATTTGCAAGGTGCAAAAGTACAAATGTGGTCCAAGCAGAATTCTTACTAAATTACATCATGACAGGTTAAGTGGATATGGGATTCATTGCCAATGGTGTTTTGCTTCCATTTGCTTGACTGTATTTACTCATTCCATTTGCCTGAAGGATTGCTCCCAGGGCTTTTAGGCTGCATATTTGAACTATATACTGTGTTTGTTGAACAGATGCCATAATTTTCAAAAGAAATTTTTTTGTGTTTTCTTCCCCTCCAACTGAAATTAAAAAAAAAGAGGAAAAAAAAAAAAAAAGGATTAATCTCAACATTAGATTTTTGACAAACCTATAGCAGCAATCTGCAGTTGCTTGAGGTTAAGCAGACACATGTTTCAAAACTGTTAGGTTTTGGGATTTTTTTTTTTTTTTAAGAATAGTTGTGGTTTTGTTGGTTTTGGGTTTTTTTTAGGAAATAATCCTGGCAGTAATTTGGATATTAAGTATGACGATGATCTGTAAAAGAACTTAACAATTTGCTTGACTTCAGTACATGATTAGTCTCACTGTCTATTCACATGTTAAATGTAATTATTAAGCATTTTGTTAAACATAGATATGCTGCCAGAAAGTGTCACTGTAATTAGATTGTTACAGCAATGCATATATGAAACTTGGAGCATAATTTCCCTTATTAGCATGATCATTATTAAGGGCATCTTCTTTCAAAGAGTATAATTGTTTTTTACAGGCTGTCTTTAGTAAAAACCAGCTTTTGAATAGAAAGAGAGAGTGCCTTTTACAGTGTTGATGATTAGTTAGGCTACTATATTTTTAGGGAAACACTGCACTCTGCAGGTGAAAACTCTTCCCCAATCTTGTAACACCCTGCAAAGGTCTTTGGAAAGAAACAGATTCTGTGTGGTGAGCAGTTAATGCTGTTTAAACAAGGAAGTGCATTATCTGCAGCATCCTTATAAACAGAAAAGTCTTCCTTCCCTTCCCCTTCCCCTTTCCCTTCCCCTTCCCTTCCCCTTTCCCTTCCCCTTTCCCTTCCCCTTCCCTTCCCCTTTCCCTTCCCCTTCCCTTCCCCTTCCCTTCCCCTTCCCCTTCCCTTCCCTTTCCCCTTCCCCTTCCCCTTCCCCTCCCTTTCCCCTTCCCCTTCCCCTCCCTTCCCTTTCCCCTTCCCTTCCCTTCCCTTCCCTTTCCCCTTCCCTTCCCTTCCCTTCCCTTCCCTTCCCTTCCCTTCCCTTCCCTTCCCTTCCCTTCCCTTCCCTCCCCTCCCCTCCCCTCCCCTCCCCTCCCCTTCCCTTCCCTTCCCTTTCCCCTTCCGTTTCCCCTTCCCTTCCATTTCCCCTTCCCTTCCGTTTCCCCTTCCGTTTCCCCTTCCTTTCCGTTTCCCCTTCCCTTCCCTTCCCTTCCATTTCCCTTTCCCTTCCGTTTCCCCTTCCGTTTCCCCTTCCCTTCCGTTTCCCCTTCCCTTCCCTTCCCTTCCCTTCCCTTCCCTTCCCTTCCCTTCCCTTCCCTTCCCTTCCCTTTCCCTTTCCCCTTCCCTTTCCCTTTCCCCTTCCCCTTCCCTTCCCCTTCCCCTTCCCCTTCCCTTCCCTTCCCCTTCCCCTTCCCTTCCCCTTCCCTTCCCTTCCCCTTCCCCTTCCCTTCCCTTCCCCTTCCCCTTCCCTTTCCCTTCCCCTTCCCCTTCCCTTCCCTTCTCCTTCCCTTCCCCTTCCCCTTCCCTTTCCCCTTCCCCTTCCCCTTCTCCTTCCCCTTCCCTTCTATGAAGACTATGAAACTATACAATAAGCACAGGCTGGCTATTCACATAAGCTACAGGCCTAAACAGAAATTCCATGTCAAATCTAAACGCCCTTTGCCATTTCCTGGTGCTAATCCCACAGACTGAATTTCCAGTTAGAAACAGGAGCAGTCAGTATGACTCAGCCCCAAGTCTTCACGCCTAAAGTGAGACCCTTGTCTTTTCACGCTCCCTCATCATTGCCTTGCAAGCATGTCATCTCTCTCTAGTCTCTGTTTTCTGATTTCTGGCCATTAGATGGCAATCGTGACCATCATGTGCTTCCTGGGTTCATTTCGTCTCATGGCCAGCATGCTTGTGTGCCAGGGGTCCTAAGGGAAGCTTTTCTTCTCTGCCTTTCTCATTTATAGCAGCAGTAGTTATGCAGACACTGGTTGTTAAACCTTGCCGTGATTAACATGGGAGAAAGGAATTGCTTCTGCCAATCCAACTCCTGGGCCCCAATGTACAGGTGGCAGTGGGAGGGCAGGATAACCCCTGTCGGGGAATGTATAACCCACCAGTCATGGGAATACCTGTCATTTCAAAGCAGAGCCTCTGCCTTTGAATTCTGGGGCCTGTCCTCTAGATGGCATTTCCCAGTGTTAAAATCTATCAGCGATCAGTTCACAGCCCTTTCCAGGAACACATCATCATGGAGAGGAGCACGCTTATACTTTTACAGCCTTAGACTCGTTAGGATTGGAAAAGGCCTTTAAGATCAAGTCCAGCTGTAAACTGGACACTGCCAAGTCCACCACAGCATCATCCATGTCTGTCAGAAACACCAGTGGCTCCAGAGGGTTAAGTCTGGCTATACATTCTCCTTAAGGGGCCCAAAGCAGGCTGAATAGCTTTTGGTCAGGTATGTATGTTCCTTGTGGCAACAAGCTGAAAAGCACTTTTATAACCCCATCATAAATATCTATTACCTTTGCTTCTCAAGCACCCTGTCCAGATGAATCTTAAGTGTCCATTTTGGAGAATCCACCACTTCCCTGAGGAGATACTTGCAACGGCTGATTGTTCTTGTGAAAAATCTTCCACTTGTGTCCAGTTAGATTCTCTACAGGAGTAAGCTGTGCCCATAAGTGTCTTGCTCTTGTGGCCCCAACACGGCATGACTAGTTGTCTATAATGCAGGGTCAGTCATCTCCAAAAAGCTTTTTGCTCTGTTATTTTGCCTGAACTGAGAATTACTGATAGCCTTTCACTGACTCCTAGCTTTCTTGCCTGGATTTCAGTACTGGTGTGATTCCAATATGTACCTTGCTCCTTCTCATGAAAGAAGGCTGGAGCCGCATGGTGTAACCTGCCCACCAAAGGGTTGAGCTACATGGTTCAGGTGAGGTTGGGGGTGGGAAAGTAGTCTGCTCCTGGAAGGCGTGATGGTGTTTGGTGAAATGGGATGTTTGAGGCATGGAAGGAAGATGGTGACTTGTGGCTTAGTAGCAATGTCACCAGGCACAAGGAGCAAAGCTGCAACTGCAAGGTCATTTCTAATTTTAGCATTTTTAAAATCTTGAAGGCTTAACCTCTACCTTCTAATTTTGTTTCTTTGTAATACTTTTAGGTGTGTATTTTTAGGCCAATACCATGAGGAGATGAGTCAGCTTTTATACTATTTCTAGAGGGAATTTCCCCTGACTGACTTTATGATTTCTTCTTACGGGAGTTTGTCACGTTAAAACATGAGTAAAATTAATGTTATTTGATCAGTAGCTAGTACATTTGAGGAAAATCACTACTATAACATATTGATGTATTTTGCATACTTCTGTTTTTGCCACTGATAGAGGATATATGTTGAAATCTGGAAACTTGGCAGTCGTCTTGTTGTGGAGCACTTCTGAGTTAGGGTGGCCCTTAATATGACATCCTTTTCTTCTACCGAGTGGCTGAGGGAGAGACCGGAATTCACAGAGCAGATAGATAGATAGTTAAAGCAGTCCTTCAAAGAGGGCAAAGCTCTAATTCTGGGGCAAGTAAAGCACAAGGCAGGCAAGTCAGAAGTAGTGATGTTTGCTAAACTGATATTTTACTTTCTTTTCTTAGATGTGAAGCTGTTTCTTTTTAATTGCCTGGACCAAGAGTGGTGTCCTTGTGAATCTCACTGTCTTTAAAAGCATGAGAAGTCAGTAAATACAGCATAGAAACAAGACATTTATTTACATGGCAATAGTAATATATTATCATTAAGGCCCAGAAATCATGAACTCACAGTTTTGTACATGAGAACTCCTTCTGCATGTTTCAAACTTATATTTTTTCCTAAGTTATTCATAAAAAGTCTGTTAAAACACAAAATCAAAATTCCATTTGCCTTTTTAACAGAAATGTTTATAAGAAAACCGCAAGTTATGATGCTGTACCAGTAGAGGGTACTGAAGAATATGCAGCAGACCCTGGGTTTTTTTAGGGCTAACACGAAAGTACTGGTGTGTCCAGAAAATGGCTTTCTCTGCATAGAACTTTCCATTACCTCTTTCATTACCTGATTTCTATCAGTGATGCTTATAGAAATAGATTTTACATTTTTTAGTGTCACAGGATGACATTAAGTAGCATGCATTATTGAACTGCCCTATAGCCATAATTAAAAAGAAGACATAAAAGAATCCACCACAAAAAGAACTTTCTGCCAGTCACAGGAGTGTGGATTTTGTGACAGAAGCCTGTAGAAATGTCTTGCTCTAGAAAGTCTCCCAGAGGGACAACATCTCCACTGAAAAGGGAATGAACTACTTTGACGTAAACATATTACTGATGTGTAAGCTACTGTAACTAATGGCATCACAGAGAAAATCCTGTTCAAGGATCTCCAATTCAATGGTCCGTTCTGGCCAATAGTTAAACAAAGATACACAGTATGTTAATTTTAAGTCATTTGGCTGCAAACATAAAAACAATGAAGGAAATAAAAATTGGATCTCTTTGCAGATTGCAACTGTAGTGATAACTGCTGGGGAATTTTCTTTTTCTACCAGGTACCAGTAGTGAAACCTCCCAGCAAACTTTAGTCAGAAAGTTTCTGATTTCTCAAGCTTTCATTAAGCATCACCAGAACTAAAGACAGAAAGAGTATGTAAATAATTATATTAGCAATTTCTACCACCTCTTTAATAGCAAGGAAATGAAAATTAAATTTTCATGAAACTACTTGTGCAAACTCCCTGAATCTGGAAGAGTTAATTGCGTTGTTGAAACAGGCTTTTTGTTATACTTAAATGGATGGTGAAAATAGGCAGTGACAATGCCGGAGTTTTGACAAATCCTTCTACTGACAATGTTTAGAAAAAAGTCTCGATGTTGTAGATGTGACACGTGAACTTTTAAAAACTAAATTATCTCACATTCTCGCATCAAACTGAAATTTTATTTTAAAATCATTCCTCAATTTTGTTGCTAAAAGTTTTGTAAAGGTTGGATTTCTAATTAAGCAGTTAAATAATATATTCTTTCATTAAAATTTGTTCCCCCTCTCCCCCCCCATTTTTCAGTTTTAAAAAGTTTCAAGATTTGACAATTTTTCTATATTTGGTATTTGTTTTTTTGTATAATTGCTTAATGTGTCAGGGTTTTTTTTTATTTTTTTATTTTTTTTTTCTGCAAAGTAGAAGCCTGTTTCCACACTGCTCAAGCTACAAGGAGCAAAACTGCAGTAAAACCACTTTATTAACTCTTTTAACAAATTTTCAGGTGTTGGATAAATTTAAGTCCCAATTGCATGACTTTAATTATACATGGCTGAGAGAAGTGTGGATTTAGTGCCTTATTTCCTCACTCTTAAATTACTTTCAAAATTATCATTTCTTTTCTAATCTCAATTTAATTTTCTTGGTGCAATCTGGTTCAGATTTTCCAGGAAGCTTTTGGGAAGTAGGAAACTTCAAAAATCTCTTTCCTTATGAATAGTTTGGGAATGAACCACAGATGATGGAAATGGAAGGAGAACACCCTATGTAATATAGGGATCTGAAGCAGGTAGCGAGGTAGCAGCAGGAATATTCACACTCACTGGTTTTAAGATCAAGTGTAGCTGACCAAACTCTCAGGCTCCCCTTTTAGTCAATAGAGATGGTCATGTTCCCAAACATCAGGGCCTAACCCTTGTCTCTTTCTGACTGCAAAGGAGCCAACACAGCCAACGTTGCATTGTTTGGGGTTTTAAGCATTTACAGTGCCACGTGAGAATATTTTCTGCTTGTGAAAAAGAGATTAATGAGCTAATTATTCTAATTAGCACAAAACTAAAGCACCCCTTGAAGTGTAATAGTTTAGCAGCAGTCTATGTTATATGGATTATTTAATTCCAATAGTTTCTGAAAGCACATACCCGTAACTTTATCTCAGCTAATCTAGTTGTGCCTCTGCTTTTCACTAAGTTCAAAGAAGACAAGCATAAAGAAGTTGATTTTATATGGAAATTATTTTTTCTTTTCTTAAATTCAGCTTTGAAGTCCATAAGGTTATCATCAAGAAAGGAGAAAAAGAAAGGTTATTTTAACAAATATTAATTACTTCTTTGGGGAAGATAGAAATGTCTCCTTTATGAGAGAAATGTATTCCTCTAACACAATTAACATTCTAAGGAGCAAACTCATGTCTGTTGATGAAGCCCCTAAGTGCTTCCTTGTGTGCTTCCTCTGTATTTCTTGTCTATTATTAAATACCTCTATTTCTATTACTTTAAATAAATGATACATAGCTGATAATATGAGCCCTGAAAAGTCTGGACTTCAACCACTGCTTTTGTGCCTTCAGGGAATTAAATAGAAGAAAGTATAAATCCAGTTTCCATTAGACAGGAAAACATACTGAAGGACAAGCAGGGAGTAGCGTACTTTGTTGGACAGGAAAATATTTGATATAAAATTATCACACTTCTCATAAAAATCAGGCCAAAGCTTTATAGTTTCTGACTCTTCCAAGCTTCTGCAGTCTTTTCAATACAGAACTACTTTCCAGTGAAATTGCAGCTACTTTCACTATTCAGATAATTTCTGCATGCTAATAAAGCAGTTTCTAAGGAGAAGGTTGATTTTCCTCTTCCATCACTGAATAAAGTCTGTATAAAATATGCTGTACTAACTTCTATTTTCTATGAGCCCTGCTGTTACTAGACTTTGCCAGAAAAGGTCCTTTGCCTCACTCACCTCCCAAGCCCTTTCCACCAGGCACAGCAGGATGCCTTTTTTTCCACGCTAAAGTGAAGCTCAGTGCTTTCCCTGTTGGTCACCTCTGGCTCTTGGTGTCCTGTGCAGTGTGTATGATGTAGGGAGTGTTTTGTGTGGCCATGGATGCAGAACCAGAGACTGTGCCAGGCAGGGGTATTATAAATGTTGAACTATTAAAAGGGAAAATAGAACATATTGTTGAAACCTCACCCAGGCATGCAGGTCTGCATTCCCTATGCTCTAACCTTGTTAATGTTGTGGTATTGCATAGATGAAATCATTTGTCAGTCATGGGACGCTTGCGTTAACATTTGCATACAGCCATTTTGAGAAATCAGGAATTGCAGAGGCACATTCAGAAGCATTCTCTTTGAAGCTCAGTTGCACTAAATAATTTAAGTTATTAGGCTGGAAGGTTGCTTGCTTTATGTGATGAAGGTGGCTGTAAAAACAAGTTACAACTGCTGGCCTCACTAAGAAGTCCTTCAGCAAGCTGGGATCACTTGTTATGTGAACAAAAGTATCTGAAGGGAGAGAATGCTGTTGGCAAGATTACAATATATATATTAATAATATACATTCTTATTACTATCATTATATGATATTTATTATTTATTTCACCTAAAATTTTGATTTTCAGTTTAGAGGCATTATTTGAGGGTTTAAGACTGTGCTCTCCACTCCAAAAGCACTGTAGTGGTTTGGATAAATGCTGTGGACCATCCAGGAATTTTTGGTGGGAATATTATGAAGTTTATTGTGGGATTTGCCAAGATACACTAGATTACAAAGATTTTTTAATCAATCTACTTACCTGTTATCGCCATCTTTTCACAAATAGCTGAGATAGTTTCCATCAAACATTAGCTTTTCTAGAGAGTTATTGACTAAAATAGTCTCTGTGAGTAGAAAATGCCAAGAAATTTGAAGAGTAGCTGAGGATGGATGAAACCACTGGGATCGTCTATTCCAATCCCCTATGCTCAGCACAGTATCAGCTATGGCAAGTTGCTCAGGATTGTGTCCTTATCTTCAAAGATAGATATTACACAACCTGTTTCACCTTTTTTTTTTTTTTCTTCTGAAGACAAGAGTTGTGGTCCTGCTTTTTGATTTGTTCCTTCCACTCAGGATCCTGATATCCATCATCTCATGGTCACTGCAGTCAAGGTTGCCTCTGACCTTCACTTCCTTGACTAGTTCTTCCTTGTTTGTATGAGATCCAGAAAGTGCCTCCCCTTGTCAGCTCTTCAATCATCTGTGTCAGGAAGTTGTCATCAGTGCACTCCAGAAACAACCTGGATTGCTTGTGCCCCACAGCATGTGTCAGGGTGGTCAAAGCCCCCAGTGAGGACCAGGATGTGCAAATGTGAGTCGCCTTCCAGCTGTCTGAAGAAGTCCATATCTATTTCTGCTTCCTTGATCAAATGGTCTGCAGCAGACACCCACAATGCTGTCACTCATGTTGATCTGCCAGGTCTCAGCTGGCTGATCAACTTTTCTTACACACAGAATAACTCCACCACCTCATTATCATCCTGGCCTGCCCTCCCAAAAAGCCTGTATTGCAGATCACAGCATTCTAGTTGTATGAGTCGACCCCCCTCTCACATCTTTATGATCCTGATGAGGCTGTAGCCCTGCAACTGCGCACAGAGCTCTAATTCCTCCTTTTGTTCCCCATGCTTTGGGCATTAGTGTACGGCACTTCAGAAAGGCATCCACATGTGATTTCCAGAACGGTGTGAGAGCTTCCACCATCATTCTGTCCTTTTGGCACTTCCTTAATCGTGTGCATACACCTGAGGTAGACCTCCTTAAATCCTGTTCTGTTGCTTTCAAAGTCTTAAAAAAAACAAACAAACAAACAAACAAAAAAACGGAGGGAGAAAACTCATGCATTATCCCTGTCACAGTAAAATACTGCTTATTTTCACCAAGATCCAGCACCTGTAAACCAGGCAGCTTATGAAAAGCATAATGAGAAACTTCAGTTTATGACTGGAGAAATCTAAATATTTCACATTAGGTGGAAATATAAAATTGGTACCATCCAGAACTTGGCTAAGGGTGTTAAACGGCAAATTCAAACATAATATCCTCTAAATACCTTCAATTTTCTTTCGTCAGTGAAGAAAAGCACTGTTTGAACTTGACGGTTTTATCAAAGATGTAGCATTGAGTTTTCAGCAAAGATATATCATTGCTGGGTTCATCTTCTGGTAAGAGCATATTATTTATGCCAGGTCTGTATCTGTTTTTGTCTGATTTCCTACTAATAGCACTGTTGTTGCTATCCTTTGATAAAGGTGATATTCTGCTGCCAGAAAAAAGAAATGTTAGCTTAGTGAAATACCGACATCAACATGCTTGATAAATAGGCTCCAAAACTGCAGATAGGAAGATTTTTAAGATTTCTGAAGGGCTTTAGCTGTTCATTATAAAGTCCTTGACCATCAAAACTCTTAAATACAGCTACTGGAGGGAAGCTGGTTACAGGAGTAACTTGTGCTGTTTAACACCAGGTTGAACAGGGCTTTGAGCAACCTGGTCTAGTGGAAGGTGTCCCTGCCCATGGCAGGGGGGTTGGAACTGGATGATCTTTAAGGTCCCTTCCAACCCAAACCATTCTGTGATGCTGTGATATACCTGGGACCACATATTTCTTCTGTGATGAGTCAAAGAAGCTGTCCATGAGACAGAGTAAAATTTCACCTCAGGCTGTATCTTTTGTTGAGTAACTAAATTCAAGAGGAGTAGGCTTTAGTGGATAAAGCCAGCTGGGAGTGTAGTTGGACAGAGGCTACAATGCTGCCTGTGTCCTGGGTGCTGGGGAGCACCTTGGAGAGCTCCCAGCATCACCCCACCACCATACCCCAGGCCCAGGTTCTCTTGAAGAGCCTCTAAGGAGGCTCTTCACATAGAGGTATGGTTGCAAGGCATGGAAGAAGCAAGCTCTGTGAGGGAAGGACTGGGGTTTTAGAGGAGATTGTTTATTTTGAAGTGTTTTGAGGTTTGTTGTTTCTTTTTTTTTTTTTCCTTCAGGGATTATTGTAAAGCTGATTCTCCTACAAATAGTTCTGCCACAGTTTAAGAGCTGAAAGAAATGTTGCTGATGGCGAATGTGCAATTATTTCTCAAATTCAGAGCAGTTGAAGGAAATACAAACCCAGCTGTTATTTTACATAAATGGTTTTCATCAGCCAGTAATTCCCTAGGATTTGCTAAGTTAGCAAAAGATTCATCTTCGCTTTCCACAATTTTCTTGTATAAGTCATGAGGCATTTCAATTGCTTTAGAGAGTGGTTCCTGTGTAGATTTATTTTCATCTGCTTGTTCAGGTCCTGAAAAGAGTATTTTTAAACTTTCTTTTTGTGGTTATCTGAGAGTTTCAGTTCAGGAACATCTCCATGCCCTCCTTTCAGGTGATGCATACCACAGCCAAGACTGATAGAGGAATTGTTCATTACAATGTTATGTGGTGACATTCTGGATAACTAGGCCCCAGCCAGAATTTTGGAAATATCAAAGTACAATTCATAACAGACTTGTGACTGAGGCAATCAAGTTTTCTTTAAAAAAAGAGAATTTGATTTTTCTGTTAACAGGTACTTAGCACTAGCTTCAGAAAAGTCATATCATAAATACACATATTTGTGGACTGAGATTCTAAAACATTTGCACACCTCAGTTTTGCTGCTATTCCGTGGAAACAATTTAAGCAGAGAGGCCAGCAATTGAATTTGAATTCATGGAGAGTCTTTGCAGAACAAGGGTTGATCTGGCTTTTCACTGCTACTGTAGAGAAATTGGCTGCCTCTCTAAATAAATACCAACAGCATAAACAATAGAGACGACTTAACAGAATAGAATTTATTGCTAATGGAAGATGAAAATGCTAGAAATCTTTAAACTCTCTGACAGGCTGATCTGACTTTTTTTACTTCTACATGTTTGCATATGGGAGTGTGTTTGCATTGATATTGCAATGTCCCAAGTCCAGCTGAAGACAGGAAAAAGGCTCTCATTGAATGTGCCACATCAGGCTTGTAGCACCAGCATTTAAGCATCTTTATTTCCCTGGTCCGCTCTGTTCTCTTCCTTCTTCTGGATTGAAGATTCAGTATCATAGAAAGAGACATGTACCAGTCTCAAAACTACAGTAATATTTTTGAAGCACAATAATATTTATGAGGACAAACAAAGCAAAAAAAAAAATAGTTAGGAAATGTTAAAGAACATTATTATACAAAATAGTACATGTGTATGGTTAGAAAGAAGCTATTAAAATGTTGCAGAGAAGATTCAGATAGGGAAACACACAAAGAGGAATGAAAAAGGGCAAAAAATGTGAGATGAAAGAGACGAAATAACTATCATCCAAAGATAGTAATTAAAATTGTGAATAAGTGGTAATATGATATCTATTCTATTGGTCTGAGTTACAGAGAAGATTATGCTCTTTAACTTGAATGCAATAAAATACAATAAAAGTAAATTTTAAAATATCAAGAACAACCAAATATATAAAAATATTTAATCAATGAAAGCATTTGAATTTAAAATAGTCTGAAACAAAGATTAAAAATATCCATAAAGCAAGATTACTCTGCTTCAATGGCAGCACTTGGCATTTGATTAATATACACTGTTGTCAAAACAAATACATTTTTAGGAAATACTGGAAAGTTCTTACGTTTTTCACTGTGACAGGATTAGCTGGGAGACTTCATAAGGCAATCCCAGCTTGTGTAATATCAAAAAGCATGCATTTTCATAAAATAGCTTTTTGAAGACGCATAATGATTTTCCAGTCAGGAGCTGTAAGATTGATTCCAACAACAGATACACAAAGCTACGTATGAATAAAAATCGGTGTTAAGGAAGGCCACACAGCCTCAGATTTCTCAAATTCCTCGCAGCTTGCATGTGCTTCAAAAAATGTAAATACCCTCCTCATCTCTCTGCCATAAAAGAAGTCATCCCAGTAAAAGTTAGCTAGAGATTTATGCATCATAATGGCAAAACTGAAACTGTCATCTACTGATCAGCTGACCCAGAGGGACTAGCATGTAGACAGAACGGACCCATGGTGTTTGTCCTGGAGTAACCTGAAGTCACACTGACTTTAATAGAGTAATTTCTATATCTTCCTGGTAAGAAATGCAAGTTCCAATGACAAAATATGGCCAAGTGAGACATAGTAGCACAATGAGCTGTTATGCCAGGAAAGATCACAAAGCTGGTGACCCATTCAGGAGATAAAGCACAAAGGAAAGGAAATGATCTGAGCACTGGGCCCACACAACTCCATGCTTCTCTGCTTAGTGCATTGTATTTATGTGCATAAATATATATAACCCAATGAACTCCAGCCCCAAGCTTTCCTTATGTAAGTGTAGTTTTATGTCTGTTGCTCTCATAGGTCTTAAAAATAGAGTACACAATGGGGACCTCTAGAAACTTCATTGATTATTTAAAATATTATTCTTCAGGGTAATGCTGACAATTTTCCAGTGAAGAGCTAGCAAATAAGACAAGCATGACTATGAAAGGCCCGTATTAAATATTATAAGTATAAATACATTTTATTTATTTTATGTACAAAGCCTATAGCTTTGTACATAATTACAGCTGCATAATTTATTTCCACCAGCCTCCGAGAGCTTTAACAGCTCTCTTTTTCTTTTCTTTCCCTCGGACAAGCTATTTAGAGAAAGAAAGTACCCAGATGCTTAAATGGCTGAAATTTGTTCCAGTCTCAGTTTTGGTGGCATTTGGGAAATTATATTGCTTGTGATTATGTTTGATGTTATGAAGTTATTTTCATAGCATTTGCTCTGAAAATGGCTGTATCATTAGTGAGTCTATCAGTGAGGATGCAGCTCAGTGAGATGTTTATAAAAGCCTTATAAAAGAGAGACACATGTAAGCTAGAAGAATGTGAGCAGCAGGAAGGCTTTTAGAGCACGAGAAGCTGACTGCTTAGCTCTGAGGTGTCAGACAGGGCAATCCAGGGGCTTTCTGTCTACTTTCCTGAGCGATAACAGACTAACTGACACATAAGGGAGGAAGAACAAGAAAGAGGGACCTCACCTTCTCAGAGCTAGATGATTTCTGGTGATGGATACTATTCTTCATTTTGCTTTTTAGTGAAAAGAGTGGGACGTTCCCATCACTGCTAGGATTGTGGCATGTTTCTTGCAGAGCTGGTAAGGCCACAAGCTTCAGTGGGATTCAAGGAATGGAAACGCTTAATCAACACTGGACCCAGGAGACCACTAAGAGGAAAGCAGACTCTAGCTTTCAGGAGGAAGATAGAAACAGAGAATCTGCATCATGTGAGCGTATTCAGCTCACTCTGGAAAATAAAAGTCTTCAAATTCTGGCCAACCTCCAGACATTTAAACACCTCACATCCAAAGGCTGAATGCAATACAGGAGGGTGTGTGTCAATTTTTGTTACCAAAGGAAGGTGAATATTTTTTTCCTTCCCTCCCTGGTAATACGACAATGATTTGCTTCTCTGTGAGGCAAGCTGTTCCTACTGCACCCAGATTTCAGCATGAATTTGAATGAGACCTCCAAGTGTCTCTTCCACTCTGCCAGACACAACTGTTAAATTAAGGACTAATTCACAAGTCATAGGATTTGCAACAGATTCTGAGTAAGGAAAGAAGACCAAGAACTAAGGATGAAAATAAGTATCAGAGTTAATCATTCTGAAGTGATTAACTGCAATTCACTAACCATACATAATCTCACCCTCTAATCAGAGAAGGAGTAAAAAAAAAGAAATAATTCATTGGTTTTGCCACTGATGAGGACAGGGATAAATCCTGACCCTCTTATATTCAGCTCAGCAGACATAAACACACCAACATCTGCTCAGACTGGTGGTTAGATGCACAAATCGCAGGAGTGGACAGGACTGTTAGCATGCCTCTCTCTCAAGGCACATCTACTGCTTAACATAAGGATGCCTCCATAAAATGTGCTGCCTGTTTTGAACTCCACCTTAAAGTGTCTTTCTCTGTCCAATGCCTTGTAGGTGAAAGCTGGCTGAAGACTGAATTAATCTTCTGTAGTTGGCTGTTGCCTTCAAGAACATTTTCTTTCGGGGCTTATACGCCTAGGTACCTTTGAGGATTCCCCTCAGCTAGGCTGGAAGTAATTACAGTATCACAGTATCACAGTATGTTAGAGATTGGAAGGGACCTCAAAAGATCATCTAGTCCAATCCCCCTGCCAGAGCAGGAACACCTAAATAAGGTTACACAGGAATGTGTCCAGGCGGGTTTTGAATGTCTCCAGAGAAGGAGACTCCACAACCTCCCTGGGCAGCCTGTTCCAATGTTCTGTCACTCTCACTGAGAAGAAGTTTCTTCTCAAGTTTAAGTGGAACCTCTTCTGTTCCAGTTTATACCCATTACCCCTTGTCCTATCATTGTTTGCCATTGAGAAGAGCCTGGCTCCATCCTCATGACACTCCCCCTTTATATATTTATATACACTAATAAGGTCACCCCTCAGTCTCCTCTTCTCCAAACTATAGAGACCCAGCTCCCTCAGCCTTTCCTCATAAGGGAGATGCTCCACTCCCTTAATCATCTTTGTCGCCCTGCGCTGGACTCTCTCCAGCAGGTCCCTGTCCTTCTTGAACTGAGGGGCCCAGAACTGGACACAATATTCTAGATGCGGTCTCACCAGGGCAGAGTAGAGGGGAAGGAGGACCTCTCTCGACCTACTGACCACCCCCCTTCTAATACACCCCAGGATGCCATTGGCCTTCTTGGCCACAAGGGCACAGTGTTGGCTCATGGTCATCCTGCCGTCCACTAGGACCCCCAGGTCCCTCTCCCCTACACTGCTTTCTAACAGGTCGTTCTCCAACCTATATTGGAACCTGGGGTTGTTCCTGCCCAGATGCAGGACTCTACACTTTCCCTTGTTATATTTCATCAAGTTTCTCCCAGCCCAAATCTCCAGCCTGTCCAGGTCCCGCTGGATGGCAGCACAGCCTTCTGGCGTGTCAGCCACTCCTCCCAGCTTAGTGTCATCAGCAAACTTGCTGACAGTACACTCAATTCCCTCATCTAAATCATTGATGAATATATTAAATAATACTGGTCCCAATACTGACCCTTGAGGCACTCCACTAGATACAGGCCTCCAACTGGACTCCGCCCCATAGACTACAACTCTCTGGCTTCTGTCCTTCAGCCAGTTCGCAGTCCAACTCACTACCTGATCATTAGTTTTATTGTGCCTGGTTATCTGATCAGCTTCATGTAGGGAAGAGAGCCAGGCAAAGCCACAACTGGCATGGCTGAATACCAACACCCACAGGGGCTAGCCACTTGGGAGGAATATAAGGTTGCTGCTAGAGGATGTAGGAAGGCAGCTAGGATGGCTAAGGCCTCCTTAGAATTAAATCTGGCAAAAAGGGTCAAGGAGAGCAGAAAGAGCTTTTTCAAATACATGGCAGATAAAACTAACACCAGAGGCAAGGTTGGCCCACTGGTGAACGGGATGGGTGCCCTGGTGACAGAAGATACAGAGATGGCAGAGTTATTGAATGCCTTCTTTGTCTCTGTCTACTCTGCCAGAGGCAGTCCTGAAGAGCCCTGTACTCCTGAGACCTCAGATGAAGTCAGGTCACTGGAGCAGTTTGCCTTAGTCGATGAGGAATGGGTTAGAGACCAGTTGAGCAATCTGGACATCCATAAATCCATGGGTCCAGATGGGATGCACCCGCGGGTGCTGAGGGAACTGGCGGAAGTCATTGCTAGACCACTCTCCGTCATCTTTACCAAGTCTTGGGAAATAGGAGAGGTGCCTGAGGACTGGAGGAAAGCAAATGTCACTCCAGTCTTCAAAAAGGGCAAGAAGGAGGACCCGGGTAACTATAGACCGGTCAGCCTCACCTCCATCCCTGGGAAAGTGATGGAACACCTTATCCTTGGTGCCATCTTAAGGCACATCAAGGATAAGAGAGTTATGAGGGGCAGTCAACATGGCTTTACCAAGGGGAAGTCATGCTTGACCAACCTCATAGCCTTTTATGAGGAAATAACATTGTGGATGGATGATGGCAGAGCGGTGGATGTGGTCTACCTTGACTTCAGCAAAGTGTTTGACACAGTCTCCCACAGCATCCTCATAGCTAAATTGAGGAAGTGTGGCCTGGATGATCAGGTAGTGAGGTGGACTGCGAACTGGCTGAAGGACAGAAGCCAGAGAGTTGTAGTCTATGGGGTGGAGTCTAGTTGGAGGCCTGTATCTAGTGGAGTGCCTCAAGGGTCAGTACTAGGACCAGTATTATTTAACATATTCATCAATGATTTAGATGAGGGAATTGAGTGTACTGTCAGCAAGTTTGCTGATGACACTAAGCTGGGAGGAGTGGCTGACACGCCAGAAGGCTGTGCTGCCATCCAGAGGGACCTGGACAGGCTGGAGAGTTGGGCAGGGAGAAACTTGATGAAATATAACAAGGGAAAGTGTAGAGTCCTGCATCTGGGCAGGAACAACCCCAGGTTCCAATATAGGTTGGAGAACGACCTGTTAGAGAGTAGTGTAGGGGAGAGGGACCTGGGGGTCCTAGTGGACGGCAGGATGACCATGAGCCAACACTGTGCCCTTGTGGCCAAGAAGGCCAATGGCATCCTGGGGTGTATTAGAAGGGGGGTGGTCAGTAGGTCGAGAGAGGTCCTCCTTCCCCTCTACTCTGCCCTGGTGAGACCGCATCTGGAATATTGTGTCCAGTTCTGGGCCCCTCAGTTCAAGAAGGACAGGGACCTGCTGGAGAGAGTCCAGCGCAGGGCAACTAAGATGATTAAGGGAGTGGAGCATCTCCCTTATGAGGAAAGGCTGAGGGAGCTGGGTCTCTATAGTTTGGAGAAGAGGAGACTGAGGGGTGACCTTATTAGTGTATATAAATATATAAAGGGGGACTGTCACGAGGATGGAGCCAGGCTCTTCCCAGTGGCAAACAATGATAGGACAAGGGGTAATGGGTGCAAACTGGAACACAAGAGGTTCCACTTAAACTTGAGAAGAAACTTCTTCTCAGTGAGAGTGACAGAACACTGGAACAGGCTGCCTAGGGAGGTTGTGGAGTCTCCTTCTCTGGAGACATTCAAAACCCGCCTGGACACATTCCTGTGTAACCTTATCTAGGTATTCCTGCTCCGGCAGGGAGATTGGACTAGATGATCTTTTGAGGTCCCTTCCAATCTCTAGCATACTGTGATACTGTGATACAGTGACAGCAAAACTGGGAATATGGTCCTAATCATTGCTTGCAGCTGATGTGACAAGGGCAGAATCACCTGAAATGATCAATAGCAATACATCACCATAGTAGCTTGAATATTGACTGGGAACAGTTTTGGGAGATCCCAGCAGATCTCCCCCTGGCAAGATGAGGCTCCCTGTGTCTTTCATCTAGTTACCTCAAAGCACTTTTACAGATACAAAATGATTTGCAAAGCAATTCTCATTACCTACATTGCACAGATGATTAAAGGAAAGGATAGAGAAGCTTAGAGAGTAGTCCTGGGTAGCTCAGAATGAGCAAACAAATGTCCTACACGTAAGCGTGATACTCTCTTAAAAGCGGAACTTTCTTTGAACCTAAAGGTGATGCTTTTTCCTGCATATATTATAAGTAGCATCTGGGTGTGTTGTCCCAAACATGGGGGCAAGCATTGCCTTTCTTCTGGACATACTGCGCCCAGCTGCTGGCCAGCAGCATCCAGCTCACGGGACCTTCCCTGTGGGCACAGCAGGATCCACTTCTTCCCATTTCCTCCAGGCCAGATCGAAGATAAGTGAAGTTTGCTGCTTTCTGGACAGTCACTGCTGCCTCTTGGATGTTCTACACAATATGCGTGTTGACAAGAGCGTTTTGGGTGGCCATGGACATACAGTCATGCGCTTTGCTGAACAGGAGCAGTAGGTGTAGTGGGCATCCCAGTAAGATAGACATTTTGTGATTACTGTCATAGTGATGCTAATAACAGCAAATAGGAAATCATATGAATCTCTACAGACCAGCATACTGTCTGTTGTCACCAGGAGCTGCTGGTTCCTTGTTCTTTTTGGATCCCAGAAAGAAAGGCAAAACACTGTCAGGAAAGTTAGCCATGTTATTAATGTGCTCCAAAGGTGATAATAATTTATAATATCTTATGCCTCCTCTGATGCTGGGAACCCCAAAATGATCCAACATAAGATAGACCTCTGGCTATGGCATGGTGTGCTGCACAGACTTCCCATCAGTGATGAGTTCCACTAGTACTGTCATCTTCAGATTTTTTATGGATTTTCTTTAAAGCAAAGCAACTATTCATAATTTTTACTGGGTGCAAAAGAATGTTTATAGTGAAACATTTTGCTTCTCTTCAAGATAAAGTTAGGGACATGCTCCTTGCATCATTGCTGGTGACAAGTAGGTGCTGCCTATGGGGTCTTTGGTTACAAGAAGCCAGCTGCATTTCTTCTACGGCAAGGGTTGTGGTGGCATGGCATAGTCCTTGAGGTCAAGTCACATGTGTAGCAGAGCATGGTACAGCACAGCAGAGGCCTGTGATGCTCAGGACAACACCAGTGTGGATCTCTATCTCTTCCATGTGCAATGGTCAGTCAGGTGGGACCCCTGCAGGTTTAATGTTTACATGGTTGCACAATGGTCCGTTGTTGCTGCCTGTGGCATGAAGGTGTTTACATGCTATGCTGATGAAGTCATTATTTTGTCCATTTGCCTTTTCACTGTACGCCCTTTCAGCCTTGCAGGTTGACTGACTCTCTTAGCATGCTGCAACTCAGATGAAATTACTGAGGACAGACTTTTCAAGAGCACATCCTGCAAAAATTTTTGAAATCCTGTTAAGCCTTATCAGCTGAGTGAGCCAGAAGTCTCCTGCATCAGTGGCCATGATAAGGACAAAACTCTGCTCATTGGGCTTCACATGAGTAAATGCACTAAAGAGTAAGTCAAAGGTTTTCACTTTGTTGCTTTTCAAAGCTAGCATAGTAAGTACTCTTCAGTGGGGATTGTTACCTTTTCATGTGGGATATACCAAGATGTGCTAGGTTATTGACATGCTTAAAAAATGTATATCTTTCCTGTATCTATCTGTTGCCCTATAACACTTTGAAGTGGTTTCCTTTGAATGGTGATTCCTCAGGAGGATTACTACTTAGATGGTTGTCTCTACGTGTAGAAAATGTGTTCCCACAAAAGCTAAAAACCTTCAGGCAAAGGGGATTTTCTGTAAATGCAAGCTGAGATGTGAGTCCTGCTTATTGTGGCTCAAGTCTAATACTTCTAGATTTCTAATTCCTTGTAATACAATACTACAAGTAAAATCCAATATACTGTTTGATAGACAGATCTAAATATTTGAAATCACATAGATTAAATTCAGTGCCATTCAAAGCCTGACTACTGCAATTTGTAGGCAAATTCAATCAGGTAATTTCCCCTAAGCTTATTGACTGATATAAGTTTAAACTGGTCTGAGTTAATGAATGTGAGGCTTTTGAAACTCAGATCCAGTGCTTTGCAAGGTCAGGTATTCTGTGGTCTGCGCACAGATAAAACAAATAGTCCATGTTTTTGTCCCAACAAGTGCATGAAAGGCTCAACTAGTCATCTTTTCACAAAGTTAAATGGAATTTTTCCCTAACAGATTCTAACAGACTAAGCTTATCTTGTCCTAAAGGCAACACCTTGCAAATTCATTTCTGTGAGACAATTAACACTTTGGAAGGTAATGCAGTTGGGTTGTTTCATTATGTTGATCCTAGATAAAAACCCCTGACTTTTTTAGGGAAGCAGAGTTTCCGAGTGAGGTTCAGATAAGTCTTAAAAAACATAACATGGAAGATTTCATCATTTTGAAGACACTAGAGAAGTAAGACTGTGTGAGGTTTAGATAATGTCAGTTACTTTTTTCCTCAAAATTTAAACATAACTTCATCCAGAAAGGTCACACTCAGCAAGAATTTTTCAAAAGCTATTTCATTCCTAAAATAATCAAGTGTAAGGTGTAAAACAGTTTGCTGGGGCATGCTGTGAAGCCAGATACAGCTTCATATAGGCACAACAGTTAGAGGAGGGCTGGTAAGAATTCAAGTGTTCAATGTCCTAAATGTTTTGCAAAGCCAGCAAGTGTTTGGATGGAAGTGTTACCCACACAGGATTTGCATATAAAATTATCATTATAACACCTCAGATAATGTCTGCTTATATCAACAGTTTCCATATTAAACAGTAAATTTAAACCCCATCCATGCATGTTCTTTATTTAGTTAAGGAGGGGTAAAGTTCTATTCCTGAGGACAGCCATGGAGATGTGCCCTGGTAAAATTGCTGAAGAAGAAAGAATGGTTGAATCAGTGAGACCTTAAAAAGCTGCATCTTCTGAATCAAACTTTTTTCCATGGGGATTGCTGTAGTAGCAGTTCATGCTCATACAGAGCTCCTGTAAATAGAATTGCCAGAGCAAACTCTGGTAGTGCAAACAACACTGCTGACATTTAGTCCTAGTGCAGCAATGGGGGATGCAAAACCCTTGACTACTTTGTGCAGATTGCTACTGAGATGTAACTTCTCTAATTCCATTAAGTCAAAAAAAAAAAAAAAAAAAAAAAAAAGAGGAATGGGATAGGAATGATCTGACACTTTATGGTTAAGGTTATTCTTTAAGATCTGTGAACTTCTGAAAGATGTCATCAGAAACTGCTTTGATACTAATATAGGCAAGTATCGAAGTGACAGCATTATCATTTATTTTCATTTATTATTAAAACCTTCAAGCTTCAGTGAAAGACTGCAAAGGAACCGATGATTTCTCCTTCTATAATACCTTGTCATTTTGGGGGGCAATAGAGGATTTCTCGTTCATAAGGATTATGAAGAGCAAGCAAAACAGATAGTGTTGGATACAGCCATTTTATTTCAAGGGAAAACCAGCCTGAACATGTTTTCTCAAGAGAGAACAGAAGGAAGAATGGTCTATTAATAAAAATAGTAATATGAGAATTCTGTCCTATAGTTCTAATAATCACATTCTAGATCATTTTTAATTACACAAGCATGCATTTATAAAAAGGTTATAAGAAAAACTGTTAGCTATTTATAAATATTGCAGATTCTAACTGTTTATGGGTTTAATAGTTTTTCCCTCCCAAGGTTAAAAAGATTACATTAAAGGACTGAATATTATCTTGGGCTGTTTTTGTGGGCAGTATTTAACATTGCTTATATTGACTGATTGGTCACATCAGCACATAGTCTGGCACATCAGGAATAATTTGGAGAACAAAAGAGTTGTTGGTGGTGAGAATCCACCAATGCAATTATATGCATTTTAGAGAGATTTATTTTAGAGAGATGCTGTAGTCTAATCCTTAGATTGAGTGCCCACTAGCTGTGCTTCTGCATAATGTCTTCCAGCTTTGTTTCAGTTGAGAGGGAACCAGAGGATGTGTTTCAAGACTGTTCCACTTGGTGAGCCAAAGCAGAGCAAGGATAAACAAGCGGGAGAGCTGCTTCCAAATGCATTCACTCCGTGTTTAAACAAATATGCTGCTGTAGATACAGTCTGTGACAAGAAATGGGCATATTTGTGGCTTCGTGCCCTAAAAATGTTCAGCTGCATGTATCATGTCTAATCTGAGGAATGAAGTCAATCTGCTGGACATGAATCGCTGAAGCACAGAAGATATCTTCTCCAGAAGAGTATCTTCAGCTTGACTTTATCTTGTTTTCAAGGACATGGCATAGCAGTTAGCTGCACTGAACATTAGCCAGATACAGCTTGTTAGGACTTTCTCCAAAGCCTGTTTAAAAAAATGCAAAGTCCCCTGAAACTACGTACACCAAGGGACTTCCAAATTGTGTTACCTGCTTCAGTGGAAACAGAGTGAAATTAATCTGTAGTATTTGTTCACACCATAGTTAGAAAACCCTGAAATACTGGGATTGTCCACACTGAAGTCAAAAGTTTAAAAAGTCTTAGTGATGAACTTAACTGAATATAGATAACCTCCCATCTTCGGCAAAACCATTAAAAATCAAATATTTTAATCTTGTTAAAGAGACAGAGACCTGAACTTTGTTTAGAGCTTTTTGGAACATAAACTGCATTTCTTTCCATTAACACATAGGTGAACTCAGTAGCAATTAAAAAAATATTAGTCTTTGTAAGCACAGGATGTCTTCATGTAAAAAAAAATTGTACACTTACATGTTTTTAGAGTCATACTTTTCAGCTACTTATAATTTTTTTACATTTACTCTAAAAAGGGAGGTGGTTTAGTATTAATGAATATGTGACATATTTATTAAAGCAGCTCCCAAGGACCAAATTTTAAAGTAAACATTATAAGAAGAGACATAGAAATTAATTCCTTTAGATGATTTCAAAAAACATAGGAAAAAGGATGGGAGTACATGAACTCCTAGACTCCGAAAACTTTTCAAATGCTGACAGTAAAAGTTGGGACATAAATTACTATGGATGAATGGAAGAAAGAGGAGAGAGAGAGAGAGAGAGAGAAGGGAAGCCAAAGAAGGGGTAAGCAAAAGCTTTAATGGAAATGTTCTAGATACTTACATAGCAACAATGAACTAGTGGAATAACATTATCTCCACTCAAAATCCTGTAAGATGTAGCAAAAAAGTGCATTTAATGGAGCAAAAGAGATGAGTAGAAGTGTTCTGTTTACAGAACAGTCTATAGGATGTGTGACATATATATAAATCTCAGAAAAGGAAGATCAGCATTCAATCTAAGTGCAAAGTTGTCTAATCAAGCCATAAAAAAACACATACAAGCAATTCTTACTCTTTTCACGATGACCAAATTATCGAGTTGACTTCTTAACCTAGGCTTACTCAGGACTCAGCAGCAGGAGTTGTTCTCAACTGTTTGCTTATTAAGGAAAGGCTTTTCTAAATATATCCTCAGGGCTGATGATGATGCCACTTACCCAGCAGTAAAATTCACGAATTCACCATAGCTGTGGTCACTGTTGGGCTCAGCAATGTCTTGAATTCCTGGTGTCACTGAGCATGCTGTTAGAAAACAGATGTAGATCCTTTGAGCCACTGCTGCTGGTGGTGTCCTTCCCCAGGCAGTGTTTTGAAAGGAGGGGCAGAGGCACAGGCAGCCTGCCCATGGGGATAAGAGAGGCAGCTGGCACAGCTAGAAGCATCTGCCCATGGTTTAGTGTCACCTGCATTGGGTGGCACATCGACCATGCCTTTATTGACTTGTCACAACAAGAGGCAAGTAGGCTCTAAACTGGGGGAGGTCCTGGCAGAGATGAGTATTCTGGTAAACTGCTCAGAAGATACATCATAAACCATTGCAAAGGCAGATGATTTTACCACACACAGCATGCTCCTACTCCTCAGCACATCTTCCACTACACTGGGTGCCCATAGCATAGAAAGGGTGCGTAAGCTTAGACAGTACAAGTCACTGTGCTTGTTATTTGATAGCCACATAGGACTTTGTTACATATGTGGATGGCTTTACCAGCTCACTCCTAAAGCAGAGGAATCTGAGGTGATTTAAAGGAGCACTCTTTGGGCTCACATCCTTAAAAGTATTGAGGTCCTTGAACTGACATTTCAGAGGGAACAGAATACTGAGTGAAATCCAAGATCTAGTTACTTGGGTGCTAGCTCTGATGTAAGCACAAAATTCAGCAGAGAGATCAAAAATAATCTCTTCCCACTCCCAAATGCGCCACTCACATCTCCGATTTTGAATGAAAGAAACCTTGAACGCCTTGGCTGGACAGCCCACCTCTGTGCCAGACTCCTCTCTGAGGCTACCGGGGAGGCAGAAGTTCAGCAGTGTCACATTTTGGCCTCTTTGCTTCTATTTGCTCGGTGCACTTCGACTGCATTTTAGGAGAGTAGCGAAGTGGTAGCCTTCTTTATTTCCAGCAGCAGCATCCTTCCTGTCTGACAGCTAGCGTTAAGGAGGAAGTGTGGTGATGTGTGCAAATACTTCCTGGGGTGGTTTGTAACTGTTGCTTGGTGATTCAACCTCTGTGTTGATGGCAAAGAGTGAGGAGCTGTTATTTGTGGCATGGTACACTCTTCTTCTCAAAAGAAGAAAAATATATGCCTTAAAAGTACATTAACACAAACGAAGCTATTCAAATTTTCATGTAGAAGGGCAGGCTTAACTATTGGAGCAGTTGTTTTTTTGCCAAAAAGGCATTCTGGCTGATCCAATTTTGCCACTTGGTTTAGGAAAGAGAGAAAAAGACTCACTTCCCCGTATTTCTGCCCCAGGCTCAGTGTTTGAAGTCAGTAACAGAGTCAATAGGATAGTTGCGTTGTGGTGACTGGGATTTGGTTTCCTCCTCTGCACATGACTATGTCCACACACTAAGAAGCAAAGTGTACGAGATATTCAGAATTGTTGCTGCATAGTTACTTCTGTTCCCCTTTGCGCTAAGTAATGTAATATGACATATATTTACTGGAACAGTAATAGCAGTTTGGAGGTTGTTTACTTTCCCATTCTGTACAGACATTTTCAAGATGAAAATCTCGAAAAGTTAGGATATTTCATTTCAAAATTGTCACAACAAAACAGGTTCAAACATTTCAATTTTTATCCCAGTATCTTCTAGCTTACTCAATAAAGTTCATAAACCTGATGTGCAGACAGGTATTCTGAATACATAACTGAATGTTCAGCTGCTATAGTAACCAGGCTCACTCCTGTATGTTTTCAGTTCAGATAACATTAAGGAAGTCATTCCTCTGATTATAAACTGAAGCAGACACTCAAGGCAGCTCCACTGAATTTGTACTCTGATGGGGGGAGTGTTAGCACTTACCTACTTCCTGTGGACAGAAGATAGTATTTTCATACCATTAAAAGATATTCCGTGTTGCTGGTGTCATCACATGGGACTGAACATGAGGTATGGTTTGATGAAAATGGGGTAAAAAGTTGCTTTTCAGTGTTTGCTCACGGTGTGAGGGAAAGGTTTATGGAAACAAGAATGTCTCAGCAGCAGAGCTTTAGCCAAGCAGAAAATAAAAATGAATGTAAGATATTTTTATCTTGTGTGTGTGTGGTTTTTTGTTTGATTGACTGATTTTTTTTTTTCTTCTGGTTTGGTGTTAGTTTGCAAATCCTGCTACAATGTAAGATGTCATTAAATAATATTTCTGAGGTTGTCTTCTATTCCTATGCTGATAAGTACTCATCATTTAGGTTGGGAAAGATATGTGCAGGCTAAAGCAGGAAATGCCTGATTTCAAGTGATCCACACATCACAATTTATAGATGATCCTCGGTTTCATGGACATGTGCTATGGGATAAAACTTCAAAAGATTGTCCAACCAGTGCGGCCATCATATGCTCTTAAATAGGGCAGGTTTTAAATCCAGAAATTGTGGAGCACAGTTCAATTAGAGTCAGATTTCAAAAGTATTTAAATTTATCTGGGCTTATGGAAGCACTTGACAGCTGCCAGTGCAATTCACTGTGGAACATCTTGAAGGTCTACTGCATGCCAACAAAAATCATGAACCTCATCAAAGTTTTATGCCAAAGTTCTGCTTGAACAGTTAAGGTAAATGGGAACTTGTACAAATGGGTTAATCAAACTTGCCTGTCAAGAACAGACTTATTCATTCAAAATGCCTTTGTCAGACATTGGCTTTATTGAAAGAAAAAGAAGGTTGAAATGATGTGAAGCAGGCATGGCAAACCAGAAAAGCACTGCACCAGAATATTAAAATGATACTGCCAGCTCAAACCTTCTAAATTTTAAGTACAGACAAAAGTCCCTCCCCACAAAAAAAAAATAGACAAAGATACCAATTAACCAGGGTAAAATGTCCTCCAGAAATGAACCTGCTAAGAAACTGAGCTGCTCCCACTGTGTTTCAATAAGAGGCAATGCCATGCAAGAGATGAGTCAGCTCTAACTCAGAGGATGCCAACCAGGGGCAGCCACAATGAAGAAAAGAATGTCATCACGTACCAAATCTTTGCCTGGCCTTCAGCAGCTTAAACAAGTTTTCAACACCGTATGTGTCTCAGGTTGTCCCTACCCACAGCCAGGGGCAGGTGTTCATCATCGTGTGTACTGATTTTGGCAGGGATGGAGTTATTTTTCTTCCTAGTAGCTGGTGCAGTGCTGTGTTTTGGTTTAGTCTGAGAATGACGCTGATAGCACACCGATGTTTTAGTTGTTGCTAAGTAATGCTTACGCTGATCAGGGACTTTTCAGTCTCATGCTCTGCCAGCAAGGAAGGGTGCAAGAAGCTGGGAGGAAGCAGAGACAGGACACCTGATCTAAACTAGTCAAAGGGGCATTCCATGCCACAGCACATCATGCCCAATACAGAAACTGGGGGGAGTCGGCCGGCTGATCACTGCTTGGGGATAGGCTGGGCATCGATCAGCAGGTAGTGAAAAATTGTATTATGCGTTACTTGGGTTTTTTTCTTGTTTGTTTCTCTCTTTCTCTCCCTCTCCTTTTCCTTTCCTTCATTTTCTTTTTTTTTTTTTCCTTCTTTTCTTTTTTTTTTTTTTTTTTTTTTAATTTTAATTTTCTTCTTGCTTTTTCTTTCCCTTTCTCACAAATGCTTCAGAAAAGGCCTGGAAATTAAACAGACTAACTGCATAAAGAACATCATGACTCAAAAGTGATAGCAACAACTGATCTCCAAAGCTGTTCAGAAAACAAAAAGGGAAGGAAGGAAGGGAGGAAGGAAGGAAGGGAGGGAGGGAGGGAGAGAGAGAGGAAGGAAGGGTTCTGTAATTGTATTGCAGATGAAGGCACAGCAGCTGCTAGAAAAGGAATTGATGGAAAAATAAGCCCTTTACTAGACACTACATTGGTAAAATGCATGCAATTCCTCTTAATCCAGACTACCCAGAAATTCAAGTTCTGTAGATTACTCCAGATAACGGGAGAACCTAACATTTGAGTCAGCCATGTTGTTATTCTGATTGTTCTGCAAAATTTTATTCATAAGGATGCTACAAAGAGGGTCCCAGCCACTGCAGATATTTTCCTTATCTCAACATAAGTGTTCCATCAGCCAGGCACTGCAAAGACTCTTGCTGGCTCCTTCTCCATCCCTCAATGCTGCCCTTGCTGCCTCTGCAGGCTTCTCCTATGAGCTGTCTCACACTGTTCGTCTCCCCCTCTCCCCATCAGGCATATGGAGACACCAACCTGCTCAGGGCTATATTCATCAAAGCATCTATTTTCCAGGTGGTTTGAAATTCCTGAGCTTTTGCTTTTCTTATAGAACTCATTGATGGGTGGTTGGAGACTACTATTTACCAGTGGGAGACTACTATTTAGAGCTGCCTTTCAGAGAAGAGTATAATGACTTCTCATAATCACTTTGAATTAAGTGGCGATGCTCAGCAGCTTCAACGAGGTGTAACACAGACTGCAGTAGCAGATGCATCTGACCTTGTCTGAGATATGAGGTTATTTGATAGTGCAGAAATTCACTACTACTCAGCTATACAAACATGCAGAAAGGCATCAAGTGGGATTTGCAAAAATGCTGGCACCTAAATTATTTTATAAAGCTGCCTCTCAGGACCTGATTTTAAGCCCTTGTAGTCATGAAGAAATTAGCATTAACTTCATTAAGATTCAGTTTAGATTAATGCTGCACACTCCTTTGCTGCCCTTTGCTGTCTCTGTTCCTGCGACTTGAACTGTTTCCTCATGGCATTACAAAAAAAAAGGATGGAAATGTTAGCAGCAATGCACGGAACGTTGCATACAAGTCCTCTTGGTTTTGACAGTGTCTATTAAATACAACAAGAAAAATATTATATTTAAACCTTAATTGTTCTGTTCATACATTTAAAAGATCACTGTCTTAAAAAAGAAAATAATCTAAACCAAAATTGCAATATTCTGACTTGTTTGAAGAGGAATAAATGTGTATGCCACTGACTTGCAAAAAACTGGAGTAGGCTGACTGAAAAATTATCCCGTGTTCCTGCAGTAAACATGTCAATGGAAACCATGTGCAAGAATCTGATATTTACATCACTGTAGAATGTATAAAATCTGCCTTCAGTAGATCTTTGCCAATATATCAAAATGTCTGATGACAAGCAGTTAATGACAAAATCTCCTTCTCTAGCTGTCCTAGGCACCAAACCAAATACATTAATTAAAACATGACAGTATCAAACTACCTGTAGAAGGGGACAAGTTTGGGTTGAGTTTTTTTTTATAAGAGTATGTGATTGGATACTGGCTGAATTGGGAAGTGAAAGAAAGATTAAAAGGAAGATGGAATCAACAACTAAGAAACAGGAACCAGTTATTTTACAATTTTGTAGCATTGGCAAGAGCAGAAGGAAGAGACATTGAAAACTAGCGTTGTGGTACATGATTGGTCTGCAAGAGAGAGACATGAAGAGAGAATTCTGAATTTAAAAGAGCTTAAAGCCATGATTGCTGAAGAGGAATACCGCATGCAGAACTGCTCTTTGCTCTCTTTTCCCCCAAGCTCATTGCTACAGGTTCTTACCCACAGAGTGACTAGCCTGACTGAAGAGCAATTTCCAGCATCATCTCTACTTGCAGACAGTGGAGAGGAACTGGCCTCAGAAAGGCTGATCTCGGGAAGGACAACATGCTTGAGAGAATGTCCCAGCACAGTGTGGGGAAGGCAGAGGCTGGGCGTAAGCAGTGAAGGGATCTCACTACTGGAAAGAAAGGTTGTCGGTCAGATAGGCTTGTTCATTTTCGTCTGCCTTCTCAGTTTTAAATATATGGACACCAAAAATTTTCTATAGCAGTGTTCTTGATGTGCACTATCCCTAGCCAGTCAGTCTCAGATGCACATATGAAGTGGTGCAGGGCAACCAGCCAAATATATAGCACACAGGTACAGCATACATGTCACAACTGCAACAGCTCCAATGTCACCGGAAAACATCACATTTCCAGCAAAAAACCTCAACAGCCAATCAGCCCATGACCAGTAAGCCTGACCCACCCCAGTAGTATTAGGCAGATGGTACACGTGCTTGTCTGTTTGGGATCTTCATCACAAGGCTCTGCATAGTTCAGAGTCATAGAATCATAGAATGGTTAGGATTGGAAGAGACCTTAAAGTTTATTCGGTTCCAAACCCCCTGCCACAGGAAGGGACACCTTCCAGTAGACCAGGTTGCTCATAGCCCCTTGGCTTAGTTGAAGATTTATATTAAAGATGTTCACCAGCTGTGGGCTGTGAACAAGCTTAGCAATTAGCCTTAGGTATCCATGTAAGAGACAAAGTGTACTACTGATGTAGAACTGATAAAACATAGATGTCTACATTTGACCTTTTCACAAGTCCCTTTGCAACCGATGGAGATAAACCAAAACTTCCAGAAGATGTGTCTTGTCCTTCTAAAGTAAGTGCTGGAACAAGATAAGGTGATTACAGTGGCTATGCTGCATACAGCAGCCAACAGATACTTGTGCAAAAATGAGAACATCAAAAAAAATGGAAATTTACGGCATTTCTGGGGTTATTTTATTTTATTTGAAATCAATTTTTAAGTAGAAGTCTATAGGATTTAGAGTGGCCAATTAAAAATGTTTTAATAACTCCCTCCTGGCCAGGAGTGCCTCCAGCAGCTGCCACAGGGCCATGGCCACAGCACCTTTCACATGTTTCTGGTGAGTGCAAACACTGCCTTTCTGCCACCCAGATGTGCTGTGCCCAGCTGCTTGCCATGACCATATACAGCTCCCAGACTCTTCCATCTGACCAAAGGACACACTTCTCCCCCTTTACTCCAGGCCAGACCAAAGCTCAGTGGTCATTGCTGCCTCCTGAGTGTCCAACACAACGTGTGTGCTGGGTTGACTGAATTCATCCAAATGATGCAATTATAAGATAAGAATTTTGATTTTCTGGAATGAACAGGTATAATAAGAACAGTTCCCTTTTGATTTAAGTGAACTGTATTATTTCCAATAGGATTATTGTCTTGTCTAAGGCTTGCAGTTAGTTACAAATCAACTCTAGATATAGCAGACTGCAACTCTGTCCGTTAACTCAATAGAAATTTTAGCAATGTTGCTATGTCTCTGAATCAGAGTGTGAAGCATCTTTCTGTAATTGCATAGTAGTTTTTAACTGTATAGCCATCTGTAATTGGTTCTGACTAAAATCAAACAACTTCATGTATTTAAAGCACCTGTTTTATCCAGATGAGAGTGTGGACTGACTTGTTGAGATAGAGTTCACTTAAGCTTCTTGGCAGATTTTCAAACTCTGTCAGAGGGATAGAAAAAAGTCCATTTTAAGAAAAGTTAAAATGTGCCAGATATTTGAGATGCTTAAACAATCCTACATAATACATGTTCCTATTTCCACATACCATAATAATGTTGCCTAACTTCTGAAGGGAAGAACTTCTTAGTTCAGATGCTACTGATGGATAAATCCCATTCAAGTTCAAGTTTAAAATTTTTATGACAGGAATATTTTCAATAAATATGAGGTTTTGTTCCAAACATGCCCCCCAAAAGCATTGCTTGTTATAGCTGAGGTCTAATACCTCAAGGTTATGTGATTCTTGAAATGCAAAATAACTGGTGAAATCCAATTTCGTAAGGGATATGTAAATATTTGTTTAAGCCCAGTCAGCAACTCAGCCACGCAGCTGCTCTCTTACTCCCCCTCCCCTTCCTCCTCCTCCCACTCCCAGAGGGATGGGGAGGAGAATCGAAAGAATGTAACTCCCATGGGTTGAGATAAGAACAGTCCAGTAACTAAGGTATAACATAAATCACTGCTGCTAGCACCAATAATAATAATGATAAGTAAAATAACAAGGGAAGAGAATGCAACCGCTCACCACCCGCCAACCGATACCCAGCCCGACCTGTGCAGTGATCCACCCCTTCTGGGTAACTGCCCCCAGTTTATATAGTGGACATGACGTGCTGTGGTATGGAATACCTCTTTGGTTAGTTTGGGTCAAGTGTCCTGTCTCTGCTTTCTCCTGGCTTCCCCTCCTCCCTGGCAGAGCATGAGACTCAGAAAGTCCTTGGTCAGAGTAAACATTACTGAGCAGCAACTAAAAACATCGGTGTTTTCAGCGCTGTTCCCAGGCCGAAAGTCAAAAACACAGCACTGCACCAGCTACTAAGAAGGAGAAAAATGACTGCTACTGCTGAACCCGGGACAACACTACAGATTAAGTGAAAAGATAAATTCATTGTCATTGAAAGCCTTACCAAGGACATTTGAAGACAAGTTTGAACAAGCTGTACCCTTAAGGTCTTTAAACTGATTTGCACAAATGAAGAAAATATATTTTAGACCCAAATTCAAGACTTTACGAGATGATTTACAATGCTGATTTTCTGAATAGTACATTTGCTCTTTTTCACTAGGCTAGTGATGCATGTTACTTGGTTTTTTACTTCCATCTCTGTCAAGTTAATCTGTCAAGTTGCCTTTTTTCTCATATATTCAAGAAAAGTACAGTTTCCTTTATTGTTGGGAACATTTTACTTCCTTTCATGGATATATCTGTGAGATTTTAAATTCCTTGAACACATGTCAGCTTTTCTAATAAAGTCTGGACTAAGGTCAAAGACATTTAGCTTTTTAAGGGTAAACAGAAGTTTGTGTGTGCTTTGTTTTGCTCTTTTGATAATAACCTTTAACATATAATGACTTCAATGATATCTTTGCCTAACTGCAATGATTTTAGAGATGATGAGTGTTGAGAAAGGTTTTGATATGTGAGTAGATCTGATTCTGGTAATTGAAAGATAAATGTTGCTCCTCCAGAGCAGATGAACTCTGTACAAGCTCTCTAGAGTGTATCACCCACGTGAAGAAATCAGATTCAAAAGGGATGCACTTGCAGCTACGGAAGTTTCTGAAAGCAGACAGCAAGTATTTTTTGGAGTCAGAATTAAAGTCTGCTTCATTAAGAAATAAGAGGGTTTCCAGAGAAAGGTTCAAATGCAAAAGTGTCATTGAGGCACTATGAGTCAGGTCAAAGTGCTGTAGAGGTATGGGTAGGCAGCAACCAGGTCAGGTTACTGTGGGACAGTGACAACACAGTCAGGTTGGTGAGAGTGGGACAGCCCTAAATTCCATGAGAAGAGATTTTTCATAGGGGGTCACTAAAACACCAGTTCTAATCCCCACCAATTTCCTTCCAGATTGTGGCACTGAGAAAGTGTTGTAAAACGGAGAAGATGCTGGCAGACATGAGCCTTAGCCAGGCAACAGTAAGTGGAAGGCCTCTGGGGACTGTCCTCAGTAACCATTAAGATGCAATTCCTTTACTTTTTTAAACTTCAGAAAATTACCTTTAATCTATACAAAGTCTGGAGACCTCCCCTGGCTAGATTCCTGGGCCTAACGTGCCAATTCCAGTCCAGTATCAAAATCTGAAGGGTCTCAAAATTTCTATAATCTTCTTGAGAAATCTCTTCAATACTCTCAATATGTTGTGATTTTAGGATGTATTGTTTCTCTGATTCTCCCAGGCTTCACTTAAACTCACAGCTTGGTGATGCTACTTTTCACATAGCAATATAAGGTATTAATCCTGTAGTACAGACCAAGCAGCATGCTTATAGTCTGCATTAAAGTGACCAAGGTGAAGTTAGATTGCACTCTGGTCATTGATATGAGGGCAAGCAAACACCTTCACATGAATGATACATGTAGGAAGAACTGGCAGTAAGCTATCGCAAACCTTCAAAGAGTCTCCAGTAAAGTAAGAATTAGCATGAAGGAAAGCTTTAATGAAGAAAAATGTTATGAAGTCCTCCACAGTGACAATTCAAAAATTGTTTACATTAACATCTGGATCATATGCAGCAACAAACCTGAAACCTAATGCAATTCCCTAGCATAGCTATTCCTACACAACACTGTCACACACAATCAATCACACAAATTAAAAATAACCCAAACCACTTCCATAATTAACAAAAAAAAGATTAAATATGGATTTATGCTGAAGGAGATAATAATTTACTTCTATAAATCACAAACAGATGCTGGCAACTAATGCAGTGGTTTTACTGCAGTGTGATGAAGAAATGTGTCTGGATATGCAATATAGGCTTGTCTTCTGCATCTTTGTAAAATGACATGAAGCTATTCCCTGGACATGCTTTTATGTAATGCATATGTATATGTGTCATGGTTTAAGCCAGTCGGCAAGTCAGCCACGCAGTTTCTACTTCCCCCCACCCTGCTCCCGGAGGGATGGGGAGGAGAATCAAAAAAATATAACTCCCACGGGTTGAGATAAAAACAGCCCAGTAAATCAGGTATAACACAAATCACTACTGCTACCACCAATAATAATAATGATAAGAGAAATAACAAGGGAAGAGAACACGATACCACCCGCCGAAAACGAGCCCGACAGAGCAACGAGCGTGCCCTTCCTGGTCACTCCCAGTTACATTCCCGGGCATGACGTGCTGTGGTATGGAATACCTCTTTGGCTAGTTTGGGTCAGGTATCCTGTCCCTGCTTCCTCCCGGCTTCCCCTCCCTGGCAGAGCATGAGACTCACAAAGTCCTTGGTCAGAGTAAATATTCTGACCAGCAACTGAAAACATCAGTTTTATGAGTATTATCCCCAGGCCGAAAGTCAAAAACACAGCTCTGCACCAGCTACTAAGAAGGAAAAAAAGGGACTGCTGCTGCTGAACCCAGGACAATATGGATGCATATAAAATATCTCAAACTGAATAGCTAGTATGCGCTATTTTGTCATCTAAAATGAGGACAAAACATGAGTGAAGAGAGTATAGACATTTGAGATTAATGTTGCATCAATTTGTTTGCTCTGCAGAAAAAGCCCCTGTACAACAGGAAGTGAAAGTGAGATAAGGGAGGAGATCATCAATCTCTCACAGAGGAATGTGAGGACTCATTAAAAACTAACTGTCTCAAAAATATTCTTCCTAAAGAACAGAAATATATCAAACTCAGGTTCCGGTCATGCTCTAGTTGTATTGTTTCATTTTGCCAACATGCATTTTCCATTATACTATACTACAAGAAAACTTCCAATTCTGTCCATGATAAAAAACTGCATTGTATTACTAAGCACAACAGCTACTATGCTCTACTGTAGGCTTGACAACATATTGAAAGAGAGAGAAAACAACATAGATATAGAGAGAGAAGGAAAGAAGGAGAGAGAAGTTATCAGCAATTCTTTTAGTTATTAAGAATTTATGAGCAGGACTTTTGAGCAATTTTAGACTATTTTGTTTTTTCCCCAGTACATTATGCAATATAAACCAAATCACAGTTAAGGACACGTAAAGGAAGACTTGGAAATGAGAGGGAAAAACATAATAAATTACAAGGCAATGAGGTATTAAGTGGTCTTTGCATCATAGGTCATCTTTAAGTTAGGTGGTCTTTGGGTCAGCAGAACTTCCCTTGTCTTCAATCCCTGGCTCTGCTCATTCTTCTCAAGCTTATGCTCAGTGAAATAGCAACCTTATGTCCAGCCAAAAAGGACTAGCTAAGAGGATTCCCGAAGAGTCTTAGACTCCAAGTTTTCCTTTAAACTCCTTGCTAAGCCCTCTGCCCTTTGGCAACATCAGAATTCTGTGTAAATGGGTATGAAGAAATGGTTGAGCTTGATATTCAAAACGGAGCTTTATTTTTCCCAATGAACCAACATTAGAGAGCACTTGCTAGTCTGCAGCAGGTTGTCTTATGAAAGGATAGTCCAGACTGGCGAGTTTGAGGAAGGAAGGGGAGAGGCATTTACACTACCCCTTTTTAGCACCCAAATGCAGGATCCTACAGGAAGAAGGTATCTCCACCTGGTTCCTCCTGGAGGGCACTGCCTGCGGAGGGACTTGGGTCTGGGCACTCTGACCTGCTTGCTCCCTGTTAATTTTGGCATGCAGGCCAGCTGCCCACAGAAGAGACAAATGGAACATCTGCCCTTTCCCCTTGCTGTTCCTCCACACATGGTATCACCCACGCTAGTTTGAAGTGCCTTGCTGTGAGAGACTTCTTTTCAAAAAGAACTTGCTTATCCAAGAGAAACAACTACTTTCTTAATATGCACTAGTAACTTGCTCACTGCACGTGAAATTACTCATATAAGAAAATACCTGAGAAAGATACCAGAACTCAGACTGTTGGTTAATTTTTTTGTTCCTGAGAACAGAATACTACTTCAAGAAACTATGTTTCTTTTGTGCTTTTAAGTTCCTCTTTCTTTAGAGTTCATTATATATTTAGCTTGCCTTAAAAGTCCTGTTTCTTGAGGCTTTGGGTTTTTTTTCCTTTCAATATGTAAACCACATTCTTTCCGTGAGATCTGTGAGATTTATTAACTGATTTTGGTATGCTGTTGACAGAAATAAATGAAACTGGGGTTGTTTGAAGAATCCTTTCTGTGGTACACGACATTAAAAATTACTCTTATTAAAAAAAAAGGCAGCTGAAGTTTCTTGGATATACATGTATATATACATATATATATATATATATTAAAAAATACTCCTGCATTACTGTCTTCAATTAAAGTGCAGAGTCACAGAAGGTCTAAGCTGCTGCAGAAACGAGCCCCACCACAGCTACTTTTTGCAGAGGAGGTTGCTCTTCTTTCTCTGTCACCTGCAGAACTGCTCCCCTGCTGGCAGATGCTCTGGGATCAAGGTTAGAGCCAGAGAGGGTGCACATCACCCCTCACAGCCTATGCATATGCACACATACAAACACGTCAGTCTCAAGGAAATTCAACACCAAAAATATCTGTAGTCCAGAAGATTAGCTTTTCTGCCTTTTTGTGACTGCATCTCATTTCAAAGCAGGGTTTTGTTTACAGCCAGCCATGGGAAGCTGAAGTAGAGTGTCTTGGAAGGAGCAGTATTAAGAGGAAATCTGTTGTCTTTGATTTTCTCCTTGAATGCATACGGCAACTGTGGCTGAGAAGCATCTTACAGACATTGCCCCTGGTCTTTCAGAATGTGTTTAGGAAGCACTGCCCATGCTTGTAGGATTATTCCTTTTCTTAACTAGTACAAGTGAGAAAATAAGATGTGTAGGATAGAGAATGAATATTAGACAACTAAAGCCATGTCATGATAGTCTTTATGTGCATCACTTATTCTGAGACATGTTTTGCAATGTTTACAAAATTTAAAGCTATCCTTCAAAGTGCAGCATGTCCCTCTCCCAGCTACTACTGAGGTGAGTTGACATGCCCATCTACAGCCCACTGTCTCACACTTCCCTCTCCCTTTCCAGGTGCATCTGAGGAGCAAGCAGGAGTTACGTACAGGGTATACAACACTTTTCCTTCTTCTTCTTGCAGCAGCCCCAGTTGATGGTTGGCTTTCAAAGATGAATAGTCTAGCTCTGGACTATGCTCTGGGATGTTGATCTGATGCCACTGCTGTATAACATGGATTTTAGGACATAACAGCTTCTGTCACAATGATGCTGTGAAAGAGCTGAGAGGAACATGTGAAGTAGGAAACCATATAAAATTATGGAAGGGCTTTGAGATTTGTTTTCCCAAAGGAGCAATGGTCAATACAATTCTTTTTTGGAAGTCCTTGCTTTGGCATCATGAATGGGAATTCAGGATAGATAAACAAGAGCACAGCTTAGTGACTGAGTTTTTTCTAGGTTAATACCAGAACTAAAAATAAGGTAAGTCTTACTCATAGTCCAATGTAATTAGGTAATTATCTTAAGAGACTTTATTATGATCAGAATGCAGCATTCAGCTGGAGTGTTAAAGAGCATAATCTTGTATGAACTTAGACTTGTGGATCTCAAATATTCTGGGTAAATAATGGAGAAGAATCAAGGAAACAAGAATATAACGTAAAACCTCTCTTGTTTTATGTTTCAGGAATCTTCCCTTTGTTCTTGTATACTGAGAGCAATTTGCCACTGAGGCATGTCGATTAAAAATCAGATTTCAATTGATTTCTTCAGTTAGCAAAATAAAAGCATAAAAAAAGGTAGGGCAAGAAAAGAAGATACAGTCACAAAGAAGATGTCATTGACAGTTCCTGTCTATAACTGAAAAGTATTACATGTGTACGAAAATACAGTACTAGGCAAGTCTGTTTTTAAGCAACACATGCTTCCAGAACCTCTCACTCTTGTGGAATATTAATAAAATATTGATGAAATATATTATGCCAGAGTTGCAGTTGTTACTATGTGGAGTATGACATAGATAAACCCAACAGCTAAGACAGTAAGACTGTAACTTAGCTTGTAAAAGGAAAAAGATTCAGAAAAAGATTTAGAAACCAAAAGTGGAAACCTTCCATTTTACAAGCTTGCCAGCTTTTTCAAATCTATATAAATTCTGTTGTCAGTCCTTCAATAATGCCATCGCTAGAAAATGACTGAAAATGACTGAAACTTTATTTCCTCAAATGTTTCTGAATTTGCACTGGCAAAGATGGTTTTGATGGTGTTTCTCTTTAAAAAAGCTCAGTTTCCTGGGTCTGCTTTTCCTCGGAATTTTCCCATTAACAGTATGTCTCAATAACAGTAAAGGAAGGAAAACAAAACGCAGAGAGATAAGGTCATGAATTTAGACCAGTGGCTATTCTGATATCACTCTTTTGGCTCAAGACTGTATATGTTGAACAAAGATACTCTCCCACCAAAACCAAATCAACCCAACACCCCAGTTTCACAAACTTAGTAGGGCTTCCTACTGTCTTGCACTTTGCACACCCAAATGTACACCAGGTACACATTTGATTCTCAATTTTGGCTATTTTTTTAATGAAATAATACCATGTATAATAACCTCTAAGTGTTCATTAACTGCTGAATGGATGCAGGTTGCTTTTATAAGTTAGATGTGCAGATTCTCCATTCAGTTTCATCAGCAACAGACGTAGAAAGAATTTGACTTCTCTGTGCTTTATTTTTCTCCACTTTTACTCCTGGAGATATTGGTGGATTAATGTTTATGTCATTTGTATTTAGACATACAATTTATATTCTCAAATTAGGAGGCTAACTTACATATATATTAGTTACCCAGAAGGGCTGGATCACTGCGGGGTGAGGGCGAGGTATCGGTCGGTGAGGTGTTGCATTCTCTTCCCTTGTCATTTCCTTTATCATTATTATTGGTGGTAGCAGTAGTGATTTGTGTTATACCTTAGTTACTAAACTGTTCTTATCTCAACCCATGGGAGTTACATTCTTTTCGATTCTCCTTCCCATCCCTCCAGGAGTAGGAGGAGGGAAAGAAAGGGGGGAGTGATGACAAGGTTTAAACCACGACACAGGGGGGTCAAAGAGACAAAAGAAGACTTTATATTCATATAAACCTGTGTTACAAGTAAGAATGTTTCTCGCCAGTTTTAATTGACTATTCTTCTTGTGGCACAATAATGATAATAATGTAAACAACGAGATTTCCTGCCGATTCCACGAGAACTGTCAAAACTTGATACATTTGCCAATATTCCTTTTCTTTTCCGTTCTTTCTCCTTCTTTCACTCCATATGTGGTCTTTCCAGGCCACGTAGACTAAATAGCAGGTCTAGCCATTGTACATTTGGTACAATTTCTGTAAGGAAACAGCAACCTATGAAGAATAGCGTTGGTCTTATAGCGCTTTGGTGTTGTAGCGCTTTAGTTATTTTGATGTAAACATGACATGGTTATTCAAAACCAAGTTGCCCCTGACTGTAACTGAAAGCATTCGAGTGCACACACCTACATCTGAGCTGGTCACCATGCGAACGAACTCTTAGCAGCTAATGGGAAGAAATCCCACTTTTGGGTTGCAATTACTCTGACCCATCTAAAGATCTCAAGTGTTAGGATACTGATATTCACAAAACGTCTCTATCATCTCACCTCTGAAGGCGGAATGATGCACAGACCTATTAATACAGCTGTAGATGCCTACTTTTAGGTAGACTACTTTAGGTAGACTAAAGATCATAAGCTATACCACCGTGAAACCCTGAGGTGTAGAAACCTCATGATTCTTCATTGTTTTGGAAATTCAGACGCTGCCACAGCAACCAGGCAAGCTACCTCCAAAGTTAAAATCTTCATACAGTTAAAGTAACAAATTATTAGTTTGAATCTGTCAAATAACTTCTCTTTGATGGTGTTAACTATAAAAAAAGATTCCATGACGAATGGAGCGCATGCTCATTTAAGGCATTTCATGTCCATGAACCGAACTAATCTAAATTCAGATCATTTTTCCTCTTCAAGAAAGCTTAGATTGAGCTTGTGCCCAGCAACGAAGTGCTCTTCGTTATTATGCATGAACCTCGTCATTTGCCTAGCTGAGCAGCTCCAGAGAGCAGCCTTTAGCAGCTGAGCGAGGCGAAGCCCCGCGTCCGGGAGGCTCAGATCCGAGAGGCGACACCCACCGAGGGAGCCTCGAGCCCTCGCCCGGCCTTGCCCAGGAGCCGGCAGCTCCGCTGAGGCGGGCAGGGACTCACAGGGGCGGTGCCAGGAGAGATGGCGCTGCCCTGAGTGGGGAAAACCCGCCCCGGGCAGCGCGGGAACAGCGCGTGGGGCGGCGGTTGGAGCCGGCAGCGAGAGCGGGGAGCGAGCGGGATGGGAAGCGCTCGCCTCAGGGCCAGGGCCCGGTGTGGGAGCTCTGCTCTGGCTGCCCCGGCGGTGGCAGCGTCGGCACCAGACAGAGCCGATGAGAGGGGAGGCTGCAGCGCGGAGCTGGGGGTGTAGAGAGGGCCTGCGCTGGTCTTGTGAGGCGAGGGTGCGCAATGGGCAGGGCTGCGCTCGGTGAGCCGTGGTGGAGGTCCTCCTGCAGCAGGGGCTGAGCTGTGAAACGCTGTCAGTAGCGGAAAGGTGTCAGGGAGGCTGAGGGGTAGATGGGCTGCTTGCTCCAGGGCCAGACTGTGCAGGGGCCTCAAGCGTCCTTCACAGCGCATACAGAAAAGGAGGAGGGCAGTAATCCAGGGAGCTGGGAGCTGGTAAAACAAAACAAAAAAGAGACAGTCAAAAGCAAGGAGCTTCCTTCAAAATCTGACATCCCCAACCCAGAACCACTTCACAGTTCTGCAGGGGCTAACAAGGAAACTCACACGATGCCATGTTTTGGGTGACATGGTTTATTTAGTGCAAGGTGTCCTTGCCCTTGGAAGGGGGGTTGGAACTAGATGATCTTAAGGTCCTTTCCAGCCCAAACTATTCTGTGATTCTATGAAACTGTCTAAAAAAAGCCCCAGGTCCACTTGTTCTATGAGTATAAAGATAATCTTTAATCTGCAAAACACAGGTGGTCCAGGATAGAATGCAACCCCCTTTTAGCATACCCTGAAGCATTTCAGAGAGAAGCGTGTAGGCATGCCTCAGGTAGTTGGGCTGATACCTCCTCCCTCCAGCATGGTAACTACTCGGGGGCGTCACAGGTCACAAAACCAGGGTAAGCAGTGGGTGGGAATTGTCTTCTGTAGCTAAAAAAAAAAGAAAACTTGGTGTTTCAGTCTTCCTTCATCTCTCCTTATTCCTGTGTCCATGTTTTAGCAAGGCAAGGGTGCAGATATCAGGAAGGACTTTATCACATGAAAACAGCCATGGGCTCTTTTCCTGGTGACTCAGGTGCTGGCCAAGAGTGCTGGCCTCGGCAGTGGGCAGTGCCATGCCAGGAGATCGCTTATTTCCCACTGCAGACCGCAGCATCATTCGGTGTCTATCTTTGATGCGAAGTGTTGGTGCAGCACCCCTGGCTTCTCTGCAGTCTTGTGGTGCAGCACACATAAGCCCCTCTCCCTACTGTAAGCTCGGACTTTTGTATATGTATATATGTATGCGCATTGCTAGTCATGCCATACCCGTCCTTTGAAAGCTTCTCAATGGAAGAGGAGAAAGTACTGCTCCCTTCAAGCTCAGAAAGCCCAGGTGACATTGTCTCCCTGACCTAATCAACTAGGCTGAGAAAAAGGATCTGGTCTGGGTAGGCATGGTGTGGGGAGGTAGGGGGAGATGGTGTGGGAGTAACTGAGGAGCAGAGGTTCCTGTTTCAAACGTTACCTTATGAAGAGAATCACATTACAGCTCATGTTATCATACTTAGAGATACAGATTATTTAGGCTTACTAGCAGAACCATCAGAAAGATGCATTATTAAAATGTATATTATTAAAATATTTTCATAAACCTCCCATTTTTTCAAGCAGGCCCTTCAATTTTACCTACTTCTTATTTAATCAATAAAAATGTTGTGACAAATTTAGAGGAAAGAAAACTTATCTGTAATAATATTATGTGATGTTTGGTTTTCTTTTTTATGTTTGTTTTCTTGTCTGTCTGATTGCCTACCATTAAATATAAATGGGGATATTTAAAGAAAGGACCAGGCAGAACAGGTAGGTGAGGAAACACAGGAGGCAGCTGAAATAAGCAGGTTCAAAGCAGTTAGGAGTTCCCTATGAGTTAGAACTGTCACCAAGACTGGTTGTGAGAAAAGAAAAAATGCTTTGAGAGAGGGGACAAGCTGCCTAGACTGTGCTTTGGACAGGAGCACCCAGCAAGGTCAGAGCATACTGCCCTTCCGAAAGAGAGCAATCATCACAGCAAGCAGAGAGCCTGCCTGTACCATGCACAGAGATTTAGGCTTCAGCTGCTGTCATATGTTTGATGAGGTTCTACTGTGAACCGAGGTGGGGAACAGGCCCAAGTGTTTGTATTTCTCAGCAGTGTTTCTTCACTTTTTCAAGATTAATCTCTAAAGTTAGACCCATTCCCAGCTCAGGCTTTTATTGGTGCCCCAGACACCACTGAGGGAGAGGGGCCTGCCTAGGGAACAGGGAGGTGAAGGAGGGCCTGAGGCTGCTCTGAAGCACCGTAGCACAAACAAACAGTGGTATGGGTTCTTTCGTTGTACATGTTTTGCACTTTGAGCTACTGTGTTTTGTTCTGGAGAAGGTCTGGACAGATGAAGGGGAGTCAGCCACTTTAGCATGGCCCCAGGCACCAGCCCTGGCTGGACCTGCAAGCACTATCCCAGTTAATATACAAGAGGTTGTAACACAGGACCTGGGTGGAAACCATGAAGGCGAGCTCCTAAAGCTAATAGCACAACATGTGAGAGGAGCCAGCTCAGCCAGCAGCCAAGGAATCAGGTGAAAGGCAGAATGAAGAGGTTACTTGGAAATTAGCAATAAGCACTTAACCTCTGGCATGCTCTAGTTTAGCTGTGTTTTCGTCCATTATTTCCACATATTCTTTCTCTTTTCTGTCTTTACCTTCATCTCGTACCACTTCTTCTTTGTTTTACTTGATTCTCTTCACCTGCCTTGTGCCTCTCCTTTAGCCTCTGCTGTCCTGCTCCCCCTTCTTGCTCCCACACACCAGCTCTATGCACAAGGATGCCCTTGACCTTGTAACTCCTTCCAACCTACAGCCTGCAAACCCTTCTGAACTTGTTTCTCACATAGCTTCCCATTTTAGCTTGTACATGTTCTTCAGAGTTTCTTCACGCTCATGAGCTTTTGGACAACACAACAGAGGGAGAGCTCCCATACCACAACCCAAGCCCCTGACAGCAGTCCCACCAGAACTTCCTCTCCCCAGTGATTAGGGCTGTTGTCCACTCAGAAGCGGTAGGCTCGGCAGCTGTAAGCCTGAGATGAAAAGATAATCATTCTTTGATTTTCCCAACTCCTAAAATCAAAGCATGAGCTCTGCTTAAGGTAGTTTCTGAGACAAATGTGTCAGCAGATACTTTTCTTGTTGTTCATAAATACACCAAATACAGAAACTATAATTTTCTGTTAAAACTGTATTTACTCCAACAGAGATCTGAACAGCAGCAACTTCAGGAACGGCCAAACTCCTCCTGGCAATCTGTGTACTAGGATAAGCTGAGCAAGTGTCTCACCCACACCTGACCCAACCACAGGAGGCCTCCAGTGATGTGAAGTTTGGAAGTGGTGATTCTGTTCTAAACCAGGGACTTCCAGTAGGTAGTGCATCTTCTCTTGTTGTGCAGCAATCAGTGCCAAGCAGGGTGAATATCAGCTAAACATCCACGCTGGCAACAGTTTCTGTTCTGTCTTGTCATAGCAAAACAAGTGAACTATCATTTGGGACTAATTGTGCATTTCTTTTTGGGGTACAATATCACAATTAACATTTATCCTCTACACTTTGATGGCTTCTCCAAATGAAGTTTAGGATATTTTTCTCATCATGCGTCATAATAATATTTACAGGGAAGGGCAGAGCTAAACAGTTTCCTGGAGAAGCTTGTTGTAAGCCAGGGTATTGTTCATAGCTATTGCATTTTTCAGGCACTGCCAGAAGAAGGGCTGAGATCTAGGGTTAGTTGGCCATTCCAGGACAGAACTTCTGCACAGCCTCTTCCTCAGCTGAACATACCGGGACTTCTGCAAAACCTTCTCAAGAAATATCAAGATAATGACATCTGTTTTTTCGTCTAGAAGCCGCTGGTGGGCCATGTAAAATGTTGTCTTGAAGTTGCCGCTTTTAATGTACTTGTTGGTCAGTACAAATATGGTCTTTTTACTCAGCTGAATGCTCTGGGAAAGGTTGTCAAAGACTGGCTGTCCTGGGAGCCAGTCCCTTCCTTCTAGGCATAAGTTGAACTGTCTGGCTCTTTGATCTTCCAGCCTTTCAACCAGTTCTTCCATCACCCATTCATTCACAGCTGGATCTTCATTGTCATAGGCAATAAAGGCATCATAGCAAGCACCTGGTGAAGGTAAATGCCGATAGCCCTTCCACTTGGCAGTGCAGTAATGATAACTATACCACACATCCCAGAAATAGAGATGGCTCATCACTGTGAACACCATAAGGCCTAGGACAGTTGAAGCTGACAGAGCATACAGGATCAAGTATGAGGTGTCCAGCTCACAGGTATACAGATCCAAGAAAACCACGCTCTTTCCTTTATGTGCTCCTGGGCCAGCACAGGTCACATCCGTGGCCAGAAGAGGAATAGTCACATGAGTCTGATTGATCCACCAAACAAACCACACAGCATCACAGTTACACTTGAAAGGATTGCCGTGCAACAGCAGCATCTTCAGGTTGTTAATGACATTTTCAGGGAAGCTAGATTTCTTAATTACTTGGATCTTGTTTGAGCTGAGGTCCAAGTATTTCAATTTAAAAGCACCTCTGAGAAAATGTTTGCTCAGCCGTTGAATGTGATTGTTTCGGAGAATCAGGTTTTGGACTGTTGAAGAGCAATTGGACAGTTCTTGGGGAACAGTAGCCAGAAGGTTATTACTGAGGTCCAGCGTTTCTAGTTTTTTCAGGTGGTGCAGGTTTTCCCATTTGAAACTCTTCATTCGGTTGTTACTTAAGTTGAGGATTTTGAGTTCTGGAGGCATAGCTTCAAAAACACCATAAGGCAAAAAACTAAGAGAGTTGAAGGAAATATCCAGTTCTTCCAGGACAGTCAGGTTCTTGAAGAATGACAAGTATCTAGCATTCCCATCCATCCATAAAACATCTAAATGATTTCCTCTGAATTCTAGAATTTGAAGGGATTGACTTTCCATTCCTGTGTTAGTAGAGGTAGAAATTTCATTCTCATTCATCATCAGCTTCTTCAGATGGGCCAAGTTTTTCATAAAACTAAGCATGTGAGTGACACCTTCTGCCAGAAAATAATGTTTGTTATTGCTTAGGTCTAGAATTTCTAGAAGTTTTAACTCCTTGAAAGCAGTTGAGTATAGCAAGTCAATCCTGTTGTTAGAAAAATCCAGGTATTTTAATCCAGACAAGTAGGAGAATTCACTTCCATTTAAAGTCTGACTTATTGCATTACCTGACAAGTTGAGGCATCTGAGGTAACTAAGTCCCTGGAAGTCTGAGGGGTTAATAAAAAATATGTTGTTTCTGCTTAAATCCAGAGTTTCTCCATATTCCAGGCAGTCTGTTTTGACTGAAGATTGGTAGGAGGCAGCCTCTTTGTCTTTGGACCTGCAACTTCGCCCGTACTCATCATACCTGAAATAATGCATTTCCTCTAATACTTGCCTGTTGTATTGCTCTACTGAAATCCTAGGATTAGAGCAAAACCCATAAAAGTTGCTTTCACCTGAAGAAGGAGAAATTTTATTCACTGAGAGGTCTATGAGTTTAAGAGATGGGAATTTTTTGAACACACTCAGGTCAGCAACTTTAATAAAATTAGTCCCGAGATCCAAAACTGTTAGATTTCTAAGACTGAGCAATGGATCTAGATTTCCTTTTCTCAGTTCTTTGAAGACATAACCTCTGAGCCTCAGGGTTTCCAGGTTAGAGAGAGAAGAAAAAGACTTAGACAAATTCAAGGTTGGAGAATACATCTTCAGTTCAAAATTAAAGGACAGGTCAAGCTCTATAAGGCTGGGGATAAACTTCAGAAACTGAGCATCTCCAATCTCCTTTATAAGGAAATTTTGGGAGAGATCAAGGTGTTTGAGATTCCTTAAGTTTTTAAACCAGCTGCTGGGTATGCTCTGAATAGAGTTACTGTGAAGTCGCAAAATTCTTAAATTTTTCAAGGAATAAAAAGCCTTTGAATGTATCTCAATTGTGCTCTTGGGGCAGGGAATACAAGGATATGGGGCATTATAGCAGCGTGGGCAGTTACCACTTAAATCAAGAATTTCTAGGTTGTGAAGGGTACTCAAGTCATGTTCTTGAATCACTTGAATCTTGTTATTGTAAATATATAATTCCTTTAATGTAGATGACAAATTGAGTGGAATATGAGTTAAGTTGTTAGACTTCAGGGATAGTATTGTTAATTTTTTCAGTTCCAGAAAGGCTGTTTTTTCAATTTCAAATGAAACATTGCATGGATTACGGTAGTAACAGTTCTGTCCCAGATACAATACTTCTATGTGTCCTAGCTCTGACAAATTGGCTTTTTGGATAGAAAAGATATGGTTTGCTTCCAGGCTCAGCAGACTTAAAGTAGTAGGAAGACCCCAGGGTATTTCCCACAGCTGGTTTGCATCCAAATACAAGGACTTCAGTCTGGTCAGGGCAGAAAAACTGCCATTCTCAATCTTCGGTTGCGTGGTGCACACATGGTCTTTAGGCCCCATTCTGACAGGCACACAGTTGCATCTGAAGTCAATCTCCACAAGGTTTACAAGATGGGCAAAGGATGCTGGATTGATATGGGGGATGTGGTTAATACTTAAGGTGAGGTTGGTAGCATTTGCAGGGATCCCTCTGGGGACTTCCAGGAGACGCCGATTGGTGCAGTCCACTGTCACGGTACCTTCGAAGGTATTATTAACATCACAGGGTAAACTTTTGGGAAACCAAGTTCCTGACAGCAGCATTGGAAATGGGAAGAGCAAGACAAATGACAGTGCATTTGACATCTTTGAATGAAGTACCTAAAAATAAGGAAATAGGGAAGAATTAATTTAGTATGATGAGAGCATGTCATAGGACATTAGGTCAAGCACGTGCTCGGTCAGACAAAATACACAGCCTGCGGTCCTGTCTCTCACACTGGCTAGAATTGGATGTATAGGGAGGATTATAAGTTTGGGGGAGGCATATGTTAGTATTTCCTCAAATGCTTTCTTTACTTTCTTATTGCTGAGTATCAGAGTGTTAAGATAACTATCGCTGTTTAAATAATGAATCATAAAGAAAAAATTACTGAAAAAATTACAAGGCAAGTGATTAAAGGCTATGTCTATGTGAACTTTCTTCTTTTAAGGTGTTAAACATCCATCAATTTGCCATTGTATAATAGCATAAATAAGCAAATTTAGGTTTTTAAAGCATGTGAAAATCTGTAGTCATGTAAAACCATACTAACAGGTGTGTGCCTATTTCAAATTTCACATTATCATAGGGGTTCTTCCTGTAATATGTAGTAGAATGGATATGTGGTCAACTTAAGCCAGTCAGTGGCTATACTTCTATATGGTTTAATACTTGTTTGCATTTTCACGGTCCAATAAGGACAGAGCTCCAAGAGGGCACTGTAGCAATGCACATGTAGAAATGAAAGTCAGATTTTCATGGACTTAAGATTGATCATGTCCCATAAAAGAGTAATAAGCAGTAAACAAGTAGAGGCAAAATCCTACAGGCATTTAAAGAACCTTCCAAAATATGCCCTCTCTCTGTCAAGTGTTTGTGGTCTTGCCTGCTTTATAGATTTCTGTCTTTAGGGGAAGAGCAATAAGCTTTTAATATTTCACAACTTAATAGCTACTTCCTCAGTAACAGTCAGTGTCAAAGAAACCCCATCCCTCTGGCCAGAGGCAGCCAGCCAGGCAAGCAGGCTTCCTGCCATGGCTTGTCTAGCACAGGCAAAGGGGCTGTGACCATTTTTCTCTGTTTCACAGCCTTAACTGCCTGTGTCTGGTGCTGGTCAAGAGATTTAAAGACAAAAAACCCACAATAATCAACATCATGTTTTCTCCCTGGAAAACTCAGTGTAGAAGGCTTGGAAGATGCATGGTACACAGAGTGCTCTTGACCAACCAGGATTAGTTATGCTTGTAATAATATCGACTAAATGTAAAAACCCAGTTAAGCAGCTAAAAATCAGATGGTTAGGCAAAGTGTTCAAGACACGTGGAAAGGTTTTTTTTTCTATTTAGCTGGGACACAAGAATATATAAAGACCCTCTCAAACAGCATGTGAAAACCCTGGTGAGTTTTGTCTAAGACATGCCTTGCAAGTGACACAGACTCTCAGAGATTAATTGAGGCTTCTGTTGCATGCATTACCTGAGGTAACTATGCTAAATCTACCTGTGTATCTGTGTATCTGGAGGAGTACTTTGGGGACTAGCAGGGCAGTAGATGGTAGAGAACCCAGATTAAGTCTCACACAGCATCCAACTTCTGCTGTCTGGATTTAACAGCCAAGGGGAGTCACCCTGAGGATTTGTTCAGTCAGCTTTTCAATTACAGAAGGAAAAAAGTAAAAATCCACTGCAGACCTCAAATTCAGTGTAACCTGGTACTGTGCTACACCACAGCCTTTCTTCTACCACAGTTTCCCATTGCCAGGAAGTGCTATGGTGCTTTCTTCTTTTCAGCTGATTTTCATGAAAAAAAAGCAATGTAGGTAAATGTCCCAGCTGGTAGCCATGACTATCATTCCAAGGAAAGCTGACCTGGAATAACCTGGCCATGACTGTAAATTCATATGTAATTGTTTTCAGCTCTCGTGAACTGATTTGTTAAGAATGAAAATAACCTTTACTGGGTTTACAGCAATTCAGCTTTGGAAGCTCACCCAGACAGAGGTTACTGGATAAGACAGTTCACCAGTGTCTTCAATATGGTCTAATCAATCAAGTTTAGAGGATGATGAACTTTTCTGATTTCCCAGTATTGACAAGCACTTGGATGAAAATGGTGAATAAGGATAATCAGAGTAAGTGGTGAGCCAATTTGGAGAAGGTAAAGCATTTCCTCTCGCCACCCTAGCTTTTTTTCTTAGAACTCTTTTTTTTTTTACCCATATTATATGAGCAGGCATATAGGAGTGAGAAGGAAGGCCTCTACCATTGATACCAGTTAGAATGGAAAACTGAAGGTCTTTCTTTGAACATTGCTGAAGAAAAATCTGCGTGTGTTCTTGTAAATATTTTGCCTTTCTTCTTTTCCAAAGGACACACTATATAATGCATGTGAAAGATTTTATTAGACTGATGAAAACCAAAGAGTGCTTGTCCTAACTGAATGGCCTTTGGTACCCCAGCTCTTGCCTACTTCCATCTCTTGCTTTACCAGAACTATGTACTCCAGGAGCCAAGGTCATTGGCCAAGGCAGGTGCCCATAGAGCACAGCAGAGGGGTGGCAAGGAAACCACAGAGATCTGCACTGCAGGGTATGTTGCTCTATCTCATGGATGCCATTTATTTTTATCCATCCATGCATGCCACAGCAGACCATGAAGTGCTGACCCTCACCAGCCACGAACACTACTGTGCTGTACGTGCAGCCATGAAAGAAGATACTGACAACAGCCACAGTTCAAACTCCAGCAGCCTATCTTCTGTTAAAAGAAGGAAAGAAAACATCTGCTGCTAGCTGGGGGTCAAACCACACATTTGCTGCTCTTGAGGAAAAGTTAATTAGCATCAACCTTTAAAGATTCTCTAAACCAAATTAAGACCCTCTGTCCAAGCACTAGAGTAGGAGCTGGACAAGGTGAGATTGACACAAACTTTTTACATACTCATACTGGCCACTGCACTCAGGCATCTAATTTTAGGCACTTACCCAAGTTCCTCAATTCATTGCCATCAATCTGGGCTGTACTGACATTCAAGAGAGAGCAGAAGAGATGCAAGGGAGGCCCTGCAGGCACTGCTGAGCTCTGAAGATGGAGGTCTGCCCGGCTGCACGCGGAACAGAGACTAACACTGCAGGTTTAAGTGCCTAAAATTAACTGCAATGAATCTGGGCTTTAAATGTCTACATGAATATATTTGTGTGTTTCTTAAGAAGTCAAAAAAAAAATGCCTTTTGAGATGTTCGCAATGTTCACATTTTGAACTCTTGCATATTGCAGTATTTTTAAGAACCTAAGTGTTGTTGCAGAGCCAGCCTATCTTCTACCATCTTTGTGCTTCATTTCTTTGTATAACTTTGTTTCCCGATACCTTTTTAATGCATTAGCTGTCTTAACTGTAAACTGCTAAATTCTGGTGCTGTGTCTATCTACCTCCATGTATAACACTGTTACAGTACAAGAACAAATAAAAAAGATTGTTTTAATTAGAAGAAACAAGAAACGCTGACTTGTGCAATGTCTTTGCTAGTTTGAAAGCTCGGCTAGAGTGTACACGTGAATGTTTGGCTTTGCAAGATGTAAACCAAGTACTAATCTGTTGATATTAACCAGCACATGCGTGAACCTCTACTGATTTTGGGTATTCAAATATTCAAAACCAATACAGTTAGGTGTTTCTGAAGGATTTTTTCTGTAGGTGCTCCATATGTATTTTAAATAATGACAAAGGAAAAACCTAGAGAAAAAAAACACCTCAGCAGTTAGAAAAGACATAATTATACTCATTCTGTAGCACAGCAGTACAATTAAATAGTACCCATTTAGGCTCAAATAAATGCTTTCCTTTCCTTGCATTATGTATTGCAGCTTCTAGCTACAATAGTAAATTGGAATATTTAGAAAGCAGAAAAGCAGAATATGGTCTTGTAAGCTTTTCACAACAGTTCCAGTCAAAAAGGTTTGAGAGCAAATTTAAAATGAAAGTTTAACCTACCATTTTCTGCGTGCTTCAGGTCTGGCAGATTTGTCACTGGAGAAGACTAAATCAGAGCAGAAAAAAACAGCATAAAAGAGGTCCCCACTGGTTCAGCTCAGGTGCAGAGAAGAGTATAAAGTGACATAACTCACTCAAGGCAACAGCCGTAATCACTACTTTATCACTACTCTCCAGCTGGACTGCAACTTGAAAAACAATTAAATGTGAAACAACTGCTGCAACCTACTTCCTCAAACATTTGTACTTCAAATTAAAACAATGGTACCTCATTTACTCCTCCACGCCCCATAAAAATAACTGAGTACTTTTTTTTTGGGTTGTTTTTTTTTTCGTCCTTTTTCCACAGCTTCTGACATGACTCATACATCCATGTGCTTTTTGGTCTCATGTTGCAATTTGCTCTCTTCTTTGCTACATTTGAACACGGTTTTAATTTCAAACTGTGTATTTTACCTACCTACAGTGTCATACCATAAAGAACTATAATAAAATCTGCTCCAGAAAGATGAACATCCAAGCCACAGGAAGCCCCAGAGGAGGGCAATTGCAAAATATTTGGAGACACAGTGTGAGATCAGTCAGCTAGGACACTAATATGCTACATAAGGGTAACATTCACTTCAGACAAGTAAGATTTGCAGAAGCTCAAGTTCCTTCTTTCCTTCTCCCCTTTTTTTTTAGTGTAAGCTGCACAGAGAGACAGAAATTATTAATTTATACTAACAGTGTTTCAAATTTGAAAATTTGGTAACTTTTATAAATATAATTTGGTGTTCATTTCTGCTGTAAATAACTTCAAGAACTGGGACAAATCTCTTAAGCTGAATACTCTGTGGAATAATTATTTATTAAGTGAAAGGGACTCTGGGGGAAGGGAACCAAAATAAACCAGGAAGAAAAGGGTAGTGGTAAGGGCATAGGAAACAGTGTACAAAAAAAAAAAAAAAGAAAACTTTGTGGGAGAGCATAGAAGGGACCAAGTTAATAACGACACTGATAGGCTTCAGATGGTGACAATCCAGCTTTTCATGGAACACAGTGTCTGAGAGCTTCTTTCTTAGAAGTTTTTATGCTTAGCAGGACAGAGTAGTTGAATGGTTATGATATTTATTAGATGGGGTGGTTGGAGATTTTTATATCTTCTTTCCCTATGTATTTTTCTTTATATTTTAAATAGCAGCTCATAATTTCTCTGACTGTGATGGAGCCAAGGAAGACTGGTCATTTTGGAAGACTGGAACCTGAAAAATGAACACAGAAAGAATTTGCAATGATACTTTAAAATTCCCTTGTTTTAGTGGCAGAGTCATACAGACATAAAGAAAACCAAGAAAGTGTACAGCATCATTACCATTTTAATTAAGGCCTAGGAAAGGGCTCATTAATTCATTATAGGCTCAGGACTATATTGCTCACCTTTGTGCCTGATTACTAGAAGTACCCAAATAAAGTACAATTCCTCTGCTGTTTATTGCAACTGGAATTTACTTTTTATGCAAGAGGCACTGAGGTTTTCATTGTGGGTTATCATAACTAAAGCAGACATCTCGCTAAAATCCTGCTACCTTCTGCAAGGCCATTCAATGCATTTCAGGTAGGAGAAAAACCTTCATTGTGAACACCCTATGCTAGCTATTCCACTCTGAATATTTCACAGATTGTGTACCACCAGAAGGGAAATTTAGCTTCCATTCATTTATAGTTATTCACCTTATTAAAAAGCAAATGTGCTTAATTGATTGTGAATAAGAGAATGACTTGGCCCACACTGGATTGTGAGAGTTGATTTCTTCAAGCACCTAACCACATCTGTGATACATGATGCTTGAACATGAGATCCTTAATGCCCACTCGCTTAGATTGTAAGTAGGTTTTCTAAAGCACAGTGTCCTATCACCCAACCCTGTAATTCTTGACAGGTGCTCGGTGCCTTTGGAGATCTTCCTTGCAGTCTATACCTATAAACTTTGGAAATTCTAATGGCTGTACCGACACTGCCTTTTCTTTTGGGCTAAGGCTGGTTTGGTTTCTTTTAATTCATATTAGGAAGGCTTGCTGTCACACAGCCAAGAGCATATGAGTTTCAATTCCGTGCAGAGTGAAACTGCAACTTTAGCTGAACACTAATAGAAACATAGAGGGCTTTTTGCCATTTTTCTTTTTTTTTTTTTTTTTTTTTCCTTTTTTCTATTTTTTTAAAACCTAAGAAATGTGGGAAGCAAAATACAGCAATATTTCCCTTCAGAAGGCGGGGGTAAATTCAGGGGAGCTCAGCAGTCCAGAACTTCACAACTATAATTTGATTTTTAGAGGTACAGAGAGTCACTGCTTTACTAATAAAAGTTCTGGTTTCCTTCAGAAGTTGTGCAAAATCTCTTTTACCTCCTGTGAAACACAAAGTAACTGAAGGCAGAAAAGTACTTCCTACTGTGCCATGTGCTAGGGGAGGACCCACTGGTAACAATGCATACATTTTGCCACCTTTGTGAGCAAAGACTATAATCTAAACTAGATTAAGAGTCTCTATTTTATCTACTCTCCTTAATCTGTCATCTACAGGTTAGGGTTTCAGTTAGACGTTCACCAGCCCAATTTCCACTCTATTTTCTTTCTTTTTTTTTTTTTCTCTTCCAAATGAAAACTTACAGAAAATGTACTTATTTATCAAAATCAGGATTCTATTGTATTTAACTTACAGCTGGGTAGTTTACCTAAAATCTTAACATCTTGCAGCAATGTCTGTTCTATAATATGCTAACCCTCATAACAGTAATTATGATAGCACCCCAGATATTCATGGTTAATATGACATTTAGTGATAACACTGCATAATTTACCCAGGAAATTATCACACACAAGTTGAGTTGCTCAATTTTTGAAATACATAATTTGACTCTACAAACTGATGTAGACAGATGTAGAAAGAGAACCACAAAGAGAAACGGATAGCAAAATTGACGAAACAGTAAGAAAATCACTTGCAGAAGCCTTAAGGGGCGTAAAAATGCAGGGTCCCTGCTGACAGCAGTTGCAGAAATGTTTTTGCAGGCACTAAAAATAACTAAAACAATAAACACAATACAACAGTAGGGAAAATTGGCCTACAAGGGCAGAGAAAGCTGTCAGAGCTCTGATGAGGGAGGAGACCCTCAAAGATCTGCGCTAAGTTTAGCCAACAACCCACTGCACTGACATATGGCTGAAGGACCCACTAGCATCACAGAAAGACTTTACCATTTCTGAAAGCTGAGGCTACCCCAGTGCCAAGACCGACCATTTGGTGTTTACAACAGGTTAAAACTATTTGCTGAAAGCAAAAGCATCTGGCATTCAAAGAACAGAATAGTGTTTCAGTTGGAAGGAACTCTTTCCACCAAGTCTCACTAATAGCAATGATATTGTATCTCTGGCAGCTGACCAACTGCTTTTGACTGTGATGGAGTTAATTTTTTTCCTAGTACATGGTGCAATGCTGTGTTTCAGCTTTAGTCTGAGAACAATGCTGATAACACACTGATGTTTTAGTTGTTGCTAAGTAATGCTTACCGCGATCAAGAACATTTCAGTCTCTCATGCTCTGTCATCGAGGAGGGGCAGAAGAAGCTGGGAGGGAGGAGAGACAGGACACCTGACCCAAGCTATCCAAAGGGGCATTCCATACCACAGCACATCATGCCCCATATATAAACTGAGGGGAGTTGGCTGGGAGCCACTGATCACTGCTGGATATCGATCAGCAGATGGTGAGCAATTGTATTGTGCATCACTTGTTTTTCTGGGGTTTTATTTGTCTGTTTTTCATCTTAGTATTTCTACTACTATTATTACTACTAGTAGTATTATATTTTAATTATTTCAATTATTAAACTGTTCTTAACCCAATGGTTATAATATTTTCTGATTCTTCTTCCCATCCTACTTGGGGGTGGAGAGGTATTAGCAAGTGGCTGTGTGGTACTTAGTTGATGGCTAGGCTTAAACCACAACACCAACACTTCTATTCATCCTGGTTTTTTCTCATACTGTATGCATTGTTGTACAAGCATTTCAGATATGCTTCTGAGCCTTCTGCACTCCCAGGAGTGGCATAAGTTGTCCTACTGGGATTGCCACGCTGTGGCGCTACCATGCCAACTCTTGGCTTACCTGCTGCAGTCCTGTTGGCATCTGCTGCCCCCGTAAGTCCTAGTTCTTGATCAGACCTGCCAGTTTATGTCCAAAACCCTGTTTTCCCCATCAGTACAGGTGGATCCTGTCTGGCCCCACCATACCTTGTCTCTCAAAGGCTCTTCCATGGGTCAAAACCCCAAAGGTTTGGTGGAAACACCAGTCCTGAAGCCAGGTATCCTAGGCTCACCTGTTTCTTCTGAGGTCTCTGTCCATTACTGAGAGGATTGAGGAAAATAGTACCTGTGCTCCTGAATTTTTTAGTATTCCCAGGGCTCTGAAGTCTCTTTTAATGGACTTCAGAGTTTTTGTTTCAACATCATTTGTACCTATGTGAAAGAGCAGCAATGTAATGTATAGTAGTCTAAAGGTTGAAATCTGTTCTTCAGACTTGTGGTAGCATCCCTAATTTGGGTCCCTGAAAAGAAGGTCTGGCCCGCTTTTTCAAGAGGGGGTACTTCTGTTCCACACAGGAAGGAATTCCCAACAACCAGAACTTGCTAGTTTTCCTTCTCATTGCTGGTTTTGATGCAGGTTTTGTTACAAGTGGCTGGTCTCTCACCTTGGCAGGACTGCTTGTGTGGCTTCTTCCTGCTGGTTTAGATCAGACATTAGGAAGTTCTTTACTGTGACTGAGCAAGACAGTGAAACAGGTTGCCCAGAGAAGTTGTGGCTGCCCCAGGCCTGGCAGTGTTCAGAGCCAGGTTGGATGGGGCTTTGATCAACCTGGTTGAGTGGAAGGTGCCCAGAGCAGAGGCAGAGCCGTCTGAATTTACCTCTAAATGCACAAAATGCAGTGGACACAGTAAGCTTAATTCTGTATATTCCTTCTGCTCTATTCCCCACCTCAGCCTGTTAAATAGTTGAGTGGCTTGCTTACATCAATTTGCAAAGTAAGAGCTCTTCATAAAGTGTTAAATCAAACTTCCATTGAAATTTCATCATTGTGTCCCTTCTGTCATAACATGATGTGTACCAATCTGGTGTGATTAACAGTTCATCCTTATGTCCAAGACAGCTGGAGCATGATTTATGAGGAAGGCTCGCACAAGAATCAATGCCTACATTCTTCCCCATTTGACTTGTGCAGGGCAGGTTCTCAAAAAAAAAAAAAAAAAAAAAAAAAAAAAAAAAAAAAAAATCAGAATGATAAACCCCCAAGCAAACTCTTGTCACAAGTAATAGCAAGATTTATTTACACAACTTGTGTAAAGGCAAACAATTCAGCGGGTTTTTTGGTAATAAAGTTGTGATATATCAAGAAACTGAATTGACACCATGCATTAAAAGTATTGTATACCTTTTGCACAGTAGTAAGCTCTGAACTTTGGTATAATTATGTGGTCACAGGCTGGGGGTTAACAACTTAACTGCAAAGTAATATTTTCAGGAATATAGGTTAAATAATCTTACATTTAAAAATTGCTTTGCCAAATAAAACAATGTAAGTTCATTTTCCATTGTATTACAACATATTCTTGAAAATTCAGCTGTAAATAAAGAATTTCCAAGAATTAGTGGCTGAACTTAAATCTCATCACAGTATCTTATATACCTTTTTTCTGTATTCATCACAGGAGGCAATACAGATGAAATTTTGTCTTCTTCATTTTCACATTGGAAAAAAAAAAACCAAACCTATACAAGAAAAAATATTACTGGAAAACTATAAAGAAAAAATAGATTCATTCTTGGAGAAACAAAAAAAAAAATTAGTCTGTTTGATGACTGTCTTAAATGGAATGGAAAACCCCATTTTATAATACAATATTTTATCATTGTAAGTATACCCCAGAATAAGCAAGGTAGGATGAAACAGGTTGTTCTTTATGCAGCTCCACAGTGAAGAAGCATTTCTCAAGCATGGCAAATGCTTTTGTATGTAACAACTATGATTTCAGGTAGGAAACTGAGTTTTCCCATGATCTAGGTGCAGGAACACAATCTTAATATGCACAAACTCTTCCTATGTAGCAAGAAGACTGTAAATTTGCTGTTTGGACTTTGCATAGTGAAGCTTTACAATATTATCAGGAAAACTGCTATTTAATGATTCATATGATCAATCAAGTAGTGTCAAAAATTAAAGGAAAAAAGCAAAATTTAAACCAAATTGTTGATGATTGAAGATTGGTTCTTATTATTGAAACACATGAAATGGATCATCCTGGGAATACCTTATTCTTACCACATTAATCTTAAACTGAAGACAGTAACTTCACAGAATAGGTGTTAAGCAAACAATTTAATGTAATGAGAGCTTTACAAAAGAAAATAGCAGCTACATACATCTTGTGGAAAACAAGAACTTGAAGCATATGAAACAGTTAATACTATGGATGTGTCAACAGCTCCTTACAATTAACATTAAGTTTACATTCTGTTAGGGCTTACAAAATGCTATTCATGGTAGTTAAATGTAACAAAAAACAACAACTGCTTGTTTGACAGACAAATAGATACAAGATACCCAAGTCTGCAGCATTTAGCTTAACACAGAACATGATCTTATATGCATACATCTCATCAAGTTTTAGGAACAGTTTGTAGAGTTCTGCCTAGAAAAATGGATCTGAAGCAGCAGCTTAGCAGAAAGCAAGGGTAGACACATAAAAAAAACCAACCAAACAAACTTACACAACACACGACTTCCAGATTCTCAAGGGAATTTATGACGTTTCTGCACAACTGAGATTTATTGCCCATTTACAAAGAACAATGGTAATTACAAGACAAATAAAATAATTAACCTAAAAGCTCTGGAATTGTACAAAGATACTAATTTCTTGTGGTTGAGATGCATTGTTAAAAACAACAGTGCTAGCTGAAGGCACTTTTGCAACAATGCAATGTAACCTCCTACAGTTACAAGGGGACATGACTGAACAGATAAGACACAGATTCACCATTATGCGTTCTTCGAATTGCCTCAGCCAGGATCATGGAAATGTCAATAAACTGAAAGAAAAATTAAGATGATAAGTTTTATAGCATGCCAAGAGCAATCAACTATACCATTTAGAAGCATATGAACAAACATGCAATTTATCATTGTGCTTTCTTACCTCTTCTAGGAATTAAATAAACATTAAAGCATTAAATACATAACAAATACATAAGAACTGCATTAACAGACACTCAAAAATTGAGTAAGGAAACATTGAATAAGATTGCTGCACAGGCATACTGCTGAGACTTCTGGCACAGGGCATGCTGTCAAAAAAACTATTCCAGCCATCAGATGGCAGTTTCCACTGAACACAAATATAGTTTAAGGGAAGTATACCTTTTATGGTTTCAATAAATACCAAATAAATCTTAACATTTAAAAAAAATAATAATTCAGTGTTGCCTGAAAAAAAAAAAAAAATAATCCCAACGCGAACAAAAAACCAAAACCCAACAATCTTTTATGCTTTCCTCCACTCTGTAGTACAGAAAAACTCCAAAGGGGTCTCATGACTTCCCAGAACAATCATGTGCAAAATCTACTAACGTAAGTGAACTTTGTACTTTCATTTGGTTTTTGAAAAGAAACACGTCATTGTTATCTTGGCCTTTTCTTCAGTGTATTTTTAAAAAAAAACCAAACAAACAACCCAAAAAAACCTTGAAGGTTTCTGTGGCATCCACAATAACGTTGCTAACTTGAGCTCCTACATATAAATATTGTATGATTAATACCGATTAAAAAAAAAACAAAACCACACACACAAAAACCCAAAAAAGAACAAAAAACCTGAACAAACTAAAAACCCAGCCAGTTTTACATTTGCCACTCTTTCACAGGTACACATACTCTATTAGCTACAAATACCAAATATTTTCAATATTCTATTGTACCACCCAAGACCCCTTAAAACAGTTCATAGGCATGTTTTAGCAAGATGTTCTGCAAACAATGTCTTTTAGAATATTATTTTGCTCTCAGGTCACAAATTCTAGCATCAGTGAACAGTAAAACACAAATCCAGAGTTTAAACAGATGACAAACACTATGGTACCTGAATTTTTGGGCAGTGTTTCATTTTCTCTTCTTGGGGGATTGTGTTAGTTACCACAACAGCCTCAAATGATGCATTATTAATCCGAGAAATAGCAGGACCAGAAAAGATGCCATGTGTAAGAATGGCATAAACTTTAGTAGCTCCAGCAGATACCAACCTGTAGAACACGAAAGAAAAGTATGCTGTCATGCCTGTTTACATACATGACTACAGATTAAGCCAGATACAAATCTCCACAAAATAGATTTTACATGCAAATTCCTCCTGGAAACTACAGGAATATGCAAATATCTACAAATTAATTCAGAGAACTTAAAACGTTCCACTCATGTAAGGCTCACAAAAAAAAAACCAACCCTGCTAATTAAACAGCTCTTTCCAGTAGCAGTGATACTAATCTAAAATGCTGTACATATTAACACAAGATACAACTGAATACTGGTACAAGTTTTCTATCTGGCAAAAATAAAATTTTTAATAAAAATTTTTAAAAGGTTTGATGGCAGTATTCACAAGTCTGTTGTGCCTGCCTTATTGTCCACCTTTGTTTTCATTTGCAGTTCAAACAATTCTGCTTGGAAACAGTTTGAGGAAGACGAAATGTTAATAATTCAAAGCCTAGCTTACTGCAGGGTTGTGGGAAAACACGCTGTTCATCCAAACACAGTAAAATGCAGCACAGGAGACAAAAAGAAGTCTAAATCCAAGAACCAGAATACCTTGTGGATGAATCAGTCTCTTAACTTGGTTTTGACCGAGCTCTCTGCCTCCAGATGCTCAGCTATGTCCTAGCTGCTTTTCTAGTCATGCAAATGGAGACCTCAAAGAGTGGTATTTTATAAGACCACAGCATAAGCACAGTAAGATAGGGGAAAAAAAACCCAAACAACCCGAACAGAACACACACAACCGAAAACAAAAACCAAAAAATATCCATGACAAAATCACAGAAACATCATTTCATTTTGAATGACTCAACAGAATCAACGTTTTCTGGTCATTCTCAGCAATAGGTTTAGTAGCTGCAACCTACAAGGAGCATGCACTGTGACAGAGTGAGTGTGTACCAAGTTAAATGACTTGTTCTTTATTTTGTCTGCTTTCTAAACACAGATACTATATTTCTGTACATATATTCTCAATTCCACATTCTAAAGGGGAACACTGCTTGATCACAGGACTACAACGTATAGACTCCAGGATCACAATTACTTCACACTACAAAGGTCAAGTTGGGTTATAAGCGTGCAGGACACAGCAACAGCTTTCATCAGCTATCTGCAAGTTACAGTATAACAAGACAATGGGCCAGTTCATAACAACACTTACTTGTCTGCTGCATGACATATTGTGCCACATGTGTCAGCCATATCATCCACAAGAATTGCTACTCGGTCTTTCACGTCACCAACCAAGACCATTCTGTCCACTTCATTTGCCTTTTTTCTTTCCTTATGAATGAGAGCAAATTCCACATTCAGTCTGTCAGCAATTGAAGTAACCCTAAGTTACAGGAAGAAATACAGCACATTTAGAAGATTATTTCAAAAGCAAAAGCAGAGCCACAGTGTGTGTCATAAGCCACAGTTTTTGTTTTCTGGCTTTGAAATTACTGCAGAAAAAGCTAAGTGTCTGGATTTGAACACATTTCTGCTATACACAAGCTTTTATTAAACTGCTGCAATACCTAGTGACGGACACTTATTTAAAGTAGAAGTAGCCTCAATTCTAAACCTACACCAGTATGCACTGTAGCATTCTCTAACTGAAAATACCATTGCAGAAATGAGAAAACAAACCAAAGGGGAAAAAAACCCCAAAGAATTTAATAGTGATTAATATTCCTTTTAGCAGTACATGATAGTAATCCACTACCTTACTTCATTAGTAATTAGTAACTCAAGCAGACATCTGCTTGACAAAGATCTGTTAAAAGTATTCAGGGTGACCTCTGGTGGCCAGACAAACCTCCAATAACAAACTTAATTTCTTACAAACTTGTGATTGCTTTTTTCAGGTTTTTTAATATACCAAGCTGGTGGGTACAAAGACACAGGGGTAAACAATACTGTGCTTTTTCTATGTTGGTGAAACCTCGTAGGCTATCTTTTTAAAAGATGTTTAGAATGTTATCAACAAGGTGATTAACGTACACAGCTAATAGAGAATACAGTTTTACTTCCTTACTACTTAAATACAAAGGTGCTGTTACAGTATTTCAACAACTGAGTGATAAACAAAAGCCCCAAGTTTTTTGGCATTTTTTCTGAATAATTGTGTAATTTCATAGCAAGACCTCAATGAAATTAAAATATTAACAGAAGTTGCATCCCTTATTTCAGTCACAGAATTTAATAAGCTAGAAAAAAAAGCAAATGGTAAAAAACCCCCAAAGCCCAGATATTTTAAATTACTGAAAGAACATTTTTTAAAGTTTCTTTAATTCTTGCAGATTTAAATTTTAAGACAAACTTTATTAATATTTTATTCACTTTTCATTAACCCAAATATTATTTTGAAGATCTGCATGTTTTAAATGGAAAGGCAAACCATTTTGCTTACATTACATTAATGGAAGTGAAGAAGCAATTGTGAGTTTATTGAAAGCAACATCTTTTCCTACTTCAAAACTGCCTGGTTGCGTTACAACAGAAAGGTACCAAAGATAGACTATGTTAAATACAGTGAAAGCGGTCCTCAAAAAATAAAGTCTTATTATCAAACTGGTAATATACAAATATTTGTTAGAGGAAAAAAATGCTATCTTCTGATTTGAATTCTAAGCAAAGGCTGTATTTAGTTAACAAACAAACAAACACGCAAAACAAGAAGACAACCCAACAGAATCCCCAACAAAAAAAAACCAAAAAAACCCTACAGTATCCAGATAGGAATGAACAAAGAAATTCAACTGACTGAGAGATCTGGATTTTAGAAAGTTTTCTATGGTTTCTATTCTTCACATCTTTAACTCAATTCATCTAAACAGAACAGCTATGGAATTCTAAGCAGTCCTACTTCCCTATGAATTATTGCAACATGAACTGGGGAGACACTTTTTAGCAGGGCCTGATACAATAGGGTGAGGGGAAATGACTTTAAACTAAAAGAGAAGAGATTCAAACAGGATGTGAGGAAGAAATTTTTTTTACAAGGGTGGTAAAAAGGTTGCCCAGAGAGGTGGTGGATGCATCATCCGTGGAGACATTCAAGGCAGGCTGGATGTGGCTCTGGGCAACCTGATGTAGTTAAAGATGTCCCTGCTCATTGCAGGGGGGTTGAACTAGATGACATTTGAGGGTTCCCTCCCAACCCAAACTTCTGTAATTCTATGAACACTCACAACAGACCAAAAGACTTCAACTAAAATCAAATTATGAGAGTGTTTCACATTTTTCCCCATGCTAAATCCAAACACCTAAACTACTATGGGGTTACAGGATTCTTACTTCATTTGTCTTTTGTTTGTAGAAGGAGCATGACCAATAAAACTTGAGAATAAGCATTTTGCCTTAGTGGCATGCTTCATCACCTCACCAGCCCGCCTGGTTCTGCATCAGTTTATACTTATTAGATTACCAAATAAAAGAGAGTCTGCTAAATGAGAAATGCATGCTGCGAATGGAGAAACACACCAATGAATTATCCTTTTTATTTTCACCTTTTGCCACTCAAAACTTCACTTCCCTTTTTCTAGTATTCAGTGCACAACTTGGGGTCAATAGGTTTACAACTGGAATGCAGTAACAAAGAAAAAAAAAAAAAAAAAAGAAACACAACTCAAGCAAGCTCTTACCTAAATGCCAGCAGGTACAGTGGGGATAGGCCATATGCTTTGACAGAGAAGAGAAGCTTAGGCAATTCCAGAGCGAAGCAGGAAGAGTTGCAGCAACTGGACTAAAGAAGCAAGCAGCAGGAAAAATCTCTTCCCTCCTGTGGAGGGATTCAGCTAATGAGGCCATAGCCAGGGAAAGAGAAAAAGATTTTCTTTAGAGTATAGAAAGCTCCTGGATGTTTTCAAGCATGAACAACATTGGATGAACTAGCTGTTTTTACGATGCAGTTTGGATTAATCAGTGATGTATCATCTATCTTGCATAGCTGATAGAGGAATGAAGACAAGCTACTTCATTAACCACTAGCTATATGGAAAACTAATATTTTTAGGTTTGTATAATACCTTTTTGCACCACCTGCATCAGGTGAAACTATGATACAATTTCTCCACTCCAAAATGTTCTCTTTAATCCATTGCAGCACTGCAGGTTCTGCATACAGGTTATCTACTGGAATGTCAAAGAAACCCTAGTCCAAAAAAAAAAAAAAAAAAAGAGAATTTAATGAATATAGGTTTATGTCTTATCTGGAATAAAGATACAAGGAAAGAATCAAGCCTTTGCCTTTCATGTATAGTAGAGCTTTAATTAGTATTTTATACTTGTCTAATTCTGCACTATATTACTATCAAATGTAGCAGAAGTTAGACAAATATTAAGGCCTCTAAAAATCTCACCCAATAGTAGTGAAATAAAGAAACGGCTGTTCTCAAATGATATAAAAATCAGAAAAGATAAGTGCCTGAAGGTGGCCAGGTTCAAGTTATGAAAAGCTCTCAAAAAAATTCAGTGAATAATATTTAACTTCCATAAATTTGAACAGCTTGACAGGCACAGCAGCATTTCAATATGGGCAAGATTCAAGTTAGTAAGCAAAAATGGAATCTCCTACATTAACCTTTCACACATTAATTCAGTAGAACTCCTAGCCACAGTTATGAAGAACTGATAGGTACCTGGATCTGAGAAGCATGCAAGTCCATGGTGATGATGTGATCAGCCCCTGCAACTGACAGCATGTTAGCAACAAGTTTTGCAGAGATTGGAGCACGACTCTAGGAAATAAAGCACAAATGTTTAAATTTAAGCGCTATTTCAACTAGATGCAAGGAGCCAGAAATTTTGCTACTTTTACTGATTTTCTCCTTTAGAATATTTGGAATCTAGATGTGGAGAGCTCCAGAACTTTAGCCAAACTAGTCTGTCAATGGCTAATTTTGCTACCAGGGTTTCAAAACTCACTAGAACATTTAAGAATATCTAAATCAGTTTGCACTGTCTGCCTAATAATACTTCCTAGTAATTAGACTAAGAAGCAGATAAATTGGAGATAGAGTTTCCAATTTCTTCTATTTAAAACTTTCAGGTAGCTTTCCTATAGCAGAAAGTTGGACAATTTCCATTTCTCCAAGTTACTACCCTACATTAACATCTAACTCTTGATCAACTATAACTGCTTAAAAACACTGCCAAACCCAAAGATTGAAGGCAGAGTGAATCCAACTTTTGAAAATACTGCTTTAAAAGAGAATCAAGCATTTCTTCATGAGACAGTAAACCTTGTAACAGACCCATGTTGGCAGGGGTCTTCTACCTCAGCCTATATATTTATCCTTTTTTTGCTAATTCAGGCTTAATTGTTGGATGCAATTATGAATCTAGAATTCCCAAAACGGACAGGGGGCAAGGGGATGAAAACAACCCCATAACAACCAAATAAACCAAAACAAACAAAACTCAACAAACAAAACAGAAAAGCAGAAAGAACACCAACAAAAATATATTTAGCAATGTTAATGCCAATAACAAGAGGTTTTTTAGAAGTGACAAGGATGCAGAACAAAGAGCAACATAAAAAAAAAAGAAAATGGAAAATTGTGACTGGAAGATTTTTTAGCAACTATAAAGCTTTTTCAGATTTTTTCTTTTAAGCTCTAAAAACAGCTGTGTGCCCCTATGTTTAACAGTTTTCTCTAACAGGAGTACTAAACAAAACCTCCTGTTCTCTTCTTGCTAATCTTTAAATAAGGCTAGTAGCTGGCAATAACATTAGCATGAAGGCAGAACTGCAATTCAGAGGTTCCATCTCATTGTCAGACTTCGTTTTCTGCTGGCATAGTATTCTTTTCTCCTACATCTCTTTAGCAAATAGCCTCAATTTAGCCTCCTAGGAACCCTTTTTCCCTCTATTCCATACACACAATTACAGAGTATCTCTGCTGTCTTTCCACTGATGCTCAAGGGCATAACCTAAAATAAGCTGAACCACAGCCAATTTAACCTGCATGCTTTTCTCCCCGTGTCATATCAGAGCCAGTATTTTCCTCAAAATTTTTGTTAGTTTAGGTGGAAACTCAGCATTTCCATTTCAACCTGCAGATTGCCAACATACTTTCAGAAAAGAAAGTGAGATATTGCAGTCTTTCTCATGGCTGGATCAAGTTTATCACCATCAGGACAGAAATTCTTCAATTTGAAAACCATCCTTTTTATAGTTTTTGTGTTTCACAGAACATCATCATTTGGTCTGTTTAAGATGCACAGAAGATATGCGACAGCTAGCACTTCTCTAGATGTCTGCAATTCAGATGCATATAGCTTCCATAAGAGCTTGCTATCTTCAGCATGAACTATTTTCCAGTTACTAAAGACTATGCTGCCCCTCATTTAAATTCAGTTCTGTAAGGTCCAGGTTGGCCCAAGTTTTCTGGATATTTCTATTATTAGTAGTAAATATTTGGTTCACACCATTCAAATTGTTGATCACTTGAGCTTGTCTTAGCAGTACAAATGGACATATTTAAGCTGGCCTGTAAGATCTTCTCAAATTGCTGGCAACATCTAATAAAACAAAGATTTAGTTTCTTCTTTTTTGATTCTATCAGTGTTCTCTTATTAGCTTTCTGCAAAGATCTGTTTTGATGTCAGAGCTAAACTGGACCAACACTGGTGATGCTGCAACCACAGGTTGGCTTTCCTGCTTTTCCCATCCCTTCTTCCAAGGCTATATACTTCTACCACTTCCCTTGTGCTGCACACTGGGACTTGTCTGAACCCACAGCAGCCAGCTGAGACAGCTCAAATGGAAGGGAAAAGAAGATGGCAAACCAGAACCACCCTTTCCAGTAGAAACAAGTAACTAGGTCAGGCTTGCTGCTAAAGGCAGATTACCTTCTTCCCAGAATGTAGTTTGCCATTTCCTCTCCATCCAGCACACAGAATTTTGCTTCTATTTTCTTTTCTATTTCTTTTCAATGTGAATACCGCTTAGTTTGTCTCAAGTATCAATATGATGAATATCACCAATGCAAAAAAAAAAAAAAAAAACCCAAAAAAAAACCCCAACCAAAACAAAATACTTTCCTCCATCAACTACTAATGAATACATTACCAGTTGGTACTTCTTTCAGCTGCTGGCCTTGCAGGCTGCCTTCCCAGAAGGAAGAACTTGAAGGTTTTACCACTAGGTAACTGGTTTTAGCAGATATGCACACGTCACAGATTGCCTACGTGTTGGTAGGCAACACAACACCAACACCTGTTTCTCAAGAAACAACACAAACACCAACACCTGTTTCTCAAGAATGGGCTAGTAGGAGATTAAGAGAAATGAAGTTTGCAGCTATCTGACAGTTTCTTTTACACAAAATAGTGCATTAAAAGAGAAAACACATGTTCAAAAGCATTTCGGATTTGATTGCTTGCATAGAAAATAAATTTTGTCTTACAGTATGACCCAAATTGTAGATTATTTTAAAATCAAAGGCACTACATTCATGGGAACCTCAGATAACCTAGCCTTGTTACTCAAACTTAGATGGCAAAGGTATATAAGAACTCAAGATTTTCTTTATCTTGAGTTTATAAAGTTTGCTTCTGATCAAAGAGGCAAGGACACAGAGATTCACAATTTTCATTGTTCCATTCTTTGTCACAATTTAAGATTAGTTTCAGAATTATTAGTGTGAAACACAACATTACATTATGTACAGAAGCTAAATTGTAAAAAACAAAATCACTGAGTTTTTGGTTTCTAAGGAAATTCGCCACTTAAGTTTAACAAGTTATATAAATGATTTCTCTCTTAGTGATGCATTAGAAATTTATTTGTGATTCTTATAATTACCAGGGGTGGGGGAGAATCTACAAAGCTAATATGAACAACCTCACAAGAGTAACCATGCAAAGGACATATAGCTGAAAGCAAAAATTGTTCAAGATTAAAGCTCTCTTGCCTTTAAACATCTTATTAAATTGTCTTGCTCAAAATGCATCACAGCCATCCTGAACAAAGAAAAACAAACAACAAAAAACAACCAACCAAAAAAAAAAAAAATCCATGAAGCCCCAAAGATTTATAATTGGAACTTTCACTTCCAAGAAAGCCAGTTGTGAAGTGTATGGATCCTGGATGTTCACTAACGTATTAGCAAAATTTATTGTTTAAAAAATGAGATGTGCTTTGACGCTTCAGAAGCTGAAGGCCATTATCTTGGATGCCCAGATAATTTTTTAACTAGAAGCTAGGAGTTTTCCAGTAGCAAATTATTCCACAGGATTACTGTCATGGCCTAGGTGAAACACAGCTGAAATCAAGATGTGAAACTGAAAATGTCCCTAGTTATATATAATGTAAATAGTAAGTTTCACCCGTTTTAAGGCCATATTAATGGAAATGCATAGCGTTAGATTAAAAAAAAAAAAAAAAAAAAAAAAAAAAGGATACCTACCCAACGCTCCACGGACCCCTTCTACAAATCAAAAAAACAAAGTTACATGAGCTGTAGAACACCAAACTCTCCTGCCACTCTACTTCTAACCAAGTCAAAGGCATCTCTGCAGCATCCTACACAAGTGTGTCCTGCCCATGGCTTGGAAGGTTAGCATAATAAGAGGATGCATAAATGCAGCTATGGCCAAAGCACAGATACACCTGAGCTATTGTTAAATTAGCTAGCTTGTGTCTCAGGAGTATTCTAGTTTACGGCAGTACTTGACTGCATCCAAAGTAATTTACCAACTTTTCTATGATTCCCAGTAAGCTTTTTTTTGTTTGTTTGTTTTTTGGGTTTTTTTTTGTTTTTATTTTTAACCTCTGTTTCTAATTCAAAGTTAGTTCAGGTTTAATGCTAAAATTTCCGAAGTAGATTACACAGGTCATGTGCAGAACACGATTTTTTACTGCAAGGTCCTTTCCTTAGATAAATAAAGAGTATTTTCATTGTTCTCAGCAATCATAGCTGCAACAGAGGGATGCATAATAAAGGGTTATTTCAAGCAGCAAGGACTCAGTCTACTTAGTTCTTTATGGATTAAACTCAACAACTTAAATTCAAACCAGAAAACAGCAACCAGTTTAGTGAAGATTATACTGCTTCGCTTCATAGTCAAGCAGACTATAGCAATATCTTTCACCTGAGGGAAGAAAAACTGTGCACAACCATAGTAAGAAAGTGGCTGGCACATCACTGATATTTCAGGCAGCACACAACTTGTGCACTCAACATGGGTCAAAGACCAAATGATGTGATGCAATCCAACAGCGAGCAGGAGGAAAGATCTCCCTGTCAATAAGCTGCCCAATGTTGACAGCTATATTATAGCTTATTTTGCAACATGGAGGTCAACTACCAAGGTTAATTTCCAAAGATGGCAAACATTTTTTCAATTGCAAAACAGAGGTTAAAGAAAAAAGAAAAAAAAAAAAAGAAAAAGGAAAAAAGAAATGGCATGCCTAGAATTGCAGGAGAGCACAGTGACACCCAGAGAAGAGTCAGGTACAATGTTCAAATTCTGTTAATCAAAAAAAAAAAAAAAAAAAAATCACTTTCATCAGCTATCCATCTTCTGATGGCATTTCCAAAAGACAAAGTGCTCCTGGGTGGCATGTTTGGCTATCACATTGTGGGTTTTAAGTGTCTCTTGGAAGTTTGCCACATGGATTTGGGGTAACCTTGACAAGGTATAACCAAGGTGCACGGAAATCTTGGAACATAATCAGCTTTTTCCCACACCAGGAACTTATAGGATGGGCCAGCAGAACCTTCCCATATTAATTTGGAAATCAAAGCATAGTGGTGTGTTCTCCCCTTTCAACAAAAAGTTTATTTCTTCTTTTTCAAGCTGTTCTGATAAAAAGTAGTATTTTAGCTCTCCTGATTGAGGGAGAGCATTATTAAATATAAAACACAGCAAAAATGAAGTTCTCAAAGATGTAAGCAAAGAATAGGGAGCTACTGTCTAACTCCTGAATTCTGCTTTTGGAAGTATAGAAAGGAGGTCTTGATAATATTAGTATGGTATTAGAGAGCCTGCACTTAAAGAATGAGTATATCAGAAAATAATTTTTCTCTGTTTAGTTTTGTTGTCAGACATCACCAGCTGAGCACTACATGTATTGTAATAGCTGCTCTTACTTTTAGCTCCTGCATTACTTTTCAGTACTGTTATGCATTTATATAAAACAGTATAAAGAACAAGAGAAAGCTTTCAGGATGCTTTGCTTGATGTCCAAAGTGAAAAGGAGGGAGCTATTTAAAGGAAGTATAGGAGAGGTGCAATTTGCCAAAAAGAAAAACCACTGCAATCCTATCTTAAAAGCCAAATTCACATTTATTTTTAAGCTTTTTCAAGCGAGATTAGGCAAAAGGAACATTCACGTAACATATTACAAGTTTTCTCTGTGTACATATATATCTATCTCTATATATATAGAGATAGATATATATCTCAGAGACAAAAAACTTTAGTTCCATATTTTTTAAAACCAAACTAGCTTGCCGCAGAGTTTGTTACTGTGTTACCAACTTGGCTGAACTGGTATAGTCATCAGTTCTGACAGACCAAGTTCAGGAAAAAGGCACTAAGATTAGATGAATATTTATGGGGTTCACATACAATTTGTGGTCTGCATCAATAAAAATTACTAAAAATTTTTTTACTTGCCTTGTGGCAAAAAGAAAAAGTTTTTATTAATTACTTATGCATTGTTATGCATTGCAGATTTAATCAGTTCATTCCATTTGGCTTTCTGTTAAACCATATAGCATAAACCCCATCTAGATAATTATAATAACACTTCAAATTAAGGATTTCATTCCATGCAATTAAAATGTTTAAAGGGGTGTGCTCTTTTCATATATAGAGGTTAAAAAAGCCCAAAAACAAACTAGGAAAAGCAAGAAAAGCAATTATATAAGGTGAGTTTTGCTAGCAGAGTACTCTGCAATATACCACACATAGGATGTAAATACTTTTTCAAACTGAAGCCATATCAATTATCAAAACACAAGCAAAAAAAACCAACCAAACAAAACAATTTGTCTCAGTTCATTCACCTATATATGAAATAATTTAACATTTTACCAAAAAAGATGAAAAGGCCAAGTAAATCTTTCAAAGCACTTAATATTTATGAAATCAGGTTTCATCTCCAAAAAAAATTTCAAGTGAACAAGCTGAAAAAAAGCATTCCAAAATGACACAGTTCTTGCCTACCTTATCTTTCTTATCTTGCCTGGCATATGGAAAACATGGAATTACAGCAGTCACTCTGGAGGATGATGCAATCTTGCAAGCATTGATCATGATAAGCAGTTCCATTAAGTTGTCATTTATTTCGCCACAGCCGCTCTGGATGATATACACATCTTCTCCTCTCACGCTTTCACCAATCTCTACACTGAAAGAGCAGGAGATGACCATTTAAACACTTGAATTACTGGAAAAACATTATTAAAGAGCAGGAAAAAAAAAAAGTTTTATTTTAACAAACTTCTATACGTTTATCCCCATTTAGCGCAACATTTTTTTTTTTTTTACAGCGATTTGGATAACTCTCTCCTTGATACAATGTTTATTTCAGTATACGCCAGTCTAAATTTACTTCAGCCTAAATACGGTCTTCATAAGGTCCATACCAACCGACATGTAATTTATGGCTATAGTAATGATGTAGCTCACATTTTTATTAAATCTGATACTGCCTTTTTGTTTTGTTTCGTCTGTATGTTCTGTGTGCTTGCCATCTCCCAAGAAGATGACCAATAAAAAGAATAACCTAGAAAGTACAGAAACAGGCCAGCTTTGAAGTATTAAGTGCTACCTGCATCAAAACGTCTCCTTAAAAAGGGCAATTATTTTTCTATTATAATTAAGATGTTACTAAATTCAAGAAACTACTGCAATTTACAAGAGAGAAGTACAACTATGCCTCAAAACCAGAAGTCCAGTTAAAATGTATACCATGATGTCCAAGTAAATTACTTTTTTAAAAAAATAAAAAATAAAAAAAAAATTTAGAGAAAAACAAAGAGGTCTGCTCATCAACATGACTCAAATCTTACGTTGCATCAGTTGTTCTATTTGCTCTACCTGTGCTTGCATACTGTGGTTCCTTATGATAGTATCTAAGAGTTACTTTGTTCTACAGACTTCAAGGCAAATTCTGGCACAGTTCACTGCTCTCACCACAGAAAGAAAAAATTAAACAGACCTTATAAACAAACAGGAAAATTAAAACAAATCTGTTGAATATGGATTCTTTTTCAATTCTAGACCCAAGCAAGATAAATCAACTGTTGAACCACACTATCTTTTCATACTTGTTACTCCAGAAGTTACACAAACCCAGCAGACTAATCTTCAGCTTTCCCTGAATCCATGCACAATGTACAAGAAACATACAGACTCCATAAGTAATGAGACAATCAGACCCTTCAAACCCATGTTCTACTAAGTTAGTCTTAGTAATTAAATGCTAAAATATCTTGGGCCCTTATTTAAAAGGTTGCATCTTTACCCAAGACACAAATAAGCAAAAGCTTCTAGCTGGAAACTACCCAGAAAGCCCAGATGTGGGTAATTTCTCTGATTAGCCACAGTCCTTCAGTGCTGAGGCCTGTTCTAGTCAAACACAATCTGAAAAACTTTTGTTTACCAGCTTGCAGGGTGCTGTGTAAGACTCATTAACTTTCAAAAACACTAAGCTAGAAAACAGAAAGGAATTTACTGCTTAAAAACATCTTAATGATATGCAAACATTTGATTTATTACCTTCAAGATAGTTGAGTCCATCCTCCCATACCCCTTATTTGACTTCTCTGCACTCACAAACAAGCCATAAAAAGATCCTGTCTTATTTTTTTGTCCTTAGTTGAACACATTTTTTGCCTAACATTGCTACTAGCAGGTTTTCTTAAGGCCAAAATAAACAACCTAGGAAACACTAGGAAGAACAGAGGTGATCAGGGACAGTGTCATCTACAGATTATCTCAGTGTTAATCCAGGAAACCTTTTGGAGGTTTCTGTCTTGGCAAAGACAATTTTTTTGGTTATAGAACTGTTACTTCCCTATTCAATTTTTTGATCAACAGAATAGGACTGTTCAGAGAAAAACATTTTGATCAAAATACATTCTTTGTTTCCTTAGTGAAGCTGAAAATGTTTTCGTCAATATAACTTAAGTTCAGCAAGACATGAAGTATATTCCATGATTGGAATATACTGGTCAGGCTTTATTAGAAACCCTACCAAAACCAGGTCTGGTATTGCAATATCAGAGGTCCACTTCTCAGAAGAATAAACAAAGCCAGATAAATAAATAAATAGAGAAACCTGACATTGTTTCTGATCACACAAATCCAGCTTCAGGTAAAGCATCTACCCACTAGCTTATGCAGACAGCCTCAATCATCATTATAGATTCATGGTTATCACTATGAGGGCTCTGAAAAATGATAATTGTCACTTGACTCAGACCAGCTTAATAACAAGTGTTGTCACATACCACGCTTTAGGAATAGGTACAAAGAAGAACACCATCAAAAGCTCCATGACACCTCTCTCAACCCAAGACTGTGAAGTTACTCTCCAGTTCTGGAAATTAACTTAGAATCCATTACAAAGAAGAGAAAATAGAAAAAGACTGAGAAAATAGAAAAAGACTAAGAAAAAACACCCAAATTCATTTTCAGAGGAGAATATTACTGGAGTGACAAGGGCAGAACAAGATCTTAGTATTTAGAGGAAAAGAAACCAACCTAACCATTATTTTCACAGACACATGTAACAGGAAAACTTTGCTGAATGACAAAAATACATGATCTTATTGATTGTTATATACACAAAGAACACTAAATTATAACACACAGAGTTGTTTTGCTCCTTTAAAAACCCAGTAATTTCTAAGCATGCTGCTAAGAAATACCAGGTATTTAGAAGGTCAGGGAATATACTTTGAGATAAATATAGATCTGTTTAATACAATGGACCTGAAAGGATGCTTCTTCCATTGCCATTAACTACTATCTTTTCAATGACCTTGGGCTAGCAGTAACTTTTTCGTCTTGTAAAGAACTTCAAAAACGGAAATGCTTTTACTTTCTCTCTTGGTGCATTTGAAAAAAATTTGGTTATGCATTTCAGGCCAGAACAACATACTTATTTGGCACACAGAATTGCGAGTGTATGTATATATGTATATATAAATACCTTTTCTAGCAGACACAGAAGTCATGTGCAGAATAAAATAAATTACTCTTAAATTAATACTTGCATAGCACTTAGGAATAACCCAGCTAAAGGCGCCAGAGAATAGCGTAATGTAATTGTTGCAAAAAGATCTTTTCCCAGTCAACTAGAGACAGCTGTGCAACAGATCAGTATCTCTAATTGTCAACCTTCTCAAAGACTGGTACTGAGAAGTATTATGTAGACTCAACAAGTGACACAAAGCTGCTTATTTTACCTTCATCAAGCTACACAGTAAAAGATAACAAGTCACTGTGTTGCAAGTATTACTTCAGACATAGCCCATACTAAGCACACTGGGACTTTTTTGGATGTTTTGTTGTTGTTGTTGGGTTGCTGTTTGTTTTGTTTCGGGAAAGGGTGGTTTGGAGTTTTGTCATCCCCCCTTTTTTTTCCTCCACACATTCACCTATAAACAGACAACCAGTGAAGGACTATAAACTACACTATCAGTTATCTGAAGTATTGTGCCTCAAGTAACTATTAGAGCACACTAACCTAGCAGCAGTTGAACCGTTCGACAGTTATTAACATTACTACTAAATACCATTTGGAACATCAATATCATGGCCAAATTAGCTGTTTGAGGGGGTTATTTAAACAATTTCACATAGTGAGGACACAAATGAAGGACACAAGAACAAGCTCTTGCCTCAAGATTGCAAGCTCTGTTTGTTTTATGCAATTTAATCAAATTCGGCTATTTGGTAACACTCAGTTTAAATAAACTTCTCATTCAAGAAGAGTAAACAGAACTCGCACATTTAAAGCCCTGACGCCACACAATTGTGCTTTAAAGTAAAAATTACAGAAATCAATAGCCCAAAGAAGTAATTAATTTTTTTTGAGCCAGTTGCTTGGAATCCACAAGTACGAGGCTCTAGCTAGGAAAGATACACACAAGACAGGACATGATGAAAACCAAGATTCAGTGTTGGTGTCTGCCTTCATCTTGCAAAGGCTGATTTGAGAGTTCAATTTAACAAGTAGAAGCTTGGTTAGATTAACTGCCATGAAACTAGGGATAAAGCTCAGAACCCACTCATGTTACAAACGTATCTCAGGAGCTGAAGCACCCATTAAGAAAAATCCAAAATCAGAAGTAACAGCAGGCTGAGCTCCTTCTAAGCCAGATTTATAGTACACTCCCAAGAGAGTACACATTGCTTACAGCAATGGGAATTTTAAAAACAAAAACTGGTTGTGGGGAAGCAGAGGATTAAGCATGCAGATCCAGACTAAAATGATGAATAATGTAATTCCATAACTATAATCCTGTTCAAATCATGCATTTAAAAAGGCTCTAGGTACCTCTTAAAATAATTGCAACAGATTAAGCTTCTAGCCATAGTTACAAAAAGTAAGATTTCTCAAGCAATTTAGGTGCCAATAAAGTAGATGTGTACTTCAGGCACTTTTAATAACAAGAGAAGAGGCCAGAATTTAAAGTCAAGAGTCCTTATACTGCGTGCAAAAAGTATCAATATCTCAAAAGTGATAAAAAAAAAATCCACATGCTGAATTTGCAATTAATTGAAACCCAGCCAATGGAAAGCACTAAGCAATGGTGTATGCTTGACCCCTTACCTTTGGGAATGTGTTTTGCAGATGTCTTTTAGCACAAGATGTGTTTTAGCACAAGACCTCCAATTTAGTGGGCAAATAAATATATATAATAAAGTGGGTACTAGCAAAGCCAAAAAGAACAAACAAAAATGCCAGAACTGGTTTTAAGTTTATAAGTATCCCAAACCTCCCAGCACCCATTGTCTCCTCACAGTTCCATTTTAATACTTCCAAGATCAACCCCCATTTAGATCTCCACTGGTAACTGCCCCATTCTAATGGTGGGCACTGGCATGGCAAGCACTGCAAGATGGGAAATGTTGCCTTACCCTCCAAGTGGCACGCAGCTTGCCACCACAACAGGAAAACACCTTCACTCAAACGCCTCTGGGTTGAGCTACATGCAGTCTGAAAAGAACCCTTAGAAAATTTTGAAGCAAAGGTCTAACAAGTCTGAAGACATGCACAGAGTCTTCAAAGGCTGAGTACCAAACTGTGCAGCTAAGGATACGTGGGACATGTCAGCATTACTCACATGGGTCATTTTTTGTTTTTACATTTCAAGCATTTAGCATTTACTTAAAGATAAAAAGTGCACAGGTGAACAAAGTGAAGGCCTCAAACCAAAGGCTTTGAAGCATTTTTGGGCCTTTTCTGACTGAGATCTACGAACAGTGTGATAAATGGTCATATTTGCTGCATCTTCAATTCCCTATATAAACAAAGTGCATGCAATCCAGAAGCAATTTTTATCTTACTCAGGCAAGCTGGTAACATCTGTTTCCCCAACCTCCCGTTGCTCATGACAGTGTAAGCAAGCAGTGACTGAGGGAAACAGCTGCCTCCACTGCCACAGGGCAAGAGCACAACAACCCCGCTTGTGAGTCGCTTAGTGGCTGAGTAGTATGGAGACACTTCACACCCAAAATGTCCCTAACTCCTCCTGCCTTCAGCTGACTTAACACCAGTTTATGAACTGAGCTTGCTTATTCCACAATTAGAGGTCTGCCAACACCATAACCATATACTCCAACAAGGGTGATACAGCTTATAGCACTTACAGCAGCTGAACCCAAAGGAACCGGGGTACAGGATACATAGTGAGGTCATGTCTTTTTCAAGACAACTGCAGTAGAAAAGTTGGAGTATGATGACGGGGAGATGGGAGAGAAATGTTACAGCCAGGTGCCGAATTGTGCGTCACTGATATGCAGCACTGATACCAATGTTTCCAGGTTTGTTGCCATTTTTTCCCCCCCAATTATTTACTCCATAGAATAAACCATTTTCATTACCCAGCTTAGTGTGAAATATAGGCTTATGTCCATCCCTGTAAGATTTCTCCAAGGAAACATCAGACATTTTTTCCTATCTTCCAAGATTAAATTTCAGTCCAAGAAACCAGTTTTATTTACTTACAAACAAATGGCCCTCATATCAACAACACAGCGCTTCCCATACAGCAGTGTCCTTTTGTAGTCAACCCATATTTTCCTCTAAAAGCTGAATGGCATACACTTAAGTCAATGTTCCTGAAACAACTCAGCCTCAGCAGTTAAATAAGGCAGCTGGTAGGCAGCGTCCAAATTCACACGTGCCAGGCAGGACTTTAATTCCCTTCCTCGTGGCTCTGTCAAGAAAAATCTGCAAAAAGACTCACTTCAGCCAGTGAATCTGACAAGAAGCTCACAAGAATGGGTAGGAGCACTACGTGTGTAAGAGGATACCATCTATGACTCCAGTTTCTCCATTTTGAAAATAACAAGTGTTTCAAGAAGAGATAAAATAAATAGTCTTTAAAGAAGCAAGCACACCATATACAGCAAGAAATCTTTTTTTAGACATGTACATTCAATGACATTTTTTTTATCAGCTGAATTGTCAAAATGCCTGCACTTGGATTGTGTATCAACTAAAATTAAATGCCATCTGAAATTATTTGGAGATAATTCTGTGAAAAACTTCAGAGCGTTTATATGCTTCTGTTACACGTCTGTCAAACAGACCTTCATGATGCTGAGGCTACAACAGCCTTCTGCATGCCTGTTTAAGGACTTCCATTCCTTTCCTCTTCCTCCAGCCTGCCAAACTGCCAATGCCGGTTGCTTGTGGGTTTTGAAGAAGATAAATTGATTGAGCCCCCCACTGCAGCAGCCCTGCCATTTTACCAGGTAAGTGAAAAGGTGGTGCCACCCTACCATTACACTGGCTGGCACTTAACTGACACACAAGCTGTGAATACCAGAGTTATCTTCCACAACCAGATATTATTGAGGGGCTCTCTCACTGCTTTAGTTAAGGTTGCTTGACTTTGACAGTCAGTTGAACGAAAGCATTTCAATACAGTTTAGATGGAAGAGGTAAAAAAATAGAATGGGGCAGTGGTTGAGTCTTCCGCAATTTTCCTCACTTTTTCTAGCACAGAGATTGCACTTCTCCGTTACAGACCTGTGAGAATACAGAATGTCTAAATCAGAAGAGAACCAGGATATTGCTTGATATGCTAGTCTCAGTATAAATTAAAAAGACAAGTCTTTCCCATTTTACGTGTTCTGGAGTTAGCAATATACCTGTCCATTTAGCTACAGTGCTTGTCAGTGGTGGCCCTATCCCTGTCTAAACTCAGGGTATGCAGCTTCAGTTCCTCATGTCTGCTAAGTATCAGGACTGAGTCCTTAAGCCCATTTGAGTTGAAATGTAATGCAAAACACTTAACAACTCTTCCCCCAACTCTGTTCTGCAAGCCAGGCTAACTGCAGTTCTCAAGTGAAGGGTTTCCAGAGAGAACTCTGACAAGGATTTAGCCCTGGGGCTGCACAGATTTATCCATTTGCACATAATTTACATTTAAGAGAATGCAGCAAACAGCAAAGCAGAATTTTTAACGAAAGATCAATCTTCTCTATAACTTGCTAACTGAACAGATCTGACAAGGCAAGAGTTTGTTGACCCTCAGGCCCAGGCTTATCTGTTTGCACAGGGGTTTGACCAAGTGCCATTGGGAAGGTTTGAGGTTCTCTGAGCACTTTAACTATCAGGTTCTAGTATTCTGCAATACTGCAAATGTATTTCATAATGCCAATACATTTGTTTATAAATTTAAAAATGCAATAAAAAGGAGGGGAAAAAAAAAAGACTGGATTATATAGCAAGAAATAGATTTTGGCTTACATACATGCACAACAAAACTTTGCCCTGCAGACTGAAAAACCCAGATGCTTCAGCATAAATATCTTACCAACTTTAGCTGTAGTATAATTTCAAATACACTGTTGATGAATTCCCTTATTACTATTGCCTTTTTTTTTTCCTAATTAAGAACATCAGTCTACAAAACTGGAAAGCCAACACTGAAATAATTGCTAAGGATATTGAAAAGATTACCCACTTGAAACATTATATATATAGTGGGTAAAACTGCACTTGCTGAATGGGAAATAAGATCTTCATTTTAGAATGCAAAAGTGTGAAGTTGTAAAAAAAAAAAAAAAGAAAAAAAAAAGAAAACAAACCCAAACACTTAATGATTTAAAGTGTTAAGGCATTTTAAGTTAACAAAAAAAAAAAATAAATAGAAAAAAAAAGACAATGTCAGTGTTGCAACAGAAGCAACCAGAAATAATGTTTAGATTAAATAAGTTCATCATATCTATACCATACCAAATCCCTAATTGCCTGAAAAAATAAATTGGCATTACTAGATTAGCCAAACCACTGACACCTTGCAGTCACCACTACCTATTTGTTTAATGGCAGAGGTCGTTATTGCACACCTAGAGAAATAGGCGCAATGACAGACTAGAGATTATTGTACCCTGAAGCATAGAATTTAATTAACTTGCCTCATAAATATGTAAACTTTGGAGATAAATTTCTACCTTGGATAAAATTTAAATCAATTAATCTCTGCTTAAAACACAGCAAACAGCAGAACTGAATGTCTCTGGAGAACAAATGCAGAAAAAAATTAGACATAAATTAGCAAGGAAGTCATGCAACCAAATACACAAGTTAAGTTTTACCATGCAGAAAAGAGATCAAAGAGCAATAAAGTGAGTATGGGGCTGGAAAGACTTGAAAGAAGATTTAAACATTCAATCAGGAATGAATAGAAGAGTTAGAGTGTGCAAACATTAGGTTGCATAAACACCAATGGAAGAGGGTTTATAGTAATGCCAGTGAGCATAACCAGAACAAGAGCAATTAAACTGAGAATGCAAACACGTAGACAGAATGGAAGGACAAGCTTTGTGAGAGCAATTTTAGAATACACCATGTTAATCTTTCAAAGGGAACAATGAAAACATGTTTGTCTGGGAGATTCAGAAAAAGAACAGATAAAAATCAACATATGATAACCTCAGGGACTAGCCAGCTACTTACAGTTGGGAACTTGTGTTTCAGAATCAACTGGCAGCCTAGTCTCAATCACCTTTACAGAAAAGCAGCTGCACTGTCTTACCAGTTCATGGGTACATACAGCTGTCACCTCACTTTAAAATTCTTCATTAAAAATGAGTAAATAAAATAGGTGGGTCAGAAAGCCAAGATGACTAACAAAGAATGGCAATACTGGTAGAAAAAGCACTGGCAAACACATTCTCAGTCAGACTGAGCAAGCCTCTCCTCATGGCTTCACACAGGATTTTTCCTGTAATCAGTCACTTCCTGCATTCGACTGGCCAGGAACCCAATACACCTGCACTTTCAGGAGTGAGCCAAAGCCATAGTAACAACTGTATTATCCTCATACAGGACCAACAGTCTTGGACTAAGGAGGTGAAACATACCAGAGCTGCAGCTGCTCCACCACACTGATACAAGGTAAAGACCAGTTGAACAAATCCTGAAGGGTAATTTGACCCAGGCTCTTTCTCAAGTGTGTAGTCATCACCATTCTGCTCTTCTATCCACTTGCATCCAAGCCTACTTAGGAAGTGGCATAATATACCGTAATTCATAAACTCAGGATGGTTTTATGTTTATGGAGATAAAGCCGATCAGCGTTTAACTAGCTATCTGCAAACAGCAGGCAGAAGCTCACGCTGCAGACGGGCTGCCTGCAGCACATACCGTCCTCACCCCACAGGAGGATGCTCTTCACCTGGCATGGGCCGGGCCACCTCTCCCCGGCCCAGCAGCTCCCGGAGGGAGCCCAGGCAAGCGGGAACAACTCCAGTGCAGTAGCTGTAGGGCCCTTCTGCCTACAGCGGGACGGAGAACGGGTCAGCCAGGACCGGACAGGCCTCACCTAACCACGCCGGACCCCCGCGGCCGCGCGTGGCGAGGGCCAACCCATGGGCTTGTGCACCGGCTCGGCCGCAGCAGCAGGTAACGGGGTGGAGGCTGGGGAAAGGGGCCCGATCCCCGCCGCTCCCTTCCTCACAAACCTGGTCTCCTGGTTGCTAAACTTCTTGGTGACCACCTTGCCCAGCTCCAGCCCGAGCCGGTCCGCCACCCGCTGGGACAGATCGTGGTGAGAGCTGCCGCTGAACAGCACGATGTTCGGCATGGTGGAGAGCGAGAGCGGGCGGGTCTGCAGCGGGGACAAAAGAGAGAGAACAGGGAGACCACGGTGCGGAGCCAAATAACCGGCGCCGCGGGCCCGCCCCTGCCCCGCCGCCGCAGCGGAGCGGGGCGGGCGTGTCCGGGAGGGCGGTGCCACCCGGGGGCGCCGCGGGGCACAGGTAGCGGCGGCGGTCGGTCGGCGGCTGAGCGCTGGCGTTAAGGGGGATGGGCGGGTGGTGCTCAGCCGGGCAAAGCCGTCCTCCTCTTCCTCCTCTTCCTCCTCTTCCTCCTCTTCCTCCTCTTCCTCCTCTTCCTCCTCTTCCTCCTCTTCCTCCTCTTCCTCCTCTTCCTCCTCTTCCTCCTCGTCCTCCTCTTCCTCCTCTTTCTTCCTCCTCTTCCTCCTCTTCCTCCTCTTTCTTCCTCCTCTTCCTCCTCCAAGCCCCCTTACCCAAGCGCAGTCCGTCCCCCTTCCAGGGCAGCGAGCTACCGTCCTGCCTCTTTAACAGGGTTAGGTCGCAATTTACCTTAGGCAGAGGTCTGCCTTCGCTTCACTTTTGTATTTCGAGAAAGGTACGGACGGACGGACGGACGGACGGACGGAAGGTGTTAGGAAGGGTTTGGCTACCTGTGCAGTGGTGTATGTATGATTAAGATGACACTGTCACCTCAGAAAGCAATCGCCAATTACAGCTACAGCTAGGTATATGTTTACTTAGGTAGGTATCTAACTAGTTTTTGCTACCAGAGCTGTCCTTAAATAACCTACAGCTGATTCTATATATACACCGTTTGTTTTCCATTAGCACGTTTGTTTTTCTTGATGGTTGCTTAGAAATAGGCTCAAGTGCAAGCTACTGTCAGAAAACCGAGCAAAGACAAAAAGCTCGTAGCTGTCAGCTAGAGTTATTTTATCTCATAAGTATAACAATAAATAAATTAAATTGAGTGACTTCAGAACCACCTCAGCTTTCCTGCTTTAAGCAAACCTTTGCTCCCAAGAGCAAGGTCTTGGACATATGTTTAATAACACCCTATCAGTGGGATAATTCACGACTAGTGTTGCATAGTTCACAGTTTTAGAGCTGTTCAAAAAATCCTATCAAATTAATTTTTCAGCTGAATACTGGATTTTCAGTGAAACCTAATTTCTGCAAAGAAAATCTTCCAGTAGAAGTTCATTCCTGTAAGGAACTTTCTCCTAGAAAAATATAATAAATCCAGAAAAAACAAGTGTATGTCCCAAACTGAATGTTTTAATCAACAGCTGAGTACTAAGTGGTTTGAGTTGGGAAGCTGGAGGTTAATAGTTTGGGTTGCTAGCATTCCCATTCTGATATTTCTACAAATCACAGACTTTTCTTGCTAAGTACTGCATCCTTGCAGAAGCAATATAAAGAGGGGACACAGCTTATGCACAAGAATAGGAACAATAAGTATTGTGACTCACCATAGAATAATTTCAGAATCTATTGCAGTGTCTGATACATTGTCAGTAGCACGTGAGGACTGGTTTATGGCCCAATCACACTTTTTCCTTCTTTGTGTTTTCTCCTTATCCAATGAAAAAGAAATGGGTTTAACAGTGAGCACTGTAGGCTTGTAATAGCAACTGTAAATCGAGCCTTTGTTTCTTCCAGTTCATACATCTTCTTCAACCACTAATTTTGTAGGCTACATTTTGTTCAGTTGCTTACAACTCTGAGTTTTGCCACCTGTCCTGATTTTGTTGTAATTTTTAATATTGGTTAGTCTAAAATCTTTAGCTTCTGTGACAAGAGATCTCAGCTTCCATTGAGACTGCAGGGTTCAAATCCGTGAAAAAGAAAACTTGCTGATATGACCTCAGCTAAAAGCACTGCTAGACAGAAAAGGGTAATTTAGCTTCAAAATAATGTAATAAAGGAAAACCATTTTTCACTGTAGACTCAAAACAATACCAGAACTTTTAAAATGCTCTGCAGAAAACAATAAACCAATTTGTGCTGCCAAGAGTTTCTTTTATATATGTTTGGCAGCAGTGAACCCTGCAGTGAACTAGGTCACTCACTTGGGGAACGTCTCAACCCAGTCTTTTTTTTTTCTCAATTAAAACTCTTGCCCTCACATGCAGTGTAGTGTATGTTCCTCTATTTGCTGGCTTAGCAGGTTACCCAGACAGTTCTTTTCAGCCCACTAAAACTTTCGTGCCCAATAGCAAATTAGTGTTTATCCTGTAGCTACAATATAGAAACTGCAGTCATTAAAAGCAGTCGTGGAGGCTAACTTACAAAAGAAATAGTGCTGATTGGCATGCAGAGTATGATTATCTTTCCTTTGGTTGTGATAGACTAAGTAGTGGACCAGAATTCAAGAGTTTGTGTCAGCACCACTTGAAGCTTCACTTTTTTCTGGAGAAAAAATAAAATAAATTTGCTGTTTCCCCTCTTTCTCTTTTGATTTAATGGTAACAATAAGGGGACTATCTGCCGATCACCAGAAAGTAAAACTTCAAACAGGAAATTGCTCTCTTCCTTTTATCATCACATTGTGGGTAAAAACGGTCTTGCCTGATGTAGGATGTAATAATCAGCAAAGAACAAGGAAATGCTTTTGTGGTAACTAGATGTCAGTAAGCATTGGTCAGTTTAGCCAGGACAAAGACTGCAACAATTACTTGTCATCTGGACCTGAGAAAGTGTCCATAATTCTGCTCCTGCAACAGAAAGACTTTCCAGCAAAGATTTGAGAGCAAAAGAAAAATAAGAGACTTTAAAATATCAGAAGCAGAAGTTGGGCTATCAAGAGACTCTGATTTACATACACATGAAAATTGAAAATTTTTTGCCAATTGCGATTTCATTGCAGTGAACAGTTTTGCAGATCTTACAATATAGCTCACTCTGTGATTCTCCTTACAGTTCCCATACTAAAAATTGTTACACCCTGAAAAAAAGTCACCCAAAGTAACCCAGGGCTTTTGTAGTTTTTGTATTACAAAGACTTCTGACCACTTTTTTTTTTTCTTCCAAATTACAAAATACTGTCATGGGGAACTATCTGTTGGCGAGGGTAAAAAAAATCATCCTTTTAAAAGAACTGACAAAATCCATATTGGGTCTCAGGAAATACAATCTAAACACCAAGCAATTTCATTCCTTCCTTTAACAGACATAATTTGCAGATGAATCCATTGATCAATTTCTGCCCTCAGTCACAACATTTATTTGTCAAAAGTTAGCAAATCATGGCTCTGTCCTCAAAAGAGTTTGTCATGAAAGATCTGAGATTTAAAATAAAGAGTTGCAGACTATTTTTATTTGTTGTATGTATTTTCAACTGTTGGGTCATGATTTCAATACTTTCTCAGAATCTCCCTTAAAAAAGGCAAAGTTAATATTTGCCTCTAATCACTTGTCTCCAAGGGCTTTGGCTTGAAGAATAAACAGCAAGTATTAGAGGCCTTGATATGTAGCAGCAGCTGACAACGTTGCAGTCTTACAGTCACATCTGTCACATCTCTGCAATGTGAGACTTGTGATTCTGTTTTCTTCAAATGCTGATCCAGTTCTTCCAGAGCTTGTTCTATCCTACAAGTATAAAGACATTAAAGCTTTTAAATTAATAACGCTACTGAGAAAGGATAAAGTTTTGTCATTAGACCACTGCAGTTCTTCCTACTACCCAATAACTTAGCATGTTCTTCATCATCTTGACCACCCATTGCTCCCAAATTGCCCTCAATGTTCCCAACTCCCACATAGCTCCGGTCATCTCCCTCCCAGCTGTCTTCCAAATCGCCATTGCTTTCCTGCTTTGCTCTATGGCTTCCAATTTCTGTGATTGTTTCTAATGCTACCTCGATGTTTTCTGAATACTGAATATTTCAGCTGCTGCTCCTCTTTCAGATCCACAGCTTTACGATACACTATTCAGCTGCTATTGAAATCTCTCTGATCACTTAGCTCCACTTTTCTTTGTCAGCAGATACAATTCCTACTACCTCAACTACTTTATTCTGTAAAAAAGCTTATTGCCCTTCTTACATTTTATCTGAAAGAAGATGCTAAGCCAAAAAGCTTTTGTAAATTTCTCATAATGCACATCATAACATGCCTTTCTCAGCAATAGTCATCATCTAAGAAGTGGCACCTTACACGATGCACGATCAACAGAGACAGAAGAATTTTCAAACTTCAAGTTATATAAACTAAACTGTTCACTGTATGCTTTGTATCAGGACATTTTCACATCAATGATCCAGACTGTTTTTAGCCTCCTACTTATCTCCATAGTGATGTTCTCTGCTTCTCTAACAGATTTTCTCTTAAACTACCTTTAATTGAGTAACAGAAAATGTCTTTTGGTGCTGAGAAACCTGGAAAACTCATCACTGTTTTTCCAGTCTGATCTTTGATATCTATGTTTCAACTGCAGTAAACAATCATTTTGTTATTCTTGTAGTTATTACAAGTTACCAAATTTCAGTGTATATGTCACCTCCTAATGCTTCAGTTTTCTCAGACAGCTTACAAACTACATTTCAGGATTCTTGTATCTAGAAAGGTACTATCTGTGGTATCTGGTTTGTCCCAAGCATGAATTTCCTGTGATATAAGACTAGCAAAAATGATCATCTGAAAGTATTTTTGTAGGTAGTATAGGTATTGCTATGGAGTAAAAGGCCAGACTAGGTAATTTCTTAAGATCCTTTATAAATCTTGTTTTCTGTAATGCCACTGTTATTCTAGATTTTGTCACTGCCAGAAGTTTCTTATGGGTTTCACAATAATATAATGCTTCATCATTTAGACTTTTTCCACATTAAGTCATCGTACAGTCATGACTTGGTGTTCATATGTCAGCACATCTTTTTGACTATAAGTACTAGAATTTATGTCCATTATGGAAGTGTTTTGAAGACTAGGTAAGTGAAAACATCTTTTTTCATTTGCTTTTTTATCCTCTGTAGTAAATGATAAACTGACTTTGACTGACTGTTGAAGTGGTTTCTCATGGGAAACCAGCAGTGGCTTCTCATGGAGAAATAAAATTCTAAACTGTCAGGAACCGTCAAGTAGTAAAATCTTGTTCAACCATCTTTGTTACACATATGATTCCTTCTCAAGATGAGGTCTCAGATCCTTAAGATTCTATTACAGTTTATCGCAGTTAGGAAGCTCCAAGATGAAGGAAGCAATTTACTAAATAGGAAGCAATCTGATACCCCTTGTTTTGTCCTAACAATTTAGACTGGGATTCTTCAATTTCAGTTTTCCAGTGAATCATAAAATATTTTAATTTTTGCACAAAGATTTAGGTCCTACTACTAGAAATTTCTCAACTTCTACGAAAACAATCATATGCTGTTGTAATTCCTTTCTTTTTTTTTCAAGTCTTTACAGAACTCCCAGTATTTGTAATACCTATTTCTTAATTCTTTTTCCTGTTTTTTCCTTTCTGCCATGATTTTGACAACTTGAAGCCCAAAGGAACATTAGCTCATAATATTCATCCTTGAAAACTGCACCTCACCTCTACTAGCCCTCTACCAGGGCTTTTACTTCTGGTTCCCCCAGTTAGTCAACTGCCAGTCTTCAATATCTGCAGTACTGCTTGCATGAGTAAATAAAGGCAGGACAGCAGACTAATCTTGGAATTAAATATTTGTTGTAAGTCTGTATATAAACAGGATCGCTGTTGCTTCACGGAACACAAGCTTTAGAGACTGCATCACCGGAGAAACAGGTGTATCAGTGCCAAGCTAAGGGGGAAGGAGAGACAATCATTATGTATCATCGATTCACGTATCAGATGCAAAAGATTAAGTCTGTCCAGAAAATTGTTTTCATCCCCTTTAAAAATAGCCTAGTTCAAGATAAGTATCGAAGGTTTTAGTTTCTTTTGCAAGACTAAAGCATGTGCATTTTGCTTCAGGCTAATTTAGAAAGTTTCAGGTTGTCTTTTATGCATCTTGGTTCGAAGTCTGGACTGCCACAGGATTCAAGCCTAGCCTGCAAGCCTGTCTGATTATTCTCCACTCTAATCTTCTACTAAACCAACACATCCCCATGCTGTGTCTCAATTCTGTCAAATCACATTTTCCAGAAGAAAATCATTCTGCATGGACATTTTTGACTGGCAAAAGATAAGGAAAGAGAAACAAACAAGAGAAGAAAAGAGTTCATGATGAGACTGCACTCTTTCACATCATACTTTCACAGCAACAGGCATTTGCTTTTGGCTGTAGAGGCAGAATATCAGACATCTCTGTCAGATTTGGTCTGACCCAGCATAGCCTTTCTCATGTTGTTATGCTCCCGTCTTCTGACAGTATAGAAATCCAGAGTGCCAAATCAAACTAAAGAAAAGTCTCCCTGAAAGCAGACAGCCCCTAGTCTGTTTTGAAAGTGGTAGGGTATATTGCTACAATGTCTCTTATGCTCATTCTACTAATATTACCATAGTACTTCTGCTCAAAGGCGGGATCATGTATTCAGATTAAATAGATTCACATCAACTCTGGGTAAAACTTGCTAAGCGAAGCTTTGAGGAGCTATCTTGTAGTTTCTCTGGCTGTGCTTATGCAGTGAGGCCCAAGAAGACTTCCTTGCTTTCACTTCTGAGTGAATATCCCATGTCAGGACAAATCTGTAAGTGGACCATCGACCATCTTTTGATAAAAAAACCAGACACACTGAAAGGAAGAGATCTGAAATACACTTTAAAAACAAACCAGGACTGAAAAAGAGCCCATCTACTACTGAGTCAAAACTTCCCTTCCTTTTCCTGTTCCCACAGTGTAACAGCTATAAATGCTGCTAGTTATTTAAGAAATTGGCGTACAATCTTCATATGACATCTGACAAAAATATAAAAAAACCCCAACGAAGTAGAGCAGAAATAAAAATGAGAAAAATATTTTTTTGCAAACCTGAAATTTTTAGCTAGCCCTACAATATTGCTATGATCACACACACACAAATGATAGAGATAAACCATATTCAAATTATTTTCTTTCATATTCAAAAACATTCTCCATTGAAGATTATTTAAAGCTTTTTGTAATATTTTGGGAAAAAAACCCCAGAAAATACTTTCTACCTGCCTGTGTGTGCTTGCCAATTGATAAGTATTTGGAATTATTATTGAAATTCTAACTAATGATTTGGCAAAGAGTGGAAAAATATTTTTTCCATAAATATTTTTGATATATGACAAATATATTATATATGTAATATATTATATATGTCATATTATATATGTGTCGTGGTTTAAGCCCAGGCCGTAAATCAGAACCACGAAGTCCACTTCCCCCCCCACCTTTCTTCCCTCCGCTCCTGGAGGGACGGGGAGGAGAATCAAAAGAATGCAGCTCCCACGGGTTGAGATAAGAACAGTTTAATAACTAAGGTATAACACAAATCACTACTGCTACCACTAATAGTAATAATGATAAAGGAAATAACAAGCAAGAGAATACAACCGCTCACCAACCGGTACCTCACCCCCACCCCGCAGCATTCCACCCTTCCGGGGACTCTCCGTTCTACATCCTGGGCATGACGTGCTGTGGTATGGAATACCTCTTTGGCTAGTTTGGGTCAGGTGTCCTGTCCCTGCTTCCTCCCGGCTTCTCCTCCTCCCTGGCAGAGCATGAGACTCACAAAGACCTTGGTCAGGGTAAACATTCTGACCCACAACTGAAAACATCAGCTTTATCAGTATTATTCCCAGGTCGAAAGTCAAAACACAGCACTGCACCAGTAGAAAAAATGACTGCTACTGCTAAACCAGGACAGTATCCACCCCTTATTCCATACCATTCATGTCATGCTCAGATCCCACATTTTCAATATACCATCACTTGTAACAGTCTTTCAGAGCAGGAGAGGCCCATTGCAAAGTCCACCCCTCGATCATGAGTCCATCTCTATGTTGCATCTCTGCCCTGATGGCCTGAAGTGTCATGGGCCCATCAGGCTCAAAATAATTCACCCTCCCCTGCAGCAGTCTCTGCAACTTGTCGTTGAGGACTCCATACAGCTGCCTTCCATCTCCGACGCTTCCAAAGCACTGGAGGGGCCCAGTGGATTAGATACTCGCCCATACTGTCCCACACACCGTGACACTCATGACTGTCCAGCCTTGGGGAAAACCTCTCGGTCCCCCTGTATTGTCTAAACCCAGACAAGACCCAAACCTGACTCTGCTTAACTCTCGGGATCAGACAAAATGGCCGTGGGTAAAACATACTCTGTGTGTGTGCCAACATGGTGATCCCCATCACAATCAGCAGGCAGGTTCCAAGGATACCCAAAGGCCATTCAAAAACTTCAGAACTCTCAAATGATGCTACTGTACTTGTCACTGGGGCTGTAGCTACTGTGCTTGAAGGCTCTCTCACCACCAGCTTCTCTTTTTCTGAGTCCAGATCTTCCTCCTCTGCCTTGCTGGGAAGTGCTGCAGGGTCTCCTGCATCCTCCTGCGGCTCAGGCTCACGGGGCTCGGCAGGAGGCTGCTGGGGGATGCTCTCGGCCGCCGCGGGGCTGGGCTCGGCCGTGGGGCTCGGCTCCTCCGCCGCCTCCTCCCGCTGCTCGGCAGCCGCCTCCTTCCCCTCCTCGGCAGCCGCCTCCTTCCCAGCCTCCGGCCCCGCTCCCGCCGCCGCTTGGTCCCCGGGGCCGCTCTCCCGGGCCGCTTTGGCCGCCGCCGGCTCCCGGGGCCGCTCCCCCTCGGCTCCCCGCAGCCTCACAAAGACGGACGCGAGGACGAGGGCCAGGACGGTGAAGAGCAGCGGGACGGGCAGGTACAAGTCCACGGCCACGTCCATCCCGCCCTGCTGCCGGAGCCCGCCCGCATTACAAGCCATTACCATAAAGTACAGTGAAACAAGAACCTTAGCCCAAGTCCCACACTTGATAAACACTAACACAGCAAATACCAGCTCCAAGCAAGCTACAACATACAGAAACTGTGACATCAAAAAGAACAACTTTGAGAGCCCATAAATCAGCATTGTGCCTCAGTCAGATCTGTTGTTATCTCAACCCTTCCTGCCCCACGTTGGGCGCCAAAAAGAACTGTCGTGGTTTAAGCCCAGGCCGTAAATCAGAACCACGAAGTCCACTTCCCCCCCCACCTTTCTTCCCTCCGCTCCTGGAGGGACGGGGAGGAGAATCAAAAGAATGCAGCTCCCACGGGTTGAGATAAGAACAGTTTAATAACTAAGGTATAACACAAATCACTACTGCTACCACTAATAGTAATAATGATAAAGGAAATAACAAGCAAGAGAATACAACCGCTCACCAACCGGTACCTCACCCCCACCCCGCAGCATTCCACCCTTCCGGGGACTCTCCGTTCTACATCCTGGGCATGACGTGCTGTGGTATGGAATACCTCTTTGGCTAGTTTGGGTCAGGTGTCCTGTCCCTGCTTCCTCCCGGCTTCTCCTCCTCCCTGGCAGAGCATGAGACTCACAAAGACCTTGGTCAGGGTAAACATTCTGACCCACAACTGAAAACATCAGCTTTATCAGTATTATTCCCAGGTCGAAAGTCAAAACACAGCACTGCACCAGTAGAAAAAATGACTGCTACTGCTAAACCAGGACAATATGTCATATTATATATGACATAAATATCCATAAAATATTTTTTCCATAAAAAATTTTCCATAAATGTTCTGAAGAAGGCTGAATCAACTCCACCATAGTATTATTATTTGAGACAGGTCTACAAGTTGTGTGCTTAATTCAAAACTGGTATGTAAAGTATTTTCTTCACTAGATAAAGACAGGCATGCAAATCAAGTTTCACTAGCACTGGCATAACAGGCACAAAGAAATAAAAATTACATGAAACATAGTATATGGTGACCCTAATCCACCATAAGTCACTCCACCTTCAAAACGTTTCTTCATGTTGCCTGTCTTCATATGCAAAACAAATGAAAGCTACATCACTAATATTTAGTTCTTTTTGATTATTTCAGACTGATTTAAATGATAGCTTCCTTAGTTACGATCAGGATAGGACACAGGGGATTTTACTTCATTCTTACTCCAGGGAGACAGTGGCTTATGTTTATTAGCTTCATTCTCATTAAAAATAATTTTTTTCATCCACCATGATCAGGTGCAGACTTATCATGAAGTGGAATGAAGGAGAAAGACAGATCAATACAGAAACACTGACTGCTGTGGTGTTTGCATTCACAAGTTATGGAAAATAGCAGCTGTCATGGGCTCACTGAGACTGCCAATTGGATAGCTAACCTCATCAGTGAAAGGACCATCAACTTGTTAAGGAGGAAACAAATATAGAGAATATTTCTATTTTAAAGTAGACCTACTTAAGTGTTGAATGTTATATCACAATTGCTATGAGACATGGATTGTTTTTAAAAAATTAATACCTGATCAAAAGAAGTTATTAAATCAGACTTAAAAATACAGTGGCTGTTCCCACACAGCTTGGCAACTGTACAACTAAGTACAATTGCTTCATGCTCTAAAGGTTTCGACCAAGATTAGAAGGAACTAGAAACTTTCAGGTTTATATAAGTTTGTAATATGTAAGTTTGGTCATAAAGTCCAAAAACCATTTCTACATTAGTGAGGTTTTGCAAAGGCTTTAGATACTTTAAAATGCTAAAAAGTCTGGAGCCTTTAGGAGAAAAAAAAGTGTTATAAGTGGGAAAAAAGCATATGAAGTAGATGTATACAAATATGCTTCAAACCATCCACACATTAATGTTCTATTCTATTATAAGGCTTAGCAGAAAGGAATAAATATTGAAGAAGTACAATATCAGTGAATGTTTCTTTCTGAAATTATTTTAAAACATTATAAATTTTGCATCATTTTTGTTTCAATATATAATTCAATGATATAATAATAACAGATCCTTAAAGTACTATACAGGTTTTTTTTCTGATCTTATCTTGTATCCTGTCTTCAAATTACTCATGAAGTTCTGCTCTAATATTCTAGGAAGCATATAAACAATTAAAATTACTCATGAATACAATACATAATAATGCAACAGTTGAGGAACTTTATGATTTGGATAAAGGTTAAAGCTATATATGTGTGTATATACTTGTTGCCTTGTGTTCAAGGTTCATTTTCATCAAGTCATACTCAAGACATAGATAATACATGTATTATTTATATCAAAATAGGACTCTGTTTTTTTTTTAAATCTTCTTTAAAACTTGAAAATCTCAAAATCTTCTAATTTTTCCCTCTGCAAGTTCTATAAGCTTGTTTCCTGTTTCCTGCTCATCCTTATGGAATATCTTCCAAATGAAAAGGAAAATAAGGTACATATATGGTTAAAAAGAAAAGAATGAAAAACCTCAAGCCATTTTTTGCCAAGACAAAAGTGACAGTAACAGAGAGATCTCCTGGTTTCTTCAAGAAGTAAAATAGTAAAATATTCATGCTCTGCTCATTTATCTGTCTTTTCCCTATATTTCTCTTGAGTAGCTATTTTGGAACCTCTACAGATCTCCATAAATTCTATCATTATATCCATGGACACAGTCTCAGCACAGCTTTGCCAGTGGGTACTCCAGTGCTAACAAAGCAGCAAGGTTTCTCTCTCAGTAGGAGAGGTGAAATTAAAATGATTACCACAAGCAAATATTCTGTATCAGTACCTTTGATAATCTAGTAGCAATATACTATTATATAGTATAATATTTAGATATAATATTTAGCTTTGTTAGAAAAGCAAAAACGGCATTTGCTGCTTAAAACATACAATTGTATATAACAGACAGCTGTTACAGCAGCATATATAGCCTCAATCCTTACCTCCTGCTTGCACAGCCCTCTGTTTCCTCTGCTGTTTCGATGGTGCTGACAAATCTTGTATAACAGGGACCTGAGAAAGAAGAAAAGGGTCACAAGAGCAAGGGGACAACTAAAAGTAGGGTTAGGGGAGAGAGAGGGTTTCTTCCACCTGCTTCTCGATGGGTTTTCTCAAGTCTCTCATTCTGACATCCCACTTATCTTCACATAATCTTCTCCTCTGCCCATTCCTCAATGCATTAACACCCCAAAACTTCCTAAATCCCACAGCCTGACCAGCTTTCCCAGACTCCAGAGCATCACTGACATTTGCCAGCCTTCCGCTTATGCTTTCTTTTAGCACTCCAAACCCTTTCTGCCAGCTCTCTCAACACTGCATTTCACTGACTTGCTGTGAAAGAAACCATGAGCCAGCTCTTGATCTGACTTGCTATACAGAGCAGTAAGACCCATGCTCAGTACATATACACTCAGTATTATAAAATCCTGTGCCAAAGTTTGAAGAAGATCTTTATTTGGTGATAAAGTTCAGTTGCATCTGTTTAATCTGACATGTCTCTCTGTAGAACTCAGTTCACAGATTTATTGCATTTGAAATACTGTGACATTTAAAAGTACCATTTTCAAAAACTTCTTTTCCCAGTGAAAAGTCATCCAGATCAATATTTAAAACTGCATAGAATGCTTAATTTCAAATACTGAAACCATTAAACATTAATCAAGTGCTGCTCAACTTAGCTGTAAGGTGTTGTGGACTTTCAGTCCCTCTTTGAGACACCAGTATTATATTCATCAGAAGATCTTCCATCGTGTCTTGAAACCTGTTCTGATCATTGGTTAACTAAGGCTTCTTAGCTGTGGGCAGGAAGAGATAAAATTTATTAAGCCTGGTCAAATCATGGCCATGATTAGCCCTAGAAAGAGGTAAAGGCAGAAGACAGAGCTGTAATGGTTACAAGGTCCTTTTGCCTGGGAAAGGTATAGATGCGTCCTGTTGACTAAGGAGCGAAAATGTGAGACAGTGTAAATATTGTTAAGGTTCATGTCAAGAATGTATGAGCTGTCTGTGAAGCTCAAGAAGAAATGAGATGCAGGCTTGTTTACCACAAAAATCTGCAAAGTATTAATCAAAAGGAGGAGAAGGGATTTTTCAAACTGTCAGCAGAAGCCTCAAAAGACAGCGCCTAATGATATATGGAGTCATCAAGCCTACTGGAAAAGCAGATGTACAGGGCACAGCGATCTTATATATCAGTAAATGAAGCACATCCAAGCATTTTCCTTTGTACCAAGGAAAGTAGCCCATAAATAAGTAAAAATCTCTTTGCTTAAAAATCAGTATCTGCATACAAACTGCCTATTGGTAATGACCCCAGATGATGAAACCCCCTCCTCCCCCGGAAGTATTTGAGAAAGCACTAGCTGGAGGGGCTAAGCTCACTCCAGGGCACAGTTTAACAGTTTGTTAGTGCAAAGGATCATGCTCTAAAGGTCAGCAGTAGTCTCAGGAATGCTAAAATCTCTAGTACAGGCACAATAGTTCCAGGAACTTCTTACAGCGATGAGATCTCCCTTGTCCCATCCCTGCCCCAGCTCCACAGCCCCTCACCTCTCCTCCCAAGAAACAAACTAGAAGAAGCTACTGGTGAAGTGGCTATTTTAAATTTGTCCCACCTCTATAGAGATGAACTATAGAGAGACTAGGCATGAACTGTGAGATGTGGGTGAGGGACCTACCAAGAAGGTAATGAACTTTTATTTCTACCCTGTGCATAAACCTTCTAGTATTAATAAATATACATTTGTAAGGCCTTCAAAAGCCTCTGAAATAGGCTATTACAAAATATTACTGCTTTTTGCTATTTTTGCAGGAAGGCCTAAGGCTTGTACCTGAAAGTAGCCTCAAACTAAGATATAAAAATGTCAATCCAATTTTATTGCTGGGAGTAGCTTAATTTAGTTTGTTGGGAACACAGAGAAGTTCTTCAGTGTTTTTTCCAAAGGCAGTTTCAGGCACTGTATTGTCTTACCTATTTTCATTTTATGCAAATGTTTAAATTTTATTTTTTTCATATGTTATTCATATATTATTATACCACAGTCAGATTAGAATGGCCCTATTACTTTTTACCTCATCGTCATTCTATGATGTTCTAGCACTGTAGTTTGTGATACTGTAAAAGAAGCAGTATTTAGGATTCAGGTGATAAAAACTGGATCATCTCCAAGAGGATCCTTTTAGGCCAATTTCATACCTACTGGCTTGTGATTCTTCAAAGGTCATTTCAGATTCAAGTAGTACTCTGTTCACATCATGTTTAACAAAAAAAGAGCAATATTAATGTAATTCCGTTACCCTTGAAGCACAGTACAGAAACTGAGGAAGGAATGAAAACAAAAAGGAAAGGAAAAGAGACTCTTAAAATACATGAAGAGAAAAAGGGAACCAAAAATGGAAACACTGCTGAAACCTTCATTCCTAGTTTTCAAGAAAAAAAATATTATTTCAAATTCTCAACAATGACTTGCAGACAGCTTGCTTGGATTGCAATATAGCAGAAAAACCTACATGACTAAGCCATTTAAACATGCATGTATTATTTATCTTCTCCAGTCACAGAGGTTCAGCAGGTCAAATGCTTGCTTCTCAGAGCCAAAAATTGGTAAGCAAGCTTATAGAATCATAGAATAGTTAGGGTTGTAAAGGACCTTAAGATCATCTAGTTCCAACCCCCCTGCCATGGGCAGGGACACCTCACACTAAACCATGCCACCCAAGGCCTCATCCAACCTGGCCTTGAACACCGCCAAGGATGGAGCATTCACAACTTCCCTGGGCAACCCATTCCAGTGCCTCACCACCCTCTCAGTAAAGAATTTCTTCCTTATATCCAATCTAAACTTCCCCTGTTTAAGTTTGAACCCGTTACCCCTTGTCCTGTCACTACAGTCCCTAATGAAGAGTCCCTCCCCAGCATCCTTGTAGGCCCCCTTCAGATACTGGAAGGCTGCTATGAGGTCTCCATGCAGCCTTCTCTTCTCCAGGCTGAACAGCCTCAGCCTGTCTCCATACGGGAGGTGCTCCACTCCCCTGATCATCCTCGTGGCCCTCCTCTGGACTTGTTCCAACAGTTGCATGCCCTTTTTATGTTGAGGACACCAGAACTGCACACAATACTCCAAGTGAGGTCTCACGAGAGCAGAGTACAGGGGCAGGATCACCTCCTTCGACCTGCTGGTCACGCTCCTCTTGATGCAGCCCAGGATACGGTTGGCTTTCTGGGCTGCGAGCGCACACTGAAGCTGGCTCATGTTCATTTTTTCATCGACCAACACCCCCAAGTCCTTCTCCGCAGGGCTGCTCTGAATCTCTTCCCTGCCCAACCTGTAGCTGTGCCTGGGATTGCTCTGACCCAGGTGTAGGACCTTGCACTTGGCATGGTTAAACTTCATGAGGTTGGCATCAGTCCACCTCACAAGCGTGTCAAGGTCCCTCTGGATGGCATCCCTTCCCTCCAGCGTATCAACCGAACCACACAGCTTGGTGTCATCGGCAAACTTGCTGAGGGCGCACTCAATCCCACTGTCAATCCCACTTATTTATTGTAACAAGATAAAAGTTAGCTACTTTGTGTCTCAAGTTGCCAGATAAGCAGAAAAATAGAATGCAAATTTTACCTATAACCCATGATTTTTTTAATGGACTCAGTGAGACACAAATGCAGAATGGCCAGAGCTCCTCTGTGGAACTCAGCCCTCTCCTTGGAGGTAACAACATGCTAATAAAAATCTAGCTTGATTGTCTCATAAGTTTCCATACTTTTATTAACTTCAGATCCAACAAATTGCAATTGAGCTCTGAAAACTAAATTATTTTTTTTCCAGCCCTCTAATACTGCTTCAGAAGCCCTCATCTATGCCCTTGTCTACACCCAAAATGTTTTCAGATGACCCAGTCAGCTTTATGAGTCACTGATTGAGAGAACAACACAAGTATTCCAGAGTGATATGTTACAGGAGGGGGAAAATTACACGCAAACAGAATATATTTATTTTGTAAATGAAGTTATCACATGTGGATGGAGGTTATATAATGTCTCATTCACTTTGCTAGAGATTCCTGTTCAAGCATGCAGTGTAGAATGAAACTGCTGTCACAGAAGCAAAGGTGGGACTCATACTGTGATTATACCCAAAAGGGGCTTAAAGCCATAAGAAACACAAGAAACAATCTGAATTTCACCTCATGATATCTCCAATGACTGGACTACAAAATATAAAGGCAAGTCTGCTTTCTTCCCAGTCAGTGGTGCTTGATGTTTCTAAACCTGAACGCTTTCCTTAAAAGAATTATTTAAAGAATTTGACCCGTATTCACAAGTTGCTTTAAGATGGTGAAGACAGTGATTTTACTACTTCTTGCAAATACTGACTTTTATACATACTGATGCATACCTCTCCTTGTTTTTGTTAGAGCAAAAAAAGCATGTATACCTCTTTGGATTTCAAAATCAGAACACAAACGTTCACACCCTCCCATCTCCATAGAGAAATGTATCTCTTATTCTTTCTATTCCTCCAAAGAAAAAGGTATGATGGGGTATGAGGGGGAAAGATGTCTGTCTGTAATGTTCTTTCTGTGTTGTGGGGTTTTGGTTTTGGTGGGTTTTTTTTGTTTTGTTGGTTTTTTTTTTTTCCCTTGTATTAGTGTAATTCTGGTCATACTTACACCAAAGAAAAAGAAACCAAAAAGCCCCAGAATATCAGGAGGGAGAGGATGTGTGCTTTTGAAGGTCAGAATTAAACAATTTTCACAAAACAGTATTTTAAAGAATGATATTTTAACAGCAGAAAAGACCAGCATAATGGAACTGTCAATTCTAAAAGATGAAACAGTGAAGGACATGGGTTTGCCTCTAAAGCTCCTTTCTTGGCCAGGTGTGGGGCTACCAACTGAACTGTCTGCACTTCCCAGGCTTAGAGAGCAGTGCAATCTCTCAGGGAATGCATGCTAAGATCATTTTACTGTATAAATTCCTATCTGAGATGCCCTGTTGGTGTATTAAATGATCACCACAGCTTTTACACCTGTACAGATTTTACAGTAAATTGAGAACTTTAATGAAAAAATCATGAATCATGCAAACAATTTTAATCTAATTTCCCTCTAGGTGTTATAGGCAGTAATTCTTATTGATCTTTATGGGGTTTTTTTAATCATTAAATTAACAGCATTAGTCAGATGTTAGTCATTAACGTTTCTCATAATACTGCAGAGAATAGCAATTCACCAATGCTACAGCCTTCTGTGGTTTGATTCAGTCTCACAGACTTAATGGATGTTATTAAATTATTTTATGCAGGGTAAACAAGTGTTTCTCTTCTTTGCTCCTGTCCCAACCTAAGCAAATAAACTGACTGCCAGCATCAGTCTCATGTTTCTCATGTGAAACCTATTGTGAACTTTCAAAGCCCAGTACTGTAAGAGAGAACCTGGTGTTCTTCTAAATAAATTCACAGATTAATTTGCTTAATAGGTTTGAACAATTGAGGTTATGGCCCCAGTCATTTTGTCTACAAAGTATTTTGTGGGAAATTAAATGCAACTAGAACAAAGTCTTTCTTCCATTTTTCTTTCCCATTGCTTAAAATGTCTCTCCAGAATGAAGTGTTTTTCCCACATCCATTTTCACTACACAAATGTTTTTTCTTTTTTGGAATTTGAAGGGAATTTCCAGGAAATAAAATGACATCACTTATAGGTTGTACTTTTGTAATAAAAGGTTGACTTTCTAGAATGAGGAAATAATCCAGCACAACTGACTGTGGATTGGTTTCAGAACTATTTATTTAGCATTGCTTTCTTTCACATGCATTTGGCATTGCCAAATCCCTGATGAGACTTCTGACCGGATGTGTATGCACTGTCTGAAAATCTCCTTCAAAGGATTATTAAAAGCCTTTACCTATCAATCCTTAAAATCCTTAACTCTGTAAAAGCCTTTTAATTTTTATGTCTAAATTAACTATTCAATATTGTACTATCAGTTAATGCCAAATCGAGGCATGGACACCAACAGTATTTCAGGGTTGGCTTCCTATCCTAGTATCTCATACAACAAGCTCCTGACATGTGCACACTCACTCTCTTTACTTGTGTATCACTGCACAGCTTTGGAATAAAGAACATTTGATCTGGTTGGAGAAAGCTGAACAGCAGGTTGCTAAAGAACCCATTTCGGGACTACCTCTGGGTTATGAGGAATGCACTTTTAGACTTTGGTGTCTGCTCAGATCCAACTTCTCCCACAATATTTTGAAGAAATTCCATTAACTGCTTCCAAATCAGTGGTAAAAGAAACACTTTCAAAGTTACACAATATGAGCACATCCTCAGAGTTCTCAGGCAAAAATGTTTACACTTTGTAACTTGAAATTTGTCACTCAGTTATTGCCACATAATGCACTGCAGAATAATAGATTTTTTTATAAACTGGTTATTCAACTGAAATTTTAACTTCAAATGAGTTTATGAAAACCACATATCAGGATTCTCAGCAGCTTTTTAAGCTTCAGATGTGATACAGCACATCCATTGCTGAAGACATGCTTAAAAGATAAAGATTACAGGTGAAGTTCTGTGCTTCTGTATCAATAATGGAGTTTCCGAAGGGTGCTGTGCGTTATGCTTCTGTTGATGTTGTAATATGCATGCACTACTTTCAGTAACATGGGTGAGATGGTGATAACTTGCCTGCATCTGGCAGAAAGATACACCGGGGGAAAATTTTTCTTGTTGAGTGTTTCCAAAGGACAGTTGTTTCTTACTCCCAGATCAACCACCAGAAAGACCTCATGAAAGCAATGAGAACCCAGGACATGGTGCTAATGATCCCTGTCCCAAATCTCTTGTGCCTTACAATGACTTTACACGTCATCTTATATGAGGGCATGAACAAATTTACTAAGATAGGCCTGTCCTGCCTAACCAGACTAGCAACAGAGGATATGACAAGAGTAAAATTCTCCTTTTTGCAGAATTATTTGCTTGATTTTCTTTTTCTTGTTAATTCAGTTCCTAGTTGGTGACCTTCAGCAGTTACGAAATACAGATGGTAGCAATAGTAACCAGGACAATTGCCTTTACTAACCAGGTGGTTTCAACACGTCTGTATGCAAACAGTCTCTAGACTGTTCTTATTCAGGTTGTCCCTCAAAATCACGGGTCAAGGGACCTGATGCAAACTGTGACATTCTCCTAATTAGGGTGCATTAGGTGACTGTCTTGATGACATCTGGGCTCTACACTTTTCCTTGGCTACCCCGGACTTTGCAAATAGAATTTAGGATGTTGCTTTTGACCTAGGAATGCATTTAGGGCCATTTTTTTGACCATGCATGTCTCTCCTTTTCAATGCCAGTCAATTTAGCAAAGGTGTTCAGCTTCTGTTTGTCAAAAAAGGAGATATATTCTCTCTCTGGAATTCATTCTCAAATGCCATTTTTTAAATGGTTACTCCTATTACTCAGAACTTTTAGGGCATACCTTGAAGATGATGTTTCTCTGGGCTTTCATTTAAGTGGGAGTTTATAAAATTCTTTTGTTGCTTGTTTTTTTTTTCTTTCCTTAGGGATGAGAGCATACTATCACTTTTATTCTTGATTAGGTTCCCTATTTTCACATCTGTCAGAGCATAGATTGGCTGAGGTCACCCAAAGAATCAGCCCGTGAATAGCAGCCCACAGGATGGAGTGGACAGAAATAATTTTCCAGTGTTAGATACATTTAAAGAACTGAACTAATGGGAGCAGCAAGACTCCTCCACCTGAAGTCTGGACGTAGACAAATGCCCTCCACCTAACTAAGCCTAAGAAGAGAAACATTCAGGGAAAACAAGTGTGGCAGAGCTGGGCTTGTTGGAGGTAAACTGTTGTGTTATGAAGCTGCAGATGTTCACACTAAATCACGTTTGGTGAGCAAGATATTACCAGCACTGATAAGAAATGTTTCCATGAGCATGCTGGCAGTGAGTGAAGGTGGACAATACTGGACTTTGTCTCACAGAGAGGGAAAGCTATTGATACGTAATGGCTGGAAAGCCAAGAGTGCTTTTATTTTTGTCAAAACTTTCTCTAATAAAGACCTGCGATGAGATGGTTAGCACAGCTAATAACAGGTGCCACTTCTGACTAAAATGTTAAAGAATGGTACTTAGTGATTTTCCACTGAAATGGGCCTTATGAACTTATGACAGGGCTCTTCAAAATAGGAGCAGAAATGCTGCTAGAAAAATGAGAACTGAAGGAGGTGAGGCACTGAAATCAGAAGATTACATTGAATTCTTCAAGTCAGTAGAAGTATTCAAGGGTTTCATCTAACTACGTTTATGTCTGCATAACTTCCAGACTTAACCTCAAACGTGTAATATAAACTGGACACAGGATACACCTATGTAATGGCCTGTAACAACACAGAAAACTTTACACATGAATTCTGCTTTTTTGGTTTGTTTTGTTTGATTTTTATGCTTCCTGTCCTTTTAAAGTGATACAGTAAGATTTCTTTGTTGCATGTAAATTTTTTGCCTGTCTTCCTAGATCTGAAAATTCTCCAAAACCTGACCTTGCAGTCAAAGATTTCAAGGTGTGCCCATTCAAATAAAGCTGAGCTATAAAGCAAAGAAATTTCTGCAAATGAAGATCAAACCGCAATTAGTGATAGGATTCATCTCATTAACATTTATGCATTTACAAACTAGACTTCTATAACTGCAGTAGCCTCCCTGACACTGTAAACAGCTTCATTTAGAATCAGTGGAGAAAAAAAACAGCATTTTTTGGGTGCAAATAATCTGGCTTCTTTTACATATATCATTAGGACGAGAAGAATTCTGTTGCAGAGTTGTCCCTTGTTTTACTGTTGCCTATAAAGTGAAGGTGGAATGATTAGTATTTGTCTGATAAATGCCATCCTAAGTTTTAATGCAAAAAATATCGTCGTTGTCTGTCTGAAAATAAACGGATGCAACTACCAACTCTTCCTTCATTGTACCAGAAGATGCATCCATGAATTTAGGCTTTTTTGGTCCAGAAGCGTCAGTAGAGTAAGTAACAAAATGAATAATCAGAGTCAGTTCATCCCACATTTTCAAAGGTAAATTCAGTTAAAATTATCTGTACCAAACTCTTGTATTTTATAGTGGGATCCAGAGGCTCATATTAAATATTTGCTTTCCACTTCACCTCCATTTAGGCTGATACGAAACAGATGCTAAAATCTGTTTCTGAACAGCTATGGGCTTTGAGAAACTTCAGATCTGCCCTTCACTCTCATAATTTGCATGTACAGTATTATTTCTAGGATTTTGCTTAAGTGATTTCTGTGCTTTTTTTCTTGATTGTCTCAGCTTTGGAAGAAAGATAAATACGCCCCTTATGATTTGCTTTAAATTGATAAGCATCTACTAAGATTAATTTTCCTTTCATATATTTGCTAATAAGGAGGCATTAGTAATCAGAAGATAGTTCCATTAAGAATTTGATTCATACTGAATTGAGATGTAGCATTACATTTTTCTAGCAGCCTTGTTCAACAGATCTTAATGAAAGATTGATTTTGATGCTACCTTTAATGAATACATGAATGAAAATATTAAGTCTTACAGTAAATCTTATCTGAGACTCTGAAAATAATTGAAAAGCTTAAGGTGACAGACTGAGACAAAATTACTCAAAAGTAATCAAGCCACTAAAAATACCAGGCTGTCAATACAGCTATCAAATACTGATTCAGTGTTTGCACAGAAGAAACAGAAGTGAATATTTGTTTCAAAATTAATAAGGACATATTCCAGAAAGATCGGTTGTTCTCCCTCACACTTTGTACATACTCAGGAGATCTCAATAAAGCCAAAAATACGTCAAACAAGTACAGATGCTGCTGCTTATGTGATAACCTGTTCAACTTGGGCAGCATCTACTTTTCCTGAGTAGCTTCAGACAATGTGGAATGAGAAAAGACAATTGAAAGTGGCACCACAATTTAACCATCAAATTTTGAATCTTTAGAAGATTAAAGATTCTTAAAGAACATAATCTCTATCTTACAATCTTCCATCAAGAAGATTATAAGATAGAAGTTTTTTACATAACTAAAGCAAAAATAATAAAAAATACTTTTCTTAGTTTCTATGTGCTTTTGTTGAAAGACATATTGTGATTTAGTATCAAATCTGAAAATGTCAGAGATAAGATGTGTTTGCCAGCTTGAGTGAATTTTTTTCCTTCTGTACTAAAAAGTCTTGACAAATCATACTTGCAAATTTTTCAGCTGTAACTATTTCATTGTCATGTACTGTGACCTAAAAAGTTCTACTGACCTGATGGGGTTTTATCTTTTGAGGTCAAACAATGATATTGCAGCAATCCATTAGGATGAGCTGCTTAGAGAGAAAACCATTAATAGAAGTGAAATGGTTTCCTTTGCTGTGAACCATGTAGGTCTAATCTAGCATGGCAGCAGTGAAAGAAATATCTAAGTGAAGAATCATGAAGAATCAACTTTTCTTTTTACTTCCCATTAAAGTGGGGGTTTTTAACTTTTCTTTCTCCCTCCCCTCTTTAGCCTAATGGACCTAATGGAACTACACACTGAGTCTGGAGAATAGCACAATAGACTCTGAAATCAGAGCCTTTGTAAACCTTATTTGTTACTATATGCACACACATAGCGCTTTGGAAATCCATCAAACATCTATTAATTTTTACAGTAAAGAGTATAAAATATTTCAAGTTGGATAAAAGACAATTTATTTCTTGCTATTTTTTCTATTGATCATTTAATACTTTGTATTATCTTTCATTCTTTGTTCCCATGTCCATTTATTTCTTCTCTTGCTCTAAATAAAAGTGCAGAAAAGATAGAAATGTCTCTACTCAAATATTTGATTCCACTCAGATTGTTGCTTTCACTTCTAGAAGATTTGAAGTCATATTGGAAACATTTTTCAACAACTGCACTGTTTCTCTCCCCCTGCCAAAGTTGAAATCTAAAGATAGTAGACTGACTGTAGTAAGAAGCTATGTAACTTTCATATTACCCAATCTAGCGAATAAAAAGAAAACCATTTTTTTCATTTAATGCTTCAACACATGCCTTGCCTAAATGCGTGACTGTAAAAAAGTTTGATTTTCTTGTGTAGAAATGTCACATTCAGTCTCTGCCCAGTTCCACTTCATCCGGTATTTAATGAAAAGGGGAACTAAAGCTAAGAGTTTGGCCATGAAAATCAAATAAAAGACTCAGTATAACTATAAAATAACTTGACTTCTCCTGTGAAATCAGAAAACTTTTAATGAGAAGAAAGAAAAAAAAAAAAAGTATTACATCTCTCCAAAGATACTTTTTTTTTTTTTTTGAGAATCACCATCCAGCAGCCCATGCTTACTGGTGACACTGCTGTAACAGCAGAGACCTTGAAGGTCCCCAGGCCCTTCAATCTGAACACATTGGCTGTACCTGCCTCCACCCATCCCTTAGCCTTAGGTCACACCTTTTCATGAAAATATAGCACGAGTTCTTATGTAGTACTGTAAATATTTCTAGTCACTTTCTTTCTCATCCTGCTTGGAAAATGGGCATGGATGGGTTATACAGTTCAATACTGCAAAGAAGTTTTAATGGCACTGAGTCCTCATTCTCAAATCTGAACCTCTCATCCTACTATTTTTGGTTTTCCTCACCTCCAAGCTCTGCCAATGTTTCATTTACTTAAAAAGAATAGTCTTTGTGTTCAATACTTTTGCTTTGCAGGGACTGGCATGCTCACTGAGGCTCCTAGTATGTGCTGTTTTTAAGAATGAAAGGTGACAATGGTTTTCTTCGCTAGTACAATGACAGTCTTCTTTTTCCACTTCCTCTGGGAACTTTCTTGTTGGGATTTCACGTCTCTTTTAATCTATGTCACCATTCCCCACCCTCCTCTGCTTGCTCAACTGGGCTTTGACACATTTCAGGCAAAGTCGAGTTCTTTGAGAACTTCCTAAAATCTGCACCTTTGTTTTCCTTTGATACACTGAAATAGCTTGAAAGTTATTCACGTATGTCTGATGGGGTTTTAGTTTATGGGTTTCATTGTTCTGTTTCTTTGTCATTGGTAAAAAAGAAATGTCCCCAGCTTAAAAATACTATCAGTATTACTCTTATGACAAATTTAATCTATGGTTGGCATGCTTGTTGTTAAAGGCACACACAATTTAAGATAATTGCAAGGCATCTGCTCTTTCTCCACACAGCTCCAGATGCCTGTCCCTTATAATAAGATCTTTTTGCAGTCTAATGAGACATTCTGGAAGTTCGGCCCAGTTTTAATTTAAGACCCAGTCTTAAATAAAATCATCCAGATAAAACCTTCCAAGTAAAAACTGAAAAATTATACAAAAAGTTAAGAAGAATGTAACTATGAATTGGCTGCAAATACTAACCATCTGTTCACTGAAACTGCTCACATACTCTGTGAACTGTTCTACAAGGATACATGAAAGAGTTGGGCTTTTGGGTCAATAGTATCTCTGGACTAAGAGCATCAGATTAATTTGGTCTGTGTATTGGGATCCGGTACAGGGGCAAAGCCCTGCATCTGGGAAGGAATAATCCTAGGTATTAATACAGGCCAGGGAACAACTGGATGGAAGACAGCTCTGTAGAAAAGGGAGTGCTGGTAGGCAACAAGTTGAATGTGAGCAGCATCCTGGGCTGCATTAGCAGGAGTGTGGCCAGCAAGCCAAGGGAAGCGTTTCCCTCCCCCTCTGCTCAGCACTTCTGAAACCCTTTCCAGGTACCATGCAGAGCTTTGCACTCCTGAGGACAAGACAGAAACTGACAAGCTTGATTGCATCCAGCAGAGAGCCACCAGGATGATGAGAGGGACAGCACACATGGTAGAAGGAGAGAGGCTGAGAGAACTGGGCTGGTTGAAAATGGAGAAGACTGAGAGGGACATCCCTGCTGTCTCCAACTACCTGGTAACTACTGGGAGGTTACAGAGATGGTGGAGCCCTTTCAAAGGTGCAGAATAATAGGAGTGTATTAATAGAATTGAGAGGTAATGGATACAAGCTGGAAGGTGGGGAATTTTGATTAGAGACAGGAAAACAAGTTTCACTTTAGTGAAATAATAAATTGAAAATGAGTTGCCCAGAAATGCTGTGAAATCTTCATCCTTCATACTAAAAAATCAGCTGGTGCCAGAGCAACCTGGCCTTCTATCCTGAATGATGCTGTGACTGTGCATCTCAGATATTGCAGAAGTAAGGCCCTATGGTGAGCTCCCATATTGCTCTCCTTCAGGGGATTTAGAAGGCACTATACCTGTTAGTCTGTAGCATATATATTTCAAGTGATGACCTGATATGACTAGGAAAAAACACCCTGTGACATTCATTGCTTTTTATGAGCATTGCTTTCAACATGGGAATTCTGTGCCTCATTTTCACAATATAAAATTACACTGGTTGTTACTTTTCCCTGTCTTTTATGTCCTTTATTCTACTACAAGACTCCTGTGTTTCCAAAAATAGTTTAGAAAAGTCTAAAAATATCTTGGTCAGCTAAATGAAAAAAAAAAATTGTCCATTCAATTATACAGCCATGCTGAGAAACATGGATCTCAGTTGTAACTCTTCTAAACTTTACATTAAGTGAAATTTTAACTCTTCATTTCTTTAAGTGAACTCACTTTTGAGGTACTTTAATATGGATTCTATGACTTAACTGTTATTTTGTTGGATATTTTTTTTCCTGTATTGTTTGGGGATGGGTGGGTGTTTTTCTGTCTTGTTTGTTTGTTTGGCTTAGTTTGTTTTTTTTTACATAGAAATATTAGACTGAAACTTAGGAAGTCAGATGTCCTTAAGGATTAGAAGTAACAGCAGTGAGATAAATGTGCATTGTCAAAAGATAATGGTTAAAACCTTAACTGCTGGCACTAATCAATGTCAGGATGATTAGGAGCTACTGATGCACTGATAATGAAAAATGTAAATGAGATCATATTATGCACATATGAGGTACTGTCAGTAGAGATGGACGATCATCAATGTCTTTATTAAGTAGATTCGGAAGAATCTACATCAAAATGGTGAAGGAGCTTGTTGAATTTAGATAAAGAAAACCAGAGGGAACCTGATTCTATGTGAAATGGAAAGATGCTATCAGAGGTTGGAAGAGAACTGTTTAAAAGGCCCCATTTGCAACAAAGATGAGTATAATTTTAATCTGGAAATAACAATGAAGTTTCTAGCTTTAGAAGGAGTGAGGTGCAGAACAGCTATCCAGGAGGAGCACATACAAAATCTGTGTGAATATCACTACAACATGTAAAGAGATTTATTGAGGTTTGCTAACTCTAGAAGATCACTTTAAAAATTAACTAAAACAATTCAGGGAAGGTCCTTAGTCATGCTCTCAATGCTAGGACATCTCAAAATCAAACCTGCGTGCCTCTGCAAAATTTATATTGCCGTTTCCCATATGCGTAATTTCCCCAGCACTCTTGCTCAACACACAGGCACTGGGATGTCAGTGGTGTATGAAGCTGGACACGTAGAAAGAAAAGCTACATGAGAAAGATAGTAACCAAGTAACCAGATATGACTGTACTGAATGGGATCCTACTCTGTTCTCTGTCAAAGGAGTTTGACATGTTGCTGTTTCTAGGATGGCTCACAGCACTCTCTATAGTTCTCCCTTTGAAGAACACAAGAAAAAGCTTCTGCTTTCTGCTGATGTAAAACAAATCTCTGTGCTGACACTACAACACATTTTACTAACTGAAATCTAAACAGGCAAGTGGTGGCCTTTGTTTTAAATTAAAGAAACAATTATTGACTCACAAAGCAACTGACCTTACTAAATTAAAGATGTTAAAATGATATCTGTTTTTCAATGTTCATGCCATACAGGTTTCTAACAGATTTGGTAAGAATTATAAGGGGATTTAAGGGGGGTTTCAGGTGCCTATTTTACTTTCTGATCTTTATATATGAACCAATGCTATCTTCTGATTGTTTATTTGCATGCAAGAGAGCTCATAAAACATCTTCAATGAGAATTAATTAAAATTAATGTAAGTTTATGTTTGCAGCTTCTTTGTTTTCTGTTTTCAAAGGTATAATTCAAAAGGACACTGTCAACCTAAGCTGCCAGCCACAACTGAATGTGTGCTATGTCAGGAATGTTTGCAGGAGCAAGTCTTACATTAGTTCTTGTATCACAATGATCCAGATGGAGCAAGATTATTGGGGTCCAGTCCCAGAAATGTTGCCACAGGTTGGGAGATTTCGATAACTTTAAAATATCATTAACATTTCAAGATAAATTATTAATAAAGAAACAAATAAACTAATGTTTGCTCTTCAGGTTGCTTCTACAACGTTTTGTGCTTTTATTCTGCAGTGCCAAAAGAAGGGACATAAGTTAATTAACAACTGTTTTACTAGAGTCCCACTGACATCACTGATGATGCACATTCAAAGTAAAGAGTGAATGTGTCTGGATTGCTTCTGATGTAATTCTTTTCTGAACTGCTGGCAGAATGTTTAAAACCCATCAAAATGTACTTTGCTCTTTGTCAACAAACTCACAGCTTTTAAAAGAGTTTAACCTCCAGGTAGGCACCATATTTGGCCATTTTGAACGGAGAAAGAAATTTAGAGAAAGCTGTGAATATGCAAAATGAATAATTTCATGGAAATTGATGTGTATCCTGAACAATAATTGTAAACAAACAGCTGTTAGAATCCCGTAAAATGGAATGGCCCATCTGAGATTGTGAGATTCATTTGTAAAAGAACTCATCCTCTGAATCAGAATGTCAGAACTATGCAAAGGTTTTATGAACCTCTGCCAAATTATCAACATATGTTCTAAGAAAAAACATGGCATTTGCCTAAGAAAAGTGAAATAGTCTTTTGACTTCTCATTTAAAACTATGGCATTATTCCTGAAATAATGCTTCACTTTCTCCATCTGCCTTTTTTTCTACTATTTATTACTAGCACTATGTACTAATACTGATTTGCAATTTACTTGATCCAGGATTTAGAAATATGAGAAGATGCAGTTAGGAATCCTGCCCACTCTAAATTTTGCAAAATACAATTTATGTAATTTCTATACAAATACTAGTGAGGATTCAGAAAGATCTATTGTTAAATTGTAAACAATTACGAGGTGCTGTTAGTCGTTCCTACTTAAGTTGATGCTAAATGGAATACTGCGATTTACACAGAACCTAAACACTCCTTTTCTGGCTACCAAAGCTCAGTGCTTTACCTCCAACACTGATGGTGTGCAGTGCTTAGAAAGGCAGTGTGTTGTACATGTACAAAGAGCTGTGGCAGACAGTACTGGAGCTCAGTCAGAATGACTGAAAAGGTTGGTACATCGTGACTCAAATCAGTACAAGCATGATGGTGCCAAAATAAAATCAGCATCAAGCTGTGGAGTATCATCAAAGTAAACCTTTAATATTACAAGTTCTTTATATTACAGTTAAGGAACTGTTCCTTACTGTTTGCTGCTAAATTGAGCTGTAGCTTCACTCCAAAGTACCTTTGGTGGAATTAATATTCTGTTTAATCTTAAATCAGCAGAAAGATCAAACAAAAGAAACTAAATTCAGAATTATTTGGCATGAAATATACGAAAAGTGACCACAGAAATTTCTCCAGTCACAGCAACTTTGGCAAAATGTTATTATAAATTCTCACAGTGTATTAAAACTTTGTAAGCAAAATATTAAGAAATGTGAGTAGAAATAAGGCAAACAATTAGACAAGGAAAAAGTCTAAAAAGCTGGGATATGTGGTCTAACTTGCTAAAAACCATCCTCAAACAGATACTGGAAATAGCCGCAGATGAAGAGCAGGTTTCTTCTGGAGAGCCAATGTGTTTCATGCCTTTTAAAGCAGTTTGTTGACTCAGAGATGGGAGGCATCATCATCAGATGTCACTAGCAAAAGTGTAGAATAGATGACCATGACAAATACTAATCAATGTGAATTAAAATTCAAAACCGCACAGTGTGAATAAAACTGGGGGGGGGAAAGAAGGAAATCTTCATCTCTCTATATTCACCACTGAGACTGAGCTGGTTGTCTAGACTCTCTATGTTGTCAATAGAAAGAGAGTAAAAGGCACACACAGGAGGTAATTTATCCCAGATATAATTGAATGTGCCTTTTGAGATGCCTCTTTCTCTTCCTGCATTGACTGTAGAGAGTGTTTAGGTGATTTATACCTGACACCCAGCATTTAGACAACTAAAGTCAAATGAGATGAATTCTACCCTGGGGAGAGAAAAAAGGTCCACTGTAACTTAGGAGTTCATCAGTTTTAATTGACTGAGAAGAAAGAACTGAGCATACTAGTAATTCACAGAATGACTCTAAGCCACCAGCGTGCTTCTGGCATGAAAGAAAAATGGGATCCTGTGATGTGTCAGATAAGAAAGTTTCCACAGATAGAGAAGAAATAATACCACTATCTAAAGATGGGTCAGATCTCATCTGGAATTTGATGTACAAGCATCAATGACAAAAAAGAACTATTTGAATAAAAAAAGTGGTATTCCAACTAGCCTTTTATCCTAGGCTTTGGTTAGAAATTAAAGCCAGGTCCCAAAACCTTACATCACTGATGTTCTGCAACAGCTGTCTACAAAAGAAAGACCATCAAAACCACAGGTGCTTTCAAGAGGAGTCTTGATTCTGCCTGTCTGAATTGAGAAGAAACAATTAGACTCAGTGAGAAGAGGGCAGATTTCAATCCAAAGGTCCTGTGGACATCAGAGATATAAACAGTGCAAAGTATTCTGCAAGGAAAAAGACTCCCAGTGTGTTCGTGATTAACTTGTGAAGTACAAATAAGGACATTCAGGAAAAATAACGTAATTTCAAATGAGATTCCTTTTCAACAAGCTTTGCATATAAAATGGCATTTTCATGAATTTCAAAAGCAGGGAAGGAAAAATAAAAAATTAGGAAATAAAAAAAACCCCACCAAAACATAGACCAGAGTATCTTGGGATAATCTGAAGTAGGTAAGTCAGTTACACAAAATTAAGTTTCTTTTGACGATTTTTACTCGTACTACTACAATTGTTAAAGGAGCCCTCAAACCTACACTGACTGTACTGATGCATTATCTAACATGCAAGACAAGCCTTTGTGTAGAATCAGGGTTTTTTTCATCATGCAGTAGTTAATTTACTCCTTTATGTGATCATTCATACAGCAAGAGAAAAGAGAGAAAATACCAAATTTTCTGTTTGTTTGTTTGAAATCAGTAAGGCTGGCAGGAGAAATTCAGTCGGGAGGAAGAACAGCACCATTTGAAATGACTTTATAAAATCTGGAAAACGATTTAGTTTGTAATCTCACCTTTATGCACCAAGCAGATCCACATGGGCTGAGCAGTCTGCCTCCACAGCTACACTTCCTTTGTCCAAGGCTCCTCACTGCATTCTTGAGTTTCAGTGGAGGTCCCTGAACCTTTCCACCAGATGTAACTTTCTTCTTCTGGAGGGAATGCTGGCAGGAATCTCTGCAGAAGTGTCTCCAAGGCAAAGGTAGGTTTTTTTTCAGACACTGTATTTTACCTGAAGTTCAATGAGGGTACAAGTGAAGCAGCTGAAAGGCAGGCCCTTGTTTGTTCTGGTGAATACCTGTCCTTCCTGACTCCTCAAGGAATACTTTGCTGCCTTACTCTCTTAGTTCTTCCATATATTTAAAGAAGATTTTCTTTGTAAGATTCAGTCTCAGTGATTTAAAGAGAAAGTGCTGCAGTAAACATTTTCCTTTTTAGAAGGCAGGAACTACTTTTAAAAGCAAACCCTGTGAAGCATCTTTGGTGCGAACATACCCAATGCATCTCTTTTTAAGGCATGGCTTTCAAGTGTATAAAAGTTAACAATTAAAGGGAGGAGGAATAAAATAGGAAATAGCAAAGTCTGGTGGGTAAAAACCTGTAAACCAAGAAGTATTAAATATAAGTATCTTCAATGTATGAAAGAAAATTGAAATTACAGTTATAAAAAGCCATAATTTAGTATGATAAATAGCTTGTAATTAAGCGTCTAACCCAAGTAGTGTCCTCCATAGGTAGCTATGTTTGTAGACATTGCATTTGTTGAAGCTGAAGTTATAAGGTACATGTGGCTGCCTCAGGCAGTGATGGTTCAGCATTATTAAGGAGAATGTCAGCTGTACAATTGACTGTACAACATTTGTGCCTATAATTTATTTGCTTGTAGAAATGACTGTAGCAGAAGACCTAAAATAAGTATTCAATGGGACTGGAAAGCTTTAAAGCTTTCCACACTGAAACATGCTGATTTTGGGCTGAAACTCAGAAAGAGCACAAGCAGTTCTGCTCTTACTGCAGAAAGCAGTTGAAGATAAGCTGGAAAAGTATGCATGTGTCTAGTACTAAGAGAAGTTTGATGTTGCGTTGTTCTTTCAGAAAGTTGTTGGTTCTCTGGGCTGTCCATGAGGATTCAAGAGGTACCAGAAATTGCAGAAAGGATGACAAGATGATCGGTCTCAGCAAAACTTCAGACTCGGAAATTCTTCAGGCATCCATGACCTGTTGACTCAGGGGCAGAACAGATCCTCAGCTGCACCTGTGGCCACTTCACAGGCAATGAAAAACACAAAGTGCAACTATATCCTCTGCCATCTCTTTCAGAAAACCAGTTCTGGCCATCTGGAAAATGGGATTCCCATGAGGCAGTGCTAAGATTATGTCCTTCCATGCACACTGAGAGACTTCCTAATATACACTAAGGAACTCAACAGTTCTACTGAAACCAAAGCCTGGAGTGCTGGGTTGCTGAAGTCTTCAGGTTGTCACCATTAACATCTCAATACACCACTTTCAAACCTATCCTACAAACAAACTTACAGTTTAGCACAGGAAAAAGAACTCTTTCAAGGATAAAGCTATTGATGACATTTACTGTCACCCCATGTTGTCATTTTAAAGGCATTGGCAATATGGAGTAATCTTGCAATACACTGACAAAAAGGTTTTAGAAGACATCTTTTGTCTCCAAAGAGCTACTTAAAAAACACTGTAAAACACATTGTGTAACATGTCAAGTGTCTCCTGTATATCAAATCATGATAAAAAATATTTTTTATATTGTTAACAGTTCTCTGCAAATTCTGTATTAGAGGCAACTATCTTCTTTTGGCCCTTTGTTCAATTCCATCTTTGTTGATACAGACTGCTATCCCATTATCCTTCAATGGTAATTCACAGGTAAAACAGAGATTGGCCACTGAGAAAGAAACATAACTTACCAGTAATTAGTCTTCTTTAGAAAGCATGGTCTATAAATAAATCTGTCCTACACCTTATCACTCCAGCATGCAGAGATTTTCCTTTTGCGGTTATCGTGAAGGATGTATTCACACTGTTGTCGTCACCTTTGGCACAAGGGCATAAAAAACACAGCATGCCATAAAACATTTTAATTCTTTCTCAGCCAGAGAGACACCATCTAAAACACTGAAGGAAACCCTGCTAATATAGCTCAGGATGTCTTCATTTTTTCATTCTCAAATTAATATCCACGTTTGTTCACACGGTGTGACTTTACTACCTGTCATAAGGTATCTAGCAGAGGTTCTTGATGTCTCTCATGCAAACAGCACTTCTAGATGATTCCAGCAAGTGCTGTGGCAGCTCTTGAGATAGCTCATCAGGGATGGCACAATGCTTGCGGAAAGAACAGTAGATACATAGCAGTTCAGTTACTCAACAGTCTCACAGAAGCTGTACACTCGGAAGTTATCAATTCCTAAGTTTTATAGCAAATACTGAAACACCAACCATCCATCTAGATAACCACTGAATCTGTCACAGATATACACAGTCTATATGTTCTGAGAAAGTCTGGACTACAAATGTAAAGGGAGCTGTTTTGCTATTAAAGATACAAAATAAGGCATGTTTCTCAGAAGCACAAGGAATATGAAGAAAAACAAACAAATCAAAGCGATGTTAAGGTACCACCTTCAGCAAAAATGATGGTTGCATCTTAAGAGATGGTCTGTCTTTGAAGAATAAGGTCAAACAAGGAATTACAGGGGTATGAATTTTTCTCTTTCCTAACAGAGAAGATGGCAACAAAGAGAGACACCTTTTTCGAAGAAGGAGAATCCATCCATGAGAACATGGAACACCAAATTCAGATTCTCATAACTCATTTGCCTGGTTGAGGGAAAGATTTTGATAATATTAGACTCAAGGTTGAGTTGGCTGAGATGGATGTTAGGCTTCAGTAAGGGTAAGGGACTTAGAATGAAGGACCAGATTGCTTCATTTTGAGCAGGTAACTCAGAACAGTCTGAATAGACAGGAAGGGGAGGATGACCAACAAACACATCCACCCAAAAGCCTAACCTAGTTAATAACATGCATTCGCTGCCGTTACTTGTAAAGCTGTCTCTGACAAGAGAGAGAAAGGAGTGCTGAAAGAGTGAGCCTTCCTGCATCTGCAGCATGGAGAAAAGCATTTCAAGACACAGAGATGATCCACATTCTGGCCCACATTCTGCAATAAGAAGTACAGCAGAGGTCTCTGAGAAAGGGAGGAGGCCCTGATATTAAAAGTGTGTCCCCACCACTGCAGATGCGTATCTTTCATCCTGCCTTGCCTTGGTTGAAAAAGGGGACACAGGGCCTGGACAATAACCTTTAACCACACTATCAGGGAATTGTCCAAGAGACAGATTGCTGAACTTCTCTCATGAAAGTGTTGATGACACACGAATGAGTATTCAAGAAAGAATGAAATCAGTGCTGTGGGGAACAGATTGTTTCTCAATTGATATATCAGTGTATTCCTGATAGACTGTTGTGGTTTTAGCCCCAGCCAGCAACTAAATACAAGGCAGTCACTTGCTCACACCCTTCACCCATGGGGTGGGGAGGAGACTCAGAAGAAAATTAACCCTATCCCAGCTGAAACCCAGGACACGTCCACTGGCAGAACACAGACAAACTTTTTGAGAAAATTGGGCAGGGCCTGGCAGGTGGACTAATAAATGAGTGTAGTTCTCTGTGACCCTCTGTTAAGGGCTAATCAAATTCTGGAAGAGAGAAAGAAAAACCATTCACATCTTTTCCAGGTCAACAAGTTTAAAAAGGGATAGTTGAGTGGTGAAGTCCTCACTTGAGTGAATACCTTCACATGTGATGGAAAGCCTTGTATGCAGTTCAGATGAAGTGGAACTCCATGATACTGCTGTGAAGCTCCTAGTCCTTTGCCCAGTCCCTATTTGATCCTGTTGCCCAAATGGACAGTCAAAACCAGAGCGAACAAATCTAATGCTACTTCTTAGAAAGGTAGAGAAAATAAGTATTATTCCCCAGCGGAAATTGCCTTGATGCTGCCACCACAAAAAGTTCTCATACTTAAGGAACAGCAGTGCTGATTTAGGGACTTTGTCTAAGCAGTAATCCTTGGATCACTTAGATTGAGAGGTCCTGCCTTCGTTGTATCATAATAGAAAGGGTAGGGAGAAGAACAGAAGTCTTAGGAAAACCATTTCTGGTTGCATCAGAATTCCAACTTGGCCAATATTAGCATTTTGTGGGTTTGGCCTCAACAGAAGAGGCTTTTGTGGCTTCTTAAGCTACTAATACAAGCTCCTGATGCCCTCCCATTTCACTTTTAAAAGTATGGCAAAGGAATCACACAGGAGCATGCCTTATTCTGAATCAGTAAAGGCATCTCTTATACACGTGACAAGATATAATTCAAATCTAAATAACACTAACTTTAATTGGATTTCAATGAAGTCATAGGGTCTCTCAGGTATAAACTCTGTAAGTGACAAAGTTACTCCAGAGCCCATTTCTCAGCCTCAAATAATATGCTAGTGTGAATATTACATATCTCTGGTGAGCAGTGAGGACATCACAGAGCATTCTGGATCTTCCAGTTATCATGACTTGTTGGAGTTGCAGTTAAATAGAAGGAAAATAAATATAGCTATGCAACTTTGTTTCTTAATTTCAAAATGGCAGACTTTGCCAAATGTTATTTTAGAAAATGGGACTTAAAAGATGAAGATGCCTGTCATTCTATTGAGTTAAAAAATCACTAAACACACAGTGTATATACCAAAAATGTTTAAAAGTATAGTATATTCCACATGACAGTATCTTTTTTAGTGTTTCTTTACTGATGTAGTGCGAGAAATAGGTACATAGTGATGACATTTCATGAGGACATGAAGCTGAGACATACAATTAATGCAGGAATAAATTAGGATTCCACATAGGAAGACAAGGACACCTTAATGCTGAAGATTAACAGAAATAGGTTACAATTCAGTAGCAAATGATGTGCAAGGTCATACACTTCAGAATTATGATCAGTTATCTCTATTATCATCTAGGGATCTCCTTAGCTGGACACGACAAGCAGAATCATAGAATTATAGAATCATTTGGGTTGGAAGGGACCTTTAAAGGTCATCTAATCCAACCTTCCTGCAATAAGCAGGGACATCTTCAACTAGATCAGGTTTCTCAGAGCCACATCCAGCCTGGCCTTGAATGTTTCCAGGGATGAAGCATCCATCACCTCTCTGGGCAACCTGTGCCAGTGTTTCAGTACCTTCATTGTAAAAAATTTCTTCCTTGCACCTAGTCTTAATTTACCCTCTTTCAGTTTAAACCCATTACTTATCATGACAGGACCTGCTAAAAAGTCTGTCCCCAGCCTTCTTATAAGTTCCCTTCAACTACTGAATGGCTGCAATAAAGGTCTCCTTTTTTTTTTATCTCACAAGAAAGATGAAAATACTTACTGACAAAGAATGATTGTGAGACACCTACATAATATACCTGTGAACACATATGATTCTAATTTCCAGAAGCTTTGCCATTGTACAAAGTCCTCAGAAGGCAGCATTTAAAAGCCTGCATATAACTGTGTGTGTAAAGATTACAAAAGATGACATTCATATGGTACTGAATGGGTATATCTGAAATCCTCGGGGTAAAGAGAAGTTGCCTTCTAAGTGGTGACTTGGAGAGCTTGACTAGATGATCGTGTTAATCAAAACAGGAACATGGAGATGGCTTATGAAGTCACACCGGCGAGTCCAGTGGAGGGTCACCATGCTGGTCCAGGGCTGGATCTCATGATACACAAGGAAAGTCTGAAGGAACTGGTTTTACTCAGCCTAGAGGAGAGAAGGCTCAGAAGAGATGTTATTGCAGTACCTGGTATTCTGCCTGATGGAGGATACCAGAGAAAACAGAGTCCGACTCTTACAAAGAGTGCAGGGTGATATGATGAAAGGAAAGGGGTGTTGCTGGAAAATAAAAATTCTGATTACAGACATAAAGAATTTTTATTTTTTAACCATAGTTGTCAAATATTGTAACATATTTGTGCGAAGAGAGGCTGTGGGACCTCCATCCTTGGAGGGTGCTCAAGACTCAACTTCAAACAGCCCTGATCAACCTGATCTGAATAGATCTGCTTTGAGCAAGGGTTAGACAAGATGAACTCCTTACAACCCAAATTATTCTATGATTCTATAAAAATGCATTAAAAAGCAGAGGGAAAAAAACAACACTAGTTAAACCTAAAAAATACTGCCACAAAATGAGACCATAGTTAATTTCAGGAAGCAAAATGAGCAGGTTTACAGTCAGAAAAGTTTTTAAACAGTAAGGACAACAAAAATACACTTACCTTTGAAATAAAATTAGATCAATTCTTGAAATGGAATGGAATGAAAAGGACTGGACTAGCAACCCTGAAAGTGTCACATCCATATGATATATGTTGATGTTTAGTTGTAACATTCCTACTTCTGAAACTTGGTATTTCCAAATCACTGACAACATTTTAACTTAAACTCACAAAACAGTCAAGGAATACATACCAGTACAACAGTTCTGCTTGTTTCTTCCCCAGTATGACATACTTGAAAACCACAGCAAGAATTTCACTGGTACTTGCAGCAAAAGAGCAGCACACACAACCCCACTCTCTGGGCTGCTGGAATGACAGCACTGAGTGTGAGCACCACATGGAATGGGCTGTTGTCATCCACCATCAGAGTAACTCAGCCTGCAGCCTGCCTTGGAGCTGCCCTCAAGAGTGGATCCACATGCTAACTGAATGGAAAACCAGATTTTTCTTCTACAAACAACAGATTAAGCTTCTGATGCTGTTTCTGAAGATGTTTCTCTGAAGTCGGAGGAAAGAGCATAACTCGTTTTCATTGTGAAGTGCTTCCCTCTATGCAAGAAAATATTTCCTGGCAAAAACTTAATTTTGTTTGTTTAGTCTTTCTAGTTCATCACAGGAAGTGTCACACCTGCTTTAACCGAATGGGTAAGTCCTCAAAACAGAGCAGTTATACTCTTTGCGTGTGACATTATGAGAAACTGATAAAAACTACCTACATCAGTTTGCAGAAGGGTATTCTGCGTTTTCCACAAGGGCTGCTGCTCCTTGGTGACTGAAAAGTTTGAGATACGCTTGTGAGAGCCTATCTGCCAGGTAAAACAGAGAGCTATTGCTTTGGCTGTCTCTCAAACACAAGATTACTAAATGTTTTCCAGAAAGGTTCAGATAGGAAAGATTATTCACAAATTGCCTTTGTCATCACTCAGAGAAGAACTGTCTCTAGCTGGAAATATTTCAGAGATATTTATTGTATTCTGAAAACTTCATTTTATTTCTAACTTATTTACAGTTAAACATTCAGAATCATAAAATATGAAGTATAAAATATTTAACAAAATAGATGCAGTTCATGTTGTTCAGATGCACCATAGATATATGATGAAGCAGTAAACAGCACAGTAATCTCCTGATGGTCCTCTCTCTCATTTTGCAGGGAAAGGAGTTTGTAGACCTGCCCTATATATTTCAGCCTGGCCAGTATGGCATCAATCAGTTCAGACAGAACATCACCACAAGTCTGGTTTCTGTGTCCTCATACTTCCACAGTTATCCTCACTATCTAAAATGCCAGTACTAATGTTAAATACACCAGATACCCCCTGAAGTTGGTATTTTCTATACTTTTTTTTTTTTTTTAAATACAGAATTTCCTAGAAAAGAAGAATCAGGTAATTCAGGCTATATGAACAAAAGAGTTATTTATTATATATATATTCTCTAGTAAGTTATAATAGTCTCTTGGATTTTAAGTGTCTTTTTGCTATTTTCAATGCTTAAAAATTATAATTTTAAAACATTAAATATTGTGTTATATACATTATGATTTAATTTCTCATTTCTAAACATGGAGCATTCTCCAAGTGAAAACTTGGATGAAACAGAAAACAACTTCATTGACATAACAGGCTTTAAAAGTTTACTTCATACAACCATAAATTTGACTATATGAAAAATAGCCAAACATCAATTTGCTCCTATGTGGGATATTTTCTGCTTGTATTACTGGTCTTGGGGAGAGCGGTTTTTGGCTTTTGTTTTGTATAAATGGAAGGACAGATCTGGTCATTACTTTTGTCAGTGTTCAGTATTTTAACTTTTTTTAAATCTCATATCTATTTTATATAAAATAACAAAATATACAGAGAAAGCTGAGTTTGTTACATTAGTTCATACACATACAGTAAATAAAAGTTTTTTATGTATGGCTTTGCAAAGGTAGAGTATGAAGTGACTTTTGTATTTTATTTGTTTAAAAGCATCTTAAGAGAACGTGTTAGTGTGCTTACAATAGCGGCCATGGTAGTCGAATGTCGAGCCAAGAGTTTAATGCTAGGATCACTGGAGGTCTTGCCTGACACTGCTTCTGCAGCCTTCAGAAGACAAATGTAGTTTATTACAACCTCATCTATCTTAGCTATAATTTCCTGCTGCTGGGTTTCGGAGTTCATGACTTTAACTAAACGCATGCAGGCTTCTGTTAAGCAACAGAGTACTTGAAAGCTGGAAGTCATAGCTAAAAGCATTTCCTCAGGGCTTTTATCAGCCATGGCCATTTTCCTGCAGGCACTTCCCAACTGTCTCGATTCCATAGATAACAGTTGTTTGTACTTAGAAAGTTTAAGGTCATATGTTTCTGGATGTAAATCTTCCCTCTTGCCCATACTTGCTCGGACCAATGAGAGTAGCTCGTTGGCATCCTTTTGTGCTGCAATAAATCCATCAGGCATTGCATACGTCTTCTCTTTCATCATATTTATTCGCGTGATTCGTGCATCGAAGGCCACATCGTTGAGATTCACATCAATTTGGCCACCTTGGATGTCAGCACTGCTCTCCTCATGTGCATTGACTGACACATCTTGGGGGTGCTCAGCAGCCTGTGGGGACTCCAAGGCTTTCTGATCATTTTCTCTGGAAAATGACTGACCAACTGGTTCTGTGAGCTCACACGGGATCTGCTGTTCAAAGAGACATGAGAGCTGATGGCTGTCTTGGTCATCTTCATCATCATTGTCATAGTTTCCTCTGCTTAGGAAACAATAGCTAAAGGGGCCACGACACCTCCAGGCACTGGTGTCCAGCTTCCGCAAGGGTAACGTTCGACACTGCTTAGAGTCCTTCTGACTGGTGCTTGTGCCTGAACACCTCTTACTGTCCTTCCTATCAGTGCTGACATATACACAACTCTGGGAATAACTTTTTGACAGCTTTTTGCCCAGGGAGAGTTCCACACTTCTCCCTGATTTGGATTCGTCCCTTCGGGTGATGTCCAGGCATTTCAAGCTGTCTGCGGCTGCCTTCTTTTCAAACAGCATCTCAACACTTGCAGATGCTCCAATGATGCTGCTGCTGCGTCTCAGCACTTTCCTGTTGTGCGGCATCCTGAGGCTTCCTCCTATCATGTCATATGGCCGTAAACTAACTGTTGCTCCACAAGCCTGATTTACTTTGGGAATGTCACAAGAGTCTTGATTTTGACTTGGCACCTTTGATTCTGATAGCATGGATGATAGCATGATGGAGTCAGCTAGAGGCTGTCTAGGAAAAGCTGTAGGCATGCCTCCTTGTCTTCCCTTCTCAGGCTCTGTGAAAGCTACACTAGGGGTAGTAGAAGAGCAGACAGAATAATTAAGCATCATCCTGACAATATTCAGAAACTGAGCTTTTAAATACCTTCAATAGTCAAGACAAATGGATTCCTGGTATTTCCCCGTGGTCTTCATTCCTCAAAATATTTCACAAAGAACTCATTGATAGTTCATGTCTTTTGTAGTTCACTAAGATGACTCTTAAAATTTATCAACAAATTATATCTTAGGAATAATTAATGGTTCATTCCACTACAACAGACTTGTTTTAAAAAAGGAATAAAAAATTACTTAGAAAACATCCTGTATCTTCCCGAATGTATCTATTGCATGTTATCTATTAACTAATTAGATAAATATTTTCAGATTAAAATACTTTCTTTAACTGTACCTGAGAGGGTATGGAAAGATGCATTCATGGTAATTTTGGTTTGGTTATGTGGGCTTTTTTGGCAGAGAGATAACATTTTTCATTCTACCTCCTAGTCTGTTCCACTTTCAGATTTTCATGCATTCACACATTACTGCTACATGTAGGTTGCAGCCCAGGAAGAGAGAAATATTTAAAACCCAATTGAAAGAATTTCCAATGCTATCTCTGAAAAAAACTTTGTGGGGTTTTTTTTTGGGTGTTTTTTTTTTTTTTTGGTAACTTCATAAAATGTTTTGAAATTGGAACTTAAAAATACAGTAATGGTTCTATATGTAAATTATTCTTTAAGGAAACACCTACTGTCAGATGGTGAAGCAAATACATGCTTAATAAGGTAGTGACATTTTCTCATCCTTACATTTACAGCTTTTTTATTCATACTGGCATGTTTTTGACAATCTGCTAAAAAGGCATCTAAGATATAATAAATGAATCACAGGTTTTTCTCTCCTACATTAATATATGTTGCGAAGTGATTTTGTAATCTAAAAAGTATCCTGGAACTCAAGTGACAATGGATTTTGAAGAGGCTTCCAAAGAGTGGAAGAGAGCATCCCCTCTGAAAGTTTTAACTGTAATGAAAGGTTTTTTAAAAAATTGATCTTTGTAAGCAGCTCATAAGAATATATCAACGTGTACAAGTAAAATGAATAGATACACTGAAGGTCTAATCCCACTGCCTGCTACAGCTTGATGACGTAGTTTCAGGTAAAGATAATACAAATGTCCTAGTCCTCAACATTAACATGTGGCTTTAAAAACAAATGTAAGAAACACTTTATTACTGCTGTACCTGTGGTTTCTTTTATCTTGGGGATCCGATGACATCCTTCTCTCAAAGTGCCAAACAGTGGTTCAGCATTTATTGCTGAATGCACAACAGGCACCGTCATTCTGTGACACACAGCTTCGGGCTGCTGGTGCAGGTCCTTGTATGTCGTTCCATGTTTTGGAAGAATGGCAGCTCTTTCATCTGCTGGAATATAGGCAATGCCCTTCATTGATGGGTCAGAGATAATGTGCTTAACATCAGAAGTACAAAGAGGAGATTCAACAGGGGTAGCACACGTGCTACTGCCTGTGCTGCATCCTGCATCCACTGAAGAGCACTGAGAGCTTTGCAGTGAGAAATGGCCTTCACTTTGCAGAGATGACATGCGCTTAGCCAAGTGATATTCGCAAAGTCTAGCCACGCTCTGCTCAGCTTCTGGAAGCTTTGAAGGATGGTCGTCTGCAGATAAATCTGTATCTTCTGCGTCGTTTAGGTCTTTGGCTGAAGACACAGGAGTTATATCTGACAGAAAGTTTTCACCTTGGCTAAGCCCAGAGGTATCATCCTGATCCACATCAGGATCCACTTCATCCTTGCAGTCAGTTTCTGTTTTACCAAGGACAGGAACTCTTGGAAATGTCTTCCCGTTCACTGTTTCTGGGCTTGGCTTATCTGCTGCCCCATCATCATCAGCGTACCATCTTTGGCGAAAGGCAGTTCTTTCCACATTAAAAGTGCTTAGGCGTTGACTGTCTCTTGCTGAAAGAGTTCCAAATTTAGCTTTTAGATCTTCATCAGTCTCTGCTTTTTTAGTTCCTTGTGGCTTTTTCACAGTAGCATTGCCATCAGAGGATGCTTTTACTTCGCTGTCTGTCATCTTATTTTTCCTTTTACTAGTGCAAGAATATACCAAGGATCCCATGTGCAATTTGCTAAAGTAATCAGTGACAGATTTTGTTTCCATGGTCTCTGGCTCCATTTCCATGTTATCTGAATGAAGAATCTGCTTTGAAGGCACAACTTTTGACTGTAGCTCTGCAGCCTGACGACCAGCCAAAGGCTGTGAGGGCTTCATGCCTGGCCCTCCAGCCTGATTTTTAGAGATGGTAAATTCAGTCTGCTCTTCCACAAGGGGTTGGTAGCCTTCACTTGTGGTCAAAAACATACGTGCAGTGTTTTCTGACTGTTTCTGTGCCGCGGCTAGTTCAGAGCTTTCAGTCATTTCAGAGGAATTTGTTTCGTTGCCAGAATCAGAAGATGACTCAGGACTATATGCTCGCAGGATAGCTACACCTGCAAGCCACAAAAAATAAAGAGTCAATTAAATGACAGCAGCTGAAGCACCTGGATAAGTGACAAGCAAAGGGGGTGTGTTACAGACAAAAATATGTTTTGTAAGAATACTCTGACTTTATTGCACAGTTCCCGAGACAGGTAGTTTAATAATGTAATGGTAGTTCCATTAAATATTATGGAATATGATGTATGGAAAATGATGGAAAAAAAAATAAAGGAAAACTAAAGAAAAAAACCAACCAACCCTCATGAAATGAAGTGTTTCCAAAGCTAAATGGATGAGATGGAATGATTTTCAGTGAATAAACGTAACTATGGTGAAAGAACCTGAATTGTCATTCGTCTGCTGTTCCTCTGAAGCAGCCAAAGCTTCTAGTGCTTGAAGTGTAGAGACTACAGCATCATCTAGCCCCTTCTCACACTTCCCCTCTGTATTAGTAGGGACAGCATCGATAAGCGACACTGGAATGTCATCACTGCCTAGATTATTGGCTTGTTCTTTGTTGTCTCTAGGCTGTGTTGCTTGATTCTGAGAGTCTTCCTCATCTGAACTGTCCCTGAAGCCAGGTGGAGGAGCAGCAATGGCCATGTTTAAGGTATGCAATAGGAAATCGTCTTCATTATCATCACCTTCTGGAGGTGGAAGTGAAGTCAAATCAATAATGTCATCACTAGAACCAGAAAGGCTGAGAAGAGCAGGCCTATTGATTTCTCCTACCATAATGTCTTCTTCACAGCTTACTTCATCTTCATCTTCAGCATCATCTGTGTTTTCTGCATAACAAATATCATGCAGCAAAGGCTCTTCTATCCCCTCCGCAGCTCCAAATATTTTACCATCATTTATAGTTGCGTAAACAGCATTTGTAGCAAACTGAATGCTTTCAGCATCTGGTGACAGCTCCAGACCTTTAATGTCATTGGCATTACTAATATAAATGGCTCTTTGTTTTTCTAAGACTTCTGGACTTTCATCCAAAAGCCTTTCATAGCCGAGAGTCTGGGGACTGATACCATCCAAGTTGTGATCTCCAAATATAAAGGAAACTTTTGCTCCCCTGGGGGAATCCTGTGCTTTCTTGCTTGATTCCAGACCTGAGAGTGACAGCAGTGAAGGCTGATTAAAATTTCTGCTTTCTTCTGCTTCAGTGGGGTCACTTTGCTTGGCCAGATGCTGATCAAATCCACCTGAATTATATGTATTTTCTATGTACAGATGTCTGTGTTCTTTTTGACATAATAGACTTTCAGAAACATCTACAGTCTTCTGTTTTGGATCAGCAAAGGACATTTGAGTCTCCTGATCTCCTTCAGCCAGGAAAGTGGTAGTTTTTGGTATACAGTTCCACTCAGAAGCAAGGAGATTATGCTTCCCTCTATTTTCATTTCCTGTAGCACGGTGAAATAAAATCAACATTATGAAATTGAAGAGCAAAGTCACATTATTTTTAAACAACTTGTTAATGCTGAGCAATAAATATTATGAATAGGACAGTTGAGCCATCAAACACTTCAAAAGCACTTTCAAACTCACTTCTAAGTTCTAAGTTAAATCCTTGTTGATTTAATGACCTAAAGTTTAACTGGCACACTTGAACTTTAGCACAGAACTAAACCTCAGCTAGGAACAAATGCCATTCCGGAAAGAGTAACACAAATCCAAATCAATCAAATTCTGGTTTCTCCAACATCATAGGTATTGTTACAAAAGATATATGCATATGAAATAATAACATTCACAGGGAGCATGCATCTGTTTCACCACCGTATGGAAGAAATTCATCACCTGATTTATTTTACCATTAATGTGCTATAATAGGCTGAATATTAGAACATTATAAAGCTGAAATTACATACTGTGGTGCTAGATCTGAGCCAGCAATCAGATCTCATTTGGCATAGACTTGTATTTGTCTGGAGGTGCACTGACTTAAGCTGGCTTCAGGTTTATACATTGGATCATCATTAACATACTGTACAATGAATACCTGTTTCTCGGCTCCCTGTGTTCTTCTTGTTGGCCATGTTGAATATTGAGCGTCTAGAGTCAACCAGCAGTCTGTAGTATCCAGCTGTTAGGCAAGCAAGATTCATTGCATCTGATGACTCCATCAGTAGAGTAATAGGCTAAGAAGAATGCAACCAAGTCTTGGTTAAGGCTGTTCCTCCTCAATCTGTTTATCTGCTGACAATACTACTACATGGAAGCAAAATGAATTACAGCACAAACACCACATGGAAAAACACACATGAGAACTTATTTTCCTCACTACCAATATCAAACAGCATGAAACATTTAGAAAAGACTGGAACTGCAGTAAGATAGAAGTCCAACTGGATGTCCTAACAGCTGATTTTGCTCTCTTTCTGAATGAAGCTAACCATTTTAAGATTCTTGCTCCATCTTCTTCTTGCATAGATACATTCTCACCAAAGCACAGTTTACTGTTACTCTGAAACTGCCAAGGGCTAAGAACCTGGTTCATTAAGCACTGGAGTCTTGCAGTAGTATGGGAATCTGCAGCCTCCCAGAAAATGAGATGAGGTGTCCTTAGTACGTGTAAGCAAAAATCTAATTATTTAGATAATAACTAAATTTGTATCTAAATAATTAGATAAAGCTATTATTACATAGCAGTGACAGTGAATATTGCAATGACAGCTTAAAAGATTTGTTTGTGGCCTGGCATTACTGAAAAGATGTGATGAAAAAATATGCAGATAAACAGAGACAAAAAGAATGGAGAAAGATCCCCAGAAGGGAGATGAGCAAAGAAAACAAACTCAAAGCATTCAAGAAAAAAAGTCAGACCTAACAAAAATGAGAGACCTCGGAGCTTTGAAAAACTATGGGTGCCACGCTAGCAAACATCAAACCTGAAACATCCATATGAAACATATTTCCTTTAATTCCCTTTTGTTCTGCCACAATATATAAATTTATTTGCCTAAAGCTTTTGTGCATGTCTTCGTAGCTTTTAACACCAAAAGCTGCTCCTCTCAATTTTATTTGAAGGTGGCTAGCCTCTACAGGTCCTGGAGAGGGAATAAAAATGAACCCCATACCAAGATATATGGACAAAAATTACAGTGTAGACAACCCGTCTTACCAGTCACAGTTTATAGTCACTCATAGCTGTGTGGATATCTGTGACTATTTATAACAATTTAGCATGCAAAGCCCTGTCACAAGACAAATGCAGGGACCTGCATAATTTGTCATGGCAGGAATGTTACATGCAACAAGGATGGCTATCCAACTTAATCAACCCCTTACTAGTTAAAAGACAACTGATTCTGATGGAGGCTACGGCCAAAACGTAGCTGACAATCATAGCTTACTACCAAACCCATGATAGGTCTGACAATTTTTTAAAATGCCTGTGCTACAGTATCTTAGGCCAAAATGCCCTAGGTGCCCTCAATATTGTATGAACAGTTTTCAGCATCAGGGTAAAAATGATGCTTTTTTTTTATCTCTTTGAAGTTTTTTTGTGCTACAGTTTGAGCTTCTTTCAATACATGCTTCTTTTAAAGCCCTCAGTCATAGCTGTGAAAGTTAACTATAAATTATTAAACCTGAAATGGACTTACTAACCTCTGTTCTTCCAAGTGACTACTAAAAAATAACACTTTAAATGCTAATCTCAAATTTTCTGCAGTGATGGCCAGAAATGGATGATCTTCATAGAAATCTCAGATTGCTGAAAACAGTGCTGTGAACTATTGTTAATCTCTTAAACAGTCATCTGACAGCTAAACTATTACTGCCTGCTTCTGCCAAGTGATAGATGCTTGAGAATACATTAAAAAGAACCAAAAATAAAATAAAAATTCAAACTGTTTATTCATTTATTCATTATGAAAATATTGGCATATCCAGAATCTGCATATATCAACCTGCTTCCTTAGGGTAAGCGAAGAGATGAAAGCATCAGCTGAGAACACCTACCTGTATGTGTTTGCATCTCCGCCACAGGACACAGTAACAACTCTTACTTGTGCCCCACAGAGAGGCAAATTTTTGTTAAATTCCATCCAGAGCCTCCTAAATTTTGTAACTGAAAAGCCAGTCTCCCTGGGTTTAAGATGACGTGTTGAAATGCAAGGAAACGGGATATACGTGGTTTGTAATAAGGCAGTAATGGTATTATAAAATTACATAATACCATGGTAACATGTAATGCTATGGCATACAGTGCTGCATTTTACATACAAGCAGATGGGAAGGATTTAGTTTCTGTACTACCTTCTCCATACGTAAAAAGGTGATAACAGCTTTCTGATGAGGGCTATGAGTTTAGCACAGTAACGCAGGTAAAGTAGCCTGAGATCCACAGATATTCTCACTGCTAAGTAAGGTGAAAGAGATGCTGTGTTCACCAACCTCTACATTTCTCTTAAGTTACTGTCAAAGAGCATCTAGATTAATTTACAACAATTTTTTTCATTAATACAGGAAAATTCTTCCAGGTCAATAAACCTAAAGCATTCAAAGCAAAAGCTTAGTAAAATATTCCTCATGTGTTTTGTGTATAGCTGGGCAAACAAAAAGAACTGTTAGGTTCTATTCATTTAAATAGAATACTTAAGTATTGAGTATAATGAAGACTCTCCTTTCAATCTCTGATTATCCTGATTAATTCTCTAGAAAATCTATGAAGCCCTTTACTTCAAAACCAAATAGAAACCACATCAAGAGGAACCAGGAAAATAGCACATACAAAACTCCACTCATTATGCCACTAGATGACACAGATGCAAAGTGTTAAGTGGGATTTAAGAAAAATTAGATTACTATAGGTAGGTGAAGAGCATCTGTGAATATATGATGTAGGGCAAAGCACTGAACTGGAATTATATGGGCTAAGAAAAAAAAATTGCCTTTTTACAGCTTATTTCATTGGTAACTGCTGTGTGGTTACTTGCAGTGAACTTTGCAGATGAAACACTGAATTACAGGAGACACTGATCTTATGAAGCTGGTGATTCTCTAATGGTAATAATATAGTCTGTTATTCTAGAAGGAGCTTCTAGGGGCTCAATGAGCTTCAAAAGAAGGTCAATTTCATCATAACCTCTTCTCACCAAGGAAATCAAGGAAGACAACAACAAAGTGAGTTGCCTGGGGTCAGCCAAGAGAAAAATCAGAACACAATATGAGTGCTGCAAAGCACCAGTCTGGTACACCATAGGCCTCTCAAATTCCCAAGTCCTACTATACGTGCACTCTGAACAAAAAAGAAGTAAAAAAACATCCTCTGAATATTATTGGCATGAAAATGTTCAGAGCAGTATAGCTTGATCAAATACGCAAAGGCAAAAACATTATTTAAAGATGTTATGCCAATAAAAATCAACCACAAACTTACTTTTACATCTAAGACATGCAGCTCAACTCTAACATTGCTTTCATCTTCCGTAAACATCTCAATCCTGTTCACATGGCTGAAGTCTGCCAGGAGAGCCACCAGGTTTGTTTTGGTGTTTATCACATGACTGATTCCATACCGTGGCCCTACTAACAGAGTCACTTCTGAACGCTTTTCTCCCTGCTTTAGCAAAAAAAGAAGAAAAATAAAAGTAAAAAACATGATAGGTACAGCACAGTGGCAGAAATTGCCATCACATTCTTTCATTTTCATGGAGCTACATTTGCATGCATTTCTACGTTAAAGATTATTGAGTTTTTTTAAGAAGATATAATACACAAGAACATGCTTAATTCATAATTAGAAACAAAAAGTAAAGGAATCTGCTGCTGGATATTGACTACACTCTAATTTTTAGATGGATAGTTGGATGGACAAACAGATGGATGGATGGACCTTGCTTCTTGTAAAAGAAAATCTTTGTCATTAAGATTTTCCAGACTAATACTTTTAGTATTCTATAGTTAACTGGATGGTGCTGTTGGCCAAAAATGTGCTACCTACCTCTAAATCCCCAGTAAAATTGAAATTATAACATGAATGTTATTTTCAAGATGAAAACAAAAAAAAAAAAAGTGATTTGGCTCAATTAACAATGTTTTTTTAAGTGTATTAATACAGCCCAAACTTCGAAAGAAACTGATATATTCCAGCTTCTGCAAAAAGGCATTTCGATTAAAAAAAGCCCAACACAAAACCCAAGAGAAGAGAGAGGCTATTTCAAGACAGAGATTACCACTAATGTTGCCTTGAAAACACGGCCTCCATATAACCGTAGATCACTGAGGAACTTTAGATAATGCACCTTGGCTTGCAGAGCAGATAGCTGAGGAAGGAGAAACAAGGGTAAGAGGTAGTGGCAGAAATCAACACATTACCAAATCCAGAGACAAAAATGTTATTTGTGTAGTCTAAGCAGATTGGACTTCAGTAACAGCTCTTCAGAGCCTGAAACTTAATCATTAGATGCTTGAGTTTCAAATGAGGAGAGACAGTTTCATTCTTAAAATAAAGATCTTTCTTGTTTAGTTAAAATGCACTGAGGACTCGGGTATGGGTGGATCAGAGCACTGCAAAAGCATTGTAACTGCTCCAACCAAGGGAAAATGTTAAACTACTCAGATTAAACATCTGTTTATTCAGGCATTTCAAGGCTAGACAGCAGTTTTCCATTCATAATCACCATTAGTTCTCAAACATTTATGTACCTATACAGAGAAAGAGAACAAAGAATTTGCTAATTTGCTTTTGTCATCTATGTGTATTACATTTTGCTAGGCACTTGTGGCATATGGCATATTATTCCACCTCATTACTACATTCCTTATTTTTTAAAATAAACACCTTTCACTGTATTTAGTAGGGAATAAATCTGAAAGCTAAATACAGTACATCAATACATACAATCATATCATGCAATACATGTCAGAATTTATCTTTTTTTCTCCTCTGAGCTTAAACTACCTACCTAAAAAGAAACAACTTGGAAATATTTCATGAGACAATGGGAAAAAGAAACAGTTCACCCAAATAGTCCAGACTCAAACATTTTACCTCCCTGTGTAAATCCTTGTGTTGAGACTTTAAAAAGATAAGACAAGCTCATCTTATTTGCTATTCTCATTTCAGCCACTACTTTTCAAATTCAAAATCTTTTTTGATCTTGAACAGCATTTTAAGAGCCTCTATCCTAAAGTTTTTCTAGGTGCCAAGGAGGAAATGAATCCAAAGCAGAGCAACTAGTGGTAATGCTTTCCTTTTCCTTTCACCAGGTGTTGAGTTGGTGGAGAAATACACAGGGGTTGTGAAAAAAGGGAGAATCCCTTCACGTGGAGGAAGAGAAGACCCCAGAAAGAAATCAGTTCCTGCATTAGTACCTCCAAGTGAGACAGAAGATGATGGTGAGCTGAGAAGCTTTGTTTCTGAGACCTACTTGCTAAAATAGCAGGTGGGTGCACAACATGTTTCCAGGGCTCAAATCAAAAGGAATGAAGCAATACCAACAAAGTCTGCTTGCTGTAGGAAGGGACTGTTCCAACCTCTTTTCTAACCAAGAACTGATACTGTGTGCCACTGTCAACACCTGCAAGGCCTGCAGCAGTGATGGCTTCAAAAATAACCCCAAATTTACACTACCAAAATAAGCAATAAGCAATTGGCCATATGCAGCTTTAGCTTCAGCAGTACAGAAGACATGCAGCGCTTCAGTCAAAAAGGTGGCCTTTCTTCTTGACTTGGTCAAGGAAGTCAAACACATAAAATTACGTTAACAGTCATGATGTGATCTGAAACCTCCAAGCAGGATTTCTGCTGATCACAGTGAACCTTAGCTCAGCCACTAGGTTTTTTGGGGTTTTTCTGTTCAGAAACAAAGTGTCATGAAGCATTTTATGTCTCAACTAGTCATTCTCAGGTTCTTTTTGTAGTCCATGGAGAGAAATCAGCACTTCTAGGACACAAGCCATTTGACCTATTTTTGGTTCCTCCTGTGGGATGGGATGAATTGCTCCCTAGAAGTGCCTGTTTCTCTCAATTGACTACATAGAGACTAAATGACTTGAATAAAGAAATCTCATTATGGTGTCTAAAACCAGCCTCAGCTGTATGCAGGTGACAAAAGCATTTCTCAGAGACATTGTCTTCTCCACGTTTTTTCCAGCTGAAGTGAAAGCTTAATGCTAAGAAAAGCATTTTACAACAGCAAGGAGGGTCAGTTATTGTAAGGACCATCATCTATCCAGTCAGATCTTGGCCAGTGAAAAGTCTGCATCTGAAAAGTCAGCATTATGGAAAACAACCCTGAAAACCAGCATTTTTGTTGTGTGGTTCACATGAGAGCATCAGAGAGAGAAAAATAACTTTCCTAACAAGTCTGCCATTAATAGGAAGCACTAAATAAATTAAAGAATATGTATCCTTTGCATACATGAAGTATTAATAACCAGTTTTCTGGCATTCTCAAGATAAGAAGATAGTTTAGTTAGGGTATAATTAATTATTTTTAATTGTTCTTGGACATGTTGTACTGAGCACAAAAGTTAAATCTCTGAAAATATAATGGCTAGGTGTTCCTTCGAAGGATTCATTTTAAATGTTTCCCATACACGCCACCCTTTCTTTTCTTTAAAACATATTTTCCATTAAGATGCAAATTTAATACCTTTTTACCCGGAGGAACTAGGTTTTGATTTGCTTTGACAAGGTGTGAAAGTGCTTTCTTTATGTTCTTTTCTTTCATGCTTTGCAGCACAGCAGATGGAAGAAAAGTCTCTAATCCCCATTCTTTTCTGCAATAAAAGGCATATATTTAATTTCACATTCCTGTGATGATTATTTGTCTAAAGACTGGTGACTATGATGCCAAGTGAATGAACACACCTGAAAACAGAAGTAGAGTTAACCAAGTCCAGTTTAGTAAGAACACATTATTTTCTATATTCAAACTGTGTATTACTGATGAAAAATGTTTAAAAATTATGTATAATCTCTTCTGTCCATTCCATTTCTTCCCTTGTGCCACTCAGAGAAGAAGCTTTAAATTTTTATGTTTAAAGTCTATGCTGTGTTTTAAACACCACTTAATTACACAGGCAAGTACCATCATTGAAATAGAATCACAGAAGATTTAACAACATAATGTCAGATTTAATTTTATTTTGTCTAACATGAAACAGGTGCCTACCTTCTATATACTTCCATATTTAAGAAACCTTACAAATGGAATCTAAGACCCTACAGTCATCTGAACCAAGAAATCTTACTATAAAATGGATTCAGACCACATAAACTTAGATTTGATCATTAAATCATTGAAAGCAAATGAGCTAATCTTATTTACATTTACAGGCTATTTCATGTGCCTAAACAAATGACCAAAAGGTAGATGGACCAAAAGATCCACACATCTCTTAACACACCTGAATCAATTCCAGCAATTAAGATTAAACCTAAAATTGGTGAATGCATATAGATTTATTAAAGAAACAACCTTAAAGGATATGAGCTACTCCTAATATTTCACTGTCAAAGAACACACTGCATTCTCAACTTACTCTATATATTTGAGAGAGATTTTCTGAGTTTGCTTGGTGGTCACAGTTGCAATATACATTTGTAATGCAGCCAGCCGCAGGGCAATGTCATATTTCAGTTCTGGTCCAAATCTTTCCTGAACCACGTCGTTACAGCTCTGCCAAAGAACCAGTAGAGGGAGCATCAACTTAAAAAATCTTTTCGTTAACATTGCATAGAGAGTAGCCCCAAACTCAGAAGCAGAACCATCCTGAATGTAAGACTGTTGCTGTCAGAGGTGTCAGATTCTCACCAGGATATGGGCACTTCTGAAGAACAGATACTCCTGCTAAGGAGCAGAAGTCATGAGCATTTCGATTTAAGCTTTCTTCATCCTTCCTGGGGAGAACAGTAATCCTCTTTCAGAAAGAGGGCTGGGAGGGTATCAGTGTGTCTGAACTCAGGATTCTACCTGGTGAGATACCCAGGAGAATGACATTGCTTGTACATCAGTTTTCTCATCCCTTTTACTGGAAGTTCCTTTTCAGACATCATTTCTGTCTGATATTACAGTACCAGAAATATGTATTAGCAATTAGTTCAGCCTCACTCTTTTCTAAAGCCAAATATATTTTGGAAAGATATCAAAGCATTACTATTTGGAAAGACTTATGAAGAAAAGAGACTTTGCAGATGATAAAGATTTGCACATTCCCCAACTGCATTCATTGGCTTTATGCAGCGGAAATAAAACCCAGGATTTACTCCAGCCACACTTTTCTATGTGAAGATATAAATCTATATATACACTGATTGTAACTATCTTTTTATTCTCCTTTGTACTAACAATGGCCATGCTTTCACTTACCTGTACATAGAGATATTCAAAAGCAACTGGATCTCTTCTTAAAAGATCAATGGGGTCCTTTGGGACAAAACTAATCCTGAAAAGACATCTCATCTTATGCGAGCTTGGCCTCTGGGTCACCTAGGACAGTGCAATAATCATTAGAGCTTGGCAACCCTGGTTGAGCAACACAGTCGGTAGTCTCAGGTAATGTGACCCTGCTCCAGAGCTATGAAGTAGCAAGAAAAATAATTCTGCCCAAAAAAGAGCTTTGCCACAGGCTCCTTATTAAGTTCTTTACATAAGAACATCATATAGATAATCTTATGGAAAAACTTTTAGAGTCACATGGGCATGACTTCCCAATACAACTCATTCTCAAAGCAACACAATTCACTCATTCAAAACCAGAGTGAAAGGACAGAGAAAACAGACCTTAATGAAAATCAACCAAGTGAAACACAAACTGAGTTGTGCTTCAGCAGGACCAAAATACCCATAAATAAGAAGGGCTAGAAAGTTTTTAGGGAGAGGTCACATTTTACTTTTCAGACTGACTGATAATACAGGTGAAGCACAGCTTGGCAGTTATTATTCTCACTTTCTCTCTCTTGTTTTAATCCACCAGGGAATTTGAGAGAAATCAGGTCTTTTTCCTGGGTTTTTCTGGATTAAGAGATCTACCCCATGACTTCTGACCAAGACAAATCTCTCCCAATACATTAAAAGTTTAAAAAGACTGCTTTGCCTGTTGGTCAGCAAAACTTTGTTAAGTATTTAAAACGGTAATCTGTGTATGTTAACAGGGGACTGCTACACAGCTAATGAATAATTGGATGAAAGGGTAACAATCCAATAGCACCATTGTAAGTCATGGTCAGCAGCAATATTATAATGGAAAATTAAAGTACCGCTGATTTTAGAGGAACTTTGAAGAAGACACCCTCAGAATTAATGTAGTATATTTAATGAGGCTAATACAATTTGAGAGTTAGCATACTTTACAATCAACATATTTAATTGATAAAATTTTACTTTTAAAAATCTCCAATGAAGTCTCTGTCTTACCTCAACAATTTTTAAAAGTACATTTATCTCACATTGTCTCTGACCTTATTTCTAAGTATCTAGGCATACTCTGTATGTATAAACAAAAGCTCCAGATGGGATTTCGAAAAGCTCACTCTGTTGATTTATTCTGATCCTTCTGATCTCAATGAGAATTTTACCAATTACTTCAAAGAGAGACAGCTGGGCCAGGACAGCTAGTATTGAATACTCTGGATATTATCACTAGGTATATCCACAAGAAAAGAATGTTTGTTAATATGGCAAAGTCAAGTGCTTAAAGGTTAGAAAATGCTAGAAAGACTGATAGCTGGTAAACTAAGCTCCTTCATACTATTACACAGACTTATTATATGATCAAGGGAATCCTGTTATTTATATTACATTTTTTTCCCCATCTAAAAATCCATTTCTCTCTTTTTTTTTTTTTGGGTTTTTTTTTTCAAATTTAGGTGAAATTTTAAAAAATACTAATGTTCTACTGAAACATAGAAATATCATGGAAAAATTTAGGCTAAACAGTTTGGCAAAATGCAGTGCAACTAAAATCAGGGTCCCCTGCTGGGAACCTTGAAGCAACCTTACCTCTAGTCATGCCTCCCTGATCTAAGGAAGAAGGAAGAAAGTCACACCAGCATTTTGTGATTCACAATTCATCATCACTGAAGTGACATATTGTATCACTGTATAAACAAGCCAAACTTGGCTTAATCAGGAGTATTACACCCCGATACACATCAGGATACACTCCTGATACACAGAAGTATTATCACCCAGATATACATCTACATAATCAGATAGGAAGCAAAGATCAAAATAAGTTTTTTAAAGGAATTTGGGCAGACTGTGGTTCTCAGAGTTGTTATGATGGGTTTTCTAGCTGTTGAGAATGTTTACTAGCTGGGCCACATACAATATGAAAAAGGCTTGATAACTCTTTTTTAGCTTTCACTCTGATCTTTGATAAACTTTTTAATGGCCAAATGAAACAATGAAATATGATGCCTATATAATAGAAAAATAATTGTTTTCTGTGAGAACCTGATTCTTACAACTACATCTGAATACCATTCTTATTTGGTAGACTGCATCAAACTATAAATCTTCCAGTTAACTTGAGTAATGAAAAAGATGGATAATATACTGATCAACACATTTCGTTAATATCTGCTTTCACATGTCATTACACAAACCTGAGTTAGAGTCTCCTGTTCATGTAGCAAAAGGAGTTTCGTCCCAGATCCTTCAATCCTCTGCTCCAGCATCAGGGAAAAATGTTCAATACATTTGATGGAAAGCTTTTCTTGGAGTGTTAAGATGACATCCTGATTAACAAAGGATTTATAAATGTGCTTAAATTCATGAAGTGCTTGGGACCCAGTTCTTTACTGCCATGCACCCTGCATGTACCCAGCACAGGGTGGAATCCCAGATGTTAAAGGGGAAGATGGTCGCATTCTGTATGCTCTGCACAAGTACACAGGACATCACACACATTCACCCAGTGAAAAATCAGTGCCTTTATATTTGAACACCCCTGAGATGGTGTAAGATATGCACATGAGAAGTATATACACGGAGTTGCTGTGTATGGACAACTTCCTGTGCAGTTTAACATGCAAATTATGCTTGTGTAGCCTTAAATCATATCTCTCTGTCTCTTTGGCAATAAAACCTTTCCATCAGCAAAGGAGAGACAGTCTTGCTGCTAATCTCTTCACCTTCAGTTGGAGCAGGGCTACCAAGCAGTACAAACAAAATGTGTATGTCCAACAAAAGACCAAAAAACAACAACAACAACAAAAAAAAAACAACCCCCCCCAAAAACCCACAAAAACCCCACAACGCCCCCCCCAAAAAAAAATAAAAAAAATAAAAAAACAACAACCCAGAATGTCCTTTATTTGTTCTCTCGCAAGGGTTTTTCTTGGAGTCCATTTCTTCCATTTTAAATGTTGACAGAAAAGTCAATGATGATGGTGATTGTGCAGAACAAAAGCTCTAAATTCAGGGACCGTGTTAATTTATAGTATAAACCCCACTTTCAGAGACTTAATTACTTTTTTTTTCACATTAGATTATGTTTAATTATAGCTGATAACTTAAGAACAATTGTGTCTAAAATAACAGCTAAACAAACTGTCTCACAAAACCACCCAACCACTCCCCATGCTACTTTCATATAAAGTTTTGTAAATTAAATATATGCAGAGACAATATAGTCTGGCAAAGTATCTTTTGGTTCAGTGAATGTAGCAGGAAAATGAAATATATAATAACCCATCATTTAAAAACAGTTTCACATTATGCTGGTGAAAAGATTGAAGCATTTCTACCCATCCAAAAGATTTCTAGGTATACATAAGTATCCAGATGGATAGGGCTTACTAAGAGATCATAATGAATAGTAATCCAAGTGTTTTAACATAATTTAGGAAGATTGATTGATCAATTACAGTTTGTTTATGGAAAATCAATACCAAATTGGTGGAATGATGAAAAATATATGGAGGAGGATGGAAACAACTCTGTGCAACATAAAGAATTTAAGACTAATGTATTGCAAGAAACCACTCTGCATAACAGAGGTTAATATTACAGTATTCTGACTAATGGTGAATATATTGTTTACGCATTAAATCTACTTTCATTTATGCTCTATGCTCAAAGACAAAAGGCATAACAGTAACATGAAGAGGCATAATATTACATGTAAGTTTTTAAGAGGGGCCAATGATGGCACCGTTTTTGGTTAGCTGCCATGTTTTTTGCTAGCCTATACTATGCTAGCTCAATAACTCAGCCCTGGTGCTACCTCCCAGGAATAAGGAAAGCAAGGACTGTAGATAAGGCACTGGTTGCACCCTTGTTGTTAAGTGGTGAGTTACAGGACTGCTAGGGGTGGAAAAAAATCTGCATTTGCCTTGACTCAACTGCGGCACATCTTCTTCACCTCAGTTTAAGAAAAGCACACCTTCCCACACCTGCCCATCTACATATCCCTCCCTACCAAGGAGGAATATACTCACACAGACATGCAAGAATATACAGCTGTGCAGGCTACAGGATATATAACTGCCTGAATTAGATGCAAAAGAAATTAATCCTACAAATAGTGAGAGTGACTAAGTTCAAAGCAGGCTTACAACATTAATACAGCTAGGTTGCTGAGCCCACATGGGCATCTGTACAAATGACTTCAAAGATATATGGTCTTACAGTACCTAACACACCCATGACAGAACTACTGAAAACTATAGTAATGTAATGGCCAATGACTGCCCTTTGGAGGCAAAGTGTCCTGGAACAGGTTGGTTGTTTTTATGCTCATTAAAGAAAACAGTGGAAAGTGAGCTTATTGGCCTCAGAAGGGTGTGGAGACCTCACTATCCACGTGAATAACGTCTCCTGCTTCTTCACCCAACCAAATCATGTGGACTCCAGGAATTTAGTATCCCCTGGCTGTAGAATGGAAGCCTGTATCTGTTACCTGCACTCTACTTATGCCTAAGCCATATATATGAATTATAAACGGATATTGCAGCCCATTTTTAAATGTAATTTCAATACCTGTTTTGCCTTGAGACTGAAATAAATTTCCTCTTGTTTAACGTACTAAATCACTGTCCTTGCTATTCTAACCAATTGAGCATACTGCTGAACCACAGTGAGCACAAAATCAGCCTTTCTTCAAATATTTATAGCTTTACAATCCCCTAAAAAGAGCAAAAGCTGGCAGTCCAGCAAGAAATTGCATCCTTAGCCTTCACTGATCATTCCCACCCGTGCACCTCTCTCGTCCCAGTGTCCCAAGCATGCATGCTACTGGGCAGCGAACTAGATTTGATAACCAATTTTTGTTAAAAATAGCTCACCCAAACAAAAGAGAGACTAACAGCATGCCCAACAGCACTACTTGTGCTGGTTAAGGCTCCAAGGCACATACAGACACCAGTAAAGTCTCTAGTTTAGGAACCTACAAGGAATAGCACCGGAGACAATTCCTAGCAGTCTCAGTTGTGTTCCAGGCCTTAGCCTCTTTATTTCTGTATGTGAAATGTGCTATGGAAAGCACAGAGGGCATTACACTGAGACTAGCAATTTATCACCAGCATAACCCTGTAATATCACATCCCGAGTTCACTGGATGACAAGCCAGATGATATTCAATTAGCAACCAACATCTTAATCTTCTTAGTTCCTGACTTTTGCTGACAAATCATGCTAGTACTTGGCAGCATATCAAAATGATAGAACCACACAATTTTAATTGCATTCCAGGCACATTAAAATGATCATTTCTACTTCTTCATTGACAATACGTTTTTAGGAGCAGAGAAATGGACCAAACCCTCATTATTTCTGAACTATGAGTCCAGCTCCATGAAGACACCACTAATGTTGTTCTTAAAGCATTCCAAGTAAATTATAATTACTGAAGATCTTGAGAAGAGTTAACTGGTATTCTTAGCATTGCACACCAAGGTATATCTGCCTACCTTTATGGAAGTGCTGCAGTCAAAACGGAAAGATTTGGTTTGTCCATTTTCAAGGTACACCTTCAGAACATTTGGCATGAAAAGAAGTGAATTGTCCTTAACTGTTTCCTGCCAAACAAATCAGTGAATCAGATTACAACACGTAACAAGGGAAATCTAAATGTTGTTCTATAAAAAATGACATAATTCAGATGGATAGGTAACAACTGAAAAGGTGTTTGTTGGCTCAAATGGAAAGCAGAGTTAGCACTGCTCTCCAAGTGTCTACCCATGCTAATTACAGCTATACTCTATAGGTCTCTTTCCCGGAAAAAATATAGCTATTCACATGCATTTTATGTCTGGCTTGGATTATTTTCTTTCCCTAAGTTCTAGCTCATTGGCAATAAATGCTACCTCTAAAGCATTTAAAATAAAACAGAAAAACAGATTACTGCTTCTCTGAATATTGTGAGCAATTTAGTGTCATCAGTCTACAAAACAGGAACTGCAGATCCATTATTAAGAATTACAATCAAGATATTTTACATTCTCTTTACAGCTGGATATTAAATGCTAATATCTGTCATCATTTAAGAAGAGTAATATATAACATTGTACTTAATTGTGACAATTCATAACAAGGATAGTAAAATAAATCAGTAAAAGGTAGGAAAATAAAGCTTTCTTGCTTGTTTTCTTTGTTGGGTTTTTTTGGGTTTGTTTTGTTTTGTTTTTAAAGCAGAAATTGCTTTATTGCTTTTAACAAAATGCAATATCAATTTATGTTTTGAAGAGAGCTGGATAAAGACATTGGTGTGGAACAGTATTCTGGCAAATTATGAAAATGAGCCAGGAGTTCAGTGCCTCTCAGAGGAAGGCTGAGTTTGCCTGAGGGCTGGAAACAACAAGTTCAAATAGATAAAAACAAATTTTAAATAGGTCTGTAAGGTAATGTTAGTTCTGTTTTCCTGACATGCTACTTCTTTTGAGTTTATGGGTTTTCCCACTACAAAATTACTCTCAAAAAAAAAAAAACCACGCAAGCATTATCAAGACTATAAAGACAGACATACATGTGCTATCACCACAAAATTCATTTGCTAGCATTTTAATTTTATTTTAAGAAGGGACAATTTTTTTTCCCAATATTATGGGCTCAGTGGACTTTAAAAACATATCTTATGGAAACTTCTGAAACAGAAAACTCCTTCCCTTTGCAAGCCTACAGCCACTGGTCCTACCATATAATTCCCTTGCTTTACAGTCTTGAGGTGTACCTTTGGATGAAATGCTCAGTCCTTCCTCAGTTTAAATAGTGGAATACTCACCGACACCTGGCCATTGATAATTACTTCTTCTGAGAAGCGCACTTTGACAGGATTGGACTTCAATCTTGCCTTTTTTGCAGCACTAATAAAAGCTGATTTAGGAGACTGGAAGGAAAAATGATGACAAAACATATCACATACTTTCAAGTTCAAACTTTTCTTTCTTTTTTCAGTTATTCCCCTGTTTTTCACACGCTGGCAGCTCCATGTACACAGCAGCACTGCATACTGAAGAATGGAGATACAGTCAAACCATAATGCTTCCCGAGACAATACATATGTATATATATAAAAGGAATCACTGACGCATACTGCACATACTTAAAGCTACCCCACTGTCAGACTGGAGTGATGAGAAGGGCTCTCAGTGTACATATGAAGTCCTTGCAGTGCTTCCCCAATGACTGCTGTCAACCAAACTGTTTGCATGAACAGACAACAACCAGTGACCAGCCAGTGACCCTTCAAATACTGAACGGATAATTTTTTGCATAATCCATGGTCCACTAGATATAGACACACACACAGCTTTTGCCAAAGAATTGTCAGAGTTCTCCAAGTGAAGTGGCATTTTCACTATTTTAACTCACTTCAAACCACAGGTTAGAAGCACCAAAAGGCATGTGCACCATGCCAGCAAGTTTCCGCTGAACATACCCCCTTCATACACCCTCTGCAAGGCTTGCCTTCAATAGATTAGACACTGTGGGACTTCATGAATTAGAAGGCTATAAATGTTCCTAGTTTTCTTCTGGGACCCAGTTGACTTTTGCCTATTACATTATTCAATGGACTCACCTGTGATCAAGTGTTCAGCCCTTGGAAATAAATTTCTCTCCCCATTTGAAGAGTTTGACTAACAACCTTTTTTTAGTAACAAATTCAATATTCACCATCAGTGGGATTTCCATTTTCAGCAGCAGAAGCAAAGCAGTTTTATTTTCAAGTCAGTTACAAACACAATGCTTCTGGCATTGCCTAACTCCATAACCGGGATAATGGACAATGGAAGAAATTCTGGCTGTGGCTGAAAATCAGTGGGCTTCTTTGGGTCAGCTTTTGGTCCATTGTTTTGGTATAATGTGACTTAAGATCTTCAGAATCATATTCTAACTCCCGAGAAGTGGCTTTACCAGTTTTGGATACTGAAAAGACTAAGGCATGTTGGTTTGCCACTGAGAAATAAGTGCAGACATCAGTTATGATGATCCAGGAAAAAATTCCTATTAGCGATGCGGCATGACAGCTTGTAAACACAGAAACTCTTGTCACCATCACTCAATTTTTGACTCAACTAACAATCTGCAGGAGTGATGGAGTAGTCCAAAGCCACATGCTCTTGTCATTTCTGAAACTGCCTTAAAGGTTATCTTTTTTTTTTTTTTTTTTTGTGATGAAGAAGCTTTTTTCTAGTAACTAGCAGGAAGAAGTCTCTAGCTTATTTCTGTATGCCACTGATTTATTATCACTTTGAAAACATGGTAACTGTTACCATAGGCTCAGTATCAACCAGTGAACAGGGAATGAAAGATGCCACATTCTCCCAGGAAATATCAGAGCCATCCGATAACTCCTGGAGCACAAAATAGAACCAAGAAATAAAAATAGATGCTTCTTCACTTTTACAGTTCATTCTTTCAGCTATGACCATACATCTTTTTAATCAGTAACAGTAAATGACAGAAAATTCAATACCATGATCAAACCAAGCTCAGCTTCCAAAGCCAGTGCTGAAAAAAGCAGATTTGAAAGAACCACCGAAAAGAAAAAAAAAATGTTAAAAAAAAAAAAAAAAGTTGATGTCTCAGGATGGGGGACCCAAAATGCTTCTTCAGCAAGAAGGGGCAACATGGAAACACTGAAGAAGCATGCTTACATATTGTACTCTAACGATGAATGCCTAGAAAGGCACAGTATACCATACTAGTACAATTAATATGACAATTCTACAAATGCCTTTTCTAATATCCTTCCTCTACATAGTCCCTTTTTGCTGTGTGTAAGGCGGATAATCTATATGGCATGCAAATAAATCTTGCAACTTGCTGATTTCCACTGCCACAGGGCAGCACTGCTATAGCAGTAGGCTACTGCTTCTCCCTTGCAAGGAGAAAGGGGAAAAGGGTGGCTTTCACTTACTCTTCTTGCTGGAAGAGGCTTTTTACAGTTTGCTCCTATTCCATGATTGCCAGTGAGTCACCAGTCTGGCCCCTGTTTACAAGCAGATTGCCAATTTTTTTCCAGATTCTGACAAGGTTCTCCCCATACAGCAAATCTGGCAAACTGCTGCATGGCTCTGTTGTGCTCTAAAACCTCTCTATAACTCTTTCTTTTCCTTTCGATGCCTCAAAAGTCACCTGCAGCGGGCATAAACACTTATGTTATTGCAAAAATGTGATAGCAGAGCCCAACACAACTGAATGATTTGAATATACATGAGTTCCCAAGAATCCCACTGGGACACGGGGTTTAATGTACATATTGCATAGCCAAGGAAGCACACCACGATCTGCCATAAAACATGGGGCTTCCCTCCCTTCCCATGTCTGCTGTGGGAATGTGGTTAGAACTCTGACCCTGGATGAGCCTGGAAGCAGACTGCATTCTAAAAAGCTTCAAACTATGAAGTAGGGGTGTAAATAAAACTAGAACAGCTGTGCCAGGTATTTGGGGGAACATTCTCTACTGGTTAAATGTTTGAGTAGTGGCACAGCTTTTGCATTTAACTGCACCGTATCATTGCTCCTACTTCTTCATCAACTTGGCACTTGACGTTTTGTCATTAAGAAGGGAAATGTTCCAAAAGAGTGTGGAAAATACCTAGGAAAAACAGTTGGGTTTGAATGTTTAAACTTGCTTTTCTAACAAAGCATCAGCAAGATGATATGCTGCTCTATTCTATTTTAATGTCTTCAGGTTTGTAGGTGAAAAATGCTAGCAATTAACAATCCTCAGAGTGCCAGATTCATTTGTTTCTGGTACTCTTTTAGCCAAATGGAAGCCTCAGTTAATGACCTTAAGCAGGAGGTGTTTACACTGATGTAGAACATTTTTCACTGCAAGTAAAGTATTTGCTTTGTCACAGATAAAAACAGCTTAGTTAGAGTGACTGTTGCAAAATGAGGGGACACATTTTAAAAAGGAGTAGAATTATTTCAAAAAACCACAAACTTCACACTGCGTGACCTAAGCACTGTTTCCTGTTAAAAGTTGAAATTTCTCAGGTTCTTAACTAATATGTACTTGTTTACAAAGAATCCAGTAAAAATTCATTTGATAATTTCAGCATTACTTGGAGAAACTGCTATCAGGAGAAATGAAGTATTGCATAGATATTTGCTTGGAGGAGATGATAGTGAAGACTGAGACTGTCCTTTGAACCCTACTTACTAGGGACTGCAATCAATGGGCATCCCATCAGCAGGGTCAAAACATGAGAAATGCTGTATTTTTCTTATTTTCTGGACTTTCCAAAATTAGATCCCACTTTTGTCAGCATCATTACAGCAGGTCGTTTTTTGATAGATCTTAGAAACAATATCCTACATTTTGACAGAAAAGGGTAAAAGCCCCTTTGAGTGCTCTTGCGGGCAGAGGTGCTGCAACAACAAAACCTTTACTCACGCTCAAGAAAAAGAAGGATTCAGCATTTAGAAGAGCATTAGTGTAGTACTGAGCTACTATAAAGAAGTTAAACAAGACAGCAGTGTGGCACAATCATAAGGTGAAAAGAAAACCTACTTTGTGACAACAAGTGTAAAAATCAGACAGATATGCCACAGTTTTAAACAGTTACAGATTGTACATATGCAATAAATTTTAAGCTGCTACTTAAAATCAGCCATCAGTTTAATATGAAATATTACGTTAGGAAATAAGGGCAAAAATTGCATGAATGCAAAAATGTGTTCACTTTTTGGTCCATCCCTGAAGGCAATTACATGAGACAAAATTTAGCAGCAAATAAAATATGAATCAGAGGAAGAATTAAATTTATTAAGTGTAACAGTACATAATGCCAAAGGCAAACTAAATACTGCCATTCATAGGTGTGAGAGAGGCTGAAACAACTACACTGGCTCACAAGAGCATTGTAGAAGGGCAAGTAGGGTCACAGAAGAAATAATATGGAGAAGTTTTACTGTGCAGTAACTTATAATAACCATAGGGCACTGACAGGTCATCATCAGGAGTATTTCTTTGTTCAATTCTTGGCACAAATTTCATCGCTGAAATAGCGGTCAGATTTGAGTTCTGTCTTAAAAGTTGATGACATATCATAGACAATTATATTTTACTATTTACATTATTTATATTTTACTATTTTTAGATGGTTACCACAGTCTGATGGTTGGTTACATATGTGCATAGCATGTACCTGTAAGATGGGGAACAGCAAAACCTTACTTTAATGTAGGCACTGAGAAAATCCAATCCATTTCAACTGTAGTCAGTGACAGCCTGGTTTACTGTGATTGTCTCAAAACCGTAAGTGAAACCACAGGTCAGCTTCAGACACCATGGAACACGCAGCCATTTCAACTCATCTTGTGACTAGACGGGCCTGGGCTATCTTCTCTGTTTATTAAACATGGAGGTGCTCCATAAAACCCCCTCCACTAGCCTTTTGGGATTCTGCTTCTCCAAAGTTCAGGCCTTTGCATTCACGGATTACTCCTTTACATTCATGATTACCTCTCATACAGAGGTTACTGCTCATAATCAAGTGAAGAAAAGTACAAGAGATCAGACATGCCATGCTACTTCTAGCCCTACAGCTCTGCAAGGATGAGGACCTTTGGGAATCTTCACACCATACAAACCCAGGCTAGTAGTACCATGAAGTACTGTATGAATGATAATGTACCTGAGAAGGGATAAAGGACTAATGAAGGAAAAGAGACCTAATGGCCCCTGAAGAGGAGGGGAGGAAAGGGAGAACTACAAGGAGAAAATGGTGGACAGGGTGAAGGGCAGAGGGGCTCTTTTCCACTTTACTGAAACAATTAACATGGAAGTTCACGCTGAATTTTCTCACAGTCTTTCTGGCCAAAAATGCATGCAGCCCTCTTAGGCCTCCAGGAAGAAAGCTCAGGAGGAGCAGCGCTCACTGGGATTTGCACCACACACAAATTGAAGAAGAAAGGATGCACAGCACAGGTCTGACATGAGAACAATCTGCTTCAAACAGCAAAGATGTGTTGAATAGTGGCCATGGACAAGCCAGCACTTTCAGGAGGCAGTTCAGTGATGGCAAGTTTGCCATTAATCACACCGTGATCATATCCTGTGTAGGATTAAAGATACGTATAGAACTGCCCATGCCAAAAAGCTGAGGTGGAAGTTACACAGTGGAAAGGGTCCTCAGGATGACTGTAAAAAATATACCTGTTCAAAGAAAAAAGCTGTAATTTCTACACAAACTTCAGATCTTCAAGCAATCAAAAATAATCTGATTCAAAATGCTCATGTCTGACTTCCAAATGATTTCTTAAACTACATATTGGTAATCTTTTTCACTTTAGATTTTGAAGTCTTTGTGACAGCCCTCTTTCTTTTTTATATCCTTTACAGCCACAAGTCTAGATATGGTAGTTGCTGCTATTACTCGACTCCAGAAGGCAAAGCAGCATGAAAAATACTGTGAGACTCTCCATGTTGCCACAATCATTACAATCCATAAATAAGTGTTATTTATTGTAGTTTCTCTGCAAACATTTTGTCTCAGACATGTAACTGTTATAACAAGAAGCATCTCTTTCAAAACAGAAAAAGATCTTATCCTTTTTCCATTGCAGAACTTATGCACAGCTAAATTGACATAGATCTTAGTTGGGTCTGGACTACATCCAAGGAGTTTAATAGATTAATTGTGAAAGCAATCTATCAAATGATCTCTACACATAAAATCTGAACAGATATAAAACCAAGCAAGTTATTTGATTTGAGTAATGCTTAAAACTTAGTAAGGTAATAATCAGAATAATAGTCCATTTACAGAACAAAATAATCAGAAATGATAATCAAATGCTCTATTTTCAGAAATCAAAACTCTGAACTGCTTGAACTACTCTAGCTGTTCAGTGACCTCCTTATGAGCAGTGGTGATATGAACCTAGCAGAGATTTGTAGATTGATAGAAAGAAAAAATTAGCCTAATGCTTTGGTTTGGTCCTAAGTAAAATTAAATTTTAATGAGTTTAAGCATTTAACAAAACTGAATGCACTTAAGCAAAACTGATCCACAAAGCTTTCAAGTAGTACTAAGTGAACTACAGAGTACTATAAATTTCGATTATGCCTACATTCACCTGCACTCATAAAGCATGGTTACTTGAAAGCTTGAAAACAAAGCACACTCTAAACAGCCCAAATAAAAACAATTAAGAAACAACATTCCTGTAATCCTTCTTGGCAGATACTTTTCATGCAACGACAGAACGAAAAAGGTTCACCATCAAGAAATGGGATCAATGAAATATTAGTAAAGATGTATTTCTGCCAAGAATGGGGAAGAAGTTCATTCTGTTTAAAAGCTCTTACTTTTCCATTGTCTGGTTTCTACTTCATCTTCCCAGTTTTACTGGCAAAATAGTAACAGGAAAAACGGAGGAGGCAATATTAAAGAAAAGGAGAGACCGCATGTGCATCATAATCTTTGAAGAGATAAACATTGTTTCCAAAGCATAAGACAAAATGTATTTGCCAGAAGACCAGGACAGATACATAGCCCATGTGCAGCAACACCCAGGATGGCAGAGCTGAGTGGGATGTCACCTTACAGACTCAGGCACTACTGACAGTATGGTTGTGGCAGTATGCAGGCCAGCGTGGGCCAGGTGTTCAAGGCAACTCAGGAGAACCCAGGAAACTTCACAGTCCGGGGTCTGCATAAACTGAGGGACCCTACAATGCTTCAGGGCTCCAACTTGATCACACACCCTGGCAGGATCCCAACTGCTCCCCATCCCCATATACATATACACATATACATATACATATACATCCCCATCCCTATATACACCTTCACTTCCACTGCAGGAAAACTTGGGCTTGAAAGTAAGCGAAGGATGCCATGAAACGGCAAGACCCTGGCCTGGACAGGTAGGGACAATAACTGCACAAACCAGAGGAGATCTACAGGATGCAACAGCCTTGAAGCTGAGGTTACCTAAGCTCATCCCTGACTTCAGAATAAAAATGGCTAAATTAAAGCTAGCCCTCATATGCATACATCAATTACATCTTTTGACTGCTCTGTGGACATTCCTGGGCAGACAATCTTCATGCCTATGGGGAGATAAAATATCCATCACCCCCACGGTAGAGCAGGGGTCTCTGAGCAGCATGCCAGAATGGGGCAACACAAGTACACGTATATAATAAACACATTAGCCCAAATGGCTGACATGACAGCAGTGTTTCATTGCCATTCCTAGTTCAGTGACATGTAGAGGTACGTCAGTTTTGGTATAAGGTTTTGCTGCTACATAATGAGAGGAGCAGAAGGTTATGACTTTCCTTCTTCTCCAGGTCAAAGGCTGGAGGAGGACCACACTTGTGCTGTAAGGTCTTCCACTGAACATGGAGAGTACAGTTAATTTGGGTTTCAGCTTCCTTTATATTCAGTACATACAGGCTTGCTCTTCTGCTAGCAGTACAGTGAACAACACAGACAGGTAGTGCTACACTCTTCTGTACACTTTTAAGGGCTACACATACCTATACCAATGCATGTGCCCTTTCTTCACCTGACATTTAAAGAATGAAGCCTGCCAACAGCTGAAATAAGGCAACCAGCATAAAAAAGGCAAGTGTGTTAGAATTTCTTTTCCCCAATATTACATATATTCTCTGTGATCAAAACCACTGCCTATAATCCAGTAAGTTTTAAAGGCAGTTAGGCTTCTTTGCTTTGTCAGACAATGCCTGCATTTTCATTTAAGGTAGTTGACCAGATCCCAGCTCACCTTCTTGCTAGTGGTCTTAATGCATCATGGCAGCTCCTGCCTGATTTTGCTGCAGAATGTGTACTTTTCCCTCATGATTTAGTTGGTGTGCTTTTAGAAAAGGCACAGAACCAGCACAACTACATGGTCACCTCTAAACTAGGCAGAAAGGCTAAGCCACACAGCACTGGCCATGTTGCATTTGCAAGATGTGTATTTTGGCAGCTTCATCAGATAGACGTATTTTCACATCTTTGTGTCAAATCCATCTCACTTCTTATTCTTGGGTGAAGAGGACGCAATTATCCCTTGTTTATCGAAACTGCTGTGTGTCAGGCCAACCAATAGGTTGCTGAATGGACGTGTTGAATCTGAAATCACTTCTGATGCATGGCTGAGGCCCCTCAGCAGCCTTCACGGTATGCATGACTGTGAATGGGAATGTGTATGGGAAGAGGAAGAGGGGCTTCTGCCCCCAGCTTGACTTGCCTCCTTTTTCATGGGAGATGAGTTTGAGCTGACAGTTCAGGAACCCACTCATGCATATCACTGAGCGAGGTGCAAAGGCATATCACATCAGCCAGCTCCGAGATGAGCTGCAGCTCTCTCAGTCCCTTCATGCCAACCTCATGCAATTGCCTGCCTGTATCTTCTCTCTCCCCACCTCCACACACCCTGCACTACAGATGCAGATAGAACTCTCCTTGCCTAAGGTACAGCTGGTTTGATATAGCACATAACTCTGTGGGACTGAGGCAGAATCAAGAAAAAAACAAGAGCCGCAACAGGACAGAAACTGAAGCATAACTGAGAATCCTGCTTTACCTATCTTCCAGGTATGAGCTTAAGGATACGGTTATTACTTAACTTGCTAATGCAGTTTTTGAAAACAGGACACCATAACGCAGTCTTAACCATCATCTTTAAGAGACACAGCCCTTATCTCACTTACTTCTTTTTATTGCACAGATAATGTAGAAACACAGACATAATATAGGCAGGAAAGAAAAATAGCTGCTATGTTGCTAGGAAACTAATTCAGAAAACACTGACGATACTTACAGGGTAAGGTTGAACAACAGTAAGGAGAATTGATTCTTTGCAGCTTCTATGAAAAGAAGAAGAAAAAAGAAGTAAAATCAAGTAAATATTCATACTTTTATTCACTACAGATAATCAGCTTTTCTTTTCATGGAGAAAACTGCAGTAATACGGAAAAATGTTTATGACATTGACATAGCAGAGAATTGCAGAGATTAATAATATGCCAAAATAACAATGAACGTTAAAACCCAAGTTTTTCCCATTCTGAAACATCGAATTGACTTAACTTTACCGTTTATATTATGAAATACTTGCTTCTTTAGTGAGAATGGTATGCTGAAATAATGGTTTTCTCCAGCAAGAATGGAACATTTGATTAATCCTATCAATTCAGCATCTATAGAGTACAAACTTCTTTCACGTACTTTACAAATGCGAGTCAGATTTTATACCATTTAGCTCTAGTAGACTTAATGCCAAATTTATATCAAGATAGCTGTGTTCTCAGAATGAAAATGAGGACAAAATTTAGCCCCCATTTCTTCTCTAGTACACCTTCATAAAAGTTTAATATTTGGTGAATACCCCCATCAGAATTTTTGTTTTTACAAGACAGATAATGAAAGATTTTTTTGTTTTCAAATTGAACAGCTCTTCTTCAGGGTGAAACTAGTAAATAGAAAACCTATAAGCAGCTCTAAAAGTCCCCAGCTGATTTACAAGATAAGGAGCAAAAAATTATTAGGAATCTTGATATGATCAAGTTGTCTAGACAAATAACAAATGTATATTATTTTGACTACTGGTGGGCAGTTTGCGGTGGTGGATAATTGGGGAAAACTAAGGCTAAAGTAGCAGAAGAAGGAAGAAAAGCCAGAGTCAATATCTCTTATTACATTGTTGGTCAGATGGCTGCTGAGGGCAATATTAGCTAAGAAAAGGCCAGTTGCCATTTTGTTGAGATGGAGTTTTTTTTCAGTTGGTTTTACTACTTTCAAACCCAATTAATTGCTTGATGTGATTTATTGCCTGGCTAGGTGAAGTGCAACAGATTTGGCATGCCTGACCTGTTCAGCAGAACTAACTAATCACACTGTACTGGTCTCATACACTGTCACCTTATATGCATATTCACACCACTGATAAAGCCTTGAATCATGCAAGGAGCAAGGTGTGACCAAATATCCCCTAACTAAAAAAGAATTTGTTAAGCTTCAATTTATACTCCTCTTATTAGATACTTATATCATTACACTAAAAGAGGATTCAAAATTATTAAAAATAAAAAAAAATAAATAAAGGAGTTTTCAAAAGGAGGGATTGAAGGCTTTGGTTGCTCGTCCACGCTTGAAACAACAGAAATAAAATTAAGTTTGAAAGTTTTTTTTAAAAAAAGAGGCACTACATATGGTGAAAATTAAATATGCTGCCACAAACCAGTGTAATTTTATCCCCTTTAGATATCATTATAGATACTTTAAGGAATTTTCCACTATTATTTTTCAATTCAATAAAACACGTTCCGAAGTTAAACTCCAGAAATTATTTATTCAATCATGTAACAGCCTTTATCCACATTGCTCATATTTCTGAAAATTTACAGTTTGTTTTTAAGGTCTGTAATATACAGTTTTGGAAATATCCACAATTATTCTTTATTTATTATTCTCTACTGTTATTCTTGAAGAGTTTATAACTTATAGTTTTGTAAAAAATACAGTCTATTTTGGCTAACAATGGGATTCCTTCTCCTTTTTTTCTATTCTGCCTGCCACATTTTTGGGAATCGGAAATGCATGATAAGAAACATAATTCACTTCAGGAATCTCACAGTCACATGCTATCCACATCTATCTGATTTGTTACCTCGATATTAATCTAGGCATACAAGTAGACAGAAAAGTCCATGCTTGTTAGCTATGGGATTAACTGCAGCTCTGGGATAACTACTCCATGCCCAACTGACCTCTTCAATTACTTTCAACCCACTAATTTAAGTTTCTTGTGAAACATGAGATTACCACCACCCCTGCCCTACTGTGCTCTGCCTGCCTTAAGAGATGCGCCTTTAAAAGAGAAAATCAGCTTCTCCTGAAAAAGGTTTTCAGCTCTTCCTTATTCTTCGATTAAACCTGTCCGGGTGCCAATGTAAGCAAGATTCATTCTAGACTAACAAGAGCTTTCTTACACCAAAAAGTCAAAAGTTTTATTTTGGGGACAGGACTTTCTTAGAGGATAATCATTTGCATTGGAAGGATGCTAGACCATGGACCATTCATTCAACACCTGAGACTATAGGAAGGCCATTTGGAGTATCTGGATCCAAGCATGTTACATGTACACAAAGCTAGTGTCAAGCACACATACAGTCCCCTTATTATAAGTGAAAACATTTTCTGTAAAACCCATGCTATATACAAAACACAGCACAGTTACAGGAGAAATAAATGCTTAATCAGCAGCTTTTTGATCTGCAGTACTCAGTCACAACTCCATCACTTATTTTAAAACCTTCTCAACTCATGATGACAAAACTCTATACCACAGCACATTACTTTCTACTTCCAATATGGTTAGCAAATCCTATATGTCTAAATGACAACCCTTGCACAGTGCTGGAGACTGTCAATCATACCATTTATGCTTACTTATATATATATTGTCATCATAATTATATATATCCTGAAAATGGAAAAACAATGGAATCACCTGATCATGTACTGTGAACTCTAAGTTTTATAGCTTAAAGGTATGTATAAATATGTCTATGTGTGCCAGTAGAACATGTAAGCAGTTTAGATTAGTTACATAAACTAGATATGTCAGCACACTTCAATGTGAGCTGTTTCTTTTAAACCACTTCTATAAAAACTCTCTTGCAGTCTTACTTTCTCCCTGGTATGTCTTTCTGCCTTTAAGAATGTGACAAAAACAAAAATAAAAGAGTATATATTACAGATACTTTATTACCTTTCATACTCACTTAACTACAACCTAATTATTTCTCTTTCAAATCCACATATTTTTTTAGAGTTACTTAAGAGCAAACACATGGAACTCCAAGGCTGGACAACACCTGCAGACCTTCTGAGTGCTCTGCCATCTGACCAGCTAACACCAACACCACAATAAAATATCATGATGTTTCTTTCACTTCCTGACATTGGAAGCAAATGGTGAGAACAAGGCTTAAATTTGAAAACTCCACTGGGAGTTTCAGCAATTTATCTCTCTGTCCTTCCCTGTGCCCCATGTCATGCTTTTATCTGTTCTCCCTAGTCATTACAGCTACTTAAGCTGTAACAAGGACAGAATATAGATAGTTTGAGAATCAAATTAAGGTGCATTATAAAGGTTAAAGTTGTATTACTAAGTATCACACATCAGGCTACATGAGGCATTATCATTCAGCTACAATGCCAGCTATTGACTTTATCTGCGAACTTACAGTTGGAAATCTCTGTCTCTCTTCTAATTCTTTCTAATTGGAAGAGAGGAAGGCATGTGAGGGCGGTCGAGGGCTATAGGGGGGACTCCCAATATATAAACCATACAGAATAAGTGGCTCTGTTCTTAGTATGCATCCTACAGCAAATATAGCCTATGAATAAAGAGAAAATATGTTACCTGTACTCAAGAACTGAGACTGGAAAATTATTGTATACCCTAATTTAATATCTTTTAGCAATTTTACATATTAGAGGAGTACTTTGTTTCTGTATAAGTGAAGACGAACAAATTAGAATTGACATATAACAAATACTATAATTTACAGGGAATATAATTAAGAAAAATCTTTCTCTTAACCACAATACCCCTGTTTCAATCATACTGAACACCAAATTCTGAAACTCTTGTTTTGAAATGCCTTGTTCATTGCTATTTCAGGATTCTCTGTTTCCCTTTGGGTCTTGCTATTGACAAGAAAGGTCTGAATTTCCAAATTATGGAGTGTGATACCATGATTTGCAGCATGCTTCACACTACATTTTTGAAGCAAGGACACAAAAATCAGTGGGTCAAAACCTAACTACAAAATGTAACAGGTTACTTCAAATGCCCTGTTCAAAGGAAAGTGGAGTTGATCTTCAAATGCCCTGTTCAAAGGAAAGTGGAGTTGATCTTCAAATTCTAGCATCTAGGCTAGAGAAAAACAATTCAGCATTTGAATGTCTTTCATTATTATGAAGATTGTGACAGTCATAATGAAGAAAGTGTGTGCAAAGTCACTCTACTGTAGTACATTAAAAATTATTTCAAAAGGATCATTTTGATTTGAGCTGTATACACGTTTTTACATAAAATCTGTTTTACAGAAGTTATTTTCACCTAGGGAAACTCCAAATTTCATTTCTACAGATTTCTATCATGAACAACAGTTATAGAATCATAGAACAGTTAGGTTTGGAAAGGACCTTAAGATCATCTAGTTCCAACCCCCCTGCCATGGGCAGGGACACCTCACACTAAACCATGTCACCCAAGGCTCTGTCCAACCTGGCCTTGAACTCCACCAGGGATGGAGCATTCACAACTTCCCTGGGCAACCCATTCCAGTGCCTCACCACTCTCACAGTAAAAGAACTTCCTCCTTATATCCAATCTAAACTTCCCCTGTTTAAGTTTGAACCTGTTACCCCTTGTCCTGTCACTACAGTCCCTGATGAATAGTCCATCCCCAGCATCCTTATAGGCCCCCTTCAGATACTGGAAGGCTGCTATGAGGTCTCCACGCAGCCTTCTCTTCTCCAGGCTGAACAGCCGCAACTTTCTCAGCCTGTCTTCATATGCAAGGTGCTCCAGTCCCCTGATCATCCTCGTGGCTCTCCTCTGGACTTGTTCCAACAGTTCCATGTCCTTTTTATGTTGAGGACACCAGAACTGCACACAATACTCCAAGTGGGGTCTCACGAGAGCAGAGGGGCAGGCTCATCTCCTTCAACCTGCTGGTCACGCTCCTTTTGATGCAGCCCAGGATACGGTTGGCTTTCTGGGCTGCGAGTGCACACTGAAGCCGGCTCATGTTAAGTTTCCCATCGCCCAACACCCCCAAGTCCTTCTCTGCAGGGCTGCTCTGAATCTCTTCTCTGCCCAATCTGTAGCTGTGCCTGGGATTGCTCCGACCCAGGTGTAGGACCTTGCACTTGGCATGGTTATTGTGGAAAAGGACAATTTGTCCCAGAGATCCACCTAGATTTATTTCCAGGGCTGGAGACATCTTGGAAGGAACTTGGTGGGACAGAGTTTACCCGTCTTAACCCAGCATTACCACATCCTCTGTGATTATCACATAGCCCCCTCCACCAGTGTGCCTCTGGGTCTTCCAGTGATGCAAACCTGTCTGAGTGAACTAGGGTTTAATAAGCTAGCAGACAGGCACCCATGAAACAATGCAGAGGGATAGGGTGAGAGAGCTTTTAAGAAGACTGTGCCTTTCCACAAGGCTATTTTTGCACAGGAGAAGCAGTGCTGTGCAACCACACGTACACACACGCTAAAAGCACACGCAGTCCAGCACCTCTACGCTGAAAAACTCCTCTAGCAAGAGCCATGGCATGTGGAGCTCTTCCCTTTCTGTTTCCAAAGGTGACACTGGAGCACACAAACTACAGGCAAAATTTCCATGGCTCAGTAGGTTCTAAGTGAGAAGTAAAATAGACTAAACCAGGCTGGAAGCCATGCTACTGCAGGCAGATTGCTTTGACCTCTTGATTGCATCTCCCCATAGATGAATGTTGTCGTAGCAGCAGGTGAAGAATCTGACCTCTCCGAGCCTAGAAAGAGGATATTTTCCAGTCACAGAAAATTATACTTTCTCAAGAGATTGTCAATAAATGGTGCAAGAACGGCTTTGAAGGGTGGCAGTGTGATTTCAGTCTGTGCCTGTTCAGCTGGCTGCACTGACATCTGGAAGTCTCTCTGAAGATCCTGTACACAACTAGAGATGGACGTTCCTGCCATCATGCTACACAGACAAGGCAGGGTATGCCACATGTGTCATTACATCCCGAACTCCATCTCAAGAGACAGTTGCAGGAGTGCAACAGGCAAGAAATGTAGCAAAGGGCTCATGAAATAGGGTATACTACTACAAAGGTGAAGTGTGAGATCCCAGTTTGGGGAGGAAGAGTAACATTGCATGGTATATAGATAGAGAAATGGGACATGAGGCCAAGGCCTTGATTTTGGGGACAGAAACAGGAGGAACAACCTAAGAGATAAATGGGAACATCAGTTTAGATGCTGTTTTTTCTGGGGATGACAGAGCATAGGACACAAAGCCCATGGCATTCAGGTCTTATTTTTGGAGACAGGGAAGGTGTATTGGAATCCCTGGCATCAGAAGGCAGAGGGAACACATTTAGAAATATGGTGGATGCTTCTTCTGCTGCTGTTAACAGTATTACCTGCCCTTGGTCTCACTATCAATGCAGTGAAATACTCTTGACATCAAAGCAACTTCAACTTGTGAACTTCTGAACCCTACAGCTTAATTTGCATAGCCCTGCTGCTTCGCAAGGTCCTTAAAATTTAAGTTTGCCATTAAACACGTGAGGACTTGCTGTGGCAGAAGCAATCTGCACAAGAATCTGGGAATTTTATAGCATTACTGTTCAAACGTCTAAGCTCTAAAAACTCTGCAAGTAATGGATGCTTGAAATGACCACTGCCACATAAAATATAAAACATATAAGCACAAGATTATTACTGCACTGCAGGATCAAACAGTAGCCGAAACAGAGCTGAGAGAAAAGATACTCTGATTTGAACATAAATAACTTCAATAATAGCATACAGAAAATTACTGTCAAAGCAAATAGCGCTTTATATAAATGTTCACTTTTTTAAAGGTCTGGCATGGTGTGAAAGTCAATCTTTAAAACTGTCACAGCCTGCAGCTGGTACTAATTGGAACCCTTGCTGGCGGTCTCCATAAGGGGCCCAGGAGCAAGCGTGCCTGCAGGCTGTATTATGCTTGCTTCCTCTGATAGAAGTGGTTCCTTCATATCATGGCTGTGGCACACTGATGAGCTTTCATACAGGAGATGCCATTTCAGATGCCTCTGCAGTAAAGGCTTTGAGGATAAAAAAGCCTCCCATTCTATAAGGATGTCTGTCTGTCAAGCTTTCATATATACTAAATTCCCTCTGTTTTCTCCTTTATCAGCACTGTGGCAAGGTGAGCCCTATAAAGAAGCTGTTCTTGATTTTCAGTGCTTTATGAAGACCTATATTTACCTCTAGCCAAAATAATCCTCCTCTGCACAAATACCCAAAGTTGTCCAGTTGCTTATATTCTCAACTTTAAAGCTATTATCTTTGTAACTGAGTCATCAAAATGGTAGTCAAACACAGTAAATACCTGTGCATGCTGTAAAAGAGTGCATTGGTAAGGCTGCTTGACTATCAACAGCAGCGTTACACATCTAACTGCTGAGCAATGTTACTTGCATTGCTCTACCAGACAGTGTCTTACCAGCTCCTTCTTACTACACTTGCCCTCAATTAATTCTGGAGTGCAGCTCTTAATATCAGTATGTTGTGGTTTAAACCCTGTCGTCAAGTTAGCCACGCAGTCTCTCTCTCACTCCCCCGTTCCCGGAGGGATGGGAAGGAGAATCAAAAGAATGTAACTCCCACAGGTTGAGATAAGAAGAGTTTAGTAACTAAGGTATAACACAAATCATTACTGCTACCACCAATAATCATAATGATAAAGGAAATAACAAGGAAGAGAATACAACACCTCACCACCCGCCGACCGATACCTCGCCCCCACCCAGCAGTGAACTAGCCCTTCCAGGTAGCTCTCAGTTACCTCCTGGGCATGACGTGCTGTGGTATGGAATACCTCTTTGGCTAGTTTGGGTCAGGTGTCCTGTCTCTGCTTCCTCCTGGCTTCCCCTCCTCCCTGGCAGAGCATGAGACTCACAAAGTCCTTGGTCAGACTAAACATTCTGACCAGCACCTAAAAACATCGGTTTTATCAGTGCTGTTCCCAGGCCGAAAGTCAAAAACACAGGGCTGAATCAGCTACTAAGAAGGAGAAAAAATGACTGCTACTGCTGAAGCCCGGACACAGCAATATGCAGAAAACTCTTCATTGACTGAGCCACCTTCCTTAGGCAACCGTTTTCCTGCTTGGTGGTGTCCCTCAGCCCCTGAGAGGGGTTAAACCTCAAAACACAGTACAGGACAAACCAGGAGTTACTAACACAGAGTTGTCTACTCCAACAGAATCAGTATGCGCTTGTTTTGGCCAGTGTGAAAACGGAGAGCCAGATGGGCATGCATATATATCTGATAGACCGAGACTTTCACCAAGTCCAACTGTTAGCACGCTACTGCCACACGATCACAGCATAAATTACTTTATGCTGCATGAAGATGCCATACTGCCAAGGAGAAAAGTGTAGCGCTTACTCCCCTACTAATTATTTGTTCAGCTGTGCTTTTCTAATTAGTCTTTCTGCACATTAGTTTTAAAGGTTCAAAGACAGATAAAGCAGGATAATATTGGTCTTTCAGGTGACTCATCCAGGCCAATGTTTCAGTGCTAGTTTTCCTATCATTAACTGCCGAAGCCTCAGAAGCTCTGAAGAGAAGTTAATTCTCAATGTCTACTGAACAAAGTATAATATAAGCCAGCCCCAAGATGTCTATTGATGAGACATCTTCAGGAATGGTGCTAAGGATCTGCTATATAATACTGTCAAAGTAAATTATTTACAGAACAGGGTGGTCTTACCATGAAAAGGGGAGTTCTACTCTCCTGAAAATTTTCTTCTTTATTTGTCAGACTATGTTGTTTCCATCCGACTGCAATGACTTCTAAGTGCTTTGAGCCAGCCCTTTCAGACAGAGTGAGCTAAGTGCAATGCTGTTTTCACATTCTGCACTGTCCACATGCAGAAGCTGGCAGGCATGCAATGGCTGGCAACTGCAGCCATGACTCAGGTAGGTTAAACCTATGCATTCAACTTGAGGTCACTTATGTTTTGCACTAATGTACTTACTGAGGACTTCCAGGAACTTGGACTGTACTGAAACATCAAGGTCGCGGAATGAAATGGACAACATGGTAGATTCTAACCTTTCACAAAATCCAACCCAGTGCTGACATGACAGATTATGCTTTGAAATAGTGGCATGAACCAATTCTCTGGTACAGCTACCAAAGACCTAGCAATGATTATGACATCTACTTTGATTATTCCATCATTTCTTAACTTTAACCCTCAAAAACTGAGCCACCATGGCTCAGTTACAGCCGCATTCATGGTCACAGCAAAATCTAATTTGAGAAAGGCTTCTTATCTTCTAATTTTCTGTAAATGAATCTGGATATTCAAACTGGTTTCATTTATCTAGGAGAGGGAAAGAAAAGGACTACACCACCTTGAGTGCATTTCTGTATAGGTCCCACATGTTCCACTACATTATCTGAATTAGATGATGAGAGGCTTTATTGTGCATTACTGAATCTCCAGCAGTTGCTTAGACATCTTGATGCAGTCACATAGCCACTTGAATTTTTACTTCAGTAGTGGAAACAGACAAAATAATGAAGCTTAGATGACTGAAGAAAATAATGAGGTAGCTTTCCAAACCCTGAAAATTTGTGTTGTTCCGTTCACTCATCTCAGTGCAAAAGACAGATCGAAAGTATGATCTAGCAATTGAAAAGTATGTTTCAGAGAGCAAATGTAACTCCAATATTCACATAATCAAGCCTTGCTGGTTTCTTTTTTATTTTTCTTCCAAAGAGACACCATGCAAATTTTCACTTAGGAAAGAAATTCCTTCTTCTACTGGTTTATTTTTAATGTATTGTTTTGGTGATACTACCTTAGAAAGTATCAGTCATTCTTTACTTAATTTTTTTTTTTTTCCTTTAGTCTGGCTGCAGAACTCTCAAACCCCATGGGAAGGGAAAGTTTTAATTTCATCTATGCTGAGCTACTTCTCTTTGTTTTAAGTGCCAGAACAGCATGCTCTTGGTGAGGACATTTGGACAATGAAGGAAAAAAAGAATAAAAGGGAAATAACAATTCTTTGAATAGTCACACAATATCAGGGAAAAATTCAGTGGCAAAAGGCCGACAGCTATGGTGACGGTTTTACAATACACTAAATCAGGCTTCCAGTACACAGAGGCTTTCAAGGCCAGGCTGAATGTGGTTCTGAGCAACCTGATCTAGTTGAAGATGTCCCAGCTCATTGCAGAGGGTTTGGACTAGATGGTCTTTGAAGGTCCCTTCCAACCTAAGCTATTCTAGGTTCTATCAGATTGAAAAATCTAGAGACATGAGCTGCACAGCTCTGGAGCAGTGTATGAACAGTGTCTACCAGTATCAGAGTGCTCAGAAACTTCAATAAAACAGATTTTATACATGATCAGCTATTGTCTTTCTTCAGCAAATGCCATAAAGTTAGCACAATAATCTACAAAAGCTTCATGGCACATATAATGGTGAATTTCACAGAAATTTAACTCCATGCCCAGGTTGAACTACACTGGTGATTGAGCAAGCAAGGTGCAGCTCTGCTACCACAAACCACAAAATGAAAGTTGGACTGACTAGTAACTGTCTATGGCCACAATGACATGAAAGAATGTGAAGACAAATGCACTTGCTGTGATGGTTACAGCATCTTCTGGCAGCAGGCAAAGCAACATTGCTGCCTTCCACAATGAAACCCTGCCTCTAGTGGGGTTCTTTGCCTATCAACTCTTGACAAAAATTAGGCAGTAGATATACTGATATTAATATAATGTAAATATTACTTTGTTAGTTCTTCTAATCTTTCAACAGTCTCCCCCTACCTGATTTTGGTCATAGATGAACATACATTGGACAGAGAGTAGATTTACTGTATATACTGGTGCAGTACCTTGCAGTTAAGTTTGATCAATCCAGATAGTATGGCAGTTAAGAGATCAATACAAACAGCAATTCAATAAAATGCAATATCTAATGCATCTAAAGCCAAACACTATGCCAATGAATTAAAATAATCACTGGTATAAACTTGCTATTCCTCACCTTTAAAAATAAGGAACTGAAATAAAAGTTTAAGATATCAGAAACTGTAGAGGAGTTAGATATTGAAGACGATGAAAGATCACTAAAGGTGAGAAAATATTAAACATATTTTCATTATGTGACAAATTAGCCATAATCTTTTATGATCAGAGCTTCATTTTCGTTTGACTGAAGCATTAGAAATCATTACAGCTGCTATTCGTAATCTATACAGCACAGACATTTCCACTTTCAGGTTAGGGCATTGTGTATGAAGTAATGAAAAGTCAGGCGTTCACATGCATCCCTCATTCCTGCAGCTATCCAATTTTTTCTTTCCCTTAGTGCTTTTCAAAAAGCAGAAGATCAGATAAAACTTGCTGATTAAACTTTAAATGCTTTCGGATCATCTTGTTTTAGAGTTATCTGAGCTTTTATTAATAATGCATAACATTCACATAGGACTATTTTATGTCAGAAGTCAAACTCCTTCACAGAATTTAATTTAGCTCTAAGTAATACAGCCAATAAAGAAAAAGAAATTAAGAAGTGGAAGATACATTCATAAATGAGATAAAGCTCTTGAATTCTGAAGAATATAATATTTTCAAGCACTATGTTATATATTGTTCTCAGTTCAGTATTACTGGGTTTATTATTGTTCCTTAACAAAAACAGTGATTCAAAAAGTAAATGGTACTTTTCTTTCAGATGCCTGAACACTATTATTATTGCTTTTAAATCTTACGTGCTTTTTTGGAACTGGACTATCTGATCCAATCTAAAAGCATCTCTAGTCTTTGTTATGGAACACGTTGTTATTACTATGTTTTAAATAATTGAAGATTGACAGAAATAGTTTTAAGAAATAAATGTTCCAACAAAAGATTCATTCAATTTCTCACCAAGAGAAGTTTCAGTTGTCAGTGTCTTGAGTTTTGTGGGCTTATTATTATTACTATTTCTATTATTGTATCTGCAAGGTTAGACAGTTCATGGATACGGAGTTGCAGAGACTAATACAGAATGATTTTTGTTTACTGAGTCTGGAGTAGAAAGCTGATTGGCTGGATGCCAAAGACATATCCATGTGTCACAGAAGCAGTATAAGTGACGGCAAATGTGATTTCATAATGATTTGGCTGGGCTGCCAAAGAGGCTAGTCTTCTTAAGCTATCGTGCATGAGACACAATAATTCAGATAGCAGCAGTCCTGATGTTCAAACTGTTTAACCATATCTGTATCCCAAAACATCATTTAATATAATTAAGGTGCAGACTGATATGAAGAGAAATTGAGTCGGAACTGTTGCCAGCCAAGTAAGCTTGCTTCAGTTAAGTTGCATAAGTTGTTAAAAACTCCTGCCATGGATATGTACCATTATCCAGAACATTTAAAATTCAAAGGCTCACACTCTTTTTTTTTTTCTCTTTTTCTAAGGATTTTTGTTTATTGTGCTAAAATCAATAAGGTATGTCTCTGTGCAACCTTTCAAAATCATATTGTTAATTTTCATCTAATACATCTAACTATTTATGCTGGTTAACTCAATTATGCATTTACACTCTTATATGTTTTATTTTTTCCCCTTTTTTTTTTAGTACAACTATATAATTTGTTTTACGTTTTCTGTGAGACAAAGAATAAATAATACACGTCTCACTGAAAAGTTAGAATACAAATGTACGCTGAACATATATGTGGTCCTTAAGAAAAAGCTTAAATTACACTTGTAAAGAAATCCTTCCTTGATAAATACAAAATTATTGCAAAATATAAAAGGCAAAGGAATATATGAAAAGGCGAGAAGAAAATTACTCTGTGGATGCAAACCAAGCATGAAATGCTGAATGGCTGCATCCACATCCACACAGAAAATGAAGATATTAATTGCAGTGCAGTTGGATGCACCAGTGCGAGCTTTAGTCTAGATATGATGGGTAACAACAGTCGTAAAAATATAATGCTTCTCCCCTCATTATCAGTTATACCCCCGAAAGAGACCACCCACACTTGCAGAGCCAAGCCGGTGCTTCGTTATCTATACCAGCCAGATTAAAGTTCACTTGAGGATACGATTTGCACATGTGCTGCACTGAGGCCAGCCCCAGCCCACTGCTTCTGCAGTGCTGCCACACTCTGAGCTGCAGCAAAAAAGAAAAAAAAGGGACGAAAATTAACCAGTTTTATCACTGTCCTCTCCTGCTCCTTAGAAGCTGTGGGTAACAGTCAGGACTGAAGAGAGGGACAGCAAAACGTCTCTCTGCTCTTTACAAAAATGATGAGGGGGAGGAGAGAAGCTGTTCGTGGAGGAGGCAAATACATAAACTCAACATATAGTTGCAGCCAGAAGGTAGTAGGAGGGAAAATGGATATTGGTATAGTGAAGAAAGACGAGAGGGTTGATTTCATGTTACTTGCTAAATTAATTTTATAGGTATTTTCTAATTAATTTATCCAGTATACTTGTATATTTTTCAGCTGGATTTACATCCCTTGTGGCTTGACAAGGTGCTTGTCTTCCTGGAGAGTGCTGAGCCCCACTGCAGACAATAGGAGGTGCTGGAGCTACGCCACCTTGCACAAAGGTCCTTGAAGACAGACAGTGCTGGGCAAGGAGCACACCATGCCCTGGGAAGGTAACAGCCTCTGCTCCCAGCACAGCTGCTGTAGGGTATTGAGCAACTCTTTTGACACAAAACAGATAAGGAAGCAGGGCTGTGTCACGCAAGTGCTCTGTAAGCACAAGCCATTACACCAAAGGGGTGAGGGCACACTGCTGTTGCTGTTTCTGCCTGCAGCTCCGCATCAACTTGTCAATAACAACCTCCTCTGTGCAGAAGCCAGTGCTGCCAGTGCAGGCTGCCCTCACTGCCGGCAGGTTTGTGGGATGGAGCACAGAGATGCTTGCCTGTGAATTGCAAATGGGCCGAGGTGAGAGACTGCAGCTGTGAGGCTTAGCCCAGCCAATCATCTCCAGCACCTATCCTAACAGGACTTTGGTGGTGAGATTCAGCTCGAGCTGCCTGATGGCAACTTAAAGTACTTCTCTAGATATTTCCTGTAATCAGAGGGACAGCTGCAAATAGAATCATAGAACAGTTCTGGTTGGAAGGCACTTTCAGAGGTCACCTAGTCCAGCTCCCCTGCAATGTGCCGGGACGTCTTCTACTAGACCAGGTTGCTCAGAGCCCTGTCCAGCCTGGCCTTGAATGTCCTCAAGGAGGGTGCATCCACCACCTCTCTGGGCAACCTGTTCCAGTATTTTAAACAGCTTCTCCCATCTTCATCCCAGTACGGCCATTGGTGACTAGTTTGGGCTAAAGGCCCAACTTTTAGCAGCTGGAGCACTGAGAGGTGAATTTTTAATCAGCTGTGAGAGCAGCTTTACTGTTCAAAAATGGCCCTGGCTTGTCACACGCACAAACAGACTAGCAGGTTGCTCTGTGGGCTGCACACAGGGTTTTACACACCTCAGCTCCACTACCTGGCTTTGGACACTGCAGGGCTGGCTCCTGTAGCTCCAAGTCAAGTATGCTGCATAAAGATGTCTCCCATATAAGCAAACATAAAGTATGCAAAATTAAGATTTCCCTTCTACAAAATAACTCCTATGAAGAACAGTAGGGGTTTGCAGTTTTCTTCTCTTGACTGAACATCTTATTCTTCTCTTAAACAGCTTACAATTCTGTTTTATCATTAGTCTGTTAAGGACTTTCATTTAAAACTAGCTGATGAAGTTATTAGCAATCATGAGATAAGCATAAAAAAAAGCTTCAAAAGTCTTATCTTTTTCATTTGTACACACTGACAGTGATCTATCCATGCAAGAACAAATTCCTTGTTCCAAGGATGTGCATTAAAATTCAGTTCTCAAAGGGGACATAACAGAGGATTTAGCATGTAAAAGATACATGTTTTTTAAGAGCTATATGTCAAACTGCAAGATTAAAAATAGACTTGTCAAAATTGAGTCTGACAGAAATCACTGTAGCATCTCCTATGTTCCAATGGACATAATATTCATTATGTAGTCACTTAGTAATTTTTCTGGGCAACCCGGAGACTTCTCTGGAGTCTAATGAGACTGCAAATGTAATTTTAAAGAAGCAAATTAAACCATTATTTCAAAATTACATTTACTGCTGATGCAAAGTGCTAGATTATGAGTATTGGCTGGCAGATTCTTCACATCTAGAGGTCAGTAGTACGCATGGATAACAGAATCCATCCTCAAGCACAGTTTTGGCTTTTAGGTTGAAGCTGTCAGCAAAAAGTGGATGAGAGCGAGAACAAGATCTAAACTGATATCCACAGAACACTGATAATGCATTTTTATCACCTGCAACCCAAACTAGATACAAAAAGGGCCAGGTGCATTTCACTGATTCCTCATGTCCTGTATGGCAAGACAAGAATAAAGAGTTCAAAATCATTAATCTGTGATTCTGTAGAAAATGATCCAACTATTGAAAGCATTAAAACCTTGCAAATGTTTTTCCTTTTTTTTTCCCAAAGATATTTTTCATGCCCTTATTTTATCCTATCCTGATTTTTTATGTTTCAGTGATGCTAAAAGATAATCTCAAGGCATGAGCTCTTAGTCTACAAAAGATCAACAGCCACAAAATCATACAAAGAAAAGAGGCAGGGGTGAGAAGTGTCCTTACAGAACCAGATTCTCAAAGTTTCATTAAAAAGAAAAGTGGAGGAAGGGAGATCAGAGAGCTTTGAGAGGATTTATTTTGTTTGCTTCCCTCTCTCTACCCTTTCCTCAGTTGCAGCTTCCCAAGAAACGTTCAAAGTTCACACCTTCCATATGGCTTTTCTGAAGGTCCAGTCTCCAGAAAGGAAATTTCCTGAAGGTCACCTATGAAGGGGATGTTTACCCCTCAAAATCCAGAAGTTCAGCATTCAAACATCCTATGAGCATTTTAAAGGCAATTAGAAACAACCCATTCTCCTAGTTCTTTGATTCATCCTGTGAGACCAAATACTTCACTTTTGCTTTGCTCTTCTGCACGCTGCTGAACTTATTTCTGCACCCTGATGCACCTCAAAATTTTGCAAAATGTGTTGGTGACTTTGTACTTCACTCACAGTGCTGCTGTACCCTGGGGCAGTGTCCTGATCAGAGCAGAGACCTTTCTGGCCATGGGGAAAACATTCCAGGTGTCACAAAGGACATGTAATTTCTGGTGGCGTGCGCAACAAATTAATTGGTTACACAAAGCCAGACAGTGGGGATGCTTATGGATCCCTATAGCTGTGTTATGCTGACTTTAGATGTGCCAATCCTTTTATCCCAAATGGCTGGCTCTTGGGGAGGGAGATGAAAGGCTACCTCAGTTGTCCCCAGAGCTCTCCATAAGAACAAGGGCAGAAAGGACGCCGTCTCTCAAACCTGTGGTCTTTTATTCCTATGCCCTAGGCTGGGAAATATTCCAACTTCTTCAGATGCCACCTACTGCCTCTTGGTCTACAAATTACTAAGGAGTAATTTGGAAAATTATACTACTCTGGAAACATATGACTCCTTTCCCTTTACAGAATAAGGGTGAGATCAGCACACAATCATCTCCATGCACTACAGCAGGCAAAGTGGAAGGGAAAACAGAAGACAATGATAAGTCTATGGCTTTCACTTGAAGAATCCATATATTCATAAAGGAGGTCTTTGATTACATGTGCAGCCAATGAAGGGAAGTTAATGTTGTAGGTTACACTGTGTTGGAGGGAAGAGAGAAGAACAGAAACCTCTAGGTTCCTGTGATGCTGCTTTTTTAGGATGCATGGAGAAAGACCAAAAATTACCAAGAATATTCAGGACTTGATACGAGATGTGTAGAAAAATAAATGGAGGAAATAAAAATGCTTATGTTTTTTCTAATGAAAAGGGTTGTAGAAATAAATATTCCCCAAGAGAGAATATTCTGTAAACAAGCCATTGTGTGGTCACTCTGACCTTTCTCTGAAAGAACTGGAACCAGCCCTATGAGATACAAAATGCTGGAATAAATGGACTTTGGATCTGATTATGACTGGTGGTTCCTAATTTGTTGTATTACCATTGTAGGTGATTAATTTGTCTCATAAAAGCTTGTGATAATGCTCACATTCAGAAGTGACCCAGCACACACAGTACTGACATTTTTGGTTGACATTTGCTTCTCACCAAAGTTCTCCTGAACTTCAGCAATCACCAGCAAAGTGTCTGTTACATGCAATGTTACTGTAAGTCCAGGATCTAATGAACTTTCGCTGCACAAAATATTTAGCTCAGGAAGGCAGATGATTTCACTGAAAACCACATCACAATATATGTTGTAAAGGAGGGTGCTATCTATTAAGCACATACTTTTACTTGTTTAAGTTCCATATTAATAGGTCAGTATTTGAAATAGAGAGACATTTCTGATTCAGCCTGCTTTGAGTTTTCATCTCTTAACACTGTACTGAGGACTTGAAAGTTAAACTAACTTATTTAAGGGGAGTGAGAACAGAAATATGAAAAGCAATGAAATCTGATTTCAAAAACTTTCCCATTATTATTATTATTATTACTGAAAAGATGGCAGTGATGATACACATAAAGGTCCTTCTTCAATCCATCAGATAATGGTTAAACTACACCTAAAACTTATAGAAGGAAGAGGATGAAGACAGAAATAGCAGAGGAGATGTGGCAAAGGCAGCTCTCTTGGGTATGGTCTCCTTTTCTTCCACCGCTAACCTCTTTTCATAGTAAAACAGCCTCAGGGAAAAGAAGATTAACTGATTTATATCAGAAACTTTACCTCAGTGCTGTCAAACTCACACATTAAGTAATGGTGTATCAAAGCCTATGAAGACTTAAAAGCCATGACACCAGCTATGATAAACTTTTTGTTTGTTTGGTTTTTTGCATTTTGGTCTTTCAGAGCTCATTATTTTATGCTCTTTCTTCAGTCAACAGTACTGGGCTTTTCTGCTTACACAAGACTTAGATTTTTACCCATTCACATGAGTGCCATGATTGATAACAAAATTGCCTAATGGATTAATTCAGGCTTATGAGAAAAATGTTGGGAAAGAATTTCCAACTGCCTGCTCTGCTCAGTAACTATGTAAAAAATATCCACTGTTTTCTTTTTCTTTTGTAGCTAGAAAGCAAAGCTGAAGGTTGCTATTGCAAGCTATGATAGCCCTCCACTGTGTCCCATGTGCCTCTGCACATCTAGAGATGCTGATTTGAAATTGCTGCAAACAGAGGGCGATGCACTGAAAAGATGGTAGTAAAGCTAGTGCACAGACCCTCCTACTGAGGCACAAAACAGCTGCAAAAATTTTGAACCCCTACATGTTTTCACTTATTTACAGCTGTCGTTTATTGTCATGTACAGACATAAAACCTAACATACTAAAAACTCCTCCAGTGTCTTTATCCTCTATGGGTTTGATTTGCAATATATAACATTACCATAAAAACGGGTTTGCCTACTTGAAATACCTAATTTTCACCTTGTGTTTTCTGAAGCCCTTGGTAGGCACTCAGTTTCAAAGAAGGGACAGTGACAGTATTGTGAAGGGAGAGAATTAGGGAGAGTAGTAGGAAAGGGATCTGAAGTGGCTGGCGTAAGTAGCCACTGGGAATGGCATGTCACAAAACAACTCCTCTAATTACCGTACATCAAATAGGCAAATGTTTTCTTAAATCTTGTCCTTCTACCATTTGACAGCCATATCTTAAATAAACTGGCAGGCTACAAGTAGAGCCACTACAAGTAATCCATGGGGTAATCCATAAACAGCCCGATCCAAATCTCCCTGAAATCTACCGAAAGATTTCCAGCATTTCAGCAGGCTTTGCATCAGACCCATTTTACTGAAGAATGAATGCTTCATTGTTCTCAAGAAAACACAGGTGGCAAAGCAACACCTTTTCTGTTGCTTTTACAGGACTTTGCCAAATTTTCCCCTTAACAAAGCCTTAAACAGGTAAGCACTTCTTCCCAGAAAGCAAAAGATAAGTACTTCTAGATGCAGGCAGTACACATTTTAGCATTTATAGTTATGTCTGCATTTACAGATTCAACACACCAAATATTAATCATGTTCAGAGCTGTTCCTGAAAAAAAAATTAACTGGGCGGTAATCTCTGTGCCTGCAAAACAAACCCATCATCTATTTCAGGGAAATAAAAAAATTATTAATTTACAAAGCCATAGAGTTGCTTCATTTACACTTGACTGTTTAATGAGCAGAAGTTTCAATAGATCTGGCACTGGCAAAGTAAAGGGAAAGAGCACTAGCACTACTACTGTATCATGTTTAATAATTGTAAAATGCCATGTTTTGTTGCTCTATTTACAATAATAACAGTGTTGTTAGAAAGCTATCTTAACAAATGAATTGTTGACCGACAAGCCACTGATGTTTGTCTTTATAAATTAAGCTAGACATAAAAAGCCATGTTTGTAATGATATTACTTTCTTTGAAATAACAAAACAGTGCATTGGTGGTGCACCATGAGCAGCAATCGGTATCCTGCTGGGAAATTCATCTTATCCTGCCTCATGCTTCAGATATCTAAATGAACAGCCTTGACAAGAGCTTTTTTTATCCCTCATTGTTAATGACGCATATGCAAAAGCACTGTAATTATTCTAAAGCAGTAGCTGAAGGAAAAACTCTCATGGATATATTGGTAATCTGTCATGAAGAATCATAGAATCATAGAATCATATAATAGTTAGGATTAGAAAGGACCTTAAGATCATCTAGTTCCAACCCCCTGCCATGGGCAGGGGCACCTCACACTAAACCATGTCACTCAAGGCTCTGTCCAACCTGGCCTTGAACTCCACCAGGGATGGAGCATTCACAACTTCCCTGGGCAACCCATTCCAGTGCCTCACCACTCTCACAGTAAAAGAACTTCCTCCTTATATCCAATCTAAACTTCCTCTGTTTAAGTTTTAACCCGTTACCCCTTGTCCTGTCACTACAGTCCCTGATGAAGAGTCCATCCCCAGCATCCTTGTAGGCCCCCTTCAGATACTGGAAGGCTGCTATGAGGTTTCCATGCAGCCTTCTCTTCTCCAGGCTCAACAGTCCCAACTTTCTCAGCCTGTCTTCATACGGGAGGTGCTCCAGTCCCCTGATCATCCTCATGGCCCTCCTCTGCACTTGTTCCAACAGTTCCATGTCCTTTTTATGTTGAGGACACCAGAACTGCACACAATACTCCAAGTGAGGTCTCACAAGAGCAGAGGGGCAGGATCACCTCCTTCGATCTGCTGGTCAAGCTCCTTTTGATGCAGCCCAGGATACGGTTGGCTTTCTGGGCTGTGAATGCACACTGCCGGCTCACGTTCATTTTCTCATCAACCAACACCCTCAAGTCCTTCTCTGCAGGGCTGCTCTGAATCTCCTCTGTGCCCAACCTGTAGCTGTGCCTGAGATTGCTCTGACCTAGGTGTAGGACCTTGCACTTGGCATGGTTTACCTTCATCAGGTTGGCATCAGCCCACCTCACAAGTGTGTCAAGGTCCCTCTGGATGGCATCCCTTCCCTCCAGCGTATCAACCGAACCACACAGCTTGGTGTCATCGGCAAACTTGCTGAGGGTGCACTCAATCCCCCTGTCCATGTCATGGATACAGATGTTGAACAAGATCGGTCCCAACATAGATCCCTGAGGGACACCAGTCATTACTGATCTCCAATTGGACATTTAGCCATTGACCACAGCTCTTTGTGTGCAGCTGTCCAGGCAGTTCTTTATCCAAGGAGTGGTCCGTCTATCAAGTTGATGTCTCTCCAATTTAGAGACAAGGATATTGTGCAGGAAATTAAGTACTATGAAGACAGCAGACAATTCAAAATCCCAATATGTTTTGCTTGAGATTATTTAACTGTTCAGAATCATCTATCAAACACACAAGCACATATTGCAATAATTTTCTAAAGTTTATTATTTAATCAATAGACTATGATTTCTGTGAAACACATGATGTGTAACATATGAATATGTTAAAAAAATGTATTCATATAGCAGTAAAGTAACTATCCCTACTAACTAAAGTTGCTACTGCACACTGCTCTTTGGTAAAATGTTGTCTTTCTTATGAAGGCATTAGGAGTAATTAATCCCTAATGTAAATAAACAGTTGCTCAAATAAAAACTATATCTTAGATCAGTAAATTCGAGTAGATTAAGCCACATACAGCATAATCTTCACCACAGTACAACCAAACCAAATTATTACTTCTTCCTACTGTATCTGACATTCAGAGCTATAATTGCCAAAACAGAACTTCTCCAAGCATTCAATGCAAAAAAAAAAATAGTACGAAAAGCTTAAAGAAACACACTGTAAACTGTGTATGTTCAGCACTGTGGCCAGAAAAGTAACTGCTTATCATGCTGCATAGCTTAAATATCTGGTAAGGCTGCAAGGCAGGAGAACACATCCAGCTGTGGGTAACCCTTTGAAAGACATTGTGAGTGATGGTAAGTGCAGGCCAACAGAAAATGGACATGGGTGAGAGTGAACAAGAGCCCAAGAACAGAAAGTTATAGCCATAAGATACGGTTTTTCGCTTCTTTGCTGTTTTCCCTAAAAGTCACACCTTCTCAGTAAAGGCTGGTATTACCACAGGGACTGAGCACAGGTTTTTGAGCTGCTTATAGTCAGAATTCAGGTATGAGATAGGGCAGTTTCATTATTCCTATGCATTCAAAGATCCTAAGACCACAAGGCCTGTTGAGATAGGACAAGGGGTAATGGTTTTAAACTGAAAGAAGGTAGATTCAGGCTAGATGTAAGGAAGGACTTTTTTTACTAAGAGAGTGGTGAGACAGTGGAACAGATTGCCCAGGGAAGTGGCAGATGCTCCATTCCTGGAAACATTCTTGACTTCTGCTTGAGCTACAGCACATCTTTCCAAAGAGATAAACACATACAAGACTGTCATTTAAAGACTTGAAATGACAAAGAATGACAGCGCTCTTGCCCTCTCATCTCTCTAGGTGTCCAGCTGTAGTTTGTTAAGGTGGGACTTCCCTTTTCTATCAAGCTGAAGATGTGTCCACTATTCTTCTTTGTTCAGATGTCCACATTCAGTTAAAGTCATCTTCATCTCTCCTGCCATAACCTAACTAGACTGAGCCTCTTATGCTTTTCATAAAAGGGGCAACACCTGGCTCATTTTTACTGTTCTTTCCAAACTACATCCAATTACCGGCACCCTTTCAGGAGTGGACAGCACTGCAAACTTTCTATGGTTATCTATAAAGTTTATGTTGCCTCTCTGCTCCCACTTTATATTCTTCTCCTTTTTATATCCTTTTTATATTCATTCTGTTGGTTACAATGTCCTGCTCTGAAAGGTCAGATTCAATGAATTACTTAAAGCAATGGCAACCTGAGGCACAAAATGTTGCTGCTTAACAGCCTCTGGTAGTTCCACCATAGGCTGAGCTTCAGCTTTGTGATCCAAGGTGATCAAGACAGAAACGCTCACGATAACAGCTTTAATTCACTTGCTTCAAGCAACAGGCACATCCACACATCCACCCCGTGTTTCACCTTGGGGAAGCTTCTTCTGAAACAAAGCTTTAGCTACCAAGGGCCATATATCAACACACTGCACTGGGAAATATCTCCTGCCTTGCAATGGCAGTGCACAACTTTCAAAGCTCCTTTCCCTGCATTTCTTAACTTCTGGAATTTGGCCAGCTACTGATACATGACAGCAGTGCCATCAGGTGGTAAGATCCAGCATGAAGTTACTGCAACGCCATGCTGCACAGTTACCTAGAAGATGGCAGGCACCACAGGGTTTCCTTTAGGCTGCTCTTCCAAATGCTATGGATCATCAGCAGCTTTCAAGGAAGTCATCCTACAAAGACTGGACTGTGAAGGACTGCCATCCCGCAGCCAAAATGCACAATAGGCAGCAGAACATCCCTTGAGAGGCAGGCACCATGTATGTGAACCTTCATGCCCTATATGTAACTTTCTCCCATGATCACTCAATCACCTCCCCTTTCTCACCGATGGTTTTTCTTCCTTGATCTTACAGTCTCATTCCCAAAAGGCCCCTCTGCACCCTGCCCATGCAGCCTCTCAGCACAGGTGTTAGAAAGTGTGATCTTGCAGGTCCTGGGCTCCACCACTGTCTTGGCCAGGACATGTTTCCAAGTGCGCAGTGCCATGGAGTGGAGTGAGACAACAATCCCTATGTGGCCTGTGTCAGAGGGTAGATGCAATATTTGCTTCACAACCCCACTGAGTGGACATCTGGGCTTCATAACCCACCAGCAGAAGTTTTCTGATGATACAGCCCCCAAAATTCTTCCCTTGTAAACTCCTGCAAGTACAAGAGTTCAATGTGTCCATGTGGACAGCACTGTAAGTACAGAATCTGAGAGGTTTTGCTTCAGGAAATTGAGGGCAGCTCAGTATCCCCAGCAGTACTTTTGCTCCATCTAGAACACTGGAACAATGTGCTTTACGGCACATGAAGGACAGCGAGGTGATTCAAGACTGCCAGCATGAATTCACCAAGGGGAAGTCGTTCCTGACCAATCTAGTAGCCATAGCCTTCTATGATGGAGTGACTACATCAGTGGACAATGGAAAAGCTATGGATGTTGTCTATATGGACTTCTGTCCAGATGGAGATCAGTGACAAGTGGTGTTCCTCAGGGGTCTGTACTGGGACCAGTACTGTTTAATATCTTCACTAGTGACATAGGCAGTGGGGTAGAGAGCAACCTCAGCAAGTTTGTAGATGACACCAAGCTCAGTGGTGCGGTTGACACACCTGAGGTTCAACAAGGCCAACAGCAAGGTCCTGCACCTGTGTCAGGGCAACCCACAGTATCAGTACAGGCTGTGGGATGAAGGGATTGAGGGCAGCCCTGCAGAGAAGACTTTGGAATTGTGGTGGATGAAAAGCTGGATAAGAGCCAGCAGTGTGCGCTTGCAGCACAGAAAGCCAACTGTATCCTGGGCTGCATCAAAAAGAGCATGACCAACAGGTCAGAGGTGATCCTGCCCCTCCACTCATGAAACCCCACCTGAAGTACTGTGTTCAGCTCTGGGGTCCTCCGCACAGGAATGACATGGACCTGTTGGAGTGGATCCAGAGGAGGACCATAAAAATGTTATGACAGATGGAATGTCTCCCTTATGAGGAAAGGTTGAGACAATTGAGGTTGTTCAGCCTTGAGAAGGCTGCAGAAAGACCTTGTTGCAGCCTTGTAGTACCTTATAAGGGCTTATAAGAAAGATGGGGACAAACTTTTTAGCAGGGCCTGTTGTAATAGGACAACAGTAATGGTTTTAAACTAAAAGAGGGGAGATTTAGACTACATATAAAGGTGAAATTTTTTACAATGAAAGTGGTGAGACACTGGAACAAGTTGCCCAGAGTGGTGGTAGATGCCTCATTCCTGGAAACACTCAAGGTCAGGTTGAATGGGGCTCTGAGTAACCTGAGGTAGTTGAAGATGCCCCTGATTGTTGCAGAGGGGTTGGACTAGATGACCTTTAAGTATCCTTCCCAACCCAAACCATTCTATGATTCTACTATAAAAAAAACCCCTTGGTTTGTCAGCCTGAAGTGCCAGCTTTGCCTTGGATCACGCTGACCTCCAGCTCTGTCCTCCTGAACTCTTCAGCATCTCACAGGAGCTTTAGCTCCAGCTGTTGTTGCCTGACTTACAAAAGCTTTATGCTACCCACAGCCTCTCCTTTGAGTGAAGCAATCCCCAGAGGGATTACACTAACTGTATTAGGTAACTTTAGAAAAATGTATGCAGCACATATACATATATCCATAGCTAACCCGTGCATGCTATGAACACTGGTATTCTAAACCTCCCCCCACTATAAAACTAGCAATACTCATAAAATAAGGGTTATTAAAAAGACCCTATACTGATATAATTTGCTATTTTAACATGTATTTTCCTAGTAAACCAGAAAAGAAACATGACTTTCGAATGCTGGAGAGAATCACAATGACATATCAGAATCACCACTTTTAATTTATCGCTTTCGGGTGGAGATACAGGAAATATTTCAAGTAATATTTTTAAACTAACACAACTCTACTTGTAACAGATCAACTGTACAAACCATCTATAATGTAATGAGAAGATTTTGGTTTAAATGAGCTGCAGAAGCTCAGGTTTTCATTTCTAAGTAATGCACACATCCTAATCCATGATAATAAAGCTTTATGAATCACATTCCTCTTTCTTTTTGCATATATATACGAACACATACAAATGCATACATACAAATGCAGAAGACATACTGCATGCATATGATATGTTATTTGTGCAAAGAAACAGCCCTAAGGCCTACATTAGCAAATTGTATCCTCATTCTATATACCTCAGAGCATAAATAATACAACCACCTCTTTCTCCAACAAAAAAAAATGGTTGCAAAAGACTGTGTTAAATTTGCTTTCACTCCCACATATCAATATGTGGTATAGTTCCTTCCTTAAACCCACAGCAGTTTTTATGAATTATTAACTAACTCAGCAAGCCTGCTGGACACTGTAACATGACTATAATTGGTGTAGAACACTAAGAAATTGTGTCAATACTTTTAAAGGAGAAGAAAGTGCTATCTTTACTAAAGCACTCGTGCTAATATTTAATTAAAGGCTTTGAATACAAACAGAATTTCTGATAAAATGCAGAACAAAGGCATATTTCTGGTCACAAAAGTATAATTTCCATGTAAAATTAAGCAGTAAGGAGAATGACACAAGATAAAGAATTAAAAAGAAACTGAACTGCAAACTCAATTAATGAATAGTTTTAATTTTTTTCTGTCTTCCAAAACTGAGAGTTGCAGCTTTATTCTTGATAACTCTTAGGCAGATGATATTTTCCTTTTAACTCTCAGGCACATTGCAATGATGCATAGAAAAGAATATTGAGCAGAAACACAATGTATGGAACAAAGATTTCAGTGCAACGATTAAACCTCATGACTCCTGCAGATTTTATGAAATACAGATGACCTCAGGAATTTTAAACTGCTATAGCAACCAACTTTCTTCTGTAGAAGAAGAACTGCCTTTTTGCGTATTGCTTTCTGAGTAACAGACCTGCTGAAAAGCTGAAGTCATCATCAGAAAATTGGTAAGCTGTATGATATGACAAGACCTTTGGCTCTCCTGGAGTCTTGTTTGATTCATAAGCTGAACAAATTTAGTTTTAACTAAGCCTCCAACCAAGCTGAATTTTACTTTGTTTAACAATATAGACAGTGGGCTGCAGGGATTTTGCTTTGTACAGTAAGTAAAATACAATAAGTTTTAGTCTGCATGAAAAGGCATAAGAACTAACAGAACAATTAACATTTCAGCACACACTGTGTAAGAAATATGCCTTTAGGGTAGTGGAGGTTGATGGCAATCTGGGCTTATCTCTGTAAAATCTGTTTTGGTGTTTGCAGTCTCTATTTTGATATTTCTTACTTCTTGGTTTCCCAGAACCAGTTTCTCTTGGTTTCTCAGATGAAGACAAAATACCACTAAGACCAACATACTTTGGAAGTCACCTGCTGTGAAATACACGTGATCCATCTTTCCCTTATTGCTGTTGCTACTTCCAGGAGGTCTGTGAAGACCTGAATGTTTCAAGTCAAGCAAAAAGGCAAACTGAGAATGGTATCTTTGGGGAAAAGCCTAATAAAAAGCTAAAGTGGAAGCTAAAATGCTCAATTACACTATTTTTCATGTGTTACTTGTAATAAACTACAGATGATCAATTGTCGCATCAAAAATCAAACCAGAAAGAGCTGATTAATAAATCCCACAAAATCTACTGCATTAAGCTGCCTTTTCAAGCATTCAGTATTTTTTAAAGGTGAATTTATTTTTAGCCCCTTTTATTTTCTACTAGTTTTTGTCTCAGATCCTTTGTTTAATGAGAAACTGGTTTTGTTCTTTGACCTTCCACTATAACCCAGAGTCATCCCAATCAGTGGTAATATTTAACTGAAGAATCTCACTTTGGGGATTGATGAGTCAGAATATGTAAAACTGTTCTGCTTCGCTTTTAACTAACCTTCTGATTGGGCATATCAGATCAAGTTAGATATAGATACGCAATCCCTTGGCAATTCTGGGAGTCCTTCTTGGGTGTACTATTGCTAAATTAAAAATATGATCTAATTCTGTTTTCTAGACCATCAACCAACACAGAAGTCCCTCGAACATTTCTATTCCAATTACATTATACTATCAACTGCTAAGAGAGACTATGAGTCACACAATTATTCTTATTGGAGGGAAGCAGGAAAGAGAAAGGACTTGCTAATGACAGTCTTAAGCCTTTTGATCTTATTTCTCAATATTTTTGAAAAAGCTTCCAAAAATGATTAGGCCTTGCCAAAACAAAGAGAGAGACATAAAAATTTAAAGTCAACTGCACCAAGAGCCAAATCCAATTTTCTTACAACACAATTAAGTCTAAACATCTTTGAATCAAAAAGAAGTTTGGAATGAGAGAGTTTTATCAGACTAGTATTCAGCCAGCTACTTCTTATTTGTACTATTTGTGTGATTTTCTAGCTCCACAGGCAAACTACAAGTTACTGGTGTCAAGTACTGTCACCCCCATATTTCTTTGGCTGACTGACAGTCAACACTGCTGTCAGAGCAATGAAGTACAGAAGCATAGATATAGTCTTGGAAGTAAATGGGATTATGATACTGAAACCTAACTCTGAGAATCAGGAAGTCAGAAAGACACTATATCAACATACCAAAGAGCCAGAGAAAGGTCTTCCCATTTTCAGGAACTCCTGAGTCAGCTTTCCATTATACAATTCAATAAAATTATACCATTATACCAATGGATCATAAGGTACCAAAACCTCTACATGAAATTTTGCTCTGAGTAGGGTTTTACCCAGTCACTCTCCTTATCTCCTTCTCACCCCAGCGAGTGCTGCTTTCATCTTGATCTAGAAAAAAAGTGCTCCCTTAACTACAGGAACAGTACTATACCACCACTTGACATGCCAGCTTGTCCTGGTTTAAGTCCAGTCGGCAACCCAGAACCACGCAGCCACTCTCTCACTCCCCCCCCTTCCTCCCCCCACTCCCGGAGGGATGGAGAGGAGAATGAAAAGAATGTAACTCCCATGGGTTGAGATAAGAGCAGTCCAGTAACTAAGGTATAACACAAATCACTGCTGCTACCACCAATAACAATAATGATAAAGGAAATAACACGGGAAGAGAATACAACTGCTCACCAGCCGCTGACTGATACCCAGCCTGACCAAGCAGTGATCTAGCCCTTCCGGGTAACTGCCCCCAGTTTATATAGTGGTCATGACGTGCTGTGGTATGGAATACCTCTTTGGCTAGTTTGGGTCAGATGTCCTGTCTCTGCTTCCTCCCAGCTTCCCCTCCGCCCTGGCAGAGCATGAGACTCAGAAAGTCCTTGGTCAGAGTAAACATTACTGAGCAACCACTAAAAACATCGGTGTTATCAGCACTATTCCCAGCCTGAAAGTCAAAACCACAGCACTGCACCAGCTACTAAGAAGGAGAAAAATGACTGCTACTGCTGAACGCAGGGCACAGCTGTACTCAGTATTGAAGAAGCTCAGTGAGGACTTAAGACCTCAATTCATTCATATTTTCCAATTACATGGTTCAAGATTTTTTAAAAGCTATTCATTTTTGATTTTTTAAAATCCTCCATTCTCACTGTGCTACAAAAAAAAAAAAAAAAAAAAAAAAAAAAAGCACAGCCAACACACAGTTACACTAGCTTTATGTTCTCCAATTTGACATTTTTTTAAATGCACAAACCCCGTCAAATATAGACACTGCCAGGAGCTTCTGCAGAACTAACAGTTTAAAACTAAAAGTATTTCAGATTCATGGAACTATACAAGACTTTGCAAATTGGACACAGGTTTTTCACTCTTCTCTCTCAACAGTTTAAATTACCTTTTACATTTCCTATGAGCACTGGTGCATATAAAACTGCCACCCTCAAAACATCATTCCTTAAAAACAGGAGATTAAAAACCTTTTGCCTTTCCTTGACACAAGGTGCCTGTAGCAGACGTAATCCTCCAAGGGTAAACTTACAAAACCTTAAAAATATCATGCTTGCCTTCCAGGTCTTAACATCATCTTTGCTGTCTGTCTATCAAAATACAGCATTTAGTTGTAATTCATAGTAACTATGAGCCTTTTTCTTGATACTGCCATCTACCTTTTAGTTTTTTAAAGAAGTATTTCTCAGTCATCCTGAAGCTATTTAAGCAGCAGATAAAAACAGTTAATTTTTGTGATCCAAATGTCCAGCACTGCCTCAAGATAAAAGGGAATGTTGATGTTACCACTGTCCATGCTCTTTGTAACACAAGTCTTCACAAAGTATCACAGACCTTACACCATGCAACTACCGCATCACAAAAATGGCTATGCTCTCCATTATAGTAGCTCCATAAGCTGATGTGTACGTGCTGAATCAGTCAACAATCGACTGGAAGGATGAGGAAGTTGTAAATTTCCCAGTGAGGGCAACCACACACTTCTGGAAGGACAGAGCTGCTTTGTGAGTTCTATGCATGCAGTGGTGAAGGCATCCCTGTCATACTTCACAGTCATTCCTTACTGGCAGCCCCAAATGCACAGCACAATCCCCTCCTGTCAGCTCATACTGCTTCTCCAAGCCCAGAAACTATTCTGCACAGACTGGCACTTTCCTAGCAAGCTCCTGAACCTGTCTCTGTCTTGCCTTCCTCCCTGTTTTCTGCTTTCTGCTGATTAATCTGTTCCATATCACAATGTTTGTCTCGTATAACTCTAGCTGTCCTGTAATAACGTCCTCAAGGCATCCACACAAGCCACAGGATATTCAAGTACCAACAGCACAATGTGGAGGTCTGTCTTGTTCAACATATCTTTTATGATTTGGAAATGTCATCCCAAAGAAACAGATAATGCTGTCAGGAGAGAGAAACCATGAGTTTTCTGAAGCTTGACACCTCTTCTCTAATGCTCCCCACACCAAACACAGAACATGAGATTTTTAGATACCTTCTGTCACATATTCCAACGGGAAGTTATCCTTTGGTGCACGGGACTCGCAGCAACAGCACGAAGGATAAACGTCTATTGCTGATAGTGCAATATAGAAGAAATACATCACCTGGAAGGGTTAATTCATAATAAACTCAAAGCTGGGTGTTTATTTGTATGACTTCACATGGAAACAATATTTTGAAACATTCACATCAGTGCATCTGGCTTCAAAATAAAGCCTCCATGCAGACAAGCCAACGCTTTTGTTTAGTTGTATGAGAAGAAGGAACTCTGCTTGTCAGAACAAGCTAATGAGAGCAAGGTTTGCTAGCTCACATCTGAAGAACTGTACCTACTGAAGGTACAGTTGCTTGTGTTTTGGGCACAGCTGTTGCACATGCCTGGCCATTCTCTTGCATTCAGTTATCATAAAGCAACTTGTCACAGAAGCGTTGACCTGAAATTCATCATGGCTGCCTCTTTTTTCTAGAGGGTAACAGAGTAAGATGATGACACATTTCAACTAGATGACATATCAAGCTTTGGAATTTCAAAAAGACCCTAGACTTGCTAACTCTAGGAGGCACGCACCATGATGAACGTGAAAAGATACTTACTAAAATTAAGTTCTCAGCATTCCAAATATTTGAATTATTGAGCTCAAACCTGTCTAAACTGTATCAGCCAACTTTCTTCTAAGAACAGAGAAATGATATGAGACTGCACGCTTTCACAGATATAACAGATTCAAAAGTGAATCATTTCCATAGTTGGTATTCATTTTACAATAACAAGTAATGTGTCTATACAGCTTTCAACTCTGCTTAACCTTAAGAGTCTTCAAAGAGGTGGGAAAGCTTTTGTGAAAACGTATTACAGATTAATAATTAAAATTAGCTCTCAATATATTAGCTCAAGTACCAGAAGCATCTCAACACAGCAGCCAAGAAACTGGAACTGTGCAAAGAAGACAATACTTAAATCTGTGCTCTCAGTTTGCAGCAGCTGATTTAAAGTACTTAAGTTATCTCTGTATTATATTGCAGAAACATCTCAAAAGGTAGAAGATATACATCTAACAGCATCCGTCAGGTCAGATAGGAAGTTCTCATACCCTGATTCCCAGCTCTGTGCTTGGGCCAGCTGATCAGAAGTAGCTAATTAAATGCCCTGACAGAAAGCTTATCTCCACTAATGTCACTTCTAAAACTCCTACAGATAATTTGGTTCAACATTTTGTCCCCCTATTCAGTATTATGTATCTAAAACCCCAAACACTAGTAATTCATAGATCAAGGTTTGAAACAAGATGGTTACAGCCTCTAGATTTATATGCTGACCTGCGAGTATAATGGAGTATCTTCAGATTAAAAAGTCTGCATAACTGCTTTTTCAGGAAAAGCACATTTCAAGATTCTTGGTTGCTAAGCAGTATCATAACTGCTAGCTTAATATGCTTAATTTTTTCTCTATGATATTGATGAAGAAAGAATATCTTTAAGTCCACCAAAATTGCTTGATCCAATGTATGAACAGTCTAAGATCACAGACAGAAATTACACTTAAAAAATGGTATCTTAAGCTACTGGGAGAAGATGATAGGCACTGCCACTGAGCTCCCTTTTGCACTTGCATTTAGCTATGATGACGCAGAGAAGGCAACCTGATCCCTGAAACACATGGAGAAAAATGGCAGTGACAGAATCCTCATCCACTACAAGATGATGGTGAGAAGGGTCAGTATTGATTAAATGCATGTTAGTACTTAACACGCAGCCTGAAATCCTGGAGAGTTCCTTCTCTCCAGTCTTATGGTAATACAAAATGTAAACAAATTCTACTGCAGAATTGGAAGAATCCTCCAGATCCTCTTGATGAAAACTTCCTCTGACACTAACTTGCCAAAGCAAGAGTTACTTCAGAAAGTTTTTTGAGTCATTTTTCTGAAATAGAAAATCGAGCTGAGCCAACAACAAAGAAAAGCCCTTAATGAATTTCACCTTTTTCATTTCTCACTTTGCAATTAAAGTCTTTTAGTGGAATTCCACAGGACATCAAATGCTAATTTACTGCTGTTACAGTTTCAATGAATGAATTAATCTAGCTTAATTTAGCAACCTAGAAGTCAGCTTTCTATTCTAAGAGAGCTTTATGTGCTCTTTCTTTAGTTAATGTATAAATAAGCTTTCTGCAACAGGCGAGTTTATTCCAAAACAAGTATCTTGGATGGATCACCCTCTTCAGATGCCTTCTCTCTTCACAGGCTGCCTGCATAACCATTTACTTGAAGTATGAAAAAAATACCACTACTGTCTCCTACTCAGAGTCCGCATTATGTGGCAAGCTGTACATCTTACCACTTAAGTGGCAATTTCACTCAAGTATCTTACTAAATAAAAAGGCATTTCATTTATGTTGCAATGCTTATAGACTAATGCATACTCAGGACAATCTAAGATGATCAAGTAAGCCATTCATGCTGTAGGAATTATCTATAAATATATTATAATGTATATTATTTATTAGATATATTTCATCAAGTGTTTTAAAAGATGGTTTGGTTCATTAAACTGATTCTTAAAAAGATACAAATTTATCATTAGCCAATGATCATGAAATGCACCTCTGAACAACAAATTAATTGTTACAGTACATTAATACGCCTTCTAATATATTAGTTTTGCATTGTTGCTCACCTTAAATATGCAAAAATTGCTGCATTGTGCAATGACCTCAATGTTATATCAAAGTACTTATTGTTAAGTATATGTGCAAAACTTCAAGTTATCACAGTATCACAGTATGTTAGAGATTGGAAGGGACCTCAAAAGATCATCTAGTCCAATCCCCCTGCCAGAGCAGGAACACCTAGATAAGGTTACAAAGAATATAGAATAACTTGAATAAAATAAAACCAACATAAGTAGCTCCTGCTATAATTTTGAACTGACTGCACTTCAAATACATCTTCCTTCTTTAGCATTCTGTTCACTTGTTCCTTGCCTGGACTGTAACCATACATCTAGAATACTGGGCTTGTTTCTTCCTCTTTTTTCAAACTTCAATAACTTTCTGTCTTGAATGGAACACATCTAGATTGCAGACCTAAGTGATGCTCATAAAGGTGACCTCTCTTTGTATGGGAAACCATAAACATGACTTCTGGATTTCTGCTTGAAAATAGCTCAGACCATAATATGGTGTAAAAGCCATTGAACATTACCTGGAAATAATGAGTCCTTATGTATTTTGTCTGCAAATCATACAATATTCATATTTCTGCAATCTTAGCTTTCAAAGGACAACTTGAACACTAATTAAATGTTGCCAATAAAGCAGAGGCAAAAGAATTAGGTGATGAGAATGGCCTGCAGGGGATATTTATAATGAATACCCCAAGTAATCTCCAGACCTGCGACCTGCTAGGATACAGCAGTATCCCTCAATTCTCAAAAACAAACCAGAAGCTTTCACCAGGTTCCTGCTCAGTACCCCCTAGAGTCAGCAGAGGTGGCTTTAATACAATTTTCTACTTAAGGAAGCTTATTTTCAGTAATGAATATTTAGAAAGCACACACATAATTAAAATATTAAAATGCAACAGAGACAATGTGAAAATTTCTGTATTATGTGCTCTTTTTATCTCCTTGCATTTTCCTCTAGCAAAACTGTTACACAAAAGGGACTTTCTAAAATACTGGTCTATTTATTTCTAATCCTATAGGAATAGAAGGTACATAATGAATTTGGAGCTGACAGTAAAAGGGCTGAAGAAAAACAAGTGATCTGAAATAAATTGCATCAACTTAATTTGTGGAAAAATTAAAAATAAAACAGATTTATTGCTTAGGCATATGCTTTTTCCTAATGAAAAAAGATTTAATTGACATATTTCAGATACTCTTCTTGGTGGACATTCTGAATCTTTTTTTTTATTTTTTGGATTTAATGTAGACCATTGCAGAAATTCTCTTTTCCATGTTCTTTTCCTTCAATAGCATAACTCTTTTCATAAATAAATGTCCTGACAATATTTTCTGGGAAAGCAATCAAATATTTCATTACACTGAAAATGCTGTTTAACATTCAAGGTTGACCTAGCATCTAACATTTCTGTATACTTTTGCTTGGAAGTTTTGAGTCTTGCTAAGCTTGTTAAAGCATGATGCTCATCTGGTTACAAAATCTGCTTCTTTTTTCCTCATGGAGTTCTCGTTTTTCTGTTCAGCATACTGTGATCTTTATGTCTTTATTTTGAAAGAGGAGTAATTTTTTCCACACTCTGCAATTATAGACAAATAATTTCTTGACTTTAGAAAAAGGTTTGAGGGAAAGATGCATAAAAATAGGCACTGAATTTCACACCACTAATATAAAATATACCTTGTAATTCCTAATCAGTATGAGACTATGCAGTCACAGAAAAAATGTGGTGTCAGAATATCAATTTTCATTAATGTGTTGCAGTGACCACAAGATGGTCCTGAGGGACAGGAGGAAGAGGAGTCCAAGCTAAAGAGCAGACTTCGTGTTGTCCAGGGCACTGGCAGCCAGGTTCCTGTGGGATACTGCTCTGAAAAGCCAGAGCCCAGCAGAGTTGAGTGATCTTCATGGAGAGCCTCTTCCAAGTGCCAGAACAGCCTATTCCAATCCTCAATGAAGCAGGCAGGCACAGCAGAATAGTAGCATGACTCCACAGGGAACATCCGACCAAGACCCAGTGCAAAACAGAAGCCAACCAGACATGGAAACAGAGAGTTTACCCAGGAAAAAAAGAGAATCCCTACCTGGCCAGGCAGGGTTGGAGTTTACAAAGTTCACCTGGCACTGAAACTGGTACAGGATGCGAAGGGTAACAAGAAGGGCCTCTACAACTACATCAACAGTGAAAGCCAAGGGAAGTATGAATTCACTGTTAAAAGGGGTGGGCAACCAAATGAAGGGCACTGAAAAGGCCTCAAGTACCTCAACGTGCTGCTTTCTTGGTTTTGGTCTTTAGCGGCAAGATCTGCCACCCTGGTTGCTGAGTTTAGTGGCAGAATTTAGGGAACAGACAAAGTAGTCCCAGTAGTAGGCAAAGACTGAATGAGTGATTGCTTAGGCAAGAGGCCTAAGTCCATGGGCCCAGATGGTATGCATCTAGGGCAGCCACAAGAGTTGGCTCATGTCTTGTAAAAACTGTCGTCTATTATCTTTGAAAGATGCGAACTGAAACATCTGCCCAGTGTGGTTGTAAAATCCCCACCTTTGGAGATCCTAAAAACTTGATTTGACAAGTGCTTAGCAGCCACATCTAACTTTGACACTAGTTTGCTTTGAGCAAGAGGTTAGACTGAATGACCTCCAGAAATCCCATCTCAATTCTATCATTTTGTTATTATGCCTATTGCCTAACTCCTGCATCTAAAACGCATTCATTCGTGACTACAGATACACTGCTCCCAGCTGGAAAACATGATTTCAAAATATCTTCCCTGCACACTGAAAACTGAAAGCAAGCATTTTCAAAGTTGCAGATGTATGCATATGAAAACCTTCTATTATACAGAAGAGATTCATTATTTCATTGGTGTAAAGAACTTCCTCTGCTATGGTGTCAGGATTGTACAGTGACAGTGACTAATCATTCCAGGTGTCCCCACTAGCATGAAGAGAAAGCTCTTTATTTCAAATGCTGTAATATACAATCCCAATATGTTTCACTCTAGGTCCCATCAAAGAATGAGTCTCTGTCAAAATCCCAATGGCAGATAGATTTTGAAAGCAGAGGTAGAATTATAGTGTAAGAAAAGTGTCACCAAAATCTTCCCCTGGAATGCAACACCACTTAGTTTAAGACACTACCTACAGAGTCAACATAATTGGGAAGTGTGACATTCTTATTCAGTTTCTCATTTGAAGGCTGACAGAGAATCAGCCACGCAATAAATTCAGTTAGTTTCAAGCCTAATCAGTCTATTTACCTTGTTGTCATTGCTACATATTGCTGGCAGTAAAGAAATGAGAAAGAGATCCTAATTCTAATTACTTAAATATATATATATATGAAAGACGATTGAAATATGATCACTTTATGAAGAATCAAAGACATCAAAAATTAATTTAAGGCCCATTTGTGAAGCTTGTGCTGATGGCCAATACAGATTGTAGGACAGAAACTTATAAGGAACAGGACAGTTCATGCACTTCATTTGGTCATTGTGACAAAATGAAGTGCTGAAGTCCCCTCTTAATGTTCTGCATTTCTCTTAGTAGACTTACAGGTTAACACTCCTTTTTTTTTTTTTTTTTATTTTTTTTTTTTTTCTAAATCTGAAACCTGCTTAACTCAGATGAAGGAATCAGTGTTGCAGACATCTTTATACTATTTCTGTTTCTCCGTATGAATTTTGCTTAAATTTCCTTGATCCCCAGTAAACGAGCACACATTTGCTCAAATTGTGATCTGCAAGAGGAGTACAACTGTCATGGCACCTCCTGCCCAAATTTCTTGAAGCAAGTGTGACTTTCCAAAATTACATGGGTAACACAGCAGTGACAACTACCAGTTCTGAGGAGAGGTGCCTGCACAATTAAAACCTGAGTATCTCCCAGGAATCAATGAGACCCACCAATTCAGAGATTACACCAATGAGAAAGAAAAATACAGAAATAAAACTGGTGTGCAGCAACCAGGCTACTGGGATTTAAACCAAAGATTTTAATGTTTAATTTTTTTATTACTAATAATTTTTCTATGCAATGCACTAACATTTCTTTATACTCCAAATGCAAAACTTATTATATGAACCACACCACATCTTTTTCTACATCCTGAATATTTTTCAGTCCCTGTTCTTTATTTCCTTCTACATCCCATTACAAATATTGACATTTCAGCTTTCCTGCACTCTTCACAGTCAGTTTTCTGTCTTGTTTTCTGCCTCCTATCTACACATCCCTACCTACTCTTTTCACACAAATTGATCTACCTGAAATCCATCCCAAACTCTTTGAGCTTCCCTATATATTCCCATTTACATGCACCCATCTGCTCTTGAAAATCACCCCACCACATTTTCTTTCCTTTTTACATATGACAGACCTGCCTCAACTTTCTTCAGGTAAAAAAGGCAATAGAGCAATAATGACTCAAGCTGCCTTGCTCCAGGAATTATCTTTTCAACAACCCATACCAAAAATAAATACCAGGAGAACACTATTTCTCTTTTGATACCCAAGTACTTTGGAGCTGTTCCAGTATCATCTTATATTTTTTCAGTTACCCAGAGGACATTTAAAAGGACACTTCATTTAAATACTAAAATAGTTCACCATTCTTTATTATGACTAAACATTATTTTCTTTTTCCTCAGCCATGAGAAGGCAAGACTTGCTGTATTATCAAATGACTGCACGGCCAATAGGGCACTGGGTTCATGGTTTAAGTGACAGGACAGCAACTACCTGACAAGGTCGATGACTCTCTCCCTTGGAGCAGTGCTGACTGGCTCATCATTAATCATTATGATCTGATCCCCTGGTATAAGCTTTCCTTCAGAGGGACCGCCTGGAGACAAATATAAAAAAAAGCACAGGTTAGCAGACCATTGTAAATGCACTCTGTTGTTCACATACTATGAGTCTTTTCTTCTTCAAATAATTGCATGTTTAATACTAACACTATTTCTGGCATTACCAGTACTTCTTCACAAGGACAATCTTGAAAGCTAGTGAGCGTTTTTATTGAAGTTCCTCAAGTTAAGTTGCAAACCAGCATCTAGCCACCTAAACATAACAGCTTGATTTTCTGGATGGCCAAAAGGACCCATAAGAGGTGGCCTAATTCACCCTTTCAAGTGTGACCAATCACACCTTTCTCAATGTTTGTCTGATACACAAGTAAGACCACCCTAAGGATGACTCCTTTTCCCATAAAGAAATTATTTTGTTTAACTATTGTTAAGACCAGGATGTCTTTTTCTCTGGTGTCTGCATCAGATCTTCCCTGCTGCAACGTAGTTTCCTGTCCCAGGCAAAGTAACACTGGAGAACATCTTACATCTCTTTCCTACAAAACATCACTTACCTATTTGAAAGTCATTTGCAGTCTCTCCTTTGACTTCTCAGTTTTGGGCAAAACAAACCTGCTTTCTTTAATCTGAAGACAGTAAGTTTCTGTGCCTCTAGCCTCTGAGTCTCTTTTCCTCTGGATTCCTACCACTTGGTGAAATCCAAAAGCATTGCCACTTTCATTTAGACACAGATATTCAGCATTAGTCTGAGTAGACACACGTGTACATGTCTATGTGCTTTGGATTCTGACATTGCTGAAATGCATATTGAGTTTATGCTTTATTAAATGCACATAATACTTTACTTCTCAGCACGATTACGTGCCCAGAAGAGGGTGTGACATTGCAACTGCTAGTGAAAAGATGTATCCTCTCTGAACTCCACAATGATGATACACTAAAACCCCAGTAATATTACCAATATGAAAATAAAGTCCTAAAAGAAAGTGTTTCCATATCAAAACCAATTCATTTCATAACTAAGCTGATGCTCTTCCTTTCCTCTGTTTGGTTTGAAAACTTCACTTATATATATTCAGCATGAACGAATACAAATCCATGTAGGAGAATGTCGTCCTGAGTCCATTTTCCTCCACTTGGAACAGGATATAATATACACCTTTTCCAAACTGAACTTTAGCATTGAACTACATTAATAATGCTAACTTGGGAGAAAATAACTGTCTGGTTGTAATTCAAATATTAGTTACATTGCTTGGTTCATCTGAAAGCAATGAAAATATAACCAATGCACACATGTGGGTAAATGACATCAGAACTTCACAAAGTCAATTTTGCCTCTCCTCTGCTCTCTGTGGCTGGTCTGGAGGACATATTGAACAAGAGCAAAGTCAAATCTCTGTCCGAGGCTCCAAGACAATTTTACATAAGAGCTGAAGTTTCAAGCATAGAGAGCAGGAGGCTGCTAGTCAGACTGATGAGTCCCAGGTATGGTCACCCATAAGTTCAAAAATGCCACAAACCTCAATAATATTCACTCCATGTAAGGCAGTTAAGGATCTATTTTGACCTGGCTTTTTGCCACGTAGTTATACAGAAGTGTCCATTAAATAAATAATAATAAAAAAAAAACAAATACAAAAGCCAGCGATAACATCCTCTTTTTCATAAACGAATACTGCAGTTAGAACCAAGTATTACAGTGGAAACCTAGTTCTCCTTGTGAAGCTGATGATAAAAAGAACTCAAAATATGTAAGATTTAATCTCACAACTCAACATACCTCTCGAAAACACTGATTCAATGGCAATGAAGGTGACATCAAACCAATATAAATGTAGCAGGGGGAAGACCTTCTTTCCTTGAATGAAGTGGGTCAACTCTTTTCAGGCAAGCAAGAGCAACGGCTCAGAGTAATAACCTAAAACTGGCTTCTTGTTAACACATTTACATAATGTTCAAAAATGAGTGCAAGGAAGGAAACTACTGGGTAATACAAGATGCAAAAAACTACCTAGTATTTGTAACTACTTTGTCTGCCTGAATATTTTAACAGTACTCAAATTTGCAACTGTATTTCATCTCAGTCAGATTAAGTCTGAGTTTGCTTCTGTGGTCAGGTGGGGAAAACATACCTGGTGTTACTGAACGTACAACAACTGGCTTTTCACTACCAGCCACAAACCCAAATCCTAGCACAGGATCCCTCCTCATTTCCACTTTCCGAGGGGCTGGAGGGGTTATTTGGCAGCTCTCTATTCGAGGGTCTTCAAATGTGGCTGATTGTGTCATGTGACTGTGGAAAAAAAAAAAAAAAAGATGGAAAAAGGAAAAAAATCATTAAAACATGATTTTGTGGTATCTACTTGAGCCAAGCAATTTCTGCAAAGATATGAGATGAATACCTGAAATGTTCTCACTATAGGAACTAAAACATCAACTTAGTAATTTTCCGTTAGATTCTTTTCTACATGAAGTAATAATGCTCCTGGCAGGTCTCAAATACTGATCAATATTACCAGCCTATAAAGAGGTCTGTCTTTGACAGCATACATTTAATCATAACCCATATATGAAAGAAAAATAAGCCAACAATAAAACCTTTGTCATATGTACTTGAAGTTTTCATCCTTCATTTTTTGGAAGGGAAAAATAATAAAGTGATCTACTCATAATGTAAAACATAACAATTAGAGCCTGCCAGCCTCTTGTAAGAAGAGAGGACACACATTTAAATTTGGTTTTCTAAGATGCTGAGCAAGTTTCTGAGCTGAGTTCTCTCAAACAGACTACCAAAGGTACAGGTAACAGCTCTATATTTACTACTTGTGTAAACTCTGTGAAGTCACTGCAAACTGTTCCAGGGGAGGAAAAGAAGAAAAAAAAAAAAAGAAAAGATATTAAGAAAATATATTCAACAGCAATTACTGAAATACTTTCAGCTACAGTGCTATGATGATGCTTATTGTACCTAGAAGTAAAATTTCTCATAGCTGGAGGGAAAGACCTTGATTTTTCAAGCAGAAAATAAGAAAGGATGAAAACTATTCAGCATCACATATCCATGAAAGAGGTCATGGTTTAAAAACACAGAGACTTTTAAATTAACATTAATAAACATAGAAATGTGACTGATGCTGCATGCTGACTGAACTGGAACATTCTTTGTGTTTCCCACCTGATGACTGGAACTCCTCACTGAATCACAGCTACCAATTCTCAGTACTGATTATACAGAAAAACAGACCACTTCAGTGTCATACTGTTCCAAATGCCATTAATTGAACTCATGTCAGGTTGCCCAGAGAGGCTGTGGCTGCTGCATCCCTGGCAGTGTTCAAGGCCAGGTTGGACGGGGCTTTGAGCAGGAAGGTGCTTTATAATCTTACATATAAAGAGAATTAAGAGACATCCCATGCAACCAGAATTATTGCTCTCACCTCCTGTCCCTCTTCCACCTTCAAATACAATTCCCTGAAGGACTCCACACAGGCTGTCCATAAGGAAAAAGGCATCATTCAGAGATCTCTTTTCAGCATCAATGACATGCAAAAACTTCTCTGGTCTTTCCCCAACACATACGCCTCGAGCATGACATCAATTTCAATTCTCTCCACGGTCTGCTTCTATTACTGATACACAGAAAATCAGTAAAGTCTCAGTAAACTCTCAGTGGGAGCTTATTCCTGTGACTGGATTTTTCTTGAGCTTTTCTTCACAGAAACTCTCTATCCCTACCACTAGATTCTGTCTGCCTAAGAGTAACACGCTGCCTTTTTATGCATATGATCAGAGATAGCAGAAGCTACTTCCTTACAAAAATAAGGAAAAATTAAGATATTCTCTCTGCTTCTAGCATCTCTATTAGGTGAAGACAGCAAAGAAACTTTATTTTCTGTTACTAGGTAGAACTTCATATCTGATACTTAATTGTCCTCCTCCTCCTATTCCTCCAGTTCTTGTCAGTTAATTTAGGTAACTTTCTATTACATTTATTCGAAAGAAGTTTTAGAAAATCTAGAGAGTTTTATGCAGACTCTTTATGAAATCTATCTTCAAGACCTCCCAGACACCCTCTTCCCCATCAATTCCTATTTATGATTTGTCTTTCAAATGGGCTACGTTCTGAGGTGCCACTGGTATTCAAAAAACTATGTATCTATTTCAACACATGAATTTTGCTTTGGTAGAGAATATGCAACTCTACAGTTGTCACCCTTTTTAGGTGACAGCCTTACTAAAATTTCCACAAAGTTAAAATGTTCTGTTCAATCATTTCTTCCTAATAGGTGTTTCCATTTTTGTAACCAGGGCTCTAAAAGCTGACACTGTCTCCAAAGAGGAAATCCCATATTTACAAGCAACTTGAAAATACAGCTTTTGCCTTTGAAAACTACTTTCCTGCTCTCTTCAAGCACTTTGTGTAGTCTGGTTTGAAAACTAAATCATGCAGAAAAAAAACCAACAAAACAACCCCTGAAAAACCTCGCCAACAGGCTGTACTTCTGATAATAAAATCCAAGAGAAAACTCAGAGATTTGCTCAAAAGACCAGCTTTACTACCGGATGCCTCACTCCAGCCATTGCATCGGCTTGTACTGAGCAGCAGCACAGCATCAGTTATTCAAAGCCTAAGCAAGAGGATCAGCGAGGAGCCGTCCATCATGATTCTGAGAGGCACAGCAGGTTTTATTGATTTTTAAGGTTATCCACCTTCAAATACATCAACTAAAAAGACCCTTCATCTCATGCTTCCACAGCTTGCTACATCAGATATTCTTCTATCATTCAGTACGTTGGAAGTGTATTTCAAGAGAGCTGCAAGATATATGAATATGATCCCAGAAGAGATTACATGAATACTCAAAGTTTCGTGTGACGGTACATTGACAAACCTGCTTCCTCCTGTGGATAGTTCATTATTGAGATGCCAGTTGTAGTAGCATAGTTCAAGACAAATTTGAATTTTGCATTAATTGGAGGTATTTGATCTCCATGTCAGCTACGGAACTATTGATTACTGAAGAATATCTATGCTAAGAGTTCTAAAGCAGAATCTAATAACCTTGGACTTAAAATCTTACACAGAGCATCTCTTTAACAGTGAAACTTTCCTAAAAGAGTAGCTGCAACACTGCAAATTTCCCATTTCCAGTAAAAATGTGTTTAGATGGTACTATGCTTAGATCATAGTAAGCACAGTATCACCTGAAAAGAATCATATGGTACTAAAGATTTACTTTTCTGAAGGAAAAATAGAAGAAAAGGAAAAAGGCTGATTTTGAGCATCAACTGTTCTTTCCATATACACAAATGCAAGATGCCCTTAAATTGCCTTTTCAAAGACAGATTCTCGTCTCACCATTTTCAATGACTGACATGAGTCCCTGCTTCACACAAGGCTGTCTCCTCTGATGTACTCTTCTTGTGAGCAGTGGGCGACAGCTGCCATTATTAAAGAGAGTAATTCATAGAGAATTTCTTGAACAGAGATTTTATATACTAGCCTCTTCTGAGAGATAAACTGCCAGCTATGGAAAATCATAGCAGAAGTGTAATTCCAAGTACTGACTCTCGAAAGCTCTCTGTGGCAACTATACTCAAAAGAGAAGGTAACAGGCGAAACGAAAATAGTCATGTGAGTGTATATGCACCGACAAACAGAGCAGAATGGACGCATTGCAGGGTGGCATAAAATTCATGTGCACAGTCATCTACTAAGGGGACTATGGCAAGTGAAGGAGGAAGAAAATTAGGAAAGAAAGACACCTTGGGGAACACTGCTGAGCTGCGACAAAGCAGCCAGCACCTGCCAGCACAATTCAGCTACCCAGGACATTATGGGGAGCCTAATGTAGCAACTGAATACCTGAATTCATGCTCAGGGAAGTCAGAGGTATGATTTAAGGCTGGCACTTTGAATCTTCACATCATTAGATTCATAATGATTAACTTGGTAGCGCTTTCTAAGGAAACCTTCTTAGCGTTTTCCTCATTCAAATTACACACTGAATAACACATGTAATATCTAAACAAAGACTAATTAAAATGAGAGCTTGATTTAATAATGCCTATTAGTAGCTGAAAGCAAAGTATCTCAGTACAATGCTTTCTCAGCCTTCGGATTTTGACATGTCATTCCCTGGCACTTAGGGATTAGTGAGCTAATTCTGACAGTTTCGTCTAAGGCAGCTAAGAAACCCTGTCCTCAGCAGGCTGAAATTTGTTGTGCAGGAGTTTGCATTTTCACAGGAAAATGCTTAGGGGTCTAACTCTTCTAAGAAACTGAAACCTACTGCATGAATCCAGTAACGCTGGTTACAGTAAACATTATTTTGGAAATACTTCACAAAGGCACCCAACAACTTCAGCTGCATTCTGCAAAGACATCAAAAAACCAAAAAAAGAAGCAGAAAAGGTGATACCTCAAAGTTAGTTTAACACAGCTGCACACCCACACATGCAAAAACTACATAACCATAACTAAATGGGTCTTGCATTGTATCATGACAAGTGTGAAGACTGGCTGCACTGTGTTTCATTATGTATTTCCGTATTATAGCTTGTTTCTATTACTTCAAAGGTTAATACCAATTCTCAATTTTGAGGGTTTTATTCCTTAGCTTTTAAATAGTTGCAATGCCGCTGCTCTACAGATTGATTTAACCACAAAATAAACTCTGTTTTAACTTGAGACACAGCAGGTGTAATCCTGGTCAATGATGGAAAATAGTCTGTGGAAATGTCAAACCACTCATGGGTTGATGAGTGGAAGTGGCTGAGGAGGATGGAGACAGGGACTTTTTATCACAGGTTTAGTTCAGAAATAATAAAACCACTTCAAATCACTGAGCACTGTAAAAATCCTGTCTCGTTAATTCAGAGGAGGTGGAGGATCTGCTTTGTTGATTGCAATTGAGATTTTCAAAAAGACCTATGCAAGTTAAGGATGTCAAACAAAACTTCATGTATAATTGTCTAGCTGAATCCCTGAGACCATGAGCCTCCGCCCATCCACCCTGAAACTATGTCTTTGTTCATTCGGAGCCTCAGGTTATGTGCTCAAAATCTCCTTTGCAACTGGGAGTCATAAAAGCTACTGCAGCAACAAAAGAAAGTAAATTTGATTCTTGCTCAATCACCTGTCTTCAGGAATTAGCATTAAGTAAAATGACTTGAGACTTGAGACAATATTACAGAAACTGATAATAACATAAGGGAATTTTGTACTTTTCCCATTGATAATCTGCAAGAACTATCAAAACAACGACAGGAAACGGTTATCGGTGAGAACAAATACACAAACTCTGCAGAATGTGAAAAACTGATCTTCATTTATTTGTCTTAGCTAGTAGCTAAATATGAAAAGTAATTCCTTCCCTTCCCTTTCTGGCACCTCTCAGTATACCTCAAGTTAATTTATTTTCTCCTAGAAATCCCATAAGGATTAGTAAGAACTAGGACACAAGTGTCAAAATCATGCATCAACTGTATCTTTCTTCTACTTGGAAATGACATTTCAGGGAAGAGGTGCCCAAATAGTTATTACATTGCTAAGTAAAATTGCTGCTCCTACAGAGAATCTGGTGGCTTGACAAACAGTTTTTGCTCCATTTTGCAGAAAACTGGAGAGTTGCTTACAGCTTCAGAATACTTTTTCGGACATATTCAACAGACAAAAGTTTTATTTTCAGCTGTTCAAAGAAGAGTCAACTTTTAACACTTCAATAAAACATTCCCTGCACTTTCACTGTTTTCATGCAGGTAAGTGTACTGAGAGTTCAGTATCATAAGTACAAAATACAACTGGGAGGATGCATCACTTCCCCTCCTCCCCCCTTCATTCTTTCTAGGACTATATTTCTGCCCCAGTGTCAATTCTATTTTTTTCATTAGCTTCTTCAGCAGTTAAAACCTCTAAAGTCAGGTCATTTTATAGCACCCTAGAAAATGTTTGGCATATGCCATCTGGATGAACATATGGTAAAAATGTAATTAGAAGGAAAAAAGGTTTGCTGGTTTCAGAAGTTGGTGACAGCTTTTTTGATAAAATTGGATACAGGGAAATCTGACACGCAAAAAAATTTCAAAATCGACTCTTCCTCCACTGGTAGGCATGATGTGCAATCTAAAGCAAGACAAAGTGGAGCAAAATCACAGTGAATAAAACTGACATGAATACAAATTTAGAGGGATAAAAGGATTTATGCTCGGCTTCAGGCAGACACCGGGAAAAATACGCCAAAAACGTATTTTACAATGACAATTAGCACTCTCATATTGACAATATTACATGTGTAATATGTGAATGCTTCTGCATTCTGCATATCCTATATATGAATGCTATATACTTGGAAGAAAACAAACTTCTGTACTTAAATCCCACAAAGACATGGAAGTAAGCCTCAAGGCCCAGCTGCAGACTAGCAGTTGTTTGTTCCAAGGTTTGGGTCTACAGATTGCCAGAGAAATTCCCATTTATTTTCCTTTTCTCAGGATGGTGACAAGCATTTCTAGAGCTCTGTTCATGATGAACATTGAGTTTCCTGATGGCTATATTGGGATGGGACTTTTCAGGCACCAGCCAAATAGCAGAAATTGCACAGAAACATCTCAACAAAAATTGGCCACAGCAGAGAATGGGCCACAGAGGAACGAAAGATATGAAGGAACCCTGCAGAGAGGATTTATGAATATCATAAGATGACTTACAGAACAAAATAAAGGTCAAAAATGAAAACAAATACTCTTTTCAACACTTAAATATCTTGAAAAAAACTTGACACTGTAACACTTGACACCTTAATACTTGAGAAAAAAAATCTCAAAGGAGAACATCTCCCAAAAGAAGACAATGAGAGCTCCCAGCAACAGTGGCCACCTGAATGCTGGGATTTCCTCCCCTGTAAGCAGGGCATGATGCCAGCCTCTGCCTTCTTTACTGACTGAAATACACAGCCAACATTGGTGCGCCAACGATGAGTGTGTCTAAATTGCACCCATACACATATGGTACATAATGCACGCTGACAGCCCTCCCCCTTAATGTGTAATTATGCTGCTACACACCACAATGAACGGCATTTCTGCATCCAGTTTTTGTTCCAGCAATTTTTTCCTGACAGAGTGACACTAACTTTAGCAGCTATGCTTCTGGTTTCAAAGACTGAAGTGAGATTCAAAAGGGAATGAGATTCAGGAACCCACTCTGTAGGCTTGAGCATAACCAAATTAAGCTCACAAATTATTCAAGGGTACAAGATCGGGTGGAGAACAAATTGCATCCCACAAGCAATCCCAGGGCAAGCCCTGTGGGAGAGAGCAAGGCAGCAGAAATCACTGGGGCTCACATTAGCTGGTTATGCCAAGGGCCCCAAATGCACCAACTGGGCCTTGCCATTTCCTGGAACAGAGATTTAGGACCCCACTGGCATTTCCTTCCTTGAAGAAGGTTTTCATCAAGTCGGTTCTCACATATGCAGCAAGGGCTGGACGTGCAGCTCAGGGACACAGGATGTTTGGCCACCTGACTGGTCCAGGTCTTTCAAGAAGAAAACTGTGTGATATGTTTTTGCTAGAAATCAGAATTACTGGCTCTCCTCCAAGGCAGGAATGCCTTACATTTACTGAAGTATACTTTGCTTTTTACCCCACAAAATGCATTTTCATTATGTGATCTGAGCAACTCCATTTGGGATAGCAAACTACAATGAGGTCTTTAAAGATGAGCTGAAATGTAGCTTTTCATTATCTTCTATTTATGCATCAGTAAACCCTGTTGCAAGTAAAGACATAACAAGGGAGGGGAAAAAAAATATTTACTGAACTCCAAATATACAATAAATTCATTTGGGCTGAAAGTGTACTCTGGAAAACAGAACAAATAATTCCTATCCATCCTGCTTTTGAGAAGTTTCATGCTAACCCACATCAACAGCAATCTATCAGCTCCTGCCTAGCTGAGCTCTGCAGCAAACCACAGAGGAGCTACACTGAGGGCTACCAGTGTTTCCCATCTAGCAATGAAAAGGAGCTGCCATCTCCAACTCAACATAAGCTACTCGTCCAACTGAAATGTTAAATAAAGAAAGGAGGAGGAGAAGCATCATGGAAATAGCTTTTTAAGGTGCTGATTAGATTAAGAAAGCTCCTGATTAAAAAAAGCTGGTCTGGTGCAATTGCTCCAACATGCACTTGTCACTCTTTGTAAAAACTAAGTGTGTAACATAAGGTTGTAAGAGGACAGAATCCAGACTTAATGTGCCCATTGTAATCCACCAGTACAGCTGGGCTTGGCATGAACAAACAACTGGAATACCAAAGCTCCTGCCTCAGCATCTTTGCACCTGCCTGACTCCTGGTAGCTCAGTACAGTTATGAGCATATGGAGATAAGCACTTTCAACAGAAGTAAAACCTATTAATTTCTTCTTTGAACATAATCTTCCTCATTCCTTCATCAATTGAATGGATGAGCAGGTCACAGAAAGGGCTTTGAGTTATCTACTCATTTCCTTCCTTTTCACAGTTTACACTGGAGGGCTCCTGAACCAAAGACAGCCTTTCTGGTGGTACCCCATTTACTGCCTCTTCAGCAAAACATAGCCTTATTCAGATGGAAACTAAACATCAGCTGGAAGTAGTAATCAAGTGAAAGTAACAACATACAGGTTAGTAGATACAAGGTGGGTACTCAACACTGCAGCTGCTTAGTTCATGTACAATCACATATTTAAAGGTTCAGGGATATAAACTACAATATCATTGTGGTGGCTACCGTTCTCTGCACTTGGAAGCAGGTTGGAGAGCTGATTTCAGCAAAGGGAGACATGGCAACCCCATTAGAAATGTGAATTTCTCTGAGTTCAGGGGCACATGGAGAAACAATATCAATGTCAGTACAATAAGCTCTCTCCAGTTTCCCATGCTCAGCATGGATTCTCTACCCTGGAGACTCAGGCACAAGGAATCTTATAAAGTTGCTGTGCTTTTATAAAGAAGTCCAACTTCTGCACTGAAGCAATGAGTGCAAGGAAAGGCTTTTAATTCTCCACCTACAAGACAGAAGTGAATTTTTGTAAAGCAGAAACGATCTACAAGCAGCAAAGGTGTATAGAATGAATTTAAAACATTTTCATATTAACTCATAAAAGCCCCAAACTCAAGCCTTCACATTCTGTAACTCAGTCTTCACAGTCAGTCTTCAAAGTAAATCTTCTAATTCTGTAACACCTTTGGAGAAGGCTTCCAGGACAGACAGGAAAAAGAGAAAACATCTCTTTCTTTCCCCTTTCTTCTAACAATGTACAAATAGAGAGGATTACTTTTCTTGACTACTGATTTGGGAGTGTGCCATAATGACTCCTCAGCAAATGCAAAACAAGAGAGAGAACTTAATTGAAATAATCTAGAATGACAGATTGCACTGATGGGAAGCGAGGCTGCCAGATAGAGCTGTCATGGGAAAATTAAACTTGGCCTATAGAAAGGAGGAAAAAAAATCAGGTGTTTTTGATAATTTTTTAAATTTATTTTTCCTGATAGATTATTTGCTATAACTCAGCACAAGATGGCTGAATGATTTTTCTGGGCCTACTTTTTCATTTCAAAGGAAGCTGATAACCTTTCTAAGTGACAGCACTTCTAGTAACCACAGGGCATTTTATATCCCTTAAAAATAAAGCGTTTTGCTGATCATGTTTCAGCTTCATTATATCCAAGAAGCTTTTGCTAAAGCCTGTGGGTAATTTCTATTTACCTATTGCACTGGTTTGGGCTGGGATAGAGTTAATTTCCTTCATAGTAGCAAGTATGGGGTTATGTTTTGGATTTGGGCTGAAAACAGCATTAATAATTCAGGGATGTTTTGGGCTATTGCTGAGCAGTGCTCACACAGAGCCAAGGCCTTTTCTACTCCTCACACCACCCCACCAGCAAGTAGGCAGGGAGTTGGGATGTGACACAGCCGGGAGAGCTGACCCCAAATGACCCAAGGGATATCCCGTATCATACAATATCATACTCAGTATACAAAGCTGGGGGAAGAAGGAAAGGGGGATGTTCGAAGTGATGGTGTTTGGCTTCCCAAGTCACCATTATGCATGATGGAGCCCTGATTTACTGGAGATGGCTGAACACCTGCCTGCCCATGGGAAACAGTGAATGAATTCCTTGTTTTGCTTTGCTTGCAAGCATTTCCCCAACCCCCCCCCCCAAAAAAAAAAAAAAAGAAGGAAATTATAATGGAAGCTGTAGCCAGGCTGATCAACACAAAAAATTTCCCCTGTTCATCTGGAGAAAGCCCAATTCACTGTAAACAGAGAATAGAAGCTCTTAATAAGGCAGGCAAACTAAATGTTCTAGAACACACACCGTGGAATGAAGGTCATGGATTTTGGTGAAACACTGATTTCAAAGTGAAAGAAAGTGAAAGAAAATGCAATGTTAGCATCTCAGAAAAGAGAAGGGTGTATATCCAGGTGAAGCTGGGATGCTTTGTGCCAGGCAGTAGCTGAGTCAGTACAGTAGAATACCAAACACTGATCTATATGCAAAACATAGGAATTTATTGAGCCAGTTAATAATCAGCCAATGCCTAACACAACTTTAATAATAATATTAATGTACCAAATATTTACAAGACTCTTGATACATTTTAATATAAATAATAGAATTACAGAATCACAAGATGGTTTAGCTTGGAAGGGACCTTAAAGATCACTTAGTTCCAACCCCCTTGCCACAGGCAGGGACACCTTCCACCAGACCAGGTTGCTCAAAGACCCATCAAACTTGACTTGAACATTTCCAGGGATGGAGAAGCTTTTCTGGGCAACCTTTACCAGTGACTCAACACTCTTATAGGGAAGAATTTTTTCCTAATGTCTAATCTAAACCTCCTTTCTGTCAGTTTAAAGCCATTTCCCTTTGCCCTGTCAGTACACGTCCTTGTAAAAAGTCCTTCTCCAGATTTCTTGTAGGCCCCTTTAGGTACTAGAAAGTTCCTCTAAGGTGTCCTCGGAGCTTTCTCTTCCCCAGGCTGAACAACCCCAATTCTCTCAGCCTGTCTTCATAGGAGAGGTGCTCCAGCCCTCTGATCATCTTCGTGGTCCTCCTCTGAACTAATTCCAAGAGGTTCATAATATTTAGTATGCAAGCTGCCAACATAGCCGAACTTTTTGTTCACTTTAGATGAATAATTTTAGGTGAAGTTCCTGTGAAATTTAAGACATTGGGACTGTGCTCTTTTCCCACAGAGAAGAACAAAACTTTACGACTTCTAAAATAAAATGGGAAATGAATAGGCAGAGTGAGCTGTGTAACTCTCATCTACACAGCGACAGTTACAGATCAGTGCCTCATCAGCAGTGCAAAATGATAAAAGCAGAGAAAGAAGGTATTTGGAGACATTTTTTCTCTTTTTATACTGCATGTTTCTCTTCTAGTATTCTTCACCTATCACAAATACCTATTTGATTTTTAAGACAAATGTACGATTTTGAGAAAAATGTGACAAATGAGTGAAATAAGGAATTAAATGTCTTCTGCAATATCTGCAGAACATATTGCTTCATGATTTTATCTTTTTCCTATTGTAAATAATACAGAGTAGAGCTTTATAAGGTTCCTAAATAGGCATTTAATTTTGATGAGGCAGAAATATGAAGATTCTAGTACAGAATTTTTGCATTTTAAAAAGAGCACATAAAACTCAAGTTTAATTATCATCGTATAAAAATTGGCATAATCTTATGAAAAATGCAGTCTTTCTACATGTAATAAACTCCTAACAAAGAATGCAAGACAGTTAAGTGGCATAAATATGCTTAATGAGAGAACTTGCTAAAACTTAATTCTACTGACAGAAGATAAAAGTTCTACAAGCTGCACCTCTGAACCTTGATCAACATCTTAGAAACATTCATAAAAATAATGTGCAATTCTGCAAGGTCTTTAGAACTCATTGTTCCCTTTCATCTTCATCGAGAGCACCAAAACAGAGTTATTGTCACACACACAGAGAACACAACCATAGCCACTGCTACTAACACTTGCAACAGCTTCAGTGGTCTAGAAGAGCTCCCCCTCCTGTATATCAGGGAGAATTTGTCGTTAACTTCTATTATTTATCCTTAACTTCTATCAGACTTACTGCTTTCAGCTAATTCCAAACTAAATGATCCTGAGTCTGGAATTCAGAACAATACCACAGATAATTTGCTTTTTGCCTAAGCCGCAAACATATCACTTTCTTCTGAAATCTACAAGCTGATAAACCCTGCAAAGACCATTCTCATGAAAGACACAATTAAAGGCTGTCAAAGTTTCAGAACTGAAAAAGTACCAAAATTATTTTGGAATATTGATTTTTTTTTAATGATAAAACAACACCGGCACATTTCCAACATTAAATACAGTGCTGAAACAAATTATTTAGAGACTCAGACTTTCAGAAAATCAAGTACAATTACAATAAAATCTTGGTCACTGATACTACACTTTTCAGCTTACTGTAATACAAGATAGAAACTGTCATTTTTGTGTATATATACTGGTCATATTCACAGAACAGGCTAAACTTGAGGAAAATAAGTTCCAATGTTCTGAAATACGCTCATTTCTTACTTATCTTCTTAAGAACAAGGATGGATTTTGAGACATAAGCAGGAAATGTAAATTGGTTTAACTTGTAAGTGTTGGTTACCTTCAGGCTCAGGCTGCTCTGGAGTTACAGTTAAAATGAAGGAGTGTTATTTGGTAGCTGTACTATATTCAGCAAGACATTTTTTTGCAACATGCCTTCCCCTAAAAAAACCCCAAACAAACAAACCAACAACCAACAAACCCAAACCCATAAAAACCAGAAAATAACAGAGTTCTGAAATACACACTTGTTTAAACATCATTCATGATATGATCTCCCTACATAGCAGCAGTTAAATTTAAGTAAATACTATCCCCCCCCCCCGTTAAGCTGCAGTGCCTATCATCAAGATAAATCAATATTTTAGGAAAAGTTCCAGTGAAGAAGTCCCCAATTTATTATGTCTCAATTAAGCGAGCTGTTCTATAATAGCATTTTTATACTTCTTGGTCCAAAGCACTTTAATTTTCATATGAGATCACTGAAACATAGTGGCCTTTAAAACACAGGGCAGAATTTAAACTGCATGGCATAGTACATGGAAAAAAAAAAAAAAAAGAAGGAAACCTCTGCACAATTATATCAGTTAAACCCTCAACTCTTTGCAAAATATATTGTGGCCTCATTTTAGTGTCACACAAAACATAATGAACTTTGGTTTTAAATGTCTGCAGTTCCACCAAGGAATGAAAAGACAAGCCAAACCTGGTGACTTAGGTCTTAGCCTGGTGCTCCATGGAGAGCAGAGCCCTGTATTTTCATTTACAGAGCATATAAACTGACGTCAGAGCAGCCTAACACACTTTGGCTGTGTCGTGGTATAAGCCCACAAAACCTCAGCGCTGCACCAGCTACTAAGAAGGAGAAAAACTGACTGCTGCTGCTGCTGAATCCAGGACAGGCTGAAACGGGAGTCAGGCTCCCAGTATTTCCAAGCAGCTGTTTAAATCATGCGTAAACAGAAGAACTGCTCTGAGCCTGCAGTCTCTGATGGACCTTGCATTAAAGCATCTGTATGACCAGCAGCTCCAGGGCAAAGCTGACTCCGGACCACGACATAGAATCATGCAATGGTTTGGGGTGCAAATAACCTTAAAGATCATCCAGTTTCACCCCACCACCACCACAGGCAGGGACATCTCTCACTAGACTAGGTTGTTGAAAGCTCCATCAAACTTGGCCTTAAACACTGCCAGGGATGGGGTAACCACAGCTTCTCTGGGCAACCTGTGCCAGTGCCTCAATACCTTTTTAGCGAAGAATTTTTTCCTAATGTGTAATCTAAATCTTCCCTCTGTCAGTTAAAAGCCATTCACCCTTGTCTTGTCATGCATTCCCTTGTAAAAATTCCATCTCCATGCCCTATTTTCAGAGTGACCAGCCTGAGGTCATAATTCTTTCAGAGCACTCTGTGCCCTAAAACTTGGGGTATGTGTGGGGACTTACTAAGCCTCCAGCTCCCCTGCTCTGCCAGCAGTGACCACTGGCCAAACCTTTCCACCAAATCACATGGACTTCATGGTGGTCACTGCCTCCTTCAGCTGTGGTATGTTTTACACCACAAAGCTGGCAATGTACATATACACATGCATATACATCTTTGCTGGCATCTCCAGAAATTATGCACTTGGTCATGTGATAGCCTACAAGGTGAAAGAACATTTAGTAGACTGATTCTGAATAGAATAAGAGGTCAACATAAGTAGGAAGCTTCACTCCTTCACATCTTTAGTTACTCAGACAACCAACCTTTATATTTTCAGATCACATAAAGTCTATAAATGGAATAAATTGTCATCATTTATTCATATAGCATCTTTGTTTAACAAAATATGCAAATCAAACTGTTATTATTCCAGAAATCATGAACTCAGAAAGATTAATTAGAGATGTTTTACTCAGTTCTGACAAGCTGTTTAACTTCAAAAACCATATAATTCACATTTGGTGTCAGGAGAGAAAACATCTATCATATCTGGAAATAAAATTACTCTTTAAGTTTTGTTTTGAAATAGGAGTCATACATTCATACAGTTGGTTTAAAAGAACCGGAACTAAAAAAGGCAAAGCTCACTGTACTGATTTCTAAAGTTAATTAAAATATCTGACAGGAGAAAATAACAAGTCTTTTCCAGTGAGGAACAGGTAACCTGCTCATTGTTGTATCAAAATCTCCATACACATAAGGAACTCAAGTTGAAAAAAATCTAACATTTTTAATCAGATTCATATCTGTAGGAAAAATTTTTTCACTGAAAGGGTGATCAGGCACTGGAACAGGCTGTCCAGGGAAGTCACAGTCCCTGGAACGGTTCAAAAACTGTGTAGATGAGGCCCTTAGTGACATGGTTTAGTGGTGAACTTGGCAGTCCTGGGGTAATGGTCGAACTTGATGATCTTAAGGTCTTTTCCAACCTAGTTGTTTCTATGATCAGCAATTCAGGGAATATTATGTCTGACCATTATAGTTTTGCTGCAGGTGAAATAGTAGGGAAAGAAGATAATTCTGTGCTTTAGAAGAAGTTTCATTTAAGCTTCTATACCCCTTTCTCTGCAGAGGTATGCAGGTCATTCTATTGCCTGTTGTAGGAAGTGTGTATTTCTACATCCTGATTTTGTCCCCATTCAATCACATAAAGCATTAAAAAGCAGAATAAAAAGCACAAAAGAGAAAAAATTGCAACTGCAGAAAAAAAATAAACTGCAATAAATCTTTCTGTCATTCTTCTTCAATGAAATTTCTCCTCTTCTGTTCTCTTAAGGGAAAATGATAGGAAAAAGTAAACCACTTTTTAAATAAACTGTAAGTTTTTCTCTTTAAAATACAGGTAGATGCCTGGCAACAATTTAGAGTGCGCAGGTGTGAAAGAATCCCATCCTCATAAGAAGATAATACACTAGTACCATCCTGGGGAAAACAAACAAACAATGAAAACCTAACCACCAACCAAAGCACAGGCCATATATACAATCTTTGAAGAATGATGGGAGAGTTAAAAAAAAAAGAAAATAAGACAAGGAAAATGAGCATACCATATCCAGGGTGACTTTTTCACAGTCAAACCATGCAACAGAAGGAGAAATGGGAGGAAAGGAGAGTTGGTGGAGATGAAATCAGAGAAGCAGCCACTCATCAACAAACATCAATTCCTTCTAATTGTGTATGGCGTGGGAACAGTGTCACTACTGCCAAGAGGAAATTCACAGTCAAACTTCTGACATACTGGGTACACTCTACCCGTGACATTACTGACTCTCAGTACAGGAGAAATTATAAGGAAAAAAATCCAGAAACTTCCAGAACCTCCTTCCAGCCTCCTCCTGGAGACTGACAAAACCCCAACTTGTTCTCCTACCAGGATGCTTTCTTGCAGCTTAGTGCAAACATCAATCAACATTTACTTCCTTTCTGAGTCCACTGGCATCCTGATTTATAGTAATACATGTGTGAAACTCAGCCCAGGCAAGACAAAAGGTGGTGTTTGTGGGAAGCAGAAAAACATCAGGAGGCCTTGGCAACTGGTATTATCTCACTGTACATCAAACACTGCTGTACCTCCATTCCCTGTACTTCTGGTCACACTGAAAGGACTAAAACATAGATGAGGCACTGTAAACCCACAGTAAGGAGACCAAAGCACCTTCTAAATTTACATTATTCTAATTACTCCTGCAAAAACAAGCCCAGATACAGCCACTGTGTACAGACCCCAGCGTACAGGCACTGGCATCCTCTTTTCTCACAGCTATAATGGCTACACTGCTTGGGAAAGAGTAGAGCCTGGATTCTTGGAGGAAAAGCCATCACTAATCCAACCCTAAAGCTGTGTACATGTTGTCAGATGAAATAAAACATGAATATAAAATAAACGCTTTTTGTAAGAACAAAACCTGTCTCTTCCTCTTGGATCTCTTCATAGCTGCAATGAAGGGCAATCAGAAGACTAGGTATTCATTCCCATTTTGCATAGCTCTTGTGAAATTGCAGTGTAGCTTCCATATTGAACAGCTGGGTATAAACCTGCATTTTGTATTGTTAGGGTCAGATCAATCCCTTACACCAAAACAATCCAGTTGGGAAAATCTGCACATCCAGATCCTCTGCTGGGGCTTACTCTTCTTTGCCTTTGCATCTTCTTTTCTTTCTGGATCTTCAGACAAGACTACACTTCCAGTGTAATCCTTCAGAGAATTTTAGATCAGTTATGCTGGAAGTATTTAATTTGTTCTCTAAATGGTGATTCAGATTCTCTTTTACTGAAAGGTGCAAGGGGGAAGAAGGGAAAGGAAGTATGGCAGAATTAATTGCTTTCACTAGTGATAGGCTGCTACACTGGTTTGACCAGGCTCTTGGAGTTACAAAATATGGAGCGTCTGGGATTCAGAGCAGACAACTCTCTGCAGCAAAATTAGCTATTCATCTCCATTCTTCTGTATATAAACGAACAAACAAGTTACAGCCAAAGTGTCTGCCTGCACGGTCTGCTTAGTAATTCTGAATACAGTACTATCCAGTGCACAGACACGTGAAATTAATGTTGAAAATACCCTGGCAGTCAGTTATTATTACTGATAAATATTAAATTGGACAGCAGACTGTACTATAAAAACTGTGAAACTAAAGAAATAAAATGGCTGCCTTTTTAAGCCAGAAAGACATGTCCTTTAAAAGACGAAACCAGAATTCTTCAGTAGGTACAGATATGCAAATAGCCAAGGACTGATCAGAAGAAACTTCAAAGCAGAAGAGTCTACAAAGCAAGGAAATCCATCATATAAATCTGAATTTGTTTATAAAGCTTATCTTATGTAATTGTTGTATCATAGGGATGATGCTGGTGGGTCGATCTCAAAGCAACCTGGGCAGTATTTACTAAATAAAGTGCTTTCTTCCATTAAATATCACTCTACAGTGTAAAAAAAAAAAAAAAAAAGTAGTAATATTTGGGGGTTTTGCATGCTAGCAACTTTGTGTAAGTACACTGTGTGCTTGGACAGAAAACCAGCAAGGTTTGATACAGTACTTTGTCTTTCCTAATTCTGGATCAGGCTCTGAAAGCTCAACTTTGATACCAGTAAGTGCTAAGTGTTGCAATACACTTTTCCATGCCAAAAAAAGTGAAATCACAGACAAATGACCGAGGAAAGAAAATTACCTCCATCTCAAATTATTTATAGTCTTAAAAGAATACAGACAAGATTTATTCCATGGTATCCACAAAGGCAATAAACAGCAAGTGAAGATCCAACATGTTGCTCTCATCAACACCTGCTCCATACAAACTTCCACATTTCTCAATTATGCCATGATTAGATGGACTGTACTGCAGTGGTCCTGAGGAGGAAATGAACTCATGATTATGAGCTCAGAGCACCATGCCTGTGTTTAAATTCAGCTGTCCAGAGATGACAAAGTAGACAGCTCCCCTGAGGCTTGCCTTCATCAGTTTCAAGGCCTAGGTACAGCACAGCACAGACTGCACGTAGAGAGTCTAGTTTGAACCCACAGTGCAAGCTGTCATCCAAGCCTGAGCAGTAAGTCTGGTGTGGCAGGTATTTGATGTCTGTGGCTCTAGCAGCAAGTTTTCAGAGTCTTTTCAAATTAAGGCTGAGATATTACTGACTGGGAGTTAGGTCCTGAAGTTGTGGGGAAGCACATCCACCAAGGAAAAACTGTAAGACAAGCAGCTTCTGACTTGCCTCTGTATTCTACTAGTTGAAACCTGTAAAATTATTTTTTTATCTACCTGAATATAGTCCAGCAAAATAGATTCCTTGTCTAGTCATCTCCAGAAGCCAAGCTCAGCTGCCTGTCCCCTGAGAAAGCACATAGGAAACCAGACCTAAAGTCAAACAGCAATTGCCCAGTGCACTTCTGGGGAGCGCCCAGATCCTTATGAACAAACCTTTATATGGATGCTCTGTAAAGAATGACATTGCCTGTACTAAGATCACCACCCTCCAGTCAAGCTGTTGGTATACTGAAAGGCATGCTGCTTTACAGCAAGGCTGCACTGCGCCTATTTATTTAGGCAGGAATATTTCTTCTGTAAGAATGGCAGTAAATGAAAAGATAAACTTATTGGCATTAAAAAATACTTTGAATACCAGTTTGCCTAATGACAACTCATTAGAACAGTTTATGCAGCTAGAAAAACAGGCAAGCTTTTAACCAGAAAATCCTGTTGCCCAAAAGCACTTTTTTTTTCTTTTTTGTTGTTTTGGATTTTTTCCCAATCTACCTCTGTTATGCCAGTATAAGATACTATCTCTGCTAACAAGCACAGCTTCACTTCTATTTCTAGACCCATCATAGTTGCAAAAACACTACCAGCACAAATTTATTCACTGCTTCTCAGGGAGGGCTTTTCTGACTGATTGGTTTTAATGTACTGGATACAGAATAATATACTGGATATAAGCTTATCCTCCCTTATCTTAGATCAGATTAAGCCATAAATATGGGAACCTATCAGCTGGAAAGTATTGCTTTGCTGCTCTGTTCAGTAAGTCAGCTGCAGATTCTTGATAAATTATACATGGAAAGAAGATGGAGCTTTCGATACATCCCTCTGAAAGCTTTTGGGTGGAGGAAGATTCTACACCCCTTTGCTCTGAATCCCACAGTACTACAAATGATTTGCTTATTTTCACATATCAAAAGTGAAAAACACCACAACCTTGCTCAAATAATCACAAGCAGACAGCCATATTTTGGATCTCCTCTTTAATACAACTGATAGGTAACCAAAAGGCATTTTCTGCCTCAGTGACAAAGTTTAACTGCCACAGAAAAGTCCTGCTGATCTGCTCATGTTTATCAGAAGCATGGTATAACTAACTCATCACAAGACTAAATGCAGGGCCAACACATGCCTGCGTATCTTAGTGGAATTTCTAAGAGGCTTCTAAGCAACTTTAAAACAATAATTCATGATAACAATAAGGTGCCAAGCAGGATACAGTGGCACGTAAATAAAGCTCGAGAACAAACCTATTCACTCTCTTTCCTATTCAAAAGATAAATCTCTCCTTTAAGTATACCCTCCCCTGTGAGCACTGTTGCTCTTACCTGCCGAAACTTTCCATTGACAGGCGTCATCTCTGTGGCTGACCACAGCAGCTGTTGGCTGCCATGCAATTTTTAACTAATGCAAAGTCTCAAGCAGCTTTGAAATAACACTACACATCATACATTTTGGAGAATTCGATGACAACATAGTGTACCTTTACAAGTTTACACAGCATGTGTTTAAAGTATCCTTTATCAAGCCTTGAAAGCAAATAATTTCTTTAAGATGGGTTCTCTAGGAAACAGAAGCTCTCCTTTGGCAAAAAATAGCGTTAGCCAGCTGGATTACTGACAAAAATGGATATTCATATATAGTAAAAACTGAAAATTGAGTTACACTAAGACAGAAGTGTTCTCCATGCACTCCCTTGTTTTTCATTCCTCAGGTATTTCTCAACAGATAACCAGTCTTATTCTGGAAATAGACTAAAAGACTTCCAGTATCCCCCACATCCCTGTTATGTATTTCCAAATAATATGCAAGCAGTGTTGGCCTAGAACATTTCTGTCACTATAGCAATACTAATACATTAATTATGCCAGAGGCAGTTTCCTGGCACCAAGAACAAGTGGCACAGAACAGCCTGTGCCAACATCATTATTGCACTGTAGTTCTCACTGTAGTTCTCTTAACCTCCACGACACAAGGTACCATGCCCAAAAGCCTTGTGGGAAGAGACAACAGCATATGCCAAATCCCAACCTATGACCAGAATTTATTTGGGAAGTGTTAAGTGGCACATGCACAAGCATGTTGAGGAACATTCTACTAATTTAGCTGTATGGCCCTGTCAAGTTCTCGTCCCTGGAAATATCTTGTGAGACTGCGTAGTTTAGAGAGGCTACCAACTCAGTAGTGACTGGACTTTGTATTCACTGATCACAACCATCTGGATTCAGCCATTTTTCCATCCACTTCACTTGTCTAACCCTTACTTCATATTCTTGTCTATGAGGATGCTACGGGAGACTGTTAAAAGGCTCACTGAAGTTGATGTCAACAACATCCACTGCTCTCCCTTCATCCATCAAGCCAGTCTCACATAGTTTTAGAATGCTGTCATGCTGCATAGCATGATTTCCCCCTGTAAGCCCATGCAACTGATTCTCCATCACCGTCTTGTCTTTTGTGTGTACAAAAATAATTTCCATGATTAGTTGCTCCACCACCTTCCAAGGGATCAAAGTAAGGCTGACCAGCCTGGAGTTTCCCAGATCCTCCCTGCCCTGCTGGAAGACAGGAGTCATACTTGTTTTTCCCCACATCCATAAAAGCATCTCCTCTTGAGGGTTCATTGATCACCTGTGCCACAAAACCTTTGCTTTGTTTTGCACACCAGCAAGTATCAGGGTGGTTCACATCCCCCACGAGGACCAGTGTGTGTGAATGTGAGGCTACTTAACAGTTGTTTCATCTGCTTCTTCCTGATCAGGCGGCCTATAGTAGACTCACTACAGCATCTCCCATGTTGGTTTACCTACCAGTCCTAACCTACAAGCTCTAAGCTGGCTCTCTGCCCCCCAATCCCCACAGCAGAGCTCCCTTCTTCCTAGCTGCTGCTCCGCATAAAGGATGACCTCTCCTTCTCCTTGCCTTCCCAGTCTGCCCTTCCCAAAGAGCTTATATTCCTCCACTGCAGCACTCCAGTTGTGTGAGCTATCTCAACTTATCTCCATCACCCCAATGACGTTATAGTCCTGTACTGCACACAAGATACACACGTACATTCCTCCTGCTTGTTTCCCCTGCTATTGGAATTAGTGTGAGCACGTTTCAAAGAGGTACCGAAGTGTGCTGATTCCCCAGAAAGGGCGTAAGAAATTTCCACATAAGGGTTGTCCTGCAGACACTATTTTTTACACTCCTATGCACTTCAGGTGATTCTACTTAAACCTCGTGTTGCTGATTGCCATGGCCCTTCTGTTCCCATCACCCTGGGCCCCTGGCATACCTGCCACATCCACCACTTCAACTGTTGAGGAATCTCCCTTATCTTTTCTCCTTTAAGGTTTTCTTACCAGGCTGACCAGTCAAGTTTTCTTTGACTCTTTCCCTAAGCATCTGCTTCTAGATACTGTCCAGCATCAAGGTGCAAGGATATAGGCTGGACAGCCTTCTGATCTGAGCCAGCAAAGTTGTACTTACGGTCTCACTTCAATGCACAGGTAAGCATAATAAAGAAATTATTTTTTTTCCTAGGCAAAACCTAAAGCTTATATTGCATAAATCTCTTTCATACCAAATGAAAAAATGACTAATTTGTAACACCGATTCATTACTTTTCCCTATGCAGCTTTATTTATGTATATGCTAAACACAGGAGCAAGCAGATAAAGAATGCTCTCTGCTGTTCTATTAAATGCCTTTGAGCAATCTATAATGGAAACATAGAGATTTCATGCTTCTGCTCACAGGTGTTGGGTAATAAAATCACTGAGGTTAAATAAAAAAAATCTACTTGTTATTTCTAAATACAGCCTTGCTACAAATGCAAAGCATTAGTATATTATAATGTTTTCGTCTCTAACCTTAGATACACATTTTAAAAATAGCTTGTATTACTCTGAATATGCCAAATAACACAGCCTGAAGTACTTTTATAAAATAAACTGTTCATTTTATGCCAAGCAATGATTTGTAATAAGTTAGTTGTATAGCTAACTCCCTTAAAGAAAGGCCAGGTTTCTGCGTGAGTGTATGTATATATATATATATATATATACATAAATATATATATATATACATAAATATGTATATGTATGACTATGAATCAGATATGGGATATAAGACTTCATTTCCCAAACATCATATCCTTAAAGGAAAGACGTGATGCTGGCAACAAAAAGTTATGGTGTGTGTAAGCGATTAGCTATATACTTGGACCCAGAATCACAGAATCACAGAATCCCAAGGGTTGGAAGGGACCTCAAAAGATCATCTAGTCCAACCCCCCTGCAAGAGCAGGGTAACCTAGAGTACATCACACAGGAGCTTGTCCAGCCGGAGAATAGAAAAAAATAATATCTATTATCACTATTATTCGTGTTCACGTCAATTAAGATATGCTTCACCACAGGTCAAGATTTTTCAGATGCTTAGGGCTGAGTGTTTCTTTTCTCAGGATAAACACTAAACACGTCACACTTTCACAAGCTCTGAACCACGCTGTTCCAAGCTTTATAGGACATGCAAAATTTGTGGTTACTTTAAAAAAAAACCACTTATTGAATGTGAAAAATGATGACATAATAAAGTGTTTGGGGTAAAACTTATGCAACATTAATTTTGAAAAAATGTTTTGGGGGTAAAAGTGAACTAAATAATTGAGCTAGAGTCAATTTTGCATGAGAAATTAAAAACAAGATCTTTTAATGAAACTCAGTAGAAGGCTTATTAAAATAAACTATGGTGTGTTGCAAGGTAGTTAATTTTTATAACTTCGTTTTAATCATTTCAGACTCCTCTCTTCAGTCTAAAAGGTGGGGGTGTGTTACACTTCACTGAATGGAGAAATTATTATTAAATCTCCAAAAAGAGCTTTCAAATAAATATGAAGACCAAGTGCTTATTCTGTAGCACAGAAGGTTTCTCTAGAGGTGAGAACAGATCTTACTCCATTTTCACATTTGCTACATGTGCACAACACTGTTTTTTTCTTGATTTATCAGTATCCATAAAGAGTGACACAGCTGCTCTCTACTTTCTCATATTCCCCATGGGAGAGTACAAAACAGAGGATAACTAAGATGGAATCCCTCAGTTCCTCCATAAAACCAAAGTCCTGGAAAGCAATGAGCCAGTTGAGCTTTAACTGCTGTGGATTTTGGTACAGATTTTGATCTTGCTAAAGTGTTGCCCTGGGGATCAACAGGACAGGAGCTAAACACACAAGATCATCAGAGGAGAAAAGTATCTAGCACTCAGACTGGACTCACTCCTGCCCCGGAGCATCAGTCTCAGGACTGGAAAAAAACAGGTTTTCCTGAGCTTCCCAGGGTCTGAGCACCAAGCAATCTCCCACGGTAGTAGAGGAAGACTGACTGTTACCTGCTTAGCATAAGGCTGCATTGTAAAGTCCATCCTTAAGTCTCACCAAAACATTACCCACAGGCAAGCTGAAGTAAGATCAAATGACTCATCTGATGAGTATCATGGCTGGTCCCACCTCTGCTTTATCAAGCATTTCATTCCTGCTTACGCAACAGGAAGCTGTACCATCCTGACCTGGAATGCCAAATGCTGGGTGACCTTGCACAGGGAACAGGAATCGTGGGCTTACCTCACCAGGCAGAAAACAAAACTGGTCAACACGAAGGCATGAATCACCTTGAAAAGCAAACACCATTTCCAATATTCAGGCAGTTTTGTGAATTTAGCTCTGAATGGGCTATTTTGTCTAGAAGAAAGTGAATTTTGGAGTATTTATTTCAGTCAGGAAACAACCAGGAAAAGAAGAAACAGAAACACACATTATATTTTATTTAATCCAAAATAGCAACCAAGCTGAAAAACCAATTATTCACACAATATAGCTGCAAGTTCTCATAGAATCATAGGATCATTTAGGTTGGAGAAGACCTTTAAGATTATCCTGTATAATCTTAACCTAACACTGCCAATACCACCACTAAACCACATTCCTAAGCATCACATCTACGTGTCTTCTAAATACCTCCAGGGATGGTGACTCAATCACCTCCCTAGGTAGGCTGTTCTAATGCTGGGCAACTCTTTCAGTGGTTAAATGTTTCCTAATATCCAATCTAAACTGTCCCTGGCACAACTTGAGGCCGTTTCCTCTTGTCCTGTCACTTGTTACTTTGCAGACAAGATCAACACCCAGCTTGCTTCATCCTCCTTTCAGGTAGTTGTAGAGAGGGATAAGGTCCCCCCTCAGCCTCCTTTTCTCCAGGCTAAACGACCCCATTTCCCTCAGCCTTTCCTCATCACACTTGTGCTCTAGACTCTCCACCAGCTTCATTGCCCTTCTCTGGACCCTCTCCGGCACATCAGTATCTCTGTTACAGTGAGTGGCCCAGAACTGAACACAGGATTTGAGGTGTGGCCTCATCAGTGCTAGTACAGGGGGATGATCCCTTCCCTAGTCCTGCTGGCCACACTACTTCTGATACAGGCCAAGAGTACAAGATGAAGCCTCTTAACTGTAACAAAATTTGTGAGACTCTACCATGCAGAAAAGACTACTACATTGCTAGAGAGTATTCCCACCAGAAGGCAGGTCAGGCAAAAAAATCTGAGTCCATCATGAAGAACAACTATCTATAAAAGTAAGCACTTGAGTACTGAGCTGTGAGAAGCCTGAAACTGGTTTCTAGCCAGTGCGCCTGGGTGCCAGAGGAAGTCCAGCGGCTGCATTGCGGGGCACAGCACAGCACAAATTTAATCTGCCCAGCTTCACATCAGCCTGAACTTGGTGCTGCCATAGCAAGATTTGTACTGGTACCTGAACCAGCTCATTTAAGCTGACTGGGATACACTGACCACAGGATTCACAGCAACTATTGCTGTAACGGCAGTGCAGGAAGATCCCTGTTTTTCGACTAGGTCTTTTTAGGTCTTTTTTCTTCCTGAGTCACAACTGTGACCTTGATCCAGCAAAATGACCCCATAACACACGTAGCTAAGAGAAATGCATCAAGATCCCCATAATGAATTCAGCAGGCCTAATTAAGCAAAGTAGGTGCTCAATTATTTGTAGTTTGGCTTCTACTATGGGACTGACAGGACACCCATTCACATCCATAAACATTTAAATGTGGTTGATTGAAGAACAAAACCAGAGAGGGTTCAGGCAGCCAGTTTACCATTCACAAAAAACCCAAAACACACTTTGACTATTATCTCTGATTAAAAAGTAAAAATCAAAATGCTTCCGTGATAGCTATGGACAAACATCACAGCATCAAGCCCTTTTCTACACTTACTAAAACTAGGCAAGGATATTTTCAAGCTCAAGTGGCTAATGAAACAATGAAAGCACAGAGAAGGAAAGAGAAGTTAAAAAAATCAACTGTTCTAGGAGTCGTGAAACACTGCAATAATGCAACTCATGGGAGAGGCAATAAAGTAAAACAAGTGTTTTTGTGTCATCTCTGTTGGTGTAAATCAGCAGGACTTTACTGACATTAATGAACCTAAGCTGACTTACAGCAGAGAGTCTGTCTCTTTATTTGCTATGATGACGACTAATGTCTAAATTCCATAACAGATTTTATGCAATTAAAGGTCTATAATAACATACAACACAAATGTAGTCTGTGCAGCAGAGCTATACTCTTGTATTTATCTTGTGGCCTCATAGTGCCAGTGGCATTGGTATAGATAATTAAAATATTAATAACATCTCTGTGAAAGGTAGCAGCACAGCATGAAATGAATATCTTGGAGCTAACTACCAGCACCCACCTTTCAGGACAACAAAATACTATAATTTTATAAGACAAATTTTGATTCACTTATCAAGAGTTGCAAAATTTAAGTCATGACGTTCCTGAACTCTCCTAATGTTTTAATAATGTAGACTATATATCTGCTTATAGCACATGGTATGTGTTTTGGATAATTGACAATGTAAAATATTAACGCCTATGTTGCAGACCTAATGCTCTTATCCATCTGACAAGCACAAATACAGAGAACATACAAGCAAAGAATGTGTAATAAAACCATACAGCGTCCAGACCGATTTAAGGAAAGAAATTTTGCAGAACCATAGCAAGGATTACAGGTCATAACTGAATCATGAGTCAATGCCACTGTGCTACAAAAAAATTACAGATGTCATTTGTTACTTGCTCTGTCCTCTACCTTTCCACATCCCAACTCTTTATCAGATCAATTCTTTTCCACCTAATCCTCCTCCTCGCTTGTTTTCTGGTGACTGTCTTGTACTCAGGTAACCCAAGTGTTGCCATTTACACTAGTTCCTCCTCAAATTGTTTTGTCCCTACTCTTCCCTAGCTTCCTTGGCAGTTCTCTGTTCTGATGCCTAGCAGTCATTATTGGCGCACTTCTTTGTAGTCATGCAATTTTTTGGGTGCACTGCATGGATGCTCTTTTGGAGATTTTAGTTTCTGCATTCTACTCAGCATGGCAATTTCTAAAATTTTCAGGAGGCTCTTAACATTGGGGAACTTTGTTGCAACATCAGAAATTACTTCCCTGGCTGAAAGGTGATGTGTGGGTCATCTTAAAAACATCTGTCTCAAAGACTGGGAACCAAGCTTTGTCACGAACTTTGGCAAAACAGCTTCTATTTACCCAAGAAAGAGATGATGTTTCTCAAAATACCAATTAAGGTCTCAGAAAAGTGAGGGGAACAAAAAATTTCAGCTCAAAGAAAGCATAGTAAAATAGCTAAAAAGGGTCTGTAGATGCGAGGTATTCAACAGCCCTTGTAAATGGAATGAGACAAAGCAGAGCCTGGTAATTTCATTGTATTTTTTCTGAGATATTGCAACATGCATAAAGCAGTATATGTTTTCAGAAACATACACTTTCTAATCTGGCTTTGAAAGCCATCTTAATTTGCTGGCTTATATATATTAAAAATAATAAAAATATAATTATATATATAAAAATATAATTATTAAAAATAAATATATTAGAATTCATGAAGTACTGTTAGAAAGGATTCAAATACAATAGTTATAAAGCAAAATCAGAATTCAAACCTCACTGAAAAAAGGAGAACAAAACCTTTTTTCTAACTTATGAGATATTGTGACACCTTTTATTCCCAGAATTTGGAATTGACACCTCCTGGGGCTACACAGTAAACACATTAATTTCAGTTTTCATAATGGATCATTTTTAGTTTCTTTTTTTAATGGGCAAAGAGACTGTGGTTCAGCTAATTGACCATGAAAAACCACTGGGCATGTCAAGAGAAACAGCTGGCTGTTTCTGACACAGCAGTGTGAGAAGTGCCAGAAGTTACTGAGAGTATGGTAAGGGCTTGCTCGGTTTCATGGGCAGGTGAGGGGAGTCATGAGAAAGATAACCACGTTGGAGGAGAGCCCTGCTAGCCTTGGGGAACTGAACTCACAAGGCCAACTGTGCCAAGGGGATTGTATCAGTCTTACGTATAAGGCTAACAGTCTAGGTGATGGCATCAACACCAATTTAGCTGCAAATGTCATGGAAGTGTAATCATTGGGGAAAGGTAATCAGGGCTGCAACACTGGAGAAATGAAGGCCAAGAGTCTGATGTTGGGAAGACCATAGATGTGGATCAGCTACTAAAGGGAACCATTCAGAATGCCAATCATATGCTGGTCTGCATCAAAACAAGTGTGACCAGCAGGTTGAGGAAGGTGATCCTGCCCCTGTACTCTGCTCTCATGAGACTTCACCTGGAGTACTGTGTGCAGTTCTAGTGTCCCCAACATAAGACAACATGGAACTGTCGGAGCAAGTCCAGAGGAAGGCCACGAGGATGATCAGGGGGCTGGAGCACCTCCAGTATGAAGACAGGCTGAGAAAGTTGGGGTTGTTCAGCCTGGAGAAAAGAAGGCTGCATGGAGACCTCATAGGTCCCAATATCTGAAGGGGGACAACAAGTATGCCAGAGAGGGACTCTTCATCAGGAACTGTAGTGATAGGTCAAGGAGTAATGGGTTTAAACTTAAACAGGGAAGATTTAGGTTAGGTGTTAGGAACAAATTCTTTACTGTGAGGGTGGTGAGACACTGGAACAGGTTACCCAAAGAAGCTGTGAATGCTCTTCTATCCCTGGAAGCATTCAAGGCCAGGTTTGATGGGGCTTTGTGCAACCTGGTCTAGTGGAAGGTGTTCCTGCCCATGGCAAGAGGGGTTGGAACTGGATGATCTTAAGGCCTTTCCCAACCCTAACCATTGTATGATTTCCACACATATCTGGGAAGGTTGTGTGTGCATGCATATACATGACCCTACAGTAAGCAACCTGATCTGCTGATGCATAAGAACATGATCAAGTCATTTGTACTGGTCTTGTTTATGTGCGTGCTGTTTGTGTTGATGTGGTAAAGACACTGGTTGCCTGTACACGTGACTGTCTCTTGTGGTTGTCTGTGTCTGTACAGAGCATGTGTGTGTGCATGCATGTGCATGCATGTGCATGCAAGGGGACTGCATGCTCAGCTTCACGGTGAGCTGGACCTGGGGATCAGGAACTGCAGCAGCCTGGGATCAGCGTGGGAGGAATCTCCGTTGAACTACATGGCCACCGACTTATCCTCTCTTAAAGTATCTTCTGCAATTGACTAGCATTATTTCAGTTATGCTACTTTAATTGAAACAGTAACATATAAAGTGTTTGGGATAAGAGTGAAAGTGTCTAAGAACTCACAAAGAATATTAGTATTCTATACATTAGGATAAGGAGTTAGAGAAGACATTGGCCCAGTTGGTCTGGTGCAGCATGTGAAATATACACCAGAACATGCTGACCATACATAGCTTATCTTGCTTCAATACCATCACTTCCTTCACGCTACTTTACATCTACACTTCCTTGAAATACATTCTTAGAGCAGCTCTTCCTTGGTAGTTGTGGTAGGTACTGTAGGGCCTCTGCTGCAACATCATAAGTTGCTGGTGAGCCTGGTCATGGAAACCATTGTCTCTAACTGCCAAGAAAAGTATGCTATTGATACAGAACACTGAAAATAAAAGTCAGTCTTTAAAGCAAACAAACAAACCCACCAGACTGCAAACCCAACAACCTGTGTAAAAGCAACATTGTAGTGTTAGATGAAAGATCTTTATTATTACACAAGACGCCTGAACTACGGAGGCTTTGGCATCTTGTGTTGTACGCATGCCAAATGAATTCAAATTGTTGTTTTCTGAGTCTCTGAAGAGCTGTCAAACTAGCACATTTCCAAAGCACTACCATTTATATTATTGACTGTAAGTCTACTCACTCAAAAATGTCACAGCCCCTATATCGTTTAATATATTTACTATAGTTACACTGAAGTTCACACGAGCAACTGGATTCCCTAAATGGTGCTTCAAAAAAAAAAAAAGGTATCAGATAGTAGCAGTTATTTTTTGATATAGGTGGGCAGAAAAGGGCAGCCAATATATCCAGATGAAATTAATAACTCATCCTGGTTGTTATCACACAATAGAATAAAACTCAAAACTGCCAGAAAGAAATATTCCTTTAACTTGTCCTTATATTGCCGCCCACTTCAGTGGTTTTCATTTTAATAAGATTGACGATAATGTCTGTTTTCCAGAAAAAGAAAAACATTTTGTTGATATGTTGTATAAGTACTTAAGGAAAAAAATATTTCCCCTCTTATCTTTCAATGAAAGCATTTTTTTTAATAGAGTTATAATTCATCATTCTGTGACAGCATTTAGAAAAGAATGTTTATATAGTTATCTAAAAGCCTAGTCAAATCATATCCTCTCCCTGAATATCACTTCATTTAAGTACTTTTATTATCCATATGCTTTCTAAGACCACTGATCTTTATTCCATTTTTTATGTGGTAATCTAAATTGCCTTCAGTAATCTGTCTAAAAGTGATAATTTAATGTGTTTCATTAATATCCACAAAAGATTCCAAGGGTGTAGAGTGGATTAAAGTCTGGTTTGCAAACATGTTGCTCAGATTTCATGATCTGCATGCTAAAGAAACAAGTGGAGTGCCACTTGACTCAGAGGAAAATAGGAATAGAAAGGATCCAGTTCGCAATCATCTCCAAACCCTTGCTATTTTACACTGTATCATATAAACTGTATCATATAAACTCCTTTAAATATTTACCAATGACCAGTGTAAACCCATTTTGAATTATTCAATCCAGCTCTGTTACTGAAAGCTTGGAAACAAACTCCATTACTTTAATCTTAAAGGGTCTTCTCCCTTGCAACCTAATCATATACTCCCTTTAGTTGTTTGCCACAAAATATATTTTGATTTAAATACTTCTCATTTCTTTCTAGCATTTATTCGCTCTTGATCTTAGTTTTGCTGGATTAGAAAAATTTATGTCTTCTAGTCTCCCCTCTTATGGCAATTTTTTCCCTCCCATAATCAGCCTAACAGTATTTTCTACACTTGTTACCGTTTGAATTTCCCCCTGCCCCGAAACACATTTAGACATAATTAATAATATTTCCCTATCTCCACAATGCCATTTGCCAGTGACATACCCAAATGACAACACATGGATGTCTCTCAGACATTCAGCTAATAAATCAGGATTCCTCTACTCAGTGATTCTGAACACATACTTCTAGATCATTGGGAAGATTTTGTTAGTAATCTCCAATCGCATCTTTGAATTTTACTGTGTTGATATATGCTCTTTACACAGAGGTTCCCATTCTTCTTTTATATGGACAAAGAGCCACTTGCAAGGTATGCTAACAATTTTCTCGTAAGAACTAACTCGGGCTGAATTTATGCAAATCTCACTTCAGCACTCTAACTTCTGATTTTCAAAAGGCTTCCTGCATTGGTCAGTCCTTTCACGTTTGTTGCTTTTTGCAGTGTCTTTGCTGGTGCAGTTATTCAGCTAATTTTTGCCCAGTTTTTAGGTGCATGCAACATCACTGTAAGATTTGAGACTTCATAAACTAGAATATAAACCCTGATGAATAAACATACCTTCTTTAAAAATGTAACACACTTTTTACAATTCTTTTCTTATTATCACCAAGTACCACTGTGCAAATGAAGGAGAGGTATATCCATTTATATATGTACATATATGTGTCCACACACAACTCATACAACTCTATACCATCATGCTGAATCATGAAGCTGGTACTTTCATACAGAATGAAACACACCTGGCTTTCTCTGCCTCCCTCTCCCCTCCCCCTGAGTTTCTCTGCTAGGAATCTCCCTTAGTTTCGTATACCTCCACACTTAGCTCTCCAGTAAAAATGATGGTCAGATTTATTGAAAGTGGTATCATGCAGCCATTAGACCACCTGCACCCGCTGTCTTGAACAGATATATCACAGTAATTTTAAAGCAGCAAAATCAAGTGCCAGCAGCAGCCAGGGAGATCAGTTTGAGTTGTTAAACTTGCTTGAGAAGCCCAATAAATTTTCAGATAGTCCATGCTGAGCTTTATGATAGCCTGAGAATGGCAGGCAGTCCAAGTTACTTAGAAGCTCCATAGGGAATATTACACTGGTTGGCCAGTGCAAGCATATATTAGGTTTCTCTTCCACACAGCAGAAGCATCTGTGCTCCTTTCTATGTAAATCTAGCTGAAGACTCTACAGAAAATCCCTTTCTAACATCAAAATTTACATGAAAACATCGTTATGACTTTCAAAGATGGAACAAAACTAATCGTGGCAACACATGGATTGGTTAGCTTTTTGATTTTTCACTGAACTCTAAAAAAATCACATGCCATTCTTTTGTTTAGTCACAGATTTGGGGACGAGAGGGTGCAGTAAATCCAACCTTGAAAAATTCTCTTAATCTTACTATATTTCCTCATTTCAATCAAAAATGAGAATAAAGTCAATGGCTTTCTAGCATCTGCTAATTAAAATATAATCACAAAGCACATGAGGACCCCAATTTTATGTGGCAAACTTCACATGCTCCAGTATCATAACCCCAAAGAAACAACAAAAATCCAGCCACCAAACCCATGATTTTTTGAGCAAACTTGTCTAAAGGTTCAGTTGGTCAATTCTTTAAATTTGAGCACAGAATCAAATAACAGTAACGGTAAGCTAAGCGCTGCCGGGCTAACTTGTTTTAAGCTGACAGTTCCTGAGTGTGTGGAATTGTGATATCCTTTGTTTCTAAGGATGTCAGGAAAACACCAGCTGATTCTGAGTATAGCTTGCAGGAGAAGCAGCTTATGGAAAAGAAACAAACCAACCCAACCAAGCAGCTATACAGAAAGCCTTGTCCTGCCACTCTTCCTAATGGTGCCCAGGCTTTCGGTGCAGAGCTCAATTGTCTATGCAAGTCACAGAGCCATGGCTGGAAAAGCAGCTGTGAGGCAATTACACATTATGTTCAGGTGATAAGGTTCCTCCTTCAGGAACTGTATGCCTGAAGGCTCATGCCACGAAAGCAGCTGGTCCTATGATCCGCCCATTAGCTTGCACTTGCTTTAATTAATTATAGTTGGGGAAACTAACTGGACTGGTTTTAGCAGAGTTTGAGGATACTGATGCTTGGATTTCTCTGACCAGGCATTGTCCAATGCCTTTGGAAACTTCTGGCTACTCACTATGCGACACTCTGGGGAGCCAAGTACTTTTCAAGACCTAGCCACAATTCTGGCTCATATCTGAAGGTACAGAAACCCCTATTTTTTATTTTTAACTAAAAAGATTCCTAACTGGAAAGTTGTGACTTTTCAGTGCAACGCTGATGTTGAGCTAATCTTTTTACGGTTTCCTATTCTAAAGTAGACCATTAGCTCATATTCCCTAGTATACTGTTAAAATGGTGGAACTGCATTTTAATAGGATGCTAGCAAAGGAATCATCCAACAAAATCTCTAAATGTCATTACTGTGAGCTGCCAGAATCAGCCCCTTGTGGCCCAGAACAGAATGTGTTTTATAAGTGTGGCTTTTGGCCAAGCCTTTGCTGTCCAGCTCAAGGCACTAACTGGATTAAACAAAAACTATAAAACCAGCAGAAAACAAAAACGCTGTACAAAAAAGGATTATAAATGCCATACAAAAGGCGAAAGAAACACGAAGTACCACTTTAGACTACAGGTAAAATGCTGTTCCCACCTTATCAAGCCCAAGGACAGCACTGTCTAATACAGCCTAAGAAAATGCCTGATGCCTCTCGCAAGCTGCTTTGTAAGAAACTTCTCCCATATATCCCTGACTTACGTTTCATCAATATTTCACTACTTCTTCCTTCTACATTTGCTGGATGCTTACGCCAGGAGATAACTTTCAGTTATCTTCTTAAATTCTGTATTTTTATATGATGAAAGAGTGCCACCATAAATAGATACTTTCTACACTCATTCTTACAAAATGAGCTCAGTATTCATCTCCTTCTTTAGGAACTCGCCAAATGCAATGATTTTTGGCTATAACTGCAGTATTTATCATGAATCTTTAACAAAGACTTTTCATTTAAGATGTGAAAAAATGAATTGCATCTCAATGTGCAAGGAAGATATTTTAACTTCAAGCTGACAAAACTGGATGTCAGAGAGCTAGTAAAATTGAAGCAATGTATTTTTGTAAGAACAGAGCTAAGAAACCTGTCTGTTTACACAGAGAGATCTAAGCTTATGCTTGAAATGAAGAGGGACTCAAAAGCATCAAAGACTGTATAGACTCCCATAATCAAAACCAGACACCAAAATGGACTCAGACAGGTTTGGGAAGCTCTGATTCCCACAGAAAAAGTGCAGTTATGGACCATTATAACACTACATTTCTTAAAACATTTTCCAAGTAACAGATCTGCTCTACAAGGGTGGAAAGTCCATCTTGCCACAAAGAATGAGAGCAGCATGATCCCAAGACCAACCAGTAAGCACTGGTGGGAAGCATACACCTTGATCTCAATATCTTATGAGCTTGAAATATTGACCGAATATTCAGAAAGCAGAGGTGCTACAGAGACCATCTGCCTAATACAGGATGAACAGCTGCAAATTGTTTGCACATTGGCGGCAGCTCATGTCCACTTCTTGCAGGCTGATAGAAAAGAGTGACACAAGACATCCTCATAAATTTGATCCCATGGAGAAAAATAGCAGAACCCAAAGCCATCACCAGGCATTTCTTGGATAGAAGAGCCCATTGCTACGACATCCCCCAATCACACTAAACATTTGTTGATACACCAAAGGTAAGGAATAAGGCTCCCAATTTAGACCAGGTGTTTCAGCTGTCTGCAACAGTAAGAGACCATACCACTGTCACCAGAATGGCTCTACTGCAACAACATCAACAGCCACTCTGAAAAAAAAAACCAAACCAACCCTAAAAAAGCTGAAAACTCCACACACCAGCAGATTTGCATCTCAATATTGTTCATAAATACACAAGAAAAAGCTAGGAATAGAGCCAGAGATAAGTAGAAATACACTAATATTGATTGATTAAAGCATCATCCTATGTCTTAAGTAAATATGAGTTCATCTCTCAACACTGTAACTTTATATGCATATTACACATTAAGAAATGTTACTTTATAGCAAAGCTGCAAATAACCATCTTGCCTAAGTGAACCTAAGTTAACTTGAATATTAAAAGCAAAATGGCATTATCATTCTGTTCGATCTCTTAAACTATGGGAAAACTTTTCCCATGCTATTTATATTCTAAATAATATGCCTCTCCAGGTTTTAATTACAAAACTCTAAATAAATCCCATGAGCATACACTTATTATTATCTGTCTGCTGAGTTCCTATTTGTAATTCCAGCTAATTACTTCCCCTGTCAGGAAAATATTCTCTAAAGTCACAGGATGCCATACAAGTACCTCAACCTTTTTCATTTTTCATCTCCCAATGTTTGATACAGAAAATGTAAATTCATTTGGCTACTGCTGTAAAAGTAAGAAACTTGAAATAATCTCTGCATTGTCAGCAGGTGTGCGCTTAATCCCTGTTACCATGGTGATATTTAATTGCACAGACACACAGTTTGATTGGTTTATTTTAAATTGAAGTTTTTCTGCGGAACAGCACAGGATCCTAGCGAACATTAGATAAATGGCTTTCAAAATATTGCAGGGAGTCATATTGTTGTTAGTGACTAGATTAATTTGAGTTCAGTTAAACTATTTCTTCTCTTTAAGCTTATACATATATGACAACATACATAATATGAGGATTTTTAGCATTATACTTAGGAGCTGAGCATTTTGAGTATAATTAAGCAGCATTTTATTGTAAGAAGGGCAATTAAAACCGAAGTGAAAATTAAAATTCAGTAGGCTTTTGTTGGTAGTATCATCTTGTCTTTCTAAAACAAATTACCTTGCTGTTCCACAAAAACAATCCAGACAAGAACATTTACAATAGGCTTATACTTGATTTTGTTTATAGAAAACCATGAATATATTTATATGACAGAACTAAAGCCAAAAGGACAAATACAGCTTCTTCAGTGCTGGCTTTTGTGTACCTCAGCATGCAGTTCCTTAGTATATAAATGACTGCTGGAAAGGCATTATCAATATGGCATTTCCTGGCACAGCATTAACATATTAGATAACTTGTTTTAAATTCTGTACATAAACTGTCGTGACCTGGTGTACTTCAACTGTGTTATTTAAACAGCATCAATACATTGTGTTACTTCTCACCCCTTTTTGTTGCTCTACAGCCCAGCTCCAGCACATTTTTTCTTAATGCCATAACTGAAGCTCTGGGGGAAGTTTTCACCTAGCCTTTGCTGTGAAAGGTCCCAGTTCCATCACCGAGTATCAGATACTTTTTTCTTACTTTTTTTTCAAGCTTGTGGCCATTAAGGCCCCAGAATACAGCCACAGTATTACTCTACCTTTTTGGTGTTTCAGGGGCTCTTTTCCCCTCTTTAATTTTAAGAAATATCAACTAGCCTGGTTCTATTTTATAAGCAGAGCCCCTCTGCACCATTTGGAATACCAGCATGTGAGCAGAGAAAAGAGTTGAAGCTTCTCACAAACTACTACCACTCTCCCAACCATCTGCATGGCTTTGCAGCACCTGACAGTTTTAATCCCATTTCTGTAGGGACCACACTGTTTTACAAGAGAGATGTTTGAAAAAGCATGCTCTGACTGGGGCTATCATTCTCACACAAACTGTTTATAAGAATTCATTTGTTCTACACTCCCAGGAGAAGCACCTTGCTGTACTGAAGCAATGCTTCTACAGATGCATTTACATGCTGTAATGCGAAGAAGAGATATTGATATGCCATATGAAACATATACTCAGAAGCATGTAAGAGTAATAATGATTTCATTTTCTCAGCTCTGTACATTAGGACTCTTCAGAAGTTTTATTTTGCTTCCTAACCCACACGGAAACACACAAGAATAACAGCTTTCAGGATCCAATACTTCTCTGAATTTTATGGAGTCCCCATTCAGTTTGTGTTCGGAGAAAACACTGAGGACTATATCAAAATGCTGACTTTACTGTAGGAGAGGTCCTGCATGGCCCAAACAGTACATGATTCCTTGTACTCCACCTAGGTACAATTAGCTCCAGGCAACCCAAGGCTAATGACTGAGCAAAAGCTTCTTCTCTTCTGAGTAGTCTTGTCCACATTCATACCTTCTTGTATAACTTCCCTCACCTTTCCAGTGTGAGGAATCAGTCTTCCTGGTTCGGCAAGTGACGGTTGCATATTCATGCAGAGAAGACTTGGAAAGGGCAAGGCAGGAGATAGGGAAGGAGCTACACTGCTGTGGCTAGCTCCTGAATTACTGCATACCAACTAGCTTAGGTATAGCTGCCTTACAATGCAATGAACCCTCAATTTTTTCCATGCTCTAGTTAAAATAAAATAGCCCCATAAATCAGCATCTCCTTGCTATTATTCCCTTCATTGTAACATGATTTATCTCAGTCAATATTAACATAATTTTGTCTGTCATATTTATGCCTGACATATTTATGGCTAGAGCAACAGTTCTCTGTGAAAGAAGGGCAATTGCTAAATCATTCTCTCTTTTGAGGAGGTTGAGCTGATTTAGCAAAACTTTATTTTCACCATATGCCCGAGTTGTCTCTAGGCAGGACACTGACATAAACAGGTTGCTATATAATTTTCCTTCTCTAATTATTCACGTTTGCTTTAAACAGTCACTTGTATTTGTGTGCCCTGCTGCTGCTCATCTCTTCTAGCCCCACTCCCCCTTCCACCAAATGATCCTGTCCTTGAGCAGGTCAAACCCTTAGCAACAGAAAGCGAATTTGTATGCATTCTGAAATGAGCATAGTAGCACTCTAATAGCACACTATTCATATCAACAATCTGCATTAGTGACAAGGGAATCAAAAAAAAAAAAAAGAAAATAATAGAAAAAACAAGAATCGCCATACCAATCAGACCTGTTGTCCGCCTGGTCCAGTATCCTTTCTCTGACAGCACTCAGTACCTGCTTCAGAGGAAGGTGCAAGAAAGCTTGTAATTATAGAATAACCTGATTAATACAGGAAGTTTCGTCCTAGCCCTAGGCAGTCAGCAGCTGACTCACCCACTTCTCTGAAATGTAAGATTTTATATCTGCTCTAAATTTTTTTTAATCCTATGTAATTTAATAGGGAAGTCTCATTACAAATGTACATTGCAAATGTACATTTGGATTCTATGAAGCATTTTAGGCTTTCCTGTAACCTGTAGCTGAGAGTTATATTTGCTAATTATATAGGTTGTACTATTTTTGTCACTGTTCAACTGCCTGCTATTCAATCTCATTGGATGTCCCTTTTAGGGACGTGGGAATAAGTGGGCCAGAGAGCATGATTCCGCTGCCTCTTCTCTCGGTGCCTCACCTGGGAGCAGAGATGCCAGAAGAGGCACAGCACAGTCAGCCTTTGGTTTAAGTCATTATACTGGCATACAGACTGCCTTCATTCACATTCCTAACCTGAATCAGAAGGAGAAAGAAATGAACCCTCTTTTTGACACCCTGCATAAGCACAAGTGCTCTCATGAAGGACGGAGCAGCAGCAGCTGTGTTGCTTGCGTTTTTGCAAATGACACATAAATGCTCCAGTGACTCTAGTCAACACTGCTTCTGTACGTAGAGATGAAGGAATGTAATGCATTCAGTAAAGTGCTATATAACATCATACCTACAGGGCAGAAGAAGGCTCCTGTGGCTTCAAACTTCCATTACGGCCTTATGTACTAAGGTAGTCTTAAGGTACAAATAACAGCAGCTTTTTCAAAACCCAGGAAGACGAACAACACAACAACAACAATCGAGGCTTCCACTATATTCTATATCCTTTAGTTGTTTTCAGAACTTTCTGACAGAACAAATTCCAGAGAAATATTCCGAGAAAGGACTAAACTACCAATAGGCATGTACAACGCACAGAACACATGGATACGAAGGTTGAGGTAGGGCTAGCCATACCAAGAGAAAATAAATAATAAATTAGAAAAGCCTGAATAGTCCGATCCTCTTCTGTGCTAATTTATTTTGAAGTAAACTGATTAGCAGGCTGCGAGCCTCAGTTTAGCATCTGGTATAAATTAGTGTTCCCTTAATAAACAGGATGGTTGATTGATAGGCCATTAATATCATCAATGACTGTGTTCCGCCATTCCACACTGCTGGCTAGCTGTGAGAACTGGGTGTATAAGGAGGACCACGCAGATCAGACAGGATGCAAACACCATGCACAGAGGCACTCCACCTGTCAGAAAACATGAATGACTTTCCTCTTCTAAGCACAGCAAACACTTAAAGAGTAAGACGAAGACTACTAAAGAAAATGTAGGTAAGTATTTGAGTACAGAAGAATAACATGGCATGGGTGACATTGCTATATTATAAAGAAACATTGTACGGTATATGCTTTGAGAATTTAAGATGTTGTGAGCTGCACTAGCTCACACAAGAACACAAACGTTATCTCTGTTTTATGTATAGGTCAAAAGGTGACGTTCAAGAATTCCATGTTTCACAAATAGCATAGCTACTAAGCCAAGCAAGGACAACCAAAATGTAATGATTTCACAAGGCAAAAATCATGGAGCTGGTACTATATGCAGTATAATATACCTGAGAGGCAAAAATAATTAAGTTTGCCAGATACACCTGGAAGAAGTCTGGAAGAATTTAGTGTTACTGAACACAAAGCACCAGTGAAAAACAACAGCAGGCTCTCAAGAGATCAAAATATTTTGTGACGTGTTTCCACTGGTGTACCAAACACGCCATACTAACATAACAAGATCCAGAAAGACTTCTGACGAGTAGGTCTCTCCCAGCTCTGCTTTGTACTCTGGAAACTGACCTGTGGTTTCCAGCCAAGCAGTAATGCTGCAGGCTTTAACCTTTGGGTGTGCTTCTTTTTATTTCTTGTCTGGAATCCCAGCTGGTTGCTCAGTTTGTTCCAGACTGGAACACAGAAGCAAGCAAACATGCATGAAGTACACGCAGATGGTCAGAGTGAAAGAGGAAGCTAACCAGACTGGTAACAAGGATCAAGCCTGTCATCATTTCTGAGGCAATAAATAGCAAGAGTTAAAAGTAAACACAATCAATAGCATGTCTTGAAAACAAGGATATGGCAATAACCTGACCTAACAGACCCCTCTGAAAAATTAATACTGCAATAACTAACTCACCTTACTGGGGCCACTGTTGCTTTGAGTCTACATGGGAAGGCCTACACTTGCTTTCAGTTAATATGACTTCACATTCTTTGGTCTTTATTTAAATCACAGAATCATAGAATGGTTTGGGTTGGAAGAGACAGGCAGGGACACCTTCAATTAGACCAGGTTGCTCAAAGCCCCATCCAACCTGGCTTTGAACATTTCCAGGGACGGGGCATCTACCACTTCTCTGGGCAACTTGTTCCAGTGTCTTACCACCCTCTAGTAAAGAATTTCTTCCTAATACATAATCTGAATCTACTCTTTTCCAGTTTAAAGACATTCCCCCTTGTCCTATCACTACATGCCTTCTTGTAGGACCACTTTAGCTGGAAGCTGCCCTAAGGTCTCCCCGGAGCCTTCTCTTCTGCAGATTGAACAACCTCAACTGTCTCAGCCTGTCTCTATAGGAGAGGTGCTTCAGCCCTCTGATCATCTTCTTGGCCTTCCTCTGGACTTGTTCCAACGGTTCCATGTCCTTCTTGTGTTGGGGGCCCCAGAGCTGGATGCAGCACTCCAGGTGGGGTCTCAGGAGAGCAGAGTTGATGAGAAAAATCATCCCCCTCAGACTGCTGGTCACACTCCTTTTGATGCAGCCCAGGACACGGCTGTCTTTTTGGCCTGCAACCGCACACTGCTGGGTCATGTCAAGCTTTTCATCAACCAACGCTCTCAAGTCTTTCTCCTTAGAGCTGCTCTCAGTCCATTCTCTGCCCAGCCTGTATGACAGAAGCCAGATCTACAAAAATATCAAGGTACCTCATGCCTTAGGAATTAAATGAGAATGTGAATCAAAGGGGTATGACTTTTCATGGCAGCAATGTTACTTTAACTTGCATCTTTGAGTGCAGTTATAGGGAAGCTTAAGCCAACACAAGTCTGTTGCAACCCTGTTCCCACACTAGTCAGATATTTCAGTGTGTCAGCAATGCTGCTCATCACCTGGCATTAGCCATACTCCAAGAAAAAGGCTGGTTCAGCTGACCTATAGAGGTTTTTTTCCATGCAAAACTGTTCTGCAACGTTATCAGACCTTGCAAAGAACTGGCTCAGGGAGCTGAACTGACATAAAATTCATTGCTTTCTCTGTAGGACTGAGCTTTTGCCAGTTCATTTCCCTCTGTCAACTCCCCTCCAACTCTGACAAGCAGCAAGACTGACATAAGCAAAAGGGCAAAAATGTACAGCTTCAAAAATCAGTAAGATCGTAGCAGTAGCAACTTTGGAGCCTAAATTGCTATGAGGCTAAACCCTTTGTGGACAAAGTCAGCCAAAACCTTCCTGTTTCCCATGCTACCTCCCTGAAACCCCCATATTCACACCAAATATATTTCTAGTTAAGTGTCATGTTTGTATTCAAATTAGCATTACAGAAATTTCTCATAATTATATAATACACAGTGTATATAATAAATGCGAAGAAAATAGGCTTCTAAAATTATAGATACACTGCAAACTATTTCATACTGAAGTCCAACTTAATACAGCTTGTGCAGTACAGAAACACACTGGAAGAATACTAGATGACTGCTGTCCTCCCATACTGAAAACTATTACTTATAAGGCTATTTCAACTAAAAGTGGCAAGTTAAAAGGGACTGGGTGAAGTTCTTAAACTTTAATTTAGCATGACCTAAACTTATGAAAATGTACTGTAGAGGCATGCAAAGTGACCCCAGTTGTGCCATCTGTATAGAAGAGATAATGAATTGATAGTAACATCTGAAGATATTTTGATAAAAGGCTCTTCTCGCACTTTTACAAAGGTGCTGCCTAGCAATGGAAGCTGCCCCTGATTAACTCAGGCCATAGGGCTTTGAGAGATTTGAAAGAAACCAAATTTGCTTCAGCAGAAAGAATAAACATCTCTTCCCATTCACGCCTTAAAGCATTTGCACCGACACCATATAATTACTTGTCATTTCATTAAAAGATTCTCTGGATTCTCTATTCCTCCCACAATTCAAAAATTACAATACGTCTGCTTGCAGTTGAATGGTTATGTACATATGGCACTAAGTAAATTATTTAACTAAAAAGCAGTTAATGTTGCTATGAATTATGCTATTTACTTGTACAGAACTCATACACATATTTCATTGTGATAATACCTGGTTTATACATCTTTAATCAAAACCAAGTGAAGGATTTGAATTGCTTTTTCTCCTTCAGTGTGATGCAGTTTGTTAATCTGTATGGTTATAAAAAGCCTTGGAGACAATACGAAATGTTATCTTGCTGATCCTTCTCACGTCTTTATTGACATTACCGTCAACAATCTTCTCACTATTTCATTCCTAAAATCCAGGAGTGAAAAATTAAGGAAAGAAAATAAAATTCTGTTTTAATTTGTGTAGTTTCATGCAGTATTTGCAAAAGCAGTCTTTTCAAAAGCCAAAGGGGGCTTCTCATTGGCCAAGAAAGAGGCACTGTAAGGACAGGTACTATATACCTCCATAGAGAAATCACTGAAAAAGTCACTAGGAGTATTTGGGTTTTGGTCATTTTTCTGAAACAAAGATACGTATCATATAAGTATCCATTCATACTGTAGCAGCTACTGGGGCTAGTTCACTAGTAACGGTGGATAATTGGTGATTTGATGCAGCAGTACATGGTTCCAAAAACGGTTTCCCAATTTTATTCAGTTTCTGAAGGTACTGGCTTTTACTGCATCCCAGAACACTGTCATTTTATGCAAGATGCATTACTACTGTGGAGACATAGCTGCTGCATGTGTTACAGCCAATGCTGTTGCCTTGAAACATTTGATATTAGAATATGTACTATAACTCACACAATGTGTATGTACGTAGCATTGTTCAGCTTACACCTAAGACTGCTCAGAATACCAGTGGGTAAGAAAGTCTGGCACAAAACATCAAAGGCTTCTGCAGATCAGCTTTCTCAGAAGTCTCATTCTCTATACTCTTTAAGCAGTCTATTTTTTTCCCCACACAGTCTACAATCCACATGCAGAGAAAAATGGAAGAAAGACCAGGGCCACAAACATAATGGAAAGCAAGCACCTTATTAGAGCATGGGAAAAAAAACAAAAACCAACCGCCACAACAACAGAACAACAAGAAGCCTAACATTACTTCATGCATAATTTGGCACTGCCTGATATGGATTTATGCTCCTGAGAGACGCAGTTCTCTGCATTTAAGAGAAGGATATGGCACTTTAAGATACTAAAAGGCAATCTGAAAAATAAACAAAATAATCATTAGCTACTGAGAGTTAGAAAACACTCTCAAATTGCAAAATTAATGAGTACTAATTCACTGCATTTTGTAAGCCACAGCTGTTTATAGCTACACAACAAGTGCAGCATCCCATTATGTGACCAGTGAGAAAAGAAGAGAAATCGAATGTGGTGCCTGTCCTCAGAAGCAGGATATTAAATTTTTTAAATGAATCTCAGTCACACAGAGGAGAACACAGAATCATAGAATGGCTTGGGTTGGAAAGGACCTTAAGAACATCTAGTTCCAGTCCTCTGCTATAGACAGGAATGCCTCACGCTAGACCATATTGTCCAAGGCTCTGTCCAACCTGGCCTTGAACACCGACAGGGATGGAGCATTTACCACTTCTTTTGGCATACCAACAGTCTGCAGAAAAAATGGACACCCAAGGTGTAAAGGTCCCTTCACTAAGTGGAGTAGAAGAAGCAGCAGTCACATCTGCACAGTACTTTGGAGACTCATCTATACTTCTTGACAAACTTAACTAGTTCAGGCAGACAACTTACGCTCATACAGATATACTGTGCCTTGGTATTCAGCTTCACATTGTCCAGTGCTGCACTCATTGTCTTACAGACATGCAAAGCATGAAAAATACTTGTTCAAGGAAGAAAATGACATTTCAGAGTCAGCTTTTGAGCCCTCATTAACCCAAACAACTTGCTCCAATTTGGACAGTTCTGAAGTCACTCTAGATCTTGAAAGCCTGCAGGACACCAAGCTGCTACAAATGTTCCTTTGGCTCTAAAAGCAGATGTCCCCTAGAAAGCCAAGGTACACACCATGGGTAAAATGGGGAGGAAAATAAAGCAGAGTAACAGGGATCCTCCTTCTTATGTTGCACAACTCTGATTTTCCAGATTAAGAATCTTGACTGACTTAAGGGCTTTTGATGGTCAAGTTAAAATAAGTCTGATCCTTCCACTCTGTGTTAAAAAAAAGAATTGTAATTCTCATCCAGAACCTTTTTAAGCACCTGCAAATTTCTAACTAGGCTGGAAATCATAAAAATGAAGAAAAACAATTAAATAAAACCCAACGTTTCACATGAGCAGAATCAAAATGTTAGCCTTAAAAATGGGATGTAAGCTAAAGCATCTAATGTTGCAAAACCAGCCAATGGTTCTGCTGACTCACCACCATTTCCTCTTTTTAGTGAAGACATTCCAAAGCCATGTAAGAGTATATCTGTTAACACAGCAAGCTGTATTTTATTCAAGCCGCTTGAAGGCATTTTAAAAAATAATAATGCACAGTTTTCACTGGGGAAAAAAAAGGGTTATTTTGTTTGCAATCACATCATCCACATTGACATTTATTTTGCAAACCTTTACATTCAGAGCTAAAGGACTATGGGAAATATAAGAATTGGAATATTTACTATACAAGATGAATATATATACTTTCTCATTAACAGTATAATGAATATATTGGACAAACTAAAAGAGCTTTGGCAGAGATGGAGGAGAATTGTTAGTTTCAGTCACAACTGACCTTGTGCCTCATTCTTTAAACATGGCATTTTTGGTTTTATTTTTTTATTAATGACATTTGTTGTAATTCCTTGATGAATTACAAGTCCTTATATGATCAGCACTTTCTTGGAGAAATGAAATGACCAAGTACCAAAACAAGGCTCAGTAAAGTACAGTCAAAGCTCTCTGTGTGTGAGAAATCAAAACAGTTGAACTCCATCAGGCTGAAGCATGAATTAGGATTCCACAGAGAAACACTGAGTCAAGATCAGGGCTGCAGTGCTGTGCTGTAGAATGCAAGCTCACACTGCCCACTTACTTGATGAAGTAGTCTCTTCCATCTCTGTTTGCCGTCATCTCCCATCCATAAGGTGTCCCCTGGTTCAAGCTCCAGGTCCCTGAAGAGTGAGGCCACGCCGAAGACTTGTTCCTGTGGCTGTAGTTTTTGGGGGGAAGAGAAAAAAAAAATATATTAAGGGTCTGTGGTATTTATTCTTCCAATTTACTTGTTTCACATCATTCATTTGGCATCCAAATACTTACACAGCTGTGAAACATACAGCTAAAACCCAGGCAAGGGAAAACAGGTTAGCAGGTCTGCTTACATTTGTAATATTCATCCAGTCAGTGGAAAGATAAACTGTCATTTCTAACAGTCTTGAGTTCAAGCCTTTGGCTGGGTAAATCTGTCATACCCCATCAGTCCCACATCCAAAATTTTCAGTAGTTTTTAGTACAAGGGACAGGGAGCATTTTCATTCATCACCACCCCCTGCTCAAGTGCCAGCGGTCAGTACAATTTTAGCAAAAAATTCCAAGAAACTAAATCAAACCAAACAACACAGCACATGGCTGCGGATCACACACATGATGTACTACATGAGAAGGAACATGAAAACCCACTCTCACTTCTGAGAGGCACACTTCTGCATATGGATGCTAAATTAATTGCATATGCAGATGTTGTTGCACTTGATCAATATCCATTAAGCTCTTTCTCCAAATAACTTTTAATAAAGCTGCAGTATCTCCGAGCTCGCACACTGTTGCATACATACACCACTGCTTGAGCATGCTTCTGCTAGTATTCCCAACCCCCGAGCAAGAGCCAAGTCATACCATCTTGAATAACAGAGTAGCTTACACAGCTCATGGAACTATGAGAGGGAGAGCCAGGAGCACTACCAAGGGACACTATTTCTCCATTAGATCTGAAACATATTGTGAGGTGCCATCTACTGACCCCATACACAAAAAAGATACAGTTAGCAAGAATCCCCTCTAGTTTCCCTTAAGAAACCCCAACTTTTGCACTGATATTTTACCCCTCACTTTCAGGAATTAAGCTAGATATTACTGCACATTCCCACTTCCTGCTGTGGGACTTAGAGGTAGAGGAGGCAAAAGATAAGTCTTTCAAGTCATTTAATCTATATACAGTCTGAAAAAGAGCAGGAAAAGGAGGCAGGGCAACCAAAGATGCTAAAGACCAGCTGAGAGTGCATCACAGACAGGCAAAGATGAATCAGTACACAACACTGAATTCAATCTGAAACCTCAACATGCAAACCAAAACCACACAAAATAAGAGCACGTTTTGAACTAGTTGCCTTCTCCCTCTCTGCCTTTTCTCCACCCATCAAACTTTCCAAGCTTAGTTTTACTTGCTAGTTTTAAAGTTCAAATGCTAGCAAGAAACTTACTATCTCTTGCCTTAGATAGAGATATAGGAACTTGTTCCTTTAGAGAAACACAGCACAATGTAACCTGACAAACACTCTTTTGAAGAAATAAAATTAGTCTCCATGGACAACTCAACAATTCATTGTAAATTACTAAACTCAACAAAGTTGTACACAATAAATCTTTCCCAAAAGAGGGAATGCATCACTAAAAACAAACTAGTTGCTTCCCCCTCCCCCTTTATTTCAAGGATTAATCACTCATGAGACAAGATATGGTGCTTCAAAATACAATTTACATGTAAAGTAGAGCTTTACAATGGAGTGCTAGATATCATCTGATTTACCAATTACATTAAATACTTGTATCTTCAAGGAGTAGAAAAACATTTGTTAGCATATTCAAATACTGGTATTTCCCATAAGACAGGGCTTAAATCTGATATTTGAGCATGTTAGAAATCTTAATAAAATTACAGTTACTCATGGCTAATGAAACAAATAAATGTCAGACCTGCTATATTACTCCAGATAAACACAACAAACCCATTCCTGATCAAAGGAGTGAGTTAAAAAACAGGCATCTGAGCAAAGAAAACAAATACTTTCAACACACTCTCATGCTGTTTCATGTAAAGTTGAGCTTAAGCATTCCTGTTTCTCCATATGCTTGACAGACGGAGAAAGGGTGGTACCTTCTTTTAGATGGGAGCCGTCCTACAATCTAAGGACAGCTTAACCACATCTAAAGAATTCAAATTACATTTTAGAGTATTGGGATGCTAAACACTGCAGTTAACTAAATAAAGTACAAAGTAATCTATTTAATCTGGACTATAAAGGCATACCAGTGCATTTAACACTTTTCACTTTAAATGTGTTTCACAAGCTCCGTGCTATAGCTTCTCTGCCTATAAAATGGGTATAGTGACATTTAAATTCCCATATAGAATCATAGAATAGTTAGGGTTGGAAAGGACCTTAAGATAATCAAGTTCCAACTCCCTTGCCATGGGCAAGGACACTTCACACTGAACCATGTCATCCAAGGCTCTGTTCAACCTGGCCTTGAAGACTACCAGGGATGGAGCATTCACAGCTTTCCTGGGCAACCCATTCCAGTGCCTCACCACCTTCACAGTAAAAAACTTCCTCCTTAAATCCAATCTAAACTTCCCTTTTTAAGTTTGAGCCCATTACCCCTTGTTCTATCACTACAGTCCCTAATGAATAGTCCCTCCCCAGCATCCTTGTAGGCCCCCTTCAGATACTGGAAGGCTGCTATGAGGTCTCCATGCAGCCTTCTCTTCTCCAGGCTGAACAGCCCCAACTTTCTCAACCTGCCTTCATACAGGAAGTGCTCCAGTCCCCTGATCATCCTCGTGGCCCTCCTCCGGACTTGTTCCAACAGTTCCATGTCCTTTTTATGTTGAGGACACTAGAACTGTACACAATACTCCAGGTGAGAGCAGAATAGAGAGGCAGGATTACCTTCTTTGATAAAGCACATCAAAATTCTATTATCAGATAATTTGTAGGAGCACAGGTCAGTGATGATGCTCAATACTATCCCTCTCTGTATTCAAACTAAGGGCTCATCTTTGTATGGATTATAACATTAGTGGATCTTAAGTTAAATTTAACTGCCCTGAAAGCTGCTTGTGAGCCCTTAAAACATTAATGGTGTCAGAATCTTATCATATATGAATGGGTAATAACTGTTCTACTTAACTACAGATAAGTCTATATCTGATCAAGTCTTCCAGACTTTATGATCAGCGGGAGAGGAATTAGCACTTGGGACACTGTATACACCTACATTAGTTGTGTGCAAATTCAGTGATGTGGCTCCATGGGAAAAAACAAATACAGAAAGTTTCCTATAGTTGTACAACTCAAAAATTAAAACTCATGTCATAACAACAAAACAAGGTTTATACACTCAAAGGTGATTAGTGCTGGTGATTCCCAGCAGCCTGCAAAGTCTGAAAAAAGGAGCAAATGAACTGCATTATTTCTTTTCACCTCCATCCATTTGTTAAATACTATTCTGCTTGTCTGCAAGGATTCTGTTCAACGGCCACTTCACAAAGGGCAAAACATGGCAAAGATTAAATAAATGCCAGAAAGAATATAAAAGGCTGCAGAAGAAACCATAAGCAGGTCAGGCATTTCACCTGGGGGAAAACACAAAGCCATCTTGGCAGGCTTTAAGTCAAGAGGATGCATTAGTGAGGAAGATCATCAGGCCATAGAAGATTCCAGTCCAAATCCTCCCTCCCTGCAGATAATCTTGGATAAATCTCTCATCCTGCTGATCACCATTTGACTTTTCCTTCTCTCAGAGGCAAAGGTAGATGAGCACACAAAGACCGCCTAGGTTTCTGGAAGACTTCCACACTTCCAGAGACAGAAAGATGCAGAAAACTGGCTTTCAACCTCAGCAAGTCTGCTTGCGGAGGAAGCACTGGCAATGCTGTAACTCACTGCTTGCTGTCCATCACCGCCCTGCTCACTCACAGCAATCAGACTTGCTGCTGGAGTGCCTGTCACAGCACAGCTCTGAGGTGGCAAACGTCATCGTGAAAGCCTAGACCAGCATCATGCCAGCAGATGTCTGAAAACATGGCAGCATTACCTACAATATGCCATCAACCTGCTTTTGATATTCTTGATGCAGAAGGATAAAACCTGATCCTCAATTGCTTCACATTGAACAATCAGTTCATTAAATCACCAGAGTGGTGTGAAAGAAACCAGTATGCCCTACCTTCTGACTGAGAATGCAATAGCTGCACAACAGTGAACATGGTCAGGTCAGTCTTTTTTCTGCCCTGTGCTTGAGGCATGACTGAAACAGGAGTTCACACATAAAGCCTCCTGTACTGTATCAGCAGTATGTCACTCACGTGATATGCAGAACATACTCAGCATAAACCATGGTACAAACAAGAAGTGAAAGTATGTAATAGTATCCACCTTTTTTTCAAAGATCAGAAGTAGAACAGTTTGAAATTTTTAAAGCGTACTGTTAGAGCCTAATGTCCAGAGCACTTTAGATAGTGTTAATGTTGAAAGCTGAAAAAAACACCATTCTTCTTTTTTTAAATACCAAAAAATCAAACATTTACATTTTTTGGTAAATTCAGTTTAAAAAAATAAAACAGTATCTACAGAGTCAGAAAATAAGCATGCAACATTGTCCAAATCTTATCTTTTTAACCAGTGACTAAAGAATCCTCTTTACAGGTCTTTGCTATAGAAATCTTGATAGACTTATTAATTGTACCACCTCTATAACTGTCCAGGGTTCAGCAGCAGCAGTCCCTTTTTCTCCTTCTTAGTAGCTGGTGCAGCGCTGTGGTTTTGACTTTCAGCCTGGGAATAATACTGATAAAGCCGATGTTTTCAGTTGCTGGTCAGAATGTTTACCCTGACCAAGGACTTTGTGAGTCTCATGCTCTGCCAGGGAGGAGGGGAAGCCGGGAGGAAGCAGGGACAGGACACCTGACCCAAACTAGCCAAAGAGGTATTCCATACCACAGCACGTCATGCCGGGGGATGTAACTGGGAGTTTCCTGGAAGGGTACTCTCTCTGCTCTGTCAGGCTTGTTTTTCAGCGGGTGGTATTGTATTCTCTTCCCTTATTATTTCTCTTATCATTATTATTATTGGTGGTAGCAGCAGTGATTTGTGTTATACCTGAGTTACTGGGCTGTTTTTATCTCAGCCCGTGGGAGTTACATTCTTTTGATTCTCCTCCCCATCCCTCGGGGGCGGGGGGGGATTGGTGTGAGAGTAGAAACTGCGTGGCTGACTTGCCGACTGGCTTAAACCACAACAATAGCCCAAGCCTGTAAATTTTATTATAAATGACCTGGTAGAAAAGAAGTTCTCAGGCTGTAATTTTAAACCAGCATAAACTGGCACTGACATAAAAGTGTGATTTCCATCCTCCCAGTATCAGACAGCCCTACTTAAGCAACATCTTAGTTGCTCTTGTGCCAATGGAAGTAAACTGGTTCACTGTGGCAATAGAGGCACGGACTCCAGTTGGTGCAACCAAAATCATTTATTGAGCAAGCTTACAGGCTTTTTATAGACCCCTGCCTAGCTGTTAATAATTGTTAGTATCGGTTAGTTTCTTTTCGGTACTTTTCGCAACATCGTACACTTTTCCCAGCCAATGACATTACTGATCATGCGCCTTTTCAACCAATCACATTTTTGCCCATGTGCCTTTGCTTGAACAACTTATTTGTACCCAGAAGTATAAGCACATTTTTCTGTTACCACTGTCTGCTACATTATTACTTTCCATTTTCCTTGAACACACATTCTTTTGTCCCCTCAGTCCACACTGGAGACTTTCATTAGCTCCTGGGAAAGTCCCAGGAACAACATCTCATCTTTTTCTTCAGTAACTTCTTTGTTTCAATATCTACAGTTCTCGGAGATTATCTCAGTGTTCTAACTTCGATTCTTCTTGACTCCCATGGTTTGCAGCTGATGAGGGTCAGGATGTTCATGCTCTCATCCAGGTCTGCTGGCGCATCTTCTTGTGCAACATTCCCCACAGTTCACCTTAAAACTAGCACCTGCTTTTATCATTCAGATTAATCTCTGCCTACTCCATGGCCTCACAGGTGGCCACATGGCAGCAAAAATGAAGGGCAAGACAAAACCCGCTTGCTTCAGATAGTCCTCAGGCAAAGGCAAGACAGAAAGCCCTAGACTAAATTGGAATGCCCCAACTGAATTTAGCATATTTAGTGTCTACTCGGGCATAACACTCAGTATACAGGATTAGTATGCCCACCACAAAGATGAACATCAAGTTTACATTTATCCTTCTCCATAGACAAGGGACATCAAAGTCCTTGTTTCCTTAGAAATGATGTTGGACACAAAGCTGGGAGATCTGCCATACCACTGGGGAAATCTTTAACCCCTTGCCCAAGAACCCCAGCCTGCGCTTTGCTGACAGATTTAAAACAGCAATAAAAAGTAGCAGCAAACTTGAAACCCTTAAATTCTTTTTTCCAAAATAATTTGAAGAAGGAAAAAAACTAATTAGTCTTGATCATAACAACCTTCATTCCTTCTTCCTGCAATGCTTTACTAGGCAGGAAGGGGAGGCACTGTATTTTTGTGTTTGGTTTTTGGTAGCTCTCATTCCATGATTATCTCATTCCGTGATTGACACTGGCATAACAAAGGTATCCATCTGCATTCTCATGGCTGCCTGTCACTTTGTGTTTGATGGCCTCTCACTCTCACACTGGTGAAAATTTTTCCTGTTTTACTTTCTCCATACCGCTTCTAATTCAGTAGCTCTCTAACATATCTCACCATCAACTCCAACAGTCTCCATGACAGACTGAAGAGTCCTGACCTATACAGCTCTTTCTTGTACAAAGGATTTCACAGGCTTGATTGTTCTTAATGTCTTCCTCTGATATCAATCCAGTTCTGTGTCTCTGTCGAGACAGGAGTTTGGACTTGCACTCAGGTTACAACTTATACCAATGGGCTGCCTCTTTTGTAGAAATCCAGAAGATATCACCACATATAGTTGAAAACATTCTCTGGCGTGCAGAGTCTTGATGAAGAGCTAGAGATTCAGCTCTGTTCTTCAGTAGACATCTGAATCAGCAAGTTTTCTACCCATATTAACTACCTGTCCACCAAGTGCAATTTGGAGCTTTGATATCTCATTCCATGTAGACACCAAAATTCAAATTTCTAGCACATTAATCTGGAGATGAATCCTGTATTACCTGCATAAGAACACTTTGCAACAAATAGTGAGCCCTTCTCTTTAAATTGCTGCATAATGTAATAAAATTAGCATTTTTTATCATCTTATTTATTCCGCATACAATAAATAGTCCATCTCCAACACATCACAAAAGTAAGATGTTCTGAACAAAGGCCATGTTACACTCCCAAAAGTTGATTACGAAGGGAACTGGACTCCACAGCACCTCCTGGGAGAAATGTCGGCACAACAATCCCTAGGAAGTACCCAGAGGAGCACCAGAGGCATAACATTTTGTAGTGTTAGTTTGTAAAAGTAAGAACACCACACTTCAAGTATCTGCAGGGCACGTCTAGCTGAGAGTAACAGACATGCTCATGACATAACAGTAACAGTCTCTCTATGATATCTAATCTTCCACTGCCTCAGGAATAGAAACCTGCTTTCTCTACCCAGTTCTCACCCTCTCCGGTCCCAGAAGACTACTGCTCTAAGCTTACCTCCATGCTAGCATTTTAACTTGAAAAAATGAGAAAGTGAAAGTTTTAAAGATTGTGTAGCTATACTATCAAGATCAATCATCATACCCTGCTACTGAAACTCTTCTGAGAGGCACTGTACAACAGTACAGACATGATGGACAGTAATTTCAGCATCCAAGATCAAGGACACTGAAAGGCCTGTTGTCTCTGCACAGATGAGTCCTATAAACCCCTGCAGAAGTAGTTGTATCAGAAGCACAAAAGAAGAAAATGAATGCCCCAAGACATACTCCACTGTACTAAAAAAAAAATAATTCGCTGGGCCTCTTTTACTGGGTCTCTTATTACTAAAATACAAGATAGAAGCCTAATGACTTCAGATAACTGCAGAGTCAGACACCTGGCCGTCACAATAATCTTGCAACACAGCCATGCCCTAGGCAAAGGTAGAATAATGTGTATAATTATTATTATTACACAACAAACCTTTTGGGCTTGTCTTGAATTTTCTTCCTGGAGCATGCATCATCAGGAAACACAAATTCTATTCAAAAAAACAAACAAGCCCCTTTCCAATACCTTCTATTAGTTTTTTCTATTTTCCTAGTAAGGCCTATGAATAAATCCAGGCTGCCTTGTGACGGTTGTTCAGAAACTGTCTCTAGCTGATATTTTCACTTTCTTAGGTAGTAACTACTCCCCAGACTCTGGCTGGAGCAAATAGCTCCACGCTTCCCATCCCCCCCTCTTATCTTCCACCACAGATGCTCCTAATTATTGACAATTTCACAAAGTACCACTCCTCAAGTTGTGTCAGGGGAGGTTTAGATTGGATATTAGGAAAAAAGTATTCACCAAAAGGGATGTCGAGCATTGGAACAAGCTACCAGGTTGAGTCACCATCCCTGGAGGAATTTAAAAGACGTGTCAATGTGCTGCTTAGGGACATGACTTAGTAGTGGATGTGGCAGTACTAGAATAACAGTTGGACTCGATGATTTTAAAGATCATTTCCAACCTAAATGGTTCTATGATTTATTCTTATTCCAAACCAACTATGATGCTAATGGCTCCACCCAACCTTTAAATCCTTCAGTGGAGCAGTAAAAAAAAAAAAAACCCAACAAAACAAGCCAAAACGCAAACACAACAAAAAACTAAGTACAACTCAAAACTTCATACTGAACTCCTCCAAGCCAGTTTACAATACAGGAGAGGAGATAGATTTCTATAAATCCTGTCAGCCTATTTTTATCACAGATTACATTAGCTTCCATTTCCTCAGTGCCTGAAACTGAGATTTCTAAATGGCAGCCTATGCCTGGGTTGAGAATAGGAGACACTCGACACTCGACTGAATTCCTCCTCCACCAGTCATTGCTGCTGCTGCCAATCAGGAGACAATGGCGGCCCATTGCTATGTAACTGATCTGAAAAGTAGGGGATTGCTTTTACCAGGAATCCCCCAGCTGCCACGAGGAAGACCCTGATAGTGCTCCCCTGACAGACATGAAGGGGAATACAGCTGACAGCTAGCCATTGCTTGGTGTGGGGAAAAGGGGCAATTCCACATGACCAGAAAAGTCCCCTTGCTGGCTCCCATCACTTCAGCATCAATTCCACACTCAGTATCACAGGCCAGAACAAAACCACTGGCTGTTCAAAATGGACACTGTGCCCCCTGCATGACTTGCTATATGAGTAATGGCTCCTTTTAATCTCAAATAGCAACATAATGTTACTTTCTCACAAGTTTTGTACTAATGGCATACACGCAGACCATTTTTGACCATGTATATTCCACAGTTGTTCTTTTGCTTTTCTCCCGCTGTTCCACTTCATGTGGCCAATGATGGGAATACGCAACAAGTATCTATGGCCCCTGGTTTTGCCTTCAGCTAGGTAAACAGCCCCCCAGCTTTGTGTGGTGGCTCCCCAGGTTGCCACCATTGTCTACTACGGTCTCAGATGTAAAAATCTTACAGTACAAGGTAACAAAAGTGCAGACAGCACACCGGAACAAGGGATGAACAAATCATGTGTGGCAATGCCGGTTTGCTCCAAGTGCTAACAACCTCTGCATGCCTTGGTAAAGGGACAAGGTGAAGGTCTTGTAATTTCCTGAGGCACCCTTCCTATCCTGGGATGCTCCCTTTCTGGTCTCCTATTCCACAATCAGTTTTAAACTTATCACTGCTGTCCAGTAAATGCACTTTCATATCTGTTGCTTGTTTTGTTACGGCATTTTTCTGTTGTTGATGGTATTGTTTGGTTGTTTCTTTGGGGGGGGGGGGGGTTTAATATCTGATACAGGTCACATCTTCCATTTCTCTCTCTTCCTCTGCCTCTGTTATGTTTTGATTAGTATTAAAGATGTGCCCCCATTTCATAGAAAACAAAAGTCTCCATTATATTTCCTTTTAGACTGCCAGGACTTTTCATTTAAAGCACACTGACCCCATTAGAGATTAGAAGTCCTCAAGGAATTACTTTCCGCTTCAGAATCTTGTATTGCAAAAGCCAGAAAGTACCCAAACCAGCAAATAATGTTTGGGACTTGAATGATGGTAAAAGGCTTTTTTTCCTTGGATGACTGTAAAAGGCTTTCTGTTTTATATGATGCTTCAGCTTTATGCTGGTGTGCACTGAAAGTGTCTCTAAAAACTGATGTGTGCAAGATGGTTTATTTCTGTTTTAATGGGGCTCTTGACCTTAGGCTTTCTCAGATTTACTCAATATTTCAGGATCAAAAAAGCCCAAACCAAAACAAGTACAGGAAGCATATTCGTCTCTCTCATTTATTAAATGGGTTATTAGCATTTCTTTCTGAATTATCTAGAAACCTTTCTAAAATGGGTTTGTTTTCTCTCAGACTAGTACATGTTAGAAAAGCTTACCATATCATAGCTAGCATCCCCCTACAGCAGGCACCAAGCTCATTTTTCATACAATTCAACAGTGTTCAGCATCTATCTCTGACAAAAATCACAACTATTACCTGATGCTGAATTTTACCCTACGTAAGATTTTAATGGTTGGTTGGTTGGTTGGTTTTGCTTTAAAGTGTTGCTACCTCTATATTCTCTGAATATTTGTCCTCTTACCAGTTTTCCAGTAAAGTGCAGCCGTGATTCATTGTTAAGTTCCAGTGAGTAGTACAGAAGTCTTGCCATTTCTGCCATACAGAAAAAGAGTCCCATATTACCTGCAGTAGATATGTTGTCTAGCTCATTGACTGCACTGTTACTAATAATAAGATTTTATGGCAGTATAGAGTACTGGAAACACAATGCTGTAAAACTTAATCATATTTTAGACAAAAGTAACAATTCATCATATACTTTCTTGCTACCTATTAAATAGCTGTTCGTTTTATGCCATAAAAATTTGAGGCGCATGTATCCATTAAAATTCCACTGTTCACACTGCATTTGGAAAAGCAAAAGGAAATCTCGCTTTTGTACACAACAAATTTTGTATTTTTTCAGTACCCTGATATGAATACAACCTGCCTGCTGTGAGCTGACAAATCCTTTATAATTACACGTGAAAAAGTAGCTCAGACAATTTTGAAGCACAACTTGAGATACGATTTCTATGAGAACTTCTTATTTCTATGAAGATATCACCCATGTTTCAGGCCTGCAGTCACTCAAAAATTCTTCACAGTGTGCTCTTGCTGTATGGTGCCATTTTAGCCTGTAGGAGAGGGAAGTTGCATCAGAAGGATGCAGTGAATGAGGATTAAATTGCCAAAAAGGAAATAAAATTGCTTTTCTAAAGCTGAATTAAAGCCTAAATTCCTACTGCTTGATTTTGGTAGCAATTCTTACTAGGTATCAAAATGAACTCCATCAACAAAATAGTAGAACAAAAAATTCTGACCAAATCTTAATTTAAACAGAAATATTGCTGAGAGAAAACACTGCCATATATTTACCAGTTCTTCTGATTTCAACTATGAATTATTGTCCTCTTCTCCCTTTCAATTTCTTGGGAAATAAAAAAAAATGGTCAAAAAAATAAATAATAGCTGCCTATCTTAAACCTAATTTGTAACTGAAATAAAATTAATACTATCCTCTTAATTTTAGAGAAAAAAAGAAAAAAAACTATTTATTTTCCCTACTCAGAAGTTAGTAAATAATATGAAGCATCACTGCCCAGTGATTTCAAAAACTGCTCCAAAAGCCCTAGAGTCTTATTCTTACAAGATACTTTTGGTGACCTTGAAATGAGATGAAGCCAGTGATCACTGTCTAGGTTCACTTTCCTCAAACCTTAAAATAACTATTTATAAAAATTATATAAATCTTTTCAGAAGAAAACAATAAGATATTAATCAATCAATACAGGAATTAGCCTTTAACAAGTTCATTCATCAGAAATCTCAATACCGAAGTAAACAGTCTGCTAGATTTAAGTCTATTTCAAATACTATACATAAGCACATAATTGTAGTTCAAGGTACTTTGTTCTGCTTTCTAGATGAAAACATCTCAATACTCTACTTGGCTTTAAGTCAAAATTCTCAAAACTGGGAATATATTGACAAATATTGATCCCCTCAATTAAAAGCTTAACCATACCATGTACTTTTCTACACGTCACTCCCAGAGAACAGTTACAAAAACTTCAGAAAAGGACCACATAAAACCTGTGCTAGGCAATATCTTTATGTTCTTCAAATGTCTGCAGAAAAGCCCGCGTTTCTACTGTTATCATGCTAAAAGTTTGGGTTTGAAGTTTTTTTCTTCTTTTCTTTTGAGTTCCTTTGTAATTTTTCATTAAGGAAATTATGGTTTATATAGTAACCTACTAAGAAACAATGTAAGTAAAGGGCTTTTCGTGTAACAGTCAGAAGTTTTCACCAGTGGTGAGAAGACTTCATCCAGATATGAAGCTATTTAAAGCACTCTGAACATAAACTCACTTATGAAACCAAGGAAATTGGAAGCAGTTCCATTCTTAGGAAACCACCAACACTTTGCACGTTCTGTCACATCAAGGCACATGTAAAACCTTAACAAATGAGAAAGAACAATTTTATTTTTTTTTAAATTCTTCCTTAGCTTTAACAACTCCATGAAGTGTGAGCCAACAAAACTGAACCAAAATGTTATGTTTCAGATGTACTTTAAGGACTTACATACTTACTTAAGGGCCAAGTGCACTATTTAACTATGTGTACCGATAGAATGTAAGAAAAAAAAAAAGTGCCTTAAAAACTAGGTTATGTAACTTCCTGAACATGTGAATGGAAGCTATGCAGATGCAGGTCAAAAATGGAGAGAAGTAATTTCAGAGCACTAGCCCCCTTCAACACGTCCCAGGCCATACCACAGGGGAGCTTAGAATGAAGTGGGTAAAACATCAATCCATAAGTGACAGATCCAGTTTCCCATGCCATTTGATCTACACAAAAGCTTGGGAATCATTTCAAAGTCTTTCTTTCCTGCATTCCCCACTGGGTAACACCAATGCCAATTAGTGCTGTAGTTTCCTGAAATTCCAACGAAATCACTGATTTCCATGGGAAAAGAGGAAAGTTGCACAGGAAAGACAGGAAGGAAAGGAAGAAATTTCTTGGTTACAACTGGTCTTCAAAAAAGAAAAACAAAAACAGGACACACTTTAACACTTGACAAGAACCCCATGTGCCCACCACAAGGTGCAGCAGTAACACTAACCTTCTCCATCATCTTAGAATCACTTTTTCCCCCAGATTTTATGGTTTGCAATACAATGAGGTCACACACTTTTCAATGATGTTTTTGAATGGCTGCTTAAACTAAGGAGAAACAAAAAAGGTGTATTTTTAAGTCAATTCACATGGCTGCACCATTTCCTTTTGTTTGCCTTTAACATTAGCAGCAAGGCTTAGAGTTTAACTTGAATGTCACTTTTAATATCAGCTGCCCAGAACCAATGGGCCCATTGCCCATTTTCATCTTACACAATCAACAGCAAAAGCTCTTGCTGAGCACTAAGGCAGCAGTGCTCATGCTCCGTCAGCAGGCTATCAACTTGCACATGTCACAGGTTCACAGGACAACTCCGTTTGGAAGGGGTCTCAGGAGGTTATCCGCTCCAACCTCCTGCACAAAGCATTTCAGCACGCTTCACATAAAACAATATGAAAAATAGGAATTATACTGCAAACTAAGTTCCATAGAGTTAATTTTATACACTTGAACTGTATTACTCTATTAATTATTAAACAAAAGACAGATAGAGAGAAATGTTCTTATTCTATTCTTTGCCATTCTTTGGCCTGTACTCTTGTTCTTTGTGTGTCAGTATTTTCTAATTCAGTGATTTTTAAAGATAAAATCTGTGAAACAAACCCCTGTAATTTTAAATATATTTAACTTCTTTAATTTGATTTATTTCATGAAAAACATTCTGAAGTTAGATAGTACTTTTAGAACTAGAAGAGAAAACGTAAGCATGAGATCTTCTTACATAAGAAGCTCCTGAGATACTAAGGTTCCCGCCATCTAAATCCCTAGTGATATTAAGCTACCTGGTTAATGCCATAAGCTATTGGATAAATGGACTCATACATTTCCTGCAATAGTAGGTTCTTAAAAATTAAACAGCACAAAAATCTCATAACCTAAATCTTTCCTTCTTCAATTTACATCAATCCTTGGTTATATAGGATGGTAGGAGTATGGATACATATGCTTGCATACTTCCCAGATAGCTGCAACAGCATTGCCACTGTGACAGCTACTAGAAAGTCCCAAAAAGACTCTCTCAGCTATCCGCAAGTGATAGCTAAAGAAAACAATACAGACACAAGTACAGCAGGTTCAGCTAACCTACTTACAGCTGCTGACAAGCAGCTTCCTAAAGATCTTGCAGCAGAAAAATGAAAGTTTCCATGCAGTCAGAAAATTAGAGGGACTCTGGGACTTGACACAGGTTTAATACTGTTCTGTGACACGAGGTTGCAAGGCTTCTCGATGTTTTCCTATAGTAATAAAGATTAATCCGTTTGCAGATTTTAACTGCATGTTCCAACCTAGGAGTGCACCTACACACATATTTTGATGCAATTCAGCTCTTAGAAATGATGCATTATCTAAATTTGCAGTTCTTAGAGCTTGCCAATAATCGCATTGCTAACAGGAATGAGTCACCTAGCCAGCTCTACCCTTTACTGCATTTCCCTTTTGCTGTTAAAAAAGTGCCACACATGTAGGTTTAATCCATTTATAAGGTGATACATGCATTGTTCCAGCAATTGTTGTATTGTCTCCCAATAACTTCACAACATAGTCTGCAAACTGGCCCCCTTGGGTATGCCAGGGACACGGTTTGGTTGAATTGGTCAAAACCAAGCAACCAGCTGTATCATGTCAGACTTTCTGACTTGTTCTCAGCACAGAAGATATTCTGGAACTACTCAGCTATAGGTTTAAAGATTATTCAGTGAGAAAATGTGATTTGTAAAATAAAACAATGTGTCATCATCTCGAGTTGCAAGAAGGAAAAAGAAGGGGGAAGAGAAAGATAAAATGGAGGAGAATGTACAAATTAAAAAAGATGATGAATTAAAAACCCAAGAACCTTTGGGAAGAAGGCTAAACAAAATTGCTCTTTTCCTGCTGCCCTGTGCAATAGAGCAAAGGGTGAAGCCCTGACAGAAGAAGGGCTGGAGAAGGGATGACCCACGCCAGGCTGGAGGAGGCTTGGGGTGCACATCCCGCAGGAGCCCATTACCATGGAAGAAGAAAAAAATGAATGGACACTGACGGTCAGACCCAAGTTGGCTTGAACCCAGCCTTCTCATCATGTCCATTATAGGTGGCAGCGGCAAATCTTGGGGAAGAAGTAGCTATCATTTCAAACCAGTTTTTCCCCCAGCTGTGGTCATTGAATTAGTTGATGTCTTCTTTCACAGAAGCTATAGATAACAGATCATCCTTTTGTTTTTTTCTTGCACAAACATATCTTACTTGAGACTTCAGAGAGAAGCAACTGAGAAAACCCTTAGCAAGTTTGATTCGAGTCACACAGGCACTAATTTTTATCCTTTTGCACTTCTGTCTCCACTGATGCAAACCCATCTAGATTCCTTCCCTGTCAGAATAAAGTAAACCTCTCACACTAGCCTAAAGTCTTGTCTGGCAGTAAGACCAATTTCAAGCAGCCTGGAAGAAATTGAGTTCTATGCTGCTTTGGCCATGCGGATGCACTACTGGGTTCCTGCAGTAGCCATCCCTCTAGTTTTCAGCCACCTGGCAAGCTACAGGAGTACCATGTCCCATGGGGCAGTCCAGGAGCATGGCAGAGCCTGCTGGGGATGGGTACCAAGCACTACCATTTCATGCAGAGCAGCCTCTGCTGGCAAGCATTAGCCCAAGCGGGAGTTCAGCAGGCTGATTTTATCACTCACAACTCTATTATACTTAGAATCATAAAATCATAGGACGGTTAGGGTTAGAAGGAAACTTAAGATCATTTAGTTCCAAGCCCCCTTGCCATAGACAGGGACTTCCACTAGACCATGCCGCCCAAGTCTCTATCCAACCTGGCGTTGAACACCGCCAGGGGTGAAGCATTTACCACTTCTTTGGGCAACCCATTCCAGTGCCTCACCACCCTCTCAGTAAAGAATTCTTCCTTATATCCAATCTAAACTTCCCCTGTTTAAGTTTGAACCCGTTACCCCTTGTCCTGTCACTACAGTCCCTAATGAAGAGTCCACCTCCAGCATCCTTGTAGGCCCCCTTCAGATAGTGGAAGGCTGCTATGAGGTCTCCACGCAACCTTCTCTTCTCCAGGCTCACCAGCCCCAACTTTCTCAGCCTGTCTCCATACGGGAGGTGCTCCAGTCCCCTGATCATCCTCGTGGCCCTCCTCTGGACTTGTTCCAACAGTTCCATGTCCTTTTGAGGACATGTTATGTTAAGGACAACAGAACTGCACACAATACTCCAAGTGAGGTCTCACGAGAGCAGAGTAGAGGGGCAAGATCACCTCCTTCGACCTGCTGGTCACGCTCCTCTTGATGCAGCCCAGGATACGGTTGGCTTTCTGGGCTGCGAGCGCACACTGAAGCCGGCTCATGTTCATTTTCTCATCAACCAACACCCCCAAGTCCTTTTCTGCAGGGCTGCTCTGGATCTCTTCTCTACTCAACCTGTAGCTGTGCCTGGGGTTGCCCTGACTCAGGTGTAGGACCTTGCACTTGGCATGGTTGAACTTCATAAGGTTGGCATTAGCTCATCTCACAAGTGTGTCAAGGTCCCTCTGGATGGCATCCCTTTCCTCCAGCGTATCAACCGAACCACACAGCTTGGTGTCATCGGCTTCACAGAGCTATTTTTATTTCTTCAATGTATTAATTCTCCCACCCTTTTTCTGAAGCACAGAGCCAGAACTTGACAGCTTACTTACTGTAAAGACATTCAGAAACATTACATACATTCACAAGGGCCTAGTTATTTATAAAACAGGCAAAGAAAGAGCCTGGTAACACAAGTTATTCACTGTGGCATTTTTTATGTTCTTATTGAAGTCCACCTAAACTATTAGATGTCTCAGTATCCTTAAAAACCTGTTTGCAATAATTTAGAAAGATAATTGAAAGTTTAAAACAACCTAGGTCCATATGTTTTTATAAACATATTGCTAAGTTTTAGTAACTTGAGACCAAGTTTGATATTTTTAAAACAAATTAGTATGTCAACATATACACTACTGCCTAATGATTTAATTCTATTTTAAAGGTTTTACCTTAACACATTAAAATCTTCAATTTAGCACCAACCCCAACAGAAAAATAAATTTAGATATGCTTAGCTTTTAAAAATTAAAATTGCTATTCTAATTTACAGTTTAAATAAGAGGATTATATTCTGTGCTCAAATGGCAGGATATTTTTTTTTAAGTTCACATCATAGGACAGCACTCACAACGAGAACTACAGCTTCACAACACTATTACTGAAGATATAGGGAAATTCTAATCCCATATAAGGTGGTGGAAATCTTACTGTTGACTTCAGTGGGGTCAGGTTTTCATCCCTGGAGCATGATCGATGACAAACACTACTACCTAACTCTGTGGAGTTACTGAACTCCACGGCACAACTGATCTTCTCGTCTTCCCCACCAGGAAGGTTTCTGAAGCTCACGACAGGTAGGCACTGAGACAGCAGGCACTGGAGTGCAGCACATGCCCAGAAATGTCGCTGTCTACATTAGTATCTCACTCAGCGTAGAATTAGCTCCACAGAATTGACAGCACAAAGAAACAATACAGGGTGGTTTGAATGGTAAACATTTACAGACTGTCAAGTTGGATTGTAACAGCATTAAGTCTACTGCTGGGTTAAACATAGTTGATTCAGAGTCCTGAAGCCATGAAGTTGATTTACTTCATGTATAAAAAGGATGTTCATTCTTAAGCAGTTAAAAAGACATATTTGTAAGGATATACTTTTTTTTTTCCTTTTCCACCTCCCCAAAAGTAAATATTTAAGAGAGAGTTCAGAAAATAAACTTGTTTTCTTAAGTCATCACAAGGCAATTTTTCCTTTCATCAGCTCTGTCAGGGCAGGTCAGTTTTCTGGCCTCAAAGCAAAGGAAACTTTTTAACTATGAAATGCCATGGCAGAAGACGACTTGCGTAGTAACTTTTAAATCAGTGCTATTAATGACAGATCTGACAAACTTTTAATTGCCCTGTCATATTAATTTTTAGCCACATTAAAAAAAAACAACAAAAAACAAAAAACAACTACATCTACTGCCCTGAATCACAAAATTAAAAAAAAAAAAAATAAATTCTTTCTAAATTTCATTTCCGAATAGTCAGAAAATGAAACATGCTGTTCATTTTCCTAAAAGCTTCAAGTGATCTAGCAACAATGTTAGCTCTTCCTAATGCAGCCTATGACACCATCAGCCTTCTTGGCCACAAGGGCACCATGTTGACTCATGGACAAATTGTCCACCAGGACCCCCAGGTCCCTCTCCACAGAGCTATTTCCAGCAGGTCAGCCCCCAGCCTGTGCTGGTGCCTAGGGTTATTCCTCCCCTGCTGCAGGACCCTGCGCTTGCCTTTGCTGGATTTCAAAAGGTCCCTCTCTGCCTATCCTTCCAGCCTGTCTAGATCCTTCTGAATGACAGCACAGCACTGGGGGGGATCAGACACATCTCCCAGTTTCGTATGATCAGCAAACTTGCTGAGTAGTCACTCTGTCCCTTCATCCAAGTCACTGATGAGCACTGGGCCCAGTACTGACCCTTGGCAGAAACCACTAGTTACATGTCTCCATCTGTGTCACTGACCACAGCCCTCTGAGACCTGCCATTCAGTCAGTCCTCAATCCTGCCTCTGCTTCCTTCCAGCTTTCCCTCCTCCCTGGCAAAGTATGAGACTGAGGAAGTCCTTGGTTGGAGTAAACATTACTGAGCAACAACTAAAAACATTGGTGTTATCAGTGTTCCCAGGCTGAAAGTCAAAAACACAGCGCTGCACCAGCTACTAAGAAGGAGAAAAACGACTGCTACTGCTGAACCCAGGACACCACCTCATCATCCACTTGTCTAGCCCATAGCATACTTCCCATGCTTACCTAAGACGATGTCATAGGAGATGGTGTTGAAAGACTTACTGAAATCTAGGGATACATCAGTTTTCTCTACCACGTGGTGGCAAAATACAAGCTATCTTGAAATACAAGCAAGATCCCTGCCCCTCTTAAGTAACAACTTTTCTGTATCTTACCCCTTAAAGTGTAACTTTTAAAAGAAACTATTTGAGCCTACTTCTTTTGTAAATCTCCATGGACTCCACTTCCCTGTAGCAGACTTCTTACGGCTGCTCCCTTTGGTTCCTATTCAAAAGAACACCTTGATTTCTTTTCAGATGCCATGGCACAGACTTCTAAGTTTCTTCTTTAACCACACCAGACAGGATTCAAAAAGTAAATCTGATCAGCCTTGCAGTATGGGACAGTGTCATGTTGATGGGATCCTCTCCCAGACATAATTTAAAAATCTAGACCTCAAAATTTGACTTCTGATTCATTTCTCTCAGAACTTTTGCCAGTCAATCTCACTGGTAATGCCTGTTCGTAATGAGTGTACAACTAAATAGCTAATGTAAAGGACATGAGAATACTTTATTAAGGATTTTATTAAGTAGGAACAACATTTGGTAACTGGGCCATTGCCATATCAAGAGGCAAAGGTGACTCAAAGAGTCCTGATGACAAAAAGCACCACCCTTCAGGAATAGGTAACCTTTGAGCCCATGCCTTTAAGAAGTAACTCAGTCCTCGGAACACACTCACACTTTTCACTTCTGGTTTTGCATGGCTGCAGAGCTGCACAGTTTCTCTGCTGTCATTTTGTTGCTCCCTGACCACCACCTGCCATGAAACATGGCGAAGCTGGCAATATCCTTCCTTCAGTTCCATCCTTCTGATGTAGCCATGAGAAAGTCCAACTCCCATCAGCCTGTCTCCAGGGAGGGCAAACAATGATGGTCCTCTAAACCTCCTCCCTTCTTCAACAGGCTGAGCAAAAGCTCCCCAGCCACAAGCCCTACAAGGTGACAACAATCATGGGAGGCATGAGCTGAAGAGTGGAAAAGAAGTGGTGTGGGGCATGAGTGGGAAGCTTCAGCCTTGCTCTGCAAGTGGAAAAGCTTCACTTAAGTGACCTGAACTTTCCCCCATACAAAAGCCAAATGTGAGATTGTGTTCAGCAGTGTTGGGTATAAATGACACTAAAATACACCCTCCCTCCCCCTCCCCACCAGCTCTGGTCTCTCAGTCGCCATGCTCTGTTAAGGATGTGTGGGTTGGGCATTTGTCCTTAAGCACAGGGGCAGCCACTGAACTGAAATGCTGGTTGTCCTTACCATCAACCCCTGAGCCCCATTAGTAAGTTTTGAACTGTCTTTACCATGGCAAAAGTTGTTCCCTTGCTGCCAGCCCTTAGAGGCTGCCTCCCTAGAGCAGACATAAGATGCCGCAGCTAGACTTGGCACAGCCTGCTACAGCTTCCCCACAGGGACTGCCCTAAATCAATCACAAAAAATGTCACCATCTAAGAGATCAAACCTCCATATTGCTTGCTACTGCACACTCACTTTTATCTCTTAAAAAGACAATGCTGCCAACTTCCCTTCAGTCTCATCTCCCAGTTCCACAGGATTTTATAAAACTCTTCTGGTTTTCTTTTGCTGTTGCTGCTGTTGCATTTCCCTCCACCTTCCCCCCACCAAAAACCTCTGGGAAGGCAGCCATCACACTCTTCCAAGGTTTGCTTTTTATAACTGCTCTACTTCCTTTCATATTTTGTTCGCTGTGTGCATCTTTGCGCGCACCACCTGTATCTTCATTAATATTTACTGTCTGTTGAGGAGAAAAGCGCTTCTCAATTTACTGGCATATTTACCTCATGTGCTTTGCTGCACACAGAGTCATAAAACACTGTCTTTCTCATTCAAACAATGTAAACTTCATCTGACACCAAATTTCCCTTGCCACCTCCCTATGTCTTCCGTTACTCGCTTGCTGCACAAAACAATTTGCAGTTGCACAGATGCATAGCACAATGATCCTTGAGTATATTTCTTGGCTCCCTCAACCACCTTCCTTTTCCCACCTCCAACAAGTAGCCTGACTACCATGAACTCTGAAGAGCTGGGGAGCTCAGTGCTCCTTGCCCCCTTACTGCAGCCAGCCTGGAGAGCTGCAAAGCAGGGCAACCTTCACATCACCCTTCTCACTGTGGAGAAGCACAGTCCCATCCCTCTAGAAGCAGCAGCAAAGGAAGATGAGCAAGGAAAAGACACATTAGTTCCAAGCACAACTCTTCCCCTAACCACCCAAGGCACTGAAGCCAAACACTTCCACTAAATACAAACACAGGCGTGCAGGCACAGTCTTGCTCTGTTTATGTGCTTTATGAAGCTCTTCTTTTCTACTGCAATTTTGGCTTCTTTGATAATTGGTTTTATTTAAACTGATTTCTCCCCTCTTACCATATTAATCGTATTTGACTCTTCATTTCCTCTTCTACTGACTCCCCAAATAGCAGGAACAAAGCACACATTTGTTTCACCATGCTCTGCTTGCCTGGGGAGAATCCCATGGATACTCTTCATCATCCTTCTCCACTCCCAATTCATTTGCACACTGTACCCCTTTCACTTCTTAGTTATATTCAGCTGGAAAATGCTACTGCTTATTTAGTCTAAGTACTCATTGAGGAAGCAAAAACAGGGTGTCAGTTTAATCTGTTGTTGAGAAACAAGTAGAACAGGGCAAAAAATAGTGCAAAGGAGCCAGTTAACAAGGCTAACAGTGCTCACTTTTTATTGTAACACATTGAGTCCGGTAGGTTTTTTTTTACCTTGTAAAAAAACACGCAAAATGTGTAAGCAAAGCAAATACCAGGAATGAAAATGCACTGCTTTGGGAACAGAACAACTAGCTAGAGTCCCCAAAATGTTAGTGGAGTGAAATCCCAATACTTATCCTACATACACCTTTGGTTGTAACACCGGGCCACACTTCATGCCATATATTCTTAAGAAAAAAAATTAGCATTGTCAGCTCAGCTGTTAAGATATCTGAGTGCTTATTGCACCTACCAAGGCCAGCCCAGTTAAAATGTTTTAAACTTATTTAGCTGGAAGCACTGGGCAGAGGAGGGAAACTAAACCCTCTGTGAGCATATGAAAAAGCAGGAAAACAGCTTTTGCCAGAAAAATATTCAGTCTGTATCTTCAATGAATTTGATGCATAAGAAATGTCTTCCTGCTTCCTCAGCATTAACTCATATGTTTAAATTAAAATCGCTGGACCAAAGCGAATGCAAGAGAAAGAAAGAGATGTGTGTGGGGGCAGGCAGGTGCATCCTTTCATTCCTTCATTTGTACAGGAATGAATGTAAAGCGAAAGTCAAGAAAACTGTTCAAAAATCTGGGAAACCCCCAACTCGGCCAGGGTCCCTCTTATGAAAAGGCATGTTTAAGAGTTTGTGTCCATTTTTCAAGGCATTATCTTGAGGGTTATAATTTCACTCCCAAACCCAACAGTCCAGCAAAATCTTGGGAGCAGGGGCTGACTGGCCAGGCCACGAGATGGCAGGTGAACCAGTCCCCATGGCAAGGTGCCACTGGCTGTTCTTCGAGCATGAATGCCAGCAAGCCCCATGCTGCGGGATCAAGGATCACTGCTTGGGTTCAGGGGATCCTCAAGAAAAGCCTGAAGCTGCTGATTTTAAAAGCATCAGGAAAGAATATTTTAGTATTTATTTCAGCTGTTGTGAAGTGTCATTCTTTCAGGAGTCACTTTCTTCATAACCTGAAACTGTGCGCTAAAACAGAACAGATGAATTATCCGTTTTTCAATCTTGCTTGGCAATAAGGAGCAACAAACACTACTTGGTTCTCACAAGGACAAAGTCTTTATAGAGGCCACTCAGTGATATTTTTGTGACATCTAGTCATGTAGTTTTGAAAGCTCCCTGAAGCTGAAAAACCCACATTATTTACATCTAGCAAGAAGGGCTAGCACAGGCCCTGGTGATAGCAGATAGGCACTGCAGTGACCTCCCTTCATGGTGGTCACACACCCATGGCCTCTGGAAGTCATGAGTGGTGTGGGGAACACAAACAGGGGATGCGGCATGGCCTGGATGTTTTCTCTGTATGGGCAAAAAGTAAATAACTAGGTGCAAAGGTTTAAATTCTTCATTAAAACTAACACACACACACAAATACAACAAAACAACCCCAAAAACATCCCATGGAGCACAGACCTATTCTTCCCTGAATACCCACGGAGATGTTTTCCCAAATACAAGGGCACTGAAATACAGTGTTGCATTTGTTATTTTCTCTCCAAGAGCCTGCTTTAAGATAAGGATAATTAATCTCATACTGGATGAAACATTTGTATTTCCAGATAGGTATTTTATCCCTTAATTTGCTGGGTAGAAGATTAGAAGTCCAGTTGTAATGGTACCAAGCTATATCAAATACAGCAACATCACTTGTATTACTTTCCAAAATGGTACATGCTTGAAGCCCTTGAATCAATTCTCTATTGATTACTTACAAAAGATGGCTGCTTTATTATAAAAGCACTTTGGAGAGTCTTCAGTTTTCTTTAAATAGATATATGTTTTCTTAATTGACTTTTTTAAACCTTCTCTTCCAAACTTAACCTTTCATCTGAAAATGATACCGCAAATGATATCTAAAATGCATCAAACTCCACCCCCCTGCCAGCCTGCAGCCCCATATTTAGCTGCTGTCCTGAGCTGCATGAAGTCATGCAGAGATGCTGCACGGAAAAGCAACAGTGCAAATGTGAAATACCATCAGCCAAATTTTTATTTCTAACTTAAGGGAAATGGTTGAATGAGGCACCAGAAAAGATATTAATCTTGGGCATTCTGTAATCTTTCTTTTTCTTGGAGAAGTAGTAAAGCAAGGAGACATTTTTCCTTGGAAAGGAATGACAAGCTGAAATATTCCTTCAGGCACCACATTCCTCATTTCTCTTTTTATCAGACAGCAGTATTTATTTGGTTTAGCTGGGACTAAAACTGTTATAGTGGCATCAGTGACAGAAAGGAGAGGTACACAGTGGAAGAGAGATTGCAGAACCCCTCTGCATAGTAAAATAATCTGACTTATAATGCACCCCTGACATCTGCCATAGGGCGTTTAGGATGGCAGGTTCCATGACCTTCAGCAGGTAGATGCACCTCAGAGAAAATAAACAAATGATAATGAAATAATCACTTAAAAACACTGCAGAAGTTCTAAGGCACCTTATTAGTTCACATCCTACCAGATATCTTCCTATGTTTAAAATGAAAACCAAAGCGAGAATTAAGCAGAGATAAAGCAGTAGCAGACACCACAGTTTTTCCCTCCCAGCTTCTTTCTTAATTCAAAGTACAAATGCATTTCCGAAGAAACTTCTGATGGCAGATACCTACTCAGAAAACAGCTTGAGACTCAGTGGCTGGAAATTATATCTAGATGAATTAAAATGAAAAATGCATCCCCTATTTTATCATTATAAACCAAGTAATTAGTTAGATATAGATAGACATATAATCAGATATATAATCAGACATATAAACAGACATAAAAATCAAACCTAGAGGTCATTAAAAAAACATAGGTAAAACAGAAAATAGAGGCTCAATGAAGAAGCTGGTTAGTACAAATTTTTTAACTGCCCAAGAAGTCAAATCAAAAGAGCAAATTGATTCACAAACTTAATCAGGTGATCTGTGATGGCTTAAACAAAATGAAGATAAGATCATTTAAGACATTCTTAAGGTAGGTCAGCATGAGTCTGTGGGAAACATGCCAGCCTATGCTTCAGATCTAATCTGAGTTAAAATTTAACAACTGCATATCTGAAAAACTGTACAGCTCCCAGAATTAGTAGGTGGCTCCAGGGGAAGCATCGAGAAAAACAGTGAGGAGAAGGAAAGAAGGTTGTTTCCCAATTAGAATGTGGACTAGGCAAAAGGGAATAAAGCAGAGAAATGGAAGAAAAATTCACGTTACCCTAAGCCACTGAAAAGAAACAGGCTTGACTAGTCTTTGTTAAACACTTCGAGAAGGAAATTACAGAGAGGATGTGATGGTGGATGGCTTTCCTATCTCAAAAATATTTATTTATCGTAAATCCTGATAAGCAACACTACTTCTTACTACTCTTTCTTCTAAGCACAGAGCTGTAGAATGGCTGCACATATAAACACCCTACTCAAAGACTGTAAATTTTTCTCTCCATACAGTCTCTGACCTGATTTCAGAGGCTGCAGTGAAGAATCCCAATATTGCTTGTCCTCACAATTGCTAAAGCTTATCCAAGGTTACCAACAGCCTGCTTTGTTCAAAGGACAGAACAGCCCTTGCCAATGCCCTTCTGAGGCCACCTGAAAATAATCATCCAGATATTCACATCAGACTTTTGCCAAACACTTCAGACCTGACATGCAAACCCAAACATTTCCAAACAACTTTCTGCCTGAGAATCAGACAAGTCCATTGGATTAAAATCTCATCAGTTGGAAGCTGAGTTACTTTGAATTTGGTTACATATGAATACACGAATATTACAGAGAAACACATATGAGCTTATGAATTTCCTGTCATTTCTTCTAAACTCATCTTATATTCTAAGCACAACAGTATTTTCAAAAAAGATGGTATTGACAGTGCTAGTACATTCGCATAATGTGTAAGTTTACTTATGTCGCAGAAACAGTATTTGTCAACTCATTGGAAAGCTTTCATAGTGTTTCTGCATTAGCTATCCCTTAATGCTATAAAATTACTGTTAAAATTCATATGATAATGTAACAGACCTTATGGTTCAGTCTGCACTTATTCTTTCTTTTTTTTTTTCACTAAATTTGAACAGATCAATATCACGTTGCAAGATTATACACCAAATATTGTGTTGAGACAGTGCAGCATCCTTTAGCTGAATGTCAAGCATTTTGAGATTTCTTCTTTTATCAAAAATACTCTTTTTTCTGACATGCCCTAGTTACCTCTTTTACTCAAATGTACCATTATTGCATTTTTGCCATATTAAAGCTGCTCAAAAAAAAAAAGATAGTAAAAAAATGTTCCAAGCAAAATACTATAATTTCATGCTAAATATTTTCAATAAAATGTTGCGAATATGGAATACAAAGCCCAAACAAAAGAGCAGTCTTATGCCTAGAGACTGTCTATCATACACGGCTGCTGCTACAAGGAGCCTGAGCCAAAACAGACCAAGAGGAGCTGAGGCTGATGGAGAGCTACAACTTCCACTATGGTCAAGTGAATGAACCTTCCTGCTGGTTGAGAGCAGAGAAGACAAATCCATTTTGCTTCATTTCCATCTGAGAGCAAAACAACAACAAAAAAAACCCCACCCCATCAAACAGTAAGGCACCTGTCATTTCAGAGTTTGAAAGCTGGCATATTAGTACTGAATGAAATACAGGTACTTATAGCTAGACATTAATCCGCAGCATATCTGGCTATTATAGCGATGCAGAATACATTGTTTATTATCCAGCTCAAAGCAGGGAGAGATTTGGGATCAGGTATGTAGTGCACAATACACAACTTTGGCTGTTACCCCAACTGGAAGACTAAATTGTTACACATTAGATTTTGTAAAAAAAAAAAAAAAAAAAAAAAAAAAAAGAAGAAAAGAAGAAATATAATACTTTCTTGGCTTCCATCCATCATCTTACAGAAACTGCATTAAAATTGACTTATTACGAATGCTTATTTACAATATTATACAACCTTAACTCTCCTTTATCTGTGGGAAAAAGTATTGAGAAAATGGTATCGCAGTGGGACAAGGGAAAAATATCTGCCTGAAACAAACTCAATCATGGCATGATGCATTCATAATCCAAACTTACTAACACAAATTTATAAACTTCTCCATGACATATGCATTACCATCTTCATGATAAAATGCAACAGACATGCTACAAACTGTTCAGTAAGGACATTGATTACACTGTCTATACTCTGTCAACTTTTCATGGCAAGACTTCTTCAAGAAGTTCAGGGCTCTTTCAAACACTTAAAATTAAAAGAATATGAATGAGAATATTTTTCCCTGGGAACCCTTCACTCCATGTGCTTGTTTGATGCTGCTGTCTTGTGTCAACAAGATCAGATTTATTTTGACTCTTTACTTTTTTTTTTTTCCTGGTTCTAATACCAGTTCTAGCAAAACCAACAACTTCTTAACTTCTAGAGTTATGAAATTTTCATTAATGTACGTCATAGATGATCTCCAGGTGCATCACCACTGAGTATTGCAATTATACCAAATTAATGCAATATATCATTATACATTAACTTTCCTTATTAGTGAGATGCTATATAAAACCACCTAGCAATACATAGAAACCTCAACATCCTTTTTGCTTGAAACACAGAACCTGGAATACATTGGCAATATTATGTTTGAAAGAAAATAAAGAAAAAAAATATAAATCATAACTCTTGGCTACAAGACACAGCTTAAAAAGAAAACAAAAAAACCCAAACAAAACTCCAGTAATTTTTAAAATTATATGATGAGAAAGCAACAGTCTCCACTGTTTAATATAACTATATGGATAATTCAGTTCCTATTAAACTATCATATTGTTTTTCTTTTTTCATTTCTTCTTGTTTGTTTTTTTTTTTTTCAATTAAAGAGCAAAAAAGCCTCAGAAATGTTTGCACATAGATTTGCATGTTCTTCTGTTAATATGCAAGTTTTGGATATAAATTCCTCATGTTACACTGGTTATTGTATTGTGAAGGTATTTTATAGAACTGAAAAGCGTTATTACCCTTTTTGCGTCTGACGAAATGTAGTCTACAGTGATTTTTTTTTTTCTTTTTTAATCTTAGTTGAGGCCTGTATAAGAAATGATAGATCGGCTGTTCATTTATTATATTTTTCTAAATTGCACTAATAATGTTGTTTAATGCACAGAAATTTCTTTTGGAATATGTTGCATTTACAATACAACAATCAGCATGCAAGTACATATCCGTCATATTGATTTGGTGTCACACTATGCAAAGTATTCTCTTCCATCTGTTTTAAGTATCCAAAAGAACTAGACTTAGGACAGTAATCTCATGAGATTTCCTCTACTCTCAATGGACAGAGACTGAAGTTTTTTCCATTAGAAAGCCGGCAGAGAAAGGTAGAATATGTTATTTTCAAGAGGAGCTACCACCTTTTCTTCACTCACTATAGAAGACTCTATGAAGACCAGACTCCAAGGGTTAAAATTCATCATGGGAATATGGCTTTTCGTTTTGTTTCTAATTAGCAACTCTAGACCTCTGTAGTTCAAATATGAAAGTTAATGCTACCTTATACCAAAGCAAACAGGAATCAAAACCAGTGCTAAGTGAGATTCTTCAAAGACAAAGTGCTCTTAAACTTTCTTGCTTGGAGAACAGAATAAAGCAAAGTGTGTTCATAAAGAGATGCTCATTAGAGAGATGAACTGAGGCTGCTCAGCACTGTTACTTGCAGTCTGAAATCAAGAACAGCAGATCACGCAGGTCTCATCTAAAAAAATATTTAGTTTTGACTGAATACAAGAATGTAGGAGGGAAGAAAGTATCAACATCTGAAATTAGTTATACCATCTCAGAATCAGCAAATAAGGTTTTCTCTTTAGTCTAAACAAACTTGTGTATTGTGACTCTCATAAAAGAAAATAATCTATATTACTTTCTATATAGCGGCAAAATAGCTTTACATTGAAAGCTGAAGTTACAAAAGAAAACATCATCCTCCAGAAATATTTTTCTTGAGAAAAAGCAGTTATTCAAGACTAACATATTATCTAAGATCCTTCTCTGGTTAAGAATAAAAAAAAACAGTTGAAATTCCAAGGCACCCTTGAGTCATTGGACAGTTTTGAAGGATCATGTGCGTTGAGCTTTTGGCTAAAGGAATTACTAGTGTTCTTCACAGATGATATGAAGCCTTTTTTTGAGACATTAGTCTGCAAGCATTACATTACCAGCTGCCTGTCTGCTGATAGTTACCTGTGTACTTTTCAAAAATAACGTTATGCTGCAAAAGGGTGTCATCATGAGAATGAAAGCTTTAACATTTATACTCTGAACTGGCTTGTTTTGAAAGCGAAAGGCACAGGAGTCGAATGGGAAGAGAATCTTCTGATAGAGCTGTTTTTCAAACCTCTAGAAGATTTCTGACACTGACTCTGACCCACACTTGAATAATCCTTGTCGTCATTCACTGCCACCTCAACACCTCAAGGAGTAAGCATTACTCACCAAATGCATACCGCTTTCTTACAGCTGTTTTTTTCAAAAATAGGAATAAATCTGCTCCCAAGCCACAAAAGACAACATGCTCTCAGATACTGGATGCTTCACATGTTTCAACTGAGCCACTCAGCTGATGCAATTCCATCTTCACTTGCAGTAGTTTTACCAGACTTGAGAAACATGTTTCATGAGGCTTAATTAGCTCTGAGAGTTAATTTATCCCACAGATATAAGCGCTATCTGTAGAGGTTAAGAGGCAAAACTAACACTAAAGTTCTAACTCTGTCTATGTGAAGTATATATACAGCATTATTATAGGAAAAGCTCTGCCTTAGGAAAAATAACCCTGAAAACTCCTTACAGCTTACTATCATCTGTAGGGGATAGCAGGAGGGGGCAGCAAGCAATAGTCCTGAAACACTAGAATACCGACATCTTGAGCATCCTCTACTCAACCAATGTATGACAGAGATGACAGAATTAATTAAAAGAGAGCTGGCAGCAAAGTCAGAGGCTATAAAATCCAGACAGCTTTTTGTATAATCACATAATAATTGAGAAATAGCAAATACATTTGTCTAGCACTAAGATATAATGAGCAAATATTAAGAGCAGTGGCTGTTTAAAGCTTATCTATAGTGAGAGATTGACAACTATTTTCTTGATGTGTGCACCACCTGATTTCTTCTTGGAGCTATTCATTTAGTTTTGAAATTGGCCAATCATATAGTATTCAACACTACCTCCACACAAAAAGTAATCAATAACCCTCACTGACTGTTAGTATTTTCATTCTCTTCTGCAGATTTAGCCATCTCCATGAAAAATCCTGTTAAGCAATAGCACAAAATGACATCTACAGTAATATCAGCAGACAGATATGTTGTGCCCAGCAGCCAGTTCTTGCAGACTCCACACACTTCTTCCCCCCTGAATATTAAGCTGACATGCCGATATCAACACCTTGCTTCTCATTCTTGCACTAGTTGTCAGACAGAAAAGAATATATACTGTAGCCTTCATCTGATTGCTATTCTTACCAAAAACTTTTACCAGAGGCTTGTATTTACTCAGACTGCAACTGAAAAAAACTTCAAAGCATTAACAAAAGCCCAACAAAAGCTGCTACGTTCCTTGCACACAATGCATCCAGTTTTCCTCCAGCACACTGAAGAAGAAGCAGGGGCACACTCTGCAGCTAAAAAGCTGATTGAAAAACAATGACCATGCACAATGCACCAGAAGATGGTTCCTCGAGCTCTGCTGCATAGCCATTTTCTTCTCCCAACTGAAATAAAATCGCAGACGTAATCACCTGTCTCAAACAGGCTAATCTTATATGCTGATAGGTCAAATTAAAGGCTTGGTAGAAAATTTTCCACTGCTAGAAACTCCACATTATTTTCCAGGAAAAGTCAGGTCCTTGACTTCCTCTAGATTTTTTTTGCAATGGTATTATTCTTTACACTGGAGTGTTTACTTATTGAACTTTCATTTTCTACCATAGGCAATTCCAGGAAAACATTCAGTCAACATATACCTGCGTATCACTAAGGCAACATCTGATTAATAACTTGGAGCCTAAACCTCAAAGAATCCTCAAAAAGGACGAACTTCTCACCACAGAAATATGCATGATTAGTAAATCTCCATTTTTATTCTGTTTATAAAAGGAAAGGGTCTGTATATGAAAGAATAAACCCTGCACATTGACATTTTTACCCAATTTCATTTTGTGGTATTTTACACATTGATATTACATTTTCAACACATTTTGGGGCATTAGCTATTTTCCTGTAAAGAAATGTGAGGAGTGCAGAGGGATTCTTTGGCAAAAATCCTACCTTTGACATTAATTTCACAATCCTTCATTTTTGCAAAGAAGTAATTACAAATTTGGTGACATTTTGCCATTACTTCACACTAATTCAGTCAATTCATCACAGCTTGGCTCAATAACCTCTTTAGCTTTCAGCCATCTCTTATTTCCTAGGGATGCATCAGCTTTGAAGTTCATTTAGCTTAAAACTAAGTTGCCTTGGAAAACAAAGTGCTCAAATGATAATTATTTGTTTGTCCTTTATACCGTAATCTCACTTTGAGGATTCAAAACATCTTAGCAACCTTAAAAAAATCCAACCTCATAAAACCCTTCCTAATGCAAGTTTGTCCACACCTGCTTGAGAGGTGGAAAAATTGCAGCATGAAGAAATTAAGTGGCAAGATGCCCCAGAAGCTTTCTGCTCCAGCCAGAAGCTGCATTCTGTAACAGCTCCCCACCTCTTATTTCCAAAGGACAGCCCTGTGAACCACACCAAGGTGTCTCCAGCTGCATTTTCTTCTGAGGGCCTTGCTTAAGTAAATAAGCAAAACCCAAGTATTTCTACAACTTCTTTTTATGGCTTAAGCCCACAGATCTGGCCAAGACTGGGAGAGAAAGGAAGAGGAGGAGAAAATTCACTTGGAAGCTTTCCAAGTCTGTGGGCTATGCTCTCGGTACCCCACACAAAGAGGGTCTATCAGGGGTTTGGTACTCTGTGAACAGAGCAGAGCAGAGCTGCTCAAGGGCTGCCCCAAGCCTGCAGCCTGCTGTGGGTGTTGCACCTGGCATAGCATCCATCGGCTACATCTGCACAGGTTGTGGGATGGCACTGGAAGGCTGTGAGTCTTGAGAGAGAGGACTGGGGACAGGAAGAGAATAACACAATTCCAGAGATGAAGAAAGAAGGGAGAGACCTGCATGCCCTTTATATAGCTTCCTCACCTCCCTCGCAGCCTCCTCACAGATGCTGAGCCCTTTCTATGCCCCATCACTGTGTCACCCCGACCATTCAGCAAACCCTCTGCCAGAGCAGCTAAACAGAGTTCAACAGCATATATTCAGTAAATGCCAGTATCATTTATGTCTAAAATAGCATAGCAGTCTCATAATGCATCAAATTTGGGATGTACTGTGAATATCAAAAGAAATCTTTACTGATCTAGATGTACTCTAAATACCCCACTAGTTCTGAAGTAAAGTACCCTAAAAGAACAAATTAGATTTCATTCACATGAAGAGAAGATGGAATCTGCATCCTTGCAGATACCCAAAACCTGGCTGGACGCAGCCCTGGGCAACCAGCTCTAGGCAGCCCTGCCTGAGCAGGGGTTGGTCAAGATGACCTCCAGAGGTCTTTTCCAACCTCAACCATGCTGTGATTCTGAAGTTCATCCCTATGAAATATAAGAAGGTAACAGATACATATTTGGTATATATTTAGAGTAGACATATTAAGTACAGAAGTAGTATAAAACAAATTTGTGTGCATGTGTGTGCCTGAAACTACTCTTGCTACAGCTACAATTCAGGGACTCCCAGAAAGTGCACTGAAGACAGAAGCAGTAAAGGAATTACACCTGAGCAGAAAAGGGAAGCTGCATCTCCAAAGAGCCCCTCAGAAGAAGGAAGTCTTGATGAGAGAAAGCAAGGTTGTGAGCCTCTTATGCTATCTTCATAACTCAGTTTTAGGAGGTAGCATGCTACTGAGTTGCTCATTTTGTTCTAACAAGCAAAGAAAGCTTCAGAGAGGCTCCTCTCTACAAGGCAGCACTCCACAAGAAGCAAGTTGCTGAGGAAGCTACTTAGTTTAACCAACATTGAGAGACATCTCAGAGAACTTCTTAAGTGATAAGAAAGTCAGGAGACCAGTCAGGAACAGTGTTGTTCTAAGTGTGCATAAGAGTTTCTAATTTTTCAAACAAGAGTCCATATTTTGTTATATTAGAACAGAGGAAAGCTGAAAAAGTTCTACAAGCAAACATGGTAAAACCAGAGCACATAATGTCCACAGAAATAATGTAACCAAATAAACTGTTGTTAATAAAAAGAGTTTCTAAATTAGGAGTTGATTTACTTCCAATAAAGTGCAAGGATCAATTTGAGGGCTGGTATTACCTAGTGTCAATGGTACTTCAGCACATATCATCTAACAAGTCTTTCACAGGAGGTACAGTGCAGAAAGACCTCACAACTTGTAAAAATTCATGATGTGATTTGTGAAAACATAAGCATCTTAAACAACAGTGAAAGACTAAGCACAGGAAAGGCCATCTATTGTAATGAATTTTTTAAACAAAGCTGTTCTTGTTTTATACTGCACCCTTTGCGTTAGTCATACACTTCACATACCTCTGAATTGAATGACTATAAATTGCCATCAGCAGTAGAAAATGGCACAAGGGCACAAACCATCTCCTAGCGCATCCTGGCTCTTTGCTATCTCTTTTATTTGCAGCCTTTGGCTCCTGGCCTTGTATGTGTCTGTATTTCATAGTCCAGGCCTCAGAAGTGCCCAAGCTGGGCAGAGATAGATCAGACACAGCTCTTACTGATGCTCCCCTCCACCACTTGAACTGGTAGAAACCTAAGAGCATCTCCACAAAGGCGATGAGAGCAAAGAACTACTGCTAAAATAACTCCCAGCAGGGAACTACTGGTAAAGTAACTCCCCTGATATCAACTGAATAAATTCTCATTGACGCTTATTTGAACGCAAAGATGAAATAAAAAAATAACCTCACCTATATTTTTCTTCAGGTTTTTTAAGTATCTTATCTGACATAACATTAAACGCCTAGGTTTTCGTACATGTGTAGGTGACAATATGATGTTCTTGGGAAGTTAAAATATTTACTATCTGTTTTCAAATGACAAGAACCTAGAGCATTTTCTTTAACTCTTCAGTTTTGGTCTGCTCACTCTTTTTCAGGTTTCAGTGATCCCTCTAGAAACATTTTCACAGTTGAAAGCATGCTGTGTCATCTGTAATTCCCCATTTCAAAATCTTGAGACTCTAGTGCAGGAACACACATTAATCATTTATTACTGTACAAATACATGAAAAATTAATAGCCTAGCTAGAATTCCAAGGCATCCACTTAATGAGCTGGGACTCAAACTTAGAAGCATCGTGTCATTACTATTATACATCTATAAAATAGTGTTGAGAAAACTTCATCAGATGAAACTTATTACTACGAATTCAGCATGTGAGGCCTGCGAATAAGCATCCAAAAAAAGAAAAAAAAAAAAAAAGTTGGCAATTCCTTTCTGCAAGAGGGGAAAAATAACCTCTCTTCTTAATTATGATTAAGTTCGGAAGACTGAAAATCCAATCTTAGACTTAAGGATAAAAATTCAAAAAGCAAATGCCATAAAGTATTTGGTAAAGTTGCTTTAAGTTTAAGTTAGTTTAAAAATAAAACCCAGTAACTTTTAATGAGAGAATGCTTGGCAACTTTCAAAATATTTCGATATACTTTGTGAATGTCAATTAAAGCCGTGCTTACTGCTGCATGAAGCAGTTAATGTGGCAAATCCCAACCCCACAAACACAGATAATTAAAAAATAATAAAAAGCAAGAGTCATATTATGTAATTATTTTCCTCCATCCATTGATCTGCCTTCACAATCTGAAGTATCCATAATTGCATTTACACAGACTAAACACCTATTTCCAAGACAGCTGCAATAATGGAATCTATTGTCTTTTGACCAGAAAGTCTGTGTCAATGCCAGCTTTATCTATATGACACTGAAACTCCTACAGGAAGGTCTTAAAGCAGTTTCTTCTTAGAATTAGTAATTTTTCTTCTCATCAGTGGTAATTTAAAAACTTTTTTTCTTGATGCTACACCACATCCCACCCAGAATAATGGAAAAGCTCCAAATTAATAATGAAAGCAGGTTCACTGATTTCCTTTGGAAAGGGGAAGACATAAAGGTGAGTATAGGTTGGTAGAGGATGCATCAAGCCGCTAGCAGGACAACTGTCATGACACAAAACCCTCTGCCACAAAGCAAGATTTTCTAGAGAAGTAATTAACATATTAAAAAAAAAATATGTAAGATGTAGAGCTGGAATATATCAATAATCAGATGAAACAGGAATTCTCAGTCTTGCAATGTTTTAAAAATTAATTTCCATGTTACTTTGGGAGTAATGAGACATTTGTAGCTATGTTGGGCAAGAATACTTGATGATCAGGAAAAAGCTCCTCCATGACCTGCAAATGCTTTATAATTACAAGCTATGTTTCTGTATTTCCTTAAGCCAGAATGATAGTTCTAATTTATTCAAAGCTCATTGATATTTTCCTCAGAGCAATTCACATAGCTATGGAAAAAAAAAAAAATCTGAACAGGCAGCTGGTAGTCTTTTAACTAGAAACCAAGGAGTAAGCTTTTACATAGTTCAAACAAAATATGTCCACCCATAGGCCAAAGAAAACCCTATGTACTAGTAAAATCAAAACAATAGTATGAAGAGAGCACCATAGTGTTCCTAACCAGATTGCAAAGACCTCATTCCCTGTTTTTAAATGCTTCACGTTATGGGGAAGCTAAAATTTCTCAGATCTAGCATCAGTTTAAAGCAGTCTGATGTTTTGAGAGCACATGCAAATGCAAACCTATTTCACTATTAACTGCTTGCACATTTGGCCCCCTGTCAAATAATGCAATGCTGATCACCTGCAATGGCACAGCTGAGGAGGCCCTCCTTGCAGATCCAGACCCCACTCAATTCAGGGGGGTATTCAAAAGGGTGAAGACATTGCCTGAAAAAAATAAGACTGAGGACACAGACTGTTTGCAGCACAAACAAGGAAACCATAATTCAGGCCAAGTGTCCTCACCTAAGCAGGGTTAACACTGGGTCCGAATCATGCTATTTCTCCCAAAACATTCTTCTCCCACCATCCCTAACTTCTTCAATCTATAATCCTCCAGCTCTGCAAGACAGAAGTGTTTCAAGGACCCAAATTTGTAAAATGTCAAATTACAGGACTATTCCCTCAAATCAAGATAGAAGTACTATAATTCACTAAGCATGTGCATTAAGTGGGTAAGTTATGCTTTATTTTGAAGAGGTATGTAATTTTGGAATCAAATTAACAGGCACCACTGATGCAAAAGACTGTTTTCTTTAAGCATCTGAACCAAAGCAGGTATCATTGCCTGTAAAGAAGAAGAAAGTGGCTCTTTCAACATGGAATGCAGCATGAGAAGTTGATACAAAAAGAGCTGAGGAAGCCTGTCTTATAGCAGAAAATCAGTAGAAGAATGTATTATTAATAATAGTAATAATAACAACAGATCCATGATAACTTTACAATACAAGTTCTAAGAATCACAAGTTTCAGAGACAATGAGGGCATCTGAGGTCTGTTTTCTGTTGTCAAATTCTTTGTTCTAGATGATGACAAACTTACCCAAATTCCCTCTACCATCATAGCTCTAGACACTGGAAAGAATAATAAAAAGGGAAAAATTAAGCAGAAAGACTGGCAGGAGCAATTGAGCTCAAAGCTGTACTTAAAATTAACAACAAAGGAAGCCTGAGAAAGAAGTGAAAAAGCCACTTGTGACATGGTTAATATGAAGAAAGAGATGCACTCAGTGTAAAACCAATGGAAAAAAAGCATACAAAATTAATTCTGAATTTACAGCAATTTATACCAGCTGAGAAGCAAATGAACTGCTGCAGCATTCAATATGGAATTATCCCTTATAATAATATCCCTTATAATAGTTTTGCTATATATTATACACTGAGGCTAACCATTATGTAACAATTTAAAGTCTATGAAAGTACATCAGTGTCAATACTGAGAAGCCACAGGTCTCAGCATAATTCACTTCCACAAATTCATTCAGTTCAATTAAATTCTAATGTACTTAGCTGTAAGGCTTGTTTGAAGTTGTTGGTGTTAAGTTACTTAATGTTGCAGGACTTCCTGTCTTTAAGGCTTGCACCCTTCTATCTAAAGTATCTCCAATAAAAACAAATAATATATATATTCTTTTCTTAAAGGGGCAAAATGTGGGGAGGGAGGAGCAGCATTTCCTGCTTATACATCACACCCTTTCCAGAGACACTAAGGAAATGTGTACCCAGTGGACCAATTCTGTGGTTCAGAGCCTTCCCCTCCCCCAGTGCCTCTGCTTTCCTTTTCCTCAATCCATCCTGCTCCAGAGCCACTCCTCCCAGGTATCCTCTCCTACCTACTGCTCCTAACATCTCCCCCAGTCCCTGAGCACTTCCCTCTGAGCTTCCAACCCCCAAATGACCCATCATCTCTCTCTTTCCTGCTCAGACTGTCCCACGTGCCCTCTTACCTGAGCTTCTCAGACACACTAAAACCCCCAAACTGCAAGATTTTCTTGCTACATTTTCAGTAAAAGCCCAACATGATACTACTGTCCTGCTCTGCCCACCCAGACACTGCCTCGCTCCACTGCCCAGTAATCACATACAGGTCTAACTTCTTTGAGAACTCATGGATAAACCCCAGTTTTAATCTCTGGCACCAGATGGGTTTGAGCTGAACTAACATGACTCTTTGGTGAGTCAGAATCAAATTCTGACCCTGAGGTTCATTTTTATTTTTTAATGCATTAAAAATCAGAACCCAATTACACCCAGTTTGGTAGAAAATGGCATCTACTAAACATGCAGAAAAAGATGATAAAAAGTTTTGGAGGAACTGGCCTTTTCAAAGGGTGTAGACTGCAGACCTCAGATAATGCTGCTGGGTTACTATGTCACTTCCATTCTGTCTGCCTTGTGTGTAGAGGGGTCTCTATTGGAAAAAAAGGGGGGGGGGGGAAGCAGTACAACTATAATTACTACTAACAGCATACACAATGTCCAGAGAGAGGGCAGAAAAAGAGAGAAGACTGGTGAACAACTACATGGGTAAGAAGACAGTTGGACGGTCAGGCTCAGAGTGCATTGTAGCCTACCCAAAGACCACCAAGCGGAGAACTGCAGCGATCTGTCCTGAGACCTGCTCACTTTAACATCTTTAGCAATGACCTGGAGGAGGTGATGGTGTGCACTTTGCCTTGGTAGCAAAGGCAGCCTGCAGCTTCTGAGAAGTATGAACAGGGGCACAGCCTGGAGAGCAAGAGAATGGATTGTCCCCCTCTGTATGGCACGCATCAGACCACATCTAGATGCTGCATCAGTTCTGGACCCCAATACAGGGAAGAAACTGTTTTCCTGTAATACAAGTGAGGCAGTGGAGCAGGTCACCCCAAGAGGCTGTGCCACTTCCATTCTTGGAAGGTTTCAAGCTTCAACTGGTCCAAGACCTGGGCAGCCCGGTCTGATACCGGAGCTGGTCCTGCTTTGGGAGGAAAAAGGCCCATGTCCCATCCAACCAGGATGTCTCTGGTCATAAAGGAGAGGAGAGAAATTCAGAAGCTGTGCTAGCCAAACCACTGTTGCTTGGACAGGGCAACATGGATGGTTGTGTCAGCTGCAGCGAGCTCCAGCCTGTCTGCTAGTTTCGGGTGAAGAGCCCAGGGCACTCACCTCCCAGGACAAAACTTCTCAGTCTTCAAAAATGGAAAGATGCATGTGAGGAGGAAATGTACTGCACCGTGAACTAAAAGGCTTTCAGTGACAAAATGTATGTTTTCTATATACTGCACAAGTTCTGGAGGAAAACAAATAAAAACAAAATAAAACCACATTAACAACTAATTTAAGCTACAAAAGGACGAAGCCTAACAGTCACAGTATGAGTGTGCTTTACACAGAAATATCTAGAAGGGCATTAAGATTTCACTTACTGAAAAGGAGATGCTGACACAGAACAGACAAATACTTAAGTTGAGCCTCTCCAGTGCACTTTGAGAACACTGGAAGGTAAGTATGATTTTAAAAGCAAAGAGTTATTGGAAGTCATCACCTTTTCAAATAAAGCCAAATTATACAGATTACTATTAAAGACCAACAAACAAATCCCCCCCCCAAAGAACCAAAAACAAAATTAAAAAAAAAAAACAACAACCACAAACAGAAAAAGTCTGTCAAACTTATTTTATTAGGCATTTTACATAATTATCAGTATTCTGTGATTTACATTAGTATAATTAACTCTGTGGTCTGCCATACCTAGGCTTACATATATTCATCAAGTTGGCATTTTGACTGGTGAAAATTAAATTTGACTAAGTTTGGGATGTGGCAAGGTTCTAGCTAAATTTTTCTCATTGATTTTCTGTAAATATATATAGTAGCAGTTTGGTGCTGCTCATAGTAAAAAGCCTACCCTTCTTTACTCAGTAGAACAATTAATTAGTGTGCTGTTGACATTTTCCACAGAGAGAAACACTGAAGTATTTAAAAGAAATACAGGAAACTAAAAATATACCATGTTGAACTAATAAAAAAAGAATAGGTTCATTTATTGTTAATGATATTGTTCTCATTAACGTAAGCCTGGAACGAGTTTCCATTTTCATAAGCCTACCAGACAAAATGTTGAGTTACTTTGGAAAATCCTCATTTATTTGATAGCATGTAGGTTTTGTTTACAAAAAATCTAAAATTTTAAAACTCTGAAAATTCTGGCTAAAAATTACCAAAGAAATCTGTACAAAACTGTAATAGTGCATGCATAAATGTGTGTATACAAGAGAATTATCTTTCTGCTTTATGCTTCTTTGCCAAAAGTTAGTGACCTCCAGGTTGGTTTCACTTAGGAGTTCACTAAGAAAAATAAAGCCAAATTAATCACTGAACCACCATCTCACTCTTTTAGCTCTGACTGGGTTCCATGGGAACAAAAAAAGTAAAAGAACTGTTTCAATCCCTATTTTATATCATAATGTGTTTCAAGCACAGGTATCTCTCAGTTCTAAAGGTACAAATGTTCAGTGAAAATTTTAGATGAGAAAGCAATGGATGGAGTAGCAAAAATGAGAAGGACGAGGAAGTCATATCAAGAAATCTGCATTGCTTAGGGATTTTGGCCATTCAAACAAAGCTTTTTAAACAATTGACAGAACTCTCGGGTTATGTACACATGCCAACACATCTGGGGATGGGGAATTAAAGTCTAACATATGGGACAGTTCTGGAAAAAAAGCCTTCTGTGGGCACCAATGGCAGCAGCACAGAAGCTGAACAGGAGCCTTCCCACAAAATGAGCCCATGAGCACCAACTGCAAGGCCCAGGTACACAGATAAGGAACAGAGAACTGCAGAGAGAATTGTGCAGGTCATTGCTGAAACAAGGGGCTTAGCTTGTGTCTCCAGATCCAAATGGACACAGCAGAGAGCCACAAACCAGAGAAAAGAGGTATGAAGCTGGTCCGTGAGACTTGGGCACCATAACTGCATTCAACAACAAAAGGCAGTGGTACGTGACTCAAATGGTAATAGCAGGTATCAAAAGGACTCTTCAATCTCACAATGCAAGACAACAAGAGCCAGAAGTTGTCACAGAAGTCAAACAAATTCATATAAAGGAAGGAGAGAAAGTATTCACATTTATCTGAAAAATGAAAGCAGAGGAAGAACTGTGGCATCTCCCAAGGATGTGGAGGACAAATATACTTCTGCAACAGAGGGGTTGCAGTCTTACATGTAGGGGTTGCAATCAGGGAACAGCCTGTTTAAACAGCCTGGAGAAAGCACGAGATCAAAACATAAGGTCTAAAGGTCCCTTCGGGCTTCATATTGCAGATGAAACGAGTGCTCAACCTGTTTCATACCTAAACAGGGATAATTGTGTCTGCTGTGCAAAAGCACAGGTCTGATTGCAATCAGAGTGATGAGATGCCAAGGCCATCAGGACCAACAGCCTGCCCTAGACAGCACAATGACAGCTAATCAAGTCCCATCAGGGACTTTTCATGTTCTGCAACACCAGTTATAACAAGCTGCCCTCAGCAAAGACTACCTAACAGCATATTTCTTTGGACACCCAAGGTTTACCAACAACTAAACTGTCTCTGCTGAATTGCTGCAAGCTGGGGCAATTGCATAATAGAATCATAAAATAGTCTGTGTTGGAAGGGACCTTCAAAGGTCATCTAGTCCAACCCCCCCACAATGAGCAGGGACATCTTCTAGATCAGGTTGCTCAAAACCACATCCAGCCTGGCCTTGAATGTCTCCAGGGATGGCACATCCACCACCTTTCTGAGCAACCTGCACCAGAATTTTGCCACCCTCACTGTAAAAAATTATTTCTTTGCATATACTAGAGAACACTATATGCATACAGGTACGTTTAAAAAAAATACCAACCAATAGACCATCCATACAGTCCATCTTTCCCTCCTTTCAAATGAGTAATCATCTTCAAATGTGACCAAGTTATATTTTGCTTGGAAATTAAACCACAGAGCAGCAGCAGTTTTCCAGCTCTCTCCACTCCATACTCAAAAAAACAACCAAACAAAAAAATCCCAAACAAAAACAAACAAAAAAAACCAAAACAAAACATGTGAGCAGCACACAATCTGCACATAAGAAATCCTGGTGCTAACAAGGCTGTGCCAAAACAAATTGTCCTGATTTTCTCACAGCTTTCACGGGACTCTATCTGCATACAGATTCAAGAGAAGTGGCATAATTTCTACAGCACACAGCATCCCATTGAACTTAATCACCATTACCCACTTAGATACTGCAATATGCAAGACTGATTGCTGCTCCACAACTGCTCCACAGCAGTCTCAAGCATGCTAGCCTTCAACGCACTCTTCTCCACTTTCTTACAAGGAAGTTAAAGGAAAACACTCAATTTTCATGGCCCCCAAAAAAGGCAAATCAAATGTCAGAAGGCAAGACCACAACAGCACTTAAGCCAACAGGTCATTTGGGGATTCTTCAATATTTTTCTTGTAATTTTTTATTAACCTAAATATATAAAAAACCTGAACTCATTTGAAGAGAACTATCCATTTAGTCTATATGGGGGGGGGGGGGGGGGGGTTGTATTCTGTAGAATTTCTATTTTCTTTTTTTTTTTTTTATTTTTCTTCTTTCTTCTTTTTAACAATATAAAAAGGTGTTTTTCTAAGGAGGCAGAAGAATTTTGGGTCCAAATGTTCAACATAAGGTTGTAATATCAAAAAATGGCAACTTTTGAAAGTAGAAATCTTTTGAAGTATTCACAAGTACAAGCATTTTTCTTCTCGTTTTATACTCACATATATGTGAAAATCATTAAACAAAAACAGTAATCAAGCATGTCTAAATGCATTAACATTTCCTTCTTACAGCATATGGCAGTCCCTTGAAGTGCTAAGTGCCAGAGTTCATGAGATACTTTGCATATCGTGCAGGGTCGGGCATTTCTTATTCAATTAGTCACTCTTCAAGAATGACATGAAAAAATACTAATTGCACACAACATACTCCTAATTAAAACAGTAATCTGTTGATAACAAAGTGTGGCTTTACTGTGCATGTAGCCTAGGTAATGGGTTTGGTTACCACTTCTGTTTATAAGTAAAAAGGAAGGTATCATATTTATTTAAAAATCTAAGTATTTACATTTGATGCATTTTTCATTCTATAATAACACGTGGGAATCTACAGCCCATGTCTGCACTACTGTGGGTATACCATACACATCTGTTCACAGGCTACCTGCATTAGTATATAAGTCACTGAGGAACTTCTCAGAGTATTTGAAGTCCTGCTTGGTTCTCAGTTGTGGGCTGGAGAGCTTTTTTATATAGAATGTAAGAACAGAAGGTAAACCGCATGGAACATATAATCTTGCTCATCCCTCACCGTTTCCAGTTCCACAGGAATATATTTGCTTTTTTGTTTGCTTTTTTTTTCCTTTTGCATTCATGATGGATTCAGACTAGAATAAATTGAATCTTTGTCTGTATCTGAACTTCTGCTGCTATATTTCCTAGCACCAGAGAATTTTAAAAGATCTCAGTGGATGTTTTGCAAGATGTTTCTTGAGCCTGCAATCAGAAATTCTGCTAAATACTTGGCCACCAGTGACAGCAGGAACACCGTTTGTCATAAGAGACTCAGAAAGAATATCAACCATAATCTTGCAGCCATTTTCCCCCCTCTGTCCCTCTTCAAGAGGAAATATCTTCCTAAAATCTCTTCCAAAAATTGGAGCTAACATTGGAGAGCAGGGGCACTCCTCAGCCACTTGCCAACTATGGTTTTACATGCTGTAGCTGTGTGTGAAGTCCTCCCTTTAACAAAGGAAAACAAATCTCCTCAGACAGGTCTCCTATGGCAGAATATACACCCAACCAATCACTGAGAGTATTACTAAAACTGGACAGAAATGCATACTACTGAATTCTGAAATAGAACTGAGTCACCTGCAGCAGTGGGGAGTTAGCAAATTTCTAACACAAATGTAATGTTGCAGATTAAATGTTGCATTAAAAAGAAATAAAGACCTAGCCTGAACTGAAATTTTAACCACACAATTTAAATCTTAGCCAAATGAGTTCATTCTTCACGAAACCATGGAAAAAGAATTAAATAAAAGCAGTTTTAAGAATACACAATTTAGGCGCAGGTAGATTAACTGTGGTATACTGTTTCTTAAAAAATACTTGAAACCACACAGAAGCTGCAGAACATAAATATGGCTAAAATAAAACAACAGAGGCCAATCAATATTTTTGATAATTTCTCTACTCCATGCAGCTTTACTTTACAGTGACACCCCTTGACTCCTTAGTACTTAATAAAAGGTATTAGCTTTAATTACTAATTCTTCAACAGAAGTAAATCTAAACATGAGAACAGACTAATAATTAACACACTTGAATATTTAGATGTTGAGATTAATGACACTTACTGAAACCTAATACGAAAACAAGTTTTTTAAATTAGTCTTAATAAAATTATTCTGCTATATTAGTAAACCCATTGAAATACCTTTGGTACATGCTGAACAAAAGCATTTCAGTAGGTGCACCTGTCGAACACATTGAAGGTAATGGTTTTCTTAATTTTTATAGTTCAGCAGTAAAATATACCCTCATGGTGTCATCAGTGACACCATCTACACTGCAAGCATATAGAAAAAATACTCACTCAGAAAAGTACATCTATTTTACTGTTTTTTACAAAGGACATCACTGAAACAAACATAAAAGCCCCTTAGCAATATAAAACTTACAAATACATAACTCAGAATTCAGTTACAGCATAAAATTGCAGTCTAAAAGATCCTCTTGGAATCCTTCTTCTCATTCCCTCATCTGAAATTTTTAGTAACTTCAAAAAAAAAAAAGAAAAAAAAAGTCGATTCTACACAAGCAGATTTCAGAAAAGTTTCTAGCTAACCACTGAAAAGAAGAAAGTTGTAATTTTTCCTTTGGTCGTGTAAAGCAAAGAAAGGTTTCATCTTTCTTTTCCCCACCATTTTATTCTCCTTTTTTTTTTTTCCTAGTTTTTGGGCAACAGATACTACTTCAATAGCTAGAAGCTTAGAACATTGGCAAAATGGAAAAGAAAAAATGAAAAGGAAGTTAATCATGTTATTTATTCCATTTTATTTTCCAGGATAGAGGTAAGATACACAAAAAAGAAAAAAAAAAAAAAAAACAAAGAAAAAAAAAAAACACCACACAACAAAAAAAATGAAGTTTCAAAAAAACATGTTTCTCCAAGCAACATTTTGAAAAAATACTGAAAAGAGTCCATTTGAAATAGAAAAAGAATTAAATCACTTTGACCTGATTTTTAATACTGAACTTAAGAGTAATTTTGATTTCTGCATGTTTAACTTTTTTTGGCAAAGTTAGGCAGGGAGAAGATGGGGCACCTATGAAAATTAGCCAAACTTATTTTTTAACCTTGAAGTAAACAAAAGCAGCTTGAGTAGGCGGTTTCTATTAACCACTAAATATGAAGCACATGGGGTTTGTATTGGGATTTTTTTTTTTATTTAGCCAGTGAGGTCATGATGACAACAGAAAGATGAGATGGGCAAGAAAGAATCCCTTTTGAAATCTGTAGTTTGTAGTCAATGCAAAGACTTTTCTAAGCTACCAAACTCCCTGGAAGTTAAAAAATGCCATTTAATTTTTAAGATTACCAGCATATGTAAAAATAAAAGCACACTTAACTCTAGAGAAACTAACATCACTTACGGCTGCTATTATTAATATAGTAGTAGAATTGATAAGATTCTTTTTCCAGGAATTATTCTTCCGAAGTTCACTATCCCTCACAAATACATCCTAAGTTTTTGGAAGTTTTGTTTTCGTTCTTTAGCTTTTCTTTTTGCTTCTTTTAATTGAAGATAATCTATGTGGAAAACTACAATAACCAACTATTTAAAGGAACCATTCACAAAGAAACCATCCCATCATTTAGCAAAGAAAAGATGCAATGCTTTCAAGACTTTTTTTTTTCCTTCTCATTCTACATCTTTTTCTTCACTCTCTACCCTTCCTCTATGAAAGTAACACTTAGCATAAAGCATAGAGAAAAGACTATTTTTTATCTTAGTATCTAAAGAGCATGGTAATACAGCCCATTTAACCAGTCTCTTGAGGTTGTAGATCTTTTAAATTACCAAGTTTTTAATGCAAAAAATTTGGCATCTGAAGAGAATTATTCCATCACCCTTCCTGCTCACATCTCCCTGCCTGAAATGTTCGTGCTCCATTTCAGCAACTCTTCTCATGCCACCTTCAGAAAACTGATGTTAGAGGAGTTCACAAATTCACTCATCAGAAATCCTACAGTGTTCATGGCACTTTGAGAGCTCAGCCAGTGCCCAGCATGAAAGCTGCACTGACCGTGGAGGAGGCTGTTCCTGCACCCCCTGCATGTGGATTAGCTCTTCTCAGCATCTTGTCAGAGCACACCCCTGGGCCATTTCAGGCAGAGAACAAAACACAGCTTTCTATGCCTGCTGTGTAAACTACAACATGCTTATGCAAAGTGAAGTAACATAAAAATAAATCAGAAGCAAAGGATCAGGAGAGTGTCATTCAAAAGCAGGGGGAAAATTGCAACCACTCTTGCTGTAGCTTTTCCCCCAACCACATCCTAGCTTGTACTCCATACTCAGATGGGAGAAAGGCTGTGTTTTCCCCAGTTCAAAATGAAATCTTGCAGCAGTCAGTCAACCATCCAGATAAGCACAGATGTTTATTTTACAATTTTACTTGGAGAGATGTGGAGAGGGCAACACACTTGAGAGCTGTAAAGCTTCTGTGAACTACATTGGAGTATCTTGTTTTGCCCCCTTTTAGTTGTTGAGTCACTTGTCTAATTTAAATGACAAGCTAGATGGCCAGCACATGTGCACACCCCAGGTGGGATGTGCCTCACTCCCACAGATGGCAAGTGTGAGCTTCAGGTATTGGAATTGCCAAGGAAGTGACAAGATCAAGAGATCCTATCTATCTGGAAGTCAAATGCTGTATCTGAGTCTTTTCTTGTCACCAAAAGGCTTTGATCTGAACTGCTGCTTCCAGTTCTCTTCATTTAGGGTCTGAAGGGAGGCCAGGATTAAACCCTGGCAGCCCTTGAAGCTCTCTGTCTGTCAGGATCTGCTTCACAGGCACCAAATTGCTTTGAAGGCTCCATCAACTAGCAAAAGAGACCCAAGGGACTGTCCTTACTGACCCAGCCTTGTACTGCTGGCTGTGCAGAGACCAGCCAGTGTTTGTACAACTGTCCTAAATGCACTCCCCAGCCCTTGTTATAGTTAGGCCCTCCTTAAACTTTGATAAGGACTTGCCTTTACCCATCACATGTTCTGCAGAGTCTGCAACAGGGAAACAAAGAGGTAGCTGACTCTTGCGACTATACCAAAGAGACAGTGCATTATAGTCCGTGATCCTCTTGCTAAGTGGGCAATATGGATATCATCATCATTTGGTTATATTTATTTCCTTTGGGAAGCATTTGTTTAGTCAAAATTATATAGGTTTTAAGTGTGTGTGCTCAATGAGAAAGAAGGGTGTTGTACCACACTTGCCAAAATGCAATTCCCTTTCTGTAATCTATTTGGAAAATATTTAACTTCATTTCAACATGCAATTAGATTAGGTTCTTATTGGACTATTAAAATCTTCAGAATAATCATCCATCTAAAACTATTCCACAGCCTGAATTACTGGTATTTTCTATTTTTATATAATGTGTTTGGTAAGAACCCAAAAAGCTTTTAATTTTTTTATGTGGCTGCCAAATCATAATACAGTAGGTCAGAGAATGCCTGAAGCAAAATATAATCCATGATATATAGGCTTTTTTTTTTTTTTGTTCTCCTTTCCTCTTGCAGGCCTGGGTAATGGATGGGCACAAGCAGTTTCACATGCTGTTCTGCATCACAGGATTTAGTCAGAACTTGCTCACTGAAATAATTAGGTTTTTTCCATACTCATTGATTAATGAAGGAAGGAAAGGTAAAATATCTAAACTAGACTAGACAAAAGAAGGAAGATCTTCTGTACGTTGCAGGAGAGAAATAAAACCTCAACAAAACAAACCCAGAACCAAATCACTATTTTCTAAAGAGTTTAATATTACTACAGGCTTATAAGCTACGTCAACCTATCTACACATGCTCAATGTTATATCTCTTTAAAATGTAATAAGTGGCATTACTATAAGCTGCTAACTCAACGCTGATGTGTGTAACCGAAGAAGACAGGAGAGTACAAATACATGTTTTTGTATTGTTGTTCTGTAGGAGTCATTATGCAGCAACCCGATTCTTCATATGTGCTTAAAAAACTGCTCTTTTCACCTCTGCGTTCTTATCCCCCAGATGTTATTGAAATAATCTTCAAACATTTTTGCTTCTTACAGCTGTGTTTTTCATTCAGCAAAACATGAGAAAATCACGGCACAAGGCACCCAATGGCTACCCTAGCATAAAGATCATCCTCTGCCCAGTAAAATGAGCCAGCATTCAAATACCGATATTTATACAATCAATTTTGGTTTGGTACTACAGAATATAATATTTTAATTTTTCTTTACATCTGAAATATGAGCAACTGAAAAATAAAATCAGGCTTTCAGAAAGGACTTCTACAAAAGCAGATTGATGACCCTAATTTTCAGACTTGACAGTTCTCTCAGCTTGCTATACAAGAAAGCATAGCAATTATAAAGCAACCACCCAAAATTGTTATCTGACAATTTTTAGCTTTGCAAAATAAGTCGATTCATAAAACAAATTATACCAAAATTACACAAATCACCACTGAAATGAGAACAAGCTGTCAGTTGCCTTGGCCATAGGAGCCAAGTGACCAAGAATATTAGTAACACACCCTCTGAGCTGCCATGTCAGCATTAGAAATTCTCCCATTAGGCATACAGCTCAAAAAATAAACAGAGACAATTTAAAACATCATGTTTTGCAGCTGTTTTGGACTTCAGTCATCATGCATCAATAATACATCTGAACACATACATTTATAATTTCCAGTTAACTTTCAGGTTGATCCTGAGTCTATTTTAGGAATATCAATCCTGCATTCAAAAGGATAATTATGCTTCATGCAGATACACTCAAGATAGAAACACTTCCCAGACAGGCACAGCTTTGGTCCCATGGTGCAAGGATGAGTGGTACAGTAAAACCACCTGCAAGCAGTATATGCCCATATTTCACATTCCCCTTCAGTGTTCTAGAAGCAAAGACCAAGAGAAGAAAACTCTTCCCAACTCCCCAGGTTAACCGCAAAGAAATGTAGTGTATCTGCTCCGTGCATATGCATCACAACCTTCCAATCCAGGTGCATAAATTGCACACGCAGAGCTTACGCAACCCCACATCCTTGCACATTTAGGCTTCTTGATACATCACTCATATGCTCCTTTAGCCCCTATGGTAACTCCATACCTGTAACATTAACCGCATAAATGGTAACAGCATATGATTTTGCAACAAACTGCACTAACAGAAGGCTCAAGGTACACCTTATGAGAGTCTTCCAATAGCTAAAGAGGCCTACAAGAAATCTGGAGAGGGACTTTTTACAAGGGCATATAGTGACAGGACACGGGAGAATGGCTTTAAGCTGACAGAAGGTAGATTTAGGTTAGATATTAGGAAGAAGTTCTTTACTGTGAGCATGGTGAGGCACTGGAATAGGTTGTCCAGAGAAGCAGTGGCTGCCCCACCCCTGCAAGTGTTCAAGGCCAGGCTGGATGTGGCTTTGAGCAACTTGGTCTAGTGGAAGGTGTCCCTGCCCATGGCAGGGGGGTTGAACTAGGTAATCTTTAAGGTCCTTCCAACTCAAACCATGCTATGATTCTATTATGGTCAACCAAGCTAAGTAATTCCATGACATTCAAAAAAGATGCAACTACAGTTTAGGCATACCCTAAAATGAGCATTTCAGATACACCTCACTCCTCAGCTATTAAAAATGGCTTTAGAAAATTCCAAGCAATGTAACTGCCTAGTTAATAAAAACTAGATTGTTATTGATGAGATTTAATATCAAATTTGCATAACCCGTAATGAAAGCTACAGAAATAAATAGGCTCCATGCATCGTGATGAGATTAAACAAGTCTGATGAACTGATAACAAGTTCTACAGTTTGTTTACTCTTTTAAAGAAATCCTGAAAATTTCTTTTTATTACACTCACATTGTACTGGTATATACACAATCATTTCATGTGCACAAAGAGAGGATTTTGTGAAGATATGAGCAGGAGTTAGAAAGAAAAATAAGCAGGTCACTAAAAATATGATTATAAGCATGCACGCACACACGCAGAGCGCACTCTGCACAGGCAAAAAGACAGTGATACATTTACTTTCAGACTGTCTCCTTAGTCTCCCAAAAATAAAGTATATAAAAATACTGCTATTGACCATCATTCAATGGAACCAAAATTCTCTCTTCACAGCAAATTGTGAGGCTAAGCAGCAGCACAGCAAATTCAGTCAAGCTTGGAATTACATGTGTTTTCACCAGATTCCTTGAATCCTGGCAGTACTTATCAAATGGGACACTCTTTCAGTACTTTAGACTTTTATCTAATCTATGCTGACAGAAAAGAGCTCAGAACACATGGGCAACACTTGCAGCCTTTCAAACTACCTGTGCTAAAACTGCCTATGTCTCCAACAGGGATTGTAAACTTCTCAAATTATAGCTCAGATGTAAAATTACTGAACTACTTTATTTCAGTTAAAATGATAACAGTGACTAGAGATCCACATGCAAAGCTTAGTTTCCTAAAGCCAAAAATACACTCCTACAGGGGGTGCATATTGATACTGACAGAGTAAGCATCCATTTGTACATAATCTTAGAGCGTTTTAAGAGATCCAAAGTGAAGCTCTTTTTCCAGTCATCTGTGAAATCTGGGATGATGACACTATAAAAACAAACAAACAAACAAACAAAAAAACAAAACAAAACAAAAAAACCTAACAAGTGGTCCATTAAATAATTCTGCTGAATGAAGACTGGTTTCCTACAGCTTTTTGCATCATACCTGAAACCAAACTGTCTCTAGACACCCTGTGTCTCTGAGATTTCACAGAATCAAATAAACGCTAGTTGGGACAGATTTCTGCCCTATCCACTGCCCAAGTGGGAACTGCTGCTACCAGCAGATCAATTCAGCCATGTCTCTGTCCAAATGAGTCTCAAAATCCTCAGAGGGTGGAGACTAAAACTGCTTCTGTAGGCAACATCTGCCAGTGCTGCTCTGACCCTACAGATGGAAACCCCCAAAAGGGCTCAAAAAACTGAACAGAGTATTCCAGGCAGTCTCCCAACACTAGGCAGAGGGGACAAAAGCTTTCCTTGAAGCGCTTCTTGCTTCTATTGTAACCCTGTTGCCTGATTTGCCTTATTTGCAATGAGAGCATATTTATAGCTCATGCTCAATTCAACCTAACACATGGGGTTAATTCACACCAGGTACTGAACTTTGTATTTCTCTAAAGTCAGCTCCAAGTGGCTTTCACTGCCCCAGTCCTCAGAGGTTTCTGAGCTCTCTCTGGGTTGAAGTTCTATCATCCAGCATGTCTATCAATGTAATTTAGCGTCTCTGCAAATTTACACAGACGGCATCTTGCTTCATGACCGAGGCTGTTGATGAAAACCCTAACAGTTTCAGCCTCAGTATTATCCCGTAAAGCAGCCTGCTTGTTAAGGGCCATCAGCTGGATGTGGAGCATCACTAACCTTTCAGCAGCTTATTTTCAACCCATCTAAAATTCCATTTGCCTAGCCCATACTTCTTCAGCTTCCAAATGAAACCTCTATGGGAAACAGGGAAAAAAGCCCTAGTGAATTCAACACATTTACTGCTCTCCCTCACCCCTATAGCAAATAATTTAATCCAAGGCAGCAATAACACAAGTACAATTTGACCTTGCTAAATCCAGGCTGACTGTTTCAGTCTTCTTGTTCTTTACGTGTTTGGAAATGAGAATATACTCCATGATCTTTCTAGGTCATGAGGGGAAGCTGAGTGGCCTATAGTTGCCCAGATGCTCCTTCTTGCCCTTCTTAGAGATGGTTAAAACATTAGCCTCTTCTCCGTCACCAGGGACCTCCCCCAACAGCACAGTTTTTCCCTAGTGGTCTCACATCTGCCAACTTTTTCAGCACCTTCAGCAGCTCCCATCCAGTCCCACTAACCTGAATACATTCAACTTCTCCAATTGGCCCCTGACCTACCACTCTCCAGCTCTTGGCTGTGCCTTTCTCAAAAAAATGCTGGCATAGACAAACGCAGGTGAACTGTCTTTTCACTGAGGCGAATAAAGCATTCAGTGCTTCAGTTTCTCTGTGCCATCATATTCTAGCTTGACTCTCCTATTCATTGATGAATTTAAAGCTTTCCTGAACTTCTCCTTGCTATCAATCTGCTCTAAGAATACCTTAAAGAATCTTGTTGCCTTAGCTAGTTTTCACTCTACCTGGTCTTTTTTTTGATTCTTCTTCCATGATTTTAAAAAAGCTTTGCTTTTGTATTCCTGCTCCATTATCTCTCCCTGGTTTTGTATGCTCCACATTTTGCATGCTGCCTTTCTGAGCTGCAGTTCCCAAAGAAGTTCCTTGCTTAGTCAAGTGAGTCTTCTTTAAAACTCCCCAGTCTTCCTGCACAGTAGAATTAGCTTTTTCCCTGAGCTCTCAATAAGTTTTCATTAAAATCAAACCTTACGTGGGAGGCCTGAGGAGTCTGCCACTCAGGCACCGTCCTTCTCACCTCTACCCCCAGAGGCCTACAGTCATCTTCAATCTGCTGAAGGCTTTTCCTGGCTGTTTCACTGCTGTGTGCCTAGATGAGCTGCCAAGGAAGTAGTCAGAAAGTCAGATAAGCCGTGGCAGCCTCTCTGCAACACCATGGATCCATGCCGTAGACAAGCAGCAGCCCTTCCCGGGTGACTGATCTGTCTGGCAAATGGGATGCTCTGTCCGGCAGAGAGTGAAGTCACAAACCACTAACGCTTGTCATGGCATCCTCACAGGATGGGTCTGAATTTGGTGTCCAGCCTAGAGTCCCCCTGACAGCAGCAGTCATCCATATTCCTCTGACGATGAAGCCCAGGCAAACAGCCACAATCATAGACAGAGCCTTCTGTGTGTGCATCTGCCAACCTCCCCCTACCTAGCCCAACACTTAAAAACTGGTAGGGGATGCCTATCAAGGTTAATTTGACCTGATAGCTAGGGGAGAGAGCGAGCACTGCATCCTGGGGCTAATCCAGCCCCGCATGGATACCAGCTGGCCAGCCACATGGCAGCTGCCCGGGGCCACAGGCAAATGCCTCTGCCCCTCTGCTATCCCAGTGGGTCAAAGACAAGTGGCGGCGGAGAGAGCACAGGTCCTCTCGGCTGAAGGCTGTGGCAGACTGTTTTAGGACCACTGAGATCACTCCCATCCGGCCTGCTTGAAACACATTCGACAATGAGTTAAAATGTGACTGGCACAGGAACAAGCAGCAAAGTTATTTAAGCTCTTTTTTTCCTTTGGAAACCGGGCTAAGTCATCACCCCTACACATGCATACATCCTTCAGACCAGAAATCTAGCTTTGCTAAATCGCAGTTCAACTGTTAGCATGTATTTATTTCACTCAGTGGAGATGAATATCATAGAATTATGGAACAGCTAGGGTTTGAAAGGACCTTAGGATCATGCAGTTCCAACCCTCCTGCCATGGGCAGGGACACCTTCCACTAGGCCAGGTTGCTCAAAGCCCCATTCAGCCTGGACTTAAACACTGCCAGGGATGGGGCATTCACAACTTCCTTGAGCAACCTGCGCCAGTGCGTCATCACTCTCACAGTAAAAAATTTCTTCCTTGAATCTAACCTAAATCTCCCCTGTTTAAGTTTTAACCCATTACCCCTTGTCCTATTGCTGCAGTCCCTAACAAAGAGTCCCTCTCCAGCATCCTTGTAGGCCCCCTTCAGATACTGGAAGGCTGCTATGAGGTCTCCACGCAGCCTTCTCTTCTCCAGGCTGAACAGCCTCAACTTTCTCAGCCTATCTCCATACGGGAGGTGCTCCAGCCCCCTGATCATCCTGATTTTCTTCTCCATTCCTTCCTCTTTTAAACCCTGCTTGTCACTATTGGGACCATATAGTCGGAACATGTTCTTTTTATTTCCATACAATGTAGGAAAGATACAGGATGCCTCTGCATTATATTATTTTTTTCTAACCCTCTTCTTCCAACATGCTGCTACAAAAAAATCAGAATTTGTTTTATGCCTAAACATAGAAGATGGAGCAAGTGCTAAAAATTCAAGTCTTCCTGATGGATAGTTTTATCTATTAGTCAGTTCCACCAAGAGATAATCTAAATGGCTGAATGGCATTAAAACTTATTGCAGATTTGCTACCATAAAGTTGAAAATGAAGTCTTACAAAATGTAGCATATTTTTACCACATTAGAAATATTACAAAAATTAACTTAATAATACCCACTACCAAGCCTAAATGATTTAACAGCCCCATTATTTGGGAAATTAACATCTTACACATTCCTCAAAGTAGATTTAATCCAAATATAACTTACAGTAAAATGAAGAATGAAAATGAAATATAAAAAAGCTTGAGTCAAATCTACTGATTGGCAGTTTAGCTGCAACATAAAAGAAAACAAATCTAATGTAAACCTTCCTGGGATCTAGGCAACTGATGCAATACAAGCAAATTATATTGATTTTTTTTTCCACCTCAACATCTATGATTTAGATAATTAAAAGAAAACGCCAAACAGCATTAAGAAAAACAGAAACGAAAGCTTGCAGGTTCAAATCAGGTTGTTCCATGCAGTCCTTTTCATAAATAAAATTCAGGAAAAACTAATTACTTTTCCCTTCAGTACTCATTATCACATACGTAATGCTTGCTGAAGTCCTAGCTAACAGCTGAATGTTCAGGGTCACAATTTCTGACACATTGGGTATTGCTAGCCAATGACTGAGACTTAGTTTTAACAGATGCCACAAATCTAACTAGTTTCAAGCAGGCACTCTTAAAAGTCACCACAAAAAGCCTTCGTGTTGCTGAAGCCAGAAAAGAATCTTACGAGGAATGGAAGGTGATACTATAGCATTACTTAATGCACTATAGGGTGAGGGGGAGAACATAAACCAACTGTCATTGTCTAGAAGCTGGACATAAAACATATTTTCCCAGACAAGTCTAATTGTCAAATTGCAGCTCACCATTCAGTTTTGGAAGAGGTCAGATTGCCTGCCCTAAGCAATGGTAACTAGCTAGATGCAAAGGGAAACTCCAAGTCCAGTATCAGTTTATCCAAAGCCATAATAATATTTGAGATGTAAACATTAAACTTGATCATCTAGACTGCAGGAAGGAAGGCATTTTTAGAAGGAATGGGTAAAGTGATGTTATCCTCAATAGAAACTATTTTAAAAATAATGAAATAAACTATTGCTGTCATCTCTAAAAAGGGAACTGACTTCTATGAATTAATAGGCAGAAGATTACTAAACAACCAGAGCTTATCACTGAACTTTCCCCCATGCTCTAGAGAAGAAAGCCTTCAATAGAAACATTTTTTGCAGGTGAACCAAAGCAAATTAGGCTGAACTTTTTCCAACTCTATTTTAGCACAGGCTCTTTGATACAAATTTGCATTTGTAGACCACAAACCAACCTATGCAAACTATACAACTAAACATGAGAAATGTCATCCCTTTATTCTGCAAGTACACAATCCTCTTTTGAATTCAAGATGCCCATGACTGCTTGATATGAGAGTGGACCTATGGAAATATTTCTTTGAACTACAACACAAACTAAGGAATATTGTAGTGATTAAGCAGAAGATCAGTCCTTCCTCATCAAGAAAAGAGTCCTCTTTTTATCTTTCTGGGAGTATTCCTGTAAAGGTGTAGTTTGGAGAAAAGCAGGCAGCATTAGCAGTCTCAATGATTGCATACTTGGGTCTGTAATATCACAACACACCAACAGGAAACACTGCAAATCAAAAAAAAAAAAAAAAAAAAAGAAAAACTTTGCTCTTAAAAGATGCTTTAAAGTTGCACTGCTGGCACTACTAAACTCACACTGGCTGCCATCAAGATTATTTTAGCATCACACTAAGAACGGGTGATCCAAATTCTTCTGCTTCTGCATCTGCCTCATTTCAGTGTTCACCAGTAACAGAAATGCTACCACAGTCTGTTCCTATGGATGGTCTAAGGACTTCACTCGTTGGTGTTTCAGATTTCTGCATAACGGGAAGTACTTCTGTCAGCATGAAAGAATATCTAAATACTTTCCACAGGCGAGTACTGTCTTGGTATGCACGTTGGAGATGGGCTCACAGGAAGAGCCCCCCCTCTCAAAAAAAGAGGTGGAGGTAATGTATTTTAAGCATCACCACTCTAATTTCAGCAAGCATTGTATTCCTTCTGTTCTGCTGAAGTTCATGGTAGAATAAATCTTACAACCTGTAAACGGTAATTATGATTCTTAAAAGACTGCCTTTTGTCACAGGGTCTTCAGAAGCTTTTAAGAGGAGATGTCAAGCAGGCAGGAAGACTGGGTTTTGCCAGACAATAGAAATGTTAGTTAAATCAGTCTTGTAGGAAAAGGAAGTACCTGCCTCTTTACTATGTAAATATCACTGTCTTCAAATACCACGGTTCCCTGGAATAAGAATAAAGGTTTTATAGAAGAAAGGTAAAAAAAAATTCTAAGGGTTGGATTTGTAAGACTTACGTATTTTTCCAAATCTCTTATTTTTATACTGTTACATTTGTTTCCAATTTTGGAGATTGCTTTTATAACTTTAGTTTCAATAGCATAAAATTTCTTTTATAATTAATTATTGTCTACTAATAAAGATGAAAAGTCTTCAAGAAAGTCTCTGGGTTTATAGATTCTTCTTCAAGTGCAACACCATGGTCATGGTGGTCTCCAAGAGTTCAAGGGGCTTTTCTTCACTAGGCTGCAAAGCTTTAGACATGAAGGAGCAAGCCTGGTAAAGTCTACCTGCAAGCATTAGCCAGGACTTCTAGCAAACAGCAAGAGAAGGTGGAGACACAGATACAGCTCTTCTGAACAGTAGAAGTCCAGTAAGATAATATAGGATGAGGACATCCAGCTTTAAATAATCAAACAACAAGGGACAAACAGCCTTATCCAGTTTTAAATAATCAAACAACAAGGGACAAACAGCCTTATCCAGTTTTAAATAATCAAACAACAAGGGACAAACAGCCTTTCAATACTTCTAGAACCATCTTCATTTTGCCCAGTACAGTAGTTTAGATTTTAACCTTCTGAAATAAAGAGGGTTTTAATTCCTCTGTGTTGTTTGCTAAAATACAGGTTACAGTGAAGAGAAAAAAAATCATGCTTATCTAGACTTTTTCATATGTTATTCCTCCCAAATTTCTACATGTTTTGTAGATGCCTTCCCATTTCCTAGACCTTCCCTTTTTAGGATTCTTCTCCTCACGCTTCATTCTGTGTCAACTTTTGGTGCCACTCCAACCCCCAGAGTCACAACAAAACCAGCAAACCCTGAGCTCCCTCCCTCACACACACACAAAACCAGTCTTTCAAGCAGATCCTATTGCTTATCCGTCCCAGCTATTTTTCTCTTCTGTCAAGTGTCCAGCAGTGTCTCCAACACCTAGTTTGTATGCTTGTCTCACCACAGGCAGCTAGGATGGCACAGAAATACACCATCTCACCAGAAGAAAGGAGCACGCAAAGAAACTCAAAGGCTGCACGGAGAAGCAGCTAACTCCATCTCTCACGCCTCCTCGAGAGCCTCCCACTTGCACCCAAAACCAAATGCTCTGCTGACCCTCTTCCCCATCTGAGAAGGCTTCTTTTACAACCGAAACACAACAACACTGCCCACAAATGTGTGGAGAACAAACACCACGTGGGCTTACGTGTGTCGCGAGTAAGCTCTTCCTAGGCTGATGAGAGCAATATATCAAAAGTAACTTTGAGTCATGCTTTTTGGATCAGAGCTCAAGATGTTTGTTTGGCACAACAGGGCCACAATGTACTGCTTGCAGTCCCTGCAAAAAACAAGGCACAGGTGTGCTCACTGCTGCTCCATACTGCAACAGTTCTGGGGCAGAGCCATAGTAGCCAAGGTGGTTGTGGATCTGAAGCCATGACAGGCCTGGGTTAGATTCAGCAAGAGGCCCTTCATGTTAAAAAAAAAAAAAAAAACCAAACCAAAAAACCAAAAAAAAGCCACATTCAAAAAAACCCCAAACCCACAAAACTATTAAAGTTTCCAAAACAATGAAACATGAACAAGCTTCTCGTTAAAGAGAAAGCTCATTAGTAAACTGCTGCATACAGTCAAAACGTAAGCCAGCGTTTGCAGTGTTTAAGAACAAGAAACATTTAATTAGCAGCTATTCTCACAGTCTGAAGCCAAAGAACTGTTATTGTGAAATGACTTCACTGTCAGTGGTTTCCAACTAAATCAACGCAGAACTGCAACAGACTTCAGACTAAGTATATCTGACTGCAGTCTCAGTGTATGCACTCAGAAAGGCGGTGCAATCTAGACTTACACATCAACATCTCTGAGACACTCAAAGCATGACACGTACGAACTCAATCTTAATGCAGTGTGAAGCAAAGGTGCAAACAGAAATGTAGCCGTGGACTTAAACATTAAGACATTCATTCATATGCAAAGATTAATTGCACCACATGATGTGTACAAGCCATACACCCATAGAACTGAAAGCTTATGAGGATTAAAATTTCATCAGATATTTGGTTTTGAACTGGATTTATGACATGAGATAAATGACCAAGTATGCAAATCACTTCAGCCACCTGGCAGGAAGGGAAATTTGCTGCAGGGAACAAACAAGTAATAAATAAATAGCAAATATGTTGCCAGGCTCTGAGAGGAAGGGCTGCAAGAAAACGGACTCTTTTCCCTCCAGCAGAGGTCACAGCAGTCAATAGGAATTATTAGCATCATTCTTGTAATGTGAGAACAAGCCAAGCTGCCAAATAATAGCTTCACGTCAACAGTATTTCAAACACTAGCTGTAGCAGTAATACAGAAGACAATTTCTTTTCTTTTGAAGAAAAGGACATCGATTTCGAGCAAGAAACTAAACTAGTCAATTCTTCTCTCATTACATTTTTTTCATTTTGAACTTGGTGCACACTGTCTCAAAAAATCTCTGGCAGCCCTGAGACCTGATGCAGTGCTCTTCGCTATTGTGAAAATCTGTCACCACATAATGCAAGTCACCAGTATTACACAATAGCCTCCTAGAAACTGTAACCCTCTTTTTTTTCTTCTGGTCAAATGAAATTATCTACTCTGACAAATTCATTGATAGAAACTCAGAGAAATTAAACATGGAGTAAAGGAATGCCTGAAAGTTTAACATCCATGAATTCCTTTTCTCACTGATCAAATGCCTGAGCTCAAGCTCATGGCTCCTGAAGACACTACTGGTTTCTACTTTCATTTCCACCCATAGAACGTCCCACCGACAAAAATAAGGACATTTTAATTTTTGTTTGTTTGTTCATATAACAAAGGCTTAACCTGACGGATTATATCCTTATGATCAGTTTTGAAATTAATGGTAAGTGCAAAAACTGATCTTCGAACAAATGCTGTGCATACAAAATGCTGATTTACTGCAAGGAGAAATCTCTGTGTCTGATTTTCTCAGATGACACCTTTATTCAAGCTCCAGAATCATTATGGTATAGCATGGAAACCACCTGTCCCCAGATATGTCTTGCTCAAGTTGTCCATGTGTTTTTGGCAAAGAAACAATCAACCAAACAAAATCCACCAGGTACATGGGATTATACCAAACCTGTTTTTCTCCTCCTGCCTGAGGAACAATTTACACACCCAAATGTGGAACACATTCTAAATGTCTGCCAACTTCAGCTAAGTAATACTACAGAGCATAACTCCCAAATAAATGGGTGTGCACAGTGGTTCTCTCTAAATATATAGTGTTACTTTCACATTCATTGTTTCAAAGTACTTAGTTGTAGTATCAAGGTTTTTCAGGAGGCAAATTTAGGATATATACTTTGGAAGGAACTGAGAAGCAACAGTACGTAGCCTGTTGCAGTGGCAATACTAAATTGTAAATCTGACACTGGATGGCATATGATGAGCAAGAAAAAGGACATCAGAAACGATGAAATATTACTCCTATGAAGGCTGCAGAAAATTAACAGCTCCTTGGACTGGAATGATGAAGAGAATAAATTCCTCTATCTATTTTCCTCACATGTACACCTTGTAGTGACAGAGATGTGATGTTTTTCAATAATGTCAAATTTCCATTTTACTTCTTTGTTTGTTTGTTTCCTCCTTTTTTGCTTTCTAAAGAAAACGGACCATTTGATCCATCAGTATATTTGTATTTGCAGCCTATAACACTTCTTTGTTCCAAGCATTCATATGATCAGCTAGTTACTGCTTTCCAGATTTTGAATTTTTGATGAGAAATCATTAAACAGATTACCTCGCCTCTCCTCGCCACCGGAAGCACCACTTCCACCCACAACTGCCTCTGTTGCAAAACAATACAGCTGTTTGCATCAAAGACCATCTCCAGCTATTTTTTTGTCCAGAAAACATTCAGTAACATATCCATTTAAGTCACACCCTGCACGTTAGCCTCACCTCTGAACACCTCCTGAGTCAGGCTACCAGCTGGCAGAAAATTGTGAGCAGAGTGGGAATTAAAAGGACAAGCCAGATGTCAGAAGGAACAACTGCTTTGTGACAGCACCACCATGGTAGAAGACAGAAATCTCACAGAAATCTTGTCTGAAATTTCAACAACACATGGCCATGAGCCCCAGGCATGCCACATGATGCAGAGAATGAAAGCTCTAGTTATGCTGCAAGAACAAGAGGTACAGGGCTCTCCACGGTGTGACACTACACTTACCTTTTCCTGTTAACAGGATTTGGGATGTATTTTATTTTTTATTTTCTATTTTCCCTTTTCAGGTCTGGATGCTCACAATTTTAGCAGTGCATGAAGCACATCCCAGCATGCAGTATCTTCCCCACAGTCCCCCAGCAGGAACCAGGCATCTCACACCTTCCTACACACCCTGCTCTTCATGTCCCTGGGGACCAGGAGGCAACACTTCTCGTCCCCCTTGCCTTTTACCTAACCTGCAAGTCCCCTTAATGGAAGCACCCGCCAAATCCCTGTCAAACCACTTTGAGGGGGTTGAAATTTTACTTTTGGCAGGCAGGTTCAGTGCCTGAGCAGCTATTCCCATCTTTGGGTAAAAAGCAGGTTACTGGATAAAAGCCATTTGTACCTCTGATTCTGATCTACCATCAGACAGATGATACTGGCTGGAATGCAGCAATTTCAAGAATGTGCTAGATACTCTGTAACTGAAGACAAAGCCATACATTTAAAATAAAAACTAAATTAAATAAAAAAAATAACATGTGTGGCCAAAAAATGTTTCATAAGATCGAAGTTATCACGTAAGAACAGATTGCAGAGATGTTACATCCTTAAGAAATCCAATATAATTCTGAAGGGCTTCTTTACCACGGTTGCTTTGGTATCTCTTTGAAACTGAACACCAAATCAATCTGGACAAAAATATTACCTAATTATGCTTTCTGCCAATGACTCCAACTGCATGGGAAATACGAACACAGCTGAGTGTGAAATGACCCAACCTCAGAATGAAAACTCTAGAAAATTATTTGTCTGCAGTAAGAGGAGCACAAAGATAAGATGCACTTCATTTACTGAAGAGGCAACCAACGACCACAAGTAATGTGAAGTAGTACTAGAAGTTTGTGTGGAAAGAGAGGAAACCAAAGTCATGCTGCAGCCTTTATCCAGCCAAGTAAACATAACTCCACTCCTCACAATACAATTTTCTTAGCAAACGCCCATTTATACCAGCTACCACACACCTCAGCCAAGGTGCCTTTTCAGGAGCCTCAAATGCAGAGATGCCGTTTCTGCAATCCTACTTCCAATACACCTCATAACCTGTTCTGCTTTTCCTTCCCTCTGCTTGTGCATTTTAAAAAGACAAGGAATTCTGAACTCTTTAGAGCAGTTTTTTTGGGTTTGTTTTTTTTTTTTTAATAACCCAGGTTTTCAATGCTTTTGAGCACACTCTGTCAGACACATTTGTAGCATGGAGAAGGATGTTACAGACAAAAGAGCCAGTCTCAGGAGAAGTAATAACTTTTTTATTCCATTTTTTTCCCCACTTGATCTCATATCTGCACATCTTCCCTGCACTACTTCTTCCTTCTGAAATAAAAGCAAACCCAGACAGAGCAGACAGCTCTCGATGTCTCTTAGAAATCTTAAATGCTTCTTACATATTTCAGTTGAACACTGCTCTCAGAGAGCCTGTGGCAGGTATTCAGAAAACCAACCTTTGGTTTAGTGATGCTTGTCCCCTTTAGCTTGATCTATAGCTGACAAAGAAGAAGAGGCTCTTCCAAGGAGTGGGATGCAGCAGCTGTTACCTGGCTTGGGCAGTGAACTCCTTTTTCGAAGAGCCATTTTCCTTCCTTTAACTATGGGATGTGGAGGGAGAAGGGTCTCTGGAGGCCTTTCTGTGCATTAGCATCACTGAAGACCCTTCCTACCTACTGCTGCAGCTGACTCCTCACTTAAATATCCAGGCACACTCTCCTACACCTCCCTACCTAAATCCATCACTCAGCTCCCGCTCTCTAAATCTATCATGTTAACAACTGTGAGAGGTGCCTCTAAATATATTTAGTTTACCTAAGTGATACTTACTCATCAATGCCACGTGAAAGTCTACTATAAATGGATAGCTTGCTACTAACAGAAAAATAAGGCAGCTTTGGAGACACATAAACATAAAATAAATTAAGAGAAGTTTGTGACAGTCGGTGAGCATCTTAAATGGAGACTTCTGAAGCTTGGAAGCTCTTGTTAGTGAGATGCCCATACCCCAATACTTGTGTATAATACACAAGTATTATAGTGTGCTTTTTAAGTTATGTAATGCACTTACTAGCCAGTAAGCAGAGTATGTCTAAATCTACTATCAAAGTCTATTCTGTCTCTAAAGTCATTAACACCCACTCCCATACTGCAGAGTTTCACTAAAGAAATCCCCTTTCTCTGAACATGCCACCAAGTCTTGGATACAAGTCCCTGGACAAAGTGGTTGCATTTCCACTGTATTTGTATCCTAAGGAAAACACATTTTCAAGCTGGATCTGAGGCAGATCCAGAGTCATGGGTTAGTGCCAGAAGGAAGCACATTAAAGGACTGCAAAGCCAAAAATAAAAGCCCTTTGGCTAAGACAGAGCTAATGAATTGCGCAAGCGATACAAATAAGAAAGAACAGTTAGCTGCTGATCTACATGACAGCACCACAAAGACTGGTGGCAGTAAGAACAATAATACACAGTTTACAAAAGAAGCTCTGTTGGACCTGATATTTTGAAGTTTCTTCATTTAGTTGTATGATACATTTTGAAAAGGGTGAAAAAGCCCAATTATAAATGGGCAGACCTGTATCATCCTATGCTGTGACACTGCCTTCCTTGCATAGAACTCTGAACAAAGCTCCTCTACTACCCCTGCTGTAAAGGCAAAATTTCACTCCTGAAGACAGAGGACTGTGGAACTTTACTGAACTCTGCTCTTTGAGAGAGGAAATGAATAATTTAGTTTAATCTTTTTTTTCTGAGATACCCTAAAAGATCTGGAGATCCTCCTTCTGTCATCTTCCTCCAGTGATAACCTTCCACGAGAACTTCTTTCTAGACTGAGTTACCCATCTGAGTAAAACCAGCTTACACCATTCCTTTTACCAATAAATTTCACTTTCCAACTCATAGTAGCAACATCTCTGCCTTTGCTTTCCATAATACAAGACATAACAAACGTCTAAGCAAAGAACTTCTTTAAAAAGTCCCAGCCATTCTCAAAGAGTCGAGTGTTCAAATGTGATGCCTATGCATGAGCCACACTTCCACCCAGCTTCCACATTTTCAATAGCACAATAAAAAAAAGGTTCATCCAGTTCCTTTTTTCCAGTAGAACCAATAAACAACTTACAGAAGTTGTCTTTAATTCTCTCTGAAGAGAAGGAAGACAAAGAACATCAATATCTAGCTAGGAATGAGCTTTGAAAACTTTACATGGGCTACCAAAATATACCAATGGTAATGAATGCCACTGATAAAGAGTTTAAACCAGGAAGGATATAAAGGAAATTGCTGATCTTTAAGCAGCGAAGGGAATACCACAGGCTGGTTGTTATTCCACTGTCAGCATCAAGCACAGTGCAGCCCCTCACTACTCCTACTATCCCTTATCCTTTTAGATCATTACAATTCAAGCAGTGTATTACGGGACAGCAGTGAAGCTCTGGAGGAAAGAGCCTGAACTCAGGATGTTGGCAAAGGAGATATTTAAACCTGCTTTGAGCAAGACAACACCTTAGCTGCCTTTGTTAAACCAGCATAACACTTTATGTACTTAATTCACATAACCTAGCAGATTAACTAAAATAATAAACTTTGTTCATAAAAGAAAAATTAAGATTAAGAGTAAATACTGCACTTCCCTCATATCCAGTCACAATCACATTCTGAATACCTTTAACGCCTTTTTACAGCTATATACTTCATGGCTAGAGTAAGGAGATAGTCAGATATCCCTCTGTTTCCAAACAGAAACTGCAAACATTGTAAGAGGTATTCATGCTATTGAACTATTACTGCAACCAAGGACTTCAGAACCTGGATTTAACAAGGTTGTGGTTTTGTTCTAATATGTTTCTATAAAGAAGAGGCGGCTGCCAGTGAAGATCCTTGGCTTTGTATCAGGAGCTATAGGAAAAGTTGCCAGATTCAGGAAGCCAGGCTAATAAAAACACACATCTGGACCTGCTTTGCAAGGGAAAAGTGCTTGCCTGCAACCAGGACGGTCTCTTCACTGCCAAGGGCTGCTCACACAAGGTGAAAAAGCACAATGTGTGACCTGATTTTGCTTTCCCTTTTCATTTGTAGGGACATAACACAAGCAGGCCCAAGCCTCGTGTCTGAAGAGCCCAGCTGCAGCTGTAAGTTAACACACCTTCCATATCAAGACATAATTTCACTTGTGCAAGAAGGAGTAAGCTTAGGGTTTGCTACAGCAAATGAAGCAGGGCAGCACCAGTCAATCACAGGAGCAATAAAAGCATAAATGCTGGGATTTTAGCCCTCACCAACGCTGAACATTCACATTTCCAGGGGGGAAGTACCCACACCTATAAGGGTACCAAACACCACAGACAGGCTTCCTGCACCACATAGCTCGGCTGCCTGAAGCCATCTAATGAGCTCTAAACTAGTTTCAATACAAAAGGAATGTCATTCAGAGAGGACACCGCTATTGCTGCTTGCAAGAAATAAAACAATATTCAAGACTGCTGTGTCTTCTGTTAAGATTCTTCCAGGCACTTACTGAAATACAGTACCAAGTTCAAAACAAATAAATAAAATAATAAATAGATAAATAAATAGCGTGTGTCACCCTGTAACTTTTTCTGAAATCATAAAATTCCCAGGAACAAACCATAGCTATTTATTTCATTACTCTAAACTGCTGCCAGCCTGGGCCCATCTTGCTTCCTGACATCAATGGCCCCAATCTTATCGTAATCACCCAAGGGGCTGTCAGTAAGCAAGGCAACACATTGGAAGAAAGGTCTGAGTTTAGTTTCTATATTAAAAGAAAGCATACACAGATGCATATATACATATGATGGTCTACAATTTCTTCTTTGTATTTACAAGCAAGGAGTGCAAAGCCTGGGCAAGCACATGTAACACAAGAAATATGGCTCCTAAAACAAAGCAAAAAAGATGAGGAAAGAATGTTTTTGTTTTTCAACTTCTTAATTGGCTTTTAACAGAACTTCATTCATCAAAAAAAATATAAATAAACAAATAAATAGAAGTTTCTCATCTACTTCTCAGAGGCAGGCGGCAGCTCCTCTTTTGATTGCAAGCTCAAAGCATAAGAAGAGAAAAATCAGAACACTTTCAGAAAACAAGAAAGGTTAGTACTGGAATATAATGCTCAGGTTTTAATTTCCAATTTAATTTAAGAAACTGCATACTGTAGAAGACAACTGTTCCTTCCAAACCAGAGATATGCTGCTCTCCTGTACTCAAATTCTTGTCACATATTCTCATTCTCCGCACTTAGAAAATGTAACAGGCATGAGTCCAAAGTGAAACTGGTTCAGAGTTAAAAATTGATGCAGTTTCAGTTATGGGTAAATTCAATGATACACTATTAAAATTATTATTCAAATTAAAGTTCTCCTGGAAATTGCTGTGGAACTTTTTTTGGCTGCCCCATTCAGTAGCATTTTAGAATATTTAATCTTAAATAATAATTATAGAAAACAGCAATAATTCCATTAAAAGATTAAAACCAAACCAGAATAAACAGTGAAACCAAGCTGGAAGGTTCTAGAATCAGCTTTAAGATCTTCATTTCCATTTTTTCAACACTTCAAATAAGCTGACTAGTCAAACTCTTGTTCAGCTATCTACATTTTCTGCAAGTTTTTCCTTTCAATTTTCATGTCTCAGTACAAAATACCTTAGAATAGAAACAAAAAGTTTCCAGAAAGAAGTTATAAATAGCATAAATATCACTAGTGTCCTAAGTTTTCAACCAAAAATAATGACGAAAAAACACACAATGTAATGAAAAGGTGTGATCCTACTCACAGGTAAAGCTATGGATGAGCTGGCTTCGCTCCCGTATTTTCTCAAGCAATTATTTTTTGATGGCACTGCTGAAACAGGACCCCTGGGACACTCCAGCTGCTGACAGTGGTATTCTGTTCTTTTCTAAAGAGACATTCATGTGCATGGATGGACAAGAACAAGCCATCTCAGACTCTGTACACTGAAAAATAATCTAGATTAAAAAAAATGGAAGCCCATTTTTGCTGTGTTTCATGCTAGTCTTATTTTCATGTCACAGACAGATCCTGCCCTTCTTCAGAAGATACAACAGCACACAGAAAAATGTTTGCTTCTTTTCCTCACTCCCACCAAACCTTCCCCAACCAAAACCATCTTTTGCTCATGTTTCTCAATATGACTCACCATTATTAACAGCTCAGAGCTAACAAAAAGATGCCTCAGCAAATACTGCTGTTTCCACTACCAGGAAAGTCTTCTTCCCTCACACTTTGCAGAGTCTATCAAAAATTCACACTGCTACCAGCAAACAGTTGATAAAATACAACTAAATGCATATGTTACAGGAACTGACCTTCAGCCTTACACTGCTGCTACTGCTATGTCCTTACAATATCAGGCAGCTTCTTTTGCATGTCTCTCAATGAAGCCTCTGGAGGCTAATTATCTTGCCTATATGTTTGTCAGCACAGCTTTTAGAAGTCTACACAATGCATCAGATTCACAGAAGGAAAACTGTAGTTGTCAGTGGTCATTGCCTACAACAAGAGATGCCTGTTCAAGCTTAATACAACAATTCACAACCTTTACCCCCCAGTAAAATTCATACTTCTCAAGTGGGGAGCTAGAATGCCACTCTGCCTAGCCTGAAAACATCACCCTGAAAGTGGGATGGGAATTAAGGGCCTGGGCTGATAGATTTGGTATTTTTCAACCCAGCACTTTGTTAAATAAACTATATTCCAGTTTGCAAAATTACTGTGCTCCATCTTGATAAAGAAATGTTCTGCCTTGTAGTTTTGTTATGGTTCAGCACTTTGCCTCAGAGCAGAAATGAAGTACAAGCACAGAGATGTAAACAAATGCACTTTAGCTCTGCCAGACACTTATGAGGTGCAGCCCATCAATGTAAAAATCCCCAAACTTGGCTCTAGAGAAGACTTTCGTTCACAGATTATTTAAAACTTAAGAGGGCCAAAAATGATTCCAAGTCCCACCAAGACACGTGTGGGTGTGTGTTTGTATATATGTACACATATATACAGATATATATAAAAATAAATAAAAGTGATCCCTTGATACTAATTCTTTTCTGAAGAAGCTGATTTTTTTTTCACCAAGTACCCTCATGGAAAGATAGAACATTTTTTTCTCCATCTGAAGTGGAATTACACCAGAAGACAGACAAAACACAACCCATGTACAATACACAAGTTTCAGCCACAAATGTTATTGGCTTCATCTGGTTATACCGCCAGCCTTTGGAGAGAAACTCTTTCTTCAATTCATTGCCTTGTTTCTTATTTTACATTTGCTATCTCTGTCATCTCTCAGCTCTAATACATTAAGAAGTCCTCTCACTCCTTTTCCTTGAATCCATTATTCTCATCATCTGCAATTTAATCCAACATGAAATCCCTGGAAAAGCAGAGCAGAACAAAACGGCTTGCTGTTGTTTTTACAACAAAGCCATCACCATGGCTTTAGTCTATCCTTTAAAGAAGGCAGTAAGCCACAATCTCACCATATATAGTGGGTGCCCAGATGAAATAAAAGCTTATGGCAAGGACAATTCAGAAATCAGTTGGACATCCATAACTTTGGATGAATTGCTAATAGCTGTGCAGACTTGCTCAAATAATTGGTTTAAAAAGATTTTTAGCAAAAAAGAAAATGAATTTAACTTTGCAGAACAGTGATTTCTTTGGTATAATAGCTACCTATTTATAATAGGCATGGCTACAAGACTAAGAAAAGCTAGTTTCTACTTCATCATTTTCATATATTGCCGATTACTGTTTCCTTGTAGGTTTGCAGTCCAGAATGTTGATATATGTGCTTCACAAGGCCCAAGAGAGTATCAATAATGGTAGACACACTGGCATAGTGCCACTTTAATTCAAAATAGATTTATGTTCAACATTTGTTTTCTAAGCTCAGTACTCAGTATTAATTTCATAGTTACCAAGAAAGAAGAATAAAAGAACCCACCACTATGTCCTTTTCTATAACCTTTTTTTTCTTCTTCTTTGTATAATCATTAAACAGGAGCAAGATGAGATTTCTTAGAGGAGAATTTCCACCTACCACTAACAACCTATGAAACAGTGGAAACAGACCACCTGGAAACAGTCTATGAAAAAGCTCTGAAAAAAATGTGAGAAGGCAGATAACTAAGATACATTAAATTTTCACTCCTTAAACTCTTATTATGCTTTTGAAATACAGCTAATCTAGAGCACATATGTAAAATACTTTTCCAAATCTAAAATATCCTCACCCCACAACAACACCTTGCAGCTTTGTTTTCCAAAGCCCTTTCACACTAGCTCAATGCTCCCTCACATTACCTCATTTCCTGCTCCTTTATGAAATTTGAAATACTAGCTCTAAAGATAACAACTTACTGAATCCAAAGGGATGCTCTAGCAACTACCCATAACTAGAAGTATTGCAGTTCAGATCACTGTAGACCCAGGGGATTCAAGTAAATTATACCATATTATTTTATTGACCCTACACCATGGCTGAATCCTCCCTTTCTCCTGCCTCAGTGGAAACGCCAGCTGCTCCCATGAACTATACTGATCTCCACATTGCCCCAGCCAGAAAGGGGTTCTCTGCTTCTGGCCAGTTGCTGAGTCCTTGGGTTTTGAAGCGGAAGGTCTACCCACTATTGCTGTTCCGCACTCATGTGGAGTCCAAGGTTGCACAGTGCTCTCACAGGACTGTCACATAATCACTTGTTCACCACTACTGAGGCAGTTGAACTGTAGTAAATGTTTGAAGTTTTGATATTTAATTAACAGCAAATACATTCTAAAAACTTCTCTTGGAAATCTTTCTAAAACCACAGATGTGTATTAATTATTGTGCTCCTAAGATAATACTTACTCCCGTGATTGTATTATGCCAAAATGAAAATATTTCTGAAATTCACATTTATGATTTTGAAGAAAAATATCTCTTTGATTGTTAAAAATATATGTTTTTGCATTAGCTCACTTCTGTAAACACTGCATATATATTTTTATAATTTAAATATCATCACTTGGCTAATTTCTGCATGCAAATCTTCATTCAAAAGCACAACAGTATTTATGGCACCAGCTTACATTAAGTACAGTACAGGCTGCTACTATAAATCCTTGAGTTTTGATGGGTCTGAACAGCAACTGTTTGAATGCAGAGCTCCCACAGAACATTTTTCCAGAGGGCTCTTGTACATTATTTCCAGCATTTCAGGCAGTTAAGACAGAACTCCTGCAATCCTTTCCACTGCACTGACCTAACTGTATGGTTTAGCAGCATTTACACACATTTAAGTGCAGCCAACACCAAACTTATCATGCTGCAAACTTTTCAAGCTTTTGATGCACCGTTCAAGTTACAATTCTTGGATTGTTCAATATCTTTCCCTTTCATGTGTTTGGGGGTTTTGCTTCATTTGTTTGAAACAGGAAAACTGTAGTGCCAGAGGATCAAAAAAATTGGAAAAAAAAAAAAGTGAAAAATAAAAAAAACCAACCAGAATAACCCCCTATTTTATAACACATTTCTGGGCTTGAACAAACTCCTCATAAAATCATAAGGAATTAGTTGAGATGCTCACAATCATAGAATCATAAAATCATTTAAGTTCATGGAATCATAGAATAGTTAGGGTTGGAAACAACCTTAAGATCGTCTAGTTCCCACCTCCCTGCCATGGGCAGGGACACCTCACCCTAGACCATATTACCCAAGACTCTGTTCAACCTGGGCTTGAACAGTGCCAGGGATGAAGCATTCACAGCTTCGTTGGGCAACCCATTCCAGTGCCTCACCACCCTCTCAGTAAAGAGCTTTCTCCTTATATCCAATCTAAACTTCTCCTGTTTAAGTTTAAACCCCTTATCCCTTGTCCTATCGCTATAGTCCCTAATGAAGAGTCCTAGCATCCTTGTAGGCCCCCTTCAGATACTGGAAGGCTGCCATGAGGTCTTCATGCAGCCTTCTCTTCTCCAGGCTGAACAGCCCCAACTTTCTCAGCCTGTCTTCATGTGGGAGGTGCTCCAGTCCCCTGATCATCCTCATGGCCCTCCTCTGGACTTGTTCCAACAGTTCCATGTCCTTTTTATGTTGAGGACACCAGAACTGCACACAATACTGCAAGTGAGGTCTCACAAGAGCAGGGTAGTTTATCCAGATCTTTAGAAACTACAGATTTATTTCTCTACAAAGCTATTTTTAAAAGTATATTCACACACACAAGGAAAACACTAATTTATTTATGACCTTTCAATTAACTTTATGCTTTCTTCTCTAAGCCCAAAGCTAATCCTTAATATGGAACTGACATTTACATTTGCTGCATCTTAAATGTTGAGTGGGAAAAAGCCTAACAAAAAAATGATAAAAACCTTGACTTCAGAAGGATTTTCAAAGACCAAGAAAAATTTGATTCAAGGACTTTGTGGTCCCATTGCTACTTCACACACCACCTATAGCCTCATCCCTTTGATATTTATAAAACATGGATTCCACCTTTGAACTGTTTTCACTGGAAAACAACTTTTCAATTTATCACAAACTCCATGTAAAAAAGCTGAGTTATAATTACCCTTTAACTTCACTCACAGCATTTTCCAACAGCTGCGGTGTCCTGCTCAATGAAATTTAGCCGATGCACATTGCATGCGTTCAACAAGTAGTTTAGTGTCAATTCAAAGACCTTGTTACTTCTCCACAGATTAATAATAACATTATAAATCTAAAGAAAATTACAGTCCAAAATTGTTTTTCAGGATCTGATAGGAAGACTTCACCAAACACCAAGGTTCTTCCACAGAAGCAGCTGTCCCCAGACATGTAGCTAACTCGCCACTTCTCTTTCCCTAGAAAAACCTCAAGAGAGAATGTTCCCATAAGAACAGCTGGACAAAAAGGCAGCTCCTGGCCATCTCTGAGCTGAGTGACCAGTCAGGGCTGAGCTTGCTTCTCCTCAGAGGATAAGCCCAGGGTTGAGACTTTCCGCTTTATGCAGCTGTGAGGTGGGTGGGAAAATAACCAAAACCTTCCCAAATTACTACAGCTTGAACCGACAAAACAACTTCAAGTACCACATATATTAACTCAGTTCAGAATATTTTCCTTCTTGAATTAGAATCTAATTAGGAAAAAGAAGAGTACATTAAGACTATTCTGTAAATGACCACTTCCTATTATTTTTATAGACACACCTGTATTTTCCCTGAATTAAAACTTCTGAAAACCTCCAACTTGCTAGCTATCCTCAACATCCCAGTAAGAAAGATTATTTTCCCATGTAAAATGAGCAAGCAGTCAACTGAATTTCATATAAAAGCATTCTTGTCCTCAGACTCTGCCTCTGCATTCAGTGGGCATCCATCAGAAGCAGTCACGGTACTTGCATTTACAATGTAAGCACACAAACACCAACGTATAAACTTGCTGTGAAAGCACAATATTATAAATGGACAATTTACTAGGCATCAGCAGCAAAGTTACACTTTCCAGAAGATAATGATGAATCCTTCCCAAAACAATGTTGACCTGGATTTTATTTCCATCTCTTCTAATGTACCAGTTTAGGTCTTCTCTGAAGCAGCTCAGACATATATCTTCTATAAATGCCTAATTCTTCTATTGCCATTAACAGGTTGAGAGAGTTAGGCTTGTTTAGCCTGTTGAAGAGAAGATTCAGGGAAGACCTTATAGCAGCCTTACAGTACCTAAAGAGGGCCTACAAGAAGTCTGGAGATGGACCTTTTACAAGGGCATGTAGCGACAGGACAAGTGGGAATGGCCTTAAGCTGAAAGAGGGGAGATTTAGATCAGACATTAGGAAAAGAATCTTCATTATGAGGGTGGTGAGACAGTGAAACAGGTTGCCCAGAGAAGCTGTGGATGCCCCGTCCCTGGCAGTGTTCAAGATCAGGTTGGAGAGAGCCTTGGGTGACATGGTCTAGTAGAAGGTGTCCCTGCCCATGGCAGGGGGGTTGGAACTGGATGATTTTTAAGGTGCTGTCATGGTTTAAGCCTAGGCCATAAATCAGAACCACACAGTCTACTCTCCCCCCCTTTTCTTCCCCCTCCTCCCAGAGGGATGGGAAGGAGAATTGAAAAAATGTAACTTCCATGGGTTGAGATAAGAGCAGTTTAGTAACTAAGGTATAACACAAATTATTACTGCTACCATCAATAAAAATAATGATAAAGGAAATAACAAGTGAACAGAATACAGCATTGTACCACCCGCCAATCAATAATACCCAGCCCTCAGTAGTGAACCAGTCCTTTCGGGTAGCTGCTCTCAGTTCTATAACCTGGGCATGATGCACTGTGGTATGGAATACCTCTTTGGCTAGTTTGGGTCAGTGTCTTGTGTCTGCTTCCTCACGGCTTCCCCTCCTCCCTGGCAGAGCATGAGGCTCAGAAAGCCCTTGGTTAGACTAAGCATTTCAGCAGTAACTAAAAACATTGGTGTTAATAGCGCTGTTCCCAGGCCGAAAGTCAAAATTACAGCTCTGCACCAGCTACTAAGAAGGAGAAAAACTGACTGCTACTGCTGAACCCAGAACAAGTCCCTTCCAATAAAAACCATTCTCTGATTCAGTGATTCATCCTGAAACTACACAGGATAACCACACAGCCCCTTTGACATTTTTCTCTACCAAGGAGTGAGAGGCTGTACTCACTCACAGGTGGCATGTACATTATGATATACCCAGAGATATTCTTTATGTTCTTTGAGAAAGTTGAATACTGAAAATATTGCTTGATATAAGCTGGCTAACAGCTCTCCTAGAATACAGATGACTTTCAACAGTGGAAGATGGACATGCAAAGTTGCCAACTGGCTAGTTTTGTATTATTTCAGAATTAGAGACCTCAGGGCTTCTTGGAAGAATTAGCTAATTAACACTATTGAAAGCACCCTTGTTTACATGCAGGAAAATGGGCTGTCATCACCTTCATCTTTCTTTATAGAAAGTAAGAAGAAAGGAATAACCCTAACTTATTGAAACTCAGTGTTAATATTTGATTGCTAAATACTGTTCTAAAGTTAACTTGAATTTTAAAATCCATTCTCTACTTGGATTCTGGACAAGAAGCTAAGGCAGTTCTACAAACCAAAAAGGAAACGTTTGCCTGTGCAAAGCCAAGAACACCCATTTTAGAAAAGGAGACGGACTTCAGCAGTGACATGATGAATAACGTATTGCTCAGAAGTAAACAAAAGCATTAATCATCAGATTTCAGAAGAGCAAGAAGCTGTCTTCTGATATTGAAAGTTAATTAATGTTTAAGATAATACTGGGATTCTATCCCTATTTTTTAAAGAAGAGTAGAGAATGGGTTGACAAAAAAAAAAAAAAAATCCCAAACAAACAAAACCAAACCCACACACACAATAAAACCCCAAAAACCCCAAAACACACACACAAAACCAAACCACCACACATCCCCCCAGACCTGACACGAATTTAGCAGTATGAAAAAGCTTTAAACTGAAAGAAGGTTGATTTAGATAAGACATTAGGAAAAAAAATATTCACTATGAAGGTATTGAGGCACTGGCACTGGTTGCCCAGAAAAGCTATGGCTGCCTTATTGCTGGCAGTGTTCAAGGCCAGTTTGGATGGGGCTTTGAGACCACTTCCCCTCGTCTAGTCCCAAGTGTCCCTGCAAGTGGCAGGAGGTTGGAACTGCATGATCTTTAAGGTCCCTTCCAACACAAACCTTTCTGTGATTCTATGAAATTGAGTGGAATAAAAATTTCCTGTGGGTATGGCACGGGAAAAGGGCTGTTCAGCTGTAGGAAAGATAAGTGTCTTTCAGCCTTTCAACCAGTATTGAAAGTGCTGCAAAGTCTCAACTTGCTTCGCTTCTGCCCTGCTGTCCCAAACACTGTCACATTACATAGTTGCCTGACCTTCCACAGTGCACCAAGCAACAAATATAGTCAAATCCAGAGCACCTGACAGTTATAGGGGCAACAAAACAATCCCTTGGACCATAATAACTTGATAGGGTTTGTGTCATGCCTTTTCCCATGGCAACCTTTTTCACTGGAGATGCTGCTGCAACAGATGTGGTAGTGAAGAGTAGTCAAACAAGTGTTTGTGGGACTGAAGAAGCTATGTGACGCTCACATAATACTTTCATGCAAACGTATAGTCAAACCATGCCTTCTTGAAACTTATCTGACAGATACCAGAGACACTCACAGAAAGCATTTATCTCTCTATGGAGCATATTTTACAGTCTTATGATTCCACACTTACTGGAATTTCCAGTGTCACATACAGTACCAGTGCAAGCCTTTTTCCCTATTGGAAAAAAAATATAAAAAATCCCAGACCAAAACTACACTCAGTACTGAAAAGCTGTATAGGCTTTATAAGTTTATTTACCGATGCATAATGTACTATCAGTAATGACAGGACTACTTGGTTCCTGCCATTCATGTGACACCTCTAATGCAATCAAACTGCCCAAGGAAGCACATACAGAACACGGCACTGCTTACAGTACCTCTACAGTAATTCATCCAAACAGACCCAGTCAACCCTGAGATCAGCTGCATGTGAGTTCATGTTATTCCTGTAGGAATCTCTGATACAGAAAGGTCATGGAAGAACATCTAAGCCATCTGAAGACAGCACCACTTACACAACTACTATAGATATACATACTTTGCATAGATAATCCAAAACCAGATCTAGAGACCCTGTGTGTAGCATATAATTATACACATAAATGAAATACACATACACATTTTTATGTAATTCACTCTTATTTTGAACATTTTCTTGGAGTAACAGCTCCCTTGAGCATACATTGCAGACTACTTTCGCTAAACAAGGAAGACTTCACATCTAGAAACACCACAGCAATTGTCTTGCAAGACACTTTATCCTATCTCTGGGAGAGACAGGGAAAAATAAATAAGGAAACAATAAGAATAATAAATCATTATTAAAGCCCTGGAAAGGGTGCCTTAAAAATAAAAAAATAATAAAAAAAAAATAAAAGCAGAGAGCAAGCATGCATGCAGAGAAAGAGAAGAAAAAGACTTCAGGAGCATCTGTAACACAAGATTTCCCTTTAAGAAACCCTTAAAGAGATGTCCCGCTGAAATAGCAAAGGCATTTATTTCTGATGTCCAGCTATGCATACAGGTGGTGATTGTCTTGTGTCTACTGCAAGGTGACAGACTTAAACAGGCAAGCAACTTAGAATAACATTAGAATTCCTTGGTTCTTATAAATCTCTTCACTGTGAGAGCAACGCAAGATTAAATCTAGTGTGCAGGTGTAGCCTTACTTTTTTTTTTTTCTTTCCCCTATGATTAACTACTGGTGCTTTTAAAATATGCCCAAGACACTGCAAGATGATGCTGTGCTTGTGCTTCACCCAGAAGAGTGACTGTGGCTCTCCTCCAAGCAGCCACTCCATGCATTAAGGAGAAAATTAGAATGTTTGGGTTCAGCGAGCTCTACTTTTTTTTTTGAAACATCAAAAAAACCCCAAAACCAAACAGAAACAAAACATTCATACTGAAGACCATCTTTAATTATTTTTAATAAATGTTCTGAGTAGCAAATGCTGTAGCTAGTGAAGTTTCTAATTTACTATAGCTCTAAGCAAAGTTAAAGCTACAGCACTATCAGAGATAAAGGCAAAGAATAGAGAGAAGGTACATTCTACCCTTTTACCTCATAGCAAAATACAATCTATCTTCAGATATAAACCCAACAATGCTAAGTCTTTTATGAAGATCCAAACTTTATTGTGACAACAGCCTGACCTGTGCTATGCAGCCATCCGAAATCTTGCCAATGATGCTTTCAACATCAACTTCAATACACACGGTCAGCAAATAAATATCCAATAAGCAGCGATTTAAACAGCAGGCAGCTTAACCTTTCTCCTGTCTTTAAAAAATGCCAGACGGTTCAGTGTTTGCTGAAGACTCTTCTTTTACCAACATTCAATTTGAATAAGCTGGTGCAAATGTGCTGTTCATCCTCTCATGAGAGGAGGATGCATTTATGTGAAACATGAGGAGAATGCCTTACCCTGAAACACACTCTCTGCATGCTCAATGAGATTTTATTACAGGGCTCTTTTTCTTCTCACTGGCGTGTGTCAGCATGCCTGCAACATTTTACTTCTTTTATGGCCAGACATTTCCCATACACTTGTATTTACATTTGGTATACACACACTCACTATATATCATACGTGCATTAAAACCAGTTGAGGCTATTTAAAAAATAATCCACTCTGCTACTCGAAGCACTTATATATGATACTGACATAACAAATATTCTGCTAATATTGCATACGGCTAACTTTCTGGCTATTAATAGCTAGATTTAAAAACTATTTTATCTTCCAAAAGCATTAAGGGTTTGGATTTTCAAATATGCCCAAAGGTAAGTCCATTTTAAAAACTAGCATCCTCAGAGGAATACCTGACAGTTTAACTAAGAATACAAACAAGTTCTTAATTAAGAACAGTCATTTTGTCTCTTGTATCAGAGCTCCATATGACAAAAATATATAATTTCTTAACTTCTCAGCAAAAATTTGTGTTAAAATCTCTTAAAAAAAACAAAACCCACAAACAAATAAGAAAAAAAAGCAAAGTACAAAACTATAACCAACTTCCTACAGCCTGCAACCCTTGAAAGATCATTACTAGTGAAACTGTAATTTTTGGTTAAAGAAACATGACCTACAAAAAAAATGTCTTTTACTGAGATCTGTCAGGATCTTGGGCTGTGACAACTAGATTTCACCAGCTTTGATAAATAATAAAAGAGCCTGGCAAACATTCAGTTTTTCTAGTCCCCTACCTACTTGGTTCTACAGTTCCTATCGATACATTATTTATGTTTAAGGAGCATTCTCCACACAGTACTCGCATTCTACACTGGTAGGAAAGAAGTCTCTGTTGCAAAGATCTTCCATTCCAAGACAACAAATGAGGAAAAAGTTCCTCTTTTAAAAATACAGTTTCCTAGTCATAATAAAAATATATTTTAGAAGTTATGGGACAGAGACACTCCCATTGTAAATGAAAATCTCTTAGAAATACTGTGTTTGAGAAAAGTGCTATCTATGGCAATACCTTTCACTATCATCTTTATCAAAAGTTCAGTAAGATAAAGACCTAAAAATATAGTTAATCTTTACGGTTTCTGTATCTTCCCTGCTTTTTTCTTTATTTGTTTCTTCTTTATTCTTTTCACTATATACCTAATATTCACTCCTCTCAACACTGCTTCTCCTATCACAATGCCCGTACTAACACACCATCTTGGTGTCACCACTTACACTGCAGGATTGACCCCAGGAATTTTCTGGAGTGTTTGGCCAGTTGGTTCGGAGGGATGGGTATGCAGCGCACATCCCCACAGACAGTTCTGGATCAATCTCCCTGATAACTCAGCACCCCAGAGAAAGGATGCCCCCAGTGTAACCACATGAAGCACAGCAGGAGTTTCAGAAAGGTCTCACGCTGCTGGAAACAAGATTTTCTTAATAGATACAACAGAACAAGGCATGTTGTGTTAAGGAGTATCATAAAGTAATCAGGGACTTTAATGGCTGATATGCCAAACTGGCAGCATCCTCAGCGTGACAAAATTGTTCTGCTTAAATTCTTGGTCATCCTTAAAGTTTATCAAGCAAGAATGTTGGTAATTTAGAAAGAGTCAGAAGACACACAGCTCCAACCAACTTTGTTTTTGAAAACATTCAACAGGGGACTAAGATATTATAAAGAAAATGTTATGGAATTTTTTTCCAGAGTCTTTCTATTCTACCTGCTATTATTGATGCCTTTCCAATATCTACTTATCTTTTTAGTGGAAAAAAGAAAACATCATATAATAATGGCAATCCACATTTTCTGGAAAAACAGAGAAGGAACCTCATTTCTTTCTGTTTAATCCTTAGTGGAATCTGCAATAACAGCATCTCCAAAGGAAGACAAAGAGATAGCAATTGTACTACAGAAAAACTGCAAATTTAAGGACATAATTTTGGAAACTATGACAAAGTAAAGCTCACCAGAGAATTATATTAATTATAAACATAAATATAGTATTTTCGAATTGAAAGGCAGAGTAATAAACTATCAGCTATTCCTTCATGAACCAAGATTTAATTTTTCTACCTTCTCAACCTGAGGTGTTTATGCAACACATGCTGATGTTGCCAAAGGCTCATATGATTAATTAGTTACACCTAAGACAGTCATGTGCATAAGTATTTCTGAACAAGTCCTCAAACAAAGAATTACGATATCTTCTTCCATACAGGTAGAGCTGCTGATTCCATGTGCACTGTACCTCCAGACTGTTTTAAGGAAATGCCAATCTGGAGGAGAAACAATGCATCAAGGCCTTTCTAGGTAGGAAACCAATTTTCAGCTTTTTGCTCATTCAATGTTTAATCACCTACTAGTGATTTTCAGTATCAGCCAGTTCCCTATTTGTTCCTATTCAAAACAGACTGCTGCAAGTTAATTATTTCCTCTTCAAATATTGGGGGGGGTGGATGTGGGGGGGTGGTATGGGTTTTTGACATGGAGGTTAGACGAAAGCTTAAGGTATTCATTTACAACCAAACCAAACCAAACCAAAACCCCCAGACAATCAAAATATTCCCTTCTTCCTATCTGAAGTAGAAGACAGGTAGATTGAAGAATACACATTCAATCTGATGGAAATTAGAAATTAGACTACAGGTTGCTATGCAACTTAATTAACATTAATGACATGGAGCTGTTGGAGCAAGTCCAGAGGAGGGCCACAAGGATGATCAGGGGGCTGAAGCACTTCCAGTATGAAGACAGGCTGAGAAAGTCGGGGCTGTTCAGCCCAGAGAAGAGAAGGATGCGTGGAGACCTCATAGCAGCCTTCCACTATCTGAAGGGGGGCTATGAGGATGCCAGAGAGGAACTCTTCATCAGGGACTATAATGATAGGACAAGGGGTAATAGGTCCAAACTTAAACAGGGGAAGTTTAGATTAGATATAAGGAGGAAGTTCTTTACTGTGAGGGTGGTGAGGCACTGGAACGGGCTGCCCAGAGAAGTGGTAAATGCTCCATCCCTGGTGGTGTTCAAGGCCAGGTTGGACAGAGCCTTGGGCAACATGATCTAGTGTGAGGCATCCCTGCCCACAGGAAGGGAGGTCGGAACTAGATGATCTTAAGGTCCTTTCCAACCCTAACTATTCTATGTTTCTATAGATAGAAGATGTGTAGAAGGGAAAAATCTAAGAGCTGAAAGAATGTCAACTACCAGGTAGTTCAAATTTGATTTGTTCATTTTTATTCTGATCTTCTTTCTAGTATTTCCCTCACTGAATAATTCCAGGAAAAGTCATAGGTGTTTTGTATTCAGATCAAGACTTTTCTACGTTGCCTACCAAGGAAACTTCTCTTTTCAACTGTTTTACCTTTAGTTATAATGAGCAGACAGGTGCAATAATGAGGCAGTATTCAGAGACCCACAACTTGAAGCACCACCCATGTGTACAATCCAGCAGTTGTTCTATTATGCTAAGCTCCATTTACCCTTCTTGAACCAACCGAGTTAAAACCTGTAGAGTCCTCTTTTCTGCTATTAACTCTCAAATGAAAGCAAAACAGGGACTAAACCACTCCAGCACTTTCAATCTCTGTCATGCTGCTGTACCTTTTCTTTGCAGATGGCCCCTCAGCCATGGCCCAGTTTCCTTCCAGGTTGCATACCATCCTCTGCACCAACAAATAAGTGCATAAGATTGCATTTTCCTATATGTACCTACCAAGGATTGCGCCCAACACAGCAGTAGCTGCATGCTCAAAAGATTATGTTGACTGCCTCTAGTCACCTTCCAGTTCACAAGAAAACAGACTAACCTTCAGGAATAAATATATTGATAGATCATAAGAAACCTCAACAAAATATATACCTAGTGGGAGGGGGAGAGGGAGGAACCAATCAACCAATTCTCATGCTGCAGAGGAATACCCCAAACTATTAATTGTACACACAGAAATTTGTTACTAGAAAATGACTAAATCAGCACTTAACTGAGTGACTGTTCTAACAAATTTAAACACAAAGAACTGACACAAAGACTTCTCCAAAGAGGCGACTTTGGAAAGTAATAAAAAGTATTGCAATACAAAGGCAATACAAAGTTTAACCAAAACTAGCAGAGAAAAATTAACTCACTGTTTTGCTAATCTGTGTTAATCTGCATTAATTCTAATACAGCTGATAGATGTAAACTATCTAGGGATATTTAGGTCTGATTCAGTATAGGATGATTGTTGAAAAACATGAAAAGGAGGCTGGGTGACAGCACAAAACAAAGCAAAACAAAGAATTGCAAGCGGACATTTACAGCTTTGTCTGTGAGTCTAAGGATCAGAAATTTCAAAAGCTAACTTAGTCACCAAAATCCACTGAATTTCAAACAGCACAAAGACATCTTACTCTGAAATACCACAGATTTTAATTTTCAAGTGCTTTCCCTGGCAATAAATAGGACTTGTCAGAGAGAATGTTACTGTAGCACTGTATACCTATCCAAATCAAACACTTCTTTGGAAGCATCATAATTCCTCCAGACAATAATTCAATCACTCTGTTTCTTCATTTTACTCAAGGTAAGAGTCCAACAGAGGTGAGAAGTTGGGTGTAAGTAGTTACACATCAACTGAAAGTTGAAGATAGAACACACGTTTCCTGTGCCCTGATTCATAAAGATGCCAATAGTGGAGCTACATCTCACACAAGTCAGGATTTTCCACTTTACCGTGAGTACCCAGAAACATGGCTCTTCTCTGGCCACAATTTTTTTTTTTTTTTTTTTTTTTTTTTGATTGCATACATGGTTGAAATAGCAAAATGTAACTTTTATTTGTAACTCAGGTTTTTCTGGTCTTCATCTTTCTGGAGAAAAGCCTAACAGCATCAGGCTTTGGAGTCTGAGAAATCAAAATAGCAGCCATAATATCTACTGAACCAAAAATGTTTATAAAAGTCACACCTGAGAGGAGTAGGGGTGTGAAGTCACTCAAAGAAATTCACACACGGAGGCGCATTTAGCATCCGTCTTGTATCTAATATTAAAGGTTTGTTGCCACTCTACACTGCAAGCTTTCCTACACACTAATAGTAACATAGAGTGGGAGAGAGGATTTCCAAGTCCATCAACCTCACCTTGTCAGACCACTGGCCCCCAGCTATCTTTAAAAAGGAAGGGCCAGTAAGTAAGACACACTAGGCCTATAGCTTACATAAAGCACTCCAAGGGAAGCATCTGCCAATATGCACCGTAGGAATTTTCTCAATAGTGGGTTTTGCATGTTTGCACAGCTGTTATAGATGGATGCTCTTATCACTGTTACATTTTTTTTTTTCTTAATAAAGTGTACCACTACGAAATCGCTGCATCCTCCCCCCCCCCTCCTAACTTGGTACCCTGATTTTCACTTACTTGCATTCCTCTTCACCTTTCATATCCTTCTTTATTTAATGTCTTTATCCACCATTTCTGCTAGTATTTCCAACCTCTACTTTTGCTATGTGATTCCTTCTTTTCCATTTTACTTTGCAGTTTCCTTATACCTCGCTCTGCCAGTGTGACTTTTTTCTCATTCCATTTTCCTGCTGTTCCTAAGAACAAGAATCATAGAATATCTCAAGTTGGAAGGGACCCATAAGGATCATCAACTCCAACTCACTGCTCCTTGCAGGACTATCTAACAGTAAACCATATGACTTAAGAGTGTCATCCTTGAACTATGACAGGCTTGGCGCTGTGACCATTTCCCTAAAATAAGGAATACTTCACAGATTTGTGAGTCATCCTTGAACAGAGCCCATGCTAATTATCTCTGTATCATTTCAATTTTAGTATATGTGCTGCCAAGCTGAGCACAACTGGATGTCTGTTGGATGTCTCCTGTCCCCTTCCAACAACCCCAAATTAGCAGACCGGCTCAGATGCTGGTGGCTCACCCTGTCAGCTTAACAACCACGCAGAAAGTGAAGCCTCAGAGTTTGATCAATTTGCTGCCACAAAACCAGCGTTTGTAAAACCAGCATATCAAGGAATTAGGGTGCGTAACTATGGCTAAAACATTCACTATAGGCTCACAGTGAAGTCTTTGAAAACCAATGGATTTGTAGCTGAAACATAGTAGCATAGAATTTTTTCCTGTGGAAAACTGCATTTCCTCTTACTCAGGAAGAGTCCAAGGATTTGTACTGTGACCGCCATGCCACTTTGCACTATGTCAATTCTGAACACACCATCACCAACTTCGTATTAGCAACCTATAAATGACACAGAAGCATCTCATCTTGTGAATTAAACCGCTTCATCCCTGTTCCCAGCAGGATTACAGCACAGCAGCTCCCCAAAAAAGAGGCAGTGGGTTAATGAATGGTTACTATCCACACTGAGGATTTGAAGGCTGGTCTCCACCACCTTCAGCATGGTATTAATTCTATTATTCTTGGACCCAAAAATATAGGACTGAAAGCTGATGTGGAACATCACTGACTTTTTTCATTGATTAACTGTACTCAAACTGTAACGTCTGATCTCAAGAGTTAAGCAGAGTCAGGTTTGGGTCTTGTCTGGGGTTAGACGATATAGGGGGACCGAGAAATTTTCCCCGAGGCTGGACAGCCATGAGTGGCAGGGTGTGTGGGATAGTATGGGCAAGTATCTAGGTCACTGGGCCCCTCCAGTGTTTTGGAATTTCACCACCTAACAAGTGCAAAATCCAGAAGAATTAGTAAAACACTTAAATGAGGTGTGTTGTCATCCTGGTCATACCAGAGAGGGACAAATCATGGCAACGTGCTGGGGATTGGCCTATGCTTACCGGGCCTTGTTCAACACTATCCAGCACCTTCAAAAGGGAAAAAATGTCCCTGGATCTGAGGGCGAAGCAACAGACAGCGCAGCTACTCCAGCTCCGAGCACAGCAGCTACACCACCCCCAGCGACAAGTACAGCCACTACTCAAACTTCGACTGCAACAGACAGTGCAGCTACCCCAGCGACAAGTACAGCCACTACTCAAAACTTCGACTGCAACAGACAGTGCAGCTACCCCAGCGACAAGTACAGCCACTACTCAAAACTTCGACTGCAACAGACAGTGCAGCTACCCCAGCGACAAGTACAGCCACTACTCAAAACTTCGACTGCAACAGACAGTGCAGCTACCCCAGCGACAAGTACAGCCGCTACTCAAAACTTCGACTGCAACAGACAGTGCAGCTACCCCAGCGACAAGCACAGCAGCTACACCACCCCCAGCGACAAGTACAGTTGCTACTCAAAGCACAGTGATAATGACTGCAGCTAAACCAGAGGACCAATTCGTACCAATATCGATTGCCCCCATACGCAAGAGAAAAAGCAAAAAAGAGGCAAGAAGGGTGAGGCAAGATGAAGAAACAATGTATTCACCACCCGGGCCACCATCTGATCAGGAGTCATCATCACATGACGAAGAAGAAGAAGAGGTGATTTCTCGACCTCGGACCTCAACCGAGCTACGGAATATGCTAACAGATTTTACCCGTCAACCAGGGGAGCACATCATCACCTGGCTGCTCCGATGCTGGGACAATGGGGCCAGTGGTCACGAACTAGGAGGTACGGAAGCCAAGCAGCTGGGATCACTTGCTAGAGAAGGGGGAATTGACAAAGCAATTGCAAGAGAGAAAAAGTCTCTCAGTCTTTGGAGGCGGCTCTTGGCAGCTGTGAAAGAAAGGTGGGGGGGGAAGTGGACTGCGTGGTTCTGATTTACGGCCTGGGCTTAAACCACGACAGTTCTTTTTTCAAACATTTCATTGATTAACTGTACTCACAGCTGTGAAGCTCTTTTCAATATTCAGCTTAATTACGTCTTTGCTGACGCTTAAAGACCATCGCTTCTTGAAATGCTTGTCATGGTCAGCCATTTAAATGTGTTTATTTTGCAGAACATGAATAAGTAATAAAACTAATCACAATGGAAGTGTTATGTAGCTTCACAACATTTTTGTTGTCTGGCATAATGAGCAAGCCCAGAATAGGCACGTTCCTGTTGTCTCTGTCTTTCAGAGAATTTCTATTCATTTAGTTAACTCCAGGCTGGCAGGTTTATCAATCATGAACGGCCAAAACATATCTATCCACGAAACCCACAGACCTTTATTGAGACATATGCAGTTCAAAGTACACCCAAACACTCCTGCTGAATAGATTTTGGTTTTCAAGATTAAAATCTGTAGACAAGCTAAACATCTGAAAATTAAAATCAGAAGTGGAGAATCCTACAATTGGCCTATCAACAGCAACAGACAGATGAGTAAGGGGCTGATGGCAGACCAACACACAGCTAACTCCACAAAGCATGGAAAACTGTGCCTGCTGCTAAGAAAGAGTTTGCAAGTGCCAAAACCAAGCGTTAACTCATTTTTCTTTTCTGATGCTAAAATTGTACTATCTTCTGGTCACAGAGGGACAGAAGACCACTGTTTCAAGTGAAGTACTTTCTAATAATGTCAGACTACTCCAGCACTGGGCAACCAGGTTTGCTCCCTTCTGAGCACAAAATCTAGCAAAGAATCTCCCCCTGTATCTCCTTGAGAAGATAGCCTGCTCTCTGCTTTTTTTGAGCTGAGAGCAGCTTCCTCCACTTAGGATGAAATACCACAACAATCAACCTTTAATTTATTACTTACCATTGAACAACCTAAGCAAAATGTATAGACAGCCTCTGCAAGAGGCTGAAGGAAAATCAACTTCTTTTTTTGCCTTTTGGTGAGTCACAGCACTGCTAGAGAGGCAAAAAAATAAATATTTAATCTCCATGCTTTCCTCCAGGGTACAGACCCTTCAGAAACCCCTGAGCAACATCAGTTCTTCTGCCCTCACTGCATGCAGTAACTTAGAATTTGCCTAGTCTTCCTTAAAATAGGTGAAACTGCCAACTGACAGAAAATCAACAGCCTTTGGTACCTATAGTGAACTCAGGGAGCTCAAAGCGCTGCTGAAACATATGAAGTGTGGGGGAATACACAAAAAGTAGGAAACAGGAGATAAATTACATTACCATGAAGGGCACAGAATTAAAAATGCAGTTAAGCAGGAAGTCCATTAAAAGGAGAATAATTTGGAAGAGCATACATTCAAGTACAAAATGCAATTAATTCAGACAGGAAATAAGAATTAAAAAGTAATTATTATATTTTGCAAAAGCAGAATAAATGTAACTGAATCACACTGTTCAGTGCCTTGTGACTTGGGTTTTTTTGATTTTGGCTTGTTGCAGGTTTTTTTTACCTTCACTAGTAGAACCTCACACACACACACACACACACCCGTCTTGCTCTCTCAAATCAAACAAAAATAGTAATTAAAAAAAATTCCACTTCAGCATCCCAATTTGCCTGTGGGTAACACCACATATAATGTCATGGAAATAGTTAGCAGGAAAAAAGCCAGATATCAAATAATTGACTACTGCTCAAAGCACATGTGTTTAGGACCTGAGTCCTGATTTCCTACAGGACAGAGACTTTCAGTAAAAGCCAGTGTGCCATAAACATTACCACACCAATTGATTTTGAAAACCAGTTAAAAGCTATTGTCTGTGACAGACCAGGTAAGCCAACAATCTCTGTTCAGGGATTAAGCTAACTGTATTTGCGCTTGAAATGTTTCGACCTTGGTCCTACAACTGCTCCCAGCAGAGGTCCAGCAATTAATACGAAAGGCCTTTTTTCCTATCTCTGTTTAGGACTATATATGAGCTCCTGCATGTGCTCCTCTCTTTCATGCTTAGAAAGGAAAAACATCTCCTCAGACCTCAGTAATAACCTCCAAACTTAACTGTCTGCTAGAGGATAGGAAGAAAAAGACACAACAAAATATCTTCCAACAGAAGCGGATTTGGTAGTTTTCAAGAAGCAGGCAAGGTAGTAAGGACAGTGCTATTTTAAATCATGTGCAGATGTCAGAAGACGACAAAGAGAAAAATAAACAAAAAACAAATTCTTAAAATTGCAAGTATCTTCCTGCAAACCAGATTACTGCAGGGTATGGGGTAAGCCAGCAGCAGAAGCATATGACCTTGAAATGCAGCAGCAGCAGCCCATGAGCAAGAGCAGCAATGATGCTCACCAACTTCACATACTCCTCAGGATTACCTCTTCAGATCACAGCAACACTTCCAGAATAAGCCCCATCCCAACGCAGCCCCTCATCCTGATACAGCCCCCCTTTCGGGGACTTGGAATTTCATTTTCACTACAGCACAGGACACCAGGGATACTTCACAGCATTTGTTTTGTTTTTAAATCTGGTATAAAGATACTACACATGGAGAGCATCTTTTAAAGAGAGCTGCTTCAGCAATCAAGTAATAAAGTATCAGTAAATAAAAAATCAGTAATAAACAGCTGGACCCATGGACTCCTCTAGTACAAGCATTTATGAATCCTGGAAAGAACTTTATTACATATTTCCTCACACTAGATGTGCATTGTAAGCAAATTTTCTTCCAGTAACACTTCTGGAGACAGTTCACTTTTCTTCCAAAAGCCCTATTGATCTTCTAAATGAGAATAATAACCTGAATCTGACCAGATAAAAAGTATTTATGGAATTCAACATATTTTTGTTTCACTTTGATGTCTGAGCAACCACATATTCCTTTCATGATCATTTACACAATTAGGTTTACAACAGAACACACATGCTAAGTTACAACAGAACACACATGCTAAGTCTCCACAGAAACTGAATTTAAAAACTAATTAACAATATGCATTCCCACCAAAACCTGTAATATAAGAATGGTTCTTAGCCAGATCAGGGAAGTTAACAGACAATGTATTTATCTAGCCCAGAATAAGGCAAAGGAGTTAGCACCCTGAGTAGCAAAGTCGAAGCTGAAAGGCCCCAAAAATCAGACTAATTTTGAAGAAGGGAACATTTGGAGAAGGCTGGTGCTCTGTCAGTCACATTGTGAACAGAAAAAGACAAAATTCATTAAATAAATTATTCATTAGTGTTTAACAGCTCAGCACTGAATCCACTATTTCTTTTTTGGCTAAAGAACAGTGCTACAAATTCATCCACTTGTAACTGCACTGCTGAAAAGTTAATGCCATTTATTGACAGGTTAATTTATAATAACACCTTAATTAAAAAAAGATTATCTTATCACTTTCTAACTGAAATGAAACTGCAGGTGATTGGGAACAATATAACTACAGGCTAATGAATGATTTGAAGCAATTCAGTGTCCAATTAACACCTGAATCTGGTTTGGGGATTTTTTCCCCTGCCAAAGCATTAGCCCTATATTAATTATACTTTTAGTTAGTAGTAACAGAAAGTTTCAATCTTGATTTTATCATTCAAGCAAAAATACAGAAAATAAAACAGTCGGGACTTGGAATTCACACAACCAGAAGCAAACTCCCTATCACTTGAAGGCATGCAAAACAGAGTAGAAAACTTCTCCTAGCCTGATTTCGGGCAGCTATCCCAACCCAACACTAACTGAAGACATTAAGTTTCCCTGTGACCAAGATACAGGAACAGTGACACATCTGATTGTATCTGAAGGATCCTCTCAGATGCAATGATCTCTCTTCATGACATGCCAAACTTTGCTTGGTCAAGAAGCTTTTTAAACTAATCTTTGCCAATAAAAAGGCAATTGAATAATCCACTGATCTTTGAAACAGAGCTCAGCAAGAAGACTCAGGACAGGAGGACTTAGGCTGCGTGGAGGAAGTACCCTTTGACTCATTACAATCTCACCATATGAGATGAGTGGACCAACATTTGCCTCTTTCCTGCTTATTAACGCCGAATTTAGATTAGTAAAGCACCATTTCTGAAATACAACAGTTTGGGTTGTTTTTTTCATCAACTTTACTAACTCTCTAGACCAAAACTATGCAACTAAGTTAAAAAATGAGACCAAGTACTTAAGTTCAAAACTGGCTTGGTATTTTAATATTGTGAGTATGGGTGGACTTAAAAGTGCGTTATTCACATATCATATGCTAGATCCGTTACTGTTCAGGAAAAGTATAGTGTCATTTCCTTACAGCATTCTTGCAATTACACCAGGTAAGAGATGTTAACTTGGTGTGATAAATGGTCACTTGAGAACAAAACAAGTACTCATTTCCTGAGACAGAGGGATTCAGAAGTGGGATCAAGCTCTGTAGTTGCCAATATTTTGTTCATCAATACCACACCCATAGCACTCACTGAATAAATTATTGAAGCAACCGGGGAGAAGGAGGAAGGCAGCAAAATGAAAAAACAAAAACAAAACAACAACAAAACAACAACAACAACAAAAAAAAACAACACCCAAAAAAACCCCAAAAAACAAGTACCACCTTTGCTGCATAACTGTGTGATATTATCTATTTTCCCCTTTCTTTTAATTATGAGTATCATTTTTGTACCTTCTGACAGAAAATTGTGAGAGCTGCAATCAGCACTAATTTGAATCCAAATAGTGGAAAGCTTCGCAAGAAGGCTTCAATGACCACAAGTATGCTGCTACCTGAAAATCTACAGGGAAAAAAACCCCAAAAAATCATACCTTTGCTTCTCATGAATGTTCATGAATTTTAATTAAATGTCATCACTTCAATTAGATCACACCTCATCTTTCTTTTGGACTCACGGCAGAAAATCTATGCTTCTATCTCTTCTTAACAGAGCTTTAACCATACTTCTAGTTTCCCATTGCCTTTTATTTACAACAAGGATTTCCTACCCTTCCCTCTAAAGTAAAGCAATTTTATCCCACCCATGTTGCAGCTCTATGCAACTGTTGCCAAGCCAATAAATTAACAGACTCTTGGACTGATCATGCAAGGTAATTCTCTTCTGGCTGTTTTATCACCAACCTCCAGACAGGGCTTTCCTCCCAGACCTGAAGCTCAGACTCAGCTCCTCATCTCTGTTATTGTGCTGTTGCCTACTGAACAGTTTTAACGCAAAGAAACAATATATCAAGCTTCTTTCTAGCGCTTAGCTCCCCAAGATGATCAAAAACTGCCTCTTTTCCTCAAGCCGTGAGAGGCCTGGGCTGCAGACTTAAAGGTTCAGGATTCACATTCTGACAACAGTATACCTAGAAGAAACTCAAGAGTTGAAAAGTGCTTTTCAGAAGGAAAAGAAAAGAAAGGGTGAGTTGGTTTTAAAGTTACTTAGCATTTGGAAAGCGAATCCTATTCTCTTTCAAAAAAACCTCTTTATGATACATGGGTAAAAGCCAAACTGTACGCATCATGAACAGATGCATGCTACCTCCTCCTTCTTCTTACCCCAGAAGAGGTCCTAATCCATCATACTTTCACTGTCTCACACCTCTCTCTTCCTGCCATAATAGTCTCTCTTTGCCCCATGGATCAAATCTGGATGCTCTTCCCTGAGTTGTGCAGCCTCTAGCCTTTCTCGCACAGTTTTTTTCCCCAGTATCATTTTGTCCAGCACTGCCTGTGCATCTTTTAGCACAATGAAGAAATAACTGAAAGAACAAAGCAATGTAACATTTCTCTCCTTTTACTGTGACTAAAGAAAGGAAATGTTTACTGAAGGCATATAAGCTAATGTCCTATTAAGAACAGATGCAAATACTAAATACTGTCAGAAAGCTGGTGTTTGTCAAAATAAAATATCAGCACAAACCAACTGCTATACTGACTCCATATACTGGAATGCTGCACCACCTATTCTTAGCCTTTAACCTGTACCTCCTTTCACAGAGATGGAGATCACTTTTTCAATACCATAACATGCATTAGGTAAATTGAGCAGTTGCCTGAAGGCCCCTAGAAGCCTCTCAATCTTGAGACAATAAAGAAAACAAAAACATGGCTTGAAATTATTTATTAAAGCTGTCATAAAAATCTTTTGGAAAGTACTCTCCACACTTGCTAAACCAGTGATGACTACACAAAAGTAGAGTTAAACCTCAGTTTCTAAATGAAGCACTGAAAAAGTGGAAATAAATTAAATTAATTCAATGGAGTTCCTCTAAAATGTCTCAGGGAGCAAATCCCTCTGGGTTCATTCATACGTCTGATCTTGAAATTCAGTTTTCAGTTGAACTCACAACATGGCTTGAGTGCTAAAATGCCACTTCTGTTCAAAATGCTCATCTCCTATTTCTCTTACTTGGGAAAAAAGGGTATCCTTTATGAAGGCTCCCTAGGACGTACAACAAATTTCGCATTATCTTTTCCTACTAAGTAACTATCCTGGTTTTCTTCTTTGAAAATTCCATTTAACAAGTTGAACGGTACCCACCATTCAGATTTACCAATACCACTTCTAGTAAATTTTGTTTCCACGGTAATTAGAATACCGGTGCTCTGTCCCTGTCTGGAAGACTGACCAAAAACACCAAGGTGTTCCTTTTTTTTTTTTTTAACCCCCTTTGTTTTAGTTTTCTGCAGTAAATGAAGACTCTTGATGAAAAGCTAAATCTTAGTTTTCAGATTAAACAGTCAGATTTTTTTCTTCTTTTTTAAATGGCAGGTGTTTTAAGCTTGGCTGCTCATACTCATTTCTTTGCCATGAGCAAGCTAACATCCAAACATCACCTGTCACGCAGTTCCACCATTAGCTTCATTAGAAGGCGGAGTAGGAAGCATCCCAGAGGGTATCTCAGGCTGGGTTGCCAAATACAGAAACTCAGGAACAGAAGGGTAGGAAGAACATAAATGCAGCTTGTCATCCATCAATGAATCAGACTTGCTACAGTTTTTCTGAATGCCCTGAGTAGCTTTCCTAGGCATAGAGGGACAGTGATGATTATACTCGCTTCACAAACCTTTTTGATAGACATCAGCCGAACTTCCACTTGCCATCTGAGATCCTGTCCAACCCCCACGTGCCCTCCTTGCAATGAACTCAGACAGAGCAGTGTGCTCCACCTGAGCCAGAGGCTGAGGGCACAAGCTTGTGTTTAATTCTACCCAACTCAGAAAGCCGCCAAAAGGGACAGACCCTTTGGGCAGCCCTCCCTTGTGCAGCATTTTGCAATCATGCAGCCATGCCATAAGTGAATGAAGGGGGCTCAGGGGGGCAACACGTGGTGCACAAGGGGAGGCCAGGGGAGATGGACTAGCTTTTTACTGAATCAAGAAACTGGTCCAAGGAAACACAGCCAGGAACTGTGGGAAAGAGCTAGGCCATTTCTCTTGTCAGCCATATACATCTAAACCATATCATATGTATGGTGAAACCACATGATACATCAGTAAAACAGAAGTGGCGGAACAGTCTCTCACCATTTCCAAGGGATTTTCCTTTGCTACACCTGAGGAATCCGATCCAAGTCTGCATGCCATCCATGACATTATTACCTGAAGGAGAGCTCAAAATCCATTCTCTCAGTTGCACCCCTCCCAGTGTGGTCCCTTCCTCATGGTCACACCTCCCCAACCACATGGGAGTAAGTAGCCCCAGAAGCAGGAATGTTTTTCCTTCTCTTCCCTCCCTCCTCCAAAACCCCAGTTCCCTTGTTTTCAATCCACCATTACTTGCCACTTGCTCCCTCAATGTATTGCCTTCTCTCATAGTTTACATGAGGTTGAAATTATACATGTGAAAATATGATGCCATTTTCACAGGTGAAGAAAAAAACCCAACACACACACACAAACAAAAAAAACCCCACTCCCCACCCCCCCCAAAAAAAAGAAAGAAAAACAGAAAAAAAACCAAAACAAACAAAAAAAAAGCCAAAACCAAACAAAAAACCCTAAACCAACAGAAATAAAAATGCATAAATCAATAGCGAGAAAAAACCAGGAATAACGTTTCATAGACAGCAGAAGATGAGAATCCTATTTAAAACAGGAACTCAGGAGCCAGAAGTACCTCACATTAAATAAAGGAATTGAAAAAAAAAAAAAAAAAAACCATTAGAAGCAATCCAGCCTTCATTGAAACGTATACACATCATCATTAACAATAATAATTTGGCTCTTCATGTGTAATCACTGCATGCTAGCCTCACTTTATATTCATAATGGCCATTAATGTCAAGAGGAATTGTGCACATGAGCACCACGCTGGCCCCGTGTTGCTCCTCAGCCTGCAGTCTGCTTCACAGAGAAAACCGTCTCCCCCTGCTACTTCTTCCCACTAATCCAGCCATGAATGGAAACAGCTGGGGCAGCTCAGCTGAGCCAAATGTAGCAAATACTACTGCTTTTTTTATTTTTTATAATACAAGAATTTTGTACTATTAAGACAGCACCAGAAAGGTAAGTTGCAACCATCTGCTCACACAATACTGAATTCAAGACAGCGCACTGCAAGGACAGAATCCATCGCAATCTGTGCTTCGGATTTTGACAATTAATTTCATCACCTAAAAATGTCCACAGAGATTATGGATGCAGAAAATGCCAAAAAGAAACAAACATTCAGGATATCCCACCTCCCCCTTTACATGGCATGTATAGCGACTGAGGAAGAATCATATTCTGCCTCCCCACCATTTGGCAATATCCTGCACCAGGCTGAAATTTTCACAGAGGAAAATGCAGTGTTTTCTTCATATAGGAGCAAAATCTCTATAAAGCTTCCAGGAACCTAATTCTAGAACATTGAAAGAATTCATTTTACAAAGAAGTCTTCAATAAATGGAGAATAACTGTACTAGAAAATAAAGCACTGGACCAATTGGAACATCTTATCATCTACTTTTCTAAGCAGAACAGACCAAATCAGTCACAGTCAAGCCACAAAGGTACAACAGTTTCACATCAGAAGGACACAGGCATTCATATTTCTTGAGGTGGACTTATCTCACCCACTCACTTCATCCTAAATCCATGCCAAATCCAAATCCATGCCAAATCCAAATCCATCAGTACAGCTACCAAATCCAAATTAAGATTTTACTTAAAAATCTATAGAACTGCGAATTACAAATAGTTTGCCTTAAATAAAAGTTCAGCAGAAAGTGCTTACATATCTAATCTTTAATTCTCAGGTTTATAAAAAAAAAAAAAAAAAAAAAAAAAAAAAAAAATCCTGCATTAGGTGATTCTTGCATAAATTTATAATTCACTACCAGTCCCTCATGCACTTTTTACCTTCCTTTTACAGAACCCCAGCTTGTATCCACATCATCTTAGGACACTTATTTTTGTTTTCTATTCCACAATAGATTTTGCTATTTCCCCTGAAATGAATTAAACAATGTACTTAAGACTCCTATAGATAAGGACATGGAACAGAGCAGTCCTCCAGAAAACTTGCTTGTCAGTGCCCACTGTTTTATTATAATGATATTTCTAAGTAATATCCTATTACTTTATCAGTTATTTTATTACTATATCAAGTATTATGTGACATAAGGCTAAGTTCTGTATCTTTAAGGACTGTGGGTTAGTCTTCTATTACATTAGTCTTATTTTCATAGCATATTTTAATTAGCAACTCATTTACTTGGGTTGTGAGAATTCAGCAGGAAATCACCAGGCAATTTCGTCTGGTTAAATAAAAGTTTTCCGGCTGATTTCATGAATCCCATTCCCTGCTAGAGAAAAAGGTGAAGGGCACAAACAGCTAGAGGGAGCAAGTCTTCTGTACGCATGAGAACTTTTCACTGCAGGCAAAGCCCAGTTCCTGGTTCGACATCTGTCCCCCAAACCTTTGCAGAATTTCTGTATCACAGATCTGTCTGTAGTTTTCATCTCATTTTACTGGAAAAACATTTAATACCTGCAAAACCGAAACAATGTGGAGAGACACCACCACCACCCAGCACGTAAGGAAAAAGAAACAAACCCCACTGGAGCTGCGAGAGGGGCTGAGCATCATCTTTATAAATGCACTGAGGTAACCCACACTCTGGCACAGCGTTCTGGCCCTGGAAGTCTGGAATTTCAATACGTTTATGAATATCTTTGTTACTAGAAGTTTCCAGCACCTGTCCCTTGAAAGGCTAATAAATTATACCCACAGAAGACTAACTGAATCATAATCAAGATACACTTGCATTTGGAAACATTCCTGTGTTAAAAGCCTTGGAGTTTTAGCCCCCCCAGTAATATAGCTGGCACACTAATGCAAGTAAGTAGCCAACTGTTAAAAACCCAACTTGATTACACATTTTTATTTATTTATAATCATGATAAGTTAATTTAGTAATCACATAAGAGCTATACTCCATTTATCTGAATAAATTCTGAAGCAAGTGACACCTCCTTTGTATGCAAAAAGTTATACTGCAATTACAAGTTAAACACTATATTTTGGTTTTTAATTTTGTTTAAAGAAATTCCTTATCACCAAGGAAAATTGTTTGGCATGATGGAAAAAAACACAGATTGGGGGTTAAAAATTATTTTTTCATCAGTTATTTCAGCAGACAAAATTATTCTTCACTTCCTGCAAAGATGAGATAGCCTTTGCAATTCTTCAGTTGCTTCTTCACATCAACATGCAGGTTACTATGGAACACCAAATACCATCATCGACAGATCATACACCTTCACTCAGCACCAGTAAAATTGTCTCTGCTTTAGTGATAAATCATTTCTGAAGCCATTTTTAAAATATAAGAAGGAAAAGCTCTGAAAACTCCTGCAGTTTTAATACAGCCTTCACAGAGACAGATCACCACTCATCCTTCACTAGCATACCTGTGACCTCAGAAAATACTCAACAAAAAAGTTTTTAAATATTGTTTTTAGGAACCTAATTTTTGAACTCTTTGTGATACATTCTTTAACACAGAACAAGGTACATTTATGGAAATAAGACTAAAAACAGTGTAACATTCGATGACTTAGCTCTTGTAAAAGACTACCACAAAGATATCTCATAAAAATACCATCTCTAAAAATTATTCATAAAATGTTATGAAATGTATTGATATTTATGACAATGTCTCTAATAAAAATAATATTTTATAGCAAAATATTATTCATAAAGACCACCTCTACATTCTGAATTCAACAACCTCATTTAGCCTTCCTATGGAAAAATTAAACTGATGGATACACTCTTCCATACTGAAAACATTTTGCAAATTACAGCTTTCTCTGCTCAATATCCCATCAAGTATTTGCTTTCTAATTGCTTTTAGGAACACTTATCTAAATCTACTGCATATGCAAAATAATGTGATAAACCCCCAACCACACCTAGGATCTAAGCATTGAAGAAAGAAAGTAAAGTGTAAGATATGTTTCAATTGCTGTTCTTCAAAAAGGAAAACAAGGATTAAATAAATTAAATGAAGAGGAAAAACTCATTCTTCCACATCATAGAAGAACTGCTGTCACAGGAGGTGTGAGATTCATGAGCAAGGTTCAGGATTTTGAAAGCATTACAGAAGTTAGTTGTCTAGATACTGATCGCCTTCCATTTATTTGAAAAAATCATGTATTACACAGGAATTTACAGAGAAATGAGCACTAACTACTTGTGGGTAGTTTCCTCTGCAACTTTCACCAAACATTAAATAAACAAATGCATTCAAATATCTCAAATAAAAGAAGAGCTTCCTGCCCCAGCCCAATTTAGTCCTGGCACTGCCAGGGGACAGAACCTCTCCATGGGATCACCTTGCTCTCTGCTATGGCCATTACTTTGAAGCCACCTGGCCAATCCTGCTGCCTTCTAGCTTTGCTGTCAGGATGGCAAACTGCCTTCCACATAAAACTATGCATAAAAGAGTGAATGGATAGAGACTCAAATTAGAAAAAGCCTGTTCATCATGTTTTCCTCTTAGCTCATTTATGTGGCTAAAAGCCATTTGTATTTCAGAATTGCAAAGAAACTGTTTTGGTAGAAGAGACGAGGGTCTGGACAGTAAGAAAATAATACATCTGAAACTTGGATCTTGTTAGCATGGTAATAAAACAAAGCTCCAGTTCTTTTAAAGACTACTTAAGGAGAAATAAAAGGAAGAAATACTGCTTAGGAGGGGGAAAAAGGGTTAGTAGTGAAATAAAGTTTTTGCCTGAAGCAAATGACAATAGATACCTTAAGAAATCAAGTTGCTGCACTGCCACTTTTACTTCATTTTTAAGGAAAAAAGTTAGTACTGCGCTCATAGAAGGAACAGCAGAGTTTGAGCTCAAAATACAGATGCCACAATTACATGGTGGCTCATGATTCAGCTAACAACCCCACTCAGTTCAACAATGATAACAGTACAACCATTATAAAGTATGGTAATATGCAAAATTACAATGTGGATTAGGAGAAAAGTGGTAACATTTTATCATGCTCATCTATATTCAGATCTCTGAAAGAAAGTTAGTAAATTTAGAAAAATAACTACTTATGTAACCAGTAAGTATTTCTCTCTCAGGTTTACTGAGGACAAGTGGCTTTTTGAAACTGAACTTCAAAATTTGTCACATGGATTCTCATTTTATTAAGTCCAAGTTTGAAACACTCCTAGTAATTCATAGCTTTTAATTAAAGCAGCATAATAAATATAGCTTACCTCTTTTCATAGCTTTAAGGGCACATGTTACATTAACTAATAATGTAGTTGTGATCTATTAAACACAAACTAGCTCCTGAATGGTCTAACTGACCAAGGAACTTTTCTTTCATGCGTTGTACAGATGCTACCAAAATGGACTTCCTTGCCCAGGACAGAGATCATGTGCAAGTAAGAACTTGCTGCTAAGCAGCACTCAAAAGAAATTGTAAAGTGATTAAACAACTGTCACCCTCAGATATGTGACAGTACAATGAGAGAGGATCCTATTATTTCAGAAGACATCTTACCTGGAAATGTAGCAGTTCATCCACACAGCCATGTATAAATTGTAAAAGCAGAAAATTTAAGCAAAATCATGACTAAAAGAAGTAGATACTGCATTATATTTCTTGCAGCAATAGTAAAAGAGATGGCAGATACCTTCATCTATGTCCCAGAAAACCAGTTATGCATGATATAATCTATCATATCCAAATACAGCAACACTTTTTAAAGATACCTATTTTATTTTAGTATGAGATTGTAAAACGGGAAAAAAAAATACACCAGATTTGCAAAGCAATGCATGCATATGCATATCCATTACCATGTGGTGTGTGTATATCTCAGAATGAACCAGATTAGATCCTAAGCATCTGTGCAGAACCTGATCTACTTATTTCTTTAGAATGTCACGTTCCCCACCTGTCGTGGTTTAAGCCCAGGCCGTAAATCAGAACCATGAAGTCCACTTCCCCCCCCACCTTTCTTCCCTCCGCTTCTGGAGGGACGGGGAGGAGAATCAAAAGAATGCAACTCCCATGGGTTGAGATAAGAACAGTTTAATAACTAAGGTATAACACAAATCACTACTGCTACCACTAATAATAATGATAAAGGAAATAACAAGCAAGAGAATACAACCGCTCACCAACCGGTACCTCACCCCACCCTGCCATGATCCAGCCCTTCCGGGAACTCTCAGTTCTACATCCTGGGCATGACGTGCTGTGGTATGGAATACCTCTTTGGCTAGTTTGGGTCAGGTGTCCTGTCCCTGCTTCCTCCCAGCTTCTCCTCCTGCCTGGCAGAGCATGAGACTCACAAAGTCCTTGGTCAGTCTAAACATTGGTGTTATCAGCTCCATTCCCAGGCCGAAAGTCAAAAACACAGTGCTGCAAAAGCTACTAAGAAGGAGAAAAACTGACTACTGCTACTGAACCCAGGACACCTACCACATAAAGAACTCCTAGTACTTCAGCCTCTGAAAACAAATCAGTGGCCATGTTTTCCCTGTCTGAAGAAACAGCCCAAACCCTGGTGGCTCCTGTCTCCATGCAGATACAACTACTCTTGCAACAGAAGCCAGCAATGCTGAAGCAGTGTTCAACCAGTAATTCAGCACAGCACATAGTCAAGCCCACACAATAAAAATAAGAACAATAGGTTGTGATCACTTAAAAGGAGTGCTGATAATTTCTTTCCCAGTACCAAGCCTGAAATGTGCTTTCCCAATCCAGGCTTCAATTCTAACATATCCCATTCTCTCAGATGGATTTGATGGTTCAAACCCTTACGCTTCTGGATACAGCCGATGAGCACCATCCTGCACAGCAACAGAGACCTTGTCCTCCCAGACTATTCTTACAACATACAATATTGTACCAATATTTAGTATACATAAGTTTGCTCAGGCATAAAGATCAGCAACCTAAACTTCAATCTAAATCTGAGCCCACAAAAAATGATCTTAACAGGAACTGTCATTGCACTGAGTGCCTTTATGGTTGCCATTAATATTCTTCTACAACTAATTGTATTTAATTATTTATTTTTATTAAAATGGTTAGATTTTTGGAAAGGCTTTTACAAACAAGAAGGAAAAGAGTAATCTTGGGTTCTTCCTTTGTCCAGACAAACAGTGTCACTCATCTCAATCCCTTGTAACATGTTGCCATCTCTAACAGGCTCCAATGGAAACCCTAGAATGGAAGCCTCTAGAAGTACACCACCATGGACAGCCTGCTTCAGTGCAGCACTTGAAGACCTGCACCAGATTTTTCCATAAGTAATTCTCACTTAGCTTTTCAACTACTAATAGCTGTGACACATGTTTAAGCAGCTTCTGGACTGAAAACACACAAATAAAGTGAAATGTGTATAAGTAGAAAGCCATTTTTCAGGCATTTTCTTTCAGGGCATGTTTTCTTTACCCTAGCATGTTCCATTGGTCTCTGGAGAAAAAGAAACGGGAAACACAGGCATTGAAACATTTTTCTGTTACATAGTATTTGCACTGGTTTTGCTCAGCTCAGCAGCATTACATGACAGCCCAGACCAATTAATCTGTCACCAAGAACCAGGTGAGGAACCAGCACTTAAGGGACAAAGAGAAAGGCAGATGTAGTTTTCAATCCTTTAGATTATTATCTAGTGATTGGTGGGGGGAGAAAGGGTGGGAGATACTACTGAATCACAGTCCTGCTTTCAGATAGGCTTTCATAGTTTCATAGTTTCCTTTCAGTACATTCCCACATCAGAAATAACGAATGGAAACATGTCTTCAGCAAAGTTAACCATATCCACCTGTAAGATCCTCATAACTGCAGAACATGAGTGCAGAAAGTACTTGGCTGATCAACACTTGCAAGAGAATGAAGAGGCAGCCAGGGAACTATCAGTCTTCTGGCATCGTCTCAAAACAAGCTAAAACCATGGCTACGTGCCACTGCCTCTTTAACAAAAAAAAGCCACACTAACAACACAATGGAGGAAAACACTGTTACTGCCTCTCACTACAGTTTCCTCCAACTCCTATCACTTTCTGAAGGCAGACCACCACTCTCTTGCTTTGCCTGTTTTTTTGTGTCTCACTCCTCTTGTCTGTTTTCTATGTTCCCGCTACTGCAGCCTGCATTTTTCCCTATTTTCCATAATTTATTAATTTTATTTTTTCAGCTGGTTTTCAACAACTTGTATGTTTTTAAGGGCATAATTTACCTAATAATGAGGACTGGCCTCAACTTCAGCTAAAAGCATCCAAGAACCTGTACAAATTCTCTCAACAGCAAGCCAGAAAGTCATAGGTTTAAGTTTAACAAGGTTCCAAGCTGAAATCTACTTCAAACATTACAATTTGCTCAACCATCGTCTGTGACTGTGGAGATCCAGCTTTCACTTTCTAACCAGAAGTCAGTCCCTTTCAGCCTTTTCTCAAATTTCCACCACAGCCTTTTTTCTTTACACTGAGAGAGTGTCTCACCCATTCTTCCCTACAGTATTCATTTCCTACCCTCTTTCCTTAGCAAATTATCCTTCAGTTCTTCTCATCTAGATCTGTCTTCTCTCTTTTGGAAACCTGCGACATTTTTGAATTTCCCTTTGCCATTCTCCCAACATCTCCCCTTTCTCTCATCTACTGCCTCTTCTCCCTTCTGCTCCCCAAAGCCAAGAAGCAACACAGACATCACGTCAGGAGCATCCATATGCCACCATATGAACAGGTTACCACCAGAGCAGCCCTTGGAAGCCACTCCTAAACACAAGGAGCTGCCAGGACAAGAGACTGATGCCTCTTCTGCTATTCAAGATGGGAACTTATAGAACCAGCTAGACTTGCCATCTTATACATTAGATATATATATTTTAGAGGATAACTCACTAAAAGCCATTTTTAGTTAAGCATGTCATACATTCACTTTTAGTTGAATGGGTGATTTTTACTGTGCATTTTATATTTGTCTGTATTTTGCCATACTCAACCGTAGTATTGTGTCAGAGCACAGGATGACAGAGAAAGAGGCACACCATCTCATCAGCTTTTGATTGAGAAATACAGTACAATGGACTCTCATCAATTCAATCCATGCAAGAAAGACAAACACTGAATTAACAAAATATTACACACAAGTTCCAGAATAAATAGCATAAAAGGATTCTTATCTGCCAAGTGTACTTTGCTCATTTGTGTTGACAGCTGTCACACAACTTTAATTATGATACTCTCTAAATTACAACCTTTTTAAAAAATACAAACCTGCATCATAGTATCAACCACTGCACTTCTGCTGAGCAATGTTGTAATCAGCTTTTTAATTGTTTTATCCTGAATTCTTAAGTGTGAAAATGAACAGATGATCTGGCATATATAACAAAGACAGTGAAAAAGGAGTAATTTGTACTAATTTTCTCATAACTAATTTTCCTCATAAAAATACAAGACTTACGCTTTTGCCATAAGATGGGATGGTTTAGAAGGAAAGAGGAGATATACTGGGATTCTAATAAGATTGTTATAAGCCTGAGAGCAAATAATTTATGCCTATTTATACCATGTGGCCTTCCAATGGAGTCTGCAAACTCAGACAGGAAGAGAGCTCTGAGCTGTACTTAGGAATAAGCAACGTTTCACTAGTATTTAAATGAATATACAATTATATTTTTATTTCTTTTATTTGACGGCAATACTTCAGCATTACTCAGAAGAAAGGTACAATGGCTTAGATTGTTTCTGCACTTCCAATACAACAACAAGCAAAATACCAGTCCACTTCTGGCTTAGACCAGGATGGCACATTTAGAAGAAGGGTTCCAAGCCACAGGGAAGCCACCAACTTTACCTAGTTAGAGTGGAGAAAGGACATTTTAACCTTGTAATCCAGGTTGATATGACCCAACAGTATCAGTAAAACTGGACCATGCATCTTATGAAGAGTAACAGTTATATGCTTGTATGTATTTTGGGAGAAATGCCTAATTAAGGAATGGCACATTGTTCACTAGGCCTGTAGTTAAGAACTCCTATTGTACTTCAGACAATTGTCACCAACATATTTGTAGATATAAAGAAATACAAACCATGCTTTAGGCATTTAGAAAGACAATGTCCATGAGCTTAATGGAAGTTTTTTGCAATAGAAGCCAGAATTGACTGTTGGAAGGAACAGACTCAGAATTGAAACACCATATTTCTTTAAGAGATTTTAGGAAACAGACCTATGCAAGTCTTACCACGTTCAAATGACAATGAAAACTACAATTTCTAATCATATTTCTGCAGCAACCTATAGCCCAAACCACAACCAAGTCATTTTTATGGTGCACGTATGCAAAAATTAACATTCTAGCACAGCTATCCAGTACTACAAATTACACAAAACTGTTGCCATTTTCTTCAATGTTAGAACACAGACACAGACAGGAAGCCTTTCCAAAAGCAATATTCCACCTTGGATGAAAGGGAAGGACCAAGCTAAGGTACTTCTAACAAAGTTGCAACAGGCCCTGATTAGTGTAAGGATGCCTTCATCTGCTTAAAAGCAAAAACATACGAAAAGAAGTTTCCTCCTCCCTGGAAATGTTGACACATTAAAAAAAAAAAAAAAAAAAAAAAAAAAAGGGAGCAAGCAAATAAAGCCCTTCACCACCCCTAAGCTGCCAGAAAACTGGCAGGTTCCCTACAGCAATGGGTAAATGGGCTAGAACTGGAAAAGGTTACTGACTGCATCTATTTCCTCAAGGTAGGATCAGCTCTGCCTACATCATTCTGACAATTGTCTAGCCTATCTTTAAAGGCCCTTAAGCAGGAAATGTCACCCGGAAACTTAACAGAGTACACGTACTCCATCACTCTGCCTGCTCACAGAAATGCAGAGCAATATCAGACCTCTGCCAAACCTCCCATTTGCAAATGAACTGGTGACAGCTGGAGGACAGTTTTCCAGACGTATTCTGCTTTACTCTGTGTCCCCTATTCCAAGTTTCCCTGCTACATTTATTACATTATATCAAAAGTCATACTAGGACTTAAGAGAGGAAACATCTACTGAATCAAATTTTCTTCTGAGGCACAGCAACAGACTCGGTTTAATGTGCTTTATTCTTGATCAAACTGTTTTGTTCCAGGAGCTTTCAAACAGTGTAACTGTTTTCCTCTAGTATTTTTCTTGAAGGAAGTCAAGCCAACCAGTCTGCTGCTCCTTCACAGCTTGCACTCTCCCTTAAAGGGAGAAAAAACCAACAAACTAAAGTAAGAAAACAAAGGAGAGAACATAGGCGGAGAGACATCTGCATGTTCTTTGTCCACTTCCCTTGGTCCTCACCAACCTTCTTTGGTCCCCTTAAGGGACTTAGTGAAATTAGAAATTCCAAAAAGCTGTGTTATCCTCCAAACCTAACCCTCCCCTTACAAGAGTTGCCACCACACATGAGCCATCATGAGAACCTGTCTTAAACTGCCAGACATTACATAAAATTTGGTATTTGCAGTTACCTACCTGCTAAGTATTGTCAGCATCCTCTGTGAGTATGGCTAACAGTGATTTGGAAAACATTTCTTATGTGATGCTCTCCGCAGATGTGCCAGCTGGCTTTGCGTCACCTTCTGTAAATGACATCCCTTCACTTGCTTTTATGACCTATGCTATCATCTACTCCTGTATCTTCCTTTGTCATACATCCTGAAATGATCCACACTGAAGCATTTCGTATGCAGCGCATCTTTTGTCACATCCATTTTACTTCCTCTAGTTCTGCGTACAAAAGCAGTGCTTGTACCTTTTCTCAAAGGTTTTTAATCTTATGCATTTTAAGAAGCTTTAAAAGAAAACCACAAGACTGCCAGAAGCAGTAACGACTTCTTCACTTCCAGAGTATTCTGCCATACTCAGCACCCACTGGAGTATCTGCAGGTTTTGCAAGAAGAGGGCCTAGACATCATTGTACTAATGTAAGGCATTTGTCATTGTGAAGGTCAGCAATTCTTTCTACATTAGTGAAAAATCCTGTAGACAGTACTCAATCATAAGCTTTGTTACACAGCATTTTCTAATAGTCATAATAATCTATTGTCTGCTACAAGATGATCAAGAAAAGCCAACATCCTGGTTTCTTAAAGATACATTGAACGTAAGCTTTCTAGGCTGCATATACAACTGCTCATCTTTTTGCTCTTAAGTCCACTGGAAGACTGTACAATTTGAAGTGTTTTTACTGCTTAAGGTTTGGAGAAGAAAGATGAATTGCAGTTGAGTGTGTTCCCAAAACCACCCAGAAACTCCACCTTTCCTTGTTTTTACAATGAAAATACACCAGTTGTAGAATTTCTGTTTGCATACTGACAAAAGTATTAAACTTTGAGCTTTAAATTCCTGCTTTATGGACTTTCTCTGGGTTTAGTGCAACAAAAACTTAGATTCATTTTGCCCAGTTTTTTCTTTAATTTTCAGTAATCCCTGTTCCAGCTTTTGGGCCATTCAAAACAGCAGTGTTTCTGAACAAAGGCCACATTTTTTTCATTTCTGAGAGTTAGAAATTAATTAAAAGATACTTAACAGATTAGTGAGTATGGACTAGGTACAATTTAATGAGTAATAGCTTGTTAGAAGAAACCCTTCTGCTTCTGAAAAACATACAACAGTAAGTAGTCCTTCATTTCCACTGCTGAGGACTACAAAAAGTGCTTCAGTACAAAAAACATTGGGGTTTGGAATCTATACGTATTCAGGAAGTATCTACAATAAATATTTTAGAATTACCTAGAATAGCAAAAGATCCAACTACATTTAAGTATTTTCCACAGAAGTCAGTAGACAGGCACGAATTGTTATGTCTTCAGAATTTGTTCCCAATCATCATGATTGCCAGATGTTTCTTCTTTCCAGACTTTTGGGATCAAAGACCTCCCTGTGCATTGCCCACATATTAAGCAAATGTTCTTTCTCAAGAGTCTTCTTCTCTGCCTGGTTTTTACCCCGAGGTCCACCATTATAGCTCCTGAGATTTAAATTTGTAAGAAAAATACCACTATAACCACATAAACCTTGGAATCCCCAGAAGGGCATTCTCCTCAGCCAGTGTTGGAAACAGGAGCTAATTGCAATGAAAAGAAGAATGCAAAATTGAAGCAGTTTTCTGAAATTAAATTTTAATCCAGTACCACCTTCAGAAAAAAATAAAAAAGCACCATCTCCAGGCAAAAATATCATCAATAAATATAATTAGAGATTCTAATTTCACCAATAGGCACATATAAATAAAATATAAAAGAATTGGATAAAAAAAGTTTTGATAAAAAAAAAAAAGTAAATCTGAAAATGCATTTTCTCCCTCCTTTTCAGAACAATTTCAGCCTGCTTTCTAAATAAAATGTCAAGTCACCACATTGTAAAACAGAGCAGTATTAATTAGGAAGAATGGCAATGCTCACACATAAGATAATGAATAACCCATCTTAAGACAAGACAGAAACAGCAATTACCTGAATCTGGAGTCTCCTTAGACTCAAGAAGCTACAACCAAATACGTGCAGCATTTGACTTCCCCCTGCCACTCTAAGAAGTTGTGAAGAGATTATAGTAATGTTGTATGTGATATCAGAAACAGGAAAAAAATAATTAAATAGGGAACTATTCTATGATTCTATGAAGTGATGCCATCATATGTAATTTCCAACACTTTCAAACTACGAAAAGTCAGCCTCATCATTAGTTCAGGTAAAATGAGTTATCTTCTACTATTAATTTTCATGCAGTCCATATTTATTCAGTTTACGACAATGCTTTAAAACAGTGCTAATACATATTAAAGAGATAGTAATCTATTGTGTTCACCTGCAATTACAATTGAGCAGTAACTCAGTCTAAGGATATTCAAGAAAGAAATAGTTTTAGACTGAGAATTTTTATTTATTGAAATAAGAACACTATACTTTCTTTCTGGAACTGCATTTGAAGATACTGAATTCTGTCATACAAAGGACTTCCCACACAGGACCAACACTTTCCCAAGCAAACTTGTTTTCTGCATAGCCTGCAATCACTTGCAAAATCCTGTGTAAATCTGCACAGAGCCTGCCAGGATGTTGTTTTCCAATGTTAAGAATACACAGTTTCCATGATGGATCCAGTGACAGCAAGATTTGTGGCTTTTTTTAATCCTAACATTTACAATTAAAGTAGATGTTCACTGATGGGCTCACAACAAGAAAATAAGTATCACAGTATCACAGTATGCTAGAGATTGGAAGGGACCTCAAAAGATCATCTAGTCCAATCCCCCTGCCAGAGCAGGAACACCTAGATAAGGTTACACAGGAATGTGTCCAGGCGGGTTTTGAATGTCTCCAGAGAAGGAGACTCCACAACCTCCCTGGGCAGCCTGTTCCAGTGTTCTGTCACCCTCACTGAGAAGAAGTTTCTTCTCAAGTTTAAGTGGAACCTCTTGTGTTCCAGTTTGTACCCATTACCCCTTGTCCTATCATTGTTTGCCACTGAGAAGAGCCTGGCTCCATCCTCGTGACACTCCCCCTTTATATATTTATATACACTAATAAGGTCCCCCCGCAGTCTCCTCTTCTCCAAACTATAGAGACCCAGCTCCCTCAGCCTTTCCTCATAAGGGAGATGCTCCACTCCCTTAATCATCATCAAATCCTTTTGCATTTTGAAGAGGGGCTACAGTTAGTGTTCTAGTTTCTAAACTAAGTAATGTTCCATGCGATTTAATAATATTAAAGGATAGGTTCATCCCGCATTGCCAGGTAGGCAGTCTATTCAAGGAAGTTATTGCTTCAAAGCTGCATTTTTATACAGATTTCAAATCAACAGTATACTAGAGCCCTCACACTTCTCTCTCCTGAAAGAAATAACGAGCTGCAAAAACACCCAGTGTTCTGGACTGCTCTGCAGTAGCAATATAATCAAGAAACGCCAAAGATTAAAATTTACCTGGATCATGATAAGAAACATACATGTTATTAAAGGATCTTGTTATTAACAAAGGCACAAATATCAGGCATTAAACAATGGTGAATACCATGGCACAAGGAGCTGAGTTTGCTGCTGTGGTGCTGCAGAACACAGGATGAAGCTGTAGGGAGAACAGCAAAGGAGAATACCTACCAGATGGCAACCATAGACTGAGGACACAGCCAGCTATCCCCTATATTTTACATGCTAACACCTACAGTCACTTATCAACATTGTCAATATGACCTGTCCACCTACCCTTACCTATAAAATGAGTTGAAGTCACATTCGTATTATCGTACGTATTTCTATTAAATCTCAAGTTAGCTATTTTTTGTGATGTGGCACTGTTTTAATTCACCAGATGGTTTCACACAATGAAGGTAATGTACCTGATATGAAAATCTTTTTCAAGCAGAAAAAGAAATAATTAAAGAGGAAAATCCTAAATTAAGGATTAATAGAGTAAAATACTCAACCCTGAAAGAAAGAAGTGCCGAGAAGTTACAACGCAGCTTGAGAATCATATTAACAATCAACATCAAATCCATGATGTAACCAAAGCTTATAAAAGCTGTACGCTGTTTCTGGGTAGATCATATCTTTCTCACAAGGTGCATTAGATACATATCATAGAGGTGAAACATACATATCTTCTTTTAGCAAGAAGTCTTTTAAAACGATCTCTACCTGAAAATTCCGAAATTCCTGTGAAGAACCTTTGGAAGTCTTTCAGCACCATTTAAGAACAGAAAGTAGGTCTGTTCTATTTCCTTAAAAGGGCAGGACTGCAGAGTTAATATTTAAATGTGCAATTTGGCATTACAGGAAAAAGTATTTCAGATAACACTAGCTATCACAGATGAAGCTAGAAAGCTTCTAACATGAGAAAAAAAATCCTTTCTCATGAAAGATTTAATTTATCCCTTCATGTTGAGAGTGGTAATGGAATAAACAGACTTGTTAGATTTCTGTAACTAAAAAAAACCCATACAGAGTATAGAGTAATTCAGTTTCTCAGTCAGTCTAATCTATTATCACTCCATTTACTTTTTTCAAACTGTGATAACTTACACAAATTAAGGATCTGGCCCAGGACTTCTTGCCTTCAAAGCATCTGATCTGTTTCTGAATGGCTTTAAGAAAAAACAATTACTTATGGGTTTTTTGAGCAGAAGAAATATTTGGCAAAAATAATTTAAAAATCTATGAACAAAAGGATATACATTCAATTTTTTTTTTTCCCCTGTGATGAAGTATGGTAAAAACCAATGATTTATCAGTTTTTGCAGTGTGAAGAGTTATATGAAAAGTGTTCACAGTTCCCTTACGACACCGACTCTCATAGCAGGTGAAGCTGAAGAAATATACTAAGGCACCAAAGCCACCTGTACGGTGCTAAGAAGCACTAATCACCTCTACGGTGCTAAGAAGCACTAATGATCTGTGAATGCACTCTTAAGTATTGGCATGCAAATAAGGCATCCTGAGCAATCTTCTCTTGCTTCCAAATTTGGTACATTCATTACAGCTTGGAAATTAAAAAAAAAAAAAAAAAATCTTTAGAAAGTAGGCCAGGTTTTCACTCAGCTAAACTTGGCCACAAACATACACACAATCTGTCAGGGATCAGCAGCAGCATCACAAAGAAACACAGTTTCTTTTGTGTGAAGCTGGGTAGTCATGAAGCCTGCAAAAAGAACAAGGTATTGGGCTTTAAAAAGAGCCAAAACAGGAAGCTGCACAACAATCAAAGCTACTTGAGTGTAATAATCGCAACAAACTGATGCCAAATTTGAAAGCATCGATGACAGAAGGAAAATGTTTTTCTTCAGCCTACGCTATAACAGATAGCTGGAATAATATAAATGGAATATAGGAATGTGTGCGATAAAGAAGTGATACAGGCTATGAACTATTATCTGCAAAACTAAATCATGCTCTGTTTTATATGAAAGATTTCTACAAGAAATTGGAGATCCCGTCTTTTCTTATTTTATCCTGTTTTTCACATAGGCATCACACTGGTCAACTTGCTTAACCTCTCAAATCTGAGTGCTCCAGATGAAAACAGAATTTGCTGTCATGCTCAGGAAGATTTTGCACTGGACTACGTTTATAATACTCTCTAAACATTTCATGTCAAAGTTTTATGATTGAAACTCCCTATAATAGCGTATTTGTTCTACCATAAGTATTTGTTGAAATCAATTCAGATGCAGAAGTGACATAAAAGACTCATGAGGGCATATGACAAGCTGGATTACCTGACATCCTAAGATATTTGCAGATGGTGGGGAGGGAGATAAGAATCCCTGTTCTAGATGCTACACAAAACTTTCCATCCCAAATGTCTAGGTGTTGTGGTTCACCTGCTAGCACCCTGTCACACAGAATTGGTAAGCTCATCATCTCAAGAGTATCTCTGACAATAAATGGGCCAACACTTCTCAGGCAATATTTCCAGTTATCTAAAGGAAAGAGACAGAAAAACATTTTGCTGCAATCAGTGTTTACACCATTTCCCTGGCATTGTCTAATCTTCTGAATCTTAGAACACTGCAAGCAGCATCATTTCTTTTTCCTGCCTCTGTCTTCAAAATAGCCATCAGATAATGACTCATGAGTCAACTCAAGACATCTATAATCCGTTTCTCCAGCACTGTTTGATGATGGCCCTTATGTTTCAAAACTGCATTAGCAGGAAAAAGTTTATTCCCACCCTCAACTTACCTTTCACGTGACCAGGTTTCTCTAGAACATAAGCTTCATCATATCTCTTCTTCACTGCCCGTCACCCACCAGAATTCAAAGCTCTCATCCTTCTGAAGAGGTCCCTTAGGAAGATCAAAAGCCAAACCTCTCTGTAGCACAGATTAATTCAGAACTAAAACCTCATTTCAACTCTGAAGACGTATTTGATTTACCAAACTTTTTTGTTCTTCAGCTGAGAATAGCAGAGAAATGAACTGGCTTCAGACTACCCAGTCTTTATTGCTTCCTGGAAACAGTGCCCCTTGTCCAAGGTTCATTTAAGGTGACTAAAATTAGCTTGTAAAAAAATAATAATAAATACATATATATATATATATATATATATATATAAAAGCAAAGCACATCAAAAATACCTGTTGGTAATTCAGGGGCAAAGTGTTTGCAATTGAAAATCTATCCTACAACAGAATTGCTTATCAGATCTTGATAAATTGCCTTTAACGCTAAAAGAATGGCATTAAAGCAGCAAATTCAGCTTTTAAAAACGTCCTGTTCACTCAGGAGGGTGGCGTCCATTCCCTCCACAACCCTCACCAACTCAGTGGCACTCTGTTAGAGAAAAACCGAAAAAACAAGCATGCTGGTAGAATCCACACAAAATTAGTCAAAAAAAAAAAAAAAAGGAAAATACAAAAGTCTGTTTCATGCCTCAAATGCAACAAAACTACTGAGCATAACAAATACATAATACATAACAAAACTAATGACAATTTGTCTATTCACAAGCTTATAATTAAGCTTATTCTTAAGTGCTCCTTCAAATCAGTTACTTGATGAATATGCAATTAAAATTCCAGGAAAAATGTGTACCATCATCGTATCTTATGTTGTTAGAAAAATATAAAGATTCATTTCTATTAGAGAGAGAGAGCTCTGGTTATATTCTGGTTATATTCCAGCCCATTTTATTTAATCTGAAGTTGAAAAATGTCTTACTAGAAAAAAATATTTTGGTTTCTGCCAAGTCTGTTCCAGCAGTTTAATATTTCAGCTTTCCCTGATTTTTGTGCACTTTCTTAAGGTGACACCTTAAGAAAATCTTTTAGCAAGCACAAGCTTTAAGCAATGTTTATCTTGTTCTTTAATAAAATAAACCAGGTGAGTGCAGGTTAAAAGGGCCGAAACACGTACACAAAATTTAACATAGAACACGGGTGTTCAATCTGTAAAAACGTAAAAACCAGCACACATACACCACATATTGTAGTTGATCAGAATCTCCAGAAAGTAAAAGGCCATATTAATTTATTTATTTAGTATTAATAACACTAACTTAAAGTTTCATCATTTAGAGGATTCTTCTGCCTTGTCTAATATATGACAAATAACAGTACTTATTACCTTAAACATATACTCTAACAAAGTCCATTCAAAACTTGTGTAGTTTCAATCCATTCTGCTCATGCAAACCACTGTTCCTAAAGATAAAATCCAAATCAATTTATCTGAACTGCTTCAGCTGGTGAGATCAATTTGGTTCACATCACCTGCAGCCTTCTGTCCTGCAGTTTTTGTAGATACATGAATTCAGCTGTACAAGAAAGCAGAACGAGATTTCAGCTATGCAATCGTTAGCAGCTCCACAGAATTTAGGGGTTTCAATTTGCCACATTCTCTTTCACCTGCTCTGTTTTCAGTAAAGAGGATGCTTTGGACCCTTGTAGTGTGCCCTCAAAATCTTTCCATTTTGAAAGATAGCAATTCATATACAACTTCAAGGTACCAAACATCCCTAAGTCCCCTGATGATTTATGGTGGTTGAAAAAAATATATATTCCCTCTCTTCTCCAAAAACATTATGCCCTGCTTTTTCACAAGGCAAAAAATAAATCTCACAGAAACAATTACAAACTGGCTGCATATAAAAGCACAGAATGGCTATATCCAAAGTGCTGCAAAAGCAGAATGTAAATGAATCAAGATAGAAGCATTATCTTCCTCCAATTTTGAACTATTATAGTCATTTTAAGTGTTGCTTATTGAAATTTGGAGGCAGAGGCATACTAACCATCAAGTCAACACTCTCCATTTAATTCTCTATTCTTAGGTTCATAATTTCACTTCCTCCCTTTTTCTTAAGTGAGGTTGAACTTTTACAATTACACCTTTTATTTGCAAGATATTTGTCCTTCAAGCAGCACTACTACTGCTCCCGTGCTAGGCATAGCCCTGCATGTGCCTATGGAAACACACAGTGAAAAGCAAAATGAAACTGCATTTCAAATAGAGTTACTTGCCACAAGTAAACTACAACATGCAACTTATAGTAAATGCTACCATCCAGCTTTTGTATTGAGGTGAAATCATCATTATCAAATGACAGTAGTCAGTTATTGGAGACCGAAAGCATGAATGGAAGATCAAACAACATGCAAAGCGTTCAACACTGTCCCATATGTCCCATATGACACTTGTCTCTAAACTGGAGACATCAATTTGACGGATGGACCACTGGGTTGATAAAAAATTGGTTGGATGGCCACACGCAAAATGTTGTGGTCAATGGCGCAATGTCCAGCTGGAGATCGGCAACAATTGGTGTCCCTCAGGGGTCAGTGCTGGGACCTACCTTGTTCAAAAGCTGTGTCAGTGACATGGACAGTGGGATTGAGTGCACCTTCAGCAAGTTTGCTGGTGACACAAGCTATGTGGTTCTGTTGATACACTCGATGGCAGGGATGCCATCCAGAGGGACCTCGACACGCTTGTGAGGTGGGCTGATGCCAACCTCTTGAAGTTCAAACAAGCCAAGTACAAAGTCCTACATCTCCATCAGGGCAATCCCAGGCACAGCTACAGGTTGGGCAGAGAAGAAATTCAGAGCAGCCCTGCAGAGAAGGACTTGGGGGTGTTGGTTGATGAGAAAATGAACATGAGCCAGCTTCAGTGCGTGCTCACAGCCCAGAAAGCCAACCATATCCTGGCCTGCAGCAAAAGGAGTGTGATCAGCAGGTCAAAGGAGGTGATCCTGCCCCTCTACTCTACTCTTGTGAGACCTCACTTGGAGTATTGTGTGCAGTTCTGGTATCCTCAGCATAAAAAGGACATGGAACTGTTGGAACAAGTCCAGAGGAGGGCCACGAGGATGATCAGGGGATTGGAGCATCTCCCGTATGAAAACAGCCTGATATAGTTGGGGCTGTTCAGCCTGGAGAAGAGAAGGCTGCATGAAGACCTCATGGCAGCCTTCCAGTATCTGAAGGGGGCCTACAAGGATGCTGGAAGGGGACTCTTCATTAGGGACTGTAGCAATAGGACAAGGGATAAGGGGTTTAAACTTAAACAGGAGAAGTTTAGATTGGATATAAGGAGAAAGCTCTATATTGTGAGGGTGGTGAGGCACTGGAATGGGCTGCCCAAGGAAGCTGTGACTGCTCCATCACTGGCGCTGTTCAAGCCCAGGTTGAACAGAGTCTTGGGTAATATGGTCTAGGGTGAGCGGTCCCTGCCCATGGCAGGGAGGTGGGAACTAGATGATCTTAAGGTTGTTTCCAACCCTAACTATTCTATGATTCTATGAACTTAAATGATTTTATGATTCTATGATTGTGAGCATCTCAACTAATTTCTAACGATTTTTAAGGGCAGTTTTTCAATTTTACACGTTTTGTATACTTCTGTATATTAAATAGATAAAAATAAGACACAATGGGAATGTTAGTCAAAATATCTTCTGACTCAAAAGAAAATAAAATGGAATTATTTCATTGCTAAATAGCAACAAACCCCAGGTAAACAACAATGTCAATGGTCTAAAGCATTCATACATAGAGCTCCCACACTGACTTAAGGAAGAGAAGAAAGAGAAAAGAAATCATATAAAAGCTGGAATGGATCATAGCTGGCCATAAAATAGTGCTCCAGACATTACAAAATAAAAAGAAATATAATAAAATGTTAAAAATATGTTATTCTAAACAATTATACTATTAAATATGCATCTTAGAAATTCATTATTGAGGGGTTTATTTAAATCTATATTGCCAGGTTGTCCAATAAATTACCATCATTCCCAGTGGGAGCTTTACACTGAAACTTATATGGAAGTTTCAAAACATAGATTTTTTTTTCAAGTTTGAAAGAAAAAAAAAAAAAGTTATCAATTCTGTTTTACCCTCATTTCCCAAAGATGTGATAAATGATTAATTGAAGGCTAGTTGTCTAATATAACTCATAAGCAAGTTACATTGCCTGTCCTTTTCATTATTCTTTTTATCACCATTCTCAGCGGAGCAGCAGAGTAACTGCTGAAAGAGCAATCCTTCCAGGAGAGAGAACAGTAGTATAATCACAACAGGAGGAGGAGACTACCTACCTGCAAGTAGATCCTGTTTTCATTGAACTGAATGGGGAATATTTCACACACCACCAGAAGGTGAAGCACAGGAAAAACCTCGCTGACGCTACCTTCACTTTGCCTGCTATCTCTACTAAGCAATTGTTTATTGAAATCCCACAGCCTCTGCATCTGCCAGGGATACTCGGTGCTTATCACAGCAGCTCTCTCCAATTGCTTAGCTTTGGTAATATCACACAGCCAAGACTAGCATTTACTATTAAATCCAGTCTTTCCCTCAATCGAAGTTTTCCAGAGACCTTGATCTAGAATAACTAACTTCAAGAAACCAAGGCTGAGGAACGTATGGTATTTTTCTCATAAAATTACTGCCAAGTAGGTCTTTCAAAATTTTATGCCTTCTGACATGAGGACAGAACACTTCAACCTCTTGAGATTTTCACTAACCCTTTTCCTCATGATCTAGGAATATAGTCTTCATTAATTATTAAACAATGTTAGAAGTTGCCAAGAAACTCCCCCTTCATTCATGAAGATTAAGAATAAATATAAATGTCTGTATTACAATTCTTCTAAACTTTCCTTTGCTTGTTGTTCTTTATTCTGCTCATAAAATATCCATTCCAGAAACATTTCTCTTTTGAGCATTTGTTGTTTGGGGAATACTGGTATATTTTTCTCTTAAAGGGAGAAGGGAGATGAATAGATATACTGAACTACTAGTGCTTGTTACAGACCTGTTTTTTGTAGTTTTCCTTCCCCAAACCATTTTATACATCTCAATCACTGCATGTTAGAAGAGGCCTCAGAGTAGTTTCAGGTAATCTGAGAGAATAATACAAAAGCAAAAATCAAAGTAGAGCATATATATATTTCCATATACCTGCCAACAACAGGACTAATCACCTATTCCAATCTGATCAAATGTCTCTATGAGATTAAGTATGAACAATTTTGTGAGAGAATCTGTCAAAAGATTCAGCAAATGTGTACGTACACTCTGATACCGGCCCAATTTTACTTCTGCAGGAGCAAGCTGCGTATCCACTCACACTCTCACCAGCATGCAGATAGTAGTTCCCCATTGTCAGGCCCCTCACATCCCAGTCTCACTGTCTAGGTAGCCCTGCTCCTTCCACCTTGCTCCTTCTATCAGAAGAGCTGCACTTGTCACCTCTTCTCTTACATCCTCTTTTAAGTAATTTCCAACTAGTACATTAATACATCAGTACCTTATTTCCATTACTTCCACTATACTCCAATTTCCTCTATTTTTCCAAATCAGGGTCCTGCCTTAGTCCTTCATCCTGTTGTGCCATGTCTTGTGCCACGTACTTTTCCACACCTGCTGCACTCCTGCACACAAGCTATCCACTTCCCAGCCTCTGTCCTGCCAAGCAGCTGCCTGTGGACTCATTCCCACAGGTCCATGTCCTTCGCATGTTGGGAGCCTCAAGAGCTGGACACAATACTCCAAGTGAGGTCTCATAAGAGCAGAGTAGAGGGGCAGGATCATCTCCTTCGATCTGCTGGTCACTCTCTTTTGGCTGCAGCCAAGGACACAGTTGGCTTTCTGGACCGTGAGCACACACTGCTGGGTCACGTAGAGCTTCTTGTCATTTAACATCCCCAAACCCTTCTCTTCAGGGCTGCTGGCAATCCATTCTCCGTTCAGCCTATACTTGTGCCCCAACTCAGTTGCAGAACCTTGTATTTGGCCTTGCCGAAGTTCATGAGGTTTCGCTGGCTCACCTCTCCAGTCTGTTCAGGTCCCTCTGGATGGCATCCCTTCCCTCCAGCGTGTCAACTGCCTCGCACAGCTTTTTGTTGTCGGCAAGCTTGTTGAGGGTGCACTCAATCCCACTGTTCATGTACAAAGATGTTAAACAGCACCAGTCCCAACACTGATCCCTGAGGAACACCCCTCATCATTAGTCTCCATGTGGACACTGAGCCACTGACAGCAACTATTTGAGTATAACCATCCAGACAATTCCTTATCCACAGAGTGGTCCATCCATCAGATCCATGCCTCTCCAGTTTAGAGAGAAGAAAGCCATGCGAGACAGTGTCAAATGCCTTGCATGAGTCCAGGCAGATGATGTCAGTTGCTCTTCCCTTATCCACTGTAATCCTACTGTAGAATGCCACCAAATTTGTCAGGTGTGATGTGTCCTTAGTGATGCTTTAGTTGGCTGTCACCAAACAGTCCCTTATTGTCTATATGCCTTAGTAGAGTTTCCAGGAAGATCTGCTCCATGACCTTGCCAGGTACTGAGGTGAGAATGGCCGGTCTGTAGTTCCCTGGGTTTTCCTTTTTTTTCCCCTTTATAAAAATGGGGCTTATGTTTCCCCTTTTCCAGTCAGTGAGAATTTCATCAGACTGACTGCCACAACTTCTCAAATATGATGGACAGTAGCTTAGTGACTTCATCCGTCAGTTCCATGAGGACCTGCAGATGTATCTTATCAGATCCCATGGACTTGCACACCTACTTAAGTCATTATTTAAATACAATAAATTGAATTATAGCTCAGTATATTACCTGCAGTATCAATCACACCATTCAGTTCTTCAAAAAAGACTTTAAGTTTAGCTGCAACAGTCACCAACATCATTCCCTCACAGTCATGCTTGCCTCTGCTTTAAAGGATCTTCAGAAAACAAGTCTGAATAATATATTTGTACAAGAATCATGAATAAATCTAACCAAATCTATCATAGCTTCAAGGTATGCCAAGATGGCTGCAGATAAAATGAAAGAGCAGGATTTTAAAAATCTGTCAGCTTACCTGTCAGTCCTTTGGTTATGTCAGTATCAGAGTATTTATATTTTTAGGGCTTCATGTGCAAGGTTGGTTTCTACTGATTTTTGGTCTTGCTGGACTCCCACTGTTTGGCTAAAAATTTGGGTTTTGCTAAATACATCATAAGTGTAGTGACTGAGACCTTAATGTAGAGAAGCCTAACAATACAGGAAAGCATTTATTTATCTCTTGTCAAATTGCCTCTTTGTCACTTGCTATGGAAGTGCTCTCCACAAAGTTAGTGAACATGGCTGAGCAGAAAACCCATGGGCTGCTTTCCCTCTTGCTCAACGGCTTGCAATGTGACCTTCAGCAAACCACCTCCTATTTGAGTCATGGTCGGAAAACAGGTAACATGCTTGCTGCCTTCATGTAGTACATACGGCCAAGTTATGATGATCACACTGCGCAGAGGTGACACGCTCAATATAAAACTCACACTTACCTCAATAACAGAATTTTACTCTCTGACAATTCAGAAAGTATTTATTCATTATTGAAACTCCAAAAACACCCACAAACCCCACATTCAATACCTGTTGATGAAGAGACTAAAAATAGACTTTTAATATGGAAAAATGACATATGAAGGGCAACTGAATTCAGCCATTCAGTACATTCAGTACATTTTTCCTGATCATCACTAACTCAAAATGAAATTAAGCCAAGAGGTCAGGACATCAAAATTAAAACCTTAACCAAAGATCATTCGAAAGACATTTGCTATTCTACTCACTTTCTTGTAACTAGATAACAAATGATACTACTCACATTAAGAAAATATTATTTTTCTACATGCCTATAAGATGGAATTCCTCATCTCCACAAAACACATCCATAAAGAAAACATTTTTGCACTTTGGGTGACTGATCCACAAGGAGGTAAGATGCAGCAGATGCCCTAAAAACATGAAGAAATGCCTCACTGAGGAGCCAGACCCCAACTCCAGCTAGAAAGTAGACAATGCGCTAACCAGAGCATCACCTTAAAGGCCTTCAGTTTCTGAAACTTAATCCAACCCTGGGACCTTATTTCTTTCTTGCAGCTAAAACCCAAGAAGCAGCAAAGTCAGTTCACCTCTCAGTGGCTATCTTTCTGGATTCTAACTGCACAGTTCTATCATCTGCTTCACAGCAATATCAAAACACTCCTGAATGGGGAAAAAAAACCCAAACCAACAACAAACAACCCAACACTCCAACTGTGCCAGTCTGAAATCCGTTTCACGCTCTTTGAAATGCATTTCATACTGTAAGCCAAAGGAGGAAGGTAAAAAGCAGATGCTACAAGGGAAAGCCTACCCAGCCATGAACTGCTATTCTCACCAAAAAGAGAAAATACCATTAAAGGCATTCACAGGATTCATGAAGGAATTATTTTATTACATAAAAGCCTATGCTGAGGGGCTGCATGATGCATAAGTTGAATTGGAATTAGGTGGTGTTTAGTTCAAATTTTCTAAAGAACATTCGTGTTTGGAAAGTGATATCAATCCCCACAGCCTAATTATGAAGGCTCAGCCATGCCCAAAAGGTAGGGAACTTTGCCAAACTATCATTGTCTTTTCCCCAGTAATTAACAACCCTAAAATGAGTTACCTGCACTGCTTACAAAGTAAGAGTATCTTGCATTTATTGCAAACAACGAAAACTACACTAAATGACAGAGCAATTTAACCATTATTCTTCTTCAAAGTTACAGAACCTTTGGGTATTGAAAGTGGAAGAACTTAAGGATAGCAAGCTGTATTCTAATACTGCTGAGGCCATTTTTAAAGAGGATAAAAGAGTTTACCTCATCAAGTATAGCATTAAAAAAAAAAAAAAAAAAGTAAGACAAAATGTTTTAAAAGGGATTTGTACTAGAATTCAACTTGGGGAAAAAAGGAAAATAAAAAAGAGGCAAGAGGTTTTCTTCATCCTTTAAAAACTACCAATTTTGCTAAACTTAAAATAATCATGTGCTCAATCAAGCATGACATCTGTAAACAGATTCCTCATCAACGTGCTCTTCTGTTATGTAAAATCATTTAAGTTCAAAAGTGTTCAAGAGGCTGAAAGAAAAACCTACTGCTAAAAACATAGTGACAAAGGGAGTGGTTTTTACAAAACCCAACACTTATATGACAATTCACTAACAAGTAATGTAGCTACAATAACAACACAGAAAATACAAACCTAAATGTAGTACTTTTCTACATTTAGGTGCCCTATTATTTTACACTTTGAAAACACAGTATTAATATATTTAAATTAGTAGCTAAAGCAACTAGCACCACAGAGTTTTCAAAAAGCTATCCAAGAAGAATATAGTTCATACAGTATGGACATAGAGAAAAAAAATTAATGTTAACTCAATTCCAAACAATTTTTTTTACAAGATTAGTAATTTGATTCTGCAGTGGTGATTAGCAACTTGCCACCTTTGCTTAACTTTATTTCTAGCAGCATCCTATGATCTCCAGTGTTTTCATTAAATCATTAAAAAAAAAAAAAAAGGGCAAAAAAAACCCCACCACTTTGCCATCTGATGATGCAAAACCGGATAATAAATAACTTAGCAAAAAAAAAAAAAAAACAAAAACCAAACACCAAAAAAACCCAGTGGTATGGATCACTGAAGAAAGTTATTTTACTTCAATAAACAATAAAGCTCAAATAAAGAGCCACAATTTGCTCAAATAAATAAATAAATAAATAAAAAGGCTGCACTTCAAGACTGATGAACATCAGTCTGAAAAGCCTCTAAACAAGATTTAGGGATCGTAAGAGCTAACCAACTAAGCAAACCTCCCATGAAAACCTTCAGGGAAATTAATGAAATTAATCTTGAATCTATACACTTGTACAGTAAAGCGTCCGTATGACCTCTGCTGTTGTGGCAGGTCTCCTAAGACCATATCAGAGAATAACATCCAATTTGCGTGCCCACATATTGAAGAGGATTCAGCAAAGAGCCATGACAATGACAGAAGGGACTGAAAAGCATGTTTTACGAAGAGCACACCAAAACATATAAACTCGTTAGCTCATCAGAGAAAAGGCTAAGAGGCAAGTTAATACAAGCTGAGAATAAAGAGCTCTCTAAATCAAGAGTTGCAGCCATGCTGTCTCAGACTTGAAAAGGTCACGGTACAGGTAATAAAACAGAAAAAAAAAAAAAAAAAAAAAAGGAAAAAGAAAAAGCTGCAAAACTCACTATGATTTGGACGTACTCAGAAGAGGAAAAACAAAGGCTAAAAGGCATCATTGCTTTTTCAAGAGAAATATTTAGAACATGAAATAACAAACAGAATGGGAAGAGCACTAACACAGACTTCTCTGCCTGCCCGCTCTGTGCTACAGCTGACCAGAAAAGCTAGGATGACAGCTTGATCAAACAGAAGAATAGCTTTGTTACATGAAGATGCCTCAGTTAATCCACTGGAGTTATCAGAAGAAAAAACAGAGCTGTCAGCAATCACATAGTATAAATAAAGATGATATGCAAATATACTGATGACAGCAACATTTCAAACAGTATTTACACAACCAGTTGCATACTAAGGCCTTTAAAAGAAATTAAAATAAAAAATAGTCAGCTAAAATATGAATGTACAGAAACCAATGGCAATACACTTTTTTCCTGAAGTCATTAGGCTAGCTGTGATTCTCTACACAACCCTTTGGGATGCACATTTAAATGAATGCTTATATTTTTTTCTTCTGAAGATTATTTAGAAAAAACCCAAACCCCAGCAGATGTTATCACTTTTCCAGATGTTTTCTGTCCCAAATCAGCACCCAGCACTGAAGGTGCTTTGCCTCACCCAGCTCCTTGCCAGGCAGTCAGCAGTAAACTACAGCCCACGAGCCCAGCCAAGTGGTGGCACCCACATCAGTCCATACAGATTTTTTGAGACATTTCTACTAGGACACTGTTACTTCATAGTGTTTATGGACATGAAGTCTGTATTCACAGAGGGAAGCTTTGTACTTCAGAGCTGTACAGACATTGACCTTTATTTTGTGAGACTGCTCTATAACATGATCTCGGAGGGAATCTTACAATTTACCATGTCAGTTGCTTCCTGGTTCTCACAGTCAGAGCTACAGGATTTACATAAGCTCTTCTTCTATCACTGTGGACTGCCTACTACTGCTAACATCTGTGGGTACACCAGAGCATTGTTCCTTCTAGCCACCCTAAAGAATAAATAAAAATTCATTACATGCATGGTTAAGAATTGGAATAGGCTGCCCAAAGACCTAAATTGGAGCAGAGCCCAGAGCATGTCACATTCAGTCCTGAACAGTTAGAGTCCTCCTGAGTTCCCTCTCCACCCTGAATGACGCTATGACTGCTCATTTCAGTCAACACCAACCTGGACTCTGCTGACTCTTCTTCCATAATAACAGTTCATAATATCTGATATATAAAATAACTGCAGTAGAAAGGCCAGGTGTCTTGGCAAATTTCTTTTCCCCAGATAACAACTTTTGCAGCTCCTGCTAAAAGCGTACTGTCACTTCCAGCAACACATGACATATTTATCTTCTTTTAGAACTTTTGCTGGAGAGCAGTTTCACAGAGCACATCGCCAAAGTGGAAAGCATCAACAACACCCTTCTATTTCTGCACAGAACTGCCGCCCAGCCTCATGCCCCACAGACTGCCAAGCAGCTGCTCTGACAGCTCCCATGGCCTTACGCAGCAGAAAGCCTGAACAGTAAGCAATTGTAATTGTTTTCTTGAGGGCCATGTTGTTTCACCAGGTTTCCTCTTATTTCTCATCCTCTTCCACACTCTCCATGTTCCCCACACACTTTTTATATAGATCTTTTTTTCTTTTAATCTTTTATTTCACTGGCTCAACAGAAAATCACACTCTAAAAATAATATTGCTCCTGTTTTCCCTTCATGAGTATCCAAATCCAACTCTAGATAACTGCCATCTTTAGGATTATTAAAGGGTTTATTATAAACAAAAGATTTTAAAACAGCAAACAACAGCAAAAACTACAGCTCCAGCTACATGATAAGATTTCAGTCTTAAAAGAAAGACAAGAAACAGATTCAGGAACTGTTTGGTTCCAAACAGTTTAGTCCAAAAGCTAGCAAAGAATGAGCCCAGACAGAACTGGTGAACCCAATTAATTTAACTAAGTTTTGTGTCATCCCTCTTTGAGGCAGAAGTAATTTTTCTGCAAACCACTGAAAGGATCTTCTATGTGAGCCAAATTACAAATTCAGACTTTCCCTTGTCCTATACCCATTTTTATTTTATGACTGAACCTGCATCTGTATTTCCCTGACATCACTGAAAATACGACTGACTGTTTCTGGAAGAATCAGAATCAGAATCAGAATTACCAGGTTGGAAGGGACCTTCAAGATCATTGAGTCCAACCCATGCCTTATACCTCGACTAAACCATATCACCAAGTATCACATCCAATCTCTTTTTAAACACATCCAAGGATGGAGACTCCACCACCACCATGGGCAGACCGACACATGGTAACACACATGCCTGAAATTGCACAGAATTATGAACAAAGGGGCTGAGATTCACTTTGCCTAACCTAACTGCCTGCACTCCATTTTAAAATAAATGGAAGAGACAGAAGTGGGCATTGGACATAGAAAAAGCAACATATCATCCTCAATAAACCTCACTGAACTACACAAAACTAGCCAAACTACCTCAGACTAGATGCTAATTTCGTGCCAGTTCTCAGTTTCTAAAATGCTTGAGGTAAGGATACGCTTCGGCATGAGGAGAGTCTGAATAACTGGGCAAAGGTGAGAAAAGTCTTCTTGACTATCTACACTGCAAGGCCTTACGTCAGTAGACGGGAACAGAGACCAAGAGATATCGGAAGCATTTGGAAGAGTGCTAGAGTCCACCCAAAGCCAAGGAAAAGCAGCAACCCTGATATAGTCATGAGGTTCAGTGCTTGCAGGGAAGTACTGATCTGAAAGTCCTGGACAGGTGTGCTGCAATGTTATTAACTGACAGCTCCACTAGTGTAGCCTATGCTTTAGATTTTATTCATCTCATAATTAAGTTCTCAGAAGTACCCTTGAGTTAATTTGGAAGAGCACATGCACATGATGAGAGAGAGAGAGAAAGAAAATTATAAGAGTAAATAAGGAGTACTATTAAAAAGACAAAGCACTCCACAATTCCAATAGTAGTAATCGTACAGTAACATTGGGTATTTTCTCAAAATGTAACCCAGCAGTGCAGGACTTCGGTATACACCAAAATACTGTGCTATAAGTTATAATCAATTATAATCCATGTGTTTTGTAGCATCTAATGGGAACCTCCCACAACAGGAACCATGTAAAACAAAACTACCTTTCATATTTAAGCAGGGGGAAATCCATCAAATGAAGATCAATAAAAATGACAGTAAGACTGAATTAATATAGAGTTCCTCATCATTTCAAAGAACAGAAACACATACATTTTTCTCTGCAATATACAAAAGGCTTTGGTTTCATACACCTCACCTTTTCAAGGAAGCAGCCAATAGAACATCAAGATTTGTATGCTTGATATCATTAACTGCCCAGAAATATATGCACTAAAATATTTGCATATTGGACCAAATTATTTGCAAAATACTTGCAATAATATGGACCAAAGTGGGGAGGGGAGTTAAAATCTGATCCCACGTATCATTTTAGTTCAGATTATTTTACATCTTAGTTGAATTTGCAGGACCATGATTAATTTTGTCACAGGAAGAAGAGTCACTGAAGACCTTTTCAGAAGCTTGGAGGGAAATCAGGTGTCACTCACTTCAGGCTCTAGGAAACACACAATTTCTAACACAATATTTGTCATAGAGCATAAAACATTACAACAACTGGAAACATATGCATGGAAATAAACAGCTGCAGATTTTTTTTTTTTAATGTTAGAAAAGAGGTTTTTTTGAAGTAATGTTCAAGAGCACAGAAGTAATTTCTACATGGACTAGATACTTAACTTGCTGTGGCCTGGGGATCATTCCCATCATTCCCAGAAAAAAAGGTAACTACAAAATCTTGTTGAAAATCACAGGAAAATTAGCCTTGCTCTTGCAGGTTTCCAGAGAAGCATTAGCAAGGACAGTATTGCCGCCCTCCAACAGACGCCTCCCAGAGTTCAAAGACTGAGAATATTCTGTCATTTTTATTTATTCAGGGACAATTCTTCAGTGGATTTTTAAAACCGTGACATTTCAGGTAGAAAAAAAAAAAAAGAAAAGGAAAAAAAAGAAAAGAAAAGAAAAGGAAAGAAAAGAAAAAAGAAAAGAAAAGAAAAGGAAAAAAAGAAAAGAAAAAAAAAAGAAAAGAAAGAAAAGAAAAGAAAAGAAAAGAAAAGAAAAGAAAAGAAAAGAAAAGAAAAGAAAAGAAAAGAAAAGAAAAGAAAATTCACTAGTGCAGGACTCAATTTAACCCATTCTCAGATTTCTTATCTCCCAGTCCCAGTTGCTTCACTTACTAGTCCAGTTTCTCACTAGATTAAGTCTCTGGGAAGAGGTGCAGCAGAATACTAAGTATTCTGTCCATCTGATTACTGAAGGCTTATAGAGAAAAAGAATTTCTCTAGCTCACCTAGATAGAATAAGCACAAGGCTAAGAAAAATTTTTGAAAGGACTTTCTGAACAGAGGTAACAAAATCCAAAATGTTATCAGTGTCACATTTTCAACTACACAATTTTACTTCTTCATACAAAGAAAAATATACCAAAATCTCCAGCGGAACATAAACCCATGTGGAAAATGGATGTGGAGAGAATTCCCTACCTCCCCCCAAAAAATCAGAATAGGGTCTCGTAGCACCAGACCATTTTTCAACACAGCCAGGTGTAAAAACTTTTTCATAACTATCTACTGAAGGTGCATGCACATGGTTCACTTTAGAAGTTAAGGAAAACTGCTCAACTTCTTGAACTCATCTGATACTTGGAAATTGGATTTGCAATTTTCCTCTGCCTGCAAAATGGACTCCTCTGCAAAAGACTTTCATTCAAAAGTTACCAATTTTTGACCAAGAATTATGTTGCAACCGAACAGAAAACAATGAGGTTTGTTTCATATGGAATCTAGGGAGTCTGCCAAGAAAATCAGCTTACTAAAAAAAAAAAGCAAACCAAAAAAAAGAACCCCCCTCCAAAAAAAACCCAAAACAAACAAACAAACCAACAACCAACCAAAAAAATCCCCAAACTATAGTTTGTGTTCATTTAATCCTCCATTTACCCACTAAAATGTACTCTTGTTAGCACCCTGGGACAGAATAAAGAACAAAACCAGAGATTTAAACTTGATATAATAAACCTGAATATATCACTGTATTTATAGTGAAGTACAGTAACTGTTACAAGGATTTCATTTCTGCAAGATAAAAACACATAAAAAGAAAAGGCAGAAAATCTTATATCCACTATGGACAGATACTTTGGTTCATGCTTTCATCTTTAAGTAGTTTCTCTTAGCCTTAAGAGATTTAAAAAAATCCTGCCATTTCTTATGTGTGTGCTTCTCCTAAAAGTACTCTGATTTGAATGTCAAATTACCTTCTGTGCCAGACAACTGCTCTTTATAATAAAAATATTTTTTTGGTTACAAGCTTTGTATTTTTCTAAAATATCGTACCTGTATCTTTTGTTTATTGAACAGATGTCATATATGCTGCTTCTAACGTCTACGTATTTTTTCCTATGATATATTAAAACATAATTACTTCCTACTCAGCAGGTGCCACACAGCATTACTCCATGGTTAGCCAGTCTATTTGATGCATCAAGCACAGACTGGAAAGCTTCTTTTAGTTTTTACAAAGGAGATTTTAGAAAGAAAAAAAGAACTGGAGGGAAGGTTAAAGAGCCTTACCATCATTGAACCATTTTAACTTTCGCAATGTAATTCCCAAGGTAACCTTTCTTAATCCCCTTAACCGTTAAAATTGTGCAACCTGAGGGCTTTCAGCTTGCTCACAAAACAACCAGATGTAATGAACCAAATGAAGCAGGTGATTGAGAGAAGCCAGAACAAATTTCCCAAGGGCAGATCATGCCAAGGAAGCTGATCACCATCTACAACAAAATAACCTCTTCTGTCGACACAGGGAGAACAGTGGATGTTGTTTACCTGGACTTTAGCAAAGCATTCAACGCTGTTTCCCATTGCATTCTCCTGGACAACTGGCAAAATACAGACAGGGTGGGCAGTCTGCAAGATGGGTAGCAAATAGGCTCACAAGTCAGACATAAAGAGTGGTGATCTGTTTTTTTTACTGAGGCTGGCTGCCTGTCACAAGTTGTCCCCAGAGATCAATACCGGGCCCCATGCTGGTTCAACATCTTCATAAATGATCTTTAGGATGGGATTGAAAGCACCTTCACCAAGTTTTCTGACAACACATCAGGAAAGAGAGCCATCTTACAGAAAGACATGGACAGGCTGGAAGAGCAGGGTAGCCAGAACAATGTGAAGTTTGACAGACAAGTATAAGGTCCTGTATCTGGGACAATATAACCAAATTGCTCAGTACAGGCTAGGATCTATGTGGCTGGGGAGCAGCCTTGTTCAAAGGGACCTGGGGAGTCCTGGTGGACAACAAACTCTACATGAGTCAGCAGTGTGCCACTGCAGCAACAAAAGGTAAATTGGATTGCAGACTGCATCCACAGGGACATTACCAGTGGAGATAGGGAGTGTGATGATCCCACCCAGCACTTCTCAGGCCACTGAGTACTGTGTCCAGTTCTGGTCCCCACAGTTCAAGAAAGATGTGCACAGACTGGAGAGGGTCCAAAGGATGGATGGCCACAAAGATGACCAAAAGTCTAGAGAATCTGACATGAGGCAAGACTGAATTAGACCTTCTGTGCCTAGCTGAGGCTCAGGGAAGACCTCATGACAGTATTACAGCACTTAAAGAGTGGCTACAAAGAGGACAGAGGTTTTCTCTTCCCAAGGAGCCACATGGAGAAGACACGGGCAATAGGTTCATGTTGCAGCAGGGGAGGTTTCATCCCAAAATAAGATGCAATTATCATTCACTGGAACAACTTCCCAAAGGATGTGGTAGAGTCCCCATCACTGGAGGCTTTCAAAATGCAATTAGACTGGGTGCTAGACAATATAAATGAGATTAGCTTCCATTCCCATGTAATTTTGGATCATATGATCTTTCAAGGTCCCTTCCAACCTGGTCTGTTTTATGATTTTATGACTGTAATTTATGAAATCAAAAAGTTTTATAGGTACTTTAGCTTTATGCTACCTATCCTGCCACATACACATCCTTACCAAGAGTATAAACATCCCAAGAGCATGTTGGTTTATGCAGGATTGATTTATGCAGCTGTTCCAAACTTTCTTTGGCAAGTTTAAGGTTTAAACCCACTGGCCCACAGCACTCTTTCCACCTTCAATTTACTTCCTAGAAGAGTCAAAAACAACATTACACATCAGATGCCGTTTTAGTTCAACCACTCAGAAGTTTTCCTTTGGATGATAACAGACATGGTAACTGAGTTTGTAAGGCTCTAAGTCTCACGGTAGCCTACCTTCAAAGATGCAATGATCTAATGTTTCTTAAATTTCTCTGCCTGAAGGAACCTAGACTAAAAACAAATCTATGAAACAAACTGATGTGACTCAAATAGAGCAGAATGACATACTTTATCTAACCTATTTTTAGAGAAATGTATTAAACAACCCCGATTCATCTTAAAATCATTTTTAACATTTTTTCCCTTTTTCTTTAGCAATCTCAGGTTGTTGTTACCCTTCTTCTTCCAAAGTAATTCACATCCAAGTGAATTAAAGAGATGTTATTTCTCACAAACATCCTAGAAGAAAAACAAACAAGATGCAAAACTATTTCACTATAAAAGCAGTCCTCATTGTTCCTAAATCATGTGTGAGCACACAAAGTTTATGTAAATGTTCCATTTTCTGAATTACAAATGCATCTACCATAGGAAACAATGCACCACAGTCCTAATGAAAAGGTGTTAAAAAAAGCAGGTTGGCAGTGTAAGATCCACATCATTGATTCCTGGAGCAGAAGGCAGCTGAGAACAACCAGCATGCCTCACCAGGTAACCAGCACAGTGTCCCAGGTCTCACCTGCTTAACTTCACCAAGCATTCTGACTAATTTAAAACACCAGAAGGGGCTTTTCCTATCCAGCCCAACCACAGATGCTGCCTGGTACTGGGAAGCCAGGCTGGACTCCTTCCACAGAGCTTATCAACAGTCCCCCAAAAGGGACCAAAACAGGCCAGTTCAGGGCTTGCTACACCCTCTGCCCTTGCACTGCTCCTCCTCCTCTGCAGCAGCACCCATGGGATGGCAGATCCCCCTCAGGGAAATGGAGAGCAAAACAGGACACTTCTATTGGAATTTAAATGGCCTTTATTTCTAGTTTTCAAAATAAAAAAGCACAGAAATGAGAGATTTCCAAAACACAGTGAGCAACTGGAGGACAAAAAGAAAGCCTCTGATCAAAACCTCTGCAAAACACATTTACTAAGGTAACAGGAACAATAGTCAATATTCTACAGCAATATTCAGGATAGATGAGGAAAAAAGGTTTCTTAAAGCTTTCTTAAGCAATTGCAATCTCATCATGAGAAATGTTCAACTACAAATGAACAATCATTTAGGACATCTAAAGGAAACCTTCAAAAAAGATTCGTTAGAATACAACAGAGATCTTAGTGCCGACAACCATGGAAATAGATGTCAACATCAATGCATCTTTGTCAGTGTTAAACCAAATTTCAAGTAATGACTGTGTGAACTCTTAACTGACGGGAGGAATGAAACCAGTTGGGCACACTTCCACTGATAAGAAAAAGGCCAACTTTCAGCATATAGGCAACCCTGTTATCAAATATCACATTTTCTGAGAGAGTCCACAAAGCTGGGCTGCATGTGGAACAGCAGCTTCTGAAAACAGTGTGCAGAACCTACAGTATCGCTGACTGAATTTCAGAAATGAGATTTTCAGATCTCATCACAAGAGTGATTTTTAGAAAGAATACAACTCTTTAATAGAATTTAAGAATGCAAGTTTTTAAACCACTCTCTGTTTATAACCCTAAATTCCTAATTTAGAGAATCTCCTTTTGTGACCTGAAATAGTGACCAGTCACTGGACTTTCAGCCACCTGATTTTAGGGGATAGGAAGCAGGTATCACACTGAAAGACAAGCCGGCCTCCACATTTGCATGTTACTCAATTATTTACGTTACAGGAATCATTATACATGCCACACATGCAAAGGGTCTGCCTGCTGTACCTCCAACACAAGTTTCAGTTTAGCAGACTTTAGTAGCGTGCAAATCTTTCTACTGACTATGTTCAACTTCTTTGGTCCAGAACATGCAGTACAGTAGAAAAATACCTGAGGTACACAGATACACAGAGGTGTAAAGAAAAAAAAAGAATATGGGAGTACCACCTCATGTAGGAAACATGCCTAAAAACAAGAAACAAAAAAACCACCAAAACCATAAAAAGGTCATCCCTAAATAACAGGTATCTTCAGCCTAGCCTACACCAAGACTTTCTGCTATGCAAGGAGGTGAAAGTTCAAACTTGATCACTGCACATACGTTGATAATAGTTTTAAAGCGTGCCTCACTTATGAAAGCAGAAACTATTAACATGAGAAGAAAAACCAGGTAGTCCATGTCTCACCATTCTCATGTACGAATACATTTGTTTTGGTTTCTGGGTACATTTTTTGTTTGGTTGGGGTTATAGGGTTTGCTTTTTTTTTTTTTTTTTTTTTTTTAACTTTTTTGTTGTTGTTGTTGTTTGTCTTTTGTTTGCTTTTTGTTTTAAATAGGTGATGCCAGTATTTTTTCAACTAATTTGAAAGGACAGTGAGTCGGTATGGAAAGTGTAACACAGCACTGACATAATACAGTAAAACTTTCCAAATGCCTGCATTCATTGTTTGAGTTCAGAAGCAGAAGGGATACTGCCACCTACTCTTGCCAAAGGCTGAAAATTAAACATTCAGATTCCAGCAGCAGATTTGCAAGAGTTTAACAGAAATAATGATAGCCTGCTCATCAAATGGTTGCCAGGTACAAAGGCTTTTTATACCTCTTACTCCTACTATCTGAAGGATGCTTTTCAGAAAAAATAATTTAAAAAACCTAATTAAATTCATTTGCTTTGTATGGACTATACAGTTCCCAGGTTTTTGTTCTTCCCACCTCTCCAAGAAAAGAGATTGCATAAAGGAAAAAGGAATCTCAGTTCTGGAATCACTGGCCAGATTTTCCTGTGCATTAGTAGGAAATTACCACAGTACTAACTGCTTTTCATCCATTCAGTATTACTTCAAACTTGATATATTTTAATGTTTTCAGTCTGTCATATGAAGTGACAGTAATGCTTCTGCAAGGACAACTGAACACAGGCTTTATTGAAAACTGATCAAAGTATCAGAGCAGCTATCTCAGGATTTTTTTCATTTTTTCCTTGCACTTTTGAACAGATCACTTTCAAAAGTATATAAAAAATAAGCATTAGGTAAGCCTTGACCTTGCTCACTTAAGGGAAGAAAAAAAAAAAAAAAAAAAAAAAGTAAGTAAGGATTTGGTTCTGTTCTAACTTACGACTTGAAAAATAATTATCTGAGTAGCCTCACAAAATGTTTCCCTGGAAACGCTTCTGACATGTAAGCGAAAAAATGCAGCCTGTCTTTGAACATAATCTCTCTGGACTATTTACAACTCTAAAGGTTACTCTCTTTCATATTGTATCAAATTCAGGTTAACAACCTAGACATCTCAACAAACTTCTTTCAATCACGCTATGTCTTGGTGAAGCTGCTACATGCCTTCAAAAATTACAAGTTAGCAGAAGTATGAAGAGGAGCAATAAATATGAAGTCATAGGAAAAAAAAAAAACCAACCCACAACAACAACAATAAACAACAGGTGACTGTATAGTAAAGTAGACAACACATGATTATCTCCACACAGCCTCTGCACTTACATTTCAAGAAAAACTATCATCTGCATTGCAGTGCTACTGAAAGTGATTTTCCTCTTGTATATCCAACTCTGCTATTTTGCTCAGGTTTAATTCTGTTACATTAGTGTGCTGTATAGTTAACAGCCAAGCCACATGAGTTTCCTGCAGAACCTAGAACTGCAAGACAGACATTTTTTGACAGTCACATTTAATTTTATACATGTTTTCAGCTGTGAGTTATTATCTGTTACACAGATTCACTTTTTGAAATGCAACATACTGTGAATAATAAACATACTCTTAGAAGTGGTCATCAGCTTTTGATAGCTGCCCAAAACCTGCAGTGCAGATGCTACTGGGGACTCCCACTTCAGGAAGCAAGGAAGAACGGCTGCAAGTGATACAGCATTCCATGCCCCTGGAACTCAGCTCCTTCCCAGCCCACCAGCTAGGGGAGATTGTGTGACATAGTCTTTTACAAGAGTCCCAGTTCCTGAGCTTCTTACTACATGATGCACTTCATGGCTCCTATCATATGAAGATTACTTTTTATCTACAAAGGAAGATTGGTCATACCTGGATGCCTACATTCCCTTTGATACTTCATCTTATTGGGAAAAGCAAAAATGATAGCACTGAAGTCTGAGGATGAAGATTGTCACTGATAAAAAAGGAACAAACACCAAAAGGTCTACATTTGGAAAACAAAGGACGTTTGAGGGGTATAGCTAATTCAGCTTTCCACGATATGAGATGTCATCTAGCCACAAATCTGCATTTATAAAGTTAAAAGCAGATTGGATCATCATTATCTTCATTGACTTCCTGATTTGTGAGACCAGTTTTGAGTAAGGGAAATTACATCAAGATAATCTGGATAGTTTCTGGTACCATTGGCCAACACAGGTAAAGCAACAATCTCTGCTAGGACACAAAGCACTACTTTATTCTTTGATGTTTCTTATGCTTATATGTGCACTTTATTTTCAAAGACTAATTATTCTACAAGGACACCACATAGTTTGGAGACTTAGACTTGCCAGAAAATACAGAAAAATGCAAAGGCTTGAAGGAAAAAAGCTCAGTGATGGAGTCAAGCAAGGCAACACCATCCAATTACATCACACTGTTTGGAGGCCACTCTGCGCTTTTGCAGCAAAATAGGCTTAGAGAACAAAGGATACAGCACCAGCTGCACCAGGCTTACCACAAGTTGGTTTAGCTTTGGCCCCAAAACCCTACAATCTTTTCATACGATCTAAGTTTCACAACAGCATTCAAAGAACATTCTGTCAATAGTAGTAAAGCTGGTGCCTCCCAGTTCCTTCAACCAAAAAAGTACAATACTGAAATCAATACTTAAATCCCTCATTCCTAGTAAGGACCTCACATCACTTTGTTGTTACTCCTCTCTTTTGGATCTTCTTAGAAACTAGGAGAAAAAGCTTCTTAAGTACTGTTCCTAGCAGCCATACTGGAAGAAGGAGCAAAGTGCACACCTCTATTCCTACAAGCAAGCAAATACTGTGTGCTTCTTCCTCTACAAAGATGAGATAATGACAACAAGGAGTTGAAGCTTAAGTCTTTCCTACGAGTTACAAAAACATTCTATAGTCTATAATACAAAATATTAAATTTGGGTTAGGAAATGACTTAAGATAGTGGGACACAGCACAATGAATACAGTAATATTTTTCAGACTTATGGGTTTCTTTGAAGGATGAGGGGAATTGCATATTGCAGCCAACCCACAACTAAGGAAAAAAAAAAAAAAAAAAAACATTGCCAAGCAATCTGTAAGACATCAGTGCTGCACAAAAGCAAAGCAGAATTGAAAGAAAAGATCTGAAAACCTTTTCACCGTGAACTGACATATAAAACCTCCAAGGAACTCCAGATCAACTTCTAGATGGATTCAAGGTCTAGCAGTGGGTCTGACTTCTGGCAGAAAAAGAAGCACCACTGAGTAGGTTTTAAACACTGCTTTATCTGTTCATTGGTGTCTTATGGAAAACTTTGATATATATGCATAAGTATAAATATTAAATATTTTTATTTTTTAATATATGAAGAACTAATGTCTTTTAATAAAAACAAAAAAGCATAAAATAAACATTCAGGATTTCCAGGTGGGTGATGTAATTGCATTATCTAAATGCTGTTCCCATCACATGAATATGCTTGCTTTCTTTTGGAGGTCCCAAGAATTTTACTTAACAAAAGCAATTTAAGGCAACAAAAAGGATTCTTCTTCACTGCTAAAATGTGTGTCTTTTTGCAGAAATTGCACACACAAAAGATTCCCCTCTTCCTCTAATAACTAGCTGGCACTTAGAAAACTGTAATGTTTTCCACATTATGTTGCCAATATGTTTAAAATGCTCCCATTAAAGCACACATACTTTCTCTCCAACATTTTTTTTTCATTTTACAGTATTTTACCTATCATCATACTATAAGACAATCAAATATCTTGGCTTATCTTTTCTTTTATAGAAAGAGAGAGTAAGCCCAAATGGTTGAGTATCTCAGCAATCACAATGGAAACTGGTACTTAAACAATGTTAACTTAGATCTTTTGACATCTCACCCTATAATTTATGAAGTGTACACTCATCTTCTGGAAAACATAGCTAGAATTAAAATATTTTATAGAAAATGCAAAAATACATTCTACTCACCTGAGGAAGTTATGCTACAGTCTTAAACTCAGTGCAAATACACTTCTATTATCCTATCCCAGTTTTAGCCTCCCCATATAAACGGCAGTAGCACAATGTAATACAGGCACTCTCATCTCATCAGGTCTTCTTCATTCCTATTCCATCTTGTCATTAAGCAGTATCAACCATGGTATATGTAGTTCACTAAACAAAACTGCAAACAAGCTTAGCCTGCTATTATAAAAATATATTCTTCATTCCATTTTCTTATTACCTTCCCTCTCATCTTTCCCCAAGACCTGATGGTTCATATGAAACTTGGCAGTTTCCAAACGTTTTCATTTGGAATATTTTACATCAAAGACTGTTAGCACATATGATCAAGTATTTATGCAGAAATACTTCATTGCCAGTATTTAATAGCTTAATTTCTCATACATATTGAGGAACAATATAGCATGCAAAAGACAGCTGCAAATCAGTAATATTCTTCTGCTGATACATTCACTTAGTTTTTTGCTGTGGTTGAAGGCATAAATCAAACTACTTTCACAAACTCTATAAAACAGTAATTTTGTTACAACCCCCTGCTCCTAAGGTGTTTGCTTTTTATTAAGCATAAAGAATATTCTAATTTCCCACTGTATTATGGAATCCTGCTTTGTCCCTTCCTCTACCCATGAAAACCTATGATACGTGAGATGCAGATGACACAAGTGACAACCAGAGGAAACAGAAGAGCCCAATCTACAGCACAGGAGGCCAGGATGGGCAAGAGAAGCAGATACATGACCTCACACAGGCTAGCTAGCAGCATTAAAAATAAAAAGCCAAGGACAGAAAATTAATTCACTACCTGGGAAGCACTGCAGTTAACTGCATTATTGTACTTACTTGAAGACTGGGAGAGGAATGGATAGGGACTCAAGATGATCAATCTGTGCAAACAGCTAGGAAGGAAGACTGAAAAATAAAATTACCAAATACTTTTAACAGTGAAGAATCCTTTTTCTTTCCTTGACATTCTTTGTTAAGCAAAGCTCTTCAGACCTCCAAAAGAAAGCAAGCATGTTCATATGATGAGAACATCATTTGGATAATGTCTTTGCATTCCAAAACACCAGCAGCTTTCTGCTCTGTCCTTGTATCAAAAGTGACTGGTGTTCCATGACTTGGGATTTGCCATCTGTTTTAGCAGACAGCAAAACCTGAACCTAACACTTCATATCTCACAAGACCCTACCTCACATAAATGGTAATAAGTAGCAAGTAATTTAGTACACATAAAGTTTTATCACTTCAATTGATTTGAGGTCACCCATTTAATGTAAAAAAGGGGATTTTTAATTAACTACGTTTCCTTAAATACCACTATCTGAACCTTAGTAATTTTGTAAATGCTTTTATATCCTTATTTTCCATGGTCCTGCACTATTTAAGATGTTTTCCTTGGCATCCCACAACTTTTGCTTTATATTGCTTTCAGCACACTTACTTTTCTTGAAAATGTCACATAGTTCTCAGGCTTTATAATACAAACATGGGGCTTAAAACCGTTACGCTGTGAAAATACTTTTCTGTATTTTAACCATCCTTTGTGCAATACACCAAAATACCGCAAAACATGCAACCCTGCACACTAAGCCTGAAAACGGAACAAGAAAACCTGACATGTTGTTGGCATGTCCATAACTCATGAAAAAACACAAAAGTTTGATTTCTACTTAACGACAGCACTTCTGCACCAGCATAAGTTCTCTAGATATGAACATCCGTCATTCTAAAGAGGATGAGTATAATGTGAAATAAAATGTCTATACATAACTGTGATATATTAGAAGAGTCATCTAAACAGTAATGATTTCCAGAGGAAATGGTGAAGGTTTTATATTCATGTAACAGAAAACTGGATTAGAAGATCTCTCTCCATAATTATCAAAGAAACTAACAAATTTCTATTTCTAAGCTTCTATATAAAAGCATTCATTAATAGAATATTAAAATGCATTCCTGAAGAGGACTCATTTCTATGCAATCTGCTTTCCTAAGGGAAAACTGTTGATCATAAAGAGTAACTCAGAGAAATAAAAGTACATTTTCTAGCATACCTGCTTTGTGAGGGGAAGAAGAGAAGGGAGGGGAGATAACTATAAACAAATGTCATACTTAAACAGAGATTATGAAAGAAGTCTTTACACACTTAATAGCAGTCTGAGTCATACTAGGCACATGAGACTTTTCGTCAAACCTGTACTTAGGATTCTGTGTGCATGTAAACATTCTCCTTAAACAAAACAACACATTCCTCTGTACAGAATACAAGAAGTATCCAGGAAAAAATGATTATTTGATTAATTTATTATGCCTATTTAACTGCACCACAAACTACTAAATTGAAGAAAATAAATAATCAGGATTACAGCAAACATTTTCATTTAATAGTGACTATCAGGGACTCAGACTTTGATTGGGACAGTTAGGATGAAATCTGCTGTACAGAAGCTATAGCTCACAACAATGGCAGAGACTAAATTTGTCACTTTGATTAACAGTCTGATGAAGACAACTGGCACTGGCTGGAGTCAATTACCTGATTTTCATTTTTTTATCCCTTACTAAAGAAGAGCTCTTCAGCTGGTCAGTTCTGGGAAAAATACCCGCTGGCAGTCATTTGCATCTAGTGAGCATCCATCAAAGTAATATCAAGAAAATCACTGAGACAAAAATATTGATTAAGTAAATAGCAGTAACAACAGGAAGCAATTATTTATTCCCCAGGTATATCAGTATGCATTTATTCTCTGCATATTTCTCCTAAGCTCTGCACGACATCTGGCAAGTCTCAGACAAAGAGTAAATGAGGAATATAGATTATTTTTTTATATATATATACTTGAGAGAAAACCTGGGGTTTTAAATCTCATCTTAGATATTTCTCCTATGATTCTGCAGTTGAGTGAGTTTATAATGAACCAAATGAATACTAAAGGGATGCACCAAATGAAAAGAAGACAATAAAAGCCATTTTTTTGTAATGCAAAAAAAAAACCAACCAAGCAACTTGGTGTAAAGAACAACAGAAATTATGAATCAAAAGTATTTTCAATTCACAGTTATTGCAGCATTTTTACAGATCTGATAATTTGGCATCTTGGAAGTTTAAGATCCTGGATTTAAAAAAAAAAAAAAAAGAAAAAAAAGTTGTCATGGCCTCTTACGCGTTGATTGGGTTTGTTGGTTTTTGGTTTGGGTTGGCTTTTTTTAGGAGGGGTTGGTTTTGGTTTGTTCTTTTTTTAAATTTCCCAAGTCTTATTATTGGGAAAAAGTGAGAAATATATTTAATGTGTGAGATGGGAGCAAGCTGTGTCCCTGCCCCCCATGGCAGGGGTGTTGGAATTAGATGATCTTAAGGTCCTTTCCAACCTTAACTATTCTATGATTCTAAGCTCATGAAAACAGTTATTTCACATTTCTGGAACACACAGGGATCAGGCCTGATCATGCAGACCACATGTTACAACTTTTGCTTCCGTATCAGAAGGTAACCATGTTATCAAGAAAAAAAAAAAAAGAGATTTTCAGTTTCTTGAGAAGATTTAAGAATTGGAGATTAGGAAATTTTAAGAAATATTGCAGCATTTTCCTCCCCAACCTATACAGGCTTTACCCAAATCACTGTTTCTTGATGACAAGATCTGCTGCTCAGCTTATTACTTCTACCTTAATCTAGATTTCACTCCATTTCATTACATTCACAGAAGTTAATTTCAGTCATGATCACAATTTGCAGACAAATCTAGACTGACAACTGAACTGCCACATTTAATAACCAAAAATTCAGTTTCTGCATGTTCAGTGACCTAAGATTCTTGAGATTCATCAGACAAAACTACAGAAAATGTGAAGAAAGGCCAATTATTGATGTTTCTTAGACACTAATGCCCTTAAAAAAAAAAAAAAAAAAAGAAAAAAAAACCTGAATTACTACTGTCAGAGCTACTCTAACAGCTGATCATATAGGACGGGCCTTCGTTCTTCACTACAGCTCTCAACTACAGCTATGCCAGGTTGATGTACACCACTTCTGGCCACAGCTAGGATCAAGATCTTCCTTGTCTTACCAGTAACCAACTTTTCTTTTTTTTTCCCTCCCTAAAAAGGACAATTGGAAAAAGCTACACTCTTGATTCTTGATGTTGACGGCTAAAACATGTAAGATCAAGTAACAGAAGAGAAACCTGATGAAAAACAAGAACAAAATAGATAAACATGTAAAAATAGTAGACATTGTAATTACAGATATTACACATCCACCTCATAAGGGATCTGATTTACAGAAAATAAGAGTGAACTAAATGCAATGCCATTTTCAAAGCAGAACGTTTTTTGCTTGCAAGTCTACAAATCACCTTCTTAATGGCAGTGGAAGAACACCAGCCCTGCACTGCACAAACAGTGAAACTGGAACTCACTGAGCTAAGAAATAAGAAACAACAAGGCTGATGATACAAGTCAACATGGGAAAGCGGGACAATAAGAGGGCTTTCACGACAGGTGTGTCTTTGTAAACCAAAGCTTACCCCTTTTTTTTCTTTCTTGAAGAAATTCTACTCTCAACACAACTTATACTTCAAGAGTTACCAGCCTAGAAGTGACTACGTTCCTAAAAGAAACAACCACAGTAAGTTTCGTGTAGAAGATAAAGCTCTACAGTAGAAATAAACTTAAGACACTGGTCCTCACATCACGAAAAGGTAAGTCAGCTTGAACAGAAATCTTAGATACAAATTCCTACTGTAGCATTTAGGAACTGGAGGAAGAACCCTGAAGTTCACTGTCTTATGTACCATCATTAACTAGCATGAAAAAAGACCCAAAAGCTACAATGCATGCCTCTGTGTGTATACCCAGCAGGGTAAAGAAAAAACATCCTAAAGGACAAGGCCAATCTGAACACAAAGCACAGGCACCAGCTGACCTCGCCGCCAGCTTCACTGCTCTGTCCCCGAGATCCCATATCTTCATTTCATCACTGTCTCATTCTCTTTAGACTGCTTTTGCTACAGGTGTACCCAGGAAAGTTACGTATTCCCAGGTACATTTTGTTCACACATTGTTAATGAAACCTGTACACGTGCCCAGACCTTCAGAAGGTAATCTTATAAACAAATTAATGTAACGTGTAAAACATAATTAGTCCTGTTGCCTCCTTCGTGCTTTCGAGACCAGCACATTGCCGACATCTCTGCAGCTGGGCCAGATACAGAGTTCAACAAAGGTAAAGGTTCAACAAGATTAAAGGAGGAAAACAAAAAACAAAACAACTCCTCCATGGTGCTCCCACTTATTCACAAGGCTGTTGTTCTCTCCAAAGAGCCTCAGCTGGCAGCGCTTGAGCTCCTGCTCCCTTGCCACAAGATGAATGTCTCAGCGCAGGGCACAAGGCTGAGCCAGCTCTGCCCAGCACGGGGCTGCAAGCCAGCTCCAGCTTGGCCATTCAAAGCCTTCCTCTCGTGAGGAGGCTGGTAGCTTTTCCTGTTTCTGAGATTAGCTTGTCCTCAATAGCACAACTGTTTCAGGTCTGGAAGGTGCTTGTGGCTGCTTTGCAAAGGTACAGCCTCATTTAAAGCCCCCCAAGCACTTTGTGGCTCAGAAGGATTTCTTTGATTAGGCAACACTACAGCAATTGGCAGTAGTGCTCCGGGACTTTCATTTGGGGCCAGCAATAAAAATCTCCTACAGGCTTTTAGATCTATAGTGGGTGGCTGTATTCGGTCACATTAGAAACCTATTACTTCTTCTGTTGACTGTATCTCTTAGGTATGAAAGCTATTATGAAAAGAGTACCCTGCCGGTCACTTATGTCACATTAATGGTTTTTCCAATTTTTGTGTCAAGGCCTTCCCTCTACCTCCAACCTAAAAGCTCAGTCTTTCTCTAGAGCATTAATGAGCAAGCTGACAAATGGCACACACTGTCAATGCCAGATGTTTGGAAGGATTTTTGCCCTCTGTCCATGATGACATTCAAGGGATATTTTTTTTTTTTTTTTTTTTTCAAAAAAAAGAAAAGAAAAGAAAAACAAACAAAAAAATCCTTTTGCTTCTTGGACAATAATAAAAAAAAAAAAAATCCCGGTTTTGCAGTTCCTAAATACTTCACAGCTAGTCCAGCCATGTTATAATCCAAGAGGCTGCTCTCTACTTACAGTTACCTAGGAGCCAACACCTTCTCTGAACAGAAGCCATGCAATTCTCCCAGCATCACTAGGAATAGGGGTGAGAGGACAAGGACACTCGGAAAACATGTTAGAATTCAGTTAGAATTTACTGCAGAGTAAATCTCTTTCTGTTACATCAGAATTCTTTCTCCTTCCTTTGCACCTCTCTGCCCAGCTATAGGCAACAGTTTTTTATATAAAACACCCACAGAGGCAAGATAACATAATTTTACTTGTAGAGCACATTTCAGGTGAATTCATTCCAATAACAGCACAAAAGAATAGCTCCTGCTTCCTGTCACTCATACAGCTGTCTGAAGACAGAAGGCACATGTTGAGGCTCTTGATGTTAAAACCTACCTTATACTAAAACCATTAGCAACAGCCCAGACGGCCATTTGATTAAAAACACAAGCACCCAACAGTTCTACTACTTATGGATAAAGACCATTTGCCCTGTGGATATTCTTGCAGAAATGTGTACACGAAAGCTCATACATGTAACTAATATCATGAATTCCTTACTTTGTTTTTGGGTTGTTTTTTTTTTTTAATAGAAATCAAAATGAATGCTAAATCCACTTCTTGCCCTCTGACTGTTGAAAAACCACTCTCTGCCACCTGAACATCTCCTGTGGATTAAATGAAGATGATTTTGCTTTACTGAAGACAATGCTTCCTCCCAGGGACCATGTGCTCGTACTCACTGGCAATCCTGACTCGAGACCAGTGGCTGCTGGGAGCCTTCAGCAAAAAAAACAGCATGTCAGAAGCCTTTCCTTCCACGGTAACTCACCATCACACATCACAGGCTCACCATCAGTTATCACAAATAGTTTACTAATCTTTCATAGCAGGTTATCCTTTTCATAAGTGTCCTGTTATATTGCCGTAAGTGTCTAAGTCCTTAAAATTTCTGCTTCTTTCAGTTCAACAGCATAGACAAGTTGTGGAAGTAGTAGTGTTTTTTGTTACATATTACATAAATAATGACATATATACAAAAATATTAATGAAATGCCTCTGTAAGTAAAATGCATAAGTTTTAAAAAGACTGCTTATATTTTAAATGCAGATACTTTGCCAAGTCATCTTGGCATTCTCAAGCTTATTCCCATAGGGTAAAAGAGTTATCACCTATCTGGGGAACATAGTTATTTTTTATAGAATCCTAGAATGGTTTGGGTTGGAAGGGACCTTAAAGATCATCTAGTTCAAATCCTTTTCCACAGCAGGGACATCTTCCACTAGAACAGGTTGCTCAAAGCCCCATCCAACTTCACCTTGAACACTTCCACGGATGGGGTACCCATAGCCTCTCTGGGCAACCTGTTCAGTGTCTCACCACCCTCATAGTGAAGAAATATTTTTAATGATAGAAAGGTTGGTTTACTACTCAAAAAATGCATTGTAAAAAATACAGTTTCAGTTACTCTAAAAACTTCCATGAATCCAAATCAAGCTGTCTAAAGGCCTTCACCATTATTCCCCTCCTCTGTTGCTCCTCCTTCTCTTTGTACCCTCCCTCAACAAAGCATGATCCCAAAACCAAACAAAACAAACCAAAACCCAAACAAAAAGAGGAATGGGGGTGGAGTAACCCAAAAAAATAAACAGATAACTATTTATTGAATTTCTGCTTGAAACATGTTAGAGAACAGACATGCATTTGGAGTTCTTAAATAACTGCCTTGGCCACTGCACTATACTGTGCCTGGAGGAAGGTTCTGTTGTTTCCAAAGCATGAAACGCTTGAAATATTCACAGTCTAGAATATTAAAAATAAAAAAAAAAATAAAAAAAAATCTGGCTTTAAATGGCATAAAAATCAGATTTTTCAGTTCACCTGCTAAACCAAAAGAATTCTTGCATAGCTGTTACTACGGGAAGGAAAGCTCACTGCATTACTGGTGTTAGCTAATCTAACATTTTATTTCCTTCAGGTTTTAGTTGCAGATAACACTTTCTTTTCCTAAAAACAAGATCAAAACCACATTTAATAATTTTCTATTATCTGTTTCACATAACATAACTGTACCATAATCTGCTTGCAAATAGGTGTTTGTGCTACTTACGAGATGCCAGCTACACATGTAGAGGTGATCCACGAAGACTTTGAAATTAAATAAACCACACAGACTACAAGAGGAGACAAGTGAAAGACTAGACTGAATACTTACTACAGTGAATCATAGGCAACTGATTCTTTCTTATGAATAAGCAAATAACCTGAATGTTCTTTAAATGTTTGGTATTGTAAAAAGCTGGAAGAGTTGCAGCTCTAATAATATCTGTAGGAGGATAAATAACTTAAAATCTGAGTTTGCAATGGAAGCCCCTGTTTAAACAGCTATCAACAGATCACATTACTTTTTGTAAGCCTGAAATCATCTTTCTACAGTTCTTAGTCAATGCATTAATGAACTAGATTATGTCCAAGCACTGAACTAGGCACAAAATTCAATCATATCTTTGTTTCATTCTCAAAAAAACCTTTCTCCTGCAATTGCTTTGTACAAATTTGCAGAGCTTTGTACGTTAGTGACAAGCTCACTGAGCAGCTCTGTCTCCTCCACAGAGTAAAATCTCACCTTACCACAGACATCTGACAACCCTAAAGAGGCCAAACCACCATTAAGGCTACGAAGAAAAGACAACTCATCCTTTTTACTCAAACAAAACTCTGAGTAATTATGCGCTTTTTATTGAATTAACTAGATAGCCAAGATCAGTGACTTAATAAATTAATGCAGGTCATCTTAAAATGGCCCTGTTAAAATGTATAACCCTTTTACATCATAAAAAAAAAAAATAAAACATCTGATGCAATACCATCTCAATAAATCTTGCATGATTTGAATAGAAAATATGCTAGCAAATTGTTACACTAGAGTGCAACTACACAGCTGTATACAAGGTATGACAAGCTGAATGCAGCAAGATTTACTTTCAACCATTATTCATACACTGAATACCTCAAGTCAGTTTTACAGCTATCTCCTTCTGCAAGGATGTGCTGTAGGCCTGAGGCTCCAGTGGCTTTGCAAACGGATAACTGTTTGCAGCATCAAATATTTACTGTCAAGTACTTGCTCAGAGAAGGCGATGGGGAATGAGAAGATGGAAAAAAAAACCAACCAAAACAACAAAACCAAAACCAAACCCCAATAAACACACTAAGATGAAAAATCAAGCGCTGGAAGGAACTAACCACATGCTGACAGGTAGCAAGAGTGGAAAAACTTATCCAGGAGCCAGGTCTCAAACTTGGCTCTGAGTCCCAAACCAAAAGCATGAACAACTCCGTGCATATAGGATGCAATTCAAGCCTCGGGGGGGGAAAAAAATAACAGCCAGGAAGAAATATTATTTTGATAAAGCAAAAGTACTATTTTGATCCTTGCAAACTGAATACAATGCACTGGGACATGTATACACATACAGAAAAACATAGACTAAATCAGCCACAAGCCAGGCACATCCTGCTCCTTTCCACGTTCATTTCTCTCCCCCTTTACAAACACCCAGACAAAGAATAGCAAGATGTAATGGAAAAATAAGTACATTTCTAAAAGCAGCTATCACACAAAACAAGATATCAAAGAAAGTTCCACAGCTTGTAAAGGTGCTCCAATGGAAAATTATTTGTAAATCACAAGAACTACATTTCTCAATGTAGTAGGCTTAAATATTGGGCACCAGTTCTACTCACCTCCTGATGGCAACAAACCACTTCTTAAAAAGAAGTATTTAATTATTTGATCATTCTGACTGAACTCTTAGGGAAGTTGGGAGGGTTAATGTAGAAATCATTCATGAAAGATTGAGCTTATGAGTAAAAGCTGTTTCACTAGAGATGATATTCATTTACCACATAGTTTTGCAACTTCGAATAGGTGGTAAAATAGGCTGGGATTATGCACTGAGCACTCCATTTTTTCTGAACTGAAATAAACACGCAGTACTTGGAAGTCGTGAGGCTTCGTTCACTCCCACGAGGGGCTTAAGCAAAGACCTCTCAGCTCTGAGGCTTACAGGGGGAGAACAGCTTTTTGCTCCATCTAATGGTGAAAGGGAATAAGCATGTCTATTAACTTATCTACCTGGCAAAGTCAGCCCAGGACAACTCGTGCACATTTTTTATGTTGTGTGGGATCACGCTTCGGCTGTGTGTTGATAAAGCATAGCATAGACACAGAGAGCTGCAGAGGAAGAAGAGGCAGCTTCAGGCAGGTTCCTGGAGAAGGCAGGTAACAGAAAAGGCTGGTAGCTGCCACTGACATCAGCTCCCAAAACAGGAGCTGTGGTTTGTTCCCATGCCTGTCTCTGCTTTCTTCCCCAAGCCTCCAGACCCCGTGAGGGATGTTGGCTGCATGTATTGGCCCTCTTGCCATAGGAAGCTGATGTGGTGAGGGTAGGAGAGCTGGGGCAGAGCCAGCAGGACAACTTCACACAACAGCTCTGGGCAGCAAAAGACTGACCACCTCCCACTGATGAGTGAGGTGTGATTTGGCAGCACAGCCCTCTCCCTAAACCAGTTCATCCCCATGCCCCTGACACCTTCTTGAGTCTGCCACCAAAATACATGGATGGGGGAAGAGCACACTACACAGCTGGCCTTCACCCACTATTTAATGTTTTGCTAAGCGGATGTTATGCTGACCAAAGGTCCACGCTGTTTTTCCACTGCCCCAGTCTGGCTCTTGAGATACCTAATGACTCCAAGGCAAGAGGCTCACACAGCAACACAGCATTCTTTTGGGCTGAGGAAGGACCCACAGGTATAGGCAAACTGAATGATGTATAGCTTGTTCTCACACAATGGGTGCTATGCTGAGCATTGTTAGAGACAAAACAAGGTGGTTTTGCTCTTCACCAGGCAATCAGACCACAGAGGGAAGGGCATTGTCACACATACACCTCCATGTCCACACTCCAAGTACAACTGAGTAAGGAGAACAGTTCACATTGAATGTGCCTGGTGCTTACTTTATGATGACCTTGCTCACATTTCCTTCTCAATTCATACACTCCTGAACAGACAGTAAGAATACCTGGCTTGTCCTTTATGAGAAATTTGTTTATTTGTAAGTACTAAATCTCGGTACAGAGATGTTTGGGGGTTTTTCTATATGTGGATGATCAAGGGCAAAGACTTGTAAAAAGAAATAATTCCAAGTACTGAACTTATATCACTTTAAACAAGCTCAATTTTCAGAAACTAAGGAGCAGCTGTTCCCTCTCAAAAATCAGATCTTAATGCAAGTTGGGCACTCAAAATTCTCTAGTCAGCTTAAAATCTTTATTTTAGAAGCAAGGGGAGATTTCAGTAGATGTGAAATGGTAGGGGAAAAGAAAAGAAAAAAAAAGGCAAACAACAGCAGAAATCTTTTCTGATCTGAAACAAGACAAGGTGCGGAGTTTTACCCAACACGCTTCCTTTCAAGCCCAGTAACACAGCACAAGTCAATTCAGCTATCTCCTAAAGATAACTGCATCTGTATGTCAAGATGGTCTGACTGCTCTGCAGGTACAGAAGGTTTATTTTATTCTAATTCCCCATAATATCTGGCAACTTCATGATCTGTTCATCTTCTGGCAATTAATATCTAAATTCTATCTACTTTTGCAAAATGCTTAGTAACTGCACTATTAAAAATACTTGAAACTTTATCTCAGCTCAGCAAATTCTACTTGGATTTTCTGTGAAATTATACATAGATATTTTACATGTATCTATATATCAAAAAAAGTTTACTGCCCTATTTCTGATACACATTCCAAAAAGCAGTCAAGGCAGCATATGTAAATATTAGCTTCATACAAACAAAAACAGTAACAAGTTATCTGAAAGTTTTCTCCTGATATAGCTTATGCAAGTTTGTAGGAGCTAAACAAAATCATACTTCACTTTTGTCTTTAGGAATATACATGAAGTAAACAAGACAAAAACTGTCACATGAGAGCCTCATGTTATTTTTAATGAAAGCATTAGTGATCTGCCTTTTATATAGCTCACTTCTGGCAGTGAATGTACTCATCCCCTTATTCCTCCAACTTCAGACGTAACAGTACTTAAAAGGGGTCTATAAGAAAGATGGAGAGAGACTTTATAGCAGGTCCTGTTGTGATGGGACAAGGGGTAATGGTTTTAAACTAAAAGAGGGGAAATTCAGTCTGGACATGAGGAAAAACTTCTTTACAATGAGGATGGTAAAATACTGGCACAGGTTGTCCAGACAGATGGTGGATGCACCATCCCTGGAGACATCCAAGGCCAGGCTGGATGCAATTCTGAGCAACCTGGTTTAGTTGAAGATGTTCCTGCTCATTAAGGAGGGGTTGAAGTAAATTACTTTTGAAGGTACATTCCAACACAAACTGTTCCATGATTCTAATCTCTGATTCTATGTAATACTTCACATAAGACAGAATGATTCATTTTTTATTTCATGCACACATGCCATAGAAGAGAATAATTTCTACTGATCTATCTACATTAGTTGCATGAACCAGGATTTTCCTTTTCCTATGGTTTTGCACCAATACTTACTGGGGATTATAATACTTATTGTTAGCATTCCCTTACGAAATTACGACATCCAACTTTTCATTTATACTCAGGAAAAACACAACAAAAGCTGATCGATCACTGTCATCTTGCAATAATCAGTGTCGATAAACTTCATATTGGCCTTTTTTTTTTTTTTTACAGAAATGTAGAAAAAAATTTAATAAATTCTCTAACTTCACTATTCATATAGAAACGTGACAGCATAGCAGCACAACAAAAGCCCCACTATATGAGACTTTTTTAATGATGTTCCCAACACTACAGAAACAAAGTTACTCCGAAGTATCAGATATATATAATTAGTACCTTGGCATCAGTTTGAATAGCTAAAAAAAAATACAAAATAGATCCAAATATCTATTATCAAACAGGAGTCAAGACAGAAAGCTACTTAGGCACAAGAAAAAATATCCTCCACTGCCACACCATAATGCAAGTACCAGGAAGAAAGTCTATATTCAGAGGCCAAATGTTTCAGGATTTATCTCTAGATAACCAGACTAAATTTCTTCTCATAGTAAATTAATCACTATGTCTTTTGACCAATACATTACAGGAACTGTAAGAAGAGCAATGCCATCTGTCTAAAGGTGCATCAATGAGAAAATTAAATTGGCTATTTATTACTAAACTTCTGATGTTATTCATATAAAAAAGAATCAATACAGTCAGAAGTGAGGTGATGCATTTCCTCAGAGAAACATGCCACACAGCCTTTTGTAATTTAATGGGCAGCCAGTTAGCAGGAGAGCATTACTGAGGTCAAAGAATTCACATTTTCACACAGATGCATATACAAGAAACAGCTAACACACCTCAGACACAGACAGGTAAGGCATTCCAACTTCTAAGCTTGTCAAAAGCAAGAACAATTTGCTAGGGCCAAGCTTTGAAAGCTCTTGAATGTATTTCTTACCATATAATGCAGCTGCATCACGTAGAGCTAAAATGTGCACAAAATTTAAGTTTTAGAATAGAAGGTGGTAAAAAGTGAAGAACATCTTACTTACAGTAAAATGCTCCAAGTATTGATTGCAAATGAAATGGGAAGGAAGTTAAAAAAAATACTACCAGCTTTGCAAGAGCATTTTGAAGTAAAGATTTGGTTCCCCTCAGCTAAGAAACAAAGGTATCTTCTTTACACAATCCTTTCATTGAGATGTATCTGGCTTGATTTGGACATTCTCTAGCTCATCTTTAATTCACTTTCTCAAGTTCTCCTTACTACTGCCTTCAGTAGTGAAGGCTTCCTCTAGCAAACAAGCTTTCTAGTGTTAACTTTTGTTGTTACACTCCCATTATCACATATATCCGAATCAACATTAGTTTAGTAATTCATTTCTTTTAAATGGCCTCTCCTGTTTTGCCTTTCCTTGGGTATATGAGTGCTCTTACACTCATAGACTTTCAGCACTTGAACTTGTTTTTTTTTTTTAAGAGTTCAAATTTCATTATTTGCTTCAAATATTTACTTGAGTTTCATTGTTCAAAAAAATTATTCAATTTTCATTTCTCTTCTTCCACACTTAATATATTCACCATATTCTCATCCACATTTATGAAACACTCCCTTTTAGAGTTTCATTAACATATTCTCAACATTTTAACTGCACTTAGAGGTTGGTGTTAAGCAAGAAATTCAGTTAAACAGTATATTTCTTAATTCAAAGTTTCTCATTAAAAGAATTTTAGCTGATTGTTTCCCAAATTTCATTCTCATCTTTTTTCTCCTGCTTGTTCCTTTAAAACATAAGACAAAAATGGTATAAGGAATACAAGTATATGAGCCTCCGCTCTTAACTGTGATGTATACACCTACATTTTTTTAATGAGTTTCATGATCCTGAATAATAGAAGTAACAAAACCTGAGGGATTGTAACTCAGTAAAAGCATGGGTAAAAGAAGCCTTGATGGAGGAAGCATACGGTGAAAAATACTGCATTACACAACATCAAAACAAATGTCTCATTGTATATATACTAGTGATAACATATACAATATAAAACTTATTTAAATCTTGAGTTAAACTACAACTGATTATTCAATTTATCAGTTAAAAGCAGTACATCATATACATTGGTCTTATCAGATGACTTACTGTCTAAAAAGGTTAGTTCCTTATTCTGCTCTTGGAGAAGTGGTCAACCTTAAGACAATGTTTTAACATTTCACTTCAACGTTTCAGTTGTAACACTGATTTTTTTTTTTTTTTTTTTTTTTTTAACAGGTTCCTCACTGCTTCTCCTGCTTTTCCATTTCCAAAAGCACATTTCTTTCCATCGTGTTCATCATTCTCTGTTTTGTTTGTAAGGAAGACGGGGAAAGGACAAAGCAAAGAACTTACATAAAGAGAAAATTGCATAACTATGAAGTTCTGCACTTGGCTTCAGGGAGATGTAAATTACAGTTCAGTAATTTCAAACATGTATTCCAAACAGCATATTGTGATAGACTGTTTCCAGTCCTCACCGGCTGCCATTCAGAGGGAAAAACTGTGAACCACAGCTTGAGAGGAACCTGCTACCAGTTTCCTAGAGTTTGTGAGGTCTACAGATAAGCCCGCTGGTGACACTTGCCTTCTCCAAAATGCACCACTGCCCAGACTGAAAAGCCACCCTCTCACTGCCCTGTAGGGGCACACAAACTCCTGCCACACCAAGAGCCAGTTTATCATAGCAGTTAGGTTGCCCGCCTTTGATTTAAGTGAACTCATCTTCAGCACTGTAGTAGGTAAGCATGGTCACATTCCTATGTCTCCTTAGCTAATGGGTGATAATTTCTGAGAAAGGCATTAACTGAAAGGAGCTTGAATTATCTGCTGTCAATTTTTAACCACGCCTATAAAAATCAAAAACCGAGACAAAGAATTCAAATGGTGTGCTTAAAAATGCTTTCACTTACATTAATAAAATTAAATCATTGTCTACTTAGAATAGGATTGGTATCCTGCACCTCTGTCACACATCTACAAAGCTGTTTTTTAGCACTCAGACCACAGAAACCATTGGAGAAAGACAATTGTCTTTCTGATAAATTATTTTTGGAAGATTTAATGGTATTGCAGGCTCTTCTGCCTCACTAACCCAAAGTTTATAAAGAGATTTGAGGCAAATAATATTTTCTTTCCTCTAAAAATCTCCTCCCACAAACACATAAGTAATCAAAAAGTCATCCTGGCTCCTCTCCTTCCCCATCACCACTCAAAAAAAGCAAGCCAAAACACAGCCTCTCCTGTACCTACACAACCCTGCGAGCCTTCCTGCACTGTGGCAGCATAACCAATTTCGTCAGATGAACTCAAGAAGAATTTGCAAATTGGGGAAAAACAAACAAACAAACACGCACAACCTTCCTGACACCCAGAAATAATATATGAAGTTTACAGAAGTCCAGCAGACCCTAGAGAGAAGTCACCATGCCCATGCCTGGATTGCCCACCTTGGCATATCACTTAAAATTGCCCCAGAGTCACATTCCCTGCTCTTTTGCTGCTCCACACAAATTTTAAAACTCTGTATTCCCTAACTCTTCCTTACTGGATGCAATTTCTAGAATGATTCCAATTAAATTTCCCTCCAACATAATTGGAACACGTACCATTACCAGGAAACAAGCTTGTCAGGTTGTAAAGAACTGCCAGAGCTGACCTATCAGCCCCAAATTAGCAATTTCTCCACATGGCTTTTACTAACAAACTTTGAATCATTATGCATTTCAGTCTGTACTTACTCTCCTCCCAGAAACATTCCTTACAAACTCAACCCACAGGTCTAAGATGAAAATCTTCCCTCACCCCTCCACAACTGAAATAATTTAAGACAGCCTTCACTACATGTATTTGGCACCTTTCTTCCCCCTCTGGACCTACAAAAACATAATAAATATTATGTTCTAATACTGTGTGCATATTATACGTAAAGCCTGAGCTTTAGAGGTCCAGTACCTGAGAAATAAGAATATAAACACTGTTCCTTTAAACACAATTCTAAGACCAGAATTTATAAACAGTTGGCTAAAAGAACCTTCTGTGAACGTTTATGAATTATACCTCATTGCATGGACCAGGACTTCTTGCTCTCAAATGGAAGGGTTTTTTTCATCCACCAGGTATGATAAGACAAAAGTTTAAAACAAAACAACAACAAAACCACAAAGAAACTCACACCACAACCAAAAAAAATACAGGGTGACAGAAACTTTCATACTTATCATAGGGTGGGAAGAGGACCCATGGAGTAAAAATCATTCTGAGACAATAGCAAACCTTTCTCATTCCCTGGGCTTTTCCAGTGTACTTAAGAATGACCCAAATCCAGAGCCTACATCTCTGCAAGCTGCAGCTGAATCCTGAGGCAGTCTTTCACATAAATCAAATGCTAAATTTGGTAACACATCTCAATATGCTTAATGGTGGGGCCAAGTGAAAAAAAAGAATAAAGAAAATGAAAACTAGCAAGCCAAATGTTTCTTATGGCTTTCATTTCATACTAATATTCACTCATGCTTCCAGCTTCTTAATATTCATGTGCTGCTGCACGTTGACAATGCATTACTTCCTTAACATTCCAAATGTTAGGGAACAGCACAAAATACATGAGTATGCAAGCTGAGCTGTAGGTGCAAATGAAACCAACGGCATCCCGAAGACAGGTATGGCCAAAGTTGCTACACCAAGGGAAAAGAAATGAGGTTTAACTGAATGAAACGTGTTTTCCTATTGTACCTCTTTCCTGCAGGCAGGGGCACTTAAGGGAGAGTGACACAACTTAAACATCTACCTCCTGTACAATAAACCATTGCAGTAGGCAGCATCAATCCAAATGAAAGCATCTAAGTGACTCCCACTACTAAAGCAATTAGTAGTGAAGTATGAATGTGGAGTATAATTACATGTAAACTGTAAAGCAAGTAAAAAAATATAAATGTGAGAAGCAAAAGATATATGAAACTTCTCCAGTCATTTTGTATCTATTGCTTTAAGTGTAGGAAGGTAACATTTTTTCAAACACAACACAACTAGGAAATTAATGGCAGTAACTTACAAACTAGCAATTATAAAAAAGTGATGAATTGTATCAGTAACAAATCTATAGGAATTACTGTAAAAATTTCTAAATTCTTTTTTAAAAAGCATAAGAAGAAACAGTATTCTGGATTTAATATAATTCTGTACCCTAAGAGTGATGATTATCCACAGGGATGCTGAATGAAAAGAAGAAAATAACTCTAAAACCTAGAAAGCATTTCTACTAAGGCTTAAAAAAAAAAAAAAAAAAAAAGGGAAATTGTCAAATAGCAACTACTGCAATAAAGCAGAACTCTATAACACAATGAAAACCCTAAGTGATTTAATAGTCAAAGGAAAGAACAGAAGGCATCCTTCTTCCCTGTTTTCCTCTCTCCCTCCTCCATCTGCCCTTAAACAATAGCAGGGTCTCCCCTGCGAGAAGGACATGCGGGTTTGAATCCATTTGTGCTGGAGGAGAGCTGAAACCCTAGTGTCCCAGTTAGCCCGCTGTCATGCAATTACAAAAAACCATCCTTCACACTTTTTTAAAAGACCAAACCACACAACCAGTGTACTTACGTCCAAAAAAAGGTCTCTAATAACTAACTGCCAGTCAAGGTGTTGGCCCTCCGCTCTTTAGAGCTGCATCAAGCATAGTTCCTCCTTCATCCATCTCCCATGAAGAATGGGCAGCAAACACATCCCTGGCATCACCCATCTTCCTAATAGCTCCAGACAGCTCCTCTGGGAACACCAAACTACCCTTCACAAGGACTGAACCCCAGGGGTCATACTAGCACAGCTTTGCCCTGAATCAACCTGCCAAGTCCAACTTCTTAGGGACTGTATCATGAAATTAGGCACTGAAAGTAAGTTACAGACCCCACTTAAGTGGGGTTAAACACTTGTGGGATGTTAAACATCTCACTTTGCTCTTGTCTGCACTTACATGCGTTTGTTCTGCAACCACAATAGGAGTGATAAAGTAACTTTCAGCACAGAAAGGAAAGGCAAATATTTTTCCCCAAGTCTCCCAATTTCAGATACACTCAAATACTTAAGAAAGCAAAATATTTCTTAATTGGCCAGCATGAAAAGCAGAGACCTAGTGTTTTCCTACATTAATATTAAATGGTTAAATACATTATTAAGTATGAAATCAAAACTACATACATATGCTAGTTAAAGTCTCTGGATATGGAGGCTCCACATACATAAGCCCAGGTCTGCAAAATACAGGCCCCAGAGAAGTCAATGGGAATTTTGCTCTGAGCATTACTGGAATGAGGATTTCCTCAGTAATCTTAGTTTAGGGACAGCTGTTTCAGATATTATTAAATTTTAAAATAATTATTTACATTAATAAATCCAAATATATGACTAGCAGCATTAAATGTATGTATGTATACAGGAAGTCCACAGCTAAAAATGGTGAATGTAATACAAAATGTGAGAGGAAAGTTGACACAATATATCTGGCATTTTCAAAGACAAATGATTTATCTTCTCATTATCTTGATTTAAAAAAAAAAAAAAAAAATCGTTTAAAAAATAATAAAATTATTACAAAAAAACCCCAACTTTATTTAACATAAAATAGCAACTAAGAAGGACCCACTGAGGACAGTTCTTGGCCCTTTGCCATTTAGCAGAATAACAGAGACCCTGAAGACAAACAGTTGCTGCTGATACAAGCCACAACTGGCAGAGGGACCAGTGAAATAACAACGTTTATAGCTGGACATAAAACATTCTAACCTATTCTGTAGAACTCTACTCATGTTCTGAAAAGGGACATCTCAAAAAAATTCCTAGTGAGCTAGTACGTGAATCTGAACTCCTAGGCTGATGACACAGAAATGAAAAGGCATAAAGCAATCCTTTGTTAAATCAACAGGAAAACAGTGAGAGTATTGATTTTAGTATGTTGCATTGCACTGGGGAGGTGGATGTTAACAGTGTATGTACAGTTCTTCTTTCAAACCTTTTTATAAAAATACCACCAAAACAATTCATATAGATACAGTAATAACAAAGGGCTAGAGAAAGTGCTTTACAGCAAGAGTTAAAAAGCTGCCTGATTAGTTTAGAACAAGCGAATTGAAAGGTGACTTCATTAGAGAGTATAAACATCTCACTAAGAATAAAGTATTGGAGCTCTGAAGCAGAAACCAGAAGCAATGCCTGGAAACTGAAGCCAGACAAGTTCATATTACAAATAGAGTTTAATTACATTTTTCAGCAATGAGGATCATTAACTACTGATGAAGTTAAGAGTGAAATGTGGCTTCTTTGTCCTTCCATGTCTGCAATGAAGACCAGACACTTCTAGAAGCTGCACTCTATGGCAAGTACAAGCTTAATACCAGGCTAGCTGCATAAAGTCAGAAAAATCCTATATTATGGGTTAGATAGTTTAGTTATTAGAGTTTAACCCATATGATGTAATGTTCCTGCAAGACCTTAAAACTGCTAGGGCATATGAATCAATGCCAAGATAAATAAATTAGCAGTAATAAACCACATTGGATCATACAGCACAATTACAAACAGATATCCCATTTTCGGTAAGTCACCCAGCCTTTCTACGCAGGACCAAGGTATCTCCATCTTTTAACAACAATGTATTTCCCTGATATGATCTCATTTCATGTAATAAAAAGGCTTTCCTTTTCATGTGTATCTTAAAATGCATATTTAACCTTTTTCAGTACTTCTACTACTTCGTAGCTGTGACAAATGTCATCTAGACATTAATACAGCATTACTGAAAATTAATGCTATATTCAAACTAAAAAAATTCAATGAATGCTCATTATTATAAATACTTCAAAATGTTACTTCTGGCTGGCAAAGCTCATTAAAGGTTTGAAATAATTATCTTGATAAAAGAAGAAACATTGATTACATAATTTGCACTCATTTTGTCATTTCTGTCCTTTTTATTTTATCGCTTTCTCTTCTGCTGCATAGTAGTTTGACACTGCTGACTCACGGGCGGCAAGTATATTCCCAGACTGAATGTAAATGCATCTTATGCCCCTAAATTGGCATTTCCCAGCCATTCATCTCCTCCTTAACACCACCTGTCCTCCATGGGTGCATCTGGAAAGAGATTAAGTGAAGAAAGAGAACTGACCTCTGAAATAGAATTGTTTCTTGATTGTTTTGAAGGAAACCAATCCATTAGGTAAAGAGCTGCTCCTTCATCACACAGAAGTAGAAACAGCACAAAAATTATCCCAGTTTGGAGAGCATCAATGCCAAAATACAAGCAAGTATCAGGCAGCAGGACTTACTAGCCTGCAAAATTTTAATGCAAATAAAGAACTGGGAACTTCAGAGTATCATATATTCATATAAAATTTGGACTTACAGAAGGTATGGATTCTTCAGGAATGCAAGTACTAATCTGAAAAATATAAAAGATAAAAATAATATAAAAGCACAGAGGAGGACATGAAGAGGTGAGGCAGCTCAAGTCCTGTTCCAAGGCAATCCAGACAGAGACTTTTCCAATCTATTCCTCAGTCTTCAGGCAGCCTATTCCAGCGCTCACTGTTATTGCTCATAAAAGTCCTCTGTCTTTGTTTATTTCCTGCTTGTCCCCCCCCTTTTTTGTTTAATATCTAACCCACATTCTTTTAGTTGCATTTTAAGCTTACTGTCCTGTGCACTATGAAGAGGAAGCACATTATGGCCTCTCTCTTGTCATCTGCTTCCCATCAGTAAATAAGCACAATTTGCTCACACTTCTTCAAAGGCCACTTTTCTTAGATGTCTTATTATCTGTTTCTTTTCCTAAACCGACTGGTCTACATCTTTCTTGAATCCCAGTGCCTTGCCCACAGCAGTATATGGGGCTGCAACACTGTCATGTTTTCATGAACAGACTGCACTTAACTGGAGTACATCCTCACTCAACCTGCACAAAAATCAGAGGTTGAGAAAGCAGTGAGAAACAGAAAAGGGAGCACATTACAGGAGATCAGCAACACCAAGATTTTAGGGAAAAAGTAATATGGTTCTCAACTACATGAAGGATTTTATATCAATGTTTTAGTCTACAGAGTTACTTTTGCCTCGTCATAAATATTAATTTATTTGTACAGCATAGTAAAAAGGGGGTTGTGATTCTACCTGAGGCTTACAGCATAACAAATTATATCAATGAGGAAGACTCCATAAATCCATTATAAATCAGGAAGAAAGCACAAATCATATACATATGCATACATGCACAGCAAATATTTGGCTAATTTCAAGACTTCTTAAAACATACATTTTTTCTGATATTTTAACAAACAATAAAACATTTTGCCTCTTAGAAAAGTTTGAAGCAAAGTCTTAATGAATAACCGGATGGCCCTTTAAAATACTTCAGTGTAATCTAACGTACCATTGCTCTACATGATGTCTTCCACCTGGTCTGTTTTGGTATCTTTCCTTCCTGACTTAGACAGCTATATTCCAGCAATACTGGCTTCAAATTTGCCTAAGCAAATATTTTACAAACTCAGGATAAAATTACCTATTTTTGTCACTAATATTCTTACAAGGGAGACAGGAGAGTGTGCAACCTTAAGCAGCAAAGCAGTTTCAAAACTGCTACTGATGTAGTTGTGGAAAGAAGTCTGTCTCCCATTGAATTTTTAAATTGTGAGCTGATTTTACTGATTTTACATCAGTACTTAAGATCTGAAAGGGCAATTTGAGTGCATTCTTCTGTCATCAAGGCTTAGCACTGACTTCATTCATGCAAGCTCCAATGATGCTGAAGTCAATTTCTTTTTTTTTGTAATCAATCCTCTGGTGCAGAATCAGATCGCATATCAGCAACAGTTATTCCAGTGTTTCAGAAGACTTTTTCTGTACTGTAAGCAGCTTCCTTGTTCTCAGTCCTTCAGACCTACTTACACACACAAGAAAATTAAATAAATCAGATTTATTTAATCTCCGTCAATTTGTCAATGCTTTACGCAGTTGGATCTCAAAGCCTCTGTTCAACAAACAGAGGGAAGACGCAGATGAAAAAGGCACCTCATTTAGCCCATCCTAACATGCTAAAACACATTTAAATACTCAGTTAAGTATATATTCTTATATACAGCAGCTGAATGTTTATAAGGTTGTAACATATTTAATGAATACAGCATAAAATATGATTCATAAGAAAATGCTGATACAGATGGTTTATATTTTTTTTCTACAAAACCTTTAATACATCAATCAGAACATGGATTACACACCAAAAAAAAAGAAAGATTGGCGCAGAAGAGGCAAATTGGCAGCTTCTCAGCAAATACAGATTAAAGGACACAAGCTCTAGTGCATACAAGAAACAAGACAAATAACCGCATAAGGTCACAGAACAAACTCCGAGATCTGTGGGTACTTCTGTAATAAAAGTTAGAACCTACTTCTGTGAATAAAACTGAATAATTATAGTACTTTATTTCAACAAGATTTTTAAACACGTAACACCACAATAATTATTATGTGTGCTGCTATGTTTTTTCAATAACAGTTAAGTTTTTCTACTCCAGTGAGAGGGAGTACAGTGATAGCCACAATAAAGTACCGTGACCAACTGAACTCAAAGCCAAACAGCCTTCACTAGGTTTTGCTCTATAAAGGATGCTACCAGTAGCTTTTGTATTGGATTTATAGCACCACATAATTCAGAATATTGTGCTATTAAATCATATTACTTTACACTACAAAAATATTAGTGATAATAAATCATATAGTCATACTGCTAATAATACAGTATTGAAGCTACAAATGCAGATTCTTTAAAAAGGAGGAACCAGTTATTAAGCCCAACAGAAATTTTCTTATAAAGTTATTCATACATTGGGAAATGCTAATTCTACATTAGCCTTCTTCCTAGATCTGAGATATCCATGGAAACAGAAAACAAGATATGGATTGAAAGTGCAGCAGAATAATCTTACTTCTTTCATTAGCCATATCACTATGGTTTGGCAAGTAACTACCACCCCCCAGCAATATTAAAATATTTGTTCCTCAGAAAGGATCACAAAAAAAAAAAAAAAAAAAAAAAAAAAGATGCAAGCAGCTATTTTTATGTGTAACACAGTCTATATTTTATTTATTTTATTGCACAATTTCATCATATGTACATCAAAATATAACAGGCTTCTCTCCATCCTTATCATATCCCTTCTCCCAGGGTTGATTTTTGGAAGCAAGAAATATTTTTGTGCTTTTCCATATTCCTCCCCCTTCCCAGTAAGTACTTCAGCATTTCACTGCACACAGCTTGTAGACTTTTAATTCTATGTAAGGTAAATAGTTTTGCTAACTAGGCTAACCAGACTCCTTGATCTGAAGCAGCATACCTGCTGTTGTCCTGAAAATGTAATTAAGTTAGCAGCCTTTTTAAAATGGAAAAATAGTTGGCAGGAAAGAATCTTACTCATGAGCATCCTTTTGGGGAGGCTTGCAGCACTCTTTTCTCCTGACTGCAAATGAAGAAAGCTATCATATACTTCTTTACCTGCTATCCACGCATCCTTTGAATAAAGCATGCACTAGTCTCAGAGAGCTACTGAGGGTGTTCCACTTCTAAGCTGAAGCAGCTGAGCTGAATTTCACTTAATGGTTGCTCATCCTCTTGACCAGGAGCCATTGCAGCAAATGGCACAAGAACCGAGCACGCAGCGCTGCAACAGCAACTCACTGGCATGCAGAGATGAGACAAGGTGGCAGAGGCAGCAAACACAAATGCGGGTTAGAGAAAAGTAGTATGGAAGTGTCAAGGAAACAGGTATCTTTTGACATCAGGTACCTGTGAATACTTGGTATCTTGCTGTTCCTTTACCTGAGAACTCTAGTAGTGGTAGAAGCTGGAAACAAAATAAAGCTGGGAGTAGCCTGGAGTCAAAAGATGCAATTGTGATCAGTTGTGAAGTCTAAAAAGCTCCTACATTTTCTATCTCCATCACAAACGTAGAAGGTAACAGTCAACTACTCAAATTTTGGATCTTAAGATTCAATATATGACATATGAAAAGATTACTGGATGACATGTTTAATAAAAGGATAAAAAAATATTATTATTATTATTATATACATTATAAAGGAGAATAAATTATTAATAAAAAGATACAGCATATGATATATTTAATAAAAGGGCAGAAGAATGCATGGAAGGAAGGATGGATGGAAAGTGGGTAAATCTAGATCCACAGAATAATCAGGACAATTATACAGGTTCTCCCATATCATTTGAGCCAAAATGTCTACAAACTACAGCTGTGAGGCTTGTCCTTGGCAGATGCTGAATGGAGGCTTTTTCTTGCAGAAGTGCTAAGTAGTTGCAACTCCTACAGAGGTAACAACACTGATCACATAAAGGAAAGGTAGCCAAGCATTGGCACAAAGCTTTCTCTTGGCAGAAAGGATTCTGGCGTTTGCCTAAGATAATGGAAAATGCATATTTTAAAAACATACTTTAGACCAGACTTGAAGGGGGGTATAGGGAATGACACAACAACTACCAAGTCTGTACTTATTATTTGGAGAGGGCTACAAAAACATCAAGTGCCGTGAAAAATCAGATCTACATGTTCCACAGTGCACATGAAGACCTGGAAGTTCAACTGACTTAGCCTTAATCATTCCATACCTCAATTCTCCTTCTGTAAATAGACAATAAAAAGCTGTCTAATCTTACAGCAGCAGTGTAGAATAAATTCATTATAGTTTTAAGTATGCAGATATAATGATAAGAGTGCCCCAGAGCAGCTTTGAGGAAACAAGCGCTTCTGCACACACTGCAGAATATGGACACAGGTAATCTGAAGCAGAGGTGGTGTGGGCAAAATGAAATATTGAGCAGCTAATCTTTGTCAGAGAACTATCCCACCCGCACAGACAGAAATACAGGAGTGCCATGAAAAAAAAATAAAGACCTGTGCCCGTAAAGACAAAGATGCTCTGTCAACATTTTGCTCTGTATTGTGATTCGCCAGTTTTGACATAACATAAGCAGAAATTGCTCAGAGTAATTTATTTTCACTGAGCAATGCAGAAAATATTCTTAACAGGGAAAAATTGGACATTCTTATCATACAGCACTTCCAGGCTACCCCCACAAACCTTTTTTAATCTTTTTTTTGTTGTTGTTATTGAAAAACAAATAATATTAAAAAAGTTTAAAGAAAGCCAATGTAATATTTCAAACATAAGGAGTCTAAAAGTGAAGATGTGAGGACATAAAATGAAATTAACTTATGAAAACAAGTGCTAAATATTTTAAATTCCTATGCCAACTGCTTCCTATCTTTCAATAAAAGAAGAGGTTAAGGCTTCATTAGATACCATTATTTTGCATCAGTTTGGATTTCTTGTGCTAAATACAAACGTTGTTAACATTATAAGACAGTTCCTCTTGCAGAAATGGTTTATCACATCACATTCGTAATACATTTGTGTTCATTTCAACCAAGACTTGGTTAATGCAGCCAAAACTGCAGTTTTCTGCTGACCTCTAACAAGGCTATTAGATCTCATACCACTTTAACAAGTTTTCTGTCAGGGTTTTCCTGTGCTAAGGTGACACCTTCATTTTAATTGTAAAACCAACACTAATGCTTTAAGATGCTGATATAATTTACAAGAACCTCAATTACAGCAAAACAAAATATTCATATTTCAATAACTCATTTTAGCTATGAGCCAGAGAACAAATCTTACAACTGATTAACTCAGCCTGGCACAGTTTTTTTAAGCATTGCATGATGGATCTTCAATATCACAGGCTTTCTGCAGAACCCCTAGTTAGTTCTCAAATTGTCAATACCAGTGTAAAAAAACAGAGGCAGACTACAATCAGAAAAGTAAGATCTATTTATCACATACCTCAATAAACTTTTTTTCTTAAATTTCCACCAAAAAATGTTGGAATTCCTAGATACCATCATTTGAAGGGTGGTATCAAGAAGTTAGTGAGCCAACATTTTACAAGTTTATTAGTTTCTACAGAATTCATACAGATTAAAAAATAAAAAATACACCTCTTACTTCCAATATTAATCTTTGCTAATTCAGCAATAGTAACATTTTTTCCCCTGATTTAGATCATCAATATTATAATGTAAGCATTTGGCAACTATCAAATACATACATCCTTCAGAAAACCAGTAAGAGAGTGACAAAAGCATCTTTCTCTTTCAGATGTAAAAACAAAGGCTTTGAACAAATTTCTTACCCAACTCCCAATTCAAAGCAAACCTGAGTAATAACTTCTGTAAATCCCTCAGCTATTTCTCTGGGGATTTTTTGCTGGGATGGACTTAAAGCAAAGGAATAGAACTCCGTTTGATAAAAAGAAACATTAAAAAAAAAAAGACAAGAATATATTGTTAAGTCCCAATGAAAATGGAAGTTAAAAGGGAAGGCATACCAGCTATGAATAAAAATAAAAAATAACATTAAAAAGATACTAAAAAGATAAAAATAATAACAAATAAATAAAAACTTAAAAAGGTAATACAGAAGATTATAGGAAATGTACTATGAGTTAATGGACTGATCTGGACCACAGGGACACTCTTAGGATGCAAGCCTCAATACTGCAATAAATCCCAAATGAATAAGCATTTTCCGTGTCTTTTCCTTTGAGAAAGAACTTTGAGATAAGGAAAAAATTGCTCAGGGGCTGGTCAGCACTGCTCAAAATAAGTTCACAGGCCATCAGAATTTTAAATGTTAATGTCAGGAAAACCCTTCCCTCTACAGCACTGTCACCTGTGTGGAGCTGTGGCCATGCTTCACCTCCCCCAGATCCCTAACATCATGCCACTTCACACCCTTTGGTATCCAGATCTGTTCAGAACAGATCCGGGTACTGAAGTTTCCCTGTAGGAAGCTGAGCACACGTAGAAGCTGAAACCACAATTTGCCTCTTTCTTTCAGCTACTCGAACAGTCAACACGTGGCATGTGAGCAGCAGGGAAACTACCAGCTCACACAGCACTGCCTGGTTTATAGCATAACAGCCCCGAGGTGAAAGCTCTCAAGAAGCACTGAAGTGCTTCAGTTTACAGACATGTCTACATTCAAGCTAAATTAGGAATAGTGACACCAGCAGGTCAAGGCAGCAGATCCTGCTCCAACACTTGGCCCTGGTGAGGCACACCTCGAGTGCTGGGTCTAGTGTCTTGACTTCCCAGTACAAGGGAGATATAGGGATACTGGAGCAAGTCAAGCAAAGGGTCACAAAGATGATTAAGCACATCTGAGAAACAAGGAGAGGCTAAGAGAGCTGGGACTGCTCAGGCTGGTGAGGAGAAGGCTTAAAGGGGTGTATCCATGTATATAAATACCTGATGGGAAGAGTAAAGATGACAGACTCTCCTCAGTGGTGCCCAATGAGAGGACAAGGGGCAATGAACACAAATTTAAATACAGCAAATTTCATTTGAAGAAAATATTTTCTTGCAATGAGGTTGGTTGAACACTGGCATAGGTTGCCCACAGAGGTGGTGGAATCTACCCCTGGAGGCATTTTAAACTCAACCGAACATACCAACTGTGTGCTCACCCTTCTCTGAGAAAAGGGTTGTACTTCATGAACTCCACAAGTACCCTTCCAACCCCAACCATTCTGTGATTCTATATACATTAAGATTAAATGATCATCCTGCTTGATGCTACATAAGAATGGAAATACAGCATATATACAAACATCAGCAAAACACAAAAAAGGTTAATTAAGTTTCCAACTTAAAGCTATACTGAATGGGCAGAACTAAAATAGCTAGAGCTTTTGCTTATAATTTGTTAGCCTTGACCCCCTGTCTTAAGGTCCTTTTGCTGTTTGATGATGTGACGTTTTATAGAGCCAATTTCTGGATTCAGAAGAACAGTTTAATGAGTCAAGAGGGTGCCAACTTGGCCTCAATACTGAGAAACAGGTTGATTTTTATCTCATTCTCTTTAAACTCTCATTCTGTCCATGCTATTTCTCTCCCCAACATGCATTTATTTCTCTCATTTCTTCCACATGCTGTTTAATCTTTTGCATCCATCTGGAATAACCCTCCCCTGTCATCATCGTATCCTGAATCACCAGCAAGCGACATTCTTGAAGTAATAATTTAAGAGCCATTGCCACAATGCAGTCCCTGCTTCCTACTTAATAGTTCCCCACTAATTTCTATTTTTTACTCCAAAAACAAAAGGCAATGTCATCCACAATTGTAATAAGATCTCCACTGCAAAGCTGTAATTAGTCTTCTTTCAGGGCTTGCCAACATTTCTTTTTAAAGTGGTAGTAAAAATGTGTACAAACAAGCACATCTCACCAGCACTCTGCCTAGGAAGGCTTCTGAGGCAAGATCCCGCAAGAAAGGTTTTTAAAAGCTGGAGCAATTTAGCATAACCCATTGTAGTTCAGGTGATTTGGCAAACAATGATAGGACAAGGGTTAATGAGTACAAACTGGAACACAAGAGGTTCCACTTAAACTTGAGAAGAAACTTCTTCTCAGTGAGGGTGACGGAACACTGGAACAGGCTGCCCAGGGAGGTTGTGGAGTCTCCTTCTCTGGAGACATTCAAAACCCGCCTGGACACATTCCTGTGTAACCTCATCTAGGTGTTCCTGCTCTGGCAGGGGGATTGGACTAGATGATCTTTTGAGGTCCCTTCCAATCTCTAACATACTGTGAGATACTGTGATACTGTGATTTATAGCAGTTACTTTTAAAAGGCTGCTACCAGTGAGTACAAGCAGGACAAGAACAGGTGTACTCTAAGGATAACTGATTACATTTTTCTTCCCACTGGTCATTTTCCTCTATCTCCTCATCATCTCCACTTGCTTTGCCATTTCCTTGTCAGCTATCTTACTAATTCAGTCTTAAATTCCAATTTCTACCTGCTTATAGCTGATGTTGCTACTATATATTCAGGATTAAAAAAAAAAAAAAAAAAAGACACTGCAAGTTGTGCCTTGAATACTAATCCATATAAACCCCAGGATTTTCTGTGTGCATAAAATTAATACCTTTCCTATTGTCTTCAGTACTCTTTCCCCATTGCTCTTTCATTGAGGACTCCAGCAGATTCGTGGCCTTTTTCAGAACATAAAGCTATTTTCCAGGTACGGTCTGAAACATTTTTAACTGAGTGGTATTAATTCTGCAAAAAAAGATTGAGAAGCAAAGAATGGATGCTTAAGGCACACATTCTACTTCCAACTCGGAGCCGAAGAAAATGCAGAATTTAAATGGAAAGCACATAAGCTTGGCTATTCTTGTGCGAAGATGAGAATGAAAGTAAAGCAATGCTGGAAATTCTCAGGCAAACCATTTTATTAAAATAACAGTGCTGCTTTACTAGCCTACAGCAGGACTGCAGATAAAAACTCTTCTTCATCTTCAAGTTGCACCAGATGAGGAGGAGAACAATTTATTCCTTCCCTGCAAGATCCTATCAGATCTGCCTCTGCAAAGGAGATCTACAGGAAATCTTACCACATCATTCTGCATCCTCATTCTCTAGAAAATCCCTCCAAGTCTGCTGGTTCACTGTTGGCAATTAAGTAAAAGACTTATTTGGAAATGGTGTAAAATGATCCAGGTCATTTTGACCTACAGAGGGCAGGCTCGAGCACTTTGGGGCCATACAGGCATCAGTGACTTCTTCAGCTGCAACTGGAAGACGATTCAACAACCACTTAACAACTTTGTGTTATCTTGCTCCAGGAACACATCACTCTCTTTTATCGAATATATAGCATAATATAAAGGCAGTAACTCCAGAAGAGCTGAACTTACCTACATGCTGATCTTTACAAAATTCAAAAACCTACCATTTAGAAAAGTGAGGTGATCAATAAACTCCATCAAAACAAAAAGGTACAAGGTTGCCAGCAGACTAACAGAATAAATCAAGACAAGAAAGCATGAACACATTACCCAGATATTAAACTGCACACCTTTTTTCCTGTTCAGGTAGTACATCCCCTGTTTCCGGTTTAGTCACCTTCCATACTGCTTCAAATCAGTATATATTCCAGCAGAGACAACAGAGCTGCATTATCCACACAACCTACTACTCCTCAGAGAATTCTCACTCAGATGTTTCAAGAACAACATGACTGGTAACTCTCTTCTCTCAGAAAATGCTGGGGAAAAGAGTGTGGAAGATCTAATCCCTCTGTCATGCGTCATTCTTATCTTTTGTCTTGAGAAACCCCAGGATTTTTCTCCAGCCTCTCTCAAGAAGCACTTGGAATTGCAATTGCACTGTGACCTGATAGGAGCCAAAGCTCACTCTAAAGCTGGCAGCCCATCAATTACCCTTTCTAATCCAATCAACCTTGACAGCTATAGATTCCCATTAGCCAAACATTTTATTAACTAACTACAGTTGTAAGTTAGTACTTTGAAGATATCATGTTGCACAAACTTCTAAGATCTTCTAAGACAAAATTCAAGGAAACATTCAAGGTCAGGCTGGACAGGGTTCTAAGCAACCTGGTCTAGTTAAAGGTGTCCCCACTCACTGCAGGGGGGTTGGACTAAATGACCTTTAAAGATCCCTTCTAACCCAAACTATTCTATAATTCTGTGATTCTAAAACACGATATATAGCATGAGCACAGCCAGTGTGGCAATAATCTGGTTTATAACTTATTTCATTTATTTGTTAAAGACTGTGAAATTAACCTGTGTCACCACCTTTTGCTGTCATTAGCCCAACACTATCCTGATATATGGATGATCAAATTCTTCCTGACATATGACCTCAAAGTTCTTATGGGATGAGGGCCATGGGATATAGGAATACTGAGGGAAAATCTCATATCTCCTTGGGCCACTGATATATCACTTGTCAGCTCACCATAGATCTTTCATAGCCTCGGTCCTCATCAAGAGAAGAGGGGAAAACAAACAAGCAGAAATGGTTTCACACTTATGCTTCAATCACCTCCTCCTTAATCTCTAACAGAGCAACCCAAGTAGACAGGAATAGATTATTACACTGTAGGAGCGCAGCTTTTCTAGAGCACAGCACATGTAAATACTCCGCAGTCCTGAAAGCTTCTGTGAGTGACAGTAAGCAGGCTGTATGAAGAGACAAGAATTATTCTAGCACTCCTAATTTAATGGTGCCTTTCTGTTATATTACGCAATGTCAGCATGGACTGCCATTCTAAAGGATCATCTTTCCTCATTTAAGCACTAAAACATACTTTCACCAAATTTAGTATTACACAGTTTAAGAAAAATTTCTGTCAGGAAAAGGGGCATCCTTAAATCATTCCCAGTCTGCCTTCAGACTGGCACAGCTCCTAAATATAAATCATGTCCATTTGGGGTCTAACCTCCAGTGGACTTGAGAAAGGCAACCTTTCCATAACATCTCTTCCAGGGACCACTAACAGCATAACACATCAACACATCTCTAAAAATTAAAAGAGAAACAAAAGTAGTCTTGGAGCTTTCTAAATTGATTTCAAAGAGCCTTCAGCCAAGTAGCTTCAAAATGACAGTTCTGATTTAGTCTCCTGGAGTAGCTTGTTAAGTCTACGAGCATAACATTGGAAATGGCACATCTAAGGTAATAAAGCAAATAGCTGCAGACATGAAATTTGGAGTTCTATCCCAATGATAAACAGAAAACAAAACCAAAACCCCAAAGAATGAAAAGGGCTGATAAGATTGCAGCTTTGCTTTTATAATTCTTCTTTTCAAAATATCAATCAGCTGTATCAGACTCCTTGAATAAGCTAATGCAGCCAAAGTTAAAAGTTTCAGAAAACACTCAGAAGACTATACTCTTGAACAGTCTCCTAATTTGAGTAGGAAGCAGTTGGTGCACCTGCCAATGGGTCTTTGGGACCAAAATACCAACTGCTTACATCAAGATCAATTTACAATGTTTAATCAATAGCTCAGTGTCCTCACATATTTGTCATTAGCAATTAGTTTCAATACTACCTATGATCCCCATACAATGTTTGCATATTATCATAAGAAAATAATAGTTTTTAAAAGTAGATATAAATACATTTTTTAAAAAAACTAGCAACTCTAAAAATCAACATGCTTATGAAAGCCAAAAAAAGTCCTTACAAACATGCTATGGGACCTCCAATAAGACTCAACCACATAAATAAACCACATTTGAATAAGCCCTAGCAAGTATAAAGGTCTTGCATGTCTAATGTATCTGGTCTGCACAATGACATAGGCATTTTTCTTTATCCATGTGAAACACTGCTGATCTTACAAACCAAATACAGTAAATTTAACTTCAAATAACAGGCTTGGTAAATTGCTTAAGACATAATAATTCGGTTTTACTTTAGAAGTCCTTATGCCAACCTGGTTTTTCTAGTCTTTTTGCTTCTTCCCATGTGCCCCTTTCCTCTCTTCTCGACAGCAGGCTTGTTATTTCTTCATGCATATGTGTCTAAAGAGTAAGGCACCCCAACTTAAGACATGCAACCTCAGTATTTCCATGTCTCCAGATCAGCCTCATGGATCTAACGCTTGCACCTTAGAAAAAAGGTCTTCATTTCTGCTTCGTTTTCTGGCTTTATGATCATATAGTACAACCACAGTAGGGTGACGTGGAGACCACCCAAACTCAACCACCCAAGCACTGTTTGCAGTCTCCCCTTCCCAAAAAAACTACACAGAGCAGTAAAGAAAGCGTTTGCAACCTGCACGTTACTGCTCGCTGTGGTGAAACATGCTATAGAAATAACCCAGATCAGTATTCATGAGAGTGATTTATCTTATTTCACTGCTCAACACAAAAGACCAAGTATTCAGTTTCCAAGGACAGTCCAAAAATAACTTCCAGCTAATTTTTTAAGCTCATCCTAATGTTAATTTTAGCTCTGGAAAACCATCACGTGTAACAGAACAAATAGCCCAGCACCTTCAGTAAGGGAAAAAAAGAGTAACATTAAAGGTTCATATTTGTATAAGTCTGACATAAGAGATCTTCATTTTCAAGCTTAGAATGCATTTTAATTATTTTTATATTTATTTTTATAATGAAAGCAAGAATATAGGTTATTTATTTCTATTCACTTTAGCATTAAAGAATAAGAGGAAAAGGAAGGTGGGAAAAAGCCAGCTGCACAGTAGCTTACTTTTCCAGCGTAATGTTGTACTGCAGAGAACGTCTATTTTGAGAAAGCTACAGTTGCCAGTAGCATAGCCTTCTTAAGTTATTTTGGTAGAAGATGTCAAAATATATGGGTTTTTTGGAGCCTTGCTGGATTTGGAACACTTTATTTGTCTTTATTTTACACAAAATGGAAATTTGTGACTATCCTCTATTAAAAGTATTTGGGAAAACATTAAATCTTGGTTGGAAAAGAGCAAATAAATTCACCTGTTTTTCTTTGGAACAGGTGGGATATATGCTAAAAAAATGAGATTAGAAAGAGGCAGAAGTTGAGGAAGGGAGGGAGGAACATAATTTAGGCACCTTTGTCTATAAGAATGACTTGGAAATTGTTAACGGAATGAGGCAATGTTAGAGAGAAGCTGCAGATGCTGCTGGCTGTTGGGAACCCTAAGCCTTGGGCTTTTCTCTGCATGACTGTGTTAGAATGTCACAGAATAAAAGCTGTGGCTAAATGTAGGAAAAGGGGCTGGAAACCAAGGATTCCCTTTCATAGGCAGATGCCCCAGCCAATTGCAACTACTCAACAGTCAGACATTATATTCTTCACAGCTCCAATTTCTTTTTTGTATTTGCAACTAAATTCTTTTCCCCTGAAATACCCAAATGCCTGGTAGTCAGGAGTGACAGATGTTGGCTCAGACCTCAAGCCTTCAGAAGGGATGTGAAATGCTCAGACTTCAAAGAAGGGCAGAAATTCTGCAACACCATTGTGCCTGATATTTTCTACTAGCCACTGCCAATTGGTTTCCGAGATCTGCTTATCAGGGACATCTGGTATTCTGCATTAGCCAACATGAACTGGTCTGGAACACTCAATAGCCTCAGGAACAAGGTGTAAATTCTCATTTAAAGATGGGGTTTTGGTTGGGGTTTTTTTGTGGTAACAAAGTTACTTGACTCTTCTGAAGCTTAAGAGGTCACCAAAATTTGACAAGATAGCCCATCTGCAATGACTTGCGATCTCGAGTTCACCTACACGCTTGCCTTACCACCTATAAAATCTTAATTGGCATACAGCAGTTATAGTTTATGGAAAGATTTGTTCAAAAGCAACCAATTCTTCATGGTCTGTTGACAACTCCAGAAGTGGTGCTTATAAACTTGCACAGAAGGCAAGTTAACATACATGACATCGGGTAAGAGCAGCTCCCTTTGAACATACCAAATAGCAAACGTAGGGACACTCCAGAGTAGGTGGCTTACCTCTAACCATCCATGCTTTTTGGTTTATTCTGCGGTTCATGTAGATAAACATTTAAACTACTGAAAAAATCCTGGAGAAATCTAAATGTAAGTCATCATAATACAATTTACCAAGAAACATTCATCAGCCGACCAATAGCATGTCTTCCAGATTCTCAACACTTTATTTACTGTTTATCCTCTCTGAATGGAAAAATGGTGATAAAATTCAATTTTGTTTTAACCAACATATACAGACTGCCGCAGTCTGTATACCCTTCTAAATTACAGTTTCTATTAAGAATTGCTATGTGCTGCAGTCTGTGGAAAATGGATGAGAGTATACTTTTCCTAATGAAGCATATGAAATCTGTAAGGCTTACGGTTTTTTTCTTGTAATAACGTTACATTCCCAAACAGAATGGAATGCTTGAAAAAAAAATGCAAGTGTTTTAAATATTTTCCTCATGTCACCTCATCCCCACATACATACTAAGGCCAAACATGGCTGAAATCTGCAGTAGACTAACCTCTCAACCTTTTTGCCCAATTTCATCAGGTGGAAGTTAAAACACATGCCACAAAAAATGGATATTCTAATACATTTTATGCAAGATCAGACTATCAAGTTCCAGAAGGGTTTAACTCCTGATTATATCTAAAGCTTTAAAGGAGCACAACCACTGAACAGGGGTTCATTTATGTTGGATACACTGTTCTATAAAACTTAGAATCATAGTACAGTTAGGGTTGGAAAGGACCTTAAGGTCACCTAGTTCCAACCCCCCTGCCATGGGCAAGGACACCTCACACTAAACCATGTCACCCAAGGCCTCATCCAACCCAGCCTTGAACACTGCCAGGGATGAAGCATTCACAACTTCCTTGGACAACCCATTCCAGTGCCTCACCACCCTCTCAGTAAAGAATTTTTTCCTTATATCCAATCTAAACTTCCCGTGTTTAAGTTTTAACCTGTTACCCCTTGTCCTATCACTACAGTCTCTAATGAATAGTCCCTCCCCAACATCCCTATAGCCCCCCTATAGCTATGAGATCTCCACGCAGCCTTCTCTTCTCCAGGCTCAACAGCCCCAACTTTCTCAGCCTGTCTTCATATGCGAGGTGCTCCAGTCCCCTGATCATCCTCGTGGCTCTCCTCTGGACTTGTTCCAACAGTTCCATGTCCTTTTTACTCTGAGGACACCAGAACTGCACACAATACTCCAAGTGAGGCCTCACAAGAGCAGAGTAGAGGGGCAGGATCACCTCCTTCGACCTGCTGGTCACACTCCTCTTGATGCAGCCCAGGATACAGTTGGCTTTCTGGGCTGCGAGTGCACACTGAAGCCGGCTCATGTTCATTTTCTCATTGACCAACACCCCCAAGTCCTTCTCTGCAGGGCTGCTCTGAATCTCTTCTCTGCCCAACCTGTAGCTGTGCCTGGGATTGCTCCGACCCAGATGTAGGACCTTGCACTTGACATGGTGGGCAATTAGCCCACCTCACAAGCGTGTCAAGGTCCCTCTGGATGACATCCTTTCCCTCCGGCGTATCAACCGAACCACACAGCTTGGTGTCATCAGCAAACTTGCTGAGGGCGCACTCAATCACTCAATGTCACCAAAAAAGATGTTGAACAAGACCGGTCCCAACACTGATCCCTGAGGGACACCACTCGTTACCGATCTCCAGCCGGACATCGAGCCATTGACCACAACTCTTTGCGTGCAGCCATCCAGCCAGTTCTTTATCCACCGAGTGGTCCACCCATGAAATTGATGTCTCTTCAATTTAGAGACAAGGATGTCGTGTGGGACAGTGCCGAACGCTTTGCACAAGTCCAGGTAGATGACGTCAACTGCTCTGCCCCTGTCCATCAGTTCCGTAGCCCCATCATAGAAGGCCACCAAATTGGTCAGGCAGGATTTCCCCTTAGTGAAGCCATGCTGGCTGTCACCAACCACCTCCTTGGTTTTCATGTGCCTTAGCATGCCTTCCAGGAGAATCTGCTCCAAGATTTTGCCAGGCACAGAGGTGAGACTGACTGGTCTGTAATTCCCCGGGTCATCCATTTTCCCCTTCTTGAAAATGGGGGTTATATTTCCCTTTTTCCAGTCATCAGGAACTTCACCTGACTGCCATCATTTTTCAAATATGATGGACAGTGGCTTAGCAACTTCATTTGCCAGATCCTTCAGGACCCATGGATAAAGTGCACATAAACTGCAGATAACTTCTCCTTCTTAAGTCTGCTTTGCCTTTTGTTTATTTTTAAATGCTCTGGAGGTCCAAAGATTTTGATGGAAAAAGGATAAAAATCAAACCCCACACTTAACCTCACCTAAAAGTTTAGGTTTGTATATCGTTAAGAAAGCATCCTTCTTTTTATCAGTCCCCAAATACTATACTTCACCAGCATGTGGAAATTCTTCCTTTCCTCCAGCTTTGTTTTTTTAAAAACAGTACCTGAAACTAAGCACAATGTTCCAGGTGAGAGTGGATTATCTCACTGGATCTTATAATATACTCCCCATAACAACAGAAACAAAGCAGTTCTTTAAAAAATGCTGCCAAGTCCATTTCCTACCTAGTCAATGAACAGAACACTCTGTTTTTTAGATCCTGCCATTGAATGCTGACAGGCTTTTCCACAAGTAACACAGGAAAATACAAGGGTTTATTTTGCAAATGGTTAAGAAGTTATAACCTAGCAAAACGCATAAAAACTTCCAAATTACTAACAGACACGGTCACACTAAACATTCCCAGTAAAAGCATGTCCCCAGATTTTCTGACCTGTTTAAGATAAAAATGAAGGGGGGGGGGTTGGAGGGAGAGAAGGTATCAGCAGTGCTTATGCAGTTCCCATCCAAGAGAACAGACTCTTGGCTAAATCCAGAAGCAAGCCGAGCAGACTGCAGGTGATCCATTCTTCTGTCACCACCAAGGGCCACTGTAATCAGTCAGAATCACTACAGGGACATGCGACAGAGGAAAGCAGAAGAAAGCAGGCATACTTTATACCTTTTGGGTTAAAAAAAAAAAAAAAAAAAAAACAAAAAAAAACCAAGAAAAAGAAAAAGCATGTTTTAAGACAATTCCACATTGAAATAGGTGTCCTTTAGAAAATTTCTTAAATAAGGCCCAATACCTAGCTGATACAAAGTAATGCCAAAGGCAGTCTTAAATTCCAAAAAAATTGCTGATGATTTGGCATCCTCATTTGGAAGTCAGCTTTCATTAGCTCATAGAGAATCAACAAGTAGTTCTTTCTAAGAGGAAAAAATATAGAAAAAATTGTCTTTGGTTTGTTTTTGGTTTGTTTTTTTTTTTCCTCATAATCAGGACATCAAAAGAAATACACAATTGGGTAATCAGAATCACTGGTTTCTTCTGGAATAACAGTTCTCTCCCATATTTTACCAGGTGGCAGATTAATTCTGTGGTTTGACCTTTACATCAAGCCCAGGCACAGTCAGTGGCTGATGATTAGAGTTTTCCATCCAGTTGACCGCGATCATTATCACTGTTTGAGTATTTACATTTTCTGTATGTGTCAATAAATGTCAAAGAATACTAAACAAGTCACCATCCACTAAACTGTAAAAACTCCTTCCTGCAGAGATGTAGTATTTTTTTCTTCTACTGTGAAACCACCATAACTTTCAACGCAATAGGTATGAGTTATGGAAGTCTAACTTAAGGGTGGAAAGTCGTGGTCTTTGCCTCCCAAATGACTCTAACATGTATATAGCAAAGACTCTCAATAAACATTTTATAGGAACTGTACTGTAACCTGAGTGGGCATGTGTGAACACTGGTGCATTTACACACCCTTATATCCCTATACATGCAATTCTTTTGTCATTATTAATGCCAGTTATTCAGCAAATTATTCAAAACATTTGCTGGACTGAGCTTGCTAGTTTGGAGAATAGATCGTGTCACCCAGGAAATGTAATGCAAATTTTACATCCCAGCTGAAGAATCTACCAAGTCTGAGAACTGTCATATTTATAAGCACTTCATCAGCATAGGGAAGCAGACCTTAAAAATGTATAGCAGGTTTCCTTCCCTCAACCAACCTGACAGCTGTAGCTACTGCAGCACTGTGCTGAAGGTGTTTCATTAATTCCAGTCAGGATATGTGGGGCCAGTTGTGGTTGACTAGCCAAAAAGAACCAGCATCTGGGACAATCAGGTCCTACCAGATGAAATCAGAGCTTACAAAGAAAGTTTTGGCTGCGATTCAAGTTTCACTGTTATTTACTTTGTAAACAAATGCTATACACAGGGTTATTTGGCCTATGCAGTTTGACTGGAAAGGAAAAAAAAAAACCACCACATTTTAGTTATAAGGGCTGTATCATTCCATTCAAAAAGTAAAAAATGAGCAAGTGAAAAGGAAATAAAATGACTGTATGCATTTGAAAAACAAAACAGCCATGCTCTCCTTACTTACCAAACTTTTGCAAAGATCACACAAATACTGAAGTTTCCTTATCGTTTAACATGGCACTACACAAACTTTAAGTCAAGTATAAAGGAAAGCAGAAACTACCTATAACCCATCACAACACCCTTAAGAGCCAGAATATTGAACTAAATAATACCAAAAAATCTGATGTAAGAAGGTATCTTCTTGTGGTCAGAGTACCTCCCCCTCCCCCCCATCCCTGCCAATACTGCCAAACAATCATGACAAGTTGTGAGCCAGCATTAAGAACCCATTGTGAAAGCAGAGGTTCTAGCATAAGAAAGCTGCTCAAGTGGAAAACTGATTGGAGGGGAATGAGAGGAAGGGGGAAAGGAAATAAAGCAGCATATCATATCACAGAAATTAAGAGACAAACTGATTTCTGTTTACCACCACATTTAGAGATGCAAAAAAGAGTATTTTGAGCACTGTAGAGCATAAATGTCAGTTGTTATCATTATAGCTTGGCAAACATATGTTGATCCAATAATATTTCATGCAGCTAAAATAAATGTCAGCCATTTTGAGATAATGCCCAGTAGGACAGGTATTATGTCCTCTAATTAGAAAGCTGCTTATTGCAGCACTGAACTAGGAACCATTTGTAATAAAAAAAAAAAAAAAAAAACAACTAACACTACTTTATCTTGTCCCATGAAAGAAACACATTTTGCCTGAAAACAGAATTTCTCTTTTTGAGAAGCAGCACCTAACATGAAAAACTGGGATAAGCTTTGACATTAATGGCTAATGAACACAAATGAAAGGGAAACACTTCCACAAGCATACACTTGTCTATTCATTTCAAGGCCACAGAACACAATAGGTGGAAACGAGCTTTAGAAAATGCAACAAAAAGCAGATGAACATTCTACCATTCTATAAATACAAAGTACTTCTGTTGAGATGAAGCAGTAAGCTTGCACTGACAACTGGAAGAGCGAAGGTTCCTCCCTTACCCTTTACATAGTCATCTACTATTAAACCTATTAAACAATCACCGCAACAGGTAGCACACCCAGGGTCCGTGGACATCTTGAATCCAACAGGGCAAGGGTGGTAACAATTTTCAGGGGCAAAGCATCTGCCAGCTTCCCACACTGCCACTGCCACTTCCTTTTAGGAATATCCCTTTCTCAACAAGGCCTGCAAAAGATCTCAATGATACCTGTAGGTACTAAATACCTAATAATGAATGTTTTGCTTTGAAAAAAACCAAATGAACAAATCCACTTTGTTTTCAATAAACAAATATGCAATATATTCAGCATGGAATATAAAGATATCAGAAGTTTTTTATCCAAGTATGTCAACAAAGACAAAACAAGCTTGTATCCCATTACTCATTTTCCAAGAATATTACTTATAAAGTGGTCTTCTTTAAGACATACTAAATATTAGTCACTCAGCTTCATCGTGTTAGCTATCCAGACAAAAAAAGTAAAAACGACAGTATTTATAACTGTGCATCCTCACAGTACTTCCTTCAATATTCTGTATTTGTAAATAATTAAAAAAACAAGCCCAAGGAAATTGAGTAGTTCTTAATTAAAATTTTCCAATGGAATAATTAGTTGGGGAGTATATAGTGATCCTTTAGATGTAGCTTTCAAGATCACCATAACCACTACCTTCCTTAGCCCACATTTTCAATGATGTGGTAGAGTTGACAGGTAAACACCTCAAAGCTTGAAAATGACAAAGAAGGTGCTACTAAAGTGCCATATATGCATAAGGAATGACAGAAGATATAGCAGGAACTGAAAAATCACTCTGTGAAAACTCCTTGAAGTTTACTCCTGTCTGTGTTTAAAAAAGAAAGCCGTATTGTTTGAATTGGGTTAACTAATGTATCTATAAAACTCCTATTTCCAGCTTAGAAATTAAGAGCATTTGAAAAGCAAGCCATTAATAGTCTCTAGTTGTTTTTTGTGGTTTCAGAAGCAGCAAAGACTACACTAGCTTCTGTAAGATGTTCTTTCAAAATTCAGAAATAGAGCATTTGAAAAGAAACCTTTTATCTCTTCAGACAGCTTCCAGAACCTGGAAAACATACACATGGGAAGGATATAACCGAAAACTTACTGCTATGAAGCAACAAAATAAAGCAAAACAAAATAAAACAATAAAATTTAAACAACCTCTCCTTTGCCCTGGACAGTTCATCTGCAGCAATGCGCGAAAATCAGTCCCTTGAACAACAGCTCTTTTCTCCTGCCTAGTAAGGTAAAGATAGGAAAAGAAATCTGCTGTTTAGAATGATTCATGCTAATAAGAATACAGTTTCTTTAGACTGTAAGGCACAAGAGCAACGGTAGAATACCTTGATACACCAGCATGTGCATGATACACGAAAGCTGCATTTAGCATGCAGAACCTGCGCTTTTTGCAGGTGCTCAGGCAAAGCCAACTCTCTTGAAGTCACAGAACAGAATCCAAAGGTAGGAGAAGGTGGAGACAGGGAAGCCAGAGGAATCAGGAAAGACTTGAGAAACTTCAGAGGGGCTGAAGCAGTTTATCTCCACCCCAATGGATCTTTTCCAGGACACCCTCCTCTCCCTAGATTCGCTTGGCTGTGGGGTTCTAACATAGCCTCCCCACTTCTCGGTTCCCAGATTGGAAGTCTCTAACCACAGCTTCACACCACGAAATGTGGTGCAACGTATCTGAGCTACTCAGGTGTCAGAAGTCCCACTTTCCTTCCTCCCCTTCCACCTTGCTGCCCAAGACAAAATGCTTCAATTGCTTCTGTCAGGCCAGTTTAGGTATTTATATTAGCAAAAAAGAAACATACCAAAACCAGTTTTATAGTGGTTTTAGTCCCTGAAATAACTCACCATGGTGTAAAAGGTACATAAAGACCTGCAGGGAACAAGATGAGGGGGAAAAAAGACAGAAGAAAGCAAAGATCAGACCCCACAGTCTCATGAGGCCTCCAGCCATCAGCAGTTACATGAGGTCAACCATAGTACAGCAGTGTTCCATTCAAGTGCTTCAGAGTGCCAGGGCCCACTCCTAATTCTTTACTATGCCAATAAGAAAAAAAAAAAAAAAAAAAAAAGAAAGAATTCTTTCTGGTTTGGGGGGTATTTTTATGACATCATAAAATATAAGCACATTCCCAAATTACTATGGATTTTGAAGCTATTTGCATTTAAGGGGGGGGGGAGTGGAAAACAGGTCTCACCAATCATCAAGTGCAAGGGATGAGCTTCACTCTGAAAAAACCACCATCCTGATTACAGTGTTTCTCAAGCCACAGATAGACAGGGAAACAAGGACCACCTTATTTCTTGTGTTGAGCTTGAGCAAGCTCAGCCCAGAAACCTCTTGGAGAAAGAAAGTTTCAGTAAGAAACTCAAGACCTTAAAGAAAAAAAAGATCGTTTTTCTATTGCAATGCTGGAGTGATTTCTTCCCTTTTTTTTTTTAATTTTTATTTTTCAAATTACAGCACATCCAACGAATTAAATTCAACCACCTTTATGAAGCAAATAAGCTCCTAGCCAGGCAACAATGCAAGTTCATCTTCACATAAAGATCAGCTAATCACAGAATCACAGAATCCCAAGGGCTGGAAGGGACCTCAAAAGATCATCTAGTCCAACCCCCCTGCAAGAGCAGGGTAACCTAGAGTACATCACACAGGAAATTGTCCAGCCGGGCCTCGAATATCTCCAACACAGGAGACTCCACAACCCCCCTGGGCAACCTGTTCCAGTGCTCTGTCACCCTCACAGTAAAGAAGTTTTTCCTGATGTTCACATGGAACCTCCTGTGCTCCAACAATTGAACAATTACTTCAGTTCACTCACAGTAAACAAGACCTCATCCAATACAACATTCATTAACTTTCTTTCTTCAGTTTCTTCTCTCTTCCTACCTCTGCTGCTCTTCTCCTGTTACATGCTGTAGCCGCTATTCACCCTGCCCTCACAGCAGAATACTCAAGTACAGATCATTCCCCATGCACAATTCTTCTCTGTCCCTCTTCTATATGCCCTGGCAGAAGAAAATGCAGTCCTTGTAAAACATGACAGGTAACCTACAATACATAGTGCAAAGTAAAAACCTAGGCATGCAGCCAACTTCATGAGAAAGTTATATGCCTCTCTCCCTGGGAAAAAATAATTTTTCTTCAAATATAAAAATTAACATTTTGGTTAGTAACATCTGAGGTTTCAACAAGTAAAAAATAAAGAAAAGCAGAAGCCTTGAAATTACAATTTTCATATGATCCACAACCTACTGGCAGTGAAGAAAAAAAAAAAAAAAAAAAGAGAATTTTTATCATTTCTACCTGAACACATAAACCACATTTTGACTTGATTAGTCACATCGTACAGTCAGAACAAGTGACACTTGTCTTTTCTGTGCTGAAGTTGTGCAACTTGTTATGTATTGCAGTTAAATAAACAGCCTACTTCTTTCTAGAGTAGGCAAGGCCTTAAAGCTAGTGCTAGAGTAACTTTCCATTTTCTGTGGGATAAAGGCCTAATGTCTTAAGCAAAGAAAAGCTTTAACTTTAGCATCATTGGGGTGGGCTGTTCTGTGCAACCACAGTCTCCACTCTCTTATGCTCCTTTTATTGATGCTTCAAGAAATCATGCTTGTGATAGCCACATTAAAAGCAAGCTGAAGTCAGTGGCATTGTTGAGGGATTCAGGTTCTTGATATGAAGCATCCTGGCGCTACTAATCTTCTTAGATAGGGACTATTTCTCCAGTTCTCTACTGCTCTATTTCAGTCAAATACTCTGCACAAGTGGAATACATGCAGCTCGGACTTGTAACGCATGTCTAGCTTGTTCTACATGGCTGATACAACTGTTAGTGCTTCTGGTAGCATTTACTGCCATAGAATGATGAGCATTTTGCTCTCTAAATACATGAGTAGTGCCAAATCAAGAGTAATAAAACCACAAATTCAAGATTAAAAGCAAACAGTGAAACTGCAAAATCTATAGGCAAGGTAAGCAAAAACTTATAGGCTGCTTAATGCCAGAAGAGTATTTTATATAAATGTGCAAACCCTTACACAAGAAAGGCTGACAGTTCAACTGAATGATAAAAACTAAGTCATGCAAAAACCTCTGGAAAATCTTCATTCTAAATAGGATACAATCATTACAACAAAATTTTACAAATACTAATCTTACATTTTCTTCCTAAATGAGGTTATTTTCAAGAATTATGTCTTCTCTCCACCACTCCCCCAAAACAAACAAAAAAGAACACATACAGAAATAAATTCTGAGGAATAGAAGGGACACTTTATTGGCCTTTTTGATTGTTAATGTAAATCACTAAAGTAATTTTCATCAATCCACACATATACACTTCCTGTATCTTAAAAAAAAAAAAAAAAAAGGCATACTACATTCCAATATCCCAAGTCTCTTCCCCTTAAATCTTCAAAAATCTCAAGCAGAACCCAAAAATAAGCTTTAATAAGCACCAGATCATAAAGGGATTCATTCTCAACACTTGAGTTTAGCATACAGATATTCCTTCTTTGTCTTCACGACCTTCCTTTTATTCTCCATGCAAATCTTCTTACCAATGGTTCTCAAAATCTTGCAAGATATTCATCTGTTCTCCAAAACCTTACCTTCACAAATTACCACTGCTGAAACTGATACCCAGCAATTCCACTCACTAGCTTTATAATAATTAAAATGAAAAGGCTTACATTCAATCCCCACTGACAATTTCAAGTGTTTCATCTAAAGCTACGTGCTGGGATTAAGTTCATTCTCATCATGGTAGCCAGTATGGTGCTGTGTTTTGGATTTGTGCCAGAAACACTGTGTTGATAACACAGGGATGTTTTAGCTTTTGCTGAGCAGTGTTTACACAGAGCCAAGGCCTTTTCTGCTCCTCACCCCACCCCACCAGCAAGGAGGCTGTGGGTGCACAAGGAGCTGGGAGGGAGCACAGCCAGAACAGCTGACGTCAACTGACCAGAGGGATATTCCACGTCATACAGCATCATGGTCAGCATATAAAGCTGCGGGAAAGGTGGGCCTGGAGGCTGTTCCTCAGGGACTGTCTGGGCATCAATCAGTCATGGTAAGCATCACTTGCCTTTCTTGGGCGTTATTTCTCTCTCTGTTACTCTTTCCTTTCCATTACAAATTGTTACTATTATTGTTGCTATTATTCTTTTATTTCAATTATTAAACTGCTCTTATCTTAACACAAAAATTTCCTAACTTTTACGCTTCCAATTCTCTTTCCCCCCCATCCGGCTAGGGAGTGAGTGAGCAAGAGGCTGTGTGGTGCTTAGCTGCTGGCTGGGGTTAAACCACAAGAAGATATTAACTCTTAAACCAGTTGTGAAAACACCCAAGTCAATCACCGTTTTCCTTAACATCAAAGGAAGTTATTTTTGCCCAAGCAATAAATCTCACAAAGTACTTTGCTTCAAATATACTAATCAGCTTTTTATCACATCCTTTTCCTATTGTAAGTCATCAGTGAAAATTATTTAATAGGATGCAGCCTGGCATTACCCACCACCAAACTCATTCTACTTCTTCAGGACATTCTTAGTCATTCAAAACATCTTTAAGTTCTTTATCATTGGTCATTAAAACCAATGAAAATAATTTCTATAAAACCAGAAATTTAAAATACTGAAAATAAATTCCTGGTTCTATAGTTTCTATAGACTCAGCACTACAGGAATAACGGTAGAGACTTCCACAACACCAGGTCCTGATTTAGGTCAGAAAGGAGTCCTGGAGTACTTCACATTTCTAGTTCAAATGTACTTTCACATCTTTAGATTTTAAGTAGTGTTGAATTTCCTAGCATTTTAACATGCAATTAATTGCTGAAATTTATACTATTGGCATTGTTATTTGTTTCATTTCTAGCCAATAGAATAATTGTCAGAAACTGGGTCTCACAGATTCTTTTAAAAGTCTTCAAACATGCCGTCAATAAACATACAACCTTTTCAGTTCACAAGTTTCTTAAAGGTACTTCAGAAAACTTTAATCACGATAACTCATGAATATAAAAAGCAGCTTTAAGTGCAATTTCGTATTATCAGAAGTCCCTTCCTGTTCAACGCATGTCCTTACAATATTTAAACAGATACCTTATCAGCACTAAAAGTTTCCATGATGTGGTAGACCTGAATAGGTTATGTGCAAACGTTCTTGAAAACGAGTAATTCTTGTACCTGGATGGTCCCATCTGGTTTCATAGAGCTTTAATAGAGCTACTTGTACATGACACAGTATGTAGGACTGGAAACCAGAACTACTTTTCCCTTCCTCACATTTGATTTTTTGCATTATCTGTCTTCAACTGTTACAGATCTGTCCTGGTTTAGCAGTAGCAGACATTTTTTCTCCTTCTTCCCAGATGATGGTTTATTTTACAGGAGATGGTAGTTTTCAGATGACTTTACTCAGTTCTTCATCACATCAGACAGATATTAAGTTTGCATAGTGACATAAATACTTGAAAAGCGATCAAGAGCCGTAAAATACCCTTTCTCTGCCACATTACCAGCAGAACTAAGAGCACTATCCATTGATTATTTCGGGGTACGGTTTGTATTTTCTATGAACAGCTTGGTCCACTTCCATAATGACCTAGAATGTTGTAAAATAAGGAAACACACCCTCATTTTGTATTACTGTTATGGTTAAGGAATTTTTTTCAATTTAACTGAAATTTCGTACTTGAATATTCAGACTGAACAGATAGGCAGGTCTCAAAAAAACCGTAACCAACCCACCAAAAAAAACACAAACAAGCCAAAAAAAAAAAAAAAAAAAAAAAAAAGAAAAACACCCTAAAGAAAAAACTCAGGCTCTTCCTGGTACCCGCAAATATAGAAAAAAGAAAAAAATCCCACCTTTTCCATCTATTGTCTCAAACCATATGAGAATATTAACAGATTGACTTAAATATGAACAGACAAGAACACTGATGCAAGCTGCGATTAAAAAAGAAACTACACCAAGATTCTTAATACAACCATGTCACTAGGGATTTGACATCACAGAGTGAAAACAAAAGCAAGTCAAAGACCAATCCTTCTAGAAATGAAACAATTATACTGAACTTGCACGTGTTATGATTGTTCTTAAATCAGAGCACCATTCTTAAAGTCTGCATTCCATCTTTGGAATTAATACAAGAGGGGGAAAGAAAAGCATTAATTGTGGAATTCTTTTTCATACTTTCTCAAAAATTTCCAGAGACAAGGTTATTTCTGGTTACATCTTTCAAGCACGGTATCACTAGGCAGACAGTATTTAGAGAACATACATATTTAGCAGAGTTGCATCATCATTCACTGGCCACTTGACAAGTTTAGAATAGTTCATAATATAAAGAGTCATTTTAATAAATCTCTAAACTGCTGTGTTATGACATATAACATTACTAACATTACAGATGTTAAATCACGTGTCTATTGTGCTACGTGCCAGCTAACAAAACAGACAAATAATAAAAGGCAAAGCTCTTATGTTAATGTTAATAGACAAATATTTCACTAAATGTAATGCAGTCCTCAAGAAAAAAGAAAAAACAAAGAAAAAAAAGGTGAATTTAATTCATGGTTATTTGAATTATCATCCAGTGTAATAAAATCCTTTTTAGAATTAAATTACCTCCTTTAGGCATAAAAAAAGGATAATCATAGGCTTTCTTACTGACACAGTCTTTTGTAAATACTGAAAATGTCTTACCAACTATGATACTGTCATTTCAAAGGGTACTCATAAAAATTGTTCCAAAAGTCATATGTAAAATAGCATCAGTAACTTAAGCACAGTTTTAATCGTCTCTGCATTAGGGTGGCTTCTTAAACATCACAGTGAAATAAAAACATGACAAGGAAAATAGCAGGGAAAGAAAGATGCTATGCTGACAAACTAAAGACAGATAAGCATCCCAAAATCTTCTCAAAGTCCTAAAAAAAAAATAAATAAATAAACAAACAAACAAAAAATCAAACAGACTGACTGACTAATCTCAGAACCTTAAATCTGGAAATGTGCATCTGCTTGGCCACATAAAAATAAACCATGGAGCCAAGCAACCTTATTCGCTGCAAAAAGCGGAACCAAATATTCAGAATCTACAAACACAGCTTCTGGCTTGTTAGATTTTAAGACAGACCTAGGAGAGAACCTTTCACACCAGTTTGGCAGGACATGTAAAGAGTATCTGGAGAGAACAAGATCAGAACAGGGCTACAAAGGCTGAAAAATACAACAAGAAGACTTCAAGATCTGGAGTCTATTTAGACATGCTTCACATTAATAAGAAGTAAGAACCCAAAAGCCCAAATGTTTCTGCAGGTATCAAGTCAATCTACCCGATTAGAGATGCCCAGCTACGGAAAGTTGTGAAAATAGAAGATTTATCCAGTCCAATGAAAAAGAACTTTGTAAGAGGTTCATCCTCAGTGAGAAACTCAGCCTCAGGTTTAGCATAATCACAGGAAAAAAAAACCAACATATTTTAATGCTCTCTGAATAGAAGAGATTGCAGGATTATGGGATTGTTCTGTTGTTGTTTTAAAGCTGACTCCAAAAGGTACAGCAGGGATATGGCTATTCACATCCAGTTTTTAAAGGAATACATTTAATTGTATTTTTGTTTTCAGTGTCAGATGGGTATCTCCAATCTTTAGAAATCAACAGGACCCTTACCATGAAGCATCTATATCTGATGCATAATGACCTACAAAGGCAAATAAACAACAACAATAATGATGGCAACGCAAAACACAAGCAGAAAAGTAAAGATCCACGTATGATAGGTTTACCTACCACATTCCACAAGTTAGCACCATTGTTAAGGACAAGGTCCAACTCCTGCTGGTATCCTGTTTGTTATACAGGGCTAACTCTCCATCAATTGTAACGAGGTAGTGCAGATTTCTACTTTCCAACCCCATACTGCAGCCCTGGTTTTGGGTAGGATTCCTTTCTGGTGACAAATGGTTTGCATGAGCTCAGAACTTCTCCCGCAAAGTTAACTGTGTGACAGAGATGTCCAACCTACCCTTACCAGTATTGCCACAGCTTACAGACTGATGGCCACTCATGTGGACAGTCATGTTATTCTCTAACATTATTTGGCAGAGTTACAGGAGTTGTGCATCCCAGCTCAGTCACATTCAGGTGGTATCTAGATAAAACATCTTTCCATATTAAAGTTTTATATCCTGCTATGAAAGCTTTGAAATAGGACTGACATCTACAGACATCATGAGAACAGTCATTCCCAATAAACAGGTTTTTCTAACTAAAAATATATTCTATGAATACAGGCTTAAACTCTTGCTAACCTCCATTCTTTATTCTGACCTACTGTTCATCTGTCCAGTACAGCCTAGAAACTTGGCACTGTGCCCCTTACACAGATTTACCTTGATCTGAAAACACTCCATTTCATATTCAGCATTTCCTCCACTCTCGATACCTACGCTCATATCACCACTTCATACCTGTGCTCGTTCTACTTTTTCTCCAAGCAGCTGCTGAAAGCAGTTAAGAGAGAATATCAGGCAAGAGAGACTTCTGATCCAACCTAATCTGGCAGGTTATATGTGCACCTTATCTATCGTATTAATCCTCCCTTCCAAATTACAGACACTACACATGCCACACATGCTTATGCAGCCCACACTACAGAAATATTCACCTGTCTTTTACAGCTTCACATCGGAGTACTTATCAGTTAAGCACGGCATGTCAATCATTCCTATACTTGGAAATTCACCACAAGAAAAGGGTTGTTTGTTGATTTTCCTTTCTCCAGAGAATGAGGCCACCATATTTATACCAAAACAATTATACCAGACCATTACTAGGTTGGTGAATTTCCAAAAGGGGGTTGGGACAGAGGCTACACCAGTGAAAGTGCAACCAGTATTACTATACAATATTTTTGTTTTCAGTGTCAGATGGGTATCTCCAATCTTTAGAAATCAACAGAACCCTTACCATGAAGCATCTATATCTGATGCATAATGACCTACAAAGGCAAAGAAAGAAAAAGATTACCAGAGATCACATCTGTCATAAAACTAATCTAGTGTTTTCTCTCATTTCTGCACATATCCCATTTCCAGATTATGCCCATATCCCCCACTCACCCAGCAACTGTGGAAAACTGCTGAAGCTGCTGCATAAGTGAGTCTGTAAAAGACCTTACACACACAGGTATCATATAAGAAAGCTGCACAGATAATTAAAACATAATAATGTTTTACATATGCTATGTAGAATTTTATATCCAGTAGCCACCTTCTAAAAGTTTATACTCCATCTTAAGTTTATCCTAGATAAAAGCTCCTATGCATTAATTGATCAAGGCAAAATTTAAATTCTCATCATATCAGTTAAAACAAAATAGTGACTTTGAGAAGTATCCTTTCAAGTAGCCATGCATAACAGAGTTTTCAGTGCCACTGCCTGCAGAATCAAGGCTGCAGACTACAAATGTAATAGCCAACTTGCAACCTAAAACGAGATCTGAATGCACAACAAAGTAAAATTAGGAGAAAAAAAAAAAAAAAAGGAGAAACATAAATTCATAAAAAGTTCAGCACCAGCCAAGTCCAAAACTTTCTTTCTGTAGATAATGTGCCTGTGAGATCACACTCCCACTTAAATACTGCTTACCACTTCACTCTTTTCTTTCAGGAAGGCCTTCTTTCTAACAGCAGAGAAGGAACTGGCATTTTCAGGCAAACTAGTTTTCAACCCAAACACAGAGTGATTAAAAATGGGGTATATATTGGAACCTGCCTGCTCCGTGAAGCTCTCATAAATTGGAATGGATACCTGGCTGTTACCAAGGAAACAGCAAATAAAGTCCTGTATAAACTATCAGGTCTTTTAACCAGAAAATTAAGAACAAAAAGAGGGCTCAGTACAGAAATGATTTACTGCTATCTACAAGACAAACTTGATCCCTAAGTACTTCGCATCCTTTAATCAAGTGAAGCCAGATATAAGCTTTGAAACTTGGGATTTCAGAAAGAACTTCCAGGTTCTTCTGGAGAAATACTGTGATCTGCCTTTAGTTAAATAAAAATCTCATCATTGGCAACAGCAGTGTCAAGTATGCAGAAAGCTACAGAATTTATACATACTAACAAAGACCAAAACTTACAATGTATACATGTGTGTAAAAACTGCCATGTACCTTACATAGTAACATTTCTAAGCAACACATCCCTTTCTCTACCTTTGATTCTAGCTTAAACGAGACACAAAGATCTGGGACCTTTCCTAAAACACTTGTTTCCAAACAGATAGAAGAAGCCAAGTAATCCAGTTACCTGGAAATAAATATCATTCTACATGACCTATTCCTTATCTGTATGAGCGTATTTTCCTTCTTGTCAAAGTTTCCCCTGTATTTACTGCTGCTACAGCTCTAGCGGTATCAGCCGGTAAGACGACCCAAGGAAAACCAAGCAAGCTGCTAGTGTTGTAGCTGTCACATGGTGTAAAATTGCTGTGAGCAGGATGAGACAATGATGTGCTTGAATGATAGCAGCTGTTCTGCACTGGCATCGCCATGAGCAGAGCTGTAATCACAGTCAGGTGCAATGGTGGGAATTTGGGGGGATAAAGGCCACGCCTGCACCTGTGGCACTCTGTAAGTTCTGTAACAAATGCTGTATTTGTTTTTTAAAGATCATCTGTCATTTTGACAAGCTCCCTACCTGAGCGCTGCTGGAGCAAGCCAGCTTTTGTATTTCCTTAACAAGGCCTCTCTCCTTTTTGTACAGCACCCAATTTCAGACTCATATGTGCTTCATGAACAGAAAAGGATACGGTAACTATGGTGTAGGAACCACTGAATCATAAGAATTTGAAACACTCCTAGTTACTGTGATCAAAGCTAAATCCTTTAGGAAGATTACCCGCACCAGAACCCTGAAAAAAATCCTGAGACTCGAATACTTTTATATTGCACACCTTCGAGATAAAGCACGATTTCTCCGTTACTGACAGAGGCTTCCTCTGGTTACATTTAACTATGGTGAGCACACGTTAAACGAGGGCTGCTGTGCCTCTTGATCCATCTATGCAGCTTCAGGCCTGGCTACCAGCTGCAAATGCAACAGTCTACGAATAGAGACCTCAACTCCGAGGCCATTAAAAAGAATATTCATTCGGAAAGCAAAAATAATCCTAATTAACCGCTCATTTACACAGCGAGAAGTATATGCCTTACAAGCAAGACATAAGGGACGCCAAACACAATCGCGCCCCAAAGCCCATCCCCGCGTGGAACGGCAGAGGGGCACCGCTCAGATTATGTGTACGATTTCACCGTCCAAGGCAGCGCGTACCGCGGGAGGGAAGCGGAGGGGCCGGGCGAGCCCCTTCACCAACGGCAAGGTGCTGTCAGCCGGTGCCCCGATGCCTCAGAAGTTCAACCCCCCTCCCCGGCAAATGACAGTTGTCCGCTCCGCACCCGCGGAGGCGACGCGACTACCCCGCCTCAAACCACCACCATCTCCCCCATGCCGCTCCGGTTCCTGCTCCCGTTGCCTCTTTTGCATTCCCAGAACCGCTCCCATCACCCCTTTATGCCCTTGTTTCAAGGCGGACACGGTTCTCATCCAACTGCGGCCGCACCGCAGCAAGAGGCGACCGCCGCGGGACCCGCACGTTTATCCGATAGGAAGGGAGAGGGCAAGCAGCCACTCGGCGCGGCCCCGGCAGTGCCGGGGCAGGGAGAGCCCGATGCCCCACCCCGACCCCGAGCCCCTTTGCCCAGGAAGTTGAGCGCGGTTCGGTCGCTCCCCACACCGGGCAACCCACCCCCTTCCCGCCGGGCAGGGGCAGCGCCCGGAGCCGCGGGACGCCCGCCGGTCGCGGAGCAGCAGCAGCGGCAAACACCTACCCGGAGAGCTTCCCAATCTTCACAAAGCTAAACACATCCATCCATGCAGCCGGCTAGCTCTGCCCGTTACACTCACTCACTCCAGCAGCGGCGACGATAGAAGCAGTTCCATGTCGGGAGAAGATTGCGTCCAGCGGCAGCAACAGCCCTTGCAACGGCAGGAGTCGGCGGAGGCAGAGGCTGCTACCCCCCTCCGGCTGGGAGCTGGGCGTGCAGCATCTCGCAGGAGCAGCACTCATCAGCGCGCAGCCCTCCCCCTCTGCTCCCCCCTCCCCGCCGCCCCGCTCGCTGCCGCCTTGCCCCCTTTCTGGTGTAACTCAAGGAATCAAGAGGGCGAGGGAGGGTACCGGTCAGGAGGACTGTCCTCCTCCCGATCCCCGCAGCACTCCGGGAAGCTGCTGAGCGGGAGGCGGCAGCCCTCCACCGCCCGCTGCCTCGTTGCAGTATCCCCAGAGAAGGAAGGCGGTGGGGATGGGGAGGCTGAGGAAGGCGGAGGGTGCAGCAGGGAGAGTTTCTCCTCTCGCCGGCAATGTCTCCCCCTCCTGAGGGGGAGCGCAGGGCGCAGGCGGCGGCTGACCCGGCGAGCGCCGCCCGCTGGATCCAGCCCGAGACCGCCGAGAGCGGGCCGGGGGGCCGAAAGGGTCTGGCTGCCCTCCCGCCGTTGCGGGACTCCCCGCAGGACCTCCGCAGCCGCGGCGGCGGGGACGGAGGGCAGGGGTTAGGCATTGAGGGGGTGCCCTCTCCTGGCTTGCCGGGCAGGGAGAGGCACGGCTGGGAGAGGGGACGGGCAGCCCCCGTGAGGGGGACGCGGCTACTCCCCAGCCGGGACCATCACGCTGATCATTTCAGAAAGACCGCAGCCCGGGGTCCTCCTCCGAAGCAAAACTGGAGAAAGCAAAGGCCTCTTCGCCCCGCTCCCGGCAGTCTCCCCTCAGCGATCGCACTTGGCCGTGCTTCCCTCCCGGGTGGGAAGGGGCCTTTGGCCTTTTGCCCTTGCACTGGGTGCTCGCCACTCACCAACGGTGGAGAGCTGATGGGCAGAGCTCGAGTCCACCGCCTGGCGGTGATACCACCCTGGGACCTCTCTACCTGTGCCAGAAAAAAGACTTGGAGGAACGGAGCCATCGTTATGATGGAAACATGGTAAGGCTGGTTTGTGGCAACTAATTAAAATCAAGCATTGTTCATATCACATCTTGTAGAAAAATGGCACGTCCGGATGTCTTGATGCAAGAACTGTAGAGACACGCTGCCTTATGCTTTTGCCCTGCATTAGGCTTCAAAAAAGACACTGGAGTTTAGCTTTCTGTAAGCTTCCTGTAAAGGAGAAAGGTAAGTAAAATTCAAATACATCTTCCCACAAGCTCTACATTAATACAATAATTCTCAGCATGGGAATGGCTTTTCTCCACTTCAGTGTTTTCATTTGTTCCCTGAATAGACTGGTACATTCTTTACTTCCTGCCTTTACAGAGTTTTGGTTTCTTCTGCAGGCTTGCACCTGCACTCTCCTACCAACCAAGAACTTCAGAAGTTACAGTAGAGCCCAACATGCAGGTTCGAGCAGGCAGATGAAAACAATGCACGCTTTTAATATTAAAACTTGTGTTGATAAGAGAACAAAAAGAGCAGACAGTATGAACAGTCACTGTGAATTGGGTTTCAAACTATTCTTTAAAACAATAACAATGGAAAAAGATTGATAATCTATTTACACGGGAAGAACATTGAACCGCCCACTAAAAAACACTTGCTGGCCTACAGTGGAAGTAACCGGTTTGGGCATATTCTGAAATGCCATATGAAGTATTTTATGCTAGTGCATCAAAATACTTGTGTGGTTCTCCCATGTAACTATATTTATTTATTGTTGTACCAGATTTTCATAAAAGGCAGAACCTGTGCCTGTCATTCACGCTGCTCTATTGATTGGTAAAAGTTACAAAGATAACACAGTTTCAGCTGGTTACAAACTGATTTATTTATAAAACTGGCATTATTTATTTATAGACTGAGGAGATAGGCCAAGATCCTACAAAGCTAACTGAAGCTGATGGAATGATATGCCATCTATAAAATTAAGCACATATGCTCTGTATCAAATGAAGTTCCTGTGTTGAGCACTTCATGCTCCAAGGCTTGTCACATAAAGGTACCTTAAAGTGGCGAGAGGCAGAGAAGTGAAGAAGTTCTGAGGGGTCGCTAGAATTTCTGTGATTTCAGGGTCTTTAGGTGGAAAAGCAAATGGGATCCTATGGTACATTGACTGAGGCACTTCCAATAGAGATAGGTAGAAAAGCAGAAAGCATAAGATCTGATCAGAAGTGCCATACTCAGCTTGTTCAAAAAGTACATTTGAGAAAAAGGAGAGCAGGTGCAGGAGGATTCTGAAAGAGTGTTAAAGGTAATGAAGAGTTGATCTTATGAGAGGCGATTTGTTCTCATGAGCAAAACAAAGACTAAGAGGTAAAAAGATTGTTTATAAATACATCAGTATGGTAAACACAGGGTGTATCCAAAATATTAGGGCTTTACAGAAAGTCATTAAAATTTGAAACAAAGATTAAATTATCTTCTCTTTTTTTGACATTCCAAACAGATACATGTAGCATTGCTGTATTTATAGCTACTTTTATATTTTTGTTTTCCTAGGCAAAAGCTATTGCAACAGTACGTATTTTCCAGAAAGACTGTGAAGATACTGTTGGAATAGCTAACATCTTGGAGGTCCATTAATACTAGTATCACAGTAGTCATATTTCCAGATCTGCAGACATGAACAGAGAACCTGGACAAGTGTGCTTCTTCTAACTGTGCTGAGTCCTGATATCGTTTTGCAGCTCTGCTATGGGGAGGAGACTGGGATATGAGACTGAGTACTTCAATTCATGGTTCTCTCGGTTTTGGTGTCATAGCAACTGGATATAAAACTACACCAGGGCCATAGGAGAAGATTAAAATTTGCCTACCCAAAGCAGCAAGGTGGTGGGCATTGCTCTATTTCAAGAGTAAATGTTGATATATATAGTTAGGACTGGCTTTGAATCTGTCACCTACACTCTAAAATCGTATTTTGGCATTATATTTTCATTTGCAGAAGCATCAACTACACAGTGTCGTGACTGAACTCTTGCACATACATTTATACCTCTTAGTTACTACAGTGAATTCTTCTAACTAATTACCAGAAGTTAGGGATCCAGCCTCAGCTAGTCATACCCTAAGCCTGCAGTGGACAGGCACGTACCACTCCAAAATATGTCCTCCTAGAAAAAGTGACATAACTTGCCTTCTGCAGGTGCTTTATTTTCTCTGTCCATCCCAGTTGAGAGGAAGCCCGGATGCCTGCCTTTCACTAAAGAACTGTCTTCCTGATGTCTAAAGTTAGGTGAAATAAAGCCCGTTTGAAGGTGACAAAGGTGCAAAAAAAAAAAAAAATACTTAATAAGGACAGACAGCCAAAGACAGGAAAACAACACGTATTTAGTATCTCAGTAACAAACAGTAATTAAACATGAAGTTCTTAATCTTGAAGCAGGAATCTCACATCAACTCCTGGCTGAATTCTTTGCTGGCTGTTTTTCAGAATGGCATGGTAAATACAGCTTTTTGAGGATGCTTTGTTACCCTGTACTGTTACATTTTGTCCAAAGTAATCCAATTATGACACTTAATACTAATGTTTCATGTAATCATAGATACCCTAGTGTAGACTCTAGGACAGTAAAAGCCTTAATTTCGTGTAGTATGTCAGTTTCATATGCATTTATGGAGAAGGGAGTCTTTGTCTTGTTTAATAATGCTCCTTGTTCTACAGGAAATGGCACATATGTAATGCACATAGGAATGTTATGCCATCTTAAGTTTAAAAACAATTAATTCACTGTAAGGACTTAATTTTTTGAATAATCTAATTGTTTTGGTCACAGGGAAACTGCTGTGAAGATGCAATTTGAATATCTTTATGAATGAAGAAACATTTATTTTTGTTCCTGGGTTTTAGGGTCTTTCATTTTTCCTTCTAAGTCACCAAATACTCACTGGAAGAATATGCTTTGGGCTTTCCTGGATACCAGACAATACAAACGTTTACCTGGACCAGTATAATATCTGGTTTTTTACTTACAAGATGAGTAGGATTTGATCCTAGATAATTTAAATGAAGACAAGTAGAATCCTAAACCAAAGACATAACGTGAAACCCCTGGAAATGGCCAAGGTCTAGTTTTCATTTTAATACATTTGGAGGTCTCACAAGTTTTCCTTTCAACGTAAGTTTTAAACCCATCTGTAGACACTGGGTTTTTTTTAAGGCTAGCCAATTGCTTTTAATGATTTAGGATCTTAAAAAGGTACTTAAAAGTGCTGTATCTCACTTTCAAAATGGTTTTGAATTCATCTCCCAAGAAAAACAGCTGAAGGTACTACTATTTTTCTGCAGTGCTTGATGCTATTACTCATATCAAAATGGCAACAATGTTTAGAGGAATGTGATAATAAAATCCATTGAGTAATGAGATGTTAATGCATAACTGGTGATGTGAAGTTTCAAAGGAAGATATTTTGTCATTGTGATCTGGTATTTATTGAATGCTGTTTCTAAAGATAGTTATGCCTAAGTCATATGGTTAGCTCTGTAGTACTCTAGGCTACTTGTATTTTAAACTGCTGCATTCCTTTTTCAGCCTTTAAGCTTCAAAACACACATTTTCCAGAATCCATTTCTTTGGTGCTTACTACCCATATACAAGCCCATATATAAACATTGTAACCATTATAGAATCATAGAATAGTTAGGGTTGGAAAGGACCTTAAGATCATCTAGTTCCAACCCCCCTGCCGTGGCCGGGGACACCTCACACTAAACCATGCCACCCAAGGCCTCATCCAACCTGTCTATGTCCACATTTATAGCATTATCAAGAAATCCTTCTGCTTACCTTGAATCTATACACCCAGCTTCTACACCTCATTTTTGGCACTTTTATCAAATAGTTTTATCAGGCATGATTTATTTGTTGACCCATGCAGACTGTTAAACACTCAATGTTTTCATTTTTGCTGTATAATTTAGCGGGATAGATATATGTCACATACAAATGCAAAATTTAATCATAGATGGTTGAAAATTTAAATAGCAGATAAGATTTCTTGCCAAGTAAGAAACAAATAAATCTAGAGGCCTAAACACTTCTGAATTGCATGGAACAAAATAAACAAAGATATTATTTGAGGCGGAGTCTAGTTGGAGGCCTGTATCTAGTGGAGTGCCTCAAGGGTCAGTATTGGGACCAGTATTATTTAATATATTCATCGATGATTTAGATGAGGGAATTGAGTGTACTGTCAGCAAGTTTGCTGATGACACTAAGCTGGGAGGAGTGGCTGACACGCCAGAAGGCTGTGCTGCCATCCAGCGAGACCTGGACAGGCTGGAGAGTTGGGCAGGGAGAAACTTGATGAAATATAACAAGGGAAAGTGTAGAGTCCTGCATCTGGGCAGGAACAACCCCAGGTTCCAATATAGGTTGGGGAACGACCTATTAGAGAGTAGTGTAGGGGAGAGGGACCTGGGGGTCCTAGTGGACGGCAGGATGACCATGAGCCAACACTGTGCCCTTGTGGCCAAGAAGGCCAATGGCATCCTGGGGTGTATTAGAAGGGGGGTGGTCAGTAGGTCGAGAGAGGTCCTCCTTCCCCTCTACTCTGCCCTGGTGAGACCACATCTGGAATATTGTGTCCAGTTCTGGGCCCCTCAGTTCGAGAAGGAGAGGGACCTGCTGGAGAGAGTCCAGCGCAGGGCGACAAAGATGATTAAGGGAGTGGAGCATCTCCCTTATGAGGAAAGGCTGAGGGAGCTGGGTCTCTATAGTTTGGAGGAGACTGCGGGGGGACCTTATTAGTGTATATAAATATATAAAGGGGGAGTGTCATGAGGATGGAACCAGGCTCTTCTCAGTGGCAAACAATGATAGGACAAGGGGTAATGAGTACAAACTGGAACACAAGAGGTTCCACTTAAACTTGAGAAGAAACTTCTTCTCAGTGAGGGTGACAGAACACTGGAACAGGCTGCCCAGGGAGGTTGTGGAGTCTCCTTCTCTGGAGACATTCAAAACCCGCCTGGACACATTCCTGTGTGACCTTATCTAGGTGTTCCTGCTCTGGCAGGGGGATTGGACTAGATGATCTTTTGAGGTCCCTTCCAATCTCTAACATACTGTGTGATACTGTGTGTAACTGATACAACAATTCTGCTGAAGCCAGACATACATAGTCAAACCTGTACAAGCAGGTTGGTTAAAGACAGTTAACAAAAACTACTGGTTGCTATAATGAATTGAAAAGTCTTGCAGCATGTTGAACCTCCAACATTAAAAAGCATTAAAAAGAATGTTTTCATATGTTACAGTACGCAAATGATGTCAAAGTAAGGAACAGGACCTTAGGTAGCATAAAGATTACATTTTCATTTTTCTGCATGAATTTTCCTGGGAAATATCTGCAACCATCTGAGCTGATGGGGAAAAAAACAACTTCATAAAAGCAAAATAGCTTACACTCAGAGGAGAAAAAAAAAAAAAGACAAATTTTCACAATGAGTAGAAACTTCACAGACACAGTGTTTTTATCTGGGTGCCAAAACCTAGTTTTCTCAGTCCATATTTAGGCATTTGCAGATAGGTGGCCTACTTCTCAGTAACACTAAACATTCACATATGAAAAAGGAATTGCTAGTTACTTCTAAAAACCAAGCAGCTTATACAAAGTTGCCTGACTATCCTGAAAAACAAATTTCAGCATTCAGTTTTGAAATTTTCAGCCTGTGTTTTTAAAGATCACACCATATTTTATCCACTAAAATGTGTTCTTTTGATCTTAATTGCAAGCTTAATAAATCTAGACTCATGAATTTTATGTGAGGTTTCAAGCACTGGGTAATTACTGCTAGTTTAGGTAGGTTATAGCACTCTGAAGCAGCTATTCTTCACCATAGAGCCAACAGAACTTTCTCTCTGTGAGGATCAGGGTTTGCTCCCAGTGTAACTGTGTATTCAGGGTGGTGTACAGGCAAGTACATCACCTGGCTTGCATTAAGAATGCTGTTTCATTCCAGATAGAAGAAAAGGCGGCAAATCTGTCTGTAGAATAAAATATAGTAAGGTAGTTACTTGTTGAGCATACTGAATAACATGATAAGAAGTCTTGCATGCTCAAGGCACTTCTGTTTATTCAAGTGGCCACTGGTGAAAATCTTTGGGGGTTTTGATTTTGTTCAGGCCATGTAGTGTTTCTAGAACAGAAATTAAGTTCATGATGTGGCTTGACAATAAATACTGGAAAAGAATTATCATGGGAATCTGCTATATGGGAAGACCAGTGGGAGCTGCAAAGTTGAAAAGGACAGTAAGATGCCATAAAGATCACAGAATTTTCATAGGAAAGTGTGTGCAATTTTTAGAAACACACTGCAGTCAATAAGAGGTATTCTGTAAATACAATGCAGTTAGGAAACTATTTATGTCCACATGGTACAAGCCTAATGCTTTTGGTTAGGAGGAAACAGAAAACTAGTCTTTTAATACCCATGAAGGCAAGTGGCCTATTGTGTGGCTGAGTAATCTGCATGCGAAGGCACTTATGTCATGTTTTCTGTTAACAGAAATCAGTTTGCCTGGATCATTAAGAAACATTGTCTAAAGTGTTTCACACCTGTACTCTCTTCTTCAGCTACCAGATCCAATCTAAATGAAATTTAAGGACCTGTATTGTCTTCATGCTCTTTATCTCAGACGTGTCTTCCCCTTACCCCTTTGCAGCACACCTCATCCTGAAGGTGGAAGCAAGGAGGTCAGCTGCAGAACATTCCCCTGAGAAGGACATTTCAGTCTACATCATGCACCTTAATCACACCAGTGGACATGCACACCTTCTGGATTCAAAAAGGAGTCAAAGAGCCAATGCACAGGACAAGAACCATCAGTCTATGCAGATCAGCTTACAGGGTAGAGGCATGTTAGAGCACAATGCAAGATCACTTTCTTTGTGCTCCCTAGTAGAAACAGTCTTTAGAATTCACTGACATTTAATCATCCGCCTCATATCACTCCTTTTCAGAGTAGCTATTTTGGTGCTATGTGGGAGTTGTCACAGAAATGGTTGCCTAATTCTAATCTATAGTTTGTGATGTGCACGCAGATCTTCTACTGATAAGCATTTTACATCCAAATCCAGTAATAAAGGAATTAAAAGTTATTCTGTTCCATGAAATAGCAGTGACATACTTACCAGATATTCCTTGCTCTTGCAAAAAGAAACCTAGCACAGGTTCCACAAAGCTATGGAAAAATGGTAGTACATCAATACACGTTCCCCCTGCCTGCCTTATCTCCTTAATTTCAGTAGTTAACAGGTGAATGGGTTTTCAGTAGGGTCCAAGACATCAGGATGTGCTCCATGTAAATGGCAGGGACTGGTATTTTCAAGTCACTGCTGGCCTCATAAAATGGCTGAGGTTCAGAACTGTTTTGAAGCTTAGCAGTCAGAAAAGTATCAGTGAAACTGCCAAGAAGCTTGCTGCTTCATGCAGTAAGGAACACAGATCTAAATGAGATTTTTCCTTTTTCTTGCAGAGGAGCCGTAAGCAAGGAGATGCGGAAAGAGGCTGCTCACTTTATTTTCCCTGAAATACATGTGGCTGTAGTTTAGAATCAATCCAATGAGTGTTTTAAGATGACATAAATGTCCTATTAAACACTTCTTGTGTTACTCTGCTGAGATCATTGCAACTCTATGTTTACAATACAATACAGCTTTTCTTTTTTTTTTTTTTTATTTCCTGGATGAGTCTTTCAAAGTTAGGTCAGTGCATGTCTGCACTAGGCTCAGAAACAAAAGTTTTGTCTGAATGGAAACTAAAGCCTAAAAACTTTGGTTTTTAAAAGGGAGATAAAAGAAGACATAAAGAGAAATTAAATTTTCTACAGAGTTCTTCCAAGCCCAGTGTGTTTTGAAGGGTAGTCCATGGTTGCAGCTAACTTAACACCTTGCTGAATAGCAGCAAATTCTTCTTTGTCTGCTCTAGTTCTCAGAAACTAGAAGGGGAGAATTCCCTTTACCTCCAAAGCCTGCTGGGCTGCTGTCTCATCCTCACTATAATCTTTCAAACCATGCATGAGCTCCAGCCCCCCTGCTATAACTTTCTTGCTCATTCCATCCTGCTGTCTCCCGAGCCTTCTGTTTTAGCCCTAAGGAAGGGAACATCTCCCCTTCCTCCAAGAGGTCCTTTTTCTTATAAAGAGCACAACACATGCTTGGGAGAAATAAATCAGGTGCCCGTGAAACTCCAAACTAAGTCTACCACAGGCTTTGAGTACCCAGTGTCATAGTTTAAGACTGCCTAGAGAAACACATCTATGAGAAAGATGTGCAACACCTGGCTTAACACTGCCTCATGACTAACTTGGTTTAGTATAGTTTGAAAACGTGTCAGAAGATTGAGGGTTTTAAAACATGCAAAATTAAAAAAAATATATTTAGTTGTATTGAACCATCCACTTGAGTAATTATTCTGGTTATCCATCATGCCAACTCAGTAATGCTGGCCATCAGGCCCCATTTCTCTTATGTCTCTGCCAGATGAATGGCCAAATTGTCAAATAGCCATTGCAGTGTGATGATGAATTAGAACTACACAGTAGGGTTCATAACCCACATCAACTTCCTGCCTAAGATGTTTGCCACCTATTTGTGTGGAACAAACTCCACTTACCTGAAAGTCACCTTACAACTATAGCTCTCTCCAGGTCCCTACAAAGTCAGTGGAGACTGCAAGCATTTCCTGAGGGCAACTCTGTTCATCTAAGGCCTGACTGGTTGTTTGGGTTGAGGTTGTTTGCTTGGGTTGTTTTGTTGTGTTGGGTTGTTGGGGTATTTTGAAGGGGAGTGGAATAGTTATGGGCCTTCATCTCTTCAGCACCGGTAGTGCTCCTAAGTTGGGTGTCTCAGGTAGTGTCTATGGTCAGGTAAGCTTGTGCCATTCATCAGTTTGACAGCAAGAGTTAGCTGAACAGTAAAAGGAGAGGAACAGAGGACTGCAGTCTTGTAAGCTGTATTAAGAGAACTACTGTTATACCAAATACAGGCACTTCCACAGCTGAATTCCCACTCAGCTGTTGGTGCATGCCATCTTGTGCAATTTTACCCTCATTCCTCAGTACGGATTGATGCCAAATGTCTTGGTACTTGCTCAATATTGGACTTTGCTCTGGCTTCCTCGGTCAGTGTTTTATCCATTTGAGTCCAGTTCTCATTGGGTTGATACATTTTCCTTCACTTCCTAATTCTTTCTTTTTAGTATTAAAATATTTGCAACCCAGTTCGCAAAGGAGACAAAGTGTACAATAGTAATAAGACTGAAGTCATTTGGTGTCTAGATATAGAATGGTTGTCACTGAATTCCAATCCAAGTGTCTTGCCTTATTTAAACGGAGATAAAGTTTTAAATTGAAAGCTAAATACAGATGAAAGCGAAAAGAGTATCTAAGGAGTTCCAGCAAGTTTATTAAGGTTATTACTTACATTGTAACTTATGGAGCATGGAAGAAATATGTGGTCAAAAGACTGCAGAGATTGCCACGGTCTCTGACTTGAAGAATTTATGATCCAGTGGTCTGACTCAGGCAAAATATCCAGCAAAATCAAATAAGAAATGTGTGTGATTGAAAACTTGCAATAAAGGAAACCTAGGCACAAACCATTAACTCACATTATTTTTGTCTGTACACTGCAGCATGCAGATCTTATCAGTTCAAACTTTCAGAAATGATGAATCAGAGCCAAAACTGTCATGAGACTGACTTTAAAACAAAGGGTTTAAAAGTTTTACGTTCTAATTTATTTCCTTTCTGGTCTCTAAGCTATTAGAGAGCCCTCAGTTAATGCTTTCAGTGTTTCATCTGCAAACCTGAAGGCTCTACACTTACATTTAGTAATACCAGAGCTTTTAGGCAATCACATTTATCAAGAAGTTAAAGTTGTAATGAAAAAAAAACCCACAAAATATTATGAGATTAAAAATAAACAAGAAAGCTGGCAGCCTTGGATACAGTAATTTGGGAAACTATATTTTAAACAACTTTATAAATGTACGATAACTCAGAACGCTTTCAGGTTAAAGAAATATTGCTCTTATTCCCTTTAAGTACTTAGGAAACAAAGTGGGTTAGTTTTCTAATATCTACCAGCTAGTCTTCTAGATGAATACATAAAAAATGTGAGGAAGTAAATAACTTATTGCCTAAATATCTATTATGAACTCAACTAAATCCACTTTATGCATCTAGTACAAATTTCTGTGCACTCATCTATCTCTTCTTACTACAGTAAATTGGCTTCTTGGACAACTGTCCTTTCATTACTTTATTATGTTACTACTGAATGTTGGTTAAAGCACTGTCCATTCCATACTTCTATGCAAACTAATATTTTGCCAGTGCTACAAGTGAGAAAGTTCCTCCATAGAAATAGCAGCAGAAGCTTATGAGGCACTAATCTTAAGCTGCTATTAGAAATTTCATCACCACATTACATTGATCTTATCAGGAAACAGACTAGAGGGGAGAGGAGGGAGTGAAGACTCTTGCACTAGCGCTGCTAATACTTCTGCTTCAAAAGCAGAGAACCTGGGAGACCCTGGGCAGTTAGCAATTGGTGTGCTGGATTAGACTACAGATCCAGTATCCTCTCTCTGGCATTCTAATGTTACATTTCAAAGGAATCCCGTAACAAGTGGGAGATAGTCTGTGCACACAAGAAAAGACATTTATGCAAGTCTCATCCCTGTACCTGAACAACTCAAACCTTAAAGCACAAGGCTTAATATCCATTGCTAATTATGTATTGCATTTAATTGTAATTCTGTATAGTCTTGGTTCTCTTGTAATTAAAAGAATCAGTGGCAGCAAGGTTTGTTCATTAAATATTTTTTTTTTTAATGTCAAAAATAACACTTTGAATTTAATTTAGGGACAGACTTTTTACAGAAGAATGCACAATGCAAAGGTGGAGTCACACTCTACCAAAGTCCATCTACAGAAAGAAGGGGATAACCATGCTTCCCGAGTGGAGGCTTCTAGGTAGTAAACAAAAGTATTAGCTGTGAGATATTTATATTGGTCTAATCTGATGAAGAAGTAATGAAGCCGGGGTAACTTTAATGTTACTTTCATACCATGTTCATTTCATACATCCAAGTTCATGCTGTACACCCAGATTCATCCCACCCTGCACTTTCCACTCTGCACTTTCCACTTGAGACGTCATCTACAAACCTCTGCTATCCTCTGCTACTGATTGATCTTCTGCAATTTCTGTTTGACTGCTGGATAATGAAATGCATAACGTAGAGAAACAGATACAAATTCTATTATTAGCAGCCTGCCAATATCTTTTCTTTATCTTTTGCAATAAATGTGGTACATACATACATAAATTCTCACTGCAATCCCAATTTTGGCCCGCTCATATATATAGGAGTCATTAACCCTTAACCATTATTGGAAGTGGTGCCAATACAGCTCAAAACACTCATGACCTCTTAGGTGAGAAGGAGTAATGACCAGGCTGAGCTCCACAGTGTCCTACACAAAAGAATCACTGGGGCAGAAGAACACCTGATCATATTTCTGGTTTGGATCTGCTCCCACAAAGTGGAAAAAGGAATGACTAGTATTTGCTAACAAGGATTTATGGCAGAAGTAAGGTATGAAGTTCAACCACAATATAGATAGATACAGTCAATACAGACAATGTGATCCAAAGGCACAAATAACTGAGTTTTTTTGTTTATGCAGCATTTTAGAGAAATTCAGAGAACAATGTGGAGAAAGAAGTATAATATTTTTAGATAATTTTAAAAAATATATACTATAATGCTGCTCTCTATAGCATGGTTGCCTAGTTACAACATAGAGTCCTTGGCATGACAGGGGAAACAGTATTTGTACAAGTTTAAAGACCCCCAAAATCAGGGTAATGCAGGCATGTACTCTGATATCTCGCAATTTACTGGAACTAGACACAAACTGTTTACACAAATTTGCACCCTATTTGAGATACTGTACCTGGTTTTAATTCTAAATTATTCATATCTATTCATAAGCAATCACTATGCAGGGTTTGGAATCTGTCAGAAATTTTAGGCCACTGAGGTGGACAGAAAATCAGCAATTCAAGGAAGCAATAAGAAACAGATTTTCCATATTTGTTTTATTAGTTATGGTAGTCTTTGAGGTGCTGAGAACGTTGTAGCATAAGACTTATCTCAACACAATGGGAAGGGTATAGGTAGTTCAGTACAGTTTTACAAAGATTAGAAAAATTATGCTATTATTCTATAATTTATTTTGGGACTCCAGTAATTCAGTCTGCAGATTTTATGAGCTTATATACAGTATAAATTAATTGCATGTCTGATGTATACGAAGTTCATCAACAGGAACATATGCTGCCATTGTTCTATGCAGACATCCTTGGCATCTATATATAAACCTTCCAATTTGCAATTTAACTTGAAAATACACCTTCTTTGTGCGATAAGAAAAGTAAAAGCATTCAGGCAAATGAGAATTCACTCTTTTTATCACCCTGATTACTGAATTGTTCTGTAACTTGCAAGAATAAAAATAACACTTTTGAGCTGAAAGATCCAAATCAGTCTGCATCCTGAAACACCGAGCCTGGATTTCAAACATCACAGGTAGTCTTCTGGAGCTCATTTGTTCCAGAAGCAGTGAACTGGTAATTACATGCCAATTTAAGGATAGAGGTAGCTATTATTACAGCTATATGTTGCTAGTACAGAGACAAAGAAATCCAGATTTCTGTATCAGTTGATAAAGAGTTTCTGCATTCACTCCTGTGTCATAATTTATATTTTGACGCTAACATAATTTAAATGAAAGATGCTTTGTTTTGACATCATAATAAGATCTCTGTAGATTGACTGTTTTTTTCCATGGCTGCTATTTTTCACACCCTCCTATTGTAAATAAAATACACATTTACTGAACAATGTGCAGTTTCAGTGGTTGGCTTTGATAGTCAATTGTCTTAATAAGAACACCAAAATTTCCACAATCTCATTAAAACTATCTTTCTGTAAGGTTTCATTATTCATTTTCAAGTATAGGATAGTTTGTTAGAAAAGCAATTGGAGCCATGGGGATTATTTTTATTTTTCTCTCTGTAGCTATAAGAGCACGATTAGACAGATGTTTCATTGCAGATATGTTTTAGACCAATGTGATTTAAAAACACTGGCAATATTATACCCTTTAGAATTAAGTTTAGTATTGTAACATTGAGAGAATTTTAACTATATTATAGTAGATCAAAAGCTTTCTCTAAATTAGTTAAAATAATATTTAAAATGAAATTCTAAGCTCACCAAAGACAGCCATCAAAGGAGAGTAATATTATAAGAAAACACTTTGTGAATTCTTTCCACCCATTGTCCCTCTTTATATTTACTGTCAATTTAAATAAATGCCACCTAAAGGAGCACTGTAATAAGGCTGCTGTAACAGGGATAAGAGTGCATTCACTATGCAACTGTTTTATTTTATCTTAAGATTGTGATTTTGAGCTAGGGTTGGGATTAATTTTAGTGTGGAGACAGCAAAGTAGCTACTTCAGCAATTTCAATTAGTTCTTTCATTGGTTTATCCTTTGGTAAATTCTGGCATTAATTTTGTATCAGATGTTAAACTCTATAGATTTAATAATCTAATAGTAGTGTGAAATTAATCATAGTGGATGAAAGGTGTGATGCATTATGTGAATTTGCTGCTGAAAAAAACTGATAAGAGCATTCGATGTATTAGATGTATACTACGGAGATCAGTTTATTAGTTTCAGGAACTCTACGTATCTATGGCTGTGAGATTAATTTACCTACTAGTTCTGGCCACAGTAAGTCATAAAGGAAGGAATACAGTGGTTGTAATCGTGATTTGTAGTATGATGAATGTTGTTGCTGATAACAGTTTTGAAAACTGGATACACTTAGGTTTCTTTTGGAGGATATGCTTCTTTGCTCCCCTCACTTTTTCTGATTCCATTTGACCTTCAAAACCATACTGTGGATGTAGGAAACAAAGCTAGCTTATTCATTTGCATACTGAAATATGGCTAAGACTGGTCCTTTCTGGTAATATCCCAAGAGTCAGTTGAGGCCTTGAGAGTCCCAGAGCTCTGTAATGTTCCTTTTGCAAAGCTTTGACTATCATTACTATTATTTTTATTTCATGTTTTGATTAATTTGGCTAATATTATAATTTCTGTTTCTTTCCAAGAAACTTAAAAAAAAAATTAAAAATTAATTAATACCTTTACGTCTTTGTGGTGCATAGATGATTGGTCCTTACTGTAATATCACCTAACCATAGTATCACCTTCATACACCATGGGGGGGGGTGTGTGTATGTATGTATGTGAGGATATACATAAAATAGAAATATTTATCTCTCTACTAAACATATAATGATCTTCTTTTTAAAGTTTTATAGCCCAAGAAAGTCTTCTACACTATCTTTTCATACTGAAGCACATGAATTTTCCTCGCAGGTCAAGGAAGTGCTAAAGTATATGTATCTTTTATTGAATATATTTTCTATTTTCTACTCTACCTAGTCAGAAACTTTGCAAAATGAAGATAAGGTTTTTATATTTTGAATGCCAGATTCTCTCCATTGTTAGCTGGCCCCAGGCATCAGTTCAGTGGCAGACATTGAGTTCTTTATAAAAAAAGTTGGGGAAAAAAAAGAGCACTTTGAGAATGCAGATGTAGTAATGCAAATTTTTAAATCTTTTTTAGATGCTATTTACCATTTTTTTTATCACCTCTGCACTCCCACCACTTTTGATTTGTGTTTGAGCACAACCAACTTATTCACCACCTGGCTCGTGGACTCCTTCCAGTCACATTTCAGGCTAGAATTCACTCATTGGCTGCAGTGATGGATGGTCTACTCTTGCCCACTTAGATTCTTCTGTCTTTCTACAACGTTCAATATATTCACCACACTGAGTAGTTATTTTACCTTGAGGAAGTTAATGGTTAAGCACTGAGTTGGAAAACATTCACTGTACAAAATGCAATCAGAGGACTGATCGCCTGCTTTGTCTTATTTGACAAAAGATATGAAGACCCTCCAGGTTTGACATCAATCACTCTTTATTTTCAATATCCATATAGAGGCCCTGGGGAAAATTATGAGACATCATCTAAAATGCCAACAACATGGATGACTTTCTGTCTCAATGGATGGCAAGTCTCTTATTCTGTGAATGATACCCTCTGAAACCTCTTCAGATCTATGGGTAATGCCACATGAAGTGCATAGACTCTATTGGTTTTTTCTACCCTCTCAAGTTAAAATTCCTTCCCCTGTCACCTACCAGGCTTTCTATAGGACCGTTGATATTTGTTTTAGCTTTAATTTTCATTGAAGTCTCTTTTAGCCTCAGCTTGACCTGCACCTGTATCTTCTCAAAACTTGTCTGACTTGGATTTTGGGCTTTCCTCACTGTGCTCTACCATTCTTTCTCCACATAGCAAAATGACTGAGTGTCTCACCAACTCAAAAGGGCAGTGAACAGAGTTGACTGAAATGAAACCTAAATTTAAAGTGGTACAGTCACTGAATCTTGGAGATTGGAAGGCGCCTCTGGAGAGCATCTAGTTCAACCTTACTGTTCTAAGCAAGATCCGCAAAAACAGTTTGCTCAGGGCTGTGTCCAGTTTGATTTTGAATACCTCCAAGGATGAAGACTCCACTGTCTTTCTGGGCAGCCTTTTTCAGTGTTTGACCACTCTCATGGTAAAAAAGTGTTTTCCTATGTTTAACCAGAGTCTCCTGTATTTCAGTTTGTGCCCAAAAGGGCAGAAGGCAGTGGCTGACTTGACCATTTCCACCCTTTTTGTCACCATGTCCCTGCCACAGTTCAGTACTGGGACGACATTTTTGCTTATTTTCCTTTTCTTTCCAGTGTACTTGCAGAAGCCCTTTCTGTTGCTCTTTACATCGCTTACCAAATTCAACACCAGGTGGGCTCCGGCTTTCCTAACCTCATCTCTACACCTTTGAATCCCTGCATCCCTGCATGGTCTGGGTCACCTGATCCTGCTTCCTCCTCCTGTGCATTTCCTTTTTATGTCTGAGTTGAGTCAGGAACTCCTTGTTTATCCATGCAGGCCTCCTACTACCTTTGCTTGATTTCTTGCTCCTTTCAACAGACCACTCTTGAGGATGGAGAGGGTGATCCTTGAGAACTAACTCTCCTTGACCTCTCTTCTCTCCAGGGACATATTTCATGGCATTCCTCCAAGCAGATCTCTGGAAAAGGACAAAGCCTGCTGTGCTGAAATCTGGGGGTTTATTCCTGGGTTTTGCCTTGTTCCCTTCTCCCAAGCTCTTGAACTCTAGGTGTCATAGTTGCTGCAGCCAAGGTTGCTCCCAGCCTTCACATTGCCAGCTGGGTCTTCTTTGTTTGTAAGTATGACATGAGAAAAACACCTCCCATTATCAGTTTCTCAATCAACTGTTGAGCTCCAGAAGGTTTGTTGAGCTCCATGGTTTGAGTCCTCTGTGAGGACCAGGGCCAGAAGACAGGCTGAGAAAGTTGAGGTTGTTCAGCCTGGAGAAAAGAAAGCTGCGTGGAGACCTCCTAGCAGCCTTCCAGTATCTGAAGGGGGCCTACAAGGATGCTGGGGAGGGACTCTTCATCAGGGACTGTAGTGATAGGACAAGGGGTAATGGGTTAAAACTTAAACAAGGGAAGTTTAGATTGGATATAAGGAAGAAATTCTTTACTGTGAGGCTGGTGAGGCACTGGAATGGGTTGCCCAGGGACGTTGTGAATGCTCCATCCTTGGCAGTGTTCAAGGCCAAGTTGGATGAGGCCTTGAATGACATGGTTTAGTGTGAGGTGTCCCTGCCCATGGCAAGGGGGTTGGAACTAGATGATCTTAAGGTCCTTTCCAACCCTAACTATTCTATTCTAAATCTGAAGCTTTTTCCAGTTGTCTGAAGAAGGCCTCATCTACTTCTTCCTGACCAGGAAGTCTGCAGCAGACACCCATCAGGGTTTGCCCCCTGATCCTGACCCACAGGCTCTCAGCTCTCTTGTCACCCATTCAACAGAGCTCCATGTATCTGTGCTGCTCTCTCACACACAGCATAATTCACCCTTGTCATTATCCTTTCCAAAAAGGTTGTATCCATCCACTGCAACACTCCAGCTTCCCCCATAGTGCTGCAGGAGACATAACAAGGATGGGAAGAGAGGAATATTAAGAACATGTCATATCACAGTTCTTTTTTGCTACCAAGTACTCCACTTGCAATCCTAAGTAAATAATGCTGTGACCCGGGACTTTTCCCTTATGCTTCACAAATTCTGCACACAAGCTGATAAAAATGCTCTTTTATCTCTAAGTAGCAGAAAGCCTAAGTTCCTACTCATGGATATAAACACGGTTACAGTGGTCTGAGACTTCATGATATGAGGTTGGTTCATCAGAAATCAGGTTTCCTGGGGATAAAGCACTAACTTGAAAAAGAACTCACAATTAGTTAAATATGCGGAAGCCATTTTGGGACACAACTGGAAGCATCTGTTGTCCTGTTGAGTCCTGGATGATTCCCCTTATACTACCAGATTAATTCCAAAATAGTTTGTCTCATGTTATACTCTATATACAGATCCCTGGCATGAGCCGCAGCATATTTCATTAAAGGAGCAAGACTTCTCTCAGTGTTTCCATGGTGTACTTCAATGGTCAAGTGCAAGAGTTGAACTCTGAAAACTACATCCTAGAAGCACTATATTCTCTGCTTTCTAACCTGAAAGTAAGAATATTCCTTTAGTCAAATGGCCCAAAATTTGCACCTGCTAGTATTGCTTAGAAGATATTTTCATTCTCTTAGCTCTAATATTGCATACAAGTGTCAAAAGGCAACAGGGATGGAAATAAGGAAATGTTCCAACAACATCATAGGCAGGCATGGGAAGTGTAGGCCACAAGCGGGATCCTGGTGTTAAAGTAATTTTGTTTTGGGAGGCACTTAGGTTGACAGCACCAGCTCTAGGTCTAGAGTAAGAGGGAGGAAGCCATCAAGAAAATCTGATGCAGTATATGCATATAGCAAACAAAAATCACCCAACTCACATCACATACTTCTCATCTGCACAAGTTTATGTTATTCTGCTAAAGTACAAATAAGCTTATCTTTAGAATAGGCTTATGGAATTAATTTAGAGTTTTAATTCCCAAATCTACTGATACTTGTTCAACATAGCTACATTAATGCTTCAGCAGGATGCTATATTTAAGTGAATTGATATTTATCACTAATTTTGATAGCTCTACGTATGTCATGTGAAACTTTGCTTTAGAATGCTTGCAGTTCAAAACTTTAGGAAAGTTGACATTTACACAAGAAAGGGTAAAATTTCTATACAGAAATAGATTCAAGAGTGAGATAAAACTACTTGTCCTTTTCTTCCTCCTCAGCAAGACATGAAGTGTGAGCAGTACTTAGCAACACCCCATCACCATAATAAAAATATGTATTTCTTGAGTATGTAAGCAGGGTATCGTTGAGTGAAGCATGATCAAAGCTACGACTAAATCATTGTTCCAGTGTCTGAGCAATTATCTTTCCAAAAGGACACAGAAATGGAAACAAAATTCTGAAATCACTGGAAACTCATTCCTCAGTGATTGCTTTTATTTTCGTTTTAAAGTGTGATAAATGATCTAGCACTCCTCATTTCACTTGAAGATGTTTTCAGATTATCTGAAAACAGCTGGGTGGTTTTTTGAGACCAGAGGTTCTTAACAGTATTCAGACACTGCGTAAATCTCATCTCCTACAACTTGAACCTGCCGAATCTTAAAAGTTAAGTTTAAGCCAGTTCATCAAGCTCTGAATTTACCCAATAAATGAGGTAGAACAAGTATCTTCTGCAAGTTCGTGCCTTAAGCACCCATCTTAGCAGGACATACATTACCCTCTGGAAATTCCTATTCCTGTTGACTATAGAAAATGTAAATTATTAGCTTACAGAGACTTCATTTAGGAAAGACTTAGCTTATATACACCAAAAGTTAAGAGAAGTGAATTTGATATGTAAATAACATTCGTTTTATTCTCTTTTAAGGCGACAATACTACAGCATTTTTCCTGGGTTATTACAGTGTAGCTTGAAGGAAAGAAATCAGAACTGCATTGGATAGTGGAAATACAAGTAAATCAACGTATTGTGCAGAGAGTAAAAAACAGCAAAAAAATGGAAAAAAGTCTTCTCATAGGTGGTGTAAATTAGCTGGTTAATCATAAAAGAGAGCAGATGTAGGCTTTCATGGAAAAAATATAGTAATAACTGTTACTTGAAAGGAGGTGAACATACATTTGAGTAATGGTTGTCTAGAGAACCAGTGAGCAGACCAAGAGAAAACTAAATATGAGTGTTTGAAAGAGACTAGTGAATAGGTGTGTAGTCTTCTGATTTCTTTTTTTTCTGAATGTGTTTGTTCAAACTGGAGGGGTGGGAATCCAAACCCTTAATAAACCCAGCTGAGGACTGTTCCTCAAAGAGTAATAGCATAGAAAGAAATGTTTAGCTATTTTAGCCTCCTCAGAAATGGTTAAACATGTTGTAAAAAAGGGAATTATTATGCTGGCACTGCAGTACGTTTAGGATTAAAGTAATCTGTTTTATTTCTGGAAACAATGTGGCCCCTCTTCTTACTGTGGCCATGTAAGAGAAGTGAGCTTTATGCAAACAAGTTACTGAGAGGCGCTGTAGTCCCTGGGGAAGACTTGGTACATTCTGGTGTTGAGCTTGGCTGGACAGAGATATAGAGAATGCAGGCTTGAAAGGGAAGCATTATGTAGTTAATCTCATGCTCGCTTTAAAACTAATATCCCTGACAGAAAGGGTCACAACAAAGGAGTGGTACAGAGAAAAGGAAATGATTGAGGTATTGCTGTTCAGTGAAAAATTCGAACTGACACAAGCAGCTGTTTGGGGTGGACAGTATCTGACTTTCTGCATTCTATGTAGTAGGTGTATGCTTTCAGTAAGGGGCAGAGAATAGGTCCTGGTATGAATAATGAGAAATGTCTCCCACATTGCTTGCTCATCTCCCAGATAGCTCATAGCTTTGCATCACTGTAAATTCCTTAAGTGCTGGTTTTACTACTATTATTTGCAGTATTTCATGTCTAGTGGGATAATCAAGTTTTTCTTCATGGCATCATTATCATCAATGACAGATGAATCTCAAGAAGCTGAAAATTTCATTTTACTTTCAATAACCATCCTAAAATTTAGATGATTCTTTGAATCATGCATGAACTGGCAATCTCTGAACTTGAGCTGAACATGTGACATGTACAGTGTTTTTCATGAGTTTTCAGAGACTTTTGCTTTGAGTCACACCTGGAAATACAGAAAAAGCAATGCCCCTGTAGTCTGGAACTTCCAGTGAGGAAAAAACAGACTCAAAAGCTCAGTCTAGTTTGAATAAGAATGAAGTCCATCTTTCTATATGCAAAATTCTATTAGATTATTCTATTATAAAATTAGCAGCAGTTTTTCTAAGAAAAAAGAGATTTTATATCATAATAGAGAAGAAAAAAAAGAGTGTATGTTGTCTAAAAGTAGCTTGGTGAGTGAAAATCATCTTGTCTAATTACAGACTTCTGAAAGTTAGATATCTAAGTCTACTCTCCCTTTATAGTTAATAGAATCTTCTTCAGAAGACCATTTGCTGACCTGTCTTAGATGCCTATCCTGGGATGAGATGAATGGCTCTCTGGAGACCTCTGTTTCTGTCTATTGAAAGGAACTGAGAGCAACAACGTTTTCAAAACACTGAAGCTGTGAAATAGAATTTCAAGAAGCTTTTAATCAGATGTGTGGACGAGAAGTAGAGCGATTCCTGGTGTTCACAGGGATAAAGGCCAGGAGCTCTGAAAAGCAGTGCTCTACTTTATTTCACTTGGTTTTTGTATTGTTTATTTCTTTTGTAAGTTTGTTATTGGTAAGACTGAAGGGAATGCAGGCAGCAATTTGTTCCACATGAGCTTTGAAATAACTTAGAAAAAAAAAACCTATTTGTATTCCAATCCAAACCTTCATTTCTTTTTCTATTTTATCACATTATTCCTGGACGTCCTAGCAACAGTCTGAACCCGGTGGTGATATCCAGATGACGAAGAACAGATAGATGATAATAGATTTATTTTTTTTTTTAATACCCTTGACCATTTCAGAATCACTTTGCTGACTGCTTGACCTCCATCATGGTTTTTTGTAACGTCTTACACTGTTACATAGCTTGGAAGAGCTGCTCTTTTAAATATTTTTTCAACATCGCAGCCAGTCTGCAAAGTTTTCTTTCCTCTCTTCTCCCTAATCTATACTGATCTGGAGCTCTGAATGGGCCATATATATGTATTCCTAAACCAGTGACAGCTTTATTGTGTCATCCAAAATCAAGTAGGTCCACAGAACTGGAGGTTTATTGCATTGGGAACTGCCAAACCCCATTTTTTCAATTGGAAACACAGTGTTGGTCGTAATGCAGTTGGTGAGACAGTAACCATCTTATAGTTACTAAAAGACTGCTTTAGGTAATTTAGAGACCTCAGAGCATTTACCATTCACAGCTTTTACCTTCCATGCTGTAACTCTAAAGATGGACATACACTATTCAGTTTTCCAATTTGGGAGTCAGGAGATAAAAAATACTTCATTTCTATGACTGTTAATGCCAAGTAGTTATTTACAACAATGCGAGCTGTGTGTGGTCTTCTGCCATTTGATTTGGGCTGATTTAAGTCCAGGAACTTTAGCATGCTCATAGAATAGCTAACATCACATATTATTAAAAAAATCTCTGAAACAAAACTAAGGGTTAACTGTAAGAGATATTCAGTACTGAAATGGCTGAGTGGAATAATAAACAGGTTTCTTCTTATGCAAAAGTTTAGGATAATCCACAAAACTGCTGTGTGATTCTGCTTCTCAAGTAATGAGCTTTTCTATTTTCCTTGTTAAACTCTAACCACATGCTGTCATTGCTGGGATTCTCTAGCAAGCCTGAAAGCTGAAGAACACAGTTACACTGGGTATGCAGAGGATGAAAGCTGTGCATGAGACAGAGCTCCTATCCACTAAGCTCTGCACACAAAACCAGACCACCACACACACTGGAGGTTAAGGAGGAAACAGTGGCTCTCAGATGAGGGAGTAAAGTGGCATCTCTCCAGGATAAAGAAGTTATCACACTTTGTCTTCAAGGGCTTGAAGGATTTTTAATGACCACGTGTAGCCAGAACTTCAGTTTTACGATGTGTCCAAAAGCTGACATTTTATTCCTAGCCTAGTTCTGGGGCTTTGTCTTGGAGGGGTAGAGTGGCACATCTTTAATCACTGCTGAACTCTGCAGCACCTGGGAGCTGCTGGAAGCTTGCCATCTGCCTGCCAGTAAGATCTGGCTCAGCTGGTTTTGTGAGCTCTGTCTAGATCTCAACCTGGTGCAATGTTGCTGCAAATGTTGGTAACGTAACACCCTTATCAGAAACATAAGGAAATTTTCTTTTTCTTCTTTTTTTTGATTGGTCTTTATTGAGCAAGCTACTCAGCTGATGAGACTGCCAAAAATGTGCAAATGACACGTACCATAGTGTGCATGGGTGTCTGATCATATGAATTTCATTTTGAAGAGGAGACATAATGCTTTATTGCTCTAAGTACATCCCTGTGCTGACGTCCTGTATTTTTATAAGGTCTGTTACTCTTCTGTTGCAATTCATTTTATATTCTTCATATATTCTTCTTTTTTCTTATAAAGATGTGAATTTCCCATAATGAGAAATTAGCTTTTGGGGTATTTAACCTTTTATAACCCAATATTCCCAGTGATATTGTTAGACCACACCATGTGATACAGAAATAAACTTCTTTAAATTACTCAGTTCAACAATAAAACCAATGAGAAACATAACCAGAGTCCTCATTGGAAAAAAAAATAAAAATACAATAATTCAAATATACTTGAGTCTGTGTTGCTATATAAGAGAAATCAAAGTAAAAACATGTTTTTTATTGGGCAAATAAAAACTTCCAAATGATAGTTCCAGAAGATTCTCTCTTTAACACAGAAAAATCAATGACAATGGCATGCCAAAGTATAAAGAAAGTTCTGTTTCAAGGCCTTACAACAACTGCTGTCATGACCTGATTTGGTGAATTTGGGCAGAACAGGAGCTGTAGATCAGACACCGAAGTAACAGCAGAAAGGATATAGACCTTCTGGATAGGATGTATTCGAAGATCATTATCAAGATGAAAAAGGAATGCAAAGAAGAGAGTCCTTTAGCTGGATATAGACCTTCTGGATAGGATGTATTCGAAGATCATTATCAAGATGAAAAATGAATGCAAAGAAGAGAGTCCTTTAGCCATATAGCTTATAAATCACGATGTCTCCAGCCATAAATATTTTTAACAACCTGCCTCTCATCTATTCCTGAACACCTATTAGTATCAAAGACTTCCTTAATAGAAAAAGAAAAACAGGCTTAGAGACAAACACTTCTTCACACATTCAGTCTCTAAAAGACGTCTGAGGAGTGATGTTAGCTCTAGGTCAAGGCAAAACATAGAATTGTCAAAAACAGCAAAGGGCACGTGGACTTATAGGTACTGTGAGGGGACAACAAATAGAAGCTTCAATAGCCCATATTGGCTTTCCCACATTTCCCTTCTGATGGCAGCAGAAGCGGAAATGTCACTTCACCAGGGGTCTCTTTCATGCTTGCTGTTGCTTTTCTCTGTCAACGTCTGATGATATTGGCTCCCTCAGGGCATCCATTTACATAGATGACTTAAAAGCCTTGAGTTAATCTTGGTGAGGGTAGTTGCACATAGTTTACTATCATGGGGTACGTAGGTAAATTGAATGTTCCCATAGATGATCAGTAACCTCCCTGCCCTACTAAAACAAGAATGAAAAAGTTCTTAATGAACCATAAAGCTAGTGAGTAGGACAATTGTCTAAATATCTGCCAAGTGGTCATTAAAATGTAGAAGGAACAAAAGATCACAGTATCACAGTATCACAGTATGTTAGAGATTGGAAGGGACCTCAAAAGATCATCTAGTCCAATCCCCCTGCCAGAGCAGGAACACCTAGATAAGGTCACACAGGAATGTGTCCAGGCAGGTTTTGAATGTCTCCAGAGAAGGAGACTCCACAACCTCCCTGGGCAGCCTGTTCCAGTGTTCTGTCACCCTCACTGAGAAGAAGTTTCTTCTCAAGTTTAAGTGGAACTTCTTGTGTTCCACTTTGTACCCATTACCCCTTGTCCTATCATTGTTTGCCACTGAGAAGAGCCTGGCTCCATCCTCGTGACACTCCCCCTTTATATATTTATATACACTAATAAGGTCCCCCCTCAGTCTCCTCTTCTCCAAACTATAGAGACCCAGCTCCCTCAGCCTTTCCTCATAAGGGAGATGCTCCACTCCCTTAATCATCTTTGTCGCCCTGCGCTGGACTCTCTCCAGCAGGTCCCTGTCCTTCTTGAACTGAGGGGCCCAGAACTGGACACAATATTCCAGATGCGGTCTCACCAGGGCAGAGTAGAGGGGAAGGAGGACCTCTCTCGACCTACTGACCACCCCCCTTCTAATACACCCTAGGATGCCATTGGCCTTCTTGGCCACAAGGGCACAGTGTTGGCTCATGGTCATCCTGCCATCCACTAGGACCCCCAGGTCCCTCTCCCCTACACTACTCTCTAATAGGTCATTCCCCAACCTATATTGGAACCTGGGGTTGTTCCTGCCCAGATGCAGGACTCTACACTTTCCCTTGTTATATTTCATCAAGTTTCTCCCTGCCCAACTCTCCAGCCTGTCCAGGTCTCGCTGGATGGCAGCACAGCCTTCTGGCGTGTCAGCCACTCCTCCCAGCTTAGTGTCATCAGCAAACTTGCTGACAGTACACTCAATTCCCTCATCTAAATCATTGATGAATATATTAAATAATACTGGTCCCAGTACTGACTCTTGAGGCACTCCACTGGATACAGGCCTCCAACTGGACTCCGTCCCATAGACTACAACTCTCTGGCTTCTTATGACTTCCGCCAGTTCCCTCAGCACCCACGGGTGCATCCCATCTGGACCCATGGATTTATGGATGTCCAGATTGCTCAACTGGTCCCTAACCCATTCCTCGTCGACTAAGGCAAACTGCTGTGTTGACCTGACTTCATCTGAGGTCTCAGGAGTACAGGGCTCTTCAGGACTGCCTCTGGCAGAGTAGACAGAGACAAAGGCAGCATTCAATAACTCTGCCATCTCAGTATCTTCTGTCACCAGGGCACCCATCCCATTCACCAGTGGGCCTACCTTGCCTCTGGTGTTAGTTTTATCTGCCATGTATTTGAAAAAGCTCTTTCTGTTGTCCTTGACCCCTCTGGCCAGATTTAATTCTAAGGAGGCCTTAGCCATCCTAGCTGCCTTCCTACATCCTCTAGCAGCAGCCTTATATTCCTCCCGAGTGGCCAGCCCCTCCTTCCATGACCTATAAACTCTTCTCTTCCACTTGAGCATACCCAGCAGTTCCTTATTTAGCCACGCAGGTCTCCTGGCCCTCTTCCTTGACTTCCTACGTGTCGGGATGCTCTGCTCTTGAGCTTGGAATAAGCAATTCTTGAATGTCAACCAACTATCTTGGGCCCCTTTACCTTCAAGCAGCCTTGCCCATGGGACTTCCCCTAGCAATTGCTTGAAAAGGCCAAAGTTTGCCCTGCTAAAGTCCAGGGTTGCAATTCTACTTGCTATTCTACTGGTCCTACCACACAAGATCCTGAATTCCACCATCTCGTGGTCGCTGCAACCAAGGCAGCCCTCAACCTTTACTGCTTCGACCAGACCCTCCTTGTTAGTGAGGATGAGATCCAGCAGCGCTCCTCTCCTGGTTGGCTGATCCACCATTTGCATGAGGAAGTTATCATCCATACACTGGAGGAACCTCCTGGACTGTGGCTGGGTTGCTGAGTAGTCCTTCCAGCAAACATCAGGGAAGTTAAAATCCCCCACGACGACCACGTCCTGTGACTGTGACGCTGCTCTCAGCTGCCTGTAGAAGGCCTCGTCAACTTCCTCACCCTGATCTGGTGGCCTGTAACAGACACCCACAACAGTATCGCCCCTGCCAGCCTGCCCCTTAATTCTCACCCACAGACTCTCAACTCGCTCATCCCCTGTTCCTGGACAGAGCTCAGTACATTGCAGCTGCTCTCGCACATAAAGAGCAACCCCACCACCCCGCCTGGCTGGCCTGTCTTTCCTGAAAAGGACATAGCCCTCCATGAGTATATTCCAGTCATGCGAGCTGTCCCACCACGTCTCTGTAATTGCCACCAGATCATAATCTCCTGACTTAACACAGGTCTCCAACTCCTCCTGCTTATTTCCCATGCTGCACACATTGGTGTATAGGCATTTCAAGGAGGGAGCTGAGCTCACCAATTTCACCCTAGGATTATAGGAGGCCTCCCAGTCTTCATCAATCCTAGAGTGCTGCCCCACTGGGGCAAGCCCAGTTACAACCCCATCCCCCTTCGAATCTAGTTTAAAGCTCTCCAAATGAGCCCTGATCAGATAAGCCCTGATCAGATGAGGTTTCCAAAAGGAGTACTGGTTTAAAGATCTTTTGCTGAACTCCTTAAGTTACATTCCTTATTTTAATATACCTTAAATTGTTTTCTTTAGAATACAGAAAACTAAGCTCTACTATCACCTACTTTTGAAATATTTGATTGCTACCAGTGAGTCTGGTGACGGAAATTAACTTTATTTGTACAGTTTTCTATTTAAAGAAAACAGTATTATTTAACAAGGCGGATGTTCTACGGCAGCAGCTTTCAGGAGACAAAAAGCAGGGAAGGGTGTTAAATAATGAAAAAGAAGACTGTGCTTTTATTCTGCTATTAAGTGGTGTGCCTTTAGTTATTACTGGAGATAATCCACAGAAATGTAAGAAGGGCCACTTTTTAAACTTGTTTTTAAAAGATCCTCAAAACTTTACTTGAAAAGATGCAAATTTAAAAAAAAAACAAAAAGCATAGTACAAAATCTACACTTGTGAGTCTGCATGCCATTTCTTATGTTGATTTGATAGTTAGGAAAATAGCTACATTTTTGTAGCCACGCTAGCAATGCCTAAAATTAGCTGGTAATTCTCCAAGGATCTCCTGTGCTTCTTCTCGCAATAACCTGAGAGATAACCAGAGGCTGTTCTATTTGCCATTGTACTGGCTTCTATTCTTCAGCTCCTAGTATAGCAATAGTATTTGTATAGCATACAGGCACTTTATTGTTTTAGCTTAACAGGGGAAAAAAAAAGATACTGAGATAATCACTGAAATCAATCTGTAAGCATATCCACCAAATAAAAGTCCTTACTGCTTGAAGAGAGAAGGTCCTCCAATTGCACATTCTGCCAGCATAAGATTTATGGGTGGTGAAGAGTTAAAATCTAATCTCCTCTAAATTTCTTTTCAGATTGTTATTTGAATGAACTACTGTCACTGATTTCTGGTCAGAAACTGAAATCAGAAGTTATAGTTTGGGGAAAAAGCCCTGAACACTCCTTGCAGCATTTCTGTGCAACATAGTAGGAACTGAAATTCTTAATGGCATGTTTCTGGTTTTACATAACATTTATCCACTTCTTGATATAACTTTTTTATTTCAGTTATCTCTGGATCAATTGGGCTACGACAGTAAAAATGCATTAAATGATCCCCAAACAGACATAACACAGCAGCAGTAATATAATTTTATACTTTTTAATCAAATATTGTGAGTGTCTAGAGGAAGAGGTTTTATTGACTATTAAATGCTGGACTTAGAACCAGCAATTCTGGAGTCTTCTTATATCTTTAGCACCGGCTTAACTGAAGAAGACGGTGTTGATTGTCCATGTAGTTACAGAGGCAATCTGCATTTATAAAATTCTGTACAGACATGAATCTATAATTCAAGCTACTACCAACTGAAGTTGTCCAAACAGTAAGTGCTAGCTGCATTAGTGGTGTCTGCAGGTGGGTTTAGAAAGGCTTTGGTAGAAGACATATGTCAGCCATGTTCCAGCTGCCCTTTCCCATAATCTTCATAACCACAGCAAGTGACTGACTTTTTATCTGTCTTCTTCTCCTCCTCCCTGTAGAAACTGGTGCTGGACTTTGTAGTTCTCAAGATTTTGGGATTAAGAAGTCTTTTGCCTCATGAGAAAATACATTGTTTTAATTTTTTACTAAGTGAAGAAGTTAAAATCCATCTAATGCACAAGAATGTGGAGAGAGGAAAAAAAGGAAGAAAAATCCTACCTTAGCTATGCAGGATGACTTATTTTACAGGCAAGAAATCTAATAGAATGAATTGCCTGAGGATCAGCAATGAGTTTCTGGTAAGACCCTGTCTATCTCCAGAATGCTTGAGTTGCGGGATTATCCTTCGCCATTGCCAGTTTTCATTTTCATATAGAGAGGTATCTTATTTTTAAGATACATAGTTGATTCATGATAATACGAAAATGAATTAACTTCAACAGAGAAAAATACTTTCATTCCAAATTGTCGAAAGCATGTTTACAGTGAGTAAACTATATTTGTATCTGGAATGACTGTTTTCCTGTCATTAACTTCTTTGTATATATTGAAATCATCCTGTGCTGTGGCAATGCTTTCTGTGTCTTGTCTCTATTAGAGCTCATCAGGAAAAAATGAATTCTAACAACTGTTTCCAATAGCAAACTAAAATTCTGCTGAGATTTATCCAATAAGGTAAGGGTCAAATCGTTGGAGAGGATGAGCAGCTGGGACTAGCACAGCTTCACTGCTTAGCACCATCTTCCTTCAGAGGCCGGAATTTTACATAGTAAATGATCTAATCATCTAACAGGGTTTAGAGCTATCACAAATTAATAAGAGCATTGCAGCCATAGCTGCAAAATATTACACAATAAAACAAAATAAAATGAAATAATCTCTCATGAGTGCCAATAATTTAGATTTACAGGGTAATACACAGGTATTGCAACTCCTAACAGATTGCCAAAATACTGTTTGGAGACACTTATTTCAAATCTAGTACCTTTTATTATCATTTCGAAGGCTAGGAAATTGAGGAATAAATTAAAGAGCTAAAATGGGGAAAACAAACATTTAGAGATTGGATTGAAATGTAGGGAAGTGTGAAGCAAAACTCCCTCTTTTTGAAAGGATTTCGTTAATGTTTAATTAGCTGAGTTGCCAACTAGAGCTCACTCCCCAGTGTCCCCTTAACCAGACGCAGCATGTATTGCTCTCTTGCACGAGTGGAGAGGCAAGCTTTGGTGTGGTTATTTAGAGACAGCTCAGGGGTGGCATTTTTTACCAGCTGGCCTCAAGGCACTTCATGATGTTATTGTCCCCCATAACCTCCATTTTCAAGAAGGGAAAATAGATGACCCGGGGAATTACAGACCAGTCAGTCTCACCTCTGTGCCTGGCAAAATCTTGGAGCAGATTCTCCTGGAAGGCATGCTAAGGCACATGAAAAACAACAAGGTGGTTGGTGACAGCCAGCATGGCTTCACTAAGGGGAAATCCTGCTTGACCAATTTGGTGGCCTTCTATGATGAGGCTATGGAATTGATGGACAGGGGCAGAGCAGTTGACGTCATCTACCTGGACTTGTGCAAAGCGTTCGACACTGTCCCACACGACATCCTTGTCTCTAAATTGGAGAGACGTCAATTTGATGGGTGGACCACTCAGTAGATAAAGAACTGGCTGGATGGCTGCACACAAAGAGTTGTGGTCAATGGCTCGATGTCCGGCTGGAGACCAGTAAGACAGAAGTCCCTCAGGGATCAGTGTTGGCACCGGTCTTGTTCAACATCTTTGTCGGTGACATGGACAGTGGGATTGAGTGTGCCCTCAGCAAGTTTGCTGATGACATCAAGCTGTGTGGTTCGGTTGATACGCCGGAGGGAAGGGATGCCATCCAGAGGGACCTTGACACACTTGTGAGGTGGGCTGATGCCAACCTGATGAAGTTTAACCATGACAAGTGCAAGGTCCTACATCTGGGCTGGAGCAATCCCAGGCACAGCTACAGGTTGGGCAGAGAAGAGATTCAGAGCAGCCCTGCAGAGAAGGACTTGGGGGTGTTGGTCGATGACAAAATGAACATGAGCCAACTTCACTGTGAGCTCGCAGCCCAGAAAGCCGACCGTATCCTGGGCTGCATCAAAAGGAGCATGACCAGCAGGTCGAAGGAGGTGATCCTGCCCCTCTACTCCGCTCTTGTGAGACCTCACTTGGAATATTGTGTGCAGTTCTGGTGTCCTCAACATAAAAAGGACATGGAACTGTTGGAACAAGTCCAGAGGAGGGCCACGAGGATGATCAGGGGACTGGAGCACCTTGCATATGAAGACAGGCTGAGAAAGTTGGGGCTGTTCAGCCTGGAGAAGAGAAGGCTGCGTGGAGACCTCATAGCAGCCTTCCAGTACCTGAAGGGGGCCTATAGGGATGCTGGGGATGGACTCTTCATCAGGGACTGTAGTGATAGGACAAGGGGTAATGGGTTCAAACTTAAAGAGGGGAAGTTTAGACTGGATATAAGGAGGAAGTTCTTTACTGAGAGGGTGGTGAGGCACTGGAATGGGTTGCCCAGGGAAGTTGTGAATGCTCCATCCCTGGCTGTGTTCAAGGCTGGGTTGGACAGAACCTTGGGTGGCATGGTTTAGTGTGAGGTGTCCCTGCCCATGGCTTGATGATCTTAAGGTCCTTTCCAACCCTAACTATTCTATGATTCTATGATTCTTTGATTGTTGTAATTTTCATCACAGAGGACGGGGGATGGACAGGCATCTTCCTCAAGACTACCAAGCAAATCAAGTTAAGGATCTGTTCACACAGTATCACAGTATGTTAGAGATTGGAAGGGACCTCAAAAGATCATCTAGTCCAATCCCCCTGCCAGAGCAGGAACACCTAGATAAGGTTACACAGGAATGTGTCCAGGCGGGTTTTGAATGTCTCCAGAGAAGGAGACTCCACAACCTCCCTGGGCAGCCTGTTCCAGTGTTCCGTCACCCTCACTGAGAAGAAGTTTCTTCTCAAGTTTAAGTGGAACCTCTTGTGTTCCAGTTTATACCCATTACCCCTTGTCTTATCATTGTTTGCCACCGAGAAGAGCCTGGCTCCATCCTCATGACACTCCCCCTTTATATATTTATATACACTAATAAGGTCCCCCCACAGTCTCCTCTTCACCGCACAGATTTTGTAGAGGCAAGAGGAGACAGGGCGGTTGGAATATCAATTCATTCTGCTCACTGCTTGGTGCCAGAAAGAAGAGCTCGCTGTCATGTAACCCACCAGTTAAATGTTCTCTGGGGTGCCTACGGATTTTTTCCCACCACTATTAGCACAGAGGCAGAAAATGGTCAACTATCATCAGAATGAATTAGTCTGGAAAGCCTGGTTTTGTTCTGTAGTGAGTTTTATCTGAGTAAGTTCTGCAGGGAAGAAGCAGAGGACCATCTTTCTCCAGATGTCTGCCTGATGTGCTGAGCGAGCCTTTCCAGGGTCCGTCACATCTCCACACAGTGAGCAAAGCCCAGGCTGGCCAACTCACCTTGCATACGTGAATTGTACTCTGTGCAAAGCTGAGTTCAGCTTGAAAGGTGATATAGAAACAGTCACCATGAGTTTCCTAGCCACACAGTCCTCTCATACACCACCTTTATTTCCAAGTAAATTGCAATTGGTTTTGGTTTACTGTGCTATCATTCTTTAGAGACTGTATATCTCGGGTATGATCCTCCCCCAGCAAGCCCTTGTTCTCAGTTATCCATCTTCTCCCACTCTAAAAATGCTGTGGTTTCCTTCTCTTTTCAGTTACTTCTGAGGAAGCCTGGCTGAGGCAACCTTTTCAGAAAGTAGGTATAACTTCAGCATTGTGATATGAATACAAGCAGGCCTATTGTAATATTTATTTGCCCCATATATTTTAATTCTCTTTTTCTAAATGTGCTGATGTACAGCCTGCAGTACAGATTTATTAAAGATAATTATATTGATAGAGTACAAGTATTAATGAATATCTTTCTTAGACAATAAGACATAAGTGCATACTGCATTAACACAGCTGTGATAGCAGTTTATTTGCTGGTGTCATCTATATAACAGATAGTGACAATGACCACAATTTAAGTGTGAGTAGTTCAGGAAAATCTCAGGCAGCTGGATAAGTGTGAGGTAAAAAAGAAAAAAAAAAGCTGTTTAATTTATAGAAAACTAACAAGGTAGAAAAAAAGAAAAACAAACAAACAAAAAAAACCCAAACAAACAAAAGCCGGTGTTAGTGTTGAAAAACCCAAGATTCTTCAATAAATTAGGCAGCATATTGTTCCCTAATTCATTCCAAAAGATGTGGTTTCATATACATGAATATAATTCTCACTCCTGTTCTGGTTTTGTATGTACACAGTAGTTAGTGTTACTATACTTGGATAATTGCTTGTGTCAAGACATAAAATACATCCAAAATTTTGATATGGTGCTCAAGGAAGTCTTGACTTATCAGAAAGCTGGAAAAATGTGCTAGCACAGAAACCAATACGATAGATAGTCAGATCTTTAATGCCAACAACAGAAAATAAGATGAAAATATAATAAACTTTAATAAATGTGAATTATACAACTTGAGATGCTTTTTTGACTATTTTATTAAGTAGAGTTTGTTAGCAAGGTTATTCCTATGAGGGAAGATTAATAATAAAAGTCATGCAAACGAGTTAATCATTCTTTTCATAATGCAAATGTCCAGACTTAGTGATGTTTTGGAGAGAGCAAAATGTTATTGTAGATAAACAAACACAATGCTTATGGAGTGCCATACCAATATTACATTGTTTTCGGTATAGAAAGCTACTGTAGTACCTCAGGTATTCAGGTGTTTCAGTGAAAGGTGATTTTTCACTGATTCGCTGAAGCATGGTAATTTCAACTAGCACTTCACAGAGAGTAATTCAAAAGGCACCAAGAAGTAAATTTTGTATCACACTAGAAATATTGTCCAAACCTGCCTGAATGTTGAAATGCATAAATTCTATGCTTAAAGATACAGTTCATAAACAACTCTAACCTTTTCTGTAATGATTGAGTCAAATCCCAGAGATTCCATGTTGGGAAAGATAGCTTTCTATGTCATCAAAAGAAGATGTTAACAAACATTAACCTTCCTACATCTTTCCAGCTAGAGACACTGCGTTAATAGGAATACAAGAGGCTGCTGGCCATTAAAATCATTGGACTTCTGCTACTTCTCATTTCCAAAGGGTCTGTTGCAATGCCCTTGGACTAGACTATTTTTACTTGTGGATTGCACTGTATGTTATACTGTATATGAAATAGTATTACAGGCTTAACCAGAAGGGAAAACAAAAAGTAACCATGGAAATCAATTGGTCACTGAGCTGAATTTGCCCTGTGCATGCTAAGCTTGACTGCATAGCTAATGTGTTTCCAAGCCTCTGTCATGGGGACCACAGCTGTCGCTCTTAAGGCTCTGGCAGGTTGGAGAAGTAGCACCCATGCTTGACTTGAACTCTGTGCTTCAGTGCTGAGGGCTACCAGGTTAAGCGTGGCCTTCAGCACTGTACTGATTTGTACATACAGATATGATTTTTAAGAAAATGATTAGATGATAACACACTTTGCAAATTTGAGATTCCATTTTGTATGTATATGTGCCTAAAAAAATCAGAACATTTCTCCCTGACCAGAAGGGTATATTTAACAAATGCAACTGTTAAAAAAATGGATTAAAAAGCAAAGTTCTTTTATGAACATCACCGTATGATGCATTCTAGTAAATCAATTTCTGTTCATGCCAACATTTGAAATCATAATGGCTTTAAAAAATGAAACCCAAGTAATCTGAAAACTAGAATTTTGTTAATAACCTCTTCCTGATGAAAGGATACAGTATTTATCAACCAGCATTTTTTTTGGTTGGTTGGTTGGTTGGTTTGGGGTTTTGTGTTGTGTTTTTTTTTTTTTTTTTTGTCAGAGAAAGTCAATTTTGAACAACTTTAAATCTCCTAAATTAAAATGCCCATATCATAGCAGACCTTAAGCAAAAAATTATTGACAAATTCAGGAGTTCTTCTGAACTGAACTCTGAAGATTAGATGCTGTGGACAGTACAAAATGATAGCAGCTCCAGTAAAGGAAAGAGAGTGAAAGAGAAACCATTAGAAGATGGTGTAAACATCATAGAGCTTTCAGAATTAAATCTTGTTTCGTTTTGGTTGTTTCCTTTTGGTTACAGCAACTGCCAGGAACAGTCTGGAGAAAAAAAATAAATATCCTTTCATTGTAGTATGGCGCATTGCATTAATATCAAAGCAAATTGGTTTAGATCCATTGGAAAAGGTTAAAAAAATACACGATTAAAAAGAGTCATCAAAGGAAGGAAGACATAAAGGTCAGATATTTCTAGTTACTGACAGATTGGCTGGGTCAATGACAGTGATCATTAACTGCCAAGAAGTGCCCTTCCTGTCAGCCTCTGTTACATAAAAGTGAAATACACAGCAATGTAGATCAGAAGGTATTAGATGATCACAAGTGGAAGCTGGTCTCCAAAATGCCAAAGCATTTACCATACCTAATGTGATACTAATGTTCTCAGTTTTGCTTGCTTTCTCTCTAGCTTACCCACCATACACATTGGCTGCACAAATATCTGAGAACATGCCACTAAATGGCTGACAGGTGTCACTGTGCAAGATGAGAAAAAATCCTGAGATTAATCAAGTGATTAATCTTGTGTTAATAGATAACTGAGGAGATGTGAAGATTTTAAAGGCAAGGACAAATATATGTAATTGGATATGGTAACTTTTGTACTGAACAGAAGAACTGCTGGGAAGCAGAAAAACAAGTAATTATAAAAACAAAAAAGGATTAAGGAGATGGTTTTTTTCCTGCTGGGTACAAGCACCTGGATGGCAGAGAGCCTAGAATTGGATTACCTTTGAATTTTCTAAATTGTTTTCATGAAAAGACCTTTTTTGACCCATATGAATCAGAGAGAAAGCTTCTTAGAGACAAGGGAAATTAATTTTTAAGAAACTTTCCCTCCTATGCAGATGCTCAGGAATACACTGACTGCTCAGTACTGCTTTTGTTTTATTTTGGTTTTAAGTCTTTTCCTGACTAGGTCAATGAGCAGTAGAGCCAAAATTTGCGACCTTCAGCAAGGAATGAAACTGTGAATCTTGAGAGTAATCACAGACTCATAGAATGGTTATGGTTGGAAAGGACCTTAAGATCATGTAGTTCCAATCCCCCTGCCATGGGCAGGGACACCTTCCACTAGACCAGGTTGTTCAACGCCATGTCCAACCTGGCCTTGAACACTGCCAGGGATGGGGTAGCCACAGCTTTTTTGGCCAGCCTGTTAAAGCATCTCACCACTCTCATGTAACTCTCCCTTGTTTAAGTTTGAACCCATTACCTCTTGTCCTATCACTTCAGTCCCTGATGAAGAGTCCCTTTCCAACATCCTTGTAGGCACCTTTCAGATACTGGAAGGCTGTTATGTGGTCTCCATGCAAAAGAATGCATTCCTTCCTCATGTTTTAAGGTATCCTTTCAAAGAAAGCACAACTGTTTAGACATAAATTAATAGCAACTTTCAGAATAAAAATTACATAAGACGTTTTTCTCCCTGCTGCTGCTGCTGCTTTTTCACAGGAGAGGATACAATTTTCCTAGTGCCATTTGTATTTGTTCAATTCAATGTTAAATTTGACTGTTGATACTTATTTTCTATGTGGGTAAAATATTTGGTTATAAACACCAGTTAAACTGATATGTAGTCACAATAAACTGCAGCATTTTATTCCTCTTGTAGGAGGCTGAAGGATTGACAGCTGGAGAGACGCTTTCCTGTGTCAGTGTAAGCAGGGATGTTGAGCACTTTTTCTGGAGAGAGATGATGCTACTTGTTTGTATCCCACAAGCATAGCTCCCCTATGCTACCGGGTGCAGCTGGTCAAGTTTTAAACTAGGCAAGCATCCATATGTCTTTTCCATTTATATAAAGGTCATTTGCATCCATTAAGTTGTGCTGTTCCAGCTTTAATGTATTGACATTAACAAATATTAATGCTAGATTTTTGCTGTGAAAGAAAACTAAAACTCATTTGATATACAAACATGTAATGAATTGCAGCCTGTTGCCCTCACTCCAGATAGGAGGGACTGAAGGCAGAATTTTAGTAAGACCCCAGCAAGCTGTACGATTCTGAAATGCTTGCTCAAATGTATCTGTGGAAACATGAGTTTTTAGAAGTGGCTGTCCCTCCTGCAAAAAGCTCTTGTTGTACCACTGTAGGACATGTGGAAGCTGGGAAGCTGAGCTTGTGAGGCATAGCTGTTGTACAAGCCCTTTCCAGCAGTGCTGAAAGATGTGACCGAGAGTGCGATGAGAACACACAAACCCACACACACATTTGGATGTCTTTGCTTGCGCAGCCAAATCTGCAGCAGCAGCCCCAAACCTCCTTAACCTCATCCCCCCCAAGCCTGAGCATGGTGGTACTTCAGTAGCTCCATGAGGTGGTTGCGGATCAGCTGCAGGGGCTTTGACCACCCCTTGGGAGGAAGGACTGGCCAGTAAGGCCTTGAGCTCCCTGCCTGGTGCTGCTGTGGAATGTCACTCACAGTGGAGTGAATTTGTCAGTAAAGCCACAGTAGGACCAAACCAAAGTGTTTGGGGGATGATAAAGATTGCTGAATAGCCTGTGCTGCCCTAGCTGGGCTGCAGATGAAGCAGGGAAAAACCACACAGGGATAACTTGCCTTCACATTGCACAGCTCTAACCCTGGAGGTCTGAGATAAACAGGATGTTATTTAAATGGAGGTGTAATATATAACATGCATTGATTTTGGAGGGAACTTATTTATTCAGCATTTCAGCATGCTAAGCATATTGGTTCAGCAGGGAGAGGCTTGTGCTGTGCTTCCAAAATGCTCCCTGGACTTTACCTGGAGGATCATAGCAAGAATAATTAGCTCCTGTGCCTGTTCATCTGGAAAGGCAAGGGGTCCATACGGACACTACAGGTGTAGAAGGTACGTGCTGTGTTAGAAGAAAGCATACACAGGCTGACTGATGAGAAAGACATAGCTAGCCTTTGTGCTGATAAATGCAAAGTTTCTTTCAATTATGAGAGCTTTATTTTTTTTTTTTTTCCTTTCCATGTACTGAAAAAGTTCAAATATTTAAATAAAATTGCTTCTCCAGATGTGCTCTCTAAACAGCAATTAGATTTCCTGGCAGGAATACAAGTGATAAATATGAACTGTGTTTTGCATGATACTTATAGAAAAATAACTTTCAAGTATGTATTCACAGAAGCCCCTTTTAATGTAACTCATATCTTTTCAGAAAGAAGAAACCGCAGCTCGTGACCCATCTCGATTTTTATAGTTTGTGATGCACAGGCAGCTAGTGAACAGCAGATAAAAATTTACTGCTGAAATTCTACTAATGACTATATTAACTATTATGATGTGTGTTCATAAACAGAAGGAAAAAATGAATCAACTGCATTTGTTATGCAATTTTTAGAGCAATTCTTTGGTTTTGATGAAAAGCACGTTCTAATGCCTTTGAAGATATGTACACATATGCATCAGTTAACAACATGTATCAAACAATTCAGAACATGCAATGTGAATGTTCTTCATGCAAACCATTCATAAATTCAGCCTGAAATTAGCAGGGATATACGTGACATGCAGCATCCCAGTAGCAAAAAATATTGCAGAAGATTTACTGCAAAGGGAAAAAAGCACTGTAACATGAACCAATAATTTCTTAATTTAATCCAGTAAAAAAAGTATAAAAGAAGAGAAAAATACAGTTAACAATTTTCCCCAGGGTGTTTGAGTGAAAAAAGTGCTGAACTGTGAATCAGAATTGAATAGACAGAAGAATTAGCTGCTTTCAGAAGGATAGTTGCCTTACAGAGATCAGATATAATAACACAGAGCTGGCTGCTTGCCTATGCTTTGCAGCATGCAAATGAACATTTTCCTTTCTCAGCAACTCTTCAGTAAAACCATGATCAAATCACAGAAGTATATGCAAGAACCCTTTAAAATGACCACTGATTCTGCTGTCAAACATTAGAAATATCTGATGCTCAATTTGCGGAGCTGCAGAAAAGAGCCCTCCATTCCAGACTCGCTGTCAGCGGAAACACAAGTGATCAATACCTCCAAAAACTAGGCTCAAAGAGGCACATTATCAAAGATGACTCATGATGGAGGTAGGTGGCAGACAACTCTTTAAAAAGAAAACCAAAACAACTATATGCTATTGACCTGAAGGGGAGCAAGAATATGTTTGCACAGCGGATTGCAGAGGGAAGACAAGGATGTCTCAGCCCACTCTAAGCTCCGCTCTGCCACATCCAGAGTGGTCTCATTTGGGGCAAGCTTTCATACTGAGAATTTATTACAAACTGAAGCTGAACTATCTGAGGATATTCTTCTGCAGAAGTGCCAACTAATCAGGTTTAAGCACTCAAAAGCACTGAGAAGCTGTGTTTCAGTTGGGTCTCCTAATTTGAAGGACCAACAAATAGCCAGCCACTCTCAATATGAAATGAAAAATGCCTTTTCTGTTTACCAGCTTTGTCAAGACTGAAGTTGCCATTTGATACTCTGCCATTGTCAAGTCTTGGGTATTAAGGTGGAAGTAAGGACAGCACAGAGGAAGGGGCCAAAATGCGTTATTGCCAATTTAATCATGTATCTATCTGATGCACTAATACAATCTTTCATGCTTGTACTGTAATTGCCTGCAGCTCTTGATTTTGTCAACATCGTAAACCGGTATTTAGCTTACATTTAAATGACACATCCAAGACATCTGAGAGGGACATAAACTTACTTTCCATAAGCTACTTCTAGCATATATCTTCTCAGCTGTCCTGTCAACATCATCACAGAGTCATTTGGAGTGGAGGTCTCTCATCCAACCTTCTGCTCAAAGCAGGAACAACACTGAACACCTTGCCAGGTGGCCTTCTTCAAAAGCTATCAGTCCTTGGCCTTTTATGAGAGAAGTAGCACTTGTCATCATGATTTATTTGGCTTTCCGTTATAGGTCACCAAAGACTCCCACTGTGTTCCTATACAATAAGAGTTCAGTGACCTATGTCTGAGGTCACCCAATCCTTCCTTTGCTGACTGAAGCAAAAGATTGCATAGTCTCAATGTCCAACCATTTAAAATGAGTATAAGTTTTCCAGTAGGTACAAACATAGCATAACTCAGATTAACAGTGAGCTGGTTTTTGTTCCCAACTGCACCTTCTCAGTCAAGTGTCTTTTACAGAGGTGGTCACAGAACACTCTTATCTCTTTGCCTTTTCACACACTTTACCACAGTATGCAAGTATTTCAGGGACATAAATAGCTTCAATGTTTATTCAACATGAACATGTAGGAAAAGAGAAAGCAGCAGACATGAGACCTTTAGGGCACTGTGAATTCACTGTAGGTCTGGGGAGACTGTCAATACTGAGGGCTTGTGGCAAAATACTGTGAAAGAACAGGAACAAAATCAATTGCAGCCAGAATTTTTCCCTCCCAGTACACATGACAAAATTATTTACAAGTGGCTTATTTAAATCTAGCCAGAAGTCAGCTATTTCAGGGCCTTATTGAGCAGAAAAGATCCCCTCTGGGTTAAGGAAGGTCACAGATCCAGTTACATCACACAGATGATCTCTCTAACAGTTTTTGCCACACTTGCTCTACCTTGCCTTTGTTTCAGTGTGGATGGCTGGTAACAGTGGGTTCTACTCCCTCTTTTTTTTTTTTTTGCTTTATCCTAGCACAACCTTCCACATAACGATGATGAGCGCAGTCTAAAAACAAAACAAAAAAAAAGAGAACACATCTAGCAGCAAAAAAAGTCACTAAGACCACTGTTTTGGAAACTCTCATCTAACCTAAAGCTAAAAACTGCTTTAAACACCACCCACACTGCAGTCATAGATTTCCTGCTCCTCTCCATATGCATGTGGCACCTCTCCATAATCTCAACGCAAACTACTGCAAAGGCTGGCAAGCTAATAGCTGATCTGGCTCAATGCCAGCCTCATTTTGACTGTCCCCTTTAGAAGTCTAGGGCATCTCTGCATTAGCAAGTAGCACAGTATAATTGGAGTGGATCTATACAGCTAAACAATGGGTGCAGCAGAGCTGAGGGCCACCTTCCACACTTTTAAGGATGTTACTTCAGAGTAGCTCTTGTTTGGGCCCCACACAGAATGCCTAGTGGTTGGTGGTTTAGCAGGTGCCTTGCTGGACCCCGTCTCCTGGTTTCATCAGAGGCTTGCATGCTCCAAGACTACAATGAGAATGCAAGTACAGTAAATGGGACAGGATCCTTGCTTCACAAGTACACTCCTGATCTGAACTAAACTGCTAATGCGAACAGGTCTTTGGATCTCTTAGGTGTGGTCTTGGTCCTGGAAAATCCTTTGTATACGAAAAGATTGTGACTGTAAGGTTAATGAAAGCATCATTCACTGCTCACACTGTCTCATACAAGGTTAAACACAGGACTGCTAAATTTGATGAACCACTATGACTGCTAATGAATTTTTTTTCCTTCTCTACTGGAAAAGATATGACTACTGCCTGCTTTTCTGTTACATAGCTAAGTCTTTCAAAGAGATTCAAATTAGGAAATACCTGCCTTTCTGTAATTTGAAAGTTTAAAAATGAGCAGTACAAATCACTGATTTTGAAGTCCTTTAGCACAGTGAGCCTTTTCTGTCACACTTTGATACTAACTGGCTCCTAAAGTGTATTTGGCTCAGGTCGTCACTGCCAGAGACTGTCATCTTCCAAGCATGTCCGTGGAGGGACGCCTGTTCTTATGATGCTTCATGAGTCAGGAATGGTTCTCTGGGGACAGCACTGTGCAGCTGCATCTGTGAGATGTTTATTGCTGCCAAATCACAGAAATCACAAGCACTGTTTCCCAAAAAGCTGACTTCCCTGTTTAAACTCCTGCAAGCTCACTTCATAGTCAGCTTGGTAGGCATTCAGAGAAGAGTGTGTCAGCAAAAGAATCAGAATCAGAAAAACACCCCCAGGTACATCCATGACCCTCAATGCTCAAATGTTGTGAGGAAGATGATATACTCCTTTCTTTGACAGTTTTTTGTTTGGGTTTTTGGGGAGGCTGGGGACAGGAATGCTTGTCTCCATTCTGAACACAACAAAGCAAAGTTGTTTATCAAGATAAATGGCTTTCACAGAGATGAAGACTCAGGCATTTATATCAAGGAGCATATGCCTAATCAAGCTTTGTGGGTTCTTCATAAGCAGCTGGAGAGCTATATTACTGACTTCCAGGGGATATCAGGGTTCTCTAGAAAAAACTCAGCCTGCCTCTCTAAGGACTGAATTCTGGTTCTGCAACATATAATACAGGGGTTTGAGAACTATACAAGAGTCCTCATTTAATTCACTGTGTACCTTCTTTTTTATTCCTGGCACTCCCCATCCAGATAATCAAAGAACTAAGACTGTAATGACTTGTGTCTGAATATGTATTTTCCTTTTAAGCTTCCAAATTCCTCATCAGTATTATTTATGCTTGTCCAGGACTTGCCAGCTTTCTTGATGTTTTAAGGAGACTGTGCATAATAGAGAGTTCTCCCCCTTACTCATGGCTCTGTTGTAGAGCCTGCACAAACACTGCCCACTCATTCCAAGCATCTTTCATTCTGATGTAATGTGCTTAAAGAATTGTACTTGAAAAAAAAAAAAAGACACCTAATGAGCAGTTCTAAGCCTGCTGAGCATAACCCTGGTGCATATGAACTTTAATAACTGTACCCATTGTACACAGCCTTTATGGCTATGATGCCCTTAGCCCTTGCTGAAAAAAAACCAAGAATTTGCAAACACGCTTCAGCCATGGTGAGATGTGAAGGCTCATATAGTAAAATGGTCCTGTCTTTCCATCAATTTATTTGGAAAATCATCCTGCAGGGGTTCAGTTTGTATGCCCCATTAAACTGGCAGCAGTTGTCCTGCTTTACGTAGCAGCTCAACAAGCCTCAAAGGCAAAGTATCCAGAGCCTCAGAGAGACCAAGGACAACAGCAGGACCCCAAGCAGATTCCCAGAGAGCTGAAGTGGCTGTCCCTTCTCTGCTTCTGAAAATGTGCTTATTTGGATTCCACCTGCATTCTCTATCCCAGACTCAGTTCTAGTTTTCTTGTCTTTGGAAAGGGAAAGGTAGCGGAAGGGAAACCATATTTATGAATATGGTTGTGTATTTGCTATCCTTTTTGTGCCTCTGTTTCTGTTCTTTTTTCAGTCTGCCCAGTTCCTGTATTCACCTGCAGTATCCAAAATAAGAGGGTAAACTGACCCCACAGCAGTACCCCATTTGCCTTTGAGTGCAGAGAGAGGAGGAAGGATGGACTTTATGTAGATAAAGAAACTGTCCAGAATTCTGGCATTGATTTTAATGCACTCCAGAATATGGTAGCCTTTTCAGTGGAGATCTGCAAAGACAAGGTCCCTATTCAAAAGGATTTCTAGCATAGATTTAAAACTTGCCCTGATAAACAAAGATGACAGAGTAATGAAAAGGAAACAATTCAGAAGGAAAAGACACGCAAACCTTATGATCATATAGTTAATGAAAACATACAGATATCTTCAGGCTTATCTTATGTTGTCTTATTTATGGAAGATTAAATAAAGGCAAAGAAGTTAAATAATTCACAGAAAAAAACCCATTACTGAAAGACCCAGAGAAAATTGTTGCAGCTGCAGTCCAGTTTCATGGGAGAAGCACTTCTCTTCAAGTAGAACGGAATCAACTGAGTCCAAAGCTTTATAATTCTTGAAGATTTGGATTACAAAAAAATTAAGTTTCCTTCCACACTGCTATTAAGTTGTAGCTTTACACTCATTTTAAGATGAAAAAAACCAGACTAAAAAAAAGAATTTCCTAATGTGTATTTGGCTGAAAAGCTGCCTTTGGTGGAACTGGAAGCAGAATCTAGGCACACTGACTCCCAGCCCTCCTAAGTTTTGGACAGCCTCTTTTGGCAAATAAATGCAGTGAGACACACTTTAAACAAACATTTCCTATGCTGTGACCCAACACATGTAAAAGACAGTGAAATCTTGAATAATTTATCTAAGATATGAACTCATTCTTTAAAGACAAACATACCATGCAGTGTAATGGGAAATTAGCTTCATAACAATCAGGACCTTTCAAATGCATTTGAGAAATAAATACAAGCTTGTTAAAACAGCTAAGGATTCTTAAAACTTCTCAAAGGGTCAGCATTCTTTGGAGAAAGAAAATGCCTGATTCCTTTCTTCACTTTCGGAAGTTCACTGCAGTTCTATGGCATTTTCCATAAATTATGTAGGATGTCTGTGTTACCGTTTGTTGAAATGCTACTTAGATTAGTTTAATTCAAAGGTCAAACTATTTTCAATGTTTAACTAAGTCATTTCAAAACATGTCTTATCATTAAGGGCACAGAAGTGTGACTATTTAAAACCATATTGCCCTTGCAAAGTATGCATATATTTAAATATTTATATTCCCATTAACTTAAAATATGAAGTACAGATGTATGACATTACTCACTGAATCACGGTAAAGATTCCCAATGGGTTATCATAAACGTCCATTGTATTTAAACTTGAAGGAAGCAGTTGGCAAAGAGAACTGCTCCTGGGACTCAGCAGTCTTGGTCAGCGAATCTGTGCCTCTTCTTTCGCTCTACCTTTCACATACATGCAGACATACAGCCCTCCTCTGTATGTCTTGCTCAGCTCCAACTAGTGCAGCTCTCCACATCAAATCAACTATTAAACCACTAATGTTGCTGTTGGTTAAGAGCTACCAGAGGCACTGGCCAGCAGCTGGTGAAACTGGGGAGGTTTGCTGCTGTGATGCACACACGTCAGTTCATGTCAATGCCGCTGACAGGAGGATCAATGTGAAAATTGCAGTCCCATGGCCTGGACTGTAATGATTTAACAACACTATTTAAAACTGTTGTGGAGCTTCACCTTGAAACAAGCCTTGAGATTAACCTTAACAAATATAAAAAGTATTTTTATGCAGCCAATTGTAAAATATAGCAAGGCTGTTATTTCAGCCTAATGTTAATGATGTGTCAGTGTTTTCTGGTGTAAGAAGGGATAGGCAGAGTTGTGCTTTGTTTTCTTTGCCTTTGCTTCCATTAGTGTTCATATTATCGAATATGACTTTGGGGTATGTAATGAAAGAAAGGGTTTTTTCTACTTATACAAAAATAAGTGACAGAAAGGGAAAGACTCTGTTAACTAAATATCACAGGACGAATAGTGCAAACCAGTCCACTGAATCCAATGAGGTGTTCAAAAGCAACAGTTTAATTACTTTCAGTGCCTCAATTTTTCTCTGATTTTCAGAGGAAGATACTCCGGTTTTTGAAAAGCAGGTCTTTCTAAAGATCTTACACCTCCAAAACTTGAGCATTTTTCAAACACCAGTAAGAAACATAATTTCTTTATGTAAAGAGACAATTTCATCACCAGTCTGCGCTGCACTTTAAACATAACTGTGGTGAGAAAGACTCCCTCCCCTTCCTCCCTCCAGTACTGAATTGCCCAGGAAACTCTGTCCAAGGAACAGCCCAGTCCAGGAACCACTGTGTCCAAGTATAGATGAAAACAGGCAAAACAAGAGGGAAAAGTGGTAGATCTGGCCATTGAGCCGAGTACCAATGATGTCAGCCCTGGGCGTAAAAGGCAGCTGACATGGAAATGGACATCGTGAAAGCAGTTAGTTAAATGGCATCCCCATTTCTAACAATCTAGACACATCTGCTCTTCCACAGCTCTCACTTTGGGTGACCAAACTACAAAGAAGTGCAGTCTCTTCCAACGAAGCGAAAAGCTCCTCCATAATAGAAGACAGGTGCATCATAAACACTGGTAGCTGGAGCGTAAGAGGTTCCATGTGAACATCAGGAAAAACTTCTTTACTGTCAGAGCACTGGAACAGGTTGCCCAGGGGGGTTGTGGAGTCTCCTATATTGGAGATATTCAAGGCCCGGCTGGACAAGTTCCCATGTGATGTACTCTAGGTTACCCTGCTCTTGCAGGGAGGTTGGACTAGATGACCTTTTGAGGTCCCTTCCAACCCTTGGGATTCTGTGATTCTCTGATTCTGTGATTGCTGAAGACAATGATTAGCAAAGATTATTTCAGCTAAACTCTAATGACCAAGGCCATGGATGTTTTATTGGTAAGCCCAAGAAAAAGACATTGGAAGAGAGAAAGTTGCACAGTGGCTGCAGTGGATGGAACGCACACCTGTAAAATCCATACCAGGACTGCAGATCCTCACTGTAAATGCAAAGCTGACAACTTACTGTTTTTTTACTGTATTGCCCAATCCATATTTCCATACAGTAAAGAAAAGAAATGGAGACCATTCTGAATATTTCCATTGAAAACTGCCAATGGAGAGCCCACAGTCTCAACTTTCAGGAGAGAGGCTGAGCACAACCTAACGCCAGCCTTGTTGAAATGCCAATGTCTGCAGAGCCTGTTACACACTAACAGGATACTCTGGCCTATCTGCAAATGTATATATTGGCCTTTCTCTTGAGATCATAAGAAAGGTGAACATGTCCACTCGTGTAAAGACAGGACTTTTTCCTAAGATAAGCTTTTACTAAGGATAAGCAGACCTATCACAAGCGTAATTACTATTTTCACAAGGTTGATTTGAATAAATGACCTAAGAGGAGAAAAAAACCAAACAACCAAACAAAAAAATGAACAAAAAACTCCAGGGTAGTGAAAAACTCCAGGTGCAATATGGTATAAATATGGGGTTGGGCAACTTTCCTGAATTCAGATCCTAGAGTCAGAACTAATTTGATTTCTGGTAATGGGCAAATTGATAATAGATGTTGGGGAGACAAACACAGCCACTGATATACAGTATTTAGCCTTAGACATGCAGGGCTGTATTTTCAAAGTGAGCATCATCCTGAAGGGTTAGCTAAAAATGATAATTTTCTCTAAAGCTCAGGTACAAGCTAGCATTAATTGGGCTTCTGTAATCAGCAGCCACTTTTGAGAATACAAGTTTTCATCTCAAACTTAGTGAGTGTTTTTTTGAGATTTTCCACTAATTTGGCAGGTTTTAGAGAAGCTATTTAGGCGATGTTAGTTTTCACATGTTAGTTTACCCCATATGGCCTCCTCACACCTGCAATTAAGCTGTATAATCTGATCACTTACACTCTCATGTTTTCTCCCCATTTCTTGTGTTTTTACTGGATCTTTTCCTTACTCATGTTTCAGACTCTCTACTATTCTTCATATCATATGCTGTTTATTCTTCCATGTTATGTAAGGCACGTGGCTGAAGTTATTAGTGTACCATTAGACACTGAGTTCAAACCCATCACTCAGGGAATTCAGTAGATCCTTTTAGAAATAACATGATACAAAATGAGATAGATCTCATGATCCTAGAAGCCAACTTTCAACACAAGCAGTTTCCCCATTCTGGACTTCCTGTTCTAAAATCCCAGCAAGAGGAACACTGAAAGAACTAGTAAGAAAAAAATAAAATAAAAAAAAAAAAAGTAAAAGGACATATGTTGATTTATTTGCTTTTCTGAGTGCTTCTCTTGTGAATGAACCAATACAGAAATAAACCAGCATTTAACATAATCCTTTCTTAATCCTTTCCTCTCACTACACTCTTAATAGTATCTTGAGAAGCATGTACTGAACATTTGGGGCCAGATGCTCATCTGGCATGAACTGATGCACACACATTGAAACCAGTAGAGCAACAATGATTCATATACACTAGAAGTTACAACAACTGGTCCTTAATAAAGTGTTTCATAGGTTATGTAACTGGTAATTCCAGTACAGGATTTGTTTTTAATACGATTGACTTTGTCAAGATGAACATGTCTATAACCTTAACCTTGGGAAAGATGCCATGCTAGTTCAAAAAAACAAAAAACTCAGGACAAATTCAACTAAACTCACAAACCCACAGTAACGGTGTTCTTAGAACTCACAACAAAATTAATTCGTCCCTGACCATCATGTCCAACATTTTTCCATTTAAACTGGAACAATAGGACCCATCTTACCAAGTGCAGACTTTTAACCCTCTCACCCAAAGCTCTGAAATCATCAAAGAACAGAATAAGGCACCTATAGGGTGTAAGGCATCTCATCTTCATAGAGATATATTTTGGGTCCAATGAATCTCATCATAAGAGTAAGGATAGCCATCTTAACTGAGTCAAGGTGAAGCCTCATCCCAGTTCCCATGGCTTGGTTACATTACAGTAGGGTCTGCATCAGTTTCAGTCCAGTGGCTGCAACATGGTTACTAAGGATAAGGTGTCAATACCATTTTGTAAAGCCAAAGGCACGCTTACTAAGTAAATGAATGCATAGATTATTGCTGATAAGTTGCCAGTCTGACTGTTCTGATCGAAAGAAGGTTAACTACTGCTTTATGGGAATGATTAAAAAGTGAGATTTCTCATGTTGTATCAGTGACTCAAGTCTGATGGCATTTCGATACATAGAAGCTTCTATTTCAGTAATCAGTAGGTCATGTATGGTGACAATACCATGAAACAATTACTAAGTAGCATGAAAGGCAAATTCAGTTTGGAAAAAAAAAAGAAAACAAAGAAATATTGAAAACCCTATTTAAGGGTAAGAAATGGGTGACTTTCTCTACACAATAGCTAACCTAGACATGCTCTTCATCTATAGCTTCATTTGATCTTGGCAACAGCCCTCATAAACAAGACTCATCTCAACTAACATCAGATGTCTATGCTAATCACCCACCACTTGCTTCCACAGCAGCTTCTAGGATGTGATTCACCTGACCTAATTCAGCCTTCTGCTTTACAGATAAGATGAATAATACCTAGAAGTGTCCATTTCTCTCCATGACTACAGAATGAACTCACAGTGACAAGCTGGGAGTCATATGTCTGCGCTGAATCAAGTGGACCCCAATACAGTGTCTTTACCATTTTCTATCTATCATCTGAGCTATTCAGTGTATGGTCCTGCAGATGGCAACACTTTGTGTACAATAAAGAAGAGCCAGAGCTGGAGGAGGAACTCTGAATTTCATACCTCAAGTGAAGGTCTGTGTCTCAGAGCTTCCCCTGAGGCTCTATATTAAAACTCCACAAAAGCAAGATATAAACTGGTCTTTGGTGTTACACTGGTCTACTGAGCTCTCAGTACCGAAACTTGCTGTCTTGATGCAGCACTCCATAAAATTATACTTGCCAGTGTGACTGAATGGCTTTTCAGAGGCTTGGAAAGAGGTTTCTTGAAGAAAGCCTTTCCACGTCAGAAAGCATAGCCTTACCACCAATTGTGTAAATTGCTGCTGAATCACTGCTCTGACAATAGGATAATAGAATTTCTGTTTTGTTTTGGTTTTTTTTTAAAGCCCAATGCATTAACACCAGTATACTGAGTTTGAACATAATCTGATATTTCAGCTATAGCATAATGTTGATTACGTTCAGCAAGAGTCCTCTTGCAGTTGCTTGTCGTATTTGCAACTCCCATCCAAACTTTTCATGCAGTGTTTCTCAGTTGCAAAGTGGGCTCTTTTTCTCCTTCCAAACTCATCTCCTGGCCTGGCTATTCATAAAAGGAAAACTGAGATGTGGAAAAGACAGTGATGAGTAACTGTGGGCAGACTGACAGTGCTGGTGTTGTGGACATGTCCCAGGCTCACTGAAAAGAGTGGGCAGAGATGGAGGAGTGCAGTGTTGGAGCTCATCTCATATCTATGAATCGTTCAGAATAACAGTGCATTTGTTTAACATTCAACTTACGTTTGACTTGTATTTGTTGATGTTTGCATTAAATCAAGTTTTTTTCTGCACTAACATTTTATGAACAAAGCTATAAAAATCATTTGACATCCTTATGAAAATTCTTCATATGCTGCTATTTATTGTCTTAAAAACAGTAAATAGATCAGTAAACCAAGCAAACAAACTGATTTTCAGGTGCACAATGGAGTGTAACAAGTGTTATTCCTCTACACATTCCTTAGTTACTGGGAAATGTAAACCAGGAGGAAAATTTAAATTGTATTTTTCCAACCTTGCATCTGCCAAAGAAGATCCTATGATGTAATCCCATGCACAGAATTGGATACATCTCATTGTGAATATGGATGGCAGAATCAATCTGGGATACGTAAAAGAAAATTGTTAAACTCTTCCAGTGCTGCCAGAAGTGTTTAACAATGTTTTACTGTTTTAAACACTTGGATGTACAGAAATCCCAAGTAATGATTAACTTAGACACATTCCTTACTGCCTTGAACAAACAGAAACTGACACCCTACTGTAAGCAAGCTGGGACTGTGACCCAAGAAGTCACGTCCCACCAAAAGATTTATATCCACCTCAATACATTTTGGCACAAAGTTGCCTCAGCAACCAGAAGAAACAGATTATGACCAAGGTTAAGCAGCTCACAGATGGTTTTCCACTGACTGACAAGGCAGATCTCTTAAAAAAATAAAGCTGGGGCCAGTCACTGTGCTTTTCAGTGGCTTCTAACCCCTTCGTTTGACTGAGCTGCTGTGGCACCTGAAATGTGCATCCAGAGCTGTGACACTGAGGGGGCAAATGCCCAGTTCTCGTTTGCTGCAGGACCACTGCACAAGCTCACACCTTGCTGACCTCTTTACGTGGAGCCCAAACACGGAAATGTTACATCAGTGGTGTCGAGCAACATTCCTCTTTTGAAAATGGCTAATGAACAACCCAGTCAAATTGCAAACACTTCTTACCAACAGCAATCAGGCTAAAGGTGATGGACACAGAAATTATACTTTGGGGTTTCAATAACCCAACAAGGCATAATTAAACATCCAGACATAAAAATACCCTGAGTTTATTTATTTATGATTGTATCTAATTTCTATCAAGGACTTCCAATGAGCCATGTTCATCAGACATCAGAATAATGACTACTGTGGAAGTTATATGGCATTAAAAATTACATTCCCAAATTTACGCATATTCAGGGTGATGTAACTCGGCACTGTCCAGATATCTGCCAGGAAAAGGCATATTTCTATTTTGTAAGTATGATTCGGTTTCTAGCAACTAAAATACTCACACAAATTATGTCCTCAGAGCTAGATGGGAGATTCCAAAAGCACCATTAAGTAGCAAAAGAGAAACCATATTAGGCAAAGACAAACATGAGAAAAGGTAGTGATGAGTTGAACAATTACACTAATTAAATTACTTATAAAGGTTTGTGAAAAGTTCCATAGACCAATTAACTTGCAACCTAAAACTGAGTAAAGAAACTTCACTTTCAAGTCAGTCTCAAGTCCAGGAAAGGCTAATTTCAGGATAGATTTGTGAATGGAGATGCTTCCCATGCTGGAAGGCTGTGCAGGGTATTGTGGCAGTCAGTTTGGCAAGTCAATCTACTAACTAGAAAATACTTTAGTTAGACAGAAATCATCGGCAGCAAAATACATCTTAGACAAGTATTTAACTTCTCTGTATCTGCCTTTTAATGGAATGGCTAATTTCACATGTCTTTCAATTTAATACCATTTTTGATTGTTCTTATGCAATATTTTCATTTTAGTATAAAGGCAATGTCAGAAAATGCTACCCCATTTTCATGAAGGAGGTGATATTAAGTGTGGATGGCAGGCTCAATGACCATTCTCAGACCAATCTACAAGGTCTGAGAGAGCAAATCTCTTCAACAGGACACATAGGTGCCCAGTGACCTCATGGCTCAGGTGACGCATACTGGCCACAAGCTGGTCTTCACTGGCCAGCGCTGCTTCTTCCATGTGGCTTTTTGGTCAGCACCTTAATCACAACTGCTCCTCCAAAAGTGAAGATTCTCCATTATAACAGAACACAGTGGAGGATAAGAGATATGTTTCTCACTGTATCTCCTTCATCTCTTTCCTATCCCACAGCAACTGAGAGACATCATCAGCATTTTCCCTCTCACACCTGTATGTGGCAGCCCCTTCTGTGCAGGAAGGAGAGGACTGTTTTTGTACATTTCTCCTCTCTAATGCTCTAACCCTTCAGTAAAGCATTTTTGTATTAGCTCGGTTGGGTTGGTTACTATTCTAGGTAACCGCACAAGTGCATGTGCATTAGCTAGGCCATCTCCCCTCTAAACTAAAAGCCCTCTGCTGCACACCTCCTTCTCCCACCATTCCTAAGCTTGCCTGGGAAGCTATTCAGGCAAAGCTGCAGCTGAAATGTAATCTTTTTTTCAATTACTAACAACTGCGTGTACCACTACAGATGTACTATTGTAAATCTACGTGAGCACTGACCTCAATACTCTTTAGCCTAAGTAGAGCTCATTTGCCAGACCTCACCTATATAAATAATGCTTTTTCCTTCCACAAACCACGAAAATGTTTTAACTTTTTTTTGACTTTGGATTCCTGAGTGTACAACAGCTTGCTTACCTTTGAATCACTGCCTATCACTCTGTTAAACCATGAAGTAACTCCCTCTGGTTTCTCTGATATGGTTGATTTTCAAAAGCAGTTAGCAATTTGAGGATCTTTCATCTGGGATGCAGGAAAGAAGTTTCCTTTCCAAAGCTTTTGCAGTGGTTTATTCCAAAAATCATTCCCATTGAAACAGCCAGCTGTGGACACCTTATATGTGAGAAGTTTGGAATTACAGACTTTGCCCAGTTTGTGAACTTTCTCTCTTTATTATTATTGTGATAAATCATTGTGAATTACTTTGGGGGAAAACTACTCTAAGGCTGTAGGTCTGCACTGAAAATTGTACCCATACTTGATCTCAGCATCTTCTTTTTTCCTTTATATTCATTTTATGCGCAACCTAGTTTTCTCCACTGAAGGTTGTGAATAACAGATGTAACCTCATTGTCCTTACTGACTTCACTGAGCTATAATTGAACACTGCTTTTGGTATGCTCTCAGCAGTGTTGCTTGTATACTGCAAGTCATCTAAGTACTAATATTGAATTTCTTCCATCAAAAACTAGCCCCTAGGGGCAAAAACAAACCAGAAATAATTAAATTCATCTAGTAAACCACAGGCTCATTTGAATAACATTGCCTTCTCTTAATGCTGTGTGTACATACAGTAAACATAGATCATTACAGCCTGGCATCAGCTTGTATGCTGTAAAGCCAAGATTCTCTGTTTTGGCTTCACAAATAACTAGTGCTTCAAATGAGAGAGAGAAGATCTGAGTTTCTTTGTTTTTTCCCCAAGTATATACTCTGTTGTTAGTCTTTTCACAAAGAGCTCTGCTTCTCTTCGAACTCCTTTTATGTTGCACTAGTAATCTTTTATTTCTTCCAATCTGTCAGAGTGAAATGACAGTAGTCTTATGTCAAACCAGTTACACATCTGATTGAAATCCCCTCACATTTCACCTGAAGCTCATTAGTTTTCTGGGGTTTAAGCTGTTTTCAGGATGAACCAGTTCATTCTTCCCTGTGATCACTCATATCTATTGTGTGCTTCAGAGGTATAAGGGCTGACCAGCAATCTATGGGATTCCACTTAATATTTCTATACAGCATGACACAGCTTCTCATATGGATGCTTCCCATTCACTACGTTGTTCATCTTCCTACTTAATTTGTTTCACTGCATTTCTCCTAGCACACATGGTAAGGTAGGCAGAAACCTGCAATCAAGTAGCATTTATCAAGGATCTTTCTGAAATTTAGGTCTCTATATGAAGCTCAGTGATGAATTCCTCCTCGTCTATCTTCCTTCATTTCTTGACATAGAAAAGTTTTTGCAGTCAAAGATTTAAGGAAAAAAATCAATATTGCCAAGTGGGATGTTTTTATTTTTAAAATTTCTCTTTTTCAGCTGTGCTACTTTATATTTTGCATATGAATAAAAATCATGAAGAGTTATATATCACACCTTAAAGATGACTGTCAAATAAATCAAACAGAAGGCTCTGTGTGTCACCTTACTGAACAACTTCTTACTGGAAACTGAGTGAGATGAAGGAGAAGAGTGCTTACTGAATCAGAGCAAAGGGAGTCTTGCCTTCCAGTCACACTTCTGTGCAAGTGCTTCAGTACATAACTGAATAGCTCCCAACTTTGGTGTGTTTCAGTTTGTTTCTCCACAAAATGGAAACACGTGCTTACTTGTCATATCTTACAAATGTGAAATATATAAAGATTTCTTTCAAGGAATTTCATCAAAAGACAAAAGTGGTCAGGATCATGCTTTTAATCTTACTTAAAATTCTCCATATCAAAATAAGACAATGTACCTTTCCACTTACATGTCATTCAGCTTTTTTCACATTTTCCATTAGGTTTTGTGTGCTTCGGATGGAATGTGACTGCTGCCCCAGTGATAAACTTCTTTGTTTCCCAGGGAGGTGGTGGGAGTGCTGAGGCAACTACTTGCCACTTGTTCTAGTTGGGAGAAGTATTAGAAGAAGAATGACAGTTACCCTTTACTGAAGACCTGAAAGCATTTTGGGTGGCAGTAGTGTCATATAAAAGCACAATTAATGAATGTCACCTGCAATGATAAGGCGTTCCTAAGGACATGCACAGTCACCACCTTATCATGATACAAAGAGAAATCGTCAAAGAGACACATTCTTATGGATAATGGTAGTCTTAGTTTATAACACATCATTTGTATAGCTTTTTAACAGCTGGTGAGCAAATGATTTTACTATAATGTTGGATTTCTTTTACTCGCTGAATATATTTTTCCACAGAGGTCTGATCCAAAGTGAAATCAAAGTCAGTCCGCATATGTTTACAAATAAGCATTCTGTTCTGTGTTAATCCAACATCTGACTGACCATGCTCCTGCTGATGCCAGTGACAAATCTATGGTCCCATTTGATTTTGAAGACAACCAATCAAAACTGCTAGATGGCTAGAAATTTGGTGGAAGCTTGTATGTCAGAGCTGAGAATACTTCAGAAGTTAGAGCTACATCCATACTTTTAAGAAAGTATCCACGTGCAATATGATGTCTCTAGTATGCAAAACACATCACAGGAACATAAGCTACTTTTATGGTGTGAAATAAACATTAGATGGAAAAATGAAAATGTTCTCAATTTTCATAATGACAATTTTACAAATCATCCTGTGGAATCCTTTCTTGAGCCTGACTTGCTAGAGGAAACTATATAAATTACTACTGTATTATTCCAATGACATGAAATTGCTTAAAAAACTGTCAGAGAATTGCTTATAAAACTTTATGTCTGCATCATCAGTGATCTTAAAACTTCAAATTGTTAAGCTGCACTAGAAACATTTTTTCAGATGTTTCAATCTACTTCTCCTTAGCTTTCCAAAGAGGATTTGGAAAGGAAGTGTGCTCAAAAGCCAGATCTGTATCTCCCATGCACTGCCATGATCCAAGTTTCTTCATGAGGCAGAGTGCTAATGCCATGAGCCCCACCAGGGCATCATCTGAAAAAGAGTGTGTCTGAACTCTCCTCCTCCTGGAATTGCTACTTGTTACAGAACCAGAACTTGTGGCAGAAAAGTAGAGTCCAGTGTAGTGTATCTCTAAATTAACTCGTACAGACTCTACCAGTCTTTTTTGCCTAGCCCCAAGATGCCTAAATCTCCTTTGCAAGATAGCACTTCATTTGCCTGTGTTCTTTATTTCATTTTCATAGAATCATAGAATTGTTCGGGTTGGAAACGACCTTAAGATCATCTAGTTCCAACCCTCTACCATGGGCAGGGACACCTTCCACTAGACCAGGTTGCTCAAAGCCCCATCCAATCTGGCCTTGAACACCGCCAGGGATGGAGCAATCACAACTTCTTTGGGCAGCCTGTTCCAGGGCCTTACCACTCTCACAATAAAGAACCAATTGATGATTGAAACCAAAAGATAATGACTGACATCAATTTCTTCTTACTGGTATCTTATCTGTATTTTTGGTGCCATTTTATCTGAGTTTTACTTTTGTGCCTTCCAAAAATAGCAGATATACCTGTTAGTTCCCCCAAGATTCAGTGCGAGAATGAAGGATCTCCTAATTTGCAATAATGGGTGCACCCATACTGTGCATATATGGCAGTCATAGAGCTGTTCGGCTTACCTGCTGTTCAGCCATCAAGCCTCTAAGCCTGATCTCCAGTATGGTCAGAGCCACATACATCAGGATACTGCATGCTTGAATGCAATACGACAATCACCATGTTCCCTAGTGTGTCCAGACAGGGTGTCTGAGGGCAATCTGCAATATGCCAAGCTGATAAGATATGAACTTGAAGCAGAACATGCTATGTTGGCTGTTGTTCGCAAGATCATTCTTCTACAAAGAAGGAAGATATTTCTTTCCCTACAAAAGACACTGTCCTCTCCTCTATTCCTCTTCTTCAAATCTGCAGGCTATTAAGAGATCTCATGAAGACATATAAATTTTCCTCTAAGCATCAGTGCCAGGATCTGTTGTCGTGTGAAGAACTCTTCTGCTTGCCTCAGGCTCTTCAAGTACTATGGCAATTAGGAGATGTGTCTGTGTCCAAGGGAAATGTTAACGCTCCAATTTATGCTCATCCGAGTTGATGACAAAAAATCTTCTTAGGCATATTGAAATGCCAAGGTTGAAATTGTGAATTTTATGGGAAACATTCAAGGCTCCTTATCATTCCTACAGGAAAACCTTGCTGCCCAAGATAGGATGAATGTGCAGAAACAACTGATTATTGGCAGTAACACTCTAAAAGACAGGTGGACAGACAGGTGGGCAATAAACAGACACTAGCTGTTGGACATCCCTTTTCCCATTCCTCCTAGGCCTTAATTTCTGTTAGATAAGTAGCCAGCCATGCAGCAGCTTCTGCAATACGAATGCTGCCTCCTCACATGATCATCCTGGTGCCCAAGATGGTAATCCCCCAGTAGAGCTCTTCCTTGAGATATGTGCCAACTCTTCCTCTCAGCCTCTAACACTTCCTCCCATACCTCAGGCTATTCAGCTGAAGACTACTTATATGCAGTAGTAACTAATGCCAAAATTCACAACAGCCAAAAAAAATTTCCTTTTAATAGCTTTAATAGCCTGCACTGCTTTGCTGGCTGTAAGTGGAGCTGATACTTGATAAGCTTGGTAAAATCTCCTAAAAACCCGCACCATCTGACAGAAAGCAGTGCTCGTTACTGGACAAAACTGGAGGGCCAAAACCATTTGCTTTGGTGGCCAAAACCATTTGCTTTGTTTACCAAAAAAAAAAGGGGGGGGGGGGGGGGAAGGGGATGTCTTCTTTTTATTTTAAAACTACATACTAGAACTGAACATTATTGTTTTTAGGCTGAAAACCAAAATACTTTGGATGAAGGCCAGAACATTTCAGCTGAGAACTAGCTAATGCTTCATCACTGTGGTTAGCAGATGTGACTGGATCCACACAGGGAATGAATTTGTTCAGCAAAAGTTGACATTTTTCTGCAGTCATATTTTGAGTAGAAAAGAAACCCTCTGAAATGTGGCGATAGATTAAAATGAAATCATCCCTATTTTTTGCAGAAAAAGAAAGGAACAGGTAATAAAGCTCTTGTGGGCTTCCCCTGCTCTTTCTCCTCCCTGCCACATGCAGTCTGTCAGTCTCACCACAGGAGAGAGCAGTCAGACCTCTTGGATAATGGGCATGCAAAAAAACTGTCACTTCAAACCTTTTTTATTAAAAGCTTTAATAAACTGCCCCCCAACCTGACAGAGGAATACCTTTGGTAAAGGCCCAAGCCTCTGTAAAATACAGCCTTTCAAAAAAAAATATTCCATGTGCTTGAGAAGCTTGGTTATTTCATGGTGTACTGTATATGGCAATCTATACAGAGCTCAGAAGAGTTCTTCACTTAACGTGTCCCTCAAGATAGAAGCCAGAGGAGTCGTAAAAAATTCAGCAAGTGCTTAAAATGATAATCATACACTATAACATATACCTCTCCTCCTCGTACAGATTGAAATAAAGACTGGTGTGTTTGTTGTTACCTCAGTCCCGTATTCATTGGGATTAATTTGCCATAGTTGTGCTGCCAGTCAGGGAGACTTTCCTACAAAATGCTCTGGCCATCACCTAACTCCATATCTTGTAAGGTCCTATCCCCAGAGTCCTAAGACCTATCCCCGACCTGCCCAAGGGAAATCTGGCCATGTGGCCCAGAAACACATGTTGCAGCTTGCCTGCTGTGCGGCCAAAGGAGGAATGGCATCGCACAGCATGGCATGCCACGACGGGGAAGTCTAGCTGCAATCTCTTCCAAGTGACATTACTGTAGGGAGATACATCTACTGTCATTTATTTTACTGCTTGGGAAAAAGAGTAAGCTTTTTCTCCCTCTTCATCCTTATTCCTTGCCTCTCCACATGTCAAACTAATTTTTCTTTTAACTGTCATTTCATTTTGTGACACTAAAGGAATGCCTGTTCCCCTGGGGCTGGAGCTGCTGAAGCGGCTCGAGCTCTGCTTGTCCCAAAGCTGGGGAAGCTCTGCCACCGAGGGGGCTAAGCTCCCGCCTTAGCTGGGTTGTAGTTTGGCATTGCCAGGGAACAAAATGCATTGGGTAGAAGTGAAATCACTTTGCTCGTTAGCGGTTGATGTCCTTGAATGGCCCGGCACGCAGCAGCTGCCTGGCAACACCATGTAGCTGTTGCAAGCGCTCCAGTTTAAGTAAGTATTAATCTGGCTGTTATACATGTGCTTATTTAGTAATTACAAACACTGCTGTTACCAACAACTCTACATAAGTGTATAAAGTTGGCAAAGGAACAGAAATTTTACCCTTTCTCTAAAAAAACCCATTTCCCTCAGTGAAAAGGGAGCTGCTGGGGTGTGCATGGGTTCATTATAGGCTCCTAAACCTCTCCCTTGCTACTGATGCAGCACCAGTGGGGTGTCAGGGAAGCTCCTGAGCTCATTCTCGGATGTATGCTCCCTTAAGGACCACTGCCAGCTGCTGTGCACTGGAGTGCTGTCTTGTGTCCCATCCTGGCCATTTTCAGAGCTCGTTCAGGGTTTGACATTTTCTTCCTTCTTTGAGAGCCATACGTGATGCTGTCCAATAGACCTTTCTTCTGTTTCTCTTTCAAAAGCAGCTCAAAGCCTTTTCTCACAGCTACAAAGTGCTCTTGAGTGAATCCTCGGGTGTCTCAACCCCAGCAACTCCTGTACAGAATAAACTGATGCTGCAACATAGAGGTAGCAGAGAAGGTGGGTACAGCATGGTTGGGGCAGAGGAGCCAGCCTTATATTTTAAGATATTGTAATCCGAATCCCAACAGTTTAGAAAGGCTGTGGAAAGATCCAGTCTATCACTTGGCAAAACATCCAGGTTTTGCCAAGCAACAAAATTCATCCAGTCCAGTCCCATGCTTACCAAGGCTTGACAGATTTAAAGCACAACCATCTTGGAAACAGTCTGCAAAGCCTTCTCATTTCCTTTTATTTTACTCTGGGAGATGGCTTTACAATAAATCAGATCTCCCACAAATACTCTGTGTGCTGTGTGACCAGTTTACCTTGTGTGCTCTCACCATCCCTCTATATTTTAGAGCTTTTTTTTGCAACAGGATCAGACAGCTGCTTTGTTTGGGCTCCTTATGACCTTAAGACATTAGGAACTCATGCATTTTTCTAATTATGCTGTTTGTTTTTTAAACTTTCCAACACTATTTTAAAATTGCCTGGTCTCTTCCAGCATAGAAAACTACACCAATGAAAGATGTTTGCTGCTGCTTTTAACAGTTCTTAAATATTGATCACTTTTAATGAGCCTCATTGTGAAGCACCCTTGTGACTCTTAGCAAGGACACTGTACAAATGCATGGTTGTGATGACGTTAATCCAGCAAAAACACTTTCAGCACTTTTAAAACCTGTAGTTCTGGCATGCTCTAGAGAAACAGGCAGGGGCTTATTTCAAACTCTCACACAACATGCTGTAGTAGTAGCAGTAGTAGCAACCTGTTTTATTTTTCTAATTAAAGCCACAAAATACAAAAGGGTTTGGGGTGGTTCAATTTTTTTCATATTGAAAATCTGGGGGTTTTTGTGTGAGTCTATAATTTTTCCAGTAACGGACAATGTGTAATAATGGTTCTGGCATGGTTTCCATGATCATGATAGAATTTATTTCACCTCTCAGCATGAAGGACTGTATTCTAGTGAGTAAGGAGTGTTCATTATTTTAGGCTTGACTCAGTACAAATATATATTAAAAAAAGGAATATAACTAACAGCAGCCCACACAAAGACATGAAGCCAGATGTCTTTTTTCTTTTTTTTCCTCAAATTCAAGTAGATCCTTTATGTGGAAAAAAAGCAGAAAGGGAAGTTTTAATTATATGCTACAATCAGGAAGGCATTTTACATCCCAATTGGCAGAGCTTTTACTGTGTATTTTAAGCAAGATGAAGACGACAGAAGAAAGCAGAATAAAAACCCCAGCTTCTATACTAGTTCTCTGGTGCAAGGAACAGCTTGATCTTATTTATTGTATAATTTTTGCAAGTTCTGATCATTAGAGCCTGTCTTGTGGCATCCAGGAAGAAAAACTAAGTCAGCCATATTAAAATGAATTATAAATTATCTCCTGAAGTCATAGCCACCGCTTCTAGAGGGATGTTAACACGTATGCCATTTCTTTTGGCACCTAACGAGGCTCTGTTAGATCTTTCATCATTAATCTTGACAAAAGTGAATAAGGATTAGGGGGGAGGGGAAATTCTTTCAGCATTCCCTTTATAACTTCATGCTATTTTACCAGAAGCAAGCAAAATATTATAGTTTTCTTTCTAAATTAATTTGCTTTGGCAACTACCAGACTTATCTAACAGCCTTTTTAATATATCAAAACTGCAAAGTGTCAGGATCCAGGATTAATGCTCAACCCTCATAAAAATTGCATTTTATAGATACATGATATTTGACTTCCCTCCCCTTCTAAACAGAAGACTGATCTAAATAACCAGTTCTTTATGCTTCAGTACATTTACTGTGCAAATTTAACGTCCTGTTCTTGATTAGAAAATAGAACTTCGTAACAAACTTTTTAAATAGAGCTGCTTCTAGCTTTTGGCCTGTGGGTTTCATACAAAATTTTTCTCCCTTCGTTTCTGTGAGTTTTGCTGAATGTAGAATGAGCAATAAACATAATCATAACTATTAGCTTTACGTATAAACAGTTTGCAATATTGGGTACTAAAAAAATACTGGGGTACTTGCTTGACATATCCCATAATTGGTAATGTAACTACAAAATATTAAACCTGAAGTTTCCTGCTTTGGTAAGAGCCCAGATTAAAAAGAGTAATAGTGCTTTTGGGGATACAAATATTCTCCGAAGAGTAGAGCTGTTAAGGTTTCCCAGCCTGTACTAGTAAATAGCACTACCTCTTTATTGAAGGTGATTAATGAAGTGTAATGATTGCATAGTTATACACTGGAAGAGCAATCATTATTACTATTGTTAACTATAACAGAGTTTCACTCCTGTATTTTTACTCTTGTAGGATGGAGTACCAGGTATTTGTTAACTGCTGAGCTGTGATTTAACTGATTTAAAATGTCTGAGACAAACAGAGCCATTTGAATTCAGGTTTCAAATTTTCAGTTGGTATTCTCAATTCTGCTTAAGTGCTGAATACCTAAGACTTTGCTTAAATTGATTTAATGATACAATCATTATTATTTATTTAAACATAACTGTTACAATGCAAGGTGAGATCTTAACTTGTCCTCCTGTTGAAGTTAAGGCAGGTGGACCATGAGAGGCACAGGGACTCATTCTTTCTTTGGCTTCCCTCTCACTGACCTGGCCTCATCCCAGTGTTTGGGGATGCCAGACCTTGTAGTACAGCTGCCTGAAGTCCCACTGCCAACACTGACTGCTAAATACTGCTAAAAGCTTATGTCCTCCTCAGAAATGTAGCATCATGGATACTGTCATCTATTACTTCACAGTTTAAGAAACACTTTGACAAGTAAGGAAAACAGAGGGTTGGGTTTTTTAAAAAAGAGGAGCTTATATGCAAGGGATATTTCTGCCACACATAGAAACATGATTTAGAAAATTAGAAAGAAATAAAGAAATGTGAATGGAAAAATCCTTTCATTAATACCTGCCAAAATCCAAAATGCTCTCAGACTAATGCCCTCTAACTATTCCTTTTGGAATCCATTGGTGGCCAGAGATGGCACCTTCTTTTCACATGAAGCAGTATGCTTTCTATCACAAACCTGAATTACTTACTATTAAAACAGAGTTTTGTCCCAGAGACTAATAGTATTTTCTTGCTTTATATTTTTGTGAATGAGGTGCTAAATCTGAAGAACTCCATAATGGTTAACTGGCAAAAAAAAGAGGGCTAACCATATGTCTAAACACCATTGCCCAAACAGTTGATGGATCCCTCCTGTGCTGGAAAATATTTTCTCAATTCTCCATTAAAGAATATTTTTCATGCAGCTGTCATCTGCAAGTAGATTTTTTTTACCTGTGCACAAAACAGCTGACTTAATTTTACCTATCTGCAATATAGGTGTCCCCACGTATATGTTGGTTGTCTAAGTTCCAAATATATGCAATGATGTTGTAGTTCCCATGGTCAGCGGTATCTGAATAACTGTTTGTCTTACCCAAAAGTCACTGAATCACTCTCTAAAACGTCACTGACACTAATGGGAGCTGAGACATCTGTATATGTCATAGCACATCTAGATACTGGTAGTATAAAATATAGTGAGAGATAGTGACAAACTTAAGACTCAAACAGCAGACCTCAGCCCAAATGTTCTTCAGCTTTGATGGTTTGCATCTCTCCCTCAACAAATATCCAGCACGCAGTTCCCTTCAAAACAATAAGGCTTTGGAACACTTACTAAGGAGCTGCAACATAGCTCTTCAAAGGCCAAATATCTAGTTAGCTGTGAGTCACATCCCATCTATTGATCCCATGCCATCTGGAAGCACAAGCTGAAATAGCTACCATCACCCGTTGTGTAACTTTCATTAAAGTCAAACTGTTAAGATATTTCAAGTCTCTGAAAGAGTTACTGAGAAGAATACTAGCTGGCCACAGGACCATGCAGTACAGAAAATGTAAGAATTTGTTATGCCAGTGGACAAAATTGGACAAGGGAAGAATAAACCCACTTAAAGTAATAGATTATAAAAGTAAAAGAAAAAGGGGTCAAGAACAGTCAATAGCTGGAACAGAGGATTAGGCATAGAGCCATTCTGGTGGATTTGGGCCAGATAAAGCCTGAGGCTGTACTTAAGCTGTTCTGAATTGGAATGTTTAGATGTTAGTTTGAATAGCTACAAAAGTTTAATTAATGTCTGAGGGGCTTGGGGGGACAGATGAACAGAGAATTAACATCCAAAACCTGCTTCTCATAATGAAACCCTATCAGCTTCTCTTGAAACTTACAAAAGCAAAGAGAAATATATGAAAAGATTTCTTTTTCTTTTGCTAGTATAGCACCTTTGAAGAATTCCTTCGCAAGGTTCAGAATTCTTGCTATAGCTGTAGTAATTATTTCATAGCTGCACCTATTTCCTTTCCAAAGTAAGAGGTTTATTTATAAATAACTTCAACTTCAAAATATCATGACCAGAAGGAAAAAGCAAATCTGTGTATTTGTGGTTTTGTTGCACAGAAGAGTGAGGGTGCATTTCCCTGAAATTACACACCTCAGCACGTTAAACTTGGTAGGAAAACAACTAAAGAATGTGAGGATGCGTTATGTAGCTGTACAACATTATCAGTCTTACTGCTTTGGACATGTATTGACCACTCTCTGGGATCAGGTGAAGTTTTCCCCCACAGTGTATATTTAGTGCTGCATAGCTGACTGTGCATGGCGTTTATATCTTCCTGCTGCAGCATTCAGCACTAATTAGTTCTAGATACATGATACTGTACCTGTAGGTCATTAGTATGTTTTGGTAAGGTAAATATTTCATTTGCATTGTTTTGTGTGGTATTATGAATGCATTCAGTACACAATATAATACCTGAAAATCTATGCATGTAAGCAAAAAGTACATTAATTAAAAATGCAACCGACTACTTGTGTACATCCCCTTCTTAGGTCTGGAAGCAGATGTCTACTAAACCTCTTTTCTTCTTCATGCTGGTTTACTTCCACAGTAACCTGCTAAGTTAGTCTGCACATCCCTCAGCCTCGGTCAGACGCTGTTAGCATGGTTCAGCTAGGATCAGTTTTTCCCTCCAAAGCAGAAGGTTCTTTTTGCCACCCAAAATAACACTGGCCACTTAGCAACATAACAAAATAGCACATAACAAAATAATCAGGGCAGGTAATGTTCAATCTTGTATCAAAATGAGTTTGAGCTTGGCTGAACATTTTGCCCTTCATGTTGGCTAGAAGTGGGAGTGCTGTGCTACTAGAATGTGGAGATTTACTGTTTTCCAAAATATTCACGGGTACTTGTTTTACTTATTTTACTTCTTCAGCTGTCCCTCAGGACTTCCTGTTAGTAGCTGGCTGGTTGGCTTAGTTCCTGCTAAAGTGAGTATTTAGTGTTGTGAGAATATATTTATTATGTGATTAATGATAGTAGAAACATAGAACCTTGGATGGATGTCTATTTTTAATTCCTTAAATCTGAGTAAATACATGAAAATTAACCTATTTTTCTTCGTTATTATTTTCAATTGCTAATAGTGACTGGAACCCAGGGAATTTAACTGGAATTTTATATTTGAAGGCATAGTTTTTCACCTGTGCTAAGTCTGTGTGTGTTTTCTTTCTGGAGCAGAACTGCAGGCTCAGCATAGGTAAGTTCAGATGGAAGCCATGTTTGAAAAAACAAACACACATTTCTTTCTTTGAAATGCCTATAAAGAGACACATTTCAATGACCAACATTTTGGAACAAGTATGCTTAGACAGTAGATACTAAGGTTGTTTTTCAAACATCTAAATGAAAGTGGCCTGATTTTCGTGAATGTTAGTCACTTACCATATGCAGTGGAATTCACTGGTATCGTGAATTTTTCTGCAGTTCAGAGAATTGTTCCTTTTCCACGTAAGAAACAGTATTTGGGCTTAAAAATGTAGATTTTGTTAGCAGGAATGTGGATATGCAGGTCTAAGGGCATTAGTTTTGAGACTTCTAAGGAAGGAAAAAAACGTTTCTGTGGCAATGGGTGCATTGCAGTGTGATAGCGCACTAGCTGTTGCTACCTGTAAAAATAAGTTTACATTCAAATAGCTGTATGCCAGCATGTATGTAAAGTGACTTTGGTTTGCAGTTAATCTGGAAAACAAAGTTCATAAGAGTGACTTGCATGAATCCTTCCTCATCTGTAACATTCCTCGAGCTATGCAAAACATAAAACAAGTTTCTGTCATCTCCATGTTAAGAATGAGAAGCTCCAGTGTTCTGAACTTCCCCAGATTTAACCTTTCCAAACATAGCTCATTAGGAAGAGAATACACATTGAATACATATTGCTCGTAGACTGTTTATGAGGATCAAAATGGTAATTTTGATTTTTCCTATCCACTTGTTTTGGGGTCTCTTCTGTTCCTAATTAGAAGTCTGGACATGAATGGAGACATCTTCTACAGACTTCTGAATGTGATCAGAAAGAACCTAGTCTATAAAATAAGAAAAATAAGGAATGAAAAATCACAGTCTCTAAAGAATGAACACTGCATTAGGAATGTTGAGTTCTCAAAAGGGAACGTCGCTTGTGGCAGTGTAGCATTTCAGAAACCCTTTTAACACTGTGGAGCAGTGAAGTCCACAGGGCAAATGGGAACTTTGAAATTACCTGCCTGGGCCCAGCTCCAGCCTTCTGATCAGGTTACTTTTTGTCATTATGCTTTGTTAATATTGCTGCTACTTTTGATGACCTTTTCATCATTTACCTATTCCTTATCTAAAGAGTAATCATTTTCAGGAAGATTAAATAGACGGTGCCAGCAAGAAAGGTTTAGGAAAGTTTTAGGACCCTTCAGCTGTTACCTCTGTGAGATGAATGACCAGGTGCTCCATTTGCAGGCTTTTTGCTTTAACGGGACCTGGAGGCATCACAGCTATAAATCGCTCGGTTTTTCTCTCTGTATGAGACACTGCTACATTGCTAATTACAAATTCTGTCTACATCATTAAAGAACTTACTAGGAAACAACCATTCATACTTGCCTCTGAGGCAAAAAAAAGTAATATCTGCCCATTTTTAGTGTCTACTGGAATCCTTACAATGAACCCATTCATTATTAATTATATTTATAGCCAATTCAATGGAAATCAATTCATTAGGCTGAGTTTTGCTGCATGACCATCCTTAAAGCCTTATCTTATTCGTTAATTAAAGTCAGGTTTTGTTTCTAATTACACTAGTATCATGCCCTAAAGAGAATTATGCATAAACCCCAGCCATTACAGCCTACAGATTAAACAGAAGAAGAATGGAAACTCTCTGGAACTACTGAAGTTCTAGTTCAAGTCAAGTTTCGTCTGTACCAGCTCAAGGGAACTTTTTGTCTGTTCCCTTTACATTAGTAGCTGCAGAAGTGGTAAAAATGCCTTTTAGTCTGAAGGACCCCAAAATGCTTTATAATCAGAAATCACTTCAACGTGTCCTGAAGTGCAGCCTGCTTTGTCTTGAGAGGGAGCAGCCGCTCAGCTGTGTACATCAACAGAAGCAAAAAACAATTTCCAAGCAAACAATATAAATCCTGACTGAAACCACAGGGACAAATTTTGGCCAAAACAATGTGGTTGTCCTAATGCATTTGTGCCCAGAATACTCTCCCATGCCAAACCCTCACAAAGACCTGCCAACAGATAGTTAACCACTACCTTTCTTTTGGTTTTTCTTTTTCTGCTTTCTTCAGAAAGAGAAGAAGGCTACAGCCACAGTGTGCTACAGCACAGATCCTCCCACTGCTTCATTTCTTGCTTAAAAGTGAGGTGTACAAAGGCCTCATCTAGATCCCTGCTTAAAAAGCATGTAGGTATGCATTTCACCTGTAGGGTCCTGAATGGCCAGATAGGGCAGGTGCAGCATGCAACCCTGAGAAGTTCTGCAGAGAGGTCCCAAAGCAAATGACACTGCTCTAATCCCTCCTCAAACTACAGGTGAGTGAAATTATGTCTGGTCAACTGTGCCGTCCTGGGGCTAACAGATTAATAAGACACCATAAGGCTTCAGAACAGCAGGTGACACTGAATCCTGATGGAAACCTCCAAGTTCATCACTCCTAAGCACAGTGCTGCAGGTGCCTCTGCAGAATCACATGTAGGGCTATCTTCGTATCTGCCCAGCAGTGGGAACCAGCTGGTTATACCTTTGCACATGTAACATAGTGGTTCCACAAGTTCTACAACAACAACAAAAAAACCCCTCAGGCTTCATGGAATTTTGTAAACCTTCAACTGCAAACATCTTTAGACATGAGAAAGTGCAAATAGCACTGGATAATTCTATCTGAAAGAAAGTGAAGCCTTTTCACACAAATTCATTGCAAACACTGAAGACTTTACATGTGTAGGTGACTACTATTGAAAGTTGTTAATCAAGCTCTACAAAGAACCCAGATGAGTAACTGTTGTGGTTTAAACCCAGCCACGCAGCTCGTTCACTCACTCTCCCACTTTCCTCCCCCCCCTCCCGGAGGGATGGGAAGGAGAATCAAAAGAATATAACTCCCATGAGTTGAGAAAAGAACAGTTTAGTAACTAAAGTATAACACAAATCACTACTGCTACCACCAATAATGATAAGGGAAATAACAAGCAAAGAGAATACAACACCTCACCACCTGCTGACCAATACCTCCTCCCCACCCAGCAGTGATCTCGCTCTTCTGGGTAACTCCCAGTTTACATCCCCGGGCATGACGTGCTGTGGTATGGAATACCTCTTTGGCTAGTTTGGGTCAGGTGTCCTGTCTCTGCTTTCTCCCGGCTTGCCCTCCTCCCTGGCAAAGCATGAGACTCACATAGTCCTTGGTCAGACTAAACAATTGAGCAGTAACTAAAAAACATCGGTGTTATCAGCGCTGTTCCCAGGCCGAAAGTCAAAACCACAGCACCGCACCAGCTACTAAGGAGAAAAAAAGACTGCTACTGCTGAACCCAGGACAGCAACCTATACATTTATTCCATGCCTGTATTTTTATGCTTTCTTCCACTTAAGACACATTTTCTATTAAGCCAGTCTCTTCTCAAGTAGAGCAAGTAATAGCAGTTTGCAACTCATCATTGTCCATTTTACAGCAAGATTGTAGATCACCATAATCCTCTATTTGTCTTAGATCAAACTATCCTAAATATCCTCAAGGATGGAAAATATCTTTGTGATGCAAAAAGTCATACATACTTAGCTAAAACCCAAGAAGTATTTGTTGCAAAGATGCACTGAGCTGAAGTGAATATTTTCTGTATACACTTTTTTAGACACAATCTACATTACTTTTAGATCTCAGGTTCAACAATAACCGTTATTCTTATGTCATTAATTCACTCTCTCAGTGATTTACCCTTTATGATCATCCCAGAGGCACTGAAAGCCTCGCAGAAGCATCTACCTGCGCTGTGCAGATGGCTATGTGATGCACTTTCAGGATCAAAGATTGAGCTGTCAGTGTCAAAATACAGGGTTTGTGTATGTCTTTTGTAAGCCACATCAAGTTTACTTACGAAGCATATATGTAGCAGTTTGGCATGCTTTTATGTAGCACCATGAAATATTCAAAGTTCATTGAACCTGGAAGTTTTGAAGCTGTCTACACAGTAAAATAAACTCATTCCACTTCATTACATCTGGAAGAATAAATCTTAATCTTGTTGCTGACATGCAGTCACAGAGTAATGCTCTGTCAGCAAACATAGCTGAGAAAGGCTTCCCAAGTTCTGAAAAAATATTTTGTCTTTTAGCTTAATGAATTTTTTTTCTAATATCAGTATGAATACATTTCTTTATATTCATGGCACAGTTATGCATCCTTTAAACTTTAAGCTTTTAGCTGTCTTCCTTACTACACTAGCATTCAACCTTCATGGAAATAAAAGAGGTTTATATTGTTAGGACAACTTTTATTGCTGTACCATAGTACCAGAATACTTTTGATTCAGCTGCCTTGATATCACAATGATACATACTCCTTAGTGATAAGTGTAGAACCATAGAAACATCAAGTGGTTTGAGTTGGAAAGGACCTTAAAGAACATCTAGTTCCAACCCCATATCATGGGCAGGGGACACCTCCCACTAGACCAGGTTGCTCAAAGTACCATCCAACCTGGCCTAGAACACTTCCAGGGCATGTACAACTTCTCTGGGCAACTTGTTCCAGTGTCTCATCACCTTCATCATAAAAAATATCTTCTTTATGTCCAATTTAAACCTACCATTTTATTAGTTTAAATCCATTGCACCTTGTCCTTTCACTACAGGCCCTAGTAACAAGTCTCTCGCAATCTTTCTTATAAGACCCCTTTATATATTGAAGGCTGGATTGAAGTCTCCCTTCTCCATGTTGAACAACCCCAACTCCTTCAGCCTTTCTTTACAGAGAAACTGTTCCAGCTCTCTGATCATTTTGGCTCTGAACACAGTACTCCAGGTGGGGTCTCACAAAAGCAGAGTACAGTGAGAGAATCACCTCCCTCTACCTGCTGGTCACACATCTTTTGAAGTCCAGGATCTGGTTGGCTTACTGGGCTTCAAACGTACATTGCTGTGTCATGTCCAGCTTCTCATTCACCAGTATCACAAAGTCCTTCTCTGCAGGGCTGATCTCAATCCATTCATTGCCCAGCCTGTTTTGATACCAAACATTGCCCTTATCCAGGTGTAGGGCTTTGCATTTGGCCTTTTTGAACTTCATGATGTTCAAATGGGCCTACTCTTCAAGCCTTTCAAGATGCTACTGGATGGCATCCCTTTCCTCAAGCATATCATTTGCACTCAGTATAGGACAAAGTAGATCATTAGTCTGTTGCAAAGCAAATGAATACTAGGAACTGAAATGTTATAGACCAAAGAGGTCTTCCAGATTCCATAAAGCATTAAATGCTTTGTTAAAAACACAATTGGACTGGTAGCAGAAACCAGAAATTAGAATATTCTAGTGACCTATTTGGTGTGAAAAAGGGAAAAATAAATCCAGAATATTGCATAAATAGGTAGGGCTAATCACAATGGAACTGCGAACTGCAAACAGTAAGAGCTGCTGATTGATTATGGTTTTAATTGTCATACTCGGTATGCTAACTGACCTTCATTGGCTTTATGTTGTAGTTTTTATTTCCATTAGTAACTGCTAATAGGACATAATATGATCATTTTGTAATTCGCAATTTGATAATTGCCTATTTAGTAACAGATTTGTCATGCATATTAGGAAAGTGATTATAAAATTTCCTGCAGGAGATATAGGTCAAAAGGTCTAAAGAAGAAATGAAAAAAAGAATAGTGCATTATATATGAACAATCGGGTCAGACAGACTTGTTGTAACCATGTTTTAGAAATGCGAGAATTAAGAATCGCCCTGAGATTGTCTCTTGCAGTGCATTCATTGGTATAATTGGGAGGACAAAGTGCCAGTAGATGGCACTCTCCAATGAGCAGCATCAGGCATGGCTTTATAGGAACACCAGTGATGTTGCTGGGTATTGCCAACAACTGCCAGAAGGAAGTCTTAATTGTTTTATTTCCTAAAAGCATAGTAAAGAAATATTGGCTCTAACCAAGAAAAGAGAGTAAGGCCAGATGCACAGGTTAGGTGAAGTTCAATCTTTGCATTAAGGTGGCAAGAAGAAGTGCCAGAAATTATCATGGCATCTTAAATTTTCACCTGTACTCCATAAATGCTGACTATAATTTCTATCCTTACTCAAGCATAGTGCTGTGTATGAAAGGACTTACTACAAGACAGCTTGTTACAACTGTCCTGTCTTAAATCTAAACTGATGCTGAATTTACAGCGTGTGCACCTTAGAGTCTGAAGTTCCCCTGCCAAGAGTCATCGCAGCTTCAGGTTTTGCAAGTTTCCTCTACTGCAAACAACTACCTCTGGGACAACCACTGTAACAGGAATGAGGAACTGAAGACCGCCTATTACTTACTGCCACTGGCAGCCACATCTTCTTTATTTTTTGTGTTTTAACTGAACAACACAGAGATGCATGTGAAATGTTAAAAGGACCTCTTTGGCATTTATAAAATGACAGATCAGCAACTCTCTTCAGTGCAAAGAGGCCATGTTGTACCCAGCTGAAATCTTCAATTTCCACATTCCACCAGAAAAGGAACAAATTAAGCTAAATAGCAATGCTTTGTTTGGGATAATTACTTTGGATTTGCTCTGGGTTTCCAGGGGAAAGGGAGGGTTATGCCTGCTTTCTTTGAATAATTTCTATTAACCCCTTCCATGGGCTCACTGAAATACAACAGCAACGTTAGAAAAGAAAAAATAAAAAAAGGAAGGGTTGGCAGGGATAAGAGTGAAAAAAAGCTGTTTTCTTTGAAGTTGTTTCATGCATGTTTACTTCTGTGCTATGGCTTCCATTGTTGAGACTAGACAGATAATCTGGGGGAATGATGCCTTCTACTTATTAACATAATAGACAAATATTTGCCTATTTAAATCTCAATACATGCAAATGCCTAAATATTGCACAGGGCTGAGGTATGTCTTTTTCTCAATCATAAATATACATTGTGTATATTTAATGTCTTTCTAAAAAGAAGAAACTTAATTTTCTTGAGGTTAAAAGGAAAATATGTTTCTCTTTTTCCAGCATTATGTCCAGTCAAGGAAAGAAAGCTGTTACTAGAATTGGTGTCGCAATTGAATTCTCAAAACCTACCATGCTGTGCAAATTATGAGAACAAGAAAAGCCAAGGATACAAATTAGTAGACAAGTGAAACCCTGCATTATTTTCAGTCAGAACTTCTGAAACATCACTGTTCTCTATAAGCCCTCTAAAGCAATAATGTCATAAATAAATGTCATAAATATGTCATAAATAAATATGTCATAATGTCATAAATAAATGTCATAAATAAAGCCCTCTGCAATAATGTCAGCCAATTGCAGCTCTTTGTAAAAGAGTAAAAAAAAAAAAAGATGCAGAAGCCTAAAGCAGCCATTTCATTATTTCTGTTTTCCTCAAAATCCATCAGATTTTAACAAGTGCAACATTAACACTTACCATCTTCACTTGAACTTTGCATCATTTTCTAATCTGTAAGAATAAATAGAAGGCCTAAAAGTGATCCAAGAGTGGGGGGAGAGGGAGGTAGGAATAAATTTACAAACCCTGAAATAACTATTTTAGGGTGCCTCAAAAGATCAAATGTTGAAACCTTTGTTCAGTAAAGGCATTCCTGTTAAATGTTTGACTTTTAATGACCTGGAACTACAAAATGTGTGGAATGCATGTAAAGTAGCAAAAATAATGTCAAATTAATTGTTGCTACTTATGATAACTAACTAGCCTGAACCATCTTAACTCCTATAATATGGCAGCAGCATGTGAATTAACTAGTCAGTTATTAATGATAATTTATTAAGAGTAAGGGAACATGTCATGACGTTTCCTTGTACTTAAACTACTGTGATACCTTCATTATAAAGAATTCCTCCAGATCCAATCAACACACACAACTGTTTCCTCTCTCACTCACACCTAGCAAGGTTTTGGGAAATAACAACTGCTCTGACAGTGGTGTCCTAGAGTTTACTCCTTGGCCATTTTGATTGCTTAGAGAGTAATGTGATCCACTGATCTTTCTGGGCTGAAAATATTTCTACTAAAACACACACCAAGAAAATCCACAGCCCCCTTTCCCCACCTCCCCTTTTCCCACCTCCCCTTTTCCTCAAACTTGAAATTTTTGAGTGAAATGATAAAAATCTAGGAAAAATCTATTTTCATGTTTACCCAGCTGCAATAGATTTCCTGAGCCTGGTGTAGTATAAATTCAGCACAGAACAGACAGGAGAGATGCTTCAGTGGATTACTGATGGTCTTCTGAGGACAGACACCCATTTTCCTTGACATTTACTACATCATTAACCATGACTGAGAGGTTATGGGAGAAAACTAACTAAAGGAGTTAACAGGAATAGAGGGAATGCACTGCAGTGATGTTAGACTTTCCAAGGGATACACTGCAAGTTCATGATGGGAGATGGCATCAAGGTCCAGACTCCTCGCTTGTTAAGCAGGCATAAAGAGTTGATCCTGGTGGTATTCCACATCTCAGTGAAGAAATTACATGGATTTAAGAACATGGAGTGAACAGCATATAGCTTCGTACTTGGAAAGGGGGTGACAGCTTCATTGCCCTTATGGGCACGCTTATCTTGCTCTCATTCAGACAACAGGCAGTTTAATCAATATTTGAATAAATGCATTTATGCTGGAAGGGCAGAAGAAAACAAAGACATTTTTCAGATTGATGTAATTCCTGTTTGTCATAAGATACATGAATAATCTTCACTGGTCTAACCAGTATACGGTTGGTAAATGTTGTAAATGTTGACGTGCCAACAATACAGGCAGCCAGCAGGCTCTATCCCCTAAAAGTAAAGGGCACCATTTCTGCTGGTGGCCATTTTGCCCTTTTCTCAGAAGTTCCCCTTGGTACAGGTGCTTACCTGAACATGATATTCTGAGTCTGTAACAAATTCTGTGTAACATGGCATGTTGCATCAAGTGAATTCAAGAATTAACTTGGTTCCCACAAGGGCATCATACCTGTCCCTCAAGTTCTATGCTGACTTCCCTGGGAAAAAAAGGCTTAGATGCAAGATATCTTGTCCTCACCTACGAGGCCTGGATTTCAAGTATCTCTAACATTCCTAATGTTCTATGATAAGGAATATACCTGTATGTCTGTCGCTCAAATGCAGTGAAAATATTATTGCAAAGATAAAGATACAAGACTTTTCTTGGGAGACAAATAAAAGATGAATCCAGAATGTGAAACATATTCCTGCAGATAACCACAAACTGCTTTTATTTCTAAATCATGCTTGCTTGACATTGCTTTTGTTGACAGATAGATAGCAAATACAGGGTTATGTACTACATGCCCACAAAATATGTGGCTGGGAAGCAAGATGGGGGGGGGGGGAACCACTCAAAATAGAAGTTATTCTAAAACATATTAGATATTGAATTAATAAATAACACTATTAAGACCATTGTTTATAAGAGGAAGGTAATACTTCTTTAAACATTATCGATAATTTTTATACACAAAATAAAGCCATACTGTTAATACAAAAAAAAAAAAAAAAAAAAAAAAAAAAACCACAAAACACCAACAAACTGTGAAATAAACATTTCATATTACAATTGCCATTAAAACAAAATTCTGGTTTGCTTAAAGGTTGGTCAAAGCTGTCCAATAAGGATCATGTTTAAATATCAAGAGTTACAGTAACACTTAAATAGGTGGCTACTGACTTTGTAAGATGTATTTCATACAGGTCAGGTTGGACGTGGCTTTGAGCAACGCGTTCTAGTGGAAGGTGTCCCTATCTATGGCATGGGGTTGGAACTAGATGATCCTTAAAGTCCCTTCCAAACCCAAACTCTAGGATTCTACAATTCTATGATTTTAATTCTATTAACTCACATCACCTCCCATTTGTTTTCTGCTTGTCATATAAAACAAAATAATTGTTCCAATTAATGACTATAAAATGAAGCAGTGCTGAACTGTAAATATAACTCCTTTTTCTCACGACTTTTCAAGTGTCCTCTTCCATGGTGGAAACCAAGAGAACTCAGTAATTTGTGTCAGATTTTACATCCCCACATGAACATATTCACACATGAATTGCATTAAACCAGAACCTGAATTACACAAAATCAGTTCTACTGAAAGGACTGATAGAAAGTCTTAGAGCCAGGGCAGATTTGCTTGTCTAGTCACCAAAGCTGGCTCGCAGATAGGCAGTTAATCTGGAGCACCTCTCTGATGGGAAGTAGTAGGTGACATTACAAGAAAGAGAAAAGCACCTATCATGGACAGTTACATATCTGTCAGGCCACTTGTGCTCTCTCCTTTTGTCCTCACGTGCCTCTGTCTTCCTTGGCCACATCCCACAAGGACCTTAAATAGCTTACAGTCCTTGGTACTTTCTGAGCTTACAGTCCTTGGTACTTTCTGAATTTTACTTCAAACCTCAAATCCCAGTCTTAGGTTTCCAATTTCATTGTTTCATAACTCCCTTCACAGGCCTTGCAGGTTAAGTCCTTCCTCCCCAGAACAGCTCTCCACCTCCCCAAAACAACTCCATCTAAAGGCTCTCTGAATCTGGGAATTAACACACCCATTCTGAAATGCTGAAGCCCTCCCCCCCCCTCCTTAGAATGCAATTATTCACAAGGAGGTTATTTGTATAATTCATAGGTAAGCCGGCTACAACAAATAATCCTACATGAAGATCTAGACAAAGTGCTCTCCCTTTCTCCATTGCAGCTTAAAATAAAAATATAGCCACTGCCTGTTTGACTGAACTTTCCATCACAGTTTCTTTAATAAAGATCAGGATGTACCCAGAAGGTCAATGAAACTGAAGTTTTCCATTTGCTCAGGTTCAAGGGGCATGCCCTCAGGTATTACTGCCATATGGCCCTGATCCAGCTGTGCTAACATGTTCAGAAGTGAATCATTTCCTTTGGAGAGTCAGTAGGATTGGGAAGCTGGCAGAGGGTCACAGGTGTAATGATTACATGCCCCTTTCTCTCCTTTGTATTCATGTCTTTGGATGCTCAGCCCTAGCACGTGAGATGAAGGTTTATGATGCTCTTCCTTTCCCTTGCTCCTGCCAGCAAAGTGTAGTCAAGTGAGTACTCATGAGCAACTGCATTGGAAAAGCACCCAAATGGCACAATGAGAAGCTGTCCTTAAATACCTCTCATATCTGCCTCCACTGTCAGCACACTGTGAACCAAGTTTGCAACATGCATGGGTTCAACATGCAAACATGCACAAACACTTAATTGTAGGATCAAAAGATAGAAACACCTGATTTCCAGTTTTCACAGCCTTATAGCAATTCCAGATGAAGCAGAGCTAAATGTCCTTCAAGCAGACGCAAGAGCTTTACATGATTAGCATTGCTGTGTCCATGGTATTGACAAGTAACCGACGAAAAGGACATTTCTAAGAATACCTTCTTACACCAACAGCCGGGGCTAAGCTGTGCTTGACTTGTTTCAAAGGAACCAGTTTATGTTTCCACCTAAAATACACAGGCAGTGTTTTTTAAATGCTGTTCCTAAATAAATAAAAAGTAAATCAATAAATAAATAGATAAATAAATGGAGATCAGGAGTGGGACACTAAACTGGGACACCACAAATTCCTGGCCCTTTCTGAAAGTTCTGGCACATAAGTTAAAAGACATCATCCAGAAAATCAGTGCCTAAACTGTGACTAGATTCCTCATTCTTGCTGTAACCCACTCACCTATTAAACCCAACTTTTTTAATAAATCCAAGGAATTATACATAAGCCACTTGCAATGACTTTAAAATCTCCATCCAACGAAAAACATGCATGTCCTCAGTTTGCCCCAAGCAACACTGGCTTACTGGTCTCCTTGTTGTTTTCTGTGCCAAGCCTCAGAGTGGAAGCTGTGATTCAGAGTAAACAGAGCACATGTGAAAGAGTGCACACCTCTGCTGAGAGTTTCACAGAAGAGGGCAGCTTCTGGAAGTGACAGTGTTCCATTTATTTCAAATAAGGTGAGAAAAAATAGTAAACAAATGTCTGTAGCAGAACATCAGCACGGAAGAAAGAAATCTAAGGATTTCAGATACTCTTGAGTGACAGCTCATGCTCAGGTTCTTAGATGGCAGAATACGACTTGCTTGCATTTCCAAGTATCAGTGACAGACAGCCCACCTACTAGGATTTTTTATCGAATTAATTTTTGTAGCAACTTAATGATTTCGTATTATTTTACATCCTTCACTAGTTGTTCTCAAATTTTTAAGAAAAAAATAAGGACTGGTTGAGACGTTGGACAATAATTGAGAAAGAACCAGATCTTCAACAAGAAGAGAGTACATCAGGGAGTAAAATAATCCTAATGTTGGTCTTACTTTCTCAACAGCTCTAATAGAATAATTTAGGCAATATAAATCAGCATTTAAACAGTTTAAACTGTGCAAACCTTAAGGTGTACCATAACTAAAGAGACTATTGTGATTTATATTAGGAAAGATTAATCCTCATTAAAATATAACAGTAAAAATGCATTTTAGAGAGGCTAATGAAAGAAAATAATACAGCTGAATTTTAGAGGATTAACTAAATATACCTGATTTGTCTTCTGAAACAAGTGAAATCAAAGTACCCAAGAGGTACTTTGCAGCAAACCACTGCAACTGATTTAAAAGGGAATAATATTCAAGTAGAAAAATCTTAGCCTGTCTTTTGAGGATGTCTGAATCTGCAGAAGAGCATTTGCAGTTTCTATTTGCCTAAATTTGTTGCAATCTATAATAACAGCTTCTCTGTCTCCCTGAAATGAAAGTGTGGTTTCTATTGATTAAAAATTACATTGAGGTAAACACTGCCCCACATATCCTATCAGGCTGCATTCTGTTTGGTTTACACAGCTTTCACTCAGGTATGTTCAGAAAGGATTGTAAGTGTATATTAAAAAAAAATCCTCGTCACTCGCAGGCTTGGTTGGACTCAATGATTTTAAAAGTCTTTCCCAACCTAAACGATCCCTATGCTTCTATGATTTTATTACTTAGGGGTCCAAAAAAAAAAAAAAAGATTGAAGAACATATCTTGGAGCAGATTCTCCTGGAAGGCATGCTAAGGCACATGAAAAACAACAAGGTGCTTGGTGACAGCCAGCATGACTTCACTAAGGGGAAATCCTGCTTGACCAATTTGGTGGCATTCTATGATGGGGCTACGGACCTGATGGACAGGGGTAGAGCAGTTGACGTCACCTACCTGGACTTGTGCAATGCGTTTGACACTGTCCCACAGGACATCCTTGTCTCTAAATTGGAGAGACGTCAATTTGATGGGTGGACCACTCGGTGGATAAAGAACTGGATGGATGGCTGCACGCAAAGAGTTGTGGTCAATGGCTCGATGTCCGGCTGGAGACTGGTAACGAGTGGTGTCCCTCAGGGATCAGTGTTGGGACCAGTCTTGTTCAACATCCTTGTCGGTGACATGGACGGTGGGATTGAGTGTGCCCTCAGCAAGTTTGCCGATGACACCAAGCTGTGTGGTTCGGTTGATACGCCGGAGGGAAGGAATGCCATCCAGAGGGACCTCGACACGCTTGTGAGGTGGGCTGATGCCAACCTGATGAAGTTTAACCATGCCAAGTGCAAGGTCCTCCACCTGGGTCGGAGCAATCCCAGGCACAGCTACAGGTTGGGCAGGGAAGAGATTCAGAGCAGCCCTGCAGAGAAGGACTTGGGGGTGTTGGTCGATGAGAAAATGAACATGAGCCGGCTTCAGTGTGCGCTCGCAGCCCAGAAAGCCAACCGTATCCTGGGCTGCATCAAGAGGAGCGTGACCAGCAGGTCGAAGGAGGTGATCCTGCCCCTCTACTCCGCTCTCGTGAGACCTCACTTGGAGTATTGTGTGCAGTTCTGGTGTCCTCAACATAAAAAGGACATGGAACTGTTGGAACAAGTCCGGAGGAGGGCCACAAGGATGATCAGGGGACTGGAGCACCTCCCGTATGAAGACAGGCTGAGAAAGTTGGGGCTGTTCAGCCTGGAGAAGAGAAGGCTGCGTGGAGACCTCATAGCAGCCTTCCAGTATCTGAAGGGGGCCTACAAGAATCCTGAGGATGGACTCTTCATCAGGGACTGTAATGACAGGACAAGGGGTAACGGGTTCAAACTTAAACAGGGGAAGTTTAGATTGGATCTAAGGAAGAAATTCTTTACTGAGAGGGTGGTGAGGCACTGGAATGGGTTGCCCAGGGAGGTTGTGAATGCTCCATCCTTGGCGGTGTTCAAGGCCAGGTTGGATGAGGCCTTGGGTGACATGGTTTAGTGTGGGGTGTCCCTGCCCATGGCAGGGGGGTTGGAACTAGATGATCTTAAGGTGCTTTCCAACCCCAACTATTCTATGATTCTATATGGAAAACGTGCACAGTTACCAAGATGCTGGGGAAATTAAAACTGCACGCAAATAATGCTACTGACTACCATTATCAAAAGGGTGTTGATTTCTAGTCGGGTTGGCAGCATCTTTCTCTAGCTCAGTTCCCTACCCAGCTCTTTTGCTGTCGAGTGGTGGGCTGTTTCCTCCTGGGTCACAGTGCCACTGGGCACCAGGAGTGTGGCATGGAGAAAAGGTCTGTTGTGAGGGTTGTAAGGGAGGGCAAGATCCAAGATCAATTTCTGGGGCGGTGCAAACCACAGCATTTTTAAGCTAACACCTTATTTGTCTCATGTTGTGGAGACCATACTCTGATGCCTAAAAGACAAAATGCTTCGGTACTAGGAAAGAAACAAAATAACCACCATTTGTTCTAGCTAACGTTGAGCTGGGTTTTTATCAGTGACAGATCAGTGTACTCTGGATTCTTCTAATGAAGCCCATTATTTCTGTTACTTGAACTTTGCACAGTGCAACATTGCTGAAAGCTTTGCAGGATAATATTTCCCTTGACTGCACGCTATGTGTCAATCCTGTGCTTTTATATCTCTGGGAAATACTTCATTTGGTTAATGAGGCATGTCCACTATGGTTTTGAAAGATATAATTCATGGGCAAATTTGCTGGTATTAAGTAGCTAATGCTTACCATTTAGACCAGGAACAGTGAAGATTTTGTATCAGGAAATAGGAACTGTATTAGGAGAACATCTCTGTTAATTAACCTTCAGGAAACAAACCTGTGGAAAGAAACCTCAGGCTGAAAAGCAGTGAACATTAACTACATCTTATTTCAGCATCTGGAATGTTGGCCTCAAGGGCACTCACACCACTACCTGCTTCCTCCTCTGTACCACTCATGGTTGCAGCTCTCATCCACCAAAAGCAATATCTGTTTTTTAGACCAGTGGATTAAGCAAAACTATTCCCATCCATCTTCATTTCACTTTTACTTAGGTCACATTTCAGATCTAACTCCATGACATGGAGTCAGGTCAAAAAGATATGTGCAGTCATTCCTTTCACAATTAAGATTTGTCTGCTTTTTCATTAAGGAGCTCATCAGGAGAGACCTTTTCAGCTCAGTTAACATCGAAATATTACAGCCAAATACAATTTACTTATATGGAGGCTCTCAAGTGGCCCCATCTCCAGGAACAAAAGGGTGCTAAATGTCAGTAAGAGCATGATCCATATCCCAGTACAAGCACACAAGCCTTTTGTGAATGTTTTCAGCTCTTACATAAGGTTAATGATTTCACGCTGCATGAAAGTGCCTCTGCTAGGGGTTTACATCATTCCCTAGATCGGATTATTTACTCAGAAATCATTCTGTTTCATCTTATCCTTTTACAAGCTGTTCGTGGTTGTTAGAAGGATCACTCTGAGTGCCTCTATACTCCTAAATAAAACAAGGCCAGAGAGCAAGTTTGATTAATGATTGTCCACACAGCTTAACTGTCTTCTGAGCTCCCTGCTCTGGTCTGGATGCCCCCAAACAGCTCTCTGCAAGCCAGCCCTGATCTGCAAGAGGCTGCTGCTTCACAGCAGACACGTAAACAGTGTCTCTGTTGCTTGGACTGGGTTTGAAAACCATGTCTTCTTTTATTTGGCAGGGTAGACATAGCTCTGGAAATCAGTGCAAGGATTCTAAGTACACCTTGTGCAAGTAAAAATCAAACGCAAGGTGGCTCATTCCTGAGGGCTGCTCTTTATGAATGCTGCTGCATCATAGTGCCTTGGTTCATGCTACTATGCTCAGTTCACTTTTCTGTGGGCTTATATTTCTTTTATAAAAGTTGATCAACATATTCACCTTCTTCCTGTAGCAGGCGGGACATGCATTCTGACATTTGTTCTCCTTTTCTAACACTGTGAAGACAACATTCTGGGAAATAGCTATTGTATTATGTGACAGTCCAGCATAGTTCATGATGATCCTCTGGAGTGGAGGGTGGCAAAAGTATCATCTATTTAGACAAACAAACCAACCAAAACAATTCTGGAGGAGGTCAAGGCACCCAGAGCAAAAAACCAAACTCTTTTTCTGGTGAAACTACTTACATTCTATATATAATAAATAACAGAAGATGTGTGCATAATTTTGGGGCATCAGGGAAGAGTCAGTATGGACTTTGGGAACAAGTCTTGTCTCACAAATAGCTGAAAAAAACAGAAAGCACCCCAGTAGAGGTCACTAGGCTTTCAACCAGCTCCTGGCAACCTTGGTCATTGACAGTTCTAAGGAAAACTGAGCAACCACAGGATAAGGAAAGTCTCCATGTGGATTAGGGAAAAAGGATAATAAAACAGGTCAAAAGTGTAGAGGTAAAAGGTCATAAAAAGACAGTTTTCACATTAAATTGTGGAAATCATTCTGACAAGGGGTGGCAGAGATTGCTGGTACAAGTGGGTAAGTTATGGAAGAGACCCAGTTTGTGTAACTGAATACAGGGCCACCACCTCTGAGCTCTGCCTCTGAGCTGAAAATTGTCAAAGGCTAAGAAACTACCCTGGGGAAGTAGCACAATATCCTTGAAACACTCCTCTACTCTGATTTTTCTGCTTCTGGTCATTGTTGGAGAACATTTGGTAACAGTCAGTACTGCTATTCTTGCAGTCTTACATTAAGATGGCAAAGGTGAAAAGGAAATGCATGCAGGCAGTAATTCCACCAAAACTACGACAAAATAAGAGAGAATAATGTGCTGATTTAAGTATAAGGGAATACTGGCATCACCTAAATTACCAAATTACATGCTTAAAATAGAGAATGAGAAAATATTCCCACATGAGAATCCATTGAAGTCATTTATACCCACTCTACTGGACCTCAGTTGTTTTTGCATCAAAGTCATCTGCGCAGAAGCATCTTTTTTTAATGCATCTCAGTCTGTGGAAATCTCTCTCCATGATGCATACAGTCAGCAAAAGAATAATGCTTGTTTTTCAATTATAGACATGCTATTTAAGTAGAGCTTCCTTCCTAGGACCCAGTTTTTTATATTTAAAGGCTTCAGATGTAATGCTGCTGCTTTGTAAGCTTACATTGGTAGTTTACTGTCTAATTTAGTGAAACTTAAATGAAAGGTTCCATTTATGAATAATACTTTACATTTAAAGAAGGTTCTAACAGAACAACCTGTGAGCTACCCCTCAACCATGATGGGTTTTTTTCACCTCACTGAATTATTCAGGATTGTCAGCTGTTTCAGAATTCATTGCTGTCAGTTATTGCATGTGCTTTTTGGATTATTCTGTACATCTGGGTGAATTTACAGGCAGGGATATTTAGCATCTCTTCCCACACCGAGTACCAATTGATGCCACCAGTTATATGATCAAACCTACCGGGAACCAAACCAACTGGATCCAAAGCTACTTTCTGAAATTAATCTTTTTTGCCTTATTTTCCATATTTTGATTTAAAAACTCTTACCTGCCAAATTTTCCTAGAAGAAAAATATTGTTTTGCCCAGAACAGACTGTACCTCAGTTTATGGCAACAATAAATATTACAATAGTGTAATGTGCAGGTCGCTACAGAAAAATGGGATTATATTAAAGAAGCAAACACAAGGAGTGGCCTTGCAAAGGCCATGAGCAGCTCTCCATTCCTAAGGACCACAGCCTCCTCTGAAATGAAGCAAGGTGACATTTCTACTTGGTTCAGTTTGCTGTTGGCACAGAGGGAGCTCTCTTCTCACTAGTATGCTGATTCGTGCAGGTATTTCTCTCCATGTCTTCTCCATGGTATTCCTGACAGGAAAGAAACTGCCCATGGGCATGGGCATTTAAATCAGTTTTATATTAATACAGTTTACCTTGTTAGAAATAAGTTATTTACTTATTTTCATTTAGACTGGTCTCCTTCTGACAAGGAATAAACCCAAATCCAAACAGGAGGGTAAGCCACAGTGATACTTTTATACCATTTAGAACTCTTTACAAGGTTCACACAAGGTTAATTTATATGTGTTAATAAGCATTCAAATTTGTTCCCATAATTTATCAGAGGGAAGGGGCCACAACCATTAGACATGCTCATCAGTGCGTAACAACCACTTAATGTAGCACAAAATACTCCCAGGAAACTCAGGTGACTATAAAAATATCATTGACTTTAGTCCCAGAAAATTTCAGGATCACTGCCCTGCTGTTCCCAACCCTCTATGAATTACAAATTGCCCTGAGAGAGAAAGAGTAGATAATATATACTTTAGTATACAACAGTAATTAACACACACGTTAAAAAAGATTTGGCAAAGTTGCAAAAAGGGAACAAACTGGATCTTTTGTAGACCCAAATGAGCCAGAATCAGTCTCTCTACCTTTTGGCTTATGGCACTATAACCCTTGCTTCCAGGACTAACACCAGCATGGTAGCAATCCCTGGTGTCAGCCCCACCAGAGCTGAAGAAGAAATCACTAGATCTGCAAATATTACAGACAGCCCTTGATTTATTTGCCCAGAAGCATACTTTTGAAAGAAAGAAGGTCAAATGCTCTAGAGAGCTCTCCAGGGACACACACACACACCAGGCTGCCAGAGAGCCATGTACCTTTAGGAATGGATTCTGATCCAAGAGGAGAGCAACCTCTCGCTTGCTCAACTCAGAAGCTGCTAAAGCTTCTCTGAGACTGGCACCATAAATTAACAATTCAGAGTGTTTTCCTGAACCTGAGTATTTACTTATACAAGAGGGAAAAGCCTGAACACCTACATGAAATAAAAAGACCTGGCTCACCTTCCAAATAATATTTTAAGTGATAGCTTGTGATGAATAACCCCAGTGTAAGCAGTGTGTTATTTTGATGGTGAACAACAAGGGCCATTTTCATGATCTTACTGCTGCTGGGAGAAAAGAAAAAAGTAAAAAAAAATTACAGTAAAAAAGAGAGTTATAACTGCCTTTCAACCTAAAATATATATGTAAATATATACATAAATACAGACATCTATTGCTGATTCTTCATAATAATAATAAGTCACCAAAAAGGCAAGTAGCATATCAATTAGCACACTTTCAGAATTAGGAACAAAATTCTAAGGCAATATTAAGATGTACTTCCGAACGCAGAGAGCTGAAATAACACAACATTAAGGATCTCTTAGTGACCATAAAGCAGTTCTCATACAAATAGAAAGCAAATTAACGTGGTTCCCACTTCAGTGCCATAATGTACCTTTATAGAGCAGCCGTTGAGTGGCTGATTTAATTTATCTGACAACAGGTTTTACAGGCATGTTTTTGAAGATCTTGGATCTTACTGTTCTGGCCCAGAATAAGTAAGGCAAAAAGAACAAGCAGAAATCAATGTGCTGTTTTCTATGTACCACACTGGCTGAGCTTATCCTGCTCCTCCTGTGGGGCAGTCTCCAGTGGTCGCAGTAAGGCTGCTCCAGAACATGTTGGGAACTACAGTTCAGGAATTACATGAATGTTTTACAAGGAAACCCTGCACTACGCAAAAGCAGCCTTGTTTCAGTTAAGAAAGAAAACCAAATATTGTGTGAAGGAGCCTCATGGTTGTTACTATGATCTCATTTATTCCAGTTCTTAAAATCAGGAGTTGTTCACAGGAACAGCTCTGCTTGTTGTGTGGCCAGGGGGACACAGGTGGGAGGTGATGATCTCCTGAATACAGCCTTGCATATGTCAGCACTTGTGGTTGCAAGAACTTGGCCTCAAAGCTACCGAATCATTTGATCAATGTGGGATTTACTCAGTTACTCTTACGGGGTCAGGATGCAAAGGTATCAGTGCTACCTTTGTAAAGGGAACTTGAGCAGAGATGTAGGGAGGAGGTAGGTGAACATGAATGAAACAAATGTGCCCAAGACATTTCAGAGCTTCTCTTCTGGCTCTTGGCAGCAGCCTGAGAAGGTAGCAGCATCTTGTACGGGTAGGGTAATAGGGGCAGAAGGAGGAAGGCAAGGATGCTGGCAGAGAGGATGCCCCTGATAGCAAATATTTCACTTCAGTTGACAAAAAAGAAAAAAAGAAAAACAAACCCCACCAAGGAACTGGGTGCAGAGAAAGTAAAGTTATTCTGACTCCCATTCCTAGCAATCTATTCAAAATGTTTGGAGTAGAATCAGATAAAGCTGCTCTTAGCCTCTTTTATTCAAGCCATGGATTGAAAAATAAAGAAAAGAGGAAAAAAAAAAAAAAAGACAGTCCCATGATCAGTGAAAAAATGTAGCCAGTTTCTCATGGATCCATGGTGTGTAGCTGAATGACTTTGGTGTCTAAACTTAAGCTTCAAATTTAGTTTTCCCTGAGCAGATTGCCTATTTCTTACCAAAATGGAAAACAAAGCCAAAACCAGAAACACTGCAGGCTTTTATTTTTTGGTAAGTGAGGACTCTTGCAAGCTCTTTCTCTTCTAATAGGTTACCGATTTTCACCAGCTGCAGGGCTCATCCCTTTAGGCAGCTACAGCCAAAATTGCCCAGCAAGTTCAACAGCAGAAGGGGGAAGAAAAGCCGATATCCCCAGCACACAAACATAGGCCATGGGATTGCCAAAGCCACCAGTCCTCTTCCAAGCACTTTACTCACCAGCCCATGGTAGCAGAATGAAAGCTATCACTGGCAGGCATAAATGATCCTAAGTCTCACAAGGTTTCAGCTGTATGATCTGGAAAACAGCTGTTTCCAATGTTTTTTTGTAATAAAAATGCACAAGAAAATAATTTCATTTAGAGACGTCACTTACATCCTTTACATCTTTAAAGGCACATGAATGAGAGAGGCAACATGAGAAATATGATCCTAAGGACTGTCTGCACAGGAGAAAGCAGGCACTGTTAGTCTCCATACTGACAAGCCAAAAAAGCATCTAGTCACTTACTAAGACACACTGAGCAGACGGAACCATCCCTAAGGCAGCCAGCTACGCTTACAGTTTAAACATGCAAAATCAGACAAAAAAAAATTGCTTACACAAGCCTGTCCCGCCAGAGTAGACCTTTCCTCTGTTTTTTGCAGCATTAGTTCCTAAGCATGTTAGACACTAAGAGATTTATTTTCATACTCAAGTGAAGATCATCTGCTTGTGAGTGCCAACTTTGAACATTTGCAAACGTGCAATTGTGTTGAAAAGCATTTTGACAAAAGAACATGTGTCACAATAGAGAAATTATTTTTCTATTTATTTATGGGGAAAAATCTGTGCCTGGTATAGCATCACCAGCAAATATGACACTTAAATGACCTTCGTAGATTTGTGCCCAATCTAACATTCTATACTTAATATTACACTTAGAATCATAGAATAGTTAGGGTTGGAAAGGACCTTAAGATCATCTAGTTCCAACCCCCCTGCCGTGGGCAGGGACACCCCACACTAAACCATGTCACCCAAGGCTCTGTCCAACCTAGCCTTGAACACCTCCAGGGATGGAGCATTCACAACTTCCCTAGGCAACCCATTCCAGTGCCGTGTCACCTCTGCACTTCAGAACGTATGATTTCATTTTTTATATTATTAAAATTGAGCCTAAACAACAGATATGCTAAATAAAAAATTGTATTGAAAAAAATCATATAACTCAACACCTATATCAGGAATCCAGAATGCAACCTATCTTTCATCAAAGTGAATGGTTTTCATTTTTAAGGCAATGGAAAGAGCACTTGAGATTCGAACCTACCCTGAATTTAGTCCATCATTTCCAACTGATACCTGTCATGTAAGACACTATCCTGCACAGAGTTCAGCTATTGCAGGGCACAGAAAAACTTTGATTTTTATTGGATCGATAGGTTTTGAGGTTTACTGGAGTCTAAAGGATCACTCTTTGGAGCATAACATATCCTGCTGCTCTCAAAGAGTAGTGAAAATGCAGTCATCAAAGTTACGGAGCTCGCCTTTAGTTATAGGAACATAAGAAATTGGGATCTGTGGCACTGCCTTGACACCATTACCTATCAAGCCCATGCTTGCCAGATATATTTTCAGGTGCCGCAAAACACTCAAGAAACACTGTAGAAAGCCCTGCTGCTACAGGGAACATAGTTTTAAGCCTCATTTTCCCTGTGTGCTCACTAAATTCTTTTTTACTTGATGTATAGTTCAATGCCTTTGTTATTGATATAACTGTCTAACTGCTTGGAGTATCTTGCTAAACTCCTAGGCTCACTGGTTATCCTATGGCAGTACATTCTATGGGTCAGTAATTCAGTGCTAAATGGAAGAGTATCTCTGTATGTTTCAGTTTTTTTTGTATTTCAGCTGCATCAAATATCTCCTTAAACGCACCATCTGATTGCCTTCCTCTGTACCATGATTTCACACATCTTTCATACCCTTCTTCATCTCCTCTCTGAAACAATGTGTCCTGTCTATTCAGTTTATATTCCTATGGAAAACTTTCCTTGCTTCAAATAATTTTTGTAAGGAGTCCATAAACAGGTAAAATGTTATAAAAAGCAGTGAAATAGGGGAAAATATTTTTTATATGTATAGCAGAAATATGCATGCATGTGTTTCTGTGTGAACATGCAGGATATCTGAAGTATCGGCATTTCAGAGGTACAACATCACAACACTGCACAGACCATCTGAATCATAGGACTATCATCTGATTAAATATTAGCGCTTGTACAAATTCAGCTCTGTAGATAGGTGAATATTTTATGTCAGTACATATATGTGCACAGACGGACTTACACACTCTCACCCATGCACCCACGTTGTCTGAAGATACCTTATATATGTTTAATAAAATATGTTACATATACAATGTAGTATTATTTTTATTACTACTTATCTTCTCATTTAGACATCCAGCCACACTTGGACCATCACTGCAAATATAGAACACTGGTGATTTTTTTTTTTAAAGGTCCTTTAAAACCCACAAATGGTTTCTTTCTTTTCATTTTAAAACTAGCAATATTGTCCATGATACTGTTTTGTTGACGTATTCCATCTGTCACCTCACTGACAGTTTACCTAGCTTTGTTAGGTCCCTCTGTTAGGTTTTTCATACTTTGTTGCACTTCAGGTGAGCTCTTCTGTCATCTGAAATGTATTTGACAGCATTCATAATGCAGCTCTGCAACCATTGGTTGACTGGCCTTTTGCCAGCTTGGCACCCAGCTATTTACTTCTGTTCCTTGTTTCTTTATAGCTTGCAACTCTATAATCATAATTTTTCATGATTAATGAATTTCCTTAACAGCCTTCACTTCAGGAATTTTGGCAAAAATAGGGGTTTTAAGTCCAAATAAATTATTTCCAATTATTTTACTTTCAACATTACTATGCTAGCATGTACAATAAACTGTCGGTAGATTGAAAAGACCACCTTCTTTTGCAGCATCCATGTTGATTTGTGTCTCCATCTTCCTACTGATTTCTAATGACTTCCTTTAATTATTGTTTCTTCCTCTCACTCAATACTGATGCTAGATAAACTTACTTATAATCTCCACAGTTACCACAGAGCCTTTGCTAGAGATAGGACTGAAATTTGCTACCCTAAGGTCTGCTGTTAAAATAACATTGTGTTAACCACACAACCATTTTCTTCTTGCGTTTCCACAGAATGCTTGGTGGAGCAGCAGCCAAATTTTCTTTTAAATATGCTATTGTCTAATAGAGCAGCTTGTTCTAACATCTCTCCTTTTGACACCTCAGTCTCACAAGGTTTCAGCTTTATTATCTGGAAAACAGCAGTTTCCAATGTTTTTTGTAGCAAAAATGTACACAAGAAAATAATTCCATTTAGAGACTTCACCTACATCCTTTACATCTTTAAAGGCACATGAATGGAGAGGCAGCATGAGAAAGTATGATCCTAAACAAATACTCACAGGCATGCCTAGGAGAGAGGAAAGGAAAAAGCGTAGGTTGGACTAGATGATCTCTTGAGGTCCCTTCCAACCCTTGGGATTCTGTGATTCTGTAGGTTCAAATCCCTGATTTGTGCCCTTGATCCAAGGACCAGATGGTCACAAGGCACAGAAATCAAGTAGTGTCTTTGGATTTTGACACCACCATGTAATAAAATTAACACGTTAATTATCCTCGTTGTACAATGTTGCATGTAGACAAGCCCTTATTAATTTTCTTCATTTCTATATACTTAAATGCTAATTACTTTCCTTGACAACTAAAAATACTCCTATTTTAGGGTAACCTTCAGGCTCTCATCAGGATGCTTTCCTGAGAGATGTAGGCTTGAGGGTCCTCAGACTTAAAAAAGAAGCTTGGGGAGTGGAGCAGATGGAGAGGCGAAAGAGGGACCAAACACAATTTTCCCGCTCTGGGTAAGCACTCCTGTTCCTTCAGGCGCGTTTTTATGTAATCAAACACATGTAACCAAGCACTGAAAATTGCTTCTGAGTCTGGCAACAGAATCAGGGACCCAGGATAGTTCTGTTAAAACCGAGGCAGTCTTAGACATCTAAGTAGGCACATTTGTAACAGTCCCTGACCCAATACATAGACTCTGACAAAGTTTTCTACTTACTATGTAGCAGATAAAACAGGCTTTCAGGACCACAGCTGTGAATTTGGGTAACTAAATTTCATCAAAATCCCCACTTAAACTGAAATCTCTCTATCTGCAATTATCCTCCATCTCACTGGAAACTGGGGTACCTGAAGAAGCAAAGAAAGCCAAGGAACAGTTGGTGCCACAGTACTTATGAGTGACCGATTTTCGTTCTTGGACATTTCCACAAAAGAACACCTACTCATTCTTTTGAGAAGGAGTTGTCCTGATTTCTCTCAAAGCTTGCTCCATAAGGGGACTCACAGGTGTGAAGGCATCTCTATTTAGCTCAAAATAACACCAACTGGAGGGGAGCAGATCTAAAGCTCTGTGTCTCTATTGCTAGTTGCTACCTAAACAGCTTTTGTTTTGGCCTTTACAGGCTCTCTTCTGTGGTGTTGAATCTCCTCACACATTGTAGGAAGAGCAGACATACTTTCTAAAAGAAACTCCTATGGGGTGGAAGAACACTCTGTAAATACCCCCTGTGAGTGCAGACTGAACTATTTATTACTATTATAGAATCAACTAGGTTGGAAAAGACCTTCAAGCATACCAACTATATCCATCTATGTATCTTTAGCTCTCTCTCCTCACTTCTGCAAAGTCCTGGCAAGACCCCATGCTAAACCTGCCTATTATTTTCTTAAGGCAATAACACCTTTGCTAACTTGGCAATTGATTTTTCTGGGCTTTTTTCCTCTTCCTTCACCTTGCAGCATTGTACGCGTTGCTAACTTGGAAGAGAGCATGCCTAATAAGGCAAATTTGTAAACTTCTAGTGCAGCTGCCAACTAAAAAGCTGCTTCATGTCCACAGGTGAGCACTCCAGTGAGTGTCTGCAGCTGGTGAAGGATAGAAGCATGAGAAGGAAGAATTAGCCTAAAGTATAGAGGAAGACTTCCCAATCACAGGAGAAGAAACAGGAGTTTCTCTAGGGGCTGTGGAGCAAAGAAGGAAACCCTTTGCCTGAGGGCTAGCCTAGAAGTAAGAGAAAGTTCATTTTGGCTGGACTGCACCACTTGTTAAAAGATTTGAAGTAGCAAGGATCCTTTAAAATGTGCGATCTTTTAGTTAGTCCTTCTTCTGTGGTCTTGAGGAAAGCAAGACTCAAAAAGACCAGCCAATATAAGGCTCAATCCTGCCTTTCTGTTTAGCTGTAAGCTCCTGCTGACAGTTATTTTGGGCTGTAGGAAATGAGGATTTGGTCAGTTGTTCCATGTCCTCTTACTTGGAAACTTTAAACAAAAAAAGAGCAAAAACTCGTTAAGAAAGTCAATTAAAGCAAGGCAGAGGAAAAGTTTCATCAAATTATGCTAGACTTAGGACAGGCATGTTTGCATGAATATTCATAGCAAGCTCTTCTGTTACCTCAGCCTGGCAACCTGTTTATTCAAAAGTGAGGTTACAAGCCACTAGATAAGCTAATCAAAGGACTTGCTCTGTAGTTTTGTCATATATTGTTCATGAAATTGGACATTTACTCTATTCCCTAGAGTAATTTCATGCTGAAATGGAGTTCTAGCTTAGCATTTCATTAGATTCATAAGCAATACAAGCTGAAATAAATGAATAAAGGCAGAAAGGTATTGAATTTTTTGTGGGCAACTTTCAGATTAGAATGTTTTTCATTTCTGTTAAGAACTCAAATGTTGCTTGTGTTTTACCAATCCAAAATATGAACCTACACACATTTATATCCATTTCATGGAGCAGTAACTCTAGAAAGTTACCTATATACATAAGAAGACGTAAGTTAATAGTAAGTGTCATAGTCACTCTTAATTTCGCAGAGCAGCTACAGCAGCAGGAAATGCAGTTACTAGCGAATAACATAGTGGCCCGAAGGTGAACATATGGTATTTGTCATACTGCTCAGCTGTGAAACTTGCCAATATGGCCATAGGATTTAAAAAAAAGAAACAAAAGAAACCATTTCAGCAGAGTGTATTACCGGTTTGATGTAAGTCCTATTATCAAAGGCTGGAAGTTAAATTAAAAGACAAGTGTAGAAAATTCTGAAACATTTAAAATTAAAAAATTCTCTCTCTGAATTGCAGGAGACCATGTGATCTCTCACTGTAATCAATTGAAATAATTGAAATTCAGTATGTTTAATTATAGCCCAGTTCAGCAAAAAATAATCTTTATCTCATTGTACTTATATGAAAGATGGTGTGGGCAAGCATATGGATCTTAAAGATGATTAAATTAGTGACTAATTTACTGCAAAAAGAGAAGAAAACAGACATATAAATAAAAGTTGGAAAAGAAAAAAATCTTTTCTTTACAGATAACATATGACTAAAAATAGAGCATACACAAAATTTAAGATTTTAGATAAACATAGTAAGGCTTATATTTAGGAAGTAATATTCCCTTACATCTTAACAAAACTGATATCTGATTAGATAAGGATGGCAGATTGGCTCTTCTGCTAATGAGATCTATGGCTAGCAGACTAGTGGTCGTGCTCACAAGTAACAATTTCCACTTACTGTCAGACTTTTGATAGGCCAGCTACTGTCTTTGGTCTTGGGGAGACAATACTATAAATATAATAATGCATCTTTCTTGTAATGAAGGAATTTGCCTTTTCAGAACACATAGAAGCTGTTGTGGCCAAGACACTGAAGAGGTGCCAAAAATTAAGGTCCAAAAGTCTTATTTAGATGGGTAAACAAAGGATCAAGTTTTCCAAGGTGCTCAGCTGGCAATAATTTCCCTTCAAGAGACAGCTGATGAGAACTCAGCACTTTTAGAAAGAGGTTACTTAAAGCGTGCTTGTTGGAAAGTTTGCCTCAAGTGCATGGGATTGCAAAGATGAAACTGTCTTGTTTCCTTAAATCAGAGTCAGTGAGAATAAAGCTGACTGAAATGATGGTTAACTGATTAATCTATGTAATTTGCTGCCACAAAACCCAAGGGTCAAGTAGAGCATGCTGTATGTGCAAAGTTGTCTTGGTTTGAAAACGCTTGGTGATTATCATAGGAAGATGGGATAAATCAGACTTGGAGGGATCTCAGCAGATCTCCAGTCTACCTCCTTGACCAGGCTGCCCAGTGGGCACTTGAAACCCTCCAAGGATGGAGATGGCACAGCCTCTGGGGGTGACCTGCCCCACTACCTCCCTCATGGGAAGTCGAGAACTGAGAAAGTTTCAGGCCAGGTATAGGCAGGAACTGTATTCAACTCAATTCAGCTTGTACCCACTGCCTTTTGCCCTGCAGTGCTATGAGAGGCCTGACATCATCTCTTCCATGACCTCCTTGTAGGTACTGGGAGGTGGTGCTCAGGTGCTCCCAAAGCTATCCTTTTATCTAAAAGTGGGTTCTGTAGTTGTGAAAGCCTTGCAGGCCTGTGGGTGGAAGGACATTGCCCGGACATTGCCAGCAGTCAGAAGCCTCCTGCCATCTCTGTAAAGGGAACCACAGCCTCTGCCTCAGCCATCCCCTAGGGCTCAGCTCAGGTCCCCTCCAGCCCCTCCTTCACCATCCCCTGGGATTAGACCACTTGCTTTTCTTCTCCTGCATCCACTACCCATTAGCAGGCACAGCCATCACCCACACCATTTCTGCCCCTGGGGACATGTTGGAAGCAATGGGCAGCTGGCCCCAGGTGTGGTCTCTCAGCATGGCTTGCTCAGCTGGTGCTGCCTTCAAAGGAAAGTTTTCAACTGGTTTGGCTAAACCTCATGAATTTTAGGTATGAACTCAAGTAAACTGGTTTAAATTCAGCTTGCAGTGACTCAGCTGGCATTCATAAACACTAGTGTAACAAAACATTAATTTAAAATCTGTTGCCTTGTGTATGGTTACATCAGTTTAACCAGAGTGGCTGGCAGGCAGATTTAAGCTAAGCTGGCTCTGCTGGGTTGCAGAAGAGCCTAGGACTGGAAAAGCTGATGTGCTGATATGAGTGAGACCTTCAGCTGTAATGATAAAATACTTCAGCTCAGGTATCTTCCTGCTGCAGGGTATAAACCAATCACCTGCTGCTGTACCAAAGAAGCCTTCTTCCTTCAGGTGCTCTCAATGCAGCAAACAAACATCTTCCTCCAAAACACCTGCTGTTGTCTGGGGCCCAGGGGAGCCTTGTGAGCTGGACAGACCGCTTCCCACTTCCATAAAATAATTAAAATTCTCAAGAAAAAACAGTGATGTTATCATTAAATTGGGACCTAATCCAAGGCAATAGAGAGCATGGAGCGAGCGTTCCTTTCTGCCGGATCTGATGCCTTTCTTGGCATTAATTGGGAGTGCATCAGCAGGGGAGGTAACTCTGTTAGCTAAATGGATAACGTTACTGAAGTTTCTCAGGTTGTCTGTGCCAAATCTGTGTTTAATCGGCCTGACTTGGAAAGCTATAAAGGATCATTTTATTAATCTCTAAGGTCAGGATTTTAGCAGGGATTTTGAATTATTAAAGAAACTGGATGATAACTTGGGGAGCTGAGCTCGCACTCAGCTTCAAAATCAGCATTAGCAAAACTTTTTTGAGACCTATTACAGAATTGAAGGGGCTGAGACATGCATTTAGTCATGAGAACTGCATTTTCTGCTGAATGATTTAAAATATAGCAGTAAGATCCATCTGGATCCAGCACGTTTTAGGGTTTGCTGAACTAAATTGTCCATGCTGTTTTCAGTTCTTCAGGGTACACCACTGTAACCAGAGATTTAATGTTTCCTGACTTCTGTTAGATGAAAATCATCAAACATGAAACTGTATCAGCTTGAACAGTTGTACTGAGCTATAAAACATGACTTGGAGAGTTTGGCCTGAGAACACCTCAGGGATGCAGGCAGAGAAGTGAGTTTATGAGGTTTCCTGTTGAGCCTGCCTCTCAGTGGCATGAGCAACATCCTTTCTGCATTACCATGAGCTTCCTTCTCCCCATGAGGACAAGCCATCTATCCCATACTTTGCTCTTCTGGGCATGAGGCAAGCCACAAAACTTCTTGGCCTTTTTTCACTAGCTGCTAGCCTCATCTCTCAGCATCTCTTTCATAGGCTGCATGAGTAACAAGGCAGTTACTCCAAGCAGTCTTCATCCTGCACAATGTAAACACTACTAGTTCTAATTTCCTTTCTGATTCTTTAAGGAGCAGAAGTTCACTACTCCATCCAACCCTGAATAGATAAAAACGAGTGGATCATACACCACAGATGCAATGGAGTGATGAAAGGAAGAAACATCCCCTGAAAATCTGATCGAGCACTCAGACTGGTTGGGGTAAAATTTCTATGGTTTAATTCACATTTTAGTGCCATGTTATTGTTATGAGCTCACTTCTACTGCATGGAGACATACATTGGTCTAGCTTAGTTTGTTAATGGGGAAAGAGATTCACTGAGGCTCTGCTCACTGCAGCAATGCAGCTATGGCCGATCGGACTTCTCTCAGCATAATAACCCAGGTATTTAACTGAAACATTGTAACATCAATCACCAATTGTCACTAAAATCCAGGATCATTTGAGGAGATGAAAGTGATAATGTCTGAAGTGTTGTAAGATTTCTTTCCTTCTCCTGCCTCCACACACCCCATGGCCAAAATTGCATCCAACTGTGGGGAAGGGAAAAAGAATATATTCCTATAGTCCTTGCTGACCTACGGTCAGTTATTATCTTATTAGAAGTAAAAGCATGCATCTAGACTTCGTTTTCTTCTAATAAGAGTGAAACATTTGCTATGTACTTTCTTCTACTCAAGAATCATATTGCACAGAAGGGATATATATCCTCCTAATAAACTCTTTCCATTTTTCCATTGCCTTACTTTCTCAGTACCAGTCTTTGAAAACCAATTTTATAGTTCTTTGAATGAGAATGGCCTTTTTTTCCCCATCACTTTGAGCTCTTTCCTGTGTAAAAACTGAGATGTTTGGAAAGGCAATATGCTTTCAGATTATTGGAAAATAGCAATGTTACTGTTTTTGCAAAGACCAACAGCCACAAGATGTTATTAAATGTATTCTGAATACATTTAGTATTCAGTTACAAGGCCGAAGAGATGGCTTTAAATCTTGGGATGGGCAGACTCCTTTGGGAAATGCCATTTCCAGACTGAAGACTTTTACCCATGAGGGCAATAAGCCATTGGATTATGCTCCTGAAGGACATGAGCTGTGTTCTATTGTCTGGGGACTCTGAATCTAAATGGGAAACAAAACCCTATGATAGTATTTCACTCTGAATATTTTCTGAACACGGTATCTAAGGTGCATGAACTCCTGGTTTTCATGAAAAGACAGTAGTGTTTTAGGGACTGTTTTGTGCACGTTGGAGTAGATGTTCTGAACGGATGGAGTAGAGGATTTAAAACCACCAAAGGATTCTATGAGTATTTCAATTTAATCTTCTAAAGCATCTGTATTTTCTATCTGGGGAGCACAGTGTTCTTTACAGCTATTGATGGACTAAGTTTTAGTAGTTCTGTGAGATCAGGAGCGATGTGCTTGCTACAGATGCAGAAACTAAGGCATACAATGTTGAAGAAACTTTCCAAGAGCCACAGAAAGAACACCTGACATCAGAAGTGATACCTACATTTCAGGCCACTGGTGAGATGCACCCCTGTGAGCTATACACATAAAGAAGATCAAGCTATGGCAGGATGCAGGGAAGGTGATACTATTCATGCTTCAGCTGACAGTCTTCTGCCTACTGTTCTCCAGTTTACCAAGCCGTTATCTGACCAGATGATGAGAAAAAATAATAAAATCACATTAGAAGAAACATTTGCTTTGAAAGGTAGAAGCTAAGTGAGAATAGGCTGGAAAGGACAATATTTGACAACAGCCTATGAACAGGATTTATCACTTCTAGCAAGACAATAATACAGTAATGTAACCGTGTGAGAAAGACTAACATGGTGTCATTTTCCATCCAACGGAGCTGAGAGCAAAAGAGAGACAACAGGCACTTTGACAAGAAACCTGTGAAAATTATTTTGTTGACTTTTTGCCAATGATTTCTTGTCAAAACCAAAAAAACATGTTTAGCTTTATAGAGGTATAATTGGTCATAATTGCTTTCTATTTTTCTTCACCAGCACTTACATTTCCAGTGAAAATTAATTTCCTAGCAATACACTTGACCTAAAGTTCAATGATCATAAGCAGGGTTTACTCAGCAGCTGACCTGTATAATCTCCTTGCTATGGAGTTACTGGTTGGAATGATATCCCAAGATGTTGGATTTTATGATGTCCTTGACCATGGCTCTGAAAGGTTTTTAAAATTAATTAGGAATGAGTCACTGCAGTCCTTCATTATATATGGAGAAAAAACTCCTAATGACTTCCACTGGGATGATACTGTGTTCCAGTAGATGGTTGTAAAATCTATTTCTGCTTATGGCACTTCTGTTTTTTTAACTCCTTCCTCTGACTTTCTTACCTTGAAGAGCACAAAAACTTCCTGAGAGGCACTTCAGCATTTCTTATATCCATAGCAGACAAACGAAACCCATTTTCCCAAAATGCTTTCTGGGAAAAGAAATATTCATGCAGTAGGGGAAATGAGCCAAAAAAAAAAAAAAAAAAAAGAGCCAGTTTACCTATGAAAACAAAAGAGCATCAAACAAATATTTCTGCTAAATTCATCTAATAAACACCCACAAATCTTAAGCTAATTATATGCAAGTGTACATGGGTATAATAATGTTAAACTGATCACTGCATATGTTTAAACATTTAGCTTTACTGTAAAATACTCACTGATGTTAAATGGTTTCTAGTTAAAAGACTCATTGGTCTCTTATGGCTTTAAACTGGAAGAGGGTAGATATAGATTAGACATTAGGAAGAAGTTCTTTACTGTGAGGGTGGTGAGGAGCTGGCTCAGGTTGCCCAGAAAACTGGCTGCCCCACGCTTGTCAGTGTTCAAGGCCAGGCTGAACAGGGCTTTGAGCAACCTGGTCTAGTGGAAGGTGTTCCCGCCCATGGCAGGGCGGTTGGAACTGGATGATCTTTAAGGTCTCTTCCAACTCAAACCATTCTGTGAATCTGTGATTCTATGCTACCTACTGTTTTTAGAGCAATAGTTACTTTAACCTGTTATTTTATAATCAATTTTACTTATTGTTAGATATACTGTAGTTAAAGAAATATATATCAAAAGCTACCCATGGTAACGGTTGGTAACTATTAACTCTGTTATCAGTATTTGTTTCAGCATCATGATATTTTTCGCTACATGGTTTCACAAATGCTACCGTATATTTTCAACAGTTCCATCATTTTCTTACCTACATTCTTGTGTACTTCTAACACAAATAATGGTTGCTTTGAAAAAAGGGGACAAAAAAGAAAGAAAAAGAGTAAGGCAGATATTTATTGTGCAGGTTAGCTGCTTTCATTTCAGCATGTATTCAGTTATTATTTCATATGTATTTAGTTGTGCAACAAAGCTGGCTTCACCTCTCATACTTCATTACTGTTACTGTGCCGCAGTTCTTTGTCCTACTCTTGAGTATGCAAATGGCAAGCACTCATGGAGGGAAGTCTTTTATGACTAACAAAGTGATTGCTGGTGTTTCGATGAAGTGTAAGGTATAAGGGCTCATTTGGTAAAGAAACTGTAAATCTGTCATAACACACTTATAAATCTGCCAATCCCTGCAGTAGAGGAGGGTGGTCACAACAACTTCAGCATGAGAAGGACTATTAAAACTTGCCCATGTACATATTTCAGTGCTAAAACTTACGATTGCATTTCCAGTTACTCTCCATGTGACAGGAATAAAGGAAATTCCAATTAATTTTTAGGTGAGGAGGAACAACTCATTATCTGGAAAGAGGGTTTTATTAATGAAATAATTGCATAGGTGGCTGCATGTACAAAAGAGTAAGAAAAGAAGCAGAGGAGACAATTCTATTATTTCAGATTTTGGCATTGGAAGAAAAGTACTGTATTTGAAAGAATGGATGAACAGATTGCTCACAAATTGAGAGTATGCTTCCAGGAACTGGATTCACACATGTGCTTAAAACAGCAGGAAATATGGCCATTATCTCTACATGTAGCTGTTTGTCCTGCGTGTAGGGCAGAGCAATGAATGCTCAGGCCAAATGCATGTAACTTACTACTAATTCCTAAAGAAATAAGTCTGATATTCAAGCAATCACAATCAGAGGGAATAGCTTGAGCTACTTAATAATAGTGGTTGTAGAATACATGTATTTTTTTCTACATTTAGCAAGGGGAGGAATAAATTAATTCAAGTAGGAATTAGACAGTATTTTGTATGAATAATTCAAGCAAATTCTGCCTAAGCCTTGTTAGGTATTAATGTAGCTCTAAATTTCTGGACATCTAAAACTAGGCAGGCAAAGCAGAAAACAAGTCCAAGAAACGACACTTTGTTTGAGCTATATACTTCTATAGGCAACACAACTCTCTCAGAAACAAGGGAGCAGGATGAAATATGAGGGTGCTGGTACAGGTGTAAATGGAATAATAAATGTACCTCCCCTCGAGAGCAGTGATGAGAGAATGGGACTATCATTACCAACCTTGTGTCCTCAATGCTGGTATTGTACCTTCTGAAGCAAGTGGAAAGCTATGGAACAATCTATGTTCATTTCACTGAAAAGATAGGTCTAATTCTGGACCCTTGACAGCTATCTCAGAAGGCCCTTTGATTTATTCTGGGACAAACTAAGGAACTGTACTTGGCAAATACTTCTGGTTTCTATCCAACATTGCTTCTACTTATCCTTCAGTATTTATGACTAGTAAGTAGATCAAGCTCCAGCTGTGTCAAATAAGAAACTTCATTTACCCATTATCACAACAGCTACATTTACCTTGTACAGTGGAACAGACTGAGTTGGGGACAGAGCAATTTCAGCTAAAGGATTTGGTTATTTAACAACCTGATGCAACAAGCATATTACTGAAATGCTATAACAGCTTGCCCTTTCAGGAAGACTTTCTGTCACCAGCAGCTCTCACAACTGCACATTTCTTTCACTTCCAAATGATCTTACTAACATTTGGTTCCTTTCCTTCTCTCCCCTCTCTCCAAAACCAAAGCAGAACAAACTAACTAGAAAAAAAAAAAAAAGCCTTGAAAAGGATGTGAAACTAAGATTGCTTGAAGGTTGCTACGTATATTGCTACTAATGGCATATGGAAGGTTCAAAGATACTACAGAGAGAAATGCTGGCCCTAAAATACTATTTTGAAATATCTCCTACCTTGATTGTTAGCTGTAGCGCAGCAAAAAGCTGCAATCTGTCTAGTTCAGGTAGGTCTTTTCATTTCTTGTATATCAGTCCAGCAAGTTAAGCATCTTCCCTCTCGCTTCCTAGTGCAGGATTCTAACCTCAGTACCCTGAGCTAGCAGTCTGGTGATCCCCAAAGCCGCTCATTGCTTCAACATGTGGTGAGGTGTTTATGTAGAATAATGTGGACTGATCCACTAGGGCTTCAAATGCTCCCTCTGGGGCTTCTCTCCTACCATGGTTTTCTGCACATTCTCACTGTAGCTAATATTTATTCCTTCTTTAAAAAGATAACCAAAGTCCTGTTCTTCCCCGATGCCATCTCAGGTGTCCCTCATGTGGCAAAATTGGAAAGCTGAAGGATTGAGTTGTTCTTGTTGTACAGAGAGGGACTTGTGAAGACAGGCAGTTCATCACCAGTGAACGACAACTGAGTAAGTTGAAGAAGTGAAGGGGAAGGATGTGCTAGGGTGATTTTATGGGGAAAAAAACAAGTGAGCTATGTATCCTCCTGCAAGCTCCCAGCTGCCATCCCCCAGCTCTGGCCAGTAAGCCCTCCTGCATAAAGTACAACCCCCTCCTCATGTTACTCCTCTCTCCCATTCCTCTCCCAGCTGGAATAGCTTTGACACTGTTCAAAACTGCCTTCCCACACCATGGACAAGGACACAGAAGGGATTTTGCTTCTGTTCTTTGGGTGTGGAAATTTATTTCGGCTCTGCTGTGGCTGTGCTTTGAGCTGGCTCAGAGTTAAGTCATGACTTGATAGAGTGCTTCACATTAATGATGGGGGTGGAGGAGCAATCAGCACAGAAAGAAAAGACTCACCACTCATTCTTAAAGACATTTTATACAATCACACAAGATTATGTCAGCCTAGTGATCAGAGTAAGCGAAATTATTGCTGCAGCTCCTTAGTTCTCTGCCTTGCCTTTTTGCTTGTTTGTTGCTTTTGCTTCCTTGTTACAAGCAGGTCTGATAATAATCCTCCAGATAGAATTCTTACATCATCCCTCACAAGAATGTGCTTTCTCTTGGTAGAGCCTAGTTTCTATTTGCACTGTCTCACTGCTGTCTTTCTAGGCATCTAAACCCCAGCATAAGTGTGAAGGACGCCTTCTGAAGGGCTCCACGGCACAGTTGCCTTGTGCCATGGATACAGGATGATACATGCATGGGAAGCACAGAGTTTTGCCTATATTTGCTATATTTTGGCAACTACCAGCTTCTCTCAGGGCACCATGTGCAAAGGAAGCAAACCACATTTGAACTTGGAAGTCAGGGACAGTTGCAAATATAATTAATAGTGAAGACTGTGAGGAGCCTGGGAGAAAAAGGGGTAAATGTACCAAGATGGGATGAGGGGAGGTTTGTACTAGGTCAGGAGCTGGGACAGCAGAATGGGAGAAGGTAAGGGATAAGGATGTCACCAGAGTGGTGGAGGGACATCAGTGTGACAGCCAACTGGAAGCAAAGGTGTGCACTGGGATCAGTGGGGGATGGAGTGGGATGCCTCCTAGCTGGGCAAGGAAACTGAGACCAGGTCAAAGAGCCAGGAGCTAGCTGTGGTTGTTGGGGATGAGGAAAGAAGCAGGAGTGACACATAGGCAGAGGGGGGATTTTTCTTCACGGTGTAAACATTTCCAAACTATATATCGTTTAACACACACAAATAAAAAAACATTAAAAAAAGAAATCAGTGTCCCATGAAGTTTTCTGTTCTGACCAAATTCCCAGATCCTACTTATCTGGAGTCCGAGGCCTGAGCATACGATTTCTATTGCCTATTGCTGTTTTCCATTGCTCCAGACCAAGCAAGGAGATAGCACGTCTGTCTGCAAGGTAGGGTCAAGGGCCACAAAATCTCACCTCTCACTGCCTGCCTGCCACACATCTGTTCTGGAAGAAGCAGGTATGTCCTTTGATTCATCCTCAGACTGCCCATGTGCTTGTGCTGTATCGTATGAAGGAGATGCCACGACACCTAACAGACACAGAACTTTGAGACTCACAGGTAGACAGTGTTCAAATATTTGATATTAAGGTCTGTGCAAGTACTAGATACAGTTTTCTTCAGTGAAAGAGTGCCCTCTCAATATGTGATAAATACTGGGGTGCGAAAAAGAAATATCAAATAAAACAGACGATGTTTAAAAGGCTGTAATAGGCAGGAGATGGAACAGTAGAAGAACATGTGTAGTTTTTTGACCAGTGCTCTTTTTTGTGATAGGGATCAAAGCCAGATTCCCTTTCAATGCCAAATACATCTATTGAAGTCCAAGCAACAGATTTAATTGCAGCAGGAAATCACTGTTCTAAAAAGCATGTCAGTAAAGAATGAGAGAATGCATATGGGACATATGTGCCTCAACAGTTTTGCTAAATAAACCATGAATTTTGACAAGTGTGTATCTGTAAGTTTGCCATGGAAATAGGATTGTATAACATCACAGCTGAAACAAAAGTTCAGCCTCTGAAAACTGTGGGGGTGTGCTGCTGAAATGTTTGCTTCGAATGTTAGCTGACTGGTTTCATAACTCCCATGCATCTAGTTAATGCTCTTTTAGACAATACATGGAAAGGGTGGATGCCAGAGCTGTACAATATAAGCATTCAAATTGTTATATCTAATGGTCAGAGCCCAATTTCAGCATTTCAGAAAGTGACAGAAGTTTCTTGCATTAGAAAATTGAAGAGGTGAGACTTCTCAGCTTGTTTATACAGGATTCCATCAAGTGGAGGAGTGGAAAAATATTTGGTTCTCTGTTTAATGAGGAAATTACACTGTACAGGTATTAATATCATTGGGGAAACAGGTTAGTTTGGCAAACTGGTAAGGAATGAATGGGTTCTCTTTCAGGCTGAAAGGCTTTCTCTTTCAGGTTGTTAATACAGAGCTATTTCTCTGATGCTGAGAGCAGAAATTACAGTGAAGAGCTGTTACTATTAGTGACCCTGCGGTTCAGCTCAGGAGTCTCATCCAGAGCCCAGGAAACCTGTTCTCACTCTGTAAACCACTTGCATGTTTGGCAAAGTGTCAGCTGTCCCATCAACCAAGACCAAAAACTAAGTAGGTGAAAAAGCACATCCCCACAAGCCCCCTAGAAGTGGTAATTCTGGCAAAGGTTTTGCATGCTAATTGCTTCATGGGAGAAACAAATTGCCATCAACCATAAGGTGAGCATGGACAGCTTTATCCAAAAGATACGCAGCATGACGATGGTTCAGAGAAGTCTTTGGTGCACTGAGCACTCAAAGTCACCCTGCACTGGTGTTGCAGACCAGTCATTTCCAGTCAGCCCATGTTGGCCTGTGCTCAAGCAACAAAACCAAGTTTTCCAAATTTGACCTGAATTTCAAAATCACTGGGGTCATCCTTTGTCTTCACTGAAGGTCTGTTTTGTAATTCACACAAACTGCCTCATGCTGGTTCCTCAAGGCCTTAGCATGACCACAGCATCTTTTCCAAGTGGCTTTGTCTGCTCCCTGCCCAACTCTGTGTCAGCACATGGCACAGGCAAAGGCATCCTGCCCCTGGCATATGCACCAGGAATGACCACTCCACCATACTCCAGTTTTGCTCTGTCCCAAAAGGAGAGCTGGCTGGGATAGAGGGAAGGGTGATGAGGTACATGTGCACGCACCTGTGCATGCACACAGATGTATGTGTGCACATGTTGAAAGACAGATTGTTTAAGCTGCAGCCTTGGAGAAAACATTGCTAACGGAGCCAAAATGTCCACTTCTCCAGTTTAGTAGCCACAAAATGTTTGAGGGACTGTACAGGGCTTGCCTTGCCAAGTGTTTCTCCAGTTGGCAGGATTTCTCCAAGGAAAATGGTCCAGCTGTTGCTGTGGTATCTGTCATTGTTTATAAGCAAATTGTTTCTTAAAACTGTATTAATGCTAGTGTCCCCTATAATAAAAAGTAGGAAACATAGAAGACACAGGTCTGCATCTCAATTCTGTCTCTCTAGAGACTTGGAATTGTTGATTACCAGATTCTGCTTTTATTTTGTGCCCAACAGATTTTGTCTGGCATATGCATGTATCACATTTCTAAACTAACACACTACATGACTGAAGTCAGGCACAGGATTGGTCAAGGTACGCATAAAAGCATTTTTGCTGAGATGCAGATCACTGCATCACGGCTTTTACAGGTGTCCTCTCCTTTCATTGCATGAAGTATACACCTGCCGGGAAAAGGCATGCCATGGAGGGCTGAAAGATGGGATTAACATACCTCCTTTTGCTCTCTGCTTCCGTGGATTGGTTGGAGATAAAACTAAATTAGAGTCTCAGTGCAAAGATTTGAAAAAACCTTGAAATTTGGCTCTGACTACACCCTTTACATGGCTATATTGTACAGCAGGATAATGTCATTTGCAAGACCGGGGCAGCAGAGGCATCCAGCAAATACGGACCACATCAGTAGTAAATTTGAAATTCACCAAATGGCGGAGATCTTGTTACAATAGTTCGTCTCCCCCACATCCCAGACACTCGATCTATTAAATCATTAGATCATGGAAATCACAAACCCTGCAGTTCCAGTGCACTGGGAGGATTGTATTAAACTCAGTCAGCAATTATTGGTAATATGGGATAAAAATCTTTACTCTGAAAGTAAGCTTTAAAAGGTCATAATGTAATCGCTGTCACTGATGGTCTCCGCAGTGGCTGGTAGTCTGATTGCAAAGCAACAGAGAAGAAATGCAGAAAATGCAGATGCATAAGCTGAATGCAAACCCTAAACTGCTATTTCTGTCACAGTATTGGCAAAATTATAAAACACAGCACACATCAGCTTTCTCCACACTTGCTAGCTTTAATAAATTTACCTTTATTCTTCACCAAATTTCCTCCTTATTGTTGTTCTGTGAATGCTCATTATGAGCGAGCACAGAAATGCCAAATTAGACAGGGAAAGTGGGAAGCAGACCAAGGAGTCAGTGGGAGATTCAGACAAGTCTTCCAGGCCCTCTGCATTACTCACAGAAAATGTAATACACAAGTTAAAGCTGCACTGTCGGATTAGGTCTGGAGCTGGACATGGCGGCACTGTCTACTGCAATGACACATGGAAGGGAGACATTTGGAGCCTGATTTGGGTGTTGAGAATTTGCACCCTGACCCGTTACAAGCTGCCAGCTTGCGTCAGTGATGGCAGTCCCCAGCTCCCTCACACACACATAAGTTCAACAGCAGAGGCATATCGTGATGCCATTTCTGTATCTGTAAGGTGTTCACTCCTCAGTCACATCTGCAGTTCAATTCCCTAGGGGACCTGCAATCCCCAGTGCCACAGCACATTCCTAAGCCAACTGGCAAAACAGATTTCAGTCCTCCCTTGGCTGCTTCCATACTCATACCACTCACCACAGCCTGGTTATGCATAGCAGCCATCAGAGTTGATCCAAATCCATTTTTAAGGTAGTGCAGGTAAACTTCATTAAATTATCTTGCAAATGCTCCCATATAGAATTAAAAAGGTCTTAGAGTGATTTAGTGCCTGGACTGCAAGTTTTGAGGTAACATGTTATTGCATGCCAGCTCCTAAATAAGCATCAGTGTTGCCCTAGCACCACTCTAGCTTGAATGAATTCACATTTGCTATATATTAAGAATCACTGCCAATTACAGCATATCCCTCATACATAATAATTTGCAGTCTAATAGCTTTCTGCCTCTACTATACCACTTAGTTTATATCACTTTGAAAATAATTTCTGTTTAATTGAGTTAAGGTCAACTCTTATTGAGAGTGCTGGCACAGAGACTAAATACAGTTCAGCTTATATACTCTTAACTCATATTTTAACATTCCTGAGTGTTAATGTACAAGAAGCAGCTTTTTCATACAGGAAACAAATAATTAGGAACATCCTGAGCAGTGCAGCTGTTTAGCTTCACTGTACATTGTGATGCTACACTTCTGACTATGCCCAGTCCTACTCAAACTAAAATGGTCTCTTCTTCCTGGCAAATCAACTTCTTATTGTAAAATCATTCAGTAAGTTACTTCTAATAGTGGCTTTACAAATGTCTCATGTGCTGCCTGAATGGCTTTAATTTGCTTAATAAAAGGACAATTTTTAGTTAATCAAAAGCTTCTCAGTGGATTCTGAATTAACAGTTGGCTTGCTAACAGGTAAAATTAATTAGATTTTTTTTTCTCCTGCTAAAAGAGTAAAACTCTCTCTTGCTCAAACACATTTGTGAAGAAGCTACCAGGAGACATCTCAGCCATTTATCTTCTGAAAAGCTAATAATATCCAGTAGTAAAAACTAGTAAGTCATGAATACCGGCACTTGTGTACAGTTAGGTTTGCTATTAAACTGATTTTAAACAATAAGAGTTTGCAGCCTTAAAGTTGCTCCTCCTTCTCTGCTTCATTTTATTCCTAAACACCACAGCAACCTACCTGGCTATCAGCACAGTAACTGTGGTACCAGAATCCCAAATGCCACAGGTCTCTGAGTAACCATCATTTCTGCGGCTTCCAAACCAAGCTCAATATCTCTGCGGCACAGACTGGGGCTTGAAGAAAAATGCAGCCTCTCAGATAAACCCCAGCTGGTTAATGCAACCACCAGTGCTCTAAGGAAAGATGAGACAATTCCTGTATTGACCCAAATCTAAAGCAATGAATCTAAGGTGACCTTCAGCTTTAGAAGAGCAGGAATTACAGAGCAACATACTGTGCATCAACACATCGAATGCTCCATGCTGCCTCTCAGCCTTCTTCCCTCCAGACTCAGCCACACCTGAGCCAAAATTTCTCTCACCTGAGACCGGCCTTTGGCCACTGCAGAAACAGCCCCACAGCCCCCTGTGGGGCACAAGCCACCTCGCCACAAGCCCCCCTCTCTCCCTCCATGCTTTCTCAACCTCCTGTTGCCCACCAGCACTAGGCACCTGCCCCCTAACTCAAGGGCCTTATGCAATAAGACAGGTAAAACTGCTTCAAGCCAGCTAATTACTACTGATGGGTTCAGGAATGCACATTCTACCTCCCTAAATAAAATGGTGCTCATCCTGCAGCCCTGATCACAAGTCCCACCATATTGTGACAGAACAGCCCAGAGTGAAGCTTTTTTTGCTTTAGGCATTTTATAGCATCTGCCCCAAAATGACATAGGAAATAGTCAAATGAGCTCTAGAAGATTCTTATTGCTGAGTGCAATTCTGCATATAATTTGAAATACAGCTGGCGTCACTGCAGTTCTGAGGTGTTTAATCAAGGGTAGGAGGTACAATTATCAAAAGAGTTATTTCTCCCCCAAAATAACTTATAATAGCTATTAAAGCACCTGCCTCAATTCTGCAGAAAATCATAACCAGATCCAATCCCCTGGCCAGAGCCTAAGAGGTGCAGATGAGTTTACGTGGAATTTAATAGGAATTGAAGGCAATTCTTGGGGATTGGCCCAGACACATTGCACTCCTCTCCAAAGACCAAGTACTGAAACTCAGAGTAATCTGTTTTAGAGATATCTGTACTTATCTGCTATGGTTTCCTAACAAGGCTTATCTAGCACTGTTATATATATATATATGTCTACCTGTCACTCCTAATAGCTTGTGAAACTGTTGGCCAATTTTGAGGAGATTTGACAGAGCAACGGGAGAATCAAGGGTGCTTGGTTTGAACATGATTTATGGAATGAGGAAGTGAGGTGGAGAAATGACAGCCACCCAAGCTGAACCAGTGTCCACATGGTGGCTGAACCTCAAGACACAAATCTTAAGGGAAACAGAGCATAAGACTGTCTCCACTGCTCACTGAACCACTTCTCTACCAATCTGAAATCCATCATAAACATCTGCTGGAAGCTTCATGGCAAGTGGAGCAAGAGTCTCAGTGAGCCAGAGGTTTCACAGGCAGCTAACAAATCACATATACCTCCTAATGTGAAGGTCAATCAGCTCCTGTGTTTCTGTTCACATATGAAATAAATACCCTAGAACAGGAGGAGGGAAAACAAGCTGTGTCACTGCCAGAGTTCATCCTACCAGCAGTGATCTCGATGAGTGTTAGATCAATTAATTTGAAGATACTACGTTTCAGCTAAAACAAAAACAAAACAAAAAAAAAACCAACAACAACAACAACAAAAAAAAACCCACAAAAAACCCCGCAAGCTGAATGAAGTGAAACATTAAAGTCACTTCAATGTCTTCAGATGCTTTATCCTGAAAGGTGGAGACACCAGAGAACAGGAGTCAAAAGTAACTCTATTTGATGTCATTTCAGTGTGTGATATAAATGTTCATGAAAAGAGTTATGAAAAGAGTTGTAAAGGCTTACTGTACCCTCAGTACCTTCACCTCACATGCCTGTTCTTCACTGGACATCGAAACATAGTGGGGTTGACCTCCTCTGGTAGGATACACACATGATTGCAAAAGAAGATTGCACTTGTACCCATATCTTATTGTGTATCTCATTAGGATATACTGTTTTCAACCATTAGTAGCCTTGACTTTGTGGACCTTGAATGTTGTGTTATGGAGGGAGGGTGGAAGCTTTTACATGCAAGTATAAATGCATACTTCAAGATTTATTTTAGTGGAGACTAAACTGAGTACAGTAAGAAAGACAGCTTATTATGATAAGAAATGGATACTGTTCACTGTTATAAAGATTTGTATCCTCACTTGCTTTATTTGTTGTTTTCGGGTTTTTATTTTGCTCTTCATTTTGCTCAGGTGAAGTGTAATTATTCTTGTAAGAAGCTGATGTTGTTTGTGCTATCTTGTTCCTTTTCCCGTTGCTTCCTAAGGTAAATGAAAGAACAGTCTGTATGTCAGCAAAATTAAATTCTTTATCTCAAATGCAGCTTCTTCTTCTTTGTGTGAAATGGCCACCAGTAAAACTTTACCCTCAGTGTAGGGGAACGGTAGTTGCCGTAGCAGTTCTACCATGTGCCCACAGGGAAGCCAAGGCCCTGGTACTCATGGGTGCTGTCAGGCAGCTCTCAAGCCTCCTGTTCCCAGAAACCTCACTAGAGGGGCTGATCGATGATGTAATTTATCCCGGTTCTAAGTTGGGATGTATCCTGATACATCTCTCTGCCCTGCAGGGCTGCATGACAAGGAAGGGGGTTGTGATCAGTGCCCTTGCAATGTCTGGAGTACTACTTACAATAAGCCCCAAACAAACTGCTGGGTGTAGTTACAATTCTTAGATTGGTCTCTGTTACTCCTGGAGAACAAAGATACTCCATGTCACCCAAGCCTTACAAGCAAATAGGCTGGGGCACACATCCAAGTGCATCTGCCAAGCCTGAGTACATGATCTTGACTCAGAGGAACACTGGATAAGAGAAAAAGATTCAGTTGTCTTCATTCCCTTGAATCCCAGAGAAAAAGAAACAGCAACATTCTGAAGTTGACACAGTCATAGCTGAAAGACCAAGACTATGGCCGAAAGTACCTTAGCACATCAACCAACACACAGCCCTCCGAAAGCATGCAGAGAAGTCCTCCCCCTCTCTCTTCCCTCTCCACACCCAGAACTTCCTCCCCATAAAATCCTTTTGAATCTAAACAGATAAACAGAATAAAGAGCAGGTGGAGGCAGCCCAGCTTTGTCCCATACCCCAGCTCCCACCAGGTATGAGGGAAGCCTGATCAGACAGAAGGAAATCAGAGGTCAGTAAGTGTTGCGACATACAGGTTTTCACCTGACAGTTGCTGTATGAGAAAAACATCCTACCCATTTAAAACCCCGGATTGTTTACATACCCATATTACTGATTGCAAAGGACATCTGAATATCTTTGTGTATTGTTCAGCAGTTTTAAAGGTTTTCCTGGAGTCTGGTGTACATACGATGATCAAAAGAGACACCCCCAATTAGTACTGAAATTCAGCCAGGACTGCTCATCTCACCAAAGATTAAAACTGAAGCAAAATTTGACTTTGTCACTACGTTAGCCTAAAATGCTGTCAACATCTTTTTCTTCATGCCAACCCTTCTCTCACCCCTTCAAACCTGTTCTCATTGCTGCAGTTTTTGCAGCTGCATATTCTGATCTTCAATATCAAAAGACACGGCATCTAGGTAGAAGCAGGTCCTCTCAACTCTCCTATATACTGGAGGGGACTTTTGACCTTTTCAGAGAAAAAAGAAACAGACTTTCCTACAGCCCTTTAAAAAAAATAAATGTGTACTGATACACAGGTTAGCCTGGGGTTGTCTTCTCCATCTGCTCTTTCAGGGCTGCATCTAGCTTGATTTGTCTTCCTCTTTCAATTGCTCCCAAAAAACTTCATAGCTCCCTGCAACACTGCACATGCACCAAGTGTGCCCACATCATGGCTGTCGTCTGCCAAGGTCACCTTCTGAGAGGGCTGGAGGTCGGCTGCTGTGTGCACACCCTGGCACACTGAGGGACACATGTACCTCAGTCTGTTCCCAGTTAATACAGGGGCAGTTCTCAATGCTGTGGCTTGCCTGCACTATGAATCCACTGCCAACATGGAAAGCAGCTACCAAATTTAGTGTTATTACTCACGGACAAAACTGCTCCTCATCCTCGTCGTCCATGACTCCGCTGATGTCCCAGGGAATGCAAGTGGTTTGCTTTTTCCCGCCACCAAAGTCCCTCTCCATGATGGCGACAGGAATAAATCACTGACCCTGCCCTTTCTGGGAGCAAGGAGTGCATGAAGCCGCTCTGCGCCTGCTGCCCCTCGGCTGGAAAAAGCTGGTGCAAGCTGGGCTTCCTCTGCCAAGGAGGGGGAAGGAAAATCACAGAGAGAAGGGAAGGGGGGAGAGTGGCACTGAGCGTGTGGAGCCCAATCACCTTGCATCATTTTATGAGTTGGAAACAAGATACCACTAAGAGATCATGTGCCCAAGCGATTTACAAATGCAATGGCTGCACAAGAAGCCGCATGAGGTTTTCTTTTCAGCAGAAGCAATGGCTTTTATTGATATTTTGTCTGACATCCAGGCTTAGAGATTGCCCATCACGTATAAGGGAGAGTGTTAAAGCACTTAAAAATATATTAAAACAGTTTTAAAACCCACATGGCTGGGGGATGGTTTTTCCTGCAACCACTTAGCAGAAGTGTAGGATTTCGCACTTTCAGTAGCAGACTGAAAACCTCTCCAAGGCAGTAAGCAGAGCCTTGGATCCCAAGCCTAACACTCATATTTGATAAGGAAAAAGCGCCTCTTTTTCTGAACCAGGCCAATTTACTACAGGGATAAGGAAGATGACACCATGAGCGTGGCTGTGTGTATCCACATCCCCCTCTCGAGTGAAAAATGAGGAAAACGGCAGCAGCCTTCAACTCGGTATTGAATCAAGCCTGAATACTAGCAGGGGAGTGAATAAAGCGCATACATACCTTTCCTTGTGTATCTCTGTCTGCAAGGGGCTAACCACATAATTCTCATAAAAAAAAAGGAGAGGGTTTTTGCTTACAGGAGAATAATGTGAACTCGCATTCCAAGTGTTTAAAGTCCACCTAAAGGGAACTTTAAATGTAGAATGATCAGAGGGAAAGAGAAAGCAGGCAGGTACTTAACCAGCAAGAAAAGGAAAGAAAGAGAGATGCTGAGCACAGGGCAGCAGGCTGAATGTCTCTCTGTCTCACCTCCAATTATAGAATACACAGGATGATTTAAATGGATATTGTAAATTCAGATTCAGAGTTTAAATAATTTATAGTTAGAATTTAAGTCCCTTGAACAGTCTATCCCCATGCTAGTTTAGCTTCTTTCATCTGCTTAATGTATTTCACACGTCTCCTCTAGCACAAACTGAATTTAAAGAGGCTAGAGATTTTCTTTGAGAAAACAAGATCGAATTTAGTGGAAAATGCAGGAAGCATTTTGCACAAAAATAAGGACTCTTGGTCAGAAGAAGCTCTTTTAAAAATCTGCAGTAAGCTCAGTACCTCCTGGTGCTAAAGACCACTCCATGGCATGAGGGACTTGCAGCTCTGAGCTATGCCCTGGTCCAAAAGGGGAAAACGTGCAAGATCCTTGAGCACAGCCTCATCACTCAGGCAAAGGTGCTGCTAGAGAAATCTGCAACATTGCAAGAAGAGCTTAGGCCTGGGCCAGGACAACTAGCCTACTCATGTACTCTGTGCCTAGTAAGGTAGGGCTACATGGCATCCTAGGTAGAAAAGGCAGAGTGAGGGGGGCAGTGCAGATAGGAAGGAGGCAGAGATGCCAGAAGGAGGAAAAGCATCGATCTCCTGGCCACAGTCTTGGGGTATCTAGAGAACCAGAGCCTGAGGAGATTTCATCAGTGCCCTGCTTGCTGCTTCTGCAAGGTAACCAGATCTTTCACCAGCTCACTGCAGTGCCTTTGAGGATACATACCCAGGAGTAAGGGGCTTCCTTCTGCACTCAGACCATGGCACAAATGACAGTGCTAGCCCAGCTGGGTATTGCTCACTTCTGCCTCTCCACCTCCTTTTGGCTGTCTCTTGGCATATATAAAAACTGTAAGCCTAGAAGTTGGACTTTCTATTCTAATTTGACCTCCATTTGGTACTGTAAGTCTATGACACATGGCTAAGGCTCCTAGGTGCAACCAGAGTGTAAATAGCAATGAAGAGCGTGAGCAGGGTCTGGACTGGGGCACTGCTGTCCTGCACCAGAGGTGTTTCAAATGCTCGGGAGTGATGGAGTACTGGATGACACAGCAGCTGCTGGACTGCTACAAATTACCTTGAAAGTAGTTCTTATTCTGAACCTCAAAACACAGTTGTGAATTCATGATGTAAAGTTACCTCTTCCTTGTATTTAGGTTCCCCTTTCCTAAGTTAGCTTGAGAGGTACCTAAGGTACTTCTGGCACTGAAGAAGATCTTGGACAGCATCATTTGAATCAGATAACATTTCAATTTGCCTCCCTAGCTGGACTGTGCTTGGTGTTCTCTCTTCCTCCCACATCTAAAATAAGGACACTGCAGTTGTTCCAACAATTCTCATACTGAAATTCCAAATGGCTGTGAGTGCGTTACAGAAAACACTTTCAGGGACTGTGGCTTTTCAATTATTTACGGCAATATTATACATCTAGATTTGCCTTAACATAAATAGTATCAAAGACAAGCAGAAAGAGAATAAAACATTCGAGCCTATTTTTGAGACACCTAACATGCCACGGAGTTCCACACCCGCCCTCTGAGATCTGTTCACTCCACTCACTGCTGCAGCAGAGGGTGCGCTGGTAATCCTGCCAGGGATGAGAGTTAACTCCCCCTGGAGCAGATCATACAGATTGCAACGTCCTTTGCAATTATTACTGAAAACACCAACTCCTCTGTTTGTTCCACCTAATGAAGACTCTGGGTGCATTTTACTTCATGCTTCATTTCTAGGCTGAAAATCCCAGCATGGCTGGCACCAGTGCAAATGTCTTTTGTCTCACTACGGCATAGATGAATTTGTAGGTGGTCAGTGGGAGACCAGATGGATTCTCAGAGCCCTGAGTGTGCCAGGCCCCCATTCCCAGTTAAGATACTCTACCAGAACTGCTACTGCTGCTTCGTTTTTCATGTATCCAAATCAGCAGTGAGTTGAGATTTAGGAGCACTTTGTTGCATAATATGCACGCAGCATTAGTATTCGAGGTCTGTAGCAGATGACTGGTGAGCCCCAGGGTCTGGACAATTTATCTGCTCTTGCCTACATGTATTACAAACTTAGGAAAGGCAAGAAGACACTGGGCCCTCCTAGAGTGTTGCTGGGACAGTCACCACTCACTCCTAAGGGCTCTGTGGCTTTGAACAACCTACTACACATAAGACTGCAACAGTGGGGAAGAAAACACCAAAATGTTCTTTCTCCTTTGAGACTTATTTTCTAAAAGTAAATGTCAATCCAGAAATATAATGATGCCTTTATTCTAGAAAGCCAGTTTATGCTGACACTTAAAGGAAATGCCTTATCTGCACAGGTCACCTCCTGGGATGGTTTTGCCCGCTTCAGGCATGGCCACAGTCCCCCACTAACCCTAACAGCATCAGAGCTGGCTTTGTTCCTCTCGCTATTACTACCCAGAAAAGCAGTGATCTCTTTCAGACAGTTTAGAAGAAGATATTCAGAAATGAAAGGAAGAAAATTTACCCTGCTTCATCTTAGACACCTGAAAATATCCCCTTGCTTACACATATGACTCTGTTGCAGTAGTGTTCATAATTTGGACATGATAATTAAGGAAAGTTAAACACAGCTCAGAGAGATGAACTCATATTCTTAATTTGACTTCCAAGAGTGATTCCATGGAAACTCATGGGACTGCTCATATAAACAGAGTTACACAGAGATGTGCAAGCTTTTGTGACAATGGATAGGTCTGTACCCCACTGAATTTTATAGACCTACCTCTTTTCTGATCAGCACTCTTTCTTTGGAAATTTCTTCTGCAGCCAGGTTTTGCAAGCAGGAACGTGATGTACAACAGAGTCACACCAGCAGGCTATGTGCGCTGATGATTCACATGCTACACAGCCACACAGCAAAGCATTGTACGCAAATCCCACTATCTCAAATCCAGTTGATAGCTAAAGAAAGAAGGGATAGTTAAAGGGAGGAAAAGGAGAAAGACAAACAGGACAGTTTGCCTGTTGTTGAGAGCCCTTACAAAACACATCAGAAAATACCTATTAATTCTTCCTTTTCCCATTGAAAAAGAAAAACATCCAACAAAGGCATTTTAGAAAGCTCCACCTGCCCTGAGCATGCTTTGGTACACTCTCCCCTTCCTAGAGCTTGTGAAAGTAAAAAGCCCTGAAGAATATCTAATAGCAGATTCTCTGTTGCTACACCACGCTCCTACTGAAAGCCTCTGCTGGCTGCAAACCCATCTAAGCAGTCCAGGTAGAATTACTGGGGAAAATTATATTCCCACCCTTTATGTAGCCCAACCCTACCCTTTCCTAGCCAGGAGGGAGCAGATAGATAGCATTTAGCATTGCTCACCATGCAGAGGTAGCTGGTCAGGCTTGGCTTCCATTTACAGACCTCACCTTCAAACTGATACCTATGAATAGACAATTCACTGGGTGCTCAGGTATATGTGCCATACATTCCTTTTCCCTGCTATTATATTCAATAAAAGCATAGAAGCCAGAGAGAGGTCTAATTTTCATCGAAGGTAGGGCACAAGTGAAAGACCAATATCAATAGAAGAAATCCAATGGGATATTGGCCTGATATCACTCATGAATCACAGGCAATACAGGTCTAAGTGCACTGGCCATATCAGCAATCATTTGCTTTCCGATGTTAAAGACATCCTTAAATGAGAGATGCAGGGCAGAGGGACGAAAGGGTGGAAGAAGTCATACAAGGCAATAAAGATTGCACATTTAATACTAGGAAACATTCAAGATCTTTAAGGTACTTTCCAATCCAAACAACTCTGATTCTATGATTCAAACACTAAGAAAAGGAGACAGAAACAAGTAAGAAGTACATCTGTAATGCAGGGAGGTTTCTTTTAATTTTAAGATTAGCATTTGTGCCTGCACTGCAGTCTTCAGAAGAGCAAAGCAGAAATTGTGTGAGTTACAGCATCCATTATCTTCTTTCTTATCTATGTCTTAATTATTTTGAGGAGAAAAACAAAGTTTGTGAATGAAAAAGGGAAACAAAAGGTGTAGTGTATCAGGTATATCAGAATAACTTTGTTAATTTTCATACTGTGTAACAAGGTAGAACAAAAACATAGAAACCTTATCTTTTCTCACAGATAAAGAAGAAAAGGCAGTGTCTTTGTAATTAGTCAAATCGGTTTTGCTCTGCTCCTTTCTAGAGCATAAATCAAATGAGGAATATTTCTAAAGCAATTATGTGCATGTAAGGCTTGTCAGAGGATGTTCAGGATCTTCTAGGTCACCATGAACTTTATAAGCTTTTCATTCACAGGTAGCATTCAAAAATACATTTTAATTGACATACAGAACTTTGAGAAGTTGTATTGTGTCTGACTTTTTAAGAGAGGGAAGATGAAATAGCTTTTTGTTTTTACATTAGATAGAACAGGATTTTTGAGATGCCACATGCTAGTGCTCAGCATAAGTCTGTGGTGTTCCCTCAGGAATCAGCAAAGGCACAACCTACAATTTGCAAGTTGAATGCAGGCCACCATGGAAGGGATGGGGGGAAGCTGTATGTGAAAGCAGCAGGGTGTTGTGTCTGTACGTAGGGATTCTCGGACACACAGTGCCTCCAGTACTTACAGGCTTCTCTGGATGTCACCCTTCCATTAGGTCCCTACTGACTGTGGGCATGTGGTTTTACTCCAAAAGAAGTGTCACCAGCTCAATAGCACATCCTAATGCTGATTCAGAGGACTCCCTTGCAGCTCGTACAGGCTCACAGTTCCAGCCCTTTTAACACAAACAGTATCAGAGAAGAGAAAACTGGTCACTACTTACTGAATTTTCTTTCTTTTAGTGTTTGAATCACCACGCTGGGATTGAGATTCCCCTAAGCTGGGCACTGTATGAAAGTTAAGAGGTAGTCAATAACCAGAAAAGACTGCAATCTAGATAGATGGGAGGTAGAAAGAGAAATAAGACAGGGAGAGACACAAACCATCCAAAGTCACACAAAAGCAAAGAACAAGTCAGTATCCTAGAGACAGAATTGGATTTTACTTTCTTATCAGAAACATACCTCATTGTTCAATCATTTATAGCACTTTACTTCCAACATGAAATGATATCTCCATAAAAGCAAATCAGTTCTCTCACTGGAAATACTTTCTGGATTCCTCATTATCTCTGGTAAGAGAAGCCTGATAAAGAAAAACCAGGAATCAAGGAGTAAATCATTAGTATTGTTGCTTTTATTATTAGCATAGCTGCACTTCAGCTCCCCATAAATTTTACATACAGCTGTAGTGAAGCTGAGCCTTTATTTGTTTCATGGAACTAGATGGGTAAAATTATATCAAGTCTCATTACTGCTTTTTAATCCTTCCCATCTTCGGAGGCTCGTTAGCTCAGAGAAAGAAAGAAAAAAACACCATTGACTTTTATCATTAAAACCCAACAATTGTCATTAAAAGAACAGCAGCACATCAGGCTTAACTTGTGAGTGTCACGTGTGAACTCAGCTTTGGAGCTGCCAGCACCCATGTGTGTTGGCGAACAGAAGCTGACAGTCCAAATTGTATTGGCAGCTCCGGGGACAGCCACTACCACCCTGTATTTCTGTGCCACTATGGCTCTTGTTAGTCCTTTGCGGGCTGCCCTTCTCTCAGGTTACAGGCTGGGGGAAAGAGCAGCACTAGGAACTTGCTTTTCACTTCTGCTAGAAGCACAGCTATCCGCCAAGTGGGCACTACCTGCATCTGTAATTTGGCTGTGCTGGTGGGGAGGAGGATTTCCTCAGAGATATCCCATCTTTTCTAAGCCCAAAAGAGAGAGAGAAAAACCACATGGACAGTGTGAGATGCCTCTGACTCCCCAGTAAAGTTGGTGGAAGAAGAATAAATGGAAATGAGAAATGAGGGACCTGAAGCAAGAGAGCATGCATGCCCTCCCAGCAGCTCAGTGCCCGGCTTGCTGCCATCCCCTGACCCACTGTATGCTGCAGACAGAGCAGAGCTCTTCCAGCCTGGGCTCAACCCACCTCTCTCAGAAGTGCCAAACTGAATTTAGATTTGAAGGATTGCTTGAAAACCTGAGCCTGCATATTTTGTAAACCTGTGGGCTTTTGCCAAGTCATTATCTCAGTAGATGGGCTTCTATTATATCTCTGAAAAATAAAGTTATTTGAGCTTCCTGGATGGTAACAAGACAGCAATAAGTGAGATTACACTATGATGCCCATTAACACACTGAATTTTATGTACCTGTTTGTCCCCCAGTCATAAATGTGACATTTTCCTCAGGAGTAGGCAGTTGTTTCAGTGTTTACCAGGCACTCACTTTTCACACAATACTGTATTTTGCTCCTGAGACAATAATTCTGTCACATATGCAAAGCTGGCTTCAAGTGAGAGAACAGGAGATTAATTCCTAAACAATAAAATTATTGTTTTCATAAAAGTGTCCCTGTGGAGGACAGATTTGGCTACCTTTGTTCATTTGGAGTAATCTTTTTCTCTTCTTAGTGGAAGGGTGAGTCAGGCTGCAGGAAGGTGGGTAGAATTTGGCAGGTGGAAAGCAGCTCTCCTTTCTCCTCTAAACCTTCCCCTCCTCCAAGCCAAAGAGAAATATCTGGAGCTGGAGTCCAAAACAAAGTTTTAGAAAGCTGGTTTTATCAGGCATTACAGGTTCTTTCAAAGCCCTTTGTTGGTTCGTGATGAAACGAGCTCAAAGATGAGATGAGCAGATCAAGTCAGTCTGATCAGAGAAGATATAAAGAAGAAGGTAATAAACACATTTCAGCTTCTAATTAATCTATCAAAAGCTCTGCTTCCTTATAGTCTAAAATAAAAGAGAGACTAATAAGGTTTTTTTCAAAGAATAGTTTTATGATTGTTGTACTTTTTCTTTTATTGACATTGATTTTTAACCTTTCCTTATAAAAACAGTTTTTTAAAAAAATCCTTTATGAAGGAACATCATTAAGCAGCTTTCTCTCCTTTTGTAACATCTACATGTGTGAATGGCAGACAAATTAGTACTGAAGTATTGAAGGAAACTCAGAACACATTGCCTCTGACAGTGCTAACAATCATTAGATGGAGGATACAATGGTTTAACCCACAATTTCCCAGACAGTTTCTCTCTTCCTGTATGCACCTTTCATTCCCATAGCACAGCAAGGAATTTTAAAGGCATAAACCCCATATTTCCCTCTGGACAAATTATACTAAGAACTGAATTTAAAAGGAGACCCGCCCAGACATTCTAGTTCTCCCCTTCCATCACCCATCACCTCGGGCAGAAAGCAGTGAGTGACCTCTGGCACAGACTGTTTGCACTTTCTGTTCCCTCTGCACACACAATATTTTGTTTCTGCAAGCAAGCAAGATTGCAGAACCAGCTTAGATAGGAGTGCTAAATGTTTTGACAGTGAGAAAAACCCAATAACGCAGCTTGTTCTCATATTGTTTGCATGAAAATTCAGAGATACACTGCTGGGGAGCACTGTTCAATTGGACTGTAAGATCACATTGCATCGTAGAAACAGCACAATCAATAAGCCCTACCTACAGTTGCTTAAAAATGGAAGTCATTTAGAAACAATAACAGCTGACAAACCCAATTTAAACCATCACTGTGCTAAAGGCCTTGTTACTACTTCGCATCCTGTGTCATAAACCTGCAGACATAGGGTGGACTTTTTTTGTCTCAGCTCTGTCAAAGCCGGTGAAAATGGGAACCACACGTTGTGCAAACCTGAGCACTACAGATTAAATATAAGGATTCAAAACACCGCAACTCTGTTTTCCAAACTTAACACCAGCAATAGTTACTGTCAGCTGCACAAAGAGAATGAATGTGAAATTTGTTGCCAAATCAAACTTGAGCCTTAATGTGTAAGCCCAGATTTTACAAAAAGGGTAGATGTTATTAAGAAGACAGCTAATCAATCAACTACCAAGACACTCAGCTTCTCACTGAATCTGGTGTCATTTGCAAAACATGTTGAGATCCTTGACTGGAATGAGATGCAATAGAAAGGCAAGGAATGATTGTGGGCAATCACACCCCGGTGATGAAGTGCCAAGGAAATGTCAATAGTAGTCAAACGGTAATTTTCCTGATTACAACATGTAACCTAGGCTGCCCGTTTCCTGGGGCTGATGCAGAGGTTTGGAACAACTGTTTCAGACAAGCAAGTTACAAGCCAGGTTAAAAAAAAAGCACATATTGAAGTCTAAGTGTATACCTTGGTAACGTCTTCAGTGGAACATAAGCACATCCTTAGTTTTATAAATGTGTTTAAGGACCCTCTTCCTGATGGGAACATGTTGTTAACGAGGCTTATTACAGTAATTTGTATTGGAGTTGTTTACAGGCCAGAGTCCCAGAGTGTTTGGCATAGTGCAAAAAGTAGAGTATCAGTTTCTCTGTTCTGTGAATTATACAATCAAAAGGAGAGAGAAACAACTGACTGGCAGAAAGATGGGAAGTGGAAGGAGAGGAAGCAGCAGGAACATACACAGTAATGTGACAGTAGGAAACGAGGTAAACAGTGGTCACGTACACAGAGAATGGCTTCGTCTCTTTCAACTTCAGATTTTACAGTGTAAATTTGTGTATCTGAGTTGGTTGCCCCAGACTCCCTACATCTGATCCATTTATCTGACTCACCAGTTTATGCTGAAGACAAATCATACCTCAGCCTACCTCTTTATCTCCAGGCACTGCAGTGGAGCCCAGAGTGACTAACTCAGATGCAGCCATTGTATAGAGCCACTGCCCATAAAAAGTAATAAAAGAGAAAAGAAAAGAAAATAATAAATAATAATAATGATGATGATGATGATGCCTCCCACAGAAACTTTAGCTGAAGGATGGACAACCACAGTGTGATATTAACAGAAAAAAATCTGGAACTTTAGCTGAGACAGAAGCAACCATGCCAGAGCAGATAGATATATTTGCACATCAGTACCATGGTGAAGGCAGCTACTCTTCAGAGTATAGCTACTATACTCTGAATTAATTAACTCAAAGAATGTCTGTGGAGGAAGACACAAGAGAAGGTTTACACCTGCAGATCTTTTACTGAATTTTCATTTACATATCATATATATAAAAGCTTTGCAATCCTTCAGGTACAAATTGATGCTGAAGCCTCAACTCTTTCTGTATTTATCCAATTCACTTGCAAGTTAGACATGAGCTCCTCAAAAACCCTGGAGCTTGGTCAGAGAAAATCTGTTCCTATGACATTGGCCTAAGCTCAATGTTTTCAGGGAACCCTTTGCCAGAGTCCTCTGCCATGTGTAAAACAGCCATTGAAGCAATATCATGTGGGTGAAGCCTGGTTATTCAGAAGGTCCCTAAATAAGGATTTTTCCCTTTCCTGCAGCAGGTTGCTTGGAAAGACTGGTGGGGAGATGCCAAACACACCCCACTCTGTGAAAGCACATGGGTCTTGCAGCTATACATTGAATGCTTCCTGACACACTGATGCTCATCCCTGAGCTTATCTGACCCCACTACAGGCTAGTGGATGGCTTTACTACATTCATGGTGTTATCCTAGGTGACAGATTTGATCTAGAGTATGTGGTACTGCTGAGCACATGACTACCAGCTGACTCCTTGTGTGTCTGGTGCCACTGAATTAGCACAAAAGCGTGAATACAATCCACATGCAAAAGCCACATTTTGTCTTATATTTAGCCAGTCAGGCGGCATACCTATCTCCTAACCATGTCCTCTCCTCCCTGCTCCAAACAGGTAGACCTTCTCACTTCTTGACACCATCTTGCCTGGATGAGGGTGTCCAGTCCTGGGAGAAAGCAGCCAGCATTATGATGGACTCTAGAGCAAAGCTGCCAGGAAACAGCAATGCTAGGGTGGATGCATGAAATCCACCATGAAAAGTGGAGCCAGGAGCACTCCCTCCTTTTGCTTATCCTCTGGGCTCTACTCATCCAAACAGGTGGTTCAGGAACAGAGTCTGCTTCTGCTAAGTACTGCAAAACAGAAAATAATAAAGATGGCCCTTAGATTTGAAAACTTACATGATGAAAGAGCAAATGGAAATGTAGACCAGATGCTGCCAGTGTGACAGTCTCACAGTCTCACTATGCTCGTTTCACAGTTTCCTTTGTGCCATTGGTCTACCAAGACATTTATGAAGAAGGCATTTGCTTTGCTATGAAAAATTAATTCCTCCCTGAAGTACACTGCAAATTATGTCACCCACTTTGTAAAAAAACTTTCAATATTCAGTATGCCATGCTACAAATAGATTTCTAAAACATCAACAATTTCTAAGTAATTGCCAACTGCATCCATGCAAATGAAATGCTAGCAGAAACAGCTAGCTCTATTGTTTTCTAGATGCGTTCATTGTTTTGGATAATGTTTTATAGTGCTGCAAAAGGGGTTTCATATTCATTAGCTGGCTCTTGTTTGTTGGAAGCAGTTGATTTACTAAATATCTTGCTTATTAGTGTGGAGGCATAGAACAGAAGGCAATACCTCATGATTGCATTTTAATAAACAACATTGAATACTTGATTTTTAGTAAGTAGCTGGCAGGAGTTAGGGTACCAGGTTTTTTTTGTGAAATGATTCAGCTGATGGAATCTGATGTTTCCTTTAAGCTGACCGTGTCCTTTTCTGTCATCTCCTGTCACACAGTTCTGCCAGCCATTCAGGCCAAGAATCTTGCTTGTGATAGATATAGATTGCCCCTATAGATTAAATAGTTGAGATCCCAACAGATAGCAACACCCATTACTGACTCATTTTGCAACCTTGAGCTAATCATGCCATCTATTCTTGGTAAAAAGCATGTGAAATTGATTCTGCCATAGTTTAACCCCAGCAGGAAGCTCAGCCCCACACAGCCACTCACTCACTCCCCCAACCAGTGGGACAAGGAAGAGAACCAGAAGGGTAAATGTGCAAAACCTCATGTTGAGATAAAGACAGTTTAATGGGTAGAGCAAAAGCCACACACACAAGCAAAGAAAGTAAGGAATTTATTCACTATTTCCCATCAGCAGGCAGGTGCTCAGTCATCTTCAGGAAAGCAGGGCTCCATCATGGGAAAGGTTACTTGGGAAGACAAATGCCATCATTCCAAATGTCATCTCCTTCCTCCTTCCCCCAGCTTTATATGCTGAGCATGATGCCATATTGAATGGAATATCCCTTTGGTCAGTTGGGGTCAGCTGTCCTGGCTATGTCCCCTCCCAACTCCTTATGCACCTCCAGCCTGCTCACTGGTGGGGTTGGGAGCAGAAAAGGCCTTGGGTCCGTGTAAGCACTGCTCAGCAATCATTAGGACACTGTTTTAAAACACAAATCCAAAACACAAACCCATACAAGCTCCTATGAAGACAATTAGCTCTATCCCAAACACACCCCGCATAGATTCATTGTGTGCATGTACTGCATTTTGAAGAAGTAATAATTGGATATGTGTCACCTTTTACCACAGGGCAGCAGTTTGGACAGGAATCAGCTATTTCAAAACCTGACCAGTGTGAGGTTCAGCATCTTTGGATATCTCTAATAAATCTTACCTCACATGGAGGCTTTGAGCATACATTAAAAAAAAAAAAAAAAGTGTTATTTATGAGAAAATTAACAAGAATTCATTTTGAAGATATCAAGAAACATGTCTGTTGGAAGTAGAACACTGATAATTATAGTTAACGCTATTTTTCATTCATCAATATAAATCCATCAAATTACCAGCTGTTGTTTTACTTCATCTCTCTTCTTTCTTCTTAGAATAAATCCTACTTCTCATATTGGAGATATATACTACATATATATGTATGTTATTCCATCCCCACCTTAATAGCCCTGCTGGATTTCAGCGTGCCCAGGATTTTGCCCCAGGATGTGTTTGTACATCTGTGTATGAGGCAGAAGGCATAGAGAAGGGATTATTTTTCACTCTTGACAGCATGAGGGATTTGAGCACCAATGTTAGGCACACTGAATCTCCTCGCCAAAGTGAAATGAAATCTGCTTTCAAGAAGCAGTGGCATGGCAGAAACTGTCTCAAATGCAAGCTTGAGAATATCACTAAAGTCACGCAATAAAAGGTGCCAAACAAAAAGTAACTGCACTTTCTCCAATTAGTCCAACCATAGATCAGAGAAACTCAGTTACATTCAACCTGAGACTTTAATCACTAACCTTTTAGAAATCCATTTTTCCCACATATCAAAAATGAAACAGCACAAAACACAGGCTTATTTGCAGTTCTTGTCATTATGCTTCTTAAATAGGCAATGGATTTTAGGGGAGAATGAAACATGAGAAACGTGAAATGCAATTTGAATGCGAGAGGATGCTTTCCACGTGCAGCCAGGCTGATCCAGATCTCCAGGGAGTCCCTAATTTGCAGACCACTGGGACAACAGAAGGGCTGTACTGACCCCACAGGCTTTGCAGTTCACAACCTAAACGTCCAAATTACGTTCAGGATTTTCTGAAATCTGAATCAGTTCAATCTAGAAATTATTTCACTGCAGTAAGCAATATCAATTATGTTCTACCCACACTTACTTTTTGTTTCAATATGCTTCATTTAATCTCAAATGAAAAGGATCATTTCAAAAAAAAAGGATAATTTTTTTCTTAAGGGAAAAGATTGCTGAGATTTCAACCCTGTTGTGATTTTGTAATGCCAAGCATTCCTGGATTATGCCAACTGTTGTTCTACTTTGTTAACCATTACCTTAGTGCATGGAGAACAGGAAATTAAAAGAATTGGTAAGTTTTCCTTATTCAATCTGGACAAAGCATTAGAAAATACCCTTCTGTAAAAGAAAATGTAATGGGTTATTCACACGTTATTCACGGTGTACTTGGGAAACAAGTACTCATAGTTTTCCAATAAGTCTTTTAATCTGAAAGTGACCATATGGTCTATTTGCAGGCATAAACAAAAGAAACACACACACAAAAACTGATCAAACAATATAGTCAACCCACGTGGCACCCTACTCTAACTGAAGACATCCCCAGATATGCCTGCATGGTTTTCCAGGGAGAACTCAAAGCGTAAAAGGTAACTAGGCCAAGAAACTGTCTTGGCAGCCCTAATCCTGTCTCCAGATAAAAATCAATTGCTAGATGAACTGTAGCAATCCAAAGATATCCATTCTGCCCAGATTGCTAGACACCAGGCAAGCATCCCATCCAAAAATTCCTCTCCCCTGATAGCAGGAACATGTTCCAAGGATCTTTCCGAAGGATGAAGCATGAAAGCTGCGTGACTAATCTCAGTAGCATCTACTGCTGTGGAAGCCGTTGGTCCAGAATAATCCACAGTAAGCCTTGGCACACCGATCAGGTCACCACAAGGTGCCAACATCCACGGCAGTTCTCCCCACAGCATCCCACCAAACGGGTGCTTGCAAATTTTGAGTAACACGCTGTTCTTTCCTCCAAAACTCTGCACGCTCCCAGCCTATTTGTATGTTTTTGATGCACACGTATTTTGTTCTGAAGGCTGTGATTATTAAATGCTGGTGTTTGCTACTATTTTTCTCTCCAGAGGATGGGTGAGAAGCAGAAATTACATTGCTATATTAACACAGAATCAGGAGAAGGAAGTTACAATGGGCTCCCCAAAAGACAGATGATTCATGTATTTCATAAAAATTGTACCATAAGTGTTAGCTATCATTCTCAGATAAAATTGTTGTTGTAGGCATTGTTACACATTTATCTGAATTGAAGCTTTACACTTCTGCACACTCTGCAGATCTCAACCCTGCTATGACGGAGCTACGGTAGCAGTGTATTATAGTGTCAAATCAATTTACATTTTATATTTTTAAGTAAAGAAGGTCAGACAAAATGCAGTCAAGGAAGGAAGAACTGCTATCAATCTGCTGCTACACTTACGTAGCAGCTTAATTCTTCTACTTTTTTTTTTTTTGAGAACGGTTCCAGACTTCCTGCAGAAGTGTGATGTTCTGGAAGGCAAGTTGTGATTTTAAGAATCTCTATTTTCAAATGTCCATGCTGATAGCTTTTACATAGGGCTGACGATGTTCATAAAAAGGGTATTCAGCACTTCTGACAAATGGGCCAGTTCAGGTCTCTCATTTAGATACCCTCAAGCAAAACCACGAAGAATCTCTTGTTGCTCTTAATTTACAAAGTTTTGTAAATTAATTAGGAAAAAACTTTTCACATACTAAAGCAAAATATTTTACGCCGCAAAGTAAGTGCCATTTTCCTGTTTTTCATTAAAATCAAAACATTAAAGATACTTTTATTGTTTCTAGAAATTAAGTTATTAAATAATAGCAGTAAAAATATATGTTATTCTTGTCAACCTATAAAGGCTGGAATAAAAGATTTGTCTTTTATTATGCAATTATTTATTTATACTCAAAGAAACATTACTATTCTTTTTACTCTACTGCTTTTCTGGCTCTACAATAGCTTCTCAATCAAAGAGTATGTTTCCACTTGGTCTTCAGGGGCTTTGGGGCTGTCTTATCTTCTTATTGCAACGAGTACATTCTATCACTTACCCACCTTCCTTGTGAGCAAGGTTGGTTTCTCGTGACTCTAAGGGGTCCTTTGCCCACGTTAAGAGTAGCGGCACCATTGTCGGCATTTGTGTGCCCAAGACTACTTGGCAACTGCAGGAAGTTTGTTTATTCTGTAAACAGAAGGGAATCTGCTGGGAAATGGATATGATGCAAGTTGTAAAATGATCATTGTCACAAACCTGAGCTGACCCTGCTGGCAGCCTTTCACATTTAATATTTTCAGCTGCAATTAGTGAACCATTTTCCACTGCTCTTGCTTGAAGATGCCAGTGAACATAACCGCATAACCTGCCTGTCCACCAGAAATTAGCTTGCTTCTGTTGATTCTTCTTTTCTCTCCCAAAGGCCCTTATGGATTTCTGCTTCTTCTCCAGCCCTTATGTTCTTTGGTAGCTTAAGACTGAGCTTCCTCAACATCTCCCAAGCTCTAAAGGCAAAACTAAGCTTCTACAACTGCCACTATTAAGAAAGAAGTGGCTGGAAATTTTCACAAGCTCCACTGACAGTTCAACTACTCAAGTATTCACATTGCCAAAATTTGTGTTTCTCCCCACTGCTGCATTGTCCAACTTCAATTTCAGTCTGTGTTAGCGACCTAATTGTAAGAAGACCTGGGTTTGGTGGTTGTTGTTTTGTGGTTTGGGGGTTTTGGGTGGGTCTGGCTTTGATGGTTGGTTCAGGAAGGGAGAGGGAGGGATGTTTGTTGCTGTTTTGGTTTTTTTGCTTAGAATCAAAACAGATACAGAGATTGATAAAAAATCTCGAAGTCATAAAACCCTACAAAATTCCGAACAAATTCAGAATCCCACCAAAACCAAAACCTTAATTTCTTGCTTAATTAAGAATTTAATTGTAGAGCATGGATTGTGGAAATGTGGCAAAGAATTCAGAAGAGCCTACAAAACATAACAAAAAAACACATCTTCTCCTAAAAATCAAAAGGTAGCATCCTAATTTAACAGTGCAGTAGCATTTTAGCTTTTATTTTCCTGTCGTATGTTATCTGAGGTGCAGGAAAAGTAGAAATATAAGGTGGAATGACAACAAGACGCAAAAGGCATACGAAGTTATGTATGTATGTCTAAAACAAAGAGCTTCACTTGCCTTGAGACATGTCAGAGTGCATACACTAACTTCTGTTTACTTGCAAGTCTTTCTGGCAGCTAAGTTAAACTTGAGCTGATGTTTCATTTCACTTTGCATAAAAACGAGGATGCCAAGACAATATTCAAGGCAAGCAAAGGGGTAAACCCAGAGATATTGAAACAAAAGTACTGCTTAGGCATCTATCTCTCTGTAGCAATCACAGAAGAAAAAAAATTAAATAAGAATAAAACCAAAACCTCACTACACAAACCAACAAATTGCGTAGTATCAAACACTTCTTCAGTGAGAGGAAGGGCACTCTCAAACCTTACTTAAAGAAAAGGCAAAGTGGGCATTGAATAGTTGCTCCGTCTTTCTCTTCAAGTTGTAGTTTTCATTTATTCTGAGACTTTTTACTGAAAAGGCCAATCAATTCCCATTTTTCAAATCAATATTGTTCTTGCCCTCAATATCTTGTGCTGATTAAGCACTTTTAGGAATGACTTTCTATGTTTATCTTTTTGTTCTGCATTTATTATTATTGGAAAAAGGAACTCTGTAATTGCCATTACGGCTTTTTTTGCCCCACAGCATTCTTTGTAATAAAAAAACATTGGAAAGTAGTTTACTTCAGCAATGATGACCCTGTCTGATGCCCTGGACATTCTGCTGTATTTTGAAAAGAAAGCCTTTAAAGACCAAGCCCACCAGGGCCAATCTGCTGGTTCTTCTGGCCAGATTTCCACAACTCACTCTAATAAGGCAATATTTATGATATTTTGCATGCAGCTGCAGTCTCCCAGCTGGAGTATCATTGAAAGAAGCACAGACAGTGATTCCTGCCACATTTAAATTACCGGCAATGTTGGATTACTCATCCTTTGCAATCTTTGAACTTGTTTTACATTAAACCAAACAAACCTCCCCAGGAAAGAGCACACAAAATTGTACTTGTATCATTATTTTAGGAACATTTCTCTGGTGACATTCTAGATAGCTCTACCTTACTTAGCTGAGTTGCTCAATGTATTTATGATACTCAGCAAGTTTTATAAGCCATAAATATAGCACTTAATACTGAAAATAAAGCTTGAAAATACTTGAGCTTAGAAACAAACATACTCTCATTTCTAAAGATAAAATTACTTCTTTCATTTATCTGATACTCCTTAGACACCTTGCCTTTGGAATTCAAAACCAGAAATATCAAACTACCTTATGCACAGGAAGTTTCAGCAGGGCTGGAGATCATTGAGCAGGTAAAACAAAGAGATTGTCTGAAATTTCTAGACCAAAGAGAAATGTTTTTGTGAACCTGAGCTTTCAGACACTGACACAGCATGAAGCATTTTGAAGTTTTCACTCGCTCCCAAGCATCACCCATAGAAAACGCAAAGCCATTACTGTCTGATAGAGCTTCTGCAGTGCGAAGAACTATCATTCCTCAGCCCAGCTGACTCCACACTTGCTCTTAGCTCGCAGCAGGAATGAGGTAAGAAATGGTAGGCTGTGTTTCAGTGAATGAGGCTTAACAAGAGAAAATGGAAGATCAATAATTTATGGAGCAGAAAAGGGTGGTAATTAACAAACATAATAATTATCACCATCTAGCTATTTTGACAGGACATCTGGGACTGTGCTTAATCCAAAAGAGAAAAGCTAAAGGTATGTTGCAAAGCCTTCATGCTGCTGGAACTCAACACTGAAGCTGAAGACCGCATATTCATCTTACATTTTCTTCTACAAACTATTAATATTTCCATTCTGATAACTTTACACACTTCGCAAAAGGTCCAGGCAAGATAGATACTCAGAAAAGGAGATATGTTTTCTGAAACAAGAGAAGTATACATTTCTATGTCAGAGTGCTTACAGTTGTAACTCTAAAAATATAGACAGCTTTTATACTGAGATCAATTAAAATAGCAAGGCACTTAGACTGAAAGGCAGTGACTTCATAAAAACCAAAAAGCCCTATAAGAACACTATCCGGTAGTTATGGTAAGATGATAGCGTTGGCATGAATGCATCATCTAAAAATGTGATGCAGTACATCTCTAAATAATATAAATCAACTGAGATTTACTGTGGGTTCACCACTGCTCACTACTCCCAGTGCTATTTTATAAGCAGCAGCCAATAAATTTAGAAAACTTTTTAGGAAGCATGAAATACATTTGAAGTTCCAGTAAAATAATTGGAGCCTTCTAGGGTTTGCTTAATTCTGCAATACACTTAACCCCTAACTCAGTGATTTAAAACTCAGGTTAAATATACGAAGAAAACCTGTCATTTCATCTGAGATAAATAAGGTTTTTTTCAGAGTAAGCACTTGAATTAATTTTTTTCATATTGGAAAACTCCTATATGTTATGAAATTATGTCACCCTGCCAAGTTAAAATGCTTTAACTAAATTTAAAGCAGACAGACTTACTACAATCACCAGAGAAAAACAAAATATGAAAAATGAAGCTACAATAAAGAAATCTTCCTTGAGTCATTTTTTGTAACTGGTGATCTTGAAGTCTGTTAACAGCTGTAGACCCAAAAATCATGTGAAATCATTCAGGCTGACAGATAGAGAGGTTCTTTATCACTAGAGGTAAAACTAATTTCAGCAGATCAGCCATTATACTGAAAAACTATACTGCCAACAACGAGTCAGTAGTCAAACTCCTTCTATGACATATTAGAGAATTAAGTTCTAGAATTATAGCTATTATAGTTAATTATATTTCACAGTGTACAACAAAACATTCATGAGGGGTTTGAAGAAACAAAGTTCATCATGCAGCAGTTCATGCTATGCAGAACCAACCCTCACTGAGTACATACACAAAGTCTGCGTTTATAATTTGCTAAAACACTGCGATTAACTGGTACATTAGAGCAGCCAGTTTCAGAAAAACTACAAAAGATCAATATTCATAACCTCTCCTCAAAAATGGAGGGTGATGGCTAAGAGAAGGATTATTGGGCCACATCCATCCTACCAGCCCCACTTCTCTGCTCTTCTGCAACCGATGTTCCTTCCAGGCCATCAGAAGAGGTGCGCACAGGCGTGCATCCCACATGCAATACAGCATGGTCCACACAGCACCCAGTAGACATGTGTTTTTAGGAGGAAAATAAAAAAGAATTTTCATTGGAAAAAGTAGCATCTCTGGAAAGGGTGAACTTTTCATCCCACCCTATGGATGTCCCATTGCTATGAGGAAAAGAAGAAGTCAAGATGCAAGTATAGAGAGGTTTGCTATCCTTACCTCCCTTCTGTTACTGTATTACCTGAATAATTTGCTGATTTTTAACTTCTCTTCTACACCATTGTCTGCGCTATAAGTCAGAGGCCCAAGGGATACATGTGTTAAGGGATTCAGGTAGTGCAGCAGCAAAATTTGCCTTGTCAGTGCCTGGGTGCCAAGTGCCACCTCTGTCAGACAGTGAGGCAGACCAACAGCCCGGGCACAAGAGACCAAGTTTGCAACAGGCAGAGCTGGGAGCAGGGAGGCACCCAGGTTCACCAAGAGATGGTGCAGAGAAGCACCCATCTGACAGCCCACCCTTCGCATGACCACACCTGCCTGAGTCATGGTTCAAGCTGCACCAGAGAAGGTTTAGACTGGATGTTAGGAAAAATTTCTTCACCAAAAGTGTTGTCAAGCATTGGAACAGGCTACGAGGAAGTGCTGGAGTCACCATCTCTATAGGCATTTACAAGATGTGCAAGTATGGCATACAGTGACATGGTTTAGTGGTGGACTTGGCAGTGTTAGGTTTAGTTGGACTTGATCTTAAGGCTCTTTTCCAATTTGAACAATTCTATGATTAGCATCAGGTTGGGATTTCTAGCCTGGGGGCCTCTCCTGCATTGCAGCTGCACATTGTATTGGGCCCTGTGTAGCACAGAGAAAAGTCATTACCTGTGTGACAGGGAAGCAGAAGGCTTCCATTTTAACCAAATTATTTTCTATAGACCTCACCTGCTATACCAACCACCCTGCTGCAGCTTTTACAGTCAGGATGTTCCTCTCCCCTCCTGTTCCAGGAGCAAAAACTAATTGAAGATTCAGTGGACTAGAGACAAGCTGCCTAATCCTTTAACCAGTGATGGGGAAACTCGATAAGAAGTATAGAGGCTTGGTTTCTAACTGCTGCTCCAACAGCTGTTAGCATGCAAAGAAACAAAATATTAAATACTCAGTGTATATAACTACTAAAATCTGTGTATCTAAAGGTTTAGCTTAGGGAGTGGGGAGTAAGAATCAAAATTGGGAGTTTAAGATGCAAATTATTCTTTCCTGTTTAGGGAACCTCAATCCTTTATGAACTTAGGTCAATAATGAGTATGACTGGATTGAACTTCAGCCATAGGTTCTCCAGACTGAGCCACCAGATTTGCCTTCCCTCCACCAGCCACTCCTGCTGCCCTGCAGGTAACAGCGGTTCATATGCAAAGGCATATTAATTCTTCCAACAATACTGTTTTGATTACATGTCAGTTAAAACAAAAACAAACCTTTCCTAATAAACTATCCAAATTCATATGGCAGCAATAGTGGTTGCCCATAGCTTTAGACATGATCTTGCAGTGATGTGCACACCCTTACCTCATGGTGAGGTCTTGGTAGGATGACAATAATCAGAGATCATGAGCAGCTTCATTTTGCAGCCGGGTTTCCCTTGTATTCCCACTAAAATATTTTCCAAGTTTCCAATACATGCATCTGCCTTTCCAGATTCATTGGTTTATTATTTAATTTTTCAGGGATCCATGAAAATAGAAGCACACGAAACCTTGACAATATGTCTAAAAAGCAAAGTCCACATTATTCAGTTGGTGCAGGAAACAAAGATTTATAGAAAAGCAAATCAAAAAATAATATCTGAATCACTGCCTCAGTTTTTTCCATCACTGTTTTGGATTTTTTCAGTGTTCACAGAAACTCCAGCATTTTGCTGAAGCCTCATCTCTTTCTGTCCCTGCAGCCAAGTTACATCTGTCCTTCTCTGATAACCAAAGAAAGGCTGCTTGTAAAAAAAAAACTTTTCCTTTTTATAAGTATTGCTCCTCTTCTTCAGGCAGTGATGTCCTTCACTTGCCAGAAATAAGTTTGATCATCTATATCTTGGCTACCTGCTCATCTGACAGAGTATTATTTGCTTTGTCCTTTCCCAAGGATAACAAACTCATACAGGTTCCTAACCCTCTGCTACATACAACAGCTTTTCCAACCAATCCTAGGTATGCCAAATCAAAACAAGGAGGTTATGTTGTGCACAGGGAAGCAAACAACAGATGCTGGCGGATAAAGATATATTTAGCCGGGTACCAACCTGTCACATCACTGAGAGTTGCAAAGTCAACAAGTTTCACAAGCACACTGATTTTGTTAAAGGTTTTGGTAAAGGGGAGTCTCCCACCACTAACAAAACAAAACGCCAGCCAAACCTTGTACTTTTAAACCACAGGCACTGACAAAACTTGGGAAAAACAGATTCAAAAACTTTTGCTTTCATTCAAAAAGTGACCGAAAACAAAATCCTGAAGCCCCTCTGCAGTGAAAGAAAATGGTTACGGACACCCCTCCCTCAGGCACAGAGTGCACCAGGCCAAAGACTGCTGTTAAAAAACAATTTAAACTATTCGACCTGCATACACAGTGTGAGGCACGGTTATGTAAGACTGTCCGTGTCTCCTGATGAAATCTGTGACCATGGGTTTCTGCGAACACATTTGCATTTTTAACGTTCTCTTAATCCACAAAAGAACCTTACATGTATCAAAGTTACATCTTGTCCTTGAATGCTCCTTTTTTCCCCTCTAAACTGCTTAGTTTATTTGGCGGTTTATCTGTTGCCTCCGCTTTCTCTGCAGCCTCTTGATACCATCTGTGCACTTGATTGGTGTGTAAGTTTTCTTCTGTAATTATTTTAGGTCATTTACAGAGAAGTGAATATTAGGCTCCACACTAATTCCCAGCAAACTCCACTTTGCTATTTGACCATTCATAATTGCTTTGGCTTCTGATTTTTCAGGCAGTTTTGTATTAAAACCTCAATTTATCCCTGTGGTTTTTTAAAATTGGATTCCTTTTGTGGAATGCCTCAAATTACTGCAGAAAGTTTCTTCCTTTACCTAGTGAAAGTACAAATGAATCAAAGGAAGGAATGAAGTTTGTTGGGCTTCTCTTCAACCCATATGGCCTGCAGCAGCACATCTAGTTATATATGACTGCTTACACCATGATTACTTTCGTACTTAACTCTAATGGCACTATAGATACTGTACAGCTCTGTTGTCCCATATGCAGGCTCATTTCCTCATGCACAGTGCCAACTCACACACTGAGTTGAGGTATTTCTAGTCTTTTATTCTAGTTTGAGCAAAACAGGGAGCAAGGTGGTCACCCACAAATGGCTGGCACACCAACTGTCAAAACTTTACACATTTTAGCAAGCAAAGACATCAGCCTTCATTGGTGACAAGTTACAGAACTCTTTCATTACTTAGTACCGAGTTTCCTACGTGTTAAGGAACTCTTACTTCTTATGTTAGTTGGTCCACATGCTCAATCTCTACTTCTCTTTGGGTCATAGAATGGTTAGGGCTCGAAAGGACCTTAAAGCTCATCTTAGTCCAACCTCCTGGAATGGGCAGGGACACCTCCGACTAGATCAGGCTGCTCAAAGACCCATCCAACCTGGCCTTGAACACTGCCAGGGATATGGCAGCCACAGCTTCCTTGTGCCAGTGCCTCACCACCATCACAGGGAAGAATTTCTTCCTTTTAGCAAACCTAAATCCTAAAGTCTGGGAGCTTCTCGAGCTGGTGGTCAACGAGTGGTGGTCATGATCTCCAGAATTACCTTTCCCCCAGCTAGTGCTTAGTTTTGCTGCCAATCAGCTCCTCCATCCTGTGGCAGTATTTCCTTCTTGGAGCTCCTCCTTTAAACAAAGGGTTTGCTGGTGCTTGACAGAGCACTTAGCAGAGCATATGAAAATGCTTATTACCTGAACTATTTATAGTAACTATTAATTGTTCTTAAAAATAAGCTACTAACAATGTATTGGATTTTATTAAGCATTTGATGTCAGTTCTATACATAGCATATGTCCTGGTTTAGCAGTAGCAGTCATTTTTTCTACTGGTGCAGTGCTGTGTTTCGACTTTCGGCCTGGGAAAAATACTGATAAAGCCGATGTTTTCGGTTGCTGGTCAGAATGTTTACCCTGACCAAGGACTTTGTGAGTCTCATGCTCTGCCAGGGAGGAGGAGAAGCCGGGAGGAAGCAGGGACAGGACACCTGACCCAAACTAGCCAAAGAGGTATTCCATACCACAGCACGTCATGCCCAGGATGTAGAACTGAGAGTTCCCGGAAGGGCTGGATCATGGCAGGGTGGGGGTGAGGTACCGGTTGGTGAGCGGTTGTATTCTCTTGCTTGTTATTTCCTTTATCATTATTACTATTAGTGGTAGCAGTAGTGATTTGTGTTATACCTTAGTTATTAAACTGTTCTTATCTCAACCCGTGGGAGCTGCATCCTTTTGATTCTCCTCCCCGTCCCTCCAGAAGCGGAGGGAAGAAAGGTTGGGGGGGGAAGTGGACTTCGTGGTTCTGATTTACGGCCTGGGCTTAAACCACGACAGTTCTTTTTGGCGCCCAACGTGGGGCAGGAAGGGTTGAGATAACAACAGATCTGACCAAGGCACAATGCTGATTTATGGGCTCTCAAAGTTGTTCTTTTTGATGTCACAGTTTCTGTATGTCGTTGCTTACTTAGAGCCGGCATTTGCTGTGTCAGTGTTTATCAAGTGTGGGCCTGGGGCTAAGGTTCTTGTTTCATTGTACTTTATGGTAATGGCTTGCGATACGGGGGGGCTCCGGCAGCAGGGCGGGATGGACGTGGCTGTGGACTTGTACCTGGCCGTCCCGCTGCTCTTCACCGTCCTGGCCCTCGTCCTCTCCTCCGTCCTCGTGAGGCTGATGGGAGCTGAGGGGGAGCGGCCCCGGGAGCCGGCGGCGGCCGAAGCGGCCCGGGAGAGCGGCGCCGGGGACCAAGCGGCGGCGGGAGCGGGGCCGGAGGCTGGGAAGGAGGCGGCTGCCGAGGAGGGGAAGGAGGCGGCTGCCGAGCAGCGGGAGGAGGCGGCGGAGGAGCCGAGCCCCACGGCCGAGCCCAGCCCCGCGGCGGCCGAGAGCATTCCCCAGCAGCCTCCTGCCGAGCCCCGTGAGCCTGAGCCGCAGGAGGACGCAGGAGACCACGCAGCATTTCCCAGCAAGGCAGAGGAGGAAGATCTGGACTCGGAAAAAGAGAAGCTGGTGGTGAGAGAGCCTTCAAGCACAACAGCTACACCAGCCCCAGTGACAAGTACAGTAGCATCATTTGAGAGTTCTGAAGGTTTTGAATGGCCTTTGGGTACCCTTGGAACCTGCCTGCTGATTGTGATGGGGATCACCATGTTGGCACATACACAGAGTGTGTTCTACCCACGACCATTTTGTCTGATCCCGAGAGTTAAGCAGAGTCAGGTTTGGGTCTTGTCTGGGTTTAGACAATACAGGGGGACCGAGAGGTTTTCCCCAAGGCTGGACAGCCATGAGTGTCATGGTGTGTGGGACAGCATGGGCGAGTATCTAATCCACTGGGCCCCTCCAGTGCTTTGGAAGCGTCGGAGATGGAAGGCAGCTGTGTGGAGTCCCCAACGACAAGTTGCAGAGACTGCTGCAGGGGAGGGTGAATTATTTTGAGCCTGATGGGCCCATGACACTTCAGGCCATCAGGGCAGAGATGCAACATAGAGATGGACTCATGATCGAGGGGTGGACTTTGCAATGGGCCTCTCCTGCTCTGAAAGACTGTTACAAGTGATGGTATATTGAAAATGTGGGATCTGAGCATGACATGAATGGTATGGAATAAGGGGTGGATACTGTCCTGGTTTAGCAGTAGCAGTCATTTTTTCTACTGGTGCAGTACTGTGTTTTGACTTTCGACCTGGGAATAATACTGATAAAGCCGATGTTTTCAGTTGTGGGTCAGAATGTTTACCCTGACCAAGGACTTTGTGAGTCTCATGCTCTGCCAGGGAGGAGGAGAAGCCGGGAGGAAGCAGGGACAGGACACCTGACCCAAACTAGCCAAAGAAGTATTCCATACCACAGCACGTCATGCCCAGGATGTAGAACTGAGAGTTCCCGGAAGGGCTGGATCATGGCAGGGTGGGGGTGAGGTACCGGTCGGTGAGCGGTTGTATTCTCTTGCTTGTTATTTCCTTTATCATTATTACTATTAGTGGTAGCAGTAGTGATTTGTGTTATACCTTAGTTATTAAACTGTTCTTATCTCAACCCGTGGGAGCTGCATCCTTTTGATTCTCCTCCCCGTCCCTCCAGAAGCGGAGGGAAGAAAGGTGGGGGGGGGAAGTGGACTTCGTGGTTCTGATTTACGGCCTGGGCTTAAACCACGACAGCATATTTCTATACATCATGTATGGAAGTTGGGATATATGAGTTGTCCACAGCATAACAAAATTTTACTTTTAACTCACTGCAATGACAGTTGCTTACTCTTGCATATTTGAAGATACAGATTTTTGCTATCAGAGCAGGACCTGAAGTTCCTGTTCCTTATCTCTTCTTCTGCCAGGTAAACTGGAAAGAGAACTAGTTCAATATTTACGTTCCCTTATAAAAGCCGTCTGGATAGAAGAGTTCAATAATGAGGGTAACTTCTTGCTCTTCTAGAATAAAAAAATATCTCCTTCAGTGTTTCCAGGCAAACATTAAGCAATAATTAAACACCACATAAAGAAGTCTAACACTGGTCACATACATCTTTTTCCTCTCTTAAAATAGCACACCTTCCACCCTGAAGCAGAGAGCATAGAAAATGCTTGATAACCAGCTCAACTGGACCATTCCTTGCTGTTCATATGATCTTGTGACTTGTCCAGTGTCACCATGAGATGACACTGCAGAAACTCCTTCACTAGGACTAGCTGATGACCACTGCTAACCCCAGCACTCAGAGCTGGGCAGTGTGCACATCTCCCCATCCTTACAGGCAGCTGTACTTAACAATTTTCAAGCTATTTATCAGACGCAAGGGTGCTGACTTCACTTAGCTCTAGCACACTTCAGCTAGAACACAATAAATGTTACAAGATGACTGGAAAAATACTTGATGCAACCCAGCATTCAAGGAAATGGTGTTGTCAAACTAAGGGAGAGAAAAGTTTTTTTATAATGTTTGGACTGAATTGCCTCTTGTGCTTTCATGTCTGCCACTCATAGCTCCACAAGACTCGTCAAATTCGTTTTTCTAAGAGGAAGACGTGAATTTTCTGCCTATTTTGCTCTGAGGTGAAATCAAGGAAAAGGGAGAAAGGGAGGTATCTGCAGGAGCCTTCTGTAATCTTTCCATACGTTAAATATTTCTCCCTCTGCTCTTGGACAGCATAATTAAGTACTCATTTAGAGTTTTAGTCTTTAATCATGGCTTTCATAACAAAATCCTCTCTGTTATGATGGACTTCATGTTAGTTCTCCTTGAGTGAACCCCAAACTGATTACTTGACAGGGAGCATTATCTAATTAATTATTTAGAGAAACAGCTACCAAATTACACAGAGAGATTGAGCAGCATATGGTGATTCAGTTTTAATCCTCTTCTCCAGAGTCTGAATCCCAGGTGGGGGACTACAGTCTTCTGAATATTAAAATATTTGCATCTATACTATCCCAGAAAATTAACTTCTTGCCCTTATGGATGTTACATCATTTCATCCATAGTGACAGAGAGACCTACGCACATCCCGTTTTAGAGAGCATGCGTTACATGTCCACAAAATCCAGTTGTTCACTACATTTCTGAGCAGTTCCTCAGCATTTCTGTGCCTCTTCAGCTCTGTTACTCTCACTCCCATCATCATCCCTGCAATGCCACCCTCAGTACTTGTTTGCCAAGGCACCGAGTCCTCTACTCCTGATGAGCAAGCCTCCCTCGAACCTCTTCAACACAGGAAGCCAAATTCCTTACCATTTCCTTTCATCTGTTCTCAGTACATGGATGCCCCAGATGGACTTCAGGAAACAGAATTGGGGTTTTGAGATTTTTATTTAGCTCTGATGACTACTCACAAGTCTATGTCAATGAGTAACTGAGTACACTAATAGCTAAGTTCACTTCAGATGCTCTATAGCTTCATCTGATCTCAAATACAAACGTTGCTGCATACTTTTTTAACCTAGCCTTAGGCTAAAATGGCTTCAACATTTCTCAGTGGGGGTGAGGGGGAGGGAGGGAAGAGCATTACAGAGAAAATGTAAACCCTGCTCTTCAAAATGCAGTGCTATATTTTTTCAGCCCAAACATCCATGTGAATGACAAATGTAGTGTCAGACTAGAATTCATGTGGCCTCAAACTTAAGGACAGAAGTAAAATATTTAGAAACATGTATATTCAGAAATAACACCTTTCATGATGCTCCTCAGCCATCTTCATCAAAGCTTCGCGAGTGACCTGAAAACCAACCTGCTGCTAATCCTAAGCAAAGCCACATGAAACCCTGTTCTGCATTCAGCTTCTTAAATCTACATTAAGGGTTGCCTTAAACCCTTTCATAGCACCGCATAGAACACACTCTTGCCTCACACACCAGCTGTTTTGCCAAATCCAAACATGGCCTTACAATAAACCTCTTCTAGCCAACAACCAGCAGGCACTCCCCTCAGACACGCAGAGACAGGCAAGGGCACCAACCAATAGGTGTCACTAATTACTTAAATACCCCTACGTGGCTTCAACCCATGAAGTACAAAAGCATGGCTGCTTTGTCACTGATGCAACAGGCTAGGTGAGAAGACTAGCAAAACCAAACCTAGATTGCGTCCTCTACTGGTTTTGCATACTGAACAGTACAGCAATGACTGATGTGAGCATTTAAAATTTGTGATTGGTAAACAACTGGAAAAGAACACAGTCCTGCAATGAGAAGGATGCTTGAGCCAGTGTTTATTTCTCCCTAAGCAGCACTAACTTTGTCAGTGCTTTAGCAAGAACAGCTGTAGGGTGTGCTGCTTAGGATATCTGCTCCAGGATCTGAGAAAGCACAGGTTTCACTGACTGGCTGCACTTGTCAGTATGACACCTGCAACCATGGTCTAAATGTTGCAGGAGACACAAGCAAAACCAAACTGTTGATCCTAGCTACTCCATGCTTTTTGTTTGCCTAATTTCAACTGCACATTGTGTACATACTAGCCAGTTAATTGCCAGCTCACTCTCTCCACAGTTAACAGTTACTCTTCATATGTTCTGTGCATTTATTTTTTTTCCAAGCTTCTATCTTTCCTCTTGTGTCATGGGTTTCTGAATACTCTTGTACTTACTATAAGAAGGTAGAACAACAGCTAACCTCTGCTGGGCTTCGGGCGAGAATGATTTAAAACTACAAATGAAGGATAGCAAAACTATTAAGTAAAAGCTCTAGAATGGCCAAAAATCAGTTTGAATTTATACAAATAGCACAGGGAGGAATCATAGAATCATAGAAAAGTTAGGGTTGGAAAGGACCTTAAGATCATCAAGTTCCAACTCCCCTACCACGGGTAGGGACACCTCACACTAAACCATGTCATCCAAGGCTCTGTCCAATCCAGCCTTGAACACCACCAGGGATGGAGCATTCACAACTTCCCTGGGCAACCCATTCCAGTGCCTCACCACCCTCACAGTAAAGAACTTCTTCCTTAGATACAATCTAAACTTCCCCTGTTTAAGTTTGAACCCATTATCCCTTGTCCTATCACTACAATCCCTAATGAAGAGTCCATCCCCAGCATTCCTATAGGCCCCCTTCAGATACTGGAAGGCTGCTATGAGGTCTCCATGCAGCCTTCTCTTCTCCAGGCTGAACAGCCCCAACTTTCTCAGCCTCTCTTCATACGGGAGGTGCTCCAGTCTCCTGATCATCCTCATGGCCCTCCTCTGGACTTGTTCCAACAGTTCCGTGTCCTTTTTATGTTGAGGACACCAGAACTGCACACAATACTCCAAGTGAGGTCTCAGGAGAGCAGAGTAGAGGAGCAGGATCACCTCCTTTGACCTGCTGGTCACACTCCTCTTGATGCAGCCCAGGATACGGTTGGCTTTCTGGGCTGCGAGCGCACACTGAAGCCGGCTCATGTTCATTTTCTCATCGACCAACACCCCCAAGTCCTTCTCTGCAGGGCTGCTCTGAATCTCTTCTCTGCCCAACCTGTAGCTGTGCCTGGGATTGCTCTGACCCAGGTGTAGGACCTTGCACTTGGCATGGTTAAACTTCATCAGGTTGGCATCAGCCCACCTCACAAGTGTGTCGAGGTCCCTCTGGATGGCATCCCTTCCCTCCAGCGTATCAACCGAACCACACAGCTTGGTGTCATCGGCAAACTTGCTGAGGGCGCACTCAATCCCACCGTCCATGTCACCGACAAGGATGTTGAACGAGACCAGTCCCAACGCTGATCCCTGAGGGACACCACTCGTTACCAGTCTTCAGCTGGACATCGAGCCATGGACCACAACTCTTTGCATACAGCCATCCAGCCAGTTCTTTATCCACTGAGTGGTCCACCCATCAAATTGATGTCTCTCCAATTTAGAGACAAGGATGTCGTGTGGGACAGTGTCAAACACTTTGCACTAGTCCAGGTAGATGACGTCAACTGCTCTGCCCCTGTCCCATCAGTTCTGTAGCCCCATCATAGAAGGCCACCAAATTGGTCAGGCAGGATTTCCCCTTAGTGAAGCCATGCTGGCTGTCACCAACCACCTTGTTGTTTTTCATGTGCCTTAGCATGCCTTCCAGGAGAATCTGCTCCAAGATTTTGCAAGGCACAGAGGTGAGACTGACTGGTCCGTAATTCCCCGGGTCATCCATTTTCTCGTTCTTGAAAACGGGGGTTATATTTCCCTTTTTCCAGTCGTCAGGAACTTCACCCAACTGCCATGATTTTTCAACTATGAGGGACAGATCATCTCACCTAAATGTATGCACATGCATCTGTGTCAAGCTCTTGACTCTAGATTCTTTCTTCAAGAAGCCAAGGTGTTGTTGCAGCCCAAATAGCCTGTGTTACACACCTGCTTCAGGGTGAGATCAGTTACACCCTGGAAGCACTTCTGTCCAAGTACTATAAAAGAACTTCAGACATAGATATCTTGGCTGCTGTCATATAGATTTTGAGGGCTGAATGCTACCCTACATGGTTGCACAGCAACAGAAAAAACAAGAAGGGGTTGGGGAGAGTGTTGGGGTTTATTTTGGTTTTGCTGGCTTTTAGGGGTTTGGTTGGTTTTTGGGCTTTTTTGGTGGGGGGTGTTTAGTTGGTTGTTCTTTACCAGAACCACCCGAAATTTCAGAACTGTAACGGGACTTTGACCCACTCAGAAAGCTTACAACCTGGACCCCAGTATTCTCCAGATTCCTTACTTTGGTATCTCATAGCAGACTGGTGGCGAGGCTGTTCTCAAGGCGTGCATAAAAGGGAATCTAAGAGCTGTATATTACTTTCCAGCTCCATGAGGAAGAAAATATTTCCATCCAGGTCTGTGACTCTCATTGCCCTGTCTGCATACTGAGACAGTGTTACAAGCAGTGTAAAAGGTGACCTCATGCAGCAAGGTCTTCAGAGTGCATAGCAAGACTTCTCAGGTCGAGTAGTTATCAAATCCACATCTCACACTGACTTATAGGTTGATTATGAAGTGGATCAAAAGGACTTATCACTGCCTTTCAAGTCTGCTCCTCCTCCTGGTACAGTAGCTATTCTCAGTGTAATGTGACTTGCGCTGCCATTGGCAAGAGGCGTGCACCCTCTAGCAGATGCAAGTGCAAAGACTGGTGTTCAACCCCTACGTCCCAAATAGACTTGCAAACCTGGCACAGGTGCTAAAAGCTCAGTTCAGCTCTTTAAATAACTTCCCTGGAGGAGCTTAGGCAACTACAGCCATACAGATTGCCATGCTAGATTCGGAGAGAGAAAGGATTTCTGGATTGTTTCCTTTGGCTTACACAGACCTTAGCCTAGATTTTACTTTAGATGCCTACTGTCTTTGACAAAGCTGGGCCTAAGGCAACAGCGACAGCTTCTTATCTCTCTCATCACAACCAGAGAAACAAATAATTCAACAAGTGGGTTGAACAACATAAACGTATTAATCTTACACACACAGTGTAGAAACAGTGGAGTTCTCATCTTGCTTCCTGTTTTCTTCCAATGCATGATTTCATCGACTTCTTCATGGTGCACAGGGTAATTCTGTTACTATGATAAACAATTTTTCTCCCTCACTTTATTAATAGACATTCCAAACAAGTAAAAAAAAATGTGATCTACAAATTTAGATTTATGCCTTTGGCAAAGGCAAACTGTTTTGTACATTAGCAGATACAACCGCCCCACCCAGAAAACCTTGCTATCCGAGGCTTGTATTATGTTCACACAGATGTTCGCAAATAAATATACAGTCTGATTATTTTCAGATTAATGGCATCCTGCTTTATTAGAGCATTACCAAATCATCGTTCTATTGCCAATCTTGCAAGGTTTTGTGCTTTTTTTTTTCCCCTAAAGCTCCAACTCTACAAGATGTGATTAGCCAGAAAAACTCAGCTTTCCTTTCTGAAGTCTCAAGCAAGCATTGTCACAAGCTTGACTCATGTTACCCTAGGGGCCCAAAGAACAAGAGTTAATCTTCACATTTTCTTAATCACTCTCAGGACTTTTAAGGGTCTGACTCATGATTTCTAATGTCTACAGTTGGCAATACTGAATATATATTACATGTGTCACATCATCTATCTGCCAGTAAGCAAAATCCTTCTAAAATGTCCAATTAGTTACTACTCACACTGTTTCTAATAAATGATCTATTTTTTTTTTAATGCAAAAACCTCTGGTGCCAAGTTATATCACTGCAGTAGTCACTTGCAGTAACAGAAAATAAATTCCTCATTAATCTGATTAAAAACAATTAGCAAAATCTACCTCTTAGTCACGTATGTGAAACCTCAACAGAACTATTTTCCATTTCTTAACTCAGCAGCCTACAAAACAGAAGGTTGTAAGCCATGAAAACTCTTATTAAATATCAACTATGAAAGCATTTGCTGTACCGCCAGCATTAAAACACAAGAGTAAGAGGCAACTAGTGCAGATTTATTCCTTTTGAGGAGTCCCTCATGGTGTGCTTACCAATTCCCCCAGCCCACCAGTGGAATACCATGAGCACCTTCTGTTTGGGCTGAGGGCACTTTGGGAAGAGCTGCAGGTTACCTCCAACCTTCCATTGAGACCAACACCTCTGGCAGGTCAGGCATGTGGCAGCACGCTTGTCATGTTCTGCATTTCCAAGAAGCTTCTGCAAGAAGAAGGGTAGAATGTCTCTTTGCTCATAGCAGCGGACGGTAGCATTTCTATGTTTAAATCAAAATTGATGGCAAAATCTGATGTTTTGATTACTCATGTTGACATTTAATCAATCTTACACTTTCTCTAAAGTCCCTCATTTAAAATACTTGGCATCAGGTAACCAAGAGAAATTAGAGAGCCACAATTAAAAGGGAAAACATTGACATACATACAGTAGAACTAATTTCAGGCCTATTTAAATTATCCAATAATTTGACTAGACATCTACACCATTCAATTCACCTGACTCTTTCACTTGGGCTCTACTTTCGAGCCTACAAATAAAATCCTAATTATATCTAACATGTATTTGATGATTATACCTCAAAATGAATTGGAAACATCTAAACACCTACGAAAACTATGTGCAACTTAATTAGTCTGAGTCAGAACCATTCTTCTCCTCCTCTCCACAGATCTCACAAGCACATTTCTGTAATTTTCTAGGCTACTAGAAAAATATAAGCAAGGAAAGAACAGGAGTAAGGCAAGAAAGAACTTGGGAGATATCTTTGTTTCAAGGACTTATAAAGATTACTAACTTAATTATCAGATTGGTAATTAGTAATAGGTTATAATTAAAGACTAGAAAAAATTTAATAAATTGAACATCTATTCAACAATCACAGATACTAGAAGCACAACCAGTACACTGCTGCTGTGATACAAATGACTGATGCTCATTTTGCCAGAACTAAACACATTTATCTCTACATTTTGATTGAAGAATGGGGTTGTAAATAAGTAACTTCAAGGATATTAGGCTTTGTTAGCAACCACAGAGATAAGGAAATGGGTAAGATAAGCATTGCACAAGAACTGGCCAGAACCTGTCAGGTGGTTACTGATATGACAACGATCCTAAAACAAAGTAATGAAGAGGAAGATGATGAAGAAATAACCACCAGGGGTCCTAAAGCCTACTACCACATTTTAGTGCACATGCAGGAGGAATTCTAGAAATATGATGTAATGCATAAGTAACTCATTGAATATGTATGTTTAAGGACAATATAATCACAGCCTGGTTGATGTGTGGAAAAGACACGCTAGGAGGAGCTATCCCCCTTGTCACCCGACGTCACAATAAAGAATACCTGCTTGTCAACTCTTGCCGAGTTCCTGGAGATTTCTCTGAATCATTTTCTTGCTAGGTAAATATACTGTTTTCTGGCATCGCACTGAAATATTCCCATGAACGCACTGTATGATTCAATACTTTAATACCTAGGTTGTTTTTGCCAGAAATAGATCAAATATACTGGTAAGAGAAAAACTCATCCTCAATCAAAACCTTCTGCAAGTTCAAGCAACAAAATGGCAAAGAAATTACTCCATCCCTTAGCAAACACTTTAAAGGTCTGTATTAGTACTGGCACATATCAAATTTGCATCTCAGATTTGCTCACTCTCTTTACAATGATGTTATCCACTTCACATGATGTGAGCGACTATTCCAAACTGACACACAGGAGGAACAACAAGTGCTTTTTTTGCCCCTTTTATCTTTTTGAACAGATTTCTCCTTTGCATCTTTGAGCATGTGTTTGTATTTCACTGATTTTATTCAGCTTGCTATACTCCTTAGCCTTAATGCAAAAAAATCATCTGCTGTATGAATTAGAAGGGGAAAATACATAATGCATGCAATAAGGAGGACGCATTAAGTTAGATCTTAGTAAGCATCTACATCTGCCACTCAGTCATTGCTGACAGCATTTTCCTAAGGCAATATATATTCTAGACTTCGGTTTGGGAGTTGGGGGGGAGGGTGGGAAGTGTGTTGTTGAAGTAAACACCACCAAAAAATTGAGGCAGAAGCACTGCATTGGTACCTCTGAATGCAGAGGAATAGTACCTGTATTCACTGATTTCATACAGAAAAATTACCCAACTATACAAAAAGGCTAAAAATCTCTCCAAATACAGTGTTTCATAAGCAAGCAAAAAAACAGACAGCGTAAACGCATCAAGGTTGTACTGATTATGGTCAAACACATTACAAAAGTAACATACCATCTAGAACCATTGTTCCAGGGAATCTCATTATACTGAGATGTATAAATAGATAGGCAACTTGACTTGTTAATGCAATTAAACATGATCACCTCATAAAACAAAGCAGATTCTATAGCACATGGGACAAAAAAATATATCACATGATGCATTTGGCCTAAGTATGCTTGCACTGGGGCTATTTGGCATTTTCTCCTTGTACGCTCTGAAGCACAAACTTGTTTTGTAGCTCTGTTAGTAGATCAAAGTGATCAAACACACACCAGGCCAGAAGTTCAGACGTGGCTGGCCGTCCAGGAGCTGTCAGTACTGTGCTTTTGTACACCTAACCATCATGATGAAGGCTTAATGGGAGACTCACGTGAGGATCAGACATGTTGCTTCCTTCCCCCATGCCCTGAAAAACTGATTTCCACCCCTGTATACATACTTTTGGGAGAAATGCTTAGGACTCCAGAGGAGAAAAAGTATGACTTTCAAGAAACAAAGGATTTAATATATACATATATATTTTAACTCCAGTAACAATCTCCTCAGTGTATTTCCCAGATGTCTTGATAATGCTTTTTATGATGCAAACATGAAAAGCAGTAACAGCTTTTTATTTCCAATCAGGCTTTTATTTCCTGTTTGACTGCAAACACACCTCTCAGTAGAACCCAGAGCAAGGTCACCCTGTACTACTGTCTGACAAGTTCCCACCAAACAGTTTTGATCACACATTTGCTGTTAACCTACACCAAATGCCAAGTGAAACCCTCACATCTGCATAAATGATTTCTGAATGGGACATGGAACATACCTTGAATTAGCATTTGGCCACATCTGCCTCAGTCACTTCAGTGGAAGAGGACACCCCAGGAAAGCCTGAGATTTGGAACAGGAGCTTGAAAAAAACAGCAACACAGTAGCAAAATGAAAGGAAACACAGCACATGAAAGAATAGTGTTGGGTTTTGGGGTTTTTTTGAAGCAGCACAAAGTAAAACCTAGAATTGAGAACAAAACAGAGAAATATTAAAGTTGTATTATGTTAATATATCCTTCTTTGGTAATCTTTACAGTCTACATAAAGCACTCTACATATGGACAGTCCTACTTCTGTGGCACACTGTCCAGTTGGTCACATATTGTCAGACTGACAGAGTAGGTACCGTGATGAGTAGCATCAGCGCCAATTGCGCACCTCGAGTACTTATGCAGCAGCACACTTTATGCGCCACATCAGCTGAATACCTGCATTTAATGTGGCAGTGCAGTTGTTCTCCCCTGCCTTCTCCCAAGAACGGTCATATGGAAAAACCTACACCACACCTAATGTTGGAGCATCCTGCTCTTGAAGGCAAGTGCAGCAGTATGTATACCAGTTCACATATGCACTACAATTACACTTGTGTAAACTCACAGACTCATCACAGAATGGTTTGGACTGGATCGGACCTCAAAGATCTAGTTCCAATACCCTGACACCTTCCACTAGACCAGGTTGCTCAAAGCCCCATCCAACCTGGCCTTAATTTCTGTACAGACTTAAACAAAACCCTCTTAACCTGGAACCAGAACAGATACCACTTACGTGAACAGCTATGCCAGTGTATGCTATCACTGCCCATTAACCTACTTTCTCAGCTTAGCTCCTCCTCTGCAGGAGACTGTCGCTGAAGTCCGCTGGTGGACTTGCTCGTATGAAGGCTCCTTTGCCTGCTTCAATCAGTTTTTCCACATTTCTTCAGCTAACTTAAGCTATTTTGACTGAATCAGGTTAGAAAACATTCCTACAAGTCGCTCTGCGAAGAGTGACCAACAAATGACAAATAGCAAAGTGCAAAACCTCTTTCATCCATTTTGATATGAATCCCATCATAAATGTGATCAGTCATGGACATTCAAAGAGTTACAGGTTCACTCCAGAAGTGTAACTGTACTATTAAGCCTCCCCTCCCACACAGGCCTCTTAACATTCCATTGAAAGAGAATTTTGGGGGCCACACTAGTAAGTCTCTCTGTATTTTAAGACCAGTAAGAACTACCCTCTTATGCTATCTGGTTCAAGTTTTTGCAAGTCTCTTACACTGTTTCAGCTTAACCAAAAAACAAAACAAAAAACCCACAAAAAAAAATCCAACACCCCCCCTAAAAAAAAACAAACAAAAAAACCCCAGAAAACCAAAACCACAAAAAAACATCCCCTGCCAAAAAAACCCAAACAAACACAACACACACACACACACACACACAAAAAAAAAAAAACTCCACCAAAAGAAAAACCAAAAAGTCAGGTATAAAAATAGCAAAGCAGTAAAAGAAAAGCAACAGTAGGGAAAGGGGATTTAAATGTTTTAAAGAGAGAGCTAGTCTGGGGAAGTCATGACAATTAAAAGTGTCAAGAAGCACACAAGGGTACTACTAGTGAGAGGTTTTTGGTTATTATGAGAACAAGACAGTTTGGAATATTATATCAAGCGAATTTTACCAAAAAAACTGCTCACAATAAAGACCATACTAACTGCACCTTCAGAACTCTCCTCCCATCTTTTGAGAATCATCACAATGTATCAACAAGGCAATAGCACCAGTATTAATAACCCCTGTATGCAGAAATTGTCATTGTAGCAGTTGAACACAGTCACACAGTAAGGTTTAGACTCTGTTCATAACTTGTCTTACACTCACAGGTACCAACAGTAGAACAAAATATATTTGCCATATTATACACATGGTAACATTCCTGCAATCACCAGGATTAAGGACAGAGTTTCAGGCTGTATTCCAAGATTAATCTCATTAGATACTTGTATTCTGTTGAATTGTCTTTTTAGAAAAACAGGGTCTAAACTTAGAGTGAAACATGTTGGCAAAATGGATTTTGAGGTACTTGGATTCTGGTAGAGTCAACAATTCTGTAATTTGAGAAAGACTAAGGTTCTTTTGGTACAATAGAATGCATTAAAAAAGAACAGTAGTACTGAACAGCTACCTTCAGAAAATATGATCACCAAATCACACCCATACCAAACATTTGTTTAACAACCATTAAGTTTAACAGAGTCTGAATAGAAGTTTGTGTAAAAAGAACCTAAGTGGTCAAAACCAAGATAATCCTTCGCTTTTCAGTTCAAAAGCTTTGACACACTAGCACAACTCTGGAAAGTGAGTGACAATGAAACAGATTTTCTTTGGCCTTGTAGTTTAAGCTTGTCATTTACATTTGAATGATGATTCCCTCCTAACTACTTTCTGCAAATCTGGGAGGAATGTGTTGAGTTTTGCACTGCAGGTAAGTGCTCTAACAGAAGTTTCCAGAAGTAGCAAGGATTACAGTGATTAATGCTGAAGTCTATCAGCCTTGAGTCCTGTTTTCTCCCAGAGCTTTTAAAAGCTGTGTGTGTCTTGAAATAGCCAAAGGCCACAGTTCTACATCAAGGTTTGGATGACTATCAAGAAAAGAATTATATTTCAATAAATTTCTACTGAATATGTTTTCAGATTTCTAGGAACTCAGTTTGTACTGAATTCCTGTTTCCAGAGCTAAAGTGTTTAAAACTGTCTTAAGAGACATTCTTCAAGTCTACAGAAGAAAATCCAATGATACAGAAACAGCTTCTCTCCCTATGTTGTCAGTGCTCCCACCTCCTTTATATGCATACTTAAGCAATCTGAAAAATACTAATCAAGCACAAACAAGGCATTTTAAGCAGGTAAAATCACACATTTACACAGCAGCCACTGTGAACTTTATTAAGAAAATAAGTGTTTGCCAGTTAAACTACCATTTCTTTATTGACTTCTCTGCTTACTTGTAGAAAATCAGTTCCTTCATAATAGCTCTGGAAACCATTTATTGCCAGGTAAATGTTGAATCACTGGCAATGTATGCTCTCCTTGGAACTCTGGCAGCCTTACCATGAAAAGAACTATATACACCTTTGCAAAATGCAAAGCAAGCAACACATCTTTCATTCAAACAACAAAGTTATTCTTGAGGCAGATACCATGCTAGACAAACAGCAAAAACACCTTTATACTAAGCAATCTTTTTTGTTGTGACAGTTCCATAAAATGAAGTGCAATCTGCAAGGGAAGAAGGTCCGTAAGATACCAGTTACTCATTCTCTTTGTGTAGCTGTGTAGTCAAGTCTTATTTCTCAGGCTGGAGTGGTTGAGCTAAACCAAAACACAGCATGATGATCCATCTTCATGAAAATATCCTGTTGTTAATGCATCTGCTTTTGCCTCCTTCCTTCTTTAATAGTCTTATGCAGTCCCATGCACTAGAAGTCAGGACAAGGCTTCTTCATTCATCTGGAGTCAGAGTTATATTCAGTCCTCTAAGCAACTCAATACAGTTTATACACATCTCTGAAAAAAAGTTCCCCATTCCTAAGTAATCCAACCATCACTATTTCTTCAACTCCAGAAGCTGTTTTAGTTCCTTTTTCATCTTCAGCTTGTGGCCACGTGGCAAAATAGCATTGTCATGCGCTACCTATAGTAGGATTTAATCTTTATTAATAGTTTCAGTAGATTGCCCGAGGATTTTTTGTACTGTAGTAGGCTTCACATGCAGCTACATAAGCAGATTCTGGGAAGAAATCATCATGGTATTCTGCTAAAAACCTAAGAAGAAAGCACATCAAAAAAAAAAAAGAACAGAACATGCAACATTTAAGAGAAAAGCTGTTTTCAAGTTAATTTTTAAACTCAGCAAAACCACAGCCTGGGAATTAAGAATCACTGCGCTTTCAAAGTTGGCACACAAAAGGCTTGCCCTATTTTTACAAGTTCTACAGCTTTTCCTTATCATTCTCAAATCAAATAGTAATTAAAAAAAGTTGCTTAAACTCAAAAAAAAAATAAATCCAAAAGTTGAAGCTACACTCAGAAAAGAATGTGAAGAACTATGACAGAAGAAAAAAAAAACAAAAGTGAAGAGATCTGTCCGCAACTTCGGTCAGTGACCTGCTCAGCATACTGCTTTATGTCAAACCCAGGATTTTCAGTTATCACTATGCAGTATCTTACACAAGTGCCCAGTAACCATTGAGTCAAACTGTACCTTTTAAGGCAAGTAAACTTATGATTTGTTGTTTCATGCGCCTGTGCATTAGGGTTTCCACCTCTCAGAAGTATCTGATTTAAATAAGGCTCTCAAAGATAAAACGCATCTGTAAATCCCATTCCCTAATTTCAGATTTCTGCAAGATGGTCTTCAAATACTACTGAAACAGCCAAGCACCCAATATTTTATCATGTCTTCCTCCTCTGCTAACATACAACTCTATATTCAGCCCTAAACCAAAGAAAACCACTGTTGCTACTAATACCAGTTACAAACAGCTAAAATGCCATTAAGCCTTCTGCTCCTTCCTTTGTATACAAAGATACCACATATGCACGTGGGGGCAAATGGGCAATATGGCTCCTAAATCATGAAGTATATGAGCAAGCTGTACTTCAGGAACACAGCCCCGACCCCCCTCCCCCCGAAAAAAAAAAAAAAAAAAAAAAAGAAACACCAAACAGAACAAAACAAAACCCACAAATCTTCAAAAATACCTGGATATTAAAGATTAGTATCAATGATCATGGCAAAATGCTAGCCACAGGTTCTCTGTGTTAAAGCAGGAAGCAATGGAAACAACAGGGAACAGTGTCATTTGCAGAATCTAGTTTTCTCCCAGAACCCCTGGCTAGGGAGATGACTTCATTATTGGAAGCTAAAAACAAGCAGGTTTCCATAACCAATACCCTGGACACAGAAAGTCCAAATTAAAAAAAAGTACAAGTGACTGCAATTAAAACTACAGTGTTTCTGCAGCAGCTACACTACCTGAACTAGGCATGTTCTTTGATCTTAGGTGAGCCAAAACATCAAAGAATACTGACAAAGATTCTCTATATAAGGCAATCTAAATTTAATCAGGAATATATTAATTGCTGAGAGCTCCTGTCATTAATACCATCCATCACCTACTTTCCTATGTTTATCAGGCCATAAGTTGCTCTAATACTTTATGTCTTGTTTTGGACTTTTTTTTCTTCCATGAGATAAGAGATATCCCTTAAAAACAATTCAATGATACACAGAAACAGTTCACACAATCAGATCCTCCTGATTTTGAGCAAAATGTGTCAGTCATTTGCACTACACACACCCCCCCCTCACTCTAAGAAAACTACTACAAAAGAGTACCAACATTATAGCAACACAGAAGTTAATAAAATATCCAAGTCATCAACTGCTATGATCTGTGACTCGTTAGCAATAAATCACTGTCTGGGATATGTGGGCTGGCATGAAGTGAGTGTGAGAAGGCCTAAAACTTCACTGACTCAAGTCTAACTTTTAACATACTTATACTGTCGAAGATTAAGATCAGCCACAATTGAATTTAATAGTGCTTCATTAACACACATAAACGTCTTGAAGAGATAAATGAACTACAGCGCAATTAGGTAACATTCCGTAAAACACAGTACCAAGTGCTAGATCACAGAAAGGAGTATGTTTAAAAAAAAATCAGTAAAACAAAGAAACCTTCAGAGGACATCGGATAACTGACAGTTCCAAGAATTTTAAGGCCATGTAATGGGAAGCAGGTTTATTTTCTCTTATAGGTTTCCAGACTTTGCTTAAGATCATTGGTCATAAATGCCAGTTTGGTGCAAGCTAAAGTAACAGCTTGTAAAGATGAGAAATATTAGGTGAGATGCTTGTAGCACAGCTACGAAAGGCAGAATGCGTGCAGTCAAATGTACATTTCTTTGTTCTTATTGTAACAGTTGTGAAAACCAAAATACCCCAGAGCTAACAAGTACAAATTACTTTCTGCAGAGAAGCAATAGGAAAAAGGCAGAAAAACACACGATCAGCTTCTGTCCCAATCACTTATATATTTTTCTCTATACAGAGAGCAGTGACCCTTCTGAAGCTGCACCGTATTCAAACTAGATCACAGTGCAGAAAGCCACCACAGAAATATTATATCTTTCAATACTCCTAGGTACTGGATATCTCACTAATGCTTTGTTTTTGGAAAAAGCTGAAATAACACAAAAATCAGTTACACTGGTACCTGCAAGTCATGAGCCAAGATTTAAAAAACAGAGGCAGCTGTACTTAGCAAGCAGAGCCAGTGCTCAGCTATAGATCAGAAAGCACATTGCTATTTAGCTATTCAGATATTGTTTCATTACTTTCAACTTATAAATCTGATAAATTCAACCACCTGTTGCATTGCCTTTTTCATTTTTAGACATTTTACAGAGTTCATATGCATACACCTACACAGTGAATCTGGTTATGAGTAACCCAGTTCTGAGATTCACAGTCCACACAGACATCCTGATTTAAGACTGCATACTTTTTCTCATCATGAGCATCCACAAAAAGAATACTTACGCTTTACACTCATGCTCATGAGGTACATAGAGGTAACATGGCACAACGCAGCTATTTCCCTCTCTACCACAGGTTCCTAGAACAGCAACATTTCACAAAGGACTAGAGGGGATGCAGACAAGAGAAACAAACGTGGGCAACCTAGTTCGCGGAATTCTTATGTTCTGATCCTCAAGTGTGGCATTCTGTAAGCAAGCTTACCTCAGGTGACACCAAGCAAGAGCCTCCCAAATATACTACCACCTGGCTGAGAGTTATCCAGGCAAATCTACCAAAAAAGAGCCATAGAACTATCATTACCAACATTAGAAGGCCACTTAACATACATATGTCAGAACATTTCTCAACAGTGTCACTGAATTAACGAGCTTTAAGAGTGTCATCTGGTAGCAAAACCTGGCAGCGTCAACACAATCTATTACCTGAACAGTCTCTGCATGAAGAAAAACATTCTAAACATGAACTAGCATGCATAAATAAGCTCAGGGACAGCCTGAAAAAATGTGAAAATCACAAAGAAAGGAAAATTTTAATCATTCTAAGAAAGACAACCTCAGCCATAAAACTATAAGAATACAGAGTTAAGAGGAAAAGTTTCCAGGTAGGTGACATTTATATACTTTCGCTGCAGAGTTCAGGAAGGTAAGCAGATGCTTTGATGAGATCAGTGGTCTGCGCTAGATGCTGTCTGAAAGGCAACTGTAATGATCTATCTAAAAGCATTTGCTTAAAAAACACGATGGATCCTAACTCTGTGAGTCACTTCATCAAAAGAAATGTCATCTGCAGATTAAGAAGCTGTCTCTTCTCTGAGACTACAACTTGAAAGTAGGATTTGAAAGCTTAAAAGCGGAGTTTCACACAAAAGTGTATGCCACCACCTGACCCTCACCCCTTCTGGTGATAAGACATTTCTCCATCTGGAAGACTCTTCAGGGCAAAAGCTCACCAGCACAAAGTTCATCATAACCCCAATGCAATCAACAGAACAAATGAAGTGAGAAATTTCAGATGTTCATTCTCATAATCAGTATTTCAAGAACACGCCAAAGGAACGAACAGGCTTGTTTTACTGACTGGACTCTTGTCACTCATCCACATACAGGAACAGAGATAATCTTCCTGGGCCTTTAAAGGGCAAGCACAGAGAACTCTGAATATGTGAATGTAACATGTGAAGATGCCAACATAACATCTCCAGTAACCAGGCTGAGTGAGTGAAAATTACAAGTGGTATCTTCTAGGAGACCTTTTAGGAAAATAGGCTTAAAAAGGCTCAATACAGGAATCCTTGGTTGGTCTTGAGGATGAAAATCCACTTTTGGCAAAGCCAGCACAGACCCCAGAATAAATTCTTTAGAACTGCCTTCTAAAAAAGCTATCATAAGACATTTAAAATATTTTGTGAACCTCTCACTTCAGACTCATGACCCAAACCTCTCATTTACACACCCAGGCACCTGATGACTTGGTAAACAGAAAAGAATCAAGAAGAATAAGCACACACATGCAGACTCTGCAGATCAACCGGGTAAACAAAAGCCTGCTGGAAATAAACCATATAATACCAGGTACTCACTGCTCAAGAAGCATTCAACATAAAAGTGCCAAAATTTTGAGAGGTCCCAACAAGGCAGTTACCTTTCTACCCATTGTCCTGGGTTCAGCAGTAGCAGTCATTTTTATGCCTTCTTAGTTGCTGGTGCAGCACTGTGTTTTTGACTTTCAGCCTGGGAACAACACTGATAACACCAATGTTTTTAGTTACTGCTCAATTGTTTAGTCTGACCAAGGACTTTGTGAGTCTCATGCTCTGCCAGGGAGGAGGGGAAGCCGGGAGGAAGCAGAGACAGGACATCTGACCCAAACTAGCCAGAGGTATTCCATACCACAGCACATCATGCCCAGGATATAACTGAGAGTTACCCGGAAGGGTTACATCGCTGCTCGGTCGGGCTCGGTATCGACGGGTGGTATTGTATTCTCTTCCTTTGTTATTTCCCTTATCATTATTATTATTGGTGGTAGCAGTAGTGTTTTGTGTTATACCTTAATTACTGGGCTGTTCTTATCTCAACCCGTGGGAGTTACTTTCTTTGAATTCTGCTCCCCATCCTTCCAGGAGCGGGGGAGGGGGGGAAGGTGTGGAGTGAGCGAGCCGGCTGCGTGGGTTACTGACTGCACTTAAACCATGACAGTTCCTTTTGGCGCCCGGCATGGGCACAAAGGGTTGAGATAATGACAGATCTGACCAGAGTGTGTCTAATTGTATTTGTGATAAGCATACATTGTTTCGGATTAATAGTCACTCATCACAATGCCAATTTATTGGCTCTCAAAGTTGTTGTTCCTGATCTCACAGTTTCAGCATGTCATACCTTACTTACAGCCAGTATTTGCTGTGTTAGTGTTTTTCAAGTGTGGGGCTTGGGCTAAGGTTATTGTCTCATTGTACTTTATGGCAATGACTTGTAATACAATAGAATCATTGATTATGAAACTGATCTGGCTTATGTTCCCAGTGTGGTCACCACCTTTATACTTTGGGAGGTATATAATAGAAGTGCTTAGCAACTACACATCTTTTTTCTCCTTCTCGGGTAGTCAACCTGTGAAGGAGACATTCTCTTACTCCCCCCTCTTGGGTCAATCGTGGTTTAAGTGCAGGCAGTGGGGCTGACTTCAGTAAAGTGACTTCAGTGAAGCCCAAACAGAGCAATGACCTAAAATATGGCATATACATTCACTGTGCAAGTAGAATTCCTTCAAAGCATTTCAAAACCTAGAAAACAACATTCATTTGCCTGCCTCTAAACCCACACCTGTCCACACTGAAACCTTGACTTTCTTACAGTTAGGCTCCAATTCCATAAAGTTTTCTAGTATGTCAGAATTGTTATGCTGCAAAGATATTTTTTGCCAAGTAACCAGTTAATCCCAAAATCAAGAGGAGATAGAAAACCCCTAATCAAGTAACAGTAACAGAATTGCCTTCTTCATGATCTTTCAAAAAGTGTTTAATCAGTTGTCTTAACTTTACTAAGTAACCTTAACTTTACTAAGTCACAGTGAGCAGGAATTCAGTCACAAACAACTTCACCTAAATAAAGATGCTTTCTATTCCATTCACCATGTGCAATACTTAATTTTTTCATTCTCAGAACGCCACTAATAACCTCTCATTAATTGCACATTAGCACAGACTAGTGGTCATAATTCACCACTGCAGTTACTACACTCAAAAAGCGCTGTGCTACTAAAAAAAAAAATAATAAAAAAAGTATTTCTTAAGGTTACTTTAAAAACTGTGTCATTTTTCTATATACACATTTTATTATCACAGCCTTCTAATTTGGTCATGTTCTGACTTGGCTTCCCTCTCATAAAACACTCAACATAAATAAAACACTTTTAAGTTTAAAATATTTTTCAACCCATGGAGCTGAGTGGGACGATAGATACAAGCAGGTAATGGAAAAAATGAGATCTAAAATGAAAGAGAAAACTTACAGGATATCCTGAATTTGAAATATCAATGGGTTTTTAACAAAACCAAAGTCTTTAACCATTAAGAACGTAGCTTTCCACAATATGAAATACTAAATTGGCCTCATCTGGAAAAGCTTATTTGAAATTTTGGAAGTGTTATTTTAGAAATATTTCATCACTTACTCATTCTGTATTTCACATAAGTCTAAATACCTACAGCTTTCTGAAGTGTTGTATCATTTACTTACCTTTTTTTGTTAAAATGCAAAAGACATTGAGTTAAATTACCTCCCTGAAGATGGGTCTTGCTATTTTAAAAACAGACATGTTATATTCTCCTAATTTTTTAAGTATCTGCTACTGGTCAACAGCCCTGACAAGTGACCTCTCTGATTCCAATAGTTTGCCAAGTCAAGGCTGCATTCAAATCAATTGAAACTGCAAACCAAAAACTGGCACCTTCTTGTCTATCATTTTCATCACTTAAGAGGCCTCTGCAGGCATGCTAGGCACCCCACAATATAGAGAAGTCATTTATCTAGTTCTAGCCCCCCTTGCCATGGGCAGGGACACCTCCCGCTCCAACCTGGCCTTGAACACTGCCAGGGCTGGGGTATTCGCATCTTCTCCAGGCAATTTCTGGCAATTTCTTCATGTTCTCAGTGAACAAATTCTCATTATGCACACTTCTAGAAAGCTGCACTAAGCACAAACAGTACAGCTTTTACGTATTATGCAAGTCAAAAAGATGCATTTGATACATCCCTTAAAATATATGTTGTTTGGGCAACTGAGATCAATCTTGTCTAGCAGCAATCTGAGGGCATGACTGGAAAATATTACTCATGTAGCATCTCAAAGTGAATTTAATGCAACTACCAAGTACTGAGTAAACTCAATAAAACAAGCTTCCAGACAAAGTGTTATTATATTAAATAAGTCTCAGTTTTTCAGCCCACATGAGAGTAATAGTACAAATGTTAAATACAACTGTAAATTTTACCCATAAAAATCACAATTCAAAATTAAATCAGTATCTATACTAGAACTAAATCAGTTGTGTACCCCATGAAAGATTTAAAAATACATAGAGCTGCTTATGTTTGAACTTCTCTATCCAGAATTCAAAGAAGATTCAGAAACAGTTTTATTAAAGCAAACAGATAGCTTCAATCCCTTATCTGCTATTAGAAAAATAAAGGAGGGTACTTCAGCTTGTCACAAGAGCAATTCACTAAAATCACGCAATCTTAAGTAAACTGGTTGCTATCATCTAGTGCATACAGACTGTGTAGGACAGTTCTTATCTTTCAAAAGGTAAGCCAGAATAGAAGTGACAGAAAATATTTTTAATAAACATCCATTAATCCTTTCATTCCCAAAAACAAAGACAGAATGTGAAAATTGAAAATCTAGTACAAGATGACATATCAGCTTCAAGTTTTCTCTTGTGATGGGAAACAGGTAACACAGAAGTATTTCTGTGTCAAAAATCAAATCTGAACAAGTTTCTAGAAAATGTAATTGTTTGACCTATTTCAATAACATATGAAACAAAGAAATAAATGCTCAAATGAAAGACGTAATAAAGCACCACGAATACATGTTGAAAAAAACCCTAATCGCTTGCACTGGTTTCTATATTACCTATTTGTATACACAAGCAGTACAGTATCCAGTCAGGAAACTAGTCCAAGAAGAATATTTATGACAAATCTACCTAGGAGGGAATGATTCCTACAGCAGTAACTTGGAGCTTTTTCAGGAAGGTTCTCAATTTGAACAGTTCTGGTGAAACCACAGAAATTAATATATTTGGCATAGAAAAGAAACGTTGAGAACAGCATCAGCAAAACATACATGACACTGGCTTAGAGAGCAATTAAAAAAAACACACAGCCCTCAAATATTTTATTGAGCCAGATACACAATATCCACACTATGCTTGGCTGGGGGTGCTCATTTTGGTATAGTTGTAGTCTGGTCTTAAGGACAGAATTCCCAGCTAGTACTGGAACACACTTCTGGTTGTGTTTTCCAAAAGAAATCTAGCTTATGTATGCAGAGCACTCTGCAGGGCAACACAACTCATGGTAAGTGGGAATTACCAAGAGATTTGCTTCAAAACCACAGTTCTATGTGACCTAAAAATGCTGCTGTGGAAATGTCTTCTGATTCTTTTCCTGTTTTAAATTTCTATTTATAGATGACTACACATTAAAACAAGATAATCAAATGGAAAAATAAAACACATATGAATACTACCACTAGAACTTTCAGTTTAATCATCTCCCTGCTTGTACGGAGGCTGCAGAACACATTTCCTGCTTCCTTCTATTCCACACCATCACAGATCATCCATACAATGAGCATGAAAAAACTCCACTTAAGATGCTAAAGAGACCTGCTCTGCCCAACACAGACGAATCTAAACAGGCAGAGGTCTGAAAAACTGGTTTGATCCACAGTGAGTTAAGCACCCTAAATAACATGCATTCCAAGCAAAAATAGGTTTCCAACAATAAGCACCAATCCTGTCATGTTTAACTTAAGCACAGAGTGAATACTAACTAGTATCTGACAAAATAGAGATGTAAAAAGAAATCAGTATAACTCAAAAAATTAAATGCTTCAAGAGAAAAAATTTGTATCGTAGAAATTTTTACATTTGAGACATCATTTATTTTAAATTTAAAAATTAAGTAAAAACATTTTGAAGTTTTCATCTCCCTCATCTCTAACAGGACTTTTGATATGCTAGTGCCATACCACGTTACTTTTCAGTACGTGGCTACATAAAAGAGTCTTTGACCAAAATTAAATTAGGAATTCTACATTTGTTCCAGATATTTACCATTAACAACACTTTCTCCTGAAAGTTTTTCTTGGCAAATTTATTTTCCACTGCATTGGTCCTGCACAACCCAGTAACACACTAGGTATCTAACTACCACTACTACAATGTCACCCAGAACTACTAACTAGAGTACCAGACTGACAAATACGATCATGGTGCAGGTACGATCATACTGACTCCAGCTGTGCAGCTGGTGTGGTGAAAAAGAGTCTGGGTAGATCTACAAGCCCCTGCACTGCATAACAGAGAAACCTTTCTGTTCAAGGCTCAATTAGGACAGATATTTCTTTCAAAAAACTACCATAATTAAAAACATGCTCTAAAGCACAAGTTTCTTCCCCTGGTAGGTAGTACTGATGCAACATCAAAACTCTCAGATTATGCTGTCAAAAATAACAATGCAGTTTGTATTTCTTCATAAAACACGCTTCTTGGCCAAGTCAGAATCATCATTCTATACATACTAATAAACAGACTTCTATACTTCAGCTTTCTATCACTGTGTTTATCAAAATTTTAAGTAGGGAGCTCAGGTTCCTTTCAATTTGAATTACAGGATCAAAAGTCTTGTATTATTCTTTATTCTAATTGTTATTATTAGAATATAATATTAATTTTAACACATTCTTATAGTTATAAAAAATTAATATCTTATTTTAAAAATCCTTTGTCATTCCAGGACTCTTAGATCTATGCAACAATGCAAACGCTGCTGTGGTACACTGTGTCACATTACCTCAGAAACATTTCAAAGTGTTTTACTAAGGCCTTCAGGTTTTTGTCAGGAAAGCACATCTTCCCCAGGATTTCTGGTAGCTTTACTGTAAATAAGAGAAAAAACGATTACACCTGTTCTTGTAAAAGCAACTTCTAATTCCTTTTATCCATTCTACAGAAAACAATATAAAAATTTCTTCTCCCTACAGCCTCCACTCTTCCTTGCAAGTAACTCACTGATCTTTCAAAGCCCTACTGAAAAGAAGCATGCTGAGAAAGTGAATGCTGCTTGGTTTAATGCTGTTTGATAGCATATTGGAAGTAATGCTTGTCTGCTTTTGTTAAATGAAGGCTTACAAAGCCAGTAAAACATAACCAAATTTTTGAACACCCTAAGAGTTTTAAACAGATTAAAAAGTACATTTCTCCTAAAATAAAATTAATGCAATAAAGGAAGCAGAAAACCATGCAAATACAATCACAGGGGCAAGGGGAAGCAATTTTGATTGAGCACAGATTTTTGCATCAGTTTACCAAACATTCGTAGCAAATGTTGAGAGCCATAGATATATGACGGAGGTGGTGGTTGATCACTTGGTGGATAATTTTCTGGCATCAATTTCCAGGACAAAACCTACACATAAAACATTAAAGATTTCATAACTAACATTTTATAGCACCACAGAACTTCAAAATCAAAGACAAGTAATACAAACAAAACCTTTTCTTAAATATAACTACTCTGAGGTACACAAAGCTTTTAATCATGGAATCCAGGACAATAACATAAAAATCCATTACCTCATTCAATTCATTGTTTCTTCTTCCTTCAAAGCCAGTAAAAACCGCACTCCCCTCTTTGCTAGGAGTCAAAGTTATAGGTGAAGATGATCCACTATGGACAGGGGTTTCTTCAAAACAGAAATCAATCAGAAATAAATTTTAGAATTTGTTTTATGCAACTATAAGCCATTAAACATAACTAAAGTCTGCTGCTAATTTTTTTAACGTTATTAAACACTGGAATTTAATAAATGTTATTCTGAAGTAGGCTCACAGAAAAGCAGCTCTTTGAATTCTGTTGAGAAGTGTAGTACCAAAGTACTGAAAATACTGCTTTGTATTTTTCCATTTGGTATAAGACCTCAGAGATAAATAATGGATACAATAAGTAATGAATTCACACTTCACTCATTTAGTTCAGAGCCTACATTGCATAAAACAAACAAACAAACAAACAAACAAAAAAAAAAACGAACAGGACTTAAATCTTGCTTAGGGCAACAATTTAGAGCAAAGCTTACTTTTTTCCAGGTGCAAGAAGAGCTTTGGCATAGAAGCTGGGGTCTCAAGATGCCGTCGTTTAGGCTGCGGGGAAGCACTGCTTTCCGATAACCTGTCACAGTTAGAGCTATGACGTGTGGAGCGTCTCAGTGACTGTAGAATTTCAGGTTCAGCTTTTCGCCTTTTTGGTGTGGCTGGCTCCCCTGTCGCAGGCTGGCTGTCAGTCGACTGGGGAGTTGGAGGGTTCAACAGAGGGGGACTTGGGGAAAGCTCCTCCTGATTTCTACGAAACAAAGGCAGCTTTACAGAAGTGCCTGTAAGAGATAAGGGCTCTTCCTTCAAAGGAGATTCTTCAAGTTTTACATATCTTGTTAAATACTTACTCAGATTACACAGGTTCCTCCTAGTAACTATCAAAGTGGGGAGGTCTTTTTATAAATACTATTTTCCAGAAATGATTTTTTCAAATTTAAAAGCTAATGAACACAAATTTACATTTCAGTGTAATTTTTTTCCCCACAAAGTTGCAGCATAACTCTATATCAGTACAAACCCCTTTTGTAGTTGCCTAGATGAGAATTCAGGTTCCAAATTCTGAATTCAGGCAAGCTAATTCACAGAAAAGTTCAGCATTTTATCAGGGCAATTTTTAAGTCAAAGTCTGTGAGAAATCATCCTATGCTGTACACATGACCACATTCTATTGCATTTTCCACAGAAGATAAGCAGTACTAGACTTCTTAACTACCTGTTAGTATTTGTTGAGTTTTCTTTGATGGGAAGAAAGAATTTTGATGAAGTCACTTTCTTAAATTGAGCTTGTTCATAAGGATAGAGCAAAATTAATGGAAGTGTGAAGTCAAAGGTTATTCTCAACCCATCCACCATCTCTTTACATAGCTCAACACTAGAGGGAAAAAAAAAAATAAAAATTCAGAATTCCAAAGTTGCATGTCAAAATTTTTCAGTGCAGTTGTAGGAAAGTCCCCTTTAATATAGATCATTAACATCTTAACTACAGTATGCGCATTTCATCACTAAGTAACGATATGCACACTTAAAGAAACAGTGATTGCTGTACGTAACTTCAGACATACAGATGTTAAAGCTCTGCTTAGTAAACTCAAACAAAATCATACAATTGTTCTGTTGCTTTACTATTTACTGGATTAATAAAATAAACTCTATAGTAAATTAAGTTAGTCAGATTTTTTCCTGGACGCATTACTGTATTTTTCCAAGTTCACTATGCTGAAAAACGAGGCACCTGCCAGAAAAAATACTCAATAGATTGAATCTCTGTCTAACAGGCACATGCAGAATTTGATCTATAGCTGTGGAGATTCAGTTAAGACTGTGCTTAAGAGATATCCACTGACCCAACAAAACTAGATAAATTTGCATTGGAGATCAGTTTCCAATGCTCCAGTAAGCAAAGCACTATATATAGAGGCTACTAGGAATTTAAATTTTAGCCTTGTGTAAAAGACTTATAGTGTTAGGAGGTGAGTAGCTGTCCTGCTACAAACAGAACCCAGAACACTGAGAGCAGGCTACCTGCAACCTCTCTCCTCTATGAAGATATTAATCTCTCATGTTTCAAATATATGTATGTGTACAGTAACAGCAACTTGATTCTGCTAAAGTGACCCATGCTACAAATTCCATACCCCCTCTTAACATTCCATACAATCTGCTAAAACTACTGCTTTTTTTTTTTTTTGTTGAACACTACATATAAATTAGGTTGGAGGACCATCAGGTGCAGAAATTCTATCACATCCAAGAAGGTCAACTACCTTCTGTGTTAGCGCAGTAAAGGCAATACTAGAAAGTTGTCAGCTGCATCTCTCCTATTTAATGGAAACTTATGTAAGTTCTCCTTATTAAAGCACCATCTTTATTGAGCAAGTCACTTAAACATACACCTTTTTTAAGAAAAAAAAAATTACAATGTGCATACAATCTTCTATTCTTATTTCTGATGTCTTATGTAACTTCTTGTTTGGGAGATTTTATTACAAAGAAGGAAAGTATCATTAATCTGACATCAGTATAAACATAGACACTCATAGACCAAAATACTGCAAGGAATAGCATCATTATGCACCACCAAAATAGAACTTAGTAACAAAAGCCAAGATTTCTCTTTGACAAAATACAAGATTTCACCCCAGTGTAGACTTAGATAAGGAAGCAGCCTCATCTGATATTGAGAATCTTTAACATAACAAAAGAAACAAGCAAAAAAACCCTGCTGCAAAGATGCAGGCTTAACACACTGAATTTGGAATTTAAGTTTTGTCAACTAAAAAAAAAACATAAATAAAAAAAAATAAAAATCACCTGCACTTGGGAGTTGTTTATGAAGATTTTTTGTAAAATTTTTATCCCTTATAAAATTTGAACCTTTTCAGTTTTACTCAAGCAGGGTATTCTCACATCAGATATGCTCTCTGTGCTGAGAAAATTATTCTAAAACAGCTCACAATATTTGCAAGAACTTACACTATAAAAGGAGATATTAAGGATTTTGCATTATGACTTTTCAGAGTATATGGACTTTCCCACTGATAAGCAAATTGTCAGTGTTACAGTACTTTAGGTATCTGTCAAATATTTTAAGCCCACAAATAAACATACATCACAGTATAACCTCACAGAAGTGAACAGTCTTGAAATAGAACACAGAATGCAAGGTCATTTTTCTAACAATAAAGGTGGACTAAAGATTACTTACTTCTTCTCTGGTGGCACATAATGAAGATTCATATTAGCATGTGGAGTCATCTGATGGTGCCGAGATCTTTCATTGGCTGAAAACGCAGCATTAATCGCAAAATGTTTCACGTATGACTCCAGGATTGTTATTATGTTTGTCTGACAAGGAAGCTTCACTAGCTGAAAAAGAAACAGCAAGTCAATGTCTTAGAAAAACAGTCAGTAAGTATACCAAGCTAAAACAGGAGCTTGTAATATACTGACTAGTTCAATAAGCCTCTATTGCATGAAGGTATTTCACATGTGATTCATTTGAACCCTTTCAACTGCGTTTTTGATCAATCCTTTATAAACATCTGGACAAACAAAACCATGGTCAGGATAACAAGCTTACATTTCCAGCTTTAAAAAACAATCTGCACTCTAACATGCAACTGGGTACCGAAATGTACATTCTTAAACACAATGACAACGCACCGTTTTAGCTATTGAGAAGTTAGCTCCCTACACTCTTTTTACTTACTGTCTAAGCTTGCCTTTCCAATAAAGTTCTAAAAAACCCCAGGAGTCATATACACAAAAACTACTTCTGAGGGTTCCCCTCCCCAACCCTCTGTGCACATTCATTTCATAGCTCTTATTTCATACCCGTTTTCTTCTATTAATATAGTAACAGTCTTCCTCAAGCTTCTTTTTCAAGACTTCAGGAATTTCTATGCTTATTGCTCTTTCTTCCATGTCCCTTTTTGTATGACTGTCTTGTTCTTCTTTCTACAACAGACCAGTGAAAGAAAGAATATTTGTTGTGCCTATGAATACCAGTGAAAAAGAAGTTCAATACTCAGGATACAATATAACAATCAAATTTTGTCATGCAAAAATAAAATTATATTATTTTATAGTAATTATTAAATGGCTAGTAGCCTTACTGTAAGCAGTTTAACAATACTGCTTTAAAGTAATTTGCAAATTCATGTTCTAAAACATTAAATTTAAGCTTTAAACTTTAAATTTAGCATTCAATTAAGTATTTAACACAAAAGAATTTCTTAGGTTTTGCTGCTTCAGACTGTCCACACTGCAGCAGCTGAGACCTTCAGAACAATTGTTTATGCTGTACTTCCTTTTCAATAACATAGAGACAATACTTTTTTTTTTTAAGTCAGCCTTTTACATTTTAATGTAAGACCAGAGCTGACATGCCTGTTTCACAGTAAAACAAAAGCCAAAAAGATCCTGCTGCTATTCCTGCCATGTGCAAAGACACCTTCCCCTAGACCAGGCTGCTCAAAGCCCCATCCAATCTGGCCTTGAACACTGCCAGGGATGGGGCAGTCACAACTTCTCTAGGCAACCAGTACAGTGTCTCACCACCCTCACAGTAAATAATTTCTTGCTAATATCTAATCTAAATCCACCCTATTTCAGCTTAAAACCATTCTCACTTTGCCATGTTACTACATGCCCTTGCAAAAAGTCCCTCTTCAGCTTTCTTGTAGGCCCCCTCTAGGTACTAGAAGGATGCTCTAAGGTGAAGCCTTTTCTTCTCCAGGTTGAACAACCCTATCAGCCTGTCTCCATAGGAAAGGTGTTCCATCCCTCTGATCATGTTCATGGCCTTCCTCCTCCTGTTATGTTGGCGGCCCCAGAGCTGGACACAGAAGTCCAAGTGGCCCTCACTAGAGCAAAGTAGAGGGGAAGAATCATCTCCCTCAACCTGCTGAACATGCTCCTTTTGATATATCCTGGCATATGGTTGGCTTTCTGGATTAAACTCCAGCTGAATTACCAGCTGTGGCCTATATTTTATATACTGCAATTTTTTCCATAGTTTCAAATACATCTGAATTCTATTAAGGAGCTCATGAACATACCATTTCTGTCCTTTCTTCTATGTCACTTTCTTCACTTTTTATTTCTTCGTCTGTTCCTTCATCACTGTCATCAGAAGAAGAACTACTTATAGCTGTGTAAAAGAGATTTCAGATATTTATCTCACATTACTACATTGCAGAGATTAAGACCAAACAATACTAGACCTCAAAAAAAAAAAAAAAAAAAAAAAAATATTGGAGGGGTTGGAGAGGGACAACCAAACAAAACCACCACAACTAGCTTGTTTGTTTAATAAGGATTAATAGTTCTAATTGAATTAAACACACAATTATTATTTACAGCATACTATAAACTTTTAAAATATAGAACACAAGTTTACAGAAAGTATTCTTGCACCCTCTCTAACTGGAAAAACAAATCACTTTTAAAAGCTCACTATATTACTGAACAACCACTGATCATTTTATTTTTTACTGGACTTTAATTCTGAACAAGGATTAATGTATTAATCATTCAATCAGAAGTCTGGGTCTGTGCAGCAACAGTTAACATCAGTAAGTGCCAGACAGTGTTTCTGGTGTCTTTCAAGCTACAAAGCAAAATGCTATGAAATAGAAGACCAGGCTTGAAAGTGAAATCAGCCCATCAGCTGACATGAAACAATCCTTCGTGCTGGGAGCAGAGTGGGAGGATGGGACACAACACCACAAGCAACAAAACCCAAAACCCAACAACATCTACACACACCACCACCACTCCCTCACCCCACCTCCCCAACAAAACAAAAGAAAACCCAAACAAACAAACAGCAAAATAATCCACTTATTGCTCCCTAAAATATGTAGGAACAGTAGCAGGGAAAGTGTCATATTCTAACGCCAAGCAAAAAAAGCCTAGACTTCTTGTACCTATTAATGCTACACTAAACAAAGCATCATTAAGACCTGAAATCACTAAGTAAAATAGCTGCGCAGAAGTGACAGAAGAAAAAGCCTCTGGAATACAAGAAAAAAGCAGGAATCTAAACTTAATAGCTACTTAGCATGAAACATAGTGCTTACTCTTCATATGACTGCTCCATATATTTCAAATAGGACCATGACACTCTTGTGTCATCCTATGATCAAAAAATTAAAGGCATCACACCAGCTATTAAAGAATGAAAACAAGCTCACAGTTTTCACTACTCTCATCATTTTCTTCAGCAGGAAGGCTTTTTAATACAGAGTCAACACCAGGCAGCCTGCAACGTCTCTTCTTTCTTCCCTTTCTTCTCCTAAAGAACATAAAATGGTTCACTGAAATTTGGCTAATATTATTTGTCTTACCTAGCTAATTATATTACATGCAAATGCCCAGGAAACATATGTTTATTTTTATTAATTAATGTTGAAATAATTTGGACAATGCTTATTTGAGAGTGGACACCTTAATGTCTGTACATTACCTCGTATTTGTGTTCTCAAACAGATCCCCAAAGCCATGGCCAACCAATACTAGATTACCTTTGGCTGAAAAATACTTACAGTTTTCCTAAATTATTTTTCAAGTACATTTCTTTGGGAAGATGTAGATGCAATACATAGACATTTGGTAGCAATAGTTAAGAATGGCATAGTTATTAAGTGTTAGTTGTTTAGTGTTATTTAATAACAATATGTAGGTATCAACTTCAATAAGATAAAAGTAGCTGTCTAGAATACACTCGCTGTACTGGGAAGCAGCATGAGCTTAGAGTCCAAAGTCACTTGCAGACACTGGGATGTACCTGTCTGAATCTGAAAATGAATCTCTCATTCATTTTGAGATCAAAAGGATTTCTTACATGCGAGCCACAGCCTTCCTCGCCAATTTACGCTGTAATCTGCGGTTTTCGTCCGTATCGCGAAGAACATGATCTTCCGCTGCCCATCTATCCCAGCTAAGGGTAGGTCAAAAGAAAATTAACAACAGCAATGAAAACATGCTGCTCAATATACATTAAATAAAAAAAAAAAAAAAAGCACTCTCAATGTCATTCAGAAGCAACATCTATATCACAAGGTTTGCATCCTTTTGTATTCACGTGGCTTCAATTCTTGTGTTGCTATAATCTCTCAAACCTTGACTCAACACACCACGGTGTCTGCAGCACTGACACATGCTATGAATGATCACAGCCAGAGACTGCACTCGTGTACTGGCCTTGACAATCAACCAACCCAGGCCTAGATTTAACAAGATATAAACTCAATATATTAATGGAAACCTGGAAGCCACAAGTATATACCAAAGACAGATATCCCATAAAGTTTAAACTCATAGCTATCGAACTGATCCACTGAAATTTATGGATACAGACCAACATGTCAACATAAGTACACTAAAGGCATTCATTAAAGCAAAAATAATCCTGCAACATTTGATATTCTGTGTGATGCCTTTTTTTGCAGAATAATATAGAAGAAATAGAAGAACTGAAACCGCATATACTGGTCCTTACCTTCTATTCCAGCCGTTAAAATGGATCAGATATTCTGGAATCTTTCTGCCTTTCTCATCTTTTCCAACAATAATATCAACAATCTGGAACAAATATTAACAGCATGTATTAAAAAGCTTGATAAAAAGTCAGCCTTCCAGTACTTAGGGAGTTCATGCACAATGGAAAAAAAAAGCAACATTTATAATAATTAAACAGATCTACAATTTTGCCAGTGAATATTGATATGAGCAGGAGGAATGGATTATATTAAATAGTAAGAAAAATTAGCTGGTCTATTGAGCACTTTTAAAGTTGGGGACTGCTAACCCTCTTTGTCCTGTCCTCAAATGTCCCATGTTTTCAAGACACAAAAGTGAAATGCAAAATAAGGCAGTATCACAACAATACACATCTGGGCTACCAGCATTTTATCCAGCGTGCTATCTCTTCATACTTTCAAAGTAAGGGACAAAATAGTTTTATATACATGAACCTCAGAAGCATTGCTGTCTCAGAACAACACAATCTTAGCCACTAAACATTAAAATGCTTTGTGAATATCTGAGCCTTTGTTTCCTTCCTCTCTTTCACATATGTAAAAGCAGGACCATCTGAAAGGGCCTGCTCCTCAAAACAAAAAGACATTTCAGGTGGATCATCAAGAGCAGCATCAGGACTAGTAATAACGAAGGAATTATTCTGCCTGCATTTCAGTGGCTCTCAATAGATTAGGTATCTCCCGATGCATGCAGTAGCTATGCTAATGTTTTAATTTGGGAGTCCAGAATTTAGGAACTATTGAAGGAGTCAAGGGCAGTTATGCTGTAGATTGCGGTATCTGAAGGTAAAGGTGGCACTATTCTTTTTCGCACTAGTGTTACCTCTAGGGCTGGCAATTAAAGCTGCTGGGGCAGTCAGAACATACGAATACACATACAGACAAAAGCACAGCCCAAAACACTACAGGAAGGTGGAGACCCTGATCAAAGATGTTTGAAAAACACTGGTCTACACAACTAGAAAGCTTGCAGCAAAAACATTAATTTGGTCAAAAATCCAGTTTCAATCCTCCCATGTCATCCCTCTCTACAACTAAACAAACAAAAAACCAAACAGAACTCTTTTTGCAAACTAGGTACAGACTTGGAATCGAAAAACATATCCTGTGTCCCAATGATAGCCAAAATCAATATTATATTTACAGCACTACAACTACAATCACTGTTTTTGAGGCCAGGCCCAAGTGAGTCAGCCACCTCTTATTGCAACCCTTACGGTCCATAACTCAGTGTTTGCTAATGTACTCCTGTATAACTCTCTTGTACCATCAGTAGCATTTAAACCCCTAAGTAAGGGAGCAGGGAGAGGGAATAAATCAAGCTCTGCTACAAAAGCTCAGGAATTAAAATAAGATTTCAGAATTACTTTGCAGGTGTTCAGCCGAGAACGGAAGGCGGGAACCGCGTCCGTCACTTCCAGAGCTCCTCAGCGGCTCCGTTCTCTACCATCAGTGAGAGCAAGGCCCCGACGGCCCAGACTCCACCGCCCCTTCGTCACCCGGCCAGCGGGACGCCCCCCCCCCCGCAGGAGGAAGGCCCAGAGGTCCGTACGAGGCTTCTACCCTCCCCCTAACCCTAGGGCAGAGGGGCGGATGTGAGGCGGAAGAGCCGAGCCTCACCGGGGGCCCGGGCTGAGGCGGACAGGGACGCTGATGGCGGCACAAGGGCGGGAAGGGAAGGAGAGGCCTGGCGGGCACGGGCAGCGCCTCGCTTTGTCTCACACCCCGTGACGGCGGACGTCCCCCTCCCCGCGGCCTCTCCGCCTGCTCCCCCCTCCCCGGGCCTGCGTCCGTTCCCCGCAACAAGAGCTGCTGGCAGAGCTGCCTCCCTCCCGCTGCTTCCTCTCCGGCTGAACCTACAGCTGCTTCCCCAGCTGCCTCCCGCCCGGGGGCGCGCGCAACGCCCAGCGGGAACGTTAACGGCAGCGCTGGCCCCGCCCCGCCGCGCTCCCTCCCTCCCGCCCGGCCGACGGCGGAAGCGGAGGAGGGAGTTATCTATAAGGGGGCGAATAGGGCAGGGTCGCGCGCGGTGTGTCACCTTGGCATCATAGAGCACTTTGGCTTTGGTGGGGTCGGGCTCGAAGCACAGAACTCTCTCCCCACGGTGGAACTTAAATTTCATTCCCCGCGAGGTCATTTGTTCATCATGGCGCAAAGGAGAGGAGGCACGCCCCTCCGATGGAGGAGGTACTGTGGCTGGGCCCGCCCCTCCTCAAGCAGCGGGCCGGACGGGCAGGGACGGGGGGTTCTATTGACCTCTTCTTGCTGGGTTTTCCGTGTCCCCCGTGGAGCTGGGCTGCCCTTTCGTACCCGCCCGGCAACTGGCCCACGGGGTGCTTGGCACGGGAGCCGGCGGCGGGAGCGGGTGGTGGTGAGGGGACACATGCCTCCGGGGTGGGGGGGCGGCCGCCTGGGCTGCGTGGGGCTAGAGCTCTAGGCCTTATCGAATCACCCGGCTTTGCCGCCCCGTGAACATGGCTCCGTCCGCAAGAGCAGGTGCTGGGGAGTGTAAGCGAGCTCTGAGACCACCAGCATCCCTTCTCTCTGTTACTGCGTCTCTTGAACATCACACCACAGTCCTCAGCCCCTACGCTGTTTCTGGTGGTTTCCTCTGAGCAAAGAGCCTCCCTGTACTCCAAAGATGGTTATTTATACATTGTAACCTCCCTCAACGGTTTGCTGTTGCTCTTTCAGCCTTCCTGTGAGAAAACGAACTGAAGGTGGTATTGGACTACAAACTCAATTACCTGAAGTTTGATTTATCTTTCCAATGTTCAGTTTAAAAATTTTCATGTCTCAAACAGGATGTAAATTGTGGAAATAATCATCATCAGTTGGCAGTTTTCTTACCCATGTACTTTCTGCTGACTGAAGCTTGGAAGGTACTGATGGGGGTTCAGTCTGGGGAATACTGCAATTTCCCATGAAATTAGATGCTCCCTCAGGCCATTACAGTTTTGGTGCCAGTTCTGCATTCCCAATTTACACAAGACCGCGACAGAGCCAGGAGGCCTGGGCCTTGTAGAAAAAACAGTTAATTTGTGATGATTTAGCATTTCTGAACTTAATTTTCTGTGAAAGCTGTTCAGGAGGTAGATGACTAAACAGAGAAAGGCCAGGTTGGATGAGGCCTTGGGTGGCATGGTTTAGTGTGAGGTGTCCCTGCCCATGGCAGGGGGGTTGGAACTAGATGATCTTGAGGTCCTTTCCAACCCTAACTATTCTATGATTCTATGACTGTGCAACTGAGCCTATGCTAGTCTGGTGCTGATGGGAAGAGATGTTTAAATGCTTCTTTCTTACAGTTTCTGAGGCTGATGGATAGAAAAACTGGAAATAGGAAGGAATGCCATGGCAGAGAACATACTAAGCAGCTGCTAATGTATTACCATGAACATTTCCAAAAGGAAAAGGCAATAGGGGATTCCCAGAAAACATGATTCTGAAGGGATGACTGCTCCCAGGGGTAGTATGGACGAGTATTCAGGTTTTCTTGATTCAATTTTTTTATAGTAGGGGTGGTGGGAAAAACCTGTGAACTTGGCTGCTAAGACAGGGTGGAGTGAGAGAGGCCACTGATAGAAGAGAAAGTGAGTGAGAAAACTAAGGAAGTGTTCCTGAAATTGTTCAGAGCCAACTGCTGCTTAGGTTAAGAAACAGGCTCAAAAAATGCATTGGTGCAATGCCAGTTGCAGAAAAGTGTTACTGAAGTTCCCCTTTTTTAAAGAAAAGGGAGCTGGTGCTGGTCACCTGCAGAACAAAGCTGCTTCCAAGAGACTACCCAAAAAAAAAAAAAAAAAAAAAAAAAAAAAAAAAAACAAAAACAGAGAACAACAAACTTGTGCTTGTGTCCCTGGCTCCAATGCATGCTAACAGTACTCACACAGGAGGAGCCTTCCACCATATCTGCTCAGCTTTATGTACTTCAGTGCTGCCTCCTAGATTCCTCCTCTTATTCACCTCATCTGAGCCTCTGTTACTTCACCCCAGCCCACTTTCATGGCTCCCACCCAAGATACTCTTCAAGCCTTATGTCTCAAATTTCTTCTCAGTTTTCCTAACAGAAACATACAGCAATCTGCCATAGCATTTGAAGTCCAGTTGTTGCCTGTACTCCCTCTTCCTCATCCCACACTTGGGTATGTGCACGTGTGCATCTGCCCTTATCTCTCTGAGCCACCTTACTGTAAGCAATCCTTGCCAGCAGGTCCCTACCCTTGCCAGCTCTCCCACTCAGGATCCTGCACTAGCAGGGTTTTTAAAAACCTGTATGTGGTCTGCAGTCAACTAAGATCCACACCAAGGCAGCCACACGAGCAGAAAGGCTGGCACGTTTATGAAAAACTGGCCCTCTGATAGTGCTACCCAGGCAATGCCGAGGTCTACCAGGATACTGAATGCAGAACATAAGATTTTTCAAAGGTACAGTGAGGACTGCCAAACGGCTGTGCAATCCAAAGAGCAATGACCACTTGGAAAATGGTGGTAAGTGCACCTAAATTGTGCGCGCTGCCTGTGCAGCAGCTATGATGAGTTGTGCCTGACATGTATAAAGGATAAACAAAGGTCCAGTGACAGATGTATCAGATTTAGCAAAGCTAAATATACCAGCTCCTCACTTGTATCCAGCAAGGCTCCTACAAGGAGAAATTGAAGGCAGCAGGCCCCTGTCAGCAACAGTGTCTTTGGGTTCAATGTCCCAGATGCCAAGAACAGGAAGAGGGGTGGGAATGACCAGCAGCAGGATTTGTTCAACATTGCTGAACTAGACGAGCTGACCCCGTCCATATTTTGAAGAGATTCCCAGGATACTACATTGCTTCCAGTAAAGAGAAGTGGGTTTACAGCTCCTTTGGGAGACAGAGCAGCACGGAAAAGAAGACCCCGGCCTGTGGTTGAGCACCCTCTGTCAAAGCATACCCTACCACATCATAAGGACTAACGGTTTCTCGGGGAAGTATTTCAACTGCCTGCCTTACTGCAGCCTCAAAAAATACACTGCCCAGAGCCCCCCAGTCACGGCGTTTTTATCTAAACAACACAAGAAACAGCGTTTGTTGAGGGAAAAAGGAGCAGGCCCCCGCCCCCGCCCCAGCCACACAAGATGGAGGGGGTGCTGGGCCGCAAGGCATGCTGGGAGCTGTAGTCTGGCGGCCGGCCCACGGGTTGTTCCCGATGGCGATGAAGTAGCAGGTCCTTGCAAAGGGGAGGCCTCCTACCTCGTCCCTTTCTGAGCAGCCATTTGGGGAAGACGGGGTCTTAAACTGGGGAACGGGGGAGGCGGGGTGTCCGGCGCAGCATGCGGTGCCCGGGCCCCTGTGGAGAGGCAGCGGGAGGCGGGTCTCGGGGTGAGCAGCGGCGCTGCTCGGTGGGCTGTGCGCCGTCGGTGGGCTGTGCGCCGTCCGTGGGAGCGGAGGGTGGCACCGGCCAGCGTGAGCTGTGGTGTGCGTTCCCGAGTTCCCTGCTGCTGAGTGAACGGGCCAGTGGCATCATCTTAAAATACATCCTAAATATGTAGGTACATTTGTGGTGTGGAAACCACACAGATCGATTTTCAGTCAGTGTTGAAAGATAAAAACAGTCATTCAAGTTTGTTCAGGTTATCACTAAGGAGTTCCCAAGGTACTGCTATTCAAGTAGGACTATTAAGGATGTAGTGAGCGTCTTGTACATCTAGAGTACAAACAGCAAAAGTGAATTCCCAAAAGCAACAGTAAAGAGGCATCTGCATGCATTGATCATAGTTAATAGTAGATTATGCAGTAGTTATAGGTTGTTCTAAATCACATTAAATCATAGGATGTAGCTCTATCTCTAAGAAAACAATAAAGGTGCTTCTCAAATGCTAGCATGTCACCAGCCAAAGTACATGTATTTGCAAGACATGAGTGAGCGTTATGATTACATCTCTAATGAAGAAGCCTAGAGGGAGCCTCTCCAGCAGAGTCCTGACTGAAAGGACGCCTAAAGCAGTGATCAAAGGCACAATCTTCTGCAGTGTTTGAGATGTTGCGTTTAATAAATAAACAGCTTTGCTTCCAAGAAAGACCACTTCTATCAACAGCTTCTCCTAAAGCAAACAAACTGCATTATCCTAAAAATTGGCTAACTGCTTGGATCAAAAAGAGGCAAGACATTTAGTAGAATGCTGTTATATATGGGTATTTTAATTATTGAACCTGTAAGATCCTAAAGACATGCCCCATTAGTTTGACAAGATGCAATATGCATAGCTGTCTTAGTTGTTATTTTTTGAATATTGCCTGATTTTCATTATTTTGCCTGGGAGGGATTGATGTTAGGATGGCAATTAGTGTGTAGTTACCCAGGTCATCCTAATTGGTTCAGTACTTAGCCCACAGACACTGCATGGGAAGGCACATTGGCTGAGGGCAGTAGAGGCAAGTGGTGTTTGCATGAACTCCAGTATCCACAGTGTTAGTATGCTTCTTATAAATGCTGATGAAACTTCAGTTACATTTAAGCAATGAATATTTTTTTATCCCTGCAAAGAGTTTTTGTTTAAAATTCCTCCTTCATTCTTTCAGGCTGGAAACAGCAATTCAGAAATTTGTGAGAATTCTGAGGGTGTTTTGGCTTCATGAGGTTCTCATCACATTGTCCAGATTGGAATCAAGGCCTCAAGATTGTGTAATTTTCTTCCTAAATGTTTATTTAACAGCCACCACCTGCACAGGTTCTCTGGTATATGTTGTTTGTTAGGAAACAAAATTACTTGTTTTAGAGTTGAGCGAGGGAACAGAATACATTATTTTTGGCAGAGTGATATTATTCCTTTTTGCCCACTCATTTTTCACAAGTAATTATAAGCAGTAGTTTTAGTATTAGCATCATGGAAATTTTCTCATTAATATTACAGGACACTCAGGATACAGAGGACATCTACAGTGAGCAGAGAAGGCAGTTAGAATCAAAGCATGGCTCACAAGAAACAGACAATAACCCTCTGAGAATATTTTACTGCATAACAACCGTGATGGATCACAATGCAGAGGGTACGATTTCAGTGTGTGTCTGCACATTTAATGAAGTAACAGCTCAGTTGTCCTCTCCCTAAGTTAATAAAAATTAGCTTGAACACCAACATAATGTTATCCTTGATTCTTTGAGCTAATCCTCAAAAAACTTAAATGGTAAATGTTTAATAAGGGGAACATACTTCTCCAGTATTTCTGAGCTATATAAAGAGATATGTAGACATACTAAACTATTTGCTTCAGTTTATTAAGGCAAACCCTGTTCCCTTCAAATCTCCCAAAGTTAATCCCTAGTGTTTACTCTCATTTCTGCTGTTCACGTTGGCTTCATAAACCTTCAGCTTAAACAGAGAAAAAGAAGTAAGGATTCTTCCCATGAAACAGCTCAAGAGAGAAGTCCTGACATCACTTAAATGAAGCGTACTTCCTGCTTCAACATAATTAAATTGTGAGATCTGAAAACCAAAGGAAGAACACCCACCCTAATTTACTGTAAAAGTTACAGACATTTCTGGGATAAAAAAGAGCTTTGTTTCCATATGCTACAGATGGGGAGGTTATCATTACCTGTGAAGGACATTCCTCCTGATGTTCTTGTTTGGACATCTGTTTCAAACTGAGAAGTTTCAGCCAAAGCAATTGTTGCTTGTAGGGAAAAAGCTGCACAAGGGAAAAAAACAAAATCTTTGCTAGTTCTAAGGTCCTCAAGGATTTCAGCAGGATGGTGGCCTTAGTGTCACAAATGTGCCTTCTGCCATCCCTGGGAAGGTAAAACCGTATTGTTGCAACTGGGCTATGTTTGCAACACCGAACAGAATAAGTTAAGGACTGCTCTCCAGCCAAGGGCCAAGACATGACCACAACCGCCTTACAAGCCATGGCTTCCCTTCTGTGGACCTAAGACACAACCATCATATGTATGTTTGTGCTTTTTTATTATTATTATTTTAATTTGTTGGCTGTTTCTATTCCTGAAAAAAAAAAAAAAAGAGGCTTATTGGAGTGATGTTTCTACAGTATGAAGTTGAGGCATGTATGCAATGCCCTGGAAAGTCTGAGAGTGGTGGGCATGGGAAGTGGAAAGGAGGGAGGCTGATGTGGCGTTGGCTGGTGCATGCTGCCTGCTGGAATGGGCTGCACACACACCATCTCCTGGTCTGGACACTGTCTGGGACAGCACTAGCTGGCAGGAGCCAAACCTTTTCCAGGACACATGCTTGCAGTTAAGTATAATGGGCAATTAGCAGTCCAGTGCTTAAGCTGATTTCCAGGCCCTATTTTTTCTAGGGCTGTAGACATAGCTTTAGAGTACTTTGGGCAAAAAATATTATACTGCATGCAATCAGTAGAAATGTCTTTAATTTCAGAAGGTCTTAGGTCAGAGATTCCTGAAGCAGCTTCAGAAGTTTCTGCTGCTAGCTATTTTCTACTCCACCACTGTCAGCTGTCCTGGCACAGTTTTGTGTGTAGCAAGGACTGAGACCTTATTTCAATAGCAAAATTGAGAAGAAGCTTGGGCCAAAATACAAAAAAAAAAAAAATCCCAAAAAAACGGAATGTTCTTTAGAAAATATGAAGACTTAAATAACTCCAGGTAGACATCCTAGTTACATGTGACTTCAGTATTTTTGCCTTAGTTCCTATCTTGCAAAATTATAATGATACTTCAAGCCAGCAGGGAACTAAAGCTAAAACTTTGACACCCTTCTGGTTCAAATGGACCATGAAGCAATCACAGAGAGTGAAATGGCGCTGGCATCAAGACATGAAGCCTGCAGGCATCCAGGCAGCAGGCCGTACAGTCCTTGGGCCTTTAGGCCTTGTGCCTAAAAGTTGCAGTTTTATCTTCACATTTGCTCTTTAGCAGCCCAAAACTCGTAGGAGGCTCTGAGCACTCTTGTTCTGGGGGAGGTTTGACCATGGCAGCAGAATGGTGTTAATGAAGCTGCAGAAGTATTCTAGGGGAAAAAGAAAAAAGGATGAAATATTCATAATCACAAGTAATTCAGTGGGTGTTCATTGAGGCTTTACAAGTGCTCAACCCCATCCACATAGAATAAATGTAAGGAAAATAGAAAAAAAAATTGCTGTTTTCCTACAGGGTCTGTCATTTTGTGTTGTTATGGAGGGCAAAAGGTTGTGGAGGAAGAAGTAGAAATAAGGTATTTGTACATGCCACATATCATAGCAATGAATCATCTCTAGTAGAAAACATGCTCTGGGCATTAGGATCGTGCATACTTTTCTTGGGAAAGATATGGCTCTCTTGGAATGCAAACCTCCCTTATTCCTGGCCTTCGCGCTGTGGCATCATAAATAATGCAGTAATCTGCTGCCCTGAAGTCAGGAGTTGGAAAGGAAAAAGAAAATACAGACCCTGTGGCTGCCTTGGTGTCCAGAGAAGTGCAGAGTGAGGCCGGGTGTAAGGGCATGTGCAATTTAAGTGGGGAGGGAACAACTGGGGTCACTGCAGGAGAGCTAGGTGGATGAGCGTTCTGTGGCTAAGCAGAAGCAGCCGGTGCCAGACAGAGCAGAGGGCACCATAAACCCCCAAGTTAAGGGCAGAAGCAGCCCTTTTCTGGGCATGTAGAGCATGGCTGTACTGCACACCAGTGTGCATCCCCACCAGCTGTCAAGAGCCAGTTGCCCAGGGTGTGAGGATCACAGCCTAAGATGTCAGCCTTTTCTGTTCTGCAGTGCCCACGGCACAGAAGACTCTTTTTTGAGATTATTTTCCTTCTTTGCAAAGCCATTCCCTGGGTATTAATGCTTGCAGGGAAGCAGTCCTCTGATGTGGTCTGCAGAAGAGTCCTCGAGTTCAGACAGCTGGACAAACTTAAGGTGAAATCCTTGACTTTTGGAGGGGACCTTGGGATGCACACATGGCTCTTGTTTTCCTCTTTAATATAACCTCTGTTATATTAAACCTCTGTTATATTAAAGTCCTGTTCTTCACCCCCCCATTTCCTATTCTAACGTTTTTGTCTCTTTGCGTTCTTTCATTGTATAATTTTTTTCCTTTCTCCCCTAACTCCCCCCAGCAATTTGGTTTTCTTCAGGTCTTTTTCCTACCCACCTCCCATTTTTGTGGGAGGGTGGGGAGAGATGATATGACATTTAGTTTTATAATGAAATGGCATGATATCTCTCCCTGGCATGGAAGATCAACCAGTGACAAAATTTGCATCTGCTTTTTTCACCTAAGACTCTTTTTCATTCCAATTTAGCTTTGCAAATAAGAATCTTGAGAGCAACTCCTTGAGTGTTTCTAGTAGCACTCAGGAAAGACTCCTGACAAAAGAAATTCCATGTAAGCAACTTGCACCCTGCCTATGCCGTAGCTTCTGGGATCCTCTTGTAACCTTCAGCTCCCTGTACCTTCCACTGCCTTGGCTGGAGTGCATGTTCCCTTTAATATTCTTTTGATGTAGGAGTTTTTGTGTGACTCAGAAAGGGAAGGGTTAGCACATGCATGGGGTCAAGATTTTTCCTTGTGTAGATGTGTATAAATTGGCAATTCATTAAAGTAAAGGGTGACTGATACAAAAATCTGACCCTGTGCACTTGTTCAAAGAGTTGGAAAAGTTGATGTGAAGTACAGGTGGGTGAATTGCACCTCCTCCTCTTGAATTACGAAATTACCTTTTTCAAAGAGAGGCAGTCCTCATGCTGCCAAACATACTGCATACCTTCAGTTGATACACTGGTGCAGTAAAGTCTCCCTTTTTGTATGTGGGTTCTTTTGCCAAGCTCTATTTCTCCTGGTCATCTTATTCCATAGTATAAACAAGGGAAGAGACTTCAAAAAAGAAATACCTGAGGTGGCAAGGTACAATGTATTCAGTAAGGTCACTCAGTCAACATGTTCTGTACCTGTACATTGAACAATTCAGACAAAGCAAAGTTTCAGAAGTCAAGGTCTAGAGTGTCATTCAAATATGATTTAGCATTCTTTAAATATTCAGCTGTCTCTAGGACGTCAGGATCCGGACTATACAATTTGTGGAAAATCCATGTAAAAGAGTTACCAAGGTAACCTTTGGAAGACACAAATAACAATGCCTGCTATAACAAAGATGCATTTCCTTGGAGCATTCTTTCATCTGACCATCAAGACGAGTATTTCTGAATTATTTCTAAATGAACTGACATGGCAAAATCCATATTGAGGATTTTTATTTTTTTTTTTTAACTTACCTACTTTTATTCCTTTCCTTAAAGAAATAATGGTGGAGTTAAGGCCAACTTGAAAGTTTTAAATTCACATTTTCATGTGTTTATAAGTTGTCCAGTAGCTTGATATTTTTCATGCTTCATTTGGCCCCTATGCTTTTAAGTAAATTTTTATCATTCACAAAAGTTTTTTAGGCATCTCCTGAGTTATTTAGACCCTGAACATAAATTTCTGTAGTTAAAACATCTCGGGGATGTGTGTTTTCTTTTCCTGCTTGCTTGGATAACTCTAAAATAACCTTAGCTCGAAACTTGGCATGTAGTTCCTTTGGAACAGATTACATTCTTCTGAGTGCTCACAAGGAAAACTCACTTGGAAACGGTGAAGTCGTCCATGCTGTTCCCTGCACAATGTGTATTTGCAAAGCAGTTCTTCAGTTTAGAATAATGGTCCTGGCTGCATGGGAAATAAGCATGAACAGCCTCTGCTATCCTCAGAGTGAGGATTTGACTAATGGCTTTTGGAAAAATAAGTGCAGGAAGGCATGGAGTTCTAGAAGCAATGAAGTGTCTTCCCATATTTTCTTCTTCTCTTCCCAAGCTGAGACAAATTATTGTGGACAGGCAATTTCCCTGCTTATGATTATAAAATGAAGGATATTTGGCATGAGGTAGAGGTCAGAGGTGGGCTTATGAGTTGAGAACTAAGAGTAGTGAGCAGCAGATGGTGTGGGAAAGAATTCGTGAAGTCAAATTGAACTTTGAATTATGCTTTTGTGGTGTGAAACCCCACCTTCTCAATCCTTTCTTTGATTCCAGGCTCTGGGCTACTTGGAAAACCAGTTCAGAAATGTAGTGCACATGTTCCCCATCCTTTTTGCCCACTCAGGCTGTCCTAATAAAATTACAAGGAAGGCTATGCAAACCAGTTTGAAAATGGGAGTGGAAAAATAAAGCTTTTGTTTTCTCCACTCCCTCATTGCCGGAGACTTTCTCCCATTTCTTAGGCTACCACCCAATGTTCAATCTCTAAAGTCGTCCACAATGAGTTTCCTTAAGGCTTCCCTTAATATTGTTTCACTGTGTATAAATGCTACTGTTAAAAAAAAGGTTAAGTATGAGGAATGGCTGTGCAAGCTGGTGGCTGGGTCCTTTCCTCAGAAGGTAGGATCCGGACCTAGCCTTGCTCCAGTCAGTGTTTAATTATTCCCAGAGAATGAAAAGTGTCAAGAGATAAAATTGTCAGTCTAATCTAGTCAGCAGCTGGGGACCACAGCAGTTCCTCAGATATAGAGTGAGGTGGACTCAGATGTCTAACATAGAGAAACTGCAATAGCCCTCGTCTACCCCACCTTAAATGTGTTCTTTACAATGAAATGGGAGTAACAGTTAGCTTCCTCTGATAGTTCTGTGATATTTTTTCCTAATCAAACCTATCTAATACCCGGTATTTAAATTAATTTCAGCATAACTAAAATTATTTTCCTAGTTAATGGGATTTTTTGTTTTTCTTCTCTGTCACTAGGTTTTAAATACAAGATTTGTTATTAAAAATTCTAATAATGTAAATGTTCCCACTATGTTTTATTAGTAAAATTCAGGGGATTGTTTATGCTAAGTTAAAGCAGTTACTTCCTCTTTTCTATTACTCAGGCTGCTACCACTGGTACCTAGAAAATTAAAAATGTATTTTCGTATTCTTTCAAGCCTTGGAATATATCAACATATTTATTTTGTGCAAAGTGAATGCATCTTTATTCTTTCTCCTAGTATTAGTTGGTGTGCTGTGGACTAACCAGCCTTTCCAGGGAAGAATGATTCTGCTAAAGAATGCACAGTGCAAGTTGTTTGTTTTACCATTTACATACTTAACAGAGGTAATGCAGCCTGAAAAGAGAAATCAGGAAAGCATCTCAGATGGTGGGCTTGCCTATGCTCTTTGGTTGTTTTGCTGGAGGCTGAAAATTCAGCAAAACATAATTAGCCAGTGTTTGAAATTCCATGTTTTGTTGGAAATTAAGCACAAGCTAAACTAATTTCCTATTCAGCAAAGAGGACTAACACATGCTGAAATATAAGTATCTACTTTAGTGTCTGGCTTAAATTGTGCTTAAATCTTTAAGGTTAGGACAAATTAATCTTTCAGAAATAGAAAGCTTCTTAGCTGTCCTTCTGGCCATTATGTCTGCGTACATATTTTGGAGAAATTTAGGTACAAGCTGGAAAACTGAAAAATTTATGTCTGTGTATATATTTTGGAGAAATTCAGGGACAAGCATGTGCCCTGGTTAATCTAGATTTACAGGAACACTTTGCTATGCATCCATTTAATTTGGACTACTTAGACCAAAGGCAGCAGGGGATCCTCCTTGAACCATGGGAAAAAATACTGAACTTGGCTACAGGACAGAGGAAGAATGGAAAAATAAAGCCATGAATAATTTTCCTGTAAAGCCTGTTGTCATTAGCTGTCTTTTTAATAATGATTAGATCATGAGAGAGAAGAGAGAGCTACACTCATTAAACTTATATTGATCTAGAGCCTTGTGTAGTTGAAGGCAAGTGAACAGGACAGTATAAACTGACATTCAGACTCATGAGGTTTTGAGGCACAGCACGTTAAATCATATTTTTATCTGCAAGCATGGCTTTTGCATTTGACTTTGGTGTAAATATCTAAATGCCCAACTCAGCAAAATAGTTTGCAGTCATCTGTTTGGAAAATAAGTGAGCTGATAAAACACAGTAAGGATACTCAAGAAATGACTGCCTGGAGTTGTACTACTAACTGATGGATGATAACAATGAAATGCTTAATTCATCTTTAGCAAAGGCAATATCTTTTCCATTGGTTCTTTTCCATAAACTGTGAGTGTAGAGTTCTTCACATCAGCCCCCTTCTTACCAATAAACAGCCACTTGCAGTGGCATCTTCTGCCAACAGTGTGCATCAGTATGGCTGCTGTAGGGATAAAGGGACCTGGCGTTCAAGGGAAGCCAAAACAAAAGCTGAGGAAAATAGTGGAATCTCTTGGGACCACCAGCATGACAGCTGTGAAGGTACCTGCTTTATCACAGTCAAGAGGTGAACATCACCCCTGAATATGATTTCTCCAGGAAGTCTCTGGGGCTTTTCAGAAACAGAAATGAGGATGACGCCCAGGCTGTAGGGGATAGAACAGTGATGATGATGTGGGAGGCTCTTGGTAGTCTGTTATTTTCAGCCACAGGCATCTCAAGATGTCCAGGGGTAAGAACAACCAACCATGCTAACAGATACAGAAGACGATAGATCTTTCGCTCACTTTTTCTGCTTGTTTTTTTTTTTTTTTTTTTTTTCTGTTTATTTTGGGTTTTGGCAGTAGTTGTTTTATGTACTAGATCTCGTGTGCTTTGCTATGAGGAAGTTTAATGTTACCTGCTACATCTCATGATCAGCCTGCCCATGAGATTCAGTTTCTCACACTTCTGTGTAGTCCAGATACAGGCATGCAAACCTATACCTCCCTAACCTGCCTCACTGTACCAGCTGTGCCTTCAGCAATTCATCACACACCGCAGATGGCAGCAATTTTAAGAAGGGAGAGAGGTCTGTAGGATTCTCCTTCATCAAGCATCAAACGAGCACTGCCTTGGGAATTTGTGACAAAACCTGCAAATCCAGGAGAGCTGGTGTTGTTTGAAATCTTCTTGGTGGGCAGTGGGGACTGAGATGAGTCTTAGGGTCTTCTCAGATTGTGAGTAACATAGGAAATGATATATGAAGTGGATCATTTCCAACAGCCTAGAAGATTGCTCTTTCCAGTGCTGACACTGGAAAGACAGGATGTGGGGATTACAGAGATGTTAGTTGGAGTAAGTGGCTCATTCCCATCCCATGCTATTACAGTATTTGGCATCCAAAGGATGACATTTTGCACTTAGATTCCTGTGTAAACTAAATCACTTTACATAACACTGTTGTTTTTATATTCCTACTTAATTTATTTATTGAAGACAATTGTTTATATCAAACTACTCATGCAATGTCCAAACTTCTTTGGATCATGTATACTAAGATGTTAAGCAGAATAGCCTTGGCTACTGAAAGTGGCATAGATTTATATCTTGTACGTATTTGAGAATACCAAGGACTAGAAAAAAGTTCCTGATAAATTTTTAAGTACCTTTTGAAAAGGAGACATAAGAAAACTAACATACCTATAAAACATCGTATAGACAGGGCATACTATGGAAGAAACATATGGTCTATATGGAGAGCATGAACTTAAAAGTGAAGACTGAAAGACTTTACTGATCAAGTTCCAGAAAAACTAACAGATGGGACAAGACATGGTTATTTAAAGACTGAGAAATGAGCACAAATACTATTAGACTCTGACTGTATTTCATTGAATAAACAAATTCAGTCATTACTCCACAGTAACATAACACATCATGCCAATGCTAAACACGGTCTGAAGTACTTAATCTGATTATTTTATGGCCATCTCCCAGATTTTAACAGTACATTGAAATGAAATCTAAGTGTGGGCAAGGGAAAAAAAAAAAAAGAATATATAACCTATTAACAATTTAAAAGAGGCTATGAATTGTTAGAGGTTACTTCCAGGGAGGTACTGAAGCCTAACATCTCCTAGCAGGCAAGCTGAGAGTACTGTGGTCTCAGCACCCTGCTGGGAATGCTGTCACTGACTGCTGGCACCATGGCTCTATCTGGCCTTCCCAGCAAGAGGTCACTGCCAAGCCCCCTCCTCATGCAGAGAAACAGGACCTGATGGATAACCACAGCTTTCACTTGACTTTTGTGGGACTTCTGTGGGACTTCTCTGTGGTGCTATTTTTTTCTTGCACAATGGTTAGTTTTGTGTACTATTAACATGGATGCAGTAATGTGCATGAGAAGGTCTTCACTCCAGCTTGGCATTGCCTTGCCATAGCTCAGGTGCCAGGAGTTAAGTCATATTCTGTTCTGAGTTCATACAGACAATTTCAGGGGAAAGGCACAGCACTAAACTGATTATCAGCTTACATTTTATTTGTTAAATATTTACTGCCAACAGCTTACAGCCTCTCTGGGGAAATATGGTTATGTTTTCCACCCTATTATGAAAACAAATCTCCTCTCTTCTTCAGGATGCTTTTTCTGTTTAAGCAAAATTAAATATCTGGTTTCTTTGAGAAACTTGCTGTGGTTAAATCACTGTCATGTATTTCCTTTAGTAGTGATCTCAAATGTGTTTGGGAAGACACACTGATTAGTCCTCTCAATTAACAGGGCTGGATACAGCCAGAAAAAAACAGTTTCCAAAGTATCCAGCCTCAGTCCAACATGGTTCTGTGTTGCTTCATGTATCATTTAAGCACGCTGTAATATTCCCAGGAACTCCAACTGTCTCTTCACAGATGATGTTAGAAATAGGACAGCATTTTTCAAATAGGTGATTTCTGGTGCAAACGATAGCAAAGGTGTCCTTGATTTTTGTGGAGGCATATGCAAACATTCTGCCTGATATTTATTACAGAGCCAAGTAGGGGAGTGAACAGTACTTCATATTTTAATGAAAGAAAAACACTCTTCTTGGCTGAGACCTTTTCATATTTTCAGGTTCAAAGTGCACCTCTGGTACTGCTGAGCACCTCTGGATCTCTGGCACATGAACCTCTTGAAGAACCCTGCTGCAGAGATTGCGCAAGTATATTACAGCAGCAGTGTTTGGATCCCACCACACAGAAAACTTCATCTTGTTTAATATTTCCAGCTGAGGGTGGAAAGATATCCTTCCAGCCTGGAATGATTTCTGGGGTATTAGCTAAACTTTGCCAAACTTTATGGCCAAACTCTTTGAAATGTGGAAATCATGGATTAATGCCCCTTTTGTGCAACTTCTCAGCTAATTACTTAATTCTGAGCACATGAGGGGTTCCTATGACCATGCATGTGTTTTCAGTGACTTCAGCTGCATGGCTGTGCTTGTAAGACTGAAACTTTGTATGAAATAGCTTGTTTTATTACATGCTTAAGCTGTGGTTTGACAAGATGATTCAGGGTGTCTCATACCATATCTGACAGGCTCAAATTGCAAAGTGCTGGACAAACTCATTCTACTGGTTCATACTAGTTAAAAAAATGTCGATAGGAGGTATGTCTTGTCCTAGACACTTGCATAGTCTGTCTGGATTGCTATTATATAAAGTATACATAAGGTATTATATGAAGTGATATAACACCTTCTTTTGGCTGAGGTATTGTTTGTCCTCCTCTGGCTGGCATAAAGCCAACATACATAACATATTTTGCACTCTGATTCGTAGTAATGCAGAGGTGTTCACATCTGATATCATCAGATCTATGCTGCCAGGTAATCCAGTATTACAGCTTCTGTATACATTGCTATGATTTATGTCACTTTTTACAGGAAAGCCTAATCCAAAAATCAGCAAAACTCCCTCTGAAGTCAGGGGACTTTGGATCAAGTCAGTCTTTCATTTGCTTTGCTCCTCCCAGGTTAAAACAGACAGGGTAACTTCATTGGTTTTAAAAGAGTGCTTCATTTCTTGAGGGAGTGACTTTGACTTAATCTTGTTCAGTAAAATGTTGTAAAAGTGACTTTCCCACAAATAAGGAGCAGTACATTAGGGTTTAAGAAGAAGCATTTTATATTTAACAGTGCCACATCTTAGAACTAGTTTTTAAATTGATGTATCTGTGATGTGTTTTTTTGAAAGAATTTTCAGTGTAGTTATTGTCCTGTTCATGTATTAGCCCTGGGGAGAACAGGGACGGAAACTGTAATGTGAGGTGATACCTGTCATGAGATCACCCCTGGCTCGAAGGTGGCCTCAGCCTAAGACAGATAGCTAAAGCATTTAACAGTAATATCTGCTTAAGCTACAAAAATTAGACATAGTTTGGGATTTCAAAGGCTTCAAACTATGGGAGTGTTGCAATGATTTTATTTTTCACCTGGCTTAATTACAGTGCTCCGCTAGCACAGTCTGCTGCTGGTTTCTTTACCTATTAGTAAATCTGAATGCACTCCTAATTCTCTTGACCACAATCCCATTCCCAAAGTCATACACATGATAAGGCTTGTGACTGAAGGAAAAAAGAATAAAAGCTGCTCACAAAGCTGTGTCTCAGACTTTTTCAGACCTGTGGTTTGATTCCTGAGATATGTTCTTCTACACTGACTTTCAAAAGGTGTGCACCAGCCAGGCTGAGTGGGGCTGGCCTTATCAAGGTGGTCATGGAGACCAGGAGGTTTCACATTGCAGGTGAAACTGCATTACCTCATCCTTCCAGATAATCATTCACCTGCTTACACACATGCTTCTGGCTACGGACTCACAGCATGAGACATGCTGAAGTTACCAAAAACAGGCTGCAGGTTGCTTGGGCATAGTTAGTGTTGGAAAAAAACAGCGGATGTTTATAGCATTTCCTACCGGTTCCTGTAGTCTCTGCTTCTCTGGGACTCTGTGCAGCCCTACAACTCCATTAGTTTGTAAGAGAGATTGCAGAAGGGATGAATTGTTGTTTGGGTTGGGTTTTTTTTCTGTCCTGTATCTGCTCCTGTGGTGAGGCCACACTATATACCGGGAATCACACGTGCTGAAGCATACAGTAGCAAATATGATGGCAAGAGGACTAGTTCCGTCAGTCAAATTAACTCTTAAGATATTTTTTCCTTCTCCACAGGCTATGCTACAACAGCACAGAACTACTTGGTGTTCAGGATTTGCTCAAGCCAGTCTTAGGTGGTGGTTTTATTACGCTGTGCATGCTGAACATGCATTTTTTCAGGGACCAGTAGTGTTTGGGAGCAGGCTGGAGGGCAGCAGCAACATAGCTTGTTTCTTTTGGGGAGAGAGTCCACAGCTAATTGACTACCAGGCGTGTGAAACTAAAAGGCCTCCTCTCAGGGAAAAGGAAAATACAGCTTGGCCAATAGAAGTTACAGAGACTGAGCAATAGCAACAGGTTCAACAGAGAGTTACTAGTTTCATTTCTTAAGCAAAGAAGCTAGGGAGCCATAGACCTAGGGCTGGAAAGTGGAAGGGGAAAAATTAAGGCAGTTTAGGTAGCATTACAAGCATATGGGACATTCTGAAAAAGGAGATTATTGAATGATGGCAGTACCGATTAACAAAAATATTGGCTGCAACATTTAATATAATTTGCTGCATCTGTCCTCCTTGTGCCCATAGTGTATTGTCTTACCCAATTTCATAGAATCATAGAACGGTTTGGGTTGGAAGGGACCTTAAAGATCATCCAGTTCCAACCCCTCTGCCTTGGGCAGGGACACCTCCCACTAGACCAGGTTGCTCAAAGCCCCGTCCAGCCTGGCCTTGAACATTGCCCAGAAGCAGCTCAGAAGAAACTTCAGAAGGGGGATAGTTCAGATTCAGTATTTAAGTCTGTATTGTAGGCCTGTATTGACAAGGAGCAAATGGTGTCCTTGAAAGATGCCTTCTCAAATTATGCCGCTTCTTTATCAGTAAGAAATAGGGTTAGGTCTGTTAACCCCCTCCAACTTTCTCTTTTTATTTAAGCTAAATATAGTTTTTTTTTTTGTTGTTTTTTTTTTTTTTTCAGAAGAACAGCAATTCAGCTCAAGCAGACTGAGAGTGCTTTTTCTTTTGATCTTTTGGTTTGCTTCAGGAGCTGAGAAATCACTCTGAGGCTCATCAGGAGCTGTTACAGGTACTTTGCAATCTGTAAAAGTTCACCCCCTCCGTGGGACACGTCTTTGCAGAGCGGAGTAGAAGCTCGCACAGAGTTACTGACCAACACTGCACCGTAACTCACTGACATGCCTTGGAAATGTGCCTTGTTTGCATTGCACAGCTAGGGATTTGTTCAGCACATCCCAAAGAGAATGACAAAGCACCTTTGTACCCATGGGCTGCTGCCAAGCTTATCCTTAGGACTGCGCTGAACTACCTGCTTTGCAGTAGGAACCCTTATGCCAACAGCAGGCACATCTCAGCACTCCACTAACCATGACCTCTTGCTTTCAGCAGGCATGTCTCTGACACTGGAGGGAAGCCAGGCGAGTGCCTTATAGGGACAGCTTTGCTGACTCGCATTAGCCATACATCCTCCCGCACCAGTGAAATCCTCAGCTGACCTGTGAACAGCACAAGGGAGGATGGATCTATCCCTCATGCTCTAACTCAGAACTCTTACCAGTTAGTGGTGCACAGCAGGATGGGTCTATATGGCTAAAATCAAACAGCAGAGCTCCCACCTTTCTAAGTTTTCAACTTGAAAGCAAAATAAATGTCTAAATATAATGAAAAAAAAAAAGATCAGAATTAACAATACATCAAATTAATCATTTCAATATATTGTCTGTTGGCTGATCAGGACTTGTTACAGTATTCCTGCTTACACTGAGAATACAAATGTTAGCCAGATGTGAGCATGCAGGCAGTTAATGAAACAAATGGGAGGATTCTGTGTGTTCTTTCTCTTGATTTACAATACCAAACTACTGCACATGCATGTGAAGAAATACACTTGAATTCTACTTTCCACTTTGGGCAGATACTAACTCACCATTTCCATTCCAAATGTTTATTTATTTTGTTTATCTCTTCCCATCTTTTTCCCAGGACACATGGTTGTCCCCAGAATGAATTCTCCCCCTTGAATTCTCCCCCTTAAAGTTCCGCAGTGTGTTAGAACTGATTTCTCCAGCCAGAATGACAATCTGTGTAATAATTTTTGTGTTATGAAAACATACCATCTTCTAAAAGTTGGTAAAAATCAAAGTACTCAGTTGCTATTTGCTCTGTAGTCTGCTGGGAGATCTAAAAGCAATAAATGAAAAGACTATCAGTGCCTCAGGACAATGAGAACTTTTATTGCCCGGGATAGAAAAGTTTACACTGAAGCATAGTGCATGTGAAGATGCATCCTGTTTTAAATCAAGACAAATATTTTTCTGATGGTGGGAAAAATATTTTCCTGGGATACAAGAATGATGCGCACTAAGAGAGCAAGCAACAGACACTGTGTCTTACCAACCATTTGTGACCTGTTTTTCTGCCTTCACTCCGCTTACCTAGGTTGGTCCAACAAGAGATGCCTTGACTTTATGTGACAAGGCTCTGTGGTGCACTGTTGAGAAAGCAGCTGCCCCTTCACCCCCTCAGATTTCAGACAGGGGCTGCTGTTGCAGTTAGTAGGTACAGCACATCCATAGATACTTATAGTGCAACATGCAAGGCAGCCGACTTCCCGACAGAAGATTTTTCTCCCTACTTGAATGCAGGGAGAAAATTCTGGCAGCTCCAAGAGACATTTCTGAATTGCAAATGTGGCCTTGAATAAAACAGACACATGTGACCATTTATTTATTTATTTATGCTTAGACCTACATCACCAGGATGCTGCCACAGCTCTGTAGTACCTAACACCAGGATCAGCTCAGCTGTCTTTGCACCAAGCATCTGCCTTCCCCAAAGTGACAGTGACACTGCAGGGAGTCTGCCATGCCAGTGCTATAGACACGTGCCACAGGTTCAGCTTTCTCTCCCTGGCTTCTTGTCTGCACCTCCAGGGATTTTTCAGGTATTTCTTTTTGTATCTTCATTGGGAAGGCTTAGTAGTATTCTGCTTGCAAGTGTGGATGAGAGAAACTCAGTGCAACACGATACAGCCTAGCTATACCAAATGCTCCCAAAAGACCATTTTGCGATCGTGGGCTGTTTGTACAAGCTATGTCTTGGGAAGGGCCAGGGCAGTGTCCAAAGGAAAAATCCAGCCATCTGGAATCAGTTGCATGAGAGCCCATCATTTCTAAATCCCTAAGCACTAGATCCTACAGTCCACGCACACCCAAAAATACGATTAACGTTTACAAAGGCAAATGGCTGCATCAAACAACCTTGAAATGGGAGCTTATTTGTGTTAAATACAGATTAAATTCCAAGTTTAAAGGAGCAATCCATCTTTTTAATTACTCCTTTCAGCTGTGGTTTTATAAGAAGCAGAAAATAACTGCACAAGCTTTGGATAATTTAGAAAAGTCTACTCTGAAGGGAGATTTTGCAAAATGCTGGGAATAATAAAACAGCCGTTTTTACACTGTGCCAGAAAAAGTCCAAGTGAACAAAAAAACCCCAAAATAGAAACTAAAGATAATGCTACAAATATAGTCCTAGAAATTGGTTCACATCAAGTTGATTATCCTCTAAGCAAAAGTATTTCAGGCCATCTCCATTAATGTAAAAGCCAAGACACACACACCTTTATGCACCTTTATGCATTAACAAGTCACATGACAAGACCAGTCATGCAGTAAAGCTTTGCAGTGAAGCTAAAGAAATTTCTGTGCAAAGTCCTAGATTAATCCATTTGCCTTTCATGGAGTAAAAAGAAGCAAAAAAATCTTAAAATAATTGAGATGGGTTTTCAGTACCTTTTTTGTTATATAGAGATTGCAGTTTTCTGGGGAAAGCAAACAAACAGTATTTCTGACTGCAACTTGTTAAAATAACATCTTCGACAATGAAAACACTCAACTGGAAATACTTTTACAAATAAATGCAATGATAAATGTACACAGGTGTGATGCTGAACATAAGAGGCCCATCTGTTGAGAAAACATTGGAGTAATTTTTATATAGTTGCAGTAAGAGAAGCTTGACTTTAAACAAAATGGGTTTAGATATTTTTTGGGGCATGATGCTGAATGTAAGGTCAGGTGGTCAAATTTTATTTAAGAAACATAAGACAGAGAAGCTTGTACTGCAACGAACAGCACCATGTCCCAGAGGACAAAAGACCTGACAGTAACAAAATAAACACGAGGAAACAGGAGTTGAGCTACTCATGCCCACTACCTATCAGAAATATTTAGAGATGTTGAAAGCACCTTTACCCAGAAGATATTAGAAGAAATACTGGCATCTGAAAATTCTGCAGGCTGAATTGTGTATTTTTAAAGAAAATTGCAATTGAGAAATTGCAAAGGAACCCTGGTGAACTGTCAGACTACACAGAACAAGAGTAGGTAAATCCAGCCTACATAAAATCAAAGTAACACATACAGAAGAGAAACAATGAGTATATCTCAGAGAGCTCTGAACAGTTTCTACTCAGGGCATCTTCACTCACTGCCCCCTGGGAAATCTTAGCAAAAAAAAAGAAATAAAAAAAAGAAATTCCAGGACAAAGACTGGAGCATAAACTGTAATAGGAAATATCACAGTGAAATATTCATATGCCACACTTAACAATTTGACCTGTACAATGAATTCATCTTTATAATTTCTGACAGTATTTCTCTCAGTATTGACTCTCTTTAGCATGACACACAGCGAAGTCTGACAGATTTTGCTATTTCCTTACTGCTTGAAAAGTGCTTCTGAGTAAAGAGTATTTCCCAAATATTGACCATGTTCTCTTCAGCCTCCTCTAGCTCTGCAGTCACAATTTCAATGCTTACACACAAGTGTGTAAAACTCAGCTTTTCTAGACATCAACTAAATTCCTGCTTCTGCCCTCAGCTGCCAGAGCAAGATGAGCTCAGGCAATCCATGTGTAGCCTTGCACAGCACCACAGCCAAGGCCTCACAGCACACATGGGTGGTGAACTGATCCCTTCCTCCTGCCAGGGCCTCCACAGCAGGCAGGCAGAGAAGCAAGGAGGAAAAGCAGAGAATCTATAGCCAGCTCCAAACCTGATCCTTTTTCTGGAGTCCTGTGTAAGTATGAGTGTGTGGTGTGGCTGTGCTTCCTACTTCCCCCAAATCCTTAAAATTCACATCACAGGTGAAGGTCATTCACAAAATATTAAGATAACTCTTCCATCCTTAGCTGCCTTAAAGGGCTTACTCCACTGGCCTAGCAGGGTACTGCTGACTGTGGTCCTACATGTTTTCAAAGAGTGCAGCAACAGAGAGGGGAGGATCAGGTAAATGGCACTCTCTACATCTTCCTAAATAACTCTTCACCATGATGTCTGAATTGCTCTCCTTTTCATAGCAATATTTCTTCCACAGATGGTGTGGGGGACATAGGCAGGACACAAAATATCAGAATAGGTCCTTTGCTTGTTGTTCATAAACTAATCAGTAATGCCAACCACTGGAAACCTGTGGTGGAACTTCACAGGCATCAAAACACCAATACAGAAGTTAATTTAACTGCCAGTAGTTTTGAGCAAAGCAAACTAACAGGTGAAGCTATCTAGAGCTAACATTTCAAAGCTTTCAGGTTCTTGCTTGACCAGGCTCAGTATTTGCATTGCTATTTTTAAAACACTCACTACATCAAAGAGGCACATGTGCTCAAGGCAACAACATCTCCTCTCAAGAAAGTCACTTCAGTGTTTTGACAGAGAAGTAAAATATGCTTTACTTTCTTGTGGTTTGCCAGGTTAAGCCACAGGGTCAGCCAGCTAGCCATCTTACCAGGACATATTTTGTCAAGTGTTTTTCTTCTCCACCACAGCCAAATCATCTCAATATACAATTTGCCATTCAATATACAGGGCATACTGTGAGACACTGCTAGGCAACACAAGCTATAGGAATAAACAGGTTTAACTTTTCTGGTCCTCCACCACTGAGAGATATGACCAAAGCCATAACCAACATTTCCTAGACTTAGGAAAGCTTAGCAGCATTCACTGCACTTTTCTTACACTCATTAGGAAACATCTCTACCAGTCCTCCTCACCTGTTCCTAGGTTCGAGAGATTCATTCTTGCAGCAGCTTCACAGGTCAAGGTTTCAAGACTGAAGCTGTAGGAACACCAGAAAAAAAAAACAAACCCACATAAAAGGAGTTTCTTTCTTTCTGTGCTCTGCAGAAACTGCCCATTCAGAGACTGGGTTGGAGAGATCAAGAGAAAGGAAAAGGTGCGGCACATCTTGGAGCCCTGTAGTTCAGTTGCTGGGCACCAGCAGGGAGCCAGGTGACAGAGGGTCCTGTTCTCAGCTTCTTCACTTTGTGAAGCACTCCATATTAATAGCTTCCTCATGCAAGAGGCAGGTATAAGATATGCTTACCCATTCCTCTCCCTCCTGGTGGGAAGCAACTGAGATTAATTATTCCTCTAGGGAGTAGTCGGCCACAAGCAACTGGTACTGCTCTCAATAGTGCAACAGTGTTGTAACACACTGAAAGTTTGTTTTCACTGTTTTGAGCTCTGATGAAAAAAAAAAACAACAACAAAACAAGCCATGTTTTTAAATGCTTGCTAACGAATCCACAAAACATTTTAAGCAAGCTTAACCCACTGGTAAATTTTATTGTTCTCTACCTGATTTGTGCTGAAAGATTCAATTGTATTCCTTTTGTATTTGCATGCAATCAAAATATTGAAAATAGAAAATGCATGTTTTAGGAAATAGTACATGCCAGATACCACCTACTCTCCTCTCAGAAGGCATTTGCAACTGTATTATGTGTTATACAATGAAAGTACTTTTTGTGTCTATTTGTTTTTTAAGCATGCTAAGGCACAAGAAGAGGAATGCTATTTTAAGGTCCCTCCTTGAGCTGCATGGTTCTGTAACCAGTTCCATTAAGCACGCTTGTGCTTGGTGGGTCAGCACCACCAGCAGCTTGGCCAGCCTTGCCTACTGGCCAGAGCTCCTTCTCCTGCTCATATATTGGCCTACAAACTACCTACAGCAGTAACAATGTGCATGCTCACTTTCTGGTACCAAATCTCATTGAGATACTCTACCCATGGCCTTCCCACTGGCCAGCACCACTTCAATCCAGGTTGCTGAATCCCTTTTTCCCCCCAAGTAGGAAAGCGAAGGAGAGATTTGGTCTCCTGAAGTCACTTTATTTGCCATTCAATACCAACAAATTTATCATGCTGCTTCTGGGAAAAAATCCATGATCTTCCAGATGTAAACCCACTCACTTCTCCCAACAATCCAATGCAATGGCAGCGAGATTTCCCCTGTTATCCACTGGTACTTGATAACAAAGTCAGATGCCTGGCTTGGGAGATGGTGAAGGAGAAAGGACAAGGAAAATGACAAGGAAAGAAGGAAAATGAAGAGTTTCTCCCAACACGCAGCACTTTGAGAAGGCTATTGCCTCAAATTGCTCACAAGCGGCTGTCACACCATGTGCAGAAAGGTGCACACCTGCATGCCCTGGGCAAAGGCACCTCAGAGATTTCCCCACCTCCAGCTGATCTTTAAGAGTTGTGAACAGTTGGAGTCCCAGCACCTCTGTCAACTCCTTGCATAAAGTTCATTCCCCAGCTTTAAGCGGGAAAGATATTTCCACTTAGCACTACATGGATCACCCATGGGAGACATGAATACAGTAGGGAACCACCTGCATGCACTGGTGGTATTTCTTCCTTCCAAGCACTGGCATGAATGACATTTGACTGTTAGGGAGTGAAAAAAGAAATAGGGAATATAAGGGAGGTATAATGAAAGATAAATGCTGGAATGCCTAAGTAGATGGTGGCAAGTTTAAGCAGAGGAGGTACAAACTCCTGGCATGGAGTTATAAATTTCAAGAAGCTGTCTGTTTATGCCAGGGACATCTATAGGGGAACACACAGGCCAGGTCCCCTGCCACCAGCTTGTCTTGCAGCTTATCAACTAAGCAAAGACTTCATATAGCCTTGTAACTTCATGTAACTTCCTATTTTGGGATAATTTAGGGCGCTTATGGACACTTTGAAAATCAGTAGTGCAGATAGCACTTAATAGCTGAAGCCAATGTAAGCCATATTTCTGTTTTGAAACAGCCATTCCTGGCTTCAGGTTGTTAGAACTGCCAATTTAAGTGGCATTTTCTACACTCGCTGATGTAGATGCAGATACAGTGCTCATATTGCATAGTTCAAAGAATAAAAAAACCCCAACAGAATATGATCTGAGTTTTAGACTGCACAGAAACAAAAAGATGAAACTAGAGAGTGACTGAGTTTTGTGGAAAGGCTTTTATGGACACAAATGTTTGCAATTAAAAAATTCAGAGAAAACAGATTTTGTTTGGACGTAAACATTCTCTCGCTACCCTGGAAATACTAACACAGCAACGCTGCAATGAAACACTGGGAAGAAGAAAGTGTTCTGTAAAGTAAAGAAAGAGCAACAACCACCAAAAAAGGTAAAAGTACTTCTTGAATTATTTCAAGTTTGTAATTATGTAAGATATTGTAAACATGTTCCTGCTTTTTAAATCTCGCCTGCCAGTTAGCTGATTGCCCAGCAAACTGCCAGACTGCAAAGAGACACCAACTGGTTTTGACAAGAATTCCCAAGGGGGAAAATCCCAAAAAACAAAACAAAACCCAAATAAAAAATAAACTGAAAAAAAGCACTAGACCCAGATTATGTGACTAGAAACTTATGTGCTGTATTGGGCTGCACTAATGCACACACTGAACTTGTGATAAGGTAAAAGTCAATCCCGAGTGCCAAAACAAGAGGAGAAAAGTAAAATCTAGCTTTTATAATTAATCCAGCTGGGTTTTCAGGGACATAATCTCTTTGTAGGGAGAACTGCCAAAAGCACTCCCACAGATACAATCATTGCAGTCCCTGTTAAGCATACAACCTAAAAAAATCAGTTTGATAACTTCACTAGGCAACATTTCCACAAACATCTAGTCTGTTAGCACTGACTCACATCTCTCCCCGCAATGGTTACAAGAGTCTGGGGTTTTGGTTTTATCACAAGGGTGGACAGAAAGGCCTGCTGTCAGCACTACTGGCTTCTCAGAAATACACGAGCCTGCAGGCAGCCAGGGAGTCTCCTGCGTGCACTCCATCCAGCCACACTTAGATATACTGGGTTTCTTCATGCTTGTCCACACCAACTTGGCAGAACTACCTACACAGGGGTGAAAGGCTCTGTATTATATACATATATTGGCAGTCCGGTCAGACGCTGCTTGATCCCATGGCTGGCCCTCACGACATGCTTGCTGTGTTCACGAGACTTTTATGAAGAACAAAACAAGTTGGTGAGATTATGGGAGAAAGAGGAGGATGGGAAATCAACATTTAAGTTTAAATTGGAAGTCACATCAAGTAACTGACACGACCTCATCAGAGCTCAGAAGTAATTACTTTGCTCAACTGCAGTTGGCTCTTTTGCTCAACTTGCAAAAGGCTATCCACACGCAACATGTTCCGCTGTCGTCTTACCTTTAAAGACACATCACTACACTAGTAAGGCCAGAAGAGTACTAACATGGCCTCATTTTTTTCGCATGCTCCAAATAACAAAACTAACTGCTGCACAGATGGAAGTTAGAAATCCCATTTATTTGACTCTATTTTTGCAGAAGCTTAACTCCGCAGCCAGTATTTTAGTCTCGTCCCTAAATTGCAACACGTTTTGTGCTGTCAGTCACAATGTGCCGGTTTTAATTTGTTCTTTGTAGTAACAATGCATATCAACACAGCACACAAAAAAGCACATCTGTGGAGGAAAAAAAATCCTGTCTTGCTAGAAATCCCTAAAAATAAACTTACCTGAAATTACTCCTCAGGAATACATGCTACTTAATTTTAGTCAACTGACAAAACCTGTTTTTCCATAAGATGCTGGTCCTCCCAGCATATTTTACAAGTATTCACAACTGGAAATTCCATGAGTCTTGGTGGAAATCCTTGCTGCAACTTTGCCGCAGCTAATAGGACTTACAGAAATAGTATACAAGAAAAATAAAATTCCTGTGTGTCACAGATTTCCATTGCTGATCAGTTACTGAAAGAGTGATAGAACCACGGTTCATTTCAACTCTTAAGACTCTCATCAACAGCGTGCTCTATTTTCACACATCACTTAGTTAAAGGGTTACCTTTAATGTTTGCTTTCAGAGAGCAAGCATCTTCAGTATCTCCATGCTACCTGCCATGTCATGTAAATGACAGGAAGTTTAGCTTATGATCAATGAAATAAATCTACTCATAAACCAGAGATGAACAGGAGATATGGAATTCACCATCCTTTTAAGGCACACACTGACTCAACAAGGACAAGGCAACACCAGGAGCTGTACAGGTAAGTTAGCTGGCGTCAATGACATATGCAAACCCACGCAGCACTAACTGCTGGAATCTGAAGAAACCCATTAAAGTCCAACACTTTTAATGAGACACTAGTGGACAAAGAAATTTCATGCATTAGCTTACAGCACAGTGATGAGAAGGAAAGTACATGTGCAACTATAAACCCCAAAGGATGCACACGTACCACAGTGAAACTACTGGGTGGCCCCAAGACAGCGACAAAGGACAAGTTTATGAAGAACTAAAAAGAAGGGAGGCATGTGGGGAGAGGGAGTGACAACACCCATGTCATAAAGATACCACTGCTAGTAATTTGAAAGGAAATTTTCATTATGAAAACAGGCAGCAATTTTAAGGCAGTCACTGACATTAGAGAGCAAGACAGAGCCCCGGCAATTGTCTACAGCAGATGCAGAAGACAGGGTGGTCCAACCCTTCACCAGTATCAACCAGGAAACTGGAAGGTGACAAGAGTGCCAGGAAGGGCACCAGACTGAAGGGTGGAGAGAGTAACAAACCCAACAAATTCTTGGCAGAAGGACTCGGCAGAAAACACTAGGAAGTGTTTCAGACTCCAGCTGGGTATGCTGCTCCCAAATTGGACAAGAAAAACAAAACTGCTACTGCTTCGCTGCTCTGAGTCAGTAGGTTAAGACCCATGCTTGTGCACTTCACCAGTAGGACTGAGGAAACCAACATCTGCTCATCCTTCCTCATTCCATACCTCCCTCTCCCCAAATCCTGCTACTATTCGAGCACTTCCTCAAGAGGAGATGCCTGCAGTGGTCCATGTGTAGCAATGATGGTGAAGAAACAGCAAGGACCAATGAGTAACAGCAGTTCCGATTTCTGAAGAAAACAGGATGAAGGAAGACTGTCATGAGTGATCTGGTTGTTCAGCTTAAGCCTCTTATCAAAACCGAAAGGTTTTGTAACCTGTAATTCCATGTGTAAAAGTATTCTATGTTCTACTGTACTGAAGGCAGGTATCTCGGCATTCACTGGATCAGAGTCCCAGTCTGGAGGCCATTAAAGTATTTGTACTCCAGTACAGTGGCTATTTCATTTTCAGACAGATCAAGGCCTGATTCATACCTATCGTTGTCTTCACAACTGTCAAAGATGAATAAGCTACAACAACTACAGTTGCAACATTACCAAGCACTTCTGCAACATACAGAAAGCAAATTTCAAAGGCTGATTTTCTGCCAATAGTTAAGATTTGGTTGTGCTTTAACAACTGAAGCCCAGAAATTTTGCAAAAGGTCAGGTGACTGGAAAAAGCATTACAAAAGGGGAAGTGGCAATGTAAGAACGAGGGAGGGGAAAAAAGGCTGAGATTAAGAACAGTATTTATATATAAAAATTTATTTAGGTGATGTCACAAACAGTTTAATTATCAATTTACAAACACTTCGTGTTATGCATATTATTGAAACTATCAAGAAAGGAAAAAGAGAGCAGGTAACTGCAGCTTTTTCCTGAAACAACTAAAGGTATACCCTTACCATTATGCGCATTACTGGATCATAGTATTATCTTGATCATACTTCCTAGTATGCAAGGGAAAAGGAAAACAAAATACTGAGATGTAGAATAATTAAACCATGAACCAGTGAACATGGTTTTCATGAATATCAGACTACAAAAGCCTAGTCTGATGCTCAGGATCTTAAGTGTTCTATGAGGATAAAAACGGAGAATAATTTAAGTAAATTATTCTATTTGACCAAGAATTTTGTAATGAACAATTGGGCTAGATAGAACTGATTTCTGGCAATGATAGCAATGGTTAATGCATTTTTCAGAGAAGAATGGAGAGGCAATATTGAGCCCCACAGAATAGTTCTGTTGATAACCTGAGTAATCTTACCAAGTGTATGATACTGCTTCAAGTCAAATATACATTTATGTTGCATATATTCTCAATGAAATGGTAAAAGTAACAGCTGGAACAAGACAAGTTATGATTTATTACTTTTTTTTTTAACAAATATAGTACATAGGTTTTTGAAGTGTCCGGTTGTGATCTGCAAAGATCCAGGATTGCACACAAGTTTGCTCAAATGAGAAAGGTTAATCTGCGCACTGAATTGGCTTATACTTTCAAAGTAGTATTTTAGGGCAGGATTCTCCTCCGGGAGACTGTTCCTGACCTCATTCAACCAATGTTCAATTTATTCACCTTCCTGAATCTTTGCCCTCTTTGGATAGTCTGTGACAAGTGCTGCGCTGCAGGAATTCCTGTTTTCCAGCAAACTGGCTTGCTCTGCAGGTTTGTAGTCCATTGTTACAATTGCTGATTGGGTAAAATGAATTTCCTACGTCTTCTCTAGCACAGCTTGCAACGCAACAGAAGCAGAGGTAAAAGAATGCACTAGTATACCAGAGCTCCACTTAAACACCAACGGAGTCAGGCTGTTGGCACCAATAGAAAATTCTGTATTTAACAAATCTGCAGGTATGTAAAATCCAAAGTCAGTCAGTTTTATAAATAAACTCACCCAGTTAGTTTGACTGCCATCCCAACTGGCCTTCTGTTTTCATGGAGTCTGGGGGGAAAAAAAAAAAAAAAAAATTATCTGAAGTTATACATACAGACATAAATTTGGAGGAATGAGTATCGGCCATCCTACACATGCACCAATTATTGCACTCAAACTAAAACTAGGGTTTCTCACTTCGTTCTTTCTGCATAAAGCAAAGTTACTCCTCTTCATTGGCGCCTTAGAGAGGTCAACTAGCTTCAAACACCACACTCTTTTGCATTACTTTGTTTTAACTGGTTAACCTTCCTGGAACTGCAGGACTAGAGACACAGGCACTATATCAAGCTGAAATTTAAGGAGCTTTCAACTGAAGGGGGAAATTAAATCCAGTCAGGCTGCCTAACGCTATCCTTTGAAATGATTAAAACAAAATGAGTTCCATCAAACAATCTGGAAGAAAAGGTCTTGGTAAAACACCTCCTCTTCCTCTTGACAGCATGAATGTGGAAAGGCTCAGGTTCAGGCCCAGGCCATAAATCCGTAAAAGGCCATTCTCTCCCATTTTAATTCTCTGATTTTTTTTCCCAAATGTGAACTCATGCCTTATTTCTCTAATGTAGTTTTGAACTGCATAATTAGGGCTTGCAAGGAGCTGGGGAGGTACCGGGGAAACCCACAGGTCACCTCCAAGAGAGTAACATTTCCTTGCAGTTGCCTTGCCAATAATAAACTAGGCCTCATCTATGTTTAACAGTTGCTCAAACCATTATTTCAGTTTTTAAACAGTTGTGACTGCTACCAATTAAAAACTGCCCTAATAATAGGAAGGTGGTTAAACCCATGCTGAACAACTCAACTACTTTTACTTTTGCTTTTCATTGTGCTGCTAAAGCATTACTGTTTTACAAACATTAAACTTCCGGTATTTTGAGTTATTTAGTTAAAATAAACACGTTGAATTTGTCTTTGCACAATTTCTGAGAAAAAAAAAATAAAAATCAATGTCACTGCCAAGAATCAACTAGGAAGTTTCCACAAAACCAAAGAGGATCGAGACCTCTGGTGCCTTAGCAGACAACAGCACAAAGTTCTGCACTGACGGACCGACTGCTGTGGAAGAAGTTACAAGCCTGGTTAACATGACAAGCTGAAGATCCAGTCTCAGGTGAGAGGAAAGTTACAAGCCATCACCCATCTGGCGCTCACAAAAGATCCATAGCAAAACAAGAACTGAGCTGTTGTTCTTGGGAACGGAGAAATCTAAACAGAGATATTAGAAAGAAAGTTGCATAAATCCAGAGCACCAACCACAGAAGGCTACAAGGCCTGCACTGGGACTGTTTATCTCTGTTACTGCCTCATGCTTGCTCCCTTGCTTTGTTGCAGGCTGGCCTAGAGAAGTCACTTTTGTTAAGTCAGGAATAAGTGCGACAAACATTTCCAGAGTCCCTGAAAAAGGGTTCTCCCTTTCCAGGTCAGGCTAACAGAGATGAACAACTTAGCCACTCCTTTGCACTGGCAATCCCCAGGGAGCATAGCATCTCATGAGCTAGCAAAAACCTTTCAGGAATGCACAGCTTCTTCCTACAGTCCTAAAACATTGTTTAGAAATAAATATAGCCAGTATAACAGGATCTCCCTATTGTCTTTCAGCTGGCATGAAACTCAGCACTCAGAATTTTCTGTGCTAGGGACTTCAGACACTATAGTCACCAGTTTAAGAGAAGCAGCACAACCCCTAAGTATAGGCAGGCAACCTTTTGCAGCCACAGAGCTCACTGTCATTGCCCAGGCCATGGAGAGGGTGGATCTGCCCATGTACATCAGGTTATCCTAACTCAGTGACGCTCGATGCCTACACTGAAAGCAAAACCTTAATGTACACAAAATCTTCCCTACTTTCCCTAATCACACCCACCATTTTCCCCTGTAAACCAGGCCAGAACATGTGAACTAAATCTGCAAAACTCAAGGAATCTGCAAGCTGTGGCCATTCACATTGATTCGGAGAAAATCGTTATTCATATCAGTATTTCTGGCCTCCCACACAGCCTGCAACTGCCACATGCTCCTGTAGTAACAGGAGGGTCTCTACTCTTTGTCTTACATACAGATAACTATTGATGAGAAGATAAATTATTTTAAGACAACTCAGAGGAAAAAACGAAACAAAGCACCTTTCTTCTAATGCCTTAAGAAAAATGCAGTTATAGACCAGAGGAGGGAATCCACAGGGCTCCCAATTCCTAGTGGCTAGAGCAGTAAATGCTACAAACAATTCTTCTGCTGAGAGCATGCTTTTTTCTCCAGCAATGCCCACACCTCCCACAGTGGCCAGTTGGACACCGGTGCAGCCCCATGCCTTGCCAGCTGATACCGTGACCCATCATAACTAAGCACCATAGTCAGCATGAGCACAGGTCAGTGCCATGACATGGGAGCTGCTGACCAACTCAAGGGTGCCTCGACTGTCCCCTTCTCCTCCTCCCCTCCGAGGGGGCACCGTGCCCAGCCAGGGCAGTGGGGAAACACGCGGCCGCCAGCCTGTCACACCTGGCTTTTCTCCTCCTGCTTGGGGCTCTGTGAGGGTGCGGGTGCTGGTGGCGGTGGTGTTGGCGAGGCCTGAGTCTCGACCTCAGCACGCGGCTTCCTGGGGATGAGCGACTTGAGGGGTGCCATCCACTTCATCCACAGGTCGAGGTCGACGTCGCCCCAGGGCAGGTTGGGATCCTTGGCCGCCCGCCGCCGAAAGTCCTCGTCGTAGTTCATCCACGAGGTGCCCCCGTAGGTGGCATGCAGCTTCCGGATGGTGTCCAGGTACTTGAACATGGCCCCGCAGCGCGCAGGGTGCTTCTCGCACAGCACGCTGGCGTACACCAAGAAGGCCGAGACCCACTGGTCCAGCGTGTCCCCCGGGCGCGGGCCGTACTCGGGGGCCAGCTCTGTGTGGAGCAAGGAAAAGAGGTCAATGAACTCCCCCCGCCAGATCCGCTCCTTGGTGGCCTTGGCCAGCTTGTAGCCCAGCGGCCGCCGCAGCCCCACGTAGGGGGTGGCCGCCGGCTCCGCCGCCGCCGCCGCCTCTCCCTGCCCCGCCGACGCGGCCGCCGCTGCCGCCGCCGGGCCCCCAGACGCGCCGCTCGCCGCCGCCGCCGCCGCTGCCGCCGCCTCGGCGGAGGGGCTGGCAGCGGCCGCCGCCGCCCCGAGCGCGGCCTGCCGCTCCAGCCAGCGCGGGTTTACGTAGACGGTCCGCAGGCGCGGCGCGGCCCCCGCCGCCGCCGCCCGCGCCGAGCCTTCGGCGCCGGGCTGTAGGTGCAGCACGGCCAGGGCGGCCGGCGCACCGGCGGGCAGGTCGCTGCCGTCCCTCCGCGGGGCCGGCTGGGCCGCCGCCGGCACCTGGAGCAGCGAGGGCGCCGCCCAGGGTGGGGAGCCGCCCCTAGGCCCGGCCGCCGCCGCCAGCGCCTCTAGGCCCGGGAGGCCGAGTCGCGAGCCGGGAGCCACCGCGCCGAGCACCCATCGGGTCTCGGCGATCCCGGCGCGGTCCCGGGGGCTCCGCGACCTCCCCTCCTCCCGGCGCCCGGCGAGGGCCGTTCCCAACGTCAGGGGGGCCGCTATTCCGGCCCGGCGCCGACGGCGGCTCCGCCGCTTCCCACGTGGCATCGGCGCGGCGGCTCCGGGCAGGGCGCGCGGCAGGGGGCGTGGGTACGGCCGTGGGGGCGGGGCAGTGCCGGGAGGGGCGGGGCTTGGCTACCCGAGCTTCACACCCCTTTGTCCCACGGGTCTGCCTCCGCCGGCGCCGGCACCGTGAGCGGGTGTGCCGGTACGTCCGGCTGTGCTGTGCGTGAGCACGTCGGCGGGCCGCCTGCGGTGAGACGCGGAGTTAAACGGTCCCCGCGGTGTTGCAGGGGTTCGTGCTGTGCGGCGCCTAAACGTGCTGGGCTTTGAGTATATTGCATATATACTCTTGTTTATTTATATATATATATGAAAACATATCTGACTATATAGTGTATATACTATATGTATTGACCTATATTATACATATACGTACGTATATGTATAAACACATAGACATATATATACAATACGTATTATGCACATATACATGCTATATATAGACACTATACATATACACTATTTATATAAAAGTATATAGAGTTATATATAGATTATTGTGTATATATACACACTTGTGCTATATATATATATATGCTACTGTATGGTAGGCATGCAGTAGCAGTCACTTGTCATTATTATTGCTCCAATAAAGCAAATGTTTGGAGGAGTAATGACATTCCATCACTCTTCAGTACAAACAAGCATCTTTTTATCTGTTTCACTCTACAGAAAATGTTTTCATTTTTGGTTTGGTTTTAAGGGTGCTGTCACCGATCCAGCTGTCCTAGCTGAGCACTATAGCCAATCTGAGCAAACACTTGCCAAGACTTCTCAGCGTGTCTCAGCAACTGACCTGCAGGTCCCATGCCCGGTAAAAACCAGCAGAATGTAAGGACATGGACCTATTGCAGAAGGGCCCCAAAGATGCTCGGAGGGATGGAGAGCTGGGTTGTTATCTTGTCTTCCTCCTTCTCTTCTCTCATCTTCCTATGGAGACAGGCTGAGAGAGTTGGGTTGTTCAGCCTGGAGAAGAAAAGGTACCAGGGATACCTTATAGCAGCCTTTCAATACCTAAAGGGGCCTACAAGAAAGCTGGAGAGGAATTTTTTAAAAGGGCATGTAGTGACAGGTCAAGTGGGAATGGCTTTAAGCTGAAATAGGGGAGATTTAGCTTAGATATAAGGAAGAAATTCTTCACTATGAGAGTGGTGAGACACCGGTTGCCCAGAGAAGTTGTGGCTGCCCCATCCCTGGAAGTGTTCAAGTTCAAGGCCAGGCTTGGGACCTGGTTAAAAACAGGACTTTGTTTTGCAGTAAATAAATAAGTAAATTGATCTTTAAAGCTCTCCATAGCTCTGATCAGCAAACAAGAGGTGAAAATATTTTTGTCCTAATAGAAATCGTAAGGCACAGGAACAGGGAAGCTGTGGCTGCCCTATTCTTGTCAGTGTCCAAGGCCAGGTTGGAAGGAGCTTTGTGCAATCTGGTCTAGTGGAAGGTCTCCCTTCCCAGGGCAGAGGAGTTGGACCTATGATCTTTAAGGTCCCTTCCAACCCAAACCATGCTATCATTCAGTAATTCTGTGTCTTTATAGGAGATACAGCCCTATAGGCAATTTTCTTCCTTGTCACTACACCATTACACTGGTGTAAGGTGAAAGAGTAATTTTTTTATTTTCTTTTTAATGCTTAATAAACTCTAAAGTAGTAATGAGAGTAGCAAAATGATCCTATTTTCTAATTCACCCTTATTTTCAGAGATTTGTGCAGAAGTCTATCCACTTTCTCAATAAACCCCTTGAAGATACTGGAAAGCTGCTATTAGGTTACCCTTCCCAAGGCTGAACAAGTCTAGCTTTTCCTCACAGGGCAAATGTTCCAGCTCCCAACTGCCTTGGTGGCTCTCCAAGGGCCTTACTTAAGTTCATCAAAGTCCTCCTTAATTGGGGGCACCCAAACTAGCTGCAGTGTTCCAGATAAGGTCTGTTGAATGCTATATAAAAGCAAATAATCACTTCCCTTGGTCTTCTGACTATGCTTTTGTTGGTGCAGCCCAGGATGCTGTTAGCCGTCATCACTGCCAGGGCTCCCTGATGGATTATGTTTGGTCTATTGGCCACCAAGGCATCTGGGGTCCTTCCCATCAGAGCTGCTCCCTAGCCTGTCAGCCCCTAGCCCATGTAAATGCAGGGGATTAGTCCTCACCAAGTGCATTTGTCCTCTCTGACTATCGTAAGACCCCTGTCTTCCCATTCATCTGGGCTATCTAGGCTCCTCTGAATGGCAGCCATTTCCTGGAATATGTTGACTGTATGCCATAATTTGATGTTCTCCACAAACTGGACGAGAGTGAACTTTGTGTCCTCCTCGAGGCTCTTGATATGGATATTAAACAGGACAGGTCTCAAGACGGGCGTCTGAAGAACTTCACTTGTAAACAGCTTACAGGTAGAGTATGACCCATTCATCATTATGATCAAATCTGTCTTTATCTCTAATTGTCTCAACAAGGCAGCTGTGGGAGACCATGCCAGAAGTCTCCTGTCCACTGTTTTCCTATCATTCATGGATTAAGGCAGGTGAAGCACAGGGAATTCTTCTATATTCCTGCTCTGTGTGCTAAGACTGAAAATATTTCAGAATAAACCCAATGACTGGAAAATCATAACTGTCAAATACACTCATCCCTCAAAATATTTCTGAATTCCTATTGTATTATAGATCCATATCACTCTTGATCCCTTTCAGAAATACAGACTTGAAACTCTGAGGAGGGATCTTTAACATTGCAGTAAGTTGTTGTCAGCAAGTTTGCCGATGACATCAAGCTGTGTGGTTCGGTTGATACGCTGGAGGGAAGGGATGCCATCCAGAGGGACCTCGACATGCTTGTGAGGTGGGCTGATTCCAACCTTATGAAGTTTAACCATGCCAAGTGCAAGGTCCTACACCTGGGTCGGAGCAATCCCAGGCACAGCTACAGGTTGGGCAGAGAAGAGATTCAGAGCAGCCCTGCAGAGAAGGACTTGGGGGTGTTGGTCAATGAGAAAATGAACATGAGCCGGCTTCAGTGTGCGCTCGCAGCCCAGAAAGCCAACCGTATCCTGGGCTGCATCAAAAGGAGCGTGACCAGCAGGTCAAAGGAGGTGATCCTGCCCCTCTACTCTGCTCTCGTGAGACCTCACTTGGGAGTACTGTGTGCAGTTCTGGTGTCCTCAACATAAAAAGGACATGGAACTGTTGGAACAAGTCCAGAGGAGGGCCACGAGGATGATCAGGGGACTGGAGCACCTCCCGTATGAAGAGAGGCTGAGAAAGTTGGGGCTGTTCAGCCTGGAGAAGAGAAGGCTGCGTGGAGACCTCATAGCAGCCTTCCAGTATCTGAAGGGGGCCTACAAGGATGCTGGGGATGGACTCTTCATTAGGAACTGTAGTGACAGGACAAGGGGTAATGGGTTAAAACTTAAACAGGGGAAGTTTAGATTGGATCTAAGGAAGAAATTCTTTACTGAGAGGCTGGTGAGGCACTGGAATGGGTTGCCCAGGGAGGTTGTGAATGCTCCATCCTTGGTGGTGTTCAAGGCCAGGTTGGATGATTCTATGATTCTAAGTTGGCTGACTTCTGCACAAGGTGGTGAAAGGCAGTCAAACAGAGCAAAGAATAAATATCCTCATCAGGCTTTCATTGTAAACAAATATGATAATGAAAACTGTTAGGAAAACCCTTCTAGCTCCAGGAAGGACTGCCTAATTCCTTGATTGCTATTGCAATCTTACAGGCAGCAGTAACACAAACAGCTTTGCTTTGGAAGGGCTGATGACTAGTATTGTGTCACTATCCCTCTGCATGTATGATTGCATAGTTCTTGTGGCTGGAGGTTTGGGGAGTAGGACTCTCCTTTTGTTCTATGCTTGTACAGTGACCACCAGAGCCGCAGAGTCTAGCTGCTTGGGTGGTGTTGCCAGGTCTTTCAATAATGCAGTTCACAGTGATAATAAATAGCAATTTAAAAAACAATCAGTAAGCACTTACATTGGTATTGCCCCAAAGATACAGACAGCAGCTAAGACAGGTAGTAAAGTTGTCTACGTGAAGCATCTCTACACATATGCTGTATTTACTCACTGAATTTGAGCTGTGATTCCCCAGGTCTCTGTCTCATGATAACTATACTCCAATTTTTGATGAGGGCCTTCATGGAGAAATACCCAGGTGAAAACAAGAATGCTTTGCTCCCACTTCATGTAAGTAGCTACTCCTAAGCTGACAAGTGGGCAGTTCACCTTACTGAGAATGTCAGGAACTGTTTCCAGCAGATTTTGGAGGCAGGCGTGATAATCCTCGCTGTTCCTCATGTGATGATCTCCTCACAGCTCTGAATTTACACCTCTGCCTTATTCTTCATGGTTTTCTCTGCCTTTATTTTCCCATGATATATTTGTAGAGGATAAAAAAGGAGTACACTTGGAGGCACACATCTGTATAGCTGTATTGCAGACATGTGTCTCTTAACGAAATTGCTAGCATGGGCACAGAACTGCAGAAGCAAACTCAGATCATTGTTTTATGCTTCAGAACTTCTTTTAAGTCTCAAGCATGAGATGTTATTGAAGGCATTAATGAGGAGGCAAAATGAAGCTTTAAACAGAAACATCTGCAACCCTAGCTGTGGAGGAACTAGCAGGCTTTGGAATTGGGCAATAGAACAGCTTACTACAATAAGGAGGGAAAGCTCCTTTTCACCAAAAAAAAAAAAAAAAAAGAAATCTTCCCATTTGGAAACATAAGATCAGAACACCTCCCTTCGAAAGTTTACAGGCCAGTGCTCTATTTCTCTTCATGAACCTTAAATAATGTCACAAACGAGAGAACTCCTTCTTGATGATGTCTACTCCCTCTATTGATGAAACTAGAAAATGCTGCCAGGGAGCACTTACGTACATGGGCTCCAAGTACACCTGGAAGGACACATAACCCTGCACTAGGGTTTGAGGAGAAAATGCAGCATGGAAATTAAAAAAAAAAACCAAAACCCTGTGTTGTTCTTGGTTATGTTTTTCAAAATAGTCCGTCTTTTTGTATGGAATTTTAAGAGTTGTCTGTGATACTTTTGGGGAGACCGTGGAGCTTGTGGCTTCTCAGATCAAAAGAAGGATGCTTAGGTCCCATGGAATCAGTAGTCTTAACAGCGATTTCGTTTGAAACAGGTGAGATTTAAGACTTGCATTGGAGCTCTTAGCTAGTCTGTCCTTAAATGCCTTCCACTCTCTCCATAAGTAAAAGAATAGGTCTTGAAGCAGAACAGGGTTTGGGTTTGTGTGCTTTGCCTTTCATCTTAAAAAATTTAATGGCCATAGTCTTCACTGACAAATAAGAAACAGATTTGAACTCACCGATGCAGATAACAGCTGCAGCTTAATAAAGCTGAAACACTAAGTATGGTGTGGGTCTTCCGTAAAGAACCTGACAACCATTGCCATTGAACTGTTTCCACTGAGGAGAGACTCTAAAGATCCCCACCAGGACAGGAGGGCAGGAGACGGATCCTGTAGCTGAGGGTGTGTTTTCTCCAGCCCAGGTAGGGACTGAGCTGGCTTGCTGGCTGCCAGCCTTCATGGTGCTGTATTCTTCCTCTTCACGTGTTCCACTCCTGTGTTTCTGTCCAGTTTGGGCTTTCCCAAGTTTGTTCCTTTCTCCTGCTAAAGGTTTCTATGCCTATGCTTAAAGAGAGCAGAGAAAGTCTCTACACAGGATCAAGCAAGCTTATTTGTCCCGAGGAGCCTTAGCTTCACTGGTCCCTCTCCTTTCATTCTGCTGCTGTGAGGTTCCCACCAGAAGAGTTAGAGATCTTGGGTGATCCACTCTATCTGTGGGATTTATGTCCAAGTGGACTCATGACCTCTATGCGGGGTCTCTCTGCACAGACTGTCACACAGGAGTAGCAGAGCAAAGTAAGTGTCCGTTGTGGTTGAATATATAAGTCCATCTTCTCAAATTGGCGAAGGATGAAAATACAGACTTGGGCCAGAACATAATTGCTGGTCAAGCTCCGCTGAAGACCCAGTCCCGGTAGCCCTGCAGACGTATGTACGGCACGCTCTGAGCATCCTGCCTATAGCTATAAGTTTTTCTTAAAGGCACCAGCTCTCCCCGACACGAACGGGAGAATACGCGTGTCCCACCTAGGACCGGCAGCCCCGCTCTTCCCCCGTGCGCCGGCGCAACGGTGCCGCTGCGCTGGACTTGGTATACTCAGGCGAGGGCGTCCCCCGGCTGTGTCTCCGAAGCGATTGCGCCGAAAAACAACTTGCTCCCTCCCCAAAACGCACACGCACGGTGACAGTGCTGCCGTAGCGCCTCGTCGGGGCCGCGACCGGCAGCCGCTGCCCCGGTCCTCGCACAGCCTGGTGGGGCTGGCCGCCTCCGCGCTCCGACGTGAGCCGCAAGGGGACCGGGTCTCCCTCCCTCGGAGAGAAGCAGGCGGGCCCTGCCACCACAGACCCGACGGGGCGGGGGCGCGGCGAGCGGCTCCCGTGTGCATCGCGGCCGCGGGGGGAGTGACTCTGGCAGCCTGCGGCGCTGCTGCCTCCTTCCCTCCCCTTTTCTCTTGTAACTTTTTTTTTTTTTTTTTTCTTTTTCCTTTTCCCTTTCCCTCCCTCTCCCTCCCAACAAAGTGACCGCGGCGGCGGCAGCAGCTCCGGAGCAGTCTGAATACCGGACGCCGACATGAGCCCCTTGGTGCCGCCGTCGGGCTGCGCTGCTGCGGGCTGATCCCGGGCGCGGAGGACGCCCCGGAGGCGCACCGCTCCCGGAGGCAGGGGCACCGAGAGCCCAGGACCCCCGGTCACCCTCGGGGTGCCTGGGACAGCGGCCCCCGCGATGTCGGCGCAGAGCCTGCTGAGCAGCGTCTTCTCCTGCTCCTCCCCGGCCGCCGCCGCTCCCGCCGCTGCCAAAAGCCTCTCCAAGCGGAGGCTCCGCCAGACGCGCAGCCTCGACCCCGCCATCATCGGCGGCGGACGGGAGGACAGCGAGGGCGCGGGCCGGGAGGCGCGGGCGCGGGCCGCCGGCAGCCCCCCGGGGGACCGTCGCAGCCCTCGGGGCGCGCGGCCAGCCCCCGGCGCCTCCTTCTCCACCCCCAGCACCCCGCTGGAGCGGTCGCCTCCGGGCAGCGTCCTCTTCGATGAGGAGAGCCCCCGAGGGAAGCGGAGTCCCGGCTGCGAGCTGCCCTTCCTGGCGCGCACCCCCTCGGCCTCAGCCCTGAGCGGACCTGCCAACAGCATCTTCTCGTCGCCCCGGCGCTGGCTGCAGCAGAGGAAGGGGCAGCCCTCGCCGCCCGGACCTCGCCCCACCGCCTACGTCGTGTGGAAATCCGAGGTAAGCGCGCCCGCCCCTCGGGGACGGGAACCCGCCGCGCCGCCCTCTCCCGAGCTCCCGCCGGGCGCTGCGTCGGGGCGGCCCCGCCGAGCACCGGGGCCGACGGTCGCCAGGATGGGGCGACCTCATGGGGTTCTCACCTGCGCTTCCCCCGAGCGGTGGTAGGTGTCCGCGGGAGCACGGACTGCGGATGCCGTACTGTGGAGGCCGCCATGGGAAACGGAGCTCCACAGTGTTGGTGGGGTGATGGCAGCATTTGATGTTCCCTCGACAGGCTGCATCTGCAGTTGTCCCGGCTGTGTAAAACCTTCCCCTGCCAGTTTCACACCTCGTAAAGAGAAGTATGCGATGACTTCTAACAAGATATACAAATTATTTTTAATGTGCGCACACAGTGAGCTGTGATTTATTTGACAATGCACATGTGTCAAAACCACATGAGGAGCGATCGTATTCCAAGACAAATCCAACTTTGCAATGCAAATATTTATTCGTTTAGCTTGGATGTCGTCGATGTTGGGCTGCAGATACTGTACAATGTGGACAAATGTATTCAAAGAATGTGGCATTGTTTCTTGATAGCTGTTGCTCGGCAAGTTGGTCACGCACTGCCCTTTGTAGTGGGAGAAGAAGAAATTTTTTGTTTGATGAAATTCTCCATCCAGTTTGTGGTGATGAGGTTTCCCACTTAACTGTTTAGTACTGCCTTATGGAGCTTTTGGGTTGGGGTCGCAGGCAGCATTTTCCTTTTTATTTCCATTTCAGATTTTTTTATTATAAATAGCCAGTATTAACTAGATCTATCAACGAAATAACCCCATTGTTGCAGTGGGATGCAGAAGTGATGAAGAAGGATGAAAAATCATTGCCTTACACAGTGATCTGGGATCCAAAGTCCAGCTAGGCACCATGGTGGCACATGATCACCAAAAGCAGTTTATGAGGGCAAAGGCTGCCCTGACCCCAAACAAATCCCTGCATCCTCCTGGTAGCTTGGGGTATAAAAGTGGTCACCCTTTTCCACTTGGGATGGAGTGTCAGTGCTTGGGCAATGACTTCAGGCGTGATGCTGCATGGTGTTGAAAGAGGCAGTGAAGATTTTTAGCCCTTTTCAAAACTGGATTACTATTAAGTCTCATGATCAGAAGTTACCCTTAGGAGTGTTTCAACTCGATGCTTGAGTTGTAAGATAGTTAAAAAGTCATGATTTCAAAGGGCTTTGCAGATTTTGCAGTGTCAGTGACAAAACACCTCTGCTGAGACAGCGGCTAATGACCTTTAGATGCTCACACTAATTAAGGGTAAGTTGGCTGCTCATCCGCTTATAGTTTGATAAGGAACATCAAGAAGTGTAAGACATGCAAGATTTCCCATGCAGAGTTCCCTGAATAAGCCCAAGACTCAGAGCTTGATCTCCAGTCCACAGACGTAAGAGGATCTCCCTGTTTTCACTGAACCCACACGAAGGTGTTGAACACTTGTGGCATTATTTTCAGGTCTCTATGTTCTCAAACTGTATGGTGTGGCACATCTTCAGGCTGCAAATTCAAAAGTACGATTTGTTTTCCTAATTTGGCATGTATCTAGTGTTTTTAAATAGTCAAACCTGTTTTTTTGGGGGGACGTATTATATTACTAATAACACAATTGCGGTATAGCAATGTAATTTATAGTTAAATTTGATTCAGTGCAGTTTTATGTGATGTTACAGCGCTGTTCTTTGACAATTTGTTGTTTTCTTGACAGTTGAGCCTCGGTAAGAATCTTCCATACGTTTCAGAAATGAGTGTTTACACTAGCAAAGTGTAGTTCTTATGAAACTCTTTTTTTTATTATGGAGCTACTCTTTTGGAGTCATCTTTTCTATTAATGAGACCTGATGTTTATTGTTACTGAGACATATGTGTGAGTGTAGTTTAAAAAAATAATCACCTTTACATTAGGAAGAAAACCCCTCCATATGATTCTAAGAGATCAGTTCTGGGTCTGAGTGTGGACTTGAGAACAGGTCTGAGTCCAGTGCTGCCAGGACAAGTGACTATCCATATCTCTGTGCTATGTCCCCATGCCCGGGCTGGGTTGTATGTCAGCTGCCATATAACCGGATACCCGCTGGTTTCAGCATTGCTATTTTCAAGGCATTATACAAATATTAACTTAGTTATAGCGATCAGCAATGACATGTATGAATTATTTTAATCTATATTTTAAAAGAAATTGCGCATGCATTATTGCGGCCCCATGGGCATGCATTTTGGTTATAATATTCCCCCTCTTATTGCAGGCGTGCATCCTAATGATCATTCGGTTTGGTTTTATCACAAAAGTAGCATTTCTCATAAGGGATTTAGATGTTTGCTTCCTATTTAGTCTTTACTGGACAATGAGTTGTTCAGTTTTAGGACATGAAGGATTCTCTGTCTTTGGGGCTTCACTTTAGCTGTGGCAAAGTAAGTGTGCTGGAGGAGGTGAAAAAAAGCATGTTTTACTGGGTGAACAGAAAGTGACTCTAATATTGTAACTTTAAAAGGTCCCATTATACAAATCATTGCATTCTCAATAGGAAATCAGTAGTTTCATTTTTTTCAGCTTTGAAAATGAAATAGATTGTGGTGATGATTTTACTCAGCTGTAAAAGACAGCTGAGTAGATGACTGCAAGCATGGAAGTTTTGGTTTGAGGACTTACAAATTCCCATCCTATTAGCTGGGCAATAAAAGAAGCATTTGTTGCAAAAACTGTTTTACTGTTTTCCTTATGTTCATTCTAACACCTTTAGTAAAAAACTGTAGTTTTTGGAAAATATTTCTCTAAAGCCACTGTGCAAGAAAAGGATTAGGCACGGAAAATAAGTTTTTAGGAGATACACTTGGGCATTATTTTCTTCCCCATACCTTAATCTCTAAAGCAGTAAAGAGATGTAAAAATGCCATGGAAATTTTCTCTTCAGAAGCCCCCAGAATAGTAACTTGAGAGCAGGGCCTCCTTCACCTGCCACAAGCCAGATCTGCGTGGTGATGTCTATCAGGACACGGTGAAGATGCTGTTTGCAGCATGAACTGGGCAAATCCCACCCGTGGGCTACCCAGTGCTACAGGGCTGTGGGGCAGGAGCTCCTAGCCCAGCTGTGTCCATGTTTTAAAGTGTGTGCTGAGCACTCCCCTACCAGCTGATCTGTGATTTCTGTGTATGAGGCCGAAATAGCTTTGATATTAGGTCAGGAGGAGGATGGATGGAAGGGTTTCAGCTCAGTTCACACAGCCATTCATAAACAATTTTTAATGGAACACCAGCGTGCACAGGGTATTTCCAGTTTCAACAGCAGGTTGCACCTAAAGGCTTTACACAAAGAAAGGTGTTAGACCTATATTCTTGGATCCACAGGTATCTTAATACAGAGCATCATGTGATAGGGGTATCTCCCACTCCTGGGTGATATGTCTCTTCTTTGTTGACATGCAGTTTTATTCACAAGGATATTTTAGGACTGTAAAGATTATTTTTAGTAGAGCTTTACTATGCTGATAAACGTACTTCTCCCATTCTATTATCTACTCATGTATAAGCTGCTTAAATAAAAAACCCATTCTTGGGTATGTCAAAATCAGTGCCAATATTTCCAGTAGTCTCAGCAGGGAAGAGCCAAGGGGGATCTGTAACAAGGGGAAAAAGCATTCATCCTCAATTCCCATGAGATCTCAGCTCTCCCTTTAGGTCATTTTCTTTGAAGAAAATGAACTTTCACTTACAAAATTAAGTCTGTTATGACTATTATGCTTTCATTAAGTGTTTAATAAGGTTGTGATTCTCTAAGTAAACTAAATATCATGGAAGAAGGTGGTAAAAATATGTAGAGATACCTTAATGCCTTGATTCTGGCAACCTTTAGTCATACATTTATGCCTAAGTATGTGAGTGGTCCCATACAAGTTAAGGGTGCAAGTGTTCTACAGTGACTGACTGGAATACCTTTGCCAGATGAAAAATCTAAAATAGCTCAAAAGAAATAGATTGGTATGAAGTTTTGAGTTGTGTGAATTCTTCTGCTTACTTTTTTGCCATAAAGATGGCAGTGGAAAGCCACAGTGTGTGTATAACAAATACAGCAAATCATGTAAATCATAGAATCATAGAATAGTTAGGTTGGAAAGGACCTTAAGATCATCTAGCTCCAACCCCCCTGCCATGGGCAGGGACACCCCACCCTAAACCATGTCACCCAAAGCCTCATCCAACCTGGCCTTGAACAGAGCCAGGGATGGAGCATTCACAACCTCCCTGGGTGAGTAATCTCTATTATGATAAACCAAATGTACACACTTAAGCTTATGTGGCCTGATTATTTTGTTGTCATACTCTGTGTGTTACTGACTAATTAAACATTAACATCTCCAGCTAATACGCTTTTTTGGGGGAGAGCTGTTTTTAAAGTAATGGTGGTGTAACACCTACAGCCGCTGGGAAGCAGGAGACAGCATCATTAGTTTTCAGCTTGCTCCTTGTTGCTGTTGGGTTGCTGCAGCAGGTTGGCTCAGCCCTTCCTCGCTTCCTCCTCCTGCCACAGCCTGCAGTTGACCTGCTTGCTTGCTCAAGGAGGCTTTCTGTTGAGCATATGGGGTGAGGGGTTTCCCATGGTGCGGGAGGGAAGGTTGCCCTGATTCCTCACCAGATCTTGGGGGAGAAGCCAGGAGTTGTATTGGTGTCTCCAGAGCTGTTGGCTGGCCAAGCTGTGGCTAGTAGCAAGGATGTTGGAGATGCTCATCTGCAAGATCAGAACAATGCTAGTTAGGCTAAATTATATTATAACTTCTGATTGAGTCATACGGAGTGATCATTTTAGGGCATGGCTGTTGAAAGTACGAGCACTCACAACACCAGTTTCAGCTGATAGGTGCCTCGAGAGGTCAGCTTCCATAAATTTTTGCTTGATACTTCAAGAGCTTGAATCCATTGGGAGGGCAGTCTCAGATTCCCTCTTTCCATATCTCTTTGCTTGCCAAAGTTTCCTCTTGAGCATCACTGTTTTTTTGCAAATTAATTTTAACTCCAGTTTTCCAAGTTGCTGTGAATGGCTAGCTTACTTCCTTCTGCATTTTTACAGCCAGTGCTTGCTTCAAAACTATGCTGATGGAGGGACATGCATGAAAAATGCTTGCAGAGGTAAAGGGTAAAGCAAAATCCTTAAAAATTGGGCAAACTAAGTGGTCACATTCCCTTAGGGATGTATATTTTTGGATGCTTCAAATGAGTAGTTTTCTTTGAGGTTAGTGGGACAAGTTATTTTGTAGGGAGAATGGATGGATTGCATAATGAAATTTACAGGAGCAGAACCTGTTCATTGTGAATTTAGAGAAGGGAGAGGTTTTCCTTATTTTTCCTTCCCCTATTCAACTTGTAAGTGATGATTGATAATATATATTCTGGGAAAAAAGAGAGAAAGGGGGCAGGTTTCTCATATCTGTTAAGATGCATGAGGAAAATGTGAAATAGAGGTATACATGCTGCATCACTTTCAAAAGATCTATCATGAGATATGTAAGCAAAGACATCCTTTTGCCAGTTTTCACTAGGCATTGCACTTCAGGTGGTGCTGATGTGACATCATGTTTGTCAAACCAGGGGTTAAGCTGAACCTTTTGAGATGTAAACACAAAGCTGCTGCACTTGGAACTGGGGATAAGGCTCTGACGCGGAAGGCTGCAATAGTTCACATCATCTAAGGGTCAGTACTCCCCAATAAACTCATTGTAAATATGTAAATATTTTGTAAATATGTAATATTTATATTACATATGTGTACATATGTATATTTTGTAAATATGTAAATATATTGTAAACATGTAAATATTTTAATGGAATACCTCCCTTGTGACAATGCCATATTTATTGCTCTCCAGTTGCCATAGTCTTACAGGCTTTATCTTTGCTGAACTCTAGGCCTCATGTTTTAGACTTCATTGCTTCTGCGTTTGCCTGTGTTTATTGTGTGGCTTGTTATGATGAGATGCTCTAGAACTGTTTCCCCATCAGATGGAAAATTTGGCTGTCTTCGGGAAGGGATCACAGGGAGTGTATTAAATTGCCATCAGCATTAGCAGATCTTTTTGCCATAATGATCTCTGAAGAGTGACACATAGCTGAAGTGTGATCTCAGCGTCTATTATCCTTAAGCACCTTGATACCTAACCCATACGTTTTTCTGTATGGATGTGTCCATTTTCCCATGTAGAGCCCTGATCATTTGTCCAGGGAGCAAAATGGGGGTCTACCATGTTTAAATGGGTTTTTGTCACTTTGGGTTTTTTGGTTTTCCTTTGCACAGTTAAAAAACTGGAAAACTGGATGCTCCCCAATCATCAAAATTGTCAACTTGTCATATTTAATTTTGAGGCTTTCTAATAAGATGAGTGGGAAACATATTTTGGAAGGGTTTTTTTTTTTTTTTTTAAAGTGGAAAGCTTTGTGTGCTGATATTTGCGTTCTGCTTTATTTTCTTCCCTAAACACTAGACACATAGATTAGTTTCAGGCTAAGTCTGTCCCATTCAATGCTGTTAGAGTTCTATACTTGCAAAATTTGGTGGGCAGAAATGTTGTGGGTCTCATATAAAGAGGAATGCCATTAAAATAACTAAATATATTCAATATTTCTGAATTTGGCATATGCACCCTTCCCGTTCCCAACTAAATTATGTCTGAAGACATTTGGTGAAAATATGGGAGTTGACAGCTAGGACAGACAGAATTCTCCCCAAGTGTGCATTGCTTAAGTAATGGGAAAGGAACTTCTGAAAATAATAGAAATGAGACTGTAAAGTATCTTTGAGCAGCCTTTAAAATATCGACGACCCAGCCTGCTGTCTTGACTGCATGACGGAGCTGCAGCACATTTAACTTTGCAGACTCTGTTGGATGACAAGTACTGCAGCTCTGACAATTTGCAGGTGGAGTACTTTTCAGGTCGTTCTTCCCTCTTCTGCAGTGTTGTGTCTATATGAGCGTATAGATATGAAGCGTGTTTTGGGAAATTCTGTTTTCCTTCCAGATGTAAACATGATAATGGAAACCAGCAGGGAGTTCTGAGCACTTAGGGCTGAACACTCATGATTGTATACTAAATCGTATCACTTTCAGAGTTGCAGTGTTGAAATCTTAATGTAAAAAGGTAATGAAAATGAAGGCTATAATGGCAATACTATCTTAGCAAAGATGTCTCATTAAACATGATATAATGCTGCTCATATTTGATTTTCTGGCTGTGTTATGTAGCATTTGAGAATATAAGGATCGCTGGAATTAAGCTGATTTTTAAAGCATAGCTTTTGTATATCCTGGGTTACACTGGTTTTTAACTGAATCAGGTATCTGGATGGTGGGAGAAGAGGCCAAATATTCCTTCATGTTATGGAAACTGGAAGGGGAACAATAAGGAGGTAAGAACAAAATTCAGACTTCATTGGAATTTGATATTATGACTCGTTGTCCAATTTTGCAAGGTACTGAGCTGTCAGATTTTGGTCTGAAAGAGTACTCAACTGTGTGCTTTACTTTTGGCTGGTGAATAATACTCATCCAAACAGAGTATCGGGTAGGAAGCAAAGCCTTTAGATATCATTCAGTACTAGGAATCTTACTTCACCTCTCTTGAAAGCTTTTATATCTATTATTTTGTGCAGATTTTTAAGCTGTGCTTGTTATATACATATATATATATAAATCTATTCTTCTCCTGTAGCAATAATGTATATTAATGGAAAAGCATGCACAGGCTTTCTGGTTGAGTTTCAGCTTTTCCTAGATGTGTACAGACTGCCTATTTCAAGTTACATGTCTGTTCCACTCTGGTTGTCAGCAAGAAGTTAGTAAATCCCAGGGAGGGTTAAGAGTGTTTTTAAAGGATTTGATGAGCTTCCAGTGCTTGATGCTTGCCACATTGTCATACTGGAACCAGATGTTGGGTACCACATGTTCATGTTTTTGGAGCTAAGTAGGTTAGGTACTGTGTCTCTGGCCCGTAAAAACAAACATCAGTTTCCCACCCTAAAGCTCTCGTCCCTGGGTCATCATCCTCACGATCCTGGCTATGGGAAGTGCTTGCATCAGCCTCCCAAGTTGTGAAACCAGAGATGTTTTTTCTGGATCTTCTGACTTGCTCTCTTCTGTATCCTCTCAAAGAAAAGACCTTTTGATTTACAGTATTTATCCATAAGGACTCTTTGACAGTGTAAGGTCAAAAGGAGGTTTTTGAGCACTGCACTTAATGAGGATGCACATGAGCGCTCGGGCCCATGTGGAAACTCTACCTGTGACTACTGAGAACCTGGAAGAACTTTGGGTAGATCTTGCTTTTCTCTTTTCCCCTGTGTTCATTTATGGCTTCCTGTTCCTTGGACTCAGACCTTTTCAGGTTGTGCTTGTCCTTTATCCATTTCTAGTTGTTATGTATATAGAATCATAGAATAGTTAGGATTGAATTAGGGTTGAGTCATAGAATAGTTAGGGTTGGTTATCTTCAGTTATCCTCCATGCCAAACATTAAAAAGGAAGATAACGTGGATTTTTCTCTTGTTTTCATTACCTGAAGTTTGTACTAAATAAAAAGCTGCTTTACTGTAGCTGTAGTGTATTATTTGGATTGGCCAAGTCAAATGTTAATAAGTCTTTTTGTTCTCATAACCGGTTTGTCTCATAAATGGACAAAATGGCTTTCAGCAAAGTACAAAGTATGATACAGTCTTTGCTAACAAATGAAAGATTTGGGTTTTTTTTTCGAAGTCTGATTAGAATTACTTTTGCACTGCCTCAGTCACACTTCTCCAAAAGACTGGCTTCCTGGATTTGATTTTCAGTGATGAGACTGTACCTCCACTGAACATCTACAACTGATTTAGTAAGAGAAAGACTAATACAAATTTTCCATTGCTATTTTCAGGTTTTATTTGCTTTATCCCTTTGTTTTTTGCCACTGTTGTAATATGGCAAGATGTGTTTTCAGCACTGTCTTTTTCTTTTTACTCTGAAGGGTAATTTCAGTTGAGTTGCACCCTACTGAGAGTAATGTGGTGAGAAACCAGTTGGCAGTGCTCTGTTCAGTTTTCATTTGTTTCTCTCTCTAAAAGTCTAAAAATATTCCTCCTACAGGAAATGTTTTTCATTCTGTTATGTCTTTTGCTTCCCGTAGGAGGTATTTCTTTTAATTTATTGAATAAACCTTTCTGAATTGTATTCCCATAAGAGTTTAGGCACAATAGAGTCTTTGGGCAAACTGTGCAAGAGATCTCACCATCTTCTGTTTTTAGAAGATATGCAATTGTTTCTTTATACAGTGCTGTCAGGCTCTGGGACAAGCTGACACTTAAGTGAAATGGGAGAATTTGAAGCCGAAGAACGCAGATTAACACATCTGCTATAACTTCTCAAATGTTGTTGTTTTGATTGCATGTATCACATATTTATCTTTATTTATCTTTTTTTATCTTATAAAGAAATCCCTCTTCCCTTTTCCCTGCCCTCAATATTAAGAGGATTCTGGGCAATGTTTTGATCTCGATCTCATTACCACAATTTCTTTTGTAAGTGTATGTGAATATAGGAAAGCTAAATCCTCATAACATCCTGGTTGGAAGTCAGCTATGTTTAGCTGTTAATTTAATTTGGATGACAGTGCAGACTGTTATTTGAAAGGGGCGGTGGGGAAAGAGAGACTGGGATAGATTACATTTTCATGCTCCAGAATAAGACCCTATCTACTCTATCTTAAATTAGAACAATATGGTTGAGTTTTCTTGTGGCTATTTCATAACATTCCTGCTGACAAAATATGGTGTGCTTGTTGCTTCACTACTGTTTTTCAAGCATGTGTTTGTGTCTCTGCATCGAGTGATGGCTCTTGTAGCAGCATGCCATGGGGACACGTCTCATAGGCCTTTCTGTGTATTTGCAAATGATATACAAAGTAGGACACTCCAGAGAGCTGGTACCAAACTATAGACAGCTGAGAGACTCAGAAAGAACAGATTACTTCAATAAACACAATTAGAGGTTTTATTTTTTTTTCACGGATAATGTGCCTTAATTCTATATTCACTAAAGGAATGTGATATAATTCTCAGTCAACCTGTATGAAGGGTTTTAAAGCAACTTGCTAGCAGAATAATTAGTAAGATGCATTAGTAAATGTGCATATTTGAAGAATCTCTGTCACGCTGTCCAAAATGCTTCTTGATCGTTTTCTCTGCTTGAGGTGTAAGCACATACAATTTCCACGCTTTGTCAAGGTTCAGATGGAACCTTTCTGTTTCATAAACTGCTCCTCAACTGTGGCAGAGCTAATGTGATTCCCTCTTGGAATGAACTATGTAACAGAGCCTCCTGCCTGTGGTCTGTGGTTTTTTTAGCCCAGATACGTCTAAATTACACCATCTCACATGGATCAGAGCAAAACCAGTTAGATAAGTTAGTGAGCAGTGGAAGGTGTGTAATGTGGATAACAGGATGCCTGCATACTGGGTTATATGCACAAAAAGGTAACCGGCAGTTCAAGGGAAGTGACTTCACCCGTGTGAGTCCACATCTGGGGCAAAGGAGATGTTGATATGCTGGAGCGAGTGGAGGGCCATCAGTACAGTCAGGGGATGAGAGTGCTTCATTCCACTTCTACTGCCTCCATGGGGACTAAGGAAAAGATGGAGCTGGGTGCTGTCAGAGTTGCACAATGACAGTCAGAAGTTGCAGCAAGAGGAATTCTGAGCAGATCTAAGGAAAAACCCACTCACAGCAGGACTGGTTCAATATTGAAATGGATTGTCCAGGGAGGCTCTGGAATCTCTGTCCTTGAAAATTTTCAACCCTTCACAGGGCAAGGCGCCAAGGAACCTGATCAGATTTTGAAGCTGGCCCTGCTTTGAGCAGGAGATTGGACCAAGTAACCTCCAGAGGTCCCTTCTGACCTATTTTTTTCCCCCCTGTGATTCTGTGACTTTGAGTATTATTTCTTTCAACAGTAGAATGAAAACTCTGCTGTGTTCCCTTGTGCTACAACATACCTTTGATGGAACAGAAGTTACTGGGTTACTTCAGAAAGTGTGATGCTCTCCAGCATCAATATTTGAAGCAGGCTTATAAGGAGAGTGATTTCTTTCATTGCATTGTTCTCCAAAGTTGTTGCTGTGCTACTGCTCTGCATGGCATACCCTACCATTACACTGCAGCTACATGATTGGTGTCTTACAAATGCAAAGATAGCCAGGGTGGGTTTTTTTAAAGATGTCAGTAAAATTTAAGAAAACCCAACCAACCAAACCCTTCTCAAATTCAAGTGTTTTGCAGCGACAGCTTGACAGCGCTGTAGCAGAACTTCAGCAGGGATTTGGCATGGAAGTTTCAGTAACTACTTGCCAGGTAGGTTTCCTGCCAGCTCATTTAACTAAGCCTGCCTGCACATTCCAGCATTAGGGAGCCCGGGGCTTAAGAGTTACCTACCAGGACAGTGTGATGTTGAGACCTGCTCTGAAATTGAGCTCTGTCTGCTTTTCCAAGTTATTTCACTTCAGGTTTAAAAATATTGAACACTGGGCAAAAACCACTGTCGTCTTTCCCTGCCCCATTTCATGGTAGTTCAGTGTGCTCATGACAGTCCTTATGATGTGCTGTCTAAAACACTTCAATGCCTGTAGTAAAATGATGGTAAAGAAGTACTCCTTAAAATTTAGCTTTTCTAAATCTCATTTTCGTCATCTTCCTGAGTGCGTTATAAGAGTAAAAATAATCTTGGAGCGAAATGAAAGAAGAAGAAAAAAATTTAAGAGGTATTTGAGAAGGAAAGGAAATCTGCTGAGCTTTGAGCTGGGAATTGCATCAGAGACACAGGAAAGTAGGTGTGGCAGTAGGACAGTTGAGGCTTTGCCTATATTGCTTTACACAGCAGCAGTTTAACCTGATCCTGACCTTACAACTTAAGAGCTTAAGGGTACAGTTATGTAACTGAGATCAGTCAAAGCTAAACTAAACTAGACTGGAATAGGCAGATGGGGCCACATGGCCCAGAAAAAGCTGGTACCAAATTGGCTCGCTGAACTAAATGACATCCATGCTGCTATTTAAAAGGAGCACAGGTTGTAATTTGCTGCTGTTTGCAATGCAGTGGTGGGTTTTCTTGAGCTTCTGGAGTGTGTTGGTCAACATCTGATCTCTCCTGTGTCTCTTCTCCTTGCTCTTGAGAAATGATTTTGGCAAGCCTGCATTTAGCTGGCAGAGATTTTGTCAGGCAGTTGCAGCCTCCAACATCAAGTGTGAAATTGGGCTGACAGAAGGTCAGCCTTGCCCAGGGTAAAACAAAGGCTTGATGTCTTGGGGTCATAACCTTTTGCAGTCTTGGTAAGTACATTTTTCCTTGAATGGACAAGAAAGTAAAAGGAGAGAAAAGGTGACTGTGGATTACAGCTGCATGGTTCAGATAAAAGGAGACAAGGAAGGGGAGAAGACCGAAACAAGGTAAGAAATGAGTAGTGAATTAATACCTCATTAGGACTGGAGAACAGGTTTGCCACCAAAGTGCCACCGCTGCTTGAAGAGGAGAGCTTTAACTCGTGCTCGGGCATCCCTGCCCCATCTCACTCATGGCGTGACGTCCTCGTTTTCTCCTGGGAGCGCTGTGCAAGGGATGCTCTTCTGGCACTGCTCTGCACTTTGTGGCTATGCCTACCGTGTCATGTGGCCCTCAGGGAAGCTTCCACCCATAGTGTGGCTTGATAAGATGGAAGGTTGCTGTTCTGACCATCATCTCTAGTAATGAGATTTTCCAAAGCCCCTCTCTCACTTCTGAAGATGAACCTTGAGCTCCTAGATCATTTAGATAGTTTTTGAAATCTTATTCTAGATCTTTTATATCCTTGTTTTTTGTTATAGTAATCAGAGCCTCCCTCCTTTCTTCTTCCTTCCCACAGGAAGAGGTCTATGCTGCTGAGACCTTCCACACAGCTAAATACCATTTTTTAGCAGTAAAAGGGTCTTATGTCTTGTCCATATGTTTTCTTGGGCTGTTTCTCATTTCAGTAGCGCTTTCAACTTGCCTCTCTAAATATTGTTCATACTTTATTTGTGCTTGTTTTGTGGTGATTACTATGTTCTTTAGCACAACTTGCTCTATTATATTTGCCTCCTACTGTCATTTGTTGTTTTCAGCTTGTGACAGCTTATCTGCTTGTTTTTTAGAAGCAAGTCTTGAGGCTGTATCAGTGCATTATTAAATTCCAAATGTATGTACTTTATTTCTTTGATCTGGTAGCATCCAGCTTATTCACTCGGATGGTAAATGGAAATCCGGATTGCTGTAGAGTACAGGGTCTGGCATAAGTGCCAGAATTAAAAGAGAAGATCTGCTGCTCTTTGGTAACTCCTTCTGTCCCCATAATAGCTGGCCTGGAGGGGACATTTGGGGAGCGATGCTGCAGTACGGTATTTGTCAGTCAGAGCTTCCACTCTGGGAGTCTTTTGAAAACAAAGCTCCCTAGTGTTTAGGTACTGGGTTTGAGGGCTTAGTTGTTTGGAAATCACTCTGACAAACTGGCTGGAAGCTGGAAGCTTGCTTTCTACAGAGGAATTCCTCCCTGTATTCCGAAGGCTGCTGAATGCTGCAGCCTCAGCAGAGCCAGTGAGGTGTCACTGCAGGAGGAGTGAGTTGAGATAATGAGGCATGATCCATATTGTCTGTGCTCCAAAAATGCCAGCTTTTACACCGTGCCTTCTGAATCCTGATGGCGGGGGTAGAGAACAGAGAGACCACTCATTGCTTGGTAGGTTGAAGAGCTGTTGCACCCTGGAAGTAGAGACACTGGGAGAAGAGATGAGCTCATCTTTATGGCCATACTAGGTTGTGGTGGCTACACAGTTTTCTATGGTCTCAGATGGCAGGACACCTTTCCTAAGTGCTTAGAGTTCTTGGAGGCCCTTCTTCTGGACCAAGTCCAGCTACTTGGACTTAGCGTTCAGCATGAGATTTCAGCTTTTTTGGAGCTGAAGATAGCAGGCTTCAGATGTCACTTGAATTACAGTTGAGAAGAATGAGATTTCTGCAGTGAATTATTTATTTTTGGCTTCCTTACAGTTTTTTGAAATATGCTCTTTGGTTGATATAAAGGCATTTAATAACCATATTGCTGTGCTAGAGGGTGACTGGCCCCGTTAGTTAAAATAGGACCAAAGCATTTGTAGGAAAGCAGGAGCTCTTCTTGTGCTGGATCTAACTCAGGCAGATGGAGTGGAAGCCAAGGGGAAGAGAGAAATATGGTTGCCAGCATCTGGGTCAAATCAAAACAAAGCTGGAAGGGAACAATTAGTTGGGATGTTCCCAGGGAGAGTGTGGAAGATTCCTGTAGAAGATAGATAGCAGGGGGAGCTACAGACGGGCTTGCTTGATGGCTCCTCTTGGAAGAAAATCCACGCCTAGAAGAGGTTGAAAGCAGAAAAGCAAAGGGTAGTTTACTTGGCATGTTCCTTTGAGCCTGCAGTAAAGGGCCAGAGGAGCAAGGGAAGGGGTCTTCTTCCAGGCCTGAGGGCTGGAGATGATGGTGCAGCAGAAGCAGCTGCTGAGCTGTTGGAGGACGCAGAACAAGCAGCATGCGGGGAGTGTGATGGGACCTCGCATCAAGTCAAATGTTATTTTTTTAATTTTAGTTATTTTATAACCCAGCCTTTACAGAGAGACTGAGAAGCCCACCTGGGAAGGTTTGGGAAATGCTGGGATGGCTAGCAGAGATCTGGTGACCACTGAGCATAGAGGGAGATGGACCTGGTGTAGCCATTGTCTTGATGCACTCAAAGTACCATGTATACTTGGGATAAGTGGTTATGTTGCTGTGACTTGCCTTTGTAGCAAAGATAATTCTGTGCAGTGGTGAAGTGCTCTAATTTGCTTTGCAAGCCTTAATGAATGCTGGAATGGAGCCCTGAGGAGGGAATTTGTGAGTTGCTTCTCTATATTAGCACACCTTCTGTGAGGGATAGGTGCCCAGGAGAGCCAGCCTTTAAGTGGTTGATGAGAGGAAGGGGAAGAGTTTATAAGCACATTAAGGGAAAAGGAAATTAAAGATGCTCTGAGGTGGCTGATATTATGAACAAGACATTTTGTGACAAGACATTTTTGCCTGTAAAATATATATATATTTAATACATGTATCGTTTCTTTCTAGACTTGCACATAATGTTTGCTCTGTTATTTTTTTGAATGAAAAAAATATTCTTTGTGGCTGTTTCTTTCTCTTCCATGAAGCATTGCCACGTGGAAAAATGTTAGTTTTGCCATTTCACAACAATCTAAGTACATCTGGAGTCCAAGTTACTGAAAAGCTGCATGTTACTTATACAAAATTTCAATGTGCAATGCCAAGGAAAATAAAAATCACGTAAAATGTACTGTTTCTTAGTAATGTACATCTCTGTTGTAAGTCAAGGTTTTATTGTCCATCTCTTTCTTTGTTCTGTCAGGAAACATCTCCCAGCTATGAAATGTGGTTTCCTGGAGATGAGACACTGCAAAGCAGGGTGGGTGAGAGCTGAGGCTCCTCAGACATGTCTTTGAGTGCTCAGTGTGGTGAGCCAGTGGGGTGAGCCAGTTACATTCTAGCACAGCCACTCCACAGTTGCCTGTGCCACCACACCAGGGACTTCTGTGCTTGATTCAGATGATGCTAGGTGCCCCTACTGAACTCCTCTAAATTCCTTTTACTGAGGAGCTTCCAGGACAAGGAGGCCTGTGAGCTGTTGTGAGATCAAATTGCCTCTGGAGAGAACTGGAGGGCTTCTGCATTTACTTCAGAGTGAGGAATTGGTGATTTATGCTCAACTGGCACAACATCAATGTGTAGAAAAGGATCTAACATAGTGAATTTGGAATAAATGAAGAATTTTTTTTTTCCGTGCTTTGTATTAGGATAACTCTGGAAATACTCTGTTTCTGGTTTTGCTTTTGTTCTTCCCAGCTTTTTAGGAAATATTTGAACTAAAAGAGTTGAGGCAGTGCTCGAGACCATTGAGGGAGAAATTAATTTACCCAGTCTGAAAAAGGATCAGCTGCAGATTTTACTGCAGTGACTAAGAAAGCTTTTGCTCTTTCCTTCTTCCTCCCCTGATACTGTGGAATAGGGTTAATCCACTCTGTAAAAATATATTTTATTTAGAGTATTCACAGCTTAGGTGCTTCTTAGAGTATCTTTTAGCTTCCTCGCCAAGAGTGGGACAGAAGCAGTGGGCAGGTAATCACCTGGTCCTTAGGAGCTGCCTGGGAGGGGCTCATTGAAGCACCTGCAAGGGGCAAGGCTCAAAAAATCAGAGCTGCAGATAAACCTGTGGATTTGATGACTAATCTATGCAGGAGCATAGGAAGCATCTGCTGAAGACTAGGTCTCTGTGCCAAATGTCACTTCTGAGTAGGGCAGTGGGGTTAGGTGGGATTTGGTAAGTGCTGCTGGGTGCTTCCCTGATGGGAGAAAAGGATACAGCATTAGTTATTTCTGGAAACTACACAGCCTAGAGAAATTATATTTAGCTGTTAGATAACTGGTTTAAACTGGGATTATGCCCAAATTAGGGATGACACGGTAAAGTTGAGTGATAAGAGTGTCTGTTGTTTCTTCTGTGACTGGAGGGGGTTGTGGGACAGAAATGGGCATCTGACAGCAGGAAAATCCACACAGAATCCGGAGGGTTTCTATAGACAACCCTGCACCAGTGTTCACCTTAAGTTGGAGAGGCGATTTTTATATTACCATAGTGTCTTGGTACCCTATTTTTATGTTAGGACATCACAGCACAAGATGATATATAAACACGAAATTTTTTTTTTTTTTGAAGAGACAAGAGATAGACACAGTTGCACCAGGAATTGCACAGAGACTGTGAGGATGGGACTAGTTAGGGAGGGATATGTTTAATGTTGGAGCAACCCCAGGCACAGCTGCAGGTTGGGCAAAGAAGAGATTCAGAGCAGCCCTGTGGAGAAGGGCTTGGGGGTGTTGGTCAATGAAAAAATGAACATGAGCCGGCTTCAGTGTGCGCTCGCAGCCCAGAAAGCCAACCGTATCCTGGGCTGCATCAAGAGGAGCGTGACCAGCAGGTCAAAGGAGGTGATCCTGCCCCTCTACTCTGCTCTTGTGAGACCTCACTTGGAGTATTGTGTGCAGTTCTGGTGTCCTCAACATAAAAAGGACACGGAACTGTTGGAACAAGTCCAGAGGAGGGCCACGAGGATGATCAGGGGACTGGAGCACCTCCCGTATGAAGAGAGGCTGAGAAAGTTGGGGCTGTTCAGCCTGGAGAAGAGAAGGCTGCGTGGAGACCTCATAGCAGCCTTCCAGTATCTGAAGGGGGCCTACAAGGATGCTGGGGAAGGACTCTTCATTAGGAACTGTAGTGACAGGACAAGGGGTAATGGGTTCAAACTTAAAAAGGGGAAGTTTAGATTGGATTTAAGGAAGAAATTCTTTACTGAGAGGGTGGTGAGGCACTGGAATGGGTTGCCCAGGGAAGCTGTGAATGCTCCATCCTTGGTGGTGTTCAAGGCCAGGTTGGACGAAGCCTTGGGTGACATGGTTTAGTGTGGGGTGTTCCTGCCCATGGCAGGGGGGTTGGAACTTGATGATCTTAAGGTCCTTTCCAACCCTAACTATTCTATGATTCTATGATTCTATGATTCTAATGTTTGATGCAGTCGAAAGCTACATAGAAAAGGCCACATCATCAAAGCTGAATGATATTTGCAGAGCATGATGGATGAATATAAGCAAAGCAGCATTGTGTTGGAAAAAGAAGGAAAGAGAATGCCAGAGCCATTGAGAAGATAGAAGTCTGCATAGGATTTCAGGCTGGGGTTTGTATTGAAAAGGGTATAAAACTAATTTCTTTTAGCTCGTGTCTGGAAGTAGGTGATAGGAGGAATACTGTATATACTGATCTTCGCTATCTTCCTGCCTTCCTTTCCATAGGCATTGGATTTTCCCTGTCTGGAGAGTATGACTAGATGTACAGTGCAGCATTGTGTAAAGATCTCTGTCTAAGCTGGGAAGCTGATGTGTTGTAGGGCTGCTGCACTCAGTCTGCTGAGGTCCCAGAGTAGTGCAGCCGTGGACACCCTGACTGAGCTAAGAAATCTGACAAAACCTAATAAACTGTTGAGGAGAGGATGCTAGGTGCTGGGAAGCAGCAGTATTAGAAATGAAAAGTAAATTAATTTAAGTATCAGTCTACTTTTATCCTTACAGTGTCTGTTTCCTTAGTACCTGCTATACCTTACTAGAGTATTCAATCATGCTTGTAGTGTAAAGGGAGTTTGACACTCTTTACATGTGAGATTACCCAAAGAGGAAGCATAAAACCAAGTTCAGATGTTGCCCTTGTAGTGATACCTCATCACTCCACGTGTCTCCTGTCCTTGTCTGGCTCTCTGACAGCCCCTTGCGTCGGGCAGTTTTACTCCCCTTCCCAAGAAGTGTGTTACGATCTTCTTTCCCAATCCCCATGAGCAGTGTTGTTGTTACCCCATCGATCTGCTGAGCACAGACACATGGTGCGCTTCAGTTACGAGACAGCTGTGGTAGTTGTGAAGGTACCAGCCCTTGCAGTGTATTACTGAAGTGGCTGGACAAGAGTGGGATTCTGCCCCTTCAGCTCGCAAAGCAGAGTCATCATAGTCAGAAAGAGAAGGAGCTACGTGTATGGTTTTAATACACAAATTTAAACTCTAGGCAGAAACACCTTTTTTTTTGTTTTTTCTTTTAGAGCAGCAAAAAGAAAGTCTTGGCAAACAATGCCAGTAGGTTAAGTAATTCCTTTTGTTTGAAAATTATTCAGTTTATTCCAAGGACCTTTTGCAATGTTTTTTTTTGCACGTTAAATGTCTTAATGGAGAGCTGGCATCTTGCTGTGAATTATTAACACTTACCTAACAGATGTTCATATATGTTTGCCTTGAAACTTAGCTCTGTAATTCTGTCTGAAAGCACTCAATTTTCGAGCCTGTGCTTTGATAAAGGTGCAAATGAGGTAGGAGAAAGTGGCAGTTGTTTCTACATAACAATTGTGCTGAGCTTCCTCGTGTTGCTAACCACAACCTTCTGAGTTTCTTGCCTGTTTGTTATGACCACTTTACTTCTGAACTGTTACTTTGTCAGCGACAGTAATTGTAAGCGTCTTTCTAAATACTTTCTTTTATTATTTCTCTATGAGAAATGCAAACCAACCTTCAACCACAGGCAGTACTCTGGACTGCTTCATTGCCTTGGGCCGTTTCTGCCCAGACCCAGTACAACCAGGGCACAGCTTTTGTCTTCTTTAGCACCTCAGCTCCCTACAAAGGAGCCTGTACCCTGTGTACCCTGAAGCATGACACTACCTTTTGTTTGGATGGGTGTCTTCATGTTCTCCATTCAATACTTTCTGGAGACAGACTGTCAAGCTTCCACCTTGTATAATGATTAATAATGTCTCACAAGGAAGTTGCCGAGTATTATAGCCAAGGTTGCATGGTACAGTTCTGATCCTGGTGCCCTCCAGAGCTGTATCATCCTCCCCAAACCAGGGATTACTTCTGCGAGAACTTGCTGTGATGGAAGGGAAACTTACTTCAGTAAAAATTGGTTTTGCAGTGTCCACTTTTTAGTGCTGGGAATAAAAAAAAGAGAAAAAAGTGCAACAAACCTGCCAAAATCTGAAGAGCCATTCTGCACTTAAGAGGCCAAATCTCTTACTTGTAAATGCAAGTTCACGAATGGGACTTGAATTATTGGTGACCTTGTCACTTGAGAAGAGGAATTGTCATCTTTTGTCCTGGAAGATGAGTATTTCTGTGCCTTGATTTGATCTTTGTATGAGGAGTTGAGAGTGGAGCAGGCAACTTCTAATCCAGGATTCAATATTTCAGCCTTGTTAGGGCACCGATGGCTTTCACAGAAGTCCTTGCCCTGGTAGTTAGCCATTACCAAGAGTAATCTAATGATTTACCTTTCTCTGAACAAACATCTCACAAAAAGACAGCACAAAGGCAGATGCAGTGAGGCCTGCCCTGATAGCTCTGCATTTGTAATATTGGAGGCAAATACACAGAAATCTTCCCTGTATAGCAGTTGCAGCTTAAGGGGCAGTTCTGCACACCCAAGACTTAGCCACTACGAAGTTACCCTGCTGTATCGGTGGCAAAACAGCTGAACGTGTGTTGGACATGTAGTTGGGCATGTTCTTGGACACATGGCCCTGGCCCTGTGGGATGCCCTGTGTCCATGGGCTCTCTGAAGGGCCCACATGCTCTGTCTGCTGCCTCACCTACAGGACCTGGCTTGAAAGTCTCTTCATCAGAGTGTGAGGGACCCAGTTTGCTGCTTCTCTGCCCTTTACCTCAGCTGAGTTGTAAAAGTGTCCCTTGTGTGGTGTTGAATCAGGAGGAGGTGGCTGAGCTTTGCTTCTAAAATAGCTTATTTCACTGAAAGAGTGGAAGTGACCGTTTCTAGACAATGAGGAAAATAGTGGGTTTGAAATTAAGGAAAGGAGAATATGCTTTAAGCATTAAGACATGTAAAAGCACTTTTCACACCCCTTCTCATAAATCCGTGCAATGCTATAAATAGGATAACAAAAATGGTACTCTTCAGGCAATACTTAATGTATAAGATTTTAAATCTTTTATTTTAAAATCTTTTAATCTTAAATGGAAATTACCAAGGTGAATCTTAGAATTAACTATATATGTATTTAATCTTAATTGTTGAATCTATTTAAACTACTTGAAAAAAATAAGATTTTCAATTTTCAAGGAATACAGTTGGCTCTCCTTAAAGGCATGTATATCAGCTTTTGGTTGATTTCTGATCCTGGGCTCCAAGTTTGCTCATAGACATAGTAGGAACCTGGTCACATGCAGAATTAATTAATATTTATGGTGCCTTTATCTTGCTAGAATATGCCAGACTGCAAAGTGCCATGCTGTGATTGTTTTGCAAAAATGCAAGGCACTAGTCTGAAGGAGAAATATTCCTAGCCAGAAAATCAGAGACCTTTGTAGCAAGTTCTGCTATCTATTTATTTATTTATTTTTAAATAAAGAGATTGGTATGGTTGGTGAACATGAAGGTTTATCAAGCAGCCTACTGATTTCAGTTGGCATGGTTTCTTTACCAATGGTGATATTATTCAAAACATATCTTAACATCTTCTGGAATCAATTAAATATTACTTTGCAAATGGTATGGTGTTCCAACAGATGTGTAAACACCATTCTCTTCCTAACAGGAAAAGGTCACAAATAAGTCAGCTTTAAAATTAGAGTTGGTCATGTAATGCTCATGAAAGAAATATGGTCTTTTATACTGGAAAAACAGAGTACTATTCTGGGACTGAAGCAATATAATTTTTTTGTCAGGGAATCACAGCACATGGTCAATTTTTAATACATGTGTTTATTTTAATAAAAGTAATATTCAGTCAAATAAGACAGAGTGTGATTTTGTCAGTCAGGACTCTGCTGTGGTCTCCACTTGACTGTATTTATTTCTGTCTGTGATTGGGGTTTGTTTTTTCAGTTAATTTGCCTTCCCGTAGTAGGGAGGACTGTATTTACTAGGGCTTACCATGCCTAATCTAGCATGAACACCTGCTGAGAAGCTGTAATACAATGTCAACTGTGGCGGTGAGATAAGGACCTGATTTGTTTTCACTTGACACTGTTTCATATTTACTGTATTTCTTTAAAAAACATTTTGGACGTTTGGGTTCAGTATGCATATTTGTTTAAGCTGTCCCATCAGTCACCACTATGTTTTACTTCCATATGTCCCTGCATGAATCTCTTGATAATCTTTTTTGTAAGATGGGATCTGCCTCTTTCCAGACTTCCTACATACACAGGCTTATTTAATTTTGAGACTTCTTTCACTTCATTGTTTTTTGTTCTTTAGGTAACTCAGTACTTTTGTGGCTTAGACAGAGCTTCATAGAGAAACTTGTTCATGTTGTAAGCGGAGCAAGAAACATTCATTTAGGACGTGTGTTACTTCTATGACTTAATTAATCGAGCGAATGGGAAAGAAATGCTGAACGTGTATGATTATCGTCATATCTGTTATGCTGTTTGCAAGTGGCAAATTAACACGTGAATACATCACTCATTTTGATGCTTTCATATAAATATAATTTCATCTCTGTATGTAGAGATCAGATCCAAATACGCAGGTCAAAAGGTAAGATTTAAAAGAACTACACCCATATAACATCACAATTATATTTCTTGCACATGCGTATGTTCCCGTATAGTTTCGTGCATGAATAATTTGTGTGCATTCAAATAAAGGACAGAATGTTTCCCACATTTGGCTCTGAGAGGCCAAATGGTATGTGTGAAAACTGGACAAAAATAAAGATTCAGTGTTGGCCTCACATCTGAGGAAGCTGTAGAGCATAATGTTTTTCTCCAAAGTGCTCTTTAAGTTTATGTTTAGTTAAGTTAGCTTCAGATATTCCTATCCAGTGCCATTCTAGCATAGAAGGAGGATCTTCAGCTTACCAGGTACTGACCAGCAAACTAAGACATGCACGTGGTGCATCTTAATGTAAGTGCCACTTTTGGACAGGGGTGTGCTAGGGAGCTGTTCATCATCTGCTAAGATGCAGAAGCCATATGAATAGGTTGAATATTGCTTTTGTTGTGTGTGACTCTTCCCTTCATGTAGAAGTGAAGAGGCAGGGGAGCAGGAGGAGCAGGTCTGGTGCACACCGATGTCCTGCTTCTGGGTAGGGACAAGAACCAATTGGACACAAGGGCAAAGCAGAACTCCTGAATCTGTTAGTGAAGATGTACTCCATGGAGATGATTTAGCTGAAGATTTAGATTGGCTGCCTCTCTTAAATCCCTAGGGGTCTTCTGTGTATTAGGAAGAAAGCACTATATAAATGGTTTTATCATGTGACTTTCACAGGTGCTTTTCATTTTTGCATGTGATTGCATATCCACTGCTTGTTCCAGCAACAGCATTAATATGTTCAGAGTTATAGAAGAAAATGTGTAGCACATCATGCCAGAGAAAACCTGGGTGACTGTGTAATTAATGACTTCTTCCCACTTGAGTTTAGAGTCAAAGTTATACAAGCAACTTTATCATCAAAAGTTTCAGGTCTGGATATTTACATTTTACAAGTATATACATTACAGATTTTGTGTTCTTGGTGGCCTCTCAAATGGGATTGCACCTATCAACTGTCAAAATGCTAAGAATGAAAGAGAACGATGCTTTTTTTTAAAAAAAAAAAAAATTAGTCTGGTCCATCCAGGTTAGAATTCTGGGAATGCTCAAAAAAATAGCAGTTACTTTGTTACATTTCTGTATATGTGTGGAAATCTGGAATTGTTGCAGTTGCCTTTTTTTTTTTTTGTCCTTTTTGTTTTGTTTGGCTTTGTTAATGGTGAGCTGCAAATGAAGTTATTAAACACACACCTACTTAATTACAATCTGTATAAACATGGGTCTTGAGAAGGCCAGAGCTCTTTTATTTGTAACCTGAAACATTTTCAGTCTCTGTTCAGTGTCTTCAGTATCTTCTTTCCACTCTGCTTCAGATTATTTGGGTCTATTGGGGTCTGCTCCCTTAAGATAATTTAAAATGGGGCTTTGAGCAGCCTAGTCTAGTGGAAGGTGTCCCAGCCTGTGGCAGGGGGAATGGAACTAGATGATCTTTAAGGATCCTTCCAACCCAAACCATTCTACGATTCTATGATCTGAAAATGCTTCATGGTTCTCTGGCTAATGATAGCAGTAGATGAGGTGTCGTCTCCTATTCCCCGTCCTCAGTTTCCCTTTTGGGTTTAAGGGCTCATATGAATTGGGGCTCAGGTATTTTTGTGAAAATGCATTCACCCATAACCCTTTAAAATAGGATTAATTTCTTTAGGATAATATAACTCTGGGTTGCAAACAGCCTTCAGGAGCAAGGAACAGACTCCAGAGAAAATGCAGCTAATTTTAATTGATTTGGGGGCTCTCAGCAAAAAGCTTTTGCAAGGCTTTCTTGCTCATCATGAGGAGGTAAACACACAAACTTTGCCTCATAACATTGCTAAAATAAGTGATAACTGTAACTGCAGACATGGGCTGTGGTTATTCAGACAAGCAAAATTCCTTTTAACCAAGGAAAAGAGAGGAAAGAGGTCACTGGGAGCCATCACCAAACCTGTAAAATTTATCTGTAAAATAAAGAGAAAGGTATGAATTGCATCTGTGATTTCATTGAATAAATTACAGTAAGAGAAAAAAATAACATATTCGGTTGGTTTTTTTCTGCTCTGATGCTTCTGACATTCTCAAAGCTTGTTATTTAATTTTTGTGGGGGGAAATTTTCCAGGTGCTAAAGATGTCTCTATGCTGTCTCTAGCTGAATTATAACTCCTTGTTTGCTTCCTGTCTGGGTCTTCAGTTCCATTTTTAAAGTTTCTTTCTCACAGTTATTTGTCTTGTAAAATTGATTTGTATTGGTTGATAGCTGTTCCATGTGTTGAGTGTCAGTGGCAATATGGCATGTGGACAGGACTGCTCTTACATGAAATCGGACTGCAAAATGCACTCGTGTGTGTTCAGCCTACCTCAGGTATACTGGATGCTTAAAAAAACAAGCCGTGCTTTGCCTCTACAGCTAGGGGAATTACTAACTTGTCAAAAATCCTGAACAGTATATGGAGGTAGCCTGAATGGATTGTCCTTTGTTTCCATTTCTTTTAGATTTTAGAGCCATAGCAGCCTCTTCTGCCAAGTTTTTATAGATTTGAGCAGGAAGGAGGGGGAGGACCCTTTCTTCCAATCAATTCTTCAGTCAGTCCTTTAGCCTTTAAATGAACTAGTTCTTGAACTGGACCAAATTGGAGAAAATGCTCTTTCGTATCAGCAAAATAGTTTGTGATTGAGCAAACCGCTTTGCTGGTTTATCACTTTGATGCGTCCTACAGGTCCTTAATCAGTTTGTTCTCCAGTTGAGTGGTTTGACTTTCTTGTAAACTTCATCAGCAGATGTGTACTGTTTGAATTTAGTATCAATTGTTTTAATACAAGGAGAAAACTTAAGATCATAGTACAGAAGATTTTCACATTCTGAAAGCTTGTAGTTTATTTTTTTAGGCTAAAGATGTCATACACTGTAGCTGAGTTGTAACCACTTGTCTAAATAGATCTATTTAGAAATAAAATAACTAAAGACCATAGTTATTCATCTTGTCAGTCACTTTTTACATGTCTGTTGTTCAGAATACCTGGATGTGAACCGTATTTGGCCTTCATTATTTCTGGTCTTTCTCATCTTCAGCTATCAACAGTATATTTCAGGAAAAAGTTAAGTATGGGTGTTATTTTGCTAACGTCCTTCCACTATAAAGATGGACTGCAAAAGATGTAAAGAAATCGTACAGCTTTTATGTTATTTTCCTTATTTTTGTATTGTCCCTTCTTGTACCTGTTTTGCTTTCTTTTATTCCAAAATGTCTGTTCCAGCACGTGGCTAGAAGCACTCTAAACTTAAGGTGTGATCTTAGAGCAAATGAACCACAACTTTGCTCATACCCAAGCTACCTGTGAAGTAAGATGTGTGGGAAATGAAATCCTGATGTGCTGCTTCCTGGGGACTGGTTGTGTGAATGTGGGTGACCTGTATGCTCAGAGTGTACTCAGTCCTTCTGAGACAGCCAGCATTGGGCTGAGGAGGGCATCGCTCTCTTTCATGTCCCAAGAATAAAGAAGGAACAGTGCATCTGGGTGCTGGGAAGTAAGAAGCGTTCAGTATAGATACAACTTTTGTCTAGATATCCCATAAGACCACAGCCTGTGTGCTCAGAAGGATGCAAGTCAATGAACTCAGCGTTCCTATGCTCACCCAGGAAGAGGTCACAGTTGTCTGTATATGCAACAACTGGAAATGAGGGAAAAACATTTCTTGTTTTTGGACTGATACTGAAAAATGAAAGAAAGCTTTTCTTTCTTTTAAGCGAGAGCTTTGCACAATCTGCTTTTGGCTACTAAGGAAAGAGTACTCCTTTTAGTATTTCACCCTTCTAAATAATAAGTGTACTTGAATGATGTGTTTTGCATCGTAGCCCTTCTGAGTCAGGAGTATGGTCTGCTCTTGGCTTATTTTCCCATGTAGTTTGGTCCCCAGTTTGGCTAGAGCTGCACATTTTCACAGTATGCACACAGAGTTATGTATTTATTTTTGTCAAAATTTTTCTTTGGCATATTATATGCTGTCATTTGATACTACAATTTTATATTCTTTCCTTCCCTTCTCCCCTGCCCCTACAGTGGTTTTGATATCTGTTGAAGATGCTCTATGGCTGTTTGCAGGTATTTACCTTTTTCACAACTCTTGTTCAATATGGTTCATACTTCCAGATTGTTGTATTATGCTTTCAGGTCATTAATCTCTACATTCCCTTCCCAGGGAGGCCGTGGCAAATCAGACCTCGGAGGTCTCCTGGAATTTTCTTTAGCAGAGTCCAAGGTCATGAGGCTGAATGCATTGTTTGAATATTCATCCAGCAAGACCTTTGGATATGCAGCAGCTGAACTCAGCTGAGCACTGCTGTTGCAGCAGTCATATACAGCCTTGTTTGTTTAACCCAGGCTGTACTTTAAAGAGGTTTTGGTTACAGGCATATTTGGAATCCTATATAGATCACAGCAGCACTGACGTCCTTACATTATCTTGGAGTATCTTTTTTGCTGCTGAACAAAAAGGGAGGCTCTTTTCTTTTCACGTAGTTACATAATTAATGAGTTATTCTAAGGGCTTTTAGATCTTATTACTTGGGGAGATTTTGAGTGAAGTTACTCAAGGTCAGCATTTCAGAAAAAAGTGAAACTACATTTTATAGCTGAGGGAATAACATGCATTACCAGTTCTGGTAGAACTTAAGTGTAGATAAAAATGTCTGTAGTTCTTCTGACTTCAGGAGGAGCTTCCTCCCAGAAATGCTGGGCTACAGACTGTTTTCCAGGTTCTGCCATTAGGCAACTCTAGGACTTGCCAGCGTGTGAACTTTGCCAAACTGCAGACAAGTGATTCTGATAACGCTGCAGGCACTTTCCCTGTGGCTATTTTGATCCTTGTGACAGAAAGGAAAATGGTAAAAATCACATGTGTTTCCACTTAAATTTCTTCTGGGATGACATAAGGCTAGTTCGCAAATATTCACGAGGAAAGAGAAATAGAAGCAATAACAAACTGGAGTAGAGAGCTGGAGGCACAGGGTTAGGATAGCTTCTTCCTAAGCTCAGTGTCTGAGCAGACCCTGGTGTGGAAGGTGGGGACATCTAGCAGGAGTTAGGGATGTGGATTTTGGATATCTCCAGGGAGATTTATTGTAGGATATATTGGGAATGGTCATTCTACCTTTCATACATATTAGAAGATTGTTTCTTTAAAACTATACATAAATGGAAGAAATCTGCCAGACCTGCAGTGTTTAGCACTGCATTCTCTCAGGGGCTTTTAAGAAGGAGGTGCTCAGAGCAGGCTTGGTGAATAGCTATAGGTCTGTGGGGTGCAGCGTCTTTTTGTGTGAAGCTGGAATGTTTTGGGATGTCAGAGAAAGAAATAGGGGTTTTGCAGCTCACATGTGATCACGTTGTCTTTCCAGCTTGCCAGGATGGAGAAGTCCTCATCCCAGCTGATCATGGGCTGCTCCAACTGGTGCGGCACTGCTTCAAGCAGCCAGCAAAGTTGCTTTTGAGACCCACGTTTGTTAAGTCTCAGTTGGCCAAGTTAGCTTCCAGTACTGTTCTCTTTTAACGCAGCTGTTTCTGCTGAAATGGTGCCAGAATACGCCAGGTAGCAGCCACTCCAGCAGTCCAGGGCAGGCGTTAATCTCCAGTGAAGGGGAGATGACAGGCAGCCAGGGCAGGCCAGGAGCCATAACCTGTGCAGTGCAGTCAGCTGGCATTGCAGAGTGACGCACAGCCAAATACCTCGGCATGGGGGAGGCATTTAATACCCACTGTGCTTTTATTTCTCATCATACGTACCAAATATGTTATCTTTAAGTAATGAGATGAGAAGTTTTTATGCTAGATAGAAGACTCATACTATTGCAATTCAGTTTGTAATATCCATTCTGCATGAGATATAGTAGGAATAGTTGCAATATAACTGTAGGCTCCGCTGCAACCATTTGAAACATTTTGAAGGGTTATGGCAAAAAGTACTAAGAAATGCAGTGTTTAGCCATCACTGTAAGTGAGTGCACACCACTCAAGAAGCTCTGCATTAGTCAGACCATGTGCCATAGAGTCAGTCATTCTGGCTCTGGTTGTTGCTAATGTTCAGTGCTGTAGAAGATGAAAAATTCGTAATGCAAATGTATGTGCCTGTGTGAATACAATTACAGAAGGAATTAATAAGCAGTAACTTCAAAGAGCACTCTCCACCAAGCATAAAATCACAGTTTAGCCCATGGAGTCTTTTGACCCAAGACGTTTGTCCGCGTTGCCTTACAGGGCACAGTTTGTTTTCTTCAGTGTACACAAGTGTAAATGATGCAACCCCAATTTCAGAAACTCAGCTAGCCATGACACACAGCCCTGAGAAACGCTCATTATTCTTTGGCTTCACTCTTCTTTTTACTTCTTATTTATTCAAACAGATTACATTCCCATTTGGATAGGATTAGCTGTGGTTTGAAAGTATTGCTGTGGTTTGTCCTGTGAACATGAGTGTAGTATTCAGCTGAGCGATGTCTGTTTCATGACCTGAAACATCTCGGATAGAGCAGACAAGACTGTCAGCATTTGTATCTAACTAGATTTCCTGTTGTATAAAGACATGAGGCACATTTGGGGACTTCTTATGAACTTTCCCATGGGGAGAACTCAGAATTTGAGATTGTCTTCACAACTTTTCTAGGACACAGATGCATTTTTTTGTTCTCCCTTGCTGCTAAGCTTCTGATTAACATTAATGGATGTATCCAGACCAGGCTAAAATAGTAAGTGCTCAACGTTTTGCTGTGATGGGGCACATGAGAACATCGTGTGGCACGACTTGCATGCATGCACATGTCCCCAGCCCATGCCACTGTTTATATGGCCCAATGAGGTCCATATACAGCTGTTTTTTCGATAGTCAGTAAGGTGACTTTACCCTCAAGCAATTTAACTTTGCTTTTTTAGGATTAAAAATAGCTAGGTATGTGCAAATGGATGTGATTTATATTTAATGTTTTTTTTTTTGACGTTTGGTGTGGCAAATTCCAGTTTTCTGAAAGAGGCAGGATTATGCAGTTTGGCTTCCAAATTTATTTTTCAAAATGTGAAACGAGGCATTTCAGCCGCTGTGAATAGCTGTGTTGCTGCTAAGGATGTGAGGTATTTTTCCTAATTTCATTTAAGAGTTTTATTTTGGATACAAGTAATTTTGTTAGTGTTGGAAACCCATGCACAATAACATAACTCTGATGTTAAAGAACTGAAACTCTAATTGACTGGCCTTATGTTTCTAAAGGCAGAGTGCAGTGTAAATAAGAAGACACAAGCCATACATGGTGAAAAGCTTACTTTTGAATTTTAAGCTTCTGAGCTAGACTACTGAAAATTCGTACTGGGAACCAACCTCAGCATGAGTGCACACTGTTATTTGAGCAGGAAACACATGGGGGTTTATGCTCTGTAGTGAGGTATTGTTAAAACATGGTGTAACTGTTTTATGCTATCTATGTGGGGTTTTTTAGCACAAATTAAAATGTTCCTTGATTCAAATTGAAGTAAAATAAAATCTGGTCATATTCAAATTGACAGAGTTAAAAAGTAGGGTGCAAATTAGACTAAGCTCAATAGCAATCTCTTCCTCTCTCATTCACCCCTGGGAAGCACCGTTCCACCTCCCAGGGGAGACTTATGCTCATCTCGGACCATGTCATTGCTAAGGAAGACTTGCAGTACATGCACTACTGTTCTTCTGGGCTGGATGTCTGGCAGGTTTGTGCCATTAGGCAGGGGCTGGACCCTATTTCTCACATTTGTTTAAGTGGCTTTAATAGAGGACATCAGAGAACTCTTACTTTCAGATAAGCATGACTTGTAAGGGAAACGTCTGGGGAAAGAAATTTCTATCCTTGTTCCGAAGCACAGACTCAGGAAGAAAAGGAGGTCTTGTTGCCACTTCTGTTTGTGAAGCAGCAGTCAAAGATACAACAAGGGGACAGGTTGTAAACCTGGATTACAGGTGTGCATCTTCAGTCACATAAACTCAGGTAAATCTCAGTTCTTTTGCTAACTCTCTTTCCCTTACTTATGTTTTTAAGTTATGGCTTAGACTTCATTCCATAATACCTGAGTATCTACAGCCTGAAATGTGAGATGTCTGTACCTCTTTACAGTGCTTTATACTGTGCATTAGTAAAAGGGCTACCTCTAGTAAGCCATTATATTTTTGATGTTCCAATTCAGTCTATCTCTCATCTAAGAGTTTTAATTCATGGAACCTGAAGAAACTTGCGGCTGGTGTTGAATACCACAACCAGTGCAGAATTCAGCAGCAGGAACATGAAAATGCTGGTGTGGTGTTTCCTCTTTGCATTCCCATGCAGTTGGCCTTTCTGCCATAGCAGAATATTCTTTGCTGTCTTCAAATTCATGCTTGTGACAGAGACTGCTTTGACCTGCTTTATCCCATCAAGTCCTGGAGTTCCTGCTCTGTAGATGAAAGTCAGGTTGGATGGTCCTCTGGACATGATGTAAAGCTATCTGTAGTCAGAGAAAGCCTTCAGTGAACTTTGCATCAAACCTTTTCTCAGGAGCTGGACCTACATCGAAGAACCCCCATTCCCACAAGAAATTAGCACCATCTCAAACCTCTGTGTTAGCAACTGACTTCAGCTCCTGTAGTATAGCTTATCTCATCCCATCCATGGTAAACAATGAGAACCAAATCGTACTACTTTTTCAAGATGAACCTAACAGAGTAGAATTTGTTCTTTTTTCTATTTTGAGGCTTCCTATTTTTATACTGCAATGAAAATCAGTACCTAGTACTTCACAGTGAACCTCTGATTTTTAAATGCAGTTCACTCTCAGGGTCGAGGGGCTGGAAACTTGTTATTCATTTTGATTTTTCCTAGACTTTTCCAGTCCCTTTGAGCCAGTGAATTAATCTTACCTGTATTTTCTTGCCTATAATATGTCCTCATTGCACTCCACAGCTGAAATGGTTTCTCAGAAGGCAGGAAACAGTTTTCCCAAATGTGTATTTGTAGTATTTTCTTGATAAGGATGGACTCTTGAACTTTTCCTAGTTACCTCTATATAGATTTAAAGAAAACCCTGGAGTTAGTTCAATTTCTTGTTTTATCTATGTTATTCTTTAGCAGCATTCAGATATACATGATCAAGGTAGTAAAACTGTTTTTTACAAGAAACCAACATCGAAAGAAGGGTGATTCTTTGATAACTTTTTGAGATACTAAAAAAGGGGTCTGTAAGCATTTTAACGACATAAATACGCCAATGCCTTTTCATATTGCAAGTTGCTGTGTGAAGACATGTAAAGCCTCCTGTAGTCATTAGGATTCCTCAGCCGGATTCAGGGATATCATGCAGAGCCGCAAAAAGCCTTTTATGATTAAGGCTGCTATCTGGTGATACAGTATTCAGAAGAACTGTTTGATGCTTTCCAGCAGCACTTTACGTTTTAATCTATACCAATTATTTTTAAAAACACATTTTGAAGGTCTGGTAGCATTTCAACAGAGTGTGCAGGGTGAGTGGGTGCAGCATCTGGCAGCCAAATATAGGTGAGGCTGCTGCAGATCTGTGTCCCCAGGTCCAGCATCTATCCGCAATGGATATATATGCTCATTATAGAATCATAGAATAGTTAGGGTTGGAAAGGACCTTAAGATCATCAAGTTCCAACCCCCCTGCCATGGGCAGGGACACCCCACACTAAACCATGCCACCCAAGGCCTCATCCAACCTGGCCTTGAACACCGCCAAGGATGGAGCATTCACAACCTCCCTGGGCAACCCATTCCAGTGCTTCACCACCCTCACAGTAAAGAATTTCTTCCTTATATCCAATCTAAACTTCCCCTGTTTAAGTTTTAACCCGTTACCCCTTGTCCTGTCACTGCAGTCCCTGATGAAGAGTCCCTCCCCAGCATCCTTGTAGGCCCCCTTCAGATACTGGAAGGCTGCTATGAGGTCTCCACGCAGCCTTCTCTTCTCCAGGCTGAACAGCCCCAACTTTCTCAGCCTCTCTTCATACGGGAGGTGCTCCAGTCCCCTGATCGTCCTCGTGGCCCTCCTCTGGACTTGTTCCAACAGTTCCATGTCCTTTTTATGTTGAGGACACCAGAACTGCACACAATACTCCAAGTGAGGTCTCACGAGAGCAGAGCAGAGGGGCAGGATCACCTCCTTTGACCTGCTGGTCACACTCCTCTTGATGCAGCCCAGGATACGGTTGGCTTTCTGGGCTGCGAGTTCACACTGAAGCTGGCTCATGTTCATTTTCTCATCGACCAACACCCCCAAGTCCTTCTCTGCAGGGCTGCTCTGAATCTCTTCTCTGCCCAACCTGTAGCTGTGCCTGGGATTGCTCCGACCCAGGTGTAGGACCTTGCACTTGGCATGGTTAAACTTCATCAGGTTGGCATCAGCCCACCTCACCAGTGTGTCAAGGTCCCTCTGGATGGCATCCCTTCCCTCCAGCGTATCAACCGAACCACACAGCTTGGTGTCGTCAGCAAACTTGCTGAGGGCGCACTCAATCCCACTGTCCATGTCAGCGACAAAGATGTTGAACAGGACCGGTCCCAACACCGATCCCTGAGGGACACCACTCGTTACCGCTCTCCAGCAGGACACAGTGTGTCTGTGTGCATGTATATACATGGTTATATACACACATGGATCAACACAGACAGAGGACTCACAGCAGTCACACAATTATAAGTGGCATAGGTAGCCTAATCTTGTTTCTCCTCTCTGGCTGTTTAAGATGAAAGTGAAATATAGGCATCTATATAGCACATCTGTAAAGACGTATATACAGCATAGGTATGCGCATACATGCTTTCAGCCCCTGAGCTCACTGCAGCTGCAGGTACGCCAACCACATGGACCTCTCTGCCCATAGTCCAGCTCCAGCTGCTGCACTCAGAGCCCTACACACACAAGTGCAGGCAGCATAGGCTAAACACAGTGGTGATCCCCTCCTGTGATGGTCTGAGGAGTGGTGAATGGGCCTCCCTTGTGTCTGTGGTAATCAGTCATTAATGAGCCACTCTAATGAGGAAGCTCTGTGCTCAGCTGCATGTCTTGACCAACATGTTTCTATTCTAGTCCTCCTCTGTTCCTCTAGCACCTCCCCTATTGAAGACAGGCTGAGAAAGTTGGGACTAGCCTGTAAGGCTGCTGGGGAAGGACTATTCATTAGGGACTGTAGTGACAGGACAAGGGGTAACAAGTTAAAACTTAAACAGTGGAAATTCAAATTAGATATAAGGAAGAAGTTCTTTACTGTGAGGGTGGTGAGGCACTGGAGCGGGCTGCCCAAAGAAGTGGTAAATGCTCCATCCCTGGCAGTGTTCAAGGCCAGGTTGGACAGGGCCTTGAGCAACCTGGTTTACTGTGAGGTGTCCCTACCTATGGCAGGCAAGTTGAAACTTAAGGTCCTTTCCAACCCAAACCATTCTATGATTCTATTTCTCTCCAAACTGGTGGGATAGGCACCAAACCAATTGTACACGGGTGAAGTGGTACCTAAAGTTTAGGTATGCAGTGTGTTAATTTCCATAAGGACCCTGTTGAATATCTGTTAGAACACGGTTTATCTTTTTTTTCCTGAAAAGCTGAGGAAAAATGGGATGTCTTTTGATTATCGAGTTCTGGGATTTTTTCGTGCTGTCCTCACACTGCTCAGGGGGACTTCGTTGCAGAGATAGATAACTTTTGTAAAGCTATAGCCAAAGCATAGTGCCCCTGTGGCAGATTGCTGGGAGGCTTTCAGGAAGGCTTTGAGCTTTTCAGTGAAAAACAAAGAGAGCAACGGGTTTTCCCTGGGCAGATTACTGGGTACCCTGGAAAGAAGGAAGTATGTGTCATATTACACCGAGTCAGCTTTATCACACAGAAGATTTAATGATAAAAGCATGTTTACTCAAAACAGATTTATGGGAATGGAATGAAGTCACTAAAAAAGTTAAAATCACAAAACCGTATTACTAAGGGTGCACTTTAAGCAAATTCTTTTTTCCCGTGTCAGCATTTTAGGCAGCTTGTAAAGCTAATTAGCTCTTTTGCATCCTGCTCTGTAAATTAGTTAGAATTAAGTGACTAATTATAGGGGTCTGCCTTCTGGGTTCCCTGTGGTGGGCCATGACGTAGCCTGTGATGGTGCTGGACCAAAGTCACTCACACTCACCATCTCACTGCCATCTTTTGATGAGCATTTCTACATACCAGTGCTTTAAGTAGGCATGAAGCTACTCTCATCAGGTTTTGGTAGTCTTAATGCAGCATGTGGCTGAAAAGTTTTATTTCATGAGAAATAACAACAATAGACTTCCCCCCCAAACCCCATATTGATTGTACTTGCTATATGCTTTGCAGAGAAGCTACTCCAGATCTATAAACACATGGAAAGAAGAACAGAATGCCTATGCACTGTGATCTTTTGCTATCTAATAGATTAAAGGTAACATCTCCTAGGATCCTACCAGAGTCTGGTTTCTTACTGACTTTGTTTTATTTTGCTGCACTGGAAGTGGTCTTTTATGGAATGAAAATATTGGCAAGGGAAAGCTTAAAGAAAAGGAAATATGCTTATTAGAAATTTTGAACTTAGGATCTGGTTTTAGAACTTGAAGCATTCAACATTTGGTTCAAATTAAAGCACAAGCCCCTAGGCTGAATCTCTGACTAAAACTGAAGGAGAGGATAAAAGATGGCTGACCTTTTCATATTAAAAGACATGATTCTTTTTTTCATTTAGGGGGAAATTAGAAGGGCCTTCTGTCCAAAATGGAATGAAGTGAGTTGATCCAATGTGATCTTTTCAGTTCATTGCACTAGCTGGCTGTCCTGTAGGATGAAACAGCTCTGAGCCAGAATTGTGGAGATTACATCACGAGAAAGGACTATTGGTTCATGCTTAGTAAGATTGTCCTGAGCTGCAAGCCATTAAGCTACTTGTATTTCAGAAATCAACGTTTAGACTGAAACAGTAAGCTGGTCTCAAAATTAGAACAGTTTTCATTCCATAATGACGGAAGTGCTTGCGGATGTATGAAATACCAACCACCTGTTGCACTGACATTAACTGTTGTCCTCACATTTGATGTAGCTAAATACTTTCTGCAGCCTAGATGTGTGAACCTGTGATTACAAATATTGAAGGTTGGTTGAGTCATGATAGCTGTGGATGTTCATGGTCTTGATCCATGGAAGTAAAATAATTCAAGTAGTTTGTTCCACCTGCTGGCTTTTGCTGTAGGTGTTGGCTGGAAGCAATGCACTGACACCAGAAGAATCGCTGTTAGAGAGAGGAGAGTTACTCTCTTGGCTTCAGTGCTTGCTTGACTGACTTCTCTCAACCATTCTTTTCCTTGTCTTTGAGAACTGTCTTTTATGAACCTCAGCTGAACTTAAAGCTCTGATGTCCTTGGTGGGACTCTCGGGCCTGTTCAGCTTCCCTTTTAAAATGCAAGAAGGCTTCCCAGTGACTACTGTGTTGATAGCATTTTTTAAAAACCTGTAAGGATTTATTTATTTCTTACTGTAGAAAACACTGAATTGAAATGAAGAAGCAGAAACTTGGCCTTTTTAAAGGCCAAATACTGATTTTTTACCCTATTGATAAATGGGCTATGGCAGTTAGTAATCAATATTTACAACCTTTTGAATATTTGTGGGGTGCTTCACTAGATGCAGAACAATTAATTGTTTCTAGCATTGGTACTTGCTTAATCATTTTTGATGGCAGCTGGAGAGGAATATGGATGTTCTCCTGGGTAATAATTAAGCTCCATGGACCTATCAAATCTGGTAAGACTCCAAAAATGTGTAAAAACTATGTTTCGTAAATTAAGATGAGAAACTATAATTAGGTGTTGTTTGTAGTTCAAGCATGATGTCATATTTGGCATATTGCTACAGAAAAACTCCTAGCTCATGGCTCAGTTCTGTTCTTTCTCAACTCGGTGTCTTCAGTGTCTGCTCTTGAGGCCGCCTGTCCCTCTTAAAGAGGAATGGTTCATGTGATACCAGCTTTTGAGAAGCTGATTCAGTGTTATCGCCCTCATGGGAAGAGAGGCAGGAGGCGCTGCTTGGAACTGGTCATGACTGCATGATTTCCAGCCACCTTATCCTTACATAAAACTGATTAAACAGCTTTAACTTTTTATGCTGGCATAAAATCCTCTAAGGCCATTCCAGCTTGACAGCCCTGGGCTTCGTGGGAGAGGCACACAGATCTTGCTCCAGCATTTTTTAATGTTTTTTCCCACCCTTCTATTTATACTGCTAAATAACTGTAGTAATTTGGGGTTAAAAAAAGGCTTGAGGAAGAATAATATCACAACAAAAACATATGTTTGGAACTCTAAAGCATCACAGGAAACAATGTTCTTCCAGCTTTCATGAAGTTGCAGTATGTTAACAGCCCTTTTGTATCATCTTTTCCAGTCTTGCCTTTTCACACAATAAGGATGGAGCTGCTGAATTTTGGAGCAACTGCATTAACTAAAAGTCTCTATAATTGTGGAGGAATAATTTGATCTGTAGTAAGTCTCTTTTCAGTTACCTGGAGCTTTCCTGAATATTTATTTGGGTAAAGTTTTGGATCTATCAAAAGCTTGAAAGCCTCCTGTGTATTGTGACTATTTAAATTTAACTTGCTTTTGCTACAATCAAATACAAGCAAATCTGTTCACTGGAAAGGGAAGTATAAGGAAAGAGGAATTCCGTTCTTTGTACAGTTAAAGAAACCTCCTTTCAAACCAGACACGGCATCAGGTCATGAGGACAATCTTACTAATTTTGTTAAATTATTTCCCTGTTTTGGAGTTCTTTGGCCAAGTATGCTTACGTGCTTAATGAGAATACTGCAGGGTTTGTAGTTAAAGGTAAAACACATCTTTGTCATGACTTTTGTTTAATGTTCTGTTTGCTACCTGAAGCATCCTCCTTACCTTTTGTGCACAGAAATGTTTCACTTCTGCAAATGTGGAGTTTTATTCACTTACAAGGTTGAAAAGGATGCAGTAGCTTGAAAGGCAGAATAGACTATGCTATTGGAATAGTAGCAGATTTAAAACCTGGTAACTTGTGCTTTAATAGGACTGTAAAAGAAAAGCTCATAATACTAGAAAATAAGCACTTCCGCATTCCCAGAGGACTTGTACAGCGTATGTATAGACCTGATGTATCCTGAGAGAAGGCATTTCACACCATTATTGTATGAGGCACAGCAGGAGAAATATTAAAGTAGATACAGAAGAGATAAATAGAAAGTTAGATATTACAGAGGTGGAATTTATATTTACAGGCATCCACTTTCTACATTAAAGCTAGATTTCGTGAACAAAGATGCATAGCTTTATAGGAAAGTGAACAGAAAAGGCAGCCCAATGAATTGCCCCCTTACCTTTATTAGGGCAGTGAGGGGCCAGGATATTGTCAATGCATAGACAGTATGGCTGATGCTGTTGTGTCTCAGCCTGAGATGGCTCCTGCAAGACCAGCCGGGTTGTCCCTCATGTGTTCTTTGCGGCATTCCCAGGCAGAGAAGCACCGTGCCAAGAACTTGGACCAACCCTTTGGGCTGCACAGGTTATGTGTGGACCTTTGTCTTATTGGTGCCCACTGCAGATTGAATATTCTGGCTGGATATCTGACTAAAGAGATAAATACAAACCTTCCCTGAACAGTATGATTTACAGAACACACTTGACAGCCTAGTTTTATGGAAAGCTTTTATTGACATTCACTTAAGAAACAGCATCATTCCTTTGTGGTTTTGCAACTCATAAGTAATGACATGATGTTGGACTATTCTGCTTAAAGCCTTTAAACCATAATGGCAGAGTATGTGTTGTGTGTGTAACGTTGTTTTTCTATGGGTTTGTCAAAACTCTTAACAGGTGTTCTTACCCTTTTCTAGAAATCATTACTGTATTGTAGTATGCCATAAATAGTGGAAGTGAAACAAATGTTCATCTCCTGAGTGCCTGTAAATGTTCTGCCTCAAATATTCATCTTAGCCTGGCAAATAGTCCTTATGTGACTTTTCTCTCTTGCTATATGTTCTATTTCTTTTCACTTGGAGTGTAGCACTTGGTTAACTCTTTCTGTGAAATCTAATCTAATTTTAAAATGTCCAGTTTTCAGAGCTATGCAGAAAGTAACAGCACATGAAATCCTACTCCCCCTCTCAGAATCAGTAGCTCTGCCCTGGATGGTAAGCATCATGTAGTGTTTGAAGGAATGCACCAAGACAGCTAACAAATGTCGCCACTTCATATACACAAATGTGTTTTATAAATAAATAAGCAGATTTAAAAAGTACACTAGTTGTTACTTTAAAAACCAAAAAACTTTCACCATCAAAACTTTTGAAGCTGAACAGGAGGAGAGGTGAGAAATGTTCTTTGCAGAATTGTGCTCATACTAACATTATGGTGTTTAACGATAGCTGTCCAAATGTAACAGGTGGTTTTCTGTGTGTAAATGATCTTAGTTTCTAAATAGTGTAGATACTTCAGTGGAGAAAATGAAATATGAAAACTGTAATGTAAATATTTTAAATCTCAAAACCATGTTGCTCTTGCTATCTAATATAATATTACATATATATGTATATATACATTTCTGAATATGCTGTCAGGTGCTTTAGGCTAATATTTCCTGAGACTTTGAGAGAGGAGCTGGCAGCTATCTGAGCCTGCTCAGTGCTCTGCTTCACATCCTTCCAGACCAGAAGGCACTGGGATTTATTTTCCTCTACCTTCCCCAAGCGCTAAGGCAACAAAGAAAGGACAGAAAGTGGCAATGCTAAAGGACAGAAAGTGGCAATGCTGAAGGACACCTGTGCACCAAAATTGCTGCAGTAACTAATGAATCTGCAGGGGATTGATCACATTTCTTAATATTCAATAAACCCAGAAATTTATAGTGGAAGTTAAGAAACCATTTGTTTTATGACCCAGCAGGAATTTTGTTTTGTTGCTCTCCTACCAAATAGCCAATAAGATGGTCAAGAAAATGGTTCCTGGACCTCTGCTGACTTTTAATCACATTATTCTTCATAGTGGCTGGAAGCAGCTTTGTGTTTGTTACTGACACCTGCTTAGTCCAAAATAATTGTGAAAATCAGTAGCCTACAGAGCATGTTACTAGCTTTAAAGTACAATTCCGCACCACCAGGTTGCATATCTACAGAAGGCATTTTGTGATATTCACTGTCTTAACTTCTTCTTAAGCAGCCTTATAAATGAACCCCAAATATGCCAAGTTGTTACAGGATGCTTACCACAGGCTGACAAAGCTTTGAATTTTGCCAGCTTCCCAAGAGAATATTATGCCAGAAGTATATCTTTCTCCCTTTTCCCTTTCTTTTAAGCTGAGGTGCGGTAGAAGATGCCTAAGACTCTTTCATAGTGCTTCAGGCAAATAGTCACATAGTCCAAGTTTCAGTAGTTTGAAATAAATAATTGAATAAAAAAAAAATCTAGAATTGTGATAATTACAGGTTATTTTTCCTCCCAAACTTTGCTGCTTATATGTTTGTGATGGTGTATTTGTATAAAGTCGTTTAAAAATGACAATAGCATCTCCTCACCTTATTCCTGGTACATGTTTCTGGTAGTATCTGCTGGCATTTGCTAATGAAAGAAGTTTGTGCTGCCCTTGTTCTTTTTGTGCCAGCACTGTAGAATTAGCTGATATAAACCAGGGAATTTAATTTATGTCTAACACAATGGTGAACTGAAGTTTTTGTAGTTTGCCTTAATTTTCACAATGTTCAATCTGTTTCCACTTTCTAAAAACTTTTGGATAGCTATTCTTTACTGCCGTTTCATGGTATGTATTGTGAAACAGAAGAGGTCTTGTTTTCCTACTCCACTGACGCCCATGGTATCGTTTGCACATCATGAAGAGGAAGGTTGTTGCCTATGAAGGACTATCCAAGTGCCAGAGATGTCCTCATTGGACTGCAAACTTCGTAACTGCGTCACCTGGAAATCACTTTTGACTGTCTCACTTGGGGTGATTTAACTGAACTTGAGATTTCTTTGGCTAATGAATACATGATGGAGAAAGCCTGTAGTGATTATTGCGTGATGGATACCAGGGAAATTTTTTTATACTTATGTTAGATGAGGGCAGTTGATTTAGTCAAATGCAATCTCCTTTGCCTCCCTTCTCTCACCTTGTTTGCTTCATCTGAGCATATATATAATTGTTAAGATTTTGTTCCTCCACATCTTTCAGCATTGGAACAGGGGTGGCAGGAAATCCAGCTGAGGCACTGTTGTTATTTTTGTTCATCATACAGAGTTTATAGTTTAAAAATAAATAAAGCTATTTTTATAAAAGGCCAACAACGCGTGTGAACATAACGTAGAAAAATCACAGAGGAGACATCAAATCCTTAAATGTTAAATAATCTACTTTACAAATTAGGAGAGTTGTGCCAATTCTCATCCTATCTGGGACCTTTCTGCAGTGAGATTTTGAAGACTAGGATGAGTGTTTCACAATAGACTGGCAGTAGTCTACAGTATATATTTCTGCTTTAATATTTGTCTTTTTTTTTCAAATGCAGATACAGAAGAAACCTTCCCTGCGTGTTCTTGAGATTAATTTCTGCTCTATTCCAGAATAATGTATTGGACCTTAAGGCAAGAACAGAGCATGATGATCCATGCTGACCTCCAGTGAGGCCAACCCTTCCTGTATCTACCCCAGCATCTACTGCCTGAAATAAAACAACTTGTGATTTATTGTTTTTTAAGTGACAAATTAAGTGCATTAAAAGCAAATGAACCCTTACACTAATTTGTTAAGATACGTTGGCTCCAGATGTCTGATACAAAAACTGTTTGAAAATGTGATTTCTTTTTTTCCCTGATCATTTTCATACTGAATAGTAAACATGTTACCGTGGACTGGATGAAACCTTAACTAAATGTTCGATGTATCTTAGTCATAGTAAAAGTAAGAAGGGCATTATAAGAACACCTGAAAGCCTGAGAGCTTCTGCTCCCCAAAATCCTACACTTTGGCCTGACACGGAGGTTTAACTTTGAGGCAGAAGAGGTATACCGTGTTGTCTGGTAACCATTCCTGTGATGGGAAGATGGTATGTTAAAAACACAAGTGGTCAAAGGAAGAGCATTAGAAAACCAAGCACAAAATCAGAACAAGTACTAAGAACAAGATTGGCGGAGAAAAATTGCAGCCAAGGAGTTGTTCAGGCTAAATGTTGGCAGGATAGGGCTGGAAACTGTTACCAAAGAAACTATCTTTTCGTTGATTGTGTTGGGTAGAAGGGAAAAAGACATTGCATGCTTTTTGTAAGATGGTTGGGCTTTATCAGTCAAATGCTCAACGCCATTGTGGTTTCCTTTTCTGATACGATCTACAAAAGCAGGATTTTTGCTTTATGGGTCAGAAATGCATAAATGCTTATATGTACTATGTACGCATCTGTGAGCATACATGTAATTTACATTTTTGGTACAGCAAATTAACTAGATGGAGTTAGTAGTGAAGGTCAAAATCTAATAAGGTTATCTGCTTCGGCATAAGGTGTTTCATTTCAGTACTAAAATGGTAAAGCAGGGCTAGGCTTATAAGCCAATACACATGAAAAAGTAATGAATACATTTTGTACTGATTGGCTGAGTTCATCTTCCTCAGATTACCTTGGCTCCAAAAATAAAATAACTATTGACCTAGTTCTAAAAATACACAGGATCAGGTAATACCTTAATTCTGATTTCTTTTGTACTGTCCTGGTTGCAGCTGGGATAGAGTTAATTTTCTTCCTAGTAGCTGTGTTTTGGATTTAGTATGACATTAATGTTGATAACACACCAATGTTTTAGTTGTTGCTAAGTAGTGCTTACCCTAGTCAAGAACATTTAGGTCTCTCATGCTCTGCCAGTGAGGAAGGGCACAAGCGCCAGGAGGAAGCAAAGAAAGGACACCTGACCTAAACTAGCCAAAGGGGTATTCCATACCACAGCATGTCATGCTCAGTATAGAAACCCGGGGGGTACCTAGAAGGGACAGATCACTGCTCAGGTCAGGCTGGGTGTCGGTCAGTGGGTGATGAGCAACTGTATTGTGTATCACTTGTCTTTCTTGGGATTTATTCCTCTCTCTCTTTTTCATTTGTTTTTCCCCCCCCCCTTTTTTTTTTTTTTTTTTTTTTTTTATTTCAGTTATTAAACTGACCTTATGTCAACCCATGGATTTTACCTGTTTCCAATTCTCCTCCCATCCCACCGTGACAGTGAGAGGAGGGGATTGAGTGAGTGGCTGTGTGGTACTTAGTTGTCACCTAGGGTTAAACCATGACATGTTCAAACTTTGAAATGCTATCGCTTGCATCTGGCAAGTATCTTGATGAACAAAAATCATTTGCCCTGCTGGCAGGGAGCAGTGCCATTGTGAAATGATGCAGACTGAAAAAAATCACCTGCTTGTCCTAGGATGAGTGCCATTGTTGTCTGGTAGAAATATCAGGCTGGTCTCCCAGCCTCTGAATAAGATGCAGATGTTTCCAGTGGGAGAGGAATTTACCTATATAGCGTAGGGGATGATGTAGCAAGAGGTGACAGTGTTTTGCATGTGACTTCTTGTGTCCAAACATAGGACTTTCTTTTATTTTTTTTTCCTTTTCTCTAAAGGCAAACCCACAATCTGGTAAATATTAGAAGATTACTCATGTACTGGAAAAGATTCAGGGCAGCTGTTTGTTTTGGCTGATTCAATTTTAAAATTAATATTCCTAACAAAATAGTAGAAAAATACATGTAGAATATTACACCTTTGGTTGGTATTTATGGTACAGTGCGCTAAGTTCTCATTAACGTTATCATCATCATTTTTACATAGTAGTTGGGCATCTAGCCGAAACAATGTATGCTTTCAAATAACTGGTCTTGTGCCTGGAATATTTCAGCAATATGTGACATTGGCTTTCCTTATTGCCCTTGCTTTGCTCCTTTTTTTCTGCTTGGGCATTAGCTTTGTGAGATAGGTCCAATATTTGAATCCAATTGTTGGATTATTTCTTTCTCAGTTATTGCCCCCAGTCTTTTCTGCACAATCCTATTTGATGCCTATATTGAAACTGAGCTGCAGTTAATCTTCCAGGGTGAACTTACTGAAAAGGAAAATTGAGCAGATTGATGGTTTCCCGTTTTTTAGTCTTTATGTCCTTTTGGATCCCAGCTTGAAGGTGAGAAAGCAAGCACAAAATATGCATCATTTTATGATAAACGTGGTCCTCATAAAATGAAATACTGCAACCTGTAGAGGAGAGGTAGAGGGAATCTCTTGCAGTCTCTAAATGCCTTTGCCCTTCTTCAGCAAGCTGCTACCAATAGCCAGTTTGTTCTATAGGATATTTGCTAGATGCTTTTTATTCCCTCTGTGAACAATCAGTTTTACCCTCCATAGGTGTGAGAAGGTTTATGGGCCCTGCCCTGTCACCTTGCCTCCCCTTTGAACTTGGCTCCTCAGATGAAATCTGGACCTTCTTGTAAACCTCATTCCTTTCATGTTTCTTTAATTTCATGCTGAATTGACTATCTTCCTGCTCTGAGTTTTGCTTTGATGTTTCTCATAATTCTTTAATTTAGTATATTTTAATGTATCTGTCCATGTTTCTTTCCTGTGTATATAATGTCAAATAGAGAAGAAAATCCAGGATGATGTAAAGAAAAGCTTTATCAGCATTAGCACAGGGACAGTTCTGTTATTTCTGGGCAAAGGCCACGAATGAGTTATTCAAGACATGATAAATGAAGGGGAGACTGTTGTAAGAAACTTCTCTATCATGCATAGCCCACATAAATCACCATATGGATAGAGGAATACTTCCAAGAATTTTAAATTCTTATTATGACTAGAATATATTTAAAATATAAATGTAAGTTTGTTAGAACAATCAAATTGATTTAACAAGTTGGTGGGTTTTAGAGTGGTTTACGTATGATGGAGTCTTACCAAAGCAAGACGGGCTCTGGGGGGTGCTTGATCTAGATAGGATTGCTGGCCAACTCCTCTGAGGACCACATCTCCAGCTCCAGTATGGTTTGTCTGTTGTGAAGCCATCAACTCGCAAGTCCTCAGACCTGAGGCAGGAGGTGCTGTAAGTAGGACTACCTTGAAGTCAGGGGGTTTTGGCCATTTTTCCACCTGTCTTCTCAGTCCCCACCTTTGTTCTGGCACCCTTAGTGCAACCTGATTAGGCATACTGTCACTGCATCTATAGTGGCAGTGTTTATTTTGCTGAGCAAAAAGAGGAATCAAAGAGCATTTGTATTTTTGGAAGAGCAACATTTCTAGGTCGGGGTTGATTTATAATGTCTTTTATGAGGGTCCAGTTCAGTCAAGAAAGAAAATAAATGCACTTGAAGCAAGCTGGCAAGACCCACAAAGGCTTGGTGAGCCAGGGCACATGATTTTTTCAGCTCTAACAGGGCCTCTTTCATGTTGTTCAGCCTGGATCACCGGCATACTTTGCCCCTTTGCTCCAAGGTCCCCTGGGAGCTGTGATCAACCATACATATTGCCTCTGCCTCGAGTGCCTACTCTTTCCAAGACTAAATTATTCTGCTTGATGCAGTTTGAGCTTGGAAAACTTCTCCAGTGTATAAAGGACCACATTTCAGTCCTGCAGAGGTGCCAGCAGTCAGACTTGGTGATGAACTCGTTTTTGAGAGGGCAATTACTCTCCCAATTTTCACTACACTGCGTCTGGTTTGTCCAATGCCTCCAACCATAAAATTTTTGATCTCTGAAGTGGAGGAAAATAACATCTTTTTTTCTGAGATACTGATTCAAAATCAGCAGCTCATTTGAAGCTCACTGATGATCTGGAATGCTGACAGAAAATCTGAGGGAGGGATTAATTGTAGTTGTGGGGATGGGATATATTTGACCGTAATTGTGACATAATCCTTAAAAGGAAATGAAAAAGCTGTGCACAGTTCTGATTTCTAATGTCTAATTTTTCACTGCTGATAGTGGGTCTAAGTAATCTGTTGCACTTCAGGAATAAGATCTTGGGTTTATAGCACCTAATTATGTACACAGTTCAGTAGCTGTCAAAATACAAATAAATCTTTAGGAATTAGAGAAGAAATAAAGAACAAACCAGAAACAGCTTTTGAAGCAGTTGCCTGATCCATCCTTGCCTCCTCTGCTTTGGTTTGCCAGGGAGCATTCTCAGAGACCGCAAGCTGCATTCATTTTAGGTGAAACTCATGCAGAAAATGCAGTTCAGAAGCACACCTATTGTGGTGAGCTTGGGCTTCTCTCCAGTGTTTCCAGGTACTGGGGACCTGATACTGGGCCAGGCTAGACATTTGATCTGTTCTGGTTGTGTGAAGGATATCAGGATCTTAATTTTAATAAAGACATTAATAGAGATATTATTGTAAAAGAGTTAGTGAAAAATAAGAGTGGCATATTGTTTTTCTTTTTGGGTCATTTGAGAACTAAGTACCTTACTGGGAACTATTGTTGCATCCCTTTCTGAATGTAACAAAGAACATCCATTCTGTTGCTAAAACAGTTCACATCCTATATTAAGAACAAGCTTATCTCTCTCACGAAAATTAGATTTACTGTTGCTGTTAGTGAAAGACTGAGAATGAGATCCCCTGGCTGAGTTCCTCTCCAACTAGGTCCATCTTTGAAATTCCACCTCTAGCCTTTTCATTTCAGAGAGTGTTTTCTGCTTCCTGGTGATGCTCCATCTTAATTCATTCTATACAATACAACTTGAATATATTGTTGTAGCTAATTGCCACCATCTGTATGTAAAATACAACATTTTTTTCTCCCACATGTCACAACAGAAACTGAATTCTGGCTACTTGAAATCTGTCAAAGAACAAACACCTAACTCAGATTCTTCATGTTACTTTCTGGAAGTCTCTATCTCTCTCCGCCAACTCCACATGCTACTTAGAATCACATGATCACAAAGTGGCTTGGGTTGGAAGAATCTTCAGAGATTATCTAGTTCCAATGCCCCTGCCATGGGCAGGGACAACTTCCAGTAGACCAGGTTGCTCAAAGTCCTGTCCAACCTGGCTGTGAACACTGCCAGCGCTGGAGCATCATCCAGAGCTTGTCTGTGCAACCTGTTCCAGTGTCTCACCACTCTCATAATAAAAAAATTTCTTCTTTATATCAAATCTAAACCTACTGTCTTTCCATTTAAAAATGTAGCCACTTGTCCTGCTACTACAGCCGTTGGCAAAAGGTCTCTCTCCATCTTTCTTATAAGCCCGCTATATATAAAGGCTGCAACAAGGTCTCCCTTGAGCCTTCTCTGTTGTTCTTGGGCTGAACAAGTCCAACTCTCTCAGCTTGTCGTCACAGGAGAGGTGCTCCAGCCCTCTGATAATTTCTATGGCCCTCCTCTGGACCTGTTCCAACAGGTTAATGTCTTTCTTGTGCTGGGGACCCTCTGGGTACTGCTGAGTGTGGTACTCCAGGTGGGGTCTCATAAGAATAGAGTACAGGGGAAGAGCACAGTAGAGTGGTGAACTTGTCTATATCAGAAGTAGCCTGGAGTGGAGTGTGTACATCTTAGTTTTCTGGACCATAAACTTGCCTGAAGTGCCTGGAGGGCAACTCTTGAGGACAGTTAATAATGGAAGCATTTCAAGTTGCTGGCAATTTCTTGATGCATATCAGCTTTTCAGTTCAAGGCATCTTTTTGGTGCAGTGCCCAATCCATATGCCATGAGCCTGAAGGAGGGTGTCAGCAGCAGAAGGTGGGCAACAGTTTGAAATATAGGGGAGTAGGTACAGACTTACAGAATATTTGAGTAGCCCTGATTGCTTCAGTAGTCAAAGAAGTGGGCATTTTAAAACAGAACATTGTGCAGAAATAGAGAAAGACTTCAGAGAGGACTTTGGCTTCATGTTCTCAAGCGGTCTTTCTCATCCAGGTATCATAATGAATTGCCTGTAATGGCCCTGCCTACATGAGCAGTGAGGTTTTTCAGGGGCTGGTCCTGTTCATCTCTAGATCATAAGCTCTAGTTCATTAGTGAGTCCAACTTGATTTTTTTAATATAAAAATGCTTAATTTCCAGATGAACATCAGTGATCAGTAAGCAACATGCATATGCCTGTGTAGAAGGAAGGACACTGGTTGGGTGGTGAGCTGTCACTTCTCTCTCTCCATCTTCTCTCTCTTCACTTCTCTCCTTTATGTTCAGACTTTGGCTGCAGTCCCTGGAGCCAGCTGCTATCAGACTGTGAAAGATTATCTTCTGATGCCAGCAGCAGCATCTGGATGCCTGGCACAGCTCCTTGAGCAGTTGTCTTGATTTCTATTGCGGTCAGCATGCAGCTGGAATTTTTTATCCTGCCTGGATGCTTTTTCTCTTTGGCTCACCTTGGAATTTATATGTTCCATCCCATGGGGGAAACAGGACTCTTTGCAGTTACTTCTCAGTACTTGCATAAAGGATCCTTGCAGCTGAAATACAGGGAGAATTCCCTTCTGCCTTTGTGTATGGATGTGCATCTTGTAGGAGAAGCGCACTAAAACTGAATTCTCACTCTGAAGCTGTTGCACACTTGCAGAATAAATGCTGGGACTGTGAGTACAAAAGGAGAAGCTTTTGTAGAGGTGGTTGCAAATCTTTTAAAAATAAATTTTGTATAAAAAAAATCGAATGTATCCAAGCTGAAACTTTTTGCAATGTGTATTTTTTTAAATGGCGCTTCGGCAATATCTTTATGGGATCTAAAGTAGGATTTCTGATAGCAAATAAAGATATGAAAGCAAAAAAAAACAAACCCATGAACTACTAGTAACAGACCTCTCCCTCCTTTTTACATGGGTATGAGTGAGCCAGGTTCAGGTTCCTGCTCTACCTGATATAGTGCTGTGACAACGTGGCTGCAAATTTGAGGTGTTTTCCATTACAGCCTTTTAGTAGTCCCATAGCCTGCTGGCTAGCAAGTGTGCTTGAGAGACAAGGAACTACAGCTGAGTCCAAGGCTTCTGTGAACCAGGGGTGGGTTCAGGAGAGAGAGGAAGAGGTGTCTGTCCCCAGAATGTTAGAAAGAGCTATGTTTTGTCACACTGTGGGCAAAATTAGGTATCAATGCTGCATTTATTATGTTTTAAAGTGTCATGTTTGTGGTCTGTGCTGCACCTAACCACTCATGATCTTTTTGTCCTTACTCACTTACTGTGCATGAGTGCGAGACATATGGGGTGCAGGTTTCATCATCCTAGGAGTACGCCTCCTCTGCCCCTTGCTGTGCTGTAACAGATCCTTCCTTGCCTGGCAGCCGTATCCTCAGGCTGTAAGCAAACACATACCCCATAGCAGGAGAAGCCAGAGGATTGCTACCAAATTAGGAGACAGGGTTTCTGGCTGGGTCAGCAGAGATACTGTGGAAATGAAAAAGACCGCTTTCAGACCTGCCAGCTGCTCGTTTCTGGAGCAACAACTATTTCAGGGGATGCAGTAAAAGCAAGTGTATGTTCTGGGGTTGGCTGGGGCTTCCTTTACTTAGGCTGGGTGGTTGTCACTTTTGGTGCCTTTGGACAACTCTTTTTTAGAAGAAAACCCTGAATTTCATTGTATCCAAAAATGTGGTCCCCAGACTGCATCAGGAGAGTCCTTTATGGAAAAGCACAAAGCAGCATGTTGGCATTTGTGGTGTGGCCACTGCTGGGCTTATACCCATTGTCACAATATGAGCTGGGGTTCAGCAGTCCCTATCCCTGCACAGTTTGGCTGGTCCCCTGCTGTAGCAGGTGGAAGGGAGGGAGAAGAGGCTTTGGCTTCCTCAAACTCTTTCTGCTTTATGGAAGTGGACAAAAGATCTGAGTGGAGCTATTTTTGCCCAGGAAAGCCTTTTACAGGTAGTAGCTTTGTATCGTCACCACTGAGTCATTCGCTGCAAGGGAAGGAAATGAGAAGGTGAGAGTGAGAAGCTAGGGACAGCTGCTTGTCCTGGCTCCCCCTGAGGATGTATTGGCTAGGGACTGCTTTCACTTGTCCCCACTGGCCCCTGTTCACCCCAGGTCCGTCCCACACAGCAGTAATACCCATGACTGTGCTCCTGGGGGCTGGGAGGAAGAAGCAGGGGAGAGCTGGACCCTTTCAGGTGATTTTAGGGTGCAGAGTGAAGTAGGGCAGAAGTCTTGTTGGCAGGTGTTCATTACAGCTCCAATCTCTTCAAAATAATGGTTTTATTTGGCTTTTAAACCAAAAAGGTTAGGACACCATTAGTTTATTTTGTGCTAACATCAAGTCAGCAGCGTTACTCCCAGGACTTCATATGATCTTTTCTACCTGAGCTAGCTCAGTATTTCTCTCTCTCGGCTGACACGTTGACTGAAATAATAAGGAAAGATGTGACTGCGGTTACACATGGTGCTTGGCAAGGACTCTTTGTCCTGTACATTAGCCACAGATTTATCCTTCTGCTATGTGTACCGTCAGTTTTTCATTTCCTCCCTTTATTTGGTATTTGAATTTCCCTTCTTTTTTCTTCATTATCTTTTGCCTTTGCCCAGCCTTTTTTCTCCCTCTGGTTCAGTAACTGCCATCTTTTGCCTTGGATCTCTCCCTGAGTGTCAGCAAGAGGAGAGAGCGTACACACATACGATGTACAGATATCTGCTATGCACACGTGCATCAGGATCCCTGCCAGTGCAGGCATGTGCACATGCCCAAGTATATTCTGCTTGGTTTTGCACCAGTAATTTAACCTAAGCCAACTAGCTTTTATTAAATCCACAACTGTCAGATAAGGCATAGGCAAGAACTGCAAACCATGTATTTCTTCTGTTTCACCACATGCTCTTCTGACTGGATCTTATAAGTAATATGCCCCTAGTGAAGTTATGGCAAGGTGGGGTGTTTGCTAAAGACAGTCTTTGGATTTGTATATTGGACTGATCACACCACAGATAAAAACCTGTAGATCTGTTCTATGCATTTCAGTAGTCACTATTACCAGCCTTTACTTTTTTTTTTTTAATTTCTTTTTTTGTTTTAACAGGGGAGGAGTAACTCTAGAGTGATTTATAATACGTTGCTTGTAACTTTAAAGCAAGGTATCAAACATGTAGCTGTGGTCTAATTCCAGTTCCATCCTAGGAAATAGACGTTTAGTCAAAGAGGGGACTTTAGATTCCTGGACTTTACCCAGAGTTCAGTCCAATGACACTTAAACACAGGCAGGAAATAGAACAATTTCAGTCCTTTTCCTCTCTTTCTAGTAGGCTGAGAAATATAGAAGAGTCTTCTTTATTTTCATGGCAGGTTTGCATTGTGCTATACTTAACTGGCTGTGCTGAAGTTGCATAGCTAATGTGAAAAAAACCTTAATTTATAAACCGTTTACATTGGAGAATGTCCTTCTCCAGAACTGTGTTTCTGTTTTTAGCTCTGTTAGTGTTAGTGTATGGTCCATGACTAATGAGAACTGAACATGAGCAACGATCTTAGGCTACTGCAGTGTATGGCATTCCTATATGAACCATCCTTAAACACATGTTGTTTGGGGACTTTAATAGTGGTATTTAAAGAGCATTAGGCCCCATTCTAACTTTTGTTGATAAGACAGATACCTGCTCTAGCAAAAGTAGAGAAAACTTTTCCTTCCTGTAGACCTGAATGAACACAGGAGAGTGAATGGCTATGATAGATCCTCCCGTTTCCTCCCACTTTTTGGTCAAATCTTTATTTCCTTAATTCTGCCTATTTCTGAAATGTGACTTTCCATTTGTTTTCTGACTGAGCAGATCCAATCTTGTAAGGTATTTGCCAAGTGCAGTCTGGACTAGGTATGGGAAACACAAACAAGGTACTGAACACCTTTGTAATTTTTCTGAAGGTAAGATCACTACTTGGTTAGCAAGTTCTCTTTCTATAATGAGTCACTGTTGCAAGATTTGTTTTCCTCATACTAAATGAAAGGTCAGCCACAAACCCATCCAACTTCTGGTTATCAGATCAGAAATGCCATAGACACGTAGAGCAAAGAACTCATGTTGACTTCTACTCTTTCAAAATTTTGGGATTAACCTTGTGCCAACAAGATTTTTGTGAGTCAGGTATTGTTCTGTCCTTCTGCAGCCCACATAAAACCATAATGATTTGGCTTATTTAACAAAAAATGTAATTGTGTGTCTGTCCCTCATCTGGATCAAATTGCTGTCTATCTCTGGCTTATCCAAGTGTGCAGTAACCGTGACTGAAGGCTCTTCCCGGGTGTATTTTCATAGTTGTTTTCATGGCTGGATTAGGAATTAAGGGGTCCATAGTTAAATAAATATCATCAGTAGCAAATTTCAGAGTCTATCTGTTAAAATCTATGTCATTCACATTTTTCTGAGTACTTAGCAGGGGCAGGCGACCTCAGAGACTTCAGTGATAAACCCCTATGTGTTTGTGTTTGCTTGGCCTAGACAGTTATTTCATGCTATGTGAGCTGGCTGTGTGCTGCACTTCTGCATTTGACAGTTATTTTCAGCTACCAAAACCAGAACTTAAGAGAAAATATCAATGATCTTAGTGTATCATCTCACACAATTGCAAGTGAGAAATAGAAGAGTAATATTGTTTTCATAATAACTCAGGCATGCTACTTGACCACTGTATTACTACTTAGTCATGAATGGTGTTGTTTAGGAATTTAAAAGGCAAAATATAATAAAATGAGAATACTATGAGTTTTAAAAATATTTGTCTTGTTGTATCCCTTTAGCCTAAGTAGAATACTGAGCAATCCTATATTTTAAAGCATAACATTTTTTCTTTCAGTGATGCTATGTAATTGAACTGCCAATCTACCTTGTTTTATTTGCTTCATACTTCTGTCACTGTTTCTACAAAAGAAGCACAAAGTATTCCTTTTCTCTGCTGTGATTAAGATTTATTATCTCATGAAGATTTAATTTTACCTTCCATTTCCACTTCTGTGGTAAAGCAGTGACCGATCAGAATCAAATCACTGTATACCAGCTAAAAAGGTCTAAATTAGAACAAAAAGAATCAGTCCTAAAAGGGAAGATATCTTTGCCATAACATCTGTTTCTTTGAAGGAAGGAATAGTTTCATTTAGGATGGAAAATATGTATTTATAGATATGAAATTGTTCTTCTGTGGTGCTTTGGTGCAATTGCTACATTCCGACACTGCATTTTATGTTAGTAGAGGCAGTTTAATGCCATAAAAGACCTGCTTGTGCTAGCTGGTAGATTATTAACCTTCATAATGCATTTCGTCCCTCCTAGATTTTCTTGCTGTAGTATATTGCCTCGCTAATCCCTTTTTGTTACTTGTACGCCAGTATTGTCCAAAATGGGTGGATAGAAAATTGGTTAAAGCAATAAATCCAGGGGCAAAAGCTCTGGAAATGGCAGTGGTCAAAGAACATTTGTCCAGACTGTGGGAAGCTCTGACAATTGGTTTTGGAGACCTTTGGTGACATTATTGAATTGTTATAGCCATGAACCAATCTTCTCAGGAGGAGAGGTGACCATAAAAATATCTGAGGTCTGGTTTTGAGCAGAGATGACTATTATTGGTTGGACCATTATGGAGAAGGACTTGAGAGCACTGGTAAGTAAAGCATGGTAAGTTTGGTAGAAATAAGCTTCACGATACTGATTGACAAAGTTGCCCTGGGCCTGAGCATGTGTTGATGCCCATAGATGAAATACTGTATGGTCAGAAGAGGCCAAATGAGGAGGCAAAGGCAGAAGATCAGACACAACTACGCTGTTAGCCTGGTGACCTAGCAGGTGCCTGGGAGAACAACGGAGCAGAGGAAGTGCCATGCTGGTGCTTCCATGAAGACTAAGACTTTCAAGTGAAGTGTGTAACCTTTCCAGAAACTGTGTATTACCAGTGGGAGGCTGAAGGACGTGTTTATTTAAAAGAACTGGCTCTGCTCGATTTTTAATGCATTGATCTTTTTTCTTCTTTCCACTGTTTGCATTTATCTAATAACAGCTTCTTGGGTGGTAAACCCAGGCAAAATAACTCTCAAGCCATGTAATTACTGATTATGTGGCAGCTAGGGAAGGATTTACACTGTTCTTGTTGGAACGGTCTTAACTGAAAGGCAGCAAATTCTGGACATGGGCAGATCAACAAAAAAAAAAGGAAAATTTGTTGCACTTGGCTGCATTTGTTGTTGTAGTGAGTGGGTGTGAGAGAAATATTTTCATGATCAGCGTCAGATTCGGGGCACAGCACTGGATCAAATGATTAGTAATAATGTCTATCTTGTCTCCTGTTACTATGCTTACAACATCAGTTGACTACAATTAATTTGTTCCAGGGCATAAAACTTTGTTGTTTCCATTTCCATTTTGTTTCAAGTCCTTGCTTCATCATTATCAGGCCACTCACTTGTGGCAGAACTCTTAACGAGGAGCTGGGACCATGTGTCTGTGAGTTTTGTGTGCTGGATTCATGGAGAGGGACGGGTTGCTTTTCCTACTGAAAAATCCTCATGGATAGCAGCAGGGAGGTCAGGGCAGTGATGGGGAAGCAAGAAGACTGCAAAGATGGGAGGATGAAGACGCGAGTCTCCTCTCCTGCTCTGCTGCTAGGTCTGTTTCCAGCACCGTCCCTCCTCTACGGGACCTCCGGGTCTCCTCTGTGGATATTTTCCTGAGTATTTAAGTCTCCTGGGTGATGAAAGTTGGCTCAAAGGCATTAGGTTGCAGGAAGGGATGTACAGTGGTTCTGTTTTGCATTTCTGTGATGCCATGGGATTCACCAAGAACCCCATCCATTTTCAGGTGAAGTAGCTGTCAGCTTTTGTAAGCAAAGGGAGGAAATCCTTTTTGAGGGAAAAGAACTTCAGAGACAAGTGCTAGTAGAGTTTCTTGCTCTTTTTTTTTTTTTTTTCTTTTTACGGAGATTAGTGAAACAAAAATATATTTGTAAGATCTAGGATTTTGTAGCATACTTCTGTGCTCAGGAAAATGATAGTGATATGCAGCACACGTACATCATCCACTGTTGAAAAGATTGAAGAAAAATCTTGGTATTATTGGAATGATAGAAACTTACTGCCCTAACTCTGTCATGCAAATATATGTGGAGAAAGTCTATGCAAGAGATTATGGGAATTCATCAGGCACAAACAGCTGTGAAGGAGGCCTTAAATTTTGAGATTGATGGAATTTTTGCAATACAGAACATTTTACTTACTTGATTTAAATGCTGGTGTGTTCCTTCTGACAGCGTGTTTACTTTTTGCACTGGTGTCATAGTGCATCGTATATGGAAGTAGCAATTGCCCATCCACGCCCACTGTAAAATGCCTTTGGTGAACTAGAACATTTCAGTTGTTTGTCACATACAGCATTATGACAGGCTGGCTAAATACAGTAAAACAGCAGAAGAAGTATGTGAGCCCATAGCTTTCATTTTCCTGAATTGCATAACTGCTTTGTAAGAGTAATCTCTTTGACAGAGGATCAAATTCTCATCTCTCAATGTGTCTGGAGTTACCCCAGCAAATCTGGAATGACTCAGGAGACTCTCCATCCCTCAAACCCTTGATCTTTGCATAAGCTTCCACAGTGTGAGCCACCTGCTGCAGTGGAAGCTGTCAAGCTGCAGGGACAGGAATGGGGAGCAAGAGGACAGCATCCTCTAGCAGAGCCTTGCTCAAACTTCTCCAGAGGAAGAAGTGCTGATGTGTCTCTCAGACTGAGTGCTCAGTTGGTAGGTGGAACAGCCAAAAAGAACAAAAACTTTCAGAGGAGCAGAAACAGTGAGATCAAAGTGAATTAACTTACCTGTCTTGTTCGATCTGTTTTTCTTATTAATTTTCTTGTCTTTTAATCCTTTCTCCCATTTAGCTGGATATAAATTATAAATTATTTGTCTTGTGGCACGTATGTGTCCCAGCAGCGAATATCCTTAAACATTTATGTCAAGCTAAACTGAGTAACTATTGCTGATTGCATCTATTTTGAGTAAACCACATGGTGAAATATTCAATAAGGAAATTGCAGGTATTTTTTAAGCAGCAGTAGCAACAAGAAAAGGTGAAAACAGATAAGGGGAACTACAAAGATCAGAGAGGAAAATCTCTCCTCCAACAGTCATAGGACCTGCTCCATCCTTGCCCTCTTTCCACACCGGGGACCAGTGCTTCTCTTGGCTAGCAAGAAGCACAGGCACCCAAATGGAGCAAAACCCAGCACCTCCATCAGCAAGGTTTCTTAATGGTGCCTGCAGACTCTTCAGGACCAAGGTATGATTGTGCTTGTTATCGCATGGACAAAACTCTTTTCTGAATGGAGTTTGTGCAGTGTTGAGTGAGAAGGAGCCCTTTGCCCTGCGCCATGTGCTGTGAAGGGCACTTTCATACATTGGATGCGACATGCTGTGGGCATAGCTTTCACCACGTGCCAGTTGGACAGGTGCTAATTGACACTGTCTTGGTTTGAAATGCTGGATGCCTGATAGCCTGCCTTGCTATCTGCTCATATATTAGCCTCCAACTATTCTATCTGCCCTAAAAACAACCCGTTTCCTTGGACAGAGTTCCTGCATCATAAGTTTGTTAAAGAATTCATTTTGCCAGAGTGGTGTTGATCTGCATCAGCCTCTTTTAGTAAAGTCCTTGAAAGTCCATACTTCTCTTTCAAAGGAAGGAAGCAAGCAGTGCTATTCTAACTTTTGCCTTAGCTCATCACACATTTTACGAGCAGGTGGGTAGTCTGCACTGTAACAACTTTCTTCCAGGAACATTCCTTTTGTTATGTTCAGATGAGTTTTTATAAAGGAATTGTATTTCACATAGCTTTCAGTAATGCTCATTTATGAAACTTCCACCCACGTGTAAGTCAGATTGTGTAAATCTCATAACTGTATTCACAAAAATTTCTTAGTAACTGAAGAAAATTTAAGGTGGAAAAACATTTTACTGTTTTAACTTTCCTAAACAGAAAGTTTTCTGTAGTATTTTTCTTGACACACAAAATAACAAAGCTGAACACTGATTCTCGAGGCTTTATATTTGTGAGTGCCAGTGCTGAAAGAAAATATGTTTAAGGTCATAGAAGCTATTTTAGCTGGATATTGTATAACATTCCCAAACAAACAGCAAACTAGATTTTATAATGTCAGAATTTTTTTCTTCATCTGGTTATTCCAGTTTGATCTTGCATCTTTTAGTACCACTACATAAGAAATAAAAACTTTTGCTGCCAATCTTGATTAAAAAAATTGGAACTTTTGAGATGCAAATAAAAATACTGTTTCTAGTTTCACAGATGTGTGTGGCACTTGCCCGCCTTGTAGCTTACTTTTGCTTCAACTCAACAACTTCAATGTGATTATTAATTAGATAGTAGTAAGACTTGACTAAAGAAAGTTTCCTTGAAGTAGAGCTTATAGTAAACAACATACTTTTCCATTTCTTATCTACATACTAACAGTGCCTTGAAAAAACACTCGCTCTTTATGGCCTTGTTGCAGCACTTCAGCTTTCAGCTCTTTTGCAAGTAAAACTAAAGTGAGTTTTAATGTTGGATTGGCAGCATGGTCTTTGCAGGATACTGCTATGGGGAGCTCTTCTCAGCCACCAGTGCGCAGCATGGAACTACCCTGGCTCTCAACTTTTGGGCTGACCTCACAGGTTATTGGGGTGCATGCTAACTGCAATGGTAGTTTGTATATAAAGTTAGTAGATCAGCTGGTAAGGAGAGGATCATAGCATGGTTTGAATTGGAAGGGACCTTGAAAGATCACTAGTCCAATGCCCCTGCCGTGGGCAGTGACATCAGGATGCACAGCTGAAGTCAAGGTTGAATCAAAGGTATGGAGACTACACTGCTTACCTGCTTAAGGGAAGAAATAAGGTGTAAATTTTTATGTTAGCCAAACCTGTGGAGGCCTTTGAAGACCCTGGTAGTGTTGCTGTGATGTTGTCTTTTCACCCTTTGGTTTCTGATATCTGGTTCTCATTCTCCAGTTGCAGGTTTGCAGCCTGCTCTTCAGTTGCCCTTGGAAAATCCCACAAATTGAATTTTGTCTATTGCTTCTGTTCTGCAAACTGTGATTTAGGCTCAAGCCCTGCTCCCCAAAACACTGGTATATGAAGTGGATTTTTTCTGAATGTCATTTTTAGCTTCTTTCCTTCTTGTTAATGATTGAAACGGTGGAAAAGACAATTGTTGTCACCACCATTTCTCTCAATTCTTATTCTTCTTCCTCTTGATTCTGTCTTTTTTTTTTTTTTAGGAATAATATATTATTATTCCTTAATAATTAATTCCAGACCTGGAAATGGTCCCAGAGATGTCTCATCTAAGGAGAAAGAAAGATGATTGCACTGTAAGCAGATCAGGGACTCAGATCCCCATGTAAACGCCAGCTTATGGGCATGGAGGTTTCTACTGCTGCTTATGTGATGCGCATTTTTGCCTTTGCCTTTAACATAGCCTTCATCTCTGAGCTGGTCTCAAGATGTCTTTCCTCCAAATAAACTACAGGTGATAGTCTGGAGATACCTGGTGTCTCAGCATGGTGATCAAAGACAGCGAAGCTAGCTTGATTTAAAATACGCTTTTTGGCCATGAATGGGAGGAATAAATAACCAAACCTATATCCAGTGTCTTTAAACATCTGTTCTAGTGCTGTCTGAAGCCCTGTGAACCATTTATAATCTCAGGAGGTTTAAATGCATAGTTATTCTTTTGGTGTCTTTCCTATACATTTTTGTAGCAATGCTTGGTATTTTTCTTTCCAGTTTACACTTGAATTTGATTTTTTATGAGACATAGTACTTGTTTCTGAGGAAAGTAAAAGGTGCTTATATTTCTGTTCATAAATTACTTATAATGAGTAAATTATCTTAATTAGTATCTTAACATAATCTTAATTCGAGTTTAACTTAGCATTTAGCTAGAAAATTTACTGTGTCATTTTCAAGGAATATTTCAGATTTAGGTAATTCAAAAATATGAATAGCTTTTATTCTATCATCAGAAAAGAAATAGAAAGCAACAAATATTAATGTGCCTGAGTCACTCTGTCTTGTCTATCCTATATCAAATATATGATATCATATAAAAGGAATATCCTTTTAATTGAATGGGAAAAAAATAAATTTCCATCCCCTATGAAGCAACTATTTTTCTTTCAAGCTTCCTGTCTAGACTTGTAGTCAGTAAAAATCGTGCAGGAACTGGCTCTTCCGTTGCTGTCTCTAGTTCTGGACCCTGCTCATTCAGGCTGGGTGATAGGCAGCTACGCTCAGTCCGTTCAACAGCATTTCCTGCCTCCACGTGAAGACTCCCAGGAAGGCATCACCATTTTTAATCAGATTTACATAGGATCCCTGGGGAAAAAAAGATGGTTTCTTATCTGTGGAGATGTCCCTATAGGGTTTACCTGATTGAAGAAGAAAAGCGGATGACAGCAGTTGGCCCTAATGAAGGTGCTGCAATGGTATGTGGATGTCTGATAACCCTTATGTGAAGATCCCAAAGGACCATTATATTGGTGGTTGCTTTTTGGTTTGGGTTTGGGTTTTGGTTTTGGGGTTTTTTTATTTATCAGAATGGTTTAGATTTTTTGCTTAAATTATTAAGGGTAAAATCCTGGCACCCTGCTACAATCAATGGGAGATTTGCCAGCGAGTTTAATGGAATTCTGTAAATGTAAAAAGGGTTTATTCTGAAATGTGGCATTTTATATTTGTTTTTAAAAGAAGTCCTGCCACTGGCAGAGCTCTGACCAGCAGCTTGGGTTTTGGCAATGCACTTTGCCCACTTTGGCTGCTCTAGGAGTCGTGACAGCCAGCTTGGTTCCTGTGCTGCTCAGCACTGGCTTTCCAGGCAGGCTGTGCTGGGCTAGCTTGTGCATTAGCCAGTGGCCACATGTAGACTAAAGAGAGCTGGATGAGCTCCACAGCTGGGTAGGAAGTCTGCGAGCGAGCAGGGCCACTGGCTTACAAATGTAAGAGCTGGGAAAGCCGAACAGGTTGGCATAGCCCCTGCTTACACTTCCAGGTTGTTTGGCTCCCATGTATCCAGTCGTTGCTGCTCAAGCACTGGTAGTCTAAGTAGCATACTGGCTAAGTCCATATATCGTGCAGGTCCTTGCCTTGAGAAGAACTCATCCATTCATTGTACGTTTGAATTTCCTTTGTGTGTGTACTTCAGCAAATAGCAAAAGGTATTGCTGTCATCCCCTGCATTGTGGAGACCCTACTCAGGACCACATGTGACCCCATCAGTCACCTGATAGAGACTAAGGTGTTGGCTGGTTTTGGGGGTGTATGGATGCACCACCAGCTGTCCCTTGGGCAGCCTGAAGTGCAGCATTATCTCAAGGAGAGTAGTTGTGGATTTGCAGGCAAAACTGATGCTTTAGGAGGCAGAGCTTTTAAGTTCTCTTTTTTTCCAACATAAAGCCGATGGAGTGGACTTGGATAAGTTGTTTTGACATCCTAGAAGGGCAAGGAAACAAGTAGCTGATTTTCTTTCTTCCTTGCCAAAGCACTGGGAAGAAACTATCTAAAGTTTGTAGTAGTGGGAATCAGGTGGGGTTTTATCTGTTTCAGACAGATACTGATACACCATGTCGGGCAGCAAAGTGCAGGAAGTGGGGTTTAACCCAGTTATAAGTACGTTGGGACTGGAAATGCCCCAGCAAATGAGGCTCCTGCTGCACAGCCCATCTAGTTTCTTGCACCCCAAATGTGATTTTAGGATATTAGCTGTGTTGTAATAGTCTGGTGTTTCTTTAATTCTTTGCAGAGATGTCCTGAAGGAACACCATGCTTGTATAATGTTCAACTGCTCAGTGGCAGTGGGTTCAGTGGTTTTGAAGGCCATACCCCAGCAGCATCCTGACAATGATTAGAGTTAATCTGTGAACAGAAATTTGAGATAGCGCAGGCAGGCAAAGCAGGTAGGAAAGAATTAGGTGCACTCCAGAGCTCCTTGGGATAGCCACAAAACAGAAAAGAGAAGAAAAAGAGAGCTTTAGAAATAGAAAATGTAACTAGACTGCTGTGAGGCAATGCAAAAGTCCAATGGGGAGAAAGTGAGTTTGTGTCCAAATGTGCATATGCAGTGATTTTTCCTTTCATGTGTTTTGCTAGAGCTTTTATTTGTGTGCCATGTTCTTGTCCCTAATAGTCTTTCCTGCTTTTGGAAAGGGATGAAGGAGGATTTGGTCAGCAACAGCTGATAGTTGTTATTAAACTATTGTTGATCTTACAAGGGATGAGGTACACTGGAAATTAGGGCTGTTGTGAAAGGGAGAATTATAGCTGAGTCTTGGTATAGTGCATTAATGCTGAGCCGGATGACTATGAAGTTCAGCGATTTGGTGTTTATGGTAGTATGTATATGAAAGTATTCCATGGTTGCATTTCTCATCAATGCCAACTAGAGAAAATAACTCTTCCACATGTCTTGTAAAAGTAAATTTGTTGCTTTTCATAATGATGTTATTATAGTATGATCACAGAAAATCAAGGCAAAGCTGCAGTTGCTGGTAAAAGGGGATTTAAAGCAGACTTCTAACTGAGAAAAACTGATTTCATATTCTTTGTAGCCTTTGTGTGTGGCTCACATCCTTGCAGCTTCTTGCATAACTCTTGCACCCTCTTGTTCCATATTTTTCTACAATGTTTATTTCCCTGAAAACTCCTTTTGTCTCTTCTCATGTCAAGCTTTACTTCTGACCAAAGGCTGTCACAGACTGGCTCCTTATAGCCCAAGTCCTGTTGCAGTAGTGTTTGCTATGGAGAAATATTTCTGGGAACCTGGAGAGCTCTCAACTCCAGCAGGCTTCAGGATACAGGGAAGGTTAAGTGTTTGAGCCATTTTAATATGGTAGTGTATTGGGAGCATCTGTTTTAGTTCCAACACCCCATTTCACATGAAGCTTCCTCTCTTTACAATTCTGAGAAGGAATGTAGTGGGGGTGTCCCATGGCACTCCTGGGAACTGGCCAAATCAGAAGGCAGGGCTACAGGCAAGATGGAGGTAGAGGGAGATGCTTGCCTCAGATAAGGCCAGGAAACCCATGCAATTCAATTTTTTTACAATGTATCTCAGAGAGAAAGATAATAGAAAGGAAGTTACAAGGAGTTTGTTGGAAAAGGGCTAACCACTAAACTCTTCCCTTTTTGAAATCTGAAGGATATTGATGTTGTGGCTTGACACATAATTCCAGAGAGGACTCAAGATTTTTTTTTTCCTTCTTGTGAGGTCTTGAATGCTTATTATGAAGAGGAAATGTAGATTTCTCATTAAGAAGTCACATGGTGATTCTAGGGCTTCCCAAGAAGTTGGTCAAGTTATTTTATTGGGTCCTCGTTGGAAGTGTTGTGCAGAAGGCGCAAGAGCTCTCATAGCTGCTAAAAGCCTGTAACATGGTCCAGTCTGAAGTGGAATGAAGTTTAGTAATTATTTGTAGTGTCCTCTTGACTTCCTGACTGAGAAAGGGGCTTGGAGCAGTGCCCTGATTTTGCTGAGGGTGACAAAACTTGCCTACTTACGTGGGGGGCACCATGGTTTCCACCTCTCCTTCCAGCAGCAGTCCCTGCCAGAGTAGCTGGGGCATATTCCCTGGGCATTAATGGTGCAGATGGAAATATTGTCAAAGTGCCTATAGCTGTACCATGATGGTGTTGTTTTGTATTGGGAATGTGAGGGGCAATGGGATTTGCACCAGCAGGTGTCTGGGTGAGAGATGTTGGGCTGGTGCTGGGTTGCTGTGTTGGAGCAGCATCCGGGTGCCCTGGAGAAACTGATGCCCCATGCTAACAGGATGTATGTGCTGCTGGGATATATGTGATGTTGTCAGTGCATCCCATTGGGGCTGGACCTGGTCACCGCCATGGCAGCTCCCAGAGGGGCAGGCTGCAGAATCATGGATGAGTATTGTGGAGCTATTGACGTATGGTCTCTGCTGCCTGTCTCTGGTGTTTCCTCCTTCCTGTCCCCTGTATGTAAAGATCAGCCACAGCTGCTGAGTGGTGCCCTGGTAGTCTTCATCTCTGACTTTTCACCTTTCAGATGCGTAATTACATTTTTCAAATGGTGGTAGTATGTTTTGCTGTTTCCTTCCTTGTGTAGCCCACAGTGAAGGTGTAGGTTTCAGGCCAGGCAGCAGAGTTTGTGATTTTCCTTCTCCTGCAGTTTTTCTTTCATTTCAGGCATTTTATCTTATAGGACATTGAGGTCAGCATTACTATTTTTAGAGCATTTTCCAAGCTCTCATTTAACAAACCTTCAAAATCAGCCAAATAAAGGATATACAATGAGTCAATCAAGCCATCACTGAATTCTTGATAAATGAGCAGTAACTCAGTACAACCAAACAGGAACACTACAGGAAGTCAGGAAATGCTACCTCTCTTCATACATAGATTTCCAGATACTTCAATTATTTTTTTTCCTTTAGGATTTTGTTTTAGTGTAAGGACCAGGGTGATCCTGAGCTGAAATCCTCTCGAACCCCATAAAAATACTTGTCCATACACGCAATGAACTGGTCTCTGCTTTCAGCCTTCCACTTTGTTTATATTTTGTGATTATTTGTGGTCCAGCTGTTATTGCTCTGTACAAATAAGAAACTAGTGAAATATAATGGAGTTTCTCATCAGATACCCTCCAGAATGTTTGGTTATTCTTGCATGTGCCATCTGTTTTTAACAAGAAGGGCTTGGATTAATCAACCATAACAACTGGTTTAGCAATAATATATTTTCTAAATAGATTGGTATGATAAGTATGATTATGTTTGGCATGAAGAGCTGGTAGATCTTATTCCTGTATATGTAGCTTTTTGTTTTCTCCAAAGGGGAGCAATACTTTCTTCTCTGAAAAATGGCACTGTTGCTGGAGAAAATTTTTGTCCTAAAGAGGCGAATCATATTTCATCAGGCATCCTAAAAATCTCAGACTCCTATCAAGGCAACTCTTAGCCATTCCTGAAAGAGTTTCTAGAGCAGACATCATTTAATTCTTGTAATATATAATGAATATACAAATTATCACATAATACTTCACATATCTTCAGAGTTTTTAGTTGGACATCGCTCTTTTCCAGTATTTCGTGTTTTATTATTGCCTCCCTCAGCTTTCAGAGATGATGTTAATTTATTTATACTCTTCCTAAACTCAGCTTGAAGCAGATGAGACCCATATGTGAGCTAATAATTCCAGATACAAGGCATGGATGAGATCTGAATGCTTGTTTCTCTTTTCTCATTCTCCTACAAGCCCATATTGAGTATTTTTGTGATTCATCATATTAAATAAAATAACCAGTTTACTACGAAGTAGCTAATATATGTTAGCAAATTTGTTTGAACACGTGATAAAATGAGAATAGCATCTTAGACATGAAATGTTTCCTTTTTTGTGTTGTGAAATAGCACTTGACGCTGAATATAAGTACACTTTAATTTTGAAAAGAGTGAAAAGTAGCCCCTCATCTCCTAGAAGAAGGAAGTATGAGTTGATGAGCTGTTTGTTTTAATTTATAGTGATATTGATGATGGACAGTCATTTCAGGAAGAAAACAAGAACAGTTTCTGTACAAGACAACTGTATTTTCTGCAGTTTTCAATTTTTCACATTAATTCAGAAAAAAACAGTTTATGGCATGATAAAACAATACATGTTGTGTCTCAATGCCGTAGGGTATCAGAATCGTATTGCTTTTACCATTTTAAATACATATGTATAATATATAATAGATATATAAATAGAAACTGCTCAATATGTAGAACACCTAGTTGTTTAATGTAAAAGAATCAGTATCTTCTGTAAGCTAGGACACATCCACTCAGAAGCTTGCTTGCCTTTATGCACAGAGGGACACACACTTCTGGTGGGCACACCTGCAATGCACAACAGTAATGGAATGTACAACTTCTTGTATACATCCACTACGCATTCTGGATATTTACATCACTGTTCCTGCCTGTGATTTCTGATGACTGAAGGGTCTCATCAGATTGTTCTGATTTGATAAACACCATTGAAATTTTGAATACAGTGTTGCAGTAGATATTGAGTTAATTATGGAAACAAATGGTTAAGGTTGGATAAGTACATCTATGTTAAAAGATATTTCAAGTTTACAGTATTTTATAGGTTAATAGTGGTTTATTATTATGGCTTCTTACAATATCATTTTAGATGTGAATTGTAGTACAAATATATGAAGTCAGCTGTGAATTATCTGTGGTTTGAAGTCCTGTTTGAATCTAGTCAGGGTATAGTAGTTTACTGGACACATAAAATGAAAAGTGCATTTGCCCAATGATCTGCATATAAATGGCTTATTGCAATAAGTACAGCTTCATGGATGTGCTATTTGCAGGATGCCCTCCATGTACTGAAATGTGGAAGTCCTGGGAAAAATGTGTTTACACAGGACAGAAATAGAAATGGAGTGTATTCATAGCTTGTGCTGAAGAGAGAAAACAAACCATTTGTGTACTGGTGAAAGGACTAGACCATATGGTTCACAATTTGGAGGGGAAAGAAATCAGACAACAAACAGTAATCTCTGTTTTAAATCTCTTTGCATTGAAAATGCACCCAGGTTTATTTTCTGTTAACTTTTAACATGTAGTGTTAAAGCGATGATTTCTGTTAAGAATGAGAAAAAATGACCCTAATCTTACTATAGTAAATCAGCATACCTTATATACACATATCGACCCTCCATATATAAGTACATATACACATACACGTCACCTTGGGAAATACTGGAAATCCTATTGAAGTTAATGTTGCTGACTACTGAGGTAGCCTAGAATCAGATTTATCATGATATTTCATTACTTGAGAAACAGTATGGGATTGTTCAAAATCCATCTGGAGACTCCAAGTGAGAAAAGGAATACAATTCTCACTTTACTATTCCCAAATTGTCAAGTACCTTGCTTTGAAACCTTAAATTTCTCTTCTTATTTTTTTTTTTTAAAGGAAATAAAAACAAGTTTTAAAACAATATCTTTAATCCTTGTGGTAAGAATGAAGTTAAATCTAAATGATAAATTCAGAGCCTCTGTACCGTATTAATTTTAATGCTTCAGCATTTCTGAGAAGCTCTGAAGAAATTAACCTCCTGCCTTTGCAGGTTGCAGATTGTTGAAAGCTGTAGTAAAAGGCACAGTTGGTATTTTGAAACCAGTGAATTGTATGCAGCACAAAAAGCCAGACTTTTCACTTTTATCCTTTTCTCATACTTGCTAAGGGCTTTTCAGGGATGCAGCAGCCAAATCAATTTGTAACAGGGTGGATTATCTTCACATCAGCCACTTCTGAAGCGTGACTAATTGCTCCTCCTCTACAGCTCCAGCAGCAGCTGGGGAGAGACGGGAGCTGAACTGTATGTCAGTAGCCATGCTGCAGCACTGACAGCATCTTGTTGCTATCTGAAATTAGAAGTTCACAACAGAACATTTGGGGCAAGGTGACACAGCTACTTCTCAGCTGTAAGTTTACTTCTTGCTTGCAAAGGCTCACCTCTGGGTGATACACTGTGCCAGTGCCTCTGGGGCTGCCTGCCTCTGCCCTTGTACCTCATGCCTGCCTGCAATTGGAGCAGTGCTGCTTTTGGTTGGAACAAGAGAAGATTTATGATGCTTAGTTCATAATTTTTCTCTGTGCATTGTTATACTGAGCATCCATGAACTGATATGGTTTGTCCTGCTCCAGGTCTCGGGAGGAATATGTGTCTTTCAGATCTGTTTAAAGGTGAATCTTCACTCCAGTGCCTTTTCTAGTTCTTTTTCATATTTCTCAGGAACCAGTATGTGCTGCTGCTTTGTTTGTTTGCCCATTTTGGTGGAGCTAATGCCCTTCTCTGGGCAAGGAGAGTTCAGGTGATTTCTCCCCTGGAAATGCTGGAGAGTAGTTAGGTGTATGAAGGGGCTGCCATCCCCACTTACTCCCCTTCCTGCTGGCCAAGGTGTAGGTCTGTACCATAGTCTGCTTACAGCTGCATTTTGGCTCTGAGCTTTGTTGAATTTGAAGCAAGATCTTCTAAAATCAGTTACCTAAGTATTTTGATAATGCTCTTGTTGCATTCAGTTTACCGTTGACAGGATGGTATAAAATGGGTGAGATCCCTTCTTCCATACGTACAAGGGAAGCTACCTAAGAAACAAAACTGCCAGTTGTTTCTCTTCAGGAGCTGTCAGTGCTGACAGAAAAGGAATATATCATAGTCTGTTTGGCATTAGTCACTTCCATATTTTAAGCTTCTGCTTTCATTAATTTACATATTAATTTTCTACTATGCCACTGATTATGCTCTATTTTTTGCTCTTTCTTCTCTTCTTAATGTCAATTCTTGCCCTTAAATATTTGACACATGATTATCTCTTTTTGATGAGAAGTTCCCATTGCTGTCCCAAAAGAAAATGTGTTAGCTGTGTACATCAGGAGGCTTGACAGGTTAATAATTGTGACTATCAAAGATCCTCCCATATCTGGAGAGCTTTACAGCAAATTAAATGTTCCTTGGAGATTCTGCTATTTTTGCTTAGTGTTTGGCATCAGCCTGTTAATACCACTCTCTGTTTACAGAGATTGTTGCCTTTCCTTTCTGCATGAAAGCAACTTCCTTTCTGTCTCCTCTGTTTCCACCATCACTATCTCTGGGACACAAATTAATTTCAGCAAGACTGTGAATAATAAAGAGATGAGTAAGTAAACCACCAAAATATGGGGAAATGGGCCAAGCAGTCTGATCCTTATGCCCTGGTGGAGTTAGGTAATGGAGGAGAAGGGCTGGAGAGAAGGTGACAGCAGTGGCAGGTTTGCGAGATACCACTACCCATGGAGCAGCCGTTTCCACCTCTGCAGGCGCTTAGTTCAGCTGTTAATGGCATATGGGTTCATTTATCACTGTGCTGTTTTATGGGGTTGTAACAAGCTGTAACAGGCGTTAATGTATGGGTACAGGCACGGGCGCTGTGGCTGGGAGGTGTTAATGCTGTGGCAGGCTCCCTGTCCGAATGTAAAACATGACCCCCAGGTCTCTCGAGCCCATGATTAGCACCAGCAGGTCCTTCACCATTGTCCAAGGGCATTCCATCCCAGTAGGACATTTGAGACCTGCTTTAGAGCAAAACAATGAAAATATCTCTACTCTTGAGCTGTTTGCAGTGAAGTTTTTAAATCTCTGAAGTTGTTCTTCACAGAAATTGTAAATCATTCAGTTAGAGGCCATGTGAGCTGGTCCTACAAGCCTCAATGGTTTATAAAGCATCCTTTGAGGAGGTGAGCTTTTGTCAACCTAAGCAAAATTGTCTTTTCCCCAGGAAGAGTGCAGCTTGGAGGATGCTTGCTCCTCTTCATGTACCTCTCTCAGTTATGCTTCCAAAGAAGAACCAGCATGGGCAGGGTCAGGACTTGCAACCATTGGGGCAGCAACGCATGTCATGGACTTCCAAAATTTGCCTAGCTTTCCAGATAGAAAAGGATACATGACTGGTCTCCCATGCTGGCTAACATCTTGAATAGAGTAGTTTCACTGAAGCCATGGCATATCAAAACCCTGATGTTTTTCTGCTAAATCTTTGCAGGATTTGGGACTGTTTCTGCACCACTGCTTTCTTGCCCAGACACACGTGTGCTGCACATGGCCTTGTGGTTTGATAGGCAGTCCCATGTGATGAAAAGTGATGTAGTATTACCAGCCTGGATTAGTATTGTTCTTCTGTAAGAACTGACTTCCTTGAAATTAGGGGCTGCAGTTGAGTACAGGCAGCTTCACTGCTCAGTCTCCAGATGTGCTGTGTTGTAATGAGTCTCTAAATGGCAATAATTTACACGGGAAGAAGGGTGTGGAAAAATATTTTCTAAAGGGCATTTCAAGTTTTGAAGGCAATGCTCCCACAGGAAGAATTTTAAATAATTACAGCAGTGGCATATGTCAAGTTCTAAATAGAAATCAGTGGGGCTCCTTAAGCTATCATGAGATCTGGGAGCCTGGGTTTTGGTCTCCCATGTGCACAGTTGGCCTGACAACTTATGGGCTGTCAAGGAGGTAAGAGACCTTGGGAAAACGGGATGATTTCTTCTGAAAAGGAATGGGTTTGACAACTTCTGGTGAAATGTTTCATGCTTGAAGAACTGGCATGTGCCAAGAAGAAAACATTTTCCTCTAGCAGTGGTGGCAGTAGGGTTTTGATGCTTTGTTGGGGCATTTTCTTTGTTCCTACATGTATGTTAGCAAGTCGTAGGTGAAAACATAGCTTAGCATAGAAGGTACCATTGCTTTATGGTGCTGTTCCTCTTTTTCCTGTTTCTCTGACAGTTTTCAAAGACTGTAACACATAGGAGATATGACATTTTAGTTGTTTCCCTACCAAGTGAAAAAGTTTAGGGCTAGGTTATGTTTGTGGATTGTGCAAAGCACCTGCAATGCTTGTGAATTTCACCAATAGACTTAATATTACTTGCGTACCACAGTGGCAGATGAACCAGAAAAAATGGGGGGACGTGTCTGCCAGCAGCCCCTGCCCCTGCAGTTTCCGTGTATGGAGATGGGCAGTTTATTTTCTGATGTGTTTATTCAGTTGCTCGTTCATCACCTGAGGTTGCTTTGTTTCAGCTTTAAAGTTAAAAAAAAAAAACACTATGGAAGAAGCAAGTTAAGAAAATCTTTCCTCTTGATTCAGGGGAAAGATACTGAACAGGTGACTGACATTACCGAGCGATGGCATTGCCTCTGTCTGCCCCTTCCTCCTTTCTTGTCTTTAGATGGTGACAAATTCAGAGAGATAACACTGCCCAGACCTCCATGGTATTTCAGTGTTGCTGTGATCCTATTTTCAAACCTATTTCAAGTCCTTGTTTCTGTCGGTGTGCCCCAGCACTCTCTTCATTTTTCTGCTGTTGTGCACACTGAACAGTGACCTTCATGCTAAGTCGTGCTTCGTTTTCGTTAACCTGAGTACACCAAAGCAATAAAATGAAGCCATTTATTTTCACATTCAGGTTTCCCTAAACACAGGTCTTATGAGAGAAATAAGTACCTTTGCAACTGAGAAAAAAATGAGAATAATTTTCATCCACATTGAACAAGAAAGTGCTAATTTGTATTCATGTACAGCTTTTGAATGCTGTCATAACGCAATGTAATAATAAATGGTTGAGAAAATAGTTCATCAGTCAGAAAATAGTATATCAGTCTGTACTCATAGTTTCTAGGTTTGGCTGATAAAACTTTCATCAATTTGTATATAGCTCATTTTGCTTACTTTCTTTGTCTGTATGCAAACCTACAGGTTTTGAACTTGAATAAAATCAGTTGCTCCACATGCCTTGGCATCTCATGTGAGAATTCGCTCCTTATCACTGTGCAGTAGAAAGCTTTAGGACTTTAACTTATTCGTAAATATCTCAAAGGTCTTTGCTCTCCTTGTTATCTCTTTGGTTTGCATAGATAAAATGCCTGAAATGAAACATTTGGTTGCTGTGAGAATAGGGGCTTATTTGGAAACCCTGCTTTCTGACTTCCCTTTGACGTGGAAATACGCTGGGGGTTCCTGACAGCAGTCAGTGCTGTGGGGGGCCTCTTCGGTTGGGGAACAGCTATAATTAAAAGCCCTGAAATGCAGTGAAGTGAACACAGTGAAGAGGGAGAGGGGCCTTGGGTTGTTAGATAGTTTTCCGAACCACATGTGACAGGGGAAGGCTGTTGCTGAGTGAGTGCTGCCCTGTGAAACAGGTACCCAGGAGGGTTTTGCTTTGTAGGAGAAATAACACTTTCTAGATGGGTGCTTTAGAGACTGAAATAGCATAGGGACAGTGTCTGCTGATAGGAGACAAGGTCTGGCAACGTGGGTGGGGAGCTCCTGCCACTGCAGGTGTGGAGGAGTCAGCAGATGCTTCGCTTTAATGAGTGCATCCAGCCCACTGCCCCTGGGTGTTTGTCTCTCTCTGGCTCGCAGGCACACACAGCCATGCTCTTTTATTGCCATACATATGGTGAGACTGGGCATTGCTCATGCCAGCACAATGCTCCTCAGGGGTGCATACATATGCCCACACCCACTTGCTTTTAATAGCTGTGAATTTGTTTCTTAATTGGCTCTTCACAGCCTGCAGATCTGTGGGGACAGAGACTAAAAGAGCAGGGCTTTGCTCTACTTTATATATTATATAAATACTATTTATAGATAATAAAATCACTGGCTGTCCCACGAGGGAAAGAGCTAATGAACTCTGTTGCTTCTTAAGTTGCACCCTCCTCCTTCTCAGCTCCTTCACTTTATCCTCTGATATTTCTGGTACTCCTCCTCTGTGAGAGTACCATACTGCTGGCATTGGCCTTGGCCAAGAGGCAAACAGACAGTGTATCCTACAGATCCCTGTTTGATCACCTGTCTGGCACATGGGCAGCCCAGCGGGTTGAATGGACTCATTCTGCACTTTCTTGGTGGTTTTTTCCTGTGGGAATCCCTCCTGGCTTATGCTTGTCAGCCAGGGATGTTACAGAGTGATTTTATCCAATTAAAACATTACCATTTCAGCAAGTTAAATAGAGTTTCTTTAGGAGGAAAGATCTATAGCAGCACACGTTGACTTAACACAGGCCATGTCACTGCTGCACAGAGACCCAGGTTTCATGGGTACTTTTGTTTCAGGATAACCCTCATGCTTTCTTTTTTGAAATCTTTAAAAATAACAGCACACCATTGTGCTTGAAAGGATACTGTTTTGATGAAAATCTACAGAGAAAGACTTCTTTTCCTGTTACTTTTTCAATTCTTGGCACAACCTCTGAAGGAAACTAAAAGTGACCATATTTGCTTGATTTAAGGAGAGGAGCAGAGGTGGAAGAGAAAGCTTTGCATGCTGAGGCCTTGGATGACATGGTTTAGTGTGAGGTGTCCCTGCACATGGCAGGGGGTTGGAACTAGATGATCTTAAGGTCCTTTCCAACCCTAACTATTCTATGATTCTATGAGTAGTATGTTTTGCCATATGAATCAGTTAGGATTTTCTCACTTGAAAATGAGGCATCTGGATGTTATTCCAAACACAGTGACTTAAACATACTCAGTGGTAGGGACAAATGGATGTGCTTATGTACATCTATCAAACATATATATTGACCTTGCTTCAACAAAATATTTTGCTGCTCCTTTGTGCTGAAGGAAAAAGAGGTGGTTTGGAACTGCAGCCTAAAAATTGTCAAGTGCCGAAGACAAAAATGTAATTCTGTGGTTTTGTTCACAAAACTTATTTTTAGATTGGCCTGTCTTCTCCTCACTGGGGAAATAAATCACGAGTCTTTTACAAACAGCAGATAAAGATTGCAAAACTTTGGGCTAAATGCCCTTAGTACAGGCTGGTGGATTCTCCTCAATGTGTTAGAAATTGCCTGATTTTGGCTGCCAATGCATTCGTAGAATCTTAGAATCACAGAATGGTTTGGGTCGGAAGGCACCTTAAAGATCATCCAGTTCCACCCCCTCTGCCACGGGCAGGAGCACCTTCCAGTAGACTTAGGCTGCTTAAAGCCCCATCCAGCCTGGCCTTGAACGCTGCCAGGGATAGGGCAGTCACAACTTCTCTGGGCAACCTGTGTCAGTGTCTCAACACCCTCATAGTAAAGAATTTCCTTCAAATTCTTTTTTAAGAATCTAATTTAAACCTACCCTCTTTCAGTTTAAAGCCATTCCCTCTTTTCCTGTCACTACGTGCCGTTATAAAAAGCCCCTCTCCAGATTTCTTGTAGGCCCCTTTAGGTACTGGAAGCTGCTCTAAGTTCTCCCCTGAGCCTTCTCTTCTCCAGGCTAAAGAAGCCCAACTCTCTCAGCCTGAAATCTGCAGTTCCATTGCATGAATGGAAAACAAGCTAAAGCACACAAGTTTGGAGTTCTTAGTTGACAATAATTTCTTGCAATATATTTGATTTAGCTTCATGGGTTTTTTTCTTATTTCAATTATTTATCCATTTATTTTCCGCCTTTTGAGGGGGGGATGCTTCTTAATTCAGGTGAAGATGTTAGTGTACCCAGCCTTTCTTACACATTAGATATGAAGCTACACGGTGCAAGTGTCAGTCTTGTGTCAATGGTGCTGGTGGTGCTTCCCCCGCTACACTTTGCCAGCACATTCGCTCTCCATCAAGACCTCTGCTGCTGGAAAAGGCCTTTCCATGGTGTAGTGAGGTCCCGTCCCATCTTGTCCACCCTGTTGCCACCTGTCGTGAAGTCATACTGATTCTTGCCCTGTTCCTTGCATGCCCTAAGCTTATGCTCATGGGGGATGTATGCACATGAGAATTGAAGCTGTCATCTAAAATGAAAAAAAATAGTGTGTTGGGGCTTGCAGAAAGCTATCTTGAGAGCTAAGGGCTAGTTTCTACCCAAAGACATTTATTTTTAGCTTGTTTTGCTGTGAGTGAGTCTCATACAATTATGCTGTCTCCCATGAATAACTTCTCATTTTGTGCAATGGTGCCAGACTTGAGAGAGAGGGAGAAGTTCCCACCAGTTTTTTAGAAGTCAACCTCAGGTAGAAGGGAGGTGTGGATGGGCATGGCCATGCAGGCAGGCAGGTTCGCGTCTGCTTCTGGTGCACCTCAGCAGGCAGCTGCTGGCTGCCCTGTGATTCCTCATGGACTCTTCACTTCACATCAAGGTTTTGAGGTCCTAAGCCACATTTTGGAGCACTTTGGTTTGGTAGCACTGTGCCTACCTAGAGAAATGCCCCAAATGCATCTGGCTGGAAGTGTCCCCAGACCTAGTGTCCCTGCTGGCAGTGCACAGCATGAAGCATGTGAGGGGCTCAGCCCCTTGCAGGGTACTCTGGGGGTTCCCACCAAGCAGGCACTGCTTTTAGCAGCTGGGAACTTATCAGAGACAGGATATGACAGTTGCCTCTGTTTGGCCACATCTCCTCCTGGATTGTGTTTTCGAACTGGGAAGAGTCATTAAATGATCAGTTTAATCTCAAAATTTAGTTAAAATTACAGAACAAAAAAACATTTCCCCAACCTCCTCATCTTCCTCCCTCCACTCATGGTCCTCATTAAGGGATATCATTTTCCCTCAAGCGAAGTGACATCCAGGACAACCTCAGAGTAGATCCAGTTACTAAGCAGTCATTTGTTATTGTGAGGCTGGCTTTTGCATGCTTTGCGAGTTTTACTGAATATATTTAGTAACTCCAATTGTTTCTGGTAGTGATTTTTTGTAAGCACCATTGGGAATGCTTGTAAGTGTAGCTGCGTTGTTTTTAACATCCTAGCATCTCTAGCTCATGCTGGCAGCAATGGAAATTGATAGTGTTGAACGTGAGCCTGGGATGTTCCTGGTTTGTCAGCGTGTCCAGAAACTCTTATGAAATCCTTTGGGGTCAAGTTCTCAAAATTATTTCAGTGAATCCTGCAGGATAATTAACAACTACATTTATTTTAGGCTGAATGAGAAGATACATTTCAAGGGGGTTTGTGGGTTTTTTGCCTTTCGAGTATTTTTGCCCTTCATGCAAAGAACATTTTAAAACTAAAGCATTGAGTTGAGGAAGCACACTCTTTCGTTTTGATTTTGGAGCACATCAGCTCTTTTGGAACTACTTGTGCATCAGCACAGGTGTTTCAGCAGCATGAAAATGAACAGGCGAAACATTGTGATGCCGCAACTACATCTGTGCATGTGTAACGTGAACTAGAAAGCCTTGAGGGAGCAGTTTCACCTTGTTGTACCCAAGCTCAGCCCCACTGGTTTGGAAGTCCAGCCTTGCAGACCCCTGGGTGAGCAGGGGGGTGCTGACTGCTAAAAAGCCACAGGGTGGCAGGGGTAGATAGGTAGCCTGAATTTAAAAGGGCCCCAAGTCCCATATCAGCAGCTAAAGAACGAGCTGGTGAAGCATTACCTCCTCTCTGAAGATGGGTCCAGTGTTCCTAGTGCAAAGACCTTGACTGAAAAAGGGTGTTTAGTTGCTCATGAGAGCACAGAGCTGCTTCCAGCCTCCTGCAAGGACATCGTCCATGGAGAATGAGGCTTCTTCTACCTGTGACTTTGATGAGCAGCATGGGTCTTCCCAGATACACCCAAACCAGAATTAGAGATAGTTTTTGCCTTCTCAAGAACAGTTTAATAGGTGTTGCCTCATGCTGCTCTATACCTTGTCAAGGGAATATCAATTAACTGACTTCAGGAGAAGATGCGTCTGTTTGATGCAAAGGAGATTTCCTAAGGGGAACGTCACATTGTGTCTCAAGGAAATGATGGTGGGAATTGCGGAAAATACCAGTTGAAAAAGAGAGCAGCATCAGTCTCTCCCTGAACTCACAACGCAGCCTGCTTGTCTCCCCACCCTTCACCACCCAGGAAAGACATGTATCGGGGAAACCCAACACCAGCATGGCTGATCACTGCCTCAGTGTGAAAGAATCAGTGTGGAGGAATTGCTCCATTTCATCTACATCTGCCCACTTCACTTGGTATTTTTCTCCTGTTCCTCAAATTGCCTCCTTTACTGTCTTAATTGAGCTGGAAAAGGTAATTTTGGATGTTATTTAAAAAGAGAATTTAATCTAACACAGGCAGGACTGAGTAAATGAAATTTTGTTTGAAACTGGCTGTTAGTGCTGTTTCCTGTCAACTTCAATTTATCTCCTATTACTTACTATTAGAACATAGCATAAGACAGGCTTCTTAGAAAATTCAACTAATGCATTTGCCTCTTGGTTATTATTATACATAAATCTTTAACACTGCAGTCCCTTTATTGTTTAACTCCGTACGTCTGGTTTCTTAACAGAAAATTACCATTGAACTGCTCATCGTTGAGACCTGTGCACAGCTTGTACTGAAAATGATTCATGTAGTCGCTGTGACAAGCTGGTCAGTGCTGTTCATGGTGGTGTTAGGAGTAGGAAACTCCATTAAAGCTAGATATCCATAAACGTTAGCTGTGTTTAGTCATTGACAGCAGCATCAGCTTCCAGTTAATGGGCTCAAAAGCTCAGTGGCAGAGCAGGCTGTGGTGAGTGTCACCTTCCAGGCGAGCCAGGAGCAGCAGCAGTTCTGGCTCTTTGGAAGAGCCCTGTGCTTCAGGGTGCCACTGGAGTTCCCCTTTTTTGTCTCTGTCTTACTAAACAGCTTCATACTGATGCTCATAGGTAAACTTTAACTCATAAGGTATTTCTCACCAGCTGCTCTTTGCTAAAAAGGTGCAGGTTTAGACCTGCTGAAGGTAGATTTTTGTTCTTAAAATGCCCTTCCCAGTTTGGTAGAGAAAAATGCATATTCATGTTCTGGGAATTCAAATTCATTTCTTCGGTGACCTTCACTGAGAGGGACAGTTGGGGTTCATAGTTGTTTGGTGCCGGTTGAGGTGACCTTGGCTGTCCCATCCGTTGGCAGTCTAATATAGGGCCTATGTCACTCTGCTAGCTCCCTGGGAAGTCTCAGATATCCTAAAGTGCACTTGAAGTGGCACTAGATGGTTATGCTTAGGCCCCTCGGTCATTCCCAAAATATACGCATACTCCCCAGTGAGCTGAGTGTTTCAGTGCCTCCGATTCCCCTGAAATTACCCTGTTACTAGGGAGGAAGGAGATTAAAGTCAGATAGGGTTATTCTAGAAAATTTAGATTCTTGATTACAGAAGCAGAAGTAGGCTCACTGCACAAGAAAACAGAATTCAGTTCTGGATGATGTTTGACTGTAAACCTCATCAGCAGTTGCTCTGATGCTCAGTTGGCATAGAGGACTGCTTCATCCCATCTCAGAGACCTTTATAGAACCGTCATGTCTCCATTCTTTTGGTACAGATGGAGATCCCAGCTGCTCCCCAGAGGCACTGTAATCTCCTCTTGATCAAGAAAGCTACTCTCTTCTGTTTCTTATCACACTGCTTTTCCTGTCTCTCCTCCCCTGCTCTACACAGATTCTTATCATCTGTTCCCTGCTGTTTGGAACTGGCTTCTAAAGCCACAAAGTAAGGACATCTTCTAGGGTTTTGGTCTAAAGTGAAGGTGGCAGAAGTGAGAAAACTTATGAAAAATTGCCTCTTTTGTGACATTCTCTGCTTTTGAGGGCATTTGCTTTAGATTGTATTTAGTGTCGTTCTAAAGCTGCAAACTAAACACCAAGGTACCCACTCTAAGCTGCACATAAGCCAGGATGATGTAGCCTATCCCACCATACAAAGCTTTACCTTGGCCTTTGTAGCCTATAGATTAGAGGGACCCTTGGATCATGGGGTCCAGATTTCCACTTCTTCTGGCAATCATAACAGATGGTCGGCCCAGTGGGCTCTGCACGTATCTCCCTAATGGCACAGGATGAAGTATCCAAGAACAAACTGAAGAGTGTATTTGAGATCGTTTGCATCAAAGTTACTGATACCTGTGCATGCAAGAGTAAAGAGGGCTTTTGCAGGTGGAAGGCTTATCCGAAGCCAGCATATATGTTCAGGAATACCCATGCTACCTGTCCCAGCAAGATACGGAGTGGTGAGACTCCTCAGGTTCTCACAGAAACATGGCTTGGCATGCAGAAAGCATGCTGCCAGCTTACATGTGCTTTGGCAGGAGCAGTGTGCCCCGTATCAGGCCCAGTGGGTAAGGGACAGCCCCTCAGGCTGTGTGAGTGGTCAGTCCTGTGGAGTGGGTGAGATGGTTAGACCTCTCCCTCCAGCATGGGGTCCCTGTGCCTCTGGTCCCCAGCCTGGCCCCCAGCAGCATGCTCCTGGACACGGGGATTTTAGCAGCCAAGAACTTCTCTTGCCTGCTAGCGGGAGCGCTTGCAAGAAGGGTGGATCAAAGGACCTTCGTCGCTCCAGATGAATTGCCACACACCTCATTAATCAGCTAGTAAAATGCAATGAAAAGCCTGCACTTGGAAAGCCAAGTGAGAGGCCTCACAGTCCCTTATACTGTGAATTTCCTGCATTGTCCTCGTTTAACCTTGCTCTGCAGTGGTTTTTCTTTCTTTTTTTTCATCACATTATTTATAGAGTGAGTATTAATGCAGTCCTTTCTTCTTCAGCAGTTGGTAGCATCCTCAGAAACAACAATCAAGTGCAAATAAAAAACAGAGTCCCATATATTTTTGGAGTTTATTTTACAAACCTATTTGCAATGGCCAGAGAAAAAAACACAATTAATAAGGAAGCAGGGAGTGGAAGCTGTATTCTTTTATCTGAATATTTGCTTTGGCAGAGATATGGAGTTCTCTGAAACACTGGCTTAATTGTCTCTCAAGTTTGCCAACTGTAATTTTCTCTCCTATTATTAGAAATAAGGGCATTATTTTGTTCACTCAAAGAGATTTTTTTTTTATAGCAAATGCATCATGTGTATCCTGTTAATGTAAGAATCTTACTTTTTGTTAACATCTTGCATTTAGGTTTACCTTATGGACTCAAGCTCTGAGATTTAACTCTAAGGAACATTAATGCATCCTGAATCAGACCATGTGTGAGGGACTGTTTCCTGCCAAGTGATTCCCCCAGTGGACACATACACAGCCCCATCAGTGTGTAGGCTTTAAGGGAAGCAAGCATAGTCAGACCCTTCTGACCCCTCTGAGCATCAGCATTTTCCTCTGATGGAGCAAGACCTATGTCTCCTACATAGGCAACCTCTGTATCCAATAAGCTCCTGGCTCCAAGTGTGCAAGTGTTTTGGCTTAAGTTCTTAGCAGCCCTGTGTACTTTACAATTGTGCTTTAGACTTTTAAGGGTGAAATCTAAAAACAGGGAAGGAAAGCATTTATTTTACTTTTGATAGGAATTAGTAGCTTTTTTTTTTTTTTTTTTCTTTTTTTTCTATTTTCTCTGAAGTAGCTGCCATAGAACTTTTTTCCATAATGGAACATTACTCCTGATACTAAGACTAAACCACTATCTATTGCCTGAGTAGTGATAATATTGTGAATGTTGGTGAGATGATTGCCTTTGCAGAAAGACTTCCTGTGAGTGGTAAATCTGATGATGATGTTTCCTGTAGAACGTGAAATAAGAAATTTTCAACACCTGCCAGAGAGGATATCTTTGCTGTACAGTTTGGACTCTTGGGAATCATAGCATCATAGAATGGTTTGGGTTGGAAGGCACCTTAAAGATCATCTAGGCACAGGCAGGGACACCTTCCACTAGACCAGGTTGCTCAAAACCCTGTCCAACCTGGCTTTGAACCCTGTCAGGGATGGGGCAGCCACAGCTTCTCTGGGCAACCAGTGCCGGTGTCTCACCACCCTCATAGTGAAGAATTTTTCTGAATATCTAATCTAAATCTACCCTCTTTCACCTGAAGGAGTCATTAGTACTGGCAAACTTTACAAACTGTTTATGTTTGTGTATAAATAATCACAAACGTGCAAATGAAGTGACATCCATGTGTGCTTTATCCAGTCTTTTCTGAGCTACTTCAAAGGAGAAGGCTTTCTCTGTTCCTCAAGACCTGTTCTGCTTCTGACTGCCGTGCTGCAGTGTATGCAAGGGCTGTTTCTTATAAGTGTTCCTTATCCATCAGAAAGAAAAGAGTCAATTCTGCTATGGGCTAGAGAATCCAGTCTTTAAAAACATCTTTTAATTTATTCTGTTAATTCCCTATGACCATTTTGCTTTAATAATTTCAACGTGTTCCCTTTTCTTTTTCATTTCATCTTTTCCTATGTTGTTACCTGTTTAGAAGAAAAATTTAAACTCTCCTTAGTGATTTTTGTCCACATAGAGTCATTTGCATGAGTGGAGTTAGAATAACTGGGATCCGTTACAAGACTAACATTCTCCCTAAAAACAGGTTATGAATCAAATTATCATTTGGCAGGTTTTGTCATGATCTGGCTGGTATAACTTGCAAAGAGCTTTGTAATGAAATTTACATATTTATCTTACTAACAGAAAATTTTCCTGAGGACTTCATGTGCTTTGATATGTTGAATGCTCTTCCTTAATAGGAAAAGGAAGGAACAAATAGGAAAGGAAAGGACAAATTTTATTAAACTCCCGTGAAAATTTGTAGTATATCTGTATGGGGATATAGATATATATTGGGGGATGAGAAATAAATTACAAGAGCATTATAGCTTTTAAATATTACATTTACAGTCAAGAAATGCAATTAAAATTTACTGAAATGGTGAGTTTGGGAGTATTTCAGTGGATAGGTTGGATGTCAGTTGCATAATCATATTACTACTGCTTAGCAGCGCACTGTATTTTAGTAAAGAAGCTGTTTTTAATAGTCTGTACACATGTTTATTGCCTGTGGCAAATACTAAGTAACTCAATTGAATTTAGATTGCAGTGACAGTGCAGTAATTTAAGTCATATTATTTGCATTTATCTAGGCCTAAGCATATGTATGAAGAAGTTACCACACATCAGCTAACACACAGTAACATGTTAACTCTTGTCATGAACCATGTACTCGAGCCCTTAATTCTGCCTAGGAAGGGAATCCCTAAAAACTATTCAAAAACTTTAAGTGCGTTAAATTCCTTGGTCATTTTGTTTTACCTTAGCAAGGAGTAGAATACCTGACATTTAATCTGAAAGTGAGTTCTTTAACATTCTTTGTGATGGATCCACGTAAACCATGAAAAATGTACTTTTCAGTTTACAGAAGGTATTGAAAGCAACCATTCCAGCTTCTCATTAAGAACAGAGTTGTATTTATTTTTTTCTTGAAAATAGCTTGCCAAAAAAAAAAAAAAAGATTTCTGTCCTCTTGAAACTGTTTGGAAATTTGTGATGATTGGCTGAAAAGGTTTGGATGGAAAAAGGTTTCAGGCTATAGTGGCAATTCTTCTGCTTTTACCAATTACCCTGTGATTACAAGATGATAATGAAGAAAGCGTTCAAGGCCAAAAGGCCTTGAAACCACATCAGTCATCTCTTTAAGAGAGTAATGTGATCTGCAAAATGAAGGATATTTGGGGGTATATTACTCCTTATCTCTCCTTTTGATCCCGTTCCTTTAAAAACAATAAAGTAAAAGACTTACATATTTGTTGAGCTGAAGGAATAAAGGGTGAGAGTCCCAACGCACTGGTGGTTAAGGCACTTGCCCTGGATCCAGACCTGGCTCAGATGGTTATTTATGTGCTTATAGCAGCTCGTATTTTATAATAGCTTAGCACTTCACTCCACCACAGCTGCTGCCCTCTCCTTCCTATGCTGTTAGAAAACGTGCCCAGGGAATAGCCATTTCAGTGCAAATTCAGACATTTTTTTGACTTGCAGTAAAACTACGGGTTGTTTCCTTTTCTAACGTCAGTGGGAAAAGTTTGAAGTATTTTTTTAAAAACAAGCCAAAATTTTATTTTCCTCCAAGCAAGCAGGTACTCCCACAGTCACATAGAATTATAAAACCATTTAGGTTGGAAAAGACCCTTAAGATCATTGAGTCCAGCTGTTAACCAAACACTACCAAGTCCTCCACTGAAGATCCATTTTGCCACAAAAGCAGGTATCCCCAGATGGGTCCAGTTCTCTGTAGCTTTGACCGAAGTGCCGTCATCTCTTTCATCTTAAATATGTGGTAATCTTGGAGTTTTTGTATGACATTGCTTCCTGCTTGCTCTGGATAGGTAGACTACCCTGGACTAGATGGCTACCCTATGTAGCAAATCTTGTATTGTGATAGGCTTTTGAAGCTTAGCTATGAAAGTAAATTCTGGAGATATAGAGGAACAGAGCAGAAATATTGATGGCAATGTAGACAGTCTGCTCTGTGCCCATTTAATCCTCTGCTCTGTGGCATCTCCTTGTTTGCATGGTTACTCTGGCTAGTGAGAACCCACTGCCATGATTGCATCTTTGCATGATCTCTGATAGACTTTTAACTTCTCTGGAAAAAAGTATAATGAATTAATTTACTAGAAGCTGGAAAACTTTATACGAGGGGTAGGAAGCAAATTTCTAGTGAGAATGTGCATGTTTCCATGTCTTACAAAAGGATGCAGTGGGATGCCTGTAACTTGGTGTTTTTAAAGCAGGGTTGGCTTTCCAGCTGCCAGAAATTAGAAATGTACTTTCTGTAGCACTTTTTTTCCTTTAAGGGGTATGCAACGTTAAAAGTTCAAAATTTCAAAAGAAAATACATTTTTAACTGTGTTTTGTTTCGATAAAAATAAACCATTTTGATACAGGTAAATCAAAGTATATTTTAAGCTTTTACTTTTTTACTGTATAATTGTGAAATATTTTTATTTGTCAGATAATCACTTTCTAACAGGCAAGCTTTCCAGTGAAGATACATTATCTATTAATGGGGCAATGCTCCTATAGTACCTGTAGCCCAGAAACAAGGCAGATGAACACTATGAACCTACTAGAATTCAAAACCTCTAATGAAAAATTATTTTCAAGTAATTTATTTTTGTAGAGCTAAGTTTTCAAAGTATGAGTTCCAGAAGGATAAAATGGTTTTCATTGTTCAGTGTTGGCTTGTGGCATTAAAGGAATGCGTGACATTTTAAAGAGAACAACAGGTTCCTTTTAAAAATAGTGCTTAATTCAGGAATAACACTGTCCAGTGAAAGATCACGAGAACAGTAGCAAAGCACATACTAATGCTCGTTTGAATTTATCGACTGTATATTTTAGCCTCTTTCCTAATAAACACAGAACAGACTGAGACAAGATACTGGCTGTATTTTGTATTTTGTAGACGCTGAGATTACATGCCATTGTAGAAAATAACTGTTCTTTTAAAAAGAGAATCCCACTAAAATCAGTGCATATTTGTAGTGTAATGCAACATGTAGTAACCTGTACCCATGGCTGTCATCAGCATGAAGTGTGGCTTTCTGAATAGCAAAGAAGACTCTAAAAGGAGCTCTTGGGGAAAGCCAGCCTTCTGCTTTCTTTTTTGGTTCCCCATCCTGTGAGGAAGGCAAAGCCCTGCACAGTCACAGCCTGGGAAGGAAAAGGGAAATCTGTAAATGTCTGTCAGAACTAAAACATGTGGAAAAAATTAGAAATATATCTTTAAAAGTCTCATTCAGTTTGGAAACATCAGCTTTTTCATGGCCTACATGAAATCTGAACTGCCTTTAGTTTTGTCTTTTATTGGAGAAATAGTGACACTGCTGCTTACCATGTGTCATAGATCTAGAAGAATGTTTTGTGTGGTGGGAGGTCACCCTTTCCAGCCATCTTCATGCTCTGAGGCATCTCTTTGAAGGTGATCGTGGCATCAGGGACCCTTACTGTTATTGAGAACCTTCTCTCAAATGCTGCAGGGCACTTGGAAAAGTTCTTTGAGAAAATTAAGGCATTTTTGAAGAAAAATGGTATTTTTCTGAGCTTTTCCATTTACAAAACCTATGCTTTTAGGCTAATGCAGCTTGTCTTTTGAAGGTTTTATTTTGGATTGGTTTTATTATTTTTTTTTCTATTTGGAGTGAAAGCAACTACTTCTGTTCTGGAGATTGCAGTCCAGTTTCAATAAAGATGCCAGTTTCCAGCTTTCCAGCAACCCTGGCTGCAAGAGTTCTGGGGTTTTTTTCCTCTCTCTCTTCAGGCTGATGGAGCAATGACAGCAGGGAAGAGCTCTGACCCGGTCAGAAGCAGGGGAGGATAGTTTTGGCAGGGTTGCAGAGCACCTAGGTGCTGTGTGCTCAGTCCTAAGGTGCCTCCCTGGTGAGGGCGTTCAAGTAGATAGATACACTCTGTGGGGGAAGCAAATTGCTCTATTAATAGTAGGATGCCTACAAAAAAATCCCTTAGAGTGCGTCAGTGACCATATCCAGTGTGATCCTAGAAAGCTAGAAAACAAGGCAGTGACAAGCTTAAGTGGGATGAAAAACAGAGGTGCAGCTTGGCTTTAACGTGGATAGACCACTGCAGTGGGCTGACAGTGTGCTCTTGGGGGATGTCTCTCTTCTCTGTTTTTGTTTCTGTTTATAACTTGCATATTTTGTTTTGACTGCTGTAAATGCCACTGTTAAAGTCCAACACTGAAAACTCATGTTTTCATGTTAAAGAGGTGCCAGCCTTTGAGATTGTAAAAATCTTGTGTGACAGAGAAGGGAAGAAACAGTGGGCTGTGTTAAGGGTAGAATCTCCCAGCGTATGTTTGGGACCTGAAGGAAAACAGCACCTCTGGCACAAGCCACCACAGCTATGTGTCCTTCTGCCCTTAGTGCAAACCCTCCAGCTGGAAATGATACCAACCATGAAATGCACATCAGTGCAGTGAATGTAGGACTTCCTTCTTCTGGTGTTTCTGTGCAGCAGACATCTGCCGCTGTCCCAGATGCGGCCACAGCTCTCGCTGCTGGTGGCAATTGGTGTGGGAGATGCTGTCCCACGCTGAGCGACCCCTGTGAGCGCTCACCCCTGCTGCAGCTGTGCTTGCTGCCAGCCCAGCCTCGCCGCCCTGCGAGGTGCCTCTGCCGCGAGGCCAGGGCTGGGAGCAATTACGTGATTTTGCTGAGTGTTTGAACCAGTTAAAAATAAACATGCTGGGAAAAAACCAAATACACTCGCAAAAGACCGTAACTACAAAGAAGTTCCCACTCTTCCCTGCTTTCCTGTTTAAGTACTGATAGGTTATCTGTTTGGGGGGTGGAAGAAGAGAAAGGGTGAAGAGCGAACAAAGCAAATTGCTCCCGAGTTCAAGACTTAGAAGAAATCTAAGCTTCTCACACCATCTTCTTATAGTGTCTTTCCTCCCAGAAAAGCACCAGGACTGTAAAAAAAAAAAAGAAGGTGGTGTCCACAAAAACTGTATTTTGTTAGAAGGACATGGAGCAGAGCAAAGCAAATTACTTGGCCACATATTTTTTATGAGACAGGGTTTCTGCTTTTGCGGAATGCCTGCAGAGATGAAGCTTTTGGGATAGGTTTTAGAAAGGACTTTCTTACTGGCCTCATGCATGGTTCTGGCTTTATTTTAGTGTAGCTTTATTTTTCTTCCCAAATTCTGGTGAAAAGTAGTGGGATTCATGTGACTTTTTTTAAACCTCATCCTGGTCCTGCTGCATTGTGAAAGCTGCCTTTGCTTAGTCCTGTGGGTCTCTGAGCTTCGGCATAATCAGAGTGAATGGTAGATGCCTATTGGTCTCCCTGTCTTCTTGGCAGACAACTACAAAGTTGAGTAGGAAAAATTCAGTTGCTGACATTACTGGGGAGAGTAGGAAGGTGTGTTTGGGCATGGGAGACCGTGTGTTTTGGTTTTGTTTTTTTACCATGGCCCAACGCTGCATCCACACCACAGAGGCTCACATAAACACGCTTCACTAGCCACTGCTGTTGCCATGGTGTTTGGCAGTGTGCCATTCAGTGATGTTGTAGTGAGTGGCATTGGCTCTCATGTGTGCAGTGAGATGGGTTTAGAAGCAGTTCTGGGTCCCTTAGCAGTTTGTCCTTCCTTTGCCATCAGGCTTGGTGATGTTCTGAGTGTTTGCTAGGGTTTTGGTTGGAGAGCAGTAAGTTATTCCCTGGTATGATGTAGCAGATGTAGCTACTACCTCTGCTTTGCACGTCATGGCTTTGGCTTGTTCAGCCGGGTCTCCTGTTGCCTTTGTGCATCAGGGCTGGAGCCAGGTTGCTCGCCTGGGCATTCAGAGCCGCCGTCTGCTCACTCACACCTATCTGGCAGCAGATCTCAGCACCAGCCATCCTTCAGCATGCTGTTGCCATCACCAGTCCACTTGGATTGTGCTGCTTATGTTGCATCTGGTAAAATTAGGACTTCTATATTTTGCTCTGCATGTGTGTGTGTGTATCAGTTTGCATAAGCATGCATGTTCCTATGTATGTAGGCTGTTATATTTTGTCAGTTCTTAAAATACTGTAGTGTATTGTGTTCTTAACAGTATGAGTCTGAATGTCACTGTTTTAAACTGGGCATTAAACAAGTTTGCCGATTCTAGTCCAATTACTGAAATCCTTGCTGGAATGAAACCAGCTGTGTCACTCTTGAAGCGTACATATCATGAACTTCAAATAGACGTGTGCATAACAGCAGGCCTGTTACTTTTGAGGGGAAAAATTAGGATCACAAACAAATGATTGCTTACCTGTTTGTAGGATCAGAACTGTGAAGCACCCGCTGCAGTAAAAATAGATGACAGCCAAAGCCTTTACTGAGAATTTCCTGAGACTTCTTACTGCTTGGACTAATTTTTATCCTGAGACGTAAAAGCTCAAATTAAAGCTTCTCACCTGAAGCTTTAATCAGCAGAGCCATTCAGGAAGGTCAATGTGATGTGGTACATCTCTTCAGATTCATGGCTCAGAGCTATATGTGTTCTTACCTAAGGAAGCAGAGATACTGGTGTAGCTGGATGTCAACTAGCAAAGTCTGTCCTCCTGGAAAAGTTGATCTTAATTGCTCTACAATTCTTTCTTAATTTCATCCCCACTGTCCTTCACATTTCCCAGAGCTGGCTGTCTATTTTAAATGATTCTTTCCGAAGCAGCTTTCCATCAATTGAAGAGGGTAGAGGTGCAAAGGAGTGGGAAGCAGGTGCCTGTTTTTTTGGAATTGTCAGGAGCATGGCTACCATCACCTCTCAGACCATCTGATGACCTGCCAAGCACAGCAGAAACTGAAAGGCCTGGAGACTTCAGGCAGCCATGTTGTTAGTGGGCTGTTAGTTTTTCAGATGATCATATTTACAGTTTAAGAGCAGTATAGTGGCATATAAATACTGTGGTCTTAAATAAAACTAATCCATTCAAGTCTTAGATATGCACCTGAAGGGCCTCTAGACTTAACAGCTCCCTTCTTTATATTTTGATGGAGTTTTGATTTTTCCTCATGGGTTTGGGAAAGTTACATTATTCTGTAGGTGGCAGAAGAAAAGCCAGAGCAAACTCTGAGGAGTGTCTTGCAGGACACTTCACAGCACTTCAGAGATTGCTAAAATGAGTTAAAATGCAGTCGATGGAAAGTGGAGTCCATGGAAAGTCCATGGAAATTCTAGTCCATAGAAAGTTGGAGAATTTTGTCTTGAGCAAAAGCCAAAGTATCCTGTAGAGACAGGATCAAGGTGCCTCAGGTGGACCTCCATTTTGCAGTCTGATCTACCTGCAATACACCCACAGGGACACTATGTCAGGGATGCGGTCACTCCAGTAGGTTTTCAGAACTTGCTGCAGCAAAATAGTGAGGCAGTATTGTCTTTGACTCAAACAGCAGCAGCATAGAGGATTTTTGGGAGGTTACTTCATTTTGATCAATATCTGAAAATTTTCTGTATATGGTGAGATATCTCTAATGAATATTGTGCTGTTAGAAAGTTATTAAATAATACATTTGCCAAATATTGAATGCATTTGAGAAAAGGTTCTGAAGTCTCCTTTTAAGCCTCCTGTAATTATTAAAAGTGAAAAAATATGCTCTTGCTGGCACTGTTGTAAATACAGGCTATAACAATTTGTTATGATTATACAAAAGTTAGATGGCTTGTTTATGTATTATGTCACATTCCTACACTGATTCTTACCAAAATCTTATCTCACTTTTGTATGCTCTATGCACTTTCCTTCATTTGTGGCTACAGCAGTATCTCCCATGCAGGAAAACAAACAATCATCTTACTTCGCAATGTTTCATACATTAAATAGCAGAAGTTACAATGAAGGCTCAGAACTTGCCTAGCAATGGCATTAAGTTTCATCCTTTTTCCTCCAGACAAGCTCTGGGTACCCAAGGGGAGTCACTGGTATTTATTTTATTATATTTGTGGGGGGTTTTATCTCCTATTTTTGGATCTCATCAGCACTAATGATGAACAGAAGGATAAACTGTATGTGTTACCTTATTAGTGCTTAGAAATTATAAATTGCTATTATCAACTTTCTGAAGTAGACAACAGAATATTCCTCATGTGCATTGCATTTTAATACCAGGAAGAAAGAAGGATGACTTGAGTTTAGCTGTTTAGCCTTAGATGTTGCTGAATGCTTTGTTACAGCTGCTTGCAACTGTGGTAGCCTTTTTTTTTTTTTTTTTTTTTTTTTTTAGTTTTATAGTAACTATAAAATGCTGTGATTGGTGTGGGGTTTTTTTTGCCTTTTTTTTTCCCCTAAAACAGAGGAAGCCTGTTTTAGAAGCATGTAATGTATGCCTTTGGGATTCCATGTTCATTAGGATGCTGAACAGTCCTAGATTTACATCTCTCTTTGCAGATTGCAATTATCAGTTTTAATGACTTTTCTGTATTCAAGAAAAATAATGGAAATCTTACAACGCTGTTAAAATGTTTCTGATCTTCCTTAATTTGCAGGAAGATACCAGCAGAAATCAGTGAAGGATGAGAGTTAAAAATATGGAGCATCCAGATAAGCTTTCCTGGCTAAAGAAATGCGTAAAAAGATAGAAGTTTTCACCATCCAGATACAGAAAAGACCAAAGGACATTCATTCTTGGTAATGGGAGTGTAGCACAGCAATACTAGTCATTTCTGGTCCTCTAAAAGTGACTGAAGTCAATAAAGCTTACTTGGAAGTGAAAGATATTTAGGATCTGCAACACGAGAAATGGTCTTTTTCATTAGAGGGTTCATACTGCAAACAGTGCACTGATCTGTGTCTTACAGGATGGTGACTGTCTTTTCCCTTGATGTTTGTTTAATGCTGCTCAAGTTTTATTTTATTAAGTTATTCGGGGGGAGTGTAGGGCAAGAGAACTTCTTTGGTGCTCGCACCCTGCAGAGGTCACTGTACACTGAGGACAGGCTGATGTTAGAATCATAGAATAGTTAGGGTTGGAAAGGACCTTAAGATCATCTAGTTCCAACCCCCCTGCCATGGGCAGGGACACCTCACACTAAACCATGTCACCCAAAGCCTCATCCAACCTGGCCTTGAACACTGCCAAGGATGGAGCATTCACAACCTCCCTGGGCAACCCATTCCAGTGCCTCACCACCCTCACAGTAAAGAATTTCTTCCTTATATCCAATCTAAACTTCCCCTGTTTAAGTTTGAACCCATTACCCCTTGTCCTGTCACTACAGTCCCTGATGAAGAGTCCCTCTGCAGCATCCTTGTAGGCCCCCTTCAGATATTGGAAGGCTGCTATGAGGTTAGTTATGATGTTAGTTCCTCCCTTAATACTTAGGCTCTTTTAGGAGTCCTGAAGATTTAAGTACGGGCGTTTTCAATCAGCTTAAAGCCAAATAATAACTTGACAGGATGAGTTTTGAGGAGGGGGAGCTAGAAAACGAAGGTTGGTTACATCTGCTCAGTGATATTCTCAGCAACCCCTATTGCTGTGCAGATGGAGAACTGGAAGAACAGGAAAATATGTCATGGAAATGTTTGAAGAACAAAAACATGTCACATTTTGAAGCTGAATTAACTCTGTGATTTGAACATTTTTAACCAGTTCCACAGAGGAAAAACTGCATTCACCGACAGCCTGGCTTTATGTCTTGCATCCTCAGGATTTCACCCAGCAGCTGTGCACAGCTCTCTTTCCAGTAACAGCTTCATTTTTTTGTTCCCAGTGGAGTTTAATTTCACTCTGTCTCCAGACATGAATGGTGATTATTTTATCTTGTTTAAGAGCTGGTTAATCCGGAGTATAACTGTAAAGCTACCTTGCCAGTAAAAAAAGGTACCACTACCTGGGGTTCAATTGTACTGCTGACGCAAGGGCAGAGCTGAAGGCAAATGCATATATCAATGCTAGATTCAGCATCTGCTTATTCTTGCCTGCACTACCATAAGTAAGGTGAAAAGAAGGGCAGCAGAGAGAGGGTTGCTTGGAAGGGCTTCTGCAGTAATGGCCTGTCAGAAGGGTCTGCCTGGGTGTGTGGAACAGATGGCAGAGCTGGTTTGGGTCAGTATTTATTAATGTACTATTTTCTGTGCCAGTCTCAGCAGAAAAGGCTCCTTGTGCAATGGTTCAAGTGCTTCCCCAAGGACAGCTTAAAGCAAGAGAACAGGGAAAAGTTCACTATCACAGGTGTAAAATATTTGTTATGTTTCTTGCATTTAGTATTTTGGGGTTTAGCTCCATTTCACAGATATTCCCTAATTTTATTAGATGACATGCTCTTCAGTTATCTCCCGTCTCTGCTTTAGTGTTAGAAATTTCTAAAATATTATTAGAGTATTATTTTGGAGTTCTTTTATGTTATCAGAGCTTTGGTCAGTGACAATAATAAGTAAATTTGATTGAACGGAATTCATCATTCCCTGCATAATTTAATAATGACCATGCTAAATTTATTACGTAAAATGCACAGCATGAAATTAGGAACTATAAAGAAGATGATGCAAAAACGCTGATACTCTCAGGGGGATGCTGATGTTGCATATTATTGTTCTGCTTCCTTTTTTCCCATCGTGTGAGGAACCCTGTTTCTCTTGAGCTTCAAATCTTTCCAGAGTCCAACAGAAACTTAACAATGTTGATTTATTTGACTTCTCAGGCACTTTTTAGGAAAACAAAATATTTGGACCTGGCAACAGATAAGCACTGACACTGTGTTCTTAAAACGCTTTATTCAGAATTGGGTAACAGGGTAATTTTAAGACCTTTGGTAGCATGAGGGCAATAAGAGCCTTTTTAAAAATGGTATCTGCTAATATTTTCCTGTAGCTACTTGTAATTATAAGAACAATCATGTCTTGTGCTTGTCTTTAAATAGTTCTCATTTCTGGCTAGACTGCTGGTGAAGCATCATGGTTTTCTGCATTGTATCAGGATAGGTAAAGCAAGTGACAACGCAACTGAACTGATCTGCCTTATAATGACTTGTAGCAGCATAAGGAAGAAGGAAGGCTCCAGAGCTTGTCTCATGGCCAGGGTTTTTTTCATTATGATTAAATGCCTGTAAAAATAAGCCAGTGATTGAATCCACTCCTTAATTTGAGAGGGACAATATGACCTGGGAGTAGGAAATTTCATGCTTCATCACTAAAAATCAAAGCTTTTGGTGGTGTCCCTTGCTGAACCTTTTCTCCTTGCTGGAAGCCTGTGTCTCTAAGATAAGGCTGTAGAGAGATGTTTTAGAATAACCTGCTTGAAAGGTCAGAGCAAAATCTTTTGTTTCCATGGAAAAGGGCAAAGTGTTCTGCCACATGGGAGAGGAGAGCCAATACTTGGGCTCTTGGTGGGAATAAAGTGATAATTTTAGCACTGTCAAGCCAAACCAGTATAGCTGTAATGCCATGGGCTGGAGGCAACCACCATGGTGCTGTGCTTGCTGCTGTAGTTCCATCTGGACGTATTGGCATTGTTGCAGAAAAAGCCATATAAATCTTTTCCTTGGAAAACAGCTAATTGCCAGGGCTTGCTCTGCAGCGTGGTCTGTTACTGCCTTTCTTGTCCCAAGCTTCTTCCATTCTTCTTGACATGGGTGAGTAGAGATTTGTCTAGTCTAACTCCAGATGTCTGCATGAGCGTCATCCACCCTGATGTCTCTTTCCAGCTGGTCCAATGGAAAGAAGCAGCACTTTATGTGACTGTTAATGGATGGGATGATCAGTACCCTGGGGGTGCCGACTTTGCCTATAAAAAGCATCTGGATGAGCAGCTCAGATCTGCTAAGTTGAATCCTACCCATGTGTCAGTCCCCTGATGAGAACTTCTTAAAAATGGAAAAAAAACCCCAAAACCCGAAACCCAAACAAATGAAAGGTTCAGTTTTAGCTGTTTCATCTGGATACGTATTCCAGTAATACTTTATGTAAATAACGTGTATTTAACATTTGGTTGTGCCTAGTACTAGAGTTTCGAAAATGGATGGAAGTGAAGAAGGGCCAGTGCTTGCAGTCTGCCAGGAAGACTTCATGCTTGCTGTCATCTCTCAGGAAGGGCTTCTGGTTCACCTATAAACTGGCGTAAGAAAACATTTCTATTGCAGGGACTGTCTTTAGATGCCTTATAGTCTAGGAAACAGTCATGCTCTCCCTTCAAGCAAGTATTATGGCTCTTTTCTGTTCTTTAATTTAGAAATCCTTTGTGCTTTTTTGTTGTCATAGCTAAGTGTGCCCTTCTTCTTAAATGAGATCTGTATAGATGCTAGTCATGACATTTGCTTGAATATTAAAGACCTAACTACAGATCTGTGAGGTCTCATTTGTTTTGGCTGTCATTTGCTCAGCAGCCCACAATCATATCGTCAATGTGCTACAGTGTCTGTAGTTCTTGCCACAGTATGGGTTATGCTACCAGTGGGCTTTTCCCACAAAGGAATTTATTTTGTAGCCCCAGATTTTTATAAATGGAAATGAGTTACAGTGCTATCATCCTGTGTTCTCTGGTTTTCTCTGGAGCTGTGTTCCAGGAAGCTTCAGGACACCTGACAGGAAAGGAGTTAATGCATTGGAAAGGGATCACTGCAGACTGGGTGGGTTTGTTCCCCCCCCTCTTTAATCTTTGGTATTGCATAAACCTCTCTACTTGATTTAGAAACTTTAAGCTAGTCCCCTGGCTTTGGGATAATAAACTCTTCCTGGAGAGTGGCATAAATAAATAAAGTGAGTCCTTTGCTTTTGGCATATGTACAGAACAGTCACTTTTCTTCAAGAAAATATCAACAAAGCCAGTTCACAGTCCAGCCAGGATTAATATTAATAATCCATTTCACCTCTGGCAGGGTCAGGTTGTGCTCTGGACCTTGGATTTCGGCCTCGTGCTTTGAATCTTCTCCATGCTTCTCCAGAGAGTCACGATCTTTCCTTAGACAAATGTGTTACAGCCTTGCTTTGTGGGTTTTTATGGGTCCCACTCTGAGTGCCATTCTTCCAAGCTGGGCCCTGTAGGAAGCCGGTGCTAAGAGAAGGCAACAACATCTTTTGTCCTCTTCAAGAGAGAGATTAGAGCCTGAGTCATTCTTGGTGTTTGGCAGTGGTTTTTCAGCTCTTCTAGAAACGTGAAGTGAGCACGGAATGAAAGCATGAGCACTAAGATAACACTGTATCTTTGGGGACTCTCTGGGGAGCTTTTCCTGATCTGAATTTCACCAAGAACAACAGAAAAAGGAGTATCATATCCTGCCCTTGCATTTTTAGGAAGAGAAATGTTGACTGGTTGAAGAGCAGCTCTTTCATCATGGTATCTTTTAGTTCAGTCACTTCTGAGAAGAACTTGTGTGTCATTAAACAGATATTAACGTTAGCAATGGCAGGATGCTGGCCAGAAGATTACCAAATGTTAAATTAATGGTAGTTGTGGTTAAATCTCCTTGATCTACTGTGGAAGTCTCTTTAGGTTGCTGGTAAGTACTTTTACCCATTAGTATGGAAGTAGATCTTTTGTGTGGGTGTTTTTGTTAAATTGAGGCACTGAAAGGATGAGGGACACACTTGGAAATTTTCCAGACTTAAGCTCGTTCTCTTCTTTTCACAGAGATTATTTGGGAGACTTGAAAGCACACATTTATCATATAATCAAGAGTGGAAAATGATTCAAGACCTCTTGCTATCACCCCTTTTCTTAACGATGTTTTCTCCCCAAACTTACTATGAAGAAGCTCTGGTTCTAATTTTAACTCTGAGTTTTGATGATAAACAAGTTAGCGCTAAAATTATGCGCTTTGTAGCTGCTCTTTGTAGCAGCTTTCTAGTAATCCCTCATATTTGGAGGTGAGCTATGGAGACAATCCCTGAGTTTCTGAAACCAGCGGATGTTTTCTTGTACAATATTTATCACATTTTAAAATCTTGCAGCTTTCTACAAAATGGGCTGCCATCAAGAGGAGAGAGGGGAAGCTTGAATGTAAACACTGATTTGCTCATGGAAAATATAAAAGCATTTGAGGTCATTTGGGAGAAGAATTAACCACAAAATGATCCCATACTAGAAGGATCCATCTGTTAAGTTCAAGCTCGGTTCCATACTGGAAACATTGCGTAAGAAACAGATGCTCTTCTTTAACAGATTGTCCATCATAGTTTCCATAGTACTTATGATTCCAGGGGGAACTGTGAGCCAAACATCAGAGGATAAATTGCTTAAGAGTTTATTGCCCCAATAAATAATTTCTGAATGTGAGATGTGCACCAAAGCATCATTAGCTGTTGCGGTGATACTAGTTTCTCCCTGGTGTGAGGGTCCTGGTGTTTTACTTCAGTAACTGACTTTGACTGTAGGGCTTGGCTTGCAAGTTGCCTGATGCTTTGGGAAAAAAAAAACAAACAACAAACCACTTCAGATAGCTAACATGACAGCTCTTACCCCACTGTTGCAAGAGTCAAATGCCATGCTTTGAGGGAACATCATCCATCTGCAAGCATCTCATCTTCATTTTAGCCTTTTAGCTTTTTTGTGTTATTTTCAGAATACCTATGGAATTTACACATGAATAGAAAAAGTTGAAAAGAGTGTACTCTTCAGCAAGCTCTATGGAAAAGGTGTCTTCTGGGTAAAGCAGGATTTATTGGCATTTATTGCATTCCTTCTGCTCTGGGAGGAGGTGGCAGCAGTGCCCAGTCATGTTTGGTGGAAGCCATCTTGTCTGCAATCTAATATGAAACCTTGAGGTCTTGTTTTACATGCTGGAGAGACTGGGCTTTTGCTAGATGTGGGACTGCTATTTCCTTTGAGATCAGTAAAAGACTTTATAAGCGGTTTTATCTTTGGGCAGAGGTAGCTGTAGGAGACTTACTGTCCTGAGAAGAAGGTGTAGCACTGTACCATCTACTCAGTGGAGGCAGGTGGGAACATAAAATACCTGTAGTCCACAAGCCTGTATTTTTTCAGACTTTCTGGTGCTGATCAGTGAAACACTTTACTTGTTCTGTCTGACCTGCCTAAAATTCTTTTTGGTTATTCACAGTTTCTGAGGGCAACTACGTAGTAAAACATGAATGTAGGAAAACGCGAATATGTGCTGTATAGAATAGAGGTAGTAAATATTAGGCATCTGAGAAGAAAACTTTCAATGGTGCAGGTCAGAAGGCACAATAAGTGAGTTTACTGTATATATCCTGCAGATAACATCTAGGAGTACCAGCTTAATTTAGAAGAGTGCAGAGAGGAAAATCTTGCTTTGAAAGAGCTTCAAAATCCATCTTTATAAAATGATGGCAAGAACTGGCCTCTGAATAGGAAATGAACATTTCCTTGAAACGGAGATACTTTATATGATAAAAGCTTCACAAAAGGGTCATTTCATACTGAAAAGTCACAGATCGCTGGGGTATTTTTCTATGTTTTGATATCTGTTTCACAAAATGACAAGATGAAGGGGTTGATATAAAGGGTGTACTTTGTATGTATAGAGTCCTTTACTTATTGAAAATCATCACTGATGGATAGTTTCTAAAAATGGTGCTACAAGTTACCGAAAAAAGCCTGAGAAAATAAAGATAATTCTTAAAAAAAAAAAAAAAACAGTTGCAAATTCATCACTTACAGAGCTTGAATCCTTGAAAAAATGTACTTAACTTTTAAATAGAAGTATCCTAAAATATGTGTTATTGACAAAGGATGCTGCTGCTGAAGGGCAGATGATGAGTTCTTATTGTCATCATCCTCTGGGTCAGCGCTTTGTACACCCATAATCCTCAGCCTCTGATATTTTTAATGTAATTTTTCTTAGCTTTTAATATGACTTCATGTTTGTTTTCTGTCCCATAAACACTTGGTTCCTATGGCAGCTGTTGGGGGAAGTCCTCTAGTGTGTGTTTGATGCAATTTGCTTTTCACAGAGCTGTCCTTCAAAGCTTTACACATGCTAGGATCCCTTTGGGTGGAGTACTGAACTTGGTGTGTATCTGGTAGGACACACTCTTTGGAGGGGTCACACTCTGACCAGCAGAGAAGAGCAAACTGATGTCACCATTGTCATGGCCATCTCTCCAGATGCACTCAGTGGATCTGTGAACTGACTCATGTTGCTGTTCCCTGGTGGTGTCCTCACTGTGGGCCGGTGTGGGTGCTGGGTGCAGACAACGGGAGGTTTTCCTGCTGGCTGAAGATGAACGGGTTGATGTAAAGGCAGAGTCATGAAAACACTGCCTTATACCTTCGCTCAAGATTCTGTGTCTTCACGTCAATTTTTTTTACTTAGAAAATAAGCACAACAATAGCCAAAAAGGTTAGAGCAGTCAGCTGTTACCCAAAATGAATATTTCTGCTTTGTACTTTCTTACAGAGATTTTCAGAAGTTTCTCTTGGGAGAAGAACATATTCTGAGGGTAAAAGGACTGATATCAATACTAATTTCTCCTTTGCTTTCAGCATTTTGTTGGTGGGACACTGTCTCATTTCCTGGACTGAGTTTGAGAAAGGCAAAAAACAGGAAGTTATTTGCATAGCTCTCTAGGAAAACAGTGTATTTTCTGAAAGATAGGGCAGAAAAGCCAGTAAGTGGCATAGCAAAATGGACACTTGGGCTTGCACAGCTTCATGGAAATGAGCCCAGGGAGACTCTTCACTCTCCCGTCCCTCTGCCAGAAAGTCCCTGTGGCTGGTACTGTTCAGTTGGCATTGCCAGGCTGCTGGCACTTGTTATCACAGCAGGTACTAGGGTAGGAACAGGTGCTGTTTAGACACATTTAACAGTGACATTCAGATATTCCTAGATGTAAAAGGCTCCCACAAAATAACCAATGAACTTTTTAATACTGTTTTTATGTGAGGTTTGATGAATAGTGGTAACATTACAGAGGAAGTGGTATTTCAAACTGTGAAGAAATGCTTGCAGAGAAGCCCACTCAGGCTAGTCAAACAAAGAACTTTTGGAGGCAGTCAGAAGCAAGCAGTGAGTTTTTCCTCAAAGAATATTAAAAAGAGAAGAACAGAAGCACCAATAAAGAAATGTTTAAGAGTCAGAAACACAGACCCATAGTAAAAATCCATGAGTCCGGCTTAGCTACCATACAAGAAATGTGTCAATAGTAAAAGTTATTTAGCTTTTTATAAAATAAGGGATTGCATTTGCACTGCAGAGCTAGCAGATCAGAGAACAAAAATGATCAAATGAGAAATATGCTTCAGCTTTCAGTGGTGTCCATTGAAGGAAAGAGTACTAATGGAAATGAAGCTTGGGAGTAGAAAATGGCACAATCAAGAGGAGGCCAACTCAACTGAGTGATTCAGAGGGTGTTTCTCTAATAATTGCTGGGTTCTTGAAGTAAATGGAACTGAGGATCTGGCAGAAAGGATTTTTGATGAATATCAAGTCAAACAAGTTGGTGATTGTCCCTGGAAGGACCCAGGGCAGGAAATGTAGTACTCAAATTTGAGACAAGTAGAAAAATGTGGTCCAGACAATATCGATTCATTAAATGAGTTGTTTTATGACCTGAGGATTTTAACATGCATTGAAGTAAAGACAAATTAAAAACGTGTAAGGAAATGGAAAATAACCTAATGCTTTCTTTGCAAAGATCTCATTTTCAAGAAAGGGAAATGCAGTAGATCTGATCTTTGTTTTAATATTGCCTTGAAAAACATAAAAAGTGTGGGGGATTGGTTTGCCATAACCATGGTAAACTGCCTGTCATTGCAGGCATTAATGGGAATTATGTAGTGAGCAAGAGGTTGTTCCTATATACTGAGCCAGATGTCCCTCATGGTCCAAAATGAAATAATGTTTTTATTAATGACTTGGAAATTGGCATAGAGACTTAGGTTTATTCACTATGCAACCAGTATCAAACTGAGAGAGGAGCTGCTCTGCAAACATTGAAGAATGGAATTAAAATTACAAATAAACCCCCTAAAAATAAAGTGAAAGGGAGACGTGTAAACATCAGTATTTATCTGATGATAAATTTTGGGTGGAGAAGAGATTCAGAGCAGCCCTGCAGAGAAGGACTTGGGGGTGTTGGTCGATGAGAAACTTAAGATGAGCTGGCTTCAGTGTGCGCTCGCAGCCCAGAAAGCCAACCGTATCCTGGGCTGCATCAAAGGAGCGTGACCAGCAGGTCGAAGGAGGTGATCCTGCCCCTCTGCTCTGCTCTTGTGAGACCTCACTTGGAGTATTGTGTGCAGTTTTGGTGTCCTCAACATAAAAAGGACATGGAACTGTTGGAACAAGTCCAGAGGAGGGCCACGAGGATGATCAGGGAACTGGAGCACCTCCCGTATGGAGATAGGCTGAGAAAGTTGGGGCTGTTCAGCCTGGAGAAGAGAAGGCTGCGTGGAGACTTCATAGCAGCCTTCCAGTATCTGAAGGGGGCCCATAAGGATGCTGGGGAGGGACTCTTTATTAGGGACTGCAGTGATCGGACATGGGTAGCAGGTTCAAACTTAAACAGGAGAAGTTTAAACTGGATATAAGGAGGAAGTTCTTCACTGTTAAGAGTGGTGAGGCACTGGAATGGGTTGCCCAGGGAAGCTGTGAATGCTCCATCCGCGGCAGTGTTCAAGGCCAGGTCGGACAGAGCCTTGAGTGGCATGGTTTAGTGTGAGGTGCCCCTGGCCATGGCAGGGGGGTTGGAACTAGATGATCTTAAGGTCCTTTCCAACCCTAACTGGTCTATGATTCTACGATTCTATGAGGATAGTGAAACACTAAAATAGATTGCCTAACCTGTACTTGCCTTCCAGGGAAAGCGATTTTTTATCTTTGCTAGGGAGCTGTGTCCTGGAATAGCTCAGCTGTAGCTGATCCTGGCTGTCAGATTTTCCAACTATACCTTCAATCACTCTTAAGTTCATCTACGGCTGAGCAGAAGAGTTTGGGTTTATACTTTGTTAAGAAACAAACAAGTAGAGAAGGTGACAACGTTTTGTTCTAGAAAGAGGAAGAGCGTGTACATGGACAATGGCTAGAGAGTTTATTGGTGATGAATTCTGCTGTAACGAGAAATACATCTCCTGTACTTTTTAAATCAATCAAAAATGTATGGCAGAATTTGCTATAAAATGGCAGAAAAAATCGGAGACTGTTATATTCTCTGTTGCCGGTGTACTTTACATAGAAAATACAGTGATTAATAGCAGTGCAAATTCTCTTATGTGTACGTAGTCCATGTACACACCAGAGACCTGAGAGATCTGTAGGATTATTTGCAAATCCCTCGTGAGGAAAAGGCAACTCAGAACTACTGGCCTGAGTGCATCTTAAACCCAGCCTTTCTTGAAGATGACAGGCTGTTTGCTGGATAAAGCAGCTGCAACTGCACACGAGTTAGTCAGTCTAGCTGTTGTAGCAAGACTTTTTTTCTGCTTGCTAATTCATACATGATGTGGCACATGGAGCTGAAAATTGCTTATTGTGTATACTCATTCAGATAATGAGCAACATCCTTGCAAGTATGGTGGGTAGTATCGTTTGCATCAGCATGACCAGAAATGCAGTTCTGGCACCCATAGTACGTGCCAGACAGTACTGGCTCCAGCTCCTGCCAGCGCAGATGCGCAGCAGGGCTCCAGCCCAAGCTGTTGGAAGTGAGAATCAAGAAGGAAAAACTTTCCATTTACTGTACGGTTATGGTCAAGGTCTTTAGTTGACATTGCTTCTTTGGTGTGGTTGATACGGTAAGAAGCAGGAAGACATGTATGTTGGCCAAACCAAGGCCTAAGTACGTGAATGGACATGAACTTAAAAAAAGTATCTTCGTAAGACCTGATCCAAAACTTAGGGTAAAAGAGGTTCTGCTGTTGGTGACAGAATTGACTTTCCCACTACTTGTTTTCTTTCAAATTTGTGAAATGAGATATTTTTTTTTTTTAATGAACTGAAAAAAGTGTATGTGTGGAGAACAGTTGGTATTGGGTTTTCTTTCTTTTTTTTCTTCTCTCCTCCACCTTTTTTTTTTCATAATTTGGATCACTTGACAAAGCTGGGTTAGGATAGGATTTGATGAACAGTTAAATTAGCAGAGCTGAGAAGAAGGTAACTTTAGGTAGGAGGAGTATATGAACTATTGGAAATAGTAAGAGCATAGCCAGGATTTGGCAGTAATAGAGTAATTCATGTATTATTCTAGTCACTTTTGAATAACAATCATGTTACGAAAATAACTTTGTCCGTAATGACATAAAGAAAATCTGGAACTTGCTGCTATTGAAAGAAGCAATCATTAGTGAACAACCTTAATTTTTCCTATTCCAGGACAAAGACCACGATTTATATATATCCCACAGGTGGATAGAAACAAAAATCTGGAAGTCTGTGGAAGTGACAAAATTAGGTTCAGTGTGGCTGCTGAAATGAAACAAATGGAGAAGGAAGGATTCCACCTTTGTTTCTGTAGGGAGGTTTTAAATGCAAAATATCTTGGGGAAAGACAAATTCTGCCCTTTAATTGAGTTCTTACACGAAATATATGTGCTCTTAGAATACCAGAGCAAAGGAAGTAATGAGTAGACACCTTTGTACCACGAACTCATTTAACAGAGAGGTTTCTCTTTTTCTAAATGTTTGCATTAATTCAGCAGTGTAACAACCCACTGTGCTTTGTGTCTTGAGCTTTCCTCTGCGCATGCATAAGGATGAGTGTGGACAGCCCTGCCCATAGGGCATGCAAAGGAAGTGCTGGACAAGGAATGTGCTGCTGCTCATCGCTGTGTGGGAGCCAGCCTGGGCACACTCAAGCCTCTTAGTCTTGGACTATAAATGCTTTCAACTGGACTTTGCTGGAATAAAAGCTCAAGAAGCAAGAAGCAGGGTGCTGTGCACCATAAGTGAACCTAGCCTTGGGGAAGTTTCATTCTCATTACCTGAAGAGGGCACTACTGGAGACGTTAGACAGTTTGGGGATTTTTTTATTTTGAGGGAGTGGAGGTAGAAATAGAAAGGTTTGGGTTTAGTTTGGGGTTTTTTTTCCTAGAAGGTTCAGTTGAAGGAGATTCCTCTGTGCTCCCTCGAAATAAAAAAATCCCCTAGGGTGGCATAACTAGACAAATAGAACTCAGGGATCATGGTTTAAGACTTATGATAAAACCAGATTAAAATGAAACTGTTTACATCAGAAAATGTTGTTAGTTTGTTATCCTGTAATCTAGCCCTCTACCTGTTAATATTTACTTATGTGGATTCTCGCGAAACAACTGGTTTAATCTTTTTATTTCTCACCCCTTACTTTTTGACATTGAAAAAGGGAGGGGGAAGAGAGATTGTTGAGAGTTGTTTGTGTTCCTCATGTATTTCGTAGCAGTGCTAAGTTGCTTTCTAAACTGTGAGCCAAAATACTTCCCAACCCAGTGTCCATGTGTGTACACTACCTACGTCCTTCCTGCCAAATGAAATGCAGCTTGGGTTTGTAGCTTCTTTCGTCATTCCCTGCACTTTGGTTTTACTGGAAGGCGGAATGGTCATGGTACATGGATGAGAAGAATTAGAAGTTGTAAGTTATTGTATATCTAATTTTATTATACATTTTTTTCTGCTTCACAGATAATGTCTATGTGTTTTTACTACATTAGTCCATCCCTTTGAATTTCATTTTTGCACAGAGGTGTAAATGATTCAACATCGCTAAACCCAGTAGAATGAATTAAGCTGAAAGATCTAGTTACTTTACAGATCCTCATTCTGAAACTATCAGACAAGACTATTATCTGGCTAAGCAGGGGCAGTTTTGCACATCAGCAGGCTAGTTTAGATGGCTGTCTCAGGAAACTGTTTTAATTTTATAGATTCAGATCACTAAAGTATGCGAGTCTTCTACTCCATTGTAACAACTTCATGTAGTCATCAAATACTACATCTCTAGGTAGTAATGCCACCCAGTGGAGAAGAGGAATATGATCAGCTTCTGACAGAGACCAAAATAAAATGCAACTAAGACTTTCTTAGTAGTAATGATGTAAAAACCACTCCTTTTAAAGAAAAAATTAAGATCTTTGTCCCTTTTTCTGTATTGTCTTACTATTTTCTTATTTCTAACTTTTCACAAAGATACCTGAAATTTTAATATTTTTCACTAGTAATTTTTGTCTTATTATTAAACTAATATCAGTATTTTAAAACAACACAAAAATTGTGTTAAAAATTGAGTTCGTGTAACTATGAGATTCCCTTATTTCAAAAGTTTTCCTTTGAATTAGAATATAAATTAAGATATTTCAATCTTCTAGAAAGAAGACTTGAAAAAATATTATGAGCAATCAAAACGTGTTGCCTTATGTTGAGATGGTTTTATATTCTTCATAATTTCTTACATACAAAAGAAAAAATGAAACAGATGATTGAAAAGTTTTAATTCAATTTTACTATTAATAATATATTTTTTCCCAGGAGAAAAAGCTCAATTCCTACATATTTAAACTAGAGAAAATGTTTGTAGTGGAAAACTAGAAAAATGCATGAGATTTTTTTTCCTTTACCAGTTGAGATCCTGAGATCTTGTCAGGAGTGAATTTGTTGTAAAATGTCTGATAGAATATAATCAGGAACTTGCAGTCGGATATGTTTCTTTAGGCACAATCACATAATATGGCATCATTCCTGAAATTCTCAGGCAACCCAGGGTTAAGAACACTCACAAAAGAAGAAGTTTGGCAAGTTACATCTCACAGAGGTGTAAAACATTACACATGTTGCCTGCCAGCTTACTTATTGTTACCAAACTCTACTTGGTATTACTTGCCATTACAAAGCTGCCGAGGCTGCTGCAGTGCCAGGGGGTTTGCTGCACACTGATTGCTGAAGGCAGTGAAGGCATCATAGGAGGAGCATGGGTTAGCTGAAGACAATAGCTAGGTCACATAACTTTGGTTTGTGCTTCACCGTTGTCTTTGAAAGGGTGGGATTTTACTTAAATGGCGCCTGTCTGGTCTGCTACTGAAGTTGCTGAAGCTTTGAGCCCTGATTGAACTCAAGTAGAGCAGCCCACCCTGACATTGTTACTGTCCCATTGTTATTGTCCCATCCCAAAGTCCTGCCTTTGTCCATTGCTCGGTCTCCTGGCGAGAGTTTGTTCAGATCTGCTCATGAGCTGCTGCAAAACAGGTTAATTTTTCAAGTAATTGATTGCCTGGCAGGTGAAAAGAGATCAAATCACTTTCACTTAATCTTTCTTGGCAATATTACTGTTTCTGTTGTGTTGTGAGGGAGACAGCATCCATTATGGCTCACAGCCGCACTGTTAGTCATATGGATCAACACTGCCCAGATTCTGGAAAACTGAATCCTCACAGGGAAACTGCAGCCTTTGCCAACCCAGCCAGCTGATGCTGAGGAGCCACTCAACTTGATGGCTGTTTATACCTGGCTCATTTGGAGCTGTAATTGCAGGCTCATGAAACACCTCCCCATAGCATGAGCGTTTTGCCAGTCACTCTGAAACAGTTTGGATTTTTCCATCACTGTTTTCCCAAGTCGCAGGTTTAATGTCTTTAACTCCATTGCAAGTCTGTGGTCACTCCTGGCATGGGTGATGGGATGCTCAAGGCTGGAGTAGTGAGAGGCTGCCCTGCCATCAGGAGCCAGGCATAGGCATGGCCAGAAGAAAGCAGACATGGGCTTCAAGGAGACATCTCTTGCTTTGTCATTGCTGTTTCAGCTAGCAAATCACTTCCTGACTAAACCCTAGGCCTGATGATTTTTTGGGGTCCTCTACTCAGAAAGTTTTTCAGCTTTTTGAGCTCCTTTGGTTTCATTGCTTATTTTTTAATATTGCCTGTGGTCTCATAATCATGAAATAGCCAGCAGCTTTGCTTTTAAAGCTGCTTCCCTAAAGTTCTCAGGTACATGTGAGTGGGGTTTTTTTAATACAAAAAAGCTACAATTTGCTATATGATTATTTTATTTTTACATATGAGATTGGAAATACGGAGAGAAGTGATGACTGGGAGTCAGAAAAATAACACTGCTTTCCTCTTAAGGTTGTCACTGTTCTTGGTAGTAGAACAGTGACCAATCCTTCAAAAATGATTCATTAAAAAGAACTCTGCTGGGTAATTTCGCTTATTTCCTGGTGACTTGTACATAGCATTTTGCTCGGACTGTGAGTGGAGCAGCAAGACATGGGTAGAGCATGTACTGACAGAGATGTATTAATGTCAACTGACCAAAAAACTGAGGTCTGTGCATTAGGAAGTGTCTTTTATAGCATATTTGCTGCTAATGTAGGGGTCATCTGTTTGAAAATGTTTTGTTTCATCACTGTTGAAGCTGGAGTTTTCCAGAAAGCCGATGATACAGATACTGACCTTACTGGACCTATATTAGAAGAGTGTGTACATGCAGCTACGTAAAATAAAAGGAAACGTCATTCTTGTTTGTTTACATACAAGCATACCGAGTTTATGCATCTTTAACTATAGTAGTTACTCTGGGTTTTGCACGGGACATCTGTGATGCAAAGTGTTCAGTGATTCACTGATACAGAGCATGAGGACACATGTGATGACTCACTTTTTCCCTCCTCCTTTCTTTTCCCATTAATCTGAAGCAAAGCTCAACAGCTTTTACCAGAATCTAGGGAAAGATTTATAGAGGCTCTAATAGTTTGACAGTGAAATGGATTTGATTGTAAATTAAGTTTCCCTTGAGATTCCCTTAAGGGAAATAAGATTCCCTTATTTCCTTAGATAAAGAAAATTGAACTAGACAAAACACTAGAGAATTGCTACAAAAATTAAGTTTACAGCAATGCTAATTTCTGATACCCAGCTACAGCAAAGTTTGCTAGTTTGAGGGGAAAAAAGGATGAAATTAGTATGAAGAAAGTTCTACTCTTCTAAACTGTGTTTTTTCTTCTCATATTTACAGATACAAACAGATTTTTCTATTTTACTATCCCAGAGTTCCTCCATAACAATCAAAATTTAAAAAAAAAATATTCTGTTGGAAGAATAAAGCAAAAAATAAAAAAGCTGAGAGCCACCTTTGGGGAATAAAAACTGGGCACCTGTTGCGCTGTTCAGTGGTTTAGTAAATGGTTTTGATGGGCTAGTCTGTCTACAAGGGTTTAGATTCTTCTGTCATTATTTTCCCATGCCCTTCATTTTTGTATCCATTTGGCTTAAAAAGGAATTTTGCTTAGCTTTGCTATTTCATGGTGATCCTGTTCCAGTTTTTCAGGATGGAAGAACTGTATTTCACAGACCACGCGAGGGAGCATTATCCTTCCTGGCTGGCTTCAGGCAGCAATCCTGCTAGTACTGGGCACTTCAGTTAAAGCAGAACATTTTCTTTAGCAGTTCTCAACTTTTTCCAGGTTGAAGTAGTTTCTCAATAACCCAACCTCGTTTTTTTCTAGTGGATAGTATTGGGAATTTATTGCTTAATAGGAGCAGATACTGAGTGCTGGCTCTGCAAATGACCCTGACTTTCCACTACGTGCACCAGCCCTGCAACCAGGAACATGTGCTTTGTGAGAGAGCAAGTCGGGTTGGGTTGGCTTATGGACTTTCTGCTTCTCTCTTTTCCTGCCTATAGAAGCACAAGTTCAGTTAGACCTTACCTGCAAAGAATCCTTTCATTGCACTACCTCTAGTTCACTAGTTCACATTACAGTGTCCGTGATATTGGAAGTGTTTTTCAAGCAACTTTTACTATTTATTTTGTACTTTAGATTTCAATAAGTAATCTGCTCAGACTATCACCCTTTCTACTTTATGGAGGGGTGGTTTGCTTTAAAGCTTGCACAGGCAAATTCTTGGCAGCTGCATTGTTGGCAGCCCTCAAACTGGCATCTTAGATGAACTCAATCTAGGTGCTTAGTAGCTGCATGCTCATGAGCTGCTTGACTCTTTCCTAGTCCTTGAGGTAGCCAGAATGGCCCTTCCCCTTGCAGCAGCTAGCGGTGTGGTCTCAAGCCATGTGACATCAAGTCAGGACTGAAGCTCATGGCCATTTTTACGTGTCCCATAGGGCAGGTGGCTGCTGGATACTGCCAGGGCTTGTAAATGTTCAGGTGTTAAAATGAAGTCTCTGGGGTAGATGCTCCCAGAGCAAGACTTTGGATAATTCATGCAATATCTGCTTTCCCCTTAAAGAACTGGAACTTTTTTTTTTATTTGAGGAAATGCTACCACACGTGGAAAGAGAAATGTGAAAAGCCCTGCAGAGACTGTGGCAGCCGCTTGCCAATCAGTCTGGAGAGGAACATTATCTGTGAGTCATGATACAAGGAGACCCTTGAGCAGACAGTCCTTTCGAAAGCCCTGTTTTGTGAGTCTCTCCAGTACAGATCTCTCCCTGCAGTGAAATTCAACAGGTGCGTTTCAGCTGCTTTTCCTAGCTGTAGATGGCCTAGCACTTTGTTGGGTAGAAGAAAGCATGGCTGTAGTGATGTGTGGCTTTTAGCCTCCTGCTGTCAGCTTTTCCCAACTGTCCTTGATGCCAGACATTGAAATCTTTTATTTCTTGCAGTATCTTGTCCATACATTCTTCTTTCATGAAACTTGAAAGATCATATTTCAGAGGCTTCAAGCATGACTGCAAGGAGTTCAAAATCCCTATGAACTTAAGGATAAGGCACCGTCATGTCTAGTGATCATACAGAAATCTGTTTGGCAATGTGCTTTAGTTTGGTCTGTGGGAGTTAAGGTAAAGAAAGTATTCTGTTTGTCAAGAGTAAATGATCGAGTTTGTCGAGTAAATGATCAAGTAACTTTCTCAGCACTCCCTAAATAGCTCTAAATAGTTCCAGGAAACATTTAGTTCATCCCAACCAAGAGATGTGAAATCAGACTTGTGGAGAATTAGCTTCTTGGAGCAGTCTCAGTGGAGCAAACGATAACACATGGGTATGTATGATGATAGGATTAAAATCTACAGAGGATCACAACTGCTGGGTTACACCTCTTATTATTAGACGAAGCACAGTGCCCTGCAAAAAATGGAGTAAGCAGTCCACACTGGAATATCCATTTCAATCAGCAAACTCACGGATTGTTTCCACCATACTTATTCCCACAGGAGATAAAGTCTTCCTTGTCATGACTTGCTTCTCTTCTTTCCAAGTTTAAAAGTTTCCAGTTTTTGTGGAACAAATACTTGTGTTTTCTGAAACCAAGTGCATTTTTAGCTGTAGGTCCACAAAACCTTATAGTAACTTTCTAATAACTATATAAATAGTTCTGGGCAATCTGCTAAAGACAATATGCCAGCTTTCTCCATTCTTTCTCCTTTTCCATTTTTCTCCTCTCTTTCCCCATGCAAAAGTCAGCTGTCCTGTACAGCAAAAGATTTCCTAGCCACAACTGTCCTTGCCAGTGAAGTGGCAACACTAATGTATCTATGACCTATTTCCTTGACAAATTGCACTTTTTCTCCCAGAGCTGGCCTCTGCAACTGCCCTGAATTTCCACAAGTTTGTTCAGTTTCTGCTCTTGCATATTATCCAGGATTTTGCTCATTAGTTCTTGGGCAAACCGCTACAGACAGTTCCCCCTCTGAGAAACAGAAAGTTGGGAAGCACGGCTATGAATCTGACAGATGATCTTCCAAAAGCACAGAGTTGTACAACTTCTCTGCATTCAGTCACATCTTTTCTTTCTGTGTGCCAAGCTTTCAGCGGGAGGCTCCATAATGAGGAAAGTTCAGTTTAAGTTAGGCCTCTGGCTATGAGAAGGATTTTAACCTTCTGCCCACCTTCTTAGCAAGATACAGCAGTTGCTGCCTTGCAGCCAGTACCTGAGAGCAGTGGTGATAATGAATTTATCAGCACCACCTAGACAGCTTCTGGCTGCAGGGATAGATCCCTTCCAGATTGGCCTCACAACATACTTCTTGTGCTGAGGGATGCTCCCAGGTTAGATTTCTGCCATGGAGTGTTGGCATAAGCCCCAAAGCAACTCACAGGAAGGTTGTTTTTGTCAAGTGCGGCTGTCGCTGTTGGTCATCACATTTTTCCATCACTGTGCAATCCTGCTGGTCACTCTGCTGAGTTAAGGGCCATGTGGAACATGTTCTGCCAAAGTCCTGGCACGGTACCTCCATTCTTTTGTCACAAATCATATCACAAGAGTAGCAACATTCCCAAGAAATGCTATATGTACACATACGTATTTGTGGACATTTTTTAATAAATCTTGTAATGACACCCATTGGTTCACAGTAATTTCTGTGTATTTCTGCCATTTCTGGGAGAATGTCTTTTTCTTATATTGTAGATGTTGGGTAACAGTTGCTGTTCTGATGCTGGGTGGGATGTGCAGGAATATTGGGTATCAGATTTTATCATAAATGAAAGAAAGACTTCTTTTTTTGTGAGTACATGATTCAATTCCTGCAGGATATTAGGAGGGGCAAGAGTATGAGTTATAAATGGGTTAGGTAAAAAACCCAAATGCTTTGAATGTAGCTTGAGGCAGTCCTTAAACTTTGCATTGCAGGAACTGGGAGAGAAAGCCAGTATAAGGATAACTTCATACTTGCCCACTGCTTAGATGATCTTGTTAAACATGTAGTAAGTACTGTGAGAGAGGATCTGGCTGAGGTTGAGTCAGCCCTTGCTCTGTCACACAAGGCCTCAAATAGGCTTATTCATGTGATAGCGAAAGTTAATTTTTAATGCTGCTTATGTAGGTAATTGTGGCATTTGTTTTTCTTATGGAATGGTTATAGCTTTTCAGAAGGAAACTTGAAATGATAGAACAGGAGTTTATCAGAATGGCACAGAGAAAATGATTTATTATTTATGGAGTGTACAATAACTGAAAATTTTGGAGAAAAACATTGACCAAAAAGTTGATTCTCATAGACCAATGACCAATAACAGCTGTAGTTTGAACTTGATTTACCAGGAGGGTCTTCGCCTAGGTATCCAATACTTGTATACTGCAACATCAGATGCAGTTACAATTCCATTGATTAATGGAATTTTTAACTCCAGCATTAACTTAAAGAGAGGAAGGGGCTTCAATAAATGAAGAATAAGACCCAGTTCTGTCAGTGACTTGCAACAGAAGGCCTAGCCTGCTTTTGCTCAAAAGTAACATCTACTATGTAGCATTATAATGAGACCTAATTCTGGAAATTACTTACATTTTTTGGAAAACTGTTCAGTTGCACATGTATATAGTTTTATTTGAAAGAGAGTTACTCCATTGTATAAAATGTGATTAAGACTTCATGTACAATTTTGGTCATCCGTATTCAAGTGCAGTGACCTAGGGCCGGAGTGGATCCATGTAAATGCTGCTAAAATCAGCAGGGTGGGAGATCAAAATATTTTAGATTGCTTAGCCTCACAAAAGAAAGACATTGAGAAGGTGGTAGGATTATCCTTTCTTAGAAGGGACAAAATACAAGGGATGAAATGGAAGAGCAGAGCTATTTAAGCTGAAGATTTAAAGGGCTATAATATGGCACTGAGTAACCTTAGGAGAGAAATTAGGAAATGGTTTTCAAAGCAGCGAGGTTCTGAGACTTTCCAGAATGAAAGTAATGGGAATAAAGGCAACAGGTTTACAAAGAGACTTGTCTGCTTGGAAAGTTGTGACTGTGGCCTCACCAAATACTGCCACAGTTGCCAATACACAGGACTCTCGGCTCAGAGGTGCCCTGCAGTCCCTGAACTGCAGGTTTTGTAGCTGAAGTTGAAGCCTATTTTACCTCCAGGCATACCTTTTCACACAACAGCATGAATAGATACCAAAAAAAGCCACCAGCCACAAACAGCGTGCACTCTAAATGCTTTAAGCAAGCTGTAAGGATTGTCACATCTGTGGCTTTGACTTCAGATGCTAAAGCATCATGACAGCACACTCTGTAGCAGCATCTCCAGGTGCAACACCCTGCTTCTGACTGTCTTGACCATGAATGGCAGCTACATAGAGGGCAAGGGCAGTTGTGGAGTTAGGGACAGAGCTTGAGAGTCCTCAGGTAGGTGATTACTGAAGTTCTGAACTCTATTTTAGAGTAGTGCTTTTTCAAAATTACTTCCTGGTGAGAATGCTCTGAGAGGTCTGCAGAAGGAAGGACTTACCTAAAGAAGGCATTGAGTCTGCCTACCATCAAAAGAAAACAGTTTGAAGAAAACAGTTGTGTGGTTATCCGGCACTGGTAAAAATGGAACAAAACCAACACATGATGGCTCTGTTGGGTTTTATCTTTAACTTTCTTTTTTATTTTTTTTTTTTTTCATTTAATCACCAATAAAGTGTTTCTTCAGTTATACTTCAGTTTTTTTTCTTACAGCTTCCTTTTCTTGACTCTTGACTTTGAGTCTGATGTAGGAAATTAATGGGGTTTGTAGAAAGGTAGTGCATTACTGAGTGTGAACTACTGGTTTTGGATGATTAGCTAACACTGAACAAAGAAACAAAAGAAGCAAGTGAACAACATTGCATATGTAGCCCTAGAGAGCATCAGAGATTGTAAGGAGGCTGTCATAAGCCAGTCTCCATGGTACACTGCGTACATTTCCATGGCCTTGTTTATAGAAAGAAGTATTGAGTAGGCGGCTTAGCTATTCTCCTTCCTCTCTCTAGGCAGCCTTACATTAGAAGATTTTAATAATGCAATTACTGTTGTAGCTGTTTAGCACACCTACAGATTACCTTTCATCCCCCCACCTCTTCCCTAGCACAGGAGGCATACAGCAGGGTGATGTTGGAGAAAAAGAGGGACCACTGTTCAGAGGTTTCCCTTCCTTCCTGCTCCTCACAGAAAGAATCAGCCTGATTTCATTTTGAGGGAGAGGAGCTGCTTGAAGGGCAGGAATGGGAGTCAGGGAGTGACAAAGCTGTTTGCCCCATAGGTACGATCTTGCAGAAGAGACTGTGTGCGAGAGAGATTAGGAGAGAGGAAGGTGATCTCAGGGGAGCAGTGAGAATGGAAAGACATCCTCAGCCTCACTCCCACTGACTCCTCTTCATCATGCTTCCAGTATGGATATCAGTGATGGCAGGATGGATTGAGGAGGCGAGTGATGCAGCTGAACTTAGCCATCCTCCTGCATGGCCTGATGGTATTACTGCCTGTTTTAGGGGAACAGCTGTGACAGACCAGAGCCCTGACTGGCACGTTGTTTTACCACCTGGAGCTAAGGATCAGACTGAGAACGTGCAAGGTCTTTCTAGCAGGTCTGGGGTGCCCCCCGGTTCTTTCATGCACTGTCATGTACTGACCCAGCAAGATGCAGCATGTACTAGTTAAAACCAGACTTGAATACAGCTTTTAAAATACATTACTGTTTGGGAAAAGGGAGGAGTGTGTTAAAGGGCTGTCAAATGTAGAAATCAACAGCGTGTCATATATACTCTGCAGCAGTGCTGTAAATGGGGGTCTTATGGAGCTTTTAGGACCAAAGTCAGATGTGTAGATAAGCCCATTCCTCCCCAGCCATGAGGGAATACGCACCAAAAGGCTGTGCCAGGAACAGAGATGCCTAATCTAAAGGCCTTGAAACGTTTGTGAGAAGGGTCATGTGAATCTGAAAGTTGGTGGCAAATATCCTGCCCATGGGACTTGCACTTGCTGTGACATGTTTATGTAGATGGAAGTTGTTTGGCCAGATGGACAAATAGCTTTGCTCTGTTTCCCTGTAGCAGTAGAAGAGCAGCACATGGATCACATTCAGGAAGTTGGCCCTCTTTATTTTTTAAGAACCTAAATATTTACAGTTTTCTTTCTGGGTGAAAGAAAACCAGGTGAAATTGTATGAAAATCCATCTATCAAGAAGAATTAAATGAGCTGACTCATCCTGTTGATGTACAGGCTAGCTTTGTGGTTACAAACCAAGGCTGAGGCCAGCTCTGTGCTCCATACCTCTGCCAAGGCAGCTGGGTCACATCTGGGGTGTGAAGCTGTGTGAGCCTTGATATCTGTGGCTTTTCCTGGCAGGAACACCTCGTGTGCAGGTACCCCTCTGGCAAAGCAGCACGCAACCCGCTGAGTGTTTCTCTCGTGGGCTCGAGGTTTCCTGCACAGCAAAACACAGTGCTGCTGGAACAGGGGTGTCCCAGCCAGAGGCAGGTTTAATACCTCAGCCTTCCCCTGTAAGTAAAATGCTTGGGGTATGGAAATCTAGAAACCTGACTTGGCAGATTTCCCATATATTCATGAGTAAGTTGTGACACATGGGGATATGTAATATCTTTGCCATCAGCTCTTACGCCCCTGTCTCCCTTGATACTCCACTGCTGCATGATAGGGCTGCAGCACTCAAAACATAAGTTTGTCAATGAAAAATTGCATATGTTTTCAAGCGTCCAGATGTGTTAAAAAATAGTCATAACTGATTTTGTCTGCCAAGCTTGAAGCACCTTTAAAAAGGTATGGATTACTGCATGCTGTCCAGAAAATGTAGTCTGCAACAAATTCCCTTGTTTTAAATCCTTTCATTTTTTTCTAAAGGGACTAGCAATTTTTGATGTCTAATTTAGGCCAGCAATCTTAAGATAGAAAACACTATAAAAATGCCAACACTTTAAATATTGTCTGCCACTGGAGTGGATACAGTAGGGTTTATATACTGTGACAGGTGAAGCAGAATTAGCATTTTATAGTGTTAAACCATGGCTCTTTTCAATGTGGTTATTCTGTATGTTTCCTTCTTCTTGACTCCAACAAAAATATTGTAAAGTGTGGATTGTGAGGGCAGGGAGTACTAAAAATGCTATGAATGCTTTTTCACACTGTTTGAAAGAAAATTGGCTTCAAAATTTAAGCTGCAGAACAGCTTCTTGCTGAATACTGGTTAACGTGCTGTAGGTTTAGTGTTTGGAGAGCACATCTTCGAAATACTTCTGTGAGGTAAAAGATGATGGAAGAGGCCATTGCAAGTTCAAAACCAAAGGAACTTTGGAAATGAAATTTTAAATCCAGAAATTGCATTTAGTGCTAAAGTCAAACGCATGGCAGAGAAATACCACGTACTAATCGTGTACTGAAAAATGCGTACTTTGGCTGTGAACTTGAAAGGTATGAGACAAACCAAAATACCAAGACACCAGTTTAAAATTATTACTAAAATAATATTAGTTTTGCATAACTAGGGTATATTTTCTAATTTCAACTGTGTTGTAGCCTTACTTGTTTTCTAATTCCTCCTGGAAGAAGAGTATTTCATTTTTCTGCTCATACACTTAAGGAAATGCCTCCTGAAATGCATTGGGTACACCCAATAAATTGTCTCAAAATGGCTATCAGTCATCCTCAGTTCCTTCCCCACTGCATCTCTTTCCTCACATAGCTTCTGTTTCATCTCCTCCTGCTGTCTTCCCACAGTAACATGTAGTCTTTGAGTTCCCATCCCTGGGTCCTTTCTTTCTTTCCTCATACTGGCCAGTTGTCATTGCCTCTGCGCAGCTCCCCATTCAATACAAGTGTGAGATGAAAGGTAAGCCTTCCTTCTGAGAGCTCTTTCCAGTTTAATGCACAACATATTGCTCACCATCTCTGCTAGGTTTAGGATGAGAAGCCTGATGTATTTGCTTCCTCCAGGTAGGGAAGCAGGGACCTCACAGAAAATGAAGGTATAGGTAGATATCAGCCCAGTTCCAGCTGCACTGATTTCCAGTAGATTACCAGTGGGAATCCTGACTACACTGAATTCATGCGTAATCACAATTTTCTCATGAGGTTTACAGCCATGCATAAAGGAATAGGCCATATATAAATACAGTGATTGCTATATATTTTAATACTACCATAAGAGCAAAATAGCAGTGGCTAATAAATACCAGGATGCTGAATAAATTATAATATCTTTTACTTTCCAGTAAAGATCTGAAGTACTGGTAGAAAAGATTTTAAATGAGAAAATTTAAAGTGTGTGGCAATCTGATTTTTAATTCTCTCAGGAAGCATCCATGTTCTTTCAAAAATCATTGCATCTTTTATTATTGGTATCGTGTATCATAGGTACTGCTTTTTTTGCCTAAGTAGAACCATTTTCTAAAGTTATATCTCCTTAAACTATGAAAGGTATGAGAGAGGGGGCGTAGTGAGTTAACGTGGGCAGATGTACGCTTTTGGAAAGAAATTAATTCTTATTGGGCAGTGGGCCAGCCTGATATGATGATCTCTCACTGCCCAAGCACTGGATGTTCTTGCATGTTTCATTGTTCCACTCTTCCACATGTGGAATAGTGGTGTTAAAAGGTTCCTAGTGGAGTTCAATAAAAAAATGAAAGTACAAAACTGAAGAAACTGGCACTGATATGATCTTTCCTAAGGGAACGAGCCCAGTAGTGAGCTGTGAAGGACATGCTGTTTAGAATAGCAATCTTTTCTGCAGGACTAAAAATCCTAAACTGATTCCTCTTAAATATTCACAAAGATGAACATTTATATTACTGGGAAGGAGGCCTTTAAAATTGATGGTCTCTCCCATTTTAGGCTGAACCCACGTCAGTGTCCAAAGACTGTATAACAGAATTGTTTGTCCTCACTGCCCTCTTTCTCCTTAAGGATTTGTGTGGAAATTAGGAGTTTGCAGTATTTTCTTTATCCACTTGTTCCTCCTCAGTCTCAAGTATTTCCAAAGGAGTTGCAACATGCTAGTTCAGATTCCAGTCTTTCAAATGTTTACATAGCCCAAAATTTAATGCAAATGAATAATTCCAGTGAGATCAGTTAAACTAGTTCTGTATGCAGAAGTCAGCGTACATACATGTGCATTTCTTGAAGAATCGTATTGGTCAACTTCTCTGAATACAACAGTCCTGCATGTCAAAAAGGTGGAGTTTGCCTTTTTTTTTAATATACAATGGAAAATGACGATACAGTAAAACCTCCAGTTGGGGTTCAGTGTGCTCCAGTAGTTTTGTGGTTGTTTTTCTCTTGCAGACTTAATGATAGCTGAAAGCACATCACTATGAAAGTGGCGCTGAATTATTTGCACTTATCATGGCAATTTTCTGGAAATATTTTTTTTCCAGTTTCTTGCCAGAGATTAGGATCATATGAGGAAAGCAGAGTTATTACTCTGCTTGTCAAATGCGCACAGAAATGCACTTGCCATGATGCAACTGTGAGTCACCTTTTCAGCTTGGCACAGGTGAATAAAGTAAAGCTCAGGGAAAGCAGCATCTGAATGTGTGGGACTACAAAATTCCTTAACTAAGGACCAGTCTTGGCTCACAGGACTCTTAAATCACCTGATGAGTGGGTCAGACTGAGAGGTGATATCTGCCAAAAGGGAGTTTCATGCTTTCCTCGCTTCATCTTCCCCATTGCATTGTCTTTCCCCTCCTGTCGGGTCTTGGCATTTCTTTATAGTGAACCGGTTCACCTCTCAAATGTAGCAAAGAACCCCAAAACAAAAAAACACCCCCTACACCCTCATCTGCGTTATTCTGCTAGTATTTTGTAGTAGATATTGACAGAAATAGAGCTGACTGGAAACTCCTTATTTTGCCAGTGAGGAAATTATCTCAATCCTCATCACAAAATTGCAGCATTTGAACTTGTTCTACCAGGCAATGTACAGATATGATATGAATGAAGGAATAGCTGTCCTTGGGTAATGTTCTACATGAGTGTTTGAGCTAACTTATTTATAATTATTCCAGAAAAATGTCCCACATAGACTTGGCTGTGCCAGTGATAGTTCCTTAGAATAAGAGAAACCAACTCACATTGCTGATTTCAGGCAGGCTTTGCAGGGCTAGGACAAACAGCTGTTTAACCCAAGGTGAACAAGACTTAATTTGGGTATGAGGTTATTAGCTGCTACTGAACCTTGAGGCACCAGGTTTAGTCACTTTTCAGTCAGAATGGTCTGGAAAACCCCAGGCTGTCCCTTGGGTGTTTGAAAAAGTATGACTTCTTACTGCACTTTTAGAGCCTGAAAGCTTTCAGTGCTGAACAGTTTCAGTGAAAGGGAAGTGAACCCCTTTGAGAATCTGAATTACTGGAATCAAACCTAATTATCACACAGAAATAAGAAGTTCAGCCTTGATGTGCCCTTGAGGCCCTGATGTGCAGCAGTCACAATACAAACTTTGTTTTCTTGAGAATCTCAGATTATTGTATTAGTCATCAAGGCTAAGGTCATGGGGAAAGTGAAAAGCTAAACTGGCTCTTTCCCAGTGAAATTTGTGGATTACTCATCTTTTCCTCCTTGTGGCAAGGGAGGAGACTGCATTTGGTTGACAATAGGCTTATGAACCACAAGAGTTTCGTGACGAGTGTCCAGGTGGACAGGTCACAATGCATGAGGAACCATTGTGCACTGCAGTGGCTCTGAGTCGATGTCTCTGCTTTTCCCCCATAGGCAGGTTGACAGATCATCCCACTCATTCTGCATCAGGAGACCATGCAATGAGCTGGCTCACCTTGAGCGGCCTTCCCATTTATAACAGAGCCAGCACAAACCCAGGCAAGCATTTTAAATCTAGGTCAGCTTATTGCTCTGCTTCAATAGCTGACCTGAGGCTGCCTAGGAAAAGCTTTCATGGGTCTTTCCCCTGTGCAGGACTTTCCTGCTGCTTCCCTGGCATCAGTGCAGTAGCCTGTGAGCTTATGGATGTAGAAAGGAGTTGGCCTGCCCTCTGGGATGGCTTATCGTGGTCTGTGCAACCAGGAATCAAGCTCAGCATCAGGGCTGGGGGAAGAATTTCCCCCATGACTTATCGTGAGCCTCTTCTTGCAATTTTAGAAATGTAATGCATCCATCAAAAAAGCAAGATAGCTTTCTGCTGTCTTAATGAGTTACGTCTCACTGAAGAGCCCTACAAGCACTAGTGCACATGAAGGAAGAGTGGAAATGATGCAGGCACAGAACCACCTAGTCCTCGAGAGGGAGGAAAAGCCCCTCACTTTCTAGGAGGAAGCCGTCAGGCTGGTTTAGCAGCCCTTTAGCAAGTTCTTTATGGTGGAGGACACCAGTTATAAAACAGCAAGTGAGAGCACAGAAACAAGGTATTTGATGGTGACTGGGGGAAAAATAGCCACAGTAACAACAGCCTTTTTGGCCTTAAAAATGACCAAGCAACAGAAAGTGTCCCCAGAGGAGAGAGAGTGTTTTGGCTTAGAGTAGATCAGGGAGCAGTTTTGGCAGTGAGTGGGATCACAGTGGATGCCAGAGGATGTGTGTGGAGGAGACTGGGAGGCTCCGTGGGTATTCAGGATCCCTGTCCAGCTCCTGATGAATTCTCTGGCTGGCTGAAGTCAGCCCCTCACATGGGGGCCCTTCAGTTTCTGTGGCATATGTCTCAGCTGATGAACCCTCTCTTGCTAATGTAACACTGTTTGCTTTTGATATTCCAGTTCAGCGTGGAGGTACGAGACAATAGGGAAGGCAAAGAAGCCACACACCCCATTCTTATGGTCTGATAAGGCTAGAGGGAGAGAGATTGCTCCAAGTCCCAGGCAGATCTCTCAGTTTTGGGTCACCAGAGGCCAGCCTAAGGATTGTCATCCACCTATTGTCATCCACCCTCCTTCCAGCATTATTAACATCACACTTGTGACTGCAGTGCGTTAAAAGGAGGCTGGGAAAAACAGGAGGAGACATTCATGCGGATTGTTATAATTGAAATAAGCAAGGAGCTGCATTCACACTTTTTTAATAGGTCATTGTTACCATCTAATTCTCTAAATCTGAACTCACCAGAGTCCTAAGTTGAGCTGTTATAACCCTAATTATTTGGGTCACGTTTTGGGTACCAAAGTTAGTACTCAGGGAACTGGAGAAATGACATTAACTCAGTGCCTCACTGTTCCAGGCAGTTGTTGTGTAAGCACCCCAATGTTACACCGTGTTGGTGCTTGGTGCTGTTTTCATTTTGCCACAGGATCTTCAGAAGTGTAAACTGCCTTGCTAGAAGACATTTCTGGGATGGTGAACAAATGCCTGTTCACCCAAGCTCTTGCTTCAGTTTCCTCTCTCCATGAAGGCTGCGGGACAATCTGTGCTCACAAATGGCATCACCTGCAAACCTCCAGGAGATGTATCACGAGTGCCCAGGAACAAGGACTGTTTAAACCAGACCTGCTGCTGGGAGGCTTGTACTGCTGCCCTAGTTCTTAAGCCTGTATGATGGGGCTCTTTGAGCACAGGGGGCTTCCCCAGGCTGGGGGCTTCAGGGCAGGGCCTGGCATCCAGGTCCAGTCCTACCCCATCCAGGATTAGGGCATCCAGGGCACCGGGGCAGCCCCAGCCCTGGGCATCAACACCTCCCTGGGGTGCGAATGGGTACAGGCCATGGCCAGGACACGGGCACAGCTCAGTGGGTCCCATGGCCAGGCAGGGCTGTGGGGAGCTGGAGACTGGCCCTGCTGTGGTGTGACTGGGGAAGGGGACTGACAGACCTAGGGGGCTGACATGGGGGACCCCCAGCTGCTGCAGTCTTCTTGTTGAGAAATGTGTCATGTTTGGGTTTTTCTGGAACAGTGTCTCCTTGTCTTTGGCACAAGGCTAAGCACAAGTATGTCTTCTAAATCAGTGCTGCTGCTAATTGTTTTGCCTGTAGGTTTTGTACCTTTTGGTGTGTGCTTAGTTTTAGGATGTTTGTAATTCTATGCATGTTGTCCTGTCATTCAATGCAAGCTAAATTAGACAAAACCAAAATTCAACATCAGGTAGATCTGTGTGGCTAGATTTAATGCCAGAAATTTAATGTTAATAATTGCATCTGACCTGCCCTTCAGGATTAGGCATTTAATGAGGCAATGATGAACCTCACAGAAAACTATTTCTGAATGTGCAGATAATAAAAACACGAAAGAAAGTTGCAAAGCTGTTACAGCCAACCAATCACTGAAATATGCTTATACCTGAGTAATTAATGCTGTACAAAAGCAAAGCATCTGCAAATAGGTACAGCTTGCCTGCTTCTCACTGACCATCGACCTTGCTGTTTCAGAAGGGTGTTTGTATCATGACTTTCTGACAACAATAATTGCTTTTTGTGCTCCTTTTTTGTATGGCGCTAATTACTATAATGTGACATGGAAACCTTTGACTTAATTCTGAAGGGGGCTAGTTTGCGCTGTACCCATCAGACTTCTGTCGCATCCCTGCGGTCCTGTAGGTGAAGGTTACTGTGTAGCAGCATTCCCTTAACTGGGCTGATACCTTGAGCTCTGGGGACCCACTTAAAATAAAACTTTCAGCCACTGTTACAGTATTTTAAACTTAGATCTGGTTAAGTTGCAATTGTATGATTTAAGGCAGTTGGTGTTTCTTCTGCTTCATCAGTGTCAGCACCCAGGCATGGCTGCGTAGTGAGTTGTTGGATCAGAGAACTGACCCAGCTGAAAACTCATCTGTTTGTGCCTTTTTTGCTGCTGGTTGAATTTTCAATATGTCATTTCCTTTATCACACAGTCACACCATTTTTAGCATTGCAATGAAGAGGAGACTGGGAACATGAAGATAGAAGTGATGAGAAGGTGTGACTATGAATTTAAGAAGCAGTTAGATTAAAATTGGATTAAACAAATCAAGAAAACCTCTTCATTCGTAGCTGGCATAGATAGATGTGGCTCTCACTGGGAGATAGGCAAACCCGTGCACAGAGCTGTTTGTTCCTAAAGCCAAGCAGACATGCTTGTGTAAGAAACCTCTTGTGAAGGGACTGCATTTTGTACACTGATCTCATGCTGGTCTGAGAAGGGAAGATAATTGAGAATTGCTGCCTCCAAGTATGCAGCTGGAGAGGTGGAGGAGCAGAGTGGTGAGAGCACTCAGTGATATGTTTCTGGTGACTGCTTTCCTAGCAGTGCATGCCTGGTATGTAATTTCCATTGTGTGACCTGCTAAGGACTGCCAGCAGCATTTCAGTTGGCAGGACAGTTGGGCAAAGGGTTAATGAAGCATCAAAACTCATGTTTTAGGCAGCCAAGAGAGGAGTCTTTCTCTGGTGTATCTCTTACGCACTCCGTGTTTTCACTCCAACTCTGAGCACCAGTGTTGGCAAGGGAAACTAGGAGCCTTTTTAGCAACAGAGAAAGAACAGTGGAGTAAATCACAGCGCTGCAAACACAATTATCATGACCATTATCGTCTTGTATGGAAGAATGACTTAACCCTGTGGTCACTGCTAGTTCTGTCTCCCCTTCTGCAGATGTCTGAGTTTTCTGTGATCTCTAATTCAGATGCATATTCTGGTATGTGGGATGGGAGGCAAACCTACTGCCTGGTTTGTCCTTGTGTCTTCTCAATGACTTCTCAATGCTAAATTTGGCAAAATGACAGGAACTCAGATATCTGCCTGCTGAGGATTCACTATAAAGAAGAATAAGATGATGTGAGCCCCCTTGCCTTTGGGTATTGCTTGACAGCGTGTACTCTCATACATCACAGCTATGTGGTCCCTCCAGTCACATAAGGGCTCTTTTCACTGCTCTTGTCCTTCTCCACGAAAAATGTACTAACTTGTTAGACTACTTAACCATGATGCTCACCCACTGTCGTAAATTCTGGTCTGTTTTCCAAACGTCATGTTCTGGCCACCACTGTGTTTTGTAAGGGGAAAAAAAAAAATAGTTAGAAGAATTAGTTGCTGCCCTTAAAGAAGTGCATTTAGCGTAGCCAACACCAGTCTTAATTGCCACTGAGCTCTTATGTAAGAGCATTTAGGATTAGTTGAATAGAAATCATATCTATAGGTGTGCATCTTGCCTTATGACTTCTTAAAACAAGGTGTTAATGTTTTTTATTCAGTGTCAGAAAGCCCAATTGCGCGGTAACTCATGGAATTCAGTTTCAGAGCATCGTGATTTGATGGATTCCCCTCTTTTTGATAAACCTGCTGTGACAAAGAAACTACATTAGAGAGGTGGAACTGCATAACAAAGGATGTGTGATCCAGGAATGATGGCACCATCTCTTTGTAGTTTTATGTGGTGATGCTTTAATGTCTCTTCAGGAGTTGAGGTACTGTGCTAGTAAGCAGTAAGTATTACCTGCTGTGTATAACTGAATCCCCTCCTTGTGGAGGAGCTTGTGGAGGTACCGCAGAAGGACTGTGCTGGGTCCACTGTGTGCTGCAGGTGTCCAATGTGGCAGTTGGTTTTAGCAGCTTAAATTCACACTAGAGCTTCAATGTGACTAATTTTCTGATTTCCATTTTTTGTGCACAGTTCTAGTTCTATTCACAGTGCTTTGTAGGTGCTCAGCAAGACAATCCAGGTGACTTTCTCATGTTTCAGAGGAGCCAGATTCATCTCAGGTGATGAGCAGGATTACATGTGAGCGGAATTTACAGTGTTGAGCATTATTTGGAGATGGGATTAGAAATACTTTAAGAAGAGTTTCCTGATGGTGTGTCAAGAATGTACACTGAGTACATAAACATGAACTTCTCCATCTTCACCTTTTTAGATGAAAACAATACAGCCCTTCAAACAATGTATACTGGGTGATTATTTCACTTCTTGGGTGGCTCAAGTCTTTCATTCAGACATGTAGAATAAGTGATATGGCAAGACTTCCTAATGTTGCTAACAGCATTCACAATTTTGTCAACAAATATCTTTGGAAAGAAGCACGTGAATTAAAAATGTTAGCATATTTCATTTTAAATGACATATTGTGTGAGAAAAACTGATTTTCAGCTGCAGACTGACTGCCTAGAATATTTTTATGCTTTTAAGGTTCTGCTAAGAAACAGGAAATATTTTCATTCGTAATGTAGATTCTGTCATTCTGAGGGTTCAACAGTTTCAGTCTCCCAGATTGTTTTAGTATTTCTGGTGCACTACCTTAGACAACACAAGGTTGCAAAAGTTGTGCCACTGTGCTCTTTCTTACAGGTAAGAAATTACTGCTGACACTCATCTCTGAACTGTCAGGAAACCAACTGATGTATCTGGGTGCAATAATTCAGGTTCAATAAGAATAAATTCAGAGAATTCAGAAGTTTTCTTCTTATGTACAGTAATTTGTTATTAACTATTATTTCAGCATCTACAGGTTTGTTGGTTTGTTTGGGTGTTTTTGCGTCTCAGTTCTGTGAGGCATTGAGAAGCATCAGTACCAAAAAGAAAATAGTAAAAACTGTGATATCTTTGCAGCAAACTCATTCCCCAGGATTTGCAGCTCAGTTATTCAAGATTTATGTAACTACCTAAGGATACTTACTTGAAACTGGTCTCACCAAGGACTCATGGTTTCCTTATTGCTATGTATAAAAAAATGCATCTCTTAAAAAAAATTAAAATAAAAATTTGCTTTTAATATCGGTTCTTTAGAAGTGGGTGCAAGACTTAAATGCACATAAAATTAACATAGTGCCAGGATAGCTTTCCCATCATTCTCACAAGGAGATGATAGCTACACCTCTAATTATCCAAACACAGATCCTCCAGTGGACATCCCTGCTGAATTTTGCTGGCATGACTTTATACATTGCCTGAATTAGGGACAACAGTCCTGGGTGATGCTGCTTAGCCAGGCCATCTGAGCACAGACACATCTAGTTTTGTTGCCCCTGGTTCCCCCCCCCCCCCGAGAAAATAATGTCTAGCAGGGGGACAATATAGACGTCTGGGGACAGGAGCACTCAACTGTGATCTAGGCCCACAGGCTCCATTTGCACCAAAAAAACTTGCAGGGCTTCTATTTAAATCTGTTTAAAAATTGTTTTTGCAGGCAGCACAACTGCCTGATGGATATGTTTGTTCAGTGACATTTTAACCTGCTTCACTAGCACTGGCACTGATGTTCCTGGCAAACTGGTTGAGAGAGAGAAACAACCTTCTGGAAAAAATGAAGCGATAGTTTTTCTTCTTTGTGAGTTCCTGATATCAGCTCTCTGTAAGCTCAGGCAGGAGCTAGGGCTACTAGTAGTAGGCTGAACAGGGTTATGCTGAAGCTCTTGTTGTTACTGCATCATTACCTGTAACATGGAAGTGCACCCTTTGAATTGGCTTTAATTCATTCCTGACTTAGGTAGATCAGTTTAAAATGCCCCCTCTAGTGTGTTGCAGAAGGTGCTCTGCCAAAACCTCCTCCAGCAATCTAGGAAGTTACTGATGCCTCCTTCCCCATTCCATCTCCCAGCTCGAGATGACTGCCCTCACTGCAGTGGGAGCAAAAGAAAAGGTCTGTCAGTGGGGTGGAAACTGTCAAATGTTGGCATAAAGCTACTTTCATCAGCAGTTTTTGCTGAGCAGCCAGCATCCTTCTAGATCAGCTTTGACACAAGTGTTCCTGTAATGGGAATAACCACACTGAGGTTAAAGCTGTGCTCACACTTTTGCTGTGCTCAGACTGGAAGGTGAAGACAGAGAAAAGGAAAAGAAGACCTAGTAGTCCCCACTGGAGGACATGCTGGCTAGCAGATACCTTTACTCTGTTATGGCTCTGTCGTTCTGGAAGATGCCTTCATGAAGTAGTTGCCTGAGTTTCCTTTAATAAGATTTTTTTTGATGTGTAGTTCTTTAATTGACCCTAGTGTTTTTGTTACATGGAGAATTGTTATATACAATGAGTCAGATTAGTAAGGAAAAAAAGTCTGAGATGAGTAAAGAATTGGCTGATGAGAATATGAGAACAATTAGTGCTGAAAGCCAAATGAAGGCTGGAGGGAGGTTACTAGAGAAATCCCTGTTGGTCTTGGGACCAATTTAGTATAATAGACCTGTGGAATAAAAGAACTGCACTAATGAAATATGCTGATGATTCAAGCTTTGGAATTGCAATCAGAAGAAAGGAGGATTAAGACATCCCTTTCTTAAAGGGAAGTAAGGAGCTGGATTATCTTGCAAATCAGACAAATGGAAGTGTTGTGTTATAAGGAACAGAGTGCCTCTCTAAGGAGGTGAGATTAAGAGTTTGGCTGTTTGGTTTAGAAAAACAAAGTCTGATAGGATTTGATTGCTACCTTTCTTAAAAAAAAAAAAAGTAAATCAAAATGCTTAGGACTGTTTCAGTTATAGGGCTGTCTTAGTGTGTATAAACAGATGAGCTGAAGGAGGACACATTTAGACTAGAAATTAGAAAAGTTTCTAAACATCAGAGGAGCAAAATTTTGCAACAGCTTCCCAGTGAGAAAAGTGAAGATGCTTACCTAGCTCTGTCTGTGTGCTTGGGTAATTTACAGAAGGTTTAGTGTGATGTGGATGTTTGCGACAGTAGGAAACTAGGTTTGAGATGCAGAATTCAATATTCTTTTTCCTGGCTGGAAATATGTGGAAAAAACCCCATTGACGTTATCGTAAATTCTGTTCGTAAGCTGCTAAAGCTGCTTACTTCAGAGTGTGATCTTCTCTCTTACTTCTGGTAATTTCATTAGGTTGATGACAAAGCCGATGTTGATTTATCACTGACTTTCAAAATTAACAGCCTGTTGCTCTGAACTGAAAGGTCACACCTCTCTCAGCTGTTGTTGCAGGTTGTCAGCAGAGCTAGTTCAAACACTGTGCCACTGGTATGCAGTGAGTCAGAGTTTTGCAAGTGCTCTTTGCATCCCAAAGGGCCAGGGATTTGCCCAAATTTCTATCAATAATCTTGCACTTACGAGATAGAAGATTGCAGGAAAATGTGCCAGGTGTCTGAGTACTGAGAGCTAAGCCCCTGTGGCCACCTGGGCTCAGTGGGAGGCTGTTGGCACTTGAGATGTGCTGACCTCTCTTCCTGTAGGGCGGAACATCAAAGATGTGGGAATTTCAAGCACAGGCCTTGGATGTAGCAGTGTTCTGCCAGTTGCCATGACAGTAGAAAACAGCCAGTTAAAATAACATGGATTAGGTTGGAGAGTATTTAGATTGGGCAAATATGTTTGTACTGATTTCCAGGACTGCTCACCAGAGAAATTGAAAGTTCCTGTGTCTACCTGTGAGCACAGCGGCTCAAAGAGTGGATAACAGAGCTTTGCTTATTTAGGAGCAAATTCTGTTCGTCTTGGCTTTGTTCCTGAATTGATTTTTTGTAATTTATTGACATAATAATGTGAGCCCTCTAGCTGTAGCTGGAACTGTATCTCTGGTGAGTTTACTATGCAGCCCTTATCTGGCCTCCAATTCTATATCTATAGGTCTCTTGTATAGGGGAAAAATGTCTACTAGGCTGGTCTAAGGGGGGGTTTTTCAAGGTTTTCCAGTCTTTTGAGTAGAAGATGTGCTCTGATAGTGTTCTCATCCTAAGGATGATCCCCTTGGCTTTCCATTTTTATTATCACTTCCCCATACCTCACACAGATAATTGCAGAAGATTTTGCTTGGGCCTCCAACAGTGCACTCTCACCTGTACCAAACAGTACAGGTGTGCACATGTGCATGTGTGCTGGCCACAATGTTTAAGAGAGCTTTTGGTCAGAGAAATCTTTTATGTTGGAATTAAAATATCCCTGAAGATGTATGCAATTCTGTTGCAGCTCTTGATGGAGGTGAAGCCTGCTTTTTCCTCCTACCCATCCAGTGTAGTAGGTAGACTTCGAACAAGGCAGGCTGCTTGATAGCTGAGTGACAGCTATCCAGGGAGGTGGCATGACAGCCTGTTATTTCTCTGAAATTTCTATTCAGTGGATATGTCACATTTCCAGCCTTTCACTCCATTTTAAAATGGAAAAAACACAGAAATACAGGTTTTTTTCTTGAGATGGATGCTCATAATACATGCACACCTCTAATTCTTGAGATTTTTCTAAGGAATATAACATGAAAATTAAAGTATTGTATTTGAAAAGATTTTGTTGACTGAAAAAAATGAAACATTCTGACCACTTAATGAGCTCTGTTGCTTACTACCTAAGTAGTTCCATATCTGTATTCACCTGAATCATGCTGTTGAAACTATATAAAGTAATGCACTTTAAACAATCGTAGATGAAATTAAATACCTTTCAAGTGGTGTAAATAAATGGAGAGTTATTTTTCTTTTTTATAATTGTTCTGGGACGCTAAACTAATGAACCATCTGTAAATTATGTTTTCAAATTAAAATTGTGCTTAGAATGAGAAGATGAGCACATTGAGTAATTTGTAATTTTTGTTTAAAACCTGTATTTAGAATTGTTTGAGAGGGTGTTTTAAAACCCTCCAGTCATTTTCTGTTTAAGCCAACTGACTGATCACTGTAGTAGTTCAGTTCCCCATGTATTTCTGGTTACCTGCAGTGGAGGGCAAGGCCCAGCTCTGACTTTGCTATTTATGCTCAAGGTCATTTTGCCTCTGGGTTTCTTTACATGCATGGTGTTTCCTGCCTGGGTATTTTGTCAGGGCAAGTGTTGTGTGATTTTCTACAGCTCTTTTAAGTGTCTCACAGCCTGAAATGAACTGCCACGTAATTGCATAGCACCGGATGCAGTTAAATCCAGTGTTTTCCTTAAGCCTTGGTCTCAATGACATGGTTCTCGGTAAATGCAGATAAACTCCATCTATCTTTTTTATATATATTATTATTTATATATTATATTTATATTATATATATAAATAATTTATATATTTTATATTTTTTTTTTCCTGGTGGCTTCACATACTGGTGAATTTACATTTTTTCTTTTTTTTTTTTTCTTTTTTTTTTTTTTCTTTTCCACTCCAAAACTTGCTGGGCAGGCCTACATAGACACAGTAGACCTGATACTTTCAGGAAATGTGGGATCCATTGCATCTGCTCTAAGCAGGGAGTATATGTGTATACCCAGAAAGTCCTGGCTTGTGCAATAACAGTTTTGTCTTGGTACAAGTGGACTCATTTTGGGTAAGACCCTGGTTTGCAATGGGATGTTCTTGGAAATGATTAAACTTCCTGGGACACTTCACCGCCTGGTAGTTACTGGACAAGTTACATTACCAAGGTAAAACCAAATGGCGTATCCAGTCTGTTGTGAAAGCAGTGCCAGTCAGGCTTCTCATGCCTTCCAGCTGCATAATTACCTTTACTATTGCCTCTTCCTCTGGGCTGTAAAGGAATCATGTTCTTACTCATCGGTATCTCTGACACGTTAAGTAAACGAAACAGCGGTGAAGTGTGCACAGTGGGCATACCATAGCTTAGAAGCATCTACCTTCAGTACTTTTAGGTCATCACTGACATCACTGCTGGTGTGGGGTGATTTTGCGCATCTACACAGATGATGTAGCAACCCTAGTGATTAGTAGGCTGTTAGCAAAGAAGGATTTTGCTCAAAGTGCTTCGCTGAGCACTGACATAAGTGCATTTCTGTTCTAAGGGAAGAAAGGAAGAACCTGATGAGGCACACTGAACTTTGCTGTGCAACCTTAATAACCATTTTATAACTAGCAGCTTTATTAAGTTGCCCTGAATTTCTTTGGTTTTTCTCTGTAGCTTTTAAGCCCTTTTGATAACCGAAGTTGCTGATGGTTCTCCTCTAATAACTAACGGGATTTGGCTGTAGAAATATACTTACTTGCTGTGGGAGAAGCAGAGATATTCTGTTGCAACAGAACAGGTCCTGGGCAGGACCTAGTACATGGGTCCTGCTCAGCAATGCTCAGTGCTGCTAGTATATGAATGATTAATCAGTGCTTAATAAAAAACTAGCAAAGACCATGCATGATACAAAAGAGCCCTAAAGTTGTTGTTACAGTTTTACAAAGCAGCAATAAGTGTGATGTTTATTCTGCATGCACTTAGGTACCTGAAAGGTGAGCACAGCTGTCACCTTTCCTACTCTGACAGCTATAGGTTCAAGACAAAGGAAAAGTTTCTGCTTGAAGCGGAGGGAGACTTAAAGAAGGATGACAAAGGCTATGGAGATCCATAGTTGGTTTTGTGTGAGGAGAAACAAAGTATTAGACCATACATCAGGTCCGTTCTAGGCAGTATGGAGGATGCAAACTCTTGATGCTCTGTTTGTGTCAGCACAGTGGTGTGCAATCCTTAGGTCAGTCAAGCTCAAGCCTTAGTTATACATTTCACCTTAGGTTTCTCATTGTTCACCTTTCTGACAGATCAGCCTTCATTTCCAAACTGTAAATGTAGTTGCACTCTTTTCCTATTTTTTGTATTCAGTGCTGTTGTTCAGTTCCTGTTATGTTTGCAGAGGTTGCTGTTGTGTATACGAGGGTACACAACTGGATTTACTCAGAGCACATGAGCCTGGCTTTACTGCTGGCAGCACAGGTAGTGGTGCATTAATGGACCCTGTGGCATTTCTCCAGTTGCTGTTATATCTGAAACATGGCATTAAATGCATTCTTTTTCCTCAAAAGGATTAGGTTCCCTTGCATCTGGAGGGCTTATTTGTAACGCATAAAACAAAAAAAAAAAAAACCCTTTCCTCTTGCTTATAAACCAGCCACACATTTACTTCATATCTGCATGATATTAACACATGGATCATACAGAACAAAATCAAGGCCATAATATAGCAAATGGTGCAACGTTTCAGAAACAGAATTTAGCTAATGTAGCAGAGAGCTCTATGGGAGGCAAAAGTAGGTTTTTTTAAAAACAAAACCAATTTCACACACTTTCATCCACTCTCTTGTACCCATGTACACAAAAAGACCCCAAGACCATCTCTCCGAGTGGTTTGCCTGGCATTCAATCACATCTGGCCAGGATTAAAAACATTAAGGGATGCAGGTGAGTGCTCATCACCTCTCTTGGGTCCTTTACATTTGCGACCATTCTCTGCTTTTGGATGTGATCTTTGTACCTTGTAGGAGCTGACAGGGATTGGGAGCTTTTGTCTTTCCATCCTACCCCATCTCCATGAGTCATCAGTAACACTACTGATTTACTCAGTCTTTTGTCTTCTTGCGTGGGTGTCTTATGTCTCCAACTCTGGTCTTCACATCTTACCACCTCAGCAGCCCACCCTTATGAACTGAAGAGCAATATTTTCTTGATAATGTTAGGCTGAAAGGGTAGGCAAAATCATCAAAAAAGTGACTTAGATAGTAAAAGTTCAGTGACTTAATTACTCCTTATTTATAATTATGTATTCATTTTAATAGACCCAACAATACTGATTATATAGCTAGCAGGAACACCACACACACCAGCTCTGCTGGAAGAGCAGTCCTTGTGTTATTTCCTAGCCCACTTTTCTGAAAAATCATCTAGATTATCCAAAGAAGTTCTGGGGGCACAGGGAGATGTTCTTAATGATAATAGTTATAATAATAAAAGCTCCTTTATACACTTCCATCAGCCCTTGTTTTTCCTGAGATTTGCTTGTAGAACTTGGTCAGACAAAAGCTTAGGATTAAGTTAGTTTAAATCATGAGCATGAATTGGAAAGTCCTTGGCTAAGCAAGTGAGCCCACAGGCCTGAAGGGGCTGCCACCTGCTGGAGAAGGGCTGTGAAAGAGCACTTAGGAGGGTAACCTCTTAGGAGAGTAACTTCTTCCTCCAGAGCAGCCCCAGTCCACAGAGTCCTCCTGAAACCCACTCACTGTTTTATGCCTTGTCTCCGCTTGATCTGTTTTTACTAGACTATACTGATTTAGAAAGAGTGTTTTGACACATCTGGTATAAATGCATTAACCTCTAACTTCAAGAAATAACCACAGCTATCCAGAAACTGGCCTCAGGCAGTGTCTATCCGTCCAATTATAATGTAAAGCACTTGCATGTCTGTACACTATATCAGCGTCTTGAGTAGTTCTTTTTCTAAGCATTGAGTGCACAGTGGTTTTGGGGGAGTTATGACTATGCTATCACTATGGAAATGTCAGACTGATGCACTATCTGAAACATTTAGAAAGCAAAGAACTATTTTAATTTGCTAGTGATAAATCCATCACTTTTCTTGAAGAGAGTCATATCTTCTGTGAAAGTGCAAGTGCTTGTTCCTGTGACCTCTTTCTCCTCAGCATCCTCATTCCATCTTCTCCTGCCTGCCTGTCTTCTATTCCTGCACTCTCTGATCACTGGATCCTGTGAGTAGCTGTTTTTGTTTGGGGGCCAGCTCCCTCTGTAAGCCCAAAGAGGGGATTGTCAGAAACCTCATTTGGACTTCCCACGGGAAAACAAATTGCTGAGGCTGCTCCCAGACTAGCTCGCAGCTGTATTTGTTAGTGTATAACTTTTTTATTTTTGGAAGAGCAATACACAGCAAAAAAATGGTCAACCTTAAACTTGCATAATATCTTTCAGAACTATGGTTGCACTCTGATCTTTTGAGAAATCTACTGTACATGCGTTTACTTTGTGCAGGCTCTTTCATTTCTATGCATGGGAGCATGGCACACGGATGTCATTGAGATCCAGTCCACACCCCAGCTGTGTACCTCTGCCCCTGCTCCTCAAGTCCATAGTCTCTGAGCAGGAAGAACAGTGGCATTATTTGCAAGTTCTGAAATGTTTTATTCTCTGTGTTGCTCACTGGCTAAGCATACATCAAGGTAGCCTTTTCTAAAGACTGGAAAAATCTGTGTGCCTGCTGACTGTTCCTAGTGGGCTTAATTCAGTTTGCATGTTTGTGTAATTAGTGTGAATTTGGAAACCCTTGAAGGAGAGCTGATGGAACAAGAAAGCTACGTGAAGAACTGATGTGCAAAACCCACGGCTCTGGAAGTGTTTTTTCACTGTACCTTTAAGCACTTCTTGTTTGGGTACATGGCTGTGTCCAGATTATCTTTCTGCTTAATAGCTCTCTTTTCTCTGTTTTGTGCACACTGATGATGATTTCATAGTGATTACTTCTTGCTTACATTAAGCTCTAGGTATCTCCTTCCTGCCATTGCATCCATTGACATAGCACAGTGACTGGGACGCATGCTGTGCCCTATCAGACACATTTGGCAAGGCTCATCTCTCAGTTTTATGGAAAGAGACGTTGGAGGATACTGTCCTTGCAGTGACTATGCCGTCCCAGAAGATGGAGTGGCAGTGAAATATGACTTGCGAAGAAAAAAGCCTGGCATTTTGGATCCTATGTTTAATTTGGCAGTTAGCAAAAGCACCCATTAGCTTGGAAACAGAACAAATGTGCTATGATAATTAGCGAGAAGCAAAGAATACGGGGCCCCTGAATACCATTTTAATTAAAGTCATTTTTCAGATAAGAACAGCATTTTAAATGCATGCCATCTTGGCAGCCCTGAGAGGAATATTAGAGGCAATATGAACTAGAAACTCTGACAATCACCTTTGAAGAAAGAATAGCTCAAATTGGTGGGCACAGCCAGATATGCCCTTCCCAGATCCATGTGGAGCTGTAACAAAGTTACTGCCCTTCTCACTGAAGTCACTGATTTCTCTGCTGAGTAATTGAAGACGTGAGCACTTACGCTTCACTGTGATTAAATGGGTTTGTTTAAATCCCCCAGCTGAGGGGACTCTGATTTCCCACTGAGGTGAGATAGCTAACAGCTGTGGCCAGTAGATTTTAAACATCTCTCACGTGATTGCTTATAATTGCTTAGTTATAGTTTGAGTCAATTAAAATATATACTTCTGCTTAAACTGTCATTAACTCACGTTGGAGTTGGGGCTGCTGCCTTCTAAATCAGCTTCTTTAAATAATGAAAAAATTACATTCTTTTTGTTCTCAAACACTGCTAAATCCATTTCCATGAATTGCAATATTGTACAATAAGTCAGAGCAAAAAAGTGCTAAAACACGGAAAATACTGGCACCCAGATCCAAGATCCTAGGGCAGCTTATCTTTCATTTGTTTCATCAAAAATTGGCGAGTGTTTGAAAGAAAATATTTATCTTTGTTGTTTGTGAGAGGCCCCCTTGTCTGCTTCTCCGGACTTTTTCTTCATTGTTGCTGTCAGTCATCAAGGCTGTCGCTTTACAAGCCTTTGCTGGCTGACTAGTTGCTGGGGTTCTTTCATTCCTCCTGTTCAGGGGCCCCTGATTCTGGAGCCTCCAGCTTTGAAGCATCAGTGCTAGCAGGAAGCCTAAATTTCCACAAAATCAATTTTGTGATGTCTTTGTCCAAGGACACCCTGACAGCTCAGAGGCTTCTCTGCTCATTTGCTGCTTACTGACCTGCCCTAAACCTAGATGTTTGGTTTGTCACCATTGGTAAAATAAATCCACGTGTTTATCCAATGCAATCTAGTTATACTTCAATAATAATTTCTGCTTTTCCAGTGTCCTTAGGAATTGAACTGTGAGAAAACCCCATAAACATATGAAAGCTGTCATTTGTGTACAAACACACAGAAACTTCATATCCATTGCCTTTGTTAGCTGAAGTTTTAAGTTGAGCACTTATGCTCCTTGAAGAATGTGTCATTATATAAGTACATATATGTGAATGTACATATATAATTGTGTGTATAAACCCAGCCTTTTGACTTGGAGCATACTTTAAGATGACGCCACCTACGAAGGTTTTAAAACCGCATAAGCCATAACATTCAACCCTTTTGTAATCGTGAATTCAAGTCACATCACAGAAATGCTGTTAGCTCATGGTTGCTGATAAGTCCTGCATGAATCACTGCTGTCAGCAGCAGAGCAGTCCCAGTTGAGGACATTTTGTTTCTGCTGGCTTCATGGCAGAGGCAGATGTGGCGGCCGGCAGTAAGGAAGAGCAACTGAGGACCACAGTGGCTTTCTCTGGGACTAGACAAAGCCTGTGATGGGAGGAGAAGAGACCACGTTAAGAAGGATTAAGTTAGTAAGGCAAAGAGTGGTACATGAAACACAAGGACATGTTTAGGTCAGTATTTTGCCTCTGTGATAAAAATAGGGAGGGTGAAGGTTGCCGCAGAGCTGGACACGCCCTGAACGTAGTAGATACATTACGGGGCTGCATTCCACAATACATATCTTTGAAGTAATGCATGTTAAACTCGACAGCAATAGAGAGAAAATTACAATTTACTGGGGATTTAACAGATGTGATACTTGTTAATATGCAATAAGCAAGTTGGATGATGCAACAAATACAGATCTATGGAAAATTGAGTAAATCACTGTAACTGTTAATGAGTTTCCGAGGAATCTCCTCTATGCCTGGTAAGAACCATTCTTTTATTAGTTTGGGACCATCAGAACAGTTTATCTGCCCTGTGGGGGTTATTAACATATGCCAAGAACATCAAGATAATATCAGGAACACAGAATGAGAAATAATAATTTAGGGACTGAAATGTAATGGCCTCAGGGGAAAATGTGGACTGGTGACTGGATAGAGTGGTAAACCAAATATTACAGGGGGGGTTCTTTCCAACTATGCCACAAACGGCTTTGTGGCCAAGAACTCCATTTAACTTCCCTGTGCATGAGTCTATTATGAAAGTATTCATGTTTGAATACTTCAGCTATCTTCAACATGTGTCAAATCTTTGTCAGTGAATGGCTTTGGGGTATTACAGTGTAAGATACTGAAGATGTGCAACGTTTATCACAATATCATAGCCACAAATACCTCTGTACACAGAAAGCTAACATAAGGTCGACCCTGTTTCCTGGGTGAAGCAGTGCTTTGTTGCCTTTCTTTCATTCAGAAAGATTTTTCCTTACCAAAAGAGTGCTTTTATGAAATGAATATTTATTAGTATCTTAAATTATATTTATTCATTCCACCAACCTTGTAGTAAAACGGGGATCTGAAAGAAAACATGTCTGTATTGCTTCAGTCTGTGTCATTCCCTTGGACTACAGGATTTTTGCAACACGTAATACCCCGACTATGTGCACACCAAATATCTTTCTTGAGCTCTTAATGTGTTGCTTTAGTATAGTAACCGTGTGGAGGATCAAAACAAAGGGATTACAGAAAAAGAGGGATTTTAAGGTTGTTGTCGTATATATTCACACATTTATATAAAGCCTGCATTACTGCTAAATTCTTGTAGCTATTTTTACAGATAAATCATGGGCTATATGTAAGCAAGTTGACTGATAATACTTCTAGCAAGAACAACAAAGTGAATATAACTACGATTTTAACAACAGCGGATTGACATGCATTAGTTTCCTTTATACTATAGCAAAAAAACATGGCCTCTGTGAAGAGCAGTTAAGAAAAAAAAGTAATTTGAATACATAGACATAATAAAAAAGACTAATCTCTTCACATTGGAAAGAAATTTTTAGAAGTGACAATGGTGACATTTAGTGGAAGGACATAGTGTGATCATAAACATAGTGGTTGAAACAGGCTGACATGGTTGTAACTAAACTTGGGTTTGAAAACTTCTTGGGTTTGCAATTAGCTGTGAAAAAAGCACAATGAAGGAAAGGAAATCATGTCTGGGCTTTCTTCTGTAGATGGGTATCTGGGTTTTCTTTCTATGCATGAAGGAGTCGAGAAGAGACAGTTCATCATTTCTCTGTCTTCTCATTCAAAGTTTGTCCCATTATAACTATGTAATTTAAGAGCTAACAAAAAAGATACTAAACATTGCATAAGATAAGATACCAAGAATTGCTTAACCAGTTCAGAAATTAAAGATTTAAGTTGTACATTTTTCATTCAGTTTTGGAAGCTACTACAAAAGAAGAATTTAAAATGTCTGACATCTGTCCCACAGAAAATGTGGGAGCAAACTCCATTTATGCCACCACAGTGACATGAAAAATAACCCAGTGTTTCAATAAGAGGTCATGACAGTGTGGAACTGTTGTCACAGAGGCCAGATAAAGTTTTGAGCAGAATTTAGAATGCCCACTGACTTCACTTGTTTGCAAGCTGAGTACTGATTTACAATCTGTCTCATGAGAAAATACAACAGACCACCAAACTGACTAATAAGCTGAAAAATGAAAAAGTATTTATTGTATATATGTGCTGTTTACATTTCCAGTTTTGTTATTGTCTGACATTGTTAGAGTGTTGCTATTTCTGTCCTGATTTTTTGGGATATGCTCTTAATACCTATATGACAGAGACCAGCTGAGTATATATGGATGGATACCTGATAGAAATTAAGGGCTGGAGCATCTTTATTCGAGAATCTGTTTCCTCTACAATTCTGAAAGGGGTTTTTGCCAATCTTTTTAAGTCAGAAATTCAAATCCTTTGGTGAGGGACATCCTGTTAGCTAAATGGATTGTAGGGTTGGTGGAAGTTAAGATGATTTCATGGTTGTTGTTTCCTTTCCTGGTTCCTTACAGTGTCCACCTGCTGCTGAAAACCAGCTTTTAGTTTCTGAATTACAATTTTACTATTCTGTACTCTACTAGGGCAGTTTGGAGATGTAATTTAATATAATGAATCACAAGCTCAGTTTCATTACATTAAGATCAGGTGAAAATAGCCATCAATTATGCCAAGGGATTTTGTCCCACTCATCTCCCCAGCTCCCCAGCTAATTTCCTTGTTTCAGTCAGGCGAAGTCACCTTATGCCAAAGATCTGGAAGCAACATTGGGCACGACTAATTCCTGCATTCTCTTCCTAATAGGCCTGCTTGGTGCTTATGCTTAAAATAAATTTGCAGATGTTAGCTGAGCTGTGCAGCGCTCTGTTGCATCTGTTTAATAATACCTGCAGGGCGAAGGCTCAAGCAGCCTGCCAGAGCTACAGGTCCCTCCAAAGGATCAGCTCCTGCTTCAACAGAGCTGTTAATCTCTTGACAGTAGTGTGGTCCTGCTCACTATCAAAGAGAGGATCCCAGTGCTTTGTTGCAGGTGGGCCCAGAGGAGAGGAGGTGTTAGTATACTGTTGGAGTGAGTGTAGTGAAAACAGTGAATTGGGAACATTATGGAATGCATCTTGGACTGGCAGGCATTTTGTTTTCATTACACATTTCAGAAGCACAAATTAGTAACTGTTATTTTTTTGCACTGCTTAAGAGGGAAATGATACAGCTTTTCTCTGCAATTATAAGTCTCCAAGTGTGGCCTAGGTTACACAAGCTAAATGGCCTTTTTAAGGACTACGTCCTTGAGAATGTACTTGCAGTGCTGTTGTTGATTTATACTCTTGTGTTTGTTCTGTTTTACAAATGCAAATATTTTCTCAGGTATTTAAAAGCCACATCCCTGTTTTATGTAAAATATATCCATCTCTTATATTTCTAGTTATACAGAATAAATCCTTTAAAAAAATTTGATTGAGAAGCAAACAATAAATGAATCACATATTCAGTAATAAATCCAGCAAAGAGCCACTTAGTGGAATGAATACATCCATAATAATTTTATGGATCATTGCTGCATCAAACCCCTCACTGGTACTCTGCATCTCTTCTCTCCAGCTTCCTGCAAAATTTAATAAAATATCAGTAGACTTGACCTAATCCCCATGGGTTTTTTGTGTTTGGAAAATGGCACTGGCAAAATTAATGGACATCAAGAATATGTTCATGAGCATATGTGAGTTTGATCTCAAGCCCCAGAATTGTCCTGGTTTTTGGAAGATGCTTATCATAATATAGGTTCCTGAGCGGGTCATGCAGTACCATAGATCTTCCCAGCACGCTGAGTGGTTTTAGTGCAAACAAGTGCCATGTTGTCTGGATGCAATGGTGAAGAAGGTGTTCAAGCCACATAACAGACTGCTGCGGATGCTTTTCAGTTTCTGCAATGAAGACAAATAGGCCGAATCAATGTAACATATTGTAGGGAGAGGACTGGTATGTTGCTCTGAAAATAAGATCTGTAGCTTTTAAGTATAAATTATTCTGTGCAATGTGAATTGCACGTGCCAGGTCTTATTTAAAAAGCACAGACTGAAAGGAAGGGAGGAAATTAGAATGTCCTCATTCATTTGAAGTCTGAACAATTTAAATATGTATTATTGATTTGCTACAGAAACATTGGAATATCCAGCAAATGGTTTTATTTGATTTTAGCTGGAAATACTGATATTTGCCCCATTGACTGATTGTTTAATGTGTGCATAAGTCTAAGCCAGTGATATAAATATAAAATAATAACAAACTCATAAAATCCATCCAGGGAAACATGTTCTAGTTTTACTTTCTGATAATACATGTAAGAAATGAATGAGTTTACTAACCAAACATTTAATATTAGCTTACAAAAAAGCCAAATGCATCATTTTTACTGGGAAAAAAAAAAAATACACAACTCTAATTATCTTTCCCTTTAACTCCTCTGACTGTACATGCTGTCTCCAGATTGCCTAGGAAGTGGGATGCAGAGATGCTGCTGCCCATGTTGCCTCCATGTGCTGCTTGGGTTTGGCACTTCAGGATAAGACTGGGCTGCTTTGGAGATGCAAGCTAGGACTTCCACACTGTGCCGCTGCATCATACAAATGTCCCTGCTTGGATCTGCACTGGTTTGGATATGAACACTGCCCTGTGTGGCTTTGTGTGGCACATAGTGAAGCATACACTCTCTCTGTCTTACTTTCTAGTCATCCCTTCCCCTGGGGCCATGCCTGGAGCCAGCCTGGCCATGCGGCAGAGTGGGGCATGGCAGTTTGGAGTGCATGGGGGCAATCCTTGTTGCCTCCATCTCCTACCCCTTCCCTGCTCCATGACTCCTGTGAACATTGAACCAGCTGCACCAGTGCCCCTGTTCCACTGGGTGCCCAGTGTCTGCAGCGAGGCTGGGTGCAGCAGGTGACATGATGATGTATTTTCCCCCTGCTCTCAGCTTTTGCAGTGCTGAGCCTTGCTCTGTGTGCACTGTGCATGCTGCCATAGGTGTGGGGCTGGTGAAGGAGGGGAAAACATCAGCGGGGAGGAGCCGTTGCCACCATCTTGTCCTTTTTCTTGTGCTGTTTTTGCTTTGTATAATAGGAAGGGAGCTTGTGGCATGCGAGTGGCTGCCAGGATACTTGACCTTCTCTCAGTCTGCCAGCCAAAAACCTCTGCTATGCTCAGTGCCTTGTCAGACATGGTGCTTCAGGCCTCTTGTGGCAGGGATGTTGTGTGACTACGTGTTTGGAGAGGTCCTCATCTTGACTACATCTCTGGTGTGATGCTGACATCCCACCCATTGCCAGGGATTTACCAAGGGAGCTGAAGAGGAGTGACAGATTTGGGGTGGCACAGTCCAGCAGCACTGCTGCACCCACCATGGCAGCTCCCTCCTCTGTGCCCTGACCGGGATCTGTCTGTCTTCAGCACAGAGAAACACCCATGTCAGTGTGCTACATTTCTTTTTACCCAGTTTAACGAGCTCATGACTCCTAACAGAGATGCTGCTGTTGTAATAGGTACTTTCTGTGGTGGCACGTGTAGCTTTTGGTACCACATAGATATGAACAGTTCTGCATATTGCAGTATCAGACACATTGCTTTCTCCTCTTTCTCCTCAAAAACCCAAGAAGCACTTCAGTAATTCTTATATAAAAAGCAGACACCTACAGATACCTACAGTTGGTAGGTCATGACTCTAAATTAACTCCGTGGTAAGAGGTGATTGTTCTGAGAAGGGATCTCATGGAGGCAGATAGGGCTGGCTCCTTTAGAAACCCTGTCAGCACCGCAGCACTGCAACTCGGTGCCAGCACCAACTGATAAACACATCAGCTTCTGTCAGGGGAGTGAGAAGGGGGATATGGTTTGAACCATGGACTAGTTTTAACAAAAATGCATCTTTTTTTCTTACTCCTACTCTTTGTACTCTTTGTAGTCTTTGTTCCATGGTATTGTCATTATATGGAATGGGATTTTTGACCTATTAAGTGATACACTTGCCGTGTCTATATTCAGTTGAAAGGCACAAATTAAGTGGCTGTGACCACAACTTCTGTGCAGCTGAGGCCAACTGCGGCATAGCCAGGAGTCTCTAGTAACTGCGGTGAAAGAACAAAATTTAGCAAAACATTTTAGAGCATTAGCAGAAATCTGCAGTTAGAGTACAGCATTCTGCCAGTCAGACTCTTGAAAAATCAATAGCAAGGCACACACTCATTTTTTTAAAGAGAAGGTTACCATTTTCTTACAGCAACAAAATTAGCATTAAGAGCTGGCTTCACGCAGACATTTATATGCTGGCATGAGTCATGAACTTGAAAAGGAGTCTGCCTAGGTAATTAATTTTCTCTGTGTTATTGCAGATCTTGGTATTTGCTCATGCATTTTCTTAAAGGATATGTTTAAAATGTATTTTAACCATAAAACCTTGGGTTGAATTTAATTTTAATAGTACTCTTCAGCATGACCTCCAATAAAGGGGACTTATGACAGTCTTGTGCTTTAAGTATTTGCCTGGCATTGAGTGGCTCTCCCACAGAAGACTGACCCGTGTGTGTGATCTTTTACAAGTTGTTCCCTGCTTCAGCTGCTTTCATGTTTAAAATGGGGCTAATTAAATTCATTGTAGAAATGTCTCAGGAGTTGAAAATCTATGTAAAGAATCTTGATTTTATGATGGCAGAGCTTCCCTGAGCAGTGATCTGAGGTGTCGCAAGTCACAAAGCTGTGATCTTGCAGGGACAGTGAAAATGCCATTATACACGTGCGAGCTGAGTCATTTACCTTATTCTTCTAGGGCTGTGGCAGTGAGAATAACAAGCACAGGCTGGTACCAGCACTAACTCTCATAGCAACCACCTATTTGCTTCAGACTGACGTCCCTAAGGAAAACTCAGCTAGGGACACTCCTTAAAGTGCTGGGAGATGCCCTGAACCTAAACCAGCACTGCAAAGCCCATTTTTCTCCACATCGTTATTGCTTCCCTTGCTGATATTGTTCTGTTGATGTGAAGAGGTTCTAAATACGGGGCAGAATTTATTGGATCTCACAGGTACAATCTCATCAGGTGGCATCCAGTTGATACTGAAGGTCACCTGAACGCTGCCGATACATACACACGGTCTGTGCACGTGAGGCAAATGAGAAGTTAGTCTACATCCCTGCAAACCTCTCTTTTTGCTCTGTGTTTTGATGTGGTCTAGATACCCATCTAATTGCACTGGTGCAAAGCTTCTGAAGGCTTTCAGTGGCACTGCTATATTAGTACGGGTGCAAAACAGCACCCACAAATAGGCAGCAAATTCAGAAATGTCCTCTGTGCTGCTGTCGCTGAGGTACTTACCATGTTAAGCCTCAAGAGTACAATACTGAATTTTGGGAATATTAGAAGCATGCTAGATATAGAATCATAGAATCATAGAAGAGTTCAGGTATTTGGAAAGGACCTTCAAAGATCATCTAGTCCAGCTCCCTTGAAATGAGCAGGAACGTTTTCAACTAGATCAGGTTACTCAGAACCACATCTAGCCCGGCCTTGGATGTCTCCAGGAGTGGTGCATCCACCTCCTCTCTGGGCAGCCTGTTCCAGTATTTTACCACAATCACTGTAAAAAATTTCTTCTTCACATCCAGCTTGAATTTCAGCTGTTTTAGTTTAAAGTTTCAGTTTTCAGGGTTTCAGTTTAAGTTTGGTTTTTTGTTTAAATATGTAGATTCTTGTGTAAACTACAGTGCCACTGAATAGAACTAAACTCACATCTACATTAAAAATACTTCTATTAGCAAATCCATCCTTACAAAAATACGTGCTTTAGGTCCTAAGAGTTGCTGGCTTAGGGAAATAATTTTTATTAAATGTATTTCTTTAATGCTTGGATGACATACTTAGGACACCAAGTACTTACCTCTTGGGGAAAAAAAAAAGTTATTTTTTTGTAACTTACTGAACTCTTGATTAATCAACTGGTTGCTATCCATAGATAAATGTATTCTAAAACAATGATTAATGTGATTTACAAGTGTTACTCTGAAAGTCAGTTTGGAACAGCTTGAATCCCTAATGTGATAAGAAACTGCAGTCAGTTGCATGGTAATGTAATTGGGTTTTTTAGATTTGTGCTGTATAACTTTTCTGGAGCTTGCTTTCCTTCAGGAAAAAGGAGGTAGTTTCTGTCTGATACTGCTCTGGCAACAAGAAGACATTAAACTAATCAAATCCTTTGGTTTTTGTTGGATTTGTTAATGCCAATCCTCATTTTACACAAGGAAAGAAAAGGGTTTGTTTTGGGAGAGATTTCTGGAAAAATCTAAGAGAGGTAACAAAAGTCAGCAGTACTTATGTTTCTGTATGGGGCACGCGCTTCTCCAGCCTGCACTGGGATGGTACTAGAGTAGACCCATTCCATTTAACCGTGTGTTGTGCACATCAAAGGCACAGGTGTTCCCTAGCTCCCTGACTTCGCAGATGGGTACACTGAAGCATTATAAGCAAATTTGCTTTCCAGACCCGTATGCTTCTGAAGGAAGCCATGGGAAAAGGCCTCTGGCTCAGGGGCTTGGATTGTTAAGGAACACCATCTTGGGAGCAATATGCTCACAAAAAGACCTGGAAAAAAACTATCGCAGACAATATATGGCTCAGATGCCAAAGTATGCAGCAAAACAAAGTTAAATAAACTTTGTAATCTGTTTCTATTGCGGATCTATAGCTGCTCAGTATGTGTCATGATTTTGTCCTTCTCCTTGGGTTTATTTTTTTCTATTTTGAGAAATGGGGTTTTTTCTTCACCTTCAACATAACAGATATGAAAAGAGAAGTCCTTAGTGTTCCTTACTTTCCTGGGTATTTAGTTGTTGAAGAAGGGCAGATTTGAGAAACCATCTGATCAGTCTTCCTGTACAAAAGTCAGACTTCTGTCAGGCCTCATCTGTAGTTACTGTCCTTCTCAGAGGCTTAGCATAAGAATACGGTCTCTTTTCCCTCTGTATTAGCTTAGATACCTGATAGATATGAACATTCAGGAAAAGAGCAGGATGATTAAATGTTCCCAGTACCTTGTTGCCAGTGAATTGCCTTTGATGATGTTCATCTCTGTATTCCACCAGATACTCCACTGGGGAAAGTCTGTGTGGTCGCTAGCTGCAAAGGCTTAATGCTGAACCTGCTTGCAATTGCAAGTCCTCTTTTGTCTTGGAAATGAAACTGGTCGCACTTTTTCTGAGCCTGTTTCTTTTCCTCCAAGGGTAGAACCTTTTTCTCCAAGCCAAGGGTGAAAAAATGCAGGAGTTAAATATTGAGAAAATTTCTCACTGCTTAAGACAATGCTTAAATGTTCTTTCAGGTCAGAAGAAATTAACTGTATTTTGTTAAAACATCTTAAACCTGATGGGAATTCAGTCAGATTCCTAGCAGCTGTGTTTGTCTCCCAAGCTATCATTTTTAGAGGCTCACCCTTTTGCTGAAATACTTTCTAGGCTAGACAGTAATTCCTCTGCTGACTTCTATTTATCTATCTCCCGTATTTATTTTCCCTTCCTCTGCTCTGGAGGAAGGGAGTGTCCATTTCAGGTTCTGGTTGCTTTTTCAGTAAACTATGAATTTATGCTGTTTGTGGAGCACCTGGCAGAGAGAGATGGAGACCTCTCCACTGAGGCTCATGCCTAGGATTCTCTTTATCAAACCCAAAAGGAGTCGCACTGGTCTGGAATATCACCACTGCAAAGAAGTTTGAGGAAGCTGCGGGGACAGGGCCCAGCAGCCACACAGACATCTCCCATATGGTCTGGGCTCGATGTCCCTCTTACATTAAATAAAATCAACATTCAGGAGGCTGTATCTAGGTATACAGCTGCTGTTGTGTCAGCCTGCTTGGTAAATATTTTGGGATAGCTTGAGTATGAAGAGCGTGAAGAGAAGATTCCTTTTTACTGTACTGTATTTTAAGGAAAGCTGGAGTGATTTCCAGAGGTAGTCAGGCAGGGAAAGAATTGTCAATAAAGAAAATTTTGCTTTCAGCTTAGAGGGGAAATCTGCATTGCATATGGAGATACGTATATATACAGAGATATATATATGCTTTTGTAATAAAAAGATTTTGTTTGTTCGGCACACTTTGGTATCTATATAATAACATTTATTTTAACAACAGAATCGCTCTAAGGCATGCACTGAAGTTTTGGCTATTTTTGAAGATGGTCTTCTTGTGTCCTGAATGTGCCTAGAACCATTCATGGCATCAGTTTGGCAAGAACAAGTGTTGTCTGGGGAGCAGTTCTGAAATCTCTGAGGCTTTTTGCCTGCAGTTTATGCTGCAGTTCTGCAGCACATCCATCCTGGGTACTAGCTAAAGGAGAGAGTGTAAAAATTTCGGCTTAATACAATTTTGTGGAGCAGCCTTTGATGAATGACCACATTGAACGGAGAGGACAGAAACAAAATGTCATGAATGATGTGGGCGAGTTTTGCCTAAGTCTGAGTTGGATCTTGGGTTTTTTGGACTCATTTCTCAACTTCATACTTCTCTTATTTGCAAGTTACATTAAAAAAAAAGAAACCACCTCACCTTCCTGCACTTGCTTTCTCCTGAAAAGGAGAACTTTCTATGTGAAGAACTCTGTATGACGCCAAAAGCAATATTAGTTTTTGGAATCAGCTTTCAGGATGTGCTGAAAGTTGTGTAATCAGCACCTTACCTCTCAGAAAGACTGGGTGCTTTACTCCTCTACATCTCTTAGATGTGCAGGGCCTGGGAAAGTTGTTTTTTACAGATGCTCGAGAGACCTAACTAGAGAACTAAATGCTCTGGAAGCATATCAAAAGTTTCTCCACCCTGGGTTCAAAGCTAGGCCCATCTTGACATCAGACTCTTTCTCCAGGCTACAACAATATTTTGGGGAAATAAAAACTGAGTAACTTTAAAAACATCATAGTAACTAGAAGAATACAGTAGAAAAATGCTAAATAAGGTTATGATTTTTGTTAAAACATAAGGAAAAAGCAGTATTAACACAGTCATAAGCACCAAAAAAGAAAAGTGCACAAGTAGGGGAGTGATCTGTTGGCAGCACTGCCTAGTCCAGAGAAGAGCTGTAATTCAGGATAAGGGCTTCCAGGTGATCAGAAGCCTCAGCTTCAAAACTGTGTTCCCTCTAGAGACTACAACACTGCTGTCCTAAAATGAACATGCATTCAGAAAGTCACTTAACGTGGCGCAGTCATGTTTTTACCTGCATTTGTTGAAACAGGAGTGAGTTACCATAATGCCCTGCCTGAGAATGTACAGAGGTGCAATTTCAATTTACTTTAAAGCATTGCGCAGAAACTGGAGGGGTCTAGAAGCTGCTTCAGCTGTTGTTCGTCTTTCCCTGCTACAGGTGCTGTACCCTAAGTCTGAGCAGCAAATGGGTGGTGGATGTCAATACCCACTTTATCACCTTGGTGCATGAGAACTGGAGATCTGACTCTCAGAGATGTGGTTTATTTTTAGATGATTTAAATAATATTTGGGTTAAGGTGATATTTATGAAGCACCTTAAAGTCCACATAGGATAGGGCATTCATGACTATGCATGTGTAAGCAACTTGTCTCTCCTTTTCAGCAGCTGCCTAAGCAAGCCTTGTGATTAAACACTGTATGTTTTGGACTGCGGTTCCATAGGGTGAGTGGCTTGGCAGCAGCCCTGGATGAACAAGTTCTCACCCCTGGCACTGCACTTAGGGTGCTATAAACTGGTGCAGAAGTGGGATTGCCTTTGATAAAACTAAAAGCCAGTTCTTGAGCATCAAGAAGTCCTTATCCCTGGTATTGCCACTGGCCCACTAGGCTTATGAATTGCTGAATGCATTTTACCATGCTATATGCATAGAGGAATAATTACTAAGTGGCCAAATGTGACTTGAAAACAGCTTTTGTTCACTGGGGAATGAATCCTCCTCCCATTGCACAGTTGCTCAGAAAAGGCCACTGGGGCCAAGGCACTGGTCCACAGTCCCTGGAGAGTGAGCTGGGGCTTGATGAGACAAGCAGGAAGCCAGCGCTGGTGCTGAGAGACACCCAGCTGGAACCATTCCCTGTTCCTGGCCCCTGGAGCTCACACCAAGCCAATGTTTGCACAGGGCTCTGATGAGGAAAAGCAGCGTATTGTTCATTACTCTTAATAACAAACTCCTGAGTCTCCAGATAAGTAAAACACTTCAAAATAAGCTAGACCTAGAGATTTGGGCTGGAGCGCCCTGAAGGATGAAGCAGAGCCATTCAGATGATATGATAAGGGGCAATATTGGCGTGTATTTCTGCTGAGGTTTCCTCTTCATAAATGGTTAAGTAAACAACCCAGCGAGCTGCTGGTCAGTTTGTCTAACTTCAATATCTCTCATAGAAAAAAGCAAATAAAGAGATTGTTTTGTAAGCAGTCAGATGGTAACAGGTTGATATAGTGTGAGGAACATAGATTTTTAGGAAATAGACCAAATTTTGCAAAGCTTGTATATTTTTGAAACAATCATAAGCTTTCTAGTAAGGTGGTTGATATAAAATTCAGGGCTGATATCATCAAACTGAAAATGAGTTTAGGAATTAATAAGACATTTATGCAATAGCCTTTGTGTCAAGGGTAAATCTGTATTTAATTTTGTTTGTATTTTGCTTTCATGAATGCTCTGGAATTTAAACTAGATGGTCATTGTGGCTTGTGGAAGGTTAAGTTTTGGAGCACTGAAACTGCCAAAGGCTGTGGAGAATTCTAGCAAAACCTGTGACTTCCAAGAGGAAATTCAATGTCATAAAGCTATGTCAATGAGAGGGAAAAAAAAATCCCAAGCCAAACTTTTATCAATCATAACCCAAAGAAAAAAAGGTTATATAGTAACAGTAGGGAAGAGGATCTGGGCATTAATAGATAACAAATTAAACACAGCACAGTATAATTTGCAAAAAGGCAAAGACTGTTCTGGGCAAGGTTCCTAATGTTTCTGCTATATCTGATCCAGGATTACCTCCAGTTCCCCCCTGTAGGAGAGAATATTTTATATTCTGTTCAGACTTTTACAAAAAGCTTGCAGAATCATGAAACACAGTTTACAGATAATGTGTGTTAAAGTAATCACATGATGTAGTTTCAGTTGTATTACAGTGGGTATTTGTGTGTGAGTTGGAGATACATTTGTATTATTACAGGTCACGGTAATGGTTCTACATTGTATTTATCCTTTGTCTTCCTTTTCAGTCCTCAGAGTGATAATTTCTCTCTGAACAACATAAGCAATATCACGAATACTCTGTGGAAGAACAGGGAACAAATAAAAAGCCTCTTAAGTGAACAAAGGACAGGGATAGCCCAAAAAGTTAGGAAAAATGACTTTAGGCTTAAGGCCAGCTTTCATGAGAAGGCAGATAGAATCAGATGTTCACAGTGTAAGAGGACAGCTAAGAATATTTTAAAACAGAATATTGGTATTTTTTAAAGTGGAACTGGAAGAAAAGAGTTACTGCAGGTGACCAAAGGAAAGTCAACACAAAAAGGGCATCTCAAACTATGTATTAGGGAAAATATGTAAGACTGGTCAGAAAAGAGGAAGAATTTGCATCACTCATGGAGTTTGATGTGCTCAAAATGAGCTTAGTTCTTAGGGTGGATGTAAGGAAACTATTTTCTATGGAAAAAAATGGGCTTCACTGAAACACGGTGTTATCTCAAAAAGTGCTTGCCATAATAATAAAAAACCAAACCCCAACCAACAACTTTTTGTCAGGACCACTCCTTAAATCAAAGACAAATTACAAAATGTTGAGATTCTCTGCTGATGATTTACATTAGGAGCGGGAACAGAAGCAAAATTTTGTGTGCAGGTAAAGGTTTTTCCAACCAGCTCCATGTTTTGGTTGGGCAAGATATGTCTGTGTAATGGTGCTAAGCCTTGGTGAGGCAGAGATGTACAGGTCTGTCAGGCAATCAGGTATCCCAGAGGGCAGGATACCTCACCCTCTGAGCTTCAATCCTCCCTGCAACGGGGACACTCAGGGCCAAACATCAACATTAAAGCCTCCCCAGCCATGGCAGCAAACGGGAAGAGAGCAGTCAGGAGCCTTGTCCGTGTATGGTGGCTCTGTTCTTCTACAGAAAGCACCTTTCCTGCAGCTCCAAAATGTGTGGAGGGAGAGCAGTCCCCATCTCCTATGGCTCTTCGAAACTGTTTTTCCTGCAGTGAAGGGAAACTTCTGCAGTTTTCTGCCTCCCCTTTGCCTCACTGCCATGAGCTCCTGGGAGGGCTGGAGTAAAATGTGTCAGTGGAAAATGAGGAGTAAAGCTGTGGTGCGCATTGTACAGCTTTTCCGAATCCTTGGCATTTAGGCAGAGCGAAAACAGCTTTAAAGAGAACCAGGAAGGTTTGAGTTCAGGAGTGTGTCTTCAGCAGACTACACAATTATCTGACTTGCAAACTCTGAAGTGTAGTGGGTTAAGGAAATGCCCTTTTGCTTCTGGAGAACGCGCCTCAATAACCTAAATTTGGTGGTCAGTTATAAAATTGCCAAACAATTAGGTTTCCTTCCTAGTCTGTGCTCATAAATGGCAGCGGCCAAGACATGCATGAGTGCTGCATGTCAGAGCAGCAGCAAATGAGTGGGGCTCTCCAGGAGGGCGAATGGAGGCTTCTGCAACAAGCCCGAGCACTTGGCAGGCGAGGCAGAGAGGGTGGTGACAGCAGGGGAATGTGGGGACCACGGTGACCTCCGCGAAAGAGCCGGAGGAGGCTGTTGATTTGTGTTAACCTTTCAAAGCAATAAGCATTTGTCAAGAGAGCCTATCTGCCTTTTTTGCTATATATAGGACTGCCTTTCTCCTTCCCGGTCAGTAAATGTGCTCTGTGGGTGCCAAAGCTGTCTGCTGACTCTGTTCTTTCTTTTCCTCCTGTCTCCCTCATGTCTTCTGTGATCAGCTCTGTAACATCCTTGTAAAAGCTTTGATGTTGCTAATTTGCCTACTGTCATACTGTGGCCTGGAGCTTGCTTCAGGGAAGGCACAGGAGCCATCTACTCTGTGGCCATGTCTCACTGGTGCGGAAGAGTCCTGGCTATGCATGGAGCTCAGGTGGGATTCAGTGCTCAGGTGGGATTTGCAGGCAGTGGGTGATGTTTCTGATGGGTTGGAGTGTCTGTCTGTCCTGGGTTCAGCAGTAGCAGTCAGTTTTTCTCCTTTTTAGTAGCTGTTGCAGCACTGTGTTTTTGACTTTCAGCCTTGGAACAAAGCTGATAACAACTGATGTTTAGACTGACCAAAGACTTTGTGAGTCTCATGCTCTGCCAGGGAGGAGGAGGGGCCAGGAGGAAGCAGGGACAGGACGCCTGACCCAAACTAGCCAAAGAGGTATTCCATACCACAGCACGTCATGCCCGGGGATGTAACTGGGAGCTACCCGGAAGGGCACGTCCTCTTTTCGGTCGGGCTCTTTTCCGGCGAGCGGTATCATATTTTCTTCCCTTGTTATTTCTCTTATCATTATTATTATTGGTGGCAGCAGTAGTGATTTGTGTTATACCTGAGTTACTGGACTGTTCTTATCTCAACCCGTGGGAGTTACATTCTTTCGATTCTCCTCCCCATCCCTCTGGGGAGTGGGGGGGGGAAGTAGACTGCGTGGTTCTAATTTACAGCCGGGGCTTAAACCACGACAGTTCTTTTTAAGGAACCCGCGTCTCTCTGTGTTGCCCAGGCTACGCTGCAGTCATCACTGTGGTTTGAGTAGCAACAGTACTTGTTGCTGGGGGTGGTGTAGCTGCTGTGGTTGGAGCTGGGGTAGCTTCGCTGTCTGTTGCAGTTGAAGTTTGAGTAGCGGCTGTACTTGTCGCTGGCGGTGGTGTAGCTGCTGTGTTTGGAGCTGGGGTAGCTGCACTGTCTGTTGCAGTCGAAGTTTGAGTAGTGGCTGTACTTGTAATACAATAGAAGGATTGATCATGAAACTGATCTGGCTTGTGTTCCCAGTGTGGTCACCACCTTTATACTTTGGGAGGTATATAATACAAATGCTTAGCAACTATACATCTTTTTTCTCCTTCCTGGGTGGTCAACCTATGAAGGAGACATTCTTTTACCAAAAAGCACGTTCCTGTAACTTCGCCGGCCACACTTCACACTCCCGCCACTCCACGGAGCTGGTTGAGTCTCCCTCCGCCATCCAGAGGGCGCCCGGACGCACCCTCCTTTAGGAGGAGGGGCCAGGAGGGTAAAAGAATGTCTCCTTCATAGGTTGACCACCCAGGAAGGAGAAAAAAGATGTATAGTTGCTAAGCATTTGTATTATATACCTCCCAAAGTATAAAGGTGGTGACCACACTGGGAACACAAGCCAGATCAGTTTCATGATCAATCCTTCTATTGTATTACAAGTCATTGCTACAAAATACAACGAGACAACAACCTTAGCCCAAGCCCCACACTTGAAAAACACCAACACAGCAAATACCGGCTCTAAGTAACCTACGGCATATTGAGACTGTGAGATCAAAAACAACAACTTTGAGAGCCAATAAATCAGCATTGTGACGAGTGACTATTAATCCAAAACACTGAACGCTTATCACAAATACGATTAGACACACTCTGGTCAGATCTGTCGTTATCTCAACCCTTCGGGCCCCACGTTGGGCGCCAAAAAAGAACTGTCGTGGTTTAAGCCCCGGCTGTAAATTAGAACCACGCAGTCTACTTCCCCCCCCCACTCCCCAGAGGGATGGGGAGGAGAATCGAAAGAATGTAACTCCCACGGGTTGAGATAAGAACAGTCCAGTAACTCAGGTATAACACAAATCACTACTGCTGCCACCAATAATAATAATGATAAGAGAAATAACAAGGGAAGAAAATATGATACCGCTCGCCGGAAAAGAGCCCGACCGAAAAGAGGACGTGCCCTTCCGGGTAGCTCCCAGTTACATCCCCGGGCATGACGTGCTGTGGTATGGAATACCTCTTTGGCTAGTTTGAGTCAGGCGTCCTGTCCCTGCTTCCTCCTGGCCCCTCCTCCTCCCTGGCAGAGCATGAGACTCACAAAGTCTTTGGTCAGTCTAAACATCAGTTGTTATCAGCTTTGTTCCAAGGCTGAAAGTCAAAAACACAGTGCTGCAACAGCTACTAAAAAGGAGAAAAACTGACTGCTACTGCTGAACCCAGGACACTGTCAAACAACACTCCACCCAGCTTTACTTCTTCCTATCACTGGTGAGTTCAAATGAAAATCAGAAAAGCCATCCTGCAGAAGGTCTTGTTCTCTTAATGGAAGTCTGTACGTCAAAGGGCCATATTTTGTGCTCATGCATTAGCGCATGAGTCTGCACCAATCTTCTGGCCCCAGTTCGGGAAAGCTTTCTTCTTCAAGGGGACTCCTGAGCACCTGCTTTGATTTGCAGATCTGTTTTTATGGCATCCTGGTTTCTAGAGTGAAAGGCAGGTTAATATCCTGTGGAATGGTGGCTTGGGTGAACAGCAGTGCTGAAATCTGTGACTACATCCCTTCCAGCTTAGTGAGACCTAAAGGCCTCTTACGCTAAGAAACTTGATCCATTAAAACATGAATCTTCTTGCAAAAGCTTAAGCTAATAGATCAGGTGAAGTTTAAATCAAATCTCAAATCGAAAATGCATTTATTCAAAAATTAGTATTTATTTTAATATTTATTCCTATTTATTATTTGAATAACAAATGACATCTTTACTGATTTCCTTTTTTCTGTTTGGTCCAAAAGCAACTGTTTTTCCAGCCATTGTATTTTTCCTGCTTTACATTTCTTTTTGAAGGCATTCAGTTTCATTCAAGCTTCCCCTTTTCAACCTTTAATTTGTGAGTAACTCTTCATAGAGGAGATCAGCATTTTTAGACTGTGCCTAGTGGCATGGCAAGAAATCTAGTGATGGCACTGCGTTTTCTTCTAAGGGACTCATTGATCACAGATGAGGTGCCAGACTCCTGTGAGATGTAGGTACATCAGTATAAGAACCAGTACACTGGCTGAGATTAAGAGAGTTCCTAACGCCATAATGCTGTTTTCTGTGGTAGGTGGGAATGATGATTAAAGAAAGTGTAGAAGACAGTAGAAAAATTAAGAAGTATAAGATATGAGGTATGTTTTCCCATTCCTTATGGTTAGTGAATTAGGGTCTTATTGAACTGGACAATAACCTGAGTAATCTTGTTTATTAGCCACTGATGGCTGGGCACTTATGTATCTGTTTTTTAAAGCCATTTTCACTTATGGCTTTCACAGTCCTGACAGTGAATTCCACAATGGAGTTACGTATGGCACACAGAAATACTTCCTAACGCTGATAGGGCCTGTCCTTTTGTAGAAAAGGAATACAACAGGTAATGTAACCTCTTTTTTGAATAATAAGCCCTGAATATGCATGGTTTTAAAAGGGTGAGTGTTCTGTTGCACAAAATGTTTAATTACTGCAGTTTAATTGCAGGTCACTTTGGAAAAGCAACCTCTAATCATCCATTCCTCCCACTTTCCCTGAACCAGGTGTGGCAGTTGAGCAACCTCAGGAGCGGTTGATCTGACAGAAAATTAATCCACCAGAAGTCTACTAATTTTTCTTCAGAGTAGAGTCCTCACCATGCAGCCACTAAACCAGGAGCCTATGGACGCACATGAGGAAAGCAAAAGGATGCAAGGGCACTCCCATGGGGGCAGCCCACTGCTGGATGGGTTAAGTGCTTCGTGAGTCTGCGCAGGGTCTCAATGGCAGGAGTGTTTGAGAAGTGTGGAGTAGCATAAGTCAGATTGTCATCTGACTTATCATATAGATACTCTAGCTTTTCAGGGCTTTCTTATTAAGTGAGAAACTTATTTGGTTTTCTTTTAGTCCACTAAGACAAATTCCACCCTCAGTGACACGGGCACAACAGCCACCTAAATTTGGACAGCCAACAAAATAAGGACATGAACCTGCTTGAGTGAGTCCAGAGGAGGGCCACACTGATGAACAGAGAGCTGGAGCACCTCTCCTGTGAAGACAGGCTGAGAGAGCTGGGCTTGTTTAGCCTGTAGAAGAGAGGAGACCTTGGAGCAGCCTTCCAGTATCTAAAAGGGGCCTACAAGAAATCTGGAGAGGGACTTTTTATAGGGGCATGTAGGAATAGGACAAGAGGGAATGGTTTTAAACCAAAAGAGGGTAGATTCAGATTAGACATTAGGAAGAAATTCTTTGCCGAGAGGGTAGTGAGGTGCTGGCACAGGTTGCACAGAGAAGCTGGAAGTGTTCAAGGCCAGGTTGGACAGGGCTTTGAGCAACCTGGTCCGGTGGGAGGTGTCCCTACCTGTGGCAAGGGGGTTGGAACTGAATGAGCTTTAAGGTCTTTTCCAACACAAACCATTCTAGGATTCTATGATATTAACTGACACTCGGATATTAACTGCAAGGAGAGCAATGGGCTTGTTCGTCTTCTACTTGAGTAGGAGAAGCCTCATAAATGTTATTCTTCAATCTGTTTCCCTGAACTCACTTGGAAAAAAGCTCCCACCTACTATGCTACAAAAGGTAGCCACAAGTTTTCCTCCTCTCCATTATTGCTCTTCAGATCTTCAATCGAGATTTTGCATTACAACATGAGGCATTAATGTACTGCTGTTTCGTATAATGCGCAGTGTCCATGTGCATATTGGCAGTACCTTTATGTTCTGGTGCTGTAGGGGAGAAGTAAGAATTTACTTGCAGACAGACACTGTCAAGTTCACTGAAGTATTTGGATTTAACTTCTGAATTTGAATCAAAAGAACACTGATTCACTTTATCTAGTTTCCTTTGTATATATCTCATATTATTTAATTGTAATAGAACCAATTGTGCCCTAATGGTATTGATCATTTAATAATATTAAACTGACAATAAATGTGACAGTTAAAACATTAAATGATTCTGAGTCAGCTAATAAAGCCACAAAGCTCAGATCTTCAGGGACTGGCAGGTTCTAATGAAGATTTAATTCTTATATCTATTTACAAAATCTAGTCTGATTTCTTAAAACAGGGGAAAATCTGACTCTCTTTTCCCCCACTTAAAAAGTCTGCAAAGCTTTGTTAAGAAAATAAACTGAAAAGGCTCTGAATAACACATGAGCTCAAGAGGAATGCTATGGTCCTGCTGCAGCTTAGGCAGATGAACATCAGTGGCATCAATTGTTTGTTTGCAGCAGACATAGAGTGCTCTCCTGCCTTCTGCTGAGAGTTCCCTCAGCTTTGTTTTAGTTGGATTCCCACCAAAAATGGCAGAGGATAGGTTTGTGTGTTATGACTGCCCTCGAAGAGCAGAACTGCCTCATCCTTCTTAGCCTCCATCAATCACGTGGTCACCACGGTTCATGCTCTGGTACCTCCTGCAGCATTTGTTTGCTGAATCTGTGGAGGGATTACACACTTCACAGTGCAAAGCAAAACACTCTGCTCATTGATGGTATTTTGGAGGTGAATCCAGAGGAACTGGTAAAAGGTCACAACAGAGGCAATATGGAAGATTTTCTTCTGTGAAGTTCTGTCATGGCTTTCTGTCCAGTTGAAGTAACATGCCTGAGAGATGGCTTCTCCATCTGAGACCCTTAGATAGACCTGAGGTCATCCTGGAGGTAGCAGATACAGCTTTCATATAGCAGGTATAGCACCAAGAGGTATGTAGCTTTCTCTGCCTTTGGTTCAGGAGCAGTTTTTCCACAGGAGAGCAGGAAGAATCCCATGGTTATTATTTTCACGGATTCACATACTGCCCTAAGTAATTTTACTTTGTAAGTAATCACAAGGGAAAAAATCAAGTTAGATTTAGACAAACATTTAATTATGTATAGAGCTTTAAAATTATGAAGTCTTTGGAGCAGAAACGTACTCAAAGCTATGCAAGTAATTAGCTGCTACCTTGAATTGTCAGCAGCCTGTGATTAAACAAAGAGCAAGAAGGAGATTTGTATTGCACTTCAGGTGTTTCACAAAGGTTTTGAATTAAAGTAACACAATACCAGTAACATTCATTCTCAATTTGATAGAGTAACTACAGCAGGCTAAAAATCATCCCATTTACTGGAATAATCCAGGCAGTACACAGAAATATACAAGTGTCATCTTCTGGATCCCTCTGTGCTGATGAACAGGTCAGTACAACTGTCTGTCCATCACTGTACTGTGCCAGTAGGTCTCAGAGGTGCCAACAGACCAGGATGTATGAAAGCTGGCTGCTTATGGTTCAAGCAAGAAATCAGTAGAATCTTCTCCATCTATCAGTGTAAACCATTCAAGCAAGCCAGGATGCTTTTGCTTAAAATTAAATAAGGAGCAGCATAAATTTTTTTCTCTCTGTGGACCCATGAGATCAGTAATTTCTGTTAGGACAGTGATGATTCACCCAAGATCACAAGAGAACTTCTTGTGCTGGTGCAGCTGGGAGCCTGAGGGTGGAGAAGAGCGTGTCACAGGTGGTTTTCAGACATGACTTTATTGTTTTGTGTTTGTTGTTGGAGTGTTCATCTGTAGAACAACACCAGGCCTGGGCACCATCAGTAGCAAAATACTGTTAGCTGCCTTCTCACAAGTACCAACAAAAAGTGAAAATATATATTTTCTATCTCAGACAACCTGCCTGGATGTGTCCACACATGAAAATTGCACTGCTTTACTTTGGAGTGTCTTGTAGGCATGTAGCCAGTCTCTCCAGTCTTCATGGGACAGTTCAAGTGCCATAATTTCACCATAAGGCAGCCATGAAGTTGTACTGACACAGGGATTGATCACATACTTGGCTGTGAATAGAGCTAAGCCAACAGGGATTGTTTAGGCAACATTGCTGGTTGAACTGGGTTGCCAGCTGTGTGTGTGTCGTGGTTTAAGCCCAGACCATAAATTAGAACCACGCAGTCAACTTCCCCCCCCACCTTTCTTCCCCCCACTCCTGGAGGGACAGGGAGGAGAATCGAAAGAATGCAACTCCCACGGGTTGAGATAAGAACAGTTTAGTAACTAAGGTATAACACAAACCACTACTGCTACCACCAACAATAATAATGATAAAGGAAATAACAAGGAAGAGAATACAACCACTCACCGACCGGTACCTCACCCCCACCCCCCAGTGATCCAGCCCTTCCGGGGACTCTCAGTTCTACCTTCTGGGCATGACGTGCTGTGGTATGGAATACCTCTTTGGCTAGTTTGGGTCAGGTGTCCTGTCACTGCTTCCTCCCAGCTTCCCCTCCTCCCTGGCAGAGCATGAGACTCACAAAGTCCTTGGTCAGGGTAAACATTCTGACCAGCAACTGAAAACACCGGCTTTATCAGTATTATTCCCAGGCCGAAAGTCAAAACCACAGTGCTGCACCAGCTACTAAGAAGGAGAAAAAATGACTGCTGCTGCTGAACCCAGGACAGTGTGCCATTTAGAGTTATCCCAGAGAGGAGCAGAGGGAGCTTCTGGCCATTGTGTCTTCATCTCTGAGAGCTGCTCCAACAGGCATTGGAGCCAGCTCCAAAAAGCCCTTGAGCTGGGAGCATTGATCTTATGAAGGCTCTTGGTCACATGAAGGTGTTCATTTCCAGCTGATAATCAAGAAGGTTGGTTATCACTGTTGTATTGCCATACCCATTTCTTCATTCTTTATTTGCTCACACGATCTTTTCTCTCATTGACTGTCATAGAATGATTTAGCAAATTTAGTAACAAATCTTTACCTATAGTGAGTATCCTATATCGTATCATTTAGTGGGAAAAAAAATGAATCACTTTGCAAATTTCAGGGAGAGGGACATTTTCCCACCTCACTGCCAGGCACACGTATACCCAAAGCGGACGCTGTAGGTCCTTTGATTCCTGAGTTTGAGTACTTCAGTCTGAGTTTTATGGGTAAGCTTTTACATGATATTTTATTGAAAGATTGTCATTAAACTGAGCTCTTAAGTAAGAGATATTGCTTGAGCTATTGAGTTTACAAATTATAGCTTTACATACACTGAAAATTGGGAAACCCTGTGATTACAGGCAGAGTGATATTCTTATAAAGCTGTTATAGATGACCATGGCAATTTTGAATAAAAAAGGAAATGAAATATATCCATTTGATCCCTGTAATAGAATCCTCATCAGGACTTCAACTACATGAGTGAAAACTTACACTTCTAAATTGATTTTGCAATACAGAACCAACTTTCTATGAGACTGATAGACATGTAGGAAAGGGAAGACCCGAGTGCTCTAGCTGGGGAGAAGAAGGAAATACCTGAAACCCCTGTTTCCTTTTCTCCAGCTGTGCTGTCTAGCTGTTTATATCCCAGAGACCAGAGCAGCAGAGAGTGAAGCAGAGTGCTAAAAGGAATGAAAGAGTTAAAGTGTGTTTGAGAGAAGCAGGAACAGTGTAGATGTGTGGAAGGAAAATGCTTCCCAAAATGGGTCAAAAATAACAAATACAAAATGTACTGAATGAGCTTTTGTTTTTGCTTAAGATTAACTTAAATTTTTTAGAAGAGAAAAAAAATACTTTCTCTAACAACACGAACCCTGTGTATATTTACCTGAGGCTTATAGAAATAGCTCGTATGACGAGTCTGGCTCCACAAACTCCGCCTAAGAAGCCTGGATCAGCAAAATTCAATCTGGAAGCTCTCTATAAATTTATGAAACTTGTCTGAGGTTTCCAACTTAACTAATAAAGTAATCTTTTGTTTGTAAAAGATATAACGGTGTTATAAATTAATAGTGAAGTCTGTGGAAACCAATTTTCAGCAGTCAGTGCTTTAGCTAACTTTTGTTTTAATTCTACCAGTAAAGAAATGCTAACTCAAGACCAGATACACAAAATGAGGTCTATTTGTAAATATGTTTTATTATTTTTTGATATCTTTTTGGCTTTTTTACTTACTGGAGACTTTCAGCAGTTTCATGCTTCAAATAAATCTTAAGGAAGAAGTTAAAGCAAGCAGTCAGCTGCTCTAAGGCTGATCAAATAGTGCTTTTCTGCCTGTTTTACTAACAGATGAACAGGCAATCCCATTTATAGAGCATACTACATGTTGACAGAGCGCATTACTTCATTTTGCCGTATTGGCAATTTGAGATCTTAACAAAACAATGCTGAGGTCGCTCTCATTCTGTATTGCCATCCTTGGAATGTGGCTTGGGTTTTCATTAACTCTGTCGCTACAAGGTACCACAGATGGAGGGAGATTTTATAGGGGGAGAGTAATAAACATTAGAGAACAGAAAGTTGTAAACAGTTGAAATTCTTTGTCCCATGTGGATGAATTCCTTTTCCTTAACACTCTCTGATGTTCTCAGCATCATGTGGACACTTGGTCTGATTGGAGGTGAACGGGTGGATAGGTGGCAAGGGCTCTGATCCCTCCCAGCTGTTGTGTGGGGCGAAGCGGTCACAAACTCCTGCAGCCAGTGAATATAAGCTTCAATATAAACAGTAAAAGTTTGGAGATTCGGCCTGGCTCTTGGCTCGCAGCATTCTGGCTCTGCTTAGGAGCACAGATCTCATCCAGGACTGCTTCCAAGATTTCCCCTCAACTTTTCAATCAAGGGAGGGCAAAAAGGGGTGAGGGGGGAGTCAGAGGGAGAGGGAAAAAAAGGGGGAATAGTACGGCTCTGCTTCACTGCTGCATTTTTCCCACTTTTCTCTATGCTGGCTTGATTGAAGTCACTGGTAAAATTATTGTGAATCTTTCCAAGGCCTTTTCTGTACATACATTTTTATGAGTCTTAACAGGACAGTTAAAGCAATACAAGTCACTTGAGAAGAATTTAACTACAAAAGCACTGGGCATCCTTATTGCAGGAGGAGAGCAGGCTCAGGGGATTCTTCAGGAATAGCTGCAGTGCTTTCAATTCATAGCTTACCTTTTTCCAAAACAATTGCCTGAGAATAGACCAGTGTTTTTATACAACCCAGCCTTTCTCAAGCTGTTTTGCCCAGGGGGATCTTCCCCTCCCAGATTAGCATAAGTGTCATTGCTCAGTGCTTCGGCTATATGATCACTGGATCCCTGGATCTGGGAGGCTATTGGACTGTGCCCTGCCTTCACCTTTCTCCCAACCTGCAAAGGGAATAGCCCCAGTTTGGGATATACTGGAATAACTGCATTCAACCTCTGAGGGCTTCAATATACTTACATCAGTAAAGGATCCTGCAGCTTAAAACAATACAGCTCTTCAAGCAGGGAAGCTGCTTGGATGACGATGCATGTCTTATATGAATCATGCTTTTATGTTCCCGTTGCTTTTTTAAAATCACTTTCTCAACAGTGCTTACACTTGAGGCTCCAGTTTCCAGGTAACAGACAGCACCAGACACCCAAGCACCGGGTAATTTAGCCTTTTGCTGGGTGCAACTGGGAAGCAGTTGTGAGCGCTAACATATTATAACCCTTCAGTTAAACGGAGCTTGTTTGGCACGAGGACTAATTTGTGAGAATAAGATGCCATCTTTACTGCACAGCAGTCACGTCTGATGCAGCTGTTGTCATGACTGCTGCAGGGAAGAGCAAAAGTGCAATAAATACAACTTTTGCTGTGTTTACTGGGCTGTTTTCAGCAATGTGTACTGCTAAGTACTGAATTACTCCATGAATCCTCTTGGGTACGGTACTAGTCTGTTTTGCCTGGACGTATAAGACAGGTCTTCTTGCATTTCTTTCCCCAAGTTCCAACCTCTGTGCATTTTGATTTATATTTTGGGAACATGTGAACATGTGACCATTGAAACAGACTATATAGCCAGCTGGACAAAAGGTTTTTAACAGAGTCATTCTTTCCTTTGGGTAGCACAACTTGTTGTAGGACTCTGTACATGGATGTGTCTGCAATGGCAGCTTATACAGGTGGGCACACATAGCTGGGTCTCGAAATGTGTTCAGCAGATGAAACATGATATCTGCTTTAGATTGACAAGTCCCAAACTCTTCTGACTCTATTGTCTGTATGGAGTAGATCTTCAGTGACTGTAATTGGGACCAAGACACCTCGTCATGCGTAGATACTGACAGCTCTGAATCTGAAGGTGAACCCTATATGGAACACATGGACATGGTTGTCATTGTTTTGGTTTTGGTTTTTTTCCCTACATACTTTACAATGTTTTCAGGCTTAGGGTAAGTCATCCAGAGTGTTTAAGATTCTGTGTTTCCCCATTTCTCCTTTGAGCGCTGAAGTCAGTTCCCTGATATTCTTTCTCACTTGTTGTGACAGGTCAGGGGAACTTTTATGCCTGGATCATTAGGTGATTGAAGTGTTTTACTAGAAAACAAATATGCTTTGATGTGTCTGCAGCCTTGAGGACAAAACAATGATGACCTTATAGCCAGGGAAAATGATGCTCAAATTAGACTCATTACTGCTTGAAGCCCTCAGAACTTCTTATGGTGAAATAGTAACTATACACTGAAATTGTAACCATAGCTGCTCTTCAGAGCAGAACCAGACTGTGAATTTAAATTGCTAAAGCACAGTATAAAAATACTCATTGTTAACTCAGTGGACAGCCATATATACAAGTTTACAATACCTCACAAGGAGCTCAGTGTATGAGGTTATTGCATGTGATTCCATTTTATAAATACAAAAGAAGAAACATCACAGTAATGAGTAGAAATTTGCTGCAGTGGAAAAAGCCAACATGCTGGCCTCAAACCACTTCATTTGCAACTTCTTGAATCCACTTCTAATCCATCCAGGAAAACTATCGCTGGCCTACAAACAGGCTGAATGGAGACTCTGAGTTTACGACTGTGAGAAAATCCTCGTGGGCTGTCCCACAGCCCAAGGCCCGGGACTGACTCAGTATGTATATCTTTGGTTAAGTCTATTCAGTGATCCAAGCCAAGATCCAGTGATCCTGAAAATTCTGTGTTCCCATTTCCAGTGTGGGCTGCCTGGCACAGCTGCCCTTCAGCAAGCTCTCAGGCTCTAGAGCAGGCTGCCTGCCAGGGCTCTGCACTGCCAGAGATGGCACATCCCTGCAGCTTGCCAGTGCCAAGACCTCAGGGCATCACAGGACCGTGGAAAATCCTAATTCCACAGTAATTCCTAGGCTGGTTTTCTGGCATCCCAGGCTCCCTCCCTCCCCTGGAGCTGAGAGGTACTGGGATGCCTCCCAGGGGCTGTCACTCCCAGCACAGTTTGTGTGAGCGCTCTCCCATGGCTCAGAGAAAACAGGAATTTTTGTGAGGCTCATTGCTAACCAAGCAGACTACTTCACGGTTTGTCTTCTACTTGCTCAAAAAAAAAAAAAAGTATAGGAACTTAGAGTTCACGAGAAGTTTTAAAATGTTGACTTTAGACTCAGATCGAGTGAAAGTCAAATTTTGAAAAACAAAGTTTCTTCTCAACTGGAACACTGGCTTCTCAACCAGCTCCAGTGAATACAATGAATACTAATATCCTGACCCTTAATGTACAGTTGAAATCCACAACAGAAGAACACAAGATCCATCTGCTTACATGATCCCAAAATTATTGACAACTACAGAAACATGATGTTTGTAACCACTTCACATACAGCCCGAAATGTATTAAACAATGACTTCATCTGAAGAGGTTTGTTAACATTATGAATATTATTACTGTTGGTCATAAGAGGCTTGGTCTTGTTCCAGTCTTGAAATAATTACTTTTACACTGAAATACTGGTTTTTGAATTGCAACGTTAAATCAAAATGTACAGTAGTCACATTGCTTCTTGGGAGGTTTTACCGTGTAGTTATTACTCTGCACACTAAATGGATTTTAGCAATCCTATACTATCCACAAAACAATTTTGAATGAACTTTAGGTCTGTGAAAGAGCCTTTCCCCCTCCCAAATTCTTGTCAAATACCCAGATGGTAAATTTAGATAGAAGCCCATGCTTCTAGCCAGTTGTTGAAAAGCATTCCTCTTTCTACTCAGAGTGAGCAAATCGTGTATCTGTAGCTGATTTGTTTCAAGTTAGTGTTTTTTAAGTTTTTTTTATACAGCTGCAATTTCTGTAAAAGTCGTATGTAATGAAAGAAAATTGTGCTTTTCTACCTCTCCAGTTCTCAGAAGACATTTCAGGGAGAAAGATAATTGCTAGTGAGAGCTCAGCCCAGTAATGCAGTTCACAGTGAATGTGAGTTGCAAGGAGATAAACAAGGAAGGAAATACATGAAGGGCTACCCACTTTCAGGAACTAGAAAAATCTTCCTGTGAATTGTTATTTTCCCAGATGTGTATCATTTACAGAGATGAGATTTGACTGGGATTTTTGCTTGTATGCTTAAGTCCCTTAAATTGTTCTGAAACTGTAAATCTGGAAGTTATATTTTCTTTCTGGTTTTTTCCTTCTTCCGCCTCCTTCTTTCCCCCCCCCCCCCCCCCCCCCTTCATTTTTTGACCCTTATTCTCATCTACCTTTTTAGCTTGGCCTGTCAGCAAGGAAAATCAAGCCTAGAAAAGGAAATATACTCGAAACTGTCAGCTCTTTTCACATGAAGCAGTGAGTGGTCCCATTTATTTAAATTGCAGCCTTTGAGGAGGCAGGATAACTGTTAGTTTATTCTGCAGCTTTAAATGCCAAATGAATTCTAATGACCCACAGGATTAATGCTAATTTTTATTGAAAAACTATTTTCTGCTATATGATAGGATCATGTTTTTGATTTACAAGTTAGTAGTTTGGCATTTTATTTTATAGATATTCTAGCAAATTTTCACTTATGCTGAAGGTAGAGACCAATGTGCAAACATAATGGATGAGAAGTAATTTAATCTTTTTCTAAAATACAAGACCTTTAGATTAAATTTCTTTGCCAAGCTGCTGATAACTGATAATACAGTAATGTGCACAATCACACACAGGACGTCACTGGCCTATAAATTATACAGTATATATATAATGGCCTATAAATTAAATACTGTCATGATTTATTGGATTAAAAAAAAAGAAAGATGAATGTGGTAATTAGAATTAAATACCTGACTGACACATCAGTACTAACACACTCCTGGATGCTTGCTCACACACCTTCATTAGGGAAAAGGTTTCCTTTGTGATCACTCCAGGAGTTGTCTGTTTCTTATACTTGAATGCTTACATTATCTTGAGTCTCACCTTCCCCTGGGGCTACTTATAAATTGCTGCTGCTGACCACAGGCAGAGGGCATGGGCAAGAGTGGAGGGGAGGGTCCTCCTCTAGGTGCTTATTGATGCTAAGAAGAACTGCTCCTCCTACCCCACGGCAGAGCACAGTTTACCAGTTTGAGTTTGTAATCTGGGGTCTAGTTTGCCATCTTGGGCTTCACAGAGTTGGACAGTGTGGAACCATTATGTGGTGTATGGGTTTGTGTCTGGGAAACCCAAGCTACTTTTTCTCTGCTTCTCCACTGGTGTGAGCAACACTTGGGCAACTGCTCCTTGAGAGCTATAAGAGTTTCATGCTCTTCTAGAGTATTAGATATCATATAAAGGGATTTCAGACATCTAGGAAATCACAGCGATTGAGTTCTTTCTAAATAGGGTTTCTTTTGTCTAAGAAGTTTTATGTCATTGTTCTGAAAAAGCAGCTCTGCAAGTAAGATGGCACTTCATTCTTCATGGGCATTAAGTACTATTTCCCTTAGTTCTGTTAGAAACTGGTGAAACTATCAACATATTTTGATAGGGAGCAAAAAAAAGAAGTTCTGAACAGAGGATCTTTGCAGTGTTATTATACCTAAATTCTGATTCTTTAGTTTCTAGTTTCCATTTATAGAGCTTTATGCATTTCATTTACTTGTCTGTCGTCTTTTCTCTCTCTTCTTTTTGGGACATAGACGCCAACTGTAACTTGCAATGAGTGAATGAACATTTGGCCAGGATAAGAAAAGTGCTAATTCCCTGGGGAAGAAGTGTGCTGCCAGTATCACTCTTGGCCTTGGTTCAGCAGCCACAGAGGCAGGTCTTTTCCAGATTTGGAGTTAGCTCTGTGTGTAAGCTGCATTCATGTGCTATTAGAAAGGTCAAACAAAACAAGACCTTCATGCTTGCTTGAAGCTTTTTTACCTGAAGATGTCACCTGGTTTTTCACCCGCTAAATACAGGAATTCCAGCTTTCCTGAATGTAAAGAATCAAGACACTATTACTGACTTTTCTGAAAGTCAAAGTGAGATTTAAAGGTTGATCCCATAGCTGGGCTCCCAGTGGGCTTCTTCTCACTTAACTGCAGGTGCCTGAAGGGCAACCATCTGAGCTAATTGTTGTGAACTCCCACCGGAGTGAAGCAGGCACTTCAATTTACGCGACCTATTTTAGATGTCTACTTAGAATGACAGAAATTGTCCGCCAGATGTGTCAGTTTCTTCCTTTAGACTAAGGGAGCCTTCAGTGATAAGACAAGATGGAGGTTGTAGATGTTTACATTTAGGTGAGACAAATCCATTACTGCCTTAAGGACCAAGCTGGCCTCTCTCCCATAACAATATGGATTTGGAAACTTTTTCCTACCTCATCTGATGTGACATCAGACAGCTTGAGTCACTAGTTCAAGGAGTCATGGCAGACACCTAGAGAAGTCACTTCTCCCCAGTTTCATAATTGCATGCTGTCTGAAACTGAATAGCTAGTTCCCTTTGTTTCATAGCAATTAGTATTGAGAAAGCACTCAGTTTATAGAGTAATACTGGAAAAACAAAACCTGGCTTCATTAATGATCAGCACAGTAAAGTTCAATTACCTACACACTCTCTAGCTGCTGTGTTGGAAGCAACTAAATGGAAAGTATTCAAAAAAAACCCCAAAACAAACAACAAACAAACAAACAAACAAACAAAAAAAAAAAAAAAAAAAAAAAAAAAAAGAAAAAAACAACCCAAGGAACCAGTACCTCCTACAACAGAAATTATTTAAAATTAATTACTGAAAAAATTCTGGTTTATGTTGTTTTTTCTTCATTGAGTAGACTTGGAGTGAATATGCAGGAAATTAACTGTTATGCTTTGTACCATAGAATCACAGAACAGTTTGGGTTGGAAGGGACCTTAAATGATCACCTAGTTCCAAACCCCCTGCCATGAGCAGGGACACCTTCCACTAGATCAGGTTGCTTAAAGCCCCATCCAACCTGGCCTGTTATCATCTGTTAAGAGAAGCTGACTTGGAAGGTTTAGGCTTCCCAAAGGGAGCTGCATGCATTCCTTTAGTACCCATTATCAGGTAAATAATGGAGGAAGGAAATCTGAAAGGAACGTCTGGGAGGAATCATAAATGAATGTGAATAAGGAAGGAATGTGAAAAGGGAAAAGGTAGTCAGAACTGCTACGAGAGATCTGTATGTTAATCCTAGTCCCTAACAGATTATGGATGGCAACAGAGCAGCGCAGCTCAGTTCATTACTGCTCATTGAACACCAGGGATGTGCTCTCAAACCCTGTGCAATTTGAAGTCAGATAGAGTCCTTAGCCACCATGAATACAGTGTAAACAAGCTTTCTAGTCACAGCTACAATAACTTGCTTTCAGAATCCACAAAACTTTTGTTTTAAGGTCTAGCTTTTGAAAACACCTTCTGTAATTGGCAGTTGGTTTTAAATTTTGCTGTTAGATGCACAAAAAGTTTGGAATGTACTATGAAATTTCTGCTAGCTGCAATTTACCAAATCCTTTAAGATTTTATAAATGAATACTTAAAAAGTCCTTTCTCCCTGTTTTACATATTGTGTGGACAAAAAAAAAAAAAATAAAATTGCATCTAGGAAACCTGCATTTTTCGGGGTTGACACCACCCCCTGCCAAGCCATAAATTTCTGCCTCTTTCCTTGTCACTGTGAAAAGTTCTGCTACACTTTCCTGCTTGCATATTCTTTATTTTTCATCTTAGCTGCACCAAGGTAGGAACCTGTCACTATTGCAAAGGCACTTCCATGCACACTCTTCTTGTGCCCCAAGTACCCTCCTCCCAACTAGATACCCTCCTGCCTTCCTTCGTGCCAGCTCTGGCGCTCATCTCCTCCCTCGGAGAGCTGATTCAGCCTGTTAAATGAGAAGAAAACTGCACGCTCCGTTTGCTGTAGCGGTTTGTGAGAGCACGGAGGCAGAGGGAAGCGAGGCGGCGGTGGTAGCGTTCGGCTGCGAGGGGGGTAGTGAAAAGGGTTACAGGAGCCAAACTCTCCTTTACGATAGCAATGAATTGCTAGCTCAGACGAATTCCACCTGCAAAACTTCACCTTTAGTCCTTCCCCTCTTTGGCTTCTCCCTCTAGGGCATTCTTCACCTTCCTGTCTTTGTGGTTTTCTCCCTTTTCTTAAACTACTGTTACCTTAACGTTTTGCATCTCTCCCTTTGCAAGTCTTTTTCTTCCCTACCTTCAAGCTGGGGGTTTCTGATCTCCTCCATACTATTCTTTTCACTTTGGGGTGTTGGTTGAAACATGCTCCCCCATATTTTAAGCCTTTTCTGATGTATAGCATTGCCTTTTGCATTGACCATTTTCAAGAAGATAGGGCTAAACAGAAGGTGGTTATGCTGTGGAGCTTGAGGGTAGAAATCGTGGATGCCTCTCCCCAGTCTTGTTTGCCTGCTTTCTCTGGCTTTCTGTGGTCAAACACCATACCTGGGGAGCACAGGAAAAAACATCTGGAATCAGAGCATATGATATCTGTAGAGTTCTTGGATTGAAACCATCTCCTTGAAATAAATAAAAAGCTGAACATCAGAAGGGAAAATCAGGTACTTGGATGCTTTTTTTATTACTATTTATTTATTTATTTATTCCCCTGCCTGCTTGGAGATCCTGATGGTTAGAAATGTTTGATAAGGTTTCTTTCTGTTGGATGCTGCTTTCCAATGGACACTATGCAACTGCTAGAATACCTACCCTGCCTTGTTTTCCAAGAAGGGGGTAAAACATGTTGTTAATCTGAGAGATAAAAATGGACTGTATTGGACTGTATGGGTAAAGGCAAACACTGTTTTCTTTGTTCACACCAAACTAACTGAAAATTACCTCCCTGTCCATGGGAACTCTTAAAGATTATTTCCTCTGCAACAGAAATTAAGACCCATGGACGATCATAACTGGAAGCTTGTTGGGTATAGTACATCATCATCAGAACACATAAAAACTTTGGCTCAACCAAACTATCTTTCCAGCTTGTATTTTAAGTTATTTTACATTTTTTCCCCCAAATGCCTTTTCTTTTTTCTTGAAAGAATGGCATTACCTCTATTTAGGGATAATGCAATGTTCTGGTAACATGTTTGCCTAGGTTGTAGGTCAGAAACAGTAAAACTGCAGGACTAGAATAAGGCTGCTTCCTCAGAGAAAAACTGAGAGTAACTGGGGAGTTACTGTGCTAACCATGATTTGTGCAGAGCATTGAAAAATCATTAAAAAGATAGAAGAGGGCTCAGGAAATCATCTAGCCTGTCCCTCGCCTCACTCTGCTGAGGTCATGCCTAACTGAGGTTTATGTATTTTTAAACACTTCTGTTGATGGAGAATGATGTGGTCTCCCCAGGCAAGTCACGACTAATTCTAACACAGCAGAATGCAGTTTTCCTTCAGAATTTGTTTCATCTACTACTGTTTGTGTAGATACATACTCATAAAATTACTAATAGGTCGTGAAGTAGCATTTCATTTTCCAAAGCCTGCATGTTAAAGAGTCGTGAGCCGGGCCTCCCGAATCACGCATTATAAAAACATGTACTGTAAAGTCAGTTTTAGTTGTTCCTCTCTTCTTAACCTTTAGGTCCTTGCTGGCAGCACCTGGAGCGTGGCGGGGTGGCCCCGGTGCTGCCAGGGGCCGGCCGGAGGCTTTTCCCTGGGGATAAAGGACGGGACCACTAGAGCCATCTCTCCAGAGCGGTCGGGGGCTTGGGTCGGCACCCCAGCGCAGCACCTCGCCCGGTGGGCAATGGGGACTGCTTGGGACAGTCGTTGCCGGGCGAGGGGCGCTGGTGCTGCCCTGTCCCCAAAGAGAGGGAGCTCGGCCCCCCTCCGCCGCCGCCAGCCCCGCGGATCGGCCCGCAGGTGCGGCCGGTCCGAGCGCAGCGGGCGGGGGAGCGGCCCCACCGCGGGGCGGTCACCGGCGCTGTGCGGGAGGACTGAAACCGCCGCCCTCGCAGCGGCGCGGAGGAGCGCCAGCGGCGCCTCTCCTCCCCCTCCTCCTGCTGCCGCCCGGCCCCGCCGAGGAGCTGCCGGCTCCGCGGCGGGGAGGGGACAGTCGAGGGCGGGCGGGGTGGAGGCAGAAGTTGCGAGGAGGGGCGCTAGGGGCTGAGGCTGCCGGGCGGGAGCCCCGCTTTCCCGTCGCCGCTGCCGCCGTCCGAGGGCAGAGCAGCTCCCAGCCCCGCCACAGCCGCTGCAGCCTCTGCCGCCTCGCCGAGTGGAGGGAGCGGCCCCTCCGCCGCCCGCCCGCACCCATGGGGGACTCGGTGTTCAGCGAGAAGCCGGCGCTGCGCTACGCTGTGAGTGCCGGGGGGGGAAGGGGCTGCGGGTGACCGGGGCTCGCGGAGGGGCAGCGGGGGACGGTGCCCCCACGTGTGTCGGGGGTGTGTGTCCCTCTGTCCGCCCGTCCGTCGGTGTCTGCGCTCGAGCGCGAAAGCTGTCCCGCGGCGCCGCCGGTGGTGAGGAACTGGGGCCGGGGGAGGCCGGAGACAGCTCTGTCCCGGCGATGGGCGTGCAGAGGAGCGCTGAGCCGCAGCCTTCCCTCCGCTTTCCCGTACGGGAGTTTGGCGCTTTGCTGGAGATGACATGAAAATTAGTTTTTTTACAATAAAAAGCGGGTGGTGAGATCGCAGCCCCGGGGAGCTCCCGGGGGACTTCGAGAGCCCCGTTCCGCAGAGTCCCCTCCGAGACCCCGGCGGGATGGAGCCCCCGCGGCAGAGCTGCTCCCGGTAACCGATTCCGGCACCGCTCCCGCTGCGTCGGGGATAATAACACCATGTTTTATTATTTCCTTCGCAAGAGCTTGGGCTGTTGAGAAGCCACTTCCTTTCTACCAGCCTTATTAGGAGCATTTTCTCGGTTGCTCGGGCAGACAAAAAAAAAAAAAAAAAGAAAAAAGGAAGCCGAGTAAAACACCCCAGCAGCCTCCTCTCCTGAAGGCATAAATAAATGCTAGCAGGAGTAATGGCATGAGAGATCTGATGCTGCTTTCGTTCACGCTTATGTAAATAATGAGTAATTTTATTGCTGATGAAGTTACGATGGGAATTGTAAGTCTCAGCAAGCGTACTTTTGTGGTCCTGGTGAGTCCGGCTGCTAGTGTTGCCGGGATGGGTTGATGAGTGTGTCACATACAGGATACAGTGTGCTGCTCGGTTCACTTTGATACCTCCAGTATTGGCAATTAAGTTTCTTTTTATGCTTGTTTAGAGTAGGAGAGGTTGCTTGTTTTTTCTTTCTTTGTTTTTGTGGTATTTTTTTCTTTTTTTTTTTCTTTTTTTTTTTCTGGAGGAAAATTTGGGAATACTTTTGTACTCATTCAGCTTTAGGTATTAGTGCATTCACCCACTCTAGTAATGCTACAGCTTTTAGAGGTAATGGCATGTTGGCTAAAATAGTTATGTAGAAGCAAATATATTTTGCATCATGTATGAGTGTTATAGAATAGTTTGGGTTGGAAGAGACCGTTAAAGATCATCTAGTCCAAACCCCTGCAATGAGCAGGGACATCTTCAACCAGATCAGCTTGCTCAGAACCACGTCCAGCCTGGCCTTGAATGTTTCCAGGGATGGGGTAGCCACAACTTCTCTAGGCAATTTGTGCCAGTGCCTCAGTGCCCTCACAGTAAAGAATTTTTTCCTTATATCAGATCTAAACCTGCCCTCTAAGTCTAAAGCCATTCCTCCTTCTCCTGTCACTGCATGCCCTTGTAAAAAGTCCCTCTCCAGATTTCTTGTAGGCCCCCTTTGGGTACTGGAAGGCTGCTCTAAGGTGTACCAGGAACCTTCTCCAGACTGAACAGCCCCAGCTCTCTCAGCTTGCTCTCATTGTGATTTACCATCTGAAATTTTATTGTTGTTGAGATGTGCTAGTGATTTTGCTTGGGAGCTGGTTATACATCGAATGAATCAGAACCTCTTCTTTTAATAGGGTAATTGTACTGTTCATATTTAGACACATAGGAGACCAGTGCCAGTCACATCACATGCTAGCTTCATGAAACTTTTATTACTTCCTGTGATTGTGCCTGTCAGTCTACCATTAACTACTACTTACAAACACATTATTGTTTCTGTTAGTTAGGTATCAGTCCATTTTCTTGCCTGCAGTGGCAGCAGCAGCAGATAGTGCAGTGATTTAAGGTTGGCAGGCACACAAAGGAAGAAGCAGGATGGCCAGCCCTCTCATGAGACCATTAGCACTGTTGCAAAACCACTGTTCTTTGATTGCTGTATATTGCAGCAAAGAGGAAATTGTGAACCTAAGAATAATACTTGAACATAACATATTTTTACTATTTGAATATATACTTCAATATTAGATTCATACAATCATAGAATGGTTTGGTTTGGAAGGGACCTTAAAGATCTAGTTCCAACCCGTCTGCTATGGGCTGGGACATCTTCCACTAGACCAGGTTGCACAAAGCCCCATCAAACCTGGCCTTGAAAGTATAGAATCATAGAATCATGGAATAGTTAGGGTTGGAAAGGACCTTAAGATAATCTAAATAAATATTAAGTATAGTAAGAAGGAAATATAATAAAGTAACAATACATAGATACATTCAGTAGGTAAGTGGTTTTTGCAGGTGATGTTAATGGTTTGTTTGAAGAATATGGATCAGGATGCTGGGTATTATCTGTGGATACACTTAATGTGAAGTCTATGAATAGCCTAATTGAAAACAAATGCTTGTTGACCTGAAGATAAGCTAAGACTTTAGAGCTTTGTTGGATTGAGGCCTTAGTAATTACTGCTTAAATGTAACTTAGTACCATTCTCATTAACTTTGAATAATTGCATGGTGTAAATACAAATCAAGTTCTTGAATTGTTTTGATAACTGTTAAATAAAAATTATAGAGTGTTACAGTATTTAATAGCAATTAATTTGTTGGTGGAAGTAATTATAGTGATTTCTGTGGTGGGCTTTTCTTTTACTTTTCAAGACTGATAATTAAAGTTTCATGATTTTTATGAAAGTGCATAAGGAGGCATCTGCATTAATATCTTAATTCTCATCAGCAGTGTGCTTTTGAAGGGAATCTCACTCCCCACGTGTACCTTGGTTCATTTCTTGGGGCAGTCCTGGAGTGTAGGAAGCAATCTTTGTTCAGGTGACGCTGAAACTGGGGGATGTGCTTCCTGGGCTGCCCAGTGCCTGGAGGCTACTCGAGCCTCAGGACTAAAATAGAGTCAGCTTGAAGGTGAACTTTGAAATTTGTATGATTGGACATTGGGTCCTCTGTACCAGCTCCTTGGTTCTGCAAGCTGTACCCTTCAATTTTTAGTCCCGAGTGCCCACTAATCAGCTGAATTCACTTTGCAAGCTGTTTTTGGTACTATGGTGTTTATACCCGATAATAACATCTCCAAATGTTCCAGGAATGCTTTTCAGATGATTTCATTAAGGGGGATGATCACCTTCCTGACTTGGTATTCCTTCCTGTTGGTTCCTGAGTTGGTGTGTTGGTGTTTTGGTTTTTTGTGGTGGTGGTGTTTTTTGTTTGTTGTTTGTTTGTTTTTGTTTTTGTTTTTAATCTTAGCAGCAGTTACAGGAGGAATAAAAAGCTGCCTCATGTATTTTGGCTAAAACACCAGAAAGCAATATTGTAGTCACTTTAAGAGCTCTGTTGGTAATTTGAAATATGATTTTTTACATATGGGAAGAAAAGACTCAAAATAGCCTTGGCTGTTGCTCAACCAACCCCTCAGTGGTCCAGAGCTGGAAGCTTGAAGTATGATCTGATATGGATACAGCCATTTTAATCTTACTGTAGCATCTTTGATCTTGTTTTGTCTTGTAATATTTACCAGAAGGGCTTTCTCTGAAGGGAAATAATGTTTTCCCTGATGAGGGAACTCTGGTTGTCTTCAACCAGGGAATAGGAGAAAATGAGTAGGAGCTGGGCTTCGGAAGTGGCTGCCATGACCTGTAGGGTACTGTGGGGAATTCATTTGAAGAGAAGACGTGAGACTTTTCCTTGGGCCAAAACCCAGGAGTTCTGTCAGCCAAAGTGGAGGGGATGTGTGTGTCCCAGGAGGGCGCAGCTATGAGGTGGTTTGAGGCTCCAAATCTATTGCTGATAATGAGGTCACCTCCAATTCAGATGTCAGAGAGTCTTTTGGGAAAAGAAGGGTTTTTCCTTGTCTCCAGCAGTATTTGGGGCATTCGTTGTCTTGCCTTGTGTGTTGACTCAGCCTGTGCCCAGCTGACCCTTTGCTGATGTGGTGTGCAGACTTGCTGCTTGCTCTTAGCATCTTAAATCCATCAGTCTGTGTGGAAGGATGGAGGAAACGAAAGAAATGGTTTGCAAGGGAAACTATGACAGTAGTGAACCTTGGAATGCCTACTGTAGCTCAGAAGGAGTTAAAAATATGATTTTACTCCAATATTCTAGTTGTGGTAATGCTAATTGTAACAACTAGATTACAAAATAATTCAAAGTAGAATAGCGAGATTGGTGGTGATGCTGTAAAATTATAATCTAGAAACTGTAAGAATCTTCTCATAAGGGGGACCCAAAACCTGACATCCTCCTGTGGTCTTGCTTGTGTTTTGCAAGAATCCAGAAAGGCAAGCAGCTCTCCTTAAAAGTGATCTCAAGGCACATTGCCTGATGACTTGAGCCTTCAGCCGCTCACAGATATTAACAAAATTATGTGCCACAAGCTGACCACATTTATTACTGTGATTTTATTACATTCTGCAAGTGATTTCTCTTATAGGACTTATCTTATATCTCTTACTAAGTGTGCTGCCTTCACCTAGACCATTTGGTTGGTTTCTCTCTCCTCCCAGTGGGCTTGTCAGCACGAAGCAGTGCAGGAGCAGACCAGACCGATGCATATTCAGATCAACCATAGTATATTTGCAGTCAGGTTTGGCAAGATGGAGGACAGGCTGTGGGATTCAGGCAGTCAGTGCTCAACAGGAGAATAAATTCTTGTCCATGAGGCTCTAAAACTTAAAAATCTCTGCTCCACTGGAGGTAGCTGCTTGTTTTCTCATATTCTGAGTGTCAAGGGCAAAATTAACTTATTAAAAAAAATTAAATCACTCCATAAGTGTTGTTTTCAAATTAGGAAATTGTGAAGAAAACTTCCAACTTAATCAGATAAGCAAGCTACGGAAGAGGCAATTAGCAGTAAAGGAATGGTTAAATGTCAAATTTCTGGCTCCAGCTCTCGGATTTTATTAATCAGGTTCTTACGCTGATCTCATACACGTTGGATGTTTTGCTGGAGGAATATGATTTCCAAATGCTGTTGAGCCTAATCCTTCATTCTTCATTTGGGTGAAATTCCCAGTGACAGTGATGATTCATGCTTACACTTTTGCAAGTGATTTTATTGCTAACCTCTAAAAAGCCTATATAAATATAGGAAACAAGCACTATTTGTCGCTCAGTAGTGAGTACCAAGGCCAAGCTTTGATTGGGATTGATAGAATCTTAAGTGAGTCCATCCAGCTTTTATCTGCTGTGCAAAGCGGCTGTGAGTTAACACCGAAGAGCTGGGATGAGGGGAAGACAGGAAGCAAAGAGCTCTTGTGTGTGTCATAGGCTTTTAAAAAGTTGAGGAAGTAGATTTCAATACAGATCAGGTCAAATTTTTTACAGTGCTTGATGTATTCCTGGGGCTCTCCACACACACATGCATATGAACGTTGTTCCTTTCATGCGTGCAGGAGAAAAGATGGGGGCAGATGCAGGTTGGGTTTGGCAAGGCTTGCTTAGGTAGGTGCAGAGCCACACTAATGTGATCCTATTAATCTGCTCCTAGATACTGGCCAGGAATTGAGGTAGCCTAAAGTATGGAGAAAGTGGCTGCCCTGTGCATAGACAGCAGGAGGTAAAGTTTCCCTTTCATTTGATTTCTCTGCCTTTTACATATTTCTATCACTGCAGTGCAGTTACAGTTCTTGTAATAGTACTTACAAAGATGCTGTTTAATAAAGTTCCATGGGCATGTTGCTTCAGGGTTTTTATTTGGAGAGGCGCACATCACATCATTCAGCTCAGATGTGTTGGTATGCTTCCCTGGTATAATTTAAAGTGATTCTGCTTCTCCAAGAAGGCATTTAATCAACCAGCAGTACTCCTTCGTAAAGCTGTTGGCTGGATGAGGTTTTGGGCTCATGATAATGAGGAGGTCTGCCTGAGCAGCAAGGTCATGCATGGCCAGAATCATCAGCCTGTGCCTAGAAGGAAGGTTAGCCATGCAGATGAAGTCATGTCCTTTTTTGGTGACTTTTTGAGCAAGGCTTTTCTCCAGTCCTTCTTTTATTATTTGTTTTTCTGCAGACATACTTCACTTTCTAAAACAAGCTTCATGTGGAAGCACAAGCTAACCTTTAGAAGTTGTTCAGGTGTGAAGGTGGTGTGATACAGAACTACCCTGAAGTAAAAATGTTGGACTTCATGTGGTTGATATTCCCCTAGCAGGCTGACGGTTTGTATTTCGGTTTTGTTTCCCAGAAACTTTTTGAAACCTGCAGGCACAGTTTACCCTTCTTTCAGCCTGAAGAGTGAAACTCTGAAAAAGGAATATGATAGAGGTCACTGATATATTTAGATAGTTTGGTCTACTTTTATCTCCAGATGCTAATCAGTTACTTTTTATGCCCAAGTGTCTGTGTAGTTCTGTGAAGGAGGTTACTTGCTTTCTGTTGACTTAAAAATAGTAAAGTAGTTTTGCTGGCCATGGCTCTTCAAAATTTCATTTACTTAGACTTTAATTTTCAACTAAAAGTCACACCAAAGAAAGAACGTATTTCACATGTCAGGTTTACTGGGTCTTTTGAACACCTTTGAACTTCTTTCATTTGTCTGCTAAGTACCTGTATCATTCACCAAGTAGTATATCTGCGCAAGGGCTGACTGCTGCTCTTGTTCAAGTGGAATACCTGTTCTTGCATCAGAAATGCAGCTGAACTCTCAGTGGCTTGGAAAAGTTGTGCTCAGAGTTCAAATTTCACACTGTTCCTGCCTTTCTATGACATTTGAGAATATAGAAAGCCATTTTACTTTGTGCAGTGAAATGGCTTTTTGTTGTCTAGGGAATAAAGGAGGTGTGCATGCATTGTATTGCTTACAAAAAGAATCTGGCAACCTTTCTGTAGCATGCCTTGGCTGACGAATCCATATGGTTCATACTGAGTTTCTCTAAAGAGGTGTCAAGTCTTAATGGTCCCTTGGGAGATGCCCAGGTCTTAGTGGGCATGGTTGACTCAAAAAGGAAAATAAGTAATGTTTTTCTTTCTAATGGTTACTATCTGCATGTTATTGACAGTGCACAGTTAAAAGGATTTCCTGAATATATCCTCTACTAAATCAAAAAGTGTTCAGAATTGCTAATGGGGAATTGAATATTTCAACAGTACTTAAATAGACGGTAGGTAGTGTTCGGTTGCTAAGGGCAACGTAAGTAAAGTTTGAGTTTGTTCAGGCTCTGGTGCCCTCAGGTATGCAGGAAGAGTAAATGCTGATCATAACTACTGTATGATAGTCTGCTGTTATTTTGTACTTGGATACTTTACATTTTTGAAGCAGGTGTATGAATCTTTGGAAATGATACTGAAGGCTGTTTGATATCTCGTCATATAATTGAATTGTTTGCCTTGAAGTAACATAATATTTTTCTACATTACTTTATCTGAATCTGATTATCAGTCACCTTTGCTTAGGCTGCCATGAAGGCAGATGATTCCTATGGTTTTATGACTGCTACTATACTGTGTAATTCCATTGGATTAGAGCCAGTCTTCACTGGTCTTGTTTACTGTAGGTGATAATTTTCTTCGAAATCAAGCATCTTGAATGGCTAAGTGTATCTATAGGTACTGGTGTGTAGCACCCAAACTTTGGCCTGAGTATCTGCATCTCCTGAAATTTGAAGTTACTTTCTTTGGTGTTGATAAGGTTGTAATATTTGCAAAGATTTACATATTTAGAAAGTTGATTGCATTGTCTGGGTGGTCGGATTTGATTTAGAGACCTAAATTAGGTGGTGTTTCATGTTGATTATGTTCTTTTGCCCGTTAGTTTGTAAAAGCAAGCTCCTGTTATGCTCATCTATACATGACTTGGTGTGTGGATTCAGTATTCTTGAGGGCTGAAACTCTCATTTGAGTAGATTACTGTATTTTTTCCAGTCTGGCCCTATTAATAAATATCCTGAGGCTTGCAAAGCGCTTTGTTGTGCTTTGCACACAAGCTGTGGAAAAGAATTTTAAGATCATGGTTTGATAGATGGATACTAAGATTGCTTAAAAACTTGTAAATATATTTATACTTTGCAGGTGGGGTCTTGAATGAGCACAGTATATAGTGCCTTCTGTATCGAAACGGAAGCCATAAACAAATTGTGTGGGAACAAAAACATAGGTACTTGCAGCCAGGTCCTGTTCTTGCTGAAATATGTCCCGGCTCTTGAAACAGATGTTGAGTCCAGCTTTGTGCAGAGGCCACACCCTCTGTTTCCCTTGGCAAATTTTCTCGCATTCCAGAGACCCTCTGGGCAAAACATCCTTTAATTGGCACTGTGGCCTTCAGTGTTTTCTTTTTTTCCCTGTGTGGTAATTGTTCGTGTCCTCTGTCACTGAAGGCTGTCATCAGGGATTTGGTTGGTTTGCAAGCAGAGATCTCTGAGTAATTGGGGAACCCCCTGATTAGCCAGTTTCTTCCTCTCCCAGATGCCTGTTTCAGTGGTCTTTACCTGTGAGCGCTTTCATGCTTGTTCAAGCCCATTCCAGCATCTTAGAAGTGTTAGAAACACATGGTAGGACAGAAACACATGGCTTTTTACTGGTGGGTGGATGTCTTTCAGAGTTGCAGCTGCTAAATCTTTTATTTCTTGTGCTTTATGCAGTGTCTTGCAAAGGTAGGGGTAGGAGCAATGTCGGGGTGATGGAGGTGGTTTTAACCCATGAGAAGTAAACAAGAACCTCAGGAACCTTCAGTGAGGGATGTGAAGTGTTCAGGCCTTCAGAACATGTATGTATCTCAGTGACATATTTTCACTGGAGATATGTCTGATGTATACCTGCATAGCTCTCAGCATCATTTGGGTGAAAGGCAGCGTATCGTAACGCTTCTGTTCAGCTCTGGAATAGGACATGTTCTTCTGTAATCGGGAGCTGCTGACCTCTGTCCTTGCAACCTCAGAGTTGAACTGTCGTGGTGCTGCGTGCCTGGGGTGACTGTTGGAGGAACACCAGAGATGGCTGCTAGCAGAGATACAGCACCATATAGCAGCTGATGTTGCATCCCTCACTTCCAGTTGTGTGTGATGTACAGAAACCTAAATCGTTCAAGAACAAACAGCAAAAGATTTCATCTACTCCCATGCGGTGTCATGCGAACCCATGAGTCAATCCTTGGCATGTCCTGGCAATTTTGGATTTGAAGCCACTGGGTTTTCCAGAGGTGGTTCATAGTCCCTCTTCAGCAGAAAGTGAACTCCTGCTCAGCTTGCTGAGCTTCAGGGCACACAGTTTTCTTCTTTTAGGCAAGGACCAAAGGGGTGCATTGTTTTGGGCAGCTTGTTTCCTTGTGCTGCATGAACCCACATTTGAATGTTCTGGCTGGAAGAAAAGAAATCAGTAGTGATGAGCTTTGTTTTCAGAGTTAATTGGGAGCATCAATATGAATTCCTCTATAAATATTTATGGATTTTTTTAATGTCCTTGTCCCGATACGTGTTCAGGAGGCCTTATATAGATTGATATAAATCTGAAATTCAGTGTAAGCCCACAGGAAAGCAGACTAATTAAATGCAAACTTGAGAACTTTATTGACTCATTACCTGTCTTCTTCCAGAATGCATCTGCACTTCAGTCAGGGTTTGCCATGCACGACTGCACAGCCCATGTGAAGCAATGTCAAACTCTGTATTATGGGAATTGAAGATGATAAAAATGTTGCAACAGGGCAGAATTAATCTTCTTCAGAACGACTGAGGAGAAAAGGGGTAAACCAGAGCAAACTGTGCAGTCCTTTTCTGTAATTGTATATTTTTGTCAAATGTTTTTGTTGCTAAATTCAACAAGGGGAGTTTGAGTTGCTTAGATTTATTTACAAATGAGATGCTCTTGTCCTTTGTGATTGCTGATTAGCTGATGATTTACCTTGTGGCTAATTATTTTTTTGTGAGTTCTCTAATGGAAAATAGCTGTACCAGTACAGGCGGTTCATGACATCAGAAGCAGTCCTTGCAAATCTTTAATTATCTGATAGCGCTGTGGTCTCTGAAAACATTCCTTGGTATGAGTGATTTGGGAGTCTCCGTTTGAGTCTTTCTGCATGAATTTGGACAATTTGTCGTCAGCGATGCTGAACAGAATAATGTATTTTACTTCTGGATAGAGTAAGTAATGGCTGGAGAGTATTTAAATCCTTTGGTGCTAGAACAATATTTCTGGCTATAAATTAAACTTGTCATAATGTGCCTACATGTCTGTGAATTAGACTGAACTGATTGTGGCCCTTCCGGCAGTGGGATGAATTTGGGCTTTCCCATAATGTGTGTCACATCAGTTTGTATCACTTTTCACTTAAGCATTTCCATCATCCATTTAAAATCATCTAACTCTGTATCTGCTTTGGTGCAGGCTTTCTGAAACCCATGTAAGCAAGACCTGGTTTTGTGCCTTTAAATATATGATAGTGGAATTCAGTCCTCTTCTGTGAGAAGATGGAAAAAAACTTGATGATGACACTTTGGCTTCTCAAATTTATTATCTTTCAGTGACTAGGTCTGAACAGCTGAATTTGAAAAGATGCCTTTGCTTGGAGCCAGTCCTGTACATTTAGCCAGCTGAAGCTTCAGGCAGTGGTTTTTTTTGTCCTCGCATGTGGTGTTGCCAATACAAAATGCCCACTAATTGTTATAGTGCAGCAAAACTCTTTCAGTGCTCTTCCAACTCCTCTTTTCTCTGCAGGGCTCAAAAAGGTGAAGGGCAGTATTTCTGTCCCCAGAGTGACTGGAGGGTAATTGAAATGCACGCAGAGAGCACATCTGATGAGTAGCAAGCTACTGGCTTGTGGTTTTTTCTTATTTCTTTCTTTTACTTTTTTTTTTTTTTTTTTTTTTTATTTTTAATCTCTGTTTTGAGCATAACCCCAAACTGTTTGGCAAGAAATTTTACTGCCAGGAAGTCCTTACAGTTATTATCTGTGACAATAAATATGGTACCTGTTACCTTAACTTGCATGTAACATTATGCAGACTTTACTTGTATCTTACTTTTGGCTTCTTTTGTACTGGTCGTTTAAATTGCTTTCAGTTTACGTAAAATTCATGCCTGAAAAAGCAATTCCAACTAAAAGACACATGGATTTCCTTTCCTTTAGTAATATGTTCTTTAGTGTAGTTTTTGTTTATTGCTTTCTTAAAAGTTGTTTTAAATTATCTCCCACATGAAAGTGAGAAAATGAACCATTGTAGAATACAGATGCTCAGGAGGTCATCCATAACAATTTCATAAAAACTCTGTGCAGAGTACATTATCAGCTGAACTGATCCTGTATTGTTTCTGTTAGAATATTTACATTTTTAAATCAGTTTTCTAGTCCTCACTTCATCTTTGGTGTTAAATATAATTCAATTGGCTATTGATAATTACTTATTTTAATGTGTAAGGTTTTGCAAATTAGAATGTTACTTTCACTGGAAGTCATAGGAAATAGCAGGGTTTTCCACTTCTCCGAAGTTACATGTGTGTTTGTGTGTTCATATTTAATTTGCTGATCCATATTCTCCAAGATAGGTTTGTTAGAACTGAGATCTTCATGCTGTTCTCTTTTATTATTTATATTTCTGTTAATTTTGCTGGTCTCATTTTGCAAGGTAGAGTTTCAGCCCTTCAAATTCACTTGTGCTGGAAGGCTTCGGCTGCAGAGAGATGTAGGAGATGATTCCTTCTCTGTTTCCCCCCTTTTCTTGCATGGATTTTCATCGCATTGTGTGTTAGTTTTGTTTGACACGCTTGTATGTTTGATCTGTTACCTAACACTATTACTTTCAAGGGTTTCTGGCCAGGCTAGGTTAAGGTTTTATTTTACAATGATAGATGTTTTGTTTACAATATGTATTAGAAATGCTTTATCTGAAGTTTTCTGCAATGGTGAAACTTTGCCCACACTGAGGTCTGAAGGAAAACAGACTTCATCTTCACTGAAAGCAGATTTCAGTCACTATTTCTAAAAATCTCAGCATTTGCCAGGCTGCTTTACAAGGGTGAGGATGGTTTCAGTGTTCTTGGAATTACTTATGTGGTCTTTGTTTAAAATCAGTTTTTATCCATTTCCTCTTACTGTTCCCATTTATACATGGTCTTTCTTCTGCCATATCATTCTGCATGTGCTTTCTGCCACATCATTCTGCATGCCCCATGTGTCCCCCTGCATTCCCTAGCACAAGCAAATCTTATGTGGTACCACCTCCTTCCATGCAGGCATCTGGATTATTAAAAGTTAATGAGCTAACTTATACCTCTGAGATTTGCTTTAGATTCTATGAAAAGAAATTTTGTGGGTAACTATTTTGTAAGTAGTCTAGCCAGTAACATCTTATAATGAAAACTCGAACTGTGGACTAATCGGTCTTTTTCCTTCCCTACACTGCCTTGTATACTATGTCCTATATAATTATTATAATTGAAAACATGAGATTTTGTCAGACATGTTTTATCAGTATTTTTAGTTCTCAGGAATTCAGTAATTCTCCTGTGATCAGAGGGAATTCAAATCCTGTTTCTGTTCTTAAGTTCATTAAGACAGCATTTCTTGTGAATTTTCTTCAAAATCATTGTCAATGTGCACTGCATGTTGTTTTCCTTTGTGTGAACTGCTATGGTGGTATATTCTGTACTAGAGAGACTAGCATTAAAAAAATAAATGTTTCTTGCTGTAAAAGGCAAATTACAAATATTTATTTTCCTCTCTGGGAATGAGCACACAGAGTTGAACATTTGAAAGCAAACTGTTGATGTGTTGAAATGTATCTTGTCATTGTAGAGCTATTTTAATTAACTACAAATCAGAAATCAGTGTACTCATTTTTTGAGCAACTGTCCAGTTCCTAGGGTAACCTTTATACTATCCCCTCTGTTTTTTGAGTGTGCCAGTTCCACAGTTTTTAATGAAATCAATTTGATAATCTGATAGCAGCAGAGCTTGCATCTAGCTTGTTCTGTAAAGTTTAATGCATTTTGGTACTTTCAGAGGTAATAGTGGCAGGAGTGTGTACATATGTCCTTGGTTTTCGCAAATAACCTTGTTGTGTTCTTGGTGATTCATCTTGCTGTTTTCTGGCATGAAACAACTTTTTTTATTTTCCCCAACTAGTGGTAATACTATTCAGTTTTCTGTTAACTGAGTAGAATTGATATTCATCTATTAAGGGTGCAAGAGCAAGGGGGGAAAAGAGGAGATCACATTTATTTTGGTAGAAGTATCTGCAGTTAATGGAGTTATCCTGAGGAATTAATGTGTCATATTCTTCAATTCCATTTGAACTGGCCTCTGGCTATCTTTGTGGATCCATTTTAAAGTAAGCTTGTGTACAACTTAAACAGGGTGACTGGAGCAAGGCAACAATAAATACTCTAACCCATCACAGTGCATATTTAGGTATTTAGGCAGATATTTAACTCTAAGTGCAGTTTCTCAGTCTGGCTCCAAATAAGTAGATAAAGAAATGCACCTTTTTTAATGCATTGATCAGGCAAAGGGGTTACTTTTACATGAACTTTCTTTGAATCTCCTCAAGGCTTCTCTGCTTGAAGCAGAACTGTGAAAACAAATGGCTGTGCATTCCCCATCACCCATTATAATGATATACAATGATGAGGTTTCTTTGCAGTTGGGATTGTCCTTTTTGTCTGTGTTGGGTTGCACGCAGTTCAGATGGTCCTAACCCCATGAGTGGTGCTTTCAGCCTCAACAGTGGCTACAAGTAAGGGAATCTAGTGAAGACTGAAAGTCAGTACTATTTGTGCCCTACTGCACTGACCTGCTCTGAGCTACAGGACTGTTCTCATTGTGTGGGTACTCTGAATGCAGTCCTGCTGATGGTTTATCTAGGTGTCTTCCTGAGCTCCATCCTACAGGCAGGAGCCAGTTGCTGCAAGATCACCACCTCTTCGGCCAGTGTGCACCAGTATTTGATGTGTGCTGTGTTTGAGAGTTCCTTGCATAGAAACTGTGATGACACTTAAAGACTGCTAAAAAACCCTTATCCTCTTGTGTTTCGTGAATCCTGAGTCTTTTCTGCTAATTACCAGTGGCTTGGTTGTCATTAGTTCTGGAGGTCAGCTCCCAAAGACTTCACCTGTAGCTTTGTTTGCTTAACATCACTGAAGAGCAACACTTGGAGATTGAGTTACACATTCATATAAATCTTTCTGGCTTATAAACAGCCCTGCAGATATACCCACATAAACAAAGGCCATGCCAGGATGTAGACCTACCCTCACCATGTTGGTGAGGAGCAATGCTCAAAAAGATGTTTCCATAGGAAAAGAGACCTTTGTAATCACAAGCATGTCTGCTTTGTATCTTTCTCATGTGTGTATATATTACAATGTATTAGTTACATATTTGTGTGCATTTTAATGCTATGTTTGTATATATATCATTCTTTTATTTCTTTGCTGGAAGTATTTTTCTTGAAGTTATCTACAAGATTACCCAATCACCACATTATGATTGGTCTTTAACAAATGCCATCGTCATTGCCACCAAATGAGAGAGCAGGCAAAGCCTTCTGGCTGGCGCCTTGAGGATGCAGCAGAAAACTCTTTCTCTCTTGCTAAAAGGTGCTTATAACTTAAGGTAACTCCTTGCCAAGACCAAGTTCAGCTATCCATTTTTGAAATGCTTCCTTTATGAGTACAGGCATTTCTTATATCCTATAAAAAGAGCAACATGCCATCTTCTGATGCAGGGTTGAATTTGCTGGTATACTGGCTAACTGTGGCTATTAGTGTTGACTAACTAGTGTTGGTGTTAGACCTCACCTGTGAGTTTTGCACAATTACTCCTCAGAAATTCTTTTCCTTAAACCCACTCCCTTTTCAGTGGCGCTTTTGTCTTTCCACAAAATTTTTTTCTTTTTTTTTTTTTAATTTGAAATTAAAGGAAGTTGCAATTTTGACAGCTGCAGAAGTAATTGCCTTACTTTTGTGAATGAAAATATACCAATTTGAGAAGAATTTAAGTGCCAAGAGGTATATATTGGTAAAGCATAGGTGAACTTACAGTAATAACATTGATGTACTTGACTTTTTTATTTGCAGCTGTGGTTGCAGAAGGGTGCCTCTTGTACAGCACATAGGCTGGATCCGATGCATCAAACCAATTTATCCAAAAGTTTTTCAGGTCATATAATAGTTTTGGCAGCCTGCTTTCCTTCCCCCTTTGATGCTTATGTACCTCTTCCCTGCTTTGGGCTCAAAACTGCGTCTGCTGTTTGACCTTGTGCTGGGGAGAGGCTGTGATGATCCTATAGGCCACTTCTTAGTCTCATTTTTTTATAATTGTGTCAAGAGTATTTGGTAGTTTCCTGGCTCACTTACACTTCCCATACATAGGTTTATAGCCTCCTAAATGGATTTAAATGACTTCCTAAATGATCTCTGAATCATGTACTTTTGGTTTTAGTAAGTCTATGTAGGTGTAACTGTGCACCAAGGAAAATTGTACAATGGAAAAAGAAGAAAGAGTAGCTTTTTTGGAGCCCCTCTAAACATCCACATGCCCCCCCCTCCCAATTCTTTGGTGCATATTTTCCTCTTATTTGTAGTAGGCTTTGATTGTTTTTAGCACTCGCACTTTACTCTATTTCCTGGAGACTAATGTGATTTAGCACTGCAGAGGGACCAGAGGAAATGATCTCTTGACTGAGTCTATTAATTATTGTTCCCTTGAGAATCTTTTTCTTCTTCTGAAAAAATGACAATAGCAAACAGAAAAAGAACTCTTGAAATAGGCTAGCACAATTATTACTCATGTGCTTGGCTAATTAGGGGACCGATCCTTTTCCTGAAGGTTTCAAAGAGGCATATTTGTTCTGTTTTGATGTAACTTTTCATTAACAAATTAGGTTTGGAGCCCGTAATTCTTCATACTTGCTTGAAGCTTGAAAAATTTCTTTGGAAGGAAAATACACGGAAAGTTTAGCAAAATTCAACTTGGCCAGTATCTAGGAATGTGAGACATGGGGGACCTCCTGGGCTGTGGATCCCTGCCCCTTTATGCTGCTTACAGCTGTGTGTAATCCCTTACGTAAATACAGCAGGCTCTGTGTCTCAGAAGGAGTGAACTGAAAAAAACTTACTTCAGCCGAAGGGCTCTTCCACAGCTCCGTGACTGGTAGTCATCTTTTCGTATTTGCCTTAATTTATTCTTGGGGCAACATAAGCTTTTAGCTTAAACTGCAATTTTGCTGCCCTAGTATTTATCCAAGTTTTTCCTTCCCTTCATTTTGTTTTGGTTGAGAAAGGGGACCTGGCTTTTGGCAATGATGGACATCTTTATTCTGTGCCTCTACCTAGAAACTGTCCTTTCCATTTGTTGCTTTCTCCAGGTGTGGGCTTCATGTGCAGTAGAAACAAATGGCTGCCTGGGAGGGCTGACTGGCAGGAGCTTGTATTATGGCCTGAAGTCAAAGATAAAATGTCCTCTGTCCTGATCCCTCCCCCACCCCAGCTATAAATGGAACCTTAACTTAGCAGTTGACATCAACATTGCAGTGTTCTCCATTTAGATGAATATCGCCCTTGGTGACCTTTTCAACTCATGGCTTTATTTATTTATTTCCCGTCTTTTAAATAGATGCCCTAATCAGTTTTATCTGTGGTTCCTCAGAAGAAGCATCCTCTCGGAGACTGGGATCTGCTGCCCCCTCAGGCAGAGAAGATGAGGAAGCTGATCCCATACCAAATTTTTCTCATTCTGCTGGAGTTTCTCTTGATGTGTGTTTTGCAAGGCTCCTGGGTTTTGGGAGAGAAGAGGGAGATGTGGAATTGGGAGATAGCGAATTGAAGGTAACAGGGGGTGAACAAGGAAGGAAAACTGCCAAGTACTAATAAGAGAGAGAGAAGGGTTTCAACTGGATATCATGAAAAATTTCTTCACTGAAAGGGTGGTCAGGCTTTGGAACAGGCTGCCCAGCGGAATGATGGAATCACCATCCCTGGAAGTGTTCAAAAAACATGTAGACAAGACCCTTAGTGACATGGTTTAGTGGTGGACTTGGCAGTCCTAGAGGAATGGTTGGACTTGATCTTAAAGGTCTTTTCCAACCTAGTTGATTCTATGATTTTGTGAGGAGACTCCACTGCCATTGCATCTGGAAACTAGCCCACAGCCTGAGCTCTGATCACTTGCAGCCCCCACGCTTGTACCAATACGCCTAACATCACTTTGGGGAGGATATAAGAACTCCTGGCATTTGGACTAGTAACTGTGGAAGAAGCTACTAGATGCCTCCCTACCACATTAAACCATAGTAAGTGAAGATTGTCTTAATCACTGTGGGGAAACCTTTTTCTCATATGAACAGATTTCTTTTGTCTGCACCACCTAGTGTGACAATAACTGTTTTTTGTATGGATAGCTGAATTTGAAGGAAACCTTCAACTTTTACATTTTCACAGCAATAGTTAGGGATACACTGTCAATGGGAAAATTGCACTTCTGCCTGGAACATCATAAACCTATTTGACAAAGATAACTTTGACAACTTGAAAAACCCAGTGATGAGGCACAGTCCATGGCCTGTATGTACGAGAAGAAATTAGAAAATGAAATGGGGAGGGACTCTTAACAAACACATGTAGTGATAGGTTGAGGAGGAGTAGCTTTAGACTGGAAAAGGGCAGATTTAGATTAGATATTAAGAAGAATTCTTTCCTGTGAGGGTGATGAGACACTGAGCAGGTTGCCCAGAGAGGCTGTGGCTGCCCCATTCCTGGAAGTGTTCAAGGCCAGGCTGGATGGGGCTTTCAGCAACCTTGTCTGGTGGATGGTGTCCCTGCCCATGGCATGGGGGCTGGAACCAGATGATCTTTATGGTCTCTTCCAACCCAAACCATTCTATGAAATAATGTGAACTTCTTCAGTCCCCTTCTTCTGCCTCATTTGCTTCACTGGTGCTAATTCTGTTTTGCCAAACTTGAAAACAGAAAATACAAGATTAAAAAGACACTGAACAGTACATACTGTTTAAAAAAATCTGTTGCAAACTGAGTTTAGAAGATTACATACATTTTTCATTCAAATTGCCTTTATTCCTGTTTTACGTGGCTGCATTTAAGACTTAAAGTCATCTTTGTGCTTAACAGTGGCCGTTTGTTCTGTGCACACTCACCGGAGATACGTTGTGTTATCTGGGGGAAATGTAATTTGTTCTTGTAATATCTTAAGGATAACATTAGTAAAGAGGTTTTTTTTTTTGGTGGTTTTAATTTTTTTTTTTTTTTTTTTTCCTATAATGAATGTGAATGGAGAAAAAGAGGGACAGATCTATGTATACCTCATTGTTTAAAGTGTAAGTGTGCCAATTCTCTCCTACATCTTTTTCCCCAGGGCTATAAAGTTTTAGTAGCACTTAGCAAAATGTTCTAAGTACATATGTGCCAACATGATTTTAAGGACAGCAGAAGGCATTTTGAAGTAGTGACTCACACAGAGTGTTAATAAATACAACTGCACTCAAATTGCTTAAAGCTGCCTTTGTTACACTGCTAAGATTAGAGGTGCTTCTGAAATGCCAATTCAAGATTAAATTGTCCTCAGACTTGTCCATCTGTAAACATCTGTCTAATGTAGGTAAGAATCTTCCATTAGGTCAGATTGGCTAATTCTCTGACATTTTTTTGGCAGAAGGGGTCCCAAGACTTAAAAATCCTGGTGAAGTTTATGAAGTTTTCCATTTTTCTGTCACTAGGAGTAGTTTAGAAAGGGATTGCGAGCCAGTTCTGGGTGAAAAAAGCAACAATGTTAGTTGTGCTTCACAAAGCGTTCATGGGGTGGAGAGAAGTTCGTTTCATTTGTTGGGGGCCTGGAAGGCCTCTTCTAACTGATGGCATGGAGCAAAGACCTGTGCACTTGTCCTTGTCCTGCTTTGAATTTCCTGAGCAGGTTTAAGATGTGAAGTGCAATGGGATGGTGATAGGAGTCTGCTGTAGGTGCCAAGATCAGCTTTGGTCTAGGAGTCCTTAATGTTGCTAGAGAAAGAAATACTACTGGGAGATACATCTCTATGGGAAAATTTTATTTCTTGGAGACAGTACTATTAATAATAAGAAGGACATTTCTGGATGTTGTAGTCAGCATATTTCTTCTAATAGTTATTGAATGAAAAGATCACTGTGTTTCAGGCTTAGCTTTGGTATGTAGGAATGACCTTGTGGAAGAGCTGACTAAGAAAACAGTCCTGGAACGAATGCTTACCACTTAATCCATTTCAAATAGTAAGTTGAACAAAATACAAACAGAAATTAAGGAAACCAATTAACTAAACTAGAGATGAGGAGAGACATAATAATAAAAAACAACAAAGAAACAAAACCAAAACTGAAATAACGAAGTCTTCAAAGTGTCAGAACCACAGGTAAAATGTTTTATTGGAAATGCAAATGTAGGATTAAATGCTTCAGAATAAAGGGTAAGCAGAGATCCTGCAAAGAAAGCTGTGTCTTGGAGGTTAAACGCTTCTGTGAAAATTGTCAAAAGTCAGGCTGAGCTCTTTACAGAGGAAATTAACGCAAATAGAAGATGTTCTTCAGACATAGGAACAAGGACTGAAATGAAGCCATGATGTATTGAAGATGTATTATGCCTAAAAATGATCTAGATATGATCTCAAAACTACAAACTCAAAACTCTGTTTTCTACCTCCACTTTCCATAAAGTAATTACATTGGATGTGGTATTTTAAAAACAAGATGAGTGCTTGAAAAATAGAATCTATGTTTAAGAATAAAACCTAGGTGTCTGGTCTTCCTTGATCCTGAGAACCATGCAATAGCCTTCCGTAAATAACAGTAAGAATGGCATAATGCCACAAGTTCTATGTATGTTTTCTTCCCCCTAGCTATAGTAATTGTTCTTGTAAAAGGTACTACTCTTTGCAAGTCTTGCATTGGCTGTGTCATTAGACATCATCCCAAAATATTATGGGGGACTGACACATAAAATTGAAAATCTGATCTCAAGCATTTGATTGATCAGTCATTTCAGAGCTGCTCACATAGAACTGGAGAGTAAGAAATATACTTCTTGCTGTTCGAAAGAAGCAAGAATGTGACTCGGCACCTATAGACTGATTATTCTGATGTCTGTTGTGTAAAAGACTTTAGCACAAGGAAGTCATTATTGAAGACAAGGGATAATGATGAATGGAAGATGAGAGGAAAATGAAGTATAATTTTACCATAGCCAGAAAGTGACAAAATAATTTTATGGTGCTCTTTGATTGACGTTGCATTTCTGAAAAGTGTGTTTGTGGGGTTTTTACCATTGGTTTTGCTTGTTTGTTCTTCTTTTCTGAAAACAAGCCTTGTAGAATATATCAGGTGTTACATTTTTGGTGGCGAAAGGGAAGCGTTTATACTATTGCAAAGAGCACTGGTACAGTTTGGATGGATGTATGACTGTTTCCACTGCGCCACATTCAAGATAAGTAACTTGATGTCTGGAAGAATTGTAAGAAAATATTTAAAGAAATAGAGGTACTATCATTTTGAGGATTGGAAGAGAATAACTTTGCTTAGCCTAGTGAAAAGGAAGATGAGAAGGGTGTGATTGTTGTCAACTAATGTATTAAGGGAACAAACGGAAAAGGAAGTTCTTTCCATTAAAGCACAGCAATGACAACAAATTAATCATAAACTAGGCATAAATAAACTCGGGTTAGGAGGTTTCTTCTATGGGAGCAGGGTGTTTCTCCAACAGCCTTAGTCAGATGATGCTCACTTTCCTCCTGTGTTCTCTGTTCTAAAGTGCTGTCTGGAATAGGAAATCTCAGTTCTGCCCAGGACTTGTGGGGTCTACAAGAAGTATTGTTTTTCTCAGAAGAACCATTTTAGTTAACAAGATTTGCATTGAGGAATTTGTGGTGGTTTCTATGTGTAAGGACTATTAACATGTGTATATCTGTTCAAAGGCTCATATTCCACTCTGAATAAATGAAAAATAGAGCCTTGAGTATCCAAGGAGACAAAATGCGCTGTAGGACATAAAAACTGAAACAGTTATGAGATATTTTCATCTCTAGACTTTTTTGTTGAATGGAATGTATTTATGATGGGGACAGATCACTTTAAAGACATAAAATCCTCTGCACCAATTGGTCTTCTGGGCTTTAAAGTACGTTAATATCATGAAGTCAGGAAATGCAGAACTTAAGCAAACAAAGATTGGTAGTCAAGTGCATTAGGAAAACAAATATTGAGCTGTAGTGTCACTGGGGCAGAAAAATAGCTCGTAGTTTTAGTGCAATGATTTAATCCACTTCCATTTTCCCACTTTACTTTCTTTACCACTTGTAGTTACTTTTAATTTTTTTATTTTTTTTAAATTTATTTTAAGGTTTCTGATGAGTGGAAGAAATGTCACTTGGCCATCCCTTCCCCTCTGGTGAGGAATGAGATGGCATTTTTGTCCCCATGTGTATGGGGGCAAAGCATGGTTTTGGCTCTTGCAGAGGGATAGAGGAGAGCCCTGGGAAGCACAAGCAATCCAGTCCAGCAAATATGTGAGGGTTGGTTTTTTTGGGTGGGCTTTTTTTTTTTCTTTTCTTTTTTTTTTTTTTTTTTTTAACAGAAGCTATGCAGCCTTAAAAGGACTTGTTTAAATTTTTGTGTGTGTGCTGAATATGTCAAGTTTGTATGGAGCCAGGGATTCTCGCCTCCTTTTAAAGTGAAAATTATAGGGTACTTTACATACTGTTTCTCACCAAAATGCAGATTCTTTCTCTTGCTACAAGTAGAATCACAAACCTGAATTTAGTGAGAAGCAGCGTGTGGACTGTTTTCATAATTTGTTGTTTCATAATGTTTAAAATGAGTTGGGAGGCCAGGATCTGCTGGCTTCTAACAACCTTGACATAGTACACTGAAAAGGAACCCCTCTCCTCCCCTCCCCGTGCAAACCTAAACAAGTCCTTTTAAGGCTATATGAGAAGGGTGCCTGATAGCTAAGGATATAGGTGCTATATAAGTCCTTCAATAAGTGAATTAAGTAATATAAGAAGGATTAGAGTGAAATGAAATGAGAAAAAGCAGCAGAAATGCAACGCTCCATAGAAATTAGCTGGTGGTTTGGTGCATTTCATGGCTTCTTTGTCTTAAAAGTGGTTCAGATGGTTGGGGAGTGTGTGGTGTATTCTTATATAAACTTAGCCATGCTAGGATCGCAAAGAAAAATCTGAAGAGTGGTTTGCAAACACTCAGTAATTGACTTCCATGAATTGCTGAAGAATGGAGGATTTTTGGATTTCAGTGTTTATGGTTTGCTAGGGGGAACTGAGTGGTAGAGTGCTCATTTGCCTGTCTTTTTCAGAGTGTTTCCATATCTTATGCTTATTTACAGCAGGCAAATCCTGAGAGCCTTTGAATAACATGAAAAATGAGGTTGCTACTTTAGGACAACTTCATGCTTTCCTGTGTGCATTATATGTCTGGCTTTTCCCATTTCAAGGTCTTGTGATTAGGTTGCACACTACACCTAAATTTCCTCCCACCAGGCACCATGCTTCGCTTCAGTGTTCTAAACTTTAATAATTTAGGTATTAGCATGGGTTCAATGAAGTATCAGTTAGATTAGCAAAACATTAAAATCATTCCTGTAAGTCAAATCCCTTAATGCATCTTCTCATCTTTGAAACTCCTCTGGAATGGCCTTGGCTTAGCCAAGGCTCCTCTCTAGCACTGGTAACAGGCTGTGAGCTGTGATCTGGCTATGAATAAATGTAATGCAGTAAAGTCTATCCTGATAAAATTTTTGGCATTACTCCCGTTTGTTATAAGTGGAATTTTTAAAGCATATTTGGTTTCTGTGTGGCTTGTAGCATAGCTCTGCAAGACTCTGATCCTAATCCCTTTAACATGAATGGGAGTTGTTTCTTCCCTCACTAGAGTCAGTTGAAAAAGTCCTTAGTCTCCTCTTTTTCCTGCCCCCCAAATACTACTGGTATGTCAGACACTCCAGCACTGCTTAAGCATTCTCAGGTATTTGTCTCATTTTATCTCTGGAAATGGCTCTATTAGACTTTGAATAGTGACTCTTTAACTGGACATTGACTTCATTTCTAATCATTGTGAAACAGAATAACCTTTGCTACTTTATTGGACTCCTCAGTATTTTATTAGTAATAATTACTAACATGCAACACCACCTTACAGGCAATAAAAGATGCAGCTAAATCTATTTGTGAATAAATGCTTGCCAGAAGCGATGAGTTCCTCCTATTTACTTCTGTTAGTAAGGATCACTGGGCTGGTTGATGGAATAAAGACTCATGCCATCTTTTTCACACTGTCCTCTCTTTAACACTGAGTAAACTTCCACAAGTGATGCTGTTTTGACATCAGTGAAGTCACATTTGTCAGGAAGTATGCAGTTAACTGGTTCTGCATGTTCAAATCCCTCTGTGTGGGAAAATGTGTTAAGGAGATTCTGAGTTGGGACAGAAATTTTGTGAAAAAGCATCCTGGAAAGAGGGCACAAGACTTGATTAAGGCAGTGCTCTTCCCAGGCAAGTCTTTGCATCAGATAGATGCCAGTATTTGTAGGTTTTGAATGGAGCTGCCCATCAGTAACCTTGAATCCAAAGCGAAGATACCACTCTGCTCCAAAGGAATTTTAAGGCAGTGAAACGAATGAAAGCTCCTCAAAGGAAGAAGTGGTCTGGCTTATCTTCATTGTCTTCTGACTTCAGAAAACATCATGTTTTATTTTGAGAATTGCTTTCTTTGATTTGCAGTAAAAGACCAGACTGTTTCCTTGGATTCCTTCCCTAGTCACACAGTTTTGGGCAACTTTGCATTCAGATTTGGATCTAAATTCTTTGAGCCAGCCTCATCATTGGCATGGTAAAGTAAAATAAAATCTAAGTGTGATGGATTTCTTTTAAACAGAAAGGTTTATTAGCTTATTAATTTATTGGGTAGTTTGGTAATGAGTTACTCGGGCAAATGTTTTGATTATATTCTTTCTTACTTCGTCTTTTGTTTGTCCTCTAAAGGAGATCTCTTGCTTTTGGCAGCAATTTTTATTGGCCACATTCAGATGTAGCATAAGTGTGAAGCCAGCATGCTTTCTTATGCTGTATAATGAAAAAGCGTGTGCTGTCATTTTTGAATTATGAAGAAATTTGTTTTCAGAATAACTTTGAATATTTTTTTGGGTATAATTATCTGTCACAATTGGTACTTTTTATTTCAACAAGGTAGTAATTATCATGTTACTACTCTTTAAAAGTCCATGACTGATCGTGTAGGTTTGGAGAGAATAGCATGATGTACTAATTTGTTTTTCTAAATGATATTTTGCTGCTTATTTTCTCAGCTGGTCGGTAAACTACTGTAGATAAAAGTTTGTTTATCTGACAGAAGAAGTTTTAGGAGTTTAAAACAGTTTTTCCTTCCTCTGGGAAGGGTGGAGAATGAAAATAACTCACTTGAGCCTACTGATAAACTTCAATGAATGGCACTGTCAACTTAAAACTCGTATTTCTCTGTATGCATTTGTGCCAGTTTTGCAAGTAGTGTTTAATATGACTTGCATCAGGAAAGATTAGAAGTTATCCTGGTTTGTTTTCCACTCTTTATTTTTTACAGAATTAGAGAATAGTTAAGATTGGGAGGGCAGTTATGGATATCATCAAGTTCAACCCGCTGCTCAGAGCAGGGTCAGCTACAGCAGGTTGCTCAGGGCTGTGTCCAGATGTTTTTTGGTTATCTCCAGAGGCAGAGACTACACAGACTGCCTGGCAAGAGGGATTGGTGTGACAGTTGAGTATCACATAGAGGAGAAGCCTGTGGGGGAGTTGTGCATGCACGATGCATTTGGCTGTTGATATAATTGGTTTATGCTGAGAGAGACTCTTATTACAGTCTAGTAGGATGGCAAACCACAATCAAAACAGTTACATTTGTACACAATGTGAAGAAGCTCATTTAATCCTCAGGCAAGTTTCAGAGGCCAGGTCCTTTCATCCCATTTCCTTGCATGGCAGAGGTCCAGTGCCAAGGGAGAGTCCTGTCCTCGCTCTGTAATTCCTCCTCCAGCCAGCCTCCCAGCCAGAAGACACTCTTGTCTCTTTCAGCTGTATTATCTCCCTGGACCTGATGGATACATGAACAGAGCAGCTATGCTGGAAATGTGTGTTGCTTAATCATCTTTTAAAGCAGTTCTCTATGACCTGGTTCCCTTCAGCCCCCCCAGCCTCCTCTCATCCTAGCTGGGGCTGTGTATGCGCGAGAGTTTAGGGAGCTGGAACATGTGGAGGCTGCTATAGTTGGCCAGAGATGAGGGGAGGGATGTGTAGTTTTCCAAGTAGGTAGAAGGAGATGGCACCATGCAGAAGTTGGAGGTGAGAGGGCTGACTTACTGGTATATGGGATTTAGAGGGAAAAGTAGAGTTAGCAGGACAAGAAAATGGCCTTCTAGCAATATGGCCTAGATAGCAGTATGTAGGGATAAATGTAAAACAAGACCTGAGAAGAGAGAGAAGGGCCAGAAGGGTGTGGTCAGTCTGAAACTGTTCCACTTGCTCAAGAGAAACAAAGGTGACTTCCTTTGGTCCAGTTTGAGGAAAGCTGAAGGGATGACCACAAGCTTATTTAGGCCAGTGATATCAGAAGTGCTTCTATATTGTTTGTTTTCTGCCTGACTTGTAGGATGTTCTACATGCAAGTTGCTCTGTAACTTTAAAAATGAGAGAAAAATGTGAAAACTTGGCTGTGCGCTAGCACTGAAGTTTTCACAAGCAGGAAAACAGAAAGCATTTGCTCTAATAAAACCTGCATCTTCTCAGAGCAGCTTCCGTTAACGGCGCTGCACTCAATTTCCCAGTTGTGTTCCATGTGAATGCGACATTCAAAATATTTACAAGAGCCACTCGCTTGGAATGTCTCACTTAGCTTTGTGGTGGTAGGGACGAGCAGCTGCAGAGGCCCCTGCCTTTGTGCTGCCAGGTGGGGTGGCTGCAGGGAGTCTCCAGCTCATCCTGAGCTTTGCTTTTTGAGGAGCTTTTTAATGCTTGTCAATTATTGATTGCTTGTATGGGAAGGTCACAGTAATTCACGCAGGTGTATATGGCTGAAAAGATAGAGCTGTGGATTGAAGAGGTAAGATTTATTCAAAGACAGGACCCTGCTCTCATTCCTAGAATACACATATTCAAGGAGATAGGGTTACATTAAGTGGCTTGGCACCAAGAAATAAAAATCTCTTTTAGATTCTGTCTTCAGAGAAAGTTCATAAAGCATCTGGGGAACCTCTTGTCTTTCAGGTACTCAGACCTTTGCAGGGTTGAACACTTGGAAACCTTCTTTAATTTTGTTTCTTTCACATCTAGTTGCCAAGTTGCCTAATACCTCCTCAACAGAGACAACCATGAGCTAGTTAGCACGTGTGGAAATATATATTTGAAAATAAATGATAGTTTTGTTGTTTAATGTTCTTTTAGGTCTTGTAGCCTTTTTTTTTTTTTTTTTTTTATTTTATTTTAAGAAAATGACTGTGAGCATGGCAGTGGCAGCCTTCTGTGCTTCTGTCAGAATATTTCCATCAGTGCATTACATTTGCTGACATGCTGTATAACTTGAAACCTCAAATTAAGGAAGAATCCTAGAAGAAAAATGGTTAAACATCCTTAGTTGCTCTGAAGTACCTACAATGTGGTTCTGTTGCATTATTTATGAGAAGAATGTTTATTATTTTAGTCATCTTCATAAGAAAAAAACCCAAAGATTGTGCAAGGTTAAAATAATAAAAAGGCTTTTTGAGAGGTTTGATATACCCTGTCTGAGATGGAAGATTATTTTATCATTTGGATATGTTCTGCTGCATTTGCTGCTACGTACAATGGAAAAAGGTTGGCTGTCTCTTGCAAAGCACTTACATTTTGCTGACTGTGTAAAGCAGCTGATAGTGGTAGAAGATGTATGCTCTGAAGATCCCTGGTGTGACAGCAAAAGCTAAACTCTTCCTTTCCTAAACTTTCTTTCCTGAAGAATTTACGTTTTTCAAATGTAAGCAAGTTACATGAAAATAAACTGAAATATTAATTTGATGCATATTGGCTATTAAATTAGTATGTCCATTACAAATGCTCTTACTCCATGATATGTGAGAAGTGGCTTGTTCTTTTGTTGCTGAAAGTTGACCCGACTCATGTTCATTATGGGGTTGCAGTGTTGAGCCCAGGCTTCTTGGCTGTAATCTTGCCACAGAGTTCACTTCAGAGCAATGCTGCAGAAGCTGCCTGATCTACCTGTGTTTCAAGCTGAGAAGGAACCAGACAACAACTAATGAATGCTATTTGAGTAGGAAGAATAAAAGGTGGGGAAACAATGTAATAGTGGGATTGAGAGGTTAATGCATCTGTTCCGAAGTTATTGTCCTTTTTTGTTAATACATTGCCAGGATCTAGTGTGGGCCTAAAGGAAGTGAGGAAGAAGACGCATTGAAGAGAGTACAGAAGTTCATGAGGAGGAAATGAGGAAAAGGCAGATTAGATGGATTAGAAAAAAAGTATTTCAGGGGAAGGGACAAGATCAACGAGGAGCAGGTCAAATGATTCCTCAGAGATCCCTGAGTAAGCGGTGGAGCAAGTGGGTAACTTTTTGATAGGTCACTGGGAGACTTTGTAGATCAAGAAGTCTATATTGAATGGAAGGGATGAGTAATGATTAACTACAGTGATAAAGGATGTGGGTTACATTGTTCATCTTTATCTATCATGAAAGTAGTTACATAGGCAGTTTGGGAGCATCAGCATTAAAGATCAAGATAAGATGCTGTGTGACTGAATTCAATGTTTGTAGTCCCACTGACTTCAGTAGAATATTTATACTCTTAGATTTTCAGTATTTTACTAACTAAACTGAAAGATACCTGAAGAGCTCTTTTCAAAAGTTTACATTTTAAGATCAGGAGCTGTATAAGGATTACTTCTTTAACATTTAGGATTCTAAGCATTCTAGTTCATTGCTTAAAGCAGAGATGAAATAAACCCAAGATTTTAATTATTCTATGGAGAATAATGGCATTTTGACAAATCTTAAATTATATCTGTCCTACCTGTCAATCTGTTGTACTACTTTAAGTTGAGGTGGAGTCTCCCATCCCAGGGCCAGTGTAACATGTCAGGAGAACAGTCTCTTACTGACTTCTGTAGCACATTACTTCACTTTTCAGTGGTTTGAATTTCCCTATTTTTCTATTGAGTCAGAGAATGTCTGGCATTATCCTTATTTATTTCAGTTATTAAAGATCAACAGTTTGCTTTATTACTGTTTTCCTAGATGATGCATGCGAGTAACTCTGAGTGATGCCTTTCTAATATCATTGAGATGCTCTAAAGCATTAGAACATCAGTCACTCCAAGCTGAACAAAGATATTCCATTTCTATCCTGCTGGGTTAAGTTTAACTAGGTTTAAGATTCCTATTGCTGGACAATATCTTTCCAGTGAAATATTTTAGTGATCCTGTCAGACGTATTGATGAAATGAATACATTGCTTTAAGAAGTTTTCTGTAAACCTTCCCTAAGTTCACATCAATGTGCTATATATTTGAGACGTTATTAAATATGTGTTAGCATATATGCAGATCAGGATAGTTAGTGGGGTATAGATAAAATAAAAAAGTGAATGGCAAATGAATATGTCTGGGTGCCTACTTGGCCATCCTTATTGGCAGAATTATTGAAGACCTGGTGACAGGAAGGGGAAGGAAGTTATTGAAGTTAGTCACTTCATTAGAAGAACATAAAGGAAACCTTCCTGTGTTGCATTCTCTCTTGAAATAAATGTTATAGTCTTTCATTTACACATTCATAATTTAAAGTCTGTAATACACACATTTTCTGAAGGCATTAATTTTTAAAATCACCGTGGAAACTCATCAGTCTAATGTAGTTGAAATATTACAATTCTTTTTCTTCATGCTATCTCACTTTCTTCTTTGTAACCTATTGACAGATTAAAATAGACACTTAGCTAGTAAAAAGCCTTTTTTCTTTATTCTCTTTCTCCCCCCTCCCAAGCTTCTGATAGGTCACGGCTTGAAGACACTTTGTTCTTGTCAGTGCCAAACTTAACAACAATAAAAAAACCCAACCCTAACAGGAAAAAACCCAAACATGTTTAAGAATTCTGTAAACCACACTGAGATTCAAGAGATAAATGGGGAAATCCATTAATAGCCGAAACTCCATTCCCTTGTCTTGCACGACTTACTGTAGTGTAAGAAACCTCCTGATTTTCAAGGAAAAAAAAAATCACTGAAACAGCAGGATTGCATGCTTTATGGTGGTATTACTTGAGCTTACTTTGTCTCAACTTTTATATTACAACTTTATAGTTTAGCTGTGAAGTGAGGCAACTGACTGTTGTGGTTTAAGCCCAGCCGGTAATTCAGTACCACTCAGCTTAAACCGCGACACTGACATAACATGCAAGATAGGAGAGAGAAGGAAAACATGAATATCTTATATCCTTGTACATAATCTCTGTTCCAGTAGAATATAATAAAATACTTAATAAAGGAAGGTGGAAGAAAGTTAGAAATACAATTCATAATAGGAGCACTTGGTTTTAAAAACTTGAAATACTTGCTCTATATAATCTACTTTCCTTGTTGCCAATACAATTATTTTCAGTAATCATAGTCCTTTCTCAATACATTATGTTGTGAATATGCAATTACTAAAGGACCTAAGCTGGTACAGAAAAACTATTCAGACCTAACTAGTAATTTTAATTCAGGGACACAGTAAAAAATTGCATTTGAATTTGTAAGTGGTTCCCATGTGTATAAATAAAAAAATAGAGAAAAATCATTCTGAATTCAACTTTCATGTCACATTAATAAAAAACAAACTCAGCTGAGTAACTGTATTGGGAAATACTTTTAAGATTAATAAATAGCAATCTGTTGCTTACCATAAGAGTTCTGTGTAGTTGAATTGTTTCATATCATAGAATGGTTTGGATTAGAAAGGACCTTAAGATCATCTAGTTCCACTCACCCTGTCCTAGGCAGGGACACCTTTCACTAGACCAGGTTGCTCAAAGCCCCGTCTAGCCTGGCCTTGAACACTGCCAGGGATGGAGCGTTTACCCCTTCTTTGGGCAACCTGTTCCAGTGCCTCACGACCCTCACAGTAAAGAACTTCTTCCTTATATCTAACCTGAACTTCTGCTGTTTAAGTTTGAAACCATTACCCCTTGTCCTATCACTACAGTCCCTGAGGAAGAGTTCCTCTCTGCTATCTTGTAGGTCCCTTTCAGATACTGGAAGGCTGCTATGAGATCTCCACACACCTTCTCTTCTCCTGGCTGAACAGCCCCAACTTTCTCAGCCTGTCTTCATACAGGAGGTGCTCAAGCCCCGTTATTATCCTTGTGGACCTTCTCTGGACTTGATCCAACAGCTGCATGTTCTCCTTATATTGATTCCTTCTTTTGTAAGTGGTTAAACTTCAGGGATATTTTACCCGCTTTTACAGGAGGCATTTTTGAATCTTCTTCCTGCTGTCCTGTATGTTTTATGAAGACTGTAAACCAACTTTCAGTGCTCAGTTGCTTGTCCTGCTGATCCTATCTTCAAATCCATCTGGAGCCTCCTGTGAGACCTGGGGGATGTGAATGCAAGGCAGTGATGCTGAGGAACATCTTGTCCCCGAGGCAGGCACCCTAAGCACCCAGCTGTGGCATAAGCTGTCTTCTGCTCCGTCTTCTCTGTGTTGCATTTTCCATGTTGTCACTCATATCCCAAGGAGGGTGAGTGGGCTGTGAGCTGGTGTTATACAAGCCTGTCCTGGATGATGAGTGTAGTCATTTAGCACTCTGAAGTAACGTAATCTGAACATGCACATCTGCTGCTTCTTAGGGGCTGGTTTAAGCAGTGGCTTACTTGGTGATTACGAAAGTGATTGATCGTAACTCCCCTTACTACAGTGGGACGTTCTTGCTTCTGTTGCAAGTGTGGAGGGTTTAAGAATGAAGCATCAGGAATGATGGTTCCTTTTGCAAACTTGACCCTTGGAATGTTTTTTTTTCCCAGTGGGTAGCTACATTGGCTTTTAGGGAGGAGAATGAGAACTACATACAGTCAGCTTCTGGCAGAACCAGGTGTTCACTGGAAAAAGGCAACGGTTGGCTCAGGCACAAGAAACAGTGATGGTTCAGGTACTGCAGTTGGCTTTCTGACTTCTGTCACTCCTCCAGCTCACCAAGAGTATTTCCTGTTCTTCATTGCTGGATGGTCATATTTTTTTATGCTTGTCACTATATAAAGTGGTATGTAAAATGTATTTATAGCTCTTAAGTGCATAAGCATGTTACTAGCATCTCTTCTACTTTGCTGCTGCTTGTTGTTCTAAGACACTTTTATCAAGGACTATTATAATAAATTATAAATCATTATAAATCATTAAATAACTGTTTAGGAATGCTCCGACTCAAGCTTATTATGCATGTGAAGACTAGTTTAATTTTTCTTGGTAAATGGTAACTATTTTCCTTATTAGTCTGGGACACTGAACAGCAGAAGGGTCTGCAAATAGATTCATCAGAGTGAAAGTAGGAAAACCAGCACTGCTTCGGCTCCTCTGCTGCCTTCTGTGTGGGAAACATGGCATTTTTCTAACCAGATAGTGGGAATGTTTTCTTCAGCAGGCCTGAGTCACTTGTGAGGAATGCTAAGATTAATGCACAAGATTAATTTTCTCGCTGCTGCTTTCTCCGTTGCAAACATGGAAGTTTGCTTACCTTGGAAATTTTCTCTTGTTTCCAGCAAAACTTCAGGTACTCTGAGCATTTTTGCTACAGATTCAAACTCAGTTTTGCTCTGTAAAATCTGTCCTTGCCTTTTAATGACTGTGAGCACAGAAGTCGATGCATGTCTCTTTCAGACTTAGCTTTTTTAGAGTACAGCGGTTTATCTTTCTGTTTGCTCCTGGTGTGTTTTGTGCTCTGCTGTCATATACAGAAAATCTTCTCACAGAGCTGTGAAGAGGAGTTTTTACTTATCAGAGTTCTCTAGATATGCAGTATCAATTAAATTCAATTTTGTCCATTTTCAACATAATATTAATTATACTTGATCTGTAATAACATCTTCTCTGAAATGGGATGTATATTTAGTACTAGATTGACTAAAAGAGATTGTGTCCCACTGTCATCTTCATTAATTAAGCATTAAGAATTGTTGAAAAAATTGGTCATAAGTACCAAAATTAAAATAAGAGTTAAAGGGTGCCTTCCCAGCTTGCTTCAGCGCAAGCACTATTGTCTGTATATTGAATCTCATCAAAGGCTCATGGCTGACAGTTGGCCAGCTTTTAATGCACATGGTTTCATTGTGGTATGTTATCGCACAAGTGTTGGTACTGAATTTGAGCAAAAAGACTTAAGACTCTGCCTGAACTACCTGTTGAAGTAATTTTGGAAAAAATAGTAATACAAAAATGAGTTAATGTTCCTATGGCCAATGCATATTAATCTATATCTTTATAATATTTAAGACATGTAGTTGAAAGGCATTGTAAGTGAAAGGAGCGCAAATGGCTTGCTCTCTGTAGCTTGTAAATAACACATTTGGTGTACTATCCCTAAAGGAGCAGGGACAAGGCTCCAGGTATCTTCCTTTGCACTTTGGTCCAGGCATTAGCTTCTGGCACTCACTGTAACAGCTTTGTCTTGCTCTAACCACTGCTGCTGGTTTTGAGGCTGTGGGGGAAATGCCTAGCTTTCCTCCTAACCACCTTGTGTCCCAGGGCTGCTGTGCAAAGAGTGGGAGAGAAGGTGATGCAGAGGTGACTGCACTGGCTCTGGGCCACCCAGTGTCTTTCTGTCTCTTATTTGGCTAAAAGGAAAGCTATCTGGAGAGCTAGCAGGAAAAAATGCAGATGCTTCAAATGAACATGTATGTAACTTGATGTGGCTGTGTGCATATAGCACTGCTGTGCAAAATGTGGCTGTGTGCCTGCTAACGCCTGTTGGTTGCATTCTCTTTTGATGCTCATGTGGCTGGAGAAGTAATTACTACAATCAAGACTACCCAAAAAATAAATGAACACATGTAATTCCTACTCCACTGAGGTCATTGAAATTTCTGCCATGTTCTTCGTGTCTACTCAGGGCTTCCATAGTATTAACGGGCAGAGATTATCTTGCAGTAAGTGCCCCATTGTGCTCTTTGGTGGAATTCTGGTTCTCCACTATGATAAGTAGATCTGGGGAGAAGGGGAGTAACATTAAAACTCTTAAAAGTTTGTAATTTCATTGAGTCAATGAGAAGGCCTAATTAGTAATTGAAAAGATAATTAAAACTTGACAAGCTGCTAAGTTTTGAATATGACATTATTCTTTTCCAATAGTGCTTCTTAAAAAAATATTATTCATGACTCTTTTGGACCTTTTTTCTTTTCTGCCTTCCTCCATCTCATTAATTGTTTCAGTTCTCATTTTCTAATGCCTTGAATTTTTCTTTCTCTGTTCTTGACACTCTATTTTGTTTTGCAGTCTCCTTGTTTATATTTTCTGCTTTTCCTCCATACCTCTCATACTGTGACTCCGTTGCTTTCCTACTCAGCCTCATATTTGGTACTTGTTAGCTTTCCGTGAATTGTTCCTTTCAGATATTCAACACTTGCTTCTACAATTCTTCATGATCCTTCTGTTTCCTTCTTATTATACCAGAATCAAGACTGGTCATTATTCCTATTTATGGACATAATTTTCGAGACTCTTGTATCTTTAAGTAGAAACAAAGGCAAGCATGTATTTTGGTGTGCATAACAAGGCTAGAAATGAATTGTATGTGTAAAAGATAAAATCTTCCTGTTGGCTTCAAGAGAATCAGATTTCATTTGAGTTCTCTGTTTAGATAATCTTGTTACTTCTGCTTATCTATATTCAGATCATCCCATTTCTATTTTTCCCATATATATATTGAAAAAGTCCAGATAACATGGGTGAAAATTGCCATTTAGTCTAAATGGGAGGGAAGTTAGTCTTAGTAAAACTAATTGAAAATATCTGAAGCACCACACAAATCTGAGCAAGCCAACATGTGAGATTAAACTTGAGAGGAAACAGGTTGAACCACAAACTGCAAAGGACTTCCTGAGAATCTGAAGCCTCTTCAAAGACATTTGTTTTATTTATAGTGTATGTTACCTCAGTATGTTTCTAAACAGACACAAAAGGGGAATCAGAGTCATAAGATTACAGAAATGTACTGGAAGTTTAGCATGAAATGCTGCATACTGTGTTCCAGCCTGTCTCAAAACAGTGGCTGTAAAACATCTGGAGAAGAGAAAGGACTTAGCCCTAGATCTCAAATGATGCATTCATACTTGCGTGGTGAGCAGCCGGGTGTGGTCTACGGCTGAGATTGGTGGTGGATTTCTGTTCCTGCCTCTACATATGGTTCCTTTCTGATCTTTTCCTTAGGGCTAAATTAAAATAGGGAGGGAAGAGTCTAGCTGTAAAGTCATAACAGACTTTTGAAATACCTGGCTTTTTCTGAAGGGGAAACTGCTGCCTTGAGTGTGTGCTTAGGCTTACTATGCAATGGAAAGGAAGCAGGTGTCACAATGCAGACCTGCTAGTGTGCCAGACAGGGCTGCACGAGACCCAGAAAACTCATGTGCACTGTTCTCCAGTGTGGCCTAGCAGGAGGCTCAATCTCCAGTTTATTGGAAAAGCTACAAGCCACTGGGTTAGAGAATAGCTTAAGATCAGGGATCTCTTATCTTATACCTGCACTGGTTGATGATAGAGTTTATTTGGTGGTTATTTTTTGTGTTTGGTTTTGTTGTGTTTGGGATTTTTTTTTCCCCCTTCTTTCTTCTTCTACCTTCACCTCTCCTCTTCCCCCAAGGAGATACTCCCACTAAGCAGAACATGAAGCAGATATTCCCATATCTGCTTAGTGTTCTGGCCATGTTCTAGCTTCTAAATAGGCAACGGCCTATTTTTTGATGAAAGCTGTGGTCAGCACTCTGTCCTGGAAGCATATGGCCTTTTAGATATACCTCTGGGAGATTACCATCTGAAATTTTCACCTCAGTCACTGCTGTGCGGACGTTAGGGTGGTGTGGTGGGGCTGAGACGTGGAGGATTGACTGGAATGACATTTCATTGATCATGTCAGAAAGGCTGTAGATGCCCGGGCAGTTGCCCTGGCCCAAATTTAAACACCTATGTAAAGTCCCTATTAAGCAGCTAATACAGACTTTTCATCTTGGTCTTCCCATGTGTAAATTGGAGCGACTGGGAGCTAGATATGTCACTACGAATGTAGATTGCTCACCTCTGCAGCTCTATGGTTTCAATATGCTGTATACATTGCTGCAAACTTAGCTTACAAACAAATGATAGTTGATTTGTCCTTACTAGTCACAAGTCTCAAAGTATTATTCTCACTTGGTTTCTACTACTCAGCAAAGAAGAGAGTAGAGATTTTAATTTTTAAAATAAAATCAAGCATAGCCATTCTTTATGGTCTCAAAATCTAGCAAGAAGCAAAGTTTTACCTTCTTCTGATTTTCTCTTACTGTTCTCTTCTGTGACAAGCTGATATTCCTTAGACTGAACTTTTCTACATTGTTAATATGACTTTTTGAAGTCCTGCACTCTTATGTACTGAAGTACAACAACATGGCATTGACAGCATCAGTAGCAATTGGGACCACTTCCATCACCTGTCTTACTTGTTACTTACTACATAAGCAGTCTACATCCTTTTTACCCAGAGGAACTGGACTTACTCTTCAGTGTCTTCTGCAACTTATGATGTCTCTAACCCCTCCTATGGAGTGCTGCTTTTTGAATATGTCAGAAGACTGCTAAAAATACTGTGAAAAAGCCCAGTCACCAAAAATCAAAATGTTTCTGTCTTTCTCATTTTACTAAGTACTGATTGAATCTGCAAAATAAATACCTTCAGAAACCACATAAGAAAAGTTGTGGACGTGAGTCAAGCTCTGCTTAGTCCTTCTGGAAAGACTTTCTTTCTGTCAATCCTTTTTGCTAGTTAAGACATTAGTAGAAAAACTTCAATAAACAAGGAGTGAAAGCCAAAGAAATGAAAGTGGTCCTGCTTCTGCTGACATTTATTGAAACAGTGATGTGAGTTTCCTTTAGGGCAAGGTTGTCTTCCTGTGCATGTACAGCAGGGAGAGAAGGTATGGAGTCTATACTGACATTACTAGGGACCCTTTAAACGTGGCAGCATGGTTAGTTTGGGATTCTACTTTCTGGATTTTTGTTTTCTTGAATGGTGTACAGGGAGACCCAAGTGTATCAGAAGGGAATAGTGGTTTGTGGTACTACAACTTTTGGATGGCCAACTCAAGCCACTGATTTTTTTTTTTTTTTTAATTTTTTTTTTCTTGTCAAAGGATGAGGGCTCACCAGCAATTTGCCTTCACAAAATGAGTCATTGTAGCCTAATTCTGAGGCAGCATGTTTATGCAAAAAGCCATGGTCCGTCACAGAGGGCGAGATGGTCACTTTGCTCATTCCTGGAGGCTTACTCACTGTTAAGATTTGGGACAGGGAACACCAGAAGTAGCACAGATGGTCTATCCAAAGCAGCAAGCTCTTTTGTTATGTGAGGAACTAGAACACACTGATGCTTTGAAGTCATACAAATGTATTCTCTAGAGGTGTAGAAATGCTTGAAGTATAGCAGATCCCAATGTTTGACCAGGACTCTTATGTTCATACATCTGTCTGGAAGGAAATTTGACTGGTGTGCTCTTACATTTGCAAAACATAAGTAAGATGTACTTAGCTACCACTGTAAATAATAATACTTTTAATTTCCAGGTCGGATATTCTTTAACATTCACTGAGGAGCTAAATTTACATCCTGCCAGTTTTGTGTGTCACATGTTGCTACTTATTAAAATTGTTTGTCAGATGAGTGTTGATTTGAACAGAGTAAATCTCTTGCTCAGAGTAGCCTTGCTCTTGCTAAAGCTGTGCCTTAGCTTCAGGAAACACACTATAATTAAATGCCAATACAAATTGCTAACTTGGCAATAGCTCAAGCACTTTATTGCATGAAGCCTTGATTTCTTTTATGCCAAGGTAATGTCAGAGCAACATTTGATTTATCCTGAATTTACAGGACTGTGACAGATCATATTCTAGTTTGTGGGCATTAAAATAGTTCTGTAAAAAATAGGGTAAGTGCAGTTCTCTTTTTATAATTATACTGTTGTTTTTATGGTTAATGGTATATTCTTCATATGTAATTCTGAGTGTAGTCCTGTGGGAGCTGCATAATTAGGCTTACATAAAGCTAAAAACATTAGAAAGGCAAAAAGCCTGACTCCACTTTTACTAAGACCATAGAGCACTGTTGCATACATAGTATGAATGGTAAAATTCCCTGCTTTGTAGATTCAATAGGATGCATATATTTACAAATGTGACTTTGTTTTCTTTTTTTTTTTAAATTAGAAAACCGCTCATTCTCAAGCAGCATATCAGAGATGGTAGGATTTTTTTTTGTATTTTTTTTTTCTGTTTAGTCAACCCCTTGCTGACAACATTTAGCTGTAGTCTGGAATCTAAACAGTGCTCTTTGGATTTTTGTGCTTGGATTTAGTATTATTGAATAAAAACCTCACAGTACTCCCAGTGAGAAGCAAACAGAAGATGCAATATTTCAAACTGCAGTGTAATTTGGTTACTGAAAATTCTGATGTGCATCTGCTTGGTTAAGCAATAAGGATGTTTATTCTAATGGATAAACCAGGTGGTAAATGAAGTGAATGTCTTGTATACAAAAATCTTTACACCAATACTTATTCATTTCAGAATAAAGGAAATGCTCATTACTCAGCTGTTTGTTCTTCCAGAACATTCACCAGCACTTCTCTATAAGAGTTCAGTGCTAGAAACAATAAATTTCTATTCATCAGTTCCATTGTGCAAAATTGTACAGATATGGTAGTTAATATGATAGTGCTGAGCAATTTGCTTCTCATTTGCTTAACTGAGGATGGGATTCAAGCTTCGTGTTCTGAGTGCCTTTCAATCTGGTGTATATATGATTAATGTTGTTGAGTCACTTCTGATGAGAATTTTAGCTTTCTCACATGACAAGATAGGGAGACTTTCTGCTCCTCCCACCACCAGTTTAAAAGCACTGCAAAAGACAGAAAGGAGGAGGTAATTTTTCATGTTTTCAGAATTGCACCCTATTAAAGGACGTGAGGAAATAGCCAGCCTGTTGGCATTTGCTGCACAGGTCACTGCAAAACAACCACGACAGCCGAGTCGGATATAAGTGTAAGTAGGTTGTTACCTGCTTGAGAGCCAATCCATTCTCACTAGCTAGAATTTAGCTGGGAAAAATAGTCCAGAAGAAATGGGGAAGAATGATTTGGGAAGGAAATATTTCTGAATGTGCAGGAAGGCAAATAATGAGGTGAATCCTGCAAGGGTTCATCGTAGGAACTAGTGGAGTTCTGGAGACCTGTTTATCACTGCCAGAATTAAGGTGGGGAAAAAAGAAATGTTTTATGTACATAGGCTAGCTCAAAAGCTTGTTGTGGCTGCATGTGAAATAATGTAGGCATTTCTATGGAACTTCTCTGTAATTTTAGAAAATATTTGTTCTCTGTTCATGTATGTGTGTCTTTGCATAAAGAATATACTATATAGTTTGATTATGAGAGTCATCAAATAGGGCAGAATGGCTTCAGTATTGAGGAAGTTTAAAGGGCTCCAGGTCACATGTACCTGGAGGCCTAATACTTGGGAATGCCTAGACACATAACTGTATGAGAAGTCCTCAATAGCATCTTACAGTGTTTAAGCAGACTGCTAAGTTAATAACTACTGATTGGAACAGGGCTGAAGCAACTGATTTGCTTCTGTTCTAGAAAGCCCTGCTAGACCTCTATGTATAATTTTAATCTTCTAAGTAATGTTAAGATATGGCCTGATATTTAAATTTATATGCTTCACTTAAAAATTGCAGTCTGTCCCACATCACTTAATGACACTGAGTACACACCTGAGTTAGTACCTTGTGATTTCTAGCTTGTGTCCATCTTGTATGTTTAGTTAAGCTGCAGCTGTAAGATAGGACAGGGGAAGATCACTTGATCTTGATCTGCTACTGTGGGCAACTGTCATATAATTCTTGCCATTATTGTAGTGATACTCACTATAGATAACATTACTGACTGTTTGGGGTGACCTCTTGGAATTTGGTCCTGTATCTTCTGTCTAATACCTTTTGGATCAGTATGTACTTCAAAATTGACTCAGCAGAAAGCATATGGCTACAGTGAGTATAAATGCCGATTACCATGACATTAGTAATGGTGCTGCTGGTTTGCATTCACATTGTTGCTGGATTTATATGTCTAATTGTTCCTATTACGCAGGAAAAAATGACATTCAATTTGTATTGAAAAAAATCCAACACCCGGGAAGGGGGGAAAGGGGAAATATTGTCTAAAGCACACGGTGCCAACACTTGAGAAGGTGACTTCCATAAAAAGAAAAGATTTGAGGATGGTTCTGTAATTTATTGTGTCAGAGATTGACTCCTTCCCTCCTCTGTTCCTCACAGCTCTTGGAGCTCTGTTTGCTTTTCAGAAGTATAATGACATGCTCTGAGTGCCTGAAAAAGCTTTCTGCTGTAGGCTGAGAGCAGAGAGAGGATGAATGCTTTGGTAGTGTACGGCTAATGTGCTGATCTGAACACCAAGGGAGTAAACAGGTCTTTACAAAGGTATAAAAAGAAAAGATTTTATAACCTCTTCATTGGTTCTAATGTGTGTTTTCAGTATTATCTGTAGTAATTTTTTTCTTTTATGAAGACATCTATAGCTTCTTCACAAATTGCTTTTCCCTGTTAGTTTTCATAATCTATTTTTCATTGAAAATTTCCTGCTACAGACAGATGATGTTCAGGTTGAGGTCCTGGCTGCTATTAAGTGAACACTAAATACTAAGCAAGCATACTGGTGGGTGTTTGCACTTATTCATCAAGCAAGTATAAACTGTTAGCAAACCTGCAAAGAATTGCTAAATATTCTGTAAGGCTGCCATCTCTGTGTTCAGACAGTACATTCAGCTTGGCTCTCGGAATAGATTTTTAAAAAGGCAAGACCAGAAAAAAAGTTAGGAATGGGTAAAGAAAAGCAGAGCTGTGTTTGTGTGGGTGAGGAGGAGAGTGTTTCTTCTGTGCTCTGATTATTTCTTCCCTTCCCCATATGGCTTTTCCACCAATTCCCACGCACCTCTGTCACGCAAGGTTTGAGGTGACCCTCCCGTTTTCCTCTGTTGCACTCTTTGGAATAGGATGCGGATCACGAGGGGTCAGTTAGGAATGGTCCTTGCAAGGAGTCAGCCAGCATAGGATTGACATTGGACTAGGTTTGCACCATGTACTGCCACATCTGAATTTACAAACCTTGGCATGCAGCCTTCTAAAGGGAAACCATCCAACCGCTCCCTGACAGCATCTTAAACTCTAGATTCCCATACTGCATTCTTGCATCCATTCTAACTGAAGGGAACATTGAAAAATACGCCTTTCTGATCAAGAACTCTTACTGTAACACCTATGAACTACTGTGACAGCCACCTTCTAAATACCTTGAGTAGAACATCAGGTTTTTGATATTCTTCTGAAAAGAGTTCAGAAAAATGACTCACTATATTGCCTTCTCTGAATTCCCATTTTCTGTACAACACTTTGAATGTGTGCACAGACACCTTTGTTTTTATGGTTTACCTTTTAAAATCCGTGGATCATCTGAATACACATAGGAAATTTATCCTCCTACCTTTTTTCACATTTTCCTATATATTATATGAGGAATGTTGAGAAAGTAATTACAAAAGAAAGGTAGAATTGCAGATCTTGTTTTGCAACCACTTGCAAAGCTTAGAGCCAGGTTTGTTTTTATTCTGGCTGTTGCTTCCTATGTGATGCTCAATGGGCACAAAGAGCCTCTCTAGCATTCACCATTTTTATCAACTCTAATTTGTTGCGTGGGCAAATTCTCTAATAGTGGTTAAAAATACTTTGTGGTTCTGTGCCTGATGGCATGATGTAGCTGTAAGAGTGATCCCAGTGGGAACAGGTGAGGAAAAGCCTATGGATTCACATATCTTCCAGATTTCTTAAGGTCAGCCATTGCTCTGGCTGATCTAGTGAAGGAATGAATGCCTTTAGCTGGTGGCTTCTGAAGTCTCACTTAGAGGCTCAGAAGTATTTGGTGAATCAAAGAAGGGCAGCCATAGCTGTGGGAAACTGGACTTTTTTAAGATGCCTGTATCGAAATACAGATCAAGGCAACCAGCTAGGTTAAATGGTAATATCTTATTCTGTATTTTATGAAATGTCCATTTCCTATGCTGTCCATAGAGCTCCATTTACTAATCTGCAAAAATGGATTATGCTGCATAGTAAATGGTCAATGTACAACAGTTAAAAATAACTAAGTGATGCCATCTGCTGTCTTAAAATCTTATTTAATGTTACATTTTATGACTGAATTACTGTCCACAGAAGAAATGGAAACAGCCTACACTGAGTTTAATGTCAGAGCTGTGACATGCTATCTGATCCATATCAAAGTTATCCAATATAAATATTGATTGTGATTAAATACAGTAGACTATAGAATATCAGAATGAAATGTGGTGCTAGTGTCAATCCAAAATAACTCCTCAGTGAATCTACTTTGCAAATAACTAGAGATTTTTTAAAATTTTTTCAGGCTGTCTTATTTATTTATTTATTTATTTATTACATTTCTGAGAGGAAGCTATAGAATCTTGCAGAATAGGGGGTAGGTTGGAAGAACATGGCACACCATCCCTTTGAAGTGCATGTTTGTTAAAATTTGTTCTGTAGTGACATTCTTCACGTTACATCTATATTTAATGCAACTTGTTATCTACAATGACTTCATTTTTAGGTGCTTTGTGGAAAGAGTTTCTTGACCATGGACTTCAGAGAAGTTGAGGACCACTTTTATGTAAGCGGAATTACTCAAAGAGAATCAACCCATCATCTCAAAATGGTAGAACAGATCATAATGTTCTGCTGTTGAATCTATACACTAAGCTAAATTTGAAGTGGACTGTGGACCACAATGCTCAGCCCTGAAATGGTAGCTCATTCAAAGAATGTTGAACGGTTATTTATTTCATATATGTGTATGTGTTGTTAGGTTGGTTAGGTTTTTGACAGCAAGAGTTAAAGATTTATTTTCTTCATTATGCAGCTATGCCAGACTGCAGTTTCACTTCACGAAGCAGTGAAATGTTGTAAGGTCTGCAGGTAGCAGTGCTTAGCAAGTAGAAAACCAGAGAGACAGGATTTAACTCTTTTTTCACCTTTGTTCTTTGTTTCTTTTTGTAATGGTCTGTAAAGCACTGTTTTATTTTCACCTTAGTGAAAGTAAACTTTGTGGAGCAGACTATAGATTCCAGTATTGCAGCAACTTGTAACTTCTTTTCCTGAATGGATATGCCTTATTTAGTTTGGCACAAATAAGGTTATATTTGGACATATATATTTGCAGAACCACAATTTGATAGCAAAATATGTAATTTCTTGTGGTGGTTGTGTTTTGTTGTTTTTTTCTTCCCTCACCCCTCCCCCCCAATCAGTACTGTAGTGATGTGTATTTCTGCTTGTATGCTACAAGATACATAATCTGTGCTTTCTTATGCCTTTGTGTAGTTTAATTTTCATGGTAAAATTTATCCAATGTATAAATCTCCATTTTCAGATGTAGTACACTAGAACTCTACCATTCAAACACTGTAATAACAGATGTCCTTCAGTTGCTTCCTCCCTCTATGCTTTGGAGAATATCCATACGATTCACAAATGGCCAAACCAACAGCGAATAAATTCCACAACTGACAATCCCTAAAAAAGTCTTACTTCCAACTGCCTTTTAAGTCAAGAGATCTTCAAATAAGTGTAGCACAATCCACACTTTGACAGAGAAGAAGCTATGCATGTATCTACATCCTTCTCATAGCTTGCCATACCTCTTTGTTTTAAATTTTGGCAAAATTCCTTCCTCTGCAGCCAGACTGTCCAATCTGGAGAGCCAAGAAATCATTAGATGGATTGAGAAATACGGAGATAGATGTAAAAAATATGTACTTGTTGGTTCTTCTGGTTTTTGTTTTCTTCATTTTTCTTCAACATTCACGTATTTCCAAACTTCTCTATTAAACCCTGAGGGTCCAAGCTCTGCTTTTAGAGGCAAAATAAGATGTGAAATTGAGATTTCTATCATAAAATCATGAATTGTGCTTAAAACCACAGGAACTTCACTGCAGTTCAAAGTTCACTGCAAAATGTCAAAGCATCTATCAAGCAAATTCTGTCTGCTTGGAATTGTAGAAAACCTTACTTGAAGGCAACAATAGATTTAAAGCTCTTGTTGAAAAAAGCTTGTTTTTTTCTGGTTGAAAAAGGAGGAGATTTTATTCCTTATGAAAATGCAAGATGCTGTTGGGACTGTGTTTTAAAAAAGTTGCAAAAATATACTCATGCTCTAATTAGCACGTCCTTCTTGAGGAATGATGGCTGGCTCGTAGCACAGTTTTTGGATAACATGTATCTTCTACTGCTCCAGGTGGGCTTTATGTAAAACTGAACTGGTTCCTATATAAAGGAATATGCAGTGTCAAGGTGGCCAGAGTGCTTGTGATTCTGTAAGGTGATGTTAACAGTGGAGTATTGATTGAAAGTACAGATGATGGGAAGGAATTGACCAAGAGGCAGGGAAGATGACAGAATCACAGAATAAAAGGAAAACCAGGCTGTGAAAAACGGCTTCTGTCCACCAAGATTTTCTTACGGTATGCTGATCTTGACAATAACAAAGTGCTTCATAAATTCAAAATACAAACAAAAAGGATTTCTTTCTCTTAATCCCTGGTGCAGTTCTTACTTTTCTGACTCTTGTTCTTTTCCAGCCGAGTGCTATTTCCAGGGAAGCCAATTCATTCATTTTAGAAGTGAGCAGTGCTTCAGAAAATCTCAGATCTGACTAAAAAAATACAAACCTTAGGTGAAGTACTGACATGAAAACCTAGAAATACATGGAACAATGAGTATGATCAGTACTCATCTTCTGCGCTGTTCCTGTTACAGCAACAGAAGCACTTCAATATCTCATCTGGTTTTTGGTTTTGATGCTGAATTGCCAGACACATCTGATTCTGAGTCCAAACTCCAAATTATCAGAAGCTTCTCTTAGCCTTTAAAATGGTGTTCTGAGTACTGTATTGTGGGAGGCTGCTTCATCCTGCTGCAAACCTCAGGTCTGTCTGAAAGGTGTCATGACATCTGACTTGCTGCAGTCTGACACCTAGCAGGGAGATGATTGAGTTGAATGTGGTTGCAAATCATGATTTCTTATCTTTGAGCAGTAATACTTCTTGTGGAATTTTGATACCTGAAACAGAAAAGGTGATCTGTGACAGAGCTATGTACCAGGTGCAAAAATGCAATTTTTCTGGTAACTAGCAACAAAAAGTGCAGCAGTGCTATTGGGGGTGCTTAGATTGCATACTCGGCTGAATGGGCAGATTGTCAGGATCATGGGGAAGATTATTGGGTCAAAACTGGTTTTTTTTTCTTTTTTTCTTTTTTTTTTTCTTTGTCAGTGTGATACCAGAATGTTTAATTTTACACACAGTATTATTATATGATGCAATGTGTGTGTGCACAGCATTAGCACTCTGCTTAAAGAACTAAAGTCTTTAACATTCCAGATCACTGCATGATAAATTTTCCTGCAGTGACCTTTGCTCTGCTTGTACTCCCTCTAGTTTCAGTCACTTAAGACTCGTGAAGTGTAACTGGCAGAATGAAGTTTTACAGATTCCTTACAGATCCTGCCTCTTGAGGGAAATGTAGAATCCCCAGATGTGGGAACGGACCTTGCAAGAATCTGTAAACTTGGCCACAGAGAGAAAATTACCACATCCATTAAAACATGATATAATGTATCTCCCATGCACTGAGGGTGGAAAAAACGGCAAAACCAGAGTATGTGAAAGCATTACCTGGTGTGTCTAAAACCAGCATTGTATGTATTTCTATTATAAAATTACTTAACATAAATTAATATCTAACCCCACTCGTCTCCACTGAGGGAGTGTCATCCTCACTGCACAGAACAAGCACATTGGCTTGAAAGAATAAACAACACTTCTTTGCCATTTTCTTTGGAAAATGACCATAGGGAAGAGGAACATGATTTCTATTGCTACTTTTAACTCCTTCCCCAGGTCGAGCACGTGTCATATTCAAGCAAACAAGCAAAATAATTTTTTCATTGGAACAAACAGGGGAAGGGACAAGCTAAAGCCCTGAAGATGTATCAGCTTTCAATACCTCTTGCCACTTTGCATCACAAGTTCTTCTAATGTTCAGGATTTTGCACTGTATAGAGGCTACCTGGAAATCTGTCACTGGTACTCCTCAGTTAAGGCTTGGAGTCACGTGGAGCTACATAGGTATGAATCCTCTTGCTGAAATCCAGAAGGTTAAGGGTGGACGAAAAATACAGTCAAAACAACACCCTGATTTTAGAAAACTACAGTTCCTACTTTTTCAGTTTCCCTTGCACCTGGCAAGGACACAGAAGCTATTTTTGAACTGTCTAGACTATTCTAAAAAGAATCTCTTCTTTTTCCTCTTCTGGTTAATGATCATCAGGAAGAAGGGAATTAACCAGTCTATTTGTGAATTTGCCTATATGCTAAGCCCACATAAATGTTTACAAAGTATGCTTATTGAACTGCTGTAAGAGCACATCTCTTCAGAGCTATGCATTTATATAACTGACTTACATGTAGTTTAATCAGTCCAAAAAGCTGACTACCAAAGTAAATTTTTACATGACATTTTCTATTAAGGTAAAATCTCTCTCCTCACCCTCCTCCCCAATTTAGCTTTACAAAGTGTATACATGTGAACATGCAGCTGAGTAATTCAAAGTTCATATTTCTGATAATTGATTATTGGAATTATTGTTATTGATTGTTCTGATGATTTATTTCTCCTATAGGCACTGCTTCTTTGCTTTATTGTTTTCTTGGCCCTTTAGGAGAGACTCTTAATGTTAAAGACAGGTGGTGGGACCAGGTAGATAACTCTGAAAGCATCAGTGTGTCTACCTTCTAGCTCTGACATGTGGCTGGAAGCATGCTGCCATGCTTCCTACGGTTTCCCTCTTTGCTGGTCTTTCCTGATACCACTGAAAATCTTGTTACAACTTTTCTTCTGAAGATGCTTTTTCCCCACTGATGACTTTTCCTTTTTTTTTTTTTTTCCTTTTTTTCTCCACAGACACACATTTAGGAATGTTCTAGATTGGTTGTGTGAGAGTATATATGTGTTCATGCTGTCAGTGTTACGAAAGGTTGGTTATGATATGCAATACCTTTTTAGACAATCTGATATAGTAAAAGAGAGAACACTTCTCACAAAACACCACTCTGTCATAATCTGAGACCATCATAGTTTTTCATTAAATGGGGTTGCTTCATCAAAACTGACTGGGGATGGAAGTCGCTGTGGATTGCTGCTTTCTGGGTACTTAGAAACCTTTTGGAGTTGATTTTGTGCTAGCATGGAAAATCTAAGTAAAATGCTAGTAATCATCCAGTTCTGAACAGAACATGGAAGCAATGGTAGATGGTGTTGGCTGGGGATGTGATAAGTAAAATGCTTAATTTTTTCCCCAAGCTTTGCCTTTTGTGCTGGCTAGCACAGCCTCACTTCCTCTGCTCTTCCATCTACCCAGCTGTGTTCAGCTGCTGCTGCTTTTCTTGTTCTTACTCTGGTGGGGTGTTTACAGACAGACCAGACTCTGCTCTGCTGTCTCTGCCGATATCTCTGTCTGACAGAATTGGTCATGTTTAGACAGGAAATTTAGCTCAAGTATAATGCTAGGCTAGTGTTACTCAGAAGTCACGAGGCAGGCAAGTTCAGAGATTAGAGTGTTTTGCAGAGATGGCATGTGTCCATCCAGATGTGAAAAATGCTTTAAAATTCTGTTCCTTGCAGCAGGGACTGTCAGTACTAATACTCCCATTGTTGGTAAGCATTTGGACAACCCACTTGTAATGACCTGATCCATGACAGTAATTCAAATGCTAACTGTAACTTTAATCGTAATTGAAATATGAAAGAGCAGTAGGTGTCAACAGCATCTAGAAGTCCAAAGGGTAGTAAGGAATGACCAGATAAATATTACCCCTTTAAACATCTGCAGGTGTATTTTGTATAATACACTAAATACATATATATACATGCAAACATAGTTTAAGAAAACCTAATTTTTTTAAAGATCACGTTAACTGTGAGTTAACAGTGTCAGTTCAGGGTGACTGTAATCCAGACAAGCAGCTGAAAGAGAAGTTTTGCTTAAGCTTTTGAAGTAATGTTATTTCTGGAAATAAGCTTGTAGCTCATTTCTCACAAGTGGCTATTTTCCTGGTGCTTATCTGCCTGTGTTGGCAAGATAGAGCAATACACATGCATCTGACTAGTAAGTTTCTATTTAATTTTATTTACAGTATATTCCTTCTGAGGTTTCTTTTTAAGAAAAGGCAGGACTTGCTACGTATCCTACCTCGCTTCACAGTGAATTTAAGACTGTTGGAATCATGGTTAGTAAGTGCATTTGATGAAGTCATTTCATCTCTGAACTCTGGTGGATTTCTTCCCAAGACAAAGCTCAGAACATTTGAGTGCATATACGAGTGGGAATCCACATCTTGACATCACAAGTGACATCAGAGCTTGACAGTAATTATTTGTATAGTGATGCTGCTGTTTCACCTTCTTTTCTCCTTTCGTGTTGTAACAAATGCTAATCATACTTGAGTATATCAACATTGCCTGTCAGTTATTCATTTTTAGTTGCCCACATTGCTCACCTGTATATTTTCTGCACTGGTCGAATTCTCTATTCTGATAACCACCAGGTAATGGTGTTAATTACTACAGTTCATTCAAATAGCCAAGCTCTGTAAAAGATAGTGAGGGATTTTCTCTTTTAAAGTTGTGTTTTCCTTTTAGTGAAATGCACTGTGAGTCACATGTAGTTCAGAAGTGTCTCTTAAGACTGTTCCTCCTATTCCAAGCCTACTCTCTGCCCTTTCCCCAGCAACTGTCAAACTATTTACCACCATATTCACACTCTGTAACTCGATTGTGCCTGATCTTTTGTCTTTTCCAAGGCTCGTTATGGAGTTTTTGTAGCATGACCAATAATGTTTCCATCACAGTAACAAAGCATAGGCATTTCACATATGAGTGAATATGGGGGACACCAACATACTGGTCATGGGACGGGAACGTGACTTGCTGTAAGATGGGATGGATGCTGAGGCTGCCCTTGCTTTGTGACCCACTGGTCACAGGTGCTGCTGTGCACTTGACCTGAGCAGATGTGCGCCATGGACTCGATGGGGAGGGAGAGAGCTGGCACTTTGTTGTGTGCAAGGTGTCCTTCCAGCTGTGTGGGACTGTGAAGCCTCCAGAAGATGGAGCAGCAGGAAAAAACAAAAGGGCAAGTAATCCAGACAAATGTTTGGGCAGGCTGGATCTGTGTTGTTGTAGCCTGAGCTTCCCTGCTCTTAGGTGCAGTTACAAACATGAGCAAATCCATACATAGATGGCATGGTGTAACAGAAGATATAGGCATCTTTCTGTCTTCTCACAGTACCAAATTAAATTTCATTGGGGAAATTCTCTGTTGATCAAGACTGATATTTTTGGGAACTGATGTTTTAGTTACATTTTAAACATAGATCAGAGGTAGAATCCTTCCTCTAGAGAGAAAGAGTGGACTTATTTCACCATTACTGCTCTTTAGCTCTTCCATAAGTATTCAAGATCTTGCAGTCTCGTAAAGGCTTCCTCCATCATAATGTTGACTTTATTATTAAAATGTGATTGTATTGCACTTTGTTGAAATACAGGTTTTTATTTTATTTTAAATCCTGAAAGTTCCTGATAAATGCTTCTATATTCTACTGATAGTTGATATTCACAAGAGGATGTCTGCCAGACTTCATATGCATGTATTCTATTTGCAACTACAAAAATGCCTTTTTGGGATCAAAATTATATCCTTTACTATAAACTTTTTAAGCTGGTAGGGGAAGGAAGTTGGGGGTTTTTTCATTTGGTTTTGGTTGGGTTTTTTTGGTGTTTGGTCTTCTTTTTCTGTTTTTGTTTGTTTGTTTTTTACAGACTGTGTTTGAAGGAGATGCAGTAGAAGCTGTTTGTGCAATTGCAGTGCATCACCTCCTTTAAGGAACGGTAGCTCCTCATATAAATGGAGAGAATGAAAATCCAAAGAATGGAAAAAAAAAAAAAATCCTTCTTTCTCAAGAAATTGACTTTTTTTGGTACCATCACAGATGGCTTTATGGGAAAATCCCTCCTAGTTTGAGCTTTCATAAGTTACCTTGCCCTATCTTGATGCTGTTTACTTCGCATTAATGCTGTAAAACTTTTGTATGGAAACTTAAAAAAACCAAAACCAAACCCACATGTATGTGCTATACTGCATGACTCATGATGCTCTTTTTGGGAAGAGGAACTTGCTGTATCCTGGTATGTGTTCAGAAGTCACCAAGCTACTAGGCTGAGACATTTGAGGGTTTTTTTCCCCCCTCCCTTTATCAGGCCATAGACACTCAAGCTTCCTGTCTCAGGAAATGGGTGCAAACTTCTTTCTCTCTTCCCCTATTCCCTGTGTTTTTTTAGTCCAAAGAGAGCCGAGTTTCTAATAATCTGCTCCAGGAGTGTAGGGTATGTGGGATAAGAAGTTTTCTTTGGTTTATAGTTAAAGCAGTACTGAGAAGAAATTGTTACCCCATGCTTGCTTTTTGTAAAGACCAGGTTCACGTCGAAATTTACAGGCAGACTGAGGTAATATCTTGCAAATTAAGAACCTTGAAGTTACAAAACCCGTTTAAAAGGTATTTAAAAATCTGTCTCTGTAGCCAAATTCAGTAGTTCCTCTTTCACATTTTATAATTTCTGTTTTTAAAATGTCACCTCGTTTATCTGTGGGCAAAATTTGGCTTGAACATCTGTTTTTTCATAATAACTTTTAGTAAAATACTCTGTTATTTGAAGAAGCAAAGATACTTGTACGTTATTATTATTTTAAAACAAAAGAATTCAGATTAAATAGGTGTGGCACTGAAAGGGAGATAAGCTTACAGCAGAAAATATGATTGGAGCAGCAAAAATAGGTGATACAGTTTATAGTGTAACATGAAACTGTAGATAATTATTTACATTATTTAAAAGGAATTATTTAAAAGAATATTAAGAGGCCTCTTGCTCGATGGCTGGTCCTGTCAGCTGACTACATACTTAAAATGCTATATTTGAAGAGGCTTCTGTAATCTGGACAAATCTAAAAAGGGGTAACGAAAAAAAGTTTAAATGGCTATAATGTTAGTTATGTCATTTATTTATTTACTTATTGGTAAGGATTTATTTATTTAAGGATTCATTCCTGTCTAGGCATGAGCTACAGGTATAAACCATTGCTAGAACTGTCACTCATGGCAGCTTATGTAACACCAAATGCTCATATTGCGTACAATCCTGCTGTTGAGGTAGAGCCTTGGTCGTCATCAGGAGGCGCTGAACAATGCCAAGCAAAGTGTCTCCCCATTTTCTATGGCTGTGTCAAGGAGAACACATCTTCCTGTAATGCTTGGGTTTAGACAAATTACAGCAACTTGCCTCAATGTAGCATGCACAATTTGCCATTCTTGTTTGTCTCTTGTGAGTGTACAACACACATAAGCTTTTCCCAGAGCTGAAATGCGAATATATGTGCAAGTAGGGAGTGAGCAGCACTCTGAAAGTCATTTCTCCCAAATACATGCAATATGAGTCACAGACAAATGAAGATGGAAAGTGAATACAAAGGCAGAAGGGATCCAGGTGACATCAGCCTAGTGTATCATTCTAGCAGAGAAGGTGTATGTTTGCATGTTCTGCTGGAGCAGTTTAATATGTGCCTACAGCTATATGACCCATGGTTTATGGCCATTGCAGACAACACACCATACACATAGTGTGAATGCTTCTGTTTCTCTTTTAATGTACATCAGTGAGGTGACTTGAGTCAATACAAGAATGAAACATAGATGCTAAATAACAGCCAGCTCAACTACGATTTGCCAGCTGTAAAGCGGTAATGAATTTATAGGGTCAGTAACTTCTTAATCCAGCCTGTTCATATCACAGAATCAGAGAACCCCAAGGGTTGGAAGGGACCTCAAAAGATCATCTAGTCCAACCCCCCTGCAAGAGCAGGGTAACCTAGAGTACATCACACAGGAACTTGTCTGTGAAATTGTGTCTGCATATTGTTTGGTAACAGCATTTACATCTTTCATGTTTGGAATAATGATCCATGATGAGATTCCTGACTGACCTTAGCTGGTGAATTAATGGGATAGAATTGCTTGCTTAGCTTTATAGTTTAATACACTGTAGTTAATGAGGCCCTACTCTGTCCCACCTTTTCTTGGATGAAAATCTCACTGTTCTGATTTGGGAACCTTAGTGCAAATCACAGCAGCCCTTGCTCTGGAGTTCTTTGTTTCAGCCTTAAGTCTGACATGCAAAATGTCATGAGGTGGCCTAGAGCTGCTGGCTGCCGCCCATTTCTTCATTCTGTGCAGAAGACCTACAGATGCTAAGCAGTAGTAAAAATCAAATGGTATTTTGCACTTCCTTTGGGAGCATTCATTAACATGGCAACCTGAGGCCTTGTCATGCAATTGCATGGGTCTGGATAAATTATGGGGTACTATAATAATAGGGGATGTGGGGAAAGAGAGTCAGTAGAAGTGTGAAAGGAAGATGAAGCACAAGAAAACATAGCTGCTTAGAGTATCTGCTCAGAGACGAGATGCAAAAAAGAAATATCAGAAGAACTAGGGTATGGCAACAGTCCAGCAATCTCTTAGGTGTAGCAAAAAAATGTCATCTGGTTTGGGATTTTTGACAGAAGATTAGCCACGAATACCTACTTTCAGCTACTGCTCTTTGAGGCAGAGCTGGGAGTGAGTAAGGACGTCCCTCAGGGCTCCTCACTTAGCAGCAATCACTCCCTGCAATTAACTTGGGGAGCAAAGCTTGTAGTTCAAGCTGGTGGTTGTGTGTCTCTGCTCCCAGGAGTCAAGTGACCTTGTTTATGCTATGTAGCTGGGCCAGTATGGAGCTGTTTCCACTGTAAATGCTCACAGAAAGCTGTTTTCAGGATATGCTTCTGCATATTACTTTGCAATTAGTTTTGTATGGACACACACGCTAACCTCTCCTCTCATAGCTGTCCAAGGACTTTCTGCTGCTGTAGTCAGAACAAGTACATTGTGCATTTTCAGTTCATTTTTGCCCTGTCAGGAAAACAAGTGGCTTGATAGAAAGGAATGAAGGTGATGCTTATGGCACTGAAGAAGCAAACTGCAAGGTTGAAGTGGCAGGGTAGCTTGGCCCTTTCTAGAAGAACCAAAAATAAGTTTGTGTGAAACAATCCCCCAGTTTACAAGACACTTCAGAGGAAAATTAAGGTAAAACTACTGTGATAGGAAAAGGTAAGTGTATCCAAGTCTGAAACTGTTTTGAAAGAATAAAATTTATATATGGTCCAGAATAGAATCTGTGCAATACTGCAACACTTTCTTTTCTAGACACCAATTAAAAATCATCCAATTAGGTATGAGAACAGATTTGTTTACGTTAATAGTTTCTCTGGAACTGAAAACATTCAGGCATGAAAATATTGTAAGCATCAAATTCTGGTTAGAAATAGAATGGAGCTGCTGGGGATTGGGGGACGTAAGAGGGGTGGATAGGACCTCTCTTCTACTGTACAAACATCCTGCCCTGGGTAGTGTCCTTGAACATGTAAGAGCTTCCCAGGGATCTTTGCTTGTCATTAATATTGGCATGCTGCACAAAGGGGAGGAATATGTTTTTGCTTTCTCATGAGATTTTTTTTCAGTGATTTGTCATGTTTTTGACAGCTTTCTCTAGGGCTCTCTTTATGCTAATGGCTCTTTTTAATCCCCCACCCCCCCATGTCCTCACCCCTATTCAGATCTGTCCAGTGGAGGAGAATTCCAGCCAGTTGAGAGAAGGCTTTTTTACCCTGGGGACAGAGCAGAGATCCCCTAGGCATGACTGAGCAGCAGTGGCTGTGGAGAAGGGTTGTCTCTTTAGTTGTTGGGTAGGAGACCTGTCTTTGACTTTGACTTTCCTGACCTAGAGATGTGTGTTATGTGGCATTGTGCCTGTTTCCTGTGCCTTACCGTGAGGGAAAGAATGAGAGAGGGAGTGACATCTGACAGATGTGTGGGCATTTTGCTTAATGCTGCTGGAAGATGTAGTGGTGAAATAAGATGCATGGAAGTAATGTTCTTGATAATGCAGAGAAAGAATGGAAAAAGGAGGGGGGGAGAGGGAGAGGCAGGGAAAAAAATAAAAATTTTAAGGATTTCAGCTTAATTGTTTCTACGGAAGTGCACCCTGGAGCAAAAGCCCTGCAAAGGATTTGTCAGCTCCTTGGAGAGCCTCTTTCTTTACAAACAGCATAAAAGTGCCAGAAACCTGTCCTTGGGATGTGGGAAGGCTGTGTTGTATGCGAGTGTTTTGGAGAAGTTCTGTATCTTGGAGGAAGAGGAACCAGAGTGTGGTTTGACAGTTGCTACAGCAACTAACGTTTTTTTAATGGAAGGCAAGGATAAGTGATGGTATAAAGTCTTGTGTAACTGACGTATCTTCCCCCGCTTCCTGCCAATTTTCCAGTATATTAAAACAATAAGTAATTTATGAGTTCAGCTGAGAAATGGCTCTTCATTTGCCCCAGCTCAGCTGCATTTGTGAGAGTGTGTGATCTTTATGGAGACAGCAGAGAAGAAATTATTTACATACCAGAAAGCAAGGATTCAAGCATCTCTGAAAAGTATACTTTTCAAGGAACAAATGCATGCCTTGTTCTGCCTGAAGAAATTTTGTTAGATATGAATGTCACTGGGCCAAGCCATGTTCATCTCATAACTTGCTTTCTTCTCATCCTCTCCCTTCCTTCCTACTGTGATTAGCATTTGCAAAGTTTTTCAGACTCTCTTTGGTTACCGTGGAGTTATTTTTTGTAGTGTAGAAATGATGATGTATTATAGAGCAAATGAAAGATGATGCGAACTTGTGGCAGGAGGGGAATTCTGCTGTGACCTTCCTGCAGCAATGTTGCAGAACCAGCCCTGGCGTAGACATGCTCCAATAACTGCTGTCCAGCGAGAGAATTTAACCCTTGCAGCTTTCCAGGACCTAGCTGGCTGCTAACATCTAGGAATGGAAACTACACATCACACCCCAGAGCATACAGACACTTAAAGATGCAAAAAGGTGTCTTCACCTAAGCTTTCATTCATCAAAGGATACATAATTTAATGGCAGTTTCAGTTTTGCTAGTGGAATTTGGGGGCATTTTACAACTGAATTTCAGGGGAAAAATTTGTCTAATATTTCTGGAGGCTTTTTTGGGGGGATTTTTTTGGGGGTTTTCTGTTTTGGGGTTTTTGTTTGGTTGTTTTTTTATTTGAAATCTAGCTGGAAGCCTTAGGCTACAAAGGATCACTTCCATAGCAGTTTGTGTCCACCCTGGTTTCTCTGTGTAAGATCAGAATTAATTAATTCTCAGTAAAAATTACTGATTTTAATTAAAAGGTAGATTCTAAATCATTAAGCATCTTTATAAAATGGAACATAAATATGAACAATTATGGAATCTTAAATAAAAGGTTTTGCAAATTGTACACTAGTTTTAAAGCCTTGTTGTCATGAACCGAATGTGTTTATTAGCTCTTTAGAAGGAATCTTTATGTTACAGATGTCCTTGCTAATATTTTGAGCATTAACAGCTCATAACCAGTGCTTTTGGGTTTGTAGCTGTGAATCCTGTATTTCATTTTGCTTTTTCTTTTTTAAAGAAGTTACCTTCAATGCAATTCGTGACAGTTTTACACTGTGCACTTAACTAAAAATTATGACTGAACTAGGAGCCGGTTTTCAAGTGAATGACACTGAGGTATTTAACTGGAATAAGTTCAGTGCGCTTTAATTGCTGAGAAGCAGTGCATGAAGTATGCACATTTTTTTTTCACGGATGACAAAGTAATAAACATTTGCTACCAATTTTATGCATTTTTAAACTCAGTAGAGGACTAGTTACTACCTTGTTGCCATTCGGTAAGCCTTTTTGTGGATACATGTGAGATGAGAGATAACTGAAGTATTTGAAGGGAAGACTGACAGAAAGATCTCATTTTAGGTATTTCTGTGTTAGTAGCCAGTATTTATCCCAAGAGAAATTTGCAACATTTGAAATCTGTGACATGAATGTCTTCTTCCCCAATGTGTCCTGTCTGTTCTTCTCTGCCTCCCCCAACACTCTCCTCCTGTATTCTTCTCTAGATGTTGAGACAGCTTATTGTTTTTATTTCCCTAACTCATTCACTTGTCCCAGTGACACAACCCCATCTTCAAGTCTCTTTTGCACTCACTCCTTCTGGCTTCCCCAGGGTCATCCTGCTGCAAGATTCTCCTTTACATCTCACCATCTTTCCCTTTAGTGATATAAACCTGCGTTCATCTCTCTCATCTTAAGTAGCGTGTTACACTCTTGATTCTCTGCTAGTCCAACTGCTGCCAATCTCCTTTCTTGTTTTCATGTCAAATTCAGTGATTCACTTACTTGAAATGATTTTTCTTCAATTCTGTCTAGACTTCTGGGCTGGCTCTCACCCCTTCTGCTGCATCTGACTGCCCTTGTCCAGCATCCCATGACTACTAAATAACACTGTGTTAGTAGGAGGGCATCAGCAGAATTTCTTGTACTTAGTTAATGTGCTTTGGTTCTGCTCTTTAAGTCATACTAAACGGAAATCTTTCAGCGCCACTGAATTGTTAGTGTGTAGGTGAAGAGAGGATACTTGATTTCCTAAGAAACAGATAACACCTGAGACATTAAGAACTACATGTAACAGAAAATGCTAACATTTTTCTGCTTATATTGTTTTGAAATGAGCATAAATTTGTTGAGATAATGTGATAGTCAGGGAGCGATTACAAACACAATATGCAAGCACCCTGTACTTTTGAAGGTAATGTTATCTCCCCTCAGCTCTATTTAACTGAGTTTCAGATAAGCCTTCCACTTAATACTGTGGATTGTGCTCTGACATGGGAGAACATGCAGGTATTTATTTGAATTATTCCAAAACTGGTCATGCTGTTGCTTTTTGATACAATTTCTGGGCTACTGATCCTTGGGCACTTGACTGGAGCATGTGAATGCTGATGGCAGATACACGTTTGTCTATCAGTGGTCTGAACAACTAAACTTTGATATTTACTGAGTGATTGGAAAATTTTAGTGTCTCGTTTAGCCAACCACATCAGACTTCTCTTTAGATAAATTGAAGTTTGTCACGTGCTGGTATAATCTGAAAGCAAAAGGAAGTTTCTTGCAGTTTGTCAGAATAATTGGTCATCACTGATATCAGTAAAAAAGATTAGGAACATTTAATTTAGTAGCCTAAGCTACTTCTAGATAAAAGCGTTTTGGGTATGGATATTACACATGCATTTCTGTCCTACGAAACATAAAGGAAAAGCACTATTCTCTTTACTGCACCCTTCACAACCCCCACAGCACCCCAGATAAAAAATGATGGGAAGTTGTCTTGAAAGTTGATTCTTGCTAAATAGCTAAAAATAGCTACTATGAAGTATTTTCAAAATAGCATTAAAACAATGATGGTTTTTCTATCTTCATACTGACAGAATTACAGACCAAAGGAGTTGAAGTGGAGCCCAGTTTGTACAATGGATAGTATTATTTTATTGTCAAAAAACAGCATTTCTGTCTTCATCTTCCACATTTTTAAAGACATAAAGCTGTCATTTGGGAAATTGAACAGAATGGGTTTATGTTTTCCAGCAAATGTTTCTCTGTGCTTCTTCAATAAAAACAGGTGCTCATCTATTAACTAGAGAATGCTTCATATTCAAAATTGTCCATAAACATTAAATTTACCTGGCAAAATTCTGCATCATTGAAAGGGAAGCTGACCTAGCTCAGATATACCTCATTATGATAGGATAGTTTTTTTTCCCCAGTGTTTTGAAGTGTATGTAAGGTAAGTAAGTGCATATGGTCACCAGAGGCACTACTACATTTTATAAGTTACACAGAAAATCTGATTTAGTTTGTACTGATTTTACTCAGTTAACAAGTTCATGTGATTTCTCTGGAGAGACTTATAGAACTGTAGGCGTGACTGGGTTTCTGTGCTGTAGTTTAATGCTAATAAATCCCTAAATGCACAGATCTAAATTGAAAGGTAAAAAGGTTGGTATATTTGAAACCAAAAAGCAACAAAAAAAAAAAAAAAAAAAGGCAAAAGCAGTGAGAGGATGTGCAGGCTGTAGGACCCAGCTCTATCGCAGTGAACATAACATCAGCTGGAGGAGACATCTCCTGACTGGCTCCACGCAGGCTACCCTTGTCCAAGGCTGAGCCTAACATCAAAGAGAAAGGCAAAACCCTCAGCGGACAAGAGAGGGAGGAGACTGAGCGAGCAGTGAGCGAGGTGATGCTCAAGGTGTCAGTGCAAATGCTGACAGTCTGAGCAGGCTCAGCGACATGCTGAGGGGCTGCTCTGCTTGTGGACAGCTTCTCCTGGGTGAATGCTGGTAAGTACAACCCTTTCTAACCAGCTACATTACCTAAGGAGCATGGGCCTTCATGCAGTGGGCTCCTTATCTTGTAGCTAGCAGAGAGGTCATGCTGTGAGGGGGATGTGCCTTCTCTGAGGGTTCCCCTGAGCATTCCTTGATCTCATGCCATGAAGAAACATCCCTTTGGCAGTGTCAGGGTCACACCATGGCCACCCTCCTGCGCGGAGGCGCCTGATGGAGATGGGTATGCATGGGGAGTGCCTGTGTACTTGGGAATGCAGCGTGGGATGCTGGAGCATGGTGCTGTATTTGTTGCTGGTGCCTCTGGAGGAAGCTCTTATGTGGTATGGCGAGTCAGAGAGTAAGCTGTAGCCTTATGTAAAAGTGTAGTTATAAGAGTTACCTGCCGATAAGGGGGTGACTGAGATATGTTGACTTTTGTTATCGAATAATTGATGCTCTGCTAAAAGGAGTTGGTTTTGAGTTTGTTGCATCAGCTGTGGTCATAACCTGAGAGTGAAACTTTTGACAGCTCCAGCCCAATTTGGACCACTTGCAGTAGGTCTTGTTATCCAGGACCCAGTCCAGGAAACTGAGAGTTATGGAGTGTTATCTCTGTTGCCTAATGTCTGCATGTGATAGCTTTTGGTGATGTGAGACTGCAAGAAAAAAGAAAGATGGAAAGAAGTTCTGGTAGCTTTCTAAGAAAAGCACTCAGCTCTTTAAAGGAAGAAGCTCTCTTTGATATATGATATCCTTGAGTGTTAAATGTCAGTCCAGCCTTGCAGCACAAAGGGCTGCAATATTTCTTAACCCAAAGACATTTGGAGAGTTTTCAGTGAGGCCTGGCCTTTGTTTCTAAGTGTTTACATGATCTACACTGCCAGGAATATTGATAGCTACATGTAGTTTTACAAGGAGAAGTATTCAGCATTTAATGTAATGCCAGCACTTGTGTAGGGGCCGTTACTTTTTCACAGCAGTGCTTTTTTACATTCACGGGTCTGACAAGTCCTTCATTCTGTCTTTCTGTTATTTCACATGTATACATTTGCTCACAAGTATGTAATAACAGGAGCTGTTTAGCCATATAGTGCTGCAATGCCTGTATCTTAGGATCTATCAGCCAGATTATCAGGTTTGCAAAGTGATAAATCTGGCACGTTGTCTGGGGGGTGGCATGGGTAATGGATTTCCTCAGCTCTGACAGCCTGAACACATGGAATGGTGGATGGCTTGTGAGGGGAATGCCTGGATGCATTCATATTGTTCTCCACCTTTCCTCTGGGTGCTTGCAAAGTACTCTAGTGCAAGATAAATTGCAAACATCACCACCAGAGTTGCCTCAGACCTGCTCTGTGTCCAGAGGTTTACTTTTCCAATTTAGTATGCTATTTCTTGAAATGTCAGCCACCTCCGGCATTATCCCGCCTAAAGTTGTTATATTTTCTCTCTCTCTTCACTTGGAAAGGTTTTGGGACCATTCCAGGCTTTTCTGAAGTGGCTTTTTCCACTGTCAGGCAGGGTCTGGCACAGAGTCAGCACTGCTTCCTGATTCTCACCCTTCCCTTGCAGGCAGACAGATGACCTGCCTTAAGGGAGCAACCTTTATCGGAAGGTGAAATCTGGCACATAAATTAAATGCTGACCACAAACATTAGCTGCCTGTGTACCTATGAACATATTAATTCCATGTTAGCACTCCTTGGTGCAGCACTCATTGATCGGTTAATTAGTATTTGTACAGTGCTCTGAAGATGACAGGGATATGTACATTTCTGTTATCATTATAGATTAGCATGTTACATCTAGCCAGAACCATTATTGAAATAATTTATCCATCCTCTGGTGAGAGAGATGTGTGTTTATTAGGAGAGTTCAGTGAGACACAGAACACATCTGTTACAGTTCAGAAGAGGAAAAATTTGATAACTGAATGGGAGTCTTATTGGAAACATCTTGCCCTATGCTGAGGAGGAATGAAGATATAAATTTATCTGTCTTTCTCTGTTTTTGGGTTGTAGTGCCAACTAACTTTTCCTTCTTCACTGTTTCTTCTCTGGAAGACTCCTCTCTCATTTTGTGAGTGCTTAAATGCCACCAGTTTTTTCTTGCCTGAATATCCATGGAAGAGGATAAAGGAAGATATGCTTTAAGCAGCTGGGTCCATCTTGGGCTGCTCTGGAAAGAAACATGTACCTTACCTGTCTTTGCAAAACATGATCAGAGGGAACTTGATCTGTACTCCTTGGCATCCCCCAGGGCTGGGGAAATTCCACCTAGAGGTGTGAGTTTCCTGTTCTTCTTCACCCTTGCTCTTCATGTTTCTGCTAAATCCTGCCTACTCCATTAAGTCTTGACCATTAAAATTGGTTTGTTTTTTTTCTTTCCCCTGGTGCCATGCTCAACTTGGTCCTTGTTCATGCTTTGCGTAACTAAATGTGAAAGAAAATGTGATCTGATGATACTAGCAGGCATGCTTTTTTGATCGTGGTATGTGCATATCCATTAACTCAAGGAGAAGCTTTCTTGGTCTTAAAATAACCCTCATTGCACAGACATAAAATTAAAAGACTAAGTCACGTGAAATAAGAGCTGTGTCTAGAAATATTCATGGCTCTGACCCTACCAATGGTTCTCTTCATAAAGATATTGCACTTGAATGGAGCATTGCTGACTTCTGGGCTGCCCACGTGGTTGGGAAGGTTTGGGAGGGAAGGAATCAAGAGGGTGGCTGCCCTTGCAGTCAAGGTCTATCAATTGCTTTTTTCAAAGCATTCTGTTCCAGTTGGGCTTTTCGTGTTTGCTGCAACTCTGGGCTATTCACTTGCTCAGCTTCAGGGGAGTGATTCATACCTTAGCAGCCTCCAAAATAACTTCTCTCTCTTCATTAATCAAGGACTTAATCAGTTTACATGGTCTAAGTGGACTTTAAGTCCTAGATTTTTAAGTTCCATGGAAGTTTTCCAATCTTTAACATACGGTAACATGCAGATTCACTCAAGTTAATGGCATGATACTTTTCTTGGGAGATAATTTTCTGATTGATCTTACTGCAGGTAATGTTATCTATGGCCAACTAGTATCTGATGGGATCTCTTCACTCTTGCTCGGCAAAGAGATGAAGCCTCCCAGGGTGGTTACATTCCACAAATGGCTCTGGGTTGCTGGGAATCCCTGTGGGGCCCAAAAAATGTCCTAACTTGGTTGTTTTTCAGAGAATGTTTTTCAATCATTTTACATGGCTTTGATGGTAGAATAAAAGTGATGGAAAAAAAATACCTGAACCACTTCATGCTGTTCTTTTTCGTCATGTTATGATATTTAAAATGTACCAATTTGGTTGATTTTAGCTGTCAGGAAGAGAAATTTCCCATGGATGCTTTAGAGTAGAAAATACTTGTACTTTACTTTGCTGGAATTTTTAGGCAACAATAATAAATAGTCTTTGCTTGTGAACTTGCATCAAGAGAAACTGAGATATTAATCCCTTAGGGGAAATCATAACTTTTCGCTTTCTAGATGAATTTCAATTAATTTCATATGGTCTCACATTTATTTTCATCTTCTTTTTGTAATCTTTCTTTCTCTTTTGTATTCTTTGCTTTACACTGGTGTCCCTTTGCTTTCCCTGAAGTCCCATCTACCTTTTTCTCTTGTCTCTAGTGGGATACTCAGTGCTTCTCACTGTCTCAGCTTGCCTTGGTTCTGTATCTTCTGTCTGGTTGCAGTTTGCTAGTGTGATGCTCCCTGCAGTCTGCTAAGATTTCCCCTAATTCTTTTCTTATCATTCTCTCTCCTCTGTGTTTTCTTCCCCAATCTGTCCCTTTCACTCTCTTAAGGGATTTTTTCCAGTTAATGGTCTCCTGCAAAAGCCAGTTGGCTGTGGCTAAAGAAAAGAAGTCTTTTCAGGCATTGCTTATCTCTGCCTTGATTTCCAGGAGTGCCCTATGCCAAATATGTTGTGTATTTATAGAGGTTACCTTTTTCTCCAGCAGTAATTTGGTAGCTGGAGGCAGAAGGAGCTCAGTAAGGTGCAGGCGATTTTATTTTCTCAGGTTGTATACTCCATGAAAATATGTTATGCTTGTGTTCTCTTTCTCGATGAAAGCTGTGCAGCAAAGGTAGAGGTGAGGGAATTGGACTTCAATCCAGCTGTGTGGCGAAGCTAGTGGGTGAGTTGCTTGATGTTGAGCTTGTTGAGCTTATCATCATGAGCTGAGCTTGTGTTTTGTTTTTTCCTTAGTTATATGTTGGGAAGTGAGGGAATAATTCTCTGTCAGGCCGGAGCTCATGAACTGGGAAATGCTGCTTTCAAAATTTATAAATAATGAATACTTTCTGGAACAAGTGGCATTAGAATAGTGGGCTGGATTCCTATAGAAGTGGACTATATATAAAGGAAAAAGATTGCTTGCTCTTACCATTCTCTTGAATTGTCACTTCTTGGCCTTTTGTCAGTGTAATCATAAAAATGGTCCTTTCTGAAATCATAAATGACTCTAGATCATTGCAAGTTGGTAACATACGGGCGTCTGGTAACTGATTTCGTCTTACAAAATCTCTGTCTTGTGGGACAGGTTTTCAGAAGCTTGGACTCAGAGATAGGCATATTTTGTGTTTGCAAGTGAATAATGTGCCAACATGCTTCCCAGCTGTCAGTGGCTCTGAGGTATCACTTGTGGCCTTGGAAATCTTCTCCCAGTGAGCCAGCAGGTAAAAGATGCAGAGAACCCTCAAAGTGTTGATATGCAAGATTTTGGTTAACCTCCAGGTGTACTGGCCTACATGCAGAGGGTTGTTGACTCAGTCTTTTTTCTAGTCTCATTCAAATGAACTAGTTTTATATGTTCCTTTTTTTTTGATGCCAGTTCCTGGTTCTCATTTCTCTAAAAGTTTCACTTTGGTTTTCAGAAGCAAATGAGGGCAATTAGCCTGATTTTAATTTGCAAATTACCTTTAAGTACAAATTGAGAACATTTTCCACTTAAATTCAGTGTTCCTTCTTCTGCTTGAGCTTAAAGGTTAGTAACTTTTTAATTGGTATTCAAAGTTTTGCCTGGCCCATTACTGCTTTTTGTTCTGAGGGTTTTGTTTTTATTTTTATCCTGTGATACTTTTCCCTTCCTTTTTTGTTTTACTCCATTTTTAATTTCTTTTACGTTTCGCTGCTGTGCTGAATTTCCTGCATTTTCATGGGGCTGAATTCCATGTCAGAGGGGTTGAAACTAGATGAGCTGAAGGTCCTTTCCAACCCTAAACATTCCATAATTCTATGAATTCAGCTTTCCCCAGTCGCTGCCTGTTGGGGTAGCCACATGTGCTCTGTCTGGGAAGACTTCACTGTGCTGCTCCAGAGCTGCTTTGCTCCATGAGAAACCAAGAATCATGCTGGCAGCACTGCTACTCATGCAGAATGTGAGCTGGCAGCTCAGCATAGCATTGTGCCGAGCCACCTAGGCGGATGAAGTCAATTTGAGGTAGCTTGACTACCTTCCAATGGCTTTAGGGAATGCACAGAAGAAGCCCGAGTAATCACTTGTGGGAAGGTAATTTTGGTTCCCCCATTGCTGATGCATTTTTCATTGTGTGAACTGTATTTCTTGTGGTTTTTGTATAGACATTCATAGCTGCAAGCTGTTCTTTGAGATAGAGGGGCTGATAGGGGACCAACTCAAGGGAGGTGGCTAGATGTTTAAACTCTTCTTTTCATGTCATGTTACGTTGTGGTACAATCCCACATGGTAGAGTTACAGATGAAATGAAGTGCATGATCCCTAGTGTTGCAATAGCTCCTTTCCGGTTGTCCCTATTTCTTCTCTGTGGGATTTGGAGACAAGCTGAGTGTAGCTTCCTAGGGCTGGAGTAGACACTAAGAGTTATCTAATAATGGGGCCCTGCATTATGGTGGACAAAATCCTTTCTTTTTAAGTAATAACACTTGTTATACAGGTTTTTTTTTAAATGTTCAATACCATTTATTCTTCTCTAGTGCAAGCATCCATGCAGAAAGACATTGTCAACATGCAGAAAAATCTCAGTTTATGGGCAGCATAATGTAAGGGTTGGGCTTTAGTTTGATTAGAAAAACAAACAGCTAGTTGGTTTGGAGTCAACTAAAGCTCCTCCTCCTGCCTCTCCCCCCTCCCCCCTTTTTTTTCTAGGTGTTGATTGTTAGTCTCAAATTTCTTTGGCTTTGAAAAAGAAAAAAAGAGTAAAATGATTTTATTTTTTTTTTTTATCCTGCATTCTAAATATATATTATATCCATGTATGTATGGATAAAAGATGGGTTGGTAGTAGAATTGTGACTGTTGGCCTAAGGAGATGCTGCGTTGACCATTAAACTAATAAGAACTAATCTTTAGTAGTCTAGCATCATGCATAGGGGCAATGAGAACAGAAAAGATTATGCCTTGGGGGCGGATTTTGTCAGTGATGCTGAAGAGGACCAGAGCCTGATGCCTGGACCTAAAGCCAGACCCTATAGGCAGCTCATGCAGAAGCTGCTGATGGCAGCATCTCTATAGGAAGCTTGTCACGGAGACAGCTAGCTCAGATGAACCCTCCTCACTTCTAGGTGGTTTTGTTGAATGAAGAAAAACAAATGCATAGAGTTCTTTAAGGAACTGGAAGTACAGTCTCTGCAAGTGTCAGTCTCGGGGGATGTCTGTGTGGTGTGGCGAAGACATGGGTGTTCAGTGGTACAACCCTGGCCAGCAGTGGAGCAGGAGCCGTGTTCCTGGGGCTTACCTAGGCCAGGCTCAGCCTATGCTCACTGTTGGAACCCATTCTGGGGATTTCTTAGCAGGCAGTGCTCACCACTGATGGCTGAATCACTGCTTTGCCATGGCCAGCTCTGCTGCCTTTCTCTGAGAGGGCTATGGCAGCAGTTTTGCTGCCAGAGCAGGCTAGCATGGCAGGCAGTGTGGAGCTAGCCTCTCCAAGTCAGCCTGGGGAGGGTTTTATTTTTAATGAAAGAATTGAAGCCTCTTTGTCCTTGTGACTCTTTGGGAAAGTGGATTCTGACAAATGTGAGGTAAATCCTCCCCCAGCATGCCAGCTCAGTGACATTCCTTGCTGCATTGGTAGCAAATGCCTCTCTTCTCCCTTTCCCTTACATATGTCTGTTGAGGATGCAGGTGTACCCTGTGATACGGCACTGTGCCTTTAGTGGAGGTAACTTTTATGGTATAAGCCTGTCAAATTTCATTTAAGGATATTATAGGTAATAGCTCCCTGTGTGAGTGTCACTTTTTACAGGAATATAAATGACTTAGACTCTTTCATGACATGGAGTGAGTGAAGCCAGTGATTTTAATAAAATACTTTTTACTAAGTTCTCAGTTCTCTCAGAAAAAAACTCTGCATTCTTTCTTATCTCATTAGTAAGGGAAGGAGTAAGATATAGCCTTGTGTTCTCAGATTCTTTGTACAAACAAATTAGAAACAATCCATAGAGATTTAATTCTCTGGTTTTACTGGAAGCGCAGGATACTTTTCAGCAATGTCATATTCTCACTCTCTGAAGTCAAATTCACAGTACAAGTTCAACATGTCTATTAGGTATGTCTATCTTTTAAGTACTTTTTTGCAGATTAAAGTTATAAGATAGTCTTTATCATTTGATACATCATAGCTCTTCAAACCACAGTGTAACCATATTTTGGGATAGTATGTGTATTCTGCTCAATCAATGTGTTATTTTTGGTACAAAGTGTAACACCTCAAGCTCATTTTTTAAATTCCAAGCTTTGTGTCTTTTGGCGTGGGTTTGTTGTTGGGTTTTGGTTTGGTTTTTGTTTGTTTGTTTCTTTGGGGATGTGTTTCTCCTTTTTTCTGTTTTGTTTTCATTTCTTTTCTTCCTTTTTTTTTTTTTTTTTTTTTAATATTATTATTCTCTGCCAGTTACACACTTTTGTTTTTCCAGTTAGAGTGCTCGCTGAAAAGGAGGGTTAGTGAAGGCATGCACTGCTGACCACAGGAGATGGATGGATTTTTGAAAGCAAGTGAAAATGCCTAAAATACTTTAGCTTTTTTCTGATTTCCTGGTCTCTCTAGTCCTGAAAGAGAAGGAAAAGAATGAAATTAAAACCAGCCTTACATAGAGCTCTTGTGCAGTGGTGATGGGGTTTGTGTTTTGTCTCTTCCAGTAGTGATAAGAAATGAATTATAAGATATAGAAAGAATGAGATTTGTGGCTTTTTTCCATGTAAAAACATTGCTGAGCTTTAAGTATAAAATGGGGAGAAAAGCAGTGAGCTAAAAATTTGGGAAATTTGTTGTGCTGTTAGAAGCTGTTACAATCTTCCTGCTTTCTGTGTCACATAGTGAGCATGTACTATATTGCATGTTTAGTTTCTTTTGAATATAAAGGGCCATGTTATTAACTCTATCCGTTGTGAAGGCCATAATGATAGTGTGCTTATGTTTTCCTGTAGGATGTAAGGTCCTGCAACATGTAGTCTTCACTTTGTACAGCATTGCACAGTTTGGTAATACATTTTTATTCCTCTGAAATTCCCTGTGACTTTGTGAAGCTTTGACAGGACAGGCTGGAGGGTGTATTGATATGAGAGATCTGCAGGAAGAGGTCTGATCTGACAGTCATCTGCCTCTTTAAAGTCTGATCTTTTGCTCCAGTCTGACACAAATGTATGTAAACCAATTCCAACCTGACAAGAGTGTGACTGCACAGAGAGATATATTGATTTAACTAACATACTCTGTGGATGTAGTGGCTGAGGGGAGAGGTGACGAAAGTCTTTCTTATGGCTTCCTCTTGCTTTTTTCTTGCCAGTGGACTGCTGTGGCTCCAGAGGCATGTTCAGGAGCAGATGGGGCAGAGGGTTCATGGGGTCTGTGGATAGGTGAGGATTCCCCAGCTGCTGGGGAATCAGTTGGCTGGGATTTACAGGATGCTGAGGCTGCTCTGGCAGGTTTGGGTGTTCACCTGCCTGCAGTTGTTCTGTTTGAGCTGGCGTTGGCAGGCTTGGTTGGTGCTGTGCTGCTGCTGACACTGGAACAGCCTGGGAAATTGCATCAGCTGGTGCTAGAGTGCCACCAAGAGTGTGTGTTGGAGCGGTGGTAGGCTCTGCATTTGTGGATGTTACTGGACTGATGCCAATGTTGGTTGGTGATGTAGCCAGCTGCCATTGAATCATAGCCATAGGATGGATGCACAGGTAGAGAAAGACACCCATGTTATTCTCACTGTTGCTTTAACCATGTGTTCTGTGGTGGCACTTAAAGTCTCTCACTCTATGACAGTGAGAGGATGGCCCTTCTTACACTGTTTAGACCATACAATAAAAGCTCTTGGACCAAGGTTTGTCTTTCCTGTCTTTTGATGGTCTGCATATTTTCAAATCACAAGAGAACACTACTATATTCTCCAAAATAGGAAGCTTGTTCTTTTATTATATACCCCCTTCTCCAAGTGAGAAGATAATACAAAAGAAGTATAATGAAAGAAATGTGCCACATACATGGGGTATTTAAGGGAATAGTATTTGTACACCACTGTATCGTGCTACATGCGGAGTATTGCCTCATATAGTGCCTTTCCTTGCGCTTGAATTCCATCTATGGAACATGCAAGGAAGAGTTCCTATTGCTTTCTCCTAACTTATGTCCCAGTGAGGGCACTTGGGTATTTTTGTTTTCCAGGTGCCTTGATGCAGCACATTGAAATGCTTGGCATTTGGGTGTTCTCATAACAAATGTAAGCACCAATGCAGGAGTAACATGCCCCTACATGCACACTCATAGGCAATCAATATCTACATCAGTGATGGAGATTTTGAGAACTGTGTATACAGAGAAAAGCAAAAGAAAATTGAAATGTGATACTTGGGGTCTAGTCAGGCTCTGGTACTGTTTCAAAGACGTTAATACCTTCCAAAGAAGGTATTCCTTCCTCCAAGGAAGTAAAGGAGACAACAGTAATTCCCAGGTGTGCAGCTTGGCATACTTTCTTGCCTAAGAACAGATGGCAAAGCAAACCACTGCGTTGGCTTTGATCAAGCACTGCGCTGATCGTGCTATTACACTCTGAGTCGGTTGTGATGCCGATGATGGAATAATTTTCTAGGGAAGGTTTTCAATATCCTTTGAGTGCTGAACAGCATGCAGCAACAGTCTGGAACCTCCTGCTGTAACACATTTTGAAAGCTTTGTTGTGGACCTGATGTGAGCTGAAACTAAATTTAAAAACCATTGCCACTTCATGAGGATGAAAACCTCTGTGTTTCCAATTCTCTTAGAACTTCACTGTTACAGTCAACAAGGTTAAAACTTAAAGCCATCTGGTCTTAAATAGGAAATATCTTTGTATTAGCTAAATGACTAAAGCAGGAAAAAAAGGCAGATATCATAGTTTCCAAAATCTGTAATTCTGTTTTTCCTAATGTAATGTTCAAGCTTTCTTTTACGCAGATAGCCTTTTTCCAAATATTCAACATATCTGAGCTTTCTGAAGTTCAGGAGCACAGGCAAAAAGTGCTCCCTAAAACTGGACAAGGTGTTTTGGGTTGGTTGGTTTGTTTTGGTTTTTTCTCCTTCATTTAAAGGGTATCATGGGCCCTATGACTGTGGAGTTGCCTGAATGCAAATGCATAAACATGGCCCATTCTTAGACAAATTCCTTTGTCATAAATACAGCAATCCCAGAATTTAATTTGCTGCATGAATTTCCATGTTCAGAACAACTTCCTGGACTGATAAACCAGGACTGCCACTTGAAGGCAATCGTTATAGTTGATACAGTTTCATCTTCTGAACTTGCTTTGAAATTAATCTTCTCTGTCTGAAGACCCAGTGAGTCAGGTTCACTTTGCAGTACGTTTTTTTTTCATTGTTGGAAGGTGATTGACACTGGTGTAACTCAGTAATCAATCACTTTCTTCCTGCTACAATGTATTTTTAAGTGAAAGAGTGTGTCAGAAGGATGAAAATATTTTACCTCCTAGCTGAAGTTGATAAAACCTAGGATGTGTTGGATGAGGGGTAGCTAGAAAAGGAAACTCCAAGATGTATTTTGTTTACCTTGGTGTTACGAAGTAAAATTACTCTGAAGTAACTTAGCACTTGGCCTGGGTCTTGTTGACAATCGTTGAGTTCCTGTAACGAATATAGTGGTGACAGATTTTTCTCACTGAGTTATTAGTAAGCCATTATGGTTAGGATTTTTTGAGCATGAGCTTTCTCATCTACTAGTTAAACATATAAGGCAATTGTCTTGTACCTCACTAGTCAATAGAAAGAGCGAGCACTTCTTTAGATCAGGGATGCCAGGATGGGTGAGATGAGTTGCTAAAAAGGTCAACTTCAATCATACATATTCAAGAGAATAATTGCACACAATAGATAACGAAAGCTCTCTAACTAAGCATGTACTTAAGTGTTTTTCTGACTGGGAGATTTGCCTTCAGTCTGAACTTGCTAGTAGCTTAATTTTACATAAAGCGTTAGCAGTCAAAACAGTGTTGCTGTATCTACTCCATAGCTATTGAAAAATTAATAAGATTGGAGGAGTTTGGAAAAGAAATCCTGCGTTTTGGCCTGGAGTGGCTGCCAACCCTTCCACATCACGCCATGGCACACCAAATAGTATTCCAGGACTCAGGAGGGTGAGATTTTATCTACAGTTCTAATCTTTTTCTTTTGTTGCTCATGAAAGCAGTATGATCTCAGAGCAGTAATGATGCAGACCTGTCAAATGCCTGTGTTAACTCTGACACCACGATGGGTGCCTCTTTGCTAACACTTCCCTACTCATGCTGGGCATGTCTGTGCAGCACTGCACTGTGGCTCCCCAACTGCTGGCTCAGCCAGCCACATGCACTTGATGCTGTAGTGAACCATGGAGGGTTTAGGTGGGCCCTTGCTCTAAAGGGGTCCCTCCCTGCTGGAGGACACCTCTCAGGATCAAGGCTCCTTCCCAGATCCAGTGCACTGTCTCGTGATCAAAGGCATTCCTAAGACGTCTGCTAAAATTAACCCTGACCATAGTCTTTAGCCTACAGATCAGCTAAATCTTCATTATTTCCTTTGGAATGTCACTTTATAGTTCTGTTATATGGTATGGTTGATGTTCCATTGCAAAGTAAGAAGATTATTCACTGTGAAGCTTAACAAAACATAGAACTGAATTGCCGTTGTAGTCACGACATGACTTTAATAGTCACTGATGTAGCAAATGTTCCACAGAGGGAGGCAACTGGTAAAGATCCAGCCCTCCATCTTTCTCAAATTTTGGTATCTATAACAAGAAGTAAAGCAAATACTGCTTTGCCTATTGTTATATCAGAAAAAAAAAAGAATCAAAACAAACAAAAAAAAACAACCCCAAAACAACAATGCTCATATATTAGCATCTGAAACTGAATTAAAATAAACAATCCATAGATATCAAGGACAAATCTTACGCAGTCTGTTTGGGAAGTTGGATCATTCTGAAATATTTGGTGGGAACCGAAAATTGGTGATAAAATTCCTTTCGATTTTGAAATTTATCTTGAGATAGAATGCAAATGTTTGAACTTTTTTTGGTTTTGGTCTCCATTGTTTCTGCAGTCTCTGAGGGCAGTTCCCTTTAACTTTTGAAGCCCAGTTCATGAGTACCAAGAGCAAAAGGACTAAATGTCATTTAAAAGTAATGTAGCAATACTTGCCAACAGCTCGGCTTTAGCAGATTCTGAGAGAGGAATGTGGGAGCAGTCATGGCCTTAAAAAAACAACAATAGGTTTTAGCAACTGGAGAATCTGCAAAAATATTTGAGCTGTGCATGATCCCTTCTTGTTATGTTGAGGTTTTGCTCTCATGAGTTTTTAGACTTTCTTTTTTTTTGAGAAACCTCGCAGGAGATATTCAAGAAAAAAAAAAAGAAAAAAATAAATTAAACTATTTGCTTAAGAGCTGCCTTGAAGACCACTCCCTTGCCATAGTTATAATTTTCTTTTCTGCTTTTCCTGGCTGGTTTATCTATCTTAATGTAATTTTGTTCACAGAGTATAGAATTTTGTGCCAAATTTATAATTCACATATCATTTGTTGTTATAATGATGCAATGTGTTTTTCTATCGAAAAGTATTATCTGAAGTGACCTCTCTGCAAAAGCGTGTATCAAAGTTAAGGAAGTCATGCTTTCAAAGTGCTGTCATAAGCAGAGCTAAAAAACTGGGAAGAATTTATTTCCATTGCAAGAACCTGTCCTGTTCTCATTGCATTAAGAGATAATAGGTTTCCAGTGAAAAGAATTCTCAGATTCAGAATTCAGTATTGGAGGAGGAGGATTACTATTTATTTGCACTCGGTTTTAAGCAATCATGGAACTCTCACCTGTGCCTTAACCAGAGAGTGAACACCCAGATCTCCATTCAAAGAACATTCTTGCTTGCCCCGGTGAAGAGAAGGAGCAGAGTGGACTGCTAAATTCCTGCATTTGGATTACATTCTGAAAGGCTTTTCATTTCCCAGCACTTAATGACTTTATGCCTTTAAAAATAAGGTCCTGAGATCTTCCATTATTTGGATCATCACAGCTGGGAGTTGAGGAAAAGTAAGGTATTTTGCTTTTCTTACAATAAGCCAATTTAGGTCATGTCCTGTGCTAATAGTACTATATCAGGTTATGAAAACAAGCTTCACTTTGATAATTTTTCTCCAATCATTTCAGAAAACAAAAATGTATTATTAAAATTTCAATTTTCATGTATAAATCTCTTGGTTTCTGAAGTATTTAGGTATGTATTTTGTCAGCCAGACATGGTGTTTCTGCTGTCCTGGTGTTAAGTTTCAAAGACAAAAGAAACCAGGATTTTCGTGATAATAGAATTTAGGCTAATGCACTAATCTTTAAGCAATGTTTTCGATTTTATGACCCTTATTAAAGTCTCAGTAAGGAAGAGCATTGCAGAAATACTAAGAAAGGCAAAACAGGTTTCAGTTGTTTTTTCATACCGTGAAAAATGCAATAGCAGTGTAAATCAACCCAAATATTTTCTATGACTTACAATTTCCATGTACTGTGAGCATTCTTTAATTAAAAGTTGGTGTTAATGTAGATTAAGATGGCATTAAGATTACTGGAGTATTAATTAATTAATTGAGATTAATTGACATTAAGTAGGAGAAGAGATGAACAGTAGTTTGGTTGGATAGTAATTAGTTAGCTGAGGTAAAATCACAGAGTGGAAAATGCTCATCTGCATTAGCTCTCAGGGAAATGACAAGTACCTTTTTTTGCTGGCACAACTGAACTCTAAAGAAAATCCTTATGCAGCCTGAACTTCCTGTTCTGCTCCACTTACAAAGAGTGTTTTAAACTTTGCTGATCCCCTTTTTCTTCCTTGTGGAAGTAAGTAAGAATATTCCTTCTCCTATTGCTTCTTAAGGAATAATCACTTACTATCGTGCCAAAGAGTGTGTGGGGGGGAATCTTTTCATTTGGAAAAGTCATTTTCACTGGGATAAAGGAAAGATTAAATAGGAAGTAACAGATCCTTTGTATGCTTCTCAAAGTGGGAGAAGATCATAGGTCTGCTTATTTCCTTTGCCTTTCAGAAGTTGAGGAAAATGTCAAACCGCTCTCTTGTCTCAGATGAGCTAGAGAGGGTGGCTCAGGAACAGTTGTGATCTCTTCTTAGGAACTGGGAAACTGTAGCCATCAGAGACCCATTGTGTCAGAACAAGCCTTTTTTTTCTTTGCTGTTGTTGTCCTCTGGTGTCAGAAAAATCGTGCAGGTGTGAAAATGTAAAAAGATAGACTATACCAAGCTGAAAACTCTGGTTAAAAATGTGCAATGAGGAAAGCACTGGTACTATGCTCTTGCAGAGCTAAGGACTGCCAGCAGCCAAATTTGAGAGATCTACTGATTTGGCCGTCATTGAACAGCAAATGTCATCTTGTGCGTAACTGCTTGGACATAAAGTCCCACTGACTGTGGTGTGGGTTGACGAGAGGTGAAAGAAGTACTTACCACTTGTCTGTAAATAATACTGATAGCTTCATCCTTCTGTGTTAACTGTAGCGTACAACTTCCTAAGTGATTTTAGGGAGGCAATCCTACTGTCTGCTTTATAAGACAACAATATCAGATGGGGAAAAAAAAAAAAAAGGTATAAATCAGCTCTGTAGAAACAGACTTGCCTGACTTGGAATACATTGCGTCTTCTGTCATTTGGCCTAAATTTAGGTGCTCAGGTGAGGCTTGGTGCCAGTTTTAAGAGCAGCATGACCCTATCAGTAGGACTGAGAGTACCTTGCAAAGACTTGCCTAACATAGCTAAATGTTAATTCATGGTATAGCACTGAATTAATGATAAATATTGGTTATTTTTTGTTATTAGTTAAAATTTTGCACACCAGTTCACTCTTACAGAAATATTCACATAGGTTGGGCAGGAAAAGTAAAACACAAAATGTAACAGTACCTTTTTGTGCAAGTTTGAAGAACTGACCTGATCCGTCACCTGCTCGTTTTTCATTTACATTCCCAAGGTCAGGCAGCAGGCAGCACAGGTCTAGCACAACCATGGTAGAAGAAGAAAAACCAAGGAGGTGCTTCTTGGTCTTCCTTTGCTTCAGTCTTGACAGTACAGCTGCATGTCTTCTCTCACTTGGGGCATATTGTAGAGCAGCAGTAACTTTTGTAGAGGTTCATAAATGCCATGACTGCAGGCATATCTGCCTTTCTACCTCCTGCTCTGCTCTCTTTGTCCACACAGAGAGATTGAACCATATCAGAGAGCATCCTCGGGTGCTGAGTTTCAATCATCAGTGCTGTTGGGGTATCACCAATGTCTCTGATGCAGCTTAGGTGCAGACCAACTTTCTTAATCAGTTCCTGAGTATAGCATTAGTACAGGCCAGGGATTATTCATGGCAGATCATTTGGATGTGGCCATTCTGCAAAGGGAGACAGTCTAATAGTGTGGATTAAGGCTATTCCCTTCCAGCTGGGTTGCTGCCAGGGCACGAGCCCAGGCACGTGTACTTTGTGAATATAAATTTCAGCCTGTGGTTATGGGCTTGAGGTTTTCCCCATCCTGAACTGAAATCACACTACTCCTTATCTCTCTCCCTGAGCAAAAGAACCTTTTGATCAACTGCCCCTACCAGCAGTGATAAGGCACAGCATTGGGAACATCATGGGAGTGCTGAAGCTTAGCAGATGGCTGAGCTAAGGTAGCTAACCACACATGTGCTCTTTCACTGGCAAATGCTTTCTGCATACAGTCATTTAAACTTTCATCACATTCAGAAGCTAGCACATGGGGTCTTTTGTTAGCTGCAAGTTAACAGTGCTAACACAGTAACTACACTGCTGTTGACGTGCTGTCACTTGTTCAGCTTCATAAGCTTGATCACATACATGCTCCTTGATTCTGGAGACATATGTCTTTTCCCTTTGTGTGCTTAGCTGCTGGAGGCTGCAGCTGTACCACCAGACCATGGTCACATCTTGGCTCCCTTCCAAGGATGCTGGGGCATGGTTTGACTGCACACCTGCCCCCTCCCTGCAAAGAAAGCAAGGAAAGTGGATCAGATAGAGCCTTTGTAAGACCTACCTGCAGCTTCTCCATCAGCACTGTCTGAGTGGGGTGGGTGCTGTGGTGTGTCCCATTAAGTGTAGGAACAACCCTGAGGGTCACACACTTTCTGATAGATATTTATAAAAAATAAGCATCTGTCATTAACATATGTGAAGCTGTGCTTTCTCTTCGGTAAGGATTGGCTCCTGTTTTGGTGACAGTGGGATCTGTCTCTACCAGCTCTCTCAAACCTTCCTAAAGATCTTCAAAATGCAGTGCTGTACAAATAGGAGCAGTTGGGAATATTCACTATCACAGGAGCAAGATGAGGTTAGCTCTTAACCTGCTTGGAAAACACTCCGCCTTGTAAAAGACCATGAAACTACATGGTGCTCTTTATGCTCAGGCTGGGTTGGTACCTTTATATGGAAACTTGTTAAATATGTAGCAAATTAACATAGGTAACAACTTGTTACAATGTGTTCCAAGTTTCAGAAGGTTGTTTTGTTTTGTTTCAGTTGCCTTTGCTAATGTATTAGCTGGGCACCGGAGGAAGTTTGCAGGCTGCTCTAGCTCACCCCCGGGGTATAGGGTAACAGCCTGAGTGGGAAGTGAGGGGCACAGGAGGAGGTTGCAAGGTCTTCATCCTGGTAATAGCCTTTTTTCCCTGCTTCTCAGTCTGTAACAACTGGGTATTCTCATTCTGTTAACGCTATTTTCGATAATGAAATGTTCTAAATGTACAGTATCTTTCTCTGAAACTGGCTTTGCATTGTGGATATGAATATGCATGCACGCACGCACACACACATCTGCTTTCAAATTTTATGTTAATACCCTCACAGCTTCTGCAGAACCCCAGCTGTATCTGTGTGCAACACTGGTTTCCTCTGCATTGTTTTACTGGGGAGGCAGAGTCCAAGATTTAGAAAACAGGTCTAGATCCGACACAGCATAAAAACCCACAGGATAGCTTAGATGAATGATTCTTGGCTTGTGGAGTTTGAGAATCTATGGTAGCTGTCAGCAGAGCCAATAAATTCTCCATCCTTGGCTTTAGGTAGTAACACCGTGCTATTGCTTAGGTAAATGCTCTCTGGAGCTTATTCTCTATCTAGAAGGTACCGTCTATACAAAGAAAAGTCTGTGAGGAGGTGTGTAGGATCACTGAGAGTGAAAGAGCAGATTCTGACTGTGTCTCCATGAGGACAAATGCCAAGTGATTTAGTATGCTTATTAATTCAAACTGGAATGAGCAAATCTAGTGGTAAGGTCAGTGGGAAACAAATACTCAGTGTAATTTTTTACCTTCAAAATGTGGGTCCTAAATTATGAAACAAGATACTTGTTACCACATGGTTTTATCCTGATTAATAATGTTTTCTTCAACAGCAGTGTACTACAAGCTAGCCTTTCAATCATTTTGTTATAAAATATTTTCCTGTATCTATTTCAAGCATAAATGTGCTGATTTTATGCCAGCATAATGTGAAATTAAGCAGCTATAGGTATATAGATAGAAGACTATCAAAAGCTTTTTGTGCATCTTGTGCTAGTAAAGGCAAAGTTTTTTCAGAAACAGGTTTTCATGGTTTTTTTTTTTTGGGGGGGGTAGGGGGAGGTTGGTTGTTTGCTGTTTATTTCTTTAATTATTTTTATTTGGGGGTGTCCTGGGTTCAGCAGAAGCAGTCACACAACACACACACAAGATATAACACAAACCACTACTGCTACCACCAATAATAATAATGATAAGGGAAATAACAAGGGAAGAGAATACAACCACTCACCATTCACCGATACCCAGCCCTACTGAGCAGTGAATTTGCCCTTCAGGGTAACTCTCAGTTTACATCCTGGGCATGATGTGCTGTGGTATGGAATACCTCTTTGGCTAGTTTGGGTCAGGTGTCTTGTATCTGCTTCTTCCTGGCTTCCCTTCCTCCCTGGCAGAGCATAAGACTCACAAAGTCCTTGGTCAGACTAAACATTTGAGCAGTAACTAAAAACATCGGTGTTATCAGCACTGTTCCCAGGCCGAAAGTCAAAACCACAGCACCGCACCAGCTACTAAGGAGAAAAATGACTGCTACTGCTGAACCCAGGACAGGTGGTTGCAAAGGCAGTCTGTGGTGTTGTCTTGAAGAGGTCTGTATGGCTGGCCCAGGGCTACATTACACAGCAAAATAGTCGTCTGGTGAGAGGCTGTGCTATTTGACGACAGAAGTGTTTTGGAGCAGGACAAAGTCATCCCTCTGGGCTAAGTCTTGCCTGGGATGCAGCCTGGACAGCAGTTTTCTAGAGTTGCCTCAAGTAATTCAGCACAGGCAGGTTAAAAGGGAACACACAGCTTAAAAAAGGCGATCATTTTTAAAATCATGCTGCATCTGAAATACCATATGTGCTTGTAATACAAAGAGGTATTTAGCAGAAGTTAAATGACAGTCCTTTTCCTGCCTCATCCCTCTGATTTATTGTTATATTCTTTTGTGATATTAGTAAGTGTTTAGTTTCTCCTTTGCCTTTGTATTGTACAGCAGTTGTTTTCCTTTTGTACAAGTCCTGCAGGGCTGAAGGGGCAGAGGGGCGAGTAGTTACCACAAAGCAGTAGGACCAGAGAAAAGCACTGAAGAAAAATAGGAAAACATGGTTAGAACTGGTGATAACTGAGGCTGACTGTGTGTCATTACAACTTTCCACTCAGCTCACTCCTGAGTCCCAAGGGTGGAGATGAGCATCTCTATAGGGAAGGACAGTGGGTTGAGCTGAAGGCTGTGGCTACAGGCCTACTCTGACAGCTCTCTTTCAGGAGAGGAGCTGTGTGTCTCTTGCAGCGACAGTGTGGTAAGATGGATTGTTAGCTCATTGCTAAGTTCAGTAACATTTATCATATAATAGTTCCTCTTGCAAAAAGTGCAAGGCAAATTTAAATTGGTTGGGTGAGGTGATACAGTTGAAACAATAAGCTAGTTTGGAACATATTCCTGCTATCTTCTCCAGTGAGATAAATGAGCTGGGTCAGTGCCTCTTCCCTCTCCTTTCCTGTTCTTTCTGCCCCTCCTGCCCTCTCTCTCTCCTAGATTTCTGAGAAAGTTTTTGTATAGCTAATCTTAGGTTTTAGAAACTGTTTATCTTGTACAGTCTGAAATGCTTCTTATCCTCTCACACACAGTTCAGTGAAAAAACTAGTAGGTGCATTTTATAAAGGCATCTTTATCAGGAGACATGATGAGTGACTCCTAGAATTACTTCTGTAACTACCAGACAAATTGAAAATAAATGAGAACTTGAGACATGTGGTCACGCTGTAACAGTTGGCATCTTAGTGTTTTACCTAAGAGCTTAAGACTTGGATACAAGAGTTTACTCCTCTCTTATGCAACTATTTGTATAAAACAGCTAATGTAAGTAGAACTTGAGTATCATCAGGAGCAATGCTAGGAAACAGTAAAAGTGCTAGGAAACACTATAAAAATACCCCAAAACAAGCCCCTGGGGCTTTCTAGGTTGGTAGAAAATCTTTACTGTTTTGGAATACTGTACTATAAACTTGGTCCTCATATGTAGACATGTCAGATATCAGAAATTAATATTTCAATGTGCTTTTAAAGACTGCATATTGTTTTATTGTGTGTTTTTTGCACATTCATAGATGACTATGTGGGAAGGAAAGGGTGAAATTAATTTCCAGAGAGAAGTGTTTCAGGATACCGGGCATTTTTCCACTGAACATCTCTGTGGAAATCTGGAAAAAGTGTTATTTCAGTGCTCTACAAGAAAATAGTGCTGTAACTGTACTTCTCTTTCCCACCATCAGTAAACTTGAGAAAATTCTTCTATAATTATTAACTAGTAGAAAAAAAATGAGCTTATTTTGGAAAGCATTTTAGGAGATTATTTGCTTTTAAACATAGTACTCTTGGAAATGTGAACCATGGATGGTATTTGTACTGTTGTCTTCTGGTTTGCTTTCAGATAGAAGGCAGTTTCAGCCTTTTGGAAAAGATGGGGGAGGAGAACAGCATTAACTATATCATTGCCATCTATGGATGCTCTTTGCATTTGTCTTTTTCATGCTTCTCTGTGTAGTCTGCTGCAACCTGAATGGCTTCTGTATAGTAATAACAGAAGTCTCTAATGGACTTGAAAGAGCCCTGGCTCTTTTCCTGTTCTGGGTTATAGGTGGGGTTTTTTGAGAGAAGACAGTAAAAATCAGGGAAGTCTAAGGTCTTGTTAGTTTATATTGTTTCTAATATTCTGTTAGTTACGTAATACCACAAAGCATCGCAATTCTAAGTTCAACACATCACTGTTTATGATGAATATGTTGCTGCTGCTTCTGGCATTCTCTATACTGCAGGGGGAAAACCCAAAACAAAGCATGATCCTACTTTCAGTGAAGTTACTGCAAATCTGCCACTCAGTTTTGTGGGACTTCACATCCTCAGTAACTGAATTTGTTGGGACAACATTCAGGGTGAATTTTTGTAGTGCCGGAAATTGTTCTTTTAGAGGTTGGTACCAAATTAGTTGAAAACCAGTAGTAGTATGATTAAAAAACACACCCGACTGTTGCTTATTTTGTAATAGCACAGCCTGTGCCCAGTTCCTAGGGGAAAAGACTCTTGCAGCAGCTGAGGAATGCAGCCTGTGATCTCCTCCTTCCCAGGGATGCTCCACCCAGCCCCATCGCTATAAATGGCAATTGGACTCCAGGGTATTACAGCAGGCAACGAGCTAAGCAAAAGCAGGTTCATCTGCATCTGACATTTTCACTGCTAGGCATGCAATTAGTAAAATGAAGGATAACCTTGAGCATCGCAAGGGCTGCATCTTCATCTGCAGCACGGTCTGGACTCTGTAAGGATGAGTTGGTGCAATGCATGTAGCTCTGTTTGAACTTGGTCAGAGTCGCTTCTTTTAGAGGACTTATGGAAGTGGCTGCAGCTGAACGAATGCTTGTCCTCAGGAAATTTGTGGCAAGCTTGCCACAAAAGCCCGTGTTTTATCAACCAGCTGTGGAGATGGCCACTGATAAGCATGTTCATCATGTTTCTGTTGCCTTGCTAGCAAAGGTCACATCAGGGGAAACTTAGAGGTGCTCAGTAGGCCAAGGACAATGGTATTTACGGGAGGAATTCAGCTCGTCTCTTACACGTCTGTGCTGGCCACCTTACACTCCCTCCCTGCATGGGAGGAAGTGGGGAAAAAGGCATTTCTGGGCTTTCATTCTTATCTCTGTAAACCAAATGAAATTAATTGCTTCCCTGAAAGTTCCTGTTTCTCACCACTGGTTGGAAGTGCTACTTTGAATGTCTAGATAGATAAAGATGCCTGCATTTCAGAAGCAGTTGCCCTGTAGGTCTGGCCTACCCCACAGCTCATCTGTCAGTTTGAAACGCCCATAATTACTTTGTACTTTTGTCATTGTTGGCTTTAATTACTGTGTCAAATGGAAAGGGTAAAATTTCACGAATTCTAATGGATTCCTCAAGGATAAGCTAATTCGTTGTGTAATGAATGAGGTATGGGTAATAATAAAAAGAGTAATAACACCAGTAACATACTCTTTCATTAATTCTGTGTGAGAAGTCAGAGGAAAAGCATGTTTAACGTTTATTCAATGGAAGGTTTGAATGGAGAAGTATAAGAGAAGTAGCCTTCTGTGGGATAATGAATATAAAGTTACACATTTAGCAGATGATTCATTCTTTATTATTCCCTCAGCTTCCATTTGCAAGCATTATGGGATATTTGTATCCATCTTTACCAAAACATCTCTTGTATACAGTGTATATAATTTATTCAGCCAGACTTATGTGTTTTGTCAGTTGTCAGTCCTGTAAGATACTGAATGCTTCTGTATGACCCAGTGCTGTATTAGGAGAAAATACTACAAGGCAAATTTCCATTTGCATTGTGTGGGTAGCTGGGGACTCAACTGCAGAGGTTCAGATGGGGTGAGAGCAGTCGGGATGGTGTTACCCTAGGTATCTCCCACAAGCAGTAATGTCCCATCTCCATCTTGTCACAGTGCAGTTATCCCTGAGGAAGGAGCAGCTCAAGGAGCTGCCCATGGTTTTCATAATGCCAGGAACTTTAGCTGCATGCTTCCAAGGAAGAACCACTCGGGTCCCAAGAAAAGCAGAGTGAGGAAAATTGCTTTAAAATAATGAGATAGAATTAAAAAGTGCATTTTAATTCTTTTCCTCACATTCTTACCTTTCAAAAGCACAGAAAGCACATCTGCAGGCTTCTTTCTGCAATGGCTGGAGCTTTACATATTCCGTATGTATTCCTTGTGTAAATATGTGCACTGATATGTACCTATACTTTTCACATACCTCCTGAAGATAAAGCTGTAAACCAAATGCCACTAAGTTAACTTGTAAAAATACTGTAAAATGTGAGGGTTACAAATCCTTTTAAACTCAATGTCTTCTTTTAAAAATGTAACAATTTTCAACTCGGCCCCTGGAAAGTTATTCTTGTAGCTGAGGATATTTATTCTATTCCATTTTTTGAATGGGATGCAGCTGTTGAATTCTTCAGACCTTAGTAAAGGCTCTTAAATGGGCTTTATTTATATCAGGGTTTTTTTTCTGTCCTCTGGTTCTGAACAAATAGCCACAATGTCAGCTAGTGGGTCACACTGCAGCTAAGCTTATGAAATTCTGCTGCTTTGCCAGGGTGACTCTTCTGAAGAGCAGAGCCCTTATGTGACAGCATATGTGTAATTATATTGAAATGTATGAGTGTAACTTCCAGGGAAGTTTGGCACATGGTAGACACACCTCTTCAGTGCAGGAGATCTGGACAACAAAAAGCGCAACTAAGGTGATCAACTAAAATTAATCACAGCCTGTTAAAAGCAAGTTGCAATGATACTTAAGTGTATAATCCCTCTTTTTTCAAAATAGAAGCTTATGGCATGAATTTCCCTTGAATATACTCTGTGATTATAAATGACCTGTATCAAATAATCTCCTCTAAGTCATTAAAGGGCATAATGCAGATAAGAACTCCTGTAAACCTCAAAATTAATTTGCTTTCTAGACCTCTGTGTTACCAGAAAGCTTTGGCAGTAAGCTGAAATGCTGTGATATTTTGATGTTGTTAAGAGTTTGATAGAAGTTCAAAAGCAATATGCTGTGTTGCTATGTGTCTGTGAGATGGGAAGCTCTTTGCAGGGCACTAGTATGAGACCCAGCAGCAAATGTAACCTGGCAAGCAGTTGTTGATTTTACAAGGATATTGTAGTGAAAGCTCTCTAACTTCCTGCGTCTGCATGCCTTTTTTTAGCAAGAGCTTCCTACTAGTTCTTAAAACCCATACTTTTGGTTCCTTCTTTTTTTCACTAAGCATTTCCTCAATTGATACTGAAAAGTAAAATTCAAAGAGGTTTATGTGAGTCTTTCAGCTGACTAATACATATTTTAATAAAAGTATTAATAATGTTGATAAAACGATGTGAACAGCTGCTGTGGCCACTTAACACAGATTAAAATAATTGGATTGGGCATGTCTGGTAGATTGCCATTAAAAATTTTGAATAGGAGCAGAGAGCATTTGGCAGCCACCAGCAAAAGCATATAGGTGAGAAGAGAGGGGAAGGGAAGAAATAGAAGAAGGGGGTAAGAAGAGGATGTTGGAAAGCTTTCATGCTGTTCACTCACCTAAAAATGGGTTTTCAGTCTGCCTCTGAGTTTGTTTATGTTTGCCTTTCATTTGAAGACTGTGGATGGAGACGTGTCTTTTCAAATGCTTTGGGAGCTGGACCTGTGCTCTTTAAGCTTTGAGTTTCAGAAACAAGACTTGGAGCCTTGGTTGTGCATGTGGGGAGCTCCTGCCCATGCTGCTTCCTCTGAGGGCTGGATGGGGTCCTTGTTTCACCCTCTTCTCACTGAATTCTCTTCGAATCTCATGCACCATTTTCCAAAACATCATTTGAATCTGTAGTTCTGTGTATCCTCTCTTTTCTGCTGGTGGGAAATCTAAATGTGCCCAAAGATGGGAGTTTGCCGTTGTGATTCAGTGATTGGCGAGATGTGGGCTGTACCTAATGCTGCTTGTCGCATGTAGATTTTAGAACTTTCCTAAAGGGAAACTCCGATGTACAGCTTTTATAAAAGCAAAGCTGTTAAGTGGGGTTTTTGGGACTCAGAATATGTTTGACTGCTTTTGAAAGACTGAGGAAAAAGTAAAGCATACTGTTCTCCTGCTATTCAGAGATTACAGCAGCAGCACAAGCATGTTGTTCCTCCAGGACTGCCTTTCAACTCTCCATCATTTACCAAAATCTCTGCAATTCCTTCCCAGGTTTTCCTTTTCTAGAAACAGGGATGATGATGTATGTTCTCTCTTAATCTATCTCACTGCATGGGCTTTTATTAGAGCCTAATATAACTTTTCAGAGTACTTACGTCATCTCTTTTAGACTCATCAGTTTCTGCTAATAGGTAGCACTTAAGATCATGAGACTAAAAGTGCAAGTTAAATATATTTAGTTGGCTTTTATTTGCCTTCTGCTTTTTAGAGTTTGTGAGGCACAGGGAGACAGTCTCTGGAGCAGATAGGATGTTCTGTGATTACTGGACCAAACAGCTCAGATATTATTAAAGTGCTTTTTTTGCATATACAACTTGCTACTGCTTCTTTATTTTCATGGGTCACATCAAGCGTAAATCTAATAGAGGTTATCAATTATCATTATATCATTAGATCATTATATAATTTATTTTTTGAGTGAACTGTGTCACCTGAGCTTAATGCGTATAACCTTGCATGATTCTGGATGTCCAGTCTCTCTGTTGGCACCCCCAGTATAGTTCAAAAGGAATTCAGGAAAGGCTAAAGTAGTCAGCAGTTTTCTGTTACTTTTCATGGAAATACAAAACTGGAATGTGTTTTTATTCAAAATAGCTCTGTTGTGTCTCCTGGAAGCTATTCTGCAGGGGTTTTGTGTATCCCAGGTTCTTTTTAATGAGCTGTAAGAGACTTCCAGTGAAGTGCCATCCATGAAGGTGGAGGAAGGAGTCTGTCACAGGAGCTCCTGTTCATGACCGGAAAGGTAGCCAAGCACATAAGGCGCTTGAATCACAGCTCCCGTGAGGCACACCAGAGTGATTTGGACTGAAAACATCTCTTCTAGCTGCAGACTTCTTTGAACGTTTTGACCAAGCCATCTTCTTTCTTTATTTTTTTTTTCCACAGAAAACCTATCTTTCATGAATATTTTTTAAGACAAAACCCTGATTTACTTTTTAAAAAAAAAAAAAATAAATTGAGATTTTCAGTCAATTCTGTTTCTGAAGCTATTTTTGACAGTCCCATGAGGCTTTTGTGGCCAGCATTGGTCAGTGATGTAGCAAGAGATCAGTCAGTGGAATTGTCTAATTTGCCTGCTAATTTGGTTCTCTTAATCCTGTGCTCCTCTGGAGTGCGAGTCAAGTCCTTGGAATTTTGCATAATTAGGAAACAAATGAGAAGTCCCATACTGCTTATCTGTGAATGAAGTTAAAATATCAGAATCACTTAACCAGTTTCTCAGTGAAAGTTTAGGCCAAGCTTAGTTTAAGGATTTATGATTAATATTTTGAGTGCTCTGAGAAGGAATTAATTTGAAGTAGACAACAGAAGTTTTGGGGTTTTTTCCCCGTTTCATTGCTGATGAGGGTATATTTTATATAACTTCTCCACAAACTGTGAACATTTTAATATTATAAAATTTCCTCCCAGATAGCATATTTTTTAATATAGAGCTGTACATGACTGAAAAAAGAAGTTTGAAATGGAGAAAAATAATTCCCCAGGTGCACTGGTAGATAATGGAAGTGATAAAAAAATAATATCATCTCCATGTAGAGACAGTGTATCCCAAAGGACACTGAACTTATTTATTTTTTTTTTTAATATTTTTTTTTTCAAATAGCTATCAAATAACCTTAAGAACCCTGGTTCAAAGCAGAACTCAAAAAGCATTGCTAGACTGTTCAGTTTCTGAGAAGGAAACCTTTGCTGTCAACCTATGGTTTTAATAAGTAGGAACTGGAATCTCTATTTTATGATATAGTTCTATTTTTTTTTTTTTTCATCCAAGGTAAAGGAACATAACCGTGTCTGGAGCTCATAAACACAGGGGGACAGGCTAGCTGGCTCTTCACAGCCACTCTATTTTACCTTTCTGCAGGCCACCAAAAAAAGGTTAGTGATTTTTAGATTCTTTGCAGGGCAGCTGCTGTGCAGAGCCTGGAAATGGCAGTTCCTTCATCAGGTGGATATAGAATGAGTGGGTTCATGAAGGGCCATGTCCCTCTTTCCAGTGATATAAATAGCAAAGTTTTGCTTGTTAGGGGAAACTCAAAGGATAACGGCACAAGGAATATGTGGGCTAAAGAAACTTATTTTTGATGAAAGATTGCAAGAACAACAAATTTAAAGCGTAATTAGGAGATGACTAGCAGGCCACTGATCTCTGGCTGCAGCATTTTGACAGGGAATGATAAATCTAGCTTGAGTGTTCTGGGTTTGTGTTGGGATGTAAGCACAATCAGTGACAGTACTTTTCCAAGAGGTTATTCAGCTCTCTTTGCAGCTAAAACAAGACTTTTTCCTTGGAAATCTGGTATGGTAAGATGCTTAGTGCGCAACATGCTGGCTATCCTTAGGACTGCTCAGCCTCAGGGGGTTGTGTGGAAAGAGACTGGAAATGGAGTTGAGGAGGATTTGATGTCCAATCTAAGAAGCACTGAAAATGCTGAGGCCTGTGCATTGATTTCCCTGGGGATTGTATAAGCCTCTGAAGCTAGGGACATGCGATGTCTATGTTTGCTGCTACTGAGCAGGCAGTGGTGGCCAAGGTATCGAGGAAAGGCTGCATGCATTTCTGAGCTGTGAGCACAGGCTCTCATACCCAGCAGGTGGGAGGTCATTCAGCCTACCTCAGTTTCATGGTGCATGAAGCATCTGAGCGGATGTATGAGGAGAAAATTATTTACATAATCTGCCTTGCTGTTCCCATGAACTCTATCCCATGGTTTCTCCTGTTCTGTGAAGCACTAAGTAGTGCCAACTGAGAAACAAAGTTGTCGCTCTGAATGATGACTTGGTGAAATGCCACTTAGGGCAGAGCTGCCATCAGAATCACTGGTGATTCACTGTTTGTTTTTCACAAATTTCCTACGCTCCCTGCCCACGCTGTATAGATGACAGCATTCTGTATGGGGACTGTGAACATGACAGACATTATTTATGAAGCCGGGCTTTTATCAAGGATTGTTTTTCCCCAGCACACTGTGTAAACTGCTCAGTCTCTGTGTTGCTGTTGTCAAAACGATGTTATAAATATAGCTGCCCTGCCTCCTTCAGTAGAAAGCTTTGGAAGTTGTTTTAAAAAGCTTCAACCTAACTGCATGTGAAGGTCAGGCAGAAGCCACAGAGTGCTCCTCACTGTGCTCCAAGGAGTCATGGCAGCTGCATCCAGCACTCTTTCACCTTCTTCTGATAGGGACAGTTTGGGCAGTTACAGTTCATTTAAGCTTGCACAGCCACTGGGGAGAAGGATTTGTGGAGGGGAGGGCTGCCTCTTCCTCACCAATCTTTGCACTGTCTCAGGATATCTACTCTGGAGTAAGAAGCGGGGAACCCAGTCATGACTTGTCTGTGTGACTTGGCTTTCCCCTGGTCTGGGCTTTAGGCTTGCTTTGAAGCAGAGGAAGGAAAAAGATCATTTTTTTTTTCTCCCCCGAAGAATTATGATGTCTGGCAGCAAAAGGTGTCCTGGGAGTCACAGCTGCTCCAGCGGAGCGCTCACTCTGCAGATGCTCACTATGCAGCTTCAGGTCAATGATGCTATTCTTATTCCTGTGTAATGAAACAGTGTGGGTGAATTCAGGTCCTTAATTTAAATCTGGTTTGATCAAATACTAAAGGGCACTGAAGATGCAAGAGAACTTAGTTAATGGCAAGCACACTGAATAATCTTGTATGTAGTGGGATAAAGGTAAGCTGTGATGGAGAGCATAGTGCTGAATGTGGTGCTCACGGTAACATTAGGTGACATAATTTTCCTGCTTTAGCTAAGTTTGAAGAAAAAAGGTAGCTTTGATTCAGTGGGAGAAAAAGCTGGCACTACCAACTATTTACCAGACTCTGGAGATCCATCAACAAACTGAGAGCCCTCAAATACTGTTTATTTTCAGACCAGCTTCATGACCTGGCCTGTTTTCATAGTTGGACTGAGAGGAATGAACCTATGGAATGAGAAGTGGCATTAACATTTTGAAACCAAGCTGCATAATTTAGGCTGATTTTATGTGAGTGGCTTCGTCAGGTGGCTTGCTTTGAAGTCTGCAGTTAAAAGTTTATCCTTTTCTGTACGCTCTGGCCATGAAGGGCATATAACACAGGCAGTTCTGAGCAAAGCATGCTGAGGGTAAATGGTTTTTGAAGGCTTGATAGCATGGCAGCTACACAGGTTCAGTTTGGCAAGTAGCAGTTTCTGTAAGCATCAGGTTTTATGGACATGACTCTGTTATTGTTGCATTTTTTAAGTCAGGTTAGCAGCGTAGAAGAAAGTAGAGACCAAGAGCTGTTCATCTTCTGGCTCAGTCCTTGAGGAGCTTGTAACTCTAGCAATTGTTTCTGTTTTTCATAACAGTGGGAACTTTATGAGCTATTTTTCCCTTTCCCTGTCCAAAGTAAATGTGCTGCATAAAAACAAAGAAGTTGCGGGCTGTCTGGCAGGCACACAGTTTAAACTTGGGGTGCCTTAGATTGGAGGGGCTGTTTACAAAATGTGTATTTCTCTTGAAAATTGATGTTGCAGTGTTTTTGTGTGGATCGATTTTACATTTCTTGCTTTGGAATGCCACATTTTTAATGAGCCTCTGTATCAATAGACAATGGTGACCATCAGGGTGATCTTTAGTGGTCTTTCCAGGTTTGTACCCTGATGCATCAATCTGACCTATAGCTATATATGCATTTGGAGCAGTTTGTATAGTTCCAGTGTAGCTGAGATGGTTTAAAAAAAATTAAAATATTTAAATTCTTGTTTGGTGTTTAAATTAATGTCAGCAGATTCATGTGTGCAAACAAGAGACTTTTCATAAAAAATGCTAAAGTAGGCTTCTCGATAAGCTGATTGTACTTTGCTGTGCATTGCAAGAGAGGACGCACTGTTTCAATACACAGAAAACAGAGGAAAAGTAATTATGTGAATGAAAAGTAATGATAATGCTGATGAGAGCAAAGCCACCTCTTTGTACTTACAGTATTTTCCCTAATTATTAGGCTTTCTGTATTGTCTGAAGTTTTCTGTAGAGAATTGTCTTTGCAGGGTCTTCAGGAAAGTGAGTGTCATCAAAACAGCTGCCATCAAAAAAACAGTGCCATCAAAACAGGTGGAATTTGATATTTGAGATTTTAAAAAAACACCATCAAAACCAACAAAACAAAGCAAGAAACACAGTTCTAATAAGCTGGAGTAGATTGACAGAGCACTGCACCTCAGTGGTACACTTTTCCTGCAGGCAGCCTGGCATCAGTGTGTAAGACAGGGTAGTGTTTGCACACATGAACATAGTGTGAGACAACCAAAATGGAAGTGTGGTATGATTATGCAGCAAATGAAGTGAAAACTTCTAATCCCAAAGAGCTAGTTGCTTACTTGCTGCGTGTTTTAAGTGTTCCCATAGGCATGTGTATCCTGTGTTGCTCTCACCTGCAACACTGCTGGCTGGTGATATAAACTCATAACTCAAAGAAAACTTCCTTAAATGAGAAAGTGCCTCCGATAACCCCTTTATTTCAGCCCAGGTTGTGAAAGAGATGATGTGCGTGAGGGAACACGCACAGTCACAGCACAGAGTCAGTGGGCAGTCACTGCTGGAGGTGTCCCAGATCAGTTCAGAGAGCACCATTTACATAATGAGCTTGCAGTTGTTCTGAAGAGGGCTGACACTCTCTACCAAGGTTTAGTATAGTAGTGGGAGTAGATGTTAGTGGTCAGTAGCCTCCCGATTAGGATATTTGCCAGAGATGGAGTCAAGCACTGGTACAAGCTCTTGCGCTAAGCCAGGTAGTGTACAGTCTTCTTCCCGAGTCCTCTGTGTCCTAGCTGAGTAACTGAGAGCTCTCACTTTGCTTCCAAATGTAAATATTTGGAGAAGTCTTGCATTTTGTTCCTATCAACTAAATCACAGCCACCCCCAGAAGAAGAAAAAAAACCCTAGAACTCTTTTCCAACCAAACCTGGTATGTAAGCAGTCAGAGTGGTGATTTTCTACATCATAGAATCATAGAATAGTTAGGGTTGGATGCACAAAAGATTTCATTTTCCTTAGACCCAAAGCCCTTTTCTGTAAGTAATACCAGTTTATATAAGATACCGATTTTGGACCACTTGAAACAATAGGAATAGAGGTTCAGTTCTTGGAGTTATGTGACTAATTATTTTATTTTACTTCATGATCAGATTCTGATGGTGGGCTCAAGACAGGTATTGTAATCTGCATGCATCTTAAAATCTCAAAATCCAGGTGGTAAACTAAAGTACTCCAATATAGATTTTTAGCCTTGTATATAATACTCAGGCTGATATGGTCTTTGCATGCTTGGAAATGACAGTGTGCATTCTCTCTTTCAAATAGCGGGTCATTTTCTTCTCTCTGAAATGTAATTTCTTCTTTTATACTGAACATAATAAAAAAAGATGCCACTCATAACTGTTTAAAGCATTGACTGCAGTAACATTAATACTTATTATTGTATGCAGAAATCGTTAACTTCTGTGCTGCGCTACTGGAGATCCTTATTGTTTCACTAGGGCATTATGTACTACATCAGTAAAGCTACAAATAGGACATATGATTATATTTGTTTAATCCAAATCGTTTAAATGATTTTAACGTATAGTTTTTTTCTTTCATGTGCTTAACATTAATAACATTGTTAGGCTTAGGAGAAAGAGCATTATTTCATATTTGAAATCTCATTGAAAATCCTGAACATTTACTAAGAGTGTAACAGGAATGGATGGCATTCATGCCATAAATGAATACTGCAGCCAGTAGTATCAAGCAAGGTTGTCCTCAGGATGGAACCCACCTCCTTGACTTGGGGCACAAGAGAACTCAGAGGGCAAATGAGAGGATGTGCCATTCTTCAGTGTATCACAGGCTATGGTTCCTTTTTCAGCTTCAGGAGCAGCTGAGCATTGAGGGCTGTTGGGAGCATGTTTGTGTTGGTCACAGAAGCTGAAGCAGGGTCTATTTAAGGCAGCTTTGCCACTAGAAATAATACTGGTGCAGCTATTATGTTTGATTTTGAGTCAGCTGCTGTTAGCTTAGAGAATTCACGTTATTTCTGCTGAAGGAGGAGACTGCTTTAACACTTGAGAAAAACGTAGCACCAGCCTCTCAAAATACATAGTATAGGAACTGATAAAAGAGATAAGGATTCTCCTCTTAATAAATCCAGGCTATCCCAAATCTCTTATGCTGAGATGGATGAAGCCTCTGACTGTTGTAGCGTAGCCCACTACTGTGGTCTCAGTTTAGTTGCTGCAGTTAAGCCTGTTACTGCATGCTATCATGGTTGTGAGAGTCATGCATGTACTCTCAATCTATGGCAAAATTCAGAGTGTTGCAGCAAAAATACACAGCAATGTGTTCACCTGAAGACTGACAAAATTTCAACTGGAATTTTACAGTTACATCTAGGCTTTTTAAGGTGTTCTGTCTCCATTTTGGCACCTTTAAAAAAGTACTCATCCTTTTCTGGCTCTAATTGTGGTGCTTCTGGATAAATTAATTAAAAAATACTGATATCTGCTGAAGTAAGAAATTCAGAAAATCTGAGCATGTATTTTGGTGCATTTTAATAGAGTTTGCTAGCTTCTGGAAGTTAGTTTTCTAGATGTATAAAAAAAGTTCACTTCAGTACGGAGTGGGTATGTTAGATATGCGCTATATTAGGATGTTTTGCCAAGCAGTACCTTTGTACATAATTCATGTTTATTAATGTCAGAACAGGAATGAAATGCATCTCAGTTACACATCAATATTTTTAAGAGAATGCTTTTTAAATATTCTAAACAAGAAATAGTATCCTGAGGCATTTGGAAAACTTGGAGAGGTTGATTATAGAAGAACAGGAAATATTTTCCCCTTTATTTTAGTAACTTTAATACTGCTGTGAAAGCATGCTCATTCTTCCGCTCCCTGTTTACCCCTAGACTAAAGTTAGAAGTACTTCCACCCCCTGATAAATGGAGATCACCATTGTAATATTCTGAAATGTGTATCTTTACATGCACACGGGTTCGTGCTAGATCGAAGTGTTCCTGCTGTGGGTGTGAATTCTGCCTCCCCTGTAGCGAATACCAGCTTTCCCGTGTCCTGCAGGAGTTGTCTTGTGGTACTGATCTTGAGCACATGGATTTCTAGCGTGGGGAATGAGCCAGGGTGCTAGGGGGGAGAAGTTGAAGTATTGTCTTTGGCAATGCCACGGCTATATTGATTGCCATTAAATAGTTTTGATATCTAAATTGCTATTTTCTAAAGCGTCATCTTTTTTGACAAAACTAATAGCTTTTTTTGTACATACATTACTTCATACACACAAGTACAGTATAGCACAAGATGAGGCAACTTTAGTGCAAGGCTCTGAACTGTAACACAGGATCATATGGATGGTACTTATGCTCTCCTAGTGAAGGCATTATATTAATAATTTTGCTATTGACGTCAGAGGGAACAGGATGTCACCCGAGATAACAACCATAATGAAGTCAGTCTTCTTAATGAAGATTAATTGTTGGGGCCTCATACTTTATGCATCCATGTTCAGATAGCTTCCTCTGAGTGCTTCGATGTCACACAGTAAGTTTTGTGCGTCTTCACATTTAAATGCCATTTCATTAATGTGAAAGACTTGTCATCTTTTGTAATACTAGCAGTCCCTTGGGAGCAGCTCTGTAATGCCAGAGAATCCTAGGTTGCAATACTTTGTAGTGCCAGCTGGAAGCCAGTGGGCTTCCTGTCATGGGCTGTGCTGGCTACGGAGGAGCATCTTGAAATAGGATGGCAGAGAGAGTCAGGCTGTAGCACACTCATACCGTCTAATTGTTTTCTAACTCTTCATTAATCTGCAGGTGGTTATCTAAGATGGATTAGTAAAAGACTTGCCATGCAGTCCTTAATTGCATGTAATGCTAAAATGATATTTAACGTAGTTTATTTACTCCTTCTCCTTAACTTTCATCCTATCTGGGAACACTATTCTGCACATGGATGTCATATGATAGATTATATAGCTGTAGTGAAGTAACTGGCTTTCACTGCAGAACTGGTTTTGATTCATACTAATGCCTGGAAGTGAAGAAGAGAGGAATTACCTATACCAACAGTCAAATTGTGAGAGGTTATGTCTGAGGTGTCTGGAAATAATTTTAGCAAGAGTTGAAATAAGTGACCAAAGTAAGTGAAAAGTTTATAAATGGGCAATGGTATGTAGTTAATGAAGCTTAAAGAAGTAATGAAGCAAACAGAATTTAGACATTGTGATGCTATATTTTCTATGTTATCTGCAATATAATCTTTTTGTGGGCAAAACCACTGAATTCTTTTGCAGTGGAGACCCGTCTAAATAAAAGGTCATAGGTAGGTGTTGCTAGAGTAGGAGACAAACAAGTAGAGATAATTGGTTTTGATCTCAGTGTTTCAAATGGATTTGAGCAAAAGACTAATGAAAAGTAGACAGCTAATCTGATAATGGCATTTACCTAAATGAGTACAGACTAAAGTCATAAACAGTAACAATAATGCAGTACCATAAAAATTGATTTCTCCAGGTTGCATTAAAATTTGTATTATCTAAAACTGCTGTGTGTGTGGGTTCTCAGTTCCCACCCTGTGCATGATCCTTACTACTCACAAAGGCTTAAAATTCTGCAGAGTTCAACAGAGGTCGATCATCACCGTAGATTTACATCTGCATGCAGGATTCCTTGCAGTACTTGTCAACTGGTTTCCATATTGTACAAAGGAAAGAAGATTGAGGCTTCACTAAAAGATATGTGAAGGACTGTGTAGTGGAGGCTCAGGAGAAAGAGGTCAGGTACACCAGAATAGCTTACACATGCTTAAGAGTAATTTAAGCCCATAGAGTTACTTCAGTCGGGATGTACCACTTAATGTTTACTTTGGAGCCACTGAACATCCAAAAAAATTATTAAAAAAAAAAAAAATCTTTGAAGAATATTAGTAAAACTGCTGTCTGCATCTTATTAAGAATGTGCTTATGATTGTGGACAAGAAATATGGGAACAGTGGACAGATTTTTCAAAGGCACAACGTGCAGTTAATCAGTCATCTGCTCTGGTATTTTAGTTACTTACCCGATAAGTGAACTGCTTGGTTGACTGGAGGAAAAATGTTAGATGTTGGTGGGAGGGCCAGGGAGAAAATGGAGCTGAAGCTGGAGAATAGTAAAGGAAAAGAAGTGACTGGCTGGTAGAAGAAACAAGAGAAGCGTTTTAGTCTGGTTAAGGTTTTGTAAAAATCAGTTTCAAAAGCACCCATGCAGTTAGCTGTTTGCATCCTTTCAGGCTGGTCATTTTACCCACCCCCTCCAGCTTCTTGGTGGTGAAAGAGCCATTTGCATGTCATATTCTGATCTATAATCTAAATAATAGAGAAGAAGCTGTGTATGTGTGTCTGAACACATATGCAGGGCATGAACTTTAAAAACCAAGTCACTCTGGGCTTAAAGATCATCTGCTGTCCTTAAGCTTCTGCAAGGAGGTATGTCAGGCTGATGTTGAAGCTGGAGTAGGTTGAAATGTTCCTTCTCATCTGGGGAGAGAAACAGAAAGTATTCTCTGTGTCTGTCCTGTCCTTTCCCTTCCCTCCTTTGGTAGCCTCACAGAGTGGAGAATAGCTTAAGGCAGATGTGACTGATGTAATTGCACCAGCACTCATTCTCCAAGGAAGCTTGACTTTTCTGAATTCTCACGAGCGTGGTTAATTTTGCATTAATTTACAGGCTGTATGTAAAATTGTACAGTGCTTTAGGAGGAAGATGAGACTTTTGATTTACCTTGTATCTTGCAAAGTATAGGAGTCTGAATAGGTTAAGTTGTCAAATACTGTGTTTTGGCTCTTAGAAGACAGTGATGTTTATTTGCCAAATAAAACAGACTTTTCCATTTCTTGAGCCTCTCACTTCTTTAGCAGATTAGGAGACTGCACTGGCTCTAACACATGATTTTCCAAAAATATTTTAATTAATTAGTCATGTGTTCCATTAGCATAGTAAAAACCCATGTTAATGTGACCTAGCAGAGATTTTATCAAACCCACCCTGTGTAAGAGAGGAATGTCTTTTTTCACTGAAGAGCAACTGGACAGAATGATTGTACTTTCTTTATTGCTGTGTGGTGACCTGTCGTGGTGCTGGAAGGTGCAGAGCTTGCATCCTACCACTTTTAGCCGGACAGACCTGACCCAGTCAGCTAAGGGACATACTGTGAGCTTGCAGACTGCCAGAACAAACAACCTGTTTGGAAGGAACGGGCCGTATAATCTTGTTGGGTGCTTTCTTCTTTCCCTTGGTTTTAAACCCTTAACCTCCTATTAAAAAAAATTAATAAAAGTATTAGATGGGGTGCTTCCATATTAAGGTGAAATTAAGGAATCCTACCTAGTAAGCCTGGGTATGATTCCTGAGCCAGTGCTGAGTTGGCTGCTCTGCTCGTATAAAGGAGCATAGCTCTGTGCGAAGAGGTTTATTGGGGTCCCCAAATCAGAATATGAATAGAGGGCTGTACCACAGCTAGCAAGCAATGTCTTTCTGAGTTACAGTGGTTTGGTAGGGCTAATGATTGAGCTGGACATTGCAGTGGTACAGCTCACAGCATGCAGTTACAGAGCTAATGCAGAGATAAAGCTGAGAATGCAGTTACATCCAGAGTTAGATTTGCCGTTGGTAATTTTTATTCCCAAAAAAGAGCAATAATTCATGTCTCCATGCAAAATTTAGTTAAGGAATGTTTATTTGACTTGTGATGATTCCTAAAAGCCCCATGAACCCCTTGTTTTTTGTGCTCTATGGAAAACAGGGCATAGAATCATAGAAAGGTTAGGGTGGGAAAGGACCTTAAGATCATCTAGTTCCAACACCCCTGCCATGTCCTAAACAGGATAAATATTCTGTTAGCTCAACATTTTCTAATGAGTATCCTTTTTGCTTCCCATTCGTGTTTCAAAATTGAATATTTCTGTTTGAAAAATTTTATGGTAGACATGTCAGTGATACTTTTGTTTCTGAAAATACTTATCTTAAAGAAATAGATAAGATAAATTACCCCCAAAGTCTACATAAATACCTATATTTCTCTCTCTCTGTACCGTTTTGACTGTGGAACATTTTTTACATTGTATGTTATGAGGATTGGAATGCGTACTTCTGTACTTGTAAAGTTTCTTTTGCATTATTAGAGTTGGAAAGAAATTGGTTTCTTAGTATACATTGTCTGGTTGTGGATTCTGTTCTCCATCATTTTTATCTATAAATGACAACAGCTTTTTAAAAAATGTAAATGTTTACTTACAGTTTTACAAATAAGGTTTATGTGATTCTTGCTGCTTTGATTTTGTTTGAGTTAAACTAATCAGCTCAGCTTGTAGTCTCCGTGCAAACCTTTAGTTTGAGTTTACTAAATCTAGTTAATCAACAGTAAGGCACTAGAAGAGCAAGAAGAGGTGAAGAGGCAAAAAACAAAGGAACAAATTCCAGTAGTTAATACTGGGCTAGTGCAGAAGTTTGCACATGTGGCCCATGTAGACATAAATATCAAAGATATTGAGCATAGTATGTGCACTGCGTGTACAGATGTGCAGTTGTTCACATTGAAGTAACAGCTTTATCTGTTATGATTGCCTAATGACTTACAAAACCTACTAGGAAAAGAAACTTCCTTGATGAGCTCAAACATACTTCATGCATCATAAGAAACCTTTTTAATGTGTAATTCCTTTGATTTTTATTGCTAGATATGTGCATATTTGTGTGTATTGCATATTTGTGAATTTGTATTGCATATGTATTGCATATTTGTGAATGCTTTTTGGTTTGTATGCATATGTGAATACGCACACACACAGAGCTATGCATATATACATGTATGTATACACAAATGTATATAGAGGTTGTATGTGTGCACTTGTATGTATGCATCCACATATATGCAAAATATATGGAAATGTGTAAAGATGTTTACATACAACAGGGTGTATAGCTGATAAATTAAGTCAAATTTTACTGATTTTAGTAATAACGAGCTTCAGACAATGTCTTTTAAAGTCAATGGATGCCCTTCGACTGCAAGTGTTTGTGCAGAACAAGTGAATTGTAGGTGAATGGTGAAAAAAGCATGCAGTCAAGGTACAGATGTTGAAGTTTAAAACTGAAAATGAGAACTTGAGAGTGAAGTTAGTTAATTGTAAGTCTGTCATGTTGTGAAGAAGGACATGTTGGTGGATTTGTCTTTACAGCTCAGCTGATATACATCGGAGTTGTTCCATTATCTACAGGTTCACCAGGTTACACCTACTGACAAGTTTGTTGTTTATTTTTTAACACAGCTAGAATGAAAAACAAATTTTTCTTTCTTTCTCTGTAGTGCTAAAATGTGCTCTTTGATGCTCTGACTAATTCTGAAAGTCTTGAAGTTAATTGTCATCCTTCCAGCTTGTCTGTGTGCTTGCATTTCTCTTTGATGATTACTTCACTCGCCCAAGCTAAATACTAGCTAAGAATGTGGCTTTTTGTATATGTTATCAACGGTGGGAGATAGAACAGCTAAAGCTTTTGATTTGTTTTCCAAGCATAATTGGTACTTTACAGAGATGTACCATACCTCATGTTGTTTTCCTGCATAAATTTTAACATGTACGTTGTTATTAGGCTTTTCAAGAACATGAAATAGCTTGTGTTTTCGTCAGTCTTGTTCTAAACACTGTATAGTCATAAGGAAAGGATGGGATAAGGAGATGGGGTATGTCAGAAAAGAGAAGGTGGTCTGCCCATGTACTCTCTGAGTACATTTTTGTGGAGTGGAATTAGCAAGTTGAGGGAGATAAGAAGTGGATTGTCCGTGGACCTGGGCAGTGGAGGTCTGCATGTCTGACTGTGTGGGGAAAGGAGTGATGACTGAGTACTGTACAAAGAATGCAAACTGGGAAAAGTAGACAAGGGGGTTTTTTTTCCTGCTTTGTGCTTTTGGTTACTGGAATCCTAATGTTTTTGCAACAATACTTGGTTAAATGGTTTCAGACAGAATTGACTTTTTGTTTTGCATGTCTGTACTCCTTTAAAGGAATTCTGCTTTTAAGAAAACAAAGATATTTGAAAGGTTAGAGATGTCCAAGAAAATGGCCTTTAAGAAAAAAGGACCTGTGTTGTTTTTCCTAGCAGTGGAAGAGATGGTTCTGTTTATTAAACTGTGCATACCATATGATGCATTGTATTTTTCCATTTGATTTCCTGTAGGGTGATTTCACTTGGAACAGCATGTCAGGGCGCAGTGTTCGGCTGAAGTCAGTTCCCGTTCAAAGCCTCTCGGAGCTGGAGCGTGCTCGGCTGCAGGAAGTGGCTTTTTATCAGTTGCAGCAGGACTGTGACCTGGGCTGTCAGATTACCATCCCCAAAGGTAAGGGCTTGATAAACCATCTTTGTTTAGATTGCTAAGCCACTGACTTCGTATCACAGCAATAAAAGGAAAAAAAACAGTAGCTTGTTTATTCCACAGACAATGTCTTCTATTTCATTCTGGCTTAAACATAGTAACTAAGTAAAAATGACTGGTAAAGTTGTTTGTATTCTGTGTCCAACTCAGGCCACCTGGGGTGGGATCATCTGATCACGGACAGATGTCTACAGGGTAGATAATCTAAATCAGACCTGTTCATGCTAGCATGCCTTGATATTCAGTTGAGAGAGAAAGGCTTTTCTTAAACTTCCTGACATCTAAAAGCACACATCTATGTAGCTTGGGTAGATCATGCCTTAGAAGTGGCTTTTTCACTCTGTATTTTATTGTCTCTGGAGGAAACCAAGTATCGCTAGTTCAGACAGACAGTGAAGACATCTGCATCAAATAAGAGGAATCCTACCAAAGTTTCCTAAAGACAGTGGTGCTGAAAGCAAGTTAATTTTCAGCACAAAACATTGAACTCCTAAGGGACAGGAGTTTAATTGAGACAGAGAAGCTCAGTTATCAGAATCCTGATGCAGGAAACATGCACATTGTAGATCTGTGCTTAGGTTTCTGTGGAAGAGATCTAAACCTCGCTAAAGGCCATGTGGAAGGTTCCAGAGTTTCCTGTGGACTGGAGATCAAGCTGTTGTGCAATCTAAAAATCTGTGTTTCCTATTGTTTCTTTCCAGTTGTATACTTATTTAAGGAATAACAAAGGACCACTGAATTCTTACCTTTGGCTATGAGCAGAGGTACTGTGTGGTGTCACATACACAGTGATTCCACCTGAACACTTTTTGTAATTATTCAAAGTTAAACAGAGAAAAGTTGTCCCGTCTGTGAAAATAGTTGTGTGGAAAAGAGCAAATGTGAAAGACATCAGCTTGCACATTCAGCAGCTTTTTATGATCTGCCGAAATCTCCTACCAAAACCAATGAAATCAAACTTACCCGTTACAGGAATCTTATCAGTTTGTCGTGAGGTGGATACAATCAGCATCTTCAAGCCTCACCACAGCTCCCCTGATCCCTCAAAAAATGTTTCATCAATATGAAAACAATTTTACAGGACATTCATGGGAGGAACTGGATCACTAAGGGCATGCAATATTTTCTGGCAGTTTGAGCTGCTTACTGGCAGTTCCAGTAGGAGATGAATATATCTACATGGAGGTAATACCATACCAGACAATAGAGTATACATATGCACATAGAATCATAGAATAGTTTGGGTTGGGAGGGACCTTTAAAAGTCATCTAGTCCAACCCTCCCTGCAATGAGCAGCACCATCTTCAGCTGAATCTGATTGCTCAGAGCCCCATCCAACCTGACCTCAGATATTTCCAGGGATGGGGCATTCAACAGCTTCTCTGAGCAAGCTGTTCCAGTGTTTCACCATCCTCATTGTGAAAGATTTCTTCCTAGTTTAAATCTCCTCTCTTTCAGTTTAAAGCCATTACCCCTCATCCTATCGCAACAGGCCCAGCTAAAAAGTCTTTTCCTATCTTTTTGATAATCCTCCTTTAAGTACTGAAAGGCCACAATGAGGCCCTCCTGGAACCTTTTGTTCGTCAGGCTGATCAACCACAACTCTCTCAGCCTTTCCTGATCGGAGGTGTTCCTGCCCTCTGATATTCATGGCCCTCCTCTGGACCTGTTTCAAAAGGTCCATGTCTGGCTTGTACTGGGGACCTCAGAGCTGAACGCAGTACTCCAGGTGGAGGTCTCATGAGAGCAGAGTAGAGGGGCAGGATCACCTCCTTTGACCTACTGACCACCTTCCTTTTGATGCAGCCCAGCATACGATGGGCTTTCTGGGCTGTGTTTAGCTCATGTTTACCTTTTTGTCTATCAGTATCCACTAGTCCTTCTCCATATGGCTGCTTTCAATCCCTTTATCCCCCAGCCTGTATTGATACCAGGGGTGCCCAACCGAGGTTCAGGACCTTGCACTTGGCCTTATTGAATCTCAGGTTCACTTGGGCCCACTCCTTGAGCTTGTCGAGGTCTCTGTGGACCTCTGTCTATCTTGAGGTGTGCTCTTCAGCTCTCTTCTACTTCAGAGAATGCCACATGAAAATATTGAGGAGCAGAAGTCAGTGGGATAATCCATGTATTAGAAAATACAGAAAACTCTTTGGGATTCTTTGTGCTTCTTTTGACAGCTTTTCAAAACTTGCAAGTGAATGACGTTAGAACAAGTTCATGCCTGCTGGGCATTTGCTTCCTACAGGCATTTGAGTAATTACGTTTACTGGCGTAGGTATTGTGGAAACTAAAAATTAGTTGTTAGGTAATTAAGTGTTTGTGCAAACGTGCTTGCTGGAAGTTAAGTTAGAGTACAGAAGCATCTCCCTTATCTTTACAATCACAATCATGCCGTTATTGGTTGCTTCTTCATAAATGCTTCAGTTCTCCCATGCTTAGAAGCCCCCTTTGTCTCAGCAAGTGCAGTTGGTTAGCACTTTAGGACATAGCTGGCTATTCCCACATTTGTAGAGGAATGCATAGAATGTAGTGCCCCGTATGTAGTCCCTCTTCTCCACTATACTGCAGCCATTGCCTTTAATGAAGTGCATTACTGACATTTGTTAGTTAAATGTCCTGTGGTCACAGAGAGGGGACCACCTCCCACAGGAATTTATTTAACCAGTATGTAATTTAAGATATCCTACAATTGCACTGCAGTAGACAATTAGAAGGAATGCAAGTTGATCAAGAGTTACTATTTTTAGATATGACAGAGTTAATTCAGGTCTGTTTCTTGTTCTCTTGGTTTTTTTATCTCATACCTGTCATTCGGATTCTGTAATCAACATATTTTTCCAGCTCCCATGTTACTCTCCCATCTGCTACCAGCAACTAGACCAAGAACTGTTTATGCTCTCTCTGGGTAATATGTTAAGTTGCAAGAGGCTATCATTTCCGAGCAGAGCATTACACAGTTTCTCTACCAATGCAATTATTCTGTGGAAGGTTTTTATTTTGCTGTCTGACATTCTGAATGGCACAACAGTACAATTCTGGTGACAGTTCTTTACAGCTGCTGTTTAGAACAGACTGTATTTTTCTCATTTCAGGGAAATCAGCCTTCTTGTAATAGGAAAAAAACCCTATGGTGAAATTCACCTTTTGTTTTGATGACTTTCTAATTTTGTGACGTTGCATGTAACTAGCGAGAAAGATGAACCTTTTGCTCATGTCTCTGCAATATATGGTAAGTCAGGTAGCTTTTTCAAGTAAAACAGATTGGAGCAGAAGAGGACTTCATTTTCTTCTGTTCGTAGGCTCCAGGTATCTCTTGAGGAGAGGAGGCATTGGATGAGGTTTCGTCAGATCAGTTTCCTGAACACCTCATGGTTATAACTCTCCTCCTTCGCAGTCCTGTCCCACTTCACTAAGCCTGTGTTGTGAAAAGTAGGGAATTATCTATCAGAAAAGAGAGAAAAATACATAGGTGCCACCAACGTTCAGAGAAGTAGACATGCTGTAGCAGAATTGTTACAAAAGACTTGAATATCCCATTAAAGCCCTTAAAAGTATTATTTGAAATTGGCTTAGCCTATGATTGAGCTCTTCAGACTGTAAACTAGACAAAGACTTGTAAGCAGTGGCTCATGCTAAATGATAGGGCATCTCAGTGAAAATAAGGGCCAAACTTCATACATTTGGCCTGGATTTCTCATATACTAATTTCTTCTTTGAAAACTCATTTGTTGGAAGGGAAGGACAATGCAGGGATGTGGGTGCAGGAGGAACAGGTAGGATCTGTGCATTTGTCCTGGTTTAGCAGTAGCAGTCATTTTTTCTACTGGTGCAGTGCTGTGTTTTGACTTTCGACCTGGGAATAATACTGATAAAGCCGATGTTTTCAGTTGCTGGTCAGAATGTTTACCCTGACCAAGGGCTTTGTGGGTCTCATGCTCTGCCAGGGAGGAGGAGAAGCCGGGAGGAAGCAGGGACAGGACACCTGACCCAAACTAGCCAAAGAGGTATTCCATACCATAGCACGTCATGCCCAGGATGTAGAATGGAGAGGGCCCGGAAGGGCTGGATCACTGGGGGGTGGGGGTGAGGTACCGGTCGGTGAGCAGTTGTATTCTCTTCCTTGTTATTTCCTTTATCATTATTACCATTGGTGGTAGCAGTAGTGATTTGTGTTATACCTTAGTTATTAAACTGTTCTTATCTCAACCCGTGGGAGCTGCATTCTTTTGATTCTCCTCCCCGTCCTTCCAGAAGCAGAGGGAAGAAAGGTGGGGGGGGGAAGTTGACTGCGTGGTTCTGATTTACGCCCTGGGCTTAAACCACGACAGTTCTTTTTGGCACCCAACGTGGGGCTTGAAGGGTTGAGATAACAACAGATCTGACCAAGGCACAATGCTGATTTATTGGCTCTCAAAGTTGCTGCTCTTGATGTCACAGTTTCAGTATGCTGTAGCTTACTTAGAGCCGGTATTTGCTGTGTTAGTGCTTATCAAGTGTGGGCCTTGGGCTAGGGTTCTTGTTTCATTGTATTTTACGGTAATGGCTTGTAACGCGGGCGGGCTCCGGCAGCAGGGCAGGATGGACGTGGCTGTGGACTTGTACCTGGCCGTCCCGCTGCTCTCCACTGTCCTGGCCCTCGTCCTCGCCTCCGTCTTCGTGAGGCTGCGGGGAGCTGAGGGGGAGCGGCCCCGGGAGCCGGCGGCCGCCAAAGCGGCCGGGGAGAGCGGCCCCGGGGACCAAGCGGCGGCGGGAGCGGGGCCGGAGGCCGGGAAGGAGGCGGCTGCCGAGGAGGGGAAGGAGGCGGCTGCCGAGCAGCGGGAGGAGACGGCGGAGGAGCCGAGCCCCACGGCCGAGCCCAGCCCCGCGGCGGCCGAGAGCATCCCCCAGCAGCCGTCTGCCGAGCCCCGTGAGCCTGAGCCGCAGGAGGACGCAGGAGACCACGCAGCGCTTTCCAGCAAGGCAGAGGAGGAAGATCTGAACTCAGAAAAAGTGGAGCTGGTGTTGAGAGAGCCTTCAAGCATAGCAGCTACACCAGCCTCAGTGACAAGTACAGCAGCACCATTTGAGAGTTCTGAAGGTTTTGAATGGCCTTTGGGTACCCTTGGAACCTGCCTGCTGATTGTGATGGGGATCACCATGTTGGCACACACACAGAGTGTGTTTTACCCACGGCCATTTTGTCTGATCCCAAGAGTTAAGCAGAGTCAGGTTTGAGTCTTGTCTGGGTTTAAACAATACAGGGGGACCGAGAGGTTTTCCCCAAGGCTGGACAGCCATGAGTGTCACGGTGTGTGGGACAGCATGGGCGAGTATCTAATCCACTGGGCCCCTCCAGTGCTTTGGAAGCGTCGGAGATGGAAGGCAGCTGTGTGGAGTCCCCGACGACAAGTTGCAGAGACTGCTGCAGGGGAGGGTGAATTATTTTGAGCCTGATGGGCCCATGACACTTCAGGCCATCAGGGCAGAGATGCAACATAGAGATGGACTCATGATCGAGGGGTGGACTTTGCAATGGGCCTCTCCTGCTCTGAAAGACTGTTACAAGAGATGGAGCCCAACATCATGGACCGGATGGACTCAGCAGCTTTATAGGGATTGGTCTGTGCACTAAGATAACAGTGCACTGAGATGAGAGTGAGGGTATATTGAAAATGTGGGATCTGAGCATGGCGTGAATGGTATGGAATAAGGGGTGGATACTGTCCTGGTTTAGCAGTAGCAGTCATTTTTTCTACTGGTGCAGTGCTGTGTTTTGACTTTCGACCTGGGAATAATACTGATAAAGCCGATGTTTTCAGTTGTGGGTCAGAATGTTTACCCTGACCAAGGACTTTGTGAGTCTCATGCTCTGCCAGGGAGGAGGAGAAGCCGGGAGGAAGCAGGGACAGGACACCAAAGAATATGATACCGCTCGCCGGAAAAGAGAGCCCGACCGAAAAGAGGACGTGCCCTTCCGGGTAGCTCCCAGTTACCTCCCCAGGCATGAGTTTCAGGCCCAGTTCCCTACAGTGCTGTGTGTCCTGGGGCTACCACGTGCCACAGAGCCAGCTCCTCCTCACCTCTGTGAAAGATGCCTCTCTGCTGTCATAACAGTGCTGTGATATCCATTGTCTGCCAAGTCCAGCTATCTTTGTTATTCCTATTGGTTGGATGAAATCCTGACTTTTCATCTGCGTTTTGACCCCTCCCGATGTTGATGTTCATGACAGCTACTGCACTTCTGAGGAACTTTTGTTGATCTCAGTAGTGCAGAAGTATAGGGGCATACGTTTGTTTACCTGTACAATGACAAGCAGAAATGTGGCCAATATTTCTAGTAACTCAGATAGAAATAGCATCTTTGCTTCTGATCTTCCTGACAGCAAGTCTTTGACTTCTGATCTTCCTCTGTGTAAAGAAATAGCCTCGTTCAAATCATGTGTCAATGATGTTTTGTGTTTTATGGATTTTCTAATTTGTCATCACTTTGTCCCTTATGACAGCACAAGTGGGACATGTTTTCTTCATAGTATCAACAAAGAATAATGGAAAACGATTGATATTTTCACATGAATAAATCTCTTAGAGTTCCAGAAGTTGGTCAGTTGTATTTCCCGCTGGTAATACTGTACTATGCTGTAGTCACACAGGTAAGGTTCCTGCACAGTAAACATCTTGGTATGATTAGGTAAATTGCATTATTACTGCAATAACAATCCAGCTGCCTGCATAGTCCTGGGATACAAAAGAAACAGGTATGTGTCTGTGCGGCAAAATAGAAAACTCATGTGCTGTTATCACACCACGTGTAATCTCCAAAGCTCTGAGGAAGGGTTGTGGATAGCAGAAGACTGAGCACGTAGACGTCTTGTGGGCTAGGAATTTCCCCCAGGAAGTTTCCATCCCCCTTCCTCTTGCCTCTTCCAGAGCCAAATACAGATGAGGTTCTTGATAAAGGAGGAGCACTGATGACTGAATTCAGATCTGGGAAAACAATCTAGGAAGTGCTGTTGACTACTCAAAAGTGTATATGATATTCTTCTGTTGAATTTCTTTAAAAAGTTATAGACAAACCTGGGGGGATTTCTAGAGAAGTGCCAAAAAACAGCTGTATTCCTACTTATATCTATTTAATACTGCTTTTACTTATATAAAGCAGAGGTGTCACAATAGTGCTTGCTACCACAGCACTGCCCAAAATGGCTTTTGGAAGAAAACATTCCACTTATTCTTGTCCAACCCTATCTGCTAGGGCTGGGAGAGGACATCAGTAGGAACTTCTTGGGAAGAAGGAGTGAAGACATTGGTTCAGTGGGGAAGAAAGAGATCTTAATAGATGATGGGGAAGAAGTAGATAAGATTTTCTTCTTTTACACAAAACCACTGTAACCTATTCTAAGGCTTTATATCTGCATTATAAAAATGATGCTACGTATTGCCACTTGTAATTATTTATTTTGCCTTTTGTGGGTAGGTCATAATTTGTTACTGATTCATGTGCGGCCTCCCACTTTGGGAGCACAGGCTGCCTGCCTCACAGTCTCAGCTTCTGTAGGAAGAAGAAACCAGTAGGTAGGTAATCATCCTGGTAGGTGCCAGCCTTTGTCACACAGAGTTTATGCTATGGTTGAAGCATAGCAAGTGAGAGCACACAGACCAAACTGGTCCCTTTTTCTCTCCCCACCTTTTTAATTGCCCAATGACAATGGTGCATCTGAGAGTTAACAGGCTAAATTAGCAAGGTGTTATAAAGGCATGTTCATTACCATTACCCACGCAGTACAACTTGGACTCAAAACTGAGTCCAGACACTGAAAAGAGAGAACAGGCACACAGAGCATATATCTGCTTGTGTGTTAGCTTTGTTTTGATTTGTTTTGACAAGCTTGGAGCAGCCTATGATTATTCATAAAGACATCAAACAAAAGTTGTGAAGCCTTTTAATATATACCAGCCTGGAGACTACTGTTTTACAGCTGCAGCTAAATATTGCAGCCGCATGTTTGAAATTACCTGCTGGAAAGAAGTACCTTTCATGGGCTGATGATAATAAAAAATAAAAGGAGAAGCACGATTATTTTTTTCTGCTGAAAGGTGGTCATTGCAGCAGTTACAACTAGGACAAGTATCTATGTTTTTATTGCACTCATACATTATAGCTCCAGCTATGAGTCAAGGCTCTGTTTTGATGTACACAACTGTGCAGTGGTTTTGGCCACCAGAACTTATTCTCAGCACAAATCAGGGGCAAGGAAACAGTGAGCAAGACCCAGCATGTGTGTGGATGGGTTAACCACTGAGGGTTTTAGAGAGCTGCACCCTGCCTCACTGATTTGCAGATTTAAATGTCCCCTGAATCCTATAATAAGAATATGGGCTCAAAGAGTGGATCATTTTGTAGCTGTGTTTAATCTTAGTTTAGCAGATCTATCAGTTTAAGGTAGCATCAGCAGATTTGTAGCTTAAGATTGCAGAATTGATGAGCCCTCTTGATATCCTAATGTTCATCCTTAAGTGGATGACACATTCAAAGTAACTTTTGAAGATGGGGAAGGTGAAGATACTGAAAGGACTTGAAGGACCAGAAATCTGAATGGGTTCTTGTGCTGAAGGCAGTTGTAGCACTAGTCAGTTATGAAGCATTGAGGTAGAGGAAAACTACCTAGAAAAAAGTGTTCCGTTATATTCCCGAAAAAGGGAAAGAAATGAAAGTTTATGCTGAATTCTTCTCCCTATTCAAGTTCAGAAAAAATAATATAGTGTGGTTGCAGTAGAATTTGAGTAAGCAAGGGGAATATATTGTCTAGGTTTTAGGCATTTTAGGTATTGCTTTTGTTTTAGGTCTAACCCTTCCCAGAATCTCACTGTTTTCCTTATTAAACAGTTGGTTCTAACCTCCTAAATTATTTCAAAATTTCAGCTGTGAGAAAGTTAACACGGGATCTTTTGTTTGTGTGTGCACTAAGTTAGATTTCAAAGGCTTGGGCTCACTCAGTTTATAAATTCTACTGGGCAAGAACCTTAGAAGTATCTTTTTATTTTTCGTATGTCATTTTTTTCTTATAATTAATAATAATGAATCCCAGTATTAACCATCTTTCAGTAGAGTATTACAGGGATATTATCAAACTTCAGTTTGTATAGGAAGACTATTAACAAAACAGCTCAGCCCACTATTTTCAAATTAACACGGTGAAATATGTTTGTTCAGTCTTATCTTCAAAATACAAGACTGATGTAGCTAAGATTGGATATTGAGGTTATGTGTTGGCCTGGGACTGTTAACAGATCAGATTCAACAGACTGCAGTACGTGCAGTAGGTTGGGGTAAGGCCAGGGAATTCACCTCTGCTGAATTATCTCACTTTTTTTGGCTTGGGTCACAATAGTAAAGTTATGTTGATGTAGTGTTTTGGTTTTAACGTGAAGTATATTTTTGCCTTTGTACAAGTGTTGCATACATTCACTCTGTGCCTTTGGGTTTATTCTAGCGTTTCTGAAATATTTGGAATGAAAATTCTAAGCCGAGACAGAATTTGTCTTTACTTACCAGAACTGGCAATAAACATGTTACCCAGCTATTTTAGCAAGTGTACCAAGTGTAATAAAAGAGATTAACTGCCTTTACTAAGAAGTCTGTTTACTGAGTTGATGCCACCTATGACAAGAATGTATATCCACACAGTTTCTTATTGTTAACAGCAATTAGGTCATACACAGTAGTTTCAGTAATTACAGCAAGTGTTCCAATTTCTGGGCTTTTTTTTTTTAGACTTACTGGGACATCTGTAGAGAGAGAAGGTAATCCTTCATTTTACTGCCAAGTCTTGTTCTCAGTTTGTTCAATTAGTTGTAATGAATATAATCTAAGGTTGGGTTTAGAAACCTAAATGTAGTCCCAGTCATTAAAGGGAAGATATTGCTTATGCTGTTTGAACATGTGCTGTTGTACATCTTGCACGCAAGTTTTGTAGCCAGTTCTACAAGTGTGTGATGCTGTGCATCTGTTCACATGAAGTGAACATTACTTTCCTGTATGACTTACTTTAGTAAGGTGAATTTAAAGGAGTAGGCCTGGATAAGTGTGTGATTACAGACTGAGTACTAGGACAACCTCATCTCTGAAATGGGAGAAACATGCATACTTGGGCTTTCTGAATTTTTGTTGTTCATTGGTGCACTTTGCCACCAATATATTCCAGTTAAGCTTTGAATAAAAATGGGAATTCAGAATTATGCATTCTCTGCTTGTTGCTTATTTTGGCAGAGAACAGTTTTTTGGATGTGTTTTTTGCTTGCATTACTCATCGCTGTATTTCATTACCCATTTTCCTTAACACTGAGGGTGACTGTGATTTTTATCTGGACTTGCATTTTTGTGAGGGCTCCAAACTGCTCATTGTTTTTGATCACTGACCATGTTATATACTTCACAGGCTGTTGTAACAGAAAGCATCTAAGTAAACTGTAGCCTATACTTTGTGGAGCTATGGGACTATAGACTGAATACTTTTGAGTTGGCATCGGTATATCTTTTAAGTGAAAAGGCTTATTATCACCCCTCTTAATGCCAACCTCTGCCAATTCTTTTCTTGAGCCCATGGATTTTCTTTCAATATTGCAGTGTTCATGAAGATTACATTAAAGACAAACAAGACTGTGAGCTAAATTCTGTTCCTTTACACTACATTAGTAAATCTTGGATATACTGTATCAGGCTTGTTGTATCCAACTTGGTCAGAGGTGAAAACTGTATATCTTGCTGATTGTTAGATTGCAGCTTCCCCTCCACCCCTCCAATTCAAATTTTCCATGGAAGTATGGACTTTTCTGAGAATTCTTTTTCCTTCTGGGAAAATAAAAACAAAACCAAAACCTACAATTGACTAAATGTTTTCAGCTAGGAGAAGTCCCAGATGCTGCAGGGTAGAAGTTGGAAGAACATGCAGCCTTGCACTCTGCTACACAGGAGTTTGTCAAAGAGAAGGTGACAGGAGCTTTTCCAGGCAGGGAGATAAGCAAGCCAAAAATATGATTAATTTTTTTTCCTCATAGTAAGAAAAATTGCAGAAATTTCTTTTGATTTTTTTTTTTATTATTTTTTCTCAACGTTGAGACAAGAACAAAATGGAAATACATAAAGCTTGCAAGAATGTAATTTTTCTAATGATAGAAAAGGGGAAATAATTTATTATCTAAACAAAGTTAGTGATGTGTTCCTTTTTAAATTTTGCTATGAGACACTTTTTTATAATAGATTAATGCTCAGCAAATTGATTTCTAGGATTTTCTTGTATCTCATAGCAGGTTTTACATGTCTATTTGCATCAGGAATACTTTATTGAGCATATCCTACCAGAGATAAGCTAATAGCTTTAAAAGCAGGTGTTTTTACTTACTCAAAACTCACTACAAACAAAGTTTTTCTTTTTAATAATTACTTGGGTTTTGATGAATAGCTAGGAGCTTTGATTGAGAAGCACAATGAATTTTCTTCAATACTATATGAATAGAAAATGGAAGTAGAAAATGCAAGGCTTCTTAGTGAAATCAATGGCGCTGTTAATATGAACGTGGAAAAACCAGTGTACAACACAACACTTTTAAAAGAAAGATTCATGGAACTGCCAAGAATCAACCTTTTGTGTAGGTGTGTTTTCTGAAGACAGAGGAAGGGAGTGGGAACAAGGATGGATGTTGAAGGAATGATTTGCTGTGGAGCTCATTGGGCAGGTTTCAGTAGGTATCACAATGAAGGGAAGAGATCTTGCTGAAACTCCGAAGATAAATAGAAAAATATTATGATTCACATTTGTCATGGTTTAAGCCAGTCGGCAAGTCAGCCACACAGTTTCTACTCCCCCCTCCCCCCCCCCCCCCCCCCCAAGGAGGAATGGGGAGGAGAATCGAAAACATGTAACTCCCACAGGTTGAGATAAAAACAGCCCAGTAACTCAGGTATAACACAAATCACTACTGCTATCACCAATAATAGTAATGATAAGAGAAATAACAAGGGAAGAGAATACAATACCACCCACCAAAAATGAGCCCGACTGAGCAGAGAGAATGCCCTTCCGGGTAACTCCCAGTTACATCCCTGGGCATGACGTGCTGTGGTATGGAATACCTCTTTGGCTAGTTTGGGTCAGGTGTCCTGTCCCTGCTTCCCCCCGGCTTCTCCTCCTCCCTGGCAGAGCACGAGACTCACAAAGCCCTTGGTCAGGGTAAACATTCTGACCAGCAACTGCAAACACCGGCTTTATCAGTATTATCCCCAGGTCGAAAGTCAAAACCACAGCGCCGCACCAGGTACTAAGAAGGAGAAAAAGGGACTGCTGCTGCTGAACCCAGGACAGTATCCACCCCTTATTCCATACCATTCACGTCATGCTCAGATCCCACATTTTCAATATACCCTCACTCTCATCTCAGTGCACTGTTATCTTAGTGCATGGACCAATTCCTATAAAGCTGCTGAGTCCATCCGGTCCACGATGGTGGGCTCCATCTCTTGTAACAGTCTTTCAGAGCAGGAGAGGCTGTGCGCAGTGTTGGATCATTGCCTGCTGATGCTGATCGTTCCTTTACCGCAAAACTCTTCTGGTTCTATCAAAGTTCATTCTCTGTTGGGATGATGGTCGGAGGGAAGTCAGGGCCAGTTGCTGGTGCCCTGCAGAATTCTAGTTGATGGGCTATAAAAGTATTACATAGCAGGCAACAGCATACAGTTGAGTTCATTGGCTGTTTTCCCCTAAAATCAAATCCCCTTTAGGTATACACCGGACTTCCCCATCTTCCCGCATTACCCACCAAGTATATCCGCGTCCCTGAGCAAAAGCAATCCCACGAGTGGGTTTGCCTTTACCTGAAGCAGGAATAACCCAGACTGTCTTCCCCAGCAAATTCTTCGTGTGCACCACAGGAACTTTGTCCCCCTCTACAATATGTAAAAGTTTTGACTGGGCTGGGCCAGCCCTGTTGGCAGATCCTCTGGTGTTGACCAACCAGGTGGCCTTTGGTAAGTGTGTATCCCAATGCTTGAAAGTTCCCCCACCCATTGCTCTCAGTGTAGTTTTTAACAGCCCGTTATACCGTTCGATTTTCCCAGAGGCTGGTGCATGGTAGGGGATGTGATATACCCACTCAATGCCATGCTCTTTGGCCCAAGCGTCTATAAGGTTATTCCTGAAATGAGTCCCATTGTCTGACTCAGTTCTCTCTGGGGTGCCTTGTCGCCACAAAATCTGGTTCTCAAGGCCCAGGATAGTGTTCCTGGCAGTGGCATGGGGCACAGCGTATGTTTCCAGCCATCCGGGTGTTGCTTCCACGATGGTAAGCACATGGTGCTTGCCTTGGCGGGTTGGTGGGAGTGTGATATAATCAATCTGCCAGGCCTCCCCATATTTTTACTTCAGCCGTTGTTCTCCATACCAAAGAGGCTTTAACCGTTTGGCTTGTTTAATTGCAGCACGTTTCACACTCATGAATAACCTGGGCAATAGTGTCCGTTGTTAAGTCCACCCCTCGATCATGGACGCATCTATATGTTGCATCTCTGCCCTGATGACCTGAAGTGTCATGGGCCTACCAAGCCAAAAATAATTCACCTTTATGTTGCCAATCCAAGTCCATCTGAGCCACTTCAATCTTAGCAGCTTTATCCACTCGTTGGTTGTTCTGGTGTTACTCAGTGGCCCGACTCTTGGGTACATGGGCGTCTACATGGCATACCTTCACCACCAGGTTCTGCACCCGGGCAGCGATATCTTGCCACAGTGCAGCAGCCCAGATGGGTTTACCTCTGCGTTGCCAGTTGCTCTGCTTCCATTGCTGCAACCACCCCCACAGGGCATTTGCCACCATCCATGAGTCAGTATAGAGATAAAGTACTGGCCACTTTTCTCGTTCAGCAATGTCCAAGGCCAGCTGGATGGCTTTCACCTCGGCAAACTGACTCGATTCACCCTCTCCTTCAGCAGTTTCTGCAACTTGTCATTGAGGATTCCATACGGCTGCCTTCCATCTCCGATGCTTTCCCACAATACAGCAGGACCCATTAGTAAACAAGGCATACTGCCTTTCACTTTCTGACAGTTTATTATATTTATTATTATTTATTATATATATTATATTTATTATATTTATTATTTATTGTATATTATCGGTGGCCTTCTATGATGGGGCTACGAAACTGATGGACGGGGGCAGAGCAGTTGACGTCATCTACCTGGACTTGTGCAAAGCGTTCAACACTGTCCCACACAACATCCTTGTCTCTAAATTGGAGAGACATCAATTTGATGGGTGGACCGCTCGGTGGATAAAGAACTGGCTGGATGGCTGCATGCAAAGAGTCAGTGGCTCGATGTCTGACTGGAGACCGGTAATGAGTGGTGTCCCTCAGGGAGTGGTGTTGGGACTGGTCTTGTTCAACATCCTTTTTGATGACATGGACAGTGGGATTGAGTGCGCCCTCAGCAAGTTTGCCAATGACACCAAGCTGTGTGGTTCGGTTGATACGTCGGAGGGAAGGGATGCCATCCAGAGGGACCTCGACACACTTGTGAGGTGAGCTGATGCCAACCTGATGAAGTTTAACCATGCCAAGTGCAAGGTCCTACACCTGGGTCAGAGCAATCCCAGGCACAGCTACAGGTTGGGCAGAGAAGAGATTCAGAGCAGCCCTGCGGAGAAGGACTTGGGGGTGTTGGTCGATGAGAAAATGAACATGAGCCGGCTTCAGTGTGCGCTCACAGCCCAGAAAGCCAACTGTATCCTGGGCTGCATCAAAAGGAGCGTGACCAGCAGGTCAAAGGAGGTGATCCTGCCCCTCTGCTCTGCTCTCGTGAGACCTCACTTGGAGTATTGTGTGCAGTTCTGGTGTCCTCAACATAAAAAGGACATGGAACTGTTGGAACAAGTCCAGAGGAGGGCCACGAGGATGATCAGGGGAGTGGAGCATCTCCCGTATGAAGATACGTATTATCCCCAGGCCGAAAGTCAAAAACACAGCGCTGCACCAGCTACTAAGAAGGAGAAAAAGTGACTGCTGCTGCTGAACCCAGGACATTTCTGTATACAAATGTCATGAGACATGATTACTGAAATGGCATCGTGACCGGAAGTCTTCATTGTTATTGCAGTTGATTATTTAGATGCTGACTGTTGTGAGTTTAGGGTACTGTTCTTGTCAATCCAGATACAGAGACTGCTGCATGCATTCATTTCGTATGAAGTCCCGTTGAGCTTAGAAGTTACTTCTGAGACACAAAGAAAAATCTTAGCTAATGTAATTTCCTTAATAGTACCCTTGAAATAGTTGACTGTAAGTACATATAAATACATTCACTATTTTGTTTGTATTAGTGTGCCATGTGGAAATCTCAGCATCCATTTTGAAATGTTACTCATGACCATTTGCTGCATTGAAAAGCTCACACACACAGCCTGAGCGAACCAGTGTTAGGAAGCAAAATGCATATACAGAGGTTCTGAAGCACTATGTTTTGCGACATAGTTGTATTTGATTCTTTTTCTTTGTTTTCTAAATCTGTATGAGAACACTAGCATAACAGAGGTATTCTGATTGTACTCAGCCAAATCTGTCTTTAGTACTTGATGCAGTGCTGGCCTTTTGTTGCTGAACAGTAAACCAGGCTGACCTGTGCTTTGCAAATAATCCACGTAAGTGTGTGGTGATTCTATACTGACTTAAGATTTTGTGCTTTATTACAATTCAAAGCCAAAGAATAAATACCAATAAATATATTCCATGTGAAAAGGTTTTGAACCATTATTAATAATACTGACTTCGCAGCCTATTAATATCCATGTTCTACTTGGCAGAGCTTTGCTTCAACATTGTGTTCTTCTGGTATACGTCTTTTAAAAATTTCAGTTGAAAATCAGATTTATTTCTGTTATCTTACGTGTATTGCTCCTTTCAAAAGTGCATTATGGAAGTATGTCTCACGAGGGTTTCTTCTTGCCTTAAGTAGAAGAGGGAGTGCACTGGCCTGAGGCAGGACTGAAAAGCGGCTGCTTCCTGGCTCTTCTTGCAGGGTCGTCTGTGCTGACAGCCCTCTCCCTCTGACTGTGGCTTCTGCAGACCTGACCTTGCTCCAGAGCCTGAATCCTATATACCCTATCTAGTAACATTTGGTTCTCACCCTTCAACTACGTTCCACTGCACTTGCCTACTGGTTAACTCAAGTCCCTCACAACATATAATCGTGGAAGAGTATATTTGAAAACACCAAAGCAGTTATTTTCTTTTAACTTATATACTTGGAGACTCTTTAAAACCTTGTATACACTCAGGAAGATGTAGGCAAGTGGAGCTGAAATGTGTTTTCTTATGATTCCTCTATCCACAGGAATTGAGTAATATTTGATATCTGAATTAGAGCATTGCCTAAAGTAAGCTTGCTCATTTTTTTGTGAAGAAGGGTTTGTACCTATCTTCTTACAGCTATAGTCTCTATCTCTATCCTGCTGCTTTCCAACACGTAACATTTTTTGTTCAACAAGGTGGGACATGACTCTCTCTGATAGAAATAGACCTTGAGAATAAGCTTCAATAGAAATGGTTCATTTTTCACTCTAACAGATTTGATTCTAGTTTGGAGCTACACTTTTTAGATGTGTTTCCCTAAAAGACAGGACAGTTTACTGGTAATGTGCTCAGCTGCTATAAATTGGTATATCACCTCTGTTTTCAGAATTGATGTGCATCATTGAAAATCTATTGATAACTGGAAAGCAAACTGTGTATTACAAAAGGTTATTGTAAAGTGTTATTTGATTAATAAAACTCAGGTGTTTTGAAGCAGGTGAGGTTTCCAACAGTTTTGCCTTCTGGACAAGTTCCGCGGCAACTTACAAATACTTCCTAGATAAATAATTTAATTCATATACCAGCATGACTGAATTCTTACTGTTGTACAGTAAAGAGGTAGTGTGTAACGCAGGATTTAAACTTCCAGCAGCTGCACCACTTAAACCTGCATATTTGGGTTTTGTAATCCCTGCATCCTTCATTTTAACTATCAGTAATGGCTTAGCCCAGAGGGATGGAAGCCTGTATCTGAAGAAGATGCACTAACCCCAGGTCACCAAAGACAGATGAAGAAGAAGAGGACGAAAAGTTCTTTACTGTGACGGTGGAGAGGTACTGGAACAGGCTGCCCAAAGAACTGGCAAATGCTCCATCCCCGGTAGTGTTCAAGGCCAGGTTAGACAGAGAATGGGTGATATGTTGTAGGGTGAGGCATCCCTCACTCTAGACTTTATGGTCTAGAATGAGGCATCCCTGCCCGTGTTAGGGGAGTTGGAACTAGATGATCTTAAGGTCCTTTCCAGCCCAAAACATTCCATGATTCTATGAAAAGCACGCTTTGGTCTGATGGTTGTGAGTTTCCTCAAGTGGTGGTATTGAGTGGTAGGTGTATCAAGGGCAGGCTGGATGGAGCTTTGAGCAACCTGGTCTAGTGGAAAGTGTTCCTGCCTATAGCAGGGGGGTTGGAACTAGGTGATCTTTAAGGTCCCTTCCAACCGAAACCATTCTATGATTGTATATGCTGTATTGCAGAGAATGTAATTTCCTGTGCAGTCAGTTTTCCCCACACCTCACCCATTTTCTTACTGTTGCCCTTAAAAGAGTTTCCAACGACTGTTCGGTCAAAATGGCTGAGGCTCAGCCATTCTGTTTGCATATTGCTTTCTTTGCCAAAATCTACAGCTCCTGGTTCTCTGGTTGAAATTGTTTACTCTCCATCTGTGCTGCAGCTGGCAGTGCTTTGGAAGTTACTGCATGAGGACAGGGCATTTCAACAAGTTAATCTAAATAAATATTCCAAGATGGACATTTATAGTCGCAGAAATGGCTAAGTAAAACCAGCACCCTCCTCAGGAGAGTAGCTCCAAATGTACATTCAGAAACAAATTTGCTTTGTATAGTGACCCGAAGAAGCGACATCAACCACAAACACTGCACTACTGTAAGTGAATGAAGCACAGTCTTGTCTTTGCTGTGCTCTGTCAACAGAATTTAGCAATGTTTTCTGAGTGAAGAGTCTCTATTACTTGCAGTATTACTGGCATAGGCAAGAGAGACTGTTGCTTGGCATTCAGCTCTCAGGCTGAGTGCAGGAGGCTGACACTTGGGAAATGGGTTGTTCTCAACGAGTGAGGTGAACCGACAAGTTCTTAAGAGGAGTTCAACTTGGTGCTTTGTGGTGCCATTGGCAGTGATTTTCAAGACTGAATGGATTATGTTTTAGAAAATACTTTTTTTTTTTTTCTTGAAATGCAATTAGATCCATTACTAATGCTATTAAAGTGGCCATGAATATATCTACTATGAAGAAGTATTTTAGAAATCTCAGTGTCAACTTTTTAATCCATTTCTGTTTTGATAAATGAGCTACACATATTATATTCACCTCTTGCATAACTACTCTCTTTATACAGTGTGAAAATAACCCATAATTGTAGAACATAATTTTTTTTTTCCAAATGGATAATAAACACCATTCTCATAAGCAAAGGAAGTTGCTAATAGATGGGAAGTTCTGTTTACTCAGAAACCCTGTAAGCAACAAAAGATCTCTTTTTTCAAAAGCCCACTGAATTAAATTAGCTTAAAATCTCTGTATAAATTTATGAATTATATTTTTGATTAGCAAAAATGTGTCCTTGCGTGTAAGTAACATAAAAGGATCATCCATTCTTATAGGTAATCACAAGCCCGTGCATAACGAAAGAAAGTGCTGAAAAATCCTATTTTTGTTACAGGCTCATTTCAACCTTATTTACAGGGTACTGTCCGTGATTTGAAGCCTAATACTAGTGTAAACTACTAATAGTGTCATAAAACAGGCTTAGAAAGCTGAGGTGCTGTTGTAATTTTTACTGCATATAATATTAATTATGAAAAACATTGGATTAGGGCTTCACAGCATGGTGACTATTAAGTGACATAATATGAAACTGATGGTCAAGAGTTCCTGAATGTTAACTCCAGGTAAGCCATGCAAATTGAACAAATCCCCTATACCTACTTTGTGATACTTTTGCTTATGCTAAGCAACACCCGTACGTACCAAATAGACTTGTTGATTTCTGTAAGCGTAAAGTAGAGTATCGCAATGCTGGAAGTAAATAATAGTAGCAGGATTAGCCTGCACTCTCTCTCTTCAAGTCATACATGATGTTGCTAAGTGGTCTTGTGCAAAGCAACAGAGCAATGTCAAAAAAAATACAAAGTTCTCTTTCCTTTTTTTAATTTAAAGCTGTAATTTACATATCCTCAGCATGAAAATTACTTCTTATTACCTAGTTGTTAGAACCATGGTCTCACTTAGAGTGAAATTTAGGCTGTGAAATGTGCTATATAAAATCTGGGATGTGAGATTGTATATGGTAATTAAGTGGTGTTACTGATGATACTGCAGCTGAATTTCAGCTTTATCCCAAAATTTCAAAAATTAGACCCTCAAAAGTAAAGCTTCTCAATCCTTGTCCAAAGTCAGTATATCAGTGCAAATACTCTTGTAATCCGTAGGCTGTGGTTCACTGACAGAGTCATAAAAAGATGACCTAATTTTTCAAATAGAAAAGTCTTTGTGGCATTAACTGAACCTGGAAGTGCTCATGCCTTTGGAAAAACAGGCCATGTAGCAATTTAATATGCACTCAGGAGTTTGATTCTAGGCTCTTGGGCTTTTAAATATTCATCGTACTAGTCTTAATATATAGATGCTTAGAGAGTGATGTATGCATTGCAGTGAAAAATGCAACAGACATATAAATTAATAAGCATTGTTCAAACCAAGGTTATTTCTGGGAAAAAAAATAAATCCCAACCCCAACTCCCCCCCCCCCAAAATAAAAGAAAATCAAGTAACACCCCCTTCCAAAAAAAAAACCACCCAACAAAACAACAAAAAACAACCAAACACCCAAATAAAAAAACAAGCAAACAAGCAAAAAAACCCCACCAACAAGCAAACAAACAAAAACAAAAAAAACCCCAAAACAACAAACCACAGAAAAACCCTAATCTGCACAGCTGCCTGGGTGGGTGTTCTTCAGAAAAAAAATGTAGCTTCTGTCACTTTGACAGTTGTTGTCTTTTCAGTATGTCTGTTGTCTTGCTAATATTCTTGAGTGGAACTGTTGGAGGAGCAGTGAATTGTTAATCTATAGAAAGAAGACATTAAGTGATAATTATATACGCAAAAGGCTGGATAAAAGCCCAACAGCATTTATGACTTTGTGGTTTAAACATTCCCAAAATGCAAATTAAAGTAGCAGTCCATATTTAATAGCACTTTGACCTGATACAGTACTGTTTTAGCTGATAATGTTTTGCCTGTTTTGCAAGAGTGCTTTGAATATTAATTATATTCTCAAAACACACTGCAGATAGTATTTAGCATTATTATTATGAATTGTGTTCATAATAATTTAAGATTTTACATTGCTAGAGTTGCATAAGTCTTTAAGCACGTTATGAATATTTCAGCAGTGTTCATGCCTGATATAACCTGAATCAACAGTTATTTCAAAACATTTATTTTTACAGAACATAGACTGTAATTAATCACATCTTTTGTTGGGGGTGAGGAGAACTGGAACTGACCTCGTACTTCTTGGCAGATCCCCTAAGTTTTAGCTTTTCACTGAGATTCCTCTCAGTCTTATTTTCATATGCAACTCTCTTTGTCTTGACAGTGGGGTCAACTTTGAGTGTAAATGGTCATAGCTCCACTGCCTTCAGTGGAACTGCACCCATTTGCCCAAGGTCTCTCTCTTCTGTCACTCTGTGATTTCTTTCTTTGCTCTGTATTTTCTGGTTTGTCCATCTTCAGAACTGTTTCCTGCTTCTTATATTCCTTTGGACCTGAATATCTCTTGTATCCAAAATTCAGGGTTTGCAGAGCCAAATGCACAAGTGTTGTCTGTCTGTAATTTACTGAGGAATTACTTCATTGTTGGAGTGCACAGAACCACAGGTTCGTGAGAAAGCATTGATAGTTTGTCCCTAGGAGTTGTTAACTTATTTTCCACATGGATATGAATGCCATTTTTTCCTATGTTCAGTATTGAATATCATTCATTTTTCCAGTATTTCTATTTAGTTTGAATATGCAGCACTCAAACACTCAAGAAGTTGCTGTTGTCTAGGTAATAATAGCAAAACACTGTATTTTCCATCCAATTTTGACTTTGGTTCTCATTTTTAAATCTTGGTAGACTTCAATGAAATGTCAAAGCGATAAATGGCTCTTTGGAGATCCATTTATATTCATTTATAAGGTTTTAAGACTCCAAAGGAATGTGAGTCATTTATCGAAAGGCTATATATGAAGCAGTATTTAATGAATAATAATTTAGAAATTATTTTATAATATATGAAATATCTATAAAATCTTAAAACATCTATATAATATAGAAAAATGATATAGAAATTATATAAATATAAATATGTAAAATCAGAACACAATGGTAGTAGAGAATCCTATAAAAACAAGCAGTACTTTCAGGTGTATGGAAGCAGGCTACCAACTATTCATATTGCCAAAAGGTGAAAGAATTTCTGTAATAAAATCAGTCTTATCAAATGGAAATGTCAGAAGGTGTGAAAAGCCTGGGCATATTAATCAGTCAAAGTATGTCTTTGAGTTATAAACTTGTCATATAGCTACGAAAAAGGAAAATCTAGTCACAGACCGTATCAGGCTCTGAATTACCACCATTATATTGCTGAACTCTCATGAAGAATACCATAGCTATTCTAGTCAGCCTTACTTCAGAGAGATGAATTCTCACTGGGGCAGGTGTGGAAAAAGGGGAATTAACCGGAAAATGACAATCTACCTCAAAAGGCAGAAAGTGAGTGTCATAGCTAAGTGAGCGCTGGGAGTAGATATGCTCTAAATAAATACAGGTCACAAGCGTGCGAGTGGAGTTGGTCAAACCATATTTACATAAGGTAGAAAGAAATGTTAATTTAAAAATAAAAGGATATTGACTGGCTATGAAAAAGTCAGAATTTTTCCAGTTGTCTGTTGAGTAATATTCTGGGCACAACTTTCAATTGGAGATGAGGTAAAACTTTGGGGAAACAGCTTGTTCTCTTGCGACCTGCAGTTACAAAGATAAGTGTTAATCTGTGAAGATCCACTTCACTCCTTTGTGGTATGTTCCCTACAGTAAAAGACCACATAAGACACTGCTTACCTAACTACAAAAACATGTTGAGACAGAGCATTTGGTGACCTTCTCGCTTGAAAAGTGGAATATAGATATGATGTGTTCATTTTTGAGTTTTTGCCATATTACAAAACTAGTAAGGCAAAGGTACATGTTCATTAACCTTTAGTTAGAGTGGTGCCTGTGTTACCGTTAGCATTAGTCCCTACGTTAGACCCTTTCTATTGCTTTGGAATTTAAAAATTTCAAAAGGTACAAGTTAAAGCAGGCCCATGCCTTAATCCCAGTGGTATTTGTTGAGACCTAATAAATAAAATGCAGTTTTGTTGACTTTTCGTTATTAAAGATGCTGCTGGAGGAAATAATGATAGCCAGCCTTTTGACGTAATCGTTTCAAGAATGAACCTGCCTATGTGTTGTTTAAAATCTGTGGTCCCTAATACCTCAGTGAAAACTTGGATTAAATATAGGGTGTCAGAACAATAATTTCTCTGAGACTCTAATCCATCTAAACCAATCTAGACATGCTGTACCAAACAACAAGCTCCCAGTGTGAGTTCAGATCAGATGGGTCATGTGAAAGTGGTCAGCTATCACCCAACTGGTGTGACTGATATGCAGAATTTATCCTGGAGGTTAGTAATCCTCTTTCTCCAAATAATACCTTCAGCTCCACACCTGAATCACACTCTTGTGACTATGGATGAGGGCTAACCAGTACCTTTTATGGTACTTGTTATCAAGAGCATCCAGCAACAAACCTCCATTGTTAAGCCTTCAAAATCAGCTTTCCATTCTGCTACATGGGCTGTGTGACCACACATGTGCAGGTGTGCCCCAGCAGCAGGCAGAGGGTTACGTTTTGGTTCCCCAGTACAACCTTGTCATTCAGGTGAACAGCGCACACTCCCTTGTGCTGAAGCACTTGTGAGAGTCCCTAGCCTTTGTGAAATGTACCCCACACCCTTCCTGACTCCAGGTGCCATGTCCATTTCATTCCATGTTCCTACAGCTTGTACAGCAGTTTGTTCAGCATTCTTTTGCTTCACTTCCCTTTTCTTTTTTGTTATTTCCCCCTCTTACAGATGGACAAAAGAGGAAGAAATCGTTAAGAAAGAAACTGGACTCTTTAGGAAAGGAGAAGAACAGAGACAAAGGTAATATAAAATGAGTACATATTTACTGCTCGAGTATTTAATTTTGCATATGAGACTTCTTTAGTCTTAAATGTGTACTTTCTGGAAAAGAAAATGTTACTGAGCTGATGTACTGCCTAGGTATTTATTTCAAAGTTGAAAAACATGTTTTATTGTCTCTGTTTGTCATTAGTATAACCCAGATCTTTTCAACTGAGAGGTTATTTCCTGGGAGAAAAGGAGGAGTTAAAGGACTGCATCTTTTCTTCATTGTTCTTTCTCCCCAGTGCAGAATGTGGGATCCGGTTGTTTACCAGCATTTGCACTCTCCTCGTTCAGTTTGCAAAGCACATAAACTCAGCCCTAATCAAGCAAGTCAGTTGGTTTGCATTGCTTTTTTTAACCTTAGGAAAATAGCCCATGTTTAAAATATATAAATGCTTCAGTGCTACTGATCAGTTGGGTTTCAATAGACTCCATGTGACGTGGATTTACAGGTATGGTTGTACTCTTTTGTTTAGACACTAATCAGCTTTATGGGCTGGGTCCTAATCCATTGGATTTGGCCTGTAATTTGCAGCCAATTAAACTAAGTCTAGATATTGAGACCTGGAAAGTGCTGCTGAAATTGTGGTTTTCTGCATGTAAGTAGTTGTGCATCTAACTTTGTGTTCCATCCTGGAAAAGAAGTTCTGAAAAGTATTAGTAAAACACAGTTTCATGAACACACACCCACAAACATACAAACTTATAACGGGAGAATTGTTTTGGTTATTCTGATGTTAGTGCTTGTAATCAAGTTTGGCAGGATGGGACTTTGAAATTCCATTGGAAAAATGAACATGGCCATTTGAAAGTTACTTTAGATACTTGTCAGGAAGAAAATGTTTTCCTTTTAGTTTTTGTTTGGTGACTTCATACATGGGATTATTATTTTCTTGGTTTAAAAATGGCTATGGAAAATATTTGCATTAACTTTTCTAAAGCTGTAAGTCCCCTGACATATTTGTTTGGATAAATCCAGTGGCCTCCCTTGCGGCATTGCTTATATCAAATCTTTCATTTGTTATGAGAATTACTTGATGTACGACTGAGCCCACATGCAGAAGGAATCTTTTAGGAAGAGGTTTACTGATCTTATAGGATTTCTACCTTTGAGAAAGCTCTATCTTGTACTGCTCCTGTAAATGCATTGCATTTGGCAGTAACATAATGAATTAGTCATTATGTTGCTTAATTTTCTCCTTGGTTTTGTTTTTGTTTTTGTTTTTGTTTTTTTCCCATAGTCTTCCACACAGTTAAAAGTGCAAAGCAGCATAGTTCTGTGTAAAACCTTCCTCGCTTTTCATTGCATTTGCCAGATACTTATTTTCATGGCACTCTGTGGGTTTCTCTGCTGTATCACTTCTTGCTTTTTTTTTTTTTTTTTTAAATGTTCTGTCTCTCACAATTTTTTGATGCTCTGAGGGCTTTTATCTTTTTATCTACCCCCTTTTGTGGTATAACTTTGATAATATCCTTTGAAAGTTTCTATTTAGAAACTCTTTTGAGAGTTTAAATACATTGTTGTTTTGTTCTCACTTTTTTCATTGCAGTAGCAGTTCTTTTAGCAATAATAAACTGATTTGATAATTCATCAAAGACCAAATTTTGCTGTGTCACGCAAACCTGGTGGATCTTTGCAATTGCACTTCCAGAACTCTTCAAATGCCTCTTTGGTGCCTTGAGAAGTGATAGTTTACTTTAGTGGTGCAAATGCTTAACTCGGAGTTGTGCTTTATTTCTCTAAATTCTCTGTTGCTGAAGACGTTTCAAACAATAAATTTTCTAGCATTGCCTTGTATTGTTTTGTGAATTCCTTGTAGCCTCATTTTGTTTCAGCTGACCTCTGTTTCTGATAATTGCACAACTGCACTGGCTGAGTACTTACAGATAACATTATTTTCTGCTACTACATTCCTGTTCAGAGACTTTTTTGTGTGTCCACCTTGTATGATAGCACATATACTTCATTTAGTTAGTATCTTTGGGGATATACTTTCTGGTTTTATTACAATGGGTTTTCTGAGTGAACTTTTCCATTTAGGACTCAGTAGTTGCCCACAGCAAAGGTCATCAATTTTATAATTACTCATCCCTGTATATATTTATCTACTTCCTGTTTTCCAGCATTGCTCCTATCTTCTGGTTAACTATACCCAAGCATTTTTGAAAACCACTGTGCTGATTCTCTTAATTTTAATTCCTGTTTTTTTGGTTTTGGTTTTTTTTTTCACTTCTTTTCACTTCAGGCATTTCAAACATCTACCCATTTGCTTTTATCCTCCTTCTCTCCTCTTCCACTGTCTTATTCTCATTTATAAAGATGGCTTACATACTCTTTCCATATATAAAATGTTATAGGACTAACTCTTGAGGGGAGGAGAACCCAAAACTACGCAAACAGCAGAATCTATATTTCTGTCTTTCCTTCAAGATGTCTGCATTGACATGGGCATCAGGTTGGTCAGCAAGGTTACAAAGCACCAGGAAATTGGAAGGAATCAGGTTCCCACCATGTTGTGTCAGCAGAGTGAAAAGAAACCCATGCCAGCTCTTATTTGTTTCCAACAGCAAACACATTAGGCAAAAATAACCCAGATAGCAGCTGCATATGGCCCCTGGCTTCTCAGGGTTTCTGTCCATGGTTTTTTCTGGTGTGCACTTCTTTGTCCTTCTCAGTTACTAAAGATCATCTGCCCCACAGATACTTGCTGAGCAGACTCTTGATCCATGATGGTAGAGGGGATGAGCAACCAGGCAAGTTGCTGCGTTGTGCCTTGTGGGACATTAGCCTGGCACAGTTGGTGAAAGGCAGCTGTTCTCCTATAGGAAGCAGCAGCACCAGCATCTCTCCCAGCCTCAGGAGTTAGAAGGGAAAGTTGCCCAGCTTTCAGGTGAGAAGCTGGATCTGGAAAGTAAAATGTAAGGCCTCATGCTGCAGGTATCCATAAGGATGAGCCTGCCATGCTCACATCGTGGCCAAGCCCCACCACTTTTTCTGAGCAGTGATCTCCATGTCACCCAAAGTCAGAGTTTGACCTCCACTTGGTGCGTGCGTGTCACAGTGAGCTGGAAGTATCATCCTGGTTCATGGCATGGTGTTTTTTTAACAAGCCTTTCTACCATTTATTTTATAAAGAGTATCTTCCATTTCTAGGCAATCAGTCCAAAGCAAAGACTCCACACTGTGAATGTGTGTGCAGTCACACAAAAGGCTAGGAGGATTTATTTACCCACCTGGGCAGGTCCCTAGTCCTTATGTCCGAAAAGGATGTCTTCCTTCTGTTTATTTTGTGGTTTGCAGTATTTTTTCAGTTGATTTTTCTGGGGTTTTTTGGTGGTTTTTTTGTGGGATTTGGTTGGTTTTTTTTTTTTGTTGGTGTTTTGGTTTTTTTTTTTTTTTGTTGTTGGTTGGGGTTTTTAGGGGGGTGGTTTTGTTTGGTTTTTTTTTGGTAGCCAGTCTAGATGAGAAAGAAACAGTGACACCAAGCTGCAGGACACCAGAGGGGAAGTAGGGAAGGCAATTTCACAGTGCTTTATAGGGATGAGTTGCCTTAAGTCAAAGAGTATTTTTATCCCTTCAGCATCACTTCTGTAAGCACAGTTGCAGTTTGAAGAGTATGTAGTTTATTCCAAACATTTTGCCTGGGAGACCCCACATAGCAGGACAAGTAACAACTGAGGGGGCCATGTTAGGTCTTGTCTGGAGTACATCCTACCTGAAAAGTTGTTTTTTAATAGATAGGCTCCTAAAGGTTAATCCTGATGATCACACAGCAGTGTGTGATTCTGTGTGTGGGTTGCAGGCAAAGATCACTGAGATGTGCCTGACACAGGAAGCCAAAGAGCTGGAAAAAAGGCCACTGCGCTGATCATGAGGGAAGCGTAATGAAGGCCTTGCTGCAGGATGCATGAGGCATGAGCAGTTCTTGAGAAAGAGCAGGAAGTACTTGCGTGCTTGGTCTTGCCTGAGAAACCTTCTCCTTTAGCGCTGACATGCACTGAACTACCTTAGGGTGTAGACTTCTGGAGTTACTCTCTCTGGAGAGGTACCACCTTGCTGCAATTTGTGCCCAAGACTGTTCTTCATCGCACCCCACCAGCTGGCTGCACTTAAGCATAACCAAAAGGATATGGTACTCATTTCTTCTAGGACTGTTTGGAGATGTAATCTCGTATTTTAGGGCTCAGTCTAATCCCTGGAGTTCTTACTCTCCTAACATGACATTTTATTTAGATGGATCAATCAATCGACCTATCTGTTAAGTGTTAGTTTCCACAAACTGTTATACTTTTGAAGGCCAAAAAAGGCACTGAAGTAGAACTGAATGTACTTTAAATGAGATTCATATTTTTATTTTGCCCTTTTTGACAAGTACATCCATTGTCATCTCATTAAAAGGGGAAAAATTCTAAACTAAGTGTGTTTTTCAATTGCTTTTACATCACTGACTCACCAGAGCATGATATAGCAAAACTTGCTGGATGTAAATAGACAAAACAGGAGAGCAGACACTACACCCAGATATTTAAGTAGTATTTTCAGCTTCCATCATTCAGTGTCTTTGCTTTTTTCTACTCAGCCTCTTTGTTATTAATGGCTATCATGACGCTCAATCGTGCTGTCTACGTATGTCTCTAAACATTTGCTTTAGCTGCTGAGAAACAGTACTCAGGCTGGAGGAGCAGTAAAACGTCAGTGCTGCTTAGAATAAGAAATTCTCAGGATGCTCTGCATGCTGGCAGCTGGGTACTGTTTCCTTACAAATCCACTTCTAATTTTGATGGCAGCAGAAGAGGAGACTTTTGTCTGTCTTCTGCCAGTGATACGGGGGTCAGCATAAGCATGCCTGCTTGGAAAGTACACACAGGCATTCCTGAGAGAGACACCTCCCAGAAAGTATATCTCCTAGAAGATTTTGTCGGTAAACCAGCTCCATTTTGCCTTGGTTCCAGTAAAACCTACAGGTGAGCTAACAGACATGCTCAGAAATAATAATCACTTGTTATGTGATTTGTTGAGCAACTGAGAAGCATCCATTTTGCTGATGTTTCTATGCGGAATGTAAATACTTGACAGGTTCATCTGTGAGGCCTTAGCAGAGCTGCTGTGTAAGCTGGAGTTCCTGAGAAAAGGCCTTCCTCTGTGGTCTTTCCATATACTCTCTGGTATATGGAGATCCCGCAATAGGCGTTTGATTTTTCTTTAGTTCAGAATTCTTGAAAACATCCTCCGTGTTTACTTCCCAGCCATGCTCAGTAAATTTAGAGGTATTTTTCAGTGCTTTCATTTGTTCTTCAGCAATTCAGCCTATCATGATGTCAGTGTGCCTTGGCGCATCCTAAGGGGAGAGCTCAGTGAATGAAGTATTTTTTTTTTACAGTTTATCAGAAATGTGCTGCTTTTTTCCCAAGCCTTTCCAGCACCCCACTGTGCTTTGTAAAAAACTTTGAAAATGTTTCTCATGCTCTCTACACATACAAAAGGTGTTTTTAAGCAACACTGTCATATTTTGAAGTCAACTAAAGTGCTGAAGAACCTCTTAATTTTTAAAAAACAAAAACCAAAGACATACCGACAGAAAATGCTTAAGTTATTGGGAAGGCCTTATATCAATCCTTGAAGGTCAGTGAGCTCCAAATAGCTGGGGTAGAGAGTTTCAGCCGTAGAACTGATCCTGAGAACATCGTGTTATCTTGAGGCAGCGCAGGGGTTTTGATGAGCTGTCAGATGGAAGGAGTTTTGCTATTTCCATTATGGATCAAGGTTTCTGTTTTCCTTATTTTCTTTCTTTCATCATTCTCTATGGTCCCAAAGTAATTAATTTCCATTAACAAAACAGTTGCCCAGTCTGGCTGGCTGGAGAGTTTGGTTTAAAGACCCCTCCCTACTTAAATATTTCTTTTAAATCATATTATTGTCTGAGCTGTCTTCCATTCTGTTCCTGTCATTTAAATGGAGGTAGTACAAAGGCCTCAGTAGATCTTGGTCACAAGGTTCTAACAGCATAAAACCAGCACTTAAAGTGCTAAGGAGACTATCCAAAGTTGCTATAGTGTATGCTGTTCACTTTGTCAGCATTGCAAGCCTCATTAGGATCTAGAGAATACACCTCACTGGTTCTTAATAGACCATTATGGTTTGTGGGATAGAAACCAGAATTTTCACCAGCTGAAACTTCAGAGAAGTCTTTGAAACTATACTTAGATGGGGTGGCATGAGGCCAAGTAAACAAACTGTATGGGTCAATGTCCTGGATGTCTTATTTGATTAGAAGAAAAGGATTTCTGATCACTGCAACTCTTATTCAGTCTGGCTGGGAGTTATTCTGTGGTATGCTGCTTTTTATTAGAAAATGCTGATTTACCACTACAGAAAGATTTCTTAGGAACATACCAGTTTTGATCAAAATTTTTGTTAAGAAACTTGCCTCAGCAGCAAGATGGACTTTCTGGTAAGAGAAATGATGAACTTCTCCAAAATAGCAACTTGTATCCTTTGCCAGTAAACACTAAAATCCAGAATGGATCAGAAGTCAAGTCCTTATGTGCTGCCGGCCCAGGGTATGAGTCTGTTCCCAAGCTGATTGCGCAGCCTGCCAGGTTATTTCATATTTTTATATGGTGCTTTCTACAAAATTTCTTTTTAAACTGCCCACTCTTCTAATTCAGTAAGTGATCAAATTTTTTTTGGTCTCCAGAAAGTAACTAACTCAGTAGCTTTGGCATGCAATGGGTATATATACAACAGACCAAAGTTTGAGCCTCTGCTCTAAAGAACATTTCTTCATGCAAATGAAACCTCTCTAGCAGAGGTGAACCCCAGTCTACAGCAGTAAATAGTCAGTTGATGCTTTTACCTTAATTATGAGATCAGAGCCTCAAACCTACATGTCTGAGTCAGTGCCTTTTCTCTCCATCAGTGAGTTGCTAAATTCATTGCACAATTACAACTCCTTTGTTTTGGGGTTTTGGTTTGTTTTGGGGTTTTCTTGGTTTTGCTTGTTTTGTTTTGTTTTTTTTTTGTGAATCTGAAATATCAAAAGAGCTAGCATTCACTTTAATGGACATGAGATTACTTGTCCAAAAAGGAAATTGTTGGGATTGAATACTTCTGAAGAGTGGTGGTCAAAACATGTTCACCACCACCACCCATAGGCACACTAGATTTGGTGGGAACTTAAGGCTGTAGCCAGTCTGCAGAGGGTGCAACCAATTCTTTTAATTTCAACAAAAGAGCAATTGGTTTTGCAATTTTTTGCAAAAAAAAATTACTGGTTTTGCCAATACTTTAACGTAATTAGCACTGCCAACCAGCATCACTTCCATCTGTATTTAGTCTGAAAATCAGCCAGTTGGTTTTCATCCAGTTCCTCATCTCTCTGCCAGACATTGAGATATTGGGGAAGTGCTTCATGTCCTCTGAGAAGGAGGCCTACAGCAAAGCAGCCTAGAGTAGAGGCTCAGGGTCCTTTCACTGCTCAACAGGCACATTGAGCAAGAGCAATTAAAAACCTGGCATCCCACACCTGAGAGCTTTCAAGGAGGAGCAACAGCTACCTCAAAATACCAGCCTTTACATAATGAAGTCAGAGAGAAGGTCATTGTAATGGAATTATTTCAGTGAAGCAGTGTTGAGATCCTACTGTAAGATCAATGGCATCAGCATTCTGTTGGCCATCACTGGCCTACATACTGCTGTCCTATCACAATTGGACGTATGAGTGGCTGTGGGACAAAATCAGAGAAATATTTAATGTTCAGGATTTAATTTGGCTCAGTGGCTTTTCTTAGGAAATGTTGTGGAAGGACAGTTAAATAGGGGTGCTGGAGGTATAATAAAGTACGCAGATAGAACAACAGAAGGGGGAGACATGTTGCCTATGTGTGTTTCAAGTTTGTGGTCTTAAATGTTCATTGGGAAGATAATTCAGAACAGTAAAATATTAAATACTAATATTCTCATAATTCTATAGACACACTCTGCTAGGTACATGAGGGACGGGTCTAACTCTGGACTCCTGGAACTGGCAATCCCTGCATTGCTTGATACCCATATGATGATGTTCTTTCTTGTCCTAAATTAAATGCATATGGTTTTAGGTGTCATTCTACTCACAGGTTGCTTCCAGACTTGCTTGATATGTGAGGCTCTGCTTCCTGATTTAGTTTTGTTCAGCCACCGAAGATAGTTCATGTCTAACATTTCATACTTATAAAGAGCAGCAATTTTACTCACCAAATCAGAACAACAGGCCCTTGTCTCTTTAGTGCGATAGGCTAGAAGTGTCTTCATTCAAGATTCATAAAATATACTCTTGCTTTCAATGTCTTGCTTTAATCTTAGCGGTAATGCAAGTCGAGGTAAAATTTGAAAGTGTCATCAAAGCTGTAGTCAGACTTTAAGTCCCTAGAGGAGCTTCAGCCTTTAATCATTTACTCTATTGTCTAAAAATAAGGAATTTTTATTTCTTTGCATTTTTTTCCGTTTTTTTTTTTAAATTCTTTTTTTGATACATTAAAGAAAAAGCTGCTTTTAATATCTGATGCTTTATTTATTCCTGATACAGTCGGGTCTGAAGCTGGAACCTAGTAGAACTTGCAGCTGTTTTCACCAGGGTTAATAGAGTTAATAGCTGGTTTTTCATTCCATTTGAGCACAAAAAGTTCTAGTTGGCAGTCTGGCCCAATGGCTTTGGTTCTTCTAATCTCAGATAGGTCTAGATTTGAAACTTCAGTGTTAGTTGTTGTTGGCTGATAGAGCATTTTTCTTGTTTTGTATAATATTTGAGCATTTTACTTTGAGACCAGAAGCGTGTGCTGGTTTTGTACGTTACAGCTATATTGATGTGGGATGGGATGATGTTCTTTTTGTTAATTGAGAGAAACCTGTATTCTCACATATTTTTGTATATCTATATATTTATATTTGTACTGTTACCAAGGACCTTTATACTGATATACCACTATTAAACTAGTTTAATCTTACCAGTATGTTAAAGCAGTATAGTTCTTATATATTATTTATATTTATGCCCAGCTGGCAACCCAGAACCATGCAGCTGCTCGCTCACTCCCCCACCTTCCTCCCCCCGCTCCCGGAGGAATGGGGAGGAGAATCAAAAGAATGTAACTCCCATGGGTTGAGATAAGAACAGTCCAGTAACTAAGGTATAACATAAATCACTACTGCTACCACCAATAATAATAATGATAAGGGAAATAACAAGGGAAGAGAATACAACCGCTCACCACCAGCCGACCGATACCCAGCCCAACCTGGGCAGTGAGCTAGCCCTTCCGGGTAACTGCCCCCAGTTTACATACTGAGCATGACGTGCTGTGGTATGGAATATCTCTTTTGCTAGTTTGGGTCAGGTGTCCTGTCTCTGCTTTCTCTGGGCTTCCCCTCCCCCCTGGCAGAGCATGAGACTCACAAAGTCCTTGGTCAGGGTAAGCATTACTGAGCAGCAACTAAAAACATTGGTGTTATCAGCGTTATTCTCAGGCTGAAAGTCAAAAACACGGCACTGCACCAGCTACTAAGAAGGAGAAAAATGACTGCTACTGCTGAACCCAAGACATACATATTTAAACCCATATCCTTGGAGGCTTAGTCTGAATAGTGTATGTGTTTACAAGATCCCTGTACAGGTAGATGCATACCTTCCTGACCTGTAACGAGGTCCATGCATGTTCTTGTACCTCTTGACTCTGGTGCCCTGCAGCATTTCTGAAAAAGAAATCTGGTGAAGTGGTCTGAAACATGAGAGATATAGCCAAAGGTGCTTGACTTGCAGTTGCTATCAGTAGAAGTTAAGATCTTAGATCTGCTCCCAAGTGATTTTTCCAAGATTATGTGTGGTATATCTTGCATGATCCAACTGGAAAAAGGATTAAGATGCCATGGGCTACAATTACCTGGCACATTTCCACTATTATTTTATTATAATTTGAATATTATTGTTATTATTGTTATGCAGTCCAGTACCTCCTTGGAATTATTATATATTTAAAGGGACTTTGGATTGTTTTTCTGTTTAACAGCTTAATACTCAATTCTTTTTGTGCTAAATAAATATCAGATGTTCAGTAAATATTAATTTTGTTGTTGTTGCAGAATTTGTTCCCCAGGCTTTTGGAATGCCCTTGTCCCAAGTGATTGCTAATGACCGGGCCTACAAGCTCAAGCAAGACTCTCAGAAAGAAGAGCAAAAAGATGTCTCAGATTTTGTGGCCTTTCTCTTGCCATTTGGAACTAAAAGGCAGAACAAAGAACTTTCAAGCAGTAACTCATCTCTTAGCTCAACCTCAGAAACACCAAATGAATCCACTTCTCCAAACACACCCGAGCCAGCGCCACGAGCAAGGAGGCGTGTAAGTAAACCTATCATGTTATGGTGCATGCCAGTAGATCCAAAGGCTCTAGCTGTAGCAGGGAAAATCCCTGTTGTATCTGTGGGCTGTGGAGTATTTCTTCTGTCATGTTCAAACAGTGATTTCTTTTTTCAGGTGGAGTCTAGCCTGGTCAATACCAGAAAATTCTAACTGTCGTAGGAATCTTTCTCTGGTGCTGCTGGGAAAAGATCATATGATCTGTCCAAGTCTGTAACAGATAGCAAGGTGGTAAAAAGATTTTTTAGAAGTCTTCCTATTCACTTCCTTTATCTACATCCAGTCTAGGTCTTTTAGAGGTAACAAATTCCATCCATCTTCAGCCTAATTTTTTCAGCTGGGTAACAAATAAACCTATACGATTGATATTTATATGTATGTTTCTGTTAATCTACTTTACAAACTTGGAAATAAATCTAACTATTAATCCCTGTCCTAGTATTAATAAAAATCCCCATGGTCTAATTCTGATCATGTCCTTGGTGGTGAGTAAGAAGTTGTCAGAGTAAATTTGTACCAGGCTCTTTGAAGGATGTTTCTGTGTACAGGGTATGAGGATGCTTTTGGCAGCACAGTGTCATGGTTTGGGTTGAATGTTAATCCTGCATGTAAGATAGGTACCTGGCAGACCATTTGTTTGCAGTATTCTGTATGCTCTGAGCTTTCCAGTTTTCCAGCACTGCAGCTACTAACAGTAGTAGATTTTTTTTTGTTACCATGGGATAAAGATTCTAGAATTACTGCTTTTTAATTTCATTTGCAATGAATGTCAAGTAATCTAAGAAAAAATTTGGGGTACAAGAACAGACCTTGGAAAATAAAATATTTTCTTAGAATCTTCACCTTCTTTCATCCTAGGATAAAACCTGCTTCAGAGGCATGCTATGTAGGGCCTTTCAAGCCAGGGTGCTAAGATGGGTAGAACTGGAGTAAATTGCAAATTAAGAGAAGATTGAAGAGCCTCATGACCTGCCTTCTTTCCCTCTGGTTGTCAGCTGAAGTTTGAAATGTCTTCATTCTGTCAGCAAATAGCTGAGGGCATGATACTTGAAGATGTTTGCATTCTTACATATGCGTAACACACAGCTGTTGACCTGTCCAGAACAGGAAGTTGTTTTCAAATAAAAGTGCAAAGTACACTTGAATGTAAACATGAAGGGTAACCGGCCAACTTCTTTCAGAAGATAGTGACAAAAAAGAGAAATTCGCCCTAGATACCCATTGGCTTCAGAACCTGTTTTCATATGAGGGAAAGGTAACTCATGTGTCCAGATATGGGTCATCTGATGTTCTTTTCAAGCGTGTTAAAATCTCTGACATGCATTTGACCAGCCAGGAAGCAGAAGGAACCTGGACCCTTTTTTATATCCAAGGGCTCAAGCTCCACCAGGACCAAGTTCTTTGATGCCTGGGAAGGGGTTTTGCTTGTTTGTTTTGGGTGTATTTTTGGCGACACTAGTACTGCAGCTTTTAGGGTGTTGAATTTGAACCTTTAGTCCATACTCATGAGGATGCAGTAGCACATGGTTCACCTACAGAAAAATGAGTAGGCGAAGGTGGGCAGTGTGACATGGGGGGGATCTGGCATTTTCTCTTGGAAGTGAACCTCAGTCATTCAGTGATGTACTTCATGAATTGTCAATTATTTAACATTAATATTAACTCACATCCCATATCTTGTCTGGTTTTGGCCTTTATACTTCTGCTTATCAGTGTACTTACTCTACTCCCTTGAGTTTTTTAGGGGATCATAAGGAAGCTTGCACTTATCTTTTATCTCTTGGGCAATGTTTCACTGTTTATTTTCAACTATACCACAGTAAATGGTTAAAAAAAAAAGTAAATACATGGAACTGATACAACCAGTTTCTCACACAAATGCTGCATAGATAACTGGAGTGCAGTCCTCTTGAATTGGAGGGATTGTTTATCACTACCATTTGCTTCTTTGCAGCTGCACCATTCACTTTTGTATATTCCAGTGAATCTTCAAACACTCAGCTGAGGCTTTCAGTTAGGGACTGGTATCCGTTATGTGCAGAGGTAATGCCTAGTAGATGGAACTAGATTTTTATTTGGTTGCTGGGCATCACAGTCCGTGGTAGCACTATGTCTGTGTTAATAGTCCTGGAGTAGTGGGCAACAATGTGCAATCATATAGGTCTGGCTGAGCCTAAATTAATAGGTCTGGCTGAGTTTGAACTGGATCCATGGAGTATGTTGGTATTGTTTTCCTCTGCACTTTGAAATTTAAAATCAAAGCTGGCCTGGACTTGGTATTGCCAAGCAGTGCGGTACTTTAGCCACTGAACTCAAGGTCACTCTTCCTAAAGCCAGCTCAGTGTGCCAGTTAATCCACAACTTTGATAAAGTGCCCAAGGATAACGGTGAACTGACTACATTTACATCTATTTTGGGGATCTGAATCCGACTTAAGTGACTGTGATAATAATGATTCATGAGGTGAGGATGTTCTACAGGAAGGGAAGGACCAGTAAAGGCAGAGTATAAAGGTCGGCACCTGTTGTACAGGAACTGCCTGGGAGCTGCAGCAGTGAGGATGGTGTTATGGATTTCAGTGTCAGTCAACTAATTTTGATGCCTGAAACCCCAAACTTGTAGAATAAAAAAATTTTACAGTTGGAATTATACACACATGGATCACAGCCAGAGATTCTTGTTTGATTTTTTTTTTTTTGTTTTGTTTTGTTTTGTTTTTATTTGTTTCCTTTTGGCAGGAAATGATAAGGGGAATCAAGCAAATGTACTTCTGAGACACATCAGAAATCCACATCAAAGATACATTCTTAAGGGTCTAGTAACTGTTTTGAGATGTGGGTCCAAAAAAATCTAAATACTTCACTGGGTTTTACTTATAAGTGTTCCATAAGTTCTAAGAAACAGAAATCTACCTGATAAATTAGATGCTTTTTTTCTATTAAAAAAATAAAAATATATTCTGAGCTAAATTTTTTCTGTGAAATCTCAGTGGATTTTTTATGAGTTGCCTATGAGTTGGAAATCTCTGTAAAGTTCAGTTGTCTACACTGATGGAAGAAAATACTTCTAGAGCATGAAATTCTCCAGCAACTGTGCAGTTCTCATTTAACAGACATAGAGATCTCACCAGCAGTCTGTGAAATAGCTGTCAGTGGAGCAATGTGCTTTTAAGAAATTAGATTTGTCAGCAAAGTTTTGAATGGGAATATATATTCTCTTAGGATGACGTGCTGGATCCCTTTGCAGTGTATTTTATGTTATAATAAAATGTATCCATTGTTTCAGAAAGAAAGAAAATAATTTATAGTAGATATTTTAAATGAGAATTACAATTTTTTTTTTTTAATTTTAGCTTTATTAATATTTAATATTCTTGATGCCCTCTAAATTTTTTTTGCCTGGTAAGTGAAATAAAAATTAAGGAAAACGGTCATTTTGAAGTGACAGTAATCTTGAGGTTTGAAAAACAAATCTTGTTTTTGTAGACTGAACACTGAAACATGCCGTAAACCTGCTGCTGCTTTATCCTTTACAGATTGCTTGAACTTCTGTGCCTTGCTGTAATACAAACACAGTTTTTAATGATTCTAAAATACTAAGATACCTGAAGTAGAATTATCTATAAAATATTAGCCCTCTACTTCTCTGGTCTGTCTTTGGTCTGTGATAACGTGGGGATTATTTCAATCTCTGCATTCGTATGTATTTGTGTTATTAGTTAACTGTGTATGGTGTATGGTTTAAATCTATTTGCATCATTTTCACTGATACAATCTCCCAAGCTACAGACGAGGGAGGGATTCAGGTTTAAAAATGTGTATATATATCCCCATGTGCATAAATATTGTGCTGCTGAGGTGCACGTGGACCATGGTTCATCCTTGTCCTGCAGTATGTGCAAGCTTACAACAATGAAAAAGTGTGCCGAGTAAGAAAGCATTTAGTTTTTTCAGTATCTAATTTGTATTTCTTGTAGTATGGTAATAATAGCATTGGTACCACAGTGATTTTCTCATCCATTACGCTGATATTATAACTTACTTTACAAAACCTGTGTAGCAAACTGTATTTTTTATATTAGGTTGTTTAAAATGCAGGTAGGCAAAAGTCTTTGTTAGATAAAGTCCTGTGATGTTTATATATCTTCAGACCTAATGATTGTTCTATGTGTGTGTATTTTACAGGGTGCGATGTCTGTGGACTCTATTACAGATCTTGATGACAATCAGTCACGATTGTTAGAGGCTTTACAGCTCTCTTTGCCTGCAGAAGCACAGAGCAAGAAAGAAAAGGCAAGAGATAAGAAACTAAGCCTGAACCCTATTTACAGACAGGTTCCCCGGCTTGTAGATAGTTGCTGTCAGCACTTGGAAAAGCATGGTAAGAATATTTCATTTTCCCAAGAGTGGCAGATATACTTTTACTATCATATAAATAAGTGCACATTTTGAGAAGCGAGCATATGCTTACAATTGCGAGGACATCTTTGGAAGTGAATTGCTTTCCTTCGTAATTTTCCTCCTAATTCACTTTTGCTAAATATATTGTCTCACAAATAATCACATAGATGACACCTTCCCAAACTAATGATCTATGCTACAAGCTTGCAAACTGGCCCATACAGCATGAGGGAAGAGACATTTCTTAGAGGTTGTTCATCTCGAACTGGAATGCTCAGTTCTGCAGGAACAGCTCTTCATACCCCACAGGTTTACCCATACCTTGAGTATGAAAGTCTAAAATGTGCCAGTCAGCCTGGAGTCATTCTTCACAAACAAGTGGATATTAAGATGTAAGAGTTAATTTAACTGCTTATACTACAGTCCAAGACATAACTGGAAGCATCATTTGAAGATAAAAGCTCAGAGAAAGAAAAAAATCCTATGCTGAATTACATTAAGCTCCAAGAAGGTTTTTCCTGTTCTCTACAAGGCTCGTGGGCTGGCTATGGAGTTTGTCCTGGCTGAGTCCTCCTGACCAGCCTCAGGATCAGGCCTGCTCTCTCCAAAGGGAAATACAAGCTTCTGCCAATATTCTTCTCATGTCTTCATGATCGTCTAGACACAAACCTCCCACCAGCTTTATGTAATTCAGAAACAATAGTTAATCAAGGTATCTGTTCAACATCCCTCCCAATGTATCTTAGTCTTGTAAAGATTTTTAATGAGAATTGAAATAACTTGACTAGAGGAAGACAGAGCTATTACGTGGCCAGATAATAAATAAACCATTAGGTAATGGTGATTGCGACACCAGATGATGCATTTGACGCCTAATTTGATCAGAAAGAAATCATTTACTGACTGAATGAAAAAACTTTTGCGGATGAGGACTGCAATTTAAACAACAATGCAAAGCTTTTACAATACATAATTGAAAACCATATTACATACAAATGTATAAATGAACTCTACGAAAAGAGTCATTGTTAGCCTTTTACAGAGATAAAATACCATAGCTGACAAGTGATTGTGTGGATGAGTAAATTGAGATGAATTACTTCCTTTAAGCAAGGGTAGCTGAGTTTGGAGAACATAAAAGTGTCTAAGTCAGCCAAAAAAAGCTATCCAGCTGAATATCCTTTGGATACTGTGATTTTATGTCACTTGATCATCTAGTTTTTGCCCAATATGAATATCTCCATCTCAGTTGTTTCCCTGCCAATGTTCCTGAGTTTACTAAATGTTATTTCGTCAGCAGAATTTTCTCTTAACCAAAGATAGAAGAATATTTGAAGGGAGTTGTTATGTTGAGACTGAAGGACATAATCTTACCTGATCGTCTGTGATGAGTATCTGCAACTCCAAGCACTATTGTGAAGCTACACATCTCTAACAAGCAAGTGTAGCCTTGTTGCCTACAAAAGGCATTTGTTTTGCAAGGTTATTTTATATCTTGCATGTAAGTAGAGAAAATGAATGTTGCAGAGTGGCCTTCATTAGACCATAAACTTTTCAATTTATAGACAATTTCATTCTTTTTGCAAAAAATGTGTAACTGTGTAAAATGGTATTAGATGCACAATTGCTTGAGTCCCTTAGCATTTCCACTCACCTTCTCATTGCTAAAAACCATGTCACCTCTAAGGTGACATTTACTCTGAAATTTTTTAGTTTCTGTTACTTGGCAAAGTGTGTCCACTCAACAACCGTGTTAGCATTTATTTGATATTCTGGTATCTCCATAGGGCTAGAAGAAAGTTTGAACTGATTGCTTATGGAATATCAGGCAACAGCCATTTCCAGTATCTAAATGACACAAGATGCACTTTGTCTGAAGTACAACAGTAGTTCTTTATAAGCCATTATAGGATTATATAATGGCTGTTCCTATCCTGTAAACTGCACATAACTCCCAAGTGGAGCTCTTCCCTCTTGTAATCAGCCTGAGTGCCCTACTTATGTGCCTTTGAAGGAAGCTCTCAGCTTTGTCTTTACAGGCACTGCAGAGCAAGTGGGTAACCCCCAAAACCAACTGCTTCCTGTATCCAAAGACATAGCTCAGTGTGCCAGATTATTTAGTCATTTTATTGCCTGTTTCCTTTGGTGTCAGTCCTACAAGTGCCATCCCCAGTGTAGAACAGTGCCTTGCTCTCTGCACACCTCAGTCCCTCGCAGAGTAGCAGTAACACTACCAAAATGGCATCTCAAGAATCATAGAATAGAGTTGGAAAGGATCTAAAGATCATCTAATTCCAACCCCCTGCCATGGGCAGGGACACCTCACACTAGACTATGTCACGCAAGACTCTTCAACCTGGCCTTGAATACTGCCAGGAATGGAGCATTTACCACTTCTTTGGGCAAGTTGTTCCAGTACCTCACAACCCTCACAGTAAAGAACTTCTTCCTTACATCCAGCCTGAACTTCCCCTGTTTATGTTTGAACCCTTTACCCCTTCTCCAATCACTACAATCCCTGATGAAGAGTCTGTCTCCAGCATCCTTGTAGGCCCCCTTCAGATACTCGAAGGCTGCTATGAGGTCATGGAGATGTCATTTTGCAAGGTTAGGCGGTAGGAGGCCCTTAAAAACTGCAGTGAATAGTTTCTTATTTCAAGACAACTGAGTTTTGCCTCAGCATTGTATATACAGGTTTGTAGATAAATACAATGTGAGATTTTTATTCTTTTAAATACACATAGCCCAGACTGATTTGGTTCAATGCAATTTTCAGCAGAAAACTAAACAATAAAACAGTTGTCTGATGTGCTACACTTGCAGGTCTCCAGACAGTAGGAATATTCAGAGTTGGAAGCTCAAAAAAGAGAGTACGACAGGTGAGTGAATACACTTTTTACTCATTAGCTATGATACCAAAACAAACATGATTCTTTCTGTTAAGTAGTTTCCTTCCTGTCTTTCACCTGGTGAAATTCAGGCTTTCTGGGTCAGTGACTTTATTGGGGTTTTCTTGATGGTGAATAACAGGACATCTTTTACATCTGGTGAAATACTTGTCAGATTCTCAGCAGGTTAACAGTCTCTGTATGTTTTGCTTTGAAGTAGCACAGGGTTGGAGATCCAAATAGACTACAGTGATGAAATTTTCCAAAGGTTACACCGTAGGGAAAAAAAACACCAAACTTGGCTGCTAGTCTCATCTCAGCTGAAGCTCCCAAAGTAAACCTAAACTGTAATTCTTTTTTGGAAAGCTCACCGTATGAGGAAATATGCAAGTACAGAACAATCTCTTTGACCCTCAGATTGCTGCTCCCAAATATCACCTTTCTTTCACCCCTGTTAAATTTGAAGGTCAGAGCAGACCCATCCAAGTGCTAGTCTCAGCCAAATGCTGAAAAACAAAGAGAGTGTACGGTTAGGCTCCAGAGAAAAAGTCAGAAGTTGGTGTTTTCTCAGCCCTAGATATGACGTCGTTATTCCCATAAGTTGGAATACACGTTGAATTAGAGCAGTAGAGAATAGTGCTTAATGGTTGCGTGTTGCTTAGGGACGGAATAAAACGTTACAGGAAAATACCCCTGCCAGGAAGAACAAAAAGATCAAATGGAAAAAAGCAAAAGAAAGCTTAAATTCGTCTGATCCCAGAAATAATAGTATTTGTTGCGAAGACTATACAGTATGATGTTTGGTGCTCTGAAAGGTTAACTTGAGTATCTAAACTGACCTGATTCTGGCTGGTAGGACACCATAGCCTACTGTTTTGTAGCTTATTCTTCAGCTGAGTGGCTGGTGTTCCACAAAGCTAAAAACATTCATGGTCTGCAGAGGCAGTTGTTAGATCAACACTGAACTAGATAAAGTATTAAAAAGTAAGTTGCCTGCTGTTTGCATTATAAGCTTCAATGTCAAAATATATAGTATCATTCAAGGGTGAGTACAATTGCGTCATACCTCTGGGGAAAAAGGAGAGGGCTTGTATCATTTATTTGTAAACTAAGCCTTACTTTGAACATCAATAACTTTCATCAGCTTTTCTTTTACTGTGTTTTCAAAAGCTGAGGAAATCAAGAGATTGGGTATTCATATATTCTGTTACATAGACTAATATATTTCATTAAACAACATGGAAGCATCAGCTTGGACCTTGCAGTTACAGTAATAAATGCTGTCAACATGAACACAAGGGGAAAGTCTGGATCCAATTAAAATTCCACTCATTTTCTGAACCATGGAAAGCCAAACCCAGTACTCAGATTTTGGTGTACTTTTGCAGCTGTTCATTAGTTTTTCTTGTGTAGAAAGTAGGCATAGTTTTGTTTCCTTTCCTTCCCTAGTTAGAAAATGTCCTATTTCAACTATAGTTTGTTGCAATAAATATATAAGTAAATGCATGTGCCAGTGGGAAGAGAAAATGTAGAACAAGTTTGTCTATTAGAAAATGCCTCCTTAACATTCAGTGGGGTGTAGAACAAAGCAACCTCCAGACCTTGAGGTTGAAAAGTGACATGGCTGGAGCTCTGCACTCCCATCCCCTCTCCCAACACGGATGTCCTCAGCTCTCACGTCTTGAGCACCCGTGGATGCTTGAGGTGTATTTTCCAAAAGTCAGAAAGTATTCCCTATGAGTGAAGTTTGAGATACCTAAAGTTTAAACTCAGAAATGTACGGTTTTTAACAGCTGTGATACCTGGGCCTGAAATGTGGCCATGTTTCACCCATGATTATCTGATATTGTGCTAATTAGGACATCTCAGTAGGCCTCACAGTATATCAGATCAGAAGTGCCATATTCAGTCTGTATCGGCAATTTATGATTTAGACAGCTATTTGGGAAGTCCAGATTTCTGTTCCCTCAGATGCTTTTGGGCAGTAAGTGCAGAAGCAGCCTTCTGGATAGAGGTGATTTATGGTGCTCTGCAGGGATGCTCTGCATTTGCTACCAGTCTGAAGAGCAGAATTGAGCTGGGAGTGGAATCCCCTAGTTGGCACTGGAAAAACCTTTGACCACAAATCAGCAGGGGGAAGCATAATGCTAAAGAACAAATTCTGGTCTTCAGAGCATAATTATTCATTATTAGTAATGACTAATATTACTGATGTTAAAAGCATTCTTAATAGATTAGAAGGGAGGCTGTAGTTTTTACAAAATACCTTTCACGCCTGCCATGAAAGCACAATTTCAGCTGAAAATATGGGATTTTCTGCAGTCCTCCACACTATACACACTCAAGATAGATTTGCCTGTGATGAAGATTTGCCACAGATTATCACAGACACATAGTTTCCTCGCAATTTACCTTCTTTCTTCTTTTTGATATGTCTGTAATAATCCGGGTAGGAAAGCTGATACCTCAGATTTCCTCTTGTTTAGTGAGATTAGATATAATTAATCTCTGAGAAGATATATGTGATCATGATACCTCATAATTTTAGCAAAGATACAAAATTTTCGTAGGAAGTAGTTTTAAAACATCTTGACTGTTTTCAAAATGAAAGAAAGTAAAAGGTGGAGCTCTCAGCCTGAAGAACTTATTCTTCTCTTGGTGCTGGGAAATCTCTCCAGAAAGACAGACTTTTTTCTTTTTTTTTTTTTTTTTTTTTATAATCTTTTCATGAGGCATATCAGACGTGGAACAAAGATTTCTTCTGCCTTTGAGAAGTGTGATGCCTTTGAATTGTACAGAATTTGTCTGAGGACTGTAGCTGCAAAAAGTAGTCATACCTCATAATGGTGTTAGCTTGCTTTTTGTTAACACCCTAACTGAAATAGGAAGGCAGAACAAGATGTGTGTGGAGAAATGCCATGAAGCCTTAGTGAACTTAGCTGCTTACTGCTTATGCTTAAGTACTGTCCTAAATCATGAGAGAAACATGATTTTGGTGAATATTAACATTATCTTATTTTTCATACGAAAAAGTAAATGTTGCAAAATATAATTTTAGTTTTTCTAAAATCTAGGGATAATGCAGGAAAGTGGTACTAGAAAGCCTTTTCTTGCAGTTTTCCTTGTTTGTCTGGTTTCTGCCTTTGATATTAATCTTAGAGTTCTGCAAAAAATTATATTTACTTGGGCATATTTTTTCATAAAGGAGTTCCATATATTTTCTGGAAAAAAAGGATTGTATTTTATTACAGTCAGTAGAAACCTTAAGTTATGTATCATGGATTAAGCAGCAATTAGACATTACTTATATCTTTGACCTGACTGAAAACTAGTCATATCCAAGCCTGAAAGTGAAAATGAACAGATCTACATCTGAAAAGATTTTCTGTGTTGGGATGTGCTAATTGGGACAATAAGTGACTGTGTCTTTGTGTCATGATCTCTTTCAGTTACGTGAAGAGTTTGACCGGGGCATAGATGTTGTATTAGACGAAGAGCACAGCATTCATGATGTTGCTGCTTTGTTAAAAGAATTTCTGCGTGACATGCCTGACCCGCTTCTCACCAGAGAACTTTACACACCTTTCATCAACACTCTCTGTGAGCTCTACAGCATCTTGATTTGCTGATTCTTCAAAAGCTTACTTGTTTAAATTCTTTGATCTCTACTAACCATATTTCTATTCTTCTGTACATTTAATACTCTAGCTTTTATTTGCTCCAAATATTTGTGTAGTATAAATTTGCTGAAATCTTTCCTTGGTTTTCTTACTGGTTAAGTATAGCCCAGAAAACTAGAACAAGAAAGATTTAACTTATTATACGTATTTTTGCATTTGTATATAGGATATGATTTGTACTATCTTTTAAATCCTGACCTTTTCATTGGCTCAGCAGTAGCAGGTGACAGACTCACATTTGAATCCTGCTATCTTAGCACCATTAATGCTTTTAAGTTTTAAAGCTGTTCACTGACCAAAATTCCAGTCTGTCTGCAAAAACTAGTTTCAAAAGCTGAAGTTTCATCATAGTTAATGGTCCTTAAAGCCACCTTATGAAATACTCCCAAATGTGTTGCCTGAGACCTGAGTGTAGGCTATCACAGGTCTGGGAAAAAGTAAAGTTGGACTCTTGCAAGCTTAATCTGCTGCCTGGTATGTGTTCTTCAGATTCTTTCTAGCCCTCATGTCTGAGATCCTGCCTTTGTCCCACCTTTGTCACTGGCTGCCATTGCATTTTAGATGGCTAAAGTGATGGTGGCTGCAGAACATCCTTCGTATCTCTAGTTGCTTTTCCAGTCTCCCTATTACTTCTGCAAGATGTGAAATTGTAAGAAAACCCATTTAAAATGGCTAAGGCATAAACCTGACTGCAATACTTCCCAACAGTGTCCAATATATACCTGTAGCTCTACCTAAATGAATTTAGTAAGTAGATAATTAAGCAGAATTCTTGCGTGCAGTGACAATGATGGAGTGTGCAACATGGATTTTTCTCTCTGAGAAAAGTTCCTATGAACCTGTGAGCAAAAAAGTTGACCAGCCAAGGCAAAAATCCCGTTAACAGTATTTGTTACACTTTTGATATGTCCTTAGAGTTTTCTCTTTTTCTTCTGACTTTATCAGTGAAGATCCTTAAACAAAGCTATTCTTGCACCTTTCTTTGGGCTGGTAACAGTATATTTGTTCTGCTTTTAGGCTAGTTGGAGTGATTTCTTAGAATCCAATTTTTTTCCCCTCTTAGTATTAGAGCCAGATGAACAGCTAAGCACCTTACAGCTTCTCATTTATCTTCTACCTCCGTGTAACTGCGATACCCTGCACCGGCTGCTGCAGTTCCTTTCCACAGTGGCTGGTCATGCAGAAGACACCACAGACAAAGATGGCCAAGAGGTAAGTCCTGGTCACTTGTGTCCTTTGACTTTGCTTAATTCATGATCTGAAATGAGATATTTAAAGCTGTGATACAAACGCAGTGGTGGCATACCCTTGAAAAATGGAACAGATTTCATTATTGCTGGCAGATTTGCCTTTTAGTTGTTTACTGTGTTCTGAGGGATGTGAAAGTGTAATTTTCATATGACTTAATCAGTGAAGCATCTACCACTTCCTTTGGGAGATTCACAGCATCATAGACCTTGTTGTTAACTTCTAACGTTATTTGTCCTTCCCCACTACTCCCTCTTCTTTTACCCTATTGTATTCTATGGACAAAAACCAGCAAAAAGTTGCAGGCGGTCAAGAGTACGCATTTTCATTCTCTTTTCTTTCTCTCATGTTGTTTTCTTATATAACCTTTAGACTTAGCAGTTCACTTCTTGGCTCCCTTTAGCTTCACTGTGTGAACTGGGTTGTGAAGAATGAAAAATAAGGGACAGGAACTCCAGCTGTGTCCTTGCAACTGGCAGACCTAATCACTAGTTGGAGTCAGGGTCCATCTTTGCTGTGTTCTTCTGTTGCTTTTGGGACAAATTCAGTGAGAGGTTGGAGTGACCCACCCTGCAGAGACAAGAACACCCATAGCTTGGTGGCTGAGATGTACTTCTGAACATTCGTGCATCTGCACCATTCACACTAGAGAAGATGAGAAAATCCAGGCTTCCGGTTTTCCACTGGAAAAATGCTTGAACTAGTAGGCTGCTTTGCCAGAGGTGGCGAATCTCTTAGCTTTGAGTGAGATGGATACAGTCTGTTGCTGCTTGGAAAAATTGTACCAGTTTATCTGTGGAAAAGACTTCTCTGTCATCTGAACAGCAGTAAAGACTACTTCTGAGCTTTCTTTTCTCAAGTCCTAACTTCCAATGTGACTTCAAGGCCTATTTCACTTTTAAATCCATTTTAAATGCTTTTCTTTCTGCCTCAACAAGGAGTTGATTAAACACCTACATCACTGTAATAAAGGTATTTTTAAAAAGCAGCTCATAACAATTTTACTGTGCTTAAAAACATGTATAAGACAGCTAAGGTCGTGGTCCCTGTGATCCTGCGAAGAGTTCTGTGTTGGTTCAGGAATATACCCAAAAGGATCTTATTGCAGAGCTAGAGAATGCTGCTTGAAAGAGTTGGTTTGGCCCAACAGTTGTATTAAAGGCATTTTCGTTCCCCTTAACAGTGCATCAGCTCTGCTACAGGTATTTTGGCAAGCCAAATTTATGTAACCTGTCTTGGCAGTATTCTAAGCATCAGGAATATTATGTGCAATTGGATACCTTTTATAGATAATACAGTATTCTGCTTGCAATTATTTAAGCTATTCATGAATAATTAAGTGAATAAAGGCATACAGAGCAGGAGAAAGTGCCTTATCAGACTGTTTGCTATCACTGGAAGGAAAACAGCCAGGGCTTTGGCACACAGGCCCTCTTCACAATTTCTTTCAAAAGCCCTTCTGTCACAAAGATGAAGATGGATGACTAACTTTATTAATATGTTTACAACATTTTTTTCAGGGATGCCCCGAGGCTGCCCTTAAGAAAAGACTCGCTGTTTGTACAAAGAGCCTGCACATGCAGATCCAGGCACAGCCGGAGGCTGCCCCTGGCACACTTGAGGCACTGCGTGCCTGTGCCTCGTTGGTGGCTCATTACTCTTACAGTGTTTAAAAAGCAGCTCACCCAAAAAACAGCCAGGTGTGCAGTGGTGCACAAATAAGGGAGCGCGCCGTACTTACGGTCATGCTAAGATGAATCTCTAAACAAAGAACCCACACGTTTTTTATGAGTGCCCATGCACCTACATAGTGCACATGTCTGTCCAAGATTACCCAGTAGTCCCACCAATAAAAGAAGCTCCTTTTACTGTCACCTCTATGCTGTCTAGTTGAGCTCTTTAAAAAACAAACCAGGTGCTGTCAGTGCACAGTCGTAAGCTTGGCTAGAGTATTTGGTAAATCTCCAAATAAAAAATAAATAAATACTACTTTGAAAAGGTTAGTTTTTTTCTTTTTATCCACTCATTTCTTCAAATGCTGATTTTACTGCCTCTTTTTGGTGCCTCTTTCTGTCCTTTTTAAAAATTAATTAATTCCAAGGTAACTGAAACAAATGAAAAGCAACTCTCATATTTTTTGAAAAGCCTGCAAGAAATACTGCATCAACAGCTGAAATTGACTTACAGTCTTATATAGTCAAACTGCTGGCATCTTCTTCTGCATTCCCAGAATAGCAACAAAGTGGAGACACAGACAGGAAGCACATGATCCCTGCTTTTTGCTCTGTTAAAAGAATAGAGGGAGAAAAGAGTAGTCTAATCACAAATATGAGGATGACAATTTTCATTTAATAACCTGTATGACATTTTTCAGATATTTTCTGACTAGTCTAATATCTATTCCTAGCCTTCTACTTCCTCCAAAATCAGGTCACTGTTATTTCTTTGAGCAGAGTTATAAAAGTAGGAAAATAGTAAAAAAAAAAAAAAAAACCAAAACAAAAATCCACCCAACAGGTAAACATTCGGTATGTCCTAGGAAACAGGCAAAAAGGCAGGAAAATACTAACGAAAATAACAAGCATGATGCTTATTATCTAAACTGTTTAAACATGGAACAGTATGTTTTCCCTCACCATATCTTTTTCAGATCATGTGTGCTACTGGAGAAAGCTAACAGTTTTCAGTATTTGTTCCTAAAAGACAGTAATATGCTGAGGTGGAGAAGTAGGTTTCCCTGAGTTCAGAAGTATATCCCTGCCAAATTTCTGGAGAATTAAGGGCAGGCAGCACTTCCACCCTCTACTCTTCCAATCCACTCGAAAATGTGTCCAGAAAATCACAGTGCTTATTGCAGAGATGTCCAAACAGAGTGTTTCAACATTTCTAAGAATTGTTCATTTTTTATTTGACTAACGCTCTGGTTTTGATGAATGAAGCATCTGCCAAATCGGGGAAGAGAGAATGAGAGTGTGTGTGCATGTGTGTAGATACGTGTATATGCATATTTGTATACATTAGACCCTGGAAGACCCCACCTCATTCGTATTCTGTTTTCTAGATTACTGGGAACAAAATGACATCACTTAACCTGGCTACCATCTTTGGCCCTAACTTGTTGCACAAGCAAAAATCTACAGACAAAGAATTCTCAGTTCAGAGCTCTGCTCGAGCTGAAGAGAGTACTGCTATCATAGCTGTCGTACAGAAGATGATTGAAAACTATGAAGCCCTTTTCATGGTAGGTGGATGTTTCTTCACATTACTCCTATGCATTTTTAAGTTAAATGGGGAAATAGCTGCTTGGTATTAAAGTAGACTAGGAGGAAGTAAACTGAGGAAACTGCATTAAATTAGGGTCATAGAACCATAGAATGTTTGTGTCGGAAGGGACCTTAAAGATCATCCAGTTCCAACCCCCTTTCCATGGGCAGGGACACCTTCCACTAGATCAGGTGTTCAAAGCCCCATCCAGCCTGGCCTTGAACACTGCCAGGGATGGGGAGCCACAACTTCTTTGGGCAACCTGTGCCAGTGCCTCACCACTCTGACAGTGAAGAATTTTTATCCTAAAATAATTAGGAATAATTGGTAGAAATATTATTTGGTCAATTATTATTAGTAGAAAAAGCAATCTGTTGTCAAGGAGAATGCTTGACAACATGTGTTGTCAAAGAATGCTTGACTTAAAAATGTGTTGCCTGGAACGGTTTCTATATAGAGTATCTTCCTTAGAAGATTTCTGTCTGTAGAAATGATGGGGTTGGCTCTTCACTTGTACACTGAACAATGTACCATCGTTGCTCATTAGTTTTGAAGACAAGACTGAAAATAAACTTTTCACCTCTTGGTTTTGGAAGTCAGAGAGACAGTTTTTCTGCAGGGAGTAAGAGATCCTTGGTTAAGGAGCAGCCTCCCATACTGAAGACTTTCTTGTTGGTTGGATGGGGAGGAAGGACAAAGCTTTCTTGTTTGTCAGTTGGATAAGAGGAGTAAAATATGAATCTGGGTTGTTCCTCAGTTCCTTTCTGTTCTCTTGCTGAGGTGAGGAAGTTCATAAAAAGGATGATGACTTTGGATTTGCACATGTTGTTTGCTTAAGATGTGGCTTAGTTAAATTGCATTCGCTGTGCCTAGAAGTTAACTGAACAGTTCATTCTGTGGCTTTACTTTTTCCTCTTTTTGTCTACAGAATTATAGGTCAGCTCAGTATGACTTGTTCCCGAGAGAGCCCTGCTCTCAGGTAGCAGAGGCCAGTTAGACCTAGTGATGGGCGCTGTTCTGTCTTCATTTTAGGAGGCATACGTGTCTTAACCAGTAGTCTAGAAAAGGTGAAAATAGCTTTGTTTGTTATGTCTTGAAAGTAAGCATCACTGTACGATACACTGAGGAGATCAGTTCCCAGAGCAAGAGGAAGAATACTGTGAAACTTCTTTAGTGCTTCAGCAAAGCTGGGTGCTGGATGTCGTGATGGGAGAAGGTGGTCAAGCCTGGACTGTGGGCATGTGGGATTAATGGCCACATAGTACTGTAAGGGGAAGGTGTCCACCAGGTTCTAACAGGGAAAAGAGCATGAGAAAGCAGTCACAAGCTCTGCCTATCAGTCTTAGCCCCAGATGAACTTCTTTGTGGTTTTTCCATCACACTGTATTACCTTTCATTGTACCCTTTGCTTCATTTTTATTCTTGTTCCAGTGAGACACTCAGCAGTATTTATTTATTTATCATTATTATTTATTTTTTTTAATGCTTTTCACAGTTCAGGGGAATGTCAGGTGCTAATTTTCCTTCCACAGCAGGAAAAGAAAGGAACAGAGCTACTCTTGTGCGAATGTCTGCTGGCCCACAGTGTGGGTGACACCAGGAAGTTCAAAATAATGCTTGAAGTTTTCTTATTGTTGTTTCTCTTTAAGAACATTTTACAGTACAACCACATCTCAGCACATAATACTTAAGCACACATTCTGACTTTCAGTGTGGAACAGGTGGGGCTTAGGGTTAGTCTAACCTACATATAGTCTCTTTTAACTGTGATGGATTTTTTCCTTTATTCCTTTATCTCTTCAGTGCTTGCATTTTCATTGGAAAGTTAAACAAAAGGGGAGGGGGGGAGGGGGGAAGGAGGGGTTTTTTTGTTTTCCAGAGTAGCATTTTAGATTGTGGAAGAAGATTAGAATCAGATTCCAAAATGAGAGGCTAGCTGCGTGTAAGAGAAGGACAAACCTATCACAGACACTTTCCTGAAAGCTAAAATGCATTCATGTGAAATGTATAGAAATGTCTACCAGTTGAGGGTCTCTGGGTGCTTTCCCTCATCCCATTGACATAGTTTAACAAACAACATGGTAAGTTCTGCCTGTTTTCTGGAGTAGTGTGTAGATTCACGTATGATATTTGATCTGTAGTATTGTGTCAAATTGCTCATAGTTCATGTTTTACAAAGGTTCTACCAGGGTCTACTTTCATCTTTTTCATGTTTTCATTGGCAGCACAGAGAGACTCTTTGTATTCTGAAGATAATTAGCCCAGTGCATCATTTGGTAATAGATGCATCAAAAGGAAAAGACTTGTACATGTAATTGTAGTAAAATTTACTCTGATCATTTGGAATCACACGGCAGCAGTTTGTTTTCCAAACCCATAGGAGTGGTGCCAAACCAGAATTGCTGTTTGTACTTGACATTTATGCTACTTACAAAAGGAAAACATCTGGACTCAAGCATTCAGCTGTAGCTATAACATACAGTGTATTGCTGCTAAGGTGGTTTTGTGTTTGGGTTTTGTTTTTTGGTTTTTTTTCCCTGTTACTTTTGTGTATGAGGAGGTTATAAAACCGATTGGCTTCAGCACTGAAACCAGAACACTTATGAAATAAAACCTAGGAGACCAGGATGTGTTGTGGCTCCAAGACCACAATATCACAATGATTCTGATGCATTGATGGATTAGGAAGGTTCTGTTTGTCAGGACAACCCGGGACTGGTTTTATTAAGCAATTATTATTGACATCAGTTATATGCAAACACGTGGATTTCATATAGAAGATGGATTTTGATCTTGCTTCATTGAGGTTAAGGCCTTTCATATCCAATTCTTGTCTATTTCAGTGAGTCTTAGGGATACATGAAAACATTTTATGGGAATGTACAAAGGACTGTTCTTTGCCAGTCTCTGAACTGTGCCCAATAGCTGAATGTGGGGAGGCACAACTCAACCCCACTTTGTCTCATTGCCTTTGACTTGGCCTGGAAGATAGAGGAGAGCAGCTTGATCATGCATTTTCATCTACAAGCACCCAAATCCAGGCCTGCTTCAAAGAAGCACTGCAATTCTTATTTTTACTGTTAAAAGCTACCTTGGCCTCCCCATTGCAGAGGCTGTCACATGCTGCCTCTGTGTCACATCAGTAGCAAGAGTCAGCACAAAGGAGGCACTTCAAGTGTCTCTCCACCCTTCCGTATCTCAATAGATATGACTTATTTAACACCCAGCCTCAAAATCTCAGAATGTGTACTACTCTACTGCAGTCTTGACAACCCCAGAGGCTTCTGATCTGTCCCAGTATGTGCTCAACAGCTGTTATTTCAGCAGTGCCTTCACTTCCCTTCTGTCACTGAATTTCAAGTTCTCATCCATCTACTCAGCCACAACTGCCGGTTAAAAAATTAATTCAATAATAGTTATTAGAACTCTGTAACATCTTTCTGAGATACCAGTAGTTCTCTAAGTGTAAGTTTATAATTACATGCATAAGATTTCTACATTTGCAAGTTAGCTGCCTAAACTGAAGTAAATTGCTGCACAGGAGGAAATCCAAAACCCAGTAGATATCTAGCAAGGAAACCATCAGTACAAACCAAGTTAAGTATCATAGATTAATGTAGATTATTCTTTCAGATAAAAGTCCAATATCTCAATAGGACTGCTAGGTTTGGGTTTTCCAGATGCTTTCAGTTGGAACTGAACTTCCTGATGGAACTTTTTTGGATTCCTTTCTATGCAATGAAAGACTGATATATATATATATATATATATATATTTTAATAATGGCAAATACAGTTTTATTTTTCTGACAAAGTCTTCTCAGTAGATTCTTACAAGTTTATCAACTTAATACAAAGCTGAATAGAAATACAGAAAGACATGGATTCTGCTTTACCCCCAAAGTTTATGTGGAGTTTATGATGCTGTACAGAAGGACTGTCCAAACAGAGAAGCTGCAGCACACCAGGTTTCCAAATATGTACTCCTATGAAGATAATTTATTTAAACACAGGTATATAAATGAGCATCAGTAAGATATTTTTCCAGCTTAAGGTTAAATGCAATTTTCAAAAAAGGAATATATGGTCATACAAGTTTTTCATAGAGATTTTGGATCCATTTGAGCTAAATTATGCATATCTTCAGTTATTTTCAAATTATTTCTGTTCTTAAGCAAATATACCTTTCCTGTAACTTGACTCCCTAAATACCTCCCAAACTGAGGTATTCCCCTGAGGAATCTATTAGTAATTCTTTTTGTATTTCCCAGGAAGTGTCAGGGAGAACAAATGGCCCATGCAGTGTGACCTGAAGGTCAAGAGATTCAGGCTCTGACAAATTGCATCCAGAAGCATATTGTACAGTTGATGACCCCTTGCTGGGATTGTCTTGCCTCCAGCTCCATCTGTCATGAGCGAACCTGGACTATTAGTTCAAGTTTCTGAGATGGCTGTATCCTGCAGCAACTTAAGTTATCAAGTGTTTTGAAGGTTCATCTCCATCTAAAGTGCACGAGAGAGAGTTTGCAAATCAGAAGGCCAAAATGAGACAAATTCTGGCTAAGCCTGTGACTACTATCCGAAGTCCAGAGTGGGCAGAGATCCATCAGGACCCACTTGTAAACCTGAGTTATAGACGAATTACTCAGGTTCTGAATGAGTGTAAGCAGGAATTTAAATGCTTTTAGATCCCAGAATTTGGCCATGTGGATACCTGAACATTAATTGTTTATAAGGCATCGTTTAGAAAAATGTTAACCTTTGACAGCTTTACTGAAATGAAGCAATTTAAGAACTTCATAGATAGAACAATTACCATGAAACTTCCGTATGAGAAGGATATAAGTAAGTCAAATGCCACAGAATATATGAAGAAACATTCTTTTTCCTGTGTAATTACATTTCACGTTATTTCAAAATAAGGAAGGACAGTTGCTTGGAATAGAAATTTGTAAATATTCCCACATTTTTGAATGGGGATGTGAGGTGAGGAACTTAACTGAAGCTTTTTAGATCATGATACGCGAGTAATACTACTGTTGCTATCAAACTTGATACCCAACTGGATACCAACAGGTTATTCAAGAGTAATCAGCATTTGACATTGTACACAGTGATCTTTAGTTCTACTTCACCTGTTGTAACATGAAATTTCTCTTTTGAAGTGGAAGCTTCTGAATAATTTTTTTTTTATACTATCCATAAATGTGCTTGTACTTGGTCTTTTAGATTAAGCGTTGTATCAAAATTCATGTATGTGAAAGGTTATTAATCTCTATTTTCTGTTGTCTTCATAGGTTTCACCTGACCTTCAGAATGAAGTGCTTATTAGCCTATTAGAGACTGATCCAGATGTTGTAGACTATTTGTTGAGGAGGAAAGCTTCCCAGTCATCGTGAGTAATCTGTTTTTTCCCTGTTTCTGCTGGGAATTTCTGTCTCCCACTGGAAGTGTTCAAAAGGTTCTAGTTTTCCACAGCTCTTCTGCACTGTCTACAGTGGAGTAGAAATATCCTCCCCATTACACAGACTCTGCCAAAGAAATTATGACTCTTGTACAGTGTTTTCTAAAGAAAAATCATTTCCCGATTCAGAGGAAAGATTGTGTTCTGCTGCAGAGAACAGAATGACATGTATTAAAAATATTCAATGCACTATTTTCTGACAGGATGTATTCTAGTGATCTGCTGGTTCATGTCTTGGATTTGTTGTAGTCTTCAGTAACAGGAGGAGTGTATTACACTATCCTTGAAACACACCCTAGAGTGCCTTAACACAATCACAGCTAGCCCTTTGACCAGTTCTTTGGTTTTTTCCTATTGTATGCACATAGGACATTGTAAACAAGTAAACTACCACAACACAGAGTTATGGAGACTCTTTGGATATTATTTAATTGTATGCTTTGTGGAAGACCTGAAGACAAAAAAAAGTCACACTGGTCACTGTTGCAGTTATGATTCATAACATAGTCCAACTTTATGTAGATGTATATATGCCTACACCTGTGTGCCTTAACACTGAGAATTTGTACATTAGGATTAACAGGATTCCTGGCTTTCTTAGGGGACGCACAGTCATAGCATTTATTCTAGTGAATCCCAATGTCAAATCCCAAAATCACAAAATTTGAGAAGCTTGCTTTAAGTCATTCGTAAGAGGCTTCCTAGACTCTAAACTCTCTGGGACAGATTGGACTTTATCTTCCTGTGTGTGTGGAAATTGCCTAGTGCATTTGGAACATAATTGAAATGAATCTGTACAGTCAGCTATGATTTTATTTTTTTTTCTCTCCCTATGAACATTGTATAGTTGAAGGTAATGTAATAGTGTGCCTGGCTTTAAAGGAAGAGTTATAAAAGAAGTAGTATGATTAACACATGGAGGAAAAATCTTTCTTCGGTTATAAAAAATCAAAAATATGTGCAGAATATATAATGTGTTGTAAAGGATTTTATTAGTTTGACTTAACCACATAAGCTCATAACATGCAGTAGCAAATTATCACAGATCATCTGATTTGTGGTAATTGTCTGTGTGTTTTCTTAGTATACCACAGACATGAGATAACTTCGGTTAGTTTGTCTGACAAGGAGCCATGTGTATGTTTAGATCTCACAACAAATGCAGGATAATTAGAGGTACATTAGCTGCCTTTTACACTTGTTTCACATTTGCCATTAGCAAAGACCACAATGAGGAGAGAAACTGCAATTCACATGGCATATGGTAGTCTGTAGAGACTTCTTTCTTTAAGCTCTCAGTTTGGAATGACCATATTATTTCTAACTGAAGCTAATAAAAACTGTCATGTTAGATTGCAGTGTCTATATAATGTAAAAACATAAAATTGTATCTCACATGTGGCTACACATATCAATTGAGCATAAATTTGTCACAGATCATTGTGTATGTAACAGATTATTGTTAGATCCTGTTTCCCCTAAATTAATTGATCTTTCCTTGAGCTTCCTTACTTTTCAGCCAGCGTGCACACCTACGGGAGAAAATGGATCTTTTGTGCAAAGCTGGTTCCAACTGACAAAAAAGGTTTTGTAAGAAAAGATTACAAAATCAGATAGGAAACATATAGCTACACTAGTACCAATTTATTGTATTTTCAGTAATGGGCAGGTGAAGCATCACTGAGTTAGGAAAACCTTACTATGTCATTTTTCTTCTGCTCTACTGCCATGTAAGTGATTTATTCTTAATGTTAATGAGATATCTTTTTCACTGTGATTGCAACTTCTTGGTTAAGATATTCCAGGCAATTAGAGGCAATGTTGCTTCGTGTTATTGCTAGGAGTGTGATGCTTTTAAGAGATGTATCTATTTCAGAACATAATCTCAATTTTGAGGCTACATATTTGTTTGTTATTTTTCCTGTAAGAAATGTGAGGCTGCAGACAACAAAGAGATGTTTGTCTTGATTTGATAAAAATGAGCTTCCAAAATAAATCCTTACTACTCTTGGAAATTTCCTGGTCACACGCTCAAGATCCAAATTTGGATCTGTGAAACAGAAAACTATATATTCTTGAGACAATCTTCATCACAAAAGCTAGTTACATAGAGTATGGAATCAACTTCAAGACTAATGTCGTTTTAATTGCTCTGAAGGTCTTGCTTCTGAAATTGCCCTCACATTTCTGCTTTTGATGTCATTACAAATACTTTCTTCACTCTCATCTAACAGAGAAAACACAATCTCTTTTCCTCCCCAGAGGAGCACAAGTCAGATGTTTCTCATCTTTCAGTTCTCTTAAGAGCTGAGCATTGTGGATGGTGTGTCAGGGAGCTTATAGAAGTTGTTCATGGTAAAGCACTAATTACTGTTGGCAGCAATTATGAAGTGTGCTTTTGTGGATGACTTCCCAAATTTTTTGTATGTTGGCTTGATGACAGTGGAATTTGGAGTTTCCAGCTGTAAGATGAAGCATCTTTAACACAAAAATAAAATTGTTTCTTATGTTTATGTCATGGGTTAGTAGTCCTTTTAGAGTAAATGAGTTTCAAAGTTACAGAATTTTTTCATGTTTTTGCATGGTGATGGTGGGGTTTAATCCATTGTAACCTGTGGTGTGAAGGTGAAGCCATGCACTAGGCCATCCAGTATGCGTAAATGCAGTTTTCAAAGTGGCAGAGGCTTCCTGAATCATTGAGTCCTTTGCCCTATTACAGTAGCAACCGTATCATAATAATCTGTTTTGTTGGTGGCACCTGTGTTACTCAGATATGTGTGGAAATTATTACTGCATGCTGCCAAACCATTGCACTCTGTATGATTTGCCTCTTGTAAGACGTAGTTGTTTTCTTACTCAGAGGCTTTAACGTATAACAGAAAAGGATTTCTGCCAAAAAACAGAAAGGGATTTCCTGTTTTGATGACCTTGATAAAGAAAAGTAGGAATATCCCCAGTAGAAGTAATAATTATTCTTAACATTTTTCCAGCTCACCCATGCAAGTACACTGGTGGATAATATCAGTTCAGAAGAATGCCAGTTAAAAAGGAAAGCCCAAGACACCTTTGCAGTGTAGTTGATTTTTGTTTTGGAATCTGAAAATGTATTTTTGAACACATAGCATAGGTTCATTTTTGCAGCTTTCAAATCTTTCCTTTTGTACATAACCACTTTTTAAATCTTTTCCTTAACACAGTTCATGACCACTAGAAAATACTTTACTTGCCTTGTCATTTCTCACACTTGTTAGTACATGATCTTCTATTATACTTTGTGGAGACCATAATCTGCCCTTATTCATAGCCTGCATATGTAGGTGAGCACTTATGTTGCACAATATTTACATTTGCCTCCCACTTTAATTTTTCCTCAATGTGTGGGTAGAGAATTTTACAGGTATCCTGGGAAAGATGAATTTTGAATTTTAGTAAATATCCATCTGCTACTGAATTCAAGCCACAAAGCAAACAGATACAGAAGTTTTGTTTTGAAGAATAATATGTGAGAATTCATTCTTTATTTGGAAAGAAGCAAGCCAAAGTGTTTTGCAACTTGTGGGTTTTTTGTTCATGAAGAGCATGGTAAAGCTGCAAATGTATGAAATCGATACTTGCAAACCTATAAGATCAGTTTCCAGAAGTATGCAATCCATTTTGGTAGTCTCTTGTAGTAAGATTGACAGAATCCACAGGCATTTTCTTTTCTTTTTAAAACTATTTTTTCTAAATAAATTTGAAATATTTTATATACAATTGCATCAGCTTACTAGCAGAAACTGTAAAAGAGTTTAGAAACTTGAATATTTGGATCTTTCCAAAAACTTGACAGTTTCCATTCAGGTAAATTTTTATCAGAAGCTCTGTCTTGAGAAGAGATAGACTATAACAGATCATTCAAGGTAAGACATGAAATCAGTGTTTCACAAATTTCAAGTTTATGTTCCCATATTCTTTCATTTCCATCTCCCTTTCCACTATTCCTTGTGTTACCTTGCCATGACTAGTTGTTGGTACACCTCTTTCTTTCTCCTGTGGAACACAGTTAAGTTTTGGTCCTACAAAGGCTTATGAGCGGTAAGCCTTATTGGTGTCACCGTTAGCGCCAAGCGTGTCTGTATGCTAACAGGGTGAGGTTTAGATGAGATTCAGTCTAGAAAGCTGGAGAGAAAGACAGGCATTTGATGATAGGAAGCCTACCAACATTTCTGCCTTTCTCAAGCCTTTCTGGTTTTTCTAAAATTCCCATCTCATCTTAACTCACACTCACTGCACAAGCTTTTTTGGAACGTAGAAGGGCAGAAAGGAAGGACTAAGGGACAAAAAAGATTTGTTGATGGTATTGTGCATACTTAAAAGACAATAATAATGTGTGTGGCTGTTTAGAGTTTAGTTTACATTGGTCTCAGCTTCAGATGAGAAGCTGGTATGGGAAATTACATAATTGAGTCATGATTTACCCTTTCTTTTTCCTAATGACTCCCCAGCATTACCATACCAACTACACTGGGAATCCTGGGATACTGCTACTTTGCCAAATGGCAGCTTTGGTTTTGAACTGGCCCTCATTAAGGTTCAGGATCAATTCAGTGATGGATTTCTTGCTGAGAGTTACAAAGGAGTAAACTTGGTTAAGTTTGTTCACAAGAGCTTATGACTGCTTTTATACTGTGGGGGGGGAAAAAACCCCAGACCACTGACTAACATAATAATCATGATGTTGAGTGTATATATTTTATGTTTTGGGACATGCAATATGTAAAACAGCCAGGAAAAAAAAAAAAAACAAAACCACAAAAGCTTGAAGGTGGTGCTGAGTTTTATCATTATTTCTGTATTATGTAATAATATTAGTGTGCTGCAGCGAACCTGGTTTATCACTGCGTATTTTCTTTATTTTCTTTCTTCAGTTTTATTTCATTTGTCTGGAAAAGAGGGTTATTGTTCCATAACAAGTAATGAGATTTGGCTGCTCACTCAGTTCAAGCTGTCTTTGGATTTGACTCTGAGAATGGCTGATCACAAGTACACATTTACAAGAATGAGCCTCTGTCGTATCACATTCAGTGATACATTCAGTGAAGTCACTGACGGAAGTGTTTAACTCCAGAAGCAAAAGATAAGCATCTAAGAAACAAAGATCAAGATGCATAGGAACAGAACATGAGTAACAGAAATATAAATCAGGGAAGTCTAATAGGAAAAAGTTGTTTGTTTACAAAGTATTTCTATGTGTTCTGTGGGAGGTTCAGTGATTCACGGACTTCCTCCTATCTGCGTAGTAAACTGTAACAGGTCAGGAAATCTTCCTCAGTGTTCCCAACACATTTCAAAAGTGAGGCTTGTCTCAAGCACAGCCTTGGTTGTACTTTGGTGGTGGGTGTGTGTATTTGCCCTTTTTGCTTAGTCAAAATTAAAAGCAAGCCATGCTATTGGTGATTTAAAGGTGAAAGGGTAAAAGTTTTAGAAGTTATCAACAGAGCCAGTTGTTTGTTGTCCTCATGAGAAGTATGATAGATGCATCTGCTTGTCCCCCATTTACCTTCTGATGTCTCCAGAAGAGCATCCTTTTCACTTCCCGAGAGGCGAGCCAATGTTTTGATATCCCTGACTGTGTAGTACTTCAGAGTGGAAGAAGTGATTTTAGCATCAAACTAATCTTCCCTATCATGCCCTCAGATTTACTGTTGCAAGAAGCTAAATTGTCAAGGTAACATAAGGAATTGATTCACTAATTTCCTGTGGTGAACTGTACAGTTGTGTCGTTTTGGTTTTGTTGGGTTTTTTTTCATGACAGCAACATCTTTTGATTTTTAGTGGCCCCTGCTGGCCACTTCATGGCAAAAGTTTTACTCATGAAAAATTCACATGTGTAGTGCTTCTGAAGTGTTTTAATTTCAGCAGCTGTGATCATACTCATGCATTAGATTTTATTTGTCTGATGTCAAACTGCACCTGTAGCTGTGAGCATAAGGCATTTTTCATTAACAGTAGTTTGTTTATCAAAATTTCTCAGGAGCCCTGAGATGCTGCGGTCGGAAGGTTCCTACTCTACAGGGGGAAGACATTCTTCCACAGACTCCAACAAAGCTTCAAGCGGAGATGTCTCCCCGTACGACAACAACTCCCCGGTACTGTCTGAGCGCCCGCTGATGGCAATGCATGAAGTTGCCCGCAGCCCAGATAAGCTGTACAAGGTACCTGAGCAGTACATGCTGGTTGGACATTTGCAGCCTAAGACAAAGGAGAATTCTTCTGCATCACAGGCCGGAAAAGGTAGAGTACATCCTGCTTGTGTTCCTCCTCCTCAGTGACTGATGGTGGTTTCTGAATTGAAAAGTTTCAATTTTCATCATCAAATACCAGGATTTGAGGAGCAATAGTGTAAATAAACTTATGAAAAATGGCTGACCAGCGTCCCTGTTTTGTGTTGAGCCTGAAGGGTCTGTGCTCAGTCCTCCTCCTTAGCTCTGCCAGCTGTCAGGGATGCTCTTGATATGGCATTTCTCAAAACTTGAACCTATTTAGGAAAATAGAGCTATGTGTCTCTTGCTTTTCAGCCTGTCTGTGACAGCATGGCGAAGACTGATTTCTTAGTCCTGCTCCATAGGACTGTAATACCTGCAAGATTATGGTCCTGACTTTGGAAAAATGTGAGGCTTTAAGATGCAAAGCTACAAATTTTCTACAGTTGAAAAGAATGACCTCAACACCCTCCCACTGGAGAACACAGCTGAGCTGTACAGCTTTACATCTGCCACCAATTACATACCTGGCCGTACCAGTGCAGGGATCTATAATTTCCATAGCTACCTAGGGAGTGCACACCTGAATGATTTCTTCTATAAAGAACTGTGGTTTAAACTGATAGCTCATCAGCACTTCATTTTAAAAATAGTGAAAAAAAACCCCATCCCAACCTTATATTCTTGAAACGCATATTTAGTGAGACAAACTTTAAGAACTTAATGCGTGGGGATGAAGTTAACTGTTTGATGGTATTTTTAAAACCGTTTCATTTCAGAGGTACTGGTTAGGCACTTAATTCCCTTTGAAATTAATAGGATTTAGACTATTATCTCAACTATATGCTTTATAAATGCCAATGGGCATTTAACTTCTGTATTCAGTGTCTAAATCTCTGAATAGGCTTCAAAATTTGGTCAGACTTCTATTATGAACAGGAAATTACATTAAGTTTTATCATACTAAACCATCCTAAACCATCTTATGGACTTTAATATGCATCACAGTGATACTGGACCATGACAAATTATGAAATTCCTTTACTGCCAGGTGGAATCAAAAAAAGACATGAAACAGTTATAATCCAGCTGAGATGTGCGCATTTCATTAGATCCCTATTCTGTGACTTCACTTCTGTATAAGACCTGCAGCATCGCTTGGATTGGTAGAGCATGCCTTACAGTGACCCGAGTCTACCTAAGGGAGCTTTGCCATTTGGTCAACCTTCAGTTGCCCAAATCCTTCCGTTCTTGTGCAAATTCTCCCAACTGACTTCAGTAGTGCAGAGCACTTAAAGGAAATTCCACATTCCCTGCAGACTCAGGTGTTCTACCCATCCAGAGCTTACTGAATCCGTCACAGGATCCGAGCCTGAAACAGCAAGTAACTGTGAACAAATAGGTTTGAGGTGTTCATGTTAGGTGCTAGTAAGTCAGATGCTAGTGTATGTTAACAACTCTGATACCTTACGTAGGGTTTTACCATTCTGTTTGTATGTTTCTAAATAATGGCTTTAAGAGACTCATAATTTTCTTCCTGCTCTTACTGCTATTTAGATGTTTCTGAAGATCATTTTGATATCTGGGGTACCTGGCATTCAACGCTGAAAAGTGGCTGCAAAGATTCAGCAATGACAGGTCAGTTATTTCTCAAGTTTTAAACCCAAATCTAGCAAAGACATAAACAATTCTTTGGTTTTGAGAAATCACAGTGAAAACAGTAGGAAAATTCACATTGTCCAGAGTTGGACTTTTAAAAGAAAAGTGACTAGCCCTAACCATTCTGTGATTCTACGGTTATGCAAATGTGGCAACATTTCAAACTGTCACAATTTAATTTAAAAAAGTAGGTTTAAAATTACTTTTAAAATAGTTTTATATTTTTCTAGGAGTTATTGGAAGGGGATTTGAGGGTGGCTGCTGCAGTGGCACAAGCACAGGCTGTGAGGTTGTCAGTCCTGGGTGCTGACCCTGCCACTGGCCAACATGGTCCTGGCAAGTCCCTGACTCATTCTGCCTTTGTTTTTCTCCCATCTTCATCTACCTCCCAGAGAAACTAGGAGACTAAAACACACCCCTACTTTTCAAGCATTTGAAAGACATTAAGTGCTGCAAGGCTTTATGTCAGTGCAAAGTATTAGTCACTAGGTAATATATTAGGTATGGTTTAGATAGATATAGGGCTGCTGCTCTGTATCCCCAGGGTTGGCCAGTGGTGAGGCTGATACACCTTCAGTCACATAACCTAATGATAAAAGTCCCCATCCCTTTTCTACAGTGTGATGCAGGGCAAAAGCACTAACTTATTAAATGCCACGTAAATGATTACACAGTCTGATATTGTCTTTCTGATTCTGGTCCCCAGGTTCTTATGGAAACATCTATGAAAGCAGCTTGTTGCGACCCGGACAGTGCTCTCTTTCTTATGGGAACCTAGCCGCGTGTTCTCCTCGGTGGCAGGGTAGCTCCTCTGAATTGGACACCAGCAGGCAGGTCATGCGAAGGAGCCAGACAACTGCAGCCATTCCTGAGTGTCAGCTTCATCCCACGGTGTCTCGGGTGTGCAGTAATCCACAAATCGAAGTCGGCAGTAGGAGTTCAGACCTGTCGCATTCGAAGTCGGAACAGCACTTGACTTTAAGCAGCGTGGAGGACCTCACTGAGCGTGACTCAAATGTGGTTTGTTCACAAAGCACAGCCAAGCCCTCCTACAGAAAAGAGCGGCCACCACCCCCTTACCCAGGTGCAGCAAAACCAAGCTCCGTGTTCTCACAGCGATCAAGCGTTTCTTCAACATTGCACAATTTGTGGAGACTTCAACGCCAAGAAAAAAGTTCAGGGACAAGAGCGGCTGGAGGACCACCAGCCAAAGCTCCTGACCAGGTCACCTCCAGGCAGGAGCGGCCGGCCCCACACACCCAAACGGGTCACATCTATTCCACAGCACATCACAGTCAGAACAGTAAAAATGCGTCAGAGGCGGACTGGCACGATTGGCAAAAGGAAAGGTGGCAAATTTGGGAGCTATTATCAGCCGATAACCCTGATGCCCTGCCAGAAACTCTTGTATGATCAGACTCTGCAGAACTGTCCCAGTACCCGGATCCCCCAGTCTCATAGGAAAACAACAGTGACATTGGAAAATGGGGAGGGCTTCTTTGTTTTATACCAACTGAATTGCATATACTTTTTTTAAACTTTGTTCACTTTATTTTCTTAACAGCACTGTCAAGCAGTCCATTTACAAATGCAGTATGTTCCTGTTTTTCAGCAAGCTTTTGAGATAAAACCATGAAAAGATGAAAATTTTAGTCCAATAACTCTGCTGTGTATAAGATAAAACCGTTGCTTTGATGTTGCTAAAATGTATTTATATATCTGCAGTTCTGATGATTGTATATTCTGTAATGGGTATTGTATGATAATCATGTATTATGTTTTCATATACAGATGTCAATCAGTCATGACTGCTTTTTTTAAAAAGTCACTGCACTTACATTACCGTGATATGCATTGGAATTCTATAGAAAGTGCACAAGCTGGTTTCTGTGCTTATATAAAAAAAAACCTGTTAAAGGGAGAAGTTGTCCTCCTTTTCACTGCCTATTGAAAAACACTAAAATAGAGTGGAACATGAAAAGCCATATATTTTATAAGGGTAGTAGTGAGCTTAGAGGGAAAAATACCAAATATTTTTTTTCTTATATTTGCAAACAAAATTAAAATTTGATACAAGATTGTAAAAATGTGTTGGGTTTTTTTATTTTCAGATTCTGATAGGAAGCAGCTCAGAGAATCAACTAAGAGCAAGGCCGTGCCTAAACCAACTAAGGATGTAGTGCGAAGGTCTGCCCTTCCATTCTAGAGGAAAACCAATGTTATGTATACAGGATATAATATATATATTTATAAATGTATGATTTTATGTATTGTTCTACAACAATAAACTGGAATCCAAATTTTAGAAAACCAAACCAAATAAATTGAGGCATGGAACAACTGAGGAAGAATATGGCTTTTCCTTTGCAATAGCAAAGCTTCAGCACTGAGAAAGAGAAAAAAAAGAAAGACCAATAAAAGGGAGTCACACAGAGTTTCAGAAAATAACGTGACGTTTGGAGAAGTTCACAGCTGCATTTCAATAAATATTGTGCCAAATTCTGGGTCAACAGTACTTCCTCGGTAATTGTATGTTGCATTGTTAAATGTTGCCGTTTCATACACGCTCTGGTGGTTTTAAATTGCAAAATTGTTTGTGGCCAGCAGGTGGCAATGTACTTCAGTATTTCCAGAGAAAAATCTTTTTATCACTTGATAAGGGAAAGTGTATCATAGCAAAGTAATTTTATAAAACGTATTAGTCTTAATTTTAATGAAGTTGAAGACTTATTCAGCGATGTTGTCTTTAAGTTCTATCTTGTGCCAAACTGATGGAATAAAATGTTAAGCAAAATAATGAGCATAATTTTTGCTCCTCTTTTTTGAAGTAAGGTTTATGTAAAAATTGATGCGGTTTTATTACATTCTTGAGTATCTCTGTCAAAACCAGCCAAAACGCTTAGGAGCTTAAGAACCACTTTTAAATACAACTTAAATATATAAGATCAGAGGTTTTACTTGAGTCTTAGGCTTAAAATCCATCATATAAAGAATCTGCCCAGCATATCTCCATTTCCAAGGAAAGGTGTAAGAGAAAAACACCAACCCAAGTAGAAAGGGGCAGGGTTTGGCCTTTGACTGTTGTAGTATTGTCAGGCCAGGCAGCAATTCTTATGAATACTGCACCAGAATAAATCTCAGTTCTCTTCTGGTGCTTGCAAGGCTTTCCCACATATTATCTTTATATGAAAAATGGTAGGAAAAGGTTCTTGCATGTTGCAGCAGCTCTGTGTCAATTTATTACCAAAAAAAAAAAAAGCCCACCAAAAACCTACTCTACCCCAAATTAAGAAAATAGTGGAATATAAGGACAGAACTAAGCTCTCAAAAAAGATCTTCACTCTTGTCTCAATATTGTCCCACGCTTGATATGGAATTGCTGCAGGGAATTAAATCTGCGTAATAGTTCTCAAAACCAGGCATAGTGTAAATCCCATGGCAGAAGATACTTCGTTCACTAGATGTCCGTCTCTGCATTGTAAGTCCCTTTCTAAATACAGAAGCACCTGCGTGCTTTCAACTTTTTGAGTGAAAGATCTCTAATGGTTATTCAGCCTCATAAAGAGCTTGCTTTTTGCCAGTATCTTTCTCTGTATATCTGTGTATATGTGTGTATATTACCATCTATAGAGAATTTATGTGAAAACAGAGAACAAAACCCAAGACCACTGCTGGAGGACAACTGTGTCTGCACAGGTTTCAATATACAGTTGCTTGGAAGAAAAGAGATATAGAATAAATTCCGATGAATTAAAGTAACACTTGGCAAGACTACATCATTTCTGTCTGTTCTTTTCATTTGAACAGGACAGAGAAAAATTATCATGAGCAGGTTAAGGATGATGTAATCCTTAGTTGTACCTCTTTCCAGGCTGAGGTGAGTGACAGTTTCTTTTGATGTCTTTTTCATATTTCACAAGACATGTAGCTGTGAAAGCTTGTTTCTGGTTTTATTTTAGCTGTTAGATCTGTGTGGATTATTCAATTTTAGATCTCTGTGATGTTTTTCTTCCTATGACACATGCTGTTGTACAGCCATAATATTCCTCTTACAGGGAAAGTCCACAGCATGGGGATATCAAAGCTTTTTCTCTGACTCTTTCCCCTTGGAACAGGTTTCCTGTCATAGCCAAAGGGTCATGGGCTTCTGCTTCAGTGAGGAGCTCCTCATGGTGGAGAAAGTCTCCTCCGGAGGTCTCGAGGCCTCAGGACAAACTCATGCAGTTCAGTTCCCTCACATCACTTCTTATCGCACCAGGCTGGTTCATTCCTAGGATTAAAAAAAACCATCTTTCCCCTGAGGGTCTTCATTACCTTCTCTCAAGGGTGTCTTCCAGCTGGGAGAAAGGGTGTGCTGCACTCACAGGTGGGCCCAGGAGAGAGCAGATGTGGGTGTCCCAAGGACAGGGTGCTGCAGGGAGCAGCTCTTCTCTTTTCTGTTGCAGAAATGAGAAAATTAGAGGAATTGGTGCAGCTTTAGATACAAGCCAAACGTGGTAGGGGACCTCTGAGCCAAGGGGAAAAATGAAAAGCTCAGACCTGTAAATATTACTTTAAAAATTACTGTTGCTGCTGTTATTTACAACAAGACATGGTTACGCAACTGACTCACCCATTTGAAGACCATGCTCCGCCGCTGAGGGGTAAGTCACACCTTCTCCCTCTTCCTCAGACTCCTACTCCCTCCCTTAACCAGCTCTTAGAGTTGTGGGAGCAATCCTGGGGCTTGTTGCTCTGGCTGAAACATGCCCTGTACAAGGAACATATAATTTGGGTAGCTCAGGGGCTTTCACAAGTGCTACGCGTGGGAGGAGAAGGGACAGGGTCACAGGTAGCAGAAAGGAGGAGGTTGGGACTGGCCACCCATCTGGCAGCAGCCTCCGTTTAGCCCTGTTCAATCTACTTACACAACCACAGGGCCTGCTGCTTCAGTGTGTAGGCAAAAGCCAGGCCAAGCACTTGAGAGTGGCTCTGTGTTACAAGCCTAAACCAATTCAACCGCTAGCTTGGGTGCTTGGAACCTCTCAAGTGGCCTGCTGTCTACATCGGAAACCTAGGCTGCTACCATGGCATAGATTAATGCTTTGGAGAACTTCTCTGCTGTTGAAATGGTGTGGTTCAGTGGGCTGGAATTTGTGGTTGTATGGTCTGGGGAGTATTTTGTAACTGGTTGAAGTAAAAAAACCTCAATTCCAGCCTTCCTGGAGCACCATCTTGTTCTGTGGTGCTCATCTGGCAGAGGGTCAAGGAATTCTGTCTCCTCTGGTAAACACACGGGATGTCTGAGCCTCACTTTGCTCCCTCTCTCTGCCTGTCTCTTTCCTTTCTCTTTGCATTCATATCAAAAAAAAAAAAAAAAAAAAAAAAAAAAGAGAGAAGAGTAGCTCCATTGTGTGATGCTGTAACCTCACAGAACCGCAAAGTGGTGGAAATGGTTCTCAGTCGCATTAAGGAGTATCTTGACATCAGTAAGCGCTTTTACAATGTTGCTGAGAATAGCGAACTACTGCTGTGGTTCAGTTGCTTTAGGGGAAGGCATCTAGGCATCCAGACAGTGCTGCAGAGACTGCAGAGCTATTTAAGGCATGTAGATGCCCAGAGTGCTGGGTCATAAAATGCACTGTCTCTGAGAATAGCATTCATCTAATTTTCCTGAAGTTTAAAGCATCTCCAAGGGTGGTATCTATATCTGGAAAAGTCCCTCACGACTTCCCTTTTTATTCAGTGCAGAGAGACAGGTATTTCTGTGCTACCATCCATACAGCCTCCTGAGTTTGTCTTTGAAGGATGGTCCCCTTTGAAGGGCTAGACACTAGAAAAGCCCCTTCCTTTCCACTGCCTGTACAAGGGAAGCCTAAATAAGTTGCCCAAATACAGATCTATCTAGAATAGCCTTCCAAGTTTGGTTGAACAAATCCCATCCTAAAGGTTTGATATAACACAAAATGGATGGCAATCCCTGCAACACTAAGAAGGAGCATTTAATAGCTTCATTGTCTAACACTAACAAATGATTACAGCCAGGAAAAAGGAAAGCAAGATGTTCAGCACACCTTCCATCTGGGAAAAGCAAAACTTATCCAGAGTCCTCTGTTGTGCTATTCTCTGGGCTGTTGGGTGAACCTGGGGCTGGCAGAGACAATGCCGCTCCTGGAGGCCTGAGGAGGTGGACAGCAGAAGGAGATGGCATGCTCAGCTCTGCTGGGTGTTGTAAGAAATCCAGGCCTTCTGAAAAGTGACGGAGAGACACTGCCCAGTCTGGAATCGCACTCTTTGTTGTTGTTTTGAGCTTTTTTATTGTTGTTGGGGTTTTTTTTAATTGGGATTTGTTTAATGACTGAAAACTCTGGTTTCAGCTGATCTAAAAGTGTTCATGAACAGGACCGGGATTTAATTAATTTCTTGCAGTGAATTAAAAGATGAATACGGGATTTATGAAAGCAACCCCATTTGAGCATTTTAGAAATGTAAGGGAAAGGGAGGTTCTGCTGAATCCCAAGCAGCACTAGCAAATGAAGACAGGCAGATAAAATCTTCCTCGTGAAAGACAAGGGTTAATCCTCTTTCCTTTGTTGCTGAGTAAGCAAGTGTCTTTGCCACTGGAGTTTTAGGGTCACAGAGGGAGGGAGGGAAGAGGAGAGCTGTCTTTATCCACTTCTCTCCAGAACTGTGTTTGGTAGGGGGTGAAAAAGCATGTTAGAGCAGGAGAGAGCAGAGTCTCCAGCTGGGTGGTTGCCGGACTCTCTGGCTGAGGACTTGAGCCCAGACTCTGGACGCTCTTCTAATGATTATTTAAACATTCAAATAAAACAGAACAACTTTTTAACAATGCCTCTGTTAAACAAAGGAGACATGAGGGGATGCCTCAGATCACCATTTCCTTTTGCTGGGCTTGCTCTATTCCATTTCCCTATATCCCGTTCCAACCATAGCTATGAGCTCTAATAATAAAATAAAATAGATTTAAAAGGGCCTGGAAAACAAAAGCATTTGCTTCGAAATCTGGGGTGGAAAAAAAAAATCAGATCTGGGAAAAAGATCAGAAAAAAATCTAACCTCATCCTACTAAACGACGAGCAGCCTCTTCCTCCTCCGTGTGCATGTGTGCTGGGGGGGCTGAATGCTGCTCACCAGAAGGGAGCGAGTCTGTATAGTGGCTTCATCAGCCATGTGAAGGTGTTCATCATGAGCGAGTCTGTACAGGGTGTTCATCAGCCATGGGGCTTCACGCTCAGGTGCCAGGAGGACAGAAGGGTGAGCGTGGATGTGCACAGGGCCACCCAGGCACTGGGCAAGGCACCATGACCAGTCCCAGCTGCCTGTGCCTGGCAGGTGAAGCCCTCCTTGCTGTCAGGGCATGGGAACATCTCCACTGCTCAGGCCAGATGGGACCCTGCAGAGCTGAACCACCTCTGCTCAGACCAAGTGGCTCATAGGCACAGAAATCACAACTGCTATTCAGTAATCACTGACAGACTGTTCCCTGCTCAGGTGCTTTGCCTCCCTGGCCAGGAAGGAAGATTTCTTACTGCATCATCTTAATAAAATTCCAAATTTGGTCTGCTTTGCAAAAGGGCTACCAAAAACTCAGAGCTTCCTTTAGAATTGAAAAACTCTGCAGTCAAGAAAAGATCCCCTGAGCCCTGGTTACTCTTTTCAGCCTCACAGAGGTAAGTGTCCATCCAAAAAGAAAGAGTGAAAGAGAGAAAAAGAGACAAAAAAAAGAAAAGAAAGAGAGGGAGGGAGGGAGGGAGGCAGGAAGGAAGGAAGGAAGGAAGGAAGGAAGGAAGGAAGGAAGGAAGGAGAAAAAAAAAGAAAGGAAAGAAAAAAGTTTGGACTGAAAAGCACTTTATTATGCAGAAAATAACAAATGTGTGCAGTAGCCTGCCAAGTAGGGTTACTGAAGTAAAAACACACTGTTCACTTGAGGACAAGAATCATATGATCACTTTGGGAGATTGAGTGTTGAATATGGAAGCGTTATCTGGCTTTTCTCCTAAAAAAAGGTTTAAAAGGGTGAGATGCTGAACAAACTCTTCCTTACACCCGCAGGCTATTTCTGTAGCTCCCAGTAGCCAGCTAAATGTTACCAACTATGCTTTTGCCCAGGGTGGTATCGACATCATGTAGCTGTGGCCTGATTTCTGATAGCAGGGAGAGATGGAGCTCCAAAAGAGATCAGAGCTGTAAGGAGAATCTTCTAAAATCCTCCTAAAAAGCCCATAAAGGCCCAGCTCCTGTGTTATCAGCTACTTGTAGTCTGTGGAAAAAAGCAGTGAGGTTATAAAAAAAAAAAAACAAACCCAAAGAAGAGCTCTGGAGTAGCATCCCTGTCCCACTGGGGCTATCAGTGGGCGAAGGTTGGTTTAGAAGAACCTATTGCTGCTGACTTTGTGGGCTGACAGCGATAAATGATTATTAGTAACTGGGCACAAGCACGACTTCCCTGTAAAAGGAACAATGCCCCTAACATAAAAATTAAGAAAGAAAGAAGGAGAGAGAAAGTTTGCAACAGAGAACAAGTGCTGTTTTCCCAAGATTACCACTGACAGACCAGTTGCTAAACCTTCAGGCTATCCCATCCTTGATGAGCCAAGATTTGCAGCTAGAAGCATCCAGGATTTGCGTGTGTGATGGAGTACAGTGGGATCTGGGAGCAGAGCACTAGAGTGAACCCAGGTGGGGTGGTGAGGCCCTGCTAACTGGTGGTCTTGTCTCTTTATGACACTACAAGTAATTTTGCCTTATTCATGGTGCTGGTGAGAGTGTCTGTGAGCTTTGAGTTTTGCTGCAATGGTATTGCTACACAAGTGCTGGGACAGTCATACTGCCTTTTGTTCTGCTTTTCTTCTGGCCTTATGTCTCCTGCATTCTTTCCAATGCTGTAGCCAGGACTGAAGAAGTGATCTTCAATATACCTTCCCTCCCAGTATTTCCCTGTCCTCTGTTGATTTGAACAATACTCCTGGGATACACTAGAGGTATTTAAGCTCAGGGTGTCTACCACATAGTTCTCCCATTCCCCTGCTTAATAAAGGGGACCAAGGGCAGTGCAGCAGCTGCACATCATTCATCAATGAACTACATGCAGCTTTCAGGTCCTGCCTTCCTCAGTTCTCTCCCATTGTCTTTTATCCATTCACCTGAGCAGGGGATGCTCAGGCTGGATTATGCAGTGGGAGGCCTGTGCAGTTTATATCTGCCCAGAGAGTTATGGAGCAGGGTTTCTGAGGCTGCAAGGCTATGCTGTTGGTAATAGTTTTTCTCTAGCTGCAGTGGTTGGCTAAGGAGCTAAACCTGTTAGAGTCAGTGTCTGCATCTGCTTGGGGCTTAGAGGTTGGGGCAGCAGCAGTCCTATGCTGCCTGGAGCCTGGCTGCTGGACTGATTTCTGCAGGGAGGGGATGTGTGCACATCTGTCCCCCAGGCCATGACAGCTGAGGTTAACTGGGAAGCTAGTGCTGTTCCCCAAGGAGATGGTGCTGCCCAATACTCAGCATCTTCACTGAGCCCTCTGTGCCCTGGGACAGTTGCTCAGTGCTGGAGATTAGGTTGCCTGAGCTGTTTTGGCTTGTGAAACACTGAAACACCAAAGCCCAAAAGGTTAGGATGTGTGGGCATGGCTCACAGTGATTTAAGGCACAGGGAGCTTGAAGCTTGAGGTTCCAACAACAAAATTTGTGCTTGGAGTAATAGGAAGCATCAGGCTCTGGAGCTGATCACTGGACACCTTCAGACTCACCTTCGCACACCAAACAAGGGTCTCCCCTGAAAGACAGACAAGGTGAGTCTTGGGAAGACAGCACTGTTGCCCCTAGAAAATAAACCCTTGCTAGAGGGTAGCTGAAGGTTCTGTTTCACTCTTATTGCAGGAATAATGGGAAAGTGCCATGAAGACAATGGGAAGAGGCTGAAAACGAAGGATTCCAGAAAAATACTTGTGTTTGTAAGTGAAATTCCTCGCTCCTGCTACTTCCCATGAGGAGACACCCAATTGTCACTGCAGGTAAGCCCCAAGCAACAGTTACTCCCATGTCATGCTGGGATGGGGCAAGGCAGCGCTCAGCTCCTTTGCCTGAGGTGTGTGTTGTATATGTGGTTGTTGTAGGGGTTTTGGTTTTATGTAATTTTTCTCTGCTCTGCCTCTCGGACCCACTGATCTTCATATGCACGTGGATCATTGGATCTGCCATGAGTATGAAAGAGAGAACAGAAGTTTGTACACCCCTGTGAGGAGAGCTGTTCAGCAGCTTTTTGTTTTAATACTCATACTAGTCTCAGGCAATTTTCCACTCCACATTTTAGTGAATGAGAAAGGAAAACATGTAGTTGTCTTATCCTCTGATAGCAAGGGATTAGCTTAAGCACATGGATAAAGAACATCAGGGATGCAGATGGCAACGGAAGAACAAAAGTAACCAGAAGAGATTGGGAAGACAGAAAGCACCACTGTTCCTTTTCATAGAAAATAATAATAATTAAAAAATATTATATGACCATTCTTCCTTCAAACAAGTAAGTAATACCCAGCGTCAAGTGTGACCAGTCCACACCCAGTGGGCTGGGACAGAACTGAGTGCAGTATAAGACAAGGAAAGAAATTTGGGCACCAAAGACTATAAAGCCGTGTTATTAATTTAGCACAGCTTTGCAATCAGAGGTTTGTTTTCTACGCTGTGCTGTACCGAAGCTCATTTTGTAATTGTGAAATGTAGATGACTTCTCCCTGGTTGCAGAGTGTCACAACACACACATTAAACCACTGTGATCCTCTCAAAGCTAAGAGGAGCTAGATAAGATCAGAGTTTTCAGGACATGAGTTGTATTTACAGCTTAATAGTGCGTTCCACCTCCCCCCCCTTTTTTTTTCTTTTATTTTTTAAAAATACTTAGTGTTACTATTAACTTGTTTAGGCACAGCAAGGAGGGCATTTCTCTGCAATGCTGGATATTAGAAAAGGGTAACAGAGTCTATCACGGGGCTTCAAAGCCTTCAAAGCAGCGAACACCTCTCAATCTTTCATAGCATAAGGAGCACACCTAACTTACAAGCTGATGGCAGCTGTCAATGTCAGCCACGCACAGCTGTGTGTGGCTGCAGGAGTGATACTGACCCTCCTGCAGGGTCCTGGGGCTCCATGCTGTCTCCATGCCCTGGGTCTCCATCTCTCCATGCTCTAGTACCCTCTACAAAACATCCCTCACCAAGTTTTGCACAGGACAAGACAGTAGGAGAAAGTGGGTGGGCAGGGTGCGAGCCCCAGGAGTTTTCCATCCACAGCCCAGTGCTAGGTGGGATCTCAGGATGGCCATGCACACAGCTCTCACTGCCAATCCACAAGCTTCACTGTGTAACCATGTCAGATACGGTGGTTGGAGGAGTCTTTGTAGAGCAGAGATTATACCATAAGGATTAGCATTGTATACCCAGAACTTTTTACACTTGTTTCCAATCACCCAGCAAGAGATGTTGTTTATTTGGCAGGCACATGCAAACACGCTAGCAGGGCAACTGAAGCAGACCTTTCCACTTAGAAAGTTTCTGCTCACTGCACCACTTTGTTAATGTAAATCCGTTATAATTGGATCAACAAGAGCCACACTGAATGCCTTGATTCTTCCACCCAGCAAACAGGCTGCTGGGCTGAGTTCTTCATGGCCAAAACCCAAGCCCTACCAACCTTGTCCCATTTGAAATAGATATTCAGTGAGGGGGGAGACAGGGAGAAAAGACTTCTCTTAAATATATCCATATGAGCTTTGCCTTTCAGCTTTTTAGTTTTATTCAGTAAACTAAGACACAGTCATGTAGCTAGGCCAGCTGAAAACTCAAGTATCTGTTGCATGTCGGAGCTTGTGGACATTTTCTTTAAAGTATGATAGTTTTGGGCCACGTTCCCACAAAGGGATTAACCAGAGAAAGAGTCTTATTGCCCAGCTCTCTCTACGAGTCTGGGTGCTAAGCCGTCTTTCATGTTTTCTGAGCGTTTCTGAGCACTATACTGTTGTAGATACCCCAGGACAGACATAAAACTAGCTTTGTTTGTGGGACCTTTTCTAAGGGTGTTAAGTTCTGCTTCAGTTTTTCTGCTTGTTGTTGTCACATGTTTAACACCAGGGCACACTGAAGTGAGCATTGAATGATTGGGCTGCCAAAGAAAGTCCATTTAGAGAGTTATGTTAACAGGATGGCATTGCAAACCAGATCAGATTCACCTTATATTGACCCTTTAATTTGACTGAATGCAATATTTGGAGAACTGAAATTGCAGCTGTCAGAAGAACAGATGTAAAGCAACTGTGTGAGCTGTGAGAGAAACACTACCAATATCTTTGTATGCTCTTCAGGTAATATCTGAAGCACTTGGTGGCTTTATAAGTACAACGTTCCAAGAAGCACCCTCATGGCTCACACCTAAGGTAAACTGCACCCATTAAATAACTTTATTTTAAGCATCAGTTCCTCGAGTTTATAGATGGCATGTAAGAATATTGCATGTATTATTACAAGGCAAAGCCTTGCACAGCCCCAGGTGTGGCTGAGATCCTTTCCCTGTGATGGAAAACATCAACAGGGGAAAAGCAGCACTGGAGCCCTCCTTTCACCTCTTCTTTCATTCCAAGCACAAGGTGAATCCCTTCTTAATGCCTGTTCTCAGAGGCAGGGGCAATCCTAAAAAATTTCTCAGTATTCACTTTAGTATTGCATATTAGGTGCTCAATGGAGTGAATGACTTAGGCTCAGATGAAGTCCCTGTGGTGTGATGAAGTAATTTAGAAAGGTCTTCTTACGATGTACTGTGGAGTTCCATGAAGCATGAAACAAAAGTTCACATAATCTACTTTTGGAATTATTATTAACTGTCATCACTGCACTAGGTACCCAAAATGCTCTGGTTTTACCTTATTTTTCTCACAAGACAAACTTTTTTATAAATAAAATCCCCAGCTTTGGTAGCACCCCAGTTCTGCTGCTATCCCTAAGTGCAGCATGATGCTTTGGGCATTACCTGGGTAGCTCCGTTGCACACTGCCAACTTGTCTCATGGTCTGTGGAGGCCACCGCATCTGGAGCACATCCATGCAGTTCCCACAGTCTCTCATTTGGGAAGGCTCTGGCTGGAAAGGGCGACTTGGTTGCTATTCTTCATTAGTGCTTCCTGAGACCTCCACTACTATGGGAAATGAGCATGATGGGAGTATTTGTGGCACAGCAGAAGGTTCAGCTGCAGCCTTGCACAAGTGATCCCATCACCTTCTGTCTCAGCCAAATAGGATATTGCCTTGTCTGTTTTGCAATGTAAAACATCAAGATGAATATTCCGAAGCAGCCCATTGCTATGTCAGGAAGATCTAGTATTTTAAAACTGAGAAAGTTGGGGCTGTTCAGCCTGGAGAAGAGAAGGCTGCGTGGAGACCTCATAGCAGACTTCCAGTATCTGAACGGGGCATATAGGGATGCTGAGGAGGGACCCTTCTTTAGGGACTGTAGTGATAGGACAAGGGGTAACGGGTTAAAACTTAAACAGGGGAAGTTCAGGTTAGATATAAGGAAGAAATTCTTTACTGTGAGGGTGGTGAGGCTCTGGAATGGGTTGCCCAGGGAAGTTGTGAATGCTCCATTCCTGGCGGTGTTCAAGACCAAGTTGGACAGAGCCTTGGGTGACATGGTTTAGTGTGAGGTGTCCCTGCCCATGGCAGGGGGGTTGGAACTAGGTAACCTTAAGGTCCTTTCCAACCCTAACTATTCTATGGTTCTATGATTCTATGATGTTCTATGGCTTTCAGTCAGGCTGTAATTTCATTCAGGTTTTGTGTTAGCCAGCAAAACCACATCAAAAAGAATGAAGCCTTGAAGGCTTTTGAGTGGTCTGTTGGTACTGCTTAGAGAGAATTCAGCAGAACATGCAAATATTAATCACAGCTAGGTTTCAGCTGGGATAAAAGAAGGAAAAGAGATTGCCAGTAAGCAGCTCAAATCCTGGCAATTTTAGGGGGAGCTCCCAGGCAATGTTAGGTTTTCTGAGCATACAGAGGGATGAACAAATCTAAGCAGTTCTTCAGTAACACTTGAGGTCTGGCTAGGCAAGGCATGGCCTCTGCTGCTTCATCTGTGCCTTGGATGCAAAGAGTTGTGCAAGCAGGAATTTCAGGACTTCTCCTACAGGAGAGTCATTAGTTGTCATGTACATGTGAAGGACTCTATCTAGAGTGGTTGCGATCTGTGCAGACACAACTGCTGTGGGGCTGAGATGGTTACATGACAGATGCAGTCATACTTTTCTGGTTTTGCTGTGATGAAAAGGGAGAATTGAATTGATAAGGAGTACAGTGTGACCTTGAGGGACTGCTGGTAAGAAATGAGGCTGGAGAGTGCCTTGGTTCACCATGTAAACTCAAGCTTCACCTTACGTGTCTGGATTTACAAAGTGCTATGCCTGAAGCATAATTCATAACTTCAGGACCCTCACTTTGTGCAGAACTGTGAGGGGAGAGTGTGGCCTTGGTCATTCTTGGCTGGTGCTTGGGATTTAGCAAACTAAACTTCATCTCTCACAGGCTGACTGCAACTTAAGTGCTAAAATACTACAAGCAGTATGACAGACCAGTGTGTAACTGGGTGAATAATGCACTGTCCATCCAGGAGGAGCTATGCTGTGTGAGAATAGAGGGGAGAGAGGAGGTCAGTACCAAGGGACCTCCATCTCATCCAAGCCCATGCTCAAAGCAGGGCCAGATTCACAGTTTGATCAGCTTGCTCAGGGCTATGTCCCATCTGTTTCTGAGACAGGGATTTCAAAACTTCTCTGGACAACATGTTCCAGTGCTTGACCACTGTCACAGTGGAAAAGTTTGTTCATTTTTTTCTTTTATCTTGTCAGGATTTCCTTTACTACAGCTCGTGACCATTTGTATCCTGTTGCTGTGCATCTATGAGAAGAATCAAGCTCTGTGTGATCATCCATACCCCCGCACTGCCAAGCAATATAAGGGAATTGCAGCTGAGCAGTCACCCCCTCCAAAAATGAAGGTAGGTGCAAGTCACAGAAATTCTATGTTATGAGCCATTGCTGCTTGTTCAGGCCTTGTGACTGTGTGATCAAAAATGACCACTCCTCCTTCTGCTTGTAGATGCTCAGAACCAATACTCATACTGCACTGAATGTGTATATATATATATGTATTTTTTCTCTCCAGTAATTGCCTGTATCTTGTGACCCTCTAGCACTCCAAGCACTGTCTGAGGTGATCACCACAAACTGTAGTTATGGGACACTAAGAACACAAAAAAAAAAGAATTCCATGATCAGCTGTGTCCTGATCTTTCTTCAGGTCTTTGTTTATCCAAACTTTTTCAACATAACACTTTACCGGTAGTTCTCCCTAAGAAGCTGGTTTTTAAATGGGGTTTATAGGGCTCATAAAGCAGGAGGTGATTCTAGGAGACCTCATTAGGGATACTTAGGATGTTTCCAGATTATGAAATGGAGAACTGGGAAAAGACTCACAAGCTAAATGGTTTATTTGTAGATCTACAAGACAGAGCATAGTTTTGTGTGGAAATACTAGATCAGGAACAGCTGTTAACAATTCTGGCATATTGTCAGGGACAACGTAAGAAGCTTTGCTTCTTTAATCAGATGATTAAAATCTACTGTGCTCATAAAGTGCTGTGATGGGGTAGCTATATTGCTTCTAGTTCAACAGCCAACTACAGTACTTTGGAGATTTTTGCACTGAATCCCCTTTTGTGCCATGAGCATACCTATGCTTTACCTGCCTGGAAAAATTACCATTTTATTTTCTTTCAAAGCCCATCTCTATCAAGGGAATCTTTGTTTGCCCTCTTCCATCCTGTGAACTTTTTCTCTCTAAAATGTCTCTAGGACTCCCACCCAGAAACTGGGTATCAGTGCTTAACATCATGCAGCAGCTGAAGGCCTCCTGTATTGTGTTGTCTGGCTTCACCAGGCATGGCTTAAGGATAATCCAGTGACTGCTTGCTGCCCTGACTGACGGTGGGACATGTGTCCATGACAGGGAGTCTCAGCAGTATCCATTGAGGTAGCCAGACACAGGAGTGATACCCAAAACATTTAATTGTGGAAGTCCAGTCCTTCCAGAAGACCACTCATTTCCACACTAAGTTGCAGAGGAAGCTGCTTGGCAAGTGGTGATTCATTTGCTCTCATCCTATTGTGTTCCTGAACTACTCCTCTTGGGACTGGAGTGATAGGCAATTGCTTCCATCCCTGCGACCCCATCACATTGTACCAAGGACATTTGCTGCAGTCTTTGTCTAGCATTTCCATCCATCTGTTCTTCTCACAAAACTGTTTCTGAATAATTTCTTCATTCTCTGCTCTCTGTGTTCCATACATATTTGTTTTCCTGTTGTGTCCTCTTGTACACTTCATGCTTTCCACAACTCTCTACATTTCTTGGCCATGAACTCCGCAGAAGCTTTCAGACTGCTCAGAGTGGAGTTGTCCTTTGGGGCCATCCTATGCTCAGCAGAGTGAAATAAGGATGGTGAGATGGAAGGTAAGGATTTTATCTGAGACAGGAGCTACAGTGCACGAATGTGTCACTGCTATGAGGGACAGGAAAGGAATATGAATGTTCCCCTCTGCTCAGGGACCAGTCAGGGATTGCTGTGTCAGAGAGAAGCAGAACTAACTTCCCCCCTACCCCTTCCTTTTGCCTCTTAGAACTGCTCCTCTATGCACTCATTTTAAGATATCCTACCCACAGGGTTTATATTGTCTTTCTTACACTCCAAAGCCATGCACTAGATTGACTTGCCAAGATCAGTAACACTCTCAAACCAAAGATATTAGTTGCAGGTTTATTTTTCTGGAACTGTATCAAAAGTTCTTGTTAGAGATATTAACTATGAATTGTTGTTCTTTATTAAGACTAAGAAATACTTTATTTACTAGATGGAAAACTATTCTGACTCAAGAGATAAATGTTCTTACGGAGTACTGCTTTTGTATAGGCAAGCCTGGAGGGATGGGCTGGCAGATTCTTTTTAATCCCTTTGGAAGTGGGGTTGTGGAGAGGGATTATTTCTTCAAGGAAAAATGCAGATTTGGCATCCTAAAGCTATTTGTCTGAACTTGCTGGGTAGCATGCATTCTGTTGTTTTATGCTAGATGAATAGAAAGGAATCAGGCATCTCTGTAACTTACTCAATAGCCAGTCCAGCAGGAATGTGGAAGACCCAGTTTTGAAAACTTTCTCTTCTTGAGAAGGGTTTTCATCTCCTTTCCCCCCCCCTCTCCTCCCAGCTCCTCTAAGGACAAGGTACGAACTACAAGGCTAAAGGGTATTTGCAGGCAGACCTTCCTCTGGGTGAGTTGGTGGTGCTGTGCCATCTATTATTAATATTAATATGAATATTATTAATATTAATAGCAAAAAGTATGCGACAGAACATGCACTGAGAGGTGAGACATGCTGAGAGTAGGAGATGTAATCCAACTCCTCCTCACTGCAACAGCTCAGTGTTTTCCACAAAGCTCTGTGCTGTGAACAAGGGAGGGAGGAACTGTGTCTGGCCAACCCTTATCACTTGAAGAGGAAGGCATGCAAAAGGCAGATGACAAAAATGAAATAACTTTACATGGAGTTTGCATTTGAACCTAAATTTTCCAGAGCTTGGGTAAAGGTCCTCACCATTTGACTGAAGGAGTGTGTGTTTGGGGGAGCGAGCACCAGTACTGACTGAAATGTTTGGTTTAGGGCCTGCCAAGTTTTTGCTTGATTTGGAATGAAATGTGGAATTTTTTCCAAGAAAACAAAACCAAAATTTCCAGTGATCCACTCTTTATTTATTTAGGCCAGCTCCTGAACAGAAAATATCCACGTCAGGACACATGATGCACCTAAAAGTGAAGTGCTCACACAGATTCAAGCTAGAAAAAAGCAGTAATACAGGTCTTCAGGTTGCTGTGCCAGTGTTTCCCAGGTATCTTCAGGAGGATAGAGATGCTTTTTATGCCTTGCACGAGAAATAAGTTCTTGGAAGTAAAGAAAAATTGTTTCCTCTCTCTTTCTTCTCCTCATCTCGATGTTTTGGACCATGCTGAAATAGGGCTTGTTCCTATAGGCATAGTCATCTATTCCAGTGAATTTTGATTTGGTTCCTTGCTAAATAATCTGAAATAATTCAAGAAATCAGAAAAGCATGACCATAGGCAAATGAAGAGACTGTATTCCTCTTGCTCGTTCTCATGGTCACTTGCTGCAGAAAATGATTCAAAATGTACATAATTTATTTTGTGTGCTTGGCTTGCTGCGTTTATTGTGATGTCTGAAGATTCATACATACTATGTAAGAAATCTTTCTTTTCTTTCTTTCTTTCTTTCTTTCTTTCTTTCTTTCTTTCTTTCTTTCTTTCTTTCTTTCTTTCTTTCTTTCTTTCTTTCTTTCTTTCTCTCTCTCTCTCCCTCTCTCTACATCTTTACCTATCTCTCTCTTTCTCAATATTTCTCTCTTTCTTTATTTCTTTCTGACTTTCTTTCTTATTCTCTTTCTATCATTCCCTTTCCTTCCTTCCTTCCTTCCTTCCTTCCTTCCTTCCTTCCTTCCTTCCTTCCTTCCTTCCTTCCTTCCTTCCTTCCTTCCTTCCTTCCTTCCTTCCTTCCTTCCCTCCCTCCCTCCCTCCCTCCCTCCTTTCATCCATCCTTCCCTCCCTCCATCCTTCCCTCCATCCATCCCTACCTCCCTCCTTCCCTCCCTCCCTACCTCCATCCCTACCTCCCTCCCTACCTTCATCCCTACCTCCCTCCCTCCCTCCCTCCCTCCCTCCCTCCCTACCTCCATCCCTACCTCCCTCCCTACCTTCATCCCTCCCTCCCTCCCTCCCTCCCTCCCTCCCTCCCTCCCTCCATCCTTCCCTCCATCCATCCCTCCCTCCCTCCCTACCTCCATCCTTCCCTCCCTCCATCCCTCCCTCCCTCTCTGAATACTAACCATAACCCTAATTTTATGATATCCTGGAGCTAAGGCTGATGTCCTGCACCAGGATAGAAGTCCCTGATGAGAAAGGTGTTGAAGGAGCAATGTCGGTGCAGTGAGTGCTCCCCTTAGCATGCCTTTGGCAGCTGCAGTATCTCTGGAGCTGTAGGCTTTGTGGCTCTCTGAATACTAACCCTAACCATAACCCTAAATTTTATGATATCCTGGAGCTGAGGCTGGTATCCTGCAGCAGGATGTGTCCCTCAGATGTGAAAGGTGTTGGAAGGAGTAATGTTGGTGCAGTGCAATGCTCCACTTGGCATGCCTTTGGCAGCTGCAGAATCTCTGGAGCTGTAGGCTTTGTATCTCTCTGAATACTAACCCTAACCATAACCCTAATTTTTATGATATCCTGGAGTTTCGGCTTACATCCTGCACCAGCATGAGCGTCCCATATGTGAAACACATTGAAGAAGCAACGTTGGTGCAGTACCGTGCTCCCCTTAGCATGCCTTTGGCAGCCGCAGTATCTCTGAATCTAAAGATTTGTGGCTCTCTGAATCCTAACCCTAAACTTAACCCTAGTTTTTATGAAACCCTGTAGCTGAGGATGACGTTGTTCCACAATGGATGTCTCATATGTGAAAGGTGTTGAAGGAACAACGTTGGTGCAGTGAGTGCTCCCCTTGGCATGCCTTTGGCAGCTGCAGTATCTCTGGAGCTGTAGGTTTGTGACTCTCTGAATTCTAACCCTAACCATAACCCTAAATTTTATGATATCCTGGAGCTGAGGCTGATGTCCTGCAGCAGGATGGGTGTCCCAGATGTGAAAGGTGTTGAAGGAGTAATGTTGGTGCAGTGCAATGCTCCACTTGGCATGCCTTTGGCAGCTGCAGTATCTCTGGAGCTGTAGGCTTCGTGGTTCTCTGAAGCCTAACCCTAACCTTAACCCTAATTTTTATGATATCTTGGAGCACAGGATGATGTCCTGCAGCAGGATGTGTCCCATATATGTGAAAGGTGTAAAAGCAGCAATGTTGGTGGAGTGCCGTGCTCCCTTTGGCATGCCTTTCTTAGCCACAGTATCTCTGGAGCTGTAGGCTTTGCTGCTCTCTGAGTACTAACCCTAACCATAATCCTAATTTTATGATATCCTGGAGCTTGGGCTGATGTTCTGCAGCAGAATGGGAGTCCCATATTTAAAAGGTGTTGAAGGAGGAATGTTGGTGCAGTACCGTGCTCCCCATAGCATGCCTTTGGCAGCCACAGTATCTCTGGAAATGTAGGCTTCGTGGTTCTCTGAATCTTAACCCTAAACTTAACCCTAATTTTTATGATATCCTGGAGCACAGGATGATGTCCTGCAGCAGGACGCTTGTCCTAGATGTGAAAGGTGCTGAAGGAGAAATGTTGGTGCAGTGCTGTTCTTTCTTTCTTCATGATATCTTTAAATTTAGGGTTATTAGGATTACCAGAAAGAAAGGAAGAAAAACATAGAACTAAGGAAAAAAAGACAGAAAGAAAGCCAGAAAGCAAGCAAGAAATAAAGACAGACCGAAAAACAAGGAAGAGAGATTGTTTCTTCCTCTCTTTCATGCTTGCTTGCTTTTGTTCTTTTTTTCTTTCATTTTTCTTTCTTTTCAAAGAAGCAAAATAGTTTGCTTCTTTGGAGTGGAAGCAACTGAGCTCTCTCTGGGATTTTTGAAACAAGGCCACGTGAAACACTAGGCTTTTATTTGCATAGTTGGCCATGTAAATTTCTGCTGAAAACTGAGACTTTCTTCCAGGTGTGTCTTTAACCTGTCATTCTATTGTAACATTAAAATCTGGCCCTCACAAGCTTCTTCCATTATGGCACTAGAACAATTGTTAAGAAATTTATACTCACAGAAAACATACAAGACACGGGGTATATTCAGTCCTTGCAGCAAACTTGCCTGCCTTCAGAGATATGAGCACTGTTGTGAAAGCAGCTGAGGGCACCTATATATGTAGGGAAGTCATATAAAAATCATTAGTGGTCCTTGACAGTATACGCTTTATATAACACAACTTTAGCAGAAAAAAATCTGGTCCATCAAGGGTGGGAAATAACTGGCATTTGCAAGAGAAAGGTTTCAAATGTGATTAATGTGATTGTAGTCTGGAGTACATGTGCATGTAGGGGTAGACTGGGGTAGGAGGGAGGGTATTGCCAAAGAATCCACTCTCTAACCTGAGGAGATTTTGTTTTATTCTGTGGATGTTTCAGCTGATTTAAAATATTATTGTCCTGATTTTAAAGCCCTTGGGAACAGGTTTGTGTGTGCATTTCTGGAAGCCCTACTGAACATCCTCCGCATTGTCAAGGATGAAGGTTCAGTTTAAATGATCAACTTCATTCCTTATCTGCACCAAATGATGTAAAAATCTCAAAATATGTCTTTTCACATTGGTAGTTTTGCCTTGGTAGTTAGCCTGAGCATCTGATCTTTCCTTACCTCCATGTAGCATAGTTCATGCACTGTTCAACCCTTTCTTCACAAAAATAGCAATGCTTCAAGTGTGCTTGTGTGAAACCTGTCTGCACTCATGCCCGCACTCTCACCCACTGGGGAAAACCTGCTGTTTCATACCTGGAATAATTGGTTTCAGTTCATTAGCTAAGTAAAACAAGTGGAGACTGCTCCAGAGCCTGTGTCCTGCCTACCCAGGGACCTTGTGTCTGCTCCTGTCAGCCAGGAGGTTTAATCCTCCTCCTCTGAGAAACTTTATGGATTTCTGACTTGGAAAAAGCCTTTTTTTTCTCCTTTTTCTTCAGCTCATGCTGATGGTACAGCTAGTTACACTGAACATTCTGTGGCTTTGGCTTATGAGACACAAGAGCCTTAACCAACTAATGTATATTTTATACTGCATTTCTTGTCATAGATGTATCTTGTCTATGATTCACTTATACTTTGTAGTGAATATACAGGTACAATACAAAATATATAGACTCAATTTAAAGAGATGCATTTTTTTCATCATAATGCTACCAGAATACTGTCACAATCAGCATTAGGTGCTTTCTCCCACAAGGACTTAAAATTCTTCTGAAGTTCTGCTTCTGCATGTTTTTTTTCCCCTCTTAGGTCACTAAGTACAGACTGCAAGAGTTTTCTTTACTAGAAGATAAATACAGGAATAATCCAATTTCTCTCTCTTTAGTTACAGACTGCATTTCTAAACTGAAATGATTGGAAATGTCCCAGCAACTGAGGATTTGTTCAGTGAATTAGGAAAACACTTTGAATTCAGGAATACATACATCTACTGAAGGATCTATTAATTTACCCTGTCAGGAAAATTTGGGCAGAATGGGCAGAATTTTGCAGAGCAGATGCTAGGACAGCTCCCCAGAGTAAACCTCTCCGATACCCACAATAACCGTGGGTTACTACTACCCTTACTGCGTATGCACAAAGCATGACACCTCCTCTTCCCCTACCCTTCTGCTGTATGCACCCCTCCAGCCTGAATCTCTGGAGGGTCCTTCTCTGCAGCCCCAGGCCTCACACCACTCTACCCCAGGGCTGGCTGTCCCCTCAGCAGGTGAACCATGGCCCCCTTTGCCTTGTTGCACCCCACAGCTGTTTGCAGCTGGATTGTGACCTTATGGGACTGGAACACCAGTTGGTGAGCCTCTCATTTAAAGGAAATCTGTGCAGTGCTTGCTTAGCCTGACAGGACATGGTGGTTTTTAGATGTTGTCTAAAGAGGGTGTAGAGGAGGGCTGATGTGAAGGGATGATCTAGGGGAGTTTTAGAATCATAGAATGGTTTGGGTTGGAAGGCACCTTAAAGATCATCTAGTTCCAAACCCCTGCCACAGACAGAGATACCTTCCACTAGACCAGGTTGATCAAAACCCCATGCAATCTGGCCTGGAACACTTCCAGGGATGGGGCATCCACAGCTTCTCTGGGCAACCCTCTCCAGTGTCTCATGGCCCTCTGAGTAAAGAATTTCTTCCTAATACCTAAACTAAATCTCCCCTCTTTCAGTTTAAAGCCATTCCCCCTTGTCATGTCACTACATGCCCTTGTAAAAAATCCCTCTTCATCTTTCTTGTAGGCTCCTTTAGGTACTGGGAGGCTGCTCTAAGGTAGAGCTGTTCTCATGTCCTTCTCAGTACTGTGGGGCTGGAACTCTGTTCTTTGGTAACACTGCCTTGCTACCCTCTTATCTGACTCCTCTTATCTGAGGGTTTTCATACTTGTATAAGAAACCTGAGGTCCTTGAACACAGCTGAGCTCACCTACCAGTGTGCTCAGAGAAAGGATATGTGCTCAGAGGTGTGCTTGATCGCTGCATAAAGCTTCTTTCTCTGAGGACTGATGCTAGCTGAAGTGATGGTAGTGGAAGGAAAGGAAAAGAAGAAAACAGTAAGGGCCACCTATGTGTGTGCTTTGCTGAAGTGGAAGGTGTCTGCAACGGAAGTCTAGCTCCACTGCTAAAATGATTCCATGTGGAACTGTCTGGTTTCTCCCCATATGCAAAGATCAGGTGTATGCTTGCTTTTTGATGGGCAAAAATCACATTAAGGCTTTAAAGTTAAAAAAAAAAAAAAAAAAAAGGGTTATGTTGCTTTGTGCAGTGATATTAATAATATAGATTAATTGAAACAAACTTGCTGAGAAGCTCTGTCAGTTATATACATATTTTTTCCCCTGTGGAGAAATCTTTGTTCCAAGAATGAGTCTCAAGGAAAAAAAATAAAATAAAATCACACTTATCAGTGGGAACAAATCTCTGTTTCTTATGGCTCTACTAAAAACTTCTGAGTTTTGGCTCCCAGACTGTTCACATGTTATTTCACTGCTGGACTGCTCTGCGGTAGAGGAATTTTTCAGATGTATGTTTAGGCTTTGGGAGTCTTTTGCTCCCCTTTGTAAGCATCTCTTCCTTTGCCCGGGACATGACCCCCCGAGACCCCGGCTACGGGCGGCGGGCAGCAGGCGGCAGCCGGCGCTCAGGGTTCTCCGTGGCGGCGCGGCGCGGGGCTGATCGGCTCGGCTCGGCTGGGTACACACAGGAGGGGAATAGGTCGAAGTCCTGGGCTGCTATATGCGGTACTCACAGCTTTTGACGTTCGCATCCTTGCACCTAATGTAACTGCTAAAGTCTGACCTGCAATATTACTGTTGTCTAAAGAGAGGAGAGGAGAGGAGAGGAGAGGAGAGGAGAGGAGAGGAGAGGAGAGGAGAGGAGAGGAGAGGAGAGGAGAGGAGAGGAGAGGAGAGGAGAGGAGAGGAGAGGAGAGGAGAGGAGGGGAGAGGAGGGGAGAGGAGGGGAGAGGAGGGGAGAGGAGAGGAGGGGAGGGGAGGGGAGGGGAGGGGAGGGGAGGGGAGGGGAGGGGAGGGGAGGGGAGGGGAGGGGAGGGGAGAGGAGGGGAGGGGAGGGGAGGGGAGAGGAGAGGAGAGGAGAGGAGAGGAGAGGAGAGGAGAGGAGAGGAGAGGAGAGGAGGGGAGGGGAGGGGAGGGGAGGAGAAAGAAGAGAAGAAGAGAAGAGGAGAAGAGAAGAGAAGAGAAGAGAAGAGAAGAGAAGAGAAGAGAAGAGAAGAGAAGAGAAGAGAAGAGAAGAGAAGAGAAGAGAAGAGAAGAGAAGAGAAGAAGGAAAGGGAAGGGGAAAGGAAAGCGGAGGGAAAGGGAAGGGAAAGGAAAGCGGAAGGAAAGGAAAGCAGAAGGAAAGGGAAAGGAAAGGAAAGGAAAGGAAAGAGGAAGGAAAGAAAAGGAAAGAAAAGAAAAGAAAAGAAAAGAAAAGAAAAGAAAAGAAAAGAAAAGAAAAGAAAAGAAAAGAAAAGAAAAGAAAAAAAGAAAAGAGAAAAAGACTACACCAAAACCAAGCACTGCTTGTTTTCTGCCCGAAAGCTTTCTGTGGCAGCCCTCAGGACCTTGTCATAGGCTGAGGGAGCAGTTACAACCAGTGTCCAACAGGATTTTTCAAGGTGTCTCTTGTTCTTATGGAAATCAGCAATGAAATTTCAGATTTCAGACAAGTGTGATCTTACTTATTCCTGCTTTTCCCCTTTTTTGACTGCTAACCCTTCATGCTTATGAGGGTTTTGAGTTAAATCTTTCATAAGCAGTCAGAGTATATCTCCTTCTAGCAGAGTATCTCTTTTCTAGCACAGTATCTCTTCTTCATGCTGTACACTTGCCTTGGGAAAGACTTCTACCTTTTTTCATCTTTTTTTAAGGACACAGTCAGTGTTATGTCACCGGGGCTACATGCCAATAACAACAAATACAGAGATAGTAAAAGACATTATTCTGTGTCACAAAAAGAAGTGTTGCTGTAAAACACAGTGCCACAGAAAACTATATGCTCTGTGCTGAGATAATTGAATGGACCCTAAGTATAATCCTATTAAGAAATTGATTGCAAAAATCTGAATTGAAATTGCAAACAAGGCTTTCTGTATGACATATCTTGTCCCATCCAGATGAAGGACCAGATGACTCCTACAACCAATTTAGAAAAAAGCAACTGCAAAGCCCTACAGAAGATAACTGCATATTCTGTTTGCAGTTTAAATTAAAGATTGAGACCTAGTCATGCAGACAGGCATAAGCAAATTCTTGGAGCTGATACGAGTTATTCTGCTGAATTACTTTATCTGGAGGATTATATAGATTATTTATTCTATGGATTTTTGCACTGGTTTGGCTCTACTACAATAACAGACTTGAGTGTTTAATTTGAATTTAAGTATCTATATTTCATTTGTTAAGCAAACATAGCATAGCTTCTGCTTTGTAACCTTGTGTCGTTTTGTATTTCTATATATACACATGGCGCTGAAGAAGCCAATTTACCTTTGGAATCCATGTATGAGGGAACTTCAGTATTTTATTCACTAAATGTGGTCCATTCATTTTTCAAGATCCATTCAATTTTTTTCTATTTTTTTTTTTTCCATAGACAATTTGCAAGTGGTGATAATACTCAATCCAGCTGAACTTTTGGAAGGCATGAAATGAGGATGCAAGTGGTCTCTGTGAGCCTACTTTCTATGCCGAGTGTTTAGGGGTATAGAATTGATAGGAAAAAGACACAAATAAGCCTTAAAGAGTGTGTGTAATTAAACATATTTTTCCTTTTTTTTTTTCCTACAGTGTGCAAATTTTGTATGTAATGCCATTTGTCCCTTGCTATGTTTTGGAGTTTCTAAAGCTTTCATTTCTACTTCCTCATGTAAGGTCTAGGTGAAGTCTAGATATCTGTTTGGTTGTTCTGGCACACCTGAACACACACACACAGTGGGCCAGGTCTTGGCATGGTTTGGTGTGTTCAACAAGAGCAGAAAATGAAGATTCAGGTTTATCCAAACACTGCTATGTGACCCAAGTCACACAGAGCTCTGTTTGCTGAGCTTTGGTTCAGGTTTCCATAATCATTTGCTTAATAAGTTTGTCCTTGGGTTTAATTAAGTTATCTCCAGCCTGTGAGAAATCATGGGGAGCTCAGAGCATGGGGGACAAGGTCCATCTTGGAGCTTTTACAGATATAAGCTACTGCTTCTTCCTTCCTGCAGGGATGTTGAACTTGCACTGAAACATCTGGGAATTATGCACAGTGGTAGGAGACAGAAAGGCTTTTCTCTCTAAAATCTTTTTATTGTTTCCAGTTTGCCTGCTCCAAGTGGTGAAGAGAGGGAAGGACTGTGGTAGTGACTTTCAGGGGATTTGTATAAGAGCCAGAGATATGTTGCCATCATGTTACAAATCCTGAAAATCTACAGGCAAAAATATCAGTGCAGGCTTTGACCAACTATTCCCTCCGTTTTGAGGGGCATTATTGCCCCTCGCAGCAGAGGAGCCATGTTATACTAATCAGAACCACAATAGGCAAGCATTTCCTTTCTCTGAGCAAGACAAAAAGCAAGAGACATCTTTTTTAACATCCTGGCAGTTATACTGCCAGGTTCCTAAGTGAAAGCAAAACAAACTCCTGGGGCCAATTCTTTCAGAGCATCACCAATTTTCTACAACAACCTCAAATTCAGAATTTAAGTAATGCTTAGAATGATGCAACAGAAGCTACACATCAGTCGTCTTTCACTTTCTATAGCATCCTTGCTGTACATACTTGTACCACACAGAGTCCAACTGCTATTCTAAGTACCATAAAAATAGATGGATGGATGGATATATAGATAGATAGACAGACAGACAGAAAAGTCTCTGCTCCATACAGATTATATCAAAGGCTGGGCTACATTAAAACTAAATTTCCTCTATTTATAGAATGCCACAGGGAGGAAATAAGACGGCAGACATGGTCATACAGAAACCTGAAATAATCCAGCTGAAACATGGCATGCTACAGACCATTTACAGCAGTAAAAATATTTAAATTTTTACCTTTAAAAACTCTCATATCTTTAAGTTTAATTTGGGCAAAAACTTTCAGATAAAGTTTTAAAAGGAGAAGTTTTAGAATGGCATTTTAGAACAGCTCATAATAAAAAATAATTTACATGTAACTTTGTTTCTAATGTGCTTTTATTACTGTATTTCTGTTCTGCTTTTATTACTGGGCAGTAGCAGATTCTTGAGATTTCTGTAAAATTGGAGTAGTCTTGTCAGGCATCAATAAATTCTTTTGTTCTTTGAACAGAGAAATTCAGCAGTAGCTAACATCTTCAGAACATGGCTAGTTTTTTCCAGTAGGATGTGCATACTCATGATGGTGCTGTAAGTGGTATAAGAAATACATGCTATCTTTGCATGTCAGTCAAACCTCTGAAATGCCATAGTTCGCACCTCAGCCACAGGTGAATGTGTTAGGTATAATGAAAACTGCCTCAGGGTCTATAACAGAGTGAAAGATCAACCAGAAATTGTTAATGATTAAAAATAAAAAGCATTTGCACTTTAATTCTTCTCTGATATTAAGAATGCTTAAAAATCTCCAGAGAGTTTGCTTTTGATAAGGTTTTATTGCCCCATAAGCAGACTGGTTTTTATTCCATACAGATTTCTCAAATTGACCAAACTTTTCAGGGATTAATGAGACCTAAAAAACTTCTGACCTGCTTGAGGATCACTCATGAGAGAGCTGCCTCTCTTTATACCAAGCTGACACTGGCTAGGTATAATGCCAGAGAGAAAACAAGACACATGGTTAGTTGTCTAACGATGGAGAAGTGCTGGGGAAAAGGATGACCCACCTGTGAGAGCCAGAAGGAAGCCTGCTGGAACCTTGCAAGCCTGTGCCCTCAAGTGCTTTACATTTAATTGCTGTTCCTCATACCTACCTGCCTAAGAGAGTGTCAGAAATTGTCACTCACCAGTTTTAGCAAAAACCTTTGACTTTAAACATTCTGGGTTTTATTATATTATTAGAGTACCTTAAAGAACTTGAAGCACTCATTGGCTGACTATGGCTAAAATTTGCTCAATAGTTTCAATAGGAAAATATTAATTGCTTTGAAGTGCGAAGTAATTTTGAGCAAAAGTTGTGACTATTTTAACACCCAGCATATGTGACTGTTGTTCCCACTCAGTCCTTGAGCTCCTTGCAAGTTCAAGTAACTGCAAAATAAGTGTGTACAGTCACTGTCACCTATGTGAGGTCCACGCTTGTATCTGCTCTGTTACAGCATACCAGCCTTTGGAAGAAGGAGTGCTGAAAACAATAGCCAAAGCTCATGCCAAAAATACTTTTGATAGAAAGTGATTTTTTGAAGCGTTAAGCTGGCTTTGAAGCCTGTGGTTTGATTTTTTTTAAGAGCGTTCTGCTAGAAATGGCACTTGAGGAAAAAACACCTTTACTTAAGCCACTCTCCCCTTACAGCTATGAGTGAGTTCAGTTCTTTGACTTAATGTATGCTACTCTTAATCACTTTTTTTTTTGTAAACTAGCCTGGAAAAGGAGAGGGAATGAAGGGAGGATCGTTTGCTTCTGAGCCCTAGTGTCTGCTAGAAATTATAAATGTTTGTTTCACAACAGGGTGTGAATTACTTGGTTGCAGTCAACCATTGTTTGGAAATAAATTTTGGAATGTTTCCTTTATGAAAGGTTTTTATTTGGTTAGGACCCACGATTCTATTTCTTTCAGCTGTTCACATGTTCTGTTGCTACAGTATTGCTCACTTTTATAGTAATGGGTTCAACTAATAACCAGACATGTTTCAAACTACGTCTTGGATCATGGTGAAAATCTAACTCCTGAAAGCTGTATTAAACCAGGATTTCATACGTTGTGCATTCTGCTAACAGTGGTCCTGGGATTTAACTTTTAATAGAAATCTTCCATTATTTCCTGGAAATAATTTAATAAAAGGTGGTCCTAAATTTTTGCAAGTGTGGTGAACACATTTTCAAATGTGATGATTGGGATTGAACTGTTTTGAATCTTTTTAATATGTTGGAAGACAGCAGTTGTTTTTTCCATTTTGTCTGACCATACATGAATAGCTACATAAAATGGATCAGAGTTCATTAGTGCTGGATCATCTGGGAGACTAAGGCTAACTTTTGGCAGAAAGCGGGGTTTTCTTTTAATAGGGTTGATTAGAACTGGATCACTTCCAGACGGATCAGTTTAATCCAAATATTGCCACCACCCCCCCCCAATTTGTCAGAGGGAGGAATGTGCCTGTGGGAAGCACACAAAGGTAGTTGAAGTGGTGCAAGCATGAGAGTGTGAGTGCCTTTCTCACACAGTGTCAAGATTTGAAGGACCAAGCTGAACACCAAAATTCAGGCTTAGGCTTCTGGCTTAATGTTATGGTGCTGGGTACCCAGAAAGTTCTGCTAATGGGACTGTATTTGTGATATGGTAAGCACTTCTGAAGACAAATTTTGACTTTGGGACTTAATGAATTTTGGTATTCTGGAAAACTAGGATCATGGATGGAAATTAAACTTTCCCAAACATGTAACTGGTTTTGATAAAAATTTTGATGTTTAAGATTCTTAAAAAAATATCACTGCTGGTTTGCAGGAATTTCCTTACCTTATTTCCTTCCGGATCTACTTTATTTACTTACTTGCAAGTGAGCAGGTCACCTCAGCAGAAAAATCTGGGAAGTTGTGATATGCGGCATTTGTGTTACAGCTGTCATCTTTCATTGTGTTCATTACGTGGAGACATACAGACATGGCTTGGAAAAGACCTCCTGAATCCTCCTAGCCCAACCCATTGCTAACCTAGATGGCCATATAATCTACATGGGAGAAATTTGCCTTTAGAGACTTGAGTTCTAGTCCCCCTACTCTTTCTGAAAGGCTGCTCCACAGCTTTGTTTTGTAGATGATTTCAGGCCTTTCTCCAATTATATGTGAGCATTCTCAGACAGAATTGACCTTGCAATTGGTTTGCAGCATCTGTAGCTTCTCACACCTGTGAAGAAGAGGCTATTTTTCTGATCTGAAAGCTCTTTATACCCTTTAGGTTCAATATAAATGCCTGCTTCAGACAAGTGCAGCTGCAAAATGGCATCTAGATTTGCTTTCTTCTTTCACCATTTTTCAGCTTGCTGCTTTCTATGTTCTTCCTATAACAAGTAAAATGAGTTAGGGCTGACGTATGCCAGGAGGCTATTCCCGGCTATTCCCGTAGAAGAGTTTGTAATTTTTCCCCTTGCTGTTTCTTGTTTGGAAATTATTTATCTTCAGTTTCTTTTTCATTATGTTTTTCCTCAGGTTTATTTTTGTCCTTGTTCTGGAAGGTAAGTGTAGACCTTTTGTGTCTGCAGTTTTAGTAAAGGTTATAGTAGACCACTGGAGTACCACAGTAAGAGAACACAGTACTTCATTTCTTGTTTATATCCTGCTCTTCAAACTGGAAGTCTTGCTCTCCTTCCTCTCACCTTTCCACACTCTCAAGCAGAGCAGATGAATCAGGAATAAGCAGGATTGTTGCATTCCTCTGACTGGTCTATTATTTTAACTACACTGAGTGGTTCCTTTAGCAAATACTGTCTTGTTTTTGCTGCAAGTCATTCTATTTATCCTATCATGAAATTCAGTGCAGAAGACAAACCTAGGTAGTTCTAATATCCTATACGTTCCTCAGGCACTTGACTCATCTGTCAGGGCTCCTGTGTGTTCTGAAGTACTGTGGCTTACTTTCCCTTCAGCTGCCTTCTCCACTCAGTTGCCCAAGGTGATTGTTTTCTCTCCAAAGGAATCCTCCTCTATAGTATTTTGCATCTCCCATATGTGATTTTATTTTATTACTTTGCTTCGTAGTCTGATGCATGTGAGATGTCCAGAGACTAAACAGAAGAGTGTCATGTGTCTCTTTTCCTTCTTCCTGTGATGATAATCTCTAATAGAGGGAATTTTAGTTGCTGCTACTGTGACAGTGCAGGACGAATGGCTTCTTATTAGAAATGAAATTGGATTCAGAGTTTACAGTTGTACTTCCAGTTTTTGTTTAAGGGAAACCCTTTAAAAAGAACTTCTATTCTGTAGGAAAAAGTCATTCTCAGTAATACTTTGTTTTCTGATCCTGGCACGTTTTACATTGTATGTAATTCGGGACTGTTTACATATACATAGAATTGCCAGGACTCAATTGAAAATGATATTTTAGAAGCATGGAGAGAACTGGCAGGCATCAGATGCTACAAATCTTACATGTACAGCGTTTCTCAGTTTTCCTTCAAACATTGTTTTGCTGCCTGGTGATACTGCATTTTTATACCAATAACCGCTGTGAAATAAATACAGTTTTGCTTATGCCTGTGGGTTTTAGTGAGTGTATATTCGATAGATGTTTTTTCTGAAAGACCTGATTCTGTTACTTTTGAAGTCAGTTGGAATTTCACATTTTGTGCCCAAATATACAGCATGCTTACCTTGTCAGTCAGTGAGTTACTCTCTGCTGAACTAAGGTGCAGATTTGATTAGTACTTTTTTTTTTTTTCCCAATTGGACATTATCTATTCCAATTTTCTCTGACACCGTAACATAAATTGATTTTTCTTTTTTTCAGAGTTCTTCTGGAAGCAGTTTAAAATGAAATTGGAAGTTGATTCCATCAATGATGAGAAAAGCAGCGCTAATCGACATCGTGCATACCCAGCTACTCAGCTGCTATCCTGCTTCCTTTCCAGGCTTTGGGATGCCTCAGGGGGTATCAGATTGGAGTTTAATGTCTTCTTTTTTTTTTTTTTTTCTTTCCTCCTGTTTATCATCATTTAGCAAAGTAATTTTTACCAGATACCTAAAGCAGTGGAGGAAGGAACCATCAGCTGACAATGGTCTCATGATTTTCCTGCATAGATGCAGATGACAGCGTTCTTGAGGCCAAATTAATTGGGATCATTTCCTGCTGGTGTCCCTGGGGTAAAATGGAGCTGGGTGTGCTCTGAAATCATTCCCTTCCAAACACCCCCTCCCCGCAGGCAATGGTTGGGAAGAAAGGGAGCTGATTTAATGGGCACTGGAGTTATTTCTCCTTAGGAGGCAAACTTAAACAGTAAGATTTTGGAATGAACTGTGTGTTATTTGGACTGTTCAAAGTTGTTAAACAAGAGAGAAAAACAGCTAATTACACCTCCCCCATTTTTTATATGATGGGATCAGCTTTTAGAGAAGAAAACGGATGTGAGTGCCCTACACTGTAATCACTGGATATAAGTACCAACAGGACCCCTAGAATTTCAGTCTCTCTGGGTGTTCAGAAATAGAGGTGAGTAAGGAAGGCTAACCTCAACAGACAGCAGTAGTGTCTTGATTTTCATAACCTTTCTTTAATAAAGACAAAATTCAGGTATATCCAGTTTGTCAATTAGGGCACTGACACTTAGATATCTACATGTAGGTGTCCACAGGTGGGCACAGTGTCCCCAATAGAGATTAGAGAACTGTTCAGGAGAACAACTATAGCTCCACACTTTTAGATGAGATGGTTTGAGCATGGTGGGATGGACCTGAAACTCCAAGCTTACATGGGAACACCTACATTTAATCAAATGTAGGTGAATTTAGCTGAATCCTTCTTTTTTTTTTTTTTTTTTTTTTTTTGGTCTGTTTCACTGTTTGGTTTGCTTTGTTCATTTTTTTTTTTTTTGGTTGTTGTTGTTTGTTTTTTTTTTTATTTATTTAGGACAGCAATGCTCTTATTCTCCCATCAGAAATTGAAAAGGACCCCAGCAACGCCACAGGTGACAGCACCATATCCTTGCAGCAGCTCGTTTAAAAGGCAGTGGTACTGCCTATCTACCTCTTGCCATCCTGGCAAAGGCAGATGGACTCGTCATGTTCCTTGAAGAACCTGGGCTCCTGGAGTAAACTGGTGGTGGTGTTGGAAGAAGAGCAAAGGCACCAGCTGCTTCCAAAGCCAAAGCTTAGCACAAGAAAAGCAGAAGGGTAGCTGATGCCATCTCTCCAAAGAGGCTGACATCTATCCACCTGTATGAAGATAAGCTGCTTCCTGTGTTTCTAATTATTCAGAAGTAACTGCCTTTAATAGTATTCTTTCTAAAGCAAGATTTAATCTGGAAAAAAGTCCTTTCATCTGTACAGCTGATGTTAATGAACATGCATGTTTTGGCTCAGGGCTGGTGTCGGGCAAGTGAGATGAACTGAGTCAATATCCGTACCGGTGAAATTAATCCAATAACATTTAGATCAGATGTTTTTTCCCTCACTCCCCTTTGCATTCAGGCAATGTTTCACCAGTGTACTGTACTTGGCACCTGAATAAACACTTGCAAATATTTATAATTCCCCACCTTCTCATAGGAGGCTTTCTGAGATCTTTCCCACAACTCTCCCATATAAAACAGTTGAATCCTTCTTCTTTCTTAATATAAACATGGAGGTAATGTGCCCCTTGTCACAGCAGACATGTTATATATATAGTAGTTATTCTGTAGCTTACAGATTAATCATTGTGCTCCACCTCGGTTTGCATTGCAAATTACAATGATTCCTTGAAGAGACAGAAGACAGGTTTGTTCTTTGTATTATTAATAAACTCTAAATCACTCCCATATTCATAACTCCCATTTTATGTTATTTGTTTCATTCTTCAGATGACAAATATTGGCTGCTAAAGACACTTTACTAAGATGGGGTTTGCTAATTGCCATGGTTGAAGCTTGAATTGAACATTAATTAACTATTTCTGTAAAGGGCTCATCATAGCAAAACCTTCTGCACTTGTGTAAATCTGTATTTAACATCCCATGACAAATGCATGCCTTTCAACAACTGGTTTGCAGCTCTTGACAAATGTTTCTATTTCATTCTGTAAGTTATGAGTTCAGTCACTGCATCAGAAATAGCTATGGTTTAGATTTGCATTAAGACGAATTACTCTTGAAGTGCATTTCCAGTCTTTTGGGAATCAGCATGCTTTCTCTAAAATGAGGCTCTTCCTCTCATTTTTTCTGAATGTATATGTTTTTATATAACAAAAGAATTAAAAATATCCAAGAGGGCACTGCAATAATTCATATGTAGGGGGGGGTGTATGTGATGCAGTTCAGGAATTTGTTCCAAACCAGTGTCTCTCTGTGCTTTTTTTGGATTAGGCTTACAGTTTCCATAATTAAAAAAATAATCATTTGCACTTGGGATCCATTCTTGCATTGCCACCCTCCAAAGCCTTTTGGTATGGAGAGCCTGGGGGAATGCAGGGTAAACCCTTTTGTGACTGCCTTTATCGTCAATTTTATTCTTTAGGGTGGAATTTGATGTTCCAAATACAATTCTAAAGAGATCTATTTTAGCCAATGGCATTACCTTGATGACAAATCACCAGAATGAAGAGTTGATCTGGTCTCTTGGTCTTCCTCCTTTCTCCAGCAGTACCAATAGGAAACCTTGCAAAGGGCAGTGTTCATGCAAGACATAGGTGTAAATAGCAGAGATCCTCACTGTTTATAACCATTCTCTCTGGGTGCTCTGAAAAGTGAGCTGGCTCCTGCATTTGCTTGGATCATGCGACAAAGGCTGCTTCTCTATGGCTCATTGTATTGTGCAGTCTCCTACTATACATGAGGACTTGAGTTTCCATACTTTTAGGCAAGTGGTTCCTTCTGCAAATATTTGAGAGCTAAGCTGGAAGTTGTGGTGAGCACTCCACCCAACTTCTGGTATGCAGCTAAACAACATCTTAAGCTATTTTGATGTTGAATAAATGCTAGGAGGACAATGCATCCATCTAGCAGAAGTGTGAAAAGACTGAAAATGAAATTACAGCTACCCATGAAATCAAATATTATGGGTGAGTTCTTTCTTTGCTTTTCACAGCATAGCTTTTTTTAAAGTCTTGACTTTAGAACAAAGAAGCTTAGCTTGGAAATAAGAATTCACACATGTTTTCCAGGAGATAGCTCTAGAGTATTCCTTTTAATATATATGTATATATATATGTATGCTTTTTATTTTTTTTTATATAAGATTTGTTTGACAATTATTTTCCCTTTGCATTTGGTTTGCATTACAGTATGTGCTTAAGCAATTGTTCTTGGAGAAGAGTTGTGCAAATATATATCAATTTAATCTATTTGTGCTAATAGAAACTATTCTTTGGATTTTCTTGGTCCTTTTGAGCCTATGCTGTGTACATGCAGCCTACTTTACACTTTCCAGTATTATCCATGGTTTATCTTCATTAGTCTCAGGTTTTGCAATTTTTCTCCTTCATATGGCTTGAATTTTGTGCAAAGCCTGGGACTGCTTACATTGGGAATAGTCTGGAATTCAGGAGAGGCAGAGTTGCTTTTCTTCTATATGATTTTGAGCCTTTATGACTCCAGGCAAGTCCTTCAGTGCTTCCGAGTCCTCCTGCGTTTTTACCTTGTTAGAATCTGAGAGTGAGCTCTCCAGAGACTCTGGCTTTGTGCCCACAGGGTGACTTGAAAAATCTATCTGTGAGTGTCTAGGTGCTGCCATTGTTCCCAAAACGTGTATGCCTTTTAATCAGAAATGTTCATCAAAAATATGAGGATATATTTTTAGTGCTTTTTCATGACCTGCTAAATCCATCTACAGGTTTGTGGTATGGCCACAAATTTTTTTGCTACTACACAGATGGAAAGATGCATCCCCCCTCCAGGAATGGGGTCCCACATAGACTTCAGGGGAATGTGTATGCTTCTTTTCCTCCAGGGCTGTCCCACTTGTCTGTGGTTGTTTGTAAGTAAACCTTGCAGAGACTGACTACTCTTATGGATGGAGGAAACTACAGCCAGCACAATTTGCCTTGAGGTCTGCAAAGTGGCAGGTTTGGGTTGGTCAGCACTATCTTCATTAGCTTGATCAAATGGGTCTTTAACTACAAGATCATGCTGCCCAACAACTGAAACAACTTTGCAATTGGTTGTTAATCCTGTAGATTACACTCCCATTATCACTGGGCTGTTTAACCCAACACCTGTAACCTTGTGTGTTAGGCTGGCTGAAGCCAACGATTAATTCCTCTGCTGGGCTCAGCTCTCGTGTGATGAAAAGATGGGTGAGGTTGGTTACTCCTGTTCATGCTATGAAATTATGCATCAGCTCATTAGGTAAAATTTTTGGTGCTGTTGCTTGGCTGTCTGGTGGCAGAGAAGGCTGCCTTGAATGTGCAGTGATTTGTAAACACAGGCTGACAGATGCATTCAGTTAAAGTCTAATTCCAGGCTTGTGGCTTACCCTTGAAAGGCTTTATTCCATCTAGCAGCAGCAGCTCTGAATTCTCATCCAGACTGAAGCTTCATCAGCTGTCTGTCTTCCAGGTACTTATTTTCTGAAGTGCTGAAACATCTTATGAGTTTTGCTGACTTCTGTGTCATGGGAACCCCAGTAAAAGTAAATGGCTGGAGGAGAGCTTGCTTTTCTAGCATTTCCAGGCATGGCAATGAAACAAGCTTATGGAAGAAAACTCCACCCTGGCCTATTAAACATTAAGATGCTGTTGCAACCATTGGCTCAGGAAGTCCTAGATTATGCAGTACCAGGAACTGGTAGAATATACAAAGGAAATACCTCTGTCTGCTTTCTCTTGTCTTTTACTCTGTTCCAAAGTATTCACTACTTTGAAATCAGCCTCTGAATTAAATGGTCTTCGGTGTGGTCCTCTAGAGCTGGACTCCTTAACTTCTTAAAGTGTTTCTCATATATTTGAAAGCATTGTGTGGTCTCCACAGAAAGTTGGCAAGGGACCCAAATCACAAGCTTGACAAAATATATGCGTTGTATGACATTGTGTGAGTGTTTTAGTAATCTCTAGTGGACCAAAACAGCAATCCAGACTGGGTGGAGGCAGTCAGCCAGCAGGACTAAGGAGAATAGGAGAGAGTCTTTAAACACATAAACTGACCAGTCCCATCAGTGTTCTTGTTTAGATCACGTGTTCTTGGGTAGCTGTGTGCAAACTGGGGTTGAAGAAATCTTGCTGAATAGTCAGAAAAATGGAGCTGGATAGATTGTCAAGGGACACTTGAATCAGCAGGAAAATCTGAGTCTAGAATATAGGAGGCTGTTCGGGAGGTAGGAATGTCTCTAAATTCAGGGTCCTAGGACCTACAGCAAGGAGAAGCTAGATAGGAATTCTTTCAGAGTGGAGCTGAAACGCTCAGGTACGAGCTTCCTTAAGTATGGCTGAGGATCTCCTTTGAGGTATGATTTGATTTACTGATTTATCTTCCCCTTCTGAGCTTGTACTTAAACCCCTTCTTTAAATCTTGTGAAGTAGACAGTCCTGCTAAAAATGCCAATGTGTTTGTTATTAAACCTGAATTGAAGTGAGTCAAGGTGGTGCTCGTAAGCAAGCTTAGCGCACGCAGTTTCTATGTTGGCAAATCAGAGTAAAGAAGTGTATAGTATATAAAGAGCTTGCTAAAGAAATTCAGGGCTTATAGTCTGCTTCCACTAAATAAAAAATAAGGGCTCAGTTCTGACATGCTCCTTTCTCTTTCAAGAAAGAGAAGTAGTGGGGGGGAATCCAAGACCATCCTGGAGTAAAGAGTCTTTTCACTGAGGAGAAGAGGTGCCATTAGCATCTTGCAGAATCCAGAATCTATACTAAGGCAGCATTTCTTATAGATTCTGGATCATGCTGTGCCTTAAGATACAGCACAAGTAACAAATATAGGGCAAATCAGTTAATTTCTTGACCATCCCTATGTGTAATAAGGAGCAGAATTATATTCTTGACCAACAGCAAGCTAGAAATATGCTAAAATGGGATGATCTGATCAGAGAAGAACGGCAACAACAGCAGTAGAATGATTTTAGCTAATTATAGAGGAAAAACAAACAAACAAACAAAAAAACCCCAAACTGAAAGTAACGTAAGGTTTCATCCTACTCTTTGGCTCTGAGGCATAATTCAGTCCTCCTTCACTTCTGTCATTTGAGGAGCTGTAGGCCTGACTGATCAACCAGCAGTAATTCATGGTTGTCAGAATGGATCAAATTGATTGTTAATTAAAAAACCAACAATTTGGTGTTATAGTCCTATTCATTATTGTTTGCTGCTATTTTTTAAATAAAAAAATCCCACATAGTTGTTAATCTTGGCAACAGTTTTATCTTTTTAGTGTGCAGAGTACACTCCAGTACTACACTGCAGTGTGTACTTAGTTGTAACACTTAGTAATATATTGTGGTAATAAAAGGAAGATTTTCAATAATATCACTTCACATACTGAATAGTCCAGTTGAATGCATGGGCATGAATTGTTAAGTTACCATTAAATGTGAGTAGCAGTCAGTGGCAGACTCTGCCTCTGAGATACTGAGCATTTTCGTTAAGTAGTTGATATTACTGAATGCTTGACAGTTCCACTATATGATAGTCTTCATGCATTTCCTGCCTTTGAAATTCCAAATGGGCCACTTCAATCTCCACAGAGACATTAATTTTACATATGCTTTCTTTTCGCCTTAGAGCTGAATTTTTTAATTAACACTAAATAAATAATCTTTACAAACTGTTATAAACAATAACCATGAAATCCAATGGGTAACTGGTTTGAACCTCAGCTGTCTATTTCCTTTTTACATCACTGGAGGCAACCTTGTCTGTGCTTTGTCGGGTATGACCTCTTCCGCCCACCCCCTCTTCTCACATATACCCTTCCCCTCTCATTCAGATCATCCTGATTCCAGCTGAATAGCAGTCTATTAGGTCCCAATATTTCAAAGCATACGGTAATTTCCCATCAACATCAAAGCAAATTACTCTGGTTTAGTTTATCTTTAGAAAAGGAAGCATTCCTTTATTTCCCCATTGGAACCCGTTCATCCTTGCTAAGTGCTGCTGCAGATATTGTTCCCTCCTTTCAACTTCCTTTTTTAAGTTTGTTTCCTTGAGAGTTGTGAATTTCAGTCTGGCAGTTTATTTGTTATTTTAAAGGAATGTATTATGTCATTGCAGCTCCCACTTTTGTACTTTTCTAATGTAATTGGAATAAATTAATTTGGCTGCACACAGCATGGTTTTATAAATTAGCTTTGAAAAATTGGAAGGGCCATGACAGAGCAAACAAATAAATTTATCATATTTTGAAGCATTAAGCTCTCGCTTTCACATCAAAACATATAGCTTCCGGAACACCCATCTCAGAGCTTTAAATTAATCTCTGGTTTTGTATGCTTCAGTTGAATTTCTTCAGGGCAAATTTCTCCTTTAATACATTTCTAGACATGAATTCACAGACTTCAAATGCCAGTAACTAGTACGGGAAGTGTGTATTTGGAAGTTTTCATAGAAGGAAAAAGGTCACAAAAATATCGTATAAAAATATATCTCTTTTAAGACTTGAGCTGAAAGTTGAGCTTTCTACAAATTTATAAAACGTATTTCCAAGATTTCTAGATAATTCTTAAAATAGGAGAGAAAAAGTGAAACATTTGAAGAGTAATTGTCAAATTCTTTAGAAATAACTGAAAATTGAAAAAATAATTTCCTTCATGTAATATTGCATTTTCATCTGTTTTTTTTTTTTTTTTTTCCCTTATTCAAGATCATGCTTTCAAAACTTCCTTAACTGTGTTTCTTGTCTGGGTTTGGAAAGAAGAGATTTAATGCTGTAAAATGGCTGATGATTTGATGTTAATCATCATCATCATCATTTGTTTACCCCAATTTCATAGGCATTAACGTCTAATTGTGAAAGCTACCCAACTTGACTGGAAACTTATTCAAATTACCCTTTTGCATGGCCTGATGCTAATCTGGTAGATACTGATGCAAAATGTGAGTTCAAAGTACAGGTTTAGATGTAAATTGATAATTTCCAAAGTTTAGGTCACCAGCGTTTTCTAAGGAGCTAATACCAAGGCCCAGTGTGGGAATTTGGACTTGCTTTAACTACAGGTGAGGACTTACTTGGCCTATGGTCTTGGCTTGGGCCTATACCCAGCAAAGATGGGAATGAGAGACCTTGAAATGTACTTTCAATCCACTTCTTCAAAAATTTCTGAAAAAACCTAATTGATGTGTGTTTCTGTGTTTGGGCCGAAGAGCTTCTAACAGATTTCTATGTAGATTTGTCTTTAGTGTTTTAAATCAATTTTATCTCCCAGATCCTTTCAATAAAATCTAAGTGCAAGAGTATTCACTGTGGTTTTGCTTATACTCTGTTTTAATAAACAGCAATGTAAACCTGGGAAGTGACAGAGAGCGAAACAGTTGGTTTGTTCTTTTCTTCATACCTGATGTTGCAGGCTGAAAATAAAAGCTATCAGGAAAGAATTCAAGATTCCAGCTTGGTTCTCTTTTCTTTTTTTTCAGTGTGCATGACCAGTTGATTATTTTTAAAGGTAAATATATGTTTGGCAGCTTCTATTTCATTTATTAGCTAAATTTTCCAATATAAGTAGGCTATCTACTGCATTTAAGAATTAGAAAGATTAATAATAATGAAGTATTTCTCACCTTCATTATTTTGAAATAATATCTCAAAGTAACAAGTTGTCAGGTAATTAGTAAAAAAAAGATTAAGTTTTTAGCCAGGAATAATACACTGCATGGTTAAAACTGACATCACAGTTCAGCTAGGTTTATTTTTTTTAACTGACTCATCGGGATGTACAGAGGTCTCCTGCACTCCCGTACCTGCACAGCAGCTAGCTGTGGGGTTTTTGCTGGCTGTTCCCAGGCTCACAGAGACCAGCAAGTAGAGGCTCAAGCAGTGTGAGAAAGGACACATAGAAAGCCCTTGCAAAGCTCTTTGCAGATAACAACCTTTTTTTTTTTTAATTTATAGTTAAATAGTCTGATTTGGGTAGTATTGGTCTTGTTAATGAATAATATTTATTGAATTTCAGTGTGAAAGGCAAACAACACTCCACAATTCTAAGTTATTTTTTTACTATTACTGCTGGAAGAGTTGAATTGCTTACATAGGACAGCACGAACTGTTGGGATTTCTTCGTGTAACTATTACATGATTTGGGATACACCTTTTAATTTCTGCTCCAGAAGGAAAGACTAGAAAATCTAGTCTAGTGGGAGCTAACAAGGTGTAGAGCAAATCATCCCTTGTCACTCTGTGTCCCTGTCCCTTCCTTCTGCCACTGTCACTCCCTCTCAGTTGGATATCATGGCTAACGTACCAGCTTCCAGTCCAAGCTCAGGGAAGATGCCTGGTCTTAAATGATGGTGATCATGCCTTTCCCCCCATGATCTTAGGGACAGTCTGCTTGCCTAAACAGAGAAGTAATATTCCTCCTGCTGATATAGAGTACCCACCCTTGCTTTTTGCTGGCTTTATAATATACACTGTGCACCTGTAATTCCGTGTTGCAATTTGTAGGAGAGTAATAACAGTTTAGAATAGCTATTCCGTCAGAGACCCCACAATGCTTAGATACATGCTGAAAAGGACTTGAAGAACTGCAAGTCACAGACAGCTCTGCTTCTGTTTTGTGGTGCTGGGCAGGGTTTAACAGCTGACCCCAGCACCCAGCGCCAGCCACAAGGGAGTTGGGACTTTGGGTGTTTATTAGGGTATACTGATACTGGAAACTGTTCCACCAGCAGCTGTAGCATGTCTGTGTGAGATGTGCTGCCTCTCTTCTCACAGTAGGATCAGACAAGTTATACCGAGGGCAAAGACTTGGAGAGAGTGGTTTATATGCCCAGATGGAGCCACTGTGATAATCTGGTATGAGCTTCCAGATAATTTAATAAGAATTGGCAAGAGCAGGATGTCAGATCCTTGGTTTTTTTTGATGAGGGGAGAGAGTGGTGAGGTGTTAATTAAGAGGGAATTAGATCTCGTTAGCTCTGGATATGCATTCTTAATGATGTGCTTTTCTTTCTTTGTTCTAGACAGAGAGCATTGTGCTAGAATCCTACTGACCTCTGGTAACTATTTAAGACACTGAAAGCCAGAAAAGGAAAGCAGATGCCTGGGTATCCGTGTCAGTGGTGCAGGCAGTCCATCTAGGTTTGCTCACTGGAAAACTCGGTCTTGCTGGCTGACCCCTGGGCAGTAACGGAGTAACAGCTCAACACCACAGAGTGCTGAGGCAACTGTGTTAATGAGCCTGGTGTCTTCTATTTTGGATCCTGGTAAAGCTGATAAGGTTTAAATAGGAAGTCACGGTACAAGTGTCTGGGGCATGCTAGGACTAGCTTTTTTAAATAGATGTCCACAGCTGAAACACAGTGCTAACCTCTTTCAAATCTCTTTTTGGGGCCCAATCATAACCATGGCAAGTATTCTTCCTCCAGTCTGCGACTGCATATATATACAGGGAGTGCCAGAGTGATGAGAGCTCAAACTGAAGAAAATGAGGGCAGGTAAAGGTCAATGAGGGTTTGATGGGTAAAAGCAGATTCCTCAGCTCCTTATTGAGGGGCTTACTGCAGGAACAAGGCTGTTCCACCCTAGCGCAGGGACTGCCAGGGAGAAACACTCAAAGAAGGCACCTTTCTTCAGGCATTACCAAAAATTATGAGAAAAACTAGCAAACATCTGGAAGAGGAGCAGTCTGAGAATTTGCTTCCTTTTAATAAAATTTTCTCTTCATCCGTGTACACATTTCTGTAAGACTGCCATCACTTTGCAGAGCAGTCAGCTAAATGATGAGTTGAATATCCACTTGCTCACACAGCACTCATACTCTGAAAAGCATGGTGGAAATACTTAGTTTTCTCTTACTTAACTACTGAGCCAGTTTAAAGTAGTAAAACTCTTCAATATTTTTTTTGTTTGGTAAAATGGTGGTCATATAAAATTATCAAAATTACAATAATTAGCAAATTGCAGAGAAATGTCTTTAGGATTTAAAACTCCAAAGTGTAGGCAATAGAACTGTAATTTACAGGCTGACACACCAGTCCAGCTATAGGCAACTCCAGCAGTTGCTTTGCTACTTGTTAAAATAAGTGCACAGCTCTCAGACTAATTATAGCATGCTATGTAGAAAACTGAATCCAGACAGTGAGACAGAATACCTTCTGACAGATGTAGATCTATAGCCCACTGCAGCCTGGAATTCATTCTTCATTTTAACCTGTTGTCTCCCTAGACATGTTTGCAATGTTGTTTATTTTGTACAGCTCCCTTTTGTTCTCTCTCCCCTGCCCCATATCCCTCAAACATGTCATTGTGTCTTAAAAGAGGAGATCACAAAGGTGCCTGGGATGCGGCAGCTGTTGCTTTTGTTTTTTGCTCTTGAGGAATGCAGATCCATCCTGGTGAATCCTGCCTTTTTATTATTAGAGCATGGATTTCAGCAGCTGCCTGACCAGGCGAGGACAAAAAAAAGAAAGGACTACTATTTTCTTCCTCATGCCCTTTGTTAAATGGAAAGACTGGATCCCGTTTCAGATATTTGCTGCTGCGTGATTAGGGCTATGGTAATGTGTCAAACTGTTTTAGGTGAATAGATGACTCAGGCTTTCTTGGAAATGTCAGGTTTTGTGACCAATGTCTGACTTTTCTTGCAGGTCTGTGAGTTAATTAGTCTGCCTACCTGTGCTTGTGTTCATATTCCTGCAAATAGAGGTCAAGTACTACTGCTCATTTTAACTAAGCATGTATATAAAATATCCAACAGTTTTGTCTCAAGGCCCTTTTTGATTAATGAGGCTTAACAAATCTTTGGGGAAAAATGTTGTATTTTATTGCCTTATGGCAGTCAGTGTGAGGCAGACAGACTTGGTGGGCCTTGATCTGCAGTAAGGCGGGTCCTTAGCTTCAGCCTAGGCAGCAGCAAGTCACTTTGTTCTTCAGGCGGGTGGTACATATTCTGTGTTCAGAGAGATTTCTTCTGAGAAAGGAAGGAAGCTGGCCTTTGGCTTCCCTCTGTAATGATGGGCTGCAAGCATTTTCTAGCATGTGCTCACATCTTGGCTCTTAGCCGAGTACCACACAAGCGTCCTTACCTCAAGATGGAAGCTAGGCTTGCTAAATTTTGGAGTCTTAACCTGAACATCACTGCCTTCAGCTACCTCTTAAACATATCTTGATTTGTATGTTTTCTTAGAGAAGACATTTCAAAAGATAAAACAGATTTGGCAGCAAGAGGGGAAAAAAAAAATAGAGAAAAGCCCTAAGATCATGCATCTGGAAAAAGCTTTCTAATCCATCTTGACACATCTGTTGCTTTAGAAGAAAAAAATCTTAGGCTGCACTAGGGCCCTGCAGCTATGTGTGTTGGGGGCCTGGCTGTATAATTTGTGGAGCGCAGTAATTCTATAATTATATTGCTAATTGCATGCTACCACTTTTTTATAATAACAGAGTGAAGTGATTTATAACTTAACAGTTTTACAGGAGCTTAGACAGACTGTTAACTGAAAATGAGCACTCACAATATAGCTCCTAATAACTGCTATTGTTAAGGGCACACTACAAGCTGCGCGAATGCTTTGCTGGAAGGCATAGCCTTGCAGAAGTATTTCAGGCTCAGAACCTACCAGTACAGTGCCTTTGTAGTCTTGCCTGTAGATATGTGAATAATAACAGGAGGGAGGATGGTGGAAAGGTTGAAAGTAAGAGAAAACTAAGTCTAAGAAATATCCAAATAGAACTCAGAGATACTGCAAATGGTAGGAAGAATGCGAATTTCAAAACGGAAGAGGTGTTTGTAGTGATAAGTTCCAGAGGAACTGTATTTTGTGGGAGGCTGAAGTACTTTTCAGTTCTCTAATGAGGAGGACCTGGCAGTCTGGGAATTAGACAGGACCTTCTCTCGCAATACTTAGAAGAGCTAGAAATTATGAGCTGGTTTGCAGAGGCAAGACATTTACCTTCTTTTCACTGTTGCTTTTGGTTGTTGGGTTTTCTTAGCTGAATTGTGTTTGGGAAGCCACAGTTGCTTTCTTTGTCCGCACGTATAGTATAATTGGGTGCTGCTAAAGCTACTTCTGCTTCCTGAGGTTGCTTTACCTTAGCTGCAACAGAAAGGAGTAGCTGCACTGAATTGTTCAGGCAACACATGGTATTGGTGTGTTTTTCTTTCCAGATGTTATAAGACAGAAGCATGCAGCATTTTACAGAAATAAAGTGGTAAAAGAAGAAAAAAAAATGGTGCTCAATGACATAAAAATTCTACACATAAAAAGCATAAAATGAAACGTAGGTTAGCCTTTTTTTAAAGAAAAACAACTTCCCCCCAAAATATAATATTCAGTTATCTGAGCTGATGTGTTAAGTGCATAACAGTAACTACCTGTTGGGACTTTTGACCACAGACTGCTTGCTTTGGGAGTATTTTAACTGTCAAAAGACAAGTTGCAGTGTGAAAAGAGCAAGTCTTCTTTCAGCTCAAGGTATTAAAAATGAATAAACATCCTATATTCTTCCCTCATTCCCTTAAGTGTTGTTTTATGGCAATAGTTCATTCAGGATTTCAGATTTTGGAGCTGACAATTTATGACCTTTAGCTTGATTTTTACTGCTTGCAAAGCTGATTATACAGGCTCGTTATCATTTCAGATATAACGTGACCTAGGTTATGAGATTGTTATGAAAGATTCTTTACTAGAAATCGTACAAGATTCATAGAATTATTTTATTTCAAGGGTGCTTTTTTTCTGCCTTTTTTTTTGTTTGTTTTTTTTCTTCTCATCATTTCTCCCTGGAGAAATTTTCAAGCCTGTTGGTTCTGATATGATATAAAATATATACAGTATTAATTTTGAACTCAGATTTGGTTGACATAAAGACATAAAGATCAGTCAATTAAATGGGAAATGCTTTGGGGGAGAAATACTGAATTTGAATTAAAGTGAATATATCTCAAAAAATAGCTCGCAGTCTGTGTGTGACTACATGTATAATTTAAGTGTTCTGCAAAATATGATACCAGACACATTATCTAACTCAATCTGTATGAATCGTTTTGACGTGTTCAAAATTTACCTAATAGACTGAAGTCAATAGATAAGAATTGCTTGTTCGGCATGTCCAGACAAAGCAGTTATGAAAAAAAGGAGAAGAATTAGAGCAGCGGAATATTTTAAGTAAAGGGACAGGAATCTGGAATAGGAGAGGTGAAACAGAATACGTGAATATAAGTGATAGCAGTATTAGTTCTTTTTATTGTTCCAGTTAAAACAGTTGAGGTCTGCTTCTGATTCTCTCAAAATCTGTGGCAAGGTCTCTGTTTTCATTAGTAGGCCATAAGTGTACAATTTCTAGTATAACTGTACAGCCTATCAATAGTTATTTTTTCTTTTTCAGAGTGATGGAGCTATTGACTTTGGGCTTTCACTTGTGAGAATTGCACAGTCTGTGATGAGCATGTGCTATTACTATTACTTGGAAAGAAAGTTCTGCTGATAGGGCAGTAGATGATTTTCTGCTAAGTATAGATTTTGATTTTGTCATTTCACTTACTGATCAAAATTCTAAGATAAGTACAGCCTTCTGGAGCTCCAGTTAAGTGCACTGCACTAATTCAAAGCATTTGCCTTAGCTTCTCATACATAGGATATAGTTATCCTGCTAATAATCAAAACTTCCTTCAAAGCTTGTCTCCTGCAGTGTTCCCTTGCACAGTTTAAAGTACAGCTTCCATTCATAATCTTCACTTTTTCACATTATTTAATCTGCTTTAATATTTGACTTCACTGTACGCTGTTCTGTAGAACTTACAGCTACAGATTGAAGTACATATCCAAGCTGAAAGACGGACAGGTAATAAAAAAGCTATGAATATAGGCTGATTCTCCTCCTTGCTTATCCATTTCTCCGCCTGTGAAATGGATGTGCTACTACTTGCTTTGGATCTCTGGGTGAAATTATATATTATTATTTATATATTCCAATCTTAGAATATATAAATTTGATATGAGCATTCAGAAGAGACTTGGTGAGAAAGTAATTCCTGAGAGATTATAAAAGTATTAAGGAAATTAAATTCCATTTCTTTCTTGAGGTGAATTCTACAGAAATGCATTTATCAATATTGAATTACCACAACAAACCCACCCGCAACAATACTGTACCTGTACCCTTCCCACAGATTCATACACAACCTGAGCATGTATGGTCCTGCACAAACACCATCTTAAATACTGCAAGACATATGGATCTTCTTTTGCAAAGACACAAGTTTTCCTTAGCTTAGTCAATAGGCTAGGCTTCCTTAGCCTAACAATGATTGTAGCAGCAACCACTGCACAGTTAACCACCTGCTGCAAACAAATGCCACACTCTTCGGTAACTGAACCTATAGTCAGCAAAGGGGTGCAGGACCTGAAGTTAGCTTTGAGGAAAAATTCCCATACTTTGGGCTGGACTGCCTTTCATCCACAATACCAGAGTCTTAAACTCAGGCACTCTGGGTGAAGGCTGACCAGTTTTAGTCCATCATATCAGTGGCTAACCTTTCCCAATTGCTGAGTGTCCTACAGATATGTGAATATCTTCCAGATCACACCCTCACCACTCTCAGAAAGGTGCTCAGTTGTGCAGTACTATGCATGCATGTGGCATATGAGCCCGGTTTCCTATGTGCGTTATTTAAAATCTGATGAATCTACACATTTGTGTAAACTCTGGGATACTTTGGAAAAATACATATGAAAAGTTCTTTTGCATAGGTATACTGAATATACAATTTCAGTAGCATTCAAAAATACTTTATGCGGGTATCAATCAACCTCGGTAACATGTCACAGCAGGCAGCTGGAGTTTCTGAAGTAATTTTTAGAGTTGTTTTCAAAATATAACCCTTCTCCAGTGCACAGACCTTTTAAAATACTTAGTCAGCAGAACTGTAGCTGCCTGTCAGACATCAGGGATGTTGGACTGTTGCAGATAACTAGGATTAGCTCCTGTCTTTCTCAGTAGTCAAACTTCTAATGCTGATTAAAAAGTGTGTTTTCACAACTTACTTAGTAATTTTAAACTAGCAAATATGGCCACAAAACTGGACACTGGATAAATTTAGTCCTTTGAATATGCTCATTGCACCTTAATAAAATATATCAGACTGAGTTAATAATTACTATTTTTATACTGTGTTATTTTATGGGAAGTACCTGTCACCAGAAGGAAAGTACAAAGACTTCTGGGAATCACTAGGGTATAATGAAAGTTGTCAAAAATGTAAAGTAATACAGATTTTCTTATGAGCCATGAAAATATTATGTTCAAACTAAGACCATAACCTTTAACCTTTGTATGAGAACAGCAAAAAGATATGAACAGGGATTTAAAAAAAAAAAAAATTGTGTCTCTGTAGACATCTGAGGCTTATTTTTGTATTGAATAAATAGGGCCTGATACCTCAGATGTCTAGAAAATACCAGCCAACTAAACTAACATCAGAAGATCAAGGAATGATCTCTGAATAAGTGGAAAAACTTTAGTTTGGTTAAATCTGCAAAAAGAATCTGAACAGTGAGGTCCCCTCTTTTTGCTTCTCAAGTGCCTTAGCGTGCATTTAATTACAGCAAGGTACCTTTTCACTTCCATAAGGGCATTTTTCTGAGATTTTTCCATTCTGGTCTTACTTCCTCCTCCACTGTGTGAGTCAACAGACTTCAACCAACGTACTCAGCAGTATTTTGATAAAAAAAGTGATCTACCCAGTAAGCAACACCCAGCAACGCACTATCAGGACAAAAGAAGTATTTCTTCTTAAGAGACAAAAATACTAAGTTCCCAGGATGCTACTTGCTAGGAAGTCAGTGTTGAAGTATGCCAGGAGAGCATTTCAACTTCTTAGACTGAAGATCAGCTGTAAGGGTGTGCAGTCAAACCAGGAAGATTATGAAGAATGAAGACAATAAAAAAGAGAGATCTTTTCAGTTTTGTTTTTGGTTTGGTTTAGTTTGGTTTTCCTAGATAAATATAGTTGTGGATCAATCGAAATCATTTACTGAATCCATATTAACAATCAATTTTAGGAACACCATGAGAAGCAAAATTAGTTTTCTCATTTTGAAGTTTAACCAAAACAAAGAACCATTTTTGAGGATCTAACACAAAATCCAGAACATGGTTGAATATCTAAAAACCAGAATGGTGTGAGTTCTCTATGGCAAAAGTTGTTTCCCTTTCAGAACAGAACAATGTTTTTTTCTGTTCGTTGTTTTTTTTGTTTGCCTTTCTTTTTCTTCCTAAAGAGAATACAAGGGTTAAATGACTTGAAAGAAGAAAAGGATGAAATGAATGTTCTGCCTGACCCTAAGCATTTTTTTTATGGCTTTGGTTCAATATCCTGACTAAAATATCCCTTGTTAACACAATTCTAAGTACAAGGTGCCTTAACAACAATTCTCAGGAGATGTTGTAACACCTTTGTGAAATTCAGTTTAATGTCAAAACAGCTGAGAACACGTTCATTCTATGAAAAAAAGGAGGTATTTCAACATTTCCATCCTAATTTTGGAAGAAAACAAATGTTGAAATATTAGAATTTCCCTCAGGATGAAAATTCTAATATTTTGCTCGGCTCTAGTTTCCAATAACTCTTATACTTTAATTTTGTAATATTTAACTTAATGTTTCCCATGTGAGTATTATAGCACTAGTGGGTAAAACTTTAGTCACCTCACAGATTAGGCATGCAAAGGAAAACAGTTCGTGTATGTAGAGGGACAGATTTCTTCCTTCACAAGTGCCTTCCTCTTGTTTCCCCTGCTGATGAAATGTCAGTTTATTACAGACTTGATGAATGGAGTTTCCTTTCTCAGGAAACAGTAGTCAGGCCTATGGAAGCATTTATGTAACAGCATATGTTCCCTCCGTGGAAGTTTCCTTATTATCCTTTCCCTTGGCTATGTTGGATCACAGTCACAGACAACCTGAAGGGAAATTGTGAAGTGTGGCTGCTGGGGCATTTGTGGGAAGCAAAACTTAGCAGTCCTGGCCCTGAGAGTTGTGAAGCCACAATCGACCTCTGCTTGCACCTCTGTGGAAGTGCTGAGTGAGGTATCTTGTGTGCAGTCAATCAGAAAGTTGGATGTAGCCTGCTTTGCATGCCTGGGTAGGGCAACCTTACATGCATGTGCACTGAGCCTGATTTCACTGCATCCATCTTCTCTCTTTAGGGCATGATATTTCTTCCTACCAGGCTGGGTCCCAAACAGCCCAGCTCTACAGTTGCTTCTGATACTAGGCACCTTCAAACCAAACCAACCAAAATAATTGCAACACGAACTAGATTCAGTTCCCAACCAAAGTCTGCGCAAGATACCAGCTTCTCCATAGCATACGCTTCCACAGATCTCAAAATAATTTACAGAGTAGTTTGATCTAACTATCTCAGTTTTATAGAATGGAAAACTGAGGTGTTGACATGGTTGCAGTTACCAAATCACCCATCATGTTCTGCAGCAGAATTAAGCCTGAAGCTTGTGACATGAAACTCTAGGTCTTACACTTCATTGTTTAACCGTGGTCATCAACAAGTATTATATGGGATGTGTGTCAGCAGGTATTGGTCTTATTTCTGTTTTGTTCTCTTAAATAAAGAAAATCAGTGCTTGTCTCTTGCTGCTTCTGGAGCAGCTCTCCACTGCTGCTTGGGTGTCTTTCCTGGTAGGTTCTTCCACCATTATTTTTGAATGAGGGTGTCTCTTCAACTTGGTAGAAAAGAAAGGGAGAAAGAGAAATGAATGAACTGAAATAAACCTTTACTGCATGACAGGTTAGTTGCCTCAAGATTAGCCAGTAATAAATCCTCTCTCTTTCTGCCTTTATGACAGCTAAACCAAAGGAGAATACCTGGTTTAATCCTTTCAAGGGTATAAACTCCAACTAGTATATACAATGTTTTCTGCTGGTTGTTGTGGGTTTGTCGTCTTTCAAGTCAGATTTCTTGTTTCTATACTTGAACTTGGTTCATTGAGACTTTCTGATAGCAAGTACTGTGCTAGATCAAAACACTGCAGCTAGATGCAGTCAACTTTTTGAAGAGTTATGCTGGCAACCTGTTATGTTTGTTTCTTGTCCTCCCTTTCCCAGCAAAGCCTAAGGAAATGCTTTATGATATTACCTTCTCATGTATTTTTATTTTGGCAGGTTTCAGAATTATCACATCCTTTGTTCTGTCCCTCATCTACTTACTTCTTCATGAGCTGCTGCTCCTGCGGGTAGAGTAGTACCCTCTAGCTCTCAATCCTGGTAACTTTGCTGTGATGTACTGCTTTGACTGACACTGGTTGTGATAAAGAAGGAGACTAACACAGATGTTGTTTGCTCATGAAAGTTGTCCTGGGTTCAGCAGTAGCAGTCATTTTTCTCCTTCTTAGTAGCTGGTGCAGTGCTGTGTTTTTGACTTTCATCCTGGGAAGAGCACTGATAACACCGATGTTTTTAGTGGTTGCTCAGTGATGTTTACTCTGACCAAGGACTTTCTGAGTCTCATGCTCTGCCAGGGAGGAGGGGAAGCCCAGAGGAAGCAGAGACAGGACACCTGACCAAAACTAGCCAAAGAGGTATTCCATACCACAGCATGTCATGCCCAGTATATAAACTGGGGGCAGTTACCCGGAAGGGCTAGATCTCTACTCAGGTCGGGCTGGGTATCGGTCGGCGACTGGTGAGCGGTTGTATTCTCTTCCCTTGTTATTTCTCTTATCATTATTATTATTGGTGGTAGCAGCAGTGTTTTGTGTTATACCTTAGTTACTGGACTGTTCTTATCTCAACCCATGGGAGTTACATTCTTTCAATTCTCCTCCCATTCCTCCGGGAGCGGGGGAGAGGAAGCAGCAGGAGTGAGAGAGCAGCTGTGTAGTTCTGGGTTGACAGCTGGGCTTAAACCATGACAAGAGTACAAAAATGAGGAGAAATATACTTTATTACTCTTTCTTCTTCTACCTGTCTGTCTAACAAACAATTTATTTCCTTGTACCCACCTGTCTCCATTTATTGGCATAGTCTTAAGACTAAACGCTTGAAAGTAGCTTTTCATTACCAGGATCTATTTTAGAAATTTTACTAAAAAAAACCAAACCAAACCTTTCTCTTTTCTTCATTGGTTAGAAGGTCTGAATTTTATTTAATTGCATAGGTTTGTTATTATTAGCTTTTTTTTATAAAATACATGACCTTTGCTGGTATCTATGATAGCTGAGCACCTGATATGTTCCTCCGCTAGTGATAAATAGATAGTTTGAATGAAAAATAGTGAAAAGGAAATGCCTTACACTGATTTTCTTGTTCTCTTCTTGCCTGTTCTCATTTGGTTTGGAGTGTGTTTGTTCCTGTTTTTTTAAGTCTTTTTAATGTGTGTGCTATCCTTAGCTTACTCTCTCAGTGACTCATGAGAAGCCTTTTCAGGATCATTTCCTGAAAGGTGACCCCATGTATTTATGATATGTTAAGCCTTACTGATCATTTCACTCCTCCTTGTTCAAACCAGCACCTGTATGTTATCAGTTAATCTATATATGCAAACACACCAGCATAAACTGTCAAAAGGAACAATTAAAGATGAGTACTATTGTTCGTGGCTCTGGTGCCTGGTATTCATATAATTTAATTGGCTTTTTTTGCACTTTGGGAATGCTTGTGTGTTTTGAATTAATAAACTATTAGATTAAAATATGTAAACAACTTGTAGAAGCGGTATTGTGATCCAAAACTCCTCCCTGTCAAAGGTCAGTCCCCCTGCTGCTGGACTGCAGAATCATGGTAGTCTTTTTTGTTGGATCTCTGCTTGCCTGATACATGCCTTTTATCCTGGTCTATGTGAAGGCTGGAAACTCTGTCTGTCTCTCTCCCCAGCCAAGGAATGTCTGGTTATGACTGTCCTTGGCAAAAATGAGCTGTGGCTTAAAAGCCTCAAATGAAGAAATGCTCTAACCATGTCTTGCAAAGAGTTAGACACCACTACTGCTGACTTTATTACAATAATTGAAGTATTTTGAAGGGGTAAGTCAATGCTCCCATGCCCAAATACGTGTTCTGGAGGAGCTCAGTTCTTGCTGACATTTCAATCTGTAGTCCTATACATGCATGAGACTTCAGAAAGGTCTACTTCCACATCATGTTGGCTTTGTGAATATTGCTTTTGAGCACCAATTTCTTCCTCCTTCCTTTAGATCCTAAATACCTAGCTCAGCTTTGTCAGACGTAGCCTAGGAACCAGCACTACAGATGTGGTATGGTCTCAGGTGACTCTTGTATGGATATGAACCTCAGCTTCCACATAGACCATTCTTATAAGAACACTCTTTACTGTCACTGTTAATAATGAGAGTCTTATGAAGCAGTTAGATTAAATTCAACTTAAAGTAGTGGCAATTAAAAAAAATAAGAAACCCCTCAGATATACAAGCTTGGGTACAGTTAATGATTACTCATTACCTGGATAAAACTGCTGAAGGTAGGTGTTGAAATACATACTGCACTTATACAAACAAATGTGTGCATGATAATATATATTATGTGATATGATGCAATGATGGAACTAATATAAAAAACTGTCATAACAAACTCACAAATATCTTTAAACTTTTATAACCAAAACAGAAAATTATGTCATTGTTGGTTAAATGTTCCTTAATTTTCAAATTATTCTTCAAGAGCTTTATGATCCTTGGCAAATGTAGCCAAAGAGACAGATCCAAGAAGTTCAGGTTTCTAAGAATATAATAAATGATGAGTTTTTCCATTCTCCCAGCATTCAACTCAGCAAAGTACTTTTCAGGAAAATATTCCCATGGCACACATAGTCAGGAAGGACTCTAAACTGATGCTGGCAGTAAAGCAGAGTGAAGGTTGTGTCCATGCTTTTAATGCACACTTCTAAGTAGTTCAGGTTTATCTTATCTCATCTCAGAACTTCCCACGTATCCTACTAACATCTCTTCAATTCCTACTCAGTTTTTGCTCTCAAAAAGTGCTTTGCCTACAAGTTCATTACCTGTGCATCATGCATCTTCAGCTTTTTGTCTTTTGTCTCTAGTACACTTTATCACAATTCACCTATCAAATATGATTCTTGAAATACTAAACCATTCCTAAGAAGAACTTTATGTATTGAAAACGCATCTTTTGTTTCTGTTTTCTAAACAGCAAATGCAGCTAAGTTGATCTCTAAGATAATTCTGTGTGAAAATCAAAGCCTTCCACATGATACTTTTGCTTTTTACAGGTTGCTGTTGAAGAAAAAAATAAGCGGAGGCATAGGAACAAACAAAAAAAAAAATTTTTTTTCTTCTTAATGGCTTGATATTAGGCAGCTTTATGAGTGCTTTTGATAAAATCTGGAAAATGTATTTCGAATCAGTCAAGATGTTAAAGTTGCACAAATCCCTAAAAGAGATTTTTTTTTTCTCCAAGTTTTCTTGTAAAAGATGAATTCTCAATTTCCCTATTCCATTGTATGTGTCATGTAGCATCGTCACAGTCAGCTCATGAAGCTGTCAGTTGAAGTCTCTTGAGACTTCTTTTATGGTGTCAAGATGATGGCAGAGGGAATATCTTTGCAAGTTCAGCTGCTATAGGTAAAGCAAATAAAGTTTGCATTAATTCTATCTTGTTTGAAACAAACTATCCATAGCAAGAAAATTCCGGGTTAATGCCTCTAGAACCCAGCCTGGCTCTACTTAGCCCATTATGAAGAACTATTACATCCCATTACTATGACAACAGGAGCTGAAACTTATGAATCTCTGACTTTGCTATAACTTATTAAAGGCTACAATGAGGCATTTTTTCTGCTTTCTTATATGTCAAATAAGGAAAAGAAGCTGCATAAATGCAAGACAGCAATATGTGTTTCTTAAGTGTTAGGTAGTAAATACTGTAAAATTAAAAATTAAATATCACAGCTGTGATAACATAGAATGTTAATCTACACTGAATAAAATATTTGTTCCTTCCTGAGTCAAAGAAGGCAAAGGCTGGATGAATATATTATATATGTCTTGTCAAATTTATGTAACCTCATCTCAGGAGTTATAGTGATAGAATTCTCTGATCTTCCTCAGGCAATGTTTCACAAATGCTCCACGGTACCAACCATCCAACCCAAACCTCATTTGCTTTAGTTTCAAACCTTTTGCTTCTGGTTTTGTGCATGATAAACTTGCTGAACAGATTTTTTTTTTAAGGTGTCATCAGCCTTTAATGAAGAAGATTCTTACATTTTGTAGACTGATTAGAAATTTCAAACATTGTTTGCATTAATTATAGCTGTCACACATCTGCCAGTTTTGTCATTTTGAACGAGTTTATGTAGAACAATCTTCATTAAAATTTTGCAGTTTGTTTCTTCTGTATGATTTAGTAATACAGGTTTCAGAATTATCTTTTTTATTATTAAGCTTAGCATTGCTAGAACGAAGATAAAAGTTTATGCAAAAAGGTTAGTGCTCTATTTTACTTGGGAGGTGATGTGTGATGAATGACCAATCCTATAGAAAGATGTTCATAATCACTGGCTAAATTCCGAAATCTTTCTCTTCTTTACACTTGAATGCTTCATTTCAGACATTCAGCATCACACACATTGTGGAATACCGTGTTTTTGAGGAGAGGATTTCTGAGAAGGCCTCTTTCACTGATAGCATTCAGGCTCAGGAATTCAATATTGACCCAGTCAATATGAGTGTGCTGAATTGCTTTACAATCATGAGCATAAATTCCATCTGTTCCTCCTTTGTGGTAGGAATGATAATATTCAAAATAAAAATATTGCTGTAGTCAGGACTGGACTGCTTAAAAAAAAAAAAAAGAAAGAAAAAAAGAAAAAGTCATCCCATTTAATTCCTCATTCTGAGGACTGGAACCCGTGGTTTTTGCTCTGACTCTGGATTCCCTATACAGCTTGACAAAGGCTTTCTTTGAATTTTACTGAAAGTAGGAGCTGGCTTGTTTGCAGTTTAACTCTTCAGGAGGCACACAGCAGGGGTAAGCAAACAGGGCTGTAGGGATTGATTTAGACAGAGGTACCTCCAGACATCCACTGCTTTTTCCTGAAAGATAAAAACCAAGAGATTACAGATCAACAGTAAACTTCCTTAAGGTGAGGCCCGCGGTTTAATGACTCTTTTTGTTTTACAAAGCCCAGGGTATGTTTGTAAAGGGAAACTATTAAGACAGCTGAAGTTTGGTGATATATTGTATTTGGTGCCCATATGGGACAAAGGGATCCTTTGATTCCTGCTCCAATCTATCCCCTCAGTCACGTTGGAGGGGCCGTGCTACTAACTCATTAAAGAACCAGATGTACTTAAACCCCTTTGCAAACGGTTTTGTTGTTGTTGTTTTTGCTGCTGCATCTTAAAAGCTGGGTCAGTTCTGAGGCCCCCAAGCAGCAGTTTGGCTCAGCTAGGGAGGCTCGAGCTTATGGTGGCTGGGTGGTCAGGGGCTCAGCAAGCTGCTGCAAAAAGGAGTAGGTGGAAGGGAAACTGTAGAACTCCCTAAATGATGAGTTGTGCCAGTGCTGCTGGAAATGCAGGGGTGTAGGAAGGGATGGTGTGAAGGGTGACCACAGAAGAAGGTGGGGCTATTACTGGAAAAAGGAAGTGCTTTCTTTGCTGAGGATCATCCGATGGTGAGGAGGAAGAGAGGGACGGAATGAGGATGTCTAATAAGTATAGGGAGGTACGGATAGTCTAATTATGGTATAAAGGTCTTTCTGGCCATGGTAGGGGCTAAAGGCTGTCACTGTGCTGTAGTAAAGATGAATATTTTATTGGATGTTTGGGCTGGCAGACAGGAAAGAGAGATGGAGGTGCCTGTCCCCAGTATTTACCACTACCGGTAAACTTCCTTTTCCCCCCCTGAATACCCACTAATAGTGCCCTGTCTCCCATCTCACACAGCCCTACTGATATTTCCCACTGCTATTCAATGATACAGATTCTTGTGAGGAGCTTCCAGCAGCTCCAGACCAGTTGTTCCTCTGTCTGCCAGGCTGACACACATTTAGCTTTGCTGGCCAAGTGGAAAATGAAGGAAAATACTCCTACTCCATGTGAAGGAGCTGTATATTTCAGTTTGGTCCCCATACCGTGGGACTCCTCAATGCAGCATTTGTCTTCAGACAGGTCTTGTAAAGCACAATTGGGCAGGAGTAGGGCCAGGTTGGAAACATTCTTTGGGAGCCTAGGAAGTAGGGATGCTCAGCATGCTCCCCGGTGTGGATGGGGATATATCAGCCCCTTCCCGTCTCTCCTGTGATCACTTTGACCACATTGCCTAGCTCAATATCTCACTAACACATCCTAGCTAACTGCTGGGCTCTGCTGAAATGTACACATGGAAACACATGGCTGTCCATCCTATGCCCTCTTTACAATCATCCAAAAGTTGCTGTGACAGATGCAGCCCATTTGTCATCTGTATTGTATTGTGCAGAGCTGGTGTTGCACAGAGAAAGATTTAGAAGGAAAGATACCTATGTATTTTGTTTTGACCCTTTGACCTGTATCACAACCTTGCAGCTTTTTTCATGCCTAAACAAGTTGGGAAACTGCTGTTTCAAGAAAATACATGGGTGATCCTTGTGCTGAGCATTTAAGGCAGGTGTGCTCAGTGTGTGCTAATGCGGTGATGTGCAGCAATATTTGCACTAGCGTGGCATGGGCACTACAAGCAGCAAAGCTATGCTGGCAGCTTTGTAGTGTGTAGATAGCAAATAAAACCAAATGTGGTAATGTGTGCTAATGAATCCAGACACCAACTGTCCAGTCCAGAGCCTGCTCAAGTGCATATGGTTAACACTGCATCATGCCATGGAAGTACCCTTGTACTTTCGCAAAGAAGGGTGAATTGAAAAAAAAGGGGGTTTATAAGTAGTAGAACAGAATCTTAAAGAAAAATTTGGACAAGAATAGAAAAATATAAACATAAATGGTAAGCAAAGAAGAGAAAAGATACAGAAAATTTATAAAAGTATCGAGAATACAGATTAACATGGAGACTGAAATGCCCAAAAGGAGGACAAAGACGTTCTTTAGACATCCTGCAGCTTAGACTATGTGAAACAAGATAGGACATATAACTGATTTCTAGCATAACATGCACATTATGCAGTATCTTGGATTACTGGGTTGGTGTTTGTAGCCCAACTATTGATGTCTCCTGGGCTTTCTTTGACCTGTCAGCCCATATTTGAGGTTACTTCTGCATATGCTGTCCATGACCAGGTGTCAGCCTTCATCCTCATGCTTCACACACTGAAGTGTGTTAAAAACCAATTCTTCCTTTTAATTTTGAAGTTATTAATAAAATGAACATGAAATGAAACAAGAAATCTAAACCAGACTTCTCTGAAGTTTACAAAACTCTTCCAAATACAGCTGAACGTGCAAGTTAGACCAATACTCACTTTCCAATACTTTTTTTGTGAGCAATTTGTAACATAGCAAAAAAGGCACATTTTAACCAGGATTATCACATGCTCTCTTGCTAGGTTTTTGGACAAATGCTTTCAAGTAGTGTAATACCATTTAGATAGCTACTGCCTACAATAATAACAAAGCCCTTACCAGAAGTGATGGGTACTGTAAGAACAGAGTATGCCTGCACATCTAAGGAGAATTAACAGTTAAACCAGACGGCTAAAAGACAAATAATGATTCAGTAATGCTGAGAAAGAAACAAGATATATTAATAACCATGCTTCAGTCTTCTCCAAGAGCAAAGTGATACAATGTGAATGCAGGTTTGTCTAATCTTCTGCAGTAAGAATAATTTTCAGTCCAGGCATTTTTTTCTCTTAAGGATACTGTATATCAGGTTTTTCTTTCCAGCAGCAGAGTCCTTAGCGGAGAGATTGCATTGCTGTCACAATACTAATACAGACATCCAAGACTGAGGAGTATGAGAAGAGCTTGTTTGAAATAGTTGGGGACAGATGCTGATAAACATTGTCAATCATGTTCCTGCCTTTAGTTCTTCATATAATGGAAGTTCTTTCTTTAAAAGAAATAATTATTTGGGTTAGAAATATGCATTTGACTGTAGAGAGTTATAGCAATTATTATTTTGAGTGACGGTACAAATAGGGTATATTCAGTTTCTGTAAGCAGAATTATATGTACCTTCCAAAGTATCCTTCATCTTAGGGCTCTTCATCTGTAAGTTGCTTAAGGATATCTGTGAGTAGTTAGCTAAACCAGACTTCTTCTCATGAAAGAACAGGTGAACCTTTTTCCCCCCCCTTCGTTGTTAGGAGTAGAATGAGCAGTTCACTTAGTTCAGTCTTAAACATTTTACAAAAGTTTTACCTTGCCTAATAATAATTTTCCTTTTATTTTAATCTGGAAGATAAGAAACTGCTGTTGTTTTGGTACAAGCAGGATTTGTTTAATTATTTTTTTTTCCTGACTTTTTTGCAGCCTAAGGGTTTATGCAGAGCCTGAGGAAAAGGGCTGAACAAATAAGGAAAATAGCTCAACATTTTGTGTTCCTCATGAACAAATTAATCACAGTTACAATTAAGTATGCAATGATATTTGCAAAGATCTACAGTACATGTGAATTGAACCTAATTCTCAGCAGAGTTGTTCTATATGGAATATAAATACTTAAAGACTTCTTTTTTTTTTTTCTGGTGTCCTCAAGACTCCTTGCTAAAATCTTCCCAAATATACTCTAGATCTAATCCTGATATACTTATGTGAAATTGATTCTTATACTCTCTTAGCATAAAAAGAACTTGAAATGCAAATATGAATAACTTACACCAATATTAAGAGATGTTGTGATGCCAAAGCAGTGTAAAGAGGCCTCAAAGTAAATGAAAATCAGACTCTGTATGTTTATGTGAATTACACATCTGCAAAATATCTATAATATAGAACATAACAGTTGTTTAATTTTTACTTAATTAAAGAAGCTTGAAAACATCTGGTAGCTGACACCAATCCATTTTTTTCCATTGTATCCTTTCTCAGTAAGTTGCGAATGGAATACAATATATCCCATGAGATGCTCTTTAGTTTATGACAGGTGTGCGTTTCCTAGCTGGTCATTGCATGACACTATTTGTTTCCCACAAATACAGCTGGAAATACATTTATTTGGCAGTGAGGAATTGCAAGGGAAAGAAAAACTGGTTTAGGACGAAAATTACATCAGAGATGTAGATATATTCTGTTTCCACAGAAATCTCAGTGTTGCATTTCATAACTTCCACAGGCATTTGCTTTATCAACCAAAATATAATAAATTTAATAAAGAGGGCTGTTGCATGATTTCCAACATCAGTATAAAAAGTAAAATGAAATGTGTGTTCTCAAAGTCTAATCACCCCCATAACACACGTAACTACCTTTATTTAAGCTGTGAGTTACTCCTGTTGTGCTTTCTGCTGCTTGGAATAAGGGGAACAGCAAAGTTGGCCAACTGCTGGCCAAGGAGTGGCTTGGGATACATGTGGGGTCCATGGGTGTGGGCCAGAGAACTGAGCTTTCTCCTTCTTCCTCTTTCTAGGAGACGCGGGAACCACTGTGATTGCATGAGAGAGATGGGTGGAAGAGCTTAACATAACTCAGCATGGAGACTCTCCTGATTAAAGAAAGAGCAGCTGTAGTAGTGATGCTTGCAGAGTGTGCTTTGGTTTAGCAATAGCATCCATCTGGCACTTAGTCTAGGCTAGTAAACTCAACAGGCCCAGATCATTACCTGGCCCTGAGGCCAATATATGTGGAGCAGCTCGTAGCTATGCTATTAAACTCTTAGCCTCCAAAACAGTCATGCAGACCACCTATTAGCAATGGACCCAAGTTAATTTCCAAATTGTGCCTGGAAATATTCTGAGAGTGTTCCCTGTAGTGTAAATCAAATCTATACCAGAAGTGAATGATACATAGAGCCAAATTATAGTGCCTGGGAGCATCCCCTTGTGTCATTTATTGCTATAGGCATAGTCCAAATGTTTCTGTTTCATTTCTTGTTCATGACTTGGAGTTTCCCTAGAAAAGCATATAAGGACAAATATAAACGTGTGAAAATTTCTAGTTTACCTAAACTTCATGGCACAAAAAAGGGCAATTTCTCTAGTCTAGAATGCTTTTCTTGTAACTTTTCTGGGTTTGGTTTTGGGTTGTTTTTTTCTGAGTTTTGGTTTTGCTGGTTTTTTTTTCCCCTAACAGGAAGCTACTTTTTATAAAAGCTTCCACTGATCTTTTAGAAAGAAAAATGTCATGTTGCCCATTGCCATAGAAAAAGATGTAGGATGTGCTTGTATTTTAATCCCACATAAGTGTCTCGCGAAGAATATGCACTCAGATTGCAGGTGGTGTGCTTCTACTGCTGTGAATCCCAGGCTCCTTCCTTGTCCTCAGCCAAAGGAAACTACTAAGTTTAGGATTTTTCCTCTCAGATGCATGAAGGAAGTTGATTGATTTTCTATATTGGATTTGGCATTAAAAAAAAAAAATAAAATCCTTCATATTCGTGTAATTGTGAAGGGATTTTTTTTCCCCATATGCAATATGGAAGAGCCTTTAGTTCTGTGGAAGCAGGCTCAGTTCAAGTGCTGCTGGATACAGAGAACAAAGGTTGGTGTGGGGGGTTATAATTGTTTTTCTCTGAACAGTTAATGCTTTCTTTCACTTCAGATTTATAATTTTTAAAAAAATTTTAAGCTTCTGTCATTCTTCTAAAGTTGTTTCTCGCCCTGATCAAACCGCTACCCTTGCCCCCAAAAGCTAGTGCTTAATCTGGTGACACTGTCAAAATAGAGGTATGGATCTGTTTACTAACCAGGATTCAGAAAAGGATGAAACAAGTTTGCCGCTGGGTTTGGATATGACTGCTGCTGTTTTCCAAGAGCTGATTTTTGTCATGATTTTTTAAAATGGATTACTAATAGAAAATTATTTGTAACTAATAGAAATAGATAGTAATAAGCTATGTTCTTATATAAGTTCTGAAAATGGCAGCCTGGCATTTCTAAAGCTGAGAGGTGAAATGCAACAGCTCTGTGGAAAGCATTGCCTCGTTTCTTTTTGGTATGTTTTCACTTATATCCAGGGTGGTCCTGAAGATCTGTGGGATCAGGAAGAACAGGAAAGGTTTCTCATCAAATATTCCTTTCCCTCCCATTTCCCCTTCTTTCTTTATTTCTTTTCATTTTTTACCACTTCCTCCTATTGTGACCAGGTCTGAAGAGTGGCATCACAAACATTTGGTTAAGAGTATGTAACTGTAAGAGGCACCACACAGCCCCATCAGAAAACGCACTGTCAGCACAAACTGTCTTTGGCTCATGTGTGTGGGGCACAGCCTTGCTGGCGGGCTCAGCTGCTGCCATTCTCTCTGTGTCCCCTCTACCTGCCCCAAAAGTGAGGAAAAGGGGGTGGTTTGCACTCTGTTGCCCCCTTTTTCAGTGGGCAGGACCCCACAGTAGGAATGAAGCTTTCTTTCCCTCTGCCCTCCTTGCAAGTACACTGATGGCTGTTTTGGCTATTTTGCTTGATTGGTTCATTGCTTCTCAGAACTGCACTGACAGCTTTAGCTTTAGTGCAATTGTGTTTTCAAGTCTTTGACAGAATCTTCTCCCGACTGCTTTTCTCAGTTACTGTAATCTAATATTCCCTGCTTCTTCCATTGAAAATTTCAGGCCTTGTTTCTTCCAAAATACACATATTAATGCTATTAGAACTCCCCAGACCTTAACTCCTACTCAGTGACTTCAGAAAATGAAGGATTTTATCCTTTGTGGAAGGAAAAAAAAATTTTGCCACTTCCATTTAATAGTATCACAGCCAAACCCAGTGATGTGAGAGAACACATTGGCATTGAAATAACCCTTGCTGAGGAAAAGCACATTCCAGAGGAAATTGATTTTCATGTCACCAACTTACACATATTTTGAAAATTAGGTTCTGAGCCATAGGGTTCACAGCTGATTTATTTGTCTTTAATTTTTGCTAAACTTCTTCAAATGGATTTTTAGTGAACTAGCAAGTTGCCTCTGACACAGGCTGAGGAAAAGTTCATGCAAAGAATGTGTAGTGCAGCATGGTGTGTATGTGGAGGTCCAGACAGCCTTGTGGAATGTGTAAGAACAGTTGATGGCAGCGTATGACTGAAGTCCAGCAAAAATCTCTGGGATTCATAAAGCTAAAGCTGGAAGGCGATAATGTGGTCTGCTCTCTGTATTTCACAAGCTGCTACACTTCATCCCGTTATCCATGTTGAACTCAGCGCTTCCTGTTTAAGTTAAACATACTTTCCAAAAAAGCATCCGGTTTTGATCTGAAATTAAGCAAGGTTTGCTTTGATAGCTTTTTTTCGATGATTGACAAAGTCCAAACAAACGATTACTTTTAATTTAACTTTATCTGGCATCAGCTTCTGACCACTGAGGATTATGCTCTTTGATTAATGAGCCTGCTATTTCTCCTCCCGACGTATCTGTGCTGCAGCCATGTCACCTGTCAGTCTTCTCCTTGCTAAGCTCTGGCTTTATGTCTGCCTCTAGGAGAGATTTTCTATACCTCAGGCCCTTTCTTTGTATCTTTCATGATTGTTTCAATAGCCTTTTCTAGATGTAAAAAATGGATTTTAGGCAGCATCTTAATATGTTACTGTGTGTCAGTTGGTACTTATGTCAATTAAGAAAATCAGTTCTTTGGCATAGCATAGAAAAGTTGAGTGCATTCAATGAATAATCTCCACATGCATTAATTTGAGAGTATGAATCCACTCAATTTCATGTAAAACTTCCAGCTGGTGACAGCTTGCCTCCTGTCACATCAGTATGCATATGGCTGGTACTGGTTTTGCAGGATTCTGTAACCATTTTAACCTATGTCAGAAAGAATTTTGTCCATGAAACTGCTACATGCTTTAAATTGAAAAATTCTGTTACCACATACTGTGAAATGTTCTCTTCATGTTCTCATCAGCAGTCATAAGGTGTTTGAAATTCTGACGGTTCTTTTTTTGAAGAAAGAAAGAAGATTCTTCTAGTCTAAATTGGGTTTTGTTTATGTTTTGTTTGATAAAGTACTTTAGTGAAGGAGTGAGAGAAGAGAAAAGCCTAGGAGAAGTACAGATAACTCTCTAAATGGTACGGTTGTTTCCTCCCAGACTGGAAATTGGTGATAATAAAGGTGTCATTCCCATGCTGAAGACTTCTCTTAGCTCAGATTACTTCAGCTTTGTGGAATCTCCTGAACCTCCTGGCAGTTCTAGGGAGATAACGTTCCTCACCAAAGGACTCCTTTCCTTTGCTTTCCGTAGCTGTCAGGCCTTTGCTTATCAGAACCATTTCACTTAAGAAAGTGTGCATCCATGGGACATAAACTTGGCAATGGTTTTGATAATTACTGTTTGTATAGCACATGGTCAGTGCTTTTCCTTGTCATTACTGGTCTCCTAATTGTGCCTGGAATTCTGCAAATGTGAGGAATTCAGGCTAAATATGGCCTGGATTTTTCAGTGCAGTTGCACTTTGACCTTTTTAGGAGATGATTGAAGGGGACTGCTGGAGTTACGAGTTTTCTTTATCCCTCCTTGCCCCCCATCCTCCAGATAAGCCCCCCTAAACTATTCAGTGCATGATGTCTTGCTTGCTCAGAGGACTTAGTGCTAGAAGAGTATGCCAGTGACTTCATGAGTAATGTATTCATCCCAGTTATTAAAGAAAATAGACATTTTTGAAAGAAATATTGTACAGATGCTAAGTGTTGCATTTTCTTCCATGAGGATGGGTAGGAGAGAGATTTTATTAGTGGTCCATGTCTGTTTCCCCACTCTTACTTAGAAGTTGCTCTTTATCTTTGTCAGCGTGTTGCATTCTGCACATGCCAAATTTCTGTTTCTTTGTCACCTCCAGGTCAAGTTCAATCTTCTAGTGATTTGTGTATTGTGGCTCTTGTGGGAGTGTTTATAAAACTAGCTCGCTTGGGTTTTAGTTCTTTTTTGTGACTGAGGTCACAAACTAGGCAGATGTTCATGACACACATCCCATGATGTGCTCGATGACACTACCTGGGGAGCCACACGGGTGGTGTGTGACCTGTTTAGAAAAATATGTGCTGGAAACTAGAAAAAGGTGCTCAGAATATTTGTGTCCTAATATCTTGGGTCCATTACTTCCTAAGTTATATGACAACTCTGGTTGTAAGTTTAGCAATGCTGAAAAAATAAAGTTCCTATTTCTATTACATTTAGTAAGAAGCTTATAGAAATGTGCTTGCCATGGCTGAGCAGATCTCAGTGTATGACATTTCTGTATTTCCATAAATTCTCAGTTTAATTTCACTGAACTGAGTTGCTGAGGGCTGATGTGTGAAGTGAACCTGATTCTGCAGTCACTGGAGAAAATAATGATTTGCTTGGTGTTCCCAGTTGCCATGTACTTATGAAGGAGCTTGGTAAGTTGGATTCCTTACCTTTCATCTCACAGTTTGCTATGTAAGAGTGGAAAGAAGCTTATTTGGTTTTTAAAGACGTTAGTCTCACTGTGTAGTTTTTTTCCATGAAGTGAATATTGGAAGTAAAATGGTTAAATTAGCATAACCTTGTGCTGTCCTTATTTGGTCTAGCAGTGATCTGGGTGGATTACCTGTAAGTAAGTGCTGAGTAATCCTTGCCTCAAACTGCGATAATATAGGCGGTAATAAACAGCATCATAAAACTGACATCACTTAGCCAATGTTTTTCTTTAGACTGAAATGATGGTTTTTATGCTTCAGAGAGAGAATTCCTCCTATTCAAAAGGCTGGAAAGCCACCTGGAAAGTAAACTCGTCTACAAGTGCATGTTTTGAGCCTAGGGTAGTTATATCATTTGAAAAGACAGAGAGAGAAATAGGGTAGAAAAAACAAAAAGTGTACAACTCCTTTGTCTTGCATGTTTTGCAAGCAATAGCCAGAGGGATGGCTTTGACCTTAAAGTAATGTTCACTTACAACACCATGGTTTTATCCTGTCTGATAGTTAGTACTGTTAATATTTATGAAGAGTGAGTTTCTTATCCAGAACATTTGCTTCCTTTCTAAATAAATCACAGTGTTAAAGAGCCAGTCTTTTAACATGCAAAGTGGTGGGATGTTGTTCTGGATACCATGCAAATGCATTTTTTTATCCATAGCTTAAAAAAAAAAAAAAATATTTTCAGTTCAATACTGATCTGCTTGCAGTACAATAGCGTTAGAATTCTCAGGGTGGAACCTCCCATTAGTTGTTATACTAAACATTATTCAAATATTTAATATGGTATTAGTTAAATTCTGGTAGCAGGCAGTCACAGATCATGATACAGATGTACATAAAGAAGACTGAAATAATTTGCCCAAAGTCATAAGTAACAAAGCTAGTGGAAGAAATCAGACCTTTAGATTTATTATCTGGTCCCTTGCACCCAGACCCAGTCTCTGACTGATTGGTGTTATACATCTCTGTAGCCAGACTACAATAGCTGAAAGGGGCTTTTTCTAATTACATGCAAAGAAGTGCATAAAGTATTAAAAATGCAAGCCATAGAATAGATCTTTGGAGTTCCATGACATTCACAACTTTACTGAGGGGCTTGCTGCTATATAGCCTCAGGAGTGAAAAACCAAGCGCTCCATAACTAGCTCTAATAGTGTTCCCTTTTAAGATATCGACCAGTTTATTTATAGGTACCTTGCCTTTTAGAGAGGGATAACATCAACGGCAAATTGTTGTAAGATAAAATGACTGGTTTTAAAACTTTTTAGAGATAGACTGTTATATTCAGTGTTTAGTGTTATAAGTAGCAAGTTGATTTTGTGTGTGGAGAATTTGCATAAGGATTTTTAATGTTTTTAATAAATTAGGAATAAATATTTTTGGATTCACATACAGCTTAGAATGAAAATACAGAGAGTAAAAATGTGGTGTAAAGAAGTAATGAGAGCACAGAAATAAAATGAAGAGAAATAATGAGGTGCACTCAATAGAGAAAAAAGGGACAGCCCTAAACCAACTGGACACTTTTATTAATCTTATTAATTTTATTTATTAAGCTTGTGAAGTGATGCATTATATGCAACGTTCTTGGGTTAATAAAACAAAAGGAAGGCAAACACTGGAGAATTTGGATAAGGCTGGGTAAAACCCTAAAAGGAGAGCTGCTAGCAACCTATGGTTTACTTTTGATGTCCTCACTACACTAATAGGAAAAGACAAGGAGCTTTACTTTCTAAATTCTTCTAGTGTGTAGTACAGAGGTGGTTGCTGGGGGGATGCAATTCAGTCCGCAATATTAACTGAGGTACTGCAGTTTCTTCTATAAAACACATTGCTGTAGAAAAGTTGATACGTGAATTGAGGAAACTTTGTCATTATGCTACTAAAGCTAAGCATGTCAGCTCTTGCTTTTGTATTGTAATCAATATGTCACTGTAAATAAGGAAAGAAAAAAATAGATAGAAAAATCCACAGAACTGACTTTTTCTGGTTTTCTTATATTGTCTGAATCAATTCTTGTCACACAGATGTGTAATTCATCTTCTTTTTCTTCAAGTGCAAATTGTAAAATGAAAGTCAAGGTATTAATCTCTTCTCAAACTGCTGAAGTGATTAGGTTCCAATTTGATGTTTTCATTTCCTATCTCAGGAGTTTTACTGCTTGCCTTTGGAGGAATGCCTTAAGAGAATTAGCTCTATAATTCCCTAGACTCTCACAACACCATTCACAAGTCTGAATAACTCCAGACACTATGCTGGTTTCCAGCTTGCGCTTTTGACAGCTATTTTTAGACTGTCATATTTCTGCCTTTGAAGACTAGCCCAATTGATCTTCAGACTGAAAAAGCTGAAGCTGTTAATCAGTATTTTGTCCAATGTGAGGGCAGATGATCCGTCCATAATTTTTTGGCTTTACGCATAGTGCTGCCTCTGTGGATGGAGTCTGAGTTTGGCATGCAGAAGTCACCATCAGCCTTTTCTTTCAGAAGAGAGACCCATTTCTTCCAGTGCATTGTCAGGGTGGCAGCATGTCTGCCAGCACTGTCACCTCCAGCATCTTGTGACACCCATGCGAGGTGTGGTGACTTGTGGCTCCCATGACAGGCATTCTCACCCTCTCAACGGAGGCATTGTCGTCACCTGCTCTAGTTTGGTAAAGTTTAAGGCTCAGATCCTTTATTTGGGTGAGTGATGGTTGTAAACACCTTCCACCACTCACAAGATCTGGTATTTTTGTTTGGTTTGCTCCCTGAATTACACTGTAGAGGCTCAAACCTATTTTGATGCTTCATCATCAAAGAGAGAAATCTTATCAGGAAGGTAGCAGCAATTCTCTTTTCACCACTCTCTCAAACCCAGAACTGATGGTTCACTGCCCCTTTTGTAGGGCCGTCTGGCAAAAAGGATGCTAGATTCCCCAGAGCCTCTGGAACAATGCCGACCCACTCCTTTCCAGCATCCTGGGAAGGAGGAGGGTGTCTGTCTCGTGGCCTCTAAGTAACTGTTAAACGTCATCTGGTGTGAACTGTGAAAACGGAAACACTTCTGAGTCTGGTCCCACTGACACTTTGAGGGAAACTTGAGGCTGCTGATACCTGACCAGCCAGAAACACTGCTTAAACCAAGGTGGGAACCAGTAGAAGGAAACTTTATTTTTAAATTACTGGTAAAGTATTTGACATATAGTGATTTTTTCAGACAGTTCAAGGAAAAGAAACAATATAATGAAATGTGGACTGGCACAAAAAGTTAAGAACAAGTGATATGCTTTTAAGTAAGGATCAAATACCCTGACAACAAGTTATAAACAATTTAAAATGAGGAGCCAGACTACTGTATCTTCAAGTGCCATATTGAATCCTGGGTAACAAACCAAGTAGGGCTGGAACCAGGATTAATAACAAAGGCTGTACCTGAATCGGCCAGAAAGATGGTGCAACACGAGCTCATCTGCCTGTGCTGCAAGGTGATGGCTGTACTGCACACAATTTTGAAGTTTTGCTTTGATGTAGCTGTAGTCTGGGCCTTTGGACTGAATGTTTGGACTAGCACTTGAAGGTACTGCCAGTTTCGTTCGTTTTATCTGCACGAAGTTCAGCGTGTACACTCTCATCACCCAAACCAAAGGCAGGAAGTGGAGACACTGGGAGATTCACTGCAGAAGTACGCTCAGTTAGGATGTTGATCCAGAGTAGAAAGCAGGCTGGAGCTCTACTGAGAGGAAAAGATTAATACCTGTAAAGCAAAGCAAGCCCCTGTATACAGTTTGTGGGCAGGACTCTGACTTGGGTCCACAGACCATCTTGGTGGGATGAAGGCAAGACATGTGGGGTGCTAGTCCCAGGCTCCACACAAAACCAGTGAAGGCAGCCAATTTGATGCCCAGCATCTGGGAAAAACAAGGTAGGACTGTTACTTTGCAAGGTGGCACACAAAGATCCTTCACTTGGAAAGCAGCATTATCTGCTTATTAGTAATCTGAGCTCTGGAGAGCATTGTGCAAGATGCTGGGCATTTTCAGCTCAAGTGTAGAAGCCAACACTAAGGCAGAAACTGTGATATTAACACTAAACAGTTCAGCCCTTCTTGCTTCCCTCTCTTGTCCTCACCTAAAGCAAAGGCAGAGAACAAGAAGTGTATGAAACCGAGGGCTTTTACTTTTCACAAAGAAAAGTGAGGAGGACACATTTTGGTAGCATGGAGTCCCAAAACTCTGAAGGAAGTATTTGAAGAAGATTGTTGTAGAGAGGTGAACTCTTTCTTTACTGTGCAATAAATAGGGAAAAAGGTCGACTACTACTTAACTGGTCCACTTTTAAAAACTAGATTTCTCCTAATCCTCAAAAACAGGCTGAAAAGAATGGTTATTCTTTCTTCTTATTATAGGAAAAATTGGTAATTTACAAGTTCTTGTAGCTCTATCTAACAAGTTGGCAGAAAGTGAAGTCAAAATTAAATACTTATGGAAGCTACTCTGAAGTAGCACAGTCGCTCTACCAACTGGTACCTGGGAAGCATGGGCTGTTATTAGCTAACTTTTTTTTTTCCAGACAAAAAGCCAAAATCAAGAATAGCTTCACTGACTAAAACGTGGTGATAGAAGCAGTGGGGTCAGTTATTTAAAACCAATGAACTATCGACAACCTTCCATGCCTATACACAGAGACTAGGTATGCCTAGGGTTTGATATGCTGTTACCTCATGGCAGAGGGGTTGCTACTAGATGGTCCCTTCCAACCCAAACCATTCTATGACTCTATGCTGTGTTGTCCCAGCTGCTGCGCCTGTTTGAAAATGTTGTTGTAGATACCTGTGATTGATAGAAAATAATGCAAAAAGCAGGAGTGCTGCAAGAGGTAGTGATTATGGTGATTAGTTCAGATTACGATGCTGAACTTTTCCAACACTTTTCCCACACCCCTATGTTCAGCTGTTTTGCCTAGCAAGGTGTGAGAGATACAACTGCTCCATCAAAGTGTTTTCACAGAGCCAGCGCACATTGTGAAGAAGTAATGGTCTCTAAGGGTTCTAATGTCTGTAGAGAGACCCGTGAGTCTCCATAACTCACAGCAGAGTAGTAGGTGTCTTCAGGACTGTAGGATGCCATGGAAAAACGACAGCCTCTGCTCCAGAAGCAAAACAGCCAAATTCAGTATGGTGGACTGAGTACACCATTTCCAATTTTGGAACAAGTCTGGATGATGCTGGAGTATGGGATCATGCACCATAACCCGTTACACAGTGCAGGAATGTCCTCAGGATAACTACTGAAACACTGTGCTTAGTCACTCCAGTGACCTGCACTTGGACTCAAATAGCAGAGCTCTATGGGTCCAAGCTAAAATTCACTGAAAGTCCCAGGTCAGAAGTGAAAAAAAGCATCAGGATTGAACTGATTCAGCTGACGACCTGTCAGACTTCTATAGGAGAGATGCTTAATGGAAAAAAAGACTGTAAGGCCACGTGTGCAGTTACAAAGGGTCACTGAGTTATATGTTATATTGGCTATCTGTCTCATCACATCTTTTGCACTTCATTGATGCTATCAAAGACCTTTATAGTGAAGTGTAGATGTATGTGGACCTAAAGTATATTGCTGCGTGTGTAAATGAAGGGAGGTAACCATGCATAACACAAGACAAAGGCTAACTGTGTACTCAGCAAATAGCTAGGATTCCTTAGGGGTTTTAGGAGATGGATACATTCCCCTGTGTTTTTGACAACAGTATGCTAACAAAAGTGAAAAAAGAGAAATAAGAGGTTTAAAACTGTCGCTTACAAACTTGAAAGTGTCACCTGATGAAGCATTACAGATTTTCCTGGAAGCTTTTCATGGCTTTATTCAGATTTCACACCAGCCATACCAAATTAAGCAAAATGGAAATAAAATTTCAAAGGCACCCATCTTTGGAGCCATCAGTCAATTCGCTGAATGTTCTGAGTGGAAAGACCTTTATTCTCCACTGTTTTAATTTAGCAGGGGAAAAGCTGGTATTTTCCTGCAAATAAGTGAGGTAGCCTGTAGCTAGAAATCTTCCAACAGAGCTTTGCAGTGAAAAAAATTTCTAAACCGATGCATCCAGTATATTTGTTCTGGCAATAATATTGATTTGACTAAAGCTCCATAAATGTGCCTTAGATTTCTAAGTAAATTATTCCTAGATTTCTGTTAGTTTTATCCTGGTAGTGGGAATACACATGTCACTATTTTGAGCAGATGTTTTTGATGTTTTTAACCACCTGCTCAGTGAAAATAACTTTTGCAGCGACATTGTTAGTGGTGTCTCCGACAAAGTCATTTTGTCTGATCTACTATAAATGTGATCCATGAAAATTCTTTTGGTCCAAACTAGGTACTAAATAATGCATATTTATAAATAATGCATGTAGATAAGAGAAGAATTAAAAAATCTTTCAGAGGCCTGTCAAAGAGAAAACAGCCTTTTTCTGCTTAATGTGCTGAAGTTGATAGTAACTGTATAACTTGAGATGCAATACAGTTACAATGTACAGGGTTGCAGGGTTACAAGGACCGAGGATATAACTAGAAACAAGGAGTAAAAATTAAACAAAATTGCCAATAGAAGCTCTAATTCTAAATTTGCAGCATTGTATCGTTTGGCATGCACAAAAGATAGTCAATGGTGATGTTATTTGTTGCGCAGAGCGGTAGCATTTCCTTCTCATGCCTCTGTTAGTTTCTTTTTAATTCTTCTATGCTGTCTCTGAGAAATGCTCAATATTTCAGCATAGTGAAATAATATTATGATTTGAAAGTTGAAACTCATGTGGTTTTGAATTCGGAAATCCTGGGGACTCGGAATTGTGGTTTTTGAAGTCGTTCTATATGCTATACAGGGTTATTATGAAAGCTTCTATTTTTCTTTAATATTATATTTCACTGATTAAGAGATTCGTTCACTTTATATGTTACAGAAGTGGTTAAATTAAATTAGCTTAACTCACTGAATTTAGAGATGTACCTATCATGATGCCAGTGTTCCAGTTTTATTACCTTTTTTTTTTCATTGACTATATAGTTGACACTGAAGAATTTTCCAAACGTTGATGACCAAATCTTTCATTGTGTGACATTTCTGACATGGAACCTCATTCTGAGAAGCTGATTTTTGTGACAAGCTGATATTGGGGAAACTCACTTTTGACAGGCACTTCAGACATTACAAGCTGAACACGTTTTCTTCAGCCTCCTACTAATCTTTCAAAGCTGTGTCTAGACTTTTCTGCTGGGACACACCATGCATGCTCTGGGGTTCTGGTCCATGCATTGCTACAGATCTTGCCTAATCTGTGTATTTGGGTTTTCTTTCTATGCAAAGTCAGGAATTGTGTCATGTGTTCGGGTTTTGTCATGATAGGGAGTTGGCAGGGGCATGGAGCCAAAGGCAAAACAGGGAAACATTCTTGAGTTCCCTGATCAGATACAGCCTGAGACCTCACCTATGAGAGCAAGTATTTATGCCATATATATATACATCTCTCTGACATGAGGTCGTTAATGTGCAGCAGTTGATTATAACGTCTGGCATGTCCTTTCGGTTTTGCATTGATAGAAATCCCAAGATAGTGCTTTCTTAAAATTACCCAAAATTCTTTAATGTTTTTCGTATTTAAGCAATTAAGATAGGTAATCACAGCTTTAGAGACACCAAGTTACTTCTGGAAATTAAATCAAAGCTGCTTTCCTAGCTGCTAAATCATGTGGAGTGTCTAACTCATGCATGCTTTCTTTTAAAATGTTGGTTGTTTTATTAAAAAAATTATGATGTGAATAGGCTGAATGAGGACAGTAGATTAAATTTCCTTGCAAAATCATCCAAGAGGCCAGAATCCCCTGCCTGTGTGTAAGATAGTATCCTTACTGTTATTGCCAGCATAAAAGGGCATAGTTTTTGATAACACTAATAGCTCTACTGCTTGTCCTCTCTTGTTGGGAATTAGAAGGTCACTGAGTTTTTTGAGCCTCTTTGACCAGGTGGAAAAGCCATGCTAGTTTTTGAAGGCCAGTATACAGTATCATTTACAGGACATTATGATTTACAGAGAAATGTCGTACCAAAGATCACAGGTGGCCCTCTTGATCTCTCAGCTCAAATGAGTAAGATCTTTTTAACCTGAATTATTGGAAGTAGGCTGTAGCATGAATTTGAAGGAACATTTAATTTTTCTTCCTTTGCTGTGAGATACATGAAGTATGCCACACTTCCTATAGGCGTTTACATTATGTAACAAAACCATATTTTGGTGCTTCCATGGAGAAGATCACAGGTATTTACTGTTGGGTTTTCTAGTGGGTGAAATACCGGTTGTTTTGAAGCTGATGGAAGTTCTTTATTTAACCTCGCTGAGTTTTATGCATGCTAGAACACACATTTTGTCAAATTTATCTGTCAGTTGCAATTAAAATATGAGAATTGTATGTAGTGTTAATTTAGTTTACACAGTGTAGAGCATGATAAGCCAACAAGGGGGACATAATTCTGCTAAGTCCCAAGTAGCCAGAGTGGACAATAGACAATTCATCTGACTGAATACCCAAGCTGATAAATTATGACAGAGGTGTCATCCCACCATACCCTCCATAGAATCATAGAATCATAGAATACATCGTCTCAACTTATTTACAGCTATAAATTTATACTCTGAAGTCTTCATCTTACAGTACCACTGTGATAATACTTAAGACCCCTATTTTTATTGCTCTTTTCTAGGTATCTGTCAGCTAACATAGATACTGCTCTGCATGGTAGGTCCCTGTTCCTAATGGATTACCTTAACAAAGCATTTCAACTGCTTCAGTTAAACCAATAATTCAGGGGTCTCTTGTTCTCGTTTGCCAAGTAGAGCTTGAGCTGAGACTTGGTGTTCAATGGAAACTGATAGTCTCTGACAAATCACCGCCCAGTATCTGCCTAACCCAGCTTATATCAAACATGATGCACCTTTTCTCTCGCTATCTCCCCTTGAGCAACTCAATTAAGTCTTTCATACCTAATCCTGTTTAAAATACAAAAACTAAGCTGTGTGGCACCAGAGAGCCTGCAGGTGTTTTGGAAGAATCTCTTGCTACTGTGATGGGGGTGGAGCAGTGCACAAAAAAAATGCAGTTGCAGCCATCTTTTGAACATTTGGCTGGCAGGGTGTGGAATGCCTATTTCAGGTAGTGGATAGACTATACAGCTGGCAGATGAGGAACCAGTGGTCTGGAGTCCTGCCTTTGCCAGAAGAGTATCTCATCTATAGGTCCTGTCTCTGGGATAACCTGGCTGTGGCACTGCATGGAAAGTCATGTGGGCAGGCAGGAAAGTCAGCCTTGCCTCTGCAGCTGAATGACACGGGTGACATTTTGGAAGCAGGGTGGTCAGTCAGTCCTTGTTTAGGACTATTTCTTTAGAGGCAGAAGAGAAAGAAGAGGCTGTGATGACAGGGTAATTGTGCGCCTCTCTCACCTTTGACATCTGGCCTCCTTTATTCAGAAAGAACTTGGCCATTCTACTTGGCATTGTATAAGTTGTAAGGATGAACTTTAAGCCCTGGATAAGTCTAGTACTATAAAAATACTCTTATGGGCATGACTTTTGCATAGTGACGTATGGGTGACTCCTTACTGAAAATGGCTCATTTTTGGCTCAGCCTCTGAGATGCCCAGTATCCTTGTGTTCCAGGGAGACTTTAAGGTCAGGGGCAGCCTAAGTACTAACTTTGGGCTTTTGATTCCTCAGTGGAGATGAAGTCCCTGAAAGATAGAAGTCTGCAGTACCTAACTGGTAGGTGTGAAAGCCAGTTTACTGGGTCATTTTCTTTTTTGAAGCCACTGTGTAGCATCCTGATAGATGCTGGTTATGGCTGCGCCAGCCTGTTTGGGCTCACTCCATTTGAAACTCTGTTTCCAGCAGCCCAGGATGTAAGATCAGAACCAAGTAAACTAACACTGTATTTTTCAGTGATGGAAGTGTGCAACAGGGTGGGCTCCAAAACCAGTCTTAACAAAGCTCCAGCAGAACTATCCGAAAATTGCTGCCCAAAATAGCTTAAATGTAAATATTTCATTTGAAAAATAAATGCATCTTTGTTCCTTTTATTTCTGCTTTAAGTGATGTTTAGGTACACAGGATTAATTTGTTTGACTAATTTTACTGTTACAATGGTATAATTTAATCCAGGTAAAGACACACAACTGTTCAAAGCTTTTAACATTTGCTTTCAATGTTAACTCTCCAGCTGTGGTTAGAAAAATATTTCTTTCAGAAATCTGATCTGCAATGCTTCCTTTTGTAGTGTTTTTGACTTCTTTCAGCCCTCTTCCAAACCTGCAGTAATGGCATTCCTCTGTTATTCATATTTGCTTTCACAAATCCTAGCTAAAGAATGCAAGAAAGAAAGCAAGCTCTCTTCCAAATCATCACTGACTTGAACTGAATGGAGCAAAAATACCCTTCTGCTACATTCTTTTCTGAAGTGCTTTCATTTAACTCTTGTTAATTAAGACCATCAAACTTCTGAAATTGTAGTTCTGAAATGTAGTTCCTTTTTACTAAATATTATTACTAATAACCTCCAGGAATAAGAAAAAAAAAAAAAAAAAAAAAACACAAAAACAAAAAAAAAAAAACCCTCAGCTTTCAAAGCGGTTTACTTTGTTTAATACAGAAAGATTGTGGTTCTGGTGTTTTTCTTTGATAGCATTCAGTAATGGAAACATTTTTCAGTCAAAAAACTTTCATCCTATCTTAAGGCAAATAACGAATAACAATAATCTACTCTTGCACATTATTTCAAAACAAGTTTAAACAGGATAGAACAGTGCATTAAATGCATCACAGCTGTTACATAAATTCTTGAGTTTTGTTTTACTTCTGTTACAGTAAAACCAGCTTTTTTATATATGGATGTTTCATGCTTTACATTCTAATGTATGACATAGAATGAGAGTCACATTTTCCTAATTTAAAATGATTTTACCACTGTGAATCCTTGTCACAGCTGTTAAGCAGCGACTCCAGAGCAGGTAATTTCAGTGAAAACAATATAAAATCCATGACAGCTTCATATTTAAATTGAATCTTTGTTTAGAGGCTCCTAAAATAAAGAATTTCAAGTTTTGCATCATAAATTACAGTACTTTGGTGTTCTAAGTTCTGGTTATGTCTACACGTGATAAATGCCAAACCAAAGGGGCTTTGGGAAAAAGACACCTTAAAATGATGCTACTGTGTGTAACTGCTGCTTAAGAGAAAAAATACAGTGGAATCTACAAGCTGCGAGGCTTGCTAATTTACAATAAACTTAATGAACTTGGGAAAAGGTGACATAAGGGTTTTTTCAATAAAATGTGGATGACAAAATGTCTTATGTTTAACTTGCATTGCACAGTCTCTCTATTAGAGATCCTGATTTGATGTCCTCCTCACCTATTCGTTGTTGTTGTCACAGAGCAATACATTAAAATAAATGTCCTTAGACATCTTTTTGGAAAACTCTTGATTTAAATTCTTTCTTTCCTTTCCTTACTTCTTGTTTAATTTTACTATTTTAATTAGAAGAACAATAAACTCCTTTATTAAAGCTCTGGAATAAGTCCAAATCAAAAGCTCAATAACAGCATGGTTAAGATTTCTACGGCTTTCAGGGGTTTTAATTAGGGAAGATAATAATACTTTCTGATCAGGTTAATTTTTTTTATGGTTATTGCTGGTTTTATTTTGTCTCTCTCTTGTTATGTTCTTGAGAAAATAGAAGAACCCAAGTTGGATTTAGATTTTTGGTTTCTTTTTAGAAAAGCTAAAATTTGAAAGCCAGCAAAATATTTAGAAAACATGTCTCCTGTTTAGTGTCAGAAGGTTTCCCTTGCTCCCTTTGATATTACTTTTTCTGATAGATTGGAAGGATTAAAATTATATAGGTATGTATAAAAACACACTTTAAAATATCAGTGTGCATAATAAAGGTCTGATTCTGTTAGATTTACTTGCATACTGAGGAGTGCCTTTTCTCCCTTATTTTGTTCTGCTGATACCAGATGGAACTTTTTGAAGGGTGCAATATTATTCAGCATCATCAGACATTTGAGAGTCAACGAAATACAACTTTAAACCCTTAAACCGGAAATAGGCTCTCAACTTTCTAGAAAAAGATTTTGCCACACATTTATATTCACTGAGTAGATAAGCTTGGAGATACACTTTACTGAAATTATTTTCTTATAAATACAAGGGGTTCTGTCAATTCAGGCATTACATTTTAACATAACCATTTAGAAAGAAATTTGTTTGGTTGGTTGGTTTTCCTCGTGTCTCCTTATACAGTGTTATTACTAAAGAGAAGCATCTGGCTGTGAAAACCATAGAAAAGAGATGTAGTCTGTAGTTCTAGAAAAACTGTGCATGAAGACAATGGGACTACTGATGAATACAAAGTTAAATGTGTATTTAATATTTTGTAGTAATAACTTTAAAGGAAAATATTTGCATGGAAGACATGCTATTGTAGCAGCTAATACCATAAGAAACTGTTTTTCATTGCTGCTGAAGCCCTCTGTTGTATAATAATCTGTGCTTTGGCAGGAAGCAAAATGTGTGTCCCAATATGTACTCCAGGAGAGGAGAAAGATCATGTAAAATCCCCTATTTTACAATGTCTAAAATGCTTAGGTTGCTTGCTCTTTTTTTTTGCTAATTTCAGAAATTGAAGTAGCTTATTTTTTGTTCTAGGACATGTGCCAGTGTAACATTTCAAGTGACTATGTATTTCTTACGTGTCCCAAGGCACTGGAGATGAAAGTCATGAAAGAAGCAATGGAGTAATATCTTGATGCCTTTGAAACTGAAAGAGTGGGATTTTGCAGAAGATTTTAAAAGGCTTACAGTACTTACTGCTATTATGATGAATATCTCAGTTGTATCTAAAATAATAACCCAAATCAAAGTACCATTGTTAGAGGCCATTCCAATTTATAGGGTGATGGAGTGTGAGAAGAGTTGAGATGAGATGAAAACAGATGTGAATTCATGTAGTTAAAATTATTTCAGCAAGTAGCTGAAGAATATAGCAGAGAAAAAACAGTTCACATAAACTTTTTAAACTAGAAATGTACTTTAAAAGTTATTTTGTGAGAATGTGCTCTTGTAACCAAAAACGATGTCTTAGTTGCTTTAAAAGTCCTAATAATTTCAAATAATTACATTTAAAATATATGTTTGGTTTTTTCACCAGTAATTGTGTTTTGCTAAATCAAGCTTTGATGAATATTCTGAAAAGTTCAGACAGACAGCTGGGGGGGGGAAGAAAAAAAAGAAAGAAAAAAGAAAACAACTATATAGTTTATTATACTGACTTTTCACTGGTAACTAGATGTTTGATAACTAGATGCTTGACTTAGGATCTGAACAGCTTTAAATGCCTGAAAGCCAGATCTAGATCTGACTGATGTAGACGTAACTGTGAGATTTTTTTTTCCTTGAAACACACAGGAAAGGGTATAAAATAGATAAAGATGTGCGCTGGGTTAGAAATGCATAAAAAATGCACTAGTCCTACACTCCCTTATGCTCTCATAAATGTGAAGTAAGCCAATAGAATTAAATTAATTTATTAGAGACTCCTACTGCAGTAAAAGAATTTTGTCTGGGTTTTGTTTTTATCATTCTTTCTCTTGCAAACCCTAAAATGTTTGGTCTGCGACTTAATTTCCATTCTGTTCACATGTAACAAAAATGGCCATCTCTCTCTGGTATTTCATGTGACAGGAGGGAAAGAAAAGACCCTCTATACAATGCTGAGCTTAAAAATAAACTTTTTATGTTTGCAAATAAGTGAAAGCACAATGGGATCCTGTGTTTCAATTTCGTGTGTGTATTCATCATGGATGTTTAATTATGAAGCACAGGACTAAAGCCAAACTGTGTACCCCTGGTTACAGGACCCCGGGGATGACTGGATTCTCTGCTTGGTAACTTGTTCCTCAGGGGCAAATTAAGTGCACACTAGGTAAAGTTAAATAAAAAAATATATAACTCCTCTTTACTGTGGATTTTACTTATTGCTGGAAACTGGTATCAAGAGAACCTCAATAAACTGCCATTTTTATTACCTGCTTTATATGAAACATTTAGCAATACCTGTAAATTTCAATTTATTTCACCATTTATTGTCAGAAATACAACGAGAGGAAATTTTCAAATACATAGTTGTTCTACTATCCTTCTGAAAGAAGAAAATGTATAATCTTAGCTGAGAAACTGTCTCTGCACTCTTACAGCCCCTACAATAAAAATATTCCATGTCTTTCTCTGCTGATGTACATGTACAGCACCATATGAAGGAATTTCAGATTTTGTTTATGTCAGTAATTTAAACTTAAAGTCATAAGACCCTGTTTACTTTAGCTCTGCTGGTGATGAATTCTTTCTGCTTTCAGATAAATCACAGTTAAGAGAGTTGTTGAGTAATTCATCAATACCATTTTGAACATTTTAGTGTATCAAATCTCAGAAAATATATGTAGAATATGAACAGGAAAAGCATAAAACACCCATAATGTATTGCAAATGTATGTACAAGAAAAATATGGGCTTCATCTCTTTTTTCATTTTAATCTTTTAGTATGCTGGTGTGGTTGCCTGAATTTAATAGAAGTAGATCCCCATTTGCAGTGGTGCAAATGGTAAAAGAAACAAGAATATGATCTGATATGCATGGATGAAATGGAAAACATGGGAGCAGATAAACCCATTACAGTAATGTATTGGCTCATGTTTAAACATAAATGACTGTATCAACAAGTAAACAGTCATTAATAAGCAGCTGCTAACCCCGTTGGAGATTTTATCATATGCATGAGTACTTTTTGCTAATGAGAAAATGCTTCATTTATCAAAGTAATGTTGGTTTCATAGAGACATAATTCCAAGTTTCTTGTGTTATTCAGGGAATACCAAAGGAAGAAAAGAATTAATTAATTGGTATTAGTATACTTGAACAGATTTAGAAAAAAATGTGAAGTCTGCTCTTTAACCAGACTGCAATAGTCTGTAGCTGAGAAACATATTGTTTGTGGAAGGTTTGCTAACATATTTGTGGAAAAACCCACAATACATATGCAGTTAAGTAAAAAGGGCAGGAATGTTCATTATCAGAAAAACCCTATCATCTGTATTTTTGGTCAACAAAAATGGCCTAAATTACATGTTTAAGTACATTCTCTGGGTAAATGGGGAAAATAAGCATTTTTAAAGGGCTATACATCCTATCTTGAACATAGATATTTAATGTAAGTGATATGAATTGTTGTCTGCAAGTTCTCCTCTCTCTAGTGGATAGCAGAGTTATTTCCATGAGGGCCCCATGTCCCTGCAGCACACACATATATGCACACACATACATTTTTTATTCAGGAACAGTAAGTAAGTTACTGTGTTACCATGCAAAGCACACTAAAGACAATTAACAAAGAATGTGAAAGTGGTGTCTGTATTGATAATAATGTATAAAATGAAATTCTTATTAAGCGACCTTCCAACAGTCCCAGTTTGCAAATATTAAGTGGTGTTGTTTGCTGTACATAAAACACCCATTAGAGGCATTTTTATTTTCCCAAAGAAACAAAGCAACTGTATATGAATATTATTTCCTTTTAAGATCTTATAGATCTGATGCTCGAAGACATCTCAACACTCAGTGAAAATTCCTGGGCTTATGAACTTGAAGATCAGGCTGAAAACTTATTCCCTGACACTATGACAAATCTGGAAACAACGTAAGCAGTTAATTTTTAAATGGTTCAGGGTTGGGTTTTTTTTTTACTTAATTCAGCTTGTTGGCAGAACTCTATGTTTAAAATTTGGAAAACAGACAGAGATATAGAAACTATTAAGTGGCCTTTGTTTTTATGACAAAATTGAAAATATGTGAAGAATATGTGAATATGTGAAGACTTGAAATAGTCTTATGGGAGTCAGTAGTGGTAATTCTGTAATTCTTTATTACAGCCTGCGGCGGGCATTTTGCTCTTTGTTATAATAATTCTTTGACTTCTTGAAGTCAATCAACTCTAAAGCTTTTAAAATGAGTGTTGAATTTGGAAAGGGTCTTTATTAAAAAAATCTCATCGAGGTCTTACAGAAGCTTGTGGAATCATGAACTAATGAGAGCTGATCTTTGTAAAAGTCAGACAAGCTTGGGCTAGAAGTATGGGACAATTATTTTCTCTATCAAATCATAATGACTGTTGAGAGTACCCATTAAATTGCATATAATTGCCAATCTTAAAATATTTTTATCATGTGTAGTGCTTTTATACAGGCTATAAATACTGAGTAAGGAAACCTCTGCTTAAAGTTTCTCATACTGATAGTAGTGGGGAAAAAGAGCGATTGTGGCTCATGAGCAGACTGAACAGAACAGTAGTTGGCAAACATCATGGAAAGTTGACCATATTATTTGTTTAATTTGCTCTGTTCACTTAAGGATTTAAATATTTAGGTAAAAAAAAAAAAATAAAAAAATAGTCAGACAGTGGCAGGTGCCTGGCCAGTGCTTCCAAGTCTCCAACAAGGAAGTCTGAAAGTCCTGGTGTTAACTTAGGTACAGCTTCTATCCCTGCCTAAAACCACTGAAAATCCTGTCTGAAGACAGGTAACAGTTTTTGAGGCCTGCTGTGCCTCCCCCTCCCCCCCCGCCTTTTATAGACTTGAGACTGGTGAAATTGATTTTGGGAAAACTGGAATAATCCCACTGGTGCTGTCTTTCTGCCAGGAAGCTGCAAATTCTGGCATCTTCAGAGGCTGCTGAGGAAATTTAGACAATTTAGGCATTTTCAGATTTAAGAAGAAAGCCAGTTTCACAGAGCATCTGTGCAAAATATGAAAGTCTAGATTGCTTCCGAAATGTCATGTTTCACTGTTCCTCATGTGAAAATTTGTATGAAACTCTGAGTCACAACAAATCTGGGTTGGGTTTTTTTGTTATTGTTGTTTTGTTTCCTTTTGGCATTGATGAAGATGGAAACAATGTAATTATTAGTATTGTTTTCTGATCAACTCTGTCTCTAGATAATCTTCAACTTAATATTCTAAAATCATGCTCTGTCCCAGTTCCTTTGAGCTAGTCCTGAGACATGCAAATCACTTTACCAGATCACAAAGATCTAATTTTCTCTAAAAAATATAACTCAAAGTTTCTGTCTGAAGGAAGTGTAACAGATTGCTTAATTCTCAGAGTCTCTCAGAAGAATCATTGTCCTAAATTGCTGTCAGGCTTTTGTTCCCATTTCACTAAACAAATGCTTTCCTCAAATATCACAACATCTAATTCTGACTGTTGTGCACAGCTCAGACTCTTCAGAGATCTGGTATAAGGATCTGGTTTCTTGTCCTCCCTTTCAACAGGGAATGGAAAAAAATCTTTGTCCCTAAGCATGATTTTGGCTACCTAAGTCAAGTTTTCATCAGTCCCCAGCTTAGTACAGAAGATATATGATATATAAATTTAGAAGCACCTAGATGTTAGAAAAGCACTGACGTTTTGTGTGTAGCATGGTAATACTCAAAAAAGGTAACAAGAAAAGGTGTAAGCCTCTGAGAAGGATAATAAGCTTCTGAAAATCATCAGACAGATGTTGCTCTTTGGAACAGTTGGAAGATACTGAAGACAGTGAAAATAACTGAGAGCTAAGCCAAATATTAACTTTAAAGTACTAAGGAATTATGGAGATCGTTTCGAATGAGTGCATGTTTTTGTTTTGTTTAGCGCCTGCTCTCTATGCTTGAGCCCCAACCTCACAATCACGGTGTATATGCTGTGAAGGTGTGTGAAAGCACTTTGGAACAAGGAAAAAGACTTGTCCTGAAGGAGCAGCACAGCCTATATGATTCCACAGAATAATTACACTTTTTTAAAACACTGTTTCTGCCATTCATAGTTGAACAGCCTGCATATTTTACTCTCCAGGAAGCCTCCATAAAGGAAAATCTTATAGGCTGCAAGTAGAGTCTTTCTGAGAATCTTTCTTATAGCAGAAGATCCTAACTTCAGTTTAGTAAAAGCCAGTTTAGCCTTTTCTCAGTATTCTGATAAGCAGAAGATACTTTTCATTGTAGTTGTGCTTTCTCCTTCTTTCACTCCATCAGACTACTATATTTCATCTAATAAGAGCTACTGGCAAACCACAACAGATTGTCAGCCAAAGCCTTAACATCTAGTCTAACTCCTGCCCATGATTTAAAGCTGAATTTCAGTTCTTAAGAAAGAATTTATTGAATGATATTGAATGTCAGCCCATCATTCAGATGTTATATGGAGTAAGTGTAAACTACCATTCTAATATAAAAGTGAACTAAATGAAACATAGTAAAAGTGAGGTGAACTGATAAGCTCATTGCTTCTGTGTATGTGAAGTATGACCACTATCTACAAAGCACGTTTGCTGAAGATGTTCTAAATTTGAGCTACATGGGCGATTCTCCATAGGCAGAATTGCTGCCTCTTATATCCTAAAACATGGCTCCCAGAAGCTGAATTCTGCTGAGAAATGCAAAACTGAATTTATGTTTAAGAATATGTAACTTCTTGTTTAATAGAATCATAGAATCATGTAATGATTTGGGTTGGAAGGGACCTTAAAAATATCTAGTTCCAACCTCCTGCCATTGGCAGGAACACCTTCCATTAGGTCAGGTTGCTCAAAGCCCCATCCGGCCTGGCCTTGAACACTGCCAGGGATGGAGCATCCACAGCTTCTCTGGGCAACCTGTGCCAGTGCCTCACCACCCTCACAGTAAAGAATTTCACGTTGGCTATCATCAAACACCTCCTTTTCTGTGTGGCTTAGCATAGTTTCCAGGAGTATCTGCTCCACAGTCTTGCCAGGCATGAGGTGAGACTGACAGGCCTGAAGTTCCTTGAGTCTTCTCTTTTTCCTTTTTAAAAAAATAAGAGTTGTTTCCCCTTTTCCAGACAGTGAGAACTTTAGCAGACTGCCATGGTTTCTGAAATATCATGGGTTATAACCACTTCATCCACCAGTTTCCTCAGTACCCACAGAAGCATCTCATCAAGTCACATGGAGACTTGTGTATCTTCAGGTTCCTTAGATAGCCTCAAACATGATCTTCTCCTACTGCAGGTGTTTCTCTGTTTTCCCGGTCCCTGCCTTTTCCTTCTATGACTTAGGCAGTGTGGCTGGAACACTTACCAGTGAAGATTGAGGCACAAAAGTCTTTCTCAGCCTTCTCCATGTCCCAGGTAACCAGGTCTCCCATCTCCTTCTGAGGAGAACTCACATTTTCCCTGTCTTCCTTTTAGCACCAATGTATCTACAGAAGTATTTCTTGTTGCCCTTGAGATCCCTGGGGAGATTCAGTTCTATCAGGGCTTTACCTTTCTTAATCTGATCCCCAGGTGCTCAGACAATTTCTTTGCATTCTTCCCAAACTACTTGTCCTTGCTTCCACCCTCTCTAGTCTTCCTTTTTGTGTTGGAGTTTGTCCAGGGGATCCCTGTTCATCCATGCATCATCGATGAGTTTTACTCTGTTTTGGTAATATACTCCATGATGGTCCAGAGACAGAGGAACAACATGAAACAAAAGACGTCACTGAAGTGACCTTTTAGAAGAGCATCAGTTTTAAAGAAGCTTATGGTCTTGGAATCTCTGCTAAAGGCAACAAGCTGTATACTTGCAGTATAAGCTGAAAAAAAGTTACAGGTATGCTAAAGCAATAGGAGTGCTTCTTTTTCAAAACAATCATGGAACAATTCCATCTCTTTGCTCTTGTTTTGAGTTGGCTGGCAAATGCTGTTTGAAATATCCCAGAATTTTCACCATATGTAGCTGCTGTCAGGTAGGTCAGCTACTGAATGAACAGGAGAAAAAAGCCCTGCCTGCACTTTTTAACTTAAAGCACCAGGACAAAGTCAACAGCATGGCTTTAATTTTTTGTTACTTTTCCTGTCTCTCTGTAGATTTCACATGGCATAGTCTCTGCTTTGCTTCATGCTGGAATGCACAGGATTATTTACTAGTTTGTTGGCCAGGTCTGAGTTAGGATTAACAAAGGCTAACACTAGACTAGCAGAAAAATGGCTAGAAATAATTTGCAGAAATACGGATTTCTTTCTTTCATCCAAATTGAAAAATTCTGCTAGATGTTGTTAATGTTGAAATTAGGGTTTTCTAGACATGATCTGTTTATTTCTGTTCTTAGAAGGGTTCTTTAAACTATGATTCTTTTTCTTTCTTTTGGTAACCCCTGTGAAGACTTGGGTTCTGATGGGTTTGTGTTAATTGGGTGGTAAGGCACTGGAATGGGTTGTCCAAGGAAGCTGTAGATGCTCCATCCCCGGCGGTGTTCAAGGCCGGGTTGGACAAAGCCTTGGGTGATATTATTTAGTGTGAAGTGTCCCTGCCCATGGCAGGGGGGTTGGAACCAGATGATCTTAAGGTCCTTTCCAAGCCTAACTATTCTATGATTTTATCATTCTGTGATTCTAATTTCTGCTTGATGTAATGTTGTTCTTTCTTTGAAGTAATAGCCATCTATTTTCCCTAAAAGCAACATCTATAATTTATGTACTTACACAATTTGTTTGTGTTCATTTTCACAATTTTTAAAATTGAATAAAAAGTTAATAGCAATTGCTTCTAGCAAGTGACTATTAAAATTCAGCCTGAGGTCACCTATTAGTTCACTGACCCCTGTAAAGTCATAGTTAGTCACAGCACCTGAAATATAACTGTTGCTTCTAAGCTGTACAGCTGGTAGTGAGGTCACGTTTCATTTCTTGATCCCCAAGTGGTCCAGTTTCACCGCTCTACAATCTTCTTTTCCATTTCTCCAACTCGTTATTTTCCCCTGCTTGTGATATCTCTAAATGTGGCTAGTATTCTTTCATAGCACCACTGAAAAAACTGCAAATGTAAGCATCCTATTCAAAACAGAATTGCGATTCTATTTATATGGACAAAGGCAAGGAAATTTGAAGCAGGGTCTGTCTTGTTTCTTGCTAGTGTACAGCTGCTGGTGTGGCATGCCAGAATCAGTGAGGTCCTGTGCATGTGTACTTTCGACCATGGGCATTCACAAGATGCTGCTCTCAGGCTGGTCTGTCCTTTGGAGGCTGCAATATAGCACCAGTGATAGCACCAGAGCCACAATGACAACAAACAAACAAACAAAAAAATAAAAGCAAAGCAAAGCAAAACCAAACAAAACAAAAAAATCAACTTCACTGAAACATGGTTTCTTTTTAATCCAAAGGCATATATACACTGAATGTTTTCAGATGAATGGCTGAGTTGGCACTCAACTCACATCACCCAGATCTTGTGCTTTTCTAGCAATAATCCTTATGTAATTACACATTTGACATGTGAAAACTGCCAATGTGGTTTGACACTGCTCAACAATGTGTAATCTTTCATGCTACAATCTGTAATTTTCTTAGCTGTATGAGAGACTATATGCTGTCAACTATCTGCAGCCTGGGTTCATTGGAACTGACAGGCTGCATATTTGTTAGCTTATTTTTGCTTACTCAACATGAAACTGGATATTGAATTCAGACTGATTATGTGAACTTGAGAGGCAATTTCTATGGTTAGAATTCTGTTAATTCACTCTTGCTGTTGTAAATCTTCAGAATGGATGGACTGAGATTACTGTTGCCTACAGAAGACAGCCTACTGGTCTCTTGATTTTCCATCAAAAGCAGATTACCATTTCCAATATTAGATATCTGTTCTTGAGTTGATTTCCTTATAAGTAATGAAGAAATGTAGCAAGCATTATAAAATAAAGGGAGATTTGAATTGGAGACAGTTTCAGAATGTCTGACTCTCAGTCTTAATCAAAGAATTACATATGGGAGTTTCCAGACTCAGAACCCATTTTGCTATGATTTGTACATAATATTATCAATGAGAATGAGTGAACAGGTGTTTGAGATATGAGTTTTCTTTAATCTTTTCCTCACGTATGGAAATGTAATCATCTTACTAAAATAGCAACACAGGCTCTAGAATGGGAGAAGGGGAATTTATTTAACATCAGACAGTATAGTGTAATGGAACCATTATGGAAAATGTTTTCATATGTTTGTAGATAGCTCTTGTATTTAGAAGACAATCAAGTGGTGCCTTAAGACCAAATGGATGCACTGAACATACATTGAAAGTCGTTTGATAAAAGATAATAGTTAACATACCTTACTGCTTACCACTTGCTTCTGCTATTACAGCTCCCACCTTTCTGTGCAAAATGTATTATTGTGTTTTAATTATTTTCTGTGGTAAGTTCTCCTATGGATAGAAGAGACAAGAGATAAGAGACCAGTTACATATCTGTTCTCAACCATCATAATAATTAGATGAATACCCTGAATGTATGTCTTTTAGGCTTCACACCCTAGTTACAGGACTGTTTTGCTAATGGTTTCTAAAGGCTTTTGAAAAATAGAATCATAGAATAGTTAGGGTTGGAAAGGACCTGAAGATCATCAAGTTCCAACCCCCCTGCCATGGGCAGGGACACCTCGCACTAAACCGTTTCACCCAAGGCTCTGTCCAACCTGGCCTTGAACACCGTCAGGGATGGAGCATTTACAACTTCCTTGGGCAACCCAATCATCCCTCACAGTAAAGAACTTTCTGTTTATATCTAACCTAAACTTCCCCTGTTTAAGTTTTAACCCATTACCCCTTGTCCTATTCTGCAATTCTACTCTCATGACTATAACTGAAACAGTCTTTTTATGTACTCATTTTGTATACTTTACTTTTCAGTATCTTGAGTATCACATAGGTAGTCCGGCTTCTTGTTTCATGTGGCTGACAAATAATGAATAATCTGTGTCTGTGTAGTAAGTAGGTGGCACAGATATTGTTTGTTATGTGCATGTAATTGTATGAATTGAGAAGTTCTCTACTACTACTACATCCAGGTTCAAAAATTGTTTTCACATTAAAACTAAGCCTCTTTATAGACATTAATATGTTGTAAGGAGTAAAAGACTGGTTGGAAAAGTACAAAACAATTTGAAAAGGGTTCCTGGAAATAAGAAGATTTAAATGAAGAAGAAAACTAAATTAAGAAAATTTAGAGCTCTGAGTTCCACAAAGGTTCACCAGTTGTCCATTTTTTTAACTTTACTTTCTTTTTTCTATTTAATTTCCTATTACACACTTTGCTGTTCTTTCTTTCTGTTCCCATATTCTATTGTTTTCAAAAGGTTGAAATAAAGGGAAGTACTTCAGTTTTGTATAGCATTTAAGCTATTTCGTTGGGAATACATTTCATGATGGGATCTGAGTTCTTGGATTTTTTGCCTATGCATTGTTTTTACTTTACTACTTTGTGTTTTCTATATGTTTTACATTTTACGTGAGGACTGAAATATTCTCTAATAGTATATTATGAATTTTTCCACCAATTAGTTGTATGAATGAACTATTGCACTTTCCTTCCAAGTTTATTGAAATGAAGGGAAGTTTTTTTGGATCAATCCTGGGTGTAGTGGCTACAGTGTGAACTCCCTCATGACCAAATATTCACAGGCTAACTCTCAAACATTTCCTGATATTGAAGCAAGGTTAACGTAGAAATTAACACTGGAGCACAGACAAGGCCACTTGGGTTGTGTTATTAGTTGTATCAGATACTTAAGCTTCCTCCCAAGCCCTTAAATCTGGAGAAATGACACTTTGGGACTGACATCAAATTATAGTACTAAATTATCATCATGTCCCTACTGAGATGCCATCATCCTTCTTACACTCCTGGCATCTCTGAGTTTCAAAAGCAATGGTTCAATAAAAATAATTAGAGAGGTGGAGGATGATTGAGTGACATCTATACTATATGTACCCACATGCACACATCATTTCCTGGCTCTAGAAACATTGGAGAAAAATGTAATGTTTGAACAGTGTGTCTCTATGGCTGGCTGGTTCTTTGCCAAAGACGGATATAGTTGCATGGATTTCAAACACGCTGCCACTTTTGGGTTGGAAATAAAGCCCTAAAAATCAATAACTGGGCTTCGATATTGAGTTGTATACAGTAATTTCATTGTGGTTTTATTAGATCAGTAAAATACTCACTGTGGGACGGTATCACAAGGAACTAATTCATGTACCAACTTAAAGTTTAATATATGCTAAGAGTTTAGAGAAAGGGATTTGAAAGAGGTGAAGGAGCTATATAGAGGTTTTAGTGTTTAAAAGAGTTTTCTAATGAGAAGAGAGTAACAAGAAACTAAAGTCTAATAAAGCAGATATTGTAAGATTTGAAGTTTCAGATTACCTTCATTTGCTTTGTAAATTGCTAAGGAAACAAGCTCCTGGGACTCTTTCTCTAATATGCCCCTCGTCAGCCTGTGTCTTTCTTCCCATCCATGCAGTACATACATACAGAATTGACTTTGAAAATTCTTAATCTTATTTCAATTAAATTTGAAGCACCATTTGATTAAAACATCTGTGATTGTGTTTGTTTTAAATGTTGTCGTATGTCTGCCACCTTTACTCATGCTGAGTAAAGTCTGTCTGCAATTTGTGATGTTCTGAACAAGTGAATCTTTGTGGTGCTCTCTCGTCAGCAGTTCAGATTCTGCTTATTCTTGTTTGTGTGCAATCTACTGAGGGACTTTCCTTTATAGCCATGAGATTTAGAATCATCCTGGCATTTGGTATGATATTGAATTTGTATCCCTATGCTCAGAAATCAGAATTTGAGCCTCAATCAGGAAACGAAACTTAACCAGAAGCTGTTCCCACAGACCACAGTATTTTTCAGAATAATAGTCATATTGGTTAGAGATATGCAGAAGTAAGTTGTGTTGCTGGCATAGCTGTGTTGGCAGAAGTCCCTAATTAACTCAGCTATGCCAGCAACACAGTAGTTTTTTATTGTGTGAGTGAAGGGGAAGATTTATTTATATTGCTACAAATTGGAGCTTTGCCTTAGAGTGTGTCAAAATGCAATTGTATATTATGTCTGAAAGGAATAGTCCTATAGCCTTACAGCACTTTAGAACAAAAAGAAGCCTTAAAGAACTCTGTATTACTAATCATTGCTGGATGAAATAAACAGTGTATCAGGGCTTTTATAGTGCAATAGCAATGATAACAGCTGACATGGAACATAAGGACCAAGTAGAAGGAAGCAGTGTGGATAACACTGGGTTTAGTTTATGTTCATCTATCAAGAGTTAGTCAAAACTGAAAGGAATTTAACTTTAAATTCTGAGAATTATTTGCAAAGTGGCAAAAGAGGCTGTGAAATATATTTGTGAGCAGTTTTACAGTTCTGCTGTAATCACAAACATTTAACACTTCACAGTGTTGACTTAAAAATGCCATCAGATTAATTACTAATTTTCCACTAAGTTTCCCTCTGTGCTTTTTCTGTTACTTCTTTAGTTCTCATAACCAGAAGATACAGAAAGACCAACAAACTCTGGTGACAACGAAGCAGAAATTTGTGCCATGAAATATGTGACCACAGTGCAACAGGTGAGGGGGAGTCTTGAACCTCAGAACAACATAGATGCATGTCTTGACACGATGAAAATGTTGTTCACTTTCTGTGCAGTCACATATCTCAATGTTTCTGTATATTATGAACTTTCTACAATAGCTGTGCACACAGGAAACTAAATAATTCAGTACAAATATGCAAATAGCTGTGGAAGCACTATCAGCACACTCCAGATACAGTCTTTGGTATTCATAATTTTTTTTCAATATCTTTCTTTTCACTAGAAAAATCCACAGGGTTTGGTTTTGTCTATGCCAGATGCCTCTCAGATGAGCAGAGGTAGTTGCCAAATTGCTTACCATGCAGCAGAAATGGCAACTGAAAGTGATTATACCCAACATATGGTCCAAAGGCAGACATCTGCTAACGAAGATTAGGGATACTGTGGCAGATTCTCACTTGTTCTAATGAGCCAAATAATCTTGAACATAAGTCCATTAGAAAAAAATGAGAGTAACCATCAGTGGGTTTTGCATCAGACCTGCCTCCTCCTGCCTGTCTACATATATTCCTATGCTTTGCCAGCTTGGGTGTGAAGTGGAATCATGGGAGACCTGGGAATATCTCCCAGAAATATCTCATAAAGCTATTTTAATTAGTTACAAAGTAGTAAGAATAACAAGTCAGTGAAAAGACAAACCTAATGGTCTTAGTGGAATGCAGTAAGAGCTTAAGATGGGCATCTGGAGACTGTAAGTAGTATATAGGGAGGACAAAATTAAGTCCATCGTTTCTCATGTCTGAAGATTACATATGTTCTTTGTCCTGGTTCAGTTTCACCACTGGAGAGGCAGCACTCTTCCACATACATTAGCAATGTGGTTTCTTTAATTGTTAAGGGAGAAGTGAAGCTCACTTGGAGTACAGGCTTGAGGATTCATGGACTTCGGTTCTATGTGGAAAGGCTCAGAGTAAAGTACCTCCATGACAGATGTCTATCTATCTCAGTCTATCACGCTTACTAAATGCTGGGGATGCAGACAGCAAAGCTGCAACCATAGTGGCATACAATACTGTGTTGCCTCATTGGACAGGGATAGTGGAACAGGGGCGTTGGTGGATAAAGTGGCATAAGGGAAGGGTTGGGGCTGGTCACTGAGGAGATCTCTACTGACAGGTAGATCTGAAAGTGAGTGCCAGGGAAAGGCAAAGTGGCTTTGAAAGCTGTATGTGTGCTTTGGAGACCCCACAGGTTTTAAGCTAAGTGCCAAAGTAGTAGTAGCTGGAGATGGGGGTGTGGCAGGAGATGCTGTCAGAGAGGAAAGTGAAAAAAGAAAACAGCAAATTTGTGGGGTGAGAGTGGTGGTAAGTGATGAAGCAAGGTAGTATTGATTGTATTGATTACACTGAATGAAGCTGGTAAAGGGTATAATTGACCAAGGATGTTTGGTAGGTAAGTAGGCTAGTTAGTAGCACTTGCTGAGTACTGTAAATGCTGCTTTAGCATAATCTCACTTTGAAACAGACCTCTACTTTTGAGACTTTCAGCAAAATTAGGAAGAAACTCGTGGCAGATAGATAGAAGTTGCACAGCTGTGGTATTATCACTCCTTTCAAGAAGGAAGAATATGAAGTAAGGACTATCTTCTATGCTCTTTTTTTTCAAGTAGATTATTTTTCCGCCAGATCATTTTGATGTTAAGATACTTCGTGCTTTTTTCATACACGTAAAAAGAACAAATCAATTGGTTAAGAAAGCCTATGCATCACACTGAGGGATGAAGGATGGTATTAAAATGCCAAGTGTTTGTGGGAATGTGTGAGATATGTATACAAATCCATGAGGTGTACGTATATTAACCTATATTGCGCTACATATGCAGATTAAATGTGTATATCTAAGTATATCTAGGCATAACTATAGATACAGATATGGATGTATGTATATTCACCTGCAACTGAACTGTATACAGCCTTATTAGTCTTCCTCCTGTTTTAGGGATGTGTACAGCACAGTTCAGGTCCTCTCCAGCTTTATGAGAAAGGAACCTCCATTATGCAAGCTGGTTTTGCTGAGTCTCAGGAGTGTTACTTGATATATTTTCAATATAGTTTGTAAAGTATGATGGAAGTGTTCCAGTAAAGAGGTGCAACATTAAATACAAGATTAATAGCATCATTTCTTTTGGCTAGGCAAGTAGAAGGTGTATATACTTTCTAACATTTCAGGCGTTTAAAATAACTTACCTATAAAGTTTAAAAATTAAGTAATTTAAAGTTATGAGTTGACTTAAGAGAGGTAGGGCTAAGTCCCTGATCATTCACCAGTTTTCTAAATACTTCTTTTTGATTTCATAACCTAAAAAAGAGGCTAACAGTAATAAACTTTGTTCAAATTAAAATGTTTTAATTAGCTGATGTTTAAATGAATTGGGAATTTATAAGGAGAAGTTGGTTAACCCATCTACTGTCTAATAAAGAATTACAGACGTCTGAGCAAGGGTTAAAATTTTGCTGGTTGACTTACAGAAGATATAGTTTTCTTTGTAACTGCAAAAATCGATGTGCAAGATTGTTTAGCTATTAACATTTCAGAAGCTGACATCTCTCACTTTGTCTTCTGATTGAATATTATTGTCGTGCCATTTGGTCTGGAGATTGTATTTTGTTATTCACCTCATGTAAAGTGAAATTCAGACTTCTATGGAGTCAGAATCGCCTATCCTAATTTCAAGTTGCCAAGTATCTGGGTGTATGCTGACTTATATTCTGCCTGCTTTCATTGTATTTTTCTTCCAAGTGAAACAATGAAAGTGGACACTTCTGCTTGGTAAAGTCTTAAAAAGTTTTTACTTATGCTTGGCCCCCTATAGAAAATTGTAAGTTAATTTTCCTTGCTATGCTTGCTCAGATGCCTGCTGGGGTTTGATTGGGTACTCAAGCCAGGGGTTAAGCTGAGGTGAGAGTCTCTAATCCACAATTTACTTGCGTTTGTGTGTACTGGCAGATTGTATAAAGAAGCATCTTCAAGATACTCCAGTGTGCAAAACCTTTTTTTTTTTTTTTTTTTCTATTTCTGTTCAAGCTTGAAAACAAACACCACAGTGCAATGTTTTGGGCACCTTTTAATTCATTAAATAAGAAAATCAAAGGCATCAAAGGAAGCTGAGTGAGAACTGTTGTCAATATACCTCCAGAATTACGGCTGGGGTTTAGTGGTTTCATTTAGGTGAACATAGTGTTTATTTTCCACTGAAATTCCCTTCTTGTCACCTTCATCCATCTGCAAGGTTGTCTGCTGTTTCTATTATTCTTTCTATGAAGCAAAATAACTTTGCAAACAAATAAAAATTGAATCATATATGAAGTATAATATGTAATGTATCTGTGTCATCTCTCTGCAAGTGTATGAATTGCCATGGTAGGTGGTGACGAACAAGGGAATTGCACATCCTTTAGGTAGTTAGTCATTTGTTGCAACTAACTTCTTTTTCAAATCATTTGAAGACACATTTTACTTGTAAATTGTGCCCCTAAAATGTATTCATGACTCAATGTCTTAAATTAGGCCTTAATGGAAAAATGGATGAACTGTTAGATAATTCTTTCCTCCCCTAGTCATGCGAATAAAGTTAATAAGTGCTGTCTTTCAGCTTTTCTTTTTCTGTTTACTTTAAGCTGCTAATTAGTTGCAGCGATCAGAATTGTATTCTTTTGGCTGTAATAAATGGAATTCCAATAAGGAAAACTGAGCTGTCCTAAGAATAAACTGTTCTCTAGTAACTTTCAAGCAGTGTATAGAGTTGTCAAGCTGTTTACAAAATAATGCTTGCAGTGCTTCTATTGTTTTATATCATTGTGTGACTGACAGAGGGAAATAGTGTAGTTTTGGTACCATAATTGTAAATGATGAGAGAGAAAAGTTACCTGCGTAGACCCCGTGTAATAAATAGGAGACTTTTAAGAATACTTGTAACTGCATAAAGTGTTAAAAAAAATCTTTTAAATGCATTATAAAGCATATTGCGTGTGTGAGTAAAAATTACAGCTTTAGCACTTCAGAAATATTGTGTCATTCAGATTGCCAGACAATCTGGTCATATCCTACATTTATGTGTGACTGGTTTAGGAATCCTACTCTCTCTTTCTTGAGTACAAAGCAAAAGCACTCGTCATCAAAACAGTTAATGGAGTACTTACCCCACCAAGTAGTCATAGTAAAAAACCCCACAGAAGTGATTTAATAGATGTATGTCTAGTAAGACTCCTATAAGAAGACATATGGCTAGCTATTTCTAGCAAAAGTGTTTTGCTTGGTTTCTCCAAACTTCCATTTTCCCTCCAGGCCTCACTCATTCAGAGCACTTCTTCTTTGTATTGGTAGTAACATTGTGATCTACTTTCATATAATTATCACAAGCATGGCAAAAGTTGAGTGAGTTTGCTTTGTTGGTTCAATCCTTTATAATTTTTTTTCAAGTTCTGATTAATGTCAACTGGCATCTGGAAAGAAATGTGGTGTAACCAAGCTTTGGTTTATTAACATCTAGGAGGAGATCTAGCAATAGGTTGAATATGAGCTCTTAACAGGTATGTACTTCTTTATCTGACTCTTTTCCATGAATTTCAGCTGAATGCTTTTAGCATTTGGCAGTTTCATGTTATTGATGAGGTACATGCCTGAGTGTTATGCTTTATAACTGTAAGATATGAAAAGGTACTTTCAAACCATTGGTTTAATGAGCTCAGGAAAAGGCATTCCTAACACTAGGACAAGATTAATTGAATGGAGCTTCTGCAGAGAAATCTGCAGCGAATTTTCCCATTTTGTGACACCTACTTTCCTTCTGACTTCTGAGATGAAACACATCCTGCACCTTGAGATGGCTATGAACCAAGCAGTCACACAGTTGGGGTAAATGCACACACAGCCACTATACTGGACTTTCAACACGCAGACAAATGTTAACCTAACTATACTGGATACTTTATGTTGAATATGTTATACGAATTATAGAAAAACTGCAATTATTGGGATTTAGAAATCGTGAAGTATTGTAACTCCCAAGTTCTAATATTCATGATGTGGATCATCTTTAATATCGTTTCCCAGCAAGTGGGCTTATTTACAGCTCAAATAATTTTGAAGGCAGTATGATGTATTGCATAAACTGCTAAGTGCAAAAAAAAAAAAAAAAATGTGGTCAAGGTGAATCCTACCATGTCATCCTTCATTTTGTTGCTGTAACATGCCAACCAGTCAGACCATGAATTTGATTGGGATACCCTAGATTTGAGCAGCTCAGAAAACCGTGTCAGTCAGTAAAATCATCCTCTTGGTTTGTTTTGTCACGTGCACAAGAAGGCAGAGAAAAAAGAGTGAAGAAATGAGGGAAATCCCAGGTGTCAAATGCTATGGTGATTGAGATAGCCTGTTTGAAGGATTGGTTTGGGAACCGGGGGTTGGTTTTCAGTTCTTTAAAAATGCACTGTGGTTTTCATGCTAACTTTCCAGGTATCAACAGAGACAGCAAATTGTGAAAGGCACATTTTTATTAGCAGTCAGGGGGTCTGATTGCACCATGAAGTTTCCTGATGTTCTTTTTGTAGATTTACTAAAATTCTGTGTTAAATTACATTATTTACTACAACTGAACAACACCCCGGAGCTGTACCTAGATATTTTATTGAAGCATAACAGAACTGAAAGCAACCTGTGGAAACCAATAAAATGACACCTGTTTGCAAAGCCCAAACCACCATGAAAAAAGAGTTGAACATTTATTTGTCAAGTAAACTCTTACCCACTTCTATCTACAAAAGCAATAAGGCCCAAGATGGCCAACAGAAATTAGCATAGAAACATAGAAAGAATCATTTAAAGAAGCATAATTCTGAAAGTCTGTACTATAGAATTATTATAACATGACCCACAGTATTTAGCAATCCTGGTTGTGGGGAAATCCCTTCTGTAAAAGCACTTAGTTACTCATAAAATTTTCCAGTGTTTATTTATTTGTGATTTCTGTCTCCAAGTGCTTAGAAAGGTACTTAAAATTTTTATAATATGACTAATAGATCATTGTCCGTGCAGGCTCTACTCTTTAAAAAATTCCTCACTTTTATCGTGCAGGTGTTTTAGAAGGTGTTGCAATCCAATGTTGAACACTGTTGGCATTCAGATGATGGTAGTGGTAGCAGCTTCTTGACTCCAACTTTCTAAATGTGCACTCCTCTACCATTCTGCAATCACCAAGGATGCAACCAGGGGTTTTGTCTGACTCTATGTTGTCTGAATTCATCTTCATGAACTAGGGAAGAGAAAGACTTGAAGAAATCCAGGATAAGGTGGTAGAGTTGGGAAAGAGGTTAACTATGGTTTGCCCATATGTCCTGCTCCCTTTAATTAACAACACTGGCAATGGTTACTAGCTTTATGTTCTTCATTTCTGAAGCAGTGCAAATATCCACAAGTTCTTGCCAATAAGCAATTTGTCTGTGTGTTTGAGACGTATGAGGAAATCGCTATCTTCTTGTCACTGCTCAGCCTCCTTCGGCTTGGAGTCAGAATGTCTGCTTTATGTAGCAAATGAATTCAGCCACTTTGTCCTCTTCTGCTGCATTCCCTTTGGTGGAAATAAGCTAAAAAGCTCAAACGCTGGCAACTGCTGGCAACTTTTCTTTCATGTTCCACGCCTGAATTGGATTCCCTGCCATGTTTAGTAAGTTTAGTCTCATGGTTTCTCTTCCATATGTGGTAAAGAAGGGAAAATATTATGAAACCATAGATACTATATATATATCTATTTATCCTTAAAAAAAAATGAATGCATCATATATTAGTGCATAAATGGCACAATAAACTCGTATATCTCATGCCTAGTAGGCACAGCATGGGGAATAGTATGATGAGATTCCAAGTTGCCAATTTAACTCATCTCTTTCCTGAAAGAATCAATACTGTGTCTGAAAGTATATTTTAGTCTTCATAACTTTTTTAGTATGTTACATCATAGTTTAGATTGCTGACAGTAATTTTCTTATTTGGAAGTTCTTGTGACATGGACAGAAATTACAGAGAAAACAAATTCCACCATACTAAAACTTCACTGTACTAAAACTTCACTTTACTAAAATATTGTGCTTTGATAACATGTATTCAGTAGGTCAAAATCAGATTCATTAGAGAGGATGGAGTGCTGTAACCCTTTTCATACAACTGAAGTGAGTCATTTCTTTGTATTATTTTAAAATGTCTGAGATTTCTCTATTTTCTTGAGACTGTGTGACAATAGAAAAGCACTATTATATCTGAAATTGGGTTTTTGTTTTTTTTTTTTTTTTTTTTTTTTTCCTGAGTGAGTGAATTTTGCTAGCATTATTTGGGAAATATGTGTTTTCAAGTTTCTATCAAAATAATATACCTCTGGTATTGTTGTCTCGTATTACAGGTATTTCAGATTTACTTGCTTGGCAAAAAGTATAAATATTGGGTCTGCTTAAAAACATAGAGTAATGAGTTTTATCAAATATAACCACACTATCCCAATCAAATGTATTTCAGGAGTTACTGAAAAAATCTTTAATGTCAAGTTTTAATGAAAGTCATGTTTCTTATATTAAATTAATAGGGTAAAAAAGCATGTAAACTAAATAAAACAGTATCTTGACTCAAATGTCTACCAAAGACATCAGTCACTTCTATTAACAATGTAAATCCTACATTTACCTTTGGATGTTCTGAGGAACAACAACAATTATCAGGAACTGAGGGTCCCCAGTGAATATAGAAGCAGCAGAGTTTTAGAAGAAGTCCTGCTGTTATTACCACCCATTGTGCTTTTTAGCACTTGCATATTTTGATTCTCCTCAAATGCTCACATTGGAGTCAGCAACTAAAATAACGTGCTAAACTAGAGCTTAGTAGGCTTCTTGGTTTCTTAGCTGTATAACTGGAGCTTACCTGTGAAGGGGCCAAAATGACTGTACTCAACTAGTATGGCTGAGGGGAGGCTTAAAGGCGAATGAAGACTTACTCCTGAAATGCAGTTCTGCGAGTTTGGAGACACTTGTCAGAGTGTAACCTAAAGAGGACCTGCCATGTTTCAATTTGGTCTGAATCTCTTAATCCTATATCTAGTCTGCTGGTGCATACCGAAATGTACGTGTGTTCAGGGTATGGAGTGCCGTGATGGAGATGTATTTGGATAGCCTTGGAAGTAGATCAATTTATATTTTGTTGCATGTTATTGACACATAATTCAATTACACTGATTGAGACTTTTAAATTGATTAGGCTGGTATAAAACTCGTAATAGCCTACTATTAATGTACTAATTATATCAGTTTATGTATCTCTATTTGTTGCAACATTTCTGGCCCTTGTGATCTCGAAAGCTCTCTGAATTGATTTCCTCTGGATTTTTGGTGGTGGAATGTTTTTCTAAGTACAGTGTTGGGAACACTAAGAAAAATCTAAAAATTTTGATAGCTTTTTGCTTTGGAGTCTTAAATGTGTAACACAGTTGTCCGTTCTTTTTCATCACTTGTTTGAAAAACGCATTTGTATGGATTTTTTTGTTATTAAAAAAATGGTTTGACTTTGGAATAGGAAAACAGCAGTATCTACCATGGAAAATATTTTCTGGTGGGAATGATGCCTATAAGGATTTCATGATGCTTTTGTCGCCTGAAGATCTAGAACAATACCTATTCAGGCCATGCTTTCTATGCAATTCCATGTTAAAATACCCCAACACTGTAAAAAATTCCCCACTGGGGAAGAAAAGGTGACACTGAATAATATTATTAGATTCATACACAAAATTCCTTAAAAAGGTCAATGAGTTCAGATCTAAATTTGATTTAGATGGATACTAGGCAAAACGCAGCAGCTGATGATAATTGAAAAGACCAACTGAACCAATTAGTAATCTAGGACTTTACTGCCAATCAATTTGACTAGAAAAAAATGACTTAACGTGAGTTAGAGCAGAATATCATAGAATCATAGAATCATAGAATAGTCAGGGTTGGAAAGGACCTTAAGATCATCTAGTTCCAACCCCCTTCTCATGGGCAGGGACACCTCACACTAAACCATGTCACATAGTGTCCCAGAGTTCTGTATTATTTGTACTGTGAGGCAAAATGTGGGGTTTTTTTAATCCAAAGTACAACATCTCTGCCCTAGAGACTACATTTCTTTAAATGCTGTTGAAAAGCATATATATTGTACCATTTGCTCTGAGTAGCTTCTGGTTTTCTTCTTTTGCTTCAGAATATCAAGAAAAGATGTGATAATAGATGCAAATTTACTGGTGGGAACCAGGGGGTTTTGTCCTTCTTTTAATATTGCCTCTTATGTCCTCTGCCTTTTTTATGACTGGAGACGTTGTTAGGTATCTATTTGCTCAAGAGATCTAAGTAACGCAGAAATTTACATATTGGTTGCTCAGCACATGTGCAAAGAATTGGCTTTGTCCAAGCTTATTTTGTAAAACATGGGATCTGGTTACCTATGCCACTCAGTAGTCACCCATGCCTATCGTTTTTCCAATTCATGTCCTTTGCTTGGCTGCCTGAAATTTTCCATGTGGAAATACATATAAGATGTGGTCCAGGCTCCCATGTCCCTTCAAACAGCCCCTATTCTTTCCTCTGCCATTCAGACTGTGACTGCATTTACCTTCATCACTGGCACAGACTATCAACAGGAAGTAAAAATAATCCGCTTGGCTTTTCCAAGCTTTCTGTATGCCAAATGTACACTTCTTCCTCCACCACCACCATCTTGTAGCATATGCTCTTTGTCTTCCTCAGTGTTTCTGGCTGGGCTTAAACCATGACATGTGGTCACCCTCATAAGGGCCCCCTGTGCCAAACACTGCAGATGTTTGAATGATCTTTTGGACACACGGGAAGCCCAACAGTGTTAAAGACTGGTTTTAAATTTGGCAAACAAATCAAAAACATCCATAAATGCCCCAGACCTGCACTTTGTACCATCAGCTATAAAAATAAGTACTCAAATCACAAGAAAATATACTAAAAATGAGTTTTCGTTCCTAGGCTCTTGGTTGCTGCTGTCCATTTTGATGCCTCCAAACCATAACAAGACTATGGGAATCAACTATGTATAAATATTATTTAGTTTCTATAGGAATAGATCATGTAAATCAGCAAGAAGCGGTAACTGACAAATTCAGTCTTGCTACAGTCCTTTTGTGCCACTCTCATGATCTTTGGAGGTTAGAGGAGTTCACTGAAGCAAATGTAGTTTAGTGGAGTGGGTGTCCTCCAACTTTGTCAAGGATTTACTCTTTGGTTGGCTTAGGGTAAAGATGAATGACCCAAAAGGATAAAGCCAAATTAAGACAGAGTGTAACCAATGTCTTACCCTCTCTATATGAAATTCACTTTTGTGGAGCAAAATTCAGATGCTAAAAATTAATCAGTATGATGTATTGTCCTGAATGGCTCTTACAGGGCTCTGTGTAGCAATAGGATTCAGACCGTGACAAGAAATTTACTCTCTATATCGTCCTTGAATACTTAAACATTTTCCTTTGAATAATTTTAGCAGATAGGTTGTTCAGCTTAAAAACTGCAAAAGGAATTTAAAGGGCTGTTTCCATGGTTTACAAAACCACATCCTATAAATAGATTTTCCTACTGCAAAAGCCTATGTCAATTAATTCTTTTAATTAAGCCTCAATAGCTTATACTCCCTGAGAATTTGCATTTGTGCATTATGCATAGGAATTATGCATAGTAATTTCACAAACTATAATAGTCCTCAGCCTACTCTGGGATCAAAGTTGTGTCCTTTTCTCCCTCTATAATTATTGGCAACTTTTGATTCCATCAGTCACGTTGAGACAACATCAACTTTAAAGAGGCACTGCTGGGTTACCATGAGTATGATTTTGGCATGTTTGGAATAGTCTCAGACAGAGCTCTCTGATAGTCTTTCTAGTGGATCTTTTTTTTTGTTTTTTTTTTGTCATAGCTTTTTGGGGTTCCATCTTCAGACCTTATTAGTCTTTTGTCATTTGTTAAATGCTGGTATCTAGGTTACAGTAGCCTTTTAAAATGCTAGATGTATCATGCAGATGACAAGACTTCCTGTCTGAGCTGTCCCTTCCAAACTTGGTTTGGTTCCTACAGTTTCTGAGCTGCCCTGAAGAATTGTTTCTGAATTTGGGCCAGAAACTGCACAATATTTTGCTATAGTGAGGTTTTTAACAAAACATAAGGTTTATGTGTGGAACCCACTATCGTGCTGGACTAGCTCTTTCTTCGCAGTTCCTTTGAGGATAATTTTTCCATTTCCTGTCACTACAGATTGCACTATTGGAGGCAGTTTTAAATCAGTAATGTCTTTGATGTTTTTCTTTTACCATGCCAGGAACATTCTCAGAGTGACACTGACGCTCTCCCAGGCCGTCCAAATGTGTATTCATGGCAGGCTTCCGCTAAGCTGCTGTAACACTCTCCCGCTCTGTTTGCTAGCTTGCCAGATGTGAATAAGCTCCAGCTAATTGAAAATACCAGATTTTGAATAGGTTGCAGTTAATTCAAAATGCTATGTCCAGATTGTATATGTGCCTAAACATTATGTTGCTAGATTTTAACTGTTGCATCACTCTCCAGTGAAAACCAAATGACAAAAATGTTTCTCATATGTTTTGAACTTTTTTTTTCAGGCTTCCAGTGCCCTTAAAGAAAAATGTTCAGTGGATCTTTCCAAAGCAAGCTGAATGCATCTGATGTAACTGGGGGTCAGGTAAAGTAAATGGACTAGTTGTTTTTAAATGACAGCTGAAAATGAGGCGCTAACATCCTGAATCGTTTTCTGCTGTGGAGTTACATACCTACCAAAGAGAGGAAGTAATATTCTGTCTGTCACTGTAAGAGCTTCTTTTATTTTGCTTGTGTCCTCCAGCGTGTTAAGCTGGAATTTAGACTTTTTGTGCAAAGGAACTTTGTGGTTAAGGCAAAAACAACTTAGAAAAAAGATTTATTTTTGTTGTCATTGCTTGTATTATGTCACATACTTTGCAGTATTTCTATACCATCCATTTTGAAGTTGAGTGAGGCTGTTTGTGAAAACCAGCTATGAATACTTATTACACAATCTTCCAGGTGTCCTAATCCCCTGAGTAACCACATAACTAAGGGTTGTTGTTGTCTGAACAGCTAGTTAAAAAAAGAGAGGAAACTTTATGCCAGCACTAAGGAGCATAAGAATTTCTCATTCATCTTGAGCTACTGCTGGATGTGGCAACTTTGTAATTCAGAAAAAACATTTTCCCCCAAAATACCAGGAAATATATTATGTTTAGTATGGAAGGTATTAACGATGGATCTTTTCCTATGCCCGTCTTTTTGAGACCTGCCTGCACTGTCCTTTTCTCACACAAAAAAGACTTCATGTGATGGTAGTACTGGCTTTGTGATCTGTTGTAGGCAACTGGGCAGTAGGGATGTCTTCATTATTTTGTTTTTCATTCTTTTTCTTCATAACAGTTCCCTCAGAACTGTTTCAACCATCAGAAAAGTAGCATAACTCTCAAGCATTGCATTCATAGTAACCAATGCTTAAAACAGAGAAACAGCGATTATAACAAGAAAGCAACAAGATACTTCTTGGGTAAGAAACTTGAAGAGCATTCAAACAAGAGCTCACAGGTCTACAAAGTCAGAAGTCTCATATGTCAGTGTTAATATTGTAGAAAGAGAATTATTCAAGCACTATATCTTATAAAACTGCAAATACTGGACTTTTCTGGATCTTCAATAAAAGCTTTCTGTGGATTTTGAATAGCCATGTACATTGAGATGTCTGCATGTGCTAAAGTCATGACATTTTCTGCCTTCCGTGGTGCTACTTGAATTAATAACATAGCTATAAATAGTAAAGAAATTATCTTGTGAACAATTTGGAAAAGCTTTTCAATATAACTGGATGAATCTATAAATATATGATTCAGACAGAAAACCTGATGGCAAGGAGGGTCCAAGAAGAAGGGTGTGTGCTAAGGTCTTGAGTTGCTAGAAACAGCAAGTAGAATGAATGAAACTATTAGACTAACCAGGTTGACGTCAGTCCTAGACAGAAGGGTGAAAATCACAATGCTTATATGGGATTTAATTATTTAAAATTCAAAGGATGGGAATATGAGTCAACCAGCTTCTATGGCATGTGGATCTGGTTTCATTCCTCTGATGAGATAAGTTTGGTTCATTAATACAATTGTTTACATACCACAGAAATTGCTTTTTTTAAAGCACTGAACTGCATGTTATTGTGATTAGAAGTCAATGCTGTCTGATATTGCTTAAGTGCAAATTAAATGGATTTAGGCACTTGGTAGCTGCTATATATCAAAGTGGTGACATGGAAGATTTATCATTAAATAGATGCATTTCAAATGTTTTTTTTCAGAGATCAGTTAAAGGTCAGCACTATTAAATACTGGTTTTATACATTCTGGAAAAGTAAATATAAAAGCAGTGTAATATTTTGAGGATGATATAAAGACTGCCAAAATATTGAGAATAGAGCAGCCAAGCTAAGAAATCTGGATCTCTTAAACTGGTATGCAGGTAAAAGCTGGCTCTAGATGTTGGGGTTCCTGCCTGTGGAGAGTCTCACGCGAGAAGTTGCACAGGCTGAGAATACAGTGCTGCTCCTGTGCCACATAGTCCTCTTCCTTGGCACGCTACTTTGAGCGGAATGACGCAGATACTACTACTGGCACCTAAATACTGTTGGGTCTTCCTAGTAACGTAGTTCTCCTTTGAGTGTGATTACAGACCAGCAGAAGTGGGTGCCAAGAGCAAGGCTGAGGTTAACTGTTGGTATCAGAATGATTTCTATTAGCAGAGTGTGAAAGTAATATTTTGAGGTCTTCAGTTAGATATTCACTGTTAGTTGTAATTTATTCATCAGCATTAACCCTCAAGAAAAGCAAGAGAACACAAAGGTTCATATCATGTAAAATTCATTATGGGAGACTAAGTCTGCAGATATTACAGTAGTTGCACAGAGTGAGAGAAAAAGGAATTTTAAGCTGAAGGTTGATACTGTATTTTCCAGGATTGATATAAGCTGCATGAAGTATTATAAGATAAAGATATTTGGGACTCCCTAGGTCTACAACCTTAATTAGATTTTGTGTGTATGTATACATAATTATATGTGTATATGTATCTGCCTGTTAGCTCTCTGTCACACAACTAGTATCAAAGTTTACAAAGAATAGAAGGAATTCCAGAAACTTCAGGCCAGTGCAGTCATTTACATTAGGGTAAATCCATACAGCTCCGAAAGGAGGGGATGTGGTCTTGTTTCCACTGCACCTTTTGCACTGGCACTAGTGCCAACAGTGCATGTCCTGCTCCAGCAAGGAATGGTTCTTTCTAAAGCAAATTCAACCTGGAAAATGTATCTTCCAGCTCAATAACTTCCCTAACTTGACCTGTTGTGAGGCCATTTGGGTTCTCATTCTAATGCCAGATAAGCACAAGGGAGGCACCGTCTCTTCATGGCAGTGCTGCAGACTTGTGCTGGATCAGGGCCTTGAGTAAGCTTATTAGATACTCAAATTTGGTTTTACAATTCTCCTTGTTGTTGTCATATGAGTTGCTGCTGCTCTCATCTTCAAATGTGGGATTTCCAAACCTTTGGGTTATTTATCCAATCCTTATTTGCACACCTGTTGCTCTTGTGGTTGATAGTTTTGCTCCCCCGTTGGAAGGTAGCTTCCAAGGGACCGAAGCTGTCATGAAGATTGTTAAGGATGACATTGAAGATTCAGAGATAAAAATTGAGTGGTTTCTTTATCTGTTTTATGCCATGGTTGAAATATTCCAGCATAATAGAAAGAGAGATTAAACCAGAAATACATCATCTATTTTTCTTTCAGGCTAGTTATACACTTTTGTGTTCTTGTTGTCGCATCTAGCAAGTCACTCAGTCAAAAGGACACGAGTGAAAAATGGATTGTTTGACTCCCCAGAGCAAATGTAGTCCAAATGAATTACTATATGGAAATATCACAGCATGAAAGTATCAGATGAAAACTCCCTAAACCGTGTGAAACAAATATCAACTTTGAATATACATTTCAAGAGATGCTCATGTGGAAGGCCTGACTAGCACTACAGCTGACATCTTATGTACAGGAAGGTTTACAATTCACATTTGTTGAAAGATTTAATCCAGTACTACTAATACCCACTTGTGGTGCTATGAATCAGAGGAGCAACTTGCAATAATGCCTTGCACAAGTAACGAAGAATATACTGAGACAGGCAAAACCAAAGTGATGTTTATAGGCCCAAAAGTTAGCAGCAATGGCACTCTGAAAAAGCCAGTGAGACACATATACTTCAGGTGAAAAGAGGCACCTGGTCTCCTGGGGAGGAGTTGCAAGGTGAAGGACATTCCTGTTAGCATATCTAAGATTCATTAGAAGTACATAACGAGAGTGAGCTGTCCTGGAACATGAAACAAAACATGAAACAAAACATTTAATACCAATAGCCTTTTTTCCTGCCAAACTGTTGCATTGCACTTTCCCTTTTTGAAATAAAATATTGATCCATCTGAAATACTTCAGAAAACTGTGAATAATTGGCCCACCAGGACACAAGGAAGCAAGGATGACCTGGCTCCCCTCACTGTAAGAACCCATAAGGGGAAAGGCAGAACCTGTGGAAAAGGAGCAGGATTTCATGTCTTCCAGTCCCTCCCTGAGCTGCTAGCTGGAGCCTCACCTGTGGCCTTTGGAGACTCGGTTATCTTCTGCTGCTGCACTACCTGTAAACATGCTCACATCCTCCCCAAAAAGCTGAGCTCATGCTGGATGTGACTGACAGGGGCACAGCTTTCCAGGGCAGCCATGGGGGTGGAAAACAAACAGATCCAAGGGATGTTGTTACTGCTGCCACAAGTGGTGAAAACTAAACACAGCTAAGCCCCAGAAAAACGTCCTTTCTTCATCCAGTTGCAACACTGAATAAGGTGGGGCAAATTTAAATCTAATAATCTGGTTGTAGCCTTTCTCCTTCCTCGTGTAAACAGGTGACTTAAGCATAAAAATAAATCTAGGAAAAGAGAAAATGGCTGGGGAAAAATGAGGAAAGAGCAGGTTGATTGCAGTGGAAAGCAAACATAAATACATGGCTTCTCTTTGCCTTCCCAGGCGTGTTTTTCACCAAGGTGTAAATCCCAATAAGAGATGTGTAGTCTGTGAAGTAATTTTGGAAAGAAATTAAAGTATACACAACTGGACAGCTAGGAAGTACTACTGTTAACAGTTTTAAAGACCTCTAACTAGCTCTACCTGACAGGGAACTGGGGAGCAGGCTGGGGTATGACTGAGCCAGTGGCAGGATGCTAGCTCTCGGCACCCTGGGGAGGTTCCACGCCCACAGTTGCAATGAATGTGCAATGAATGTGCAATGTGTGAATGTGGTGATGGAAAAAACTTCTTTCAATGGCATCTAACTAATAGTGGTTTATTATTGTGCTGCCTAATTGCAGAGTGCTGAAATGACTCCTATATTTCATTATAAAATGCAGTATTTCTCTTCCTGTGTCTTGAGGTAGGTAGCATTTGCTATTGTTTGTATGAGACTTTCATGCCCTCTTTTCATTCTACAAGGGTTATTGGTGCTCTTGTTTCCATGAAGAGCTTTTTTCCAACATTTAGTCTGTACTGAATCACTCAGGAATCACGTTATATCTTTTACCATCTAGTTTTGCAGTCTTTCTATAAAATCCAACCACAGCAGAGATATGTACAGTACATTTTAAACTCTATAAAGTCTTCCATATGTAAACCAAACTAAGCTCTGATATTGCATCCTGGGCTATTGTACTGGTGGGAGACCAAGATTCTGCAGTTTGCCTCTATGGGAATGTTGCTGCCTTTTGAAGGGCACATATAGGATGATGCATTAAATACCTGATGTATGTTTGAAGCTGTGACCTGTGAAGTACCAGGGCAATAAAAGAGGTGATATTTCAAAGGATAGGCTGGCAACAATATGTATTGAAGTCAAAATGATGGCAGCTCATTACTTTGAGCTGTCTCAGCAAGAAGAACTAACTGAGTGCAGATACTAGGGCGTTATCAAGCTCAATGTGGATTGCAGAACCCATCAGAAAAGCCTGATAACTGGGCAGCTCACCTTGCTGCTGCTCGATGCATACCTTGCACACCCAAGCTGGTTTGGTTAAAGGTAGACATTCCCAAGACTGTACATCTACTTCTTGTATACCTTATGTGCGATCCTACAGGTCTAAAAGTGGACTACTGCAAACACCAGCCATGAGACTGAAATCTTAGTCCTGAGATTGCAGTAGCTGGTGCCAAAGATTAGTTGTCCCATTCTGATGAGATCTGTGACTATTGGTCTGCAACTGTAAAATACAGAAATGATGCTTTTGCGCTTGCATGTCACTGAAAGCACTCTGTCTTGTTTCTGCTGTGGATTTCACTTGCATGTTAGTGACTAAGTGATTCCTACAGATTTCCTCCTAGGTGAATGTGTCCTGTCAGCAAATGGCTTCATAAGTGTTCACACTCTTTTTCAGAACAACAGGTTATTAGAAACAGCTGGTGCTTCTCTTGTCGTCTTCCACTACCCAGTAAGTTGCTTCATTCCTGTCATATAACTGCTCTGACTACACACTTATTTTTGTAAGAAAATTTAAACAAAAATTTGCTCCTCTCTTTTCCATTCTATTTTATGCAAAAAAAGCTCTTGAAATAGATTTTCAAGGTTACAAAATAGACACAGGCCTGTCTCCATCTTCTACTTTGTATTATGTTTTAATTTTGTACTTAGAGAGTTATCCACTCACATCCTTACACATTAGGCTGCACATTTAATAGCAAAATTTATGCTAAAAAAGAACATACGTTTAGGTAATGAAAGTCCTATATTTGTAATCAAAAGGCAGTTTTGTCTAGTTTGGACTGAGGTTGTTAAATTATGAAATCTTTTCTTTCCATCTTTCTCTTCCAATGAATTAGCCTTTTTAAACAGAAGCCAAAAAGACATGCATAGACCCAGTGTTTAGTCTGAGACTGTGAAAGCTACATCTCTTCTTTTCCTAGGTCATGGTGTGAAATCTGAATTATTGTAAAAAAAATCCAAGTAATTCCACAATATTTTTGCTTGTTTGATGTAAATTTCTGCATGATAAGCTTAAAAATCTTGAGTCTTTTTCCAAAGAACTCAGTGAATTTTAAAGAATTGAGTTATGATGGTTTATTTCTGCTTGTGTATTTGAATATAGCTCCAGTGTGAGACAGAAATAAACTGATGCTCAGATGACCTTTCTTCTTCAGTATGAAAATGGGAAACAGAACTTCAATGCATTTTACCATTATGCAAAAACATTGTGACTGGTATTTTGTCTGTTGTAATCTTTGGGAAATCTTATCTGTAGTCAGGATACCCTGGTTATGAATTTGGTAGAAAACTGAAGTCTAGAATTTATAATTTTTTATATATTTTTTAATTTTTTAATTTTTTATTTTAATTAATTTTTAATTTAATATTATAATTTATAATTTTTATATATTATTTATAATTTATACCTTATCAAGCACGGCACTTTTTATTTTGTAGTCTTTTCAACTATGATAAAACCCAAGGCTTGATCTGAGGTTCCCACATCAAACCCTCAGAGAAATACAGGTGACTGATCGTGTAAGAGGTGCACACTCATATGCAAGGCCATGCTGTGGAAGCCCTTTGCTGAGCTTAATTACATAATGCCAGCTCCCGCAGAGTCCCATGGCCCATCCAGCACACTGCTGCTGCTCCAGCTGCCCTGCTCTGAGCTGAACAGCTCAAGTGACAGCAAACTTGTGCTGCTGCTTGCCAGCAGATTTCTCTTCAGAGGAGCGTGAGATGGGCATAATATGGAAACAGACTTGTAAGTCTGTATTCCCTACCCAGCAGCTGCCTTTTTCATTTGACAAAAGAGTCTGTCTGGAGTCTGGTAAATGCTTTTCAATGAAATCTTTATTGCAGTGGATTTTTTTGTTGTTGTTGTTGTTTCAGAGAAATATACATGTTTCCATTTCCAATTAAATTAAAAAAAGTCCCCAACTCATTCTAGTTGCTACCAGCACTGAGCCTGGTCCTCCCTTAAAATCCCATCATATCAGACAAAAAGCCATTATACTGGCACAACCAGATCCAATTTGTCTAGTTGCCATGTCTCACAGGTGGACTTTACATTATTATGTCCACCTGGTTCATAGGGTAAGGTTTATTGCAGATACACTAGGAAATGAATGTCCACCATAAAGGGACTGAGCAGAGAAGACCCCAGTTTCTCAGAGAAGCAGCTGGAAAGCCAGTCAGTTCCCAGAGTGGGGATAACCACACTGCTCATCCTGGGCAGGTGTTCCTGGCACAAACAAACCTGCTGCTACAACCGGCAGGCGGCTGTAACGACACTCAGCAGAGAAACCAGGTGGTGAATGGCCCTGGGGTCTGCACCCCCCCTTGCCCTCAGCAGCCAGGCTGGCGTGCTGTGATGTAGACTAATGGGTTTGGCATTTTCACTGACTGCAGGAAAATCAAGAAGCTTCTGGTCCTTTCTGATTTTCAAGTATGCCTTGCTATTTTCTTTTTAGGACCTGCAGTGTTGTCCAGGGAACCGTTGCATATGTTAAAAGTATGAAGGGAATAATATGGCAAACTCAGCAAAATGCTCTTTCACATTTTCAGTGTCCTCTGTGCTTTGCTGGATCTGTCAGTCTCTCCAGCAGGAAACATAGCTGTAACTCAGGAAGGGTTTCAATTATCTTCTTGTTTGCTGGAAATAAAAAGAAACCTCAAGCTGACATGTTTCTAAGAAGAATCCCAAGGGATACATGCTTCATACCACAGAAACCATAAAGAAGGGAAAAAAAAGGAATAAAAAATAGAGAAGAATCTTAACTAGCTCCAAAGCTTTCACTGGCCAAACCAAAAGGGAACAGAACATTAGTAGCTTTGTTATCTATTTACTAGCCTCTTACTGTTATCTATGTTTTTAAATCTTAGTATCATATGGGGCGTCTTACTGTCATGCTAATGAGCTGGCCTGTCACATCTTCAAGGGCATGAGAAGGAATAAAATCAGAAACAAAGTTTGCAAATGTATGTACAACCTACTGCAGGAACACATGGACCTCGGAGAATTGTGTGCTGTGGATGATTATAGAGAGGTCATACATTTACCTCCTGAACAGTCTTCCGTGGGTTTTAACAGGGGAAGTACATCTCACTAGCTGTCATCATTACATGAGTAACTACAGAACATTATATAACACTATTATTTTTCCTGCATGTTTTCACAACCATTCCTTGAAAGCAGAGGAAGTTTTGCCTTTCTCCTAGCCTTCCTGAAGGCATTGCCCAAGGATAAATCTTGAGCCTAAACAGCCCTTGAGCCTGACAGTCTGTTACTTCCATATTAGGGAGCAAATATGACAAGATGAGTTGAGGCAAGCAATCATTTAATACAAACATATCCCTCAGTAAATAAGATGAATATTGGAAAGAGCCTTCAGGCTAATCCAAATGACCTTAATCCTGCAGAGGTGAAGCGAATATCAGCAGTATCACGTCTTTTCAAACAGTTCAGTAACCTGTCAGCAAACAGCCATCTGGGGTCACCCCATCTACCAGCACTCCAACCCAGAGTTAATGGGTGATTGATTGTTCCTGTTGCTGACAAACCAGAAATGTGTTGCAGATATCTAAAAAGACAAGGGCAAGGAGCTTTCTTTTGGTCTTGTACCATTAAGCATGTTAAGGCTATACACATATGCCTACCAACCTATACAGAAGAACAGCAGCTCCAGCTGATGATGTAGGACAAGACCACTTACTTAGATACTGAAACTATTTAGGCTGTTGTACTGAGGTTGCTCTATAGAAAGCAATGTATTGGGCCAGCTAGGCTCTGCACATCTCTTTCAGACCTGGCAACTGGGGGCGTATACTGGGAAAAGAATTGAAGAGGAGGACACTGGGAATTCCTTAGAAATGTGGGACATGTTACAGACCTGGAAGCACAGTGAGGTAATGGGTGCAAACCTTTCTTGTGGCCTGCAACTTCACTTGAGAAAACTGTTAATGTCATAAATCTTATGAAATAAGCTCTCCATAAATGTAAACAGCTAAAGCTTTGCCTCCTTCTCTGCTCTAAACACCATGTTTCCAGTATCACAGTATCATGAGACATTGCACTTGGGCAATTCACTAGGAAAGCACACCATTTCTTCATTATTGATGACCTCAAATGGTAGTGTTTCATACATAAATCTATGATTATAGGCACCGATCTAGCATGCTTCTGCTAAGACTGCGACAGATGATGGGGTCATAGCATCCTCTATTGCTATCCTTCCTATTTCAAGCTTTCAGCACAATATAAATGAAGAATTAAGACATCTTTTTTTTTCCCTTTTCTAAAATGCAAGTCACCTTCAAGCACCTGCTTCCAAATGGGAGGAGACAGGCCTTTGAAACATGGATTCTTTTTTCGCATGTTTTTTTTCTTAGTATTAAAGAAAGGCAAGTTTTACTCATTTTAATTTTGTGGCATGTTAACTGAAGTATGTTGAAGTACTTCAACAGTAGAATTAATTATTTTATGCAAAATTAATTCAGTATTTTAAAGTTCTTATGTAAACTCTGATGTTTCATTCTGGAGCATGTTTCAAGTAATAAAATTTCCTGTTAGCTTTTTTTAATCAATTTTGGTGTCAAAGCATGCAGAAAGCTTATATGCTGCCATAGAAAGCTGAAAGAAATAGGCCTTTTTCAGGGAATGAAACTTCTTGGACTTGCTCACACAAATTTGTAAGCATTTTAAGTTATTTTGGCACCTTCAGGCTATAAAAAGCACATATTCCTTCAAAATTCATCCATTTTCCCCAATCTATTCACTCTCAAAGTAAACAAAATTGGTTTTTTCTTCTGTAAATGTTGTCATTCTAACACTGTTTTAAACTCAAAATTCCCTTGTTGAAGAGAAAATGACACGACCTTCAGTTTTTAGGCAGCTGGTATTTCCAAATTCATGCAAATATGTGCTGCAGCATTTTCCATAAGGGTTTAAACAATTTTCTCCACTTCTTCCCTCAATTACACCCTCAATATTACTGAGAGAGTAATGAGAAGTGTTTAAGCAATAGAGGGAAAAGGTAAGAAATAAAAGTAGATGTTGTTGCCAGAATAATGGAACCCCAAGGACGGTGACTACATTTTCCTCTCTATAGATCAGTTTGCAGGCTGAGTTTTCTTTATAGTTAGATTTAATTAAACTTCTTTTTCTATATCTGCTATTAATTGTTTATTTCTGCCTCTGTGATTAACATGGATTATGCCAACATGTTTGTGTAATATTTTGTAGACTTTTTAAGTGGGAACTTTCTAATCATTCAAGCAGTTCTAAAAGAGCTAAAAAAAAAGTTCTAAAGAAAAAAAAAAGGAAAAGATAAAAAGAAAATTTCTAGTTTTTTGCTTTTCTCCACTCAGTTGAGTTAGAAGGGTCATACCACTCATATGAAGTTTAAAAAGAAACAAAAAAGCTAAAAATAAGATAAGCAGCCAGTCTCTATCCATCAAATATTTACAAATATGAATATACTTAGCCAAAATACCCAACTAGCCAAACCTTCTTCATCACCCATAATAACATCTTCTGCTGGCTCCAGGGATCCTGGCGCTGGAGATCACTGGTTACATTATTTGATGATTTGGTTCTGTTTCTCCAGTGGCAGATGTGCTGCTTTCCTACATTCTGACTACTTGAAGTAGTTGCTAAGATGATGCCAAATTTTACAGAAAAACAAATATCTGAAGGTGAGAATCAGCAGACGAAGTGTCTGAGCCAATGATCAATATTCACTTTACAGTCCCTGGAGAAAAATAGGCACTTACAGGGCATAATTCCTAAAACAAATGCCTAAAATATCGCAGCTAAACTGAGTCCTGGAAGTGTTGATTTCTATCCATTTAGTACAGCAGCAGCCCACAGTGCTTGGCTCAGATGTGAAGGCATTCATATGGTGAATGTCTAGGATCTAGAAAGATGCTTGATTTATAAAAGATGACGCTATAGGGTAAAATGGCCTCCCTGTATACAGAGCTGATTATTTTTCTGCTGCTTGCAACACAAGTATCTGAGAGCTGACTTGATAAGTGAGTTTAAGATTAATTCCTCTCTACCCCAGCATATTATTCCAGGTGTTAAATGCCGCTTGAGAAAGCAAGGAGCTTGGCAGGGCTATGGTTTTCCTTTGCCTTGGATTTGTGGCTAGCTGTGCAGATCCCATGCGGGAGGGCCACAACAGCAGCAGTGGAGCAAGCAAAAGCAGAATAATGGTGGAGTGGCCTGGCATGATAAAGTCTCCCCTCTTTCGTTCCTGTGGATCTCCTGAAAATGTCATTTCATGATATTTAAAAGCTACACTAGAAGAGTGTTTATGGGTAAATGTAACAAAATCTTTGAGAAGAAGGTTCCTGTTTTAGGAGGTGCAAACGCCACTTAGCAGCAAGCCTTGGCTAGCAGGACACAATGAAAGAATGGAGGAGACATACTTCCTTTAGAGGCAATGAAGATTTGCCTGTGATATCTCCCATCTGCTCGTCTTCAGCTAGACTCCTTTAGATATCACTAAAATAATTTTCAGACAATTAGGAAGGGGAACCATTTGAATATTTCTGGTCACTGTATATGATATGAAGTTAAAATAAACTGAATTCAGAGTGGCTATTGGCATAGCCAGGGAATATTAAAATGATTAAGATTTTTGCAGGACTGGATCCTTCCTACTATCACAAGCCAAATTCTTTAACGGGATTTTTCTATGTAAAGTCCTAAACAAAGACTCAGAAGCATAGGCTGAAAGAAGTTATCTCTTCCAGCCTTTTACATATTTCACAGGTTTATCTGCTGTGCTATTTTAAGTGTATTATCTAATCTCCCTTTAAGTATTTCCTCTTCTGATATCTCAGGGGTTTCTCTTGGCAGACTGCTCCATTGATGAATAACTCTTATTTGGAAGTTTGTCCTCACATCTAATCTAAATTTCTTATGTTTTAGGTGAACATTCTCCATGGTCAATGATGATCAAGTCTTTCCATTTCATGTTGTTTCTCTCCAAAACTCCTAGAAAGTTCCATATTTTGTTTAAACGAGATGTCCTTTCCATCCTGTTCCTTATATCTTGCAGCTTTCTTAATGTTCTTCATCTTTACTGCTTTCTCATCTTCAGAGTGTGAGGGTCAAAGGATATCCTAAGTGAGGCCTCAGCTGTCATGTGAATAGGTGATTTGTTACCTCCCTACTCTTACGTACAGTTCTTTGAATATGTATTCTTTATATACCAGTAGGATTTCTGATTTTCATTTGTGTAGACACAAATTCATTTTAACTGGTTATTTTCCATAAGTCTCGAAACAGAAATAATTCACTGTGTACTTTAAGTAGGGACTGGGACAGACGGCTTTTCAGTAAAAACGTTTTCTTTTGCAATATATACACATTCCTCCTTATGTGCTCCTTCCCTGATATGGGAACCCTGTGGCAAAAGTTGTTGTTGACCAGTCTTTCAGCTTTTCTACATAACAAGGACCTGTAAAGAAAAACTTCCCCATTTTCCTTTAAACACTCACAACTCCCAGAATTTAAAATTTTGCCTAGCCTTTATTAAGTTTTGATGGGTTTATGTCCACAGTTATGCTTAAAGAGGTTTCTGCCTGAATATTGAATATGTAAAACTAAGGATCTTACTAGTTCATATGTTCTACCAACAAATAATGTTTTTTCGGACCAAATAATCTAATTACTATGCATTTTAATCAATATTTTCTGGGTCACACAACTTACTTTCACATGCTGTTTGGCCAGAACTTCTATCTCCTAATTTAAAGAACCTGACTGAAGTGTCTGAGCCAGGTGTGTAGTAGCCCCTCTGTGATCAGTTAAGAGAAGTGCACCTCTCTCAGGTGATCTACATATCCAGGGTCTGAGAAAATGTAGTGCTTATCTTCCAGAAATTGCAGAAGATCTTATTGTGGATGGGCTCCAATTTTCAGCCCTTCACTACCTTTATAGCCAGCTTAAGTACATTCATTGGGAAGAAATGCAGTTGCCAAGCTTCAAGTCTCCTGGAAGTGCTAGGGAAAGCATGTCAACAAGCCATGAGTTTTGTGCTGCCTTCACATCAAACAAGAAAACAAGCAGTCCTGCACTGCCTTTCCTACGCACACCTGCTCTTGGCCACCTCTCTGGATTCATTTAGGATTTTCCACTTCAAAAATATTCTTCCATCTTTTGCAATATTACATGGGATGCAATATTAAGAAAAAAGCTAACAATAACTTTCATTTACAGCTTCATCCTTCTCCTCCATGTAGCTCAAGATAACGTTACTAATTTAGCTAATCTGATAGTCACATCAGTTCAAATACTAATGACCAATTCGGATAGCCACATCATTAGCATAGTATGCTTAATAGGGAAGGCACTGCAGTTAAAGATATCTTGAAAGGACTTTAAAACAAAGCTTCAAGCAGAGCTGGTCAGCATTAAGCATCACAGTGCTTACAATCCTCAATGTTGATGTTGAAATGAAGACAGTTTCTGCTGTCTGGAGTCCTATGTCATTAAGAACTATGTGTTTTCCAAATGTCCTTCTTATTATAGGTATTCTGAGTGCTTTTTCCTGGTACCTAGGGAGTTTCCATGGTTCTGAAAGCGTATTTAATTGTCTGGTTTATTTTCTGAATGCCATTTTAATCCATCTTTAATCTCCATTAATAACAATGTTATAGTTACTTCATTAACTTTTCCAGATAAAGCATTTAAACCCTTCAGGAGTAAATAGCTTTTTTGCTGGATCTTGTACTAATTGCTTCATCTAATACCACAACCTTGAGTTTTAAATGTACTTAATGAAAACATGAAGCTCGTGCGTAGCGTAAGCATGTTACTGAAACCCGAAGAACATGTGGTACAAGGGTACAGATAGTAACTTGTTGTATTACATAGGTTTTACTGATGCATTTCGAAACACTGATGAGGAATAAAGCTCAATTCATTTCCCAAGGGTAAAAATAATACCCTTAGACATTAGCCTTTAACTTGTTTTGACATCTTTGTTCCTGTATAAAGGTTAAGTAATATGGTCAAATTTTATAAGTAATGTTTTATTAACGAAGTAGCTTGCATTAAGGTTGTAAAATTGAACACCAGATCAGGAAATAATAAAAAGTAAAGGTTGTATCATAAAGTTAACTGATCCGTATACAGCTAGTGTTCCCCAGATAAGTCCAGCTGCCTACAGTATGTGCAATTGTGAGTTACTGCTCCTGAATACCTTAACCTTTTTATTTCTTCTTTCTTGAATATTTTAGTTTGCGGCCTGAATGCTGAATGAATGTAGTTTCTTACATAAATTTTTACTTTGCATTTCTTGGAAGAAAAGAACAGCATATCAAAACCCTGTGCCTTCTTTTAGCTGAGCATATGAACTGTGTGCTATGTCTACATAGCTCTTGGTCCCAAGTTTAGTGCTAGTATACCTGCTAACATGCAAATTTTGGAGTTTTGCCTGAAGTGTCTGTGTGTATATAGTTATAGTCAGGGAATGAGTGGCTTGAGAAACAACAACTTCAGCTGCTTCTCAGATGTGTAATTGCCATTTAAGTACTTCTAGTGCATTTCAAGGTGAAGGCAAATGACTTTGGTGGGCCACTGCAGAAGGTAATGTAGCATGACAGTTTTTGACTTTTCCATGAAATAAGATAGAAGCATTTACACAGGTCACTCAAGTATCTTCTGGAAGGCAAAGGCTGATAGCTGATGAGTAGTAAAGAGCCATTTCAAACCTATTTCTCTGCTGTGAGTCTCTGGACTGGACAGTTAAGTTGCTCAGCATGTGCCTATATTTTTGGAATGACAGGATTACTCCTGGCATTTCAGACCTACTATATTTTCTTTTGGTGGATTGACCCCATCTGGCAGCTACGTACCCACACAGCTGTTTTAGTCACTTTTTCACCACCACCACCCCCCACCCATTGGGGTGGGAAGAAAATAGGAAGAACAAAAGTGAAAAACTCACAGATCAAGATAAAGAGGGTTTAATAGGTGAGGGTGAGAGGAAGCACAGCAAAGTAACACAGTCACCACCCTCCAAGGCAGATCAAGGTCCAGCCGGTCTCCAAACAATGGTCACCTTGGAAGCCAGCTCCCTTCTTACTCTATGTTGGATTATATTGCAGATTTTTATTATGTGGTATGGAATAGCCCTTTGGCCAGTTTTGGTCAGCTGTCCCGGCAGTGTTCCCTCCCAGTTTCTTGCCACTAGAGTTTCTTGCCACCAGTTTCTAGTCACTGGAATAAGGCAGAGTGGAAAGAAAAGGCAACCTTGCATATTGAGGTGGTGCAAGCACTGTTCAGTAACAGACAACCATTAGCATGCTAGCAACACAGTTTTAGCCACAGAGGCAAAATACAGCACCATACTGGCTGCTATGAATAAAGTTAACTCCATCCCAGCCATACCTAGTCAGCCGAGTTTCTCCAGCAGTCAGCTTGCTCCAAGAAAGCTGTACTCAGGGCATTTTGATTGTAGCTTTTTAGGGTGTTAAACCACAAGTCTAAGTGTTAATGCATACCTGTGGACACTGCAACAGTAACTTACAATGCAAAGTTAGCATTCACTGTGTATAAATTATTTTAATGACAGTGCAGAAATAGCACTTGTGGACTTCGGAATAGTAATACATTCAGGTTTTTGAGGTTTTAAGCTAACAGATCTTTTGATGTGGAAAAGAGATGCAATATACCATTGCACATCTTTGAGGAAAATTGTATCTTAAACAAAAAACTGAATCTACCTTATCTGTAATGTACTTACTGCTGCTATTCTATGCTGTGCATTGCTGAGCACATCACTCGATTTGGGGACCGGGTAAGGTAGCTGAGAACAAACAGTGAACTATTGAATGAATGGTCTTGTTGCACCCCACAGGAACAGAGCATGCATTGTGGGATGCTCAGTGATGCTCATCTCTGAGGGAAACCGAAGATGTAAAGATGCAGATACCAAGATGAGGTATGAAATCTTGTCCATATCAAAGCAGAAGGAAGTGTTGCCACTGCATGGCAGGAATTAGAATTTTGAGAATGCATTAATAGCTTAATTCTAGAAACTGTGGGGCAACACTGATGTGCAATGAAACTTGAGAGATCTCTGTTCCTTTAAACTTGCCCAGCTAAATTTAGCCAATTTATTTAGTCACTAAGTATGAACAATTTCAGCCTACGAAGAACTGCAGAAGCAAATCTTGATATCAAGTAAGAACTCACTGAAAAGAGAATGACTCTTCTGTGTTCCACAGAACTTTTAATAGGGGGAAAAAAGGCAGATATTTAGACAGTTGTGGCAGGATTAGGGACTAGTGTTATTTGTTTAATATATAGGAAATATATATTATGGAAATGTATGCATAGGAAATATATTTCTTGGTGTATAGCACTTATCTATTCCATTCGATCAAAATTCACCACGGAAAGTTACACTAGGTTTCCATTTCTAGTACAGCAACACAAACAGTGACAGGACTGTGTATTTAAAAAATGAGCAGAAATGGGAAGAGGAAAATCCATCAGTCTGTTAATAAGAGAAAATATTTCTTATAAACTGTCTTTTGAGATGAAGAAAATATGGCTAGAAAGGCATGTAACTGGAAGTAAAGAGAAACACAGTAGTATGCTGATCAACCACTGTTGTTCTGGCTGGGACCATGGCTCTTGGCTCTGCTGGACAAAGGTCTTTTGGCTTACAAATAGTTACTATCTAAATGACAGGAACTAAGCTAACCTCAATAAACCATTTGTATGAATTGTGCACAGGAAACAAGCTAATGGCACACTGAATGAGGGTATCCCTTTAATGTGAATCTTTTGCTGGAAGCAACTTGGAGCACTGTAGCAAAGAAAATAACACATTATCATACATTGCTCTCATTTCTGATGAATTTTTCAATTCCTTACAGTAAAAATAACATATTTTAGAGGTTTGCTCAGAGCTCTTACTTCAACTCTGAATGCAGTCTCAAACCTACTAGACCTCTTCCTGGAGAACAGGAAAGGATAGTTACCAGGTAATTAATGTTATCTTGGCATTACTTGCAGATAATGCATGTGTGACAGCAAAGTAAATGGAAGTAATAAGTCTAGGTTACTCTCAGCTTCAAGAATTAACCAGATTGCTCAGGATTTTATATATATATATATGTATATAAAAGAACTTCATAGAAATAAAAAAGGTCTGACTGGTACCTATTACAATAATTAACTGCTGTTAACACTTTAGCAGACACATACAGTGAAAGTGTAAGTACATTTCATTCTGATTTATGTTTGAGGAAAAAATAATTACTTTACTACAAATGTTTTTTAACTAAAGGATTCTCTTTTACATAGATACTGTGTGCAGGACTTGAAGAAACTTATCATGCTTTGCCAGCCAATTAATGAAATCACAGTCTGGGGGTCAGCAACTAAAGTATGAGATTATATGCCTGGCTATACACCCTAAATCCTATGACTGATGTTTGGGTCAAGAGATGAAAGAAAGGGGATATGTCAGGTATAGAATGACTGCTAGTTGAGTTCTTGGCTTGAAAATAGGGAAAATAAAGCACATGTACGAGTCCTGAAAAGTGGTAGGAAAATCCTTGATTAAGGGAGTGGTTTTGGATAAATGAATGTGATGTTTACTGTGTACTCAGCTTGGCTAACAGGACAAGTGCTAGCCTAAGGGCAGAAAGTCAGCCATACTTGAAGTAACATCTATTTTAGTCTAAGCACCCTTTAAAAATTCCTTTGTTGTTGCAGTTTTGGGAATCTGATAAATTTTAATTGGCTTGATTCACATGAAAATCTCATACTCACTCAGGAACTGATCACAAGCTCATTGGTGGTAAGGGAATACATGGCTGTGCAGTCCAGTGCAAATGCTTTGTCACAGGAGCATGAACTTGGCAAGGCCAAAACACTGTTCTTATGCAGTGAAGCCACAAGTGAGTTATGTGTCCTGAAAGAGTCCCATAAAGACCATTACAATAAGCCCCTGGCCACATATTTTTGATTCCCTATGTATTGTGCAGAGAGAGTATTTTAGATAAATTTATTGAGTGTCTTACAGCTTTTATTGGTATTGTTTTTCATTTTTCTCAACTTCTGAGCCAAGCTCCTGCAGTATCATAAGGTTGAATGTTTATGCCTCGGGGAAGAGGAAAATTATAAATAAAAAAGTATTGAAACCATTAGGAATGGTCATTAGGAATAACTTTTCTGTGGAGTATATTATTGGATGATCTTGAAGTCATATATTACATGGGGATAAGAAGAGCTGTAGTCCACTGGATAATGATAATTACCAGGGTTTGGGTGGTACTCTGTTGTTTTTTTAACCCTCCACAGGTCACCAGGAAGCTAAATTTGTGTCTCTTGTCTGTTTTGAGTTACAGGCAATACATCTGGGGAAAGATTTTTTATTGCTTTCACCTATTTTTTATTTTGGTTTCTTCCATAATTTGTTTTTTTTTTCCTCTTTTTTCCTTTCCTCATGCTTTCTGCTGCTTATTCCTCCCTGCATAGAATGTTTTAGCTTGTAGAAGGGTCATAATTAACAGGTGAATCTTGTCTGTATAGAAGAAAGGGAAACATATTACATGATTTTTCCCTGTAATTAATTAATTGCCTGCTGGATTTCTTTCAAGACATGTAATGTGTGTTTGCAGAAGGGGGTTAGTGAATAGTGATCAGGCAAGAGGATTAAAAAGCATGTGAAATACATGTGTCACTGCTCTGCAGAATATTATATATGCTTGCTTAGGGTACTTCCTCTATCTCTGCATTTCCCTGTTTAGATAGGTGTGTGTCTGTTAATATATTTCCATCACACCTGACAAAGAGAGATCTATCACCAGAGGTTTAACTCTTGCATTGTATAGAAAAGGAATTGAAAAGCAGTAAAAGAAACTTTCCTTATATCTCTTTTTTCTCTTTATATCAGTATTGCAATCCTCATTTCCCAACCTCTTCATATAACATGTGATATATAGCAAGCTATACATGAAAACTCTACTAGAGGTGGAATTATTGTAACACTGTCAGAATGTACAGCCACCTCATGTACTTTTCCTGGAGTAAAATTTAGGCTGAGTGTTCTGTGAAAATGTCAAGTGTTTAATGTAATGCTGGCATAGTAATCAGTATTGCTAAACTTTAAATAATGGAATAGTAACAGTTTCATAGGTGCTAAACTGCTGCAAGGAGAATGTCCTCTATTCTGAACACCCTTCACAGAGCTGAGCTGGCAAACTTCAGGCATTCAGACCCATTTGGTATCTGTGGAGTTAACTAAGTTAAGCTTACTCCCAGTTAGCCTCTTCCACCAGGAATGCAAGTTGTGTTTACCTATATAAGGAAACCTGTTAGACTTAAATGAGCTCAGCCGGGCTGAGGGCTGCCTGCGAGAGGAACGAGAGGAGAGATCCCACACCCCAGCAAGCGGGCGGGGAGAGCGGGGCTGGACAGAGCGCAGCGCAGAGCCGATCTGAGCCCGCCAGGGAAGGGCTCTGTGTGTGTGCCCCCATTCCTTCTTCAGCTTCAGGAAAAAAGGAGACAGACGGGGGGAAAAATGGAGAAGCAGGTATGTCAGGCGGTTCCCCGCAGCTGGAGGGTGTCAGTGGTAGAGTGCGGAGAGGCGCGGGGTGAGACGACTTGTTGGAACTGCTGTTCCCTCCTAAAAATGGCTTGCTTGTTTTATAAGGGCTGCAAAGCAACAGCGTGCTTCTTGTGTACGGCAGCATCTGTGTGAAGAACTGCCTTAACTTCTCTGACATTCCGTGTGCGTCTAATTGGGAGGCACCTTGTTTTACTGGGGAGATTCTCAAACTTTCTTGTCTCTGATGGAACAAAGATGTGAGCTGAGACTGGAAAGAAGGCTGAGATGCTTTGGTTAGCTGGCTGAAGCTCTGTGAATGCACAGTGTTATGATCCTAGCATGTCTGGAAAAAGAAGTCCTTGCCTTTATTTTTTTTTATTATCTTAAAATGTACATCTTGTAAAAGGTGTGCCTGTTTAGCATTCCCAGGTTTTTTGTGTACTTTATTTTGACGTGTATGAATGCAGCTGGTCAGCATAGCTGGAATACAAGGAGTTCCTGCAGCAATAAGGGTTTCTCAGTGAGTTAAAAAAGTAAGCTGCAAGTACTGTTCTAAGAAATGTAAGCAAAACTTGTTCTTCTACAATTGCCCCAGTTCAAAACAAGGACGTGTGTTTCTTAAGATGTATTTGCATATTCTGATAAACTTTACAACAGGCTCACAGAGACAGAAGGAGATTGTTCCTTGGGGAAAATAAAGTTGAAAACTTCCTTTAAATAGCTTTCTAGTTGGAAGAACACTGCTGTGCAGCTCTTCAGGAGAGCTACTGTTAAGTATCAGCATGTTAATTGTGGAAGTTCATGCAAGTTTTATGCAGTTATGGCATAAGAGATGGGAATGGAAAAATGCTTTCAGGTGATTTCTCTAAGTACCTCCCAAGGCAAAAAACAAAGTGCAGAGAGCTAGTCAGAAACAGGTGGAGTTCATTTGCAAAATTATTTTGCTTTTCTCAGCAACTGAGACATATGATTGCTTTTCACTGATTTTCATGGTTACTTATATTTATGTCTGTACATGGATGTGAATGCAGTAGTTATGGGAGATGTAGCTACATCTTTCCTAGGAGTTAAAGTCAGAAAGTAAAATAAATTCAGATGCCCAAGGACTTAGAAGCTAAACCAAATAAGGTTATTGTTTAAAACACTCTTTCTTCTAAATATTCCTGATTTTTATGAATTAATGTCTACTTGAAATTGGTGATGTGGTGTTATCTGTTTAAAATTCATTCAGAACAAGGAACTGTCAGAATTAAAATTCACTTATGTTGATACAGATTCTCATTCATTTATGTGCAAGACTTTTCAAAACTCCTGACTTGGGATGTTTAGTGAATTACTAATGAGAATGTCATAGAATAGCCATATTAGCTTCATTAAAGAGTTTCATATGTGCATCAGTGTTGCAAAGTAGGTAGCCAGTTCCTAAAAATTGTTTCAGTGCTCAAGATTCATTGTCATGAAACATCTTAGGTCTTGGTAGAAGTCACCACAGCTAAGAATGCAGGGGTAGAGAAACAGGACCATAAATTTCACTTATCTTGCTGCTTTTCATCCTGGTGGTTTTGTGAATAACCTTTATTATTGTGAATTGAGTGTGAACACAGAGGAAAAAGACTTTTAGCAGGGGTGTTAGTAATCAAAGCATGAATTTAAAGGGCAGGAGAAGACTTCAGGGAAACATGCTTTTAAATCACCTTTTCTCAAGTCTCTCCAGTAAATTCCACTGCCCCCATCAACTTAGTGCCTAGCTATGCTAAAGTCATTAATGGTCTTTTGATTTCCCGATGCAAAGCAAGATAGATCATTCAAAGCCATACAGTATATTCTGGGTTGAGAAGAGCTTACTCTGCTCTAGGATCTGAGCAGCTATCTATGTACCCATGCTAGCGCAGGGCTGGTCCTGGCTGCAGCCTGTCCCTAGGTGAGCTTTGTGGTTGTGACTCTTGCTGGAAGACAAGGACTGTTGTGCGGTTGCATCCCTTGGGCCTGCAGCATCATGGTGGGACCTGCGTAAAACCAGTGTCTTCTCTGATTTATTTATTTTTTTTTTTTTACCTCGGTGCTGCATCTGTGGTAGTGTGTGAACTTCCATCGGCCTGAATACACAAAAAAGCAAATTCTTTTCAGACTAGGATATATGGCTGGACAATATATACCAGGGAAATATATCCTTATTTACAGTGAGAAATGAATTGCAAAGTAGATGAAGCGATTTAAAGTGTGGGTTTGACCTTGTCTATTATCTCAAAGCACAAGAAAATCTAGTAGCTATGGCTGGGTTATACAGTCACCTTTCTCCTGCCTCATCTGTAAACCAGCCTTTTGCCCTAGACCCTGGTCTCCCATCCATGTTAATAGGTGACATGTTTCATTCACTGATTAAAGAAAAAGTAATAATAATTCTGACCCTGTTTAAAGATTATTTTTTCATTCATTCAAGGATTTCTTTATATCAGTTACGATGACAGAGGTGTGCTCAAGGTGCAGAAATTATATTGCATTGGATTGTATTTTGGAGGTGAATGTGCAGAACTCAGGCAAAGGCTCTGAGCGCAGCAGGTCTGTGCATACAACCATGGTACCTGCTTTGGTTGTGTAACTGATGCAAATGAAACAGGAAAACTTGAATCTGACAGTCTTAATTACTCGTAAAGAAATTATCTTTTGCCTCCTTGTTGTATTACTGATGGGTTAATTCGTAAGAACTATTGCTCATTTGTCACTTTTAAATCGGAGAGCACTTGACACATTTTGCATATAGTATCATAATTATTTTTTTTTTTTTTTTTAGAAATGAAAGAACATACTAAATGTCTTCAGTGTTTTTCACATTTAGCAATCTGCTCATCCTATGAAGTAGTTATGGTTTGGGGTTTTGTCTTTTTTGTTGTGTTTTTTTTTTTTTTTTTTTTTTGTGTTTCCTTGTCTTACAACCATGGCCTCATACTTTCGTTTTCTGGTTTGTGTATAATTTGAAGCTGAGTGCTCTTACACATTTATAAGAGGCAGTTGGGCACATCATGGGTTTTTTCTGCTATCTTTTCATTTATTCAATAAAAAAAGGACTAGGCTTTCAAAGGTGTAACTGGAGAGCTTGAAATAATAAAAGAACATGCTGTACTAGTTGCATGCTCCCTTTAGGGTTTTGTTAAAGGCTTTACCATTCCATTATGCTATCATTTTGTAGTGTAAGCATTTTATATGGCATGTGTGATTTCATTGCCCTTAAGTGACCTTGGTAAATTCTTTATTTCCCCTGAAGCACATGCCTAATTGAAAATTGCCATCTGCAGTTGCAGAGCTCTAAGCAAGAATTCTAAGAATAACGCAAGAGGGAGATGAGTGTCCAGAGAATGGGGCAAGAGCCCCCATTATTCTGTAGCGTTCACTCTATTGCATGAGGTTATATCTTTGCTTTGAAGATGAATGATAAGGAGTTGTAGGAAGGGCATCCTAATCTGTCTAATGTGTTCATCTGCCTATGCTGCTATTCTGAGATTGTGAGATCCGTAAAGTGTGTGTTTCATTTCTTTATTCTTTTTATATTTTTTTAAGTTGTGTGTCACTGTCCTTCCGACATTGGGTAAATGTCTGGAATTCAAAGTTAAAAATAACATTCCAAATCTGAGTTGTGCTTTTAAATCCAGCTGCTGTCTTCATACCACAGTGCTTGGCTCTGCTGTGCCACTGGGTTTGAGGATATAGTTATGATGATTGCAGTCTGCAATGATGACCTAAAAATGAGACATTGTGTTCCCTGCTAGAAGCCATTGGTGTAGCATTGCATTGCAACTCCTGTGAGTGTATGTGCTTCAGAGTCATGCAAATGAAGGAGGCAAAAAGCTGGACAGTGTAAAGCTGAGAAATGGCTTAAGAAGGCAGTTTCTCAGATGAGAGGACACTAAACTGTGCCCTGGATTAGAAAAAGAAGTCTGTGACATCTGTATATTTATTCACCAGTGTGTAATGTAATTATTTAGGACTGGAGCAATGCAAGTATTTTAATTAAAAAGGGTTGAGAAATGTAAAGCATGAAAAGCCTGTGATGAAGATGTGAAATTTTTTATCATGCCTTCTTGTATGTTTATTCAGTCTCAAAAGTTCAGAAAACTACTAAGCTGAAAATTAACCCCTCCAAATTCTCTGGTCCTGTGTTATCTCCCAAGTAGTCTTATTTATGAAAGCTTATCCTTTGAATTTGTTTCTGTGTTAATTCCAAGTTATATTTCAAAATTATTTATCAGAGTTAGACTTTTGGAATACACACTACTTTGAGACCCATACAGGAGGTATTGAAAATATGCAACATGTGTTAAGATCTGAGTTTACCAGCTGTTTAGAGTATATTTCCCTGCTGTTTTGGTTTGTGTTTTCTTTCATTAAAATATCAATATTAAATCTATTTTTGATGGTGTAGCAAGTAAGGGAATGCATAAACACTTATTGGCTAAATGTGTGATTCCATGCTTTAATTTTTTCATGTTAAATGCATTATGTTCAGCAAGATGTTTAAGAACATACTTGAAGCTGAAAGTCTGTACATAAGCAGATGCTTATTTCCCAGTGTATATATATCTGGTATTGTAATACATATTCAATTTCATATGTATCTAAATTGTTGATTTCTTTTTTTTTTTTTTTTTTTAGTGAAAAGTTACTGTTCTTGTGTGATTGTGTGCACAGAGGCTGGGACAACTGGTATTTGCATTTAGATAAATCATTTGCATTATTAGGATTTCCCTTGAACAAATAAACATCTTCCTTTTACAGGATTTTTATAGTTTTACTCAGTGGTGGGTTTGATATTGGTCCTTCAGATGTCAGATTTAGGGAGATGGCGTAAAAAAGGCAGTTGTGTTTGTTGGATATAATTATGCCAACTTCAGCTTCATTTAGGGTTCGATGCCATTCACATTCAGTGATATGAACAAAATGCCATTTTTGACACCTCATGCATAGTTCCAGTCATTACAACAGGCTGAGAGCACTCTTGTTGGTAATGCACTGAGTTAGAGCGCTTGGGGTGTCAGCTTGGAAGTGTCACAACTTGTCCACTGTGCTCCTCCAGTGGTGCCTGTGCTCTGGCTGCTGAGTTTCTAACACTTTAGTTTGTAGCTGCCTAGCCTGGAAAATTCCATATAAAACCTCAGATCAGGCCTCCTGAGTTTGATATTCTTTTATTTTTTTGAGGGGGCACATTTAATTTCACTAGGTAGGAAATAACAATAGCTTTCCTGCTATATTAATTTTGTAAAATGAGCAGTTGCTTTACTACCTCTTTGATACCTTTGTCTCATTCATAAGAAATTCCACCCCATCTTAGCTGAGGAGTTTAGGCAGTAGCAGTTAATTATGAATTTTTACCTTAAGTATGGCAATGTACCCCAGGGTGGTTTGGGGTATCCTAGTGGTTGTGGGTTCAAAGTTATGCAGCTGTGCTTAACACTCCAGTGGGCAATTCTGGCTGTGTTACGTTTTGCCTTTGATACATTGCCATGCCACCACCATCAACACAGTGGTTAGACTGCAAACATCTGTTTGCTTTTATTGCACATCTGTTGCTTAAGATGTTCTGTTTTTACATGATGCAAATCACTGGACTCAAGCAGCATGTATGATTAATTTACCAAATAAACCTTAACTTGTGGCAGTAAAATGTATGTCCTATGGGATGACATATATGACATATACAAAAGAGAAAACTGTCAAGTAATGGACTCACCATTTATTTCATATTTTAGTGGTTTTCTTTTAATGGTTTGAAAGGAGTTATGTACATGCTGGTACAGAAGAAAAGATTGCAGTGAAACTGGCATGTACCCATGTATTGAACAACAATGATGGGAACAGAGAAATGCATTCGATTTTGGAAAACAAAATGATGAAACCTCTGTATCCTTCATTCTAGAATCTCACCATATTCATGGCATGAAATAGAACAAAACATTTAAGAAAAAACAGATGCATTTTGATATCACTGTATGTAGTCTACAGTGCTCTTTCGAATTGAAAGGTTACTTAAATTTTGAAATAAGTTTAGCTGTTGAGCTCTGTAACTTTTCAGCAATACCCCGTAGGTATATTGCTGTTTTGGAGATGTAACATCTTGGTTCTAATGTGTACCATTGCACATTGCTGGAATGAACAACAGGATTGTTTTGGTTTAGATTAATGAAAATGAATGCAATGAAATGACTTACAGTTGTTAGGTTAACCTCCAAAATTAAAATGAAAGCTAACATGCCTCCAAGGTTTTAGTTCTTAGGTTTCTGTTCCATGAAGAGTTCATTTTGAACATTTTGTCTATGTCACATGAGAACTAAAGAAATAAAACATAGGAGAAATGAAAGATTACAGTCAAGCAGAACCATCAGCTGAACAGGTCTTCATTCACCCAAAGACACTCTAAAGTTTTGAGTATTCAGATCTGCTGTAATATAATAAAAAATAAGAAGTTTTCTCTAGAAAGGGCTTACTGAACTGAAAAGTTTGATTGATGGGGTCAGTGTAATCTGCTAAGTTTCCAGTACATCACCCAGGCTGAGGGTGATAGAACTAAGTTTGAAAGTTTTTTGACTAGCTGGCAAGCTGGTCTGAAATCAAGAAGGTAGAAAGGAACTAGAAGAAGCACAAGTTGCTGCAGTCAGAGAAGAAAATGTAATTTACCTATAGAAAATGGGGGATAATTCAGACAGCAGGAGTGTCTGTGGGCTACCACAAATATGACAAAATGTTGAATTTTTTGCACTGTATGTAAGTAGAAGGTAAATGGAAGAGTTGCGTGACAAAGTTCCCCTTGGAGAGCAAATTGAAGTGTTTGGTTTGTTGTGTAAAATGTGTTGCTGATGTGCTGTGGGCAAGAAATTAGTACATCTCCCATATTTATGTAGTAGCACTGAGTCATTGATTACTATTGATCAATGATGTACCACCGTAGTGCTATATCCATTAAGCTCACTGTGAGAATACAAGGCATAGCAGTCAATCAGTTAGGTCCCAAATTAAAGTCAATGATCTGAGAGAAGGAGAATGTAAAAAGATAAAAAGAAAACAGGAAACTGGAAGTGAGATTAATTTCTTCTACTTGATACTTCCCCTAACATTCTAATGACTCAGCATTTCTAAGGTCAGTTGTTTTGTGAGTTTGGGTAAACTGAATTCCTAAATGATTGTTGACTTAATTGTTGGTGTCTAGCTCATAAAATGGCTAACATTGAACTGCTGACCTTCCTAAAATTAGTTCATATGATTAACTTTAAAAAGATAGGTGAATATTTTTATTAGCAGAAAAAATATTTTAACTACTACATGCACTTGAACAAGTCCACCTTTTCGCTTGTCTGTGAATATTTTGCTGTAATGGGGATGGTGTAAAGGGATTGCAGCAGGTATATTTGTTAACAGAACAAATTGTTTTATACCACACTGTTCAAAGTCATCTCTTGATGGCAGAGGCTGAATATGCTCCCCTCCTTCTTACTGCAGTTAGTGGGCTGTTATTTAGTCTGTTTTTCAGACCAGTGTTTAGCTTAGGTGACAAGATGGCCGCTGTGAATTTCCTACCTGTCTGGGTAAGACCATGTGATTGATGACTCTGGACTTGCAAAAGAGATGCCATAAAGTATTTCTGTTCATTGCTCTTGGAAATCTATGGTCTTCCACAGTGGTCTCTGAGCTAACGTGATCCTTATTCTTAAGGGGGGAACATTGTCTCAGGCAACCAGCATGTACCTGTTGGAAAAATGTTTTGTGATGGCAGTCTTTACTACAACTTTCAATTACTGTCTTTTGGGACAGAAGCATATTACATTTTGTATATACATATCCATAGGTGGTTATAAAATATAATATAAATCTTTATTTATTATATATAAAATATAAAATTTTTTATCATAAAAATAAATATCACTCTCATTTCTGGGGTGTAGAATTTCTACATCTAAAAGTATTTTGCAAAAATTAAATTGAACCAGGCTACTAAACCTGGGTCAGTGTTGGGACTGGTGCTGTTTAACATGTCTGTTGATCATATGGACGGTGGGACTGAGTGCACCCTCAAGAAGTGTGTTGATGACACCAAGCTGTGTGGTGCGGCCGGCAAGTTGGAGGGAAGGGATGACACCCAGAGGGACCTGGACAGGCTGGAGAGATGTGCCAATACCAATTTCATGAAGTTAAGCAAGGCCAAGTGCAAGGTCCTGCATGTTGGTTGGAGTGATCCCAAGCACAAATACAGGCTGGCTGGAGAATGGGTTGAGAGCAGCCCTGAGGATAAAGACTTAGGGGTGCAGCACGATGAGGAGCTCAACATGACCTGGCAGTCTGTGGTGACAACCCAGAAAGCCAGCTGTATGCTGGGCTTAACTAAAAGAAGCGTGACTAACAGGTTAAGGGAGGTGATTCTACCCCTCTACTCTGCTCTTGTGAGACATCACGTGGAGTACTGCGGTCAGCTCTGCAGCCTCCAGAATAAGAAGCCCATAAACCTGTTGGACCAAGTCCAGAGTAGGGCCACAAAGATAATCAGAGGGCTGGAGCACCTCTCCTATGGAGACAGGCTGAGAGAGTTGGGGTTGTTCAGCCTGGAGAAGAGAAGGCTTAGGGGACACCTTAGAGCAGCCTTTCAGGACCTACAAGAAGTCTGGAGAAGGACTTTTTACAAGACCATGTAGTGACTGGAGAAGAGATAATGGCTTTAAACTGAAAGAGGGTAGATTTAGATTAGGTATTTGGAAGAAGTTCATTACTATGAGGATGATGAGACATGAACAGGTTGCCCAGAGAAGTTGTGCACGCCCCATCTTTGGAAGAATTCACAGCCAGGTTGGTTGGGCCTTCGAGCAAACTGGTGTTGTGGAAGGTGTCCCTGTCAATGGTAAGGGAGTTAGAACTATAGGATCTTTAAGCTCCCTTCCAACTCAAACCATTCTATGATACTGAAATATTTGGTAATTGTAGGCAACTGTATAGCTATATGTCTATTCGGAAACAGCTTTTAATATTTTGCCTAGAAGAAAATCATAATTAAAATGCTTGGACAAGCTAAATCCAAACCTAAAACTTGTTTGGAAGATGACTTTTTTCTGAACAAGCTTCTGTAATTCTCTTAGATCAGGACCATGTCAGTGTTAAAATCTAATGAAGCATGACAGTCCTTTGTCCGGTAATGTATTAGTATGGTACCAATATTCCACCAAAAGGAACTTTCAAAAGAGTTGGGTATCAGCATTTTCCCCTATTAAACTCATTAAACACTAGATTGAGGAAAGTGTGTTTTTTAATTAAGTTTTGCCCAACTTCTAGGTATATGCAGTATGATATTAAGCTTTTACTGCTGTGCCTTTCATAATCAGAACAAGACCTATAACATCCCCCTACAAGCCATCCCTTTCTGCTTCAAGAGGTATTCTTCACCATATATGTTGCTCTAAAATCAAGGTGCAAACTAATAAACTGAAACAATAGAATCAAGACTTGCTTTTTCAGCATGGTGTTTTTCAGCATGGTAATTAGCTGCCTCATGTTCAAAATGGTGGCTACAAAGAATGCAGCTGTCTGAAAAGATTTCAAAGGCATGAAGAAAAGGAATTGTTTGCACTGTTTCATCCCAGTGTGTATAACAATAGATGTTAAATGAGCATTACAGAAGCACTCAAACTGCACTAATCAACATACAGAAGTTAATACATGGTGTGTGACAATTTTTGGAAGAGACCTGTATCCAGTTGTAAATTTCTCTTTGATTTATGAGCAGTATCTATGTGGACTGGTCTTCCACAGGAGTTGGTGAAGCACTGTGTACTGAGCCCTTGTACACTGGCAAATGAACTGCATAAAGCGTTTGAAAGCTCTTCAGAAAGCAGATCTGAGAAGAGTGGTTTGTGAGAGACTGACCTGAGATCAGACTCCACTGTCCATTGTCTCAAAGATTGGTCTGAGAAGCTGAGATGGAAATCCACCTATCTTTTGTCTCAAAGATGGATGAGAGGAGTTGAGATAAGACTCCAGTGTCCATTGCCTGGGAGAAGGGTGTAAGGGGCTGAACTGGGACTCCACAATCATTGCCTGAGGGATGAGTGGGGAAGAGCTGAGATAAGGCTTTTCTGTCCGTTACTTTGAGGATTGGTGTGAGCTATTACCCCAAGGATTGCTGCAGACACATGCGTGTCAAAGAGCTGGCTGCAAGACCAGGGAAACTGGTCCACCAGGAATGTGTAATACGTGACATGAAAAGCAGAGGTACTCCCGCCAACCCTTTACAAAAGGGGAAAAGGTAATCACCAAGAGACACACTGTCAGGGAGCCATTGCCATGAGGATGACTCCAGAAGGACACCTCCGTGAGGACACTCTCTGCTGATGAGACATCACCATGAGGGCAACTCCATGAGGCACACTCCATGGGGTGCCTTCAGGGGGACTCCAGAAGGACATCTCCACGAGGACACCCACTGCTGACGGACTTTTGCGGGACACTCTGCTCTGATACTACGAGACTATGAACCCTGAAGAACTCCCACCACCAATGACGATGACAACTGATCCCTGGGACACCGCTGCGTCCACAGTGGTGACCCTCTCTCTCTTTCTCTGCACCCTGAATTCTTGCTTCATTTTCTACCTTTTTTCCAACCTGTCCTATTGCTATCTCCTCTAGTACAACAACTTTCTTTTTTTATAATAGCTGTCTTTTTGTAATTTGTAATAAACAAACTGTCTGATTATAGTACTTGACCTCGTTTGTGTCTTAATTTCACTCTTGGGATCATGAACTGAAAAAGGGTCTGGCACTGGGGTTTTCCTCCAGTTGGACCCTGACAATGTGATACATAGTGGAGTTCCCATGTCTCAGTTCTGGCTTGCATTTGACAGTTGTGTAAGCCAGAAAGTACTGTCTCAAAAACATCAGGATATGCCAAATTTACGGTGTTCAGAGCATAAGAACATTCTTCCTCTCTCCCTGCTATTAGAGAATATTGACTGAGCAGGTTTTTACTTGGAAACATGTATTCATTGGAGATTCAAGAGAAGTGTGTTCCAGTTTAAATGAGGATGGAGTCTGTGCAAAGAAAGCACAAGTAACAAACTCTGAAATAGCAGGAGTCCCACCAATTAGATCACCAGTCTGGGTTATGAAAAAGAGATCTGGGTCTACCACCTTTTTCTTGTGTTTCATGGGGCACCATTAGAAGCCACTATGGGCTTCATAGCTCATGTTTAAAGACCATTTCAGCCACTTACTTGGAAATGCAAATAGCCACACTTTACATTTGCTGAAGGTCCTGTAAGATGTGCAGCATTTGTTGGTACAGACCAATCTGCATATGACACAGATAAATCTTGGCTAATACCTGTGAGCATGGCACTCATTGTTGTATTCCAAAAGTATTTCGACTTCATCTGCTTAAATTGCAAAGGAAAATGAATTATTTAGATAATTTCTGGTTCACGTTATTTTGTTGTTTGTTTTGTTTTGGTGGGTTTTTTTTCAGTAATTTTTCTTGATAGAAAATGTAAGTTTGTCAAAACAGTTTTTGCAGGACTGATTAATTTTGACTACACTTCCAATAAAAAAGGACTCTTCAGCCAAAAGAATAGCCAGTAAAATAGAGAATGTGGAGGAGAAAAGTAGAAGCTAGCTTCTGAACTGTGGATGAGTTTTTCAGTTCTCTGATACAGACTGTCCGTAGGGTCATACCAAGTTATTGACAGAATGGGATAATAACGCTGAATCTGTCATGTCTTAGATGGGTGACCAAGATCCTGGCTGCTTTGGGCTGTTCCCAGTAGCCCCTCATATTCTATCCTGTTTGTAGAATAACAATTTTACTACTTCTTTTTTTTTTTTTTTATTGAGAAGGGTTCAGAGCACACACCTCAGGTGAGTGTTGTAAACATTTTATGGGAGTCTGAAATAAGTGAGTTTTCATTTTTGTCTTAATCCATTTCAAACCACCATAAATTTACTCATATAATAAGGCATATTGTATACATATATGTCTAATAAGGCATATACATATATGTATAATAAGGCATTTCAGAAAGGAGAATTGTTTTTTGCCTAGTTCTAGCTTTGCCATTATAAAATATTTCATCTCCATTGTATTTCTTCCTGTGCTTCCTTTCTTTGCAGTAATTTCTGAAAAATCCAGTCTGTTGGAAGTACTGCTTTTTGAAGCAGGCAAATGTGGTCCTGTAAGGGAAATGGTTGTGCTTCTGCAGCAACTGCTCTGTGAGTGAAGTTGAATGGACCTTGGTTTATGTCAGACTGGTGCAACTGGCAGCTTCTTATGCCACGCTGTATGTTTCTGGAAAAAGTATAAACAGCTTTTAATGTGGGGAGACATAAGCATGTGAGCTACTGGCTTCACTCTTATGATGAACCACTCAAATGTGACTGGCTTAATAACAGAACACCAGTGTTTCCCATGAGGCATCTCTTTTGAAGAGGATGGCTATCCTGATTCATTCAGAGCTTCATCAACCTGCCTGCTTGTCCAGGGCCCTAAGTATTTATCCCCACTGTTCCAGATGTGCTTCTTGCTCAGGCTTTGATTTCCCCTTTCTCAGAAACCTGATAGAAACTTGGTCACTTTTTGCTGAAAGCCCATTTGTTTAGTAAATTTGAGCTCTGGCTAAGCAAGGCTTGAAGCCTTAAGGAACAAGGATCCTTAAATCTAGTAGCTTTACTTGTTGGTTTTCAACTGTGTGCATGCATGGACACACTGAGAAAACCAGTAGGTCACTCCCACTGTGAGGGAGTGCTATAGCCTACAGTAAACAAGCTACACAAGTTATCTGTGATGAATTCATCTGGTTCTAAATGAATGGTTCTAAATGGTTCTAAACCATTAAAGGACTTGCTTAATCTCAGAATTAAGTGGTGCAAGAAATTGCACATCTCCCACACAAATTTTAAGCGTTTAAACAATTAAAAAGGGTTAATGAAAGCTTAGAAGGCTTGCATATAGTCTGAAAAAGCAAGCACTGAAGCATTATTTCTGTGGGAAACAAGGGAAATTGAAATAGAAGGAATAGGATTTATTGTAGATATTACCTGCTATTTTAGGTCATGTGCACCAGAACAGGGATCTAAGGCCCTGAACCTGTGAACACTTACACCCTTGCTTAACTTTATTACATAGTGTAGTCCCATGTAAGTCAATCATCTGCTCATTGCAATAAAACTAAATGTGTAAGAAAGTATACTTAGGGCTGGAGCCTCATATTTGATTCTCAACGTGTCAGAAAACCAGTGAGGGGTTTTGTAAAATGATGTAACAGACCATACTGGTATTTTTTTTTTTTGTCTGAATTTTGAAAAGATGGCAAGGAGCTTATACCCTTTAAACTGAAAATATCAGTAATACCTCCCTGTAAGTGTAGAAATGAGTGAAGTGTTGCTGCAAGGATGCAGAAAAAATGGACTATGAAATGTTTTACAGACGCTACCTTTTTCTTTTGCTCTTAGCACGGTTCTGAGATTGGCCCCAAAAATGTTTTGACAGTGTTCAAAGCTATTCCTCTCCCTTTACCTATTGCAGTTCCCTAACCAGTATTTTCATGCAAGATTTGAAGTGGAATGTTGTAAAGTTATATGCTTTTAGTCTGTTAAACTCTGGACTCTGTCCAGCAGACCATTTTTACGTGGCCTGGATCCTTTTCAGACAAACAGGATCTGTACTAGGGTGCAAAATTTTAGACAACTGATGCATTCTTTAAAATAACTGCAAGTTGGCTCACTGCCTCTTCTAGGAGTCTGTTAAACTGCCCCACTGCTGCCTAGGAATATATTTGTCCAGACAGGAATTGTGAGTGCCAACATGGTAACAAATGTAAAGGTAAGCTTTCATTCTTCTGGCATTCTGAGATTTTCTTTGCAACTTGTTAGCCATCTAACAACTAAGAAAGATGGGTAAGGGTGCTTAAAACTTCTGGATCAACACATCTCTGATCTCAAGGAATAAATATTTTATTATTTATAAAAAGCAAATGTGTCACAAGAGTTTTCTTTCCTCTTTAGCTGAAGAACAACTTCCCAAATCTGTGATGTCAGTCCCAGCAGAAATTTATTCCTTGATATGTTGCAAAGTACTTCAAGCCTCTCCCAGAAATGTCCTGCTGTGGGTAGCAATTCCTCTGAGGTCATCTGGGAAAAACTCTACTCCATCTTCTTGCAAGGACTTATTAGTTGCTTTATCTCCTTGCTCCTTCACATTTCTGCCCTGTATTTTTAAAGCCCTGATCTTTGGGATCTTGATTATTCTCTGACACTTTTACCAGATGGGATCACCTCTAACTCCTCCTATTAAGTATCTGTTCCTTACCATAGCTGTGGTGGCAGCAGAGGAAATTTATCTCTCTCTACTGTTGGATTTAGCTAGGAGATATTTCATTAAATGTGAAAAGTATCAGTCCTTGTGGTAGGATGAGAAGAAGAAGGGTGGATGTGTTAATTTTTTTCTCAAAGGTGAATGGGCAGGTCTCCCTTAATTGCTGGTGAGAAGGGGGATGTTTCATAGGGAAGGATTTTCTATAGAAGAGAATGAGTGACATTCATTTTTCCCCTCACCTGTTAGCAAGGAAACATGGCTCCAGATTATCTCCTATTAACATGTATTCGGATAAGAAATTTGGCAGAAGTCTTACAAATATATCTGCTTCTCCATGAAGGAATAGTTTGGCTTATATTCCTTAATCCTCCTTGCTAGACAGCATCCTAGAGGTACTAGAGACTGAGTGAATGTCCTCTACATGAATTCAGCAATGTTGAATATGAGTAACTATGGCTAGGAAGTCTGTCACATTTAAACTCAAGCCAGCTTTTAATTCCAATCTTGCCTCAAGTGAACCGTGTGAACACATGCAGATTTTTGTCCTGAGATTGGCAGAGAAAAATTTTGGAGTCTTTGATACTGTTAATGCCACAAGTATGCTGCCTACTAGTGCTGTGAATTGGCTGTGGCAGTTACAAAGCCACAAAATTACGTCCCAAATGTGCAGGCATAGGTTTTATCAAGTTTTCTCACAACTAAGAAAAGTTGCCTTGTATTAAACTGTCTGAGTTCCTTGTGATGTGCACTGGAGCTCTAGGAAGATGCATGAGTTCAGGTTGCCTTTAAAATCTTGGGCAAATGATGTAACCAACCTGAAGTTCTGCAGAGGTGGTTGGGTGCTTCAGTTCTTCTGAATTCACAGAGAAACTTGCAGTCCACTGCTAAAAAACTAAGAAATGCAACAGCCCAGCTGCTTGCCAGTGCTTGCTATGCCTTAGGACACATTCTTCTCTATTTCTTTGCTTCTGAATATAACCTGGGTTTAATTACAGTAATTATAGCTTTGTACTGGGCCTGGTTAGGGTAGAGCAAATTTTTTTCATATCAGCTTATATGGTGCTGTGTTTTAGAATTTTGACTGAAATAGAACTGATTGCACACTAATACTCTAGTTTTTGCTGAACAGTGTTTGTACAGCATCAAAATCCTTTCTGTTTCTCAGTCTGCCTCCCCATTGAATAGGTTGTGGGTAGGGTGACACAGCAGGGCAGATGACCTGAGCTAACCAAAGAGCTATTCCGCACCGTATAACATCATGCTCAGCAATAAAAGGGAAAACAGGGAACTGGTCTACCTGCGGAGGGCAGTGAGTGATTACTTTTGCAGTACTTGTTTAATTTTCTTTTCTTGTTTTCTACTTCTCATTGTGCAAATGTGAATATGCAAGTTTGTGTGTGCATCAGTGAAAAAGAAGGAAACCAACTGCTAAAGTAGAGCCCAACTGAACAGTTTTTTAGTATTAGCAGTTCCTTTCGATTACTATCTCCAACAAAGGGGAAGATGCCTGTAGAGGCTTATTATAAACAGAGAAAATGATACTTTTATTTATTGAATTAACTGTGGACTCCTCAAAGTCCAAAGCTGGCTCACACCCTACTGGCTCAAAAGTGGGCCATTTTCCATGTATTTATTTCCACATTTTCCCTCCTTCCAAGTATTATCTATTGTTTTTGAAAATTAGATATATCTTGTTTATGTCTGTATTTTTCAGTGAGATCAGTTTAGGAGGGCTAAATGTAACGAGTTTTAATGGCTGAGAACTAGATAAGCAGATTAGGGAGGAATATTTCTTGCTGGGTAGGCGTTTTTGGGTTTAGCTTTTTTGCAATGGTGGAACCATAAGAAAGACAACAAGGAGAATCTGAAAGCATATTTTTTGCAATATTACTGTTTTTTGAGCACTCTTTCCAAGCTTTGTCATATCGATGGTATCTTTTAAAACCTGAAAACCAAATTTGACAATTCTTTTCATAGTTTATATAGTTGCAGAGGAAAAATATGTTTTGAATTATGTTTGAATAAGATCTTAGAGTAATTAAATAGGGGTGTGACTTGGACTTCAGCTCTACTGAGTATAAAGAGAAGCCCTGCATGTGCAATGAAATGCAGTATTTGACTCTTTAGAGATTCTGCTTAATGAAGGAAACAAATCAGATTTCTGCTTTTTTTTTTGTTTTTTTTTTTTCCAAGCTCTGTGTAATAATCATTGCTGGCTGTGAAGCTGACTATGAAAAAAGTAAAATGGGACTGAATCAATATGCAAAGCCTTTATTAATCAACTTTGTTATTAAAGTAGCTCCCCCCACCCCCTAAGTGTAGAAAGCGCTGAGTTTAATTTTAATATTAAAAAGAGAAACATATTAAGTTGTAAAAAGGAATGCCTGGCAAAAAGTAAAATCAGTATATCTTTTTTTAATTATTTTTTTTTTTACTGAGAATTACTCACCATATTAAGCAAGCAAAATGTAGGAATGTTTCTTGCAGTGTTTCAGCAGGAAATATGTAGCTTTAGTTGCACAAAATGACACCGCTTAGGACCCTAAGCGTATTGAATTTCTCCATTAATAGAAAGGAGATGGTGGTACAGTAGTTTTCCCCCAGGCACTGAGTTTCACAGGTGCTGTAATCATCGTGGGCTACAATGATAGTGCTGTGAATGTAAAAATAACAGTTTGCAATTAGATGCATTTTTGTGTGAAATGTGATAAATCAAGGGGTGGAATTTGTCAGGTATCAATTCCCTAACAGCAAGAATGTTTAGATAAAATATGAAAACCGCACAACTGAAATTACTATTTCCTCATGTTTTCAGTCAGTTCACAAAAGAAATATTAAAACGCAGTTCCTAGAAGGATGCCTTTTGGTTTCTTTTTGCATTCATTAGGAAACATTTGTTAAGTAGGCATGTTTTTGGCAATATCCATACCTTTAACTGCATACTTGCTAAAAACTGTCAGTTTTTCATGGGGAATGGCACTATACTGGTGCTGCCTGTCATTTACCCCCTGATTTCGGAGGAGTAGTTGATAGACAATTAAGGAAGCTCTTGCAAAGAATTTTGCACACCCATCACTCTTGGTCAGTGAGAAGTTATCCTTCCTTTAAGAGAGGATGCTGGTGTTACCTGCAGCATAATAGCTAGGTATCGCCAAATATCCTTTGATAATGCTAGGAAATGTGCTGTTGACAAACATGTAACTGAGAAACTATAATTCTGCAGTGGTAAAGTTATCTTACCCATGATGTAATACTTGAAATTACAAATTTCCTGGGAATCGAGCTTTCTCTGTGAATTTAAATATTGCAGGTCTGGTTTGTTTGCTGAAGGGAGAGGTGTCTGGTTTAAAATACAGAAGTAAAATTCACTCCTGTGTCCACGCTGATGGTGCCAGCCCTGACATGATCCCTAAGCTTCGGGGCTGAAGTGTACCTGTCCTCTCTTTGGGTGCATATAGGGTCAAAGTCTGAACTGTGCAAGCACTGAACCTGTTGGAGCCTATCTGCTTAGTGCTTTCGGGCTGGTTGAAATCTTTTACAGTGGGACTCCTCCCCAGCTTCCTATGTGGAATTTACTCAGTGGGATGTCAGCCGAACATGACCATGGGGTAACAAGAGAATCTGTAAGTACAGATGAGGCACACTGATTAGCTGCAGTATTATGTTCTGCAGTATTAACATTCTTTAGAGATTGCCACATTTTTATAACTTCATGGGCTAAAAAAAACCACCTTTTTTTTTTTTTCTTTTTTTTTTCTTTTTTTTCCACTTAAACTTGGCTCCCACTGAAAAGTGAACAATTAAACTGCTATAGAAATTCTTCCTATCAAAACACCAGACAGGGCCCCTCTCACTTTCTTTTTCTCTTTGTGGAAGTGTGTGAGTCATCCACCCACACAGCACTAATTTTTCTTATCCTGGTGAGTGCTCTGTGGATTCAGGGTTAAAGCATAGGCTGCATTCAAAGCTTGGGGTTATGTTTTCTGTTCCTTGCAGCCCACCAAGGGAGCCTGGGCTGTGGAGGACATTATGATGCAGCTCCCCAGAGGCTGCATCATAATGGATTGGGGAAGCAGATTTCCAGTCCAGATCTCACTAAATACAGTGAGACCCAGGATCTGTAAGGGATGAAACCAGCCCTGCAGTTTGTCTTGTAGGTAAGTTCAGAGGAGTGAGACCCAAGGACAAGAAGCTTGCTTCCCCAGGTGATAGTCCCAAACACCTATCTGTAGGAGTGGTTGACCTCAGGCCAAGGCTTACTACCCTGTAAATTCCTGTTGTCTGAAAGTGGTTTTGGTTCACTGGAATGCAATAAAAATTCTAGTGCTTGAACATAAAACGTAGGTGAAGAAGAGTGGTTAATGTGTGAAGTGTTAACCAGAGTCGGGCAACGGATGGCTCTGGTGGGTGCAGGAGTCTCCTGCCTCTGCAATGGAAATCAGTTTTCATTCAGTGTGGCTCTGAGTGACAGCCAGGACACAGAAGGAAAATAAACAGTAACTATTATCTTCCTGCTGAAGCAGCTCCAAAGTGAATATAAATGCTGATTGTTTAGAGAGCATCAACTAAGCTGGGAAGCATTTAGAGCAGGTGCAGAAGAAGTAATGAATGAGAACTTTATAGCCTTGTATGTTTAAAACAGTTTGGCTTTTTGATGTTGTGTTTACTGGGAAGAGTATTGAGTTGATAGTTAGAGCCTGTGATTCATTTGTGAACAGTTTTTAGTTTAATAAACACTTCAAACATCAAGAGGGAAGGCCTAAATGAGGGGAACTTTAATGCTGGAGGATGTTTTATTTATGACTGCAGTAATATTGAAAGAACATTTGAACTTATGGATAGAAGTTTATGGACTTTCTTGTTAACATCTGATTTATTAAGGTATAGTTATGCAACCTTTCATATACTTAACTCCCTAGTGGTGTCTAAAGGCATTGCTGAGAACGAGGCTTTCTTGTATTAGTCGCTTTGTACAGATGTGGTTCCTGGGAACTTGAAAAGCCATCTTAGATGAAGGGTAAGAGAAAAGGAAACATTAACTGTCATAACTTTGCAGAGGGGAATATAAGAAATAGAGGAGCAAGGGACAGAGATTTTACAAAGAAGCACACCGCTTCTACCAAAAGAAAATTCAATTCATTTTTCATGAAGGAATTCTGCAGATGAAACAAGAAACTGAACCTTCTTCTCCCATTAGTAATTGAGGATAAATGTAGCTTTTTCTCTAATCTTGGCAAAGTCTTATATGTCCCTTCCTAACATAGGTAACAGCATGAGTTTTTCTTTTTGTTTGTTTTTAACAACTCTTGCCCTTTGTTCTTCCAAGATTTAACTGCTAGTATTCTGCACTTTCACACTCTCCATCCTTTGTTATCTCACTGAAATTTGAAGCAACTTATAATTGGTTTCTTACCTTCTTTGGTTCATGGTCTGGAAAGGCAGCTTTACTATTTGGGGCTAAAGGTGGTAGAAGGAAACGCTTTGGGTGTTAATTCAGGGTGCAGCCCTGGTTTACTGAATAGCCCAAGGAAAACCACTTGGTCCTTTTGGCTTGCTTAGTTATTAAATTGGTAAATAGAAATGTCTCTTCACTGATCACTAGATCCTCTATCCAAGACAACAATCCTTTGGTAAATATATTACTATGTTAAAACTAAGTATTAGTAATAGAAGTGAAGCAATTCTATAAGCAATGAGCTTGTGAGCTGTCATGGCATTTGGAGCATACCTGCATTACAAAGGAAGACACTGATACTGGGGATTGCTCTGCACCCTGAGGGTGATGCAAAGCAGAGGGGTGGTTGTGTCTTCAAGGAGGCATACAGCACAGGTGTGCCAGGGCAAGGTAATGCTGATGAAAGGGCACCTTCAGGCACCTCCTCCCTGTCTTATACAACTCTGCGTCATGGCTGGGCTGTACCAAGGAAAGGTTTGGCAGAGATGCTATATGATACATCCTACTCCATATATCTCTCTCACGGTTATATTGTGAAAGCTCCTCTGACAGGTCCAACCAATCTGCCCAGAGCAACTAGAAGATGGTATCATTCCCTATGGGAGAGAGGTGGAGATGGGACAAGGAGGCCAATGCTGAGAAGCTTGAGGTCACTTTATTTTTTTACTCTCATTCATCCATTGACCATTTCCCTGTAAAATCCCATCAAGATCCTGTCTAATCCAAATTACTGAGAAGGAAGACTTCAATGCTGGGAAGGATTTAGAAGAAAATAAATCAAATGCTGATGCCAGCAATGAAGTAAATGTTGCCAGTGATTTCATCGCATGTCTCAGTGAGGAAATAAGAATAATAAACCTTTGTAGAGCCAGTGAGTTACCTGAAAGCCCCTGTGTTGGCCAAGTGGGAAGGATGATGCAGTGATGAGTCTTAGGGTGAACAGAAGCTGAAGCCACAGGGACTTGTTAAATTACTTAAACATCACCTTACCTGTAACACAAACAGGCATGCACAAAGACACATGGTAACATACAGTTCTTTGCTATGGTTGAACATATGCCCTCATTACTATAAAAAAGACAGAGTTCTATTTCAGTCGAGCACAATATAGTTTGCTGTTAAGTTCACTGTTACACTGAACATGTATTTGTACATTTGGTTTTAGTTTATCTCAAACTGTCTTGCCATTTGTTTTTAGTTGATCTCCAACTGCCTTGCCATTTTTAGGCCTTAAATATTTATAAAATCTATAGCACTTCCCCTTTTCCTCCCTTTTTTTCTAACCAACCAAACGATTCAGTGATGCTTATCTAGCATATTTTTATATTTTTTTCATAAAAAATAACTCCAAACAGTCTGCTAAACCCTGCTAACCCTGAAGAACCCCGTAACAACAAATCTGTTTTCTCATATATATATAAATGAGAGAAACAGGAGTGAAACCTTTAGTTTTGAATTTTGTGTGTTATAAACAAGAGATGTGAAACTACACAAGCAAGACAATGTTTTATGTGTCCTGGTAGTTGCTTTGAGTTTGCTTTTAAATGTAAATATGAATTTAATTAGCCCTTGAATAAAATTTGGGGCCTAAATATACTATCATTGCATACTAAGGTTCTCTTTGAAATAAAAAGGGATTTCTTATAATTTCTAGAAGGATGTACCTGTGTAGATGTGGATTATAAATTAGCCATATATGCTAATATACCTATATGTATCTTGCCATATGAATTTACAAAATACTCTGCTAACTGCTATGAGGATATTACTCACTTTTAAAATTCAAGCACTAATTATTTGGCTTTCCAAAGTGCCAAATTATTTTTCCCCATGCAGATGTACTTTAAATTCTCAAACACTAAAACAATTAGGGAATTAAAGCTAAGATTAAAACTATCTCAGAATTAGTTCCCTGACATGATTTTAATTAAATTATAGAGGATTTTTTTAATGAATCTTCCACTGAAAAGAGTTTATTGCTCATGCTTTTTCCTGTGTCTGTCATACAACAGTTGAGCATTCTTTTAATTAGCATAATTAACTTTGATTTATATTGCCTTCTCAAGATATTTTTCTAAGCCTTCAGGATTTTGGAATACAAATACCATCTTAATTTGTTTAATCTATTAAAAATGCAGGCACTCTGCCCCTCCCCTCTCACCCATCCCATTTCTTTTCTATCCCCCCCTTTCTCTCTTTCTTTTGTTTAACCAGCTTCAGTTAAAAATAACTGTTGGACTGTAATTTCCCCAGCAAACCTTCCCTCAAAGTATGACATTACCTGGTTTCAATTCAGAAAGTCACATAAGGACTTTTCATTAACATTTTATCTCCAGAACTTGTAGAAGAACCCCCCCTTTTTTTTTTCCCTGATGTAGAGTGCATGATGGAGCCTGCAAGATGCCCCAAGCGGAGGCAGCCTGTGGTGCGCTGCTTTATGCTACCATCTCCTCACAGGAAGGCTGATTTTGGGGTGAGGTGAACAATCTTGAAGCTTCATTTCCTTCCTCCACCTTTCTGTAGGTCATGGCACATGTCCCTTTGGAATGAGTCACCAACCTGTGTTGATGTGCTTTCATTTGGTACCCAGCCACCACATACCCCGGGAGAAGGCAGCCTCAGTTACCTGGTTTTGCTACAATAAGCCATGTAGCGTGATTATTTCTAAACTAGTTAAACTTGGGGATGGGCTCTTCTCAGCAGGAATCACCTTCTACTTGTTGAAAAATTCCTTGTGTATTTCTGACTTGACAGAGATACTCTGCGGACTTTTTGCTTTCTCACTGTTCCGATGCTCAAATTACACAAGGTGGTTCCTCCGTTAGATGGCACTGCTTGTTTCAGCGCTGCCTTCAGTCACTCCCGCTGTTTTAAATTGGAAGTAATTAACTTTTAGGAGGTGTGTTTGTTATAAGAAGCAGTCTTTCCATGTGGGCATTAGTTCTTTGTTCTTAACAGACAGAAAAACTGTCTTTCTTGCTTGTTCGTTTCTTTCCTTTTCCTTTTTCTTTTCCCCCCTGTTCGAATAGCAGCACCAGAAACACAGAACAGTAGAAAGCCCATGGAGGGTGAAGGTGAACACAAAACCTGTATACACTTCTCTCCTCCCACTCTAAAATCAAAAGGTGTTTTACCTTAATACAGATTATTTAATTTAGGTCCCTGTGATTTGAAAATCAAACATCTGGATAAAGTTTATTCATTATTAATGGCCATGCTACAGAAGCAAAAATTCCCACTTCTTTCCTTTAAATTTGGAAGCACACAAAACTAAAGCTGGCTGTGGCTTCCAGACCTATGAAAGAGGTGTGGATAAATACCTGATTTCTTTGTGACTGAGCAGGATCCAAGGTATTACATTGACACAGCTGCTATTCAATCCATTTGTGTTATTAAGAGAGAGATGAAGGGAAATGGTCTTTCTTTAGCTTGGAAAGAAATCTCTCTCTTGAACAAGGGGCCAGCAGGAGGTGAGGGCAGGTCTCTGCTGATGAGGGAAGTCCCTGGGTGCTGGGGTGTGACTAGGAAGGTCCTGGCCATGATTTTGGTCTGATAAACCAGCACAGTCTTCACTGTTGCCAGGCATTTTTGGGGCATTAGGGTGAGCCAGGGATAACCTTTGTGTAAAGGGTTATACCTATGGCCACACTGTTTCGGAGGGTAAGAGAATTTAACAGTGTGAATGTGAGTTATTCCATGCCTGTTGGCCTTGGTGCGGGAGAACAGCCCCAGGCTCATTTAATTGGCTCATATAATTGTAGGCACCATGTCCCAACAAAGCCTTAAGCAAACAGGGGAATTTAGCCTTTCTGGATTTTTCAGCCCTAGTGAGTCAATGAATAGCAGCAGCATACCTACTGAATATTTTACTATACAGGTTTTTGAAAGCAGAACAGCTTTTGGCTGCTGCTACGGTGCTTCTGTTAGAAAAGGCTGTAAAAGCTAGCTTAGACAAGAAAAATAACAGCAAATGGGATTGAGGCTCAAAATTGTATTTAACTGAGAAGATAATATGACCCTTCAGGCTGGGGTGAGGGAAACACTGAATACTACCTGGCTGCATTGACCTTGGCTGCATATTGACTCTTAGGGTGACTTTAAGCCAAGTACTTCATCTTCAGGTTTTTAGGAGTGAGTAATGAATTTTACTGCTAGTTGGACACGCATCTTTATTGTGTCCAGTAAAGTTAAAAATTAAGTCCTGAAAATGGTACAGGTAAGGTTATATTTATTTTGTTTGGGGTTTTGGGTTGTGGGGTTTTTTCTTCTTTTTAGATTTGAACCTAGAATATGGAAAAAATAATACTGGAACTTTACTCCATCCTTCTTCTGTCTGATCTAGTGTTCCTTGTAACCAGAACTCCTCCTTGTTCTGTACGTGGTAGACAGTCATGATCTGAAACCTCATTTCCCAATCACACTTGCGTCACATTTTGAGTCACAGAGTATACTTCTGATCCTTAAGTTAGTATTCATGTTATTTATACGAGCTGTATAAAATATGTTATAGCCTATGCATATTAACCTACATATAAATAATGTAAAAAGTTTGCATCTGTAAACCAGACTTCATAGGCAAAGAAAAAAACAAATGTGTATTTTAATAATACACTTTACACAACAATAAACTGTTAACAGCTCAGCTTTTATACAGGATTAGGAAGAAATTCAAACAGGTGTGGTAAATTATAGTTTGAAAGAAAGAAACACTATAAAAATACAGACTCCTTATTGTTTATTTTCTACTGAATTTCCAAAACTTGAGTTAAGGTTCAATTTACAATTTCATTACAAGCATTTTTTAAATATCTTATTTAATAACTTCAGGCTATAAGTTAGCAAGCAAGCTATATGCAGATATTATTTTAATTTTAAAGATCTACTTTAAATGAGAAGCTTTTAGCCAGTAAAGTCCTCTGCAAAACGATGACTGCGATAACCTTTGAACAGCTTGAGGATTAAATTTTTTATTGAGTTTTTCCATTAGTAAAAGGATTTTTCCTATTAAAAAAAATAGCATTCTAGTGTGGCTGTGCACTTTTTTTACCTGTAGTGACTGCCAGACACCACACGTGTGTGAGAACCCTGTGCGGTACCCAGAGTGTAGGGGGCAAATTGGTGGCAGTAAGCTCCTCAGTAGCTTGGAAGTGCTAGCTGGTTAAATGCAACAATAAAAGCCTTTTTTTTGTCAAGCTTCAGAATAGCTTGTCTATTTTGTTTTATCCCAGTGTGATGCTTATTATTTTTGTAGGTATTTAAAATCATAATGACTTCTTGCATTGGCTTGCTTAAGTGTAAAGGTAGGTCAGCCAGAGAATTGGTCTAGTCTTCTGTAGCTCTTGGTGATAAAACTGTATTGCCTGTTATGGGTCTGGATGCAATGCCAGTTGGCCTAATTAAAGTGATCTTTACAAATACAGTTTCTCACACTTTTGCGTTTGGGGCCTGATCCTACATTACTTGCCTACCCTGTATTAAATTAATTGAAAAACCTAACTACACAAAGAATAGCAAATGGACCATGTTTTGAGAGCAGTGGTTCCCTAACAGCAACAAAATGCATTCTGTATTCTTTTTTTCTTATATGTTTCTCTGTTCACAGAAAAATGAAATCAGAGTGATTCTGATGCTAGACTTCATTTATGAGGTATCAGTTTTGTGCTTAATTACATTCAATTGGCAAACATAGTATCCACAGAACAGCATCAGTTTTCTCAAGTTAATTTTACATAAACTTGGTGGCCTCAGTATCACCCTAACTGTCCTTCCTAAATCCTCATGTAAAATAGAAACTCCTGTTTTGCTTTCACAGCAGAAAAACAAAATTTGGAAATGTAACAAAGTAGTGAAAGAAAAGGAAGTTACATCCATGCAATGTAAGACAGGGACTTAGAAGTAGCCTGGCATAATTTAATGACTTTTGTTTGGATTTGCCTGTCTTTTCTTGATCTGTGATAAGGAAGAAGCTCGACAGTTAGAAAACCAACACAAGTCTTCCCTACATGATTTGCTTTTTATAGCTTTTCTCATCCAAACATAGTCTGAAATGCACTATCCAATTAAAAAATACAGGCAGATGCCAGTGGCTGCTAAAATCTGTAGAAAACAGTACTACAGAAACATTATTTGGTTAAAAGAATTGGAAAAATTAATCACAGAAGCAAAGGCAAATTTAAAGATTAAATAAGGAAAAGTATAATTGAAAAATAAATTCCTAAACCAAACATTCAAGTCAAGAGTCCTTGAAGATTAACAGTGAGTTCAGAAGGAATTAGATTTTGTACATTAATCAATAGAGTGGAGTCTGTTTTAAAACAGCAGAAATAGAGTGAAATGGAGGATCATGAAGAGCATGTCAGAGGATAGAGTGGTGAAAAGGAGCAACAGGCATGAAAATGCACAGGACATACCTAGGAGAAGGTTAGGAAAGGAGAAGGTTCTGCAAGGTGGTCCTTTTTGCCCAAAGAAGTGGTAAATGCTCTATCCCTGACAGTGTTCAAGGCCAGGTTGGAGAGAGCCTTGGGTGACATGATCTAGTGTGAGGAGTCACTGCCCATGGCATGGGAGTTGGGACTAGATAATCTTAAGGTCCTTTCCGATCCAAAACATTCTCCAGAGTATCTCCATAGAAAACTATTTAGAAATAGATGGGCAGTCAACAGAGGCCCAGGGCAACAGACAAAAACATACAATTAGATGACTTCCAGCAGGCAATGGCTCTAAGATGCTGTGTTCTGCCTGCGTGGTAGATTCCCATGGGGAATTCCCATGTCCACATCTGGGACTTTCTTCAAACACAAGAAAAATCAACGCAAACTTGTAAAAAAGGGGGAGATGCTCCTACTTCTCTGCTACCAAGAGAGGCTTTTTATCTAAGACAAAAAGGAGTCAAAAAAGGGTATAACCAGATGGGTAAGCTATGGAACTCTTAAATCCTTGTTTTTCATCACATTGCTATGGCTTCCCTTTGGGGGTCTTTTGCTGGAGTGTCATGTAAGCATAACTGGAAGTAGCTTGTTTCTTGGGGAAGGGACAGTGGGCTGGCCCTGCCTGTTCAAATCAATGAGACTGCCCCAGGATTTGCACAGCCTACCCTTGGCTTAAGTACATTAGAGATGGTACATTAAAAATTACATCAGGTAAACACTAATAGAATGACCTGAAGGAAACCATGAAAGGATATTCAAGAGTGGTCTGGGTTTGTTTTTTTAATCATCTCAATATACCATCTATTTATCTTAAAACACTTTGACAGGTCTGAAAATATTATTTTAAGAGTAACTAGACTTACTGTTGGCTTGGCCTATCATTTCCTTTTTATTATTGCAAGGATATTTCTCTGCCTTTCTTTATTAAATGAGCTTAATTAAGAACCCAAATAGCACCCTTGAGACGAGCATAGGGGCTGATGGCAGCTGCATATTAGAGTCAGAATCATCCTGTTCTAAAAAAAAAAAAATCATGGTCTTTTTCACTCAAAGGGTTTCTTTCCAGTGTTTTCTCTTTAATTTTTTTATTGCGTCTTCTGTATGAAGACTTGACAACTTACAATGAAAATCATTTATAGTTCAGATTGCCTGGAGAATGAGAGAGAGACAAAGCTGACTGCGTTTTAGGAATTCAGCGTTTGGGAGGGTATCATGATCAAATGCCAGGATCAAATGCACACTGCACAAAAAGGTGACTTTTAGAAGAAAGAAACAGGAAACTTTTAAGAACCTTTTATTGATGGTTGTGTTTAACGTGCAAGAAGCAGTGCCAGCTCAGTAAAGCTTTTGTATAAAATAACTGATCACTACTCATGTGATCAGTGGAAATACTGAAACATTTATAAAAAGTCAAACGTCACTGGGAAGCTGAGACTTCTGTTTTCAAAGAAGGAGGAACTGATCTTACAAAAATGTTCTCTTTCAGAAGTTTCTTTTAAATGGCAGTGTTGTGGTGTGAGGTGAGAAAATGATCCTTGCAGATAATTTATTGCCAAAGTAGGAGTTTTTTCCTGCTCAAACTGTTTGTTACAAGCAGTATTATAAATGTCATTTCTGTTACACCAGACAATACTTAGTTTTGTAAATGAAAGCAAAAATGGCCCTATATTAAGGCTAGAACGATAAATGCGGGAAATGTATTTTCTGTCTTTGTAAGGATAGTGAATAATAGTTATGGGTTATTAGACTAAATACTGCTGTTCTCTGTGCAGGACAAAAGAGAGACAAACCACTCAAGAGGACAAAACAGTAGGTGGGAGGAGAGGCCCATGTTGTCTGTGTGTCTCTGTGGTTGGTATTACCCAATAGTCATCTTACCTTCAGCAGCTTGTTTTCGGTGGAAATATACTCTGTCCTAACCTTATGGAGTTCACTCTCCTGGAGTCTGCACCCTTTTGGGATGTATGTGGGGTATATGTGCTGTACACCCAGCTGCATCATATGTGGAGAAGCTCTGAGATGTGGCAGAGAGCAGGGAGGCTGAGCAGTGCTACGTGGAAGGATATTTGCACTCCGGCTGATGTGGGATTTGGGGAGCTGGAACCAGTTTCCTCACACAGCCTTTTGGTATCTGTGCTTGCTCTTGCTTATTCATGTGGCTGCTGTCTTCATCCTCTCTTCTTGCTGGATCAGGATGAAACAGGATGGGATTCTGCTTTATTTCTCCTCCATCTGCCCTGTCACATCCCCACGTTAGATGTGGGACTTCCTATTAGCATCACTGTATCCCACCCTGCGGTTTTTTTCAAGGGGTGGAGAAAATATGTCAGTCACTGAGATACTGTTGGCAGAGAAGTGGGGAGCCTGCTGTGTCCCCCAGTGAGACAGCCACTTGCTGGAATATGTGCCCTCTGATGTGAGAGTCCGGGAAAGGATTTGATTACTCCTGCTTGAAGCAGGAGGCTGGCCCAGATGACCTTCCTGCCTAAATCCACCTACAATCTGTAACCGTGTGGTGGCTCTTGGGAGGGAAGCATAACCATCAAAACTATGAAACAACAAGATAAAGATACGTGAAAGATAAGGGCATACAATCTGCAGCTGTTGAATATTAGTGTGATGAGGCCAGGATTATTGCTGCAGTACTTTCCTGGGGAATGAAATGTAGCACTCTTGGTGAAGCCTGTGGTGGGAAGCATTCCCAGCATGTCATACAATACTCCTGAGACATTGATGATTTGATTATTCTCACAACTTCAGCCACACCGTGTTGCTTAATTAAATAATGTAAACATACACATGCTGTAGCTGTGCTCACCATTTGGGAAGGCTTTTTCAAAGCGGGTGGTGCTTGAAGCGGGAATTTTGTCAGTGTTAATTCTAAACATGAACTGGGTAAAAAGGTTACATTTTTTAAACATCTGTAATCATTTGTATGTCATATAGTTAATTGGCTGTGTATGGATTTTAAGCATTTGACTCCTTGCCTGTTACATTTAGACATATTGTGTGTTTTGTGTTCTTATAACACTTATAGTTTTCCTGAGAACTAAAAACTTCTATAAAAACGAAACCTGAAATAGATCTAAACTATGTTTGAGATTCAATAACACAGCTATTAGCACTGTTAATATCTGCTGCCTTTTTTTAATGTCTGGTAAATAGAGAAAAAGGATACCAGTGTAGGTTAAGACCTAACTGTATTGCTTTTGGGTAATGTTATAAAAATGCAGAGGAAAAGTAGTGGAAAAACTTCTTTCATTTCCCTTGCACAGGAAACAGCCCTGTGCACAAAAGTATGTAGATCAGCCAGAAAAGCAGAACATCCATTCTTACTACAAAATATAAATTGTCTCTAGGGCTTGAAGACAAATTAAGCTAAACAAAGACGTTGTACTAAAAAGAGTGTAAAAGAAGGGTTTTTCCATGCATAAACCCTAATTAATTTGGAAATTATTTGGATCAAAATTAGACTTAGTAAATAAGATCACTATCTGTGCAGACAAGCAAAGGCTTTTTTTTTTTTTTTTTTAATTATTATTCTTTCTGTTGGCTTATGGTCACTAGTGATAAATAATTACATTTCTTGTTTTCAAGGGTTTAAAATACTTGTTCCTCACTCCGGCCCCTTTCTCCTGCTGGTTTTCTCTTTTTCTCTGCCTATAATCCTGCGCTGGCTGCAGTGAAAGATGTCTTCAGCTGTGCCGCTTCACTTTTAGATAATTCTTTGCCTTGAGTAGCAAGATGATTGATTCCTTTTCTTTAAATCTGAACCTCACAGTTTTCTTTTTCTCAATTTAAGTGTATCTGCAGTCATTTTAAATAGAATACAGTGCGTCCTACCTTGGCAAAATGTGGTCTTCCTGATAGACCTCTTCTACCATTTATGTTTTAATTGGCAGTAATCTGAAACTAGGCAGTCACTTATGCATTGTGGGGGTATGAGATAATGCATATGTGGGCTTATGAAGTCTGAGAACTTGATCGTATTCTACATTAAACTGTAAGATACTGAAGAAAAAATAACCCTGACAACTAGGTGCCTTATATGAAGACAAGCCTTTCTTTGTAGGTTTTCCAGTTCTTACTGAAGTAGATTGACAGCATTAATAAACTGATTCCTGTTTGGTGGTTCATGTGCAATGTGTAATTATGACTGGTTTGCACCACTGTGGTTGCCACTGGCAAACTCTGAAGAAGGCCAAGGGTGTAGTGGGAATGAAGAGGCAATGAGCCGAGGCACTTGTCCTCAAATTCATCTTGGGCATAGTGTGTTATCTTTGTTATCAAATTCATCTTGGGCATAGCAAGGTGTTATGGGCCTAGGCTCCTGCTCATTGGACTAGGTGACTTGGAAGGGAAATTGATTTCATTGTGTTGGGTCTCTGGCCTCTTTCCTGGATGCTTCCAGGTAAACTTCTGAACTCATTTTTATAATAGTTTGGAATAAACCACCTTATTTTTTTAAGTGTTGAACGTCAGTTAATTTCACAAGCATTAAAGGGGATGACAAACTGATTCAATAGCTCTTCACTGTATGAATGTCCTGGGTTCAGCTGTAAACTTCTTAGTAGCTGGTGCAGTGCTGTGTTGTGGCTTTAGTCTGAGAACAATGCTGGTAACACACCTATATTTTAGTTGTTGCTCAGTAGCACTTACCCTGATCAGGGACTTTTCAGTCTCCCATGCTCTGCCAGTGGGGAGGGGCACAAGAAGGTGGAAGGAGCAGAGACAGGACACCTGACCCAAACTAGCCAAAGGGGTATTCCATGCCACAGTACATCGTGCCCAGTATATGAACGGGCAGGAGTCGCCGAGAAGGCTCAGATTGGTCAGGCTGGGTGTCGGTTGGACGGTGGTGTGCAGTTGTGAAAGTGCATCACTTGTGTTTATTGGTTGGGGTTTTTTTACCTCTTCTCTTTTTAGTTTTATATTCTCTCACCTTGTTGCTGTTATTATTAATGGTAGCTGTCTTATTATATAATGGTAGTTTTATATTATACTTTAGTTATTGGACTGTTCTTAACCTGTGAGATTTACATTCTTTGGATTCTCCTCACCATCCTACTGGTAGCAGAGGGGGAAGAAAGGGGAATAAGCAAGCAGCTGCGTGGTTCTGTGTTACTGGCTGAGCTTAAACCATGGCAATGAATTTGGGCTGACTTTTGGTTAGACCCATGTTTGGTATCTCCACCAGTTTCTGTTCTGTGTGAAATCAGATTCTACCCACCAGGAATGTATTTGTCAAATTTTTTTATTGTGAGCTTTCTTGAGTCTCTTTAGTTATTTTATTGGGTTTTTCTTATGAACTTTTCAATGCAATATGTAAGGATGGGGATTAGTGAAATACTAATATGCTCTAAATCCCATCTGCTGGTGAATAGCTGAAATTATGAGCAGTTGAGCTAGGTCCTCTTGCTGCCTGGTAATTGATCAGGAGTATCATATCTGCCACTGTGTGTTTGTCTTCTCTGTAGGGGCTGATGACATCATGTCTGGTAATAGGAGAAAATCATCCATCCAAAACATTTCAAACTATCAGCTAGAATTAGCAATTAGCCTCTGCAAGGGCATAGCAATAAACCTGCTCTGTTCCTTCTTGGTCTTCAAGATAGCTAGTGGCTGAGAGACTAAATGTAATTGTAATGACTAGTGTATGCCCATGCCTTTTCTCCCTGCTATTTGTTCATTAAAGATTAGTGCTTTCTCTCACTGAGACTGGTTAAATGCTGCTGCTTTCAGTATCTTACTGTTTGTCTTTCTTATGTTAGTACTTAAAACTTTTACATTGAGTTTCAGTTACTACCTTCTGTTAGAATGTATTCTCAGGTAATCCTTGAAATGCCTCCCTGAATTAATATTACTTTGAGTTTTAATATTGAAATTTGAGATTAGGAAACCAAAATGTAAGAGTAGGCAGCATCTAAGTTTACTATGGACTCTCAAATAAGTGGGCACACGTAAGAACTGGAAATCATTTCTTGGTTCTCTGCCCTCTCAAATGTTGTAGCTTATAAATATCTGCAAAAACATAGGTTTTTAAAGCATTAATGTTTGCTTGTTAGCTTTTCACTATTGGTCATATTTCTTCATTTCACTCAAATGATGAATCACAAGTAAAATCAGTGCACTGCACCACCCCTCTCCACTACAGGCTGAGCTGTTGCACAAGTGCTGTGTGTCGGTCCTTCTCATGCATGAAGATCATCCTCTTGTGCTCTGTGCAGCCTACCTGGGGCTCCTTACCTAGGGAGGTGCCTGAGCCAAAGGAGGATAGCTCATTGCGTCTTTATGTCCACAGCTGTAAAATCTGAAGGCCAATGAGTATGTCTTCCTTTGGGAAGTACCCCAAGAGCTGTGGAGGAAATGTTGGGAAGTCCATAATGAATCTTCACAGGCATGGCTGAGTGCTGCTTCAGGGCCTCCCAGTACATCTCTTTCCACCAGTGGTGTTTATTGGTTTTTTATATCCTCTGCTCTTGGGATCAAAGAAAATGCTAAAGCAATGGGTCTGCTTATGCTTTAAATTATGTAATTGCTATCATTAACTTAAGTAGGATGGCAGAAGTGCATAACTGTATATTGCTAACATTTTTCTCAAGTATGGAACCCTACCAAATGTATATATGTATGGACACTTCTTGCTGAAAGCAACAATTCTTTAAAAAAACCTCAAAAATACTTATTAAACATTTTATAATTTGAGTGAAATTTAATTAATTGCTTATTTTTATAATTAGTCTTTCAAAAATGACATGACACTGAGATAAGTGAGAAATTTTTTGGAGTTTAGACTGATTATAGAGATTAGATGCATTGGTAGAAAACTCTACATGCTCTCACAGGTCAGAACCAATCACGTGGGTTTCTGTACTATATATCCTAGACAAAATGAAGGAGTAAATGATAACAGGTTGAAAATAAATCTTATTTGTTTCAGTTTTTAAGCTGTTTAGCAACAGATGATAAAAATCCAGGACATAAATTTCCATTAGTGACACAGTACAAATACAAGTCTTCCATTTGCTATGAAGAGATATTATATAAATAGATGGAAATTCAATCTATGGCATGGGAATGCAAGTCAAATCTTTGGGTAGGAAGCCTGTAGCTTAATATCATCCAGCTTATACTCTATTAGTTTATTTCAGATGTCTGTATTATTACATTTGGAGTATTCTTTGGTGTCAAATTGTGGAAAATGCAAATTCAATGCCACAAGTCGAAAACTGTGAAATTGAATTTCCAGAGCTAGAAACTTCAACTTTTTTGCTGGAACAGGTATTGGCCTTCAACTTCCTTGCAAAACCTTCCATATGCAATCCATCACAGAAAGTTCAAAGTTTGTGCCACATTTTTAAGGATTTGTAGCCTGCTCAGGAAAGGTTTTAACTGCTTGTTTGCAACATAGATCTTTACCGCAAAGAATGCGTGTTGCGTGTAATGTGGCTGTGTATAATGTGCTGAATTCTCAAAGGTGTGTTTTGTTTCCTTTACATTACTTAAGCAGTCCTTTTCCCTGCTAATCTCAAACTCTACAGTAAGATTAAGAAAATTCTGCTCCTCTCCTCCACCCAAAACCATCCCAAAATGAATCCTTAACCTTAGCTCAGGTGTTTGCTTCTGTTGGAACAAGCATGCAGTTTTTTCATTATTTAAAGGGTTACTTAAATGCAAAATAAGAGATGGTTTCTATAGCATGTCTTTTTAGCACTATGAAAAAGACAGATTACCTGAGGATAGTTCCTCACAATACTGCAATGTAGTTTATAGAAGTTAGTTGATGCATGCAATGGTCTGCCCTTTTCAGAAGTCGTAACTGTTCTGTGACAGAAATGGAAGCTCTGGTCCTAGGTTCTTATATCAGAACCTGTATGTACCTTAGGCTTATCCTTAAATTTATCTGAGAATATACTTATATATGTACACTTATATATATATATATGTATATCTCTCCTTGAAGGGGAGATGGAACTCTTAAAACCAAATGGAGGGTTTGGAATGAATACAGTGGAGTCAAAACTATGATTATTGCTCTTACAATGATTGTTTTGAGAGTACTGTCATTCATAATGAAGTTATACACAGATAAATCCAGTTCTATTTAAAAGGCACAAATACATACGTACATGGGCTGATTTTGTTGATTATATACAAGTACTTGTAGGTTTAGTTTAGAAAACCTATTGACTTGTTAAGTCACTTGAAGACTTTATGGATATAAAGCAGATGTGGATTTTTAGCAGCATCTTATAATCACAATGTAGTTTAATATTCTGATTGAATATTCTTGAAAATGAAATGCATGGTTCATTGCCTTTTTCATTACGAGTTCCGTGTTTGTCTGGAGAAGGTGCCTGCCTTTCTCTACCCCTTTTGATCTCTGTGGACGCTGATCTGAATTACAGACATACATTTTATAAGAGGTTATTTGTTTGTTTTCTGAAGATTTAGTTAGCCTTTTTCAGAGAGCAAGAAAGATACCAGAATTAAACAGGCTGAAAAATCTGCTTTTTCCATTTCTGCACGTTTGAAAGAAACTTTGCAATTAAATTAATGCTTTCAGGAATTCATGAGGGTAAATAAAATCTCATCTAATTTGGGTGAATACACAGAATTTTTCTTTAGCTCGTGTCTACAACTCCCATTCTTTTTATCAGTAATTAAACACACACATTAAAAGAAGAATGTCATAATGTTTTGTTTCTTTGGGAATTTTGGCATGAGAATAGAGCGCACATTCATGCCAGCTGGATATGCAACTGACCACAATGGCTGCAAAGGAACAATTAAGCTTTATTAGTTCAATAATTTTGCTAAGAAGCAAATATCTGTTTGTAGCTCTGTGAATGAATGACATACACCAGATTCACAGCTTCAGGGAAGCATCATCATTCACATCAGCCAATGTCCAGGAACAAGAGCTTCTCTCTCTTTCTGGCCACTCTATTCCAGAAAGACACTGGCATAGGGAAGAGCAGGATTGGGAAAAGACTTCCTTGCAAAGGCAGTATGAAAGACAACTTTAAAGTTACTTTTTTTACGGTGATGTTGCAAAGGGAAGTGGTGGAAGTAGCATGGTTTAGTTTTTATTCTGTAAGCAACCTACCTGGTTTTGGTAGAGATAAGTTGCATAAATTTCATAAATAAAGCACAGAGTGTACATCTGTGAACTGTATCTGGGTAAACTCATGTGTTGCCTAATCCAGATTTGATAGGACAAGGGATAATGTTTTTAAACTGAAAAAAAGTAGATTTAGACTAGATACAGAGAAGAAATTATTTACAGTGAGGGTGATGAAACCCTGGAACAGATTTCCCAGAGAGGTGGAAGATGCTTTGTCCCTGGAAACATTCAAGATTAGGCTGGACAGGGCTTTAAGCAACCTGATCTAGTTGAAGGTGTTCCTGCTCACTGCAGAAGGTTTGGGTTAGATGACCTTTAAAGCTCCATCGCAAGCCAAATGGTTGTGATTATGACAATGCAACTTTTACCAAGTTGTCATGTGCAACTTTGACTGGTTTCAGCTAGTCATGCAGTGTCCCTTTATAGCCGGCAGATAGAGAAGTACTTTCAGAGGATGCTGAGTCTAGTTACAGATGCTGATGGCTGAGCAGGAATGGCTTAATTGAGGATAGCTGGTTATTGCTCACAGCTTGTGGACTGCCTACTCTTCTGCATGTTCAGACAGATTAATTTTTGGGGAACAGGAAGAAGAAGAGGAAGAGAGAAGGAATACTTATGGGAAAATTTATCTGAAATTCTTTTAAGCAAAGGAGCTGTAGGAACAGAACTGCCCATTCTCCATAGAATATTCCTGAGACACCTGCAGCAGTTTGGTGAAAATTTTACTTGCAATGAATAAAAAATATATGGAAAATGGAGTTCTAAATGGAAATTAATTTTTTACATTTTCTTGGGGTTTGTATTCTGAATCTGGTAAACGTTAAAATACTTTGCCTTTTTGATGTTTCCAACATTAAGCATTTCTTTTTATTCAGGATGAAGCCTGAAGCTGGCTTTTTCTAACAAGAACCCTGACAGTTAAAAACTTGTTGTAGACAAGAGTGGTATTTTATCATCCAAAAATCACATATAATCCTTTTCATCCTGGAATTACCAAACTGGTACTGACTGCTTTTTTCCATCTGCTTCAGTGTCATAAGGATTAAAATCAGGAAATTAGTAACAGAGATGTGACTTCCAAATTGTGACTTTGCTTTTTTAACTTAAAAGCCTATGGAGAATTAATAAATTCAAGTGATTTTAGTCCTTAGGCAGGACCTTTTTTTTATTTAGGCATTTGTACACTTTAACTTACGAGGGGTCTCTTTTACTATTATGGTATTTTACCCTCGGTAAATGACAGGCATTATTGGTATGTAGAGATACATTGCGCATTCTCTCACTGGAAAGCCTTCTTTGCCTGCCATGAGATAACAGCATGGGCTCAGTAGTTGTGGTCTCTTAGCAACTAACTCTGCCTCTTTCTTTTGAATTCTCCTTTGTGACCCAGAGGCAAGTCTGTAGACATCAGCTTCAGCTCACTTTTCTATTTCCAAGGCAGTGAAAACTGAAGTGTTTTAGGATTCTTATATGAAGCCAATTTAGTGCAAGAATACATCCTGCTAAATATTTTGTGTGTATTGAAAATTGAGATAAATTTGTGGGCTTTGATTTAATAATGTATTATTAGAATCCTGCCAGCTTATAATACTGCTGGTAGTGACATGCTAATATATTTTGTTATGAAATTTGGCTTTAAGAAAGTACGTTATTAAAATCTGCAGATTTGGTGGTGTTACATATTCTAAAATGTGTAACCCGTTTCAGTGATGTATATTTTAATGTATATACTTTTGGATGGGCTGGTTTGTTGGCAAGGGTGGGTGTTGTGTTTTATATCTGTATTTGAAACAAGGATAGACAAAGAGGAGCATTCCTTCTAGGCAGGGGATTAAGGGCTATTCTTTCAAAACAGTTAGAGATTTAAATTCAAATCTTTATATGTATGCTCCTAAAGTTGCCATTGGAAGTTATTTGTGTATTGGATAGTTTATTTGCCTTTCAGTGGCAATGTGTGCTGCAAAACCTTTTTATTCCTAAAGAAAACCCCCAGGATCAAAAAATATTTTATTAATCAAAATCTTCTATTCATTCAATTAAGGAACATGAAAGAGTTGCTCTGGTGTGGTGGTGAATTGATGTAATGAATCGTGGCTCTTCTAAACCCCAGATATATTTTTATGTCTAGACAGGTCTGTGGTGAGGAACATATGATTATAACAGAGTATGCCAGAATGCACCAAAGAGATTTTTCATAATAAGCTCTTCCCCTCCACCCAAACCCAAGGCGTGTATATTGTTTAGAAATCTTTCTAAAGTGACTATTCTGGTTGACTCTTCTATGTTAAGCTGATTAACTGTTTCTGACCTTTCAAAGTATGTCGTATATAATCCTAGAAGACCACCAGGGTTGAAACTATTCTGTTAGTTTTGACATTCCCATCAGGCTTTCTGTCTGTATCACAAGCAATCCTAATTTACTTGTTTTTAGTTAATTTGACAGGTCATTGTTAACATCATTACTAATAGCAAACTGCTACAAGTTACACATGTTATGACAAGAAGAGTCTTCAAGACATGGCAATACCTATTAATTAGAATAGAAGGAAAATGCTTATTTCTTTTGCCTTGAACTGGATATCATCTTAATATTTTGAGAGTAGAGAAGGAAGTATGTTTACTTCAGGAATAAATTTATATCTGCTGATTGAAACCAAGCAAGAACTGAGATGGAAAGTATCCTGACACTGTCATGTACATCACATTTAGAAAGTTTCTCTTTCTGGTACTTATTTGTCAAGTAGATTTTGAGTGAATCGTAGCTCCTCTAATTAGAACTACTGCTACTTTATCCAGCATGTTATGATTGACATGTTTTTCTGCATGTGTAATCAATTTTATATCGTAAGAGCTCATCTGCTGAGATCTTTCTTTTCCTCAGAGGCAAAAAGTTGAGAAGTTATAGATCCTTACCTTAGTGAATCCATAGATCCTTGGTGAATTCAATGTACCCAAACGTAAGCCTTTTGAGAGAGATTAAAAATCTATTTCTAAAAAGTCTGTCAGGTGAAGCATGGTTTAAGGAGTCATTTTGAGTGAATAAATGCTTCAGAGCTGAGGGAGACTGACATCCATAAACAGTAAAGAAAGATAAGAAGGTTGGATTATTTGTGCCCTAAGTGGGAGCACATTTCAACATAGAAGAGGAAATACAGCACAGAAGCTTTGGAGAGAAGCTTGTGTAGAGATTTCTTTCTACTTCTATTCACCAACCAAGAAAACATGCAAACGCTAGACTGGTCTGAAGCCTTAAAATCCAATATCTGGTCAGTAAAAATGGTCCTATCCTGCACTGAGTTTTCCATTTGGTCTAAAACTTATCAAATATACATGAAGAAAACTTTGGCTTTAAACCAACAATGCAGCAAATCTTCACGAGGAAAAAAACTTAGTTTGGTAGTATATTTGGAGCTAACATCTATACGTTTATACAAGTTAGTGTTAAAGTGTGGGCCAGGGAAGGACACACCTCCCTCTATGCCTACATGTCCAGCTTGCTTTCCACTGGAAATCTCCAAGTGTGTGGGGAAGAGAATTGGTGTCTATAATTCTAAGAGATACAGGAAAAAACAAAATGTCATTTCTCTGTTTATCAGAAGTAATTAGCACTAATACTAAGCGGTGGCTCTTATGCCTGATCCACTGTGCCTTTAGGACCTTGATTCAAAAGGGGATCCTACCACAAATATAGTGATGGGACTGGTGTGGAAAGAACCTGGGAATGGAATTGGAGGTAGTGGTCTCAGTATATCTAACTACAGTGATGAAACAGATTGCACTGGCCTTAGTTCTTTCTGTCCTGGGAAGAGAAAGAGCAAGCATCTCAGGTAGCAGCTACTTCGTTTGAAAGGTTTGGTAACAAAATTTTTGTGGAAAATGCCTTCAGACAGTAGGGAAAAAAAAAAAAAAAAAGGCAAGCTGGTGGTTTTGAAACAGTTTGCTTCCATTCTTTGGACTGCAAGAAAATGATTCTCCTAAATCACTCATGGGATGGATAATAATAGTGGTTGACTTTGTTATGTGCTAAGCCATGTCTTTTCCCTGACATGAGTTAGAGAGAGCTCTAGCTTATGCTGTTCTCCTTCCCCTGGTGAAGCCTGTTTTTGTTGAAATATGATTGCTTTCTAGTCTCTCATGTCTTAACTTCTTCCTTTATCTTATGCCTAATTTTATTATTTTCAAGAAAAGTTTATTAAACCTATATAGGAATATACCAACTGTAATGTTACCATATAGTATTTTTCTTTTAAAAGGAAAAAAAAAAAGAGGAAATTGGGGTAATAACAGGGGGAATAAGAAGGGAGACAAACTTGAATAGAAACCTAGGCTCAGAGTGTGCTGTAGTTTGGCATTTGTAGAAAAGAATGACTCTGAAGTTGCTTTCTTTAGGTAGTAAAGAAAATGCCAGTACAGCAATTTCTCTAACTACAAGGATTGACATTTATTTTGAAGATTGAGCCTGCCTGTTTGTTAATTAGCATGAGTCGTATTGCACTCAGTCCTGCATCTCAGCAGGCCCCTACTGCAAGATTTACATTTCACAGGGAGAAACAGTCTTGATAATGAAATGATACTTTGCAGAGATATGTGCAGAGAAGCACAGATTATGTAAATGGGATTTATCCAAAGCTCTAGCGCATAGGTCCTGTTATTCGGATGCTGATCTATAACTCACTGATGGCTGTTGTAATTTCACATATATGTTCCCAGTGATTGATATTAACTTTTAAGATCATTTATTTTTATGTATGCCATAAAAGACTTACATCAAAGTTAATATGTATCCCCCACGTCTCCCCTGACAGTGTTTTGTGATGTTTATCTTCTCCAGCTTTGTCATCAGTCACGGTGACATTTTCAAAGGAGGAAGATTCCTACAAAATGCATCCCATTTAGCACCAAAATTAACTGAGATGGTTGGGAACCAAAATGCAATGTGAAATACCTACCAGCTGTGTTACAGTGTCAGTGTTTTCCTTCAGCTGGGAGAACTTTTTATGTTTCTCTTGTTACCTGGAGAAAAGCAGAAGGATGGGAAGAGGGGTTTTGCAGAAAGCAGCTGCAGTAGCTGAAGTTTCTGAGCAGGCTGTGAAGTAACAGAGTGTCATCGCTTTCATTTGCTCCTAACTCATCTGACCCATGTTGGAGAGAGACTGAGAAAGTTGGGGCTGTTCAGCCTGGAGAAGAGAAGGCTGTGTGGAGACCTCATAGCAGCCTTCCAGCATCTGAAGGGGGCCTACAAGGATGCTGGGGATGGACTCTTCATCAGGGACTGTAGTGAGAGGACAAGGGGTAACGGGTTCAAACTTAAACAGAGGAAGTTTAGATTGGATATAAGGAAGAAATTCTTTACTGAGAGGGTGGTGAGGCACTGGAATGGGTTGCCCAGGGAGGTTGTGAATGCTCCATCCTTGGCGGTGTTCAAGGCCAGGTTGGATGAGGCCTTGGGTGACATGGTTTAGAGTGGGGTGTCCCTGCCGATGGCAGGCGGGTTGGAACTAAATGATCTCAAGGTCCTTTCCAACTCTAACTATTCTATGATTCTATGTTGCCTTCCTCAAGCTTCACCAGTTCCTTGTGAAAATGAGGACTCAGGGCTTTGTGCTGGCCAACGCAAGGGCTTGGCCTTCCATCACTTTTCTGTTTCTCCCCTTTCACTCTTGGGAGGATCAGAAGTTGTATTTAGCCTTGTGTGCTCATTAGATATGTGACTGTGCTTTTTGCCATTTTCCCTGACATAGCTTTGAAACACAATGGCCTGCTTCAACCAGGCTTGGAGGAAAGGTGCAGCCCTCCAAGGGGATTCATTTCTGTGGGGTCTGTGAGAAGAACGTGCTGGGCAGAAGAGAGGAACCCACACCTCTGCCCCAGTAAAGGGCTGCTGCTTGCTCCTGCCTGTGCAACTCTGATCAGGCTCTAGCATGGGGATCCCTTCCCTGCCTGGGGCAGCAGCAGGGAGATACAGCAAGTCTGGGGTTAACATGTTGACCTGCCTGTGTGGAGTGGCATAGAGGGGACAGAATAACATCCCTGAGAAATGATAGTAACCAGCTTTTTAATTGCTGACCAAACAACATTTTTCCAAGAAAACCCTGCTTGCTCCTAACCTGAAAATTAATATACTAATACAAATAATGTCTCTGCTCCATTAATCTGTAAAGGAGAAACAAGAGAATTAAATGCCTGTTCTTAAGCTCATCACTTTAGATTATTTCCTGACAGCGACTGAATGGCTAAGTTCAAACAGAGAGGAAAAACAGACTGACAGCATGTTGCTTTTTTATTCTACTTTGGCAAGTAAGAAGATTTGAGTATCTCAAATCCCTGTTGTATTTTAGGAATGCAAGATAGGGTCAGTAATTGTAGAAGACAGAAGTTGCCATTGTTAGTTATTGACCTAGGAGCCTGTTCTACTGATTTTTGAACAAGTGGGCAGGCACTGACAAGTCATTGAAAGGAGAAGTTTGCAGATGGTTTGAAAACTGTGGCCAGAGGTAGAGAAAGTGGGGAGCTAATGAAGCTTGCAAATATGTATAAAAACCCCTTCAGAATGAAAACACATATTTAACTGATGTCTGCATATTTCTAGTTGAAAAACTCTACAGTCCACTAAGAGTCATTTTAAATAAAATGGTTTATAAAACATTCTAAGCTCTGGTCTTTACCTTATTTAGAAAGTATAATAAAGCAGGATGGGATTTCATTTTCTTCCACACATCAAAAATGTAAAAATCTTCAGGCTTTAATATTCACTTCCCAGAGGAAAAATCCAGACTGGAGAGTGAAAATCGTGAGCTAGGATAGTGTAACAAGGGTACAAAAATACATAAAAAATTACTCAGACCAGCTCCAATTCTCATAAATCTGACTTCACAAATGATAACAGGATGAATAGACATAGGTTTGGCATTATCCATGCTGCTTGTTCTTAGAGAAGAGGCAAGGGGCCCCAGATATCCTCAGGACATCTAAGTAGTTGCGTGCTGGTTCTCTGGGGAATCCCTACTTGTATATTTCCAAAAGTACTTCTAAGTAGACAAATTAAGTGCTTCTCATTTTTCTTTGAACTTGAAACACCTTTCAGTTTGAAATTCTTTCCTTTGAGAAAAACCTCAACTTAGTAAGTACTTCAGTGGCTGGCTTCTCAACTGAAAGTGCCAATAGGGCTAAACTGCAATCATGTTTTAGTGGATTGAAGGACTGGAGTCACAAGAGAAGGCTTATGCTACTGTACGTTCCACTTAAGTCGCAAAGAAAATTGCTTATACTGCTTACTGACTACAGGATAACAGGAAGACATTCTGCTTTCCCTTCTTTCTCCTTACATCTGAGTATTGAACAGCTTCATTTCAGCCTCTTTGCTTTCTGTGAAATTGTGAAAGAGCTGCTGGGCCAAGGACTTTTTGCTATGTTTTTTGCATAATTTTATGGAGGATCAGCTGCACTTTAAAAGCACAACTTTTCACCGGTTTTCTCAGTATTCCCTTCTTGCTTTCCTCCTGGAAGAACAAAGTAGTTGAAAAATTAGACTTAAAGGCCTGTCCTTGCTCACTGGTGAAGTTCTCCACTTGGAAGTCTGTACCTTTTTTCTTTCAATGGAATGATGCAAAATTCAACCAAACTGATTTTCACTTGCTGCTCCTGATGCTCTTATTCTTCCCACACTTCTAAAAGGCTGATATTTCACAGATGGTGCCAGTGACAGTAACTATTGTACCACACGTGGCTCTCCTTCAATGTGCTTGTCTGATGTTTCCCTTTATTTCAGTTTTTGGTTGTGCTTGCTAACAACTTTTATAGCTGACAATATTAGTTTCCACCTATTAAGTACACATTAATATACAAAGATTAATTAAATTAAAATTATTCCTGAGTGATTCATATTGATGATTTCTCATCATTCCAGTTGATGCTTGGAGATGACTACAGCACAGTGTGTTGCTAATCGTTGAGTTCTGTATTTTTATTTTCTGTATATATGTTAATCTTGAGGCTTTTGCTTTTTTAATGCACAAAAGAACATGTGAATACTGTAATAGTATACACAGGGTATTAGTTAGATATATCCTCAGGTATTTCCATTGTTATATCTCCATTGAAATTATGCCCCAGTCCCTTGTATTTGCAAAATGTATAGGCTGTGACACTGGACTAAAACAAGTTGCCTAATGCCACACTGACAGTCTGTGGTAGAAATTGGAACTGATCCCATACATATGCCTTTATTATTGAACTGTAATTTTCTGGTTTCTTACGACATCATATTGCATATATGGTTTCAAAATAATTTAATGTTACAAATTAATCTAAAAATAACTGAATCTATAACATACAATTACTATTAATTGTACTATTCCTTAGCACTACTTAGAGAGGTATTAGTGTGCATATCACAGGCTCCATCCAGCTGCCACTGAAGTTTCTGTTAGGGTTTCCATTTACTTCATTATGATCTGGAGCAGGCTTCAGGACTAAAAGTGTATGCTGTTCTTGTGGCGTAGCATTCCAGTTTAAAAAAAGCAGCTAAAAGTACGGTTTTTAAACAGTGGAATTAAAATAATTGTGAGAGAAAATTCTTTGACTAAATATCCATTGGTATTTAATTTACAATGAGGAAGCAAAGCTGTTGGCTCAGGAAGTCAGGAGTCTGTAGAGGCTCAGGAGAGGCAAAGATGTTCAAAAAATCTTCTTTCCACTTTATGCTGCATTTCCTGCAGAGCAAGACCAAAAATATTAATAATGTGTCCATGATCTTCCACAAGAAAGAATTAAGATGAGCACAAAATGCATTAAATTCTAGAAATTTTTAACATCTGTGATAGTTACGTGCTTTGGAATAGAAAGCAATACTAAATCAGAAACATTTAGTTGTCGCGAATGTCCCTCAAGTCACTAGGATTTCAGCTAAGGTGAAGCTCAGAATCCAGACATCAAAACTAGACAGATAAGATATCTTACTACCATGTCTGGTTTTGTCCAATTCTTGGTCTTATTTTTGGTTCTACAAAAGCATATGGGCAACAGTTCCTGCCATGAAAGAATTTACAATAAAATTAAACATAACGATTCTTCTTTGCATCTGCATTCTGAAACACTGAAAATGTCCATCTAACTGATTTATAGCAGTGGCGGAAAACTATGATGTTTCTGTTTGGCATAGTTGGTACAAACATTGAGTGTTGCGTTGTTCTGTGATTGCAGCAGGAAAGGCACCAGGCACCTCAAATCGTGAAAAAAAAAATATATATATATATAATTTTTTTCTTCTTTTTATTTTTTTTTTATTTTTTTTACAAAGCAGTAGAAAGTGTTTAAAAAGAAAATATATTTAAGCAGTGATAGTTTTGGGTTTGCATTGCTATAATGACCATCTGGTAAAGTATAAGACGACCTTGCATGACCAGCTTCTGTATATTGTCAGGTTTAAACTGCTCAGCCCTGCATACTTTCAGTAGATTTTCAAGAGCTGAAATCTAACTTTCTGCAGTCAACCTTAGTGATCTCAGAAATTTTGCTAAAATGAAACTGTTTCTATTTTCTATGTATGCTTTTGGGGAATATTTTCTTTAAATATTCTTAAGAACTGTTTATTAACTAACAGTATAAAAAAAACATTTCTGGAGAATGATCTAAGGGGTAGAGAGGAAAAGCTCCCTTCTAAGCAGTGTTTAAACCTTTGAAATTGTGAGCATTAAGTGGCCACGGGTCTTTCAGTAATTCTGGGAGCTGCAGTTGGTCTCATTCTGAAAAGGGAGGTATTCAGGCTAGAGAAGGTGTTCAGAAATACAGGCATCCAACATATTGCCTGAACAATAACCAAGAGCAAAGTTGTTGCTCACAATAATACAATAATATAATTTGATATCATTGGTATCAGTTACCAGTCTACTGCTAATAAGCAGAAGATATCAGCAGAAATGGTTTAGTGAATATGCTAGGAATTTGCATATGGTTGCACTGCTTGGGTTTTTTGGGGTGATTTGTTTGTTTGGTTGGTTGGTTTTTTTAAGAAGTAAAATTTGAGGAATCCCTTGTTCAGTGCAAAGTGTCACAAAGCTTCCAGTTTTCAGATAAAATGTGTACAGATACTATAATTCTCATAAATCAGGATGATTTGTGCCTGACTTATATTCCCCCTTGCTTCATTTAAAGTCAAATGATCTGATGGTGAGCTCGCCTTTTTCATGTTTCACTAAGAAACATAGGTTTCAACCAATGTGATAATCTGGTCATTAGCGACTGTTTTAGTGGTACATATCTTGAATTTGTCTTTATCCAATACGTTTACAGAGAGTAAAATATTTTAATTTTTTTCCTAACCTTTTCCTTGTGAATTTTGCTTTAACCAGACCATTCCAGAGCACTGTACACTCTGAATAAGAACAGTCCATGTAACAGTTTATCTTCCTACAAGTGGTGTTTCAGCCATATCTGGGCACTGGCTTTATGATGAAGCTGAACAACTCATTGAAATCCAGTCCTGAAAATCAAGGATTACTTGAGCGTATTTCACTTTTGTACAGGCAGGACTGAAATTTTCACTGTAGTTGTTTTATCTCTAAATGGAGAATATTTATTAATAATTTTTACTGAAACCGAAGCTCATAAATGCTGTTGAATGCATTCCTTTTGCAGAATTTTTTTCTGAAGTGGTTACAAAAGCTACTTTGATTCTTGAATAAGATACAGTACTTACCCCTGTAATTCTAAACTTACTGTCCTGACAACTGGAGAGATGGAGAGAGGCAGCATTCTATTTCTTTGTGTTTCTCTTTGGCAAATCTTACTGGTTCATAGCGGAAACACTGAGAAGAATGGATCTCCCAAATGACACTCTCATCCAAAAAAAAAAAAAAAATCAGTAGATTAAAGGAAGAGGCTATTTGTCACAACTACAAATTATTCCAATAGAATTTTATTAAAATTTCATTTTTAAAGGCTCAAGAAATGGAAGTTAATAACTTCCAGCACTGCTTTGAAACTTAGATTTCTAAGACGAAGTAAGTAAGAGTCCACCTAGCAGATGAGTAAAAGCTTTAGAAGATTTACTTGCACACTAGGGGCTTGACATCACATTTGGCACTAAACATTTTGTATTTTCTCCGCAAGATACAGGTTCATACAAGCATGTGTTAATCCATTTAATACTTCAGAATTTAGAACAAATCTCATTTATAGATACCCTTGACTCCTCAGGAGTTCAGCTTTCACCTCTCACCTGTTAGCAGCTGCTGCTTTTGAGAACGGCATCCAGTCTCTGAGGGAATCAGCCATTGTAGAGATGATCTATTGCAGGCCGGATTCTGGGAATGCACCCGCAGATCCACAAAAATTAGTAAAACTCTTAAACGAGGTGTGTTGTCATCCTGGTCGTACCAGAGAGGTACAAATCATGGCAATGTGCTGAGGCTTGGCCTATGCTGTGGCTTTTTCAAGAAGTATTTTTGGTGATGAATGCCTGTTGGTGAAAATATAACTTGCTAAAATGTATTGGTCTAACAAAAGTTTTAATTTGGGAAAAAACCCCAAGGCTGAAACAGAATTCCTGGTCAAAACTGGAGAGCAGTCTTTCCCACAGTAGCTAGTCTCACACCTGGGTTGTGGGAGATAGTCTGGAGTCATTGCTGTGCCTGATTTGCTGCACAGATGTGTAAAATTGGATTACATCCAACCTTAGTGATGATAACAATTTCACTGCTAGCTTTTTCTCTGTTTATCTGAGCGCTTACTTAAACAATCCTTATATGTGTGCTTTTGGGGTACCTGCTAAATGTGTAGGGGCTTGTGGCACAAAGCTAGAAGTTCAGATGCCATGCATTAGGTGACAGTAGCATAGAAAGTCATACCTATGAACTATTTCAACCAAGTATCCACGATGGTATTTAAAATACGAAAGAGTTTAAATTAACATAACTTGCCCCTGTCCCTTCCACCTGTACCTCCCCTCCTTCCTCCTTTTTTTTTTTTGTTTAATTATTTCCTTTAACCAAATTTGTTTCTGCATTTGCAGCTTTGTAAAGCCATTTTTTGAGAGAGGCAAGGAGTCTGTGGCAGTTCTGGTAATGAAAGTCAGGTTTCCCAGCTACAAATTATGTCTCTTGACCACAAACTTTTTCCTTCTCAGAAAATCCAGTTTTGGTCTTGGCTTGTATACTTTATTACTGCGTTTGTTTTTTGGTTTGGAGTTTTTTGTTGTTTTTTTTTTTTCTTTTTTCATAATAATCTGCAGATTTTGGTTTGGTTTGCGTGGTGTCATATGATGCTTCAGAATAATGTCTTAGGTGAACAACCTTTGAATATTAAGAGATAGTATTTTAATTTTCTTCAGTTGAATACGTGCTTTTTGTGTTTTGCTTTTTGTTGTTTTGTTTTTTGTTTCTTTTTGGTGGGGTGTTGGTTTGTGTTTGGCTTTGGGGTTTTTTGGGGGTTTTGTTGTTTAGCAATGGCTACAGTTATATTCACCATTGTCTGTCCATTGTGTGTCTGATCCCATGTTTGTTGTTTCATTTTAACAGTCATAAGTATGTGATTTTTAAAAGGTCTAGAGGTATGAGTGTGTGAGTATGGCAGAGGTAATTTAGATTTTTAATGAGTCATTGCTCATATAAGCAATGAAAATCATGAAAAGGTAGCTTAATAGGCCAAACAGGCCTTAATTTTTAATTGAGTTGTTTTGTTCTTTGTTGCTTGCTGTAGGATTGTTGTTGTTGGTTTCATTTTTTGTTTGGTTGTTTTTATGGGTTTGGTCTTTTTTTGTTTGTTTGTTTAGTGGGGGTTTTTTTGTTGTGTTTTGGGGGTTTTTTTGTTGGTTTTTGGGGTTTTTTTTAAGGAACTACTTCTGGTTTATTATTGTTAGCTTATTTAAGGTATGTCTTCCACTTGTTTCAGTGAAATATTAGGAGGAAAGAGCTTTAATACTATCATGTTTCTAGACACCAACAGGTGTTTTTCTGTTGAAGTTCTTGATGTCCTAAACTGCATAAAATATTTTTAATGCATAAATACTGTCAGAATCTTCGGAAGTGTTTTTATAGTCTGTTCTCAGTGTTCTGTTGATCAATGAAAGGATAATTAGGAACACAATGGAGTTGATAGTGCTCCTTTGCAGTTAAGCATTTAAGTACTCAGGAGGGGTTTAAAAAAATCTGAAGGTATCCCTTAGGTTTGCCTTTCAGTGGTGTTTTTGGGTCTTGCATGTGCTTTTTTGGAGTGTCATGCTCCATAAATATGTAGGATTTCCTGTGAAATTGGAGCAATAATAATGGTGCTTTGCTGTTCTGCAGTGTTCTCTCTTATTGCTGCCTGTCAAATGTTGTTCTGACTGGTGCAGCAGCATATAAACTGTGAGCAAATTTGCAAATATTATAGGTAGGATCCCAAGTCAAGACTGCCAGATATCTGCTTTGAATATTGTGGTCAGAGACATGGTCCTTCTTTTTTGAGCTGCTATTATGTAAAATATATTTCTCCTTTCATTCATATTGGGTCATTTACGTTCATATGCCAAAAGCCTGTCTGGAAATATGAACTTTAAAGGACTGCAGTCTGTCATATATGAACACATTTGAGGACCTGGTTGCATTTGTGAATGGAGCAGAGATACAGATGCCCAATGTTTGTAATGTATCCACTAAATAGTATATCTGAATTTATGTAAAACTAAATACAGGATCACTGCTCCTCCAACTGCCAGGAAACAAATGAAAGATTGCTAATGTGTTGGTCATAGAGGGAGGTCATTGACACTTTGTACTAATAAAGACATTTTCATCTGTTTAGAAAAATTAGAGAAAATTAAAATCAGTATATCTTGTTTATCATATTTTTAACCGTAATGTATGTGTGTGATGTTACAGTGTGGGGCAGGGACTCTGCCTATATTTCTTATGGTTCAGCAAAATGGTGCTTCTATTGTGACTGAAGCTTTTAGACATGAGTTCAGTATGTTTTTAAGCCATTAGTATTTGAGTATATGATCAGAGCTCTTTGTGTGGTATGCTTACTGCTTTAGGCAGACACTCTCCAGTAGTTAAGAGAGTGGGAGGACTTGGGAGACTTCATGCTCAGTGCAGTGCAGCATGCTCGTACTTTCAGTATCTCATTCTCTGGAGAGCAGTGAATTGGTTAATTATTTTCTGTGAGGTATGTGTCCTCTAAAGTCACATGAAAATGATGTTTAAAGTAAGGAGTTGAGTGCAAAATGTCAGATTATTTGCTACCATACACAAACATGATGAAAATAATTCTACTTTAATTATACATTGTAGATTCACATGTGTTGTAGAAAATACACTAAAGGTGCTTGTGAGAAAATTACCTCCATGTTTCATTTGAACTGTACCTTTCTGAACCCCTTCTAAACAAATTTGGCGGAGACATCATACTGTGTCCTCAAATCTCCAGTATATCCCTGATATGTCCTCCCAGCTCTCACTTTTTTGCTTGTTTTTTCTTCTTCTCTTTATCAAAAGGAGGGACAAAGAAGCAGAAAATCAAAATATGTTTTGGATAAGATATAGAGGCAAAGTATAGTACTCATGTTAGGAATTAGAGAAGAATGTAAATTGTGCAGGGCAGCAGTTCAATTGAGTCTCTGTGTCTGCTTGTCCTGTTTATATTTAGTTCAACTTTTGTTTAGCTTAACAAAAACTGCTCTAATTATATCATCAAGTTGTTTTATTACACACACACACACACACACACACACACACACACAAAAGGATCAAACAAGGGCTGATATGATTCTGTTAACAATATTTAATTATTTTTTCTCCATACCTTACATTTTCACAGAGTGTATGAGAGAAACTTTGAGAAGATTACATAAAGAAGCTAGAAGAAGCCTCTCTGACTGAAATATCACTTTCCTGCCTTTTCATTGCCATATACAGGAAAGCCTCTTCAGAAAGATTTCTATTATAATGTTTGCAGACAAAAAGCGACTGCATTTTAGCTTTAGTCTTCGTTAAATTACTTTATATAGACTTAGTTTATTTAAACAGGAAATTATTATTTCATAATTATCAATGCTTTTCTCATGCAAGAGAAAGGTTTTGTGGTTACTCTTTAAATGAGTTTATTAATTCCTGTTCTTAGACATTAATTTTCCACCTGTAAGTGAAAACAGACCTATCTAGTCCAACCATATAAAATGTATTAAAAATCCATTCTGTAAGTCACTTCATCTTCCAGATGTGCAATAATGCACCCCGATACATTTCCCAGTTCACAAATGGGTTTCCACCCCTGCTCTGAATATAGAATCATAAGATCATGGAATAGTTATGGTTGGAAAGGACCTTAAGATCATCTAATTCCAACCCCCTGCTGTGGGCAGGGATGCCTCACACTAGACCATATTGCCCCAAGCTCTGTCCAACCTGGCCTGGAACACTGCCGGGCATAGAGCATTTACCACTCCTTTCGGCAACGTTTTCCAGTGCATCACCACCCTCACAGTAAAGGCCTTATTCCTTATATCTAACCTGAACTTCCCCTGTTTAAGACTGAACCCATTTCCCCTTGTCCTATCACTACAGTCCATGATGAAGAGTCCCTCTCTCGCATCCTTGTAGGTCCCATTCAGATACTTGAAGGATGCTATGTTTCCACGCAGCCCCAACTTTCTCAGCCTAGCCTTGTATGGGAGGTGCTCCAGCACCCTTATCATCCTCATGGCCCTCCTCTGGACTTGCTCCAACAGCTCCATGTCTTTCTCATGTTGAGGACACCGAACCTGCACACAGTGCTCGAAGTCGGGTCTCACAACAGCAAAGTAGAGGGGCAGGATCAACTCCTTCAACCTGCTGGTCACGCTTCTTTTGATGTAGTCCAGGATACGGTTGGCTTTCTGGGCTGTGAGCGCTCACTGAAGCTGTTCAGTTTCTCATCAACCAACACCCCCAAGTCCTTCTCTGCAGGGCTGATCTGAATCTCTTCTCTGCCCAACCTGTAGCTGTGCCTGGGATTGCTCTGACCCAGGTGTAGGACCTTGCACTTGGCTTTGTTGAACTCCATGAGGCTGGCATTTGCCCACATCATGAGCGTGTCAAAGTCTCTCCTTCCTTCCAGCGTATCAACCAAACCACGCAGTTTGGTGTCATTGGCAAACTTGCTGAGGGTGCACTCAATCCCACTGTCCATGTCACTGACAAGGATGTTGAACAGGATCGGTCCTAACATCGACCTGGGGACACCACTTGTTACCCATCTCCAGTTGGACGTTGAGCCATTGACCACAACTCTCTGCATGTGGCCATACAGCCATTTCTTTATCCACCAAGTGGTCTGTCCATCAAAATCCTTCAAAAACCTACTTTTGTTGCTGATATAAACCACCTTACTTAAGTAAGCTTACAAAACCCCTTCAGCTAACATAACTTTTCCCATGTCTCTAAACATCAATTTATGTGTATGACTTAACAAAGTTGACAATTGCGAAGATTTGCTATATGAATGTTTTTATGCTTCAGCAGCTTCTTGATCTTTTCTTCAAAATGCAGTCTTTAGATCTGATAACACCATCAAGGAAAAAAAATCATAAAAATTACTTTGAAAATATTTTCTATTATACGGTGATGTGAAAACACTTAATCCTAACCATTAACTTCAGTAATATGGTAGAATGTATATAAATTATCCTTAAAGTAGTGGACTTTAAAAAGCAAGATGTCTGGAGGGTAGAAATACATTGTTTTTGGAGGTTGAATCTTCAGTCTTTCTTTAGAAGTTGTATTTTCTTTTACACGTAATGATTTACCTCTGTATTGTGCTGCAAGTAAAGTATTAGGTAATGCTCCTCCTAAAAACAGCTTTACTGTAAAAACGCATACTTGTATATTCAAAAAGGTGTGACTTGTATACTCAAAAAGGTGTGACTCGTCACACAAAGGCAAACAAGTGCATTTGGCTTTACTTTTTGTCAAGTACCAGAACCATAGTAGGACAGATTAGGGATCTGCTGAGCTGTCTCATATCTGAATACCTATCTCTAAAGACAGCAAAGCACAGATCATTACGCATCTATGTAAATTACAGTGTGATTAATTTATTTGTCAGTTGGGTGTGAGATGTGTCATGTTCCCTGATAGTCTCATAACTCTGTTAGTGCCAGATGTTTATCCTGCTGTTTGGAAGAACTCCTTTTACTTGTGCTTAAAGTATCTGGTGCATCCACAACCACATTTCATGGATCTACCAAGTGCAGTGATTGAATCCAGCTGTTTGCATTCTCTGTCTTACTATCATTTGCCAGTCACTCACCATGAGATCTGGGCAGGAAACAATTTTCCCATTCCATTAAAATGCTCTTTTATCTCTGAGAATTTTAAATCTGTCCCCCAGAAGGGGAAAAATCCCCAAGATTCACCCCCAAAATAGCTTGTTCATATGACAGGCACTTCAGATAAAGAGATTCAGAACTCCAAAATTAATATCTTCATTAAATGCTTGCCTTTTTTTTGAATAAATCTTTTGGAATGAATTTTCTGATGAAAAGAATTTATTGTCCCAAATTCCTGACTATTTCTATGCATCAGAGCCACTATTTTCACAAGTATGATCTGTCCTAGTTGCAAAGGGTAAATTTTTTTTTTCCATTTGAGGGACTGCCAAGGCTTTGGGAAAAGAGGACATTACACACTAATTTCCCTGTCACCACCTCACATCATCCATGCTTCATATAATATCATTTGATATATCTACTGACTATATGGATTGAATTTGCTGCCCCTTTTTTAATTTGCAGTCATTGTCCATGACACAAATCCAATGAGGGTAGTAGGTACATGTCTTTTCTCACAGTGCTTTTTTTGCAAAAGAAAAGGACACACATCCATATTCTATTACACACCTACATGTCAAATTTGGCTCTAATTTTAGTGCTTCATTATATTATTCATAGTATTACACTACATTATACACTACTTTTATATTGTATTTGAAAAGTACATTATTCTAGGCACTGTACAAGCACAATGCATGACTGTTTTCTACAGCCTAATACTGAGGATCTAAGGATTTACACTCATACTGTATATAACACAAATCCTTGCTGCAGTGTGTAAATTAAAAGATATATTTACTGGAAATTTCAACCTGACACATGCTCTATGGCCCTGGTGGTGGTGGCTCTTAAGAAAGAATGGTAAAAGGCAAGAAAGGGAAAAAGTAGCCTAACTAATTATTTTTTTCCTCCCTAAAGTTGGGTATATGTTGGGGGTTGAAGGCTACATAAGCCTAGAGCTAATTGGAGTAGGAATAAGAAATAGTAATGTGCTTGTACACCAGGTAACTGTGAGCTCCGCAGATTTTTGCAGTGCAGATAAGCAACTGGTTGAACTGCTAGAACTGCTGCAACCAGCTATCCAATGCTCCTTCAGGATGTCCATGTGTGTAGGAGTAGCTTTGGTGAATGCAATATATGCCTACTCTGGTGTAGAAAGTGATGTTGGCACTTCTGCATGCAATAATAAGGCTTCCAGCTCTTTTTCCCATAGATGAGATTTTATCTATTGTTTTTCAGGCATGTGCCTGTAGAGTGTATCCATTCATTCCTCCTAGACTTTTCTTTATAGTAGTACAAAAGGTGCATGGTATTTGCCAAGAGGCAGCCAGTACTAGGCCAATGTATATGGAGAAACTATACGGGCAGCTGTACTGGCTCTTGGGCATTTGGTGTATTGCAAAGGATTGTGCAATACTGATTTACTCCCAGTGCAGCTTGCGGGTGTCCAACACATCACCTCTGTCTCCTGGAGACAGTATGATTTGTTGACCATGATTTGAATGTCTTATAAAATTGTAAGTGAATCCTTTAAAAATGAAATCCTGTATGGCCAAAATGACTAGATTATTTCTACATACTATAAATCTGTCTTGTGATTTATGGTTATTTCTACTCATCCTGTGAAAAGATCAGCACTAAAAGGAATACAGATTTTTGATACTATCCTTGACTAGTTATGTATAAATAATTTCTGAAAGATACTATTAACTTCCCTGGTGGGACAATAAAAATACTAAATAATCCTAAAGACTGAAAACAGCTCTACCCACCAATTTATTTCTTATGATACCAATACTAGGACTGGCAGCTTCATGATAATTTTCTTTAAATAATTCAAAGACAAAAATAAAAATACTTAGGTGTAACTGTAAGCTATAGACATCATAGGGTAATCTTCTCTCATATATATCTTTCCCTTATAGACATAAAGGCTTTTTTACAACAGTCCTCCACAGCAAAGCTGGGAATCTCATATGGTTTAATAGCCTTTCCCTAACAATGCCTGTCTTTTCAGGGAACAATATCTCCATTATAAAGATAGGTAAGGAAAGAAGAGCGAGCTCAGGATTACCCAAGGTCACCGTGGAAGTGCACAGTAGCAATAGAGGCGGAGTGCAAACTTCAAAATGGTGTATTAATACCTAGTCCCTCTCTCCACACTATCCTTTCCACTGCCACACACTGCTTATTTATAGGGAGCATCATCACATATTGTGTGATATAATTTTGTTTTAATGGCAAGACACCTATGATTCTTTCTCTTCTTCCAATGCTCTTTGCAAATATGTCCATCAGTACCCAATTCTTGTTGGTGCAGTCACTACTCAAATGATAGAAACATGCAGGAAAAAAGGTTTGCATGTATAAAAGCATCCCCACGTTGGAAAGTGGCCTCCGGCTGTCAGGCTTGTCGGGCTGGTTTGCTGCGTGATCCAGCATAAGCAGTGCTGACTTCCAGCCTCTGTGCACAATGCCTGGTGTGTGGGGTCATCTTCTGGCTCCCCTGCCCCCTGCTCCCAAGCCATGGGGTTGACCTCGCCCCTCTGGGAGCGTGACCCCTGCCAGCCTCACTGAAACGGGCTCAGTGGACTCCCAGCCGGAATGCAAGGATCAGAGCACAGCTTTCGGCAACAGAAATGGTAATAGGAGAAAGCATTTGTCTTTGGAGGCACAGCTACCTCCAGGGAGTATATTTGCCTCCATTGTTATTTAAATAGGCTGCATATTCAAGACTTCATCTGTTTTAAAAGCTCTGTGAGATCTTGGAGGAGAGAAAATTGAAGCATGATATCTCTGGCAATTAAAGAAAAATAAAGGGACGCTTATTCTGTGATTGAGATTGTGTGTAATTTCAGTGTTGTGTATGCACATATATATGTATGTGCATGATAAGACCATGTGTGCAGAGAAAAAAATACATGTTGTAGTTCAGCAGCAGCAAAAAAAAGAAAAGGGGATGGTCAGAATTATTTGATAGTCTGTGGAATTTAGAAGTTTTTTGTGTGGTTTATTTAGATTCATTCAAGTAACCTTGTTGAATTCAGGGGAACTGTTTGTATGAATGAGAGATGCCACATCTTGTCCCTGAGTTAGTTCCACTGTGGGGCTACTGTGTGGGTTGGAATGACACGTAACTAACTGGAAACCAACAGATTTTGCATATTTTATTTATAACTTGCTTCAAACACTTCCAATGTTGTTTGCATTACCTCATTGTGTGGACAACAGGTCAATTAGCTGCATTATGGAAAATTGGACATTTGCATGTTACAATACTCAGAATGTTGTTACTTCTTACTGTTATGGTTGAAACTGAATTCCACTCAGAGGAGATTTACAATCTGAGGATTAGATTAGTTTGTCCTCCACATCCTTGAATAAGAGAGGGTGTGGAGGAAGGACCAAAAAGCCTTGAAATCTGGTTCAGTGTCTGATGAAGGCTTTTATCCAGCAGGTTACTTCTTTGAATTATTGTGACCAAGAACAGTTCTGTGTAACTTTTCCCATCTCCTCTCTACATGTGAGCGGAGATTGAAGACCTGGAAGAATCTCTTAGTTCAAGATGAAAAAAAGAGATGTAGCAGATTAGAAGAGAGGTAGGGAAATGGGAAATGAGATGAGGAAAAAGTTGATAACCTCATACTTCATATAGGGGATTAATGCAATTAGCTAGATTTATGTTTATCTTATTCTTAATTTTAATAAAATTGTAGCCTATATCAAGCCTTGAAGAAGAATATTTTCTTAAATAATTTAATAGTGTCAGAGTAAATGGATGGAGATAGTATGCAAAATTGTTTTACATGCTATATGTGAAATATGAAGTTCTCTGGCTGCTCCTCGAAATTACTTTTTAAAGCCTATTCTTCTCAAGGAGTTTGCTATTTATTTTTTATGTTCTTTAAAGCTACACTTTTGTTGTGATGATTCGCATGACGTATCAGCTCATGCGTAAATAAAAGTGTGTAAAACTATGAAATAATGAGGGTTTCTTATGTTTTTCAGCTTCTATTACTCTATTACTCATAGAATTGCAAGATGGTTGAGATTGGAAGGGATATCTGGAGGATGTCTGGTCCAACCCCTCCTGCTCAGTCAGGGTTGCCTAGGACAGATTTTTAGTTTCTCAAAAGACTGAGACTCCACCACCTCACTAGGCAACCTGCACCAGTGCCCAGTTACCCTTACATTGAAAAAGCATTTATAGTCAGAGGGAATCTCCTGTGTTCCAGTTTATGCCCATTGCCTCTGGTCTTGTTCCTGGGCACCACTGAAGTGAGCTCAGTCCCATCTTTTTTGCACCCTCCTTTTAATTATTTATATACCTTAATAGGATCCCCCTGAGCTTTCTCTTTTCGAGATTGAACGGTCCCAGCTTTCTCAGCCTTACCTTATAGGAGAGATCCTCCAGTCCTTTCATCATCGTTGTGCCCCATCTCTGGCCTTTCTCATGTATGTCCCTGTCTCTCTTGCACTGGTAAGCCCAGAACTGGACCCAGTGCTCCAGCAGTGGACTCACCAGTGGTGACTAGAGGGGAACGATCATTCTGTTGTAACCATGGTTTGTTCGAGTTTGCCTGAAAACTTACAGTGGTCCTGGTTATGGAGGGTCTGCCCAGGTGCCCCAGCTGGCTTTTACAGTGCTCTGCCAGCATTGTCAAACAGGCCAACTGTTTGACAGACACACTGACAGGCTGAGATAATGAAAAGTCGTTCAAAGCCACCTGGTATTATCAGCTGCTTTTATTAAGCTTTCTCTTCACAGAACCACACCAGGTTCTGATCTAGTACTGGCTGACCACTAGGGAAGATATACTCGTGATCCAGGGAAGACACAGGACTGGCCCTTAAGCCACCCAGACATGGTTCAACATAGCGTGGAAGTTAGTAGGTATCATCCTTCTGGCCGCAGGAGGACGTGGAACAGACCCTTAATGGCCTCAGAAAACCTAACGATTGTTTGCTTGTCAAAACTCAAATCAAACATGAAGTTTAGTTGCAGATAAATTGAATATATGAAAATTAAAACTGTCCTTTTTGTTTTTTCATAAAAGTTGTAAATATCTAACTCTCTGCAAAAAGCTGGCAGTTAGGACAATGGGGTTTCTTACCAACTGATCAGGGTTGATTTTCTATTCCTCTTTTCACTAATCTAAGACACCTTGGAGAACTGTGCATATGTCAAGCTGCATTTTATTGTAAAGATTAATTGCTGCAAAGGATGATCTATATGCTAGAATTTTTGTTCACATTAATAAGCTCTCTTGGTGGTTATATAAACATTTACTGTAGTCCATTAACGAAAAGTGTGCTAGTGCAGGTGTTGACTGTACCACGATAAAATTTTAGCAGTCAAGAGTTTGTTTATTACACTCAGTCATGTATTCTGTTGTACTTCCAGGTATTGAGACTGAAATGGAACAACTGAAAAACCAGGATTAGAGCCTCTTAAACTGAGAAATAAGTTAAACATTTTTAGTCACTGTGCCTTTTTTTCAGTTGCAAAGCAATGCATGCTTAATTTAGAGGAAACAATATTATTTCTCCAATCAGACTATCCATGATTTTTTTTTTCCTTTTACATAATAAATGCTGTTGCCATAAAAACAATAGAAACCAAGAGTTCTTGACAACTTATTTTAGGTCAAGTAAGCTTGAATGTAAACTGAACTGCCCAGAGAGAGTTGGTGAAAGAGTTTACTTGCTGTAATTATAATAAAGGAAACTTAAAAACCACAATCTGTTTCAAGTCAAAAATGAACAACTGAATATTGTCTTAAACATTCCCCTCACACCCCCCTTCCTGTGCTTGGCATACTTGTGCTTCTAGAAGCAATTGTCATTACTGGACTTAGGGTACAGATGTTATTTCTTTTAGATAAGTTAAGCTGTGTTGTTTCTGAACCTTTCAGTCCATTAATTTAGAATTTGTAATTTCAGAATTTTTGCTTTGCAGTTTAAGAAAACAAAACATAAAAGCTAGGAATAAGTCATAAGTAGGGATCACATCATATAAGCTATTTATTTCTGGTGTTACACTTCATTTGGTAAACTTTACATGCCCGAGGGGTCTGATATAACGTTAAATGCATTTGGTTATTTTATGCGATGTATTCTTCATTATCTTTATCTAGTATTTATTCCAGAAAGATTGCTCCTCTCTGACTGGCATGGCTTTTTAGCTATTAATATTACAAAAGCATAACAAAATATTTTAAAAAGAATTCCTGGTGAGAGGTGTGAATGTTTGTGGCTGGCGTAAAGTTTTCATTTGAAAACAAAGATTAATGCTGCTATTATTATATTATCATTACCATAATATTTTAGGTATAAGAAGAATATGGATTTCTGTCCTAGTTTCCAGATGCTTTGCATATGTGATAACGGGGTGGTTTTTTTAGTTTTCTTAAGGTGCTGTGCTGGCTAATCTATTTACCAAGTGACTTTGAAGAGTCCATACTCATGACGGTGCTCACAGTTTTGCACTGTATAACCATAAGAGGGAGCCTCTCCTCTTTCCAAGTTACCCGGGAAGATGCAACATGGGCCTTTGGAGGCCTCTTCCTACCAGTCTGGAAGTATAAACGCTTCTCTTTTTTTCCTGTGAGGCTGATCCACTGCAATCTCACAGTCAGGTACATTTACATGGGAGTCAAGCCTGCTAGTTCCAGAAACACCTGTGCAGAAACTATCAAACCTTGCTCCCAATGGTTTGGAAGAGTGCGATCATCCTTTAACACGAATAGGATTTAGTCTTTGTTAGAAAATAGGTGCGTTGCATAAGTATCTGCCAGCATCACTGCAGCTGGTGCAAGAAAGTGTTCACTGGAGGCTGTATAGCTTGTACCCTAGCCTTTTGCATGGCATCTTTGTCTTCATTAAAGACGTTTGTTATTGTACAAGTAAATATTTTGGTTGTCATCCATTCGTTACAATTGAGTTAGTTTTGACCTCAGCACAAAGTTTTACACAGTTCAAAATAAAATTTGTGGTTTAATAGAGTTAAGTAAGTGGAAGGAAACCCACGTGTGAGTAGATTTAAGTATGCTTGTGCCTACATTGATTGCACTAGATCAATAAGCTGATAAAAGAGTGAAAGAAATTGAACTGTAGGATTAAAACCCAAAAAATAAGTGCAGGAGGGGAAATGCATCATTATCATTAGAGAGGAAAATCCGTAGTTAGAGTAGCTTGTGCAGAAGGATAACATGAAATGACTATTATTAGAGCTGAATACCCAGATAAAATTGTGGTTACTTTAATTTTTTTAATCTATAGAAATAAAATCTGAAAGAAGCTACCCTTAAAGTCGTTATGTGTTCAGAAATTATTTCCCAGGTTACTTGTGTTTGGTGATACTGCTTGAGTCTCCCTTTGGTCATGAGCAGAGGTTTCTCTGACGCTTGACCATCAGGCTTGCTATTCTCTTCTTCAACTTAAAAGTTTGAGCTGTGGCACCAAGGCTGGAATGGCCTCTAAATTGAGAGATGGTGATTGCTGCTGAGATGCCATAGAGACACATAGTGCTTGTGGTGCCTGCAGTGAGAGATCACAGTAGGCACAACCAAGAAAGTAGGGTCTCACTTAGGCTGACCTATTTCTCCAGCCTTGCAAAGCTGCTTTTCCAAGTTTCTCCTCTTATTATTCCAGATCTAGTCCATATCATTGCTTTCTGAATTCTCTGCCCACTCAATACATATTCTGAAATCTGTCCTGGGTAGCAACAGGTTTATCTTATATTGTTGTGCACAAATCTCAAATTTACTTAAAGCAGGAGCAGTGCATGGTATTAACTTGGGTATTTCTCACACTTAATGTTCTACTACTTTTCTTGCATACATTACTGGATAATGTCCAGATAAAGAAATATGTTATTTTACTCTTGTCATGTGAATGTAATGATAACTCCTAGGAGGAATCTTTAATGAGGGGGTAAATCTACAATAGCGCCTATGTTACAGCTCAGTACTACAAATTCTTGTTCATATAACTAGATTGGAGTATGTGTACCCTGTATAGTATAGAGTCTGATTAGCTGTAAAACATTGATGATGCTTGTGTTTGCAATCATTTGCAGGGCATTTTCCTGTAAGCTATTTATACCATATGTCAGTATGACACTAGATTCCTTACTTCTCTTTCCTCTTCTCAAATACCCATGTTAACTATATTATTTTGCTCTGTTTTGGGAAAATGGGCAAGAACACCACTATGTAAATCATTGTGTGTATGTTTTCACTGTAGTAATATCCAAAGTTGGAATTCTAACTGTGCTGCAAACCTCCAAACTACAGGGAAAATACATGTGTCTCCTCTGAACAACTTCACAGCCTGAGGCTTCAAGCCTAGGAATTTTTTTATACAGATGTTTGTCTTTAAATACTGAAGAGGTTAAAAAATCTGGATGGTTGGGCTTTCAAAGGCCTTTCCGTCTTCTCAGTGCCTATGTCTGTGTGTTCCTATCAGTCTGTCAGAGTCACAACTGTGTCAATATCTGATCATTAAAACAATTTCAGGGAAAGCTCATACCATGGATGTGTCCTGATCCCAGGCTGCCCACTCATCCTTACGCTGGTGCAGACAGCTGTGCAGGAAGGGCTGGATTTTTCCAGACTGCACAATAGCAGTACCTCACTGTCCAGTATGAGTGTTGGCTCATCTCTGACCAGGATGCTACGTGTGTCAAAGTGTCTGAAGAAGAACTCGGAATGTGTTTTCAGCTCGATTTATAGAGAGCAACATCCTTCTTGCTCTTTATATCTTATGGATAAAGGAATGGAGATTTAACCTTTTACAAGGCACAGGGTGTATTTCTCATTTGCTGTTTTAATTTTGCTCTTCTCTCATGCTTCAGGAAGACTGACGCATTTACTGAAGTTAGCAGGCTGGATGTAATGAGCAACCGTTGGCTGACTTGTTTTGAAGTTCCAAGCCAGATATCCTCAGTTTCACACATACACTTCTAATGTAAACGCAGCTGCACTTCTGAGTCCTTGCTTTCATCCAACTCAGAAAAAAAAAGCAAAGAATGAGTGGGTTTAGACTGAGCCCATGGAAATCAAACCCAAAGGAAATGCTGTTAGAAAATCCTTGTCAAAGTGAAACACTGACTGGAGTAACATTCTTGCTAGAGTGACTCTCTGTAATCATCTGAGTTTTTAATTTCTTTTCCTTTTACCCAACTATGTTTTTCCACTGTGTTCTTCCCTCATTGCTGATTAGTCATTCTTCCTTCTTGCCAGGTCACTCCTCTTCCAGTTTGCAGAGTTGCCACCACATTGGTTTCTCAGAAGATAGATTCTGTGAAGTAACTAAAGAACATTCCTTAAATCCAACATGTCTATGTTATAGACCATTATAAAGCCTTACCTTTGAATGATAAAATTTTAGTATTAATTGACTGTGTTAAGGAATCTGTTAAAAGATGTGCTCTCTAGAGCTTCCTGATCAAATGCTTAAAAGTCAGATCAGGTGTGTACCCCTAAAATGTTCATTTCCTTCTGTTTATAAAGATATGTGCTGCATTTTCTACATGGCCCTTAAGAATTACTGGGAGTTTCTTTCTAGAAAATTGTTACAAATTAAAAAAAAAATAAAAATGTGCAATCCACTGCAGTTCTTTGTTTTAATCAGTCACACCAGTGAGTCTCAAAGAGCATAGTAACCTTTAAGGTTTAGATTTGTTGGAGTCTTTTCCAGTACAATTGCCTGCACTTTGCTTGTAGGAAAGATTATTTGAAATGCACTTACAACTGCTATTAAAAAATGTATTGCTATTATCCAAATGACCTTGCCTTATGCATTTTGTTAATCCAAGAAACACAAAAAAGAGTAAGTGCTATGTAAAAAGAGGTGAATTTGACAGATGATACAGATAAAAGAGGACATAACTGTGAGCAAGTACAGAAAAAAAATATGGAGTAGTGTGTAAACCTGCTGTTGTTTTATAAAGCTCAACTTTCTTCAGGCATTTGTCATCAGTTAGTCTGAAATTTATGTTCTGCTACAAGAATGAGGAAAATGAGCTCTTCCAATATTTTCAGCCTGTTGTTTTCAATATTATGTCTTATTGTGAGTTTTTTGGGTTTTTTCTTTTTGCACTCATGCAAGCTTTTTTTAACTGGCTTCCAAGTACAAGGATGGTTACACTTTTTGTGCTTCATTCTGTCTTTTGATAGGTAGAGCTCTTGTCCTTTGTGTATAACAGTTAACTGTATGCTGGTCAGATGAACTTTTTTATTTAGAGGTTATTTATGTATATAAAATGGTCTGTGAAGAGGTCTTTTTGTTTCTAACACATTTAATATACTTCTTTACAATAGTAGTGCTTTCAGATTGTTAGACAAAGAAAAAAAGACAGCTGTTTAGAAGCTGTGATTGGGGTATAAACAGTTCACAAGTATATCTCTTAATGGTCTTTTTAAGCGGTGAAATTCACACCACATGACTTGCAGCATGCTAAAGTGCCACCTAAATCCCTGAGTGGGGGTCACCTAAAACAAGTGTGTAATTCTAAAGTGGTTCTCAGAAATAAAATAGAATTTACAAATTGGAGTTAAATTGGTGAAACAATATAACTGCAGGTATTTGTCTATATGAACCTGTCAGATTTTGTTTGTTTGCATATAAGTCTGGCTTCTGTTTGATTATCTTTCAGTGTTCTCATGAAACAATGAAGTAGTGAGGTGCTACCTCACAGAAGTTCTACAGAAAGAAAAATATATATAAATATGAAAGTGCATAAAAGTGAAGCTTTTTGGAAAGAATAGTATTTTCTGAAAGAATGAATAGAAGTTGCATACATTAATGATAAATTTTTGCTACAGGAGTGACTTTGTGTATATTTTTAGACAGTTATGAATATCAAATCCAAAACGAGAGACAGTACCAACATAATTTGTGTGATAACAAATACAAAACATGTAAAGGGTCAAACATATAGGGTTTTTCTTTCCTTCCTTTTCAGAAATCGTCTTTCAGAGCACAAGGATTACTAGAGATGGGGGGCAGTTGTGTGGAACAGCACAGACTTGGATTCCTGCCCAACCAAGACTTCCTTGGGCCAGGTCATTTGGCCTGAATATCCACTCACAAAATCAGAGATTTGACACCCTCCAGTATTATCATAATGAACCCATATGATTAGATGAACAAGCAGAAACAAAGACACAAAGATACGAGCAACCTGTGTTCCTTTCTGAGGAAACAGAGGCTGACTTCACATGTTAGGGTGTCTGTTAATGAGCTCAGGCTTATGAAGGTGGAGCCTTACATTTCACAGAGTTTATTCACCATCTTCGTTTTTCAGTATTTTTAATGGAAAAGCTATTTCTTCCTGGACAGTTCTGTGAAATCAGGCAGTTTTTATGTTAATATGTTAATCTTGTAAACTGATTTCTGAACTCATTTTAGAAGAGAATATGCATTCAAATACTGAACTTGCAGCCACCAATTTTGATATATATGAATTCTCTGATATTTTATGATAATTTTTAGGTAATAAATAAAAGACTTTGCATTGCAATTGTTTGCCTCAGGTTACTGCACTGAGACCTTTGGCTAGTAAAGAATTGATTAAGTAATTAAATAGCATAAGTAAGAGGCAGTTCACAAAATTCACAGTCCAAGTATTATGTATAATATATAATGTGATCATAAATGGAACATATATGTGTATATGTGATCATAAATGAAACAAACAGAATTCCTTCTTTGCTTTGTTCCTTCCTTTGTTTTTTGCTGGTGCTGCCATTTTCTTAAACTAAAATACAATTTGGAGTAAACCATTGGGTTTAATTCCTTTCCTTGGAGCCTCTTCCTTATCCCCTTATACCCCAACACCAACAAAAGTGGAAAGGGATTTCCTTAAATTCCCAATGTTGAGGTAGGAAAAAGGTGTTCCAGGCATTTATTGCACGTTTGGTTCATTTTTGCTGTTAAAATGGCTTCGTATGGTGGAAGATCCTCCTTTGCTCCTGTCTCCTCCTTCAGCTAAGTCATAATGGGGAAACAGAGCCATGAAGTCACAACCCATATAGTGAAAAAAAAGATCTCATCCATCAAACTGTCACCTTAGTTTTCTGTCCAGGGTCACAGAGGAACAAAGTCAGCCTGTGTCAGGTTGAAATAGCAGTGGTAAGTGCTAGTGTGTGTAAAGCTGGTGGTTTGAAGTCTATTTATTTTGTTTGAAAGGCTCAAACAGCATGCTGCCGAGCAGAGGAACAAGCAGGAGGAAGTCTCCTTATAAATTATTACTGGAAGGCTTACAGCCAACCTTTAAGATGTGAAATTACGCCATCTGCTTTTCTAGCTCTCTCATTTACTTTGTGGCAGCTCTCTGTTTCTGAGTTTCAGCATCTCACAGAGAGGTAAAACTTGCATTAAAAACTAATATGGAAATGGCATTTCTTTAACAAAGGTTTAACATTTTATCAAAAAACAGAATTTGCAGCGAATGTTATCTCAAAATCTGTGGCATGCTTTCAAGACAAATTATACGAAAAAAAATGCTGTTTCTTTGCATAAACTGGGAATGTAGATAGATTCTTGGGGGGGGCTATTATTGAGAAAAATGCAATTGCTTGTTCTGATTTTAGCCATCAAAAGCATTTCAGAGAGGCACCAATGTTTTTGGGTTTTTTTTTAATATTGCTTTTAATTTGGTGACAATGTTATTGATTTCATGTCAGTGGGGCTCTTTTTTCTTATACTCTTTATTATTGATTTTCAGGGGAGAACATCTTTGTTGTTTTGCTGTTTGAAGCATTTAGGGCTTATTTACGTGTTCTTTGTTAAAAAGAAAAATCTTAGGTCCAACACAGCTTTAGGAAATCGCGTAGCTCTTTTAAAAAGAACAAAAAAATAAAGGCTAACTACTCCAGTGCAGGCTGAGATGCACACAGGAAACTCTTGCAAGTACCCAGGGGTGTGCTTGTTTCAGAAATTAGCAGCTGAGAGGGTGATGAATGGAGATGTGCACTTTTCCATGGCTTGTCCTGATGCGCTGTCTGTGTACAGGGCGTACAGGCAGCCTCAGTGCCCAGTGAGCTTGTTTGGATGCCCTCCCCGAGGATGGCTGGGGGGGATGGACTGAAGTGGCAGACGCATCTCTTCCCCCACCCCCTGGGAGAATCGCTTCTGCTGAAGTCATTTGGTGTGCGCTGCTTTTTCCTGTGCGAGGATTAGGGAGCAGGAGAATGGCTTTGTGAGGAGGCTCGAAGAGAGGGAGCTGAAGAGAGGCTGAACAGAGGGGCCGAAAGACTTTAGCCTTTCATAGTTCTTTCAGTCAATTCATTCTGGGAGACCAATTGCATGTGATACAGCAGCTGGGGTTTTTGTTTTCCTTTCAGCTATATACTGTAGGAGAAGCTGGTAAGGTTATTTTTTTTTTTTTTCCTTGTTCTACTGTTCCACGATGCTATTGTAATTGCTTTATTGAAGTGACTGTTTGGTGAGGAAAGGAAGTTGGTTAATGATGCTGAGGGTCCCCTGCGTTGTCTCTGTTTTGTGCAGCCGCATAGTTTGGGGAAAAGCACTGTTTACAGTAGAGGGGATGTTTTCCAATTGAACAACTTTGCTATTATTTTTTCAAAGTTGTTTCAGCCTTTCTTTCAGCAAAGCTAGGAAAATAAGCAAATAAATGGACTTGGCTGTTTAGAAATGGGTAAATTTATAGAGGCTGCAATTTGTTGAAAGAGCTGTTCTGCCTAAGTCCCAGTTTCAGATGTTCTTCCTTTGATGTTATCAGATTTGTTACTCTGCTGGATCAACTCCAAATCTGGGTTTTATGTGAGAACCTTCCCTCAAAAATCTTTTTTTTTTTTTTTTTTTTTTTTTTTTTATGTTTTCAGCAGGGACAAGATAAGTCACTTGAATTGATAGCCAGAGAAAACAAAACAAAAATGTATCTGTGGAAGGTGAAAATATTTGGGGAAAAGAAAAATCCTACGGGAACTCTGGAATTAAAAAATAAATGAAGGAGCATTAATTCTTGGCACTATTTTTTAGCAGAACACTCCTGATCAGTGTAATAGGAAGCACGTGTTTAGGCAGAGAAAATTCAAGATGCACAGGTGCATATCCTGTCTAACTGCACCCTTTCAAAGAAAGAGTTGTCATATTTATCCTCTTTGAGATTTTTTTTGAGAAAAAAAAAAAAGGGGAGGGGTGGAGGAGGGGGAACCAGAAGATCCTGGCTATCCTGTATCTTTCCTCTCTTCTTGTTATTTCTAGAATAGTAAGTTGTTTGTCAGAGTCTTTTATTTCCTTTCATATTATCGTGGGAAACTTTAGCTTGAATTGGTTGGACATACATGAGCGCAGCTTGGGGTATACCATGTCTTTTCCACAGGCAGGCTACGAAAATCCTGCCTGTGACTCACATGAATTGTAAAGACCATAATTGCCAACAAAAGTTTCTTTTGTGGCCATTCAAAAATTGCAAACAAGGTAAAGTGGAATGATTGACAACAGTTACACTACTGATTGACAGAGAACCAAAAACTCGGTCTGTGACTTAGTATGTTAGTTTTTCAGGAAGCGTTGACCTTTTTCACTATTATTCTGTTCTTTCTGGTGGACTATTCCCAACTCCCCTATTGAGGCTAGAATGTCTATCTAAAATGTGTCTTTATAATTACTGCCTATAGTCTGTATGTCTCATTACAATGATATGCTTATTTGTTGACATTGAAACAAAATTGAGAGATGCATTGCAATCAGACCTCCGCGAAAGAATGTGTATCTCTTGAATGCCTCACATGCTTAGCTATTGATTTCAGCTACAGATTTCACTCTTATGCAGTAATGAAGTGCCACATCCAAATCCTGCGAATTTATGCTCACAGTTCTAGCTCTTAACAATGGAAGGCCCAAGGATATCAATGTGGTTACTCATGTGAGTAAAGATTTGGAGACTCATTTCCTATTCATGAATGAAATGGTTTAGGAAGTGCGCAGTTACTATGGTTCTCTTTTGGCTTAAAAACAAAAATTTCCATTAAAACAATCACTAATGAGATTTGGTAGCGGGGCCCAAGAATAGACAGATTCACTGGTTTAGTATCAGAATGTGGTACAATTCTTAAGAATGTGGCCAACTCTTGACAGCAGTATTTCAAAAAGAATTATAGAAATGCTCTCTCTCTTCTGTTATTAACAGGTTTAGAAACACAGAAAACATAATTCATCTCCTTGTGCTGCACCACTAGATACGGCCATGACCCATGAAATACCACCACAACCATGAGTTACTCCTCCCTTTGAGAATAGAAGTTAATTTAGTGTGGTCTTTATCACATACTCCCACATACTTCCAGTAATAACTGTCAGTTCTAACAAATGACAGCAAACTGATATTTCAGGTTAGGTTTCTCCCGGTTTTCTGTAGACAAAGGTACAGTATCTCTGTATCACTCTATCATAAGCTTTTATTGCTTTCACATCCTTGGCATCATTGCCAGCAAAAGAGGCAGGATGTATTCCCTGATTACTGATGCACCAGTTAAGGCTCCTTAGTTCTCTAGTGGAGAAATTACTTTTGTTCAGTGTTTCTAAACATGTTAATGTGCAACATAAATACATTAACAGCATCTTTTAGTTTACAGAGATAATGAGATGTATTTGCTGCTAATTCTTTCCTAGTTTTCATTAACTCTAAATTTCTAGATGTGATTTTGAAGAGAAAATGAGCATCTAACTTTAAAGAACTCACAACTGAAATTATATCTACGTATGTGGATGGTAAAGGAACTACACTAAACTTTTGTACAAGAGAACCCTAAAATTAAGTGCCTGCAACAGAGAGTGGCTACTTTTTTATAAAGCAGAAATACTTTTATATGGCCATTATTGTTGGTAAAAGGGCCTCTAATTGTAAATGAAGTATCACCACCAATATCTCATTCCCACATAAAGAAGTAAATCTTGGTTAGAAATGTCTTTAATTAAGTTAAAGCTGAACAAAATGAATTCCAAAGGTGGAGGGAAACACATATAAATAAAATTAACATCCATTTACTCATAAAATTAGAGTAATCTAAACATATTCCAGCAGTCATTAGCTACCAGCTATTTGTCACAACTAGAAGGTTTAGGCAGACGAAAACTGTAATATTACTGCTCGAAACACATACACAATTCTTTAAAAGAAATTGCAAGGTTGGAGCTGCCATACTGGTGCTGTGCTGCTATTTGGTGAATTATTTGCAAGCTTTTTCACATTTCTTAGTCCAGATGTCACGTAAAGGCCACATAGCAAAGAAAAATTTTGCTCTCTATGCTACATACATACATCCTTATATACGCATGTATAAGCATGAGTGGCAATTTATTAAAAGACAGTTGGCACACTGCAGATTATTTTCAAGCTGGTTTTGTTAGTAGTTTTTACTTGTACTCTTGCTTGCATCACTCTGAGTTGTTGTTTGGAGAGACCTGTAAGTTGCATGCTAACATCATGTATCTTCTATGGTAACTAAACACTTTCTATGTTCATTGTTACAGAGAATCCACAAAGTCTGTGCAAAGTTTATGGCTACCCATCTTCCTAGAAATAACTAAGTGAAGTGAATGTCACTGTAAGTCAGGCTAAACACAGTGTAAAAGAGTTCTACTACTTTTCTGCTTAACTGTGAGAAAACATATCTGGGCTGTCGTGGGAAGCTGCCATTTTGCCAGTCTGGTGGAACAGGATAGAAATTAGAGAATACTTAGCTGCCTGACAAAACAAGAGGCTTTGACTGTTGCTTCAATATCATAATTTTTTTAATTGTTGTGAAAGTAGTAAGATATTAACTGATTTTTATTCTTGAAGTCGTAGAATATAGAACAGGCTAAGTACTTTCATCATCTATTTAAATGGTACTTATAGTTTCTAGATACATCTGTGTAACTTTCAAAACTTTTTAATGAAATTCTCCACAATTGATGATGCATCTGTTATACACATTCTCCAGCACCTTAGAAGCAGTGTGTTCCACAGCCTGGGGTTTGCTTATTTTTTTATATCGAATGTAAACAGACAGAAATGGGACTGCTAAGTCAGAGGTTGTCCGCAGGATGGTTTGTGTGCAAAGACTGTGGAGCATTTTAATGATATATAGCTGAGGTTTGCATAGTCCACAAGGATCCCACTATCTTCTCAAAGCGTGTTTCAATGATGTATGGCCATATCCCTTCATCTTTGAAAAGCTGTAACAAGGTGTCCTTTCTGGTTGGATGTAGTAGGTATCTTTCACCTTTGAAACCTCAGATTTTTGAAAAGTAGTATCCATTTCCAGAATAAACTTTCAGATTTTAAGAGGTTGACTTGTGTTCCATTTTAAGTTAAACTTCAGCCCATGTGGTACGGCAGAGTGGGCAGGATGCTGTCTGTCAAGGTCTCATAGTTCATGCAGAATGAAATTACTGAGATTTGTGGTCTTACGTAATTAAAACTGACTGAAATGTTAATGGGCTGTTGGCTGACACTTTGGGAAAGACCACCAGTGATTTCTTAAAGGGAAAGAACTATCAGCTTCCAACCATACCTGAGTCTGTCCAAGCCTGGTACATTATTAGCCGGCATCTGTGGAAATTTGTAAAAGCTGTTGAAGTTTTCTGGATTACGTACAGACAGAAAAAAGATGGGTTACTTTTACTTCCATGGATGGGAGTATCATAGTTCAGTGCTAAATAAAGGAAGGTAAGAGTCAACCTATCAGTCAGAACTCATCTATGTTACAAAAATGTGTGAAGTTTTTTTCAGGCACTGGTCATAGAATCATAGAATAGTTAGGGTTGGAAAGGACCTTAAGATCATCTAGTTCCAACCCCCCTGCCATGGGCAGGGACACCCCACACTAAACCATGTCACCCAAGGCCTCATCCAACCTGGCCTTGAACACCGCCTTGGTCCTTCTTATCCAGTGCAACCAGCTGTAGAACTGGTGTAAACTGGGACTTCAAGACTCCAAGGGCTTTCAGAGCTTTCAGAGCCTTCTCAGGTGGCAGATGAAGGAAAAAAGAATTTTGACTGGTTCTGTACTTCTCCCTAAGTAGTCCCAGTAGGTGTGTTGGTGAGGATGGGGCTTTTGCTAGGACCTACATCACAGCTTAAACTTCTGTGTTTTCCTGTTGAGCTTAACTAGGGCAGATTTAGGCAATTACTGATTGCTTTTTGTGACCTGTTTTCATCTAGGTTGTGGAAGAGTTGAATTGACCTTGTTGATACTAGCCTAGTGTCCTAGAGTGAGACATCACTTTTCCTTTGGAAGTTCTGTCAAAGACAGCTTTGCTACCTGCAGTTTCAAGGCCAAATGTTAGACTTTGTGCTGAGTGCTATTCCCTTTTATAAGACTGTTTCTATACTCCACAGCTTTTTGCAATCTAGGTAAATAAATTGCCTAGAAAGGTGATTTTAAAATGTTAGTAGATGCTGGAAGAATGATATAGAGAAAGCTGGGAGCATGTACAATACAACATGGGTGGGATTCGGTTCCATATAAAGACTCTAAAACTTGGACATGTGTAAGTGTTTACATGTGATTCAGCTTGAATGATAGCTGGCACCTATGGATCAATTTGGCTAAATCAATTAGATGCCTCACACAGGCATCTAACACCTTACAGATGCATTAAGGTAACTTAGACATCCACATGGGAGACTGAGAAGGGACAAAGGACATGTGGACACATTGTAGAGAAGTGGCTCTGCCAGGGCATCTGAAATGCTGCTAGGCACCTATGTATAGGCCCTGAAGAGGGAGACCAGCTTAGCTGCCAGGCTCAGTAGCTTTTCTCATTCCACTGCTCACATTGACTAGATCATTACTGGCTACAGTGCCATCTTTCACAGTTAGCTTGTGTACACACTGCTACCCAGAATTTGAATCACTGTTGATTTTTTACATTTTATTACATCACTTCTCTTGTAGGAAAAGAGCTGAGTTATTTATGGAACAAGACTAAAGTGTTTCTGTTCATTATGGCAATAAGAGGAAGAAGGAAAGCAGAAAAGAAAGGGAGAATCGTATATATTGTGTCTTCTCGAGGCATCTACTTCGAATGTGTAAGGTAGAACACTGTGCCGCTTCATAAATGAAAGAGAGCTAGACCTTAACTGAATTATTCAAATTCTGTATAAATACCTTGCCAAGAGGAGACAGAGTCTCCTTGAACTGGATTCATGTGGCCTTGGTAAGATGCTGAGGTGGTAACCTCTAGAATAGTCAATAGGAAACATCAGGCGTGCTCATTATATCTTAGGTCATCTGAATATGACATACTTTTCTAAGGTTATTCTAAGTTCTATTAATATGTGTTCAGACTGAAAGAGATTATACTTAACAATTTTTTTTCAAGATATCTGCTATTCTATTTGTCTAATTTTGCCTAAATGTTGTATGTTTTGAACCTACCTCTCAATCAACTGCTTAGGACCATTGCTTCTCAGAAAATAATGTGAGGGAAGAAATGCCTTCCTTTTGTTATGCACCGCTCACAGGAAGTCCTTTTGCTCAGATATCTTTAAACTTCCACATGGTTTATGCATGTCTATATTGTTTGTCTAATGTATTCATGTGTGTTTCAAAATGTATATATATGCATTCCACCTCACAGTTCTCTCATGCGTTCCAGAAAATAATTTGCCCAACTGAACAGTATAAATTACAAGTCCAGTTATTGTTTGTTTTGAGGTCCATAATTAGAGTTCAGATGGTCAGGCAATTGCAGAAGAGAGCTTACCAATTTACATGTTAATCAAACATAGTCCGATGGACCATGATTAATGTAGGCTCAGTCAACATCTTAATCAGTCAGAAGCACATCATGAGGCATTGGTGCCTGTCTTCCCACCCCTGAGATTTTTTTCCAAGAAAGTACAGGTTCTTCAGTAGCTGTTTTCCACAGCACTGTTAAAGTGAAGACCTTAATAATTGCTCTAATGAGGGAAGTTAGTTAAAAATTGTTTAGCCTTGTGTAGGACACCTGAGGTAACACCACAGCTTCATTAGAGGGCAGAAGCTGGCCAATTTGTAACCTGTATCAGGTATGATATTAAATAACAGACTTGTGCCAAAATCACATTGAGCACAGAATCAGTTTTTTAACAACTGTGGATGGTTTTATCTGATTGATTAGTTCCACATGTATACAGCCCCAGGAATCTCTCCACAGGAGCCCACATGGATTCAGGATAAGTACAATTTAAGTATGCCTTTATAGTTGAGTAACCTGCTGGGTAGGACTTTACCTCTCTGAGCTGTGTCTCCTCAGATATTTTAGTTAAAGGGCTACTAGTTTGCAGCTGATTTATTTTACAAGTAAAAATTAACTTTGTCTATACAGATATATTTTAAAATTCCATGAATGCTATCAAATATTGTTTTCAAAAGCTAGCCTGTCTGAGGCCTAACTCCCAATGGACTAGATGTTTACTATTTTTCCCCATTTGATTCCTTGCTGTACACCTTTCACTGCTGCAAAATATACACAGTGATATGTAGATTGGAAGGTTCAGTGTATATTTTTCAAAGAAAAATTTTGTTGTGAAATGCTTGGGTTTAGTGGGAAGAAGTTCTTTTGATGATGAAACCAGAAACTCTACCTCTCTAGTATTATATGTTGCCACTATCACAGGAGTGCAGAATAAAATTGCAAATAGCATTTACACTGTGTGCAATTTCTGTCCTTACTTTCATGACAGCTGTTTTAAGAGCTGCTGGTGGTGACAAGAACTAAAACATCTGTTGTGGGGTTTGGAATTGACAGCTAAGCAGAACAGGGAGCAAGTTATTACCTTATATTTTCTATTATCTTCAGGCATAACATTGTGATTTTCAACTTGGTTTCTGAGGCAAGGTAAGAACTGTGGTTGGAATCAGAACTAGTCACTGCATGAGTGTTGGATGCTTACTCTGGCCTTAACCAGGGGACTGGTATCACAGCCTCCCATACAGGAAGTCTTCCCCCATTACAGAAATAAAGGAAAGATTCCCTGAGATCAAAACCACTTACAAATTACAGATATCTCTTGCCAAAACAGAGAGAATTTGTTAGTGGAAAGACATGGGAAGCTTTTTTGCTCTATTTGCTTGCCAATGCCTTGTTATTTCCTACATCGTCGGTAAAGGCATCATTTGGGGGTGTTGGTCGATGAGAAAATGAACATGAGCCAGCAGTGTGCGCTCACAGCCCAGAAAGCCAACCGTACCCTGGGCTGCATCAAGAGGAGCGTGACCAGCAGGTCGAAGGAGGTGATCCTGCCCCTCTACTCTGCTCTCGTGAGACCTCACTTGGAGTATTGTGTACAGTTCTGGTGTCCTCAACATAAAAAGGACATGGAACTGTTGGAACAAGCCCAGAGGAGGGCCACGAGGATGACCAGGAGACTGGAGCACCTCCCGTATGGAGACAGGCTGAGAAAGTTGGGACTGTTGAGCCTGGAGAAGAGAAGGCTGCGTGGAGACCTCATAGCAGCCTTCCAGTATCTGAAGGGGGCCTATAGGGATGCTGGGGATGGACTCTTCATTAGGGACTGTAGTGATAGGACAAGGGGTAATGGGTTCAAACTTAAACAGGGGAAGTTTAGATTGGATATAAGGAGGAAGTTCTTTACTGTTAGGGTGGTGAGGCACTGGAATGGGTTGCCCAGGGAAGTTGTGAATGCTCCATCCCTGGTGGTGTTCAAGGCCAGGTTGGATGAGGCCTTGGGTGACATGGTTTAGTGTGAGGTGTCCCTGCCCATGGCAAGGGGTTTGGAACTAGATGATCTTAAGGTCCTTTCCAACCCTAACTATTCTATGATTCTATGATTATGCTCAATCCACCCTTGTAGGGTTTTGTGTCACTCTGGCCTCTTATTTAAAGGATTATTTTCTTGGTATTAAATGTTCAGTTAACTTCATGCTTCTGTTTGTAGTATAAATCATCCTGCTCCCTTCTGCTCAGGTCACTAAACAAAAGAAGTACCCTGTATGTAATTATAAAAACAGTTTTGTTAAATTTCTGAATACACTGTGAGTTTCAAATGAATGGTAAGAATGTGTTGAATCCTTTTGTGAAAAGCTAACCTTTAAGGTTATTTAAGGGCTAAGTTATCATCATATAATAAGAATTTCTTGCCTTGAAATATGGAGTGTTAGAAATTGTTTTGACATATAGTACTTGAAATATCTCAGGCTAAAAAAGATCAGTTTTAGTCTTCATGAAGCTGAACATTCACACAAATACAACAGTTATCTCCGGTTACCATATTGCATTAATGTAGATGGTACCAATATTTCTTAACCTAGGTACAAAGAAATTGATGGGTACAGCCTTTATTAGCCTAAACACATATGGATAGAGCTGCCACTGAAGTTGCTGCTGTCTACAGATGTCATGTGGTAGCTGAAAACTGCCGTTAGGTTGAGTAACATGAATATGCCTAGGAGAACTTTATAATTGCTAAAACCCAGAAAGCAGCTTATAAATAACACCTTTAAATGTTGATTCTTGAGGTGGTTTTGGTATTTGAAGTTTGGATATTCTATGGAGTTTTTTTCCCTCTAGGGAAGGAACCATTTCCAACAACAGGTTATAACTTCATCCTTGCCTACTCTGGGATGTCATCGGAGATAATGTGCTTGGTCTCTATTCCACCTTTTGATAGATCCTTATTTCTAATATGCTTTATCTTACCCCTTGCTATCTTTGCGTCTGATATCCATCATGGGTAACTAGTTAAAAATGGTGATTTATCTCTATTAACCTCCATGAATCAAAATGCTAGCAGTTTCATAGTTAATTCTAAAGGGTAAGTCTTTTCATCCTTGCCTCCTAGAGGCTTGAGTACTTCTTTGTTATAGCAGAAGCTCACATACTTAGATTTAACCCCTAACTACAACATTAAAACTGAGATAAATCTCTTCTTTAGTGACATAAATTTGGTGTCATTATAATGTTGAAGTCTAAAGAGCTATCTTGACATTTAAAGAATGTAAAATGCCATACCTACACAAATAGAGTGTTAAAGTTCTTTAAACAGAAGAAACATCCAAAATACTTAATCACTGTTTGAAATTCAGAGTTAACAGCAAAAAATGCTTACTAACTATAACCTGCTTTTCTCTGGAAAGAGCTATTTGCAGCACCCATTTTCGCTGGTTCTAAAACTTTATTTTTCTAACTTTTTTTTGTCTTTTTTGTTGTCATTCTTAGATTAAATACTGAATTCCTGTGAATGCAATCAGTAAGCAAAGTGAAATATTAAAAAATGCTGAAGTGGTATAAGCAGCATTTTATTAAGGTCTTTGTTTGCAGGACTTGAGTGAACACCTGTTTTCTACAGTACTATGATTTTCCATTTAAGTGCTTACAATGTACTTTCAATAAGCAAAAGATCTGAAAAATATCTTGTATTATATACAGAACTCATTGTGTTGATGTATCCCTGTAATCAATCATCCTACCAGAAGTATCCGAGTAATAATACTGTAATTATCTTGCATTTACACAGTGTTTTTCAATTTAAGAAAATCTGTATGAAGTGTTCCAATGCTACAGAAAGGAAAACAAAGACAGAGGTTTAGCATTTTGATCATGATTCTGGTATTTCTGAGCCAAGCATGTCTTTAGTGTTCATGATCAGAGCACGGAACATCTTCACAGATGATCCTGTCTCCCATGTGAAAAGAGGTTCTCCCAGACTCAGTCACAGGGTGACATATTAGGGGAGCAGGTGGGGATTTACTGAAAAGAAGACACGGCTATTTGAACACTATTGTAGTCATTAACAATGCAGCCATTAAGCTGAACATATGCAGAAAGCAAATATTTATGTGGCTGGTAATCTAGGCAGAAAAAGTGGAAAATTGGACAAAAATGTCTATGCTTTGATTTTGGTTTAGGTAGGTGCCTGACTCGTTCTGTTATGCTGTTTCTGTGCTGTCATCTTTCTAATAGAGCTGTAGGCATGGAGATGCTAGATCTAATTGAGAAAGGTAAAAGTAAAAAAAAAAAAATAAATCAGTTAGTTGAGGAAAAGCAGGCCAAGAAAATCAACCATCTGCAGCCAATACTGTTCAGTGTGAAAAATGTAGTGTTAATTCTCCCTATTTTTTTCTGTAGGAGATCATTAGAGGGCTTTATGCTGTTTCCAGATCAGTACAAAAGACATTATATATCTTGATGTATCTCTATGAATTTAAAAGATATGATCTCCGTAGGGGATTCTACTGTTGGTTTTACATCGTTAATGTTTCCCTTCATTTATTTTTGGAGAATACTTGCGCTGTCTTTTAAAGTGGGAATTGCCTGGGGTGACAAATTGAATCTTGAATCTTTGCACCTGATACCATGAGAGCCTATAAATTAGTTATGGGCTAGGAAGATACAATCCCGAATGTTTCTATTTCTCATAGAAAAACTGACCCTTGGGATCACTAACCACAGAATAAAAAACCTGGCCTTGTTAACAAGAAAACAATTAATTATTTACACACAAATGGGTATTTGCCATTAGCATCTTTAGACTTAGAAGTCCTTGTTCTGCTAAATTTACTTCTGTCCTCGAGACTGTAGATGTTAAAAAATGACATTGCCAGCCTCCTTTAATACCAGGAAATATGTTCAATAAAAACTGTGAGTTAAAGCAGGGCTATATGTGTCCATTGTTTTTGGTCTTTCAAAGGACTAAAGGTTAAGCTATCTTATTTCAAAGCCACAATACTGTAGAATCACTAGTAGTAATTGTACTATCACCCATATGGTGGTGGTTTATTATTCTAGCACAATAGTGGTCAGGATGAAGCAAATAAATTATTGAGTGCTGTGGGTGATTTCATTTATGAATGTATGTATGTATGTCATTGTTAGAGCAAACAGTAGAGAAAAACCTTGCATCCTAATATGACTCCCATGAGGAAATCTTAATGCCATTCAGCCAGGTGGAGCTTCTATGTGTTTTGGGTTTTTTTTTTTTTCCTTTCACTGCCATCCGCCAATCCATCATAATGCTTTGAGCACTTTTCATCCATGAAAACCCCTTGCTATAGCAATATATAAGCTTTGTAAATAAAGCCTGGCACCCCTAAGGGGAAACAATATAGACTTCTAGGAATTCTCATATATTTAATCTGTTTTAAGGCCTGAAAAGTATATTTCTGTAATAAAATATTTTAAGACCGTTTTGTCCTGGGAAATTTCTTTTCCATGGCAGGTGACCTGCATGACTGCTACGGATATGAACATTTAGGGGTTTCAAATGGATATAGTATGATTCAAGCATTTTTTTAAAGATTATTCCAAGGCTAAAACACCTCCTCCCGCCCCCAATATTTGAGCAGTTTGAAAGTTTCAAGGCCCATGTTATCTTTGCAGATACATGCAGAAAGCTCCCAACGGCTACATCCAAAGCTGCATGTGTGTATCCAGGGGCAGCATTTTGGTTCTGGAAATTAACTAGGATATGAGAGAATAGAAATTGGGCCCCTTTCATAGTTGTTACAGCTCAAAGCACCTTGCAAGGAAATAAATGAGATACTACTAGCACAGGAAACATGTAGGAAGGCTGAGAAGACATTAGGTGCTTCATGGAAAATTCCACTGTTTCAAAGAGCAGGGCTTGATTTATTAAGAAAAGCAATAGTGGACAAGAATACTGATCTTATTGGGTTTTCCTGCCTCTTCCTCCCTCTGTCTGTACACCCACATAAGATGCTACTGAGTTTTTAACCCCCTATCTGTAAACTACTTACTTTTTCTTTGCCCTTGGCCTTATCTTCTGAGCATCCAGCAACACCTGGGTGTTAGGTTTGAAAACCAAAATGCCTTCTCAGCTTCAGCCCTACAGTTTCAAATTCTTTGGTCTAGTTGTGTTGATATCACATGCACAGCTATGTAGAAGGATGTGTATTGGCGTTTGGAGAAAAGACACTCCTGAGCAGCTAAGGAAGGTAGGCAGAGTTTTCCAGTAGCTTTCTTTGGCAAGTTGTGTTACTAAAGCAGAGACATCTAAGCCAGCTCTGTCTCTGCTCACTCAGGACTTGGGGGTTTGTGGTGCAGCAGTGCACCTGAGCTGAAAAATCATGTGGGAGCTGAAATTCAGAAGCAATATTGTCACATTAAGCTTGAGAAAAGCATGGGCTAGTGAGAGCTTTCAAGATAATTGGACTTCTTTTATGTAGCTTCTTGCCATGATCTTCACTGTGCTACCTGAATTCAAGTCCCTAGTAGCTACATGTATAAAGTTTCATGGTGCAATAAAGACCTGCCATACAGACACAATCATATTGGGGATGCTGAGCCAGCAGGTTCTGCTATAAACCTTATTGCAAGATTTGGAATAGCTGGGATGAATGCAAGAGTTGACAAGCCACTCAAGCTCAGTGTTAAGTTTCGAAGAGGAAAGAGGCAGTCAGTGCCTGGATACAACACATTTAGTCTTCTGTCCCTGACACCACCAACTGAATGTTTTTTAGAATGTGCAACTTCTCATTATCTGTTTCTGATGCAACATGAGAATCGCATGTGCCTGTAGTTTCCCTTCTAAATCGCTCTGTGAGTAAGCACTCTTGCGGTGACTGCATAGTTCTCACTGCTTGGAACAGTCTGACTTCATATTACTGACATCAGGGTTAGATTTATCTGATATTTCCTTAATTGTTTAATTTCTTAAAACAATTAGTAGGATGTTTCTGGAATGATATGCTCAGTATTTTCACTATAAAAATGAGCAGCAACATGTATATCTGTCTGCTGCTGTGTTTGAAGTGGTCGAATTTGGTCTTGGGCAGCTCCAGGAACTCGTTGCTTTTGTTTTCTGAGTGGAATAATTTGGATGCAATCACAGATTTTCTTGCTGATTATTCTCTGCATTCTTATTCTCGTTAGAATAAGCAGGATTACGGGAGGTGCTCTTAAAGATGACTGTAATAATTATAATAACAATAAGGTATTATATATAAGGTATTATATACCTACAACCATCCATACACACATGCATGTTCTACATTTACACTTTTTATATCTGATTTTTTTAACAGCTCCACAGTAATTGCCTAGTTGCACTGCCTTTTTAGATATACATTTCTGTTAGATGTCTTTTCTGCTGTTGCCCTTTACAGGTGGAGGTGAGGGCTATGAATACTGCTGGTATAGGACCCAGGGTTTTAATCTTGTAGTGACTGGGACCCATTTTACCTCATTAATTCATTCAAGGCTCCCTATTACTCTGTAACTTTGCACTTTGGTGTTGAAGTCGTAGATGAAGAAAAAATAATGTGAGGAAGTATGATAAAAAGCCTGGAGTTTTTGAAACTATAGTGTTTTAGGAAAAGTTAAGGGAACATTTGCCTCACTTTTCAGATCATGTCAGCTGAGTCATAGGCAAAAGTCTCTCATCAAGGATGAAGTGGAGCAGGGTCAGGGTGCTCCTCCATGAGGAAGTGCCAGGAGAGAAAGAAAAGCTGGAGAGGAGAGCCAAGGCAATACCTCTGGGAAAAGGGACTTATGGTTGCTGCAGCTGCTGAGGGAAGGGACATGGAGGGCCGAGATGTGGGAGCCTGCTGGAAAGGAGCAGCTTCCTCTGGGGAACAGGCTCCTCTTCCTGCCTCTAGCCAGTACCCACTGCCTCTTGGCAAAGCAGGCAGCAAGGCTGCTGCCACTTTCCTGCCTCTAGTAGTTGGCTGCTTCCCTTGCCTGCACCTAGAGCTGGCTGGAGTGGCTCGTGTGGTCTGTGCAGTACTGGTGAAAAAGGGAAAAACAGAACCCCCAGAACTGTAACACAATGTATACACATACAGTTAGGCAGTAGCATTTGCCAGTGTTTGGCTGCAGGGTAAATTAGGAGGATAGGTCATGAATGCCTTAATTAAAATGCTGGTAATTTGTGAGTTGTCTTCAGAAACAAAGACTTTTATAGTTCTGAGGCTGCAAAGCCAGAGCTAAAGCTGATGAATGACATGGAGTCAGAAGGCTGTTTAAAGCAGCAGGTATTTAACCTGAAAGATAGTGTGTTTTACACAACCTTTTCTCCATCTGATCAGCAGAGGGAGGGAGCCTGCCTGTAGCTGCAGCAGGATGCATTTTCTCTTTCATGAGTTCCTGGGCTAGGCTGGCGTGAGCACGAGGAGCATGTCTTTTTCTTACCTGCACAAGATGGATAGCTTTCAAAATGCATTAACCTCTTACCAGGCTCCATCTCTTTCACAATCATAATATTTTAGCTTAAAAATCATAACATGTTAAAGACAATTCTGCATTCTTTTTCTCTAGCCTCTGGCTTTCAAATCGTGGGGTTATATTCGGGTCAGATTGTCAGCTCTCTCTCAGTAACAGTCTAAAGGCTAAATCCCTTTTAAGAAAGAAAATAAATCTTCAGTTCTCGTATAATGACTTGGTATCTGGGCTGAGGCTTCATAGAAAAGATCAAATAGCCTGAGCCTTGTGACAGAGCTGTAGAAAATGGCAACTCCTCATTATCCCATAGAGTAATGTCTCAGTTATGGTAGTCTTTGAACATTCCCCAAGACAGATGACTGAGAATACAGTCCCTATGGCAGAAGCTGGTACCATTTCTATCCTGCGTGTATTACTGATTGTTACTTGTGCTCCAAACTCTTACATTGTCGTAGCTACTCAATCAAGTGTTCCATGGAGCTAAATTGGATGCTTGTGACATGTAAAGTTGTAAAGAGATGTGGGATACTGTGCAAAAGTTAATGGCTCATCAGCACAGATGGGACTAAAAGTGGTTATGCTTGACATTAAACCCCTAGAAAGTTTGGGAAGAGCAGAGGTGGAGGGGCTGTACAGATGATCTTTTCTTGAAAAGAGAGCAGGATCCTTATCCCGTTCAGACCCAGCCATGAGCTCATATCAGCCTGCGTGCTCTTCTCCAACAGCTGCAGCTGTGTTACAGTAGCCTCTGTGCCTGTGCTAATTGGGTAGGAGCATTTCCATGTGCTCTTTTAATTCAGAGACCATATACTCCTCCTCACAGCCTCCAGTGTATCCTTGTTCCCTTGAAAGGGATTCAAATATTAAAGCCCATTTAGTTTAATTATCACTAAAAGTCTAGGAGGAACCAAAATCTTACAGCCATTTCAAGCTGTTCCAAGATAAGCATGTACAAATCACAGAAGTGCAGTCACTTATGGGAAATTCAGAACCCAGCAGAAAGCAGTAATATGAACTGAAGAGAGTGATCATAAAACTTACATGAATATGGTTTCTTAGTGAGAACCTGCATAGGAAGAGCTTGCAGCCACAAGCTGCAGTGTGTTTGCATGCCAAAAGTACCACTGGCTTTTCCAGGCTTTCACAAATAGGTAGATTGCTACTGGGACAATGTTGTGCTTTATCCTGAAAATCGTTAAATCCCCCTAATTTCAAATGAAGTCAAAGGGAAGTACTTGCTTTCAGCCCTTCTACCAACCATGTGCAAAACAAAATTTTATTCAGAGACAGTATTTTTTTGCTGGTAATAGTATAGAAAGAGGCGCAATTGGGAAAGTTATCCCAATTTCTATATAACCCCGCTGTTCCTCTCCTATGCTGCTTCTAACACAGGAATTTCTGATTTTGGGGAAATACTGCATTGATCATGGGCAGTGGATTAGCCAGTGGACATCTACCCTTTGATTTGAATGGAACTTTAAAAAATATGTGTGTGTATATATATATACGCATATTTAATAAGGCTGCGACTACTCTTCCCTTTTCTCCCTCCTTTTTCTAATACAAAGGCTATTGCTTTCATTAAGTTATGCTGTAGTAAAACAGCACCATAACAAAGAGTAAATTGTTCAAGCTACACTGAGGAGCAGTGCAAAGAAAACAGTACTGATGGGTAGCTGTTCTTATGGTGGGGATGAAGAAAGCAGTGTATTTCTTCCTTCTATTATTGGGCTGACTTCAAATCAAAGTTCACAGGAAATCTCAGTTTACAATTTAGCATCGTTCTTTCTTTTCCCATTAGAGTATCTATGATGACATCTGGCAGCCACAGCAGCAGCAGGCAAGCTCCAATATTCTTTTTTTTGTTTAAAGTATTTATACGTTTGTTGAGAAGCAACCACCCAAACAAAACCGAAATACTGCCTTACTTTCAGTTTTGCATATGTGCTACATGCTTCTTAATATTGTCTTTTTTATCAACAAACTGCTTCAGTTTTCTTCTGATGCATAACCACATTACTCTTTCTTTCTGTACAAAGTTTTCCTGTGAAAGTTTAAAGCCTTATGATTCTGCTAGGAAGCCCTCCGTCTTTGTTTCTAATGGCCTTTGTTGGTTGTTTTTTTTTGATCTGTAACTTCATACCACACAGGAAGAAAGGCCATTACTAGCAGATCAGGGAGGTGCTGTAAGATGTCTCTTGGAAAAGGATGTAAAAAAAAAAACATATATCATTTTTTGTGGAGGATTCTGCACCTAGTATTGTGGTTGGAAGAGCTGAATCACTGTTTTTTCACATGGACATGGGACTGTTTGTTAATGCCTGTTGACAAAGTGTATTGATGATGCTTGTCCTTTAGGCTGAGCTCTAGCAAATGCTGATAAATTCCAGACTCTAATCAAACATCTTTCAGAAACATTGTTTGCTAAATAAACATGCTTTCTTCTTCTCTGTTGCATGTAATGGATGTTTTTAACATTGTTTGCCATTCTTTCTACAAAGCATAAGAGATGGCTACTGCTTTGAATGAAATAATTGTATTACCTAACCCTTTCCTTGTGAAAGGAAAGGTTTGAGCTTGATTTTTCAGTCTTACTTCTTGATTTCTGTGAAGTGTCTTCCATTCAACACTAGTACTTTCTATTAATTACTCTTATGACAAAGATAAGAAGAAAGAATTTGGTTAAAAAATCTATTGTTAGTTTTAAATGAAAGAAGAGCTACTTATCTTGGTATTGATTTTCGGTTTGGTCACCCTTTTTGTTTATAAAAAGGCAAAAGGGAAAGCTCAGTACAAAACTCTGTGAAGAAGCATAGAGCTGTTAAGATACACCTGTCAGAGTGATGTAGATCTACGACACTCTCCGAAACAGATCTTGTGAGTGCTCAGAAGCACCCTTTCTCCTTGATCTACCCATAACCCGTTGACACAATTGCTTGAAGGATTTTGTGTTAATATCCTGTGGGTGCTGTCTTTGTGTGTTCTTGGTGACATGCTCAGCCAGTTGGTTGAGTCTGACTGAGATTCTAAACTGCCAGATAAACATATGTGTGTGTAAGGAGCCATGTGCAGTGGAAACTGGCCTCAAAAATAAGTCGGCTTCAAGCTCCCAAGTCCAGCCTTTGTACAGAGAGAGATGTAGCCTTGAGAACAGCTCACTGGTGAGGTTAGTCTGCTCTCTAAAATACATGTTCGTCCTGGTGAGAACCTGAGCACACTATCAAAACAGTTATGCTGGGAGTATTCAAGAGCGTACAGGCAAGATGAATTCTTTCTGCAGCACAACCTCCCCATGTGCATGTGAATGGCAAGAATGAGAACAGAGACTCATCAAATTCAGGATATATTTGATTCTTAAACATTTCAAGAAATTATTTGAAACTATTTGGCCTTTGACACTGACGACATACCATAGATTCTAATAATAGCATGCCTGAACTTTTGTTAGGAAAATAAGCACAACCCTTGGGTAATTTCCACGCTCCTAGGTCAAATCACCACAATATTGTATTAATGCCAGGGCTGATGAAGTAGAGAAATAGCAAAGCCTCAGCAGAATAAAATTTGTTCTCCTTTGAGGGGTCTTTTTTATGAGATTGAAAAGAAGAATATGATGTCAGCTAGCCATTTGTCAACACTATTGCTCTTGGACACGGATAACAGTGGCAGGATGCTCTTCTCATTCCACCTTCTTCACAAGTGTTAATATCTTGGACAAGTCTGCTGATGTTCTCCTGAATTATTATCACAAATGTGGTTTCATCAACTGCCCCTAAAATAAAAGAAGCATGAGCAAGAGGAAAAATTCACTAAGTTAAGAAAGAGGAAAAATTCACTAAGTTAAGATAAAGGAATTCTTGTAAGGAAATAATAGATGAGCTTGGAGAGGAAGCTCAGTCTGAAGGTTAAGTTATATTGCTTTTTTCTTTTTTTTTTTTGCAAAATGAATAAAATTTATCTCCAAAAAGAGTTCAAGCTTGGATATTAATTCTAGATCTGCGTGTTTTCTGAGCATAGAGGTAAGGACTCACCTGTTCACACCCACAAATAGTATGAAACTTATTATTCACAAAGAGGGAAATCGTGGGATTTATGCCAGAATTCCCTAATATTTACTATCCCCATGTCTAGGAAGAAATAAGGAACAGAAACCTGTAAGTGCCTACAGGGATAAAAGTTCATCTCACTATGAGGAAGCCTATTTTTGCATGAATCTTGGAGGATGTAGAAATTAAAAGGATAATATTGTTTCCACAAAGTCATTATAACTAAAGATAGCTGCCCTGATATTGAACTCATTTCTCATCTGTGTGGACATGACATTGAAAACTGTGTTGTTTGTCTGATACAAAATTTCAGTGTTTGGATTTGCTGGGTACCTCTTCTGAAGGGAAAAAAAAAAAAAAAAAAAAAAACAAACCAAAATGATATGTTAAATTAGGAAAGACAAAAGGAATATGAAAATGAGCAAGACAGATTGATATCCACATACTTTCAAGTGGAACGGTTTTAGTTATTCTGAAGTTTATTTGCTGGTGTTTTTATCCCCTTTATGCTGACTATGAGGATATCCTGTTGCCATAGGCTAATGTGGAATGCACACTGCTTTAATGGTCAGAGTTCAGTGGTTTCAGCATATTTTCACAAGCAAGAAAGCTGGTCCTTAACAAAAATTCTTTTGTCCAAAGCAGCTAAGCATATGCTGGGAGAAAATGTATCACAAATTTCAAGTATGCAGACTCTTGTGGGCTCTTAAAACTGTAACTACAGAGATTTTACAGCATAGAGACTTGATGATAGTAGTAGTGCTGGGGTATAAACTGTAATATAGTATATTCCTGATATGCAGCTATAGTGTGTTTCCTTTACAATCATTCAAACTAGGAAAAAAATTTAGAAACTAAGCTGTCTTCTTTTTGGATGTAGAAATCAACTTTATGCGTTGGAAAGGTTTAGAACGAAGGTTCATGTAATTGATCAGGAAGAAGAGGAATAAGTCTTACAGTATTATAGATGGCATTGTCAGCAAGGAGCAACAGAGCTGCCTGTTGTACATGGTTATTTAAATTTATTTTAATATTGCTAAATTTGGATCTGAAGCTCTGCTGAGAAGCCTCCAAAACTATGGAACTATAGCTTTTCCCTGCAAATAGAAAGCTTGGGCTGTTCCTACAAGAAACCAGTGTCACAACTGCCCTGAGGGGACTCCATTTTCTAAGCTACTTAACATTAAAGCTTGCAAATTTTCCGTGGTTACGAGGGCAGGGTGATGGGCAGTGCCCAGCGTAAGGAAGGGAGGTGAGGCAAGGCAGCTGCAGGGCTTTCTTCGTCACTTCTTAGCTGTATATAAGGAAAGCTGGAGGGGGGGGCAGGTGTTTTCCTGAGCAGTGTTTCTTTCTGATCTTCTGGTGGCTTTTTCAGGTTTTGTGTATTCCTAAGTTATTCATGAGTTTATTATTCTATTTTAAATAGACGTGCATATTTGCGTGGAAGACTTATGGCTCTTTCTTTTCCCACTTCTGTCTCCTAATTTATCACCTGTCCAATTTTTCATGCATATTCCTACAATCATCACTTTTTTTGTAATCATCACTGTGTTCAGACACAGGCATCTAAATACCGAAACCAGTGACAGAATCATTATGATAGATTATAGCTACTTGGTAAACAGAGGGTTAGCAGGGTAAACAGAGAGTTTAGGAACAGATTTCCTTAAAATGGTTAAGCCTTCTGGTGTTTGACTTCATCATCACTTTCAAACTTTGCAAGTCAGATTGGTGTGTGCTGAGGGTTGAGGAGGCAACAAAAGACATTCTTACACTTCAGAAAGGAACCCAAAAACAGAGTGAGTATGGATGGGTTATTCTGTGGATAACAAAGTGGCAATTGTAGAACAAATATGACAATTTTACCTCTGCTAACTACAGCACAAAAATGCTTCTTGCTGAATGCTTATTATTGTGTTTGCAGATTAACTTCATATGTATCACATGTGCTTATTGTTCTTGCAATGTGATTTCAAGCTTTTATGAAGTGATAAGCCACATATTAATAGTTTTAACAGAAGGTGCTCTAGTTGTTAACATGGTAACACCTTGCAAGAGCAATATGTTACGTCCATTTTTGGTTCTAGAAATATGCAACATGCTGCACTTCAAAATATGTAAGGTAAGCGCCCAGTTAGTGCTTAGATCTGCTCAATATATTATCCTCCACAAATACCTACCCTGTTGCTCAGGCCTGCTATAAAAATTTGCTTCTTCGGACTGCAAAATATTAATCAATTTCCCAGGAATCTCTTTGGGTACAGCTGTGAAAGTGGATCTGGAAGTTGTAAGCATATTTGCTCTTGCTTAATCTTTCTCAAAACTGAACTGATTCTTAACACTGGTATACTACACTAACAGGTGTTTGAATACATCCAAGTAATTTGACGCTTGGAATCTTTTTTTTTCTTCTGATCACAATCAGGTTATCAGGGGCACAAGGATGGAATCCCAGTTGCATTCAACTCAGTAAAAATGGTGTTGTTACCACTGTCAATGAGTTCCATAGTAGAAGGATTCCACCTTATGACTACAACCCATGACAGTGAAAAGTTTTAAAATAAGCTACCAGGTGTGTAACAGTCACAGTGGCCCGAAGAAAGCCAAACAGTGGTGTTTTGATGATAATAAAAATGAAGGAACTCTATATTTGTTTACATTCTGTGTATCTTAAGAAACAAAGTAAAATTAAAAGCAGCAAGCATGACAGACCTTTAATTTAGTTGTTTCACAGAGGGAACAGACAGGGATAAAAATATCAAATTTGATACCTTTACAGTAATTCCTTTCAACCTGCCCTTCTGAGTAGGCAGTGCATGAAAACATTTGAAAGCATTTGCCCATGAGTAATATCTTATTAAATTGCCATGATTTGATGTGACACATTTTCCTCCCAATTTGCTTACCTGATAATAGACTTCCTAAATATCATCTTCAGGTCTACTGGCAAAAAAGTAACTGGTCTGAAAGAAACATTGGATCAAATGTAGGTGATGGGACAATCTTAGGACTGTGTCCGAATGTGAGACAAAGGGTTCAGGCCACTAAAAGCTATATGGTCTGTTGCCATGATAATGTTGAGTTCTTTGTGTAGTGTGGGCTTGTTGCCTTGTAAACATGTTTCAATGACTCATTAAACCCTCTGAAATAAAAGCGCTCACAATTCCAATAGAGTAAAGCAGTCATTTTTCGATTTAATTATAAACAGGCTAGGTAATGAGCTTGTAGCCTTATAATAACTAATAACTTGTACCCTTTTCTGGAGGAGGAGAATGGTTAGCAACTTCTCCTTTCTAAACAATACCAAAATTCACTTTATTTGAAAGATGGAGCTGAAAGTCCTTGACGAAATAAAAGGGGTGCACAAGCAAATGCCAGTTGGGTGACTAATATTTTACATAACAAGCAAAAATATATATCTTGTGAACCTATTTAGTATTCAGCTTAAGAGAATATAGTAACCATAGCAACCCCTTATCACCTGTTTGAGACACTGCAACATCTTAATGAAATGTGCACCAAATACTCTGCTAATATTTGTAAAATGCTGATGATAATATCCCTCAAAGAGAGCTACTGAAAGGTAAACGTGTAAAAATGCTTGAGATTCACGATTCCCCTGTCTATTATCTGCTTTCTCTTTCTGCTTTATTTATTTATATATCAGTTTCATTTATCGAAAGATTAATGGGTGCAAAGAGTCACTGGAGCGAGCAGGGTGGTGAACACACATTACTCTTCACCTACAGAATGCCCATAACTGCCCTCAGTTAAGTACTCTGAAGTCTTTAGTGGTTTCCCAAAGGGCTGAACATGGGAACTCACAGGAAGGCCCCAAAATAGTGAGGTAAGTGCAGATCCCTCCCTTGAAGCAGTTACCAGTTTACAAAGGCAGTTGTGCATGTGCTTTATTTGCAGGGTTCTGAGTCACATAAAGCTGTAGCAATAATGATGTTTCTGTCTGTATTGACAGCTTCTGCCATTTTAGACTTTGCATTTTGGGTGCTTTCCCTTCCTTTTCAGCTTCAAAGCTGCAGATGGTCAGAGCTTTACGCTTCTGAAGTCTAAAATGTGGATATGGCAAGTGAATTTTTCTGTGCCCCGCAGCCTTAAAGCAAAGGATGCCGGGATAGCCCACAGAGCTCCCCTGCTGAAATGTCATCACCTTTTCCTGAAGGACTCTGTGCTTTGTCCTTTTTGTGTGGTGGACTTGATTTTCCCAGTCTATAAACTACTTAGAGAGGTAGGTGGTTATTAGTTATCTGAAGACCAGTGAATTCAGAGCTCCGTTGATAAAAGATATATGGAAACTGCATTTAAATCACGAAAGTCTTTCACTTTGAATCTTCAGCATGATTCTTTTTTCTCTCTCTTTTTAGTGCGAAGTGTGCTATACCATGTAGATATGCTTGCACTCCTGAGTATGCATGTAGAAGGAGAACAGCAAAGTCAGCGACTACCATGTGATTTGGTAATTGGGCAACCTGGCTGCACAACTGAACACACACTTTGTGTGTGCTTAGTGATCTTCATGTCTAATTTTGGTCTACAGTACCGTGCAGTACAAAGTTCTTCACTGTTAACTGCAAGTGGTAGACGGGAAATGGAGAGCACTGAAAATGTGGGTAGTTGGAGCTGACAGGATTATCGGGGCATCATTCCCCCTTTGACACAACAGACTTTCCTGGTGCCCAAGGGGCATGAAAAAAAAAGCCCTTATGAAATGGGAGTTAGGATCTTTGCATATCATTGCAGTTTCATACTGTATAATAGCAAAGTAAGATCCAAGGAAGATGTTGGATCAAGAGGGAAAAAATGAACATATGTGACAAAGTGTGACCCTAGGGATCAAAATCTCTACGAAATAGCTTAGAAGGCATGCATTACCCTTCTCTGTTGGAGTAATGTGCAGTGGCAGCTACTTCTGTTTGTTTTTATTTTTCCTGCTATTGGTGCAAAATAATGATGTTAGAGAATGCTTTGAAGGCAGGGGTTAGAATGGTTGACTCTTCCTGTAAATAAATATGTGTACTCATGGAATAGGACACACTGGGCAATATCTGCAAATTTCAGCATTGAAGTGACAAACGCAGACTATTATTAAGCTATGGATATAAGACATGAACAAATTAAAGCCTAGTAGTGAGCATTTTAATTCTGGGCTGGGCCTCATATTCTACGAGTTTTGCTCAAATAATATTTTCTGAGTTGCTTCATTAGATTTTCTAAGTATCTTCATGAAAAAGTTTAATGCCAAATACGAAAATACAGTTTTCATGGACCAGGCTGTTGGTTTTGTTGGTTGTTTGGGGCTTTCTGGGTTTGTTTTGGGGTTTTTTTGTTGGTTGTTTTTTTTTTTTTTTAGTGGTTTTTATGAGGCTAGCTTATAAAATAAGAATCAAAGTATTGGATTATAAAACTGTTTTGCCTGGAACCTGGAGAAGTACATTATCTTTGCACTCGCTGTCTTTTATTGCCAGTGCCATTTAACAGGGAGGCCTGAAGAGGGGACACATCTGGAAATGTGAGCTAAATAAAGCAAAAATTCTTTTGGAAACTGGTAAACCTACACGATGTATGCCTGTATTTAAAAGGAATGAGGTCCAGTGGCTCGTAAAAGTACCATCTGAAAATGGTTTAAAGGTTAAAAAAGGGCTACTTGGCATAGGTAGAAGGGTGAGACCTGAGCAGACCAGAGCAGTCCTCCCAGGGCAGTCGTCCCAATGGGCCAATTTATAAGCATATCATTTCAACTCTTCCTTAGGTGGTGTAAACATAAATAATTTTAAGCAATGCCTCTGGTGAGAAAAGGCATTAATGTGATAGGGAAGACTCTCTGAAACTGCCTCTTATTTTACTGCTGTGACTAATGCTTTGTGGTATCTGAGCACATCCTTGAATTACTTAATTTAAAATCCTCTGGTAAGAAGGTTCTTTTGATTTTCTTCTAAATTCTTTGCCTGTTTTTCTCATTTGAAATTAGAAGAATGTGATTTTTCTTTTCGTGTAAAACTTCCCACATAAATATATTACGTAGTCAGTACCAAGGGCTTCTTGCTGAAGCAGTGGGAAGGGATAGTAATTCAATATTTCATAAGTAATCTGACTTTGATGGTAACCCCAGTGAACTCCAAAAGCTTATGAGCCAAATCATGAGTCACATACGTTAGCAAATTCCCAGTTGTATAAAGAGTTTTTCTGGACAGTCGAAGGACTTCAGGTTTGGCTTTAGGCTTTTTGTTGTCATTCCCCAGCCCCTGCAGACCTCATCCCACCACGAACATTGCAATGCTAGTAGGATCGGCTAGGGTATCCTAGCCTATTGATATCCTGCCTAGGGAAATAGTTCACTAAGTTGTAAGGAAGACAACGTTAAGACTTCTTTCTTCTTCATGGAAAAAGTCCAAGCATATGCATATATTTTTACATGAAGAATAAATTTCTTTTACACATTCAAGTGCATGCGCACACACACACTTTTCTAGAAGAAATTTCAGTAGCCTGCTGCTTGTGTTGTCTGATTAATACTGACTTTTCCACTCTGGCTACTTACATATAGCCCAGAAACTTGTAATCACGTCTACAAAGATTAGTCTTTTCGTGTCTTCCATTCCTACTTATGGAAGAGCCTTTGCTGCCCTGATTACAATAATGCTTAAAAATGGTTTAGTATTTATAGATTCTCTCCTTTATTACCCACAGGAAAGTAGAGGCAGCTTCACTACAGTTCAAGAATTAAAATGGAGGAGATGAAATGCCTTGCCCATAGATACACAAGTAGTTTACAGGTTGTAGTTTGTATTTTATCAATATTGTATACAATTTTATCAATATTGTTTAAGATACACTCCTGAGTCACTTTACTTCACAGTGTTTCCATATAGTGGAATTTCCACAGTGACCCTATAGCTGACAGACATCTCCTGTCCCAAGAGGTTGCCTGTTTCACAGTAGCCTTATTTCCATATGGCAGGCAGCTGGCATGGGTAGCTGGGGCACTCAAGAGAAGAGATAAAAGAGAATTCCCTACCAGAATACTCTTGGAGAGGTTCAACTTTGAAAAGCAATTTTCTCACGAAAATAGGTTTCACAAGAAAATGCAGATTGTTAACGATTTTTTTCTGCCTAGAAAAATGAAACAAAAGGCTTTAGTCTGGCTTGAACTTTTAGACAGCTTTGGCACTGTTGATCTGAACTGAAACTTCTGATTCCAAGTCAGTGAAATATTGGTTAGTTGTCCCTCAAATGGAAGGTTGCTTCATGGGATTTGTAGAGAGATGCCTGAGCTCCTTTTTTTACCTCAGTGCAACCAAAGCTGTGTAGTGTCATTCCAGGGAAATACAGTGGAACTTTGAAATACCAAATGTTTTCTGAGAACAAGAAACATGGAGAAGGAAAAATGGTGCAAAAATATTCCAGTTTTCCACATTAATGCCTTGCCTCAGCTGGGAGGTTGAAAAGACATTCTAATGCCAGCATTTCTTCTGTCTTAGAAAGTTTTGCAATACAGAGTGACTCTCTCTGTAATTCTTTCTGGACACAGCATAGTCCTGACGGTACTTAGTTTCTCACTTCTAACACAGGCTTTTGCATGGGATATGATATATCTAACCTGCTTCATGCAGGGGTTTGCACTGTTTGACAGTATGAACTAACATGCAGATAATGGGAGCATGAGTAGGTACCTGCTTGCTTCAGGTTACTATTTAGCAGTTTGTTTTAACTTGTTTCAGTAAAATTGTGGCCATATGACTCTTCACTGAATCTGTGTGATCATATGTTTGGATATAACTCCTGGCATAGCAGAATAGTATTGATTTTGACAGCTACTGCTTGATGTTTGGCTGTAAAAGGTATATATTATACAACCTTTGCTCTTTGCCTGAATCTTTCTTTGCTTAGCTTGAGTCAGCATATGACTGATTTTTGCAATCAGTTGCTAAATACCAGTTGATACAAAATGCAATTAAATAAAGTTACTTTTTTCTATGCTGGTAAGGGTTACAGAAATGTAAGGCAATTCTTATTACTTTGTCATTCTTGTTTTCATGGAGGATTCTTAGGACTGGAATATTAAGAAAAAAAAATGTGCCATTTAAATATTTGCTATTACTTTTAAGAGCAATGGGGTATAATTATCACTGAAATACCAACTAACTGTAAAAACCCTAGGAAATAAAACAGAGAAACAATGGCAAACTAACTACGATTTCCATTTGATTCTGCACTTACATATACTAGAGAACAGATGTTTTAAAAACTCTGAACCCTTATAGCATCTTTTCAGTCTTTTTAACTTACTATACTTCCATATAATTTTGAATTAGGCTGTCAGAGTCCTGTTGTCACTAATTTATTACACATGAATGTGCATGAACTCGTTCTGCCTAGCAGATCGTTTCTGCCTTATAGCAAATGTGATAAAATGAAATCCAGCAGATATTTTTCTTCTCATTAAAATACATTAATCAAAAAGTTCAGTCAGTGTTGTCATTAAGGCAAATGCAGATGGATCTTTTTTTTTAACCACTTTTCTAGGCAGGTCTGCCTGAGCTGTGGATTACTTAAACTGCATCAGTGATGGAGGAAGAGGTTGTCCTGGAGACATCTTCCCTTCTTTCTTGCCTGCAGCTGGTGCAGCCCCAAGTGAGATCAGAACAGTTTGAAAGATGCTGTAAATAACCAGGTGAGGGCAAATGGTCATCTAAGGACCACTCCACCAAGAGGACTGCAAGATGCTCTGACCTCTGATCTTTCTAATTTTTGCTAGGTTTAGTGATACCCTGCCAAAAGGCTGAGTCATCTACCTTGAAACGCAACGAATTTCCCAAAGGTCTGCCTTAAGGACTTCTTTGTGCAGTGGCTTTCAGTGCATCCTTGTAAATTTAAGGATGTCTGACGTTGCTGGTCTTATTTTTAAACTTCTGCTGGAAAAAGTGTGTATGTTTAGATACCCATGAGTCAGACACTCTGCCAGGGTAATTCGTTTATCTTCATTGTATTCACTGCAGGGATGTTGATAAAAGCAGTTAAGTACAACTTTGTGAGATCCAATTCTGCACATTCTTATACTCACAAATATTAACTGTATATTTTAAAATCATTGTGTGATGCTTTCACATCTCGAGAACAGGTTTTTATATTAACACTATTTCAGATTTTTTTTTTCATTTTTTATACTCTCAGAAATTTGTCTTCATCATGTAACCTCATATTTTGTTCCAATTTTTCTAGAGGTTATTTTTACATTCCTGTGTTGCCTTGAATTATATATATACTGGTGTCATCTGGGATTATTAAATAGTGTTTTCTGTTCTGGACTTCCTGCTCTTCCTGTGAGTGCCAATTTGAATCTGCCAAGGGAGGGACTATAAAAAACATTAGAAATTAATTTCCACACCAATAGTGTGGGTGTGAATTTTACCTTTTCCTCTCAAAGTGCAACAGTTTAGCTGCTTACTTAACTAAAAAAAAAAAAACCAACCCAACAAACTCCCCACCCCAACATGTTTCTGTCAGTTATCGATATTGCAAATTAAAGGTAATATATTTGTGATTGACTTCATACCTGAAGATGTTGGTTTTCAGTCTAGGTTTGTTTCTTTCTAACCTATGTCCTGGGTTGTATTTTTCCCTGCTGCAACTCTTTCACTCCTGCCATATAATCAGATCCTGGGATCTGGTCTGTCTCTATTTGGCGCAGCTCTGTAAAGAGACAGAGTGGTGGTTCTGTCTTTAGCATATATTGAATTCTGTGGGCCCAGAAGGCTTTCCATGGCAGCTGGAATTCAGCTAATGGGAGAAGGTCCTTTTCTCTACTTCCCGTTCTGCACTCCCTCTGCAACTGGTAAAGACCTAGCTTGGTCTGGACTACATAAAATTGTATTACATCAAAAGAACTCCAGCGTATGAGTAATTCCACATTAGGTTGCTTCTCATTTGGCCCACCAGTTCAAAACTGTTCCTGTGTTTGGTAATTTATTGGAAATAAGCTAATTAAGGAAGGTTTAGTTAACAGATCAGAAGAAGCAGAAGTTTAAAATTTTGGAACAGTGCTAAATTTTTGGTATCAAGATTGCTGTTCTTGCCTTGACACAACTTCAAACCTTCAAACTTGTCTGCTGCGTTGATGAGCACTGAACTAAGCCTCATCCCACTAAACTCAGCTAAACTTTTCCAGAATGACATGCTGACAAATAACATATGACATCAAATTTACTACATTTTACTAAAAATATGTGATATTTGTATATAGTGTGTAATTTGTAACTGGTATTACATGGTGGTGGGTTTTGCTGCAAGTTCATAGGAACTGTCAAAGCTTTTTGGCTACTTAAGCCAGCTCAGGACACAGGCTAAATTTATCTCTTTATCTCAAGTAGCACCATGAGGCAGGATTGTGAGTTAGCACCCAACACCCTGAGTACTCACAAGTATCTGATAACTACTTTTGCCAGGTGGGGAGCAGAACAGCATGGACTATACTAAAGCTCATGCTGGTCAGTGCTGCTTGTAATGGAAGCCCAGCTAAAGGTATCCTGCCTTGCGTGTCTGCCCTTTTTGCCTAGGAGGTGTTTAATGTGTGATAAGGAGTGTGGCAGATGCCTGCAGTGAGCAGCAAGGTCAGAGCTACTCCTGTATTTCTGTGTGTGCTGAAGCCACTCATAACTGAGGGCAGGCTAAACTGAGGTTTGATAAGGGCTGATAACTGGAGTTAACAGAATAGGTAACTCCAGTTAAGTAAAGGTAAACTCCATTTAAGTTAAGGTAAAACCGCCAAAGTTTGGTGTACTTGTGGCCATTTATATTTTAACTTGAATTAATTCTGTAAGAATCCTCTAAAACTATCAGGCTCCCAGACATGACTTTGGTCTCGTTTATGAAGATCTTTGCTCCCAGTAATGCTTGAATTTACACTTGACACCACCTCCTCTGGCTGCCCTTACCTCTGTAGGTTTCCACTGGGCAGACTGTAAAAGGTTCCTTCTTCAGGGACAGAATCTTCTTTAATTTTCCTAAAGACCGTATGACTTTCTCATGCACACACATGCACATGGATTATAGATGTGAAACTGGATATACAGAGGAAGGTGCAAAAATTCAGCACCTGACTTTTCTTGCATCCCAAATAGCAATTCCACTTCCTTACATCTAGTTGTACCATTGTGTGTCTGGACTCTTACTACCTTTAAAACCAGTTCATATATGGACCCCCTCTCTTTCTCTCATGACACTCAAGACCTTAAGAAACTGAGTGCAGAACCCAGTTTTCTGAATACACCACATGTGATAGTCCTGCTACTGTTTGGGTTGAGCACAGTGTGTATTCCTCAAAGGTGGAAAGTGAATGGCAGAATTAGAATGGAAGCTGTCTGTGACACTCGGTTATTACAGTAAAAAAGTAGTCTGCACCCCACCCTGAACATGTGTCCTTGATGGTGGGTTTTTTTTGCTACCACTAAAAATGAGTTTTCATCCTATAGAACTAACTTATTTTTTGATGCCACATTTTGCTGAGTTTTCAGAAAAAGTGCAATTCCCATTCCATCCTGCAAAGAGTCCATGTTGTATATGAAAAGATGTGTATTTCCAGAAAAGTTTACTTATCATAGAATCATAGAGTGGTTTGGAAGCGACCTTAAAGATCACTTAGTTACACTCCCCCGCCACAGCTTCCACTAGACCAGGTTGCTCAAAGCCCTGTCTAACCTGGCTTTATGTTTCATTCATTTATATATGTATAATATTTATATTATCCTTATAACATTGCAGTTCTTACTGAGTCTTGCTATGTTTCCACATGAAATTCTCAGACTGTCCTCAGAATCCCCTCTTAAAGCCCTGAAACCAAATGTAAAGTTTTGGGATTAATTCTCTGTAATCCTCACTAATTTTGTAAATTTTGCATCTTTTGCTAAATCACCTCCACCAGGGAATTTTATCCCTAAGGCTCAAGAAACTTTAGAAAAACATTTTTCTACTTCCTTTGAATGCTTCCTGGAAAGGATTCTACTGTACTTAACCACAGTAAAAGGCCTTTGCATATCACACAGGAATTCCCACTGACATGTGTCTACTGAGCTATGTTTGGGGAATAAGGAGGGCAAATATTCCTGTTAAGTGCTCTTAATGCACCTCACTCTATGAGTTGCAGCTGCTTTGAGCTGTTATGCAAGTGTGCAGGGCTAGACTGTCACTAGAGGGATCACTAAGTTGTCTCCGCATCGGCTAGTGTGAATGGCCAGTCGTACCCTCATGCAGTGTGCTGTGTTGAGCCCTAGAGATATTTGGTTTGTGTTGTATGTTAAAACATACAACTGGATCCTTCCACCTGAAAAAATAGACCAGGCAAGAGTACAGTCGGTCCTGGATTAAGTGCAATAGTGCTTTAACTCAAGTTTTCTTTCCATCTGTGCCTTGCCTCTGAGCTGGACAGTGCCAGTATTGTGCAAACTACTTTCTTGGTTGCACTTGTGAGAAAAAAATCATTATTGCCTTTAAATAGGAAACCAAATGAATATATTTTTCAGATCTTTTCTTCCTTTGTGTGTGACATACCCAGTGTTGAAGCTTATCATAAGTTAAAAGGAAATATATTTTAGGAAGCCTTTAATTAAAATCTTGGCAGCACATCATTGTAACATTTTTTTCTGCAGCTCAATTCAATAAGATTTCTTGTACTGATAGGAATTTTTATGGATAGTGACTACTTTTCACGTTGGTAGATAAAGCCCTTGCAGAAGCAGAGCCACGATATCGAGGCTGTTTTTCAGACATCAGATCTGCCTGATTGTTCCCTAAGATCAAAAGGCAGATTTCCATTTAGAGTGGCATAGAGAGACTACAAGCTTCTGAACTGATATTAAGTTAGAAGCAAAGACTCTGGAGGTATGAATTTGCAGGTTTGTATTTCTCCACACTTTTGTTTTAACTCAAGAAAGGTGTAACTCAGTGATGACACCTCAGCTCTAGGATTTTTCTTTTTGCCTGTTCGTTTACTTTCATGAAAGCCACTGAAAGGCTGCAAATAGAAGCTGATCTCATTGTTAAAATCTAAACAAAAAACTAAAGAATCTATTGCTGTTTTTCCTTTAAAGTTGCACTTGGGGTCCAGCGTTATCTTGCACAAGGAACTAAGCTTCAGGAATGAGGAAATTGCCCTCCCTAAAGAAGGAAAAGCAGACACCAGGCTAATGCTAAGGATGATTGAACTATTAACCATCAAGACAAAAAAACCTTTGCAACAAACCATTTCCAAAGCCTGTGGATTCACACATGCACTCTGTTCCTTCCGGCAGACAGGCACTTGCTCTTGATGTAAATGGCAGACCGTATTTTACTACTTCCTGCTCGTGTCATTGTGTAATTTACTTTTTAATCTGACACGAGGAAATCGGTGCTTCTGGAGCTCATGTGGCTCCGACCCGCAGGTGATGTTGCCACTTCACTGGGAGACTCTGAAGGGTTTCTGCGTCACACTGATGTTTCGGTAGTTTCAACCGGACATTTACATTTTCTTGCCGAAGTCCTGGGAGCCTGTTAAGCTTTAAGCAGACCCAGAGCAGTTAGATGAGAATGGGAATAATCTCTTACACCGCAAATTGACTTCCTTCTTTGTAGCCCTAGACACTGTTTCCAGCTGCTTTCAGTCTTTTAAATCCTTGAAAGCTTCCCTAATCCTCATGTAGGCAGCCTTTATGTGCTCTGCCTCCCTCCCCTTCCTCCTGATTGGCGAGGCTGTTTCATGGCCCAATTCAGCCAACTACTACATCCCTGGGCTGTGGTTTGAAATAAGAGCCAGGCGGACAGTTGCCTCCCCACTCCTGACTTTTAATAGGCTGGGGAAAGAAGGCTGGGAAACTTGACATTGTCTTAAGACTTCCCCCCCCCCCAGCAAAAGATAAAAAGGTGTGTGTGTGGAAATAATAGGGAGGGAAGAGAAGGAGGGAGGGAAACTCGCTTACCGTGGGGAACTTGATGGATTTCTGCCCTGCCGACAGCAGCGTGGTGTGAGCAGCCCCATACCGGCTGGATGGATGATGGGAATCTCACCATGAGGCAGGTAAGAAGCTGCAGCCTCACAGACCCCCGGGTACTACCATTTGGAGGGGTTTTGCCTAATTCTTCTGGCCGGCAGCAATGCCATGCAGGTCATTGTGCGGTTCTGGGTTTGTACGGGGCGTGAGAGTGATTTGTGAGGGCTGTAAGTCAACTCCAGTTTGCCATGCTTTAAACGCATTGTGTAGTCTTTCTTGCAGCCCTGTTTATGACATGAGAAAGGAAAGAACTTGCTGTGTTATAAGGCTAAACATGCCAATAATTCAGCCCAGGGATAATTTATTAAACAGCTCTGCATGAGTTCCCTGCCTGTCAGGGCTTTAATCTTCTGATTGTTTTAAAATGTAGTAGTTTCAAGCTGTCTTACAGCTTCACAAAAGTACTCTAAAATGGGGTTTCTAGAGATATTTTTTTTTTCCCCCTAAGATTATTCAAATGAGGTTTGTTGGGTTTCTTGGATTTTTTTTTTTTTTTTTTTTTTTTAAGACTTCTATTCACCTGAGGAGACAAAAGGAGCATTTATTCTTCTTACTCTCACAGTTAAAAGGCACAGTGGCAAAACGATTTTGATTCTCACTGTGCATAGTTTTACAACAATGCATGGTTAGAAGAGCCTTGTGGGAGCAAGGAAAACTGGCTGGGCTGTATCTTAAGACTGAACCAGAGATCTGTCCCAGTTTAAAAAGCCTTGCCAGTCCACTTCTGAAACTTGCACTTCATATGTTATTTTCTAGGTAGGCAATGGGTAAATATGAGGAAATGAGAGAAGTTTTCTAGGTTTTTTGTGTGTGGGTGTTATTCATTCAGCTCTCAGTGGGACTTTTATAGTGCATGTCCAGGGAAAGCATGTGTGAGGATTTTGCACCTGTAGTGCAAATGGACCATTTGTTTTCTGCTTACTTTCTGAAGCCATGGTAGGAAAACTCAGCTTCCTTACATCAGTTTTCTGTAAGTTACAGGAGGTGAAGAAAAGTGAAGAAAGAGAGAATATAGGTGATGGGAGCAGGAAAGGTATTTCTTTTTCCATCAGCCAAAAAAACCAAACCTTTTATAGCTCTTCAAAGACAGAGGGCAATTCTTGTCCTTGCAAAGCAAAATGAAGGGCATTTTATATACTCAGGTTGCTCAGTTGGATGCACGTAGTCATCAGAAATCATTATCCCCACAAGAGGGTACTTTGGCACAGGAGGTTGCCAATGAGGAATGAGAAAGAAGCAGGAATGTTTCAGGATGGCAGTAATAAAAAGTAAAAGGCTCTGTGAAACCTGCACTTTACTCTCCTGAAATATTTCTGCCTAAAGAATAAGGCTTCACGGGCAATGAAGATTATTGGGTTGAAAGAGCAAGGCAAGTAAGTCAGAATAGAGAAAAGGGAGAAATGCTAATGCACACACGCACGCACGCACCCACCCTCCCTCCCTCTCCAAGAGAAGGGGGAGAGACATTCCAACCTAAAAAAAGGTGCAGGCACAGGCGGGCTTATTCCTGCAGGGCCTGTCCCGTCCTTGTAGGTGCGTGCCTCCCCTCCTTCCCCCGCCGGAGCCCAGCCCGGGGTCCGGGCCCCCCTGCATCCCCGCCCTACCGCCCCCTGCCCGAGGGATTTTGGGAGGGAGGAAGGGAAGCAGCAGCTGAAGCGTTGCCAGAGCTTGTTTAAACACCTGCCCCTGTGAGCGCGGGTCCTCTCCCGCGTGCCGAGCGAACAATGTAGAAGTATTTCTCCTGGTTTGGTGCTTGTGTTGTGCACAGATATTTGCCGTTTGGCAGGGAAAGGCCATGTGCTCTGCGAGGGCCCCGGAGACAAAACCCAGGGAAGTGGAGGTCAAGGAAGAGGTGTGTTAGCCCCTGGCAGCAGACTTCATGTTTTAGTGGGACCAGAAGGTGGTGATGAGCTATGAACTAACTGCACAAAATGTTTAAGAAATCCATTATGGCAGACACTTAGGAACAGGAAAGTCATGCACAGCTGGGGCACTTGCTCCTGCTTCTAGTTTGAAATTGTTGTGGGAAAGAGGAGTGGGCAGGAGGTCACTTTGGTGGCCTTTTTATGGTCCCCCTATCCAAAGCAAGGAAGAGCTTTTTTAGCCTGCTCTTCCACCTTGCAGTCCTCCCTCCATCCCTGTCCTGTTGCTTTCCCTGCCCTTCCCCACTGCTCCCTTCCTCATCCTTTGACCAGCTGGGTCTGAGGCAGGGAGGGTGTGGGTTAACTCTTTCCTCTTCCCAGACTCTGAGAGCAAATGCTCCCACTTTGAGAAGCTGTTGGTAGGAGCTATATCTTAATTCAGGGTTGCAGAGTTAACCATTGTGCAGGCAGTGTTTTGCGGGTGTTGGAATGAAACCATGTATTATGGTGATGACAGCCCACAGGTGCTGGACAATAGCACATAGCAAGACAAATGCATTGAATTCCCCAGAAGTGCAAGAAGTACTGTAGAAATGTAATATGCAGCCTGTGGAGTTGATAAGATTCAGCCTCCTTTACTACTGTGCCAGGCAAATACTCTCTAGCAGGTAACAGAAGTTGTTGTAAATGTTGTGCTGAGATTTGTAAATGAGGCTGCGTAAAGAAGCAGTCACTTTTAGGTGACAGTTGAAAACCTCAGAAATAGGTGTCTCCTTGCAGTCTGATAGAATGACCTCACATACAAGCACCAGTAACCAAAATGAGAAAATTTTGATCCTACTTCTGTGCATGTGACATCTGGGAAAGTACACTGGTCACAGTTCACCTGTAAAAGTTTAAGCATCCACAGGAAATATACCCAGTTGTGTAGCCTAGCATGCTATAAGACTAGTGTTAGGAAGTAGAAGTACAATTTTTTTAAAGGTATGTAACATGGTTGCAAAACAAAAAAGCCCAAATAACCTGTTAAGAAGAAACACTTTGCAGGTAACACATTTTCTACTTTGCAGAGTATTTGGCTCAGTTTATTACTTAAAAAGCAATTCCTAAGTAAGGAAGCTTGCAAGTGATGGAAATTCCTGAGAATATGCTTGGTCTTCATGTGCTAAAGAGGTGATTTTGTGTGGCTGGACACAGTTAAGTGATTGGATTCCCTGAGTTTGCTGCAGAACTAGAGAGGGCACTGTGGTCTCTCTTTTAACTTCTCTAAGCCTACTTCGCAGAAAATCAAAAGTCTGATTAATTATAATACTTCATTTTCACTCACTTTTACCCACAACATATCCCTGAAGTGCAGTTCACAGACGCATCATTGACAACAAATGCAGCTCCTTATTTTGGCCTCTTTCTATTGAAGTCCCACTGACTTTGGTCGAGGTAGACTTGCGCTCTTTGTCGCCTAAAGAGATTCAACAGAATGACTGTTAACTTGACAGGCCACCTAAAAATGAAAAACTGTGGTTTTAAGGCACATTAAGTCAATACAATTACTTATTATGACTATAGTCGGATAACTTCTAGTGTGCGTGTAATTCACCAAGTGAATAAATGCTGCATGCACTTTCAGTGCAAAACACATGCAAAATTCAAAAATCTTCCCTTTTCCTTACAGCTGTTGAAGTTCTTAGCATGTGTTTCTTATTTCCTATTTTCTTTTGCATACCTTTTAAAACCCTTACTGTGTTCCTCAGTAGAAAAGCTGTTTTCTTACCCTGGAGTGCTGTAATCCTTCGCCTTGCTTTTGGCAATTCTCTTTTAAAGTTCATCCTGGGATGTTTTGTTGTTTGTTTGGTCTGTAAAGGAAGAAAGAACATCTCAGAGAATGCTTCTTTTTTGTGTGTATACCATGACAAATAGAGAAAACAAGTGTGCAGAGTCCGAAGGCTGGGAGTGTATCAGTTAATTAGTGGCTGGACATTGCTCAGTAGGAAGCCTGGTGAGGATTTTTATGTGTGTGTGTATGTGTGTTGTCTGCTGCCTTTGATCACTTGTGTGGTAAATAGACATGCAGGGTAGCTATAGCAACATGTGCTGTAGGTTGGTGGGAACAGAGGGAATGGGTTCCCCGGACAAAGGGTAGTTTGTTAGAGTGGTTGGTTCTGATTAGAAAAAGGTGGTACCAATCAGGGCATTTAAAAACATCAGTTTTGCAAAATGCAAATGGATGTTACCGGTTTCAAAGTAATGTTTATTTCTGTAGCTCTGAAAGAGCAGATCATATGGAAGATTGGGAAGGAAGGGCGAGGCATAATAAAAAGCAGAAACAAAACCTCATAACACTTTTGAATATAAAAATTTTCATGCTGGATGTGCTTTTTCCGGTGTTGCTGCACCCTCTATACATTTTACAAGAAAACATTTGTAGAATACAAATTACCACAGATGATGCTACAGATAGCAGTGTTTTTAAAAGACGGCTGTAGAGATGCAATGATGATAACTAGATGTTCCGTATGTTACCTGATGATCCATTACCTTTCTCCAATTTCTAAATGTCCTGTGTACAATCTGTGATCAAAAGATACTGTACCTATTTCAGCAGTCTGCCTGTAGAGGTCAGACTTGAAGTTCCCTAAATCTTCCCATGATAGAATTTCAACCTAAAGCTATAAAAATACAAAACCAGGCATAGCCACTTTCCTCATTAACTTTATGTGGAATACTCTTAAAATAACGTTGGTTTGTCAGTGTCGGGTTATTAAGTAACACCGCACTCCGCATTGATGGTAGCCTGAATTGCATCGAAATTCAGCTTCATCTCACGTCTTGAACAGAACCCAACCTAAAGCTTTTATTAGTGTCTGAATTATTTAGATGTGTATCTTCCTCTCTCTGATCCCCACCAGGCCTCCTACCTTTTGATGCGATCAGTCTCTGGCTCTTTCCCTCCCGCCTGCCCGGCACTCTGCTGTGCTGGCTGCCGGCTTCCCACCCCTGCCTGATCCCAGGACTTCCCCACTGGGGAGGGACAGGGAGGCAGCTGGCGGCACGGAGGGCTTCAACAGCTTCTGAGCTCTACAAAAAGTTGTCAGACCTTAGAGTCCCACCACTGAGTAGCACCAGAGGTAAGGGGTCTGCTGGAGCCTGGGGTCGAGGAAAATGAACTGCTGGGAAAGAAATGCTGGCGGTGGTAAATGCTCAGAGGGTATGCTGAAGCTCAGCAAATGCTTCAGCATTTGGAGAAATAATTTGATTTGGCTGTGGGTGAAGACTGAGCTGAAAGGAGCAGACCTGTATTCACATACAACTATGTGAATATCCTTTTGAATGTATGCCGGAGTTTGTTTGAACTGAATTTCAGACTTCTCAGGGTACTCCATTCCTCGAGCAGTTCTTGGGTTTGCAGTCTTTTATTACAGACATGCAGCTTAGAGCTCGTAATGCTTTAGCAAGCTGTAAGGAATTACTGTATATCCCCAAGATCCCTGGCTTGGAGTGCAGAATCCACCCTGTATGGGTGGCGCTGGGGGGCGATGGGAAAGGCACTGAGTAGGAAGCTGATTTTGATCTCTTTCCTAAACAATAAAAATAGCTCTTAATTCTTTAAAATTATTTCCTGTTTGTTGTCATGTCATGGTTGTTTATCATTATTATTTATATCTTCCCAGAGGGATATGGGAGGACAAAAAAGCTGGCAAATAGGCGATGTTTGTTTGGCCCTGAAGTATGATAAAACTTTTTTGATTGCATAAGTGTTGAGATAGCTGGAAGCAAGAAAAATTTTAAGATAGCAAAAAAATGAAAAGAGAGTCCAGGCTTTTATACCTGGCTTAGTGGGACAGTAAATGAGGAGATCCACGGGGCTGCTAGGCTTTTTTCATTGTAGTGTGATAAACTATAATGAAAATGTTTATGGAGGGATATTTCATGCCTCCAGAAAGGAGCTGGTAACATGCTATGACAGTCACTCCATATTTTGGGATGGGGAGGCTGACATATTTCTCATGCCTCTGGAGGCACCAACAGCTTCCCATGACACTGAACCCCAGCTGCCGTGTGCTGCCCAATGCACCTACAGGCCTGTGGCATCACCCACCATCTCCCTTTGGCACCCCTGCTCCCAGAGCAGGTGCCCATGACTAATGGTATTAACTTGGCTCCTTGGGTCTGCAAGTATTTAATTGCCGAACAGCTGCAGCAGGAGCTCTGAGAGACCCCACCAGAGCCCTAGGTTGGACTCATTTGTGATACTGGTGATCTGATGCACTACTTAGGTGAAGAGAGAATTTGCTCAGATGAGACACACCCCACACCCCCCCCAACCATCTCTGGGATCTCTTTTTTTTTTTTTTCTTTTTTTTCTTTTTTTAATTAGAATCTTAGCTGAGAGTGTTTTCTTCCAAAAAATGCTGAGAAATCAGTATTTTGTGGCAAAGTGGTGCTCAGAAAAATTCTCTTTTTGGTAGTTGTCTTGTATGGAAACATGATCTCTCTCTCTCTTTTCTTTCTTATCTTTTCTTTTTTTTTTTTTTTTTTTTTTTTTGTCGTTTTAAAAATTTGGTTTGTTTTGTATTTTCGTTAATTTTTTTTTTTTTTTTTTTTTATTCCTGAGAGGTTATTAGAGACATAAAAAAAAAAAAAAAAGAAACACTACACATTTAGACATATATGTATATGCACACACACACACATACATTTAGAATTGGAGTTGCCAAATCCAGCCACTCTGTCATAAAAACAGCAAGAATCTCAGTTTCAAGGTACTCTTCACCACCAAGCAAGCTTCAAAAGTGGTGGAGGGGATTTGTCATTGAAACGTATTGGTATTTTTCCCCTAAGATTACTCTGTTGTTGTAAAATCTATGTATTCTACAGGAAGATGTAAACTCTATTGGCAACTTCTGCTTTGCAGACCACCATAGTCTGCCAACTGTCTCCTGCCTCAGCTTTTTTCCTCCTTCCTGACTAGCTCCAGCTCCCTGGGTGTAGCTGGAGCCTCAAGCTCTCAGCCTGGTCTCTGGTCCTACCTCAGCTCTGGGGGCAGGGATACAGAGAGATATCACTCTCACTTCTCATGTTTCTTTTCTTTCGGGAGTCATGAGAGGGCTGTAGGTGGAAACCTACACTCTGTTAGTCCCACTGACAAATACACGTGCTGTAAATCTGATGTGCAGAGGAATGATGAGAGCAGGGGAAGGGAAGGCTGCTCTCAGTAAGGAAAAGGACTGTGCCTTTCAAAGCACTGGAAGTGGGTAAAGCTCTTGGGCAGGAGCACGTGATGGCCAGTCACAGACCAGGTTTGTCCATGAGGTGCTCAGGAGAGTGTGTATGCCTGGGTTCTGCCTTGTGTTAAGTGGCATCAAAATTAGTGTACACTTTGCTTGCTGACAGATGTTAGCTATGCAGACATTGTTTTTGACAAATAATATTGAATTTATGAAGTTTAAATTTTGACCTGGCTGCGGAGTTGTGCTATTTCACCAGCCTTAGTAACACCTATTGTAACAAATGACTGTAAAGAGTTAATGGCTTCATTTCTAGCTGGATAACCTCAGAATTATAGTTCATGCAGAGACTTCAAACTGGGAGTTAAGCAGTTCAAAAGTGCACTATATTGTTTTGGTCTAATTAACACAACATGGTGATAAGACATTAAAGCGGAGTGACAACACTATACATTGATAACAGGGGACATTAATGCCTGAAGACACGGTCTACATTGTAAAAATCTGGAAAAAAAAAGGCTTATTATGTTAGATAGGTCAATGTGATTTGACCTAGTTTTGCTTTGCTGCTTGGAAATTATGTCAGTATTCGTTATGTCATCCCCTTGGATGAGCAATTTAACATCCTTTTTGCATTGCAGTCTTGTCCTAATATTTTATATATATTTACTTGCTCTCTGAAAGGATCCTTCAGGCTAATTCTAGAGATCTGGGAAAAACTGATACAAAACAAAACCTTCTGAAACTGGCTTCCCTTTTATATATGTCCTCTGTGCAACAAACAGGAGTGAATTTAGTCACAGCAAAATTATAGCTACAAATTCTGAAAAGTATCTTGTCCCTTTTGCATGTAAAGCTCATTAAAAAGGAATGGCTGTGCTAACTCATATAGCCATGTATGCTTTTCCTGTGCAGGTTTTTTGTAGCTAGAAAATAGCATTTTTAACTTTACTTGGATGTTTATGTAAAACAGTTGATTAAGGCAATCATGCCATATACTTTCCTTGTGAAATGCAAGGTCTCATGTGAAGTCATAAGTATTTCTCTTGGGAAAACTGAGGTTGTTTTTTTCACTCTTCAACAAAATCACAAGGACTTTCCTTCATATTTATGTTTATGCTGTTCTGGAGGGTTTTTTCCTCTTTCCTACCATCTGGACTTGTAAGGCAAGACTTCTTCTTTGCCAGGAATCAAATTGTGGTACATCAGGGAACAACTAGAGGATTAAATGCTACTGTGTTTTTCTGCAATGGAAAAATAATCTGTTGTCGTTACAGTGTTTTGGTATATAGCAAAGAAAAACACTGTCTTTTTTGTAGCTTTACCTATATTATATTTATTATATTTATTATATTATATATTATATTTACCTATATTATAGCTATGCTCCTTGCTGGCGTGTAGCCAATGTAGGGTATTGCAAGGTTGTACCTTTTGTCTCTTACTTGATCTAAGATGGGCACCTCTGAACCCTGATTTCGCTCCTGCGGAATGAAGTCAGTGGAATTGGGGAGATGGGGTGGATCCCCCCTTCAAAATACTGTGTTGTTGTAGATATCCAAGTATGTCTGTGAGTAAGTTTGCACCCTTGTGACCTGAACAGAACAACTGGAGCTGTGAGAGCAGGCTTCCTTTCCCATTTATGGGTTGGTGGGTTTTTTAGAATTTTAAATTTCATTCATATTTTCTTAAATAATCAGAAATTTATTCTTGGGTTTCAGTAGAGCTTGTTGCTTGCAGTGCTGATACATTTTAACGAGCTAAGAGCTGTACAGGTTCCTCAGCATTTCTTCACAAATGCATCTGATCTTCGAAAGGTCCCATTTACTCAGATATTTTTAGCTCAAGTAAAATTTAAAATTGTAATCGCTATCTGAAGTCTTTGAGTATACTTCAGATGCAAATGCTCTTACATTCCTTGTTAACCAGCTTAATTGGAACAAAAGCCTGATATGAATGAGCATTCAGAGGTGCCTCTTCTGTGCTATAGCATTTGTTCTTGATCCCTAATTAAGCCTTGTTACTGAAGGTTAAAAAATTCTACTGCAATATTAACTCTCCTTGAATGTCTTGACTGAAAAAGAAACTCTCATGGGAGAAGCCTGTTTCTGCCTCCCCTGCTCCTCCTCCCTTTAAAGACAATTAAAGTGTAAACTGCTTATGAAAGATTAGGAATAAGTGGAAGTAAGTGTCGTGTATTGCCAGAGTAGTAGAAGCCGCGTGCTTGAGGGAGTTGATGACTCTGGACTCACAACATACAGCTTGCAAGACTGTGCACAGATAGGGATTCACAGGAAAATTCTGATTGGGCTCTGGAGATTAGGTGATCCAACCTTCTCTTTAACACAGGTCACTACAGCAACTTATTCAAACAATCTTGAGCATTTCCAGCACATGAAGTCCACCACTTCACTGGGCATCCTCTTCAAATCTCCACCTGCTTTCATGGGGAAGAATTTATTTATTTATTTAATTTTCTTATATCCAGGTAGAATTTCCCTTGAAGCTGCTCTTGCTCACTGCCTCCTGTCCTGTCAGCAGGCATCTTTGTGAAGAAAGTAGCTCCATTTCCTCTATTACTACTTTTTAGATATTCAAGAAATTTTATTAGATCCCCCTTGAGTCTTCTCCAGGATGAGCAAGCCTGGTTCCTCCAACCTTTCTTCATATGTCAAGTTCTCCAACCCTCTAATAATCCTGGTGGCCTCCACTGGACCTTTCACAACTTCTCCAAGTGAGGGGACCAAAGCTGGTCATAGTATTCCAGTTGCGGCCTAATAAGCGCGAAGTAGACTGAAATAGCCATATTCCTTGGTTTACTGACTGTGCTTTTGCTAGTGCAGCCCAGGAGACTGCTGGATACCTTCTCTGCTAGAGCACGCCACCAGCTCCTGTTCACCTTGCTGCCTGCCACCAGGCCCAGGTCTCTTTCAGCTGCTCCTCAGCCCATCAGTCTGTCCCCAGCTTGTGCTGCTGCTTGGGATTATTTCTTTCCAGGTGCAAGACATTACATTTATCTTTGTTAAAGCTCATATTATGGCTGAGTTGAGAAAGGTACTTCCTGGCCCACATAGCAGAAAAAAAACAAAACAAAAACAAGCCCACAAAAACCCTTTTTCTCTTTAGCTTGATTTTATTGCATGATTGCCCACAAAAGGCTTTAGTTGTTTCTCAAGCATCATCTATCTTTCTGGACCAAAAATCCTGGGGCATTAGATCATGGATCTTGTTTAATTTGTCTATTTCCATGATTTTTCCTATAGTCTGTTTCTATGAATTTATAATTGTAAATATTGTAGAGGAGTTAGCTTTAGGAAGACAGATTGTGTCATTGTGGTCTAGAAAATCTGGAAACTGTTACCGGAGAAAACAGGTTTGTGGAGAAATGCACTTTAGTTTCCTATTTGTCTTGAGCTGATGAGGTAGGTATGCCCCAAGACAGACTAATAACAAATAGTGTTGTGGGGTTTTTTTCCCAAAGGTTCTCTTGTATTTTCAGACTAATTCCAGTACATTCTCCTAGTCCAGTGATTTGTTTTATTTTACTTAGCTCTTTGGATTGAGCCTTGCTGCCCCCCACCCTGACACTGCTTTGAGATTTCTATTACTGTTTTCCCACTTCCCTTTCTCCAGTTTTTTGGCTTTTGCCTTTAACCTCCTGCTCCTTCCTCGGACATTTGGACAACACTAGAGCTCACGTAACTGTAGGCTAAACCCAGAGGGAAAAGTGGTCTTGAAGGAAGAGAAGAAATACCATCCCAATCCCTCTCCTTTTCAAATGTGCTTTTAGTCTCATCAGGAGAGGTAGGCTTTGCCAGCCCATCATGCCTATCCTGTCAGTGTGCAGCTAGAAGTATGGCAAAGAAGAAAATTGGTAGCACTTTTTAAAATTTCTCTTACTTATATCAATGAACTGGAATTAGAAATTTTCCTTCACAATCTTAAACTTGAAAATGTTTTTTACTCTTTCTGAACATCTTTTTGACATTGTGCCCTTGATTAGTGCTATGCCAAGGACTGACTAAATGGGCTTGCGTTTTTGAGGTACTTTAGAAGAGGTAGAGGAAGGGGAAAAGAAAAAGAAAGAAAGGGGCAGCTCTGTCTGTTTGTGTGCTATTCCTACATAACAGAGGAAGCAACTTTCTGTTTTTCTTTACAGCAGTCCATTTTTAAATACCAGGGTGCATTCCTGAGACTACACTAGGTTACTCAGAAAATAAAGTACAGAAGAGAGGGACAGAGAGAGGCTCAGAGAGAAAACAGCTATGTGGGAGAGGAGATCAGGAGGAGCCCGCAGAGAAAGAAAAGATTACCAGACTCTTTTCTTAAAATTGGATTAGGAAAGCAGAAGAATCAGCCTTTATACAGAAATTGAGGATGAAAATAGGACTTTTTCAGTGCTACAGAATCAGAATCAAAAGTTGCCTTGCCTAAGCACAGATGCAAGGGAGAGGAATAGTTCATAAACTTCGAGAGCCTGAAGGCAAAGAGAAGGAAGGCGGCAGACAGCAAGGTAAGGAGGATGAAGAGGACCTCTGAAGGCATAAAAAGGAAGTTAAACACACACCAACAGCCATTGTAATTTCTCATTCTTTCTCCATTATTCTGTCTAATTTATCTCTTGAAAGAACCATTTCTGATGGTACTTGTCCTTTATAGGCCCCTCTGCTTTGCAGTGTAAAGGTGTAATGGGATGATCAATGAAGTTTTGTTGTATAAATCATCTGGGAAACTGTTTTCTTGGCAAGCTTTTCTTTCTAACAGATATAAAAAAGTCACTGCAATATTCCTGGGTGTTAAGGTTTTAACATCTCTAAAAGCAGCTAAAATATAAGGCTTAGTTTTCTGATCAAACTGCAAGACTTTAGGCATTTCATTCCTGAGGTCATTATTTAGCGTAATTATATGTTTTTTACCAGGCCCTAAAACCTTGTACCTGAGGGATAGAGGTATATATAATCTGTTAAAAAGTCATATGTACCAATAACTTTATGCATCTTCATTATTAAAATTTGTAAGCCAGACTTAATGGGATAGCATTGATGTAAAAAATTCTGTGATTTTTTTTTTTTTACCATAAAGTGCTGTTAAAAAAAGAGCTTCATTCCAATTATAAAACCCTTACACCTGATGATCTTTAGGTCTTCCACTGTGTGAACAGAAGTGACAATGTTTTTTTAGCAGACTGAAAAACAAGCGCATGTTGCTTAATTTTGCAGAAGTCTTAGTCCCCCAAAACTAAAATTTTCCCCATACAATTTCATGACTGCAGTTATACGATAAAAGTTTATTTTTGTAATAAAGACTTTTGATGTTGTGATACATCATCTCAGTGAAAAGTACAGTGAAAGATGTGACACCAGTTAGAAGCTTTTATGATATGGACAGATATCGTGCAATGCTGTTTTCCAGGCCAGGAGGAAGTCCAGCCATTAGAATTGAAAGGTGACTGACTTAAGTAATTTTCCCAGCTGTGGACTGTTTCATTTTAAAGTGCTATGCAAAGACTTATCCATTAGAGATTTAAAAAATAGGTGTTAGTATGGTCTGCTGTACAGATATACACTAAGCAGTACTCGGATGGCATATGCACTGTAGCAAATGAGGCAAGCTTGGGGATTTAGTCATATTTACAATAGACGTTTGTTTACTTACTCTGTTCTCTTTCTAGTGTAGGGTGAAAAGGTTACGTATGTCTTCAGGTGATAATGGACAAATTATTTAATTAACAGGGGTGGTTTTGCTCCAAATCAGAAGGTCAAGAATCTTTGCCTAGTGTGTGGGAAAGAATGATACTCGTAGTGATTAACACCCAGAGGAAATTTCTCAGAGTTTATTTTGGCTGCTCTATAGTTGATAACTCCCTTGGCTAATGGAATGCCCGGCTCCACGTCAATCACCATTTGCAGAGCTTAACTGTGAATAGCATTTATTGGTCACATATGTTGGCCTGTCAACTCTTGTTTCAGAAATAGGATACAAAATGGCAAATGGGTGGACTGTAGCATTTGGGGGGTTTGTTTCTATTTTGTTGTTGTTGAAAGACTCCTATTTAAAAATGAAAAAGGAAATATAGGAAGGCTCTTGGTGAAAGTCTGTTTATATGAAATAAGAGGCTCTCTGTGCCACACTACCACATTTTGCAGGCAAAAGTTTGAGAGAGAGAGGTTAGGAAAACGGGAATAACTGAACAAATTCCCATGTCTGTTGCCACTTGTGCTCTAAGTTGACAGGTGGGTGCTATATGAGAAGGCTCTAATGATATTAAAGTTTGTATATGGATGAAAATGATTACTTAACATCATACCTTGGTTGTTGTTGACAATACAGACCGTGGGCTAGGATGTTTTCATAGAGAGTTGGAGGAGGAGATGTTTTTTATGTCAGTAGAGTGTTAGCCAATGTGTGTTCCAGGGCAGCTGTGACTTTTTGATGCAGTGCCGCTAAGATTGCTGTAAGAACAGCAAAATCTCTGTTGGCTACTCCACACCAACTAGCCAAAACAAACTGTTAACTGGGGAGTTGAATAATGACATACCAGAGAGCCTTTGGAAAATTTTGTCATGCCTTGGTCTTATCTTGAAATGGAGATTACAAAAATGAATTTGAAAGGTGTTTTGAAGTTTATTTACAGTTTTACTTACAAAAAGCAGTAGGAACTGGTGACACTGATGATTTAAGAAGGCACAGGAGACAGCTCCTTACCGTAGTTTTGAAATGTATACTGTGTCTTTGTGGTATATACTTCCCTTACAATGGTACTCTCTTCCCCAGCAATTTCCAATGTTTCTTCTCTCCCCAACTCCCTGAAAGACCCCCCAGATGCTTTCAAAACAATCAACCCACTGAAACTGTTTCATTTTCAGGTGTCAGAACCCCAGAATAAGACTAAGTTGTGCTCTGGGGTGTATCTGGACTGAGCAATTGTTTTGTTCAATTTGACTGTATCAAAGCACTAAATGTGCTATTCTACATACTACATATAAAGCAAAAATATTTCTATTTAATGGCAAAATTAATTGAAATAATTTTTTTTCATGTATTCTTTAAAACATTTCATTCAAGGTGACATACAACTGAACCTCTCAACAGGGAGCTGTTCTATCAAAATAAATCCGATCTGTTCCAGTGATCTGTGAATGAGACTGAAATATTCATGTGGAATAAAACATTTGGTGAAAGATGTGGTGAAGAATTCCCATGACTCTTTAAAAACTATTTCAATGTGAAATTTTGTGTCAGACCAGATGATATAAAATATACATTATGAAATGGAAACTATGAAATATTTTAACTTTATTTTTAAAAGCATGTGTTTCATCGTTGAAAAAAAAGTCTCCAGTAGTTAGAAGCACTTAATCTGATCAGGTTTCCTGACCCCAGTAATAAAAAAATAGTCTTTTCTTATAATCACAGGATTACTTTTATACTTTAGCTATTCTGGAAGAGAAAATGCCATGATATGGTGGATAACCATCTTTAGACTAGGCTGTAATGATACGTCTGTGCTCATGTCATACGTAAGTCTGTGCTGCTATCTTCCTAGCTACCTCAAGATAAAGATTACAGGTACCTTGTTTCTTCATAGGCTTTTACAACAAGATAACCACCATGTTTATTTTTTTAATTCTTCTTTCCTTGCCACACTGTTATCCAGACAGATGTGCACGTATGTTTCTAAGAAGTAAAGAGAAAGGGCTTTAAAGGTTGCATAAGGCGTCAACAGTGGGCAATGTTCAGAAATCATTTGGTGATTGTTTAGAAGCAGAAACTGATGCAAAATTTAGTTGTGATATGTAGATAAGAACAAGGGAATGATACCAATCTCAAATGTAGTTGCTTAAATATAATTCCAGCAATGATGTTCCAGTACCTAAGGAGGGTACAAGGAATATCCATTCTCCAAATCCTGATTATGCAAGTAATGAAATGAATCATAGTCTCTGGTAAAATATTTAAGATGGTATAAAAAAACCAAAAGCTATAAAAGCCTTTAGAACGACTCAGAAAGAGGAAGATAAATTGATAGTGTCCTCACACTAGCAGGAAATTCTTTGGGGGAAAATTGCAAATGATACTAGGAAGTGGACTGTGCTCATACTAAGAAGGGCTGCTCCACAAAATATGCTCTGAATCCCCAAATCTGACATGGGGAGTTTCTGTCCAGACTCTAGATGAATTATTGGTTCAACTAAGCATGTAATATCTGCTGACCACATTTTCCAAATATTCACAGCATTTTGTTTCAGCGGATAAAATAATTCACAGATGTTTTAGCATGCCAAAATTTGGCTGTGGTTTAAAGCATCATGTTAAAGATTTGATGTATGCTTGTATTTTTAATATTATGCAGGTTTATCTTTCTCTTTTAAATGCAAATGTGCTGAGACAGGAAGCCTGAACTGGGTCAGTTTGTGGCTCCATTACAATTTCTTGTCTCCGTATGTCCATGCTTCAACTAAGGAACTACTTACTCATCTTGTTTGGCTGCTGACCCCCAGCTCTCCCAAGTTAACAACACAGGCATAGGTATGAATTAGGCCCCCAGTTCTACTTCCATGTCAACCACTATATACCTCCTGTTCAGCTCAGGGGGAGGACACAGGTTAAATCAGTTTATGCTGACAGTTCTCTTGTACCTGTCTGTACTTCCCTCCAAGTTACCCGGAGGTGGGGGAAGTCTTCCTGCAATTGGGTGGAAAGCATCATGGAGTGGTTCAGCTGCAGCTGGAGGAACCACTGGAATAGCCCCAACAAAACTTTATAACAGGCACAGGAACTTCAGCCTGAAAACTGGTGTAAAAAATAGAGTAAAAATTGTAAATACCTGAGTGAACACAGCTTTGTCTACCTTACTAACGGGATTTTAGACATCTGGATCTAAATCTGTGGCTTATTATCAAGGAAAGCAGGAGATATATAAAAGAGGACCTGCAGAATAGGCCCTTTCCCGACAAAACCCTGATTAACTAATCTTTATGATCTGTGCAATCTATCTTCAAACTGTGGCTTGACATACAGAGCTAAAGCCTCCTGTTATTATTTACTTAACAAAGAAAAGTGGTGGGAAGGTTTTAAATAGATTGTGGTAAAATATATATATTTTTTTAAGCATATGTTTCGTCTAGGCAGAACAATACAGAATAATGGAAATAATATTGAGCATTGCTGCTGTCAGGCTTAGTGAAAGAGTGCTGTGTTGGTGTTTCAGCAAGGTCTAATACAATATGAGAGAAGAGGGTGGAGGAAAGGCATGGGATTTTGAAGAAGACACTACAAAGTTGGCGCTAACCTGAAATCCAGTAGTACATATAGTTTGCAGTGTTCTTGCCTTATCTTCATTTAAAAAAATCAAAATGGAAGTGTTTGGTTTTAAGACAGAAATATTATTTACATATGTCTGTGCTGCTTACATTGGCATACCTTTTAAAACTGACTTCAACAAGAAATCCAGATGTCATATTCTGTAGGTTTAAATGAAGCCCAAAAACTGAACATGGACCTGCTTGAGCAAGGCCAGAGAAGGGCCACAAAGATGATCAGAGGGATGGAGCACCTCTCCTATGGAGATAGGCTGAGAGAGTTGGGCTTGTTCAGCCTGGAGAAAAGAAGGCTCAGGGAATACCTTACAATAGTCTTCCAGTACCTAAGTGGTGCCTGTAAGAAAGCTGGAGAGGGACATTTGACAAGTGCATGTAGTGACAGGATAAGGGGTAATGGCTTTAAACTGACAGAGGGGAGATTCAGATTAGACATAGGAAGAAATTCTTTCCTGTGAGGGTGGTGAGACACTGGAAGAGGTTGCCCAGAAACGTTTTAGGTTCTCCATCCATGGCAGTTTTCAAAGCCAGGTTGGCTGGAGCTTTGAGCAGCCTCATGTTAGTGGAAGGTGTCCCTGCCTGTGGCAGTGGCGTTGGAACTAGATGATCTTTAAGGTCCCTTCCAACCCAAACCATTCTATGGTCTCTTTTCATTGTCTTCCACTCCAACCCATTTCCGTTCTCATCACATCACCTTTTTCTGTATGATCTCTTTCTGAAACTCCATGTTCCCCACTTCCCAAACTTGCCTGCACCTAATGGTCACTCAGATTTTCCTCAAGATGATGAGCTTTTGGCATACTCAGTGCCTATGTCTACGTTAGCAAGTCATGCTGGACCAGTCAACGGCAGATCTATAGAGTGCAGTGATTGATGTGGAGAACCCCATACTCAGACTTGCATGCATTTTACTCCCATACTGTACACCCAGTCAAGGCCTGAGGACTGGATATTCATTAGCTGCTGAAGATAATTATTAAGTGTTCATTTAGAGATCATCATCTGGGTTATTTCATCTGAGATGATGAAACTTCACATGGTTCAGCATCAGTCAGAGATATGAACCAAAGCTTGATTAATGAAGAGGATTTAGAGATTGCTTAAAAATGTTCTCATGACCTGAACTACAGCAGTAATGGGAAGACATACTGCAAACACATGAGCTTCTGCTTTTCAAAGGCACAGATATCCTTGAATTAGCATTTGAACTGCTCATTTCTCTAATACTGCTTTCCAAACCAGGCTCATCCTGGGTGATGATGTTAACAATGCAGATTCAGCTAATGAGCAAGTCACATTCAAAACCCTCATAAGGCACAATGCTGTGACTATCCCTCAAGTGAGGCAGTTAAGTTATATATGAGTGAACTTATGTATTCAGAGCACAGTAAAAATGAAGGGCAGATTTAGAAGGAGGAAGATGCTTTTGGGTCAGGCTGAGAGAAAGGAGTACTAATGCTAAACAGTGTTATAGTGCTAATCCTTTCAACTTCCTTTCTGGCCTTTGTTGTCAGATCCCTATTGGGGCCTGATTATTCAGGCTTTGCTCCTGTCTTCCCAGTCATCTGTTTTGAGCAGAGCCGCCTCTTTCCATAGTTAACAGGGAGCCAAACTGCAAAAGGCAGCTAGTGTTTCTTCAAGGTGGCAGGCAGCTTTTTACTGTTAAAACATTGTAATTCTACCAGAGGTACGGAATATCTGCTGACCTAGCATGTGAATGTGTTTAGGAAGCTATATCACTCAGAAGTATGGGAGTATTGTATCTATGTTGCATTATTTTTTATCTCTGCTAACCATGGAAGGATCTTTTCTATAGGAAACCTCAGGAGTACATAAAGGCACCGTTGTTTCTTGGAGTTAGTGAAGCTATGAAACGCATGAACTTTACCCCTTGCTTCTACAAAAGGTCCACCAATTCTATGAATTTTAAATCCATGGGAAATTTTTGTTGCCCTCGGCTGTTGCGTTTCAATGGCTAAAACTCTTTATGAAGTTATGCTTGAATGCTGTTTTCTTTATAGCCTCCAAAAGAGCACCTTATGCTTTTTCTGCATTCGTAACCCTGAGAAAAAGATGAACAAGTGTTCTCTGTTCAGACAACCATCATATATTATTTGGCCTGTTCAGTTATTTGAATGTAGTGATTTAGTGCCAGTAAATTCAAGAAATACTAAAATGTGTTTAGCTGTTTGGTGTTCTAAAATAGGGGAATAAAAAGGCTGATGTTATGATCCATGAAGGAGCAGCACACACAAACTGGGTCTAGGGCACAAGAAAACTGGAACTCTTTCCTGTGTAATGAGCCATGCATGGCAAAGAATGTAAGGAATGGCTAGCAGCAAAGAGCTATCTACAGTGATATAGTAATTTTATGTTCCATTAAGGCCTTGTTATTTTAGTATTTAAACAAAATTATGCTGCAGGAAAATATGGAGCTTATTGCACAACTTCCTTATTGTAAAGAAGAAAAGCAGACTTCAAAGTGTTGGGCTATCATTTAGCAGAATTATATCCATCAGATTCTGATTTTTAGCTGGGTATATCGGAGATGAAAGGGAGGAAACTGATTCAAGAAGGCAATGGTGGCATACTGAGCATTGGAAATGTCAATGCAAACAGCACTGTTTTTGTCTTATGACTAAAACTTCACTTTTGCTTACTCAAGATGATGGGCAGGCAGAATAGCCTGTATTTTCAAAAGTCACTAGTTATATATTAAAGGGATCTCTTTTTTAAAAGAGTGCTAAGCACTTACTCCTCTGAAACACTGGACACAAGATGGACATATAAAAAATACATATTGTTGTATGCCTTTTTGAAAATGTAATATAGCAGTAAGAAAGGGGAAAAAATAAAATCTGCCTTCAATTTCTCCATCTCCATTATAAACCAATATCATAACCAAAACCATTCGAAGATATGTCCAGGCTACTGCATCAGAAGACCAAAGATCCCAATTTGAAGTCTCAGATAGGCCTTTGCATCCATATTTTCTTATATGAAAGACTGTAGCTTCTGTTAGACAGCTTATCCACCACTTCCCTATTGTGAATCTTTACTCTTAGTTTAACTGTTAGACATGCTTCTAATTTATACATCAGGTAGGAACTACCAGTAAGCCTTGTATCCAGATTGATAGTGTGGACAAACAGCAGATTGGCAAAATGTGCAGTTCACTCTTTACCTCCGTCCAGGTTTATTTTACTGACACAGCAACATTTTTTCCTTAGCAGAAGGATCAATGACTTGGACATCATGGTCATTGTCTGTGCAGTTGACCCAGACCGCCCTACACTGCTATAGATTTGAGAGGCTTAGTGTGAATTTGATATCTGAACATTTAGTTTTCAACCTGGTGAAGATGTAGGTGTAATGACTTCCACCCTTGGTGAAGCTGTCACCCACTCATGTCACTCACTGGGTGGCTTGTGCAGGCTCCACTTTGATGCAGAAAAAGAGTTGAGCTCTTGTGGCAGTGCAGAAACACAAACAAATAAAAGTCCAGGAAGCAAGTATAGAGGTTTCTCATTTTATTTTATATCAAAAGGAATTAAATAACAGATTTTTAAGTAGTTTTTTCTAAATCCTGTTTCTGAGTTGCATGCAAATAAGGGTAGTAATGATGAGGCTCTTGCCTGCCTATGATGTTTGCATTGTTGTGGACTGTGATGGAAAAAGCTGAATATCAGATCCATTTTCCCTGACGGCACTGTGCTAACCAATTCCAAAACCAGTTGTCCTGGAAAAGTCAGCCTGTTCCAGGTGCTGCATGTCATCACACAATTCCTTTCTGCCTCACAAGCACCTTAGAAAGGTAGATGGGGTGCTGAAGGGAAGCTTGATAATACTGACCATAAAAAGACAACCATTCTCCCTACATCTAAACTCTATCTTTCCAATATGTCATTTTCCAATAGAAACAAATATCTGCTTCTGAAATACATAAGTTGAAAACAAGACTGTGGCTATGATTCTTTAAATATATGAAGTAACAGAATAAAAAATATATATGAGAATGCCTTAAAAGATTGTATTTTTAAAATGGTTAGTCCTCAGAACAAACATTACTCAACGTACTAGAGATCTTTTCCAAACAAACAATTCATCGTGAGAACTGTTATAATTCATCTGGTACAATAGAGTGATATTTATCTTCAGACTAGACAGAACAAATCTTCTTTTTAAGCTCTTGTGGCCCTTTGAGTATTGGTCTATGCTCAAAGTAAAGAGAGACATTTATCAGAGAATCTCAAGTGGACGGTGAAGTATTATGCTTTGAATGGTTTATATTCTCCTCTCTCTCCTTCATTATTTTAAACTCTGTTTTGCTTTGCATCTGAAATGCTGGTAGGATATCCATGTTCCTGATGCAACATAAAGGTTTGTGACATAAGGGTTTTTGTTTGACTATTTTGGGGAAGGGATGTTACACAAATGCTGCTGAAAGAATTAACATCACTTACTGATCGGAGGCTCAGTCTTCATATATCTGATTTTCACTCTTCAGACCATTAGTGGTACTCATATGAATAACTCCATTCATAATATTATTGGATGGTTTTCCCTGTTACTTAGGTATAAAATCTGAATAGTATATTTTCTTGACTTCTAGAAGTGAAAATCATTCTAGGAACTGTGGTCAGTCACTTGATTTTTAAGTGTTTCCGCATATAGTTGAGTCATTTCTAGGATCTCTCATGCAGCAGGTCTTTTGCTTTTATTGTTGCCTTTTCCTTGTATGCACATAAGATATTGAGGCTTCTACACAAATGAAAGAAGTAATGTCTAAAGAAAGGCTGATAATACCTTGTAGTTGTGAGACCCCGCTTGTAGTACTGTGTGCAGCTCTGGGGCACCCAACAGGAGAGGGACGTGGAGCTGCTCAAGCGAATCCCGAGGAGGGCCATGAAGATGGTAAGAAGGTCAGAGTACCTCTCCCATGGTGAGAGGGTTGGGGTTGTTCAGCCTGGAGTTTTCCAATACCTAAAGGGGGCCTACAGGAAAGCTGGAGAGGGACTTTTTATGAGGTTTTGTAGTGACAGGACAAGGGAAATGGCTTTAAATGGAAAGAGAGTAGACATAGATTCGATATTAAGAAGAAATTCTTTACTGTAAGGGTGGTGAGACCCTGAACAGGTTGCCCAGGGAAGTTTTAGATGCCCATCCATGGAAATTTTCAAAACCAGGTTGGATGGGGCTTTGAGCAGCCTGGTACTAGTGAAAGGTGTCCCTGCCCATGACATGGGGTTTGGAACTTGATGATCTTTTAGGTCTCTTCCAATCCAAACCATTTTATATTTCTATGATCTTAATAATATATGCTTTTTATTTGAGTAGTAGCATTCCATATTCTGAAAAAAAATTACAATAAAATAGTAAAGGAAGCAGAGCTTTTCTGCTAAAAGCACTCTATGCTCTGTGTGTAATAAAATCCCAGCATGAATACACACCAAAATGAAGTATTAACTTTCTTTTCTTTGTAAGAGTTCAAAATGTTTTGCTCCTATGGGATTTAATGTAAGTGATGCTGAATGTTTAGTCTACAGTCTTCTATTCACCTTTGAAAAGCCTAGGTTGTAATCTGATTTAGGTGACAATTGAAAGAGCTCAGTGGTCTCAGTTTACTTCCTTGTTTATGAAACCACCATCACATGCTTAATACGGTGCTGAGCATGGCAATAAGGGACCAATTTGAGGCACACTGTCACAATTGCAGTAAAACAGGCAAGGAGTATAAACTTGCCTTAAAAAAAAAAAAAAAAAGAAGAAGTCCAACAAATTCATTTCTTTTAAACAGCACAAACATTTACTGAAATTCTGCAAAGTTGAATGCTCCCTACTGGATTGGATGCCTTTTATTCTCACAGAGATAGACTCATAGGTGATAGACTATTCTGCATTACAAATAGCAAACATTTTGTTACTGCTGGAAAAGGAATCCTCAGTAGGATGAACTGCATTATGGTAAAAGTGATTTGCATTGGCTTATTAAAGATATTGGTATAGCACAATCTGGCCAGATGTTACATAGTTGGGTGGGCATTAACTCCCACTAGCCTAGACTAAGAAAATGCTAACTATAATCAACATCTTCAATCATCTGTTTACATTACGCACATCCTGAAGTTATAGTAGATGTGACAGAGTAGTGTAAAACTATGCAATAATAAATTAATTAAAATAAGTTGATATTGGAATAAATGAAAATGTGGCATTAAGAGGTAAAGGCAGCAAAAAAAGAATATCTTTATAAAAAGGATGTCTCTCATCCTGCATTATTAAATTCTGAAAAGAAAACCCCTATTGTAGCTTTTGAAAAACACTATGCCAGTTAATTCCATTTCTGTGACCAAGTGTGGATGAAAAGCTCTTCATCACAACCATCAGTAAAGTTTTTTGCAAAATACAGACCAGACATAGCAGAAGAAAGAGGTTTAGAGTATAGCACTTCAGGGGGCTAATGTGTGTTAAGGCTACTTCCCGAATGGACCATAGCCTAATCCCTGTGCTGCCGCCAAGATAGTGATTAAAAATCACCCATCCAGGGAATTGCTTCTGGATGCTGATGTGCTAGGTTGTGGGGATGGAGTTAAGGGGATGGAGAAGGGGAGGGTTTATGTATGTATGGCTGATATTTGAGCAAAAGGTAAAAGGGGAAGAGAGGGAGGAACTTGGCTGGCCCCAAATGGAAGAAGAGAGAGAGAACAAAGCTTCCTTCAGTAAGCTCAGACACTCACATAATCATGATTTCTGAGTTCTTCACATGATAGCTACCCTACTATCACTACTCTAAAGAGAAAACAAGTTTGTGAAATCCAAAGTCATCCCTGGGGGGAAAAAAAGGGAGGAAAAAAAGATAGTTTGTAAATGAAGCAGAGCTTACCCTGGAACAATAACCTTAGCAGTGATAGCCAGGCTCCTGGTGAACCACTTGGTGGACTTTTTAATCTATCTTCTCAGATGCAGAGTGTCTGCTCTTTTCAAAGTAGGTTCTTTGTATCAAAGTAGTTTAGCATTAGTGACAGAATAACAAACTCTTTATTGTGTATATGGAGGAAAAAATTCCTTTCCCCAACTCCCCTGCTGGTAATTCTGATATGTCAATAATATTTCTATATTGCTTGCTTGTTTATTTTGTAGATTTCTTTTTTGTATCCAGTTACTACAAAGTGACTTTAAAAAATCAATGTGGAGAAAACACGTGTTTTCTGGTTGACTAAAACAAATGAAGTTTTTCTGAGGATAGCATTAGGTCTTCTTTCAGCATTAAACTTTAAAGTAAGTGATGGCTGTGCTATTGCCTTTTGAATTACACAAAATACATTATGGTCTTGAATCTACAACAGATTTGTAGAAATTAGTGCAGAATAATCCAGAGGTGGGTTGTTTGGCCTGTCTTGTCTTTTTTTTTCTTTGCTGTTGGATGTTGCTGAACCTGTTTGGTAGCTTTGTGAAATATGAATGGACATGAACTACCACCCGGAGCAGCCGCTGCTATGTCTGACTAGTTCACAAAGGCACATTTATTTTCTAGTCGGCATTAATTAGATGGAGAAGGTGGGAAAGAAAAAGAGAAGAAAAGAGAAGTTATTGCATTCCTGAGCTGATAATATATACAGGACTGACAACTGGAAAGGAAAATTTCAGAGTATAGTGGCTGTCTCTACTGGCAACTGAAAACTGAGTTGTCAACAAAAGTGGCTAAAGAACAACCCAACCTAGTCCTTCTTTGCAGTACAGTTACTTTGGTTTTTTTGAGGGACTTCTGCTTTGTCTATTTGATCTAAAGAGGGCTAGGTGGAATAAATTAGTGATAGCTGTGGCAAGTAAATGTTACCTGGAATGGAAAACTGAATTTACAATTAATATTAAAATGCCATGCAGCTTCACTATGTAAAGCACTACTAGGCATCATGTCCACTTTTGTGTAAAATTACTGCTCATCAGTTCCAAAGCTTAAAAGCAATTGTTCATCTCATTGCCATGGAATGTTATGAAGGCCCAAAGTATAAAAGGGCTCTCAGAGGAATAACTGATGGGAAGTGGGCACACAGATGACATTCCAGCTGCCTATTGCAAGCAGTAGAGGGTATTCCTGGGAGAGGTTCAGTCAGCAACTGGTTTGTTCCTCAGTTGTCTCTGAACTCGCATATCTGCTATGGCACATAGCCTTTCCATAGAAATGGTGAAGAGGAGCATTTGGTTAATCTAGCATGGCTGTTTCCTATGAAAAAATATGTCTGTATTTAAAAAATCTGAGGTTCAAGTAGATTAAAATTAATAGCTGCAATATGTATTATTCTCAGGTAGTCTACTCTATGGTATGCTAATGTCAGTCTTATATGATCTTTAGCTTTTGAAACACACATTGTGATGGGTTCTTCATCGACAGACACTTGAAGTTTAACACCTCAAACAGAGGAATTTGTGATTCCTTTCAGGATGGAAAAATTCATGCTCTAGACCTGAAAGTTTTATAACAGTTCATCCTTAAAGATATTGTTATTGCTTAAATAACTAGCTGATTTTTTTCTTGAGTCACTACTGGAGACTTTGTTCTTAGGTTTACCTGCTAGACTTTATTGATATTTAAGCTTTTTCTTTTTCTTTTACGTGAGAACAAATGTATTGGTTTTGATCTATGAGGTATGCTTTTAGTTGTAATTTATTGTGTCATTTATGATAGGTTACAGTAGCAGGAAATTCTTTTGAAGAAAAGCAGAAAGTAAACTATGTCTTATCTCTTACCGTTACTTTTGGGGGAAAACTCTTTTACATGGACTACAGCGATAGTGACACTGAGAACTGCAGGGGCTCTGGAGAGCCTGCAACTTTACTGACAGATTCTTCTTTCAGCCTTGACTGGAGAGAATGTTTTCATAAGTCCTTAACCTGTAATGAGCAGTGGTTTTTCTGTCTGGATACAGGTGCACTACCCTGATGAAGACACTGACAAGAGAATAAAGAGTACGACATAAGAGGAAAGATGACAGATAATTAGAGATATAATAATAAATGGGGGGAAAAAAATGGCTGTTCTGTTACCCAAGGTTGTTATCCGTTTAATTTCTTGCCATTCCTGACTACTTGAAAGAGAAGAGTGATTGGTGAGATTAAATGAAACTGTATGTTTAACAAGTGCTCCTAGCTATAATGGTCTCATTAAAACTTGAACTTTGCAAAAAAAGCTCCTTGCAATTCATATTAGTTTGTGAATTCTCTCTCTTTTTGTTTTTGAATGGAGGAAAAATTGGATGAACAGGTCAGTAGTGCAGACAAAAAAGATGTAATGTGTTACAGTAATTTATATTTCTTTAGAGAATCAGAACAACATGAATCAACACAGAAATCGAGCATAATCAGCAAGGCCAGCCTTTGCAGAGAGATTTTCTTTAGCAGGCTCTGGAGGTCTGTGTTTAAATTCATCTTATGTGAGGTTACACAAACCAGCCTTTGAACTAACTGAAATCTAGACTAAGTATGTAAACTTCTGTTTTAAGCAATCTGCTTTCCATTGAGAACACTGAATATTCATAATCCTTTTCTTTTACACACTTGTGTTTGTAAATAGTTTCATCTCCTCACCTGATAAGCTCCTAGGAAAGCAAAGGAAGGGTGTATATGTTTCCATACACATGGAGGGTCTCGATCCCCCAGTCTTTTGGAAACGTAAAATGCACATAAGTCACTAGACAGGCCCTGTGTTATTAAGTAAGGATTTGTGTTCCCTGACACTTTGCTTTGTTTTGCATGAGTTAATGTTCTTTACTAAAAGGCACAGCTTTCTCTTACTAATACGTTTCAAGTATTTTTTCAATTTGCTAATGGTCCTTATTTATTTTAAAATATACTGGTACAGTGAAGGTAGGAATATCCCTGGAAGACAATAGATACACCTTCAGGACTAAAGATCATTTCATTGCCATACACTTGCTTTGGCTCTAATCCTCTAAGTATTTGTCTGTATACTTGGCCTTATTTAGTATTCTCATGAAATTCATGCCTCTGACACTGTGTTTTAGTGTCTGCAGATTGCCAATACTGCTTGTAGTAAGAAGACACACCCTTTATAAGGAATCTGTTGAACTACGGCTTTAGTTGGAAACAGAACTGAAGTTTCAGCTGCAGTTCACATGTGTACACGCAAATTAGGAAAACAGAAATTTATCACGTAATTGTGTGAGTAACTGTGCTGGCTTTGGCTGCGATGGAGTTAATTTTATTAATATGCAAAAATAGATTCCAGTATGCAGTCCTAAGTTTGTAATTATAGTGGAGCAAGATACGTACTTTCCAATTATTATGTAGTTGCTTGGGAATACAATAATTTCTATAAGACAAAGCATACCCTGTAGGAAGTATGTGTGGCAAAGAGAAATATAGTTGGACTTGTCTGTGAACGTACAGTGTCTGAGTCACTAAAAAGAACATAAGTCTAAATACCAAGTTTAATGAGGGTATTTAATATCTAACATTCTTGCTCACTTTTCTTCAATTTTTCAGGAATTTTGAGTTAAATGGAATTTTTTAAAAAGAAACCTTGACCTATTTCTGTATTCTTTGTGGTTCAAAACTTGCATAACTTTCAGTGAAGATGTTGGCTTAACAGCAAATAATAAAGACAATTTGGTGCTTACTAAGGCACTTGGACATGGAAATACTACTAGTGCTTTATTGAGCATTGAGCCTGCATTTGCAGAGTAAATTGGGAAACTCGACTTTCAATTTTTAACACTGAAGCATCGCTGTTGCCTTCAGCAAAACTAGGAGGTAGGTATGAGGCTAAAATACATTTAATTCATGGAGATGTAGATTCATACTACTACTCATAATAATAATCTTATTGTGAGTTATGGGTTATGTTTCAAAGTTAAGAATATAAATTTAAAGTAGTTCCTTAATACAGTTTCTCGTGGCTACTGTATGGAAACATGAACAGATTCAGACAGTGTTTTTCAAGTTTGTTAACATGGTATTCATATCCCAGTTTTCTGAATCAGATCACATAGAGGTTAAGCATAATTGGACATCCTCTTTATAAAGCACCTCCACTGAAGAGATTAATCTCTTATGCTAAAAAAAAAAAAAAAAAAAAAAAAAAAGTTGGTGGTTTTTTTTTTTTTCTTTTAAATATAAAAAAACTGGTGGATTTAGGTATAGCCAGCAGCCTCAAAATTAAGACTGATTTATAAACCTCCCAAAGTATCAAGGCTTCCTAGATTTGAGATCTCATTGTTCTTTGCATCTTGTAGGATTAATTGCTTTTCCAAACACTGTAGCAGAAAATGTGACTTCAGAGGATGTTTTCAGAAACTCCATGCTTCATGTTTTGTAAATTGCAGATCAAGTTTGTTTTGGCATCATCCTGCTAAAAAGCAATTTGCAACAAAGCAAAAGAAAAAAAAGATTATCTTTTCAGTACAAAACCTTTCCTGTGTGATGAGTTTGAATCCTTTGGGCTATGCTGCAGAAGACATAAAAAGGATCAAGCTCCTGTGGATTTGGCTCGGGTTTTTCCCCCTCCCCCATTCTTAAGCTTGCATTTGCACACTGATATGCTTCAAATCTTATTTTAATAATTTGGTCCTACTGATGTTTTCATACTCCTGCCCTGATCATTCCCTCAGTGTCCTTTAAGGGGACAGATTAGAATTCAGTGCTGTATTGTTAATCTAACAATTGCAAACAGAAATTAATCTTTTCTTTCTCTATCCAAAACCCCAGAATGCAGCACTGAGCAAATGGCTTCATTGATCACAGGGAATTTTTAAAAGCAAGTTCTGTGTAGCAGTGAAATGGGATGGGAGTAGCTTTCATTTTTCCCTCTTTCTGCCTCGCCTACCTGCTGATTTTACAAAGAGCTGCTGTACATTGTAAGGAAAGGGATTTTTTGGTTTTGGGGTTTTTTTTGAGGTTTAGAAAGATTCTATTTTGGCTGAATAAGGGAAATCTGATATTTGATGCTGCAAGTCATGATCTATTCATCTACTGTGAATCAAGTACTACACATTGCTCCTCTAGCAAGGCATAAAGTGTTTCATGATCACATGCTGCTGTTGAAATTACAGTTTGCCCTTCTCCAGAGAGCATTAATGGTGGGTGATTTATAGCATGACTTATTGGGCCAAATTCAAATTACATTTAAATACCATTGTAAAATGCGCAGATGAAGCATTAGAAAGGAAAATGGCATACCTGCATACAGTCACCCATCGCTGTATTAAAACTACCATCAATGAGACAACAGAGGGGGTTTATAGCTCAGAAAGCAGTTAATATTAAACAACCTTTTTAAGGAGAATTAGTACTCTGCATTCACGTGATACAGTCTTGTATTAAGAAGCTGCTCATTGTATCACATGAGATGCTTTTGCTGACATGATGTTTCCTAATTTCCCAAAAAGCAGGATAGACCTTTTCTTCCTTCTATGCCCTTGATGTACAAAGAGAATCACTATAAGCCTGGCAGCAGCACCTGTCAATCTAAAAACATATGTCCCCTGTCCATCAAAATAAGATAGCAATAGAATTCCACAGGTAATGAGCTTTAAAACAAAGATTGTATTTCTGTTCTGCACATGGAGTGGGTGGCTAGAGAAGTCTCTTTCATGGGCAGATGGCAAAGCAGTAAAAACAAAATTTTGGAAACTGCATATTAAGATTTCCAAACCATCAAGTAAAAATCTTACTTTTTAGCTTTCTTAAAAGCCCACATGGACCCATTTTCAAGTCCAACCATTTTTGCCAAGACATTTATGCATGACTTATAAGTGAGACAACTGAACCCAAGAAAAAGCTGTATTGGATGCTTGTGTGCTTTTGGGTCAGTGAATTCTCGTAGTGAAACTGGAGTTCAGTTTTGTGCCTGTCTAAGTTGCTTCTCCCAGTCTGTCCAAGTATTATCTTTTTCTAGGATTTTGAATGTTTTTTGGAATTAGGATTTCGTGTACTTAACTTGGCACCTGCTTGTTTCTGTCTTGTTGATCAAGCTCCTAAGGTGCTGTTTCTTGATTGCAAGGACCATTGTAACTGGAATAATACTGTGTTAGTATACAGCACAGCTGTAAGATGTGCAGAGAATATGAAGCATGCGCTTTGCCCCTTCCTTAAACAACAGGATTGCACTGGCCAAACTCTTCCCATGCAGAGCTGACTCTGAATTCTGCAGAAACCGAAGGCTGCACAGAAAATGGATACATTCTGGAGATTCTGTCATCAGAAATATATAATTTAGAACTCACACATGATGAAATAATAATTTTACAGTAGTTCAATAGATGGATATTCATTAAGTATCTGAGCTTTAAGCTATGTTAAATTTACATACATTAACTTACCTTTTTAGTAATATATTAGCTCAGAGTCTTAGATTTCATTTCTTGACAACCTGATTTGGCTAGGGACATTGTTAGTTGAAATCTAGTGAATCTTTTGGACATAGTTTAAGAGATTACTGCCACAGCTATCTGCATCTTTCCCCTTCTGTAACTTAGTGTAACCATATGCAGCTTAAGCAATTATTTCTTAGTTTGTACCTTGCAAGGAAATTTATGAACCCTAGTCCCTCACATAATCTATTTATTCTGTGGCTAAGGTGGTAACTTTCAGCACAAAGGGACCATTGGTGGCTGACACATCTTGTGTTTCTGTAAGATTCACCAAAGCTCTTAGTGGGTACCGTAAGTATGCAAATACACACCTGTGCTAACTGAGCTCTGAAGATGGTATCTTGTTAAACTGTGATAATGCTATATGACTTGGCTAGTGGGGCTTTCATGAATTTAAATAGGTAGCCCAGAGGAAAAAGGCTAGAAGTCATGTATTTTATACTTCATACAAGAGTTCCGAAAGTGGAAGAAGGGAGATTAGTACTGTAGACGATGTAGATATTTCAGATGTATTTTTTACCATAAGCTAAGGTTCTTGAATGATAACTAGCTGGCATAACCACTGGCACAAGCAGGTTTTGAGGCTATGTGATTGAACCCATAATTATTTACTTGCATATATGTGCATAATCATGCGTGTGCAGTGAAAAGTACACTGAAGCCTTTGCAGACATACCATCATTTAGACCATGTAGACATAAGTTTCGACAGATTCTGTCAGCATTGTCTATTAAAATGTTACCCTCAAGCTGAAGAAGCACACATGCAGAAATCAAGGCAGATGTATCAGTAGAACTCAGATTACTGGAATTGTTTCGCAACACTTTCATGATTGATTGAGGAGAAGACTTAAATATAAAAAACCTTTATTTTTTGAAACTGTGTTTCAGACAGTGGCTGGTTGTGTGCAAGCAAAGGGCATGAAAAGCTCAGGCTAACTATCGTGTGGACAAAGAGAGCAGCAGGGCAGCACCTGCTAATAATAATGATCTTTGGACTGTTTGATCCCAAATGCATCTGGATGATTGTGAACCAGCATGGCTGGAAGAACAGTCCAAAGAAACTGCATGATGCTGTTTAATGAAAGATCAAGGCCAGGATATGAGCTGAGGAATCTAAAATCCTTCCAGCTAGGACTTGTGCTGTGGCCCCTGCTGGGCTGCTTATACTTGACTATAGATTATCCACTTGACTATAGATCATCCATGGACATTTTATATTGTGGAAAAGAGTCCCAATAATCCTAATCCCTCTGCACATCTGTCTTGCTTTCTGCATGCTCATTTTGCCTGTTACAAGCTGTCATTCCACACGCATGTAAACTGACATTGCCAGCAGAAACCTTTAAAACCTTATGAAGAGTGTGCATTTGTGAGGAGTCTGGTCTGTTGTTTCAAGCGAATGAAATGAATAGGAAATTAAATAATCACAACAGTTGTTTATTGTTTCAACGAGAACAAAGTGCAGGCTCCTCCATGGAAGAAAGACCAAAGACTGGATTTGCAATCTTATGTTTAAATGTCTGAGGTACGTTTCATTTCACTTTGTTGTGTTACCATTGTATAAAAGAGAGCATTGCAACATGAAAAACGGAGAACACAAGGAAACAATTCATTCCTGCTGTTTCCACTTTGCATGAATTTTTAACACCTTTGTTGGAGACCAAATGTCTGGTGTGACTTCAGTCAGGATTATTCCTGGGCTTTGCTGAAGCATTTGTAGTTTTCTGTTGCAGTTTACTGCTTACACTTAAGTTAGGCTAAAAAATGAAATAAAATAAGCAGCTGCTATCATTTTGTGTTTCACCTGCTGAATTTCAGAAAGTGAGGTCTCCATGGTGTTTATAGGAAGAAAAGTCCTTCACTCAGGCACTGTGCTCTTCCAGACTCTCTCCAGTTCTTGCAAACTCCTGCTGGTCATTGTGCTGTTAAGTTTTTGAGTAATCTTTGAAGAAAACAGTAAAAAAAAATTGAACTGGTGTTTTACCCTGAGTCTGTTTTGCAGAGTTCTGCTGTTCTGGAGAATAGCAATTTTGGAAATATTCATTCTGTGTGTGACAGGTTTGGCCAGCCCAGGTCAAACTCTTGCTAATTGCACTTAGATCTGAGCTTTTCCTCACCCAGGCGCGGGACAGCACCATCCCACCGCAGCCACTGGGCAGAGTGCTGAGATGCTCTTCAAGAGATCTGTTTCTTCCTGCCTTTTCACCCCAGAAAGGCTGGCCCTTGGGAAGGAGAGGAGGTATTTTGCTGGGGGAGAAATATGAAGGGCTGGCTTTGGGAGCACGGATCCTGGCGGAGGCGGTTAGGTGGAGCGGGTTTTCCTGCAATTGTAGGGGAGATTTTCCTGTTGTGTTTCAGCCACGACTGTCTCAGAGTTGCAGACACAGTCAGCGCCGCCACAGGATTACTGGGACAGTGGTAGCTGCTACTGCCTGTCCCAGCTGGGCTGCCGGTGCTTTCCAAGAGGGTCCCTGTCTCCGCAGCAATGTTTCATCCGGAAGATGTAGGGCAGGATCCAGTGGTGGGTATGCGGCTGGGTGACTGCTTGGAAACTAGAGCCGATGCAGATGTGTAGGCTTGCCATTGCAAGTAATTTAGGAAGTATTTTATTGCATTTAGCAGTTGTGAGGGAGGAGTTGAGGTTTGCTCGGTTGCTGGGATGAATTATCTTTTTGGTACTGAAAACTCAGGGGGAAAAAGAAAAGGAACTTTTTTAGCAAAGAGTATTTTTTTGTCTTGTGTTTTGAAACAAGGGCTTATTGTTGTCTTTCTAGTTGTCATAAAACTAATAAGAGAGATAAAGGGGGTACAAGCATCTGCATGCTGTTAACATCTGGAAGATTATAATTCTGTTTTAAAAATAACAGATGAAGGCTGAGATATGTGTTTAGATGAGAAGAATGAAAAAATATGGTCATTCCCAAAAGCCTGCTGCATTCCTTATGCAAAGGCTTTCAAATCACACTTATTTACTTATAATTGATGAAGTTACATAACCTAAAATAATGACACATTTAAGCATGATGGCTGCGAGATGATGTTTTTTCAAAAGATGTAATTTTTGGCATCAGTGTGCTTAGAGTGATGGTCTGGTCACTACAGTTACTTCATATGCAAGTTGTGTACCCGCAAAAGCCCACAAAAGACACCATATGTTTAGGAGGATCACAAGCATGCATAGTCCACAGGTGCAGAATTTCTAATGTGATTTTTCCAGTACAATATTTTGAGAGAAGCAATTACCTGAGAACAAGATAAGCTGACCTCTACTCAAGTTTTAAAGTAGATATTTAGCAAGCTCCTGGAAAAAAAAAGCTTGAGGCTAGCGGTTGAGCAGATGCATGCCAGTAATTCTTTCATGAGTGCAACACTAGTTATTACAGTAACACTGACCTGCTTGCCAGCTGGCAGGAAATGTACAATTTATTTTAGGTTTTTTGAGATAAACTGTGAGACTTTACATGTTGATGGGGAACATCTCAAAGGGATGTAATTAAGCTATTGTTTTCTCTTTCTATGCTATCTTAAAGGCTGCTAAGCTATTTTGTAACACTGAGGACCTTTTGCTTGAGAGGCCTGTTTTGGGTATTCATTCAGTTATTCAGAAGCAATTGCTGATTTTAGTTGTCTTTTCCTACTCCCTTTTGGGATGTTCTGAAGACTATCTGCAGGTCAATTAATTTGAGGATGTCAAGTAAACTAGCAAATAGTCCAACCAAACTAGTAAGTAGCCCAACTACCTATAGCCAATGGATCCTTTACATGTGTGCAGGTGTATGTGCATATGTGTGTGTGTGTATTGAACAGAACACATCCACAGCTGGATTGTGAGAAAGCATTATCCATTCATCTCATGAGGCTACTCAGTAAGACCTTTCCTAGGATCAATATCTCCTTCAGCCCAGGAGAAGAGCTGTACAAACCAACCACCACCCGCGTCTCGTGGCTGGAGGGAATCAGGATGCTAAGTAATGAAGATCCTGTGTGGGGACAGCCCAAAAAGACAGCACTTTCACTTGGCAGAGTGAGTTTGAATATAATACTGGATCTTCTGGCTGTTGTATGTTTTCTGGTTGATGTCAAGTGAGGCACAGGTAAATTGGATCATTTTTTCTTATCACTTCACTAGCTGTTACCTGGTTTCCTAATTCAGCTCCTACAGCACCTCTATGGTCATCAGTAGGGTTTAAAAAGACTGCTACTACTTACCACTTCTCTTTCTAGCTGCAAATTACATTGCTGGTACAATGCAGACCTTTGCTGTTCTTAATTTCTTAGCCTGAAGCAATGAAGTTTTGCCGCGGTGTGGTTACTAAAAAACTGTGAGGCAGGATTATGTGGCTGTGGTTAATCATTGGTTTTGTCTCAGGGCTTCAAAAAGTCTTTAAAGGATAACATTCTTAAAGGATGCAAATGCATAGAAGAAAATATTTGAGATCACCAGGGTTTATTGTGGTATGTTTCTGCTAAGTAACACTTTCTCAAGAAATAAAACACACATGGGTGTGCCTCTGTGTGTGCATTACTGGCTCTTTGCAAAACGTACCGGCTGAAATGCCTTAGAAAGTCCTCAAGAGATTTAAAATGGAAACTTGCTGCCTTCTTAGGGTTTAGCTTTATTAACAAGCAATAAAGACTAAAACCCTGCATCTCATTGTGAGCAGGGGGTGGCACTTCACTGGACAGGCTGGGATGGGTGCCTGAGTGTCTTCAGGGCAGAACAACTGGCTATTGTTAACCACTACATAAAACTCTGTACTTCTTTCTTTTCTCAGTTGATTTTTCTGCTTTAACTTTGTGTCCTCTTGTGTTGAGGTCAGAATTTTTACTCATGCACTAACCATTCTGGGTTATTTGGGTTAGTACTGCCATTTGGTAATGCCAAGCAACCTGAGTAGAAGACTAGTAAAGTAGTTACTACACACCTTGGTATTGAGACTGGGAGAAATTTAACCCTTTGAAGCCTGTTAGACAGCTCTAGTGGGATAGAAGGAAGGACAGTGATTAACAGCTGGAAGGGCAAGGGTCTTGCACCTTGTTCATGATCTGCAGTATAGGAAGGCAAGCTGCTATTTTGTCTGAAAACTATGAATAAAGGGTAGGAGTTGAAGATAGTTTTGTTATGCCAAGCAGGCTGATCTTAAGACAGTGCATCTGGTGCTCAGGAACTGTCCACATGCCCTTCACATGCAGCAGAGATAAGAATCATCTGAATCCAGAAAAGTCCCCTTTCAGTAGTGTCAGCTGGAAAGGGATTACTTTGCGATCATTCTCCTTCAACTCAGTTCAGATTTCTCTCGGATCTCTGAATACAGGGAATGATAGAAATGATTCATGTTAGAATTATTGCAAGCAAATTTCTCTAAACAAGTGATTGTTGAGCTAATAACAAAGAATAGATATAGATTCCCCATTTTCTTTATTTTAAATCTCAAGAACACTGGAAATAGGTACTTGTTAGTTGACGTAGTCTTAATTTATGTTCTTAAATTCCTTTCGTACCTGGAATAAGTACACCTAGAAAGTGCAGATCACTTAATCCTGAAGAGTATGTAAAACAGTTTAAATGAGATAGCTTTAGAAATGCCTTTTTCTTTCTGTTGATTACCAGGGGACCCGACAGAGATCAGTTGAGATGAATGCTACCCTCTCTGTTTAGGAACAGCTATGAAGCAAGAGAGAGAAGCTGGTTTCTCATATTTGTTCTGCTAGTGTTTTGAGGCACAGATCCAAAGAATGCTCATAAAATCATTGTTCTAATGAAGAACAGAAACCTAGTACCCTAAGGTGAGGTGGCAAAAGCATACTTATGGTGGCCCCAGTGACACCAGTAGGACAGGAAATGTACCCACTCTTCTTCGAGCAGGCCTTGGAGGGTGGCAAGAACCTGCATGAGGATTCTGATCCACAAATGGAGGAGCAGCCATGCCAGTTCCCATTTGGCTATTCCTGGGCCTAGGAAGCCCAGGCTGGGTGTTTCCTGTACCAGTGACAGAACTTCTTCCAGAGATCTAAAATAGGTTACCTTCAGAGCACAGATATAATTTGTTCCTTATCCTCTACCCTTCCATGGCTCACAGCTAATTTCCTATTCTAATTATGTGATTACAGTCTTGATTTTTAAATGCACCATTGATCTTATGGAGTTCAGTGTACTGAGAGTACGGCAAGCATAAATGAATGCTGAATAGTGGGGTATTTTGCAGTTGCTGGAATCTCTTTATAGTCTTTGCAAATGTGCAGAATATAACTCTGAGAATATGTGTTCTCTTAAAAGAAGTTGAAAAGCTTTTATAAGCTTTTTTAATGATCACATATAAGGAGCAGAGAGCAGGACAGCAAGAGGCTAACATTGTGTGCCTCATAATGTGATAGGTATAGCTTTATAAGCAAAAGGAGCTCTAGTTAGTCAAAAGTGCATCTTGCAGGTAATATAAATTCAGAGTCCCGTGGGTGTGAGGTCGCAGCTTCACACGTGTTGTAGCTCCTGGGACATTTCTTGCCTCTATTTTAAATGCCCTCTTTGATAAGAAAGCAGACCTTTGGTGTTCTTGTTTGAGAACTCATAATGACATTACCTAGGTGGAGGCGATAATTATGAATCCAAGTAGTATTTACGATTACCTTTATATAGGTGCGGGGAAAGAATTCTTAGAACAACTTAGTGGAAAGAGAATGCAATTATTTCTTTAAGCTGCCCTAAGATCTGCCCTGAAATATTGCAGTAGCTTAAGGGGCCCAGTGTTTCCAAGCTGCGCTCAATTACGCATCTGTGTGTGTGAACACATATGACTAGAAGGCATGTCCTGAACTATATCTGGCTATTTCTGTTGCTGTATCGTCTACATTAAAAATCAGGGAGTACCATGTCACCTAAGGCATTACACAGGTGAAAATCCCAGCTGGGGAAATATGAGAGATTTTCAGCTCTTCTGTGCAACAAAAGCCCCATGAAAACTGGTGGGGTTTGGTAATTACTGTTTTGGGTAAAATTATTCTACCTTCCTTTTGTTGCAGAGTAGCATCCATCATCTAGGAAGCTTTTAGGTTGAAATGAGCAAGTTATATATATATATCGGTATATAGCAAGTTGTCCCCTTGGCAAGTTTTTGGAGTTACTCCAGTTGTTGTTTCCAATGCTGCCAGTGTCCACAGCAAGATGTGAATTTGATTCCTCAATATTTGTTGTTGTATAGTTATGATATACCCCAGAATAAATACCAATTTTGCAAATGAAGAATGTGAATTTGGTTGAAGAGGTTTTTGGTACTGATCTTCAGCCATAAATTTGTTAGGAAGTCACTGCTGATGCCAGTAGACTGATTCACACATGCTAAAGATTAAACAATCCTTTGTTTTTCCTGCCCTGAAGCATTTTGAGGAAATATTGAATCTTGTATCTAAAGAATGTAAAGCTACTAGAGTTGCAAGGATATAAAGAATGTATGTCAGAAAACATTCCTACCAGTATAGGTTTATGCACACATGTGTAATATTGTGTCTAATATATTACTATAGATAATATTAAGTCAGCTCTTTATTTATTGTTCTGGGATTTTCAGGGCATGATCTTTTTTCTTTTCTTGCCTGTTAGCTTTTGAGGCTCAGTTATTGTTTTAGATCGCAAGAAAAGGAATATGTGATGTTGTGCCAAAGACCTTATTTCTGTAAGATCTTTGTCTCACCAAATAACATGAAGGATTTGGCTTTTAGAAAATATATTCTCCTATTAGCACACGTTTTGACCAGAGAGGGATGTTGTCTAGGCTTTATATCACTACAAGCAGCACAGCAGATGTGCTTTTGCTGTATTAATATCCTTTGAATGTTGCAAACTATCTCAACGTCATGGAAACACTGCATGTAACTTCAAGACAAGGCAGCTAATCATTCTTCTGTCAATGAAAATGTATGAATAGGATGAGCTAGTCATTTTCTTTCATGCTGAGTATTTGTTTTTCCATATCAGGAGCTGTTGAACAGGCACTATCCTTTGAATATTTATTAATTTGCACTGCTTTGATGAAAAACGGTGGATAAACAAGTATTTGCTTGCTTCAGGGTATGTGCACCTTGCTTTTTTTAGTATTGTGGAAGTTTTCATTAAACATTTCTAAAGGAAAAAAAAAAAACAAATTTTGATTATTAGTTCATTTTACACTACTTGCCCAAAATACACTACTTACACTAATATCTCACTAGCCATGCTGCTGGCAATTACTAGCATCACAAGCACTTACAGACTTCAATGTCTGTGGTGCGGAAGATAAAGCTTTGGGACAACCTGGGCTATGAAGCAATCCATTGGCTTAATCACATTTGAAATGTTTATTGGATGTGATGTGGAGCAATCACATTTACTTGTTGCAAGGAAAAGTTGTTCCCAAGACAATTTTGTGTGTATCCTAGAACAGGATAGAAAATGGCAAAAAAGAATAGCATTTACTCCCTCCATGACCCCCCGAGAGCTAAAAGAAGAAACTGCAAGTGATTTTTTTTATTGGCCATAGCAGATTTTATGACAAGAATGTAAATTTAAAATTTACCTTTTATAGAGCATTTAACAGAAAAATACTGTTACTTTGAAAATTACAGCTATATACTATGATGATAGCATGCTTAAGCACTCCACAGTTTATTCAGGTTGTGTGCATTGACTGTAATTCCTCTTGTTCTATAAACCTGGGATGCATATATGTATGGACACGCATACATACATGCATAACATGTAAGTATGAGAAACAATAAAATATGTTTCTGTTATGTGTAAAATTTAATTTCATATTGACATAATGGCAGTTTAATAAATTTGATTTTCTAACTGAAAAAATTGACAAGTGTTTTCTACAGAAAGTCTTAATCTTCAAGTTTTTGATCTTTAATTTAGGCTGTGGTTTTCTCTCCATTTATGAACATTCCTATATATGAGTTTGAAGGACCAAGGCTGAAATAGCCTTACTGTAGTAAGCATTTGGTAGTAGCCTTAACGCTGCGAGTTGCTAGAAAATGAACTCTTAGGAAAAATGGTATTAGAACCTGGTTGGGGGTATTTTGGCCATAATCCACAACAAACTGTAATTTTGCCATAGAGATAGCACATCAAGGAATTTTGGAACATGGTACAAGTCTGGTTCTTTTGCCCAGTGCTATTTGTTTAGTATGAAGCTTAAACTTTCCAGAATGGCCTACAGCTCTGTTTCCTCCTTCAGTGTCACTTAACTGAAACAGCTTGAATTCATGCAAAGAGCTTCACCTTTGCTAGAGGGGAAAGTGAAGTTTCATAGGACATAGTCTCCCACCTTTTTTCACTCCTAGTAGACTCTCTTCTCACCTTCACTGAAAGCTGTAGTTACAGCTGGAATAGAAAAGGAGGCAACACATGGCATGCTAAAACATTGCCTGCTAACTTTATTCTAATAGCTAGGGATTTATTCTGTGTGGGGAGAATTCTGTAGTGCTTTACTGAGAAAAAGTGTCCTAAGTACACTGAAATTTTTAACACATTCATTTTTAAATGTAGTTTTATACTTGTGATTGATTTATTGTGGCTGGGTGCCAGGTGCTGACCAAAGGCCCTCTATCATTCCCCCTCCTCAGCTGGATAGGGAAGGGAAATTATAGTGAAAAGTCTATGGATTGAGATAAGGACAGGGAGATTGCTCACAAAGTGTGCTGTCAAGGGCAAAACAGAATTGACTTGGGCAAAACAGTTTAATTTGTTACCAACCAGAGTAGGATAATGAGAAATAAGAAATAAATCTTAAGACACCTTTTCCCCCATGCCTTCCTTCTTCTCGGGCTCAACTTCAGCCCAAATGTTCTGTGTCTCCTCTCCCACCACAGGTGTAGGGGGATGGGGAATGGGGGTTGTGGTCAGTTCATGACACATGGGCTCTTCATCCTCAAATGAGGACTCCTCACACTTTTACCCTGCTCCAGGGTGGGATCCCTTTCACAAGGGACAGTTCTCCAAGACCTTGATGATCTTAAAGTCCTTTCCAACCTGATTGATTCTATGAGTCTATGAAACAGGTTGAGGGATTTTTTTTTATTATTATTATTTTATGTATTCCTCTCTATTGGTACTTAGTATACTGAAATGTATCTAGCTCAGCTTTAGCTTTATTTTTTTTCATGTCTCTCTACTTCCCATAAGTATTGGGTGTGTTTCTGTGTGACTGAAGACATTAATGCCACCTTTGAAACATGTCAGGCTTAAAGCAAGAAGTACTAAGATGCTAATTCCCCTAGTGTTAGTAGAAGTCTTGCCATGAACTACATTGAGATTGGAATTTTGTTCACTGCATTGCTTACCACATAATACATAAGTAATCGTTATATGCTGGGAAAATGTCACAAACCTAAAGTTACTTAGGTATATTGTTGAATTTTAAATCACACTTGTCTGTTGTCAATCACTTTTACTTTGATATCTGTTTTTAAAACTACCTTTTGTGGCTAGAAAAGTAATACTTCTCTTTTCAATGACATTTTCAGCAATAGTACAATTTTCTGCCAATAATTCCATTTTTTTGCAAATATGAAATTATGCACTTGAAATTCATTCTTTCTGTGTCTGGAGGCTGTCTATGTAGCTTTTAATTTATGGGCCATGTTGAACATGGAATACAAGCAATTGCATATATAATCTGTGTGTATTGAGTTTCTGCATAATCTTCCAGTTTATTGTAGCTATGGATTCGCTACCACTACAAGAAAAAAAAACCAAAACAACAGAATCTGAAACCGTAAGGCAAGGGCCAATGAGTTGGAAAGATTTTGTAGCTGGATCAGTAGCACACTCTGTATTTCAGGCACCAACCTAAAAGTGAAAGCAGAATTGCTTAAGTCGATTAAAGAGTAATCAGCGGATTACCCAGAAAATGTAGCCCCTCTCAGTGCCTCTTAAAGGATTCATTATTCAGTCTCAGATGCAACGTTTTTTGATTTATTGGCAACTGCAAAAGAAAACAGAAATATCATTTTTTGGTTTCTAACAGTGTGCTCAGCTTTGATTACTTTGGAAGATAGGATCTTATTCTGAGATGTTTACAGCCTAAGATCAGATTTTGGCACCCTTGCTCATACTGAATAGCATTAGTCAGGGCTGAGCTGCTGCTTATTCAGGTCAGATAGATCAGAATTAGTCATCAATTGAGGTGTTGGCTTTTATGAAGAGCCATGATGACGATTCAAACATCTTTCCATGAGGCACTGATGCAAATGTTTTGCCACTGCTTTTATCTGTTAATCTGTACTTTTCTTTTATATGAATACCATAAAAAAACTTTTGGTTAAAAAAAGTTCTTTGAGAAGGAAACTGAATGAAAGAAACTGTTTGGCACATGAAGGAGCAGAAAGAATTTTGTACAGAAAGGATAGCATGGAAGAAAGCCCTGTATTCCAAATACAGCCCTAAGAAACAAAACCAAAAGGTTGGCAGGTTTTCACAGGACTGCCAATAGATGAGCAGTGACTAGTCTGCCTTTTTAAAACGTTGTCTCCTGCCAACCCCAAATTCCCTTCTCCCATTTCCAGCACAGCATTCAGCCTGCAGAATAAGTGGATGATGAGGTACACAGTTGTGGTGTGGAAGGGATTCAAACAATGCAAGTGAGATTTTGATCTTCTGGGACTTCTGTGAGACAGAGAATGAAGAAGAGGAAAGACAAACTGATCTTTATTTGCAGAAAAAGCTTTCATCTCTTCTGTGCTGTGTAGCCATGGCTGAGGAAAGAGAAGGGGAGCTGTCTTCCTGCTTACATCAAATTGCCAGGCCTTTAATTTTGACCAGATGCATCATGCAATTGTGGCAGCTGATGGATAGTTATAAATGAATTAGTCTTTGGCAAACCGAACTTTATTTCAAATAAGATCAGTATCACAGAAGATATAGGAAAGCAAATTTTGTGATGGGGTCAGTGAGTTTTTTAAATGCTCAGGTTTCTTAGCAGAATAAAAGGATGCATTAGTGCGAAGAGGCAAAGTATCCTGATTTCTAAGCATACTCTTGGAACAGATGCATTGCTGCTCTTCCCACAGAGCGAGGAGGACTAAATACTGATGGGTAGCCTGAACTTTGCCTCTATTTGTTGAACTTTTCTTTTTGCTGTGGTTCATATTGGGTTTATAGGTAGCATTGCTGTCACTGCCACCATGCTCCGCACACTAATTGTCACGAAGTACAGAAAGTTCAAGCAGGTTTGGTTCCCAAGGCTGCTAATGAGCCCTGAGCTCTCCTCAGCCTTAATGAACCAGGGCTTGTTTGTGAGAGATTCTTGTCCATCCCTCCTTTTCCATGGTCAGGGAAAGAGGCAAGAGTTCACACAACCAAACAATGACTTTACAGTGTAAAGACGATGCAGCTGTGCCATCTGAAGTCATCTTCAGTTATGAGCAACAAAGCTTAAATAGATTGTACTGTGAAGAGGTACAGCTCTGTGAGTGTGAAACATAGCTTTTGCTTCTGCTTCACTGACCTGTCTGCTTGCAGCAGCAGTGGGCCCTTGACAGGAGCTTAGGCAGGGAGAGCTGCGTAGGGCGATTCTTTCAAAACCATTCTCTGTAACACTGAGCTCAGGAAAGGAAGCAAAATGAAGTTTCAGTTGATCTCTGATGGGATTGTACTGCTGCATTCTCCAGAAAATCCCATGCTCTCCATTTAAAAGTTATTGGTTCCTAATCCGCTTCGGGTGATTAGTAAAGCCACTAAAACAAGTGGTAGTTGGTAAGTTTTAGCTGTAGAGAGTAACCACAAAAATGTGGATGCGCACACACAAACAAACTCCTCCTAGGCAAATCACACATTTCACCATCTCACTACATTTTACTGTCTTCCTCTCTAAAGGTTATTCTTGTACCAGAAGTTAGTATCATCAGAAATTTGAGCTAAATTACAGTTTATGATTTACTTCATCCACCTTCCTTCAAGAATTTCAGTTATGACACTGGTGCAGTCCTCTAGCTATATTTATCTTACTACAAACATGTATGTCTTGTATTTGGGGGCTTATGTGTACAGATAGATGTACACAAAAGTACAGGTACATATAAATACAGTTGTGCATGTTCTTGAAATACATGGAAGGAGTATATTAGTATATGATATATATGCCATACACATATACTAAACATCAAATAAAAAATAACAAATGCTTTCCTAGAAGCATTATTCCCTGTATATATTCAGATATACATTTATGCAAGTAAACACAGACATATACTTTAAATGCTGTGCTATTGTTATAATAAGAAATGAAAATTTCTGTCTGATAAAATAACTATTAATTTCAATAGCATTGTAAGGCTGTCAGTCATAATATGCTGGACTAATCCTTGCACAATGTTACACAAAGGTGAAGGCTTTTTAAGAAGTTTTATTACTAGAAGAGTGAAGCCAAAAACAGCATCTGCAGAAGAGATCTAATTTTTCTGTGATATGCTGTTTGATGGTCATATTTTGGGTTTTAATAATGCACAGAAACATCTGCTGTTTTCCTCAATCGCCTGAAAGAGAAGGGGGAAAGAAGGGGGAAAGAGAAAGAAATCAAGAAGGAGCTTTTCTTTTTTTTTTTTTTTTTCCTTCCTTTCCTAAATGAACTGAAAAGGAAAAAAAAAAAAAAAAAAAAAAAAGCAGTCCAGTTTTAAATACCTTGATATGGTCATGTGCAGGTTCAAAACTTTAGATTGCTCTCCCGCCTGGCGTGGTGGGTTGATAGCCCCAGGAGCAGTGGCGAAAGTTGACAACCCCCCACGGCTGACCCCTCATGTCCTCTCTTGCTTAATCGAATTTTACGTGTGTTTCCAGATAGCTGATCAGCTTCCCTGGATTTCGCTGACGCCACAGGAAAGCTTTGCCTGAAGATGGAAACACTGGAGTCAGAACTGACCTGCCCTATCTGTCTGGAGCTGTTTGAAGACCCGCTGCTGCTGCCTTGCGCTCACAGCCTCTGCTTCAACTGCGCACACCGCATCCTGGTCTCCCACTGCGCCACCAACGAGCCGGTGGAGTCTATCACCGCCTTCCAGTGCCCAACCTGCCGCTATGTCATCACCCTCAGCCAGCGCGGTCTAGACGGGCTCAAGCGCAACGTCACCCTGCAGAACATCATTGACAGGTTTCAGAAAGCCTCGGTCAGCGGGCCCAATTCCCCCAGTGAGACCCGCCGGGAGCGGGCGTTTGATAGCAACAGCATGTCAACCTGCGAGAAGGTCCTCTGCCAGTTCTGCGATCAGGACCCTGCCCAGGAGGCAGTGAAAACCTGCGTTACCTGCGAGGTGTCCTACTGTGAGGAGTGCCTGAAAGCCACTCACCCCAACAAGAAGCCGTTCACCGGTCACCGTCTCATCGAGCCCATCCCAGACTCTCACATCAGGGGATTAATGTGCTTGGAGCATGAGGACGAGAAAGTTAACATGTACTGCGTGACCGATGACCAGTTAATCTGTGCCTTGTGTAAACTGGTCGGGCGACACCGTGACCATCAGGTGGCAGCTTTAAGTGACCGCTATGATAAGCTAAAGGTTAGTGCTACCCATTGGCCTTTCTATCCAAACAGCATGTGGTTGGGAAGGAAAGTGCCCTTTGGTTGCATGCCAAATTCCTTCTTTCGGCAGGGGCTGGGAAAGGTAGGAGCATGGTCTCTAATCAGACAAGGTACACATACAGATCTATATGTGCATTTGATCATCACCATTTAAAAGGTGTCAGATTTTGCTCAAGGAAAGATTTCTCAGTTGTGTGTTGAGTTTTCTATCATAAGGAATATGACAAACATACTACTGTTTAGGTGAATTTTCTTATCTAGCTACAGCTTTATTCATGGCAGCTGGTAATGTTTAGTGCTGACTGCACATACACAGCCGCTGATTGAAATGTCAGGCTTTCTTTGCACACACTCCACTGTTGATTATTTTTCATTTGGTTGCTTTCATTGTGAAAAACCCTTTGCATCACTGCTAACAGGAGATGCATTTATCTGTGCTGGCTTCGGGGATGCCAGCTGCTCGTCCAGCCAGGGAAACCATATGCTGGCTCTGCTCTTCCCACACTACCTCCCACCTGGGCTCACAGGCAGTGCCGTGCTGGAAACAAAACCAAAATTGTTTCTGGGCTTCTTGTGCTGTTCCCACAGTTCAGTGGGCTCCCAGCACACCTCCGTCCTGGCTCTGGCAGCTGCCTGGCCCTGTGCAGGACCCCTGGGCAGGGTGGCTGTGGGCAGCCAGGTCTCAGGGTGCTCTGGGGGATCTCCAGGCTACCAGCAGAGGCAGAGCTCCTGCTGAACAGCGAGGCCAAGGCCAGTGGCCTCCCATCTGCCTAGGTGTATATTCCTCTCATGCTGAGTTTGGTGCTGTTGCAGAGCAAAGGCAGGAACTAAGCATCCCATGCTTCTCTCCAGCCACTCTCTCTGTACAGTCTGTGTGTGCCTGCGTGCGACCGGGGGGAATTTTTAAGGACAGACTGCAATTGAGAAACCACAAGTGTGGAGGGCAAAGCTTATCTGCCAGCCTTCTCACGCAGGATTTGAGAGGTGGGAAAAGCAACTGAGTTAACAGGTTTAACTAACTAGAAGGCTTTTCTTAAATACCTTCAGACATTGTGTGGCTGCACAAGTGTATAATAACTTTAGATGATTGCAGGTGAAATCTACATATGCATGCTATGTGGGTTTTGTGCCTCTTTGCATGTGCAAACATGCAGAGCATGTTCTATGATTACAGTAACATAATGAAAGAACCTTCTTTACTTGGACCTGTGAACCTGATAGCTTCCTTTCCTCTCTTAAAGGCTTTTTTATTTACTAAGGAAAACTTACTGGTTTAGCTTCCTGTTTATTTTTTTCTTTTTTTTCCCCCTGAACTAGTTTGTTATTTCAATAGGCAAGGATTTAGCCACAGATAATACAGAGCATGGGCCATAAATGTGAATAGAAGATGCATGGACTTCTTGTGCTTTTCAATAATCCAGTGGATTTATATCCTTAACAGGTGCTACTATTTAGTAAGCTAACAGTGTATGTTTTATCAACTTTATGTGAATAGTATGAATATGCTACTTAACAAAAAATACCTTCAATGTTAAATACAGGATTAGTATATTTTTGAGCATGTTAAAAAATAGTAAAGATTTCTTAGTGTTATGTATGTAGTTCTGGCAAGTCTGGAAAGAAGACTTTAAAAGGCATGTCTTTTCTCTTGAGATCTTTGACTTAATACTGCAGATAGGAAAAAAAGTGAGGGTATTTTTGCATGATCTATGCTTTTCTGTGCAAAGATGCCTAAACAAACTCTTAAAGGTTATCTCAGACAGGCAACTAACATTCATATTTGATGTTACCCAATTTAGAAACCTCTAAAAGTCTAATAGACTACTTTCCAGAAATCTCCTTGAAGAGTAATTCAAGTACCAATTTAATGGTTAGCATAGGCCTAAGTCAAATAACTCTCCTTATAATGGCAAATCCTAACATTATTTACAGTATCTGTATGATTTTTTTTTTTGAAATATGGACTTTCTTTGTACCCAAACTCTCTAAAAATAATTTACAAAGACAATAGTCATGAGGATTCCTTAGTTGTGCTTTGATTTCTCTTTAGCTATCATGAGGAGTATGTGGCATATACTACTGTTTAGGTGAATTTTCGTATCTAGCTACAGCTTTATTTGTGGTAGCTTTCAATGTTTACTGCACATACATAGGAGCTGATTAAAATGTCAGGCTTTCCTTGCGTACGCTCTGTTGTTGATTATTTTTCCTTTGGTTGCTAATAATTTTGATATTAGACTACACAAAATCCAGTTTCTGTCCTCTTTGTCATGAAGCAGCCTATTTCACTTTGCTGGCGCCAGCAATGACATCGGTCATGCCAATTACACCAGCGATTATGGCATGTTTATACTTTGGGCCAACAAACAGTAGGTTAGGTGGTTTCCAGACAGATCTAGCATCCATCCTCTGCTCATAAGAAGGTAATCTGAAAATTATGTCTTTCCCTTCCTCATTGCCTCTTCCATCTCTTTTGGTTTGTATATCAGACTCTGAGAATGAGATTTTTCAGTTCCGTAGATTGGCATTTATCCCTAAGGAGTAAAGGAATGATACATGTTCACACCAGTGTTTGGTCGCTGATGGGCAAGAATTTCAGGTCCATTTTCACCTCAGGCCTCCTTCTTAAATGGTAATACAACTTCTTGAGTCATGCTACTAATGTAAATCTTAGGTATGAGCTTGCAGATTGTATTTATTGACTTACAGATAATGTGCATCTGCCATTGGCAAATTCAGTGTTCAAGTGGATCAGAAATTCCCCAACTGAAAAGTGGGTTGTTGCTTGCCATATTGCTTCTAGTTTTTAATATAAGTGGAGTTTGACATATAGGCTACCCAAATCTTAAAAAAAAAAAAAACATCTGAAAGAATGAGCATGTGGTAGCCAATAGTATAGTGGATTCATTAAAGAATTGGTGGTTAATTGTATCTTTAAAAAAGAAAAGCGAAACCGCTTCAAGTGACACTTTCTTGTGATTTTTCTTTTAATTTGACACATTGTTGATGCTAACAACAGCAACTGGTGTTGTTCTGGGTGTCAAGCTATGCTAATTACTTGCATTCTCTTCCAGCAGTGTTACTAATTGTTTAAAAAATGAGTCACCCTTCATTAAGCGTAGGACAAAAGATGCCAATGCAATCTAGCTCCTTTTGTGGCAAAAATGAAACTCTTTAATTAGGAGTTCTGTATACTTGTCCAACAGAGGCATCTACACTCAAGTGTTTAACGGTCAATGTTATAGCAGTTGTGGACATCTCAAAATGAGAAAGTGTTTTCCTTTGGCAACTACAACTCCAACCTTGAGAGGTGCTTTTCTTTCTCAACTTGCACTGGGGCAGAGCAGGTTGAGGGCACCTGTGTTCTTCCAGGAACAGTCCTTTCTTACTTAGCCACACAACCACATGATATACCTTCATACTTACACTTGACTTAGTGTTTATAGATATGTTTTGGGTTTTATTTTGATAAGTAGATCATAGAAAGATGCATGTTAAAAATGGGAAAACGATAAACCATGAGCAAAAGAGAGAACAGGAAATATTCTGGTGAGCCACTGGATTTATCATATGGTGGTCAAAATTGTGGTATAAATTAGAAATACTATTTAGCTACCTGAACAATGAAGGCTTTCAAATAGAAAGTGCAAATGCTTATGCTTACCTCACCATATTATCTCAAAGGAAATATTTGTGGCTAATTACTTTTGATACTGACTCTTCTTTTTTCTTGTCATAATGAAAAATAAAAGACAATTTAAAAGTACATTCATTATTTTTTAGGGACAATTTCTAAAATTAGCATTGTTCTGTAGATGTATTTATACTCAAGAAAGTGGTAAGAAAAATTAAAATATAGATTTATTTTGAATGAGACAAGGTATTTTTGTGAGAAAGAAGTTACAAAGGGGTGGCTGGAAAGATATCACTCATTTAGTATTGGCAAAGAGCCATGAAGAGGTGTAGCAAAAGAGGAAGTTAGACAGTAAGGCATATTTTTAAATGGTGTAAAGACAGCATAACTCCACTGAAACCAGTGTTTCTACTTGCCTTCATATTTACTGGGAATCTGGCAGCTGGTGCATATGCTCTTGCCAAAAAATAAATTCAGCACAATTTTTGTACTGCTTAGTCAAGAAAGATCTTTTGTTGAATCAAACTGCTGTAGGTTAGCTGTGGTTCTCCATGTTTTTGTTTGAATTTTATTAGTGCTGACATGTAATGGGCATGTTCATGAAGGCAGGACCGCTCTCTGAATGGCACTCAGGAATTCCAGAAACAAAAGAGATCTTCTTGTTTGTGCAGTTTTTACCTAGTTTTAGTGGCAGAATCCATAAACATCTATTTTGTCTACACTGTTGATTCAGGATGAGAGGATTCTTTTTTCTATGGTGTGCCAACTCAATTGCAAGTATTTTTTTGATGAGAAGCAGTCATAAACTCTTTCCTCGTAGGGAGAATTGTGTTCAAGTCTTATAAGCCTACTTTTACTGTGTAAAGGTAGAAGACTTCATCAAGTCCATGGTTTCTACAAACAAAGCACAAAAATATGTCTGCTTCACTGCTGTGTACATAATGAATTAAAAAACTTTTCATATTTAAATGTCTTTGCAGAGATACTGGCAAAATATCTGTTGAAGCTTTCTGACTATTTTTATTTGGCATTACTTAATAATTGCAGCTTAATCATTAATCTGCAATAATAATCAGTACTGTGATACTGTAAGAACACAGCACTTACAAATATATATTCATAACGTGAGGTTGACAATAGGGGAACATTGTTTTCTAGACTGAAATAGAAATACATTATGCACACACACGTAAATGTGTCTGTATATGTTTTAGTCACTTTACATGCATATTTATAGTGCTTGTGTTAGTATATAAAGGCAACACTGCATATGTTTTATATATGTATATGTAGACTTGTCTAGCATAGAAATACACAAAATTTCTAGTAATGTCTAAGATAATATCTAGAATCTTGAATTTGAATAAATACACATATGCCTGTATTTTAAGTAAATATATACAGTTTCATATATAGGTGTAGGTCACCAAACTCATATTTGATCACATATATATAAACTACAGAAAACATATTTGATCGTATAAACTACAATATTAATCATTTTACGTGGTATCAATTTTAAATATTCTATTGATTTTTTTTCTTTTTTTAGTAGCTCGGTAGTTTCACATCTAAATATATAGGTTCCCTGTGTATCCTTTACTGTCTTCCTTAATGGAAACCATTAAATTAAAAGAAAATACAACTGATATGTAAGGACATAGTATATCTGTGTTACAGTGTTACATTTTATTTAATAGAGTGTAGAAAGTTACTTTCTATAGTGCCAATTATACAGGTTTAACATGCAGTTAAACCACTATCTCCAATCTGACAAAATGTGGAACTTGTGAACTTCTATTATTATTAGATTAGATGCAGGTCGATATTAGATTATTATTAGATTAAATGCTGCTTGACAGATATTTTTAGTGTCTTATTTTTTATGAAATTAAAATGATGAATGGTCGTGTCTATTAAAAGGGAATATTACTTGATATTACTTCACCCAGAAACAGATGCAAAAATATAACTAACCGGTTGTGCTTCAGTATTTGCAAATATCAAAAAATATTAAGTTGTTGCATGGAAGAAGATTGATGTAGCAATGAACCAGTTTACTAAAAATGTGTTCCAGCTGCAACTATTTTATTAGTAGTATTAAAATACTAATGTATTTTATTACACTAATATATAAATATTAAGGCAGACTTTACAACATTCTCTCTTTAGTCTAATGTTATCACAAGGGGCTGTGGTTCCTCCAGCTGGTATTTCTTTGGTGGAGTTTAGAAGCATAATAGAAAATGTTGGGGGCCTACAAGTATACTGGAAAGGGACCCTTCATTAGGGACTGTAGTGATAGGACGAGGGGTGACTGGTTCAAACTTAAACAGAGGGAGTTCAGGTTACGTATAAGGAAGAAGTTCTTTACTGTAAGAGTGGTGAGGCACTAGAATGGGTTGTCCAAGGAAGTTGTGAATGTTCCATCCATGGCAGTGTTCAAGGCCAGGTTGGACAGAGCCTTGGGTGGCGTGGTTTAGTGTGAGGTGTCCCTGCCCATGACAGGGGGGTTGGAACTAATGATCTTCAGGTCCTTTCCAACCCTAACTATTCTATGCCTATGATTCTGTGTGAACACACTCACACAACATTAGTCTTTTTTTCTGGGGGGGTGGGGGGGAGGTATTTCATTGGGCTTTGTATAATTTTTAGATTGTTTTAGCAAAGCATAAATTTCCTTGTGTTTATGACTGTGCGTAATGAATTGACACTGGATAATGGATATTACAATAGGTATAAGTACTATGAGATTGTTTTTATTTTATCTACCTAACATCCTTAATATAATACAAGCCATAGATTTTTAAAACTTATTGCACAAATGTGACAGCAAGTTTTTTTAAAAATGTTCACATACTATTCATTTCCTTCAATTTTTAGTGGAAATGATGGTGTTGAAGGAATAATCTATTAAGGAAGAACAAGAGAATTAAATAAAATTGGAAATAATACAGCATTATTATCTTTGTTCTTATGACTCTGGTTTCCGCGGAAGCCAGACTGGGCATTAAGTAAAAAAGTATTTTCATCCTTTTATATGGATCTGGTCCAAACTGATAATGGATTTTTATGTCCATGTTCTAGCCATGAATTTGCTTATTGTAATGACCTTTTGACTGACCTTATATGTTTTTAAAATGCTTGAAGGTTGTTGGTAGAATGTAATGCATGACACATACTTCTTCAGAATGAGAAGTTGTGTTTAAAGAATAAATAATGAAGCAATAAAAAACAAAGCAATAAAAATGGAAATTAAGCAAGTAGATGAGGTTAAGGGCAAATAACGAACTGTTCTAGAACATTGCACACAGGTTGACCCTTTGTTTAGGAAATATAGTGTCTGCCTACCAGAGTAACAAAGGTAGGGTTGGTAACAGGAAAAGTTACAAGCAAGTGGCCTTTCAAAGGCAGAACATTTATGGGGTTTAGCACAACAGTATGTTTTCTCATAACCGGTAAATGGAATAAGTAAGCTAATTTGTTTAGCGTTTTACCGGGGGATGATAAAGCTAGTTGCAGAAGTATAGCTAAAAAAACCTGACCATGGGCAGCAGGCTAAAACTCATACTCTTTGGCAGCATTGAAAAAGTGTGTGCAAGGGTATGGATAGGTATGTTCTACGTATCAGGTAAGTGTATATTCTGAACAAATTCTACAGTATGCCTTAATTTAATGCAAATATTTAAAAATAATGTGACAGCAAATTTTCAGAAAAAGGTAAAGGTGATTAGTAGTATGCTTTAAATAAGGACACTCCCCCCCCCCGCCAAAACTTGAATGTAAATATCTCCCAATATCTGCACTGCAGAATACTCAATATTCAGATTTCTCTCAAGCTTTAATTTGTTAAATTACTTTATGAAGAAAACCCAAATTACTTTAACTCTACCCTGTAACGGCACAAAATCATAGGAGCATGATTAAAGCATTTTAGTTCTTCATATGTTGAACAATTTTCATAACCTGTTATGTTTTTTTTTTTATATTGTGCTATCTTAAAACAGAAATCCAGCAATGATCCCAGTACACTGCCTTCCATTTCTGGCTTTACAAGTGTACATTGGTTATAGTTTAATTTGGCCCTCCTTTTTCAGCAAAACATACACTTCCTAGCAAAATAATGATACCTGTATGTATCCTTAGCACTGTGAACCTATACATAGGGGTTCATATCAATCAGAAATGGTGTCTAATTTGGCAAGCCTGAATAGTCCATGGAGAGAAACTCCTCTAGAAGGTCACGGACTGGAAAGCCATATGGGGTTGCTAAAGCACACTTTGGACTCAAAGCCTGATATGGGTGATGAGACTGTGTGTTTCCTCTTTCTTCCACCCCAAACCAAATCATCCAATCCCCTATCTCCCTTGGCATCCCTTGACCCTTTGTGCAGGAAGCATTTTCCTTTGCTAGGAAGGATGTTGTTGCCCTTGAGAATGAGCAACACCGAGGATGTGGGACAAGAGGATTCCTGTCCTTCACAGCTTTCACATTTCATTTATAGTAAACTCAAAACAGACAGACCCTGCTCTGTTTTCCAGTTATCTAAAATCAGTGAAAAATGAAGGATCAAAGAAAATGCAAAATTAGATTATCATACTGTGACTATACTAAGTTATCCCTAGACCTTCTGTAAATGCTTACTTCAGCAATTCTTACCCTTTACACTATAAATGCTTAATTGGAAGCTCATTGTCTTCATCAGCAAAATGCTTAGAACATGTAGGGTATCTAATAGATAAGTAATATATCATTGACTTTCTTGACATGTGCCTTGATGGTGCCAGCAGGATTGCTTTTTATGATAGCCTTTTTTAAGTTTTTTACAAATTTCTCTTTTGTGTGTGATGTTGGTCCTGTGGAATATCCCAGTTTACGACTGTGGAAGGGGAGCATATGCAGGGTTTTAATGTCTTGAACAAAAGCATTTGAGGGACTGGAGCTCTGGGCTCCCTCTGTACCCTACAGGTCCCCTCTGTTAGAGCTTACCCACCAGCTTTCAGCTATCCCCAGTTGCCAAGATGTGAGACTTTGTCCTAGCTAGAATTGCACTGCAAAATTCGAACAAATTCCGTGCCTTCTGCTAGCACCTGTGTGTTTGCACATTCACCTTGTTTTCTCTGAAAGAATTCTGAGATGCTGAATGCTGAAAGCTGGAAAGGGAAGAAAAAGGGACAAGTAATGAACCCATAATCAGGAGTATGGTTCTGTAAAACTATTTCTTCTTCTATCTCAATTATGCCACTATTGCGCTTCCAGACTATATGGGCTGTTACCTTGTTTGTATTGAATTCATGCTCAAAGTTGCGTAAGTTTGACTGTGAAAGCAAAAGGTTTTAGTGGTTTCGAGGTTTTTTTCTGTGCTTACAACATTTACATTTTTGGACAAACAAAAATTTCCTGCCAAAATATAATATCAGTCTTCTGCTTTGAAACCTTGCAATTTAGCTTCCGTACAGTATGTTGACCATAATAGCGTAAAGTAGCAGTATGACCCTATAATTATATTTTACAGCACGAAAGGGATCAAGTGCAGCACAGATGAGAAGTGTAGCTGGAGTGCCTAGGGCTAGCTTTTTCCTCTGTGATTTATCTGTTCAATTAGTTGTGATATTGAGAATGATCTTCTAAACTACAACAGACCTCTCATCTCTAGCCTTTTAGTGGGCCAAAGAACATTGGCTACAAAAACCAAATGCTCAAAACTGGAAAAAGCAAGGATATTTGGTAGAGTAATATATAATATGCAACTTCATATCTATATAAAAATCAAGGGGGGGGTAATTAAAAAGAATAAAAAGAAAGGGAATCTCTGGGCATTTTTGCCTCTGGAATAGATGGTATTCCACTGTACTATCATCTCTGCCAACTGCATCGGTACAGCATAGAAATTATTTTATTTAATTTTAATATGTTAATTCCCAAAGGCTCAATTAAAAAAAAAATCCTCTAATAGAAGATCTTGTACAAGTATGTGAGGTATAATCCAAGCTTCAAGGAATATTCATTCAGCTATGCTTAAATCAAAATACGAAGGCAAGTGCAGCAGGTAACGTAGACATTTTATATGGTCACAGTAATATTCAGGCAAGCTGTTCTCATTACATAATGGGTAAGATTAAATATCAAAAAAGTTTTAAATTATTATTGACTAGTTCCACTAGTCAGGAGAAGCATTAGTATTTGATTTCTTCTAATCATTCTGGTTTGAAATACAATAGCCTCACTCCCTCTTGTCCTTGGATTCTTGTGGCCTGCATGTTGGAAAAGAGGTCCCAGTACAATTCCTGGCTCAGTATATCCTATCTCTTATGCCAGTCTAATAACAAATTAATTCCGATGTCCAAACTGATGTTATTTCACTGTTATAACAGTACTCTTCTATTGGCTGAAAATTTACACTCCCTAAATTTGAAAAAAAAAAGAACTAAAATATGTGATATTCCGGAATATGAGTCCTTTATCTCGTGTTTCAGCTTTTATTTCTTAATGAACTTATGGTTTTGATATCACATTATTTTTCCAATGGCTATTCTAAATAAAACAAAAATAAAATCCTGGCACAGTGAGAAGAGATCTTTCATGTAACAGCTTGTATAAATTGCAGTAAGTAGTAATATAATGTATAGTCTTGTCTTAAAAAGCAAAAACTTACAAAGGGCTCTTTTTGATGCCATTATTTCCTAGTGCTATACTGCACAAATTTCTTTTCTTACACCATTACTCATCATAGGCTCAATACTTGTGGGTGATAAATTGTTGTTAATACCAGGACAGATGAAAATGGGAGCAGTAATCTGCTGCTAAGCTGTGTGAAGAGATAGAAAGGAGAGGGAGATGGAGCTCTTGGGTCCCAGGACTAATATCAGGATGAGATTGTCAGTACACCTTTTGTTCAGGGGTATGTCTAAATTATAATCATAAGCCACTCCAGCTTTTTTTTTTTCCTATAGTTTTCCCTGTAATTCCACCTGTAATTCACACACATCTTGAAATACGTACTTTAAAGGAATTAATATTTAAAATTAAACATTAAAAAAAATTAATTAAATAATTAAAAATTAAAAATAATTTAAAAAATTAATTAAAAAATTAACATGTTCAGATACAAATAAGCTGGAACGTCTCTTACGGCAGATAGTAGTGGAAGATTTCTTACCATGCTCAGAGTATCAGAGCTGGAGGAAGCAACAGCTAATTTGAAGCTGATGGGGGAAAAAAAACCAAAAAAACAAAACCAAACCCCAAAAGAAACCACCTCCACCAGCAACAACAACAAATAACAAAAGTGCTCCCCTGAAGAATATAGTCCAGTGTTTCTCTTTTCTCTAAAAGCATCCACATACATGCAAAAAACCTTAACACTTGTCAAACTCTCCTGTAATCTCAATGTAAACTGCATGTTTAGCCGATGCAGTTTATATAGAGATTTCATCCTATCTCTGAATAAAAATGTAAATCCAAGTTTGTAATGCATTTGAATGCCAGAGAAATTTTCCATCATCTTTCATTAACTACTAGAGAAACAAAAACATCCTGTGACAGACTAAAAAAGAAGCCCCTATGTTGCTTTACTGGTTATAAAGATTAATGTTCTCTTAGTACGAACCCAGTGTTTTACTCTAAGACCAGCTGGCAGTTGCTGTAAGTTACAGTAGCCTCCACACCGTAACTCATCTTTGTGCTCCTTGAAACATGCTGGCTATTTTGAAATGTGAGGCCACATGCCCAAGTTTTGTTATTTGCTATGATACACTCAAACTTTAGACAGGCAGCTGTTCACAACATATGTGTCTCGTGGTAGAAGCATTAAGCAGATTTGTTAGACTATAGCTAATGACAGTGTATGCAAACTTTATTACCACTTTAAGCTATCAGCATATGGAGAATAGAACTCATTTGAACTGAATTTTAGAAGTATCTATCTTAATAACAAGCTACTAAAGAGAAGAAAGCATATTGATTAGTGTATGGATGACAGTTCATTTGAGTAGCTATTTAAAATGTTTTAATTATGGCCCAAAGACTCCAAACACATACATGCGAAAAAGCCGTTGAAAGAATAATTGAATACATTGAATGAATGAATGAAAAATAATTGAATTACTAATAATATTTGGCTGACACAATCAGTTTTTTTAAAAGAAATCAAATTTGTCAATCAGAAAATCATAGAAGCACAGGATCATAGAATGGTTTGGGTTGGAAAGGACCTTAAATAACATCTAGTTCCGAACCGCCTGCCATGGGCAAGGATGCCTTCCACTAGACCAGGTTGCTCAAAGCCCTGTCCAACTTGGCCTTGAACACTGCCAGGGATGGGGCATCCACAACTTCTCTGGGTCACCTGTTCCAGTGCCTCACGACCCTCATAGTGAATAGATGTTTTCAATGTCTTTCCCAATATGCCTAACCTGACTATATTCTGTAAACTATAAAAGGGGAAAACTACATGTGCAGATATGCAAGAGATTGGTAGAGGGGAACAGCTGGAGAGAAAGCCCCCGTGTTTTTCACATAGTCATGGACCTTGTGGTCACTCTGTGGTCTTTCCTGCAATTCCTGCTTACCCTGTGTTGACAGCTGATGGGGCAGTGGGTCACTCCAGGATGGCCTTACCAGTGCTGGGGTTCTCCCATTGCACAGGGTGGTCTTCAGCTCAGCAGGAGTGAGCAACCTTTGCTTTTCTGTAAGTGCTTGCTGTTGGAAGGCTAGCACTGAGGGTTAAAATTCATCTATACATTGAAAACTCTGCCATGTGAGAGAACTCCTGCATTGAGGCTCTCTTTCATCATGAGGTGATAGATGCCCACTTAGTGAAAGGACCCACTTGAGATGCTTGGTGAGGTTATGTAAACTTTGAGTGAATTTATATGAGGATGCAGTCTTTTCTTTCATGTGCTTTAAGTATGGGCAGGTGTTGTTCTCTCCCCTGCATCTGATTACAGCCTTCAACTTAAAAAATGTGCTGCAGCTTTTGGGGGAAGGGGCATTATGTTAGACATATAAATAATGTTTTCACCTTCTTTTGAGCATTTCTTATGATCACTCCTGGGGGAAAACTGACCTTTCCATTCAGATCCACCAATTAGAGCAGCAACCATGAAGCTTTTTTTGTGGTTTTTACGTTGTCTTTCCCTTTGCTGAATTAGCTTTCTTTTCAGACTTGGTAGACATGTGCTCCAGCTCTCCTGAAATTCCAGTACACCAAAATTCTTATGCAGGCAGGATGCTATGAATTACTGTAGTTCTTTTGGGAAAAGAATATTAACAGAAGAACCTTTTTTTACCCCTTTCATTTACTTGATTACTTCCAGCTTTGCCTGTATTTATACAAGTTGAAAACCTTTGTCTGAACATATAGTGAATTACTCTTAAGTAATACCACATCTTCAGATTAATAATTTTCTTGTAATGTCTTTTGTTAAAAAAGGCTGTGTAAAGAGAGTGATAAGCTAATAAAATCTTTTTCCTGAACACCTGAAAAATATTTAAATGAAGTCTGAATTTTGAACAGTTTTAAATGGTTTCTTGATCTGCCTAAATGAGTTTGCACTTTTCACTTGAAAGCAATGTAATTTTTCTGTCAAATAAATCACTACTACTCTTTAGCAAAACTCAGACAAACTAGAAGGAAAAACTGGAGTTCTGGTCTGAAATCTCATAATGCTTAATTTCAGCACTGTTAAAGTCAGTGAAGTCTTTAGATTTTAATGTGCACAATATCAAAATAATCTTTAATAAATTAGGAAACTATTTTAGTCTAATCGTTGCCTCTATTGTGTGCAGAGTTGAGTGTTTGCAAAATAGGAGTATAAGTAGATCATTGGGTTACAGGTAAATGATTGTAAAGAGTTACAAATTCCGATGTGGGGCAGCTTATTTTGTAATGACTCAATCTACAGTTTGCAATGAAACTGTCACTCCAAAGAAGACGACGACAGCAGAAAAGTAAAGGGGAAGATGCCTGGGTTTTATGTTTGTTGGCTTTTGGGTTTTTTTCTGACATATTCTAAGCATGGTAGGAACCGTAGCTCACCCTAAAGTTCAAGACTGGAGTGCCTCATTGAACGACTTCAGCCTGCAGAATGGGCTCTGAATCTTCTGTCACATGTTTTCCTTGGAGGAACTTGTTTCCTTCCTGAGGAGGTCTGCAAGGTCAGGCGAACATCCGATCTTGGAAGCTGCCTGTCTCAAGGCTCCTCTCTCTGAGTCATTATTTACACAGAAAAAATCATGGGGAAAGTCTGTCAGAAACCCTGGAGTGTAGCTAAGCGCTTCAGTAATGGGAAGCTTTTTTAAACTGAGCATGCCAGACAGAAGTGTTTTGAAGCTTTGGGGGTTTGTTCTCTTACATAGTATGTAAGTAATTTCATTATTCTTGTTAAAGAGTTAGAATTCATGTAATTCGTTTATAGTGCTGTGAAGTAGGACAGCTTGGTAGTGTGAGTAAAAGGCCTCTTCTCCAGTCTTAAAAACTTGGCCCTATTACTACTTTTGCCTTATATTATATTTTTGGTATATACTATATTCTGTCCTGAGGCATGAGGGCTGCATTTTCTGTTGGCAGCAAGCAGCCCTGACAATGCTGTGGTGCAGGCATGCCTGAGGTAGGACCACTAAATCTACTCCATTTTCTCCTTCTCTGAGACATGCAGCCGTCTTCACTGACCTCACACACTTGTGAGGACTAGTAAGCAGTCTGGGAAGACTGCTGAGCTAGATGCTGATATTAGATGCACAAGCCAGGTGTCTAAAATGCAGTTTCCAGCAGCCAAATCGATGTAATAGCTGGTTTCTTTGTGTCCACCATTTTCTCCCTCCTAACCATAGAATAGTTGGGGTTGGAAGGGACCCTCAAAGATCATCTAGTCCAACCCCCTCGCAATGGGCAGGGACATCTTCACCTAGATTGGTTTGCCCAGAATCACATCCATCCTGGCCTTGAATGTCTCTAGGGATGGTGCATCCACTACCACTTTGAGCAACCCGTGCCAGTATTTTCCCACCCTCACATGAAAGCATTTCTTCGTCACATTCAGCCTGAATCTCCCCTCTTTTAGTTTAAAACCATTACCCCTCATCCTATTGCAACAGTGCACCCTTAGATCCCCCTCAGCATCCGTGCCATGCCTGTCTCGTCCCACCCTGAGCTATGCCAGCTCTTGAGGCTGGTAAAAAAACAACTCTGCATAGTAAGTGAATAATTTTCTGGATGTCTAGCAAGTTGAAATGACTCAGTGATAGGGCAGACTTACTTTCACACAGTAAAGGTAAGGTTCTTACCAAGTAGGACGGGGAGGAAAGTGGCTGAATGAACTTTAAATAAAATCCTAATCAAGGAGGAACAATTCACTGTGTATAAAAAGGGGATATAGCAACTTCTCTATTGTCTATTTTTAAGGGTTGTTGCCTTTATCACCACAGACTGCTGTTAAAATGTACAGGTGTGACTCTTAACATATAGTCAATCTATCATAATTTGAGGAAAGCTGAAAAAAAAAGGTTTTCTTCTTCCTTTGAAATGGCCAAAAATATTTTTGCCAATAAAAACAACTGTATTGATGAACAAACCAAAATAAACTACAGAGGTACAAAAGTTGTGCTATGACTATGCTTGTACAAAGACCTTTTTTCAGTACAAAAATTCCCTGCAGAAGTTACACCCCTCACATGATGTTAGCATTCTGGCAAAACTTCCTAATTTAGCTTCTAATGTGAAGCTGTGGCTTTTGTTGGGAATAGTGGTAGGAGAACAAAGTTGGCATCTGGAGATTTTTACACCCCTGCTGTGAATTTTACCCTCTGACCAGCCTAGTTTCATCCCTAGTATTTACTTAAAACTTACTGTAAGTCCTCCAGACAGTTCCAAAAAATTGAGTTTCACAAATCTGACTTAAACTTTGTGTTTGGAATCAGTCACAGAAGCAGTTTGGTTTAGATTTCCTTGAGAAACTTTACTAGATTTCTACTATGGATATAATCTTTTCTGCTTTGGGAAAAGTTCATCCATGAAAAATACGGACAAAACTGAGGGTTTGTTGTTTATATATTCATTTTGATTTATACACATGACTTTTGAAATAGTCCTGGAATATTCCTTGAAATATAGTAGAATGGATAGATCTGGTAATTCCCTTCCAACCGCAAACCAGCAGGACTTCAATAGCTGAGCTTCAACAGGTGTAGATACAGCTAATTTTTAAGAACTCTTGTCAGAGCCTTCCCACTTTCTCACAGACTGCAGGATCAAGTGGGTTTGGATACCATGCTCACTAAAACAGGGCTATTTTAAACTAAATAAAGAGCAAATTCCAAAACACATCACAGCTAATTTGCCATTGTTTTCACCATAAACTGTAATGAATCCTCATCAAATGAATGCAGCTGTGCTATGGTGCTGTATCCAAAATAATGTAATTAAATTGCTTCTTGGGGAATTTTAGAATATAAATTTGGCAGAGACTCATTACTGGCAATTCAACAATGAAGCATTTATAATCTTATCCAGAGAGGTGGTCATGCATTCTGTCATTCTAAGGACAGAGAGAGGAGAAACAGAACCAGGATGACAAATGTCCAGACCAGAATCTGAAACAAGAAACCACAAGAGCTTAACGCTAATCCAAGCCATGCTGGAAAGCCTTTTGGGAAGGCAAGGAGAGGACAGGAGGAGAAACCTTGGGTGGGTTGCATTAGGGAAACTCTCTGCCATGCTCTGTGGTGACAAGGACAACAAGGAAAGAGGGTCCACCAAAAGGAGCCTGCAGGAGCCGCAGCTTTGCCATCACTAGAGTCACAACCCTGATAGATTAGAGAACTACCTTAATCAGGCAAGTTCTGGTGTATCATGCCCAGAGCTGACTCATCCCCCTTGCCTGCTTCCATACAAAAACATGCACTCCCGTCCATGCTGTCAGTGAGTGTGTGGATACTTGATCATAATTTAAATGACTGATTTTCCGGGGAAAAGGGTGATATTGGGCAGCTTGGTCTCCAGTGTGATGAATTTGCTGGAGCTGTCAGGACCCAGGCTGGCATATGGAGATCCTACATACAACTAAAATATCTGTAAGAACTTCCAGATGAGTGTGTGCTGAACACATCAACATTGTCTTTGCTTGGGATGCTCAAGATCAAGCAAGCTATCATTAAAGCATGACGAGTTACAATGAAGTGAATACTACAATAATTTCCTTGGTTACAAAACTGTAAAACCAAAACAAGGATCATTCTATCTCATCAGAAAGCAGGTTTTATTTCTGATTTGTGTTAAAAGTGACCTCAAAATAAGCTGTAATTTCAGGAACGAGGAATTTGCATTTGTTCCTTTCTACGTTAAGCAAAGCTCTTGTGATCGTGTTTTCAATACGAATATTCAGTATTATGGCATCAGAATTGGATATCCATGAATATTTAACATTACATGTTCTCAAAGGAGTTATCTAACACTTCAGGTCAGGAACAGCTGATCAGATAGAGCTAACAAAGTCCTTCACGTTATCTTCAGGTTTTTAATTATTTTTATTTTTTTTTTATGCCTTAGTGCACCACAGTTACTGACAAAGTGGCAGAAGCAGCAGCTTACGTTAGTGCCAGAAAAAGGGGCACTAATGGGGGAGGGAGGGTGGGATGGATGGATAGACAGGAAAATTTCAGACTTTTGATGAAAATTAGAAAAAAAATAATTTGCTAATAAAGTGTGGAGATCAAATGTTGAGATTAGAGACTAACATGTTCAACAGTAAAGTTCATGGAACCACTTTAATATAGAAAGAACATTATAAAACACTAACAGCAAAGAGTTCAGAGGTAGGTAGGAACCCCTATCATAGGGATATACATAGAGAAAAAATATATTTTGAGTTTTGATATTCTTTCTACCCTAAGGTTTAGAACAAGAAGACAAAATGAGCCTGCTGTATCCTTGCTTTGCTCAGCATTGGCCAGTAAACACTCTTTTGGAGGGGAATAAAAAGTAGTTATTAGAGCTAACATTTGGCCTTAGGTAAATGTTCCAGCAACATAAATCTGCTCTAACAACAGACTGATGTCTCCTGAATTTGAACCGCCAGAAGGGTAAGTGGAAAGAGAAATAGGCAGGGTGGGATTTGTAGGTCAGTCATGGATTTTATGTAATTCATTTGTTTGTGTAGCATTGCAAGCCCAAAGCTGCCGGAGATTTAGAAAAATAAATATTCGTGTCTTCTCATTTGGTTTGCCAAATGACAGGGTGCTGGCAGTCTTAGCAAGAAGTTGAAACCATTTGTTGCCATGTTGTTTCAGCTCACAATAAGCTTTACAGTTATCCTGGATTTCATAAGTAATACCTTCAGCATCGCTAAAGGCAATTGGGTGCCTCTATCCCATGACATATGCAAAAAATACTGTAGCAGTTGCTTAACAACTCCACTGAATTTTTTAGCATTACTGGATGATGACTTTGGGTTTGGCCTGTCTGGTCAGGTTAACTGGCCTGCAAAGTCACTGAGAAACTGTAGTTTGTTTGGAAACTTTACTGGCCTATAAAGTTCTGCAAAGTCACTGAGAAAATGCTGGCATAATCTTGAGCTTATTAGAAGGATCAGACTGGCCTTATCCTGCAATTTAATCAGTAGAGTTGGGTAACATTTTAGTGACTGCAAATTTATCACAAATGGGGTTTTGATCCAAAAGCTGTTTCCACTTTTGAGCAGAAATGCAGAATCAGTTTGAGGTGAGGAAAAAAATAGCCTAGAGATAAATTCTAGTCATGTCATCCTCCTTTTAACCACTAACTTGGGGATTATGGAATTCGATTTTTATTTCAGCATAAGAACCTTGGAAATCACACCTCCTTCTGCAAATGGCCAGTGTCCCTGAGGAGAAAATTAGAAGGAATTTGGAGTGGGCTATTCTTTTTCTCTCTTTACTGCATTCTGTGCCTTTCACTTGTGAGAGTAGAAAATGATTCTTCCTCTGACCCTTTCCTCAGTAGCACAGTTTGTCTCTGGTGCCATGTATGGTATCTCTTGTGCTCAGCCAGCCAGAGGTGCTGGGCTCTACCATCCACAGCCTGCTGTCATGGCTGTTTTGACCCCTGGGGACTCCTGTAGCACATGGCCTCAATACTCACACTGCTGCTGAAACAACTTTAACAGGAGAGGCATCATGAGCTGTGTTTGCTCTCCTGCTTGGTTTTCCTAGAACCTGGAGGTTTAGTCTCTCTTAGAAAAGTGGGAACTCCACATCAGGTTTGTTCTTTTCCCAGTCCAGGGCAAGGATAGGACGAAAGAAACACAGCCACTTTTTTTGCTTCCAGTATTTCAGTTTGGTTCTGACCCAGAAAATCAGTTGCAGCCACCACAGTCCTACATAGTACAGACTAAGGTAATATTCAGTGTGACAGTATGTCTGGCCTATGTGGAGTTCAAACACCTGGAGAGACTGCTTTCCATGTGCTACCTTACTTAGTCCTTTATAGTCCTTCACGTTCTCTAAATGAATCCTGTTTTCTGTGCAGGTTTATTTAAGGTAGAGATGCAGCACATTGAGAGAATACCAGTTTGTTGGGGTTGTTTCAGCACAGTAGTTCCACAGACTGGTCTTAGATGAAGTTCAGCTAATTTATATACTAACAGTAGTGAGCTGATATTTCTTCTGATACTGAGATTTGGCAGAGAAGACCAGAAGGAAGTGTTTCAATCCTGAGAATTAAAGTCATCCAAATAATAAGCAACATGGAAAAAGTTGTGTTTCTGATTTATTCAAAGGTTTGGTTGATTTCTCTTCATTAAAACTAACTGCTAGCATAACGAACCTCTCCTGAGAAGCACTGGAGTTTATTTTCTACAAGGACTCCCATCCAAAATGTTACTTTCAATTGCTTAATTCTTATTTAAGGAGAAATTTAAAATTGCAAAGTTTCAATCACAGAATAAATTTAGAATGGAAAATTTTTATTACTTTTTTTAATAGTTACTGTGTGTGAGCCAGAGATCCATTCCTAGTGAGAGATCTTCCGGTTTAAGGTAACACTTTTTGCAAGTTACAGATACTGATGCTCTAATAGATAGCTGAAAGCATTTATCCATATCTGGAAAATTATACACTACTAGTTTACGTGGAATTTCTCAATAATTGACTAGCTATAGTACTAGATTTTACCCAGCTTTTCAGCTGAGTTTAGCTTGTATACTAACAATGCAGCTTTTTTGTGTCAACTGTGCACCAAATCAGAAGGATTTTTTTCCATTAGCCTTGTCCATTCTGCTCAACTGGATTTCATGAGTGAGATGAGCTCAGGAAGCCTAATGTTGTTCCCCTATTCTGGCTAGCAGAAGTTCAGCAACGTTCATTTTTCGATATATTTTACACATTCTTATCACCAGCAAGTTTGTAATAAAAAGCTTCAGTACACTTAGGTTTTCTTGGGTAAGTCCTCTCTTTCAGGATTGTGTAAATTTTAAAGGCCATAAAAGAGTGCATGGGATTTCCAGATGGTAACTCTAATGGGTCACAAATTTCTAATTTGGCTGCATTTCATTTGGAATCCTAAACATCTTTTGGATTTCCAGTTATCACCACCCAGGCATGTGCATGCTGCTTGTTGCCCGTGCACAGGATTTCTGATGCTGTCAGGACATCCCAGCCTTTCTGAACATGCACCATATTATATATTCACTATGTTGAAAATATTTGGAAAATATATCCTGTCTTTCTGCTAATTATTCTGATTCACACAACACTATTTCAGTAGGAATTTGAATTTCTGGAGTGACTTATTGTATCTACTTGTTTAATTTCTGGACACAGAATCGTAAGAGACACAAAATAAGTTAGTGTGTACTTTAAAGGACAAAAGCAAAGTCTCTTGAAGACTTTTTTTCCTTCTGAGACAGTATTCTTTCCTCCTGAATTAAGATAATGTTACTCAACTGCTTTTATTTTTAGAGTATATAATTACATTTCTTTTGAGTATCCTAATGCATTTTTTGCTTTCAAACTTCATGTGAAAAGAAAGTAATTGCTATGTTTCTGAAATTTGTGGTTCTAGTATGTTTTAAGATGTTTCGTTTCCAAGGCAGACGTTTAGTGGGCCTATTAGTTATTTATTGACTTCTTATTCTGAAGAACATCAGGGTTCATGGTCTCGTTATAGCTGTTGATCTCTTTCAGCATTTTAACTTGCTTTTTGACTGAAGTGAAGGGCTGCTTATTTTGATGACATCTAAATTAATTGGTGACAGGTCTTGTTTTATGTAATTTAATTATATGCAAGTATTTCAAGTCATATGTTTTACTCGATTTGTAACAAATTATAAAAGAGAGAGAGAGGAGAAAGAATAAAAACCAGCATAAAATATATATAAGAAAGGAAAAGGTAAATAAAAACGGAATAAAGGCCCCAGTCTTGTACGTGGAAATTTCACTGTTGATTTAAATGCAAGCAAGAACTTGCCCTTTAGCAGAATGACTGCTTACAAGATATGGGACTGTCATTACATTAAATGGTTTTGTGTATTTGCTATATTTTTTCACATCATGAAAAACACCCAAGAGCTAAAGACCCCTAGGCTAACATTTAATATCTGAAACAGGTTTAGTAAACCTCTTATTTTTATTGGCAACTTGCAGTGTGTTGCAGCTCTCATTCTCCTGTAAGAAAAAGAAGGGTCTTTAGTGAGGTAAAACCTGAGCTTTTCATATCTGGGGACTTGGCAGAGGATGAACATTGGAGTCTCAGTTTGGCATCTGATGTACAATAAGCAATCTCACAAAGCACCTTTGCAATTTGGCAGCTTTGTTTGCAAAAGACCTCAGGATTAAATGAGCCTGTAGTGAATTAGTTAACCTTACTCCATAGAAACCTGCCTCAGTAAGTAAAATCTGAAGTTAATTCACTAAAAGTGCTACAGTTTCTTCTTACTGTGCTGTTCTGGGCCTCAGAGTACAGTAGGAAACATCTAGCTCAACTCAGTATCTACTTCAGTCTTTAGTTATTAGTGTGAAATGTGTTTACTGTTCTGAAATACACTGAAGAACTCAGTGAATATAGATGTGACACTCAATGAGATACTTTTTTTTTTTTCCCCACCCAAAAAATGTATCCAGAATCACCAAATTAAATCTTATTGTAAATACTGTAAGTTATGTTTAGGAAATTAGAATTAATACTACCCTGGTTCTTTCTACTCTAGTTGTAATTTCTTACAAAATACCATCCAGTTTTCATCATCCAGTTTTGGGGGTATGCTTTAGTTTATGTACCCTACTCTTCTGAAGTTGGTGGCTGAGCTGCAGAAGGCAAGAACATCAGGAAAGCTGAGAAAGAGTTAGCTGGCTCCAAGTGCAGTCTGCAGTGGACCCACAGCACATGGCCAAACAGCCAAAAGTACTTCCACCAGCACACACAGAAGAGAGGGGGCCAATAAGGCAGAAGAATGGAAACTTCCTCCAAAGCTTGGGGTGCCCTTGCAGAGCCACTTCCCCACTCTTCAGACTGAAAAGGCCAGGTTCACAGGGACTTTGAGCAGCCTGGTGTTAGTGGGAGGTGTCCCTGTGGCAGGGGGTTTGGAACTAGATGATCTTTAAGGTCCCTTCCAACCCAAAAAAATCTGTGATTCTATGAACATCATTCTGTGACAGCAGGCCTGATTCAGGGCTCATTGGCATCAGCAGAAAAGATCCCAGATTACTTTTTAGGCTGCTGCACAAATACCACAGGGAATCAATGGCTATAACCCATGAACTGGGTTTAATTTGGATATTTTGTTTGCATCTTGAATAGTAAAGTCTCAAGTGAAGTCCAGGTACTCAAACTGTGTATTAGCCATTTCAGAGCACCACATCAAAAAATGTGTGCTTTCACTGAGTGCTTAATTGAGCAATTAGATGCCCAAGAACCGCTAGCATTCTGTTTGCTGTTTGATTTAAATTTTTACAAGTCAGAAATCATGTCTCCTCTGGTTTTGTAAAGATCCATGGGTATTTTTACCATGTATAGGTGATGGAGGGTCTGAGATTAGTTCTTCATAGGAAAGGTTCTACAGGAGGCCATGAAATGTTATGTATTATTAAATCCAGGTATAAGATGCCTTCAGGATGAGGGTCTCATGAATTTTTTTAGTTCAGGCATGTTTGATGCAAATGTTGCATCTAATTTTTAGTGCAGTTCTACTTCACTTCATTATCCTTGTAGTTTGACTGAGGTCTAAGGAGGTCAGTTGACTTTTACCAGGTTCACTGGGGTCTTCGACTCAGCTCCTCAGCAGCCATGTGGAGTGACTTCCTTATTTGATACTTATGTATTTCACAAATTATAGAAGATCTCTGCTTTAAGACTCTTGGAAATGGATGTTTACTAGCAGTATTTGTTTGATAGGTTTGTAATTATTTCACATATCATTTTATACTGTACTTGTATAATGTGGAAACCTTTAGGATTACATTTCATTCAAGACATCTTGAAAAAAGGGCTATGTTTTCAAATACAGTCAACTTTTCTAAATACATGCATTGGATAAATTGTGGCATTTATCTATTGCATAGGCTAGGGATAATGATAAACTGTTTATTCTACTCTTATGAGTAACTTGCCCCTTCAGTGTGCTTAGGTCCCATGAGATGGGACCTCTCCCTGGAAGAGATCAGAGCAGTTGAATGCACGTTGCTGGCAAATAAAAATTATCCTGCATTTTGTGGTACCATTTGGAATGGAACTTTTAAAGGCTGCACATGTTATCTTAAAGATTTTAAGGAGAGTCATGAACAATGAAGTGTATCAGCCCCATGCAGTGGAAGTACATGGTACATAGCAGTCTGACGCTATCTCCAGCCTCCCTCACTACTTGCAAGTGTAAGAGTCACTCATATGATGGCTTATGTGATAGTCCAGGACTGCTGTTTCAAAGCACTAAGCAAAATCGTTAAATAGTATTTTCCAAGAATGCTTCCAACCAGCATTTTTTTACCGCAGTACAAGAAACAACAAAATGAAACCATGCCTTTCTCTTTGGCATATTTTCCACTACATGTCAAAGCTACATAGATACGTAGCATGCTTTTAAATGTAGAGGTGAATAAATCAGGACAGATTCACTTGAAAATGAAAAATAGAAGAGTATGGGGTTATTATCCTGTAAACTTATCAGTATCCTAGGTTTAAATAAAAAAATATTGATTCATAAACATTATCTAGGCTGGGATCCATTTAAAACATTGCAGCTAACATTATTGTGTCTTGTAAGTCATTATTGCAGAGTAGGTGTATAGCATGTCTCAAACATATAAACAAACTGAAAATCAGAGATGCAGCCTGTTACTACTATCTGTGAATGTGTTTTATTCCTATGAGTCACCATCAAAGTTTGCAGTAGAGATCATAGAGACCATGCAGTTTTTCTATTGTATAATGGATGGCACCTGAAAATCAATTTTTTTCAGTCTCTGGGCTAGCCTTACTCTTGTAGAATTTTGGAGACTGACAGTTACTTTGGACACTATGATTAAAGCTATGATCTCTTGATTTTTGTCTGGACTTTTTAATCTAGATTATGTATCTAAACTTTTGAGCTAAGGTACTAGCAGAACTTAAGCAGGATGGGAGAAAAGCTTTGTTGAAACTTTAAAGAAAACCACAGCGTGAAGTGGAAGCAACGTGACATGGCAGAACCCCACAAACCTTCTTTCATTGCTTCTATTGTCCTCTCTCCTCTTAAAGCACTTCAAAAGCGAAAACAGAAAACATTGTGTTCCTCTTACCCGCAGTCATTGCCAAGCCTTGAGATAGAACCTAGATTTTTTTTTCCTGTCAAGTCCTGACAAGTATTGTGCTTATATTCTAACTAGCAAACAATGCTGCATCAAGTAACTGGAAAAAAAATTTCTCATATCCAATCTAGGCTTCAGATTTGGATTACCTATTCTATTCTGAATGTTTCAATGTTAGGTTTGGTTTTTTGGTTTGGTTTTTTTTTTTCAAACAAGGAAGATGAGCAAATATTTGCTTTTTAATTGTTAGATAGAAGTATCTAGAAGTCTGACAAAGCATTATGTCCTTGTGGAACAAATACAGCAACCTGAAACTTCACAAATAATGAATGTCGCAGTGTAACTTCCAATAGAAAATATCAGTACAGTGCACAGGCAGATCAGATCAGGTTTATCTTTGATCAAGAGCCAAAAGTGTCAGGAAAATAATCAGTCATTTTGTATTCTTTTCATAAAGAACATGAGATAAGCATTGGAAACAGTTCCTCTTTATGTTAACAGGGGAATTCATTATTAAATTACTTTATTTAAAACAAAGCTAAGACCGAACAAAATAAAAACATATACTCCCACCATTACTCTTAATAATAAATTATCTATTATTTTTTGTCTTCTGCTGTGTAGTATTCTATTTCATTTTTCAGTGTCCAAGAAAAAAATCTTTAAATATAGTCTAATGCCTGGGAACAGAGCCACTTTCAATGCTGTAATTCACTTCAGCAGTTTTTGACCATTTCAGAGCTGGTAACTGAATCTGCTGTCACTGACACACATTCTTAGGTCAAAAGATTCAATTTCCATTGTGGGCTAATCTTTCAAATAGAGACACTTGTGGCTTTTTGGTTGGTTTTTTTTTTTTAGTTGGGGTTTGGTTTTCTGGTTGGTTGCTTCTGTTTTCTGTGTTGTGCTTTTTGGTTATTTTGTTTTTTCTTAAGGTATTCCAATCTGTGCTGCAAAGAAAAGTTAGTCCAAAGGTAAACCTTAGCTATCTTTACGGAACTGGTGTTATATAGATCTGTAGATACCAGGATGATAGGATTGTGTATGGGACTGACAGCAGGGACAATTAAAGAGTTTGGGAACAAACTTTCTAGTGCTGTTTTTTAAAAATGCTGGGGTTTTTTTTCTTTCTTTGTTTCTTTTTTTTTTTTTTTTTTTTCAGTCCAGGAATGATGCATTTTTAATAAAATTGTGATGGAGAGAGCCAGAAATGGCTTTAGGGAAAGAGAAAAGGAGAGCTGTCTCAGAATAACCTTTATATTCTTCAGTAATGATTAGGGAGAACTCCCTTTTAGAAGTTCATAACCATTTCTGTAAGAGAACATGTATATAAGGGGGAACTTTGTGGAAGAGGATGATGGGAACTGCAAGCTGCAGTCACAGGTAGGCTGCTAATTGACATTTAAGGCATGTTGTTCAAAACAATAATATGGAATATTAAAGTTCAAGTACATGTTCAACATCTGTTCAATATATAATTATAGACAATCACATCAAGAAGATGTACCTCACACTAGTATATTCATACACAATGAGAAAATTGGTCTGCAATTCAGAGAAGAAAATAGTTCCTTATACAGGTAGCTATGTTTAAGAGTCATCTTGGGGCCAAAAGGAAATATAGATGTGAAAGTTACTTTTCTGCTTATCTTGTGAATTTTAACTGGCGTATTCAGTTAATACTGTTATCTTTCTACCATCATTCTTACAAAGCTCTACAGTCTTAATTTATTTTTTGCTAGAATACATTCAGCCAGCTGTGGTTTTCTTCATACACATTTCCCTCCCTGTGCTCCCACACTTTCTTTTGTTCCATAAACCACGTGGACTTCCTTTCTCAATAGCATCAACTGTTTCCTTTTCCCCATCTGTCTACAGCTCTCTTTAAACTTTCCCTCAGAGAATATGCATCTAAGAAATTCATTTATAAGTTTTTTGACGCTCTGACCTTTAATGACATTTGTGGGGTTTGACATCTTTCTCTGAGAGTCCTATCTCAGCATCTTGTATACTCAGGCAGTACTCCACTTCAGCATGCTTGGGTTTAGCTTATTGTAGTTTAGATCAGTCAGGAACAAGCTCTGAAGGTAAAGGAGCTGGGAGGAAACAAACACAGCTTGAAATAAAAATAAAAACCAGGCAGTCACATGGGTTGAATAACACACTTTCACAGGAGCTGTTTGATTTTGTCAAGATACTTTTGACCACTGACAAACATGTGCATATATATATGCCTGTGTATGTATATATACACACATGCACAGGTATATTTTTTATCTACATATATGTATGCGCGTGTGAGTGTTCATGTATGCATTTGTCTAAAACAGTAGTTGCAGACAGGCTGAAGTTACTTATATTTTCAACTTTTCATTTTCTGATACAGCTGTTAACATGCTCATGTCCTTGCTTGTCCATATGCTGATCATTCCCCATAAAGGCTCCTACTCTTGCCTCCTCATGAATGTTGTTTCTAGCCTTGCTTTACTCCTCCTCATTGTCCAAGGTACTACTATCAAAACTGTATGTCCCAGCTATTGATTCAACTTTTGGATTGATTGCTTTACTGTGGATGTTTCAAAACTACTGACTAATTCACTTTTAATCTTGGACCCACTAAATAACAATATAGTAAGTATCAAAAACTGCAGGAAAAAAAATTAAATATTAGTTTCCTGATTTTTTTTTCTTTTTTTACTTATAAATACTTGGGATTGTTCTGTAATCATAAATCACTGTTTTTAAAGCATACTCTGTAGTATTTACATATAAAGTTGATAAATTAGTTTAATTTTTACCAACTATCACTCATCAGTAATCAGTTAGTCATCTGTGGGTTATGGATATAATTATCATTATTTAAGTTTTAGTCTAAATTCTCTAACATTTAAACAAGGCGGTATTTGACTAAGTATCCCTGGAGGGAATGTTTCAGTGTTCAGCTCTGCCATTAATTACTACAAATTTCTTTTAACTTCACAGTTATTCACTAGTGACATTTTATTTACAGATAAATGTCTCACACTAAAAAAGGAAAGGATTTCTATCAGGCTCACAATTCAGTGTTTTTTCCTTTCGTCACTATTGACAATTAATTAGTATTCTAACTGATTCTATGAATATTGATTTATTTTATATGCTTATTTTTTCACAATTTGAAGGCTCACATTGGTCTTTGCGTGTTATAGAAGTGGGGCAGTTGAGATGGATTCCTAGTGTGCTGGGTAGCTGTCTGCATAATAACAAAGGAGCTTAATTATGAGTATATTCTTATGCAGCTTGATGAATCCTAGACTAAGTCCTCTGACACATTCCAAGAGGTGAGGAAAAAGGATCCCTTCTATCTCAGCAGATGTAGAAATGGGGCACTATCATTGCAAGTGGCAAAGTCTACCTACTTAGATATGATGGATTAGCTGAGCGCTTGGCATTATTCTGTGGAAGGAATTAGCTAAAGAACAGCTCTTTAGGATAAATCAGTTCTTGGGAACATTCTTAAGAAGTGCTTAGGGGAAACGTGCCAGTCTATAGATCTAACTGCATTATTTTGGTAATTCAGATCTTTCTCATGAATTTAGACACTTTTCCCACTTTTGACAGGCACACAAATATTGCAAACATGAATGTGAATCTCTGATAATGTGACAAATGTGCTAAAAATGCAATGCTGTGCTCACTGCAATACTTTACTATAATCTTTTCCAAGCTGTAGACTATGTTTATACTTATCCTGTTACACCTAATGATACTGCAGTAGTATATAGCAATATTACAATATAGTATACCAATATGATAATGTACAGTATATAGTGTCACATGTATTTTAGCATACTACATAATGATATGTAGCAGTACCCTGAAGTATATTGCTGGTGATATAGCTGATACTATTGTAGCACTTTCCAGTATAGGTTGTTACTATACTTTCTGCTTTGAGAGTGGTGGATGGTCACGAATTTATGTAAGATTTTATTCTTCACTTTTACTTCCCTGTGGCCAGAGATTAGTTCTGTTGCTGGTGTGCATAACCAGCTGGAGACTGGAAAGGTGGCAAGAGCATTACAAAGAAGGCTGTATGGGCAACAGGACTAAAAAAGCTACAAGTATAGTGGTGTGGGCTTTAAAAACCCTCCAATAAGCTCAGTTTCCTTCCATGGTCCATGAGTTCAGTTTTCCTTCCTTGCAGTACTTGAAAACCCATAGACATCCTCAGTACCCCTTCCCTTCTTTAGGCTATTGGCTGGGCAAGCTCAGGGAGTGTGTCCAGGGTAGCTGCAAGCTCCAGCAGGCCCTGTGACTTGACTCGGTTCACACCACAGTCTTCCTCCTCAGCAGGATCGTTAACTGAGTCCTCACTCCACTTGTCAATTTTAATGAACTTTGTAGGACTTCAACGTGTCCAAAACTCTCTGTTTCTTTGAAGCTAGCCGTTCAGTTTGTTAGCTATTGTAGATTTGGCACGTAGCTGCGTGGAGGTATAACAGGCAGTCAGGTCAAAGTTAGAGAGAAGGATGAATTTAAATGAAACCTGTTGAAAACAAAACCATTTTTATCTTCAACATATTCTCTCCCTCTAGAATTCTGAAAAGCTGTTTTTTCACCCTTTCTTCCCCAGCACAATCCTAGTCAGTAAGCTGGACCAAATTTTTGCAGGGAGTGGCTATTGTATTTTTCTGTACTTGTGAGTGACCCTCATGCTTCTAGAGGTATGTGTTCTGAAGATACTCGCCGTTTTACAGCTGTAACTTGTCCATACAGAACTATAATAGCCTGCAAATACAGTATTGCTGACTAGCTGAAATCTGACTGACTTTTACTTGTAGAGCTTGCTGTATGGTGCTCCTTTTTGTGGCAAAGCATGCAGATGCTACAATGGGGGATGTAAATCAACTATACGAGCCTATGCAAGACAAGGGAGCCTGATTTTCCTAGTGATTTTTAAAATCCATGCCTTGTAAATGTGTCCTTCAAATCCAAAGCATCTGGAAAACATATCGGTAACTTTTCTAAGTAAAAGTAATCTAATTTTCAGAGGGGCTGTAAAACTTTCAAGAGTCATAAGCCTAAAGAAAATAGTGTAGGCTGTAGAAATTCCTGAGGAAAATGTCATTTGGAGTTTTTGAGCAGTTTCAGCTAACCTGATTGCTCGTCATCAGGAAGGATGGTTCTCCTTCATCACTTGCTTCAAGGTAACTTGTTATCCACTACTTCATTGGTGCTGGCTGTTACAATCATGCGCCTTTGGGAAGGATTTGTTTTCAGCAAGATTAATATTTGAATGCAGTTGACTGTATTCTCCCACATGCTGTAGTGTTGATGAAAGGGTGAGAGCGGGAATGCCCCTTTCAACAATGTAAAGTTATTTTAGTAACTTCTGAAATTAAGTCACCAGCTGACAAAAAACCAAAAGGTTTTGTCTGATTATTTGGAGAAATGAGCTTAAACAGTCCTTCCTCTACCTGGAGAAACAGAGAGAGCTTGTATGAGAGTCTTTTCTGGAGTTTCAGGATCAGTCTCTGAGTTTCATTCCACACAGACTGTGCTAATTCCTCTCTTTAAAAATGCATCTACCGTAAATAAAAGATACAGGGATGCCATAAACTCTGTCTGTGTCAATTCATTTCTTTCTCACCAAGGAACTAACCCCATCCTGGAGTCCAGAATTTGCTGAGAATTCAGGAGCTGTGGCAGTATCACTCTGTAGTGCCATAATAGGCCAGGTAAGGAGACCTGCATTCATAATTCAGTTTCCTTAACACAAGCATATGCTCATCCTGTAATGAGCAAATTTTCAGTGGTCATGTGAAATAAACAGTGTCAGATAATGGAAGCAAATGAGGGCATTGTTTATTGTACTTTAAAGCTGAGCAAGCCTTTTGGTCACATAGCTAAATTTAGAATAGATCTTAGAAGGGAAGTAAGGCATTCATGGCAGAGATTGTCATGTCAGTTCAAAATAACTAACTAGAACACCGTTAAATTATGCTTAATGAGTAAGTAACATTAATTTGCAGCTGGAGTTGATTGGCTGGTTTGCAAATTAAATGATGTTTGACCAAGGAGATATGATCACATAGGTTATGCTTTTCTGAGAACTGGCAGCTGTTATACAGTTACTCTATTCCTTTCCCTTACAATTTATCACCACATGTAATATCAGATGCTGACTTTAGTTTTTTCTTTAGCACATTCTTCTCTTCTTTTAATATCACAGCATCAGTGAAAAGTAGTGATCTACATAATCATATTTTATGGTGTTTAAAGGGGCTTTGTGAGTCAGGATTACTTTTTGGTGAATCCACAAAGATGCTGGCTTGGGTGTGAAGACCACCTGGCAATTTCTGACCCTTCAGCACCCTGGTCTCCGCACTCTGTCACAGCTCATCACCTCCTCAGTTTCTATGCAACAACTGTTTGTGGAACTGTGTTGCAAACTGGACCACACATTACTGGTTTAAAGTATATTCCCATTGCCTCCTCTGTTCTTTCAGGGGCTTATTTTTAACCCAGACCTGGCTTACAGTGCATGTGCATAGAGCAGTGCTAGGAGGGGTAGGGCAGCAGGGAGGGCAGGCCCATACTTCTTAAACTGGCCTTGTCAGCACAGCCAGTAAGTGGCAATATCATGCTGAAGCTTACAGGGCTCTTTGTGTTCGATGTTGTTATACAACACTGGTTGTATCTAACCAGTCCAAATCAGTTGACTGGTGCACACCAAGAGTTGAACAGAGAATTAACTTGAACAGGCTGCCAGAGCATTTACAGAGGCTGCTTCCACCCCACGAAAACCAGCAAGTGGCAGTGCCTGGAGAGTAGCTGTGGAAGGCCTCTGGGTACTGCCCTGAGGCCAGTTTTACCCCGCCTCATTAAATGGAGATAGGCCAGTATTGTTTTTTTCTTTTATTGATGAAGGAACTCAGATACTCAGTGATGTGAAGTGGCGAAGGCCAGAAAATAAACATCACTCCTGGGAATAAAAGTCAAGACAAAATGTATGTGAAAAACTTGCTCTGTAGTTATTTTCCTAACAGCCTGTGCTCAAAATAATGTGGCTGTCATAATGTTGGGGTTTTTTTTCTTCCTTTGACAGATGTTACCAGTCAGGAATGTTTTTTCCTAAAGACAAGTAAGAAAGTAACATAGTCAACCTGTTACTTTAAAAAGCACACTTACTGTGCACTACAGCTATATACCATTACCAGAATCTCCTAAAGAAATGGTAAATTTGGTTTTGCCTAAGTATTCTTCTCACAAGGGAATTGGGATTAACTGAGATAACTCTGTGTGGATTAAGCCAGACATACAAATTTTATATTCAAGAGCAGTTTTTCTTCCAGACAGCGACTTACTCCTTGAACAAATAGCAATATCTAGCAGTGTAGGAGGAATGGCTATCACTGAATGAAGGTACTGGGGGAGAACATTTCACCTTTCCCATATGGCAGATGTTGAATGATATTAAAATATCTCTAAACCAGGTATTAGAATCAGGCTGTGGCTTTCCTAACTCGTCTTAGCTTGATCCTGGATGCAAGGAATACGGACAGGTTTTGTTAGTTAGAACTGAATATACACACAAGTTATAAATCAATGCATTTCAGTGTTGTACACACACTGACAGTCTCAATCCTGTTATAGATGGATGCAGGGGCATCTGAACTGTAACAGCATCCTTGACTGGGTTGTAGCTGATAATAGAGATGGAATTGAAACCCCACACATTTATAATTAATATTTTAGCATGCTTTTGAAGCACTTTGATAGGCAAGACTTTCACTTCTTTTCTGGTGTGAGACAAAGTGTTGCCAGGTGACTGGACACAAGTTTTGAATGACAGTGGTTGTTGGACCACATGACATACAGGGGTGCAAGGGTAGCATGGCTCAGTCAGGGCAGTGCAGGCAATAGGACTAACCTGGCTCTGTTAGTGCTAATGTAGGGACAAGTCCTTGCAATGCAACAGGGAGCTGCTCTCAAGAGATGGCTACAACCTAAGCCCACCTTAAACCTGTTTGATGCATATCCACTGAATAGCACGCTAAAGAATGCCTCCTGTAGTTTTCTGATCTGTTTTCCTGTCCGATTGACAACATTATGCCTCTACGTTGCTAAGTCCTACACTTTAGGTTTGTCATATTTGTATCTATATTAGTCTGAAAACTCAGTGCTCTTCATGTTTTTATCATAAGGTTTTAAACGGCTCATGTAGAGCCTTAGGCTTGTATGTCAGATTAAGTAGCACAGCCTCAAAATTTGATATCTGTGGAAGATTTGTCATGATAAATATAATGAGGTACCTTTTCTGTTTTTCAAAGTAAATGTCAGCAGCACAGTAGCAGGAACACATTCGCAGCTGACATAAATAATTTTGTCAGAGTCACAATTTATATCAAAGAAGGATCTTCCTTTTAAAAGCAAATGCTTAACATTCTAATCACTTTCCAAAGCAAAAAATAACTCTAGGCTAAAACTGTCACAGCGTTTGTGAGAAAACACATTTTGTGAGGGACTTTCAATATGGGAAATGAAACCACTTTAATTTTTTATTTGATTGACAGTGCCGAAAAAAGAAAAACAAAATCCCACAAACTCCACAGAGTCTTCTATTTGGAGAACTTATTAATAGGAATACTATTACACTCCACCTAACAAAAGCTGATGACAAGTAGCATTGTATTATATATTGTACTTGGTAGCAGGTAGAAGGAAGTAGCGTCATCCTCTAACACCCTGTTAACTTACAGAGAGCAAAGAGCTGCAAATTGCACTGTGTAATATCCTTAACAAAACCAGAAAACAACCATATTAGCATTGCAGCCTTTTACTGATTAAAAACTGGATTAGGAGAATGAGTGCTTTATTTCAGTTTCCTTTTCCAAGAAAGATGGGGTGAAATCCTACCTAAATCAAATCAACAGCAAAATTCATAGAAACAGAAATCACAGGTTGGCAATTTAGAACAGTAAAGGATCCTTTGATATTTACTTTTTTCAGTGTCTACAAAAGAGCAGCATTTCCAGAGACAACCATTTTACTGTTTATGGTTTTTTTACTTCTCACTTTTTACATATCAGCAGAATTCCCAAGGTTGCAAGAAAGAATTGTGAGAAACAATTAAAACCAGAATGTTGTCTCTTGGTCTCACATATGTGATTCTGTTGCAATATATGATTGCATTTCTGTTGGCAGATAGAAATGTTTTGCTACATAGGAAAGTACAGCTGATATCATAAGGATCATTTGAGAACTACAAGAATGCTCTCTGGAGCTGACTTTTTTCTCTGTTAATAAAAGCCCACACAAAGGCTTACAAAATTATTCACATAGAGACTTCACCTACAGACACGAAGTCTCAGTCTCCTTGCCTGTTCAGATCCTTTTCCAGTTTTATACGCTCAGCATCCATGCCCCAATAGTACCATTTCCCTGGCTTTGCATCTGTATTTATTCTGAATCGTTTCCTTTGGTTCCCAGACCACTTGGATCTCCATGGATGCTCATCTATTTTCGGTAAGCTCCCCCCTCCCACACACGACTGTTCTGCTCAGGGCTTTGCTCTCCCTTGGTCTCTTGGCCCAGTGGCTTTGCCCTGCAAGCCTTTATTTTCCCAGTCCCAGCTGTTCTTCCTCCCGTCACCTTATCTTTCAACCATCTTTGCTCCTTTTTCATTCCTGGAAATGGTTAACATTTCCATTATCCACACTGCTGTTTTGCCCTCTCACTTCCAGGCTCTCTTGTCTGGCTGTACTTGCAGAGGGGGTTCCAGCTCACCTGACTCCCAGTCTCAGAATCCTTTTCCAGCATCACTCTGCTTTTCTATCTGTACATCCCCATTTATTCCCAGAATCCCCTAATTCCAATCTAGCCTCACCAAGTAACAAATTTTATCCAGTGCTGATCTACCAGATCCTATGTCTTTGTCAAACTAGTTTATCTGTACCTAACCAAACTACAGCATTTCAGCTGACCTGCTCTGCATTAACTAGTGCATCCTCATGGGGGGAGAACTGAGGGAGCAAAAGAGACAAATTCTCTGTTTTTAGAACTCCCACCTGCCTTGAGTCATCAGGTGGGAGAAGTCATTACATGGCTGTTGTAATTTGGTTTTAGTAGCTCTGAGCTGTACTGTGATGGTGCATGTACCGTCTGGTCATCGGGGAGTCTGGAGTTCAGCCAGCGTTGACAATCTTCAAAGCTTTTAGTTGCAAAATGGCGATGGACAGGTTTTTTCAAATCTTGACTGAATTTGCAAGGACTGGCAGCAAAAGGCAAAAAAAATAAGAGGCATACGCCTGGCACAGAAAACTCTCTTGCTAAATTTAAATCCAGTTTTCAAAGCGCTGAAGCAGAAGAGCAAGACTTCTTATCGTGGGTGGCAGCATATTTCCCTTAGCCTATTTTATGACATCAGCCAGTCATTTTATCTGCTCTTATCATATAAATAAAAATTAAATAAAATCAGACCAAAGAAACACTGTAACTGGCAAATTTAATCTGGAATAACTAAAATTTGACATTGCTGTGTGTGAAATCAAGATCCAATAATGGGAAATGTCAAGTGTGCATAAGTCAATTGTGAAGTGAAACTACTATCCCTGCTGATATGAGTAACAGCTTTAAAAAGTGAAATGTTCTAAATACTTGAGGATAAATTATTATCTGAGATACATCTCTGGAAATCATCTGATTCTTACATTCAACTAATGGCTGAATTTAGCCCTTTGTGTATAGCAGAACTACTTTTTAAAACTTGCTGCAGGCAGACATTATAAATTCTCAGCTTTCTAAGGCCGGATATGACCATGGTAATTACAGAATCTGACCTCATGTGTAAGAGACTGCAACGTTTTGCATACTAATTCTTGTATTTCACCTAAACATCACGTTTGAACAAGAAATAGACACTAGTGTATCTAAATCCAGCTATCAATATGCAAGTATTCAGGGGGGCCCTTTCGTGGGTTATATTCAAGAGGTTGAGCCTAATGGCTGTAATGACATGACTGTATCTTAGTGGGAACACACCACTAGCAAAACATTCCAATTAACAGGGGATGTACTGAGCTGAAATAAATGGTTTTAAGTGATGATCAGCCTGGTGTGAAATTATAAACTCCATTGTTAGTATCAAAATGACTAATTACAGCTCTGATGCAAAATAGCACTCAAATTTTTAAATCTGTGGGACTAAACTGAAAATGCTTTTAGCCTTTCACAGGACCTCCAGGGAAAAATGAAAAGCGTGCAATTTTTAGCTTGCATTTTTATTTAATTGGTGCATTATTTCAGTACAAGGTATTGTATAGTATTTCTTTCCTCTTTCTCCAGTCTGTCTTTAAATTGAGTTTCCACAGGATGCCCTAATTAGGAGACCCATACTGTATATCCTCAAAAGAATTAAGGATTTCTCTTCAGCTAAGTGGCATTTTTTGACTGTGGAAAAAAAGTGCAATTTAATGGGACAGAGAAAAACAGGGACAGAGAAAGCCAGCTATTCAGTTGGAAATGAGAAATAGGCACAAGTTTTATGTAAGGACTTGTAATTTGTTTAGGTGGTACTATTTTCTTTATACTTTCCTAACACTGTATAGTAAATTCTCTTAATTTAATTTGTACTTCTCTGTAAAGCTATCCACAGGCATTTTAAGGCCTTTTCTTCTTTTTGCCCTACGGCTTTTATATGAAGTAAGCAAATGTTAAAAGCAGGCCTGAATCTGCTCTCTCTGTTGATGGGTTTCAAAATTAAAGCTCTTTGAAACTTTCATGCCTGCCAGTGCCGCCCTGAAGCACTAAACCACAAGTGTGTGGTGCCGCATGCTGACAGACCAAGTCTCAGAAAAAGGGTGGCAGTTTTTCCACACTTGCTGAGAGTGCCCAGCCAATGCTGAATGGAGGAAAGTAAACCACATTTTTCTTTTTAGTAAAGTATGTAAAATAGTAAAGGCTGAAAATGTTGGAGTTCCTGCTCTATCTATCATATCTCACAATTGCCCTGAAAACTGAAAACATCCCTTAATAAATTAGTCTCTCTTTGTGACAGATTTGAAGTGAAAAGATGTTTCTGTAATTGTACACAACCAGGAACTATATTATTCACTGAAACTTAATATCCTGCAGAAGATAAGAATTCAAATAATTGATTCAATGAAGTTAGTAGGACAAGCTATGTAGCCATATTATTCACTTGTTTACAGTGTACATTAATAGTGTGATAAAATGTACCAAAAGAAAGTTGGCAACTGTGTACTATAATGATGGGTATATTAGGCATATCTGATAAAGCTCGCAAGCTTAACGAAATCCGAAAAGCTGATTTTCCTGAAATCTGTCTCCTTTAGTACTTAAACCAAAATCTTGAATTCATAGATGTTTATTAGTTCCTTGTACTTTGGGGAACCTCTTCCAGAATTTTAACACCTTCAAGGTGACAACAGCCATCTTTGCTGTGAGAGCACATGGTCAGCTTGTTCACCAGGACCCCTCGGGCCTTTTCTGCAGTTGTCAGGGTGAACAGCTGTTTTACCAAGTACAGTGTTTGATTAAAGAATATCACTAACCTGTGCTATTAGATGCATTGCTTTTGTGGTGATTTCCTTTCCTTTCATTCACACTTGATTTTAGTGCTAGTTGTTTGACCCTGAGTCTCAAACGCATTTTCAATGTACAAATTTCTTTTGTACCTAAGATATTTCTCAAGGTACCTGTAGAGAACTCTGAAAAATGAAACAAACCAGACTTCTATTTACTTTGAAAAGCACCCAGCAGCTAATGTTATGCAGTGGAGATGTACTGCGGTACATGTTTACTAATGGGAATGTATAGCCTTAAAGGTCTGGACAAACCCATCAGGAACTACTGAAATCTCCTTTTTTCAGACATGCAGTTTCAAAATGACATTCAGCAGCAATACAATAATGTTTCATGAAATGTTTCTGACATGCTAGTTTTAGAAGTCTGAATTGGGAATGTTTTTCCAGTAAGTTTTCAGTCTGGTCACATGTCTGTGACTGTGGCAACGGCAGTGCACCTCCATTTTGCCAAACCTGTACATCTTTGGGTCATTGCTTTTGTTGCCATTGGTCATCATGTACGTGTTGTTTGAGCAATGGTTTGATATCGAATATACTGTCACTACTCTGACAACAAAGTGGTGATTAATCAATATCTTGAAAGCCCAGATTACTTGTCTGTACAAACGTTAGCTACCAGTGCATGGTACCTGTGACAGGAAGGACTTTCTTAACTTTACTGGCTTCTGATAAATTTCATTCAAAGCCCACTGACTCAGTAGAAAAACTAGTAAAACCTTCAGGTTTTATGTTTTGGTGGGGTTTTTTTGTTTTTGTTTTTGTTTTTTGTTTGTTTGGGGTTTTTGGGGGGGGTTTTTTTGTTGGTTTTTTTTTTTGTTTTGTTTTTGTTTTTTTTTTTTTTTTTAATTAGAGATATTTGATCTTAGGAAAATTGAAAAATCCATAAAATAAGGATCATGAAACATTTCTCTCTCGTGAAAATAATTGAAATTCATGAAGGGAAATTACAAAGTATGCACTCTTACTGTTTTATCTCTATTAAGAAAACTGGTTTTATCAATTTTAATTCAATTGCTTAAACGAGTCATTTAAGTCATTTTAAGGCCTCATGTATTTGATGTTTCAATTCTTTTCCTTCAGTTGAAACCAGGTGGTTACTATGGAATTGAAGACATTGCATAATTTACATTGCCATTAGCTTTGGGAAGAAATACGTTATTATTAAAAAAAAAAAAACACTGAAATATTGAACTATAAAGTAGAATAAGTTCCTTATTAATTAACAAATCCTGGGTAAAAGCTAGTTTTATACTGCAAGTGTGTGGAATAGGAACCCCTCTGGCAGAAACAAATGAAAAAAAATAAAGTTAATGGAGCTGTCATTGCAATATTCAATAATATTATGTACAATATGCAGTTTCCCAGATGTAATTCCTATATCCTGCATGAACAGTTTCAACAAACGGAAAGGTTTACTGACGCCAGCTCGCTTCTTCTGTCACAGTGGATTTGCAAAATGTATGCAATTGGGAAAATAGTACCGCTCTCAATGTCAGTTATGCAGTCAATATATGGCAATATATGGCATTGTCCTCCTGGCACCCCTTCAGTTATTTGCACAATTGTTTTCTTGGCCATCCCCCAGATTTGCATGTTTATGCACAGGGCAAGCAGGCGTGCATGCAGAAAGGAAGAATCAAAGCCCCTCAGTTTGGGAGAGCCTCACGTCCTGAGGTTTGACAAGTGTTGCCAGGCTTTGCTTTTCAAAGTCCCTCAGATATGGGGAAGAGTGGACCAAGCCAGTAGGAACAGAAGAGACATCATTTCTCTCCTGTCCATAACGCACTTTTGATTGCTAGTGACCCTGTAGTGTTCAAAATCAGGAAAGAGGTGCATAATTGAAATCTGCTCAAACTGGGTAAATCAGCTCAAAATACAGACATGGAGCCCAGTAAGCTAGTTTAAGAGCCCAAGCTAATCTGTAGGTTGATTTCACTGCAGTATTTGCTAAAACATCCCTATGCATGCAAATGTACATGCACACAGAACCGCACTTAAAAGACTGATTCAATTTTAGATACAGCTCTTTAATTAAATACATAATAAATCACCAATCATAGAATAACCCAGTTTGGAAGGGACCTTAAAAGACGGTCTGATCCAAACTTTCATGTGAAAAAGAACCTGGATGAAGTTATCTACACTATCTGTCCAAATGCATCTTGAAGACCTCCAGTTATGATGACTCTACCATGACCCTGGGGAAGCTGTTAGAGTAAATGATTGTTCCCAATGTAAAATATATCTTACACCGAGGTGAAACTTCTCCTGGTGCATCTCCTACCCATTGTCCCTTGTCTGCTCCTCGTGAAGAAAGAAAATCTTATAGGTTTGCTTTAAGTAGAGGAATACTGTGATGATGTCCCTCTGAGCCTTCTCTTCTCCAGGGAGATCTAATTTCTTCAGTTAAGGAAAATTAAAAGGGAAATTAAAGAACTACATTTTCATGGGGTGTTTTAAGAACTGTTGAGTATATGAAATAAGGCTCAGCACTCAATGAGTATTCTGTGACCCCAAAACGCTATTGTTGATCATGCACAGAAGCACTCTCGACCATTTGCACATTGCGTGACTTACTTTTTCCATGTTACAGGGCATGTAAGAGTACCTATGTAAATAAATGCACGCTTGTTTGTGCATTTTTTATATGGCTAAAGAGAAGCTGTTTCTCACAAAGTCCATAGGCCTGACTCTCAGAAACAACGGATGTAGAAAATATGGACCTGAAGTAACATACTGGGTGAATCAAGTCCATGTCTTTTCTTCAAAGAAAACTTTGTCTTAGATCAAAATAAAGTGAATTGAAGGCCCTAAATAAATATTTCTGCAGGCTTTACAGTTTCTATATCTTCCCAAAGTGCCATGAAAAGCATACTTATATAATCAGCATTGTCTTATGTTTTCAGTGGAAAAAGTTTGTCATCCTTGATAGCAGGAAAACTTCAAAGGCTCTGGTGAATCAAATGAATAATTTGTCCAGAGGAAGTCTGTATAAATCGGTCACGTTATCTAAATGGGTCAAATGAAAAGTTAAGATCTCCCTCTCTCTTTCTCCAGGAATAATTGGATTTACATATCTCTCTAAATTACTAGCCTTTTCATCAAAATGTGAGCACATTTATTTTTTATTACTTGAATGCCTGTCATGATAAATGGTTACAGAAAAGTAGCCGAAGTGATATGGGAAAGTTCAGGCAGGCCAGTTGTACATTTTCCTACTGTTAGCCTACGTGATGTGAAGATGTTCAGTAGGCCATGTAAGACTGGCTCAGTTCTGCATCCCTAATTTATATATGCTGACTGGATAAGATGAAAGGGTCTAAGATTTTTTGTAAATCATTCAAAGGTAAGTTAGAAGGCTTCATTAATTACATATGAGTTCCTCTGGAGGACCATCATCTCTGCATTTAGCTTCTGGAGGAAGAAGAGGTAACAGAAAAATGGCACTTTAAAAAGGTTTTATTTTTCTTAAGTTTCTAAGGGTTTGGTTATACCTACTTCTTGCTGTTCTTATAGAAAAGGGAATGTGGATTCAGATGTTTTATTCTCTGTTATACGTATTTTGTTCTTAATTGGGCATGTATTTATAAAATTATAAAATATATATATGTATTTAAAAATTGCTTTGGTTTGCTATGAATTAAATGCTCTCTTTTCTGATGCCAGATTTACCAAATAAACTAATGCAAATTTGGATGTTTAATGTTAAGGCCAAAGACAATTGTTCTTATTTTCTTAGCGAAATATTCAATGTCTCTTCCTGTTGGAATGTGCAGTTCTCTTATTAATTGTTCCAGTTATCTTATGAAAAGAGCATGTAGATCTTTCCTTAGTATTCTACCTTTCAGATGTCAAGAAAACAAAGCTTGAAACTCAGAAACTGCAGTACAAAATGCAGATCAAAATTGAAACAGTGATAGGTAAGCTTGTGCTTGTGCAGTGTGAGTTCAGACTCTCACAGGTGCATGTATTTGGGTTTCTATTACACTTTTTATTTAAAAAATGTCCTTTGATTTCATATGATGTGATCATATGATCTTACCAATGTACAGCAGAATTTTTATTTTTAATGTTATATTTTAAATGTCTTGAGAGACCACAGTTGTGTGATGCTACGAGAAATGTATTGTCACAATCCACTGATTCTTACCAACAGAAATTTTACCCCAGGTGTGCTTTCAAGCTGCATGTAAGCTGAAGTAAAAAATAGAACATAACACTTGGAATATAATGATGAGAACTCAATTATTGATGAATTTGAACTGGTTTGAGTTACATTTGATTTATTATCATAAAATATTGTAAAAATAAACCTCAAAAGAATTTGTGAACATGCTTTCTTAAGCTAAAATTCATTACTTTGAAGTGTTCTCATGCAATTGTTCGTAATAGAATAAACAATTCATTAGTTCATACCAATTGATTAGTTCATATTAGTGAAATGAGACACATCTGTGATTATCTGCAATGCTGAAATAAGTCTGCAAGTCTGTGGCTTCCACATGGGATGTTTTCTTTAGGCTTGTTGATTTTTTTAACCATACATTGTCAAAGGCTGTTAAATAATAATCTATCATTGAATTATTTCCCTCTCAAATGATAGTTGGATTAACACTGACTTGATTATTGCATTTTAATCTGTGTAAATGCATACAGCAATAGGGTCAGAAAAATAGTATTTTAGCAGGAGAAGGAAAGTAATTATTTCTTCAGGTGCTCCTCTGGTTATAGCATACATCCCTCACCCCCTGAGCATTTTCTTGAGCACCAAGTTACTTTCAGATCTTCTACCCAGAAACTCTTGGCACTGTGTACTGCCAGGAAAACAAAAGCTGGCAACTGTGTTCAACTCAGGTGCGTAAAATCTAGCAGCAGATGAGGGACACATTGTAGCAGCAGCTGGGGAGAACACATCATGACCAAAGGAAAAGGGGCAAAATACATACATGTTTTGGAGGTAAGAGCAGTGAGTGAAGTCATGATGTCTGGGAATGGAGCTGAATCCACTGTGGAGGTAAAGGGAGGAAAAGCTTTTAGTATTGTTTATTAAATGGGAGAGGATGACACTTCTGCTTGCTATTTCCTTGGTATGCTTTTCTTTCATTTCTTAGCTGCAAATACAAAGCAAAAATGAAATGCTATTTTTGTTTTGGATATTTTTTCAGTGTATCAGTATTTAAATTATACTCTGACCTGAGCCTGGTTTTCCAACCACAATCTCCTGGAATTTTTGTTGCACTGATTTGGGTTTTGTCTTTTTTGGTGTCAGGTTTGGGCTTTTTGTTGGTTGGAAAATTTGAGATCTGGATTTGATCTCTAATGAAGTATTGGCAATAAGGACTAGGCAGTCAGAATAGAAACTTCACCTGAGTATGACAGAAATAAACAAAATCTGATCCCAAATCATGATCTATACCTTGCAATTTATACTCATAATTTAGTTTAAACTCAGCTCACCACCATCACATTGTTTTAGTAAGTGTCTAAGTATGCAATTGTACTATAATTGTTTAATATTTTTATTTGGTTTTATCCACAGCATCTGGTAAATTCAAAGATTTAAGCAAAATAACAACTCTGTAGCTGAAATCTGAGTCAAAGATAATTATTTTCCTGACTCCTAAATTCAAGATCTGGTGCTTGGTCAAAATCTTTGTGCAGAAAAATAGTGATTAATTATATTATCAGGCCAGTCTGACAAGTATTTTAAATGATGTGAGTAACTCAAGTTCACCATACCAAACTTATTTCAGGGTATTTACTCAATGTAGTGGAGGATTTTAGTTTACTGAATAGGAAATAGAGGAGGTGAGAAGAAGAAAACACAGATTTACCCTTCTGTCTAGACCAAACTCTAGCTGCAGGCAGCAAAAGGATAAATGAGCAAGTGCCCGAATGAGCACTATACTGGCCAGATGCCAACTGTTTTATGGCGAGTAACCTCTTGCACCTGGAGCCTATTGACTGCAAGGAAAAGGCAGAGCCACCGATGACTCCAGTGGTGCAAAACCAGAGCGCTCAAGAGTGGAAGAATTTTTTGCAAGAAGCATGGTACGCTTCTTGCCAAAATCCTGAGGGTTTATAAACAAACAAACAAAAAAAAAAAAAAACAAAAACAAAACATAATTGTCAGTGGTGCTTTGTTTAGTATGATTCAACCTAAGTCAGAGTTGGGTCTTTCTGATTGACTGGTTGATTGACACTTGCCTCATGCATGATCCTGCTGGACAGTGGGATCAGCATTTTCTGAAAGAGACGTGCTCTGGCTTCACTCAGGCTTGTTGATGGTGCCTATGTGGCTTCTAATATGCCATCAGAGCAACAGCTAGGGATATATTGTATTCACAGATGCACCTGTTTCCTCTCTATAGAGGAACTGCACAGAATGTCACTCCTGTTTCTTGCATAAGAACTGCTGGTGGTCCCTTTAGCCCAGCTACTAGGTGCTGCACCAGTAGCAGACAAAGCCAGTGTGTGCCCTGGGTGTCCCAGCCCTTCCAGCCATGCTAGGAGATGGACTTGGAGCTTCATTCTCCAGACCGCCAATTAATATCCTCAGGAGGGCAGTCTGTAGAGGTCCTTCAAAGTGCTGTTTGGCATACTGAGAAACATAAATGTAGATGGGTCCAGCTGCCTCAAATGTCAACTTAGTTATATGTCGGCAGAAAGACCTAAATCAAGTCTGTGACAGCTCCACTGGTCTGCTACCTAACCCAGATGAAACCACAGTGTTGACCTTCTCTACTCGTGGCCTAATCATCCTTTCTTATCTAACCATCCTTTCTAACTTGCCAGTTTTGCATAATGCTGAATTGCTTTTTATACTTACGTGGTTAGATAAGATGGAATTTTTCAACTGCAAAACGCAGTAATATGTACTGACTGATTAAAACCAGATTATTTTTCATTATAGAACCTCTTAAATAAAATACAAAGTTTCAGAAATATTTAGGCAGACATCTGTAAAAGCCAGGACTTTAATAACACTGCATAAATCGTGGCTTTTCAGATGAGCTTTATGCTTTGTCTTCATATAAATGTGTGCAAAATTCAGAACTTCAGTTATGTGCAAAAGTCAGAACTTCAAGTTTTGGCATGACTACTTCCCAGATCTTGCTAATGCAAGATTAGATTAGGCATTTCATGAGCAGGAGCTCTTGTTGAACTCCTGGTTTTAAGTATGTTCCATATCTTGGGAGGTTGGAAGTGGGTGCAGCCAGGATGCTGGATTTCAGCTGTGCAAAGTTCAAGTTCTCCTTAACCTCTGTCATTGCAATGGAGTAGCCCATGGAGAAAAGAATGAACTTACAAACCCTCTAGCTCTCCACAATAAGTCCTTAACGACATGCTTTAAATACAGTGTGTCTGGCATTCGTTGTGCTTTTTTAATGCTTCAGCTTCCAGTTTGACTACTGCATTGAAGGCAAAAATATATAGAAATATATACTGGGCCCTCAAATGTACCTTCAGTTCTGCATTAACTCGCATATTAGTCCAAGACTGGTTTTGGTTTTTAATTTAGTCAAGTGCTTCATCTAATCTTTCTTGATCCTTGATTCCTGATTATTATTGTGGTCCTTCTTTGATTAATGACTTATTAGAAATAGGGTTGAATCAACTCTACATATCCAAGCCAACCCAACATTTGAATATCTCCTAATAGTTTAATTTAAATGGGAATCTAAAAAAAAATTGATGTCTTATACAGCCAATTTTGTCACTGTCTAAACTGGGGAAAAGTTCTTATAACATGTTTGAATGCCCTCAGAAAATAAATCGCTGTCTCTGTTTAAAAGAAAAATTAATTTTCTTTTCATTTTTTGGTATGTCCATTTCACATTATAATATTGAAAATAACTAAGCAGCATCGTTCCCATTGGCCTGTGTTCTCAGTAATCATGGCTCCTGTTACACGCAGAATAGTTTTTAAGCATATACATTCTTTCTTTCTCAAACCTAATACTGCACAACAAAGGAAAACTTCTGCTATAGCATACTATACATATATATGTGTGTGCGTGTATATGTATCATATATATATTATATATATAAATATATATTTTTTACTTATATATATATATTTGAGGCTTTGCAGAGAAGTAAAAGTGCAATTTTAAGTTTTCCCGAGAATGCTGTCTTTTCAGTTAATAAAGATTTTATGTGGTCAAGAATCTGAAATGTTTGGATTTCCTTTAATTTCCACAATTTCCCATTTTAAATAAGTGTTAATAAGAAAATAAGTTATATTCCTATATGAAAATAGACCCAACTTAGTTAACATCATTTAAGTCGTAGTGGCTTCAAATGTAGCTATTTTTTTATTGCACTTTTAATACAAATAGCCCTGGACAATTAATTAACAGTGCAGTATCTCATGGGCCTTTTCTTGTGATATACTGTAATCACTTGAGGTAAAAATCTTAGTCCCCAGGAGTGTATCAACATCATAGCTGTTATTTCTTTACACATAGAATTGTGGAGTGCAGTTGTCAAGCTCTGGCCATTTGAGACTTGAGGTCAATAATTCTTATTAACCACGAATGTTACCATTCCCTGGCTAGAGAAATACAGGGTCGAGCATGTGTATCCTGGGGAAGAGCAGTCATCTGTTTCAGGAGAAGTACATAGAATAAAAATCAGCTTAAATGTTTCCATGTGCACCTGGCATGTCCATTTAAATAAAGAACACCAAAGGAAATATTAAACTCACATACACCCAAAACCTGGCTCAAACCCATGCCTAATATTCTGGCAGTTCTTCTGGAATTGATTGACAACTTTTTTAATAGGATAGACACAAGTCCTGGAGGCAACAGGCCTAGTTCATAGGGTATGTCACCACGACGAGGTGAAAATGTAACTGGGGCACATGCAAGCGTAACTTCTTTAAGTCAGGAAGAAAAACAGTTGCAGTGACAATGTGGTTGCATGGACTTTGTTAGTCACTGGTCTCTAGCCAGCCTGTGTGTACTAAAGACTGATCTGCCAAGTCAACACCGCTCTGGTTACCCTGCTAGCTTGAGTAAGTTAGGATACCATCACAATTCCTCCTTGTGATGGTTTAGTCCTCATTTTTATTTCACCACAATGTTATTGTGTGGCTCTTTGTTGCATGCTTTTCCCAACCAAATCTGAAAATATATTATCCCTGTTTCATTTGTAAGAAGATGATGGGGGGAGGGGTGGCTGTGGTTCTCATGAAACCAATGTAATTACTAAACCTATTTTCCACTATGTGGGACTCCGATAATCCCAGAAGTCTCTCCAAAGTTGTTTTCTTCTTTAAACCAGGAAGTAGCCCCAAAATATACATTATTCTGATCAGTTTTACACCAGGAGCAAAGGAAATGCAAACTGGTCACAACATTTGCTGCCAAAAAGCTTTGATCATGATGAATTTTATGTAAATGGTAATCAAGCCTGTTGTTACAAAGTACTGTCTCAGTACTGCAGCTTCAGTGGACCAGTTTTCAAAGTGTTTCAGTAAGCAGTGAGTGGAAAATACAAATGCATATTTATGTTTACTAATGGCAAGAAAAATAGTGTCTTTAATGAGAAAAAGACAGTGTCTTTACTTCAGATGAAATTTAAAATCTCATTGTAGCTGATAGCTATATGCTTAATTTTCTGGCCCTTTGAATAGATATTCTTTTATGGAGCAGAAAAACATCTTTGAGAAGATGATTTTGGGGATGTTGCTGTTTTCTCTGCTGTGATGTAAGGCACGAGCACACAACTCAGCATTTCTCTCCTTTAAACCTCGACAAGAAGCTTATATTAATTTATTTTGACAGCATTTTCAACCCATGTAGCAGTTTAGGACTATCTGTTTGTGCTACCTTCCTATCTTAGACAAGCAATGCTTTGCGTGAGACTGTTAATTTGGCAAAGGGCATGGGTTCACATTTGGTTTTCATAGACTGATAGATTTAAAGGCCAGAAGAGACCATTATGAACATCTAGTCTGACCTCCCACTTCAATCAGGGCACAAGCCTCACGCGATCATTACTGCAACAAGATCATGACTTCAATGTGAGATACAAAGCAGCTTAAAAAGAGCATCCAGCCCTGAGTTGCCTTCCTGTAATTTTTAGCATTAATTTTTCCAGCTTCAGACTCCAGTCCCTGGATCATATCCTTTTATAGGCATGCAGATTCAAAATGAAACATCATCCTCAACTGTCCCTTTCAATTACATGTCTGTGATTTCATCTACTTGGATTTATTCCAATATTATAGGAATATTTATGTTGTATAGTTGTCAGACCATGTTAGATGGACAGTAAGCATTCTTTTCACTTTATACTGGATGTTGTAAAAACAGTTGCAAAGCACGCATGGAATGTCAAGATCTTGGGCTAGGTCTGCAGTGGTAAGTCAGGAAGCATTCAACCTTGCTTTTGCTTTTTGAGAGCAGTTTGCATTCACTGAGTTAACATGCATCAAGCCTGTTCACAGAGCAAATGCACAGCAACTATTTTCCTTTCAGAAACCAACCCCTGCATTTCCAAGATCAGTCTTTAATAGACAGCTAACAATGAAAATTGGCAAGTGACAAAAAAGATAAGGGAAGGCAGTTGCAAATGTTTAAGGAATTATTATATACCTTGTGCATTTAAAAATAAAATAACAAAAACATCTGTAATTTGGTTCACCTAAGAGAAGAGCAGTAGAAGATTAGGTGGGAGGAAGTACGATACTTTGAATAGGCTTATTCTGCCACTCATTTTCACATGTACTCATCATAATATGAAAGCAGACTTTGTCCAGACTTAAAACTTGTCTGCAATTCACTATCCCAGGAATTCTAGTCTACAGAACTGGATCAATTTTTCAAGATGGCCAGAGCTCCAAATCTGGCATCGAAGTTTCACACAACCTGGGAAGTTTTAGGTGTGGATGTGAAATGCATTTGTGACACTTCAGAAAGTCTTTGAGCAAATTTCTGCTTCTGAAATTTAAATGTTTTTCAGGCTCCCTCTATACAGCGTAAAGAAAAAGGGCAGGGCTTGAACTCTGCTTCTGGTACCTACTATCATGTGGTAGGTCGAGGGGTACCATGTTCATATAGGAAGAGAATAAGGTAAAGAACTAGAAGAAGATACTGCCAAGAGAAAATCCAGGTAAACATATTGCAAGAATTGATTGAATTTGATGACCTTTAAAACTTTCAAGTCAGGCCAGTTTAAAGAGCTGCTATTCAGTACTTGCCTAGTGAAACTGGAAAGATTTACATTAATTTCAGAAAGCAGCCACCGGGTTCTTACTATCTTGTAAAACATTAATATAGACTGATATTTAACAAACAAACGGATGTTTAACAAAAAAACCACAAAGGTTTAACAAAACTTCCAAGCTTTCCAGTTTGAAAATTATACAGTTTGAGGAGCTAGACCACAGAAACTCATTAACAACAATTTTTGTAAAGGAACTTACTTGTTTAATAGCTATTCTCCATTTTCACAGTTTGGAAATGTGGAGGACATCAAGAGACCTGTGTGATAATATAGTATAATAATATAAATGGGTTTATGTTTATATTGACTACATATGAAACATTCTAAAATTTTGTTCTTTATCCAGGGTTTGAAAATATCCTGGATATAATTATATATAATTATAGATAAATAAATTAGTGTTTCAGAGAAAAGTGCTTACTCCTTATGTAGTAATGGCCTTTGCTGAGACACTTTCAGGATATCTAAAATCACTACAGTATTCCATAAAACTTTTAAGAATTGGGGTTTTTTTTCATAATATGTCCAAGTCCTGTCTGTTAGCATTTATTACGTAAAATAATACATTTTAAATTAGGCAGTCTCAATTAAGAATACATGTTTTCATTTAAAACCTTTTAGTATAAATATTAAAGCGTGTACAAAATTAATATATGAGCAATAAGAAGGTATATATCTTTTCAAGAGTATTTGCACATTTGGATCCCCTTAACAAACTGTTTTTTAAAGGCAAAAGTTATCTGATACTGTAACTATACATGGTATTTTGACTTTGCATGTGAGTCTTGGCTCTACAAAGGGACATATCACAGCAAACATGCCTTTGCAATTAAATGACCGTTCACAGTACAACTTATAGAAATACAAGATACAGTTCAAACTGTTTGGTAAAGAATGCCTGTTCTTGTTACTCTGTGTTTTAATGGGCTATAAAATAAATGCAGTGTAGAAGGTATTTTTACAGCCAGAGGTTGTGATACACGATATGCATGGTTGTGCTGGGAAGAAAATGCCAAAAATATGTACTTCAAACACCTATCACGCTTCTCAGAAGAGTTATATATGCAAAGCCATCAAAATCCTGTGCTATCTTTAATGGAACAGGACTGACTGCTCCTCTGGTGTTTACAGCATCAGCTCTGGTAAATGTCAAAATGTATGGTTCAGCAATGAAATACTGCCAGCTTCTTTTGTTTGTAGCCATATACAAGAAGGAGTAAGGAGACTGCACAGATGCAAAAAGGGGAGGGCAAGGAACTAAGTTCTTTAAACCAGCATGAAATAGATAGAGAATATCAACACCAGAAAACACAAACACACACACATAAAATGCATGCATGGAAGTAGTAAGTGGCAGGGGGGAAGAATGAGGGAAGTCAGGTTTGTTAATGGTAGCTGAAGGGACTTAAGCAATGGAATAGATAGATTGGGGGGAAAGGTAGTAGTGTGAAAAAAAGAAGCCCATTAATAAAAGATGAGGAGGGATGAAATTAACAGGAGCTCTGCAGAGAAACTACAGCCCTTGTGGGGAGAGAAGCATGGGGCCCAGTTTTGGTGTTCTTGTTGAGTGCTTCCTAGATGCTGGGTACTGCTCAGAGGACAAAGCACAATTAAAAGGCTGGGACTGTCAGTCTGTCAGGAATACTAAGCAAGGGACTAGTCTCACACACTTCCATAGGTGAATAACTATGAGAAACAGCTTGTCACACCCAGGTTTTTCAAAATGAAATATATGCCTCTGAAGTTACTGAGATAAGTGTTTACAGTCAGAAGCCTTTTTAAAGGCATTTTAAGGGAAAAAAAAAATAAAAGAAAAAAAAAGGACTTTTCATGCTGTCCTGGGTTCAGCAGTAGCAGTCAGTTTTTCTCCTTCTTAGTAGCTGTTGCAGCACTGTGTTTTTGACTTTCAGCCTGGGAACAGAGCTGATAACACTGATGTTTAGTCTGACCAAGGACTTTCTGAGCCTCATGCTCTGCTGGGGAGGAGGGGAAGCCAAGAGGAAGCAGAGACAGGACACGTGACCCGAACTAGCCAAAGAGGTATTCCATACCACAGCACGTCATGCCCAGGATGGAACTGAGAGTTTCCGGAAGGGCTGGTTCACGGCTGGGTGGGAGTGAGGTATCGGTCGGTGAGGTGTTGTATTCTCTTCCCTTTATCATTATAATTATTGGTGGTAGCAGTAGTGATTTGTGTTATACCTTAGTTACTGGGCTGTTCTTATCTCAACCCAGCTGGGAGTTACATTCTTTTGATTCTCCTTCCCATCCCTCCTGGAGTGGGGGGAAGAAAAGGGGGGGAGTGAGCGAGTGAGACTGCGTGGCTGACAGAGTTTAAACCACGACACATGCCCCTATGCTTCCAGAAGAATTTCCTGTAAAACAGCAGCTATCTAGGGATGTGTAGTAAAAAGCGAGGAGCTGATAGCTGCAAGTTCTGTGATGTACTGCAGGAACTGGGTCCTAAGGCAGCCAGACCAGGGAACAGGTCACAGCCATCACAGACCTCCTCCTGTGCTTGGATTTCCTTCCTGTGGATACAGAGGGTAGAAGGGAAGCTGAAACATTTGTTGGTAGATCTCAATCTCGCAATTGCACAACGGTCAGGATGTGGCCTCAGATCTGGAAGCTGGAAAGCACTCTGATCTCCCACAGTTGCAGATATTTATTGCAGCCATAATCAGTTGATAAACACAGATACAAACCACAAGTTCTCTCACAAGAACAGTTTGTGAAGGCACAATCTGCGAGTAGATATTTCATTCTTACACATAGAAAGGATGTTTTTCTATAGATTTTTGTATAAAAAAATATAACTCCACTGAACTAGGGAATTAAATCAATTAGATCCATCTTTCTCAGCACTGTGAATCCCAAAAAGAAAGCGTTGAGCCGTCTACTGGGTCCTTACAAGTACGTTCCCAAAGGGCACACGCTCAGAGACCTCAGATAGCAGCAGCTTTTAAATGCGTACTTTAGACTGAGAGCAGGAAATAAAGAGTCAAAAGTGTTCTCAGCCAAAATAAACCACTTTTTCTGGTGAAATGTTTTTAGATTTGTTGCTCTTCTTACTCCCTCTCCTCTCCCCCCTGCCCTCCCCTGCCCCCAGCTAAAACTAATTGCTTAATCTAGTTTTCAGTAGTTCCTTAGAAAATCTGTTTTCTAGAACTGGCTCTTATCTTGAAATTTTCCACCCTCTTGTCTTGCCTTACTTGATACATAGACAAAACATCTAATGAAGCATATCAAAACAAAGGTCTCATGTTCATACCTGTGTAATTCCAAAATTCAGATCCTGGAAATATATCCATTTTTCAGCTGTTCACCTAAACACTGAATTCTTCAAAATGCTAATGTGCTCTTTTCCTTTCTTTTTGACAGCAAAATTTGGAGAGTAACCTCACCAACCTTATTAAGAGGAACACAGAACTGGAAACTCTTTTGGCAAAACTCATTCAGACCTGTCAACATGTGGAAGTGAGTACTGACCTCCATTTGAGATTTGCAAATTTAATTGCAATCACTTATAGCATTCGTGAGCAAAATTTTAAACAAAAAAAGAAGCACTGAACTGAATTAAAATAGTTGTAAACTGATAGATATGGAGCTTTTTTGCTGATAAGTGGTATTCTCAGTACTGATTACCTTCTTTCCTTTCTACTCCCTGTTAATTATGATACTTTTGTATGGCTCTCACCACTACTATATTTCAGCACATCACTTGCTAGCTGCAACATGTTTATCTTTTGGGGTCCTTTGTGTGGTAGAGTAATATTTACAGGTACAAAACTAAAGCAAATAAAGAGTAATGACGAGGAACACAATGATATTTAGATTTCTATGGGCCACTGATATTTTTTTAGTCAGAATTAAGTATCTAAATATATTTGTAAACTCAAAAGTCATGCATACAGTATATTCACCTTCAGAAGAAGATGCTTAGAGGCCTTTGATTTACATATTCTACTTTGCATATTCAGTTATATATTCCACTTTGAGTATCACATAAAATCTCAAGCAGGGAGAGATCGGAAGTCATATTTCCCCAAAATCCTTGGATTTTTTTAGGTGGCCCCATGGGGGCTGCTGCTCTACATGACTAATTCAGCCATGGGAGCTGACACAAGAAGAGATCACAGTCCAAAATAGATTTTTTTTTTTTATTTTAGCAAAACTTTTCTTTTTACTTTTTGCCACCCTAGAAGACCTTTTCAGTTCCTTATAACATATTTGGGTCAACAGAGCCAAAACCACTTATGAGCAAAGACTAGGAAAGGTTCAACCACTGTGAGGTGCGTGTCCTCCTTGATAGATATATTGGATTCATTGGGATACATCAAGGTCACCATTTGCAGTGCTGTCTGTTTTCTTAATTTCTAAACTCAATTGAAGATGGCATGGGAAAGTTAATGGCGTAGGAAACAGAGGAGCTAGCACAGATAAATATTGCTGATTTAGAGTGGAACAAGTTTTAGACCTCAATCATAGAGAAAAGGTGTTTTCATCTGAACAGCTAATTACCAATCACTAATCAGATCAGTAAGGAAAACTTATTTTACCTGTGAAAAACACTGGGGTTTTGTTTGCATTACAATGTTGTCTATTGACAGGTTTCTGCATAGGACCATTTCACTTCTTACTGCATTGTAATTCCTGCAGCAGCCTCATTTATTAAGAAAAGGGTGCACTGTATGTTCCTAGAAGATAAGCATCATTAAATAACAATGGTGTTGTGTAGAAAAGGTATTCCACTTTGAGTATGGCTGTCTATACATGTGAAAGAAAGCCAAGTTTCTTCACCAGTGTTGCCTAATGAATAGCCCTGGGGAATTTGAGAGAGGAAGGTAGCTGTAACCTTCAACATTGATATGATTTTAAAAAAATTATCTGTGACATAGACTGCTGTAACAGCCACATGTCACAGCTACAGAAAGGCACTTGGTTTTCAGAGAAGCTTGTTTTTCTTCCTTATAAATCCCATGGGAGTTCTCCATAGGGTTTCTTCTTTTCTCTCTTTTTCAGACTAAAATTCAGTGATCTAATTAAGCCCAAGAGCAGCTTCTGCTTGTGAATAGATTCGAAGTTACATCTTGAATGTTTGACCTCTGCTTGTTGCCTGTAGTAATGGCACATGCTGCAGAAACAAACAAAAAAAAATCTATCCCCCAAAAACCCAAACCCAAAACAAACAAAGAAAACCAAAACAAACAACTAAGACTGTTCCTCCAAAAAGGTAATCTGTTCTTCCCAAGACACTATGAAAGTCTATCCACAGTATCAGACATGAGGTGAATTTTTTGAGTTCTTTCTATAGGCAGCAGTAACACCAGGCAGAACAACTGTAGAATCAGCTGGAACAACTATAGCAGGTAATAAGAGACAGAGACAAGTCATGTTTTCTTCCTCTGTATATAAAACTTGAAGCAAAACCCACGAAGCAGACGGGCTCAGGATAGCATAAGGCCTCTTCTTCATTGGTGGCCTACATCCAAGATGGGCTAGATCAGGAAAATTTAACATTACTCCTCCATCCCCTCTGCAATTCTGCAATATATTACCAACTCTAAGATTTAGTATTACAAAAAATCCAATTTGATCAACTGGTAACAGATGCACTACTGTCCCTGGAGTCCTGTGTTAGAAAATTTCTCTGTAGACATAAAGCAATAGCAGCAAAATTGTTAATGGATTCCTACCACATTTTATTAATCAAATTAGTCTAATTAGCATTTAAATTAGCTAAATATTAAGAAATGAGCTTCAGTCAAAACCCCAGACATAGGCCGCACTGGAAATCAGGCAAGTGGGGATGTGGAGGTAAACTTTAAAGTTATTTCTGTTTCTCAGAGCTGTGTGAAAATTTCAGATACGATATGAATATCTCCAGTGTCAGAGAAGCTATAGATTTATAAAAGTCAGTTTTGCTCTCTTTTTCTGTGCTGCTTCATGGCAGAAATTCATCCCAAACCAGGAACTCAAATGAAGCAAACAGTATATTAGTTGTAACATTAATGTTACAAATTTTAAATCGCAAAATAATAAGAAAAGCTGAATTTCCAATGAATGTATTAGTGTTGCCATATGAGCTTGTTCAAAAGTTGAAACCAAACAGGTAGTTCATTTTATAGTAAATGCTTTCTTTTTCATTTTTTGATACAATATACTACAGATAATGATGTAAAATAGATTGAATGGAATTTGTAAGCATGTAAAAACATAGGTAGTACACTTTAAAAACTACTGTTACATAATTTAATTTTCTTTAACTAATTTAAATAATTTTTATCATGTTATTTTAATGTTGATTTAGATTTGGGAAGGCTTAAAACCAGTTAAAAAATAATAATAAAGGAAGCTTTGGGTTTCATACATAATTTGAACTTTGAAAAACAAGGAAGGAAAGTAAATTATTATTCCTCGCGTTACAAAGATTTTATTAAGGGATATATTAACATAAAAAGACCCATTTATGCTAATTATCATTTATTTGTAGAAATAAACACTAACATTTCTAAAGCCTTTGTCATGTCATAAACCAAAATTTTCAATATTACATGAAAAATGAAAAAAGAATGTCTTTTTCATATGGAGCAGAAGCTGATGTTTTTGAAAATAAACAACAAACAGGCTCTGTGTCTTTTAAATAAATGAATTCTCACCAGCCAAACTCAGATGTTGTCACAGAGCCACTGTTTCTCATCGACCAAGTGAGCTGTTAATGGGCTTCCCACAACCAGCTTCACTGAAGATTAATTATCTGCCCATACATCCTTCCTATCAGGCAACTGTAACTTCATCAATAACAAGGGCCAAATCCCAGTCTCTCTGTGTTTTAAAACTAATGCTTATTCCCTTCTGAGAGTTATTTTCACTTTTCTTTCACAAGCAGGCAAAGACTGGTCGGGGACATCAGTTATCTGGAAGCTGGATGCCTTCCAACCACTGAGGAGGGGGATCTGGGGCTGCCTTTCATCACAGCAACAGAGGCATAAATCTTGCCTATTTTTAGATGGAATTTATCAGTTTATGACAGAATCTATCCTGATGGGGAACCTGATCTTAGGAGACTTGAGAAGCCCACTTCTAGCCTTGCATTCCTGTGGATGGATCTGGGCATATAGGCAGAAAAGCTTTTGTGAATGAATCAAGCTACTTGTCTATTACTTTAAGTATAGCAAAAATATTATTAAGCATTTTATAACAATAATTTTAGTATCTGAATGTCTGATTTCATGCCTAACACGAAAGTATAGTCTGAGCTAATAGTTTATGGTAACATTTAATTTTAAAAATCCCATCTTCTCAAAGGGAACCACACCTGAAAAATGAATGCTTGAGACTATAACACACCTTTCTGTCTCAAATCCTTCTGTTTTGTTAGGAGCACCCTGGCATGCTGGTTTTACCCATCCTTCAGACACAACTCTAGCATGTTTTTTGTTTTACACTCATTTTTCCATCTTTCCATTCTACCTTCCTCTATAATCCAGTCTGTCATTTCTTGGCTTTGCAGAAACCCCAAAGGCTATTTATCAGCAAAGTTTTGTTTTCCTTCCTTGGAGACAATGGCAGATCTGCAACGTCATTCTTTTGGCCAGGCTGCTTTCTTCAAGAGCACCCCTTTGCACAGGGGAGCTCTCTGGGTTGTCCCTGTGAGTCAGCTCTGCTCCTTGCTCTGTTTAGGGAAGGTGGCTGGGGCTGCCTCCCCGGGGACAGCAGGCTTGGCTCCATAAAATGCTAAACTGATTCATAGGATAAAGTATAATTCTCTCCACAAACTAAGAAAACGGAATAGAAATGGATACTTATCTGAAATATGTTAACTTGTAGTTCACAGCATTCATGCGTCTCATAGTATCTTTAGAAAACTTTATCAAAAGCATTAGGTACTGTCTTGGAGAATTTTATCTTTAAATTCTGTGGATATTCACCTATCAAGAGAGCCTTTCAGCATGTGGCTGAATCAGCGTGTGGCTCCGTGTGTGTCTATAGAAACACTCATGTGTGCCAATAAAGCAGCTACTTAGTTCTGGAGCTATTACAAGGGGAAGATGTTTGAGGGAAAGGGAAGTAATGTAAATATTTATTTTTGGTTGATACGCTGGAAGGAAGAAATGCCATCCAGAGGACCCTGACACGCCTGATAGATGGGCCAGCGCCAACCTCATGAGCAAAGCAAAGTCCAGAGGAGGGCCACGAGAATGATCAGGGCACTGGATCACCTCCCATATTGGAGACAGGCTGAGAAAGTTGGGGGTGTTCAGCCTGGAGAAGAGAAGGCTGCGTGGAGACCTCATAGCAGCCTTCCAGTATCTGAAGCGGGCCTATCAGGATGCTGGGGAGGGAGTCTTCATTAGGGACTGTAGTGATAGGACAAGGGGTAATGGGTTCAAACTTAAACAGGGGAAGTTTAGATTGGATATAAGGAGGAAGTTCTTTACTGTTAGGGTGGTGAGGCACTGGAATGGGTTGCCCAAGGAGGTTGTGAATGCTCCATCCCTGGTGGTGTTCAAGGCCAGGTTGGATGAGGCCTTGGGTGACATGGTTTAGTGTGAGGTGTCCCTGCCCATGGCAGGGCGGTTGGAATTTGATGATCTTAAGGTCCTTTCCAACCCTAACTATTCTATGATTCTATGAAAGGGAACCAGTTGCCTTAAGAGGCAATGGCAAGCACTGCTATTAATTTATATACAATCCGTGTGGCATATTATCATAATTATGACATCAATTTCCAGAAGTTACAAAACAGTTGTAGATGCAACAACATATTCCAGTACATGCCATAAAATGTTTACACAACCACTGCAGATCTATATACATATAGGACCACCTATACATTTAATTAGTAATTTGTGAAAGCAGTCAAATAATTCTTTAGGCAAATAATATTTGACTACGAGGCTAGGGCTTACTGGGCATGCAACTTAGGGAATCCTTAAATCAATTTTCTGTATTGCCACATGCCATGCAGCACGTTTTGTCAGTTTTTATTTCTGAAGTTTCTCTTTTTTCTAATGTTATATAAAATTAAGACTGACTAAAGCTTACTTGAGATTTTCATCGAATGAAATCAAGTTTTATGAGAATGGAATTAAATATAGAGCTAAAATAATTAGAAACCAAAAGCAGATCATGCCATATATTTCATCTAAATAATGTTAATAGAGAAAGTGTCTCTTGTACCCTCTCTCATTAGAAACTGTCCTAGGAAAAAAATGCTGTAAACTCCTCCCTAGGGTTTTATGCACGTCATGAAGTTTGCTAATTACTCTCTTATTGAGACCAAGAACTCCCAATTTCCTTTAAGTCATATTTTCCTGTCTGTTTCACCAATAAAAAAATGTCAGTTACTTCCAGCACTTAAATACAGCAAATAAATTTAACTGCTGAACAAGCATCTCCACAAAAATGGAAGATCCTGGGGCAGATGAAAAAGCAACTTTCCACGGAGCAGCTTTCCGAGTTATCTGTCCCACATACTTCACAGTGATGATAAACACTTAACCAATTGCCCCTTTCGTACTATCTAAAAAAGCTCCAGCACCCCAGGAAAGTAAATTCCTCATTCCAGGTTATCAGTGGTCACCTTTGTATGACTATGAAGGCCGATTCAGACACCAAGATTTACATAGAGATTTTCCTAATGAGGACTTCTCACTTTACTTGGGCTTTGACTGAAATGGTCCCAAGTCTCAAGAAAAGGAGTGAGTACCATGAAACTTAGTGAAAGAAGAGTAGTTGCTGGTTTTTATTGTCACAGACAAAGCCTCTTTATTGTTTGAGTGTCCTCAGGGTATCATGCTGACAGAGTAGTTTTGATTTTGCTGTTCCTCAAGTAAGAGAAATGCTATATTTATCTTCTATAAAAACTGCTGAAAACATTTTGTTACATAATTTTAATAAGCTATCTTGTAGCTCAAGTCTTACCAGAAACTTGAATTTTCATTGTTTATAAGTTTCCTGTTTGACTAATCTCTTTCTGATGAGCCACACACACAAAAAAGGCAACAGCAGGATTTCCCAGGTGCTGCCATCTTCTCTTTATCACTTTTGCACTGCTGTTGTTAGACTGATTTAAACTGTCTAATATGTGTGTGTTCGGTATCTGCGCTAGTGAAATAAAGAGTCTTCCAATATACTACTGTTTGGTTTTGGGTTGCGGTTTTTTTGGGGAGGTGATTTTTATAGACCTTTGGGGCGGTCTATTAAAAAAAAAAAACCTTCGACACACACAAAAACAATTTTTGACTGGGAACTTTATGCTGAGGTTTAGCCTACAGCAAATCTTTAGAAGCGAGCTAGAAACTTTACATTTCCATTACAAACAAAGCAAAAGATGCTGCAGTTTGAGGGTTTTACAGTTAGAGGAAAATGCTTTCCCTTCTTTATACAACAAAAAAAGATTCTGTAGCAGTGTCCAGAATTTGCTTCCTGTGACATTTGGTGAATTGAAAACAAAACAAACAGAAAGACTGAGATACAGATGTTATAAAGCTGTCTACAAGCAAAACCTATTTCCTTTCCCCTCCCCCCTAGATAATTGCTCCAATTTTTCTTCCAGCTGAGTTCAGATTATGTTGCTGGCTAACAGATGAGAGAAGCTTCATGGTATTGACTAAATAACAGACATTTAATCATATATTTCCTATAACAGATGAGGAAAAATGTCCAGAAACAAAACTCAAATTGCTTAGAAAAAAAAAAAAGAGTAACTGTCAAAGGAGGATCATGCTCAAATTTGTGCCTTATGCCAATAAATGTAATGATCTAAAGGATGTTTGCAGAAGCCTCACACATTCATAGAAGCAACGTGTCTTGGGAACTATGACAAAGAAGCAAATTTGCTGTGACATAGCACTTTGTCAGGCGGGAAAACTTGTGACACTAAAACCAAGGGGAGAACCTAAGCACTTAACAGCATTAAATCCTTCCCTGATTCATCTAAGAAGTGGCTAAGTCTGGAGCTGCATACAGATGGAAAATGCACAGGCCATCAGAGCAGGATGCAGCTCCCATTGCTTTGCATGTGGCAGGTATGCAGGGGAAGGTGGCAGTGCTGCAAGGTGCTGATGTCCCTCCAGCACATGGCAAGAGGAATGGAGACCTAGCAGTGGGTTGGTATAGCCACAGGGATGCTGTCACCCAGGAACTGACCTATATTGGCATATCTTAGGCCTATCAGTCATAATTTTACGATAGTGGTTTTGGAAGATTTGTCCAAGGCTCACTGAGAAATTTTCAGCTATTCCATGAGCAATTTGCATGGCACATTTGTTATAAGTGAATTACTGCAGCTGTATTTGACCCAGTGGGGCTGGATCCAGCAAGATCTTTTTCTCCCTCAGCTGTGGTAGAGGGCTCTTACCTAGGCTGTTAATTTATGCCAAAGCATAAATACAGAATCTTAGTATGGTTAGGGCTGGAAGGGACCTTAAAATCATCTAATTCCAACTCCCCTGCCATGGGCAGGGACACCACACTCTAGACCATGCTGCCCAAGGTTCTGTCCAACCTGGCCTTGAACACCACCAGGGATGAAGCATTTACCTGTTCCAGTGCCTCATCACCCTAACAATAAAGAACTTCTTTATGTCTAACCTGAACTTCCCCTGTTTAAGTTTAAACTCATTACCCTCTTGTCCATCACTACAATCCCTGATGAAGGGATTCAGTATCCAGTATCCTCGTAGGCCCCCTTCAGATACTGGAAGGCTGCTATGAGGTCTCCATGCAGCCTTCTCTTCTCCAGGCTGAACAGCCCCAACTTTCTCAGCCTGTCTTCATACAGGAGGTGCTCCAGTCCCCTGATCATCCTTGTGGCCCTCCTCTGGACTTGTTCCAACAGTTCCATGTCCTTTTTATGTTGAGGACACCAGAACTGCACACAATACTCCAAGTGAGGTCTCACGAGAGCAGAGCAGAGGGGCAGGATCACCTCCTTTGACCTGCTGGTCACGCTCCTTTTGATGCAGCCCAGAATACGGTTGGCTTTCTGGGCTGCGAGCGCACACTGAAGCCAGCTCATGTTCATTTTCTCGTCGACCAACACCCCCAAGTCCTTCTCTGCAGGGTTCTCTGAATCTCTTCTCTGCCCAACCTGTAGCTGTGCCTGGGATTGCTCTGACCCAGGTGTAGGACCTTGCACTTGGCATGGTTAAACTTCATCAGGTTGGCATCAGCCCACCTCACAAGCGTGTCAAGGTCCCTCTGAATGGCATTCCTTCCCTCCGGCATATCAACTGAAACCACACAGCTTGATGTCATCGGCAAACTTGCTGAGGGTGCACTCAATCCCACTGTCCATGTCACCGACAAAGATGTTGAACAGGACCGGTCCCAACACCGATCCCTGAGGGACATCACTCGTTACCGGTCTTCAACTCAACTGGACATTTCTTTCACTCCATCTCTCCCTCTGTCTCACACCCATACACATGTATGTGTTCACATTCTTGTTAGATGAATATGCCTGCAAAACCTTGTCCTTAGACAAGAAAATGGGGTTTAGTTCACTGTTACTTAACTGGTTAACTAAAGGAGCAGGTAATATTTTGTGCCTGCCGTCAGAGAATATAACTTGTCAGTCAAAATGTTGTTACTTTTTGGAGCCCTCTGTCTTTGTGACATTTACCTTTATTGGAACAAAATACTCCTGAATTCCTCCTTTTTCTGCCTGACACAAAAAGCTAAACTGCAATTACAGCAGCAAGGAGACCAAAAGCATTGGTCTTTTAGTGAGTATGTTAAACACTAGGCTATAGACCTCAGATCCTGAATGAGAGTTTTAAGCACTACATTGTTGGTTACAAAGGCACTGGCTTAATTTTCATCAAAGGATGGGCAGTCCTTTGAACTTCAATGATTATTTAGTTGGTTTTGGTTTTCTACCCTAAATGAAATACACCAAGTGGAATATTTTGCTCAGTGCAAAACAAAGGCTTAGTGTCAGCAGGAAAAACAAAATAAAAACAATAAATAAGTAAATATTGTTCAATTCAAAATATATTTTTATTATTTAGGTTCAAAGAAAGGACTAACATAAAGCACAAACCTAATGACTGAAAATAAATTATTAATATGACCTTTTCACTGCATTTTAAAAAAAAAATTAAAAAAACCTCCTAGGGCTTAGTTTCACAAACAGCTTAATCTGATTTTAAGCCTCATTGCTGCCCAAAGTCTTCCCCACCTCTGTTTCTGCCCTCCCTATTGTGTCAGACAGGTGAGCTCAGCCATTTCTTCAGGTGGCCACACCAGCTCCTGTAGAAAACAGGGAATACCTTTTTTCTTTTTGGCAGCATGATCCCAGGGCAGTTTAACCCAGTTGTGAAACAGTGGTTTGTCTTGCAATAAATGTTTTTCCTCTGTGTGCTTTGCTATCCCGAGAAATGTCTGCTGTAGTTCCAACATGATGCTGCATTTGTGTTTTATGAAAACAATACTTGGTTCATTGAAGCAAGCCTAGTGGATGGACTTTACAGCTGTCAGAATAAACATCCCTGGAGTAGCTCTTTGTAAGAACTTTCCAGATCACCTGAGTTTTAGATTTATTTTTTTTTTTTTATGTTGTTAGTGGAATTCCTATAAAACCAATTTGTTTGTTTTCCCTGAAACGTTTGGTTTGGTTTGGTTTTGTGGTTAAATTGTAAATGTCTCTAGAGAACTGCTAGGTATCTTGCTGGTTAGTTTCTCAACAATGTGCTTCAAAGCACAGGGGGACAAAAAACTTTAATAGTAAGCAACATGAGTATTTAAAACTTCTAAAAAAGTTTACTTTTAGTCAAGATTGGGGCAGATAGTCTTATCAGCCTGACCCAAAGCAGGTTAGATATCCTAGCCTAATCAATACTTTACTCACAAAAATTCCTAAGTACCTAGAGTAAGTTGCTGTATTTTAGCAGTGACCTTTGTTTAACCTGCTCCAAGAGTGCCTCTAAACACAGTTCTCCTAGTTAGAGATAGATGTGGAATGCAAATAAAAACAAAGCCTCTGGCACACTTGAAATGGGAGATGACTATTCTTTTTTCTTTTGCAGGGGTTCAGAATAAAAGAGTTGTAGGTGATCCATTCAGATGGCAATCTGATTAATATCAAATATTTCCAAAGGCATTGTTTGTCATAATAGATAAGATCAGTTTTACACTTAGACTAAGTCTGAAAAAGCTTTATTCCAAGAGTTGCTTTTGCTCTACAGAAGACAAAATTTAATAACTCATAATATTAAACAGGGATATGAAATGAAAAAAGTTTTAATCCATGGCGCTCATTCAGCCCAGTCATCCATAAAAAGAAAGGGAAGACATATATTCATAAATGCGTATTAATCATCCTTTGTATTTCATTAAATAAATTAATGAAACATGGATGACGTTAAAACATTACCTCAGTGAATTGGACTCTATGAAGAAAAGTTATTCATTTTGCAACATGGAGTAATTAAAAAAATAATAGGCCTCTCTGTACTCTCTAGTTGAGTATAATCCTTTAATTCATTTAGACTCTCATCCAAGAATATACGACAATGAAGAAAGTTTTCCTATAGGTACTGGCCACTATATGTCATCACTTTCGGTTGGTTTTTTGTTTGGTTTTGGTTTTTTCCTGTTTTCGGGTTTGGTATAAGAAGGAATTCAGGCTCAAAATCTAGTGTGAACTATGTGGCAATGAGGTTACGGTTGTTAAGTGAAATCATTACAATTTGTTTTTCTGATAGTTTTATTTATTTGTGAGTATATAGTAATTCTATAACCATGAACTCAAGCCCATAAAATAAAGCTGATATCTCTTCCTTACCTGTATGGCCACAGCTGTGAAGAAATTATTTTTGAGGGACTGAGACCATTTTTAAAGAGTAAAGCTGAAACTCACATTCATACCTTACTTTCCAAAGACCACAATCTTTATACAAACTAATTTCTTCCATTTTGCGTAACCAGCAGAGGGCTAATGAATAAAAATCACTCTAGTTTTGATGAAATTATGCCAGAGAGTGAAGTCTTTAAAAAGCTGCCCACCCTAATTTTGGGTATCTTATTTTGCTTGACTTTTAGAGATTATTTGCCAAAAAGACACATGTTCATTTCCACTTGCAGACAAGATTGCCTCATCTATAAAGAATCTCAGAGGCAGAGTTTTGCTCCTGCAAGGAAAATTCACTAAAAGATCCTTTGATTCCAGTATATTATTTGAGAAAGTGTTAATGGGTATGAATCTAGCTCTCTTACACTTTGTTTGCCCATATAAGCTCCACTGTAACCTTGAACCTCCAGCCATGTTGTAGTTCTGTGCTTTCCCAAACATCTGCTGGGGACTTTGAAACCACCACATTCATTTTCTTATGACCTAAGCTGCAATTTAACTCAGGTCTCTGAAGATGAAAGCCAAGGAAGTCTCTGTAGAGAGCAGAACACTTTCCAAAGCAGTTCTCAGCTTGTGGAGCTCAGAACAACTGGCCTGTCTCTCCCCTTCGGGTCGGGAGGGCTTGTATCCAGCTCCCTGTCAGACATCTGAGGAACCCCCATTTTTCTTTTTCTTCTACACCCACTCCCTGAGGCAAGAGCCAGCAGCCCCTATCCATCTGTCTAGAAAACCTGGAAAGAGCCCTGAATAGTTTTACTTCATTTTTTTCAGTAAACTGTTTGAGGTCTTCAGGTATTACAGAAATAGGAATAAATTCACCACAAAAGCAGCAGGACTAGAATCAGTCCTTGCTTTCTTGTTCATAGTAGAGAAGTCATAATTTTTTCTAAATCATAACAAGGCCTCCTAGTCAGCTTTAGAACTGACTGAACAGAAGTTTATAAAAATGATACTACAAAACACAAAGCTTCAGGTTTGAAGTAGTTCTGTATATGGATTTTAAGGAATTGGTTGATTCCAAAACTAAGTGTATTCATATCAGTAAATTTTTTTAAGAAAGATGTCCTGAAGTCTAGCATAAACTCTCAAGCAATAGATATCTCAGATTAAAGAGTCAGCATTCATCTGGGATGGAGGAAGCCCAGATGAAGTCTGCTCTCTATGATTCAGAGCTTCCCACAACCAAAGTGAGCAAAGCAGCCTCCAGACTTTTAATGAACTCCTTGGAAAGCGGGTTTGCTTTTAATGTGGAAAAATGCAGAATGTAAAACCTCAAATATTTTCACCAGATAGAACTCGCATTCCTTGGCCAGTCCCAGCTGGAAGTTATTGTCAAGGTTGCTGTTCATCAAAGGACTCAAGCAGAAGGCAGAGCTTTATTCTGGCATTTCTGTAGCACCTGTACAGCGGAGCCCTGCTCCATGCCTGTGGCTCTTTGGTCTGACATAAGACTCCTCAGAAACATACAAGTAAACAATATCCAATGGTAATCTCGCAAATAGTCCCTTTAGGGCCACAGCTAATAGGGTGCACTTAAAGCTAGGCATGTGCTCAATTATAAAGTTATTACTGAATCAGAGGCCTTGTAGGCTGAAAATTTGATTAAGGAGTATTTCAACTTGAGAAAAGCCCCCAGATTAAAAGTGGGGGTTTTCATATAAAGCTCAGACCTATCAAATAATTTTGGAATATTCTTTTCACTTTTAATAAGCTTGTGCAAGTAATAACACTGGAAATGTCTTCAAACTAAGTTTATAAAAGAGTAAACTTCTTAGATTTCAAAGGAAAGAGAAGCCTACAGTCAGTGCATAAGAAATCCAAAGGTTTTTTACATGCGTTTTTTTCTTAGAAGGTTTTACTATTTAATTAATATGCTATTATTCAAACCAATCAGAACATTAAATGAAATAATGTTGATTTAACCTTTCTGTAACTCTGTGTTTCATGACAGTTGCCCCAAAGATTAATTAGATGTGCTCAACAAAATTAATTGGTGATGTAAATGGTGATAGAAGTAACACTTTGAGTGGAAGCTACTCAAAAAGCCTCTGACGTGTTACTGTAATTAAGTGCCAAAATTGGCTCTGATGGGAGCAGACCTCAGTATTGACACAGATGGAGTTGCACCCATGTACAGTGGATATAATTGCTGCCCGTGACTGAGCCCATTTGGGGTTCCCTGCTTCTTGGTGGAATTGTCTGCAAGTGAAACTGGAGTGAGAGCTGGGGAAACTGATGCACTGGACAGCATGTGGAAAACAGCTCTGCAGAGTTTCATGCCAAAATAGGGTTCATGACAGGAGGGTGGGATGACGAGATGAGATCCCAGAGTGGTGGGATGACGAGAAGAGGGGGGATACGAGGGACAGTGATGACTGACTTTTAGGATCCTTGACTGGTCAGTGGAGAGACACAGGCACTGCCAGAGGCTTTGGGTGAGCTGCTTCACGATCTGTCTCCTTATGGACCATGGTGGGAAGTCAGGTAGAGCAAACAGCTAATGCAAGGAGATAAACAGGCACCTAAAACTGCATTGTGGAAGTACTTGCTACGTCTTTGCTTACTATCTGCAGGTCTCCCCAGCACTTTCAGAGCCATCTGATCCCTTCCAAAAACAAATATATTTTCTCTTTATAATCTTGATATCTTACTTAATAGTTAAGCCTGTAAAATATGCAATCAACTTTAATTTTATGCAGGTTTGAGAAGGATAATCCAAAACCTCAATGAAAACAGGCTTTTGTATACAAGTTCCCTCTCTGCCCAGGGGATTTCACATAATATGGTTATTTGTAAAATTGGCTGTGGTCCAAATTCCGATAAATACGCATTCACTTAATCTTAATGAGCTCCACAATGTGCTTACAGGTAAATGCATGTTTAAACACATTGTTGGAAGGAAAGGAAAAACAAAGGCTGAGGCTGATCAAGGGATCCATTGGACTGAAAAATAACCAAGGGGAGAAATATAGTTACTATATAGCTACTTGCCACCTGGAACTATTCTGTGCTGTAGTTCACCACTAGCTCTTACAAGCTCAAAATAGAAGGTGATGTTGCCCTAGGAGCAATTGGTCAGGGATGCAGGGATGAAGGCTGTCCACCTTCTTGCAAAGTGCAAATGGAAACAGCTCTGAAATCACTTCTTTAAATTCCTCTTTATGCTATGATCAGAACTTTTTGCCTTTTTCTCTGACTCCTTATACATACATGTAAGATATACATAGTACTGCTGGTGGGGAAGTACATTTTTCTTGTCATACAGAATGTTGACTTTTCATTGGGAAAAAAATCAATCTTCCCCAGAAACAAAACATTTTTAGCTGAGAACCAAAACTTTTGCATTTTAAGTTTTCCACAAAGGTCAATATTTTCCATAGAAAGCTAATGTACTTTGTGAGGTTTTTTGCATTAAAAAGTTTCACTGGCTCATAAATTTATACTGTAGAAAACTACATGAGTAGTACAGCTATTATTTTCTATCTGAGGCAAAGCAGTAATAATAAAAAGTCAATACACACAACTTGGTAATGTCATTTGGATCTTTGGTAATTTGAATCTTTCAGGAACCACTATATGGACAATGAAAATAAACAATATTTTCAAGTGTAAATTCAGCAAATCAAACATTAGGAACCATTACGAAAGTAACCAAGATGAAGTAGAGAACCAGTTGTGCCACTATATAACTCCATAGTTTGCTTGAATACTTAGTATAGTTCTGTTCCCCATATCAAAAAGTGGATGATACACCTGGCAAAGTTTCAGAGAATAAAAACAAGGATGATTTAAGATATGGTACAACTTTCATACAAAGAAAAACTAAATCACTTAAGAGTCTTCAATGTAAGAGGTCTTCTTTTATAGTGATCTATAAAAGCACAAGCAGCACACAGATTGTGGATAGGTATCAGTAGTTCACTGCCCTTTCCAGTAAAAGTACTTGGGATTATTACATGCAGCTGGAAGGAGACAGGTTCAAATCCCTCTAGGGGAGGCAGTCATTCACTTGACTGCAAGTTAAGCTCTGGTGCACATTGCTGTAGGATGATGGGCATACTTCAAGTTTGCAGGGGTTGAAGAAGAGACTAAAAAAATCCACAGAAGATGACTCTTCTGAGGATTAGTAATGATGTAGAAATTGTGTCTGGTTCAGGAAAACTGAGCTCCAAAAGGATAGAGGATGAGCAAATAATCACAGGAATCATCACGTATGTTAGGACTTCTTCCTAAGATGCTTTACTAGCAGATGCTGGCACTTACAGCATACTTCACTAGATGGACTGTCTGATGCAGTACTTTTGCTCTTACATGCATTAGTATTCACTGCAGTCCTGTATACGTCTTGAAACAACTGCTATGTTAAGCAGCTCCTGAAGAGCCTTCACTTCTCACTGATGTCTGCTGTAACTGACATCACTCAGTACTCACAGGACCAGCTTTTTTCACTTGAGTTAGAAATACCTGATAAGTATTAGCGAGTCTTATCTCCTACAAATGACACATTTAGACTTATATCGGTGTTTCACAAAATCCAAGACAGGGAAAAGAAGAATAACATAGATATTACACACATAAAGGAGGAAAAAAAAGAAGTCAAACCTAACATTTTAGAAATGACAGTTTTTAAACTGGGAAAAGGAAGATGTCAAAGGTTTTCCTAATCATAATGGCTTGCTTTGCAGGTAAATGCATCCCGCCAAGAAACCAAGCTGATGGAAGAATGTGACCAGCTCATTGAAATAATCCAGCAAAGGCGACAAATAATTGGAACCAAAATCAAGGAAGGAAAGGTAAAAGCTTTTATTCTTTAGACCATAAGTAGGTCAATACTGCTTCCTCATACTTATGGATTTTTGACCTCAGGCACTGCTAACACAAATTTGTAAAAGTCCTTATGTAGTCCTGGGTACTGCTGCTTTCATGCAAAGAGAAATGAAATATATCAAGACTAGTATGCTAGACCTCAACACTTTGTTTGGCATTTATCTTACTAAATGTGATTATGATTTTTAAGGGTAAACACAGAAATTATGTCACCATCAGTAAATGATAATAAAATTATGACTAATTAATGATTCCTTCACTCTCTTACATGGCTGAAAGTGTTTCCTCCAAAGTTTTTATTTTGACAATGTGTCACAGCAGTTGGTATCATGGCTGGCAATTATCTACATGAATATTCTAGTCTAAATACTTTATTTGTTAAAATATTATAACAGAAATTTTTTTTTTTTCAATCGTTGTCATTCTTAAGAATAGGAAGTCTAACTTATTTACAAAAAAAAAGGGTTATTAAAAAATATGCAGGAATGCAATGAAGGATGCATTTCTAATTACTGGGTTACAATTATTAGTGACAAATTGAACAGAAATATCTCTGATATTCAAGTTTCAACACATGTTGCTAGCTACCTGTTAACTCAGAAACACATTAGAGTTGAATTAATGTCCTTATTTTCTAGGTTCATGGTGTTTACTCTTTAACTGCTAAACTAACTAAGTCAAATATAAACTCTTCTTGTGTGGGAAAAGCTCAGGAAAGGAATAAAGTCAAGAGCAGGTTAAATGGTTCATGTGGCTGTCAAGATATTCCAATTAACTTGAAATGAAAAGCCTGTAGGCAAGGGCTGACTTAAACACACTTGAAACCACAGGTACCGTATGCTTTGTGACAGAACCTGAATTTCCTCATGCTGTTAACAAAACATAATTCCCTTCAAAATGAAAAAGATAGCCTTCTGCATTATTGTTTCAACTCTTTCTTTGTGCAGTGAGACCACCTGTGCTTCCAATGAAGCAGAAAACTTTCCACTAATTTGGATTTGTTCTATATGCATGAGCTGCTTTTAAAAAATCTATCGCTCGCAAAGATGTGTTCTAATGTCCATTAGAGCATGGAAGATTTTAATACAATTGACTCCAAATTTATTTGAATATAGCTGTTATCAGAATCATGGAATCATAGAACAGTTAGGGTTGGAAAGGACCTTGAAATCATCTAGTTCCAACCCCCCTGCTATCCCTTTCTTTGCTCTACTTTGTTCAACCAATGGTGGCATCAGTGAAGGTCCAGTAAAGTTCTGTAATGCTTTGCTCCAAATGTTACATATGTTGAAAGTTTTCAGGCATTCGAGAGACCCATGTGAAAAGCCACAGGAAATTCTGCCCAATGTATCTTTTTAAAGGGGCCCGTGACTAGGAGTGTTTCTGGAAGGTAGGGCATGACCTATTTGTCTTTAGGACTATAGTTATGGATACAAAGCTGGAAATGCTCATGTATAAAGACCTAGCTATGCCTGCAAGGCTGCAGATTCAGACACATGAGTCTGACAATGTGCCACAGCTCCATCGTTAATCTCACCTATCACCCCAAACCGATAAATTTTCACAGAGCATGTAACAGGGAAAACAAACAAACAAATAAGATCAAATAGATAGGTAATTTTGATGCAGACATCATTCCTGCCATTGGGAGAGTGGGTGGGGAGTTGGTGAGATGAGACTCTTAAAGTTTATCATCACTAGACTTCTTGAAGAAGATAGAAAAAAGAATCAAACAAACAAAAAACATTGTTCATATATAGACCCCACAAGTCATGGCATGCCTTCTAATTGCTAAAAGCTCACAAGGTAGCATTTATTTCAGTTCATTGTTTTGTTAATAAGTAAGTAAAGAGATGAGCTACTTAATACTGCAATGAACTTTTCCATTATTAGACTTGTGTAGGCCCAATAGTAATCTCTGCAAATGCAGTTAGAGAAAACATTATGGCATTAGTTCATCCTAGAAGCTTATCAGAATATTAGCATTATCAAAATCTTTATGCTTTCCCAGCATTTTTCTCCCTTTATTGTTTCCATATTTAGAAGAAATACCAGTGTGACAGGACAGTAATCAGTTGGCCAGTGCTTTCTTTTTGAAAATATTCCAAAGGGTTTATTTTCCTGCTGGTTTCTGTTGGGTAGGTGCACTAAGATACCTTTATCTCTGCCTAGGATGCAATTACATCTGAAATTCAACTCAGCAACTTCATAGCTAGAGCCCTAACTGCTGAGATTGGAAACGTTATCTTGATTATAAATTTAGATATTTCTGCCAATCCACTTGATTGTTAGTCTTCTCATTTTGCATGTAACTGCGTCTTAATGTCTTTCTAAACTCCAGAATTATTTCATTTCCTTCCTATTTCTTACTCCTGTTCAAACTATGATCCCAATGTGATAACAATGGGAGAAACTCCCAGACCTTTCAGGAACTAGAAGTTTTGCTAGCCAGCATTGTCTTTAAATAGAGGATTGGCTGTGCCCCTCCCTAACCTTTCAGCTAATGATTACAGACACATCTACTGTGTTTGTCTTCAGCACTTATGTTTGCAGTAATAATAATCAGCTAGCTCTCCAGCACTACTGTGTTTTTGTCCAGTTAAAAGTATCCAACAAGAAACACCCTGTTTGATTAAAAGCACATAATGAAAAGGACAGACATGTATTGCTGGTAGAATTGAAGAATCCTTTTCTGTCAAACTTATTTTCAGATTATTTTTTATGAAACCTCAGTAACTTGAGAAAAAAAAAGAAGCAGTTAATCTATAAGATGCCTCTAATACAGATCTCATCACATCAGGGAAATGGTTATCTGAATAGCCCTTGGTTATCATGTAAGCAGAAAGTACCAGGAAATGACGTTTCTTCTGTAGAAAAGTAGGCCAGCTGTGCTTGTTTTGGCTCTCCCCTGCTCTTTTCCACGTGGAAAATTAGAGGCAGAAAGGCTGCGCCTGTTCCTTTATTAAAAATGTTACACGGCTACACAGGGCTAACCATCAAGCTAGTGTGAAAGAAGCTCTTGTCAGTGAAGCCATTCATCTTAATTCCCCTTTGCATTCCAGCTTTGCCTCGGAAGTGCAGATGCAATTATGATCTGTGACCTTAGAGATGTGACTGTTTTCTTATGTTTCCACTGAAGGTGGTGAGGTTGAGAAAACTGGCTCAGCAGATTGCGAACTGCAAACAGTGCATTGAGCGCTCGACATCCCTCATCTCTCAGGCTGAACAGTCACTGAAGGAGAATGATCATGCTCGCTTCCTGCAAACTGCTAAAAATATCACTGAAAGGTAAAGGTGTCCTTTCAATAAATAGAAAAACCTCAGTTTAAAGCAGATAGGTTGTCATAGTTGCTGTATTGTCTTGTCCCACCACAGATGTGGTCAAAGGCAGAAGATTAATTGAAGCATTTCCTCAAAACACTACTTTGTGCTGCACCAGAGTGGGAAGGACCTTACTGTACTGTTAAATCAAAACATTTCTTTGAAAAGAGGATCAGTCAAAGAAGGTTGCGAAATGAGTCAGAACAGTAATAGCATGTACAAAGGAAGGAGGTTGCCAAGCAGATGTCTGGTGCTAAACACACACAAAAAAAAACCAGGTTTCTGGAGGCTGAAATCAGTCAGCAAGTACACTCCTTAGAAGAAATTCTCAATTATCTTAATGGATTCATGTTCTTCACAAAATAATGAGTGGCAAGGTAATGAAATGTGTAACGTTAGGAACCTGCAACATGTCTCTCTGAGGTAGTCCACTCAAACAGTTGGAGATTCAACAGCCTGAGTGTCCGGAAGTTATGACAGCTGCTGTGCTGAGTCCATGGGTGCTTCTAGGATGCTAGCTCCTCTTCAGCATGCCAGATATATCAAGGAGTGAAAAACAAGGGAGCAAGTCTTTCCAGGAATCTGTGCTTCAGAAAATTTGGTCTGGTTTTCAGTGCAGTGCTGTAAAGGTTGAAACATTACACTGAATTTCAGCAGTATTTTCTGAAGAAAAAATGGTCTGTTGGAATTATCAGCCTGTTCAGCTACCAGTCAGGGAAAAAAAAAAAAAAAAAAGAAAAAGAGAGAATGTATCTGGACAATGAAGAAAAAACTATGAAAATTGTGCTCATTCATTCAGCTGGGTTTTTATTTCTCAGTTCACATTATATCTTCACATTGTCCAGCCAATTTTCAATGAATCTGAAGCATGAAATTCCTTGCTTTTATTATTTGCTCTTCTATCACTTACTCTGAAGTGCTATATGCAGATTCTCTGAATATAGGGTTTCAACAAAGCTATTTAATAAAATTTATAAATAAGCCAGCAACACTATGTTGCTCATTACAGATTCAGAAAATTGAAAATCTGTTGAGAAAAGCATAGCAAAGGAAGAGAAGGCAAGGCAAGGCAATGGATCACATGTGATCTGTCAGATTTAGATCTTGGTTTATATTCTGTCACCAGAGTACATTGTGGCATCCCAACTGCAGCTGATAGTAAAACTGCCTTATAAGTATGCCAAGTAAAAAGCTGAAGGTGTGAGTCTGTCCTTTTTCAATACTCAGGGGAACAAGCAGTAGGGCAGAAACATGCAGACACACAAAGCTTTGTAACTTACTATTGGCGAATATAAAGAGAAGCACCATTGTAAACATGAACAAGTGCATCATAAATACAGTCACAGTAGAGACACTCAGAGTGCAGACATGAGACCAGCTGACATATGTGCCCAATCAAATCTAATTTTTGACTATCACAGATTGCTGTCTGTAATGAGATGGCTGTGAACACCTTGAAATTCAAAGAATCATATCAAGCAGTGAATAAAATTGGGAGAGAAAAACACCAAATGCTTGTAGACAAATTGCAAGAGGAAAAAGAGTCTAAGTCTGATTAATAAATTATTCCCCACATGTAATCCTCTGAGTTGTCATGTAGTGAGCAATATTTTGTTTGCTTCTAGAGTGCTCATGTAACAGTCTTTCCAGGGCCCTGAGCTCCAGCAGCTAAAACAGTCTCCTGAAATTATACTCATTGCATTTCTTCATCCACATATTTCAAAGTAATTGCAGTATAATATTCTCTGTTGTAAGCACAACAGGTGACTATGTAAGCAAAGACATTACATACACTACAATGATTTAGGTCATGCATTATTTACAGTGGGTGAAACACATTTATCCTGTAAAAACTGTTTCCAACTAAGTACAGTGTCAGAGCAGGCAGAATTACAAGAGGAAATTCAATCTTCTAAACCTAACATGGTGACGTGGTGCCTGAAACTGCAAGCTGTTGAGCTCACCAAAAACTGGCTTTGACACATGTACTCACAGTGCACCATTTGTGAAGCCCCACACATCAGTCCAAAAGGGCCTGGTGACATGGTCTTCTTATATGTGCTTTATGGGCATATACAAAGAAGATCTTAATCTTATATACCTTCATGTTGGCTTGTCAGTAAGCTTTTGTTAATTTTGCAAAGGTGTGCATCACCCTGAGTTTGCCCCAAGACAGGCCCTGCAGGAAATGGATGTGTTTTTTTTCCTACTAGATGAAAATATGCCACAGTGTAATTGCAGAAAAACTACTGGGGGACAAGGGAGGAAAAAAAAGAAGACATGAAAGAGTTCAAAGAGTTTTTCCCTCTAAATACATGGGGCAAAAAGCACTTCAATTATCCTTTCTAAAAATACCCAACCAAAATATTTTACCTGTACTAGGATCTACTTCAAACTAAGTTCTACAACCACAGCTGCAAGAGAACAGTGCTGAAAACTGTGTAACAAGAATTATTGACTAGGAAACCTCCTCCGCACAGTTTGTGAAAACTATGCTGAAGAAAATGGGATGTGCTGCTCAGTTTTTTACTTTCCTAACTGTGTTTTCCTAAAGTACTACACATGAAAGATATGAAAACATAGCTCTTTGTTAGCATTTGGCCCAGTAGCCAGATCTGAGCCCTGTCTACAGGGAAATAATGTAATTTGCAAAAATGTTAATTAAAACAATCAAAATATTTTGATCTGCTGTGTCATGAGTGACAGAAAATGGATGTGGATTGTGTGCATGATTGTATGTTTACCTCCAAACTGGAACAAAGTTCTGTGGTATAACATGAGTTCTAATAATCTCTTTGCTTAAATGGACCAAACTTGTTGTAAACGTATCCAGTATCCAGCTCTCCAGTAACATGTATTTTGAGATACCAAGCTGAAGGATCTGAAAAATCAATCCATCCTAGTGCTGTTTTCTTGTGAAAGCTCGTCTCTTTAAATTAATACAGCTGGACAGACAAAAAGTCAGTGTCGCTCCTGAAATTTAGTGGGCAAGGAAACTTTTCAGTTTTGGAGGAAATGTTAGTATGCACACATGCTTTACAGGGAAAAGCCTTTCAAAATAAACTGTGCTGATATCTGCTTGTTTTATGTCTCCCCTGTGCTTTTGAAGTTAACAGCAATGTGCTGTGCTGAACAGGGATCTGCACCAAGCCTTTGGGACAGGAGTGCCAAGGAATGCCTGGAGCAAAAAGCTGCTTGGGAAAATAAGGGTTGGGAGAGATTCAGAATCTCTCAGAATTGCTTAAAACACAGATAAAAATGGTGCTACTTTGTTTCAGTGGATGACTGTAAGGGACAATTCAAAGTATATTGTTGCTTTATCAATTTTTTGTTAAAAACTGATAGGACACTGCATGTTAGGCAAAAGCTAAGTAGTAAGAGATTTTTACTGGAGATATTGCTTGCAAAAATAAATGGCAGGAGAAGCTCCTAACTTAAACCATATAAATAAAATACATGTAAAAGTTTTTTGTCAAGCTTCTTAAGAAGTGATAGCAGTCATAATGGTCAGGTCCTACCTTGATGTAGAAGTTACTGTCTTGAATGCTGAAAGACATCTTCTTTTCATTATAGGGTTTCCATGGCAACTGCATCCTCCCAGGTTCTAATTCCTGAAATTAATCTCAACGACACTTTCGATACCTTCGCACTTGATTTTACCAGGGAGAAGAAATTGTTGGAATGCCTTGATTATCTTACAGGTAATTTTTTTCTCAAGGTGCTGCTAACATATGTTCCTCTCAAAATAGTAGTGATTGGATCTTCATTTCCCTCTGTGGTCAGTTAACTTTGGCTGACTGCCAGGTGCCCACTAAGCCACTCTCTCACTCCACTTCCTCAGTAAGATGGGATGAGCAAATAAGATTAAAAGCTTGTGGACTGAGATAAGGACAGGGAGATCATTCCACAATTAATGCTATAGGCAGAACAGACTCAGCTTGGGGAACATTAATGTAATTTACTGACAGTCAATTGTAAAAGTAGGATACCGAGAAATAAAAATAAAGACAAAAACATTTTCCCTCACCCCATCTTCTCAAGCTCAACTTCACTTCCAGTTCTTCTACCTCCTCCCCCCAAGCGGCACATAGGGATGGGGAATGGGGGTTGCAGTCAGTTCATCACAGATCATAGAATCATAGAATCATAGAATAGTTAGGGTTGGAAAGGACCTTAAGATCATCAAATTCCAACCGCCCTGCCATGGGCAGGGACACCCCACACTAAACCATGTCACCCAAGGCCTCATCCAACCTGGCCTTGAACACCGCCAAGGATGGAGCATTCACAACCTCCTTGGGCAACCCATTCCAGTGCCTCACCACCCTCTCAGTAAAGAATTTCTTCCTTAGATCCAATCTAAACTTCCCCTGTTTAAGTTTGAACCCGTTACCCCTTGTCCTGTCACTACAGTCCCTAATGAAGAGTCCTTCCCCAGCATCCTTGTAGGCCCCCTTCAGATACTGGAAGGCTGCTATGAGGTCTCCATGCAGCCTTCTCTCCTCCAGGCTGAACAGCCCCAACTTTATCAGCCTGTCTCCATACGGGAGGTGCTCCAGTTCCCTGATCATCCTCGTGGCCCTCCTCTGGACTTGTTCCAACAGTTCCATGTCCTTTTTATGTTGAGGACACCAGAACTGCACACAATACTCCAAGTGAGGTCTCACGAGAGCAGAGCAGAGGGGCAGGATCACCTCCTTCGACCTGCTGGGCACGCTCCTCTTGATGCAGCCCAGGATACGGTTGGCTTTCTGGTCTGCGAGCGCACACTGCTGGCTCATGTTCATTTTTTCATCAACCAACACCCCCAAGTCCTTCTCTGCAGGGCTGCTCTGAATCTCTTCTCTGCCCAACCTGTAGCTGTGCCTGGGATTGCTCCGACCCAGGTGTAGGACCTTGCACTTGGCATGGTTAGACTTCATAAGGTTGGCATCAGCCCACCTCACAAGCATGTCGAGGTCCCTCTCTAACACTCCTTCATCCTCACTCTCTTCTCCTGCTATGGCGTGGGATTCCTCCCACACAATGCAGTTCATGATGAACTTCTCCAACATGGGGACTTCCGACAGACTGCAGTTTTCCAAGAGCTGCTCCAGCATGGGTCCTTTCCATGGGGTACAGTCCTTTAGCAATGGACTTCTCCATTGTGGGTCCCCATGGACCAGAAAACTTGCTCCTGCATGGACTTCAGCTCCTGCAGGCTGCAGCTTCCTTCATGGTATATCCACCTTCTCGAATGTGGGTCCTCTACAGGCTGCAGTGTGGATGTCTGCTCCACCATGGACCTCTGTAGGCTACAATGGGACAGCCTGCCCCAACACAGTCTGCACCACAGGCTGCAGGAGAATCTCTGCTTTGGTGGCTGGAGCACCTCCTCCCCTCCTTCTTCATGGACCTTGGTGTTTGCAGAGCTGTTTCTCTCATATTTTCTCACTCCTCTTTCTCTCAGCTGCTGTACAACCTCTTTTACCCTGTCTTAAATATGTTATCACATTGGCATTACCAGCATCAGTGATGGGCAGCAGTGGGTCTGCCTTAGAACTGGCTGTGTCTAACATGGGGTCAGCACTGGTCATTTCACACAGAAGTCGCCACCGCAGCCCAACCACCACCAAAACCTTGCCACACAAATGCAATACACTTTCCCTCTTAATCCTGGATATATTACCTGCAGCAGACCCACGAAGTCCCAGGAAACACTAGGTGCTACAGAGCACAACTGGGATACGTTTACTACCTCCTCTCCTTGCATTCCTCCCCACTAGGGTGTGGGCAAGTGAGAGTGAGAAATGGTTAAATGCCACTGCAGCAGAATGAAACGAAGGAACAGCTGGAGCTCAGCCTGGAGCAGCCAGCGGAGGGAGAGCAGGGACCAAATCCCATTTCCCAGGGGACAGATGCTCCACATATTACCCTTTCCTTCGGGGCTGCCTCCTCAGTGTGGCAGATTGCAGCCTGGCAGATTTCACCTAAGCAACCAGGAGCTGCTCAAACAATTAACATCAAGGGCTCAGCACTGAAAGATGTTTTCTCATGGCAGTGACATTGTGTACTTACAGCACCACAGATACTGGAGGACCTCTTTGTGTCTGGGACTAGAGAGCACACAATGTGCTCTGTGCCAGGGTGTGGGGTGAGCTCTCCACAGAGCAGAGCTCCGGCTCACTTATCGGAGAGCTTTGGCCTGAAGAAGCCGGCAGGTTTAGATGCTCAGTGAAGGCCTGAGTAATGTGCCATCTTACAGTATATAATGACTCACACAAAGATACAAATTACTGTAATTTAGGCTGTTTTGCTTTCAATGCCAGAATAGAACAATTCATTCCAGTTCAATTGAAAACAGAAGAGAGACAGGGTAGGTTTTAATTTTGCAGGATCTTTAAGCATCTGCCCTTAACAGCGAGAATTTGCAATGAAAGTCACAAAGCACTGTTTGAAAACCACTTGAAAACATTTCCTGGACCTATTCTCTTTGCCCAGTTTGCAGGAGATATACCTGTATTATTTCAGAAGAATATGACAGCATGGAAACTCCGCATTGCCAACCACTGGATCTTTTCCATTCAGAGGTCTGACTTCTGGCTTTTCTTCAGAGGAAAGGCAGAGAGAGTTTGGCTTTTCAGCCTGCAGAAGAGAAGGCTTAGAGGAGACCTTATTGTGGCCTTTCAGTACTTAAAGGGGGCTTCTAAGAAAGATGGGGACAAACTTTTAGTAGGACCTGTTGTGATACGACAAGGGGTAATGGTTTTAAACTAAAGAAGGGTAGATTCCGATTATATATAAGGAAGATATTCTTTTACAAAGAAGGTGGTGAAACACTGGAGCAGGTTGCTTAGAGAGGTGGTAGATGCCGTATCTCTGGGAGCATTCAAGGCCAGTCTGGACAGGGCTCTGAGCAATCTGGCCTGCTTGAAAAGATCCCTGCTCATTGCAGGAGAGGGCTGGAATACATGACCTTTAAAGGTCCTTCCAACCTAAACTACTTAATGAATAAGTGAACAGATGAATACTGGGAAGGCCAAGACTGTCTGCATGCACAGAGCAGTACCCCCCGTGCCTTAGAGACTTGTGGGATTCTTGCCATATCTGAAAGAGAGATTTTATCTGCGAGAAATATCTTGCAGATTTTATCTGCAAGAAATGAGCTTTTTATACAGTACCAGTGAAACGTTACGATGCCTGCCTCTCCCCGAAGTCTACTGGAATTTTGCCACCATGCTGAGTATTCACCACCAAAATTACAAAAAGCCAAGGAAATTAAAGGAATTATTAATAAAAAGCCAGACTTATTTGCCCTAACCTAGGAATTTACCGGTAAAATAATCAGTCTCAGCTTCCTTTCTAGTCAAAGAAGAGAAATAACCACCTCATTTTAAGGCACATATATATCAGGTCAGTTCAATCCATTCTGGAGGTGCCTGCTTCTCCCTATTGAGTTCAAACAAATGCTAGAGAGACTCATTTAAATAAAGATAATGATGCTTTAGATCTTTAAAGTTATACAAAGTGAATTCTACCTAGTAGTCTATTCTCACACTCCCTAGGTGTTCTCCCCTTTGTACATCATATGGGAATACTACCAGCCTAACTGCTATACACTACAGAAAATGGAGGTTATATCTGTGCCAAAACAAAGGGTCATCTTGCTAAAAGGATCCTTTCAGTGGTCCATCATGCTGGCTGTGTCATTTACACAACTTCTTTTCTGCCTTCTACCTACCTCATCCATACTCTTGAAAAATTCCTTAAATTGCAGTCTAAGGAAACTTGCAAACGTATCTAGCAGTTTAGTTGTTTTTTCCTAATCTACCAATTTTATCCTTGCCCTTGATACCCAGTGAAGAACAGTTTTAGTTGGCTCTGTTTTGTGCTTTTTTCTTTATGTTAATAAATAGCATATTGCTGCAATGACAAAATCCAAAACACATGTCTAAATTATCTGAGCACAAAATACAGCCTATGTAAACAGTTAAAATACATTTATGTAAATATATGTATATATATAATGTATATGTGTGTATGTGTAGTCCCAACGGTTTAATGCTCTTCATTATTCTTTATTGTTGCTCAGAAACTCTGGAGGAAGATTTATTTTATTTTACCCCTTTTAAATTGGTGCATGGAGTCTTCATAGATCTTAAACTGAAAACTTTGTGACAGAGTGAATTGGCCTTTACTTTTATCATGTTTCACATTTAAGTAAAATTAAGACCATTTGTAAGTCCTAGTGGCACAGCTATGTTGTGAATTAAGTGAAGAAGCCTATCTTATATAGAGTCTATGATCTTTACTGCTTCTGAAGAAAACGTCAAAGCCTAAATTCCAGCTTCGTCCTCTCTGCTGTCACTTGTCTTTGAAGCAGCTGACCTTGGCTGTCTTCTGGAGATTTTCTTCTCCTTTGCTTCTTCCCAGTGTTCCCTTTTTCAGGTTGTCTTCATTCTCCATCTCCTCAACCCCACTTTTTAATGTGACACATTGAAATTTGCATCATTCTTTCTTCCTAGGCGATTTTCTTCCCAAATATAAATTTAATTAGTTTGTGCTTATCATTTACACAGCTGTCTGTCAAAAGCTTCTACTATCCAAATGAAAATCTCCGAATTCTCTCTGAAAGTTTCCAGACATTGAAATGTCAAGCTTAGTATATTAAAACAATACCCTTAATCTTCCTCTGACTTCTATTTTCTGTATATATAGCCTTGATGTCTTTTGAAAACTTTCTTATCTTGCCAGTTGCTCAAGCTCTTCATCTGGAACTCATCTTTTCCTAAACATATATCTAGCTACATTCAGGCAATTCTTATGACTTGCAAACTCTCTGCACAATATTACTGATATAAGGACTTCCTTTATCCATTGTGAATCAAAAGTACTTGTTCTGTGTCTTAATACTTTGAAATCAATCGCAGGAACATCTATTCTTTGACCTTGAAATTTGTCCTTCAGAAATCCGATCTGAAACTGTGATAAATTTTCTTCAACCATTACTTTAGCTATGACTGCACAAAGAAACATGTATTGCCTAGCATATGCCAGCAGTTTTTTCACATGGAAACAACTTCAGTCTGGAAATCCTTTACAACCTGTCATTCCTCTTAACTCTTTCAGTATTGGAAGATCAAAAACTACCTCCAGCCAGCACAGTCTCATGCTTTGAGTATAATCTCTTCTCATTCTGTTCTTCTTGAACAGTTCTGGTCTACCCCAAACTTATGTCCAGACGGTTGCATGACTGAGCTGTCAAGTGCCAACTCATGCATGACGTGTTACTAATACATCAAATCTGTATACACATCTGATGTAACTGTGCCTTTCAAATTCCTGCATGCAGGTTAAGTCCAGTGTGGAGCCGGTAATGAACAGCTGAGAAAAGTTCAGAGTGGTTTGCTCAACTCCCTCATGTTCATACCAGCAAGAAGATGGCTTAGATCTTCCTTTTTCACTCAGTTTCAAAAACCGTAAGGAGCCCTTACAAAGTCAATCACCCCATGACAGCAGGGAGGTGGACACTGAGCAAACAAAACAAAATTGCAGTGGTTTTAGTCAATCTTTGTGACCCTACGATGAGAGGATGTAGATGTAGTCTCAATAGCCACCCAGGAGCTGCTGGATTCATGATGGGATTCACCAGTGAGAGGTTGCGGCTTCCCTAAACTGTGTCTCAGGTGTACAGACCATGTATCTGCTTTAGAGCAAAAGCCATGCAGATGACACTGAAAGGAGGGTTAGACTGACCTGGCTGAAAGGGGAAGGTATGCTCACAAGGTCAGTTAATGCTGGGAGCAAATTTAAAAAAACTGCTTTTCAAATATTAATTGCTGCCTTTCAGGCACTTCATATGTGGTTTCTGACTTTTTAGGTGTGCCTGTGAAGTTTTGAGTCAAAATCATACAAATGAACTGAAACAGCCTTCAGCAGTGAATTTCTCTTTTGTAACAGAGTGTTGATTCATGAATGCAGGTGGATGAAAGTAAGACTGACTGAAGCATTCACCAGTCTCAGATACTTGCCCTGATCCTCTATGGAGACTGTCACCCCATGACCAAGGAGATTTATAGATGTTAGAAAGCAATTCATTAAACCACTTTCATTGTGCCTTGCTAAGTCTGCTAGCACTGATTCCAGTTTCCCTCACCGCAAAGTGCTGTAAATTTGAGGTTTTCAAGAGCTGCTTCACTTTTTGCAGCTCTCCCAGACACTGAGTAGGAGACTGTAAACAGGAGGCTGCTGATAACTGGGATTATTGACAGCTTCTGTTGTCAAATTTCAGTCTTGTTTAGTGCTCAGTGCTCTGTTGTCACCCTGAAATGGACTGGAAAGGCTCAGGGGCAATCACTGCTTCTCCACCAGGAGACAGGACTGAATGGTAGATGTAAGGCTTTCTGTATTCCATTGCTGTGCTGGAAGCATGCTGGGCTTCCGCTTCCCAGGCAGTGGTGGAATACACATGAGTCAAGGCCACGCTGGCAAAGTTGTTGGTGCAGCCTTGGCATGGCTTTGGAGGCTCTGTAGAGCTTTCTCTGTGGTGCCTGAGCTCTGTAAATCAGCACTAGTAAATTTGAAAAGCAAATCACACCCTATCAAATGTAATAATGAAGATAATCGATTAAGGTCGATCTCTTTAATTACATTACAGTTTTACTCTCTCCGAAGGTGTATGTGCTGTGGAAGGATGAATTTGGCAGTCAGACTTCTATATTATTTTGAAAGTCATAATAAAATATTTGCATGTTGACTTCCCTGCCTGTCTGCAGGAAAAGCAGGTGTATTTTGGTTTATTCTGAGTGGTTTATGAAATGGGTGCTGCTGAAGAGCTGATTTTCATGCAGTCTTAGGTGGCTGTGAGTTAATCCCAAAAACAAGTGAAAAGACATCCTGCTTAGGTCAAATATCTTTTTTTTCTGTCATTCTTATTACATGAAGGCCTGTAAATCTCCAGCCAGATAGGTGTACCTATTAAGAAAGAACTTAGGCTGTCATTTTCAAAGGAGCTGAAGACATGTAGGTGCTATTGAAATGCAGTTTACAGTTCATTAAACTTTCAGGAACTGTTGCTTTCCATAAATTGATATTTATTATCTGTGTTGTAGTAAAAACAAGTACATTTCTCAGGTAAAAGGTTTTGCTCTGTTAGGTGCAGGAGGTGACTGAAGACTAGTTGGATGCTAGCACACAAAAAAATGCGTTCACTTGTGTATTAGCAATTTTTTTCCCCCTTTTTTTTCTTTTGCCTTTGAAGGACAGGCAAAATATGAAAATGAAGCCTCAGCTTGAGCGGGGCATGGGGCAGAAGCTCCAGTGTTGTTCTGCTGGGTACATTTTTGAAACATAGCTGATAGGACCAATGCAGTGCTGCATAGCTCTCAAAACAGTTTGTTGGCCTCAGTTAGAACACAGCCTGTAAGCTCCAGCACTAATCTTTCCTGAAGATTGTGGGGGTTTTTCTCCTTTTGTTTATATTCCCCTCCTGGATAACTGTTCTTATTTTAGTTCATTTCTCTCTGTCTTTTTATTAATACCCATCTGTCCCAAGGATTCTTCTGCCTCGTTAAAAAAAAAAAAAAAGGAGGAAAAAAAAAGACATGGATAACTTTCTGTGCTACAATATTTAAAGCATCACAAATCATGCCATACCATGAAACACATTTGAACATTTCCTTATGCCCCTTGGTTGAAAGAGGCTGCTTGGAAATGCATCTGCACTTTAATCCTTGGGAACATACATCAGTAAACCAGGGACATGAGCTATAAAAATTCTTAATGGAAAGTAAAATAGATGTTTCATAAAAATATGGTGTTGCAAAAGTAAAGGCAGAATTCCTTCATAGGGACTGTTTTTGAGAAAATTCCTTGTGACTCACAGAAGTTAAAGTACTGGCAGCAAAAATACAATTCAAAGTAGCCTTCCTTTTTGTTTAATACAGGCAGATTTTGGTTGTTTCAGCTTGAGTGCACTCTTTTCTCACTCTGTGACAGCTGGGAGGAATACTATTAGGCACAAGGATTTTAATTTATTTTTTTTTTCATTATGGTGGCATGTAGGGAAGATAATTAGGAATGAAGCTCCCTCCGAAGCAAGCATGCAGGAAGGCTCACCAGTCGTTCAAAGAAAAACTCATTGGTTTCTTATTTAGGTGTGTGGCTTTGTAAAAAATGCAAACAAGGAAAATTTAGACCTAAGAAGTTTGCCTCAGGTTTCATTTCTTTAAATAGGTCTTTAAAACAAACCTGTGTGTTAATATGAGAGAAGAATGTGCAGCTTGCTACTCAGGGATCTTACTTCTTGATTAAAAAACAAAACAAAACAAAAGCAAACAAACAAAAAACCAAACCAAACCAAACCAAAAAAAAAAAAAAAAAAAAAAAAAAAAAAAAAAAAAAAAACCGCACACAAAACACCAGAGGGTTAACTTTTAATTAAACTGTTTGGATTATTTTCTAACATTATCTAACTTATCAGCAATGACATTGAAGATAAGGTTGTAATAGTCCTACAGTCATGATGTTATGATAAGAAAACTTTATGTAAGGCTGAAAAAAATTGAGTTATAAAGTCAACAGGAATTTATGCATCTGTATCAGAAGGGATAGCTATGAAATAATAAATAAAAATGAACTTGTAGAGAGGAGAAGGTTGAGCATGAAGGCATGAGTGTTTGGAAACTTCCCCAAAATTCTATTTTCTAAATATCGTTTATGCTGCTCTCTGATAAGATAGGCTAGGCAAACACTGCTTTCAAGTCAACAGTGAAGAGAGTGAAGAAGTCCCTCTTGACATATGCATCAATGGAACTGTGATAGTTTTGGTATTGTGGTCAGAACAATCCTAGATATAGTAGCATGTCAGTTGTACCCATTTGATCACAGTTTAATGTGACCACAAACATCACTTGTGCTACAGCATCTAAAACTAAAGCTACTTTAATACAAAACATTTCCAAAATCTGGAGTTCCTAGGTGGCTATATTAATAGTAAAAATTGGTTTGCTACAATTTCTTAATAACCAAAGTTGCTACTGGAATAAGCAAAAAGGTTTTGAAAATTCTGTTGGATGCCATAGCTGCGAACTCATGCATCAGATGCATCCCCTAATCTCAAGTGAGAACATAAATATTTTACAGATTGTGTCAATAAGCCTCCTCTGTTGTATCTCACAGCTCCCAACCCACCCACCATTCGAGAAGAGCTCTGTACAGCTTCTTATGATACCATTACTGTCCACTGGACATCAGATGATGAGTTCAGCGTGGTCTCTTATGAGCTGCAGTACACCATCTTCACTGGACAAGCTAATGTTGTTAGTAAGTATAAACATCTGTTTGCTAGTTCTGTTTCCTTTTTGTTTCTCTGTAAAGCAAGCGCCTTTAAATATAAATGTATGTCAAGGACAAAATGAAAAAATATTTTCTGGGAAGATTTAGTGACAAAATTTTAAATTCAAACCAATAATATTTTCGAAAGAATTTCAAATTTAGAATTAATCCAATTAAGATTTCTTGTGTCTTTTCTGGAAGTGCTATGTTGTGAGAGCTTTCAAAGACTGAAACCAGCACATATTCCCGAAAGCCCAAGTATTGTCCGTGTTAACAGGACTTGTCTCTTGTGTCCTAGGTCCCTGTTTGCAGATGTAGCAGGGACAAAGACCTCAGTTCCTTTGTCTGGCAAGTCAGGCACTCGGGAGCCTGTGTTGAACCGGTCATTAGTCAGAACTGCAGCCCCATTGTCATTTAGATAACCTTCACACCTGGACAAATACAGCTTGAGTCATTCTGATTTTTACGGACTTCAAGGCTACAAACTGCTGGTATCAGTATACTCTAAGTCAGCAAATTTCAGTGGAACAACAATTAATATGGTAACTTTGTTCGACTTGTAATTACATTAATAATCATTGCTTTATATTTGCATTGCAGCACATTTTTTATTAAATGCACTCCCTGTTTTGAATCTGTGGTTTTCCTTAATGAACAAACTTGCTGATTATTCCTTGGATTCTTTTATTGTTAAATAGCTATTCCTCCGAGAAAAAATATTTTCTAATTTTTGGCCAGGAAGTCAGCATTTCTGGGTTCAGTGCATAATGATCATTGATTATGAATTTGGAGAAGTCATTTAACTTCTTCCTGTTCCCTGTATGTTTAATGGGAATACAACTAAGTAACACGTATTTGCTTTATGAAACAAGGATCCTGAAACAAACCAAATCAATTGAAAGGTGGAGTTTGTTCAGTCAATGTGCATTTAAATTGTGAATAAACAAAAACTCATTGCCACAGAGGGTTGTGGGTCTCAGTTCAAGAGATGACTAGACAGATCACGCGAGAGAAATCCACTGAGAGCAATGCTGTGCAGAGACTTCCTTCTGGCTCAGGAAGTCCCATAGCTGTGAGCTATTGAGGTCTGCCAGATCATGGTGAGAAATGATGGCTGTGTGCTTTTATTGTTCCTTAACACTTTCCTACACTCTTGCTTTGTCCACCACCACGTACCCCAGGCACTTACTGACCTAGACAGGCTTAGTTCTGATGCAGTGCAGAAATGTTTTTCTTCTTAATAAATTCACTGAGATACTTTGATGAAAGTCAGTGCTGTGGACATGTTTACATACCGTATAGAAAAATGTATGATCTATGCCAATTTCAGTAATGAACCGAACTTTTGCACTGACACCTTTGTTGCTGCATGCACCTCATTTTGTCACTAAACTGGAGTTATTTCTCCAAGCCATCTGAAAGGCCATCTGAAGATTCATGTGCTGGCATTTTAACACCATTTTTAAGTAGCATACTGTGAATATAATATGGTATTCAGGATTGACTAAAAAATAAGGTGAACTCTTGAAAATTTGATACTGTTTTGCCGAAACCTCCATGTGGTATTTCACTAAACAACCTAATTTTAAACACTGCAAAAATTAGACTGCTGGAAAGATGAAATAATCTTCAACACATGATCCTACATCTGAGCAAGCTAGATAACATAAAAGATCTATTAATAATTTGGAACAGGTTAAAGCAAGGTAGATAAGGAAGGAAAAGCTTCTCTGATTAATCACTACTAAGCAGGCAGGACTTAATGACAACATAGTTCATTGCTTGTTTTCTAACCATTTTTATCTATGGCTTTATGCTAGAAGATTTTATGGAAGTCAGTTACTGGCACTATGCGTGAACACAGCAGCAGAAAGTTGTACCATTTCCACACCTCTGTGATGTCAGGTTTTACTCTTTGCTTACTAGTGAATAAATAACAAGGTATTAATTTTTAGGCTGTATTGTAGGTTTCCCATGTGGAGGTGAAAGCTTTGATCTGCAAAACATGTATCAATTAGTCTGCTTTCAGAGATGCAAGACGATAATTTTTGAGTATAGCATGAAGTGCTCAGTGTGAAGTCTGAACTTTCATTTTACTGCTTTGCAGAAATTGTGTCATTAGAAGTTTGAAGAGAGAACAAATTAACACTGTAAGAAACTTTGTTTGCAAAATGCTCTGAAGACCTTAAGTCACAGTAGGAAGAAATGAAAGAGCTTGGCCCTTTTTCTTTGCTTCTCTCTCTCTTTTTCTTAAGGTACAGCTCTTACACAAATATCCTGGCTGTTAGTTTCAATTTAATTGAAAGATATAATGTTAACCCAAATTCTGTACATGCTTACGTAAGTGTATGTGGAAACGTTTTATAAATGCTGCAGAGCCTTTTTTTAATCTCTTTATTTAATGTAGACTTGAACACCTCCAACTGAGATGTTCCTGCCAAATCTAACTGTTACAGATCTGCCCAGGTTTCTAACACGAGACTCTTCCAGTTCATTTGAGCTTCCACTGGTACTGGAAATTTGCCCACTAATGTCCTGATTTTGCTCAGAACACTGCTTGGGTATTTCTTCACATTGCTGGATTATACTTTTTGTCCTGCAGAAGGGCCTAATATCCCAACTTTCATAAATTACTTTACAAGATTTAGCCTAGAATATTGGAGTGTACTGTAGTAGTGCGGTTGAACATGGAGAGCTATTTCCACTGTAAGTACCGCTGAACTGCAGCCTTCATGACATCATGAACTGGTGCTAGGTGATATTTTATTTTTTTTTAATCCTTTTTAATGGAATAGATTTTGGATTAGCAGAAATTTCTTTTGATTTATGTCATTTGCATTCTGTTGCATGCAATTATTTTTCAAATTCATTTATTCTTCTGTCATATCCCCAAAATTTTCCATTGGTATTGTGTGTTGCCTATAGCAGATAATGTAAACAGGTTCATAGAGTGTCTTCAGTTCTGTGTTTTTATAGCTGTGAATTAGCCACAAGGGACTAGCTGGAGTACTGCATTAAACCAACAGGCCTTTTTCCCCTGAGACAATAAGAATCACTTTGCATACATACCCACCTACCGTGCTAATGGAGGCTGTTATTTTGGAATCCTTTCTTAAAACCACATTGCCAGCCTTGACTGCACTTTCCACCCCTCAGTACATTTCCCCCACCAGAGGCATATATCATTCAGAGATTGCTAAGAATTCAGTAACAAAAAAAAGCAATGCTATGTTTTCCTAGTGTATTTTCTATCCAACATAATCAACTATATTCTCTTTTATTAACTGAAAAATGGAGGGTCAACATTTGATGGAAAAGATCCAAATAGAGTACTTCATTTTGAATCCTATTTCATACAGGAAAGATTATTTCCAAATGTGGCCAAACTGCTTGGCTACAGTGCTTGGCAGCCCTGTTCTGTGCATAAGAGCAATACAGAACTTTAAATTAAGCAGGCTTTTACCAAAGCAGTTGTTCTCAGAGTTATGCCATTCTCACATTTGCATTTCTGAGAGGCAGCTAATCACCTACAATCTGAATATTGTAAAGGCTTTTAAAATGACTTTGTCACTATCTAGCTAGCATGCATTATAATTTCATTATCCCATTTCAATAGATTTTCAAGTATTCATTGGGCATGCATTTTTTTAACATCGGGTTTGCTTTAGTGTGCTTCAGGAAGGTTAAATTTTAAACACCCAGTGTTTTACTGTGATACAAGATGTCTTCAAGAAAAACACGTCTCTTCAAGACAAAAAGCAGTAAATAATTAATTCCTGGTAAATTAGGTTAGTTAGTTACATCAGCTAAATACTAAAAGTTACTGTATTAAGGATACAGTGCATTGTCAGAACCTTGTCAGTGTTACATGACAAGGATACTCTTCATGTAAGATAGGGTAACATTTTGTTGAAGTAACTAAGACAGTTAGGAGCCCAAGCTTCCATGGAGAACAGTTAATTTATTATTCACTAATTATTTTCTGAATATTTGAGGTTTTGTCTGTATCTGGAAGTTTTAATTTATTAAAAATTGATTCTTTATAATCTTCAGGATTGAGGATTTCAGTGTCTTTTAATGTCACAAAAGCAAATTTGAGATAAAGCCGAGAAAACATCTTCTTCTTGAAAAGTATATAGAGTGCATTTCTTGCAAAAAAAAAAAAAAAAAGGTGATATTTTTTACAGGAATCCTCCATATATTGTTTTCTTGCATGTGGTAATGCAGAGCAGGGGTGGAGAGCTATCTGTTCTCCCAGTTTCAGTTGGTAATAATTTATTTAGAAAGCATTTAAAAATAATTAAAATACTCAAGAGATTTAATAACCTTCCCATGACTTTCCTCCTCCTCTTACAATTTTCAAGAAGATGTATTTTATTAAAATCTACCAGTGTAAATTTTAGGAGGATTTACACCTAAGGATTTTCCCATCTGTTTTTTAAAGTACATCAAGAGCCAACACCAGGGAAATGGCTTTACAAATTATTACCTCCAGACTCTGAGAAGCTTGTTTTGAAAACTCACACATCCTGTAAGGGCATCACTGCGCTCACTGCACCATTCCAGGATGTAATTTAAATTCTCTACATTTTTGTAGGCTACAGTTTTAAAAGACATTGTTTTACCACCTGCATAACCCTGTAAAAAGCCCTGTGTTTTTGAAAGAGGAAACCTGAATTTAGCCTGGATTAGGAGTGGTACAATAGGAGACCCTTAGCGCCTGCTGCTGTGCCAGTGAGGAAATGATTTATGCTTTTCTATTTAACCTACTGCCACCAGCAGGGAGCTGAGGGGGCAAATGCTGTCCCCAGATGCCCGCATTACCAGGCTGCTTGCTCATTTCCATAAACTTTCTTAATCATCTTCTTTTGCATTCAGTAAAGAAAGGCTGTCCTGACAAGGCATAACTGAAGACAAATTCTTTTGATGCAGTGACATACCTAAAACCTTAACTTGGCTGCCACTAAGTTACTGTTCTCTGTTTTAAAGGATTTTGGACTGTTGATCGACTCATTCAAAAGTCATTCCCAAGATTTTTGAATCAATGTTCCATTTAAAAGCTGTTATCAAATAGCTTGCCGTCAGAAAGCATGTAGACACATCACTGGTGCATAGGCAAGAGCTGAGCTTGTTGGGCCAGCAAGGTTTGTCGAGCAGAATAACCAGGTCATGCACATCCAACATTCATTGTACACTGGTAGTCTTGGCAGCAGAAGCCAGTATGTAGCAATACCTAAAATTATTGTGAATCTGCCTTCTCTACACAGAAATATAAATTAACCATCAGCTGGATTATTTAATAATACAATGATTTACTCTTTTTTACAGACTAGTGAGTATTGGGTATGTGATTCTATGTATAAATTCACATATGCAGGAGGAGAGGATAGACTTGAGAGGAGACTCGTAGCAATGCAACTGTACCTTTACAGTCCTTCATATACCTATTTAGATCCAAGTTTTATACTTCATTAAGGAGCGATCAGCCTCTGGAGGGTATCCTAGAAAGTGTAATGCGAGCTTGGAACATGTCCCCTTTAGAGATCTGTAGTGACTAAACAAATCTAGTTTTGATATGACTTAGCAAAATCTGGGCATTCTGTGCCTGTGTGAGGGTTTGTTTATATATGGCTCATGTATACCATAGACCTTTGTTTCCAAAGTGTGGTTGTGAAAGGAAAAGCGATTTCCAGGATCAATGCCTCAACAGAGGCACCTGAGTTAAGGAGTTCTTGGTCATACTGGACGCCCTTTAAGTCCAGTGCTTCATTTTGTTTTATTTTAACTTAACACTTATTTTACAAGAGCACCTAAGACCCAGGTAAGTAATGGTCTCAGTGCAAAATCAATCTGGTAGTTCAGCTGCAGAGCAAGTGTGCCTTTACTCTAGTAACTGGCAAATTTTTATTGGAAAAAGATGAAGATTCCTCTGGTCAGTCAGTGAAATATTTTATGCCAGGAAACTGCTGCTTTCATTTCCTTTCTTTCTCTCAGGAAACCTCATCACACCAGACTACATGAATAAATGTATGTTTCAGTGAAACAAGACATGGACGGATGTTGATACAAGCAGTTTGCTACAAGTGCTAGGCACAACTGGGGTTATCATGCGGTATAACGCTGAGTTCGTTTTTTTTTTTTTTCAGGAGGTAGACAGATGTTTGCTCTATGTAATCTGTTTCTTCAATATTCTTGAGAAAACCAGTGCTGCAAGGTTGCTTTTCTTTGCAGCTTCTATCCATATATAGCAAACTGTTGAATACCTTGTAGCTGATATTTAGGGAGGCTACATGTGGTCAGGATGCTTGCCGGTTGGAGCATTAAGAACATACTAGAATTCATTTTCCCCACTTTACACCGGGAAATTGCAACAGTGAAATATTCTCATTCTGGTAAATCGTGGTCCAAAGGCCACAACCCACATGTGAGTTCAGCCACAGGTTTAGACTTCCAGACTTCGAATTGGGTGGTGGTGTTCATCTCACCTCATTTTAAATACCTGAAGTTAGAGATCTCACCTACGCTACTCACCTGGGCTCCTGTGACCGGTAAAAGAGAGGCTCTTGTGGGGTAGGATGTTGGCAACTGGAGAAGTGGAAGAAGGTACTCACTGATTTCTGCCTCTCCTCAGAGTCCAGAAAAATAGGTTAGGCATTTCAGCTCTATTAGATGACAAGGTAATATGAGCCCTGCCTGAAACTATGCTTCAGTTACCCATTTGCACAGCAGGATGAATAGCTGTCTGCCTCTCAAGGATGCTATGTATACATAAGAGAACTTTGAGGCAAAAACTGCATAATTCTTAGTTTGAAATTTGGGAGTTGAGTTCTGTTCCTAATGATCTTTTGTTATGAAAAGCACATCCCAAATTAGAAAGGAACCTTCCAGTATGCTTATGAATTGTCTATGAGTCTGTAAACCTGTATCACAGGCCTTTTTCTTTGAAGTTTTTTGTTCAGTAGCCTATTTATTTTTACTTTATATAAGGGTTTTGTGTTGCCTAATATGCAGAGCTGAAATTACTATTGACTTCTAAAGGATTCTGTTCACTAATACCTACTGGTTTGATGGTAAAACATCAGTTAAAAGCTTAAAGCTATTTTTTAATAACACAGCAGCTTTCCTAACATGTTCTATGCTCAGTAAAGGCAGAGACCAAGAAGTTTGTCAGGTTCCTAATCCAGTCAAACATTTTTCTTTTGAAGTTTTCCGGCCTTATTCACAAACATGCATACACTTCTGTCTGCATGTATCTTTTTCTAGCTGCATAACTGCATAAGAGGTTGTGAGCATATACACATTTCATTAATGTCTAATTTGTTATTTATGTAAACATTTATAATAAGACAGCTATCAGACTGGGAATCCATTAGACCAGGAGCTGTTCAAAATGTACAGCAAGTAATATGAGTGATTGACTGCCACTGCAATTATGTCACAGTAGAAGAAAATTTACAGAAATAAGTTCATCTTATTGGAGTATTTTCCTATTCTGAAGATGATATTGCTCCTCCCTTATTTTACTTGCTTCCTAAATATTATACTTCAGTGGTATGCATCAAATGTACCCTCAAAATTTTGTAACTGGAAAATTCTCCAGCTCTTCCTTAGATGACATCTAACCATGAGGATGTAAATCAAAAAGTTGCATCCATTAAATTTACTGGTTTAGATTATTTTCTGGGAAAGTCTGGAGTGTAAAAGCCAAAGCTTTCTCTGAAGCCCATGTTCCACCCTGTATGGCCTCCCATGATTTGCTTCAGGTCCTGAAGAATGCGTACCTGGGGACTCGGCAAAGGTGCCTCCCCAGCCCTCCTAGCTTCACTGCTTAAGTTAGTTTTCTGAGGCTTAAACTGAGCTCATTAATCCAAACAGTAGATTGATGGGATCTCCATAATCCTCTGCTTCTTAAGCAATAAAGAATTCCTTGTGCTAGGGTATGAAAAATCTCAGACTGTTCATGCCTCCACTGAGTCATTTCTTAAATGCCCATTTTTCATGGTTGACTTCACACAGTAAGAACTTAAAAGCTACTTTGGCTGAGGGCTGATGAAATGAGTTAGTGGCATTAAGTAGCAACTTAGAAAATGTAACAGCACTTTAAAAGGTAGAGAAGCAAAATTCATATGCGTTGTTGGGTGGTTGGGAGTGCTCTAATGTTCCTGTGTTACAAAGTGCTTAGTATGTTATGACTGATGTGCTCTGTTTGAAATTGCAGGTTTATGCAACTCAGCCGACAGCTGGATGATTGTTCCCAATATCAAACAAAACCACTACACCGTGCATGGGTTACAGAGTGGCACTAAGTACATCTTCGTTGTTAAGGCCATTAATCAGGCAGGCAGCAGAAGCAGTGAGCCCGGCAAGCTCAAGACAAACAGTGAGTAATGTGAGATCCAGCATGCACACGTACTTCTCCTTTCTTGCCTTCCTGTCTGGGTTTGATCTTTGGAAGATTCAAGAGCACAGAGCAGTTAAACTTATTTAAAGTGCTTCCCACAATGAAAGCCACTTATTTAACTCGATTCAAGATTACCAGAATCTTCAGCAGTGCAGAAATTACTTTTTTTTTTTTGAGAGAGAGAAACATCTGTAGCTTGGTCACTGGAAATATCATTTAGGAACAGAGCCATCACATGTGAAATGATTGAAAATACTCTTTTGTGGTTTTGTTTAATGTTTTCTCTATTCTTTTTCCTCTGCAAAGCAAAAGTTTTTCTTATGTTTGCAGTTGAACATTGTATTTTTGTATAGTGTTCATAAGATAAATGGTAGTTTAATTTTATCCTCCAAAATGATCTCTTTCTTGGGATACTGGAAAACTTCGTAACTCCATCCCCTTCAGTTTTTATGGAGTTCAACAACGTGGTAGAGTAGTCAGAGATCCCACTTCAAAAATACAACGGTTACACAAATTATCAGCAGATGTAGCATAGCAATTTTAAGACTGGTTTTCAGCCTCTATCTTCGTGTGCCACAGCCAAACGCTCAGTCATGAAGTCATCATGGACAGCTCTGAGCACTGCAAAGGGAACACTAGGATTTGTGCACCCTCTGAAACCTGCTTACTGTAGGAAAGGGTTCTCAAAAAGGGGTGATACTGAACGTTGCAAGACAGAGGCTGTAGGGAATGGCATATGCACATTTCTGACTTTCTCCTCACTATTAACCTGGCTTGCACTTCTGTGTAAAAGCTGCGCATACGAACTCCACATCTGCTACCAAGAATCTGAGTATTGTTAAACTTGGTAACCTACAAACAGATACATTACTGGAGGAGCCATCCGGAAATGGCAGTCTTTTATCCTTTTGTCAATTTGTGACCCAGTGTGGCACAAAAGCAATTTCTCAGGTGACTGTGAGAAATGATGTGGCCAAATACAATCCAGTACAGAAAAAGACATCCTTCAGACACTGCTTCAGCAACACAGAGGCTCCTAACCACATAGACAGGCAGGCTGCAGGTATTTTATTGCTAGCAAGTGGTAAGAAAAAGCAGGGAAAATGTGCCCTGATATTTTCCAGTGAGTTTATTTTAGACTTGGTCATAATACCTAACTAAATACACACTGCAGAAGTAGATAACTCTGAACAATTTCTGTCTTATTTGAAATACACATCAGTGCCTCACGCAGATCTTATGAGAGCACTCATTTATATTTTCTGTGCATGTCATCAAATCTTTCACTTACATTTTTTTCCCTTTGGTATGAAATACAGTAAGAAGGGAAAAAGGGCTTTGCTGGACCACTTGTGGATTCATACTTTCCTAGTTGTCTCCCGCTGGAGGTAAATGATCATTTTGCTTTTTGACACAATGAGCCAGCCTGTCGGAATTGTGGCAGGCTTTATATATCTGCAGGATTCGGTTTACCAAAAAGCTTCCTGTTATTGTCTACAAACCTCGTGCTACAGCCGAATATACTTGCCAAGAGCAACAGCCTCAGTAATGTTTTTACACTATATTATTTGGACCAAGTTCACTTCCTTCTTTTTAATGCACAGTCTCCAGCACCACATGGACATCCTTCCAAAGTGATCCTGAATTGTTGACTGTGTTTGTCATAAATAAAGCTGTGAGTCAACGAACAGACAAGGCCTGTGCTTCTTCTTGTTTTCCAACTCATTTTGTGAGAGTTGAAATCATACTTTTTGTAGCAATGATGAAGATGTTAGTATGGAGCTTTATCCCTAGAGAATTAATAGAACACAATTTATTCTAAATCTAATATGCTGTGAAAAAAGCAACCCTCAGACCTTTATTAGCATGTACATTGGTTTCAATTACAGGCAAGAATTAGAGTATTCAGGTTACTTCTAGGTCAGAGATAATAGGCATGATGATTATGCGGGGCTCTTTGCAGGGATTATTGACACGGGAAAGTTAGTGCACAATGAGATTGACAGTAAACTGACAATGCAGAGTAGCTGTTGCAGGGAGCAGAATAGGTTAGTCCATCTCAAGAACGCTTCAGAGGAGGAGGAGGAGATTAATATGGTTATGTAATCTTGTGGGCTTCTTAGAGGCTTGCTAATCCACTCTCCTTTTCAAAATCAAAGCCAAACCATTCTTCTGCCATCTCTGTCTCTGCGTCTCCAGGTCAGCCGTTTAAATTGGACCCCAAATCGGCTCATAGAAAACTGAAAGTGTCTCATGATAATTTGACAGTGGAGCGTGATGAAACATCCTCCAAAAAGAGTCACACACCAGAGCGATTCACGAGCCAAGGGAGCTATGGAGTAGCTGGCAATGTGTTCATTGACAGCGGGCGACATTACTGGGAAGTGGTTATAAGTGGGAGTACATGGTACGTATATAGAAAATACATATGAAATTAATGTCTAGTTCACACCATGCAGGTCATGGTGCAGTTTGATAGACAGTGGTAGCAAAGGCATGAGGAACAGTACAAGAGTAGGACAAGCATATTCTTTCATATAGTTTGCCAGAATATTTTCTCAGTCTCCAGCATTTTTGTACTCTGGAAAGAAATCTGTCAGATCTTTATGTTTAGCAGCCTTCACAGGATTTTAACTCCATGGCTGGGGATGGCTGTTTTTTGGACCCACATAAAGTACATTTTAAGATTTTAGTGAATTAGAGAACTCAGAAAGTTTCATCTTGTTTAAACAACAAAGCAAACTTCATGAGTGTGGTCATTTCTTTACTAAATGTGAAAGATCTTAGCATCCTTCGGTAAGGAGAAAACAAATAATGTAAGGACAGCTTGATGGTCTTGTTTCACAGGGGTAGAGCTCAGATTTGCTTCTGTGGAGGGAACGCAGAGAAGCAGAGCTGTAGGTCTGTGCCCCAGGGTATGAAACAAGGGGCAGGAAATGGAGGAGTGCCTTCCTCCACTCCTGAATGATCCTCTGTGTCATACAAAGGTGGATTTCAGGGGCCTTTCAGACAGTGGGAGAGATGTCATTCCTTGGGATTCAAATGCAACAATCATGATGGAGGTTAATGGAATGGAAAAATCACTAAGGTCTTTGGGTATGCCCACTGTCTCAAACAAGAAAAATGTGGTTTGCCTGTGCCAACGTGAAGGAATGGAAATAGAGTAACTTATGGCACAGTAATCTCTGTTGATTGAAAGCCCAGCAAATACTGCAGTGACTCTGGAATGTGAGGAACTTTTAAATTTCTGTTTTATATATATATGAGAAATCAAGTATTTGCTCAGTGTCCATTAATGAGAACATTTTCACAATCCTTTTGCCCTGCACATCTTGGCATAAATTATGGTTTGCAGAGCAAATGTCTTCACCTACAATTGCTTCACTTGGCCCAAAACCAAGTCTCAAAAATGCTCATTTGAATCTTAAAACCACACCAACATCTGGCAAAACATATTTGGGAATGGCAAAAATGGTTTTTTTAATTTGTCCTTTGATGTTTACTCTGCATTCCTTCTTCTGGGCCATATATTAAAGGAGCAAGGAGAGATCAAATTAGCTGATAGATAGCAGTGTATTTTAAAATCCATGAATTCCTCTGTATTCATCTCTTTGGAAGTGGAAATTTGAGGCCCAGTGATTTAAACGCTGAGTTGCTGAGTACTCAACAATCTTCCTTTTAAATACCAGAGGCAAGTGCTCAGAAAAATTGCCATAGCAGCTAAATTGCAAATAATACAAGGGACAATAAAGTTTCCCTGACCTCTCACACCTGAAAGACAAATGGGGCGAATCTTTGAGCCTGTGCAGATATTATGGTGAAACGTTACTTAATTAGAACTTAACCAGCAGAAGTAAGAGGCTAGGACATTCCAGTGAGTCCTCTGAGCTAACATTTGACTTCACCAAGAGACAAACATGGATGGAGGCATTTTTTTCCTTGAGTTGTTTTCTGTTTTCCAGGTATGCTATTGGTATTTCCTACAAGTCAGCACCGAAGCATGAGTGGATCGGGAAGAATTCTGCCTCCTGGGTGCTTTGCCGCTGCAATAACACATGGGTGGTGCGGCACAACAGCAAAGAAATCCCCATCGAGCCTGCACCTCACCTCCGGCGGGTTGGGATTTTGCTGGACTATGACAATGGGTCCCTTGCTTTTTATGATGCTTTGAACTCCCTACACCTTTACACTTTTGACATTACATTTGGGCAGCCAGTGTGCCCCACATTTACTGTGTGGAACAAATGTTTGACCATTATAACTGGCTTGCCTATCCCTGACCACCTAGACTCCTCTGAGCAGCTTGCATGACTGCTAAAAGCCAAACGATAGGATGACATATCTTCCCAGGGTGGCCAGGCAGCTGCAAAAGCTTGCCTGGAGTTGACAGACCATGGTGGCCTCCCGCCACCACTGCCAAATCAGGCCAGAACTGAAAAAGGAAGAATATCTCTTTACTGTGTACTTTGTATGGAAGGACAAGAAGTGGATTTAATCTTAGAACTTTCTTTTGCAGTTGGTTTTGTTTGGTTTGTTTTGTATTTAGTCTCTTACAGGAAGATTTATAAATTATTTATAAAAAAAAAAAAAAAAAAAAAAGGAGGAGAGAGACAAGGGAAAGCCTGGCTTGGACACCTGGAAAATGGCTTATTTGTTTTGCACATTGATGGTCCTATTGATTGAAGTTTCATCGGCCCTTTACATCCTTTTATTTTACAGTGGATAAAAGCAAAAAATTGGAAGGATTAAAACTGTGCAGTGGACAAGTCAGTATGCTGCAGGTTTTACTCATGTCAATATTAGCTCTCTCATTGCCAGCCTTATTGAGTGCAAGATCCAATTTCTAAGTTTCTAATTTGCACATGGGAGTGTGCAGACCAAAAAGAAAAACAACAACAACAACAACAACAACAAAAAATAACCAGTGAGGAAGTGGAGCTAGCCGGCAGAGCGAAAGAATAAAGTTTAATTTACTTCTGTTCACAGGGCTGTGCTCTCTCTGTTCATATAAAACATGTGGAATATCTCCTAGAAATGTGAGTGGATAAATCATATAGTGATTTATTTTATTGATGGCAACATTCCCATCTACCAGTGCTTCGTTTTCGTCTTTGGGAAACATTGTGGAATCACTGAGGATGTGAAAGACTGATACCATCTCTGAGAATTAGCAACACTGGAGGAGAGCAGCCAATCCAAGGTCTGACTGTAGACTAATTTGATAAAGCACAGCATCATTTAAGGATTGATTGTAATAGAAGATGTCACAGTTCTGATGGTAGACATGTGAATGCTTATTGCTGATTTTACAAGGTTCAACATAGCAAGCCCAGCCAACGACTCGGAAGTGAGACATGCACCATTTTTCCATTGATTTTAAATTAAACACAAATGTTTCATTGTCACACACTATGTAGTCTCTATAACAAAGCAAGGAAATCTGTTTTGCATGTGCTGTATGGAGAAACACTGCAGCTGGGATTTGCTCACAGTTACCATTGTCCTGAGTTGTTTGAGAAAGCACAGTTCTCTTTGTGAATGAGGAGTAAAAAAAAAGTTTTCAGCAGCCCCAGGAATCTGCATGGGCAGGCCCTATATTCATCTCAGTGTTGGTGGAGAACTTCAATGAAGGCAATAGAAGTTGTACCTACTTTATCTCAAAGCTGAATCAGGTGCTTTTTTTTCTCTTTTCCTTCTACAGAATAGGAGCCCTTTGTAATTACTGCAATGCTTACGTATAAATTATCATTTTTTGATAATTTTGGGGAGATGCTTGAGGCATATGACAACTTCAAAAGAATTGTTTTTCTACAGTATTTTGTTGTTACTATGCAAAGGGTTAAAATTCTGCCAGTATAGAAAAAGGATAAATTGAATATCAGCTTTAAGAAAAGATTTGCTCAGTAATTTATAACCATGCTTTAGGTGTCTTTTGAAAAGGATGCCTTAATGCACTTTTTTCACTAATGAGTCCAAGATAAAGTGGTCCCAAGCCCAGCTTCAGATTTTTTAAATACTAATTCTCTAGGTATAAAGCTGTACTACAGTTTGCCTTGTAATGATATGGAAAACTTAATAGCAAGACAAAGAATACATAATGCGTATTTGGGTTTTTTTTCCTTTCTTTAATAGAAAATAAATGCCTAGCTGTACTGAAAGCTTATTTTCCTTTTACATGTCCTGATAACTGGAGATAAATGGAGAAAAGTCTGGCATAAATTTGCTGGAACCATGGGTTTCAGCTGGGACAGCATCCCAATGTTCACAGGTTGGAGCCACTGATCTTTTCTGAGTTGGCATACTCATAAGGGAATATGTGTACGTATAGCAAACCTGCAGCGTTTATCGTAGCATCTTTAACAAGCAAGAAACATATATCCTCAAAATGAAAAATTAATAAAACCCCAAACGTTATTTTTTATAATTGAGCACAATGTTACCGATACAATCTGATGTACATAGCCCAGATGATCTGGCCTGGAATGTCTGGGAGGTAGCTGTAGTGGCATGAAATAATTATAATGAGTTGACTGGTGACAACTGATACAAAGCAGTGATAAAGAGATGCAGGCAGAAAGGAGTTTTAATCTAGGATTATTGCCAAATTTCTGCCTAAAAGGAAAGGGTGTATTACCAAAGTATATGTAGCAAGGCTATGTTCTTTTTTGCCAGAAATATTAAATATAGAAGCTGATTTCAGTAGTGGACAAACTGAAAACACTGATCAACATTTGGCCATACAATGTTGGCAGAGATTGAGCTGGGTGGAGGTAATACCATGAATTTGGAAAGATCCAAAATGATCTCACATATTTTCATTGTAAAGATAGACCGTGAGTCTAAAGACAGATCATGGTTTTGGCCAGAGGAAAAAGAGTGGTCTGTTATCTATAGGCCTTGTATCGTTTTTATTTTACCACGGAATACTCATTTGGGGCTAAGCCACATTTCTCCAGTGGACTATTAAGTCAGTCAGTGCTCTTTGTGCATATATGTTTGTGTATATATGTACACATATGTCTGGGTGCACACACACCAGTATACGCACAAATATAGTGTGTAATTTGTGGATATGATACATACATATATACACATACAAACTGACAGTAATTAGTCAGGTATTTCTTTTTTTGCTTGTTTCTTGAACAATTTCACATTCTGTATGACTACAAGGAAACAAGTTTGCTATGAATGGTATTCTGGACATTTTTTAACGAACAAAACCTGTTTATTTTACAAAACTTGATTCAATGCCTGATTAATAAATAAAAACATCCATTTGAAAATGTAGCTTCTGTGGTCTGTGGCATTTTGCATGGTCCATAGTAATCAATCAAAATCTGGGGTAACAATTATCCTTGTGTAAAAAAATAAAACATGGTACTGTAATGTAGTGTGCAGTCTTAGATGAGGAGTTTTCCCTCATTTTTTAAAGTTTTGTGAATAGGAATGAGGTAGCATTGTGTAATGCCATGTTTAACAGAGGCAGATTTTTAAGGAATAGTCTGCTGAGTTGCAAGCCATGAATGTAGTAGATAAAGCCTGTGTTGGTATAATGATTGTTTTAAAGGTGTATTTAAAACCCAATCTGGGATTCAGCAGGGTTAAAGCAAACTATAGCACAATCTCTTTAGAAGACAGTAGTATGGGCTCAGAGTAGTCAAAGGTGAGGTAATGGAAAGGTGGGAAACTTTTTATCTCTGAGGCCAAATAAGATTTTCCATGTGTTAGGCTCCCATGTGTTAATGCACATTTAATGGAGAAAAAAATCATTCATGAACGAGCTGTATGTCATAAATCATTTAGTAGACTGTCTACAGCACACTGTGGTTTCCCATGGTTTGTTTTCAGACAGCAGCAAAGTTGCTGCATTTTTTGCTATGAGTTTATTCATTATCTGGTTTGGGTATCCCATTTCTCAATTGCTCAGCAAAGAGACCCCCACTGAATGGATCCCAAGGGTAGCAAGCATAAATATCCCTCAGGTATGGATACGCTTTGAAAAGCTGGAAATCTGCAAGTACAGGTGAAAACACATGGATGTTCTTCATTATATCAATAATAGTAGGTCACTAAACAGCAGTATACATCACACACTTTAATCCTGCGTCTTAATTGCAAAGACTATTTTTTCCATGTTAGAAAACACACCAGGACACTATTGATGGTGCAGATTAAAGTGTCAGAACTTTAGCTATTTCATTTTGAGATAGCCAGATTTTATAGCATTATGAAGAACTATTTGCTGTGGGAAATTTCATTAAACTATTTGACATAAGTAAGTATTTCTTTCTTAATTATTCTAATAAAGCTAGTCTGATAAAGCAGAGTTCTAGTAGTTCCCAGATTCTGCTTTTGGTTACAGCAGCACAAATTCCAGATAAGCCCATACACCAAAACAAAGAACTGCTAATGTCTCTTACATATATCAGCAAAACTAAGGCTATTTCTCTCAATTGTAAACACGGTCTTCAATTCTAGTTTAGGAGTGTTGGACCCACATAGAAAGTACACTGTGGCCACCTCAGTAACTGGCTAAGGCATGCCTGGCCTGCAGGTCATTTATGGTGCAGCTTGATAAACGGTGATAAACAAAAAACATGCACATGTTGTTTATGTAGTGGTGTCCTGGCAATTTTCTTGTAACACCATCTCTAATGTCTTTTCACATGCTGATCTTTCTAGTAGTGGAAGTGTGTATTAATATATAAGTTCAGTATTTTACTGTGTTAATGGGTTGGTTGTCCATTTAGAAATTATCACAGTGTTCTGAACTTCAGCCTTAAGTTTTGTTTCCTCGACATGGAGGAAAGCCCTGGTTACTTCCAAGTGCTGATGGTGAGTGTTCTGAATTATGCTGAGCTCTTTGTTTTTATTGTGCTTTCTAAAGTGAAAAAAGCTCTCTACATTTTAAACTTTGATTTAGCACTTGATTTATGTATTAAAAAAAAAAAAGGGGAGAGAAAGACAAAAGAGCAATGATGTTAACAATGCTTCAGTGTAGATGAGACTCTTGATTTGGACTGTGAGGCTTAAGGCATCTGGGTACATAAATCTGTGCCAGCTTAGACTGATTTGTGGGAGTTGAACAGGAGAGGTGCAAGCGTTTTCTTCTGAGTTAAGCTTTTGCATTAACTCCATTCTTGGAGAGGAATATTTTGGTTTTGCTTTTGTTTTTTTTAATTGGTTTTCTTATTCAAGTGGAGACCATATTAGTGATAATATAAACTTCCATCACATTACTTATTTTAGCAAGCTCTACCATATCACATGCCTCTGGCAAATCGTTGAACACGTCAGCTGCAACCACAACCTTTGTCAGCTCACCTCCAAGATGTGGACTGATGTTTAAGCCGTTGACCACCTATATAACTCTCCCACGTGGGATTCATCTTGCTTTGAGTAAGGAACTCTAGGACAAATGGTGTTTTCAGTTGAAGATGAGAGGCTCATATACTTGACAAAGATCATAGAGGAAAGACACAGGCTTTAATATCATCAGCACTGAGGCAGTCCATGTTTAGAAGCATCACCATGTATTAGGAAGGCACAAAGTCTTTTACTACAGTGTGATCAACAGTTATGACTATTATGTAGTCATTATTACTGCTGCTTGAGAGAGGGACGGAGGTAGCAAAAGAGAGAGTTTTGGAGCAGTGATGAGAGAGTCATTCTGAGTGACAGGACAGTTGGAAACATGCCACTGCTACCTGCCCCGGCACCACGCTGCAACTCTGCAAAGCAAGCCTGCACTTATTCTTCCTTTTGTTACAGCTCAGCCCCTTTCCACATTCCCAAATGACAGGAAATAAAATATTGCAATTATATGTTTGAAATCCTAACCTGAATAAAAGCAGCAGGGCAGGGATGACAGCCCCAGGCCTTAATTCTCCTTTATTCACCCAGATTTTACATCTGTTAACTTCAAAGGACATAGTCCTGATATACATAGAGATAGGTACAAGCCCATGAAACTTCATTTTCCAAAGGGTCAAGTCCAAGTGAAGCAGGAGCCCCTATGCAAATATCTCAGCATTCCTATTAAATCATGTCTTTGGAGAAAGCACATCAGCTGCTAGCAAAAATGGGGTTTTTTATGAACTATTTCCCAAGGCCAACCCAGGTGCGTCTTAAAATGTATGGTTCTTTTAAAATGTATGATTTAATAACATTCATCTTGGGTAAATTGTTCAGGCAATGCTTGGCTATTTCCTCCAAGCAGGGTGAGGACAACTCTCTTAACAGGTGCTGTGTTACTTTTCCAAAAATCATGAGAATATCAGATACATAAGTTATGATATAATGCTGCAACATAAGACTATTGTTCTTGGACTTCCATTTAAAAATGGACAATAACTATAGAAGTGTAAAAGTCTACTTCCTCTAACTGTTTGCGCTAATTTATATAATTATTTGAATGTATAGAGATGTTTTTTGTTAAGGAATATCACCTTATTTCTTTTTAATACCTATTTAATACATAGTAATTAGGAGTATTACTGAAAATCCATGAATTCACAGAATAGCTTATATTGAAGCCTTTGAAAGACAGCAAATGGAAGCTTTGTATTTTGCATACACTAGTCATTGAGCAGGGAAAAAAATGCTATAGCTGTTTAGATCACTGAAGCATTTAAAAAATGATAGCCAACTGCCTCACAAGAGGATGGGAAAGTTTTCATTAGCATTTTTTTATTTCTCCCTTATTTTCATTTTATATGGAAAACAAACTATTCCACATGAAAATATTTCTGTTATCCTTCCATTTCTTGACCTTTCTTTTCTGCTTTCAGTCTCATTTTCAGATTTTAAGTATTAGAGTATCAAGAAGTGTGTGTTTTTAAAAGTTGGATTTATTTTTTATTTCCTTGAAAATTACCTTTTTTCAGGTAGCTCACAGAAAAAAAAATGCTAAGTCAAAATACTACTGCAATATGGCAACTTGAAAGTCAAGAATATTTTTGACTTGGAATTTAAAGAAGGAATGCAGATAAGTTTGTCAGTCTGCTAAAATTACTGAATTATTTGGTTTCATTATTGTAGGCTTAATAGTATTGCTTTCTAATTCAATGTTATGAGATCTGGTTAAGGAGCACAAGCACAGGAATTGTAGATTATTTAAGGATAAGCCTGGATACCATTAATAACAGTATCTATATTCAACCTCATTAATGTCAGTTTGCTTTGTTGTTTCTGGCGGTTTTTTTCATTTTTAAATATTGCGTGTCCTCTCTAGCAGTGGTTCCCAGCCTAGAAGTATTTGTCTCTTTTGGAAAGCATAGGGTCTCATTCCTTATGGAATGGGAAAAAGTCCTCCTTATGGCAAGTGTGAATGTGGTGCTAGCACAGTGAGAACATCTCCCACTGTCGGGGCAATTTCTCTTATCATGTCTGTGTGAGTAGTAGTGATGGTCAAACTGAGGATGAAATAGGTTCATCCAGATTTGTGGCTGGGGGAAGAAGTGGAAGGCCTTTCTGGTGAATCACAACTAATGATTACAACCAGTGGCAGACTCAACCTAGGATCAGAAATTCGCAAATGGAGATTTGTTCCTTAATACAATCAGTAACATACCCTTTTAATTTCTTTAAGTGTCTGTGACCTCTCTTAATTTTTCCATTAGTTTACATCCACATGCTCGTTAAACCTGTGTTAATACTGGGGTTTTTTTTAACTGTTAGGGGTTTGTCAAAATACTTGAAAACAAACGTTGATACGATGTCAGTGGCTTGTGGAAGAGGTGGAGGTGAGGAACAGCGTAGGACCTAGAGAATAAATACAGGTGCAGATTGAGTTTGGAACAGCTTAATACTGCTCATAAATATAATTTCCATCCACCCTAGCTGAAATTATTCATATAGGTGAAGAGAGAGAAACACAACTGAATTCAACCTTGACATGTGCATGAATAACATTCAGTACAAAGTAACGTAGGGCCTGAAACAATTGAAAAACAGGGCTCTCTTCTGTAAAATTAATCGTTGATATTGTTTCTCTTCTAACAGTTGGGTCATAACATCCCTACATTGCATATATTTAGACAAACAGGAAGTATTATTATGAAAGTTTCCCAAGTTATGCTGTAAATTCTTACAAATGCAAGACCAATTGAGGAAATTAGGATGAATCTTTGAATGACATACAAAAAAAAAAATTATTCGCAATTGATAACAAAAGCTACACCCAAACCATCCTTTCTTATTAGAATCCAGATGCTGCTTTCCTGCTTCTCTTCATGAAGATGATGAAGCAAGAACGCTTTCTCTTTCTGTTCTTACAAAGTCAGTGCTCAATATTAGTGTTATTTGGAAATCTCTCAGGATGAATAGATTTAGTAGGAATAGATATAAAGCTGTCACCAGTCTTGGAGCCTGAATAAGTCATTAGCCAGTTTCAAGGCTGAGTTACCATGAAGTTATGAATGCTTTAATGTATTTTTAACTGTGCCAGAAGAAACATGTAGCATTAACAAAAAAGTGACAAATTTTAACTAGGTGTGGGAATAGACATCATTCTGTCCAGTTACAAAGCTGCTATTTGGTACAGGGACAGGAAAATATTTTTATGGGTTTGGTATAAAGCACCTGCACTGGTGCTGTTCTCGTGCACACATAATTGCTGTAGCCCTAGGTCCTGACAGTCTTTAATCTGTCTGTGGAATTCAAAAGCTCTGCAAATCATGCTGAGGGGTGGGTTGGTGCATGTGGGTACCACTTTCCTTAAAAGTGCTTCCATTGGCCCACATTTTCCTGCTTCCTTGAAAGCAGAAGTAAAGGCAAGCCAGCTCCCAGACATCTACAGCTCTAATACTTCCCTGACCTTTCTCATGACAGCAACAGCAAGGCAACAGGTGGTCCTTGACTCCACATCTTGTGTGGCAATAGATTTAGGCTACTAATCAGGCTCCTCTAGCTGAGGGACCTGACTTCACAGAAAGAAAGGTTAACCTAGCTCCACTAGCAAGGTTCGGACATTTCTCAAGCAGCTTCATCAACTTCTGCTGTAGTCAGGAAATGCAAGGGAATCTGCTGCAGGACAGAGTGTGAAGATGACACATCCTCTAAAGGCATGTCCAAAAGGCTCAAAAAGAAAATGTTAAGTGGCATTCATCCTCATAGGAAGGTTTGCCTAAGAAGGCTGGGATACATCTTTCCATGTTTCCATGAAGGCATGGAAAGCTGCCTCCGTATGCCTCAGGTTTGGTAGCATTTATGGACAGGCAGGCCTCACAGTTAATTTTGAAGAGTGTCTTATGTTTTTCTCCCCACTCTCTTAGAAGTTTGACAAATGGGAAGAAAAAGTTGTCAGATTCCACTGCATGAAGGCTCATATCACTGCTCTTCATTGTCAAAATGAAGACAGTGCAAAAAGAAGCAGCCAAACTTGTGTGTGCAAAATTGTTATTTGTTACAACTGACATATCTGACATCTCTGACAGACATTATAATAGTAACAGAAACAAAGTGGAAGATTTATCATGACTAGAACTCTGATAATGAAAAATAAAGCTAGAAGTTGAAGACAGAAATAAATAATTTGGGAATGCACCTAGGAAGGCAAAACCAGAAAAGATTGCTACTATGGGAAAATGAATCTGGTAGAAGCTAACCTGAAAGACTGCAAATTCTGGTTTACCATTAAGAAAGGTAATATTCAGTAACACAGGATCAGAAAAAGGATCATTATAAGGGAAAGCCAAGGGAGAGCCTAGGTTAGAAGAGGAGATGTATATGTGGTTTAGTTAGTCTAGCAATTGATGGCTGAATGGAAATAAAGTTGTGTCCGTAAATATATGATTAGGGGTAGCACCAGGAAAAGAGCGTAACAGTTGTAAGTAAAAGTCAATACTGATACAAGAATAAATGTAGTCAACCTGTTTAATGGACAGTTAGGTCTGTAGAAATAAAGACGGTTACTTTAGAGAATGGCAAGAGGAAAAAAGGAACCTGCTGTTTCTGAGACAAAGCTTTGTGAGTGAGATTAATCATATTTCAGTCTAAATGCCCAAATATTAGTTGACTAGGCTCAGCATATTTTCTAGGCATCTTCTATAACAAATGGGAAGCAAATAGCATCTCGAAATATTTATCCCAGATACTCTAGCAACTTAATTTGTAACAGGAAGGATCCCATTCTGTGACCGATCTTTCACCATTAGCCGTATGAGGAGTCACAGACAGCTGACGTACTCAATACCTGCCTTTTAGATACCTAAAGGCAGATCAAAAGACTACCATTCTATGTATGTAGAATATGGGATGTCAACATTTTTATAGTGGTGATTATAGAGTAAAGCCATTTCTTTGGATATAATACATAAATTTATAGATCACTTCTGACTTAAAAACCTTGCTGTGCTGAAGCAAGCAGACAATTTTTCTTTGGCCTCAGTGAAGTCTACATTGTGCTTCTTAAACATGAACAAGGCAAAATATTGTAAGTCAAAGTCATATTAAATGTAGGTATCTCTCGTAACCAAAGAATGTTCTAGCCCCTTAGCCCTTGTTTTTATAAAGCTAGTAATTTATAATAATACTTCAGTAATATGGTCATCCAGGCAAAATCAACAAGTAAAAATGCATCTGTCTGACCACAGAACAAACCACCTTGGAGGTTATATGTGCTTGTATACAGTCTATTGCACTGATGGTGTGCACAGGTATTTTCGACTCAAAACTGGGTTGCTTATCCAATGCTGCAAAATGCTGTGTACTAATAGTTGGTGTTGTTCTAGCATTATTCCTGAAATTTGTTTTAATAGATGTCACAATCAGATCTCCTCTGGCATTTCCTGAATTCAACATGTAACTGGAAGATTGTATCAAAGCTAGAATTGTTTGAAACCTTTTGACACGGCTGCATCATTCACTCCTCACTATAGTAAGCATGTATCAATATGATAGACTGAATGCAAGTATTAAACTCACAGTGCCTGTGCCAAACAGGTTTTTTTATGGCATCAAGAGGTCCTTAGCATAATTTTCTTCTAATGGTAAAGTCGACAGTAATTGGAAGTAAAAAGGAATGTATAAGAGAGCTAAGAAGTGCTGGCTCTTTAACATTTAAGTCAAATGCTAAGGTCAAAAGTACTTCTTTTACTGCGCAATTTATTTGCATGTTCTGCAAAGGAAGTAGGGTTGGTTCTCTGAAGCGTAACTGAGAGTCTTTTTGATATTCATGGCAGATTGTTTTGGATGGCTACCATCCAGAAAATCATAATGGTGAGAGAAAAATACTCTGTGGACTGATGTAAATATCCCTTTTTCCAGGACTTTATCTTAGACCCACCTCTTTACACTGTATAGGTTACTTTCAGAGGTTTCTTTTTATCTGTTTCTAAACAGCATGAGTATTTATCTAATGATTCTGTGGTGAGGTGTGATTCATCCTTCAGGTTAATAGACTGCACAGATGAAATTGCCCTTCACATGCAAAGTATTGTTAACTGCTTGTGCTTCATAAAAGGGAAGGAAATTACTCAGGCTGGAGAAATGTTATAGTAAAGATTATTGGTGCTCTTCAGGCTGACAGAAAAAGAATTGCTCAAATAAAAGGTGGGAGTTTCTGCAGGAAACACTTTCTGATGGGAAAAGGATTAGGGCTCCAGGAAGAATAACTAAGGAAAACTGACAGAAAATCACCCAAACTAGGCAAATATTTTGGAAATGGCTTGGCAAAGAGGGATTTAATAGGGTTCAAGTCACAGTGAAAATTAGAATATGGACACGACTGACACAGTCTTATGTGCTTTGGAGGGACCAATCTCAGGATTTCTATTCGCAGGGAATATGGAATAACTTGTGAAACTGCACTAGCCTATCTTGCTTAGGGGTCTCAGAGTTGGAAGCAACAGCAGGAAACAAAGGAAATGAAATACAAGTCAAGAAAGAAGGAACTGGGAACATTTCCTTTTCTACTCATTAAAAAAAAAAAATGGATTTGGAATATCCAACAGCAGGAAACAACACAACACGAAAAGCTCTTGTGAAACAACACAACACGAAAAGCTCTTGTAAAACAACAGTTTTCTTATCTTTGTGATTTGTAACATCAATGGCTATTAAACTGGAGACAGCTTTTAAACTGTAATTTATTTTCACTGGTTATGGGAACTTGCTTCATTACTTTTGTTAGTTTTCACTGTTGGAACAAAAAGTTCCTTCATTTCTGCTGCCTAAATCAGTCACCAGTGATAAAAAACTTACAAGCCGTGGGCCCTTACAATACCATGGCAGGAACATTTTTCCAGCTGTAGTTGACCCTACCAAAGTTTTTGGTAAATGATGTAACTAAGCGGGTACTGTGTCCCTGTGAGGTCTGTAGGTTTGGGAGCTTAGTGGGTTGATCTGGCAGATGTAAGGCTGATTTGTCTTTTACACAGAAGCAGGCACTGATTAAATGGTTAAAAGCAACGGTGGATGGTTTTTTGCTGAATTGATGGAATGGAATGTGTCTGAAGGGTGGTGAGGACGTTTGATGCTGGGTGATGAGGAAGTTTTGCCAAGGTTGCTGAGGTCTTACTATCAAAGATGTTAATGAAATGTAATTACAGTCACTGTAATCCTAAAGGATTTTGACAAAATCTCTGGAAAGTTATTGTTTTCTGAATGGTGTTAAAATATGGACTTTATGTAAATATAAACGAATTGATGCTTAGTTACTGGAATAAGATACTGCAGATGTATTGTGGGATATACATAAATGAATGTGTAATCTAGATTATTTGGGTTACAAAACATGGTGCTTTAGCCATCTGTTGGTGATTTTCTTCTATCAGGCTAAGGAAACTGCGGATATGACAAGAATCAACTTAATAAGTTTTGGATTGTATGAATGTGTCTTGCTTTTCTAATAAAGAATGTTAACTCTACCTCTTAATTTCTGCTAAAGTAAACCCGTCACTTTCAGTAATTATTTTAATTTGGTCAAAATCAGTCTTAACAAAAGCAAGAGTGGCAGTTAAGACTTATCTGATCTCAATTTAAGATAATGGTCAACAGACTAGTAATCTGTTTATGAATCACTGTCTCAATAGGGAATTCCCACTGAAGGCAAATCACATGGTATATGCAGCTGGAGGCAGCTTTCCAGAAATTTATCCCAGAGATAGCCATGAGGAAAACAGTGAAAGCTCTAGTGAGGAAAAACTTCAGGTCAACACGAGTAGATTTGCCTGAGCTTTTTACGACCAAGGATACCAGCCTTCAAGGCAAGGGGAAGGGAAGGGCTCCCAGCCTCACACCCTCACATGGAATCAAGGTGACTTCCTGAAACTAAGCCACTCTCCCCTGCTCACACAAGCTTTCTCCTCACATAATTTCACAGGAGGTGACACAGTTTTGGAGCAAAATCATATTGTCGTGTAGAACTATTGAAGTCAAGGATAATAACAGCAAAGCTAAATTTGGAGAGGTGCACAGGTAAGGGAAAGAACAAAGAGGGTCTTTGCTGGGCTTAATAATCTGTGGGCAAGACGAGTAAAATGAAGTTCAGATATTTTTTTTTCTCTCCCTCAGAATCAACATAGTTTGGGGATTATTTCTGACTCACAAATTCCAGACAACAATATTAAAAAAAAAAAAAAAGTTTAATTTCACTTTTAGCTGAAAGACAGATTTTCATCACATTCCTGCAGCCTTGCCTTAGAAATACCCTATCCAAACTTGCTCAGAACTGCTTTGCAAGCTCGTGCTAGAAGAATCATACCTATTGTCACCTTTTATGACTGAAAACGAAAATAATATAAAATATATGAGCCAACTACAATACAAGATTTATAAACTCAACACTTTCTCCTGGCAGAGGCATGACATGATACGTAGTTAATCATTCCTGGAATTAGCATGTTTTATAATCGTTTTAGTCAAGGGAAACTCTCAGTGAATTCAGTGTTCCTGCTACTACAAAAGCAGTGCCTGAAAATGGATACAAAATTTGGTGCAAAGCTTCAGCAGCTCTTCAGAGCAAAAGAATAAAAACAATCATCTTTCAAGTCTTCAAACCCCAATATAGTGCTTGCCTTTCTCATGACACCATGGCAGTGTTGAATACCATACTATCACAGTCACTGCAATCCCTGTAGACTCTTCAGGAGAGCTACTTCCAGTCTGTCTTCACCTTGTCAGGACCATGTGTGCTTTTAATCCCACCTTGTCAGGATCATGTTTGTTTTCAGTCCTGTGCTGCAATGAATTTACAGTCTGGCTTTGTTTCAGCTGTGAATGTAATAAATATATCCTCTGTTCTACCCCTTTGGGGTGTCTGAGACCTAACCAAAAAGTGTTCAGCCTGAGAGAGACCCTCTCTTCCTCTGAGGAAGTGCCACTCTTATGACAATGAACTTAATGATAGCTACTCTCTGTGCAGAGTTTTTCTAATGACTCTTAGACCTGCTTCTGATAGTTTCAGTCTGATAACATTTCCCTTGTTTGTTTCTAAGATTGTCAAGGGGACACTGCTAGAAGCTTCACTAAGTACTAGATCTGTGACAAGTACTGCCTGTCATCTCTTCCCAGATGTCCTTACCCTACTGTAGAAGGAAATAAGGTTTGTCAGATATATTTGTTCTTGACAAATGCATGTTAACTGCTACTCATTTTGAAGCTATTTTCTTGGTACTTACCAATTCATTTTACATGAACAAGCACACAGAGAGCTGACAATGACAACTGTTATCCTAAAAAAAATTGTGATTCTTTTTCAAAAGCTAAATGTTTTCTCCAGCTTTATATATAGTATAAAACAAACAAAGACACAAACCTTTTCAGAGCAGATGAAAGAGGAAACAGATTCTATGAGATACGTAGCTCAAAATAAAGACACCTAAATGCCAACATGGAAGTGACTAGTGCCTAAGCATAGGCATCTAAAGCCGTTTGAGAAACCCCAGGACAAGGGAGATGGGGGCTAGCAGATGTGCCACAGGATCTGTAGGAGACATGACTTCACCAGAGCAGCGAGCAATGTACTCCAGACACATAAAACGACCCATAGTTAACAACTGGGTCATTCCTTGGTTAAACTATATTAATTGAACTTAATTTTGTCATTTTAATCTCTAATGGAATTTCTGCTCATTCAGTTTTATGTTACTGCTGAACTTTGACCCCCTGGTTTTGGTAGGTTCTCTTGGGTATACATCTTGAGAGTCAGGCTAAAAGAAAAAAAAAACAAAAAAACAACAAAAAACACCAGAAGTTTCATTTTATTTATTTCTTGTCATTTTAGAATACAGTTATTTTTATGTACAATGGAAAGGAGGAGAATAATCTTTTCCCTTTGCTTTATCCTCTTCATAGCAGACTTATCAGTAGCTCTATTTAACTGCCTTTGTGCCGGTAATTACAGTGAGTCAGAAACCATTCCCAGCACTGCTGCTCTCATTTGAATTACTGATGCTCTCTCAAGTTTTGAAAAAAAGCAGAAAGGAAAGAAAGGGGATTCACATACCCATGTGAGTTTAGAAAAGTCCTTAGTGGATACAACAAATCACTAGCCTAATCTAGGAAGAAAAGAAAACATGAAAAGACATCTCATACCATTGGGAATCTTTGACAGCACTGTATTGCAAATGGAGAATCTTACAGTAAGAAAAGAATATGGATAAGGAAAAAGAAAGAGCCAGCTGTAGTTATTTTTACTTTCGCAGAAGAATATAACAGGCCCCCTTTATCACACTTAAAGAAGTATAAACCAGAAGGCACAAATTCCTCCATCTACATTGTATGATTTATTAAAGGCCAGATCTTTATTAGTGCGATGGCTGGAGGTGCACAGAGGTTTGGTACTGCCTCATGCTGCTCTCCTCCACACATGCTGCAGAGGGGTAGACTGATTTGTGTTCGCCAGGGAACCAGACGCTCCGCATGAGAAAAGCAAAATATTCTTTCTGCACCCTAACAGAAGCCACTTCTGTGCTCAGGATGCAGCTGCCAGATCTGGCTGGCTGGCTGGCTGTCCTGTCTGCTTACAGCCTGGAGAGCCCTGTGGGGGAGACATCTTCTGCAGCACTACTGCCAGGGTGTCAGCCCCAGCCCGGGGCTCCTGCTGACCTCCATGCACTCTCACAGTTTGGGGCTTGTCTCCCACGTGCCATACACGTGTGGGGATCAAAATTAATGATGGCTGCATGTTGCCTTCAGCATTAGCAGGGAGACCATCTGTGCAGCAAGGGCCAATTGCACACGTATTCATGGTTTTTTATGTATGTCCACTTTGGCTAATGCCCAGTTTTTAAGCTGACCATATACAAGTCAGTTGTGGTCTGGAAGCCGTAGAGTTTTGTCAATGTTGGACTTTCCCAAGTTAACATATAATGTTAGGAGGCAAAGTGGAAGAGGTGAATTGCTTTGTTGCAACGTAACTCCTATGCTAACTGAGCTGTGTACTTTTCCAGCTGAGGCAGGCTTACAGATGACATTCCCAGAGTGTGGGTCTTCTCTGACTGTGTGTGCATCCATGCTTCAATTAATGTCTGTCTCATCCATCGACATAAGTGAAATACAAGCTAAGTCTTCACAAAATGGATTTGAAACAAAAACATTTTTAAGTGTCTTAGCAACAAGACATAACAACTTTTTTTCCAAATATGCTTCTTTTAAAAAAGCCACAAATTTGTAGCCTCACATTTTTTCCAGAGTTATATCAGTGAATTGAATCCAACTTCCCATCTGTTATGGAGATGTCTTTTTTTGTGCTTTAACAGGAAAAAAAAAAAAAAAGTTAAAAAATACAGTCAGAAAATTCAAAAATTATCTTTTTTTCAGGATCAATTTTAATTTTATTTAATATCAGAAACAGAAGAGGCATGCGAATGCTATGATTCCTGATCAATCAACAGCTATAACATGCCAAGCAATCTTTAATGTGCTCTACTTGCGAAGAATCTCATAATTTTCACTGTGAAGCTGTTTAAATTGCAGAAGGCTCCTCTTCTTTTTTTTCAGTGTCCACAGGCCAGATGCTGCCAGGTTAGCACTTCATACCTTGTGAAGTGCTCGGTAGTAGGATGAGTTGTGTCTGGGAGGAGAAGGTGCTTGCAGAACCTTGATGAGGGTCTTAAGCCATTTGAGGAACACTTTTATTCTAGTCTACTAGTAAATGAGGGCACAGATTCCGTAAATAAACGTGTATATATTCACGCTATATATTACCTACCTCTAATATTTTGCCTAAATAAATGAAAATTTCATGCGGATAGATATCTAGCCTGTGCAAAGACTTAAGGACGGACTACATGTAGTTTGTGAGTACGCAGCGTGTATTTATTGGGTAGTAAGTACTTATATGCTCACCTCTCACTGGTGAAGCTCTGCTGGCCCTGCAGCATGCATGGCCATGCAGTCAGGGAAGGGCCATCCCTCATTGCATGGCTGAAGCTTTAGCCTGCTCAGTTGCACTCTCTGCTTATCACATCCACCCGGTTTTACAGCCTTCTTTAGCTTTAGCTTAGGAGATTGCTCATGGACCCCCAGCAGCAGCAGCAGCAATTCTGCAGGAGCAGCACAGAGCCAGGCTCACAGCAGAGCCTCACAGAGCTGGCCCTGGACTTATATTACCCTTGGCATTAAAACGCACTTTAATTTGTTGATTTACACCAGTACCTTCCAGTGTAAGCATGTCTCCTAAGCGTGCACTCAGGGTGGGTTTAAAGATTTCAGTAGATGGAGAGTTTTTATATTAAAATTGTTCTAGTCATGAACTATGATTTTAAAAAATAAATCTTACCATAATTGCACTTCTGATTAATCTAGTGTTAGCTTTACATGAAAAAAAACACAATTCAAGGTTTCAACAAATCAAAAATCCCTTTTTGAGAAGTAGGCATACCTGAAACAGTGGAGGTGGAAAACTTCTTAGAAGAATAATATTTTTAGAACTTGGCATTATACTTATGATTGCTTGGAGAGAAAAAAAGAAGCATTTTGGAGAAAATTATCTTTTCCCCCTCCTGTTTAGATCATCAGATAATTCAAAAACAGAAGAGCACCTCTCTCTGCTTCTCATATTCTCAACTTTAATCTCAGCTATAAAAAGCTAGTCCATTGGTAAAACATCTTCTGTGAAAGAGATATCTAATAGCCTTTGCTGTATATACACCAGATGATTTTCCTTAACAAGTGCTGTTGATAGAGTGATGTTTAATCTTTGATTGTAATATCTAGGATGTACTGAATTGCAATAAAAACACTTTCCAGACACAGTATCTCCCGGGATTATAAAATCTATGGGCAAACCATATGGTTCTGTACAACGGCATTAAATCATGGAATCATGAAACCACAGAATAGTTTGGGTTGGAAGATCATCTAGTTCCAAACCGCCTGCTGTGGGCAGGGACACCTTCCACTAGACCAGGTTGCTCAAAGCCCCATCCAACCTGGCCTTGAACACTGCCAGGAATGGGGCAGCCACAGCTTCTCTGGGCAACCAGTGCCAGTGCCTCACCACCCTCATAGTAAAGAACTCTCTTCCGTATATGTAATTTAAATCTACCCTCTTTCAGTTTAAAATGATTACCCATTGTCCTATCATTACATGTACCTGTAAAAAGTCCCTCTCCAGATTTCTTGTAGGCCGCCTTTAGGTACTGGAAGCTGCTCTAAGGTGTTCCCAGAGCCTTCTCTTCCCCAGGCTGAACAAGCGCAATTCTCTCAGCCTGTCTGCACAGCTCTCTGATCATCTTTGTGGCCTTCCTCTGGACTTGCTCCAGCAGGCCTTTGTCCCTCTTGTGTTGGGAGACCCAGAGCTGAATGCAGGACTCCGGGTGTGTGCTCACGAGAGTGGAGTAGAGGGGGAGAATCACCTCTCTTGACCTTGTCATGCTCCTTTTGATGCAGCCCAGCATACGGTTGGCTTTCTGGGCTGCAAGGGCACATTGCTGGGTCACTTTTAGCTTCTGATCAACCAATACTCCCAAGACTTACTCCTCAGGGCTGTTCTCAATTAAATACTGACTAGTAGTGCCAGGAAAATTTGGCTAATGTTTTAAGTTTGATCTCTTATGTGGGAAAAATCCAGAGGGTTTAATAGCTTTATTTAGTAGCAAGATTTTGTTCCTGCATATCAGGTCAGCAATAAATTCTCACATTACTACTGTTAGAAACAGTAACAGAAACCTGAAGCTGTGCTCTCTAGGAAGGGTCAGTGATTCACTTTCCTTGGTGCTGCACAATGACAGTAGGAAGCACCAGATTTACAAAAAAAATTAGGAAGGATGGTGATCTAAACTAGTACTACACAGTTGCAATTTAATGTACCGGTATTGAGGAAATAATTTAATTATTATTATCAAAGTGGATTCTCACTGAAAGCCAAATTTGAGGGGCAAAATATGTCATTGAAATACCCTGGAAATTCTGCACGAGCTGAAAATGGAGTGGAAGAGTGAAAGGAAGAAAAGGCCAGAGGCAGAAGGTAGAGTGATTTGCACTCTTTCTCATGTGACATTCTTGATCAGGAGTCTAAGTTGTTCATGATTTTAAAAATCCTCTCTCAATCTAGTATTATTTTTAATCCTTATCCCGCAAGACAGATCATGGCCATAAATGTCTGTGGTTCAGTTTTATGTCCTGAAAAAAAGCAGGAAAATCACTACCCTTTACAACATAAAGCTCTAAATAACAGAACCCCAGATTAAAAAAATCTCATTTGTTTTAGGGCCTTTGCTTAGGACATCTTTGTGTTTCTGTAAGACCTAGCTCATTGTTACCACTGAAGAGTAAAATCCAAGTTTCAAACCAGCCATGACCAAAAACTGGAACCCAGGAGAAAGTTAAGCTAAAGCATGGCTCCAGTATGCCTCTGTGTTCCAAACCATGAAACATGCCTTATTTGCACCTCTAGGCAATAGCAAAGTGGGTTACAGAATTCATGGGAAGGCATTAAGCATGTTATAGCCAGGGAAGTTTTAAAATAAACTGGGATTAATCCTGCTTACCAATTAAAAGCTAATCATTTAGCCTAAACTAACATTTAGCTTTCTGCTGTAGCCAAGGGAGAAGGACAGACACCTCTAAAGAGTGATTATGCCACCCTCTACTGAATACCCAGGGTGGGCTGAATCACCTATATAAATGTCTGTAAGACCACAGAATAGAGATCTAGTGTAACGATTAGCTAAATGCACAACTTTATTTTAGGTCAGCTTAAACTAGATGACTTTAATTTCATTGCTGGAGATTAAAATAAGGCATTTTTTCATTGCTAACATAAATTGTCCAGGCAATTGTCAAATTTCATCCATTTCATAACTGGAGTGTGGTATTTCAGGTAGTTCATTCTTTTCTTCCAGGTAGCATTATTTAAGTCTGGCATTTATAGTCTGAGTCAGCAGCTTTTCCTCCAGATGCTGATTCCCCCTAGAGGGAAAAGCAATTTTACAATGTTTCTGGCTACACCAGAGCATTATCAGCCTTCTGTGGGCTTGACATGACATAACATCCCTTCACAATCCTAAATATTATCTTTATATTTTGAAAACATTAAAAAAAAAAGAACATTTGAGCTAGAAAGACTATTGCCTGCCAAGAGTCATGGACTTTGTTAAGGAGGAATAATTAGAACCAAGGTAATGCCAATTACTCCAGGTGTGACTCTTGAACTTACACTTTGCAGTTCTGGAGCTGCAGAGAGCCCAAGAATAGGAGCTTTAAGATGTCAATCCTAAATTATATTATATAGCACCTTGAGGATAAGTTCAGCCCAATTATGAAGCAGCAGATTGTCACATGCTTTTCATTCTCTGCCTTTCCCAGGTTGGATGTAAGAAAGCGGGTGATGTGGCTTTTCTAACTTCCCTATTCTTTTTGAAACTATGTCAGTTTTCTGGAGGCTTGACAAGCTGGCTTCTTTGAAGGAGGTGTTGATAATTTCCATTAGCAGCAGACAGTAGTTTTTCCGCTGGCTTTCACCAGCCAGGGAGAGTACAAATCTGCTTTGTAGGAGACAGCTCACATAATCCTAGGGGCTTCTAGAGTTTCATTGTGTTTGATTGAGTTTCATTATGCTGGGGTAGTGAGGTGGTTAATACCTACCAGACCAACTGAAAGTTTTCTGCCCCTGTGAGTTCCTGTCACATTTAGTTTATTTCTTCTGCAAAGTAAGATGAGAGTTCTTTGCAACAGGCTGGTCTCAGGTTTAATTCAAAAACATTCAGTCTTTGAATGTCAGCTGTAACTGGCCTTCACTGATTACTGGTCCCACTATACTTAAGCAGAAGTGAAAATACAGTTAGATAAAGATGGATAGATAGATAGATAGATAGATAGATAGATAGATAGATAGATAGATAGATTAGATAGATACATTCACACACACAAAACCAGCTTGTACACAGATGTGTTATGCATACAGCTTCCTACACTGCACAGTTCCAAATCTTCTATCACTACACTGCCAAAAATCAGTTTTCTGAAGGAAAAAAACATTTAGCTAGCCTGTTAACTAAGCAGCTAGCCACTGCATGTGCACAAAAAGGAATGAGTGTTCCCAGCAGAAGCTATGGTCACCCAAGGAGCTGAGATCTCCCCATTTTGTGGTGAGTTATATAGTAAGGCAATACCAAGAATGACAAGACCTCTGTGGCCCTGCTTGGGGTCTTGCAGTTTTGTGTGTGACTATCCTTCTAGATAATTTTAGCTGACTATCATTTATCTTTATTGTTGTATCAGTCATTGCATTCTTCTAGTGAGATATAGCACAGGGCACAAGAAAGTAAAACAAATCCACCTTGTGCTCAGGACCAAGAGGCATTTCTCTCTACAGTGTATCAAATCTAAATCTAGCTGCTCTCAGCAACGACTACCCTTCATTGTTACCCCATGGCTTTTCACAGCTTTGGTTGGGATTTTATATAATTGTGTTGTCAATCTGTCATCATTTTCCCTTCTAATTTTGAATTACTTTTTAATCTGACAACATGTCTAAGAGTATATCATGGGCCTTTTTTGCAGTACCAGATGAAAGGCAGATGAATTCTTTTTGTTAGTTACTACCCATATCTCTCTTCCTCCTCAGAATATGTCCCTACAGTCACCTCTGCACTCCAAAAACATTCTTTCTTCATCTTTCTACTGTATTTTTTCTCCAAATCTCATAGGACTCCCTTTTCCATGATCATTTGAAGTCTTGACTTCTTTTTCTTCCTCAGATGGTCTTGCAGATGGGAGCCTCCATCCGCACAGGAGGGAGTCTTCCACTGCTGCCACTAACTGCTCCTCCACGTGCCACCACGGGGCTCAGGCTCCAATGAGGAGCTGCCTTTGCTAGCTGCACATGTTCTTCATAGATTCTTCAGGCTCCATGTAGGTCATCTGACAAATCCCTCTCCACAAGAAATTCCAAATATTTATAGCACACCATCACATATTTTATGCATGCTTACAGAGAAATGGACTCAAGCAAGCTGTTGAAGCGTTGCTCATAGTTTTGTCCTTGCTCTTCTCTCTATGTATATACTATACAAAGAATGGATTAATAATGTATTTATACTGAAAATACTTTTGCATACATAAATAAACTATTAAATGAAAGTACACACACGCACATGCACACATGTATGCCTACACACATGGGGATCCATTCAATAAGACAGGCATTCAGCACAGGACCCATGACAATGTCAGAGGCAAGTGAGACTAGGCTAGATATTTGCCAGGACTAGTAGCTGGTTGTTTCTTGCTACGTGCTATAATGGTGTACAAGTAGCGTAATGGTGAGACAGTAAGTGTTAGCAATCCATCCACCACTGAAATATTCTTGAAAAATCTCTAGAATTTTCAGGTTCATGAAAATTTGTGAACTTTTTTTTTATTATTATTTCGAGACATTTCCTGGAAAACTCCTTATGCATCTAAGAAAAATATAAGTGTTTTCTGAGTTGGTTTTTTTGAGGAAAAACTTAATTAGCAACAGAACAAAAGAAACAGATGCGCAGTCACATCAATGTGCTACAAAAATCTTACCTGTGAAGTTTAACTGTGAAAACTATATACAGCAAATCAAACACAGAATTAGCAATTGTCTGTCATGTCTTCCAAAACAGGAGGGGTGTTAATTACTGAATAGTATATCCAATTTTGTGCTGAATTTTTTCTAGTGTGGGATTCTGAGATTTCCCGAGATGTCTGTATCCTCTCAGAGAGACCGGAATTGTATTTCTGAAGCAAATTTCTTACAGCATTTCTGCATCTTTAAAAGTCATTGACAAAAAATAATATCTCTGAGACATACTGCTGAACTGTAGTCCAGTCCAATTAGTAATTTCCGTGTCTGCGAATGACTGTTCCCTCTACACTCTTTATAAATTGTGTAGCTCAGCCTAGCTTCCAAATGACCTCAGAGCCTTTAAAAAATCTTGGTGACAGAGCTGAACACTGCAGTCATAGAAATATACCTTGGTAAAAGAAAAAGTTTTATTGACCTTTTGAATATTCAGGAATTTGCAACAATGCATGACTTAAATTATGTAAAACTTTACATACAGTTAAAGGTACTTTGAGTCTTCTTATTGGGAGTCTACATCAGAGTTCAAACCAAAACTAGTATGTCAGTGTATTTATTGTCTGCCAGGAACATAACATATGCTTTTGTCAGGTTAGGGGACCAACAGCTAAGGAATTAATTGTTAGAATGGTGAAAGATTATTTATCCATGCTGTGATGGACCTAATTTAAGAGTTTGAACTGTCAGGGAAGGAAACTATGTTAAAAAGTCTCATTTTTATTATTTCAGTGAGTCATTCTGGATTCACACCAAACTTCAGTTTTTCACGTTCTAAGCCTGATATGAAGATCCCATTACAACTGTAACAAAGCATCTCTTATAGTCCATTAAAGCTTGCACTTATTTTTGTGGTCTTCCCTTCAACACATCCTTTAGCATATGTTGTCTCAAACTAACCATTTGTTGAGCATATAACCAGGTGGATTTGTATTTTTAGGCCGGTTGTTGTAGGGAAACGAGGATCTTGAGTGACATTCTGAGTATTTTCTTCAGGTTTGCCTAGCTGAGCAGCTGCCTTTGGCATCACTTCTACAGTTGTCATCCAAGAAGCTCCATGGATTGGGATGAGATTTGGGTCTTACTCTATAACCACCCTTTCCATGCCACATGCTGATTAAGCTTTTTTCAGTTGCAAGCTCCGTGAGTGTCAGTCAGCCTTGGGGCTCTGTCCTGAGCCTTTCAGATCTTTCATTAAATTTAAATCTCCTTGAAGCATTGATTGTGTCATATGGCTTTCATTATCATAAGCACTCTGATGATATTCAGATTTGTGGTTCACATTAACCTTTCCTACTGAGGTCAGTAACAGTATCTCTGAGCATCTAACAGCTGTCTCCCTGTGGATGTCTCATAATTTTTTAACATTAGATACAGGCAGTAGAAGGCTCTGTTAATTGTGTCTGACAGTTTCTATTCTTCTTTTCATTTGCATTTCACGTAATCTGCTCAATACCTTTAGCTGGGAACTTGGGTCTTATTCCTGACAATAATTTGTCATTTACTGCTCTTATTTTTTATTTCACCAAAAAAAAATGTTGTTACTCAACACCTCACAGATTTGCCTGTACTTAATCATTGCATCAATAAAAACATCCATCTGTACACTTGTGGTTTTGTGTTTAGAGTTTGCCTTTACTCAAAACCATATTGGTTGTGTCAACATATGCATACTCTTCTGCTTTTAACATCTCTCCTTATCCTGCTGACATCTCTTGTTATACTAAATCTGCCAGGGCCAGTGGGCTCTGTGACAATGCATATGACCTTGGGCACAGTGCCCCCCTAGTGCACAGGGCATATGTCTTCTGGGCTGGAGCATGTTTGGCCAGCTTGGAGTATGGGCAAAGAAGCCAGTCAGAGACAAACATTTTAGTCATTTAACTAAATTGCCTCTGTAGGCATGAAAGAAGAGCGTATGGTCTGCTCCTTGCTTCTCAGGAGGGGCTTTTGCTCTTGAGCAGGGTATTAAATAAAATAGTGCAGTCATTCTCCAGTGGTCCTTGAAGTGATTAGAGGAATACTGTTTATGTCCAGCCAGCAGCTCCTCTCCTGACAGCAATGGAGCAAGTAAGAAGTTTTAGTTCAAACAGATTAGTAGAGGGAATATGCATGTGGCTTTCCTGTATCAAAGGTTAAAAAAAAATATATAAAGAAGTATTAAGTTTTTTATTTAGTGGCTACTGCGAAGTGACAGAGATGGTTTTAGTTTTCTGTTTGTGCTCACTTTTAAATAGGTGTCAGTTGTCCTGCCAGAGATAAAATGTTGTTCTCATCTGGGCAAAGACCAGTTTGTACTTTTTTTCATTTAAAAAGCAGGACCAACAGAAGTATTACCTTCATCCAATCCCAGGCAGTCCCAGGTACAGCTACAGGTTGGGCAGAGAAGAGATTCAGAGCAGCCCTGCAGAGAAGGACTTGGGGGTGTTTGTTGATGAGAAAATGAACATGAGCCGGCTTCAGTGTGCGCTCACAGCCCAGAAAGCCAACCGTATCCTGGGCTGCATCAAGAGGAGCGTGACCAGCAGGTCAAAGGAGGTGATCCTGCCCCTCTACTCTGCTCTCGTGAGACCTCACTTGGAGTATTGTGTGCAGTTCTGGTGTCCTCAACATAAAAAGGACATGGAACTGTTGGAACAAGTCCAGAGGAGGGCCACGAGGATGATCAGGGGTCTGGAGCACCTCCTGTATGGAGACAGGCTGAGAAAGTTGAGGCTGTTGAGCCTGGAGAAGAGAAGGCTGCATGAAGACCTCATATCAGCCTGGAGAAGAGAAGGCTGCATGGAGACCTCATAGCAGCAGCCTTCCAGTACCTGAAGAGGAGCTATAGGGATGCTGGGGATTACATTAGGGACTGTAATGTTAGGACAAGGGGTAATGGGTTAAAGCTTAAACAGGGGAAGTTTAGATTGCATATAAGGAAGAAGTTCTTTACTGTTAGGGTGGTGAGGCACTGGAATGGGTTGCCCAGGGAAGTTGTGAATGCTCCATCCCTGGCGGTGTTCAAGGCCAGGTTGGATGAGGCCTTGGGTGACATGGTTTAGTGTGAGGTGTCCCTGCCCATGGCAGGGGGGTTGGAACTAGATGATCTTAAGGTCCTTTCCAACCCTAACTATTCTATGATTCTATGATTCTAATACTGTGCTGCTTTGCACCTACTCAGCTCTCTAAGACACAACTCAGTTCTCAACTCAGTGTCATCCCTCTCCAAGCAACTTCCCAACAAGGAATGAGTGAAAACATAAAGTCTGATATGTTCGAAGATCAGTGTGCTTACACAGGCACAAAAACTATCCCTGAGCTGAGCAGGTAGCAGAGTACTGTCTGGGGAATTATGTCAGAAAAGCATGACAAAAATAAGTGCTTGAGCTATTCTCTGAAATCTTAAAGTTGTGTCAGATTTGATAGCATCAGGACTGCCACACTCTCAGGCTCTCTGCTGCCTACTTGCACCAGTAGCTTCCATAGAGGTGACTTGCTGCCTCTTCAGTTCATGGAGAGAGGGTTGTACCCAGCAGTGCTACCATCCAGGAGGCAGGCTATCAGTGAGAAATATCCCCGGGAACATTTGGTTGTGCAGATTTGCTTCTTCCTGCTAAGCAAGTGGACACCTCTGCCAGGCACCCTCACTTGAAGCTTAAGGCAGGTCATTGCTTTCTCAAATAAACTCAGAGGTAATTGCAGCACTGGGGATTTTCATCTTCATATACATCCACTTTCAGTCTAGGACCAGGAGTTATCTGCTTATTTGAAATTGAGATTTGAACCTCTGTGTGTCATCAGAGTGCTCCAGCTCTTATGTTATTCAGAGGCAAATGTCTCCTATTACAACTAGGCATTTGTTATAAGCAGTCATTATCCCATGAAGCAATGTGATAAAAGTGTCTTGCCGAGCAGGCAGTGGTAAGTCTTACTTTTTGTGCTTTCCTCTGCTCAGTGAACATGAAATAATTCTGACATTTAGAATCAAGAAAGATCATAAAAAAATAAGTATTCTACTTTACTCCACAAAGAAATATTTCAGTTTTTATATATTTATAATTATACAACTGAAAATCAAAAGAAGCTAAGACAGGATTCCCTGTTCAGCAAAATATTTTGTGGATGAGGACAGAAGAGAAAATCTGGGGAGAAACCATGATGCATGTTTCTCTTCTATTGTGATATGGTCTTATTTAGCTGGAAATAAGATTGGTTTCTCCAGTTCAAGAATGGAAAATGGCACCATGAATCTTCATCTGAAAAAGACTGTTTCAACATGACCTGTGGCAGATGGAATAAAAGTCATTACAAGCTGAAGGAATGGAATCAGATATATTTTTAACAGTATTATGCTGCAGGAAAAAATAATTTTTAACAAGCCTAATACTTTCTGGGGGAGCAGCACAAAGGTTTGGGAGAACTGTGTGGGAAGTTTGATGGACAGTTAATTGGAGGAACAGGTAATGATAATGGGTTTATTTTCTAGTTTTATAGCATTACTTAAAGTGTTACTAACAGCAATCTGGAGAAAAATAAAAGAACAGAGAAAAACCTACAACACTGACTATGAAATTAGTAACCCCAGAAGAAACTTTCTCTGAATTTAAATGCCTCTTCCTCATGCAGCTAGACCATTTGCAGACATTGTCAATGGCTGTTATAGTTACTTTTTTTCCCTACTTTTTGGGCAGGCTTTACTTTGCTTCCCAGATGTCTTGAAAGAATTTATGTATGTTTGGCAAGTAGAAAGATCATATCAAGACAGAATAAAAACAGCCACAGTGAATGAATCTATGAATACAGATTCTGAGGTAAAAAAGTACAAACAACTCTTCCCATTTATTTTCTTATATTCTGCATATTTCACTGATGAAGTGTTACTAGTACCTGAGTCCTGGACACATCTATTAGCTTGAATCCTGTGAGGACTTTCCCTGCTTAGACTCTGTTTACAAAAAATTTCTAGGGCAATTTCCTCTGTCAAAATATTTAAGTCCTTTTTACTAAACTATAAATAATTTTTGCATTTCTTCTTTTCTAAAGTCATTCCCAGATGGGAATACCCAGTTAGATCAGGAGCAAACAGTTCCTGGGGACTATCTGGAAATAAATGTACGTCCAAATTCTCCCGGGCACAGAGTGGTTTGAAGATATTTGTTGAGAAAGCCCTTAAAATGCAGTTGTAAAATTTCCTAATCTCAGTCCCATTTCTCATTATGGCCAATAAAACTTTTAGGAAAAACTAGTGTATAAGTAAAAGCATATAAATATATAGACCAAAATATGCTATTCCATCCTTCTGTGAAAGAGCTGTCTGTAAAACACGAGTTTATACAGCCTTTACTTCCCATATTAACTATGTACAGGTATCCTACCTGCTCCAAACAGCTAGTGGTTTTGAGCAATCTGATAGAGAAAAAAACCAAATACTCCTTTTGCCATGTTTGTATGGTGTGTCTCAATGCTCACTGCTCATAAATGGGTTCTTGAAGGATTGTAAAGAGTATACCAGCACAAGACCCTTGCAATGAACTGCTGAAGACAGGATAGTATTTTTCATTGCATTTTTACTACCTTCATTATATGGCAATGCATCACTGGCACATGTATAACCTTGAGCATCATAACAAACTTGCTTAGGAGGCAAACTGAAATGAATTCTGGTCATGGGAATATTGATGTAATCTAAAATGCCATCGCCACCATTCTTATTGCAACGATTTTTTCCTAAAAAGAACAATGTATGGCCCAGATCATAGTTCATATCTTTCCACATTTCTTTGCTTCTGATAATATTTTCCTTAGACGTTTTTTACTCTAGCAAAATTTTATAGAGTTATTCTTGACACTTTACTAAGCCTAAGTTCCCCTTTACTAAAGCTAAATTAGAAAAAGAAATCTAAAATTTATGGTCTAAAATGTTACACACATAAAAAATGTGAAGTTAGAAAAATAATAAGCCAACCCTGAAGAGATTTTATTTCTATAAAAATAGGCACATAAGAACATTTAAATTCAAGTTAAACCAGAAGTAGTTAGGGATAGTTTAGCCATTCTCATAAGACTGACAAATCTTACATATGGGAACTATAAATTTAGTAAAGAAATGAAGGACTAACTGAGACCTAATTTGTTTCATTTGACTTGACCATATAAATGAGAACTACATCTTTCCCACCTTGACTACTATAATATTTTTTAAAAAGTTGTTACTCAAAGCTATCTTTGTTTGCTCATGTAAGCAACCTTGTATTGGATATTTTCCTTTTAGCATCTTTTGTCTACACAGGGGCAGATCACAAAAAAAAACCCAAGAATTCCAAAATATGATGTGAAACTGAAAAAAAAAACCAAAACCCCCCAAAAATAGAAAAATAAAAACAAAAGTAAAAAGGAAAAAGAAAAAGAAAGAAAAATAAAAAATAAAAATAAAAATGAAAAGAGAAAGAAAAAGAAAAACAGAAAGAAAAAGACCATGGTTTGTGTGCATTCCAGGATCACTCAGAAAACAATCTGTGATATCAGAACCACAGATGATGTAGGGCCAATATCAGTAAAGACCTAAAACATATAGAAGTTGCATAAGGTGTTGCAAATTTGTTGAATGCTTGATTTTCAGACCATGAACTGAACAGTAGAGTGAAGACCTGGAATCTCTCCTCAGTGCATGAGTCAAGCAAGATACTCCAGCAGAACTTTCCAGAGAAACCCATGCACTGAGGAAGCTGAATATTCTCCTCCAATCTAGCAGAAACAGGAATTTCATTTACACAAGAGGTATTTGTGAGGTGGCTCATTTTGACAAGGTGTCTATATGAGCGTCACCACAGAGGGCACAGCCCCACTGAGAAGCAGAGCCTTGAAGCAGAGGGCTGTCAGAATGTTTCTTAGCCGGCACATTCCTCCAATTGCCATTGCAAAGCGCCTAGGCAGGAGTGGGTGTTTTCTGCACTACATGTGGATCAGACACACATATACAAGGATTGTTTGCTGTGTACTGGCACTTACAAAGCCCAGGTATCCAACTAGAACAGTTCAATCTTTTTTGAACTCTACACTGCCTTGCCTGCTCAATATGTTTTAATATGTTAAAAAATGTTTCATTAACCCTTGCAAACACCAGTCTTTTGCTGTGTTCCCATATACCTTGGAGATGCAATGTCATCTTGGCATTGCTCAGCTTCCCCTTAAAAACACTCTATCCAATCCAAAATATAGCAACTATAAAATGTTTTCATACCTTTCTTTTTGTAGTCATACTAATTTCTGTTAACAATACCTGCTGTACCTCTATTTTCCAGTTGTGTTTAACCAATGGCTTGTGATTAGCAAACTCTAGGGCTTAAGGGGTTCTCTTTGTTTGTTTATTTTTTCCTGATAATTTCCAGATGTTATCCATGGTGATTTGTTCTGTGGTGCACGAATTCCATCTGTTCCTTCCTATATATTGACTCTGCGTTATTTCACATCTGTATCACATTGTGATTCAGAGGGTTTGAATTAGTACCTTTTATTTGCTGTACTGCCTATTTATCATAATTTCTGCATTTGCAGATTGTCTCTTCAACTTGTCTGAATTAATTATTGCAACAAATAATAAATAATTCATGAAAATTTATTAGGCACTTTTCTATACACTTTAGTGTACTTCTAAATTTTTATTTGAAACTCCTTGCAAAAATCTAATCCTGACCTTAACAGATTTCCAAAGATAGTGGGTATTTGAAAGGTGATAATTATTAAAGACACTTAGGGTAACATTAACACATAGATATGACAAACATAGAGCCATATAGAATATGACATAGAATATAAACCTCCCTTTGTTTATTGCAAAATAAGACAAATTAATACTCTATTTACTGCTAGAAAGCCGATCTCTGAAATTTGTGAGTAACACTCGAAAGTACAAGTTCATGAGCAGGACATTTTATTTATCTTCAGTAGATAGCTGTGTTTGCAGGCAAACCCTCTGCTTGGCTTTGACCCAGCAAATTCTTAAAAATATCTCAGTGCAGAAAAGAAGTTAGACTCCAATGGTCAGCCAGCAGTTGCAAGATGTGCTAAAACCAACACCTTGATAAAGTTTATTAATCATGAGAAACACCAGCTGGGAAGAGTTCCTTAGTAATGGATCGCTCTGCAAGGAACTAAATATGTGAGAGAACTTTTGCCTTTGTGCATTATCCTGTTTAGAAGAAAAGTATCTCCACTTGCAGCCAACAGCATTTTAGTTGACATAGCAGTAGGAAACCTTTACAGAGCTTACCAAAACCCAGAGTCAACAGGCATGTTTTTACCTATCTCTGTGCAACTCTTTCAACATATTAATTAATTTAATCCTTGCAATTATTATAGAAGTATTTATGTTACACTTTTCTCATGTTAAATATGACTTTAGGATGGCTGCCTAAACCTGAGAAAATTTCTTCTCAAAAAAGCATTTCTAAACAGATTATTGATCTATTCTTGTCATGTCCCCCACAAGACTGGGCAACAACAAGCTGAGATGCAGGGGGTCAGTTTGGTTATACAGGATAGCAGCCTAGAGAAAGCATTTCTGATGACTGTATTATGTCTGGTATGCTATGAGAAGGTCTATATCATGGAAATTTTCTTGAAATTTTAAAGTTAGCTTTCAAATTTCCCACACAAATCCTTGGATTTGTAAAGAATGTAAAATTTTCCTTTTAAAATTAACTTAGCTGGTTAAACTCAGTCAGAACTACGATCAGTAAAGGATAAGCAAGTACTGACTGGAATTGCATATGTAAGGATGTGAGGTGGTTGACTGGGGCTAAGAGAGAAAGATTGCATTCAAACCTCTAGAATGCTCCCAGGTAATTACCTTTTACCAATTTTAATGCATTTACTTCATGCAATGCCCTTGTTCTCATCAGTAAGACATCAGCTTTGCTACATTAAGTTTTACATACAGGCTAATAGATTTTGTAATACAAAGTGTGAATTGGTAGTAGTGGCTGAAGGAAATCCCGCCTCATGCTGCAGCACAAGTCTTTGTGCAGCTGTTCTGAACTTAAAAAAAAAAAAAACAACACCCAAGCATACCCTAAAGACCTGCCAGAAATTGTATTAAACTGATTAGCTCCCTAATGGGTTTCACAGTCTATCCATTCGAGAAGCTGCACAGGTGAACTTCAGATCCTAATGGGAATACTTGTAGCCAGTTCTGGTGTCAATGACCTCATGCTGTGGAACCACAGGTCCTGCACGTTCCTGAGGGCAGAACTTCTAATTGACATACCCTGGGTTGTTATGTCCCTTTTTGAAAGCTTTAAGTCTTGTTCTCATACTTTCTTTGGCATTCTCACTGCTTTAGGAAATAATATTCAAGAATTAACCTCTTAGATTTTGTGTGTTACCAGTTATTCAGTTCATCAAATCAGACCCTCTTCTTCATTGACCTGGTATTTCCATAAGTGTTGTTAGTGCTTCAGTACTGGTATTTTAATGTATCTCTGAACTGCGTGGTATCAGAATGACATAAGGAATATTACATTTATACTTTTAAAACTTCAGGTTTTTACGTCTCCCCAGTGAATATTAATCTCATGTCCAGAAGGTCATCTAGAAGTTTACCTCTGTTCAGTGCAATCTATTGGTACTAAATATAGTCTTCTCTATTCAAGGGACTTCTCAAATACATTGGTTTGCACACTGCTAATGCAGTAAAGACCAAACATTTGGATTGTATATATGAATGTGATTTCTATGGCCTATGTTAGTAACTTGGATTTACTAGCATATTACTGGTATGGTCATCCAGAATTCATTTTGCTTTCAATAATTTTTAATTTGTATTTAAAGCAATCTACTGAGTTGTTATTGTCTCTGACCATAGTGTATAATCTCTGTTTTGGACACTCACAAATAGTTGAGCTATGTACAGAAAAAAAACCCCAAAAACCAAAACAAAACAACAAAATTACAGAAAAGGAAAGGAGAGGAGAGGGAGAGGAGAGGAGAGGAGAGGAGAGGAGAGGAGAGGAGAGGAGAGGAGAGGAGAGGAGAGGAGAGGAGAGGAGAGGAGAGGAGAGGAGAGGAGAGGAGAGGAGAGGAGAGGAGAGGAGAGGAAGAGGAAAGGAAAGGAAAGGAAAGGAAAGGAAAGGAAAGGAAAGGAAAGGAAAGGAAAGGAAAGGAAAGGAAAGGAAAGGAAAGGAAAGGAAAGGAAAGGAAAGGAAAGGAAAGGAAAGGAAAGGAAAGGAAAGGAAAGGAAAGGAAAGGAAAGGAAAGGAAAGGAGAAAAGAAAAAGAAGAAAAGAAACTGGTGGATGTGTTGTTTAGCCAAAAACTTTGAGGATAAATCCCCAAATATTCACGTAAGTTTTGAGAAGCGTACTTCTTCGTTATTCTTTATTATATTTATTCTATTATTGTTGTTTCATTGTATTCAGCTTCATCATTATGTCTTGTGTTCCCTCACCCTAATAAGGTATAAAACCTCCTTTATCCCTTCTTACCCTTTGCTGTGGAGAGATTTCATCACCGGAAACCCAATACAGCCATTTCTGTCAATTTTCAACAGAAATCCCTTCCTTCCCTCCTTCCTTCCTTCCTTCCTTCCTTCCTTCCTTCCTTCCTTCCTTTCTCCCTCCCTCCCTCCCTCCCTCCCTCCCTGCATTCCTCCCTCCCTCCCTCCCAGCATCCCTCCCTCCCTCCCTCCCTGCATCCCTCCCACCCACCCTCCCTCCCTCCCTCCCTCCCTTCTTTCCTTCCTTCCTTCCTTCCTTCCTTCCTTCCTTCCTTCCTTCCTTCCTTCCTTCCTTCCTTCCTTCCTTCCTTCCTTCCTTCTTCCTTCCTTCCTTCCTTCTTTCTTGTTGCTTTTTTATGTAAACTGTTTAGAAGGGCAACTGAGATTAGGCTGCTCCTTGTATCAGTAGGCATTGCTCCTTTTCTCCTGCCACCCTTGCACTCGGCTAGCACTGTAGTGGGAACTGGAGAGTTCACCATTAGCATCCTGAAAAGTTTTACCTACATCTTCATTTCTATGCATTTGCAAGTGAAAAATAGAGGGATAAAATAAATGCATGGGGTATGGAGTGTGGCTTTACTGATTCAAGTTTTGAAAATCAAACCTTCAGTGACAAGAATGTACAATTTCAGGCTGTAACACAAGTACAAGTGTTTTGCAAAATATAGAGAATTACATAATGGCAATATTTTCAAAAATATGAGTTTAAAACCGAGTTAGAGAATATTTGTATAAGAGGACTGAAATCACATTTTCTGGGGGAAAATCTGAGGTAGTACACAGCAGTCTGACAAACTGGCACACTGTGGCTCTTCCTCCCAGCATCACACAATTTAAGTTGGTTTCTATATCTACATCAGAAGGTCAAACTGTAAGTTTTCAAAACTGGGCTAATACAGGAACATCAAAGAGAGAGAAGGGGATATGACCAAGTACACTGCTACTGGTTTTGTCAGCACTGGGTCATTAGATGCCCATTATTAGATGCCCTTGCTCAGCTGTGAAATGTGCTGCAGGGAGGAATGGTGTAACTGAGCTAAAAGGCCTCTCACCAGTTTCTCTTCAGGGTATGTTCTGCTCCATGAATTCTGCCACAGAGAATGGTCTTGGAGGGGTCTTGCTGTGTCCTGGCATATAGTACAGCCTGCAAGAGCACTTTCTCTTGTTACTGGGTGATCACTGTAGGAAAGTAAATAATAAATGACACTTTGATTTCAGCTGTTGCCTCACCCCAGCAAAGTCCTTGGTCATATTCAAATGCGTCAAAAGGAGATTCTGAACCAAAATTAGGTATTCTGCTTTTCTTAAAAGCTAAAGCTAAAAAGTTTCAGCCAATTGCTAACTTCTTTTACATTTTATTCCCCCAAGCTCACTTTTAGCAAATCACAATCTTATTCTCATATTGATTATGCCCTTGGCACAAACCTCCGTTTCAATTTCACAGTAAATTGTAGCACTGATCTTATTAAACACCACTGAAAGCCCTTACCTTATGCACTGATACACAGCATTAAAACTGTATGTATCTGATATCAACCAGATACATGCTTCATAGGTTGTATGACCATGCCATGGTTAGAAATCACTTGAAGAACTGCTGTTTTGGTAACACTTTTAGTTGAACAGTGTGAGATCTTCCTGACAGCAAAATACTTCACAGTTAAGTTAGGATGAGTCTGGACTAGTGCTAAAATACAGGTGACATTCAGTCTTTTTTACAGTAAAATCCATAGAAATATTATCTGGAATACAGAGGAAAATTAATTAGTGCAGCAATTTAAATTAATTTAGTGTAGCAGTACATGCTGATTTATTTGCTTTCTGGCACCTAGTCACTGTATATTTTAGGTAAGTAAAGACACACTACTCAGTCTAAACTATTCAGCTACCCAAATACCAAAGAGCTGGAATAATAGTTTTGAAATCTATGTCTTACAGGGAGAGGTGGGGATTTGCAGCAAGCTGATTTTTCCTATGTGTTTTGTGTAAAAAAACACTTGAAACAAAGATGAAAAGTTTTCAGCTATTGTTCCTACTTTTAAGGATTCAAAGTATTGTCCAGAGGCAGTCACAAAATTAGCTTGGGTGTCTTTGTTTAAAAAGCCAAAAAATAAATAGCAACACACTTCCCTCTTTCCAGTTTTCAAAAGGTGGAAAAACAGCTCCTATCCTGAAATTGCTTTAAAGGGTAGAACCATTATTTCTTTAAAAAGAGATTCCTACAGCTTGGCAACAGCAGTAACCAGAGGTAGGATTCTGTCTCTAGACCTCTGGGCAGCTTCTGGAGTGAGACCTTCTTACGCAGGACAATTTGCATCTCCCTGCAGAGATTTTCTTAAAATGACTGTAAGAAACTGTAGAGGAACATGACTGGCTGATTCAATCTCTAGGAAGCCTGTATAAGAATATAAAAGCAAAAGGATTTGGCATCAAAATGGGGTTCTGTTAAAATTGCCCAGAAATTGAATGCATTGCCAATACAAGCCCACCAAGTATTTAACTTGTAACAGGTGAGCAATAAAAGCAGAACAGACTGGCATATTATTACATAGAAGTCCTTTTAAGATCGGTGAGTTGAATCCTCTCTGGACTCACATTTGTTCTCATTAAAAGTTAAAGATTTTCCTTTGAACTCAGAAGATCTTATCCAAACCAATACAAAAGGAAGAGTTGATGTGCTGGAATAACAATACACAATACAGATGGCATTTTTCTGATGTCCCCTTTGTTGTTTTCCTGTAAGCTTTTCATATAAGTTCCCCCTCTAATCAATGAAGAGTGGGTGAGGTTTATCTGCAGAAAGGTTTATTCCACACTGAATAAACAGATAAGGCAAGGGTGTCTGGAAGCATCTCTCTGCTCACTATGGAGGGAGTTCAGACAACCAGCTTAAACACAGGGCTTAGCCAGAAATTCAGTTCCAGATTAAGACTCTTGTGTTCCTGTTACAATTAATGGCAATTGACAGATCCATTCAGTTGCCCTGGCTTGGCACCTAGAGCCTTATAAGATGCTGTAGGTAAGATATTTTGGCTGCCTACTGGCTGGCTGTCCATCACAGCCTGGGTCTCTCATAAGGCCTGACCGGTGTTTGCCAAACCTAAGTAGATCTTCCTGACATCTTGAGTCCTCTGAAATGGCCTATTTTTAGCCCAGCCTTATTTAGGCAACTGAATCAAGCCTCTAGTAACCACAGTAGACAAAAGGGGAGATTCAATTACCCAAACTTTGTCAGGTAGTGCCGAAAGAGATGCCCAAGGTCAACCAAGACCTTCGCTGCTTGGGGCTGGCAGATCTTGCCTCCGACATTTTGCAGCAGCAGCTGCAACCATGCAGAATAATTGAAAATGTCTAAAAAGAGAAAACATTTACCATCTCGAAAGGCCTGTTCAGGTAACTGAACTTTCTGCCTCCCTGGATCTAAAAAGCTATTCTGTTGGAAAATTCTAGAGACTGAGTTCAACCTGCTGTAACACCTTACATAGAGAAGGTAGGGTAGACATCTAAATACAGGTGTTTGAATATTTGGTTTGATCTGTAAATTCATTAATTTTAGATGAAGCCCACTGCAGTTGCTTTACATAGATGAAGTTATATATAAACCTTTGCTGATCTGGCAGTGATTGCTATGATTAGAATTTGCAAAGTATGCATGTTTCTACTGCCAATTATGAAAAGAATGCCTCACAAAATATGCACATTATTTAACATTATTATACTTACTAGCACTCTGATAGTTATGGTTTGTCAGCATTTCCCTTTACCTTTTGTGAATCTGACTCTTCTCAGTGAGTTTTACAACACTGGAATAGTTTCTTTTCAAGTAAGTTACACCCTGCTTTGCCTGTCATCTGCCTAAATACATTTTTAACCAAACATTATAAATCAGGGAAAACATTTTTAACCTCAGGCAGGTTAGGTCTTCTAGACACATTGTTGGCATGCTATTATATAACAATTTGGGCTAGAAGCAGAAATTTGGCATAACAATTTTAGTTCTTCTTGAAGTCTGGATTAGCTTGAACAATCCTTTTAGAAGTTGTAATCAAGACTAAGTCAAAACTTTCTTTTCCCACTTAGGTATAAACTATTTGGAGGATAGATTAATTTTTTTCTTTTTTTTTTTTTTTTTTTTTCAGAAGCCAGAGTTATTAGTTTGAAACTCTAAACATTCAAACTGTTATCACTTATTAGAAACAGTTCTGGCAACTTGAGACCATTTTTTTCGTTTCATTTCATTGGGTAATTTCTGGTTCCACTTCTACTTCCTTACTTGATAGTGCCTTACATGTATATAGACGTGCTTGTGTGGTGCTAATCAATTGTTGGTAAACAGGTTAGCATTCTATGAAAAAAGATTATTATCAATGTTGGAATGCGAAAACAAGAAAATTAAATCATGTGAAGTGCTTGTAGGTACAGGGAAAAGGTCAAGAATATGAGTACCAGTCATACGCCACAGCCATAATTATGACTTTGCTTCCAGGGCTATAGAAACAAGCATCTCAGATCTCTTGCTCTTGGATGAATTGAGTTAAGGTCCTGACTATCTTCCCTCATTAGGATGTGTAGCAGATGTGACATGCTAACTTAATTGCTGCAGTGGATGCACAGAAAGATGACATGAAGAAACCTGTTATCTTTTTTCATTTTCATATATAATGTTCTAAATGGACCAAAATAATTTCCTCTAGAAATTGTACTCTGAATGCCACTTTTTTCTTTCCTTTTCTAATTCTTACTGTGTGACTTTGGCAAATGACCAATATGATACAACTTTACATCTGACTAATAAAATGAAACTGACCCAGAAAGGACTTAATATCCACAGCTACATAATATTGTGTCTTTGCTTAGATAGACAAAAAAGCATTCCCATGAAACCCTAAGATATTTGTTTCTGCAGTTGATTCGACAGTGGATGAGAGGAAAAGTCTCAGTGCTTACTGAAGTCCTAAAGGAAGTCCATAATGAGAACTGCTGATCTCCTTGGAAAGGATGTGACTGCAAGTTCTGGGAAATGACTCCCTGTTTGGGGTTTCCAGTGGCTGGGGTCACAGTTCCCCATTGCCAGATGCTCTCTCGTTGTGCTGCCTCTTTGAAGCCCATCACCTCTCAGCATTCCCCTCAGCTGTCTTCTGCATCCAGCTCACTGCAGGAAACTGCCAGCAGCTTGCATTTTAGAGGCACCGGGCTGCTACAGAACAGATAACTCTTTGTGAACTAGACTTTTTTTGTCCTGAAAGGATGATACTCTTAGCAATAAAAATACACTTCCTATCTGCAGAGGTAGTCATGTTCCCTAAATGAGATAAATGATGATTGGCCCATTTACTTAAGCATTGCTTGATTCTTCACTGGTTGGAAGGGACAGAAACTTTGCAGAACCACAATTCTGTCTTCTGAGTAGATTAGTAATTTTGCAGCTGAATCTATCCTTCTCCCCAGTATATGTATTTATTGTCTGTGATATGCAACTGTATCACCTCTTGCTGAAGATCTTGAATAGTTTGTAAGAGTCTAGTTACTTCAGCTTAATGCATGTAGGACTAAACCGCATAATTTTTCAATTACTATATGCCATATTCTTGCATGTATCATTTTTGTCTTCTAGAAAGCTGTTTTCATAATATGGAGGGAAAGCCAAAATCACTACAGTACTGTAGAAATTGCATTCTGCAGCTAGTGAATCTAATGAGAATTACACCTTCTCTATCAAATTTGAAATTCTCATGAAAAGTTCATAGCAAGTATTACCTCTTATATTCTAGGCTACCTTAAAACAGCTTTTACTTTCTTTCTGACTCCTGGGGAATTTTCATAAGCACTCTTGGCTGAATCCTATGTTCCTTATTCTGAGATTTAGTCTGGGTCTTACTGAAATTACCAGGAATGTTTCAATGAGTAAGGCAGGAAACATTTTATGCTATCCCCACAAACTATGCGATAGGGAAATTTGTCAGCCAGGCTTTCCAGGAATGATTGCATTGATTTATCTTCAGCATGGTATGTCTCAACAAGATTTCTTCAAACACTTCATTCTTAAAGCTATTTCCCTTTAAGATTCTCCTGACATCTGCAGCTTTTATAGCTTGAAGTGCTGGAAGGTTGCTCCTCAGATGGTCATTACTTCACAAACAGTTGTGGTTTTGACAGTCATGGGCTATGCACTGCAAAATCCCAAATCTCTGCATCACAGACTGGAATTCTTCTTTTAGAGAATAATTCTCCTGACTTTCTCCAATGCTTTCTTGTTTTATTTCGCTTAGTTTCTTGTTATACATTCTGGAGCCAAAAAGGGGCTCTTTATCCCTTCCCATGAGCTCCCTTCATGTCAAGCTTGTGAATGTGTTCTCTCCTCTGCCTGTCCTCTCAAAATCTTCTCTACCATGCAGCTGGCTACATTACAAGTGGAGGATAAAGAATAACAATAACCCCTAGGGCCCTTGACTCAAGGGTAAATCTGGCATGGCAGCAATAGTTCCTGCTTGTCCAGGAGAGCTGCAATGGGACAGATAAGGCATGTGGACTGTGGTGAGAGCCTCCATGGGAGGCAGGAGGCTTCACAAAAGTGGAGCTCTGAGCACCAAGAGGGAAGTGCCTGGGATATGTTCCATGCAGACTAACCAGCAAACAAGGAGGTATCCTGATTCCACTGAAAGTACAGCATTTTTTTCCATTACAGACCTAATTGCTTGAAATTATTCCCATTTAATCTGGAGCCTCCTCCATTAAGACCACGGTGACATTCATCCTGAGCTGTGAAGGGAAAACTTTTGAAAGCTGAGGCTTGGCAGCTTTGTCTGGAAAAGCTTTGCTGCTGCCATAATGCCCTGGGAGGATGACAAAGAAAATTTAGGCTGCTAAAAATTAAAAGGATGAATAGTGTAAACAAGCTGATTAAATCCTGTAAGCTCTCCAACTTCATGGCTCTAGGGTGGCTTATGTTCTGTTAAAATGGATGGATTGTGCAAGCTGGGAGAAGGAAATCAGAGTTGGCTAACAGAAAAAAAAACTAGCCAAGCAGTGTATGGTAAAGGAAGACACAAACAGCTAAAGAGAAATTGCTGTTTTATTTTATCCATTTGGTCTACCCTTGTTGTGATCTGCCTCATTATTTCACGGGGTAGAATATAAGTGCCTACAGACAAGGCTTTACAGAATGCAGGTAATTTTTCCTACCTAGTTATCTGATCCTGTTTAAAGCAGGTTTGAAAGACACCATGCCCAGAGCACTTTCCAGGGCAGTTGTGTCCATCCACAACTAAAATACATTAAGATATAATACAACAAAATTCCTATTCTGTCCTATTTCAAAATTCCTGAGATACAAAGTGTCCTTAAATTAAAAGAGTATGAAAGATAAAACTTATTGACAGCCATTCCTTTATAGCACAGACTTATTTTCACACAGATTAATGGGTATGACTGAACATAATAAGGTAGGACAGAGAGATTAAATATAAACTATTAAACATGCTGCAGGTTGTCATTTTTATGTGTGTGAATTTAGAAGAGGCATGGGACATTTTGTGTCTCTGTCGTTTGCCAAAAGTTTTGTCAGGTTGGGAAGCTTTATCTTTCTGGGATGTCCACAAAGTACCTAGACAATTCCAATCCCGTGAAGTTTTTGCCCACTTTGTCTGCAGCTGGGCACATAGATGCATCTGAGCTGTCTTTGGCGTTACCATTAACATGCTTGATAACTCTTGTGGAGGGTAATATAAGAAAAACTCATGGTCTCAGTTTCCCCTGGGATGCCTGAGGTTCAGAGTTGCTCTCCACTGCAGGAGAACGTGTGAGCCAGTAAGGGTGTGGATGGGCAGCTGGCACTGCTGTCTCAAGTAAGAAGTGCGGGTGACGGGATGTCATATTCTGAGCATGCCAAGATGAAATACATGTACCCATGGTAGTGGAATAAGACACAGAAAAATTCCCTTTTCCTCAGGAAATTGTGGGGAAAACCATAACTGAAAGAAGTCTGTGCAAGTCTTCAGCTGGTAATGTCATTAGCAGAGGAAGAGGTCAGATAGAGTAGAAATGTACTGACAGATCTACACCTATCCAGTCAACACACTTGTAGAGAGACACACCAGTGCTGGAGAACTGCACATTTTGCTGTGAAAAAGGATGATGAAGTTACCACTCTGGAGGTCTTGGATCAAAGCAGAAGAGGAATGTGATGAACCAAAATGTTGCCTGAAATTTTCAGTCTTGTTTCTTCTCTCTCATATCATTGATACAGCTAGTGTCCCATGCAAGGAATTCCAGCCAGGCAGGAAACAGTTGAGAAGGGTTGAAAAACTCCAGTAAGAATCAAAGCAATAGAGGGACTTCAATGAGTTCAGTCCCCTGCCATTTCTGACAGTCACATCATGTAACCCCATAGGTTTATAATTGATCAAGCTCAATTTTACAGCTAATTAGATTTTTTTTCCTTAATGCCTCGAAGTAGAAAGCTATTCCAGATCTTCACTGTAATAATGTGTAGAAGTCTTCTAATTATCAGAGTAAGCTTCTTTATGGCCAGGTTATATTACTTCCTTAACCTAAATAACACTTTCTTCACCATGGGATTTCCTTTGTTAATATATTCATGGAGACTAACCATAGCCCCTTTCAGGCATTAATGGGCACCTAAACAAACCAAGTTGGTTGTTTTCTTATTATTTACACATGATATCCTTAACAAGTGGAAGTGGGAGAGGGAGAGATGGGAATCTGGGGACACAATCTGCATTAAACTTGATATGAGTCAGAGGGTTATACTTCTGCTCATCACTCAAAAAGGAAGCATCTCTGGGATTCCTCCCTTTCTAAACCTGTAGAAGAGTTAAATAGCACAGACAAAACTCCAATTGACTGAATTACACTGGATGCCTAAATATTGCTGTTCATATAAATTAAAAATGACCTAGCTAATGTTGCCATCATTGTAAACTCATGGGAATGAGTTTTCATACATGTAATGTACTTTCTCTCATTGCTTTCTTATTTTGGTTTATTTGCTCTTCATTTGTGTGTAATAATAGAGGGAAGAGAAATCTGAACTGCTTTTTCTGTTCAGTGGTTAAAGTGTATAATTTCAAGCACATAAGAGATGGTATCATATTATTAATATGTGCTTTATAAACTCTTCGAAAACTAACATAAGTGCCACTTAGTTTAGACATTGTTTACACAGAGACAACCTTTGACATAACAAAATACAGTGAATGGAATCTGAAATGAAATAAAATTAAATTAGAAGTACAATATGAGATTGCAATAGTCAGAATAGGTGAACTTTGGGACAGGTTATTTAGAATAATGAAAGTTTCTACAGCAGCAGCTATTTTAAAATCAAGACAGCATGCTTTTCTACATGCATTGTTTTACAAAAGAAATTAATTCAGTGAAGTATTTAGGTTATACTAAGTATTCATAGTAATCTGGTCTGTCGATAAAAACAATTTGTTCAAAAAAGGATTATTCAAAGAGGTGTGAAAAATGAGGTAACTCTGCTGAAGTGAAGCTGGCAGCTATCTACTCTAATAAGAAGTTGGAATGGCAACGAACAAAAAAGCTTATACACAAATAGAAAATAGTGATGCTTCATTTTAATGACTGATTCCTATCATGATTAGCAGTTTCTCCAGAATAATTAATGCAACAGTTAAGGTATTCAGTGTTATGGGTAGCTGGGGAAACCAAAAAGACTTGCAAGGACAGCTCCAATTTATGCTTAAAGGAGCAACTCCTGGAATTGAAAATCCTTGTGAAACCTCTCTATAGGTGTCAAGGACACTGGGAGAAGCTGACTGTAAGCTTTCCACTACACAAATTTTGAACAAAATGCCAATGATGTGACAGGTTTATATTGAGTATAAACGTGCCCCAGTACACCAGACCTGCTCTTTCATGTTCAGCATGAACAAAGTATTGCCATATTGTAAGCAAGAAATTCCAAGAAAATATATGGTGATATTAAGCAGATGCTGATCTTCAGTCACCAAAACACACAGTTGTAGAAATGCTGCTTAGAGAAAGCCTCTAGAGTCATCTAGCCCAAAAAGCTGAGCTGCTGCCAGTCCTCAGCCTTAGCATTGTCTTGACACATCTTGAAATCCTCTTGAGAAGGAGATCCCACAATACCTTTGGGCACCTGTTCCAGCACTGCACTGCCCTTCTGCACTTTTCATACATCCTGACTTCCAGAGTTTCCTAACACCCAAACTGAACTCCTACTCTGTGGGCATTGCTCTCTGCTTTACTATAAATTGAGAGGGCGTGGGTCTACCATCTTTGTAGCAATCTTTCCTTAGCAGGATTACCCCTTTGTCGAGTTTTGACTTGGTTTACTTTTCACTTACACTCGTATAACTTTTTCTATCTCTTTATTGCCTCACATTCATTAATTATATTTCTTGGCACCCCTATATTTCAAATTCTATGGCCATTTTAGTACTCTTTAATGGGGAAAAGCATAGCATTTCCCCTTACCTTGTGATGTTTCTAATATGTAATTCTCGGTTCTACTTGACTTGTGAAGCATTTGAGGGACCATCTCAAAGTTCACTGAAATCTTCTGGGAAAGGTCTCAAAAAGAGTAATCTGATTTCAGCTTCAGGTAAGTAATTCTGACTTTCTTGAATGTATTGACCATACCAGAAGTAAAAGTGGAATAAGACTGAAGACAACAAGGTTCCCCTCATATAGCATGAGGCTTAGCAACGTGAAACTAATGCAAGAGTAGTGATTTCACCCCTCTGTCCAAGTAGATGTCAATCCAGGACTTCCTTATTTCTCAAACAATAACAGGTTAAAGGGGGCAAAATATAAGGAATTTTCTTTTTAATGCAACGGCGATGGAGTTTTTGACAATAAGTATTAACTACTTTCATGTTTCTGCAAGATGGGGAGAGAAGAGCATAAGACAAATTTTCACTAAGTGCTACCCCATATGCAAGGTACATTCTTTTGAAGTATCAATGCTCTTTTAGAGCATCTGTTCTTCAAAGGAAAAAACGACAACTGGTTTGAATAGGAAGCCTTAAGCCCTAAGCATAATAGATGAAGAATGTGAATATTTGATGTAACCAGAAGTCTTTGATGTATTTATAAAATCTTGCAACTCATCTTGTATTTTCAGCCAGTTAATATATGGATTAAAACAATTAGTTATAACTAACACATTTTACAATGTTTTAAAACTGTTCTTCTGGGTCTTCCCTTTTCTTCCTTCACTGCTGACATGCTTGTTAATTTTGGAAGCCATATCACTGGTCTCTATAGTCAAAGGCAGATGTGTTAATACAGAAATGCTTAATGACCCAAATAAACCTTCCTTAGTACAAATAGAAATTCAAAGCAGAGTGTGTGTTGGATGAGGGAAACCAGGCTGCTGCTATGCGGCTGGTTTCACTTATTTATAGAGTTGACAGTTCCCTTGCTTAGCAGAGCAAGAGCCAAACTCTACTTTCATTTCATGACACAATATTATAATCCACACTAGCTCCACTGAGGTCAGCAAATTTATTCTAAATTCATCTCTTGGGGAGCACTGTTTGGCCTTCACTAGGACAGGATTTCATTTGCCACCTTGGAAGATAAATGTGTTGGAAACATTTAAGAAAAATCTAAACTGAAATTCTGTAGAGGTAGCATTGATATCAAAATCATCTTATTCCTTTTCAGTGACTGTCTTCTGTGAAATAAAAAAACCTCTTCCTCTGGGTCTGGGGAATTTTTTCTGACCAGCACTCTCCACTGCTGCTGTCCTGCAATCTGAGAATAATAGCATCCCCCTGAAGCCCTACTTTAATAGCTCCAGACCTGTCTGGTGCTTCCAGTTCATAGAAAAGATGTTGCCCTCAGAAAATATCAAAAGCTCTTTTGGCTTTGTGGCCACTCGTGACTTTATTTTTCACAATAAAATAAACAGTTTTCAAATCAGCAAAGTGTAATTTCATGTGCTGAGGGAGCTTTCACATCTCGTCTGCTATAATGAACGTGTCCCAGGGCTATGGTATCTATCTACCTTTTCAAACTGCCTGCTTAATTTCCCCTGCAGCAGCCCAGCACCTGCTGCTCATTTCACCACAGGGACTTATCATGAATTTTTCTAATAATATTCATGCATCTGTCCTGTACACTTTCTTATGTGAACATCTCTATTACTTTCCTTCAGTCAACCTACCTATGTTTCTATGATCTTCCTTTTATGAAGAACTAGAGACTTCGTGGTATGGGGCTTTATCACACAAGTGCCACCTGGTCTTCAAAGCTGTCCGCATGCCTGAATGGCAGATGTGATATACCAAACACCATAAATAGGACAGAAAGCTTTTTGGTCTTCAGTTCATGTATTTTATACTTTTAAAGATTTTCCTTGTAAAACCATGTTTTTAGGGAATTTAGGGAATAATGTCAACAAAATGCTCTTTCTGCTTCGTATCTCTTCTGCCTTATTGGCCTCCCATCACTTCTTTTTTTTTTGCAGGTCAGTGCAACTTCTCCAGCTGAATTATTGTCAGTCATTACTGTAGGTACTAAGTAATGCTTCTGCTCATTGCTTGATTTATTGCTTTGTTAGAACTCCACCAGTAATGTCACCATGTTTTTTTCTCAGCAATGCACTGGACAATATGGGGGCAGGATTCAGCCTGAGATTACGACATGTGAAGTGAGGTGCCTGTGTTTGAGTTACAGGAGAAAATCAGTTTCTAAACTCAACCTGAAGGTAGGTGCCTAATGTCAACTGAGACATGCCAGGACATCCAGCATACCCATAAAGAACTGGCAGGCATGGCACTGACGTCCTATGTCTGGAGATCAGGTCCAAGCAGAAGGCCTTATAAGCATCTAAAATGATGCCTAAATGTCTACCATCAGGCAACTGCAAGCCTGTTGCTAATACCACCTTTTTTTACATGTCCAAATCTTGAACTGAATCGTGTCTTGTGTTATACAAGAGGGGTTAATCCAGCATGCTTATTCAGGCAAGAACTCCTCTGCTGGTGAATGGCCTTTTTCCTGAACCAGGCCAGTTGGGTTGAGTTTCTAAGTATGTGTATGATAACTTTTAATTACGTACTTGAAATATTCCATTTTGTTTTGAATAGCCTCTGTTATAGCCACTTTTGGTTTGGCAATTTTCTTTTTATGAAATCTGCTAAATTTGAAAGTTTTTCTTTTCCATTCTTACACAGTATCCTTCAATTTTTGCTTCCTAAGTCTAGCATATAGGTTTCTCATTATTTCTTTTTTAATTGCTCCTATATACATCACAGGATACATCTGCACTCTTGTTGAATAGCTGTCATGAACAACAGATTTCGCTCAGCACTTTTTTCATTTTCATATATTTTCTGTGGAAATTTTGCAGCATTATGGGGCAGATCTGGCTGTGATCATAGAACTAGCACAACTCATAACCAGTGTGAGAATGGCAGTTTCCAAGATTTGAGTAGTGCATGGTGATCCAGCTGATGCTTTTCAGACCTGCCCTGGACCATATTCTTACTGCAGCTGGCCTGTTGCTTTTAAGCCACATTAGAAAAGAGGTTACTCTGGAACAGTCTCATTCAGACTGTTCAGATCCACCATCCTCTGCCTCCTCAGCAAGAACAGAAGTGTTGTGGATTGTCATAGGAGCTCCTGCTCTGGAGTCTCTGCCTGACTTCAAGGCACTTGGGGCTAATCAGCTACACTGAGCGATAAGGTCCTAATACTTCAGATTGTCTCTGGGAAAGTTTTGTTACTTTTGACCTGACAAAGATGAATTAATCATAGCCTTTGACTTCTGATTTTTGACCATGAATCCTCTCTCCTGGATTAAGGAAAAAAAAATAAAAATCCCAGATGCTTGGTTTTAATAAAAGTGACTTATCTTGGATTTTTTTATGAATGTGACTTTCCCAGTTTTGCAAACTCCTCAAATCTTCTGCTGGTGTCCTAGGTACATGCATCATGTGGATGAGTAGAAGATGACAGGAAGAAAAACCACAGTGCTTCACCAAAGCTGCATTATATTTCATCTCCTACAGATGCATAATGCCTTGAAAGAATGAGTAATGCAGTGAACTGAAAGGAAAAGCTACGCAGTGGAACTGAGTGAATTAATGAGAAATAGACAAATACCAACATAAAGAAGAGGACTCAAAAGAGAATAAGGCACAGAATCAAGAGAAGACAGTTCAGTGAATCCCATCTTCAACATTTAAACATAATCTTTTCCCCCTCTAAATAAAAATAAAAAGCTAGAAAGCAAAATTCTGGAGGCCTCCTTTAAGAAGCTTAAAAAAAGAAATTAATCAAACAGCAGGAAATACAAAAGTTCAAATGAGAAGTAAAGGCTTGGAAAAGACTTCCTGGATCACTGAGTCTGATCCTCTGCCGTTTCAGATGATCCTTCTGGTAAACTGAGCAACCACCCTTAAATTAGCTGAGCTTTTAATCCATTCACTCCTAAAGGGAGGCCACTGCAGAACTGATGATTTCCTACCTTTATTTGTCCAGATTAGAGCAAACCAATGAATTCTTTTGTCAGCATTATTAATTGACTTCAATATCCTCTTATATTCACCCCATATGAATTACTAATGCATGCAAACTTTTTCTAAAAGCAAGTAGTTTTAAATTGTTCCTTTATGAATACTTTATGATCATAAAAATTAAGTAGTAAGCATTTTCTTGCATGTAATACATGTGCCAAAGATTAAGATTATGACGATGTTATAATAAGATTTTAGAAGAATGTTTAATAAGACTCCTGATGAAGAAATCATGCCATAACCTGCAAAAGGAAGAGATAGAAGCAAACGATGCATATTTTTGGAAACTGAAGAGCATGGATGATGCAGGATAAGATGGGTGACAGTTTTCAGCACCCATTTTAGCTTAAATTTCCCCTGTGGCCTTGGGATGTCATTTTGTCAACCTGTGCTGTGCTGTCCCCATATTCTAATATAGGGATAGCAACATGTCACAGAGTCACCATGAGAGCAAAGGGTTTCACATCCTGTGTTCGTCATATTTTAAATAGACTGGCAACAGGTGTTCATAGTGAAAGAACTGCAGCCTTAATTCTTATATGAGACAGACATATGTTTCATATACATTACATAAAGTGTAGGTCATATTTCATATAACAACATTGAAGACTGCAGTATATTAAAGCTTCTTTCATATAATGAGTTACTCTATGATCTCATATAAATTCAATCTGTGAAACCTTTTCAATGACTATAGTGTTTGTAGAAGTACTTGTACCATATGAACTGCAGTTCATACTACCCAGCAAAGAGCATGTAGCATCCTATTCACATCATGGCACATAAACATATTAATAAACGGAAAATTCTTGTAGTGGGAACCTAGAATTAATTTAATACTGGTTGTGAGAGCCTGAAATGTTAAATAACCCAGAATACTTATATCATTTGCAAATTAGAGTGGGCTGCTTGCTCAGTCCTGCAAAATGCATTTAGCCGAATAAACGTGTGAGTGGAAAAGAGGAAAACCTTTCATTTCCCTTAATTAAGGGAAAGTAAAAGAATTTAATTATGGCAATCAATCACAGAAAATTTTAAATAAAAATAAGATGATCCAGGGCAAAATTTTCCTGTGTTCATGCAAAGGAACACTTGACTTGGCCAGGAGTTTCACAGATGGCATCAGTTGCTTTTGGTGTTCGCACCTTTCACAGTCAATAAAGAGAAGCAGATCTGGGCATGACTCACAGCGCTTTAGATGCCAGCTTTAGAGCGGAAAGAGTCCTGCCTAATTCTGATCACTGGCTATGAGGTGAGATTAGACATTCAGATAAGAGGTAGATGTACACTGTGGTATGTTGCCAACATTTACAGCAGGATTCAGCTGCCTGAAGGTAGACATGCAGTGTTGTTTTGGGCACTGTTGGGTGTCTCACCTACGTCCTGCTACTCCAGCCAGATGCAGGTTTCCTAGGGGACCTGTGTCACGCCTGCTGTTGCCATGCATGTACCTTGGATAAACAGTGTCATCTAACACAGAACTGTGTGCTTGTATTTAGGCAATTAAATGGACGTAAAAGGTCCATGGCTTTACCGTCCAAGGGGCATATAAAATGTGAACAAAAAGCATAGGAGAAATTTTGGGGGGAAGGGAAGGAGAAGGGAGAAAATGAACAACTTCAAAAGTACCATATGCACTAAGCATTTGCAAAAGGATTTCCTGGATACTTAAAAGCTGCAGCGATTTAACATGTCCTACATCTGGAAGTCCAAATCTATATGCTGATTAACCTAGACTACAGTTTTAGCTCTTTAAATGAAAAAGAAGGTGTTTATCAAAAAAAGTGGGAAAATTCTTACAGCCTAATTGTAAACTTTGTCCACTCAAAGAAAGAATAAGCTATTTTTAATGTTTTACAGAAAAAGGAAGGCAAATCTAGAATACGTTAAACTGAAGCACATGGCAATATTATGCTTTGCCTAAAGGAGTAATTATTACAGAAAACAAATTGTTATGACTGCATTTTCCTACACTGGACATGAAAGTTCTTCTCTTATTGAACGGGTATGATATGGTTACGTTTGAAATTGTCTTTGTATGGGAAAAAAACTCTTTGTGTATGTTTAAATCTGTATACCATGTAGATGAATTTTTGGAGAGGTTGATTTTTGCAGGAAGAGGGAAGTTGCTTATTAAGCTGCATAATGAAAATACTAGCACATGCACCTAGTGAAAAAAGATAAAGGCTATTTTCATACAACTTTCCTACTAGAGACTTAGGCATTGGTGGGTGAAGCAAAAAAATTAAAGGAATTTTCTTATCAAAGTCTTTCAACTGTTGCTTCTCTATTATCGTGGTTTCACCCCAGCAGGTAACTAAGTACCACACAGCCACTCACCCCCATCTTCCCCTATGGGAAAGGGAAGAGAACTGAACAAAATGTAAAACCCATGGGCTGAGGTAAGAACAGTTTAATAAGTAAAATAAAGTATAATACGACACTACTATTAATAGTAATATAATGAAAAGCAAAATAACAAAACTCTCCCCCAGTTTATATACTGGGCATGTCGTGCTGTGATATGGAATACCCCTTTGGCTAGTTTGGGTCAGGTGTCCTGTCTCTGTTTCCTCCCAGCTTCTTGTGCCCCTCCTCACTGGCAGGGCATGAGAGACTTAGAAGTCCTTGATCAGGGTAAGCCCTACTCAGCAACAACTAAAACAGTTATCAGCATTGTCCTCAGACCAAAGCCAAAACACAGCACTTCACCAGCTACTAGGAAGAAAATTAACTCTATCCTAGCCAAAACTAGGATATCCATTTAGCTACACGGGCATAGAGTACTAAAAGCACTGATCTTCTGTGGTAATGAAACTTGTCCCAGTGGCTTTGCACAGTTTACCTTCAGGCAGCCGAATAACCTTCAGAAGTCACCTGGCTCTCTCCGGTGATTAAACAAGGATGTATGTTTCAACGTGAAGTACTCTGAATCATGTGTAAGGTAGACATCTAAAACCATCTTCTCACAATTGTCCTGAAGCTTTATATACTTTCTTTCCATTTTGTCCTACCCTGGGTTCATGGTCGACAATTGTTTTTTCCTTCATTGATTTCTCAGTCTGTTTGTCGTCAAATTTGATTCTGGTTTCTACAACATCCTGTGGCAATAAGTTTAACTTTTCTTATTAAGTACTGTGTGAAGTAAATAACTGTTTTGACCTGGGCAAAATCAAGGTGTGTTAAAACTTGACTACGGCCCTCCTTATGCTCCTCCTTGCATTCAAGACTTAAAAAAAATAAATGTCATAATTTTTATGCTGCTTCTTGAGAACTCTTAAAGTGAGTAGTTAAAAGCATGGTGATTTTTTTCTAGAATTTCTAAGAATTGGACAATATTGGAACCTCACAAGGCTGAAGTAACCTATTTTTAACTGTCTACAGCCAAACTGCGTGAAACATAAGCCCTTTGAGTTGCAGAGAGTCTTCTTATTACAAGGGTATACAGTGCCTACCACAGGGGAGACATAACTCCTGGCTCTTCCTCTGGCTTTTTTATTCTCCCTGAGCAAATATGTTCTTGTCAGCTCTGCATCTATGGTTTGGCTGGGTGCGATAGGATAGCTTCTGCATTTTTTCATTGGTTGGCCATTTGTGTTGGAATTAGCATTTGTCTAGTCATCTGAGACAGTGTCAACATCTGGAAAATGTTAGTACATTGGGGACATTGAGTTTGTACTTTTCTTCATAGCATTGCCCGCATGCCTTAATATTAACTATTTTAGTTGCATTTTTAATATTAATTTACTGAATGTGGAGTAGATTGATAATGATTCTATTTTATGATTTTAGATATCCATATGTACAATAATATTTTAAAGAACATGCTTTCCAGGAGTTTATTTCACCTACTGTTCCAATTATGGCTATGAAATAATTCTCCAAATGAATAGTTATAAACATTGTGGGTGTTTGGCAGGAAGTTTTTTGTGGCTGACTACAAGAATCAGGAAAGCTGCAATACTTTACTCAAAAAACATGTTCAGACCTAAGATGTCTACTTGACAGAGAAGGTTTTCTGGATTGGACGTCTCTGATGCACCTCATGAACATTTTCTACAAAGGTCCTAGGTGGAATTTTACACCATTGAGTATTTCATGTTTTTACAGGTTGATTTAATAATTTCTGCACAAATACTGTTTAATCTGTTTTAATGGGTACTGGCCCCAGTTTTTTAGCTTTTTTTTAAAGGGAATTCAAATATTAATTGTTAAGATACTTTTATCATAGATAATCCTTCATGCTTAGAGCATTAAAAAGCTATTGGCAAGTTTTATGTTTGTATAGTACATCATATCATATAAGTCAGTTACCATCTTTATGCTGTAGTTTTCTCACCTATCAGACTAGGGACAATAATCCCTACTGATCTCATTACATGATATGATGTACAGGTCTCTAAATACATAAAATATAATGTGTGATTGTCAGTCATTACTATTAAAAATGCACTGTTCTGAAGTAGATCACTTTTCAGATTATATCTTTTCAGAATGTGATTTTATTGATATTAAATATATACTTCTCTGCCTCTGAACTTAACTGCTTATAGCACTGAATTGTTATTGAAGAGAACTAAATTGTCTTAAACTATGAGGAACTTTGGTTTTGAAAGTGAACAAGTGAATTTAATTAGTGACCTGACATAGAAAAATAAAGGAGGCTGCAAATACTCTGGTGCATTACCCCGTTCAAATTGTTTAAAACCTCATTTTCTGCTATCTTCAGAGAAATGCACCTAAGTCTTTCATAAAAGGCTCTGTATGCTCAGGGTAAACACTCTCACCACATGCTAAAGATCCTTTGTCTTAAGAAAACAGTACATTTTTTAAATCAAGCAGCTGAATAATAAAAGAAAGAGTGCAAGAGTCCATAAACCCTTTTCTTTTTTCAGGGTTTTTTTTTCCAGTTTCCCATTCTAGCTCCAAGCCTTAAACAACAGAGTTTCAGTTGTTTGTAAGTGCCTGTGATTCATAACACTTGTTTTTAATCAAGAGAATTTCTTCTTTGATTAGGTTTTTTGAATACAGTGTGAGTGTAGGCATGTAGCACTTCTAAACTTCCTCCGGGAGCTGTCCCACCATGCTGCCTGGCTGGAGGGATCCCTGTTAAGTTCACATACAGCAGTGTATTGCCATCACAGGAAAGGAACTTGCTTATGACCTGCTGAGTGGAAATCTCTCTGCTTCTCCTTCCATCCAATGAGCCAAACCAAAACAAACTTTTGGATGTGCTGCTTACAAAAAAAGTTTCTTCCACTGAGCTTGATCCAGACAGTAAGCTCAGAGAGTCTTTACAAGCACTTCTTCCTTTTCTAACGCTATCACCTGCCTGACACTGAAGCGATCCTCAGGACCAGTGCCATCTCAAACCTGTACAGCTTTGGGTCTTTCCAGGTTGTGGGTCATGTCAGTGGATTATGGTGGATTTTAGGGCATATTGGAAAAGGAAGAGGACAAAATACCTCTTCCTACGGTTTCACGGGAAAAAAAAAAAAAAAGAAAGTAGATAACAAAGTAAGAGGAAGACCAAATACCTTAAAGAAGCTAAATTTTGAAGAAACAAAAAGAAAGGAATGGTTCAATGATGTGAAAAAGAAGCTTCTGGAGTCTGATTTTCATCAGAGCTTTAGTAAAAGGTGAGATCTTGGGCCAAATGAATAGATGCCAATCTCAGGTGAAGAAGTAACATAAGGCTGCAGCACAGAGTGGGCATTCAATAATCCATTTGCAATCAGATGACCATTTAGGAGGATAGAGAGAAGGTGATACTGAGTATGTCTCTCCTGTCTGCTGAAGGCATTTGTGCAGGTAAGAAATAAATAAGCAAATGTGCACACTGAATACTGGAGAAATACCTTGTGTGATTTAAGAGAACCTATCTGTCTAAGTAGGCATGACGAGTTTGCATTGGGCAGGGTCTCCACAGCTCATTGGGATGGCCTGTCTGCATGTTATTTGTAAGGTAGTCTCATGGAGAGGAAGTGGAGCAAATTCTTAGCAAAGCTGCTTTGGAGAGGTCTTTTTTTGAGTCCTTATAGCTTGTTGGAAGCTGCTTGAAATATGAAGTCTGCAATTTAATAGTGTGTCCCTTTGTCAGAAAGTGGAGAAAAGAATTAAATCTAGATATAAGTGCATATATTTGTAAGGAAACAGATCAAGTAGCTACTAATTCCCACAGTAATCAGATAAAGGGAAGTACAAGGGGGAATTACAAAGTGGAAGAAATAAGGGAGAAGAAAAGGAAGTAATCTGGAAGGAAAACAAGGATGAGAGAGAAAAATAGAAAACAATCACAGTCATGTATGCGTTGATTAACACTGTTTAAAGTCAGACTAGTAGTTTTTTGTCAGGCATGCAGGTAAGTTACTTTGGTTAAGTTACTTTGTTTTTTCTGTTAGGTTTTTATGCAAAATGCTGATAGTTTACATGTTGCTTGAAGCTGAAGAGAGCCACACAGTGTAATGGGCTAAATAGGCAGCCAGACTTTTGGGACTTAAATAAATTCCTTGTCTTTCCTTGCAGACAGGTTAGTATCACTTTTATGATTTTTTTCTAAATAAAGGAAAATATTTCACTCCTTGAGTTTATGCACTTGAGGAAGAACGCATGACTTCATCAGGCATTCAACTAGTAAATATTAACTATTTTAAGAAATCATTACTAAGAGCTCTCTGTCATAGCTGAATGAGCAGCTACCTTTAATGGCTTAAAACCTGCCTGGAAAGTCTGCAGAGTGTATATGTGTTTGAGAGGGATATGAAGAGGTAAGGAGAAGTACTCAGGAAAAAACATTCTGAACAAATATCCAACACCCACAGTCAGGCCAAAATGCTGACATAAAAACACATATTGCAAGTATTTCGTAACGTAAAATGTTTAGTTTGAGTTCTGATCTAAAAAGTATAAAAAGTATACATGCTGTTTAAAGATGAGACTGCAATGCAGATAACCGCATTACCCTCAGAAACACCAACACCATAAATCAGAACATTCAGTGAGATACATAGTTCAATTTAACTTGGTGCACTTAAAAATGCAAAAATGAAAACAAAAAAACCCCAACCAAAGAACCCTCACCCAAACCTAAGCAAACTACTTTAAATATTTGACACTGATTTTTTCCTAAGATATTGAAAGGCAATAAGACTACATGATATTACAAATCAACACAGACTGCTTTTATGCATTCCTTCCACTCCTAATCTTATTCTAAAATATTGGAGTGAACTATCTCAGGCTTCAGGAACATTAAATCCCCAGGACACTGGTGATTCCAAGAAGAGAGTAAGAGTTGATCGTAAAAATCAATGCCAATAATCTGGTATTTGTTATTCACTACTAGCAGCAGAATGTTGATCGCATCCTCTCCTTCCCTCATTTCTGCACTCACCCACATATTAGTTGAGAAAGAAGTAGCCAAACTGATGTTAAGATTTTCAAGAGCTTTGTGCTTTCTTTCTCCTTTTCCTGTATCCTAAGAGATCCCAGTCTCTCATTGGAGCCTGGCAGAAAGGAAACTAATTTTATTTTAGACAAATCCCTATTAACTTTAATTCTTATTACCACTGCAGTCTCCCATAGTCTCAGTGCAACTGATGCTAGCTGCATCTCAGCTGTCTTGCCTTGGCCCTGAAAGGCACTAATGGGGTTACTGTGAGACTCTGCTTCTCTCATTTTGTCAAAGCAAGTGTCTAGGAGCTGCAGTGCTGAAATTTTGGTGCTGTCACAAAGGAGCCTGTCACAAGCACCCCACGGCTCCCGCAGCCCTTTGAACAGACCCTGTCAAATCCACGTATATTTTCTCCCACTGTTAGTTGTACCATGAGTCCTGTTGGTTACAAGACATATTTTTGCAGGGTTTTGTACAATAAACATAATACCTAGGCACGAGTTGTCTCACTGATTTTTTTTCTGGCTCACGACAAGTTTAAGTATATACTAGATGTATATTTTGCATGCTCTTTGCTCTTATCCTCCTGTTTTCTTTTTTGACTCTTCATGTCAGTGTCTCTTATTTACACCTGAGTAATGACTTTACTGGATGAAGCAGCAAAAGGGACATAGGACATAGGTGCTGCTGTCATATGACTTGGTAGCCACTCAGAGTCCCTTGTCCCACCACAGTACAATACTCTCCACTTCCATGCTCATTTTAATGACACCAGTCACCAGTGCTCTGCAGGCTTTCCTTCCCAAAGCAGCTTGGCTCAGTCTCCAACAGCAGAGAACTCACGCTTCTAGGCTGTGGTAATATCCCAGATCTGAGATGGCTGGAAAAAAAACCATTATGGAGAAAAAGACTACCTCATTCCTCTTTCCCATCTTTAGGAATGACAGAATTTATTCCTGTCTTTTTGTTTCCTTGCTTAACTTTGAGAGGGAGAATGTGTGGGTGATGGGGAGATTGTCTCACAATGTCTGAAGGAAGCAAAGTTAAGTACCACAGGCTTGGAAGCAAGAGAAGAAAGAAGGAGATCTTATGAAACATAAGATTTAGCCTTTAGTCACCGTTTGCCTTCTATCCCTTCCATGCTTTGTCTCCCCAGAACACAATTCTGTTTTCTCCAGGTGCAGGGGACAAACTATTATTAGATGCTGCAAAACATTGCCTAAGTCCTCCATGTTTATCTTTGGTTGTCCTGTTATCTTTCCTGATTGCAGAAACATGATTCTGTTTCTTTCCTTGCTGCTTGTAAAGAATTTCCCAGGCTGTTATGTCCTTCTTTCTATAATCAAGGTTGAGCTTGGTTGCTACAACTGATTCCATGGATCATTAACAAATAGAGCTGCAAAATATCTAATGTGATACTGTTGAGCCTTTGTAAGTATTCAGTCTGAAGTACTGAAAGATAGTATTTCTCTGGCAGTGGAGCTGCCTGTGTTATAGTTGTATGTGAAATTGCGTGGTCACTGCATCTATCAGTGATGGATATTTTTCTTTATAGTTTGAAAAAATAATATTAAGCCTAATACTATATTTAAGGAAGTTTCTTTTTAAGACAATTGCAAAAAGTACTGGTGTCTAAACATGCTCCATCTTATATTAAAATTGAAAGTAATCTCATAGTTGCTGCTTTTGTGCTTCCTCTTCTTTTTGTATGGCTTATGTACAAAATATAAATGTAACCCAATCCACAGAGTATTTAAATATTGTTTTAATATTTAATTTTATTATTTTATTTATTTTCTTAATTTTAACATTTATTTCAGCCCCTGAAAATGCGACGCTGGATCTCAAAAACCTAAGCCAAACACTTTTGTTCATTGGATTAAAATAAAGAAAATAAAGAACTCTGCAATTATAGGTCATGTGCAATTACCTATAAGGTCAAACAAAAATCTATTGAGAGAAACCTGTAGCCAGAGTGGGTTGTTGCAGAAGGAATCTCACTTAATGGAGTCCTTCAGCACAAATGTATGAGGCTGTTTGAGATAACCATTGAGTGTTTGATAAGAAACGTAAGATGGTTTTGCTCTGAGCTACTTCTCCAGCTCTTCACCAGTTTACAATGGAGCCAGTCCCCCTGCATGAAAGCTTTGACAGTTTTGCTATAAATTGCACCCTTTCAGATGTCCCCTGCAGCCTACCTGTCTGTTCCCTCAGGATTTGAAAGCCGCATAGCACAGAGGCCTCTCTTCACTTTAAATGTTTCTTCCCATTAATCCTCTCTGAAACAGCGTTCCTGACTAGCTAAAGGATTAAAGCTGAAGAAAACCAGAGACTACCAGCTTTGTCCCTGATGCTAACCAGAGGATTTCTCCAATCAGCAGCACTTATGATCAGCCAAGGAACATGAATTTCCAACATCGAATATGTGATGGGCTCTTACACACTGAGGGCTCGGAATTACATCCCAGTAACATGTGAGGCATTTTTCACTAGTTACAGTGGAGTTAACGCAACCTTCTTCTAAGAGTGAACGGGCTTGAGTCTTTAGCATAGTCCTTTGAAAATTATTTCTTTTGTCTCATGTGATACCTAATGAGTTGGGATGCTGAGCCATGGAAGACATCTGAGAGGATGGTAAATCAGGGCTGTATGTGCATGGGATCTGTAGACCATTCTGTGATGTTTCCACATGGTTGCCAGAGATACGTGAGGACAGAGCTTCCCTGTTCTGGGGGGGAGAGGAAGGAAGGGGAGAGAAAGACCTTTCAATTAAATACATTTTGTAAAGCTTTAATTTAGAACAACACCTATGAGAATCTGAAACATTTTCATATTAATTTTTGTTCTTTATCAGACTTAATTTCCATGATCCCTTATTTTCTTATTCCTCAGTAGAAAATGATTCCCTTCATGGGGTGCTCTTAGAAGAAAAATTACCTTGGCCAGTTGAGTAGAGGGGCATGAAGTGCTCAAATGCAATTCTCCAGAGACACCACTGCTATCTCAGATTTTTTACATTCTTCAGTACCAGATATACTATTTTGGATAAGAACTTTCAACAGACATAAACAATCAACATTCTGCTTTTACAAATATACAGAATAAAAATTATGTTCTTCTTTATATATTGTGGAATAACATTTTTTTAAGGAAACTTCCACCTCCTATTGTAGCATTTCCTTTTCATCTCACTATCCTACAAATTGTTCCTTCAAATTGTCAGAATTACCTGGCCACAGCATAGCTGCATAATTCGTATATGATCCTTTGAGAGTAATAGAACTGGATTGCTCTGGGCAGTTGTGTACCCTGAGGAAGTGAGTGCGAGGTGTAATGAAGCAGATGTGTCTATTTCTGGTGGTTCACGTGGGAAAATAAAATGAGTACAAAGTTGACAAGACACCTGAGTGCATCTGATTTGTCAAGAGACTCTGCTTGGCATCAGGTAGCTTCCCCATCAGTCAGTTTTGCTTGCTCTTACAGGGTTGCCATCTCATTAATTTTAACAGGGTTGCTTGCTTGGCTATGGGGGTCAGCACTGATTAAAATTGCTTCAGACTGTTGCTGATAAACTGGAGCCCAACTGTAATCCTAATGAGAGGCCAAGAAAGGTTGTGAATCAGATCCTACTAGTTTTGAAAAATTGGGCCAAAAATAGTCAGAAGAGGAGGGAGTGCACCTAATGAGCTCTTACAAGTGACCTAATAAAGAAGTTACAAAGAAGCAGCAGAAATACCGAGTCCTATATATAAAGATCATAATCAGAGATATTAGTCACGAGGCCAGTACTGGCCGTTGCATTATGGAGCTTTATTCCAAGATGACACCTCTGTCCTTCTTTCTCTCTTTTATGATACAAGCATAGCACTGGATAATTACATCTCGGGTAAACATCCCAGCTCACTTTGCAGTCAACAGAGAGAAAGATATTCTTCTAAATGCAATTCATGGTTTTGTAAAATCTCAAATAAACACAATGAATCACACCCCAGAGGTTTTCTCTATTGACTGCAAAAGAAGCTTCAGGCGATTCAGTAATCTCAGGTGCAGGTATCTTCATTGTTACTATCCAGAAACAGGAGAGATGAATCTCACTGAAATATACTGTACTTGTGAAGATGCCCTGCTTTTAATAATGGCAAGTACCAGACTCAAGGAATGCGTTCTTGTATTAAAGACATAAACGGGCAGAAAAGCTTTATGATAACTGGTGATATAGCCCATACTGCTAGTGCTGGCAAGAAACTGAAGAGCTCTTTCATGGAAAATTTTGTTTTTCCTAAACTTCCTCTAAAATAAACAATCCCAGCCTAATTAGTCATAGCAATACCATATGTGCAAAGAGGGTGCCTGGTCTGAACAATGTACCTTTTGATGGTCAACCAGCTAGAAGTCCAGACCAAACTACTTCAGAAACCATATCTTGTATTTGTTTTCAAATACTCATCAAATCCAAAGTCTTTCAAAGACTTTCAGACCTCAACATACCACATTTTTGAATGATTTTTTAATGGGAATATTTCCAAATAGTTCAGCATACAGAATATGTCTCAGCTCCAGAGAGCAGCTGGAAGCAACTGTTGAAAACTGTCCATGAGGGATGTAGCTGGGCATTTAAGGATGACACATTTCACCCTAGGTTAATTAAATAAAAAAATCAGTGTTTGACTTTGTTTACTACGCTTATTTTATATTCCATTGCTGAGCTGTCAAAGTCTGTCTTCCTATCCTAAAGCTGTGCTACTTGTATTAAATATCCATTTTTGGAAGTGACAAATGTCCCTGGAAGTCTCTCTCTATACCAAGTTAGGTGAGATGAATTAAAATTTAAAATGCCATGTAATAGTTTTAAAACTCAGAATGGTACATTCAATCTAATCAAATCTAGCAGTGTGCAATAATTTATCTAGCTTTGACTTCACGCTCTTTGTTTCAGTCACATTATTCTCTGTCTTCCAGTAGACACCAAGTACCACAGAGAGGTTTGGAACAAGAAGCAATTTTGGCACCATAAATAGATAAAGTTCCCAAGCAAAGATATTTTGACTCTGATATCAAAAACAAGTGATCAAAGAGAGGACAGTAGGGGAAATGGGAAAGCCATCCCACAAACACATAGTAAAATCATAGTAGTTATGCTTACATTCCTTGAGGTTGCCAGTGTCTGATGTTCATCTGGGAAAGTGATATTTAACATGATAAAAAAATTAGTTTCTATAGCGTGTCTGATGTTCATCTGGGAAAGTGATATTTAACATGATAAAAAAATTAGTTTCTATAGCACTGATCTAAGCTGTAGAAGAAACAGGGAGCATGATGAGGCATAGTGAATGGAGACAATTTCTTTTATATGCAGTTCTCATGGTCTGCTGTGATAGATCATGTCATTTTAGTACATCTGGGTTGTTTGTCCATATTTTTGTCCACTGCTAAAGAAGAAATATTTCATAAGTCCTCTTTCCTTAACATTTAATTCTAGTAGCCCAAAGTGACATTGGCAGCCTAGTAGAAACTCCAGCACCAGACTTCTCCAGTTCATCTTTCACATCCTTTCTATTGACAGGTTTATAATTTCTAGCTATCATGTATGCACACAGCCAAAGTCAACACAGCTGATAAGGCCTTATTCATGCCCTGTTCTAGACACCTTTTCAGCATGCCCGCATTTTTGCTTTGGACTCCTTTCTCCTCTCAGCCAGAGAGAACTCCAGGTCACATTAAACACGCACAAGATCTTGCTTCAAAGTTTTTCCCTAGATCTGCTGTGCACCCATGTGAGATTGCTCATGGTTCTGGTATCAAGTTTCCTGCTACAGTGTTTGGCTGCTGTTCAGCAGACAGCATTTATTCCAACTTTTTTTTTTTCTCCTATTTCTTTCACATCAGAATTTGTATATGAGAGAACTGCCTTCTAGCACATTGTAGTGCAGTGGAAATCCTGATCAGACCTTTAACGACTTCTGGTCAGGGTTGTTTCTTGATTATTTTTTTTTCTTTCCTCTTTTAGCATGATACTGAAAAAGAACATCCTAGACCTCCCTGCATGGCTTTGTGAAACATGTGCTGGCACTGAAAACATGATATTGATTCCAGCCACTATTGTAATATCTTTGATCTGCAATTGGGACTACTCCAATAAACACATTCTCTGTGCATGATGCACTGTATTTCTTTTTCACCTGGTCTGTTTCTTTTGAATACTTTTCTCTCTGTACGTTACTTTTAACTCTTTAATATTACCATTTTAAACGTTATTCTCTAACCACTCTATATTGATTTTTCTCTGCTTCTAAACACAGTCATGTAAAACAAGAAATAGTATGAAACAAAAAGTTGGAAACACACGAACAAAACTCATTTGAGATAACTAAAAAAAAGAAAAAAGTAGCCAAAGTCTCTTGGGACTTCATTTAGAAATATGTAAGGTACATGTGCTTTTAAGTAATGAATGTTATGTTCTAAAGCAATGTATTGCTGTAGCAAGAAGTCTCAGTGCAGGACAGAAGTGGTTCAGTAACAAGCGTGATGAAACAGACTAAGGACACGGGGATTTGCTTCCAGTAGTTTCAGGGCAGGCACAGCAGCAAAACTGCATTCTCAATGTCAGAATAAATATTCCACGTTCAGAGACCATATCCAGTGTATGCAGCACCGACCTATCAGTTACACCAGCCATTTGTCTACTGCATTTGGATTACAGGTTTTAAAATGAGATGGTAATCACATATTGCCATCAAGTTATCAAGGAACAAGTCAGGGACAAAACAAACTTTTAGGAGAATAGGTAGATTTTTTGAAAGAGAAATTACATAAACAATTCAGGAGCACAAAATGCAATGATGTATGTCTTCTTGCCATGATGCATTTTCACTTCAACAACAGAAGGTTTCTTTCTAAAGGCTTCCAACAAAGGGTGACAAGTTTACATATGTAATCAAATATCAAGGATAAAATAAGACATTTGGGGAAATGTTGAAATGCCTTATACCAGGAAAGAAGACTTGTTTCTAGCAACTTGATTTTGTACTCCTAAATGAGGTAAGCATATTTTAACATTCCAGTTATTTTCTAAACCCTTTCATCTTTTTGCAGACATCAATGCATTTTTTCCACACTACGCTAGGAGTTCAGTCAACAGGACACTCAAATGTGATTTATCTGACCAGATGTAGATGTTTACATCTGAGTTGGTCATCTGGTAGTATTACCTAGCAAGGACTCGTAACTGGTGAAGTTTGTCTGGAAATAGGTTCCTCCCGTTTCCTTCATAAGATGTATTTCTATGCCTGCTTCAAGAGCCAAATCCTAGCAGTACCTCTTTGTTTTCTCTGGCTGTGAAAAGAAGTATGGATGAGCAACCCAACTGTGAGAGATTTTATGGTAGATATCTCAGGCAGGATGAATCCCAATTTGAGAGTCAGTTTCGGAAAACACATTACCCTTATCATACCACAGAAGCACCATCAGTCCTCATTTCCGGCTAAGACAGGAGCCTTTCATCCGTATCTTTTATCATTCTAAAGCAGTGATGATGAGCCCATGACAGTGTACTCCAGCTAACAAATCTCATTCGAAGCACACTGTTTCAACGTGGAGGGTAAAAGCAGTGCTAATTTCACAGTGCCAAGGGTGGGGTAAATACATTATAGTTACCTGCTATCAAACCTGCATTCAAAACCATGATCCTTATTTTCTCCCTTTCTGGCAAGAACTGCACACTTGACCAAAAAAATCAAACATAATAGGCCACCATTTTGTTCAGTTTTTGTTTGCGTTTTATATTAAAGGTATAGTAGTATCAAATAAATCCCAGTAGATAAGGGATTTTTTTGCCTTCTGGGACATTGTTAATATTCCCAGCTTCCCGGTGGTTGAAAAGTGTTCAGCTGCACTCATCGGCATGTCTGCATCCTCTCTGTTAGTATTCCCAAAAGTGATGCCTTTTAAGCTTTTTTCCTTACTTTACCACATTTGACAGCTCTATCTCCATTTCAGCCTCAGTGCATTAGCAAGGTTGCCTTGTGCAACACAGTTAACTTCTGTCTGGTTTGGGGATATTTCCTGGGTAAAATGTAAGATGATTTGTCATTCAGGCTGTGCTGCAAATTGGAAGCCTTATTATACCTGACAGCGGTTGAAGAGAGCTGCTACAAGGAGGGAAGAGCTGCCTGCTGTCCCAGGCTGGCTCGGGCTGGACAGAGCAACTCAGGGGCTGACTGTACTGCTCCAGGGTTGTGGTGGTCCCATCACACAGAGTTCCTGTGCCCACTGCCCCTCTGCTGTTTAACTTCATGTAGTGCAACACATTAAATTAGGATTCCCTTTTGAACAAGGAAGGGAGAAGTGGGAAGCACTCCGGGAGGTTTTCTTTTCAATAAGGCACTCTTCTTTCAAACTCAGTCAGTCCCAGATTTCCATGGGTACGATTCACTTGCTAGGTCCTTGTTTGAGGGTAGACATGTTGTCATTTTTCAAAGCAAGCATGAATAATGCAAGTACAAATTCTTAATTTTCCAGTATAGCAAAGTGGTTACAAATATGCCATTCCAAACAGCAGCTCCAATTCTTTTCACCCAACGCTTTTTCTTCACTCTCTGTACTAACCTATAGGAATGAAGTTCATACTCTGAAAAATATGCTTACTTATATACACATTTGTGGGAAAATGCATATATCAGTACGTCCTCGAGTAGCATATTTAAAATACACAGTGAAGCAACTGGGAAATTGCTATTAGTCTTGCATATCTCTTCTGGAATATATTTACTTCTTCATGCATGATTGCTTTTATATGTACTGCTTGTGATCTTGACTTTTTTTTAATTAATTTATTCACTGTTCAGAAAACATTTAGACATTACCACCTGGCTCAATCTTAATTTAAATATGTAAAATAGAATAAAGCCAAACAGAACAAAATAGAATAGAATGAACATGTCACTGTAATTAATATAGGATATTCTAGCATTCATTACATTTTAAAGTACATAGTGCATTTTACTCACACTTATTTTAACTTTTCTCATCACCCATAATGGCTATTTTCTCTTCTTTAAAAAAGTCTTGCATATTGGATGATTTCAAAACATTTATAAGTAGTGTGAATTATTATGAGATCTGTCAGAAATTGTGATAGTTGGCATTGCTATTTAGGGTACCAAGATTTGACTAATTTTTTGCTAATCTAATTGACTATTTTAAGACGTAAGGCTTCCTCAGCTGTCTTTGTCTATTTGGAGCAAGAAGAATAATTTATATTTAATGGCTTATACCAAACCTGTCTAAATATGTTTAGATAAAGACATTTCTCTGGGAGAAGTAGTCTTCATTCACAAATCCTTTGTCTGGAAGGCTGAGTGTGATGATGCTGGGTAACAGAGAGGTTTTGCAAACACTGAAGGAACAAGATTTTGGTGTTCTTGAGATGGCTGTCTATAAACTGGAGTCTTTGCTTGGCTGATTTCATCTGATCAGGCTTTGTCTGTATGGTCTGTCTGCATTCAGTAGAGAGAAATAATCACCTCCAGGCACATCCTATCATGTCGGCTGAAGTGCCCTCTCGGGGTGCCTACGTGTCTCCATAGAGGGTACCTTGATGAATACTGAGAATAGATAGACAGCTTTTACAGAGGAAAAAGTATTAGATGAGATAAATTCCTCCTAATTGATCATGAGGGGAAAGAGCCCTGCCCCCATCCTGAGCCAGTGAAACCTGCTACAATAACTCATCCGGGCTTTAAACAGTCAAAGTGCTGGCAATCCTGCATTCCTCAGTACATGATGCGGAGAGCTTCAAAGGGAGCTTGTTCTTCACTCAGACTTCGGCAAAAATACCAGGTCAAAGGTTGAGGGTTTGTAAACTAATAACCCCCAGATGACAGGGCTGGAGCCTTTTCCAAATTTCTTTCCCTCTTTTTTTTTCCCCCCCCTCATTTCTTTCCTTTATGGGGACTATGTGTAAAAATGGTCAAAGGAACAGAATTTTTAATGCAAGCAGCAATGCTGTAAGGGTAAGGAGAGAAAGAATACACACACATTTTCACACATGCATTTTAAAAAGGAATATGCATGAGTGTAGAAGAGGCTTATGGTACTACTCACTAAAGACTGCATTAGCCTTTGCAGCAATGTTAATTTTTATTGTTTTCTGTCTGTGCTCTTTTAGTTGTCTTGGAGCCACCTGAATTGTGCGGCAAAGAGGAAGAACAGGAATTCAGTTGATATCCCCACATTTTTTGGTAAATGAGCTATTAAAATATACACAAACCAAAACAGATCTCCAATGCAAATTTCAGTACCCAGCCTGTACACAAGTCTGCTTTTCTAACACAAGACGTAGAAGTTTCCTATGGAAGACTTTGTACACAAGGAATACAAGCGGAAAGTTTGCAACAACATGAAGTGCTGAAATAGTCTTTAGGGCAGCAATTTCCAGCCAAAGGCATCTGTTGTTTCTCAGCCAGCAATCCTAACCTGTGCAAGATCAGAAGTTTATCACCAGGAAGTTTTGTCCAGCCCAAGCTCCCACAGCTCAAGTACGCCCATCTCTGAAGAAACATGAAACAAAGCAGCTCAGTTTTTCACTCACCTCTCCCTCACTTGGTCTTTGAAAGAATTTATTTACTGAGGTTTCTATAGGTGTAAATAGGTAATTAAGACATTTACAGCTACACTAATGGAAAGAAAGTGAAGCAAGCTGTGTGAACAGCAATACTTTGCCAATGTACAACCTCTTCAACACATGCAAGGTGCTGCAGAGAAGAGCAGGAGAGGATGACAGCCACTCCAGCAACTACTGATATGGGGAGGTATGAAATTTCCTAACTGCCCCAGGACAGAGGTTAAAGAGATTGGACTACATTAAGGCCGGAGGAAAAACATTGAATTTTCCACACAGTTGGTCTTTGACTCCTACCACGAGGTTTTTTTGACCATTATGGCTTTGATGTAAGAGATAAGGTCAGATCTGATGACAGTCACTCTGCATGCAGGACTCACCAAATCTGCTGCCAGGCTGTCTTGCAGCTAGAAATGTGGATAACAGAATGGACATAACTGTATCAGTTTGAAGGTTAGATGCCCTGTCTGAGCTGGTTATCCATGCTCTACTTATAACTACAGAGGTGAAGAAGAAAAAAACAATGTTGTTAGCAGCTCTTCTCATGCCATCTGGAAATTATTAATTTGCAAACCTTCATACTTAGAATTTGTACTAAAGTCTAAGTGGGAAATAGCTGCTTTGAAGCTCTTCTCAACTCCGTGTGCTATGACAACCAGATCTCTATAACTCAGTTTGTCTGAAGCACACATGAATCACTGTAGCAGGCTTTTCCAGTTCAGGACAGGTTATTTATGTTCATACTGCTTATACCAAGTGGGAACCATCTTCACTTGCTGAAAAGAAGGGCTGGTTTAACCTTTCAGGCTTTGCTTAAAGAAATGCTAGAAACATGAAAGGGCAACTCAGCTACCTCTCTTGGACACCTGTTTTAGGACCTGTTGAACTGCACTCGAGTTACAGCTCTCCCTCTTTCCCTCTTTGCACTGACCACAGGCAGCGCTCAGGGAGCCATCTCGGGAGAGGCACCTTCTCCAAGGGCTCCAATGAACTACTCAAAGAAAATGACAAAGAGGTGTGGAAGAGGAAGACAAGAACAGTGGGCATAAAGCTAAAGATTAAAGGGGTTATGGCAAGTAGTGCTTCACAGATGGAAAAATAAACTGTGCATCCATTCGTTTAGTCACACACAACTATTCCCTACACAGTGCTGCTGTTTTTTCTGATGGGGACTTTGTTCTATCCTCCACAAAAAGAAAAACACTTCCAATTTTCAAAGAAATAGCCTTGTCTGCAATTATTTTTTTTTGTCTTTGTGAGCAATGACCAGCAGAAGTTGAAGGTAAAGCCACAGAATGGTGGCCCCTGACCACACATCCTACCTCCAACATAGCCAGTGTGCTTTTCCAAAGAACAGCAAATTTTTCATACAGCAAATACATGTCACTCTCTGTATGGCTTATCTTAGCCAAAAATATATGACAGAGACATGACATGACAGAGAAAAGAAAGAAAATGCTTAGTGTTACAAAATCAACAGAAGTCATGGGCAAAAAATTGTAAGCAATTTATTACTAGTCTAACTGGTATCATTCAACCAACTGATTGTTAGAAAGCAGGGGAGTTTAATTGTAGGGGAAAAACCAATCAAGCTTACTGAAATCTGAAGGATCAAGGAAAACATGGCATTGAGCCTGGCTTTAATAACATTCAATGACATATGAACCTTAATTTTCTTCAGTAGAAAGGTATTTATTCTTCAAGAACCATTTTTTTCTCTTGGACAGATACTTGGCTACTGTAGAACACATAAGACACACAAGCTGCCTTGAAGTCATTTTTTTATAAAGTATGTGGTGTCTGGATTCAGAAGAAAATTTTTAGAACAACTGCAAGGCCCTGAATATACCTTTTTAAAAGGTTTTTAAGGATTTTCTAACCCTTCTGTGGTAAAATTGATGAATAATTAAAAAGTAATTTAAGTTGGTGTAACTGGCTTCTATGGAAATAATGAAATTTACAGCTCTAAAGCTATAAAACTACATTTCCCTTTAATATAAGCAGACCCAATATTTTATAGATATGTGACTTTTAGTTCTTTTTTCCAGTGTATCTGTCCCAAATTTTCCTTGTCTATTTTTTTTTCTCACTGGCTTATCTGTGAGGGAAATCCCAGCTGTTGTTAAATCCAAGTACAGTGGAAAAAAACAGACCTTTGAATTTTCCCACAGCATTTCTGCTTCTACATTTCCTAGATGATGGATGCGAACTGGTTTGAGTCCAGGAGTTTTCCTGTGCACTGTGCCATGAAAAGGTGGGGGTAAAACAAACCAGGAGAAATCTCAGCTAGGTTTTGTTGGTTTTGACCTACGTTCCCTTCTTGTACTCCCGTTGTATACACAAAAATTTTGCCATTAAATTCTAGTCTCACGTGCACCCAGTAAGCCATACTGAAGTCAGCTGAAACTGAAATATCTCTATGAATACATGCAAAATTAAAAGCTGGTTTTTCAGCATCAATAGACAGAACCAGTTCTTCTGAGAGAGGCTAATACACCCTTTATCACATATATGATGCTGGGAAAGGTTAGAAAAAGCCCAGGGAATAAATGCTAGCCTTGCCATTAGCTCTCTCTTCCATTGTTCCTAGAATCATCCTACACAGGGGCACTCTCATGCAGTTAACTAATAAAAAGATTTTATTTTTTTTTTGGTCAGAAAACAGTGCTTCATTCAGTCTTGGGGCCCCAGCACAAGAAAGACATGGACTTGTTAGGGTGGGTCCAGAGATGGGCCATGAAAATAGTCAGAGGGCTGGAGCACCTCTGCTATGAAGACAGGCTGAAAGAGTTAGGGTTATTCAGCCTAGAGGAGAGAAGGCTCCAAGGAGACCTTATTGTGGCCTTTCGATACTTAAATGGGGCTTATAAGAAAGATGGAAACAAACTTTTTAGGCCCTTTTTAGTAAAGCCAGTTGTAATAGGACAAGGGTTAATGGATTTAAACTAAAAGAGTGTAAATTCAGATTGCACATTCTTTACTGCGAGAGTTGATGAAGCACTGGAACAGGTCACCTAGAGAAGTTGTGGATGCCTCATTATTGGGACTGTTCAAGATCAGTTTAGATGGGGCTTTGAGCAACCCGATCTAGTGAAAGGTGTCCTTGCCCATAGCATAGGATTTGGACTAGATCATATTTAAAAGTCCCTTACATCCCTTGCCTTTTTACATTTGTGCCAGTTTTGTGCCAATATCCTGGTTTCATTTTATTAATCTTCTTTCTTTCCCCTTTTTTTCTTCTCTCCCTGCCCAAACAAAAATTCTTCGAGCTACTGGACAATGGAACTATTAGAAAATATGATTCTCCAATTCCTTTTTGGATGGAAAGCAAACCAAAACCTCACAAATGGTCAGAAGGGTGGGAAAAACTTTCCTTCTCAATTTTGTTGATGACGTTACGTTTGACATAATGGTGAAATCTTGATCCAGTGATGCCTGTACAAAAAAATATTCAACTGATTTTAGCTGGAGCTGCTCTTACATCATATCTTACATTTGCTGAATATCCAAAAATATGATTCTCTACCACCAAAAGATAGGAGAGACTTCTCATAAGTATTAATCTAGATGTCACTATTTCAACTTTTATCTGGAGGTCCTACAACAGGAAAAAACCTCCTCTCTGTTAGGTAAGTAATAGCTAGCCTAGTTAGCCTGCTATAGCTAGGGATATTTCTTCTGAACCGCAGAACAAATCCTTGATGCTGCAAAACTGCAGAGCAACATGGGTTTGTGTGACGCCGAATGAATTTTATTATACATTTAAGAGATCTTGTTATATCTCTAAAGCCTAAGAAGATACAATTACCAGAGTCTTTAAAGGCATCAATCCTGGTACTCTACCTAACAGTGCCGAACATATGATTAATTATATAGGTGCATCAAGTGACTTGCAGTAATGTTAAGTGATCAGAGTAAAAACTTGCTGAATTTCAACCAGTTGGAAATGGCTGGAGGCTGGCCTGCTGCTTTGGTTGGATTCTAGTATAAAATCAAAAGGTATGTGAGTGAGTGTTTGAAGATTCCCAATGGTTAAAAATTGTAATATGCCAAAGGGAGCATGAATGACTCATAGCTATTTTAGGAAGAACTTGATGCAGCAAACTTAAAATCCTTATGATGGCTTTATAACTGCATTTATTTTCAGTACTACTTCCTTCTATAAAAAGGTGCAGAAATTATTTCATCTCTCTCTTGCTAGATGAAAGACCCACACAAACAGGATGATTTCAAACTCCAGGAAAATAAAAGCAGCACAAAGAAAGGGAAAAACGTTTTCTAATTATAGTCTTTTAATGAATGACTTAAAACAACTTATTTAAGCAGATAGTACACTCATAAAGTCCGAAGACATTAGCTAATTGTATTGATCTCTTTTCTGTTGTAGTAAACCACTACAAGCTCCACATAAAATGACCACAGTTTGATTATCTCTGTGACGATACCTTCTGAAACCAAATCTTTGGAAGCTGAGTTCTACTGCTGCTCATTACTGCCTTAAATTCAACTGGAAAAATGACATCATACTCTCACATAGGCAACTATCAATGTTTGCTCCAGGGACCTTTGACTTTGAAGAGAACTTAATGATATGGCTGTTTGCATGCATAATATCCTAATATTTACACAGGCTATATATATTTGCCCAGGGCTGTCTTTATACAGGTTCCTGGCTGAAGTGGCTAGCTAAAAACAAACTCCCTTACGAAAGCTACACAATCATGTCAGCTGAAAAGATGCTGGGTGAAATATGTCAAGCAAACTCTTTTTGGATCCAGGCTGGTTTCAGGGAGCCAGCTGCCTCAAAACAGGGGCATCCTGGTTTTGCTGTACTTCTCTGTGCAGATGCACCCAAGGGCTGCAAAAAGACCTGTTTGGAGGCATCTCTGAACACAGTCCTGAGTAACGTGTTCTGGGTGACCTTGCTTGGGCAGGGAGATTGGACTAGATGACCTTGACCATTTTGTGATCCTGTGTATCTCAGCTATGTGTCAGCTTTTGTGTCTTCAGGCAGATGGACAGGCTGCAGTAGGAAGGGGTACGGGCTGATGTATGCTCCTGCACCCCATTCTCACCTGGAACTGGGGTGCTGCCAGTTTAGAGATGGCCTTTATGTTTTTACTGGAAGCTGAAATTCAGGCTTACATGTAAACACATTTGGGACTGGTTCAGTGGTTCTGGAGTGCCTCTGGTGCATGCTGGTGGAGTGGGGCATGCAGGCATAAGGGATGCCCGAGCCCCCCGCTCCATCCTCCCAGCCCAGTGGGTGCTCACCTGGTGCTGAGCAAAGAAATGAGCACAGAGGACTTACCAGGAGGTGACCTCAGGGAGGTATATCGAGGCAGCACGATGGCATGCTGCAGTGGGGAGCTTTCCTCCTCTCCCCATGCTGTGTACCCCAGCTGTCTGGCTGTGCTCCTCAGGAACAGAGATGCATCATCTTGAACTCGTTAAAATTGTCCTTGTCTCTTAAAGCTTTTTTTCTTAGCACAAACAAACTGTGTTTTCCCTTCCTTCAAGTACAAAACAAGGGTGGTATCCAGCAATCTGGTAACCCCTCAAGATATTTATTTTAATACACTGGCCTTTCACTTCTGAACATTAGAGAGTCCTCTGGGGGACAAGAAAACCTTAAGAGTGAAATTCAAAGGGACATGGAAATGTTTTGGTTTGGATTCATTAAATACCTTACATGTGTGAAAGACTTCTTCACTAGTTTTTCTAGTAAGGCCAACACGGCATGTTGTATTCTGGAACTTAGTTTGATCCAAGATATTTCTCCTGTTAAAAATGTCCAGCTGAGTAGTAGGCAGATGGATAACCTCTCTGCCCCAAGACTCAGTACCTGGCAGGGAGGGCTCTATTTTGTGTGAGGCAGAAAACAAAAATGCTGTGGGGAAGTAGTGATCATCAGGATATGTCTAACCTGTTCCATGGGCAATTCTGCAAATACCCCTTCAGCTCCCCAAATGCAGGGAGCAGTGCTGGCTCTGGGGCAGCCGTGGGTCCTGCGGGAAGTGTTTCTGCCCCGAGACATCTCCTCCATAATGCTAGTACTGCTTCAGTGTTAAAAACTGCAGCCTTCAGAAATTAAAGCTGTAACTGTTCCTTCCCAGCTACGAATGCTTCAGCTGATGGCTGTGGCGGGGGCAGGTGCCCAATTAGTCAAATAAGAGTGACCACTCACCCCTGCATACAGCACAGATATCCAGAGCAGGGATGAAGAAATACAAGGGACTTGACACAGTTTTTAGAAGTAGTTTTGGAAAAATGTAAATGCATCCATAAAATCCCCAGCGGATTCTCTTCTTCAGTGAAGAAACTAAGATGATGCTTGTCCCCTGTTAAAGCTTTATCTGGTTTCCATCACTCAGAAAGGCGGCTGAGATGTTTCTTTTTAAAATGTGGCATTAAGAAATCACAGTCAAAAGCACATTGGTGGCTTTTCTGTCTGGCTGCTAAATGGCTTAGAAAGTACGCAGTTCTATTTTGGGGGAGGAAATGGTTTTATGGATTAAAATTCAAATGATAAGGTAAATAACTTCACATAATTCTTTACAGCAAAAGATGATTTTTTCCCTTCAGCGCAGGTTGCTGTTTTCACAACAGGCTGATGAAAGAGGTCCTCACTACTTTTTTTTCCTTCTATAAGCTGCATAGGGTCTCAGCTGAAGTAATAAAATACAGAAGAGCAGCATGAATGTATATAGAGAGAAGGAGGGGGGAGGTAAAGCCAGTGAAATTAGCTTCTGATAGTCAACTGTCCCAGCTGGAATTAGATTATGCCACTTGTGAATATTTCATAGTTACCAGCTGAAAGACATCTAGTCAAGCAATTAAAGCCAATCAGTGGAAAACCTGAGTGTTTTGCTCCTCAGCCAGCTAAAATAAGCCACGAGTTGTATTAACATTTTAGGGGATAAAAAAGAAAAACAAGATACTCCCTCCTACTGGCAACAGGAAGGAAACGTGGGTACAATTTTGTCAGCAAGCATGTGTTGGTGAGTGGTAATTCCCTTCACTGGTTAGGGGAATGGCTCAGGGTCTCCTGTCACAGGCAATACGCCAAGGGAGGATGGGCACGCATCTGTGGTGTCCTGATCTGTGAGGGGGTATCAGGGAAAACCCCCTCTTCCCACCTGCCTAAAGCATTTTGGAGGATGTTTAGAAGTCCTTCCCCTGAATCCCATTTCTAAGCTAATCTCTCACTGATGTTAAAGGCAATAGTTTGAAAGAGGCAGCAGAATCAGTTTCACGCTGCAACCCAGCCTGGTTTTCACCCCCCTTGCTTTTCTTCTGTTGTGATGCTGGGGCCATGAGGCAGATTGCTTGCATTAAACAGCAGAAAGAAAGTTGTTTCCTGTGCACAAGCACATCAGGAAAACTAAACCTAATGGTCGTTTTCTAGAGCAGCATTGAGTTCTATGAAGAAATGAATTGTTCAGCTGGCCTCTTAATCTAGGTGACAGTTTTATTACAATTAAAATATCACCTCTAGGAAGCCCTTTGTTTGCATTTGACAGATTTTAATGTGTTTATATAGGCTAATGAAGCAGAATGAAATTATGCAGCTTATATTAAATTTAAATGACTGATTTATTGTATTTAAACCCCAAAATTTATCATGCATGTTGTTTAATGCCACACAAACTACATTAGTTCACTGCTGGTTTCTATTCTACTTTGGTGATTTGCCCAATTGAATAAGGTTTTGTGAGTGCACTAAAATAAAGTGAATTAATGTTTGAATAGTTAAAACAGAAAAGACTATCTTTAAGCATTTTAGAAGAGTAAAAGTGTTGTGATGCCAGGTCTAGCCTGTGCTTCAGATCAGTGGCTCTAATTTCATGGGTTACTATCATGATTTCACTGAAGTGCTTTAATTTGAGCCTTTGCCAAATGCACTCAATTTTCCACACACTTATTTTTGTTGTTGATGTTTTTTTTACTTATTTTTATTGATCTAGAAAACTCTGTTATTCCCAATTGACTATTCAGCTCAAATAGTCTGTACTACATTCAGTATTCAATAAAAAGAAGCAATGAGGACACAGGTTTCCATGTAAGGACTGAGCAGATCACTATAAATCTGAATGCAACCTGATTCATGTTCATCTTAATATTTCCTGTTGATGGAACTCCTCTCACTTTACTTTAGATTTCTGTCCCATAGAGGCTTGCAGCCCATCTCGTTACTCCCTGTTTTCTTCCTTCATTAACAGACAGAATTAGATACGTGGTGAGATTTACTGGATATGTATTTTAGATGTTGACTTTAGGATGAGGTGGGTTGTGCTGTAATGCCTCTATACTTTTCCATCTAGAGGAAGCCAAAGATGATTACTTCAGATATAGAAAACCTCTGTTTTGGTCTGTTTAGTCAGATTAATCCCATGGCTAATACCTGAAATATTGCTAAGATATATTCCAATCACAGTGAATACTGGTACTTATTATTGTCAATACAAGCATAAATGAAGGGCTTGGGATAAAGCATTTTGTAAATCAATCTCCAAAACAAATGGCTGAAATCACTGCTATTAGTGAATTCCACTAATAGCATCAGACAATTCTAGGAAGCTTTAAGTAGACCAAGAAGTGCTATTTAGGAATAGCAATTTTACTGAAAACTTGACTTTCATGGAATAAATTAATTTCATATAACGAGTTTGAATCAGATAACAAATTTTGGCTAAAGGAACTACATAAGAAGAATTTCAGATAATTTTTCTTCTTTAACAACAGTGTTTGGTGAACTCGTGACGTCACTGATTTATTTTCCTTTGTAGTATCACTATATCTTCAGCTTGGCTTTCCACTTTGGCTATTAGCTCATTGACATATATTGTTTCATACTTAATACTATGGGGAAAGAAAGATATTGAAGAAAGAAACTTCTTCTCAGTGAGGGTGACGGAACACTGGAACAGGCTGCCCAGGGGGGTTGTGGAGTCTCCTTCTCTGGAGACATTCAAAACCCGCCTGGACACATTCCTGTGTAACCTTATCTAGGTGTTCCTGCTCTGGCAGGGGGATTGGACTAGATGATCTTTTGAGGTCCCTTCCAATCTCTAACATACTGTGATACTGTGATACTGTGATATTGGGGCTGATTTTCTGCTAAGTTATTAAAAAGGTATGAACAAGTGAACAACTTAAATTATTTCTGTGATTAAATGTATTGTGTAACAATAGAGATATTTGTGGGTATGAGTAAATTGGACCTAGGAGTCAGTTTTAGTTTCTGTAACTTTATTCACAATGATTAATCTCACTGCCCTTGTCCTTCAGCTCCCAGCTGTCCTTACACAGGGTCTGCAGCATATGGATTTGTCTTGCCTGGTGGTGACACCCACCAGTGTCATCAGCAGAAAGCTCTGTTTAATCTCTAGGACTCAACTGTGCCGATACCAGTTTCTGTTCAGGTTAAGCAAAGATTCAGTAACTTGCATTTGTTTGTGGTGCCTATTTGAACTGTAGAAAAGTATGCCTAAGCAAGAAACAAGGTAGAAATAGGCTTCTGACAAATCGTTCTAAATTCTTGCTAACTCCTTGTTCAGCCATGGAAAATGTGTAGGCTCACAGACTTTTTAAGTGCCTGGAGTGCACAGGGATTTGGCAACTGTCATGCATCCAAGGTAGGGAATCACAGTGAACAGTATCTTCTCTAAAATATTAAGACTCTGATTCTGAAATACTTAGGTTTTATATCTGATATGAGGAGCAGCTGTGTCTGGTCATACAAGTTCAGTATGAACTTTCCTCTGCATGACTCACTTGAGGAAATAATACTTCTCCCCCATTGAATTTCCAGTGAGAAAAGTTAACGCACCAAGTTAGGACACACACAACCCAATATTGAAAAATACAGCTGCTTTAATATACCATATTTGTCCTCTCTAAAATCAAGGTGTCAAGTTATGGCCCATCCTGCAACAAAGGGCCTAGATCAAAGTCCCATATGTTGCCCCTTTCATAGAATCGTAGGGTGGTTTGTGTTGGAAGGGACCTTAAAGATCATCTAATTCTAACACCCCTGCTATGGGCAGGGACACCTTCCACTAGACCAGGTTGCTTTAAAGTTTCTAGACAGAGGATGGATTTGTGTCTCTAAGACAAACCCAGGGTCCTGCCCCTGAACTGCATGAAGAGCCAGAAGGCTTGGCAATCCTGGATAGCTCATTAGTGAATAATATGAGTTGCCATGGGAGCCTCTCTTATTTTTATTTTTTTTAAGGAAAAGAAAACAAAAAAAGACTAATATGCCTCTGAGTGGGGGAACAACATCTTCCTCCCCAGAGCAGCATCATGTTTTCCTTGCTGTCTGATTCGTCTGGCTTCTGTCGGTTTTGTGCTGCATAAATCAGAGTAATGCAATAAGCCTTATAAGCAAAGTTGTTCCTGTGTGTTAGTGATGTGCTTGCCCACTTCACACTGTTAAATGTCTAGTTAAACTGTTGTATTTTGCAGCAGATAATTTGTTGTAAAATAGGTATCAGTTTGCAATGCAGAAATAGAAGAATTTGTGCGGAAAAATGAGAAGGTTCTTTCTGTGAGCTTGTGTGAATACCTACCAATGAAGAGTCTTGTTTCTGAGTATGGATCGGCTATGAGCTGGACACGATCTCCTTAAAATTGTTGAAGCTGGTCAGAGTTAGAGACATGAAGAAGTCTGTAGAGATGTTTGATGCTGTAAAAATTGCATTGCCACACTGAACTGGGATAGGATTTTAGTGCTTTCTTTAATAATTCCCTAGTTTCTTATGAAAAATTAAGTTTTTATGCAACATCACAAATGAAAATATGTGATCATCTGCTGCTTTCCCCCTCATTTTTGTGACATGATGAGTGACTCATTGCTTTTTCCTTTGGAAAGTGTTGGGTGCAAGTTGGACAAGATAGCTTCACAGAGGGCCTGAGGGTCTTAGAGGACTGTCTTTACTCCAAACTAACTGGACAAAGCCCTAAAGGTTTTAAATCTTCGTTGACAGCTCATGCTGTTAGAGATTCCATACTTTCATTTTTCTCATTTTCATGAAGTCATTTGAATTAGGAAAATAAGACATTTTATTCTGCGGTTTACAGGCAGAAATCTGTATGTTGGTATATTTAATCAGCCTGTTACAACCGTGGAGGCTGTGCAGTCCAGGCTGTATGTGGTAAGGCTATAATGGAGCAGAAATGAATATGCCAAAAAAGTAGTCAGCCCCTGCAGTTGCCAGAAAAGGTGTTAATATTTTCCTCTCTTCTAGTAGAAGCTCATTGGGATATGCAAAACTTGTTCGTTAAGCACCACTGCAGAGTGACAGATGCTGACATATATAATTTGACAGCTGCAAATACCGGGTACTAGAAAGTGTCATTTCCCGTAAGTATAAAATAATGGGTCATTATTCCCTGACAGATTAAAAACCAAGTACTATGAATAAATGAATCAGTAATCCTGCGTACTTTTAAAGAAAAATAGAACATTCTTTTTCTTCTTCCAGAAATAAAGGTACTTTCCTTTGTTCTCCTCTTACCTGTGTGCATTGCCATCAACTGCCAACCCACTGAGGAGGTGGAGCAGAGGAGGGAGTTGCTTACATGATCTACTTAAGGCATTTAAGACCTTTATGTTTCCAGATGAGGAATGCAGGCTTCTAGATAGCCAGTGCAGAAAACTGCATGTACATCCAGCAGACAGTTCAGAGGAGAGGCTTACAGTCTTTCGGGTTGCAAGAGGGTTCCAGGAGTGCAGGTGCCCAGGCTGGGTGTCTGACTTGAAGGTTGTGAATATTTGCCTCTCAAGGGTTATCTTTCTTGCTTTGTGCTGACCGATAGGACTCATGCTGTTACATGATCCTATAAGAGGGCCTCAGCTGTGATGGCTTCTTGCCTTTAATTCTGCACCCATGTTTCTTCTGCTGGAGCACTGACCATAGTGAGTCTCCTCAGGCAGACAAGTAACAGTAGGTGAACCCCTGAGATTTCAGAAGGAACTATTAAGAGATGTTTGCCCTCCTCAGAACAGTGGGGAAATCTGCCCACTGGCTGAAAGTGAAGTGCATGAGGGGAGCAGGAATGGATCAGTCTCAGCAGATCTGCTGCTAGGGTTGTTGCACTTGCTGGGCTTGCCAAGTGGATGCATCTCTGTGGGGGCTGGATTGATGCTCTGCCTAATGCAGCCTGAGTCCTAAAACAAGCCATAAGTTCCCAATATGAATGCACTTAATGTATTTAACAGGAATCTAGTTAATAGCTAACTGGTTTCCAGTGCCTGTCTGTACTTACCAGACTTGCACCTACAAGTAAGGGTACTCTGCAGTTAACATTTAAAACACGGCTATGATCTATCTTCTTTCCTCCATTCTATCTGGTTATCAAACCCATCATCACTATAACATTAGATTGCAGTAGATGTTGCTGAGACTAAAGGTTGCTCTCCAGCTGAGGCAGGGGATATTGCCCAATCACAATAACTCCATTGTTATCATGGAAAGGAGCATGGCAAAAGCTATGGCAGTGCCATTGAGTCATCAGAGAAGTCACCTAAAAAGAGGATATCCTCTGACATCCAGTTAGTAGGCTCTAACAACCCTTCCCAGCAGCTCTGCAAGAGCCAAGCAGCTCTTTGCTGCTTGAGAAAAGGGCTCTTCGGTGACTTTTGGGACAATGTTTTCTTTTGTGAATCAGGTGCTTTCAAAAAGAAGCATTATCTATTAATTTATTTCATCTTCTTTAAATCTATATGCCTCAGATGTAACTCAGGATAGGGCTATTACATCTGCTAAGTTTGAGATTTTGTATAATGAAGACCCCACAGAATTTCACTCTAATTCCCACCTTAGGGACTTGCTCTTTTTTTCTTATCAGCACAATCACTCATATAAAAGACAAATGAAATAATGTCTTCACCTATTACTCACTGAATCTATGTTGGTAAGGTTTTTAATGGAATACTTAGAGCTTTTTAATGAATTCTAAAATGTGACATTCATTATACTGTCAGAGCAGTATAGAGATTTAAATGTTTAGCCAAATCATGCCATGTTTGAGGTATGTTCTTTGTGTTGATTTTTGATAAATTATGCTTGCTACTTTTTGTGTAGCAGATTAATTAGAAGCATGATAAAACCAGCTGGGAAAACAACATTGAATTTAATGGGTGGATTTCCATAATTTTGGGTGGTTTAGACATTTTTTCGTGCTTTCCACACTTAGCACGGTAGCCTTCTGGTCTGTGACTGGGCTGTTAGGAACTATAATCCTATAAAGAATAATTAGATGGAAGTTAAAAACAGCACGACTGGACTGAACAAATACGCATGATTACAAATGTGTTTGTATCAGTGGGAGTGAAAGAAAGTGAATATAGATCAAATGTTCTGATTTTAATACCTCATTACTCAGAGATCATAAATATTTATATAAGGGATGGATTAAAGGGAACTCTTTCCCTCCCCCCAGTCCAGTTTTTTCGTCTCCCATATTTAACAATTGACAGCAGTTCAGAGAATTGCAGGATTAGTTGAGGTTTCCCCATGTATCATTTCTAGAAAAGTTTATCTTCAGGTTGAACTGGTTAAAGGGAGCATTTCTGAGTGCCTCACACCAGTATTTGTGCATGCAGCCTCATGCTATCCATGGCATAAGATGCTGTCTTCTAACACCAGTTTTGTTCAAAGACAGACACTTGGACTGTTGGCTGACAGTGAGGTATACTCTCTGCTTCAAGAACATACCTTTGAAGTCTTTGAAGACAAGAAGCATTTAAAAAAGTTTGCAGATATGAGATTACAGACAATGCTGTGCAGCCAGCATTGCAGAGATGACATCCAGTCTCTTAAGCTCCACATTAATCAAGTCAAATATTAAAGAGCTGTTAATATTGCTATTGACAATTACTTAGGGAAGACCCAAACTTCTATACTTTTATAACATAAGTGGGATACATGTAGTTACGGTAACATTGATTGACTTTCAGAGAATATGCTGGACCACTCTCCATCATCTTTGCCAAATCTTGGGAAATGGGAGAGGTGCCTGAGGACTGGAGGAAAGCAAATGTCACTCCAGTCTTCAAAAAGGGCAAGAAGGAGGACCCAGGTAACTATAGACCGGTCAGCCTCACCTCCATCCCTGGGAAAGTGATGGAACACCTTATCCTTGGTGCCATCTCAAGGCATATCAAGGATAAGAGGGTCATTAGGGGCAGTCAACATGGCTTCACCAAGGGGAAGTCGTGCTTGACCAACCTCATAGCCTTTTATGAAGACGTAACAAGGTGGTTGGATTACAGCAGAGCAGTGGATGTGGTCTACCTTGACTTCAGTAAAGCGTTTGACACAGTCTCCCACAGCATCCTCACAGCTAAACTGAGGAAGTGTGGACTGGATGGTCGGGTGGTGAGGTGGACTGCGAACTGGCTGAAGGACAGAAGCCAGAGAGTTGTGGTCAATGGGGCGGAGTCTAGTTGGAGGCCTGTATCTAGTGGGGTGCCTCAGGGGTCAGTGCTGGAGCCAGTATTATTCAATATCTTCATCAATGACCTGGATGAGGGAATTGAGTGTACTATCAGCAAGTTTGCTGATGACACTAAGCTGGGAGGAGTGGCTGACACGCCAGAAGGCTGTGCTGCCATCCAGCGGGACCTGGACAGGCTGGAGAGTTGGGCAGGGAGAAACTTGATGAAATATAACAAGGGAAAGTGTAGAGTCCTGCATCTGGGGAGGAACAACCCCAGGTTCCAGTACAGGTTGGGGAATAACCTATTAGAGAGCAGTGTAGGGGAGAAGGACCTGGGGGTCCTGGTGGACAGCAGGATGACCATGAGCCAGCAATGTGCCCTTGTGGCCAGGAAAGACAATGGCATCCTGGGGTGTATTAGAAGGGGGGTGGTCAGTAGGTCGAGAGAGGTCCTCCTCCCCCTCTACTCTGCCCTGGTGAGACCACATCTGGAATATTGTGTCCAGTTCTGGGCCCCTCAGTTCAAGAAGGACAGGGACCTGCTGGAGAGAGTCCAGCACAGGGCAACTAAGATGATTGAGGGAGTGGAGCATCTCCCTTATGAGGAAAGGCTGAGGGAGCTGGGTCTCTTTAGTTTGGAAAAGAGGAGACTGAGGGGTGACCTCATTAACGTTTATAAATATATAAAGGGTGAGTGTCACAAGGATGGAGCCAGGCTCTTCTCTGTGACAGCCAATGGTAAGACAAGGGATAGTGGGCTCAAACTGGAACACAAGAGGTTCTACTTAAATTTGAGAAGAAACTTCTTCTCAGTGAGGGTGACAGAACACTGGAACAGGCTGCCCAGGGGGGTTGTGGAGTCTCCTTCTCTGGAGGCACTCAAAACCTGCCTGGACGCCTTCCTGTGTAACCTCATCTAGGTATTCCTGCTCCGGCAGGGGGATTGGACTAGATGATCTTTTGAGGTCCCTTCCAATTCCTAATATTCTGTGATTCTGTAATATAGGTAATTTTTTTCTTTAATTTGTTTATCATAAACGGTAGAGTTTAATGCATTTTACACCTTCAAAGGCCAAGACTTAAAAGGGGAAGAAGCAAAAAAAGCAAATCAAAACATAAATTAAAAGCTTTTATTGAGGGACCTGGGATGCATGCCTACATATTGTCATTTTCTGCATTTAGTTCGAGGTGTTGATAACTGAAATTTCCCCTTGGTACAGCAGATGGCTGTAGTAACAAATGTCTGTCTCCTTACTATTTATTGGCAGTCTAGTTTGCTTTTGTGTGTATAGAGTAGAAAAGGAGCTTTAAAGCCAGCAGCTCAGGATGTGTGGTGCATGGAGCACTAGTAAAGTGGTTGAGACACTGCTGGCAGCAGGAGTCTGCAAAGAAACCATCATATCAGAATGAAAACAGCTGTCTGCCAGCACCATAAACTTTAGGAAATGTTGTGGATGATTAGTTGCTGCTCCTAATGTGTGAAAGTTGGCTTGTCTGCATACAGGCAAAATAAACTCCCTTTTGCTTCTTTCCACTCATACATAGAAATCACAGGACATGATGGGATTGATTATATGCCATAAAAGCCAGGAAGTTCAGGTTTAGAGTGAAAGCCATGGCAATGACAGTTTCTTTCTATTTGGATGTCATTGCTTGAAAAGCTAAGGTGAAATGAAAAGGAACAGGAAAGAAACCTCAGATGGGAATGGGACAAAAAAAAAAGAAAAAAGGAAAAAGCAACTTGATCAGGAAGGAACATTCAAGGTTATAATATAAGGCACCTGGCCTCTCTGAAACTTTTGGGGTTTTAAGCAAACCTTAGTGGTCCTGGAACAATAGCATGAGAATGGTCCAGAAAACACACATTCTGCTGAGTGTCACATAGTCTTTTTCCCCAGAGACAGACATCCTTCCCATTTCCATCATCTCAGCTAGCCAGAATATTCTGAATGAACACCACTTCAACAATAGCAAAAAAGAACCTGGATTGATTACAAAGAAGAGACTATAAAGTGGGTTTTATTGTGGAACCGTTCAGTTACATTTATTTGGGATAAATGGTTTTAAAGGCCATTTCAAAATTGAATCAACTGTGACTGTAAATCTGGGAATTAAACATGGATTAAAATTATCCTTTTCTTGTGCTGCAAGGCAGTTTGAGTGTTTTCTTTCTATGAGGGATTTATCTCGCTGAATTGATTATGAAATAGATGTGAAAACCAAGGGCAGAAGGTGGGACTACTTAATTTTTTTCTTTTATATACCTCTGAGTCTTCTGCTTTAAGCAATCATAACAAAGATAAATATTTATATAGCACCTGCCAGTCTATGGCTTAAAAGCACTTAACACACTCTAATATATACTATTGCACAGAAATATTAAAAACTTCTAGGGGTAAAGGTAATTCTAGCTGATAGCAATGCTGGAAAACAGAAAGTGAGAAGAGTTTGCTTTCAACTAGTAACAATACAAAGGAATTGACTAGAAGAGCAAAGCTCAGACTTTCACTGCTGCAAAATTTGTCAACAGGCATTTCAAAGCCTGATTTTGCTTATCTTTCATAAACAGGCTCTAAATCTTAGGCCCCCGTAAAGTAAACAGATGATTTAGTACTTACTCTAACAAAGGACAAAATTTTATTCCCCCAATTTAGTAAGATACGGCCTTAGAAGAAATGGTAAGATCTGACTCTAAAGCGCCTGCAAGGGGTTAAGCGGGGCTGTAGAAATGACTGATGTTTTTGCCTAAGTAATAAAACTGAATTCTGGAGTAGGGGGAGACCGCAATATTTTTGAGTGCTTTTTCCTCACAAAAATGTCACAAAAAGATTTTTCTTTCATTCAGCATGATTCACTTCATTGTATTTGGAAGAAAAGTAAAGGAAATGAAGACTTTTACTCTCGGAAATGCCATTTTTGCTTTTTAATGCTAGTCAGCAGCCCAGTGATTTAGGAGTCATCCTCAGAAGAATTCCAGGACTAGCAGATGATATCAGAGAGAACTTTATTTTTCTCTATCCTTCCTGGTTAACATTGAATAAGTAATTAACAATTTACTAGAGAAAGCTAGGGAGCAGTAGAACCATAGGGCTTAGATAAAAGTCCTAGAGGTTATTCCAGAAAGTCACTCTAACCTGCGAAATGCATATTTGGTATTTGTGGAAAGCAGGACACCTCCAAGAGGAAGGCATGAAAGAGCCTTGCCTCCAGATGCCCTGGCTCACAGGACAGATTTATTTCCTAAACATACACAAATTATTAACTTTTGCATGTGTAACCTTAATTATAACAGAATTTAAGACTTTTCTTTTTCTTTTAAGCCACTTAGATTTTTTCTGCTTACTGGGGAATCTATTTTAAGAATCAAATTAAATATCCCAAATGACTGTGTATATATAGCACAAATATGCTAAATATAACCTTTGAAGTAGCTCTTAGCATTTTCAGTTCCAAAATGAAATCAACTGAAATCAAAATGAAATCCAATTGCTCTGGCAATGAAGAGGCATATCTGTATTTCACTCTTAGCAGAGTATCAGCCCATGGCTTTAAGAGTACCTGTTTTGTAATAAGTAATTTTGTCCCCTACACCTTCAAATGAGGTTTCACAAAATCTCAGGCTGGAAAGCCCCGAGCCCTCATTTTCTGCTTCCTGCTCACTGCTGTAAGTACATGTAAGATGTGGGAGGCAGCACCAGAAGGATTTCCACAAGTTCTCAGACATTTTTCCTAAGAAAAACTAAGCCAGTTCTCTGAGGCTTTGCTCAGGTATATGACCCTGAAGCACAGGAGACTCCTGTGATCTCCAGCACAGGGAAGAGGTGAGATTTCAAGGTCTTCTCTTGTTTTTTTTCAGTAGTTAACATCAATTTTTGCCTGCTCTGTGTGGTAGCTACAATGAAACCTCTTCCTTAGCACTTAATTCTTCCTACGCTTTGAAAAGGGTATTTAAGCACCTAACTTGGGGTTGTAAATTGCACAGAAGCCTAAACTTTACATATGGTGATTCTGCCCACCAAGGAGTCTATACTGTTTTCTAGATCTGTCCAGATGCTTTACAGGACAAGCCTTTTACCTAATTCTCTAATGGTGTTTACATATGTTTTAGGATTGTCATTACAAAGTAAGAGATTTCCATGCTCCAAGGGCTTCTGTGCATTCCCTACACAGATTTTCTTATACTGGGGGAAATGCTTGTGCAAATAGGAATGACGGTAAAGAAAGTGGAGAAGAAAAATATCAAGACAGAACAAAACTCCATTTCTTATAGCTTTAGCAGCTTGTCCATATTTTCTTCCAAACACCCACTTTGAAATGGCAAAAGAATTCCTTCTTCCAACTCTTCACGTGACCTAAATGCATAATTGATGAAAATGTATTGGTTACATGAAAGCCTTACAGAAACCACCAGGAAAGCATTGCAGATTATTTTTTCCTCCTTTTGCCACTATGTTTTTACAGATGTGATATGTGGTTTAAGAAGCCAAAGCAGACAGTTATGTTTTAGCCTTGCCAAATAGTCCAAACCAAGAAAAAGATTTCTTTCTCTCCTCTCACTTTCTTTCCTATCAGTATATCAAGCTAAAAAAAAAAAAACAAAACACAAAAAAAAAAAACCACCAAAAAAACCACAAAAACCAAAACAAACTTTTAATTGGCATATCTAAGAAAATTTATGAGATAAACTACGCGTTTAGAGCAAAAAATTAAAGAGCTGTGATTCCTGCATGAATCAGAAGTCAGTGGACAGCATGCCCTGTCAGCCTGTTCATGGCTTGTGGCACCAATGTTGCTGCAGGCCACCCAGTGGGCTTCTCAGCCTGAGCCCACAGGAGCCATTAAATTAAACCCCTGCTCATTAGTCTGACGCTGATTAACGAATATTGCTGAATATAGAGCTTGGAGCAGTCGATCACAAAATACACCGAGTAGTCAGTGCAGCAGCAGCAGCAGATGGTGGAGCGTTTGCCCCAGCGTGTTGTAGGGCTGCATGAAATTTCACCTGCTGGTCCAGGGGCAGCTCAGAGCACCCATTCCCCACTGCTGGTTAGTTCTTCTCATGCACACAAGGAGCTGGGCTTCTCTCAAGTGTCCTCTGGTACTTGAATACCCTTACAATTTATAAGATCTTCTCTTTGAAGCTTATAGAAAAATCTACATGCAATGAGAACTGTGGGAACCTTTTGGCATTGCAGGAAAGACGTGAGGATAGACGGTGGCTGGTGGCTGTGATAAACAGCCCTTCCTGCTCAGTGCGGATGGAGCTGTGGTAGATGTAACAATGAATTTGATTTTCCATTGATCTGAGAAAGGCAGACCGTGTGCGTCTGTAAGAAAATATGCTAACTGCAATTCCTGGTACGGTTGTGTAGTGTGATGCAATTAGTCATGAGTACTCCTTCCCTGACAAGCTGTGAGCTTAGTAGGAAGGAGCAGTGGGAAGAAAATGGCCAGTCAGACCTTCTGAGGACCAGGTGAAAAGTTGGTCCCAAAAGAGAGGATCCTTGGCCAAGTATCACAGTTCTTCACTTTTTTTCCTTTGCGTTCCTGTTCTCAGAGCTTTACAGCGCCAGGACAATGGAGATGAGAGGAGGTGGTGGCTGTGGCAGCCCCCAGCTGTACTGGAGGAGAGCTGTCCGTCCTGCAGTTCCAACTTCTCTTTGCATGTCACTCTAGGTAGAGAAGAGTACCTGGCATTTCTCTGTGTAGGTTTTGGTGTGCTGGTGGTCTGTGGGAAAGGAGTTGTGCAGATTGGGCTTTGCTGGAGGGTCTTTGTGGGCAAGTGTAGAGTCTTGCATCTGGGGAGGAACAACCCCATGTACCAGTACAGGTTGGGGGTTGACCTGCTGGAAAGTAGTGAAGGAGAAAGGGACCTGGGGGTCCTGGTGGACAGCAGGATGACCATGAGCCAGCAATGTGCCCCTGTGGCCAAGAAGGCCAATGGCATCCTGGGGTGTATTAGAAGGGGGGTGGTCAGTAGGTCAAGAGAGGTCCTCCTCCCCCTCTACTCTGCCTTGGTGAGACCGCATCTGGAATATTGTGTCCAGTTCTGGGCCCCTCAGTTCAAGAAGGACAGGGACCTGCTGGAGAGAGTCCAGCACAGAGCCACAAAGATGATTAAGGGAGTGAAGCATATCCCTTATGAGGAGAGGCTGAGGGAGCTGGGTCTCTTTAGCTTGGAGAAGAGGAGACTGAGGGGTGACCTCATCAATGTTTACAAATATGTAAAGGGTGAGCATCAGGATGATGGAGCTAGGCTTTTCTCAGTGATGCCCGGTGATAGGACAAGGGGTAATGGGTGTAAACTGGAGCATAAGAGGTTCCATGTGAACATCAGGAAAAACTTCTTTACTGTGAGAGTGACAGAGCGCTGGAATAGGTTGCCCAGGGGGGTTGTGGACTCTCCTACGTTGGAGATATTCAAGGCCTGGCTGGACAAGACAATCCTGTGTGATGTACCCTAGGTTACCCTCCTTTTGCAGGGGGGTTGGACTAGATGATCTTTTGAGGTCTCTTCCAACCCTTGGGATTCTGTGATTCTGTGAATGAACACATCAATGTATTGCTGAGGAGTATACAGTATGAAGGCATTACCTCGACAGGGGCAGGAGTGGAAAGGGGCAACTGATTGTTTCTTTTCCCTTACCTTGTGACAATAGTGAGTTGCAATTCTCTGTTTAAGAAAGAGTAACCTTCTGTAAGGAGCGGGAAGAAAGAGCTCACACTTTTGCAGAGCCATATCGTGTGATCCACAGAAAAGCAGCTTCCGTACTAGTCCTTGAGGGGCTGGCCACATTTATTCTACCTGTAATTAAATTACCACTTGAGTTAGTTAATTGAGTAAATAAATATGATGATGAAACAAGTGCTTAAATATAGGACAGAGATTAAAACTCATTAATTACTACCATAATCCAAACGATGATTGGTCTCAAGCAGTGACTGCATAGAAGATTAAACATTCTGGTCAATGACAAATGCATGTTAGATGTTTTGTCCTTCACCTTGTTTTGTTGGGTTTTTCAGCCATTTGACCATTGGAATATTCTGTGCTGGTGAAATACCTTAAGGAATCAGAAACTGTGAACCAACTGTTTAGCAGTCTGGAAACCAGGATTTTCAAAAGTGAGGAATTTTACAGAGGCAAACTCAGACTTTGTCCATTCTGGTCTTGTAACTGTACAGAGCCTGCATCCCAACACTCAGAATAGGGAGCTGAGACGTTTGCAAAGAGAAGTCTACAAACGCTTGAAGGACAACAGTCCCAGCTTGCCTGAAAGTCAAACACAGCAACACTTAGCAAAGAAGGAGCTGCATTGGGGTAAGGGAGCTGCATTGGGGTAAGTGAGCTGCGCTTACAGCAGGAGGTCAGGTGCCCAGTCAACACCTCAAAGACCTGTATTAGGGGGATTAGGGCATTTACTTAATGCTGTAATTGGATCCCATCACTACCAGATCCCAACAGCCTCTAATCATGAGGCTACTATTAAAAAGGAAAGGGCTGGTGATGATATTTCTTTTACTTTGGGTTTTTTTTCCTCGAATTCAGTGCAGACCAGAACCATTTTGTAGCCGTCGGTAGAGTTCGTGTCCTCCCCTTCATCCCTGAATTGCAGCAAATTTTACATGTCTCTCTTCCTAGGCCTGCGGACTTCAAGAGTCTGGTTGCCCCCTTTAATTCACACAGAAATTTTGGTGACTAATGGTAATCTAATCTGAGAGGTGAGTAAAATTTGTCTCCAGGAAAAATGTAACTTTAGCAATGATCTAAATATGCTTTATAAATCATAAGGCTTCATAATAGGGAAATAACTTTTCAAGTTACCTGGTGGAAGTAGGCAGCTACATTTCATCTCACTTTTTAATTTTTTAGAATTGTCCTTTCCCATGGCATAATTATCACAGCCACTCATTTCTGCATTTATCAAAGGATAAACTCACAGCTAGCATTTGATGCATTTACCCTGCAGCACTCAAATTGTGTGCAGCACAATCACAGTCCAGTTCTCACTAGAAACTGTTGAAAGAGCTTACTTTCGAAGGAGGAAAAAGTTGTCTTTTAGAATACATTAGGAAAGAAAAAACAGTAACATTGATTGTACTTGATAGACGTGATTTTACCTTTACTTTAGGCGTTACTTCCTCCTAGTGATGAAACTAGTCAGCGAACACATCGCAGGGGATGTTTCTCCTGAGAGTTAGATGCCCCCATGGATGTTACTTCAAGGAAAGAAAGCAACTCTTTCTAGCTAATATAGTCAACTGTCTAGTTTCCTAAGCAGTCTGCACATTTTTTCCGTGCCCCTTACTGAATCTTCGTGGATTAAAAAAGGCTGGTTAATCTGTAGGGTATGTGCTCTATAATCACGGCTGGCCCACACAGACATTGCTCTGAATGCTGTGCAAGCCAGGAATGGACCGCAGGGGCTTTGCAAATCCCCACAAAGAGCCCTGCACTGATTGTTCAAGCTGCAACATCATTTCTCAAATGAAACACAGCTGAAGTGCCAAATACTAACTCTCCGCAGTCTGGCTGTTACATATGGTAGTGTCTTCCTAACCACTTAACTGCTGTGGCTGGGGAAAGCACTGTATCTGTAGGAACACTCAGATTGTTTTGACCCTGAGTATACAAGATAATTCTGAGGATAGCAAGGGTTGAAATCATTAACTGTGTTCAAACTGTGCTTATAATGTGCTCAAACTGAGCATATTAGTTATGCTTAGAATGCAAGAAAGATTAAAGGAGGGATGCAGACATGACCAAATGCTGCAGCTACAGACCAGCAATTCCTGTCTCATTCTGCCTAAGAGCTCATAACTGCTTCAGGGTACATTTCTCAGTCATGTTCCTGTTCTTGATTGCCTTCACTGTGAAGTCAGTAGTTACTGGTTGAGATGGTGAACACATATAGATTGATCTGTGCAAATGTAGCAGCTATTTTTCTGAAAAGTCAATCTTTTTAGTATTGCATTAAGATAGCAAGTAAAAAAACTCAGTGTAGCATACAAGTTAACATCCTGTTTGTCGTGCCCTCCAACAGGCAGCGATACAAAATCCCATACACCATAAGAGGAGCCCACCCACCACCTTTCTTGTGTGGGATACAGTGTCTTTAAGATTGTGTGTGTTCGACATCCAGGCCACCACAGTGGAGAGGAGCTGGAAGCAAGATCGCGTTTGGAGTAAGAGGAGCAGGATAGCACGGGTGAATAATGTCACTTGTAGGAAATATATGGTGAGGAAGGTCTTCCTAAAGGAGCAAAAAGGCACAGGGATGGCAGTGGGCTGTTTGGTTTAGACAAAATGAGTACCTAGGCCAGGATACATGGTGCACAGCTGAATTCTCTGACCATTTTTATTCCCATTTCCCAGCTGTGCCATCACAAGTGATGACAGGTAGGTCTAAGGCTCAGTCCCTCGTGACCAAAAACAAGCTATAGGAACTACTACCACTTACTTAAGTTTCTGCATGCCTGATGCCTCCTGACTTTTCGGTGGCTGCATTAAGTCATGTTAGGGCCATGGAAATCCATCGAAGAAGCTGGAGGTAAAGGCCTGAAGATTCCTGTACCAGGTTCTGAAATGAGTAACCCTAACTTAAACTAGGATATTGCTGATATATCAATTTTATCAAACTTGTTCTCTGGAGCATGTCTTGAAACCTGCAATGCTTCTTTAGGATAAACTATTAATTAACGTCCCATTTGCACAAAGCCACAGTCTCGTTCTACTTGGTTAGTACATCAGTCAGGATTAAGCCCATATTTTTTGCTAGTTACCTAAAAGCTAGCTTCTGACAGAGATTTAAAGGATGTTTCATACAATTAAAGGAACATAATTGAACTTGCCATTATCAGTTTTTGAGCTTAGCTCTGAACTAAACTGCAACTGACAAATATATACAAAACCTGAAATCATCAGGGCTTTGCAATATCTAGCTTTAAAGATATTTAATGAGTATTTTAAACAGAACAACCTATCAGGAAATTTTTTTTTTCTTTAATAAAGGATTTATGAAGCTGAAGGAAAAAAAAATAAAGGGGGAGAGGCAAAAAACAACCCCAACTTTTCTCTCTGAAAATTAAACAGTCAACTGTCAAGGCTGATTCTTTGAAGTCTACTGCATAAACTTTCCTAACTCCCTACTTAGTATTAGCTAACCCATAACTGAATTAGATATCCTAAACCATTCATCAGGCTTGAGTTATCCCTATAGCTGGGACAAGGAAACATCAAATTCATACAGAGACATTAAGTGAAATACTTCTCCAATTAATAAGTTCACAAAATGTTTCCAGTCCTGTAAGTCAGTTTTATTTAAAAAATAGAGTCCAAACATTGTTTTTTCAATAAAGTGCCACATATATACTGTTATCTACAATAAAAACCAAAAAAACCAGCTGAAAACAGAGCAATACTGTATTCATATTGTCATTCTAACACGGAGTCAGTGGGTCTCCTGTAATTCTTACACATTTTTTTTCTGCTTCAACAAAGCATAAGTATTAATAATTAGTATTTCTGTGACAGCCAAAGGGTCTGGCTCTGGCTAGTATAATCCATATTCTGTACTTCTACGATAAACTTTCTGGTACAGATTGCTTCAAATACACATCAGAAGCTGAATGTAACAGAACATAGTTCATGCAAAACAAAGGTACAATACTGAACTTGCATCATTCAAAGATTTTTATTTTCTTGTTTAGCCAGACATCTTTGAAGTCCAACTGCTTGAATGTGAGGATTGAGCTGAGGTTGCATAAAGTGAGCACTATATACTGAAGTACTTCTGTAACTCTAAGATTGATCAGGCTACGTGACTATCTTGAGCTCTACAACTTCAAATAAATACTTAAGGCTGAGATCTATGTCTCTTGGAGTCTAGTCAGTAACTTCTGAGACATATTTGGGAATACAGATGGAAAAAAGTGACAGATAATGGGTTTGTTATGTGGAAATACATTGAATCATTACATCATAACTGTATTTTCTGAGAAAAGCATGTTATTAATTTGTATTAGGAGTGTTCCCTACTCAGATACTCATACTAAGAGCAATGAAGACTGTAGCATGGAGGCGGCTTTCTAATTAGCAAAGTCTGTCCAGTTTCAAAGGCCCTCCAAAGTCATTCTAGCATCACCTCAGCCTTGATAATGCTGAGCAGCTGAAGTTAGCTATGATTATGCCATTTCTGGAAATCTAAATATCTGTCCCTGCTCTAAAGGGGCCTAATATATTTTGAACAGACATTGGAACATGTCTGTTGGAGCAGCATTGCACAGTTACACATCCAAAGCTTTTTTCTTGACCCCTTAGATATTTAAACCATCCCATCTAAAGAGGAATGCAATTGATAGAAAAGAGCTGTACACCCCTTTACCTGCCTTCCGCTCGGGTAGTAGTCCCAGGGTCAAACTGCAATCACAGTAAGTGCAGAAATCTCAATTCCTTCTGTTGTTTCTTACAAACCACTATGCTGGGTTTATGGATCCTGTTCTTATGCCCTGAGGGCTCCTCATATGCAGTTTAATGAGACAAGGCAACAGGCTATCACAGGGCTGAATGTTAGTTTTAGTGGATCGGATGTCTGGGTGTTAATGGGAATTAGCCACACAAGTTTATGCCTATGCATAGCCACAGGCTGAGCTTAAGCGGATAACTCAAGTAAATGCCCAAGTGAGTTTGTATTCAGGGCTCGTTTAACCTCAGTTAAGTGACTCCAGGTCTTTTTCTCTGGAAATGACAATTTTTTTCAGTGTTGATAGAGCATCCTGGCTCCTGTTAGCAAACATTGCCCTCAGTACTGTGAATGCTCTTCAGAATTAGCTCTGCTATAGACTACACTATAATGCCACATGTACTGAAATTTTCTTCACTAACAGAGAAGGCTTTAGACCTCTCCTTTCTCCTGACACATAAGAAGCCTTGAATTTTACTTCAAATAGCAGATGAATTCACTTCCCAACTTACTTCTCTTGGCTTATGAGCAAGAGAGGTATTTAGAAGTGTTCAAGTGGGAAGAGTACGCCCTTTTGTTTCCTATGTAAATATAAAGGAAGATGGAGAAGTGTTCATCAAACATGTATGTCTTAACATCAAGAGCTAGAAAAGTGAAAAGTAGAACACAGTTTCCACTTTAATTTCAGAACAAGACTGTTCTCAAAGACTGATATATATATAGCAATCTAAATGTAAAAGGTTGCTATTTATCTCAGCCCAAATCTCTTAGATTTTAGTGGTTCTGGGTAGAAACTGACTTTTGTACTAAGCCCTACTTGGGTTTAGATGTGGAAATGAACCAATTTTATTTTACGATAGCATCTCTGTTCAAATGAGGAAATCCAATGTTTATGAGCTTGATTGTTGACTAGATTGGTTTTTACAAGTTTGAATGATGACAACTTCACAGAAAAACATAAGAAACAACAATATTTTGTTGTATTTCCTATTTTCAGAAGGAAAGGGTTGCTTAGTTCGGTAGTTTACATAGTTTTAACAATATCCCTTTAATAATACATTGTACTGCAGATGTTCAGTTAACGAAAAGTATACACTGAAATATTTATGGGCTTTGGCCAGAGCTATGTATACTTATGTCAGTCTGTTGTGAACACTATTGTTAAATGGAGTACTTAGCAGATTAAAATTATCCCTTTACTTCCGTTTCTTTTACTTAAACAATTTGGGCCATACTTTGTGTGAATGCACTGGGACATGCCAGAAGGAAGCAGGGTTACTGGAGATAAGAGATGGAATTTGTGACATGTACCTTCAGGCATCTAACTTAGGCTACACCTGGCTAGTTGTCTCAGTTCAGGCACAAAATTATCATGCACATTGCCTACAAGTTGGATCAACAGTCTGGCTTTTGTCTGGAGTAAGAAACAGGCTCTTCTGGCATGAGAGGTCTCCACTCATCTCTTTCCATGAAGACCATCTGGATGCAATGGATGTGAGCTACCAGTATCTGTATGGATTTGAATAAAAATAACAGAAGTCTTAGATGTCTAAATGAAGGGACCAAACTCTCAGAAGGTCTGGAGGAGATACAGGGCACCTAAGTTAAGATGCAACCTCTCTCCAAGCTTTAAGCTTATAAAGCAAACACTGGGCAGTGTGGATTATGTGTTACTGAGAGCATTGGTATTCTGTAACTGATAGCAGTATTGACCGAAGTGCTAGTGTATTAACACAGAAAACGCTGGTTCTGTGCATCTTACATAGAACCTGAACAAGGTTTAGGGCAATTTACCATTTTTACCTGAATGACTTGGAGGTCCCTTCCATGGGCTGTTAAATCTTGTGTTCTTGGTGCAAACAGATAAGTAGTTAAAGCTTTGCTATTGTCATTTGAATTCTCAGGCCCTTTGATCTTACCCAGCGTTAGTGTTATGGGGAAGGCTTCCATACTCCTGTGACTGGCAGATGCATAAAAAGCAGATCTGGTACAGAATAACTTAAACTAACTTCAGCAATCTCTTGACAGGTGCAGACAAATGCCAAGAAACAGTGGTGACGAAAAGAGAATAAACGGAGAATGAGGAATCAATGCAGAACTTCATTAGTTTGTGAAAAATGATGGTGTACACAAGGGGAGACAGGTGGGAGATCTCATGTCTTGTCATTAACGTTGATGAGAGATGGATACCAGTCTCCCTTTAGTGCCTTTGAAAATTCCTCCATGGGTGTCTATGGTTTTTCCTGTAGCCACAGCAAACCACATAATACTAAATATTACAGTACCTGTATGCAAAATTGCATAGAGAAATAATAAATCCTTACAAATAAGTCACATTTCAACATTAATAAAGGGAGGCTGATTGACATAAATGCTAAACTGTATAAAATTCAAAGGACTAAAGCAGGGAGCAGGGGACACTGCATTTTAAAGTGAATTGAAGTGTGCTGTTGCTCCTTTACCTCCAGTCTTGATTCACTTAACTTTTACAAAAATAAATGAAGATGACAAAATTTTTCATTTTAAAATATGACAATTTTTTCCCTCACGAAAATGGTATAATTCAGTAGCATATAAATAGCCATGACTTCAGTAACAAAAACAACTGAGATTACTCATGTACACTCTAGTTTGGAACACAGATCTTTATATCTCTTAAATAGCTTATACATAGACAATGTCTTGCAAGTCTTCACACCTGCGTCAAGAGTTACTCTGAACACTGATGCATCCCACTGGTGCTCCTGGCTCTTTGTCTCTAAGCACCACATCACTTACTCCCACCAATGCTCCAACTGAGCTGTTGGGAATCTCATTAAGGAAACACAGCTTGATGTCTGCAGCTGTTCAGATTTTCTAAACTGCCTTCCTCATTAAATAAGTGCCATCCTGCATATGCTCCCTCTGTCAGAGGCATATTGGGCCATTCTTCATACACATTACATTTTCTCTTCAAACAAAATGAAACACCAAACATAGCCTTTGCGTTAATCTAGAAGGGATTCCTTTGGGGTTACTTTCTTCCTCCTTTACCAGTCTAGTTAAACATGATAGATTCAGGGTCCTGGTTTGCCATTTGAGCCATATGTCTTAATACATCCTTTTTAGTTATGATACCCAGCAGCCTCCTAGAAGAGAAAAGGAAAGGGAAGGTCAACAGTCATCTCATATATCATCCCTTTTTTTTTTTTCCTGTTCAACTGCAGGGACATTTTGTAAAGAGCTTCCATATAGCACTGCCCGTCTCATCCATTCCCCAGTGATTATCTTTTATAAAAAGCATTCTCACCTCATGTATTTTTACACCAGTCATAATCATTAAGTGAAATACTTTGGGTTGTTAACTTTTTCTTATTGGGAACGTGATTGAGTGAGGAGCTACAACTATTGACACTTTGTACAACAAAATAAGTTTCCTTAGGCACAGGCTGCAGAGGACTAACAGCAAAAAAAACCAAGGCACCAGTGCCCTGAGCTAGGGCATGGGGTTTAGTAACACAAGAGCTAAGATAAAGCACAGGCTTACTTTCATAAACTCTCTCTGTCTGGCAGCATAATTCCTTCAAATCTGAGTGATAATTTCTCATTTATGTGAACCTAAATGAATTACATATATATATGTCTGTCAAGAAAAATAAGGCCTGTGGGATGTCTAGCCCCAAGAGTCAAAAATTCCCTAAGCTACAGCATTCAAGGGCTTTCATTTCCAGTCTTTGAAGTTCACAAGGCACTGAATTTTGCAACTATGTAATAGTTATAGTTTTTCCACCTTTCATTTCATGAAAGTGCTAGAACTCAAGATCAAAATTTCCAAATCCAGGTACCCGGAATCAGCACCGACCTGTGTCTTGAAAAAGGCACCTATCTTCTTAATACTGAGGACGCTGCATCGACAGCAACAGCTGATATGCAGTATTTTTGAGTTTTAAAAAAAAAAAAAAAAAAAAAGGCTTTTTGCAGAAGACTGAATTTTAGTGTTCTGCATTTAATAATTATTGCTCTGGTTTTGCTATCCTGTTGTAAAGTTTCTTCTTACTACTAGATCCTGAGATGAGCAATGATCCCAAAATAGCTCAAACCCCACGGGAATAATGGGGTGTTATTTCTGGTGCTCACAGTGCAGCTTTTTACTCTCCTAATTTTATGTTTGCCTTCACTTCTTCAGCTGGTTTTTGTGGACTTTCGGTTTATATGCCTTTCCGGTTTCCATTAAAGAAAGCTGAACAGATTAATTTTCTTCCACTGACATCATTATCACAGTCTTCACAAGCATCTAATCTAGAAATGCGTGTTTAGAAACACACACATTCTTTGCAAACAATGTTACTTGCCAGATCTGCCTCTGTTGAAAACTGAATGATGGTGGAAGCCAGAACAGTTTGTTTTGTATTTATCATTACCTTATCTAAATGACAATACACTAAGGATTTCGGAGAAATAATCATAATGAAACATGACACCCAGCAAGTGCCATTTTGCTTCTGAATCTGACTTCTTTTACTACCCTGGAGAGACACTAGGTGAGTTTCCCTTATTCTTCTAGTCACGAAACAGACAAAATTAAAATAGTCTCGATTGTCTCAAAGGTGCCAATTAATTAGCTACTGTCTATACTTGGCCTTAAACAGGAAAAACAGTGGATTTAGAATCACAGAGTCAGCTAGGTTGGAAAAGACCTTTAAGATCATCAAGTCCAAACTTTATCCCAGTATTGCCAAGTTCACCACTAAACCATGTCACTAAGCACCTCATCTACACAGTTTTTGAACTCTTCCAGGGACAGTAATTCCACCACTTCCCTGGGAGGCCTGTTCCAAACCCTGATTACCGTCTCTGTGAAGAGATTTTTCCTAATATCCAATCTAAACCTGACATTGATGCCATTTCCTCTTGTCCTATCATTTATAACTTGGGAGATAGCCACCTCCTCATTCCATCCTTCTTTCAGGTAGTTGTAGAGAGCAATAAGGTCCCTCCTGAGCCTTCTCTGCTTCAGACTAAAAAACCCCAATTCCCTCAGCTTTTCCTCATAAGTCTTGTGCTAAGAAAATCTCCCCACATTCTCTAAGCATGCTTGACTCAGCATCTACTCACCCACTGCGAGTGACAAGACACTGCCGGAGCCCGAGTTTCCGGAAAATATCTACCACAGTCTCCATTGGTGTGTGGTCAGTGACAGTGAAAGGGCTCAGGTTGAGAATACGCCGCAGCTTCAGTGGATGGGGACTGTTGGGTGGCAGCTCGGGGGGGTCTTCAGTGAAGTACACAATGGAGTTGCTCACTACCCCATCCTGACGCTGCCTGGCATTCTCTGTACAATAGAAAGTTCAAGGCAGAGAGTGAGTTAGGTTTGATAACAAAACAAAAAAATACCCTCCTTTGGAAACCTTTGGAAAGCAAAGGTAGTAGATGCTTTTTGTCTTTAATGTATTGAGATCCCAGAAGTTCAGGTTACTCAGCAAACTTGAGTTTCCCTGAGACATTGTACCCTTGAAGCAATCATGAGTGATATTTTTACAAACACATATTTTTTCTTGGTTAGGATAATATTTTTCTGAATAAATATGCAGCTCATTGCATTCACAAACATCACTAATTCAGTTTCTGTCAAACTCAAATGATTATAATGTCATTTCCTCCATTGTGAGAATCACAACGGAAGCTTCTATTATATGCCGGGAGGAATGGAGTCAGCAGCTGTGTATGGTCCCAGCTGGCTTGGAGCAGTATGTTTGTTCCCAGACATTCTCAGTGGAGTTGGGAAAATCTGGGCATGGTGAATGGATTTATGAACACAAAGCTAAGGAAAGACCAATTCACATCCCAGGGATGTGGGTTGGTGTGGGTGTTGTTCTAGACCAGCAAATCTCTCTGGCATGCCGGGGCCGATTTTATGGGTTTGTACTTAATTCCTGAAGTAGTGTTTGCATATCTACATTTTAATAGGGCAGAAAAAAATAGCATCTTACTTAAAAGAAAATAGTAAAGGCAGGAGCAATACATACCAACAAATGACTCTGATACATTTTTTCCTCAATGGTACATATTTGACAACTTTCGAAAGTTCAAAAGCTACCACTCATACTTTGATCAAGGTGTGAAGTGAAATTCACACTACATCTGGACTTTACATCAACAATATAAGCCTTTTAGTTAAAAGTATGCTCCAAGAAGAATTCTTAGCATCGAAGGAGTTTATTTTCTTTGTATTTTTTACCTGATTTCTACTTGATACAACAGGGCACAAAAAATATATGAGATGGATTTCCAAATGATAGACAAATTCCCTGTCCCCCAAATAAGCATATTGTGTTTGGCTCTAAGGGTTTAACTCTGCCTTTTTTTTCCATTTCTTTTTTTTTTTTTTTTTAAATAAATTCTTGGAAATGGTTAGAAGAATTATCTTTGATTAATATACGTTGCTCCTGTTCTTGAGAGGTACAGCAAATCAGATGTACTCAAACCGTGTGTATATATTCTTGGAGAGCATTGCCATCAATCAAAGTGCAGAAACTTGCTCCTGTGACTTGTAATGTGTAGACAGTAATGGTTTCCAACATGTTCCAGCTGCATTTTTTTCCCTTTATTGATCATTGTCTTGTAATATTTCTGGAACTGGATCAGTGCTGGCTCAAGCCTAATATCAGTACAGTATATGATTTTCAACCTTTTCACCCTACATATTACAAGGCCTATTGCAATTTATAGGAATGATGCTAACTTTGTCTCATCTTGTTTTGCTTCATACATCTAATTTCAAGTGTGAATATGCCTGCATAACTCTTTGATATATGATCTGTGCTAAGAGGTAACATTAATCAAACTGAAGGTAACTCCCGCCCTTTGATAAAAAACCTTGACAGCTCGGTATTTCCTTTCCAAAGCTGCACCCAAAGCAATAGGCCCAAGCATTTCAGTTACCACATTGCTGTTCCCAAGGCAGCAATGACCCTGGACAACAGTGATTAGCCAAAGCCATGACTTCACTCTTCAAAGTCAAACATCTCTCAGGAGAAATCTGAATGATGTAGTACTATCGAGCAGATTCTGTGGCATCAGAAAAATGGTGGACTTTGTATGCAGTCTCACAGGATGGGCGAGTTAGGGTAAAGGTAAAAGGGAAGAACAGATCATTTTTGCAGTCAGCAGGTAAGAAAAACAGACATAGCTTAATAGAAAGGCAAAGAAAATGGATGATGATGTCTGTTTTTACAAAGTAATCTATGCAGAAGGCTTTTGTCATAGCTAGACAGTGAATTAGTTCTCCCAAATGCAAAACGGCCTCTCATACTCAGGAGTTCACAGTTCACAGCCTATATTAACTACATCGCTCTCTCAACTCCACAATGGGAAATGTACATTGTACAGGCAACCTGGCTTGTGTCCAAGACTCTGACTTTTCTACAATGCCTCTGAAGCTGGCCAAATTTAAGAGCAGTTCTACAGGGTCAAATACACACCTTCGTAAGACTGTAAAGTAGGTGCCATCTTAAATGTAGATGCCTATTCTCAGAGGGTGACTTTGCCGACCTGACCTGCATACCTGCTCAACAAAGACCAGTGGAAGGACACAGTCCTCCTTAAGATGTTTCTGAGCAATCGGAAGTGGCATTGCTATTCACTTTACAGGGACCAGATGCATTTCGAGAGCATGCTTACCCCTCCACCCAGTACGAAAAAAATTACATAGGGGTAAATCATGAGGCAGAGCAGTGTTTGAACCAGCTTTTGATGTGAGACTCAATAGCTGTTGCCTTCATCCAAGAAGTCAGTTGTGTGAAGGAAATGGAGTACGTCTGCAGAGTATTCCCTGGGCCACCACACTGCTGATGCACAATGTATTGGGCCAGAGAAAGAAGCTGAAGCTTCTTGGCTGAAAGCACATCTCCATGTAGTGTCATGCGTTGTCATTCTAGTTCAAACTGAGAAGGCATTTTGCAGGCATAATGCACTGAAAGAAGCAATAGTGTTGTGGGCTTTTCGGAAGATCTCATTCCCTGGCTACAGTGCTGCACAAAAGGGGCTCCTACTGTTCACAGACATCCCTCCAATATCTCTGGATGCTGTCAGGCTGAGCAGGAGATAAGAACCTGAGCAGGAGATAAGAACCTGAACAGGAAATAAGAACATGAACATAAAAAATGCTTTCCCATATGTGATGTTTACCTCTTCGTAAGTAATTTTTAGTTTATGAAGACCTAGTGTATGGCTCCACGAACACAACTATGAAGCAGGCTGAGATGAAGGTCTGCAACACATTAGCTAGTCTGTGGCAATGAGCAGCAACGACTTCTGCAATAAATGCAAAGCAACTTTGGCCTTCAAGTGAGAGAGGATTAGCTATCAAAAAGTTGTTAGCCTGGTACAGAACTATTATTTTGCCCTGCCCTGTACTGAAACCATGTACTATGTCTTTTGGGAAAGTGAAACCAAATCCAGATTTTAAGTCACAAAGACACAAACCATACTGGAAAGATTAACTGTTTATCACAGAGTCAGCACAGAATGACATCAGGAGCTGTCATATTCAACCAAAGAGAAAAAGGGTCACCAAAGGTCCCTGACAGCTGGGGATTTTAAGAAAACTAATGTATGCAGAGAAGGTTTTGATTTTTAAGTCTCAGTTCTGCCTTAGATCTTATGAATGTTCTTAATTAGAGCTGATCAGGAAACAGTACCTTGTCCTCTGGAAAATGTGGATGCCAAAGAAACAGTTTTCGAACAGGAAAGTGTTTTGATCTAAAATATTTGCTGAGTTTATTTTTAACTGATTTCATTGTTGTCAGTACATAGCTGGACATTTTCACACATCGCCTAGCAGGCCCATTCAGCCGTGTTGCCATTTATGACCTGAATCAAAAGATTCAGTTGCCCAAACTTCTCCGACTTGCTTCAGACAGCATCTGATCTTTCTGCTTTTAAAGTGAGGGCTCCACATCTTCACTCCACGCAATTTCCCCACCAACATACAGTACACTGATACTCTACTCACTTATTGCAAGAATCAGCTCTCGTCTCTGTGCAAACCCAATAAGTCTCTCTGAGTCTTTCGAAACCACTACTGGAAAGCCATTGTAGTCAGTCTCCTTGATTAGTGTCTCAACATCCTCCACTGTCATGCTGTCCTGTGTCAGAACAGAGAGAGGAGCTTCACCACGCCTTGGTCTCATGACATCGGTTGCTAAGGTTCGGTGGGTGAACTCGTCCTTCACATCCAGAAACGGGTAGCCATTCAGATGAATGTGAGCTTCATAGATCCCTTCTTTCCCAAAGGCGTCTGCCACCCACTTGCTTGTGACAGCTGCGGCCATAAGAGGTACAATATACTCCAGGCCTCCAGTTAGCTCAAACATAATCACCACCAGAGAGACCGTCATTCGAGTAACACCACCTGCCAACAAGGAAAGCAGTCAAGTTTCCCTCAGTGCTCTTGAAGTATACTAAGCAACTCATTTACATTTTTGAGCCTTACACTCACAAAGGCATGAGATTATTCATGCTGAGTACTTTCCCTTATACTTTGTGAAGTATTTTGGGGCTCATTTCACTGAAGAAAGAGAATATTAAATCTACTGCAATTTTCATCAAAAAGATTGAGTGAACTTGCTCAAGCCAAAGATGATAACACTGAAAAGCAAACAATGAATGCTAAAAGAATGAGCTATCAAACTAGAAAGCATGCTAAAAAAAAAATCAGCTATATTGAATACTTGAGAATCTAAAACTGAATCCTGCCGTTAGCCTTCTGAAATCACTCCAAGAATCAGCTGAGTACCATGAGGGGGTCAGGTAGGAGCACTGGGAGCTGGACTTCATATTGATTAACCAATTGCATTGATACTGGAGTGAAAGCTAAGCATTATCTTTGGGCATGACACAGTTACAAAATCCTATGTAAGGATAGTTTAGGGCCACTGCAAGAGCTATGTTACAGCTTAAACCCTAGCTTTTGATACCAGTATAACATACAGTTTGAACTGCATACAACTTGTTCTGAGGCCATCTAGGCATGCAGCTGCAGACAGGCTTGTAGCCGTATTTTTCAGCCTAGTCTTTATGTATTAATTTCATAAGCAAGCTCCTTACTCCTTCAGTTTATAGTAAAGGATAAAAATAATCACATAACTGCAGGCAAGTATGTGTATACCACTGAATTATGAGGTAACATTTCTTTGCCTCTGTTCAAAAGGTAAATGTAATAAATCTACTATTTTTAGGCCTCAAAATACAGCACCATTTTAGATGAGAGAAATCAGAAACAGGTCATTAAAAGATGCTTTTAATCTAGCAGCATACCGGAAAATTAAATTGTTGATTATTTAATGTGATGATCCGGATATGACTTTCATCTGGGGAATGCCTTAAACTTCTGACTCTGAAAAGCTGAGAGCAGATACTAGAGTAAGGAGCATTTAACACTTACTCTGTATCTCTTACTTTAAGCGAGACAGGTCTTGAGCTTAAGAATGAGCAGTGACCATTCTGCTGTATGTCTCACCATACCATTAAGGTCACTGCACCTCGATTTGGAACTTTTAGAAGAGAAAGGGATTGCTGACTAGATGATCAAATGCAATATCAGACCAAAATTTTTGTGCATCATTTGCTTTATGAACATTAAGATCATTTATGGACAAGAGGAAGTGTTTTAGTGGTTTTGACAGTAAGATTCATCCTAGCTATTTAATGTGCCTTCACTGCAGTAGGTGTTCACATCAAAAGGGGTGATCCAGCTTGCCTTTATAATCTCTAGAGGAAAACAGGCTTTTTTGATGCCAAAAAATCTTTTCATCTGCTAATTTGCCTGGTTTTAGATGTCTATTGCCAGATAATACTGATCATTCCAGTATCTCATTTTTCTGTTTTGCCTATGAAAGTTATCAACACAGCTAGCTCAGATGCTGATGTCTACATTACAGACATTAAATTCAGACAAGCAAATCCCACCTTTCCTTTCTTCCTCTATAACTGACTGCACAAGTGATCCTGCTTTTCAAATATGAGACTCCAAGACTGAAATTTTTCTAGCTTTTCCCTGAATATATCTTCCATTTCAAATCTACTCAATAATATTAATCATGTCTTGTACTTCCCCACTATAATTTCATCATCTAATGATTGTGTCAACAGCAACAAAAAGAGGAGGTAAAACATGCAAGTACAGAAGGGGAAAAGTATGATCAGGCAAAAACATGTTCAGATGATATGCTTGTAACATTCCTGTTGCATCTAAGACTAGAAATTTGATATGTCAGGTATTATCCAATGATCTTGCTTTAATAGTTAACAGATCATTCCTGTTATATTCAATAAATCCCACTGATTGGATGCAAACAGATATTGGCCTATGGTCAAAACTAAACCAGGATATAGCCCAGTTGACCATATATGACACACAGCCAAAATAAGACCCATAATTTTTACTTCTGTGTAGCTTAAAGTTTGGCCAGAACTGGGAATTTTGTTTCTTGCACTGAGAGGCACAGTCTAAACATGGAAGTAGCTCTAGTCCAGCTACAGTGGATTTCACTACATAAAAAGAGCAAAAACAAAACAAAAAAACACCTCCAAACCGAATCAAACAAACAAAAGAGCAAAAATACTCTTCCTTGAAAACCTGTCACCTAACTTCAATTTTTTTCTTTATTTCTGTGTGGTTTTTTGGCAGGAGTCTTTTTTACAAAGAGTAGGCATTGGTGACTACAAGCCTCTGTTATTAACTGCCTGGCAGATCCCTAGATAGACCACTCTAGAGAAAGTTGCCCATGCTTTAGCCGATCACATCTTGATTTCAACCTCTATTACATGCAGAAATGCCAGCATAGCACCTAACACAGACACAAAGCCCTCATAAACAATTTGTAGGTCTCCAAACATCAGTGTTATTCATGCACGAACCAATGATCAGCAGGTACTGTACCCAAGCAAGCTGCGGCTCCCACCATAGCATAAAGTCCTGGTGTGACACAGTCTGCCCCAGGTCTGCACCAGTTCCTGAATATGATCCAGTCATGATGGTGATACGCCAGCTGCTCTACTCCGATCCCAACCATCCTGCCAGCCATGGCTCCAACAGCCATGCTGGGAATGAAAAGGCCTGAAGGGATCTTGAATAAAACACAGACACATAAACACCTAGACAAAAATGACTAGTAATTTACTTGTTGATCGAACAATTAACAATTAGTGGTAAGAGAACACATTTCCTTATTAAATGTTAGCTCAGAAAGCCATAACCTTATAGCAGCCTACAGTGATGTTTCCTGCCGTCCAAGACTGGTTTCTGCAGTGACTAAGTTTGTATGGCTACATGTGTATTAACAGCTTTATAAAATACTAATGCTTTTTTTTATGTAATTTTGAATCCTACCTGCCTCATTACAGTGAATTTGATAGCTAAACGGTGTTTCTGAGTACTAGTCTGCTTTTAAAGCCAAGATGCTCTTGGTTTTGCCTTTGTTGCTTTCTTAGCAGGAAGATGGGAGCTGCTGATGGTTCTGTCATGGGCTTGAGAATTAGCTTAACTGAAAATCACATTTTGGTTTCACCCCCTCTACCACACGGAGTACTTTATAGTTTCATTGCTACTCTTTCAGGCTAAATCAGACCAGATTTTAAATTAAGTGTCAAACGCAGAATAAAAATTCACAGAAAGGACGCTGATAGCCCAGAGGCAGCTATTTCTTCATCTCAGTTTGTTATATATTTTCCAGGAAGCTCTATGAATCATTAAGTTGCTGTGGCAAGGGCTTGCATGGAGTTTTTATTGTTTTTAGAGTTGAAAGGTGGTTATATCTTTTTAATTCTGAAAATATGCCTTGAGCTTCCTCGAGAATTAAACTAAACTTCAGCAAGGCGCAGAGGCCTTAGGGCTGATAACAGCAAGCGCTATCTCCCCCACTGTATAGTGTTAATTTGGCTAACACAGTTGGATCGAGTCTTCTGCATTTGGTGGGTAAAGATATTTAGTCTGTTCTTTTGCACAGTAACTGAAACTGTCAATTGCTTCTAACAAATGTTAAATATATAGAGTAAATAAAGAATCGTATATTAAATAAAGAACCAAACTCAGAAGCTTTTAAACAAACGAACAAGCAAACCAACTGATTGCCAGACATAATCAGTTTCTGCAGTGAAGGGCATCTCATTCCAAGTCCTTCTCCAGAAATATTATATCTATCTGCAACATCCAAGTTCTCTTAAGCTCCTACTTGTTCTCCCTGCTCAAGAAATCAGCAGGACTTACTTAGTCACTGGTCCTGAGTGACCTTCTACCATTCAGTAGTTCTCATCTTCAGATGGAGAAACACAAAAGAAAAGCAAAACTCCAACAATTTCCTATTATATTTCAACTAAAAAACCTTCTAAAAGATGGATCCTCAGTTCAAGCACAGTGTTTAAGAGAAAGATGAGATGCTTTAGCTTTGAGTGTGATATAAACTACAGTGTACAACTTAGAGAAACTTCCCATTGTCTGCTGCAATCAGATCAAGAACTAAATACACAGATAATGGGAACCACAGGCAGATATGTGTTTTATATAGATTCTAGAATTCAGACATACAAAACTCGCCACTAACAGTTTTGTATATACTGAAACCTTGAATAAATTGTTCTTGGATCTTTTATCACCCATTTATGGGGGGTGGACAAGGAAAAGGTTGCAGACTCAGAACAATGAAATCATACATCCATAAGTCCTGCCACTCATTCCTTCTTTTTTCCAAGCTACAGTGTTTTAAAAGATTAAAAAATAGAGCTTTTCAGCTACTTTTATATTTTTTTGAGATTTTAAATGTGTAAATCAGTAAATTTAAAGCTATCATTTCCCCAAGCATAGCTACCTTGAGGCACATTAGCACATTAATTCAACAAGACAAACAGCAGTGTAAATAACCGATATCCCCAAGAGAACTGAAAGACTACTGCAGTGGGAATCATTTTGAATTTGCCTATTGGCAACAATGGATTTAAATTCCCACCCAGATTTCTGTTTCACTTAATAAAACTGCAGATGACTAGAAAGTCAAAAAGCGGGGCTCATCCCTCTGCTGCAACAGGGGCCCATAAAGCAAGGTACTGGCAGGCAGGTGAACCAGCAGATATCTCATCAACACCTGCATGGCTACATGTAGGTCAGAGGCGCATAAGCCCTGCCAGATAGACCACAACTGCTGATGGCAACACATCTGTGCCTTGTGCTCATGACAGCTTCTGTGCCTGTCCCCAGTTTACCTTCATGCCGAAAGTGAATATTGTGATAACAATTTTAAACACCAAGGCCAAGGCGAGCTGCCACATGGCAGTGTAGACTCCAGGGCCAGCAGGTCTGTCAGGAATGTCATCCACTGGCCGGGTCATGTTTGGGTCATTGATGTAGTCGCAGAGCTGGGAGGACTCCAGTGCACCGCAGTCATTGAAGAGCTCCGAGATCAGCTCACTGGTGCTCCTCCGCGTGTAGGGGTTGGGATAGGCGATGATGGCAGTGATAGCCGTTATCACTATGACCTCCAGGACTGGGTATTTCCCAAGTCTGGTGGTCTTTCGCCTCCTGCACCAGGCAATGTTGCATCGGATAAAGAGGGTCCCCCAAAGGCCGCCGAAGACACCAAGCAAGATGAAGGGGAAGAGCTCAGCCATGTACCAGGGGGTGTGGTACTCCACGTAGAACAAGACCAGCCGACTGTTTCCAAAAGGATTGATGGACCTCAGTGTGAAGGCAGCCACGAGAGCAGCAAAAAATGACCTCCAGAGAGTTTTCAGAGGAAAGTAGTAACTGACCTAAAACCAAGCAGAGACCGTAAACACTTCATGAGTGTGACAGAGAATGTTTGCTTTAATTACCATCACCATGTGTTTCATCTGTGGCTCTACATCTGACTTTACTGGAAGCACTAGTCCTTACCACAGCCAGAATGTTTTCACAAAGGTATGAGAAAAAGCATTTCTAGATTTCAGATAGGGAGCAGCAATCAGTTAAAAATCAATAAACCAATATCCAAAGTTGCTGGCTAGAGATGGTAAGAAGGATGCTTGACAGCTCAGCCCATGTGGCAACTAAAGAAACCTTAGCACAGGGATACATCTCCAAATTGATTCATTTCATTTGTTTCCAGAAAGCCAATGCTGCTGCTCTACTCAAATTAGGCTAGAATATCTGGTTATTTCTTACTACTAGAAATCAAAGATAATTTTTGCTTCAGAAGAAAAATGAACACATAAACTTATGAAAAATAAAGAGGAGTCTTAGAGAAAGGTATCAAATGAAAATATATTTATTGAAACAAGCAAACTGCCAGGTCTCACCTCTTCCAGACTGAAAAGCACACCTCCAATTGGAGCACCAAAGGCAACAGAAACTCCTGCGGCGGCTGCAGCCGAAAGCACCTACAAGGCAAATATTTGCATACAAGGTATGAGTCCTTTGAAGCACGGAGTATTTGGAGAGGGAAATTAGAGATGATGGAAGTCAACCTCACCTCTCTTCTTTTTCCTTCATTCTTGCTGTACTTTGAGAAAAGGCTGCTGAAGAAGTTTCCGCAACAACAGGCCACGTGGACTAACGGCCCCTCTTTCCCAAGGCTGAGGCCTGAAGATACCACCAGAACCAAGGTGACTGTTTTGATTAAAAGTGTCCACTTTCCCAGGTAGCCCCTAATAATGAACCCACTCAAGATGGTTTTTATCTGGAAAGCAGGAAGAACATGTTGAAGAGCTTAAGAAACCTTTTCTACTCTGAACTTGCAAATGGAGTTAAAATTCCAGTGGAGTTAAAATAAAGAAATTGCAGACTGCTTGAAAAGAGACAGGGAGAAAAAGTAACTGTAGGTAGGGCAACTTTCCCACAGCGATACTTGAGCAGGGGTTAAGCAGACCACACTTTTACTCTTGTTACGGGTGGTCCTCCACTTTGGTAAGGAGTCTCGCAGAGATCAATAGAAATATGAAACTCTTAAGTATCTCCTTGGCTTATAGATCAGAGTTAAACTAGACTCAACTTTAACAAAGCCGAAAAAGAAGCAAATAAACAACCACAGACTTTTCCCAGTTAAAACGAGAGAAAAAAAAAGGTCTTGGTATTTGGAATGGTCATGACATAAAAGCGTGCAAGTGTTATGAAATGAGAAAGTCCAGGAGATCTTATTTTTACAGATTTCTTCTTAATTTTGCATATGAGTGGCTAGAATACAGCACAATGTACATGCATGACACACATGCATAACACACAGGCTGGGATTTGGGCTTGGACTGTAGCCCTGGAAACAGGCTGAATCTGAGCATCACCTCACATGAGATATTTATCACTTAGAAACTAGATTTACAGTTAACCTTGAAAACTTTTTAAAACCACTTTTTAAAACCACTTATATATCAATAATATATATATCAAATATGTAACAAACACACATATATGACTAATTTGAAACATGTAAATTATTTAAATATTTGAAATTATTGGGGAGGGGGTGTCCTAATCGACTATGAAATATTTGAATGCTTCTCCTAGAGATGAAAAAAAAAATATGCCAAGGTTTCTAAAATTTGGGCTGTTGATTCTATCTGCCAGATTCTTACTAATCCCAGTGATCCTATAGCACTTCTAACAGAAGACTTCTCTGATTGAAAAAATCTTGAGTAGTTATGCTGCTTGAATTACAGGATTCCTCATTTTAACAGCTTAAATATGGGCTGACACTCAGTATGTAAAATATTGAAAAGCAAGTAAGATTTTTGGCTGCCATAATGCTGGCACAACAGCATAACATTGTCTACAAGGACACAATTTGCAGAAGATGAAAGCCAGACGCTTTTCAGGCATCCCAAATGATTGGCATCTTGCATCTTCAGCAGCTTAGGAAGCCTTAGCTTTGTAGCCTCCCTTTTCATTTTATTTTGGTTTTGTTTAAAGCCTAGACTAGAAAATGACTGAGTTTGTAACTGGCCCAAGTAATTTAACCCAAAGAAAATTCTGTAGAATCTTACAGTGAGTATGTGTCTCAGCCACAAAAATTTGGAGTCCATAAAGTGATGACTGGGAGCTGCTGATCCGTAACTCAGGCTCTGGCAGTGAAGTATGATGTGCATTAACCTGCCACAGTGGCATTTGAACATTTTCTACCATGAAGAATTTCTATAAGCACCATAAAAGCATGCTAGAGGAATGAAGGCAGATGAGACGGAAAGACAATCTTCTTGTTCCTATACTATCTCACAGGACAGTTCTGGAATGGGAAAAGGTGGCAAATTATTATTTCTTTGTTTTGTTTGGTATTTGGATATCCACCCACAAAGAGAAACTCACCTCTGGGATTCCAGAGCCACAAGCATAGGGAGCAAACACTCTGACCAGGGAGACTGCCAGGAAAGCAAAACATAGAGCCCATATAATGTATAGAAAATAGTTTAGAATGTAAGCACTTGCACCCTAGAAAAATAACAGTAACAAACATTGTTAGACAAATGCAGGTTGGTAAAACTCACGCTTCTACTAGGGATTATGATGGCAAGGAACCTGGTCTTTTCATTTACATGATAGCTGTTGCTTTTCCTCAGGAAAAAGAAATGACTTCATACAGTCCAACAATTTTATCACTCATGGAAAGGAGCAGCATTCTAATATATACCTACCCCTGTCCATACAGTCTGTTTGCAAGGGACCCAAATATCTTAAAAGTATCTTTCCAGGACTTAAAAATTAAGCCAACCACAAAAAGTTGCAAAATGTCAAACAAATGTGTCATAAGGGCAAAAATAATTGGTGATAAAAAAAGCACCTAATGATGCAAGATGCTGTGTTCATCCCATGGTGGGTGACAGGGATACATCTTTTTCTGAGGGCTGGTATCAAAAGGTTACCTCTCCATGCAGATGCTGATCTCCTAAAACGACACCCCTGTGTATATCAGCAGCCAGTTCAGTTCACAAATGGTAAGGGTAAAACCATAAATAAATCCTTTCCTTCTACATGATGCTGTCTAAGATAGGGTTGAAAAACATTTACAAACACAATAGCTTGGCAGATCCCATTCAGACACATCTCAGTCATTTTTGCCCTGATATTTTAAAAGCATTCTAGTCAATAATAAAACCTATTTTCAAACTGAATAGCTTTACTTCACTGACAGAATGGAAATGCCAATAATCATTAGCAACAGTTGACCGTGCAGTGCCATAGTGAAGGCATAGTCAATAGTGACCTTCAAGCTTTCTACCTGTCTCCAGTGGCCAAGTCAAAACCGTTGTTAAAATCTGGCTTAGAACCCCTCCCTATTCACAAGCATAATTTTTTAGATTAATTTCAAGCACTTTACCTACACATACAAGATAGAATCTAGTCAGAGGCATCAAACTGATACACATTAAGCCTTTTTAAGGAGATTAAGCCTTCAAACAATCTCCTCTAGCAACATGACACTACAGAATAAAAACCAAGATGAACTTCAGTGCATGAATTGGTATGAATCCTTCACCTTTAAGTGAACTCTTCCTACCGGATGCAATCCCAGCTGCTCGAGAACATGGGGGCCCCTATCTTTGCTCTGCAGGACAGCAGCCTGGATATCAACATTATGATAAATCAAGCAGGAAAACAGGCATTACTCAGTTGTATCGTGTCTTCAGTTAACAGAGCTGGCAAAACCCAGTTCCCAGTCATAAAAAATCTAGAGCTGAGAAGACTCCCTGTTTGCAAAATTGCAAGGAATCAACTTTAACATGGATGCTTGCTAGCCTCATTTTCCAGGTCTCTGTCCATGTGAAAAGGCAGTAAGGGAACCATTGCCCTTATCCTTATGGATTTATTTGGAAGAACGACAATTTGTTAAGGTCCTCTTGTGCTTGCTGAAGCAGGCTTTGCTGATAACAGCAGAATAACAGCAGCAATACAATGCCATCCTCCAATGCCCTGAGACTGAGCAGTCATGGATCCCATGCTTACAGTGATTGACATCTGTCTGTAGTAACCATGGATCTTTGTTGCTACAGCTGAAGACAGTCTTGTCTTCATGAATGTCTTCTCCTAGTGCTTTCAATTACAAACAGCTATGACAATATTTACTCTTCCTGTAGAGAAAATTCTGGACATGTTGCCCCAGGGCAAAATTCTCCTGTCAGTGTGAACTGGAGTAACTCCAAAGACCAACGCCGTTACAAGAATTTGGTCCTACAACGTTGAGTGAAAGCTGTAGTTTTGTTTCTAAATTCACTGGACTCAAATTAACTTTGTTTCTTTTTACTATTTCTTCTTTCACATCTGACAAATACTACATCAATGTATTACTGCAGTCACGTATACACCTAGCACACTCTGGCAGGACCCCACAAGAGTCTATATCGTGAGTTCAGTCTTATCCACTGGGACAAATCTCATTGTTACATTTTCCAGATATCTGGCATTCTGCAGGTCAAACCGCAGCAGTTTATAATGATTAATAATAATGAAAAAACCCAAACCTTTGGGAAGTGAAGTAATAATAACTCAGTATAGCAAATGGCTCATTTCTCGTTCATTATATGCCATTCGTTACTAAGGCCCTGAATCAGTCTTAGGCATGTACACCGGAATCAGAGACCGAAAAAGCTCACCAGTAAAGATGATCCTGCCAAGACCTTTTCCATTCTGCTAGTGGCTCGAAGGATTTACCCTGGCAACAACAGTACTAAAGCAAGTACGGGAACTGAGAAAAATGTTGTATTTTAGTTTGCAAGACCAAGCAGTATTCCAGATCTGGTGTCAGTCCAGTTCAGGTACAAATGGAACACAACTGAAAACAACCCTCACAAACTCAGAATGCTGAAATAAACCACATCCCTCAGGATGCTATCCAATGTTTGCTTTCTCCAGAGACTCAAATCTCTACTGTAACTCGGCTGGGGAATCTCACAGTTTGCAGACTCCCTCCTGTGGACGTTAGAGCAATGTGTCTTCTCAGGGCCCTCAAGACTGAGAGATTAAAGGCTGCAAAACTGGGAAGTGGATTCAAGGTATAAAGAGGCTTTCTTGTCTTGCAGGTCTCAGCTTCATGATAGGAGATCCAGAAGCCCTGAGATGGGAATCCAGTCTGTTGCTGGATCCTGCATCACAAGACATGGAAGACTTGGGGTCCTTTCCTTTACCCTGGATAGCTGTAAGGCACCAGAAATGTGGTCCTCAATTCTAGTGAAGCTGAGGTTGGGACCTAGCTGAATCTGCAGAAAAGGGGAAGGTCCGGGTCACCAGATACTTGCCAGAGATTTACCTGAAGTGGGTGGCATCTGATGTGTTTTAACACATCCACTCCTCCAGTGAATTTGAGGGTTTGAAACAATCTTGCATCAAAAAAACCCACTTCACCTGCTCTTTGAAAGCAGTTCAGGACCAGAGAGATAAGTACATGATTCACCTACGAACAGTGATTAGGGAAGAAAACTTAGCCTGGTACGTGTCTGATGTGCTATTATGTTTTCCATAATAATTTACATCAAGACTCTGCTTTGGGCTCATTTTATAGGACTAAAAACATTTTTCAAGAGATACCATAGAACATGTCACAATTCTCAGTCAGAACATGCGCACGTTGTTTATCATAGCCATAAGTTGTCAAAATCACATGGAAGAACTGATCTAAATCTTAGTCCTCAGAATGTCAATTTAGTTGGCTATGATGAGAAGACATTTCTGACCAAAGTACCTTTAGGGAAAATGTTCCAAAGCGCTTTTGTCTAAAATGTGCTCCAAATCAGTCCTTCCGTCCACTGCTGTTTTGTAAGCAGTGTTATGCAAATGTCAGGCACAAAGTGAAGCAATATTAGAAAAAAAAAAATAAAATAAAACCCACAAAACAAAACAAACAAAAAAAACAAAACAAAACAGCAAAACAAAACAAATCCAGAAAATTATCCTGAATCTCAGTCAAATTCAGTGCATTTTGACCCCTCCTCAAGTCCTACAGGAATCATGCAAAACTTTTCCAAATCCTAAGACTTTTGCTACCAAACAGAATTTTTACTTTCCATATTTACATTTTTGTTGGGCTTTGCCTGTGATTTCAGTGTAACAGCAATAGACAGCTGTATTATTAATATTTATAGCATTCATTGGGCCATGGCAGCCAAAACCCCACAGATCTTAGAGGCCCGTTTGTTTTGAGAAAGAGCCGAAAACTAAGCCAAGATGAACCCTTATTTTTTTTTCACCATGAGTAGGGCATGAGATGCTCAGTGTGAACACAGTGAAGTTTCACAGTGCCCTCCTAGCTGATATCTTCCCTATAGGCCACAGCATACAACAGTCATGACTGCTGATCTCAAGTAGCAGCCAAAAGCAATAAATTTTCTGCGAGATATGCTCCGTTTTTATATTCCAGCCTTTCGGAGTAACAGCGTGTCAAACACATGCACAGGATTTCCAAATCCCATAACAATTTTAACAGTCTCTTCTTTTTCCCCTTCCCACATATTTTTTGTCCTCTTAAATTACAACATCATTCCCAGCCCTGCAACATTATACCAGGGTAATATTTCTTCACTGTTACAGACACAACCACGCAAACCATCTGCTGATGAAGGCTAGTGCGAACCTAGCAAACCTCTGGCTAAGGGAAGCTTGGCGCTGTGGACTGGCAACGGTGCAGAGATTTTTGCCTGCCATTAAATGGTGGGAATATTCAGGCAGAGTGAGCACTCAACTGCTTTCACTATGGCTTTTCAGAACTATGGAAACTGGGCCATACATATTCACAGACACTGCTAGTACCGTAAACCTAAAGCAGCACTGAATCTCAGTGAGGGTGACAGAACACTGGAACAGGCTGCCCAGGGAGGTTGTGGAGTCTCCTTCTCTGGAGACATTCAAAACCCGCCTGGACACATTCCTGTGTAACCTTATCTAGGTGTTCCTGCTCTGGCAGGGGGATTGGACTAGATGATCTTTTGAGGTCCCTTCCAATCTCTAACATACTGTGATACTGTGATACTGTGAATGAAACATGAATGACAAACTTGTATGGTGATGAAGGTGCCCTCATTCTGCAGCACCAGACTACCTCCATACTAGGGGAAGACCCAAGCCAACTTCTCTGTGTCACCCATTTTTTAATTGCCTGGCTGTAGATTATCTATACCACGGAAGTATATATTTTCTTCTCCTATTACTGACCAAACTGCATTACCAGATATTTTTTCAAAAGCCACATTACATACTTAAGCCAGTTCTCTTCAAAGTCACATTCATCCCACCTCCATGTCATATTAAATTTTTGTTTTGCAGATCTTACACAGCTCCCACTACTACTCACAGCATCTGAATACATAAAAACCATCTGCAATCCCAAACATTTCCTCTTAAATGTATTTGTCAGGGATCACCATTTTTGTCCCACAAAATTGTGTTTAAAAGACAAAAAATGGACAGCAGCTCAGGTCCCCTGGTGATTATAAGTGTTATGAAACACTTTTGGTTCAATACTGATAAAAAGAGAAAGTGATCTTGCAGTTTTCCATCATACACGACACTGGAACAATAGGACCTCTTCCAAGTTAAGCAGATAATGGTTGTGGAAATGTCGTTTTTTACAGTGTGCTTGGTTCATTACTTTGTCTTTCAGAGCAACTCTCTGGAGAGAACATCAGCAAGTAGGAAAAAAGGCATTGCCTGGCCTGCTGTGACAACAACCTAATCAGGTCTCCCATACCTCAGACTGGCTTACAAGAAGTTCAGACCATTTCTGCCACTGGGGACATTTGTCCCTGTCATCGAATGTCGTTTCATTAGACGTCCAGCAGCACTGCTCGTGGCTGTACCAGAAGGCAGACAGGCAGACACCCTCCTTCAGGTCTGTCATCCAATCCACAGCTAAATCTATCACTCCAGCTAATGTGCCTGGCAAAAGAAATGCAGAAAAAGAAACTGTGGCATTAAAAAATATCAAGTTGCAAGGAAAATAAATCTAATTATAACAACAGCAAAAAAACCCCATGATTTGAGGAAGCAGCTGCAATATAAGCATGAACATACCAAAGAACAGAGGGCAATAACATGTGTGCAGAGAAACAGCCAGCTTGTTGTCTGACCTTCAATACTCTCTCATCAACTTCTTATTTTAAATGTTATCATTTTCATGTTGACTGTCAAGTAGAGAAGGTGTAACTGATATAGAGCCTGATCCTGCAGTCTGTCCCAGGTAGGGGTACCATTTGACTGAGATAAGGAGGACTTCATGCAGCATCTCTACATGCATCCTGAGCTGCAGGTCTCAAACCGCTTTCTGTATTTCAGGTATATGGGAGAAAGAGGACACATTTTCCTATAGCCTTACTGCAACATTTTAGAAGGATGATTTCAGGACAGAAACAATATGGATTCCGACTTATGAACTTAACAGAATCGGGCTCCCGATATGTACATTCACTAGCAATCCGAGAATGCAGAATAAAATTACCCTTCAAATCGTCTCTGCAGCCAACAGATTCCTTGCAGATTTTCCCCAGTATATACAGAGCTACAGTGACACCCGGTGGCCACTGGTCACAGACACGGGAAAACTTGACGGGCCCAGACACAAGAAAAGAAAATCCTGTTTTTCTGGGGCATTTTTTCACCAGCGGTAATTCCCATCCCCTGGGATCAGATGTGTCCTCCACAGTCCAGCACAAGCAGGAAGGGGAAGGCTGGGAGCAGCCAGAACACAGAATGGCAGACTTGTGTTTCGTCTCCATGTCCAGAGGTTCTGGAAAGCATTAAGCCACCAACTGATTGAAGAGTCCTTTAGTGTTTTCCACACCCTTCTCATATACAGTGGAAAGTAGAAGTCATCATTATTTTTGAAAGTCATTTTTAATACAATTTCAGGAAACCAGTAATGGATTTGAAAGAATTTACTGAGGCTAAACCACTGAAAAACAATGCTTTGGCAAATGCAAAATGGTTTAATGTTTCCAAACTTTTAGCTTTGTGGCTCCTGCTAAAATGCAATTACATGAAGCAGTGGTGGGGGCTGATCCCCTTTCTCCTAGCAGCTGGGGCACACAGGTGGGTTCAGGAGCCAGTTTATTTGACCCAGAACTAAAGTTTTCTGAGTTTCATTTCTGTGAAGGAGGAAAAGAAAACCACTTCAAATAATTCAGGCACATGTACCCTAGTGTTTGCAGAGGGTTACATATAAGTAGATATTCTCACCCCCTTAAGGATCCTTGTCCCCACACTGACCAGCGACATGACTAGGTAACAGTGAAGTCTTTTTGTTGTATGAGAATACTCTGAAGAATTAAGATATACACTAGACAAGATCACCAAAAAAGGCTGCAGAAGGAAGTAATGATGTCTGTATCAATTATTTTTTTTCATGAAGACCTTGCCTTTCTCTTGCTTACTCACTTCCATTTTCCCAAGTTTCTATGGAAACAATGAACCATATTCTTAGATGATGATAAATCACTCTGTTGCTGGTAATGCCAGTGTGCACAGCTTACTGAGCTTTGCAGTAAGCTCTACATTCCCTTCCAGTTTTCTGAAAGTTTCAGGAAACTGTACAAAGAATCCTCATCCCCTGGACATGAGCACCAAATGCTGTGCCTCTTGCATCTCTCCATGGACCTTTATCATCCTCTGTAGTTGATTCAATCTTCAAAGCTCACATCACACTTAACCAGGTGTCCTGGGCTCAGCAGCAGGAATCATTTTTTCTCCTTCTTTAGTAGCTGGTGCAGTGCTGCGTTTTTGACTTTCAGCCTGGGAACAGCGCTGATAACACCGATGTTTTTAGTTACTGCTCAAATGTTTACCCTGACCAAGGACTTTGTGAGTCTCAGGCTCTGCCAGGGAGGAGGGGAAGAAGGGAGGAAGCAGAGACAGGACACCTGACCCCAACCAGCCAAAGAGGTATTCCATACCACAGCACATCATGCCAGGATGTAGAACTGGGGGCAGTTACCTGGAATGGTTAGTTCACTGCTGGGTAGGGGCTAGGTATCGGTGTCAGTTGGCAGGTGGTATTGTATACTCTTCCCTTGTTATTTCCTTTATCATTATTATTATTGGTGGTAGCAGTAGTGGTTTGTGTTATACCTTAGTTACTGAACTGTTTTTATCTCAACCTGTGGGAGTTGCATTCTTTCAATTCTCCTTCCCATTCCTCCGTGAGTGGGGGGAAGAAAGGGCAGGGGGAGAGTAGACTGCATGGTTCTGATTTACGGCCTGGGCTTAAACCACGACACCAGGCAACTGAGTATTAATGCTTCATAGAGTGCAAAGAAGGTGCAAAGGCAGGCAGGCTTTTGAATGTTTTTCCCCAATAAAGTTAATAAACAGAGTGAGGAACAAGAATTCAGTTCTGTAATATAACAAGCTCACATGCACCCCAGTACCTCTAGGAAACGTACTTAATTTTGCAGCTGATCTAATCCCTTCTGCCAAATGCTTTGGGATCCACATAAGGAGGAAAATGCAACATGCAATTTACTACACATGCTTTACAGAGAAAAAATTAATGAGAGGGGAGGGCCACCATTTACAAGATAATAGTGCAATAGTGAACCTTCACAAGACACATGACCAGGACTAGAGTTTTGAAAGTTCTGAGTCATTGCAACTTTAAGTGAAATTAATGGGAGTTGCAGACTGTTCAGCACCTCAGAAAGTCAAGCCTTTAGTTCATTGTGCTTACCATGGCTGTCTAGACTGCAATAAAGCATAAGTTTAACTCCCTGCTTCTCCCGCTAAAGGAATTGAACTTGTTCCTCCTTCTATGTAACCTGCCCGGAATGAAAAACAACAAAGCACTCCAAAGTTAGGAAATGCTGAACTTCATTTTAGATCTCATTTTAGCCTTTTGCATCTCTCCTTTTCCTTTAGTTTATACTTATCCTTGGCCAATACTTATCCTTTACAATGCCCTAATAAGAGTGTTAAAACTTTGCTTTGAAAACATAGTTTTCCTGCTGCACCTGTGCCAGAAAATAGCATCACCCAAGTAGCACAGCACTGAATTGCAAAGGGGATTTTTTCCACCATCAGCTTCAGAGCATTTCAGCATTAGTATGATAGTACTTTATGTCACACAGTTTAGAAAACACAGACTCTTTTGGTGATCTATATATAGCATATACGTTCAGTTGGCTAGTAATAATTGTTAGGTGGAGGCATGCCCACTGGTCTGCTGGCAGGATGGCCACTGTAGAAACTCAGAATTCCTTACAGATGAAAAATGCCTTAAAAATTTGGCACCCACACCTAAAATTTTTAGGTTCATTTCCCCATAAGTTGCTTTATATTTCTTCAGAAAGCATAAACTTTCTGTCAAAGACTGGCCCAGGTAGCGCTCAGCATCTTTTTCTGGCACATAGTGTGAGCACTTTTCATATGATCTCCACACCAAACAGCATTCATTACTGTTACTGCTCTTTTCCCCTTCCTGAAATGAGCAAGCTCTGGCTCCTAAGACCTCACTTCCAGAAGCTCCTTAGTGCCTTTCCAGCCACTGGACAAGAGTTACACACCATATTCTCCCTCCATGTAGCACCTAAGGGTTCGAGACCCTGTAGGCACATGTCTCCGAAAGAGCCTGGGAGCTAACTGTATCAGACTGCAGCAGCAGCAGTGGGCTCCACTCAAGCTAATTTATGTGTCCACAGTCACTCGTGAAACTTTGGTCTGAGCCTAAATGGCTGCTGCTACATTTTCAATATACTTCGGTGTTACTCAAAACATACAGCTCCCCTTGGAGCAGCAGTAGCTTCTGCCTGTGCAGAAACTGTGCAACTTCACATCATACTTTTACCAAGCAGCATGATACAAGAGCACTCTGACATCACCGAAAAACCGTAAGAAATGGCAGCTGTTTCAGCTTGGTTAGAGAAGTGCAGCTTTCCAAGTTGGAAGATGTGCTAAACTGAGCAGAAGACAGGAGAAGTTTGGGAAATTAATGAATTTGCCATCTGAGTTTAAGCAGGCTGTTAAATGTGTAATGTCTGTCTGGCCTGGAAGCAGATCTGAAACTGAGACTGAAACTGTATTATCCCTTCATACATATATAAAGAAGATAACCCAGTGGATATTGCAATTTACAAAGCTCCCCTTTGAGTGCATACAACCAACATTTTCCCCACATCATAATATCTGCTTGCAGAATTAAAGTAAGTGAAGACAAGAAAAAAATCCTAACAATGAAATTGATTTTGGTGCATCTAAGATTCAGGAAGTCAAAGTAGCCCATCAAGTGTAAAACAATCAGATGCATGTTTCCAAAAGCAATAGAAAAATCCCTCTACTGGTGCATAACATTTTTTCCAAGTCAGCTATCCTCAGAAGACTTTGCAAGTGGGTATTTTTATTAAGAATTATAACTCCATGGGTGCATAGCTGCCTTTTTAGCTTGAAACGTCAGTGGAGAGACACAAGTAAAAAGAGAAGTAGATGGCACTACAGCAAACTTGGCTGAGATGGTTCTGAGCATAACTGTAATGCTAACACACACATACCTGCCAGTAGTCCTATCAGAAGCATTACAACCCATCCTGACCAAGCATCCAGCAAACTCTTGATGAACTCCCATATGGATTCCTTACTTTTGCTTGTAATCTGAAATTAAAACATAGACATGTTGCCAATGCAGGCTAACACTGCTTTATTGGTATAGTGTTTAAAACAAAAAATATTCAGCCTCCTAGAAGGTGTGCACAATTTCTCTACTCAATCATTTTTCAGAGAAGCTCTGGTGATTAACTTGTCAGAAGCCCTTTCCTATTTACAAACTAAAGACATGCCACATCCATACTTTTAAAAGTGCTCCTCAAGTCATACAACGAGGCAGGAAGCAGTAACTTTGTAGAACTGCTTGTTTTTCTTGCCACCAGGACAGCTGTAACCCAGGGGCTGAAACACATCAAGGCCTGACAGCTTTACCTTTCTGTGGCGGTCAGTGTCGCGTGATTTCTCCCGCAGCCAGTCAATGGTGTGGAAATCTTCGTAAGTTCCAACATCAGGGAAAGGCTCATCCAGAAAATCCATCAGGTTGCCAGAACCGTTCATGTCTCCTGCATTGACCATATTAGGGTCTGTATGTAGAGATAAAACCACGTAAGTCAATAAGTTCATGCAGCTTTGCCAGATCTTTCAGAACTAAGTTCTCCAAAATACCTCCACAAACCACAGACTCAAGAGAGCCTGAGTCAGCAGTCCCGGTGGGCACTTACTGAAATACATACATTGCCACTAGAAAAAGTGTTTTGCTGAAGACTACTTCAGTAGCTGAGCAAACTCTAAAAGGCACACACAAAAATTAGAGGATCCGAGTGCAGGAATATCAGCTTTCTTGAAAACAGAGCCCCAAACCCCAGAGTGGTTCTGGGCTTCTTCTGCCCATCCTCACCCCATGCTGGAGGAAGTGCCTTGCCTGCAGGGAGATCACTGAGTAGGCAAGCCCACCAGCTCAGAAAACAAATACAGTAGAATTCACCATTCATCATGAACTGCAGATTTTACATGGCAACATTAGTCATAGCACTGTGGTGCTGTCTAGTTTTGCACACTCAAAGCTCCCCACACTGATCCACTTTCCTTCCACTGCTCAGAAGGCAAAGCTCAATATATTAATAATATAAATAATAAGATATTAAAACAGAGAAACACAGATGCCCATTGCTCTGCAGCCCTGGAAACTATACCTTATTCATGCAGTCCACATAAGAAAGCATGAAGAAGTTAGCTCATAACCACTGTACCTCTCTTTCCCACAGTAAGCTCAGCAAAATCTGGCTGGTGCAAAAATGACTGTTATCTCCTTTAAAGGTCAGGTCCTGAAGTAGTCACTAATATGACAAGCTCCAGAAATGGCTGACATCATTCCCAATGAGAAGGGCCCTTAGTAGCATGAGAAACTATTAAATGAAGTAGCTTAGGCAGACAGGGTTGGATTCATCTAACTTAACTTTGGCCATCAGAACATTCGGTATTTGGACTGTAAGAACAACCTAGGCTGCCTCTAGAGACAAAGATGTAAGGGTGTGTAGCAGGAGACTGTCTGCTCCTTCAAAGGTAAGGTCAAGGACCTTTTTTAATGTAACAAGGGATAAAAAGCAAATAAGGAAGCCTGAATAAGAACATACAGGGACACAAATTTGACACAAGTAATAAGGGAGGCAGAGATGGGAACCAAAGCTGGTCAGTCATGCTCACTGATGAGGGCACATGGCAGTGTGAGAATGTCTATTCCAGCAAGATTGTCTGATTGTGAACCTTGTCAGTTGGGAAACTATGGGGAAACTAGAAACAAAATACACAGAGACACAGGCCTGACAAAGCAAGCATGGAGACCATGACAAGAAAGAAACCTCACCACTCACACCAAATGAAGAGCTATGAATGGTGTGTGTGCCTCTGGGACGCCTTTTCAGGTTTGTTACTGGTTGAACCTGCACATGAGAAAGTGGCAGCTGTTTCCCTCAGTGTGTCCGGAGATCCCAGGTCCATGGTGTGGACAGGCTGTGGACAGGGACTCTAGCTGGGCAGGAGGGTCCTGGGCTGGAGGAAGCAGCCATGTGCTTCTACATCACTTAACAAAGTGTTGCTCTAGAAAGTGATTAATGCCATCCATCATAAAATAGGTGCTTGGGAAAGGGAGTCCTCCAGAGAGTACCTAGGTTTGTAACCTGAAATGGCAAGCCAAAAAGAAAACCCCAGCTAACAGGGGATTATAAGAAAAAAGAAAAAAAAAAAAAGGAAAAAAAAAAAAAAGGAAATCACATGAAAACATACATATAAAAAAAAAAAATGAGGACAGGTACAGACTTCAGGGGGTTTATAGAACTGACTGTGCAGAGCCTGCAGGTCCTTGACAGACACAAGGTAACTTTTGCATGTCATTGATGAGGCTAGCATGGTACTAAGGACTACTACAGGTATGGAAACAGGGATTTCATGAGTAAAGAATTTGGATCTTTGAATCTGAGAGGAAACTTCCCAATTCTGTAATTGGAAGAGGCAGATAAGCTCTTAATCAACTGTCCATACACCCTGCTGTTCTGCTTGGCCTCCTTTATTTACTGCCACTTTCCCCCTCTTCTATCCATTATTAACTGCTTTACTTGAATCCTTTCCATTTATTTTTTTTCCCTGGTGGGGATTTTAGGGATATAACAAGTGTGACTATTCAGCTTTGTCATGTCTGCTCTTTGCACTCCACCAGCTAGGACTTCTTCGATGACACAGACAATGTGCTTGCATAAGCAGCCAAGGAAAGCATTCTTAGAGGCAACCAGCAGGTCACCATTATAATGCTGTAGAAGCCCTTTTAAGTGAGGAAATCAAGTGATCTCCAAGCATCATGGCGTGTTTGTCTCAAAGAGAATCAATCAAAGGAGCTGCAGCCCGGGGAAGGAAATCAAATGCAGAGCAGGTGTCCCAGGCAGCGCTGCTGAGCACAAGTAAGCTGCCACAGGATTGAGGCAATTTAAAAAACATCAGTTTAGAGGAGTGGCAATTGAGAATAGCAGCACTTCAGGAAACAGACGAAAGCAGGCTCCTACATGTGCTAAGGAAAATGAGAGTCCGAAAGTGGGTTGCTGTGGCTGTGGCTGACACTAGGGAGCTGAAGTCGCAAGTGGATCTTGAGTTCAGTTTCTTGTAAACCATAACTGAGAACTGGAATGGGAAGCTGAAATGAAGTGAAAGAATTAGACCATGCTATTATTTTGTAACGCTGTGACATTTTGCAGATCATTTACTTCATCCCACTCTTCCCATACAGCAAAGAAGAACCTGTAAAGAACATGCAGTTCAGACTGCTTGCCTGCACAATGCAGCCCGCCTGCTACAGAAACAAACCTCTGGGAACTCTTGTGCTGAAAACGTTGGCAAGTTTTCCTTAATACTACACGAAAATTACCCAACATGTGAGTTATATCACATAAAAAATAGCTTTTTAATTATGTTGTCGATGCCCAGCACATGACAGTATTGTGATGGATAATACCAGGCCAAACCACAAGTATGTAGGATAATTATAATCTCAGCCTGAATCTACCCCAAAAATACGTGCTACACAACATGTCCAGGGAGAGAAAAATGTGCTAGAGACCACAGGGCCATGGAAGACTAAGAAAACAAACACACTTTGAACTCTAGGTAAGCTCACCAACACATGGAAACTGCAGTTGGCTGGATGGTTATCAGCCTGAAAGTTCACTTCAGGTACTACCCTTCTGAAAGGAAAGATGTGATATCAGATTATGCAAAAGCCGATTTTAGTAAATAAAGCCTAGCTACAGCACTTTTGAACTGAGTACTACAGATTTCCTATCTACATCCTAGAACCAAGTGCCTTAAGCATCACTTTCTATTCTGCATTTATTTATCTCCCTTTACTTTGGCATCTGAAGTAATCTCCAAAGTTCATTTCAGGATAAACTGACCTGACTTCTTTCTTAGAGATGCTTGCAGAGATGTTTCCAGTTGCACCAGCAGAACTGAAGCCTTTACACAAATAACTCAGTTGCAGACATTTTAATTTAATATACATAGGTTAAGGGCAAATTAATTTCATCCAAACAGGTGTACTTCAGCAATCCACTCTGATGATTGCAGGATGTATGAGCATTTATAGTGCAAACTGTCTCATCTACCCTCAGAAATCTGACTCTGGACGCTAAAATCTAGACTCCTTTCACAGCAGATGAGGAAGTAAACTCTGTTCCCATGCAATTTATCTGATGTATTTCAGATATTTACATTAGAATGAGATAAACTCTTTCTCATGAGTGCCAACTTCTGCTTACTAATTACAAAGAGATATCAGAGGTAGACATTCACATCTCCTCAAATGAGTTCAACACTACCGATTTGAAAGAAAACATTGCAATACCATCACATGAAGAATTGGTAACAGATGCAGCTCATAGTCACACCTAACACCTGAGTATCTAAGAGACGTGGATAATGACAGACCTTATTTACACAGAAAGGTGTTGAATCTTGCTGAGTAAGAGTCTGACATACATATTTTGTCCTTTTGTCATTCTATGTCTTAGGCGTCCTTGCTATCCTTTCCACTACTTTTCCAGATGCTGATGCAACACAATTTGTGCAAGGGCAAACATTTCCTGCTTAGTTACCCATTCTTTTCCTAATAATTCCTGGCATTCCATCAGCTTTTCCTTGGGCAGACATCCAACATTTTCACTCAGCAGTCTGCTATGACTCCAGGCTATGCTCCATAAGAGGAAGTGGCCGGTTTGGAGCCCATTATTCCATGGTCCCTTAGGGACATTTTCCCCATTGCTTTAATGACTTTGAATTACATCTGCCATTTTATTCCCTGCAATATGGTAGAGAGCCTTCCTCAGCTCTTAACAGCGTGATCTCATTTTTACTGACTAGCTTAATATATCTACAACCAAACGTTTTTGTCAGCGCTCTGCCTTAATAATTGTAAACAGGTTCTTGATGGAAACTGAACAAGGAAACAAATCTGACTATGTTATCTCCTCAATTCAGAGGGTTCTGGTTAGCAGATTTCTCTGGAATTAGACCTATGCCAGACTACTGCAGTCCTGTAGATTGAGCAAGGTCTTGTCAGGGAGCAATTTACAAACTGAGAGAGGTCGCAGAGCCAGACAGGCAATCGTGCCTCTTGATAGAGACTCTTCTGGCTGCCACATAACCCTAGATACCATCCAGAAACCTTGGGCCAGGTCAGCCTGACGTTCAGTGCCTGATCTCTGAGCCATGCTTGGTGGAGGTGAGAGTCAAAAGAGCAAGTCTATAGCCCATGAAGCTTGATGAGTGTATAAAGCCAGATAATTATTAATTAAGGAATCACTGAAGCCTCCTATGTCCAGAAAGTGAATAAGAAGTTAGTGCAAACAACCTACAGAAACCAGGGTGTGAACACAGCCAGCTGCCAGAGAGGCCGGGACACCCTAGCACGCACAGCAGGCACTGCATTGACTGCAGGTCTCTTCTGTTACATTTACTCACTTTGAGTTATTTTGAAAGAACCAAAAGTAGTAGTATCATCATATTTAAGACCATGGGGATTTTTTGCAGGTCTCGTAGTAAGTAAACCTATCATGTGATTGGGACCAGCTGTATGATACACTGCAGCTTGGAGTGAGGTATTGTAGAAGAGCAATAAATTACTTTTATAATAGAAACACTGAGAACCTCTCAGCTTTATAGCACTGTTACAGCATGTGCAAATGCAAAAGCCACAGCTTGAATAGCTCTGCCGGTGAACTGACATTCTAGGTATTATGTTGACTGACTGATAGGATCTGAAATGTGTTTGACATTGCAAGCACAGACCAAAACATCCCCTGGTTCAAAAGAAGCTGAAAAGTATACCGATGGGAAACAACTAGTTGAACAGTCATCAAAGGAAAAGTTTTGGCCCTCGTCAATTGCTAGTAGACATGTTAGTTCCATGCTACGCTCTCCTCATCCTGTTTTCTGTTTTAATTGGACACATTGCACTCAGGCAGGCAGTACAGTTTTTAATGTAATTCCAGCAAGTTTCAAGTTTCTTTCAGCAGATCACAGTTACTGAATTACCTCAACACTTCAAATGCTTCTAGCAGATGAACATTCACCTACATGCTTTCATGTGTATGCTGCTTTCTGTGAAGACAATAGTGTGTGGGTTGCTCTGTGAAACATAATGGTCACAGGCAGCAAAGCATACCTCTGCGGTGACCCTTCTGCTGCAGCATAAGGAAAAAGTGAACTTGGCAAAAGGCTGGCGGAAGAAAGCAGAAGCCTAAAGGCCAGTTGCAAGTTCCTCAGTTCACATTTGTTTGGAGTGACTTTTCCATGGCATCTGAAGTGTCACCTGCTCCATCTCTTCCACATGTGGTGTAGGTAGCCAACACACAAAAGCAGAATACAGTGCACCTCACAACTTTTCTATGTTCTGGTACCAATATACATACAATGATAAAACTGGAGAGATCCTAGTACAGACACAATGCTTTTGAAGTGATTCATGGTCATTTCAGTCCTGCCTCCATCAGAGTTGAGCACGCCACTGATCTGAACGGTTGGTCAGGTTAGCTGTGCTCACATGGCATGTCGTAACAGCAGGTACTGCACAAACTCAGGAGCATGGGGTGGGGGTTGTGCAAATCCCTGGGATTTATTTTCCATATAGTACCCATTAATGAACAATACAATCTACTGGTTTACATTATAATTTATGATAATCACAAGACCCCATTGCGCTGACGGATAATTTGCCACTCTCTAAGCCCATAATACTTGTATTGACCATTCCCAGTAGTGTTTTCTCAAAACAGCCAAGCATGGTACCCCAGCTTCATGGCCATTAACTGCACAACATGATCTCCCAAGCAAAGGCACTTTCTTTTGAAAGCTGGGTGCTCTGACAGCATCCATCCATTCCCCATCCAAAAAGATTTAGACCTACTGGCAAAGATGGATGCAGAGCACTCTCCACCCAGCCCTTAGATCCAGGCAGTTAGGAGGTCATTGAGCTGAAGATGTCAGTGTTCAGAAACAGCCATAAGAGGTTAAGGCTGAGAGAGAGTTTTTAGAGCTGAGCATGGTTATACCACAGGTCTTTAGTACCACCCAGCCAGAGAAAATGGGCCTTGTAGATCAGGAAGTCAGCAAGCAAGATTATTAATGGGGTCACCTGGAAAGACATGAATGAAAATTACATGGAGATGATTAGGAGTCCATGTCTTTTGAGGAGAGGTTGGAGAAGAAGCTCTGTTTAGCCCGAAGCCAGGAAGGCCAAGGGATGTGGATGCAATTCGTCTTCCACTACCCACCATGTAGAAGATGATGTAGAAACAATGATGTGACATTGTGCCCTACAGGATAGAGGAGGGAGGTAAATGGCTATGAAGCATTCTTCTAAGCAAGAAGATGCTGTTGGTTGGTACTTTTACAAGGAAGATCTCTTCAGTAAAAGCAAGCAGGCAGAATCACTGGCAAGTTAAACAGGTGGTTTTCTGCAGGCTGAAAATTGCCTGTGGGAAATTTAAGACTATTTACCTTAGTCTTAAAGCTAAGTCTTTATTCACCTTAGTCTTCAGCCTCAGCCTGAACAAGCCGATTGATTTATTGACCTTCTGTCTTAATGATGGTGTTCGAAACACATTAAAATGGTCTCAGTTCAGAACAAGGTTCAGATTCTGTGAGAATAAGAAAATGCTGAACTCAGTTACAGGCCTTTTTTGGAAACATATTATGGCACATAAAAAGTGAAGTATAGTTAAACTGGGAAGATACAGGCGGAAGGCAGGGTATTAAAACTGGCAAATGCCTTTCCTACAATTCAGGGCTGAATTGCACAGCCTCCCTATGCAAGCACATAGCATTGCAAACCCTCAGTCTCCTGCCACACAAGTGCAGGCAGGCTGCAGTACTGGAAACAATACTGTAAAATATTGCAGTATTTTACTGTATGGCCCCTCCACCACACATTAAGGCGTCTCCTGCTCTGACAGTGCAGGAAAGCTGAATACAGTCACATCTTTGATGTGCAGCCTTACCCTGAGTAACCTCTATGGAAAAACTTACGAAGCCACAGCAAAGCTCAAAAAAACACAGGGCACCAGATCACAAGGGAGAGGGCCTGGGAGAGAAGGGGAAGGCAGGAGGGAACATCTGGGATAAATGGCAGAAAACTGAGGCACAAAGGGCTCCTCCAGACCAAACCACAGCCTTCAACCACCAGATGTGCTCCTGGGGTGAGCACAAAGGAGACAGGTAACAGGGCTGGCCAGGAGCCCAGGCAGGCATGGGGAGATGTGGAGTGCACCAGTGTACCCCAGGAGCTGATAACCAGCCATCAGGTCTTCCCACACCTTTGGCTACAGCTTGACTCCCTCTTCTCCTTCTCTCCTCCTAGGAAACCCCTGGATCACTACATTTCTCTTCCTCCAAGGGGGTGAACCTCACCCCGGTATCCTGCTCCCTGCTCCTTCCCAGGATGACTCTCTCTTTACAAACCAATTTATTTTGGTATGAAATATCATGTGTCTGATCTCTCCTTGAGTTTTCTTGGAAAGTCTGAGCAAAATTAGTTCAGCTGCTGACTTATGTCAGAAAGGGAAGGGGGGGAAAATATCCCAGCTCCTTCCCCGTAAGCTTCAAGTGGAATTTTTGCACTCACATAACTAAAATTTGGCTCCTTATAAAAAAAAAAAATATGTTAAACTCACATCTCTGTTTCCAGCAAGTCTTAAAGGTTCCTCCAATAAATATAGCTGTTAACACAGATGCTGGGGCTATGGAAAAAGCAGGAGGGAAGCATAGTTGGCTCTGGCACATCCATTTGGGTTTTTCCAACTAAGCTGAAACATCTCTATTAAAAGATGCCCCCCTGCTAACAGCCCATCAGCTTGGGCAGGGGAGCTCCCTGGGCCTGCATTGACCCCACACATCATTGCTTCTTGAGGGAAACAAGATTTGATTAGATAAAACTCAGAAAGCCTTCAGCATCTGGGGTGAGAAACTAAGCTTCAGAAGACAGGACAGACTGGAGATCAGGATACCAGTGTAGCACACACAGACTTTCTGTTCTTGATTTCCTTCTAGTGCCCCTTCCTCCCCAAAAAAAATAGGGAATATCTCTCCTGGAGCAGCTGGATTTACTGCCACAGAGCTTCATGGGGCTGAAGGGTCAGGGGTGCTGTACAGTTTTCCTCCTCACACAGCCAAGCTTTGCAGCACCAGGTTTGGATTACCAGTGCTTCTATTTGTCTCCTCACTCAGAAAGTGGTAGGGTTAAAGAGCAGGAAAAACATTTCTTGGACTGCAAAAAAAGCCAAATACCTCTAAAGAGAACAGACCCGCACTGTCAAAAGGGAAATACCCTGGTATACAGTTACCCCTAAGAAGCTTTCCCCTTAAATGGGGTGTTCAATGGCATCAAATGCACCTCTTGCTGAAAACATTTTAAGCCTCCAGCTTGAAATAACAGTAATAAACCTACAGCAAAAAAGCCATTAGCCTGTTCTACCATGTCACTTCCCATGATCTGAGTGGAGACAGTAAGCCATTTTCACATAGATGGAGGATGTTTTCCTGTTTGCAAGGCACTGGTTTTCACTGCTGCATTTGATGCCGATGGGCTGTGCAGTAACAGATGAGTTACTTCATACCACTGAGAGGAAGCTCTCCCACCTGCAAGATGGGGAAAACTTTTCCTTGGGGTGACGTTTGGAGCGACATGCTAGAAGTGGTTTAGCAATAGCAGCTCACCGTAACCCTGACAGAGTTTCTCTTTTGGCATTAATGATCGTGTGTGGGGTTTTTTTGGTTCTGCTGGACTACAGATGAAGAAATCTGAGAAAACCCAGTACCTGGTGTATATGTATGCACACGCAAATCAGACTTCTGCTCCACAACCTGATCCCATTTCACTAAATGGAAAAATCAACACTTCTGGCACTCTGCAAGCTGCAGCCTGATGGCAAAAGCACACTGGAAAAGGACCGGTACAGATGGGCACTATGGCTGTTTGAGGGTTATGCTTCCTGCTAAGAGCCCGTCAGACCTGAGGGAGGCTCTTGCAACACAACACTGATCACCGACACACACAAGATGGCCCGGATGGACCCCTGCACAAGCACTGAACTGTAATAATGATCCCCCTCACTTTTCCTTCCAGCCCAGCCAACAATGGCTTCACAACGAAGCATCTCCCAGACCTAGGAGGTTACAGCACTCTGGACAGCCCTGTTTGCTCCAGGAAGACGGAAGACCCAACCCCACGGCAAATGCTCCCCTCCAACACCATCCCCTTCTCCTCTTCCAGTCCTCATTTAAAAGCCACCAGCCACTATCTCTGAAACGGTTCTACCTTCACAAGGCAGACCTCAGTGTGCACAGGGGCTGAGCACCCATACAGCCACATGTTGAACCCAGGACACGGCACCCCGGTGCTGCTGGGCAGAGAGCCCTCCAGCTGGGGATGTTTCCAGGGTCTAAATAATACTAAATATATAATTTATACTAAATACACTAAATAATGGTTAAAGGACTTAAGTCCTTAATTTCTGAGTTGCCCCAGCATACCTTCCAGGCTTGCACCTTGTCTTTTGTTGCACACAGATGCCTGACTCAACTCAGGAGACCAGGAGAACCACCACGACCCAGCACACACTTCCATAAGGCATTCAAACAAGACCTGGGATTGGCGGGGTGGGGATGGGGGGGAAGCACATTGCGCTTGCAGAACTCACATGTTGCATCCCTTCTGTAAGCTCTGCAATGGCAAAGAGCCAAGCCCCACGTGCCTGATGAGCCAGAGGACAGCTCTACTCACACCCAGTGCTGCAGAGAATTGATCTAGCCTTGATTTCAGAGGGAGCCAGGAGAAGACACGTGGCATGGGCACCGTTAGGATGCAGCCCCCCTGCCACCTCATACAACAAGATGTGTATTTCTATCACTTTTGAGGCTCAGTCTTGGGGGGGAAAAAAAGACAAAAAAACCCTAAAAAAATAACCCCAGAGGTTCTGTTGGAGAAAAAAAAAAATAAAATTGAAAACTGTTTTTCTTTTCAGTTCTGAAGAACTGGCGCCCTTTCTTACTTCATTTTGATCATTCATTATATACTTTTGGTTTTTTCCACCCTTATGTTCTGACACTACTGCATACCTGTTCCCTGGAAACCAGAATTTGTATCACAGAATTATAGAGTTGTTTGGGTTAAAAGGGGCTTAAAGATTATCCAGTTCCAACCCCCTCTGCCATGGGCAGGGACACCTCACACCAGATGAGGTGCTCAAAGCCCCATCCAACCTGGCCTTGAACACTGCCAGGGATGGGGCAGCCACAGCTTCTCTGGGCAACCTGTGCCAGTGCCTCACCACCGTCACAATAAATAATTTCTTCCTAATGTCTCATCTAAATCTCCCGTCTGTCAGTTAAAAGCCATTCCCCCTTGTTCTTTCACTAAATGCCCTTATAAAAGTCCCTCTCCATATGTCTTGTAGGCCCCTTTTAGGTACTGGAAGGCTGGTATAAGGCCTCCTAGAGCCTTCTCTTCTCCAGGCTGAACAAACCCAGCTCTCTCAAGGCTGTCAATTCATTTCTCACTAGGATGTACAACCTAATTCAGCACAGGAGATCCAAAATCCTCCCCCTGGAGTGCTCAGTGAGACCCTAGACCTGCCAAATTTACAGATTTTTCCAAGAGTGGGAACAATTTACTTGAACAAAGAATAGGATTTTCAAGAATAAAAACAACTTCCTGCAGGCTCGGTGTGAAAAGTCACCTGACTGCCTGCTTGATGAAGCTGAGGCTGAGTCATCCTCTGTTCTCTAGCAAAGGCACAGAATTACCTACTGGAATTCTTAAAAAAGAAGGAAAAAAAGGTACTATTTTATTTTTCTATTATGAGCTCAAAAATTGATTCGGCTTCTTGCATTCTAACATCTGTAATCAGAATAATTTTAAAGTAATAGAATATTTTTTTAAAAACCCCTAAAATACATTTAAAAAGCAATACAGGAAAAAAAACCCAAAACCCACCACAGAAGAGTCCCCATTTTCACTCCACAAATATATATGTCTTCACATATGTGTACAGAGCACATAATTAAACACCCACACCAGGAAAAGAAAAGCGACTCCGGCCTTTGCTTATATAAATACCAACAGTTCAAAAAAGCAGTTCAGCGTGGGATTTTCAGCCTTTTGGAGACTGGCATTTTGTGTAAGAAGTAAAAATATGCTTCTCATCTCGCGTGTTCCTTTTGGAAAAGGATTTTTCATTCTCATATTGGACAACATGCAAAACCTGCCTTGCACTACAGCAAATTATGCAGGAAACCTGCTGGACTAGGTACTTTCAAACCGCGTCAGCAAAAATTAACAATGGAGGAAAAGCCTCTTTCCCCAAATACAAGTTAATCCTCATTCCTTTATGAGCTTAGACACATCTATCCGTACAACTTCCTTCAGGCATCCAGGAAAAAAGAAAAGGCAGGGAATGCAAGCAGAACAGTATTGCTGCGCTGTCTCTGCATGACCGGCTGATGATGGCTGGTCACATACAGAATTCAGCAGACACCCGAAGGGGCCATACCACACTAACAGGGACAAAGGGCCTTCTTCGGCTTGAAAGCTCCATCTGGCAGCATTTCTGCTGGAGATGTCAGCTGGCAGCTCAGCACAGAGGCAGCAGCAGCCTCTGCACCTGCGAGCCCTCTGCTTGCGCAGGAGCTGCTCTGTTTTCTTCCAGCAGAAACTCTGCCTGACAGAGCTGGGACTTGAGCATGGCAACACGAGAAAAGCAAGCGGCAAATCACGCTTTCCGCAGCATTGTGTCGCTTACCTGCGATGCAACATCATTTAGCTCAGTCCCCAAGATTCTAATAGCATCCTTCCTTGGGTGGTATGGCTGCAGAAGCGATGATGTCATGGGGAGGAAGCAGTAACAATCATGTGACTGTATCCTCCCTCTATAGGGTATCTGATAGGAGACGCGGCCAGAGGCAGCAGGACCAGTCTGTAAGCCTGCAGGATTAAACTCCAAGCCTCTTTACCCTGCCCTCCCTATTCGGTCACCCTCAGAACACAGGCTGCTTCCCCCCGCCCCTAACCTGAGCTAATTATTTTTAAAAGGGTTTGTGGATTGTTCTGCTAGAGCAACAACGATCACATTTTTCACAGGGAAAAAGCACAGTAAGCGTGCTGTGTGCAACCCAGGAATTGTGCCTGTTGACTCTGCAGCAACACCCAGGCATCAGATTTTCTTTCATCTCTATGAAACACATAATCACAGCAGCTTGGAAACAAGACAAGCCATGATTTCACCATCCCTTGCAATTTTCCTTCTCCTAGTGCTTCATTTCAAGCTTATCCAGACTGACTTCCCGCCATCTTCTCCATCATATTCAAGCTTCACAAGCTTAACTCAGAGGTTTGATTTCTGTTACCTTCACTTCGCCCCACCATCTACCCATCACTTCACTTGCAGCCTTCTGCCTTTTTTTCAATGCAGGTGTCACAGCTTAAAAGATCCTCTCCTATATGCCAGCCTACTTTTCAAAACTTATGCAGTTTTCCCATTGAATATTTAAAAACTAGAACATCCCAAAATGTTTTAATAAAATAAAAAAAGAAAAAAAAAAAAAAAAAAAAGAAAAGCAGGCAATTAGCCTGATCCCCACTTTGGTTAACTGAATATTACATCTCGGAACCCTATTTTTGGAGGATTTTGAGGGTTGTTGGTTTTGTTAAGAATTTTTTTTATACTCTACAACGCATGTGAGTTCTGCAAAAAACGAACAATTTCTAAACTTCTGATGTACAAATTTTCTACAAGCCACTAGGATAGCATTGCACAAGGCAGAGGTTATAACTGTACTTTGTGAAGATCATGTACATGTTTGTACCTGTGCAATGTGTTTTATTTTGGGACATTCACCTTCCCACTCATTTTCCCCTATTCGGAGCTGATTTTATCCTTCAGGGCATCCAGGCACGTGCTTTGTATTACTAAGGAGATGCAATGGCTAGGAAGGGGGAGACTTTGCACAAGCACCCATGAAAATATCCCTGGGTGACTGAAGGCACACGCCTGACCTCCACTCACTCCAGAGGTTGAGGAATGGCAGTTCTGAAGATCTTTTTGTCCCACTGTGCCTGAGCAGGTATTTATGGGTGCACTAAGAGGGCAGCCTAGCCCAGCAAAGCAAACCAGTTGATTCGAGGTGTCCAAAACCTTTTTTCAGAATGGCTACACAGCTTGCCCAAATCCTGTCTGTTAGCTGAAAACCTCCTGTACAGAAGCAACACATTGGATTTTATTGTGACATCTGAACACTGAGCTTGCTCCACCTGAAGTTCCCACACCTTTCTGGAGTGAGGAACATGCCTTCAGGGAAAAAATCTGATCTGGAGATGGCAGTTCCTCACCACTCAGAGCTGTAAGAGCTGCAGGCCTATTATAATAACCATGAAGCGTGGACAAGTGAGAGAAGTCCTAACTTCCTGCCAGTGACTGTTCTTCGTGCCCATTAAAATCAGTATTAATAGGCCAACAGAATTCTGGGGCAGAAGTTAAGCAACCACTGAGCACTTAGGTTTTATTTTCTTGATAATGTGTCTGCAATTTTCCTTAATCAGTTTATGAGAGGAAAACATGGAAAACAGCAAGCAGCATTTAATTGGTAAGACACAAACACCTGAACCTGGAACTTCTGTGCCACAAAACATACATGTAACAAAAACACCATACCCTAGGCACAGAATAGCAATTTTAGCACTCACCAAATGAGCACAGGGGTTTCAATTCCCAATTTGTCTCCTGGATAAACTTCCCTAAATTCATTTCCTAATTTTAGCTTGTCTATTACCAGAGCTGACCCCATTGAGTCTCCTGCTAAACGTGTATTTTTACTTGGATTGTCTAACTGAAAACAAATTAAAGGGAGAGAATACCTAATTCTCTATAGAAAATGTGTTTCTGCAACCTAGATATGTATGTTAAAATTTAAGACATTATTAGAAATCATAGGAAACCAGAAACAGCTCCTAAGCTTTTAACTCCAAGAATACTGAGATTTTCCAAAGTGCAAGCAAATCACTTAACTAACATTTAGAGATTCCAAAACCAATCAGCTTTACTGTTTGGTATTTTCTTCCAGTGATACCCAGTCAGCTGCGCGGTCTCAGGACAAAGATAACACTCTTCACATGATCTTTTGGAAAAGATTGTTCTTGCTTTTGCTAGCCCGTAATTTCTCAAATCTCTTTGTAAATACATTTTTCCTCCTCTCAAAGATGTATGACTATAATTAAAAAGGAGACTGGAGTCAGAATGAGCTGTAAAGTGCCCTCTTCCCTCAGAATTCAAACTTCAGTTTTGCATCCACTGAATACAAAATACAGAGTTCATCTAATTAAAAAAAAATAAATAAAATTGCTCCTTTCATCCAGCACTTACCTTTAAGTCTTGCAAAGCGCTTACAAGAACTGCAGCAAAAAATACATGTAAGACTTCATTCTTGTAACAGAAACCCCACACCGACATACCCATTATAGCTTTTGTTGTTGATCCTGATGGTAGCGAGACAGGGACGATTGGTGTTCCAAACTACTATTTCTAGCTGACTGTTTAAAAATAACCTAAACTCTGTCATACCCTTAATGCCTTGCAACCACTGCGCAGAGGCAGGAGTCACATGTCAGTACTGCAATTTTGCCTGTGCTCCTGCAGCTTAGGGTTGTAGAGAGAAACTGTGAAACTGCCTTTCTGTAATTACACAGGTTTAGCATTTCCAGCTGCAGTGAAATTCAGCCTAAAATAATTAACCAGTGTTCTTTTGAGTGGCTTCCACTTTGGAATTAGTCATAGGTAAGATATTAGAGAAATAACGTCAACTTACTGCCAATACAAACCTACAAACTCTAGGTAGGTAAAGACAGCAGTTCAACCTGTTGTAAGTGAGCTACATATGAATTCCAGGAATATTCAACTCTGAGCCTCTGATACAGCTGTCAGCTTATCACAAGCGATAAGCACATTGGAAAACATACCTGCCATTCCTTACACTCTGCATCCCTTTCAGGTCTTCAGTGTAACCTCCCTAGTATCTCTGATTTCACGTATTTCCTCTTTTACATGAAAATTCATTACATTAACCTAAATGACAGTTATTCAAAATACAAAATTTCTTTACAAAAGCATCATGAATGTGGCAAGTATAAACTACTCAAAACATGTCTTACACTTTGATATATAACAAAAATCTATTTCCGTTTATGGCAAATTATTTTATTTTGTAGAAGAAATACTTTCAAATAATACAAAAATGACACAATCATACAGAACTGTGACAAAACCGAGAGATGAATACTGAATACTATAACTCATTACCACATCAAGACAGAACTCATTACAGCAGTCAGAATCACAGACCCACAAGGTACACTGACAACATCTCACAGTGGTCACACACCAGCTGAAACCCCTGCCAGAGAGGCCACCAGATATTGCCCCTTAGTTATACAGGTACAGACTACTTTAGGGAGGAAGAGAGATCCCTACGCTAACCCTGCTCAAAGTGGGCCTAATGTGACCAGGATGCTCCAGGATATGTGTCCAGTGAAGTCCTCAACCCCTCCGTGGACAGAGAGCTCCACCTCCCTGGGCAATCTCTTCCAGTATCTGAGCACCCTCAAGGGACATATGGTGGTGGCTGCTCTTAGTATACAGCAAGTACTTCTGCAAGTGTCCCTGCATGGTAACTTTTGATAAACACTACTATGTAAGGTCCTCCACTGAAAATGAGATGTGAAATTCTGACAAACTGTTCTTTTCAAGTAATGAGCACTGAAAAGCTTGCTGTCCCTAGACTTTCACCCAAACACTATAAATTTCTTACATGATTTGTTTTTTATCTGCATAGTTTCTGAGTATGTTCGGTTGTGCCCAAGGAACCCAATATACGCCCACTGAAGCTTACTGGCAAAAACAGGCTTCAGGATGGTTAGCCTGATAAACGCTAAATATACTCTAATTTCACGTATATTGCTGTACGATCTAATCACTTGATGCCTGCAATGATTATAGGCCATACTAGGAAACAGGGAATACTACCTTAAAGGTCTGTGGTAATCGTCCTCATTGATTAATGATTTAGGTTTACAATCTTTTCCCCTATTACTTTTTGCCTCAGCTTAAACAAGTAAAAGCAACTCAGTTTCAGGGTTTCCTGATCTTTGACAGGCAACAGAGTATAAGCTCTTGAATCCCACAAAAAACACTTACAAAATACTTGAAAATATTCTGGTTGGTTCTGGTAGTACATTTAGGTTTTGGCTGTTGTTGCTTTCATTTCCTGACATACAAAAATCTGGAACCAATTCAACCTTTACTTTAATGAAGAGACAGTGGGATCTTCCTTTTAAGAGATTCCAGCAAGTTGCAAAACCAGTCTTGTATTGGGCACCTCTCTTTATAGGTAACATATAATTAGAAAAATATGAGGAACTCTATTATAGTAGCTTAGTAAAGAAGTATTTTTACATACTTGCAGGATGCAAGGACACAAAACTGGCATTCTCGGGAATTTAGGGTGACAGTCTTTCACTAAAATGGTCACAAGTAAAAATATTTCTTACTGGATTTTAGCTGGTCCAACTAGCAATCAAGTGAGCTGTATCTTCCAGAATTATACACCTTCCTCCTGGAAAGTGTCACTGTTCAAAAGAACTTGCATGCAGTAACCCCAAAATACATTCTTCAGGATGAACACGTGTTTAAGCACCCTTCCTTAAAGCAGCTGCTTTCTGGAATCTGCACATATGTATTTCCTGAATCAGCTCATAATCTTTAAAATTGAGAAATTACAATCATATTCCTTTAGCAGCCTTTCCACACAGCTAGCTCACATTGCTCTTTTAACTCCCTTTTCATTAAACAGCAAGACAAAGACCTGTCACCCTTTTCCTTCCTCCGTTTAAACTGAGAATCTAGTTAAGAATATAAAGATACTTTAGACACAACTGAAATGAAAACAATCTATTAGTGCACAGTAAGAACATGCAAATGAATTCTGCAATGTTTAACATCACTTCTAATCAGTGTTAAAGACATTGCAGGTGATAATATTTTGCTATAACACAGACAGTGCTAAAGGATACAATGTACATAATAAGCTACAGGTAATAAAGCTGAAAAAAGTGACAATTTTAGAACATAGTATTTCCATTTCAGGTATCAGAAACAAAACCAGCTCAATGGTTCCATTCTACTGTATGACAAATACTGAAGAACAAAATTTCAGTCTTAAAATACATCTTAAAGTAGGTATTTTCCTTCAAGGAAAAAAGGCACTATAAATAAATTACACTACAGTGAATTTGCCTGAACTCACTTTGTTTCTGTCTTCCAGCCTTTAAGTCAAATAAAACAGCATAAAAACTGTACACGCTCTTAACAGGATAGTCGATCTTTTATAAAATAAGTTGTCTTCAGAGATGTCAGTTTCACAACAAGGAAAACCCAAGCCTTGTTGCAGTCGCTATTATAAAATATATATGTATATATATTTATATATATGGTTTTGTTTACTTTTACTTTTTTTACTTTTTTTATTTTTTACAAAATGTGTATATTAGCTTTTGCACAACTTTTTTTTTTTTTTTTAAGAAACTTGGCTAACCTAATAACTTCATTAAAATAAAAGCGATAAATACTTCATGTTTACAATGCAACATGTCATACATCATCAGCTGGCAGAGGAGGTATGTTAATCCTTGGTCTTGTAAAAAAAGCTATCTTCTCTCTGTGATCAAAACAAGATAAAAAGAAAGCAAGTCAAACATATGCCTACATTTTTCTACTCCCAAGAATGTGGTTTCTTTACTCTAGTTAATGGTTAGTATTTGTTCCTTACATAATGAACTAATGGTTATTTGAGTACAAGAAACATATACAAACTACTGAACCTCACTGTATACTTCTGGCAACATTCTGTTGAACACAACTACTATTTTTTAAAATTAGGTGGAGGCTTTATACAACTCATCAAACATCTGTTACAGCTGACTGTAAAAGGTTTCACACGACAAGCCCTGAATAAACCCCTTCTGCAAAGCAAAGTTCATTTTGCAATAATGCCTACCAAAAAAAAGAGGGGGGGAAAAAAAATGGCATTCAGTTGTCTTTTTGCTTCTTTACTGAGCAAACAGTAGATGCTGCAAAGTCTCATAAGAAATAGATGTGTGAATAAAAAGGGCAAGAATTTAAACAAGAAATACAGCTTTTGCTTCATTACCTACATTTCATTTTATTCAGTTCCACAGCTTTTTATATCTCAGCAGACAAACCACCAAACGTACCAGAAACATAAGATGTAAAAGCAATCCTAAAATTTCTGTTCCTCTTATTTCCTTCCCCACCTTTGTGAAAAAGCCTTTGCAATAATTTGGGGGGGGGGAAAAAGTACATTAAAGGACAGACAGCATTTTCATTTCACTTTAAGTATTCCCTAGAAAAAAAAAAATCTAAAAATCTAAACACTGGATGAAATAGTAACATGAAATAGTAACATGATGTAACACGGTAGCTGAGCTGTCCTTCACATCTATGCTGCACTAATATTTTATTACTCTCACTCTCCCAGTCAGAATTATAAAAAATTTAATGCTTAAGTAATAAAGTCTTTCCATGAAATGGATATTGTTCATCAATGCCACTTCTACACAAAATAACAGTCCTAAAAAACAACCCCAAACATAAAGCTAAGAGAAAACACAGACCATGTGAACACATATGAAATAGGAAAAAAAGTCCAAAGAAAAGGCTTCTTGAGAAAAAGCTGGAATATTACTCATATTTAGGGAGAGAGTGTTACTAGTAATATATATATATGCATTACATTAAACAAAATATGCCCACAGGCTTGAAGAACTGACAAATCATGTGAACTTAATAGTGAGTAGGCTAAGTTGAAAAAATCACCTAAGCTATGGTTGCACTTGAAGACCATTTTTTTTTTTATTTAGATCTCACGTGTTTTAGAATCATAACAGTGCAATTTTACCTTACCTTTGGCGCTTTCCACTACAAATAATCCAAAGGAAACTCATGTGTCCAAATCAATATACAGTTAAAAATTACTAGCTATATAGAAGACACACAGAATTTAAGCTTAATGCTTCAGAGAGCTTTAACCTCTCTAACAAAATGTTGCTTTGCTATTTCAGTACACATTACCACTTACCTAAAAGTCTGCACCTGAATAGGCTCCTTCTGATTTTGCCCACGCAACTGGTATATTTCCTTTGATGCTTTCTTCAGCATCTTTTCAGCTACTTGCTCTTGGTGATGTTCAAATTTGGTCTGCCTGGTCTGAAAATAAGAATATAATGGTTAAAATGATTGTGTGAATAAATAAAACACAAGAATTAATATCCACGCTAAAATAATGGATTTTTTGCCCACTCACCATAGTAAACCCACACAAATACATTGTCTGAAATAGGCGATCTACAAATTCAAGATGCTGACAGTGTTGTTTCATTTCCTAATGCTCTTCAGACATACATGTATCAGATTTCTGAAATTTACTGCAAATAGATCTGCCAAACAAGACCTCAGAATAAATTTAGGCTCACTCTTCCTCTCTGATAATCCAATGACAAATTCTGTTTGATGTGCAGTTTTTGTCACTTTTTGCCTATAACTTCTTTCTCCAACAGAAAAAAAAAAAAAAACCACAACCAAAAAAACCCACCCACATACTTAGGGAACATTCCAAATACCTGTAAAAATTAAGTATCTAATCAGCAATTACTTCTTTCGAAGATCAGAAGGAAATTATTAAAGTTCCAATAATAAATATCTAAAAAAAAAGTCCAAACTGAAACAAAAGTGTCATTGACAAATAGCATCATTCTCCAGTAACTGTCCTCAAATAAATACACAGTTTGGTAATAATTGATGCAATTGTTACTAGTAAAGTGCTAACTTCAAGACTACATAAGCAACATTCATTGTTTGAAGTTCTGTATAAACAAACAGCTCTTTAGGCATCTTGTCACTATTAAGCAATTTTGAAATCAGAAGTGTATGAACACGCTGAGTGCTCATCTCATGTTACCATACCTGCCTTTCTGCTTCCTTCAACAAGTTTCGGAATCGCTCATCCCGAAGGACCCAGTGGGGCAGATCTGTCTGCCCTCTGAGTTGGGCATCTTCCAGACGTTGTCTCAACTCTCTTAAAACACATATCTCCTCATTCAGCTGTCTCTGTCTAGTTCTGGATGCCTGGAGATCCAGCTCCAGGTCTAAGGATGTCCTTGCCATAAGCTCAGCCAAAGATGATCTGCAGGACTGCTGAGTTATTAGGGTGCAAATAAAATGCACAATATATTACTCTCAACATGGTCTATCTTTAGCTGTATAGAACATACATTTTCTGTATACTTCACACACAAAGACTTTCTTGACACAAAGTTTTGAAGACATTCTTTATATCCCACAGTGAAATTCTGCTTACTAGCTGTAGGGCTTTTCTGTACCATACACAAACTTTTTCAATTAATGTTTCCTATTACCTCCTTTTACAGTCTCCTTTTGGCTTATAACTATTTATGATTATGAGCTAACTTTTCATGTCATGATGACACAAGGGATACAATATGAAAAACTCAAATGGAGCCACGATGTCAGAAAATACTGTACTGAGCAAGATTCCCCTTTTAAAGGGCTTTATTCAATACTGCTTTTATGGTACATTCTGAATCAAAACTGGAGGCATGGTTGTCTACTTGCTACACCAGCAAGAAACTAACTTCTGCTGACTAGGCTAAACTGTAAGCACTTTTTATACAAGGCATTAATGCTTTACCTGCCCTTCTCTGCCCTCTTCTTCTGCAGCGTGCAGGGTGACATGGAGGCAAGAGAACAAATTAACTTATTCATTCCTGAATAATTAGGCCTCAAATACTATAGCTTGCTAGGCTACATGGAAGGAGAGCTGGATGTTTTGCATCACATTCACACACAGTTCTCTCAGCCTGCACCCTGCATCATAAAATTAGATTTTAAAGTAACAGGCTTTACATCTAAATCAATACTAATTCAGTCCCCGTTAGACTAATTTTTGTCTGCCACACCTCTTTTTCCCCTCCTCAGTAATTGTTCACAACTCTATTTCACTCCCTATGTCTATGTTTCAGCTTAAAAAACCCAAACCAAACCCAAAAAGGTACCCCTCCTCTTATTACATTACAGAAGCCTTATACATTTCCAAAAAACTGCAGAATGTACCTGCAGACAACTAAAGCTCAGGTATAAAAGTACCACTGCTCTAGCAACTTCGTGAAAAGCAAAAACAAGTTTCCAAAGTATACCTGCTTATACCGTAAAGTACGTCTCTCCAATGTGTTCCGGACAAAAGGGGATTTCCTTGGCAGAGTTGAACTGTCGCTGTCACTGCGATACAGCTGATTAGACAAGATATTGAAAAGATATTGCTTACAAGGTCATCTACATTAAGAAATCTGTATTTTTTTCTTTTGCTTTTGAGATCTATTTTTTTTTAATTCACTGAAACTGTCTTGTTTTAAGCAACTGATTTTTTCAGCTTTATTAAAAAATTATATATAATAGTGCTCATGCTGTATAGTTACAATAATTTAAGAAAGTTTAAAAACCATCAATGTTTTACAGCTAAGTTTCATCAAACATTCTATTACATATTCAGGACAATGTGACCTAAAAAAAACAGAACAGGGGAGAGAGTAGTTAAAGGCATTTATATTTCTTCTAAAGCACTTACTATCGTGGGCACAAACCACAGCCTTCCACTTTCCCCCCTGATTTTAAGTAAATTCAGATTAAGTGAGGATGTTTAACAATCTTTCCCCTCTTGCACTACCTTTATTCTGGTGTGTGAGGGTGCTTTACTCAGATTCCCTATATAACAAACAGATATGGAATCCAGAAATCAAACTGAAGAATATGAAGGGTGCACCGCATGCAATGCAAGTAAAAAAGCAAAAATTGGTTTAGGAAAATGCATAAAAGTTAAAAATCATTACTGTGCCTTTAAACTCAAGCTCTCAAAAGCTTATGAACGAGTAAAAATAAAGCCATGTGCATTCCACCAATATTGCAAATTTGTATTGATCTGCAATACCGTGAACCAGCTGCTTATAAGCCTTTTGCCATTAAACATAGCAATCAACTAACATAAGCTTAAAAACTGTTGTGCTGATCCCCAATTACTTGAACCAATACACCTGGGAATCCAACACCCCACTGTAACAGGCACCCTACGACTGACATTCATGTCAGCAACTAGAGTCGTAACAGTATTTATGCAATAACCCTAAGATTACGCATTCAGTCCCCTATTCCAAAATCTTACGTACCTGAAAGTTAAACATAGCTTCTAAGCCAACTGTTTATATATTAGACAGCACTGTACCTCTGTAAAATCAATCATTCTAGTTTAACATCTAAGGTTGTCAGGGAAAGAGCTTATTATCTAATTTGCCACAGATCCTTAAAGTTTAAATGAAATAAATTCAGGTTTAAACTCTTAAAAAGAACCAGGGGACCTCTTCCCCACTGCAATATTTAAATGCAATGAAAGATTATTCATTAGTATTAAAAGCAGCATATGTTTCTTATAAATGCAAGATAAGAACTTATCAAAAAAGTACAAAATAGTTGTGTGGAGGCCCTTTCCCTCTCCTCCTTTTTAAGCCTTACTCACCCTGCAAACATATTGACTTCGTGCTCCAGGCGAGAAGGTCTGGGAACGAACAATAGTGCTGCTGCGAACAAAAGCAGAACCCCGTGGCCTGCGGCTAGTTCTCTCTTTTGGAAGAATAGCAACTTCTTCAGGAAACAGATCCTCAGTGTTAGTTTCCTTATCCACCTAAAATTTCAATGAAGGAAAAATTTTTATTTTTTCCTTATTTTCTCTCTCTCACCAAAAACAATCAGGCATTTCAACTATATCAAAAGTAAACAATTTGCCCTGCTAGGTTCAAGCTTGAATGAGCACTGAGAACTGAGGATGAATCACCTTTTTAAAGAGTTCTAAAACTAGGTCATTCAAAAGTGTAAGAATACCTTCCAGAAGCCTTTGCTGCAACAGTAACAATTATCAGGCCCCTTTAGGTAGTGGAAGGATAAGGAAAAGAAACTCAAAAAAAAGGAACTGAGAGACTGTTGAAACAAAGATAAAAGAACACTAAAATATTCAGAAATACAGACAACATATGCTACTCTAGCAAAGCTTCCAAACTTTAAGATAATTCACTCCTCGACACGAGGTGTAATCTTCCCTAAAGGCAATATAAACAGCTTATGTTCATCTACTTCAATGGAAATATGCTGATTTCAGCTTGTTTGGGATTATTTTCAATGTCTCATATCTTGAATACAAAAGATTTTAAATATATCACTTTCAGCACAATTGTTCTGAAAATTTCAGCTGTATTTACTGTAACACTGAAATGACAACACAAGTCATAAAGCAGTAAGCCTCTTTCTTCACAAGTCCTTCAAGTTTTCTTATTTTTAAGAGCACTGGAATTCAAACATAATATCTTCTGTTACAATTTCATGTCAACACAGACATTGACATAAGTGTGTATTTACAGATTAGAGACCACAGTAAAACTAGCTTGCTTTTGATATAAAAAAACCTAATTCTGCCAGAAATAATTAGAAAGCAAATAAAATACCCCCAGCCCTAAAGAGGGGATTTTTAACAACTTTAAAGGCACACCATTGTGATGAAGGCTGTGCTCATATAATGTTGGTAATGTAATTTCTGATTCTTTTCTGTCTTGATCAACTCAGACTCAAACTCAAGGAGCAGCAGTAACACGCTCTGGGTCCGCCAGCCAGCATGGCATTGTCTTCTCTCATTACCTTTAGTGGCAGAGGCTGCATTTTTCCAGAACTGTACTGGCCTGCTTGAGCTGCAAATGTGTGTCCAGCCAACGAATCCCCACAAAATGGCTCTGGATAAGGAGGACTAGTCTGGGTACAATTACTGCATCCACTGTCAACAGATTCTGCTTGCCAACTTCTAAAATCAGAACACCACAAGAGTCTTGTAGGTATTAAAAAAACTCATGCAGTTACGCATCATTTATATATTTCATTATCCAGGACAGTTTATCATTTAAGAGTATTATTTCTCCAGTGAAAATACAGAATTTTCAAAGGGAGAACATAGCCCACCTTGCACTTCTGTAGATGCAGACAAGCAAACACATTTCATGCAAAAAAAAAAAAAAAAAAAAAACCAAACAAACCCCAAAACCCCAAAAAAACATCTTCCCTAATTTTCTAAAAGTCTATGCTCTGGTCTTCATAAAAAATACAAAGAAAATAGTAACAAAAAGAACAACACAACTCATGTAACAAACTAGGAGTATTATTAAATGGTGAAACAGCATTGTAATAAGCCCTGAAATAGCAAAGAGCTGTGCTGCATGCTCTCTCCATAAGCACTGCAATGCGTATATTTGCCATTTTCCAATATCCACACAAAATTTTATTTATTTTTTAGCACAGTGCTGCTACAAACCCATTACAGTTGCCTCCTTAGCAAAGTTTGATAAAATGTTTTCCCGCTTTCCAAATTCCAAGTCCTCTAAATTCGGACAGCTACCCAAAGATGGTTTTCTCCTGTTTGCACATGATCACATAATAATAGAATTTTATACTCTTAACACTAACCAGAAACAGATCTCAGAATAAGGACCTGCGGTTTCTCCTGCTATATTTCAGACTATACCCACAGTCTAAATATAATTCGGATGTTTGGTGAGGTATTTAAACTACTTTTACCTTTCTGATATGGCTTCTGCCTGATCTTCCTTTCTTTCCATCTCCAGGATTTCCTCCTCTGTGTACTCCAGTTTCACTCTCTCTTCTGCTAACTCTCTCTCAACTGCTTCCAGCTGGGCAGTGGTCCTGGCTAACAGGGCTGTCACTGCATCCTGAAAAGTAAAAGAGACTTCAAATAAAACTGAGAAAAGTAATGTATTTAATGTATATCATTGAGAGAAAACAAAATAAAACCATGGCCTTTTTTTTTTAAGAAAAATACAAGTCAACAAAATCTGTCCTGAATATTAATGATCAAAAAGTATGTGGTGTTCCATGCATGCAACTTGTCAGAGAAACCAGGCAAAGTTTCTCTCTCTTTGCATCATGCAGCAAGCTAGGTCAGAAGACACCTCTGGAGGTCACCTAGTCCGATGTCCTGCTCAAAGCAGGGCCAGCTTCATAGCTACATTAGGTTGCCCTGGGCCCAGCCAAAGGCTGAACGTATCTCCAAGGTGGAAACTGTACAGCCTTTCTTGACAACCTCTTGAAGTGCAGTGGCAGAAATTTTTAATACATTTTAGTTAGTTGGACTGGAAGTGTGCATACAAACATACACAGAATATAATTTCAGTCACCTGCCCAGACACGATCTAGCTTTTATTAAAATCCAGCTCTTGCCACAAGATCTCTACACCTGAGATCAGATCACAACCACCCACTAAGCAGGTCAAAGTAAACAAATCACTTTTTTTTAGAGCCATACTGTTTTAACTGTAGTTACATTTCCAGAAGACCGGGGAATACTTTCTTCACACTGGTTTTTGTTCTTTGCTCTCTGGGGGTCTGAACCAGTGAAGATCTGAACAGCGTACCAGTGAAGCTGCATCTCACCAGAACTCTCTGCATCAGTCAGGTTTATCTGAGCAATGCCCTGTAAACAACAAGAATCATTGACCACAATAAGGCAAACATACTCCTTAAATGAGAAGGTGTCTATCTTGCAGTATATTTTAATTATAGTGTAAAACCTCCACTTTATCAAATCTTAACAGCATCTCTTAAAAAGATACATTTTTTTCTGTTGTGTTATGGTATCTAAGATACTGAATTTCTTGTCTCTTGCCAGCTTCCACGAAGGATCAGAGTAGATATTCAATTTTTTTTAAGTTGAAAAATAAAATTTCCATGACTGATGTAGATATGATTGTTAATATTTTATTAAACAACCTTCTTAATATCTGATTTCAAAATCTGCTTAAATTAATATTACTTTAACAGTATTACTTGAATCTGTGTTCTTGTCTCTTGCCAGCTTCCACGAAGGATCAGAGTAGATATTCAATTTTTTTTAAGTTGAAAAATAAAATTTCCATGACTGATGTAGATATGATTGTTAATATTTTATTAAACAACCTTCTTAATATCTGATTTCAAAATCTGCTTAAATTAATATTACTTTAACAGTATTACTTGAATCTGTGTTCCTCTGAGAGAACTATATTCTGAGATACCCTTCCATTCTCTGGTCCTCAGAGTCATCTTCCAGAGGGGAAAAAAGAAAACATGTTTTTCTGCCTATTTATTTCGTAAGGTAGTCAAATAGGCCATAAAGACATTTTTCTATCTTCCAAGCCATCCTTACATCTCCCTTACATCCTTACATTCAGGTGAAAACAGGTTCAATGGAGGCTTCCAACTAAAAGTATTCCCACATTAAAGAATCCCTACTCCATCCGACAACAGTCACATAAGAAATTTCTGTGTGGTAACCTAAATGAAAAACAACTGTGAGCAAATCCATGCTTATTTTGGGGTTTTTTTTTTTCAATCCATTCAACTAGTTGGACCAAAACAAACAGCTGGATGCAATGATTCTAATTGTAAAGGCAGTAGGAAATGTATGCAGAAAACTCTGCTCAACTTTAAGCAGGTAAAGAAACAGTTATTTAGAAAAGACTAATAATAACAAAAATGTTTGTATTGTTTTTCCAAGATTTTTGTTCCCTGGGGCTCTGTTTAAACAGGTGTATAAAAGACAATAGAGAAAAGTTTCTGGAAGCAGCAAAATAATGTCATATCAGGATAAAACATGTTACTGAGATATTGGAGGTTTCAGAGATGCCTTTTATATATACAACAGAGATGTCTTCTAATTACTGGTTTTGACACAGGGTTATAAAGAAACGTCAAATAAGTTACACTTTCGCATCAGAGCTGGAAAAGACGTGCTGGGTTTAGTTTCAGAGGAAGAAGGTAAAGCTATCTTCCTGTCATCAATACTGGAAAAACCATATATTGACTTTTAGGATGTCTGACACTGCCCTATAGATTGCATTTATTAAGCAGTTAAGAAGGCCAAAGAAGCTGTTACTACAAAGTGAATCACTAAATGGGGAGAAAATCACCAACAAACCCTATTAATAATTATCAGTATTGAGCAGACTAATGAATTTTTCACCTCCACCTCAAGATCTGGAGCTCGCTCAGAAGGATGAAGGCATCCAGGTAGGTCTGGTAGCTGCCTGTCATATGCCTGTTCTGATGTATTTGTTAACAACTTGGATGGTGGAATAGTGAAAGCATTTATGAAGCTCTCCGTGATGTCAAACAGAAGGATTGTGAAAGTTATGAGGAAAGGATCAGAATTTAAAATTATGTTAAAAAATGGGACAGATGCTCTGAAATAAATAAAAAAAAGGAAAAAGGAAAAGTTACATTCAAGAAGAATTCAATTAAGACATAGGGAGGAATTGGTTTGTCAGGGCTGTAAAAGATCAGAAACTGGGAGTGAAACAGCAATGTCATGTGATTGCAAGAAAGGCAATCACGTTTCTTTGATGTTTTAACATGAGCCATAGATGCTAATCACGGAAAATAACAACTCCCTTATCCTCAACATTGATGAAGCCAACAGGGAAGAAATAAACCAACTTAATGAAGCACAGTTTCAGAAAGCTGTAAGAAAACAGAAAAAGATCTTTCAGCAGGGCAGGGCATAAGAATAAAAGTTTGAGGGAATGGGAAGACCATCCCACAAGTTTAGTAGATTTAGTTCTCTATGTAAGTGAAGTTTAGAACTATTTTCCTGAATTTTATTTTTTTTTCCCATTCCTTGTAATGTACAAATATTTCTGTAACTTGGGATAAAGTCCAACCTGGCTTCTGCATTTAGGAAAGCATTAAACTGGCACAATCTAATTGAAAAGAAAGCAGTCATCAAGAACTTCAGAGATGTATGGATGATTAAATAGATGGAAAAAAATGCAATCTCAGTGGAAGAGACTTTAAAAGACAGAGGCCATCACAGCAGTTCCAGAGAGATGTAGCAAATGATTTTGCTATTTGAGAAAATGCTTATTTACATAATTTACATAATAAATTTATAGCAAGAGGGCAACAACATATTGTTTAAATATGTACTTCAATACACCTACCTTAAGAATCATTGCTTTGTTTCTCTCTTTTTAAGTAGCACTGTTAACTTACTCCTAGAGTATGTTACCACCTACTGTGAACAAAGACATTTCTGACAAAACTACACTAAGAAAGAGAAAAAATTCCTACCAACACAACCTGAAGACCTATAATTTTTCTGCTAATTCAGTAGAAGCAGTTAAAATGAAAGCACCCTCGAATTAGATGCACTTGTGTCAATATAAGGATGCTTTACAGTGAAATAGCTATTCTGCTTCCCAGAGGAAGAAGATATACCAGTGTAAAGCATTTTACACCAATATAGCCAGCTTGTTCTTGAGATGCTTTCTGTACCATTACAACGTAGTGTAAAAAAGACAAAACTTACTGCAGACAAGACCTTACGTCCAATTCTGCCAATGTTAAGACCACTGTTTATATAAGACATTACCTAGTTTTAAAGGTGGACTAACAAACACACATTCTTGACCAGATTTGCTCAAATAAACACCTATTCTCCACAGTCCAGCATCACAGTGAGATGCCTGTACCTCTTAACTACTTCGATGGTGTCCCTGCCCATGGCAGGGGGGTTGGAACTAGATGATCTTAAGGTTCTTTCCAACCCTAACTATTCTATAATTCTATGATAGGCTTAAAAAAATACCCCAACAAAACATTTCACTAACCCTTTCAAACCCTTCACTGAAATGGCAGCCCATTCACTTCAAAATAGCCATGACATCATCCCCAAGACAGATTTATTAAAGCAATTTGCAATAGATAAATGAAGCTAACACCACATCTAAAGTTAACACAGTTAATACGTGTAACCTATTTGAACAATTGCCACATTTATTCAAATATATCTACATCAGATATATCTCAATCAGTTTTAAGTGAAAGGCTGGTCTAGCAGAAACCTGCTTGGCCCACTATTATCCAGTAACAAAGTTACTATTGATACAACAGCAGTCTTCTTTGCCTGCTGTTACAGCTATATAGCATGGAAGGGTGTATATTTGTTACCTTTTTATTAGGAAATTTTTTAATAATACTGTTTCATTACGTGTTACAGTGCCATGCAGAAATGGAAGTCTTGACCACAATGTAGTCTAAAAGCTGTCAAGATGAAGGTTTGGGGGAAAGGTTTCATTTTTTACATAATGCTTTCCCTTCTTGCACCAAAATTTAGCAATGGCAGACTTTTCAACTTTCCCCACAGCTGACATTTGTAAGAAAATGCATGAAATAAAAAGTTTACTCCTTATTTACTATATGCCACAGCAATGAATGTAAACCTTATATCCATTTTCAACGTGCCTCTGCAATGCATGACATTTAAGCAGTGTTAAAAGTAAATGCTCCAACCCTCAACCTCTGCTAATTCTGCCAATCATTTCCAAGACTTTATGTAACCTAAATGCACATGTTTCAACTTTCTAAAATTCCCACCTTTTTTATTAACAGAACTATACTTACATATGTGAAAAAACACACACATTAACATGTGTACTAGCAATCCTTATGAAAAAAGTCTTCACTTTCTCTTTTTAATATTAAAATTACTCTTAAAGTAACTTTAATTTCCCATACCAAATGGTTTTTAAGAAAAAGGACCACTTACCAATAATTCTTCTTGTTGCTGATGGTCAACTGAACAGATATACAGCTGCAGTGATTTTAATTTCAAAACACTTGAATGCACGGGGATTTGGAAAACTTCATTAAATATTAATGGAGTTTGGAATTCCAAAGCTCTAGAGCAGTAAGTGGTTGGTGTGCCGGACTCAAGTGGTGGCAAATAAACTCTCACATGACTGGGAACACAAAGTAGACAAATAGCACAATTCAGACAAAGAAAGCTATTTTGCATTTCTCAAAATCAAGCTAAGCAAAAACATCAATGCAACTTCTACTTTAAGAATCAGCTCTGGGATCTCCTCATTACAGGAATTTACATTGTATTCTTAACACGGACAATCTGCAAAGCTGGTTTGGAAATGCCTTTTTTTTTTTAATTGTTTTTTTCTTTTGTTCTTAAGGAGAGGCACCAAGTGGCACTTGAGATGCCTTGAGCTATCCAAGGCATCTACACTGGGCTAGCAGATACGACACAGGGTCTACGGGAGAGCTACAGCCTTCCCGAGCAGCAGCAGCTGGAGGCCAGGTGCTATGCTATTTCAAATGGAAACATATGCCTACATTTAGGCTATTGAATTGCTCCGTAAGTGTCACTGATCCATTTCTTCCTTCCACCCACAAAGCATACCTTCCTCTCCCTCCCCTTAAGAAACTCAGCACAAAAGGATGGCAAAAGAAATCTGCAATCATTGCACCCATCTGCCATCCTAAAAAAACCCCATAGTTAAATACATGGTACCATCTCATTTGAGACTCCAAAACAAAAAACAAAACAAAACAAGCAAAATCCACAACCATTTTAATCTGATAGAAGGCAGCAGAGCTACTTGAGAAGTGTTCCTATGTTCTCCCTGTCCTGACTGCTTGTACAGCACCTGTAATAACCTGATTTTTGCAATAGCTTCCCTTGTGCCAGCAAACAGCTTCCTGCAACTGTGTTGTGAACTAGATTAGAAAACTTGTCTGAGCTACCAAAAACCTCCCCAAAACCTCAAGATTGAGAAAAAAAACCCAAACAAACCCAACCCCGCTCAGAAGCTCGCTCAAGTTGTCTACGCAGCTGCATGAACTCTTACAGCAGCAGAGATGGGTTGACACTGACATCCAAATAAATGGCTGGAGGACAACTGGAAGAGCTCACTATGATGGAGTTGCAGCACTGGAGTGTGGAGTATCAATCAGCTAAACAGTTTCACATGCTGTAAAAAGGGAATGACCTGACTGCTGCAGGTAACCTCCCCCCTGCTGCCTCCAACAACTGATTCAATGAACATACAGTTGCATGGAGGAGTTCATTAAACTGGCTAAAAGCCTTTTCTTGTTTTGTAAGATAAAGCTTTTTGAATACTCAAACCAGCTGACCTACACTACAGCCATGCAGTTTTTTTGATTTCAGCCCAGGTAGTTAACTAAGAAGGAGAGGGAACTGAATGGCCTTTTTGAGAGTCATTTAGATGCCCAATTGCTTGATGACAAGTTTCAACAAACCCAAAACAAATTCCAAACAATTTTTTTTGTTTTGGTGACTCCGCTTTCTTCAGAAGATGCTTCTTTCTTTTCCTAATCACAAGGCAACATGGCTGAGTATAACTCAACACTTTTTTCCCTATCATGTGCCCTTGCACTCACACTGAAAACCAAGCAAAAGACCAACACTAATGCACTAACCTAGGAAGAATTTCCTCCTGAAGTTTTCAGGGTTAGAAAGATTAAGCGTTCTCAAAGATCAACTCATTCAGTGAGATGCATGTCAATCTAACAAATCCCTAACAGAATGACTTTTTTTTTTTTTTTTTTTTTAATTTTAAGATACAACAATGTTATCATACTTCCATTTTCCACAGTTTATAAACAACCTCTCCCAGAGATAAAAATCAACAATTTGCATGTGCTGAATTTCTTTAAAATACGTTAAGATACATATCAGTAGATAAAATGGCGTTTTGTGGCAACATTACCATTGTTTAAGAAACATTTATTAGAATAAACTAAGCAATGTTCTACATAATGCAACATGGAATTAAAAAAAAAAAAAAAAAAATAGCACAGGCTGCTATAGGCTAAGAAAAAAAAATTGTTTGTACTGATTCTCAGCTAGTATTTGTGCTAAAATTATATTCAGAGGGTGTTTCACAGATAATTCAACGACAGCTGTAATGGCCACAAATGTCTGCAAACTTTCCTGTGCATAATAAACACATAAGAACATGGGTCATTAGAGACTGTGCTTGTTATCTGACCATTATGAAAGAGGCTCTAAAATGGGACACTTTGTGTTCATAAAATTAACCTTTTCCTCATGTACACTACAACATACCAGCTTTTCCAGAAATGGCTTAATTCTCATGAAAGCAAACAAATCTATGGTATTTACAACTGTAAATTTACAACTGTAAATACCATAGAAGGCACAAAACAAGCAATGATCAGACTTTAGGTGAAATTTAAACTTACATTTTGCAGTTTTCTTTAACAACTAGACTAGTAAAGTTCTTCAGCTGCAATACATGGACTAACAGACATTCGCTTCCACTGTCATGCCTGGAAAATAAATTTCCTGTGTTAGTCACCAAGCATCAATATTTTGCTTAACAGCTAGAGATGATAGACTAAAAACATTAAGCAAGAAAAAGCACCTTTTGCTGTTAAATCTCTTACACAAATCAGTTTAAATCAAAAGCAATTACACATATCACATCTAATAACAGAACATTATTATCAGCTACAGCAAGGAGCTTATCAAAACTAAGAGAATTAAACATTATTCAATTTGAAAAGAACAACATTCCTTACTGTGACTCCTGATAACGAACAGGTTTTATAAAATACATTGCTTGGTTTCAACAGCTACACCATATGTATATATGTGTGTGTACACAAAATGTGTAATAACGTATCAATTACACTAGACAAAATCAGTCTGCATTATTTTCATGGGTTAATGAAATTAAATAAAACCCTCTACTCTTTCACACAAATTTTGAAATGGAACTAACAAACCTGGTTGAGATTTGAAAATTGCCAAGCTTGGAAATTAATTTTCCAACACTTAGAGATTCTAGAGAGATGTTGAAGATACAACATCCTGCCATGCACTGCTATGATCTGTCTGTCCCCACGCTACTCCCAATACCAACTGCAGCATGCCCTAAGCACAGGATTTCAAAGCTGTATTTGGGAACTGTAATTGTATCTGTGTCTTCACCTGTGACTTTCATAAGGTAATCCTCCTTTACCTGGCATAGAGATCTTGCTCAGAGAGACATATCCCTATATCCATGTTCACACTAATGGCCCAGAGAACAAAAAGAAATCCTACTGAAAGAAGTAATGAAGGCCCTTTTACCAGCCAACACTGAAAAGAAACTGAACTGTGGTTAACTCACCAGCATTGAAGTGGCCTGTGACTGACTAATCTGTACATCCACTAAACTTGGCTGTCAGTTCAGAAACTTCTTAAAACTATCAACTGCAGTTTAGTTTATTAAAAAGTTAAAAACCAAACTCAAGAATCCTGAGTTGTCAGGGAGAAAGAGAAGTAAATACTCACAGAAATCCAACATGTATTTGTGGCTCTTCATTACTGGCAGCATCACCATAAACAGGCTCTTCCAGATCTTCATTCCTGCAGGAACAGAAAGTACTGTTAAACTACATACTGACCTAAGCTGTTAAAACATAATGAAACAAACAATTATCTCATGATGTGTGGACATAAGCAACTGTTTGGCAATACAGGAGGGATTGGTAATACAGAAAGAATTGAAATATCTATTTACAAACACACACAGAAGTAGTAATTCATTATTTAAAAAAATGAGGGTTTCGAATATGTCTTTCAAAACACTTAGGTTATTTTAATATTAATCCTGTCTTCCATTTCTCTTTAGCATCCTCAAAACCTTTTCTTGTCAGTTATTGTTTATTGTGTTAAAACAACTGTATAAAGCAACAATCATCAATTCCATCCTTCAATCATTTGGTCAACCTACACATTTTCAGATTTTTAGCAGTTCATATATTTTTTTCCTTGCATTTATACTTTTATCACATACTACCAAGAACTGTAAGTCACACTGTGTGTAATTTTATTTTTTTATAAATGGTTGAAAGAAAATTACCGATTCATGACTCTCATGAGCTGAGAAAACTATCTTTCAAGGGAGAAGTGTATGGTGTTAAAATGTTAGAGATAACAAAGCAAAAGGCACTTGGCACTTGTGAAGATGACAGTGGAACTGCATGTAAAAAGCTACTTTAAACGTGCAATCTAATATTTTTAAGTTACTAAGAATGAGCAATTTTGAAAGCTTATTCAGAAATTCACAACAAATTCTTTTGGACCATATGGTAGAACAGGAATATTTCCACCTTACTACACATTTATACACCTGACCTTTTGCTTAAAGCTTCAAACACGCCACTGTCACTAGCCAGTGAATGATCTGAGAGACATGCTGAAACTCGCCTGGCTCTCCTCTCCGATCTTCTGCCACTGTCTCCTCGCAGAGTTACAGCTGTCATGGAGAAAAGACAACATCAGCTCAAGGCAACCTCTCAAAAGTTAAAAAAGAAACATTTCTTGCATCAAAACCAGTGGCAAAATAGCACAAATGCAGTTCATTGTTTTTCTCATCCAACTTTAAATTAAAAACCTAGAATACAATTGACCGGAGATGTTATGTGGGAGAATTAAGGAAGGAAGTTTGTGGCTAATTCCTCTCTGACAGGACTTAGTATAAACCAATTGCATTGTTACTAAATGCTTTTCTGGTACAATAATCCCTCCTGAAGGAAGACTTACATTAATCCAACATATATACACATGATATCCTAAACTTTTAACATTTACCTACTGAATGAACAATAGACTGAAAACAAACACAGAGACTAATTCTTTTAAGAAGTTATCAGATAACACAATGTGAGGTTTTGTTCTCATTTGTTTCCTAATACAAAGTCTCAAAGCATACTGTTTATACCATCACATAATAGCAGCTTTTATTTACAGTCTGAGAGGCATTATCAAAAAGAACCAGTGCTTTCCAACTCACTCAGACCACTGTTCTTTCAAATTCTTGGTGAATGACTTCGAAAACTGGCTGGGGGAGGAGGAAGTAATATTCAACCCCCTCTTTCACCCTTCCCTGAATCACCAGCAACACCATAAATAGCTAACTCAGCAATCATTTTCATGTTTTAAGTGTAGTAACAAAAATGATGTATAACATCAGGCAAGTAGGTATAGCAGCTACCAATCCTTTAAAGTACATGCACAAATAGTAATGCTCAAGAACTGCAGAGGTAGGGTTTTGATCCTTCAATGATAGCTCCTAACTTGAAATTGTTTTCCTTCAAATCCCAGAGCAAACCATTAAATGGACTTGTGGAAGTGCAGTTTCTTCACTGTGCAGTGAAGAGCTTTCACCGACTTGCCTTTCTTTTGCTTAAGGCTCAATGATTATCCTCAAAGCAGAAAAGCAGTGTCAGAGATACCAATTTAAAAGTGGAGAAAGCATCTTACTTGCTTCTATTCAAGCTCAGAAACTTAAAACAGCATGGAAGCATTCACAGTTTCAGCACAGCATTTGGAGTGACAGTAGCACAGTGTGCACCACACTGGAGACAAGCACCAGCTGACATTTATAGCTTACTGCCCCCAACTAAGGAGGAGACACATCTTACTCAAAATAAAAACTTATCAAATACCTCTGTTACACACTATCTTAAGGCACCAAAAATCAAATGCTAATACCTAACCAGTACGTTTCCTTCAGCAGAAGGCCAGCCCCTGGCCTGAGGTCCACCTGCAGCACCTAGCTGAGGTACAGACAGTGAGCAACCCCTCTGCATGGAACCCATCTCACCTCCCACCTAAGCACCACCAGGACAGGACATGAGGGCTTGAAGCCTGATATAAATCCCCCCCAAATTAACACAACCACGCCACTGCTGTCAATAGAAGTGTCCGAATAGGTTAGATTTAACCCACCATGTGACTGGCAGACAGGATGCACTGAGGCCAGCAGTCCTATGCCAGCCTGAGGTACATTCCTGTTATCAGGCCACAAACAGCTGAGAATCCCAAAAATCAGAGTCCTGTTAGGAGCTAAAACTCCAAACTCCTGTGTATCAACGGAGCCAGTTCTCTGTACCTGTGGATCCTTAAGTAGCCCTACGGACCTCCCCTCCAAATTCAATGAAGGATTTAGTCAGCTTCAGCTATGCAAAAAATTAATCTGCTGACCAGAACAGCCCAACCTGCATTTGTTTCTGTGCCTGGACAAAGAACCATCCTCCCACCCCTCCAATTACAGCATCCCACCCTTACCGTACACCACACATCATGCAGTACTACTGTGTCATCCTCACCACACAGGAGAGCCAAGTTCAAGCTAGCTCACAGAAAGCAAAGAAACTGTATTTGGTGAGCCCACCTCTGAGTTCTGTCACTGGTATTTATGCAGAATAAAAAGCAGCACTCTTAGAGACGTATCTTAATGCGGAAGTTTCCCAGTAACTTTACATCACTGGAAAGAGGCCGAACTTCACAAAATTGACTTAAGTTTTGTATGAAAGTGCTTCCATAATTTCTGCACTAATTTCAACAAGTTACAGTAGGATGACTTCTTTTTTGTAAATAGGCCTCTGGCTCACCCCTCTTTGTGAACACTTTGTATAGATTTAAGGGATGAAAGACCTCCAGGGCTCTCTCCTTTGGAGGTTCATGTTCTCAATTTGTCTGGAAGGAAAAATTGATCTGAAGCACCAATATAATCTCATGAAAAACTGACATGTTACAACAATGTTGTAACTTGACAACGATTTGCTCACTGCCTAGAGGCCATGGAAGCATTTGATAACATCTGGACAATCCCAGTGAATTTGGGAGAGATGCAAACGCCAAAACATGCCCTTGCCAAAAAAAGAAAAAAAATAAAAGAAGTGGTGTCAGCAGGAAAAACTGGTCAAGAGGAAAGAAATACCAGATCTTAAACAGAACAAGCTACAGCACATGCTGCAGACCTTCCAATGCTGAAAGAATTGTTTAAAAATAAAATTTCTATTATAGACAATTACCTGTCATTTTCTTACTTAAGCAACAAAATCAGTGAACAATATGTATGAATTTCCAGAACTACTAGGTGGCAAATCTCGATAAGTATCAGGCAGCCCCAATTAAAAGACTGTTCTCAGGTATCATTAGTTAAAAAGTGAACTTCAAAGGAAATGCTGATGTACAAGATTTCATTAGCTAAATAATACATAAGCATGTTTCACAAGCTTAGAAGATTACAAATACCGCACATCAGCTCAAAATGCACTTCTACAAGAGTCAAACACTCATAAAAACTGAATCAGAGCCACAAACAGACCTTACCTACTGTGATGCTGTCAGGCATTACTATAATATAACAAACCTGAAGGTCACAGAACACTTTCTCCAGGAATTTAACTACAGCCATGAATATATTATTTAGTTGTCATAGCAAAAAATTAAGTATGCCATAATGATTAAACAGATACAGCTGTTTAGATACACAATATCAAACAAAACCAAATGTAGCAAAATCTCCTATTTCTTCACATGCAACTCAAAACCCCACCAAGACCCCAAAAACCAACAACACTTCACACAGAAAAACACACTGGAATTACAGGCTAAAACCAGCACAGTAAGTAGGAATTCAGGTTCACTTACAGTGATTTTTTCTCTTGTGCCGCATGAGAAACAAGACAAAATGAAAAGCACACAATGATAAATCATCTTTTAGGTTTATGGCAATATTTTGTAAACAAGAGATTATTTAGGCATTAAAGGAAACTTAGCACTTGAAAGATTATTTTAGGATAGAAAGCAAGAGATAGTGAAGATATTAAGCCCAGTATTTTAATAACATGTTTCCTCTCACTCCCAGCTTTATAAATATGATAGATTTAATCTCTCAAGCATATTCATTCCATTCACACTTGTTAACATCTTTCACAGTATGTCCAAGATAGATACAGAACGATAAAACAGCAGATCAGCAACTGAATATCAAAACTGCAAGTCCTGAAGATAGAATCATAGAATCATAGAATAGTTGGGGTTGGAAAGGACCTGGAAAGATCTCCTTGAACTTGCTCAAGTGTTGCTTCAGTGCAAAGTATGTGCAGTTTATTCAGTGTTAATCCTCCAGGCACCCAGAATTTGCAACTATTACCTCATTCTGTTTCTAGTGAAGGAACAGACAAAAGATCTGTCAGAGTTGAGACTTACTGTTTTCCAGCATCGCGTTATGCTACCAGGCCATTGGGTGGCAGCAGCAAAGCACAATGCATAGTACCTTAGTGAAAACCAGAACCCCTCAACACCTGGGGGTTCCCAAACAGGGATATACAAGCTTGATGCTCTACCATATTCTTCAAAAACAGAGTACAAACTCAACACTATTTAGGAATTTGCAACTGCTACTTGCACACAACTGTATTACAATTGCAAACCCACCAGCTAATGAGTGTGAAGCTCAACGTAGTCATGACTCCAGCCAAAAATCAGAAATTTTTCTTAAGAAACTGTTTTCAAACTAAAGAAAAACCAAACAAGAAACAAACAAACAAACAAAAAAAACCAAACCAAACAAAAAAAAAAAAAACACACAAAAAACAAAAACACAAAAAAAAAAAAACACACACACAAAAAAAAAAAAAAAAAAAAAACAAAAAAAAAACCAAAAACCAACCAACAAAACAAAAATGCACTACGGCCTGGCTTACCTTTTAACCATACATTCTTCCCCAAAAAGGAACACAAAGCTCTCTGTTGTACACAGGGAAAAGTCTAACCCCTGACTAGGATCTGGAGACCACATCAGTGACAGCAGGTAGTACAGGCATGTTCTGCCAGAAGCTTTCAAAGAAATGTGAAATCTATAACATGTGACACAGAAGGGAGAAAAGGAAAAACCAAAGCAGGAACTTGACTCTCATCCTGTTGCTCCCTAGGCTTTCAGTTCTAGGAAACATGTACGAGCTATAAATGAACTACTATATATTTTCACTTACCACAATGGGTGAAGACATGCTGTGGTCTGATCTGAGGTTTAAAGAAAGCCTCAGGAAGCTTCTTCATGGCACTAATTTAAGCACAAGCTTACATGCTGGTCTCTAGAATTCTGTTTATTTTGGTCTGAAAGCTACAATATGGGCACTAGAAATGTTTACATCTAGAAAATACAAATTCTGCAGCAGTATCTTCTGGCAATGCCAGCTGCATTAAGGAAAGCAGGTGAGTCTAGACTCAAATGCTGTTTGAGCCATAAAAGCTTTTTAGCACATTGGTGAAGTTTTCTTTTTAAAAATAGAAAGCTGAAAGCTGTCAGTGTTCCTTCTCATTTGATCGCTTGACAAATAAGATTTTGGTAGGATAATATACCTTTGTGGTTGTATTTCACATTACTCCTGACATCCTAAGTCCTGAATGCAACACTATACGCAATTAAGGACACAGAATTCTGGATATAGAAAAGGGATGGAAATTGTAATCTTCAATATTAAAAATATACTCGTAAAAGTCCTTCTCTACTAGTATGGTCTTACTAGACATATGAGTAAGCCAACACACAAAAACATCATCATGGAGGAATACTTGTTTTCGCTGTAACAGCAGTTCTGAGTTTGATTGACTAAAACAGGAAAAGAAATGTCATGTGCCTGTATGATCAGGGGTTTAAATGTTTTGTTTTGTTTTCTAAAAAGGAAACTTCCTTTTTTTTTAAAAAAAAAGTTTCCTTTTTTGATCCTTCTAATTTACATTTCTCAACTATAGTGCCTCAGAAGCTTCCACCAATACAAACTAAAGCAAGTCTATCAACTTCACAACCAAGCAGAAGAAAAAAATTCAACAGCATGTGTGCTGTGGTAACTGCACACATTGCTCCTCTAGAATCATACAGCACAGGTTCTCTTGAGACAACCACTCAAGCAGATGTTGATTTTCTCACACACCCCTGTAAAGGATGCTCCCTGGCTGACAAAGAACTCTATTCAGAAGTACAGCGCACCATGCACTCATGACCACCATGCTGCCACCTTCTGCTCCACCGCAGAACTTAAGACACGTGAATCTGGTCTGGGGTGTGTACGCATTCAGCATGGAGTCAGCCAGCCTTCAAGCACTGTCAGCATCATCACCTCATGCCTGGTCTTGTGTTTGGTTTTTCTGGGGGGTGTGGGGGAGTGCGTGTGGGTGTGAGTGTGGGTATGTGTGGTAGTTGGTAAACAACAAGTTGTTGGTTTTGAGTGATTAGTGGTTCATAGTATAGCAAGCCAAACTGAGAAACAATCTCTACTATGCCAATATGCTTAGGTCTGTGTAACATTTCCTATGATGATGTGACAAAACAGTATGTCCAGAAACTCACCTCCACCAGTCTGGACAGCAGTCAGCTGTGGTCCCATTTCTCGCAACACTTCATTGTCCACAGGGTAAGTGGATGTCTGAGATGAGCTCGTTCCCTGTGTTTCATCATCACCCAATGCTGTGGTTTGAGCCCTGAGCATTTCCAGGGCTCCTATGCTCGCCATCTCCTCAAAACCTTCTGACATTTGAGCCAAGGGAGAATCTCGAGATGCAGAGAGGAACGGGGTATCCAGAGGCGAGCTTGGAGGGGACAACGATGACAAGGAGGACCGCGATGACAGGGATGCCAAGGACTGTGGGGTATCCAGAGACCTCCGCTGCTTATTGAAATTCGAGTGTCCAATGGGATCAGCATATGGCACATCCTTTGTGAGAGACTCGAACGGAATTATGTCAAAGCGTAGATGCTGCCCATAGTCTGTAACACTGTCTGACTTGTCATACTGTGGAAGGCCATAGATGTCCGTGAAGCTGACCGAGCTGAGGGAGCCTCTGCTGGAGGCCAGGGATCCTCGACTGGAGGCCAAGGATCCCCTGCTGCTGCCAGAGGACATTGTGAGGGTGCTAGCTGACAGACTACAGCAGGCAAAGAAAGAGAAAACAGAAAAGGCCCTTTCAAAGACAATCACATACACCAACTCAGACATAAAAATGTCAATCCAGATTACACAAGGAATTTTACATGTATTCAGTACAGCAACACAGAGACATGATTTGGTATTTTAAAGTCTAGCTCATGTCTCTTGCCCTGGTCTCAAGCACAACCATGACTGGAACACTGCAATTGAAAAGCACATTTAGGACCAAATGCCTGAAGACAAATGGTTCCACAAGACACGTGTGCTACTTCTTCCAGCACGTAAGCAGCCATAATTTGGCAGAAGAGAGGCCCGAGCAGGATTTGGATCGGTGTAAATCAATTCCCTTCAATGTAAAGAGGGGAAGGGTAAATTACCATGATTCAGCTTGAATTTGTATTAATGATGGGTAATAAACGTATCAGGCAGAAGCGTGAAGGGATCTAGAAAGTCCTAACAAACTGCTGTGTAAGCCTCGCCCTCACAGGTTTTTCCAGTGCAAAATAAAAAAGATTTTATGATGAATCCTATTCCAGTTCCTCTTACCACTCTCAGACAGTTAGGGAGAGAAGAATACAAGTGACAGTGAGAGATGAAGTGAGACACAGCAGGAACTGAGCTTTTGATGTTGGCATGGTGTTGAGCTGGGGAATCCCCAAGAGCTGAATCTAAAAAGGCAGCTGCAAGCTTGAATATGCAAAATATTCTGGGCTTCTGTGTGGGTCTTAGCACATTCTTGTGTTTAAATGGCAAAACTTTGTCAACTCACAAGGGATCAAAAACCCCTTCCTTTGGACAATATTAAAATCTCACAGAACTTAAAAGAAAGTTATCTTCATATTAGGAAAACTGTGACAATATTATGAAAGGATTTAAGTATGTATCTTTTCAGAAAAATAAGGTAACATAAAATTCCCACATAATAATGTAGCCGAAATAGCCATCCCTATTACTAGTTATAAAACTCCATCCAAGTCATCACATTCCATAGACCAAACTGTATAAATTTAGTAAAAATGAATTTACTTGGCATACATAACTTTATAGATTATTAATATTCTTCTCTGCTGCAGTTAAAACTTCAAAACCTCCTGGGTTTACATAACTCACCTTTTTAACTGGGAGTGTAAATATGAGGTTAAACGTGTAGCTTCTTCTAGCTGCATAAGCAAACAATTTCTCTTTTCCTGTAACAGTATCCTGCAATTCAACAGATACATATTACTATTTTTCTTCAATACAGCAGCGCTCAAGAAGTGCTAGGAGCTTTCCAAGTACAGAAAAATATCATTGCATTGCAGTTTGGAATATAAAAGTAAGTCTTGCTGCTTAATGAAAAGTTTTAATTCATCCAGCTCATATGTAGCTATGGTAATTTCAGCAAGAACACACGAACCAAGACTCCAGGAGAATTCCCAGACAAGGAAAGTAACTGAGGCACAGTGTAGGAGTCATGATGTTGAAAATACATCACAGCAATTAGCAAAATTATAAAGTCCTAGGTAAAAAAACCCCATCAGTTTACAACAATTTTTTTCCGTTGCATCAACCTGATTGTGCCAGTAAAATACAGAGAACTACTATGCCCTTCGTTGCCTTGGCAGGAAAGAAATATTCCAAACAGCCCTAATATCCAAGCTAATTAGTGTCAAATTTCAAAGATAAAATGGAAAATTTTTGGAGGACTTCTGTTAAGCAGCAGCCATAAAACTCAACTTTAAGCTCTAATTCTACGTGTTTCAAGTACATTTTTATATAATTAAGTTGCTGATACATTTTGAATGCTAAGCTATGGCAAATCTCTGAGACTTATTTTTTTGCCCATTCTAATAGCAAGCATCTGAATTACTCAGTACCACTGCCACAACACAAATGGAACGTACCTTCAATGCTGTCAGTCTCAGACACCTATAAGATACCTTAAATTCTGTATTTTGAGAATCTTAAAACTTCAAATAATAGATTTTATCTATTGCTATGACATTTATTAATTTCTTGAATCCAGAATTACAGGTATTCATGGTGCTTTGTTTTTCCAAGCCAAATCACTGAACTTCAGAATAAAATCAGGGTGCTAACATGTTCTGTATTGGACATCATTTGTATGTTCAGGAAAGGTACTCCTCCAGCCCTGCTTTCATAAGCTGGCTGGAAATTAGGATTCTGATAGAAAGTTTGGAGAAAACAGATCAAACTTATCTGAATGCTTCAGACCTTCCTCAACTGCAAAGACAGTTGTTAGAATTCAACACCTTAATGGGCAGGATTTAAAAAATAAAAATAAGTCAACAAAAAAGAAGAAAAAGAGTCCTTCTGGATAAAAACCAGCAGCATTAGTGTCAATAAACTTTGGATGGTTAAGATGTGAAAAAAACACGTCTCTGTTACCAGTAAAAACATAAATCTCTCAACTTCTTTGGCGTCCAACTTCAACAATTCATATGCTGGCAAGGCGCTGTAGTGCTACACTCCCAACAATCCCACCACCCTCCAGGGAGCACCATTCATTGCAACCACACAGCAGAAGCTGCACACCCGACAGCGTTCAAGCGTGAAACTTTTCTCCTGCTTCTGTGGACCCCAGACCAGGTTAATCAACCGGTGCAAGGAAGGCTGCAGCTCAACTACGTAAACTTTCATGATAAAGGCACTGCATGCAGGAACCAAAAAGAAAAGGACAAATTGATGCAAGAAACTTAACTGATTATTCAAAATTTAGGAACCTACACTCCACAGTCATCAGTGCTGTAAGGTAGGTACCTGTGCTAAGGGGCAAGAGATGCCTCCAACTAAGGCTGCCAACATCTTAAACCAAAAAAAAAAAAAGCAACAGAAAAACAAAACCCAAAACCAAAACAAACTCCAATCTTTGTCATACAGATTTTAGTTAGTTCTGATCTGCACATAACTCAGTTCCTGTACAACTCAGAAACAGAGCAGACCCAACAATTATTTAAAGAGGAAGCTTCTTTTTATTCCACAATTTGGAGAAAGTAGAAAAAGAAAAGCAGAACTAGGAATGGTTTTGGCTATTCTTGAGCCTAAGACAAACAAATAAATGGGCTACTAATAGTTAAGCTTTCCTCCAATTCAATATGCAAAAATAGATTGCCCTTCAATATTATTCTAACTTCTGCTCAACTTTTTGCTAGCATTTGAAATATCAAGTATCACACTGGAACGCTGGTTTCCACAGCATGAACTACAGGGAAAAATAGCCTGGCTTTCTTGCCAACATAGCATGCGCTACCTGAGAACCCAAAACCAACAAGTAAAACTTAGTACACTGCAGTGTAAAGTGAACTCCCTTTTCTGTCAGTTTAAGCTGGAAAGCCAATGTAACGATATTGCAAAAACTGCAAAATATAGAACACTGAACTGTAGGTTGGCTGTGAATTTTCTATTTATTGCCTGAATTTACTGTCTGAAGTAAGTCTTTTAAAAGGAACTGAAGTTCTCAAAATCTGTGTATGCAAGGCACTTTCAAATACTGTAGAAGTCTCTTAATTATGTAAATATTAACCTTTACAGAAATCACATTAAAGCTGTTCATGTAGTTTTCCTCAAGTGTCAAACTGGGTTTTTATCACTGTTTAAGAGAAGCAAGTCTAGGAAGCAAGAACAAGTTTTCAGTGCTTTCACTGGAAGTGGTTTATAGTAACAAGAAGAGGTTAAGAGGTTTTGTCCATTTCTCTGGCTATAGGAAAAACTGGGCAACTTTGAAATAAACACAGTGTTTCCATTAATAAGTTTGGGGGGTTGTTTTTACATGTAACTTGACATTTAATTTAAGTTTTCAAGAATGACTCTGTTCACTGTGCTCTCTGAATGTCAGAGTTGGGATGTGCTCCCACTGCTGAGATTGCAAATTAAAAGGAAAAATTGTATACAAAAGGTAGTAAAATCATCATTTAACTTTCCTGTTGAAAGGCACAAATCAAATATAGGAAAAGCATCTTTGTTCTGATGTTTTTGGAGATGAATATTACTTCACTGCAAAACAAGAGGAAAATGTTGCACTCTACAGTTACTGTTATTCATGTCTCTATTATCAGACAACATCACTCAGACTTCTTCCAAGCATCTTTTGTGACTCTATTCTGATCTCTTCTTTCTATTCAGAAGACAAATGAAAGGAATGAAAGGAAAACTAACTAGTCATTACCACTCTAACTCTCCTTCAGAAACCTTCAAGACAGTCAGAACTAAATGCCAGTCAGAAGCAGCCTCTTCCTTTCTTGAAAGCAACTTACTCCAGAAACATTTTGTTGTTTTTCTTAAACACAGTGAAATTCCCCACTCTTTCTTTTGAAACTACTTACATGGATCTTAAAATAGACAAGAAAACAATTTAAGTTCCCAAACCTTTCTGTGGCCCCATGAGCAGACGTTGCTCGAGCCCGCTGAATTTCATCCTCCAAGCGTCTTTTTTCTTCCTCCAAACGTGCAATGTCTTCTGGGGATCTTCTCTGCTGACTGATGAGCTGCAACTCCTGAAGAAGAGCCTCCTTCTCTTTGATGAGCTGAAGACGGTCCCTGTCCGCTTCAGCCATTCCTGGCCAAGATTCATTATCTAGCAAGGCCAGCTGCTGTTGTATATTCGAAACTCTAAAAGAAGATAAATACGTTTCAAAAAGCAGAAGAAACAAAGATGAAAACAATTAAGAGGAAAAACACCAAAAGGTGAAGCCTGTTGACTTCTGTGACTTTTCTTCTTCTAAATTTCAAACCAAAAAAATTCAGAGGGGTTTGGAAGAGTTACGTCTTTCTGCATTTTGGGGTGGGTTTTGTTTTGGGTATTTTTAAAACATTAAAGAACTGAAAGTTTGCTGCCTGTACAGCTGAAGAAGTTGACCATCCTTTCCTTCCTCATTCTTCCACTATCAGATTTTAACTTGGGATTTCAAAAGTGCATGAGATAAAGGGGAGATGTTTTTCTCGTGACAATAGGTCTGTATATTCATGTCCTACCTAACAGAGGAATGATTCAGGGGGCTGAAAATATTAGGCAGTCCTGACTGACAGCAGAATGTTAAGAGTAAATAAGCTGTTAGTAAACAAAAAAAGTCTGGAAGAAAGGATCTAGTGGTTGCAAAATATAAGTGGCTTTAGACAGATCCATCATCAGATCAAGCAATTAAATAAGCTAACTTTATTTTGTAGTAGGCTTTATAGTCAAAACTAGTCTCCTACACCCTGCATCTCAGGAAGGTGAACCCACACACAAAACAATGGTTGCAAAAATAAGACATTTTAAGAAAATGTTTTGCTACAAACAAATTTTGAACTCCTATAAATATTACAAAGAAGACTGAAGCTAGAAATTTCACAGATATTTCTTTTGGCAAATTCTAAAGGGACATAAGCATTAAGAGGGAGAACACTACTGCTAGGTATTTATGCTTCTTTTGCAATAGGCAATTCAGACACTTTAGAATGTTACAGTTAAAATGAACAGTAAATAAGAGAACATCTAGCTGTCTGATTTTTGAATATTTGAAACTAAAGAACTGTGCAGTTACACAGTTGTACACCTCAGTTTCATCTTCACTTTAAAATGGTAGCATTCAAAGCACGATAAGAGATTATCACCTGATAGATAGATAGATAGATAGATAGATAAAAGCACATTTAAAGCCAGCCATAAAAATGGAATATGCATTCATTCCTTTGGTACATTACTCTTTTTGGTTTTCCAAAATATCTGGTAAGAAAGAAAATAACACAGTAAGGTAAAAGCACATAACAAGCAAAACAGATCTGCAGAAGATCCACAGTGTCATAACGTGTTTAAGGATAAAAGAAGCAGCATAAACACGACAAAGGTAAGGTTTTCACCATCTAAAAACAAAACCTCATGCAATGTTTATTTCATACTGACATGTGGAAAGTATTTGGCCATCTTATTATCAGGGGAAGGGAAATAACGTATCAGTATAAATCATTTCGCAATGAGTGCATTCATATACAAATAGGAATTTCATATACAAATAGGAATTTTTGTAAATTTTGTCCAAGGGGTCTTCTCCCCTTAGATTTCATTTATAGCAACTAAAGAACTTGGGTATTATGTTACATTTTAGTCTAAAGCAGAATACTTTGTCAAGCCCTTCAATACCATTTCCTCCTCCTTGCATTAATAACCAACTTCCTGCCAATAACTGCTGAAAGCACCATTGTGAATCGATACACATAGTTACGTATTTCATGCCTCAGCTATTGTGCATGAATTCCAGATGCAGCTTCCTGAAGAACACCTCGCCCCACTGACAAGACGTCAGGGCCAGGAAAAGTGAGCATTAAGGACCCCTCCTCTCCCTTACCCAGACTGCTACGCTGTTAAAGATCCAGTAAACACTCCTGAAGGCACATACAACTTGATTTTCAAGTGTTCAGTGCCAAATGAAACAAATGGGGACTTGAGATTCTTTCAACAGAATTACAGAATTCAGATACAACTGAGTTATCATAGCTTTGCAGGCAAGTGTGAATCGGGTGACCCTTGGCAATGTATATGAATGACCATGTTCATAAGCTCTTACACGGCTTGTGGATGAAAGAAGTTAACATGTATCTGATTAAGTCACTGGGTTATAAGACAACTGGAAGGAGTAACCCTCTTCTTCATTTTAACACTTACGATTGCTTTGCTAGCTATTTTTCTAATGCAGGGTGAGCTGGTTAAGATGCTGACCACAGAAGCAAATAAATGCTAATGCAGGCAACACGGAAGAGAGAAGTACCAGCAGGCAAGAGGGGAAGATGGGATCCCCCTTGTCAGTGCTATTTAACCACTGAATCTGCTCTTGTATCGAGAGTGGTGTTTTACCACTCTCGATACAAGAGGTTTTAATCTAGACTCCTGAGCTTGCTGAGAACACGTTACTCCCTTTTAGTTTGACATTCCAGTTTAAAGTTTGGGGTTTTTTCTCAATTTCTGTTATGATGATGCTTTGAAAGTAAATCATCGTACAGTAACTTAGTTATACTTCATTAAAGAGAAAAGTACTGCTGTGGATTCCCCTAACACTCAGCATTTCAGCTAGTTCTTCTTGTCTCTATGTTTTTCCTGTAAGAAAAGAAAAAGCCATTGCTAACCACCACATAATACAGGAATCTGCTGGGAAGGGAACTTCAGCACCAACAAGCCAAGTTTTCTGCAACCTGTGTTTCCTGCAAATAAAAATAAGTTTTGGGGGAATTTTGTTGCTTGCTTTCCACTGAAGACTCCCTCTGTATGGTAAACTGTTCCCAAAAGCTACCAGTGATAAACATTTTAAAATTTATCTCCATGGCTAGAAAATATGCCTAAGACTTTTATGGTCTCACTCACTCAAACGTAAGAAAAGTATCTGAGGAGATACATTCAGTTCTGCTAAAAACATAATAAATCTTCTTAAGCATATTTCATAATTGCATTTGTCTTCTCCTAACACAAGCTTTTCTTTCCAATCACAATAAATGGATTTAAAAAAAAAAAAAAAGGCAATTTCACTGTGCTTATCCATGCCAGATTTTATACCTAAACCACACCAGACATTCTCATTGCTAGTATATTATAAAAAAGTATTTGTTTTGTGTTTTCAGACTCAGTGCATATATTCACCTACCTTAAACACTCAGATAAATCAATGACTTGGCATTGACTGTCATTTTAAGAAAAAAAAAAATAAATAAGATGCTTTATCAAGCCTCTGATTTCAAAATACGTTTTTCCTTCCTTTTGGGTATTTTTTAAGATAGTACTTTTTAAGTGTAGTCAATGTAAAAGGGTAATTTTATCTGGCCTAATGCCAGATCCTGAGGTCCCTAGTGGGGAAAAAACAGTTAATTTTGAGCCATCAACATTCCAGGCATTTTGCCCATTCCCATCCTTGCATAACAAGTGCTGAGGAGCTGGCATTCCATGCTCGAGTAGGTGGTAGCAAATGACTGGTTTCCTAGGTAGACAGAACAACTTGCTGCTTATTTCAGTATTTGAAAATTTCAAATGGAGATGAATGTAACAGGCCCTGTTAAGCAGAAAAGCAGGAGGGGCACAGATGGGATGACAAAGGTTTAACCTGGGGATCTTAATTAAATATGGATTCGAAATGGCAAACACGCTCTGAAATGCCCATACTAATGTGGCTAGAATGATGCCTAGCCCAGGATAATGTAGACGTAGCATGAGGGTAGAGATCAGTACAGCCAGTAGTTTACTACACAAACTACACCATGGGGGTAAAAAAAGACATGTATTTGCAGAATTTACAGCATATCTGAATTGTTATGTATCCACACAGACAAAACAAAATTATACCGCTGAGCTCGAAAACACTTATGTTTAAAAGAAGTTATTTATTAAAACACGGCATGAGAAGCAAAATTAAAAGAAAAATCACTTTCTGTGAGATGTAAGATGTTTGATTTACAATTACAATTAACCCCATGTTTAGACCATTACTCAGATTATGAACTAGACAGGTGTCCTGAGGACAAAAATAATCCAAAGCAATACTAAAGTCCTAACTCATGCTCATAAAATGGACAAATTTCGAGTATCCTATAGCTGGCACTTCGTAACCTACAAACTCTGGTCTTTCTAGCTTTAACAAGCTCTTCCAACTTACTTTGTTTGAGCTTTCTAAGGAAAAAAGCCCAACCCAGTAATCCTCTGCATGTAAATGCCTAGGTTTTTGGGTGACATATCAGACTACTCTATAGCTCAGGCTTTTGTTACCTGAAACAAATGGGGAGACTGTTGAAGATACAATGAAAATTCAATTATAATCTGGAGGGGAACAGTGGCCAAATCACACAAATATGCAGATATGATCAACAAAAGTCAGCCCAGCTTACTCCTTTCCTTAGGCTTATAATGGGCTTATAATTGGAGCAAGTTCTCTGCCGCTTCAGGTACCAGGGAACTTATCTCACGTGCAATACCCAGAGAAGGTGGCTGTGGTACTGAAGACACATAATGAAGGGAGTCAGAACTCAGTAACTTCTGGTATTTGTAGACCCTCTTGAAAGTGAATTATGATTTATATCCAAAGAAGAGAAGGCTAGAGAAAGGGGAACAAAGAAATGGAAAGAACAAGAAGGTGGGGAACTCAGCCAAATGCTCACAAAATTTCTCCACTGTGTCTACTTTGGCTGTACCTGCACGTATGTGCCACTGAGGCTTTGGCAGACAACACGAGTACGCTCTGTAGAATATCCAGCCCTCTTGGCAGCCCAATTCAGTAACAAGGAGGTCTTAAATTGGCTTAAGACACTCATGAAACCCTTAGAGCCCACTGGCATTTTGCATATAAAATTCGGTATTCACCTTTAGGAAAATTGCAAAGCCTGCTAAAACCAGTGGAGGAGAGAAATTAGTATTTTCCCCAATTCCCAGGTAAACCGGTATAATAAAAACTTTAAAGATAGTTCAAGAGCATGGCTCAGCTCCATTTATAGCCCAAAGAAAAGGTTTTTTATGCTTAAAACTGACACTGGGAGATTTAGGTTTAGCTGACATGCCTGAGCCAGACATTTATGTGATATCAGACAAAATACTTCATCGCTATATCAGATTTTCAGATTAGTTGAGTAGAATAAAGCACTAGAAATTTGGCAATTACACCCTGAAATCTGCCTACACCAGATGAACTTTAACAGGAAAATACTTGACTTTGTTATTGTATCAGTACTGAATGTTGCTATCAATAGCCAACCAAGGTGTATTTTGTCAGTACAAGCACAAATTGCACTCCCACACTTCTGCTTGTCCTACTGCTTTTAAAGCCCAAATGAAAACGAATTTTGGCAATCAGACAACAAGTTTATAACAAATAAATTATTCAGCAACTATACCAAAAAGAAAGAAGCAACAGTCTTAAAGGGGATGTACAAGCATTAAGCATAGTTGAGGAGGAAGCTTTTCCAAGGCTAAAATAAATTTGTTGACGGCCACTGTCTGATTTCAACAATTGAACTGAAAAATAGTATGTTTTAATTAAGATTTACAGAAGGTATATACAAATTACCGCTTCAGCACCCAAATTAGATAAGCTGGTTGAAGATGCATGGATATATTAGTTCACTGAAGTCAGCTACCATCAGACTGGCAAATAACATAACAATCACAGTTAAAAAATTAGGTGCTTCTTTTTCGAGGGATCATTTTTCATCTATTGATTAATACACTTCACAGGATATGAGGCACTACAGCAATGACATTTCAGCATCATTCGCTAATATACTTCATGTAGTCATTATATTGAACTGCACAACTTAAGCACTATCAAAGAAAAACAATTTGCTTTTGACTTCTCTTTCTATGAAACAGTCTATTCAGAGAAGTGCTTGAGGGGTACACTTTCCAGTGAGCAAACGCTTTCATGAGAGGTGGTCTCACTGAAATAGCAACTGAAACTAAAACTGCTATTTATCCAGCCAGCTTGGGGCTGTTCAAAAAGACCGTCCTCCCTCCCTCTTGCTTCTCTGGAGGGCCACACGGACAGATCTGAGGGGAGAAATTTCATGGAAATAAGGTACAGTTTATTTAAAAATAATGGGGGCAGGGAAGGGAAGAGAAGAGTAAAGAACAGAAGAAAAGTGACTGAGCCTTTCAGCAGCATGATGGGTAAGTTAAATAGTAGAATTGATGTGCCTCCTCCCAGAGCCTGGATCAGACACAGGAGAAAGGACATGATATTCCCCAGCATGCTGAAGATGTCAGAACCCACAGCTCACAACATCTGAAATACCCACGGGAAAAATTAAATTGCAAATTATCCAACTTCCTTCCAGCAGGAAACTGAAGGGGAAAAAAAAATAGCTATGTGAACATCTCAATTTATGCAAAGGCCAAACCACTCAGCAGTTAGAGATTTTTGAAGGAGGATTAAAATCAAATTATCTTTAATGATGGAGGAGAGAGATTTTGGGATCATAAGCCAACTTTCCTAGTATCCCTGGGTCTCATCTCCTGAATTCCTCAAGATCATTCAAAAATCCCAACACTGCATTTTCTTGCTCACACTCCATATAGAGAGAATATACTTTCATTTTTAAGAATTTCTTTACTACATACATCAAATATTCTGCTCATATCTAGAGCTGTATGATCTTTTGGTTAGATGCGCAAGAGTGACTAAAATACAACACACTGCCTTTATTTTGAGGGGCTTTTTTCCTTCTTTCCTTTAAAGTAAAAGGACATACTTTTCTCCTACAGTGTATTTTAAAAGTCTGCCATTAAACTTAGAAATAAGACAGTCTGCCTGTTGTACTTATTTGCTATGTTTCCATACCCCATTTGACGAGCAAGTAGTCCAAATATACTGCTTTACAGTTATGACTTAGTGTAGCATTTTAATTTTCTACTGTGTAGATTTTAATCCATCACAGCACATTCTGTCACCCACACTGTGCAGTAACAGTAGATATTTCACCAGCCAAGGGAGAACAAACACGAAGATATTTAGTAGAGACAAAAGCCCTACAGAAATGCCAGCAAGCTAAGGGGAAGGAATGCATGATAAATGAAGAATGCAACCACAGAGATAACTGGTAGGGGCAATGAGCTTTGTGCAGTTCCACTCAGAAGCTGAAAGCTGATTACTTCCGTACAACATACTGGGCAGAATAAGGCCACTATTTTAAAACAACTAACATGCTCTTGCAAAATAACAGACCATTGTCAGAGCTGTTATCCTGGGACAGCAAAACTACCCTTACTGCAATTACTATTCTCTAGTTAGAAGGTTAGCTACCCAGATTTTCTACACTTAATTAACATCAAACCCCAGCTCACTTCTGATGTTCAAAAATACTGCATTCCATGCAGAAACAAATGTTCAGTATTTCCAGCTAAGAAATGCTGCTACTAGAAACCCACATCTCAAAAAACCAACCACACCCCCCCGAAAAGCCCTACCACTCCATCTTTTCCCTGCAATAACACATGAGAGGAGAACTGCTTTGAAAAACACTAAAGTTATGTCAGAAAACCAAACTAAAACCATGTAATACAATCTTAACAGCACCAGTGGCTCTGTTAAACTAAAAAGTACAAAACTAAATTCTATCCTTCTTTCTTCAGCAACTATCATGAACCTCTAAATTATCACTGGGCTATGAAGTGCTAAGCGTTACGCCTGTGTCCAAACAGGACAATGACAGATTTTTGTTTTGCCTTTTTTTTGCCCAATTATTTAACCTTTACTAGGTAACAGTCACTGGTATTCACACGCAGTATTTAACAACACAGACTTTCAGTCCAGTTACAAATCCTGACAATTTAACTGGGTATCTCTAACACACTTGCACCAATTTAATTTCCTTTTTTTTTTTCTTTCTTTTTTTTTTTTTGTTAAGCCTGTATTGCATTCAAATGTGAGCACATTTTCCAGGAACAACAAAATAGTGAATTGCCTATAAAGCTTTCACCCCCTGCCAAGCCATATGACAGCATTATGATTTCCCCAAAGAAAAAACCATAACATGAAAAAAAGGAGGCAAAAAGTTTAGAAATTTTTTAACCCTTGTTGCGTGACGTAAAAAGTTGGCAAAATAGACAAATTTGAAAACGAAAAAAAATTAAAACCAAAGGTTTTTGAAGTTGACCATACATAATGTTTCAAGTGTCGGACAATTTTAATAAGAGAATGTCCTATCAGCACAAATTAAAATAACCCTAAATGCACAGAATTACTGTGTTCAAGTCATCAGCTATACCCACACTACTAAATAAGAACAGATTGCTTTTACAAAGCCATTAAAAAACACTGCAAGACTGACGTCAACAAAAGAAATACTTAGCATAAGCAATTAGATTCAAGCGAGGAATTAATCTAATTCAAGTAATTTTTTTTTCCATCAGATTCTTTTTCATTCTCATAATTTATTTTTTTGTGTACCCTTCTGTTCAGCTGTGAACATCTTCATTTATCTCACAAGAGGTTCTGCATTCTTTCTTTACACTGAGTTCACAGCTTCAGTACGCTGAACTTAGAACACAGGTATGCAAAGCTTCAAATGTACTGACAGACCAGGCTGATATATGTAAATTTAAAAACTGTTTACACTGAGGTTTAAGAAGAGGAGGAAAAAGTAAAAGAGTTCAATTAAACTACTGCAATTTTGTTTATACAAGTGTAGAATGGGGTTGACATTTAGCTTTATCTCTGCAAACAAATTTAATAATCTTATGATAAAGGCTTATGTTTATCTAAGCCTTTATTATCTGTGAACCACTCAACAGTAAGCAAATTAGTCTTCTTAAAGACATTTCAGCTAGGAGGCTGGTTCCAGTTCTACTTTGAAAATTTTAAATCACAAGAGTAAAAATGAAAACCAACAGATTTATTTTTACTTACCTTTTCTTGGCCTCTTCATACTGCCAGTTCAGTCTTACTCTGTCTACAAGTCTTGTTTTGTCATCAAACCCAAACTTTTTGCAGATTTGAAGAGCAAAGAGAGGGGGAAAAAGAGAGGAAGAAATAATTTAAAAACACTCTCACAATAAAGAAAGGTATAAATTAAGTCTAACTCACTGGACTCACTAAAAAAAACTCAATACTTTAGGTAATAACGTAATAAAAATCTATTTTATGCTTTAGAAATACAAAACTAGTTTATTGCTAAACATACATGAGATAAATGAGCCCTTTCAATAAATTACGATCCCAGAAATCAAGGGTTAGCAAACTGAAACATTAATGAATGGTCCAAGCTTTTCAACTTTATCCGAGCCTAAAATAAAAGGAGTATTTGAAATATTTTACTACTTGATACAACTATTTTATGGACTTTAATTAGAAGTAATTCACATTAACTTTCCCTGTACTGTGATGTGCTACCCAGCACTTAGATCATTAGTGTGTTTTAAACACTATTACAAAAACATCACCTGAACCAGTTGTAGAACATGCATCTATACTAAAACTCCCACTATATTCAGTCCAGTTTGTACAGCAATTTCTCTCCTTCTTAGAGCATCAGCAGTTCCCCTCTTCAGAAGTCTGTGTATGGTCCAATAGGTTAATCCCAAGTCCCTACTTAACTGCATTGCTGTATCTCTGGATTTCTCATCTAACTGCTGCTTTTCTTGTCTTCGTCATCACATTTGAAAAAAAATCCACCTCTTTTCTTCTCATATTCCACTACTGATAATTCAGAGAAACCATTAACATAATTGCTTCATGTTATTTTCCTGACAAGAAAACGATGCCCGATAAACACAATTTTCAGACTACACTTGACTTTCTTGGATGGCATTCAATATGTACTGTGAATGGGAAAACGCTGCTATGCCCCTTTTGGTTTTGGAATTCAATGATCACATCCACCATCAGTCGAAAAATGACATCCCAAAGGTACCATCTACCTAACACACTGAAAGATGGCCTAGTGTTAGCTAAATTTTCATAGATGCTTTAGGAGTATATATTCTTGAAAACACAGATTTCCTTTTTTCAGAGGCCCTCTGGAGGTATCCAACTTGGCAACTAGTCAGCAAGTGAAAGAAGAGGAGAAATGGGATGATAAAAAGCCCAATTAAGAAGTTACATAGTTCAACAAAAATTCCTAACCAAATGTGGAGTAACATCCAAACTATAGTGTCAACAAACTACAAACAGGTTGTCTGTCTTCTTGCTTTGTTTTTAATCTCATCTACAGAAGCAAGAATTTTATTGATGAAGAACAGCTAGGCTGCCATAGTACTAGTGCAAGCCAAATTTTTATTATCTGAAATACATAATTTTTTCACACAGAACTATTTCCAGGGAATGCTAATATGCTCCTCTCAAATACTACATTTAATGGCATGTTTGAGCATAAAGGTATGTCAGATGAGAATTTTTGTTAGTTTTTAAGAAAAATACTTTGAGACTCTAACCAACACTTCTCTTGTCTCAGAGAAAAGGAGCATAGGTCTACCTTACATCTTTGATGTACATGAACAATGATGACAAGCATGATAAAACCAAGATTTTAAAAATCAAATGAAGAGCACCAAAAAACATCTATCACTACTACCAGAATACTGACATCTCACACTGTTGCACAACCACGTCTCAACTTCAAGCTGGCTAAAGTGCTTTCTTCCTTCTTGCATCATTACACGTATCAGTAGGTCAGAGCTAGTGACATGAAAGGAAGAGGTCAGTGGACACCTCAGCAAGAGCCGTTACTTAAGAGATGAACCTGAGGTCACCAAAGTGATGACATGATAAGTGCTCTGCTGGGCTGGCTGAGTCCAGAAGGTGATTCTACCTGTCACTACCTGCATGCACATCGATATACCCTGGTGCCATGCTCAAGCAGCAGAACCACAAAGCCCATCACCACTCAGGGGTGCCTCTCATGTGCTCTGTAAACAATAGCAAACACAAGTCCCTCACTGCTTTGGATTTTTTTGTTCTGGTACAGCCAACACCTCTTAAAACAAAACAGGAAGTAACGACGTATCACTATAGTACAAAAGCAGCTTCTTTTCTACAGTAAATGTCTCGCATAGGAATGCATACCTCTCCAGTGATGTCAGTTTGAGAACAAGCATCGCAATGTTGCTGAGGTAAACAGGAGTCACTGAGAGAACTAGAATTGTGCTGGAGATCCTGCAGGGAATCCGTAATACAACAGCTATTCCTGAATCCATCTGTTAGCTTGGCCAGGCTCTACAGGAGAAGAGATTTAAAAAAAAAAAAAAAAATTAGATGAACTGATTTTTATAATTTTATTAACAGAGGAAAAAAAAAAACAACCAACCGACCAACCTATTTTAGAAATATGACAGGTAGCTTGTCTATCAGAGCTATTTACAGGAAGTAAAACTTACTGTACTGTTACTAACATGTAGAAGCTTTGCTTTGAAATAAGTCTCTCATTTTAAAAGATGTATCTAACAGTAACCAGATTTTAAGTTATTTGTTTTAGATCTATGACCATTTCAGCTTTTGTATGTCTTGCAGTTCTTTAAATCTGGCAGCCATCAGCTTTCAGGTTAGCTGATAAGGAAGATAAATGTGAATTCATCTGCCCTTTTGCCATCTTGTGCACAGGTTACATTCCTTAGCCACTACTGCTGTCATTTCCAACTTGATGAACACCTTGTATTGATTATATTTTTATGACAGCTGATTTCACCCTTGTACTCTCTCATCCAAGATTCACATAATTAAGAGATATTTTACACTTCGGGTTTTGCAAGGGACATCTCCAAGATGCCTAATGACACAAACTGTGAGGGTAGAAACCTCAAGCAGTCTTTAAGGGGGAAAGGGAGGAAGGCATAATCACAAAAAGTAACAATAGTTTGATGATACAAGCTTAGCTGACAGGCTGGTAATACTTCTTTAAAAAAGGATAAAATTGTTAACATCACTTTTATTTTCTGATCATGCATTCTTCTCTTTTTCAAAACTTACAGACAGTAACAATAACAAAACCACTGTACAGGCTGCTGTTTATAACCATTATGCTTAAAAACAACTTTTTTTTTTCTTTTCATTTAAAAAAATAAATTCTGGCCCCTCACCAGCAGATAAAGGATAATCAAATTATGTGAACTTGTGTTTCGATTTATAAATCATAACATAAACCATTTGTTTCTAAAAATACATGTAAAAATTCTCAAAACTGCTTACTCCAGTAAGCAACAGAATCTGAGACAAACCTAATGTACTGCACTGGAAAAAGGCTGGCCCTCAGAAACCTCAGTGGCTCTGACAACTGGTGATTTGCAACAAGCTCCAGTTATTGTCCACATCCAATTATCAGATTTCTCAGTGTTCGAAGTGCAGTTCAAAAAAGACATCAATGCTGTCTTTTCTGACAACAAATCAAACTAATGGAGTCAAGAAGACAAACCTGTGTAACAGCAACTGTTTGTGGCTCAGAGGAACAGCATGGCCACCTTGAAGACAGAGGCATCTGGTTTTGGAGTCTAAGAAGCATCCCTAGGAATTGCAGCAGGCCTGAAACTAGTCAGAAAAAACAGCTTTTTCTGGTAGCCTCCACTTCTGTCCTACACAGTCCATCCCTTTGTTCTCATTATATACCAGTTGCTCCTTCAGGCCTGCCTCCACTAATGATGAAAAAGAAGGAGAATATCCAGCCTGGTGCCAGATGAACAAAGGAGAAAGGCAGAGAGAGACATACATACAATGCCACATGCCAGACAGCATGTGCTGCTCCCTCCTTATGCTCTGTGTGATGGTACTACAAGGTCTGTGTGGGGCTGGGATTTTGTGCTCAGCACTAGCAGTGACAGAGGACATACCAGACATGCCAGCAGTGGGACAAGGCTACAACTACGTGCCTCCAGAACCTCAATTTGTCTTGGGTCCTCCAAAAAAGCCAATTCTTCTGCCACCTCCCAACTGAACTGTACCATCTTAGTATGAAGGACAAACAAAATAGTTCCTTCTCAGTCCTGAGACAGCAAAGTTCTATTTCAAATTATATTGTCAAGAAGTCTCTAGCTAGTGTCCCTTTATCCTCCAAGACTTGCTGCAAAAAGAACTGCTCCATGCAGGCCAAAAAGAAAACCAGAGTGTCTTCCACATTACGAAAATTAAAAATTGCAGACTCCTGCTTAACTCCCTTCTTCAAAACACACTGAAGAAATTTTTTATGAAGGTGGTGACACACTGGCACAGGTTGCCCAGAGAAGCTGTGAATGCCCCATCCCTGGCAGTGTCAAAACTAAATGATCTTTAAGGCCCCCTCCAACCCAAGCTATTCTATGATTTTGTGATATGATTCTATGAATCACTAACAGGTTTGTAACATGGAAACAATAGTTTCAAATCATAGCTACACAAACATCAAACATGTCCTCTTTTTCCCAGTAAAGCAGAGCCAGTCACAAGAACAAAAACTGAGAATTCAGAAAGCAAGGTTTATCCCAGATAGGTTATGGCCCATCTGTCGCCTTTGGCTAATGCATACTATGTTACAGGCATATGAAACACCAAAGGTCCTGATGCCAGAACTTCAGTCTAAACTTCTGCCTGTATTTCAGCTACTTCACACACACTCCTGGTGTGCTCCTGACGCCTTCAGCATCTCCTTGGCAGATAATGAAGGGCTGTTCGGCTGCTGGCCAGGCTTCCTATCTGGGCACAGTTGCTGAACCCTGGATTTAACTACTTTAAAATTACACAGCATTTGACAGGTGGCAGTCACCAAGTAGCATCACCTTAACTTACAACTACGTGCATAGGTGACTATGCTCTAGGGTAAGCACATCCATTTTGAGTCCTTCTACTTGGATGAGTGAAAGCACAGCCTCCAGCAATCCTAACACGGAAAATTACAACCTTAGTTCACATACTTTTAGATAGAAACAATTTATATTACTGCTAGAAGTAACATCCTCCCCAGTTATACATTATATGGAGGAATCCATCTTTAATCTGGGGTTTATGGATTATTTATGGCAATCCCACAGAAACTGCCAAACCAGCCTATTGTATGGATGTAAAGTTCTAGGCACACCAGCCCAGAGCTACACAGAAAGAGTGAAATGAGCACTGCCATTTCATCATTGTCTGTTACTATCTGATTTGCCACATACAATTTTTGTGCAGCTCTCACATAACCTATTTAGCCTGTTTAACTAATAAAGACAAAAAAAAAAAAAAAACCAAACCACAAAAACCTCCAGTGCTTACTAAGGATAAAGCGCAACATTTTAAAAGCATATGTATATATTGGAACAGAAACAAAAGTGTGAAAGGGATTTGGGGGAGTACAGGGGGGAAGGAGGGGAAAAGACACCCACATGCTGCTTTTAGGAACCTGACCATGCAACTTGATTATTCAACTTTGTATAAAAAGTTTGCCCACTTTTTTTGAGCAGTGATACTGCCACTTGGCTTTACTTGCAACTACAGCACCCAGTTTGAATCTGACCACCCTCTCCTTACCTCGTCAGTCTTCTCTCCCACACAACTCAGTCCATTATCATATTTCTCTGACAGCTACAATTTTCCAAGCACCTACACAAGACTGAGTAACTTTCACTATGTTTAGTTCTGTGGCTCACACTGGCCAGATTTAAATTAAGAAATAGTAAGAAATTGTCTATTTCCTTTCTCAGAAATAAATCCCCATCCGTTTACACAATACTTCTAACTCCTCTATAAACAGCTTTCAAAACAAAAAGGTTTTCATAAGAAAGCTTGTCTTACCAACAACAGCTTTAAAATGTAGCATTTCTGAGGGCAAAACAATTTCAAAATCGATAGGAGATTAAAAATCACATTCTAATCTTACTAGGAAGATACTTAAAATAGACTTGCACTTATTTGACAAAGGTAAATAAACCTGTAACAATAATCTTCAATTAATTATAAAAAGGGAAAGCCCAGAAAAGTTTGGTGACAACAAAACCAGTATTTTTTTGGTCAAAAATTTAAAAACTATCAGGCAAAAAGCTGGGTATTTTTCCAGAGCACAGTAAGTTGGCAGAAATACACAATTTTTACAACTGCAAATCTTGTGAACTATTAAATATGGCATTTAGTCCCTTATTACAATTGCAACAAAACATGCAGAACTGTTTTGCATGCTAGGCCTGTGTGGAACAACTATTTGCTAGATTCTCCTGGACTGCATGTTTATTACTGGATGCTATCACAACTGAGTGTCACCGGTTACAAAAAGGATACCTCCTAGATTAGTATTTCCTGTATGCCACACAGATCCATAAGGAACAATGGCAACACCTTTCATTTTTGCTTCTGTCTCTTGCAATTTCTACATTCTGGTGCTGCCAGCATTGCCCAATTCTCGGTGCTAAGTTTGGTCCTAGACTTCTAAGTTCTTCAATACTGTATTTAAAGAAACTGCAAGTGCACCTAGCGTTGCTTTAACACACGACTTCAGGGCATCTCAAAGTTTACAGCTCTATTTAGTGCCACAGGGGAATTTAAATGTAAGGAAAAGGGGGAAGAGGGGCATAAATCTACTAGGGGTGTCAAAACAAGGTGAGTAGTTAAGCTGCTCCAAGATCACACACTCATGTTCAAATTACTAGTTACTTTGCTAAAATGTGTGTTACTGCATCCATGAAGAACTGCCTTCTTGCTAGCCAGGCACACAGAAGACCGAGAACTGCTTTAAAACTCAGCCAACACAAAATATCAAATAGGTTAAAAGATGCCAATGCAGAAACTTTTCAAAGTGAATTAAGTATTCTTTCTACTTGAACAAGGATTTGTGGTCCATCAGCTGACCTTTGGGTAATGCTTTGGAAACTGTGTAATTGTGCAACTATGGAAAATCATTATACGTAAATTACACAGTACCCATATCATTTAACAATAATAAAATAATAAAAAACCCAACACCAGAACACTACTGTGGAGAAAAATGAAAGAAAATATTTGAATGGCAATATTAATTTAGTATGGTCCCTAAAATTTAGGTAACAAAGATGCCTTTTACCATATAGTACTTTGAAGAGTACGTGAAGAGAATTGTTCTTGTCACACCTCTCTATCTGCAGCATATTTGGGTAAGTCTATACTGAAGTCCCTGAAGTGGCAGAGGCTCATGGCTCTTTGATCAAGCTCCCATCACATTAATAACACAGACACAGCAACTGAAAGCTTGAAGCAGGATGCAGAATCCATTCAGAAGTTACATCACTTCCCAGGCATGTATCTTCCCTTGCTCCCTGTGCTCCAATTCATGAAATAATTCAAAGCTTGCATTTATGGTTTCTGTATACGTTGTGTTAAATCATACCCTTTGAGGGTTTTGTGAGAACATTTCAAGTCAACATATATCTTGATATGGGTACTTAAGAGGAATGTTCAGGGCAAAAGCAGGAAAACTGCTAAACTGTGGCATAGTGACAGAGATCTAATTTTGTGACATGCTCATAAAACTCAAAATGTGATAGGCAAACTGGTAAACATTTTACCACATGAATTATTAGTCCTACTTCATTATAGGTAATACAGAGAGACACTAAACAGAAAGAAAAACAAATACTGAAAAACTATAAGGTATTTTTTCTAATGCAGCATAATTACTCCATAGCAGTCTTTGATGCAATCAGCAGCAACGGAAAGCTGTATTTAACAAAGACATTGACCTAAATATAAGGATAGTACGGTATCTGAAACAAGAAAACAGAACTGCTTTTGAAGTCTTGTGTTCACAGTATAGGCAATGACTACTGACCTCTTCAGAGCTGCCTGCTATTGGTAATTATCAAACAGAAAAATCAGTTTAAGCCACCTCACTTGCTTATTTAAACTTGGTAACCCTAATGCAATTATGAACAAGAAAATAGAGGTAGCTTATTATTTTTTAGCAGCTATTTATTCAGTTATGTAGTTCTTACCTGCATAAGGTCCTGCCTTTCTTTTTCACCTGTGCATATAGCTTTCTTTATGGTTCGAAGCTCACTCATTATAGCTTGTGCTTCATCCAGCCTATAATTTGTATGAGCACTTGACATCTTACGATCAATCCTGTTGAAAATATTAAGACAAAGTCAGGAATTTTTAAGTATTTAGGAAGCAAGTAGATGTTTTACAATCTCTTGTTTATTCATGTACCACTTTATTTCCAGGAATAAATGACACTCTGCTTGGAATTAACACAGCACTCTGTGCCAAGTACACTCTAAAGACAAAGCAATGCATTTATCTACCCAGGTTCTGCAGAACCAACAAATTTTCTGGTTTTAATGTCCTAATAAACAGCTTACAGGCAATGTCTGTGGACCATTTCATGCAACAGAAGTAAAAATCAACCTAAAACTAACCTACATGGTAATAACTCGAAAGAGAAAGATACTAGCAGTCTAGCTGTCATATTTTCCATGCACCACTACACGCTCCATCTTTTCCACAACTTCTACCTGATCTTACCTTAAAGTTTCTAAAAAAAGGCATTTCATTTTCTTGGGAAGAAATTTTTCAATTCCTAAACTTTTATTGCAAATGCTTTCCTGCCATTATGGGCATCATTGAGCATCTTTTCTAAAGACATCTTTGTCCCACACTAAGGAATATCACACGGTACCATCCCAGAAGATTCCAAATGTAAACTCTGCAAGGAGCAAGAGTGCTAACACTACTACCTCAGGCTGAAGTAGTGCTCACGTTTCCATCTTGACACAACAATCTCTCACCTTAAGTGGATATGCACTGAGTTTTCAACTTTTTTCCAGCAGTTTGCAATAATAAAGGACAACAGATTGGGATGCAGAAGCTTCGTCTAATGCATCATCTTGATAATTTGCTTTGATTTTTAGATAAAGAACAAGACCAGAGACCACAGAATTTACTAGAACCACCATCTGGTCATGGATTTATAACAAACGGCTATGTGATTTTAACTGGCTACCAACAGCAATTAGAGAAAATCCTGCTGAATTCCTGTTAAAATGAGAAAACCTCCATCTTCCTGGAAAGCGTGCATCTAGAAAAAAAGGTAGTATGTATACAATGGTTCTTAAGCCAATGCTAAGTACTAACAACTCCAGGAGAAAGGGTCTGTGCTTTACAAAGTAAGACATAAAACACATCAGTCCTTAACAGGACATCAGTTTATGGAAAGATGTAGTAGAAGAGAGTATGCTATACATAAATTACAAGAATACCCAATTTAAAATATTATTATAATATTTTATTATTTATTATAAAAATACCCTATTTGAAATACTGAGAATAACTAAAAGTTTCAAGGAGGTATTATGTTAAGCTACAAGCGTCAATCGCACTCACCAGCATGTTTTGCCAGCAAATTATTTGCTTCAAAATTAAAATATTAAGATGAAAACTCAAAAGGCTTGAATAAAAAACTGTGGCTTAATTATACAGCTCATAATATTTAGGAAAAAAAGTAGGTTGGGTTTTTTTCTGACAGTTCCTGCTTTTGGAGACAACACAAAGTAAGTCTGACCAGCAAGCTTTTCACTTACATGCAATTTTCCCCACGTTAAATAAGAAAATATATAAGCCTTTACAGTTTTTTATTCAAAAAACAAGAAAGGACTTAAGTGTCATACACATGAAAGCTGGATTTTTGTTCAGTTGGGTTTGGTTTTAAGATGTTTACTTAAGTCTTCACTAATTTTTAATTAAAATCCTGAAAATATTAGATAAAGCCATGATAAAACAATGAATCCAATTCACTAGAAGTTACATGAAAAAGATAATGTGGTTTTCTCTGAAGGTTACCTTAATGCTAAGAACATAGATTCCACCCAAACATTAGACCCAAAAATGCCTCCTACACAACTGCTCATTATATTGCTCGCCATGTCCAAGATGGCATTTCAGGAAATTATTTAATTTCAACCATATTTTTGTCCAGTTACCGAAAGATTCATGTATCTGGGCATCATAAACTGGTATTCGTTTAAGAAAAGAATCAGAAAAATTTCTACTGCCAGAAGTACTTGAGCTTAAATCAGCATCTCTGTCAACCTAAAGTGACTTAAGTATCTTAGAAAAATATTTGCTATTAATTGTTTGTTAATTTTATTTCCTCCTTTCATAAAGCTCTAGTTTTGAAAGCCACAGAGTTAACAGGAATCTTCCATTTTATTACTAAAAAAGAACAGGATACAAATACAGATTAGACGTTTGTATGAACAGAAAGAACACTCAGATAATACACAAAACTATGAATAAAGTATGCATTTTCTGAAGGAAAACTACCAATACACTTGCAATAGTTTCAGTCATGAAGGGCAGTTTCCATGTTGCTCTGTTTTCCTCCACATGCTTTCAACAATGCAAGACTCTCCCTGTCCTCACCAAAGCACGGATTTGTAGCTGAGTTAATATTTGATTGTAAAGCTTTTGTCAGGTCTTATATCCTCTAAACTAGTCTGCAGCTACAAATTGTTTAGTCAGTCCTAACTCCCTGTCTCTCCTAACTTCCCACAGTGTTCACTTCACTCGGCCAACTGGCCGAGTTTTCATTTCCTTTGTTGCTAAATGCCTTCTTCCGCCAAAATTCCTGCCGGCACACAGAAGGGCCACTGAAAACACAGGGGAGGAGGAACTGCTCCTCGTTCTCAGTCCCTGGCGCCAGGTCAGAGGAAGGAGTTTGTTCCAGGAAAGGCTCATCTTTAATCCTGTAACTGGACTGCAACAAGATCAGCCGCACCTCGGGGAAAAGGTGTCTGTGGAGGCCAAGAAACACCATCACACAGGGTGAAATCTTTGCAGGCTTTAAACGATGAGCTCCAGAAAGTCTCCATTGGGCAACGGCAGACTGCGATGTCCGAAGGCTTATCACAACATTGCCAAATTTGGATGAAACTGTAGAAAACAGTCCTAATGAAAAGCTGCAGCACTACAAAGTTTGAAATTCTGACTGTACGGGAGTTGTAGAGGTATTTAAAAAAACCTCAATCCTTTCACAACACCCCCCTTTTCCCTAGTTGTTTTGTAGTTTTGGTTTTTTTTGGTTTTTAATTCTCAAAGATGGCTTAAGCCATTTGACTAAAATTAAAAAGAACAGAAAACAAAATACAGTCCAAGGCAGACACTGTATGCAGAAAATGTCAATGCAAGTGATTTGCATTTAACGAAGGCATTTGAATCAGTGACATAAAATGATGAAAACACTGAGCAACCTAATTACCCTTCACATAAAGTTTGTCTCTTCTCTGAGAGCTAGAGCCAGCAGAGGTTGCACAAAGAGTCATACAGCAGCAGGTTCTGATACCTGCTCATAACCCATCCTAGTCAGACTTTAAAAGCAAGCTTTCAAATAAATGGAAAGCTCAAAGTGTGACAGCTCCTAATACTGTTCTTGGCTTATACTTGAAATAAAAGTTAAGAACCTGGCTTCAAAAAAAAGCTGAACAGGATGCATACTATTCTCAGTCTGGCAGTAACTGAAGATTTGACCTGGCACAAGAAGGAATAAAAGCTATGCTGACCAAAAATGTAGAAAAGGTAAGAAAAGGGGGAAATCTCTGAGATGCAAAAAACTTGGAAAAGAAAAATAAAAGAAGTGTGTTGGGGGGGATATCAGCATTTTTGTTTTAAAGCAGAAGCTGTTTCTTTTCAGACAATATACTTACTTTGTGGATACGTAAAAGAGAAAATACTTCAGCTTTGGTACTTGACTTGAGTGACCCTTCTCTCCTCACAAACACAAGGGGTAGGGGAGAGATCACTCAGGGACAACCTACAGCACAGTTAGGCTTTTAGTCCAATTTGTATCCTGAGTACACAAAAAGGCTAGAAAAACTTCGCTCTTCATTTGTTAGTGTGAGTGCTCTGCAAAGTGGCAAACTGCTCCAAAGAAATCATGGATCTCACCAGAAAGGCAATTAAAAAATTACTTGAAAACATAAAAAGCAAACAAACCCACCAGCCTCTGGTGCAAGCAAAGTCACTGCACTTGACTTTGAAGGCAGAAACACTGACAGAAACTCACTGCAATGCCAGGTAACACACCAGCAAAATGTTCTCCCCAACTTCAGCCAGCAACAACAAATGGCCTAGTACACCAATGGGACAAAGAGTGACCATAGTAACAGCAGCAATGAGCAGCACCAGAGCTCTGAGTTGTCATGCTGGAACTTTTAAGCTAAATTATTAGAGTGACCACTGACTAATCAGATAGGCTTTAAACTAATTCTTCTCTTGAATGTCTCTCCTATATACCCATCCTGGAGTACAAGCAACTTCACTTGGGCTAAAAGCCAAGACTAACATTTGTACTCTTAATCATTTCCAGACTTCACTTTTCAAAAAGTTGCACTACTTTGTTGGATTATCTTAAATGAATTAGATTAATTAAAACAATCTTGAGTTTCAAATGGCCTTCAAATACTTTAATAATCCTGTTCAAGTCAAATACTTTAATAATCCTGTTCAAGTGGTTAGTCCTTTTTATAAAACAACTGAACCTACACCCTTAAAATAACCCAATACACCAGAAGGAAACCAAACACAGAAAGTAAAAAAGGGAAAACAATTCTTACTCACTTAAAGAAAATATGATTAAGAATCTTAAGACTAAAATGCTTTTGTTCAGTTACTGCTTACGTATGTAGGCCTCCATCCTAAAACATCGACTACACTTAGATTACTTAAAATAGCTATTGATGAAATATACTGAGTGCTTTGTTTTACCAATTTTCAGCTAGTATCATACATTAACAACTCCACCAACTAGCTGTAAAGGCTTCTGGAAGTCAATAAAAACGTATTTATGCCTGAAAATGATTACATTATATCTGCCAATATATGAAGGATTTTAGCTGAACAAGTATACTTCGCTGAATCTTTTAAAATGCATTGTAAGTCACAAGAACCTTGTAAGCTTAAAAAGAAACCCAAACAAACAAAACCACCAAAAGATATGAAGTGCATGCACTACTCACCCTCCTTTAAAAACAAAATCTGAGTGTCTCCCTTTATACCATTTTGTTAACATGATACCAAACAAAATCGAAGTTGGAAAACAAGTAACCTCATTTCTCTAGGATGCCTGGAACTTTGCCAGAATTACTGAAGCAAAAGCGTGCGTCCATGCTTTGTAGCACCAACACAATAAATCCAAAGCTTCAGAATTTTTCCATGGATACCGTACTTACGCTGCAAAATACATTAGACATGCAACAGTTCCAATATTTTCAGGAAGCGCCTGCATTAAGCAGTTCATTCACATACATGCTGGAAAAAAGGCCAAGATTTCTAAACGCACAGCCACATGTCCAAGGCAAATCCACGAGCTGTTCAACACACGGTCTAGCCCCTAGCCTTGTTGAACAGATCTGGAAGTCACAACAACCTGTGTTTACCTGCCATCTTTTCCATGGCCTGGCAACCTCTCTCCCTATTCCACTGGGCATCCCGCGTACTTGCTACGTGTGTAGGTGACTAAGCACTGCACAGATGGAAGTCACTCAGTTCCCATCTGATGGTCTGCAGGAAAAGTGGCAAGGAGAGGGTCACCAGAACAGTTCGCAACTTTTGCCACCAGTGAACACAGAGGAAACAGAGCACAGGCTGCCTAAAAGCCCTGGGAGCAATGGTAAATTGCCCAGAGCTGCCTTTCCTCACAGGGAGCAGACAAGGACTCACACTTACATGCACTTATGCAACAAAAAAACCAAATGTCTCACAGACTGTCAGATTTACAGTACACACAAATGTACTACACTGCTACACTGTGCAGAAATAAGACAACCTGACCATCATATAAAAGGAAGAAGCAGCGTTGTGGTGCACAGCCTACCCCAAGGAATATTTGTGCCCAGCCAGAAAGCCTTGGTACTGTTCACAGGAAAACTACTCTACTGTATGGTGCTTCAGGCTGTACACATCTCCAAAAAACATTTGGAAAATATTTTTTAAATCTAATTCCACCTCAGCATCTTCAGGAACAATGACAGAACAGGGGCTATAAAAACTGGGTTTGTATGTGGATCTATAGTCTCTAGTTACTTCTGTCCAACCCTCCTTCCATCATTTCACACGGTTCTCCCCCTGCATCACTTAGCACAGCAAAAACTCTGAATCAAAGCAATTAAGAGGTTTCAACCATTTTGGGGTTTTTTTTGGCAATACTTTTCTAAGAAATTATTCCAAGGTGAATAAAGAAAAAAAAGGTCCTCCCACAAACTCTTAACTTACTCTTGCAGAGTTTCCACTCCTTTTTCCTTATATTGCAGCTCCTGCTTCATCTGCGCCAATTCTCGTTTTAGCCTAGAAAGCTAAAGATAACAAAATGAAGTAATAAAATGTAACAGAAACTTTCATAATAAAATAATTATTTTTCAAATACAGAATATTAGGTTACTTAAAAAAACTGGAAGTGATAATCTAAGTTCTCTTTCTCTTTTTTGCTTTAAAATTTGCACTAAAATAACAGAAGACTTTCTGTTCATAAGTCTTAAGTCTTCTGTTCATAATATCATAAGACCCAATCAAACAGTGGTCACAACATTCAGTTTGCAAAGTATCAATTTCCTCATCTATTTTCTTCATTTCCTTTCTCCAATAGCCTATGCCAACAATCAGCAAGTTTCAATCCATACAGTTTCTCTTCTCCCCTTATAGCTGAGAGGCACCTCTCAACTCTCTTCAACTCTTTAGTCAACGTAAAAAACCTCTGAACATACAATGCTGTTAATTTTTCTATCTGGGAAAACAAAAATCACTGGCAACAAAACTGGCTTCTCTCCCAGAAATGGCAGCCTGATTTTCTACATTATTTTCATATTGTCCTCCCCACTCAATCTCCCTGCCAATTACCTTAATCCAATCAGTGAGCATAAATCAAAAGTGACAAAGCAGAGATGTCTCCAAAACATAATTTTATCGGTTTATGAAAACAAATGCCTAAGTAGGTTGGGCAGACTTCGAAGACTGCTATCAGCACTAGGAATGATCTGCAAAGAAATAGCTTCTTGCCCTCCGAAACTTACAGATAACTGAGAGCAATGGGGGGAGAAGGATGAAAGGGACTACAAACAAATGGGTGGAATGAAGGTGTTTTCAGTGTGTGCCAGTGAGCCATGAGACTGAACTGAGAGCTCAAAGAAAGGCAGGCACGGAAGGAAAAAAGCTCTCTCTTCTCAAACTATCAAATTTGGTACCTTTTCTAAAATTAATCCAGTGCTCTTGATTTTTACATGTATGTCAATAAAGGACAAAACCATTACTAAAAAAAGGAGTAAAAAAAAAAAATAAAAAATCCATCCATATCCAGGCATAGATTTATTTTGTCAGCTCTATTCCAAGAGTGAGGGGCGTGGCACCAGACCCCAAAACACGCCTAAAACCTCACCAGCTCTTTCAACACTCACCAAAAGTAAAATGAAAAAATACATCGCTAATATCACACACACACAAACACTTTTCAGTGCATATTTTATTCTATTGCCTGAAGCAACTCAATGCCTATGCACATAGGCAATTGAACAAGTTATCCTATGCACTCAGAAGATTGCTTTGTTTGAAAATGCAGGGAAAGAGAAATAACCATTTAAGTGAAGACTTTGTTTATTTCTTTAAATACTATTTAAATAAATAAGGCTTGTTTTCTCGTTTAGAGCACGCTGGCATTTAGAGTATGTAAACCAAGCAAACACTAGTCAGCATGTAGTAAACATACGCAGATAGAATAAATGCCTTTGAAGGGTGGTGAACAGGATTTACTTTCAGAGGCACTCATGTGAAAAGTGGTCACTACAACAAAAATGGAACACTATCCTGCAAAGATAAGTGTTTTTTATTTATTTTGTGAGCTAAGTGCCTGGCACGCTAAATCCCATTTTATCCTTTAATAAAAAGAAACATACCATTTGGAAAAAGGTTCTAGAGTTTGATATTATAAACTGCTTTTTAGAACTGCTCTATCAATTTGCTTGAAACTAATGCACAGACTTCTTTGCTAAAGCAGAATGGGAGAAATTCAAGAAAACTATTCAACCAAGACAGTACCAAAAGCATGATTCTAGCATTATTTTTTTTTAAAGGAGCATTTTTATTACAGAACTGCCTATCACTACTGCCTGCCACCGTCAGAATGCTTGCACCCCCTCATAGAGGAGCCCTGGTCAAATCACCTAAAAAGTTCTATCTGGCCAACATGTCTACCAAATTGCAAGCAGCTTTCTAAATGGCTGAATCTAGAATTCAGTGACATCCACAGAACCCCACTGAAAAAGGGTAAATGGGAAACTATGAAGCCAGTGGGCTTGAACTGCACTTACTCAAGGAAGAATTGGGCTACAGAGCATTTACTAGCTGTGCCAGTTCTGAAAGCCTGGCTGAGTTTGCCTCTGACATCTGTGACAAAAATCTTTATGCTTTTAACATGGAAAAAGCATTACTTTGCAAGTTACTGAAATGTAGTAAATATAGATTTGTTTTAACAGAACAGCAGGACAAAGTAGAAAAGCAGTTTTACAGTACTCTATTCTAAAAATGTACACACAGTGTAAATGATAGGGTAAATAAAAACACACAGACCCCTTCCTTCCCCATGCCCAAATCATATTTCTACAAAACAAAAAAAGTTACTCACTCTGTCACGACGGCTGGCTATTTCTGCTTTGATCTGATACGGGTCATACTTGGTATTAGTTGAAAATCCAGAGAACGCTAAACAGATGGAAAACAGCATTTTACATTAATTTTTTTTACTTCTTTAATACAGCTGTTAAGATGTGGCATTATTTAATAGACCACTGCATTCATTCTTTGTGTCACAAGTCACTAGGTTTTAAAATAATCCTCTGAGCTTAAAGTACAACTGAAGAACTACATTTGGTGTGCCTGAATTATATTTTTTGTTGTTCTGAAAAACAAAAACCTTATATAGCAGCACTGTATATTGCCTAAAAGCAACCAGCTTCCATGACAGGATTTACTGATGCAAGCAATTTGTGTAACGTTAACAATTGCTAATTGTTTCCTAGGTATGTTGAATTAACAGTATGATAGGGACTGAAGTAAAAAATGAATTTTGTTCTGACAATAGGTTTTGTGTTTTCTATCAGCTACAGAGAGAAGCTGCCTCCTAAAGCAACAACATAGGGAACCGACAATACAGATCAACCTCTAGCAAGTGAGCTCTTAACACTGCACATCTAGAGTCAGGCAATGATTTCAAGGTGTGGCATTACAAGCTGAAGCCTACACAGATGAAGTAAAGGGACTACAGGATAGACTGGCGAAGACCAACCATGATTTACTGAGTGAGCCATTCACAGCAGCACTGGCCCACTGAAAAACGCCTGGTATGTGAAGGGATGGTGTTGTGCTGTTAGATCTACCATCCCTTTGCAGAGCTGAAGGCTGCTGCTTTGAAACCCGTATCTGCATTGCACTGAACCTTTTGACTCTCCAAAGAATACTGCTACGCCAAGGTCATGTCAAGCATGCAGGAACTTGCCAAAATGTGTAGTCATGCCTGGACTAATTCTCTAAATCCAGGATTTTCTCTGGATTTTTTAAACAGTGCTGATCACAACTGAGTCACAAAACTGCTGCATTGGCACCTCCCTGCCAACCCACGACCGCTGAGCTCACGCCACCTCCCACTCATGAGCAGACGACACTGACGCAATGGCAGCACCCACAAGCAAAGACGAAAGTTGTGAAGTTTTAGTTCTTTTCACACAACAAACTGAAACAACTAGTGGTGGAGGCAGGAGAATCGTCAATATGAGCACCTAATTTTGGCCATATAATTGCACTTGAATTAGGAGCCTAGAATTTCTGTACAATAAATTGAGCAGCAAGCATTCCAGAGTGAAGTGAAGTTGAATTAAGAAAACAAGCGGAGAAGCCTTGGGGAATCTTGAGTTGACAGCATGATTAATCCCCAAAGGGATTTTATTTTTTTTTTAACAGCTCATCTGACTAATCAGCCCATATCATTTTCTCACAACAGATGCATATGACCTTAAACCAATATAAAATATATTAACACATCTGTAGAAAATTAAAGTATTTTTGTCACCTCAAAACAAGTGAAAGGTTTTAAGTCATTTTACAGTATTTCATTATCAATTTCACAGTAATACCTAAAAAAAAAAAAAAAAATCAGAGGACTGGGAAACCTAAAAGTCAACTGACATAGCATTTGCATACATGCTACAAAGAACCTCCATTTTTTCAGTCATATTTTGCTGCTGTTTCAAGCAATTTGTTTTTCCAAAAGTTTAAAAAGATGAAAAACAGGTTATGGTTTTTTAGTGTATTACCATCAACAGTTTCTCTCTGTATATTCACCTGAAGTAATGTAACAAAATATCCCACAGAATGATTGCAAATTTTCAAAATACCAAAAGCTCAAGCTCCTAGGAAAGTATTCTAATACATGCGTATTCAGATTTTATAATCCGTGGGAAAAAATGATCACATTATCTTTTATCTTATTGCAAGTCCTTAACCAGTAGTTAAACACTCTGTTTAAACAAGACTTTCTTTTTTAAAATTACTTTCTCAATAAGGAAAAAAAAAAATTTCTTAATAATTCTTAAGAAACTTGAATGTAACAGGGAGAAATAAGACTAGCCACAACTGTTCAGTTACGTCACAAAATAAATCACACAATTCTTGTATTTAAAACTAAACAAAAAGATGAGATAATCCCAGTTCAAGAGTAAAGGAACACTTGGTCAAGACCATCTGGGACACCTCAGCCCCAGAAAACATTTTGGCATACCTATGAATTACCTTGAATTCATAAATACTACTGGATGAGTAGCTAAACACTTCTACCCAGATGCCTGCTTTAATTCCCCTCTCCACAGTCAGGTTTCTTGAACATTTTCAGAAAGGGCTGAGGAGAGCTTCCCATACTTACGAAGTACTTGGCATTTATCAGCAAAGCCTTCAGTTAAACTATTGCTGTACACATGATGACCACTGAAAAGCTACCAGAGCAGTGAAACACCACACTTTCACATGGCAAATGGGTATATCCATTTGATACACTTTGAACTAGATTGTTTTAACTTTTCAGCACCAGCTGTTTTGACTTGCACCAGCCAATAGCCATGACAGCAGTGCAACAACATCAGATTTTAGTAAAAGTCCATCATCTACTTTCAAGCTACCAGAGATATCTGAAGAATGAAAAGGGCAAGAAATCAAGGCTCTACAACCTACATCACCAGTGCTAGAATCACAGGCTGAGAGTCAAGAATGAGGTGCATTAATGAAACACTACTTCCCACTTTGTGGTCACAGGTACTCCTGACCACAACACCTTGTCCCTAACTCTTTATAGCAATAAATCAACCATGGATCCTCAGAAGGCTTCCCCTAAGATGATGGTGCCTCCCCTTGTCAAGAGTGGAATAATCCATGAATTTAGGAGGGCAAGTACGTGACTGATCATCAACAATCAGTCCTGTCTTTGTTGCCTTACATGAATCATTATTACACCTGGCTCTGTGATGGCTAGAGATGGTAGCTGGGATATACCCCTGTTTAATGTTGATTAAAAGGCATATTCTAATAGACCTAACAGGAAATGGAATTCTCTGAATAACAGTCAAAGGACAGCACCTCACTTCTGTAGTCAGGATCTTCATTCAGAGGAGAACGAAGTGATAGAAACACTTCACACACTTTCTTACACCACATGTTGTACAAGGCAGGTGGGCAAATCAAGAAAAGGCTAGCAAACTCACAGCTGGCATAAGAACAGCTGTCATCCTCACACATTTTGTGCAATTGTTGATATTCTTCTTGGGCCAGCTCAAAACGCTGCTGCTTTATTTGGTAAATCTCCTTCTTGGCATTGAGTGCCTCCTGGGCAACAATTAAGTATTCCTTTAGCATGCGTTCCTGCTCCCTCCTCCATTGCTCCCTTGGGTCCTCAATTTGTGTGAGCTCTAAGGAGAAAAGCATTAAAAAAAAAAAAAAAAAAAAGTAAGATGCTGCGTACCACAAAGTATAAATTATTTGGTTAAAGACTGTTCACAACTAGCATACATAACACTATAGTGCTCAAAATCACTCCAGCCTGGACAAAAAAAAAGGAAGGATGCAGAGCGGAAGAACAGGAAAATCCCTTTCAAATATAAAAGACATTTAAATTTTATTATTTTCCTTACAAACTAGTGCAAACCCAACAAAAACTGTGTTTTGACTCTTACTGTCCCTCATAGCCAACTTGAAAATTCTAAAAACAACCCAAAAACCCACTACATACTTCACAAGTATAACATCCTGAAGTGTCAGTGACTACACCTGTGTAATTAAGAATAATGTAATTCAACAGAAATTAGTATTTTAATCCCAAATCCACAAAAACATTTCAACTGCTTCTTTTTTGTCTTATGAAATAGCATTCTCATGCTCTCTTTTTCCAGGGTATAGAACAGCCTGCATTCGAACACAAATCAAAAACAGGTTTCCAGTACAAAATCTTTCCCATATATACAGGTTTTCAAAGTTATAATCATACAGCAATCTCCTTGGAGCTGCAAAGACACTTAAGGAGGACACATGCATTAATATCCTAAAAAAAAATTATCAGTTCATTTTTGTGGTGCTGCTCAAGCTAGCAAATATTTTACATAAGGACGTCCATGTAAAGTTTCATGTTTAAGTGAATGCTAATTTCTGCTGATTGAGGCTCTATTGGTAAGAAGTTGCTGCAGATGTAATGTCAATGTTCAAAGTAGTGGCAGAACCTGCAGCACAGTCGGGAGGTAAGTAATCTTCCCAAACTTTGCTTCTCACAAGAGATGAAAGCTAGTTATATTTTGTATTGATCTTGTGAACATAATTCAGTAAACTGGCATCAGTGATGATACAGGAAACTGCAAAAGACTGAGCGCAACACGTTAGTGTCACTCTACTGTCAAGGTCATGCTGACAGCTCTACCATTTGAGAGCCATCTGAAATGTACATAAACAAAAACAAAGTTCATCTATGAACAGTACTTCCACATTTGTCTATTAGGTTTCTAATAACCTTCTCTCTCAACAGCTGTAACTTTTATCTCCCCACAACTTCTCACATTTTAAAGGTATAAAGATCGTGCCTATAGTTCTGCAATTTCTCCCCGTATCCCAGAGACCCTTGATTCCTAGCAGCACTTTCTGGCTCCATTGCCCCCAACTACCTTTGCAGCCCAGGACAGGATGTGTTGCGGCTTGTTCCAATCTCTTAAATCTTTCCCTGCTTGCAGAGCAAGTAGAAGAAAGTAAGAATTCACACTGCAGCCCATCCTTTACTGAGAGCGTGATAATTTCCAATGCTATCTCATCTGCCCATAAGCATTCCTGAAATTTGTATAAATTTAATATTCCTAAAACTGCTAATCCCCTATGGAAACTATGTAGAGATTAATAAATATTTATGAGTCAGAAGAGTTAGAACCCAGGAAGTGTCTCTTTTTGAACAGGAAATTAATGGTTCTAATCTCAACAGACACCAAGGCTAAAATGTTACGTTGTATCCCACATTAAGCTTCTAAGGACCTGTACTACAGGGCACAGTGTCTCTTATGAAATTATTTCAGAAGCTTCTCAAGAGCTAGCAGCACTCTTCTGAGGCAGAAAACTTTCAGTACAGTAGTGATGCTCTTTTCTGATTTATAAAGTACAGAGGTTTCCCTTTGCCCTGGATTTCCACACAAGTTTGCCATGTAACAACACAACTAAAGCCATGTTGTATGACAAAATTCAGTTCCTTAATTTCTTTATAACTAATTAAAAAATAAAAAATAAATACAACAATTCAAGAACAGTTCCAGACAAATGCAGAGAATATATTATTTCCTCACTGGGGAATGCCCAACTGGTTAAAGGAGACTTCAAAGGCTCCCAAGCTTCTGAGGAGGAGGGAAAGGAATTCTGCGGTCGGCAGCCGCCAAGGTTTTTAAGCAATGGCTGGACAAGAGCCAAGAGCAGCTTTGTAAGGGTGTCAACAAAGTACTGAATTTACAGAACAAGATGGAGATCAGGGTTGGAAGCACCACTGAGATTTACAGAAGATTCCTCCGTTCATGGAGGTTTTCAATATAAATGGAAAGTTATTGCCTAGAAATCTTTTTATTACTTTCTGGATAAACAAACATAGTGAGAGGCTTGGAAAAATGAGATGCATTACTGTTTTCTTTTAGAAGGTGCAAAGGCAAAAAGCTTGAGATGGTGCACAAAGCATGAGAGGTTCCTAGTAAGCCTAACTATAGAAAGACTCGCTTTGAAGTATCCCTTGCATTTTTTTTCAGTGTTTCTTGAAAGAAAGCACTTCTGTTTTGTCAATTAACACAGAACTCCAAGGCTGTATGAAGCATTTAATCTGGTCAGCCACAAAAGGCAGTCTTAATGTTTTCACATGGAAGTTGCTATTGCAAGTATTGTAGAAATAGTTCAAAATACAAAGGACTCATTTCAGAAAAACATTTTTTTTCAGTCCCTAACCCATACCTGCCACTTGCCTGACACCATCTCATGATACACATGGTTATCTACTCATTAGTTCTTACTTCTACAAAGGAGGTTAATGCAGTCTTGATTGGTACCTTTGCTGTCCACAGTTTAAAATTGGACCTATTACCCTACTAATTTTTGAATAATGATTACCCAGCTATATTATATAGCTGGTATATTATACCAGCTATAATATCAACTGTGTCTTTCCTCTGAATATAAAACTTGCTTGTATATGCAAGCACTGTATTAGCCTAAGGGTGACAAACCCATTTTGCTGTGACGGTTGAATTACCATTTAGGATAATATCTGTGGGCTGCAAGTAATTAGTTATCATGAAAGAGACAAATTTTGCAACCTTGTTAATTGCAGAATGATTCCTTTCACTCAGTTCAGCACTGGCCCTACAAAGTTTCTATACCTCTGTTCATATATTACCTTTATTTAATTCCTAATACAATTACTTTTGCTTTCCCAGACCAGTTTATATTAATTTTCTCTTTTTGTGCCTTCCTATTGAGCATTTGGGAATTCAGTTCTCCCTGCAAAAAGGCAATCTTCTACAGTTTTTACTCTCAAATGCATAGAAAAAAAAAAAAAAACCCAGCCAGATCTGACATGCCTAAAATGATTAATATCCTTTCTGTAAGTTTTAACTTGATGTCTGTGGTAAAGGAGCTAATAACAAAGTCTGAAAAGCAAAAGCGATTTCATTTTGCACATGATGCTGATTGCCATTTCTACCAAAGATGCCTATCAGGTAGGATGCTTCAGTAGCTTTTTTAGTTACAGCATTGCAATAGGAGTTCATGTTCTGCTCTATATCTATAGGGACTCCTAACGCCTTTTTCAAAGTTCAAGAAAAAGAGTTGCCAATATGCTCATTTAGGCTTTTTTGTCTGGGGAGTTGCTGGTTTTGGGGTTTTTTTACTATGTACGTTCACGCACGTGTACATATGTTGGTACAAGTGCACTCTGTTACTGTACTCTGATGTAAACTTCACTTTTTATTAAGCTTCAACGTTAACTAAAGTCACCATGACAGTTTAAACAGCAATCATTAAGCTACTACTTCTTTTAAACAGAGTTACTGTAAGAATTAGCTAACAGTCTGTATTTATTGCCTTTCAGCTGTCTCGGCTGTCTATCCTTGTGATCAGTGCATTAATAGTTCTTTAAAGTTTATTATTTCATTTGTGATCTTTGTTAATTTCACAACAAATAAAGTACCTATGTGGGTCAAACAATATTATGGGAACATTTGTTACTCTGTCAGGGTTTTTTTAAAATAAGTAATTGTGAAACCACAATACACACGGAATTCCAATGATGGCAGGAAGCCAAAAGCTACTTCTTCACTTTTACTTTTTAATTGACCAGATTTCAAGTAGATAGTATTGAGGTTGTTTCTGCAGATACTATTTACCACTGCTGTGATAGCCCATATAACTACTGTTTTCTTTTCTCCTTCCCTGCCATCTGCCAATTCCTACAATATAGAAAGCATCCACTCATTGATGATAAGAATGATAGCAGCACAAGAGTAACAGCAGCAGTAGTACAAAGCTGTCAAGATAAGGCATTTTTTTTCTACGTAGAACTGGCAAATGTGCCGGACAATGGTGATACAAAGCTCAGTAATAGTCCAAAAAGGAAAATGTTGGAAATTTCTCCCTCTTAGTTTCCAAAAAGGACATCTGTTGTTGTTTCAAGAGCACTTTGTACTGTATCAAGGCATAAAACATACATTGCTTAAGAGCCTAGCAGATTACTGTATTTCATGGTACTCCTAATTAAAAGTCAGCACTTTTCTCTCAGAGTGTATTTTGGTTTTCAACACTGAAGAGTGAAACACGGATGAGTGGAAAAATAGGAAATTTAATAAGAGTATAGCATGAAAATCTTCTTGACAGAGGACAAAAAGCAACAACAAAATTACTGATACTCCACAGTATGATAAAGCAAAACAAAGAAGTTAGATACACTGTAACTCAAGCCTAGGTTGTAAAATTGATTACAAACGGAAGGATTATGCCCCCACTTCAAAGATAAGAAAACAGATACTGCAAGAAATTACTTGCATAGATTTTCTTACTGCAGCATGAGGTGTATAAATGGCATTGGAAACAGAGTTAGTGCCATCAGTAAAGATCAGCTTGCTAGGATTCCTCAAAATAATCATACATCTACTTACGATTTATGTGGTCCATATAATAAACTCCAATCTGTTGATCATAAACAGTTTCCCATCCTAAAGGAAGCTCATCACCAACACAGTCAGCAAATGTCAATGGCTTTGTAATCCTGTAGAAATAAAAATAACACAAATAAATACAAAAGGTACAGAGTTTATAGTGTAACAAATATTATTACATGTTTTGAAGATACCTCCATCATTTGATCACAAACCAGTTACGCTGCTAAGGAATGTAGTAATAATTACAAGCATACAGTTTCAAAATAAAATTTCATTTAAATATGCTGACAGATACTACCCAAACAGGTAAGACAAGCTTCTCCTTTCAAGTTTCTATGTTTAACAGTTTAATTACAATGGCATGCAGTCCTGCCAGTTTTTCTCACATACTGCAAAGAACACAAACATGAAGCTGGAGTTCACCACCGCTAAAAATCACTAGAAACTTTAAGGTGTCAAAGCAGTATAGTGGTTTGTCCTTAAAAAAAAAAATATATATATATATATATATACACACAGATAGAGGTACAATTTAAAAAAAACACTAAATAATAGCTTTCTCCTCTTTTCAAGTATATATTTCTCACTATTAATGATATTCTCTTGGTCCAGACACATCCAAATGACTTCACAGTATCACAGTATCACAGTATGTTAGAGATTGGAAGGGACCTCAAAAGATCATCTAGTGCAATCCCCCTGCCGGAGCAGGAATACCTAGATAAGGTTACACAGGAATGTGTCCAGGCGGGTTTTGAATGTCTCCAGAGAAGGAGACTCCACAACCCCCCTGGGCAGCCTGTTCCAGTGTTCCGTCACCGTCACCCCTCAGTCTCCTCTTCTCCAAACTATAGAGACCCAGCTCCCTCAGCCTTTCCTCATAAGGGAGATGCTCCACTCCCTCAATCATCTTAGTTGCCCTGCGCTGGAGTCTCTCCAGCAGGTCCCTGTCCTTCTTGAACTGAGGGGCCCAGAACTGGACACAATATTCCAGATGTGGTCTCATCAGGGCAGAGTAGAGGGGAAGGAGGACCTCTCTTGACCTACTGACCACCCCCCTTCTCATACACCCCAGGATGCCATTGACCTTCTTGGCCACAAGGGCACAGTGTTGGCTTGTGGTCATCCTGCCATCCACTAGGACCCCCAGGTCCCTCTCTCCTACACTGCTCTTTAACAGATCGTTCCCCAACCTGTACTGGAACCTGGGGTTGTTCCTGCCCAGATGCAGGACTCTACACTTCCTCTAAACAAACATCTTTAAAGCATTCTGAAGCCATTAGAGCAGAAATAGTAACTAATAAGTAACAGCATTGCTACCTAGCAACTTAAAATATCACTTCCCTTGCTACGCAAACAACTTGAAAGACCAGCGGGTAACAGAAAACCAAACCAGCGATTTCAATATTAACAGGAATATTGAAAGTACTGGGTTATAAATCCTACAGAAAGGCTCTAAACCAACACTGTTCTAGAACATCAAGTTATATGGAAAACTACGAAGAATAAATGATACAAATAAAAAAAAAGCTTTCATATTCAGTTAAATCACATTTATTTCCCAAAACACTATTTCAATCATAACTTAACCCTCAAGACAATGTCTTCCTCTAAAAGCTGCCATAAAATTCCTTTCCTGAAAAGCTATCAATATAGCTTTCACAAGGGATATAGATAAAACACCTTCAATATTTATTTGGTGAAGCATTTCTAATGCCTAGAATGACAACAACTTTGCAAAGATTAAATACATGCATTAATTTAGAGACTGACAAGTTCTGCATAACCTATGGCATAATACCATAAAATGGAAATTCTGTTCATATGTTATAATACCCAATAAAGGTTTCCTGACACCAGATTTGGACTATGCTTACAAATACACTGCGGAACAGAGAGATGAGCAGCCCTGCGGAGAAGGACTTGGGGGTGTTGGTCAATGAGAAAATGAACATGAGCCAGCTTCAGTGTGCGCTCGCAGACCAGAAAGCAACCGTATCCTGGGCTGCACCAAGAGGAGCATGACCAGCAGGTCGAGGGAGGTGATCCTGCCCCTCTACTCTGCTCTCGTGAGACCTCACTTGGAGTATTGTGTGCAGTTCTGGTGTCCTCAACATAAAAAGGACATGGAACTGTTGGAACAAGTCCAGAGGAGGGCCACGAGGATGATCAGGGGAGTGGAGCACCTCCTGTATGAAGACAGGCTGAGAAAGTTGGGGGTGTTCAGCCTGGAGAAGAGAAGGCTGCGTGGAGACCTCATAGCAGCCTTCCAGTATCTGAAGTGGGGCTCTAGGGATGCTGGGGAGGGGCTCTTCATTAGGGTCTGTAGTGACAGGGCAAGGGGTAATGGATTCAAACTTAAACAGGGGAAGGTTAGATTGGATATAAGGAAGAAATCCTTTACTGTGAGGGTGGTGAGGCACTGGAATGGGTTGCCCAGGGAGGTTGTGAATGCGCCATTCTTGGCGGTGTTCAAGGCCAGGTTGGATGAGGCCTTGGGTGGCATGGTTTAGTGTGAGGTGTCCCTGCCCATGGCAGGGGCGTTGGAACTAGATGATCTTAAGGTCCTTTCCAACCCTAACTATTCTACGATTCTATGATCGGTAACTGAACTTCAACTTGCATATAACAACAAATTGGTCTGAACTGAAACATGTCTGCTTTTGAACCAGAAGTTTTTCCCCACCCCAAAGCAAAACCAGCCAGAAGAATCCAACAGTAAAGACCTCAAATGATGGAAATACTACTATGGCTACATTCTAGGTATTCCAATGGGCCAGTAAGGACAGCATTCAACCACGAACAAAAACCACATGACTTCACACACAGCAAAGAGAAAAACTGCATTTAACCTGCCTCCTAAAACTATTTTCGCATTCTCAAGTTTAGTGTTTGACACTAACTGTAGTAGAATAAAAACATTTATCCTTACTCACAAAATGTAATATTTTAACAGCTCTGTACAGCAGTTATGAAGACCAAGTTGCTTAGGTCAAATAACAGATTGATCAGATGTAATGGATTCTCAAATATGTATAAACAGTTTAATAAGATGAAGATACACCACTATTTAAAGTAAAAATTTTCTATTACTGACAAATACTTAGTTTACATCATGTAATCATATAAATCCAAAGCTGCTGTATATTCAAAAAAGAAAATGTTACCATGGACTGACATTCACCTAGCAGTCAGGGAGACCAAAATACTGCCAAAATACTTCCGATCTCCCCGGAATTCAGTCAAATATTAAAAATAGAATGTGCATCATTTTTTCTTAAACTCCTATGGTTTTGTCCTGAAGACATCACGTTTAGAACTTCTCAAAGTTGTCTAGACATTGGTTCCTAAATTACCACACCATAGACAAGATTTTCATTGGAATGAGTTATAAGACATGCCTGCCTCTTATCAAACACACCCTCACCCTTTATTCATAAATATAACCTGCACATGATACTCTAACCTTTCACGCTACAAGAACTTAAATTCAACGCTCTCCGTGACCCCATCAGGGCTCAGACTTCCAGGACAAGCACAACGCTTGCTTTCTGGATAAGGAAGATTGAAGAAAGCAAACACATCTGGTCTAACCGGTTTCTTTCCAATGTTATAAAGCATGCATGAAGAGTTTAATTCCTGTTATTGAAGAAAGCTTGTAAGAAAAAGAACATGTAAAAAGCTGTCTTCCAGATATTCAGACCATTATGAACATGACGTTGCTCATTTTAAACTGAATTCAAAGTTGCTCCAAATTGGATTCCCTTCACACAAAGCATTATGTTACATTGATTCTCAAGTCACTCACATTTGTATTTATGTAGCTTGAACCTTCTTCATTCATTTCACCTAGGTCAAAACATGCAAAGCTTAAACTAAGATCTGGAAGTTTCTCAGTGTTTTGCACTGGTTTAACTAAGTCAACTGAAAAAACGTATTTCTTGTTTAACCAGCACAACTCAAAGGAGAAGTTTCTTTCTCATTTTTATTTTCCAGTTAAGGAAAACTAAGAGTTTCCAGAATACAAAGTCAAAATGGAGCAAATGCAGATATGGATACTGGAGGTCAGCCACAAATTACAGCAGCAGACTGCTGAAATTAAGTATTGCCTGGAAATACTGCTTTACCCTCTGTTTTGTTCTGTTGGGGAGTTTAATTAGCTCAAGCACTGCAAAATAGGACAGGTCTTTTCTGCTTCTACATAAAGAACTGTACAAAGTACAGGCACATCTGTTAAAACATTTCAAAGTATTAAATAAAGAAAAAATCCCAAACCATTTTTGAAGCATTACAAACAGAAAGACAGAATAAAAATGCTTCCATCTTTAATTAAATAAAAACCAGGACTGCCCAGAACTATGCTATTTACAGTATAAAGAGTAACTAAAGCAATTTATCTGTCACCAGTGATCACCTCTTGTCCCCCCGACAACTGGGGGACTCTAATAAGATGGTTCTGAACTTCCAGCTGAAGACAGAATTCCTCTGGGACCAGTTTACAACTTTAACTGCCTGTGGCCACTGGATCTACAGCCCAGGTACAAGTCCTCGGGGGCCAATTTTGCAAGTATCTGAAAAGCCAACCCTAACTTCACATTAACTGATTTGCTAATTCTTCGTTATCTTCAAATTTTTATTCTCTCCAAAATTAATGATGCTGTTCAGCCATTAGGCACCCAACCTTTTGTGACTCTGAAATCCTTCAAAAGCAAATAAAAGAGCACATAAGAAAGCTTCTATAACTCAAACCCTGCACACCAAACTGAGAAAAAATACCTCTGATCACTGTCACACGCCTTGGATCTATCACCCCTAGCTCTGCCCAAATTAAATGTTTTTGTTAAGAACAGATGGAAGTGTGATATTTGCATGCAGTAAAACAGACATATCTGAAAATCCAAGTTTTATTAATATTTTCTCTGCATCAATTATCAAGCTAAACAGAATACAGAAATCAAACTACAAATTAAAACTGAAGAGCTGAATAAACTAAGAGGTGCTTTTCCTCCTTATTTCATGCATTTATCTACTACCCATACACAGAAGGATGCCAGAATACATTATGACAGCTTTCTGAATACGCAGCACCAACAGATATTTCTTGAACGCACCAGTTCATGGTCAAGACTAGGCGGGAAGGAAAGACAGCAAAAGGCAATGGCTAGATGCCATTTTAGATGTATAACTGCACAACTGCTCTCAGCTTTAGTGTATTTTGTCAACAGAATCCAATTTCACACATCTCATCCCACCCCCCCGAAATGCTCAGCCTTAAAATAGTGAAGGATTGCTACTGGATTCAACAAAAGGCATTCTTCAACTCTCCAAAACACAGCTTGACCAATAGCACGGAGCAGCAATTTTATTGTCATGGATTTTCAAGAAGAGAATCAGATCACTAAAAACACAAGGCATAGAAAATATTAGATAAGATCCTCAGTCTTCCCACATGCCTGATGCCACATCAGAAGGCCCTGACTGCTTGAAACCTCTAGGTCTAATTGAGCAAAACTTCCCCTGGGAGGAAATAAATTAAGACAAACAGAGTCTGTTTTTGTAAGATCTTGACCAGAAAATCAAAAAGGTGTTTCCAAAGTAGAAACACCGCTGCAAACTCCGACAGTGTCTGGATGTCATCTCTCAGACAATGCCTGGATGCCTAAATTTCATCCAGGGTCACCTTATCTTCCAAAATGGGCCTGGGTTAAGAGGAAAGCACTAACCCTGAAGGCTAATTGGGGGCGGGGGGGGTGGGGGAACGACACGCACACACAGACGGACACGATGACAACAACAACAAAAACAGCCCCACAGGTACTGAAGAAAAGCCACCATGTCTAGGGGAGACAGAGTGAAGGATGCAAGAAAAGGAACTGCTAATTGTGAGGGTAATTGAGCATTGAATAGGTTGCCCAGAGAGGCTGTTGAGTCTCCTTCCCCAAGACACTCAAGAGCTGCTGGGACACAGTCCTGAGCAATATGCTCTAGGTGACCCTGCTTGTTCAGGGAGGTTGGATTAGGCGAACTCCAGTGGTCTATTCCAGCCTCAGGTAATCTGTGATTCTAACCTCTGTGAGACTCAAAGAGGATCTGTGGTCACCCAGCTGTGCCACGACTCCCCAGAAGCCCCAATCCCTCCAGCTGCTCCAAGCAGGCTGCCCCAAAGACAGCACCCCCATCCTTGGTAGCCACTGCCTCACACCCCACCAAGCATGGCAGGGACACAGCAGGTACATGCTGCCCATCTGTCAAAGCAAGGATCTTCCTCCATGGCTCAGGCCACACACTAACTAGACCCACAGAGCCTCATGCTGTGGCAGCACAACACTAGCCAGGCCTGGGCTGACTGCAGCTAATGCCACCTGGAACTCCTGATCCCCTATAACAGCACTGTGGAGTACACCACTGTTTTCTTCACTGCCTACCCTCTACCATAGACTCAGCTCTCCTCAAGTAGCCAAGTCATAAAAACAAGCTGGATTTTGAAATAAGGTTTGGCAAGTTACATACTGACTGCTCAGTGAAAAGTACAACAAAGTCCACCAAACTATATGTATCTTTTCAAGCTAAAAATACATTATAACTTTTTCTTAACTTAAATTATATATCTTTGTTTTACTGCATAATTTGAGTTCTGAATAAAATAACTTACTGAACATCTACTCAATCCTTCATTACAATAAATCCACAATACAGATGGCCGGAGAGAAACTTGCACAAATGAGATTCTGTGCTCAGGACAAAGCCTTAAAGAAGGTAACTTGTATTCAGAGTTATTGCTGGGATACATTTCCCTTAGAAATAAAACGTTACCCTAAAGCAAGGAAATAACAGTACCAGCTCTTCTAAAGGTCACTTGCAATACAGTCTTTTTAAGACTGCACTGCATTTTGCTGCAATTTTCTTTTTTTTTTTTTTTTTTAACAGCTGCAAATAAGCACATGAAAGAGTGCTAATAGTGTCAAATCAGTGCAATTTCTTTTACAGTAATCTAACCCAATGGAACATAAATAAATGCGCAAAACAGAAAGCACAGACGGCATTAGCTCACTACAGTAATCGACATCTTTACTGTGAGGGTGATCGAGCGGAGTCAAAAATGAGTCTTTATGATTAGATTTTTTTTTTATTTTTTTTTAACAGAAACTGCCTTTAACACATGGTATTACAAACCTGGACAAGCTACGCTGAGACAGCTGACAAGCATGTCACTCCCACATATATTTATTTGTCGATCACCACCTCCCGAGCCATGGTTTGCCACTGTTTATAGTAGGGCAAACAAGGTGGTGGCAGCTCCTTTTAAGACCACTCTGTAAGCTACAGTGCTTCAGGAGCTGGTTAAAAAGCAGCTCTAATATCTGCGCAACAGGGCAGCATAGGCAGTAACCTCATCATCCATCCTATTCCTCAGTCCATAACTGCCCTTTTTTTATAGCCACTAGCCACCTCAGCTTATGTAGGTCAAGAAATGTAAGTGGTATCAGCTACCTACCTCTGTTGTGACCTTGTGCTCAGGAAAAACATTCTGGAAAAGGGGAAATAACATTATAAAATCTCAACAGATGGATCAGAATGCACAAGCGCTCTATATGGGCACCCAAAACCTGAATGGAATAATTTTGCTTCCTACAAAACATTTCAGATCATCACATCCTGTGTTGTGCACTACATTTAAATAAATGAACCCGAAACAAGAAGAATTCACTTTTTCATGCTAGGCAGTCCCTTTATATTTTTAAAAATCTCACTAACACTTTTCTGATGGTCAAGGTATCATACACATATTATATGAGAACTGTTCATTGTACACAGCATGTGCGCTGCTACATGTAATGCTAATAGGGCAGGTATCCATGAAAAAACCCTGACAATTAGATTTTGTGATACAAAATGTATGTGAAGCTACATGTATGAGTAAGGCATAACCTGTATGATCTCTTGACTTAGAAGTAACATAAGTTTATATTGCCTACAACCACCACCACGAAATGGACCTGAGGACACCATCTAGCCTCCTTTCACTATTCTAGAAACAATAATCATTTTCTAACAAGCAACAACAGAGAAATAATATACTTCTGTTTTTATCCTTTACCATACTCCCAAACCAAAAAAGCCAAGAAATATTGGCTTAGTATGTTGAAACGTAAAATAGTATGTCCAATTGCAGCCCTTGCATAACTTGTCTGGCTGCTCAAAAACTGCTGAAACAATTCCACACAAGCAGCCAAGTCTTCCAAGCAGCTATCCATTTCTTAACAATGGCTATGATCCATATCCAAATTCAGAACACAAATATTATGGGAAATTCTTGCTGAAAATATATCCACATTTCATCAAGACGACTGTAATTTCTCCTTTAAAAAAATCATAGTTGGGTTAAAAGTCAGTGCTTTTAAGAAAACTGCTTTTCTCTTTTTTTTTTTTTTTTTTTAAACAAAGGATAAACAAAAAAAATGGGGCATCGGGGTTAAGTAAGACTGTCCATGAGCTCTTTAAAACATATTTTGGTTTTTTGTGTATGCACAGACAACCCAAATTTACAGACAACTGTACAAAGGCACGAGCCAGAGACTACGATCAGTGGCAGGGCAGAAGCAATGGCTGGAGGGATCGGCTGAAAGAAGGCAGTCTGGACAGCAGGTGACATGACATCTAGACCAGAAAACAGCTACATATGGCAGCTGAGAGTAAGCCATAAAAAGAAGACAGCAGAAATATGCGGCAGATAAGACATATAAGGGGGGGAAACTAGGAGACCACATTTCTAGTAAACTGATGTCAAATTGGACCTTTGTACTATGTCCTTAGCTACAAACAGTAACAAGCAAGATATTTATGACTTTTCATTTGCCAATCCTAATAAAGCTTTCTCTGTTACTCAAAATGTCTAAATATTTACAGGATATTCTCAAGGACTTGCACATTGGGAAGAGGCTTAGGAAAAAAAAGAAAAAAGCCTAAACTAAAAGAAAAATTTAATGGGGAACTTCAGAATCTGAGAAGCAGGCTGAATTCTTCCACCTGTGAAGGAAGCCTGATTACATCTGTCCAGACACAGCACAGCTTTCGCTGGGCAAGTAAAGCAGTGTTCTAACTTCAATGTTTCTAACTGCTTCAGTAATTTGTGTCATAACAGTGTTTTCCAACTACATGCTATTGGTCATTAAGGTCCCAGTTAGTAAAGGCCAGCCCTGCAGCTGTTTATTTCTTCCATCCTGCAAACCACAATTCCGCAACCTTCTGCAGAAAAGCAAGTCACACAGCTGTCAGATTTCTACATCCTCAGTACATATGAAAACCTATTTATATGTTCTGTTCAGTCTAACAAACTGCTTGGCAGTTTTATCCTTAGTTTTGCAATGACTCTTCTGGTTTGAGAACTCAAATTTCTGACTAGCTTGGCCACAACTGCTTCTACCAGTTAACTAAACCATTGTGGAAGAGTCACTGCAAAAGGGATGAATTGATACACCCTCACACAGAGGACTATGTATGTGCTTGTGTGTAAGCATATGCATACACAAAAAATACACACAAAAATCATTCTCTTCTGACTGCTGGTCACAACTTCTGTATGCAAGTACCAGTTAAGGAGGAAACACCTGTACTTTCCTAATGAAAGTCATCTGAGCAAGGGTGAAAAGGTATATTTGCGAGACCTTAAAAGCAAGTTCTTAGCCATAAGCACACAAACAAGAATAACGGGAGGAATTCAAAGCAGGAAGAAAATTAAGCAGACAGGAAAAGGGAGGTCCCCAACAGAGAACGAGGAATAAAAATGGGGCATAAAACTCCAAAATCCATGAAGACTTACATGATAGAAGGAGGCATCAAAAGAAGCTTTACATCTCAATCACAAGTAACTAAAATGGTCTTAAACACTGCAGAACACTACCATGCTGTGAAATATTTCTTGCAGACTCTTGCAAGATGACTTCAGGCTTATATAAAAAAGATAAGTCATCCCCCCCCCAAATTTATCATTTTTCTTTACCAACTAGCCATATTGGAAATAACTACAAATGTATGTGTGTGTACGCCTGTGTGTGTATACATATGTACATACATACGTGCGCAAATTATTTGTCCAAACACCATTTAAGGTCTCAAATGACAGAGGCTTACCTTAAACATTCTTCAATTAAGAGAGCACTGTAAAACACTTTTGTGAACACTTTAAATCACTTCAGAGAAGTCTTACTCCGTAAAACTGAGTATCTTATGTTAAATGGTAATCTTTGGGCTGACTAGAAGACAAGTTGTTGAAGACAAACAGAAGTTAATAGCAGAATCTTGAGTTATATACACAATTATATCCTGATGTGGTCTACAACTGCTTATTAACCAAAGAAAACTCATACACTGAGAAGGCCCATCGTGTCAGAATGTATGACAACTAACATAATGCTAAAGGGATTTTATACTTCTGTAGTCTGGGAGACACAGTGTTTTAGAATACTCAGTAGCCAAACTATACTTAAATACTAGTGTTCCCCTAGAGGTAAAGTTAAGTTTAATGAGATTAGGAACAAACACATCTGGCATGTCTGTGTGCACAAGCAAGCTCAGCACTGCTATCAGTGAAAATCTAAGTAATTTGATATTTTAAAATATTTTAAGCCCAAATTCTCCAAAAGCTTACTATACTTGGAGTACACTCAATTAAATTTTACTGAAATTTATTTCATTAAACTATTTCCACCAAGAAGTATTACTCAAGGATACTAATATAAGAGAAAACTCAAATGTTACCAGACACCATTTCTAGAAAAATAAAGCAGAAAGTGACAAACAATGGGAGGAAAAAGCAAATGCAACAGGACTGAGTATAAAACAATGGTTGGAAAAATATATATTCAAGAGACCATTCTTTTCAAGTCTTGGAACAAAGTGAAGTGTAGATAAGTGCCAGAAGAATATGCATACCATGACTTCACATACATCCTATTAAAAACAAATTGTAAGGTAAAAAGTAAACAAATGCCTCACACTAAGAAAAGTCTACACTGCCAGCTAATATTAGAAATTCGAGAGTTTCTCATTTAACCTCTCAGAACAGCTTTTTTTCCCCTTTTCTTCTACTCCACTTAAAAAGTGTTACATTTGTCCTATATTTTTCCTAAAAGTACCACATGTGACATTTCTGAAGTGTTCAATTATGACATTCCTGGAAGTTTTATGGACTTTTGTGCCATTTTCTGTGTAATGGCTTCTAGCATGCCACTGCTCTGCCTGTACAGCAGAAAAATTTTGCCTTGGAAAAGGTCACAGCCCTGATCCCAAGCCCCCTTCAGTGAAGTGGGTGCCCACAGGCACAGAGTGAAATCTGCAACCAGTGAGAGCATTGCACTGTGCTCCAGCAGACCCCTGCCCAAACTTAAAAAAACAATTCCCTAAGGCCAGCTTTCCAGACTGCTTCTCAAGTTTCTGAAATACATTAATAAAGCAATACTTGATGTGGGAATGGAGGAGTGCAACTAATGTGACACACACAATCCAAGGGCACTGTTTCAATCACTTGCCTGAAGAGTTACTAAGCTCAACTTAGCTCTAAGCAACTGAAGTGGAAATACGTTGACAGGATCTTTGATGCTTTTGGTTTCAGAGTCCATTTCTTGCAAGTGGTGATCTATGGCAGTCACCTCATTATTTAAGATTTTTCCGCTCTTCCAGGACTTAAGAGACCCTTAGACAAGCACATAAGGGTACATGTTTCAGCTGCCTAGAAGTGGTGATGGACAAGTCACTAGTGCCTACTGTATACATTAATATTCACATACAGATATCCTCAATCTACCCACTTATTTAAAAGCTCTCTATTTTAACTGGTATTAAAAAAAACAGTTAACGCTTACCTTTATGGTATTAAAAGTGGTCTAAAAATAAAACCATTAAAGAAAACTGTGCTTTAAACGTGTCCTTTATTTTCCAAACATTTTCAGGAGATCTAACAAAAGGAATTGTATCTCCCTAAAATCTTTGCTTCTTTTATACCACTAGAGCAACAACCCCCTGCTAAGTAATTTCTTCAAAGGCCAGTAACTAGCTAAGGAAAAAAACAATGGTTCTACAATGATTTGCAGCCTTGCTACATTTCTTCTCTGTAAAATTACAGACATAGCTGACAAATTATTTACAATTTTTTTACATGCTAGTTTATGTAATTTCTAGGCTTCCAATATTTCAATATTCACAGCCTATCATACATAAACACAAATTCATGCAAGCTACAAATACACAGTGTTGATACAGGTATTGGGGAGAATATTCCCTAAAATACATACTCTTACAATTACTTCCACACTCCAGGTTGACACTGTTGCCAGCCAGGAATCTTCAAGTTTTTGGGAAAACTTAGTCCCTCTTCTCCCAACATCTAATTATCCCAGTATTATTCCAGTTCCCCAAATACACTTGCCTTCTGCAGCCCTCCTTAATGCTGACCTTGCAAACTAATACAGTGTATTACCCAATGAATATTAGTAATTTAGTAATATATCCTAAAGAAAAAAGACAGTTTTACAGATTTATGTTCATCTGAAATCCTTTAAGAAGTTGAAGGTATGAAGTTTGATGCTATTACTTCTATGGTTGCCAGCAGTTGTGCAATATATTATATTTAAGCTTCAAACTAGACCAATAAAGTACTTCCACGTAAGTAACACAAGGAATTACTCATGATTTCACTGCCATGGTTTTGCTAAAATACAGAATAGAAAATACTTTCTGAAAAATCCAGAGGTATCCAGCCAGATAATGTACTTTTTATTAATAGTATTAGTGCAATAAGAAAGACAAAAACATCTTAAGACAACCTGCTCAAACCCAATATTAAAAAAATACTTAAAGCTAATACAAAAATTCATTTTCAGTAGAATAAACTGAATTAGGGAGTAAGGCAACACAAGTAATGTATTTTTTCAGTATAAAAATTATAGATCTACCAAAAAAAAAAAAAGTAAAAAACAATTAATAGGAGATAAAACACAATTACAGCAGCCACACCATGCCATGAAACCTACACTGATCTTAACTTGAACATAATCGAACACCCACAAGTGACAAGTACCTATTCACTAAAACAAGAGTGGAAATCAGATTAAATTTATAATAACATACTAAAGAGACTTCAGCAGTAGACGGCCTCCCCTTCTTCCTCCCCATCTCCCATGACAGAGAAGGTTAAAAATAGAAGCTTCCGTTTCCTTAGATTATTTCGCTTTTAACTTTTCTAGAGCACTGAAATTAGCTACTTTGCCAGCTTCCTACATTTGTGTTGGAAAAAGAGCGTTAAAAACACACTTCCATTTACAGCAACTCAGGAAACAGACTTCTGTGGCTTGCATTATTATTATCATTTGTAAATGACAAATCCCTCTGGAAGTTGTAGGTATCTCTTCCAAAGATTCCCTTTGGACATTGCTTACCCAAAGGCCCTTTGCACCACACAGTAACATATTTTGCGGGTAATCTTGCATACTTTCCTATATTTATGCATTCCTTACCGTTAGCAAATACAGATATTTTCAGCACACAGCATTCAATCCCCCATTTCCAAGAGCAGATCCAGCACTAGGAAAGAGCACTTAAGAGCCTAAAAAAGCCAGCTTCATCTGCCTCTCCCTCGGCCCTGAGCCTTCGAGGAAGTCTCAGCTGCAGGAAGCCTCTAACTTCCACCATGGGAGCACAGATGGGACCCAGCTGTCCAGGTCCATATTTTAAGGTCAGAAGGAACCACTGTCATCATCTAACCGACCTCCTGCACAATATAGGCCATAAAACTTCAGCTGGTAATTCTCGCATCTAGCCTAACATCTCATGGTTGATCTAGAGCATATTTTCCATAGTGCTCAGAGCAGTGTTTGTTTATACTGACAAAGATGTACATTGCAGAGTAAGTATCTGAACTCTTTATCTGGAAGTACTGCGTATCAACAAACAAAAGTAGCAGGTATCCAAATACTGCTGTTGTATGAAGTTGTATTATCTACACATTACTATAATGCATTGCCACCCGTTCATTAGGAAGTCTGGTATGCTTCGTTAGGCATTGCCTCACTAGGCAATTTTTTGATGGCTTCTAATTCTGCTAGACTGAAGTCCTTCTGGCTGATGTTCTCCCTCCTGAGGGTGTGCCCCATTCTCATCTGTTGTGAGAACTTGCAATTAAAACAGCTCCGACATTTGAAACAATGAAGCAGAGGAAAAAATGCTGTCCCTCCCCACCCCTGTGCTGGAATTCCTACAGCAGCCTCCCAGATAATCTCAGTATTACTAACACAGGGCCCTGATTTTATTTTATTTTTATTTTAGTTTTCCCACTATCCCCATGGAAGAACTTTCAAGTCTGGTGAAGGCACAGGTGAGTGGAAGAGGGGAATACTGTTGCACATGCTCAGCATAACTGTGAAGTACAGAAGCCCTGTTCTATGCAAATCCAATCTCTACTCAATATGCGATAGCTTTCTCAGGACCTGTCCTAGCTACACACCCACTCAACCCCAGTGTGCCAGGACATCTTGAGGCTCGATCCAGCTACACAGAACAGCTCCAGAAAAACAACTGCAGCACAACCCTGGCTTCTTGTATTCCAGGAAAAGAGACTAGGAAGCCAGTTTCTCCTTCCAGTCACAATGCAATCCATGGTAGCACCTGAACATGGAGGAAAAAGAAGGAAGCAGGCATGCCACAATGCAGAAGGATGAGCTGTATGGGAATCAAGTTCTGGACAAAGAGAAGGCAGCAATCAGAAAACGATAAATTTTGATGATTTATGATGTAGGTAGGCAGACAGAGGAGGAGGACAAGCACAAGGAGAAGAACTAACAGCAGAGCTGGAGCAGAAGGGACTGACTGGGGGCAGTGTGAAAAGCCCACAGCCTAACCAGCAGGATGGGGAGAGACAGGATGGGACTAGCCAGTGACATTGCCCTCTGCATCCCTCAGCTCTGACACTGAACATGGCTCTGTCCTCCCTGCACACCCCACTCCAACCATGCCATAAACTCTGCCTGCAGTTTTGTATGAGAGTAACAAGCATTAACAGCTTGGTACTCTCAAAATGGAGAGATCCCTGTTGTCCTCAAATGCGTCCCCTTCTGCTGCCGTGAAGTGCACAATCCCATCATTTCATAGCACTACTACTTCTGACACTCATCTGATCATACAGTAAGCTAGTAGTACACATGCTTCAACTCACCAGGACTGCAGATAAAAAAAAAAAAAGTAATGGGGAAGGGGGGAAGTAGTAATTTGAGGGGTTTCTCCTGGTTACTGAATGGAAGTTACTGAAGTTTACTTTGGTAGCAGATGAGCAAAAAAGGCAATATGAAGGAGAAGGGAGGTGAGCAGTATCTCCTACTATTTGTAAAAACCTATTAATCCGTTTGCAGTGTACTATGGGTACACTAAGCCTCACTCATGGTGTCAGGGGGACACTGAAAAAACCCACCCAAACAAAACCAGAATGCAGCCACATAAGTATGATTTTGCAATGATAACAATGCAGACCTTCATTCTGGTGGTTTAGAATGAGTCTATATTTGGCTATGCAACTTTAATAAACACAAAAAAGCCTTGCATATGCATCACAAAAGTATCTCAGTTAGGAAGAGTACATTTAGGCACCAGGATCCACATTTTAAAGTGCCTTCTAAATTTTGGAGGGAAGAACAAAGCCTAGTTAAAAAGTCTGATACTTTTCTGAGAAAGTCAAGTGTACAGCAAATGAAAACCTCAAAAGCACCTTTCAATATCCACTGCTAGACAATGGCACTGTTGCTCCTACAATAATCCCTACATGAACACTACCTTCATTGCTCATAAAAAGATCTAACAACATAGAAACCTCAGATGGATAAGATATTTAGAAACCACCTAATTAACCAATCTACCTGTTAAGATTGGTTAAAAATAAACAACACACATGAGGAGCTACTCAGGAAAAAATTAGATAGTCATGAAGGAAATGAACTACTGAAACAAATGTAATGACTGTCTGACCAAACAACCGTTAAAAGAAAGGTGTGCAAAAGAAGACACCTACTTTGTTTTCATAGAATCATAGAATAGTTAGGGTTGGAAAGGGCCTTAAGATCACCTAGTTCCAAACCCCCTGCCATGGGCAGGGACACCTCACACTAAACTATGTCACCCAAGGCTCTGTCCAACCTGGCCTTGAACACCACCAGGGATGGAGCATTCACAACGTCCCTGGGCAACCCATTCCAGTGCCTCACCACCCTTACAGAAAATATCCAACCTAAACTTCCCCCGTTTAAGTTTGAATCCATTACCCCTTGCCCTATCACTACAGACCCTAATGAAGAGCCCCTCCCCAGCATCCCTAGAGCCCCACTTCAGATACTGGAAGGCTGCTATGAGGTCTCCACGCAGCCTTCTCTTCTCCAGGCTGAACACCCCCAACTTTCTCAGCCTGTCTTCATACAGGAGGTGCTCCACTCCCCTGATCATCCTCACAGCCCTCCTCTGGACTTGTTCCAACAGTTCCATGTCCTTTTTATGTTGAGGACACCAGAACTGCACACAATACTCCAAGTGAGGTCTCACGAGAGCAGAGTAGAGGGGCAGGATCACCTCCTTTGACCTGCTGGTCACACTCCTCTTGGTGCAGCCCAGGATACGGTTGGCTTTCTGGGCTGCGAGCGCACACTGAAGCCGGCTCATGTTCATTTTCTCATTGACCAACACCCCCAAGTCCTTCTCTGCAGGGCTGCTCTGAATCTCTTCTCTGCCCAACCTGTAGCTGTGCCTGGGATTGCTCTGACCCAGGTGTAGGACCTTGCACTTGGCATGGTTAAACTTCATCAGGTTGGCATCAGCCCACCTCACAAGCGTGTCGAGGTCCCTCTGGATGGCATCCCTTCCCTCCGGCGTATCGACTGAACCACACAGCTTGGTGTCATCGGCAAACTTGCTGAGGGCGCACTCAATCCCACTGTCCATGTCACCGATAAAGCCATGCTGGCGGTCACCAAGCACCTTGTTGTAGCCATGCTGGCCGTCACCAAGCACCTCGTTGTTTTTCATGTGCCTTAGCATGCCTTCCAGGAGGATCTGCTCCAAGATTTTGCCAGGCACGGAGGTGAGACTGATGGGTCTGTAGTTCCCCAGGTCATCCATTTTCCCCTTCTTGAAAAAGGGGGTTATATTTCCCTTTTTCCAGCCATTGGGAACTTCAACTGCCTGCCATGATTTTTCAAATATGATGGACAGTGGCTTAGCAACTTCATTTGCCAGCTCCTTCAGGACCTGCGGATGGATTTCATCAGGTCCCATGGACTTGTGCACATTCAGGTTCTTAAGATGGTCTCAAACCAGATCCTTTCCTACAGTGGACCCAAGGTTTTCATTCTCACAGTCCCTGTGTCTGCCTTTCAAGCCTTGGGTGGTGTGGTCAGAGCCTTTGCCAGTGAAGACTGAGGCAAAGAAGTCACTAAGAACCTCAGCCTTCTCCAAATACAGGGTAGCCAGTTCTCCTGATAGCTTCTGGAGAGGGCCCACGTTGTCCCTAGTCTTGTCTTTTATTTGCAATGTACCTATAGAATCCCTTTCCTGTTATCCTTAACATCCCTAGCCGAGTTTAATTCTAACTGGGCCTTAGCTTTCCTAACCTGGTCCCTAGCTTTCCGGACAACATCTCTGTATTCCTCCCAGGCCGCCTGTCCTTGCTTCCACCTTTTATAAGCCTCTTTTTTCCCCTCAAAGTTTCCTGAGCAGCTCCTTATCCATCCAAGGAGGTCTCCTGGCCCTCCTGCTGCATTTCCTTCTGGTTGGGATGCAACACTCCTGAGCTTGGAGCAGGTGATCCTTGAATATCAACCAACAGTCTTGGGCCCCCCTGCCCTCTAGGGCTGTATCCCATGGAACCTTCCTAGGCAGGTTCCTGAAGAGGCCAAAGTCTGCTCTCTTGAAGTCCAGGGCAGTGAGCTTGCTGCACGCTCTTCTCACTGTCCTGAGGATCTCGAATTTGACCATCTCGTGGTTGCTGCAACCAAGGCTGCCCTGGAGCATCACATTTCCAACGAGCCCTTCCCTGTCGGGGAGCACGAGGTCAAGTATGGCACCTCTCTTTGTCGGCTCCTCTATTACTTGCAGAAGGAAATTGTCTTCCACACAATCGAGGAACCTCCTGGATTGCTTGTGTCGGGCTGTACCATCGCTCCAACAGATGTCAGAGTGGTTGAAGTCCCTCATGAGAACAAGGGCCTGCAAGCATGAGGCTGTTCCTATCTGTCTGTAGAGCACTTCATCCACAGATTCCTCTTGATCAGGCGGTCTGTAACAGATCCCCACAATAATGTCCCCCATCGCTGCTCTCCCTTTAACCCTGATCCACAAACTCTCTGTCGACTGCTCACCTGTCCCCACTCAGAGTTCCATACTCTCCAGCCTATCCCTAACATAAATAGCAACTCCCCCTCCCCGTCTGCCGGGCCTGTCTTTTCTAAAGAGCCTGTAACCTTCCATTCCAACACTCCAGTTGTAGGAGCCATCCCACCATGTTTCTGTGATACCTATTATACCATACCCCTGTAGACATGCACACGTCTCTGATTCCTCTTGCTTGTTCCCCATGCTACAGGCATTTGTATAGATGCATCTGAGCCGAGCTCCAAATAAAGCCGGCTCATTGGCTGGAGCGGCTGGAATATCTCTACATTACTCCAAGCATTTATTTATCAACCAAAATATATCAATATATATATCAACCAAAACATACCAATTTATATATCAACCAAAAATATGGTTGATTGCTATTGAGAGTTTTGAGACATACCCTCAAAAATATGCTCACAAAAACCTACTTTTTTATAGTAACTGCAATTAAAATCTCCACCCAGCTTCTGTTCTCTCAAATAAGATCAAGTTGATTTTTAATGCAGACAGCACTCACATGCAACAACAGAGAAACCACAAAGACATCAGAAATCCAGAGTAAATGAACTGCAGGAGAAGAAGTAGAGGAGGAAGGAGAACATCTGCATTTCCAAGAGGCCTGTCTGGTGCTGAGTAACAAGCAGGTTGGACGGATGGATTCAGAACAGAATTGGGGCTTTAAGTCTGACATGTTAGAAATCTAAACTCTTCTCATTTCTAGCCAAAGGGACATAATGTTTCCTTTACTTAAACTATAGAAAATTACCTGCCCACAGAAATGATAGGAAGCCCTGTTCGAGTAACTAGTCCACAGTCCATTGTGTTACTAGCAGAGGAAGCATCTAAACTTTTAGTTGAACTCCAATTTACCTACTTTAATCAAAATTATTTTTGGGTGAGACGTAAACATCAATGAGACCCTCTCAGTCTTGGAAGTGAGGATGGCAGGTAGAACTGTCTCCTGAACTTAGGAGTTGATCAGCAAAGTTTGGGATGGGCAGCAACCTTCTCCCAGCTACTGAAAGATCTACCAATTCAATCTCTGAGTACCTGAAAGAGAAAAAAATCCACAGTTCTCAGAAGTGGTGTAAGCCTGCTTGCTTAGTTGGGTTGATGAGCAATGCTTCAGGAGGTCCAGTAAAAGGAGGATATGAAGAACCACAACTACTATTCCAGACAGCAGATGCCTAATGTGTGAATACTCTGTGACTAAACTCTGTTTAAGAGACCAGGACTTTAAAATCCTACCACCAGCTTCTCAAAGGCCATTAGGAAACCTGAGTGACCTGAAAGGGAAACTATGCCATACAGAAAGGCAGGACAGCATGCAAGCATGACAGGAAATTCCCAGAAAAATGTTGTAATGACTCTTACATACTTAACTCTGCTCCACACATTTTCACGTTGTATCGTTTTCTAAAAACATTTTACAATTACCCATTAAGCAAGAAGACAGCCTCTCATAAGACAGCTGTGGAAAAAGAAACAGGAGTACTCCCTCTTTTCTCCCCCATCTTGTTTTAGGCCACAACTGATTTACTGATCTGAAGAAAAGATTTCCTCACTGTTTCCTAGACCGCCACTGCTGCCAGGAAAGCCTGTCTTCTGCCATCACCCTTCGTCTAGCTTCCTTTTGCAGGTCTTACTTCCCCATAAGTGAACCCAGATGTTTACATACATCGCCACTCTCAGCTCTTCCCAGTGTTAAATCCACAGGATTCTTATTCACAGGATTTGGATTTTCTTATTTCATCTTGCTGCAGCACCACAACAAGGACTTACTGAAGATGGAAGTTACCACGAAAGCAAAGGCCTTCAATCCATCCCTTCCCTACTCATCATCATAGTCGCAAGCCTGATCCTGAATTTTTAACACCCTCACGAATTTGCTTGACAATTCTGCCCTCAAATTCTAATTAGAATACAATAAAGATACCACAGGTTAAATAAATTGTTATCACATTGCATAAAATCTATTCCCCCCAAATTAAAAAGATCAAAATCACCATTTAGCAGCACTGCTTTTCAGCCTATCTGATCATCCTCAATCTCTTTTCAGAACTGCTTTTTGATGTAAGGAGCCTCAGTGTACACCCAGTTAAACACTGCTGCTGTGCTACATTTTAATGGAACCCTAAGGTTTACAGATATGACTGGTTTAGACCCTCTCCTTCCCTTTAGCTATATATTGAGCAATACATCTTACTCAGAATGAGTTAATGCTTCTTAATCCTGCAAAAGTTAGTTTCATGGAGATGATTAATTTTTCCTAGCTCCTCTTAACAAAGAAGCAGTAATAAACACCAGTCAAGTCTCAAGTAGAATGCTGATTTGGGGAAGAACACCAATCCCACCCAACCTCCACCCCCACCCCCCAAAAAAAAACCATAAAAAACAAACCCCAAACTCTCTAAACCAGAAGGAAACATGCTAGATGGCGTCTCAACTATCCAAGACATCTCTTAAACCACACTGCTTTCTGAGGTGGCACTACAGCAGTGCTAAGGGCGTACGTTCATGGACGCAAGCACATTTCTGATTGAATAATCTGTCCTTCTCAAAATTCCAGCAAATGCATAAAAGGGGCACTATGCAGCATTTACTTTTTCCCAGAAAATGAATGCTGACAGAGGCAAAGAACAGGATGGCATCATTGTTGCCATAACATAAATCCAGAACACTTAAAAGTATAACACACTATTTATTGATAATTGAGCCAAAATGATTTCACAATGTAACATTTTATGCTATCCAAGAAGTATAAAAGTAAATAACAAAAAATGTTTAAAGAGCTCTTGTATATGGACTGTAATTGCTTTTAGAAGGAAAACAAATTACACAAACGCTATTTTCAGTAGGTGCTTGTATAACGCATGGTTTAATTTAACAGGTATTAAAGACACTGAAAGCATGGACTGCCAGAAAATAGTTCTGGCAGTTTTTACCATCCAACAAACTTTAATGTTGAGGAAAAAAAACCAAAATCATTGTCTTCAGAGATTCAAGATCAATTTTATTTTTATTTCTTGCTTCCTTCAAAAGTAGCCATGAAAATGAACTCACCTTGTCCTCAGTAAAGAGCTCACCTCATGTATTTTGTACAAGCCCAGCACATTCTTCCATTGTTTTGAACCTACACCACTTTGATCTCCAATTTCCAAAACAAGTGAACTACAAAAGCATTCTCAAACACACCTTCCAGACCAGACACTTGCTTCCCCATACACATATTTACACATATTAATGGCAAAAATTACTCTGATCCCTTTACAATACTGTTTATCACAAGCTTTTGTAAGTGTGAATTCTGACTGCACAAAATACATAGCTATCTGGACAACGACAAAAATATTTGCTTAGTACTGTCTCCATCTTTCTTTCCTGGAAGCAGAGAGATGCCTTCTTGCAATCCCCCAGAGCAGAGGGGCAGCCAGTTCCTATGCATGGAGGGCCAGCTTCAGCAGCACCTCTATAAGCACCAAACCATCATCATCGCACTGCCTCATGGCACCTGCTTCTTGAGCATGTTTCAGTGCTCGAGAGTGGGATGCAGCTCCCACCTCAGGAGCTGGCACAGGAGCAGCACATGCTGACAGCTTCATGATGCACTGTCATGGAGGAGAAACTGGAGGGTTACTTGACACTCATTTATAAATACAGCTTTTCCTGTCACAAGCTCTTCACACAAACAACAGCCACACACATCTTATTAATTTCCAAACTATTCTGATGACCTTATGGCTACTACTTTCCCCAAACAAAGCAGCTACAGGCTAAGCTGCCAACCATGCTGTACTGTGGCAGACACCTATTACTCACCCTCATCAACCTAATACAAAGATTTTTAACTCGAGCCACATAGCTAAAAGACATCACTGAACACATGAAAGTACACTTGCAGATAATCAGAAACATCTACACTTATTGCATTGTGCTTGGCAAGCACAATGGCAATATGAATATGAAAATAATAAACTCCAACTATTTTGATCCTAAAGAACGTTATACCTACTGCCTTTGATAGCAAGGTACAAAGGAAAGAAGAAAAGTGTAAGAGAGTCCACACCATTCTACCTTCAGATCTAGTTTTCTCAATGCTACACTTCTGCCTCATATCATCAGCAAATCTTTATTTCAAATATTTATGCAAAGGAATACAAGATTCATTAACTGAGGTCTTCTGCCTTTGGAAGGCTGTACCTTGCAGTGTCAAAGTATTATCAATTTTAGGAAGTGCTTTACAAAGGAAAAGCATAAACGTTAGCAAAGAAAGCCAAAAATAAGGAAAATTAATCTTTACATTACTCTTGGTTTATATGTAGTCATACGATCACATTATTCATTCAGAATCAGAACACCACCATAAAGTTAAGAAACACCATAATTAGTACCCACCTGAACATCAGATACAAGGCATGTAAAAGTAACAGCACACAAAAAAACAACCCCATGTAGCAGAGCAGAGCACTGAATCCCAATCTCCCAAATTTCCACTGAACAACACTTTCTTCTTTTGGAAAGGCATAATTAAAATAGGGAAACAACATTTTAGGACTGGCATTTCACAACAATTAAAAGAAGAGGTCAGAAAAGACATGGCAGTAATACAGCTGAGAGACAGAGCAACAAATGTAAAGCAGATCTCAGAAAAATAGGAAGAAAAACTCAAAGGCGTTTTTCTGTTTCTTTTAAGTATTTGAGAAGATTAAGTTAATTGTCTACTTTGAAGACCGAGCTTATCCTTCCAAGTAGCTATTGTGTTTGGATTATATTAGAAATCTTCCTGAAGTCATGGCTTTATTTCAAAGATCTGTGCTTAAGATAACTTTATTATATACCAAATGCTATACTGCTGCAAACCAACAGGTAAGAAATGTTAACAATCCATTTAACTAACACTATTGATACACCTTATGATAATACACATTTTATGTGTTCATAAATACAACCCTATGAGAAATAACTAATGCCTACAACTTGCACAAAATTAACTGATCTCCAAAGAGAGCAACATTACAGTAAAAGGTACTGTAAATTCATACAGTAAATTAATTACTTCACACAAGCACTTCTAGAGTTTGTCTACACAGGATGTCTCCTGCAGAATCACAGCAGCTCTGCACTGGCTCTCATGCACACAACTTCCAGCTACTTCAGTGCACCAAGGGAGCTCTATCTAATATAACCTAGCCTGCACAGGGCTTGTTCACTCAGGTTCAGTGATGAATTAACCACAGCCACCTGGCTCCCAACCAGCTCAAAGCACGAGCCGAATTTGCAACATAGCATTTAGACACAACTGAGAGTGTCTCATAATGAAATTGCTTACTCACCTTATTCACCTCACTTACATCACCCAGTGGAATAAACTACTCACCCGGATTGCTACATGAAAAACATTCACATAGAAGATCAAGCGTCCTGTTTATTCACACCCAAGCTTACTGAACTCTGGCTTTTCCAGGTAGAAAAATTTACGTTTAATAAGGTCAAAACCAAAGTGAACAATCTTTGCTGTCAGGAAAGCCAATGGCACCCACTACCCTTGACAGTATCTCATGCAATGAATCTCCAATCCTTACAAACAAAAGATGCTTCCTAACAGCTCCAGGAGGTACATTAATAGCAAGTATCTCACTGATAAATCTTCTGGATCCCTACTTAGGATTGCACTGGTTGCTCATGCATGCTGGAAACAAAACCTAAAAGCCAGGCAGCATACCAAATGCAATGGAGCCCAACAGCTACACTGGAAGCTTAGATCTGTCTTACGCTTTGCTTCACGTGTAGAGCAATAGCACATTCATCGGACATACACCACAGAACAATCATAGTCCGAGCCTGTACCATAAAATCTGGCACAGTCATCACAAAATATATTTTTATTCTTTAATAGGTAAAAAAACCCATCTGTTTTTTAGGAATTGGCTACTAGAAAGTAAGAAACAACAGTGGCAATAAAAAAAAATATAAAAAGGCTTGTAGTGCCACCTCCTATAAAACTACAGAGATGTGATTTTATTAATAACAATATTAACTAACAGACATAAGTCTACTTGCTTTTTGTGCTATTGATGAGTTTCAAATTTTAGGGAAACCCCTGAGATAATTCAAACACCTTTAAAAGCTTATGAAAGTAAGAGCAAGCAGTCCATGTTTACACCTAATCAGGTATTAGAAAACCTGCTCAGAAGCAAGTGGATGTGAATTGCCAAAATGCAAGGCAAAAAGTGTCCGTCAGAACTTTCACCTTCCCAGACAGTGAAGTCAATCAGCTGTAAGACATAAACCCCCAGGAAATCAGACTTCACCAGTTCTGGTACTCACAGAAATACCTTATTTCTATAAATGGTAACATTTTCCACATAACATCTCCTGCAGGCTTCTGTAGCACACCAAGCTCAGTACCCTGCAAGGCATCTCCCTGCCCTGCCCTAGACATTCACGTGCAAGCTGCTCAAATGTTTTCCCTTCCAAATGTTATTTTCTTTAAAAATACATTAAATATTTCATCTAAAAATCCACAGCTAGTCCTATTTATGTGACTACTTGCTGGGTGGAACAAAGTTAGATGCTAAGCTGGAAATACCGTAACAGCTGAGTATTTTAACTGGCAACACCCTTGTAATGACATGCCTCTGTGTCATATCAGCTCCACAACCTTACAAATCTGACATCTCTCAGCTTGAAAAATTAATTTAGCAGGTTTCTCAGAATTTCACATGCACATGCTCACAGACATTCTTGAATTAAAAATACCCAAGAGCATTGTATGAAGTGTATACTCACGAGCGTGACGCTTGTCAGCAATAATCTCAGCAGCCAACTGAGGCAGCTTAATACACCATCCCTCCAGAATTATATAAAACTTTTGTGCCACACCATAATACAATTTCTATTGCAGTAATTTTTCTGTAATATAAAAAAACAATATATGACTTCCACTTTGGGTTTAACACTGGAATTTTATCTCTTTCTAGATAAAAATCAATCGCTTTATTACCTGCGCTGTTCATTGATGCAGGTGTGCATTATTTATATCATTATATATAATAATATAATTATTATATATAATTATATTCTATATAATATTATATATATTTGTATATTATATTATTATTAATAGTGTTATACAAGGAACTTATCCTAAATCAACATAAATTGTGTAATAAGGATGCTGCAATTCCTTGTGCACCTAACACTGCTAGGCTTGGGGGCCTTTTTTTTTTGGCAAATTTGAAATATTTGCAAATATGCAAACATATGGCAATACGTATAAAGGCTATGCTACTTTTTCTTTACCACAGGCACTAGATGTACTGACAAAAGGTAGGTTCATTCCGAATTTATTTCCTGGTAGTTTGTTTCTGCATTTTTTTATCTTGAATTTTGCTGAGACTTATTTTGTTTCATTTTGCAAATGCAACAAGTGGGTGGGAAAAGGGGAGAACTGAGGTAACGCTAAATTCAATAAACCAGTAGATATCAGCGTCTTGATTAAAAATATTTCTCCTGATTAAAAGTGACCGATCCATGAGAATCAAAGAAAAAGAAGTCTGGAGATGTGCCAGTTCATACACTAACTATGTTTATTTGCCCTAATAAATACTTAAGAAACATGGCTTGTGGCATCTGATATAACTGAGCCCGTGGTTAAAAGGCCTCTCTCCATGACATAAGCAAATACAGTCTATCCTCTTTATTTGCCTGACTTCTCTTCGGCATTCAAGGCTAATCTACTTTTAGGTCAGGAAAAAGACTGTGGTCTATCATTTTAAACAAACCATTGTAGTAAAACGTGAACAGGAAATTCCTAACTACACTGTTCAAAGAACAATGATTAGAAAAACAACACTAGCTCACGAAGTACAAGGAGCCTATGAACTGCCACAGCACAGTCTGCATGGAAAATTGGGAAATATAAAAATAAAACACACACAGTCACCATGCTCATTTTCATTTCCCCACTCCATCCACCCCATCCCCAACTCAGTTCTTCCCACCAGGGCCAGGGTCCTTTGGACCTTGCCAAGGGAGAAACCTTCTGATCTGAAGGGGGAAGGGTGCAATATATGCAGCTCGTCTGATACCTTGGAAATATCCGGCCTGCGGGAGTTAGTGCAGGCATGCCATTCATTCCACAACATATAAATGCCCTCTTTACAGCCTCATCTAAGCAGCAGTTTCATTTGGATTTTGAGGCACAGGTCTGCCTTGTTTTTCAATAAACTGCAAGCTATTTTTACTATTAAGAAAAAAAAAAATCCAACCAACCCAACATTTTAAAAGCATGCCTGCTACCATACAGAGAGTATATAAAATGAGTAAACTGTGGACTCAAGGAAAATCTCCTACACTATCATTCTACTCATAGCAGATTTCCCACTCCTAAAAAAACAAACAAACCACCAAAAACTAAACCCCCAGAACCCCACTAAAACTCATTTATTTTAAATTCTATCAGATGTAGTACCTTAAAATAAAATGTTCAGAAATTCTTTAACCAAAGTGTTGTGACAACTATTTGGAAATTATTCTTTTAATAGTCCAGACATCTGACCATGTTCACTAACGGGAAGGAACAATCCCGATGTATTCCTAATTTGAGACAGAAATCACAGTAAAGTGGAACTATTTCACTTTAAATGCAATGTACTAACATTACACTTTTTTTTCTTTACAGAAGACATATCCTTAGAGTATGTGCATACAGAGATTAGTATTAAAATCTTCATTTACTTTGGAAAATAAGCTTCAGAGCACATACATGAAAATCTAAAAGGCCACAGATAGAAAAATGAACATATAATGTCGAAAGACTTGCATTTTAAAGAACACTATTCATGGACTGGAGGGTGGGAAAAAAATTCCACAGCCAGGACATCAGTTTTGGGGTGTTCCTAATGGAACCAGAGTTCTGAACACCGGTTAATTTATTTTTTAGAGAGGACAGAAAAGTCCTTTATAAATGTCCCACAGACTCTAAATGTAAAGAAAATAGAAGAAACTTACGGTTATGATTAATGTAAAAAAATAAACATTATTTTCTTTATCAACTGACTTCAGAAAGAATAAAACAACTATGTGAAGAACTGTAGGCAAATGGTCAGTCATATGTGCAAAACTTCAAAACCCCAGATGTTCACATACCATACATAATTACACAATTTATTACAGTGAGTTTTAATGATAAAATGATGCAGCTGCATTTTAAAATAACAAAACATTTTAAAATTTCTGAACCCCTGACATGTAAGGTGTTAGAAGAAAAAAGAAACCCAACAACAAAACAAAACAAACAAACAAAAACAGCATTATCAATATCCTTTTTCAGATACTACGTCCAAAAGAATCAGGTAATGGACAAAAAGTTTCATGCAAGTGAGAAATGAGGAAAAGAGAAATAAGCTTGAACTCAAGGATCCAAATCAAGTCCTGGTCAATAGTAATGAAAATGTATTACCACTTCAGAGTTGTTTGGCAGATATTGTGAAGCAGAACAGAGGACACAGCTCACCCTTAGCAGGCAGATACCCAGAGAACAAGATCAGCTACATCATCACTGTTATTGAGCAAAAGCCTTAAACAGGCACAGACAGATCTACAAGATTACTCCCAGAAGTAATTTACCTAACATGATATTACAGCAGACTGGTACAAAAGAGTTCACTCTGTACCTGAAACAAGGTCTACATACAAAGAACTTGATATTACTTCAGTGGATGGGAGTTTACAAAAATGGACTGTTTTCCATAGCCACTGTAGCTTTACCTAGTCTGTCAGATTTCCAGAATATTGTGCCAAAATTGATGAATACTTGTTTAAAAAACAAACAAACAAAAAACAAACAAAAAAAAAAACCCACCATGTATCTTCATCAATACAAACCATCTAGAGTTTTGCTTTTATTAAGTCATAGAAGGACATTCTATAACCTGACTGAGCATGAAAACCAGTTTACATCTAAGTTTAATGAAATGTTCAAGTTGCTTTTTAAATGCCCTTCTGTGAAAACTTAAAGACTTCTTTTTCTAAGCACATGATACACTCCTAGAAAAGAAAAAGTTGGGATATCAAACTTTGTGCCAAAATTCCCACAAGCTGTTTCTGAAAATGTATTAAAAATTAAAGTAGTTGATAATTCTCTAAGATGCCCTTGAATCCTAGACACCCTAAGCACAGATCCAGCACAAACAATTCTAGTAACATTTAGAACTAATGATATGAAATGCTACAGTGCTACTACACAAAAAACTAATCATGGATCAGCACACCTTCCGCAGATCATTTCCCACAAGCATTTCTCACCTCCAACTTTCCAGCCTGTAAAGCTGGAATAATGTTTACCTACAGAAGCACTGCGGCTATAGCTATAAGAAATACTGCAGATAGTAAGTCACTTGAAATTTCAGATGGTTAAATGACATTTTACAAAACATTAATGTGTTCTTTAATATATGTTCGTGTTCCATGATCTAAAAGGGCTTTTGCTCTGAAAGCCACCTGAAGAAATTTATAATACTTCTCCAAAACTTCATATAAGCATATATGGAAAACTAAAAAAAAAAAAAAAAAACAACCAGGAATTTGCAAAGCAGTTTATTTTACAATAAGAAAATAACTTCTGGAATTGGAAATATAGTGTCTTCATCCCACAGTCAATCAGGATCCGAAAGTCAACCTGATGATACATATCTTGACATTTTACGCCGAAAAGCAGGCTAAAGGAAAAGATTTGTTTGAAAGCAAGAATTAAGGAGTTTATTTCACAACTTCTTGGGGAAAAAAAATTGTAGCTATACCCTATTAAAAACCAAAAACAACCCATACAAAACAAAACAAAAAAAAATCCCAATTTACCACTTTAACACTGTTTAAGACAAGTATAGAGTTTAGCAGTTAATTTTTTTTCCCCTCAACACCATCATCTTCTTCCTGAATAGAAAGCACTTAACTAACACACTTCAAGAACTGTAATGACCCTTCACAATGCACAACAATTCAAAGGGACTTAACTGAAATGGCTGCTCATTAAGATCAAAGAAAATGCTTCTTAAATTCAGTGCATTACATGGTGTTATGAGAAATCAAGAAGTTTAGATGCATCAATACACAAGACTCTCAAAGTGCAGAGAACTATTAAAACACAAGGCAAAAGGAAGGATCAGGCCAAGCCCTCTGACCTCTCGCTCTGTATCTGTGCATGCTCTTCTCTGACTAAGGCAAAAAGATTCAGACAGCAGTTAGTTCTTGGACTCCTAAATAAGTATATTGTAGCTACTTTTGATTGATACAGGTAACTAAAGAGTCACTTCTTTCTGAAGTCTTAGATGTAAATTAGTATATTAAGACCCCGGACCATGTGTGCATTAAGCTGCAGTTTCCAAGGGTTGAGAACTGTGTGAAATCAAAAAGTTTTCATAACAGATCTTCCTCTTGATGACATGAGATTTCCTCCCAAAGTTCCCCTAGAGCCAACACAAATTTACATCTAGACAGTCCAGGTGCAAAATACAGCTGATGCAAAAAATACCTGACGATTTTTAATTAAAAAGCTTTTACTTCTCTTTTGGGGAAAGTAATTTTTTAAAACTTCTGTGAAACATGAAGAGTTAGTCAGAACAATGTCTTTTTCCATGAAGACGTGATAGAAGCTCTAATCAAACTGTGATTACGGAGGCTACAATGGATTATCAAAGTACTTCTAAAAGAAGAATCCATTGTACGAAGCATTATCAAATGAAGAAACTGGAAGCTCACACGTGTAGGTATGATTATGGAAGGACTGGATTTGATTACTCAAGAGTAATCTCAAGACATGGGAGAAATTAAACCATCATTTCAAAGGCAAGCATTTTTACCCATCTTTCTGCAACCTGGTACTAGCAAATGTTTTTCTATTCTATAAATTCAATCGGCTCAGCTGAGCAGCTACATTAAACACAGAAGTAGAATTGAAATACCTGTGCAGACTCTTAAGGCACATGGCGCCTATTTATCACAAATCTCAATACACCCATAACCACAAGAGCACTGCTAGGTTTTCCCTTGAATAAACTATGATCTGGCAAAAAAGCAAAGATAAAACATCTCAAAGCAACACAAAGTAACATACACTTTTTCTTCTTAAATGCCATCACTCAGGACACAAATACAGCTGGAAATAAGCATATTAACATGCAATATGAATATACATGTTCTGTAACTGAATTTTGACAAATTATTGTATTTTCAGTCTTTACATGCATTTCCAATTGTTTTATTATTATTATACAAATGAGACGTCAGTTATATCTTCTCTAGCTCATAACGGATAATCATCAGGTTAACGAGTTAGTTTCTAACACTATAATTGCTGACTATTTAGATACTACTAAAATTGATCTATGATCCAACATCCATGATGGCCATTAAATCAATTTTAATTGGATTCTACGGTTCACTTTTTATTTTTGGTTTTCAGGGATTTTTATCTATGTGCCATATCACATCTTTAACACTATGAGTCTTAGTCTTATCCAAAAGATGTCATCTGGAAAAAGCAGAAGACATTCAAGTGTTTAAGCAGTAACTTCCAAACACATGCAATACTTTCTCCATCTACTAATTATACCTATATTGAAAAAAAAAAAAAAAATCCCAACCACCACAATGACAGTTTACTTTTTATTCTGAAATTCTTTTAAGCATGCATGGAATTGCTGTTCAAATCAAGTAACTTTGGACTGTATCCTCTGCGAAGTGTGCCACTATTTGTTTATGTTATAGAATTAGATAATTATGCAGTACATCAGCTGCCTTTCCAAACATGGATAAGCCACTTTCTAAGAACATGCTGTGCATTAAGGTTTTTTAAAAGTCTTATTTTTAGCTGTTTAAACTGTAATTCAAGATTAAATAAATTAATTTTGAAATATGATGCATTTTCAGCTTTGATAGCAAACTTTGTATTTTGCCATAAAGAATCCTAATCACTGTGTGTGTAAAAAGAGCTTCAGCCTAAGTACAATATAAATCAAAATAGTTTCAACAAGATTCTCCATAGATACTTCATCTTGAAAATAACTCTTTCAGAAAGCTATGAAAGATAGCCTTTGATTCTCCGTTGCTGATTCAAGGATGTTAATATCACTGTACTTTATTTTTCTCCCATTGCCAGTTAGATACACTGAAATAGAAGTCTTTGAAAACAAAAATAAAAAACCTAGTTGCTTCAGTTTCAATATTCACTAATTCAGCCCTTGATGGCAATTAGCTCCTTCTGCCAAAAGAGCTAACAGTATAGCACAGAACTGTCTCCGTTCTGCAAACCACAGGGAGACCACCAAGCTCATCACTGGATGCAAAAGCCTTTCCTACTCCAGCAAATACACAAAAAGGCAGAGAAACAAACTGAGAAATACTTCAGCTTGTTTGATCATGCAACATATACCTAGAGCAAGCCTCACCAGGAGGCTGGCTGTATTAAACGGCTGACTCAAATGACTGAATGGGCCACTAGAAGTGACAGATCCAAGTCTCGCCATGCTTTTAGCACACCCTAATTGTACAAAGTCCAAATTAATTTTCCTATCTGAAACAGAATCAAGAAATGATCAGGACCCTTCTAGCATGACAGAACAAGGCTTACATCTCCATGCCCTCGCCATTAGTTAAGAACCAAGTGATTTATCTCAATGAAATTGGCTTGGGATTGGTAGCGAGGAAAAAAATACAGTATCAGAGTCCCTGCTCCTCTCCATAAGCAGAGACAAAAATCTTGATCATCCTATTCAAATATTACAGCCTTCTCCTCTAACACCTAGCACTTTCAACCTTGACCCATTCACATCTCCAGAAGACTTCACAGTCCCACTGCCACAATCTTTTAATGAGTTGTAGCTCCAAACACTGGTGACAAAGCCACCTTCAAAGCCCCCCAGTAGCTGCTTTGTGTTTTTTGTTATTACCTTGACATGTCTCTTCACACTCCACCCTTTCGCAGTTACACGCTACTGCTTCTACACCCAACCGAGATCCTGCTTGGAAGCACTCTACTGTCAAGATCTTCCCCACATCTGGCTTATACTTAGTTCCCTCTCTCACACACCTCCAAGGTACCACACTGCCGATACTTTCCCCAGTCTGGTCCCACATCCAGTTCCCTCATGCACCAACTTCATTCCCTGCCAGAGATGGCAATGCTTACCACTGACTTCACCAAACATTTCATGAGTGTTTCCAAGCTGCTGCTGATGCCCCAAACTCAGTAGCCAAATTGGTTCCTGCTGCTTGTAGCCCTCTCACTTCTTAATAGCAACTTCAGTGCTGCTACTCAGCTGAAAAACTTACACATACTTAATTAACTTCTGTTGAATTTTATATATCCATCTGGTGTCTGAAAAGTGAATCCTTCCTTTTTAAACGTAACTTGAAGATTGTTTAGAGATGCATTTTACTATGGGGGTATTTTAAAAATCAGTAGTCAAGACTGCCATTCACAAAGAGGATTTACTCAAAGAAGTTTCTAAACTGATTCATCGCTTTTGCCTAATCCAGTTCCTTACTGAATTAAACTTCATTGACATAAGCCACTTAAATACCCATCTGCCCTAAAGGTTAAGTCAGCTTAGGGAACTAAACCAGCTGACAACTAACCTCCACAAGAAGAGAGAAATAAAATACTGCATAGGAGTTATTTTGCCAATTTGTCTTACTGTAAGGTCAAGTAAACACTGGTACCAGCGCAAAAGAGTGATGAGACCATGCAGCTGGTGGGGAGGACACTGCTACTTTTGGCAGCAACTAACCAGTAGCTCAAGGGTGCTATATTGTGAAACCTTGCTGAGTGTGCAGCCTGCTCTGCCAGAGCAGGCAGAGAGGTAGGAAAAGCACCTAGAGCGTGTTTTCTTTAGTTAGCTTCTTTCAACCAGAAACAAGTTGAAGATTACTTAAAAGCTGCAACACTGGCTGGCTTTCCTGGTGAATGTGAACTGTCACATCTGCAGCAGATAAGATATTCAGGAAGTTTTATTTTTAAGTGTAGGCAGAAAAAGTATTAGTTTTACTTTGTTTCACCAAAAGATCAACTAAATATTTCTGTCTGGCCTCACATACAACTTTACAAAGCTCTACCTTCCAGTAAAAACACAAAATAATAAATGAACATTACATTTAATGGGCACTTTTGTGAAGCTTGTTAACAGGACTTTGCTACAGATAAGTTTCTAATTTTTTTTAATGCCTACAAGTCATTTGTTCTTCTGTTTGCACAGTGCTGTCACTGTATTTACATTCACTAAAACCACTAAGTTGTTATCTCGCAAACTAAACTTATCACTAGAATCCAAGCCTAAATAGGAGTTTTTTCTCCAGATAGTAGAACTTAAAACCCAGCCCTACTCTTGTGACATTTCAAATCTTGCATTCTCACATGTGCAGATTATAGATCCTGAAAAGCAGACACTTCCCACACACACACCCTTTAGAAGACAGATTAATACAAATACCCAGTTTTCTTTTAACAATACTTGGTGCTGCTTAATGACAATAAATACAACCATTATGCCTATACTGACTCAGATGTAAGTTGATTTATACATAAGAAAGAGGAAAGTACCTTCTTCGACAGTTTGAACACTGTGAACATAGATCACAGTTCCTCAGTTTATAAGACCCAACTCATACATGAGGCAGTCAAGAGAACCCTTCAAGCAAAAGCCCTCAGAACATCTGCCACTGCATTGCTGTAATACACTGAAGACACAAGCGCTAATTTAAACCTTTCTAGCATGCACATAAATACAATAAGGCAGATGTCTGCATTTCTTATCTAATTCCTGAAAATACTTCCATTTAGAGGTAAAAACTACATACACAAAAAACTCCTTCACCCTTAACAAAACAGTAAGCAACTTAACAGCAGTTTTTGGTAATGAAGTTACTGTGGCTCAATACCTGTTTTGATCTTTAGCATACATGCATTAGGTCTTGCAGCTGTATGCTACCTAAGCTAGATTTTCAAAGTATATGTTTTTTAACCAGTAAAGATCAATTAAATAAACCATAATTCACTATTATTGTACTATAAGGAAAACCTTTCACCTTTAGAAAGAAAGAGTGGATGTCTCCCACCTCTACCTTCTGAGACGCTGAAAAACAACTAGAAACATTTTTAATCCTCAATGATTAGATATGTAGCACTCATTTTTAACAATGTTTAATAGCAAGAAAACATGAATGATCACTTCATACAGGCATTGCTTTTCCCCAAGCAACATATACCTGATACAGAATTAAAAGCTACTTTTTAAAAAACATTTCAATCAGACAGCTAGAGTCAAGGGGAGGAGGGTGGCAATAATTTAGAATTATTTACCATTCACTTGTAATCAGAATCTATCAATCAAATGAAAGACTAAGCTTGAAAAACATGCCCAATACCAGCTAACATTAATTCTAGGAAGCTTGCACCACATTCATTTTTAATCACAAACATTTTCATGGGATTTGCTCATAATATAAAGCTAAATATCTGCCTGTTTGAAGATACTGGCCAGGATGAAAAAAAAAAAAAAAAAAAACCAAAAAAAAAAAAAAAATACAAACAAACAAAAAAAAAACCAAACAAAACAGGAATGTATCTCCCTCCTGAAATGCAGAGAAGTAGATTTATCATGACATACATACATGTGAAACTTTCAAAACAAATGTCAGCTACAGCATGCCTTTAAAAATATTACTGAATTATTCTGATCAAGAACTAAAGCACAAATATGTGCAGACTGCCCAAGGAGGCCTAGGGCACCACAGCCCTTTCTCAATACCATGTGCTGCAGCAAATATTCCCAGTCACATGCCAGGAAAGCAGTCGCACAGCTGCATAGCTTTCCCATCCACACTGTGTCTTGCAGTCAGGCTTGACATTTGCACTGAAAATTCAAAACATCTGGATTTCAAGTACTACTTTATGTGTAATACTTTTAACATAAAGTTTATCAAGTCCACTGTATTCACTGCTAACTTGAGGTAATCAAATGATGCAACTGCAGTGACCCAGATGCCTCAAGTGATGGTGATAATGTGGATTTTCTTCCTTGCTGCGTTAAGAGAAACAATCAGAGAGAAAGGCCCCCCAATTCCTAATGAAAGAATGGCTGCTCTGCCAATCCCTAGGAGATATATTTAGCCATATATATTATATATAGGTCAAGTAATATATCATGCAATGCAGGCAGTAAAAATAGATGGTCATAGACAATGGGACCTCAAGCAATAGCTGACTTGTATCAGGCAAAAAATTTGAACTACATAATTTGATCTAAAGAACTAAAGGAGTGGAAGAACTACGCTGACATTTAATATCTCTTACTATTAAAAACATATCGTATTTCTGCTTTCAACTTCTGACTATCAGATACTATTACGTATCTAACTAGACAAAAAGCTCTTAAGTCTCTGGTATCATCTCTTTTTATGATCAAACCACTTCCAAAACACCTCTTCAATTGAATAAATTCAGCTCTTTTGCTCTCATGGGAGAGCATATTTTCCAGATCCATACTCATTCAATTTTTTTTTTTCCTTTACATTCATCTCTATCTCTTGCAAGCTTGGCACTGACAGCCTAGAGACCCAATCTATAAAATCATGATCAAATTAGTGCTTCCCTTCAAACATTTTCAAAGCATCACTTCCAAGAATAGATTTGTGACCTATAGGTTACATTTTATGCCTTACATTAACAGTCTGCACAACAGTCAAATAAAGCACACGACGTAAATCTGTCCAGTCATCGTAATGTTTTCAGAGGGAATATTAAAAGAATGATCATCACTTTGTTTTCTTCCCATTCCACAAATAGCATTAGCTCAAAACAAAATTATGAGTTGATTATCAAAATACAGCAAAAAGGAAGTAGATATGAAAAGTCTGAAAACACATACGAACTTGATGCAAACTTTCAAAACTGGCAAGGGTACTAACTACCCTGTTGCCTTCATCTTTTTCATGCTTTGCAATAGAAGTATTTATATTCTAATACCAAATGACACTAATTGCAACTCTCAGTGCAGGGGTCTAAGCCAGGTCCAGAAAAATGCTGCTTGTGAAAAATCTTCTTCTGATTGTCTCTGGGTTGCTGAGTAATGTCAACTGGACAGATATCTCCTTAGTGTATAGGAATGTATTTTCTTGCATGGATAAAGTGATCACTGCGTTTCTAACCATATCATGCACTGGTGTGGCAAAAGATCCTTTGCCTCACTAGAGAGGCACATATTCCAATTTGGGCAAAAAAAATTAGAACTGATTCTTATCACTTTACAGCCCTCTGATCCGGCCTCAGAGCTGCTCCTCTCCAGTTATCAAATAAGGCAAGAAAATATATGAACAGGTTGTTTGAGACTAAAACTAGTAGTTTATCGATGAAGTCTGGAATTTTCTAGCTTTGAATATCAGATGTGAATGTTCTCTCCATTTAAGTTTCTTACTTGCAACCTTCTATTCCTTTATAAAACCAAACTGAGGAAACAGAAATCACATTGTGCAGCATTACACACACTGGCACTTGGGTTTGAACACCTCGCCTTGCCCCTTGCCATAACAGAGGAAACAACAGTAGTAATAGCCTTTGTCCTACCCGACAGAGAGAAGAGGCAAACGGGGTAATAGAGACATTTGCAAACGCAATTAAATGAGAGTAACGGGTCCTGAAATTTTTCAGCAAGAAGCAGACAGCACTTTTGGACCTTTTTGGCCATTACTCCCTTGAGCATTTCTATTCTGCACCCTAATAACATAGATACCTGCCTCATGACTTTCCCAAGCTGACTCTTCGTTTCAAGCCCATTAGCCTTTCCTGCTTATTTTCATTCTCTACAATTCTGATTTTTTTCATCAATCTTAATCAATTTCATCAATTTTTCCATCAGTCCAGAACATCTTACACTTCCTGCCCCCCATCCTTACATTTCACATGTAGTTCTTGTATTTCACCTTCCACTCATCTTCCCTTCTTCACCTAGACTTTGTATGCTGCCCTATATGCGTATTTTCCAAATCTGAAGATTCCTCATCCAAACTCAGTGCTCCTTCTTTTCCCTCAGGGTTCCATGTACAGCCAAGAAAAGAGCTGAAACCCTCACACCCTGAACCCTCACCAGACCAGTTTCTTCCTACCTGTTTTTCCCTGCCCTACTGGTTTTCAGTCCAGTTCCCCTACTTTTTAATTCCCAGGCTTTAGGTATCATCCTCCTTCCCCCTACCCCCAACTCCTGACTGCTTTGCTTTCCATAACCTAACAAAGATTTCCACAAAGCCCTTTACACCCCGTCCAACTCCAAGGCCAACCCTACTTGTTCCCATTCTGCTTGTTCCAACCCACCTCCTCTACAAGGCCACAGTTTTTTCCTGTGCACAAATTAAGTACATTTTAGGTCTTGGAATTAGGATGCTGATGAGGACACAGGACAGAAAACCTCTCAGATTACAATTAATGTACCAGCAGTCCAGTTTGCAGGAAGTTCCTGTAAAAGCAGATGCTAAAATTTAAGTATTTACCTAGCTCATACCAATTTTTTAATATCCTCCCAAATTGGCCCAAATGGATGATTTCTCCAGGCAGAAACACTCCTATACTTTACAAGTTTAAAACCCTCATTTCAAAGCAAGATGATTTAAACTTTCAAACAAGGCAACCCACATTAGGAAGCTGAAGGAAACACTCCCTCTCCCCTAGAGTCGTTCCAAAAAACCAACACTGTATTTTAGCTGAAGTTTCCACATACAACAAATCTAACAAGACTCACCAGTTTAGAAAGCTTTTGCCAAATACCAACAGTTTTGGCTAGGCTCTAATCACTTGAAAACACAGTCTTGTAACAAACAGCCACAGTAACAAAATCCTTGGTGCCACAAGGATCATCAATATCAACCACAAACATCATCAGTCTTTCATAAGACCATTTACAATACTCAGTTATTGACCAGAATCTCAATATAGCAAGTACTCTGCAAACACAAGATAAAGAACTCAGTTTGCTGCCTTAAGATCTTACAATCTATGAAGATAAAAGACAGCTTCTAAGAGATTAAAACATGCAGTGAATGGCTCCATTTTGAGATTTACAGGATCTGCTAGACGATCATTCACAATCTATTCATTACACACAATCCACACAGATCACACAGTATCTTCCCCAACCTGGTTAGGTTACTGATTTGATACCAAAGATGCTTCTCAAATCTGCCAATTTTATCACACATCTGCTATTCTCCCTTTTTTCTTCATTTATTCCACTTTTTTATATCAAAATTCATTAAAGATGTACTTCCAAGTCCTTTAGCCCTGCTCACTCTGTATTATTTTGACTTACCTTCCCTGCCCTCATTACCTTCTCTTTCCCAAACCCCAAAATCCTTTACAGAGCAGATTTCTCCTTTCTCAACTTCTCAAATTAGTATTTCCTTCTCTTCTTGGCTTCAACTGGAAAAACGCTGGTGAGGGAGCAGGAGATTTTTGTTTTGTTTTTTAATCAAATAACTGCTTCAAATTAAATTCACTAACCAACTCTAAAAAAGGCTGAGAATTCCCACGGGGGAATTCCGAAAAGAAAAACAAACTAAGTGCCAGCCACAGGGAAATATGAGCCTGTGAGGATTCCTATGAGACTACTGCCCATAGGAAAGCTTCGAGGTGCTGATTCTCAGAGCCTTGATGAGGTGCAGCATGGCCTAAGGTCCCATAGTTTTGTCCAGTTCCTCCTGGATAGAAACAAGACCACACAAACACACAAATGGGGGGGCTGATCTCTGTCACCCTACACCAAACTCAAAATGCTGAGCTACATATCATACAAATAGATTATTCTGCCCTCCGCTTTTTCAACTTCTTTTTGGGGAAAAAAAAAAAAAAAAATCTTCAGTACCCTTTCCTACTGTTCTGACCTTCCTTTCCCAAACTTCATCAGAACACAACTAACCTGATCCTTTCTTACTTTGCTGCTGCCCATGGAAATGCAAATAGTTGGAATGAAAGCCAAAAAGGCTGGTCACTTTCTACTATGCAGAAAAACACAGGCATTCTTGACCTTTTTCAAGGCCAGGCTGGACAGGGCTTTGAGCAACCTGGTCTAGTGGCATAGCAGGTAGGTTGGGTCCCTTTCAACCCTAACCATTCTATTCTTCTATCTCACTGATGTAACACCACCAGCCTGTTCTCAACCCGAGATTAACTCTGCAATCACATAACTGGCTCCTGCTACTTGAATTCTGCAGAAACTACTGATAGTTCTCATGAAAACACCATTTTCTATCTGCCCCAATGTAAACATCTCAATCTTTGCTCTACAGCCTGTTCTTTCCCAGTGTGAAAAATAAATCTAAATTTAAACATTGGTGTGAAATATTTAAACAAATTTTCAAGCGTTGTGGGGCATTTCAATTATTTCTTCAAAGCATGAAGTCATAATTTTATCAATACTATTGAAGATGAATAGAAACGAGCTTTAAACACTGTAGTAAATGGCTGTCTTTTTCATTATTGTCTGTATGCAAGATATTCCAGAAGACAAAACCACATAACCTCTGAAATTCAATGGAAAGGATGATATGTAGAGAAGCCACAGACAGGTTGTTATATCATCGGTTACCTTTGGAACAGCACATTACAAGTAAACTAACAACATTGCTACGCATTTTAATGTGGAAAAATGTGCTATCTAAAACACATAACAAATATTTAATGCATCAGCAAAAGAATATGTGCATGCATAAGTACGTCTAAATAATGAGACAAAGAATCTTGATCTGGTAGGTAAATATTTAGACCATTTAAACAGTTATATATCATTGTGCAAGACGACAGAAATCTCTCAAATTACTAGTCTTTAACCCAGACTGTGCTTAAATGCTTCTGTGGCCTTCTTAACATTCCAGGCATACTTCTGGCAAGGTAGCTCTGGCTGAGGTTCAAACTGTCCTTGTCCAACTTTCACTTACTATAAAAACATTGTTTAATATAGAAAAGCATATACAGAGACATATGTTTCTTATTTCACAGACACCTAGAATACTGACACTTGTGTTCACTAACCCCGCGTGGCAATTTTTATGCGAACGCTTCCAAGCGAGGTTGTATTTACCGGGCAGCAGTCGCTACAGATAGCCCATGCTTCCACCCGTTTTAAGCTAGGATGCTTGAATATTGATTATAACTCAATTCTACTGAAAAACACGAACCTGCCCAAATTTATTCACACTAATTAAAATGAAAAGGCCTAACTCAAGCTCACCACACACCGCCAGGCCTGAGAGATGTGAAAATGCTATCCCAAAAGAGCGCAGCAGACGGCTAATTTGCAACAGACCACGTATTTGTCAAATTAACTGCAGGAATTTACCGGCTTGCTTACCTCCACGCAGCGTTATCTTTTATGAGGAGGTAATCTTCCAAATTACTTCAGCATGCCTCCAGCCTGCTGCTGCCAATTAGTTCAGCACGGCTAATAAATCAGGATGGCCGAGACACTGGATTACAGTGGAGCTAGTCCAATATTTGAGGACTATAAACAGAAGCAGTATGGTACAGCCTCCCCGTCTCCCCCCATAAAGAGACAGAGCTTGGTCTGAGCACCCACCATCGGCAAAAAGCGCCGTAATTCCCTTATTTTCTTGCTGTGATTTAGCATTAACGCTACAGGCAAACCCGCCCGCCCCTGGGGCAGGGGTTCTGCACCTCAGGTCTCCACACGCACGGACCGAGGAGGGTCGATGTGACAGGGTCCCGTACCTCCCCCTCCCCGCCATCCCGGCCCAGCTTCCCGCTCCGGACGGGGGGAGGTGAGGCGGAGCGCCCCGCCGTCAGCGGCATCGGCGGCCTCGCCGCCCACACCCTCCCTTGCGGCCACGGACGGGGGAAGGAAAATGTCGCCGACGGGCCCGGCCCCGCCGCACAAGGGGAGAGGGAGCGCAGAGAAAGGGACGGAGAGGCCTCGGAAAGGCCTCTCCTCACGCCTTCTCCGGCAGCGGGGCTGGCGCCCGGCGGCATGAACCGGGCTCGGGCCCTCCTTCCCCCGCGATCTCCCTCGTTCACCGGCGGCTTCCGCCCCTTACCTGTCGCGGGGGTCGATCCACGAAGTCTGCCGGGTGTTATGGTCAATGTAAAAGACTCGCCCGTCGAAGTCCCTCGCCTCTTCCCAGCCGGCGGGCAGCGGTAGCTCCGAGCTTTCCCGGCCCCGCTGCCCGCCCGCCGGCGGCCCGCCGCCCTGTCCCGCCGCCACTTGCTGCTGCTGCTGCTGCCGCCGCCGCCGCCCGCCGCTCAACCACGGCATGGCCGCTCCACCGCCGGGCCGCCACCGCCGCCGCCCAGCTCCGGCCGAAACCCGTTCTCCGCCCGCCGCCGCCGGGGCAGCTCCCGTCCCGCCCGGGCCGCGGCCGCCCGCCGCCTCCTCCTCCTCTTCCTCCTCCAGCACTAACAGACAGCCCCGCAGGGAGCGGGACTCGGGGGGCTCCGGCTGCTCCGCACCGGGCTCATCCTCCCTCGCTTCAGCCCCGCTCCACGCCGGGACCAGCCCCGCCGCGCTTCCTAACCCCGCCCGGGACCTGCCCCGCGCTGCCGCAGCTCCCAGCCCACAAGCTCGGCCCGCCGGCCCGAGAGCCCCCGCCCCGCCGTCGCCTCCCCCCTCTCCCACCCGGCGCCGGCCACGGCTGTCTTCCCTCCCTCCCTTCGCCAGGGCCCGGCCCCCGCCTCCGCCCCGCCCGGCTGTTCCCACGCCGCGGAGGGCCTGGCTTTGCCGGGCAGAGGAAAGGGGCTGGGGAGGGAGGACCCTCCCGGCTTGGCTTGGCCTGGCCCGCGGGGCAGGAGGGAAGCGGCGGGGCCCGGTGAGGCGGCCGCGCCCCGCGCCGCGGAAGCCGGGCCCAGACCCAGACACGTCAGCTATGGAGAGAAGGCGGCAGTCCTCCGCCCTGGGCCCGGGCCGGGGAAAGGAGGCTGAGGCCCCGCCGGGGTCCGTCCTGTCCCACCCGGAGGCCTGTGCTGTGCCACGGCCCGCTGGGGACTGGAAAAGGGAGCCATGCCCGGCCCTCGCTGGGTCAGGCATCCTGCAGTGCCCACCCGAAAAGCCTGGGGAGTGCTGAGCAGTCTGGACGTGTACAGGGACGTGGGGAGGGGACAGGGGTATGCTGGAGAGCCATTAATGATGATGGAGGAGAAGTGTTGGATACCACATGAGTCACAGAAATCATGGTGTATCGATGCTTGGGTAATGGATGCTGGAAAATCACACACCCGACTCACTGGACATCTCAACCTTATCCTGTAGAGCAGAATGAAGCTGTGTCTGGTTTGACCTGAGCCTGCTGGAGACCCTAAAGCAGAGTTGCAACTACCATCTACAATTAAATTCCCCAAAACTTCATTAGAACAGCACTAAAGTGGGCCTGTGGTACTCTGTGCTTTTCCAGGACACTGCCTTCGGCTAAACCGCCTTAAAATCAGGAAATAAAGAGTTAAGGTAATGCTGGCTAAACCTCTGAAGACTAGGAAAGGAGTTAACAATATATTCTCAACCTTAACTCAGCCCCCTGAAATTGGCAATACCCTGCCAGGTATTATACTGCAATTTCAGTTATGTTCCACTTCCATTCAACATTTTAAATTACAGCTTTATGAAAAATAATTGCTGCAGTGTGGTTATAAATGCAGGAAATTAGAGGACTTCTGCTCCTGGCTTCTTAGGCCTTTCTCTCTCTTCCTCTCTCTTCCTTCCACCCGTAAACCACTAGTTATCAAAGAACAGAGCAGTGCATGGGAGAGGCAGTATACGTAATAGGACAGATCAGGTGCTTTACCTATGTTTCGTAGGTTATTTCAATAATAGTAGACTGGAGTCTTATTACCAACTCTATAGTGAGTAATGAGGTGTGATATGAGAGTAGTATGTGGGTTTAGTGATGAAAAAGGAGCACAGTGTATGAAACTGAGGGCAATGGTGAAGTAGATTAGGAGTACAGTAAAGGTTTAAAATTTATCAAACGTGAGGTTTTAGATCTGATCTTCAAAATTATGACAGCTTATGTTTAGATCAGCTCATCTCAACAGAGAGTTTGCTTCAGCACACCCTAGGCTGTTTCATGGGTGCCCAAGACTTCAGTGGCATGTCCAGGAGCAAGGTGCTGCTTGTGTGTTATGGATGGTTTTGAGGCATATTTCAAAGGAGGCAGAGTTAAGGCACCATACAAACTCTCTGGTTTTCAATGGTTGCAGTTCCTATTATTTTATGTCTCCCAGGTTTTCAGAGGTTTTATTTAGCAGAGGCAGGCATCCTCAGATGGCCCAGGTCTATATTAACAACATCTCAGGACATTGGATTTTCTTGTTAAAATGAAACAAAACAACAACAACAAAAAACATTACTTCTAATGTCCTTGCAGCAGTTACCTTAGCACAAGGTCGGCCCAGCACAGCACCATGCCAAGACACTGGACTAGCTCATAATACTTGGATGTAGTAGAGCCAAGTTGCTTTAATAATCCCCCCCAAACTAATTAGCCCTGCTGAGGATACGTGCAGCACTGCTGTCTAACATGGGCTGGTTTTTCCTCATCAGTCCCCAGAGTCCCAAGAGAGGGTCAAGCTTCAGTGACGAACCTGTAGATGGAGGCTGCAGAAACTGTAGGACTCACCATGGAGGCAGCAAAAAGATTTCAAATGGGGATGGAGAGCTCAACACAGCAGTGGGCAAGAGGGGTAATGGTGGGATTGAGTGTGGAACATTTTGTTCAGCTCATAGCCCTTCAAATAAATTCTTGTCCTAACTTTGGCAAATTGCCCCAGGTTAGAGCCAGAAAAGGACTTGGCTGGGCTGTGGTTTCTCAGGCAGAATTATAATGCACATGTTCCATATAAAATACGAGCTATATGTCCAGTGTGGCCTGGATCTCCTGGATTCACTATAAATGCAGTTGAGGATGCATATGCTACTATGTAAAAGATAGGTTGAAGATTTTCAAGTTCCTGCTTCTGCAGTGGACAGGTTACATCTCCCTGAATCTTGAACAAACATGAAAAAAAAACCCAAACAAAAACTCCCTAGATTTTGCCTGGGCAGAGTTTGCAGGCTAAACATGAGAAAACATCCTAAAACCCTCACTTTTAAAATTGTCCTAAACTTCAGATTTAACTTTTAGTCTGTCTGTATCTAGAAAAATTACTTTCTTCAGTTAGGAGTTTAAAACACTGGTGAATAAAGGTGTTGAAAACCTTGATTCCAAAAGTCCAGCCAAATGTGCACAGAGCTGCCTATAGTAACCACTAGGGAATGGTAGGGCTAGCATTTCACGAGAATAGAAACTCCACCTGCAGCTCATGCCAAGATGCCAGGCAGGAACTCTCAATTATTTTTCAGGCCAGAATGGTACCCTTCTTCGGATGTTACCTCATCCCTCTGCCTGTTCCTTAGGAGGAAATGAACAAAGCGTTTAGCAGCCAAGGATTATTTCTGAGTAACATGAAAAGGCAAGAAGAGAAGAACATGAAAAAGTCACTGTAGTTTTCATGCCAGAGCACTAATTTACAAAGCATTTTGTGCCATCCTTTACCCTACTGTGAAACCCTCTAAAATCTGTGTTGCTGCTCCCTCCCTTTTATTTTCCTGCCTCTTCAATGTCTGTCATGCTTCAAGAAGGTAAAGAGTGAGATGGAGAACCTGGTACAACACAGCGTATCTCCATTTTGGGTTGCAGAAAGAAACCCCTCTGCCAAACAAAGACAACCTGCATGGAATGGAATACATAATAACATGGAAGACTTCAATTTAGAAGAGATAGAAGTCTGCCTTAGGAAATTCAATGCTTGTAGTGCACATTTTAATCAATCTGCACAAATGCCAATATATTTCATATAAAGGTATATCAATATAAATTTAGTCCCTTGTTTCACTTATATCTTCTCCATATATACATGATACACATGTATTTCACACACCTTCATTTCACACCTGGTTTCTTTTCCTTCCATTTTTTTCCACCCACAAACATTGCTCACACATTCTTCAGGCGCACCTCTTTCCATTAACTCAAAATTACATAAGCAGTTTTTCTTCATGTACCCTCCCTTGCCATCTTCAGTTTTTATAATCATATTCAACCTACGCATATCTCTTATATATGCTTTTATACCCAGGTGCATAATTCAATAGAAAATGTAGGTAACATTTCCCACTATAGGCTGTAGGTAACAAGTTCCAACTTTCCTACTGTCCACAGGAAAAGCCTGTGTATTAATTCTTAATTCTGCATAAAAGTCCAAACCTCATTTTGGCACTCCACTTTTTTCAGACAATTGCTGGAAAATGCCAGTCAGTTATCTCATTGTGTATAGTAAGAGCTCCATGCTTATCTTCTAGTTGTGAGCACTTACTTGCAATTTATTTGCCATTTCCCAGATCCTCCAACATGTGTGGGACATTTATACTCTCTTCACACCTAACTAAAAATTGACACTTCTCTGTGATCATAGATGTCTTCTGGAATGGCAGTGCAAAGACTTCTTCATCACACTGTCCTGATGGCCAGCTACCACATTCATCCTGCGAGCTGGGGCTTGCTATTTTTCCCGTATCCAACAGAACAAAATTGTAAGAAACTAGGACACATTTTCTCATTAGCTCTGTTCCTTCAGGTCTCTTCTGTTCACCACACATCCACATCTGTGCAAAAATATAAATATAAACAGAAAAATAAATTAGAGTGAGAGAGGGGGCGTAGAGATATGTACACACATATACATACACACAGAAAGATCTCTGGTAAGGCCCATTTCTCCAAACCAAATAAATCTGCACACTGCATCTGACAACCTATTAGCTAGCTGAATTGCTTTACTGCTGAGAAATCTGTCACAGGGGAAGGTTTTCCTTGGGTTGCCACAGAGACTTAAGCATCTTCCAGCATGGTGGGAACTGTGCTGGCCACCCCAATTTTGCAGCTGCAAGCTGAAGCTCTTTCAGAGTGTTACTGGACAAAGGAGAGATCTGACACTTGGTTTTAAGTATGTGGAACAAGGTGGGACAGTGTCCCTTCCATAAGGGCAGCAACTGAGATGGTATGAAAGGGGAACTGGGCAGGAACCAGTCCCCATTGATTACATAGGGGTTCAGGGATGGCGTAATAGATGACACAGAGAGATATGGTACGCAGTAGGAAAGGTGATCAACAGTCAACCACTTCAGAAGAACAGAAGAGTAGCAAACCCTCAACCCTTGCTTACTGTCAGCAGCCAAGAGTAGGGCTCCAGCTCTGCTGATGATCATTCTCTGGCTCAGCTATAGGTGTGAAGGGTGCCAGGAAGCAAAGTGGAAATGTGAGTTGTGTCTGTGTACATATGAAGGAAGAAGTCTTTCCCTCTATGCACTGAGAAGGTCTGGTAAGATACTCTTCTTGAGGCAGGGTACTTCTGTTTAGAAAATAAACTGGAAATCCCAAATCAGGCAGGAGGCATTTATATAGGAGATGTATTTATTCTGCAGCAACAAGTCTATCTGAGAAAAGAAGTAATCCTACACGTCTTTTGTAATCATTGTTTTTTCCCCTGCTTCTTTTCTTCATAGTAATTCCAATTAAATAGATCATGGAAGGTCTGTAGTTACGGTCTTTGGGTCAGTAGTCCACATCCAGCCAAGGAAATAAGTAATAACAAGCTATTGTTTGGTGCTTCACTTCCTGGTAGGAAAATACATCAGGAGTTTCATTGTCATAGTGCATAGTATGCATTGATGACACGTGAGGTAGATGAGAGTACATCTGAGCACATGAAGAGAATGGTCCCTTACTGTATTTTTAGTTCAAGTGTTAAGGCTGTGGTTAGCCTTTGAATGAATGGGATTTAAGTGCTTTTAGATACTCACTGCAATGAAACATATACACAACTATTTGGTTTCATATCATTATGCCCATAAAATACTGAAATATGTATATAATGTACTTTTATAATGCATATTCGATATTTCATGGCATGCCAAAATTCTTGATTTATGACACTGATATAATGCACAGTATGTAGGTGGAATTACTGAACAGAAAATTTTAAATAAACCCAATTACGTAGAGACAGTAAGGTATGTGACTGCTCTAAGCTTCACAGCTTAATAAGACTATATTAGCTACAAACAGTACTGTTACAAAATAAACAGAATTTAGACATTAAATAACTGTAGCAATAGATTTAAATATAGATCAACTTCCCTAAGTGTACAGGCTTTCCTACTCCAGTTTGCATGTCCTTTTCTAATCTTCCATTTCATGACACCTACTCATTTGTCTGTAAAAGGCCTGGGATGAAGGCAATGTGAATTTCTCTTTATCATTCCTAATACAACATTTCACTCAACTTACTTACCGACTGTCAGTAGTATTTGCTTCAAACAGTGTAAGTGCGTGTATTCAGGAAATCCTGCTGACTGTGTCCCCTTGGACAAATCCCATTCTTCACCCTACCCCAGATGCCAACCATTTAATGCCCAGACTCAGCATTTTATCTATCAAATCACTTAGGATGTTTATAATTGCAAAAAGGATTTTTGGGTTTTTTTGTGGGTTGTTTTTTTTTTTTCTCATAGAGACACAAAAAATCTTTTCATGTGCCTTCCCGTGGTACGTTCTGTCCCAGTCAACTTTCAGGTCTGAAGCTCATCACCATTTCTGTGCCTCATCTGCACAACATTTAAAATTTTAGATGTTTTAGTTCTCTGTAGGGTCCTAATGAGTCTTCAAGCTAGTTCAGTCAATAGAAAACTCCTGCTCTAACATCCCACTGCAGGGCTTGAGAGGGCAGGGGGTAGTTACTCCACAGCCTGCCCTCTCTCATCTGTGTCTTCACTGTGAATACTCACCCACTTATTCTATTTGCAAACTTAAGCCTATTTCACTTAAGTGCTTTCCCAGACAACTATAAATAGGCTCTTGGAAGTGGTAATTAAGTCAGGACCACATTCACTCACAGGAATTTAGCAGCTTCTCCTGGCAGAAAACAATTGTTTTTTTCCTCTTCAATCCAGGTCTTTGCAATTGGCCACAGAGGACCTGGAGTTCAAACCATTTGCAGTATGATTGCATACTGGCACGTTATTAGTCCTTTTGCCTCATTATTCATGCTGCTATTAATTTTTATTAAAAAAAAAAAAATGTTGAGAAACAGATCCAGTCTGAGCTCAGACTTGTCATGTGCCCAAAATTAAACAGGATGGTGGAAGAGAAGGTGGAGCTGACCTAGAGGACCAGAAGGCTGGAGGACAAGAACCTAGGCAGAACCTGTGGAGATGTGAGCAGAGACAATTGTGAACTCTGCCGTACAAGAATATATTTCAACTGTCTGAGATTATGATTTAAGGCTTATTGTACTATATTTACCCCATATTATATTAATTTCAGTGACTGCAACAACGATTTTTTGTTGTGTCATTGTAACAAGCTGCTGTAAGGCAACTTCTCTAAAAAAAAATAATAAATTGAAGTTTTCTTGATTTTTTTTCTCAAATATTAAACTTAGAGGAAAAAAGTTACATCCTGGAATTTTGTTTCCCTTTATACTTAAATTAAGGGAGATCTGTTTGTCCTATTAGGTTTTACAAAGCTAGCATGCCTTTATGCACCCGGTGACCACAGCCCACACCATTTCAGCCCCAGAAGAACCTGGTTTTTTCCCCTGGCCTTAGAGGCAGCACTGTGCTGTGCCACCCCATCCCCACAGCATGGAGACCTCCTCCCTGCTATGCTCTCCTTGGGCAGGGCCCTTAGGGAAGGCCTGAAGACTGGTATGTGTCTTGTGTCAATTTGAAACACGGTAAGTATATTCACTCTCCTGCATAAAGCTTTTAAAAACAGAAATAGAGAACTTTCTAGATATATTACCATATATAGGCTTTCTGCAGGATTCCCCAGCACATTTGTGCAGTGACTCCCAATTATTTCAACAACACTGTAGTGCTTGTTCTCACATTGACATCACCAGAGAGATATTTATTCCAACACAAGATATTTGCTGTGCAGAATATGCCCAATTTTGTTTTACAAAAGCACATTATTACCGTTCATTTTTCATTTTCATCCAAAGATGTATTGTCTGTGGTACTGCATACTCTTAGGGAAAGAAACACCACAAAACAAACCTCCACAACCCCCTCTTTTTTTTTTTCCCATCTAAAGAAACATGCTAGTTCACACCTGTTCCACCAAGTATACATTTCAGTTCAGTAAAACAAGAATAACATTGGCAATGTATGTTGTGATTGGGATACTGGAAACATGCTATAAAACCTCTGTAACATTAGAATGTTCAGCTGAATATCAAGTCCAACCAAAGTCAGCCCAGCACTGTTTTTCTAATGGTGGCCGCTACCAGTTGCCCAGAGGACTGTAAGGACAGAACAGACATATCACATAGTGACAGTCTTCCCATCTCCAGCTAATTACAGCTTTGGATATTTTGGCCCAGAGCTGTTATACTTGTATTCAACAGCTCCTGAGGGATATTCTTTATGGAATTAATCCATTTGACTTAGCATCCGCAATATATATGGCAAAGGTCTCTATCTATACACTCTGAGAAGTATTACTTTTTGTTTTGAACCTTCGTGTTATTACCAGTTGATGCCTCCTTTCTGTTGTGCTAAAAGCAGCTGATTATTCTCTGTCTCCTCCACTCTCCATCCTGGCCATGATGTATTTTTTGTGATATTCCCAGCTTTATAGAGGAAGAAATCTCCTCTTTATTTCACTCAACTTGGGCTGAAGTGGGCTTTGCCCTCATTCACGATGCTGACCAATAAATTAGAAAACAGGGTTGGATAATATTCCCCATTACTCTGTCCTTTCTGAAATAAAGGCACAAATAAAATTCAATGGTTGATTTTGGCCTTTGGTGCACTGGATGTGCATGGAAGTGCTGAATCTCAAAATCCCCAAAGGCAATACCAGTTCAGAAAAACAGAATTCCTTACAGAATTCTCCAGTACACACAGACCAGAAAAAACACAGCCATAGTACTATTACAGTAATGCTATAGGGGTATTACATGCATAACCAGAATAGTTCCTCTTATAGAGCAGTCATGGATATTTGCTCAGGGATTTTTTCTTTTTTGTTGCGTTTTGGTTTTTTGTTTTCTTTTTAATTTATTCTGGATAGCACTGCCAACCCAGCTGGATGGATATTGAGTTTTGGAGCCAGAAACACCCTCAGAAATCAAGTCAATATTTTAGTGGTGTAATGGATCATTGCTATATGATGGATATATGCAAAGAATTTCTGATTTCTTTAACTTCTAATGTCCAAAACAGCAAAATAAATATACACAAAAATAGTTTGATGATTGCTGTTTGTAATTTCTCTCCCCTGTCATCCCTTTGTGAACACTGTCTTGCCAAAACTACTTAGACAAATTACCTAGGCATAAGACTTCTATGTACTCTGAGAGCTTTTAAAGTTCAGATATACTCAAGTTCTTGTTAAGTTTACATTAACATTTACATTTAAACTGACCCCCAGAGATTATTTTTTAAACATAGCTGGATTAATGTTCTCAGTGGATCACATAATGTTAAGGAAAGTTTAAATGATCATTTTGGCTGCTTAGAATTTTTTTCCAGTGTTATAATTGGCTTTAAAAATTTAATTCTCAGGTCTCTCATCCCTTTAAAATCAAGGCTGTTTTCCTTTATTTTACCATTACTATAGAAAAATCTGCAAGTTTCTGTAATGCCTAGTATTGTAAAAACTATATTGCTATAATTGGTATAGCAATAATACAACCTAAAGAAAAGCATCTGCTGAGCTCACTATACTGAATTAAGATTAGTATCCAGCAGTCAGCTTCTGTCACTAAAGAGAGGACTCTGGCACAAAGTTAAAAATATAGGGTTTTATTCATTACTTGATCTAATGCCTCACCAGGAACAGAAAAATCTTTATGTGAAGGTCAGGATCCCCAGAACGGCTTGATCCTGGGTTGACGTGCTGAGATACTCCTTGTGTCATGCCAGTGTAATGCTGAAGATTTGGTCTGGCTGCAAGCAGAGCAAGTTTCTCTTCCATGTCCCTCTAGAAAAGTGAATATATTTTCCTCTCTACTGACTGTACCAGCAATGTAGGCATCTTGCTTTGGAAGCTCTGGATTTTTATATCCAAGTTACACACTTTGAATTGCCTGAAGCAATTCAAGGATAATGAAGATACTACCCTTTAGTAGTATCTGTTACAAACGGCTCCCCATCATCACAAAGAATGAAGAATTTTGTGGCAAAGGCAGTGCTGCAACCCAGTTCTCTGGGGGAGGAGGCAGCTAATTTAATCACTAGACTTTCTCTTTGCACAGTTTCTTGCCTCACTAAACAATTCCAGTTTTGGGGACACAAAAAGTAAAAAATACAAAGTTCTGTCAAAACCAAAGCTGAAAGGTTTAAAGTGATACTGAGTATGCAGCGAAGAGACCTTCCTGGATGACCAGCATCCCACTGATGAGGGCCACTGACATTAGACTCTGCAGGTCCAAAGGCCACATATGTTTTCTTCACAAGCTCTGACACTGGGATTGCCAGAGTGAAATTTCCATGGAGGAAAGTTGAGGCACTGCTGCTTTCTCCTTTTATCAGTTGCCAGTATTCTGCAGACATCCAGCTGAAAGACAGAAAGGGGGCTGCCATGCCCAGCTTCCAGCCTTCGCTGTCCTAAAAAGGTGAGCTGCCTGCTAAATTATTCCTTGGTTTGTAGGTCTCAGACATCACTTGTGCCAATCACTGACATGACTGAGAGAAAACAAATCTGCAAGCCGTTATGTGTGTCATGGAGCTGAATCAAAACAAAAACCAAACCAAGCAAAAAAAAAAAAAAAAAAAAAGAAAAGAAATTCCCAAACCACAAAGCATGTGCCATTTGCTTTAAATCTGGTGAGACATAATTTTAATCTATGAATTGAAGATTATGGATTATACTGATTTAATTTTATTATCAGAACTGATAGCACTATAGGGAGGTCACACAAAAGGAAAAAATACTTAAAGAAAAAAAGAAAGTAAAAAAGAAAGCATTAATTTACCATGCTATTCAGAGTGTGATAACTGTGTACATGAAAGCTACGGTAGGCCATTAGATCTTCCTGTTGTCATCCAGCTGGCATAGGTTATTAGTATAAGATTTGCTATAACCACTAGCTCTGCTGAAGTTTTGGTCAGCATATTTAGGATGTTCTATATTCTGCTGTGAAAATAAAGTCTAGAAAATGAGCCATGACCATTTCAGGTGGGTTCTCTTTTCTGTTGAGAGATTCCTGACTGTGGTTTCTTTCTTTGCTCTGGCTGTCAACATTCTGATGAAGATTTAGGACGGCACTGTACAAAATATGCCCACTGAAGCATATGTCAATGGTATGCTTTAAGGCTGAAATAGTAGAATTTTTCTTTGGCTGGAAAAACTTACAAATGACATTTTCCCTTCCACAAAGGTGATTCCAATGCAGTCTTTTTATTTTTTTTTTTTTCTATGAGACAGATTGTATATGAACTAGGTTAATAGCAGCTAATTTTCCTAATAAAATTTCCCTTTGGGAGTATCATTTTACTAGAAGTAAAATGACATATAATCCTCCCCGTCCCCCAATACCACCATTACTTATTACTACTCTATTACTAGATCCTGTAACTTGATTAACAAAAGATACAACTGCATATTTGGTAGTAACTCTCTTGATATGAAGGCAAAAAGCCACAAGATTAGAATTGTATTTTCTCAAAAGCACTTTCTAACAATAGACAGAATTCACACCAAAGAACATCTTGCTAAGAATAGATGGAATTATTGTGCAAAAATGCTTCATGCACAATGGAAAAAATTCCAATAATTTTGGCTGGGAGACTATGACAATTTGTGACAAAAAGAAAACGATGCTGTCACAAGTGCAGAAAAATGGTTTAGCTCTGCTAGAGCACTGCCTGATTGCTCACCCCAGATGAGTGTTTCACACACTTTTGGAAGAACTTTATCTTTTTAAAAATTTGCCACTTTTATGTAGTTGTCTATCTCCTACTTTAAAAATGCAGTTGTGACTATCATACAAGAATGAAAACTGGTATTACTTTTTGTTTGGATCGTGGTTTTCTGAATGTGTATCATATCAGTGTAACAAGAGGAGGAATGCTTCAGTAGTATCTTCAAAGCTACCCCACTCATCCTCTAAACACAATTTGGTTATATCTGCACAGTCTGACTACAGTTAGACTGCACTAATACTGTATCACACTTGCCTTATAAATGTCTTTCTTGACTTTTCAAGCTCCTTCTTCAACAGAACAGGATAATACCATTCTTAAATGCTAGTCTGTAATTAGCATAATTAGCAACAGCAGTTTCTTCATTCTCATTTTTAGCATCCCCCTGTCTCTTGGAGAAAATGAGTCCAGTGTCTTTAGTTTAGAGCTATGCTGTGTTTTTCAACGGCAACATAAATCATGTCATCCATTGCAATTACCATGAGAATGAACAATCAGGTGTTAGGGTATAGTCAACATACGTGCAACGTGCATGTTTCACATTATATGAACATGTGACTTGAGCAAATCACTCCTTGACACAGCTGTTATAACCTAACCAAAGCAAACAGGCTCACCTCCAGCTCTAGTGATGCAACACTGAATGAAGCACCCACACAGTGCAGAAAGGCGATGCTCCGTGCTGCTGAAAGCCCCCCTTCCCTTTGTCTTGTGTCCCACAAGTAAGGTAGGGAGCTGAAAGCCAGGCAGCTGTGCTGCAGTTGTGAGAGCAAGACGGTGAATCTCATTCTCAGTGGGTACCTGGTGGGTCTGTGCATTGAAAGCAGGGAGGCCTGACTTTCATTTAGGATGTCTTTGCTTTGCCAAAGCAACTAAATGTAAATGTCCCTGTGTACCCCATTTAAAGAAATATGAAGTCTAGTGTAGAAGAATTGATACTTTTCATTAATACATCCTTATTTAGATGTATTTTATTTAAATGCTTTCTTAATTTAATTTTGGACTTGTCTACCCATAATTTGAAATGATCTAATGAAATCTGTTCCTGGCAGTTCAAACTAAATGTGCAGGTTTGGGTGTAGCAGAGCCACAGTATGAGAAGTCCTGCTATGTTATACAGCTTGATAGGAAAGTTAAGTTTAAAGCTCTTTCAGAGGGCACACCTTCAGGAGACAGCTTAATTCCCTTTTTCCACAAGTCACTGTGGCTTTTTCCATGCAAATTTCTTGGTCTTCAATATCTTCTCTCATCTTGAGTGAAAAGCACTGCTGCGTTTCAGAATCTTTTCAGAATTATGTTTGGAAGCTGCATTTCTCTCTGATAGCAGCTTCAACCTTTACCTCCCATATTAGCCACAAAATTCAGAGCTGCCTCTTTAAAAAGAAAAAAACCCAAACAAGTTAGCTAGCATAGCTTGCACTGATTTTTATGTTCTTTCACATTTTCCTGCCACACTTCCTTTATTTTTGCCTGTCATTAGGTTAATTGTAATTTCATCTGGCTTAGGCATCTGTCATTTTGTTTATCTTTTCTGTACCATGCATACCAATGGCACTGCATAAGTAACAGTACAAGTGTGTTTATGTTAATAACAACAAGCATACAAGGAATTGTTCTATGTCAGGTGCTACCTTACAGCATCCCATTAAAAGAACAGATTACCACTGAACACTGACCACCTGTTTTTTACATTCTTTACTAAATGACTAATGTTTATATACAGAGAGAAGGTCACCTCAATTGCAAGCTGTAGCAGCTGGCAATCACATTGCCAAATCCTTGAAAATGTTAGCCAGTTAGCAAAAACAAGTTTTCTTTTTGTGACTTCCAGCTGTCAGCTTTATTTGTTCTCAGTTAACTCAAATATTACCTACACATTCAGGATCGCAGGCAAAAGAGCTTCCTACAACCAGCTGCTTAGCACCGAGTGTGCCCCATTATCAATAGCTAAGGTGGTGCAATCGCAGTATTTACCTCAACAGAAGACTTCAAAGATTATAGAAGAAAGAGGAGTAGATGCTGTATGTGAGCAACATGAAACCGTACAGGGTCCCTAGAGGAGCAGCAAACCCGATTTCCTGCCTGGCTCCGATGGAGGGCAGGCGGAAAGGAGGAGGAAAGGAGATACTTCCATTGTTTACAACAGAATAGAAATTCCAGCTCGCAGAGAGGGAGAAGCAGAGGCCTGAAAAGACTTAACAACATTCCTCCTGCCTCAAGTGTTCACCTCCAACTGGTCTTTGAGAAACATTTCCATAAATACCTTCAATGAGGAGAAGGTGAAAAGTATTCCTAATCTTCCCACAAAACACGCACAGAACACATGAGCATCTGAACAACACACGTTTCTAGAGGGAAGAATATTTCATTGACATGAAAATCAAAGCAGCACACTACATTACATTCAACAGACACATCCAGTTTGGAGGGAAACAGATTTTCCATATTCCTATCCAAGCAATGCCATAGGCAGAGATTGAGGTATGATTCAAAAATCACAGCCTCCAGTTTGCCTACTCCTGGTACCGCAGGTTAAAAGCCACCACAGTAACCAAAAGACGAACCAGCAGTCTTTTCAGAGGAAGTTGCTTGTATTACAAGGAAACATGCAGAAATCTATCAAAGCTAAATAGCCAAACAGATTGTTATGGTAGCACCAAAGTAAAAAGCAATGCATTAATTATAATTATTATATATATTCCAATTAAAAGTAAACCAATGTAATTAATGATTTTTATTTTGAGGTTTTATTTGCTTGTTGTAAGAAACTACAATCTTTCAAATGTGTTTGCAATATTGGTCACAGTCCTATGCATTGTTCAATAGGAGCTTTACTTGTTCTAATCCATAAAGCTGCTCACTCATAGGGCATATGCATTTTGGTGACCATTCCGTATTTGAAGATTATGAGAAAAGAATGTAAGTTCTACATATCTCATGGTTCTGTCTGTTGTTTTAATGCAGTATTTCATATTAAATGTTTTGTCATCTTTCATATCACTGCATTTACTGAAAGCTGCCTATATATACCTAAAATCTTTTCCAAGAATTAATACTGCTTTATGCTGCTTCTTTCCATCTCAATTTGTTTTGTAATCCAGACCAAACCTGAAAATTTTCAGCCAGGAAAAAGCTTATGCTACTAGACACGGCATGACACATGACTGTGTACATGCAAACACTCCCTCTTGCTGCACAATATTGCAATTTCTTCCCAGCTTTATAGATCTTTATTAGAAAGTCAATTTATGGATAATGCTTATCCAAACGAGAGCTGTCATGACAGCATCTGAGTCAAATTAGTGTAGCAACATTAATTTTTGGTGCAGTAGAAGTCTTGCATAGCTAGTTTTTGCCTTCTATCTTGTATTACCCATCAATGTGACCTGCTAAGGAGTTTCCATTTTCCACCCCAGCTTAATTTTAAGTTCTTCATTAGATAAAAACCTGAAAGCTGGAACGGAAGGAGACCTACAGATTTAGGTGTTCAATAATGACTTCCAGTCAAAGAAAAAGAAAAGCTTTTTTTGCTTCTATTCAAAAGCAGTTGAGCACCAATAACCTGTAAATATTCTGAAAAATCCCAGCCCAAACATTGTGTGGGTAAAGCGTACTATGCAGCTAGTCATCTCTCCTAGCTTCCTTAAATCAGTGTGGAATGACACCAGCTCAAGTAGCATGTGTTTAAATAATAGAGCAAAGGGCAACTTAATAGCTGTCTTTGATAGCTGTAGGATTTCTGCACCATTATGTTATCTTAGTTCTGCACTATCTAATTATATAAATTGTCCTGAACGGTTATCATACAGTTTAAAGTGGATGTCATACTCTGCTACCCACATGCCTTAATGATAGATTTAACAGTAGAGAGGATATTAAAAATCAGGTGCTTCCTACCTGGTCAAGTCTCCTTCTACTTGTGTCTGTGAGAGAACCACAAGTTATTTTTAAAAGCTTTTTGCCCCCCTCCTTTCTATATATTCTCCAGAGGAAGGAAGTCTTTACCAGAAGGCTTCTCTGGTTGTTTTCCTTTTACTGGCATAAGAAATGTCCTTTGATGGTTTGCCTTGAAACTAAATCCAAACACCTCATCACTGACTGTTCAAGCCCTCCTCCAGCTTGACTTAATTGGCCAGATTAAAATGTGAACAACCTGAAACATTTGTAAGAGTATGACATGTAATACACAGTGTTTCTCAGGACACGTTTTTCTGTACTGTCTGCTTTCCTGAACTGTCAGACATGTGGCAGTGTCGTGGAGGGGAAAGTCAGAGAGAGAAAGGAGAAAAACCTCTCCAGCGGTAGGAAACTGAGCTCTTCAGACTTTTCTGCCTTAAAAACTGAAAAGAAAAAAGGCCTTCACAATAATCATAATTATTTTTGCCACAGGAGTGTAACTTAGTAATAAAAAAGAGTTGCTATAAAATAAACATATCCTTTGTAGCTACATCAATAAGCTATCATGCAAGTGACTGCCTCAGCCCAGGCTGCAGTAGACAAGAGTGGTCTATCATGCTCATGCTCATGCTCAGCTGCAGTTCCCAGAACTAAAACAGCATTACAGTATGGTGCAGTCCATGTGCTAGACCCATGCCTCGAAGCTTCATTCTTAGTGTAACAAAGTAGAACCTTGAAAACATTATATGTAAATTTAATTCTGCCCTGTGATATATACATAGCAGTACTATTTTTTGTAATATGGGAACATATGTTTTTCCAAGTAAAACTAACATCCTTTTAGCACACTAGAGTAACATCATGCAATGTGGGAACAAGGCAAGCACCCTAAAGAGAGATACAGCTCAATACAGTGTGCCAATATTGCATGGTTCAACAAGCTTCACAGCCTCAGCCTTCTATAACTGGAGTCAGATGAATTTCTGAAGTGGCAGAATTTCAAAGTCAGTCGAATAGGGGAAAATGTATTGATATGTCAGGAAAAAAATGTTAGGGAAGCAGGGACATCTTTGTTCCTCTTTCTGAAAATTCTAAATTTGGCCTCAAGAAACACCTTGTGAACATCAATAGTAAAAAATGTCACTGTGTTGAATGGAAACCCAATAGCTCAAGTTTCTTAAACAATGTATTATTTTGGGGGAAAATACTTTGTTTAATGAATACAACTAATATACCTTACACTATATGATACAAAAATTCACTGAAACAACACAAGGAATAAAAAAAAAAAAAAAAAGATAGGTATTAATTAATCAATTGGAATTATGAGAAAAAGTGCTAAAGGGACGTAGGGGTTTTATCGCATCTGTCCTGCATAAAAACCAGTTCTGCAGCGCCTTGGCCACACATCTCCTGAGAAACATTATTGAAAGTCTCTCTTGGACACATCCTGCAACACACACACACATGCTGGCAGGCCTTGCCCTCCCCATCAGTGGTGGTGGTGGTGGTCTAATACAAATCACCCTAAAACCCTCCTCTGTCTGCACAGAGTAATCTGGTCTCCCCTTCTCTTTGCAGGCAGTGGAGAGAGGCAGCCTTGTAAGGAAGAAAATCTGGGGCAAGACCTTCATATGAAGCTGCCTGTGTGAATGACACAGCAGTGTCCGTTGGTATTCAGTGGTGGCCCACAAGCTGCAGCCTGCTGGAAGAATGACCATGTACCTGCCTGGGCCATCATTCTCCAGCTGGCCCGAAGAAATAGCTACTCTCCTTCCCATATGGGTTATACTGCTCTGCTGGGCCTGAACAGGGAGAAAGCAATCACCAACAAAGGCTCTCCATGGTGTGTGCTCCAAGTTCTGCACTCTGTTAAAATGCCTGCTACGGGTATAGATACGAGCGGTTAAATCTACCTTCCCTTTTCCCAAAGCCTTCCTTGCCGGGGTACGCGCCGAATTGCTCCGCTTCAGGACAAATACCGGCGTTCGCCGGGCATGGACGAGTCCCCCGAGTGACTCCATGCCCGCCCGGCTCGGCCTGGCCTGGCCTGGCCTGGCCCGGCCCGTCCGGCAGCGCTTCCCGCAAGCGCCCTCTGCCGCCTCCCGGCAGCGCGGCAGAGTGCCCTTCCCTCAGCCTCGATCCGCTGTGAGGGACTGGGCTGCCCTCGGTTCTCCTGTGGCCGGCACGTCAACAGGGGAGAGTCCGGGCTTCCGTCTGAAACTGTCACCGAGTCATTTCTCATCCTAGACCAGCAGGTAAGCAAGAGGAGTAGTTTCAGGACCTTGTAGCAGTGATGAATTGCTTGACTGCATCCTAATGGGCTGTGTCCATAAAGAATCCCCAAATTACTCTCCTAAGATTTTAATTTTAAATTAATTTATTTAATCAATATTGAAGTTGTTAGAGGCGGTAGATTTTCACTAAGGGAACGTGTCAAGGAGCTGTGGCCATTATGAGTCAACAGCACTGTTACTGCATCTTTGTCTAAAACACTTGGATAAATTATTTTAAGAGGAACTTTTCTCTTTTAACAATTTTGCTTAAATTCATAAGAAACAAACTTTCTTTCATGCCTTTCATGGGAGTAGAGAGTTTCTCAGTCAAGATGAACTCCTTCTAGTTTTTATGAATTCCTTCTGCAAGAGTCCCCAGGCTTGAATCAGTTATTTCTCTCAGCAGTAACTTTCCAGCTTTTCAGTCTGAAGAAGTACAATTTAGTCCATCAGAAATACCTATAATAAAAAAGAAGAAAAAGAATACATGCAAAATAAGAAAAGTATTATTTGATGAATGATCAGAAAAGAGGATTCAAATAACTAGCACAGACATCACAAATTACGTTTGGGTTTTCTCATAATCCCATTGCCAGGTTTTTACTTTGAGAAGGCTGAACTAAGGTTAGTAGAGTTATTAAGTCTATTTAATCTTCACATATGTCTATTACAGGACAAGGCACAGTTTCTCAACTAACATTAATTGGTTTCATTTTATGATGTCAGCTGGTAATCTTTTTCCCAGCGATGATTTGGCAAAAAGGCAGCCTGTCCTAAAACTTTGCTGGTATCTGTAGCTACTTGCTTACTACTCACTCTTGATGATTTTAAATCACCGATCCTTAGTTCACCCGTCCAGGTGTAGTCTGAGCAATGCAAACAATTTTCTGAGTACTTTACAGACATGAATACTTCTCCCAACAGCTGTGCATCTAGCATTGCACAGAGATTAGATCACTTACCACAGGAGCTGAGTAACAGCATTTTTGTGGTTCCTAATCCAGACTTTGGTCACCAACACTGATCTGCCAAAGCGGACTGATAGAAAAAAGTCTGTGATTTGTAAAGGCTTGAAAGCAGAAGCTCCTCCTATCAAGTCTGTCCACTCTGTTGTAAACTCTTTCTAGTTTAAAAGACAAAGAGCTCTTTTTATTGGGACTTTTTGCCTTTTTTGTTTACTTACCAGCACTGAATTAATCTGAGAGAGCACTTGTAAAAGGCGGTGCTCGTGTGGGCTTTCTCAGCTGGCTTTCCAGTAACTGAGCACAATTTCTAATATTTTCTGCAAATGATTATACAGTTTTTGGGGTTAAATCTTCCTACTGCAGTATAATTCATCAGAGTGGAGTGAATGGACAGAGAAAGCTATTAGTTGGGAGTGGCTAACATGGATATACCTTCTCAGGATGAAGATGTCGGTCATCTCAAATAAGATGTTGGCCATCAGTTTGGAAATCCTTGTAACTCCAGAAGTTAATTCCTGAGAAAGGCTTAGGCAGATGAATACTAGTATAAAGACAGGAACTGCCAAGGCTCACATATGCTGCAAAATATATTTTTTATATGCGCTGTATAAATCTGCAGGTGTTGGCATTCTTCACTGTCAGATGTACCTATTCTAAGCTCTCCAGATTCGAGTATTAGGCCTTCAAGTCAACCACGAAGTCACAGACCAACGATCTCACTGTGTAATTTATTCTTTTTGTCTTCCTTCTGAATCTGAATCCCTAAAGTAAAACTGTCCATTCCCATTTTCTGAATAGAAGATCATTTCAGGCTGAATTCTGCACAGGCAAAACCTGTATTTTCTGAACCTTGGTCCAGATTTTATCCTCTACTCTTCCCTGTCTTTGTTAAATCACCTTTCTCTCAGTTTACCTTTCTGTTTCTCTCTGTTTGCATTTTCCTGCCTCTCTCAGTTTTGTCCTCAGTGACTCACTCAACTTTCTTCTCACCACCCTGTTTTCATAGTTCTTCTGTTCTGTGTTGCTGTCTTCCTATGCCTCCCATGGTTTGCCCTTCACTGCTTTTATGCACTCTTGATCTCCAATTTGCACAAGAAAACATAACAAGACAAAACCAAAATTTAGATCTCTAAAGGCACTGAAGTGTCCGTTGCAATAAGGATGGTTTTAATTTAGGCAATATAAAAAGAATTGGTGTTCCTTGATAGATGTTCTAGAAACAACATGATTTGCAAATAGAGCAGTAGGGTAATTAGGTTGTATGGACTTCTGATAGTTTTCTTCAAACTAGTTTTTCTTCAGTTTAAACCAAGGAGTTCTGACAGCATGTCCTCTAGGCAGTTACACTGCATATCACAGCTTCGCCCTTTTAGACTAAAATTAAAAAGCAACCCTACAAGATGCTGAGTACTTTCCTAAATTCCCTTTGGCTTCCATGATCAGACTCCTGTAAGAGTCACTTTTCAGGCTAAAAGCCTGAATTATCTTTTCACACGCAGGTTGGTTTTGGTTATATCTGCTCCAGGGTGCTGCAGATACAAAGTTTCACTAATAAAAAGTTGTCTGAAGCACTGCTAGGCCTCTGAGAAGTAAGCAATGTTTTTTCAGAAGCATATTTTTCTGACTGATAATAACAATCTTGATATGACTGCTGTTTAAAAGTTCATGTCAAAGCTTGTGAAATTTGTGGTCAAAACTCCTCTTGGCATAGAGCATGGGTGATGTCAATCATAGACTCATAGAATTCAAGGTTGGAAAGCATCTCAAGGATCATCGGGTCCAGCAAAAGCATGATCTAGACAAGATGTCCCAGCATGCTGTCCAGCTGAATCTTAAAAATGTCCAGTGCTGGGGAATCCACTGCTTCCCTGGGGAGGTATTACTCCAATGGCTGATTGTTCTCATTGTGAAAAATTTTCCTCTTGTTTGCAGTTGGAATCTCCCTAGGAGTAATTATTTCTTCAAATGGATTGTTGACCAGACTTTTGGAAGAAAGAGCAGCACCTGACAGCAGCTTCTGAGGTCCAGACTGAGCATGGCAGCTACAAGGACCCTGGAGGCACTGAAGACTTCCACCAGCTTTGGCGACTGTCTGCATCAGCTTTGAATGCCACTTGGGAATTCTAGACTACTAACACACCAAGCAGTGTTTACTATTACAGCTGCAAAATGTAAGTCTTGAAATTCCTGGATTATAACTGGAAATTAAGCTATTTATAGAGAGATGTCCTAGCGGATACAAGCATTTCTGAGAAGTAGCAGCAACAAGATAAGGCATTAATGCTCTTGAAGCTAATCACATTGATAGGTCCATAGGGTATGCTTTCATGGCCTGCGCTCACCAAAGACAGGCTGAACTGGCATGTGCTGAGTGCCTTCTTGCCAGAGGGGTATTATAGCAGTTAGTTTGAAACCCTTACATTAAAAATACAGTCACTTCAATAATCCCATTTTATTCCTATCATATGTTATGATATTTAAAGCTACACATCACTAGGGCAAGTATCATGTCTGTCCTTCTGCTTAATGCAGGCCGTGATCACTGTGTGAACTAGTACAGGTCAGTTCTAAAATGATGTTATTAAGAAAAGCATCCTTTAAGTGCCTTTTGGTAAAGGCACCATTGATGCAGTATTTGAGTACGATAGGCATAATTCAGTTAAATGAACGTTAAATTTATATACCTCTGAAAAGCAAACAAAACAAAGTCCACCTATACAGAAAGTCACTCTAGAAATAACACTAATCAACAACAGTAAAGTGAACTCAGCTACCCGATCAAGACACAGCAGTGTTTCAGAGTTAGTTAATAAGAAATAATTCTTTTGGTGAAAATAATTTGTCTCATAGTTTATTTCTGTTCCACTGAATTCAAACAGCAGATTATGAATGTCACTGAACACAGCTGAACCCAGAGAGCTCCTTGAGCAGATGAAGTCACTGGGTTGCTATGTTTATCCTGTAGCCCTGCCTCACATTTTTCACAGGCATCTGAAGCTTCTATTATCAGAAGAAGCCTTGGCATTCAGCACAATAGCATGTTTATGTTAAAGAGAAAGGGCCCCACTCACAAGTGGCAGGACAAGGGCTGTAATCTGGGCAGGAGTGGCAGCACTGACTTCCTTCACCCTGGGCTGGCGTGGGGAGAATGGGAAATGAGACACTGGCTGCACGCTCCAGAATAGAAATTGCAGCTCATGGGGACTGACAAACATATGCCAGTGAACAATTCCAATATCCCCCCAGCTAGAAAAAGCTCATATGTGGATAGTCAGCACAGCCCTCATAAATACTTCCTAAAGCAAAGCTTGTAAGTTTTCCCTAGTGCTCCCAGAATCATAGCAGCCAGGAGGAAGCTTCTAAGCAACCAAGGCTTCCAGACTCATTTTCACTGAGTCTGATTCTGTGACAGACCTTTATGCAAAAGTCCCTGGAGACTTCACAGTGACTGCTTAAGTTTCCCCATTCCCACCTGAGCAGTGTTGGAGGAGATGGTGGAGGTGTCACTGGTAAGCCACGCTCAGCGCTGCATGGGAGCTGACACCCTTCATCCAGCCCAGCATTCCTGATGCTGACCAGCCGAAGGTGGTACTCTGATGAACCTGGCATGGTTAGATGGGAGCATTCTGGGCCCCCTCCCTGCTCTTTTGCAGGATTGCCTTGTGTATCATTTACCTCTGTTTTTCTTCTGCTTCAGTTCATTTTGGCTTCTCTTTGAAACAGGGTTCCTACTTTCTTGCCTTTTTTCACACATTTGACCCATCCCCTGTCAATCAGCCCCTCAGCCTGTTGTAATTTTAATGAAATATTTATTATCATGATGTCAATTAACAATATTTTTTATTTTTATATCATCCTAGGATCTGCCTCCTTTTCCTTTTCGTATCCTCTTTTCTTCTTTCTTTTCCCTTGCTGTTCCAGTTTTTCCCCCCTTCGCCTTGCATGACACCATTCCTTTTCTGCTGCTGCTCTGTTAATAAGGCAGCATCACACACTCGAGGGATTTCTGCATCCCTGAATATGGCTTTGGAGTGAGTACAAACAAAACCCAGTGGTTCAACAGATCTATTTCAGTGCCTTCTGTGGCTCACATCATACTAATCTTTAATGTATTTGTTCCTGTAACTTTCTGTGAGTTGCTACTATCTGTGTTTTACTAATGGGAAACTGTCACATGGAAAGAGTATGCACCAGATTTTATACATTTGTAATTATATAAAGCTTAGATGTGAGGTCCACTGAAACCAGTCATTCTGAAAGTCACGTATGGACATATCACTAGAAATCTGGGTTTATGTGATTTCAAATTCACCCCAAGCTCTAGTCCTTTATTTTGGCCCTGGCTAGCTGCTGGATATCCCATAGTTCTTTTAGAGATAGATGAAACAGCTCCATATTGGCCAGTTTTATTCCCATACCCGCTACATACCTACTGGGTGCAATGTCTCTAGTTTTCAGTTTCTCATATGCTTTCTCTCCTCCTTGCAAAGTCTGTCCTGGGGCTATGTGGGGCAGGTGGGGTGGGCAGGTACACATTGTTCTCATCAGCTGATCTCAGGTATCTGGTAATATTTTGGCAATGTTAACTCAAAGCAAGATCTATTTTTTTACCTTTCCCAATTTTTACTGTAATGGGTCTGCATATTCAGCTGCTGCAAATAACCTTGGACAGTCAAAATGTATACCCTTCTTCAAAATATCATCCTGGGGATCAACTTCGCACTTAGTCTTTTCCAGGTGTATCCCAAGAGAAACAAGGTGATGTGACGTTCTGTGAATTGGATCTTAACAGTGCATACTGTACTCCATTCCTAATTATAAGCCAGTATTTATTGGTTTTATAATTCAGAGATAAGATTCACTTACATTTTCTTGACTGGCATACATTTGGTTTTGACACAATAATCAAGAACCAATACACTCCAAACCACTGCTCTATTGAACAATCTCACCTCTCTCAATCAAGGGAAATAAATTATTTGAGTAGTGGAAAGAGAAATATGTCTGTTGAAAATGTGTTTCATGAGTGGATCCTGGATCTGACAATGCAGATGTTGGCAAGAATGAAAGGAATCCCAGTTCAGTTTTGGAAAAGTATATTTTCACAGAGAACATGTCTCTTCTGGGAACCTTTAATTTAATGTACATTGGTTTCCTATTTTAAGAAAACATTTTGCTCTTAAACAGTATGCCAGCCAGACTTACATTTTTTAAGCAAAAACTCTTTGTCCTGAAGTATTTTAATGGCCTAAAGAGCAGGAAATTGCCTGTGACATTTCAGTTTTTCCATTCCAAGGGAAAAATGCTCCAAGGTCTAAAAATAGCTTTCTCCTGAAAAACACCCTCCCTCTCATCATTGTAATATACCATAAGCCATGTGATAACAAAGACATTTCTTTCTGAGCCTAGCGTCGGTTTTAATCAGCTAGATCAGCAATTAAGACTCTTTTCATGTAAAACTGCTGACTTGAATAAGAATTTTGTTTACTGACTTAACCCAATTAATTTGATGACCTGCTCTGCAGTATAATGTCTCCAGTTCCTCACTTTTCCTTTACCTGAACACAGATTATGTTGCTCAGAATTGCATATTCACCTGGGGAGAAAAATCTCAGACGACTTCGTGCTGTTAGCCTGTTTTACTATTAGGCACTTTCCAGCTTTTTTTGCTATTTGAGCATCCCTTTTTGAGAGCAATATTGAGAGGAATATGTTCATACACATTTTGGTCTGTGGTCATGAATGAACAAGTGGGAAGATGGTACATAATAAATAAGGTTAACAAAAAGCATCATGTGGAAGACTAATGCCAAAGAGTATGTTACGGAGGTCAAAGACGGGTGCCTTATCATTATGTCTAGGTACCCAGCAGAACTCAAAGGGAGTCTCGGTATTGAGGTCATTCCCCCGGCATTGAATTCAGACATGTGAGTGAATCACAAGACACTTGTTTATTGTCAACTCAGAAAAAATAAAGCGAGACTGGTTTATGTGTAGACTGAGGCCGGGGTGGAGACATTCCTAGACAGGGTGGAGCCCACGAGGCAAGCGGTGCTGTCACTGGGTAGGCAGCAGGTCTCAGTATGATCTGAAGCTGGAGGCAGAGCTTCATGATACGATCTTTTCAGTGGGGAAATTTGCTGAAGAGGTTCTTGCCCCTTGTCTCTACCTCAAGGCCCCGACCACTCACTCCTGTCTGCATTACAGCTTGCTTCCTGTCCTCAAATGTGCTACTACAAATGCAGTGTGGGGCCAGGCTACAGCACACGTCCCTAAATCAGTCTAGGTTAAAAATAGCCTTCCAAAAGTTTTGCATTTTTGCATTTTCAACAAAATCATTTCAGCTGCCAGATTTTGCAGGCAACCCTAAAAATACCTGTACAGCACAACTGACATGGTAACAAACTGGCTGGCTGAAAGGTAACTTAGCTTCTCAAATTCTTAAACAAATGTGTCATGAAAATATGCACAAAGAAGCTATGCTTCCTTGCAAGTCGAGTAAAAGCACAGGAGCTCCACTGTCCTCCAGTACTAAGATCTTGATGAATGCAAACATTCACCAAAATTTAATGAATCCCATAGCCTTGGGGGATCTAGGTTGGACAGGCTCAGTTCCATTGAAATCAATGGAAGCTTTGCCTCTCCCTTGTTTTGAGCTAAGATTTTTTTTCCTCTTACCTTTTCTTCAGGGAATGCCTGAGAGTTTTAATATAGCCTGATATTTGACCATAGACTATGTTTTGTCAAATACCAACATATAATGTTGATACAATGGAGTATGTGACTACCAATAGGCTTCTGTGTTGGAGATCTAGGAAGTACAGTGGGAAAGGATGCCAGAAGATCCATCTAGATCACCCTCCTGTCCTGAGGCAGGCTCACTCATACCTACAGTCTTCATGGCACTATGCCTAAATTCATTTTGACAAAATGTTCTTTTAAAAACCCACACATCTCCGTAGGTAAGCTATTCCATTGTTTAGCTGGGGAATTTCCTCCCCATCTAGCCTATGTTTGACACACCACCAGTGTTTCATAGCCACACATCAGCACGGATTAACATAATCCCTGGTGGAAACAGCTGTGGCACCAATGCAGAAACTTAGCATGTGTCTGATGTAATTTGTTCCCTTTTCTTTTAGCCAGGAAGAATAAATGCAAATTGAACCTAATAATTTAGTGAAGATAGCTAACAAACACAGTTGGGGGTATTGGCATTTCTGTGCATATATGAACGCAAAAATTTGAAGATAGTTATTTTCTGTTAAAGTTCAAATTCCTTGCCAGGGAATATTGGTGGTTTATTAGTGTGGGGAAATGCTGGCGTAAACACACGGATAGATCTTTTTTTTCCCCCCTTACAACTACAGTAAGATAAAATCTAATATTATTGTAGGCCCTGTGGGAAGAGATAACAGCTCTATTGACTTGCACATTTAAAACTGAAACATACCAGCATTATAAAGGATGCATAGTAGAACTCAAACTAGAAACAGTATATAATAAAAAAGCTATTAAATGTCTTGCTTTCATTGAAACACCACTTGAAAGTGCCTTAGAACATTGTAAACAGTCAAAGGATAAATCCTTACAGCAAATGAAAAAATTACCAGTGGTGAGATAAGCTGCTGTTACGGAAGAGACTGGAAGACGGGAGAGGAAATGAAGGTGCTGTAGAGACTGTATAAACAGACAGTACAGCAAAGTCAAGACAGTGTGGAAGATGTGAAGGAAAAATTAGACTTCTAGGACAAGATGAGGTAGTAGCAGCCACAAGCAGTCAGATCCAGTTTGCTGGCGTTTTACCTTTTCTTGCAATGTATAAGAATTATTTCATTTTCGTTACATTTTCTTTTCTTCTTCCTCTGAACCCATTAGTATTTTGGAAAACGGAGGACAATGAAAAGAGTAAAACTAAAATTACTTAGATTCCTGTAGCATTTCTTTCAAAGTGTCATACCATTTTGAGGTAGCTCTTTTCAAGAGATCACCGGTTTTTCAGCAGTGTTTATTCATTCCTCTCAACCTCTTTTTTTTTTTTTTTAACTGCTCTTATTACAGCATTTGTGACACTTCTCCTTTTTTGTTGTTTTTTAATGGCACTGGCATATGAAATTTCACTTAAGTGACAGATTGATTTCACCTAGCTTTATCTAGCTTAGGTGAAGTTTGCTTGTGTACACCATAGTTAGCAACTGTAGTTGTTTACAGCCGTTACAGTAGATTAAGAGAAACAGGTTTTTAGGGAGCATGTCATCTCCAGCCATTCTGGGCATCTATTTTGGAAAAAAGACTGCCTTTGTCTCTAAATTGGTGATAAACCAGTTTAGGTATAGATGTCTCCCTCAGATGAATCATACCCTGTGAGTTGCACTGAATATCCCTGGTTACTGAGAGCATGAATTTTGCTGGCAGTTTTGTAATGACTAGTAGAAGTTGTTTCCATCTTTTGCAATACCTTTGAGTTTGGTGAAGTGTCTGATGAAGAAGCAAACAGTTGCAGACTTTTTGGCTCTGCCTAAGTGAGGAACTAAGCTCACCTTGCCCACAGGCAAACGTTGCAACATAAAATGCAAATAGCTTGAAAGAAAAATAGAAGCATTAAAGACTTGTCTCTTTATATGCCCTCGAGGAAGAGGAGAAACTGGCAACACCTTCATGAGACAATTCAGGGAAGACTCTGACGCAACCATGATGACATTCATATTATTGGTTTTTAAAGTTTTGATGTGTCACAAAAGATACTTAGCTACAAAGGTAATTAAATAATGAACAAAATAGCTTAGTACCAACAAGGAAACAAGTTCACATTTAACATATTATTTCACATCTTTCTAACAGAACGGTTAGTTCAGAGTCAGCTCTTTGAGCACGGTAAATACCTTACACAAAAAATAAATTAATCAGTGACATTTGTATATACAAAAGAGGACAACTGGTAAAACTTAACTGCAGGTGTTGTTCATCAGCAGTCATCTGAAAGATGAGCCTCCGGTCATATGTGACAACTAAGATAGTAATTCAGCTGGTTCATATACAAAATAGTGTGGCCACTATAGAGTAAAGTCAAATTCTGCAGTGCCTTGATTACAAAGCCACTTGTGCTGCTGTCCTTATCTCTTGACTATGCTCTTGTTCTGAAACAGCTTGGGGGGATTTATCCTGTCAGCATTTTGTGATAGCGTTTGTGGTCACCGGAAATCTGTACAAGAGAGAAAAAATCCCACTTAGTAGCAGGAGGATGACAGCTACAATCCCGACAGGAATGGCAGCACCGACTTCCTGTGCCACTGGGCTTGAGGGCATGTAATAAGACGGAGGAAAAGCAATGCTCTGGTTATGTGCTACAGAATAGAAATTCCAGCTCACAGGAATCAGGACACACAGACCAGCGAATATGTAGAAGCAGCCACCCACCAGGAAGAAACGGGTAATGAGAGTTTTGTAAGTGATTCCCATATAAACATTCCTCAGAGCAAAGATTGTGGCAGTCAGTCCCAGCAAGCCCGTGAACATGGCGATCAACAGGAGACCCTGAGCAGCATAGATTTCAGCTGGGATAGAGGAGTCATAGCCACTGAATTTATGGCAGAACTGTTCTTTATAGCCAGGTGAGACCTGAAGGTAACTGATGAAGCAGACTTTCCAAATCCCCACCCAGGCAATGCCAGAGGAGATGATGGTGGTGTTGTCCACATGCCACACTCTCCATTCCACAGTTCCCATTGAAACAGTGCAAAGGATCCAGCCTACTGTACCCAGAGCAAAGGCAGCCAGCTGGAGGTGTGAGCTGCTGACCAAGGAGCTCATTCTCTGGAGGTCTTCTGCTCTGTTGCAGACGCAATTGCCATGTGAAGTGAGAGAGGCACTGGAAAGAAACAATGTAGGATTACAAAGGCAGTTATTATTTCGGTGAATAGGTGAACTTGATAGTGAAAAAGTAAAAGCAGGAGTGAATATGTGTACAGAGGGAGGACGGTACTCATCTTTCCCCAACTGTAATGAGTTGTTGAAGTTTAATGTCATAGACAAGTAACATCTACATTTTATTCCTAATATATCATTGCATCACAAGGGGAAGAATGAGTCTCTGATTAGCTCCCATTACAATCTCCTTTCTACATTCACAACAGGAAAATTCACATCTTTTTCCAAGCTATTTTCTTCTTTGGTAATTAACCATTATGTTCAAAGATCCTCATTAACCAGGTTACTGGCTAGTAGAAACTAAATCTGACAAAATCCTCAGGATTCTGGCTGTTGCAAGAGATCTCAAAGAGCAGCCGCAGAAGCCATGCTTCATGCTTCTCGCTCCTTGCAGTTGTGTTTTCGGTGCAGCAGCCTGACCTGAACAGACTTTTGCTTTTGTGCTGCCCTGTCTGAGAGCTGCTGGGACCAGGCTTGCACACAAAACACCGTAGTTCAGAGACATGAGCAAATCCAGGCCACAGAGTCTAATACGTTGACCATTATTTAGCTATGACTTTGTTAGCAGGAACACTTGAATTAATCAGAAATACAATGCTCTGTGCAGGGGCTACAGCCTGGATATGCTGCCATTGCTTTCTCACCCTCAAACTTTAACCAAGATTTTTTAGTGTTTCCCTTTCGCAAATCACACTCATTCATAACCTGCCCATTTTCTCTGCTTCAAATCATCCTAGCACTGCCATGGAAAAGATTTTAGTCATTTAGCTTAGTAAAAGATGTTAGATGGTTTGTTTGGGGCTTCTTTTTGTGCATTCCAAGTGCAAATTTAGTGTTTATTCTACTTTAAAAAAATAATCTGTTGATCTCCCATGTCTTTCATACAACCTTCTGAACAATTATAGGAATGATCTATATCAGAGAAGATGTGGCCTTGAACTTATTGTGTAGATCTGAAAGGTTCTGGGGATCTTCATATTTTATGAGTCATCTGAAATACTTTAACTCCTGGTTCCACTGAATTGAAGACTGGAAAAATACTGCTCGCTCTAGTAAGAAGGTAGATCTGCAACTATGTGTTGTTATTAAAGCAGGAGCTTTTTTACTTACTTAAGCTAACAGATTCAGTTGGTGATACAATCTAATTGCAAAAATCCATCTGCGGAAATCTTAAATAAAACAACATCTTCATAACAATATAGCCTTAGGCAAACACTGTCCATCATCTTGTACCAGTGCCCACTGTATACTTACTTCAGTCCTGGAGCTGATGCCAATGATAAGAAGATAGGATGGGGTGGTTTTTAGTGCCAGCCAAGCATGGCAACATCTGCAGTTTTATCATTTTGGCCTCCCACTTCATCTGTGTATCTCCAATAGGACTGATTTCCTGTGGGACATATTAATCTCCATTATTGCAAATGTACATTTAATCCCTTCCTGCATGAAGAAAATTGCTCCGGAATAGCCTCTTGCATTTTATCTACTTAAACCGAAACCATTTATAAATGCTTTCTCAATTTGCTACATTATTTACAGAGTGATTATAACTCCCCCTATCTAATTAACAGTTCAGCAGCCACACAGCACATTAGTAGCTGCATAAGGCATTAAAATGGTTTTCTTTCTGTTCCACCTCAAAACAGTATTGTATTTGTACACGTCTAGTGATGGGAAGATGATAGAAAGGAAAGAGAGTGACCAGAGGAGGCCTGCACTGTCTCCTTCTGCTTCTGTTTGAATCAGTTGTGCACAAAGAGGCCAAGCCTCAATCATATTAAAGTACCATTTTGTGCAGAGCCCATATTTCTGTAACACTTTCTGTATACATCATAAGTAGTCATTTGAACAACTTGCTGCCATCAAGGTCATACAAGATAGGCAAGCAGGCAAATCTGTGTCATTGAGAGCTGCTCAGAGAACGGTATCAGTATACATCTTCAAATACTGAGTTGACCTACCTGTTTGCTCATACAATTAAACGACATTGTATCCATGATTACTGAGCCCTCTAAAAAAGCATCATGTGCTAAGCTACTTAGCAGGGTGTCCAGAATTTAATTATAAAAGTAAAAAATAGGAAAATTCTTTTTTCCTGTGAGATTCACAAAATCCACAGAAGCAGCAAACACACAGAATGGAAGAATTCAAGACTTACACAAAAATTTTGAAAACACCAGAGAATAACCAGCTAAAAAAGATGGGCTTTAGATGAGGTACCAAATATCTAGACCCAAAGCATTGCATTTGTAGGAAATGATTCATTTTGGCTTATTTCTCCACACCCTGCCCCCTGGAACTTACTTGATCTAACCTGGTGTCACTGACTTAGAGCAAAAACAAGGTGAAAAAGAAATACTTTTGAGAAGGATGATGAAGTTGAATTACAGTTCGTATACCTGCCTCGTTTGGAAAGTCAGAAGCCTGTACTTCGGACCTCTTGGTGTTAAGATTCAGCAAGAACATAAGGAACAAAATATCAAGGTGAATTAGTTACAGGAATTTGCTTATCATATGAAAACATGTCATAATTAAAACAAAGATGGAGTACTCATTCCAGTCTCTATTATTATGAATATTAATAAACACACTACAGGTTTTACATCAAATGAGACCAGATATGTATCGCTTGCAAAAAGCAAGCGATAAGAACATATTTGGATAAGAACGTATTTAGTTTCAAGTGTCTGACATGAACCCTAAGCCTGAGCACTGCTGGAGGCTGCAGGATCCATGACACCTTAGGCATCCCATGGGACGAGGGCATCCCACTGCAGCGGTCCAGCCGGAGCACCAGCCCGCATGGTCACGCATTGTGACCACGTGCCAGCGGGCAAAGAGCACGAGGGAAGCTCGTTTCCCCTAAATGCAACGTGATACGTTCATTTTTCAGGACCACTGTGCAAACATTTCCAAAGGGGGGGGGGGGGTGGGGGGGGCGGAAAGGCATTTCCCTTGCAGATGCCAAGTAAAACCAGGAATGAACGGCAGGGGGCGTCTCCCTCCAGGATTTCACCTTCCCGGCGGCTCGTTCCTGTGAGAGGGGAGGAAAGGGAAGGGAAAGAAAAAGGAAGAGAAAGAAAGGGGAAATGCTGCCCAAGCCTCCAGCCATGGGAGATGATGCAGGAGCTGAACTCGGCTCCAACACCAGCAGGCCCTTTCCCGTAGGTTTCGAAGACAGAGGCTTCCCCTTTGGAAAGGAAGAACTGGATCCGTCACTAACTTGTCATTCGCATAGAAAAGCAAAGACAAATTTTCGTTAATAAAGCCTTTTGGTCCCTGGGCAAATGCCCTTTCCAGCCTTCTGAGAGAAAAATGTGACAGTTCAGTCCCTGCGTGTTTCGAGCTGTACTGGATAAAATATAGCTCAAAGCCCAGATCATATGGCAGTCTGTGCGCTGGCATAATCTATTGCCTGGTTTCATGCTTTAGTAATCATGTAAGTATTTTTAACTAATTTAATTCGTATAGTAACATTACCTATATGCTTTGAATAATACAATGATGTAACACGATCACTCTATGACATTTCCTAAGGCAAATGAACTCAGCATGAATTCAGTCAGCTACAGAAGGTCTTCTGTATAATTAGCTGGTATTGCTGGCATGTGGTTCTTGACTTGGAAACTCACTCAGATTTCAGCATCCAGTGTTTGCATGCCAGCTATGTCACAGGATAGAGGTAGCCTACAAAGGCAATCTTGCCAGGAGGAACAAGCTAGGCCAGTGTGGTGTGTATGCCAGTGGACCAAAAAAGCATGACTGGAAACACTTTTCCCCCAAAGAAGCAAGAGGAGTGTGTTAAGTAGTGGCCACAGTTCCATCTCAGTGTCCCATGATTTCATCATTTTCATTTAATTTCAGTCTAATCCACAAGCATTCCAGCAGCTTCTGGGGACAGCCTTTTGGAAAGTCCAGATAGCTAAAAAAGGAAGAGCTACTTCTACAGGGTTCTCACCTCATAGTCCCTTGCTATCATTTTCTCTCGTAACACATCATTCATTTACTCCATGGATGTATTTTTAAGTAAATATCCTACCTGAGTAAAAGCAAACTGTAAACTTGCTAGCATGCAATGGAAATTTGAGAGAGAAGACAGAAGCTAATAGTAAAAGATGATACATGTTAGTGAATTCATCCACTTACAGGAACTTCAAGGATCCTTTTGTATTTACAGCTTATTTTTATTTAAATCAAGCATTGCACACTGAGCAGTCTGTTCATGAAAGCGTGTTGAGCCACTGCCTGTATTCTTCTGGGACAGAATGAAACGGGACTTTTCCCTTAGCTACAAGAAACAGATGAGGATGCCCAGGAGCTGTGCTGACTTTCCTACTACTGCAAGCTTGCTTTTAGGAGAAAAAATGGAGCAAGCTGCTCTCTCAAATGCCAGGTGTTTCACAGAGGGTTTTTGGGGTCATCTGTGCATGAGGCTTACCTTTAAAAAGAGTAAAATGAAGTGCTGTGGTCAAAGAGATAACAGTCTGTTCTTTGTGGCCACAGTCCCACCTCCTCATGTTCTCAGCAGCAAACAGAAATGGAGCTGTACTTGAAATTTTGTCAACGCTTCTTTTACTTCCAGTAATTGCTGGTGACAAAAGGCTGGGGCTGTGGTATCAGTTCTCAGAGCAGAGAAACCTAAATGGCACCAAACGCATTTCACTTCTGGAATTAATACTGGGTCCACTGAAAAGCTCTTTTAATTCCGTTCATCAGTCTGTACACATCAGCTGTGTTTCAGATCTGCTTTCTAAGACTCAACCTGCCTTAGAAAGAAAGATTTGTAAAAGCTGCAGGTAAATGTAGGGAAAACAGCTAGCATGCTTTCTTAATGACTGCATTTAAATATAATTGGGCTTTTCAGGTCACTGGGTCTCAAACCCCCTCATGGGGTGAGGGCCTGTGCCAGGGGCTGATGTGCATCTTGTGAGGAGCCTAAGAGAGTGCTCTCAAACATGCAATCACCAGCAAGACTTCTCCTTAAATGCATCATTTCATATGATGGATTGAGCTTCAGAAAGGAGAGGGAAGCCCTAAACGTCACCTACCCTGGTGCCTGGTACAGAGACAAGAGCACTAAGGGATCAGGAGTGTGACTAAGGCAACCACGTCCAGGTCCCAGAGAGCTCACATGAGTGGGAAGATGAAGGCACTGAATACACGCCCTCATGAGATGTCCCCCAGCAGGAGTCACCTCATAGCCAAAGGAAGAGGACCTAATGATGCCTGATGCCTGTGGGAGAAATGAAAAACACCCAAAGCACCCAGAGCATCAGCACAGGCACCCAGGGAAGAAGAACAAGCATTGACTGTGTGACCGTGCGTAAGGAACTGCCCATGGAAGAGGGAATTGGAGAGCACACAACCTGCACACTGCAACCTTATGATGACATTTTCTTCATAGACGCTGGGTGGGTGGTTGAAGGGAGAGCTTTCCAAAAGGATGGGAGACAATACTTGTTTCTTTGTGAGTGCCAGAACAGCTACACCAAAATATGCTACAAAATGTAGCAGCACAAGAGCAAAGTTGAGTCTCTCTCCCTGCAGCTTGCCTGCCTTCTGACGGACGCTTTTGCTTTAGGGATTGTACTGCAACTTGTAAATACCTTGAAAAGAAAGTTCCTGATAAATTCTCCCTATGTAAAACACGCACAAAGTTGTTTTCCCAGCCCGTGTAAGCAGCATTTAATTTCTTTTCTTTTTTTTTTTCATGTTTTAAGCAAATATTTTTGCATTGGATGTTGCCAGGCACTGCATGCATTTTGAAATTAACATTCAAATCCTGCTTTTGCAAAGTTTTACAGCCTAGATGCAGCTTTATTGGTCTATACTGGATACAGTTTACTAACCAAAACCCTTTGTTCAATCTAAGTTTCACAGCAGAAAGGGAGTCTAAAAAAACCCCAACAGCAGAGTAATTAAGTAGGTCTCTTCTTAGCAATATCCTTATGATTTAGTGCTTCAAAACTTAATTCTTCAGTTCCCAGTTGGGCAAACATTCTTTACAGAAAACAAATAAATATTTGAATCTCTCCCCATCTGTTCTCTATCAGCACTTCATAAAATAAGACGCATTGAAAAAAAAAAGGAGACTTACTTCTGTGGGTCTGCGAGTTGCCTGAGGCTTTGAAGCAGTGTCAGCTGCATGAAGCGAGTTCCAGAAGGGAGGTGGAAAGAAACGCGCCTGCAAATTGTCTGACTTGTTACGCTACCAAATAGGTACCTCACAGTTCCTTGTCACTCTCCCACTAAGTCAACAAAGATGTAGGAAGTCAGTTAATCATTAACATATTATAAAAATATGAAAGCTTTCCCATATGCCATCTTTTCTAATTGCTCTAAAACACTCACCAAAGTGCAGGGATAACTCCCATGGAAAATCCAGCTTCCTGTAAGACACCCGTTCAGGAAATCAGCCTTTGTGATGACAAGATTTTCCAGCCTGAGACTACCGCAGTGTCCTGGCCTGAAGGACACAGAATTCTCGTCTGAAAGAAAATGAAATTATTTCATAACCCATTCGTCTTTGTTGAGTTTTCCTCCTGTATTTATGCAACCCAGATTAGTGCGGCTCTGCAGTGGGAAGAAATACAGGGGAGAAGGAGGTGGTTTTCTGAGGAGCGAACGCAAGTTGAACTGGTGTCTTCTTGGGCTGTGACTGGCAGTACCCACACATGAGTACAAATAGTACCATGCTTTCTACCTCAGATGCTTTTTAAAAAGAACAAAACAACGCATTTTTTAAAATTATGTCATGTTTGCCTTGCTCTGTGGTTTCCCCATGAATGTAAACAACGATTCTTACAAAGAGTTCTTAACTCTGCTCTGGTTTCTCCTCTTCGAAACCCAGATTAGCAATGATAAACTCCAGTGATGCACTGGCTTCTGCAGTGAGAAGATACCCAGAGTTGGTGTTTAAAGTTGAGGAAGTTGATTTCATGGAAGTACCCTGAAATGGGACGCCCTCATCGAAAAATTCTTCATACCTCTCACACACACCACAGCTGGTCATTGCCACCACCAAAGAGGGCTTTAAAATGGTGTTAGTCCATATCCTTCTGTTTTCTCCATCATCTTTAAGCCAAGCTCCCTGCCTCTCTTGCTGCATCTTCCAGCTGTCACCGATTCACTGCTTTCATGTGCAGACAACACAGCCTAGCTGTGGCCACACAGTTTTACCTTCTTCTGCAGCTCACCACCAGGCTGGGATCGCCTCTGTGACTGGTCACAGCTAGATGGTGTTTATTGCACAGCCAGACTCAGCTACTCAGGCTTTGCTGTTGTGTGCCAAAAAACCCTGATACGTATAGATCCCGATGGGCTCGCTGTCATGTGTTAGACTTGAGTATAGCCTTTTGACATGGTGATCGGTCTCCTTGGGCAGTAGGCAGCTGGCAGATAGGTTCCTTTCCTTGGATTTAATAATTGGGTGAGACAAAATTTGCAGGCAAACCTATTGCTGATTTTACACATGAAGCTGCTGCGTGCAGCCTATCTGCCCAACCATGAGGTAGGAGTGGCACCCGCTTCACTACTCCTAGAACAACACTTCCTTGGCCCCCAAATTCTGTATCTCTACATATTTCTTCTCAGTCACAAAAAAACCCCAGACACCATTATGATGTTTTAAAGATTAAATTGTATAGAAAAAAGAATGACTTTGTTGTATTTGTCAACCACCATCAGTGCAGTGAAGTTCAATTCAACTGCAAATCTACAGTGCCTAGGCTGTGATAGCATAACCAGCAGCATAAGCACCATTATGTTAGTGAGAAATACAATGCACAGAAAATGGAATGAGAGCAAGATAAGAAGCAAACAACAGTAGTGTTTTTCTTCTCCGCATATGATTATGACTTCTATAAATGTGTTTCTTTTTGGTGTTGTTAGTGACAAGTAATTAGGAAGCAGATAGAAATTAAATAAGTTTCTGACTGCCTTATCGAAAGGAACCCATTTTACACATCAGACTTTATTGTTCATTGAATGCCAATGGTTAATACTTTTTCGGGGCAGAAAACATTTGTTTTCTTCCTCCTATGGCCTTGACCCAAAGCACATTGAAATCAGTGGGAATAGTTCTGCTGACTTCAAAGATCTTTAAATCAGGCCTGGTCCCTTCTGTGGTGTACAATTTCACTGTTAAATACCACAGAATAGGAAATGTTGGTTTCAAGTTATTTTTCCTTTCATTTGCCACATTAAAAGGCAACCTGAAATCAAGATGCTGTCTAAGATACATTGCCCAACAGGTGGTGTCAAATAGGCAGCAGACAAAGCCCCATAAACAGCTCCTAGGCTCGGGTGCAAGTACTTGCTCACTTATTGTTATGAGACAAAGGTTACTTCCCCCCAGAAACACAGCAGTCTCCCTGCATGCAGCTTGCCTGCCTGTGGTCAGTGGACTGGGGATGACAGTTGTTGTGTCATCACTCTTCATCACCACTTGTCCTCAGAGAATCATCAGCCTCCAAATCCAGCCCTGAATCAAAGTATGGACCTCTAAAAAACACAGCCTGAGTCTGAGGAAAATATTACATAAACACCTTTGCTAACAACGTGTATTTATGGTGTCCTTTGAAACCTGGGAAATTCAGAAATCAGACAAACAACTTGACCAAATTCAACACAACTCTCATCACAAAGTGCCTCACGGACCAGCATTTTGCCTGTGTTTATTTTGACTATGCCTCTTCAGACACGGATCACACATATGCTGTCAACAGTATGTCCAAATGACATTGAAAAGCCAGACACTTAAAAGATGAGGATGCGTTTTCAGACTGCACAATAACTGCATATCCATTGTTGCCCCACTGTTGAGGCTAATCCTGTAACAGCTCACTGGACACCTGCATGAATAAATTCTACAGTTGTTGAAATAACAAAAACCCAAAAGCAGGATGGGCTTTTGAAGGGGTTAAAACGCCTTGCACTTCACTGTGCATGGCCTGGGAAGGGGGAAGTCAGCTTCCAGGCCAGGGATTTGGGGCTCCTGTTGTTCTGCAGATGGAGGGGCCAGCAGTGGTGGGATGGACGGTCACAGCAGACTCCTAACACAACCCTGGGGCAGGGGTGCTATTGTCACAGCACAACAAAGGGCTTAGCTGTTAAAACAGCTCAGCTTTTGCTGTTAGAGTGGTTACCGCTCTCTTTGTCCTGCCAAGTCTGGCTACAGCTGGGACCGCGCAGCCTAGAGTTCGCCTCTAAAAAGAGGCATGCACTGCCAAGCTCAGCAGACTCCACAGGGAAACACCACACATTATCACATACTCAATCCCAGACTACGTTCACCCCGTTCATAGCTGCCAGCTGGTGCTCCTGGCTTTTGTGGTCAATCCCATCAGCTGGGAGGTTCCCTGACTCCAGAGAACTTGGTAATCATTTTGTTGTGCTACTGCCATTAATGCCATGTCAGCTCTGTTTGTATTTTTTCTGTGCAGTGTGGGTGAAATTTAAACACATTTTAGTCTAACACTGCAGTAGACTTAAATTATGAGACGCTACATGTTGTTCCTCCTAGCAAGAGAGACAGTGTTCAATGTCCAATTTAGGTACTGGAGGCTAGGAAGGCTGTACTTCACCCTGTCTGGATTTGCTTCCTTCCAAATTCAGCACTAGTATCCCTATTGATGGTCAAATATTTGTTTAGTGCTTCTTCTATCCAAACTGTGCCAGAGATCTTTTGCCCACCAATCCGTGCCACCAGTAGTGTCCTCAGACTCCCTGCTGACACACTAACATTTCTTTTGTCCTTAACTGTTCCTGGATTGCCCTTATAACTTAGCTGGAAGACTCACAGAAACTTCCTATGAAGTTGATCCTTTTACTATTGGTCAATTAAACCCCAGGAGGGAAATGGGAACACACAACACACAGCTGCCCAGATTCTCTCTGGCATGGGTTGTTTAGATGTTTTCTCCAGAGGTCAGGAACCATAGATCCTTTGGAATGGGCTCAGTATTAGGTTTTGATGCAAACTTGAGATGACAGTTACAGACTCAACAGTTTCAAGTGGGACGATTTCACTGTGATTGTGACCCAGCAAAGGGCTGATTTAAAACCAAAAGAATTTGTCTTTGGCTCAGCAAGAAACTGATGTTTTCTTCCTGTAGATGCAGAACACAAAAGCTTGTGTGCACAAAATGAAGGGCCGCTAAAATTAGATGCACTCTTGTGGCTTGGATTGGCTTCTAGTTATTCCCAGATACCCAAAGTAGGTCATTCACAGCTTAACAAAGACATATTTCCCTCAGACCCGCTGACAAGTTAGAGCTGATGGAAAAGACCACCTGATGGGAGGATGTTGCCAACGTGTTACACTTGGGTTTCACTCCGCCTCGGCAGCGTTTCTGCACTGCAAGAGCAGTGTTAGAACACTGGGCTTTTTTCACTTCGTTGGTGCTGCCTGAGCAGCTTGTTCTTATCAGCCGTTCGAAGTCACAAGAAAATCAAATTCCTATAAATTTTTATTGAAGGAAACAAAACCAAGAGATCAATAGAGACCTTTAGCTGGTATTGTGTCATGGGGGTTTTAAAGCTTTACAAAGCAACTCCCTGCACAAATCACAGGGCACTGTTAAAGTCCTACTTCAGGAGAAACATGACTCACTGGTTGCTCATTAGCTGATCATGGCTATGACCTTGGCTGGAAGAAGAACTTCAGAATCATTACTGACAACTCTACAAGGGTTGCTGTGCCTTTAGCCCCCTCCCTGGTTATCGTCATAGCTGAACAATGACTGCAATCTTCCAACTGACCGATACCCTACTAAGACTGATGCAGTAGGAAACCTATACAAATGTTCTGGTGAGGCAGAATATAAAATCAGATTCTGCAGAAAGCAAAATAGATTCCTTAGGAACGACCTTACCACCACAAACAGGGAGCCAGTGAGGAGCAGTCCTGTAAGGAGCTCCCGACAGGCAGATTCCTTAAATATGTGAAGGGCAGCTGCATTTCAGAAGTGTTTTATTGCAGCAACTCTACCTCCAAGGTGAGACAGTTCTACTTTTATCCTTGTGCTAGGCTGTCGTTTGCCTGGATGCCGGGGAAAGTGGTGTCAGCCTGCCCCTGCTTTGCTTTCCCTCCACGCATTCCATAGCCAGCTCACAAATTACAAGCACTGGAGATGAAAGGCCATCAATCCTCCGAGGCTGTGTGCTCCAGCACACATGGGGGCAGTTCCAGAAAGTGGGGGCAACCACCTGGAAGGAGCCACTGAAGAGAGATCAGCTTTATGTTGGCCCAGGGAAATGCTTTAACGGACAGTGAGATTTGTCAGTGCAGGAGCACTGGTAAGAAACTCACCCATGTGCAATGCATGATCTCAGAAAACATGAATTAAAACAAAAGCAAACTTAGGAACTAATCAGACCAGTAAAAGGAGAAGAATTTGTGGCAGCTCCTGTAGGTGCATGTGTGTGGGGGGGTCTGTAATGGAAGAAGAAAGATTGAGATGTGCTGCCCAGAGCACTCAAGCCCAGTTAGCAAGTTGAGGGCTTGCAGACTCCCACCTATTGTCCTGACCTGTCTGCCTCCCAAAGCCATGTGTTATAATTACTTCTGCTCTTTTAAGACCCCAGTTATAAAAGCGTTGGCAATCTAAATATTTACCGAGGTAGTCACACCTTGGTATGTGACCGTGTAACGTAAGAACTGCAAATACGAAAGGTGCATTTATGGTGACCATAAAATTTTTATTCTGAGTTTCCTGATTTGCAGACGTAGCACCCGACCTTCACACCGCACACTGCTGTTCATGACAACAGCACTGTACTGCTGCCACCCCGAAACATTGGCAACTGATCTCTGTTTTCACACCTGCCTTGAACTCGCTGGTTCTTGGTAGGTCTTTCTCTGCTAAATGAGTCTTATTTTGCCTGGCTGGGCAACCTTTGAAACCCAGTTTTCATCAGTGAGAGCTCTCTGGTTTGGTCACTGGAGACATTCTCTCTCCTCTGTAATAATTTACATGAGTCTTTTATCATGTTTTCCAGTTTTTCAGCTCCTTTGCATTGGAAATGAATAATAGAATTAGACATGATATTTTAGAAAGCTTAGAAAGTTTTCAGTAATATTGCATGGCAAGATACTACTTTCCCTGTGTTCCCCTTCTCTTCCAATACACTGTTTCAGTCATCTTCCTAAAGCGTAGAGCTCATATTAGCTGCTCATTCACGATGACCCCACACAGTTTTTGAGAGTCACTGTTTCCTGCTGTGTATCCCACCACCTTGTTCATGTGCTATCACCTGCCTTTGCATGTTACTGTATGAAATGGTGATTTGTTTGAACACACCCAGACATATCAGTCTTGCTCTATACAACTTTCCTCTCCTTTGTGTACCATATACGTAGTGACTGTTACCACTGCATCTCTTCTAATCATCTCTCTTATTTGTGTGGTGGAACTGCCCATCGCTTAAAAATGCCTGTCTAAATAACTCCACCTTTGCAAAACCAGTGTGACAAGAGAGTTTACTCACCTAGTTCTTTTTCCTCTCTTTGCAGTAAAAATAGGAGGGAAAGCTATTCTTCTCAAACTGTAAATGTATACAAACACACGGAGGATTTGGAGAACAGAGTAACTGAAGAGTTTTGTCAGAATCTCTAGATCTTGAACACCAGAGAAATTTCTTCTGCATTTGAATCAATGTGCAGGCATTTGACAAACTGACCTGAAATTAATGCTGTGTTAGGGACCTAAGACATGCATTAAGACCACTTTGATTTCAGTCTTTCTAGAGAAAGAGGAGGCAGGGAAGGGAAAGAGACCTGGTTTGAACCACGAGAAAGGAAAAAGCAGGGAATTCTCAGCCCTGATGCATTTCCCACTGCATTAGTTTTTCTTCCTTCAGGGCACTGATTATTCCAGGTTTTCTTGGTTTTCACTTCCTTGAGATCTCTATCACCCTATTATAAAATAAAGCACTCGACTGCTCCACCCCATTCGGGTCACTGTTGGCCACTTCGATCATCACAGCTCCATCCCCCTTTTTATGTCTGGAGGAACCACACCTGCCTCTGCCTGCTGCTGTCGCTGTAACTCCTGGGAGTGGCTGTGAGTGGTGCCCACAATTCTCATGCTTTTGTGTTTAAGTTACTGAGATAAATAACCTCTACCTTCCATTGCTTACTATTTAATTTGCAATTGCTCATTGCATTTATATTTCTCTGAGGCTTTTAGAAAAGACAGAAGGCTAATTTGCCAGTAACAAACAGTTTTGAAGAGCAGATAGCCGGGAAGCAAAACAGATGTTGGAACTAAACACTTGAAACAATCTTCACTGGGAGGATTTTGTTAATTCCTCTCAGGCTTTTGGACTTTACAGCTCTACCAAAATCACGTTTTCTTAAAGCTCTTGTAACTATACATCCATTACTTGGTTTATAGAATACCGTCCTTGACTGGGAGGGTAGCAAGTGATGCTATCACAAGGAACAGCAGCAAAGTATTAACTCTTGGTAAGGCATGTCAGTCAGAACACAGTTTTTTTTCCAGCTAATACTGGCTCATATGCAAGTTGCCTGGAATGAATGAAGTCTGGTTAATGTAGTTGAAACTTAAGATGTGCTTAAGAAAAGCCTTTCTTTCAGTAACTCCATTAAACTGTATGAACACAGATCTAGAATCCTGGTGTGTTCTCCTCACATGTAACTTGTGGCATGCAGGCTTTATTTAGATACTATTTTGCTGGAGATTTATGCTACTCAAAATATGATTATCCTTCAGTATCTTTCAACACCTTGTGCTTCAGCTCCACCAGCACAAATCTGTTTGCTTTAATTAAAATCTATCCTGTGTCAAGACAGGCAATCACAAACAGCAAATAAAAATACTCCAACAGAAGTAGATGTGCAGTGGCAATCTGGTTGTTCTTTAGTGGTACTATTGTATTTTAGTTTAAAGACTTACCCCTAGTGGGCAGGAGATGCACATAATTCCTGATCCTGCTTTAACCCAGGAGAAATGCCAGAAACCACCACAGCAGTTGTCCAGATGTTCTTCGTATCCCACCTGTGACAGCCGCCATTCAAAAGCAGCAGCAAGCAGTAAGTAGTGACAGTTAGTAAGCCTTTGTTAACCTTAGCCAGTTAGCAGGTTATTGCATCCAGAAGTAGTGAGAATTAGATCTACAGCAACAGACTCCGCTGACATGCTTGGGAGGAGGGGAAGGCACAGCCTAGTCACAAGGTCATCTCCCCCTGCCAAATTTAAGAGACTACCTCCAAGACAGAGATACCAAAGCACCTAAAAATTGAGTTGTTGTGAGGATTTTCATTTAACACAGGAAGCAAAGACCTGACCAACATCCTACCAGCCTTGTTCTTGGGAAAGGCTCAACTGCCTTGACTAAAATAAAACTCAGCCTAAAATAAACAACAGCCTATCTGCCCACATGGGTATAACCAAGGAAAAGGTCCTAAACATAGCCTGTCTAGAAAGTACCCGTTCTGCTTGTAGGTGTGCTTGTAGTCTGAGAAACTACCTTCTGCTTTGAAATGCAGTAATTTATTTCAATTCAGATTTTCTCCCGAGATGCATTAAATTAAGTTAACCTACTTCAAATGGAATAGCCTTATTCATAGAAACATATCAAAAACAGTCAGTAGGGAGAATGAAACCCAGGACTTCAGAAGTGAGCTCTGAAACCACATGGGTAACTAATTTTACAGATTGGGGATCACTGTAATTAGTTAAGTTACAGCCTGGAACTGTGGTCAGTGAATGTGATGACCAAATTACCACTGCTGATAATTGACAATATATAATCCAGTACTTTAAAGATGCCATTATTAATTTTTATAACATCTACTCTGTGGGCAGGTTCCACCCAAGTATGCAGAAAAACCAATTATCCTCTAAAAAACACCCCACGACTGAGAAGCCCTTAATTAGAACAAGCCTATGAACTTCTGCAGTAAGTGACTAGACACCATTATAAGAGGAGTTACTATTCTATTGTGCGCCTATCATAAGGCCTTTGCTAGCTACTGGATTGCCAACAGATTACTTCATCTATAAAACCTGATACAATTAAGTGCACCAAAATCAATCACTAGCACTTGATTAGAAAAGAATACTGTAAAACGGTGACTCCTTTGAAATATCAGGGTCTGAAATACCCAAAAACAGAAAAGAAAGAACCTAATTTCAGTTTAAAGAAAAGTTTTTTTTGCCAATTCAAACAGTTTACACAAAACTTAAACTGTTATTCCTCTATAGCTGCCATCTTGGATTACACCAAGTGCCAGGAAACCAGGCACAAAGAGGTGGGACCACATACATGTAGAGAGAGAGAAGGAACGGGGTGGAAAACACTGTCAGAAGTTTAGACAAATCCTACAAATACCCAAGTATTTTTCCTACCCTAGCTTCCTTTTCCCTGTCAGTTTCTATGATAAAGATCTTAACAGACAATTAATTTTCAAGATGATTTATCAAGCTATAAAACATTACCTGTGGTCACCTCTACTACAGAGCTGTGCACACTTCAAATCATAGAATCAGACTGGTTTGGGTTGGAAAGGGCATTAATATCATCTAGTTCCAACCCCCCTGCTGTGGGCAGGGACACTTCCCACTAGACCAGGTTACCCAAGGTCCTGTCCAACTTGGCCTTGAGCACTGCCCCAATAAGGCAGAAAACTCTGCAGTTAATCTGAGTTCCCCATTAAACTGAAATTGAACAGTTTCTGTGGAAGTCTGTTAAAGATGGAGATTTCAGAGTGATCTCTTCTCGCAAACAATCTTGAGAACCACTGACTTTAGATAGGTGCACATAAAGTCTCCTTCTAAACACAGGATGAAGCCAAAACAGTGCAATTGCCCAAGTAGAAAAATCTTAACTCCTTCCCAGGAACACACTCCGTAAGTCGTGACATACCAATTTATTTTATCCACCTCATAACACATCTTCCTTTCTGCCCTCCCATACTCACATAAAATACACTTAAAATACTGAAGAGACATGAACATGTTTCTGGTACCTACTTACACTGGGAACCTGAGAATGATCAATTAATCAACATGTTAAATAACCTGTGAAAAGGCAGCAAGGTTCTTCATACCACAAGATAACTGGCCTGGCCTTTACAACCTATAGGAACTGTTAGCAGACACCACAAGATGCCCAGTGCCACACGGCAGACAGTAGGTTTTGATAGTTAAAACTGCACACAGAAACTAACTCTGCATTGAAATATACAGTTTATTTTCTCAAAGTCAAGCAATACCATTTGTCAGTAGGTGAGTGTTTAAGTGTCAGGCAGGAAAACTGTACATTTTCACTCTGGGCTGCAGGATCCAAACAGCTGGAGAAACATTGTGGAAACCTTTCACTATACAAAGGGATCTAGAGTTGAGAACAACATTGGGTGAATAAACGGCCATCCCCAGGATGTCAAAGGCAAAACATAGCACCAGATTTTTTCAAGAAGCAACAGTATAGCTATTTACAGATTTACATATAACATTGGGAGGCAACCATCTTCAGATTCATAGGGTGAGAGATTTTCAACAGTTTTAAAAAAGAAAGGAGAGAATGGTGTCTACTCAACTGTTTGGTGAAAAAGATAATATATATATATATCTTTCACAATATTGCTACCTTTTATAAGAAAGATCTAAATCAAAGTACTGTATACAAACACATGGTAATTATATTATTATTCACATTTCACATACACATTTCAGAGTAACCACAATATGTAATTTTTTTTAAAATGCCACAGATAAAACAAAGCACACTTTTCTCCAAGCTAAAAGACAAGCATAATTTATTTGGGAATTGTTTAGTTTTGGGGTTGTTATTGTTAAGGAATAAGTTTAAGGACAAAAGGATCACTTGTCCTAGGAACATAGCAGCATATAACTGTGAGATGACAGAAGACTACATTTCTGAACTAGGAGGAAGAAACTAAGGTCAGCTGCAGGCCTTATAAAATTGTAGCTCCATCTGACCTCAACTGATACACATCAACATCATTTCACTAAAGATTTGGTCCAGGTATACAAAGTAGTGCACTATAAGGGGGGGCAACAGTCCTTTGCACATTTGCATCTGTCTGTACAGGAACAGGTTCCAGAAGATTTTTGCTCCCCAACTCACAAGGAGTTCGCTGATCAGTGCCTCTCCAGTTCTCTCCTGACAAGAGAGGATTGGGGGAAGAGCTACAGAAAACCTTTTAGTGAATGCTGCCACTTCAGGAAAAACGGCAAAAATTCTTTTCTCTCTTTTCAACACCTAACTACCTGTATTTTCAACCTGCTTAGCTACAGACTGGCATTCGTATCAGCCTTGAAAATGGCTTCTTGTTGGGCAACCTGTTTGTCTGTGGAGACAGAAACATCTTCCGTTCTACAATGGAAATGGCATGTACACAAAGTCATCCAAGACTTTTCTTTGCCTGCAAAACTTATCTTAACATAGAACTTGACATTTAGGCACTACAGAATTTCTCTGTAGATATCTGAGCAACTCAGCACAACCTATTACTGCGCTAAATCATGAGTTAGCACCTCTTTTTGGAGCTACTGGAAATCATCTGTCATAAGTCAATGGCAGTAATAGAGAACACAACCAGTAATCTGATACTGTGAACTAGCATTGTCTTGTTTATCACTGTGCAATGGAAACAAACAAACCCCACTTATGTTCACAGTTACAAAGCAGAACTGCTCCGAGTAGTGCATGGTATTTACATGGCAGAAGTGTTTATATTGCATTTGGTAGTCTGAGAAAGTGGAAAGAACGAACAACATTATGTAGGTCAACTTCAATGTAACTTAACTGTCTATATAAAACCATCACAATTTTGAGCAATCAGAAGAAAAATAGAAGCAGTGTCCTTAGCCTACATTTATTTTCATAAAGTGTGGTGGGTTTGGGGGAAGAAGAATAAACGCATGCATAAAAAAACACGAGAAAGAGCAAGTAAGCCTTCTAAATAATTTAGATAAGAAATGTTTTGAACAAAATCAGCATAGTACTTCCAGCCTGTTTCTTAAATCAACTACAACCTGGTAAAGAAAATCACTTGCATTGCAGTAATAAGGTGTACAAATATGTCTTGCAAAATAATGCTTACAAAAATGTGCAGCAAGGCAGCCATTAGGTGATTTGCAAGCTGGTTTAAAAAGTGTTTAACTGAGACTGATTTTACAATTATTTTCTGCAAGGGGAAAGTGCCATCCTATATACAATATTACAAAAAAGTGTCTGATGCCACAGGATCAGAGTGACACTACATTTCAGCAATCTGAATATATTAGCTATAAGATGCACGCTTCCCCTATTTAATGGGTCTTTAAAAAACAAAAATAAAAAGCCACTCAATTTAGAACTTCTAAATTTGTGTGCGTTCACAAATTGCTGTTGGGTTTCCCAGCAGTCTGTACAGCATCTGAACATAAAGAAAGTATACACCGTATTCTAAAAACATTACTGTTTGCATGCACAACTGCCACAGACTTTCAACTTACTGAGCAGAAAGGTTAAGAGTCTGTCCTTTCCTGTGGAGCCTTGTGTAAGGTAAGCAATGAGAAACAGCTGTAGAGACCAGCAATAAAAATGTGTTCTAAAATATTAAATACATCATCCCAAAAAATGAAAGTATTATTGCTGTTGTGAGAGCTATCATTCTCTTGTGCACTTGTTTCTCTACTGGACACAGACAAGCCAAGATAGATACTCATTTGTATCCTTGGAAAGTCCCCCATCCCTTCCTTCTTCCCATTTTTCACATCCTTGGTGAAACTCAGTCCTCTTATTTGAGCCGTTCAGGTTGGAGGCTATCAGTCAGACACTTCAGCTGCTCTTCCCCCAGCTTGATCTTGTCCTCAAGCTCTCGCTGCTCAATGATGAGGGCCGACTTCATTTTTACAAAGTGCTCATAGTCTGCTAAGTTCTCCTCGCTCAAGTAGTTCGCCAAAATGTCGAAGACGATGCGCTCTCGACGATCCAGGTTCTCCTTCAGTTCCTTTGCATCTTCGTGTTGCTGGGTCAGCAGCTTCTGCTTCTCTACCAGAGTCCGCTTAGGAGAAAAGAAAAACAGTTAAAAATTCACCAGGCTGGGACAACAGCTTCAGTGTTTAAGTCTCAAGTCTGTTTTATCTGCAAAGACAACGACTTTCCTGAGAGGTGGAATAAGGTTGCTCCTTAAAGTTTACTCTAATAAAATTCATTAACAAACAGAAAAAACATGTACTGAATCAATAAAAGATGCACCATTAATTTCTATTGGCCTCAACAGCAAGAACTTCAAAGACTACTTTAGTATTTAATAGTTCAAAATAGTTATATAAAGTATAGCTGCCTTTGAGAAACATCCAAGTTCTCCAACTTAAGACTTCACTCAGCAATGTCTTACATCTTCAGTACACAGCACTGAACTTCCACACTGAAACAGCTGTGCTTAGAGAACCCAGAAAGACTCATTAAGAGAGCAATTTCTTCTTACACAGCTCCTGACACTGTGGCATTTTGCTGCTCTGCTGCAATCCACATGGCTTCTCCATGAAATGTGAAGTCATGTAGTTATTAAGACATGAGCAAAAGCTGGGGCAAGACAACAGGAGGGAAGTAAAGAAAAAGCATTATCTTCCCCAAAGGGCTATAAATGTTCTGCTTTGTGCCTTCACAAGAGACAAAGTAAGAAAAAGGAGGGTTGAATGGAGACTCACAACAAAAGAGGATAGGAGCTATATCCCATTCACATATATGCATGAGCAATATGGGTGAGGTTCATTTCACTCAGCTTCACCTGTCTATACCATCAACAGCCACACCTGAATCACTCAGCTATGCTCCCTTAGCAGTATATGGAAAGAAACTTTATTAATCTGACCTAAGTCAGACGTCTGCCTAGAAGTGACTGCCTTTTTCCAGCAACAGAGTATGGCTGGCCTACTCTGACATCAAGAATTCCTGTACAGACTTCTGAACTTAATTAAAAAGTGCCCCTAAGAGGTACCACTCCATAACTTTCAGCTTTGCTTCAGAAATTAATTTTCTTTGAGAAACTATGTCTTCAAAAAAACCAGTCTGTTCAAATAAATGTGTCCCTTTTTTCATTTGAACTTTACATTAAATCACACATGCTATAATAACCCCAAAGGATTTACAGAAAAGAGCTTTTGTAGACTGCAGAATAGTCTTTTCAAGATGTAAGTATGAGACAAATGGGGATACAGACCAGCAAGCTTTAAGAGACCTATCTGCCAGAATTAGATAGGCTCTGCTCAGAGTTGCCTCTCTTATCATATATATATATCTCATCTGAGACATATATATATCTCACATATCCTGCCTCTTTTTTGAAGACAGCACAAAGCTCATAGGGTGAAACACTTTCAGACTTGTGCTCTCAATGTACTTAAAATACACTGCCTAGATGAACTCAGGATTCAAGACAGCTACGGAAGACAAGTCACAGAAATCACACATTATTAGATAAACTAAAATTTAATTTTCCTTCAAGCTTATGCCAGGGAAAAAAAACCCACTGCAACTTACAAGCAGAACTATCTGCTGCAAGAGATGGAAGTACTGGCTTCCTAAGTTCACCAGAGGAACTAGGAACCAAGCTCAAATTTGGGAGAATGGCTACACCTCTCCTCAGGGCAGCCCTGCCACTTGTGTGAACATTGAGCAGCAGCAGCAGAATTAAACGCAATCTGATGAGCACAACACAACCTGTATTAAACAGCTGGTAGCTCAGTTGTAGTGTTACCTGCATAGCTTTGGGATGACATAGCTCTGGTTTTCAAGCCATTTCTTATTACTGTCAACATACACAAGAACAATCAGATGTTTAGTCCTGCATAACAATACCCGAGATTTAAGTTGTATAGTTACTTCTTACCAAGCCTATGGCATGACTAAGGTGAACATGAGTAACCTGACAGTTTAAGGAAAGCAAACATTACTTTTATGAACTCTGAATGACACCTTAGTACCTCTGCCCTTGCAGAGGCTTAGGGAATGCCTAAGAGAAGTGGTATGCAGAAAGGAAGAAGGCAAATGCAAATGCAACCTCTTGAATTTGCTTTTACCTCCATCAAAGATGGCTGACACCAGAAAGCCTGTTTTGAAGGGTCAAGTGAAATACACTGTAGCAGGCTCAAGACACCATTCCTGAGATGGTTTGAGCAATGGGTAAATGGCTCAGCAAACCTAATGGCATAAATGATGTCAGATGGTTTCATCTGTCAGTCTTCAACCAAGCAGAGTGCAAAGGGTTTTCTGCAGTTAGCAATGCTCTGAAGTCCCAGTGAAACACAGGTCACCTGAAGCTCCTCTGATGGAACAATATTTAGCTCTTTCTGTTGAAAGTAATGAGAAGATGCTGGTCTCACTGCATGGAAGGAAGGTGGATGGTAGCTATTTCAGATGAAGCCCGTTTCAGAAGCTGAAGCTGAAATACCTGATATTTTTCCTTGTGGCAAGACAAATCTATGACAGAGCATCTAATAGAATATTAATTAAGCCATGATGATTTGGCTGCTGACAGACCGTTTGTTTAGAAAGCCGCTGAGCTGTTGGTAGATCCTAGAAAGTGGAAAATCTATCAGAGTAGTTTATTAGACAGAATTGGCTAAATAAAAATAAAAATAAAATCAGTGATCACTAGAGATACGATCCCCAGGGACTGAGGTAATCTCCTGTTTTGTATATATGGTACATTAGTAGTTCACCAACATCATCATGTGACCTACAAAATACCAAAGGACAACCAAAATTCAAAGCCATGCACATGTAACCCTACATGCATTGTATTTATAGTTGAAGTACCTGGGGACTTGATCCATCTGAGAAGCATCTCCAGCTAACACTTCTAGATATATTTCTGATATGACTATGGCAAGACTTTGGTGCCAATGCACAAGAGGAATGGGGATTAAAATATGTTCAGGATTTGGATTTCTGCCAGTCTAAATTTTACAGCAGAGCACACAGACAATTCCTAACTACCGTTACTACACACCACCTACTTACCTTCTTCCTTTTCCACATCTAGCCAATAAGCTGTTTTTATCACAGCTTTCAAACTGTGTTTCCTATATGCTCATATCATCTGGTAGCTCTTTCCCCAGCTCACACTCCCATCTTTGAGCCCATTAGGCAACTGCAACTACATTTAGAAAAAAGGAGTCTGAAGAAGGATTAAATTTCTGTAAGTTTCAGAAGCTTTGATCTGCCCTCTAATAAGCTGTCAAATACCTTCCCCTCCCCTCAGTCAGAGAGGGGCCTGGACAGCCATTAAACAAGTATGTTTGGCAGCAGCTAGGGCCAAATAGCAAAAGTACAGCTTCAGACTAGTCCCAGCACTTAACTGGTTCCTATTGGTGAAAGAAGGGAGCATGCTGAAGAAACACAACATGAATCCACAGGCCATTGAAAGAATTGTTACAACACTTAGGTGTATTGCTGGCATTTCAGTCCACAGCAACAAGCCAAAAATCCCACTTCATGTTCATTTAACTACACTCACTTGACAGACACCTGCCCCCCACCCTCTCTATTTATTTTAGCCTTTAAGTTTCACACATGTCTACATCTCTTCTTTGGTGCATATCTGTATCGCTAGATATCTCCTGCCCAGCTAAGACCTGATGGGATTTGGAGTTAAACAAAATGGTGCTAGCAGAGGTGACACCCAGTAGGTAAGAGTACCCTGAATGCTCCTGAAATTTTCACATCTGCTGGGATTCTTCCACATCACTATTGGGCTATTCTGCTTGGAGTAAAATGTGTTTTCTATTGAAAAATTCTTTTTGCAATGCCTCCCTCCTGCTCCCCCAGCTTTCAAAAAGACTTGTTCTTCTGTCATTTCTTGCTCTTGTTCCTCACTAGGCATTGTGGAGGAAGCCGTAGTATAGGACAAATATCTAACAACCTTACAGATTTTTGTCTGCATCCTTTATCTATATCCTTTATCAAGATCCTTGTTGAGAATAAAGAAACTTTCCACATTACTGCAAAGTGGCACTCTTTTCCCCATCTTGAATTGTTACTTTTGTTTTCCTTCTTTTTATGCTCCTATCAGTGGTTCCCTTCTTTCTTTAAGCTTTCACTATGAAGTCTGTTTTCCAGCATGTTGAACCCCAATACACCGCTTTTTCTTGGCAATCCACTTGTAGTTCTAATATTTCAAGCAAAAGCAGCAAGACAAAGAGAAAAGTTCTAAGAAATCCAAAGCAAATGTCTTTATGAAATTTATCTATTCACTATCCCTCATCTTGAGTGCTCCAATTGAGATAAACAAAACCAAGAACCACCCCCCACAACAGCTTCACTAAACAGAACGATATTCTTATTGGCCTTTCTCACCCGTTCTTCCGCAGAGGTATTTTCATCGAGGTTATTAATGGCATTTTCCACACGGGCCAGACGACCTGATAGTGACAGCAGGAGGTTGACCACTTTGTCAAGGTCGCCGATAAACATCTTGAATTTGTCGAACTCATTTGGTTTGCAGACTTCTTTCACAATGGCCTCTACCTCCTCCCCCAGTATATTGTTTGCTTGGATGTCTTCCAGAAGTGTCTCACGTGCTTCCCTCAGCACCTGCAGCTTCCTACTAATGCTGTCAATAAGTTCTTGCTGTGGAAAACAAGGAGATGAGCATTTATTAGCACTACTGCATTCTTCCGCACTTCTGAAAGTCATGTCAGAAATCTAGCATTTTAATACACTGAAACTCCATGTGGCATTGACAATGACTGCACTACAAATAAAAATAAGTATATGCCTAAGGTCTGTACCTCTGGACTGAGGTTCACGATGCTCAGCTTGAGACCTGCTTTAATTCAATTTATCTTTGTGGCACAATATGGAGGACTCCCACCCCTCCCCCTAGCAAACATTCCTGCTGCTGCTTTGAACAGTTTCAAAGCCAGCTATGGAAGAGCATAAAGTACAGTGCACCCTTTTCTCTCTAAATACCAGGTCCATAATACCTTTCTGAAAAGCTACACTTAGAAAGACTGTACCAGGAAAACAATGCTGTATTTTCCACATAACACAGTTAAAATTAGGGCACTGTCTAGCTTTTTCTTCCTTTCTTCATGTTAGCATCCCTCCAGTAGCAGTCCTTCCACTTTCAGAAAACCTTAGCTTTAACAGTGCGTTACAACATTTCTGTAGGAAAATTGCAATCCCTGTGGCATGAAACAGAATAAAACCTACTTTATTATACAAAGCAGCTCTATGTGAAGCTGTGCAAAATGGCTCTGCCAAAGGACCAAACAAGCATCTTTGGCTGTCACTGTCCTACCTCAGGCAAATATACCGCCTCATCTACAGTTTGCTGGGGTTTCCCACTGCATGGGATACACATGCCCAGGCTTAGAAAAATCATGCCGGGTGCATCACCAGCACAGCCAGACCTCCCTTGGTGACCTGTGTTCCATCTGTGGTGCCTGGCCACCTCCTTGCTTTTGGACAAGAGGTCTTGTTTCTTCTGTGTCCATTAGCTTTCATTTGTGCACAAGGGGTGAAAGTCAGTTCAGCTAGTCGTCTACTCTAACAGGAGATGAAGCATGCCCTAAAAATGCCTCGCTCATGTAAATGTAGATGCGTATTTAGTATTCAGCTAATTTCAGGTAAGAAAAATTCCCAAAGCACTCTCTAAACATACACCTCAGCACAATTTCTAAATGAAAATGACATCCTTTAAAATAATAATTATTTCAGCCCCCTTTCCTTTTTTTTTAAAAAAACCCCATAAAATTCCTCATGCCATTCTTTAGGAACTCTGCTTTCTAAATGCAAATCTGATTACAAGCCTGCATGATTACCCAGAAACATACTGACTGCAGCTACCACTCCCAGATGCCACTGAGCAGTCACTGCCAATTTATTTTGGGAACAACATCAACCAACCAAACAAAAGAAAGTCTGCCATCTTGAGAGAAGGCAACTACACCCTGAAAATTTAACAGCCATTTTGAAAGCAGAAGGGATTATTCTGGCGGGTTTTCTCCCTTTTGATTTAAGATACTAAGGCCAGGTTAATCTGGATTTGGGCTGCTAGTCTGGGTGTCCAAAAGATTAAGGTAGTAAGCAGTTCTACAGATGCCTGCTTTACTGACTGATTAATCTGCAGGATTTGATTTCTCCCCCCACCCTCGTCTCTCAATGCAAATGCATTTTGATTTGGATTATGTAGGTCACAGTGCTACCTTCTCATTTCCCTTAGATGGCACATACATGCACAGTGCTGCTGTTTCACCACCCGAAACGCAAGGGGATACTGTTGTGCTCTGTTACAGTCTTAAGTTTTTCACTTCAGCAGCCATTTTCCCAGTAGCATCCTATTTAGATGTCCCCAAGCAGCTGAAGCTAGCATCTAAAGGATTGCTTTTGCAGGTGTGAAGGATGTAAGTACTTGCCTCTCTAAGATTGTCATATCTATTAAAGAGTTAGGATCACTGATTGCTTCCTACTCAGACAAAGCAGTCTTTGGATGAAGCAACTGTGGGCTCACTGCACGCTTTTGCTAGCCAGCAGAAAACCTGTATTACATGCAATATCTACTGAGCCAGAAAAGCTCTAATCTACACCTTGAAACTGGCATATGAATAATTCATACCTTTGAATTCTGTACCAGTAAGCAGGAAAACAATAAAATCTCATCTTTTTCCAGTAATTCTTGCTGATCTGACTAGCAACACAGAAATTAGCTCAGTGCTGCTACGGTGGTTCACTGTTTGGCATGCTTTACATAAATTACTCTGCTCTCAGCTCACCACTTCACATGAATTCAGGCCTATATCAGAAGAAACCTGGTATTTCTCAATCATTTTTACACTCTTCAGGAGTTGCTGTAACTCTGTCTAAAGGCCATGAGGACTTCCTACCCAGTCACACATGGATTTTCCTTACTAAAAAACTTTAACGTCTGTTCAGTATTTCAGAATTGTGGTAAACCTACATTAAACTCAGTATGTTAAGACACACACATTCCATTCCTTCTAGTTGGGAATACAGGGATCGCCCCTCCCACTCTAACTCCCCCCCCCTTAAATTAATGACTCCATGTGAAATTCCCATCCTTATTTCGAAATAATAATAATAAAAAATAAAAAGCACCACCACACAATTCTGGTTTGCACAGAATGACAAATATTACAATCATTCCATGATGGACTGCAATTAAGTTCTCTCGTAACGGAACTGATTTCAAGGAATCAAGGAACAGGTTCTGGGTATATGCCTCCTCTAAAACAACTGAAGTCAGAAAGTGTGCTATTAAAGCGTTCAAGTCCTTAACAATCCCTTGTTAAACTGTTGCCAAATATGTGAAGCTGAGCCAAGTTTTATATATTCTGGCTGTTTTATAAAGATGCCTTGACCCACTTAGCTCGAGTTTTATGTTTTCTGACAAAATCTAAGATGAAAGTCCACTGAACTGAGTGCTTGCATCTCACGGTATATTGAGGAGCAGGGAGAGGAGTAAGGAGCAATGTGTGTGTCTACATTATGTATATTCAGAGAAGACAATGGGGGAGCTCTGCTAAAAGCTCTTCATTAAATTTTTCCTATCTCATATGATTATGGTGCATACTGGAGATAAAGGCAGCAGTATATGAAGAGTGAGTATGATTTTCCTGTTAACAGACACTAACAAAAATAAATAGCACTTTTATAAGCTTGAAGTTTAAGTCTTTAGTCTGTTGGGCAAACAAGAAAGGTTTAACACACCCCCATACAAACACTCCATAATTAATGAGAAGGAAACTAATTCTAGCAAAAACGATAAACATGACAATTGTGTGTGCCACCAGATAAAACCAATTTATTCAAAAAGTAGTGAAATCCTTAATTTGTCTGAGTAGTACAGCTGCTGGATGCAGTGGCTGGCTGGCAGAGGGTAAGTGCAGCTTTTGTGCTGCAACCATACCATGCCCCCAGTGGTGCACACCATATTGAACAGTGGGATGCAGCGGGGGCAGAGGGAAGGAAGGAAGGCTGAGGGAAAGAAAAAACCAAAGCGGTAACATAAAACACTACAGCTCCCTCATGTGCAGTGGCATCCACTCCTGCAATGAACCAGAGACAGGAATCTCCTATGGAATCTCTCATCCTTAGAAGATAATTCTTTGGGACTGGATTATTGAATGCACCCTAGCAATTCATCATTAAGCAGAGAGCTGATTTCAACTGAAAAGGTTTGCACACCACTGCACTAGTGGCTTAGGTGAACAGAGTTAAACTACATCACTTTAATTGATCAAACAGACCATCTCCTCCAGCTTATCTGTACTGGGAATATAATTAAAATATTTTGTGCCAAATAACTAAGGAAATGAGTGTGATGATTTTACATAGCACAACATTTTCTCAAACCACAGAAATATCATTATATCATCTTTTTAATACCATAGAATCATAGAATGGTTTGAGTTGGAAGGGACCTTAAAGATCATCCAGTTCCAACCCCCCTGTCATGGGCAAGGACGTCTTCCGCTAGACCAGGTTACTCAAAGCCCCTTCCAACCTGGTATTGAACACTGCCAGGGATGGGGCAGTCACAGCTTCTCTGGGCAACCTGTGCGAATGTCTCACCACCCTGACAGTGAAGAATTTCTTTCTAGTATCTAATCTAAACTTACCCTCTTTCAGTTTAAAGCCACTTCCCCCTTGTCCTATCCTTTATGCCCTTGTAATAAATCCCTCCCTTTCCAGATTTCTTGTAGCTCCCTTATGGATGCTAGCTGTGGCACAGAGAGGGGCCAGCTCATGGGGGTGGCCTCAGGGCTGCAGGGTTGGTTTCTGGCCTGAGAGAAAAGAAGCAACCCTAGGTTTGTTGTCAGAAGCCAAGTGGCAGACAACACTCAGGGACGCCCATGAGCTGTGCCCAGTGCAAAGCCAGAAGGCAGGGGCAGGCCCCTGAGATTCCTGAGTGCAGGGACTGCCTGGGGCCAGCATCCCAAAGGCCATCCTGGGAGGGTGCTGGGTGGCGGGGCAGTGGGCGGGGCTGCACGGGGTGGGGGGGAGCGATTACCTGATGTTGTAATGCCACACCTAGCAACACAAGGGCCCGGGACACAGGGGATGGAGGGGACACTCAGCTACAGGGCAGAGCTGGCCCAGAGGGCAAAGACATGCAGGAGGTAAACAAGGCAAACAAAGGCTTTTGTTTTGGGAAAACTGCTTTGGGGGTGTTCATTAATTTTTATTCTGGTTTGGGGCTTTGTGGTTTGGGTTTTTTTTTTGGTGGTTTGTTGTGGTTGTTTTCAGGGGTTAGGTTTTTTGAAGGGTGTATTTGGTTTTTTTTGTTTGTTCTGGGGTTTTGATTTATTTACTTAGAAAAAGGAAAACGAGGGAAAGGCGAGGGAAAGGAGAGAGACAGGAGAGGACAGGCGAGGTAAAAGCCAGGGAAAGGAGAGGGACAGATGTGGGAAAGGAGAGGGAAAGGAGAGTGAAAGAAGAGAAGGGAGATGGAAGGGAGAGGGAAAGACAAAAGAAATGTGAGGGAAAGGTGAAGGAAAGGAGAGGGCCAGGAGAGAGAAAGGAGAGGGAATGGTGAGTGAAAAGAAAGGGAAAGGACAGGGACAGGAAAGGCACAGGGGAGGGACAATTGAGGAAAATGAGAGGGAAAGGAAAAGGAAAGGAAACGGAAAGAAGAGGGACAGGCAAGAGAAATGTGAGGGAAAGACAAGGGAAAGCAGGACAGGAGATGGAAAGGTGAGAGAAAGGTGGGAGAAAGGTGAGGGACAGGCGAGAAAAAGGAGAAGGCAAAGCAAGTGAAAAGCAAGGAAAGGAGAGGGAAAGAACAGTGAAAAGAGAGGGAAAGGCAAGGGAGAGGGAAAGGCGAGGGACAGGCAAGGCACCGGTGAGGGACAGCTGAGGGAAATGAGAGGGAAAGACAAAGGAAAGGAGATAGAAAGGAGAGGAACAGGCGAGGGAAATCCAAGAGAAAGACAAGGGAAAGCAGAAGGACAGAAAAGGGTAAGATGAGAAAAAGATGGGAGAAAGGTGAGGGACAGGCAATGGAAAGGAGAGAGAAAGGCAAAGGAAAGGAGAGAGAAAAAAGAGGGAAAGGTGAGTGAAAGACGAAGGAAAGGACAGAGAAAGTTGAGTGACAGGAGAGTGAAAGACGAGGAAAAGAAGAGTGAAAAGCATGGGACAGGCAAGTGAAAGGCGAGGGACAGGCGAGGGAAAAAGAGGTAAAGGCAAGGGACAGGCAAGGGAAATGAGAGGGAAAGGAGAAGGAAAGGGGAAGAAAAAGAGGGACAGGCAAATAAAAGGTGCTGGAAAGGTGAGGTAAAGGAGAGAGAAAGCAGAGGGACAGGCAAGGGGAATTCGAGGGAAAGCAAAGGAAAAGGAGAGGGATAGGAGAGGGACAGGGGAGGAAAACATAATGTAAAGACAATGGAAGTATGAGGGAAAGGTTAGGAAAAGGCGAGGGAGAGGATAGGGAAAGTCGAAGGAAAGGAGATGGAAAGTTGAGGGAAAGGAGACGGAGAGGTGAGAGAAAGGAGAGTTAAAGGGGAGGAAAAGAAGAGGGAAAGCTCATGGAAAGACAATGGACAGATGAGGGAAAGGTGCGTGGCAAGCGAGGGAAAGGAGAGGGACAGGAAAAAGAAAGGTGAGTGAAATATAATGGAAAGATGAAGGACAGATGAGGAGAAGAATAGAAAATGATGAACAGAGGAGGGAAATGCGAGGGAAAGGAGAGGGACAGGGTAAGGAAAGGTGAGGGAAAGATAAAAGGAGAAAAGGCAAGGGAAAGGAGAGGAAAAGGAGAGGAAAAGCAGAAAGATAATGGAAAGACAAGAAAAAGGATAGGGACAGGACAGGGAAAGGTGAGAGAAAGAAAAGGAAAGATGAGGGAAAGATGAGGCAAAGACGAAGGAATGATGAGGAAAAGATGAGGGAAAGACGAGGGAATGATGAGGAAAAGAAGGGGGAGAACACAGGGAAAAGCAAGGGAATGGCAAGGAAAGAAAATGGAAAGGTGAGGGAAGGACAAGGGAAAGGTGAGGGAAGGACAAGGAAAGGCAAGGAAAGATAAGGAAAGATGAGGGAAAGGCAAGGGATAGTATAGGGAAAGACAAACGAAAGATAAGGAAAGGCAAGGGAAGGAGAGGGACAGGATAGGGAAAGGCAAGGGAAAGATAATGGAAAGAATAACGAAAGGCAAAGGAAAGGAGAGGGAAAGGAGATGCAAAGGAGAAGGAAAGATAATGGAAAGACGAGGGAAAGATGAGGGAAAGATTAGGGAATGACAAAAAGAAGTGAGAGAACACAGGGAAAAGTGAGGGAATGATTCTATGATTCTATGGAAGACGAGGGAAAGGAGAGGGATAGGATAGCAAAAGATGAGGAACATGTGAGGGAAAGGAGACAGGAAGGAGAGGTAAACGCAAGGAACAGGACAGAGAAAGGCGAGGCACAGCTGAGGGAAAGATGAGTGTAAGATAATGGAAAGAAGAGGCAAAAGGCAAGGAACAAGCGAGGGAAAGGAGATGGATAGGAGAGGGAAAGATAATGGAAAAACAAGGGAAAGGCAAGGGACAGGAAAGGGAAAGATAACGGAAATAGATGGAAAGATGAGGGAAAGGTTAGGGAAAGCCAAGGAAGGGAGAAGAAAAGATAATGGAAAAATGAGGAATAAACGACAGAAATGCAAGGGACAAGAAAGGGAAAGGTATGGGATACGTGAGAGATAGTATAGGATAGGCAAAGGAAAGATAAGGAAAGGTGAGGGAAAGAAGAGGTACAGGATAGGGAAAGGAGAGGGAAAGATAATGGAAAGAAGAAGGAAAGGCAAAGGAAAGGTAAGGGAAAGGAGATGGATAGGCAAGGGAAAGATAACAGAAAGACAAATGAAACATAAGGGAAAGGGGAGGTATAGGACAGGGACAGGAGAAAGAAAGGCAAGGAAAATATAAAGATGAGGAAAAGGCTAGGGACAAGATAGGGAAAGGCAAGGGAAAGGTACGGAAACATGAGCAAAAGGTGAGGGAAAGGAGAGAGAAAGTATACAGAAATGTGAGGAACAGGAGAGAGAAAGATGAGGGAAAGGCGAGGGAAAGGTAACGGAAAGAGAAGGGAAGGACAGGAGAAAGGCGAGGAACAGGATAGGGAAAGGGGAGGGAAAGACAATGGAAACACGAGGGAAAGGCAAGGGACATGGGAAGGAAACTGGAGGGACAGGTGAGGGGAAAGAGAAGGAAAGGAGGACATGCATGGGACAGGCGAGGGACAGGATAGAGAAAGGATAAGGAAAGATAACAGAAAGAAGAAGGAAAGGCGAGGGAAAGGCGAGGGAAAGGCGAGGGAAAGGCGAGGGAGAGGCGAGGGAGAGGCGAGGGAGAGGCGAGGGAGAGGCGAGGGAGAGGCGAGGGAGAGGCGAGGGAGAGGCGAGGGAGAGGCGAGGGAGAGGCGAGGGAGAGGCGAGGGAGAGGCGAGGGAGAGGCGAGGGAGAGGCGAGGGAGAGGCGAGGGAGAGGCGAGGGAGAGGCGAGGGAGAGGCGAGGGAGAGGCGAGGGAGAGGCGAGGGAGAGGCGAGGGAGAGGCGAGGGAGAGGCGAGGGAGAGGCGAGGGAGAGGCGAGGGAGAGGCGAGGGAGAGGCGAGGGAGAGGCGAGGGAGAGGCGAGGGAGAGGCGAGGGAGAGGCGAGGGAGAGGCGAGGGAGAGGCGAGGGAGAGGCGAGGGAGAGGCGAGGGAGAGGCGAGGGAGAGGCGAGGGAGAGGCGAGGGAGAGGCGAGGGAGAGGCGAGGGAGAGGCGAGGGAGAGGCGAGGGAGAGGCGAGGGAAAGGCGAGGGAAAAGCGAGGGAAAAGCGAGGGAAAAGCGAGGGAAAAGCGAGGGAAAGGCGAGGGAAAGGCGAGGGAAAGGCGAGGGAAAGGCGAGGGAAAGGCGAGGGAAAGAAAGCGGAAAGGTAACTGAAAGATGAAGGAAATATAAGTGAAAGGGAAGGGACAGAAGAAAGATAGAGAGGGATACAATAGATGAGAGAAAGGCTAGGGACAGGATAGGAAAAGGCAACGGAAACGTGATGGAAGGGAGAGGGAAAGGAGATGGAAAGGAGAGACAAAGATAACGGAACGACGAAGCAAAGACGAGAGAAAGACGAGAGACAGCCAAGCAAAAGACAAGGGAAAGGTCTTTTTGGAAAGATGTGGGAAAGGTCAGAGACCAGTTAGAGACAGTTTAGAGAAAGGCAGGTGAGAGAGAATGGAAAGATGAGGGAAAGGGGAGGGACAGGATAGGGAAAGGTGAGGGAAAGATAACAGAATGATGATGAAAAGGCGAGGGACATGCAAGGAAAAGGAGAGGGAAAGAAGAAGGAAAGGAGAGGGAAAGACGAAAAGGAGAGGAAAAAGAGAGGGAAAGGGAAGGTAAAGGAGAAAGAAAGTCAAAGGAGAGGTGAGGGACTGGAGAGATGTAATAACCGAAAGACAAGGAAAAGATGAGAGAAAGGAAAGGGGTATGACAGGGAAAGAAGGAAAGATAAGGGAAAGGCAAGGGAATGGAGTGGGACTGAATAGGGAATTGCAATGGAAAGAGAATGGAAAGAAGAAATAAATGGAAAGGAAAAGGAGAGGGAAAGGAGATCGAAAGGAGAGGGAAAGGTAACAGCAAGACAATGGACAGGTGGCAGAAGGGTGAGGGAGATGCAAGGAAAAGACAATGGAAAGGTAATGGAAAGATGAAAGAAAGATGAGGGAAAGGATAGGGACAGGATAGGGAAAGGAGAGGGAAAGATAAGGAAAAATGAGGGAAAGGCGAGGGAATGGAGAAGGAAAGATAGCGGAATGACAAGGGAAAGGAGAGGGAAAAGAGGTAAAGATAATGGAATGATGAGGGAAAGATGAAAGGCGAGAGTCAGCCAACTAAAATACAAGGGAAAGGTAACAAAAAGACATGGGAAAGACGAGAGACAGGTTAGGGAAAAGCAAGGGAAAGATATCAGAAAGACGAGGGAAAGGAGAGGGATAGGACAGAAACAGAATAGAGAAAAAAAAGGGACATGTGAGAGAAAGGAGACAGGAAGGAGAGGTAAATGCAAGGAACAGGACAGAGAAAGGCGAGGCACAGCTGAGGGAAAGATGAGTGTAAGATAATGGAAAGAAGAGGCAAAAGGCAAGGAACAAGCGAGGGAAAGGAGACGGATAGGAGAGGGAAAGATAATGGAAAAACAAGGGAAAGGCAAGGGACAGGAGAGGGAAAGATGATGGAAATAGATGGAAAGATGAGGGAAAGGATAGGGAAAGGCGAAGGGAAGGAGAGGAAAAGATAATGGAAAAATGAGGAACAGATGAGGGAAAGGCAAGGGACAAGAAAGAGAAAGGTGAGGGATAGGTGAGAGATAGTATAGGATAGGCAAAGGAAGGATAAGGAAAGGTGAGGGAAAGGAGAGGTACAGGATAGGGAAAGGAGAGGGAAAGATAATGGAAAGAAGGAAAGGAGAGGGAAAGGAGATGTATAGGCAAGGGAAAGATAACAGAAAGACGAAATGAAACACAAGGGAGAGGCGAGGTATAGGAGAGGGACAGGAGAAAGAAAGGGAAACATAAAGATGAGGGAAAAGCTAGGGACAAGATAGAGAAAGGCGAGGAAAAGATATGGAAACGAGCAAAAGGTGAGAGAAAAGAGAGAGAAAGGAGACAGAAATGTTAGGGACAGGAGAGAGCAAGATGAGGGAAAGGAGAGGAAAAGGTGAGGGAAAGATAACATAATGAAGAAGAAAATGAAGGACATGCGAGGTACAAGCGAGCAAAAGGAGAGGGAAAAAAGAGTGAATGGAGAGGAAAAGGCGAGGGAAAGGCGTGGGAAAGATAACAGAAAGGGTGAGGGAAAGAAATGGGAAAGCAGAATGAAAGAGGAGGGAAAGGCTAGGGACAACATAGGAAAAAGCAAGGGAAAGGTGAGGGAAAGGAGATGGAAAAGACAGAGTAAGATAAGGAAAGATGAGGGAAAGACGAGAGAAAGGCGAGGGACAGACAAGGGAAAGAAAGGGGAAAGGTAACTGAAAGATAAACGAAATACAAGTGAAAGGCGAGGGACAGGAGAAAGAAAGAGAGGGAAATATAATAGAAAGATGAGGGAAAGACAAGGGAAAGGCAAGGGACAGGACAGGAAAAAGCAAGGGAAAGGTGAGGGAAAGGAGATGGAAAGGATAGAGAAAGATAGGGAAAAATGAGAGAAAGATGAGAGAAAGGCAAGGGACAGCCAAGCAAAAGACAAGGGAAAGGTAACTGAAAGATGAAGGAAATAGCAAAAGGCGAGGGGCAGGAGAAAGAATCATAGAATAGTCAGGGTTGGAAAGGACCTCAAGATCATCTAGTTCCAACCCCCCTGCCATGGGCAGGGACACCTCACACTAAACCATGCCACCCAAAGCCTCATCCAACCTGGCCTTGAACACCACCAAGGATGGAGCATTCACAACTTCCCTGGGCAACCCATTCCAGTGCCTCACCACCCTCTCAGTAAAGGATTTCTTCCTTATATCCAATCTAAACTTCCCCTGTTTAAGTTTGTACCCGTTACCCATTGTCCTGTCACTACAGTCCCTGATGAATAGTCCCTCCCCAGCATCCTTGTAGGCCCCCTTCAGATTCTGGAAGGCTCCACGCAGCCTTCTCTTCTTCAGGCTCAACAGCCCCAACTTTCTCAGCCTCTCTTCATAGGGGAGGTGCTCCAGTCCCCTGATCATCCTCACAGCCCTCCTCTGGACTTGGTCCAACAGTTCCATGTCCTTTTTATGTTGAGGACACCAGAACTGCACACAATACTCCAAGTGAGGTCTCAGGAGAACAGAGTAGAGGGGCAGGATCATCTCCTTCGACCTGCTGGTCACACTCCTCTTGATGCAGCCCAGGATACGGTTGGCTTTCTGGGCTGCGAGCGCACACTGAAGCCGGCTCATGTTCATTTTCTCATTGACCAACACCCCCAAGTCCTTCTCCGCAGGGCTGCTCTGAATCTCTTCTTTGCCCAACCTGTACCTGTGCCTGGGATTGCTCCGACCCAGGTGTAGGACCTTCCACTTGGCATGGTTAAACTTCATAAGGTTGGCAAAGAAAGACAGGGAAATATAACAGAAAGTTGAAGGAAAGACAAGGGAAAGGCTAGGGACAGCACAGGAAAAGGCAAGGAAAAGTAAAGCGGAGGGAAAATGACAGAAAGGAGAGCGAAAGGGGAGGGAAAGATAAGGAAAGGTGAAGGAAAGAAGACGGAAAGGAGAGGCAAAAATAATGGAATGATGAGGCAAAGACAAAAGAAAGGTGAGAGACAGCCAAGAAAAAGACAAGGGAAAGATAATGGAAAGACATGGGAAAGGTCAGAGACTAGTGAGAGACAGTTTAAGGAAAGGCGGGGGAGAGAGAATGGAAAGACGCGGGAAAGGTAAGAACAGGATAGGGAAAGGCGAGGGAAAGATAACAGAATGATGAAGAAAAGGTGAGGGACATGTGAGGAAACGGAGAGGGAAAGGAGAGGGAAAGGAGAGGGAAAGGAGAGGGAAAGGAGAGGGAAAGGAGAGGGAAAGGAGAGGGAAAGGAGAGGGAAAGGAGAGGGAAAGACAATGGAATGACGAGGGAAAGACAAGAGAAAGACAAGAGAAAGACAAGATAAAGGAGAGGGACAATATAGGGAAAGGCGAGAGAAATGTGATGGAAAGGAGAGGGAAAGGTGAATGAGAGGAGAAGTAAAGACAAGGGAAAGCTGAGGGTAAGAAGAAGGAAGAAGGGGGAAAGAAAGGGGAAAAAAGGAGTAAATGCGGGTAAATGGGGGTAAAAGGGGGTAAAGGGGGAAGGGGGGAAAAGGGGAGAAGGGGGGAAAAGGGGGGAGAAGGAGGGAGAAGGGGGAGAAGGGGGAGAAGGGGGAGAAGGGGGAGAAGGGGGAGAAGGGGGAGAAGGGGGAGAAGGGGGAGAAGGGGGAGAAAGGGGGGAAAAGGGGAAAAGGGAGGAAAAGGGGGGATGAAGGGGGAAAGAAGGGGGAATGAAGGGGGAAAGAAGGGGGAAAGAAGGGGGAAAGAAGGGGGAAAGAAGGGGGAAAGAAGGGGGAAAGAAGGGGGAAAGAAGGGGGAAAGAAGGGGGAAAGAAGGGGGAAAGAAGGGGGAAAGAAGGGGGAAAGAAGGGGGAAAGAAGGGGGAAAGAAGGGGGAAAGAAGGGGGAAAGAAGGGGGAAAGAAGGGGGAAAGAAGGGGGAAAGAAGGGGGAAAGAAGGGGGAAAGAAGGGGGAAAGAAGGGGGAGAAAAGGCGGAAAGAAGTGGGAAAGAAGTGGGAAAGAAGTGGGAAAGAAGTGGGAAAGAAGTGGGAAAGAAGTGGGAAAGAAGTGGGAAAGAAGTGGGAAAGAAGTGGGAAAGGCGAGGGAAAGGCGAGGGAAAGGCGAGGGAAAGGCGAGGGAAAGGCGAGGGAAAGGCGAGGGAAAGGCGAGGGAAAGGCGAGGGAAAGGCGAGGGAAAGGCGAGGGAAAGGCGAGGGAAAGGCGAGGGAAAGGCGAGGAAGCGATAACGGGAAAACAAGGGACAGTATAAGGAAAAGCGATAGAAAGGCAAGGGAAAGGTGAGATAATGATAATGGAAAGACGAGGGAAAGACGAGGGAAAGGTGAGAGACTGGTTAGGGAAAGGCAAGGGAAAGATATCAGAACAACGAGGGAAAGGAGAGGTAGAGGAGAGGGACAAGATAGCAGAAAGACAAGGGACAGGTGAGGGAAAGGTGAAGGAAAGATGAGGGACAGGACAGGGAAAGGTGAGGTACAGGCGATGGTTAGGGTTAGGATTAGAACAAGGGAAAAACAAAAGAATTACAAGGGTACGATGAGGGTAATATGACAGAAGACTAGAAAAAGAGGAGGGAAAGAGGCAGGAAAGCCAAGGGAAAGCTGAGAGGAAGGTGGAATGGAGAAGAAAGGGAGAAGAAAGGGAGAAGAAAGAAGGATGAAGAAAGAGAGAAGAAAGAGAGAAGAAAGAGAGAAAAAAGAGAGAAGAAAGAGAGAAAAGAGAGAGAAGAAAGAGAGAAAAGAGAGAGAAGAAAGAGAGAAGAAAGAGAGAAGAAAGAGAGAAGAAAGAGAGAAGAAAGAAGAGAGAAGAAAGGAAAGAGAGGAAAGAGAAGAAAAGGAGAGCACAAAAGGAGAGACAAAGGAGAGAGAAAGGAGAGATAAAGGTCAGAGAAAAGAGAGAGAGAAAGCAAAGAGAAAGGAGAAAAAAGGGAGAATAAGCTGAGAGAGAATGGAGAGAGAACGGAAAAAGGGAGAAATGGAGAGAGTTGAGAAGACAGCCTCCCTTGCGAAGGGCATCTTCCACTGAATAGACCAAGCTCATTAGCTATCTCTTACAACTACATTTATTAATTAGGGTGGTAGAAATAGAGAGCGAAGTGTTTTCATGAGTGACAAACCAAATGAAGGGAAAAAAAAAAAAAAAGCAGCTGTGTAGCCATGTGTGTTCCTTCTCTCTCATGACAAACCCAAATCCTGGACCTAAATTCTGCATTTCAAAAACATGGAACCAAAACCACCACCAGTTACAGTGGGATACAATACATAAGCACTCCTGTTTCTTTATACATAGCAAGTGAGAGAAATATAAGAGAAACTCAAATGCAAAACAGTATTTGAAAGTAACCTCCCCAAAACTTCTCCCTTGGGACCTTCCACAACAGGCATCAAGCTGCAAAAATTCACAGTTGGACACATAACACTTTTCCCTGTCCACTCCCCTCCCATTTCTCCCCTCAATCAATCCAGGCTGATTTTCCAAGTGATCTTTAATATCTAAAAAGCCTTTTATTTAAGGGTGTTTACCTAGCAAATTCACAGTTAATGAAATGCACTACACTTTTGAAATGTCTTTTACCTTCTTTTCTGACAAGTCATGATCCAGCTCATCTTCAGAATCTTCCTCACTCTGCTGCTGCTGCTGCTCCTGCATGTCCTTCATTTTAATCAGCAGCTCTGCCTTTGGTGCAGATGTGCTGTAGTAAGTAGAATTGGTTGTGAGGGAGATGGCAGACGGTGCACTCTGGTCCTCTTTCCTGGTAAAAAGCCAAAACTTTTATTAACTGCCTTGACACCCTAATCGCTGCAAAGAAAGGACAATCTTTTAGAGCCATCATTTCACCAAGCAAGCAGGGGTTCCAACAGAAAGCCATTACCTAAGTAAATAGGATAAATAAAATCTGGTTGTGAAGAAAATTTGAACTCAGCACACGCCCATCAAAAGCTAAAACTGAAGACCTTTCACCATTACATCAGTGAAACGGATCCAAGATCCCTCAGGTGGAAGCAAAATGTAGTTACATTTTTTCCAAGTAGTACAAAGACCTCAGTGTCACAGAAAGTATCCTTTCAGACTTCCAAATGTGGGATACTACAACCTCAGTATTTATCTTTTTGATTATGGAATTACACATGAACTTCATGAGAAGGCTACAACTTAATTTGATTACTCATATCAAGAAAATGAAAGACCCATAGAACATCAACATGGATGGAATTTAATGGAACTCAATCTTTTCTTTGTTCTTCATTCACTTCCAGGAAATGTCTCATGCCCATTTCAAGCTGTCTTTTTAAATTTTTGTCACATAAACAAGGGTAAAATATTTTTCCTTCTCTATCCAGTTATTAAACCAGACAATCTTGGTAAAGTATCTAATCACTATGAAATGGAAGAAGACAGTTATTCCTTAAGTTCTCACACAAATAGTTTTCTACAAAAGGAAAACTGTTATATTGTGCAACATTGTTCTTTTTCTGTTATTAAGGGTATACTTAGCAGTATTACACTTGACTGCAATTCTGACAGAAAAAGTCTCAGAAAAGCCCCAAACCTCAACAGAAGGAAGATCCTAGCCTTCACCCACCCTAGGAAAACTGACACCCTTTGGACAGCAGCTTACAAGGATTACAGAAAGTAATACTCACTTTTCCTCTGAAATTTTTGGAGAAGGAACTTTTGGCAGGAGCTTCCTGCGCTGTTGAGCTTCCTCCAGGAGGTGTTCATCTTTAGGGAATATACCAACCATCAGATCCATTGTTGTTTTTATTTTCACATTAGGATCTAGGATGTCTGCTAGAGATTTATCTCTTCCCACAATCTCTCTGGCTAGCTCCTCTGACTTCCAGTCTTCAAAAGTCTTCTCTTTGGCCTTTACATAGCTGACTGCTGGTGCGGCAGCACTGCTGTCCTTCAAGTTGCTCCCAGGTTCTTCAGCTGGTTGAGGGTCAGCTGGTTTGGTTCTGGCTTCTGGCTCTGGCTCTACACCTTGCCTGGTATAAGCACAGAATCGTGAATAGGATTGCTCAGAAGTGCTGAGTGTTTTAATTTGGTCCTTCTCCAAACCACTGGGTAAAGCAGGAGGCTCCATAGTACTGACAAGACACTGCCGACTCTCCTTTTCTGCGCTGCTCTCAGAATGAACTATCTTGATGGGAACCATTTTCACCGTAGTATTGTTGTCTATAACCCTTTCAATTCTGGAAAAGAAGGAAAACTCACCTTTTGAAATGGAAGAACCTGACATCCCAATTCTTATCCCCTCTAATCAGAAGGGAAGCCCAAATATGAAAAAAGGAATATAAGAGATCTAGGTAGTGGAATCTGTGTATCTCAAACCCTAAATCTACATGTTTTCTGCCCACACATGTTATACTGTACTTCTGTTTGTTTCCATGAACATGAGGGCCTAATCTTAGCAGCCAGGACCCAGATTTGAGAAGGTACTGCTGCACTGTGTTTTACTCCTTTGTGGCCAAACATACATAGGAAAACACACCTCAAGCTCAAACCTCCCTGCCTCATGCAGATCCAACAATGGCTTCAGCTTTTGGCCTAACAGGCAGCTTAGTTGCCTGGGGAGTTTGTGATGCTCTCACATTAATTCCCAACTCTTCCAAGGAAAGTGACAACAGAACAGATAGAAGAATCCTGCAGGCTAGGCCTTTGTTGAGCTACAAGAATAGCAAATAAATCAGTTATGGAAAACTTGGAAATAATTCAAAACTTAATTATATGATTAAAAAAACCCCTAAATCTGTATTTGTAAAATTTCACACAAGATACAGAAGTTTAATAGATCCCACCACAGTGTCCTAGTTTTCTACTTAAAGAAGGAAAAACAGCCTCTGAAGAGTGTAACACACAATTCTGGATACTCCTTTTATGGAAAGCTTATGGGGCCAACTTGGACATTCAGTCAGGAAAGCTGTTTAAAGAGGAAGATAACTTAGATTTTTAAATTGGACAGTAACATGTTAACATTACTGAAACATCTGCACTGTACGTAAACCATGTGAGAAACTAAAGTCTGGTTTGGTGGTTCTGAGTTTGCAGAAAGTTTAAAATTATTGTCATACTGTGGGTTTGGAAGCTCCACAGTAAGTGACTGAACACTACCTGTTAGGTAAAGTATCTGGTTTCATGGCTGTGTAGCTTGTCGCTGTCCAGATAAGTGACCAAGACATACTATGGCCCTTTTCCTCTAAGTGTGGGTGTGTCACTTTCCTTAAGCTTATAGTTTATTGTGCTGCATTTTTTCTTTTGTTGGGAATAGCAAAATCTGTTTGACTTCATATTTTTCAGAAGTTGTATCTTACATTTAAAGATACATTTGCTTCCAAATAAATATGCAGCCTCACAGTAGGTATCTACTTTACACAAGTGCTTCTTTGCAGACATGCTTTGATACTGATCCAACTTTTGGGGCAGGTTTTCCAGCCCATGCTGAACCCCACCACTCCCATTCGGTTGGGTGTTTTCAGTCAAGTCATCTGTCATTTTAAACAGCTCACTCCTGTGTCTACTGCTCAGCCCCAGCTCCCTGCCTGCAGACATGGGCTCGCCTCCTGCCTGCTGCCTCTGCCCTGACCCTTTCTCTCGCTTTATTTTTAAGTAAAGCCCACATCTTTTGGACTCTACCAGACTGTAAGGAGGAACACATTTTTGAATTTGAGGGAAATGCATGCATGCATAAATCTGTGGGGGGCAACTGGAAGAGAAGAAATAAGCTGAGCGTAATTCTTTACCTAAAATGCCTGACATCTGTTTTGAAACACTGAGTACATTCCTTTCAGCATAGTAGATTTTCCAAATACTTAAGGCATCATCAAGTCAACTGACTGCAGTCAGAGCAAAGACAGTTCAACACCAGGTGCTTCAGAAATCCTGTTTCTACAGTCAGTACCCTTCAGATTTCTGAAGGTTTTCCACTTGTGGAACTGTGGCATGAAATTCTGACTTGCAGCAATTCTGCTTGTTGCCACTACAAAGCTTTACTTCAACCACAAGCAGTCACTCTTTGACCTGAGTGTAGGTTTACTGCAAATCTACTGATGCACATGTACTGATGCACTCTTTTATTACTGCTAAACACTCATCTTGGGAAATAGCTGGCTTCTGCACACCACTAGTATTTCCTTATGCTGCATTATTCTACCTAAAAAGCTGCAGGAAACCCTTCCTACTCACTCAGTTTATCCTGCTGATGAACCAGACACCTTTCATAAAGAAAAGTAAATAGCTACATGCTGACATCATCAAACATTAGCTGCTGACAGCATGTAAACTGGCATGTCCAAAAGCTCACATGCAAGGAGTCAATAGAAGCAATAAGCCAAATCTAATTAACTGCACATTAAGATAAATCTACTGGTCATATTTCTATCATATGAAATAAATGCCATATAGAAGGTTCAGAGGTATGGCCCTCATATCTCTCCATTTTTGCCTTACCTGTTTTACTGAGTAATGTAATTATTAGCTGAGGACAATACCTTGTGCATAAGCAAGAGCTATCTGGGCTTAAGAATTTCAAATGGTAACAAAAGATTTGCAGGGTAAGTGTATCATTCAGATACGTTATCATTCAGATATCGGCATAGAATTAGGGACACCTTATTAGTGTTCACTCCAACATTAAAGCTTAGTAAAAAGGAAGGACAAATACAATTAGCCTTCTATGCAACCTTAGCATCTACTCATAAAGCAATACATTAAGGAAGTCAAAGCAATACATTAGGGAAGTCATTACTGTCATCTACCTTTGCACAGAAATGATAGGGTTCACACGACATGTATCACCTTTCATAGTAAACTGTATTATTACTTCATGTTAAAAACACTGCAGGATGAAATGGCATGTTTCTCCTCTGATTACAAGAGGAAAAACATAGAATCATAGCATCATAGAATGGTTTGGGTTGGAAAGGACCTTAAGATCATCTAGTTCCAACACTCCTGCCATGGCATGTTTAGGAAAAAAAGTAATTCATGTTTTCTATGTCATAAGGCACACTGGGAAACAGCATGACTGAGTCTATTCAAACTAGTTACATTACTGTAGAAAAAAGTTATTCTAACTACTTTTGCCCAGAGAAACAACCTCTGCATTCATTCAGCTTGGAGGTTTTATTTTAATTCTTTAACTATGAATTATTGTGCCGAAAGATTTATGAAAACTAAGATTCCTGAGCTTCCTGGAAGAGTTTGTTATCTTAAGGGAGAATAACGATATGATATAGTATATTAGCAGCATATGACAGACACAGAAATCAATTGAAATCAATTTCAGTCAGTTTGCCTAATTCTAAGTTTATCTAGCCTGGGAAAGGACTGAATTTCTCTTCCTGAATCTTAAGCCCATCTCAACACAAACAGTGCTGTGGACCTCCCAGCAGACTACCTGTAGTGCCACATTTCATTGTAAAAGCACCATGAAAACAGAAACAGTCATGATTTGGCAGTGCACCTTACTGTGTGTACTTCAAAACAGATGTTCTCACAAAGCACATACAGCTTCCCTTCCCACATCTGCTTTGTCCCTGCAACAATTCATATTCATATACAGGCTTGGGTGGAGGAAATGATGACAGAGAATCTTCTGATTTCACCCAGACTTATAGAGGAAAATCCATTAGAATCCATCCCTTTAATTTTCTTCTAACTACTAGCTGTTAACACCTGAGCAGTGTCAGTAAGCTAAAAGAAACCATAGACTAGTTGAAGGACTTCAACGCTACCAACTGGAATTTCACACAAGTCTTAGGTCTCTTTATGACATGCTGCCATGGCTCATGCTTAATGAACGCAAAGGATGAGCTTTTAGTAAAGAAAATTAACAGTCAGCCATTAATAAGGTCTAACTGAGCAAAAAGTGTTAATAGATTAGTAAAGGAGCTACATCTAGTACCTGGCTGGGTTCTCATCCTGTACAGACACAGGAGGTTTATCAGTGAGCTTCTGTGGTGCAAACTGAGGAGAAGGGGACCTTGATGTCTCCATGCCAGGTTTTTGAAGATACTGATACTTGGAAGATAATACAGACTCAGACCTAAGGTGCGTTTTTTCTTCTAAGTGCTGTAAAACATTCTCTGTGGATGATGCTTGCCGGAGCTGCTGTGGATTAGCACTCTTCAATTTTCCATTGAAAGTTGCAGGACTCTGACAGAGAGAGGAGTGACTGGCAAATACTTCGGTGGAGCTGGGGGACGAGGATGCAAAGGGCCGGCTGGGCACTGCCCGCAGAGATTCAGAAGATGTGCCGAGTGGCAGTGCAGGATTATCCGGTCGCCTGTATTTATCTATTTTAGGTGGTGGTGGCCTCTGAGGAGCAGGTCCACGCTTCTTGTTCAGCAGCACCGGCTCTACCCTATGGCTTTCGTCTCCTCTGCCCCGGGATAGAGAGGAGTGGTTCTCGTTCAAGGTCTGTGGCTCAGAGCAGGGGAGATGAGGTGGATTATGATCCTTGCTCTTCTCGTTCACGTTTTCCTGAGAGTATCGGTAATCACTAGGCAATGTCCCAGATCTCCCCCGACTCTCGTGAGGCAGAACCGCAGGCTCTTGCGCATGCAGAGGTCTTACAGGTGCCTTCCACTTGTGGCCTAAATTCTGGTCCAGCTGATCCCTCTTTTCCCGTGGGTTTTCCCTCACAGCCTCTGTGTCAGCTTGCCTAGAGAGAAGAACATGTCATTAGTGTGCTGATTTATTTCCTTCGGTGCAAGGCCACTGCACCAATCCAGGAAGCCTGAACACCAAGATCACATAGAACATTTAACATTAACTCCCCTGATCTACAGTAACTGTATGGCACAAAAACTTCTCTCATGTATGGGCACACACAGCATATCTAACCTAATGTGATGAGTCAAACCATAAAGTCAGGCTAAATTAGGGTATGAAGTGCGTAGTTTAATGCACAGCACACTTCCAACACTGATATGTGTGGCACAGTCAAACATGCAAATATTGGTAGCAATTGTCTTGATAAGAGGAATTCTAACACTCAAATTTAATTCTCTTTTTGCTTCAGAGTCAGTAACCAAGTGCGGAAACCAAATTTCTTCTCTATGTGCGTAATTAATACTGCAGTGTCATTTTAAATGTGAATTGAATATGATGAACTTTAATTACGAATCTGGAGGTTGAATTCTTGCATAACTGGTGAAAAATGAAATGAGTTCAAAGGAAATGTTTGCTGAAGCTAAAAAAAAAAGAGGAAAAATTAATATCTTCAGAAAAACAGCAGAAAAGGAAATTCAGAAAGGATTTTCCAGTCAAGCTTATTTTAAACTTGAACTTCTTTTGCCCTGTCAGCACATATGACAAACAATGGTCAGGAAGGCCTTATCTTAAACAGAAATATTTTTGGGCTTATTCCAATTTTACACTCTATTTCTCTAGTCAGAAAACAGGCTTTTGCAGCTCCAGGCTTGGCTTTGCCACAACACATGTAGTTGATTTGTGCTCACCAGATAAACACAAATTGGGAAAAAAACAGAAGGCAGGGAAAAAAGAAAGTACCTCTGGAGCCCCGAGAGGAGACAGGTTTGCTCTCTGCTTAGAGGAGGCTGAAGAGACACTGTGAACTTAGAAAAGAAGCTGCAACAGAGAAGTAAAAGGTTTCAGAGGGCCGCTAATATAATTTATGCTACTGACACAGCTGGTCTTTGTATTGTGAAATACTAACCCTGCAGACATGCACAGCTTTCTTTTGTGGGGACTGAAACGGGCATCTTTCCCAGCCTATTTGTAAAGCAGGGCTAACTTGAATTTTCAACCTAAACAGGTTATTAACATTACTGTACCAGTTTGGAGAATAGGTCTATAGGTTATTAAAATCAATGTGTATGAAAATGAAATCTGAGATTCAGCACATGAAATAAATAATGGGTTAAAGTCCATTATAAATTCAAGAAGGAAAAAAAATTGGAGCAATTACACTGCATTACACTATATTTATTATTTAATTAACTGCAATAGTTAATTAAATTAAAACAGATCTTTAAGATAAAGTATTGTGGGAAGATAACTGATTAGATGTGGATTCTACTTTCACATCTGTACAATCAAATCACTTTCAAAATGATTATTTTTCAGTCCTTGGATCTGTGATGCTTCAGCACTTACAGAAAGAAGTTCTAAAAAAATCTCGGCATTGTCATTAAACTGCCTGATGTACAGAAATTTTAATAACTGCACTTCACACTGATTTTTACATGTCAGAAATAAAATAGTATTGTACTTCCAAGATGGCTTTTTCCCAATTTAATTCCTGAACAGTCACATATACAAATATCTCTCTCTCTCTTGTGAAGTGTTAATTTTTAAAATTCAATTTTAATGGGTAATTTTGAATTTAGCATGAATGAAAATCTGAGTATTATTTAAACTCAGATCTCTTCAAAGTGATCTTAACTAATAGCAGTTGGTTCATCCAACTCCAAGTCATCTGACAAATTCAATGTCAATTCTGTTTTACAAAACAGTATTTATTGACTCCTATTTTAACACTAGACAAAGGACAAGTTTTGTTAAGTAAAATGATTTAGGCCAGAAAGACCAACGCTACTTAGATTTGGTTACATGGCATCTGTAGAGTCAGCTGGTTTTCCCCAGTGAATCCAATGTAAGCAGAACCAGGCCTGTAAATAGTTCCAATGCTTTTAATGGAAATGTTTACCAAATGAAGACTGCAGGCCTTAGATTTGAAATACTGTGTTTAAATCAGCATTTTTGACTGCCCAGATAACCCATGTAGAGTTAGTAACCCCTAGTTAACCTGTGCCAAAAAACTCTTTGGGCCTCTCTATTCTTCACATACATAAGCCACAACATAAGACAGTGTAATAGCTGCACTTAGGTGCATGGGTGAATCAAGGGCATGGTGCAAAATGTCACAAAGACATAAATTACATGCATTACCTCAGCCCATTTGCAAAGTATACATTGAACTTTGCATGCACATCAGGAATGACTGTGCTGCTGGAAGCAAACAGGACAGAGGATACCACCAATCTGACATGTTTACATATCCAAAGCATGTAACCAAATGTATCTAATATTACCCTGGCTCAGAAACAATAAATGCTGTAGTAGTCCTGCCACCTTCCAAAATAGAGTAAAAGGAAATAAAGAACTACAGCACAGAGAAATTTAGAGATGCTACATTTGCAAACATGGAGATGAAATTCTGAGATTACATACGTGCCTTCATACAGCTTCCACAAAATTAATCAGACATTTTGCAGTGCTACAGGAAATGGGTCTGAGGCATTCAACGCTGAGGCTAGTTTGCATTCAGTGTGAGTGGGTCCTCATGCAAGACATGCTTATTATATTATTTTGGAGAGATTTGAGCTTACTGTTCAAAAAGGAGGAAAAGAAAGCAAGCTTCAAGCCCCAGGAGAACACAATGGCAAGAACCTGCAAAGATGTTACATTATTATGAATACCAAGTCCACCAAGCTACTTTAAATCTGTTGGTGCTTCATGCAATGATATGCCCAGAATACAGCTGTTTCGGAAATGAGGCCCATAGCATTATGTAAGGATAACATACGACTGAAAAGAACTCATCATTTATAATCAAACATTGCAAAATGAGAGAGAGCATTTTAAAATAACCTGAAAACATGACAATTGACTTAATTGCCACTTTCATTCTAGATAACAAACCAGTCATCATCAAAACCATTAAATTCTAAGTTATCTTCAAACTCAAAGCTCCCTCATCCCCATGATACAATGCCACAACTGTCCAAATGCAAGAGCCTTCCTGATGGAACAGAATCAAGAAAGCTCACACCATGTTCCCCATCCCTGCCATGTGATGACTTGACAGCTTTGACTGTCAGACCACAGACTTAACATGAACTGCAAAGGAAGTGTCATCAACAGACTTATGCTGTTGATACAAAGTGGTATTCAGCAAGGGTGAGTCTAGTAGAGGAGGCTAATGTGCCTCTTCTACTGTGCCTGCTTTTGGTATTTGGGTATAGCAGTCTTCATATCTATACGGTGGGGGGCAGAAACCCAATATTGCTTCTAACTGAAAAGAAGGAACTGCTTCATCATGAAAATCAGTCCTCCACTAAACTCAGGTTTTCCAGAGGAAGTCTATGTGGAAACACAAGAGGCTGCATGCTTGTCAGCCAGGTGAGCTCAGCAGGACCTCTGCTCTGTGGCTTGCACATACCACTTAATGGGCCATAGCCACCAAAACCACCATCACCACTTACCACCATGGAGGTGGAAATGCGTAACAAGTATTTCCTAACCAGATGGACAAGTACATCTCTCCATTTCCTTCTGGCTGTTTTAGCTTGTGGCATACACGCTCAGGACTGAAATGTAAAGGCCAAGTAACATTAAGCCGGGGAAACCAACCAAGTCTCCTCCCCAGTCTGGACACTCCCAGGTCCCTCCAGCAATAACTCAACAGGCTACTCTAAGAAACCAGAGACAGGTATCAGTAACATAAGCTATTACACGCAAGTGAAACCATGGAGAGCTATATATACACATACACACATGTTAACAGGAGCCTGCCAGTGGAGTCAATGAGCAATTACGAAAATGAATCATTATGTATAGATGCCTATCAGAAGGGTAACATTTTTGGTTTCCATAAAAAACACCATCAAACCGCTGCCTTCATCTGCCCCATACTCAGGATCTGGTTAAACGTGGGCAGAGAAGTAGAATGATCTGATTGAATATCATATCTCAATAAATGGAAGTCCCTTCGATCAACTCAATGTTTCTGATTTTTATCTGTCTGATTTACAGTTTCTTGAGAATGCTTCAGGCCAAGACAAGCAGTGCCACAAGACAATCCAACTTTAAAATCCCAGACTACATAAGCATTGCAAAAATGTATTAGCCAACATTTGAAAAATGCATCATTTTTTGAAAACCTGACCCCTGTGCAAAAGTTTTACCATAAAACGTAAGCACGACTACGTAAGCAACAACATGCCCTGCACCTACTTGCAGAAGAGAGCAAATGGAGTGGCTGGTTTTGATTTAGGTTAAATTCCTTCTCAAACACTACAATCTACACTGGAAAAAGGTCTTCATACCTGAATAAAACTCCTCCATAAAAGTCCTCACCCCTCAATAACAGCAAACCCCTGATAAGGCCACAGTTTTGCAGCCCCTTTAAACTGATCTGAATGCAGATATTTTGCCAGAAGAGGCAGTCTCCTTCTTAGCCCATTCTGATTTTGTCTTCCTGCTCTTTCCATTGTATTAGCAGTAGGAACTGTACAGCCCCAAAATTGGATCAAAGAACTGACCTGGCTCAAAACAGGTAATTTTGTACCTTAAAGCAATCATGAAACACTGTCTTTTCTTATGCCAAAACTATATAGCCAGGGCCCTTGCTGATACACTACATTTTCAGTTGTGAACTTCATGTGCTGAATCTATGTCTTCATTGTGTATCTGTCTGGCACTTGGCACAGTGGGATCCAAAAGCATTTCTTCAACAGTCTGCAAATAAAAAGTAGTTTCTTCTACACAGCACAGTTCTGCTTGAGACCGCAACAGGATGCTACAGAGGTGGAATGGGATGCACAGGGCAAAACTGTTCAAAATTTAGGAAAAAGTTTGAGTTCTAATACACATTTTAATCCATGTTGATACTGTCAATGTGATCTAACAGATTCAGCTCACTCAAAATTAGTCTCTACAAGCAAATCATACATTGGTTTCACTGTCTAGGTGATCAATTTAGTTTCCCAGACGTGGGTGTTTTCTACCGTTTTGAAACCTTTAAAGATTCAAAAGCATTAGTTCCCCTAAGAGGTGGCAGCTGGAAGCCAAGTGGGATATGCTGGGATGTTTCAGGTCTCACTAGGCACTTGTATCTAGCCAACTAAATTGAGTCCAAGATCTCTATGGATAATAACTTTAGCCAGTCACCTGATGTAAGATGTCTGCACATATCTGAATCCTCACCTGAGCCCCACTATGCTTTTTCTTTCAGAGGCTCCAGCACCTCAAATGTTCTGAAACCCTCAAATTGGTCTTACTATTGCAATGCCAAGGAGACACTGACATCAGAACACCACAGTGTGGCCATCCAACATGAGTGCAATTATGTTAACAGTTGTCCATTTTTCTGATGAACACCGTATCACTACTAAGCCAGCACAGCACACACTAGCCACCACACAGTGACACATGAAGGATATTCCAAAGATGCCAAATGAAAACTTGGAATACAAAGCCACTCAGAAATCTTTAAAGACAAATGTGTAGAACAAAGGACCCTCAAAAAACTCAGATCACTTAATCATCATGATGGTTGTACTGTAATGGTCACTCAAGGAAGAGGCACAGCACAAAAATCACTATAAAGAAGTAGGGCTGTTCCCTGACTTGATCTGAAAAGACAGATAATGGCAACTAGCATCCCAGACGCCCTACTGAAGCAAATCATCCTAAAACCAAAGCATGTGTTAAGATGAAAAGAATAATGAATGCTGAATGATGAGAGAATGCTCTCTCTCTCAAAAAAAAAAAAAAAAAAAAACCAAACAAAAAAACCCAAACAAAAAGATGCACTGATACACTTCAGAATACAACCAAAGGTACAAACCCAGCAAGGTATTTTGTGAAGTATACCCCATGGCACATCAAGGTTACACTACAACCCATTCGTCATGATGCAAGTCTTGGTTTTCCAATTCTGTCTCTGAATGCCTGTTAACATTATCGGTGCCTTGATGGCGGCTATCTGTTTAATGAATCACACTAAATACAGCTTAGTTGTTGCACCCAAAGCAAAGTGTCACTTTAGCTTAACAACCCTTGCATTATCATCCGTCTTTATCACATATATGATAACAGACACTGCTCAGGAGTCCGTTGATCCCACCAGAATCTCTCCTGTCCTGCTTGCATGGCAAAATACGCAACAATAGGGTTTAGTGTCACAGTCTTCCTCTTTCTAAAAATGTTATCTCCCTCCCCATGAACATTAGAAATAAATTCAACTGACCCACTCTAATTCTGCAGCAAAGACATGCTGATGGATGAAATGTAGGCCAATCAGTCCAGGGTAACAGCACAATGCATAGCCCCACAGTAAAATTCAAATCCGATTAAAATTATATTTCTTGTAACAGCATAGGGGCCTTTATGCAGAAGGGGAGAATCTTGTGGGAAAAGGCAGAGGGAGCGATTTTTTTTTTCCTTAGTTCATAAAATAAAAGCCCCTCCTCCATTTTGCTGCACATCAAAAATCAATGATAAAAGACAATTTTTCTTGCCTGTATTCTTTCTTGCTTTATCTACGGCATGCCTGTCCTAGCACACAGGGGACTGCCTGCATGGAATTAAAATGACTTTTGCTCACTGAAGTCAACCAGTTAAGGTGTTCAGTACTTATACACTGAATTCAATCACCAGAATATCCCAGCAGTATAACAAGAGCCATCATATTACACAAATGGCAACCACTGCAGAGACAAAAGACAATACTTTCCAACACTGCTAACAAGGAAATCACAGTCACATTTTAAAAAGCTCAAAGGAAAATGATTGTTTTGTCAAGTCACTAAAAAAATCCCCTACGTTCCAGTTGCCACTCCTTTATTTTTTTTACATCTACACCTTTTTTTTTTCTTTTATGCTACTGCTATTTTCTTGTTGCTATTATTACTGAAACCAGCTGCTTGCAGCTGAACAGAAATTCGTAACACAACAGAAGCTATAAAATGAAACACTGTGAATAATAGCTAGGTCACCTGGGTTTCTCAGGCAGGCACCAAAATGAACATGTAGCTCATCTCTAAAGAAAAAGAAAAAAAGGTCCTAAACCAGTTATTTAAATTAATTAGCATGCATGTGCACACATTTCAATAGCCATCTTTTCACCCAGAGCCACACTCACCGCTTGCTTCCAACAGTCACATCCAATTCTCTTACACTCCCAGCTAATATCTCCTGCTGCTGTTGTAAAGGTCTCCGTGTGAGCCTGCACTCCCAGGCTTGCCAGGAAAATAACAAGATGAAAAGCTCTCGCACCACCCCTAGCCCAGAGGAACCCTGAGCCTGGCACCCCGAGCCACAACAACAGCACTGCAGCCCTCGCTCCAGAAAACAAATATTTTTGAAAGGCACTGCCGCCTAATTCCAGCATGCATGATGCCAACTGTGAAAACAAAAGCCGCTAAAAACAGCGTGTGTGTGCAAGCTTAGGCACAAATAGCATCTTAGCTGGAATTAACACACGTTTTCCCCCTATTCTCCCAGCCCATCAGTGAACAGAGCAGTCGATTACGCTAAGCAAAATAGAATTCTGTACCAAGTATTGCATCGTTCCTAATTTGCAACTGTAGCTTCTGCTGATAGAGACAGAAGACACAGCCTGTACTCAAAAGATCTGGAGAACAAAAGAAATACTGTATGAATTAATACTGCAAATTCCTGTTCAGAGCTGACAGGAAAAGGTAATTAAGGCACGTGCCTCTAGCTGTTCCTCTCACGCTTTAACACGAAAGACAAGACAATCTTACCAGGATTTACAGCTGTTTACCCATATTCACTGGATAAATGAGCCTTGCATCCTTGCAAATGTGCCAGCCAGTTTGGAAGCGTTGCAGAACTGAATCTGTCTCAAACTCTGTGTCTCATTTACTGTAACACAGAGGATTTTCAAAGCCATGCCTCACAACAGCTGGCTTGTTTTTGCTTGCTTCCTATGATTGACAAGTTCATACAAGCTCCGTCAACTTTAACCTTGATAAGTGAAGGCTTGGTCTGTATTGTGTGTTACATCATCAGAAACTTCTGACCTCAGGGAAAAGATCTCAGAGACTTCAAAGCCTTTCCTTCCTCCCACCCCCAGCCCCTGGATTTGGTTATTAAAAAAAAAATAAATTTTAAAAGTCCTTTAATTTTTTAAGGTTTTTTTTTTCCATTTGTGAAAATCATGATCCACATTTCAGAAATGACAGCTCTGCAAGTTTTAAATATTTAAAATGATAAAAAAAGATCAGTGTGTTACTAGGCTCCTTTCAGAGCAGCATTCAAATAACCAAGTCTTTAATGTTAGAGGAGAGTCTTCATCAACAGCCCTCCAGCTTGAATTTTTTTGCATGAGTTGTGTGCACAGGCGTTCTCTCTTGCAGGAGATTCTGCAGGGGAAGAACTAAATGCTTTCATGCTCCATGTGCAAATTGCCACCCCCACGCTCCATCTTTAGAAACCAAAGGCATCGTGGCCCTCACCAGAGCAAAGCTCAAGCTCCTTTCAGTTCTTCTACAAGAACACATTAGGGGCTTAATAGATAAACAGTGAATGAGGCTCTAATATGGATTAAAAGATCATTTTAAAAGATAACCACTTTAAGAGGACAATGTTAGTTAAACTGCACGCAAAATCACATACAGCAGTTATATTCTACAGTACAGCACTGATACCCAGTTAATAACCCCCTCTAAAATTCTTCTATCTATCTTGCCTAAAATTTTTATACCTCCCAAAGCTGTCTAGTTGATGTCAAGATACAGGAGAAAATGACTTCAAGAAAACTCATCCATTTACATAATGGAACATAAGTCTGACTGGCCCACACAGAGGAATGGAAGTTATAGCTGTGATGTTACTTTTTATCAGAAAACTTTACTCAAATTTACTTGCATAAACAGTCCCCTCTGTGACAGTAAATCATAATCCATGTTGCCTAAGGGCTTATAGCAGAAGGCGAACATTTCACAGGCTAGCTTTTAGTACCAGAACACCATAAAGCCACTCCATATGTAAGAAATACATGAATTGCTGCTGCACTGGGGAGACAAATCAATCACCTATTTCCAAAGATGCTTTTCATCAAGTAACTTAGGGGAAAATAAAATCTACAATACATCAGCATATGATGCTTTTATGAGTGTAACCACTGGAGACTAGATCTTACAGTATCACTAATCTCCCTACTCAACTGTTATCATTAAAATAGCCACAAGAAGATAGCTTGATTTCAAGTGATGCAACAAAAACTTAAGTCTCTAGATAGTTTTCATTCTAATCGTCTTTCCAGGGAAAGCAGGAAAACTAAATCAGAACTCAAAAATCGATTAATGCCTACAAAAATTATTTCTGTTTCTCTCTCCACAAACTTTTCTGTGTGTTTCTTTTGCTCACCCCCTATTTCAGTACCTTCAGAATTACCTCTTGGACTTCTCCCAGCTTCTCATGCTTAGTAACACATTTGGGAGCAGGGGAGGAAACTTTCCATTAGAAGAAACTGCCCTCCAACACTTCCTTTTATCAGACCACAGTGTTCTCGCATACTCCTGGCTGTCACTGCATGCACAGTGGAGAACAGATGTGTAAGCAGAAATTAAGCAAAAAGAACTTCACTCAAGAATCTGGATGTAGGAAACTGGATATGTGAGGAGGGGTTAGAAAGAGGGATTCAAAATTCACCTAACAAAGGTACAGAGAGAAGCCACACTTTCAAGGGTGTGGGAAATGAGCAAACTGGACAGGGGAGAAACAGGGCTGCATTACTGTAGCATACTACTAACCAAGCACAGGCTTTGGAGACAGTCTAGCACCCATTTAATGAGATCCAGAAGCTGCTGGTGAGCCAGAGCAGAGCATCCCACTGACCTGTAGGACACGCACCTGACATCTGCTGGGCTGAGTGCCCTAGGAGAATGAGGAATGAGAAGGCAATGTAAGTGCCTGCAAGGTTTAGCACTCTCGTGTAGTCACAACCAATCCTAGATCCCAAAATAATGGATTTGGGATGCTCTTGAAAAATCACACACCTCACCTCTCAGCTCAAGCAGCCTGGTAGTTTTAAAGCAGACAACAGGAGGAAGAAAAAGACTTCAAGTGGGACCATTTATCATGCAACTCCTGCCTTGATCCTGAGGCATGAGAAGAATTTGGTTCAAAACTTGACCACTTGAAGAGCTACTCTGTGCCAGTGGCCATATGTATTTAGACTAATCTTTCCTGAAAGATCAGGAATCCACACTGTGATATTTAATTTTGAAAAGGGCATTTACAAACATGAGGGGAATATTTTTAAAAGGAACATGCCAGATGGTATAATGCTAAGAGATAACATGAGACAAAAAATACAACATATGAAACTCAGAGAAAATGCGTAATACCTACCAAAAACTCCAGACCACCCTTTTTCCTCCCCTTTCTCTGTCCCCTCCAAAGGCTGGATTAAACAGTAATTACAAGGACATCCACCAGGGAATGAAAGTCCTACCTAAATGAAGAAAATTCAGAACTACTCAAGCAAAACAATGTCTAAACACAGTAAGGTTAAAATAAAAAAAAACAAGCAAAAAACCAAACCAACCAACAAACAAACAAAAAACCCCAACAAAACAAAAAAAAAAGGTACAAATCTCTAAAGGTGTCGGAACAAAAAAAGTTTTTTTTAAAAAAAAAGAGTTGCTTTTTCAAACACAGGTATCTGCCAGACAGATTATACAGCCCAAAGTACAGTAATAAAAATACAAAGAAAACAAGGCCACAGCAGAAAACTGACATGGACTCCCCTTCATATCTCCACTAGCAAAGAACAGCCTATGTGGGAATTATTGTCAGATGTTGTCCACCATTTACTGGGTAGTCATGAGTTACCTGGACTACATGATAATCACCTGAAACTCCCACAAGAAGTTGCTGAAATACTATCTGTGATGCACAACCACACATTCCTCTGATACCTGGGCAACTGCTTGAGCAAAGTGACACATGCAATGTTTGGGAAGGGAAGGCACGAGGGTGTTGAAAACAAGAGAATGAAAGAGAGAAAAAGTAAAACAAAATACCCATTATGAATATGAAGAACTTCAGAATCATGACGTTAACATCTAAATTAAGCCAAGAGGTACAATTTATACAAAGAGATTTAGCAGCTGCATTAGCCAGCCTATTAAAATGACAATCATTTGGGCTTTTGCAGAAGAGATGTGCCTGGGATGCATTACTATTCTCAGAAAGACACTGAGAATATATACTCACTACACACGTGGACAACACAGACTTTTTGACTTTTAGAAGATTTTAAAATAAAAAAAAAATTACTCGCACCAGAGGCTTTTAAAAATTTGACTGTTATGGAACAAAGTCCTCACAACACCACATAACAGAACTGATTAGCTCTACATGATTTACAAAAGGGTGAAAAAGAAGGTGGCAACAGTTGCTGCTATAAGGAAATTATACTGAATAATAAAGACACATGCCAAAGATTTCTTACCATTGAGCAAATGGGCATAAGACAACAGATGAAATTCAGATTTAATAAATGCAAAGTAATCCTCAGAACAGCTATTTCTATACCTCAGCAACATATACAATGATGTATAACTGAAATTACTGCTATGCGAGAAGGAAAAGTTGGATTTCACACACCATTCTATGAACGTATCATCCCTGTACTCCACAGCAAAAAAGCAAACAAACAAAACCCCAGTCAAAAGAAAGAAAACATTGTGTTACTTTATGAATTCATAGTGCACCCTAATGTTGTTGCAGTTCTTTCACTGTGCCAAAAGGAACACATGAGAATGTGGAAAGTCACAGAAGAAGAAAGTAAGGATGGGCAAAGCCATACAACAGCTTTCACAGAGGAGACACCCTACCCACCACCTGCAAAAGAAGTGCCCTTCCTCACAACACATTAGTACAAACAGCTATGGATCTCAAAAGCCAGTGTGAATCCAAAACCAGTTAGTCACTTTTCTGAAAGAAAAATGTCTCAAGGGCTGTTACCCACAAACCCTTAGGACTGCAAGGATACCCTGCAACATGGCTCCCTGTCTGCCTTGGTTTTATTTTCTCTGAGCATCTGCTACTGTTCTGTCAGAGAAAGGAAATCTGCTTAGGTAGACCTTTGGCCTGTGCTTTTATAAGTATCAACTTCCTGTATGTATCAGCAATTCAAAATTATACTTTCCCTGTACGAAGCATGACCTTTATTTAGCTGTCATTAGTCACATACAGTAGCACACTGGAAAGATACAGTGGTTCATAGCAATGAAACATGTACTAATTGCAAGTATTTACAGAAATCTAAGGAAGACAGAAGGCGGCAAGGGACTCCTAATACATGAACAGATGCTGCCGGACTCTGTCTTCCTTGTTGCCTCTATCTGCATAGGAAGAGACACAGAACTATTTTCCCAGTTTTGGACAAAATACAAACTTTGTAACAACCCAAGGCTGTACTGTATCATACACTAGTCCATCTGACACATACAATGACTTCAATGGCAAGAAATAGTGGTCTGATGCCTGAAGAATCCTTATCTCATGATAAAGAAATACTTCTGTAAATAGAAAGGAAGGGCTTCAGCAGCTCACATACTTAAAAATCTTTGGTAACAGCTAAAAGCCTGTGATGATGCACTTTTGCTCTTCTGCACTTCCTCCAGGCAATAGCAAATAGCCGAACACAACTTGCTGGAAAGGGAAAACTGCCTTTTTTTCCCTGTTTTATTTTATTATTATTTGTCCTTTTTTTTACTTCTAACTTCATGTAAGAAGGCATTTGTATGTGCCTTCTGAATTTATTACCAGTAGGAATCCAGATCTCCGAAGCATTACTTCAAGCAAACTGGTACATTCTGGCTACATGAAAAGTAGTTTTCTTTACCCTTTAATGGAATAATTAATCTTCCTCAAAAAAGAACGCTTAAACCTTTATAGTAGTCCTTATTATACTTACATTGATTTCAAAAGAGAACACTTCACTTTCTAAGCTCTTGAATAAAATGAATGTAGAAATGGTTAGTACACTGCGTATCAGATAAAAAACCACAATCATTCATATTTATAATTTATTTTCTACAAAATAGTACTTGTTAGGTTACCAAACTGATAGGAAATAATTCTTTCCTTTAGAAGAATTTACATGAACAATCACAAGACCTGTAGGTGAAGTGTAAAACAGAGAACTCAGACTTCTTTTGCACCATAAAACATTGAAGTTTGTTAATACATGCATGAAATGTTTGCCCAAGTAATTTTTCACTGATTTGTAAGGAAGCAGTTGCACAAGATCATACTATTTGTTCCTCAAGAGGAAAAGGAAAGACGGTGAGAACATTTTGCTTACATAGCTCTGGTGATGTCTTGATATGTCCTACTGAGACTAATGACTGAGACACGCTCACCCTGAAATATTCACTCAGGAAAATCTTCTCAATTTGACTCTGAAAATGTATATACAGTACATAAAAAACAAAATTCATATGCGATGCAATGCCTGTAAGCAGAGCTCTGCTTAAGTATTTAAGCAAATGGCCCTTTTGCTACATATAAGAATTCCAAAATCCCACAAACCAATCAACCAGAAAACCCTTTCAAGTCCTGCACTTCAATACTCAGTTCTCAACATAAGCAGATACTACCATTGTATACTGCTACTATAATATATTTTTTGACAGGACAGTAAAAACCCCAAAATGTGTAACTTCAATATTGAAGTTATTAAAAAAATGGGTAGTTCCTAAGAATATTTCCAAAGTCTAATCTATCTTCCAGTGTATAATTTACACCATTTATCACTGTAAGAATGAGATTACATGAGAAACTCATTACTTCAGATGTGTAATGGGGGTTTTTTCCCCTCTGCTAGCTAGCCTTTATAGACATATAGCCCCAACCCCTATAACTGTCACAAACCAAAACAAGCTCAGAGAACTGACTACCAAAACATGCATGTATGTTTTATACACATATACATATATACACAGACATCCATATATACTTGAGATATGTGAACATGTATACAAATGGAGTATCACCCATTCAAAAAAATCAGTTTTCCTTGAACATGGGAACCTCTCTATAGGCTCCTGTTTCTGCCTTGTCAGAGATTTTTTAGAACATTGAACTTGGGCATTTAGGTCAACTTAGGCACCAAGCAATGATTTTTACTTTGGTTTTGTATGACAAAGGCTGTTACTTTGTCCTCAAGAACTCAGACAGGAACAACTACTAAGGCATGGAAGAACTAAATGAAACATCTTACAGTGTTTAGAGTCAAGTCATGCTGTGGTTCTATACTTGACATGCATATGTTCTTGTACTTCACACCTATTAAATGTTGAAAGGTTTTCTGTCACTTGTGATCTCATAAATCCTTTTTCACTTTTTGAAGTTATGTAATTTTCATAGACATTGTAGAAGCAAATTAACAGAGGCACAAGTCAAATGTTCTCAGAAAGTAAATAAAAGCAATGGCTGTGAACATCTCTACGTAGATGGCAATCTCAAGAATTAGATCACAGAGCACTATTCTTTTGATACAGATTGACGTTTATGAGTGCTGTGTTATCCAGCAGGAAGCCACACAGACTACTACAGGTTGGAGCACACATTTCCATCTTTAACCTTCTGAAGGGCTATGTTGGTTTAGAAATTCTGGAGACTTCTATACGGAAGTTAATTATATAACCGGCGTATGCAATTTGACAAATACAGAGACAGACGCATTTAAAGGATAGACTTTGCATCTGTGAAAAGCTAAGTGTTAGTAACCAATCTGAAATAGAAGGAGTAGCATCACTAAAATAATAAGAGAATCAATTTTTTGTTTTACAGATCATTAGACTTGTGTAAAATGCCTTTAAGCAGACCTAAAGTTAAGAACATACTTAGAATCGTGTCAAGCCTCAGTGTAAAAATATCAGCTCATCTTAGATGATTGCTTGCATGCTTGTAAGTTCGTAACAAGAGTGGTTTGGTTCTTGCATGAGAGATGATAAGGGCTACTATGGACCACTACTTTCCCTTCCTATAGAAATAATACTCCAAGCTATTAAATACTGCAGTTCAGAAGAACAACTTTGCTAAAATGGGAGATGAAACAACCTAAATTCACTGGAAGCACGCATTAATCTCAGATGGGAGAAATACAGCCCATAGATGAAAGGAGTTCACAAACTATCTTCATCAGCTTAAAAAATCCGCAACTTTTATAAGAAATGTTAATTTAGGTTTTACAACTGTGTGCTAAAAAAAGAGCAGCACCAAAAAAATACTGTAGCAAAATAAGCCAGCAGCAAAAAGCCCAGGAGAAAAAAATTGCTTAGCCTGCACTTTTTTTTTTTAACCATTTGCTGTTACAATACTCCAACTCTTTTTCATTCTAGATTCAGGGCATTAAAAAGACCTTATATTTCATCTGAAAATAATGAGGGAAGCTGTGATGGGAAACGTTCAAGGCTTATTTAAAAGCCAAATTATTCCTTTTTTGTTTTTGTTTTTTTTTAATTTTTTTTCCAAAACAACAGGAGGAGAAGGAGATCACAGGCACCTTGTATCACTGGGATGGTCTCTAACCTAAGGAAGGCACCTTCAGGACTAAGGACGCCACAGCTGGCCCTCAGCTTGGGTCCCCGCACATCTAACCCACATAAATGCTGATGGGCGGCTCCTGTGACCAGCACAGCCATGGTGCCTTTGGTAGCGCAAAGGCAACTGTAGAAGACAGGCCTCAGCAGCACAAAATAAGGGCCACCCATCAGCAATATAATCCAAAGTCAAGTTTTCAAAGAAAGTTTTAAATATGACCACAAGTTTTGGTTAATATTAATGTTCAAGAATATACCATGGATTAGGGAGATCTGCTAGCCATTTGCAGAGTGCTAGTTTTTAAAAGTAGGGAAACTAAATGCCCTATAGGCAGCTCAAAAATAGTAAAATCATTTCATGTCATAATGTGTCCAGCTCCTTTTGTGCACAAGAATGCCTTGTTAAAAAAAGAGCACATGGAAATACATATTCTTTCCCAGAGGACAGCTATGCATCATCATGCATGTTGACAACACAGGAATTAAATGCCCAAATGAGGGGTTTTGTTTATTTAGTTTTTTTGAATGCAGAAGACATACAAATCCTCTGCATGACACAAATGCTGAGGGAAAGACTGCAAAAGTGACCATTTTAACAAAACCTTCTGTAATGCAGTGAAATGGCCAAATACTCTGAAACAGTATGTCAAAATAAGCTTTGGTTTAAAAAAACAGAAGTTACTGCAGCTGGTGCCCAGTCATGTGATTTTCGTGGATTCCCTGATTATAAAGCGAGAATTGTGCTGTACAAACACTGCTAAAATGCTGGTGTAGGAGTATCATTCACACTCTTTTGTGATTAGGGTTCAGCACTGCTGGATGGAAATCATTTTACTTGTCCAGAGATGCTGTCTGCCTACAGAAGCTCATCTGCTCCCAGCTGATTGTGCTGCCGCCTCCCCCTCTCCCTCCCCTCCAGCCCAATCTCCTCTCCATGCACATGTGCACACAGATTGACACCCTCATGGGCTATTCATTTTGAAATCACTATGGTAAGTACAAAGGGCTACAAGGAATTAGAAAAATAGAGATGACCTCTTCAGCAGGGCCATAAACAGTGCAAAATACAAACAGAGAAAATCACAAATAAATACTAATTTTTGACAAGCTTTTACAGTCGTGACTAGAGTACATATATGCTACAGTTCATAATTTTCTCTTCCCTTGAGAGATTAATAACACTTCCAGAGCTGAGGAAAGCCCATAGAAGTTATTTTTCCTATACATGTGTTTCTTCTGCTAGGAAACCTGGAGCCATCAAGCCTGGTGACAGCACTGTGTGCACAATCTCAGCTCAGCTGCCACACACCACTTCAGTAGCTGCAGTATCAGCAATCACTGAAATCACTGCTTACATTACAACGGCTCCTGCAAACAGTGGGCCAGAAGGAGGAGGAGGATACCCCTTGCATGCAACACATTTAAGGACTTTAACTGTGTTGTGTATACAGTCATACATTTGAAAAGGGTCTGAAAATATCATGCAGTTTCATTAAAACACAAATTAACAAAGAAAAGTGGAGCTGATCAAACCTGAAAATAACTTTTGGTGGCTTCTGTTCACGTACTGCGTTCGGTAAAGGCAAAAGTAGAGAAAAGTCCAATTTACAGCACTACTGTGTTCCAGTAGCATGCTGTCTTTGCCAAGGATAATACTGGAAAACTCTTTTGGGAAACCTCAAGCATTCCCTCAACCCTGCCTACCCCCCTCCACCAAAAACCTGTAACCGATAAATATGAAAAATACCTGAATCATTTCATGCACACAAGTAAGAATCATCTGGCTCTGAACAAACTGTAATACACTCAAGAATTTCTTCAAGCTTACCCTAGACTCCCTGTAAATTTCAGTCCTAACAATAATTCTGTCATGCAGGTTGAAATATGTGGGGAGAAGGAGGGAAACAAGGGAAAACAGCATTGCGAAAACTCTGAAATCATCAGCAAAACTTCCAGTCTGGGTGAGGAAAAGATCAGATCAGAGCTGTCATAAGGAATCTCTTTAAGCAAGAAATTAAGAAATACTTACCTTACAGTGCAGTTCCTTTCATCCTGATTGTTAACTTTAGAGGAAATACGCTCCCCATCTTCCTTTAAATCCTCTGCTTCCCTCCTTACTTCAACTGAGACTTCCTAAAAGTGGTTTATAGCAGAAGTAAGACACCAAGTCATCATGTTTCAGACTCCCAAAAAATCTGTGATTATGGAACCTCTTATTTGTGGGTTTGCTCTGCTTGAATATACATGAAGTCAACAGCACAGTATGTCTTAAGCTTGCTTGGTTTTAAGTGGTACAGTATGCTATGTGACCTCTTGCACAGCACTACCGACCTGGCTGTCTCCAACTTACTGCTCTCCTTTGTCGATCTACAGAACAGCTTAACATTTGTATCAGCATTTGCAACTTTCACTTGGCAAAGAGAAAAAAAAAAATGTGGCAAAGAAGTTAGAGGAGAGCTGCTCCTGTTTTAGAAGATGCACGTACACACCAGCTTTTGAATCCCTGAGCGCATACTTCAGTTTCTCAGCAAAACACACAACATCCCTGTTCCAGAGTTTTATTATCTCACTATCTTCAAACAACCACACCCAAAGCACAGCTTTGCATTACAAACATTGAACCTACAGGAAACTTAATTGCGCATTAGCACTGGAATCATCTGAATCACATATGCGAAAACATCTTTACTTACTCGAGTCTGTTGTAAGCATCTTCAATGTGCTTATCACCATATTTTCCAGGTGCCTAAGCAGGTGTCTGCTTTTTGCCCCAGGAGGCCTATACTGAACTTGAAGGCACTGACTAATAAACCAGAAATGCATACATGGAATAGATGATAAGATGATTTTTCTGCTGGGTAGGCAATTATTAAATAATTTAGTTAATTTAATTTTCAAAATAACTTCCATGTGAGTATTCCCAGTGCTTGGAATCTCTACCCTAATAAATTACTCACATAGTTAAATCTGCATGTAAGCATTCAAAAATAACTTTTGCCAAACTTGAAGATGCATAAAAAAATGAAAGAAAAAGAATCCACAATTTTTAGAGATCAACGTGTTATGTTTCTTTTTGAGCTATTCTTATTCTAATCCCTGTCTACACACAGGTAGAGGTGCCATGTGGATGTGTGTGCATGTATGTATGCATGCATTGTTATTACCAAGAGAGGAAAAAGTAACATACAACTGCATTGCCTCAGTTCTTTTCTTGCATAAGGTGAAGTTCAACACAGGTTGAACATACTATGACTCCTTATACAATGAGGCAAACTTAGAGCAGCTTGAACAACATCTTTTAAACAGAACTTAAGAGACTTGGTTTCTCTGTTTACTTCCCCTGCCACCTGCCAACCATTCCCTGGCCCTGCTCAGTTAAAAATTAACTTAATATTTACATGCAAGTTGAACAGACATTTGGCGTCTCTCTAAGGAATAAATTTATACATCTTAAACCAAGCAAACTGCCATAAAACACTAAGCAGTTTCATTTGTTGCTGAAGTGTAGCTTTAACAGGCATGTTTTTAATCTCTAACTTTTATTAGGCAGAAGTTTTGTCCTATGTAGCTTTTGCATCAAGCCAGTTTCTAAGAAAAAAGGAAATCCATAGAAAATGATTAGACCATTAACAAGACTGGACAAAAGGCGGTATTATTTACCCTTGGAATATTTTTATTCATAATTTCAGAGAACAGAAAGCCTTAAAATGGGGAAGGCAGCCACACCAATGAAGAAAACTATGGGTGAAGACTGCTTTGATCCTCCTATACCTCTACTGTAAAAAGAGGGTATTATCAAACCAATATTTGGCTACAACACATAAGAGATTACTTTATTAAATTGTTCTTTGCTACACTTAATTCCTGTGCAATGCAAACTTTGATCAGCTTCATTTTATTTATGGGAGCTACCTGTAACAACCATTCTCTTACTGACAAAAGGCAAACACCATACTACGTTGTGTTCCTAAAATGGAAATCTTCATAAAAATCCCCTTCCACCACTCTCCTGTCCCCCCACCTGGGCAACTGAAAGGATAAAAGCAAAAGACACTTGTACCTGTTTGTAGAAATCAGCAGAAGGAGATGATCTAGACCTCTCATGGGTGTACTGTGCTTTCTCATGTTGTTCGTGGCCTGCATCAAGAATATTATCAGCTGAACGGTACCTCCCTGAGTTCCGTGGCTCTATCGGCTTCCGCTGCTCCTTCCATGACGCCTCATACTCTGCAAAGGTTCCCAGGCGCTGCAGCTGCTCAGATTTCACAATCCTATCAGCAGCCTTACTGCTGCTACTATGGTGGACGTTATCTTTTGCAGCATGTACAGTTTCTAGTCCAAGAGAGGCTGCCCGACCTCTTCTCTCATACCATGACTCCTCTCCCTCCTGTCCACTGTGAACTTTCCTATCTGGCTTCTCAGGCTGTCCCTCAGCTAGACTACAGGGAGCTGGTTTCTGTAGTGGTCTCCTTTGTGCAGGCTTACTTGTTTCTTCAAAAAATTTCCACCTGTCTGCAAATGAGCCCAGGGCTTCTTCAGATGGATTTGGACAGCAGTGAGCACGGCACTCATCCTCCATCATTCCCACCTCATTCATCTTCTCAGGTTCAGAGTAAGACTTCATTTTTTGCTCTGTTGTGAACCTCTTCCTGGCTCCGATGCGAGAAACGTGATGAGTGCCACTCCCTGTGGGGTTCGGTTTAGCTTGTGTAGCCTCGAGGAATCCAGACACATCTTCAGAAACCAAAGCCAATAATGAACAGTTGTAACTACCAGTTTTCCGCTCGGGTGACCTGGGTAGATATTCGGTGGGGCTGGGCTCCAAGTCCCGCCGTTTGAAGGATGTTGCCCTCAGAACCCTGGCCTGGGCCTCCTTGAGGTGATCTTTGTAGGTGGTGGTAAAGTTAGCGTCTGGGGGGACAGGGACATTTTCTGCTGAATCTGGCTTCCAGGTCTCGCTGCACTCCTCTGTTTCAGATGACCCTACTAACGTAGCAGTGCTTCTACTTTTCTGCAGCTTTGCTCTTCTCATTTGGATCTCATTTCTCAGGGTTGTTGCAAAACGATCACTTCTTCGTGCCTGTTTAGACAAGTGAGTGTCAAATGAGGTCTGTCGCTCTGTTACCACTTCTGAGCTGTTGTTAGATTGCTTTTTCCCTTCCTGAGTTAAGGAGTGCAACATTGGGGTCTTCTGAGGAGAAATCTTGCTACTCTCATCTTTCCCCCACCTAAAATCTTTCTGAGTAGATCTTTTTTCAGTGGTAAGGACACAGCCCTTTACATACTCCTGTTGACTATACCTGGTTTCACTTTCCTCAGAGCTGCTCTCAAAGTTTTTCTTTTGTACAGACTTTTCAGTGTGATCGGGTTTTCTAGCTTCTTCTACTACAGCACACCTAGCATCCCCGTCCAAAGGGTGATGACTGCCGTTCTCACACCCTTTCAGTGAAGATTCAACAGATTGTTGAGGTAGATAGTATTTTGGTTTTTGGACCACTGTGACAACTGCAAGATTTTCTTGAGATCCGAGGGGTGGATCAGTCCCCACTCCAGGTTTCCAGCTCTCATCCTTGAGTTGTAGTGGCTTTGAGCTTCCCTGAGCAGGCTGTTTTACCGTCACACAGTAATAGCGACTTTGTCCAGTGTTGTCCACCTTCTGTTCAGCAGCACTGTTCAAAGAAGAGGAACTGCTGGGGAGCCCAGCTTGGTTTGGACTGTAGCCATGAGAATGATCTGTAGGTGACTCCTGAATCCCACTATAGGACCGATAATGTTGCTGATCTTTAGGCGCAGCTAAGATTCTTGCATTGTGAAAAAAAGTGCTTTCATCACTGTACTGGTGCTGGTGGTGGTAACTGTAAATAGGCTGTGCAAACCGAACATCAGAGCTGGACAAGGATGACTGCAGTTTGTTCACAGTTTCTGCATTACTGTTGTACCTTTCACCAGCTGAACAAAAAGGGTGTTCTGAACTGAGATCAGATTTATAATTTGAGCTGCTGACCCTCCTGTCACATGTCCTGGAGGGCCACCGCTGCTGCTCCACAGTTTCCAAGCTCCAGTCATTCCTGGGCTGAGACCGGTTCAGGGCTGTGAAGTGCTGCGTGCTGGCACCCTCTGAGTAACCAGGGCCATGGCCTTTCTCATGGCCTTTGGTAGCAGCAAAGCTGTCACTACGAAGTGGTGGAGGTGGGGGGGGAGGAGATGAAGACTTATTCTTATCAGGAACATACCACACAGGTCCAAAACTGGATCTCCCAGAGCTGGTGAGCTTGGCATCGGGGTGCTCCTCTATTCTAGGACTTTTATTGTTCTCATATTGGATGGGAGCTGGCAAATACCCGGGTTTTTCCTCTATTCCACTGCTGTCATTCAAGAACTGGCCTGACTTGCTTCCATGCTTAGAAGCCTCCCAGTGGCCTACTTTGTATAGCATGTTCTCTGTCGAAGAAGTGTCTGTGTTGGACAGAGTGTGGTCAGGGGTGCTAGAACTTGTAGAGAAAGACCCGTAGGCTGAATCCCGCTTACTTTGGCTCCCTAGATGATCAATGCTACTATTAGACCTTGCAGAAGAAAGTCTTCCGTACTGGGCTACTTGTGGAGTGTGGTCCCAGCTGTCCATACTTCCCAAAGAGCTGAATTGGTCAGAAGTGCGATGAAGACTTGACTGATCCCAGGAGTTTGACAGGTCATGAGAAGAACAACTATGGCTGGAAACAAACAAAAAGCCTCAGGGTAAATATGCCAGTCAAAAAATGCCACAACATTATTATAAATATACAGCCACCAATTTTACTAAAATTGGTTAAGATCTATCTGCATAGTAGCTACTCAAGACAATCTATAAGAATTGGAAGTTTGAACACAAAGTCAGGGCTTTATACTCTGCCACTGACTCAAAGCTTGAAATTTGACTAACTCAACTTCCCCTTCTAAGTTTACCAGTAAGTAATACCCTTTTATCTCTTTGAAGGCTCCCCTCTCCCTCTGCAAGTCGTTTTTTCTGATTTTGCTTTTAGACAAATTAAGTTTGGGCTCTATTAGCTCTCTCTTTCCCAGGACAAACCAACTTATTTTTCAGCTTATTTTCCAGGCATCCTGACTCTTACAGTGATTAAAACTCACCTACTTCCCTGTTCATCTTTAGTGATCTTACTATAAACTTCTTCAGCCCATAAAGTTATTGCCTTGTCCTGCTTATCCAAATCTGCCCATTCATTTTTTAATTTCTACACGGTTTCTAAACAGAGGTTCACTAAAAACATTTGCTACAAATGCCATCATTTATAGTTCTGAGCCGTGACATGCACCTTACCAATACAGTTGCAAACCACTCGCAGGTTGACACCTTTACAGCAGTATCATCATTCAGTTCTGCAACACTGACAGGAAAATGATAGGAGAAGATGCCGGAGCAATGTAAGCTTTGCATGGCCAAAACTAAACTTCTGACCTTCCTTCAAGAATCCTTCCTGCCACCAGTTCCCCTTGCTACCTTTTCCTCTATAGAAACATTATCCTTGATACTGTGCTTTCTCTAGATAATTTGCCTAGGACACTATTTCAAAATCTTGCTGCTTCTGTTGATTTCCTACCTAATCAGTTTTGTTCTGTTTTCTTTCTTTTCTTTCACAGCACTCACCTCCTGTCAATCCAACACACTGATACTGGGATAACAGTCTCTCCAATTATTCTCATCACATCTCCCTGTTTGAACTTTACTGGCAGCTACTCCTGTTTTTATATACCAAATTCAAATTCTTGCCCTTGCATGCAAAGCCCCTTGGTAGAAATCCCAGAATTATTCCACTTCCCTGTAGCTATAATTAAATGAAACATCTATCAAATCTTGTGCAGTAAAGAAACCTGTGAAAGCTAGCAATGAAATTAGATTAGTCCACATAAAATATACAAAGAGTGATATAGATCTTTTTTTCTGTCAAAAATATTGCAAAGGTCAACTCAACAGTTCTTTGGAATTCAGCATTAGCACAGTAATTGTTCTTCTCCCCCCATCTACTACTGTAGCCTTTGTAACTTTTTTACACAACATGGTCAGAAGCAATTTATGTGAAAAAAGAGAAGGTATACTTGTGCTTATTTTCTAAAAGCATTTTATTGACAATATGCACTAAGACAGACCTCATCTTGTGGGTTTTTTGTTCTTTCATTCTTTTATTTTCAGAAATCTAAAACACCTTGCTGACTACTTAAAAGGATCTTAATTGTCATCTTGGGCAGATACTGGGTTCATGTAAAAAGTGTCTTGGGTCACTAATAGAATCTCCCTTGTTAATGAAGAATGTAGGGCATATATTGCTATGAATTGCTGTTATTTCTCCTTCAGCACTAAGATATTTTGGCACTGATTAAAATAAAGATGACACTCATGCAGCAAAGCCTCAATTTACAAGTCTCATGTAGATCTGCTGGTATCAAATGTGAAGCAGGTATTATCAGCCTAAGAGGTGAAAGCTCCGTTAGGAAATGCCTAACAGAAACTCGGCAGATGCAGCAAAAGCTTCAAAGACAGGACAGGAAAGTTGTTGGTGGTGTGCTACTGCAAAGTCTTTAACCGCAGGGCAATCACCCCATGAACCCTGACATGGAAGAGAGTACAAAAGCCATTTCTCTGCCACAGCCTGGCAACCCAGGATATCCTTGTCTCAATGTTTTTGTTTAGAGTGGATTCACAAAAGCATCTACACTGCTGGTCAATGTCTGGCAAGTAAAGTCGAAGAATAATCTACAAACACCAACCTTGACTATTATGACTAATAAGCACACTTTCCCCACCAAACCCTGGGGCATGAGCTTCTGCTTTCGTGCCCTCCCAGAAATGACATCATCTCAGCAAATCAGACCACATGGGATTACAGACCAGATGTATCTGACCCTAATTGCCCCAAAACCTCAGTTTAAGCAGCCTTACCAAAGCATACCCACACCAGAACGAAGTTGACGAGGTTATTAAGTTTCAACTGCACACCCAGGGGCATGAAAAAAAACCTGTAAGGTCCTCTATTATATCCTACTGGAAGAAAATGCAGGGTCTGAACTTTCGGCAATTTAAGACAGCTCATATCCATAACTCCCAGAAAAGTGCACTCAGCCTTAGTCTAGAGTGGGCTAGAAAAGCCTGCATCCATGTTGTTAAGATATGACTTCAGTAAAAAAAGAGAGCAGAAGACTCACAGAGGGAAATTAAAGCACCAAAAGCTTACAAGGTCCTGGAGCGGGGGGGAAGAAAGGGTGGGGAGGGAAGTAGACTGTGTGGTTCCAATTTACAGCCTGGGTTTAAACCACGACAAAGGTCTAATGCTCTAGCCTTGAGTGAGAGGCACTTACACCAGTCAGAACTACCCTCTCTCCTACTGATACTCCTATGTATCAGTGTAGATAGAATCCCTTATGGTCTGTTTTCCTATGGTTTCATGCACCTTCTCAAAAGTCCAAATTCAGTAGGCTGGCAAAAAACCCCAAAACATCCCTTCCTCCCCCATCCCAATTTGCCTGTAGCTTAATCTAGTATCAACCTAGGTAGTAAGGACAATTTTCAGAGGGTTGTTTTGTTCAGCCATGCCCCACCCCACAACACACAATATCCAGATAAATCCTTCCTTGGAAGGGTGCAAAAACATCTCTTGCTCCTCTCTGAACTCTGGTTTTACAAGTGATTTAGTTTCCACACTCAGAGAGAAAATGAAGGCGCGCACATGCAGGGGATTTTAGGCTGTGAATACTAATCTCAGATGCTTAGCTCAAGGAAGGACAAGAAATTCCAGAAATAGCTGGAGGATGGGATCCTTAGGCTAGAAATATTCCCTCCTCACTCTATTTCTAGTATCTTCTTGCATACTGCTGCTTTCAGCTACTGACTGCTGTGTCTCTGGTTCAGCTTAGTGCTTCACTTAGAAGGGCACCGTGCTTCTTGGTTTTGTGAACTGTACTTTGAAAATGGGGAACCTCTGAAGCTGCTCACCTTTTCTTTTTGCAGAATCCCTCTCTGCAACTGGGATTCTCAAATATCCAAGTCCTTGGCCTGGCACTCTGGGAGTGCTAGGCCTCCAGCAGCCCCAGTATGAAGTCAGCTCTGCCACTGAAACTGTCTTGAGCAACAGACATCAGGACTAACAGATCTCCCAAATACACCACCTTTCAAGTGAGCAGCACAGGTGGGCAAGGGATTCAGCATGGCAGCACCCTGGCAACCCTGGTGTTACACTGTGCTAAAGCCACTAAATATTTCAGCAGCATCTGAGAAAGAATTTGCCTTTTTTATTAATATTGACGTCTACCAGCAGTTGCTGCTATTTCTGATGTGTGGGGGAAGAGGATCGCCCTATTCCCCTCCCCCTTTTCTTTTACACTCACAATTTCCCACCCAAAGCTCATTTTCAAACTGGCCTTGAACCAAATTAATACCTTTTTTAATATCGTGATTAGCCCGGCTCCTATAAAATCATGCTTTGAGGTGTGTCACTTTCACTAGATAAAAGGACAATTATCAGGAAGAGCAGGAAGCATATACTGACTTACAGCGCATTTAGAAGACTCAGTAGTCTGAAAGCAGAAGTATCTGAGAGCTCCTGATGACAATGCTATAAAGGTCTTACAAATTTTGGAATTTTGTTTCTAGGTGCAAGGAATTTTACTTCAGTAAAAAAATCTTTAAACCTTTTCTGTCTAAATGTTAATACACTCACACTTTATTCAAGAGCAGATAGCAAGTTATTTTAAAAACAGTAGAGAGATTCCAAAGAAAACAAATGACGTAAAATGATTGTAAAAATCATTTTACAAACTCAAAGTATTTTTCAAAGTAAAAGAAAATCTTAAAGTATTAATGTTCTTCTATTATGATAAATTAACACCAAGAAATAATGATGAAGAACATACAGCAGTCAGTACAGGAAATGCAAGCCTGCTTTCCAAACTGGGATTGTGCACCAGACTTACTTTCTTTAAGGTAAGCATAACTATGGGCCAAAGGGATCTAAGAAGAAAAGCAACAAAAGAAAACAGAAAACCAAAACACAGAAATCCCTCATGAAAATGCTGAAGAATGTCACCTATGAGCAGGAAACAAGCAAGAACCTGTCACCAGACACAAACAGGCATTGCCTGAAAGCTTAACGTTTCACAACTAAAACTGCATGGGTGCCAGCCCTTCTCCCCCAGCGCTGAATGAGACTTAACAAATATCAAGGTGCTTTAAACAGGGACTGAAAATCACTGGTCTTATCACCTCTCTACATGAGCAAGAACACAGCTGTAATGCAAATCAGATTACAGAAAGTCAGTTCAGCTAATAAAACCAGTAACACCTTCAAATCCAACAATGAAACATTATGCACCCTCCCTTTAGCAAAAGGCTTTTTAATAGTTTGAAACAGTATTTTCAGTTTCTTCTCTCCTTACTATTTCACTTTCAGAAGGTTAATTTTGATTGTTTCTTTTTGCTCACAAAGGCTTAAGATTTTACCAGTGGACACTGAAAGTAAATGCAGAGCAAGAAACATAACCTTTTGACTGCCTTTAAAGCTAGTGTCTTACCTTTCAGTCACACGCACATATCACATACTGTTCTGAAATCCACTCATCCATATGTCAAACTTCCCATGGTCCCCCTTCAAGCATTGGAAGGACAGGCAACACTAAAGACATATAATAGAACGATTCTGCATTTGTTGTTTTAAGAAAACACTCAACAACATGATCTATGTTCTTACTGTCTCGTCGTGGAAGCTTACTGTGTGTAACTTCAGCAGAGACTCACCTTGCATGGTAGCGCAAGTGCCAGGAAGCGCAGGCATTGGAGGAGGAAAGGTGTGACGTGGCTGTCTCGGGTTGACTTTCTGTAAATTTGGTTGCATGCCAGGAGTGAGGCCTGCAGGCTAGGTCATTTCTCCTGCAAACGAGAGAGGTAAAGTGTAGTGGTTTAGTGCAAGCAGTTCAGTAAGGTGATACGCGGCAAAAAATCTACCAGGGCAGTAGTCAAACGTTACACAGGTAGGACAGAGGAATGATGACTTTTTTAGACAGCACATGAGGCGACCTTCTACATGCATGCCAGTTTTGAAAAGACACAAGAATTCCTTTAAAATGCTTGAGATGCAGTGAAATGCCAAATTTCAATACTCTCCAAGGTCTGTGCTTGGGTGGTTTGGTTTTTTTTGTTTTGCTTTGGGTTTATTTATTTTGGGGGTTGGGTGGTTTTTATAAGGGGCAGAGACAGGCAAACAAGTACCTGACATGTATCCAGAGCTTTAACAGTTAAAGCTAATACTGAAGACTTATGACTCTTTTGCAACATGACAACAGTACAGTAGCACTTTGGCAAGGTTTTACTGTAGTAGGTAGGTGCTTATGGGAGGAGAGGACAGAGTTAATGACAAGAAGGAATAAAGCCATGTACATTGTTTCAAACACGTTAGTAAGAGTGACATAACTAATAATTTTAACTCCAGCCAAGTTCTGCTTCAGCTCTTAAACTGGCACGCCAGGTATGCAGGATTTTTTTAAGAATACATCCCTAAAATAGTTCAGCAATTCATCTACGTCCCCAAATATCTACTTGGATATCATCTCCAAACGTACATGCTCGTGTAACTGAAGGGATCCGTTTTAAGAAATACAACAGTAAATTGTTAGAGCTCTGTACCTTGCAAACCTTTCTGCAAAACTGCTTAACACTCCTCTGCCCCCTCCTCCTGTTCATTCAGGAGTTAATAACAGCTTGCACTTCCTTCCAAGGACTTCCTGTTTGTAACACCTCTCAGCACTCATGAGATAAGTGCATTCCTTTCCCCCTCACATTACATAATCCTTCTGGGTGGAATTCAGCAACTTCTGTTTCCATAAGCAGATGCTGAGCACAGGCCATTTGTCTAGACCCTCTCAATCACCCAGGAATGAAGCAGGAACTTCTTCAAGGTAATTCATCCTTCCCTTCTCTTCAGCTCATCCTGGAGAAAGCGTAATTTAAATTTAGACAAGGTATGAGAGGAGACAAATCCCATCCCTCCAAGTCACACTCCGAAACAAACACTTACAGAACCTTAGCTCTCGAAGATTTTTTTATGTACTTAGCTATTTCACTTATGTATTTATGAAGTTTATTACTGCAAGGTTAAGTAATTTGTCTAAGCTACAAAAGTAGTCTGCTAAGCTGACAAAGTGTTCCCTATCTTCAACTTGAACTCTAAAGGCAGTTCTACATTTTTTCACCAATTCCCCCATTTTATAAACTTGAGCTATCAGCCAGCCACTGGATTTAGAGAACAAAGCTAAAGCTCATTATAAACCCAGTATCTTCAAAACAGGTCAAATATGAGTACATGTCTTTTTGCAGTGCATTCAGGAAGATCTGATGAATTCAATGATGGATTGCCTTTCCAAACTCTGCATGCAGGACTAAAAAAGGAGAATAATATTTCTACAGCGAAACTGCAATTTCACTAACTGTAGCATCATTACTGCAGCTGAAAAAAAGAAGTAATTGTTTCCATAAACAAAAGCCTACTCTTCTCAGCATGACAAAAGAGGAAACAGCTAAGCAGAGCATCACTATGTTGCTCTTTCTTGGTAGGAATTGAAATTCAGAGGGAGTGGAGAACCCCGAATACCTTCAGTGCAAACAAGTGCAAAAGATTCTGCTCAGCCACGTGATGCTGGGCTCCAGACAGTCCCTGCATACTCCAAGCCTATGTTCAGGTATGGAAAAAAGCCCCATTCCACTGTTCAGCTGTGCAGAACATAACAAGCGTTTGTTCCCCTCACAGCTCACCTCTAATGGTATTGATACCAGCTTGGCAAACCACAAATGCCTATTTAGGCAAATTCAACAGACCTCCTAGGCATCAATTCAGCAAAAAGGTTTATCTTTTATGAGACAATTACTCTTCTATGATGCACTACTAAGGAAGCACAAGACTAGAAACTAACACAACACAATGGAGAGCAAGGAAAGGTTGGGAAGAAGGCTTCTGTGATGGTTTGCTATAGGCTTGGCAAATGGTAGAAGGAATCCAAACAGCGGGAAGGAACAGAAGGGATGCAGTTATTAAGTCAGTACTGTACCTCATGGAACTTCTCAAGATCTTCATAAGATAGTTCCTTGCTATGTGAACATCATTTTCAGATGGCATATTCTGTGCTACAATATCCACCACCACTTTCATCTTCCTGAGCAGCCAAGCAAGGGGAGGAACAGACCGGACTGAGTTGTGACGTGAGGCAAGTCAAATGGACAAGAACTTACAAGTTCTGTTTCTTTTTTTCTTTTTTTTTTTTGTATTTGTGAACACACATATATTTTGAGACTTTTTTTTTTTTTTTCTAGATGTAATAGTCTGAACAGCCTGAACACACTGGTGGGATACCTAGAAGGTGGAATCACATAGATACCTGTTTTTGTTGAAATTGACAACATGACTAAAAATTAATTTACTGTACATAGTCAACAGTGCTTTCTGCTGGATTCTCACCAGCAGAATTTAAATTACAAAATTTAATTACATTTACTGGGTCCGGCACTTCAAGAAACATTTTCCTTTTCTAATAAGTGGAGTACAGCATGAATACTGATTCCAAAACTCAGCACAAATGTGTAGAAGGACTGGAGAGAAAAGATTAAAAGACTCAAAACACGAATATTTTGCAGGCAACTAAAGATGCTGGAAGCTGAGCATTTATATTCTAATGTAATAGCTCTGTATTAATTCTGAGTGACAGAATGAGATCATCTGAACATACAACCCAGAAAACCTCTTGCATAAATGGAAGCATTAATAAAAGCATTTCCCTGAGAGTGTCTTTCTACCAGTGTTTTTACAAAAGCTGCTGGAAGGAAAATGCTGGTAAGCTTTGACGATATGATAGAAAGGGACACCTCCCCCCCACCCCCAATTTCTACTGACTATAAGCAGTCCATTAGATAGTGGTCCCAATGACATGTGCATGCAAATTCTTTAGCAATAAACCAGCCTTTCCGATCCAGTTTTTCAGAATAAATTTGGTCTTTTTTATTTACTGCTTGGAAGTCATTGAGAATGACATTATGAATTTCACAGGCTACAGAGTTCAGACATACTCGTTTAGATTGCTGCAGCAGTACTGAGGAGGTTGACTGGATAGGGGGGAAAGGGAGTAGAGAAAAAATGTACTTCCTTGACCAAGAGAGAAAAACAATTAAACTGGACAAGCAGGTTTACCTGTAAACAACTAAAGTCAGAAAAGTACCTTAAAAATGAAAAGCAGACAGGAAATTGGATAAAGTTGCAGTTTACCAAATCTTTATTTTCAATTTACTGAATCAACTGAACTACCTCAGTACACAATAATATTAATGAATATGAGCCATTTCCTCTGTTTTTAGACACATTCTGAATTCCTTTAGTAAAGGTTCAGATAAAAGGTCAGCAGGCACAGCAGACGCATGCATTCCCCCTCCTCACTCAAATTTGCTTTACTGTTATCTACCAAAGAGCACCCTTGTGGTAACCCGCTTGCAGCTGGAGTCTCACAGGAAAAGGACAGGCAGTTCCAGGGACCTCGAAGCCATTTCTAGGGTTTACTTGTCTGTGGACGTTTGGTTCCAGCCCTCTGCTGAACAATCTGAGACTGCTGGCTCCCACAGACGTGTAAGGCTGTACATCTTCCTTCACTGCAAGCAGCAGCAGCTACACATGGCAGAGGCTTGTGTGTTGTTTCTGAAATGGAAACCTGGCTTTTCATCCCTCGTTTGTCTTGTTACCGGCCCCTTTAGCTCAAAGGAGTGGTTTTAAGAACAGCAGTGGTGATATACCCACACAAGGACACTCTGGCCCATCTCAAGAACAAGGTAATGAACATCTCCTATGGGGATTTTTCAGGTAAGACTTTGGAAATGTGAAAATGGACAAGAGTCATACTAATGGGGCATTCTACCCAGGCCTGCTCAGCCACCTCCCCTTTCAAAGGCTATCTGCTGTTACTTCAGGTCCTTAGAGTGCCTGAAATTCACCGACCCGTATGCCTGCTTTTCACTTTGAACCTAAGCAACTGTTCAAAAAGGCTGAGCTCGGCTGGCGAAAAGAGGGGATCAGGAAAGCCCCCACCGCTGGGTGTCACCACAAGGAGGGTTTAACCCCTCCCCGCGCCGCGCAGCTGTCGGCGGCTAACGGCAGGCGCGCAGGACCGCACGGGAACGGCACTGCGGCGCCCCCTGTCGCATACAGGCGGCACCGCGCCCCCCACAAGAGGGGCTCTGTCGCCTCTGAAAGCTCCCTCAGCGCTCCTGCCCGCTTACGGTCTCCTACTGTCAGCATCCCTCATCCCAACGAACCCTTCCTCAGGACAATACCGTGGCACCGCGTTCTGCGACCCCGAAACATCCCGTGGGTAGTACGTATTTTCTGTTCAGACTGCAGAACCCACGGCACCGCTTCAAATCAGCAGTCCGCACTCATAGTCAGGGCTCCCATGGCACACCTAACCCCAATGGGCATTCAGTGCCAGTCCTTGCAAGTGCAATGCTTCCGGCTGTTCAGATGTATCAGCTGCACCAGGAAATAAAACCAAAGTTCAGACAAGAATTCACGAGTTTCATAATTTGTCCATGCCCGTGGCAGGGGGCTGGAACTAGATGACCTTTAAGGTCCCTTCCAACCCAAACCTGTGTAGTATATGATTCTGTGATTCTATGATTCTACGATTCTACAATTTAAAGTGAAGGACAAGTCAGCGGCCTCTGTGAGAGCTGAACGGTTACACAGTGCCAGCACTAATTTTCAGTAAAAACTCTTGTACTGATGATTTATATTAAATACTGTTTTGAAAATTACACTCAGTTTTCACTCACTTAAGTTTCTACAGAACATTTTTGTTCACAAAGCTGCAGACCACTGTTTCACAGCATAGTCAATGCGTTTCACGATACAGCTTCCTTGCAAGCCCCAGAATGTGGGAACCAGACAATGTAGTTAAGCTGAACTACAGCTTTCCAAATGAAATCCTCCTCCTTCCCCAGGCACCAAGATGCAACTCCAGACTTTTCAGCAGTGAAGCAAAGCCTCTCTCCAGCACTTTGTTTTTAAAATGGCCCAAGTTCACATCTTCACAGTTGCAGCAGGAAGTCCAAACTACTTGCAGTCATTTTAAGCCTTGCATAACCAGGAATGTGTCCTGATTCCAGTGGTAGGTAAATCGCTGCAAGACTGCCCTGCCTGCATGCCAAGGATGCAATAATAGGGAAATGCAGAAAGGCTGCAGCACAGAGATAAAAATGGAAACTTACACGTGCTTAGAGGTCAAATGCACAGTTCATCGGCATTCTCAAGCAAGAAGCATGCTCACACAATGCACGTACCAAATGGCATGTCTCACAAGGTGCCCTCAGATTATTTCAAAACCAAATAAACCAAATCATGCTGCAGCTGTTTGTCCTACAGAAAATTTCCTCTCATACATCATTGAGAAGCTGGTTACAAACAGTGTTGCCCCACATCAGCCATGCAAGTTAACTACAAGCAGTTCAGTCCTTGGGATCTCCTCAGTGAGCCACTCATTCACTGTTTTTAGCCCACACAGAGAAAATGCCAAGAATTTGTAGTGACAGCACAGGTGCCCTTTCTTGTCCCCTTATAAATCCTGCATGGATTCATAGTTCCCAGCCTTCTCACCTTACCTCCTTTAAAGTAACACTAGGCTAGACATACCAACACTTCATTAATCAAATTTCTGTAAACCTGTAAGTGCTGGAGAAAAAAACTCCTTCCAAGACATTTTTTTTAATTATATTTTTCTTTGGTTCACCAACCTGTGCTTGATGGATTAAAATACATGAGAAGACCAACATAAAATGTAATTAAATGGATATGCAAAAGCCACTGTAAATAAAATACTAGATCACTCATTTAATTTATGGAAAGCATTTTTTTGATTTTTCCAGTCTTCTGAATCCTTGGTGGAATACAAAAGGGGATAAAAACCACCATGAAGCTGCAGTGGCCTCAGGGGCCTCAAATAAAAAGAAATCAACAACGTCACTATTTTTTATTCAAAAAAATAGTTTGTCTTTTTCCCTGCAGATTGTGAAGACCTCACCCAACTGCCAAACCTGGGAGCTCATGATTAGAACAAGACCATCTTTCTCTAAAAGGAAAAGATAAAATTGCTATCTGAACAAATCAAATACTTTTTGGAACGAGCACTTAGTACTGCAGGAGTCACTGACTTCCACAAAGACATTAGGTGTTCTCTCTCTCAGGCAACCCTACTCATAGAATTCAAATTACTTTATGTTACGCTAGTCACCAGTTGCACATCTATCTGCCAAGATAATACATCAATGAAGTATCTAAAATAAAACTATAAGGAATGTGAACAGCTTCTTGTGTCATGCTCAATAATTCAATACATCCATGATTTCTTCTAATCAGGGCTGAAATGGTTGTTATCAATTCCCACTTAAAAAAAGCTTTAGGTTAAGTGAAATCCAATCCTCTCCTTTCCCCTTGCCATTTTCAGTGTTGTCCTGCTTCCTGACATACCTGTCAGTATCTTTGGATGTAAAGAAAACCAAGAAATGGGCAAAAGTGACATTAAAAGGAGCACAAAGCATCCAAAACTTGAGGTTGAACAGTTTCCCTGAACACAGTTATTCTCCTACTTAATTTTCTTTGAAAATGGAGAAGGAGGTGGTATGTGTGAAAGAATATGAGAAAGTAGAAAACCACACAAAGTCCCCAACATTTTTCATGCAACAATTCCATATTAAAGGATCCCCTTCAAATTAAAAACTCTCACAATATATTTTGAAGTAAACCATCATTTTTGAATAATCAATTATTCAAAAAGTTATATACATACACATACATATATATGTCATATGTACATATATATACAGACACACATATATGCAAAATCATTTTTAAGGCTTTTCAAAATTCAAAATATGCCCACAACTCCTCTGTCCAGGTTGATAGTTTTGCACTTCAACCACTGGTTTCTGTCTTCCCAGTATACCAAAGCCTTGCTAAAACCTGACTCACAGTCCACTTTTGAATTGTCTCCCTGCTTCTTTCTGGAGCATCACAGACTGAAGGGCTTTGTTCCCCTTTTCTAATGTTGTCCTACTGCCTTTCACTCAGATTCAGCCTTGGAAGCCCCAGCTTCCTGCTGTCCTGGGGCTAGGCAGTAGCCATTCAAATGCTTTTCCTAAAGTACACAGTATGCCAGCATTCACACTGCCTATCCAGGAGATCCTCACACATCTTCTCGAGGAGGGACAGTAAATTCAGGCTTTGTTTGGGTGAGCCACACAGTGGCTGCATAAAACCCCTCTCTCAAAAGCTGGGAAACAGGGGATCTTCATAGCTGAGGCAGAAATATCAGGACTTGAAATTTTAGGTTAACTGTGTAGACATCACACCCTTACTTTATAGAGATTAAGCTTAAAATGTGTAAAATGCCTGTTCATGGTGAGTAATAAACCTGAAAAAGTACTGGTAAATATAATCACAGAAAGTATTTTAAGGCAATGCCTTTTACATCTGCCTTTACATGCCTTTTGGATCTATAATGAGCCTTTTAAAAACAACACACACCATCTCCTCTATTTCACACTCACTCCCTGAATACAAAAATTGCCCAAATGGAACTTTAATTGGGATGAAAATTTGTTGAAGGTTGTTATATATGAGGTATCTGCTGAAGATTAAATGGAAATGCTTTCACATCATAATTGTCAAATGCTGCTTAGATGAGATAAAAAACCCTAGTACACCAGCTCAACAGCCTAGGAAAGTGAATTTAAAGATGAAGCTAAATATCGGAAATCATCAACAGCAACATCACTGTTAGTTTGCAAACTGTGCACTGTTTTCCAAAATAAACACAGGAGGAATGACATATACAAGTTCTTATTACTACTGGCAACACTCGAACCATACCAGAGTTTTTGTTCCAAGACTCTGCTTCTGTATTACCAGCCGAACGAGCCCCATCTGCTTGCCAGAGCCACCATTCCTTGCTTATTAGCAGCTATTCTTTCTGGAAAATCCCCTTTGACATACTTCACTGGAATGAGATGAACCAATGATGAAAATAAATCAGCTCAGTATATGAAGAAAGCCTCTTCTCTGACCTCAGACAGCTGAGCCCCACTGCCTACATCCTCTTGCCCTGTGACAGCCACAGGCAAAAACCCCAGACATCCAAGACAGTGCACGTAATGTGCACAGACACATAAACCGCAGAAGATGATCAGTTAGTGAGAAAATTTGGTAGTCTACAGCGCCACTCATATATAGAAATCAAAAATAAAGAACAAAATTTTCATACAAGAAAAAATAATCAGCAGCCTTGTTACCCTAAGACAAATCTATGGCCACCCTAACTGAGAATACTCTTCAAAATTGAAATTATTTTGATGAGCAGAAAAAATTAAATGAAAATTGGGCTCCCAAACAACTTTGGAATCCGTCTTACTTATCAAAAAGTAAACTATTATCCTTTCTCATTAAAATGTACTGAAAACACATTATAGTTGAAGAAAATTGTGTCTTAATTAAGGAAAGCTGTTAACAACTGAAAAGCCATGAAGCAATGAACAAACCCGGTCTAACAGCAGTCTACTCAACTCCTTGCACCAAATTTTCATATCCTCATCTTCTGCACCAGCAGCAATTGACACAGCTCAAGCATCTCCCTGGAAAGAGCCACCAGCGCGATTTCCCCTGGAGCACCCTCACTGCTTCTGTCTTTATACCCTATCCTCTCCTCAGCCCCATTCCTATATTTGTTTGGGGTTGGCTATTCCCACCTTCCACTCTCAAGAACAAGGCAAGCTCTCACTTTCTGCAGGCCAGTTTATACACAGTCTTTTCCCATGTGTGTCTTTATGATGGCAGTCAGACAGGCTTTTTTGTAGATCTACTGTGGTTTCAGAAGGAAAGTTGCAATGACAGAAGATGGTGCTGCAGTCACTTAATGATAAAAGTTAGAACATGTAGGAAAACACTGAATATGTACCAAATCCAGCATATCGGGCTAGTTAATTATACTAGATTTAAGAGCTCTATCAGTGGCTGGTAAGAATTATTTAATGGCTTAGATAAACTGCCTTCAGAAATGACTTGGGTTCTTCAAGACCTAAGAGAAACAATGAAAAATACCACTACTGAAAAATACCACCAGTCAACAGGATCAGGAAGGGAATTCATTCAGAATGACAAACTAATGGCCAAATTTAGACTTCCTTATCCAAAAGCCGTTTCTACACGTCTGTGGAACTGTGCGGATAGTGGTGGCAGATAGAAATGCAGAAAATAATGCTATGTCAATAATACATTATTGGCAAAATTGTTCACAAAAAGGAACAGCTAAAGCAAATGAACTGCAGGAATGGTATTTAATGAAATAAAGTTTTAGAACAATAACAGATCTCCATTACCGACAACATAGTCCCTTTTAGCCAGAAAAAAACATTGGAATAAGCAGTGGAATCAACTCAACAGGCCCACATGAAGTCTTTTTGCTCATCTGTGTAAGAGCTTGCACTTGTTAGGTATTCACATATTGCCTCTCAAGTCTATTCTCAGCTTATTCTCAAAACACTTGGGATTCTCAAGTAATCTTCCAAATAAATACTAGCCACCTCACACAGCGTCTAGGACCCATTTATTCCAGCTTAGCCATAACTGAGACAAAAGATGAGTGCAATACTGTAGAAAAAAATTTCAATATCTTCCACGTTAACAAAGAACTGAATAAGGTTTTTATGCAGAAACTTTCCCTTGAGGCATCTCAGTCTCAGAAGGACAGCGGAGATTTGAAAGAAAAAACTGCTCCATAAAAAAAAGTAAAGTATTAGAGGAGCAAGGAGGAGGGTGTGGAACAAAACCTCCTCTTCTGGAGCAAAACCTCTTCTGGAGCAGCCCCTTCTGAACTACACGTACAAGCATTTATAGTGCTTCCACTGATTGTGACACTTGGAGATAGCTGTGCAACTGTAAATCACACTGTGATATATGGCACTGTTTTTAAAAAGGATTTTTATTGTCATAACAACTCTTTTCAGATTAAAACAGACATTAGAGTTTTGGCACATTACAGAACTCATAATTTGGGCATAAAATCTCAGCTGCCTTGACGTGTTAGGGGCCCAAGGTGGTTAAAGTTGCTCAATCACCTTCTGAGGCAACTTCTCTCTCCTCACCTCCCAGGGGCTGCTCAAGTTCCAGGTGAAGAAGTTAATTGTTCAAATCCAAGTTACATTCCCTTCTTAATCTCCAACTGATGACTGCAGCTGTAACAGCATTGTAACAAGAAGCAGAACAACTTTTAACATGCATTCATATTCAATTTCTTCATTGGAAAGGGCAGATATTTTCCTGCAACTTCTTGGAGCATGAGCTCCTCTCCTCCTATGCCTGTGTTAATTTGGGCCCAGTCTCTCCAACATTTTGTGTAGAGACTCTTCACTGAAGTAGAGGGTATCTGCATGGCCAGGTGAAACACTGTGAGTGCTGTACCACTGTTAACAAGAGCCCCTACCAGCCTGCAGGGCTGCAGAACTGCACCTTACCCTGAGAAAGGCAGGGCCCTTCCATCCATCCCTAAAGATATGGGGGTTGTGGTGAGCCAAGTGAAAGCAGCTGGCTCCCCTTCTGAGGCTGGCTCTACAGCCTGTTTCATATCTCCTGACATTTTGTTCTGTCAGAAACAGAGCAGGATCCCAACTTCAATTCTCCAAAACCAAAACCTGCTGATAAGGACACAGTGGTTAAGCAAGACTAAGATCCAGCTGTTGGCCACAGAAGCAAGAATGGATGAAAATGAACTTTCTTCCCCTGCATCATCTCTGTTACAGGTGAGTATCTGGGTCATCCAGAGACAGTGATACACCTCTTCTTACTGCAAAGGGATTAGCAGCTATGCCTGGAAAAGACGGGTCCCTTTGTTCTCTGCACATAACACTGTACTTACAGGGTACACAGACCTGTCCGCGTCTCCACCCCTGTCCAAACCTTCCTCCCTCCATCACACACACAGAAATAGGGGGGTATGTCTGAATCCTGAAAATAGAGGGCTTAATTTCTTCACTCCTCTCCATAATATGAGACCCTTCCAGAACACAGACACCAGCCACGACTGACAGTTCACAAAAAGGAAATGCAGTGAATGCAATGGTATCAAACTGGCGACACCTCTGTCAAAGATTCACCCAGAGCAGCCACTTCCTCCCCTGCCCCACAGAAACAGCAGAGGACATGGACAAGTGGCTGTTCCCTGTGTCACTGGCCCCAAGGCAGCAGCTCCCAGAGCTGCCGGTCCAAGTCACTGGTCCAGGTGAAAAACCAAAACCCAACCCCTCTACTTAGCCTTTTAATTGCAACAATGCTTCCCCTCATTTGTATACTCTGGGAACACATGCAGACCTTATTCTGAGCAGATATATGACAGCCTTAAAACACATAAAACTACTAAGAGCTGGAAGTTTAAAAGTGACCAGACAACTCTGATTTCTGGCATTCCCAGAACAGAACTGATTTTGCTTAATGGATAATGTTCTTGCAGGCTTTGAGGCTTATTTTGCAGAAAGTGAACATGCCAAGATATGCACCCTATTTAACATCATTAGACTTGAAAGCTGGATTCAGTCACTTCACAGTAAAATAAAAGCTATTTTCCAAGCAAGATTGAAACCAGAATCCCTTCACAGCAATAACAACTCAAATCTTCAATAGATTATTTCTCTTCCAGTCCACCTCACAGCACTCCTTCAGATCTCAATCTTTAGGCACCCTAATTATCACCAAGAATAAGTTTTACAAGCAAGTCAATCTGGCAAAAATAAAAATAAAAAACCACAAGTTGAAACATGTGCCTGAATACAAAGAAATCAAATTGGAAACTACCTCCATGATTTTCCGAGGGCAGATCAGTTACAATGGATGACAAAATACAGGGAAAAAAGCTGTAGCTAATACTCATAAATAGTTAACTCCTACTCCTAAAGTTCGTGTGTAAGAAGCTGCAGGGGCTACCAGAATCCCTCTGAAGTGACTTAGTTTAGTAACTCCACTTATCTGTGCGCTCTTCCCACATAAACCAAGGTATGGATCCTGATGCAAGGTATCTATGGACAGTCTTACAACAAATAACAATATTATATTTACATGCAAGTTGTAACACTGGTGTTAGGGTGGTATAGAGCTCCCTTGGGAAGTTTAAACAGCCTCAAAGGATGGAAAAGATGTCTTTCACATCTCAAAAAAGGTCACTGAAGAAATCTGCGAAAGAAGGACATCAAATACTACATATCAGCTCCAAGTGATTAATGAAAGTATAGTATTTTATAGCTTTACTCAAAGTTCAGTGAGGTCAGCAGAAATGTGTGATGTGTTTTACGTGCCAACGCTCTGCTACGTATTATTATGCTTTACTATAAACCAACAGTAACCCTCAGAAGTTGACCATAACTCTTCTGGGATCCTGTCTCACAAATACAACAGGCAGTTCCTATCTGAGCAGCTCGTGCTGGAGGGAAGCTCCATTAGTCTCACTAGATTATGGATTTCTCTAATGGAGCTGGCTGTTCTGTCTGGTCACCACTAAGCAGCCGGAGACAGAAACACATCCTCAGCCCACACTGCTCTGGCACCCCACCTTCAGAGCATCTGTTCTTGAAGAGCAGGAAGAAACGACCGCCAGGCATTTGGCATTGAGAAAAAAGATCCTACTCTGGCGATTAATCATTTAAAAAACACTATCCCCCCCCTTCCCCTTTCCAAAACTGCATAAGACAAGTGTATTTAAAAGTTTTATTTTGTTTTGTTTTCCAGATTTGGTCACTACTGCATGTTCCACTCCTTCCCAAGGAGAAATCCCACGATCCCTTCTTTAGATTTACAGGGAGGAACAAACAATTTTGGTCTCACATGTTTATCAGCATACTGGTTTCCTCTTGCACTGTTCCGTAAAAATCCCCTTGCAACCTTGTGTAACCTCTGTGAATGCTGGCAAACTGCTCACAGCCTGGGAAACTTTTTCCACTGAATTTTCTTTTCACACCAATAAAACCTCAAGCCTGAAAAAACACTCAGGCCTCAACACCAACAGATGACACTGCTACTCCATTTGTCCTAATGATATTTGCTAGGATGGAGGGACCAGCCCAAGAAAATTAGCTGTATACTTCTTAAGAAAGCAGCAATTGCAAACCACCCCAGTGCATGGCCTCGCCGGGACAGGAGTGGTTTTGGTTAGCAACACAAAGCACACTGTATCCACGTCTGCGTAGCAACACAAAGCACACTGAATTCTGTGATTCTGTGACTCTATGAATCCAGTTCTGTGTGACAAACAGGAGGCAAATTGTCAAGCAAACCACAAAACACTCTTCTTGAGTTACCTCTCCCTCTTCCACAGCTCCCAGCTCCACTTCAGCAATCCTATTATGAAATTTTAATCAGACATATTTGAGACAACCCTGCACAGCTTTCCCAGCCTCCTCCCTCCCACAGACAAGTTAATAAGACAAAAAAAGGCAAGAGAAAGGCAGCCCAAGCACTTCCTTATCCCAATGATGGGCCACAGAGGTGAGAAGCTGCCGGAGCTGACCAGCTGCCCTGCCTCCTGGACAGCCTGGCAGGAGCCTCTCTCCGCGGGCACAGCCCTTGGTACCTACCCAGGCAGTGCCTCCTTCCCAGACCCCTTGCTCAGGGACCAGGCATGTCTCCCAGCTGGTGGGCAAGCCTCCACATCAGGGAGCAGGAACAGGCCAAGGGACACGCGATGGGGCTTCAGCAGTGGGCCACAGCAGCACGCGTGGGGTGCAGACAGCACCCGCATGGGCAGCAGGCTATGCTGGTGGAGCAGAGCATGGGACCCTGCGGCCCTCTGTGACCGACTGTCCTCCTCCTGTGCTAATCCGTGCCGCTGTGCCAGCTTAGGGGATATAATTAGACTCACAAAGGAGCCTTGTTACTGCTCCCTGCTAAGAGGCCACAGCAGTTTTGATTAGTCATATGGGAGACTCCACCAACCTGCTGCGGTGAACGCTGCCTGCGGAGCTCAGCAAAGCCCCAAAGATGACACCAGAGCACTGCTCCTGGAGGTGGAGGAGGGATTTTTACTTTTCATTTGAAGTGGTGTTTTGACATGGCAAGTGGAAAATGCACCGAGACTATGCTGCTGAAACTGTTTTCAGCTGTTCCATCCTTTCCTCTTGCAATCTTCTAGGCAAATATGAGGGTGAATAGACCTGTCTTGGGCACTGCCTTGTGAGGAAGTCAGTGTCACCTGTGAGATGGCAAATCTGTTCAAAGTACAATGCTAAAAGAAAAGGGTTGTCAGGTGCTGGCACAGGTTGGCTGCCCCATCCCTGGCAGTGTTCAAGGCCAGGTCGGAAGGGGCTTGAGCAACATGGTCTAGTGGGAGGTGTCCCTGCCCATGGCAGGGGGTTAGAACTAGATGCTTTTTAAGGTCCCTTTCAACCCAAACCATTCCGGAATTCTATGATATGACATAACACTCTGGGCCTCTTAAGATCGGATGGTCTGTAAATAATGGGTTTGAGTTTCAGGTGTTTCTCCTATACGTTAAAACCAACCAGCCACTTTTCTGGGGAGGCAGCATTTCCCCCCCTTAAGAGAGGCAGCCTGTGATAGCCCTAGAAATAAATAACCTCAGTACTCAGAAAAGCATTGGAAATCATCACCTATGGAGAAAAGTGGCAGGTACGTCCGTCCACCCCCCAGGGAAACTAGTATTACAGATTCTGGGGAATTCTTTCAAAGGAGTATTTATTTTAATAATCTTTTGAAAAAATAAGCTTTATTACACTGTCACACCATTAATCCCCTGCTGCTGGCCAGATCTGCATTTATAAGCTTACTATAGTTGCTGACCATCACCCATACCTGAGATAAAGGATACAGTAAGAGGCTGCAGAGAGATTATTTGGGGAAAATCAAGAAGATTACTTCTGATGTATCCTCAAGGATCAGCCCCAGAGAATGAGCAGGAGAAACTTATGTACTGGCCTATGTGCTGAGATCAGATTTTCCTTATGTTCACTGATCCATTACACTAAACACACAATGACTATCTATTTTTCTGTTCTGCATTGGCTGCACTGCATCATCGTCACCAACTGCCTAACTCATGTCTCGCGTACGAAATACCAATGGCTTTTCACAGATTAAAGGAATATGTGCTTACAGTTGCAAAAGAAATGCTGGAAGTACCATGGATTTACAGAAATCCTCAAATTTCAGGAGGAGGGAGGAGGCTGGCCAATGGGCAAGAAGTAGACTTACGCAGGCATATTTGGATTTTTGTAAGAAATCTAGTTAAGGCAGCATATGGCAGAAGTACACAATTACGCAAATTGAATAGCTCCACTGTGTGAACTTGCTGGAAGTTAAGTGCCGTATGGCTAAAACTTTCCCAGCCAGACTGCAATATTTATCAAAAAATGACTGCACTTGATATCAAAGTGAGAGTATTGATTTCTCACAGATGTTCAAGCTAATATAACAAGAGATTTTTGGAAGTAGTCTGAGAAAGGTAAGCTAGTATGATCCCTTTCTTATCCACATTAACACACATGCCTGCATGTGCACATGAGGGTACCTGAGGGCACATTTTCATTTGATCGGTCACTTTCCTAACACTGTTTCTGAAGTCTAAAAGCCATGCAGTTATTGTGTGAATGAAGATGCACAGTCCAGCTGACAAACACTATCCTATACTTGGTGAGTTACGTGGCAAAACAGAAAAGTAAAATCAAGTGGAAAACAGAACTTTTCTACTGACCTTTCAGCAGCAAGTCCATCTTCACTCCAAATAACAGAAGAATAAACTGCAAAGAGTACTACTGAATCCACTGTCTGAAAAACCATTAGCATTACATTGATACAGTGGAAAAACAAGCTAAAAAGCAGTGGTCTTCCTAATTTTCAAGAAAAAGAAAACGTGAACCTCAAAATATAGTTGACTAATAGGATTTATAATTGGGCTTTAAAAACCTTTTCTTCTTCTGTCTTAATCTGCAATTAGATACTGATGAGCTGTCCTCCTAGACTGCAGTCACAACAGCAAACAGACAAAGCAAGCTCATCTTACCTTCACTACAGGGACTGCTGGGCATGGCATTACATTTGTGGAGAACAGCTGTCACATAATTGCTATGAAAGCATTTATAAAAGACTAGTTAAAATATTAAAAATAGTCCCTGAAAGGACTGGGATTATTACTGCACCTATTTTACATGTAGGATCCAAAGATCAGAGAAAGTGAGTGACCAGATAAATGCCACGCATAAAGATTCTGTCCTGTCAACGAATAGACACTTTTCAGTCAAGTATTTTGAGGTCAAAGACCCCTCTCAGCCAAGGCCTTATCTCAAGTGTAAACCTGCCTCTCTCCGAGGGAGTACAAGTAAATAACCTAGGATCATTGCTCTAGTTGCAGTTGGATTGCAGCACAGAAGGAAAAGGAAGCTACAGCCAACTTTACACATTTGGCATTAATGCAGACATGCTTACAAAACTATGCTGCTGGATTTGTAAACACGATGGTATCAAGTCTATAAAGTACCAAAAAACTTTTCATTAAGAACAGCTCTTTTCTTAAGAAGAAACTGTATGTTCCTAGTTCAAAGGAAATCCTGCATTCCACAATCTGAGCTTCCAGAAAGTTCCACCTCCTTACTTTAAAATAAAACACCACCTAAGAGCTTCACAGTTCAAAACCAGAACGGCTCAAGAGTTACTCCTCCCTGGCCCCCTTCTCTCCCATCCTTGGAATCAGAAAAGAGCAACTTGGTGAAAAGCTTTTACTGGGAATACACACATTAGTTTCACTGGGAAAGGTTTTAATAACCAAAGCTGTGGGGAGTAACCCACCCATCACTGAGAGCAGCGCCACAGGAAAAGCAGCATCTGCAATCAAGTCAAAGGTGCCCATCCCAGTCTCTTCCCTACTTGATTCTGGCTGCCAACATGGACTTCACTCCCCTCCAAGCCTCTCACCTGTCCTTCCTCAGGCATAAGGCTCTTTGCCAAAAATACAAAGATGAAAAACAGTTAAAAACATAAGCGTGCTCCCTTTGAGATCTTCTGGGAAGCACATTTCGGATGCTTTTGCCTAGGCTGACGTTCCTGCATCATTAAAATACATGCTACCACATTTAATTCAGGTATGCTTATCTAAAACACACTGTGAGTGTTCTAAAGCAGAAATCTCTGAATACACATATTTTTGAAATCCCTTTTAAGTCATTTAATGAAAATAATAGCCACAAGAGAGCGCTACCAGCAAAGGATTCAGCCATGGGGAACCGGGAGACTTGAAGCTACTCTGAATAAAAAGAAATAAAAATACATCTATTGTGGTGAGGCAGTCTTATTTGCACATTTAAAAGAAAGCCTCAGACATTTAATTGCTATAGCTGTGATCTTCAGAAGTCAGGAGAGATTCTGGGTGTTTCTGGTTTTGTGCAGGGACTTTGAGACACGTTCATTGCTCTTTCCCTTTGTTTTCAAAGGCAGATTACTCAGCAGGTTTTGGATTTTAGGCACCTTTAAAATGACTCACTCCAAATGAGACACCTGAAATTAAGAGGTTGTTTTCCAATAGCACTTTGGGGTTTCTGAACATTTGTAACTCACTAAAACTCAATGTAATGAGCTAAAACATCAAAACTGTGTTTGTGGCTTTGCTGTTTGTTTTTGGTCTCCTTGCACTCTCTGAATGCCTTGTACTCCATTCTCACTTACCTTTCCAAGAAAAGTGCTGACAAATTCTAACCACAACAATAACAACAAAGTCAGCCTATTTTTCTGGAAGCAGCAAACGGAACTGCAGCATTTTTTTCCCATAAAAACCAGCAGGAGTTCCTGGTTTTGCATTTTCAGCTTCTAGTATCTTATCATAAAAGGAAGTGACTCCCAAAAAGTATCCCTAAAAAAACCTGACCTAGAACTCGAAAACAAAAAATAAAAATATAACTATTTGTTTAACTTAAATATAACCATGTGCTTAACTTAGGGATTTCTAAGGGGAGGGAGGGGCTCTAAAAGACAAAGTAATAAAAGCAATCTATTAATATTCAGATGCCTTAGAATGTCAAATTGAACCAGTATTTTGACAGACAAGTTACTGACAAGGTTCTATGATATAGTTATCTGTTCAAATCACTAAAATTTTAGCATATCCTACCTTAAATGCCTATTCTCACCTGCCAACATTCTCACAGAGATCTATACAATTGCTTTTTACCTTGCTCTCAACCATGGCAAGGTATAGCATTGCTCTCTGCTTTCTCCTCCCATGTAACCAGTTGGTCTGACCTCCCATCTGCCAGCCATCCTGTGTTTGAAAAGGGAGCAAACAGCAGTGCTGCGCTACGGTCACCAGTGCCTCTTTAAAAAGAAGCCATGCTGGAAGTAGTATTACCTTGTTGCAGCACAGCAGAGTAGCTCTTTTCCTATCTGACAACATTTTAAGTTAAATTTCACATAAAACAAACAAGAGAGACCTGCAAAATGCTCTGCTTCAGTCTGTGAAAACAAATAAATGCAAATGAATTATTGTGTCTTTGTGCCCTTAAAGCCTTCAGTCATTAACTTGAGCAAATCAGGATTTCACCATCACAGTTTGCTCCAGTTTTCCTTGTACTTCCGCCCAACTGTACAGGCTTGAGCAGGATGGAACAGCAATTTAATTTATAAATAAGATATGCACTGTCGACAATGAGGTATTAAGCTGTACAAAGTATGACATCATCAATCTTCCTGCCTGCTAAATTCACAACAGACTACCATGATAAAGCCTTCATATTCTAGAACTGTTTTTCCTTGCTCTGCCTTGGGGAACTAGACGGGCACATCTGGATGTATGAGACAGACGTACTGATCTTGGGATTTGTGGTATATTATATCAGATAAATAAACACTTTTTCCCTCCTTCCTTATTTTGTGCATATTCTGCTACCTTTTCAGGGTTGGACAGCATTCAACTACTGATGTCATTCTCTTAGCTCAGTTTTTGCCATGATTTATCAGAATCCCTCTAGTGGATAATAAAAGTTCTGGGTTTTTTTAAACGAGTATTTATCATCTTGAAGCACCTAAAATGCTTCACATACTGAAAAACCCAGCTATGAACAGTAGTTCCAGCAGAATTTATTTTCAAATACCTTGGAAATTATCACACTATATAAGTACAGTGCTAAAGAAATTAATCTTTAACATAAATACAAAAAAGGCTTCATTCAGTAGTAACACTGAATTAAAATGCAGCCTCTGACATGGAAAACACTAACAGCAGCAGCAGGAGTCAAAATACACGGGGGGGGTGGAGGGTTAGGCTGTCTCATGATGACCGAGGTGAAGGATCCGGAGCAAGGAACAGGAAGCAGAGCAGCCTTTGGACACACTCCCTTTGCCCAGGACAGAGTTAGCAAGCACAGCAGCACACAGCTGCCTACACCAGCCCAACATACCGCCTTCCGCAAGAAGGAACTTGCCATGTCCATGGAGCACACGGCCATGGAAAGAAACCCTTGTGTTGCTTGTGGCCAGAAACAATGGGTGTGTTTTGCCTCCCAGCCACTTACCACAATGAGCTTAACCTTCCACAGCTGTCCCAAACCAGCTGAGTTTCCTCAGAAACCACATTCCAAATACCAGTGTTTCCACAGAGGTGTGGTGCATTTCCACACCTACTTCAGCTGTGATTTACCTAACCACGTCCAAGGTGACCCAAAAACTGGAGTGAGGAAAGAGAGTTCCTCCAGTCCCAGGGCATTTCAGGAGACAGCCCAGCCTTAGCTCATCTCATTCCTGGTTAAAACACTATAACCACATGATGCAAATTACTGAGCCTCCACAAAGAGCAACACCACAAGCTGAGATGCTTCAGGTTTTATCTGGGAAAGCTATTTTGCTCTTGACAAGTCCTATGCCAGATCAGATTTTGAAGACGTTACCATTCCCCAGAGCGCTTTCTTTCCATCCGTTGCCACCTCTGGTTCAGCTGCCCACCAGCCAGCAAGGCTGCCCTGTGAGTCAGACCAAAGAACTGACTCTGATTTCAACTGCAATCCCGCAGAAATTTCCCCAAACACTGGCTTTGTCACTGTCCTTCCTCTGCAGTCAGCATGAAGCTGAACTAAACGCATTAAGGGCCATACAACTCAGCAGTGTGGTAGCCCTGTCTCTGTGCCAGACTTTGTTTCACCAGGTGATCCAGTATTATGCAGATTGAGCAGCAATGACCATAAAATAATGGGCTGCTTGTGTAAAAGATAAGATGCAAATTTGTCCAGTTATTCAGTAACTAAAGCTGCAACACTCTTGCATTCCTGGCCTTCTTTTAAGTGGTCCTGTTTCTGCAGTTAAGGGTTGGATTCAGAAATTGCTTTAAAACCTTCTTTTAATCTCTTCAAGTTGGAAGCTGTTACATGTAGTTACTTGACCAAGTAGAGCATAAAATCTCTACACTCAATAAGGTAGGCTACTTGACACTGAAACATTCAAGAAGCAGGCAAGTTCTTAATCTTGTCAGTCATTTAATCTTCAAGAGGTGAAATATGTAGCCTGAAATAAAAGTACCACATTAAGAACTGCAGCACACTGAAACAGGAGTATTATTACTACTGAAGCTGCACATTTACATGTCGAAGTTCTTGCTAGTGCCTAAAATCCCCATTGCTCTTAAGTGCTTAAAAGCAACCCCCAAAAATTCAATGTTTCAAAACGTATGCAACATATACAAAAGCACTTTCCAAATGCAAAGATTTCTGACATAAAAACATTATTTATTTGGTCTTTAATGTATTTTAATGGGGTTACAATTCTGTTTCAGTCAGGAATCTGCAGAGATCTACAGTATTGTTACACACAATCTCCTCTGCGTGTGCATGTGAAAGCACTATGTGAAATGGGTATGTCTTCAGACCCCCACATTTTAGAAGGCTCATCAGTTTCCCCCTCTCACACAAGGGGATATATATCACAGTTTCCACCACCTACATTGACATTTACCAGTGAAAAGCAGTTCTAAGAATAAATCCAATGTACCACCTGGTAAAAAGCTATGGTTAAATCCTGTAAGCACTTGTATACTTTTTCATCTTCAGTCATGTGAGTGCTCTCACTAAATTGGATGAGACCAGTCATGCTCAAAATTAACCATTTCGACAAGTGCATGCAGGACTGAAGAAAAAAAAACCCTAAAACCCAGTCATGACTCACAGGTTGTTACTGTCTGCTGCATATTCCATTCCACAAAAAAGCAACATTGCCCAATTTTGGTAATTACTTCACAAAACTGAATAGCATTGCCACAAGTAACCTTCTAAATAGACATACTCAAATTATTGAGGATTTCTTTTACCTACAAGGAAATGTCTATGCCCTTCCTAGTACTCCAAACATTGCCATAACAGAGTTGACTTGACAAAACATGGTGACACCTGTTGTATTCTTGGCTTTCCGTTATTCAGGCTTTACAGGCTAGATTTTTTAGATTTGTGAAGAAATCACTTATTAAAGCTGCTATAAGACAAAAACAAGGCAGTCACAAAATGTGTATTGAGGAAGTCCTGACAGCTGTACAAGACAAACATCTAAAACCACGAGACAACAATTTGCTCTTTGAAACCAGGGACAACACAGCACCAATTGGAGGAATTGAATACTCAAGTGTCTATTAGTGTCACTAACAGCATGAATCAAATCATAATAAGGCAACTATGAAACAGGTGAGCTGGGCAGAAAATTAAGAAATCAAAGTGCTTTCTAGATGTACACCCCACCAAAAAGGCAGCTGGCATGAGAAACATCCAAACACCTGGGTGGTACTGCTAGGGTCATGGTGAAAGGGAACGCAGATTCACATTGCTGTTAGTTGACTGTACCAACAGTTAGGCAACCAGGGAAAACGGTCCCTGTCAGGGCTCTTCCAAGGTATAGTTCGGTAAAAATATAAGATGAAATTGTGCACTCCTCTTTTTATCACGTCCATTCCTTCCAGAAGTAGTGCAGGATCACATAACCGAAGGAGGAGGAGCACAGTGGAAGCCTGGCCAGCCCTGGGTTTGCTCATGGAGGAGGCGGGTGGCATGCCTGAAGGGAGGGGAGCTCCATGCCAGCTGGCCTCCCCTGTGGAACCCCACTGAGCATGCATGTACAGAGTGGCTTATTTGGCGGTTGTTCTGCTAAACACTCCTTCACGGCCAGATCCTGCTGGGATTGCTAGGCACTCCTTAAAACACAGGTTATCCACCCAAAGGGCTCCTGAACCAGGCCTGCAGGTGCTGCGCAATTCACACAACGTGTTATGCTTGTGCTAATCTGGTTCCTGCCACGCTGTCGTGAGCCATCATAGCTCACCAGCAGCACCAAAGGAGAGAAACAGAGACCGCAGCCTGGTGACGCCCTGTCACATATCCTGACACACATGGCTTGCTCCTCTCTTCATCACAAGACCTGGCTGGAAGCAGGCCATTCTATCTGGCTCATATTTAAAACCAGTCATCCTGCTCAGAGCAGAAGAGTGGGCCTACAGCAGCACACTGACCCAGTTCTCAAGTTAATTTGAGAAATGGGAATTCAACAGCCCAGCCCTTCCACCGACTGCACTCACACAGAAATGTTCAAGCCTTCAACTTTAAAGCTGTGTACATCTATTACAAATAATCCACTCCCAAAGTGTGTATCCTGAAGATCTGCAGAGGTACATGCTGTTCCTGTTAATTCCAAGAAAAAAGGGTAGCAAAGGGCTATCAAACCTGCCTTCTTCTTACAGCAATGGAATGTGCATACAGATACAGCCCTAGAAAGCCCTACTGGAGTTCCCTGCCCATTTCTAAAGTCTGGCTGAAAATACAGGCACTAGAAAAAACCCAGCAAAAAACTGTTCTTGGTCAGTTAAGGACAAGGTCAATCTTTAGAAAGGAAGAATTACGGCTACTGGGCAGCAAAAGAGAAATCACTTATATTTGTTCTGCTGTAGCAAACACTAGTTCCAGAAGCAATGAAATCAAATTTATCAGCAAAAATAGCTTTTTATCCTACTCAACAGTGGCACTCCACAAATGCATTGGTTTATTGAGCAATATTTAACCATAGCAGTGGATTAAATATGTACAATACTTGCTTAAAATCTGCAAAACTACATGCGTTTTTCTACTTGTTTCCTATACTAACTATTTTGGTATCCATAAAACTAGAACTATCAAGTCACCAGACACAAGCAAGAGGCAGAACTTGTGGTCCTCCATCGGTATCTTTCAACTGTACAGGAAACACAAATCCCTGATCTTCCCAAGTCATCTCACATTGATATTGCCAAGTTTCACAGAGTATTCCTGCAGCCACAAGCAGCTATAAAGAGCACAGCTAGCTGTTCCACAAGTCAGAGATAGGTTAAGACTGGATCTCCTTGGTGAGTTACACAGTACCTGCTGCAGAAAGGTCACTGGTGGTCTTGAGCATGTTTCCACTCAGAACATGGCAAATTCAGTGATCTCCCATCTGAACACTGTGACTGACTGTCAGATTTTTATTCCCAGATTTCTCCTTAGGTCTCAGGTCTCTGAGGCAATACTGAACACCCTTGAAGCCCTTGTAACATTCATTAAACACTCTTGTTCTACTGTGCTTCAATTAGATGGCTGGCTGTCTTCGTGAAGTGCCATGCAAATAAAAATTACCCTAACTTTCCATGTCCAGGTGTTTGTAGTTCAGGTATCACAACATTCACTTCCCTTATTAAGATTTTGCACAGTCAATTTCAGCACTCAAACGATGCTTCTAATGAGAAGTGTTTGCTTTCCCTCTCTTTCCCTCCTCAGTCCCTCAGGATGCCTCAGCATTGCAAAACCAGCTTGCACGTTGGCCACATACAGGCACCAAAATGAAATGCTATGGGAAGGAAAAGAAAACACATCCACTCGCATGCATACGTGACGTGGCCAGAACAACTCCACAGCTTTAAGGCTGGTTGTCAGGCACTGGCAGTACATGCAGAGTTGGTCAAGTTAAACTGACAGTCCAGTTTCCTGTCATCAGCAGATCCTGAGGGTAAAGTCATCCATGGCTACTCCCTCTCTTGCCTATCTATTTCCACTGCCACTAACAGATAATTCAATCAGCCAACAGGACAACCCCATATAACTTCTTAGGGTGGCTCCCAAAGGCCATATAATCCCATCCTCCCTTTAACATTCATAAACCACAAATGAAGTGTCACCTATGTGTCAATTTTTAACAGTTTAATGTGCCTCATGAATTCAGAGTGAAGAATTATTCCAAACTTCCATGGATTTGTGGTATACACTTATGTCTAACCTATGCAAAGGAGGAGAGATTATATTTAATAATGAGAAGGGAATTTAAGTTAGAAGTGTATGCAGAACAGCTAAATTATACAGAATCCTGTAACCACCTCAGTATCAATACGCATAGCAATTCTACATGTGTATATACAGAAACACACACACCTTTTCAAAACCAAGACATTCACATACAATTCCTGTAAGAAATACCATAAGCAGTTTCCTTTCCCTTTTCCTAAGAAAGGAATCTACTCAGGAAACAACTCAGAACTACACTGAAGAACTAGCACATAATTTAGATGCCTTGTTTTGACAAATCCACTTGAGAAAACAACACCAAGCCTCCCAAGTCCTCTTAATCTAAAACCAAAAGTACATTGCACTTGTTCAACCGTCAATACATGCAAGCTCCTTAAACATCATGTTTCTTGTCGAGCCAGTTGCATAGTCCTGATTTGGTTTAGACCACAACTGTGCAACATTTCCAAAAAATTCAGCAAAGCATGCATGCTGATAGCCAGCACATTTATGCTGAGTATTTAGTACTGCAAGCACTTTTATGTAGAGACCAATGTTATTTTCCCTATGTAAGTCAAGCATCAGATTCTTTAAAAAACAGTGGGTAAAAATAATTTTGTGGAAGCCAGCTATCACTGCTGAACACCAGCCCCTTGAGAAACCTTCGCCACAGTCACAACGGTAATTATTGTGAATGAAATGTTACTCACTATAGCAAAAGTTTTTCACTTGGTCTTGGCTATAGGTACATTAGACTTCTCAACCAAAACCTGCATGCCCTACTGCTTCCCAAATACAGTCATAGCTAGATCAGTATTAGACCAGGATGTGGCATTACTGCATGAAAGAGTGACCCATATGGAGGAATTTTACATGAACACACTTCTCAGCACTGACAAGTAAAACCTGATTTTTCTAGATTAACGCTACTGACACTAATAGGAAGCAACTTCTCTAATTTTCAGAATAATTTTGTTATAAAATAGTTTTTCCACATCATGCTAGCTTTAAAATAAGTTTGCTTTTCACTTCAGGATGAATCGAGAAAAACAACCCTAGGGGAAAAAAAAAAAATTCAGCACAAAATCTAGATCTTGGCTTCCCAAGCTAACTCTCACAGATAGCAAGGATTAAAGCAAAGATTCTTTTCATCTTCAGGACTGGGTTGTTGCACTTCAAACTACTCGTCTATTTTCTGCTTCAGATTATCACACTGACATCCACAGGAAATAAAATGTTAAATCAATGCTATAGAGAAGCATCACAGTGCTAGACAAAGGACACAGGGCACGCTGACAAAAAGATGCTACAACGACTTGCAGCTCAGTACTTGCATCTTATATGTCACTCAGTGAAAGGGAATTGTGGGACTATCCTCAGTCTCCCCAGAGAACAGTAAGGGTGGATCTAAATAAAACTGAAATAGTCTAAAAATTCTAAGGCAGCCATTTCAAGATTGCTGTAATTAATTAAAGTGCAGACTGCCTCTGAAAAGTGGTGGTCCTATTCAGCTGAAAACCTACTTCCCCAAGTAATTTTGCAGTCAGAGCAGTTCCCTGATCCAATTCAATCCAGACCTGCAGGAGTGCTTATATAAAGACTAAACAACTGGCTTGCTTAAAGACAGGACTGTTTAAAGCACTCATAAAAATTCAGCCTAAGATTTAGGGCAAACAAAACAAAACAATACTGTTGTTCAAACCATAACTTCTGAAAGAAAGCATGCAACTAGGCTTTTATAAAAACCTGCATCATCTGAACTTCCAACAGGAAAAGAAAAGCTATTTCAGCACACAGACAGCAGTGCATGAGAACAAGCTGGCCAAGAATAAAATGAGACTGGGTGTTAAAAGGTTTCTGACCGTCAAAGGACTGATGTCCTAAGGCAACTTTCCAAGACAAAGAGCAAAGTTGAAAAACCACAGACAAAAACCCTGGCTAATTTCATTCAGTAAGTTTTAGGAAATTTTACCTAATATTCAGGCTTGTCAATGACCCAAAACACTCCTGCCTGTTTTGGGAGCTATGGAAGTCTTCATGAACTTGTCAAGAAAGGCAGTTTTTTTTCCCCCTAACAACAGCCACTATTTCAGCCTCTTGACTAGAAGAACTAGGTTGCTTTTGCCCACTGCACATGTGCTAGGGAAGGAAAAAGAGGAGAGATGAGAAAGGACTGATGAAAATCTATCAGCTCTGCACCAAACTACACACAGGCATGCATAGCAATGGGGCTCTGTTGCCTACAGAGAATCGCTACAAATCCCCAGCAGAAAATCAGTGCTTGATGAGCTGTATGAAAGTTCTCTAAAACCACATGTGTGAAGTGCTCATGGATGATAAGGATGGCATAGCTGTGTCTCTCTCGAGGATATTTCAGCACGAAAATATTCTGTCATTTCCAAAGATGGATCAGAATTCACAGATTCTGAGCAAGTCACCATCACGAAACTGAAAAGCACAAAGAAAGAGGGACTCTTTCCACTTGGTCTGAAGCTTTTCATAGTAATTAAGACTAGCTGTCTTGGCAGATTCTTCAACATCTATAAAACTTCTCAACCCTGAAGTTCTCCCTTTCTGTGATAGAAACAGCTGATGTAACCTCTGCTAACAAAAGTGCTTTTACTGGAAGAGCTAGCGCAAGTTGAAACTGCTGAACATCATGATTTATCATAGTTGTGAATGCATTTTATTAGCTTTAGTGCTACAAAAATTTTGGGAGAGCTTCTGTAAGTAGCTATTGGTAGCTATTGAGGATATAAACTGTAGCCTGTGAAAGAGATTCAGGTTCCCAAAATTCCTTCTGTCAAAAACGCCCTTCTTAAAGCAAAGGTGAAAAGCACGCTTTTGTGACAGTCCTCATTAAGACATCCTCAAACAGTGGTTATATTTATAGACTGGATCATCATACCTGTCAAACCCCAATTCTCAGCATTTCTGGTTTTTGACCTTTTTTTATTTATTTATTTTTAAGTATTCTAACAGAGACACCCAAAATCCTCACATGACTGGTTGGTGTAACTTGATAAAAGAAATTTATTAGAAGGTTCTGATTTATCAGAGTAGGAAATTAATGCAAAAATTTTCTTGTTCAAATTTCCTGGTTTGAGGGGTTTTTTTAGAAGTTATAAGATTTAACCTACTTTAGCATTTATTCACTTTTGTCAAAATTATTTTATGAAACTTATACTTAATTCAAACTAGTAAAAAAAGTGTGAACTTAGAAGTCATAAGTCAAAATGACAAAACAAAAAGTTTCCATGACAGAAATGTGTTCTGTTCTGATAAACTGTTTCAGTTTTTCCCCTTCACTAATAACTGACTGAAAGTAGTCCTTACTGAAACCACCTAAGAAATACTTCAGACCTCAAATATTTTCACTAAGTGGGGAAAATGCTTTTTCAAATGCTTCCCATGTAACCCACCCCTCACAACACAACTGGCCTGCCCAGGAAAAGGCATTAAAAAGCATTGCCCATGTCTGCAAACCAAAGGCAGGGAAGCAGGGAGGGCTGGACAGCCTGTTTCAGGCGCTGCACTTCAGGAGGACGGAAAGGAACAGAGTCCCAACTCACCACATCGCAACAATATTCACAGAATATACTGCCTCAGTTTTTGCTCTGATTAATGGGCTACCTCTCCCCACTTCTTCTTCCATAAAAGGTCTGTGTTTGAGGAGGAGGTAACACCATACAATACACACATTAATAGCACTGAATGAAAGTCATTATCTTGCTAAACCTTGGCAAATTTAGTTGCCCAGTAGCTTATAGCCCAGAACATATTTCCTGCTGAACAACACAATCTTACCTTTTTACTACAAGCTTCAGTGTCTTGTGTGAACCTTTCACCAGACAGATTGCTTCTTGTCGGAAGCCAGAGAGGCCCACATCATTGATGCCAACAATTTCATCCCCAGCCAGTAACTTGTCCACAGCTGCAGCTTTGCTCCCATCTTCAATCTGAAGAAAAAGCATACCAAATGGAAGAATTATTGAGGTTGCATAGTGCCACCTTTAAAATAAGTTAATGAGTTTTCAGTATTGGTTTCACACAATAATTAATACAATAATTAACTGCTTAAAAGCTGAAAGAGGGTAGATTTAGATTAGATATTATGAAGAAATTCTTCACTATGAGGGTGGTGAGACACTGGCACTGGTTGCCCAGAAAAGCAGTAGCTGCCCCATCCCTGGTAGCATTCAAGGCCAGGTTGGACCGGTTCAGGTGGGATCGGGCTTTGAGCAACCTGGTCTAGTGGGGTGTCCCTGCCCATGGCAGGGGGGGTTGGAACTAGATGCTCTTTAAGGTCCCTTCCAACACTAACCTGCCCATGATTCTATGATTCAAAAATGGTGTAAGGAAAGAGCAATGATACAGGCACAATTAGAAGAGGAAAGAAATGGAAGGAAGGAAGTGTCTGAGAAAGCAAGAAAACTTGATGGAAATTTGGGAATCAAAAGCATCTGTGATCTCGAGCTGTGTTCAATACTGTACAGGTAATTGTGCTTGCAAACAGAGTTTTGGGCAGGCATCTTAAAATCTGGTTCTCTAGAGAAGGTAACCAATAGTATTAACCATATAGTCAGCCAACTCCAGAAATCTGGCATGCAATGAAACCCCCAAATTCTTCTTAACAAACTGGTCTAGAAAATAAAGTTATTTTCGTCAGGCACTAAGAACTGCCATCTTTTGAGGCACCAAAGTCCATCAACAACAAGATAAATCCAGAGGAAACTTAACTGCACGAATTCTGAAGCTCACAGTACAAGTTTTAACCTAATAAAAAAAGCAATATTTCTTGATGAAAGTACATTAGGATGATCTCATACACCACAACAATCTCACTGCAAGCAGATAAGAGCTCTCTTTATGCAAGTTCAGGATGAATGTTCTTAAAAATCTTCAGGCCTATAAATCTAAGCCAAAAAGAATACTATGAAAAATGCTTAGTCTTATATCCCATTCTAAAAAGTTAATTATTAATACTAATCAAGCAACTTTATTTCTAGAACTTATCTTAACAAAAACACAGATAATTAAAGACAGAACAAGTTTCTACATCATTATATATCTAGTTCTCAAGCTATGACCTGCCCTCTGACCTGCTTGCATACCATCTGAACATCAAGAATTTAGGAGAATGCCGAATTATCGCTGCCAATCTTCAGTGAAGCTGAAAACATGGGAGCAGCATTGGAAATGGCTTATATGCAAGAAAAGATTTCAATTCAGGGATGTCAAGAGTGGCTGCCATTCAAGGAACTTTTAAGTCAGAGCTGAAAAACGAAACAGGCAACCTGAGGCTCACGCACCTCCAGCTTCCTAAAAGACAACTGCACGTCTTTCAAGTGTTCAGATGCATTTCTGGGCTATTATTTAGTAAACTGTTTGGAGGTCTGAAGCCCAACAGGTTAGAAAAAGAGTGCGAAAAAATTAATGAAAGTCACAGCTGAATCACTAGAACTGTAGGGAGGGGGTCAAAAGGGGTAGAGGGGTAGGAATATCTTTTAGGAGGACACATTTTACACTCCAAAACATAGATGCCAACCAGTTGTGGCACTTACACTCCAGGCAAGGCACCAACTTAATAACAAAGGGTGAGAAGCCCCTGTGCCCTACCACCTAGGCCTGAAGACAAAACCAGGATCTTTTTTTTTGTCCTAAAAAAAACCCCAAACCAGTCTCCTAGGGTTTCAAGGAATGTTCATTGTTCTCAGTAAGCATGTTTGTTTTTTCTTCAGGCTGGCAATCCACTGACAGCAGGGAGTATTCCGTTACCCCCTCTGAGTTTTAATTTCAGCAGGGAGACTACACATTCCACGCAGCGCAAGCTTTCCAAGAGACTCTGTCTGTCCAAGCAACATTAAAAAGAATAAAAATATATTTACAAAAATCAAAACCTAAGCATAAAGCTGAAGCTGTTCTCATTAAACTCAAGTGGCTTTCTTTACCACCTTGCCTCCATATCAGCTGCAGCCAAGGAGAATAAAAACTACACATCTATTCACAGTAAAAGTCTCCCTGAGCTGGACAAACCTAAACATAAACCTTTTGTACTCGGATCACAGAATGGCTGTATGAATGTGATTCCACTTGGCAATGCACGTTTAAGTGGAAATGGGAAAGTTTAGCTAGACAGGAAAAGTACAATTTCTTCAGTTACACTAGAAGTACTTATGTCATGACTGAAAAAAGGCATTAGGCTTTGCACACATGTAAGAAATACAGCCAAAAAATCCATGAGGAAAAGACCTCTTCAAAAACATGCTTCCTCTGCTCAAACTTGGACAGTCTGTTCCAGCTTCTCTCTCAGGTTTTCTCTTTTCCTGTTTACTAGCTTTACCATTTATTGTTTTTATTTATTCACCCCTTGAGAAACTTGCCATCTCATCAGGCTTTCAATGAAGGGAAAAAAACAAAACACCAAAACCCATAAATATTTTAGAACTAGCAAATACACTTGAAAATTTCACAACTATTTTACACATTTCAACCAAAAATGTATTTCACACACCCACCTACAGAGTCAGCTATGCTGTGCTCAGGATTTAAGCCTTTGTTTTAAGCCTATATTATTTATATAAATAGCAGCCATTTCTTTCTGAATTTCAGGTGCCCTTAAAAACTAGGTAAATAGCTGAAAACGAAGCCTTGAAAATGGAGAAGGTCATTTTAAGATGAAGTCTTTCAAGAACAGTCAGTAAGGAGAGATCTGCTTCAGTTGCAGTCAGCAAGCCGATGTGACTGGACATAACCCTGAACAACCCCTCTGGATCAGTCCGTAGTACTTGCAGGAACTGAACGCCCATAAAGTATACATCTTAACATTTTTATAGCAATTGCAGGAATGAGAAGGCACATAAAATAAAAACTATCAACACCACATTTTCTTATAAATGGCAGACATAAGCTTTTCAAAAGACAGGTAAACTTAACACTGCTGACCATGGATAAGCAAAGAGTTCTAGAAATGCCCTCAAACCATGATTCCAATATGTATTAAAAAATCGTACCCCTTTTACCATGAGAGTAAACACGACGACTTCCTACCCTTAGCAGGGATGTTGATATTGCTACCAAGAAAATGTGTTTTCAAAAGGAGATGAAAAGGATGTTTGTTGACGAAAAGCATCTGTTTAGACAGTCTCCAACTCTCACCCTGCTGTTCCCGATGACACCCCATGGCCAAGAGCAAAGGCAAACATTGGGATTCTTATATCAGAGAGGATTGGAGCCACAGACTTCTGCCGCCACAATGGTATCTACATTAATCGTCATGTCTTCCAAAATTTATTTTTGCTTATAAAATACCATAACCACAAAACAGGAAGAGACACTTATACAAGATGCAGATGTAGATAACAGCACAAAAAAGTATGTGATTTTAAAAACAACACATATGTAACTCTGGTATGTGAAATTCTTCCTGTGAAAAGGAGAGAACTTAGAAATGGAGAAAGAGCTGAACCACGGAGAAAAGCCCAGCAGCTAAATACACAAACACATTCAAAGGATGCTTACAAGTGTGTATGCCCAGTGTTGGTAATACACGAGGAAAGGAAAATAATGGCCTCTACCTGGAGCTTTAAAATGCTGCAGTGTTGACGGTGAGCACCATTTCTAGAATGTGACCCCTTCACTTTTGTGTTTATCAGGTCTGACACTTTACTTAAAATACCCACATTCCTCTACAGGCACCTGTATAAACAAGCAGGAGACAGGTTGGGGAAATGCCCTGTCACAGGAGAGATCTAGTTTTGTTTACAATGACGACAGTTTCTTGTCCCTGCTCTCTTTAGACAGCTTTGGGACACAAACACAGGAAAAAACAGCGCCATTTATCAGCATTTTGTTATCAGCCATGAAAATATTTTATCGTAATTCACTTCTTGTACAGCCAAAAAATAATTCTGGCTGTTTGTCTTATGAGCACCTATTACAAATTTATTCAAAACACTAGCAATCTGAGACCCTCAGAACAAGTAAAATGGAGGAAGTGTTAATTATTTTGATTTGCACAAAGTTAAAGCACAAGGGAAATACCTTTACACTTTAAGCCTGGCATTTGCATAACTTTGAGGAATCAACGTACAAGCCACAGAAACTCTGAAAAGGCAAGAAACCCACCTTGGCCACCTGCCCTTTCAAAGTGTCCCCCATCACACTGTGCCAACAGTGAGCTGTCAGGCTGGCAGGAGCCCTGCCTTCTGTCAACAGCTGGTTCTTAAAAAACAATCTTTTTAAAGGGTAGAGTTTAGAAGTAAGATGGAGTCAATCATGGCCCCTTCTACTTGCTTTTTATTTGTTGTATTTAAACATTTGGATGCATGCTTTTGTTGTTGTTTTGGGTTTTTGTTTTAAAGAAAGCATCATATTTTGAAAAGGTACCTCTTGCTACAGTCCTTCAAATATTTATTCAATTTTTATAATTGTGTCCATTCTATTGTTTTGATTAAGGGCTTGCAGTCACTTCCACTAGGCCATTTTTGTGGAGGATTTCTTTCAGCTATAAAAATTTGACTTGAGGCTGAAAGCTAACTGCAGAATTCCTCAAACCAAAGTGTTTAGCAAGTATGGCAAAACACCCACCATTTTCCTTTTTAAAAATTAATACATATATGTAAACTGATTAATACTTTATTTCAACCTACATTCAAAACAGTACCTACCATTAGCCTGTGAGAAGACCTTTCTGATCATAAATCAGTTACTATTTCTAAGAGGATACTGTTGTTGTATCTTAGACTACTTATATCACAGGGCCATTATGAGGTCAGCAAATTAAGGATCAATTGAAGGATTTGAAGTTAAAAATGTAATAAATCTTCTCCCCCAGAAACCAATGACAATTTCCAGATCAAAAGTAGCAGGAAGAGAGACTTCATGTAGATTTGTAGGTTTTTAAAAATAAACATCTGTCACTCCGTTTTAAGTTGTTTTTCAAAGTGAATCCATTGTTTCAGCCCGAGAAGCTGGAAATATTTCATCCCCACTGAACACTTGTACTAGAATTAAAAAACAGCAAAAAACCAATAAAAAACAACCAACCAAAAAAAAACCCAACAAACACACCACCTCAATGCTTTGAAAGCATAGATGTAATGCATCAGCAAAAGGAAGGTGGTGCTGCTTAGTGTCAGGGATGGATTTTTGCTATTAGTACCTAAGCTTTGACAGAACATTTTACAGCTTCTAAATAAAATTTGGTTTTTCCAATGCTGTCAGATTTACCACAATACCACAATTCACCACATATCCAGAGCTTTTCAGCCTGCATAACCCACATCAGCAGGCCCAGAGGCCTGCTGATCACCTCCACGGAGTGACTAAACAGCTACAAACTGTAGTCTTTGGGGCTCTTTCTATGCAAGACCCCTCCAGGGCAGCACAAGTGAGTCACAGAACCTTCCTAGCCCTTACAGTCCTAACAACCCCAGGCTGGCATCCAGGCAAGAGCAAAATGAAAATGGGCCCTGGAGTTAAGAGTAAGGCCAAGACAAGAGTGGAAGAGGGAGTCGTTGCAAGCAGAGGCAGTGGAAGAAGCCAGCTGTTGTGTTCCTGATCCTGGGGAACCCCAGTCCCTCCCTCACACCAGTGTAACATATTCAAAGCATAGCTCAAGTTTTGATTTTTTTTTCCTAGCACCTCATCAACATCTAGGTATTTTCCTGCTGCTGTTACTTAGTATAGCATTCCTCCAGACAAGCTGTACATGTCTTACTCAAGAATTACTGAGAAATAACTCCCATTTACTTCTACCCAAGAGTTTGGTTTTGCATTTTACAGCAGTTAACGGCATTCAAACCCAGAGGAACCCATCTTGCACTGCTTTTAAAAAAGCCTTCCTATCTTTTTTCCAAAATGACAGAATAACCTGTATATGAAAGTAGCACATGCCTGTGCTATGAAAAAGAAAAAAAATAAAACATAGCCAAAAGGCCAAAAGAGAACTTCTTTCTCTATGTGCAGTTTACTTATTTTAACGCATCTCCTACCAGAGAAGTTTGTTGAAAGGGTTAGTTTATCCATGTTTGCTTGTGCAAGTTTACTTATGGATGATTATATATATAGGCTGTTTATATATGTAATCTATGCGGTTAACATTAAGCATTTTTTATAGGTCTACATTTTTGTACTTTCAACTACTATGAACCATGATAAGAATAGTTACAAAAAGAACGGTTATGCATAGAAACAACTCACATTTTATCTTTTCAAACTGATAACAGGAACAGACTTCCAAGAGGAAAAATACGACCTGACAACGTAATCTTTACGATCATAAGGTTCAAGGCTTTTTACTTTGCAACTACCATATACTTTCAACAAGGTTGGCTTATCTTTCTGCCTTCCTGTCCATCCCAGGAAAATAATGTCACAGTTTGCCAATGTGCCCTTGGACAATAACATACTGAATGCAATCCAACAGCCTGTAAAAGCTCTGCTCCACTAGGGAAAGGGCAGGACTTACTGACAAATTAAAGAAAAAAAAAAATACAGGAGCATGTCTGTCATGTAGATACAGCTGTGCATTAATTACAAAGGAAAAGTCAAGTTTCATCAACTTATAGTTTTTGTGAAGAATTCTGTCATGCCCCCAAAACACACATTGAAAGACCAAGTAGATAGCAATAGAATACTTACTGAAAATAAATTTCACCTATTTCATTCAGCCAATCATCTATGGCTATGTCTACAGACTGCTGAGGCTCCCAGAAAAAAGCAGCACTTCCAGACACAGGTAGCACTGATTAAGACCCAGCAACAGGGGCTTCATTACCTGTTAACTGCAAAAAGCACTGTGATGGGTCTGCCAAAAGCCACAGGAATTTTAGAAATGGCATCAGGCTTCCATTTGAAATACTTTCCCTTGAACAGCCCATCTTTAACATGATAGGACAAACTCATACCATCATTGAGTTATAGTCAAGCCTGCTATTTGGGACCTTCCATTTCTGTCATAGCAGAGATGCTTGTTTCCAGGCAGTAAGAAAATGTAACATTCCCCAATAATTCTTTTAAGAATATCCTTATCAACTCCTGAAAACTTGATTTTAACACAAAAATAAAAGTAATTTTAAATAGTTACTGCTGCAGTATTCATTTGAGAACTCACTGCTACATAGTTGAGTGAGCAGAACATAACATAACATTACATGTCTAAGCAACAATCCAGCAGACCTAGCATTAATGAATGACCTGCTCGCCTAATAATGGATGGCAATTTCTTCAACAAGATTTCCCCTTTGCGGTATTACTCAACTTTAAAGATAAAAGTATCACTAAGGTGCTGAATTCTAAAACACATCTTATTTGTTCATTCCCTTACCCATTCCTTTGGGGGAAAAAAAGAAAATGAAAAGGAAAAATAAAAAAACACCACCCCCCCCAAAAAAAAACCACTTCCAAAGAGGGGTCAGGCTCCTCTTAAAATTTGAGGGGTTTAAAATTTGACATCAGACTTAGTTCTTCACATTAACTTTTGCTCCCTGTTCAGAATTGATATTCAGCTTCACAAAGCATCCAAATTACAGATTGAAGCCTGCCTTTGCCGCCATCTTCCTCAACAACTCAATATTTAAACCAAAGTTCAAACAAGACTCCTTTCCTCCCCCATCCCAGTGATAAAATAGGCAATAAACCCTAAAGCTGTCTTAATTCATCATTACATAAATTATATAACCCCCTTACTGTAAGTATGTAGTACTTCAAACTGAATAGACGCAGGTATCTGTCGCCACTCTAGCAAACCCATGTTTCTGCTGTATACTCTGTATGTAACTTCAATTCTCCTTTCTTAAAGCAATAAAAACTCAGAAGCTAGAGAGATGACCCTCAAGAAAACAAAGATGCTTATTGTTACAGAAACCAAGGTCTGGGTAACCTTGCCCTTAGTTTCTCCTCTGTTCTTGTTTATTAGTGTCGCAGTAAAGGAAGACAGTTTCACCCACTCCACTTTCTCCCAGAATTCAAAAGGATTAAGAAAGCAATTGCTAAATACAGCATTAAATATATTTTTCTAGGACAGGAACTGCAACGCATTTGCTTCTAAAATTATCAAACAAGGTTCACAAAGCAAGCTGCAGAAAGGACTGCATGTCAGTTTCTGCCCAAACTGCTCTACCTTGTCACCTTGCAGGATCTGAGCTGACTGGTATGGTCAGACATCAGGGATCACTCTTACAGACGGCTAACGCAATGTAAATCTCTCATGATGCTTCAGTAATAAAAGCATGTCAATAAAAAGTCTACAGAATGTTTTTTATGCAGTTTATTGACAAGATTAAATAGTACTCATCTACCTTCCCCAGACACATGCTCATCTGAGCAGGGCATGAAACACGCAGCTAGAACTAAGCACCAACATCTTAAGCCGGTTCTGAGTAACAAACCTGAAAAGAGCAAATTCCAGTTCTGTGGAGAGGGTCTAGTCTACAGGTATTTATACTCCTAGGCATCATTCACATTATAGTATCCTGCCCTTTTTCCCCTAACTGTCAGTACTCTGTTATGCCTGCTTAATAATTCAGATTAAACATACATAAAGTTTTCTTAAAAAAAAATAAAATTAAAAATTCCTTTTTTCTAAACAGATCTGAGTTTTCAAAATTTCAGGTCCTTCATATTGTGCAGATGTTCTATACACTATTCCCTACAACTCCATTACTTAATGTCATCACAGCACATTAGAATTCCCTTCCTCATGAAAAATTTACTATAGGAATTAGATATGCGAGCATTTTTGGCATCTGTGTCTTGCCACCTTTTCTCTGCTTTAGATGTCTAAGTCTTCCTAGGATTGATGAGATAACTAAATAATAAGATAATTAATACTGGGTCATGTAATTCATACTCACATGACAAAGGTTACCTTTTTCTTAAGAAATTACAGGATTGTGCTGTGACTTAGCAACTAACGCACTAAAATCGCCTGGATTAAAATAATGGAAATTCACACAAAACATACAGATAGAAGCTTCAAAAAGCTGCACAGGAGAACTCTTATACCCTGAAATTAGAGTGAGCTTACTACCCTACATGGACATTTTCCAAATTGGCTTTCCATTGGTAGCTCATTTTCCAAAGCTTCATTATATAACACATGTTGTTGACATAATTAGCTCTAAGAGCAGGCGCGTTACTCCAAAGGCTTAAAACAAAAGTTTTAAAGAAATATCAAAGCATTACACACACAATTAACTGCTTTTCCTAACTAAGAAAGCATATATTTAATTATGACAAAACTCCTCAGTTTGACAAACATCTGTATTTGTTTGGCAGAAGTGTCATATGTGCAGATGCACTTACTAAAAAGACACATCCTGCTCAGGCAGCACAAGTCACAATTCCATCAGGCAGCGCTTGCTCAAGTATGAGTGGAATTTCAGGGAAGAATGTTTGCACGATAATTCTTGCACAACAGGAGAAAATTTGTAATTGTATTTATATTTTCCCACATTGGGGGAGAGACCACTGCCCTGTTGTGCAGTTCAACATAGGTATGGCTTATGCCTCCCACTCCTGCTTATGCTGCTGGACACGAACACTTCTCAGAAGCATGTATTCCAGCAGTATGCAACCATACTAATGAAAAATTCATGTCTTAGCACATCAGTTTAGGATGTCAGCATTGCCAGGAGGTTGACTGGCATACTGAAAGTTCTGAATACTGCACTGCATAGGAGATTCTGAACTTGCACATCTTCATAACTGAAAGACCATGAAAGACTGCTTGTACTGATGTTCTGAAATTAATCTGTAGCACGGTTAAGGAAACTGAATATTTTGTGGAACTCACAAGATACTGTCTGTATTATTTATGAACACCATGAAGCATCTGTTTTCCTTTGAGACAAGACAGGTCTTTAAAGGCTGATGTTGAAGTATGCAAGAGCTGGGAGCAAAGCAGTATTTTAGCCCACTGTTTGATAGTCCTGACAATTTCCCACAGGCATATTCTTATGACCATCTTCAGAGAAAAGCAATCTGGTCTTTTGGAGAGCCTACCTGCTGTAGGCAATACTTACATTCAAAACTTGCCTTTCAATCTCAAGCCTGTCACCACAACCTGCCTTCCCCCAAAAGTATATTCAGAGCAGAGACCTGATTCTTCAAATGCAGAAGTGAAGTGCAAAGGATTACTTAGACAAAAAGCCTGAATCTTATTTTATGGGTAAGGTCTATGCATGTAGGCTGAGATTCAATCACAAAGGAGGAGTAATTTTGGAAACACCAACTTGGAGGCTGAAATTTCAAAGCAAATCTTAAACTCCTCCTGCATAAGGTCACAAAGTATAACAGGACTTAGCTACATGGCGAGTTCAACAAGAACCTCCAAAATCACTAAAAATGACAAAGAAGCAATTTATTCCTCTGAATGATATTCAGATATTTAAACTGCATACTACATTACAACAGCTACGTGCTGCAAAATTTTGTTTGTACTGTATTTAAATGCTCTCTAAATTTAGAAATTTTTAAATTCTAAGTTTTAGGGAAATCTTTTATTAAGATTTCATTTATGATGGTAAAAAAAGTTGAAGATTTGACTAAACCAGCAACTGGAAAGTCTTATGCTTTCCAAATGAAATAGGCAACATGTTTCTGCATCGTTTATTTTGGGGGAGACAGGCTGAATAGTCTTCTATGGTGTAACCTGACATTTTGTGATTCAGGAAACCATAATATCTGGTGAAGATTCTGTTATACCTCTAAGACTATGATCATCATTACATTAGTTGCATCACAAACTCACAGAATCATAGAATACAATAGTTTGGGTTGGAAGGGACCTTCAAAGGTTGTCTAGTCCAACCTCCCTGCAATGAGCAGGGATGTGAGGATGAAAAAATTTTATATATATATATACATTTTAATAAAAGCTGCATTTAGAGGTGTGTAATTCCAGTAACACTTTTGTTTCTGAAGATGCCTTCCACCTTTGCTTCATGCCTGCCACCATTCTTGACCACCAACTGTGCAGGCTTAGACTTCACTGGTACACAGCTACCTGCAGGCCTGTACCATGCCACTTCCAGAAACTTGGGGAACGTCTTGCATTCTTAGGTAAATACATCATCCAACTGGTTGTCTATCGTTTCCCAGCTGAATCTTAAAACCTATAGCCTAAGCTTAGTTCAAGCTGTGCATTAGTCTATGCAATCTTTCCAACAAGTCAGTTCGATGCCTTTTAATACAAAAGTCTGCTTCTCAAAATAGCCTCAAAATTTGTCTGAATGAATTCATTTTTACCAACCAGTAAAACCTTCCTGGAATTCCTCATAGTTGCAGGAAGAATAAGTGGGTGCACTTTGAGATGCTGAAAAAGAGTGCTAATCGCCGAGTGGCTCTGTCTCGCAGTATTTATGCTGAGGAGCAGGCTGCAGCTGAATAGATTGGGGTTTTAGGCAATGGAGTACCTCTCATTCTTTAAATGCTAATGGAAAAAGATTTTGATCTCAGCTTACTAGGAAGGGGCTTTGGAAAGGATGTGGTCGTAGCCAAACATCTGACAGATGTGGCATATTCATAGAGAAGAGTAATTGCAGGTTTCTCTCTGCTTCCCTAAGTATTTATGCATTTTATGTTTCTCATTATAGACATATCAACACCAGGAGCTGAAATCTGTACCTCAGACTGCCCACTCAACCTCTCCCCAAAAACCATCCTAGCCATGGTCTGCAAAAGAGAACCAGAAAAAAAAAAAGAAAAAAAGGAGGGGAGGAGAGAAATCACATTCTCTTTGTATTCTCAACCCAGCCCTACCAGTCTGCAGCTGCTTCTGCACTGCAGTTGAGGATCATAATTGGGTGCTGGGACATTGTGAACTGGTGGTTAGGGCAGTCTCCCAGCTGTTTTAAAAGGAGAGTAATTAGTAATCTCCAACTCAGAAACATTAAGGAAAAAAGAAAGGGGTGGGGAGGGAACAAACAAGAGTTCAACCTTGTTTGCGCATGGTTTGCAAATCTGCCTTGCTACTGCAGTCCTGACTCTCCTCTCTGAATTAACAGGGGAGAATTCAGGTTTTTTCTCCGTTCCGATGTTCATGTTGGGATACTTCTTTAAGTAGTTTCTTGCTTAACCTCTCTTAACAAGGAGGTTTCTGGACTACCTATGTCAAGCATTTAATTACTACGAACTGCAGATGGACTTTGAGAGCTAAACATCAGACACTGTGATGAGGAATGCGTAAGCCTCCAGAGTTTTTTGTTTGGCCCAGCTATGGACACAAAGACTAGTTAATTCATTTTTTAAATATTTGTGATCTTAGCTCTTGAAGATGAACCATGCTATTTTTGCCAAGAAATGTAATTCTCCTTTGAACAAGTAAAACAAATGGTATACCTAAAAGTAGATTGGGAGCTTTTGCTTTTGTTTGTTTAATATTAAAAGGGTGCATTATTACTACAGATCAAAGTTGAAGGCTACTGAAAATAATGATTGCAAGTCTCTTGCTAACAACACCAGTACAAACCCACTGTTTTTTTATTGGACACTTATCCCTATGTTTCCTGTGGTGGTGTTAGTTTCTCTACCACAAGAATAGCTAAGGATTACGAGAAGCCTCAGTTCAGATGTCATAGTTCCTCCTGCTTATGTACATCTAGTGTTTCAGAAACATGGGTCTGTACCTTCAAATGCACCTTGGCGAGAGAAAAACACCACACAGACACACCAGAAAGACTACGTGGCTATGTGAATTTGGAGGACAGTTGTACTAGTGTTCTTGGGTTTTGTTCTTGTCTCTAGAGGTGCAGATGTGCCTTCTGAGAGTACATCCCAAAACTCTCAGCTTCCTCCCAGTAAGCTGAACAATACTCTTCACTTGTAGTGAACTATGGAGAAAACCACATTTGTTCTTTCTAAGATACAGAGAGAGAGGCTAGCAGTAGTCCATTCAAGTTGGTCTGGATCAGTACCACACAGCAGATATTAGCAGTATTGTGCCAATGCGGGCTGTGGTTGATGCCTCTTTTTGAGCTACTCTGAGGGAAGAACTGCAGCTTTTTAAATTGGGGGGTTTCCACAGCATAAGTAAGACTTAAGTGCAGGAAGTTAGATAACTGTGCAATAAAAGACCTAAAATCCCCATTTCATTATTTGAGTAAAGCTGCAGGGACTCCTGCTGTGTTCACATACTTTATTTTCTGAGCTGTATGAAGTAACTGCAAGACAAAAAATTTCATGAAGCTTTCTCAAGTGTATGGACATTACTAGCTAAAGCAAGTATAGTGTATCTACTAGAAAATACCTCCTACTTCCTTTATTTTCTAAGCCAGTAGTTTAATGCTTCTGTACATAAAAAGCAGAAATTTTCTTACTCTGAAATATTAGCTATTTAAATGAAGCAGAGAGATCAGCTGACTACACAGAGGATTTCAGAGCTACATAACAGTTATCAGTCATATGTTTTTCCTTGTCTGGCCATCATCCAGTTTAAGTTTACAAGTTTCATCAAGTTTAAGTTTTGGTCATCCAAACCACAAGTTTTTGTCTTCTATTTATAAGTTCTCTCATTGCTAATACCAATTCCTCTCTTCTCCCTCCTTTACCAGTTATCTACTGTATTATTACTTGTATTTCAAGACTCTTTCAAAATCTGAATTAACATCCTGAAAGCATTATCTGTTTAGTACGTGCCCTTTGAATTCTTCACTGTTTTCCTGTTTGTGTTTTACAACTCCTTTTGTACAGTGGTTCTTCCATGAAGTTTAAAGGCTGTGATCCAGAGAAATATCCATATACTGTTTCTGGAATACTGCTGTACTTCATTTCATATTGGGAGTATCATATTACCTGTTTATCAGTGAGGCACAAAATGCAAAAGTATATGTCTCTCAATTCGTTTCATTATTAACACCAGTGACTGAAGCACTTCTGGGGTCCAATACACAGCTACGTTTGTATAGTAACTTACAAGGAATAACAAAAAAAAGAGAGAATGTCTACAAAGAGTATTTGTTCTGCTTCAAAAGTTCACCCTCTCAATCCTACTTGGCATAGCCATTACAGTGTGGATTGCATTAAAGGCTACTAGTTTTCCCCATTCATTACTTCACTGTAAACAAATCTCCAGAGGAACAGAGGCAGCATAAACTCTTATTACACATGCAAAGTTCTCTACAATGATCTTCCGAAGACACAGGACCAGACAGTCTGCTGCCACAGAGCCAGCAATATCATCTAACATCAGAACTATAGCTGCCTGTCTCAGTATCAATTTTCCAAGAAGTTAGCACAAGACAGTGAACAAACTGGTAAGCTGGTATACTTAATGATGCAATGATTTACTCACTAAAATAGCTTAAAGCTGTAAAAATGCAATTTTAAAAAGTCTCCTACAAACAGGAAATTTAGAGTTCAAAGCTTAATAAAAACATTGCCTACTTTACACTAAACCAAATGTGCATTTTCAGGATTCTTTCAGCCAGCCTGTCAAATGCAAACAAGGAAAAACTGGTGGAGTTTCAGAATTGTGCAACTTAAAAAAAATGGCCTTGTGATGAGGAACACAAGCCTCCTTCTCCTGATGTGTTATTAATTGGTAATGCTGTTCCTCTGGGCTGGCATTAGGTTGCACCTCTGCCTTTCATTCTTCTCTTTGTGAAAGGAATACATTTTTTTCTCCAGGATGATAATCTAGATTAGGAGGCAATATAAGCAGCTTGTTAATTATACATATGCACAAGGAGCACAACAGTTGCTCTGCTTATCAAGAGGGTTTAAAATATAAGCAGCACAAAAAAAATACTCATTTAGAAAACTGAGTCTTGAATAACAAGATGACAAGCAGAAAAGTGCAGCTCATTTACTGATTAAAAAACTCCTACGTAAGATTTATCAGCACATACCCAAATCCTGGGCAGAAGAAAAATAACACGAAAAGTGACATTTTAATCCACTTCCCGGATATTTTCAGAACAGTGCATGATACATTAAGGAGCACCTTTAAAGCAACTCCATTTTGCAACATAAAACATTTTAAGAACACAGTGGAAGAAGTTACTTTAACTCCAAAACCCCAATAGTTAGCCTCCTTTCAGAGCAGCATCATCCTTAACCTATAAGGCTAACCAGGTTTTTCAAAAGTAACAGCTATTTCCCCAACTAACAAAAACCAAAAAAAAAAGGGGGGGGGAAGGGGGAGGAGGGAAATGGGAAAAATAACACAAACTAAGTTAAAAATGCTCTCACAAAAATTCATTTGTGACAGGTCTGCTTTTACACTGCCCTGTTACTGAAGGGGGAAAAACAAGGGTAATTCCATCAGCTGGTGTACAACTCTTCAAAGCAACCTCCTGGCACAGGACCAGACACCAAAGCCGAACCAGTCCTTGTGAGAGGGCCCTTGCTGGCATCATTGCACACCCACCTCTCCTGCCTCTCTCTGAGCTCCTGCCCACCAGCCCAAGGGCACCGGCAGGAGAACTGGCTCCAAGTGTCCCTGGGATTCCACACGCGCATGGGTGCAGAAAGATCATGCCATGCTTTTGTAAGCTGTGTTCCTATTTGTGCAAACATGGTGCTGTACAGAAGGTCCCAAACATGGCCTTGTGCCTCCTTGAAGGCACTCTCACAACCATCCCACCCCATCCATAGCCATTGTGAAACACTCAGGCTCTAATTCCAGCAAATTACAGCACAGAAAAACATTTTAAGTAGGAAGTTTGCCCTTTCACCCTAAAATAAAGACCTTTCCCTTTGCTTTCAAGCATAACAATTTTACAATGGAGCATTATCCTCCAGTGTACCTTTATACAACTATCTCAAGTATAAATTCCATTGAAATATTTACAGTACTGCAATATTAATAGGGCTGAAATACTTACAGATTTGCCAAAGCTTACCAAATATGCAGCTTGTCTTTGGGAAAAAAGTTACAACTCATAAAATCTGAGTTAAGGTTTCTCTCCTTTGTGGCTAACAAACTTACAATGGCTTGTATTGTTTGCAAATGATCACAACCCAGAGGTTACACAAACCAATAGATGGAAGAAATGAAATACCGAATCACTCTCCAGCCTTCACAATCTGCCTGTCTGCTCGGTTAATGGAACGAAAGTGCAAAAAAGCATTTTAAGGAGCTCTGTAGGAAAAAAAAGCAGCTAATGTTTTTTGTAACATGAGAAAGCATGTAGCAAAGTAGGAATCTTACTGTACACCAATCTGACTTAAGCAGTGTGCCAAGCCAAAAAGTGATCCAAATCAATTAAGTGGAGAGAAGGAAAGAAAGCAAAGTAACTTCATCAAGTGAGGTATATTCTTCAGCAGTTGTTCTGTGGCTGAGGAGACGAAACACCTCGTTGTTAAATGGACACACTGGCAACATTTAAGAGCATTAAGGAATTATTTTTGGGCAATGTCTAAACATGCTGACATTTAACAAGTTTTCTTTTAGCCTCATGGAAACTGCCACATGACACCAGCCATGAAAAGCTTACGTTTGTTTTGTTTTGTTTTGTTTTTTTTAAAGGAAGTTTTACAGATTGCAGAGGACAGATAAACAAATACAATACTGCTACACAAAACTATATCAAGCTCTGTCCCATAGTATGGAATACCACAAGCATCCAACACCTATTGCTTTAATTGGCATGAAAGCACTATTATGACATACTTGCTATTTCTTTGCATTGAGCAAGAGCAAAACAGCATCACTACCCAAAGTACTTAATGTCAGAACACATTCCCATTAAATTCATAGTTTGGAGAGACGCTGGGCAGGCAGAACTGAGACACAGCAAAACTTTACCAGTCCATTTCTCTGACCTCAAGGAGAATTTTGAGGGAATGCCTGCAGAATGACTAGGCTAGATAAGAAACTTCTCAGCTAATTTTGGCCAGCTCCCAAACTGAAATGGTTTAACAGAGTACTTTGAATTTGGAAGTGCCTAAAAAAAAAAAAAAAAAAAAAAATTATCAGGATCGTGACATTTTACACCTGAGTTGCAGGAAACAAAACAAAAAAAAGTCATTCTGTTAAATATTTTCACTTTTAAGAAAGAAAATATTAACCAAGGAAAGAAGAGGACAAATAAAAGTGCGTGGACTCTTTAGCAGCATGCCTAAAGCGCAAGGTTAAAGTACAACTGACCCCACACAGAGCCATTTGAACATGTGCCAAATGCAAGAAGTTAGGAAGTTTCATGCCCTGCTAAGGCGACTTTCACATCACTCATTGACTTCATCTCAGATCAAAAGCACTAAAAGAAAAACTGTGCAGAGAATTTGATTACAGATGGTTTTTACTGATGCTTTCTACTTAATCTCCTCTGGAATGTGAGGTCATAGCCCTCCCATATTTTAAAAGAGATCTATACACTATAAGCACACTCAACTATTGTCAGTGTACAATTAATATTTTGCTTTCTCATCTGAGTCACGTAACTTAAGCAGTTTACTGCAGCCCAGATTCCCACTCACAAAACATGGATAAGGCTATATGGCGTCAGATGCAACAGTACTTTCCACAATGCTTATCAACTTACAAATACAAAGCTATTTTGTACATTGTAGTTATCTGTATTACAGCCTGTAAAGGTGCAGGGGCTGAAGTAGTACTCAGTGCTGTAAGGAATGCCTTAACCCTTCAGGACTTGCTGGCCCATGAGGAACATACTTATATGATGGAGATATATGGTTCACTTCACTTTCTGTTTTGCCCATGAAATAAGTAATATCACAGAGCAGGTTTTAATCATAGAATGGTTAAGGCTGGAAAGGACCTTAAGATCATCAAGTTCAAACTCCCCTGCCATGGGCAGTGACACCACACTTTAGACCATGTCACTCAAGGATCTGTCCAACCTGGCCTTGAACGCTGCCAGGAATGAAGCATTTACCACTTCTTTGGGCAACCTGTTCCAGTGCCTCACCAGTAAAGAACTTCCTCTTTATACCTAACCTAAACTTCTCCGGTTTAAGTTTTTACCTGTTACCCCTTGTCCTATCACTACAGTCCCTAGTGAAGAGTCCCTCTCCAACACCCTTACATGCCCCCTCCAGATACTGGAAGGGCTGCTATGAGGTCTCCATGCAGCCTTCTCTTCTCCAGGCTCAACAGCCCAAACTTTCTCAGCCTGTCTCCATACAGGAGGTGCTCCAGTCCCCTGATCATCCTTGTGGCCCTCCTCTGGACTTGTTCCAACAGTTCCATGTCCTTTTTATGCTGAGGACACTAGAACTGCACACAATACTCCAAGTGAGGTCTCACGAGAGCAGAGTAGAGGGGCAGGATCACCTCCTTTGACCTGTTGGTCACACTCCATTTGATGAAGCCCAGGACATGGCTGGCTTTCTGGGCCAACAAAATCCAGAAAATCCACGGCCTATCCGCAATGGACAGAAGACTTATTCTTGTCCTAGGTCTAAACCTTCAAACATTTAAGAATACATGAGACTGGTCTGCTTTAATTTCTCTCTTCTCCCACAGATATTCTCCTTATTAAAAATTCTCTTTGTCACACATCCACACAAGTAAAAACAACAACAAAAAAACCCTGAACTTTCTGCTCAAGATTTATTAGGACGGCTACTGCTGTATATGCCCTTCTATTGGCAGAGAAAACACTATATATCATAATTAATGTACAAATGCCTAATGATTTGAAATCTACATTCTTCCTTTCATTAAAAATCTCAACAATTGTGAAAGCATGACACTGAAGGTGGTCAAAATACTCTACTTGAAAATATCCATTGAAGCAAACATTCTTTGAAAATAAACGGTCTTAAGAGAATTTGCTCAACAATCCTTCCTTTGCTGTTCCTTAAAGCACTGACCCTCTCTCTCTTCCAGTAGTCAAATGAAAAGGTCATGAAGAGAGAGGAAAAGTCCTTTTGCTTTTCTGTTTTCAAACTCCAAGTCAGTTTTTTAATTTTCAGTAACCGTCCTGTGCCTTCCAATCCTGTGCATTCTTTCAAAAATTGCAACTAACAATTCCTGTTATAATAACCAAGTAAATCATGCCACACACACTATGTTATTTTTTTCCCCCTTAGTACAATGTACAGATGTTTAAATACAAGCCACAGAGCTGGTTCTCTGAATAAAATTTCAACCGTAATGAGCGTAAAGCCTTTTGAATACTCATGTGACAAGCATTACATTGCATGAAAGTAGATCAATAATCCTAGAAAAGTCAGCTACGTAGCTCTTTCTTCCTTAGTTTTTGAAGGGGTCAGGCTCTTGGACTTTGACACCTCATGTTTTTACATTCTTTACTTATTTGGCTAGAACTCCATTCTCTAAGTAACTGCTTGTTTCACAATTAGAAATATGAAGGGGTGATGAAGATACTCACATACAGATAATCTTCACCTGAGGGGCTCTTCTCCTTCATTTCATACTGTATGGATGTATATGCATGCACTTATATATACCATAAATGCAGCAAACTAATACAGTAAGAGTTGATTGTCCGCAACTTTAACTGTACAAACAACAAAAAGCTTGCACCATCATGGTCTTCTAGAGCCACACTCAAGCACCAAGACCTGTCTACACTGTAATAGTATAGTTCAAGAACACTTTCTTCACCCAGAGAACTTAAAATTGAAGTAGACAAGAAAATGCGCTGTGATTCATCAGAACACTAGCCATTGATTCACTCCTTTACAAGAAGCATCTACTACAAGGTAAGTACAAAGCAAACAAATATGTTTGATAAACCTTTGAATAAGCATGAAACTGAAATTAAAACTGTGGGTCAAGAACTCAGCACAGTAACAGACTGAGAAGAGAGGCAGAGAGGCTCACTACAACTTTCATACAAGAGAAACATTCAACAAGAAATGCTGAGAGGTACTCTTACTCAAAGCAGTGATGGCTTTTGTTTTACACCCTTCTTGACTTGAAGTAAGTCTACAGCTGAGACACTAATTAGAAGGTTCAACTCTTCACACCTTCTGTACAGTCAACTCCCAAAGCTTCCTCTGCTACACTATCAGCACGGAAAGGGCTCCCAAGCATGGATTCACATACACAATTAGGGTAAGAAATCACGTTCCTGCTCTGATCCTGAAATCAGGGACTCATAGCATAACCTGGCTACAATTTCAGGCATTTCTCTAATTTGCAGTCTCCTGGGTCTCCTGAAGTGATGTTCCTCAATCCCAAATCACAGCAGATGCCAAATGAACTAGTGGCCAGCTTTAATCCAACTGAGTTGCTAGCTTGAATCATTATCCCAACATAATCCTGGCTCAAGTTTCTGTGCTACAGTCTCCTTCAAGCAAATAAATATGTGGGCAGAAAGAAAACAGGCAGAACAATCAGCTTTCCCTGAAAGGAAATTAATTTCCAACATCCCAGATTCCACTGCCCTACTTACCTGTTTCATGGTAAGTAAAACTGTGAATATTGCTCACATATTTTATTAGCATGTCTTCAAAAATCAGAGAAAAGTAGACAAATGCTTTCTTAAAATTATAGAAGGGCATGTCTACCACTACAACAGCGCTACCCTCAAGCCTAGAGAACCTACGCAGCATTCCCAGTAAAATGACCTGGGATAAACACAAGCAAAACAAATCTAAACGCATTCACTCCAGGAAAGAAAATCTCATGCTGCAATACCCAATTTGTAATCAACAAAAGGGGACTTTTAGGGGGGCTCTCAATCCAAATATTCAACTTTGCAGAAAATAAATCCAATAATGCACATGCAGTGCATACTAGCACTCTGACTGAGACAACCACTCCAAACAACTTGACCTATTCAAAATACCTATTCTCTCCTTATCCTGATGGTTACATGTACAAGGGGAAAACAAGAAATTAAAGCTCCTCAATTCTTAACTGCTTCAAGTCAATTACTCCTATAGTAATCAGATTAATATTAAAAAGATGTCCTTGGTTATTGCTCAGAAGCGCCTCCTTTGCAGGAAACATTATTTGCGACCTTTTTAAGCAGTTTGAATGCAGAAGACAAGAATTCAACTTGTGTGAAAGCACAACTCCAGCAGTCCCTCACCCTTGGGAACAGGGCTTTCAAGGGCAGGCTTAAGACATTTAGCAGAGTTGCATGAGGAAGTCTTACAGCTATCTCTTCATGCTATTTTTCTACTACAGATAGTGGACAAATCACTGAAACTGCCAAAACAGCATTTTTCTGTTTTATGAAACCTGATTTCAAATGTGAATAGCTAAAGAGAAATGGAGATATGAAGGCATGCTACACAGCACCTAAAGTTTCTTTTGTGAATGAGCAGGCCAGAGCGTCTATTATAGGTTAGGGGGTTTCTTTGGTTTTGGGAAGGGAAGGAGGGTAAAAAGGATGTAAATGAAATGTTAACTCTAACCCAAGCCTGCGGCACAGCTGTTCAGACACAGCAGGAGGGATCTGGATATTGTACTTACTGAACCAACTCAAGAGGGCTAAGCAAATTGATGTTCATGAGAGCTGTAGAATTCCATTCATACAATGGGTGGCAATGGGCCAAGGACAACTTGTTAAAAAAAAGAGATCTAGAAAGATTAAAAAGCAAAACCATGTATGCAATATAGAGCTAGAAAAAGGCCAGATAATCCTGCACATACAACTACAAAACTACTACCTCTTCAGCAAGGGTATTCTAAGAATATACAATTCCAATAATAAAAATCAGAACAAATCAAGTAATGATAGATGGATGAAAGAGAAAAACTGGTCATTTGGGAATTCTTATTTTACATTAATACTTCACCATTATCACTGGTGAACTTGATAGAACTCTACTTAAGGGTAAAAAGGGCAATTTGAATGAGTCTTTGTTCATATCACCTAGATGTCAAATAAAAAATAATGCTATTCCTGTGAATTTGCCTTCCCTTGAAATTTTTGGAAAACTTGAAAGATCAAAGTTAAAAAGCCTCAAAAATCAAGATACCAAAAACTCAAAAGAACAGGAGAGTATTTTTTAATTACAATTGCATGAGTAGGAGTGGTTTGCAGAGATTCTTTTTAACATCCTTTATCCACACAGGTAAGCTGCTATTAGAATAAAGATGCAAAATGAAACAACAGATAAGTGAACTCAATGAGTTCAATGAGCTGTCATGAGTACAAGATGGTTTGCTTGGCCATCAAAACTAGTTCCTTGCTATTCTCTGCTCTAAAGAGAACTCTGGCTAATAGCAAAGAAAGCATTCTCCTGCTTCTATCATGCTTCCCCTTCCTGTCTCCCCACTCTGAGCTGAAATCCCATTGATATGGAGTCTCTGGGTGGAGTAAATCTGACTTCTTCAACAAAGAAGCTTGCCTTTTTCCCAGACAAAGTACTTGGCCAAACTTAAGAATCTCCTTTTGCTATTAAAAAATTCCACAATAACTGCAGTTCTAGGAAAAATCCCAGAATTTAATGTGGAAAAACCCTACTGAATTAGGCCTGCAAGAGACAGCATGTCTTAAAGAGTTTATTTCAACAGAATTGTCACTCAAATATCAGCAAACTGCACAGACCACACTGAAAGGAAACCAAACAACATAAATCAGGTGACTATTGTAGCTTCACCAACAAAATCCTAACTCTAGCTCTTTACAAAATGGCAAGACAGCTGAATCTTAGCCGAGTTGTTAAAAATGGCTTCATGCATTTAATTAAGTCAAAATCGAAGCCAGATGGCACATGCTGCTTTTCCAATAGGCTGGATGCTGTCACAAGAGGCACTACTTAAGCATTCCTTGATGATTCCTGGCACCAGTGGCTACAAAATCCCTTTCTACAATCTACCATACACTCCTCTTTTTTTTTTTTTTTTTTTTTTTTCCAGTCACCAAGCCTTTAAAGAGGGTGGGAAGGAGGAAAAAGAGAGCCCCTGAGATAAATTGACTCAGTGTGTGGAATGCAAGGCAAACATTCCTGTACAGATTCAGATTTGATTTATTTTCTTTAGAACACTCCAGCTGCAGGAGAAACCCCCCAGTTGATGGTCTTTGCCTTATACCCCCCCTAGGGTCATCACCTGTCCTACAGGGAGAAAATAAAAATAGGTAACTATACTTCTGAAGTACTGCACAGCAGAAGATGTTAATACTTCAGACAGGAATAAATGCAAGTGAACTGGATAAAAAAAAGCCTCAAGAATTTGAAAGTGTATGGCTGAAAGGAAACATTAACATTTCATCTCTGGACTGCACAACCTCTCGGTGAAAAATGACAGTGTAGGCTTTTGTGGTCAGCACACATGCAGGAAACTCCTACTCATCAGAAAGACTAGCAAGTTATTGTCCGATTATAGTCAGCCAAAATTATACTGGACTGAGCCAGAACTGAGTGGCAATACCTATTTTGCTTCCAGTACCATATCCTCCAATACATGGCATTAAACAGAGAAAGTATGAGCCATGTTGCAGATCATGCTTGTCAATGCTTGCACAAGCCATGCAGAATGCCTAGCAAAGTGTATCTGGAAGGCAGTGCGGAGGAAAGGAACACCAGAAGTTAACACATATGAAAAATATGCTACTGACAGAACACCTTTGTTTGATTTTTACTTTGAGATTTGTCTGTCCCAAAATTACTTAAGCAGCTGCAGTGTTGCTCCCAAAAGGACTCCTGAACATGCTTAGAGCAAAAGGTGGGAACCATTATGTCTTTTTGTAATGTGTAGAGTTTGTTCATCACTCGTCAATAACATTTTGAATAGACAAGGAGAGCTCAGAGGCCGCTCCTTGTATTCTCTCCACAACTCCATCAAATCTCACCTGGAAAAGCGAACCACAGTTAGTGTATCTCATTGTTCCAGTAATCTAACATAAAGCATACACATGGACAAAGGCGCAAGACTATAATTTTAGGTTATTTGTAACAGAATGATCCCTTACTGAGCAACACTATGGACTAGGGTTTACTTAAGTTCTTAATCACGTTTGCCACTTTCATCCATATCTGACTTCTCATTATAAAAAAAATTACACACTTGCACTGCGTATCTTACTGCTTGTACAATCTGTTAAAAATCATTTACAGTACTGCTAAGAACAAAAACCCATCTCCTGAAAAAACTGGATGTGTTTAACAATTTCAGCAGAACAATTCTTCTCTCCTGGTTTGTTTAAAGCTCCATTAATCTTAATGCAAAAGAAAACAGTTTCCTTTAAGAGCCAAATTCTTGACCTTGAGCTGTTCCAGTGCTGGAGTTGGGGGCTGGGGTAGAAAGCACATGGACTGACCACAAGTAAGAGCTGGAGAGTAAAAACACACAGACAGAATAGAAAGCAGGAAAAAAAAAAAAAATCCACACAGCAAATCAAATGTTATCTCTGTGCAAGACTATCATCTCCACTCCTGCCATGGAAACCTCAAAAGGTAAGGACAACACCACCTCAAAAAGTTTTGTAACTCATTTTCAGATGAATTTTTAAAGATTAGTAGTGATGAAGGTCATCAAAAGACAACCAAGAATGCAATGGTTAATGGCTTCTAAGTCAACCAACCTTGCACTGGCCCACATCACTAGCCATTATTTAGAGTATTTACAGAATAATGTTGCAAATGAAATCCAGCCTACTAGGCAGCAGTATTTTCAGTGTAAAAAAAATATCAGTTACAGATGCTTTCTTTGTAGACACTGAAGATGTCCTTTATTTAGATCCTTGAATTTTCTTGATATAAGATGGATTTACTCATAACATCATTCCTATCTGTACCCAACTCAGAGTTGAACAAAATAAGATCTTTAAATCTAAAAATATTCTTAACAGGCAACATTCATGGGGCTTCTCACACAGAGATTTTACACTCCCCTACCCACTGCTTTTCCATTACCGTACCTGTTTATGTTTCTAAGTGCTTAAAACAGCACAGACCAGAGAGTAAAATCTGTCCTTGTTACCAGGATATTACTACATGACAAACCCAGGTGGCAGAACACATTTGAGTTGCCTCTAAAATGGCATTAAATTGCCTGTGATTTATCTTAATACTTTAAGTTGCATTAAAGCATGATTTCCTCATTACATCTTGCAGGGCACAAATTTAATCACTTGACAGTATTTGCCCAGCATTAACTGTGAAGAAGAGGGCGTGCAGCAGTTTCTGTAGCATGATTTCGACGTCCCCCACACCAGCACCACCTAACCCAAATGAACAGCTCCTCAAGGCAGCTTTTAAGTGAAATGCTCCTAGAGCTATTTTAACGGCTCTAAGACTGGCAAGTTGGTCTCTTCTCCCAAGTAACAAGGACAAGAGGAAATGGTCTCAAGTTGTGCCAGAGGAGGTTTAGACTGGATGTTAAGAAAAAATTCACCAGAAGGGTTGTCAAGCACTAGAACAGGCCTCCCAGGGAAGTGGTTGAGTCACCACCCCTAGAGGTATTTAAAAAGATGTGTAGATATGGTGCTTAGGGACACATTAGTGGTGGACTTGGCAGCGTTATGTTAATGGTTGGACTCTGATCTTAAAGATCTTTTCCAACTGGAATGATTCTATGATTCTGTGATTCTGACAGTGCTTACAAATGTTTGATGGTCTTTCTTGTACAGAGAAGGACTAGACTAACAACTGTAAAGACTGGACTAAGGATAAGACCTAATTTTGCTTACAAACTCTGGAGGTTCTCATTTGACTGTACTTTTAGTTTAGTTGACAGTCACAGACATCAGAAGGTACAGAAACAATGCTGTCATTTGGATTGCATTCACATATCTGGATTTTCTTCCACAGGTGCTGTTTGTAAAACTAGAGGTATGTTGACCACTATTATCTTCTTGGTACAAAGAAAGCCCTTTTTTTTTTTTTTTTGCACAAGACGAAAGGAATGTTTCAGACCATATTCTTTGCTGACTCAAGACACTTGACCAAAATTATTACTGTCTGCCATACAGTTCTGCATGGTTTATTTAAAGTCTCACACCAAAGTACTTGTTATTTCTGTAAGAACACTTACATGAAGACACTTCTAAAACCTGAAGAATGTATTATTCTTAATAATCTGTTTATCAACCAGCAGTAGTGATATGAGTTAAGTGACAGAGCTTCATACCCAGCCTCAACAGCTACTTCAGTGTTAAAACCCAAGACCAATTGCTGCCATGCACAGGAAACAACAGTCTCGGTCTCCTCATCACTCCACTGGAAGCAGCTGCAGTCCAGCCTTGTTACAGCTTTCTATGGATCCAACCAAGCTGGGTTGGAGTGACATAAAGATGGACCCATCGTTCTGTGGATCCAGAAGACTTACAAGCTATTTGTATAAAATGTTTTGTTCCCAAACCAGGAAAGTGGTGACCAGCATAAACACTTAATGCTGAGCAATACTGTAACTGACTGGCCTCCTCCATCTTCCTCAACTTGCAACAGAAGAAACTGTATAATAGAGCAATCGAAACAGTAGAGCAAACACAGCAGGTGGTCCTGTCTTAGAAGACTTCCACCAATGGATTTTGATATTTCATGCTTAGCCTGGTATGCACCCAAATACATTAAAGAGCCTAAAACGTTAAACATCAGAGTCAAACCAAACATCTACAAAATACAGGATCTATTATTTTGGACAAACCCTGCTGCAATCATAGAGGAATGTTTCGTTTGGCTGCTATTATGCTCACTTCCATTTATTTATATAGAGTAAAAAGCAAACAGTATTTCCTTACCTTGTTTTTTTAATTGTCTACAGATGGTACAAACCGGTAGAGTGATAAGGCAAGACAGTCTTCTACTGAACAGATGGATACGCAAATTTTTCTAGCATGAGAATTTTACTGCTTATCTCAGTTACAGAAGATAGTGGGTCCAGCAACTACAAATTTCTTGAAAAGTTTCTTTTTTCATCCAAACAAATACAAAAAAGAAAAAGGAAAAAAAAAAAAAAAAAACAACAAAAAACAACAAACAAAAAACCCAATGGAAGATACTGGTTTTAGAACGGCACCCTTAAAGTAGCCTGATTTACTTCAATCTTAGCAATAACAGACTACCGCTCTAATCTTTCTTTGAAATCACTGGAATACTGAGCTTGCTAAGTTTCTCTGAGTGAAAAGGTTAGAAAGCAGAGATCCTTCATCAATTAGTCTTTATTAAGACTCTCCAGAACAACTGTAAGCACAAGTCACAAATCTCTTCAGCTACTTAACAAAATACAAAAATCTGAGCCAGTTCTATACTAGACAAAGATCTAAAAATGCTGAGTACAAACTCAGCAGCTCACAAAATAGCTTATGTGTTGCCTATTTCTGTACATTTCAAGTTTTGTTATACCAATATTATCTCCTTATATAACTGCAACAAATCAATGGCCAAAAATAGAAACCTAAGCAACTGAGGTGAAATGTAAGTGTGCTTCCTTGCACACAAACATGAGCAGTATGGCATCTTTTGGTTAATTAGCCCATTTACAGTAAACCCAACCCACAGGTCAGCTAAGAAGTCAGCCTGCTGTATTTTCCAATCAGCCAGCCCACACAGTACATAGGGAGCAATGGTATTTTCTCCTAAGCAAACCATACTTGAGTTCATACAGCTGTAACTGAACAAGGGTGTGACAAAATAACAGAAAAAGGAGATTACAAAGGAAGCCAGAATCTTACACTGAAGTTTCTTCGGCCAAACTGAGATTCCCAGAGAGAAGTGTTTTCTTTCAACAAACACTGAGGCTGGATCCAGGCCCTTGACCTAGCTCACAACATAACCTTACATGCCCTTATTTTCCAATAATCTCATTTTTCACACAAGTTACCTTAAAAAAAAACAACAGTTATCCAATACCTGTCATTTCAAGAAGTTCACTCACAGCTCAGAACTTTTCTTGAAATCAGGAAAGTAATATTATAACTGCAGCTTTAATGCAGAACAAAAGCTGCACAGCTTCCTAAAGCCTGAGAAAAACAAATTGTCTGTAGGTAGACAATGCTGGATAAGAGAATTGTGTTTTCTAAGCACTTAGAGAAATGAAAAAAACCAAATACAGCCAGGAAATGCTACACCACAGAGAGAAAAAGAACATACCGAAAAAATACAGAAGGCATTATTAGTGTATGCAAGTGGTTTTGGGCCCAGCCATCCTCAAATGTCAAGCCTTGGAGTCAGAAGATCTGGGGAAAAAAGCTTTTAAGATCAATGAGTCAGGACTGTCCAACAAATCCAGGACAGGACTGGCTGGGCAGGATTCCAGCAAATAGGACTATCTTACTGAGAAACAGCTTCCTCCTAGAATGAAGACAGGGCCAGTTATTTGATTAAGCAATAAGTTAAAGAATGCTTAATAATGTATATAAAATAACACGGCTATGGACTGTTATTATGCAAGAATACAACATAAAAAAAAACAACACCAAAAAAACCCAACCAAAAACCAAAACCAAAAAACAACCAAACCAAAAAATGCCACAAAGTAAAGCATGTTCAAATTTTGTTGGTTATCCCTGACCATAAATAGGGATCAGGTTCTTGTCTTATAAACAAAGCAAACGAGCACTTACAGAATGAAAAATACAGCTGCTTGTTAAAACTGCTTTTCAACAGGTGTCTATGAGATCAAGCACATCACCTTGAACTGCAATTGAGGTTTTATTTCAAATCATTCTCTAAAGAGCAACAGGACCATACAACTTTGTTTTTTATAAAGCGTTTCCTGCTCGCTTAAAAAAATCACAATGCTGCTATTCTAACGAATGCCAAGAAGCAAACTAGAAACTCTTGGAGATCAAGAAAGGAGCCTTAGTATTTGATCTGGGAAGCCAAAATCAATAAATTGGAGCTGCAGTCATGAACTCTGCAGATCCTGAGTAAAGATCCGCATGTAATACACTTGCACACAGCAAGATGTTGCATTGCCACTAACAGTTCAGCAAAGCATTCTGTAAAATTTTCAAGAAACAGAAGTTTCAGAGAAAATACTAAAAATACCTACATATCAGAGTACTTTCTTACAAAAGAAAGAATCGGTAGAACAAAACAAAGCATCAGCAAAAGGGAGGAAAAAACCACAATCACAATAACCTTCAACAAATTAAGACCAGACTATGTTTTAAAGCAACTCATACTTCAGAGTATAACCTCTCACTTAAAACAATCCTGCTACCTCACAAAATGAAAGCAATATATGAAAGTAACCTCTACAGTGGCCCCACAACAGTCCTGACAAATTCAGGTAACTACATGCGTAACAGTTTCTACCAAATTACACCCTACAGAAAAGACGGCATTAACAGCAGTAAGATTTCTGCAAGCTTCTGTCTCATCGTTGAGTTAAAATACTTAGACTCAACACAAAGAATTATCCAAGCAATACACCATATATTTTTTACTCCCTCCCCTTCCCACATCCCCACCCACCAAAAACGAAAAAAAGTGTTTCTTATGTTTTTTAACAGCGTTTCTTATCAAAACTGTCACGGGATTAAAAAAATTAATTCCTCTTGGAAAACCTAGTTAGGAGGACACAAGGGATAGAAATAATAAGGCCAGTTTCACAATATAGAGGGGATACCAAAACCATCTCACTGGCATCTACACCACGGCCTGTGCTGTTCAGTTTGGTTGTTTTCTTTGTTTGGAGGGTGTTGGTTGGGGTTTTTGTTTGTGTTGGGCTTTTTTGGTGGTTTGGTTTTGTTTTGTTTTTAAATAAGCTATCTGCACAAGGATGACCAAAGTTTACTGATGATGCAAAACTACATGGATTAGTCAAAGCTGCACTGGCTGCACAGAACCACACAATAAAGACTGTATTGCTTAGAATTACTCTAAGTAAGGCAACACACACATACCACTCCTCCACACACCCCCAAGCAATAAACACAGACCCACGGGCAAACACTGGGAAGCCTTCCAGAGATCTTCATGTGCATCATGTTAGGCCGTGCTCTGAAAACAGCAGTTCAGTAGTGAATAGCAGAGGATTATTAGAAAGGGAACAGCTTTCCCTTCTCTCTCACACATGATGGTAGTGTCAATCAGTCCGCTATGTTACCATAAAGTGAAAGTTTCATGCAGTTCTTGCCATCCCACTCAAAAAGAATCAATCTGCAGACTTTATGAGAGTAAGGGAGAAGAACAGGTTGGTCAGAGATATTGACTGTTGTTGATATGAGGAGAATTTAATCAGAACAGACTTGAGCTTAGAAAAGATGTGACAAAAAGAACTATTATATAGTATTATAAATTAACCTGTAATACCTGAATCTGTAACACATACTATCACAAATCCACCAAATGGAGATGGCTAGTTATTCTTCACAAATATAGTAAAGCCAGTTTGACAGCTGTGTAACATAGCTCCTTTTTCTTAAAAGCAGGTATGAAACACTGTTAGTAGATACTGGGGAAGGCAAAAATTTAAAATCAGTCCTGACATGATTTTGGCTTATAAACACAAATGATTCAGACAGCTCTAATTTGCTGACTATTAAAGGACTGTATCAAAAATAAGGTACAGGAGAAATAATAATTGAAAAAAACCACACACAAAAACAAAGCAACACTATACTTCTGCTTCTTAGAACCATTCCACAATTATTAACTCCCAGCTACTTCCAAAACCAGGAAATGAGATTAGGTAGACTTTGTCCCTACTCACTAGAGCTGTCCTCCTGTTCCTAGAAACAGCAGATGTGACTGCTCAGACAATATCCCTCTCTCACGATGCTGAGGAGGAAGGTGGGGGGGGAGGAGGAAGAAATCAATCCATAACACAAAAAGCACATTAAACTGGCTATACAGCAGCTACCATAAAATGTACGATGTTAGCAAGTTGAGATTAATAAAAAATAATTTACTGTTTGGTTTTAAAGTAACAATACTGTCAACAATTACAGGTAAGGCATTTTTAGAAAGAGGTGCAAGGTCACAATGTCTCTAAGTAGTGTTACAGTCAGGAGCAGCAGATGTTTGCAAGAGTAAACAGGTTTTTGAGAACAGCACTGGAAGACTGCATCCATAAAACTGACATAGGTTGGCTATCTCAAATGTAGAAGCTACAAAAACCAGAGCTCTGACTCTGAAAACAGGGACAAATGCATCAAATAACAAAGGAAAATAACTAAAGTCAATATATTTATTCTATAAAAATCCTTAAACTGGACAGTACTATTCAGTATATAGGATTCATGGCAACATTTCATGTGGAGGAATGACTATTTTAAGCACACTTAAATGTCAAACAGAGGCTTTTGAAAAATGCAGTGAAGTGATACAAATCTGTGTTGCCATTTATTAGATTTATAAAAAAGAAAATGCTACAGACTGGAAAGCACTCTCTGGTTTGGGCTGGACAGCAGATAAGAGAAATCACTATTCTGTCAGTGCATATTGACAGGCTCATCACCCATAGATTCACCAATGCCAACAGTTACCATTTATGAAAAAAAAGACCTTCAGCTGACAGTTTTCAAGCTTCATGAGGAAACTGCAATTCCAATCCCTAAACAAAGCTGACAAATACTCAGTTTTTACACAAGCTCAGAACACCAAGGCCAAGTTGTGACCAAACAAAATTAGTCCAGTCACGTGAACTTACAACTAAATAGAAATAGCTGAAGTTTTCTTCTTCCTTGCAGTGACTCCATAAATACACACTTAAATAAAATAAACAGGAATCTTTCAAGGCAACATAATGTCAATTGAAATTACTGGTCTCCTGAGTTTTCCAGAGCTACTCTGTAGCTATTTTTTTTCCTCTGTAAACCAGCAGGATATATGCTCTTAGCACTGAGAATACCAGTTCCCCCTAAATGTATGAAATCTAAAATGTGACACAAATTATAAGGCTGCTCTCTGAGAATACACAGAAATGTTCCTGCCATTAAACAGAAACTGCAGCAAATCAGGAAAGATATGTCTAGCCATTGATGGAAATCTTTGGCAAGACCAAGATGTTTTCCTCATCAGTGGGGATGCCCAATATAACATTACAGTTCACGACCTTCATGTTAAGAGCTTATGTTTGCAAATGCATTAGCCACATTTATTTCCCACAGGCCTTTCCTTCTGAAACTACAAAGCAACCAGAAAATGTGCCTTGATATATCCCCCACGTTCAAGGAGTCATAAAGCTGTCTCCAGCCAGGTTATGACAGAGCAACAGTACATCAGTATGACACAGGCTCCCTTAGGAAGTCTTCCTTGTGAGAATTACAAGCACAGAACTGATACAGCCAGAGAGATAACCACAAGTTGCTGCTTTTGTGTTCTTGTGTAATTACCACTAGTGCTACAGCACATCTCTCAGGTCTCCACCCCCAAGCAAATCATGGGATTGTCTTAAAGTGTGGCACACAAATGCCACAGCTGTGTGCTGATCATTTCCAACAGGAAAGCACAAGTTTTCACCTTCAAGAAATTACATATTTGTAGAATTTCACTAAGTTTCCTAATGTATTCTTCAGGCAGCTTCCAGCATGATGTTGGTCTGGCAGACAAGCAGATTCCTCTCAAAGAGGAATCTGAAAGGAGAGCAGAACTGAAGTTTTCTTGTCAGCAGTGGCAGTGGTACAGCTAAGACTCAAACTGAAGAAATTTACACTTCCACCTTCAAAACTTGCTAAGGGAACAAAGCACTTCAAGTACTTCTGGTTTAATTTTCAATGTGAAGCCTACAGACTACAGAGCATATTGCTTAAACCAAGCCAAAGTGGACAACCTTATGCTTTAATCCTTCTGTGGCTTTTTATGATCCACACGGGCTATCCATAAAAGTGGAAGGGCTACATCCTGCTCTGCTAAACAGAAGTAAATTTCACATCACCAGAGAACATGTGTTGTGTCCACACATTTTCTAGCTAGACCGCCATCTTTCAGAACTTCATGCCTTATGCTGTATGGTTAACCTGTGTACTTGGTATTTCTTGGGAAAACAGGGAGCCACCATTAGCAGATATAGTCACTAGTTGCAAAATGCTGTAAGTCATTGCACAAGGGTTGAAATCTGTAATCAAGTCTGACACACCATTACCATCTTCAACGCATCTCTCAAAGGTGGATCAACACTTGCAGATTAATGAGTGTTATCATGTCACAGATTGCCTCCACACATTTCTGGCCATTTTGCTTAAGTGATCATAGCCATCAAGTCTTACAAAAGTGGCTACTCCGTCCATCACTATTAAGAAGTAGTGGGCTCTAGAGGTATTTTCCACTCAGAATATATACTGCAGGCAGAAAAGACAGACAATATTTGTCATTAAGTGCTCACGCACCAGAAGAACCAGATCTAGATTTCAAAAAAAACCAAGGTGATCTGTTGGTTCTGTACAATCCTCTAAGCAGCATTTGCTCATCTTATCTTTAAGCAATACCCAGTATGTTACTGCATTGATATTGCCTGATTCGAATACTTCTTTCTACTGCCATGTCACCACTTCCAGTATCTTACTTGAACTGTCTGCCAACATGTGCCAAGGAATGAGATGAAGCTGCTCTACAGGTGAAAAAAATGCTGGTGGCAATTCAACCTGTACAAGCTCACCCTTACACACACACTGTTGTTTTGTTTTCCATATGCAATGCTATTTCAATTTTTTTCCAAGGAACACAAGCAGATAAATCTGTAACAATGGCACAGGAAAAATCCTGATTTTTCAGACAGACAAAGGGAGATTTTGTTTGGCTCAACATCCAGCAAAAAAAGCCCCCAAAAACCAACCAAACAAGTCAGCATCTTCTTATTACCTGTTTTTTGAAAGGAATTTATCATCCTTATTGCATAACTAATTTTTTAGGATTTGGAAATAATCTGAATTCAAAAGCAGAAATAAAATGCGTGACATGTATGAACAAGTGTATGTGCATCAACAGAATTCCACAAAACTACAGGCCTTCATTTATGTGGAGAGTATCTTAAAAGAAAAAGTAAGTGAGATTTGCTACGCCTTAGTACCAAAGAACTTTCACCATGTTCCTAACTAGTGCACATCATCTTTTGTTTTTGTTAAAAACAGGCTATAATTCAGATGTATTTACACATCATTAGGGACAGTGCTCCAAACTAAGAGAAGGAATTAAAACCACATGACAAAACTAAGGAACCCAAATTAAGGAAAGAAACACAATTTTGATTTTCAATCCTAAATATTTTAAGGGGCTTACTTTCAGTGCTGGATAGGCCCTCTGAAAACAGAATGAGCAGATTTAATGATTTTCTACCCCTCAGAGAAAAAAACTACAAGGAACGTTTTACCTCCAAACACTACCATGACACTAAACATAAAGTTAGGAATCACTGACAAGAGCAGGAAATAATACAAGATATAGAAACATTAGAGATATGACATTAAGTAGAATCATTTAACAATAACTTACATCTAAGTAATCTCAGTGATTTAAAAAAAAAATTACTGAAGAAATTGTTGTCCTTTAAAAGGAGAAATCAGGGATAAAATATAAGGACTGACTGAATAAATTCCAACACTACCCACTCTATTCTCAAAAGTCATCTGGAGTTTAACTGATAAAGGAAAATACTGTACTATTTCAGAGTTAACATCTGATCTCATATCTTATATAAACAATCTTATGATCATGGAAAAACAGGGATTCAAAGCTGTGTTTAACTACCAACAAAGCCACATATTTTCATTTGAGTATCCTGCAAACACAATGCAATACAAAACAAACTCCATTTCTTCCTGTACTTAATCTGAATGATATCAGTCAAAAGTTTCACTGTTCAGTTCCTCTGAGACTAATTAACAGCTTTATAGACTATACAATTTGCTAGCATTTACTCTGCCATCATGTAACTCAAAGCTTTTTGGTTCGGAATCCCTATGTCCGTTTCTGTTTCTTTGGTAACTAAATACCTGTGAATGGCCAAAATACTAAAATGGTCTATCAGTTCACAATCTAACTTTACTTCTGATCTGCTTTCCTCCAGGTACATTGATACTGAGCCAAATAACTTGTTTTACATTAAGCAGGTATCTTTCAAAAAAAGAAACACAAAACCAAAACACCAGAAAGCAATAGAACACACTAAGCAATGTCTTGGAACTTTACTCTTAAGGTTAGAAATTATTACTGTTAGTTCAAATATGGCAAGTCTTCATGCTTGTTAAAACTAAATACCTATTGAATTTTGGCCTGTGCTTCAATTTCCTCAAGTAAAATACATTTTGTCACCTTTTAAGTATGTCACTTCCCAGCACTTTACTGGATTTTCAACACCTTCTTAATAAACTGGAAGCCTGCATAAATTGTTGTGCACCAGATTAAAACCCCAGCTATTCACGATGACTACACCCGTCTTTAACACCCAAGACCCCACACTCTCCCTTTTTTGTAATGCCACTGCATCTTAAACTCCACATGGTTGCCTATCCAAAATCTTAAGACTCTTCTTGCCTTCCAAGAGAGTCCCCATCCCATGTGCACAACTAACTGCATTACAATGAAAAGTGCTTCCACAGAGATACAGCTTACAGAGTTTTTAACTCGAGACCTTTCAGATAGAGATCTAGTATTCAGTAACTAAAATTAAATCTTTAAGTTCATAAGCTTTAATTATAGACCTTGAAACTCTCGAAGAAACTGGAATCCATCACCAGCATTTTGGTCAGCAAAGGAAATAGATCTGTGAATGTAAATCAGATAAGAACAAAATGCATTTGAAACTGTCACCTTTTTTTTGGGGGGGAGGGGTGTCTTAGAAAACGAAAAAAACAACACCCCAAAACACCCCAAAAAACCCGAACAACCAGAAAAACAACCAAAAATAAGACTGGAATGTGCTGAAGGTCATAAGGTGTTCCTGCTTTCCTCCCAAAATTGCAAGCTTTGAATAATACGTGATCAAGAATGGAAAATTCCTTTTGTGTCACTGTATATTAAATCTAGTTCTGCTTTTTAGAATGTATTAACTACTACATCATTCTCCTTATGCCTCAACTCACAGCTAATCAGAAAGGGAAATAACTCTCAGAATATCACAGAAAGAAGACACATTCTTCTGATGCTTTACTACAATTCAGTGATCACCTGGGCAACTATCATCAACCACCACAAAATATCCACTAACCCTGCTAGACACTCTTCAAAAACTAATGCTGGATGAGACATCTTAGCTGCATGAGTCACAGAGGCAGAGAGAAAACAATGTGCTCTGTTCCACACCGCTATTCACAGGATACTTTTTCAGGTCACAGTCTGTAACGTTTATGCTGGCTTTGAATTCAAAAAGCAGACTGGTTACCTTCAAATACAACTACAAAAGACATAAAAATCACTGTTCTTCCACAAGCTCCCAATTTCCTCTTCATTGTATCACAAGTTTCAATACAAACAAGTGCAGATATCTTTTCGTTGCTCTCATTTCCATATTATACCTTTCTAATAAAGTAGTGCCTAAGCCATGGTTGGACAAAAATCATCTTATGTCCTCATCTTACTCTAAGATCCATTTTGGTAATTAATCACAGGTGGTATCAGCCACTTCACTACTCAAAGTTGACTGATGCTTCCCCATCATAAGATAGATTTTCTTCCAGCGGTTGATGAATTTGCCATACTTCAATTAGTTCGGCAGAAACTTTTGACTGTGCATGCCAGCCTCAAACCTTCAATTTTCTTAAATTTAAACTGAGATGGTTCATCCAGTTCCAAGAAACAAATGAAGAAATAAAATAAATAAATACTTATGTTGAAAAGCAAAACTGTAACTTAATTTGAAACACTCTAATGACAGTAAAAGGAGTAATCTGACAGCATTCAGGATGCGCATATGGTTGCCTGCATACATATATGCCTTCTATTGCTTGAGTTAAACACCTTTGAAAGCGTCCAGCTATTAGAAGTCTCTATCAACTACAAGTCCTGTGTGGAAATCCTCCATCCTAAACATTTTGTAGGCTTGGGGCTAAGCAGAGAGGTGCCAAGGAAAACGGAAGGAGGCCATATAAGCAAAACTGCAAGTGACAAAAAAAGGGCAAAACAAGATTTGGAGCTAGGGACAGAAACAGTAGACTAAGAGAAACTGGTAAAGAAAGATTTTTGTCTGTCAAATTGAATCTGGAACCACTCAGATGAGGAAAATGATAAGGGATAAAGACTTGTAGGTAAGAAAGAAGTAAAACTGAATCAGGTTAAAGGAAATTCAGAACGGGCTGGGATCAAGTACTGGAAAGAAAAGGCAACAAAAATACACTCTTATCCAGAACCTGAAGACCAAGTTCTCAAATCCAAACATACCTCTGACAGTAGCAAACCTAAACCTGGTGGGCAAGGTACCCCAATCACCTCCTAGTGTTGAACCCCACAAGAAACAACCACCTATTGTTGCTCCTGATAGTCCAAGATGCAACATTTCCTTTGTCTTCTCTAAAAAAAAGTAAAAGCAAACGAACATGAAACCTATCACAAAAATAAACAATATAAAATTTACAGAGCAAATAACTGTAGAATGGTTTAAGACTTCTGTAATTCAAAGTTATATATACAACCCTAGACCACACTCCTTACAACAATATATGACAACATGCCAAACTTTACGGCCAAATAGCATGCTTTCTCCTTCCTCTCATGGATTTACTGCAAATGAGTTACTGTCCACTGCCTAAAGTTTCACTGGGGGGCTACTTTTCAGGACATGAACTGCCAACCGTGTTTTAGAAGGTAGAAGCCAGTCTTATTATTAACAGAGTCAAACACATCCATGAAGAATTTTCCTTTAGACATTTTGTAACAGTCTAGATCTAAATGCAGCTTTCCAGTGACCAAGAAGTCGTTTAATCAGAAGTGGAATCGTTACAAAAAAAAGTTAGAAATATAGAAGAAAACTTTTCAGCCCAAAGTTCAAACCCATTTTAAAAGAGTAATAAGCCCTAGCAGTATGTTATTAGAAGGTATACAACTGATTTTTTATTTCACATCAAAACAAGCTGCACAGAAAAGTCTTCACAGAAACTTCCCCAAAGACTACTCAAAGAAAAGAAAACCTGGCCATAACAAACTGCAGCCAGCATCAATCAAATATCCGAGAAAATTCCAGACCTTTAGAAAAAGAGGTAGCCACAACAGATGCAGACCTAGTTGTGAGATGGCGTGACTTTACTGAAGTGTTGATTTAGTGAACATGCTCTCCTAGATATTCAAATATGTATTTATATGGTACCAAAACAATAAAACAAGTAAAGCTGTTTTCTTTTTACTCTGATCTTAATAAGTTATGTCCATTTTGCCCTCAAAGGAGGGATGGATGCATTTTTTTGAAATCACAAGATGAAGAAACAGTACAGGTCTGGATTCAAACTGTTCCGTAATGAAAATTCAGAAGTCGTAAATGCTGATCTCCTATTTTCTGAGATGATTTCCACACTTCATATTAATTCTCACTGAAAGTCAGCCGAACTACAACCTGTAAGTCACTGTGGGACGTGTGACTGTATTACCATGATGTTGCCACTCCCTGCTGCTCATTTCCACTCCCTCTAATCAGCTAATTAAATTGCTCATGCAACATTTCCCCAGTCAGCTTTCAGCAAAATAAACTACATCAATACAAACCAGTGTCTGCAGCACCAGATTAAGGATAGAGAGTCTATGCTAGCGCAATACCCTTAGGTTGAAACGTGGGGTGAATGTACCAATCATTGATATAATACTTTGGAGCAAACAGTAGCCTTACATTAGTGCTGGGGATGTGCAGATGAAAGTGAATTTTTAAGTCTGTCTGCAATTATATGAAAACATATACGTGCTGCCTTCATTCTGCTGAAACTTGTGTTCTATGTTATCACCTTAGACAATGACGAACCATAAATTCAACATTCTTTAAGCCACTGACAGTGTCTATCTGTGAAAGAGCTGCAATAATGTCATAGTCATCAGAAACTGAATGAAATTCAACTAGTCAGCACCAATGTGTGCTTTGGCTACAAAAATATATTTCCTTATGAAGCTTTATTGCTAACAAATGTTCCAAATCCCACAGATTCAAACGTCTGCTTGACCTTTCATATAAAAAGCCCACATTATGACAGCATCCCTACTCAGGTGCTGACAGCTTGTCTCACTCCATTCATCTCTTCTACTTTCCTGAGGTACTGAGAGAAACTGCACATTTTGGGTAGGTAGGGGGGTTAATTTTCTAATTAAATTACAAGTTCACACTAATTGTACACTAATGTACACTTTGGTACATCACTGATGACAAACACTGGAGACAATGGAAAACAATGCTTTGTTCTTGTGTGAAAAAGAGTTTGCTCCCTAGAGAATCACACAACTATTTGTACTCATAGGGTTTCCATATATTTTTGGGTTTTACTAGAAAGACCATAAAGTTTATAATGTTTCAGCATTTCCATGTCAGGTCTGTTTCATAAGAAACAGGCATCTGTGAAGTCGGGAAATATTCTTAGTCCTATTCAACAGCAGATACCGAGGCAAAGATGCCACACAACTCAGTGTAACAAGAGACTTGTGGCAAAAGGGGCAATTAATAAATCTCCTAATTTTCAATTCACCAACATTTCCAGTTCCTTGCTTCTCACAGGGTTCTGTGTTGAAGCTTTGCAAACTTTGACTCAAAACTGATTTCATGGAACCAAACCACTGAAGTGCCACATGCCTCTCCCCTCTCATGTTTTAAACCACCTCCACTTCTGACATAACAGGTCACAGCTACAATATTTTTGAAGAAGACAATTCCCTTAATCAGCCAGAAGAAATTCACTTAAGCAACAGAAGACTTGCCTTACACTCCTCCCTAAAATCAGATTGGGCAATCACAGAAACTCCTCAGGTCTCCAAGGTGTTAGGAAATGCACAGCCCTCCTCCCTGCTCTTGATAGCAATCTCCCCCAGCAGTCAGGAAAAACATTAAGTTCCCAGAAGGTAAAGACTGCAGAAAAAAAGTTTATTTTGCTAACAGATCACTGTAGCTTAAGTTTTATAAGCAGGGGAGCAAATTATTGAGGTTTACCTTTTACAAAACAGGGGAAAGGAAAAAGAATAGGAAATACAAATGTTCTTGCACATACTAAGAATATATAGTTTAAAGGGAGAAAAAAAAAATTACCTTAAAGTTCTCCCCTACCAATTTTTTGGAAACTAGAAAAAACATTATGGCATTAGACCTGCATTTAAGAGTATCCAGTATTATATAACACCTTCCAGCTTCAGAAGAAGACACTGCTTTTTGATTTTACAGAAGCCCTTATATTTAGAAATAAAGGCATTTCACCAAAATAGTCATGTAAGAAATAGATTACAGATTGTTTATAAAAGCTGATTTTTCAAGGCCAGGTTGGACAGAGCCTTGAGCAACATGGTCTAGAGTGAGGTATCCCTGCCCATGGCAGAGGGGTCAGAACTAGGTAATCTTAAGGTCCTTTCCAACCCAAACTATTCTATGATTTTGAAAGTTTACATTTCTCTTACATCTTGACTTGACAATTCTAAACATTAGTTATATTTAACAGATCCATAAAGCTTCATGCTATAATCTTTCCACATATAAACACAAAAAAAACACTACCTTATGTCAACACAGTATGTTAGCATAATTCTTTTATTTAAATGGCTGGGAAATGGCACTTTGCTATTCCATAAAAAGAACAACTGCAAATGCCTCTAATGAAAATCTAACGTTCTCCTTTCTTCTGGATCAACAATGTATGTATTTGTAGAGGAAAGAAAGCAATTTACAATACTGTAATGATATCATTATCCAGAATCAAATACTCACCAAGAGTTGAAGAATTCATTATGTCAGATATCGGCCAGCTAGCCACCCACAAACTCATTTTTGCATCTAATTTGTTTAAGAAAATTAACACAGTGATGAGTAACCGATACTGTGTAGGAAGCATTTCAGTTCCTCTACCATGAAATCATGTTTCTATGATACTATCCTAAAGTATTATAGAATTATACTTAAAAAAATATAGCTTCCACATAAAGTATTGTTACCCCCAACAGTATTTTTATGTAGTATTCATCACAGAATCACAGATTTATTTCCTAAAGAATGATGAACAGTTTATGTGTATTTGGGAAACTGGGAGATACTGTTTTGTTTCATAGTTTATGTTGGAAGCTTTCAAAGCAAGTGTACAACAAAGTGCGTTTTAATCTCGAGAGACAGAAAAAATCCAAAATAATCTGATTTTATACCTTTGTAGAGGGATTTTGAGAACAATCATCTATTTTACTGAAGAGGAACAGTACTGAAAGCTGCAATTCCAAGTACAGTGTAGGTACCTGTACTTTTGAACAAATTTATTGTACTGTCATGGTTCCCAGATCTCTTCCTACTTCAGCTATACAGACCTGATGACAAGTATTCAGAAAGAATATAATAAAAATACTGAGGATGAAGAACTTGTTATTCTAAAATTAAAGTGTCTGGCCATTTTAAAAGGTTCTAGATTCTGTTTCAAGTCAGTTTCACTAACACTTGGGTCTTTCTTCATTTAAGAGAAAAAGCCCAACTGAGAACGCAGTTCATGCTTTTCCATTTAAAAAAGCTCTGAATTAGTTACATCAGGTTATGCTACACCACCACCAAACTTCACACATCAGCAAGAGCATTATTACACTCTCTTTCAAACTGTTTAGAAATAACTGTTATTAACAGAACATTAAATGCCCTGTTGTAGACAACAAGCAAACAGCAAAGAACTATACTACTGTTAGTACAGATATGGTCTAGATCTCAGAACCATGACTGACAGAGCAGCGAAGAACCTGGAGCAAAGAAAGCATCCAACATGATGCAAGAGGGGTCTCAACAAGAGGGGTCTCAACAAGAGGGGTCTCAACAAGAGGGGTCTCAACAAGAGGGGTCTCAACAAGAGGGGTCTCAACCATGGTTCATCTTCCTTCTAAAAGGTCATTCAGCTAGAAGAAAGACCACAAGAACAGACGAAATTGCACTATTACTATCCAAAGGGATACAGCCTCTCAAGCACTGCAGCAGAGGTCCAATATATTCCCTATTTCCAACTTTCAGTCACTGGAAGTATTCTTTGTTCTTTGTACCACCCTCGGTCATCAAGCCACTCCACATCCTTCAGAAACCTCCTTAGTAACTACAATTCTTTACAAACTCAGTATTTGAAAAACATGACAACATATTTCCTAATTTATTTATCAGAGTTGAAGAATGTGAATAAATAAGTAGAAGAATTCAAATATTCCAGAGAATCTAGTAATGTGGAAATTCAGAAAGATTTAAAGGGGGTGACAGCAAGGCTGGCAGCAGAGGGAGAAGCTCTCTTTATATATGGGGTTAGGCAAGAGAAGTATAAGAACATAGGAAGTGAAGCCTTCTCCTCAGTGCCAATGCTACTCTGTCTTTGCCTGAATAGTTTAAAGCTTTCAGTTCATTTTACGGTTTCATCAGGGTTCAGAACTCTGAAATAACCACCTCTTTTCTATCATCACACACTTTACTCCATCTGTTTCTACTTTAGGAGCCAACCCAAGAATTGTGTACCTGACAAAACTATTTAGTTTCTCAAAGCAGCAATTTGCTGCATTTCCAACATTTACCAAACAGTTAGCTCTGTCTTGGGAAGTTCAGAACTCCACAATGGCCCTCAGGTACATACAAAGGCCACTAAAAAGATGCCCCAATAACTTGTTACATTGCAGAAGCCATTCTCATATCTTCATGACCTGACCTGCGCTTGCCAAGAATGCCATGAATTAATCACAGACTGAATAGTAATACCGTATTAATTCACAGGGAGAAGGAAGTTCCCTAACTTCACACTGTCCTCCTTGGTAGCTTATGATTCTCCCTCAAGTAGCTCAAATAATCAAATTGAAAAGTGACGTTCTTGTGATGTTGAGAAACAAAGCACAAACAGAAAAAATTTCCAACAGTTTTAGGTATAGCCAAACATGCTGCAAATAAGCAGACAATCTTGATCAAGTATACTTCGTCTTACTACAGATACCTACACAGGCACCTAAGTAGGTGTTGAGGAACCATGGGTTTCCTCAGCTGCTCACAGAGTTGATGGCAAATGGTAGACACCTTCAGAAAGCAATTCAGAGTACTCAAGTCATGTCTAATTAAAACACTCCAAATCACTTTCCAAAAACATCTATTAACACCTAGCGTAAGTCTGTGTGAACACCACCAAAACTCTGCTGCTTGGCAAAGTTTGTATGAAGGATGCAAACACATTCTACAAGTGCATCCAAACCAGGTTACAGTCAAGATTTTGTAGATGTTTCCTATCACTGAACGAATGCACTTAAACAAAAAAGCATTCAGTTATCCATTCCATAAACCTTACATTCCATCTTGCTTGTATAACACTGTATCTGTGAAGTTACAAGTAGGCAAAAAATTTGAACTCTTTAAAATTCACCACCAGAGTGGCAATAATATTCTTGGTGGGGGAGAGGATGGGAATAGCACCTTTAAGAAACTGAAAACACTGTTTTATGTGGAATTAGAAAGCTTCCAAATTTGTTTATCATCTTAAAGATAAGCAAAAATACAAAGAAAAAGAACACGCTACCACAAAAAAAAACCCAAACCCACAAAACCCAAAACCCAGAAGGACATTCATTAAGTTTTACAGAGATACTTTAGTATTTTTCTTTATACATATATATGTATATTAAAAAAAAAAACCAACAAAAAACCAAAACCAAAAACCAAACCAAACTTCAATTAACATCATACCAAATAGGCTCAAAACAAAGACAACAGAAAGCAAACCTGCACAGATGAAACAGGTGAAATCTCAACATAAGACTGTCAATTTTCACTTTACCTCTCAGGGAAATGGTTCACGCACTATATCTCTTAAATGTACAGCAAGTAAAAAAATTCTGCTTAATGGCTGGGACTCATTTTAAACTTCTCTAATAAAGTGACCCACAAAACTAGACACATATTAGGTATTCTCTGTATAGGTTACAAGTGCATAGGAAGACAAATGGCTTTCCTCAAGGAGAAAAAGCTGACATGTCATGTAATATTGGCTTAGTTACTACCACACAGTTGTTTTCTCTGATCTATTCATGCCCAGGTTTCATTTCCCATTTATCCTGCTCTTTCCACACTCCCGTACTTTAAATATTCATTAAATGGGAGAACACACAATGAATAAAGTTTGGCAGGAAAAAAATATATACAATCTAATGTACAGACTGTTGAGTAAAGCATATGTAGCATATGCACAAACACCACACAAGCCCACACAGTTTTTTCCTCTTAAAAAAAAAAAAAAGAAACAACCAAACAAAACGAAAAAACCCTCAACAACGTAAGCATGAGGGATAACTAGATAATAAATGGTGTTACTGGCAATCTTCTGGCAACAGCAAGCAATAATTAGAGGTCTCTTGCTGGTCTTCTATGCTAATGCCTGTGGTAGCATTCAAAATTCATACTGAAAAGTAGCAACAGACACTAACAATGAGAAGTTTAAATTTTCCTTTATATAGACTAAATTAATAACCATTCAAACATGCAATCTCACGGTCTAACTCCTACTGTAGTAACTATTCCCACAACACACATCAATTCCTCTGCCAGACTGCACACGACTGTTTTTGTTTGTGTTTTGTTTTAAACTAAAAAATCACGAAGATTTGACGGTTTTTGCCTTAATAGGTGGAAGGGGGAAATGCAGAGGAGAGAAAACCAAGCAAATAGGAAGCAGACAGTATTTCCCAAAGTCAGAAGTTAGGCTGTTGTGAGGAAGTTTCCCAGTTCTGGCTTTAAACACAGCATTCTAACTCCTCTGGAGGATTTTTGTCCTGAAATGCAGTGTGAAATGCACGAAGAAAACTGCAGTTTCAGGACTGCAAGTGCACGCACCCCAATTTCTCAAATCATACCCTCACACTGTTGACTCCTAAGCATGTAACTCAACTGACTTGAAACTTCTCAAGTCACAAGTCTTCTAATTCATCCTTTCATTTCAACTCCCTACACAGTTTGTAGATCACATGTAACAACATCCAATATAGCTTTAAAATGACTGCATTTATGTTGAAGTGGTCAGTAATTTGCCAAGTTTAAGAATTGTTAATGTCTACAAGCATTGCAGCTCACCTCAAACACCTAACTTGAGGGAGGCGACTGGTGTTTATGTTTGAAAATGTCTTTTTTTGATTCATTCATATACAGCACCATTAAAGCTTCTTCCTTTCCCTCTAAATATTGTTGCAGCATAGCAATCTGAATAATTGCTTTTACTTATATGTTTAAGGCTCTAAAGGATAAAGAATTACTTAAAACAATCATCACTTCACCTACTACTGAAGTAATAAATTGATAAAAAACCATGAGGAAGTCCTGCAGATAAGTACTACAAAAGCATTCCATTATACAATTTCAAAAACTATTATGCGATACAAGTTACAATTCCCACCTAACCATAGACAGAAGCACATTAGGAAAGCACAATGGAATAAAGAGAAATAAACAAATCTTTGCAGTCTGTCTGATACTGCTGCTTCTTGAAAGACAGCACCTTCACCTGGGGCATGAATTCAGGACTGATTCAGGAGACAAGAACTCTATCTACTAAATCAACAACAAAACTTCTTGCAACAGTCCCGGTTTCACTTGGAAATCTTGCTGAAATACCAGCCAAGCCCAGCCTTGATTAGCCTGAAATGAGATCATAGCTTGAGGAGGTATGACTGTAAAGCTGATACTAAAGAGGAATTTATTTAAATGATACATCAACCTTTCTTGCAATGCATAGACTATAGTGTTTTAATATTTATTGTAATAAGGATAATGTTGGCTGAAGAACAACTTCATAGTCTGAAGGATATTGTTAATACAGGACTTGAAATGACTTTCCAGCCACCACCCCCCAACCAATGCTGTGACTGACACTACAAGTTGGGCATTTCAGATAAGAGTCATTTTAAAATAAAAGTAATCAAGATAATGCAGCTATGGGAGATTTTCACAAGATTCACACTTAAGCACCTCGACTTTTCATTTTCATTATTTCCAGTGAGATCTCCCCTCTTGAGAGTTTCTTTAAGAAGAGGTAAAAAAAAAAAACAAACAAACCCAACACAACAACTGAGGCTTGTGTGACTTCTCATTAAAGTTCTTGAAGTTGTCATTTCACCTTCTGTTGAAATACACATGTTGCTATAAAAAGAGAGTCCTTTCAAGATGTCAAATTAGGCAAGAACAAGCTGCCTGTAGGCAATTTTTTTTGAATGTTATCATATACACATGCAGAGATCAGAAAAAATGTAAAGCATTTTTTTAAAAGGGACATTATAAAAATCATAGCAAGCAACAACAACGCCAAAATACTTTTTTCCTTAAATATTAGCAACACCACATGCACATGGGTGGGGAAAGTTTTAGAAGACCAGCTACATTTAAAGCTGCATCACACACCGTTTTTCTCTGTACCTACTGCAGCAACAACAAAAAGGATAAGGAAAAAACCTCCAAAAAAATACTCAAAAACACCCCAAACCCAAACCAGAAGCGTTGCACCTGGCAGGTGAACTCAATATTCTGCTTACTTGATTCAGGACTGTTTCTCCAAAGAGAAATATTATTGTATACATAGAATAATACTACATTTCTATCATAAAACAAAATGCTATCATGAATCAGAGAAGACTTCCCACTCAGCACGGGCAGGGCCCATTACCAGGCACCAGCAGCAAGACTGTGGCTGACCTCTCCTCCAGGGCAAAGCGCTTCCCCTACTGACATTAACCATAGAATAGTTTGGGTTGGAAGGGACCTTTAAAGGTTATCTAGTCCAATCCCTCTGCAACGCACAGCGACAGAATTCCAGTGGCTGAGCACACGCTCATCCCCCTGCAAACGCTGGACACATTTTTCTCCTCTTTAGCATTGCTTTCCCCTCCCTTATTACTAGTAGTTTGGTAGATCAAAGAATACTCTGTTTTAATTAACTAGATAGCCAGCTAATAAATTCCCAGATAGTGTTTGCAGCTCTTCTTGCCCTAGACCCTCACTATGATATTGATAATAAAAATATTCCCTTCCTGTCAGCAAGTGAAATAGCCACACAACCAGGGAAACTAACACCACCCAGGAGGTATGATACACAGAAAGTGCTGCAAAATGAATATACACTTGCTCACTGTTTTTAAAATTATGGTATTTTCTGGTGCTACTTTTCTGACAGTTATAATAGTTGTGCTACATATGCTAAGGAAAGCAGGATATATTTACACCAGAGACTTCCCAGCATTTATATAAAGGTGTAACTTTCTTCAAAGGTTGATCTTGCTTTTGAGACAGGAGACAGGCAGAATTCTAGGAAACCCCCGTAAGCAGCTGCTAGCTGAGACTCCATTCACACCTTGTCACATTCCTCTCCTTAAAAAGCAGCAGTTGGTGTCATCCACCCTCATTGCTCTAGAGCCTCCCTGGACCACAGTGAGACAGAGCTCCATATCCAGCTCACACTTAAGCACAGTTTGGATACCTTTGGGAAAACTGGTTTTGTGTATCCTGAAGTATTTGGGCAGCGGGTCTTCCTGGATCCCCCCACTGACCAGCCACCAGTCTACTTGAGAAGGGATGGCACACACCACAGAGACAGAAGTGCAGGTGAAGCAGCATCTTCTCATCCATGGCAGCCTGGCAATCCCCCACATGCAAGCAGGAAGGGGGTAACTCAAGTTCAGCCAAGAGGAGACAAACTTTGCATCTTCCACTGCAAGGAGGGGCTGTTTTAACCCCCAGTATTAAATTATTCATCCCAGTAGCTTTCCACTGCTATAAGTGGTACAGAAGAACACAAAACCCAACACCAACGTGAGTGGGTCAAATCAAAAGGAAGGTTTTGCAGCTGAAGAATTGTGGCCCTGGAGACATGAGCTGCAGTCCCTGGTTTCAAAACTACTTCTGTACACTTGCATCCAACAGCAGCAAATGAAAATACACTCCAAAATTTAGACCCAAGGATCCAGGTTGTCAGCACCAATGTATCTGGGTTTCTTTTCCGCACAGCAGCACAGTTTTAGGAGGTATCAAGGCTATGTATGGTTCCACTTAACTATTCCTTTGCAACGAACCTAATTTACAAGGTTCCCATCCCCAGACACTTCTCTCCACGTACCACAGCCACATCCTCATGCCACAAACCACAGAATCATAGAATAGTTAGGGTTGGAAAGGACCTTAAGATCATCTAGTTCCAACCTCCCTGCCATAGGCAGGGACACCTCCCACTAAACCATGTCACCCAAGGCTCTCTCCAACCTGGCCTTGAACACCGCCAGGGATGGAGCATTCACAACTTTCCTGGGCAACCCATTCCAGTGCCTCACCACTGTTTCAGTAAAGAACTTCCTCCTTATATCCAGTCTAAACTTCCTTTGTTTAAGTTTTAACCAGTTATCCTTTGTCCTATAACTACAGTCCTTAAATAATACTTCAGCTTGTTACTTAATACCTAGGTAACATTCTGAATAAGTATCGCTGATCAGTCTTTAGATGTAACACTTCTTTGCCATTTCCAGAAAGGTGGAATTATTTTATCTGGCACTTAATAGCTAGTATGTGCATAGTATGTAGCTCCTTTCTCCTTTCCTCAAATGCTCCCAGGTTTGATACTATGTAATTCAGGGTACTGGCAAGAAGCCAACAGGCAGGTAGTCATTTTTCAGTACATATATCATCTGACAGTGACCACTGTTTCTTGAAAAGCAGGCAAGAGATCTAGAAAGAAGATGGTTTCAAAAGTCCTAACGTGGTAAGTCCATAATGCAGGTGTTTCAAGGGTGGGAGAAGGGAACCAACCAGACAACTCACAATGAGACAACTAAAAAGTAAGATTTGAAGAATTTCTGCCATGGATTAAACAGGACTTGTTGATCTCTGACACTCTGTGCACTTCTAAAATGGGAACAGGCAGAATCCACAGGACATGTAGACAAAAGCATATATCTTTCCTACAGATCTTGAGCAAAATGTGCTTTGCCAATGTAGATTTTTCTTTCCCCAACTACATATGAATCTATTTTAAAGTGTTTTCACTGTGCAACAAGAAAGCTGTCTTAACAGCAAAACCCAACAATTACTGGTTCTTAAGTCAAAACACACCCAGATGAAAAACATTTTCTAGAAAACGTGATGTATGTCTTTAACTCGTGCCGGATACACTGAGATTAAAGCTGTGAGTATGCAAGGACATAAAAAACAGGCAACGAGAAAAAAATACAAGGCAACAAAAAAGTGCCTGTGTACCCACGAGCCTCCTCCTCCCCCGTCTTCGGAGCATGGATTCGGCCACTATCCACAACACCTTTTGTTCAAAGGAGGAGGGAGATACAAAAGGTTATCCTAATTATTGTGAATTTGCAAGTGCAGCGGCAGCGGACAAAACTCGGCCTCGGACCCGGGACTTCTAACCTCCATACCCTGGTGCGCCAGGAGCACTGTGGGGAGTGAAGGGCCCTGCACCAGGTTACGGGCTGCGCTAACAACAGTGGGATCCCCTACAGCGCCCACAATGCCTGCACTAGGTTCTTAGCGGGGAACAAGAGCGACCAGAGGCAACAGGTCGGGGCGGGAGGCTGACTGTGCCCAACAACCTGTTGGCCTCAGACCTGCTCGGATGCGCCCCGGGCCGGGAGGCGAGTGCGGTAGCACCCTCAGGTCCCGTCTCCCCCGGCGCTAACGGCCGCCTTGGACCCTTGGAGCGCCGCCGTGAGGGAGCCGGCCCGGCGGCACCTGCGCGGGGGCCGGCGGCACCGCGGCAGCCGCCCCTCTCCCCGCGCTGCGCCCGGGGTTGCGAGCAGGCAGCGTGGCCGAGCCGGGCCCACTGCCACCGCTGGGCTGTCACCGCCAAAATGGAGCCGGCTGGACCCACCGCCCCGCCCCCCCCGGCGCCTCTCACCTTGGTGATGATGAGGGGCTCCCCGTGCTCCCGGCCGCCCTTCAGGGTGAAGCCCCAGGGAGCCCCGCCGGTCAGCTGGACCTCCACCAGCTTGTAGCCCTCCGCTGCCCGCTGCTCCACCATCACCAGCACCGGTTCCACCAGCACGGCGCCGAGCTGCGGGTCGCCGCCAGCCAGCCGCTCCCGTCCACTCCTCAGCCCCACGTCCTCCATGGAACATCCGCGCCGCCAGCGGCGCCCGTCGTGCCCGGGGCTCGCCCGCCTCTGCCGGCCGCTTCCCGGTGAGCGCCGGCCGGCGGTAGCCCGCAGAGACACCTACCCGCCCCGTCGCACCGTCCAGCCCAGCCCCATCGGCAGTCAGAGGGCCGCTCCCGCCCCTCTCCTCCTCCTTCTCCGCAGCCCGCGGTATTGTCTCACGCCGAGGCCAGAACCCGGCGGCGGCAGTGGCGGGGGGGGCAGCTCCAACTTGTGGCAACTTGGCGGTGGAGCAAACGCCGCTGAGCAACGCGGGACACTGGGCGGAGCGCAGTGAGGCGAGGAGCCCTCGGCTCTCTCCTTCTCTCCCTCCCTCTAGTCCCGAAAAGAGGGCAAAATCCGCCTTCCACCGCAGGCTTCCCCAGTGGGGGAGCCGTTGGCTCCTCCCCAAAAGCGGGCAGCCCGGCGGAGCGATACCCCGGGTGAGGAGTTGGAGAACGGGCAGAGGAGATCAGCACCGGGCCAGCCGCCAGACAAAGGCGGCGGCAAGAGGGTCCGCAAGCCCCGAGTCACGCCGGGGCCGTGCCGCCCGGCCCCGCCACACGCAAGGGGCGGCCGCGCTTCTCCTTCACGCCCCGTCCCCAAACAAAAGCGGGGAGCAGGTGGAGGGCAGCCACACCGCTCCAGTCCTAAGGGGACTGGGGGTGGGGGCTGGGGGGGAAAGGGCAGCCAGCGGCTGCGGCCTGCCCCCGGCCAGGGACGTCCCGCCCTCGCGGTGCCAGGCGGCAGGGGGCCGCTCCGCGCCGGCCGGGGAGTGGAGAGCGGAGGGACGGCCCATCCTGCCTCTCTGCGGTGCTCGGAGAGCGCTGCCGGCAGGGGGAGGGTTAAAAGTGTTGGGGACGCCGGGCGGGAGGAAGCCGGGCAGCATGGAGAGAGGGCAGGTCAGGGGGCAGCCGCGGCGGGAGCCGAGGGAGGCACTTCCTCCCGGCCGCTGCCCCCGCCCCGTGCTGTCTCCACCACCTGTGGGGCGGGAGGGGCCGTGCCCAGCCAGCCTTCCTCGCTGTCCCTCCGAGACCCTCTAGCGGCAGCCGAGGGCTAGGCGGGGTGAGGCGGAATGAGGGCCCGGCCTCGGGAGCGCTGCGCCCGCCTTCGCTGCTGTCCTAGGGTGGCTAACAATTCAGAAATATTTCTGTATTTTGAATGACACCTTTCTGTTGCTTTTCCTCCTTTAATGTTACCAATGGAAAACTAACAGACCGCTGTATAAAGTTCCTCATACATTTAAGTTTGACAAGCCAAAGCAAGACAGGAATTTTCTTTTGTCAGATTGGACAAATTTGTCTTCACAATTTTTATATTCTCCTTCTCTGTGGGATTTGAAGCTTGTTCAGAACCCAGCTGGAGACTTGTACTCGTGCTCTTCTTAAAATATTGTGATAATTTTATTACTTGAATTTCTGCAGCTTCTGCCAGTCTTCATAAGTTTTCAGATAAAGAACAAAGGAGTTAGTCAATGTATTTTAAAATACTGCTTTTAATTTCTGTGATAAGAAAACCAGTAGTGACTGTACTTGTCTAGCAAAAGCCTCAATGACAAAACCCCTTACATCTTCTCACACTTGTCAAATGTTGTCTTGAGTATACAGAAGTTAGCAATGGAAGGTAGGAATGTAAGATACATCAGAGTGCCATAAATGCACCCTGAAGAAGGAATTAACAGACTTTTTCACATGAAGGACTGAGAATGACACAGATATGACCAATGTGGTGAAAGAGGGGTACCTTTCTGTAATAACATGTGCCATTAACATTATCAAAGATACTTTTCAATGATACAGAAAAGTTGCCCAAATACCTCCTCCTGCCATGCAAAAGGAACTGTTGGACTTTATGAAGGCATAGCTCCTACAAACCCAGTTTGAAAGTCCCTGCTCTGTAGCAACATAAGCTTTCTGCAGTAAACCAGGCTCCTTCTACAGAACTTCACCTGCTTCCCTACCTTGGTACTTGAAGCTTCATTAACAATTTTAAGTGAAATTTTGTTCTACAGGATTGACTCAGCCTTTATTCTTTCTGTTGCACAGGTCACATAGCTGTTCCCTACTTAGTCACTGAGATTACCAAAACTCTGAATAAATGCCTCTATAGCAGGATTTTCTTTGAACAGTATAGGCATGGTTGGTTGTTAACGCACAGCCTGTTTCACCTTTGTGGCTAGACACATCTTTTCCTTAAGATACCCTGCATTGAATTGTGCAGGATACCTGCAGGATGACTCTAGAACAGAATGTTTTACCCTCAGTCTTGACAGCATTCATTGTACTGGACCCTGAGTCCCAGCAGGATTTTTTGCCCCTCCAGCAGCTGAGAAATTTGAAAGTAAAGGCTTCTGACTCATAGTCACAGAGTAAAGACTGTGTTTGTTACCACTCCTTTCCTGGAGCTAACCACCAAACATCACAGTTTGGTGGAAAGACAAAGTGCCTATGCCTTAGCCATTTGAAATTAAAAATTCATGCCCTGGGGCATGCATAGCTCATTGACAATTTGAGCTAAGATGCTGGGCTATAAAATGGAGCAGCTGATCCATGGTACATGTTCTGCTCTATCAGCTCAGTTACAGGGATTGCAGCCTCCAGCAAAGATGCAAAGCAGACTCGTATGTATCCTCAGTGGCGCTGGCCAAAATAACCTAGCTATTTGATAATTGTACCAATGCAGCTTCTTATATGTAATCAGCTGCCATAGTTGCTGAAGAAATACTATGGTAGTCACCAGAGGTGGAAGACATGTTGATAGATAAAAATGTATGTACAGTGTGTTCTCTACACAGTGAAGATGAAAAGATTCAAAAAGCTATTCAAAAAACTATTTTCTGAAATTCTGTGCGAATACTATGAATCCAGTGAGAATACTGGCAGAACTCAGAGGAAAAATGGGTTACAGGATAGGAGTTATGGAGTTGCATATCTTATTCCCAGAGAGCTCTTTACACACCTCAATTCCACTGGCACAGCAATCTGTAATATTACTGTTGAAATCTGTAGGGCATGCCAGGGTGAAGTTTCCTGGCAGGATCAGAGCCTGGGGGCATGATGCTTCCTGTAATTGAGGTAACTGCTTCATAAGCAGGCTACTTTTGATCGGGGAGCATGTAGTAAACACCAACCCCAAGGTTTCCTTTGTTGGTTTGGTCACTAATTTTTACCCATAAGCTCTTAACCTGTTCATTGCTGCTTTTCTAAGACAGCTCCGTGCCATCAGTCTATTATTTACATATTTTTTATAGAAAGGGCAACCTTCTCCTTTGTTGCCTATCCCTGCTAAATAGTATTAGCCATCAAATGCAGCCCTCCAGTCATGCAATTCATCCCACCACATTTTAGCAGTAGCTATTACATCATGGCTTTCCACCTGTACAATGCCTTCCTGCTCCTCCCTCTTTGAAACTCTAGTGTCTTTGAAAATAACCATCACAAAGACCAAAACTATTGAAATAGTGATAGGAAGTTCCTTAGTGGATGGATTTTTTGATCAAGTAACTCAAGGTTTGGCAAGCTGCTGACAGTTTATTGTGGAGTCTGAAAGTCCTGAGAACCTGGAGAAACAGGTTGGGTAGCAGCCCAGGAGACAGACATCCTGGCATAGCTGGGAATTAGGAGGGTTTCCTTTGGAAACCCGCCATGTTTCTACTGATGGATTCAGCATAATCATGCTCTTCTGCAAAACACTTTGATTTCAACAAATTATCCATTTTCCTAGAATGAAAAATACAATGTTGAAAAACTCCAGCAGGATGTCTCCTGTATGATTCAAGCACTTATAAAACCTTTCCCAAGTGTGTCTTGTTTCTCCTGCATTGCAAATAAGGCTTCATCAACAAATAATTAGTGCTGAAAAACCCTCAGAAGTTCTTGACCTTTCAGATAAATGTGTGTTGAATTCTTCAGTTCTTTAGGACCAAAAACCCCTCAATCCCAACCTTGTGTGTTCACTATCTAAAACTTTTCTAAAGCTGATATTTGTGAAAGAATAGCATTTCATATTATATTAATATATTCATATTCATAATATTCATATTTCATATTATACTGTGGTGTTTCTAACCACATGGAATTTTTGATTCAAACTTTGTTCAGTTCTTATTTGTCCTCACAACATTACATATTGCTTTATATATTTATATAAAAATATATTTATTGAAGTAAATATATGTTATATTTTATATCTTATTATAATAAATATTAAATATAAATATATGTTTATATATTGTATTACATATATGCTTTATACCTCAGAGCAATTCTTTGAGGGTGAGAGCATGCACTGCAGAACAAACAGCATCTATGAGCAGCCAGGAAAAAAAAGATCAAGATTTGCTGACAATATTCTTGGGTTTGAGACCTATTAGACCTGTAGCCAGAGAAGAAGGAGATGTGTCCAGCACAGATTCCTGTAATCCATAGCCTACTTCAGGATTTATAAATTTCATGATTTTGCATGATGACAAGATTGAAAGTCAAAGAAAAGGGTAATAGCGACTCCTCATGTGGTTGTAGAGTCAGAAGGCAACACTGAGGAGGTGAATAGGTAACCAACTTTCCCTAGGGATGGGGTTTTCAGCTGATAGTCAAATTCAGGCACAAGTAAAGTCATGCCTTGGATCATAGTCCCTCTGGTATCTGTATACCTGTTCCTTTTCCGGTTCCTGCATTAGGGCCCTTTGTCAAATCATATTACAGCATCTCAGATTATCACTTTTCAAATAAACGAAAAAGCAGAGTGAGAGCACACAGGCTGAAGCACTGATACGTAACATCCCGTACTGTTTCATTGTTAGCAGGCTAACTAAGCAATGCCTGGACACAGTTTGGGAAATAGCATGGTACAGTGACTGTTAGTATGAGACAGTATGGATGAAACTACCCTTTTTTATTTGGGAAAGAGAATTCCGCTGTGTATGCATACATATATATTTATACACACACTATATAGCTGTATTTGGTCATATGTATCTGTGTGACAACTTCATTAACCTGGGATTTTTTTTGCTTCATGAATTTCTGTCATTTCAGTGAAGCATCACTTGTAATATTTATTATTGCTGCTGCATTTCTGGTCATGGTACATTAGAAAGCGTTTCTCATTGTCCATCTTCTTTGGTAACACACGCTATGTGGTAACATTCAGTATACAAACTGTGCTGTGCCACTTGCCCTTATGTGTCAAAAAACAGGTACTGGCCCATTTTAATTACATGAGTGACATAGCCTTGGAGGCTTACAAGAAGTCTTTAATGCATTTAAACTGATAGCACTGCATGTTACGTCTAAATTCTGTACTTGGTTACACAGAACATGAACTGCATCCAAGTGGAGGTCACAGAATGTGACATCTTGTGAGAGTCCATCTATGCATGTGTACAGCATGAAGTAAATGTTGGTTGGCAGTTTTTTGCAGTGCTAAGGCAGTTTGCCCTAAAGTATCAGGTATACACAAGAGGCTATGGTCCAGCAGTGCCAGATCTGTGATACTACATGAATTTGATGATTTTAGGGCTGATATAGAATCATAGAATCGTAGAATAGTTAGGGTTGGAAAGGACCTTAAGATCATCTAGTTCCAACCTGCCTGCCATGGGCAGGGACACCTCACACTAAACCATGTCACCCAAGGCCTCATCCAACCTGGCCTTGAACACCACCAGGGATGGAGCATTCACAACTTCCCTGGGCAACCCATTCCAGTGACTCACTACCCTTACAGTAAAGAATTTCTTCCTTATATCCAAGCTAAACTTCTCTTGTTTAAGTTTGAACCCATTACCCGTTGTCCTATCACTACAGTCCCTAGTGAAGAGTCCCTCTCCAGCATCCTTATAGGCCCCCTTCAGATACTGGAAGGCTGCTATGAGGTCTCCACGCAGCCTTCTCTTCTCCAGGCTCAACAGCCCAAACTTTCTCAGCCTATCTTCATACAGGAGGTGCTTCAGTCCCCTGATCATCCTCGTGGCCCTCCTCTGGACGTGTTCCAACAGTTCCATGTCCTTTTTATGTTGAGGACACCAGAACTGCACACAATACTCCAAGTGAGGTCTCACGAGAGCAGAGTAGAGGGGCAGGATCACCTCCTTCGACCTGCTGGTCATGCTCCTTATGGCTGGTTTGAGCATGCCCAGAAGTCCAGAAGGCAGAAGTTCTTTCTGTGTCATCTCTCTGTAGACTGCTATGCTATACTGAAGGTATAGATGCGGTCTCCTCTCAAGAGACCCAGGCAGAACAGTTAGCAATTTATGGGATGTTTGAGGGAATCCAACTGTCTTACAATGAGAAAAAGTGCCAGATTAGCTTTTCCTGGCTTCTGTTGGACTTAAAAAGGATAACATTGTCAGTGGTACAGCTTTGTTAGCCTGAATTTTGTGTAAAGCGTACTCATGTAAGTGGGGCATAGTGAGTAACATCCTGATGAAACAGATGCCTGGGGTGGGGGAAGGAGGGAGTATTGCTCATCTTATGTGATAACGTAGGTCCTATTACAAACCCAAAGTTTAATTTCTTTTCAAAGTCTGAATTATGGAGTATTAAGGGTACAGAGAAGATTTCTTTTGGAACATTGCATTTTCTGAGGCTGTTTTAGGACCAACCAATATCTTGAAGTCATGTTCCCAGGAAGGAGGCTAATGGGAGTGGCTGAACTAGCCAAGCTATAATATAAATGTATAGTGTAGTTGTATTGTTCACCTGAAGGTATATCCAATAAACTACTTGGGATATTTAGGGGTTAGTCTCATTACTTTGTCCACCCTGGACTGTGAAGTTCACCTTTGTCAAGTCATGATCTTCAGTCCTGAAGAACAGAAGAATCAAAAGAGTGGATCTTAAGTGCTTTCTGCACTATAATGTTTCTGCTGCTATTACTGCCTTTCCTCTTGATTACCTAAGCCAGCTAAGCCATGCTTTTGGGCTTTCTGCTCATTTCATAAACTACCAGACAGCAATTCGTGGAGCAGACAGTTGCAGATTTCCTTCACACAGTCATAGAATCATAGAATAGTTAGGGTTGGAAAGGACCTTAAGATCATCTAGTTCCAACCCTCCTGCCAATGGTGCTGCAGGGTTGACTCCTAGCTGTGTGGCTACTGGAATGGAAAGAAACTAATGGAAAGTGATGCTCATGGGACTTCAAAGGAGAGCACTGGCTGGTCTCTGTGAGCTGGACTGGGACTGCACACTTTGTCAGAATTCCCTTCAGTACTTGGTTACAGTGTTCAAACAAGACCATCTAACTGACCATGATACACTGACATTTTTAGCAATTTAATTAAGAGCCTTGGAGAGTTCTTGCATTGTAAGAGATGTGGAATTAGTGCTGTAATATATTTTGATTTGGTTACATACACTGGCTTGGGAATAGAGGTTTTATGAGATGATTTTCTACTGCTAATGGGCTTTGAAAATATATTTCTGGGTGGTGGGAGATATAATCTAGCAAGATCCCACGGTCTAACAATCATAACAAGGATATAAGAGTATCCCACCTAATTTCTCCTGAGGGAACCAGCTAATCTAACCTTTAAAAGAGAGTGCAGAATTAGCGGGGCCTATGATACTTTTGGAAAATAGTGTGGACAGGATAGACATTCAACATGTTGTAGGATACCCTCTACATGCTTACAAACATTAAGATCCAATTTTTAGTTCCTATGCAAACTGTGTCTCATGTAGTCTGTGTAGGTGTGGGACAAGGTCTCTTTATTACATGTATGCTGAAAGGGAGATATCTTTTTGTTCTGTGAATTAATGATTAATGGTGGAATTTGTCCAGAAATGTGGCCACAAAATCTATCTTAATGTGGCTTCAAAGACTGTAATATTCTTAGCATTGGCATAGAGAATTCGGGATTTTGTTCTTCCAATCCCTAAGCAAAAACTATTTTCTCTAGTTTACAGATGTATTTTTCTACTCAGTCATTTTGTACTTCATCCATATAAACCTCATTTCCTAATTTAAATGCTTAATAGGCGCAGTTTCAATAACTAATTTATGTACGTTTCTTCACAAAAGTCGGGTAGGGTAACAATTCCCCACAGAAGGTGTATAAAAAATCTGTAAAATACGTGTAACACAATTGCATCAAATATACAGAATGACTGAGCTGTTCAAAGGAACACTCATTGTACGTACTTATGTTTTCATTCTTGAAGAAAACAAAAGAACTCAAACATTATTGTTTTTATGCAAAGGAGACACATTCATTCTCATCCTTTTAAATTAATGTTCAGCACACTTAAATGTAAACGAATAATTTACAACTCTGTAATTATATTAAAATCTCTGAGGGAAGGGAAGTGATGCCTCTGTTTTTCTCCAGTTATTTTTAATGGAGTCTGTAGCTGTTATGGCAGGTGTTACACTTTAAATATCATTATTGTTCCAATATCCCTACCTAATTTACAGAAAACTTGAAATCGAAATAATGGGGTGTGAATTTCCCCATTCATTTCAGTTATGCATGAAGTGTTAATGACAGTTTAAAATTAGCTTTAAAAACTAGTACTGGTAATTATGGGAGGACACATCATTTCTTCCAAACTAAATCTAATTGTAGAAAGTCTGTGTGGATAAAATGAAGAACCATGCTAAGCATATAGAAGATTTGTATGTTAAGGTCTTTAGAAACATATTGTAGGATCTGTTGGGGAGATCATAACTGGTTTATTGCATCCATTTAGCTTGAAGACAGACTCAACTTTTGTCAGTTTGGAATCTGTTATGTCAGGTAATGTGTAAAAAGACCAGAAGGTCATGAATCATTGACAAAATATAGTTTTTTACATTTGTAAGGTATCTAAGATCTTCATTGGGAGCTGTAAATTCAGTCAGTGATGCATTGGACTGTACACACAAACAGAAATAAATCCTCCTCTGTGTCTATATGCATAAATTCCCTTCTTCTTTTTAAACAACAGCTGTAGTCCCAGATTTAATTAAAGCAGTGATTAAAGTATCTGTAACTGCATGCTCAAGCGCACTCCTTAACAGCAGAAATGCATGCCTATCATATTTTTTGTTGCTTTCTCTTAGAAGCAGGCAAGCCCATGGACTGGACTGAAACATTATGTCCGAGGTCCAAGGAGAGCATGAGCAGGCATTTCTAAAAGCTGTGTGTATGGAGTACATGCTTATTTTTATTGCAAGGAGCACAGTATTTTTCTCTGTTGCCAATGTACAAAACCAGGACTGGAATTTTCAGTGTTGTGCAATGTTGTATTTACACTGTGAGCTTGATTGATAGGTATTCACAATGCCAGGGTTTTTTCTTATTTTTTTTTTTAATGTTGTTCATATGTGTGCTAATGGTTGTCTGCAAGCTACACCACTTGGTTAAGGGTCCTGCTTTGATGCAGAAATGAGACATTCTGTATTTCGGTGTCTGTTTTTTACCACTGGGCAGCAGTGGGAACTGTGTCAGTAATTTCAGAGGCAAGGGAATTAGGACCTGTAGAACAATGTAAGTTTTATCAAATACTGAATAATGTTTCTTAGCAAGGCAAAATAACTCTTCTCTTACTTTCATTAGTTTTCTGTTTTCTTTGCCTTTGTCCCCAGCTTTTATCCTCTTATTTTCATAATCATGAGAAGCCAAATTAATCTCGGGTATAAGACTGCCAAACCAGCTTTGAATTTCTTTGACTGTTCTGACTCTTTATACTTCTAGCCCAGCAACAAGGGCCAGAGACTAGCTAGATCTTATCAGCTGAGATATTGGGTGGCTCATTAGTTTGACATATCCATCTCCCATTCAGCCTCAGATGCCCACATGTAAGGACACATCTACTCGTATCATGCCAGGTATCCATTCACTCATGACTCACTTTATTTTCTTTTTGTATTAGGTATGCCACAGGTCATATGCTTTGCTTCCAGTAAAAATCACTTACTCCATCTGTAAGTAACTGCATAATCAAATCCTGAGAGAGTATGAGGGAAGGGACCCAGAAGAGCACTCTTCCACTCAGAGAAGTAAAGCAATAAAAATAGGTGGCAAAACAGCCGGCGAAACTGTGGAGAGAAAAAGAAAAATCTCTAGAGTGTAAGACTGCAAATTGAGAAATGAAAGTAGTTTCAAAATGGCAGAAAGAAGTTAAAATAATAAAATGGTAAATCCAGAGGGGAAAACTAGAAGATCAGAGTCAGGATCAATGGAAACTAATGATAAACAGAAAAAGCAAAACACACAAAACATTTCCACCTGTCAGCCAGAACAAACCATCAGGGTAACAACTTGACATGCTTTTCTGATTTTTGAAGGAAGGAAGGAAAATGGCAGCAGAAATAGTGAGGAGGACAATTTAAAAACCTGATAGTGGAAATTAAAGGCTTCTATTCAGCAGTTTCTGAAATAATCCAAGTTTTGCTGTTCTAGTTGTAAACAGGGCAATATAAGTTTGCTTTCAAATGAGAGCAAACATAATTTACTTTAATTTATATGTATTTGCATTGCATATGTGGTGTATGATGGCTTTATTTTAATAATATTCTGTCTTTATAGAATTGTTTTAATTGTTCTTTAGTAGCCAGGTAGATTGCAATGCAGTATCTTGTCAAAGAGCTGGCAACTCTGTGCACTGCTGCTCTAGTGGAGGTGGAGTAAATTCTGAGGAGTCCCCACCTTGTACTGACAACGGAGCCCTTTACTGACTGTAGAGCATAGGTACTCTCCTTTACCTCAACAAGAGTTTGTATTTCTGGAGCAGGCCAATCTAGTGTGTAACCTTGTCCCCAGTATAGTTTTGTATACATGCCAATAACAAAACATAGGATTGCAACATCCAGGTCACTCCCTGTCCTCGTCTATGGAGCAGGAAGATCTCTTTATGCTGAGCAAAAACATCCAGCAAAAACATTCAGCTTCAAACTCAGCTGGCTGGACTTCAAGAGTCTTCGATGATACCTATGCCTCAGTTCCCATTATAGTTACTGGAGCCTACTCAGCTCACCATGTGCATTTAATTTAGAAAGAGCTGAACAGCTCTCTAGACTTAAGTCTAGACTCTAAGCTTATCTGCTGAAGATCTTGACTGATTACAGCAGGAGTGCAGACACCTTGCTGATGGATTGACACCTGCGTGTAGGAGTCTGAATCTGGAAGCTAACATCCTGCTCTTGAGGTGACGTAGCCTGGGCAGAGCACTGAAGAGTCCCTCAGGAGCAGGCTGGGTGGATGCACGATGTGCCTGGCAGCCTGGGCTCCACCTGCCACCCAAGCCCTGACACTGCTGTCCTGCATGAGGAGGCTGCATGGCCACTACCAGTGATCAGCAGGCTGGTGAGCTTGGTGGGTTTGTTCTTGTTCTGGGATGAAGTATAAGGTATCTTGTGCAGTGAAAAACTTGGCAGGTACCATTTTACTCAGGACTGGTGGATGTTTTCTCTACTATGGGCAAACTTACTGGCTGAAGACTGTTTTATAACCCCTGCTTGCAAAACATCCCACTATCATTCACCAGACCTTTATAATTCTGCTAAATTGTTCTGGGCCATTTGGAAAAAAAAAAAAAAAAAAGAAATAAAAGGTTAGGTTGTTTGTTCTTACAAGGACAAATTATAAAATCCATGACTGAACATCCAGTTCACTTTAGTTCTTTGGCAGTGCTCCCTCCTGTATTTCCTGACCATGTTGCTACAACCAAGCTTTTTGGAGGGGTGACAGCTGACACAGGGAGTTTGAAATGCAACTGAGACTGGAAGAGTTCCTTTTTGTATTTATGATTGTATTTGCTGCTGTGTCTACTAAGATATTGTTTAGCTTATAAAGTAAAATCAAATATTACAGGTCCTGTTTTCATGTTAAACCCTTACCAAATTTAAAAATAAATAAAAAGGTTCTTGAGAAGTCAAACGTTCTGGTATTTTCCATGTCAAGCTGGTCCAATGCAGACAGTACAGACTAAAGAGAAGAATTTTTGTGCTTGTGGTTTAAATAGGATGAGGTTAATATTGTCTTCTTAAATGTAATCTCTTTCTACGGTGATAGGATATCATGTTTCTAATTTTAATTAAAAAGATGGGTGGGTTGGATCACTAAAACTGAGATTTGGGGTTAGGGTGTGAAAGTACAGCCTTGCTCCTCCCTATAAAGGCTGGGACTGCTTGTGTCTGGACTCATCTTTTCAATTAATTTTCAGTAATTAAAGGGTGCTGTGTGGGATGGGGATAAAGAGAAACACAATTAAAATGTAATGCTTCTCCTTTGGTATCTGCATCCTTATTTATTTTAAACTACCTTCAATGCTCTGAAGAGTTTAAGTTCCTTTATCACATACTATGCAAGCAGAAATATGTGAGTGAACTGCTGCCAATGGCTCTGAGCAAGCATAGAGCATGATTCAGATTACACTGTGTTTTCTTGTTTGGATCTGATCTCCTTGCTAGTAGAGGCTGAGAAAGGCAGCTCTAGGGGATTTACTTCCAGCAGCAGCAGCACATGATCCATCAATCGCGTGATTCTCACCACCGAGGACTAATGGGGAGGGTGAAGAAAAAGTGAATGCTGCCTTGGGGAAGCAACAGCATTTTCTTCTGCTCGTGGGGCCCCTTCCACCAGCCGGACGCTTCATGGCTTCTCCCAGGTTAGAAACCTACTGCTGCCCGAACCAGGATGCAGCTACACAGCTAGTGATGAACTTCCAGCCTGAAGTCTTCTGTGGAGTTTGCATTGGCAGCTCCTCCATCAGTCTGCTACTGACCATCCTGCAGCTCCTGCCAAAGAAGGGACAGAGCCTACGGAAGATGCCCAAAGCCTCCTCCTCTTCCACCATCCTTCTCCTTATCTCCATTTGTGACATCCTTGGTAGCTTAGGTAAGTGCCAGCTTGATGTCCCTTACCCTTTCTGTAGTAGGCTGTTGTTGCTTTGAGGTATCACAGCCAAATGAAGATGGTGAGTGAACAATAGAGATTCCTGAGGGAAACATGCTGCATGTTGGCATGCAGATTTGGGCCAAGTGAGAACAGTAAGTGATGGGCCTTTGGGGGAGAAAGGTCGTGTTTGGTAGTTATATTTTAGAGGTAAAAGCTCTTGAAAAATCTACACCAAAATCTGCTTTAAAGCATATTAAAATTTAGAACAGGGACTGGTTCTCAGAGTAAGGCATAAAAGTAGAGGCGAGGCAGCATATTCAAAACTAAAGGTGACATCAAACAGCCAATCTGTAGGACTACGTTTGAAGAACACTTCCTATATGTCTTTAAATCCTCTCAGAAAGAGTTTGCCGTCTTGTTCGCATGCCAGCCACTTCTCTGGGCACATCACATTGACAGCAAATGAGTTTGAATTGCAGCTCTATACAGATCATGCTGGACACAGGCTTTTGAAATGCAAGCAGAGCTCCCTTATCAAGGACAGCCTGCTGCCGGCACCGTGGCTGATAGGCTGGAGGAATAAAACAACAGAGAATAAAACAAAATTAATGAGCCAAAATGAAACTAATGTGTCTAAATCTGTCCTGTCAGTCTATGGCATTTACTGCCAAATTAGGTATAAATTACCATGACACATGCTATGAAAAGATAGGATGAGTTTGTTTCTACAATAACATTATTTTTTCTCTTACATTAGATAACAGAAGTAGTGCTGTTTTGTTAGTCTCTCTTGCTGTCTGGGAAGGGAGTGGAATTTCAGGTCTTCTCCCCTTTTATACCTACCCAGGTTCTTTCATGGTACATAGTAAGTACCAATATTGAAACAAATCATAAAGGGGGAAATTAAAAAAAGAAAGATATGGGAAAAACATGTACATTCACCTGGAAAAGGTCCTTTCAGTTAGATGAGGACAGCAAAAGATAAAGTTATTTTCTCCCTTTCTCTTTCTCTGGCAAACTCAAACTATTTATCCATCATTGTCTTTGAATTAAACTCATTTTGGTGGGTCAGAAACCATTCCCTCCTAGTGGGAAGCCTGGTGGCTTTGTTCTGCTATATGTTGGTGCTTCAATGCCTATTTCAAGTAAACCCAGAAAATCTCACTAACAAACTCTAAGTTTGTTTAAAAAAAAAAAAAGGGTATTGTTCCTGTGCAATACCAGTGCCCTCATTATTCAGTCCTGTGACAGAGAGGAAAAAAGCTGATTGTACAAGTGAAGACAATGAAAAGTGGTCAGTAACTCTTTTCTGCAACGAGGACTTATAGAGAAATAAACATTAGTGTATGACTGTATGCTGGTAAAATTGTAAATAGCTTCTGCTGTATGTCAATCAGTTAAGTGACACCCAGTTTATTTTAGGGAAGTGTGTGACAGTATCTGTAAGTAAGTGGGATTTTAATCTACATAACATTTCAAGTCACATCAGCTTCAGACTCTTGGGTCTACATTCCCTGAGCAATTACACCAGTGTTCAAATAGTGCAGTTGTTCCTGCTGTGTCCCTCTGCAGCCATAGCCTTCCTGTGGACACATAAAATCTGGGCTGTGATGTGAAATATGTGGCATTAATAAGCATTAATAATAATAATAACAACAATAATAAGCATTAATACATTTTTTTCTTCAGGTATGATCTTCAGATCAAGTGTATGGCTAGGCTTCCCAGGTTTCATAGCTAACATTTCTGTGGTGAACGGGACCAACGTGTGGCCTTCTGTTTTCTGCGTGGGGAGTGCGGTAGGTAAAGAGATTGTCTCCCCTTCCTTCTGTTCCAGGTTGACAGTTCCTCCACATGGGAAGTCTGAAAGGCAGACCACTGCATCTGCAAGGAAATTTGGCTGTGAGTCAGAGCCTGAATATGATGGTTTCAGCCTCTGCCACACCCCTGCAAGTGTGGTCATGCCTCCTTTCGAAAGCCTGGATTAGGGCGGGCAGGGTGCTAGATGTCACACAGTGCACGTGAAGATGCAGAGCAGCATCAGTCACACAGGTCCCAAGCTTTTTGCACTCACTTGTCACAGGAATACTAGGATAGGTTTGGTACACATCTGTACCAAAGTCAGGGCTATGGAGGCATAGGGTATGGGCATTCCCAAGTGGGCTGTGAAGCCACTGGTTTGGTTTGTGCTGGCACACCATCACCAATGTTCCAGCAGCTACGTAGCATGAAGGTATTTCTCTGCCCACCTTCTCCAGCAGAAATTATAGCCTGCACGGTGGCAGCAGGGACCAGCTGAAACCAGCAACTTGGGTAGCTCAAATTAGCTTTTGCAGCATGAGTGTCTGTTTTAGACACAGAGGGACTGCAGAATAAATATACCCAAAGATGCAAAGCTGCTGGCAGAAGGTCTGTCCCTGCCTCTTAGCATTACAGTTCAGATTCCTGCTAATATGGACATTCATTGACTACATCTGGCCAAGTCTAATTAAGTATCTTCTGGATTAGAACACAGGAATAAGAAAATGTAAATCTGCAAAAGTGCAGATTAAAACTCAATTTCAAATATTACAGTCACAGTACAGTCGAAGACATATAATTTGAGTTTACTGTACAAGAGAAAGGCCATGTTATACCAAAACATGGGGAATGACAATTAAGACAGGTTATCACTCTACCCAAAATCAATAGAAACTTACGGTGCCCAATGAATTCATGCATGAGCAGTATTAGCTTTACAATCCCAAGTTTACAATGTAGAAGATAATATGCTACGTGTAAACAAAATTATTTTGCCCCAGTAGTTTTAAAATAAAACAGTATGTGCCAAATTGAGTTGACTGTACCTTATATGCCTATATAATGACAATTTTAGACATGATAATGTTGCTCTGTAGAATTAAATATCAGCTGTATGTATCTATTGATTCTCAGTTCCGTCATACATGTTTAAGTTTTGCATATCAGATACAAATGGATTTTTTTCTTCTTTGAGGAAGAGAAAACCAACACCATCAACACCTTGTAAAAAGAATATTCTATTGAAACCCCATGTTTCCCTATGTCTTAAATTTCAATTTCTGGCCCTTAACACAAAAGGTAGTATTTTTAAACAGTGATAAAGATACTACATGAGGCTATTTGCTTGTCATTTTGATCTCAGGGTATATGGTGAGCAACACAGCAGTCTACCACAGTTTTTATTTCCCTTTCCTTGGGCTCCAGCAAAGTACTGTAATTTGAGTCATTTGCTAAATTTAGATTTAATTATATTGGAATGAAAAATAACCCTCCTTCCACTCACTTCCCCATACACATTCTCATGTGAGTTAGTAAAATGTTTCTGTTTCTATTTTATTTTTCTTTTAGCACTATTGTTTTATTTCACTTAACCATAAGCCAATACAAACTGCAAATACTGAGGCCTTTAGGTATCTCTTTTGAATAACATTTTCTGGTTTGCAGAGGGGTACCCTCTCAGGCACTGTAGCAAAATGTGTCATTTTGCTAAAAAGTGAGATAGCATATGAAGATTTTAAGGGTGTTAGTGCATCTGGTTTATATTATTTTTGGAAGCATTCTTGTTTATATTGGATTTTATGGGTGGAAAGACCCCACAATTTATTTTTGTGTGTGAGTGTATAGTAAATTGTGCATTTTTCAACTGCACCAAATACATGCAGGTGAAGTTACATGCTGAGTGCTATGGGTAAAGTGCATTAGAAAGAAAGAGGGATTTTAGTTTCTGACCCCTGTGCACTAGGAAAATATGGTGTTTGAATTAAATACTGACTGATTTGTGCTGCAAATGTCTAGAGGAAGGGTCTACACCCATGGTGAAAGGAAATATTCCCCAGCTTGACTTGTCTTTGGAGGAAAGAATGGTAGATCTATATTCATTGCGGTTTGGCTCAGTAACAAGTATGTTGATTTCCAGCTGTAAAATTATGCTACTATGGAGCCATGCTAAAGAATGTCCAGATGAGTACTGAAAGAGGGCTTGAAGGGAAGGTATCCTGAATATTAAAATAGTTCCAAATTATTACAAAGAGCCAGCTCTTATGGGAAGAAGTTTGGCGTTGATAAACAGTGGCAAAGCAAGGTCCCTTATATAGACTCATGGGAAAAATGCTTAAGGTCACCTCGTGAATGCTGTGGAGTTTAACTTGACTCGAAACTGTAGCCTTTGGATTTTTATTGAAGAAATCAGTCAGGGAGTTCAGTATGGGTAATTTTTCCAGAAGGTGAGGGATATTTTTGTTGATGACGTTTTTTTTGTTAATAACCATTCCCTGAATTGGTATCTTGTACATGAGGAATATGCCATTCACATGTAGAACTCACAATATATATGCACACTGGGGTGATGACTGACCTCAGTGATCTTCTTACGCTTCAGTTACTGAGAAACTTCTAAAATTTTAACCTAAAATTAAAACTTCCTCACTATAAATATCTTTGGGCTTCACTCACAACAGTGAAGGTTAGCACTGGAGAGTTAAATAACAGGTCTTCTAAACAACAGGAAAAGCTGTGAAAGCAAATGCTTTTCAATTAACCTATGACTTGACCCATTGGCTACAGCAATGCTATTCCTGTGATTTTGAGCAAGATTTCATACTTCGTAATTTTAGCTGGAAAATGCACATTTAAAGAACAAATCACCACGCTAAAGGTTTGAGTCCCTCCCCTGTCCCAAGTGGTCCTTGAGAAGCAGCTGTGACATTTGGCACTTTTTTCCCCTGCAGATGTGGATCCAGCTATTATATAGTGCTGGCTTCTGGTGGTTGTTTTGCTATGCCGTTGATTCTTATCTGGTGGTAAGAAGATCAGCAGGACTGAGGTACCAGCGTTAAAACTTTGAATTTGTTGATTTCCTTCCAGCAATGTATATCTGTGTTTGCCTGCGGCTATCTAAGTGTGTTAAGTGAAGCTTGTACAACTATCTGATGTTCATACGGTTACCAGGTAAAGAAATGGACGAGTGGTGTGCTAAATGCTGAAATTGCCAAGGCAATGCTCAAATATTGATTTGTTTACATCTAATGGGAATTTAAATGTAGCTGAGTTCATTCAACCTTTGGAAAAACAGGGAGCAGATTGGATTCTATAAACTTTATTGCAGCAAGATAGCTATTTCTGTCCCTACTCTATACTTAAAATTGATTCTTGCAGGGAAAAAGAAAAAAAGTGTTAACCTGAAAATAAAAGTGTGTGTAAGGAGGTGTTGCATTTCATACAGTTCATTCCTCAGATTTTCTATCTTATCTCCTTCTCAATACTGTCATTATTACACTTCTGGTCACATTTGTAAAGTTTTAAAGGAGAATTTTACATATTTATTATACATTTTTCTGCAATGCTTGTAACAGAAGAACCTAAACGCTTTGGAAAGTACCATGCTGGACAGAAAATATGAGGTGTTTCTAAGCTGGCTGTTAGAAAGGCAAAATGACCTTCAGTTGCTACTGCTAAACATGGAATTACGTGACTCTGTTCCCAGATAGTACTGAGCAATCAGGTGTTGGAGACATGTTTTTTCTGGCAGATGTTATCAAAATGGGGATTTTTGAATTAACTTCAGCCTATGGAGAATAAACCTGATTTTGAGAAGTCGCACAGTTCTAGTCTGAAACAGCTGGGACATACCTTCTTCCCCCATACCTGTTAACCAAAAAACTCGTCTATATTTGGGCTTGATTGTGTTCAAGGCCTGATTGGACAGGGCTTTGAGCAACCTGGTCTACTGGAAGGTGACCCTGCCTGTGGCAGGGGGTTTAGAACTAGATGCTCTTGAAGGACCCTTCCAGCCCAAACCATTATGTAATTCCATGATCAGAGTAAACAAAGAAAAACTTTCTAACACACAGATCTGAATATCCCTGAGATGGGAGCAATATCTAACTTTGAAAGTTAAACATAATTCTCTGCAGATTACAGAAGAGTGGTTTATTTGACTTTTTAGCTCCACTCAAGTTTTAATCCCCTACTTTGCTCTCTGAAGGAGAAACAAAGAATGCAGGGGTTCCTTATGGAGATCTGGGGATAAGGGTTGGAGAATGTGGGACCTCTGTGTGCAAGCCTGAACAACCACTTTGGCTTATCCTGTTGCTGAAGGGACCCCCAGCCTCACCTGCTTTTCTCAGTTTAATGTACTGGTAGTGTTGTCCTGCACCCTTTCACAGCTGTAAAGCTCTGTTTCAGTGAGTGTACTATTTTTATGTTGTAATGTGGAAGGTGTAAGGCTTGGTATCTTTAACTATGCCTATCCTATTTGTTTCCTGCAGTACAATTGTGCTGTACCACATGATGACATGGGGCCTCGCGGTGATGCTGTGTGTGGAGGGAATTACACTACTTTACTACCCTTCTCTCTCCAGGTAAGCAGGGCTCTGGGAACAGACTGCAAAACCATAGCACTCAGTGGTCATCTGACTGTCTTTTGGTCATCTTTAGAGACAGATATCCAAATGTTTGGCTTTTTTGATCTTTGAAAAGCATTCCACTGAGCCAGTGAGTATTGTAGAAATACCTGCCTGAGTTTTAGGGTATATGCCAAGCAATACAGGCACTTAGGCATGCTACAGGGCTGTGATACACCTTCTGCTATGAGCCACTCTTCTCCCAGTCCTGGTTTTAGCTTTGCATTTGTTCCTTTAAGTTTGAGAAAAATTGGGTTGCATGTGAAATGGTGGTAAAGGTCTGTGATTTAAAAGCTTAGCACCTGTTTGCTTCATTCCTTTTATTTTTTTTAAGTTAAAGGTGACATAGAATAGCCAGAACTGCCAGCTGTAGGGAAAAAATGTGTATAAGCTGTTAATAATTTCTTCTCAGCTGTGAAAATGGCTTGGAGCATGCAATCCCACACTACATCACGACCTACGCCCCACTCCTGCTAGTGCTGGTGGTCAACCCAATCCTGTTTAGGAGGACAGTATCAGCAGGTATGTTCCTAATGGCCATCATCAATCAGAATGTGTTACTTAGCAACATAACAGTACTGTAAAAAGTCATGCCTGTGTATTCAGTGATGTGGAGTAATGTTCCTCATTAAATTATGAAGATACAATGAAGGCTGGGAGGGAGTTGCCTATTGAAATGAAGATATCATCTTGATGGGAAATTTGCCCTAGAGACACTCTGATGACATACTTAAGCTATGCTGTGTAAAACCTTTACTACTGATTGTTAAAGGTGTTTTTATGTTACTACATTACTCTCAATTTAAAGTATTTGATGCAGTGTATAGCAGATGCTTTACTCTACTTCGTATTGGTACCAACCTGGATTTTAGAATATAATTTATTCTGGTTCAAAGCTAACATTGGTGAGATCTGATAGTTGATTTAACTTCTTAGGAGCCTTGGAGCTAAAAAAAAAAGGAAGTAAAATATGATCAGAATTTTATCACTTCTGATTCTGAGATGATGAAACAAATGGGAATTGTACATAACTCAGATGGAATCTTAAAGTTCCCATTTAATTTATTATCCAGTGCTTTGAAGAAATGAGACTGAAAAGAGCCACAGATTCAGTGCATTCTTTGCATGTAATATGACCAGTGTTAGATGTTTGCAGTACCTGAATTCATACTTATCTATGCATCGAATACATAAAAACAGCAACAGAGGACCTTGTGTCCTCAGTTCAGTCTTCATCCCATGCATCTTGTATCCCTCAGGAATGCTAATTTTCAAAGGAACAGTTGTTCCTTTAAGAAGTTGTTTCTATAAAAGATTGCTCTTTTATGGGAAAATATACACTGAGAATATTTGTGTTTGTGCATATGTATATTCCTCATGATATCTGAACAGCATGTAGCATAGCTGTCTATTTTGCTGACATTACTCCTTGAAGTTTTAGAGGTGTAGCCAGTGCTATATCAATTACTCAATGAAATGTGATGTGTATAATAGGATAGAATGTATTTTATTTACTCTAAACATCCCATAATAAATATATTGCACATTATATAGGAGTTGTAAGCATTACATTCTGTTATAAAACAAAAATATGCTGACCATACTATTTTCTGTTTTCAGTGGGACTGAGACAAGAAAAACCATGCAGTGATCTAGTGGGATATCACTCATTTTAGGAATCCATAATGGATGTACTTTTGAGATTCCTTGATGATGGTCCTTCCAGCTTCTAAACTGCTGCTGGAGACAAATCCATCCATTCCTTTGTTCCCTCTTTACAGACATCTATCTTCTGGATCCTTGTGCCTATAACTAACAAGATCCATGTATATTAATGAACATGATTGTATGCTTTCCAGTTGCTTCCTTACTGAAAGGGAGACAAGGGATTTACACAGAGAATGAAAGACGTCTGGGGACAGAGATCCAGATCCGCTTCTTCAAAATTATGCTGGTATTTGTTATTTGGTAAGAGGTGCATTATACTGTTTTAAACTACCTTTTTCCCAGCTAGAGTGGATCAGGGGTAAAAATAGTCTGATGGGTTGCTTCATTTGTTTTTCTTTGTGCTTGAAAGGGAAGGTGTCTCAGGAAGAAGTAGTTCTAAACTAGTTCACAAAGTAGCTGAATCACTCACGTAGCATCAGAAGGCTGTGGGGAAATGATAAAAATGTTTAACCAGCAGGAAGATAATAACCCCAAGAAACAATAGCCAAAAAAAGGTTGGGCATAGACTAAAGCTGCCTGGAACAGCAGCTACCCAGCATTGTGGGCTGATAGACAGCTTTCTGTACTCAAGATTTCTCAGAACTTCTGGTCACCAAACACATCACTGAAAACCTACAATAAATAAGCTTGTAAGACTGGCTTCATGGCCCTGACTATGATTAGATAATGCTGTCACGTATGTGGTCTGCAGATCCCAAGTGTGTGAAAAAAAGAGTGAATATTGACTGGAAACACAAGGTGATATGCCAGAAAAGAAATTTAATGGGTTTTGGTTGGGGTTTTTTTTGTTTGTGGTTTTTTTGTTTGTTTGTTTGTTTTGTTTTTGTTTTTGTTGTTTTTAATATTCTGTCTTCCTCCATGAAAATAGTGCTTTGGGGTAGGACAGGAAAAAGATAAGGAGGAGAGGAGGTAAGGGAACAAGGGAATTGGGGAAGGAGGGAGGGTGCAGCTTCATTCCCATAGCCCCCACTCCTCTGCTTCAACAGCACCATCCAGTGTGAAAGATTCTGGAGTAGTAACTGGAACTGGAGTCTTTAGATGCACACAGCAAAACTGTGAAAATGTTTTTTACTGCAATCTTACAGCGATAGATGCACCAGAAAGAGTGGTGGTTTACTCTACAAAGGTCTGCACAATGATCTAGGAAGAAGCAGTCACTGCTGTGAAGCTTTTACTGCCTGCGTGGGTATCACAAGCAACAGGGGGAGAAAGCATATGGTCCTGGAGTAGTGAAATGACTTGGCCAAGCTGAACAGTCTCTACAACTACTTAACTTTCTTTATACACAGGGACATGAATGCATGTTAACTGCTTTAAAAGGATGAATAGAGAGAAAGACTGCCTTTTTAACTTCTCGCTGCTGTATACTGGAGAGCTCTGGAGAGAAACGATTGTCTTTTCTTGAGGAATAACAGAGTCTGCTTGGCTTGGAAGAAAGGTTTCTGGTGTGAAGTGTGGGGTAGCCAGAAAGGGAGGGAGACAGCAGCAAATGGTCCTGCAGCATGGCTTTCTGGAAATTACTGAAATAACAAGGAGGACAGATATAGCTAGGCTTTTAGGGCTGTGCAAAGAAAGTGCCTAGAGGCACCACAGCAGTGTGTTGCAACCTAAGGAATGGTGGCCAGCTTGCTGGTCTTGGAGCAAAAACGAAAGATCAGTTCCCCAAGGACACAATGGGAACATTTGTTTATTTCCATTACGTCTCATTCTGGGTTTTCCTATGAAAAAAATAGTCACAGTTCTAGTTTTGGATTTTATTCTCCTGGTAAAACATAAGCTTTAGAGTGTAAAAACTCTCTCAAAGGTTACTGTAGATTAAGACAGAGGTAGTCCCATGCCAGAAGCTCAGAAAAGATGCCCTTCCATCCCAGAAGTCAAATATGAGATGAGTTAGTCAAAGACAGCAGGTTGGGGCAACAGTGGATACAAGACATGCCTGCAGATTTAGCAGGGGAGAACAGGAGATTTTACACTGTGATAAAAACATAATTGCAGGAAGGACATATATAAACCCTTTCAGAAAGTATAACACAGATTCTGATGGTTTGCTTTCTGAAGCTGCAGTAGAACTATAAAGAAATGCTGGTTTAGAAGTCATAAAAAATTAGAGATGTTTGCTATAACCCTTATTTAGTGTAGAATATCCTCAGTTTCTTTCACAGCATGAGGCTTGATTATGCTCATCCTTCCTTAGAATACAAATTACCAAAAATGTGATGGTATTTTCAAGGGTTTTAAAGTCAACTTTTGTTTTGCTTCATAGTTTTTTTACAGATAATTTTAAAATCTGTTTTATTCTAACCCGAAATCCTAACTCCAGCTAGAGTTCCTGCAGCTTTTTACAAGTATGCATATATTTGGTTTCCTTGTCTTTGAGAACTTCCCTTTTAAGACACAAGCAAAAGAAGTCAGCATGCATGATGTTCCCATTATTGATCACAGTTGTTTATCATCTCAGTTTTATCTTACAATTTACTGTTCTGCAGCAAGATCAAATGATAAGGTTCAGTTATTATTTTTGTTGGGTTCGGTTGCTATATTGGTTTCTTTGTCTACGCTTGGGCTAGTAGGTAAGTGTCTGGTTTTTGATCATGATCTCAGAGACCAACTATCCCATCAGACTGAGTCTTAATATTAAAAAAAACTCACTGTCCTTATTAGTGACCCTAATTTTTATAATTTGAAGTTAAAGCATATTTTGCATATACAAAAATATATATATAACTGTCTTGTTCTTTACTCCTGCAATAGCTGGTCATCCAATATCATCAATGAGAGCCTTTTGTTCTATCTCGAAATGCAGCCAGATATCAATGAAAAACCCCTGAAAAACATCAGAAGTGCTGCACTGATCACGTGGATTATTATGGTAGGTCAGCTGTGACATTGCTTAGTTTTAGAAATTGCTTTTTTAAGGCTGGTGGAACAGCACCTGCCTAGCGGATGATTCATGATTCTGGGGGATATAAATACCCTGAAAATCAAGGAAGAAAGGCAGAAGGTAAGAGAGAGGAAGGAGCAGTCACTGTGAGTGCTTTTCACATATACACTTTGCCAGAAATGTACCAAAGGCCAACTTTTTCTCCCATTTACTAGGCTATGCATTTTCTCTGTGAGTGATTCCTGCCCATTTTAAGACGCATTACAATGATTCCTAGTTTAACCTTGCTAACCTCTGCCATAATGCAAGCTGTAAAATTTTTGCCCACAATTCCTGAAGGTTCTCCAGTAAAATAGTAATTTTCTGGTAATTGTCTGTTTGTAACCAGAGTTTTCATTATTATAATGACTAATTGCATCTTGTATCTTGATTTTTGGATATTTAGGGACAAATACATAAAAAATGTTGAAAGCAGTAAACCAAAAAATGGCTGTAAGATGCTAGCCTCTTGCTGTACCCTACCCTCTCTTCTCCTATTGGAAAATTTGACAAGGGATTTTCAGACATGATATTGCAGGTTCCTTTTCCAAAAGATTTTATTCTGAAGCTATTCAATACCTGCAAATCCTGAACATGCTTTGTGTAGTTAAGTCCCTGAGCAGTTTTGTCCTAAAGGGTTAAGCAGTGCAACAGATTTGATACAACCTCCTCCTTTGACAAGGAATGAACACATAAATGTGACAGGGTCCTTTCTCTTGCTCACCTGGAGAGCAAGAGGTTGGGTCTGTGAACTGAGCTATTTTTTAAATTGGCTGTAAAAATAATTTGCTCTTTTCTCATGAGAAAAATGGTAACAGCTTAAGCCGTTTACTTGCCAAGCATCCCACTGCTCTGGGAACAGAGATAATTTTTTGGGAAATCACTTCAGATTTTCTTTTTCAGTGTCTCTCCCTGTTTTTCTGTCCCACTTTGATGGACATTTTCACTGGTTCAGGAGCCTGCAGCAATTCCAGACAGATCAATTCCTGCTATTTTAAAAAGCTTGACGGAGTATGCCAATGTCTACTTTCATGTATTTGACTTGGCTTCTAGCGAAAAATATAATATTTGCTTTTGTGAACAAAAAATGTCTAGAGCTTGTGGGGAAAGTTAAAAACACACCAGGGGATTGACCAGCTAAAATTAATGCTAGAAATCCATATTGTTCACTGTGATGGCCTCAGCATATCAGAGTATTGGTATTTTGCTGGAGTTGAAAATGGAGCTTTGCTGGTGTAAATCCCTTTGAACTTCTCTTTCCTAGGGGGTTCTTAACCCAATGCAAGGCTTCCTTTTCACGTTAGCGTTCTATGGCTGGACAGGATGGAGGGTGGACCTAAAATGGCGAAAAAGAGAAATACCCTGGGAATCAATGTCCTCATCCACTGTGGGTGAAAATACCTATCCCTCACCAGTGAACTACCAGAACAACATCCATGATTCAAAGAAGATAGCAGCAACTGACAGCCAACAGACCGATGAGGCTATAAGCATGATGTCTGAAGGTAACACTAGCAGTGATGACAGATTAACTAGGAGCTCTCCCATCTACCAGGGCTGGTAGTTTATAAGCACAGAGCTGGATTCCACTTCTGACATTCCCACGTCATTGTCTGAAACTGTTGCATGCTCTGGAATTACGTTTGTGCCCAATGGCTTGATGTCATTTCCTATAACTTGTGTGTGAGAGAAAGAGGGAGTGTGTGAGGCCAAGATATTATGGTTTATATTTTCATTTACCTTACAGGATATGTGTTAACAGGTATAAATGCCTGATCCTTTTTCATCAGGAGTGTATCTCTGCAAAGATCAATGTTACTTCTTATGGTTGATTTTCATCCATTTTGTTTTAGTCTCTCTTGTAACCTCCATGTGGTAGAAGAGTCTTTTGTTTAAATAAATAGACTATTAATACGCTGAGATTTAAATTTCTTGCCTTGCTTGCTTTGCTTAGCATTAAATTCCTCACCAAAAATTACAGCTTTGGGGTTTCTGAGACAACATTTCCAGCCTTGACACTCTGGTAAAGCATTAGTGACAGCAAACTTTGACATAAGCACAAATATTTCCTGTTTGTGTAGAATATCACTTACATAGTCTTATTTTAGCTTGTGTATATGAATTTTCAGTTTGGTTTTGTCTAGGGAGCTGACAGCTTAAAAAAAAATAAAATCAGGCCCAGCCTAGACTCCATAAACACACTGGAATAATGGTTCCAGTTCACTCCTGGTTCAATCAAAAATAACCCTTCAAACTGACTATAACATGGGTTCAATTTGATCCTTATATGTACCTGTCTACCAGGATTATGACTGTTAATGGCAGCTGTATTAAGAGATAACATTTGCAAAAAACCACTAGATGATCTGAGTGCTCATCGAAAACCAGAGTTAAGTAGAATCAATAGTCCTTTCTCTGAGGTGTGCTCTGTTTTATGTTTTCATCTCCTGAATGAATTGATACTACATCCATTCTCCTCATCTTTTCAGAGACATCCCTTTTATGGTGCAGTGCCCTAAGTACCAAAGTAACAATTCCCCAGATAGGTTGAAAGTTAAGAAAAAAATTATGACCGTGTCTACCGCAGGCTTTTAACTTCATGTCAGAAGTAAAATTAGTACCATTTAAGTCTGTTTATGCTAGAAGTTGTTTACAATACAGTTTGATGGCATGGTGGAAGGCCCTTGAGCCCAGGTAGCCTCCCCCTTTTCCTTCAGCATGTGGCCATGGCCGGGCGTAAAACAAAAGCTATTTTTAAAACCCTATTCACATCCCCTTTGGCTGAACTTCACTGGCTGTCCACACCTTTCTTTTCCAACCCAGTTCAGCCCCAGCTATTGTAAAATAAATATCTTGTTAAAGACAGCTGGAAGATTAGTGCAATAATACGTGAAGCTTAAGTTGCTGTGTTACTCAGGGGACTCCCAGGATGGTTTGAGATGCAGGATCAGCAGAAACTATACAGAAAATATATTGATTTGCTATTTTAAATAAATTGCCTTTTAAACTGATCTTTTGATATGACAGTGTTAAAAAACGATCAGATAATTATTTAGGCAGATCATTACAAAGCTGTGGTTGGTTTGTAGCAAATCTTTTACACTGTGCCCTGTAGAAACCTTTGTGGGTTTATGGCTTTATATTGCTGTTGTAGTTGTCAGAAATACTGGCAGATCACCAGATTCTTTCTTTTCATCACAGTCATTTGTTTCCTAGCTAAGTATGAAGAGAAAGCACAGAGCCTTGGGAGCAGATTATATCCATCCTTTTGAAACACTGACCACATTTTCAGTGCAATACTCATCACAACTGCTTTCAAAAGAGCAGGAAAAAGGCGGAGGTGGAATTGTTGGTAAACCTTTTCAGATGCTAGGGTGTAGGCCAAGCTACAAAACCCTAAACCCAAATGAACAGGTTCTGACTTCACGGGAACAATCATGTGGCACAAAAGCACTTGGGAGGTGACAGACAAGAGGCCCTGTGAGAGCTCAACAACTAATCCCACCTTCCTTTTGCTGCTCCAGGGCACACATGGGACAGGGGCAGACACAGTGCCTCAGCCCCAGCCCCAGGGCCATGAGCAGGCCCTGAGCAATACCTGGTGGCTGCTGGTACTGAAGCACTCCTGTGGCTGGGAGAGCCTCTTGCAAGGGCCCTGCTTTACTCCCCTGCTTTTCTTGTTCTTGTTCGTTCAAAGTGTGCTTGGGATGTATGTGGTGTGTCTATGTATTAGTAGTCCATTGGGATGTCATCATGAAAAATCGGGATTCATTTAAGAGCTTAAGAAAGACAACTGACCTAATTCTGATGCACTGAGAAAGTGATATGGGACAGTGCACAGCAAACTGAAACTGGTTTTTAACTTAGAAGTAGGTGTGAGGAGTTTCCTTACTTGCTGTTCCCAGTCTCTGGCGCATGCGTGAGGCATTCCTCCACAGCTTAAAATGGGGTGATAATTGGTTCTGCTCATGTGTAACCACGACCACATTTAATATCACCCTGCACAGAGCTTGTTCTTACCTCACTGTTTAACAGCTCAGGCAAAGCATTGCCCTCTCCAAGAGCTGCCAGGGTTGCCCATCTCTTGCATCATTAGTGTGCTGTTGAGGTGCATCTCCCCATTGTCCCTGCTGCCTGTGCTTGCTGCTTGCGCATGGGGCAGCCTTGGGCTGCTGCAGCCAGCTTCATTTTTGGGGGAAGCTAAGGGTGTGCTCCAAGGGTCAGCAAGGGTGCACTGTAGAATCGTCGGATCAACCAGCTTGGGAAAAAGCCCAACCGTTACGATAGGTCTGTCAAGCCCACCACTAAACCATGTCATTAAGGGCAAACTGATCTCCTCCTGTGTCTGCCCGATGATGTCCAGCCATAGACATACCTCATATGCCCCCTCATAGTGGACCCACACAATAGAGATGAGGCCTCATGGCCACCCCTCACAGCCCATGGCTGCCCCTGCTCTCACCTCACGATCTCCCCTGAACTCTCTTGGCTGTCTTTCCTGTCCCATCATGATCTACCCTCATCCCTCATGGCTGCCTCTCCTGTCCCCTCAGGACACGACTGCACCACCTCTCCCCTCATAAACTCCCCTCATGGCTGCCCCTGCTCTCCCCTCATGATCTTCCCTCGTGGCTGCCCCTGCTCTCCCCTCGAGAACTTCCCTAATGGCTGCCCCGCTCTCCCCTCATGGCTGCACTTGCTCTCCCCTCATGATCTCCCCTCATGGCCGCCCCTGCTTTCCCCTCACAATCTCCCCTCAGCTTTCATGGATGCCCCTCCTGTCCCCTCATGATCTTGCCTCACATGTCCTGACTGGCCCACGTCTCTTCTGATACAGTGATCTAAATATTGTCCTCTGAAGTTTGTCATCCACTCACCACTGAGAGGATCTGTGCTTTTGTCAGCACATAGAAAAACATCCATGTTTTCATTCTCATGATGATTTGTGTCTGCATAGCCCTCATAGCATGTTAATTCCAGCATCTGGATTTCCAGCCTATGATCACTTCAAACACACGTGTTTCTAGGAGCATGCTGGCCTCTGCTCTGGTAAATGTGGGAAGTGCTTGTATCTGGCATTACTACCGGTTTTCTAAGGTGTGCTTCAAACATGGCTTGGGCTACTAAGGGGGAGATCCTGTCAATACTGAAGTTCATAGATGCAGTCAGAATCTATGGTCTTCATTTTACGCTGTCTATGGGAAGGGTTCCCTTCCACAGTCGCACAGTTCTTCAGTTCACGAGCAGGAATGCAGCTGTTTCTGTGGAATAGCAAGGTGTGACTCAAAGAACTAAATAGGGAATGAGATCAGATATTGCCTAATTAACAAAATACATGTGGCTAAAGTGCTGTTTTGAGAGTATAAAAATTGTCAGTATCTGGGTCATGTGGGAGCACAACAAAGCCGTTCTGAATTTATTGAAAGTTAAAAAAAAAGTAAATTAAAAAAAGTAGTTGAATCCATGCAGTGAAATAAAATTGCTGTACAGGAATCTCATAAAAAGGTTATCTATGCATACAGGGCAGTGCAGCAGAATTGCTTCTGTTTAACACCCTCCTTGCCTCCCAGCCGGCTTATCAAATCCATCCACACACTGTAAGTGTTCTCTGTATTCCCCAAAACTTATTTTTAAGCCCTCAAAGATAAAATGAAAGCTTCCACGGGGAGCGTCTTCTCATATCCTGTAATACTTTCTTATACACTCCTAGCTGTTCTCTGTTGCTGGAAGAGGGCTTATGGAACTGGATTTGACCTGCAAGCCTCATACATTTAATTACCATTTTATTTGGCCAGATGTTTAGGCTAATTGCAAACCTGAAATACGAGCACTAGAACATAATAGACTGCTTAATAGGCAGACTTCTTGCAGACCAAAGCTCTGCATTTATGAGGTCCTCCATATGTCTGAATACCACAATCCTAACTCCACCTCTCGCTAAGCCCTTCCTCTGGTCTTGTAGACCAAAGACATGCACAAAGTCAGAAAGTGAAATGCTAAATGCTACATCCCCTCCTCCCTGTATAACTGGACTTGTAATTCAGAGGTTGTCCTTGTGTATTCATTACAAAAAGTTATCTGATCTTCTAACATTTTTTTAATTTTCACAGATTCCTCAGATTTACAGTAATCCCCGACAGAAATCACTAAACCACATGGTAGTTAATGTAGTTTTAAAACAAGTCGGATGATGGCTGGCTTACTCATCCTTTAAGGAGCAAATACGCATCTATAGGGACATTGAAGCTGGCAGCTGAAGGAGATACAGTCTTACTGAGAGAAAAATAGGGAGCACAGTCAAATCCAGGGATGCATCTGAATCTGTTTTCCTGGGTGGTTCCTATTCCCTCGGATACACTGTGAGCTGTATGGAAAGTTGGTTCTCCCACTTCATCTCTCTAAGCAAACACTTCAGCATTCAGGGCTTTCAAAAGGCTGACTTCAGAGAGCTAAACTCATTGAAGCATTTGTAGGTAAAAGTTTCAAAAGGCTGAGCAAATTCACTGAATAGCATTTGAGTTTACACCAAAACAAAACATCAAAGTGAACTAAAGCGCTTTCTTCCACACACCTCACAAGGCTGTGTGACTTTCTGGCTCTCTCCAGTTTATGTGTTCTCACACTATACAGAGTTGAAAGAGTCCTAGAGAAGAAATCAGATCATCATATCTAAAGAGAGAAGGACTGTAGCCATTCCTAGACCTTTGACAGCCCCATGGTGATGGTTTATCATTAGCTCCCCGCTAGCCTACCCTTACAGAGTCTCTGTATGTTTAAGCATGTGCAGTGAGGATCTGCTGGGCTTTGAACCTGCATGACTCAATCTGCAGAAAGGACCAGCAGGCACAGGTATGTTTTTGTGCGTGCTGTGTAATTGAAAGCCCTGACAAGATGTTCTGCTGTTAATGGTATCTTTAGAGTGAGGGTTGGAAGGATGAGGGGCTGGGTCACCTTGATGGAGCCAGCCAAAGCCAACAGGGCTCTCTGAATTGGGTCAGACACTATGCAGTGGAAGCATCGGTGAGACCCAAAGGTGGCATCCACACACAGAAAAGCCTGTGTTTCTGACTAATATAGAAATATATCCCAGGGGTAGAAAGCTCAGCTCTAAATCACAGTTTGAATGCCTTCAGGATTAGGGAGCTTTTAGAGCCCTGTAAATTGGTTCAGGTTTCTCAGTGTTTTGCAGGAGCGATTATTTTGTGAAGTGACTAGCTGATAACAAAAAAAAATAAAGCTGACGGGCTCCTTCAATGCCTCATACATCATGTGTGTTTGAACAAGTTGGTATAGGATAAGGCAGGTCCAGGCCAATTGTATTTATTGGAGCATTCATTAACGTGATCACTTATAATGACATAGACCCTAATATGTTCTTAGTTCTATTTGCTTCTACAGGACTGTGTGGCTGAGCCTACATTTTTCTCATTTTTGTCTTTCAAGTACCTTTTACAAGCAGAATGAGAGGTGAAAATGCAACACTGTGTTAAAGAACTAATAGAAAAAGGCATCCGTTGTTTAGCTGCATTACAGTAGGTTGATTTTATGCCCAAAGTACTATCACACCCTTAGTTGTAGAAAAAGCTATAATGTATCTGGGAAGTTGGACCAATAAAACCAGTCCATGGAGTGAGAGCTAGAGTTTGGCTGTGTACAAGCCCAAAGCTGCGCGGTGTGGTGAAAGTAACATAGACGTGTTACTTTTGGGTCTGTGTTACTTTCATAGTGAAATGTCTGTAGGAGACATTTGTCTCTTTGCAAAGCCAGCACCTTGAGCAGGGGAGGCTGGCAATGAGACAGCTCACTACTGCCTGTGGCTGTGTCCTGTCATGAGTGATGGTTCCTGAGGAGATCATGGGTCTCTTTTTGTGTGCTGGTGTTGTACCGGGAAGAGATTCAAGCAGCCTCTGCCCTCACTTCTGTGGGAAGGAAACTGGGTCTTAAGGGTTGGAGGAGAGCTGTGACAGTTTGAGATCGTAGAATCATAGAATAGTTTGGGCTGGAAGGGACCTTATGATCATCCAGTTCCAACCCCCTGCCATGGGCAGGGACACCTCCCACTAAACCAGGTTGCTCAAAGCCCCGTCCATCCTGGTCTTGAACACTGTCAGGGATGGGGCATCCATAACTTACCTGGGCAACCTGTTCCAGTGCCTCACCACCCTCATAGTGAAGGATTTCTCCCTAAGGGGTTCCTCCCTTTGGAAAGCAGGATGATGGCATGTCTATTAACAAAGACAACCTGTGTCAATGAAGCCTTGTCCTACCCTAGTTTTTCACCAGCTTTCCTCTGCCTCCCATGACCTACTGAATGCTTTCGCACAGCATAGCCAGGAGGGACTCAGAGGGTAAATGAAGGCCTTGGATACATGCTCTCCAGCTGCCTTTGTTGAGATACCCACCCATTGATGCATCTGTAAGCCTCTTGAAGTCTTGAAAATATGTAAAATCAAATGTGACCTCTTTCATCATGCTTATTCAAAGAGGTAGGTTTTAAAGTCAGGGGTTAAAACAATGCAGCAGGGTTTCTTGTGTCATGTGAGGATCCTGCTGTGTTGGCTGGGCTCTCCTTGCAGAGTCCTCTCCCTTCAGAGGGCACCAAGGCTCAGGACAGCATGAAAACACTGGCGGCCATTCATCACAGCTGTAGCCACATGATAGCATCTGCTCATGTTTTGCGTGCTACAGCAGATCTTGAATGGATTTCCTTGAGGAAAAGGAAGAAAAGCAACACCACAATTTTCTCTTTAGGCTAAAGCTCTCGAGGGAGCACCACATTTTATGTGGCAATGAAAGGACATTCTCCCACCATGCCCTTGGTCATGCGCCTCCATGTGACGGGGTGACAGCACGGGATTCTTCTCACCAGCTCTGTCCTCAAGGCACCAGATAGGACTTGCCAAGGATCAGAGGCATTCCCCCAGCCATGCTAAGTACTCTGGGTAACAGCCCAGCTCTGCTAATGCCTCATGTCAGGCGGTCAGCCATCTCCTAGGAATGCAATTACACTCAGAACAATATGGCACAGGCTAGATAAGGAGGCTTTTTCCTAAGTGCTTGGAATTTTATAGTCTGAAAGCTGGTATACCTAGATTCCTTCAATGTAATGTCTGAATTAATTTAAAATGGAAGAAAAAAATAAATCACATCTACATTAATAAAATATTTCTTTTCCAAAGACAAAAACTTTTAAGCAAGCATCTTTAAATGCAATAGAGGTCTTTCTCTTTGATTGCCGGGGTCTGATGCTATTGAGCTCCATGACTTCGGTGGTAATGAGGCTGATGTAAAATAACTGGAGACCCGTGAAAAGCACAAGTGGGTGAGCTGAAGACTCACAGGCAGCCACAAGGGTCTGAGACTTGTTCCTCTCTTCTAGGCACATTTATCCTCCCACAGGGAGCAGGGTGGTGGGACATGCAGGTGCCTATGTCGCTGCTGCTGCTGTCCCAGTGGAAAGCAGTGACCAAGTGGCAATATGTGATACACTTATTTTTGTTTTCTTTCCTGCTAGAGGTGCTGCTGTGAGTTCAGTTCCTTCTCCCAAGTTACAAGCGATAGGACACAAGGTAATGGCCTCAATCTGCACCAGGGGAGGTTTGGATTGGATGTTAGGACAAACATTTTCACCGAAAAGGTGCTCAGACATTGGAACAGGCTGCCCAGGGAAGTGATGGAATCACCATTCCTGGAAGTGTTCAAAAACCATGTAGATGAGGCCCTTAGTGACACGGTTTAATGGTGGTCTTGGCGTTCCTGGGGTAATGGTTGGACTTGATGATCTTAAAGGTCTTTTCCAACCAAGTTAATTCTGTAATTGTATGATACTGGATCAGATTTGGATTAAGAAATGGACCAGGGTTTTGGTGGTTTTTCTAAAAGTGAATTTTAGGTAAGGTTTGGCGAGGAAAGCTGTGGGACATATTCTCAGCTTAGAGCTGTGTGCAGACTAGTCCCTTTCACCTCACCTGAGCACTGATAATTTCTGCTTGTTTCTCTGACACTGCAGAAACAAAGAACAGGCAGAAATGTGCTAGTTTGTATTGATAGGAATGGGAGGCTTTGCTGAGAACGGGTCTTCAATGATGTGGGCAGTAAATCTTCTATTGCCTTCCCCAGTCTCAGGAGGGCTGGTAGAGCTTCTGCAATGAAGAAAAATGCTGGCTTTTCCCATACCAACACCTTCAATTTCCAAACTGAAAACTGAAGTTCCGAACCTGGAGAAATACACTGGAATCTGTCAATCTTTTGCAGACTCTGGCACAGAGTCCAGAGCATCTTTATTTTATTTTTTTTCCTTTATTGACATATTTTTGAACCTCTCTACCCAGATCTAGGATGGTCTGCTAAAAAAGCTGATGTTTCTTATCTGTGACAAGATTTCTGTAGACGTTACTCCAGTCTTCAGCAATGTCTCTGTACTGAGCAGGCCCGGGTAGGAATCCCGTTCTAAGAGTTGGCTATTAGAAAGGTTTGATAATTTTTTAATTGCTTTGATCCGTAGTCTTTGATCAAATCATGAGACCTGGACCTTTAATGTGGGTAAGAAAAAAACCACAAGGGGTGTCTGTGTGGGCTGACTGCACCACAGGCTCTGTGCCTGTGTCATTCTCCATAGAGGAAGGTGATCGGGTGGAGTGATCAGACACGGTAATTTGGTTGCACAGGAATTTCTATTATCCCCAAAGAAGCCTCTGGGAACGAAGCCGACAAACAACTGTTGTCCAGGACTTAGAAGACGGCAGCACCATGCTGTGGACATTCCCCATCAGGTTTCTGTTACTCTCAAGAGTCTGTGATTCTGTGCACACTAAGTGCGGGTGCTCTCTGCAGGTCTATTGACAGCTCTTTCAGTCCAGTGGGCAGGACGCTGTAGCTGGAAGGATTGCAGAAAGTCTCAAAAACCCTTCTGAGGTTTTGGCCTTTCTGTCTTTCCCTTGAAGAAAACAATCAGTTTTTTAGGAACTGTAACACAGCATGTAGGGACGTGATGCTTCCTTGACAGTGCAGATTTTCAGAAGCCTAGAGGGATAGATTTCCATTTTGGAAGTGCAAGATGGCAGTGCTTCACACCTAAACCCATTCTCGTTTGTGGTGCATTTCTTACTGTGCTGAATTACTCCAGTGAAGGACAAGCATGCCAGTTTTGTCCCGTAGTTAATGAAAAGGACTTGGAAAGGGACGAGCAGAGTATTTTCTTCAGCTTATTATTGAGATATATATTGAATGATTTACACAGTGAAGCCAAGGCTGCTCCTGTATAAGTAGAAGATGTCAGACCTTGAAGCGAGAAAAGAGGATATAGCTGCTTTCCTGTGGTTAGGTTTTGTATTCTTTCGGTTTTGTGACTATATTTGAAAGGAAATAGAAAAAAGCCTGTCATCTCTAAGGAAGCAAAGATCTTCCTTCCTGTTGAGAAGGGAGTCAGCAGGGATGATAAATTCCTTGCCAAGTGAGTCATTTCTTCACTGAAGAGACTTCAAAGCTTTAAAAATTACTTTTTATACCATGGAGATTAGATATGAAATTGCATGGGCTCTTAATGGATGAAGCTGATCTGTCCCTTGATGGGTATCAATACATAGAAAGATGGCAGGGAATTAAGCGATTTTGAGTGAGATGCTGCAATATTACATCTTCCCAGAACAGAGCTAACAAATACCTGTTTATCGTATTGCAGGCTGACAGAAGTGAGAAGCAAGTGTTTAGGACTGCTCAATGCAGCAATCAGATATTTTATGGGCTAAGTAAATATTTATAGGATAAATAAAGGAAATCTAAACTACAATTTTGTTTGACAGTCACACATTTTCTTGAAATGTGCCTGGAAATGACATGACTGAAAATAGCGTTTAAGAGGCAGGTAAAGTGAAAGTTGTTATACAGTGCTGCCTATTAAAGCTGTAGTCCCTTGTGGTTGCCTTCTTAGCTGTCATGTTCTTTGTTATGAAGACCGCTGCCGTTTCTGGTCTTGTGGGAGCTGAGCAAACGTATTTGTCCTACTGCTTTCAACTTGTACAGTTACAAGGAATTAACTGTACATTACATGGAATTAATTGTGCATTAATGCTGGGCAAATGTCAGAGCATGAACTGAGACAACGGGCATGGAAGGGCATTACTTTCTCTTTTTGAGTACTTAATGACACAGTAAGGTGCTCATCATCAGCAGATCAGTTTCTCTAGCACCTGAGTCTTCCCAAATGTTGTATGTCAATCCTAACTTAATGCTCTAGGTCCTTAAACATCTAAAAATGAGATGATGTGACAGAGGACTTCTTGATCTGAGTGGCAATTCCTTTTGAAGGGCTTTGACAATCTTCCAGGCTTAGCTTAGGTGAATGGTCAGCATGTTACATTACATTGTCACAAAGCAAAACCCCCATGTTTCATGTTTAATTTCCCACTGAGTACCACGGGTACCAGTTAGTAGAATAAAACCCAGTTAAAATCCACCCAACATAAAGCTAAGCACCCCCCCACCCCGTCATTTGAGGCACCAGTGCCACAAGCCTCAAGCAGAAAGAGCTCTGAGACGGCTCCCACGGGAGCTCCTGCCAGAGGGGATGACTGTGACTCCGCTGCACCAGCTGGAATACCCTGAAGTGCTTCAAAAACCTCCGTCTGCTCAAGCAAGGGTGAACTTAAACCTTCCTAGCTTAAAGAAAAATTAATTTATTTTGATCAGAACTACAGTCCAATCCTTTTTAGGTGGAGAAACCTCCTTTTGAGGAAACTTTTTAAAGGAACCTTTTCAAAAGTACTTTGACTTAGTTCAACTCAATTGGTTCCTTACCAAGCTGTAAATATTTCCAATAAATACATCACTGGTGGTGGGAGAATAAAACTGAACAATAAGCATGCGATGTGAGCAGCCATACAGGTTACCTGGTTGAAGGGAAGAAGTACTGAACAGAAGTTATCTGCTGAAATACTGAGAGAGAAATTGCCTGCCAGCCTGGGTGCTGTAAGCCTGGGACCCAGAAGCATCCTTGAGAAGCACAGCAAGCATCTTTGAAGTGCAGCTGCATACCTAGAAACCAGAGACATCCTGAGACACCCTCGATGAGCACAAAACCAAGGAGGCTAGAAAAAGGGAAAACATCCTGAGAAAGCAAGAGTTGGTAACTGCCATTGGCAATTCTAACTGCAAGAACAGGAAAAATACTGAAAAATAAACACTGGTCTGAGAAAATAGAAATCATCATCTGCTGGCTGTCCCAGGTGAAACCCAGAAGTTAAAAGCATCTACTGGCTGCTCAAAATGATGGCTTTCCTGTTATGTCTCTATGACTCTGCCTGTTGTTCCCTTGTTCCCTCATGGAGCTCACATCTAGGGCCTATCTGCTTTGTCCTCCCATCTCTGGGATGGTTGGCGCCCTTCGGAGATCTGAGGAATGTGCTCGGTGCATCTAAGTGCATGAGAGAACCCATTGTATCTGCTACTACATTATTAGTTTGTTTCACTAGTAGGAACTTTGTTGTAACCTGTAATATATATATATATATATACGTGCATACACACACACACACTTCATTGCTATTTTTGGGTGCTGCTGCTATAATCTACTGTTGCTATAATTAACTGCTCCTATATTATAGATTGTTGCTCTACCATCACTTGCAGATTCTACTTTATAATAGCTTGATATACATATATATGCAGTTGCTTTCTTGATCACAGGTATACTTGCTAATGGTGGTATTTGTGTGGTGTTTGTGGTCATCTGTAATAAAGAAAATTTAGACGATAAAGCCTCAATGCCCTTGTGTATTACAAAACTTTATGAACCCATGGCCATAATCTTGCCTGTGCGCCAGGCAACCCTGGAAATCATGATACCACGTTACAACTTAAAGTCACCCAACCCCAGCTCTTAAGCACAGGATGCAAAATAGCCAGAAAAGAATAAGGAACAACACGCAGAGAATTCTCTAATATCAAAATATAGCAATTTATTCAAGACACTGAATATGATCTGTTGATTCTCTCCTTAAAACAAATGAGCTACAATACACAACGTGAATTTGAAGAAAGTGTGGGTGGGGAGAAACAAAATAAGGATGGATGTTGTTTCAACAGAACCTGGGAAATGCTGAAATGAGAACCAAGTCTGGCTGCAAGTCTGACACAGACAATAAAAACTGCAGAAGCCAGAATTCAGAATTTCAGTGAGTGGCTGAAAGAACATTTCTGCAACTGACAAAGAACCACATCTTTTAAAAAGGCAAAAAGAGGAAAAAAAAGAAGGAAAAATTAAAAAGGGGGAAAGAAAAAGAAACCCCAAAACAAAGCAGACCCTTACATTTGACAAAGTGCACTTCACTTGGCTCTAAAATTAGCTATTTTTTTCTTTTTTTTTTTTTTTTTAAACAAATTAAAAGGAAATTTCTAAGATGTAGCATGGGGTTAATGTGTGTATAACCCTGTAAGTCAGGCCCTTTAGTGCCCCATAAGGGACCCAGTGTTTTCTACATAAAAGATTCAGTATCCTTCTAACCCACAGAAGTCGTGTGGTTTTTCAGAACCATTTTTTCACTTCCAGGCCAGTTCCAGGCAGCCAGCAACGACAAACACCCAGAAAGTCCTTGGATGGCTTCAGAATCCTGTTTGGTCACTTCGGTTTCTCAATTTCTCTTCTGTTACGAAGAACTAGAAAAAAATAATCAAAAATATTGCATGAAAAAGACAATGTCCACCAGCCTGGTGCTTCCTGCTGTTCGGTCATGGGGAAGCCAGGGGATGCTCAGTGGAGGAAAGTGAGAACACCCACAAGGGCAGTTCTGCGGGCATAGGCTTAGATATCCACATCGAAGTACAGCCTGGAAAAGCTTCTCTCCCACTGCCCACCTCCTAAAGAAACCAGCTCCTTAGGCTAGGATTAACTTTTGCAGCTACATCTTCAGCATTCCTTAACAGATGCCCTCACTTCAGCTGGAAACTCTCTACTACAGCATCTCTAAGGATTATGTCTTTAGGGTCTTGGGGAGGGGAAGAAAGGCGAACTTCCCCAGCTTCTCACATACGCTGCTTTCAAATCTGATGGTCTGTACAGAAAACTCTCTGGACCAGCAGCCTCTTACACGTGGGCTTTGCAAACCAACTGATTCTGAAATTCTTGTTTCTCTTGGCTTCTTACCTCCATGTAGGCAGGCAGAGGAAAAGAAACATGGAAAAATTAAAAAGAAACGGGCATCATAGACACTGACAAGTTATTTGCAGTAGCTATCCCAGGAACAACCATGAGACATGGTCCCTGTAGCCAGCCAGCAGTATGGTGTCATTGAACTCAAACTCAGCAACCTCATCTCTTCAAATCCTGAGGTCTGGCCTATTCAGTGGTTGCTCAAGGGACAGAGGCAAGGCGAGGGCCCATCCGCACTGGCCCCCGCTGCCTGCAGCCTGGGAGCTTCTGTGTGTTACTCTCAGAAATGCCACCAAAAGCAGCGTAGGAAGTTAACCGTGTACACACAATGACTGTAACCAAACCATTGACCCAACCATGCTTTATAAAACCACATTAAACCTTTGTATTCAAATTCAAGTATTTCTTTGAACAAGGAGTCTTTTTTCTGAGTAGTGACTTTAAAACAGTAGGTACACATGGTTATAACCCAGTACAAAACTGCCACGTGGTTATCTACAGCTCATGTTCTTGGAGCAGAAAATTAAAACCAATACATAAATGCATTTAACATCAAAAAACAATCCTTGATGCCTTTCAGGGTCCAGTTCTTTGATATAAATTACAAACAAGCCTGTCATTAATAACCAAAATCCCATGTAACTGTTTTCACCTCAGGATTGAGTAACCTTTCTAACAGTTATTTCTTTTCATTCTTGTCTCCTTTCCAAATGTATCTCTAAGAAATGCAGCTGAAGCTGGCAGTGGCTAGTTCTACTGGAAGGACCAAGATACTGTATAGATACAAGCATAAAGAAAGGAAAACACAGGAGAAGAAATGCCATACAGATTCCATGATGCCACGATGATGCCATGGTTCTTGGCAGGTCTTATGCCACCAGTTCAGCCCTAGGGCTCTGGTTTTACGTTTGTTGTTCAGATCCCATCACCACTTCAACAGCTGTGGTCAGATCAAAGGGAAGATCCTGTGTTAGGGAAATAGTGACTTCAGGCAGGAAGGTACTACATGATGTTAAGGCTGTTCTCTGCTTGCTTGTTTTTCTCTCTCCTACAAATCCTGGCCTAGTCTCGGGGCTAGAGAACACTCCTGCTTCACTTGGCCAGTTTTGAGGATTTGCCTAAGTAATGGCTGCCATCCCCCCAAGTTGCTTTATAGCTTACAGCATTTTCTGTACACTCTGCCTGTGCATCCTTCTTGGCATCCAGTGTTTGCTCTTAGAGTAATGCAGTGTTCAGCAGGCACCGCTGCCATGTCTAGCTTGCAGTACGGAAATCTTGTCTGAAGTGAATAGGTTGGTGCTTCGGAAATCTTTCTTGCCATTCCGCTCATTTCACCCACTGCAACTCTAAGTGGTATATATGTTGAGATAGAATTCAGATATCCTTTATCATGTCCCCACCTAATGGAGAGTCCTATGTTGTCTTCTGAGCACCACACTGAGGACACCCTCAAGGCTGAACCTGTCTGGGCAGACACTGAAAAGTGAGAAAAGTGCAGATCCAGAGCTTCCTTGTAGCACAGAGTACACGTACAGCTGAGGGTGAAGGCAGCACCACATACTGCCAGATGCAGTGCACGAGCCTGCTTCTAGGTGTGTGCTGACCATGGATGGACAGGAGCTTGGCAAGAGTCCATTTTTCAGCTGTGACAGATGCAGTGAATGTATCTTGGTTCAACTGGTCTCTTGAAGTCAGTGGTAAAATCCCATTGACTCACTGGAATAGAAACAGCTGAGTAGGATGAGTAGTGGAGGACAGCATTGCTCGCCATAGGCAGCCAATCCCATGTTCTGTATGAAATTTGAACTATCTCTAACAGAAAGAAGATACACAAACATTTTCCCCTGGTTACTGAGGATAAATGAAAGCATGGACTCAAGAAAATGAATGCTGTCTCAAACTTATGTATCCCTTTTAATAAGTGTACATCATCAAACAGTCACAAAAATGAAAAGAGACTGTATATAAATGGCTGGCTGCTGGAAGAGGACTCTTAGTAAATGACTGGCATTTATTGTATCAAATGGCATTTTTTCTTAGAGCACTTTCTGAGAGACAAGAGAAAAAGGATACTGCACCTTTCATGTTCCTTGGACTGTGTCATTCTTTTTGCTTGAATTACACAACTGGTCTACATTTGGTGGCCATTTTAGGCTTTTAAAACTGTTTAACATAAAAAATATTTTTTTTCCAAAAATACACTGGGTTCTTTCTGTTAAAAGTCATCTTTCTCCTGTAAAAATCTTCCCCAGCACTGCATTCTTATATAAAGCACTTATTACACAATTTGCTGAAAGTGCCCTTGAGACGCTAAGATCTGAAGCATGGAGGATTTTTTTTTTCCTTTTAAATGGAGAGAAAGAGAGGGAAAGGAAGAGAGAAGAGAGGAGAAGCAGTCTGTCAAAAATTTTCATCGCCATGTCCACCTGGCTGCATCTACTATGGGCATACAGGGAAAAAAAGAACAAAAAAACCAACAAAAGGGTAAGAAGAAAGAGGAGAAAAAAAGGAAGGAGAAGCTGGGATTGGAAGGGAGAAATAAAAGGAAAACAAAAGGTTCATCCTAAGCCTGGGATCCTCCAGGCTGTTATATTCCAGCTGATAGAAAAAACCACTGAACAAAAAAAGTAGTCTAGAAAATAGAAAGTGTTGTGATTACAAAGTTGAGCATTTCATCAGTACAAACTGGTCTTTGAACGTCCTTTGGGAGAGCAACTGTAGTGTCCAAATTGGAAGGAAAAAATACAACACCGCATGGAGGAGGATTTTTTTTCCCTTTTGGTTTATCACAGCATTTTTCTTTTTTTTTTTTTTTTTTTTTTTCCTTTTCTTTTATTAATTTTTTTTGGCACAGCTTTTCTTTTTTTTTTTTTTTTTTTTTTTTTTTTTCCCCAGCCATCAGGGCGAGTTCTCAGATGCAAACCAAACAGTGCAATGCCTAGCTGGTGGCTTCATGCTTCCAAGGCTCAATGTTCCGGGTGAAAACTATTCCCTCCCCCTCTGAAGTGACTGCGTTTTTACTCCTCTATGAAGGTTACGGACAAAATACTAGACACCTGTGGCCAGGGAGAGTTGGTTTCACGGTACACTCTAACTTTGTTCAAGTTCGTACAGTTCTGGAGCTGTTAAGAATAGTTTTGAAGAGTGCTTCTCCCCACACATTCACTGCTGGTCCATTTGAAATTTCTTCTAAAACATTTCAGTTTTACTTCCGCAGATCTAGAACACAAACCTGGAGAGAAAAGACTCAGCATTAAGAACCATTTCTGAAGGTGATATGGAAGTCCCATTCATTTATGGCCCTGTACAGACTTGATCAGTATGTTACACTCACCAGCCTCAAATCAGCCTGTATGGGGTACCTGTTTGCATGCACACAAGTAAGGGAACAAACCAATATGGGAGAAAACCCAAGTGAAAACCACACATTTGAATTTAGCTGGGCTTTCATTGGATTACAAGCAAACATTTTGGTGGCATATTCCAGATAAGACTATGGGCTCTTTTTGGTTGCCAAAATACAGCATCCACTTCCATTTCTGAAATATATCCAAAGTAGATGCAGGCCTGGCAGGCATGACACAGGACTGAGAGTGGACATCCGACTGTTTGGAGTGGCTGTTGGAAGCCAGGCAAGACACCATCTCGGATGACACCACTAAGCTCAAGCAGCTGAACCATGTCATAGGTGCACCCTTTGTTAAAACCAGCTGAAAAGTACTGCTTTAAATAGTTATGCCAGCCAGCCATGTAGAAGAGTTATTTTAAAAGGCTGTAGAGTATATGTAACACCTGTGCATTGCCCAAAGAAGCTGTGGCTGCCCCATCCCTGGCAGTGTTCAAGGCAAGGTTGGATGCGACTTGGAGCAACCTGCTCTAGTGGAAGGTATCTCTGCAGGGGGACTGGAACTAGATGATATTTAAGGTCCCTTCCAACCCAAACCATTTTATGAGTCTATGATCCACAAGCTACAATTGAAATTTTTTAAAAGTAACATTAACAAGAAAAATAGTAATGAATAATCGGTATCTTTCTCTATGGCAATACTTTTCTTTTACCATGCAATGAAATCTTTAGGCATCATGCTGAAAAAGTCCTCCTTTTGGTACTATTCAAGAGTAAACTTCCGTGGGATAAAACTCTGAAAGCCCCAGGATAACTGTTTATTAGAGAGTGGACTGCTGTGATTTCAGCTTCATTAAAAATTGACAGATGAGATAAATAATAATAGAAACAACACTACTGATGTTCTTATCAAATATATATTTAAAAGTCATTCCCCTATTCAGCAACATTTACCTATTCCGCAAACATTCTTCATTTCCAACAAGAACACCACCTGCTAGTATGCCAAACCTTTCAGAACAGGGCATTTTTAGTACACCACAGAGAGCCACTCATTTATGTCTTGAGCTGCCTACACCTTCAGCTCTGTCCACAGGACTTAATACGGCATGTATGTTTTTTGTTGATGTTTTCTAGAAGAGTGATCTCCATCCAGCATCTACAATGTGTAAAGCTCCTTACCGATCCGTCTGATGCGCTTGCTCCCACTTTGTCTCCTCTAGCATTCCAGCAGACTTCAAAGATGCCCCCGGTGCCTCGGTAGCTATGTACTAGAGTTCCACTCTACAAAGCAAAACAGTATGCAAACATTTGATATTGAAGTTCACCTCTTTTTCTCTGTTGTGTGGCACTACATTAAAAGAAGAGAGTGGTGGAAGAGGAAGCTATCACATCACCCAGTTATGGTCATCTCCCTAAGATGCCTAAGTTAGGAAACTGGTTGCCGATAAGGAGAAGAAACAGGCTCCTCCAGAAAGCAATTTACAGTAGGATTCTCAGATGTCTGGTTTTTGTCAATTCTGTAACAGTAAAGACCTGGGGAGTTAGGCTGTGATCTTTTCTAAAGTTTATTGTTAATTCTGGCTGTGAAGCATCAGTATAGAGAATTTAATCTGTGGAATTATGATGTTCCACATTTCCCCAGAATATCCCCAGTCCCCAGCATGTACACTCTTTGCATCTATCACCTTCTCATCACAAAGTATAAGCCAGGTGCATCAGACTCACAACTGAACTCAGCTTGAGCTTGTTACTGAATAGAAGTATCCCTTATGTCTAAGAACCTATCCATGTCTTTGCTTCACAAAGCTGATGGCACACCACAATGCACCTATTTTACTGTATGCCAGGTGTTTTAGTATACAAAGAAGCCTGAGCAGAAATGTTCTGGGCAGTCACCCCACTCCACCTGAGTGACTCAACTGTTATTGCTGGGATTTGTATCAGCCAATATGATCAGGTTCACCTTGGCTGGCAGGCCATGTGCTACAAAGGCACACATATTTTCCATTTAAGCTTTTGCTATTAATGTGTCATTTGAACCAGATGTGCTTCACATGAAGCAAAACAATACCTGAGTATTCCATATATGGACACATTTGTCAAAGGACCCACTGGCTAGGTATTTTCCATCAGGACTAAAAGCTACACTGTAGACCGGCTCTTGATGTTTTGTTAATGTATGGATGCAGACTCCTCGGTCAACGTCCCACAGCCGAACAGTGGAATCAAACGAAGCACTGCAAGAAGCATTCAAACACAAACATGTCTTAATTTGGATGTTTATCAGTTTGTAGTTTGATACTGTAAACTTCAAGTACACAGTTGTTTGTTTTGTTTTTGGTTTTTTTTTTCCTCGGCTAAGCAATAAATAACATTTCAAACAGAAAAGCCAATAGGTACTACAGCCTTTACGGTTTTTATGACAAGAACTGTATCTACAGAACTGAATTCTTGTATGAGGACCCTTTGAGTCTACATAGGTGTGCTGTATATAGGATCAGATCACTAGCCCTTAGAGGTCCAAACTCCCTCTTTTTGATATTCTACCTGCTGTTATTCAGGAAGATCAAATATATATTGTCATTAATAGGATAAATGGTTCCAGAGAGATCTTATTCCTAATGGATTTGCATTACTTAATGAATTAGCATTCCGCAATTCCCTAGCACTGTGGCTCTTTTCACTTTGTTTCAGTGCTGGTTTTTGCTACACCCCATCTAAATTCCAAATTGGGCTTAGAGAAAGGCAAAGGAAATAATTGGTATTAAAAATTATAATAAAAAAACAACTCTAAGAAAGTGAAGTTCTTCCTTGTCTACTCCCAGTCTAAGGAGTAAAACTCCTCCCCAGACTGCACACACCATGAACTAATTTGATAATCTCATGGTACTGCCATCATTTGACATTCTACAAGTAAATGTACTTCCTAAACTCAATGTATTTTGAACACATTTTTCAAGTGGAATTTTAAAGATTATTCCAGCTTTTCTCTGTTAGTTAACAAAGCTATAAGAGTTGTCAAGTCTCTGCCCAGGTGAGTTGCATGACCCTAGTTAGAACACATTCTGACTGGCTGACTGGGCTGCCATCTGCCTCAGTAAGTACTTTCATTCATAAAAACCGGATGCCAGATGTGAAGGTGAAATGTCAAATTTAGAATCTTCCTATCAAGGCAGATGAAAGGTTAAGTATCATATGACTTGATGTTCCTTCTTTTTCTTATTCCTTTTTCAAGCATGATTCCTTTCCCTTTGTATCTACCCATCTGATTTATGGGTGGATACAGGTACTTTACAGGTACTTTTTACTGGAATTGTCCAGAGGAAGGTTGATGGCAATGTGACAGTAGGTTTATATGTCAGAAAGATGATCTTTCTTCCTGGCAGCAACAGAAAGAGGTGTATTTTTTACCTTGCTAACATGATGTTGGAGTTTGGGTTGCTGGTGCCTGGTCCTGTAGGACTCCATTTGATAGTATAAATCTCTTTGCTGTGAGCCTGAAGATCATGTACACAAGTATCTTGCTTCATACTCCAAATCTAAGTCAGAATAATTACGAAAGGGAAAAATGGCAGCATTACTAACATGATCTCAGCTGAATTATTTTATTTCTATGTTATTCTTACCATTTGTTCAAGACCTTGACCCACATGCATAATTTATTAATGCAACAGTTTGGCACACACATTAGACTAAGCCCATTAGGGGAATGAGCTAAACATTTAATAATATTTATTCAATAGATAAGAAGAACTACATACTTGCCGTACAGCCTACAGCCAGTAACTCTAGTTTCAACAGAGAAGCTTAAATTACTCTATTTAGAAAAGCTGAACTTCATTCCATGTTGCAACAGCAGTCATTTTAAAGAAGGAAAAGAAAGTTTCAATAACTGCTTAGAACCTAGTAATTTTCCTCTTATGCCAGTAAAATTTTCCTTTTCCTCCTGAACTGCATTTGTTTTCAACAGCATAGATGACGCAAGACGATCAGCTATTTATGCAGTGTTACATGGCCAATTCAAATTTTTGGTGGGCTCTGAATATACATGTGGTGTTCCATTGCTTAGTCCAAGGCTATTTAAAAAAACTAAAATCAAATGGCTCCAACAAAATTGTTTTCAGAAAAAAAGACTCTGAAGAGAAAGAAAATTCTTTAATTTTCTTGTCAAGGTATAACCAATATAGAATAGGGATTATGCCTCTGTTGACAGGCAAGCAGGTGTACCTACGTATATATTTAAACTAGGACTCTTCTGTGACAGTGACATCAATCATGTAACACTTATTTGGATATGATGTCTCAGTTTTCCCACTGGCTGCTTCTCTGCAATCTTTTAGACTGGCTTTAAGAACTACGGGACAGAATGAACTATTGTTCATGCAGAGCTTTAAGTGATACAGTACTATCATTCTGAAGAAGATTAAAAAATAGATATAATTTTTCTCTTTACTTTTTGAACAGCAGGAATGGAAATGATATTACCTTTAATGTCATATCATCGGAGCAAGATGCTAGTAGCATGCCAGATGGGTCCCATTTGATTGCATTAACCTCGTTCTGAAATAAAGAGTGTTTTTATTAATACGCAAATATTCCAGGTACCTGCAATGTACTGGGCACCCAGCAGAGGGCACTCAAGGTTTGGGCATGCAACAAGTTCAACCACAAATTACAGCCCCGGCTGCTTTATGAGTCAAGAAAAGCAGCGCTGTTTCCCTAACAGCCTATTTAAGCGTCATTTAGAAATGGTAACCATTTTGTGTTTGTGAACAATACACACAATCAGTCTTTCGATATGTGTTCTAGCACAAAGTCTCTCATACCCATTCTTCATATGCTAAGATTTAAATAAACCTTCAAACCACACAGATTGAAGATACAACATTAAATTATTTTTTCTTTGGTTAACATTCCATAGAGCTCGGAGATACAAATTTTAGATAGAAAATACTGGTGGGATGTAAAGTTTTGTGGAGTTTATAATTCTTACTATTGCAGCTCTACAACAGTGCTGGTCTCTCTAAAGAGAGGTGTATGTGCAAATGAAATCTGGGATGGAATATTGAATAGTTTATGATGCTTTCTGTATCATCTTTCTAGCACTTTGTAATTAACTAAGCCTAGTTGACTAGTCAGTAAGTTTTCTGTGCTTTTTTTGACAGTCATATATATGTAGATAAAAAGCATTTAATAAAGAGAAATACTGGCGGTTTTTTAAACATAAATTGGCTCAGGTTCTCAGTGAAAACAATTCGGGAAAGTATATTGATTTTGCTTCATCCATTTGACATGTTTCAGTCATAATTAAAGGCAACTATACAGGCACTTGAAGTAAAAATTTGGATCATGTGCAAAATGGTTCATTTCATATACTCATAAAAGCACCAGTCTGCTGCTAGGAATGTACAACCTGTCATGAAACATCAGTTTAACCATAGACTAGATAAAGGTCTTCAAATAGACAACTTTACCTTCCTGGGGAGATAGCGAGTTCTGGAAGTTAATTTCTAAATTACAGGTCAGAATATGATAGCAGTTTTCTCATGAATGAAAGCCAGAAAAACTAGTTTTTGACAGTCATTAAATACCACCAGGAAAAGAGCAGGGAAATGCATCTTAAATAGAACTTATTAGATTAAATTGATTCTAAATCTTGAAAAATGGCTGGAGATAAATTGTTCTCTCCTTATTCATAGTTCTCGTTTACTAAAGGAAATTAGCCAGTGGAAAACAAAATCATATTTATTAATGTGCCCTTAGTCTGCAGCTCATGCTACATATAAATAGTCTCTCTGTTTAAGCTGCAGTTTTTGTCTCCTATGGTGATTTAGAACAGTTTATCCCTTCTCCCAGGCAGTGAATCACTCCCAAGGAATATGGTTTTAAGGAAGCAATGGGATGTAACACCTTTGGTGCTAGAACACACCCCGCTAACACATCATCTGCCACAACATGCTGCTGCGACTTCATTGCTAACATTTTTGACTTCTTAAACTTACTGTGTGTCCTTGAAAGGTTTTAACGGGGCGATCACAGCCAAGTCTGCATACGTGAATGCACATGTCAGTGCTGCAGGAGGCAAAAGTAGTGTTGTTCTGCCAGTCTACATCCAGAGCAGGAGCTGTGAAGTACAAACAATGGAAGGAACATTAGGGAACACAGCAAAGAAACAGCTATCCCAAATAATCCTGTCATTTATCTGGATCAGATTAAAAGCTAGTTCTTGGCCTGTCGCCTAGTACCAAATACAGGGATGATAGGGACTGTTTGAAGGGCACAAATTATTTTTATTCTTGCAGTGGGCAACCTGTATGTTTTGTATGGCATGTGTTCATGAGAATCTTTGGGGTTAAGTAACATACAAGGGGGCAAAACAACCTACTTCTACCCTCCCGGCTGCCAGCTGCACATTTCTTGGGCCACCTATACCAATCATTCCTTTGTAAGCCAGTTCAGTGAGGAACCTGGAAGAAAACTGATCAAAAGAAACCCCAACAAAACCCTCATGGACAATTACAGCTGGGTTAGAAAAAATGTTCCTGTGAATGCCAGACACAATATACGGAGAAGCGAAGGAGCACGTGGCCATCTTCCTTTGCACTAGCTTTATGCAACTACCGATACAAACCTATCATTCTGTGCAGACACTTGGATTAATAATACAGTTTAATTTGGCTGGGGATTGATTTAAGATAGGTACATTGATCAAGCTGATCTGAAAGGAGAAGAAGAGTTTCTGTAGAAGGTTTGGCATTAACCAGGACTGAACTGATGAAACTCTACATAGTTAGCACATGAACATTTAACTAGGGCCTGTGTGTAACACACACTTTACAAGAAGAGTGAGGAAGAACCCCAACAAACTTTTATAGCATGTCACTGTAGACTAAAAGCATGTTCTGGTGTAGGAGGGAACTCCTGACATACAGCTTCATTCTGTTTCTACAACTGCTGCTTGGTTTTTTTGCTCAGAGAAGAGTTTAGCTGCCCTCCAGAGGACGACATAAAATTTGCTAAAATACAGAAATCTTCATTCTCAGCACACTCCTGAAAGAAGTAAGTGTGCCAGAAGGAGACCAGTATATATGAAGCAAAGTTGAATCTCTTTCTGGCAAGTTTAACTTTAAAATGAAACTAAGAAATGCCATATTCAAATACATTAAAAAAAATACTTTCGTAATACGGGATGAAAAGATATCTGTTCTGCCAAGCCTATTATATTTAAATATGTTTTTTTCTAGTGTGATTTTCATGAACTGCAAAATGAGATTGATCACGCCACCTTCCGAATCATCAGGTAGCTCCCTAAATGAGAATGGAGGACTAAAATTCTCTCATATACAAGTATTTTTCAGAATATTAATGAAAATGCTTAATAATTCTTTGTGATAGGTAAGGAATTTCGACATTGCAGAAATATAAAGGAACTTTGTGTGAGGAAGGCAGGTTACTTCTGAATTTTCCAATGAAAATGAATGGGGATCAGGAAATAGTAAAGTTCCTGTAACTGTCTGCTTGTCTTTCTTTTTATGCTGCGAGCTTTGTATTACGGTTTCAGAGCAAACAGAAATCTATCTTTATTAACAGCAATATGCCTTCAGGGCTAATATCTAGTATGATATATATGCGTTGAAAAGTAATTTTCTGAGAGCTATTGGCACCTAAAGCAATGGATTTGCATTGCAGCATAATTTGAATCACGGAGTGTTGATAATTAATACTGATTCATTTACAGGTATATTTAATCATTTTTTATTTTAATCAGATTACTGGATAAGTAACTACACAAAATGGCAACCAAAAGTGTTGTTTGATGTAAGTAATCAAATTTCCAAAGTGTCTCCCAAACCCACAGTATACTAGCCAACTGCAAAAATACAATTAGAATGTCATCTAATAAAAGTAGCAACAAATCCTTAAAAAATGCAGCTAAATTAAATATCAACAATAGGAGTGTTACAATACTTATCAGTTAATTTAAGCTTTTTCTGAGCAAACTTAGAATTGGAGGCTCAGAAGGGGATAGTTAAGTGACTGAAGGGAGCGACTTGACGCACTTATACGTCTAAAACTGGATCATTCAAATATTATGGTATCACTTAACCAATTTCTTCTTGCATGAATAAACATCAGTCCACACCTATCAGTATATGTGAAAATCAGATTATTTCATTCAATTTTAAAGAAATAAGCGTTGTGAACACGTATCCTGATCAAATGCCCTATAATAACTAATAGTTTTGCAAAAAATAATGAAACCCTAGAAGGTACTTTTCCACATACTTAAGTATTTTGACCATAAAACCTTAAAGTTACATGGGAACATCAATGATACAGAGGCCTTCAAGACCTAGACAAAGGAGACTTCCTCTTGTATTTTAAGATGACAATTTTGTCCATACAGGTATAAACTAAGTAAGTTGTTGGTAAAGCAGCTGAGAGTAAAAAAATTATGTTATTCCCAGGCCAACTATCTCCAGACTTCTTTGAAGTATGCAAAGTACGCCACACAAGTATGTGTTAAAGGAAATGCACTCTTTCTAGACTAGACCTTTAACTGTTAAAATGCCACCTTTAATCCTTGTGTAGAAAAGGTTTTCAGATTCCAGATATGGAAAGGAATTTGCTGCTTGTTCCGGTGAATAACCGATGCAAAGATGGCAAGGTGAGGTCTTTGTGGCTTCAGACTTACCTAAGGACAATGACTCCAGATGATTTAAAGGGGCTTTTTGTAGGACATATGCATATCAGCAATTTCCTTAACACCTAACTGCTTTACTTCCCTATGAAAACAGATTTGAAATAATGCAAGAAACAAAAAAAAACCCAAACCAGAACAAAAATTATCCCCTCCACATCTCCTCTTCAGAGGTGTCTTACGGTCCAATGACAAATAGCATAATAAGAATTTTTATCAAAGTTTATTAATGCTAATGGACATTGGCATATTGCATTGGAAGATGTTGTTAACTATTCAACTTGCTAAAAGGGGAATGGAGTGATGTGTACTTGATGCACTTCACTGCTAAGACAGCTACACATCAGTGAACATGATTTTGAAGGGGCATCCAAGTCCTGAATCTGCAACTACTTAAATCAATAGTTACTGATCAGAAGGTTTAACAGTTTCATTAACTACATCACTACAGAGTGCAAAGTTTGCTTTTGTGGAACAGTTATGATTGATAGATAAATAAATGCTGAAGTGAGAAAATATGAATAAATGCCACACTGAGAAAATGTGTCAGCAGACAATGACTCCTCCAAAATGACAGCTGCATTAATAAGAGAAAAGATAAGTGACAAAAATGCAGAGTATGGATTGGCTATAAGCATGGGCATACTTTGTCTTCTGTTGAATAACCATTTCAGTTGCTACTGCATATTAGTTAACATCTGTGAAAATGTGAGAACGAGAACAGCTAGAAATTGAGCTGAACAGCATGCTCAAATTAGTGTTTTAAAATTAGTAACAATATACGCCTTTCTAAGCCATTAAGCACCTTGTGAAAGCATGCTGTATTTAAAAGTGGATTAGTTACACTGAACACATAGGAAGATGAACATTTCTAGCATCAGAATCTGAAATGTTTTGGTGGTTTTAAACTCTGTTTGACTATGCCCCTTAAAAATTCTTCACTATGACAACTTAATCCAGTTTGGATCATGTATTCAGCTATCATCTTACAAGTCTAATCTCGGGTGAATTTAAGATTATGTAAGTGATTGCCTGTTACTCAAGATTACTTAACATCTCAGGCATCTCCTGTCTTCTTGAAGCAGATCAGATCTACAAATGACCACCCAAGCAAGGTTTTGGTGCAGCAAGGTTTTGAAATTGAAAGCGGCAACTGACTTCCGATGACTGGAGAATGCAAACGCTGAAGAACTTCAAGTCAAAATTAAAAGCTAAGAAATTCCTGAGGACCTTCTTGCAGTGATGAATGCAAGTTGCATGAGAGATCCACCTGCTTCTATCTTAAGTCAGCTTCAGTGTAACAGGAGCAGAAAGAGTGGAAGAGATCCTTGATGCTTCCTTCTAAGTGCCTTTTCAAAATCACCACTTGGCACTATTCAAGCACATAGATAATGATAGAATCATTCAGCTAGACAGACATGAGTGCTGTATAAATCCTCTCCTAGAATCAGTTTGACTTTCAAAGCTGACTGTCGCAGAATCCCATCTTTCTAGAAAAAGAATAAACCCACAAGCCACAATACTCAGGATAGTAAACGCACAGAAAACTCAGTTCAAACTTCTCTCTGGCAGACAGGTTTTTTGCAAAACTAGAAATTATATTGATGATATTAAAAATGCATTTCATTTTACTAATAAGAGTTATGCAGAAATTACCTGAATGGAAAGGAAACTGCTGTTTAGCTTCTCCTGTATGAGCATCCCAAATTATTGTCGTCTGCATCCGAAGGAAGGGAGAAAAAAAGATGATTGTTCAGCTCAGAGAAAACAAAGAGGACCCTCACTGTGGAGCAATTCTAAAAAATGGACTGATAAAATTATTGACTGCAGAGAACCTTTGTGCTGAACAGTTGAAAAAACAGAAATCACTTCCAAATACTACAAAATAATAATCTAAGTGTCGATAAAGAAGCATCATGCCTACAGAGGAAGTAAAATGATTACTAAGAACGGCATATTCTCTCTGAATTATGCTAGAAGACAGCACTACACATTTTAATAAGCATGTTGTTACAGCTGCTTCTTTTACCTTCTTCAAAGAAAACTTTTTCCCCTTTTCAAAGATGTGAGTTGAATTCTATTCCAAAAAACATGATACTACATCTCTAACAATTAAAACACCAAGTGAAATGTTTATCTAGCAGCAGAGTACATATAGCTTCTTGCCACTCTGGTGGGAAGGACTAAGGTGTAATTTGCTTACTACAGGTTTAATCCATACTCACAGCACACATACGCAACTTCTGCGTAGAGCTCAATAATACTTTCTGAGTGAATCGTCAATTTATTGGGAATGCATGGTTCCAGAAAATAAATTAAGGATGTCTCATTATCTTGTTGATAACGAATGACAGAAGGAATCATTGCTGGGAATCTAAGTTGGCCAGAATAATGGAACTATCACTGGGAGACAATTGTACCTGAATATAAGCCAGTATTAAAAGGAATAAAACTAAGTTTTCATTTTCAAAAGTATGTGGAAATATATATATAGATTCATCTAGTTTACAAATCAGATATACAAGCATCAGCTAGTTTCCCTAGACCTTCTCTGTCAGCTGCTGGAGAGAAGCACTGTTAGTGCACTGTAACACAGGCCATGCAACCATGCTGCTTTTCTCTCCAGATTTTATACAGGAGGCCAAGGATGGCATACACATCTAAGTTTTAGACATTGAAAGTCAGATGAGTGCTGTATACTTTTCACTTTCAGTTTTAATGGATTTGTGCTCATCATCATCAGTCATCTATTAGTTTTAACCTCTTAATATGCACTTAGCTGTAACTATGTTTTGCTTGCTTTTGAGTTCCTATTTGCATAGGAAGCCTTTTTATTTTTGCATATTTGCATAGGAAGCCATACATAATTTATTCATATAAAACCGTTTCAATAATTAAATGAGCTAAAAAGGTGCAGTATCTTTAAGATCACTTCCTTCCTGGAAATACTTAGTTGATAGAACTAAAAAAAACCATAAGTACTGGAAAGTAGTTTTTCCCTTAACTGAGGCTCATTTAAGATGCAATTTTAGGCATGGAGAAAATTGAGTGGTGTGGGTTTTTTTTTTTCATTAAAATCTTTTACATGAAAGTAGTATACATTTATCCAGTCTCAAAAATGTAATCCACACTACTAAAACATACTAAACTCTCTAGGATGCCTGGAGGAGAAGAAAATAATCTTGTGGAATTCAGCAGCACAAGCTCACTGAGTAAGCACATTCAGATGTTAGAATAATGTATTTTTAAAACTCACTTTATCAACACCAGCACTTAAAATATAATTCCCCTTTTTGTTCCATTTCAGAGCAAATATTGGACCTTTATGTTGACCTAAGGTGCTTGCAAGGTTACCTGGAATAAAGAAAAAGTTATTACAATTTGTTTACAAAGAAGCCAAATTAAAGTTCATTGCTGTTTGATGCTTATGAACAATAAATGTTTGACTTACCATCTTCCGTCCATATTCTTGCAAAACCATCATACGAGCCTGTAGCCAATAGTGTTCCATCACTCTGTTGGGATATATAAAAATGGCAAAGGTCAATACTAGATGAAATCTGTTTCAATCAACCTTTTTCATTTGCTCTCTTTTTTAAGGTTTGTGCATTGTGATTTAAGGGAAATCTGAGTCCACACATTGAGACAGATTATACCATGATCTAAACTATAGGTTATTACTGCAGACATCAAAGAGGAGATACACCCCTCTACCATACTGTTAAATACTGGGCTACACCATCAGATAAGAGTAATTTAATCAAAAGGATTAGGAAAAGAAAACAAGATATAACAAATTCTAGGGGATTCATCCAAATAACAGATATGCTTTAGATATTAAGAGCCTGCAAAACATCAGCAGATCATCTAAACCCTGACTAAATCCCAGTTCACTAAAATTCAGGCACCTATACTACCTGCAAGAAGTACCTAAACACCTAAGCCACCAAAACGCAGGGTTAACACCTTGAATGCTATATATCACCGAGAAGTTGCTTCCTATTTGTGTCAACACAGACTCTCACACATGCTCAGAGGCCCAATACCATGACAAATATCTTGAGAAAAGCTGTATTCATGGGTCTCAATAGGAGAAAAAAAAAAAGCCCAGGTATCAGTAAATTACACGTATTCTGCTGGAGGGAGTCCTTCACTGAAGGGTATCTCTTGTGCAGCCAGCGATACTGGAGTTATTGGGCCAGAATGAGAATAACTAAAAAGAAACTTGACTCTGCAGTCTGGTGAGACAGGTACTACTGGAGCTGGGATTTTCTTTAAACATTCCAGCACCTGGCTTAGAAGTGAGATTCACCCCATTTATCAACAGACATCCAGAAATTAGGAGTTAGTTTAAGACAGTAACCTAGTCTCCCTCTATAATTAACAGCATCACCCACCATTGGCGTGTAATTCACAATCCCATTTGCATTAGATTCTGCCAGGATGAAGGCACATGTTTCTATTTTTGCTGTCTTACAAGGAGTCTAGATGACTAGTTTAGATGGTTAAATCTAAGGGAGATGATTTCTACCCTCTGTTCCAAAGGACAATCTGAATACAGCCTCTAGAAATAACCTTTCTTATTATAACATAAATCACAGAAACTGGAGAAGAACAGATTTAATATCACCAGTGTTAAAACTTCACGGTGAAATACAATGATATTGTGGTTCTAAATAAATAATAAAGGCAGATGGCATTTCTAGTATCATGAAAACGAGGAAAAAGCATAAAATAATTCTCTAAAGCATATGTCCATCCAACCCTCCAAAACCAGTGAGTCGGAGTAGTTGTAGATTTTACTCAAATATGTAATGATGTAGTGGGAAAATACCAAAACCTAAGCCAACTTCACTGTGATATACTCTTATTGGGACCACTGATGAGAGCAAAGGTGATATGAGCAAAAAGTGTTTAAAGTAGGAACATTTCCTTACATTAAGTACTAGAACAATGCAAGTGAAGTATCTGATCAATGACATACCGAAAGGTAAGGAACTACTACAGGAAATACTAAGGGATGCCCTATATGTTTTGGATGTTTCTCATAACTGTTCTGCACCTTTGCATGTCTTCCTCTTTCAATTAGTCTTTTCCTATTCCTCAGTTCAGTTTTTCCCAACTATTTTTCTTCACCATTATATCTACAGGAAACAAGTAATAAACATTCTTGGGTTTTATCTTTATTTGCTTTGTTAATCTACCTCTGCTTTCTGTGCTGTTCACCAACTTCTTTCATTGTGTCAAATACAAAATACATAGGGGAAGCTGATTTGTGCAGTGGCCTTATCTTTTGTGAAGCACCTAGCTCACCTGAAGGAAAGTAATATTGCAGTAAAGATTAACTGAATCTTGGTCTCTGGCCAGCAACTGAGACTATATGTAACTGCTGAGAATCCTTTCTAGTAATTTTTGATCTGTTTTCCTACAGAACCAAGACGAATGTGAACACTCTATCTGTACTAATACCAGCAAAAAAGACAGAAACCAAGTGATCTCAAAATTAATAAAGGTTCCTGCAAGTTCTTTTTACAATGCTTGGTGGTAGAAAGGAGATGTGAAGCAGCCATAAAGCTGCCCAAAGACACTGGTCCAACACTGGGAATTCTTAGCAACAACTGTCTCTCCGCTTACTTCAGTCTTCTCTAGGCAGGACCATGCTAAGACAGCAGGTTTTGCAGAATGAAAATAAAAAAGGGATCAGGAAAGACAGTTCCACCCAGAGGTGGTAGGTAAAGAGAGAATGACTACACATGCTCCCACCAAGATAAAGACTATAATATGAACATGTTTTGCCATGCACAGCATAATTCAAATGAGAGAGGCTCTTGATAGTCCAACTTTAAAAAAAATCTCTGCTGGTGCTTGTATCTCTTTACATGCCAAAATAAAGTAACCATGAGATGCAAATACATTATTAATCAGGCTTCATTACTTGTAGATTGCTTGTTTAATCTTCATTCTTAAAGTTATCTAGGTTTATTTTTGCCCATGCTCCTAAAATAGAGATATAAATACATCATTATTGAGCTTGAAGATGGCAACAGTACTGGAAAAATATAGCATATAGGGGAAAGTTCAGCCTGTTATGAGTATTTAAAACAAGAGGTCAGTAGGTTAGGACAGAAGTTCTGGTCACCTCAGATATAAAAGATATGGAGCAGCAGCTGTAATTGCCTCTGAATTAAATTTAGACAGTGAAAAACCATGCACAGCCTTAGAAGTTAGCTTACATTCCAGTCCAGTGAAGTCACATCCTTATTGCTGGGGACATCGTGTCCTCCTTCTCTTATGCAGTGCCTCAAAACTAGTTGAGTGGAACTGCTGTTGCTGTTTTCATTGAGATTCCATATTCTGGCTGTTGAGTCTCCGGATCTATAAAAGCAATTGTGCAGAGATGAAAACTACTTTTGCTGTTGATGCAGCAACGTAAAGACCCCTATTTCTGTTTTCATTAGAGAACATCACAGCCTTTAAAAAAATTTTCTGCCCATCCCTTCCTGCACTTCATATACCTTTTAAAAAATGCTAACACACATTCATTTAAATTATACACATCATCTGAATCCACATCACCATTTGCCTGACTCAGAAAAGTTTTACTTAAAATGCACTTGCTTGCCCTCTACATTTTGCATTTCATGCCTAAAGCTGGTATCTCTATAACTGAGATAGTCTAGGGGGACTCAACATTACAAACGTAACACTGTGGAGATTCCAATAAAGACAGAAACACCGAGGCTGTGCCCATGTAGCTCCCATAAGAAGCATGCAGTCCTATTAGCTCACAAGGGCTCACCGCGTCTTTGGGGCTCCTCAGGAGCTGCAGTAGGCTCTGAGCACAGGACCTGCAGGGCCAGGCCTGCAGACATGCAGAGTGTCACCCTGGCAGCAGCGTGACAAAGGTGCTGTGGTGCCACCTCTCTGCTCCTGCAGGAGCAGGAGGTGAACTTAAGACTCCTTTTACTTTGGCCATGGCCCTTTCATAACGTACTTCTGTTCAGGACAGACCTCTCAGCACTAAATTAAGCTCTAGAATCTAAAGATAAAGTAGAAAGGTAATTTAAATAAATTTTTAAAATTAATCTTTAATTAATTTTTTAAATTCATGTCTACAGGGTCCTTTGCTGTCTGTAGTTTGACTGCTTAGCTCATGTTGATTGAAAAAGTGGCAAAATAACTACTGACATGACAGTGCAAGACAGAGACCACATCAGGTTTTTAAGCTATTTTACAGACTGTTTTCTAGGGAGATGTTTTTCCTGCAAACTGAAACCTTGATTTTGCCTAGAAAAGCTTGTGAGGTGAAACTGAAGAGTTTATCAAAATCTGCTCATAAGTAACAGTTTTGTTTTCACTTTGCATAAATTCTTCTTCCAATGGAAAATGTCCCTGATGCCAGAAAAAAATTTGCAATGGGGTGGAAGATATTACACTTTCTAGTTTATTGGGATTTGTCTCCTGCTGCTCCTCCACCCCATTTTTAAAAAACAATCAATAACAACAGCAACCAAACCAATGAAAGAAAACTGCACTGCTGGATTTGTCCAGAGGGTAATTTCCATTTACATGCAGTAATCTTGGAATCTTGGAGCTGAATTAAGATCTTTCTTATATTTCCAAGAATTCATACAGTCCAGATGAAATTTCATTGCTGATGTGTTAGCTCTTCCTTTTTTTCTAAAGTAATGACTGAAACTTCTTTTCCTATACACTAACAAGGAGACAAAAACTTTCTTCAAAGACTGAAAACCTGAGATCCATTTTTGCTTTGGTAAGCTGTGTTATACTGAAAAGGAAATTCCTCACATGAGAATATTACATTTTCTTCTGGACTACTAAAACCATTGTAATTATTTATACCAAAAGTACCAATCAAATTTTAAACACTTGACATGTCTTCAAGTGCAACTATTGACCAATCAAGTACTGAACTTGATTGATCTTTGTGTTATTAATTTACCAATAATTTAACCAAATTTCACACAAACAACAGTTCAACTGTAAAAGCAAAAAGCTTTTACGGCTTTTTGCTTGTATCAGTGGCTTTGAGCTCTGCTGGGCCATCGCACGCCTGGGAAATGTGCTCCCATCACCTTTGAGCTTTTGTGTCAAGCTGAGATGTGATGGCTGGCCAGGGCTTTGCCAGCCTAAACCACAAGATACTGCTGTACAGCCATTCTTTAACTTTTGGCACATATCTTTCACGTTAGTGATTAAGAAATAATTTGAGTCAGGGTAATTTTTAGCACCATACAGGGCTGTGACTATAACTTAACTCCTTATTTCTTCAGAGGTCTGGAAAATGGAAAAACAATTTTGTACATGTTGGCTAGAAAATTAACAAAGTTAATCATGAGGCTCAGAAGGGAAGGAACTTTTTTAGCTGTGATAATTCACAATAATGGGAACATAAGTCTTTCATAGGCTTGGGTTACTGGTTAACATCCTAAATAGTAAATTCCTTCAGTGCTGGCTTCTCTGCTATGTAAGGCTTCAGGCCAGCCCTGCTCTCATTGTAATAATCCAGTTTGTTACTGGACCCTGTGAATAAAGTATTCCGTCACTTGGCTATTAAACACAATATCCTATTTGCTAGCTCTAAAAGGGTTATGTTTTGTTTTTCAACAATTTTATTTAGTCAGTTTTCTGACAATGCTTGGGCAATATTATTTTCCAGTATTTTAATTTTGTTTTTCCATTTTCTTCTTCCTAAGGCTACATAAGCTATTATGTGCCCCTGCAGAGAGGCTTTATAAGTCTACCAGTATGTGGCAGGGGTATTTGTGTGTCTTCCCTTTTGTTGCTGGGGAAAATAAGAGTATTCTCTGCTCTGGAAAGTATTCTGATTTCTGTTGAATGATTCAGTGAACCCTGCCTTATTAGCGGACCATAGTTCAAGAACAATTCAGAAAGATATTCAATCTCCTTAGCCCACAGAAGCATTTCTATCTGCATGATAAAGCAGCTCATTCCAACATGCAAGTCATGAACACTTCAGTAATAGCACTATGGTAGAGTACTACCAAATTTTAGGAAGGCTAGTTCTGAAAGTATTTTATTTCATGCTCTCCAGACCTGGTGTAATCATGAATCAAGGCGGACAAATGTTTACAGGATTTTATTTGTGCCATATGAATTCTGCATTCCGCCACTGGCAGCACAGAGGTTAAAACAGCTGCAGCTGGGTAAAGAAATTTGCAAGATGGATGTTGAACCTTAGTACTTCTAATCTTTACCTGCAAGTCTTATAATCACTGTTATTTTGATATGCAATATTGCTAATGTGTATTTAATACGTCTGGCTCAAACAGGTTAGACTTTAAATTATTTTATTTTAAAAGAGATTATTAAAAACATAAAGGGAAGGAAACTCCTCACAATTTACATACCTAACTCTTCCTTAATGAAGCAAGTCTCTTAAAGTAAGTGCTTATGTTCCCTAGGCAGTCAGTAGAGGGAAGTGCCTCAGAGGTATCCAGAGGAAGACTTCTATCCCACTGATTCTACAGCACAGGTTATGCAAGTAGACCTCACCTAATAGCTGACCAGTTTGCATTAATGGATTTGATGTAAAGAGGAAACTGCCCCCAGTAAAGTCACCTGCTAATGAATAAGCACTTACAGTTAGCAGAAGTAACAGCTGGTGCTGACTAGGGTGGCGGTGTGTGAAATCAATCCCCTCAACCTGATAATCCAAAAGGATTATTCAGAAAGGTAATTCATAGTGGATCCTAAAACTACTACCCTTTTCGTGGCCAGGGCGGGACCATGGCGGTCAGCAAGAACAAGCGGTTCACCAAGGGTGGCAAGAAAGGCGCCAAGAAGAAAGCGGTTGATCCTTTCTCCAAAAAGGACTGGTATGATGTCAAAGCACCAGCAATGTTTAACATCCAAAACATCGGGAAGACTGTCGTCACCAGGACTCAAGGAACTAAAACTGCCTCTGATGGGCTGAAGGGTCGTGTATTTCAAGTGAGCCTGGCTGATCTGCAGAATGATGAGGTTGCCTTCTGTAAATTTAAGCTGGTAACTGAGGACGTTCAGGGCAAAAATTGTCTGACCAACTTCCATGGAATGGACCTCACCAGGGATAAAATGTGCTCCATGGTCAAAAAGTGGCAGACGATTTTTATTTTTTTTTCCCCAGGTTCCAGTACAGGTTGGGGAACGATCTGGTAGAGAGCAGTGTAGGGGAGAGGGACCTGGGGGTCCTAGTGGACGGCAGGATGACCATGAGCCAACACTGTGCCCTTGTGGCCAAGAAGGCCAATGGCATCCTGGGGTGTATTAGAAGGGGGGTGGTCAGTAGGTCGAGAGAGGTCCTCCTTCCCCTCTACTCTGCCCTGGTGAGACCGCATCTGGAATATTGTGTCCAGTTCTGGGCCCCTCAGTTCAAGAAGGACAGGGACCTGCTGGAGAGAGTCCAGCGCAGGGCAACTAAGATGATTGAGGGAGTGGAGCATCTCCCTTATGAGGAAAGGCTGAGGGAGCTGGGTCTCTATAGTTTGGAGAAGAGGAGACTGAGGGGTGACCTTATTAGTGTATATAAATATATAAAGGAGGAGTGTCACGAGGATGGAGTCAGGCTCTTCTCAGTGGCAAACAATGATAGGACAAGGGGTAATGGGTACAAACTGGAACACAAGAGGTTCCACTTAAACTTGAGAAGAAACTTCTTCTCAGTGAGGGTGACGGAACACTGGAACAGGCTGCCCAGGGAGGTTGTGGAGTCTCCTTCTCTGGAGACATTCAAAACCCGCCTGGACACATTCCTATGTAACCTTATCTAGGCGTTCCTGCTCCGGCAGGGGGATTGGACTAGATGATCTTTTGAGGTCCTTTCCAATCTCTAGCATACTGTGATACCGTGATATGAGGAAGTACCACATAAAACCCAAAGATGACGACAGGAGATGGCCTCTCAACCATGCTTTTTTGCTTCTGAGAAACAGTCACAACTGGAAGACCTTGGACAACAGCTTTTATGGCTAATTATTTTGCTGACTAGGGAGCGAAGGTGCACAAAGCACTCTATAAGAGACAAAGTACCCCTATGTGAAAGAGGCTTGTACAGATCAGCAAAGAAACCTACTGTTGGGTTTTGAGAATGAGGCCAGGTCCCTCTGCTTCATGGCTATGACAGCTGCTTGAAGGGCACGGCTGGATGTAACAGAACTGGAAGCATCAGTTGAACATGCTGACAGAAACATCCTAAATTTAACTGGAAAAACTTTCAGAGTTCAAGGCTCTAGCAGCCTTGACATTCACAATCCATCTGCTTCCACACTGGGAAATTTAAGCATGTTCAGGAACGCTTTGGGTCACCAGACCACAATGACCTATGCTGGCCAAACTCATAGGCTATTCCCTGGCCTGTTTTAATTAGTACTCTTGCCTGGGGCCCTGACATTCTCTCTGAATAACTCCTGGGCATGTCTTGGTGGTTACAATGTCCAGAGATGATTCCCAATGTGCAGTTTATCTGGCAGCCGGGACAGTTTGCTAGCACAGACACCGGCCATTCTGTGCCAGTTGGCCTCAGTGCCTAGGAAAATTCCCAGGCACGGTTAGATTCCTAATGTGGATGTAGCTGTAAGGGGTTTCTGCACTACCAAGAGAACGTAAACATCTGTAACAATATACATGTGTCATAAAATTTAAACTTAGATATTGAAAGGTATCTCATGGAAGAAATAATTGTTTGAAGAGGACAATTGTCTTTTAAAAGCAAAATTGGAATTACGGCTGGGAATGGCCAAACCTTGCGATTTAGCCAAGCACCTACTTTTTCCATTTTTTTTTTTTTTTTTTTTTTTACCTGTCCAAAACACTACATGCAATTATTTGTTTTGGAATGCAGATTTCCTTCATAAAGGGTAACTAATCCTCTTACATGGTTGTATGTAAACACTTTACTGTATTATTATAATGCTTCCATTCATAACATTTAAGCATTCTTCCCATAAGCATCTGGTGACAGTCAGGCAGCCTTTACTGGTATCTCTAATTCTTTACTGATATCTCCTTCATCCTCCACTTTAAGGGATTTTAGGGGTTATGGGTGAGGTGGAGGAGGAAGACCAGCTGTAGAATATATTTTTTCTGTCTATTTGATAAGAGAAACTCCTGTCTCCACTGTTGTTTTTTGGGTTTTTTTAATAGCCCTTGCAAAGTCCAGAGACCATGCATATATTCCTCTACTAGCCTTCACACCCTAAAAAGTCAAAGCAATTGAGTAGATCGGACATCAAATATCAAAATCCTTTTCTATTAGTAGGATGCTCACTAAATCTGGAGATCAACGCTCTAGTTCTTGGCAATTTATTCTACAAAGAAATCCCTGACACAGATTGCTTCAGATTAGGTTGTGAACCTGCATTGTTGTTCTAGTGCTTTGAAGATTACATTACCTTGCTGTATAAACTGCTGCTAATTGTTAGAAAAATCTATTGCTTGTATAACAAAACTTGAAGAAAATACTTTGCCATGAATCGAGATTTGGTTGTGCTAGGCATTGTATAAACAGAAGAAATGTGTTGTTTCCTTTACTTAATAGTTAGGTTTTTATATGTATTTTTTAAGAAGACAACAGATGGGTACAACCAGGCAGATGGAAAACCAGAAGAAAACTGCAGACTGGGCAGCACAATATGGCTATTAGAGAAACTAAAAATTCAGTGTTCACGCATCAGACTAACTGTGGTTTTCTTTTTCAAAGCATTACTTTGTAAAGGACAAAAAGAACTGCAGTGTACTGCGCATCTCAGGGAGCTTCTCTCCCTCATTTAACTGGAGCTGTAACACAGTTTACCTGTAAATGCTAGCTTGCACTATTACTGCCCCAGACATCCCAAATTCTTCTCTGTGCAGTGGCATCATCAGTTAGACAGTTCTCCTCCTTTGGTTTAATTTTCTTCTGTGCATTCTGTGCCAGTTCAGTCACGTAAGCTTCATCAGGCACTCACTGCTGCATTACCTGAAGGCTAACTGCATCACACGCTTTGTTTTTTATAAGCGGGCTAAAATCTGATTAAGATCATTATGGATATAAATTATTTGTATTTTCACTACATTGCCATTAGTCTGTATAAGACACAGCACCTGACTGTATTTCTAATCATGCATGTATTTATTTACTTCCAAAATTAGTAGCAAAACTTATTGAGACCTATTACACTGAAGGGTAAAGCTCAGTTGAATGGACAGTGAGAGGGTACTCCTCTATCTCAGACATCTGACTAACAGTTCCAATTATCATCCTCCAGGTTTACTTGAAGCGGTGTAAGATCTGTCACTATCCCAGGGATCCATCCACTAGTGCTTAGCACCCTGCAGCACAGTTCAACACCCACTGGTTCCTCAGTCACTGCAGTAATTTATTGGTTTATTAAATGTTCCACTTTTGAGACATTTTGAGAGATGTAGGCACCTGCAGAAGGACTGAGCACTTGAAAGGATGTCTAATTTCAGCTGTTCAGACGTTCTATAGCATAAAGCAGCATCTTCACCTCAGGTGCCACAAAGTGTCCCTAAAGAATAATTCTATATTGTATCCTTTCTCCCCACTGATTTTCCTTTACATAATAACGTGGGTGTGCTAACTCATCATTTGCAGACTGTTCTCCAGAGAATTCAAATAAATACCATAATGGATAAGTTTCCTAGTAAAAAGTATATTGCTTAGGATGACAGGGCTAAAGGAGATTGGACTTGATGATCTTAAAGGTCTTTGCCAACCTAAATGATTCTATGACTCTGTGACTGTATGAGATCTATTGTACCAACAAAGTGTCTCTTCATTTGAATGATCCTAAATATGAGAGCTATTGATCTCAAGACAGCCCATGAAATTCTAATTAAGTCTGTCCTCACTATGGGAAAGATCTTTCAGATTGTATGACACCTTCTCTAGATTTTCATTTTTAGTAAGAAACAACCATGAAAACAATTTAATGAGGTTAACTAAATTCTTCTTAGTTTTTTAGGTTTTCTTCACCATTAGGCCATGATTAATATCTATGGGTAGTCGAAGCATTCAGGTGTACATTGAAAAGTTAGCATAGCAGTACAGGAGTGTGTTCATTTGGGATCATTTGGTGTTGATTTACAGATCATTATGTAAGCAGTAGCATTTCCTGTACATCACAGATTTTTTGCCTTCCCTTGATTCACTTAATTTTAAAACATCCTCTCAGATTTGGGCTGCGAATATTAAGGAATATCATATGCTACAGTTCTTTCACATTTGTCAATCCTAATTTTTATTCATTTATACATCAAATAATTCTCTTTCTATGGTTCACTCAACTGCACGCTGGGAAGAGAACAATCTCTGTGAAATAACTTTTATACTTGCCTATTTTAACTGCAGACTGACCTTAATGATCAGGACTTCCCTTCTTAATAATAATCATCTGCTAGGGAAAAGTAATATTGCCCGAGACACTAGAAAACCAAGTGGGTAGATGCTTATGGTTAGTAGAAAATACAGCAAATGCATGGCATAGGAGTGTGGCTGCTATCACTGCTCTTGCCTGTATCACTGCATCACCCAGGGACCCTATCACAAACCAAAAGACTCACTGAGGCTAATTTTTTCATCCAAAACCCCTACATGGAGTTTTTCCAAATTTTACTGCTACATACATTTAACATTACTAAATGAAGACATTTAGTGCAACAGATACTATCAGACCTGGACATTCCAGAAATGAAGCACATTCAGCAGGATTCTGTCTCCTTGTTTGAAATTTTTCTTTGGAAACTTCTGTTTTCACTCTCAGTGAGATCTTGTGCTGTTTATCCAACCTGGTATTTATTTTTCCTGTTTATTCTTTCCTGTTTTCTTTCATGTATTAGGCTAACAAAGACATAATGACCATTCTGATGATCTTGCCAGAAGCTGGAAATAAAATAAGGATTCTCCTCTTTCTTCTAAGAAATGTGTTCTGATGCTGCTAAGCAACTTTAAGTGATGAAGATCCATTTATCTCCTCTAACTTACAGCAGCTCTCCTCCACATTCCCAGCTAGACTTCTGAAATTTAACCTTCATTTTAAGTTTTAACTTTAAGCATGAACACAGATTCCAACAGTGTCCGTATATACAGCTCTCAGGGTATGTTTACATTAGTATTTTTGTTCAAATCGAAAGTGCTTTTTGTACATCAATTTCCTGATTGTCCCACTTACCATGCTTTGGTTGTCATTGTTGAGCAGTCCTTTCAACACATGCCCTCAAATGACTCCCTAATGCTCATCTCATTGGACAAAACTAGGTCCAGCCTGAAATCTCCCTATCACATACAAACAGAGGTGACATAAGGTCCTGACAACAGTTTTGCTCTACAGGTCTGCTCCTGTTTGTGCGCCATGCTAATGTATACACAGCAGAAGAAAACTCTGGTTTAGAGTCTCCACACTTTTAAAAAGAAAACACCGATGATAAAGACTTTCTAATGTGAACCATTAACTAGGAGCAGTAGGAGTAGAAGATTTCATGAACTTCAAACACATAAACTTCAAATACTCTGAGAATTATCCATAGTTATTTTAAAAAGCCTTTTAAAAAATTTGTGTATTTAGGGCCCCAGAGTGGACACCTTAAATGTGCAAATGCTTCATATTCTGTGTCAACTTATACTTACTTAACTGCAACAAAGGTACAGTACTGCTGAAAAACACAGGTGCAGGCTGAAAAAACAGTAAAGAGAATACTCATCCATCTCCAGTAAACATTCACAAGTTCTTGCATCCCGAAGTACACTCTAATTACAGCAGCTGGTTTCAGTCATGGTCTTACCCAGATGCTAACAGGTCACTGACAGGGTTCCAGGCACAGATGAACACCTCTGATTCATGGCCCCGAAGGACTGTTGCTTTGTTAGGAGGAATTTCAACATCCCCATCAATTTCCATTGGCTTTGAATGATTATCTGTAAGGAGATATACCAGAATAAGTAGTCTGCAAGATGCTGCTAGGTCTGCTTTAAAAATAAGCTTGCTACCCATGGCCTAAAGCTTACAGTAACATATACACTATAAATAATATTCTTTGCTGTGTCACTGACCATATTAATCTATATTCTTCCTTATGACAATTCAGATTTATGCTATTTCCTCAAAATGTAGAGCTTGCCAAAATATTTTGTATAAACCCATGTAGCTTTTCTTCCAAAAAATAGTTAGCATTTATTTCCGTATAGCTTTTTTTTTTTTAAGCTGGCTTCATTAGAAATGACTTAAATATTTATTAAAATAGCAGACTGCCAGATTTGAGTAAAGCTTTATGCTGTTCTTTTAATAAAGTAACATACAGCACATATATTTTCTGTCAGTGTCCTGAAAGTAGTATGTGTGCTACTAACAGATGAAAAATATACCAAGTAAGGGTCTCATTGCCTGAGCATGGCAGGGAAACAGTGAGTGATCAGCTTACCAAGGGTACCATAATATATGCAAAAGTACCAACTGAGGCATACTGCATGCTGTAATGCTGGGTGTTCTTTAAACTGCAGTGTAAACTAACTTTGTTTTTATAAAGCTCTTTTATTTCCTTAAGGAAAAAAAGTGAATTTACAATGATGAATTTCTCCTAGAGGCAGCAATTCATTCCCATTTGCATCATGAATGTTTTCACTCCAGATTTTCATTGCTTCAGTATAAATTTTCCTCATTCAGCTCAAACTACACTTCCTGGCATCAACACATGATTATTATCCTCTGCGAACAAGACACAACCAAGGACAGGTACCACACTGAAACAGCAGACAGCAGATGTTACAGACAGAAGTGTGGCCCATTTTGCAGAAAGCACATCCAAGAGTGGATAGCTGCCAGCCTGGGGGAAAGGCAGCCCCCTTTTATCTAATTGATGCCTTGGCCAGCTGATCTTCTCTGATCAAAATGCAAGTTCTCTTTCTGGGTTCTTTTGGTTAGTCATTCTTTAATCACATATGGAGATCCATAGGTTTGCAAGTGCAATAATTATGCTCCTTTACTGCCACATGTTTATGGCTCTTAAAATCAGCCATCTGTCCTGATACTCAAACTCTGCTGAGCTACTACCCATCGACCGGCAGAACAGAGTGTGACACTGCCATCAGAAGGAACCTCTCCAGATTTCTACCCTTACCCAGGCATTCAAATACAGTGTTTAGCTCTGCCTAATCTATGCTGAGTCACACAAGTAGCACTTCTCATTGCCTATTTGGTTAGGTACCCTATTAACTATGTCTGTGCCATATCTATGCCATAGACGGAATGGAATTCACACACAATTCAATGAGTGGCATAGCACTGAGCTCACATTTCTAATTCAAAATGTCTGTATTTTTAACTATACTTATTACCTATGGATTGTTGCATAAAACTGAAGATATTACAAATGCCTCTCTGTGTTAGGCATTGTCCTAGATAATTTTCTTTGTCTATATAACTACTAAAATTAATACCATCAAGATACACTAGTACTCGAGATTAGTCCGACATTAGCAGCTGGGAACTCTGATATGATATTTTGAGCAATCAGGGTAATGAAGAGCAAAGCACTATTAAAACCCATCAGAAGACAGGAGCCTAGAACTCGCAATCTTCTATTTCTCAGCACAGCACAGAATTGCCAGGTTTAAAACATATTTTCATGAGAAAAACAGCAGCACAGTAATGATTGTGCATTCATCTGTGTCCTGTTCACAGTGTGAGTAAATCAAGATCTCTGAAATGCTGCAAGTTGAAAAATTTAAATGAGATACTACTCTCACCATGTATGATCTTTCTGTTACCTGCCTGGCTCTAAAGGCAGAGCTGCTTTTCACTCTTGAATAAAATCAAATGACAGTTTGGAAGCAGCATTACTCCAAGGTCCCAAAGTCATGATGTCCTGTCAGAGCAAGGCCATCTGACATGCAGAAATACTTTTTGTACATGGCCAGATGGAGGAACCTAGATACAGACTTCAAATGTTATTAACTGCTGTGAACCCCCCCCCCCCCAAATTGTCATGCTGCAGAAAAGAAATCTTGATTGACTGCTACCTGCATTAGTACACGCAAGACTGACTAGCCTTTGGGAGCAATCAAATACCTGCAGGATTATTTTCTATTGTCTTCCAGTAATGACTTTGACACTACAGCTTTGGCTGTTCAGGAGAAAAAAGAGGAAAAAATGAGGACTCTTTCAAAAATTGCTCACAGATGTTCACATTACATGTGTTCTCTTCCTATTTTCATCAGTAGTCAGGAATGTTCATATTTAGAGTATTACTGATAAGCACAAAACTTAAAATGCCCCATTGAACAAACAGGACAGTTCATGCTTCTGTGATAATGCTTCAGGCTCTTCTCAGACTCAGACAGACACTAGCAATATAAAATGGATACGATTATGGTAACAACAAACTGCAGAAATCCCTGAGCACAAGATGGCACCGTCTGAAGAGTGCTGAGCTCCTTATACAGCATGAGCTCCTTGTGAGCCCTGGTTGCATCCGGAAACTTGGCTTCGCTATGGATGCAGCTACAATATATGCATGGGGAATGAGAATAAAAAGATAAGTAAGACGTGTATCAAGAATAGGCTTCTTTAAAAAATAAAAAAAAAGTCTCTTCAGAGTGAAAGCACTCAGTTAAGACCTCATCTGCACAGAGAATGCCTCTGAAAGAGAAGGCAATTCTACCACATGCAACAGTTCATCATAGGTGAAAACCTAAGTCTGCAGGACACATAGTGGAGGGCTCTGCCCAAAGGTTAACACAAACCACTTTCTAAATGCCACAGGATCTATGGTTATACTTACACTACATTCTTCTCACTTTTTTCCTCAAACGTATTCAGAATCCCACATCACTTGAAATTAGAAGTCATGTCCCCCAAAACTATTAGGATAAAGTTGGGGGGGGGGGGGGGAGGATGGGTAAATATAATTCTAACACACCAATGAGTAATATTAACTATTTCCTTCAAATTAAGAAAGATATATTTTTAATACCTTACCAGTGCTAACTGTCTTTTCTCAGGAAATGTGTTTTTTTTTTTTTACTTAAATCTTTGACAGGCCTTTCACTGAAGTTGTTTTTTACGCCTGTAGTTACAATGAAGGAACTGGGCTCAGTCTTTTTCCAGAGGTTTATTTTTCTTAAACCCAAGCCAATTCTTGCAAATATAATGAAACAAATGACACTAAAAATATTTGAGTTGGAAAACAATTCAAAGCTTGGCTCCACTTCTACATGCCATTTTTTATTTTTTCTACTAATTTTTGAAGTGACTCAAAGCTGAAAACATTACTCAGGAAGCAGCAAGAGAAGGCAGCAATTTTAGTTATTTAGTATTTGAATCTGCACCTCAAACTGTTGTTAGATTTCTTTTCTGTCTCTTCCCTTTCTTAAATCAAATCACCCTACCATATTATATTGATAACACCACATACAATATATCATACCATATTAAATGTATTAATACTTTCTTGAGAAGACTTCTAGTGTCACAATAAATGCCAACTGGGTAACTTCTCAAAGACATCTCCTTCACCTGCTCCCTGCATCCCTCCTTTTTACGACATGCTGATATATTGGTGACTTCCAGGTTATGACTAAGGACCAGCACACTGTTCAAACCCATCCTAGTACATGCCAGTTGTGTGGAATCCACCAATAATAAAAATGAAGGTCTTGTAAGCTTCTCATCTTGCATACTAGCAGTCTTTTCTACCCAATAGGTCTCCTAGCTTTCACCTTACACATATTACACCATATCTTGAACTTCTGTCCTACTCATCCTAAAACTTTTGTCCTTATCTGAGCCATTTTACATCCTACCCTAAACCTTTTGTTCTACGCTAAGCTCTTGACAGATCTTTTGTCTTAGTCTTTCCTAGACTAAACAGACTCTCTGAACATGGTGATAAGGGAAAAGGTAAGGCAGGATATAGTTTGCCCTGCATAAGCAATGAAAAGGAAGGATATGACCCCTTTGTTATTTCATTAACGTAACTATTTTTCTAACATTACCATAAGAGAGGGAAATACAATTATATGAATCAGACCCATGCAGTGAATTGCCAGCTAGATTTGTTAGTCTTTACTTCTAGTGGTTTCTGATAATTATGGAGGCAGATCTCTTGGAATATATTTACACAGGCCTGTTCAAGGGTGTTGAATGCCAATTTTGCAGTTCTGTGTGCATCTCCCATGTACAACCCTCCTGGTGGTGCTTACACCACCTTGCTGATACCCTCTGAATGCCTTAAACAGAAAGGCTATAGTCTTCGCAAGGTGAGGGAGGCACACATCACAGAGTTGGCTGTCGCTGGACTTCTCAGCAGCTTTTCTCCAAAGCCTTTATATCCTTGAATTGCTGAGCTCACCTCTTCACCCAGGATAACCAACTGGCACAAACACCAGCTGCCAACAACACATGCCAGCTGGCCAGCTCTTCCTCAAGGACTTTCTGTCTTCCCATTTCCACTGCTCTGTTAACTTGTCTATGTGGCAAGATGTTTAGCAGCCACAGTAGTGCTTTGAAATTTTCTGTCTGGTAGCATATCTCATTGGTGGACATGGACATGTATCTTACCTCCGTGAAATTTTACTGGACAACACAGTACCATGTTCTTGCAAACTGCTCCAGACAGAGCTATTGGATGATACTGTCACACTCCTCCCCAACACTCTAAGAAACCTCTGCAACTGTTTGCAAAAATCCTTCTATAAATTGCTGTGAGAATTATTTTTTAACGCTAAAATGGCAGATTTGAGAAATCGAGGCTTAGGGTGTGATTGTACATCTGCACTGAAGTGCAGGGCTTTCTGTTTATTAATAGAATTGCGTGTGCTTTTCTTCTGATCAGAAGGAAATAAGTCTGGGGGGTTCTGTATTAGTGATGAAACAAAAACCAGTTTTCTACCTTAAGAATTTGGTTGTTTTTTTTTTTTTTTTTTTTTTTTTTGTCCAGACACAGGAAGATGTTCTCCCAAAATTCCACAAAACAGCTGAAGGAAAGTGTCAACAAATAAAACGTCAGCATATGATACATGTAAAAGTGCTTTCATTTCTGTTTGCACACCTTCACATATAAAATAAGTTCAATTTCAAAACAAAGCATCGATTGGAAGTAAACCATAAGGAGTCCATAGTCTAAAAACAAATCAGTATTTTCAATTTTTTCAGAACTTTTTTACAATTACTTTCTTAAATGGAAAACTTAATTTAAATAATTGTAGTTTTATTGGGAGAAAATATCCCATTCTAACTGGAATTCTCTGAAGAAAAAAACTGGTTTGAAAGCATTTTTCTCACTGACCCACAGAGGAATCTATTCAGATCAAAGAGAAGATGGAGCCTCATAAAGGTATCTACACTGCAGAACAAATAAAATCAGTTACTTTACTACAGTCCTGACCTGTTACCTCTAAGCCGAAGAGTTGTTGGGGCTTCCTGAAAAACCTGCCACGCATGTTCCTCTAGAATTTCCTCAGAAGGCAATCAGGAATTAAGGCCTCATTTCAGAAGGTAGCCAGTGCCCTAATATGGCTTGCATACAGAAACGAGAACCATTAATCATATCTGCCCCACAGTGTTAGCACAGTTGGCAAGACCCAGATACACAAGCAGGTATGTCCACTCCTTGCTTTATATGCCTGACTTCAGATGTCTAAGGTATGAGCGCAGTCTCCTGCCAACACCAATAAACAAAGGTGAATTCAGAGCTCTTGAGAACTGACTGTTCCCACAGACTAAGGAAATCTCAGGAAAGTAGGACCTTCAGTTAGACACCTGCAGTGGACTGTATGACTAAGCATGTGCTATTAAATAAAAAAGGTGGGGAACTCTTTCCTCTGTACCTTCAAGACAGGTTGTCTGCATCCAAGCTGTCTGCTGGGAATGGTCCTTGGCACATACAACTCCCTGTCCTGTGCTTGGCAATGCTGTTCAAAATAGCACTGTGATGTGAAACATGATTTTTACTCAGCAGCCATAGAAACACCCCACCTGCCTGAAATGATTCCCCTTAGTTCTACGGCCTTGCCAACACCAACTAAGTACAAGACAAGAACATAACTGAAACTCAAAGTGCCCAGTAATGGCAAGCAGCCGCATGGGTTTGCTTACTTATTGCATGTGCCCCATTCTCCTCTCCATTCACAGTGGCTTCTCCGTTCTTTGGTGTGTTCTGCTGGGAAACAGCAGTCGTCGTTGCTCCCGCTGTTGCTGCCGTTGCTGCTGCTGCTGCTGCCGCTGCACTGGCTTGTTGCTGAGCTAGTTTCTCTCTGAATGCTTGCTGCCGGGTCTGAACAACATCAGGCATCACTGCGTCTATCAGAGACAGGGATTCTATTGGCCTGCCATCAAATACTGTACCATCCTGCAGGGAAAACGAGCAGAAGAGAAACTGCAAGTTTAGGATCTTCACCACTGAGGTCAGCAAAGAGGCAGTGATATAAAGAAACAAAATTAGGTTGTGTGAAGATACTGCACTTTGACTTAACTAGTACTGCCACATTACTATGGACTGTCTCTCTCTTACTGATCTGTGACGGTGGTGCTCATGTTCCACTTAGAAATCTCTTTGGTGAATAAGTAATTTATTGGAATTTTACAGAAACTTCATGCTGTGGGGGGAAAAAATAGAAGTCTGATTGATGACAGAAAGTTCCTCTTTGATTTGTATTTGGAAAAAAAGAGTCATGGCTAAAGCCAAGACAAAGGCAAACAGACTTTGCCTGAATTGTCTTCCTGCACTTGCAAGGACATAGGAATGGAAGCAGCAGATGAAGAATGAAGCTCAGCCAAAACAAGATGTATGCACAAAAAGTGGTTTCTTACACGGTGTTCATCAGCCCAGCACTACCACTTGTAGCTGACTCTACAGGACTACCTTACCATAATTTTTCTTTTATTCCACTAGTTTTATTCAGAATAGTGAATTATGGCTTTCATTTTGATTTCTGTAAATTAGGCTTCAGGTTTAACAACCAATTGAGTTAATCTTTAAGGGCTGTTTTATAAGACTTAATAGAGACAGGTCAACAACTGCTACATCTACTTAGCTTTGCTTCACTTTCCTATTATCTTAAATAGAGGAAAAATGTTTTAGTAGCCTTGTAAAGTACCATTTTACTTCTCTCCTGCAAACTCCTTTTAATTCTTTGAAATAACCAACACCCAGCAGTGAAAGACTTGTGTCTGAGGAATAGCACGTGAGGTTTGGATATGGACAGATGAAGTAGCTGGGAAACAATATAATTTTCAATAAGTAACAATAAGTAATGAAGAAAAATAACTGTTTGGCTAGCTAGTATGCTTCTGTTGGATGAGTCATTGAATTACCCCTTACAATTACAATATTAAGATAACACATATTTGTTTCCTCATGGGGAAGAAAAGGGAGGAAGGAGTCATTAGAGAAGAAAAACATAAGTTCTCTTTTTCCTCCACATTTTTTATGTAAATGTCTCTACTGACATTTATTTGTATCCTGGCTCAAATCCCTGCTACACAATGGAAAAAATATTTGCCAACGGATTTTGGTGTCTTACATTTTTAACTGTAAAACTGCTCACTGGGCTACTTCCATGACTGCCCTTCAAAAGATCATAAACAATACTTAAATTTTATACATGTTAGTTTACAGTCTCACTGATTACTTGCTGCTTTTAAGTAATACACAGAGAGAAGAATATACATAGCCCTTAGGGGCATTCAGATGCAGCAAGAATGACATTGCTTTGCTCTAATGTAATTAACAGTATGTACTTGACCAGATTCAAGCCATGAGAGCAACATAAATCTTAATGGTGACAACATACATGTTTTTAGGTTATTCTCTCAACTGAGGCTAATTCTGAAGCTAGATACACAAGGGCAGAACCCTATAGCTGTCATATGACCTGAAGATAGGTGCTGTTCATAGCTGAAAGTTTCTAACTGTGTAGCTTCAGTTTCAGGCACAGGGCAAAATGCTAAGTAGCAGCAAATTGGGAAAGATTCCTTATGCTGGTTTGTTATTACAACTGCATCGAAGTGCAGCTTGGCATGAATGTCAAATGTCATTGCCTCAATTAAAAAATAACACATACACAACACTAAAACACGATATCAAGTCATAAAAGGAAAACAACACAGAATGTTAGTGATAAAAACAAATGAGTTTCCAAACACACTGCAAACAACACAACCTTTTCTCTACTTTACTTTGTTCTCACCCATGCTGTTAACATGCTACATTCATCTATAGAGGAAAAAGCAATTGTTTTTTTATGTATGAATATTTATTTCAGATATCTGTCAATTATGAGTATCTATGGTAAATATTTTGTAATGTAGCACTTGCTTATCTGTCATGCTCCACTCCCTCTTGAAGCATCATGCTTTTTAGAATGGCAGGGCAAAAATGCTGGCTTTTCCTACATCACTTCTTTGTTTCCACTGGCAGTTCAAAGAGAGCAGAGACACTCTGTGGCTGCTCATACAATCCCCACAGACAACCAGTGCCCAGGTAGGGTCAGAATTTACACACAACCATTTTGCCATGTACATGAGAGGACGATGCCTGCTCTTGTATGATCTGAGCCAAAGTCACTGAAATCAGACAGAATCTCTCCAGTGACTTCTGTGGATTTTTTGATCAGGCTTCTCATGGCTTGCAAAGCTGTGCTGCCTGCTAGCAGATGTCAGGGAGTGAAGTTTTAACCTACACTGCAGGCTTTTCCTGCCAAATTCTGCTGTGACCTTGAAAACGCAAGACTGTAAACACAGATGCATTTTCCTGTTTGCGGCAAGAAACCGTGCACTCTGGATTTTTGACTGGGGTAGTGGAAGCACCATTAATATCTATTTAAGCAAAGAAGGCCTCAGTGCCACAGCTAAGAAGTGAAATATGGATCTATTTCAGAGCTTTTCAGCTCTCTGCTAAGGCAAAGTACGAGGAACAAAATTGAACCAGATGAAGAGAAACCACAGAGTGGTGGCTTGTGTCTCTGGGCTGTTGGGCCACATCGCTTTGCAAGCACCAGGATGCCAGCCAGTGGTGGTGGTGGTGGGGGGGTACTTACTTCGTTGATGCTGATCTCAGCCTCCACATACTGAAGCCCCTTCTGGAGGATGGAGATGAGTGCGGCAGGTGGCACTAGTGTTCCGTTGATGTTGGACTGGCTGATGTGGCTCTCAATACCGAAGGTGAAGGCCGAGTGGGAGAAACCTGAGAGCAGGAAAAGGAAGCCATGACACGAAATCTAAATGCACCCAGCCAGATACACCTCCACAGTCTAAAAATATTCCTGCTTTGAGATCTGAGAGACGCTGCCCTGTAAGCAGAAGGACGCAGGATGGCTGCACAGTCAGGGAGGTTAACCAGAGCCATCCTGACCACCCTGCCACCACCCATCCCCCTCCCCTGCACGCTGCACATATAGGGGAAGCTGTATAGAAGTGGAAATGCACGCAGAGAAAAATAACCAGAGAACTGCGCTACCTGAAAACAAAACCAAACACAGAAAATAATAGGGACTGCCACAAGGGCAAGTCCAGCTGAAAAACAGTGCCTCAAATCCTCATTTCCCTCACTGTATTTCAGCGTTGGTGTTTGATGAAGCTAAATACTTAAACCCTTACCAGCACGCAAGTTGTATAAAATCAAGGCGTAGATGCAGCTGACACAGGGGAGCCATTCCCTTATACCAGGGAAGAGATTTCAAACCCTCTGCTCATTTACTGCTGAGTACCACATGACGTGCAGAGCATTGCCATTAAAATGTGAAACAACAGAAAGGCCACTCCTGCAAACCCATTTTCTGAAAGCGAACACTAATAGCAAAAGTAATTAATTGAGATCTGCCAAGCAGCAGACGACAAGCCAGTGTGGTGGCCCAGCCTTTAACCAGAAGTCTTTCTCTTCCCCATTTCATTTTTGTCATTGTCTGAGATGTAAGGGGCAATGAAGGTGACAGCACTGAAAAATAAAGAACGCTGGTGGACAATTTTGAAGAGAGATGCCTTAAATGATGTCTGAAGCTGCTCAAAACTGTTGCTGGGCATGAAGGCGAGCACTGCAGAGCAACTGTATGTATGCAGGGGCAGATGTGTGTGTGTGTGGGAGGAACAGGATGTAGATATAACTGTAGGAATCCATTTATCACCACACTGCCTCCAGAGCATTAATCTAACATTAAAAGCCTTGGGGAAACCACCCATGCACTGTCTCAAACAGGAAGAACCCTTGCAGTCTCCACCGACTAGACAAGAAAGAAAAAAAAGAGAAAAAAAGAAAGCAGCTCTCAAATGAAAATACTTCCGTTAAATATAGCTGCGCCTCTTCCCCTTGTCAACAGGAGTTTCATTTATAGTTTTGTCCGTTAAGGGATTTCCCCCATATCACTGCAATGTCCAATTGTGTGTGGGCTGGAGGCTGGGATTTTGGGCTCACTCCACACTCATGCTTTCTCTCTCTCACTCAAATTGTTTTCAAGATCCTTTTTGCAGCTAGATCAATTATCATCATACGTAGATAGCAAAACCAAGCTGAGAAACAGAATGTCTCCCACATTTGAAACCAACGTATGTATTTATCTGTAAGTCTCTTCCCCTCCCCATTGTATTTTGCCACTGTTTTTCTCATTTTCCTGGTAACAGCCTCTATTCTCTTTCTTTGTGACCCTAACTTCCCTTCCTCACACTCCTCCAGTTTTGGGGGACACTTTCAGGAAGCGGCAGGTTCACCTGTGAGCAGAATTACATGGGTTTACGAGGCATAAAAATAGAGCACAGGAGAAAACACCTGAAAAACTGCAGTATCATTCATCTAATCTCTGGTCCAATTCTTATCCTGTATTGCTCTTTATGTCCTGGTCTAGTTTATGAGCTGCTGGACCTCCTGCTGCATCCAAAATAGACTGTGAGATCTGCAAGGCAGTATTTTTCCCTTGTTATTAGTTCTGTAGGACATCTAAGCACATTACTGGGCACTACAATGACGAGCAAATCAAGCACTGAGCATACACAGCCTGTGTCGGAGTGATTTAGGGCTTGATCAACAAACACTGAAATCTCTGTGCTATATAAATACATGGCATGAAACTAACCAGAATTAGAAAATCAGATCCCACCTAATTTAAATTTATGTGTATTTAAATTAATGAACAACAACAACAATACCTTTTTGAAAAGGAATGGACTTGAAAATGCATGATGGATAACTCAGCAAATCTTCTTAAGAACAGAGAAGAAAGGGAAAATTAAGCTGTTGTTCAAAAGCTTAAGCTGACTGCTAAAAAAGCCAGGAGCTAGTTTGTGACTTGACAGATCAAGAAATAGAAACATGTCTTTGATTTAATGGAGAGATGGACGGCATAAAAATGGCAACCAACAAACATCGATAGAAAAGTGGAAAATTATTACTGTGGATCTACAAGAGACTTAAATTTTAACTATGGCTTTGTACCTGTCATTACTGCACTTGGTATCTTGCAGACTTTTTAGTTGGCTGCTGGCATATATCAAGCCCCCATCTTTGCCAGCAGACAGATGCCTCAGTCTGTCTGCTGGGTATCCTCTTTGCCTAGTAGTTGCCACATCCCCAAAGATCAACACATCTCACCTCACTGCATATGAGAGAAGGAACTTCTCAGCAAAAAAACTAGCTGTGTTATTGCAATGAATCTTGTTATTTCACTGTTTCTCTTGTCGCTAAGAAACTATTACCAAAGCACCTGTTAGATGAGGAAACACCAATCTCCTAGCTACGGTGTCACTGAAGAGCAATCTCACCCACACATCTCCAGCAGCTGTGACAAACTTTCCTAAAATCTCAGCTGGTAAGATCCAAACACTGAAAATCAACAGAGCAAAACTGCTTAAGTGGGTGCTGCTGGACACTGTTTTCCTCACCCCTTGGGGAAAAATCTTCCCATACAATTGTAATTAAAAGAAAAACAAACACAACAGAAACAAGTCAACCAGCCCACCAACCGACAGCTAATTACCCCCTGATTTCTTGTGCTTCCATAGCATTTATATAAGGGTCATGAAAGTACACTGGTTGTAAAAGTAACACACACAGTTAACAAAATCCTGAATGAAGCTGTACCGTTGTCACGTTTCTGATAACACCGAAGAATCACTTGAGCTTTGCTTTTATAGTTACCAGATGTCATCAGTTCTTTTCAGGACCCTGCATGTGAATACACTAAATTTTATAGCAATGTTGCAGATCCGTAGGTGAGTCTTACAGAAAGGTGATTTCTATTAAACAAAGGCAAGGTTTTTTAAATGTTAGCTTGTTACAAATGTTAACTTGGCCTTCCAAGTTCATGAAACAACACTGGGGAACACAAGCATTCCCCTTCCCTCAGTGACACTGTGCAGGCTGTCAAGACAGTTGGGGAATGAGAACAGAGACAGAAGGTGCTCTGCAAGTGGGGAACTGAAGAAAGGATGGGTTAGGAATGACATGAAATTACCATAGATCTGAACTCAAAATGTTGTAGTATAAGTGAAATGAATGGAAGTTTCAAATTTGTGTCCATATGCATTATTTCTAATAAATTCTGTCATTTTGGTGACCGTAATAATCACTCTATAAAACAGTAATTTCTATTCAAATAGCACCAATAAATGAAATTTTAATGGAATAAACCCTTGGAGGATACATGCAATGAGACTAGGAGCTTTTACAGTTAAAGACATGAACACAAAGGGACTAAAGGAAGAGAGCATGGCCACACTGAACCGGTTTTGTACCAGTAAACCAGACAGCCACTTGTGCCATGACATGCCATGACATGCCCTAAATAACATCTCTCAGCAGACTTGAGAGAACGGCTTCCAGGTTTTTCCCACTTCAAAAAAGATGGGGAAACATAAACCATCAAACTACGTAAAATCTGTAAAGACATTATCATACATGAAAAATAAAACCCAAATGAACAGCAGAGATCTTGGTCTGATCACCTTAAACAGAAGTGACTTATCGACTGTGGAATAGTTGCTCTTGAAAGATTTTACAGAGCATAAATGCATACAAAAAATAATGAACATAAAAAAAAAACCCCACTTAAATGACACTGTCCCAAACCCCAAAATTGTTACACAAGTGTTTTTGACTTGAAAACTGAGTGAAATTCTGCATTGAGAGGTGCTTTTCTGTAGATAATATACCACTGACAGTGGTAACGGGTCCTGGTTTTGTGCTGTATCTTCTCCCACACTGAGATGTCTGTATATACTCTCAGTGGTACATACACAGTCACTTAGGAATTCTTGCCCTAGGCAGTGCCAAAAAATGCATACATAGGGCTGTGTTTTGCAAAATTTCACTGATAGACTTTGCTGTAACTGCAAAATGGAGATGATTGTGATTTTTTTCCCTTTGGCTGCTCCTTTTTCAGTTAAAAATGGCCTCCCCTTAAAACAAGATTTGTCATTGATCATAAAATGACTAAGTTTTATTTAATGAACATAATGCTGCTCTTTGTGTGCCTGTTTGATCTGCAGGCTATGTGGTTTTAATTGTTTGTAATATACTTGGCTCAGAGCAGAAATGCCTGTCGAATATAGGCAGAGGAAAGGGCGCTTGGCAGCCAGGCAGCCCGGGAATACCTTGTGACTTCTCCAGAGATGTGTCTCATGTTGTCTGGGAGTGAAGGATTCTTCCTTTTAGGCACACAACTGGGGTGCTGCTGAGTATTCCCTGTGCTAGTTCATCTGGCAATCACAGATCCAGCTAACTGACATTCACTAAGTGCTCCTTTCATTTTCCGATCCCTTTAGCACTGTAAAAGCAGTCTTGTTTAAATTGCAATCTTAACTTGTAACAGCTACAGCACCTACTGCTGCGTTTGTAGAGGTGAGGGGAATGACAAAGAGGGGTCTTTGGTGGAAGCAATGACTTCTGAAGTGTTTCAGCCCTGCCTGGTTACTCGGAGTTACCTTTGGGATGCCATGATCAGCAACAGTTAAGCGATCTGTTGAATACTGTGAATGTTTTCTGTTTGTGAACTAGCTGGACTTACCTTTGTCTGATAAATCTAACTAGCATACTGTTCAAATAGTTTTTTTAAAAAACAGATGTGTCTAAGCTATTTGCAAATTACTCAGTTTAATTATGCATACTGTAAGAGTCTTAACTGAAACATTTGCTACTGTAGAATGAAACAGAGACTAAAGAATTATGAACATCATATTGCTTTTCACACACATCTCTGGCACATCTTTATGATGAACAGCCTCTACCCCAATACGGAGTGCAAGTAACAACCTGTTTCTATAAATCTTTGTATAACTAATGCCCAGTGTGGCTCTCTATCCCGGAAACCAGTGAGATTTCACATGGAGGTTTGTGTCACGTCCTTTGATACATTTTTCTGTTTCTTTAACTCAAGCAGTCCAGAATGATGTTTTGAAATCCAGGGATCTTAGGTTCAGTTTCTGGAAATCATTAAATGAGAAGAAGGAGGAGGCATAAACTATCTGACAACCCATCCCTGTTCTGTAAAACGTTAACCATCTCCTGGTGGAAATAATCAACACTTCTTATTTTGTTGATATCTCTGACATTGTGTTGCCTTCCTTTTTGGAAATTCCCATTACTAGGTCTTCCAATCCTCATCTCTGAAGTAACACACTGTTCTCTTTAACTATTTGGCAGGTACTGGATGAGTACATGAGCAAGGTTTTAGAAATTATTAAAAGTACTGGCTCAGTAGAACCAACCTGCAACTGCTATAACAGGATCCAGTGGCAGTCTCAAGTTTTCTGAGGGTCTGCTTTCTTAAGGTAGTCTTGCACTTGGCACTACTGCTGAGACTTTGACGGATGTAAAACTCATGCATGAGTGGAAAGCATGTAAGAGCTGACTACAGCTGTACAGGCTGCAGGGAAAAAAGCATGGTTGTGATGGGGTAAAGAGGAGTCATCTTTATCACCATAAATGGGTATATGGGCAAAAATACTGGGAGAACCATCTAGTAGAAGCATTCCGCAGCATCATGAGTCAAAAGAAAATCACATGCAGGAGGAAAAGTTGTCCTCATGCAGTCCCATCAGCTGCTTTACCACGTTACCAAGCCCGAGTAACTCCAAAGCTGCCAGCACAATGGTTTACCAAAGAAACCAGATGCAATCAGTGGAAAAACATGTTCCCAAGTTTGACGTCTGGGTCTTGGGAGTGCCATCTAAGAAAGGAAGGCTAGAACGGAACAGTGGTGTAATGTGGTGGCCTGAAATAAATTAAAGCCCCACCACTGCAGCTTAAGAAATTTCCACTAAAAAAGAGTGAAATATGACCATTAGCACAATCATTTCCTCCAAATACTAATGATGTACAAACAGCATAGTTAACACTAAATGAAGACTTTTGTAAGTCTAAATTTACTAGTGTAGAAAAGTGAGGGACACACATCACTAAGGTCATAACTGAGTGTAATTTCTGGCTGCAGGACCAGAAGCTAACAGTTTGATTTAGAGCAACAGTATTTTCTTAATCTTGGGCCTAACACGTGGTAATCTAATTCCTGAGGTAAATGACATAATTTCTTGCCATTGCTCAAGAGAATACAATGATGCTCTTCACTGTACTTGACTGCAGCTGCCATTTTAGAGTCTAGCATTTCCCCTTCTATGTGACGCACTGAATGAGAACTGAGAATGTACCATGGATCCCTATCCTGCTTCTCCTTAGATTTCTGTCTAAATGTCATTATGCATCCACAAAAATATGGCCATATAACCCTAGTGTACACATGCAAAGGCTTCACAAAAAGGACAGCAGTTTCTCTGAAATACGTTTGGTTGCAGTTAATAAGAGTCTGGTGCCTTGAGCCACTCAAATGATTCCACAAACAGTTAAAAAAAAATGGTGGGCAAAAATCCTACACCACATCTTGCTTATTATTCACAGCAGACTGATATTCTTCTCCTAGCTGAGCTTTTTCTTTCTCGGTAATACATCCTAGAGTGTCTCTCTGGTTTTGGCAGTGTCTGCTTATTTTTGAAGACTTACCTTCGCAATTACATAAAGGGCTTAACAAGGACACACATTAGCAATTTAAAATAGAGAACTGCAGTTGAAATGTATTTTTAGAAAAATCAGCTAAACAATAGGGCTTGTACAATTTTTTCAAGATTAGGATTGCTGAACGATTAAAATTATTTCCAGAACCCTGAGAAATGCGTCCTGTATTACAGGCTCTTTCACAGTCCCTGGGTTAGCCTGTGTCAGCTGCTAAAATCACAGCGTGCCTGGTTAGCCCAAGTTTTGTAGAAGCGATTATTCACTAATATTAATGCTACACCCTTTTTTTTTGGGTATCTGACCTGTTCATATTCTGCGAAGAATTCAGAGTACATGTCTGCTACCCAAAATTATTTTATTATGTGCCAAAGAATGTATCTGGCAGGGTCTTTGTGGTGTTTTGTGTTTGTTTTTTTTTTTTTTTTTTTTTTTTTAAATTCAGGAAAATATGTTGGAAAAGATTAATACAAGTTGGAAATGATCTTTTGATGAGCAGTACTTGGCACTCACTGTTTAAGCCTTTCTGAGGGCCAGAAATTAACAAAAAGAAATAAGATACAGAGAGAAAACAGAACATGAGCAATGGAAAGAGGAACTTTCAGAAATCTTTTGAAAACAAGGTCTGAAAGAATCCCCCTTTTCACTCAGTCTGTGTAAATGAGAGGGAATAAACATCAACACAGACCTGGCAATTTAATGCAACTACAGGCAAGGTTTAAAATAACTTAAAAAGGTCACAGCAAGAAAAAAAAAATCATCTTTTACTTCTAAATTATGGAATGCTGTTATCTTTTAGCCCTGTCTGGGCAAGCAAACATCCAAAGAGACGTGCACTGTTTCCAGGATCACATTTATAGCAGACTTCCGCAGTCATACAATCTTCACAATTTATTTCTGCAAACTACGTTCATCTATCAGTTGTAACCTACACCTGCAAGCACTGGCAAGGAGGACACCACAGCTGACACTCAGTGGGTATTCAAGAACTCCAGCACCAGGATTGTTTCTTCTGATGGCAACTACAAACAGAGTCCTAATGCCGCTAATGCTTGTTAGGTGTGAGGAGGGGTGATTTGCAACTACCTTAGCTGTACAGGCAGGAAGTCCTCAGTGTGCAGGGTATCAGCAAAACTTGCAAAGCTGCAAGATACAGCTTCTTTCACTGGGCCTGGAGAATCGTAAGGAAAACCAGGAAACTGCCATGTCTGCCACTTCACTGGTTTTACTAGAAAGGCCATCTTCACACATAGGCATTTGCCTCAACCCAACATCCTATTTTCTTAACACCTCTATAATACTGCATTTCTGCAAGCTTTAAAACCCAGGACATGAAGTGGTCAGAACCAAAATCCATGCTATGGAATAAATTTGCAAAGGTGTAATTGTTTATGTTTGCGTAACTTAAAAATCACTGTGTTTGCTCAGCGTCTGAGATCTAACGCTGCAGGGTAACTTTCAGGCCAAAATAAAATTAAAATAGCCAAGTTTAGAAAACTCATACAGCTCATACAGCTTATGACATTCTTTTGAAAACATAGAACAAAATACGACAAATCCAAATGAGTTCTTTAGCTGTAAAAATACGTTTTCCCCTCCACTGTGGAATTTGTATTTGGAGAAGCCAACCATCAAATACTGGTAGCGCATATTGACTGCTCTACAAAAAAAGTGCACAATGTGGTTTCGACTCACACAGGTGCTGTCAGCTTAGAAACCAACTTTAAAGGAAGGCCTTTAAAGGAAGCTGAGGAAAGTATTTACCTTTAACTGACCAGCTTCCTCCTGCCCAAGATCTATAGCTTTGATAAATTCTCTCCCTCCCCCTCCACTCTGGCCCACCCTGTTTTTGGAACTGCAGCTTAATAAAGGTTGTTGCTGACCCTGATTTTCTTAAAATGTACTTAGTAATTGTCAGGAGAATAAATGACTAGCAGAGACAGAAACTACGCATAATAATACATTCTTTGAGAAATGGATTTGTCTTTTCAGCAGTCATCCATCCTCCAACTATGAAGTATAATTTCAAATTCAGAGTCAGTCCCCCTGTTTCTGGAATCATACAGTCACTTCCTCCCTCATTTACAAGAAATACAGAAAACTGGGGAGGGATTAAAAAACCCCCAAGCAGCAGTTTATTAAAATCCCTATATTCCCTTTTGATAGTACACTATTTTTACTACTTACGTATTACGCTGGGGGCTATATATATGAGGTTACATTATATGCAATATATAAAGCTACAGATGGTTTCTCATTAGATAAGAATGTTCATTCTGTGGTGACTTTTAGGAGACACTTTGATTTAAAACAAAATGTTGTTTTGTCAAATTTCTCAAGTGTTTTTATCAATGAACCACTTTAACACATATTTCACTCCTAGAACAACATCATGGCTTTATCTATTTCAAATATATAATGAAGGTCACAAATGCTGGTTCTGTATAGAACTTCCAGTATATCATAGATCTGGATCATAAGCTTAAGTCATTTTATTTTAATGGAATAGGCTGGCCCTAAAGAGTAGGCTGAGTTTAACTGAGTAGGCTGGCCCTAAATAACACAAATAGGGCTGCATGCTTGCAAATCAAATCTGTGCTAAATCATGAGAATTAAAAATAGAGTCTCTATTGCTCCAAAGCCTCACCATCATACAGCTGGAAAGGTGTAAGAATCCCTGCCTTCTGTCTTAACACCAATTAACAACAGCTCCTGAATAATCAAGTTAGCAATCTCATTTGTAGTGCATTCAGAGATGTATATTCACTCATAAATTCATAAACAGTACTTTGAAATAAGAAAAAAAGAATGTCAAATATTGTCCCAGCACACCTGTAATAGTCTTTCCTCAGAGGATTTCAATACATATTAGCATTATAACCCTTTAGTATCTGCTTTTGAGGTAGATACTGTACATAGTATTAACTTTGCTTTCAAACAGGAAAATTAAGGCACAACTTTAAAGCCAGGTGTAAGCACCCAGTTTCTACACATTTCCTTAAAAAATGTATTATTTTATTTACTAAGGAATACCTGTTCAACACCCAGTTACACTAGCACCAAAGTACCTTGCAAAACGAAGCTAAGCAAATACACAAGCATCTTTACATCAGTGCAGCTGAGTCTGGTCTATGAACTACAGTTACTCTATACTGCAGGTAGAATACAGGACGACCAAGAGCCAGTGATAAGACTTATGTAGACACAAATAGTGCAGCCGTAGATTATTCCTGAAGCAACACTAAAATGTGTGCTTTATCTCTGGTTGGCAGGATGTCATTTCAAGGACATATTTTTTCCCGTCAGCAAACAAGAGGTCTCCATCCTTACCATTTGAGCATGACTATGTATAGAGTTTCAAGAGCATTCCAGTGACTATCTTGTTTAACAGCACCTTTATGTATAGGTTCTTCAAAAGATCTTTGAGGCTCTCCAGTGCTGAGCAGGAGATTAGCTGAATGTGAGCCAGCAATGTGCCCTTGCAGCAAGGAGAGCCAACAACATCTTGAGCTGTGCTGTGAGGCGTTGGAGCAGCCCTCTACTCAACCCTGGTGAGACAAGCCTGGAGTACTATGTCCAGTTCTGGGCCTTCCAGTGCGGAGGGACAGTGGCGTACTGGAGGGAGACTCAGTGAAAAGATCACTAAGATGGCCAATAGATTGGAGCATCTGGCATAGAAGAAGAGGCTGAGAGAGGACTGCTCAGCCTGGAGAAGCAAAGGCTCACAGTGGACCTCATCCATGTGCATAAACACCTGAGGTGGGTGCAAAAAGTAGAGAGCTAGGCTCTTCTCAGTGGTGCCCAGTGACAGGACAAGAGGCAATGGGCACAAATTGAAACACACATGAAATTCCAATGAAACACTTTTTTATTGTGAAGGTAATTGAGTATTGGAACAGGCTGCCCAGGGAGGGTGTAGACTCTCCATCCTTGGGAGATACTTAAAATCCCACTGGACATAGCCCTGAGCAACCTGTTGTAAGCCCCAAGGCTGCACTACACGATCTCCGAAAGTCCCTGCCAACCTGAACTATTCTCTGATTCTGTTCTCTCCTGAGAAACTATCCAGCCTGAACTCTCCTATGACTCTAACGAGCCAAACTGGAAAAAAACCTTAAAAAAGGCAAAATGAAAATTGTTATCCACTTACTTTACCATCGGTGCACACTATTGTTTTTACTGTCACACTGGACAAGTACCTTTATTGATGATTCATTCTTCTAATGAATCATTCTTCAAGGTACAGATTTTAATAATTTAAGCAAAACCCATGCAGCGTACATTCCCCTTCTACCCAGCAGCCTTCCTACACAAAGGAAGCAGCTTTGAAGCAAATTTAGCTGACCTATATATGCCAATATTTTATGCTATGCTTAATCTAAATTATTTTCAACATGCACTTCTGTCATCTGTGACTCAGGAACTCTGTGCCGTACACATTTGTTCAAAATACTCTAAACATACCTCATATGTAGTAAAAGTATAGACTTCATAGAAGAATTAGGCTTATGTAAGTAAAGACTGTTGTATAAGGCACAAATTCAAAGGAACAGAATACTGATCTTCCGTCATTCCCCACTGCCTGAGGACTTGGCGATATTTACATTTTGTATAAAACTCCTTTGTTAAAAAAGAAAATGAGACATAAAGAAGGCATTTTCCTTCAAATTTTGTTGCTTCCTTTTCAAAAAAATTGTAAATTAGTACTGTTCCTACTACTAGTATCTAGTTGGAAAACATCACAATCATGAAATCCCAGAAGCTTCAGAATATCCATTATTTTGGATCTTGTAATTTCCAAAGGCAGAATGAGAATAAGATGCCCTGGATGTGGTTAAGAGGAAAGACCTATGCCTAATTGCACATGCCTAACTCTGCTCATGGCTGGAACTAGATGCTGGGAGTTGGAACTAGATGATCTTAAGGTCCTTTCCAACCCTAACTACTCTATGATTCTGTAACTCCACAGAGGATTTAGCACTGGGTTCACAGAAACACTTCACACTCTATATGCCCCTGAGCCTATGGCTTAAAAACTGAGAGAAAATCTTATCTTTCAGGAAAATAAGGAAAATCTGTCACCATGAACCAAACAGACTAACATGCTGCCACCATCCTGAATCTACAGGAGGAAAATGACGTTATTAGCTGCCTTAATTTTTATGGTTGTGAAGAAAACAACATACAATTCTAAAGTATAATGGTAAATTCTGCCAAGTCAGGAGCTAAAAATGTCATTATTGACATCTTTTTAGCAAAATCACCTAGCTAGTGATTTTATTGTCTTGGACATGGTACAGATTGTACACTGAGGAACAGTTTATCAAGTGCATGTCATAAAACGTGGAAAAATTCAAACTGAACAGTAAAAGTACAAGCAGAAAATGGAAACTGTTACACAACCTTAACTCTTAACAAGTCACTGCCAGACATCCACTACAATAAAAGCCCTATTACAGAGCGCGTAAGCCATAGACAGCTGGGAGCTGATTTTCAGATAAGGATTCTATCCTGCAACATGCATGGCTAGAAAAGGAACACAATTAAATCGATCAATGAATCAAAAATACCAAATTTGAAGAAGCATTAATAACCTGATTGACATGTTGGCCTGGGTATGGAAGGTAATCTATTATGATATTTGGAGGTATGACAGGATTTGTCACAACAGATGGCAGTACATTTTAGAATAAAATATATGTGGGACACTTGATTTCCCTTGGTTTTGCCACCAAGCTCTTCAATTTTTCTTGGAATCCTTATTACTCCCATTGCATTGTACTACTCTGACCTTCATTCCAAAGACAAATAATTATCTGTTTCTCTTTTGAACAAACAAAACATGGGAAAACTCTATATATGCTGAATTCTATATGTTTTTTTTTTTTGAAAAACAGCTCTTCACTCTGAAGAAAACTAACAGAATGACTATGTGAGCAGTGAAGACGGTGCTAGCAAAAGTGTGCTTCTCAGGAGTTTGAAGAGGTGCAAAGCTGAATCAACATAATCTGGATGCCAGAACTGTGGCCTCCTTGGTATGGCTTCTTTCCCTTTTGTCACTGCACCTGATTTGTTGGTAAAACTACGTCCACCATAAGAGTACTTTGTATGCTCTTATCTCCACTGAGGCCAACATTTTCACTTAAAAGCAGTCTTTGAATCAAGATACCTCCAAATAAATACAACCTGACACTTAGAAGTTGACTCCTGAGATAAACAATGCCTGGAAGTACCCAGCACTTTTAGTAATTGGGACATTGAAAATTGTGTACCAAAAAGTTCATATTCAAAAAGATACAAACTAAACATTTCAGGAGTTGACTTTTGGATAGGAAGTAACAATCTTAAACTGAAATTAAAAGACTCAATTTCTTTATACCTCAAGAAGGGCAACATTCATGGTCCTACAGTGGAAGTGACAACACCTAGCCACCTTAGTGGTGGAATTCCTGTGCCATCAATCCATGAAACCTAAATGGAAATTATGCCTGACTGCTTTGTTTTTCTGGGAAAAAAAATGCCCTGAGACAGTCACTTATGTGAAGAGGCAACTATTTAGCTGCTTATTTTAACACAGCTAAGCAGTTAGAGCCTTAACTTGTCCAAGTCCTGTCTTGTACTGTAAGGATTTGACTGCATTTGTCTCTGGACCAGGCATCTTACCCAGACTGATTTCCCAGCAGCAGGCAACTCAAAGCAGTATCTCTGGCTGTACTTTTTTCTGTTAAACCACATGATCAGTCAGTATAACTCAAGTGCCACAATTTACAATTTAATTCCATCTGCAAATGTACTCGAGAATCATTTTATATTTCCTTCCAGGTAACTGATAAAGCTATTGAACACTATTATGCCAAGAACAGATTCCTCTGAGTTCCCACTAGAAGCAACCTTTGAGATGAATATTACCCAACTCCAATCACTTTTCAAGATGCTTCTGTTAGCCCTTCTTAAATCCATTTGGTAACCCTGGATTACACTGATTTTACATAGAGTCATTTAAATTTGTTTTTAAACATAGTGTCAACAAGACTAAGTAAACGTCATAAAGTAGTTTAAATGTAACTATTGTCACCACAGATATCTCTTCAACTTCATTTGTGATCTTGGAAAAAGCAGTATCAAGTTTGTTTGACATGATCTATTATCCATAAAAACTTGCTGGCTGCCATTAGGCATGATGTCATCTCTCCATTTTTTTGTTGGAAGTATCTAGTTTCAACCTTCCAATGATTTTGCTTGACCTACAGTTACCTGGATCGTCTTGTTTAACCTTTAAAAATTCTGGCACAACATTTACTTTTTCCAGTTCACTGGAACTCTCCTTGGTATGCCAAGATTTGTTAAAAAGCAACAATAATGGTTTAGACAGTTCACCTCCATTAATACACTCCTGTGAAAGCTTTCTAGACTGACAGAGAATTAAGGAGGAAACATAATTACTGAATTTCACTTTTAACTTCAATTTTAGAAGAGCTGAACTCCTACTAGAATGACCTGCCAGTATTTTCATAATGAAGTGTAAATCAGTATCTTTGCTATAATGTTTCAAATAATCTCAAATGCTTCTATGATTTGCAGCCACAAAAAGCTTGAAATATTATAGGGACAGTTAGCTTTTTATATAGTTTTTCCACCATATGTATTTCCTTTTGTTGTTTCTCCCTTCCTCCCACTACTCGCCTACATTTTATGGGAAAGTCTTGAAGTTTTATAGGATAAGATTAAAGGACAGATTCCTGAAAAAAAAAAAAAAAAAAAAAAAGAACCTTTGTATGGTCCTCTTGGCAACCTCTATGGCTGCATTTGATACAATTCTTAGAAGCTTTGGGTTCAGCTAATGTTAGTAAATAATCAATATATTAACCTTGTTTTGGCAAACTCCTTAAACTGTAGGGGTTTGAATTTAAACTGTCTTTAACATTAGCCCTCTAAAACTGCCACGCATTATTTCTGAAGCTATTGATTAAACGTCTTTCATTTGCTGTTGCATCTTTTGGCGTTTATACTAGCAGGTGGAAAGGCAAGATGCTGAATAACAATTTCTGTCTTATTACCCTACTTTATCTGAAGATAGAGATAAAAAAAATTATTTGGAAAAAACAATGACAGTATGAAAGAAGAGTCAAACTAAATTTAAGAAGCTTTTAAAACAGATTAGAGGATTCATCATTGGTTATAGCTCTTACTTGCTGAATGGAGTTACTAGCAAACTGTCAGGTATAATACCTAGCATCTACATTTCAATATGCTCCGTTTCAAGCATATTTGAATATTTCTTCAAGTATTTAACCTCAACTTCTACTTTCTTATATGGGCAAAATACAATAGAACAATGGAAATATAATGCTTTTGTAAATGCTTTTAGTATGCGTGTATTACATAAGAAAAACATTTGTCCCTTTAATGAAGAAGGTAAGAGCAGTATAACTCACATTTAATATGAAAATTTGTACTTTTTACCACTCCCTAAAATGGTAAAAGTGATTGCTTGCTTTTGAGAGACGGGTTACCTGGAAGAACTTTTTCCTGACTTTTGGCCGATACCACCATTCTTGACTGACTTTGCAAAGCCTCCATCATGAATCACTACATAACACTAACTCATCTAATGATATATCAAGAGGAATAAAAGAGGCTGATTTTCTTTTTTCACATCAGGAAAAGTGACTGTATTAATCGTCTGTTGTGTAGAGTCTCCTACAGTACAAATAAAACACATAACCAATATAACCAATTTCAGGATTCTTTAGCCTTCCATTATGTCCACCAGTGCACTGCTTTAATGTTCAAAAGCCCCTTCCAATGTGGTACCCAATAGCCTATTTTTAAAAATAGACTTTGGATGAAATTATAGCTTCTTTAGTTCCTGCCTTTCTTTCATCTAATTGCATACCACAACTAGAATATTTTCTTGTAAGCTCCATTATTACAGAGAAGAACACAATGTGAGAAAACAGCTACTTCTACAGGCCATAACTGGACTCTGAAAGAACTGTTTTAATCCTGAAAAAGTATTCTAAATCTTCTCAACTTCAGTGAGGAGTCCTTAAATAGGGATTTGGGTTCCTGGGATTGAAACAGTCTTGGAAGTAGAAGAAACAAATCAAAATAATGTATCTAATGAATGCTAGTTACAATGACCAACAGAAGCAGGTTAACCCAGTATCTTCTACCTGCTGGGATTTTGGTGTCCTGTCCAAGACATCTCTCAAGTCTGGAGGGCTTATACTAAAACTGGCTTCAAGTCTTCTGACAGAGAGACATGTATTTTTCACAGATTTTGTTTGTTTGTCTGTTTGTTTCAGCATAAGAAACACCAAATATTTTTAGTCAATTCTACTTTTACCAGCCCAGAACATAGGGTCAATCCCAAGTAAACTGGGATCTTGGCTACAAATCCTTTGTCAACGTATCCCATTTCCCTATCATCTCTGTGTTAACACAACATTTTCCACTAGTGAAGAGAACTTCTTGCAGTCAAAGAATGGAATCAAGACTATGAAAACAAAAGAGACCTTAAATTTACATTTCAATTTCCCTTTTTCTTTTTTGAAGAAAAGATGAAGCTTTCCTTCTGAAAGGACAAGCTCTGTAAAAACATTATTTTCTGATATGAAAACAGCTAGACCTGGAAGCAATGCTAAGACAGAGCCACACTGACATTGCAGCTCAGTTTACATACATAATTACCGTAATGAAATTCTAAAACATCAGATGCCTGCACCTAAATTTCCATTTACAGCCAGTATAAAACAAATTTAGACAATCCCTCTTTAATTCATAAATATCTGAAAGAACTGGTTCAAGCAGCTTAGAAAAAAAGATAAAAAATCCATGCGCTTTGTGCCTGCGCTGCCAAAAATTACTTTGGCTGAGATGATGCAATTCTACAAAAACATTTGTTAACATAATGTTATTTATTTTCTTGTTTTGCTTAACTGCAATATTTACTTCGTACCTCTGTATGATTGCACCTTTATTATGTTCAAGAGCATGATTTCAAAGAAACATAAGTTTGTGCAAGAAATATTTAGTCTATCAGTCTGAAACACTCAACACAACATTCCTAAGGCAACACCATGCAAAAAGCCAATTTTCCCATTTCTTCTATGACCTGAAGTTGTGAGGAGAGACAAGAAATTTACCCGATTCCTGGAGATAGCGATACACCAAGAAATTCACTTCGTCACTGGTTATGCTCATCTTAGCCCAACCTCAATCTGATGAGGTTTACGAGAAGTGTGATCCACGCTCTGTTCAAAGGGAAAGAAAAGAACAGGGTTTGTTTTATCTTGATTTACTATGAAATTTGTTATTTGTTATTTAAAGATCTCATATAGTTATTAGAGCTGCTATATCCTAGTGTGAGGCACAAGTTAAACATTGTGAATCAAGTACTCAAGCTGTACTGTTCCTTTTAGGGTACATTAATTAAAGAGCAGTATTTATCATATAGGAGAGAGTCAGAGGGAGCATTTTCAATCTCGGAAGCCTTTGCAAATGTTAACTCTTTTACTTCTGTGGCTTTACTACAGGTTCTTCGGACATTCCTTTTTACTGTGTAAGCATTTTCTATTCAGAACTGCTGGCAATTACAATCATGTATAACACGCCAAATCATAACTTTTTTGCAGCCCTAAATTTGTAGTCTAATTTTCTGTCCAGAGTTCATCCACTGAACAGACGGATTATTTCCTTACTAAATCCTGCTATGCGGTGAACTTAAAAAGTTCCTCTAAAATAGAAACAAACCGAAATTCAAGATGAGATTGGAAAGTTTATGAGGCAGGAGGGGGAAGAGGGAAAAAGAGAAAGAATGCCATATACCTTGTGCCAACAAGGAATACAAATATCCTGGCATTATACAAAGTTACAGTGTCTCTGCTGATTAATGGTGAGCAAGAATTAAACTTCAATTATTCACTTCAGGATTCATAACCTTTACGATGACAGTTTTACATTACTAATTTGGGATCATACTCTGATAATAAAAACATTGGTTTTAGATGATAAGTTTGTTTTGAACATTTTCCATTAAATCTTGATGATTCATTTCTGTTTGGGAATCTGACTTAAGTAGTTTGGTTTTAAAAGCCATAAGTACTTCTCAGACATAAACTTTGAAACTTTTTCAGCCACACCATAGCTGTAACTAATCATGCAAAGATCTGGACGCAGAAGCACACACTGCGCTCCCCTTGCATATGACAAATGAAAGACCGTAGGCGTGTGCCATTCGTTTCAATTTCCCGTATGTCTCCTCTTGGCAAGCGGAAAGGTCTTTGTTCATCGAAAACCTCTTCAGTAATTCCTGTTGCCTAAAGTAGCACCTGCTACTGCAGGCAATGCTGAACAACTACAAGTTTCCCCTGCTGATGATTTAAACCAGCAGGTCACTCATGACTGTAACAGATGTCTCTGCATATTTATGTAAATGGAGGTCTTTCGAACCCCAGTAAGCCTTTTATTCTCCTGGGCTGCTATATTTCATCAATGGCAGGGATGCTGGTTTTCCATAAGAAACCATCGCTTGCTAATTTGGGAGACATCTTCCTCAAGTATTCTAGTCTTTATTATAACAGTTTGTACTTCACAAAGAACGGGAAGAAAAAATTACTGAAAAATCATGCAATCTTGGTGAGAAAAAAATCATCTACTTTGGAAAGGATGATCATTTTCTGCTAAGATTCTGGCTGAGGGCAACATTAGCTGTATCCAGCACCCAGTCCTGGCACACATGCCACGTATCACCCTGGGAAGCCATTCAGTCTCTTTTCGCCTCAACCCCTCGTCTGTGAAATGGGCTCATATTTCTCTGCCATGGATCAGGAGACTGGAAGCACTGGTAGCTGTGAGGGCTTTAGTTACCAAGGTTAGCGACTGCAGGCAGTGAAAGCACTACTTTCAGTAGAACTTTATACATACTTCTTCTGGATAAACAGTCTTGCTTCTGAATAATTAATAAATCCTTGTGCTTCTTTTTGCATAATCATCACCATACAATGAAGAACACCACAGACATTCACGGCAACAGTTAAGGCCATTTTCAACCCTGTCTGAGTACTGAAAATACATCTGTATTGCTGCTGTGGCCATGATAACAATAAATCAAGAAACTTTGATAGCTGTGGGTTTAAAAAACCCCCGACATAACACTTTTAAAAGCATTTTTAAAATAGCAGTTTCAGAACTTGGCGGTAGGAAAGTTGGTAAAGATGAAACCTCTTGCAAAAATTCAGTTTCAGCAATGACGTACTTTGTGGTAAACTGAACTTTATTAAAAAAAAAAAAATCAATCAAGAAACTAACAAATGTTGTTTCTGGATGCATCCTGCTAATTTAAGACATTAACATAGTATTTCCCACATACAGACGGTTGCTTCGGGAAAGGGAAGGGAAAGGAGGGGTGCTGGTTTTTGTTTGTTTTTCTAAAGATGACTTTTCTTACATGAATTAAAACCAGAGAAAATCAGCCTGACTGCAAAATAAATAGTCTGATAGCCTCAGAAAAACCTCCACAGCATCTACCTTTGTATCAGAATCCTGAGCACACTGAGTAGTTGGATCTACAATGCATTTTCCCTGAAATCAGTCAACAGGAATTACTTTGACATATGTGTCTGATCATATCTTTACACATATTGTTACAAAGCCACAAATAACCAGATGATCACCACTCATACATTTAAGGTTTCTTCTCTCCACAGACGCCAGTGCAGCATTAAGATACACAACCGTAAAGCTTTTACCCGTCCAAAGCAATACACAGATCTTGGCACTGACCCAGAGAAATCTATTCATTAGAAATTTGGCTGAGCAATGAAAGACCATACTCAATTTCATTAACACTCATTTTGATTTCCTTCTTCTCCATGGATAAACACCCCAAATAAAAGAGGCTACAGAAGACATAGTGAGGAGGAGAGGAATGTACTCATCTTTTGTGTTATCTTTTATTACTTAAATTGTTTTACTTGTATTATCTTTCATTACTCATCTTTAGTTATCACTGTGATAGATTTATTTCTGTTAATTGATGGTCTCCTTTTGTTACTGGAGACTGATATTACCCAGGTTAACAGTTTTTTAAAAGAAATACATTACAGCTTATAAAAAATACTGATATGCCTTTGGAGACATTTCATATTTAAATCAGCAATATTATCTTAATTCTTCACAATGTCAAGAAGATTTACAAAAAGCATTCAAACATCTGCCTGAACTTTCTTTACTTGAAACACTTCTCCTGCACCCAATAACACATAACAGAAAGTTCTCTTTACTTCAATCTCACCTTAAGAATTTGGGTTGTGATCCTGCAGATATTTGAGAGTGTCCAAACATGTGAGCTGAGCCCACTAAGACATCCCAAAGTATAACGGATCCCAAAAACTCAAACCTTATTCATGGATGGGTTGTCAAGTTCATGCAAATGAAATTTAATGCTTATTTCAAATAAATACTCAACTCTTAGTTCTGCATAGGATAGGCTTGCAGAAATGCTTTCCATACAGAGGTAGAAAGCTGGGTTATTAGCTCAGATACAATCCCATTGTGCACCTAGGGCTGCTGGGCTTCTGCTTAACTAAGTGTTTCAGCTGGAGTTAAGCAGCTCCAGCGAAGCCAACTCTGCAGCACACTCCCCTGAGCTCTGGGCAACCAGGGCAGCTTATTTCCTGGAGTACACCATCATACCTGATTTGGTTCTGTGTGCTGACGCACCACTGTTCTCAAATTAAACCTTCCTGGAACATTAGGAATCTTGCTAATGGGGCATGCAAGTGGCTCTGGAGAAGGCAGCCTCGCATATAGCTGAAGTTCAGCACAGCACTAGCCAGATCAACTAATAGTTTATTTACATCCCATCACCTTACTCAAGGATTGCTTTCCTTTGTCCATTATATCGTAGCATTGTTGCCATAGGTGAGATTTGACTGAAGAATCAAGGAAAAATAACTTCTTCAACTTTGAAATAACATCTAAACACACAAATCTTCTGCCTCTTTTCTAAATGACATTCACAAGGTCCCTCAGTGCCGTGCCCTGCCTGGGGCAGGGGACAGCGAAGGCTGTTTCAGGAAAGGCATTTACATTTGCTACTTGAAGCAGCATTGCCATCCACAGGAGCTGGGAGTTCCCAGTCAATCTTTCCCTTGGGAAGAAACAGGTCAGACGTTTAGAGAAAAAAACCTAAACTAAAACCTAAACCTGAAATTTAAGTAGGAAGATGGGCACTTCCCATTTCTGTATCCAGCCTGGTCAACAGAAGTTTATCAGGCGGGTAGTCTGGCCCTTGTCTTGTCCCCTAAAGAAACCTGTAAGCTCCAGTGTGCTTTAACTGAATGCTGAGCAGTCATCACCTCCTTGAAGGATTTTTTTTTGGGTCATTAATTGTTAAATAAACCTCATCCTCTCAAAGAAAAAACAAGAAAAAGGCCAAGCAAAAACCCACAAATTTTTTATTTATCTCCTGGAGGGGCTGCACTATTTATCTACCTCTTTGACAAGGCTGAGCTAAAATACCTTTTTCCAAGCAACGTTTTAATGACAGCAACATTGTCCTTAAAATTATGGGGGGTGAAGAGAAATTGTTTATTTGCTTTGGGGGGGGGGGGGGGGAAGGGAGGCAAAAGTGAGAGGTTTCATGAAAACTAAAACATTCCAGTAAGTTCAACTATTTAATGTCAAATTGATGCCCTGCTGCCTGGAACTGGAGTTTATGTACTTGTGATCCTATTCTCTTGTGCAAGATGGCTCCATGCATCAAGACGTGTCTCTCAGGACCCTCTGCAGACTTCCCATCTCGGAGAAGAGAATGTGTAACATGAGAACTAAAATAGACTCCAGGAAGGCACCATGACAGCACAGCTAAATCAATGTGTTACTGTTTTGCATATGCTCTGTAGTTTAACAAAAAACAACATCTCCCAAAGCCAGAAGCCACTACCCACAAAACGAGTCACTTAGGCAATCTGAGCTTTTTCTGTTGAAAAATGCCTTCATCAGAAAATTTCAATGAGCCCTACGCATCTGTATTTCTAGGATGTGCCTTACTATAGAGCCAGAACAGAGTCAGCAGCCAGCAGCTCTTCTCAAAGGCTAAGAACCTCTGCTTGGCCCACACCATTGCATTCTTGAGACTTGGCTTTTATCGCAACTGCCTCTTTTTGAAGAACTCCAGTATGCTTCTTTCCCGAAATGCCAAACCTGAACTTCTGAAAAGAGCACACTTGGCTCACTCTCATAGCCTCTCCTGCCATTTCATGAACCTACAGAGAGAAGCATGTTTCTTTAAAAGCATCCTGACAAGGAAATGAGGCATTGTATTCCTGCTGATTAGAAGGTACAGAGCATGCAAGATGGTTCTTTCCAAACTCCACCTATGCCAAAGAACCACCAAAATAACAGCGAGCCCTGCTCAAAATGCAGCTTCTGCATGCATGACTTGCAGACTACTCCTTGTAAGCTTGAACTTGACACCTTGCATTAAAAAAACTGAACTTATATTATAAACAGTTGCTCCTTTTAGAGATCATGAACTTAAAGCCAAGCAAGATGTGCTCACAGGAAGACCTGCACCATATCTCCCGGGCCTTTCTTAATAAGGAGGAAAATAGTTAACTATTCTCATTCTGTAAATGATCACCATAGGTTATCCAAACTATTTAATGACAAAAAGGAGGGAATTCAAACCTCTCAGAGGTATTGTCCTAGGGTCTTTACAGATGCTCACAAATGCCTGTGCCTCTCTTACACTGTTAATATTTTGAGATTTTCTTCACAAGCCGGTAACAAATATGTTGTTTTGGGAAAGACAAAAGCTGCAATTCTGCAGAACAGGGTAATCTCCTTCAAGAATGATTACTGCACTGTACAGTACGTGCTGTCTCACTTAAGAGATCTGTCACTGACGTTTATAGCAGCTCAGTAAGGACAGGGACCTTCAAAAAAAAAAAAAGGCAATAGGCTTGTCAGAAAACCTGTACTGCCAAATGTTAAAGCTGGCTCTTCTTTTGGTTTTGTTTTTAAGTCTATTTATTTACACTGACCTTCTGCTGATTTTTAAATAGGCCACACTCAACCAAAACAAACCCAGAGAGCTCCAGCTAATCCCCTCCTCACTGCTGCCTGTTAAGACCACACTCTGATGGAAACAAGTAACAACTGTATTTGAGAGCTTCAGGAAAAATGGCATGGAGAGAAAAAGTCTAGCTTGGATCCTGCCATGTTAGGGTATTTCATGCAATTCATCTGTGAACTCAACCATATCAGCACTCAAAATCTGGTGCCAATCAAAGAAAGTGGAGGTAGAAGGAATGACAACTATAGACATGTGGCAGTGATCAATGAACCTGCAATTCTGTCTTGAAGAGGTCACTCCTGATGAAACAAATGCTGTGTGGGCAAAACTGACAAAAATTGGCTTTCAGTTTAAATAAAATAAAAATGTTATTCAGGGAGAAGGTTGGTTTACTGTGCAATACCTATACAGACGTGCTTTTGCAGAGATGCATCTGTTCTTTAAAAAAGCATAACTGCATTTATCCTTTTAAGAATCTGCAATAAATTATCAAAATGGTTGTCCTGTCCTGTAAAAAATGTTAACAAAATAAGATGTCATCCAGTAAAATATCAAAACATTAAAAAAAAAAAAAAAAATCAAACCAAACACAAAAATATTAATAAAAATAACGGCCAGTTAAACACTTTGGCGGACAGAAAGTTTTATTTCCACATGAATACCACTTTTCTTTAAATAATAAATTACATTTCAAACTGAAGTGCCATTTGGAACCAAAGCCACATCTATTTATTAAAAAAAAAAATTAAAAAAAAGGGGCAACAAGAGATATTCCAGCAATTTCTAAGTGCTATTCAAACATTTTTCAATTAATCAGCAATTTCCAGCACTGAATAACTAATTGTCAGCATAAGACAAGCCTTTCATCACCAAATTCCCAGCAAACGCTATTTCCTCTATCAAAAGATGCAGAAGCTTGCATCAACTCTTTGATACTCATAATCGCTTAGTTTGATCAAGTTATTTTTCAGTTCTTAGCTGGTTTACTTAATTACATCAGCCTCCAGCAGTTCAGTTATAAGAGTTCAAGTGAATCTTTTCCAATTCCCTTTGCTGTGGAGTTAAATGGGTTTTCCTGTATTGATCTTTCCTTTTTGGCACTTTGCTAAGGGGAACAAAAAAAAAGCAGACAAAACCAACCACTCTTCTTAATTAGTGCAATTGTGTTACACCTCTTTCATAGCTTAGTTCTAAGAAGAGGCAACTTCCAATCTTTTATATTTTTTATTTTTGTTTTACTAAACAAAAATATCGTTTACGTTATTTTTGTATGGAAAGCTCTGGGAAGCCAAAAATAAGACTTATGGGAGAGTAAAGGTTGAGCGTGTTCCTAGAGCTTGCAAATGAAATGAATGGTTTTAAAATAAAAAAAGAAAGGAATTACAGAGGCTTGAGAAATCAAAACACATTACTGGATTTATTTTGAGAATAAAGATACCTCATCACTCTTGGAACAAATGAAGTCAATTGGGAATGATGCCACTGAACAGAACCAAGATTTTCTTCCTTACATGAGCACAAAATGGCAATTACCACAAACTTGGGGACAATGGTATGTGTCCACTCATTTCAAACCAATTAGGCCAAAATACATGATTGTGTGATTGTGCAGTTCCTCGCCTGTGTGCACATGAATTTCCATGCACGTAATGCAATCAGAAATGTGCTTTAAATCTTATGAGTAGTGCTACACGCTCTAAAAAGTTAAGGAAGATTGCAACTTTAAAAAGATGGTACAATTGCCCTATTGATACTTGCTTTTCTTGAATTTTGGCAAGAGGAACCATGCATTAATACTATCTCAGATTTAACTTTTACTTGATATACCTGAGTATTTACTAAAATCTCAACAAAACCAAAAGGAGCAAACCTCAGCACTTGTGTTCTTCATCTGTGCTTCACATTCACAGACTACTTTTACTGAGGTGAAAGGAATACGATGGAATGAGTTCCTACCAGAACTGGTTGCACGTGTTTAATTTTCTTTCTGTGCTGCAGATGTGAGTAAAACAACACACCTGAACTTCTAGAATGAACACCCCTCAAATATTTAGAATCAAGCAGTTTCTATTTCAGCTATTGACAATTTCTCTGACACCTCACAGTAAAGATCCACTAAAATTTCAGCGTGAGGTATCTGAGTCCCAAGCTGGCCTGTAAGTATGAACACAAACAGACACCCAACTGTGATGAGACAGGCCATGGTCCAGTAGAGAAAACATTTGCCTCTGAGGTGACACCATGCAGCTGGGACAGAAAAGAAGCTTCCAGACACCTCCACAAGACCCCAAGCAACCTGCTGCATGGGCAGTAGGGGCTAGCAGTCGTGATGCCCATTTTAAATGAGGCAATGTCATAGCAAAGACCACAAGAGTGATGGGCCTGGAAGGATAAACGACAGACAGCCTGAAGGCCTTGCCCAAAAGACAGTATCTGAATAAGGCTTTTTTGATTATTTCTGACTTTTATCTTGCAACCTTTTTGCTTAAAATGGTGCAACTCCAGTAGCAGGAACCAAACTTCTGATTTTAACAAACACAACTGTGCACTTAACTAGGCTGCAGAATCAGGCTGTGTCTTGCACTTTATTTCTGAGGAGCAAGGTAAGGATAAACATCCAACTGCGGCTTTTACCATGTTCCTTACATAAACTGCTTCCTATATCACCCTGAGGGTAAATCTTCATTTACCTTATGGGTTGCAATGGTATTAGTGCTTGCTACAGTGGTAGGTACCTGCAACTACTCAACAGGTTATGGAAAGGCATGCTGCCTAAGCACTGCAAGACCAGGGAGGTGACGTGCAGTGATGTACATGTTAAGGGTTTAGAGATCTTTTCACACCTGTAAACTTGGTCCCCTATTCTGCTCCTTTGTCCAAGAGCTGTGGGGCGCAGGAAATACTCTCCAGGCATGGGTCAGCAACATGACACCATACAGAAGGGCCTGTCTGTCCACGTACCTGCAGGTTTGTGTGTTATTTCCCTCCAACAAGACCCAGATATCCAGTAAAACCTCCTTTTCAGTTCAATGTACATATGAATTTAATGCTATTTTAGTTAAGAAAGAATAAACGTGAAAGCCATTCTGGTGCTACTGTCTCATGACAACACCTGTAACTTGCGGGGCAAAACCTACCCTTGGACTTAGCAAAGCTCTATTTAGAAGATGATATAAAACAACAGGAGTCTATGCTGGGCTAACAAACCTGTATGTTTTTCTGTGAAGGCTGGCTCCATGAGGCTGCAGGGCCCTGGAAGTGGTGGACAGGAAGAGCACCAGCACTGTTGATTACATGTGGGGAGAGGACAGGCACATCCCCGTGACCCCTCACAAGCTGGGGCCACCAGTGAGGCTTCCCAGTGAGGGAGAGGCATGCTAAAGATCTGCGAAGTCTACAGACCAGCCGGGAGCTGTAGCAACCTGGCTAGTTCACTTGTGAATGGCCTCAGGCAAAGGGAATGTGCAGCAACGTCATTAAAGGGGTGGGTTTTTATTAGTTGCTGCTAATAAGTTTAGCAGATGTTACTGGGAACAGTTTGATGTTATTTTTCCTTCACTTGCAACTTTTTTTTCCCCCTCAGAGCGAGCCAAGGCAGTAGATCTTACCACATAATTCAACCTTAACTTGTTTTCCCTGTAGTACTGTTAAAAGTGTAGTGGGGATTTTCTTTGTTATTATTATTGTACAAAGGGAAAAAGTATTTTCCCCATTGAATATATTCCCACATGAGAATTAATGAGGAAAAATATATTTTTCCGACTCACAACATGGGAAAATTTCACCCTTCAAACAAGTATTTTGTAAATTTTAGAATACATGAAAATAAAGAATTATAATGGAAATTATTTCAAACTTTTATTATGGCAGATCCTAATATAAACTATTTATAAAGATATTAACTATAGCTATAAATACTTTATGTTTTCTCTTGAATAATCCTAAGAGAATGTTAAATGCTGTAAGGACAAAGATTATATAGGACAGTGCAAGAGAACAACAGGAAAAGAAATACACAAATTCAGGATATTTCACCACTGTGTATTTCTATTTCTACCTTCAACATTTAACTCCTGGTGGAAATCTGCTGTGGGGTTTTTTTTTTTTGTTGTTTTTGGTTTTTTTTTTGTTGTTTTTTTTTTTTCCCCCCCAGCCGCAAGCTTCACTGGGTTTACTCCTGGTTTATATTGGTTTGTGCTCTGGAGAAGAGTCACTAAATGCCTGCATTTTTATGGAAGGTGTGATACTACCTTCCTTGCTGGAAGGTGGAGGAGGAAGGAAGAAGAATGGAGAGACATAATCTGCTTTCCAAGGATGCCTGCACAAACCTCAAAGCAACCACTGAAGTAAAAGCTTATTCCTAAGTCACTTTTCTGCATTCACATTGCTAAATATTTCATAGAGAAACTTCCCACAAAAAATCAATACAAAGAATTAAGACTGAGAAATCTCTACCTTATGAAAACCACCTCAAGCACCAAATTCAGATACTGTTTTTTATTTCTTTTAACTTTTCCTCTGTATGTTCTATATCCAGATTGCAAACAGCAAAGAAAAAATCACAGGATAGCCAGTACAATCCAAGTTGTACAACACCATCACACATATTATCTGCCTTTTCATCTGTTCTTCTTTTGCATTCTGTAATTGGCCATCAGGGGAGAAGCAGTCTCTCTGTCATTTTAAGTGTTCCTAGCTTTCTCACTGTAAGAGCAATGGAATAGTTCATGCTTCCCATTAGTTGGAGAGTGTTTGACCAGCCATGTGTGGGGGTATCATATGTAAAAAAGATTTTCCCACTCCCGATCTTCTATCACCTTTTGGTACATTTCAAGACAGTGTTTTGCTGCTTCCTCCAGCTTAGGGATAGCACTTTGAAAGGTTTGTGTATTCACAGAGTATTTTAGGAGTGACTTGCCACTCCTTGCTAGGTTGTGGTTTTTTTCTTTTCCATTTGTAGATGGGTGAAGAATGCACAAATCAGAAAGATCAAGAATTGCATTTCTGGCAGCAGCATCCTGAAGTCCTACACAGCCCTAAAAATAGCAAAGTCTATAGATTAAAAAGCAACACTACGAGAAAAGCTTTTTAACCTACTTTTTTAAAAAGCTAAACAGCCTAGAAACCAAGATGAACTCAAAAATCCTTGGGGAGTCAGAGACAGACATGACATAATCTAAGTTTTTCATTAAAAAAATCAGCTGAATACTTCTTAGGAAGGATTTTAATATATTATGACACAGTTATTAGTCAGCTCAGATTACATTAAAAAAGCACTCCCCTGCTTTAAAAAAAAAAATCAAGACTTGGAGAACTGAAACTTTAAATCCAAACATACAGGGTTTGGAAAGCTTTTGAAGGTTTTAATCCCTAGACAAGAGTTTTTGTTAGAGAATAAAAAGATTCTAAATGTCGACCTTCCCTCCAAGAAGGACTCCAGGGAAGATAAAGGTGATTAGAGGGGTTGAAATAGATGTCAACCATATGTCTGCTATTACAAAAATATTATAAAAGGCACTGAGCATTGGGATATTGGATGCCTAAAGGCCTGAGAGTCACAGGCAGGACAAGACCTCAGGAGGTCTCTAGTCCACCCTCCTACCCAAAGCAGAGCCAGCTCTGGGCTCAGACCAGGCTGCCCAGGGCTTAGGCTAGTCACAGGGCTTCAAACCCTCCACGGACAAAGATGGCACAGCTTTCCAGGCCGACCTGCTCCACTGCCTCACCCTCCATGGGAACACATAGGAAGAAGTTTCTTCTGAACCTGTTACAACTTGTAGGTCATGTCTCACTCCCTCCCGCCCTGCACCGCTGTGAGGAGCCCAATTCTGTCTCCTCAGTGATCCCTTGAAGGTGCTGGGGGCCTGCTAGGTAGAACCGAGGCCATCCCTTTTTCAGGCTGCAATTTTCCCAGATTGGAACGGTGTCACTCATTGCCCTCTTTACTAACTTTATCTGGAAAAAAAATTTTATTTGGAAAATAAAATATGCAAGAAGGTAGATGGGTTAACTCTCCATACTGTCATGCCTACTGGATCTTCTAAGGATACTATAACCAAGTAAGGATTTAGTCATTCAGCTCCTGGAACATAATTCTCAAAGCCTAGTTAGTGATGAAAATCCCTCTACAAGGAATGGGTAAAGTTATGTGGCTGTTTCAAAGATTCATGTGTTTTTCTGTAGCTATGGATTAGACAGTTGTCTGAGGCCGGGATTCATTGCTTAAAATTTCCCCTCCAAATCTAGGCTCCAATTTGTATTTTTGGCTGTAGAGAATTGACTCAGTATTTTTATTCGGAGAAGGAAAAAAACCCAACAAACCCAACCCACAACAAAACAACCCCAAATCCAAAACCTCACACACCAAAAAACCAACCCAAAAACCAGGAGAAAGGTGGCAGTGGAAATTGCAGAGATTTAAGAGACTGAAGATTAAAATATTCACTTAAGATTCAGCAGGTTCAAACTTGCATTTCCTAGCTCTCAGAACACACTTCACACCTGGCTGCAGGCTGCTGAAGTGAAAACTGTAGAGCAAAGAATGTAAGACTCACAAGCCAGAACGATAGGGAAAGAACAAGAGATCTGTAACTCCTCTTAATGATCCCTTGCTTACTGCAGGTATCTTGCAGCTGAATCATGAACCATAAACTTCTCAATTTTTTCAGTATCAGTGAAAAATATGCATAGTAAATATGAGCATTAGTGTATTTTTTACTCAAAGACGATGTTTCATTATTTTTTTCACTCTTCACCACTATTTTTTACATAAGTTTTCAATTTCCTTATCAAGAGAAAAAAATTTGGTCTCTTCTTATCTCTACAGAAAAGAGTCTTTGTAGCATTATGCAAGGAGCAGACATCAATACCTATATTTAAGTAAGACACATCATAAGCTTGTATTGTTGCTTATAATTTGACTCCATTTTATCTATTTGGACTGTGAAGCTCCACTGTGAATGTTTGCCTCAGACCATTTTTTTCTGGAAGGTCTAAGCAAAAATAGTTCAGTCGTTTCAGAGTGAAGGTGAGGAAAACCCAGTTTTGCTGATATTTATACAGCTGTTTCAGTGAGAATCTCTAATGCCTCCACACTTCGGAACAGGGACTTGACATTTGGCAGAGAGGCTGTTCTCATGGCAAAGTACCTCTTCCATCACAGTGAAAATCCACACAAATTTGACTAAAATAAAACCTCCTGAAAATGTTGCTTGTATCCGCCCTGCGCAGGTTTGTTAGAGGCCTGTAACTGAATTCTCAAAACATTATCTTTGCATTAACTTTGCTTCCTTCTAAGGTGACAGGAACACGGAATCTTTTTACACAAGGAAAGCTAACACATGCTGATGCACAAGAAAGGGTGACAGGGACCAGAAAAAGAGAAAGGCATCATGGCTATAGGCTGATAGACCACTAGGTAATCTCAGGTGTCTCATCTCTCTCCAGATAGCAGACAATACTCTTTCTTCCCAACAAGTATGTGAGGGGAAAAATTATTATAGCCAAAATATAACACAGATTTGGAAATTTCTCTGCTGTCCTTCATGCTAATTTTTATCAGTAGTTTATTCCAGCGCATTTAGATTGTGCAATCTTTAATGCCTTGTAGCTGTATTTATTAACATCTCACCTTTCTTATTTTTATGAGTTAAGGATTTCCCTCCGAAGTATGCCATTATGATACATAACTAGTTTAGGAAATTATAAAAAAAAAAAAAAAGTTAAAACATTTTTTTTTCCTCTCCTGTTTTTTTTTTTTAATTCTCAGTTAAGAACAGGCTTAAATAGCTATTCACTTGTAAGCACCTGTATTTTACTGTGGTCAAATTTAATCTGAAAATTGCAATAATGCTTAGCTGTTAAACTGCAAATATTTAGTCAACTCCTTCAAACATCAGAAATGCACAGAAACACACACTGTTCAGTGCATGCTCATTCTCAGGGACTGGATTCAAAGACAGAAAAGCAACACAACTTCTTGTCAATGCCACTTCTAAAATGCTGGGGCTTAAGGAAGAACATTTCTAAGGCTCTTCAGGTGCCACTGAGCAATATTTTGGTACTATAAACTAGACAAAAGGCAATCAAATAAAATGCATCAGTGAAAAGCCAACACTTACATTTTTATTCACTGCTAATTTGTACAGAGCTGATCTGGAGCTTGAGAAAAGGGATATTCTAAACCCTACTGTCTGCAAAAGAAGCAAAGACATACTCATAAGGCTTTCACAACGATGCAAAAAAAAGAAAAAAAAAGTAAAAAGAAAAATAATTCCTTTCTCTCCTTTATTAATATTTTAACCTGATGCTTAAGAATGCTCATAACCTGCCAGGTCCAAAAGGCATTTTATCCCCATCAAATACAATAATGCAGATTATCCTCCCAATCAAATGTGTTATAAAAGAAATGTTAGAGAGAAAGTTTCACCAATTCTACATTTCATTCTAATACATCACTATTAGCTGATATGGTAATAGCTTTTGTTCTCTTTAAGGAAAAAAAAAAAAACCTACCAAGGATATTTTGTAAAAAAATTTTACTTTTTAGCTGCTGATGCTTTAAATCCAGACCTATGTGCAAGGCTCCTAGAATTATTAAAAACTGAATATACTATGTAAGACATGTAGTCACTAAAATGCAATGGTTATCTATTTATGTTAAATGAACCACTTAACATTGTTTACTTCATGTGAACTAACCAGTAACAGGGTAACAGCATGCCTCTTCTTTTCTTAACAGCTTCCTTATTTTAAGATCTGACATGGGCACACCTATACTGCAGCTATCATACACCCTGATCAAGAAACTTAAGACTTTTTTTTGGGGGGTAATAATTCAGGCCTACGTCACTGGCAAAGAAAACCAGTTATTATTAATAATACCTGCATTCCTTTTGGAAGGATTACAATATAAAAAGCAGGAAAAAAAATAAAAGCATAATATGGGGTGTTTTTATACAATCAATAATGATAGTGATAGCCTAAGAAAAGCATAGTTTATGTTTACAATATGTTTACAATAGTTTACAATATAAAAAGCAGGAAAATAAATAAAAACATAATATGGGGTGTTTTTATACAATCAATAATGATAGTGATAGTCTAAGAAAAGCATAGTTTATGCACACACAAGTGCCAATTCTCACATAAAAAGATGGATATCCTACCCAAGAGTTAACAGTGTTGCCGTCAATGACTTTTTATTGCTCTGTGTTTTCAGAGTGCTCTTAAAACATTACTAATACATCTTGGATGTTTCTGTGTAGGTTTTGGTGTTACACAGAGCTTCTCAAGCTCTCAAGAGAATGTCAGCAAGGGTTTAACCATTATGGTCCTAAGTCACCACATCCATTCTATTCCAAAGTGATGGACCACAGCACATCTGTGACAAACACAAATGTAAAGCAGACACTCTGCAAATTCACCTCTCTAACCTCTCTGATCATTTCAACTGTTAGTAACAAGCACAAAATAATTTCTACTGTTTCTCCAAAAGCAAAGCTAATCACAGCCTTTTTAGTTCCACCTCAAGTTTTATCATAACCTACCAATAATGTGACTATGTAAGAACGGCTCTTAAGAGACTTTGAGTAATCCTTCTGCACAATGTATTAAGCAAAGATCAGAAACATCACCCATGTGCCAGCTGCTCACTTCTCTCCAGTCCTGCTTTAACCCCGCTTTCTGCCCCTACTGATTCTGCCTGCCATTACAGCAGCAGCAGCGGAAACCTGCATCCATCCTCACCACTAAGCTTCCGCAAAGCACCTCTTAATTAGGGCAGGGGGTGGCTGACATGCTCTGGGTGAAGGTTCCAGTGCTAGATCATCTCCAGGTGACTGATCTCTCACCTGAGTCGCATATTTTGACTATAAAAATCAAGGAGAGGTGGAGGAAAGAGAAGCCTGCGGACAAGAAGTCAAATAAATTTCAAACAGTGTGGTAGAAGTAAATAATGAATAAATCACTGACTTAAAAATAATTCTAATGAATCAAAACAGCCCTGTGAATGCACACACAGTGTTGTAACTTCATAATTAAATATGGTCCAGTTCGTTATATTATTACATTTGTAAAATACTCTGTAAGACATATAAAGCCACTAAGATGTAATGGATATCTATTAATATTAAATGAAACCCTTAAAATTGTTTTACTTCATGTGAGCTAAGCAACGAAAGAATAATAGCAAGTCTCAGTACATCAACTCTTCTAATAATTTTTCCAAATAAATACTCAGTTGCAGCAGCTTTGTTTTTAAATTGGGGCCATGGGTTTATCTAAAGTGAAATGTACAACTTCTATTTAAATTTTTTATAAGGTTCCTTTTTGCTTATAAGGACACTTTAATTTAAATTTTGTGCTCACATGAAGTAATTTAAAACTAAGTTGCTAGAATGCCTATGAGGTGAAGCTGAAGGGGTAAACCATTTACACTTGATGTCTACAGTCACTAATCCATAGGACATGGAACCATATAACACACATTACCACAGAAGCATAGCACCTCATGAAGTCACCTTACAATAGGTGACTGTTAAAGTTGCAAAGGCTACTAACCGATATGACCTCTCCTGCTACCAGTAGCTGGAGCAGTCACCTTTTCTTCTGCAAAGGCAAACCCTTTTCCCAAGGTTCTCTCTGGAACCAGCCCCCTGAGCCACAGAACTTTCACATGTGGCAAAGTCTGAGCAGAGTTTAAACTGTGGGGCTTAAATTCAGGGGATTGATGGCAAATTGCACAGTGAGAGAGCCGACAGGGTAGGATTTCATACATGTATCTGTGGGCATACAAGGAAAGCTTCAAAGAAAGGGCAATGATGCACACACACTGAAGAAAGATGAGGCTGCCAAGTTGCGGCAAGCAGCTTAGGGAAAGCTGTGGCACGTGAGAATGCCAGCTCCATTCTTAGAGCAAATAAATGGTTTCCTATTTAATTCCTGCTGTTTAATTTTGCCCTATAATGGCATTTAGAAAACACCATTTACTTTGATTACAGGTGAGGCTATAAAACAGTAAAGCAGCACAACTGCTTCTGCCTCAAGTCAGTATTCCACAGATTTCACAACTCTTGAAACACCCACAACACATTCCCTTGCTGAAATAACTCAATGGTGTTCAAAAAACCTGGAAAAACCACCAACCTTAATTTCCCCCTTCCACCAAGATCACACCTGAAAAAAGACTTGTATTCAGCAAGTGCAATAAATGGGTCCATACTGGTGGAACTGATGCCTGTAACTATACCTTTAACGTAAAATGTCATTTTTGTCATGTCAAGAAATCATCCATATTCTTTACGTATGAGCAGGATACTCATTCATGCCACTTTCAGAAGTAAGGGATTACACACAGAAGAATGAAAAACTATATTGTAAGTAAATATTGTCAAGACAACATCTGAAATATTACTAATATTAGATATGAATACTCTGAAGGCTTTGTCTTCATTCAGATATAAGATCAAACTATTTGCACAAAGAAAGAACATAGTCTTACACAGTAAATACTCTTGCACATCTGGAAAAATAGGAAAAAAGCTCCTCATGGTACTGTGTAAGCATCTCTTGTGTTCTTCTTCCACATTTGAAAGAAGTGCATCATTCCTCTTTATACTATTATAATATCAAAAACCACACAGGAGACCAAAGTGCTGCATATACATCTCTAATCTTGTGTTAATTCAGAAATCAAACTCCCTCTAAGGTATGAATTCCCCAGCTGTTCCTATTTTCCATGCATCAGCTTAAGTTTTTGACTGAATCTGAGGTAAGATAACTGGCTGACCAACTCAGGTGGCTATGCTATTTTGTCTGGGATAAAGTTAATTTTCTTTGCAGTATCTAGTATCATGCTGTTTTGGATTTGCATTGGAAAAGTGCTGATAGCACAGGGATGTTTTCATTATTGCTGAGCAGTGCTCACACAGAGCCAAGGCCCTTTCTGCTCCTCATCCCACCCCACCAGTGAGCAGGCTGGCGGTGCACAAGGAGTTGGGAGGAGACACAGTCAAAACATTTGACCCCAGCTGACCCAAGGGATATTCCATACCATATGATGTCATCCTCATATAAAGCCAGGGGAGGAAGGAAAGGGGGATGTGATGTCATTTGTCTTCCCAAGTAATCATTATACATGACGAAGCCCTGCTTTCCTGGAGGTGGCTGAACACCTGCCTGTCCATGGGAAGTAGAATGAATTCCTTGTTTTCCTTTGCTTGTATGTGTGGCTTTTGCTTTGCCTATTAAACTGCCTTTATCTCAACCTATGAGTTCTCACTTTCACCCTTCCAATTCTCCCACAAATCCCAAGAGGGGTGGGGGTGGGGTGATCGAGTGGCTGGGTGGTGCTTAGTTGCCAGCTGGTGTTAAACCATGACAATGGCAATGGCAGGGAACAGTTTACGGACAAAATTTGCTACTGCAGGCACTGGGGACACCACAGTGTGGACTTGTTGAATCTCCAATCTCAATCCAAGCTCAGCCATAAGTGTGAAAGATAACAGGGACATAGTTTTTACTCTATTAACATGGCACATTGGAGTTTCTTACCTATACACACCACTCTTTAGCAGGTAATATAAGTAGAAGACACAGTGAGCCACGAAAGGACTCACAAACTATTTAATAAAATAGTATCCAGGTCCTCCACACTAATATTTTCTCTTGACTATAAAATGGCAGTTTTGAAGTCACAAATGTATGGTGTTAATTAGATGTTCAGTGTTAAACCAGATCAGGGAGGTGGATTACAACTATCTTATAACAGTATCTCTTAGGCTTCCTGAAAGCATATAAAGTAGTGCCTGAACTCCCTGATGTGGCTGCAGAACCTCAATAGCTTTATCTAGCATACCCATTAACAATAAAACGGGGAGACAGACTTGTCACAGGTTACAGTGTTCAGGTTAAGGACTTCAACAGAAGTCATTTAGGTATGACACCTCATTAAAATTGGGCTCAAAGCTGTTACAGTGTCACTTATGACACAGAAATGCTTGTCAGAAAACCAGCCATTATTATTTCTATTTTCTTCTCCTGCATGGAAAGGCTGCAATTGAATTTCACTGCTTAGGGCTGCTTCTGTTGGTTTAGAATTATTCTCCCTAGACTGAGCTTTAAAAAAAAAGCCAAGAACCTGGCCAATGTTTCCTAGATTTAAGTTGTATGTCCTGCACTCCTGTGGGTCAATTAAAAAAGATGGGTCTTGCCTTATTAACTATCTTCACATGGGACCATAGCAGAAACCATTTGAAAGATTCCTGAATAAAGCTGCCTGGCATGTGGCAGAATGTAGTAACTTGTACAACAAATTTGAGATAACTTTATTTAAAAACTATGTGAACAGATGTGAAGATGATTACAATCACTCTCATCTGTTTGAAAAAATGCCAAACCTAAAATCTTAAAATATTAAGAAGAATCTTAACATTTCCACTGCCTGCACTGAACCACATCAGTTCACACGGGCATTCAGAAACCGTGTGGTCCAAAGTCTCCTTATGGATTTCATTCCACGAGACACCAGGCCATTCCCAAGGATGAAACAGAGGCTGGTTATTTCCCAACAAGCTTGACATTGTTTTGCCATTTCCTGAATAAGCGTATCAGTCCTTGGCCACCACACAAATCATCTAGACAGGACAGACTATTTTTATATTTCCCAGATGGTCTTTATGTACTTTCATGCATGACATGAGCTTCGCTGGATACAGCTACTCTGTCGACCTTGGTACATGTGAAACTGTTCTCGCCAAGCAAAGAAAGGGAGGAGCTATGTCTTGCACATGGGTACCTCTATTCACAGTTATGTCATGCATTTTAACTAGCACTGTATTATTTTATTTTCACAATGTACCTTGGCATTTGTCATTGGCAAGAATTCAATGTGTGTCATAAAAAATATCCTGTCTCCAGTTTTGGTTCATTCTATTATCTGCTGCTTCCAAAGGGGAATGTGACAAGCCATTTGCTTTTAGGAGTCAGCTGGTACTTTTGACCCCAGCTCCATATTCTGACAGCAGGCACAGAGCAATATTACCTATTTCTGAAATGATACTGGGGATACTACTGAGATTCAACATTGCTGAATAAACTCTTCCAGAAGATTCCCTTGAAGCTGTCTTCACATAGTCTTGGAAATAGTAAGAGAAGAAGTCCAGATTTAAATATTTTGACCTTGTCATTATTAAAACTACATGATTGAAACATAACAACCTCTGAGAAACCCAACAACAACTATGCCACAAATCACATCCCTTTCTGAGGATAACCAGCTATTCATATAGACTGCTGCTTAACAAAGTGGGTAATTTACCACCTGTACAGCAATTCCTGTAAATGGACATAAACGGTGTTACTCCATGCAATAAACCAATGATTTAGCTGCTTTCAGGATACTCACAGTCTCTGAAGGCTCCTTTCACACTGCTGAGACCCCAAAGCAATGTAAGTGTAGTCTGGGAGACCACAGAGAAGGTGGAGCCCACTGTACAAAAGTAAAGAGGACTGTTTATCTGCCCAAGAATATTAGTTTCAGGGGAACAATCTGAAAAGCATCCCTGGTGCTTCAACTGCCCTTTTTGGCTCATTACTGTGTAGCTCCAGGCCATAACTGAAACCCAACTGCACATCAACAAGGGGCATTGACACGTGACAGAAAAGGCTTGCGGATTTGGGACTTGTAACTAAAACAGCTAACAACTTCTGTATGACAGCTATTCCTGGCACTTGCTAGACTGGTTTTCATATTCTGTTCCAGTTCTGGGCACTACATCAACTTAGAACAACTTAACAAAAAGTTGTTGATTATGATGATGAACAGCACGTTAGTTTCAAACAGGTTTATATTTAGAAGATGAGAAACATTTTGAGGTGCTTCAAATATAATGAAAAAGTGATGGTATGCATACTACCACAGGACAAACAACAAAAGAGATAAAATGTGCCTTTCTTCTCTCATTTGGAACTACTTCATAATTTTATACAGTGTTATAGCAAAATTCACCAAGGAGCTTTGTTTGCTCTGTCCATTAGGGACTCTAGGGGAAACTGCTCTGTGTGTCTGAAGTTCAAATTACACTTTCCAATATTAAACTCCTTGGCCTATACTTTGACAGAGAAATGACATTTTCCTTCCTTGTGTTCAAAACTCTCTACAGTTTTAAAAGGAAGTCTGGTACTCAGTACAGTCACACATTAATCTCTCTAACCTCAAAACTATGGAAAATAAATGGCCCTGAACAAGCTAAAAGAAGAAATGCCACTCTTGGTCAGCTGAACTGTGCTTGTAAAAATAGCAATAGATTGTTATTGGAACTGTAGACACATTTTTATTTGGTTGGCTTAGCTACAGAAACCAGGGCTACAGGTAGAATGAAGTTCCCAGTTATGCACTCTAGGTGGAAGGAGACATGGGTCTCCCTGCAGAGCTGCAGATCCTTGCACTCCGGACAAGGTACTGTGACAAGCCTCCAGTCCATACTGGCAGGAGATCTGCACCCCAGGGCCCCTGGTGTCACCCCTCAGTTGGTAAGTCTGAGCACTACATTAGATGCTACCTTCATATGAACAGCAGCAACTGATTGAAAAAAGGATAAAAATCAGGATGTCCGGCTCTATCTCGGATTTGCTTTGTGACCTTGACTTACAGCTGAAAGGGTGTGTTCTATCAGCTGCAGTCAGCAAGAGGTAAGGTGGCTTTGGTAGGTGAATGATGAAATGGAGGTATCATGACTCCTGCCATGGCACTCTAGACTACTGCACTGGTCCTGCCACTAAAAATGTCTCTGCTCAAGTGTGAATATGGTGCAGAGGCAACAATGCAGGTGTAACTCATACCCTACAATTATAGCAAAAAAAATTGTGTGATTAAGAGATGGATGTAGATACTAAATTACAACCTCTCTTTAGCTATCAGCTTAAATAATGTAGTCTGACCACCCTGACAAGTGAGCTGGATGGTAAATAGAGCTCATGGTAAATCCAGTGATTAATTACAAATTGTTAAAGTGTGTTTACATTAGCTTAAAAACATGTGTTAAAAAGATACATATTTGTTTTCACATCCTACACAATCCCCCTTGCTTTAAAAGCTCGGAACTATCCCAAAATTTAGTAACAGCCACCTGCACCCACAGAGAAAAACAGTATTATCCAGAGATAAATTTTTTGCTATGAAGTCCTATATTTTGTCTTGTATAATCCCTAAGCCATTTTTGTGCCAGAGAAAGAAAAATGTCTGTAGTACTGAAAATTACTACATTTATTTGGAACCACAAGATACTTTGTGAATAAAACCATAATTTGAACATTGAAATTAAGAGAAAATATTTTAAGCTTGCTCCGTATTGTCCTAATGCAGTAGGTTTTATAATTCAAAATAACAAGGGAAACTAAGCAGTTCAGGCTGAAGACTGATTCCTAAAGATTACATTTGATTCTCAATTCCAGCTCTCCAACCCTGGGAAATTCCACTCAATCTTTTTACTTACAGCCCACTGTAAAGTGCTTTATAACACTTCACTCAGGATTCATCCACCTCACCAGGTGTTGTTGGTAATCAGCTGGACAAAAGAGGAAATACTGGAACAAAACACAAGATGATAATGCAAACCTTATCAAAGGCTATAAGCCACCACATACCTTCACTTTCAAAATTCCCTTCAAGGTACATCATTGTCACAATAATAAAGGAAAAAACCCCACAATGCTGACTTTGAATTCAAGGTTGATTGAATTTCATCACACTTCCAACCTTCCAGCTTCCTGTTAATCCAAATTATTAATTGGCAGATATCCAGAAGAAGCAGGGGAGGGGAAATCTAATTTGTGCCTGTACTTAGACAACTAAAAACTCCCTTTACAATTGATCATCTCCATATTTCCTCTGTTCATCTTTCAGAAAAACAAAATAAATAAAAGCAAAAGTGCTTCCTTAATGGAAGAGAATGAAGTGCTAAACATATAACCAATTCTTCAGCAACTGCAGAAACACACATCCTTGCCCTTTTTACTCCCCTCGTTTTCATCACTGGTATTAGCAGTTATTTTTTAACCACAGCACATATATGGCAAGTCTCTCTGACAGGACATGCAAAGGCAAAGCCTCTTTCCAAAAGAACTTGCAGTTAAAGCTCTCGACTAAACTCACAGGAGTTAAGGATAAGACTTCATGGCTCTCAAGTGAAGCAAGGTCATGACAGTGATTCTGCAGTACCTACAGAACCTCATTGCTTGCTGGTCTAAGGAAGGCACAGTTTACGAGAAAGAGGAGGAGGGATGCAAGGGTCTACACGTAAGTGCACAAAAGACAGATATCTCTGCTTTCTCGGCTCGCTCTTTCTTACATCATCTCCCACAATTATTTCTGTCTTTTATCATTTCTTTGCTATGCTTTTAGAATTTAGAATTAGAGGGCCACGAGGATGATCAGGGGAGTGGAGCACCTCCCGTATGGAGACAGGCTGAGAAAGTTTGGGCTGTTGAGCCTGGAGAAGAGAAGGCTGCATGGAGACCTCATAGCAGCCTTCCAGTATCTGAAGGGGTCCTACAAGGATGCTGGGGATGGACTCTTCATCGGGGACTGTAGTGACAGGACAAGGGGTAACGGGTTAAAACTTGAACAGGGGAAGTTTAGATTGGATATAAGGAGGAAATTGTTTACTGAGAGGGTGGTGAGGCACTGGAATGGGTTGCCCAGGGAGGTTGTGAATGCTCCATCCTTGGTGGTGTTCAAGGCCAGGTTGAACAGAGCCTTGAGTGACATGGTTTAGTGTGGGGTGTCCCTGCCCATGGCAGCGGGGTTGGAACTAGATGATCTTAAGGTCCTTTCCAACCCTAACTATTCTATGATTCTATGAATTTCCCTATTTCCCCGCAGGGCTTGGGGTATTCAGAATGAAGGTTATCTTTACGCTGGGCTGGCTGAAACTTTGCAGTTTTCTATTTCCACAACACAGTTGACTAAACTTGGCAACATTTACAGTATCTGCTGAAATCAACACCTGACTTCCTCTGTACCAAGTAGCATTAATTAGATAAGTGACATAAAAAAAAAAAAAAAAAAGATGATCACAGTCATCTGCCTTGTTTTGATATCAGTCACTTATTACTGCTACCATTAAAAGAGTGAATGGTTAAATCTGGAAATACTTGTAGCATAGAAACATATATTATAAATATTTTTATATAGTATAAATATTTATAAAACATATACAAAAAATCAAACTCGTTCGTGCCAGGTTATGTAGGCAGTAGAAGGGCTGGAGTTGAAAGTAGTACATAGAATCATTTATTAGCTTGAAAAAGACCTTTTAGATCATCAAGTCAAAGGATACAATAAATGTATTTATATGCCCTGCAATTTGGCCCTTACTGAAACCCCTATGAACACCTGATGGCTGAAGGTCCCAGGAGGCTACAGGCCACTTAGGAGTGCGAGCACTCCACCATGCGGAGCTCAGGTACGGTTGGGCAGATGTAATATGGCACCATGGCTCTCCAACAAGGTTTTGCACTTCTTACTGTATGGCCTGAAAAGCATTTAAACAAATGGCATTATGGACTTTGGATTTTATGTTGCTTTTCATTATATTACTCCTATAGTCAATGGGAATAAAATGGACTTTGGGAAAATGAAAGCCAACCTTGTAGATCTTTTCTTTTTTTTTTTTTTTTTCTTTTTGTGCATTACTGCTAATAAGAAGATGCCTCAAAGTGAAATTAGCTCAGATCTTTAGGGCCCCCTTTTCGCAGTGTTGTTGCCGTAGATAGACATGTACAGCTGTATCTGAACAAAACTTATTCAACCATTTGACTGTTGCACAGGGAGGGCAAGCTACATCTGACTGTCATTCATCAATATGGACTCTGGCTAATAGTAAAAAATGCAGTAAACACTCATTTGGTACCATGTGCAACAGCACCAGTTCTCAACATTTGGCAAAGGTATCTGAAAGAGATCTCAGCTACAAGTTATGCTGTTACTTTCCGGAATCTGCATGGAAATTAGAAGGCATAATTTAGCCTTTAGCATAATCAAATACCCTTTAAAGAGGTAAGTTTATTTCAGTGGGTTCAACGCTTACTTCGAACATTTTGAAAGATGGTGCACCATTAAGCACAGAACACAGAATCTCATTCTGTTGCTTCCCGCTCCCAAATCTTTAAGTATTTGGAAATACTTCAACAGTTCTGCCAGTGCCAAGAGCTAACTAATTTCAGTTGTTGATTCAAATGACTTGGAAAGAAGATGCATCCTGTCATCCCTTCCCCAAGCCCTAGGGTTCTGCAAAATCCAGTCATACCTGAACTGCATGCAGTAAGTAACCACATCTTGGTTTTAGGTCTTGACCACATCCTTTTACCTCCATTTCAGCTTAGGTGGGCCTAATTTCAGTAGTGGTTTACTAATTAGACACTAAAGCATTAAAAATGCCTGTAAAACCAATCAGGAATCAAATCCCAGTGGCTATTTCACCTTCAATGGCATAACTTCCTTAGCTGCCAGATCAAAGGTATTGAAGACAGCACAGACACGACCAACAGAATTCAAACTTCAGGATTACAGAGGATCAAATGCTGTTGATGAGCAAACCCAAACTAGTAATTAGAGCTTTTATAAAATGCATAGGAAGTAAGAGGTTTGTAAGAATTCTACTGATAGCCCAATTCCTTTTAGCTCCCAGGTTAGCTTACTTAACATTTACTGTACCGAGCAGGTGTAATACAAATGGGGGTGGGGAGAGCATAAATAACATTGACTGGGTTTATTCCAATCCTGGACTGAGAAGCCTGTTAATTATGTGAGATTGCACACCATCCAGAAGGGAATCACTGTTGTTTTCAACTGTTAAACCGAAATTACTAGGGGAAAAAAATCTGTACTTTTAAAGCAATGACCAAACAACTTTTTATATACTGTCTATGATCCAGAAGGAATATTAATTTTTACGTGATATATCTGTTAAGAACTCTACAGGCTAATGAAAAGCTATTCCGCATTGTTTCTGCATTGTTCAAAACAAGAATGGCTGAATTAATAGAACTACTCAGATGAGAAGACACAGTATACAATAAATCGTCATTAGTTTTCGAGGGTTTTATTCCTAGTCTTTAGACTCAGATAATACAAAACACAACAGAAGCAAAACGTGATCACAGATGCATTAATTTATCTGTTTTATCAGTTCAGTTCTAGTTTAAAGCAGTTTAAATGAGCTTTGATAATAAAAGGCAATGGGACCAGATCAAATGGTACAAGTGATTTGATTAGCTCCTTGCTAAACATCATGGGCAGATTTAATTTAGAACAGAGCGATCACGTCTGACTGTGGTAAACAGCTCAGCATCTGCTTTCCAATGTAACACCTTCATAGGAGAGAGACTGAGATCTGCTGTCTTTGCTAAGCTTTTAACTACATCTTCCATTTCAAGCTTCTGGTATCTTCTCAAGACAATCAATTACAATAAGGAGAATGATGTTTCTAGAACAGTAAAAAAAACACTGCCGTGAAAATGCTCTCTAAATCTACTGAAAACATAATTAAAATTATATAAACAAGTCCTGGGGCTGAGGTTAGTGGCGAAGTAGAGCAACTGGGACCAAGCCACAGCAAAACCCATATACCTAAAACACTTCATCAACACACAAACATGACACCATACCAGAAATTTTATTTTCTCAATCCCTGTAAAAACAAGGATACTCCTAATGTGCTCTCTCTTTCAAAGGGACATACAGTTCTTCCACGGCATAGCAACAATGGTTTAAATCAATACAAATACAATCTCATTTGTCTCCAATATATTTGTGTCAAAATTTTAGGAATGCAAAACCATTGCAGACCTAAATCATGCAGACCATTACTTAGCAATGCGTTCCTAATGTTTTCTCTCCTGTGAAATCTTAAACCAAAATCAACTTAAAAAATAAAGAGAAAAACATATGCAAAGAGGCTAGACTACAAAAATCTCCAGCAAAGTTAAGACAGACTTTACTCTTAGCACTGTATGCAAGGTGAGACCAGACACCAATTACAGGATGGGTGATAACAGTAAGAAGGGCGAGCTCTGAGAGACCTGGCACCACGAAAGCTTGGGAGAATGACTGGAATATACACCGCAAGAGAAATGGAGATTCTGCATAAGGAGACTTTGGAAATTCTGGAAACATTGACAGAAAAGTTGATATAAAGAAGAGAAAGATGGCTAGTTTATAAGAAAAAAACAAAACACCAAAAAACCAAAACCTAGCAAACAGTTGCCAAATTTGTATTTAGACCTACCGCAAAGCTGGTAACAGGAAATAACAACAGGCTTAATCTACCACAGGTAGATACCGAGCTTTCCCTTCTTTTTTATTTTGGCTGCACTAGCTGATCAAGTATCTTTGGAGTAGAGAATCTCAGAGCATCCCTATGCTCCACCCTCCCAGCTGGGGTTGCCAGACCATTCTTTCCTCTCTTCCACTCGACCTCCCTGACCCAACTGCTTATACTGATCCCCTTTCTCATCCCTCAGAGCACAGCCTCGAGATCAATGTTATCACTTCAACAGCTTGCTTCCTTGACTTTTACTGCTCTGGCCTTGTTTATCTTTCTTTCTTTCTTTTTTTTTTTTTTAATTTAAAACTGATAGCATATTTGTTACATTTTTATTTTTTAATGATCTTTGCATAATTTTAGACATCTACTTACATGGTGAATTTTCAGCCTTTCTGCTTGTAAAGACTATATATATTAACAGATTCCCAAAACATTATCTAATTACGATGAATTCAAAACATTTGGTCTTACCCTTAAGCAGATAATTTGCAAAGATCTATCAGTATCTGACAGAGAAATCTAATGCATAAATAAAAAGGGAAAACAGCTTCTCCAGCTTACTACTAAATAGAGATTTATCAGCTGAAATTGTTTAAAACAAAATCATCCCATTATGATTTTGACATAAAATCAGAATTGCTTAAAAGAAGGAAATGAACAAAAATATTGGAATGGTATTATACGATCTGGAGAGGTTTGAACCAGTGCTTTGGGAAAACATGGCTGGACAAACCTCCTGGCAGATCAGATACCAAAACTAGCCTTAGTCATATTTTATCACAGCTGAACTTTTGGCTCAAAAAACACAGAATTTGCAAAAAAGTCATTACGCTGGCAGTGTAAAATGAGGTTAATGCACTAAAACCTCAAGTAATACATTTTTAAAACATGGGATTAATTTACATTTGAGGTCAAATTTTGAAGCAAGTTATTAAGCCTCAAATGACTGAAGATACCTGATATCTGTAATTCATGGAATGGAATCACATAAGTAACAAGGAGACATGGTTTTGTTTAAGGTCAAATTACAATGTTTGTTCAAAAAGGTGCACTACACCCTTCTTTTGTGTCAGTAAAAGGATTATTGTTTTTGTATGATAATGTTCAATTTCTAATACAGAGGAAAAGACTCATCTTGATGTCAAAACATATTCATGTCAAATCTTTCTCTGGAACAAAGTTCATAACTTGAGAGCTCAAAGGACAAATACGCATATTTTCTGCATTTCATTTCTCTACAGACATATAAAGTTTCTTTAATATTAAGCAAGTCTTTAACACTGAACTTAATAATAAGGCAAGATGATCACTGATTCTCAATGACTTTTTTGCCTCAGTCTTCACTGGCAAGTGCTCCAGCCACAGAGCTCAAGACTTGGAAGGCAAATGCTGAGAATTAAAACCTTATGCCCACCTGTAGGGGAGGATAAGGTTTGAGACCATCTTAAGAACCTGCCATGGGACCTAATGAAATCCATTTGCGGGTCCTGAAGGAGCTGGGGAATGAAGTTGCTAAGCCACTGTCCATCATATTTGAAAAATCATGGCAGTCGACTGGAAAAAAGGGAAATATAACCCCCAGTTTCAAGAAGGGGAAAATGGATGACTCAAGGAACTACAGACCAGTCAGTTTCACCTCCGTGCCTGGCAAAATCTTGGAGCAGATTCTCCTGGAAGGCATGATAAGGCACATGAAAAACAAGGAGGTGGTTGGTGACAGCCAGCATGGCTTCACTAAGGGGAAATCCTGCCTGACCAGTTTGGTGGCCTTCTGTGATGGGGCTACGGAACTGATGGACAGGGGCAGAGCAGTTGACGTGATCTACCTGGACTTGGGACTGTTCAGCCTGGAGAAGAGAAGACCTCATAGCAGCCTTCCAGTACCTGAAGGGGGCCTACAAGGATGCCGGAGAGGGACTCTTCATCAGGGACTGTAGTGAAAGGACAAGGGGTAATGGGTTCAAAACTTAAACACAGGAAGTTCAGGTTAGATATAAGGAAGATGTTCTTTACTGTGAGGGTGGTGAGGCATCGGAACAGGTTGCCCAAGAAGTTGCGAATTCCTGGCAGTGTTCAAGGCCAGACTGGACAAAGCCTTGGGCTTGTCCCTGCCCATGGCGGGGGGTTGGAACCAGATGATCTTAAGGTCCTTTCCAACCCTAACCATTCCATGATTCTGTGATTAATATGTTTAAAGTCTAGTTTGAGTTATATGTGCCTTATGATTCAATTGCTGTATAAAACACATCAGCAACACTTGAATGAGATTGAGATTTTTCCAAACTAATTTTGATATCAGTGCTCAGCAGAAAAAGCAGCAGCATCCTTAAGCTAACATACAAGAAGCAGCATTTGAGTGCTAAGGATGTATTTACATACCATTCTGAAGCAACTCCTTGCTGTATCCTGATGTGGAAGAGTACTTCTGAACTAGAAGTCCAGAAACTGCCATTAACTAGTATGGCAGGAATACTTGTTAAGACAGATGGTTGTTTTTCTGATCTTGTCAACTGTATTTTATGAGACATATTCTGAACATGTGCTAGGATGCAAGCTTGCCTTAATGCCTTTTGCAATCACAAACGGAAGACTGGTTGGCAAAGGCAAAAGTACACTAAGTGGCTGTAAAATATTACTGCAAACAAATTGCAAGTTGATCTTTCACATATACATTTTTCATAATTACCTATCAAGACAAAAGTTATTAAATGGGTTAATAGTTATTATCTAGACAGTTATTATTACATAGTTATTATCTAGACAAAATTTATTAACTAGATATAATTATATATATATGACTAAAACATCATAGACAATTAATGTAGAATGTAAATATATAGTTCAGTATCATCATTTGCAGGTCAGTTCCAATTCTGTGTGGGAATAAAGCTTTCATGTGTCTAATCTGTTAAGGAGGCTCTCAAACAGTAACCTGAAGGGAAGCTTTAGTTGTATTTTTCTGTTTTGTTTTGGGGGGTGGAAGGGGCCCCCCAAAGGGTTTGGTTTTTTGTGAGTGTGTTTTGGTTTGTAGTGGTTTTGCGTTTTTTTTTCTTTTCTTTTCTCATGGTATCTTCCATGAAGCTATCTCAGGTTCTGGTTGGCACTTTACATGTCAGTGAAAAGAGAAAATGCCTAGCCAGAGTCTTGGACTCACTACAATCAGCAGAAAGGTGCCAGTGGCCTCAAACCAGCTGTATTACTCATAAGGATGAGTACAGATTGCTGAAGTATAAACTCTTCAAAACATGGCATCATTGCCTTCTTGTGTATGAATAACTCTCCAAGTCAGACTGCCATCTTTCCTGTGTTGTGGAGAATCAAAAATATCGTATGCTTTTAAAATTGGTTTTACAATGCTGAATGTAATCATCCTTTAAATATAAAAACTAAAACAATTTTTTTTCTATTTTCAATCAAGCAATGTATAAATTATTAAGTTGAATGATTATATCCAGAGACATTGATTATGGGCGGATGGAACTAAGTAGGGACGAGAGAGAAATTATTTTACATTTGCTTGATCAGATATCTACAATTGTGCTATAGAAGAAGGCTCCTATGATTGATAATTCTGTTTATTAGAACTAGAAGCAGGCTAGATAAAAGAGAAATTAACTTGTGCATGCCTCAGTTGAACTAAGCTTATTTAAGCTGATTTAAGTAGATGATAAAAACAATTCATATTACAGATATTTGGGACGCTTGCTAATTCATATTGTATCTCACAGAGTAACCAATTAAAAAAAAAGAAAACAAAATCCGTTATCCATCTCACATACAACAAAAAATACAAATCCACTTTATTACAACTGATGCATTATTTGGAAGGGTGTCTTTCCTGTTCCTCATGCATTTTCTGAGTAGGTAACAGCCATATTAACCCCATCTCCTGAACCATTTATGAGAAGGTAGAGCACCAAGATACAACCCTGGGAAGTCATCTCACATGTGAAGGTCTGAAGGCAATACGGATTTTTCAAAGGGAATGGGCTTTTCTCAAGTCAATATAAAGGCTATTTTGAGACATACTGCACAAATGATTGCACCCATGGAAAACTGGGTGTGCTGCAGCTGTTTACCTCTGCTCTTTAACTGAGTTCACTGTCCCTCACAGCTGAACCAGAGCAAAAGTCTGTCTGATCTCTCCTTGCATTTTTTAAAGCTGGAACATCCCGGTATGTTTTAAGAGATTTCAGCAACAGCTGGCTGGAAATGGACTTTGCACAATCAGGGACAGTACTAAAGTGTGCTGCTCTTTTAGCTCAGGAGTGGGCTCTGTAATAGCTTAAATCACCACAGCTTTTTCTGTGGTATTCGTTCACTCTCTAACTATACCATTATGATTTTACTAAGTCAGTGTAATCACATTTATGAAAGAAAAACTTGTGCCAAGGTACTCCATTACAAAAACGAGTGTGAACCTGTGACCTTGTTGTGTAAGTAAAAATGTAGTATAAGTGAGAAAATGCTTGTAATTCCATTTTGATTAATTATACCTGAAATCTCACCAGTTCACACCAAACAGCTACACTGTAACTCTCACTATCATTAAGTAAACTTTTGAGAAACAATAACTGTATTTCTTTCACTTGCAGGATTCAGAGTGAAGATTAGACAGTAAAAAGCCATGTGAAAATGTTCACAGGCTACCTGAAGATGGAGATTCTTCTGAAATTAACTGATTAACTGAACTTGCACTATCACACTTCCTTTGTGCCATTCCCACTGCACCTACTCCAAACTCCTTGAACAACAGAAACCTGTTCAGCAGACGAGCTGATATGTTTGAAACCTCTTACACCGTATCCATTTCATTCTTAAATTAAAAGTAACTAATTCATACAATAAACATCAATCTAGTAAAGAGTAATCAGTTTCTTCCCAGGTATGTATCACATATGTACTCTTACTGTTTCTAACTGAACTCTGCCCAACTCTTCACGTTTCCACATCTAGTTTTGCCACATCTCTCTCATCTTGCTTTTTACACTGTAAGATTTTCTAGTCAACGTACTATAACTTCCTATGCATACAACATATCACACGTGATGCTCATAGAGTCAGCCTCTTGTCACCCCTCTCCTATCAATAATAAGCAGTGTTAACCCTAGGAATGCATGGAACGAAACCTACATGACTGTATTTTGTTAAAACTTACTTTTATTAGTCTTGATAGTGACTTTGGCCATGATTTTCAAAAGCCATTACTAACCTGAGGAAATAATTTTGCTGCCTACCCAGTAGAAATTACTAAAGTGGTCTAACATTCATCATGTAAAAACTGTTGCCCTAGCTTGGGCAACTAACCTAGTAAAACACAGGGCTGAAGAAATTTCTGGGGTCCATTCCCAGACACAAGTGAAGATCTGCTAAAAATGATAAATAACTTTGCAAAATCCTAATGTTTTTCTCTGCTTTTGCATTTCCTCAGACTGGTTCAGATAAGCAATTGTTACACAACCGCCTGAGGAGATTTGCACTGCTGCTCCTAAAAACTCCCCAAAATCCAACAAGCAGCTTCTACAACATTTAATGCCAGGATGTTGTATGAAATTTTCCTAGAGCTTTTCTTTGAAACCTGTACATTTTCTACAGGCACATATTAACATTTTCTACCTGACCTCTGTCTTTGCCCTAGACTGGTTAAAGACATTCTCCCCCATGGGGAGAAAAGTCCCAGTGTTACTATGAGATGGAAAAGTGATAAACCATATATTATCACTCCCCGTTACAAAATCTCTGGCTAATGTAAGACCAGCTGCATGTTTCAGAAGGAAAATGTAAAAGATATCCCGGAGATCCGCCTGATCTTCCGAGTGACAGAAAAAAAAAAAAAAAAAAAAAAAAAGGCTGATAATCACTTATTGGCTATGTATCTGGTGAAAAGTTGGGATGTTCTGGCCTTCGGAACAGCAACTCACATCCATGGCAAGAAGGATAATAGTTTTATCCCTAGAATCCTTTCTCAAACACCAAAAGGATAATTGTACTTTGGACCTGCACATTCAATATGTAAAGTTTAGTTAGTGTGGAAGTTCAGTGGCCCAGTAAATCGTATGAAAATTCTGCACTTGGGAGAAAGTACAGAGATGAACATGTGGAAGTACTCTCCCTACTCCACTGCCACCATTAAATAGTCCAAAAAAGGCAAACTGGGCCACACTCTGATTCTGAGTTAAGGGCATAATTAGACTGAAATACAAATTTCATGTTAAAAAATAAAAAAACCCAAAGCCTAACCAAAATAAACCCCTGCTAGGAATTAATTCAAATAGGGCATTTTGGGCTAAATGAAACAGACAAAAAAGCAGACAACCTACAACTTCTGATTCATGTTTTAAAGGAATACAAACACGCGATGCAGAAAGAAAACCCCAGACAACTAACATATATTTTCTTCTCTGTAAGTAGAAAAAAAGCATTTTTACAGATAAGGAGGCCATTAGTAACCAAAATGAATGTTAAAAGACAACTTTAAATTAGCACACCCAGATAATTTGTGCCTTACTATCCTAAAAGTGTTTGCAAGAGTATCATTTCAATGATGCTAATTTTCAATACATTTTTAAACACCAGAGAAATTTAGTAAGACTGCTAGCATTTTGTGCCAATATTTGAAGATGGTAAGCGGCATGATCTCAGTAATTATAGAGCTCTAAGCTGTTATTAATCTCAGGGAAAATCACCAGCAAACTGATAAATTCACTGGGAAATGACATGAATAAAACTGATGCCAGTCAACAGTCAACAAGATTTTATAGAAATTTGGTCAGTAAAACTGAAAGTTTGATTTAATAATCTGATTATTATCAGATGTTATAAACTGTGGTCAATAGAAGCTACTCCATAACAAAACGTGTATACAGCCCCACAACATTACAAGTGAGAAATTATTATCAGTATCATCAAATGTGATTAAGATAGATATAGAACAGCAGCTATTAACAGGAAATAATAATTGGAGAAGTGCTCTACATTTCTCCAATAAAATAATCCAGTACTAGCTCAACATTATCTAAGAGTACAAACAATGATACAAAAGTAAATGTTGTTGACAGCAGTTACGGTACAAGAAATGTCAGATTGGCTAATAAAGGTAGCAGAGTGGTTTTTCAGAATAATATGGATTGTTTAGTAAGACAGGGACTCTGCATTTCAGCCAAGAGGACTTATGAAGAAAGAAGAGATGAGAAAAAAAGGAAGGAGAAAAAAAAAGGGAAGGTGAAAAAAGGAGGAGAAAATGACCAAGAAAACGGTGCATGGAAACTAAGGACTAACAAAATAAACGCGATCTTCATGGTATAGAAATGATTCAAGGCAAATGCCAGTGAAATCTTTATGAGAAAAAGGAATAATAAAACCCACACACGTAAGCGCATAAGACCAGAAATACTACTTTTGTTCACAGCATTAGTGAATACAGCTGTGTAGCCCCAACATTGTTTTCCCAAGATTTCAAAGACCTTGTTTTATCTTGTTTTCTCCATAATTCTCAAAAAAAAAGGGGAAGAATTCTGTACCTCCTTCAGATGTTAACCAGAGTGCTCCACATGCTGTTATTAGCATAGCGAGGAATTTAGAAAGTTGTGTAAAAAGAGCACAGCAGCAATGTGAAAAGGCTGCAGAATACCAAGGAATGTTACATGAACACAGAAAGTCTCTGGTCCATTCCAGCAGGGTAAGAGAGCTCAGGCCTAATGTTAGGACTAGGCAGTACAGATTGTCGTGTAGGCACAGTGGTAAGACAGGTCTTACCACTGATATGTTTTGGGCTTATTTCCTACCATAGCAATTACTTAACACCAAAGCCACTTGAAGAATCATACAGTACTTCTTTGCTTTCCTACTTTATGGTTCTTCAATCTGTAGCTTACAAGCCAACTCTCAATGAATGTAGACTTTTTGTCAAACATCTTTATTTGAGAGAGCTGGACTGTTGTTGCCTCATCACATGTATGCAAGGGAACTGCTCACCAGGGAAAAACCTGACAGGCAGTTGGATAGGAAACTGTGTACCCGAGGTAAGCTCTTGTTTGGCAATTACTTTTGGCTTACCTGGTCGTGTGACCCTTGAGCTGCTGAATGCTGCTCCTCGCAGGCTGCTGTCAAGAGTCTGGGGGTTTGAGTTACCATGGAGATCACCGCATCTGACAGCTGAGGGGGCTGCAACGACAGACAGAGGTACCCATCAAGACTGTTTTCATCACCTCATCAAAACACAAACATCTTTTTGCTTCTGGCGTTCACTAAGGTACAGGCTCCCAGTCAGGAGCTTTGGCAGAACTATAAAGGAAAAAAAACTCTAAACCCATCACGAAAAGAATTAGAAAGGCGAGGGCAAGCCCCAGCGACTCACAGCATTTGAGCGCTTTGCAAAGCCTTGAACTTTTTCAGGAACCTGGAAGAATCCTAATACACCCTGAGCTTGGTTCAACAATTTTCAGCATCTTTGGTCAAGTGTAACATCAGCAAGCTATTCATCCAGAACCACTGCTGAGCGCGGGACTGAAATGCCAGCGCGTTGCCTCAGAACAGCAGGGGGGACACATAAAGTGCTCCCAGAGAAAGCCTCCAGTGGGAATTGATTGAGCATCACTTCTGTGCAAAAGGAAGTAAGTAGGCCAAAGAAATTACCTTCCTCTATGTTTTGGGGGGAAAGTCTAAAGGAAAGCACTTATGAAAATCAGACATGAAAGACAGCCTAGCATTCTTCTGCAGCAATAAACCTATGTGCAGACTTCTCCATGCCTGCCATCGAGCATGATGAATAAAGCCTTATTTTGTATGTCCTCTACCATTTGACTGCCATGTATCTCGAGTAGTTTCATGCTTGCGCATTTCAAACCTTAAGTCTTCTGCTCAGTTTTTATTTATATAATCTAAGAATTAAATGCTGTTAGTGAAATGAGATATTCATTGGAGAGTTTTTAAATTAATTACACTCTTCCACATAAATGTCTAACAGCTTTTAAACCTATACATTAAGGAACATTTTGCAATATAATCAATTTAATAAATAACATATTTAAACACATAATCAGGAGAGCCTTTCATAAAAGCCAGTTCTAATTCTGTCTGCAGTACTACAACATGTTCTCATTTACATCATCGCGAGACAAGCACACCATTTAACCAAACACAACTGCTCACCTGAGAGTTACACCTATTCTAATTGGAGACGACAAGAAATGACTATTTAAGCAAAACAATGTATTTAACAATTCATCAGCTACAGGTCTATGGTTTTTCTGAGTTTGTCTGCTAAACACTGCGAACCTCCACCTACCTGACTGCCTATATAATTACCTATCTCATTCTCAGATGGCATTCTGAGATGACCATTGTCATCTTTTCATCTTATTTTCAAATTGTCTCCCATTTCATCAATCCATGGAGCATGTTATGTTTATACAAAATACAACATACCCAAGAAACATAACTGTGTAAATGTAAAATCTGAAAATGCAAACAATAATTAGAGGATTTTTCTGTTACAACTTCTCCATGTCTTATGGGAAAACTGTTGAGAGTATTATGTTAAAATCATCCCTATTGAACACACTGGCATTATGCCATGCAACAGTAGCTAACATATACTGGTGCTGCTCTGATAACAAACAGTAGGAAAATAACCAGCTCACCTGTGCTGAAGGCTTTGGTAATAGTCATGGGGTTTAAAGGACACTGTAGAATACAAGATACTCATACTGTAGCACTGTAGATGGAAGCACTGTTACTGAAGAAATGGTATTAATTCTTTCTGTCATAATTATACTCTTAAATTGGTCGAGCCATGTTTTCATTTGTTCTGTTTACAAATCCTATATACTGGCTCACTGGCAGCTTTTATCAGTGACAGGATCACTTAAAGGTCATTCATCTTCCCATGTGCTACAGAGCAGGGAGAACGTATCACTACAGGCAGCACTGGGAACACAGGCTGGTAGAGCTAATCGAATCCTGCAATAGGACTGGCTTTGGTTACCTTGCCAGAGAACTTTATGGTGAAAACATTCATACTGTTTCTCTACCTGAAAAGTGTTTCTGTGTGAAGACTAGAGCCAAATACATAAATCATTTTCAAGAATGAAGCAAGGGGAAAGAGAAAAGTTAGAGATTAAAAGATACGATTTATTATTATTTCATTACCCGTAAGTGTCAGTGACATTGAAAGTTACATAGATTTCCCTTACGACGGGGTGAGAGCATACATGTGGATGTTTGTAATAATTTTTTGTGATAGCAGATGCCCCTACCCATAAGGCTTTATTCAACAATAGAAGTTTCTTAAAATCTAAATTTCATGCAGAAATCAGTGTTAATATAAGCTTTGAAATCAACAATACACAAAGAAAATGCTTTTTAAACTTTCATTGGTAATACTAATACTATAAACTATGACTACCTACAATAGGATGAAGGTTTCCACAATTTAGAAAGAGATTGGAAAAAAAGCCGCAAACCAATCAGAGGTCACAGAATACAGCTGCAAAAGTGATTAGAGTACTGTAGAAAACACTTTAATATGAAGTATTTGGAGAATTCAACATATATAATTTATTAAAAAAAAACAACAACAGATGACCTGATTATAGCACCTAAGTATTTTCATGTGGAGAAAAGTCTCAGTACCAACTAGCATGCTAATCTAGCAAAGAAGGGTATACACAAAATAAATCAGCATCTGGAAGCTGACATCAAATGCAGATGAGAAAAAAAGCACATGCTTTTCATCACCTGTGACTAACCATTAGTGTAGCTATCAAAAGGAGAATGCAGAGATTCTCCATTTGTTGATATCAAAGTTCTGTGGGACTTTTTGTGAAAATACAAGTTATCCAGTAGTCATATATAGATATGCAATGTTTGCAATATGGAGAAAAGGAATACAGGTGATGTAGCCATCCCTTCCTGGTCATACACTAAGTATATTATGATCCAGAACAATTCTCTAGCTTTGTAACTAAAGCACTGGATGGTGCTGAGCACTGTGCATGCTGAGCTGCTGGTGCTAGCACATAGTGACATATATATGCACATATACAGTGAAAGAGTGAATGTGGCCATATGTGGAGCCAGAGAATTACAATCATCCTTACAGAGACAGGTGGACTAAATTCTGCTGCAAACAATATTCTGGCTTCTAAATTAGGAAGCCTATTCTTCATGATCTGAAAGGACTCGGTCACAGGAGAATAGTAGCTGGAGCTCTCTTCACAAGGGTCATTTGGGGCACCAGTGAGATGACTGAAGGCAGGCAATATGAATGCTGTTTTCTGATGCTGTGTCTCCACTCCACAGGCGCAATGAATAACAATACTTAGTGGTTTTAACCACTTTCCAGTCTTGTCCCTGTGGGCTGTAAGCTTTCTGGGCAGAAAAAGCTTTCTTCTGGGGTTATTTCAGTGGGTCAGAAAAGCAGTTCCCTGCCCCTGCTAAAATCCAGGTGCTGCCACAGCCCCACAGCACCACAGCACCATGTTTCCAGTTCTCTCCCGGCAACAGCAGCCTTCCTCAGGGTACACAAGTAACACGGGCATCTCACAAAAGGGGGAATGGGAGAAGAAGAAAAAATAAGAACAAGAAACGGCCTAAATGTTACACTGAAGTGCTCTCATAATTAGCAACCTTAAAAATTCCAACCCTTAAGCAAAGATAAGGAAAGAGACTCAAAGTGTCAATTTAGCTCGCGTTAGTGCTCTTGCTATGCCTTGGGCTGCTAAGCTGTCAGGATATTTAACCATGTTTAAATACCAACTGAAAATAATAGGTCAGAAATTTCATTCACTTTCACTAATTGTAAATCTGGTACACGCAGTTTGACTCTGGATGTTGCACTACTTTTGAAACAGAAAAGTCAGCCAGACAATGCAAATACATCCATCGATCTTCTCTCAGCTGCTCCATCGGGCACAATCTCTGTGAAGCAAAACCATGGAAAACCCTGACTCCAACTCACAGTTAGTACAACCCCCCCTGCTTATATCAGAAGTGCAAATTTAACCAAAGAGCACTAACATTGCCCTTCATCCCCACCCCCACAGTGCTGGCTGGAAAGCAGCTGCCTGCCAGGACATGGCAGAGTACAAGTTCACAGTCAGTGCTAAAGCTGCACAGCACCATTTGAGAAGTCAATAAAGTGACATTCTCGTAAGAGAGGCCTGAATTCGGTGCTGCCTTCAGTAGGCCACAGACGAAACACTGCATCTATCTACTCCTTCATATGTAGATTTCCTTTTGCAGGCATCTGCATGACTTTAGGAAACTGAAACTGGGGGCAAGATTTATAGGAGGCATTTGAAATTATCAGCTCTGCAGGTGGCTAGAGGAAAGAGCACCTAAATAGTATAGTAGATTTCCTCTTCATTTAAACTCAGAATAATTAGTCACATCATTTAGGAAGATGTTTTTGTAACTCCAACTAAATTCTTCTACATAGATATAGATAAATATTTTTCCAATCTTATTTGCACTTGAATACTATTTGTGCAGTTTCAACTAAATAATTTCATTTATTTTTACTAAACAATATAGACAAGGAGAAACCAAACTAATAACATTACTGTTCTGTTCTCTTAATGCTGTTCCACAATTAAAAAAGATTAATTGGGTAATAAAAGTACTATTCCCTTTCTTCCTGGCTTTTAAAGGCATGGGAGAGTTTAGATGATAAATAGGCCATCTTCAACAGACACTGAACTAAAAAAAAAGCATTTTTAAGAAATTTCACTGTATCTCTGGGAAAGAAATTCAAGATACCTAGTGCACAACATGAATATTTTGCTTTCTTTGAAATTGATAAACAGCTTTAATATTTTCAAACAACCCCTGGGGGGATTATACTCATAGTAAACCAGAACGACATGGAAAATTCCAATAGGACATCAATAATTATGCCACCCTTCTGAAGAAAAAAAACAAACCTACAATGTATTTTCTAAAGTGATTCCTAAAAAGTGCATGGCTCAGTGAAAAGAACATTCTAACTTTTGCAAAACTTTTGCTGATGTGCTGGGTTTTAGTTTCTTTATGGATTAACATTATATATAAATACAATCACAGTGGTATAGCCACAGCTGTGGCTACCCCTGGGGCATGACCAGCAATTAGTCTGTACAAGGATCATGGATAACACTGCAGTCACATGGAGCCAAAACCAGGAGCACATAACACAGTGTGCTGGGTTTCCACAGAATACCTATGCACTGGAACTGCAATCTCTGTCCACCCACACAATGCCTACTTATTAATATATTTGCCCTAAGGTCTTATAGAGTAAATGAATACCATTTTATGATCAAAAATTTATTCTCTAGACACATATCTCTCTTTCCATCATAGTTGCCTCCTCTAAAGGAAGTTGAGAGGTGTTATCTAGCACCGACAAATGTTCAGATTTGATGAAGGAAACAAAGTCATCAGTAAGTCAGAAATCAGAGAGTCAACTTTGAAATGATTATTCATTATAGTACTAGTGTGAGAAGTTTTCCCATGGTAAAATCTGAGCCAAAGCAACAAAAACTTCTCAGAAATAACCCCTGTCTTCCCAGAAAAAAACTTAAACTACTTAGACTTGAGAGCTTCTCCCCAGAACATGTCAGTCTTTCAGGTACACTTCATAGAGCCTGGGCGGCCACTCTGAAGCAAGTGCCTCGAGGAATCACAAAACCTCAAGTGGAAACTCTTTTCATGTTTCATCTTCACGAACTCTCTCAAAGCTAGTGGACATTGTGAAATTAAGGATTTCAGAATCACCACCTTTTTCATTTGGCTATATTCTGACACCCCTTTTATGTAGGCTTCTCTACAGACAAATTAACTCTTAGCATCCCGGCCAGTCACTCAATACAACCAGTCTTAGAGCCAGACTGGAAGGCACAGTTACAACATTGACTCTCAAAATCATTTACCACAGTCAATGTGTTGCCTGCACAGATGCTTCAACAGCTTTAGTTTTTTTCTGCTTCAGCTGTGCATTTCAATGTAGATAGTCTTTCTATCACACACAATAGTTCTGGAGACAGGAGACAGATGAGCTATCTGCCATTATTTGATGGGCCAGTACTTTCAGCAATAATAATGAATTAATGGAAAGCTTAGTTGTCGGTAACCACAGCAGGTACCAATACCGAAACTGCCTACTATTGTAAGAGGATCTTCTACAGTACATGGATTCATGGTGCTGTATGGCCTACAGCACAGCAATTCTGATAATTTTTTATCAGGAAGACAGACCATGTATCAAACAGCACAACATTTATCTTACCAACCCTCAGGCAAACCAAATGCTATTTTTCTAATTAACAAGTCCAGATTAAAAAAAAAAAAATTCTTTCTTGACAGTAACTCATGAGATCTCTGCTGAACTTTTTAATACATGAAAGAAAAAACCATGTCTAGGACTGTTGTGATGAATACATAAACAAAAGTGTTTAATTACTAAATCTGTGATACTGCAGGTAGGTGGGAAAGAATTATCCCTTTCAGAAGCACTGAACTGTAATCCTCTCATTTGTCTATTTAGCTCTACCTCAGGCAAAAGCATAGAAGAACAAACAGAAAAGAAGAAATGTAGTCTCCTTTGCATTGCCCTGTCACCATTAACTGATTTAAAAGTAAGTGCAAGCTTAAAAAGAAAACCATATAATTTAGATTAATTCATGCAACTTTTGCTCAGAGTAGATCTGTCATTCTAATCTAAGAAATGAACTTTCAAGTCTTCGGCCCCCCCGTTACGTAAATACTGCATCACTTTCAGCATGCACATTTTGGAAGCACCCAACTGCAGAGCAGTACATGAAAGGATTTGTTGTTTCCCACATTTGGACAATGCAAAGCATATAGTTTTCTCAAGGTGCATCAGTAATGTGAATTGCAGCCCGTGACAAAGACAAAGCTAGTACAATTTTCTTAAACAAGATTTAATATGTGTAGCCAGCATCATCAGCTTCATTTTGGATTAGGTGTAGTCTCCAAGAAATTTTGAAGGTGGGATATAATGGGCACCGTGGCAATATAATCTTGATATTGTGGAGGCATAAACTGCCATTGCAAGGTCAAGTTTTAGGAGAAATTACTACAATCGACTTACTAGGAACAGAGATGGAAGGCATTTCGGACATGCCACAGGGGATTTGAGGAGCAGCTTGTCCCCAGAAGACGTTTTTAACTTCATCTTGGGTGGAACTTCAGCTACACATCACAGTAACCAGATGTGCATATATGGTAATTAATGTATTTAAGTCGCATTTTCCTCTTACATTACAGTAATTGTATGAAACACTCTAGGCTAGAAGCTGCTGAATCAGGAAATGGATCAGAAGCTAACTAAAATGCTTTTCTAGTTATTGATTCCTGCTCTGTTTCATGTCAGCTTCCTAGAATCCATCCAACACAGGCACGAAAGGGTAATGAGTTTCTGAACACACACTCTAATAGTGCACACTGCATCAAAGCTTTCAGTAATTGCCTGGATGCTGCTTCCCAGCAGTACTAAACAACTTAAATATAATTAGCTGGAAGCCCTACGGGCTGCACTTCCCCACTGGAACACCTCTTACACTAATCCATTTATCAGGCTGACGGATGACTGAATCACTGGTACTATGGACACATTCTACTAATGATACTTCTCAAGCCAACATTTTGATTTGTTCTTTATCTGGTACATCCTTTACAAAGAAAAAAGGTGCATTATTTTGAGTAGGGAGAGAGGCCAGAAGAATACAGCACATTCATCTCTTCCCAGTACTGAGCAATGTTTTCTTTTATTAGCCTACTGAGTATAAAATGCTAGAGCTATCAAGCAGAAAATGGAAATGAAATGTATACATTATGGAATTGTACAATGCCAACAATAATAGGGAAACACACAAACACTGAAAGGACCTTTGGAAGTTTTCCAGCCATTCAAAAATTTTCAGAAGTTTGGATACCAGGACAGTTTTCAGAGTATCCTGCCTGAAGATGGCCTGAGTACAGCTGCCAAGCAAAAACTTCTCCATCCTACTTACTTCTTGTACGTCCTTCTGAACAATAGGTGACAAAAGAGATCTTAAAGCTGGTTGAATTAAATGCAAACAGACATGAAGTGCACATCGAGCTGCCACACAACTGTGCACTTCGCAAACTGCTAGAGATTTCTCATAAAAGTACAAAAAAAAATTTAACTGCTTGGGCACAGTTTCCTGATGTAATAAAAACTATTTTATTGTCGTATCCCTGTGGCTTTTATTTCCAGACACGTTCCAATAAGTGGACCTCTGCAGGGGCTGAACTTTTGGGCACTGCAGACAAGTGTGCCACACTGTTGAAATGAAGTCACTGTAAAAATGCTAAATCCTCACCAAATTCTTTCAAATAATTAAAAAAAATATAATCTAGGATGTTATACTCTTATGCTTTCTTTCTAACAAGTTATGGGACAGGAAATAAAGAACAAAGCTGGTGATGGGCAGTAAGAAGATGAAGAAAAAGAATGGGGGTAAAAGGTGCCCTTCTTTTGGATTCATTATATTGCAGTTAACAATCCATATTCCGGCTTGGAATCACCAAGCCCCAGCTAGAGTGGTAGTGTTGCTCCACCTGGTTATTACCCCAGATGTTCTTATCACAAACACAGAAAATCTTGATGTCACAAAAACACAGATCATGAAGAAATGACTCGTTGTACTTCCGTGTGAACCTCACTAATATGCTTCTTGTAAAGTCAACGCTCAAATTCTCTTACAAATAGTACTACAAGTTAAAGTTAACCGATGGCCTCATCCTTTTACCTAGAAAGATGGCTATCAGTATGAAATCAATTCCAAAGAGTGACTACAAAAGCTATACTTAAAATACTTAACAATGAAAGGGGTAAGTAAAATATATTCAGCGATTATAAACTGATACAGCTGGTGAATCAAGCAACAGCAAGATGAAGTACTTCTCAGGATCAAGTCCAACCATACATCTCAGAACAAGGTCAAGGAACAGCAGCTACTTGAGTATTACCAAACTAGATTTTTGAAAATGCAATCCCAGGTACTTATACTCCCCAGTAAAGTTCTTCCTAGCAGGTTATTAAATGCTGAGCTGTTTGAGATTTCTTCATGTGAACCCAGGGCAGAAATCTCAGTTTCACATGCACATTCCACCCACTCCTTCCCTCCGGCCCGAAACTGGAAAACTCATCCCAGAGACACTGACACTTGCACATCAGGCAGCCAACTTCCCCGTCATTCAAAGCCAGCCTCTTCCTTCCCAGCTTCATCTCCCCCGTTTAGTGTATTTTCTACTTCTACAAAAGAGCAGACAGTATCCTGAGCAAGGGCTGCCCCGAACCATATGAACCTCAACACTTGTCAGTCATATTTTCACATGAAATGCAGAATTTCACACTCCTGTTTTCACAGACTCCTTTCAAAGGCAGGGGTACTGAGCAGAACAAACACCAGATCTGATCAAAAGAACATTCTGAAGTAAAAAAAGTTGAAAAATCTTCTCTTGCTTTTAGCCCTTTTTAGTAAAACAGACCATGGTGATGAATTTTTCTAAGAAAGAACCCGTCTTTGCCAGGCAGAGAATGTAACCTTACCTTCATTTGTATGCTTTACGAAAAAGCTGAATATTATTTCTTGTTTGAGATAATTCTTTCATTCTTCAGGTAAATAATACCCCTTTAAAGCACTTCCAAAATTATTACATAAACAGATTTGTCCTTTATTTTATGCCAGGGGCAAATATACAGTGGCTTATATTCAAATAGTTGCACTAAATACCTTGGGTTTTTTAATAGAAGCAGAAAAAGAAGCTCGAGGAGAAGAGAAGACTCATTGAAGAATAACACTTACATCTGGATTCACACTCCCCTCACTACCATACTTCATATGGTAGGTAGTGTACACCTGGAAGGACTTGGCATGCTAAGCAGCTAGATACTGCAAAAATGCAGACAATTTTACGAGTGCAAATAAATGTCTGTTCTAAAAAATCATGGCAGAAGTGACCTAACATACTGATCTGCAAACAGAATACTTGTTTGTAATACCTAGTTGAAAATTAGATTTTTATCTTCAGTAACTACTATCTTCAGCATTATAAAGGTACTGAATTTTCTTGCAAGACACCTTCTGCACAAGTCTCCATCTTTAGACTCCTGAGTGGACCAAACCCAGAACAGCTGAGTCTAACCCCAGAGCTGGCAGTGCTTTCAACCAGGTGTTGGACTAGAGACCTCCTGAAGTCCCTTCCAACCTGAATTAATGTTATGATCCTACAATAATAATCTCTCCATATTAAATTACATATGCTTGTTGTGCTATTTACATAGAAAATAAGGAAATAAACACATGAGCACAAACTTGCATAGTGAATCCAGGCAGTTTCAAAGTTTTAAAGGTATCAAACATGAGATATTCTTTCTGATCACAGGTAATTTATGCTGGTTAAGCAAATACTAGAAAGCTGAAGACTGATGACTAAAGACTAAGACTATTTTTGTTACGCTGCAGATTACCTTCCAACATTACCTTTTCCTTTTACTTAACTCACTTGTAGAGCTATAGGAGTAAAAACTATTTATATTAAATTACAGTTTAACCATGTGAATTGTAATCTTCCCCCAATTAAAATGCATGACATGCAGTAATAGGTCATGCTGTCTGGATAATGAAAAATGTAGCTGAGAATATTGGCTAGAGAAATACACTAAGTGAAAAAAAAAAAAAAGAGAAGGAACATGAATTTATCTGCAGTAAACAGGGCTGTGAAAAACCTAAGCCTTTCAAAACATGCAGACTACAAAAATTCTCCTCCTACAAATGTCACATAGACACTGTGGTAAAGACCACTGGCCTGGCACCTTCTTGGTCTGAGGAACCCAATCTTTGAGCTCGCCAGTAACCTCAGCATTTTACCACATTTGAAGTTTTTAATAAAATAAAAGTCAGCAGCAGAAGAGAAATTCCAGAAAAATAAATATTCAAAAATATCATCTCCATGTTACTGGAAATAATTTCTCTAAATTTTGGTCCAGTTGATTAGTTCACCTGATTAGCCTGATTGCTGATACTAGCTGTCTCATCATCCTATGCCTTATAGGTGTAATTAGGTATTCTACAGTGAAACAAAATTCACCTCTTTTGACCAGCATAAATGAGAATTTTGACCAGTATATATGAGAAAAGTTTGTTTGTATAATAATATTAGCATAAATTCCTTTAATGAATATCAATGAAGTATTATCTCTCAACACATAGGCTGTTCTGTACTTTAATGCAATTCTGATACCATAAATAGTATGATCTACCCATTGTTGATTTGGTTTATTTAATCTTTCCACCTACTTTAAGAGGTATTTTAGCTAATAAAGCTCACAAATTTTTAATGACTCTCTAGTCTGTATTTTATAGAAGGGACACCAAGAAAGAATAATCAAGATCTTAGTAAACGGTTATGCAAATTATTCATCCAATACATGGTTTATATTCTCTATCTCATGGTATGTTCAGATGAGCTCATGAAGTATGTTACAAAGCTGTTACCGAAAATCTTACTAAAGTGTTGAAACTGAACTTTAAAAGACCAACAAACCAAATGCAAAACCACACCAAAGCTTGAAGATTCAACTAGTTAGTTAAACTTGTTGAGGAGAGAGAAGGAGTTTTGAAATGTGGAAAACCGAGAAGTTTAGTTGCTTTCCTTTTTCCTGAAGCTTCTTCTGCCTTGCTACCCAAGCATGAAAGCCCAAAGGTCCTGATGCTGTTGCTTCAAACATCATTTCTTGAAAGCTTGCAAGGATGAAAGAGATAAAGAATGGAAAAGTGAAAATGCTTCTATTACTTCCAGCACTGGGAAGTGTCTTGCATTGCTTAACACTTACCAGTGCATCAATTTTATTTAATAAATTCTTCTAGCTCTGTACAATAAATATCATGTTTGTTTTTTCAAATGCTAAAGTAAGAAATTAAGAACATCTGAAAGTGATACAGATCAGGACAATTATCTGAATTACCGTGCAGACTGTTTAAATTCATTTTTATATATATATATATGTTTGTGTGTGTGTGTGTATATAGAGCTACACACACAGAGATGTATGTCCTAACATAACACTACATCTTTGTAGCACTGCACATTTTATAGCACTGAATTTTATGCAGCCGGTATGTGATGCTAGTTTCAGTCAGCATTAAAAGGGGATTTTTTTCCCAGGGTCTCAGAAGTGCAATTACCATTGACTTCAAAACAGAAGGGAAGCGGCCTGCAATTCTTGAAATTATGTCAGTCTTTTCATCTTGGAAACTGAACTCTCCTTTTGCAAATTGAGAAAACTATGAAAAGTGAGAGCAAGTGTTTGCACAGAAAGGTATCTGCTTTTATTGTGCTGCATTAAATGAAACAGAACATTTTTATTTCATGACAGAACATGTCTGGGGTGTTCATGCCACTTTACTTTAATTTCAATTTATGTATATGGATGCTGATGCCTAAAGCTGGGTTGTATGAATATTCAGTCTTCATTACCACGAGTAGCTTTCTTGTATTACATTAGCAAGAAACGAAGGACATAAGAGCAAAAGATTCACTGAAGTCAAAGAAGAATTATTATAATGATAGCAGCTGATCCAAAAAAAGGATCATTAAGAGCCTTTTTGCATCTCTATATTTACAGACTTTATTTACTTTACATCTAAATGCTTCAGTGAGATGCAAGTTTTTGCCCCAGCCTTTGACATCATTTAGGAAAATTCTGAGGCAGGGACACAGAGGCTTAGGTGGTCTGCTTAGAAATTTTCAAGGACAGGTATTGAAAAGTTCAGTCTCATCAGGGTAGCAGTAAGTCTGGCCATATTCTCCATTCTATTCACTGTAGTGTGCAATTTCAGGCTGCAGTCTTGTTCTGAGTGCTTCTTGTTCTGAGTGAAGTTTCCCTGGTGTAGCCTTGTTCCCTGGCCTCCCGTAATCACTCTTCCCTTCCTGCCGAACATTGCTGCCCCTCAGTATCTACAGAATAACTGCTTATGTCAAAATGATTCTGATTAAAAGAAGTTCATAGAATTGGTGTTAAAAAGCATTTAAACTAACCTAGATTATAGCAAACAAATCAGGTTAGGGAGTGACTCCATGATCAAGTAAATCTCATGGGAGCAATGCTGAACAGTTAACAGTGGGGGACAAGAGCCTATTCAGCCAATTCAGCTGCTGCCAGAAAAAAATGTGGGAGATAGAGAACTGCCCTCATTCTTAGGTTTTGTTGCCTTCTTTTCATTATATCTGAAATCTTAAAATTCTTATTTCTGATTCAGGCTGCCAGGTTTCCTCAAAATAATTACCTCTCCAGCAGTACTTGTGTTCATACTTCTAGGGCACGTTGATATGGCAGCCTCACCCCAGCTAAATGCCCTCTCCTCTCCCAACACCCCCTTCAGTAAACCAGCAATGAGTTTAAACACAGTCGTCTTGGCGTCCTCAATTCACCTTGTTATTGCACCTCCAGTTGCTGCAGCACAGATGGGATGCAACATCTCCCACTGTTTGGGGACTGCCCGTAAAGGTGAGCCATATGTTTTGCAATACCTAGAAACAGTAGGATAAGGAAATCTCTGCAGCCTTAAGGCAGAGTTGCTTTGATTTCACTGCTTTGTGTCCTGCCCTTTTTTTCCTTTCCCCTCTATTTTTTTTTTTTTTTTTTTTTAAGCTCTATAAAGAGCTTTTGCAATTTAATTTACCTGGGTTAAGCCTACAGGGAAAAAAAAACCCAAAACCAACAAATACTGTGCTTGCATGCGTGTGTAATGCGTAGGAAATCTCCTGTGTTATCTGTCTGTGTAACATTTTCCCTTCCACTAGACAAATATATTTTTAAACAGTCTGGAATCAAAACAACATTCTCAGCATTCAAGACATTCTGTCATCACTGCCCATTTGTTGCCCTCTAGGTTTCTCTCAGCTGGCAAATATCCCATTTAAGGAATCATCAGATTCATCTGCTTAGACAAGGCTGCAAAATAAAATGAAAAGCTGGATTATTCTAGAGAACTCATATTTTTCTTTCAGGGCAGAAAATCCAGCACATGAGGGCTGAACATTAACAGCAAATGGAGTCAATCTTTCAGACTTCACAATTCTAACTTATTATACTCTGCAAAATCTAATTTTGACTAAGGCGCCACAACATTTATTTTACATTTACCTTTTACGTCTTTAAATATGTTTATTGGCACTTATTATGTTAACCTGTTTTGGAGCCCTAATATTATGCTCATAGGCAATGGGCTTTTCACTGCAGTTCTAGTAAGCATGCTGCTTGTGCATACTGCTGTTTCTATGCCACTTTTTCATAGGGAACTACCAATTGCTTTGCCACCATTTTCCTTACCACATATTTTTTGCAGAGAGAATGTGTAAGAAAGAGAGGAAGAAAACATGCAAAAATGAATAAATTACCAGTTTTTCCACAGCAAGATGGCTCAGGATTTCAGTGAGAGTAGTTTTCATGTCAGAAGCCACACTGAAAAGCTACGCTTGTTTCTCTGGGCCCACTGGCTGCAGCACCAAGGTTTCTGGAGGCACATGCCATGGTTCTCAGTACTGTAATACACTAAAACTCTACACAACTTTACCTTTCATATCAAAGTGTGGGAATACTACTTTCTCTCCCTACATAGAAAGAAAACTGTGGGAAAGTCTGGAGAAATGTCTCAACAACAATTTTCCTTACTAAACAGCTAAAGCAGGTTTAATTTTCTTGCCACAGATCACTGACTTTGCAAAAACTCTGTCAAATTCAACACAGGGTTTCAGGCACTGACTGCACACGCACATGCACATGCACCAAGTTGAGCAGAAAATGAATAGAAGAGGAATCCAAAGTGGTCCTAAAGTGATTAACATAACAGCAAACCTGTTACTGAGCCAGATGGAGACTACTGTCTTCCAATATTGATACTAAACCTCTCTTACACTGTTCACCCAAGTAAAAGTCTATTTCAAGGTGTTACCTAGTTTTGACACAGTGATTAATCATTTTCTTTTACAGCCTCCTCTGAGAGCTCAAAAATTAATGTTTCACTTTATTAGTATTCTGAAAAGCTTTCTGTATTGAGTGGTATAATTAAGTTTATCTGTGGTTGCTAATGGTCACGATATGGAAAATCCTCCATATGAAAGCCAGTGTTCCACATACACCAAACAGATCTCCTTAAAACACACTCTGAATCTCAAAGAAAGAGAACTGCAAGTGACAAATCTCTTCACTTATTCTCAAACAGGCTAACCTGAATACGCTGTTTGCGCAAAAGGCAGACAAGAGAGACTTGTGAAAAAATACTGCAAATGGAACAAAGTAGAGCCTGATATTTGCCACCTTTTTAATTTGGAAATTAGTTCAAAACATCATTCAGGTTCAGGCCCTACTGACTTACATTTTACAAGATAAAAACTCATCTAAGATTTGATGCTATGAAATGACTACCAAAAAGCATGCCGAAATCAGAAATTTGATGTGTTCCAGTTCATTACTAAATTTAAAGATTTTCTATGAACTTTCAAGGATCTTCAGATTGTTTTACTTATTTAGACCGCCCTTTCTAGTAGTTCAGGCTTGGGCACCAAAAGACATAAGTACTACGCTTGTCATTCTAGGCATAATTATTAAAAAATTATTAAAGAGATAAACTGTTTAATAAGATTGAATTCATCATCCATATAAATTGCCAGAGATATACACAAATACATTTCGATTTTATTGAACGTAGCAAGTTATAATAGCATATAATCTCATTAAAGAGTCAATCGATAAATAATTTTGTGCCATCCTAAAAAAAGCCATGCACTGAAAAACAGTAAGATAAACTGTAACATAATAAAAAACAAGGTAAGAAAAGCAATGTATTAAGGTATCTATTATTAAGTAATAACATACATCATGGTGGGCATCTAAGTGGTAGCTCTGTTATGTGCATTACAATGTGTACTCTGTAAGAACAAAGTTCATTATGCGAAAGTTAAATAATCATATGGTTTCTCCTTTATTTTTTTGTGAGCTGCTGAGCTATTCAAAGTTACATAACTGAAACGTGTTTTCAGAGAGAAAAAGGTACCTTTGTTCCAAAAGAGGTACCTGGTGTGACTTTTCAGAACTATCATGTTAAAAATAAACCAGCATAAAAATTGCTTTGTATTGACTCTGTGACTCTAAAAATGCACTCTAGACTGTCATTACCATTAGAAATTATGAATATGTTCTAATTCACCAGTGATTTTTAGGGTACAGGCAGGCATCTTTCCATCAACACACTTCTTCTTGCCCGTAAAGACGGGGCTCAAATATTACCACCCAGTGGCAATGCAGACCCACCACGGGGCTAGTCAAGGGGCACTTCGTTAGGAGTCTGCTGACAGATGCAAACATTCTGCAAAATTCTTTAAAGCAGAAGCATGCCATTAATTTTGATATTTATTACTTTCTACGAAAGATAAGTGACTTAATGCTGTGAAAGGCTTTACAAGGCTAATATTTTGTCCCTGTCAAATGCCTTTTTTCTTCGTGATGTTCCTGCCTATTATGAGACTAAAATTTATTCCAAAGAATAAATTAAGCAATAATATATGACAAGCAGCACATTTGTAGGCAATTTACTTACCACCTGAGGCATGCTGCAACAGCTCAAGGCCAAAGGCTGAGTAACTTTAAGCATTCAATAAACACAATAATAATCAAACAGAAATGCACAGCATTGGGAGACTTATTTCTATCATGATAAGGAATTTATACAGAGAACCAAGTGCTTCTTTGCATTTAGTGACTTTTACTAAATAAATGGTATTGTTGAGAAACTTTTTCAAACCACTATTGTGAAAATGCTATCCAACGCAAACTAAAAGTAGAGGCGTACATACACTGGCCTATGACCAGACATCGCTTGTGAAATGACAGAACTTATTACCCACTGGACTGTAGGTCCAGTATCAGCTTAAAAAAAAACATCCATACAGACATGTATTAATATTAAAGGACTGGGCAGTGTAGGCCAGGACAGATATCAGCCACTCTAGAGATTTAGCAACTGGCCTGCGCTATTCTGATCACATACCAATTAATTAAGGCCTAGTTGTGGCAGCAACAAAGAATTAATTTACAGTAATTTATTTTTTCTAACAGCTCTACCTCATCTCACCCTGACAAGACCGTGCACAGACATGCGGCTGTGCTACGGGAACTTTTTGTTTACTTCATTGCTCCAGCTTTAATGAGGAAAACAATGACATTATTTAGGTTCGTGATGTATTCGCCCATCACAGTAAAGTTCACCTCTTAAATAAACAGTGTGACAAACTGGCTTTAATTTGTACTCGGCATACCAATAATTGATTTTCTCTATAAACTTGCTCTCTTTCTGCTCTGCTTTGTAACTACACGAGCTGATCTGGTTTAACCCTGGTGCGGAGGGCTGCCTTCCATCCATTCTCCCAAAAGGTCCAAAAAAGTAACACAACTGAGAATAAAATATAGGAAGATCTACTTGTGAGGTGGAAAGTCTGGGCAGTAAACTGTTCTACAAGAAAGCACAGCACCTGTTTATTCTGTCATCTTCATTCTGCTCTGATGAGTCCTTACAGAAGGGCTATTTTAAAATATTAAGGTAATAATAATGAATCCCTGAGAACTAAGCTACTGGATTCTCTTTTTCTGTCTCTTCAACCCTAGTCTCCCCAAAAAGGTGAAAAAAAACCAAACCAAAACATCTACAGTTGAGAACAATGTGAATACACGTAAATAAAACCAAATCCCTTTATACATCAGCACGCCAGCATTTTCTACGTTCATTAGCAAATGAATGGTATCACCACACCCAAGCTTTTGGTCATAAAATCCAGAAACATACAGCTCTGGGTGAGGCTGCCACTTCTCCTAATGCTGAACTAAAACATGCCAACAAATATACAAAGACGACTACTATTTTCTGATTTAAGAAATCATATTTGACAAAGATGTTTCTTATAGTTCAAGTGCACTTGTGTTTCAACTTACATAACTCATTCTTTTCAAGCATTTTAACCTTTTAGAGATATTTTCCACAAAACACAATTTTGCATAATATAAACAGTATTTAAGATTATTTTAAATACAAATTTAAAAGACCATAAAACCAGACTTACTACATCAAGTCAAACATTCACTTTAGCCAGTATTTCTTCTTTAACCATTGCAAAAGAAGAACGTCTGAACAAAGCCAGGAGATAGTGGTACTCTCCCAGTCCTCAACAACCTACAGCTCTGGGCCTCCTGGTGGTTCCAGTATCAAGACATACCAGGACGTGTTTTAGTGAAACATTAATGCATACGCCTTGCCATTATGACCACAGAAAAAAAATCCTGCTGTAGATTTGGGGCAGGTATCATTGTAACGTAATGGGACAAAATAACAAACTGTGATTTTAGCTATCTGAACGCTATTAGTTGAACAACTCTGTACTTCAGTTTTGTATTTCTTGTTCCAAGTATGAAAAAGATTCAAGCATTCAATTCTTTCTTTTGAACTCATCCCTAATCCAAAGCTAGACAAGCATGCAAATATTGCTACAATAAATTTGCACACCAAAGCTATGCATGATATCTGGGGATTGTCACAAACATTTATTAGACAAATGTGAGATCTTCACGTGCCTGTACAAAAGCACCCTTTGTAGAGGTGGTAGATCTATCAAAAGGTTAATGACAGAAACACTCTTGTACATTTCTTCCCTTTTGAAACTCTGACACCAGGAATATTGTGCCTCTGGTAAAATCGCGTTCTTTTCATGCGAGTGTAATCACTTGAAACTGTGCCTAAGAACATACTCAAAGTATGCAGTGATCCTGAGGATAAGCCCATCGCTCACATTCTCCAAACATTCAGTCTTCAGACTTCTATGAACTTCCTTCAAACCAGGGGGACAGAATTGCTGGGTTGTTACTGAACAATTGTATTTTGGAAATGAAGTGTCAATGCCTTATGTTACAGCTGCTGCTGCTGCTGCACTGTCCTCTACTTTATTCTAGCTGAATAATTAAATATCCTTTAGTCCTTCTGACAGTCCTAGACTCAGCATGGCTGTTAATCAATATCACATAAAATGGAATTAAGCTTAAGCAACTGTTGCACAAGGCAGAATGGATAAGGCAAAACGGAAAGAGAAATTCTCCCTCTAATATAAGACTCATTTTCTGTATTTTACAACATGCCCTACCAAATGTGCACACAGAGTTGATAACACACAATACATACACAGATGGACACATCTCAGAGATTTTTTTTACACCGTAATAGCAACCAAGAGCCACTTCTTCTTCCATTCTTTCCTAAATTCCCCATTTTCACATGTTTCAGGGATCAAAGAAAACACTCAGCACCAACACACTTAAAGTATTCAGTTTACAAGGAAAATTAGACTGCATTAAACCATTTCTGAAACTTTAACCATGTGACTGCAAAAAGGAAAGACAAGATATGTTTAATAAACATTAACTGAATTCTACTCAGCACAAAACATTTAGGAAAATCGATGTTTCCAATAATTTGAGAAATTTTTATAGAATTCCTAAACTGTCCACAAGTTAATATATTTTCACATTCTTTTCTTGTCCTGCAATGAATCAATAGGATATTAAGAGCAATTCTGGGCTGAGAGTCCCAAGAAATGAAAGATTCACATGATGGGGTGTAACTTTTCCCCACACTGCCCTGCCACCATGCTTATGCTCAGATCTACCCTGAGAAAATAAGACGTGGCTCCCAAGTCTCCTCAAGAACTCTTCCTCTCTGATGAAATACTCCAGCATTGAATCTAGAAACACTTCAGACTTAGTAGCAGGCCGAGAAATGAACTTGCAAGTCAAATAGCAGCAATTTCTAGTGGTTAAATAAATAAACTAAGAGTGATGATGCCACCACCAAGCCCCTGACATAAAGGTGGAAGACTCCATGTACTCTTTACATTCCTCTGTTCTGGGTGGTCTCTTCTCTTTCATGTTTAAAGACCTGGTATTCATAAAACACAGTAATTCAACTGTAATCCATTCACGTTGTAAAAGTAACAACTCTGAGTAATGAGGAATAGATAGCATTTCAAAAGGAAAACACTAAGTAACTGATTAGTCTTGACATTATACTTTCTGATGCATTTAGCTGATTTCAATTTTGCAAGAAGCTAGAACAGTATTTCCCCCCCCCTCCCGAGTCCTACTGGTAACACAAACAGAACCTGCATGCTCATTATCTAATTTATAACTTATTTCAACTTTTTTTGTCTCACCAAGCTCTAGGAATTGTGCTTCAGCTAGCACTTCCCTCAAAATGATCCAGGAAAAACATATTTCATACAGCACGAAGTCTACACTCATGAATCACGGAAAACTTCAAACAAATCTGGGCCTTTCTTTAGCTTCTTCAGTTCCTTTCCTGGAACTGTTCAGCCTCAAGGAAGACTGGCCAGCTTCTGCTTCCCAAGCTGGAGCAGCAATGGTGGTGCACCAGATCTAGACTGCTGAATCAGTTCGGGAAGGCACCAGCAGGAGGGATGGTGCAAAAGAAAGCAAGGCAGAAGGGGTGGCCAGGGCCAGAGCAGCCATGGTGTTTTGCTGTGTGCCTTGAGCTTCAGCTGCATGCCCAGTCCCACCTCCTTTAGAAGGGGTGTAAACGGTGTCTTGCTGCTGTTATCTCCCCTTCCCACACATTTACTAGTTTTACACACCATTTAGCTAGAAAGTAATGAATGACTGACTCCTTCTTATACACAGGGTCATATTTAAAAAAAAAAAGGAAATTAAACTTCAATTAAAATGTAAAAAATCCCCAAACCCATCTTTCAAATACAGTAACATCTTTTTAAACGATGTTTAGAATACATACAAGAGGAACTATCTATAGGTAGCAAAATTAACTGAGTATTTCTGGTCCCTATGTCCTTCAAGATTTTAAACCTAACAGATCTCAGCCGGTCTTTCTTGGTTTTCTAATGAAATTACTAATTGGGAGAAAGTAGGGGCTTTCCTGCCAAGTAATCTCCATAGCAGTTTCTCATCTTTAGGCTATTCACTAAATTGATAAGCAGAAACAAAAAAAAAGCCCTTCACTTGCTGAAATGCTACAGTTGCCAGATGTGGTTTTACTACCTTGGCCAGGTCCAGGAGCACAGTTAAGAGTCTTCTCACAAGGGAGCTGATGGCTTTCTCCAGCAGCAAATATCGTCTGATTATAATTTTCATTAGATCAATTAAAATAAAAAATTCAGGATTTAACAGGTCCAAATTTTGCCAAGGACTTGATAGGACTTGCAGGTCATGATGTTGCATTTCACACTAAATCATAAACAAAATCTGTTCCATTTCTAATCAAAATTAAAAATATTTTATTTTGAAGAAATTGGAATTGACTTGTGATTCAGCAGAATCTCATGATGCAGCAACTGTCTGAACTGGATAGAGCATGTCAGGCAATACTGATAGATTTGCAGAATGCTGATTTAAAAAGCACATCTTTAAAAATGGAAGTGGTAAGTACAACTATAATGAAAACATCCAGAGAAATCCAAGCAAGAGACTAAAGACAAAGATACAGAAATAAATGCACAGCTCAGTTCCTGAAATGGTTTACATTACCAAACTAATCTCTCCTGTAGGGTCACAGCTGAGTGTCACTGTATTTGTAATCTAAACTGAAGCCAAAAATAAATATATACAGAAATAATATTTAAAGAGCACAAGTATTCTACTCTCAAAACTTGATTTTCTATGAATACTTTAGGAGATGTCTAAATGTAATTTTAAAAAATAATGTTTCAAAGAATTAATAAATCTTGCTTAAAATTGGATCCGCCCTAAAAGCCTTCATTTAACCCACTGACCATTATGTCTAAACAATTAAGCTCAGTGTACAAAGGCCTTATTTCTCCCTTCGATCAAACCAGACTGACACACAGACCACTCCGTTAAATGGGCATCTTTGCCCCTCCTCCAGAGTTTTCCTCTGACACCTTTCTCTTTTTCTGTAGTACAGAGGTTTTGGCTGGATAGGAAACTGCACGAGACAAACCAGCCTTTAATTAGTGTGGATTGCTATGCCATGAATCAACAAATACACACCACCAGTGCTATCACTATAGTTCTCTTTGTCTCGAAGGCCTATTTGTCTGCCTCCGGTTTCCACCAGAACTCAGCTGCCTTAATCCCCCATATGCCATTCACCTTCTTATTTCACTGTGTGCCAATTCTTCATGCTAAAAGGCAGTCTGTACATGTATGGAATTTTTTTGTAATTATGTCTCAAACCTACCAGCTGTCAAACTCCACTTGACATTTAACAATAGTGTCTGCAAAGTAATCTCTGTCTACTCCAGTTTTCTTCACTGTGAACTACTCTTGCTCTTACTTTTTGAATTCAATTCTATTGTATACTCCTCATATACAGCTTATCCTTTTCTGTATAGGTCTATATTATGGTTGAATATGAAATTTTGAATAGAAAAACACATTCTTTCTGATGAGGATGAATTGCATAATATGTATTGAACAGCTCTTCAGTTTGGCAGGCAGAATGCTCATTCTTCACTCTGTTCAGGCATTCAACTACCACTGTGGACTTGGGGGAAAAAAAATCTAAATTAAATTTTCAGTGAAGCTTTGCTATAGACTTCTGGTATAATGTAAAAGCTATATCAAGCAAACAGCTTAAATCCCAAATGTTTCCATGTTTTGCATTTCAGGGTGGATGATAGCTTTGCTCTTTACTTTTACTGCAGCTCTCAATAACAATGAGCAGTCTAAAGAGATGAAAATAGTTTCTTAGGCTGAAAATCATATGGAAAAAATCAACTGCCCTTTAAAAAAAGTTATAAATGTCTGGACAAAATTTTCCCAGATTTTCCTTCTTCAGTTATTTAATGAACATATGGTTATTTATAATGTGAGCTACACTTGTATTATTTCAAAAATTAGTTTTAAACATGCCTAGAGCGACTCAGCTCCTCCCTGCTGACCTTGCTCAATACCCTTCCAGTAATGTTTCCTTTGGGGTCTCTTTGACTGTGAACCCATACTCTTACTTTAGTGACCCCTCTCTGCCTTAAAAATTACATTAGTTTTCTTCTCTTAGCAAGTACCTCATGGAAGTTTCATTTCAGAAAGATCATAACATCAGATACCAATTATGACAAATAAAAACCTTGGCTAGCAGGCATAGCTGATTAAAAAATACATATAAAATGAGTGCAAGCTCCACTGTATTTTAAACTAAGCATTTAAGGGACAATAAGGAGTCAAACATTTGGGTCAGTGAGAAGTAGCAGAAGCTAATAGCAGGGTTGACGTCTCCTTGACAGGTACAATGCAGACAAGCATCTCCTCTAAAAGTCAGGTTACAGGCACTTCTGGAGCTCAATACACCAGAAAGGTGAGACTGCACAGAAGGAGAGAGGCTGTGTGCTGGGAGCACCTAAGCCTCAGTCAGGGATAGCTCCAAGGGAGATAGAGACACCTCTGTTCTGTTATCTGACATCCAAGTAAGCCAAGAAGTTAGGCGAGATGATCCCACCCAAAAGACCCTATGTCAATAAGTAAGAGGGATACGGCTAAGAGACTAGAAATAGTCTTCTCTTCCTCACGTATGTGTGTATTTTTTTCCCAGGCAAAAAGAGAAAGGCAGCATCACCCTGAAATAAAAATTACTGCTTCTATGTTTGTACAGTTTATTTTACTCACTGTTAGTATCTATGGGGTTTAATGAAACTTCTCATATAAATATATTGGTTTGCTCAAAATTCTTTCCTGTTTAATGGAGATTTAATTCAATTCAGTCTATCATTTAACTCAATAAATGGTAAAATGACAGTTTTTTCCTTTGCAATCAACATAAACTGCAGGTATAAAATGCGTATCAGAAGATGGCAGGATTTTTACTCCAACTTTTAGCATTTCTCCACATACTCCACTATTTTTTCTACTTTTGAAATATGATCCTACTGTACAAAAAACCCCCCAAACAAAACATGAATTGAAAAGTGGATGTTGCATATATCCATGGCTTCAACTGAAAAAAAAACAAGCAAAAAAAAGAAACTGCTTATTTCTTACATTTCTTCTTAAAGTATACAGAACTACTTTTTGCTTTAAATGTTCCTATTCATAGTTAATTGTATTTTATACTTCATTTGGGGATTTCACAGAGATCTGTCCTTGACTCCCTTATTCTCCACTCACAAGGGAATCTCATTCAAAAACTATTTTAATTATCACTTATGAATAGATACTGTGCTCTAGACTTGCTTTTTCACCACTGAAGACCAAAGTCCTTACCCGTTTCTGATGTGATCAAGACTTTGGGCTGTCGACTCCAGAATGATTTTGAATATTCTATGCTCTTTCTTCCCTTGCTCTACAGCCCTTCTTGCTACACCACTACTTTTGTTAAGTACTGTCAACATTTTTTTTTCTTAAGGACTTTCATTCCCTTATGTGTGCATTAGTGCCCTTGTCTACTTACTACATTTTCAAATGGTAATCTTTATGTTTCTTTTCATAGCACCTCTTCTATTGGGATGTTGACATACATCAAGCTACTGCACTAAGGTCCTTTATATTCTTCTTCAGAACTTTAGAAAAGATGAACATTTTCTATGAAAAATGTTGCTCTGGTAAGAAAATCAAAATGTGCTATTCTAATGAGAAAACCAATCACTTCTTAAATTCAAGCAGAATCTTAAGCCATTTTATTCCTTCACATATGCCTTCAAAAATGCACAGGAAGAACGGCCACCATTAAGGGACTCCAGTGACTTGTCACTAAATCTGTTCAGCCTACTACTGTTATTCCAGATTCACATCCTGAAAACTCATTCTGGACTTGAAAGTCAAACAAATTTTCTCTGTTACGGCTAACCAAAGCAATCAAGATTTTCCATGTAAAAACTTTTTGCCACCCCACCTGTTTTAATTCCATTAACATTACAGAGGCAGCCAGGCTAAGGTGTGGCTCCACACCCAGAATTTAGTTAACCATCTAGTTGATGTCTGAGCCAGGAAAAAAAAAAAAAAATTAATTTACATTTCCATAAGCATTTTTGCTTGACCGAAAGAGCAGGATACAGAAACTCAGCACATTAAAATACAAAGACCGTGAGTATCTGATCCACAGAATAAAAGCCAAATCAGGGTACACGCCTTCATTTTTGCAAAATAAAATGTTAAGTGTTAAACTTTCTCTACTGTATGCTCTCCTGAATACAACATGATTTCTTGCTTGTTTGTGTTCACTATTGTGTGTGATTTTACTGTATGTTGCTAAAAAATGCAAACCCTGTAATTATATCAGAGTGCATTCAGGCAATGTTTTATGGAACAATGAAATCCTTTGAAAGCCCTGTCTCTCAAACACCTTCACATCCCCCTCAGATGCTGAATTCAGGTGACACCACTCCTGGTTATTTCATGTTTACTGCACAAACTCACTACAGGAAGGAAATGCCAAGGTGTGTTTCAAGCTTTCCAAACAAAGAGCTCTTCTGACAGATGTTTTATGTTTTAGCATGTTTTCCTAAAAAAAGTTACACAGCCTGGAAAACTTTCTAACTTGGGCGGCCCTGAGCCCTGGGTGAAATTTCTGCAAACCTATGCGTGGCCTTGTGAGAAATCCTTTTGATTACGGACATCAGGCAAAGACAACAGCCTGATAACTTTTTGTTCTCTGCTGTTCCACAATAGCTAACAAAATCAAGATTCGTTAACCCCTCCAGAAAAAAGTAGCGAGACAGGTCACAGTCAGAGAGGCTGTAGGTAAACCTCTGAATGCTTTTATTAGGTTACACGGAAAACATCAAAGCAAGTCTTTAACATATGCACCACACTTCTAAAAACTCATTGTCAAACTTACAGCTTATTTAAAAGAAATCGGACAAAAGGCATAGGATCAAGACTGGAAAGACACCACTGTGGTGTGGCTACTTAGTTTTCTCTTTCCTCACAGAAGTTAGCGGTTCTCCTCCCAATTTGTGTATGTGTCCAAATCAGGAAGAACTGATTAAGCACCAGTGCTGCACTATTTCTTCTGTTCTTTCCTCTCCATACATACAGATATATTTATTTATAATTTATAATAAATTTATAATAAATTAAATAAAGTGTATTACTCAACTTACGGCTTATGTCCTCCTATAATACAGTAGCCAAGCCAGAGAAATCAATCCTTTGAAAAGATGTCAATAAATTAAATGTGTTGTGGACATGACTAAATACAGCAGCATATTACAAGATTATCATTTTCTCATAATTGTAACCTAGATATGTGGTTTGCTAAAGGTTACCAGAAGATGTGCACATGGAAAGGAGCGGCTGCACTGGAGTCAGATTTTGTTTTACAGAGAGGTCAGATTTTGAGATTATACAGTGAGGAGAAGCACTGGAATGAACACTTTCCTTACAATTACCACTATAAACACAGCCTCCCGCACATCCCCCTCCCTCCTCCTGGGACAGTTGGTCTGGTTTTTAAACAGATCACTCAGAACTTACACATATGAAGACACAATAATTTGATGTGGGAAGTTCTGCTTTAATTTTAATTAGTTCTTTGTTAACTTCGGGAAGATTATTTCTAATATGCGAGTTTAAACGTTTCCCTTACAACCAAGCCATTTCTTGTTTTCAGCTGAAACAAATATTTTATCCTGTAGATTTACTTAAAAGAACTTTTCTTTCTCTTCTAAAAAGGTGTGTCATGTTTTTAGTTCATGGGTAAGACTTTGGTTAACTGAATTCTAACAGCTTTTAGCGTATGAAAATCAAAGCTTTTTCTGCACTGCAGTGTAATTCATGATGTGATATATCATATACATAGAAGAATAGAAGAAAAATTAACAATTTATATCCATATTGCCAGCTAATGGTTTCTTAATGGCACCAGAAAAAAGAATGTCAAGGTTTTAATCTTAAACTATGCATCAAAACCACTGAACACTGTGGTTGTACTGGAAATGAGGAAAACCAAGAGCTGAGGACATTCCTTTTTTCCTGCTTTGCCTTCAGTCCCCAGTGAGACCCACAGATATATGCCAGATTCCTTTATTCTGGAAAGTAAGAGCAGAAACGATGAGGTATCTCCTATCCATGTGCTAAGAATTCACTAGAAAATAAAAAAAAGACTATCAGGTTCTTTCAGAAAAACTTGGGGAAAGTGTTTTTCCAGAACACAAACACGTTCTAGATACAAATTCTACTCAGTTCAAAAGGGGTTGGTACCTTGTCCTGCTAATTTCTCACTGACCACTAACATTTTCTGCAATTGAGAGATGAACGCAGTCTAGGAACAGTATCTAAAACAATGTCATTTAATCCTGGTACTAACAGACTACAACAGCAGCACTGGTAACACTTGGCAGCTTGGGGCCACTCTGATTTGTTCATTTGGATGCACTTGAGCACACGTAGAGAGAGCTGTCCTAGTCCAACATGACTTCAAACCAACAAAACTAAGAAAAAACAAAGACTACAGAAAGTCAAACACTGTAACAAAGTACCCATCAGCCCTACCCTCTGACAAAACAAAAGCTTTATCAAATAATAAATAACTTAATATCTCTTTCTGCCTTAAATCCTTTCCCATTCCTTGCCAACCCCCACTTCCCCTGTAAACCAGATGGCCCCAGCAATATGCCCTGGAAGTCAACAGATGCATCATGTCTTTGCATAAGGAAAAGGTATATAATATCTTTAATAATATTTCCTGATGATAAAACTGGAAAACACATGCTGAAAAAAAGGCACAAAAACATCTACAGCAAGGAAACAAACCAAGAGGACTTAACTGTGTTAAAATATCCAAGACACTGGTGATTATTAAAAGCCAAGTAGTAAACTTTTGTTAATGCTATGAATAATAACTAACATGTGAAATGAAGACTGATTTAAAAAATAAAATTATTGTGAGAAATTACATAAAGAAAGGATACTCGATAACTCTGGGGACTGGTAATTGATATGGCTTATTTGTCATGGCTCTCCAAAGTTATGAATTTCAAGATTTCAGTGTTTTATAAAATGTGCCCCTGTCTTTTGGCTTCTTAGGTAACTCTGCCAGTGAGTGAGTAGATGAATGCGTGCATAGGTAAATAAACAGGTGAACAATTTATCCTGAAGTGGGCTGGCTGCGACTGCACTCAGTTCCAGCAAACGGTGTCTGGAGAAAATCAAAGGAATCACAGATTAAGCTATTCCAGATTTTCACTGGTGAATCTGAGTTCCAAATCCAGGTCTGGGAATCTTAAAGTGAAAACTGGTTCTAGTGACAACATTATTGTGCTCCACACTTTCTGTGTTCTGCTACTTCCAGATCAGATTTGTCCAATTTACTGATAAAAACAACTTTCTAACTGCTGACTCTATCAGAAACTCAGGTAAATATCCTTTCTCACCTTAGAACATCCTTGATAATATATTTTATTCTGCTCCCAGTTACCACTGTGAAATTGTGTATTCCTTATTGTTTGTGAATATGTACAGTTGTGATTATCAATGACTGCAGTATGACTCCATAAGTTGGATCCCAAGACAGAATTGCATTTTAATGCTTAGTAACCTAAGTCCTGTAGACATCCTATAACTTACTACTCACAGGAATAGAGAGGTGTATCTATGCAGATATTCTAAGCCCATCGCACATAAAGAGTAGTGTATGTAAACTTAGTATTCTTTCCTCAACATGAAATCACTTGTTAGCCCACAGTAAGTTACTTATGTGTCCTCAGTTTCAAAATCTATGCTCCAGAAAAAATACAATTCAGTTTTATTTCCTCATAGGTTCAAGGCTAACAGAAGTACCAACAAACAAAACCTCTCCCAAGTGTATGCATCAATAAAGCAATACGAGTAGCTCCGTGACAACAAAAATGGCCTTTTTACTTAGATTTATGCTGCCTTTTGAAATAAATCTTTTTGTACTTTTACACAAACAACATAATAAAGCCTAATCCTGTTTGAAACCACAGCCATACAAATTAAAAAGCCTTCAGTTACCTGCTGCTAATAGCATCATGCTAATATGGATATGCTGCTGGGGCCAAAAGGTAATAATAACCTTTAGCCTTGGACTGCTATCAGCCGGACGGTACTTCACCAACAAAACAGACAGACAAGTAGCAATAACATATCCACTTTAGCTTAAACTCTGGTGGCCAGACTTTCTAAAGTAGGTCTGACCTTCAGACCTGCTCAGAGAAGCTGTGGATGCCCCATCCCTGGCAGTGTTCAAGGCCAGGCTGGACGGGGCTTTGAGCAACCTGGTCTAGTGGGAGGTGTCCCTGCCCACGGCAGGCGGGTTGGAACTGGATGATCTTCAAGGTCCCTTCCAACTCAAACCATTCTGTGATTCTATGATTCTATGATCTGAGGACATGTCTCCACTAAAGAGCCTCTTCTGGCCTAGCAGAGATGCCACACATGTGAACAGAAAGTACTTACTTCTTCACCATCAAGGACACACCATCTTCGTACATCATGACGTATAATGATAGAAGCACCCACAGTTTGGCACATAGGGCTTCTGCCAGCATTTCTTCTGGCCCTGAGGAGGGCCTTTTCCCCTTTTCCTGTTCATTCCTCATCAGCAAAACCCTATGGTGTAGACCAAGCCAGAATGGGCAGCCATACTTTCAGGGGACAGCAAACTGAACTGCAGAACTAGGCAGCAATACAACATCAGATTGTGCTGTGAATCTCGAAAGCTAGGCTGAAGAACGCAACACACAGGCACACAAAATGAAGAGCAACCAAAAAGCCCATAAACAAAAAAAGAGAGAAAACCAAACCAAAACAAACCACATGTACTTTAGAGTTTTTCTCTTATCAGTTTAAAGAGAATAGAGTTCAAACTTGAAAGCAAGCTCTGTCCCTTGGGTTCTCTAACCTAGAACCACTATTGGAAGTGAAAGAAAATCCATTTACAGCCTTCTTAAGCCACACATAGCCCTGTGCACACATGAGCACTGCTATGGAATTTACTTGGTAATGTTAGTGAGAATACCCATTTGTGTAAGAATATTATTTAAGACAAATTCTGTTGTGTGTCAGAGCTGTCAACATCCTTGTGACTTTTGGTCCTCCAAGTACACTTTACACTCCCTCATTTAAACACTCCAGAAGTGGGGCCAAATGCAGGAGAGAGGATGGTGAAATTCCCTTCTATGTAAAGGGCTTCAGCATTGTGCTCACAAGCTATTTTTCAACAAATCCTTGCTATTTAAATGCATTTGTTTTGTATTCAGGTGGGCACGCAAGGCCATCCTGACTTTCAGAATTACTGAAGATACATTCCTGAAGAGGGTTCAGTCCTGAAGAGAGTCTTACTTTTCTCTTCCCCAATACCGTAACATGTACGGTATACTATCACCTCAAAATCCAGCTAACAGAGAAGCCAGAGGGGATATATGTATCAGACAGGGAGACTCACTACATCCTAAAGTAATATTGTAAACACATACTCATTTCAATAAAACCTAAAATAACGTGCTAAGCAATTAAAGCTATTAATCTGAATAATTTTGTTCATTTCCATAATCCCACTGTAAAGACTGTGGAATCTGTACAGAGACTTCTACAGAAGAATAAGGAGTAAGTAACATCATTATGTCAATGGAACACCATTACAATCTGGGAAAAACCTATTACTGATGAAATTGAAAAATAAAGCAGCGTGCATGTCAGCCCTGCAAAGCAAGCAGCTGATTCCTAGGTTCGATTGTGTGGAAAGGGAGAAATTATATGAGAGTAAAAGACTGTGAAAGCTGCTCCATTTTTAGAACACAGAGAACACAAAATTGTAAACATTTTACAGTAGGTCAGGTTCAGGGCCTAATACTGGCAGCCTAGCATTCACGTTGTATAACAAAAATGCCAGCAGAGATCTCTCCAAAGCAGCTCCACATTATTAGTCCATTGAAATATTTATTTGGCAAGACAGAACATCAATAACATTATCTCATAAGTTTTCTATTTTTAAAATATTTGGAATTACATCAGATGGGCCTAATGCTCAAACCACTTTGTTGCAACATCCTTTTAAAAGATAAATAAAAACTCCTAGCCTCATCTGAATTATTTATTCTTCTCTCTTCAGAATTACGAGCCAGTGGATATCAGTATAAAGCAGCTCAGAAGCGTACAATCCAGCCAGCTGTTTCCAAGATACAATAGAAGACAGGAAGCCTTGATCAATAATAATATATCATTATTTGTATTAAGCTGCTGCCTAGGAATCCTAACCATGAGTCTTATATGCAAGATGATACTAAAATCTAGAAAATTCAAATTAAAAAATTAATAATTTTTATTTTATTATAAAAATAAAATAAAGACAAGATAATCCTTATCCACAGAAGTTGTAATTTAAGAATAAAATCAGAGATTGGGATGAATGTATTCTGGTAGATGAGAAGTATTAACGAAACAATGCATATGTCTCCAGGCCACACTGCAATGGAAATACTCATACTAGCTTGCGTACTCAAGACACACTACGTTCCACATTATTTAATTTTTCCTGTGGTAAAGTGTAACGGTCCCAGGTAAAGCACTGCCCTAAAGAAGCTGCACTGTTTTACTAGCCACACTAACTTGGGCTTCCGTACAAAACCCCACACTGTGCAGCACTGTTACAGCCAGTAAACAAACATTGCTCAGCATTTTCAATGCCATAATTTGTTCTTCTTTGTTTTAAAGTGGCTACCTCTTGGAGTCACCTGATCTGGATGTCACACTCTGCCCAAATTCATGCTGTCACAGACCTTGTGGGACCCATCCAAAAAAAGGGGTATAATGAAAGCAGGCAGCTGGGTAACAAGCCTGCTCCAAAAAGCACTGCAGTGGAGCAAGCTCCTCTCCTGCTCAGAGGGAAGGAGCAGCTCTGCCAGCTTCCATGCTGGCACAGTGATATGAAACAGGTATTCTTTCCAAAGGGCTTTTCAAAACAAAACCTGCAGTTTTCCTTCCAGTTCCATTTTCAGATTCCTCTGCTCCAGTTGTTATAAAAGAAATGAGGGGCAGAAAAATAAATGTGAAGCAAACTGTAACATCTACAAATCGCATCCCTCCTTTTCCTTTCACACACACACAATTTGAACATGTAGTTCCCTGAAAAAGCTGGGGTTTTTTTCCCCAGTACAAAAAAAAAAAAAAAAAGGTTATCTGGACGGCTCTAGAAAATACAAAGGAAACACCGTGAAGGTTTGACTGACAAGAACACATCCTCTGTTTGCTATCAGTACAGCTGAAGTGATCTCTGAAGTGCTTTCCCTGGCCTTGCAGTGACACTGAAGCAGCACAGCTGACCTCTGGAAGAGGGAAATCAGCTTCATGGGCACTCTCATGTTTCCAAACGATGTGCAACGTAGCATTCACGGAACTGGAGGTGTTCTAGCACAGGTTTATGTTTAACTGAGAAAAGGAGCCAAAACATCTCTTAATTACAAAATGGAGTACACTACCTTCTGCCTTCAACTGACTTGGACTGCACAGGTTGTGATTATGCTCAAAACCAACAGAAAAGGTGCAGTGCACCAGTGCAGAAAAGGCTTATTGCACTGCTGTGTTAAAGATATGACCGGGAGGAAGAGGAAAAGCCTACTCATGGGAATAAATGAGACCTCAGAGACAAAACGTACATCAGACCCGCAATACAAGCATTGCTGGTAGTTATGTGAAAACAACACACCTTGGAAGTTGGTAGGAAAGCCCACAGTTAAAGGCAACATTCCTGTGGTTTTTGTTTGTGTTTTTAGTTTTTTTTCCTTTTCTCTCCCTTATCACTACAAACAGATGCAGATGATTAGGAGCCTGGCTGTTAAGAGCTCTGGCAGTTCCAGATCAGAGAGCCCCCATGCACAACCTACCAGGCAGAAGAGGTTACACAAACTCTGAGCCACATGCTCCCACAGGAGCTCACAGGCTACCTTGCATTTGCTTGAGCAGTCGATGAAGGATTAAGCCCAGCAGATAAGTACAACAGGTAATTGTCACATCTTAAACCACCACAGCTAAATCTTCCAGAGTTTATGGGACAGCTGTTTACATTAAAAGTCCAAATGCCAAAGGAGCTAATCACTCTTTCTGAAAGACTTCCCATGATACTCCAAATAAGTTACTTTCTTGCTCTCCTAGAGTTCCTTATACAATTTCTGCCTTTTCCAACTGGCTACTGAGAGAAGGAATTCATTAAAGCATTGACACCATTTGAAGAATGGAAGGAAACTGCTACAAAAGCTAGTACAATTTGCTAGAAATTGTTTTTATTATCCTACTTAATAATGGGATAATGCACTTGAATAGCAGAGAATTTTGTAGTGGGTTATTCAGAGTGAATTGTTTTGTGCAGATCATTTCTGCATTAATATTAAAACCTTCTTGGCCTAGAGATAACTTCAATGTAACGGTTATATGCATTTCTATTTCATGTCACATAATGTCTGCTTAAAATGCAATGCTATGTCGCTCAAAAGGTGAGAAAATGAAGAAAGTCATTTTTAGAAGTACTAAATACTTTAGAAAGCAACATTTCATTAACATAATCAGTAAAAAGTGAGTGATTACAGTACCAGCACTTTAGGAGACAAATTTCAACCCTAATTCTCAACCTGTATATATATATATATATATGCATATATATAGAGAGAGAGACATGCGTGCACCCCTATCTTGCACACCCCCATCTCTGAAGGGCTCCCAAGGAGCCCTGATGAGGGTTTGGAATGGCTTCTTCCACCCCCTTCTCAGCAGCAGCTACCCTTGAAGCACACCATCCAAAATGACAGTGCTGTATGGCAAATCTGCAAGGACTGAAGTCAGGCAGCTACCTGGAAAGAAAAGGGATCCTTCATAGTGTATTTATAAATGCTAAATGGCCCGCGAAACTGCTGAGAGATTTCTCATGCTCAGATCCTCATTTTCTCTTGTGTGGTCATCCCTGGGACAGCTCTGGAAAACAAGGCAGCCATTTTCTCATAAGCTGTAACGCTCAGCAAACCAGATTGAAGTGCTTGATAAGCTGCTGTTCTCTTCCGTGCCTGCAGCAATCGAGGGGAAAAACAACCCATCACCCACAAACAGGTACAACCACAGCCATTTCTGTACTTGCTTGCTATGAGTCAGGGCACAGCCGCACACATGGGGCCGGCGGAGGGGAGGGATGGGGAGGCCTGGATGCAAACACATCAATATGCATGGCAAGTGCCTGCCCTGCCCCAGCTGCTGATCCCTCAGTGCATCCCTGCAAAGCCTCCCAGACCCACAAAATAGTACTGCTTCCTCACAGCTCTGTGTTCCCAAAAATTAACAGCCTCTGTATGAAAATACCTTGCTTTTGCAGAACCTGTGGGTCTGAGGTACTGCCTTGTGCAGGTATGAAAAATGCCCCCAACCTTGAAGTCAGCACAGGAAGCAAGGGATTTTAATGTGCAACTGGCAGACACACATACACGTGCACCTATATGCACATACATACATGACGTAACTTTCATAAGCAACATGGCTGTAAGCAACATCTCTCACACGTTAAGTAATCACTCTCAAATAAATTGTTAGGGAACCAGACTCTCAAAACCAGTGAGCACCCCAACCCCTTGCAGTGTACAAAGCCGGAAATTCAAAATCACCTCTCACTTGAGAATATAAATGTCTGTCCCTACATGTAAAGCAAGAAGCCATCGCACCTATACTTAATGTTTACTTCTGTTTCCTATCACCATCCTCTTTTTTGTAATCTTCCTAAAACTCCCCAGTTTGCAGCAGCGTTCTGAAACTGGCGACAAGAAGCCCAGCCCCATTCAAAATGTGTTCAGACTTAGCTATGCTCAAACCTGCTGGGGAAAAAAAAAAAAAAAAAAAAAAAAAAACAAACCAAAACCCCACACTTAGGTTTTGTCAGCAGGGGCTACTGAAAACCAGCTGCTAAAGGCACCCACTACCCCACGCATGCGGCTGTCCAGCCCTGGATCTTGGTCTCAGCACCAAGTCAGGATCCAGTCAGCACCCAGCCAGCAGGCAGCTCTGCCAGCTCACCCGGCTATGAAGGAAGCCCAACCTGGAGGGGGGGAGGGGGGGGGATGGAGACATACCCCCATTTGGCCACTTGGGGATGGCTTCTGCTTGGCTGGAGTCAGTGTGCTGTGCCGGGCTCCTTCACCCAGAGGATGCACAAACAGAAGGCGATGCCCTGAAGCCACTCAAGTCCCCACGCCCCAGGCTCAGTTTGATACACAGAGGGTCTGGCAGACCTGCCTGGCTTGGTTCTGCTGGTGCACAGGCATGTTTAGTTCATTACATCCAATTGAGACATCTTTTTCCACTGGCTGGTCCACAGGAGATAGCAGTACAATCCTGCTACCTAATGCACTCATTTAGGTCAGCTTTCAAAAATTTTGTCAAACAGTGCCAATGGCTGGGAATCCCCAAATGAGGACTGCTGTCATTCTGTGTTTTAGCACTACACCTAGTAAGTTTCCTTCCACTACAGAAAACAGTACAACAGCCAAGGAGATGACACATGAATGAAAACACTATTAAGACTGTGGTGACCCTAAATATGAGAAAAGCATACCCGAGCTGTCAAAACCTAAGGCACCTCCTCTCCCTTGCTTCCTCTGGCCAAAGGCACAATCTTGCTCTGACCTCCTCCTTCCTACCATCTCCCTAGGTTCTCGGCAGCTCCTGACACCACCCACTGCTGCTCCCACAGTGGGCAAACAGCAGCAGCTGAACTCAGGCAATACTAACAAGGACATTTCCTGCCCTAGTGCCTTCTCCAACTTTTAAGCACAAGCATTAAGTTTGCCCCTGCAACTTTTGCATTTGCACCTTCACACGTGCTTGCTAAGGCCATTGTTAAATCAAGATGGTACCCACTCATCCTTAATGCTGCCAACTCTGTTTCCCAAAGTTACTGCATTACTTTACATGATGCTCTGCAATGGGGAAACTGTAAAGGATGGCAGAACTCCAGAGGTGACTCTCGCTAGTTTTGCAGAACCCTCCGATAAGACAGAAAGCCCAAATGAATGCAAGCAGAGCACCAACACTTCAAACATGTGATGCTCTCATCAGTCACCAGAACAACTGAAACGTAGCCATGTTCTACATGATTAGCTGGTGAAGAACACGTTTGTTCTGTGACCATTGATTTTTACTGGATAAAGTAGTGAGTCTTGTATTTCTGGCAAGTATACATGCACCAAGGCATTTTTTAATATCTTTTATTTTGGAATGCAGGATAGTGTAAGAGTAGAAAGTCTTCTCACCCCACTAAAATTCAAAGTATGTAAAACCACAGCTCTATCAATCATGCCATCTGTGCTAGAAATGCCATTCTTTTTTTTTTGCCACAGGACTATTACATCATGTGCAGGTGTAACCTCTAAAAATATATCACAGAAGAGATATGTAAAACCAGACTACTCTTGATAAAACAGTAAGCAGAAATAACCCCATGCTGATCTAGCACGTACCTCTTGGCACTGGAGGTTTTCTCACTAGACCTGCAACCCTTGTGCTGAAACTCAGTCTCCGGAAGGGAAGCGCACAGTTCCTCACACCTGTTTCATACCATCAAACCAGAAAAAATGGCTTGATCTCTTCCAGGAAGGAAGGAGTTCAGCAGTGGAGTGAAGAGTCAGACAAGCACCATATGGCCAGAAGGGAGGGAAGACAAAAGTAAGGGCCGAACCACCTCTCTCAGCAGCAGTGAGAGTTACATTGGCTCAGCTGTGTTGTCTAATCAAGTATTCTAAATCAATTAAGACTGAAGCCAATTTGTACACATGGATCTTTGTAGTTATAAATGAACCTAAATTTTTCACAGTAATATTCCATACGGTTTAACTCCTGTAGTACATGGACAGAAACCAAGGACTGGCTGAGTTCATTAGCATGAAACATTGCAGATTTATCAGACAAGCTTCTGTCCAGCAGTGCAAAAAATGAGCAGTAAATGAATGAGCCTCTTCCTGCCCTATAAAATAACAGTCCCCAGTGCAGGAATGTCAGTTAACAGTAAAGATGCTCTGTCACCAGGTCCAAGCTCCAGCCTGCTGAGGTTATTTCTATAACATCATCATCATCATCATTATGACAGTTTACTGACATCAGTCATCTGCTGAGAAGACTGCTAGTGTTTGTAAATAACTCCCACCCATGTTCCCAGAATACTAGATTTCTCACAGGTTTTAAAGAAGACAGAAAGCCACTTTCTCTGCCTGAAGAGCACTTCCCCGGGTTTTTATTTGGGGGATGAAGCTCAAGCAGAGGCAGGGTGGCTGCAAACACCCGCTGAGGTAATTCTTCACGCATCCCTACCTCGCACTTCTCTGCACAAACTGCTGAGTTGCTTGTCATTCCACAGCCCAGGATGGTGATATATAGCCTGTTCTAGGCAGACCAGATCTGGCAATAGTTTATTTTCAAAAGGTACATGACAAAGTAAAGCATTTCAGCAATGACTCAGCGTTGTGTATTAACAGCCAGATGAAACTTATTTCAGACCCTACTGTTGCCATGCATCGGGGACAGAGGCTGGATCAGACTGTTGATCTGACTGGAAGTTCACCTCACAAATATAGCCATTTTTCAGCAGCCAACAGCACCCAGGGAGCACAGGTCAAGGAGAAGGGGAGGGAGGGCAGAACAGGCCCTTTTGGAGCTGCTGCATTTGAATCAACTCAGGTCAACTGCAGAGAGTCACAGTAGGAAGCAGAGCATGAGAGGCTGCTGAAGTTGTGAAGAACTGGGCCCTTGATTAAGTCTTTATGCGCACTACACAAAGTGAATGGAACAGAAAACAGAAGAATCCTGTATATATGCACATAAATACCTGAGTGCAGAATTAAGAGAATCAGCTCCCGATGTATGCTTTTGGTCACACTGGAAAGCACAAGGAGACGAAAAGCAAAAAGTCACTATAATCTGATTAGCTGTGTAATTAAACTGTGAAATCAATAAGTGAAACTATAAGGAGGGCTTTTTCAGCACAGTATGCTGGAGACAAAACGGGAAACCTGGTGGAAATGTAATGGGATAAAGTAACAGATGGTAGGTGGACACCCAGGAGACATGGAACGCGTTTAAAAATGAAACTGGCTAATATTATGATTAAGAGTACGTGCAATATCACATGGCACCAAGTTGAACTAGAATGTAAGTAATAAGGCTGTAAAAACCTTATTGTTCTAGGTTAGACTTATATGTTTATAGACAAATGGAAAAACACCTAAAAAAAGGCTCTACATAACACAAGTATCTGGGCTGTTTAAGGGAATGGATCTTGACCTTGCCTTGAGAAACATGGCAACCAACTGTCTACAAATATGACATAGGATACCACAAAGAGGACAAGCAATTAAATTAACCAGCAAAGATATAACAATAAATAATGGACTCATTGTACATAAAAGAAAACATGAGTCACATTTCTGGGAACATCTTAGAACGTAGAACAGCTACCAGTGGAGCTAGTGGACCTGTGCAAACCACCCTCATCTGGGCAACCTAAAGCCTACCTGACAGCTCCATCATTCTACCAGCCCTGTAAGGACTCCAGGGGGAAAAAACACCCTAGATCAATCCCCATCCATTTTTTCAAACACAAATACATCAGTCACTTCCAGCAAAATCTTTCAAATAACCCACTGTTCTTCCAGTTGGCACACATGCAGATTACAGATTGTAGTCTATAAATTGAACACTCAAGCAGGTCAACTCAAGGTGGCCTCTCATGCTACACTTTCAGTCTTCTCTTGAGTACAATCAAGTTTGCTGTTGGAGTCTTATGAAACTATGGTGGTCCTGTACCTTCCAAATATTTGCCAACAATTAAATAATATCTATAAACAATACAGTCCAGCTGTAGAACTGCTTATGTCTCCATAAAATAAATAAACATTATAGATATAAACTCCACATATATACAGATAGATGGATACATACATACATACAATAGAGGGAATGTTAAATGCAGCAGATATAAACAAATGATATAAAAAGATATAAATGAATGCTGGATTATTATAAGCCAGTTATTTATGCAGATTTATTTTAAAATATGTCTGATTGCATTCATAGCACTGATGAAAAGAACAGTAACGCACTAAACATCATTAAACACTTAAACTAAAATTCCTCCTTGATCGTCTCTTCACAACCACTTTGATTCCACTTTGCCACCCAGGACAACAATAATCGCATGACCTCAAGGTCAGAAAATTCTTACTCTGTTCTGATAGCAAACTAAATAATTTCCAAGAGTGGGGCCCTCTCCCATGCACAGTCCTGCTTTTGCCTCTCCCATATCTGACTGGCACTAATTTAAATTAGGGGACTGGTAGCTTTAGCACTTCAGCTGATATCAATTACCATTATATCATGCAAAGCACTCCCTGAAGTAATCAGGAACTAAGCTGCTTATGGAAATAGTCTAAAAACCGTACCAGAAATGAAATAGAAGCCGGTGCACAGCACAGACATAACCAGCCTCTCTGTAAGAAAATGGGCAGCTGCATTCTCCATCAGCAGAATTACAGCCATTTCTGTGAACAGTTTTAAGGTGCACAGAGAGGTCACTGGCTTCCATAGGTGGGGTTACTGCAAAGCCAAGGTATAACAGATATAGCAAGGAAGCAACTGGTGCTTGTCTGCCTTAAAACATCTGAAACAGAGTAAACCAGAATGATGTTGACTATGACACAGCTTCAGAGCAGGCACTGTCCTCTAATTTACTCACAGCTAGCTCACAAAAACTTCCTAGTGCTTTTACAACCATAAAATCCAATAAGCCAAGCTTCCAAAACACAGACTTTTATTTTTTTTATCCTAGCCCAGGAAAATGTCAAGAGGTAGTGAGCTTGGGCCCAATTCAGTGTGATGTAAGGAACCAACAAGAAACACACACTTAGGAAGCCTAAGCTGTAACAGCCGTCTTCCATTCTTGTGTTTGTGTCTGTGCTTGGTATCCCACCTCAACGGCTTTTGCCCAGGCACAAAGTATTTTGTTTCAAGGATGCATAAACCAGTACTTGTCACTCAGGGCAAGCTTGCTCAACTGAGGACCCAGCTAAAGTCATTCAGGGCCCACTTTACGTGTATTGGAAGGGCAGATATAGATAGGTTTCCTGGCACCCTTCCATCCTACAATTTCCTACTGCTATTACACTGATGATTCAAATCTAATTTTAACAAGCAAGCCAGCCTTCTGCTGTCAGCAACCATTGTTCCAAGACAGAAGGAAAATACTTTAAACATATTTTCATGCCTTTCAACATCTGCATTTTTGTGTTGCCTTTGTTCCTGGAGAGGGGCACAGAAAAGGAAAATAAGGGAAGCACTTTCCAAGGTAGGGAGCTAGGATATCAGTGCTGTCACTTATCATTTCCTAAACAAGCCTGATTTTTCCAAACAATACATGGCTAGCAGAAGGGCATTATTAATTTAAGAACTAATGGTTTGAAAGGCTAAAAAACCTGCTACAGTAACAAAGGAAGTTTCAAAAACACATTCCCCTAAGATCACATAAAAATAATGGGGTTAGTTTCAAAAACACAAAAAACATTTTCCATATCCTATGGTTAAATTCAGTCCTACACAGCCACAATACTTTTTTTTCCCCAATAACTAACTATATGCATGTCTTTACATCTAAGTTTGCATGTAAGCGAAAGGTCTCCACCATCTAAACATTTCCTTGATTGTATACAATCTCAGAAGAGGAGACTACTCATCATGTTTCTAAGTGTTGGCATAAAAGAACAGAAAAAGCAAAACAATTTAAATATTCTTCTACCTATTTTCTGATGCCCTTCAAAAGCAACGTCAACATGCCATAATAAAGAGCTGATTTCATTAGTTGTACAGCAAAGTAACTCATCCTGTATAATGTGCAATTGGAAAAATTGCAAGGGGTAAGATACCCACTGAACATAACTAGTTCTGAAGATTATTGGGGAAGCGGAACATAAACATGGTTTCAGTAACCAAGGATAAGACACCAACAAGCAGAGAAAAGTCTTCCTGAGAAGGAAGAAACAGCTCAATTGGTTCTGAGTTAACTTGAGCACAGTCAAGTTAGCTATGCGGCATATACTGCGGTTTATATCATACGATTTTAAGACCAAAAATCTGCAGGTCTCCTAAACAAAACAAATGCTATCCTGAAATATGTCCTGAAATATATAAGGTGCTTCCATCACCTGGAATTCAAATCACAGAAGGCTGTTTATACATTGGAATGGGAAATATTTAATAGCATTTAACATGCTAACAGGTACAGAAGATACTACCCGTGTAACACACTGCCTTGTTTATATAGCCTGTGTAAAATACAGTGCTATGCTGTTGACCGAATGGCAGTAGCCAGAACATGGGGGGATCAAATGACACAGTCCCCTTAGAGCTTATGGAATCTGAGCAAGATATTTTATTTGATCTCTTTGTTCAGATCAGCAACATTTGATTTCATCCACATTCAGGAAGTTATTAATCTAAAAAAGCTAAGATTCTTTCCTTTCTTCTTTTCTCCCAAACCCATTTCTTCTTCTGTAGAATTATTACCATTAATAAAATATTTCTGTGATACTGTCAGCCAATTGCACTGTCCAATAAAGGACACCTTGAAAAAGGCCAAGGTGTCATAGAGGTAACTTTTGGAGCAGCACAAATTCCTGAACTATTTCTTCAGTTTCTTGCACAGTAATTACTGTGCTGCAACTGTCTTCCAGAAACACGACCCATCATCTTGGCTAAAAATTCTGCTTGTATGAAAGCCCTAATCTTGACTGGTGACCTTCATAAGAATGAAGGCAAAAAGAGGTCACCAGTGCATTATCTAACTGGGTTCCTCAACTGCACAAGTTCTGAAACTCAAACATGGAATTCCTGCATTACACGTGACTTCTGAAACATACAAAGAAATCTGAACAGGATGTAAAAATTTCAGCTAATGGACAATTTCTCATCTCAATTTCAGCTATTTTCCAGCTTTAAAATAGCTATCAACATTGGGAGAATAACAAACTCTGTTTCCTGTTTAAATTCTTCTACCTTTAGTTTATTTCCAGTGCATCTTTTTATATCCATAACTTCCAAACAAAAGAGCCTTCTCATATCATAAATCTGCACACACTTATTACCACATGATGACCAACTCATAATTTCAGAGTCTATTTGACAAAAGGCATTGGATTTTATCAGTTTCCTAACAGAAAGATGAGCTCCCAAACTTCTTCCGCAATACATCCAAACACTTTGAGCTCCAAGTTTGAATACTGCTTCCTCATACTGCACTTCCACAGCACCTCCATACTAGTTAAATATCATCCATTCCATATGGATAGTAAATACACTTTTTATCTGTTAGTCTTGCAATCCTACATCAAAACACCATATGACTGAATGGTAGACTTACGTATAGTATGGCTACAGCATAACTCAAGATACACAAATGACATCTTCTGAAGGAGCTTTAGGTAATATTGGCTTGCACAGATGAAAACAGAAGGACATCACCTTTATACCATCTTTACAAGTGAGCAGGATAACATGAAATAGTGAACTGAAAGTACAATATGAAAACTAATGTCTCAAATTGCCTGGAAATCTGGAATGGGGAAGCAGAAGACAAATGCTTGTATTCAGCTCAGAAAGAGGATGTTCAGAAACAGCTCAACATAGCTTTTTCCAGTGACTACAACTGGAGCCAGTAACTTCTGGATTTGCTTACAAATCCAGCCTGTGTTTTAGGGACAGGACACAGGACAGGCTACTGCAAAAGTAAGGAAATACTTAAGCATGTGTTCTCATCATATAGTATTAGCACAGACACAGCCTTGCACATCTGGCATCAAAGCACAGGAGATACTGCAGCCACTGCTTTCCTCAGTGCAGATGGGCACACAAACCACTAGGCTATTTTGCGCTGATGCTTAACATTGACTAGTAGAAGTTGGAGACACAAAGGATTTGGGATTTAATGCAATGAAAATAAAACACAGAAATACAAATGGAAAGTAACAAAGATACAGTACTTAGGAAAACACAAGATACAAGTTTGGTACAAAAAAAAACCCAAACAAAACAAAAAAAAAAAAAAAACAAAAAAAAAAAAAAAAAAAAAACACAACAAAACCCCCAAACAAAACCAAACAAAAAACCAAACAAAACAAAGCGAAACGTAATAAGGAAGCAAAGGAAGGAAGGGAAAAAGTGCACTGAGCCATACCTCAAGTGGGAGATACTATAGGCAGGCAAGCTGCATAGTAGAATTGTTTTAAAAAGAAAAGCAATCAGAAATGATGCTAACAGAAAAAACATATATCCTTTATAAATTTAGGAGTCCCTCGACTCCTGAATCTCCTGGCTAAATGAAGGGGGAGGGAAGGTGTCTCTAAAAAGCAAAAGCCTGAAGAACTGACTTTTGAGTGAAGACAAAGAGATAAATTTGTACAGGTGAAAAATGGCAAAGTGGGGCAAAAAGAAAGTGGGGTAAGAGTTTACAAATATCTAACGGAGGAATCTGCAGAGCAGAAAAAGGAAGACATTTTCTATCCGGTATGTAAGCTCAAGGAAGAGTAAATGGAAATATTGGTGGGGATTTTTAAAATGGAAAATATTGAGTGACTAGCAGGAAATTCTATTTGGAGGGGAATAACTGTTGGCATGTGAAAAAAACTACCAGAGGGAATGCTGGAAAGCTACTGCTGGACATAGTAACAGAAAATGCACTGATGGGAAGAGTCCTGTACCAGCAAGGAGGAGTGCCTTGGAATGTAAAAGACTACTTCCCAGTCTGCCTGTCCATACACTGTGCATACTGTAACTAAGATATATTAGCTGAAAAATTGTGCTTTCTTTTTAATGTAATGTTAATGTGCTTTATTACTGATTTTAACAGACTTTAATAGGAGGAAGCATATATTCAATTATTTTATTACATGTGCTGAATACAAATGGCAAGCACCTGCACTCTGGTTTACTCCTTCCATCCTCACCCTCTCATGAAAAAGCACTGGCACATTTTAGAATTCAGAGCAGCCCGCCTCAGCCCAGCCGCTTTCTTGGCTGATTTGCTGGGATCTATATATCCAATCCAATTATTTTGATTCCCATTTCCAACCCTATCAGTGGTGCAGTGGTGCAAGAAATCAAAATGCCAGTCTCCTGAATGTGTTGGAACCTGAAAGCTAACAGCTACTCATTTGCAGAGGCATCACTGTGTGGCCCAAAGCTCCTGTCATCATGCAATTTATGTTCAGTGTTCTGGATGTGACTCGAGAGGGGTTTCTCAGTGTACCAATACCAAGCGTTTCATATAACATTTCAGATATGCTACAGGTTGCTGCACCATCTTGTTCTGTCACAGTGTAACTAACGAAACCCAGGAACACTCAGATTTTTGTCTCATTTAAAGGCTTAAGTCCTCCTTTGTTATTCTTCCCTTTATTTTCCTAAAAGGGAAAAAACAGGATCACACAAGCTTATCTTCCCTTAAGTGATCAGAAGAGTCAGCAACACTCCTGCCAAAATACCTACTATCCTCTCAAGTCAGGGGGATCATATGTTGCTCACTCACTGCATTCCCTTGGGGATCTTTTCCCTGACTATACGCTTTCCCCCTCTTAAATTACCATCTTACTTAGATTACTAATGCCTCAGCACCATCAAAAATATTCCCATTCATTTCCCCAGCTTTTACAAATATGATAACATGACTTGTGTTTAAATATAAGCATCACCGGTTTACTTTTTATTATGAATATCATATGTTTGGCAAGCTGTCTGACCTTCCTTATGATGATGAATGCCACAGCAAACAATTTGCTGTATCTTTAAAGAAATGGCCAATTCAATTACATTATGCCAGAAGCTTTCAAATCCCTCTCTGCCAAACGTCTTTGCTATATCCTGCCACAGACAGCCCATTTGTATTCCAGCACAGTAGGACACTTGTTTTATTGAAGCACACAGTTCTAGTTAGGTACTATCAACAGAGCACTATTTCAGTTCTCCAGCTCTGTGTTCCTTCCCACCCCCTCTACCCTGGGTTATTAGGGTTTTCAATTTTACTGACCAAACGTGTATGCATTACTAATTACATGCATGAAATCCAGTACTTATCGACTGCTAAAACAAAATACATTAGTGACCAATTACAGGAGTTCTTGGCAGCAATGGTTATCATTTTAGTGGATTTAATCATTGCACTTAAAGTGAAGCTTGAGATCCCCTTTGAGATTACACCACTAATTGCTTCTGTTTTCCCAGTTACTGCATGAGCTGGTTGGCAGAAAGGATCACTAAAGAGGCTTTCTAAATATCGAAGAGCAGCAAACAGATGAAGCCTTCTGTAATGAGTCCCCCGCCCCCAATAAAACCACAGCATCACTTCATTCATACCACAATGCCAATCTCCGATACATATCCTCCTTGTCATCCCTTCTTTCCTTCTCACTCGTTGCTATTTTAGCAGACAACAGAAATACAGCTGCATTGCTGTTCACGTGAATTGTGTGACACGCTACCATTTATTTGTATAGATACTGAGAGTATTACACTTAAAAAAACCCCCACATGTTTTCCACCCTCCTCTATGTTTTCAGAGAGGACACAACTTGTTATTTTTATTATGATGGAATTTTTGAATACTCTTAGACCTTTAAGAAGAAAAAAAAAAAAAAAAACAACCAACAACCAAAAACAAAACAAACAAACAAACCCCAACAACAACCTAGGCAAAGTACATGATTTATTACACGTACAATACCACCATAATAGGCTTCCACTCTCCAGGAATCCCTAAAAACAAACACTCCCCCTCCTAAGGAATTCACAGTATAACATACTGTTCTTTGAAAGCCCACATCTACCTCCAGATACCCACTAGTGATGAATTATCTGGTTACAGCTTCATAAAGCAGAAATGTCTATATATTTTAATGCGGAGGCCAGCCACAGAACTCTGGTACCTTTCAAATTTAGTGATATACAGCTTTCCAAACACCAATGAAAGGCTGTGACACTTGGCTCCAGGCAAAACAAGGAGATATAATTTCATCAACATTTTAGGTCTGATCAAAATAAGCTGTCTTTCACAGACAGAAAGCGTGGGGGAGGGCTGTAACTACAGTTCTGTTAACTGTCTGAAAACAAGCTATTTTAATAAATAAAATTTTCTGAATAAATGCTTGGTTCCTTTTTATTAAAAATGCAGCTACTTAGAGCTTTCCATTTCTCAAGCACCACTTTCCAAACAACGAAGAATCCTTCTCAAAAATATAAAAAAAACCCCAAAATCCTCAAAAAACCAATTTTCATCAGATTGAAAAAATGTCTGGAATTATCAAATATCAACTTTGGGGGGATTTCAGTGAACGCTAAATTGATACAACTCTAATTAGAAACTTAATTGATCTCTGTGAGAGAGACTGGAGAGAAAGGGTTTTAAACCCTCAGCAACTTCTAAGCTATGAACAGCAAAGTGTATGGTATCTTTAAAATCTCAGAAACCATACACTATGCTTTACAAAGAATAATCACAATTTCCCTGAAATTAACTCCTAAATAAAGTTGATGAGCTTCATCCTACAGTATCAACAGGCTGTAGCAACAGTACCAGTTGGCTTCACTTCAGCCTCTAAATATGGTATGGACTATTACATACCAATCACCAAAAAAGAACACAATGCACACACAGAGGGTTGCGTCACAGATACGTTCTATCTTGCTTCAAACCCAGATGTAGATTTGCACAAACCCATCGATCTTTCCAGAACACCAGGCACAAAACTGCTACATGCAGGGTGCTCTCAAAAACAAGACCAGTTAATTTCCATGCTTAACTGCGAAAATCTTGCCCCAGGGCACCCAATTTCAAGTCTGAATTGGAGTATCTGTAGGTGATGCAGTAACTACAACAACTGGCAAATAATGAACTGGATAAAATACCTAAATTGGAGTAGAGGTCAATCCTATATTCATAAAGGAGTAGACTACACAATTTAATTTGGATATCCCCATCTTTTAGTTCAATAGTTCTTGACTTCTGACTTGTGCAAGCAACAACTAAGCGCAATTTTCAAGCAAAAAGTAAAGTAACACTGACATGGTGTCTCTGTCAAGGTGGAAGTCACTATACATACAAATCCTCAAGACCAGCAGAATGATCACCTTTTTTTTTTTTTTTGGTATGGGCAAGCTCCTGTCTCATGTACACAGCACAAAATTTAAACTATAACTCTGAAAAGACTGCAATTGCACCTGGAATTGCTGCCTTCCAAATGAGGAAATGGGAAAAAGACAGGAGAAGAAAATATTCCTGAAACGAACAGCTGAGCTCATGTAGCACCCAAAATACAAACGGTCAGGAAATACCTGTCTTTCATCACTGTCAAAAGCAATAGACTAAAATATGCAGAGTAGGACTGATAACACAGGAAATAAATGAAAACATTTGCTGCATGTTAGCACAGAACTTAAAAGAAACAAGACAAAAACCACTCTCAAAGGTCCCTGATGGGTTTAAAACAGAGCTGTTGAGCCAATTTTGATTTCAAAACATGTCATTATCATTTAAGAATACTGAACTTCTCTTCTTTAATAAACCTTACACCTGTTCACGAGTACATAGACCCCAGTTCCTAAAATGGTAAGTATGACAAGGCACAGTATTTGCAGGAACCAAAACTTCAATGAGAACTACAAATGCATGGGAAAACAATCAGTTACTTACAATACAGACTGAGGCATTATTTGTGGTTCACTATGTAACTTACAAATCAAAGAATGATAATGCTAAAAGCTGCCATGATGCATTTCTGAATGAATTAAAAGTCTTATATGTGTACGGTTCACAAAGCCTGGCATAGTTCTAACTTACATATTTAATTCTCTCTAATATTAAAAGCAACGAAAGACTTTTTTGTCTACTACTTTATCGCAAAGAGATAAACATCGTAAATACCATGGCAAAATGAAATGTACTTTTTTACGCAGTGACGTGACAGATAGCAATTTATGAGTTCATGCATTCAGTAAAAAGAATGTGATTAAACCATAGCACAGACTTAAGAGTAAAATGCACTCATAACTAGTTTAGACCAGATTAAATCGAGAGACTCCCAGCTGATAAGTACAGTTTGTAAAATATAATGTAGATACCAGTAACGATATTCAACAAACTGAAGCCTTCCAAAACGAAACATAATTCTTTTAGCATGATAAATGCCAGCAGGAAGAAAAGACTCCAGCTCTGACAATTGTTTCAGAAAACTCAATTAACTTCCCCATTATTAAAAATGTTACCAGTAGAAAGATGTTTTGTGCAATACTATACTTATCTGCTCATTAATATTGCATGCATTTAATATATGAATATGTATTAATAAATACATATGTTAAATAAAAAGAACAAAGCATCTTTTTGACATGTAATTTACTGTAACCAGAATAGTGCTTGGATTGCCAGGAAAGGAAGCTAGGGGGATAACTGAAAAACGTTCTTCCTGCCTTTTCAGAAACCTGTGTAGGCTGGGTTTGGCACTTCAGACCTCTAGACACCTAACAATGTCTGCCACATACCCTGTCAAAACTGATGGAAGAAAAGCTGCCTCTGTCCTATTTCAGTGGAAGCTCATCCCACTATTTTAATGGACACAAACTCAGCAAAACTCGTCTCAAACAATGTGAAATTAGCATTCCCCCTTTATATGACAACCATATTAGGCCTCCAAAGCTTGTCTGATCAGCCTTCCTCCTCCTACATGACCTGGCGCTTTCCTATGACTTCAGTTCTGCTGCATCTCAGTGTATTACTATGATCACACACCAGCAAGATCATGTTTAACTTTTGAAAATAAGAGAGGTTACTCAAACTCAGAAATTAGTCTCAAGATAAAGAACTGAAAAGACAAACCACCAAAATACCAAGAAATCCTGCATATAATCTATGTTTAATTATAGGGAGGCTTTAAGGGTAGCAATAAGGAGCCCTGAAGGCTCTATACAACATTCCCTCCCTTTACCTAGCCTTAGTATTTCCAAGTCTATCTTCATTCAAAAGCCAAGGTATTGTCTCAAGTTACAGACTACAATTAGGCACGCAGATGCTGAAAAATACTCAACAGTTTTAACATTCTGTAAAGCTGATTTGCAGCTAAGCATTCACTTACTCAGGTGCAAGAACAGTCAAGCTCCCCAGTTTCCCCCAGATTACCCTTCAGGCCAGTTGTATCCTTAGGAACCTGTGTACAATAAAAAAGAAAAAATCAATTTATGTACCTCCTCATAAGTTCATCTCTTGATTATATCAACTCTTATGGCCCACAGTTCTCAGCAATTTCAAAATTCAGATCTCCAGCTTATCTTAAATTATCTTAAATCCTCCAGAAGTAGGATTATTTCCCATCAATTTGCTTAACCAGAAACAAACTCAAAGCTTTTTTCCCCCTGCAAAAAGACTGGGTTTCATTTGACCACTTCTACATATATATATATGTGTGTATATATATGTATCTCTATCTATTAGACATAGCTTAATCTTAAACGAAAGTTTTCTGTGAGAAACCTCATGTAAATTCCACCTAGTAGAAGGTAAGATTGCATGATTCGCGTATATTTCATCACTTGCTTTTAGGAGTACAAAACAGGGAGCAACGCAGTTAAGACTTTGTTAGCAAGAGATTTAAGCTACCTTAAAACTGTTAATGTGTGACAAGAAAATCCTACATACCCAATTACCACTTCAAAAATTGAAAGCAGGGTTGTGTACAGGTGCACTTGTCAGTTAAGGAGGAACTCAAAAAATAAGGTTATTCTACTTTCTCCTGGCACTAGTATGAATTAAAGAAACATTTTCAAAATGTGCTATTCAACCATATGGAATCAATTTTTGCAGACATATGGAGCTCCAATTAAATAAGTGTGGCTTTGCTGACACAAAAGTCCACCTGCACATAATCAAATTTTCCAGAATTAGACCATCTAATTTAGAGCACCCCATTTAACAATAACAGAGTAGAGAAGCATTGCATTTCATATAACACAACCTTTGAGACTAGTCTCTTGAACTAGCAGTTGCTTTGACCATGGCCAGAACATAACCAGACAAGATGGAATTAGTTCCCCTAAAATACAGTTACATCAGATCAAAGGAAAATTATTTGTCATCTTCATCACACAAGTAAATATGTAACTGGAAAAGTAAGCAAGGTATAGTTTTTCAAGGAAGACTCTACCAGAAGTCCATGGAAATTAAAAAAATGACTGTTAACTATGCTTCCTGGTTTTCAAGTTTTCTTTACACACTGCATCCAGATTTTCCAGGGATAAATATATGGAAAGCATACCATTTAACAGAGAAAGGAAAAAAAAAAAACAACCACCACCACCCCCCCCCCACAAAAACAAAACAAACCAACCAACCAAACAAATGCAAACAATCAAAAAAACCCAAACAAAAAACAACACTCAACAAGCTACATATAAACATCAACCCCCTCAACAACCCTAAAACGTTAAAATAAGAAAGGAATCTGATGAGGCAAGCACTTCAGAAGTCCCAATTTTTGTTTTTATTTTTTAAGGATTTGGAGTTAATTGGGCCTCCTCTTTCACGTCTAGTCTGACTGGCTTTTTATTAGGAGAAGACACAATTTTTTTCCAGAGGGCCCCAACCTCATTCAGTGGCTAGAAGTGAGTACTGAAAATCTACACATTAACTGAATTACATACATTCACAGCACACCTCTACACTTTACCTACTCCAGGTTATTCTGTGCTTTTTCAGAGCAGCATTCTAAGGACAGAAATGCTTATTCTCACACAGAGTGCCTCTTTGGTGCTCTCAGGATAACTACAGATTGCATTACAGTCTCTGCAAAGTACATCATATGATCCCCATAGTCTGAGAACTTAAAAGAACAAAACTTTTGAATTAGGAACATTACAAACTTCAGTGTTCAACCAGAGATTCCTAAAAGTCATTTATCAGAGTACCTAGCCTTATATAATACTTTAATTATCTACGGAAGTTTTATTCATCTGCCTTAACTAGGCAACACATCTCTCCTTTCTTGTAGCGCATTACCCCCTATACTACCTCTCTCAATGTTTCTACAGCAAATAAAAACAAATTTTCGAAGATCTGTCTCCTTTTCTGCATAGTCTTCATAAACTTCTGGTCCAGTGAAATGACACTACAATTCTAAGACTGGATAACTTAAAACTATAACACAATGCATATGTCCAAGGGGCTCAGTTGACATACTCTAGACAACCATAATTCTTCATTTTCACAGCTTTGCAGTGCTTGATCTCTGTAACTCTAACAACGTCATTCAAGACAGCTTTCTGAGCTTGGATTAATTTCCAGCTCTTTTGAAGACAGTAACTGTTGAAAAGGAGAAGCTCCATCTTGTTCAATACAGATACCCAGAGTCTCCCTCAAAACTTGGCCATGTCTCCTCCTCATCCAAGCTGTATCATTGCCAATCCTGCTATGGCTGCTACGCTTTGTGCTGAACTCCCTTCTAATGATGAGTGTTAAAGAGATTTGTACAAGGGCTAACGAGCAGAAACACTTAATTTCAGGATCCCAGAAGGACTTGGTCAGAAGACAAGCCAAACCAGCAGAGCTGTCTGTACAGAAGTAGAATTTCAGGCACTTAAATCCCTCACTATCGAAAACCGGAAACCTACGTATTTAGATGTCAAGGCAGCGGCATGAAGGCTTGGTGGACTGTAGAGACATCAGTCTTAATATTAGATTAACACCATCTACTCTTTCAAATATTTTTTTAATCATTCCACAAGGAGCCCAAATAAAGTTAGAGCCTAAATCTCAATCCAAACTCATTCTATGTTTCAGTTAACACACAGTTACCATTACTTCTTTAAGCCATTCTTTGTGAAGACAAAACAGCCCTTGATTCAGTCAAATACATTAAGTACTGGGGGAGGAGAGAGGAATGTTTTTTTAATTAAGAACATGGTTTTCTTGGCACTGTTTACCAAGGGTAAGTTTGCTTATCTTCATTCCACTGACAAAAGCAGATGACAGCATACAAACATATTTTAGCTATTTTCCCCAGAAAGTATGGACCAACCAAAGACACTTTCCTGCCTTCTCTCAAGCATCCTCCCCACTCTTTTTTTTCTTCTTTTTGGGTGGGAAGAGGGAGTGCAAGGGGAAGGGGAGGGAGCTTGAGGGTGTTGAGACCGAATTTAAAATTATTTTATACAATCACAGAATACCAGGTTGGAAGGGACCTCAAGGATCATCTGATCTAACCTTTCTAGCCAAAGGATGACCTAGGCAAGATGTCCCAACACCCTGTTCAGTCAAATCTTAAAGTGTCCAACACTGGGGAATCCACCACCTCCCTGGGGATGGCTGTTGTTATTATAAAAATTTCTCTCTTGTGTCCAACCAGAACCTTCCCAGGAGTAATTTGTGCCCATTAATCCTCATCTTTCCACATGACTCCTTTTAGAAGGGGAGTCTCCATCTTCTTTAATGCCACCCTTTAAATACTGGAACATGGTGCCAAGGTCTTGCCTTTTCTCAAGGCTGAACAAACTCACTTCTCAGCCTTTCCTCACAGGTCAGGCTTCCCAGTCCTTTGATCATCTTTGTGGCACTTCTCTGGACCCTCTCCAGCCTGTCCACATCTTTTTTATATAGAGAGAACCAAAACTGAACAGAACACATTATTCCAGGTATGGCCTAAGAAGCACTGAGTGGGATTAATGACATCTTTGCCTGTGCTGGTGATGCCCTTGTTGATGCAACCCAGCATCCTGTTGGCCTCCTTTGCTGCAGCAGCACACTGTTCACTCATACTAGCTTGCTGCCTCTCTGAACAGCCAGGTCCCTTTCCACAGAGCTGCTGTCCATTTGGGTAGATCCCAGCCTCTGCTGCACTCCCAGACTGTGTTTTCCCAGATGGAAGACCTTACACTTGTCCTTACTGAACTTCATAATGTTCTTGTTAGCCCACTATCCAGCCTGCCAGATCATCCTGCAGGGTGGCTCTCCCTTCCAAAGTCTCCACCTCCCTACTCAGTTTGGTATCATCAGCAAACAAGCTGGGAGAGGCAAGCAAATTAAAGGACATTTAATTGTTGAATAACTCCTATTTTCAGAATAGTTTCAATATTTGGATTGGTAACAATTGGGTTTGTTACCAGTATGAACTGGTAACAGAATATGAATGAGGTCAACACAAACAGAAATCAGAAGCATATAATAAATTCAAATACATTGAGAATTAAGTTAGGAACATTCTTCCCACCTCTGAATATACAAAAACAGTTCTTTGGATTACCTCATGACTTTAGCCTTATTTGTAACAGCCATGTTTTGAAAAGATCATATAAACCTTAATACAGATTAGTATAAGTCAGGTGATCTCAGCTACTTGGTATCAATGCAAACCAACAGCTAGCCATAGGATTGTTCCTCACATGGATTTACATATCAATATCCTAAACCTGTCAGCTCTCCTATTTATCTGCCCTTCTACTTTATTTCTTCTTTTGCCATATCTTATACAGTCTCCTGTCTCACACAAGTCCTCTTTCATTCATCTCCCTATGTTTGTTTCTTCCTTTTCCCCATAATTGCCTCACTGAAACACAACCCAACTTTCAAATCGTGAAGAACGCAGTTGTCTTTCTGCACAGTATAATAAGTACTTTGCATAATCCACATGTTCTGCAAATGCTGTGGGAGCTTTTCCTTAGCTTCAATACAGCTCAGTATTGCTGAATGTAAAGCAAAATACTAAATCAGTGTAAGTGAAAGCTTTAATTTAATCTTTCACATTATCTTTGCAATTTTGACATTTATAAACTTGTCTGACATAACTTGCATGTTGATTGCCCAGAGACAACAGTTCTGGAAAATTAAACATCTAGAAGGGTCACACTGGATTTAAAACCAGAGCCATTATAGATTATCCTGAGCTTAATCTCACTATTATTCCCTTTTCCAGCCCCACCTCGTTCAAATACACATGTGATACTTTAATGGAACACTTTCCATGCCATTTTGCTTCATGTGCTGATAAACTCCCCTGTGCTTAAGCATTGTATTTCTTTCTCATCTGCATTATTTCGAAATAGTGCAAATAGTCACATAGCTTTTCTTCATTTTTTTTATTCTGAGCCACTATACTTCCCCTTCTCATGATGATAAAACCACCTTCAGTCACATCACTCCTTTTCTCTAACAGAGCAGGAGATCCAGACTTCTCTTCCATCAAATGCAGCTTCATCTCTTCAGGGTGACCACAGCGATCTCAGTTCTTTCTTGTCTACCTTTATGCCCTGCTGCTGCTCACAACCAACTCCTCCCAAACAACTAATGGGGTCTGTTCCTCAATCTTCCAATGTGCTGAAAGTCAGGAGGCTGACCAGTATGTGCATGTGTTTGCAAGTGCATGTAAGAGAGCAGGAGCGAATGCTCACCTGGGAGGGAAAAGGAGGCAACCTCTCCTCAGAATGAAATATTCACATACTAGGTTTAAGCCTCAGGATCCTCACAGCCTGTGATAGAAGCTATGCAACTGAATTTTCTTGATTTAAAAATCTCAACCTCTGCTGAAATGATGTAGAGCCAGTGAAGGAAGCACATACCCCTCCTATGCTGCGACACTACTACTGAGTGGCCATTTAATAACAGTATACTTGATTTACTGAGTATAGATGAAGGATTTAGTGCTAGAAGGTGTCTGGCATTTCTAGTACATCTTGATTCTTCCAATACTGAAACTAAAAAAAAAAAAAAAACCCACCTTTCAGATACTGTATTATTTATCTTAAATACTTTTTATATTTGAATAACAAATGACGGATAGTGTACACTACAACAAGGCAGCCTTTCAACAACACTTTTGTGTGCCCAATATACTGAATTTATACTTGATTTTTATATTATTAATGAACATAGTATTTACAAATAAATCACTCATTCTTCTGTTGAGCCACACTGCGTTAAGTACACTTTAATGCTGAAAGTGGTATCCAATTATCTTTATTTGACCCCAAATGCAACAGGGAAATAAAAATGTTCAAAACATTTAGATCTTGCTGATAAGCACTCAGGTATGTGTTAGGATAATATAAGATGGTATTTATTTTTATTTCTTCTGAAATGGTCTCAAACCACCTTTCGAATATATTAGTGTTGTACGATCTTTTGTTCTTCAAATTCATCTACTGCCTTTCAAGTGGTGTTGAGGTAGAACAAGATTCAGTTACCCTGGCTCCCACCACCAATTTGGCCTGACCCTGCAAATCCACCGCTGTCACATCCCATGGAGGAAGCAGGACTGTCAATATGAATCATGCCCTCGGAACTAGGCTTCAAAACCTAAATAATCCAATGGCTGCAAGTCACACAGAAGCCAGTTACCACTGGTGATCCCAGACATTTCTCAAAAGTCGTCACTCTGAGTCTCTCCTAGTCAGCGTGTTTGCCTTTGTCAGTTATGGTAACAGTAACGTAAATATCTGTAACTGTTACTGATAGACCAGTGACATGAAAAAGACACTTGGTTCACCCACACACACCTCTTTGCCAGAAAGGTTAAGAGAATAATTTACAAATGAAGGTCTGCCATTTTCCCCCAGAAATTATCCATATGAAGCCAAGAATTGCCCCATCCACACTTCATCATGTTAACAAGTGCCTGTGCCTCCCCAAAGCCCACAAGGCTGAAGGAAAATAACTATTCTTACCATCTAATGGTTTCCCCACATGTAGAATTTGCCAGTATAATGGTGACAGAATCATATACTGCACTAGTTTAACTCTTCCATGAAGGAGTCTGCGGGGGTTTTGTGGTAATAGATCAGCTTTTGGCTTCACAATCTTCATCCAGCTCGCCTCAAAATGTCTTTCTTACTAGAATAAGGACCCTAGCACAATCACTACTGTTATTATAGTCTGGCTGATGCTAGTTAACTTGCTCACACAGACAAGTCCCAGAACTTTCCAGCAAACAACTGATCTGGGCTTATGCTTTGTATAACCTAAAGGCAATACACTTAACATTTCTTTCATCCATGAGCTTCACACTTCAGAGAGCTGTGGGAGAGAGGAGGTGCTGGAGGCCTGGTACTTTCAGGAACCATTAATTATAGGAACTCATCATGAAGGGCATTACTAGAAGTTTGCTTCAGACCATCTGAAAGAAGTAGACAGAATCCAGTGGTTTAAATATAAACAGCACAGCTGCTGTCACACAGTTGTCCATGAAAGATAAGGTCTCAGTGCATTTTTTCTGCCCTCAGATTGACGATCTGTAAGGTGTTGAACAGGAAAGCAATATACCACAGTGTAAGTCCCTTCCAATAAAATGCATTCCCTAGCATGTTTGGGGTTTTTTTGTGTGTGTGTGTTTGACCTCAAAGTAAATTATAAATCACTTTTTTTTTTTTTAATGGTCTACTTCACTATAAATATTATGGCTAACATTTTCAAACAGCTGACTATTAAATTTGGCCAGCAAAGAACACTCTTCAGAACTCAGAATTCATCTTAAATGAGAGATGCAAGTGATGTTCAACTGGCCCCAATTACAAAAGTAATGAGCTACTCAAAATCATTTGTCTCCTTTTCAAATAATTCGTGTAAAACTACACAGCAAATTATTGGTAGAAGCAGGAATAATATCTTACTTCACTAGTTCACTTTCTTAAGGGTTCTCCACTGCCTGTCAATGTATTTTATAAATATTTAGGTTTATATTATAGTGGTTCCCTATCAGAATCAATTTTTTATTATGACAATAGTCACCTAAAGCACAGAGCTCCTTTCACAGTCAACTGAATGGTTGGTGGCATGATACGCCTTGTGCCTAAAACCTCAAGAAAGATAGATTTTACTTCTTCATCTGAGCTTCCAATGAAATGCTGAAAAGAAACGTTCTCTTTAAATCCTCTCCAGAATAAAATCTAGAAAGCTGTAGCCCGTCCTTTAGCAGCTGCTTTTTCACTTACTAATTTAGGAACAACACTTCTTTCTGTTGCACACTTACCAGGAAGCAGCTATGCCATGAATGTGTTATAAACACTACGCATCTCTCAAGCTGCACGGCTTTCTGCAAAACAAGAAGACCTAATGGAAGCACTGCTCTTTATCATCCTCTGCTTCCTGCCCACATTCTGGTTACTTAATTCAATAAGAAAGTTAGACCCTGTGAAAGAATTTCACATCTCATTTTCCTTCTGTACTTCCCCTTTCAACCTGAGGTCTATGATGAAGTGCTGATTTTCCTGGAAGTCCACTTTCTCACAGAAATTCTGCCACTGCAAAGGCAGAGGGATAACCAAACTGCAAGACATCACTCACTGAGAACAACCCTTCTGAGGTGCAGGAGGCAAATACATATATTCTTCAGGCAACATGACAGGAAAACTTATCTGCACCAAACAGCAAAGTTTGAGCAGCAGGAAGAATGCAACACATTGTCTGGATCACCAACACAACATTTCACTGTGTGCCTCAGTACAGTTCAGAGACAAGGGATGGTCCCTTCGGGGTGGCTGTGCAACTGCAGGCAACCATGTGATTCAGAATGTTCAGTTCTGAAGTTTCCCTCAGATATCTGCTTCTATGCACCCTAAACACCACAAAATGCTTCTCAATGTCCTAAAATAGGCAAAATAGCTATAGGAGAGGCTATAATTACAGAGTACCATAGAGGAAGAGATGGAAACATATATGTCTTTGCAATAGCTCCATATTTTTTTAACAATTGCCAAGTAACAACTTCTTCTAAATGATGACAGGAAGTGGATCATACATCACACATCAAAAAGGGATAAATATATCTATTTTATCCTGTTTCCCAAGGAGGAGCCCTTCATTCCTGATCCCAGATATTGCAATTGGTTCCATGGCAAATGTGAGAAGATGGAGGGTAGAACAGAAAATAAGTAAAATAACTTGTAATTAAAGGCTCTGGGAGAAGAGCAGCAAAAACATACTTCTTATCCACAACAATCACTGGAAATGCTGAAGCATGTTGTTAGTGCCAAATCAATAAAAACAAATAGTTTTAGTCTCCTTTTAGACCCCTTGGAGACCTCAATGCTTCAAATCCAAAGATTCATCCACTTAACTTTCTATATTCATTATGGAATAAAATTTCCTGTGCAGCTACCGGACTCAGGCTTAAAACTGTTCAGGTTCTTTGCCCAACTGTCATATGCGAAACAAATGGGGAGAAAAGTTCTTATAATTTCCCATCTACATTCATTCAGGATGAATTTATAATATCAATACCAGAAAAATTAGTTATACTTTAGCTGAAACATTTCTCATCGTCGATGTGTACCCATAAATTTATTTACAAAGAATAACTTTATCACTTCTCCACCTTTGAGTATACTAAGAACGACAAAAGCTTTCTAATTTGCTCTTTGAAAGATAAATACTCTCTAACTCTGATCAGCCTTGTAGTCTGTCTTTGCACCTGCTCCAATTTAAATCCATCTTTCTGTTCCCTGCAAGGGAAGAGTTTTGGACACAATATTCCAATTAAGGTCTCAAGAAGGCTCTCTGAAATGTTATTAGCATTTCTCCCTCTCTCTACAAAAATATCATGTCTAATGCATCACAGAAGCACATTAGCCTTTTTCACAGCTACATCATACTGGTGGTTTAGAGCCATCTTACTGGCATTATCACAGCACTTTACTAATTCAGACCACTACAACCATTAAATTATCTATACAATATCCTATGATGTCAACAGATGTTCTTCTCATTTTAAATATTTGCATATTGAGATAAAGACTACTGTGACCTGTCTGAGACCAGACACTGGGGTCCTACAGAGCTGAATTAGCAACTGTGACTTTCTTGTTCTTCATCCTAAATATGCACCTCCAAACACAAGCAGCAAACAGATGAACTACACAGTGTACAGTAACAGGGGTACTCCTGTTACTCCATGCCTGTGCCTGCACTCTAAAGCTATTTCTAAATGGATAGTTATAGATGGCCTCTGCTCCCCTGTACCATGTAATTGCATTAGCCTGCTGAGGAGCCACGCTGAAGATACCCAGAAAGGCCAAACCTTCAGCTACCTTGACATAGGGGTTGCCTCCCTACTGCTTGCTTTCATCTTCATGTCCTGAGCTGACAATGAAAGGATCTTTTTTGCTATGATCCCACCTAAACAAGCTTCCAGGTGCTAGGCCACCCCCTCTCACACATATTTGCTCTTACCTGCCACAGCATAAGCTGCTCAGTTATAACTACTCCTACCAAAGCTTGTGTTTACACTGATTATTTTCCTGAAAAACGTTTCAGGATTCTGAATACGTAATTTGAATGCTCTTCTTGTTATAAAGTTCAGATCACACTGAAAGCAACAGCTTACAACAAAGAGACAAAAAAAAAAATCTAAAATTGCAAGAGCACAAATTCAAATAATGACGGACAAAGGAGGTGACTGGCACCAAGCAAACAGCTTGGCAGTTCCTACACAAGGTAGTGTGTTGTAGCTACTCACAACATACTGTTAATTTCACAGTCATGATATAATACTTCTAATGCTATTAATAAAAACCTATCTTTGACACTGCTTGAACTAGAAACATTACTTGAACTAGACAGAACATGAATTACTTTCCCGTAAAGTTCAGGATCTTTTGCTTGCATGAAATCCCATGCATGTTCTGTAGTCACATTCCAAAAAAATGTTTTTTCTTCCAACAGCTAGCAGAGCCAGAACCGTCCCCTGAGCTAAGTCATGAGAGTCTTTTTCTGTAAATAAAGCAAGCGTTTTAGTCAAGCAACACACTACCACTTCTCAGAAAATAAATATCTTAGTTATACTTGGTTTCTCTTTTTTGCCTGTTCTCACATGTATACCTTAACCATTTCCCATTTAGATCTGTAGCATAAGCTGTCCTCCACAGATGAACTTACTGGTAAATGAAAAAGCTTACAAATACCTAAGGCAGATGGGACGACTACTGCTAGTACCTTGTGGTATAAAAGTCAGTAACACTGCTGAACTAAAATGAAAGAATGTAGCTGTGCAAAGCCTCCAGCATTACCTTACAGAAATTGTAGACTAATATAACCCACTACATGACTTCTACAGATGAAATATAAATCCCTTCTAGATATTTACGTTTCCAGAGCACTTTCATGCATCACTGAAAGAAGGTACGGACCATGAACAACTGAATTGACATGACCTAGCATGTTACCGCCGGTCAGCTGAGCTGAGTCAGTTACAAGCAGCAGTAGCTATTCTTCACAGTTAGCTAACTGCCCAGCAGTGGGGAAAAAATAACTCCAAGGTGGTTTAAGCACATGTCTTTCTCTTTACAACTGAAGGCATGAAAAAGCCATCATACAGCCAGTGATGCCAAGCCTGATGATGACCCATCTCATGTGAAGCTGCAGTAACACCCTGCATTTTATTAATCAGCAGTAGCACAATTTGCCCCAGGCTGTAAAGATGATTTTCTGTCCTCTGTGCCATGTGTGCTCAGTGGCAAGATGTGCATGTATCAATTTGGCCCTTTTGGTTTTGATAATGGAAAAGGTTATGCTTTGCTGAAATCATAGATGAATATCAGGCATAATTCTGGTTCTTAGTCTATGACACACAGCATATGAAATACACTTTTGGCTGACTGCATGCTTGACTTACTCCATAAAATTCAGTTCAGTAATCTGAAAACCAGGATAACTATCTCCTGATGTTTGCAGTTTGGATCTACATAAATAATATTTATACATTAAAATTTCAGAGTTCATAAATCTGGTAAAACAGAAGTGTATTTTTTATTTCCAATATGGAATCTCTATTGAGAAAATCAGCACAATTTCAAGAAGACTTCAGAAATTACTTTTATTTAAATACAAATGCATGTACCTCTTGTAAGGTCCTACCAGCAAAATTCACTTAGATTCCTAGTTGGAAAATACATATGCCAAGATACATTTGCAAGCAAGGCACACAGGTTGCACGTATATAAACATGTACTGAAATCTTCATATGTATACATGGTAAAAGAAACACTGCAGTTTGCAAGCAAAAATGAGCAGGCAGCGTTTCAAATTGACAATGTGGTTTGGTGTTATCAGGAAGGACAAGAATTAAAGTGATTTACAGTAAATTACCTGTACTGGCCAGGGATGATAAACAGTTATGAGACTAAATTAAAGAAGTTTGTGTTGCTGCCTTATGGTGCTTGATCTCAAAATATTGAATTATCTATATCTAAGAACTGTTTGGTTTTGATGTTAGCATGAAAGAAACAGGTTTTTAAAATCACAACACACTTGAACAGATTCAATTATCATCAATGCTCCATCTCTAGCGACTAAGTCTCACTCATCCCTTCTGACTGACCTTATCACTTTACCTTTTTATCTTTAGAATCCTATATATCAAAACTATCAGAGTAAGAAAAAACATTGAGCATAGGCCCAACACGGAGACTGTGACTATGATGAAGAGCCTAACCCTCTTTAAAATCTGGGAATCGAAAGCCTCTAAATTTATGTTTATCTACAGCACACTCCTTTCTAATGGACAAAGAAAAGTATCTTGCAATTAATGTATTTTGTGAATGCAGCACGCATGTATTTGTATGAAGTAAGATAAAAGGTAAGATAAAAGTACAGGTATAACACAAGCTAAGGACCCAGCATATGCAAATGTCAGGTGGGATAGTAACCTCCAAACCAGAAACAGTACAGTGTACTTAGTAGCCATAAAAAGGAATCAAGAAACTACAGGAGGAGCACTCTAAAATTTTACTAGTATTTTTACCAGGTTTGCTAGGGGCATAACTTCAGTGATACTTTTGGCTTGAGTTTCCTAACTTTGATCAATTTACAGTAAATTTAAATTTGTTCAGAGGATCAAAAGCAAGACACGCAAGACCAAAATTACTTCCTTAGGTTTACTGTCTTCCATTTTGCATCAAAGCAACAGCACAGGCAATTAAGATTTCTTAAAACTACTCATGCCACACATACCCACTGAAGCTCTCCATACGGAGTAACCAGCTGGCCATTCAGACACTGAGCAGTGGACTATAAACTGGGTCTCCAACCCTTTTTAGATTGTTTATAACATCCCAGCAAAAATATTCAGTATTACCAAATAAATTAATATCACAGGTGACATTTGGCAAGGTTGTCCACATTCAGAGTATGAGACTAAACCATGCTGAACCTCCACATCATGCAGATCGAGCCTCCAAGGAACACATTACAGTTGAGTATAGTGAAATACACTGAAAGTATAGGCAAGTTTCCACTGAACAGAGTAGCTGATATTTAACACTCAAAGTTGGATGCTGAGATACAAAGTTACAGCTTTGTTGAAAGATCAGTAGAAATATTTGCATTACTCAGAAACTGAGTAAGTCCTAATATGAATTGGCTGGACCTAAATACCTGCTGATACAGCTCCAGCCAAATCATGCGGTACTTTTTTGTTACTGCATGAGAGCCAGGCTATTAAACTAGCCTAATTTAATGAAAAGCAGAAAGTATCAGTGAGGAAGAAAAAACATTTTAAAAATACAGTTTTATATTATTCATGTAGGACCTACTGATGAAGAAATAAAATATATTAAAAAAGGTAATTTCATAGGAATTTTAATCTATGTATATTTTATTTAATAGACTCCTGCGGTGCATATCAGACTAAACAGCCCAGTCAAGACCTCTGGAAAATCAGTCTAGACACAAGAAGAGGCATACTCTGCATAGTAAGACTTCAGAAAGGCTTTGAAAAGTAACACTTTCGAGAATTCTTACTCCTTCTGATAAGGCACATAGGAGTGCTTTCTCCTGAAGTAATACTTTATATAAAGATAAAACCTATTTTAAAACATAATTTCCGGACACCTTTAATTCTGAGAGCCAGCAATTCCACTTATGGATTTCTTACTACGTGCAAATTCACCTCAGCAATCTCCATGTCAGTAAAAATGCTTATCTGAGCAAGTTTCATGTATGCTTTGGTGTTTGCAGGATTAGGTTTTTGCTTTGCAGTTACTGACACATGAGTGAAATATCTATTTAAAAAGCATATGGGCCAGCAAAGGTTATGTTATCTTGCTAGAGGAACAGAAGAAGGATGCAATATACCAATTATTTACTTCAGGACATTTGCGTCATCCTGATGACCAAGCATGCTAATGTCAGTCTACATCACAATTATCCTAAATATGAATATAACAATCAATCAACCCGTACCATCTGAAAGAGCTACGATCCAGTGCAATTAACACCAGAGTATCTCTTGCACATATTAAGTTCACTGAAAATATTGGTAAATAACTTAAGATACACACAGAAGGGCTTTCTAAAGGAGAGATTTCCAATTTCACCTGCACTAGTGACTGCTGGCTAGACACTGCTCAGAGTCAATTCCACCCAATCTCAGATAATAAGTCAATGTTAGAATACTAAAGGAGTAGCAAAAGATAGAAAAAAACCAAGTCAATATATTGTTTTCAGGTAAATCCTGTTGAGATTTGGAAAGGCAAATGTGAAAAAGAAAGCAGAAAAACTCCACTCCAAATTACTTCACTGCAGGATACCCACACTCAATTCAACATACAGAGAACACTGAAATTTTTCAAGGGAAACATATTGAAGTAAAAGCAATTACCAACCATATGACGATTTTCTGGTTTGGTGGTTTGGGATCAGGGTTTATTTTTTGCCATTAAAATTACTTCTTTTAAAACCTTCATATATTTTTAGTGCATTACTTTTAACAGATTTTTTTTTTACCTTTGGATTCCCATCTTCTAAGTTTCCTTCTCTCAAAGACACAAAGAAAAGAGGAAGTAAGTGAAATGCTTAAAAACAGAGTAAGATAGAAATTTTAATCAAAGGTTTAAATTTTCTATCCTATGAAGTCCCAAGGAAATTGGATTTTTTTTTCATTTTTTTTTTTTATCTTCAGCTATTTTATCCTTTGAAGGAACTATTTTTGCATGTTCCCAAAATAGTCCTTATCAAAATATTTGCAGTCTAACAGTCATGTTGATCCTGTCCAGTTTGAAGGAAAGAATGAGCAAGTTGACGTGTGCAATACACAAGCAGAGACCCTAACTATGATGCAAAAAGCAAACTGAAGAAAGAAACGCCTTTATTAAACTGATGGCATTACCACGTGACATTATGGTTGCAACTATAATCAGTTTCAAAATAACAAGGGGATCTTCTTCACCTCAAAGAGTGCATGTTATTAAGATGTTACTGGGCATGTAGAAATACAGAATTCCCCATGATCTGATGCTCAGCTTTCCCCAGATTTTCATCAGGATTGCATCAAGTCTATGTCAGCTATATCCCTTCTCCAGAGCGGCTGCAGAACTCCACTGACTTCAGGTTTCACCTTTTTCTAGTGTCGGTCCATTTATAGAGAACACTCTTGCGAAGGGCCACAGTTTCTGCAGTGACCTACTCTGAGAGCAGGCGGTTGAGCTCTGCAAGCCATTGTTTTGATGTTAATTACTTACTAGCTCTTCACAACAACAGAAGTACAGCCATGGAGAGTATGTGGAGAGAAAATGCAGATTTGGTCATGAATTAAGAATATATTCCAGCACCATTGTTCATCAAGACACAATGTGTGTTTATATGTTTAATCCCTAATGGAAAGGGAGGTACTTGTAAACATTGTTAATACTAGGGGCTGCAGCATAATGATTAGAGACTTTAAAAAAGCAATAGCGATTTTGACCAGAAGAGCTCTCCTGACACAAAAGCTTTGCTTTTCAGATCAGGCCAAGTTAAGAGCATATCTTTGTCTCACAGCAACATAAATGTTGCATGTGCATTCCTGTATTTAGCCATCCCATGTGCTACAGATCAAAAGCAGCAGCTAGGTGACATGGCTAGATACTGCCTGTAAATGAGTAATTGTCTTGACCTTAACATAAAAGTAAACCAAAGCAAGCCATGGTGAAGGGGAGGAGGTAAGTTTTACCCTTCCAGTCATTTAAGCCTTTTTTTTCTTTTCTTCCTCTCCATTCCCAGTACAAGCCTTAAAAAAGGCAGTATAATAGTATCCCATCTTTTTGAGTGAAAGCTCTCAATTCTTTTGGTAGTGAATTATGTGCCAAGGGTTCAGAGAATTTTTGGAAACTGAAACGCACATGAGGTTTTTGCACCTGTTTTCTCTAATTAGCAACTCTTCATGGACCAAGAGCATACAATTTCAGAACAGTGAGAGCCTACAATATAAACACATGATACACTAGTGATGCAGGGATACTGAAATTGCTAGCCTGCTAGGGCAGCAAGACCCAATCCTAACATGGAGTTCAACTAACAGATAATGGACAGATTTCTAAGGCAAGCAGGCAGCTGAAAACTCTTCTATCTGCAAGATGACCCTGCTAAAGCCTATGAATGCTCACCTTAAACAAAACTGACAAGGCAGCCTTCTCCAACCCCCCCTATTCCCTGGCAGTCGGGATGGGAATATGTAGAAGCTTGGCCAGAGATCCCCCAGGCCACCAGTCTTTCACCATGTTGCGCTAAAAAACATACCTTAGGGGTATAAATTAGAGTAAACCTTAGGCTGCCATTAGTTACGATTACTAAAGAAACTGCACAAGAGGAGTTTGCTGCCTGGAAGCCTTACCCTTCACACAGTGTATCTGCTGCTCCAGTTGGGTATGCCTCATCGGCAGGGAAGTGTCTAATGTCAGTCACACTCATTTTAAAGGGGAGATTAGAGACAAGAAAAATGCTTAAAAGAATGATGTTCATTATGAACTACTATCAATTTGAAAATATGTATTCAAATTGCTAAAATAGAAATTAAAAAAATAAAGGAAATAAAGCCACATTTTTTATTTTTAGGAAACTCAAGAAGTGAAGAAATAGCATGTCCCAACTTTCATCTCCAGTTTCATTACATGACACTGGGAAGTTCTAATATAATTGTAAAATACTGCTGTGAAATCTGTTTTCAACACCTGCTGGAAGCTTGTTCATGTACGGAGGGCAGTCTTTCACAGATCCCTCAGTGAAGCAAAAATAATTCTTCATTTACTTGCTTCTTCGTACTTCTATGATTTTCACTTTACAATGCTGGCCTAGCATACGGATGCTCTGCTTATTCTGGGGTGACAGCACTCTTTCTATATCAGAAGTAACTCCTCTTTGGGCCAACAACCCATAGGCATGACCACAAGCATCTAAACAGCAGTTGCTGTGCCAAAGCTTGCCCTACCTCACAATCTCTCTACAGCTCCAGGAGAGGTTAAGTACTCCCATACTTCTGTCAGTGAGCAAAAGGTGCTTGGCCATATGTCACCAACACCAGGGGCGAACCATGCTCCACAAAAGTTCCAGCACTTTCATTTTTCAGGGTTTCCTTGCTGTGGAAATCAAGATGGAAGAGTTTGTGCCTGCTTAGTTCCCATCTAATGCAGGTCAGGAGGGAGCTGGTATATGAACGCGGCTACCATCTCATGGCTTGGAAATACTCCTGGGTCCACTGTCTTATTGCAGGAATTTCTTTCCTTTACAGTGCATGCTTGTGTGCTCTGTTTACTTGTTTTCACTCCTGTTTCCTCCCTAAATACACAATTTTTTTTAGGTCTAAATTCTTAATCATCTCTTTCAGTTCATCACTTTGATTTCCTGTTCCTTGCCAAACGGAATGATAATTCCTGCCCAGTGCCTTTAGCTTCCATCAAAAGCATAAGTTTCAAGTAAGCATCACATTTGCTTTGCTGAAGAAATGGTTCTTTTCAGTCATCGAGTTCAATCTCTCCTGTCAGAGGCAACCACATCATATATTTACTTTCCTAAACTAAGCAGTTGCATCATTACTGATGATAAAAAGCCAAAATCTGAAATGGGAGTGATGTTAAAAAAAAAAACCCACAACAAACAGAACAAAAAAAGCCTGACATTTATTTTCAAGGTTTTAATCTAAAGATGACTGAAAACGTATTGTGGCCAAAGGCATCTGATACTAGGTCAATGAGCTATCTCCACTGTCTCCATTTTCTCCATTTCAGTGTCTCATTGTCAGTAGTAACAAAAGCTTCACTGGAAAAAAATACTGAGAAATGTCAAGAAACATCTCAGAGCAGAGACTGGCAGTTCTTTATTAATGAAGGCTGCTCACATGAGTAAATCTGTAAGGTATTCAGAAGCCAGGACAGGAGGAAAAAATACACATATATACTATGAACAGTTCCCAGTGAGAAACACCAATTAAAATTATTTCATAAATACCTTATACTCTCAGAAGCAATTATTACTGGTAAATCTCTAATTCAGTTATCAGCAGTAACAAAAAATATGCATATGCTGCATATTTTCAATGCATGAGACACACAAGTGTATTTTATAGCCCATCATATAACAAAAACAAGTATCAGCCATGTAGTTGAAAATGAACAGATTAAATAGAAATTATTTGGAATTTGTCTAGAAAAGTATTTCCCTTGCTTTTGCACAACTTTTGAGGCAATAATTTAAATATCATTAATAAAAAGCCATTATTTATCTAACAGTTATGAAATCATACTCTGAATGTAAAGTCTTTGAGACAAAATAATTCTGTTCTAGCATGGCAAATGCTTAGCAAACATCCAGAGCAACAGCAGGGCACTTCACACCCAGCAAACTTCGGAATAATATCATTCTGCTTCAGTAAGAAACTAGAAAAATTGAATATCTAACAAGCTATGCAGGATTTATTACCTTCGAGATGTTACTGTAATTTGCAAGATATAATCAGATTTTCAAGGAACAATGCTAAAATGTATTAAAGGATCCAGATCTGATTCCTTAGCAACTCCTTCCACTGAATCACAAAAACAAGATAAATCCATTTTACCAAAAATGAAAAGATGGACTAGGCAGATAGGAAACCAATCAGTTAAGTACAGACATCAGAAACTAAAGTATGAGATGGCATACAAATCCTGTGGTTGAAAGAGATAAACCTGCCAAGTAAGTTCAAAAGAATTAGAACCGACACTAAAACTAAAGCTTGAGCAGCAGCTAGTACCAGCACACAACAGGAAGACTGAAAGAGTTATGTTTCGAACATGTCTCCTCTCTGAAAATCCCCTAGCTTTACTGATTTGTGTCACTACTACATCACCGTTTTTAAAATGCCGTATTTCAGAAAATACTATGTTCCTATAAACTGGGATTTTGAGAACTGATGTTATTTGCATTGTCTGACAGTGCATTCTGAAAATAACAATATTCCAGTGCTCCTGTGAAATATCACACATACCAAGTTCAAAAGAGACCTTACATAACATCTGAAAAACAAATGCAGTACTTGCTGCAAACAAAAACAAGGGATGGCAGTATAGTTTCTGTAGCTCAAAATAAGGTAATCCTGCTCTATCAAATAGGGATAGTATTTTATGTGTCAGTAAGCAAATCAGAAGTAATACACAAATTAATTGTTAATGAAACTATTTGTGAGCCTGTTGCACTTTATTTCTTCTTGGGAGAGCATCAAGGTGAGACAGTTGCTGCTGCTAGTGGTTGCCCAAGAGGTGTTTTTCCATTATCTGAAAACCATCAAAATGAACCATCCTCCAGCCACCCCTTTTCCCACTGAGCCTTCACAGAAGGTAGGGCACACATCAGCCCACCCTCACTCCCTTTCACACATGACATAAAACTATTTATGTATGACTCCGAGAACATAAGACCAAAAATTAACACAGGAAGTTACCAACAAATTACACATGCAAAAAGATCTTTTTTGTAGTATGCTTAACCATCACAAAGTATAGAATAAAGTGCCTACCATATTCACTGTCTCACACTGTCATTGAATAACGCCCTATAATGCTTAAGGTCAAAGACATGAAAGAGTAAACAACTAAAATAGTTTATCTCAATACTGATGATCAAGTGAGATAAGGGAAGAGGAATTTAAGACAGGCCTATTAACAATTACTCAGCAAAAGGTGAAAACCATCAATGCATGCAAAAAAAGAGTGAAAAACCAGACGTTTACGTTGATACACCTGATTATACATTCAGCATTTTCTACTTCCATGTAAATACCACAGTTTTGTCACAAGCAATGAGATATTACAAGCTCAGCATTTCAGCATACCACAGGGACTAATTAAGACCTCACTACGTAATCTGTGCAATTTGCCAGTCCAAAACAGGTATCTCTATACTGGACACTTTCTTCAACTAACTTTCATGTGGAGTACCCATTTAGGAGTTTCTCTGCACACCGCTTGTTGCAGTATGATCAGGTGATATAAAGCAGCACTGAACATCAGTATTAATTATCAAAGGTTTAAAAGGCCAAAAACTGCAACAGCACTAGAGCATATACCGAAACATGAATGTGTCACAGAGTTAGTGCACTCCTCTCCAACTACCTTATTACTGGAAACAACGGCCTTCTGATTATAACGTTTAATTCAGTCTGAAGGAAAAAAATCCACCACATGCTAAGTTTTTTGTGTGGAGAGATTCCTCCCTGTACCAGAGATAATCTTTAATTCAGTTCAACATCCTGTTTTCATTACAACAAGCTTACTTCCAGCATAATCATAACAGGTAAGGATTATGTTAAATCATATTCTCAGCTGACAGCTTTGTGTTTCTTTATTTGGAGGAAGTCATGACATCACTTAAATTAACCTATCCAGCTAACATGTTTACTTTTTATATCAAAAGGCAGAATCACAATGTAAATAAAGCATTATAGAAACATGGGTCAGCAATGACCTGGCAAAGGTTAAGACAATATTTCTGGTATGAAAAACAGAGAAATGCTGTAGGTGTGAAGAAGAAATAGGGCAGGCTGACACCTTAACACTTAGGGAAATACTGTAATTGATGACAATGTAGAAAATGGACTAAAACCTTCCAGGCTACAACTTTTTCGAAAGTGAGGCAGGAAAAGAATACAGAAGAAAATCAATTTCTTAAAGAGTTTGGTTTAAAGTGCTTAAACATGTTTGTTTATGTGTGTGTGCGTGCAAGCACATATATGCTTCTGCACATATATGCATGTGTGTGAGTTTGCATGTGTGTACTGAAAATGCCACCATCTAATCATTTAAAATAGCCTGCAGAAAAATTAAAGTACCTTCCATTCTCTCAGATACGTACTTCAAAGAACAAGAGAAATAAAAGCTGATCAAAACCATCATACAGAAGTTTGAGCTTGTGTCTTTCCACTATCCCTAACAAACTAAAAAGGCAAAAGGAAAAAAAACAAAGCTTAAGTATTCACAGCACATAGGGCAAAAAATACAGAACTTCTATGTCAGACAAGATTCAGGCTAACACAGTATACCAATAAATAATGGATCTGAAGCATCATTTTCAGTGAGAGGTATTAGACACATAGCGCAGTCTTTTGCCTCAGGAGCTCGGGTGGAGACTGACTGGGCCTTTCCAACGTTTCCTCTCATGGATTTCTGCAGGAGAAAAGCATCCATGGAGGGAGCCAGCTGCGGACCTGCCTGCAAGGTCACCCAGATTGCTGTGGGCAGACACCTACACCACCACACTACAGTTCCCTGGGAAAATCCACAGTGTAGGATGGAGATGAAGGCTGAGGAGCAGAAGAGGAAGGCTGTCAACCTAGAACGACTCAGGTTAAAACACTGGGAAATATACTGGAGAGTACATGATACCATGGCTGCAGCGCAGGAGAGTGGGGAGGGAGAAGTACAAGACAGATCAATCAGTCTAAGAGAAAAATACTCCTTCACACACACGCCCCAAATAACTTTCTTTTGTGACAACTCTTCTAATCAGACTCTGTCAGGCTGCGTGATCACTAGGGCTTGTGTGCTAAAGTCATCAAGAAGATAGCTACAAGGATGTCCCTTTTGGTGCCAGCCAAAGCTGTAGCAACAGCAGGTAACGTGAAAACACAAACCAAGAACATACCACCTCCCATCCATCTCCTATAGCCAAGTCAAATTTCTAAGGCCTATAGAGCTAACTGGGAATTTGCAACTGCAAAATGGACATATTATTCGCCTTCTGACCTGGAAAGTTCCTGGCAATTCCCTCACAGTCCCAACCAAAAGGAGGGAGGCACTTGCACACAACTCCCCAGCCTCTAAAGTAACCAGTTTTATTTCTAAAACCTGCTAGCACTTCAAAGCCTGCAAGTCTTGAATGATGCAGAAAAAAGTGCAGAGCAGGAGGGAGGAAGGCACAGTGACCACTGTGTTTTCTCCATTCACTACCCCAGTCCTCATATAGCTGGGGTTAGGTTTCCTTCTCTCCTTAAGTGCACAGAAGACCTACAGTGGCATGTAAAATAGGATTAGACTGGATTACAGTAACCTAAACCTGAAGCACAAGAAAGCAGTCTGGATTACCCAAACTCAAACTACTTCATCTCATGCACGTCTTCCTCTTCGGTCTACAAATTCTGCCTGAATTTACAAGGCTTGCCTAAATTTGCATTGATAGAGCTGGGGAGGCTAGCGCACCCTTCACCCAAGACCAGAGATCAAACTCTATGCGGTCCAGCGACTCCCATGCCTGGTCCTCTGTGGCCTCTTCTGCAGTAGGTGAGCTCTTCACGGATCACTCTTTGGAGGTATTTAATGCTTCTCTGAAGCAGCAAAAAATAGCCTTGCCATGTACATGAGTTACGTTGAGCATATTTGTGAGGGATAAGCAAATAAATTTTTAGATGATGTGACACCTACAAGGGAAGGGAGCTGACCATGTTATCTGGATAGAAATAAATGCTGTTATTAACCTTATAATTGGAATAGGACAGTCCAAGTGACTAAATTATATTCTGAAGTTTATCTCTGAGGATAAAAAAGAATGGGGGGTGCTAATAATTTTTAAAAGTCACTTGCAGATCTTTGATCACCAATTTGATATCCCTTGACAAAATCATATCAAAATTTAATTTATTGTTTACATTAGGTGTAGATCAGTTAACTGCTTGGGTTTGATCAGGCAACTTCCACTATGGGAGGTCTCCTCTGGAATTTATCATGGGTCAATACAAGTATTATTGCCAAATTCCTCTACAACATTATCACTAGTGACTTGTATCAGAATCTTTCTTGGATTCCCTTTAAAGCAGAAAGCTGCAATTGAGCTTATTTTCTATTTTATCTTCCAGAAAGCTGATGCAGCATTTTTTTTTCTGAATAAAAAGTTCTTAACTATGGAAGTGAGACATTAGATTTTAGAGTAGCAAGGGAATAAAATTGTACTGTCCACATACTCCTCCAACCTGCAAATCTGTTCTATTAACTGCATGAGAAAAACCTTACAGAATGAGTAGAGAAACAAAACTGCATTATCAGTTAATAGACACTGCCTGGTCTCACAGAGCACTTCCTATTGAAGGCGAGTATTAAAAAAAACCCCTTTGTAGTCTTAACAAATAGTCGAGACCACTGTAATATTTGGGAAGTATCTTCATTTGTTTTCACTGAGATTTTTTGGTTTTGTCCTACTTTCACTGAGATAGCCTGTTGTTAAATTGTCCACCAAAAAAAGGAGAACAGAGTTAAACAGGTGGCACAAACGGCACATAACTAGAACTTAGCATCGATAAATGGCCTCCCAAGGATGCAGGAAAACAGTTTATGTGAATCATCCCATTTTTTTATCAAAACATGATACTAGATGATCTTAAGGTCCTTTCCAACTCTTAACTATTCTATGATCCACAGCTTTTCTACAGAGGGGAAGGTGTGTTGCCTCCATTTTCACTGGAGCTGGGAAGCTCACTATTGCCTACCTAATGAAACACAGTTCCAGATTCAGCAGAAGTTGTTGGAAGTTTCTGGATTTCCAGGGCCGCAGTCTTCACAGTGGCAATGTTGTCTGGGCTGTTGTTGTTTGTTTTTTTTTTTAAGATAGTTATTTCTCATTCAGTTGTGGTAACATTGTGCCATACAACTTTGCAGACTCACTTCTGTAGAGTTTTAAATAGGATTTACAAAACACACTGTAGAATATCCTAACAAAGCCTGCAACTTCCAAAGTCACCATAGTGGCTCCTGCCATCCAATACAAACATGACACTGTATCTCCGTGGCCACCTCACAGCCTGTGTGAAGTCACAGCACATGTTGTACCAACCTGGTCTCTGGCAACGCACCTCTCCGCACACGGCTGTCTCAGGCAGCACAAATGCATGCATTACAAACCCACAGGGCTAGGGCCATGTACAGTAGAGTGCTCCCAAGCAGGACTAATTAAGTGTAAGTCTTACTGATTTTACTTAAGGAACAAAAAATCTGTGGTAATTTTTGGTTTTGTTTTTCACACCAGTATTTGCATAACTGTTAAGATTACAGAACAGCACCAGCAGTTGCAAAACTTATTCTCATACAGGAATATTATTAAGAAGTTGAATTGTGAACATTATCTTAACACGTATTAATACATTCCTGCTGCATTCCCACTCCTGTGAAAATCTCTTCCATCACCATGCAAGTTTTCATAGGCCCTAAATATTTCCTTTTTCAATTGAGTTTCACCCATATGCTCCCTCACAAAATGATATTTATCTACCTTTCCCAGTGAACTAGTAACTGGGAGAAGATGTGGGGGCTCAAAATTTTGTAAGATCAGCTTGGACTAGAAACAAGATATTTGTTTTATCAAATGATCTTATCTTTAGTCCAACAGATAAGATAAATGAGGAGTTTCTATTAGACTGACAGATTTTATAAATTTCATCAGCTTGTGTGAGTTAAATGTATTTGGCTAAAACAGTCAATACAGATCCAAATGCCTAAAAATTTTAGGTAGCACTGCTATAGAGTGCTGATTTCAGAAAATGCATAGAATATTTCTAAGCACCCTGCTTCTGAAAGGCTTTTCTTCTTAAAACAAAAAACCCACAAAACAAAAACAAAACAACACACCAGCAACTAAACAACAAACACCACACCACAACCACCCACAAAAGATAACTGACACAAATACTATTTGCTGGTTTTTCCAGGTATTTCTGAAGTCATATGTGTTTCTATCTTGATTTGGCTGGAGCTGAAAACCCCACTGTAACTCTGAAGCATACCTATCAATCTAAAAAGTAACTGACTGATCATTCTAAAGGTAGAAGGAGCAGATCAGGTTTCTTTCCTATTTTAATCAAAGTGAAATGCAATTCTCAACAGCAGTGAACAAACCAACCATATGTAAAAAAAATGAGGTAGCACACTAAAAGACATCTTTACCATTAAGCATGTGCATGCGTCTTTCCCTTGCAGTGCTAACTCTATTCAAAAGCCAGAAAAACCTGACTTAAAAAATAGCCTCTTTTTTGTATGAACACACTTCAGTTTTCTCCTAACCCCCTTTGACTTTTGAACTACTCCTGTGTGTCTGTAACACACACAGCAGTTACAGGGCTGCCATTTTACAGAGTGCAGTAACCTTGCTCCCTGCTGCAGCTCTCTGGCTATGCAGCAGAGCTCCCTGTTATTCCCTGAATTTCTCACTAGGTATCTGTTCTGCCAACCTTGCATTTCCTTGCACCTCAGATCAGCAGCTAACTGCACCCGCATGCATCTCTCTCCTGTGGCAAAGCCTATTCAATCCCCTTTTTTTCAGACCAAGGACAGATGGAACAAGGTCAACTTCTCCTCCTTTCTAGATGTGGAAGATGGGGGTGAGGCATAACAAAGGTCCCAGGCTTGTTTATCTACTCTCGTATGCCTGCAATCATGCTGAGGTAAGGATCAGATAGTTAGAGGAAAATGTAGCAGAAATGAAGGTACTTATTTTTCATAAGAAAGAAAAAGAGTAAGAACTCCATTTTCCCAAGTAACTTAGATTGACTGTTCTCCCTCTAGTCAATGAATAAATGGGACATAATAGCTAAATCACAGGCACGTTCACTCTCCATCTGTAGGGATGGCTGAAATTCACAGAAGCCTGGAGCATCTTGTATGCTTGTATATCAGCAGTAATACTGCTGGCTTTTGCAAAGAAGCAACACTGGATAATTCCCCAAGAAGGTTAAGACTGATTTCCATGCATGACATTTTAGTGTGCTTAGCATTTTACTCAATTCATTTCTGCATTCATAGATTGCAAACAACTTGATATAAGAATACTTTTTTCTGGTGTGGTAGTATGTCTTCACTCAAAAAATCCATTTGTGAAAAGACTGCAAAATAGATGATCCCCCAGACAGCTGCACACAACCACATGTAGCAGCCATTTTACAGGTAAATAGAAAGATTGGAAAGATCAAGTTCTTCAGGAGCACTTAAACTTGTTTGCCAGTGACACTTCAGCACTCAGAGATGCCATAGTGCTGAAAGTGCAGTACTTCACTTCAGCCTTTATTACTGTTCCTATGCAAGGATGAATGTATGAAATGTTATTCGCCATTTTGGGATTAATGGATCTAGAGTATAGGAAGCTTTAGGCTTCAGTAATAGCCAGGCTCTGATGACCTGTGTTATGTAACACTTAATAATGCTTTCAAATTTAAAAATGAGCTTTGCATGTCGTAACTATGGAAATTTTATACATTGCTATGATCATATAGATTTTTATGATATTAATTCAAATTACTTTTTAAAGCAGTAGCCAGTACACTACCACCTGACTTTATATTCAGTTGTACATCACTGATGTGTTCAGGAATAAGGATACATCTGAGACTTCATTTTGGACTAGGGAGAGAAATGGAAACTGCAGCAAGCAGAAGTTAACACAGTGTGGCAATGGCAAAGTGCTGTAATTTTTTAATAAGTTCTCCGGTTGTATTAGCTTTCTGTGCTTTAAGGGGACCACCTGCTAGAAGGAGCTGACAAATCTCTGAAGAAGCAGGAATAATTTTACTAGTGATTCCTGATAACTGAACTGTACCTATATAGCCCAGCAAGGACGAATAGCCTAAAGCCGCTTCCAGAATTAATATGGTTCACTGTTCAATCTACTGGGCACAGATAATAGCGTGCATGAGACTAGACAAACAAAATTAGAAGTCAGATTTTCTTTTTTTTTTTTAAGTGCTGCCTACAGCGATAACATCCACAGCTGTGGGAAAGCTAAGCACGTAATACTAAACAATCCATTTTTCTCTGTAATGCATTTTAATATGAGGGACACACAGAAATCACAAGACAGCTTTACTTCCTTGAGAATACTTGTCTACAGCACACAAACATACCAAGAGGCTCCACGGTGTCTCAGTCCATAATGGAAGCAGACAGGTTTTAGGAAAAGGTAGAAAGAAGGATGGTATGTGATACCTTTTGCTGCCAGGAATATTTTTTTTTTTAATTGTTATTTCTGGTATCAATGCAAAGTAGTTATTCAACACCCATAAAATTAAAAATCTTTTTTCTGGTATAACAATTGTAAGTACACCTGGTTAGAAATTTTGACAGAAGAATATTTTCCATTAATATATAAAACCCATTTATTTTCCTATGTACTGATGGATTATAATACTGCATTGATTTGACATGCATATATTACAAAACATACTGTATTTTTAATAATTTACTTTAATATTATAAACGCTTCATCTTGTAGAAATGGCCCAACCAAAGTAAAGACATGATCATTGAGACTGACAACTTGAATGAAAATGAAGCATTTTGGTTGTCTCATTTTTACTGTTGAATTTTAAAATACCAGCTTTACATTTCAATTCATAATAATAGAAAACAAAACCCCCAAAAGAAAATGTTAGCACTCCCCCAAGGTCAGTCTGACTGAATTTGTTTGGGGAAAAAAAACCAAACCAAACCAACCAAACAAAAAACCCCACAAACAAACAAACAAAAAACAAAACAAACACACACACACAAAAAACCAAACAACTGAATTCTAAAATAAGGGCTGGGAGGAAGGCATTACTGACCCTGGCCCCATCCCTGATCCTCTAAAAACATAAGGGTGGGAAGGATGTCACTAGATAACTTTCTATGTACTAAATAATGATTTAATCTCCAAGCACCTTGAAATGTAGGATAGATGTCTTCAAGAAAATAATATGGCTAAAAATGGGATTTGTTTCATCTATGAGGATAGCCAGCTGTCAGGGGCAAAATTAGATTAACACAAGTTTTGACCCAGAAAACACCAAGATGAAAAATGGGAGAGAAAGTATACCAAAAGGAAAGATGGCAACAATTGTATACAATGTGCTATCATTGGGTCCTGCCATTTTCTTCACATACTGCTATAAATCACAGGAGAGTTGAGAAGGTATCTCGCCCTCCCTTCCCCCAGGTACATGTCACAGAAGGATGCAGACCAAAAGAGGCAGGTTAGTGCTGAACAGAAGTAGGATAGAAGCTAACTGTCAATATTAAAATATACCTGCACCTGAGAAGTTTTGTTTCAAAATAGATACAACATCTAATTACTTAGATCAAACTCTGCAGTGGTCTGAGAATATAAAAAAGGGGGAAAAAAACAAACAGATTCCTTTCCAGATTCCGTCCCTCCCCCCCATCATCAAATAATGATACAGACCCCATGGCACCTCCCTGGTTTCATAAATCACTCCATCTAAAAAACTGTGACTTTTTGCTTGTATTGTTCACGTGTTAAAAAACATACTCCTGAGTAGGTGAAAAAAAAGGTGCACCATATTAATTCAGACGTATTACACAACAGAATAAGGCATTTTAGAACAGACTTGTGCAACCACAGCAATAAATGTATTCACACGTTCCACCTCTATAACCTGTTACATTAACGAACAGTGACTTTTGTGACAAGTACACAGCATACGCACCATTTAGAGTAAAATTCACTCAAGTTTTAAAGAACTTCTACACACCCAATCACCACCATCTATGCATGAGTCGAGTGAGAAAATTTTCCCTGTTGATCACAGCAGACAACATTCCTGTACAGTTTATATTAAACATCTGGTTTTTAACGTAACAACATCGAGAAAAGGAAAAACGAAGCCCTGTTTCACCTGGATAAAGTTAGAAAAGCTCTGAGCTATTACATGATTCTGACATAGTAGCTAAGTTAGTTCAGGTTTAATCAGCCACAACTTGTATATCAAGCTGCAGGGCTGAACCCACAAACTTCAGCACTGAACTGGATCATTTGCCAAACACTTTCAGAAACATGTGATCTCAATATTCCTATAACTAGAAAGACTATTACCATTTGTAGTTTACTTGGAACTTTTTTGCTTGGTTGTTAAGAGTTCAGAAGAGGCTGAAGGCAGGACTTGGCGTTATTTGTTGGGTGGTATTCTAAACAATTCTGGTTTTACAGCTCTAGCAACACTGAAGTTTCAGGAGTTTATGTATACGCACAGAGCATTGGGATTAATGGGTTTAATTTCTTGTCGTGCATCTGTTGGGACAGAGGAAGGCTTGAGGGTTTTGACATTAAAAGACTGACCTAATTAAAGCTGATTCACTCTTCCCAGGTATGGAGTAGCCAAGTTTTGAAGCACCACACCCCATCATATCATGAGGGTGGAAGCAGACTGGATCCTTGGAACATCTGCTGACAAGTTTATACCTGAAAAATAATTCAGTTGACATAGGATAGCAAGTACTCAGATATCCTTGAGAAAATTCAAATCGAGAAGGATTAGTCGAACTCTGTTTAGATAAAATGTATATATATTTATGTACCAATATGAAAATTGCTTATATACAAACTTTCAGGTCTTCTTTCCACTCCTTGTTCCTTTGTTTCCAGTCTTTCTCCCCCCTCTCTGCTTCTCAGTTTCACTTATATTTTTCCTGGTTTATGTAACCATAAGCACTTTGCTTGAAAACACCATATAGTATACAGCATTAATTATTTAGTTCAGTATTTGCCTCCTGCTACTTATATAGGAAAAGACAGTGCAAAATGAACATTTGTGCAAAATCTACAATGATAATTTAGAAGCTGTATTACTTTTTCTGCAATATATATTTTAATGGTTAAGAAACAGCAATAAAACTTTCTTCCAACATCAGCATATGGCACTTCATACATAAAAAAGAAATATTTTTATTTCCACAGAAATAACATATATATTTATATATACATATATATATGCACACTGGGTGATATACTGATTGCATTATAAACAAGACGAGACATTTTTAAAAGTTAAGAGCTGAACTATTTGCTCTTCTTTTGAGTGTATTCCCAATGTGTTTCACTCTGACCACACATTTCTTGAATCCACAGTTGTCCTGGGTTCAGCTTCCTCTATAATCTGTCATAGTCCATATAGTTACCTGCTTGATTTTTTCCAAATCAGCTATATGTGGGTATGTCATTGGATTATTAAATAAAGTTAATATATTTTTATTACGTATGCTACTGCTCGCTTTTTCTTGTTATCAGATAATTACCAAATCCCCTTGCTTTCACTTCTAGCTTAATTTCCTCTGAATTTCAGTTTTAGGATCACAGGTACTAACACAATCCCTCATGACCACAGCTCACATAACAAACATAAATTTTCTTTACGCAAAACCCAGAACACTTCATTACCCAGAATTTGGAAAATTCATAGAACCATTTCAATGGGCAACACAATTAAAAAATACCCTTACCCTGAGATTTCTGTAAATGTACTCTATAAAAAAATCCAGAGGCAGAACTAAAGCATGTGACTTTATCCCAGTTTCTCCATCTATAAAATCAGGTAATTATATTTAACTACTTAGCTGAATACTCTTAAGACCTTATTATATATAAAATTTGTGAAGCTTTTAAAACTGTCAAGACATGACAGAACTAGAATCAGAATAGAGGTGCTCCATTATTCTCCCAGTTAGAATTAAACACCAGAAGTTCAGAGATTTATACATTATGAAGGCTCAAAGAGAATACCTTTTAGCTTGCTGTTAAGCTCAGTACCTTAAACTCAAAGAACCTTTTTATTTAAGGCTTGTTTCCACCCTTTAATCATTCTTGTGACTTTTCTTTGAACCTTCATCTATCTTCTTCTTCACTTATGGACACCAGAACTAAAGAAAACAATAAAGCCTTAGTCCTCCCAGTGCCAGAGTACCATCTGCCTTCTCATTCCCAAACTTTCTAGCTCATATACCCAAAGATCATGTCAGCCCTTTGGCTGCAGATGTTTCACGCAGGATGGAGTCTCTTGCTCTAAAAAGAAGTCCTATGTCTTTGTCTCTCAGAGCACAATGTTATATTTGCTATATTAAAGCAACAATCTCACTTTGCCCAGTTTGACAAGCACAGTCACCTAGCAACTTGCTCTCTTCATTATTGTTTTCTTACTCTTTGAATCACCTATAACCTGTGATTATTTTTACCAGGGCACAGGTGAAAAAAAGTTCAAGCGTGGAGGACTGGCAACCCACTAGTATACACAGATACTCAAGGACCTCAAACATAACTGTATTCATCTTCTTTTAGGTCTGATTCAGCTAATGTGTGTCCTTCTGACTGTGCAGCATTCTTGTTTCTTCAGGAAAACGCCAAATAGTGCCAAGGGATTGGCCTCATATAAGTCTAAATGTATATTTTTACACTACTGCTGTGTCAACAGCTCGAAGTATAAGCACCTTGAAAACACGGCAATGGTAGCAGTGTAACAAGACCTATTTTTAACAAACTCATGATGACAAGTATTAGTGACATGGGATTCTCCTTTGTCCTTTATTAACCAAGTCCTACACCAGTTATCCCATCATTCTACCTGGATCAGTATATGGGCTATAACTACCTTAGTCACCTGGTCTACAACGGTTTCCACCGTCTTCCTGCAATGCCCAGACTTTTGTAAAGCTACAGTGAAGGTCCAGCATTAACTTCGTTGCCAGCTTTTTTGGGATTAAACTACCTTCAGCGTTAAGAAAAAAGAAAAAAGCCATGCTGAGAACTGGACTTCCATCCATGTACCCAGTGTTCTGTGCTATATACCTCTGAGAGGCAACAACAGCTTTATTTCGCATTATTCTACATTTTAAACAAAATATACCGTTTCTATACCAACGACCAAACTGCTCTCAAGTAGGAAAATAAATACATAACTAACAATATATGCTTTTCCTTCTCACCCAAACACTTTAGTCTATATAACCAAAGCTACTTTAGCAGAAAGTCCTACTACTGCATGAAACTAAAAATTGCAACACTGATATTCTTCTCATTGCAGGCTTGGTTCATTTCTTTTATACACATATGATCACAACACAGGCCAATAAAAATGTTAACTGGACAAACAGAAGGAGATGCTGTAGTTTGTTTGTAAAACTATAAAAAAAAACCACAACAAAAAAAAAACAACCCACAAACCAAACAACCCAGCAGTGTTTCTGATCATGGAATATGTATGCCAAAATACAGATAGAAAACTGTTTAAAATACATACAAGGAAACACAAGAGAGGACTAGGCTGTTACCTCTTCATCTGAATTACTGGAGGTGTCATAAAAAAAGGGGCAGAAAATTCACCTTTTCTGTGATGTTCAGCTTATCTGAGAAATGAAAGTTCAGATGGATCAGCCTTGACATCCAAAGTAGCCAATCTTCTGTGCTGGCAAGCATCAACATTTTAAAAATGAGGAGGGGAAAAAAAAAACATAGTAATCTCAAAACAAATATTGATCAATCTTGTCAAGCTGATGCTGAGCCAATTATCTACTTGGTCTCAGAAATGTGTATGTCAAAATGCTCTGCTTCTGAGGGTTCTCTTGGATCTGTATTTTGCAGATCATCAGGAGTTTTGTTTTATTAGTGAGCGGGTTTAGTTGCTGGGAACTGGGATGGAGGGTAAGAGAAGAGAGAATGGGGAGATTTCATGCCTGTAAAAGAGCAATTGAAGATCAAACTAAAGCTCATTTAAAGACTTCCAGTAAGAAACTGTGACCAAGATTTAAAACACACTAAAGAAGCAGCTTCATCTTGAACTTTGGGAGCAGCTGTGCTCTCATTCCCCTTCCCCCAACACAGGAAACAGACCTAGAAACAAAAATAAGACAGGAATGCTCCTGTGCAAGCTAATGTTGTTGGCTTCTTAAACATCCACTACTCTTGTGCCAAAAAAAATGAAACCTAGGAGGATTTAACACTTCAAAGGATAGTGGGAGACTGCTTTAAACATAGAATTTTCTACCAGAGACAGATAGTCTTTCATTTTGTAAACAAGCTGGAAAAATGTTATCATGAGTACATGTCAAGACAGACTTCATTTATATCCCTGTACTACTTATGCACAAATACACTACTGCATATTACACTTTTACCTATTTTAGACTACAATTAATGTTGTAGCAATGTTATCTCCCATATCAGGGGAAAAAAAAAAAAAAAGCAGCAGTTGAATCTTCTGATACCTTCCAAAATGTTCTATTACAATACAGAGTTTGAAAGCTTAACACTACAGAGAAATGTTTGACAAAGAAGTTCTCTCCTTATTAAGCAATGATACCTAGCTATATGTTCAAGGAGAATGTGAGTAACATCTTGCCAAAGGAATGTAGGGCCACGTATGCTACTCACAGTATTCCCAACTACAAATTATAGTTATGCTTTCACTTGTGCTATGAAGGACTTGGCCTTTGTTCAGAGTATTATATATTCTGAAAAAAGGCAAGTGGTAGGCTAAGTTCTCAGCCTAACTTTCAGAAAAACAAACAGCAAACTATCTAATTTTGACAAGCACAAACCATCTCTGTGGCTTGCTCTGCTTCACTCACAAAAAACAACGAATGTTTTCAAAACTTAATATTTTGCAGGCTAATGGAAACTCTACATAATGCATTCTCCCTCATAAAGTTAAAATGTCAACGCAGATGGGACGGAGATCTTGATACGGAGAGAAAGCAAACGTTATCTTTTCAAAATCTCCAGCCGAATAAACATGATGTGGAGGATGGGATGAGCACGGTTACGAAGGGAAAAAGGAGGGGAAAAATAATCTTGCTTATTTTAGAAGAGTGTCTGCATCTCTGAGTGCAGCACCCCCAGCCATACCTCTCTCAACAGTGCTCAATGTTTTATTAAAATAGTTTCGTGATCGCTCCTCATGCTGCTAGTGTCCTCCCTGTGGTAGAATATGAAAAACAGAAAAACAAGAGCTGATGCGACTGTTAACAGCTACATTTCACTCTCACTTAAAACCTAGCAAGTACTGTCAGATTAGTCCTCAGTCACAACAAATTCTAACTCCGGTAGTTTCCTTTTATTAAAGAGTATGTTTGATCTTTTCTTTGTGCACTGAAAGTTCAGGGCCATGCAGCACTTGTGCCTTCAGCACCTGTTAATAATTCCTCAGAGGAACGGATAGAGAGCAAAAGCAGGTGAAGGGAGGCTTTTAAGTTTTAACCATTGCATCCATGGATCACATCCCATCCAACCACACAGTGCAGTCACTTAAAGCACCATTTCTTCACTGCTGTACCTAACAAGAGGGAAACAAGTTGCTGTGGGTGTAGCATTTCAAAAGGGGTACAAAGTAATGTAAATCACTTTTCAGTTTCAAGGAATTTGATTCTAAATACAGGTAATTAAAACCGAGCACAATGAGGAAACAAAAGCAAGTACTAGTCACACCCTGGATGTGTCAGTGGAGGGAAGATCATGATAACAGCTGACAAGCTTAATCCTGGACAACCAATTTTTCTCTTCCAGTTACCAACATAATCCCTTGTCTCCAGAATAAAAGTCTGGCAATTTTTTTGCAGGAAGATCTTCATGCTTTCAGAACACACTGCTTATTATACTTCAAATGGAACAAAAATGCTGAACCATCCACTATATTGCCATTTCACAAACCCTTTCTCCCTCCAACTCTGAGTACAGTCATATATTTACATCTATTACATTTTCTGTATGGAATCACTGCTAAGAAAAAGCACCTCATTACTAGAGAGGTGTTTTATAATCCAGTATAACATGAATCAAACCACTTGATACTTGCTGGCTTAAAAGCAAGGAGACAGGTAAATGGACCAAGTTTAAACAGATTACAACTGAATTAAAATCAAAATCACACACAACAGCACTTCTCGCAGAACAGGCCCATCTAAACAGGTGGCACTAAGTTATCACACTGTTTTTACATTGTCATCATTACTAGAGCATAAAGCTTCTTATGCCTGGAAAACAATATTGAGAACAGACTGTAACAAATTCTTTGACTTGGCTGCCAAGAGTGGATGTTGCAAAACGCCTGAACTGTCACATCCCCACACTCAAAGCAACCTTTCTATCAAGACCCAATCTACAGGGATGCCTGGGTGCTTTTTTATTGTGCTTTGTGTGCTTATAGGATGTATGTCCAGCCTCATCTGTGAGATCCAAGCTTTACAGGTCTAGTAACAAAATTAATAGGAGCTCCACAGCTAAAGAACGCTAAAGGATAGAATAGACTATTTCACTGGGAAGGGACCTAAAATGATCATCTAGTCCAACTGCCTGGCCAATTCAGAGCTGACCAAAAGTTAAAAAATATTATTGAGCGCATTGTCCAAATGCCTCTTAAACACTGACAGGCTTGAGGCATCGTTAACCTCTCTAGGAAGACTGTTCCACTGTTCAATTACCACCATCTTGGTTAAGAAATGCTACCTCATGTCCAGTATAAACCTGCCCTGAAGCAGCTTTGACTCATTCCTGCATGTCCTATCACTGGATCCCAGGGAGAAGAGTTCAGCGCCTTCCTCTCCACTTCCCTTCCTCAGGAAGCTGTAGGGAGCAATGAGGTCACCCCCTCAGCCACCTCCTCTCCAGCCCAGACAAGCCCGAAGTGCTCAGCTGCTCCTCACAGGACATTACTCCCAACCCTTTTACCAGCTGTGTTGCCCTCCTCTGGACACATTCAAGGACATTTAATATTCTTCTCAAACTGTGGAGCCCAGAACTACACACAGTGTTCAAGGTGAGGCCGCACCAACACCGAATGCAGCGAGCTAATCACCTCTTTTGGCAAGCTAGTTATGCCGTGTTGGATGCACACCAGGGTGTGGTTTGCCCTCTTAGGACCAGCCTGGACAAAAGCCGTATCACAATTAATTTCAAAAAATGTACATACTGACGGAAATAGGCATTTTGCTATGTGCAAGTTGTATTTTCAAATGCCAGCTGGGACATAACAGAAACCAAGCAGAAAAAAAAAACCAACGTAAGGGAATCTCACATATCTATTGAGGGTTAGGGTGAAAATGCCATCTAAAAACCAGGAAGTTTTTATGTGTTGCACATCACACACCGATTTCTCAAAGGAATTTATAAATGCTTTTGCACATAGCTTAGTAACAGAAAGTCCTCGTGCAAGAGTTAGAGTGACTATGTAAGATGTCTTAATTATCATTATATATTTTGTTTGCTTGGTAAACAATAAATATATCTAATGATTATTCCCTTCAGCACAACAATTTTACAGACATTTAGAGCTTTGTTACGTTTCTATAATGGTACACTACATGACAAATTCTGTACACCATCAGATTTCAAACATCATATTGTAAACACAAAGCTTTAAACTTAAAACTTCCAAAGCTGCTTCATACCTCTGGCATGTGGTATATCCTCATTTAATCCATCTAAAAATATCTCATTTCTTAAAATCTAATCTCTGGAGAAATGACTAGATGGGCTTAAAATAGTCAGTTCAATGATGGATTTATAACTTTATCTGCATTTCACAATTACTCTCTTTAAAATACATTTTTGACTGTAAGTTCATATCCCTTCTGCAAATAGGCATTTGCAACAGCCTTTGAATTAAGTTCATACCAGACTGCAGCCCACACAATGAATAAATATGTTGCTCTATAAGCAGCAGAACTAAAGGAATCTGCTTTTTCATTTTCATATTCCATGTCTGTTGAAGGGCCCCACAAACTTCTACTACAACCCAGGCAGTTACGCCACATACTGCCTGGCCAGTCAGTACACACATACTCACAGTCGCCTGCCAAGTTGGTGGCTGCCCCACAGAACAAACCAAGAGCTGCACTCTTCCCATCTTGTGAGGGAATGGTATGACTTTGGTCTCCTTCATCACCTCAGCCACTACTTCTCACAACATCTGTAGGAATACCCCATCTTTGAGCGTACTAACACTGCTGAACATGGCTGATGTTCTATTATGGGAGGGATGGATGGAGAGAGACAATGCTAGATTGGAGATTAAGAAAAGGTTCTTCACTGAGAGGGTGGTTTGTCATCCGAACAAGCTCCCCAGGCAAGTGGTCACAGAACCAAGCCTGTCAGAGCTTACGGAGCATCTGGCTTATACTCAGTTCTTATGTTTAGTTTTAGGTGGTTCTGCAAGGAGCAGTTTGTTGGACTTGATCCACATAGGTCCCTTCTAACTTGAGATACTCTGTGAATGCAAACCACACAAATTGTGTTTCTTGGGGAAACCTCTGCAACACTTAGACAAGTGACGCATACCAACTCAAGGTCCCCAAGCTCATTAGTACTGCACCAGGAAAGTTTCTGTACTGACTTACCATTTAGTTTTCACCACATAAACTCAGGCTCTCCCAGTAAGTCCTGAAATCAAGCAGAAGTCACTCTAGCTCTACCCATCAACATGCCCAGGGCACACAAATTGATGATTTCAGTTTCTTTTTCCTCTGAACCTTTTCATACTCTTACATTCAGGCAGTCCGAGTTAACATCCAGTGAAATGGCTATACTTGTCAGCTGAACAAAACACATAAATAATGTACCAATTCATACCACCATGGACAGTCAGGGCATTTCATGAGGGAAAAGTATGGTGCTTTATGTGTACTCCCTCAGTGAGGGGCAAAAAATGATTACTGCCCTCTAGACTTCATTTTCAGCTATTCAGTTTCTACTACTGGTTAACCGCGTACAGGCTGCGCAGAAAAATAGTGAATTCAAACCAATGGGCAAGAAACAAGTCTCAGAGAAGTCGTACTAGTATCTTACTCTAAAGACACTCTACTATTAATAGACAATTGTATTTTTAATTTTAAAGGTAGTAATACCAAGATTTTAATTAATATTTAAATAGGATGAATCCATAAAAATACAAGTTATTTGAACTGAATACCATATTGGGCTGGTGACCCTAACATGCCTATTCCTCAATCTGTTGTCATTTTGAAGTTACAAAAATATAGGGTCAATGAAGCTCTGGACAATGATATTTAGCTGCCTTGAAATTTCCTTCATGTTCTGCCAACTTCAATTGCGATTTGGACAGTAGATGTAGAACAGTAACCAGTAAACAACGATCTGGCATGCACTCATTAGCAGAAAAACAAACAATATATTCTTAACAGTACAATAAACCAGATAAATTTTCATCTCAAACCAGAAGAGTTTAGCCTCTAGTTCAATGTACTGTCTTTATTCTTTTGTTGCTGAATGCAAAAATGGCAGAAAAATATTCTATTGCACATTAGGCCTTTAGCTATAAGCCCTTTCATTTAGCTATTGCTATTTCTTCTCTTTCCTTTCTCCCTCATTTTCAGAGATACCGTCAAGTGTGAAATCTGCTCAATTTTAAACAAATGGGGTAGAACAGTTTCAGAGGGTAAAGTATCCTAATCCTTATGTTTGCTTTTATGGATCTGAAAATAATTTCAGGTTATTCTTAATATTTAAAAAATAACTTTACTATTGGGTAAAACATCCAACAGACTGGATGGGAAAAACAGCGACCCTGGAGGCCTGCGATGAAACTGACTGTGACAAGTGTCTCAAATATGAAAAGAAAAAGGAAAGGGAAAAAAAAAACCTGAGAGATATTTACACAGACTTATTTTTTTATAGTAACTTCAACTATCATTTGTCTAAACATTTTAGCTGTTGTGCGACTCCAAGATTGAAGGTGTAGTTTTAAATATGTACATGTATTAAAAAATCAGCAAGGAAAATGAAATATTGTTTTAAAGCTTTAGGTTCCTTTTAGCTTCTAATTAATATTATCTTTGTTATTTTAGCAGCCTCCTGAGTATTTAGAGGGCTAAACTGCAGTAAAACCAAGGTACATAAATGAAACCTATTAAGGTCATCTTAGTCAATAAAAACTAATTGCATCAAACAACAGCCGCAGCCAACAGACAGCCCTAGCTGGTGAGTAGGAGATGAGGAAGGCACCTCACACAGTCCCTACCCCACAAAGAAGGGTGGTCCCCACACAAAAAGCGTGACAACTCCCACAGGGTGCACCCCAGCCTTCTTTACCCACCAACAGGAAGCAATTTGACAGTTGTATTTCAACAGCCATATGGCTATGCCATGCAAATTTGGCCTTGCTGCATCATATTGTTGCTGTTAACCTCCTCCCCGACTTCCCAAAACACCTCCCAGTAGATGAATTTTGCCACATTTAACATCCGTGGTATAGTTTTTCTTCCTCAGTCCTTGGGGGGACACACAAAGTGTCCATCAAACACGCTACACTGTGCCAAAAGATCCTTCAGCCAAGTCAGAGGAGACCTGTGTGCACCAACATGCGTAAGCAGCGAGGAGCCAGGTGTGACACTAGCAGGTGGACTGCTAGGCTCAGCAGCTTATGCATATAGCTTCTGTCCACCCTGCTATGGGGGACACAGGAAAGACAGAGCCCAGCAAAGTGGCCTCAGAGCAATTTTGGAAAATATTGTAACCAATGTATTTTTACAATATGAGAAACATCTACATTGTTTCTCAAAGCAGCTTGGTAAATGAAGTCTAGTGCCTAACTCAGGCAGAAAGCCTTTGAAAAAAAGCCTGCGTTCAATGCAAGAGGGAAAAAGTACCCCAGGTATTTATAAAACACTTAAAACTCCACCTATACACTGCCTGGGAAGTACACAAGTTCCCTTTGTCCTACATGATGAACTAAACTGCATATTTATAACTGTTTCCTTCATCTGACTAAAGTTTCATCTGTGATCTACACACCTGTTTTTTCATTTTATCCTTTGAACACCACTACAATTTATTTCATTCCTTGGGTGTGGGGTGTCCCTGCCCATGGCAGGGGGGTTGGAACTAGATGATCTTAAGGGCCTTTCCAACCCAAACCATTCTGTGATTCTGTGACAAGCCTCCATCTCCAAAGCAGAGCATTAGCTTCTCTAAGGACTGTAACAGGAGGAAGTAACTGTGACTAGACAATGTCTGGAATATGCATTTTTTTGCTTTCAGTTGCAGAATGAGTCTGCATTGCTACTGGATATAAAAAAATCAGCCTCAAGATAGAGAGATCACTTGAAAGAAACTTTCAAAGCACAATTCTACATAGGTATGCCTCATGAGCAATTAAGAGAGTTGCTAACTTTCCCATTATTAAACGCCATGTTATTTACATAGAAGCCTCACAGACATTCTTCCTTTAGAGCCTTACAGGTGGCAGCCAAACATCCCTTTACCCAGTCTTTGCTGAGAGGGCACTGAAGTACACGGATAAAGATAAAACACAAACCACAAAGATAAGCAGAAGGCCCAGCAACTAGTTGTTCAGTGCCCATTGAAAGTTTTCAGTTACTGGGTACTGAATTAAAAATCTACAAAGCAGAAGATGGACAGGAAATTCTTAGAGATTACAAACTAGCAATTAAGGCCAAGTCCTAAACATACACTCATATACGCACACATTGAACTTTCTGCATACAAGTACTGCTGTTTACTTGGTGAAACTACTGTATATGCAATTAAGCAAAGGCATAATTATTAAAAACCTATGGTCATATCTTACATGAAAGAAATGTCTGGCCTACAATAGACACATTCACAAAAAAATATTTGTTTAAGTGTATAAATACATTTGGAAGAGAAGTCTCTTTTTTTTTTTTTCTTTTTTTTCTTTAAAGTCAAACTTTTTAAAGATTCAACTTCAACATATTGATCAAAATGCAGCTAACAGCACTTTGATTTTGATGTTAAGAACTGGAAGGCTAAATATTAGGGCGGAAATGGCTTTATGAAGTTTACTTCTACACTGAGGACAGTTCAAGGAGGAAAGAGACATTTGTAACTGGCAAAAAGATCATTTCTCAGCTCTAAACACAGCTGCTTTTTAGATTAGTGTCAACCTGCACAGTACTGGCAATCATACAACACCCAAAATGCTCTGCAAATCATTAGAGACAACTAAAATAAAGGCGTACATATCTATGTAAGGAAGCATGATGGAGAACATCCAAATTCTGGCCTAATTTTGATCTTGTATCATCAGGCATAATCAACTCCTTTACATAAATACTCTTTTTATCATCAGCATTTTAATTAAAATACTTGCAATTATAATGACAAAATTACAGATTTGTAAAATAAGAAAACTGTCTTTACTGGAAAATTAAGTATATCTTTCCAGCAGTCAAACAACTGGATACAATCTAAAGATCACTGCTTCAAAAAAGTGAGGCAATTCTTTGATTTAGAAGACTTGAAAACACTGCCATTTCCCTTTTCCCAGTCACCTTAGTGTACCAGAAGAATGATGAATAGCAACTGTTCTTGTGAGAATGTTTTTCATGAAAAGTTCACTTTACCTCCCACACACATCAAGTTGACAACCGAGAATCAATTCAAAATGTAAAAATGTAAGCACCTACGTCCTAAGGCAACCCTCAGTGCTCAGTTAACAAGTCTGTTATCTGCTTAATTTTGGTTTGGTGAGGGATACTGAGGGTTTGTTTTTTGGGGTTTTTTTGGTTTTGTGTTTTTGTTTTTGTTTGTGGGTTTTTTTGGTTTTTTTTTTTTTTTTTTTTTTGCTTTGATTTACTTCCTCTTGTGTCTTTTTCAAAGCAGCATCAACATGACAATTTGTAGCAATTTCTTAACACTTGCAGAATCAATTTCCTCTTTCAGAAAGGCCACTTCCCAGTTAAAGGCTGAAAAACAGTGCTGTGTAAATGCTTACCTTCCAAGAGATCACAGCCTCTTTAAGCTACTGTTTTGCTGCCAGCCTTAGCCAGACCTACCACTGATAAGAACCTGGGGGAAAGGTGGAATGCATGCCTCTCTCTCCAATAAAACCATGTTGAACCAGCACTGTTTGCTTCTCTTTCTCGCCCTCTCCACCCCCAGGAACACAAAACCCAATGAGCGAAGCAAGGTCTGCAGGATCAAAACACAATTTATTTCTCACCAGCACAACGTAGCATATATGAGCACCTCACTAAGTATCACTCTTCACAGGAAGCAGGCTAGCCTAGAACAGGCTTTGAAACTATCACATTCAAAAATCACGAAACCAATCATGAGAGAAACCTTTCTGAAACAGCAGTTGCAAAAGACAAAAAAAAAAAAAGGGGGGGGGAGCAAAACCAAACAAAAGAACCATTGGTTGGGCGACGTTCCTCCTGCAAGGACTGCACTATAGTCCTTTTCTTTACCTTATTATTATTTAACTATGAAAGGTCTATTGAAACTATAGCTTGCTGACACACCACAGACTGCTCACATTTACGGGGAAGGTGGGGTTCCTTCCTAACTTGAACCCAATAAAGATACAGAGATAAATGCTGGTACAACTATGTAAATGTACCTATTACTCATTGATCAGCTGGGGTTGAGGAAAGAAAATGAAGTACTGTAACGGCCCCTTTTCATCACAACTTGCATGCAGCCATGACAGGGCCCCACTGTTCACTTATTTTTTTACTGCATCAGACAGATTCATAAACAAGATTCCAAGAAATTTTGTGAAACAAAAAATAATAAGTACTAATTAACAATTGTAAAGAAAGTAAGTAGTATCTGTAGTGCTGAACAACCCCAGACTGTTTTGCTAGGTCAACAAAGAAAACTTGTTACATTATAATCAGCTGTCAAAGACTGTTATTAGCCAAAAAGATGATAATAGAAACTTTAAATGTATATCTAAAAAAAAAAAAAAAAAAAAATCATATTTTCTGTGGCTTAAAATTCATTGTCAATATTTAGGCAGACTAGAATACCCTTCATACAAGCCCACATTCTCAACCTAAACAAGAAGAAAAAGAAATTAGAAGGAAGCCTGAGCTGCGATTTTACAGGTCCTCAATTGTCTGTGGACAAGAACCGCTCACCACATCAGATTTCTTTTAATGAATATCTTCCACTAAATTCTCCTCAAACATCTTGCTGATATTTCTAAGCTACTGCAAAAAAAAAAGAAAAAGAAGAAAAAAAGAAAACCAACCACCAAGCCTGTGCAATTTGCATATAATTCCTATATAGTAAATTTCATTATCTGATACTACTCATTTCTAGATATTTATACACATAACTGATATGTAAATCTGTTTAATTTTCAGAAGCATTTGGGGGTTATTTGCATGAGGTCACTATACCTCATATTCTTGTTTCTTTAGGGGTTTTATTTGCTTAAATAAGAACAAGGTTCCCAATTCCTACTATTCCAACTACAAAACATGTTTTCATGTTTTTTAAGGAAGGAAATAGTTGTAATAATACTAAATCAAACCATCACTACAGTAATAATACATGTTCCCACTACATTTGTTAAATAAAACTAAACATATGGGAAACAAACTTTTTATCAATTTACAGTAAAGACCCTCTAAGTTCAACACGAACTATACACTACCTTGATAGAGTCACCCATATTTTATATGTGAGGAGATGCTTCAGAGTGTCACAACCAAGTTTTGCCCTTTCAAGAAAAAATGAAGATTGAAAAAATAAATTAAAATCTATATGCAGATTGGCAGTACCCACTTGGTAGGATCTTCTTCTTTAAAACACTTTTTAAAATACTACTTTAACGTGGGTGAAAAAGAGGGAGGTGATCATGTGTTGTCAGAATGTTACAATGCACCCCTGTATTAAGACTGATTACTTATCCAGGCACTAAGCAGCCACTAATTCCTCTCATTTCAATTAGAACTGTACCTACCCAAAGCTTCTGAAAACCAAGCCACTTTTTTAGATATTTATATTCAAAACCATTGGCCTCTTAAAGCATCCACCTAGCACATATGTTAGAGACACAAGTTATTAAGAACATAATCAGCATGAGCCATAGACAGTGTACAAACAGCCTTGAATGTGTCATAAAAGCACAGAAATAATGAGGTGCATGTAACCTTATGTGTTTACTTCTATTTAGGTTAAACTCAACAGTCTGATCTCGCCTGACAGCGACCGCAACCAACCTCTGGCTTTAGATCCAGGTCACTATATGACAAGAGCACTACTTTGCTCCTGAAAACATAGTCAAGAGAGAGATATTACACGTTTATCCACGTTGCTGGTGGTCTAGTTGCAATAGCCTAGAGCTTTTCCAAAGCAGTTTAAGGCCTCTAAACACCAATTAGATGACAGTCACAGCTATGCAAGGATGTTTTGAGTAATTAACTGTCTTTGAGAAAAAGACTGTACAGTCTGAAATACTTTTTGCACTGCATGTGCTAGGATGGTCTTAAGACTGAAGGTAACAGCCATTATCTCCATGGCACTCGCTTATTTTTTGTGTCATAATTATATGGAAATATTTCTGGAGGGCAAGAAATTTTATCTAGAAAGCAGAAACGATAAAAAGTTGAGCCACATCAAGTCCCAGCAACAAAGCAAGCTGCTGGAGTGACACTGGCATTACTGCACCACTTGGGAAAAAACAATAATGGCACAGAGCATACAGCTTTAAGAAACCCAGGAAAGCAGGCTTCAGGGAAGGAAATCACATGTATACAAACATCGATAATAAATATTAATAAACAGAAGATCTGTTCATTACATTATGCAGAACTTGGAAGAAATCATTATTCATCTGACTCTCTGCTCAGTCTGGATGTTAGTGAAGGCTGCAGGAAATTATTTCCAATATTCACAAAAAAAAAAAAAAAAAAAGAAAAAAAAGACATGCAGGTGGATGGCTTTGTGTATCTGATTTCATCAGAACTCTGAAACACAAGTGCTGGAAAACAGAATAATCAAATGGAAGTCTACAAAGCAGACTAAAGCCACCTCAAAATAAATGAAAGAAATGCATGTACATACACACAGTACATGGAAATGAGAAAGAGGAACTCGTCATCAGCTCCTTGAGCCAAAGGTTATTCATGCTGAAAACAAAAAATCTAGTTAGCAAAAATATTTTGATTATGCGACTTTCCCTTTGGAATAAACTAGCAAGGAGGAAAGAGTCAAAATTATTTTGTCCTTTTATAGGCAATTCTTGAAGAAAGTATAGCAATAATCAGTTTTCTGTATTTCTAAAAATGTCATTCTAATTTCAAAGTGCTGTAAATCATTACACACACACACAAAAAGGTAAAATACAGTTTATTACATTTCAAACTAAGAGATTAACACACAACTATTTATTTTTATTGGCAATGTGCCCAAATACCCCAGATCTGCAAGACTGATAGTGAAAAGGAAAATATTTCAGGCCTCAAAGAGAGCAGATCTATGGTTGCCTGGAATGTGTAAACAGCCAGAGCCTGTTTTACTTCCCACCCCCACTCTCACCATACACACCTCCTCTCCTAACCCCTCCTAACATTAGCAAGGAGTGCTGCTCTCAAGCAGAGGAGAGAACAGATATGTAGTAACATCAAATAACAAAATTCCTTACATTTTACAATACAAGAATTTGGATTTACTAAAATGCAGTGGTTCCATATATAAATGGCTGGAGTTTAAAACAAAACCAGAACTGCATAAACCCCTCCCCCCGAAATGAAAAGAGCAGGCTTGCTGTATGACAGACCTGATAAACACAAACTAAGGGAATCCAAATGCTTTTCTCTAGACTATTCTTTGTGCAACTGAAGATCAGCCAGATCTGTGTTCTATCAGAGAATACTGATCACGGACGTACAAAAGTGAAGGGATGTTTTCATAAAAATCTATACAATGTAACAAAACCGATGCCAAAATTTAATGTTGGTATAAATTACCTTCTATGAAAACAAAGACTATTACTTGCATAATGATATATACACCCACAAAGCACTAAGTTATAAAAATAGATATCATCACATCCTCAAGAAGTTTAGAATATAATTAGATTGGTGGGGTTTAATCTGTTTAAATTTGTGGACCTATAAAGAGACCTTGTACAGAGAATTTGAACAGAATTACAATGGACTTCCTTCCTTCCCCCTCCCAAGATCTCTCAAAAACCAGTCCATGTGTTCCCCAGCAGCTTGCAAGCCACAGTTTGAAACTACAGAATTAAACAATTGCTGTTATTTACCTAGTAGCTTTAGTCTTCAAAACCAAACTAAACAAGAATGTACCAAAAAAAAAAAAAAAAAAGAAATAGCAATTAGAAAATGAGAACATCTGAGCAAACGGCTGTGTATGATGGAAAGCTCAGAGAAACGGACAGAATAAAAGAAAACTTGAAAAAAATAGGAGAGTCAAACCCTGAAAGGCAGTTTCATAACATTGTTTACAAATAATAGGTCACACAGCTCTCCTACTTCTCCTTTCTTTTAATCTTACTGGTTTTATGAATGCATTTGGCTAACATTCAAAAGAACACGTCCATAAACTAATGAGGTAAAATGCTGGCTCAAAGGAGACACAAGCAAACGGTCTGTCAGTAGAATATTTGCAAACAATTGAAATCAATAATAAATTTAACCTAACCAAATGCAATGCATACAAGCAGAAATTAAAAGACTGAGGCAATTGGCAAATACATAAATGATGTTTCAGGCCACAGGGCATACTTTCTCACATACGTTAGCACATTAAATAGGCTGGCAAGACATTCACTCCACTTGAGACACCAGAAAAATAACTGTACATATTTCCAAAGACAAAAATAACAATTAAGACAATGCTAACAGCATAAATTATTATATATTTATGTAAAACAACTATATGTAGAATGTTTGAGTCATTAAATGAGAAAAGTTTGAGTCTGAAAATTTATTTTTAAGGTTAGGAAAATAAACTTAAGGTCCCTTCTGTGTAATTTTCCTTATCTACTGTTGACAAACATGGAGCAACCACCCCAAAGAAAAAAATAAATAAAAGTAAATGTGTAAAAAACACATACACCACATCACCAATATACAAACATACTCATTCTAGGTTGTTGCAGGGTTTTTTGCATTTAGGAGCAAAAACCTTCCTATTTCTTCCTATAGCCAGCATCTAATATGAAGGATGAAGCACTGTGCTACACACTGTCAGACTTCGGCCTTCCAACTGAGCCTCCCTGGTGTCAGCCAAGCTAGCTGCAGGACTCCCATCTCCAGAGGCTTTGCCCAGCTGAGGTAGGCACAGTGCTGCGGTCTGTACAAAGCAGTGAGAGCCAGACTGCTGAGACTCATCGCAGAAAGGATTAGAGAAAGTACAGCTCTGGCCTCCAGCCAACATGAAACTCACAGGGTATATCTATTGCTGTGTGGGAAGGCTGGCACGTGGTCTCAATGAAGCGTATGGTACTCGTCACCCTTACACAAAAAACAAGGATCAGGTGTTGGACTTGACATGTTGGGCTTCTTATATGGTAGGTCACAGCTGGCAACATAATTTTGAGACTACACACAATCTAGACTGGCTATGATGAGAGCGTGCTGCCACTGCTTGCCAGCTGCTTTAGATGTGGCTACTACTGGCTATTTAGCCATTTTGATGTGGCTGGCCTGAAAAACTAAGGGCAGTTGACTGAAAAAATGTCATAGCTTCCAAGCATCCATCTAAGCTGGTCTATTTTCGATGTATGTGTTTGCAACCTCAAATTGCTCTCTCTTACATTATAGTGCAAGATATTAAGCCTAAGTCAATTTCAACATAGCCAGTGCTGTTCCTGCACATTTTAAAAAAGCTGTGCTCTAAATCTCAACTTCATGTTTATCAGCTACACAAACTTCAAACAACCGTGTGAGGATTTAGATAAGAACAGCATTCAAAATAGATTGTGGAAGTTATGCCATACAAAAAAGATTACTTATGTGGGCTACAGGAAAGGAAAGGGACAACACAATCTCCATTTCATTACAAGAACATTGACTGTTATGATAAAAGCTAAAATCACATGTCATGCGCCACTTTAAAAAAGGCTCAGAAACGTTTACTTAATCAGTCAAGAATCTGTGCTGCCATCATATAAGGCCTGATCCTAGAAGACTCCTGCACACGCCAAGTATGTTTTTCCAGTACCAGGCCATACCTATAACAGGATTTGTTGAACGTTCAGAACATAAATGTATCACCAATTCTGTCCTTGCTGGCGCTGCCCATGTTATCATGTTGCTGACAAAGAACAACTATGAAACACAGAAAATACCAATTAAAATGAAATCTCTTAAACTCCACTGGAAACTCCAATAGGTTTTCTGGGTGCTAAGGGTGGGGAGGAAAGAGGAGTTTAAACATTTTAAAAGCAATTACAAAAAGGCTGGAAAAACCCAAGAGGTTTGTTCAGAGGCAATCTAATACCCTGTACTCAACTGATAGCCAAGAAACTAATGTACAGATTAATAGAAGATTAACAAACTAAACCAATAATAACTTCTAACTCCAAAGTTTATTTTTTATTTTCTTTTGATACTTTGCAATCCTAATTTATAATAGAAAATAGAATCAGACTTGAATAAACAGAATTTTACATTCATGCTTTTTAATGAACTAGCAGCAAAATAAATTGAGAATGTGCTTCTGCCTTTAAAATTCTTCAAAACTAGTCATTAATAAAATCTTCATAGTAGTTCTGTAGGATGGTATGCAGATAAATCATTTACATTCCACTATAAGCAGAACGTAAATGATTTATCTGGCTGTGGAAAGGAGTGCCCTATCAATTGCCTTGTAAACACGCTAAGGAACAGATTTTTTCTTTTAATAGATACATATTCAAAAATTCAAAGGAAAACTGTCTGACTTCAAAATAATCTCATGGCAATACAAATATAGGCACAAACAACTACAAAAGTATTGACTGTAATTATCTGAACACTTTTTAAATATGTACAGGATACAGGTCACTGTATTTTTGGTAAGAGGTATTTAAATCTCTTTCACACTGGACTCCATATACACAAACACCTGCTATGCACAACAGACCTTATTTACAAAGCCACCATTCACCAAGTATGATCAAATTGACAATGTATAATTGCATTTAACATGTTGCCATTAGAGAACACAGAACCCTTCCATGTTTCAAGTGTATTTTTAAACCAAAATATATGCTGCTGATAATGTAAAAGATACAATGAAGAATTTCTTGTTGACCTAAAGCAAAATTTAAAATACAACATTTAATCCAGCAGTGAGCACATATGCATACAAACATAAAAAACATTAGAAAAAAAACAGACACAAAATGCCATTGTTGTAAACACAAAACACCACTAACGTATTAGGAAATACCCACATACGCTACCATCATAACACTGAAGAAATGCACAGGAATAAGTGTTTTGAAGGCATGTCATTTTAGCCAAGACAAAAAAATACAGTTTGGAAAATTCCTAAAAAAATTTCATTGGCTACTTGATGGTCTGCAGGATAAAACTTTTGAGATAACCTACTCCCACTCTTCTTCCTCCTCCTTGTAAACTGCCCATCAGAAACAGCTGATTTCTGTTTTTCCCCCTAACCTCTACCCAGCACTACCAGACTAGGTAGTAAAAACATGATGGTGGTCTCCCAGAAAAGTTGATTTCATTCATCAGCAGTGAAAGTAACCATTATGGTAATGCGTTACTAAATTTGTGCTGTGTGTAATAAATAGGTTCTTTCCTTCCACTCCAGTATCATATTTAGGACCATCCTTTCAACTTACGTTTTTCTCCAAGCACGTAAAATCCTGAGAGAAAGAAGCTGGATGAATTTTTATGATACACCGTCATGCACTAGTTTTAAACTAATTGGCTCATTTAAATTAACTGGTTATGTAAGATTCTTATGGAGACAAGCAAAGTATCAGAGCCAAGCATTTGGGGTTTTTAAATATAAAACCAGATTCCTACAAATACAACTTATTAACAATGCTAATTTATAAGACCATCAACAAAAAAAGCAGCAAATAGTCAAAATGGAAATGAAGAAACCTTGAGTAGCTTTCACAGAATGACACAAAATCTGCCTTGTGAACACCATAAAATGCTATTAAAAATATACATGCTCCTGTTCTTTACTTTCATTTTTGAGAACTTGGATGGGAAGCAAGAAGTGTTCCTCATTAGAATAATCCTCAAGCCTGCCTTTTATCTGTGCCTTCCAGATTACATTATTTTAAAGTGGATAAATTAAAAAGTAAACTATATTAACTACACAGAACTACAAGAGCTCTTGCATTAAAAGCACAAACCTCAATCAAAAAAGTAAAAAAAACTAGCAGTCAAAGTTAAGCTACAATGAAAGAAAGCTGAACACATACAACTGGAAGCATTAACAATAACTCCTGGAAAAAAAAAAAAAAAAAAAAAAAAAACAACAGAAAAGATTTGGTATGTTTCAATCAATTCTGTAACCAAATTTATTCCCAGAAGTCTAACTCATGCACATGTAAATGGGCACGAGAAGAGTTAAGTTTGTTTTGTGACTGTAAAAAGCACCAGATAGATATCGTTGGAAACTAATCCCCCACAATACGAACAGCCACTGTGCTTGGATTCTCTGTCTTACGCTGTCAGCAAAGCTCAGCCCTCTCTGTGGAGAATGCTAGCGAACAGGTAACTTTGCCTCAATCTCTCTGTCGAGATCAGGGTTGAGATTTTACCTCTAAGAGCAACCAAAAACCAAATACAATAAAATAAGAAAGAAAAAAGGAAAAAAAAAAAAAAAAGAAGAAGAGAGATAAAAAAATTGAAGATATTACAACTCTGAAGTTTGAATGCATCCCTCAGCTACAAATGGTACCCCAGCTGTCGCCTCCTGCTCAGTCAGATGCATAGCATCCACTCCTGACTTTGCCCCATTTCAGCAAGCACATAATTAGAGGGTGCTGCACCTCACCTTCTCCCAAAACCTGACATCCAGCCTGGCCCAGTCCCACATCCATTTCACTGGCTCTGCACCACCTCAGGTGTTGCTGACTAGAACTTGAAGCCTGCGCATATCCCAGTTCAGGGTTTCAGAGCCCATCCACTGCATGCAGCTCCATTCTCCAACCTCAGGGCGACTCCTTTTATTCCTCCAAAACTACTCATCAGACAACCTTAAGGCTGTCTATGTACACATACATACATGCACATGTACACAGATAGGGCAATTTGTATAGCTCATTTTAAACAATTAATATTTGTGAAATTAATTGCTGGTCAACAATCCCACCTGAGACTATGTGCTAGCAAAAGACTTAATACTAATGGGTCTCTGGATATACACATACCCTCTGCCAGCAGCAACTAGACTAAACCTACTGGCATAGACAACAAGCAACTCCTAGCTGCTAAATGGCACTCAAGTAATCATATGGTTGTAGCAATTCCAACATGAATTACCAACATACATGGACTTGGGGGGGGGGGGGGGAGATATCCATATTTTTACTTCACTTTATGAAAATCTCATGTATATATTCACTGTATGCTGTGAAGGTCAATTCTTTTGGAAGAACATTCTTCCGATGATTTTGTTGTAAGGCTACAGGGTTGTGTTGAAATCAGCACAAACTCATCAGTGGATATTTCTAAGCACAAAACACAACAGCTGTATACGCTGTATACATGTTAATCCTAACAGTGCAACAGCTTCCTTTCAGCGGTGCTACTGTAACATGATTATTCTGTTCAGAAATATAAATCATAAATAGTTGGCTTCTTTCTTGAACTACAGAGAACATTCTGCAGAGTTTCCATTTAATGGTAGAGGATTAATGAAGAGCTGATAGTGCTGCACAGCACAACATAGCAGAAGAAAAAGTTGCATATCCAGTGCAGTTTGCTGCCTTCAAAAAGGAGCACAACAAACATATTATTCTGCAGAATGACAAACTGAATCTATCCACCAAAAGAAAATCCTCTTTGTTTTCTTGAACATAATGTCAAAGGATATTTTCTAAGTATTTTTAATGCCTAAGCAAAAAAACATTGCTTCTTTGCTCTATCTATAATTTATTGCAGTTATGGGAAAGTTGTGTTTCAATAGGAAAAATTAAAATCATATTTGATGTTACCACATCTTTCCACCTTACAAAATTACGGTTGTATGTAACAAAACACATTCTAAACCCACTACATAGTAGTAAGAGGTTAAACTGTAACTAAGAATTAGGAGCTTAAATGAAATTTAGGTCAGTAAATGCAATCATGTTTTGAATGGCAAAGTGATGTACAGAGCAACCGTTACATATTAATGGAGAAGGCTGCTTTTTAAAAAGCCTTGTTTCACCCTCCAATGGCAAAGTCAATAAAACTCAGCACTTAATTAGACAGAAGTATTTTGATGAGTATATATATACACGGTTATTACACATTACTAGTGCTACTCGTCTGTTCATAAACAGGCCACAAGTCGTGTCACCTAAGCATCAAGCAGCACTGTTTTGTCCATGTGTTTAATGCACTGAGTAACTTCTCACAGCAAATGAGTAAGATCCAGCACCCAAGCCAGACTGCATTTAGGCAATGTGTTTAGCTAAAATCTCAAAATAACTGCTTCTTCTTACTACAGTACTATTGTCATGATTCCATACTGCATGGGTACTATAGGATTCTTGGCAAAAAATAATGTTGTAACTTCATATAAAATTAGGTATCTTTACATGCGCTCTAATTTAAACAGGACAAGCAGACATGTATTGATTGTCTATGCTACAAATAGAGAAGGTCGAGAAATGGGGTTAAACACTGTGATGCCCCTTTTATTGCGTAAAGTCAACAAGCTTATATGAAAAATTATAAAAATGGAAGCCAAATCATCAGATATGCCTAACCGAAGCCTCTTTTCCTCCTGAATGCATACTAGTAACCTAAAGAAAGAGACTGGTGGCTGGGATCTAGATAGAGGATTACAGAGGCAATACACAGGCTGCATGCACACCCATACACTCAACAAATGAGGAAATTCAGTATCTGCTGCTAAGGTCCAATATTTTTAAGGCATCAATATCACTAAAACTAAATACAAATAAGCACAAGAAGAGTGATGCAAGATGCCTGTGCTCCTTAACCTTCGAAAAATCATGTATCCACAGTTTATCTTACTTTAAGCTAGCAAAAGAAATTTTGTATTTCCATGGAATTACTAAACATTAGTAACTGTAATTTACAAATCTCCACCTAGGATAAGACCTCTACACAAGAAGAAAATGGGTAAGAAATTATGAACTTTTCTTATGAGACTGAGCAACCTCCTTTGATTTCCCCCTAGCTTTTACACAGCCCTAACTTTGGAGAACTTCTTGTGTTTGTAAAACAAAACACTGTCAGTCATTCTTAAAAGAAATTCCATTATGTTAATGACCAGACTGCCACAAAAAGCAGCCCTTAAAAGTATTCTCTTGTCTACCAAAGAAAACCTAAAGCCCATTTTTCACCTTTGGATGTTTGTTTCAGTACCATTAAAATGACAGATTTTGTACTGACAGGAAGGCTGCTATTCCATGTAGAGCTGTAGTTCCAATGTTTTTGTTTAATTTCAACAAACTTGTCCAAGTAGGCCATTTGGTAGAAACCTATAAATGGCACCCAGGGGGTCTGGGCTTTTGCTGTAAAGAGGTCAACTATTTCCTCCTAACTAAAAATAGGCAAGATGAGGGAGGGGAAGAGGGAATGGAGTTTAATTTAGCAGCTGAGAAAGAGTTTACAAAATTACTTCCATCTTAACTCATACTGAAGATTATGAGAAAAAAAAAATAAAAATAATCAGCCCTCAAGAGTTACAAAACCTTGATGGTTTTGTAGGCAGGCTTGTATACATAATCTGAAATAATGATAAGAATTAAAAGAGGAATAGTAAAGAGGACCCAGCATACAGATTGCACAATCACGAAGGCAAAGGGACGCCAGCACCCTCTTTGCACAGAGCAGCAATTTATCGGCAGCAGCCCTGCCAGGTGTTAACAACTCTCATCTCTCCTAACAGCTGAGGTCACACTGCTGTCCCGCAGACAAGGCACTACAATCAGCTGCTGTTCCCCTGAGTCAGGTTTTTCCACCATTTACTCTCCTGCCTTTTTGTTTCCCTCACTTACTCGCATTACAACCTTATCAGGTCAAGAACCACTGTCCACAACATTCCCAAAATATCCCTGATTTGAAAGGGGGCCCCTTGGCACTACTAAAATATAAACAGCAGCAGTTCAACACCAACTACAGCATGAATTCTAACACTGGACTCCAACAGCAGCCAACAGCCAGAGCTAAAGGCACCAAGACACACACCCACGCGCTATCTACAGCAATTACCAGGCTGAAGCCCTAGGATGAGTTTTCCAGCCTCATCTCCACAATGAGCCAAATTGAGCATAGTGCTAAATCCTAAGCATATCACACTGCTGACTTAGCTACCATGAAGCAATGTTCCATCTGCAACAAAGGACATTCTCTGCTCCTTCCAAGCTCAGGGACACAGGCCTTTAACGACTGCTGCTGTCGGAGGAGTCTCTGTTCAGGAATCTTCCAGGAGGCACAGCGCAATTAGTTAGGTACACCAACTGGAGAACAGGTCTACTTCTGGCCCTGTCCGCACGAAAATAGGAAAACCCCATCTGCAAACCAATGACAGGACTAAAACTGGGCAAACTGGCAAAGCCGAAGCCTGACAATTCCAGGTGCAGACACATCCCCCTTCCCCATCAAGGATTTAATGTATTTTTGCTTCTCCAATGCGCTTATTGTGGAGAATACCCGCCACCTGCTGAAAAGAACAACTCACCACGCAACTCAGTGCAGCAGCATGGCAGAGGACATTGGAGTTATCTTCATTGGGCAGGGGAAGAGCAGGGGATGTATTCTGATGAAAACTTATCTGCAAAGGGTTTTGTTTGGTCTTGTGAGACTTGGATAGTCATGCGGTTGCCAGTGTTTACATGAATCTGTATTTTTTAATCCTTTTAGCTTCTCAAACGTATTTCTTCATCTTGGGGGGGAAATTAACCTTGGTTGTTGTTTAGCTCACTGAAGGTACTAAACTGAGAGGACAACAGCAGTTCTGCTCAATATCTTCACCGTGTAGCTCAAGAAAGGTGCAACATATTTTTAACCAACAACAAAAACCAAACCAACAGCGAAACACACCAGGACAATCCCATTCTCTTGCCAACATCTGCTATCACAGAATGAATATATTTACTTCAAAACCTGTCCAGTGACTCTGTATGTGACAGTACACTAACCATGGGACAGGAAGAGGCCCAATTCCAGCATGTGCAGTCACATGGTAAGCAAGGTATATTATGTTAAATCTTCTATGTGCCACTCCAGCAGTCTCAGTTAAAGGATTGCGAATAAATGGGCTAAGGAAAAAAGATGTGACAACATATTTGTCACGAGTAAAGACCTTGTATTTATTACGTACAATCAGATTTCCCTCTGGCACAATATACTTATTTTTATACTATTAGCCTAAAATATCAGTCTTGAAATTTTAATTTTACACTCCATTTTATTCAAATCATCGCTTGAGGAGCACCCTTTTCAATGGAGTAGTTCAGTTTTCTGCAACATTATGCTGCAATATTTTCCTTTTCCATGAAACACTCAATGAGCTCCACCAGACAGACCACTTCCCCTCCCCCACCAACACACATACATCTACACTTTAAGACTTGTGCGTCAAGAAAGGAAAAACGCTGTACAAATCCTTGTGGAGAAGAGCAACAGACATGTTAAGACAACATAAAGGAAAGCCTTTATTCAGCCTACACACCGAATTTTAGAAATTAATATGCAAGCCTAACTTCTAGGGTGTGGCTTTGTGTTTTTTCCCCTTTTTGTGCTGTGCAGGATGTCTCCTCGAGCACCCAACAACATATAATTAAATAGGTCAAGGGTCATAAGCTTTACATCACACCACACCAGTGCTGAGCCGCGCACCGCACCGAAATATCAAACCAACCGCCGAGATTAAACCAGCACCACAAAATGGGGAACAGGCTCTGCCGGATGACAGCAGCAGAGAGAAAGGTGTCCACCAGCTTCCCGCCCGGCGGGTGGCTGCACCCACCGCCTGCCCCCTCCCCAGCGGAGACCGCACCGACGCTGGCCACGCCGGCCTGGAGCGAGCAAACGGGCGTGCAACGGGTGTGCAACAGGTCTGCAGCCTACAGCGCCCAGTCCCCGTGTGTCCCCCTCCGCCCCGGGGCTCCCCCGGCAGCACCGCCGCCCCTCCGGCAGGCCGCAGCGCCGGGACCCGGGTGGGCAGCAGCACGCTGCACCGGGGGAGGTGAGGGTGCTGGCAGGAGGCGGGGGGCGAGAGGGGGGTGTAACTTGTTTACCTACTTGGAAGTAAACTTCGATGTACGGAGCGACCGGCCCCTCCGCCCGCTGCTGATTCAAGCCCTGGCGATGAATGGGATCCCCTCCCCCACCCGTGCTCTGCAAACTCCACACTTGAGCGTGAATACCTCGCATTTCCCACCCCCACCCCCACCAGTTCTCCTTTTTCTTTTCTTTTCTTTTTTTTTTTTTTTTTTTTTTTTTGTGTGTTAAGAAAAAATAGATTTTAAAATACTATCTCAGAAGTAGGCAACCGCTCCAGAAACTGCCCCCCCCCCCCCGGGGGTTGGGGGAGTCGGTGTGCTCGGGGGCAGATGAAAGCACACCCGCCGCCCAGACGACAGCCCCCCACACATCGCCTCAGCCCAACGCTCCCCACCCCCCCCCCCCAAAAAAATAAACCAACAACCAACACACCCCAAAACGCCCAGGTCCAAAAAACTTCCTCATAACAGCTGAGCGACCCCCCCGTCCCACCCCATCCCCCCCAGGCCAGGGCGGGCTGGGGCGGGGGGGGGGGGACGGGGCAGACGGCCCCGGGCTGGCCTCAGCTTGTGGGACTGCCGGGGAAGGACGTTTGTCACCTCGGCGTGAGTAAAAGAGGGAAAAAAAAGGAGAGAGAAGGGAAAAAAAAGGGTCCCCGGGATGAATAATCCGCCTCGGAAACTCACCTCGCTCAGCGGGCGTTAAAGGCACAGCTCCCACGGGCGGCTGGGGAAAGCCTCAACTTCTGCGGGCGGCGCTGGCAGAGACTTTCCCCTCACTTGCCGCGCATGGTGCAACTCCTCTTCCCCCGGGGTCCCGGCCAGCCTGCGAGGAGACTGTAAATCCCCCCTCGCCGCCGCCGCCGCCGCACACGCCTCCTCCTCCCCCTCCGCGCGCACAGGCGGCACAAGGAAGTCCCGGAGAGTGGGAAGGGGAAAACGGAAAGTTTTGGGGCGGAATGGCGGGTCGGGAGGTGCCGCCGCTCCGCGCGGCTTTACAGCCGGCGGGCGGCCGAGCGGTTGGCTGGATGGGACGGTGCGGGCGCGCGGCGGCGGCGGGAGCGGCGCTGAGGGGAGCCGGCCGCGACCGGGGCCCGCCGCCGCCGCCGCCACCACCACCAACAAACACCGCCGCCGCCGCCGGGAGAGGGAGGGAGGGAGGGAGGCAGAGACACCGGGGGGCGAGCGGGGCCGGGGTGCGGGGCGAACTTGCCGCGCCCTCCCGAACCTGTGTCCCGCACGGGGCTGCCCCGCGCCGCCAACGCCCCTCCTGTGTGTGTGTGTATGGAGGGAGTGTTGCAGCGCGCAGGTGGCTGGCGCCGCTCGCTTCCACTCGTTACGGCCGGTGGCGTCGTGCGTTAACGTGTCCCGCAACCACCCCTAACCCCAAGAGAAACCACGCGCCCACCCCGCAGCGCGCGGGGGGGGCGCCTCCGCCCTCCTCCCTCCTCCCCCCGCCCTCCTTAACCTTGCGTGAGCCCAGCAGCAGAACCGCCTCGCGCGGCCGGGGACACGCGCTGCCCACCAACGCACGTACTGTACCCCCTGCCCCCCCCCCCCCCTCCGATGGTTGGTGCCATCGTTACTATCATCGTTATCATTATTATTGTTGTTATCGTCACTACCAACTTCCAGGCTGGGGGGGGAGGGGAGGGGGCGCATAGCCCGAGCCCTCGCTGGTGAAACAAGCGGAGCACATCGCTATTAGCTCCAGTGGCGTTCCGCCTCGCACACCGGGGCGGGCAGCCTGCGCTGACCCACGCTCCGCTCCACCGAAGCCCGACGCTGAGGCACACCGGGGCGGCCCTACGGGGGCCTCTGCCCTACCGCCGCTCTCCCCTCATCACCGGGGTGCAAGGGGGCGGCGGGCGCGGCCTCCACGGCCGTGAATCAGCAGAAACAGCCATTATTGCTTTATGGCCGGAAAGGCAGCACCAGTGGGGCAGAAACACTGCCGCTGTTCGGCCTCCATCCCGCCCGTGCTGCCCCACGACTGCCCCAGTCCCGCGTGTCCCCTCCCCACCCCCCAGCGGATGATGCAACGCGCCCCGGGTCCATGTGCTTCCCCTCCCCCTCCGCGGCCGGCGCCGTGCTCCCGTGTTTTTTCCGCCTGGCGGGTCACCCGGCGGCTGATTGATTCTCCTTTCGCCCTGCTCAGTCATTCGGGGTTGGAAAGTAAATAACAAGTTGACATCATTACCGCGCTCCGCAGTGCCCCGCCGCGACAACCCGTTACCGTGCCGCGACGAGTAGCTGCGCACGCCAAAACCACCGCCGCGGCGCGAACGGATCCCGTGCACCATCCCGGACCCGGCTCGGCCCATCTCGGCTCCCAAAGCCGGAGTGGGGTCCTGTCGGTCACAAGGGGCTACCGAGATTTTCTGTGACCCTCGCTCCCCTCGACCTCATGGCTAGCGTTATGGAAATGATAAGATTATCAACGTGTTCACGGGTGTCTGCCCCGGTGGGCTCATCCGAGGCCAGGCTGAACGGGACTTGGAGCAACCTGGTCTAGTGGAAGGTGTCCCTGCCCGTGGCAGGGGGAATGGAGCCAGATCCTTAAGGTCCCTTGCCACCCAGACCATTCTATGATTCTGGTGACAGCAAGCATCACTTGGCCCCAAAAGTGAGATTTATTATTGCTTTGTTTTATTTGTTTATTTCTTTCTTCCCAAAGACCTTTCCACTTTCTCCTTTTTCATCTTATTTTGTCATTAAGGGGAATTTCATGCTTATTATACATTTAGCCCAAAGCCTACGTATGTGCTGTCACCCAGACTTCTTATGGAAAAACATGATGTCATCCAAGGCAGCATAGCAAAGATCGTTGCTACCTACATTCATGTATGTGTTGAAATGAGAACTCTCAAAACACCAGGAAATGTTGTTATGGCTGATGTGATTCATTTTCAGATTTGGAGCCCAGCAATTGCAGTGTGAGGCCATCAGCACTTCAGCAAGCATCCATACAAGTATCTCCTGTTCGAAACAAGCTCCCATTGGACTGGCTTTTTTTTTTTTTTTTTTGGCAAAAGCAAAACCTACATTAGATTTTTATTACTCAGCAGTGTAAACGAACGACAAACCCCTCCAGATGTATGATGAGATGGCATTCAGTTTCTACTTCCTATGCTTTTTCATAGAATCACAGAATGGTTTGGGTTGGAAGTGACCTTAAAGATTATCCAGTTGCAATCCCCTGCCATGGGCAGGGACACCTCCTTCTAGACCAGGTTGCTCCAAGCCCCATCCAACCTGGCCTTGAACACTGCCAGGGATGGAGCAGCCACAGCTTCTATGGGCAACCTGTGCCCAGAGAGGTTATACAGAGGTTAGACATCCTTCCTGTCATCTTTGTGGCCCTCCTCTGGACTCACTCCAACAGCTCCTTGTCCTTCTCATGTTGGAAGCCCCAGAGCTGGACACAGTACTCCAGCTGTAGTCTCAGAACAGCAGAGCAGAGCGGGAGAATTACCTCCCTCAACCTGCTGGTCAGGTTCCTTTTGATGCAGCCTAGCTTTTGTTTGTTTAGTTGCTTTTACAGCATGGTGGGCTTACAAACGAGGCAACCTTGTCACAAAAGGGCCCTAGGTCAAGCCTTGCATAGCTTTGGAGGCTTGATTGCCCAGCAAGGAGGCTGGGCCCACTCCCACTTCTTCTGCATTCTGAAGGGAGCAGTGAAACTCTCACCCCTCTGTCAGGCCCAGTTCTCACTGCTCAGCCCGGCTATGCCAGCTAAGCACAGTCAGTGGTACGGCAGCAGCACAAGAGGGAGGTGAGGGCCACGAGGACATCCCAAGCAGCAGGTTCTGCTGAGGAGGAGGAAGCATTACAAGTCTTCCTTGTAATCAAGCTGCGTGTTTGGTTCTTCACCGCTGAGGAGCTGCCGGGATGCTCTGCCCATGTGCCTACCACAGCAGCCAAACCTCCAGCTCCGAAACCATCAGGACAGCTTGTCCCAGGCCAGAGCCCAGTCACATGCACTTCTCTGCTGAGCGAGCGGGGAGGCAGGGGTGGACAAGGACAGGCAGGGTGGTGGAGCACTGAAGGTACTGTGACAGCAGGGAGATCAAACTGTGCCCTCATACAGGCTCAGTGAAGTGACTTCTGCTCTTTATCAACTGGGCGCAACTGCTGCCTATTACCAGCACGGCAAGCAGGACAAGCAGAGGAGCACAAGTCCAAAGGAAGGGCTGTGGCTGCCTGCCTCTCCTCACTTTCCGAACCGGTTCCTGTCGCCAGTCCGAATCGCCTGTACTTAGCAGTATCTGAGCAGTGGCAGGCACGGGCTCAGCTACACCGGGAAGCCAGGCAGGCTTCAGCTAGCCTCCAGGGAGATGAGGTTAAATATTGATGCAATGCTTGCTGAGAACTTAAAATGAAGTCTATCAAGGAAGGCGCTTTTTTTTTCAAGCGATGCTTGGCTAAGGGGAACAACACAGAACCCATGAGAAAGACTTGTGGGTTTTTTCACTTAAAATTGGAAAAAAACTGCCAAAACAACTATAAAGTGGTAGTAGAGTAAAAGAAGAGTGAATCGCTGCTCTGGCCATTACAATAATTTTGGCCTTTGTGTAACAGCAGACCCCAAAGCAATCACGTATAAAAGTAATCACAGGTTTTTAAGAGCCTTGTTTTTTCAGTTTCATAACTTGTGACACAGCGACGGTGATCAGTGGCAGTGCTGCAGCCCTGCAGCTCCAAGTGAAGCAAGCCAGAGCTGTAGTTTCTTACCCTCATTAAAATGGAAACGCAAACCTGAAACAATCAAAGTCAAGGGCTAGCAGTGTTGGCCTACTGGGGAGATAATGAGATCATGAGACAAAATATTTTGCATTTTAAAAGATAAAAGCCATTGTTATTTTGTTATTTTTTCTAGTGCTTCATTGCTGCGTATTGTGTTGGTAACTATTTCTGTTTCCCCACACACACCATGTTTTTCTGTTCTCTGACTATGCACATGAAAGTAAGTTCTCTTGAATAAACAAACCATTCAAAAAGAAATAATTAGTTCTACTTTGACATAGCTGTAGCTAATAATTCTCCTCCCAAAAAGTCTGATGTTTGGATTAATTTTTTACTCCTGTTATGAACCTTAAAAAAACGTGGATCTGCCAATCTGCGAATTAAGTTTTTAAGAGAATTAATATACAAACTTTCGATATGATGGTGAAAACTGAACTGGTGGTGTAACTTGGATAGATGCCTCAAGACTATTTAGATACAGGTGAAGTATGCAATTCTTATGTTGCAATATGTAGAGATTCTATAAACTGAAACGTGACATGGTAGGCACTATTTCTGCAACACTTAGAAATGTTAAACATTAAGGCCTAGCTTTTCTATTATGAGTTGTCCTGCCAGACAATTCATGATAGGAAAGTAAAGACTTTTAGCATATTATTATTAGTAGTAGTAGTAATAGAAGTAGTATTATTAGTATTATTGTTACTGTTGTTATTATTATTATTAATTATAGTTGTTATTATTTAGCACATCTGTGGTGGCAAGTTTTGCTTTCTCTTCTGTGAGCATCCTTACAGTATTTGTTATTTTTCAGATAAATGTTCTCATAGAGTCACTCATGAGCAACTGCTCTGTAGCACAAAAAAACCCCAGCTTTTCTTTTAGCCACTTGTTAATACCAAGAGTTTCAATTTTAAAGGGAAATTCCGACTGACTAAAATATTTTCAGGAATTGAGACCATCACTGGTATTTTTTTCTCTTTGCGTATTACTTCACTAGTATCTTTGGACTAGTCTGAAAGCCTTTGCTTAATTCATATGCGCTTGTGCAAGCAGATCTCTTGAGTAAAACAAGACTATCAGAAATTAAAAAGCAAAGTGGGAGATCTTGTTTCAAAGTTTTTTGAAGGTAAAACTGTCAAAAATGTTTTGATTTTGCAAAGCAAGCATGGTCTAATCCTTTTTCTATCTTCTCTACCCTTTTTCTCTCCATGGTTTGCTTCATGTGGCTTGCAATATCTTCACTTTCTACTGGTATTTTTTCATCCACCTTTTTGAAATGTGAAGAACTCAGTTCCTTGGGCTCGAACAGGAGTTCAATTTATCTGATAGGAATCTAATTGTTTCTGATAATAATTTTGATGCTATTACACTGTTGCAGAGGTTGCAAACCAGGATGTACTATTCCTAGCTTCTTCCTTGTGCCATTATACAATAAATACACATCTGCTGCTGCTTAGGAACACTGTGTATTAGGTAAATGTTATGCCAAGTGTATTTTTGCTTCTTTATTGTAAGGTGATAAGACCATATTTGGCAATTCTTCTAAGGTGCAGTTGGAAAAATCTGTGTAAGTTAGAGCAACACTCCTATCTGGTATATGGAAGGTATTGTCTAGTATGTGGAACATGTGTAATTGTTATTACTTAAGGTAAAATAAATCAGAAACTTTGATGTATGTAATCTACACTTCTCTGATCTATTTAGTGGGCTGACACAAAGGGCTGAGCTAGCTATATTGGTCCCTTAGGATCCTCAGATGGAACTGAGATTTTTTTATGTTGCTCTAATTTACTCTTAGAGACAGTTTGGCCTCCTGCCAGTCTGGGATAGAAAGAAGAGGGAGGTGATCATCTCTTTCCTTGTCTTTCCTCGTCCATGCAGTGTTGCATAGCCCCAGCTGTGCAGAATTAATGCCTAGGACAGCTTGTGATTTCAAGCCTTTTTTTATTCTATGAAAGATTTCAGAAGAGAAAGTAGTTCTACCTAGAAGCTGTCTGTGGAGAGTGAAACACCTAAAGAATTGACAGGATCAGATTTCCTGCAGAAAAGCCAGACTTATGCAGAGGTTGTGCTATCACAGAATCACACAGAATCACAGAATATTAGGAATTGGAAGGGACCTCAAAAGATCATCTAGTCCAATCCCCCTGCTGGAGCAGGAATGCCTAGATAAGGTTACACAGGAATGTGTCCAGGCGGGTTTTGAATGTCTCCAGAGAAGGAGACTCCACAACCTCCCTGGGCAGCCTGTTCCAGTGTTCTGTCACCCTCACTGAGAAGAAGTTTCTTCTCAAGTTTAAGTGGAACCTCTTGTGTTCCAGTTTGAGCCCATTACCCCTTGTCCTATCATTGTTTGCCACTGAGAAGAGCCTGGCTCCATCCTCGTGACACTCCCCCTTTATATATTTATATACACTAATAAGGTCCCCCCGCAGTCTCCTCTTTTCCAAACTATAGAGACCCCGCTCCCTCAGCCTTTCCTCATAAGGGAGATGCTCCACTCCCTCAATCATCTTAGTTGCCCTGCGCTGGACTCTCTCCAGCAGGTCCCTGTCCTTCTTGAACTGAGGGGCCCAGAACTGGACACAATATTCCAGATGCGGTCTCACCAGGGCCGAGTAGAGGGGAAGGAGGACCTCTCTCGACCTACTGACCACCCCCCTTCTAATACACCCCAGGATGCCATTGACCTTCCTGGCCACAAGGGCACAGTGTTGGCTCATGGTCATCCTCCTATCAACCAGGACCCCCAGGTCCCTTTCCCCTTCACTGCTCTCTAATAGGTTATTCCCCAACCTGTACTGGAACCTGAGGTTGTTCCTACCCAGATGTAACACTATGGACCTGAGAGGTGTTAGCCATGTATCATCTCCCTTAGTTGCTCAAGTATTCTGGAGATATATGAGTCTTGAGGGTTGTGACAGTGCTGTGAGATGTCTCCCCTTGTCCTGTGAGGATAATCTTACCCTTTGAGGCCAGCAGCAGGGGCAGCCCTGCTAGCATACTTCTCAAAGTGCCTAAAGTGAGATGAGAATCAGCAGCCTACCCCTCGAGAAGCCTCATCTTCCCAAAGAGTTCTTGTTAATACAGATCACAGAAAGAGCCCAGTAGGGATTTTGTGTCCTGGTTGTGGCTGGGTCAGAGTTAATTTTCTTCGTAGTAGCTGGCAGTGCTCTGTTTTGGCTTTAGTCTGAGAACAGCGCTGATACCACACTGATATTTTAGTTGTTGCTAAGCAGCACTTACCCTGATCAGGGACTTTTCAGTCTCTCATGCTGTGCCAGTGGGGAGGGGCACAAGAAGCTGGGAGGAAGCAGAGACAGGACACCTGACCCAAACTAGCCAAAGGGGTATTCCATGCCACAGTACATTGTGCCCAGTATATAAGCTATGGGGGAGTCACCCAGAAGCCCAGATCACTGCTTGGGTCAGGCTGGGTATCAGTCAGCGGGTGGTGAGCAATTGTATTGTGCATCACAGTGTGTTTATTATTGTTTTTTCCCTTTTTTCTTTTTGGTTTTATTTTTTTCCTTATTTCCCTTATCATTATTATTATTATCATCAGCATTAGTATATTTTACTTTAGTTACTGGACTGTTCGTATCTCAACCTGTGGGGTTTGCATTCTTTTGATTCTCCTCCCCATCCCGCCTGGGATCGTGCGGGAGTGAGTGAGCAGCTGCATGGCTCTGGGTTACCAGCTGGGCTTAAACCACAACACTTTGTCAGGAAAGCATCAAGGAAAGCCAAGTCCCTCTCATGAGTAGTAGGCACACAGAAGAGCAAGCTAACAAGAGTTTCATGGAACAAGATATGTCCATGTCTAGATAATCAAGTAGGTTGGCACAGGTGGGTAAGATGAAACAGTGGTTCCCCAAACATCTACGTGGCACCGACACCAGCATCCAGGTGTCTAGCCCCAGGCTGGTCCCACAGACTGCCTGACAGTGGTCATCTGGAGTGCCTTGGACATGCTCCTGAAGTGGTTAGTTTCACCCAAAGGTAAAGCAGTTCTAATGCTCAGAAGCCTCTCTGCTCCGTGTACCAAAGCACAGGACAGGAGGAGAGTCAGGAGATCGGTTTCAGAAGTGCACTCCTGATTTAGATTGAGTGATGTAGGTACAATCTGCGATAGTTCCCTGTTTATATTGACATTACATTGTATGATATTTTACAGTTTAAAAGGTTCCCCTTAATTCAGTGGGATTACTCAGGATTTAAAGCATGATTCACTGTTGTAAAATGTGAGACATATGGATTGTTTCCCTTGCCAAATGCAAAAGTTTTGGTTCAAGAGTTCTAAAATGGCTTTTCTTTACACAATCTCTATGGCTACTGAAGCGCATACTGTATGCTATATCATTTCTAGATGCAAGCTGCCATTTTGGGGAGCAATGAATAGAGAGGGCTGAAGGATTCTAAAAATGATGATAATGCTGGCAGGAAACTAACCTGACTGTGAGCACCTCATGTGGTGCTATGGCCAGAAGAGCTGCTTTGATCACTGGGTACACAGAAAGGGACGTGTGAGGAAGGAGAAGAGAGGTTATACTCTCTCTCTGCTTGGTAATGCTGGTGTGACTACTACTAAAGTAGTCCCATTCAATTCTCTGCACTTCAAGAAGGATGATGATAAGTTAGAGGAACTATAGAGAAGAGTTCTGATAATGATGAAAGGATTGGAAAATGGCATACTTGTAAAGATAGTGATCTGTTTAATTTGTCAATGAAGTAACTCAACCCTCTGGAAGAATCAGTGTGTGGGGAAAGAGCTAGCAGAGGACTCTTCAATCTGTCACACAAACCTAGGGAGATCTACGGCTCAAACTTACAGACAAAGTAGCAGGTTTTTAAGGACAGAAAAATTAACCGTTGAAGGAGCTGGTGTGGATATTCTCTAACTGGAATCTTAAATCTAGCATGGCTACTGAGTCTCAAAAGGCAGAAAGAAGTCCTATGGCCCATGTTGTGACCATATATGCTTAGAGCAAGCTATCGCAGTGGTGCTTTGTGGCCTTAAAATCTTCAAACGCAGCCCTGTGAAAAGTGGCATTTTGGAGAAGCAGAGGTATGATTGCCTAACTATTTATCTATCAGTGTATTTAATACAAATTTCCAGTAAAAATCTTGTTGATATCCTGATGACAGATATTTTGACTTCCCAATTTGCACGCTCATTATTTCTACAGGTGTGTGCAAAGTGACTGTCCTATTTTTAGCAGTAATGGCTTTGTATAAAACAAACATTTTCCCATTTGGGGGGCTTGGGTTTTTTTCACATTCCACAAGTTTTCTTGAGGACCTTATCCAAGAAAGAGAAGAAACAAAGGACAGTGCAATATTCAAACCCTTCACTTTGTCAGCAAGACAAATTATTACAAGGGTAACAAGTCAGACCTGCTTTTCAGTCCTAATTTCCATGTTTATGAAGTTTACAGACTGTATTCGTAGGGTCCAGTGCTCTACATGGACATGAATAAAAATGCATGGGAGAAGGAAGGAGGAGGGAAAAGAAAATCTGCTTATTTTCTATGATTTAATTTAAAACACAGTGCTAGTAAATGTTTTAAAGACAGCATTATGGTATTCAAAATGCAGTTAAAGTTAATATTTAAAAATTCAAAATATACTTCCTAATTCCACAATTTACTCAGCTGTATTTAAAAACTGTGTATTTAAATTAAGACATTCAGGTACCAAATCTATTTTTAGTCTTGGTCTTGTTCCCCTTGAAATCAGCAGTGGTTTTGCCACTACTTCAGTGGGAGTATAATAAGGCCCTTCATTTTCAGTGCTTACAACTACTGGAAAAATAGTGGCTACAATAGGGATGAATGCATCTCTAATAAGTAATCTTTTTGTACTATTGCAGTTCCTAAATAACACAGAAAGTAATTTGAAAGACTGAGCAGCAATGGAGAAACAGTTTCAGTTAATCAGTACAAATCTCCATTACAACCAAAACGATTCCTGAATTCCTTACTGTCCTTATTCTCAAATCATGTATTCCTACTTCATCTGTCCATGCTAAGTGAAACCTTCTTTCCTTCCTTCTTTCCTGCCTTCCTGCCTGCCTCCTTCCAAGTCACATCATAAACCTCATTGCATTAGCCCCCCAGGTAGCCCATGTTTGCTGCAGCCCCACACACGGCAGATACTGTGGTTCCTCCTTTTCATTGAATCTTACAGTGCTGATTTTTTCTCACTAATTTCAGCACATCCTTTAATGTTGGTATTAGAAACACAAGCTAGCAAAAGTAATCGGAATGAGGTAGCTCCTGCATGGCACTTCACCGTTTCCCTTCAATATCTTCCCAATGTAACGATGTTTAACTATGCATTTTGAGACTTCCAACATCAGACTTGAGAGCATGGACTTCAAACTATAGCTTCCTCTGCACTGTGTCATGGGAAATTTGTGGCTGGCAATATTTTCACAAGCTGCAGTTGCTTATGATCCCTCTGTGAAGGCTGCTGGCTTTTTTTTTTTTTTTTCTTTTTTTTTGTAGATAAAGAGGAGAAATACTACGAGGACATCAGAACAGATTACCTTGGTTTGTGTTTTCTGTGCAAACTTCTTCTGTTCTTTTATTTTCAAGACTTTAAAGATTAAATTTAAATGCAATTAAAATTTTTGCATCATGAGGAATGCAAATCTGTGAGTCAATTTGAAATATTTTGAATTATTTATATAAAATTCCGCATTTTAAAATTATTTATTTACTTAAAATTATTTCTTTACTTAGAATAGAATTAGAATGCTCTTTTCTCTTCTTTTCTTTTCTTTTTCTTTTCTTTTGTCTTTCCTTTCCTTTCCTTTCCTTTCCTTTCCTTTCCTTTCCTTTCCTTTCCTTTCCTTTCCTTTCCTTTCTTGTGCTAACTAACTTGTCTAAGTTACAATTTTGTCAACCACAAAAGACTGGAGAAAATATCACTGAGATATGCAAGGTAAGCCCAGAATTTTCATAAATATACCAAAAGTGGAACTGAAAGTACCCTTGGGTATATAATAATTAAACTTACTATGTCTCTTTTTTTTTAAAAAAAAAAAAAAATAAAAAAATGGAATTGAAAATAGCCATCGTATAAATTTTCAAACATTAAATTATTTTAAAAGTAAGATTAGATGGAAAATCAACATTTTTATAAGCATTCTAGTGTAACACTAATTGCAATGTTTTCCATTTCCATATGTTAACAAATCTAGATCAAGCCCTCTGTGATAAGAGGCACTGTCTTTACATATTTGCCATGGCATATTTGTTCATTTATTCACTTGCTTCCCTATTAGAACTGAAGGAGCCTGATACTGAAATCACCCTGAGGCAGAAATACTTAAACCAATATGCAATACACAGAGGATTTTTTGCAACACTGGGATACTATGAGGTTAAAAAGATAACAACTAAAATGGTGTCTCTTTTCAGCATTAAGTGTTCACAGAATCAGCTTCAAGATTAGGGTGAGACCGTGCTATTGTCCTAGCTGATTGCTCTGCTGCTTTCCAGATAGAGAAAAGACTGTTTTGTTTGGGGTTTTTTTAAGTCTTACCGACTCTCAGTTCTACAAATCCCAGTCACTCCAGATGAACTTGGACTTAACTGGGAGTAAAAGCAGCTGCAAGATTTTCAGATATCACACGATTTCTGTAACAGTCTACAGTTGCACTCATTAATGTTTATATTTACTACTGTAAGAATAATGAGTAGCCCAGCCAGAAACATTTATCTGCAAGCTAGAGTCATGTCAGCATTTGCAACTGGAGTGTGGTCACTAAATAGAACATAATTACTTTTCACTCTGTCCTTTGCCCAATGCCAGGAGAAGCTAACCAGGTTGACTGCCATAAGGGTGAGCCTTCATGGAAGCTTTCCGATTGCTTGCAGAGGCACAGGTTGCCCATGTTTTTCATAGGGTGTATGTTAGCTTTGGTTGTTATTTTCTTTTACTAAGTCTACAAATTGCTGTAAACCAGCAAAACAATCATCTCATTTATCAGCCAAAAAATGCTGTGAAATTACTTATTTTACAGTATTATTTGAGGGCTCACATCCATGAATGCATATTTATGTATATATACTTGCATACATCACAAAATACACAATCCATGCTTCGTTTGAAAACCCACACTTTGAACCCATCAGCTAAGCCTTTGCCTCACAAAGAGTCCAGCTGAAGTCAATGGGACCAAAATGCCAACAGTCCTTTACTGCTTCCTATCGGTTCAAAGAGAAGGCTTTGTTATTCCAGTTGCTTCTGTTGTGTAGTGTTATACTAGGACCCTTACTAACATCCGTCCAATTATGGCCACATGCTCTTTACTTCTCAAGAGCTGTCACAGCTTGAAGCTTGGGATTAATCTGTGTTCAGTTCCTGATCTACCCAAACCCAGAAACAGAGCAACAATCATTTCTTTATGCTTTTCCTTCTTTTTGAGGGTAGCAGATAAATTTTAGCTTGAGATTTCTTTTTATCTCAAAAGATGCTGTAGTAATAGAATTGTAGAAAAGTAATTTCCCCTTTTTATTTCTAAAACTAAAAAAAAGGGGGAAAAAACCCACATCAACTGCTTACTTTACTTAAAAAGCCCAGCAGCTTACTAAAACAAACTTGAAATGTAGCTACACACTCCAATCTGTATATTGGCATTGTTGATCATACCATTTGTTGCTGAACCCAGAGAAGACCATGGAGGGGATGGTGTGCATGTGTGTGCAGAGATGTACACACACATTTATTTGCCTGAGAGAAAGGTGTGTTGCCACAAGGATCCTCTCATGGAGGATCAAATGGGAGGATGAACCCTCCAGCTTGGCGCTACAGTGAGTAAGGACAGCAGGGTAAGTTTCCTGAAGGCCTGGCTCACTGGTGTGGAAAGTTGTGCCACCACCCATGCCCCACTCTGTCGGTCAGGTTAAGGTCCCACGCAGGTACTAGTGAACAAGAATTGCAGCCTTGTTCATGCAACAGTAATACATGACTCCCAGATGAAACACTACCCTACTCATCCCTCAAAGGCATGCTGAAGCAAAGATAAACAAGGGGCTTGCCTATACTGGAATGGACGGGTTTAGTTTTATTATTAAATATAATTTTAAGTGAAACTTCCACTGTGTAGTGGCAGTTGCAGCAGTTTGTCTTTCCCTCAACAAGAGAGCAAAATAAACTGTGTTAGCTAAGGAACAATGATTTATGATGGCATAAAAATATATAAAAAATATCACATTCCTAATGAATGTAATTAAAGCGGTATATTTTTTCTAATGTGGATCAATCTGAAGTGACTGCTTAGAGGCAGCAAAGAGAAAAGGTACCCAAATGGTGTCCCAGGCCCTCTTCTCCAGCTACTGGAAAATTCCCCCTCCCTTTTTCTCTGCATCAGAAATGTTTCAAAATGCAGGGAGGGTGTCCAGAAGTAGCGCAGTGCAGCAGAGCTCGATTAAAGCCAATGGACTTATTTCCATTTACAACAGCCAAGGGGCTTGCCGCTGATTTCTTTCTGCAAAGCAGATTTCAGATATTTATTAGGAAGTGTTGGACTGGTTGCAGACTTGGATGTACTGCCTAGAGATGGTCCTAGAGTACAAAAGAATGACCAAGACAGAAAAGGACATCTTGTAGCTGATGCCTAATTTGCTTTTTCCCCCTCTAAACTAAATTTTGCAATTTTTTTTTTGCAGTGAATGTAAGCATCTCACTGGCATGATTGTATCATTCCCAAAATGGGTTGCTAATACTCCAGAAATGCTATCAAGAAAAATATAGGCAGATAGAATGCTTATAATTATCTCTAAAAATTAGTACCCCTTTAAAGAGAGGGTATTTACATGACCCATCAATAGATCAGCTAAGTGCTTTCAGTAGGCTTTACTTGTATCTGGCAGAACAATTTCCTTGCCAAATACACCAATGAGTAGGAGAGATTGCAGCTAACAAAGTAAATTGGAAAGAAATGGTTTAGGATTTTTTTTCCCTATACTTTGTGTAGAATTTGGAAAGGAAAAACGATCAATGATCTTCGATTCCAAGTTCGAAAGACCTCACCTTACTCAAAGCAGCTGCCTTTTAAACCACAAGCCTCTACAATTGTGAAAGAGCATGAGCTCAAAAAGAACACCGATGTAAAATCCAGGGGGTTCTATAGACATTCCCCTGGTTTCTGAAAGTTTAAGGGTGGAGTTCTGGCTTTATTAAAATTCATGGGAAAATTACTGCAGGCATAGCAATGCACTTTCAATCTTAACGGTGTTTTGGTTTTAGTTTGGTTGTTTGGTGGGGTTTTCTTTAATTAATGAAAGTTGACATCTTAGGGAATGGACAAGATTTCCTTCCACCAAAAACATCGATAGACAAAAGAAAAAAAAGCTTAGGAGATGAAAGTAAAACTAGAACTGCCTGAATGTACATCATTAGAAATGAGCACTTATTTTTCCTGTCATGGTGGCCAATGCCACTGTTAAAGTAAAATGTGACATGTGAGCAAACCTTGCCAATGAGGTATTTAAAAGTATTTTCATTTGTATATCCATTTTTTGTTTTGTTTGCATTTATGGTTTTGGATTCCTCCCCTTCCTCTCCCCCCCAGGTTAAGAACTGTAAGCTCAGTAGGACCAAAACCTTTGGTTTCCTTTGTGAGAAGGATGTACAGTTCCTGAATAATTTATATTGTATTTATAAGATCATTCATAAGTGCTGGTGCTTTTCACTCCCCCCAAATCTGAATGCTTTCCATATCAATAATGCATTCATCCTCCTGATCCTCAGTGAAATAAGGTGAGGGTTTTATCTTACAGAGAAAGTGGCAAATGCATAAAGCAGTAGGTTTTTTTACCATAGTTAAAACAATACGATCTTGGGCAGGACATTTTGATGGTGAATCATTAAGTTTAAAGCAGGGTATGTGTGGTGTGAATTTGTAAGCAGTTACTGTGGATGCAGATGGCATGAACGACCATTTGGGAACAAGTCAGAGAAGTATAGACTCAGCTCACTCGTGTGGATGAGCTCTTTTATACCTCAGCAAAGGTTATTTGGATTTTAGTGGCACTTCCTATCTACCTGCATATCTAACAGGCAAAGAAATTGAGCTGGTATGGGATGAATTGGGTATGATGGGGGTGATGGTCAATATGCTGGCAGGCAGAGCTGCTGCTCAGGGCACCTGGGCAGGCTGCAGCAATGTGAAATTCAAGGGAGGCAACAGCACAGCCCTGTCCCAGCGCTGGACTAAGCCACTGCAGCAGACAACAGGGCAGGAGAAAGTCGAGGGCAGACAGGAGCAGACCCACAGAGGTGCCCAGGGGTCTGGAGCCCACCACCTTCAAGGAGAGGACGGCGGCATGGCAGTAGCTTGGCCTGCAGAAGGGGACACCCTGTCACTCCTGCAAATACCCGTTGGGAGAGGAGGGAGGAAGCAGCATCCCAGCTTTGCATTTGGCCTCCATGATGGGCAGAGGCTGGGATAGATGATCCCCTTTCCACCCAAATTTGTGTGAGTCTGTAATTCCAAGCCCACAGGCTGACCATGCTGGAGCACAGGGAATGGGGCTGTTACAACAGGATATCCTCAGGAGCCTAATTTCTGAGACTCTTAAGTGATGGGAAAGTGTTTTACTTCACCCTAAGAGTCTGCTGAAAGGCAAAACCATCCTACACATGCCATAGGGGAAGGCAGGAGTTCAACAACTCTAACAACAATAAGAAAGAATGTTTGTTTAGAAATCTGAGCATGATTTTAAGGGCCTAATTTTAATCAGCCAGGTTTGAAAATGATGGTCAAATTATAAATAGAGCTGAGAGGCACGGCGTGCAAAAATACACTTGTATTTGCATTATAAATTTTATATAAATAGAGGGGGGAAAAAAGCCTGAAATGTTTCAGGCTCAAATTCCAGCTGCTCTGTCAATATGAAACCTGTTCTTTCCCTTGTTATTTTTCATTCCTGTGCCTGTGAAACCCGGGTTGAAACTTGCCACCCCTCTCCCACTGCCAACTCCCCCTTCTCAAACTTTTACAGCCCTGTAACTGCTCATGTGCTTTGCGTAAGAGGGATCAAGAGCAGGTTCAGTGTTTCTAACTGCAATCTGCCCCTTCCCATGCTCAAATAGAGTACGGGATCATTAACAGGTGGGTTTCTGAAGAGGTATTTGGGTCTAGCATGGCCACAGCTGTCTGCACAAATATGTTACTTGGTTAAACTTGTCAGTGTCCCTTTTCCAGCCTGCTCTTATCTGTGTGCAAACTGCAGCAGCTCAGAGCCCCTGGTAGTTTGGAGACAGCTACTGTGATTGGCAGTAAGACCCTGGTTTTGCTGTGCAGTTGCTGTTCTGAGCAACCCTTCGCATCAGCTAAATTTGTAGCCTGCTTGTTACTTAATCAGTCACCGAAGAAACAAGTGTGGAAAGTATTTCTTTTTTAATTCTGGATCGTTTTTTTCACTGAGTTTTATATGCTATCTGTTAAAGGAAATTTATCAGGTGTGATATGAGCTCTGCTGCCTACTTACCCTTTCCTACCCATCCTCCAGCTTGCCTTTTCCTTCTTATTTCTTTCTGCTACAGCTAATATAGTATTTTCTGCTCCTGTGGTCCTCCTAAGGTGCATTGGCATTTGCGGATTTACTCCCTCAAATTGTACCAGCATGTCCCCACTAAGAATAAAGTACCATGTCATATTGTTCCTGAAATCACTTGGAGTTCTTAGGTTATGCTGTAGGCATAAGAGTCAGTAGCACTGCCACAGGGGCTCTGGATGCCAGGAGCCTGCTGAGCACTGGGTGCCTTGCGGGGAAGCCCTCTGGGTGCCCTGATGTTGGGCACGCAGGAGGTTCAGCTGTGGTGAGCAGCTGGTACAGGACTTCTCACCTCTGGGTGAAAGGCTTGACTGCTGGCACCAGTGGATGTTATTGCTTTGACTTTGATAAGAGCCAGCCTGTGTCTGCATAGGCTGTGGTGAAAATGTAACTCAGCTCACAGAAAGGTTTTCTTCTGGGAGGTTGCAAAGCACTTGGCCTGGGTTGTAAATCTATTTGTCAGCCCTAAGTAAGGATATTCTGACTTGAAATTCCTGACTTGGGAAAGAGGGAAATGTGCTATACAGCGGGTCATAATAAAACACAGCATCTTTTCCCTGAGGTTTACATCCATTCAGCCACTCTTAAGGGTACAATTACAGGCTGGATCACTACTTGCTCTTCCTATCACTGTTGTCACCCTCTCTGGCTTTAATTTGCTCATGGTGGGGGCATCAGATCCAGTTTTCCTGCCTCTCAAACATATGGATTCAAGATGTGGGCTGGTCTTGCAGAAGGATATTGCATTTTTTACTTTCTCTGAATCAAAGCTATTGTGCTGGATTTAAAAAAAATGAAGGTTATAAAATGAGAGACTGTGTATGGGTGGCAAACCTGGGTGCTGGGTAAATGTGCAGAGCAAGAATATGCTTTTTAAATAGGCAACAGGGAATTAGAGGCAACTATTTCAGTTTACATTCAAGTATATTATGGGACTGTTTATAGGGCCCAAAAGAACTTCCCGAGCATTAACACATGCAGTATGAGACGCAGAGGTGGTAGAATCTATATAGAGGTGAATAGACATGTAAAACCAGAATAACTCGTTAGCATTTCCATTGTTGCTGCCTCGAGGCTATGGTAACTACTTCACCCACCTTGGAGAAATTCGTTCAGCATTTTTTTTCTGTGGGGCAGATTAAAGGAAAGCATTTTTTTAAGGTTGGGGAGCAATGTCAATGATAAATCAAGCTAATCTTATGCTATTCTTTCAGAATAATGAAGGACACATGTGAGAACTCTACAGAAAAAAGTACTGTTACTAATAATGGATTATGAAAGAAGGAGGGGAAAGTTGAGCTTATGTTCTTTTTCCTTCTCTTTAAGTATAAAAATCAGATGACATATATATCTCTGGATCTATACATACGTGTCATGGTAGCAATTCATCTCTTATCACCCTTTCCTTGGTGACTCCTCGGAGTCTCCCAACTTCTGGACAAAGAAGAAGAGGAGGAAATTATGACAGCAGAATAATCTATGCAAATAAATCCCGAGTAATTAGAGGGAAGGAGAGTTTTATTCACACTGTTTGGTTTTGACTTTTAACTCAATTACTGAAAAGCACTCAGGAGAAAATTTATCTCCCTGTCTTTCTTCAGGGTAGAAAAAGTTCAAAGCGAACATGTGAGGTCTCTGATGACTCCTTGAGCAAAGTTATGAGAGAATTAGCCTTCCTAGTAGCTTAAAGGTGAAAAACCAAGAAGAAAAGCCCTTCCTCTTACACATTTTATCGTGCATTTCACCTTCTTCATAAATTATTGAGGAACACGAGAAACATGCCAATTAACAGTTTATCTTTTAAAACATTCTTATCTATTTTTCCTTTCTTTTCTTTTCTTTTCTTTTCTTTTCTTTTCTTTTCTTTTCTTTTCTTTTCTTTTCTTTTCTTTTCTTTTCTTTTCTTTTCTTTTCTTTCCTTTCCTTTCCTTTCTTTTCTTTTCTTTTTTCTTTTCTTTTTTCTTTTCTTTTCTTTTCTTTTCTTTTCTTTTCTTTTCTTTTCTTTTCTTTTCTTTTCTTTTCTTACTTCTTTTCTTTTCTCTTCTTTTCTTTTCTCTTTCCTTTCTTTTCCTTTTTTTTTTTTTTTTTTTTTTTTAACAAGTAGAGAATTGGATGGGCATTCATCCATCCTTTTATTGCTTTTTTTCCCACGTTAGGGAGTGCTATACATTTCCACAAGCCATTACAAATGGTCCTATTTGCTGTGGGATTTGCTGTCAGCTGGGACACAGACTATAGTATGTCTTTACTACCAAAAAGATGTCTCTTTTAAAGGAGGGGAATCAGTATGCATTACTATCCTGCTTTAAAAGCCCAAAAGCATCAAATAGTTTTTACTACAGTGCAAGGCCAGCACTGAACTCTACCACAAGAAAGATTTTATCCAAGTATTTTTGGATAAAACCAAGAAAGATTTGCTTCTTATAGGGTTTTACTGTAGGGAAGGGGGAAGAAAAAAAATCTCTTTTAGTTGTAAAAACAACATAACCCTCTCTTGGGGGGAGTCATGGGGTCTAAGGTAGGTCAGAAATAGAGGAGAAAAGATCAGAAATAGAGGAGAAAAGATACGTCTTTTGACACATCCTGTACACCACTGCACCTTGGTTCTCCGATGATGTACCTATTGAAATAAGGCCAGCTTTTCAACAAGTGTGTGTTCTTATGAATCCCTTGTGGTTTATGGAGCTATGTACTTATAGTAGTGGAAACCTTGACCTTTTAAACTTTTGTCTTTGTCTATCTATAGCACTGCTTTTCCCTTTTTAGCTGTCTATGGAAACATAATAAAATGATTTTTTTTTACCAACATTTAATTGCTGCTTACATTGACATCCTCCAAGAAAGTTTGAATACTCTGGATTTATTCAACATTTAAGGTTTATTATTTTTATCATTAAACGTTAATAGCTACTTGAACCTAGTCTATAGCTGAAGGGACATGCCTGTGAAATTAAAATGGCAAACCCTGCTGCTGGAGGTGTTCCTTATGCCACAGAAAGGGCTCTGTTTCCAGTATATTTAAACCACATATTAGCTCTCCAAACCAAATGTGTTGATAAAAGGCATGCATTTTGTTTGAACGATGGCATCTATATTGGGGGTTGGAACTAGATGACCTTAAGGTTATTTCCAACCCTAACCATTCTATGATTCCATGATTCTATATGTAATCTATATATACGTATGTATGATCTATATGATTCAGGTTTTGCTAGCTGTACCGGTTGAAGTAAACTAACAAAAGGCTTTCATAGATCAGCTTCATGCTTCAGTCTTGCAGCAAAGCCTACATAAAACTTTTAAACTTGGATAAAAAAAGAAGACAAAGGAGATATTAGTGATAGCTGAGTTTGGTTGCTGTCATCTAAAAAGAAATTACACCTACTCTGGGTGGAACGGTGATTCAGATTGTTCACCTTCAAGTTGAAGAGCCTCTAAAAGGAAATTTGGTTCTGTTTCTAAGTGGATGTGTGTGGGAGACTGACATTAATGCCTTGCACTAAAGAAACTATTTTCTCGGTCCCTTTTCACATCTGACTAAACCCAATCAGCTCCGGTTTAACAAAGAACCACAGATGGCAGGACTGATTATAGCCCACACTGAGAGAGGACCTTGATTCGCAAGGTAAATGAAGGCTAAATTAATCTCAGATCGTATTTCACCTACCCACTGAAGCCCTTGCATTACCTTATACATGCTACATTTCTAAACTGTCAACCCAAAGCCTGGATTCTCCACCAGCCTCATTAGCCCCTGGAGCAGACTCTGCTGACTTTGAGATCCATATCCATGCCACCTCTACTGCATGTGCAGTGAGTGTAAAACTACCTTAAAAGAGCAAAAGAGCAGCACAGTTCTAAAGGTCTCAGCTACAGTGCTGAGCCATATTAACCACAATATGAAACATTCCTTTATTTAAGAGTATAGGTGTGTACTTTAAAAGATCACTTGACAGTAATCTTTGATATATGTTCTAGTAGCTTGGGTCACCAAATCTGGGCTCCAAGTCAGATGTAACAGCTAGCGTAAATCTCTAATTTCTCTGCTCTGGTATTGCCTTAAGATAACCCTATCTGCTCTGCCATATATTTTCCCAATTACTCTTTGAGGTTTGACTACATTTAAGGAGATAAAGTCCTCAGGAAAAGCTCTCGATGTTCAAGACTTTCAGCCCGATATTTTTATTAAGATCTTTGTCACGCCAAGAATATTAAGTATTTATAGCCATACTTGGCCAAGAAGAAGGCAGCACTCAGGGAATTCAGCTGGACTGTTTCTATACAGTTGGCAGACCTTCTGGCTATTTTAAGGACAGCATAACTCCCTGCACTTTACGTGATTCAGAAAAAAATATTACAAGTGGCCATTTGAAGTCTGTTATTCTGTTTCTCAAATCTGCCTGAAAACTCTTGGAAATCACAGTAATATACCTGAAAACAGCTAACAGGCATGTGTCTGCATGCCACCACGGGGTGCCCTGCAGAACCTCTCACAGGACTAGGGATAGCCACTGCTGCAGAGCGGGGTGTGCCATCTGCTACTACCAGCAGTCAAAATGCCTTTGACATCTTTGTCTGACTCTGCCCTGCTCAGGGTAGATACATCTTTATGTTTCCATGGCAGGCACTTTGTGTACATTGCCCATTTAAATCAGAAATAGAAATTTAACTTCAGGCTAACAAACATAGGGTAATTTTGGAGAAAAAGTTTGGAAACCTCTAATGTGACTGTTATAAAGGCTTTTAAAATATTTACTGAAGTTCTTTGGTTTGGCCTAAAATCACCGTAGAGTAAGTGTATCAAAAAGAAACCAGGGATGACCACAATTAAGGCTTATTTTGCATGAAAACCAAGTAATATAAAGCTAAGGATTTCCAGTGTGCCTTTTGTACCTGGCCTTTTGGAAGCACTTGCCTAGGAGTAGAGGAAGGGAAGAGAAAGAGGCCAGAGAAAATAGACGAAAGCAGAAGGCTGAACATGGCTAGCTTTCAAATCAGGATGGCCTAAGGTGCATGAAGAGACAGGAGTCAGGTTTGTAGCCAGGGTATGAATGACTTAAAAAAACAAGGCAAGGTGTAGAACATAACGGCTCTCGTAGAACATAACGGCTCCCTCCAAAAGCAAGCTGACAAAAAATTGCAGGGAAGATAAATGGGATGTGTCACAGGTAAAAACAATAATTATGAGGAGGCTGGGAGACTATTAGTTGGCAGAATTTTCTAGGACAGTTTTGATTTGCAGACATCCTTTCAGTGGCTGTTGGCATTTCTTGCTTTGGCTGCAGTTTGCTCATATGTGTAATGGAAACAGGAAAAGATACTCAATGAAGTTAAATGCAGTCTTTTGAAAAGTGTGAATATAAATATGTATAAACTCTGGGCTGCTTTTAAAGTGCAGTGGAAAGTGCATACGTTCAGGAAACGGTATAAATTGGCATACCTATATTTGATGGGAATACAGCCATTTACCTTAGGTGAGCATTTGGCTCTTTTTTGCTCACATTGTGCCAAGACTTTCACACTCTCAGGGTTTTATTAATACATTCCTTTTTCAATTTATTGAACCCCACCTGGCAGGGCTCAAGTACTTCTTTAAAGATGCTGAAAATCCTGAGTTGACACTCAAAACAATGTACCCTGAAAGCTTTCAGAATTGGCCAGAGCATGTTTTGCACTGTAGAACACCAGACCCTTTGTTTTCATCTTATATAAAGTTCATGTCTTGCATTTTGTTTGATAGTTCCACAGGTAATGACCTTGCTGCACTGAAGTGAAAAATAACTAATGAGAAATATTATGAAGAGGTGAGAGTACTAGAAAGCATATGTGGAACAAAAGGGCACATACCTAGGCTTTGGGGCTATGTAAGTCCCTTTGGACCAGGACTAGTTGACACCTAGCATGCTTAGGCCTAGCTCTGTAGCTGCAGTATTTGTCAGCTTTCACCACTCAAATAATGTAATACCTGTGTGCACATAGGAAATTTCCAGCCACATCTTAAACCATCTTGAACTCTACCAGAACAGAACAAGTAAGGAAGGAGGTATGGACAACCCTCTGAACTTATTAATTCTCAGGCTGGCCCCTGCAGACAGGGCACATACTGTGGCATGAAAGAATGAATATGGCAAACTCCTGGCCCACTGTTGAGCCAGGATACTGGCTCAACACAGGACACATCTCTTGGACCTGCCAAACATGGAATGGAGGAAGGAGCTGAATAATTCAGTATCAATCTCCATTAGTCTCCACCAATGCAGCATTTATAGGAAAGCTTATTTCCCAGAAGACAGGGGTTCATCTGAGATTGCAATACTAACTTACAATTACATCATGATTTAATTAAAAAGCTTGTTCTACATGGAATTAATATGAAAAGGATTGAAACCTAGGTCACTTATAGATACAAAATGGAATTATTAGGAACATATAAAAAAAGCCTGGCCTTTGTAGTGGGCTCTCTAGGGAGTGGCTCCACCTGATGAAAGATCATTCTAGGCATTGACATTGCATCTGTGCTTAACAATGAGTGCCGACGACAGAAATTGGCAGGGTAGTAAATAAGGAAAATAAGTTGCCTCTGCTGGGCAAGCTGAATGGCTTTAGTAGGTTGTCACAATGAGCACAATGTATTTCAATAGAACGAAATAGAAAATAATACACATGGAGCAAAATTGCAATTTCTTGTTTGAGGGTCGGAGAGTGTCTTGGCAAGCAGTCACATGTATTTAGTCCTGTGGTAATTGCCTCAAGGGGAACGCTCAGAAGAACTCCATGGACAAGAAGGCAAATGTCCCACAGGCATATCTGGATATCTTGGAGGAACAAAACAGGATAGAGAAATGGCTGTGCCCATACATGTAATGCTGAGTATAAAATGTCCTAGCAGGATAGTTGTATTTCAGGAGGAGATTGGAAATTTGAGAAAAGATGAAAATATAATAAAATGGAATAAAAACTACAAAGCAAATCTCATTATATGCAAGGAATTAACCTTACAAGTTTAGAAGAGAAGATTACTATGGATAGACATTTACACACTGAACAGCTATTTGGTGCTGTGAGCTTTCTGACCTTTCCATAAAGGCATAATAAAATCTAATCGTTGGGAAGTGGAGTTTGGGAAATGGAACCTCAGAATATGATGTAATTAAGATGATTAACTTCTGGTATCATTTTTCTACTGGATTCTTCATTCTGCCACCATGGTTTTGCTCCTTGAGAAATGGTGAGAAATTTAGGTCCAGCCACAATTTCAAATTTGACTTTAATTTATGGAAGAAATTCTGCATATTCTGATTAAACAAAGACAAAAAAGCCAAGAAAACTCGATAAGAATAACCTCTGTATTATTTAAACCACCTTGGTCTTTATCTACTTGTTGATTTTGTGTTAATGATCATGGCAAGCACTTAGTGCAAAGGATCACACAAATGCAGGAATCAAACCATTACTCTTTAAATCATTTTAAAACCTCTAAAAGTAAGCATAAATGAAGCCTACAATAATATTCTGTTACAAATCTATTACTCATCTAAACTAAAATATTCATTTAATGAACAGAAACATCTAATCACATTAATTGTGTGGATATATTTTGTCTTTCTTTGAGTTAGAGCATATTTCACACCTCAAATGAATCTATCAACTGTTTGCTTCAGAATGCCAGGTTTATCATGTCCACTGTTCAGGGTTTTTTTTTTTTACCAGCCTATAAAATCTGTTTCTGTTATGTTTTAAAGAAATAGAAAGATTTTCACGAAACACCAAATGCACTACTGAAAACAAAACTTTCCACATTGTTAGGAGACTTTGTTTCACGTTGTTGAAATAGATCTTGGTTTTAGATGGGTCAAAATTCCTAAAAAAACCCCAAACCCTCCCTAGAAATATATTAAGGATGGATTGATCTTTGTAATATAGCTTTTGTGGAAGTGTATGAGAATTTCTTTATAAGGTATGACCCAGCTACCATTTACCCTTTTACCAGAGGGATCATTACAAAAAGGTTGAGCTGATAGGATAGATACTAGTTAGTGTGTCGTTAATATGTATGTCACTATTTAACTTACTCATCTGCAGTCAGTTTATTTAGATAAAAGGTATGAAGCCAATGTGGTTTTTCATTTACTGCTGGGAGCTAAGCTGCTGGAGGAAGTAGATCTAGCAATAATAAGGTAGAGAGTGGCCATACTGGTGATGTCGAGAGGTGGGTTACCTCCGCATTTGTCACCCAGCTCCCCTGCTGTATCTTATCCTGATGGGAGAGATAAGATCCACATAGACATAAAATTACTGGTTTTGAAATTAACATCTCCACTGAGCATCTTCAGTGAGACTTGGACAAGTTGGTTGATTCTTCCTCTAGCAAAATATTAATTCAAATTATTTGGGCATTAACCTGACTTCTAAGATGGACGTTACTTGAGTCAGCACCGTCACCAACCACATCTGTTCCATAATAGTGCATAGGGACAAAAAAGATAAAAGCTAATTTTTCAAATAAAAGTACTGCTGTGTGATTGCTGTGTGCACTGTTATTGTGGTTTGATAGTCTGCATTTTTTTTAGTGATAAAGTATGAAATATGACATAGTAAAATACATAAAAATCTGTCTTGAAAGTTATAAATAATTAGATTAATTTAACTTGATGGGGAGGGATAAACTAAATACTTCTCTGTGTGTGAAATGTATGCACATGCATGTGTGCGTGCGCATGACGGCAGTGGACTTGTGTGTTAACATTTCTGATAGGGGAGCATTTATCTAACAAACCACAGTCAGACAAATCCTTGCTTTAAATAAGACTGTGACCATAAGATAAGGCATGTAAAAAGCTATCTTGCTATCTGGTACTATCAAGGCAGAAACATGAAATTCTTATGGTGAATTGCTTTGGCAAACACAGTGTCAGAGAGGTAGAGCCAGAAGAATTGAGCATAAAAATAAAAGACACGGTTTGTGTAGTGAGGTTAATTAACCACTGAAACTACTTAATAAAGTGTAGCTGAGTCTTCAGAACTTGACATTTCTAATCAGGATATACAGTGTTCTCAACAATATACCCTAGCTTAGCTAAGAATTATGAGTTTATGGTAAGAATTTATGGGGAGAGTTCTGATATTTCTATGAGATTATCTTCTGGATTTAAAAATGTGCAAAATAATTCTTTGGCATAATACTGACAAACGTACGGACAGTGGCTAGTGTCTGCAATCAGTGTATTCTCCCAGTCTAGCTTGATGGAACCTCATCTCATATCCTGGTTTGTGATGTCTTGCTGAGCTCACAGAAAGGAGCTGACCTCATTCCATGATGTCTAGAAGCAATATGACCAAAACTTCAGATGTTTCAGTTTACATCTTTTTTGAGAGGAACTGCCATATTACCTTTATCAAACATGGCCATCAGTAAAGAAGCATCTTGCTGGCCCTGACTGGGAAGGAGGACTTGATAGCCTCCGGAGGTCCCTTCCAACCAATGTTTTTGTGTATCTGGGAATTTGCTTGCTCAGTATTACCTAATATATATACATATATTCTCAGGCCAGTCACTAAATCTGAGTACAGTCGCTGAAGTGGGCTTTTTTTTGTTGCTTATAACCTCCATGAGTAAAAGTTAGTCTTACATATTTGGTACTTTACGTAACATTCCCAAGAAAGATAATTCAGACTTTGGTGACAAAATGTTGGCAGTTTCTTCCACACTTATGGAGAACTTACTCATACAGTCATGGAAAATTTCAGACATACCTGAAATGAATGTTGGATACAGGTTTTTATGAACTTGGGAAATAGAGATTTTTAAAAAAGTTATTAATGTGTCTAATTCTGGACATTAAAATTATAGAAAACTTTACGGTGAAGTGCCATATTTGACACTGTTTTAAAGTTTTTCTTATCAAATTTATTTTTAATGTTTTGTTGAAAACAAGAACTAACTTTTCCTACATATATATAGCTGTGAAAACATTTAAAACTAATTCTTACGGTCTCAATAGCTGGCACAGTGTAGTACTTTCAGCATCTGTATTTCCATTTTTGCTTTGTATGTCCTTATACTTACAGATTAGAACAACCGTGCAATGCGGTCGTTCTTTGATGGGAAGATCTTCCAAGATCAGGTTCATTGTATCATCATTTTTTAACGCCCCCCCACCTGTAGAATGGATTAAGTAGGAAACCAAAAGCAAAACAGGACACATTCTTGCATGAGCAAACACACAGGATATTAAGTCAAGTTCACACTATAATAAAGAAGGTGAATCATGTAAGAAAAGAGGACTTTTATGTAATTGTCAAAAAACATTTTCTTTTTTGAATATGTGCTTATTTAAACCTCTTAGTCTTTTAATATCCATGAGAGCACTAAAGGTGCCTGGGAAAATAAATCATGTGAGAATTTCAGTACTGGCTGCTGCAGAGCCCAGAGGAGGTTTGGACAATGCTTTGGAAAAGTGAAGTGTTGTGGAAAATATTACAGTGTAGTAAAAGAAGTAATAGTTTATTAAAAATAAGGGCTGCAAAAATGAAATGATGTGTGGTCTGGCAAATGTTTTCTTTCTAAAGTTATGTACCCTGCTCATCCAAAAATATGCTAGAAGGACGCAGAACTGGTTGAGGACCAAGAGCTGTAAATGGCTGCTGAGCACAACAGTTGGAGGGAGTTAATGCAGATCTGCCCTTACCACTTCTCTGATGCAGATAACAGCCTTTCTTTCTACAAGTAGAATAATATAGAAACCATTTTCAGAGAAATTATTTATATCTTTTAGGGTTTATTTTAGAAGCGGTTACCAGTATTTACTGCTCTGTGAAAAGTCTGAAAAGAAGTTGTTAAGTTACACGTCGTCACAACACCAATGATTTGTGTTATCACTTGTTTCAGGATAACAATCTCTGCCCCTAAGCATGAGTATATGCTGCTGTTGTCCACTGACATGTATCACTGAGGCTACGACTAGAGACCCTTTAAGCAAAACCGGAACCTGAGACACCATGAACACTCATCCCCTAAATTGCACATCTGAAGTACGAGCCCACAGGAAGATTATGTAAAACAAATCCATAGCTGTGGTCCTGCACACAGGCAAACAGCTGGTTTGCAGAGCTGAGAGCTGATAGCACCATGGCAGAAGAGCAGGAAACATTCTCGAGTCCTGCAGCTGTCAATGGATAGGCTAGTGTCATCTGAGTCCTTTGCAAGAGCTATTCTCACTTAAACTGTAGCTGCTATGAATGTGCCTCAGTGTGTTGAAACATTTTGTGTAAAGTAATTTTTAGTTTAAAACTGGAAGAATTTCCTCCTAAAATTCCATAAAGAAAAAAGGTCTGGTCCTTGTTTTGTTTTCAAGATGCTTGTCAGAAATAGTTTTACATGACTTCAGAAGTTTTTGTTTGCAGGTTCATGTAGATCTTCACAAAGATTACGGTGTGGCAAAGCAATAGGTGTGCTGGTGCAACGCAATTTTGAATCCTTCATTAAACAAATAGGAATATGTGATGAAATGAAAGGAATGATGCATTTCCAGAGCCTGAATTCCAGAGCTGGAGCATCTTTGGGGTATGTCACTCACACAGAAAGCAGTCTGTTCCTTATTTCTTGACCTCTCCAGCACAACCAGCTGTGGTAGAAGTTTTAGATGAGAATCTGATAAAAACCGAATGAGGGCAGAAGGGGATTCTGAAGTGGAAGAACTGCTCTTTAGAGCCTAGAGGGGTACCCTAAATAATTGACATAAATGGATGGTGTGTCTGAAGACAGCAGGTGCTGAGTGGGCTAGATATATATCATTCCCTAAATAAAACGCATGTCAAGAAATAAAATTAGACAGTCATCCTGAAAGTATATTCTTCTAGTGTTGGTATTAAAAAGCCAACTATATCTTTTCGGTCATCCAGAGTTAATAAAAAATTATTACATTCATGAGCAAAATAATAAAAAATATCTCAAACTTTTAGACAAGCATCAACTTCTTTATCTCTGCTTTGCAAAACCCCATTGTTTCAATGCTGCAGTTGTCAATGTAGCACCTCTGACTTTAGCTAAGTCACTTAGCCAGATTAAGTAACATTGTAGTTGAATTGCAAATCTTAAATCTTTTTCCAGAAGTGGAGACTTTGTAAGAGAAATACAAGAGGTTTTGGGGATGGCTGTTTTTGTCTGCTGCTGATACCAGCTTAGGCCTGGCATTGCAAAACAGTCTAAACTAGCACAGCAATCCTTCATGGGTTCTCCTCAGTAGGAAGACAAAGAAAGAATTCAGCAAGTCCGTTCTAGATTGATTTGCCCTCTGTATCACTGAATAACTGATGAAGATAGTGAACAAAATCATCTCCAGCTGAAGCTTCAACAGCAACGAAAAACTGGCAAAATATTTTTTAACTGATTTGATTAAGCAATGTTTCAATAACATCAGTGGGATTCCAGAGGATGCATTTGTCCTTGTTATGAACTGTGATGCTCTGGGGTCTGATAACAGGCAGTTCTGGCTGCAGGGGCTGGCTGCTGGCACTTTCTTGCTCAAGAGGGAATGGCAAAATCCAGCCAGCATCACAATGCTATACCCCTAGATACAGCTGAAAATGAATAAGGGTGGACACAGTCATGCCGTAACCCACACCGTGTACAAAATTATGAGCTCCACTTGACCCTGGTACAGTCATAGATGTCTATACAGGAATGGCATCACTCCAAACATTTTGGTGACAGTACCACTGCAAAGGCCTCATGCTCCCAACAACCTGGATGCACCCTGACATGTGTGATTACCACTCCAGTCTGCCCTGTCTTCTTCAGCATTGTGCAAGTTCATTTGTGTCGGAGTTTGGGACCATCTTACAACAGATCTAAGGCTTGAGCACACGAGATGATAGAAAAATTTCATTTGCCCTTTGGTTAAGAAACATTTAAAACTAAACCTAATAAAACCTTCAAGATGTTGCAATCGACAATTTTGTAGTCATCAATCATTATAGCTATGGACTTCAAGGCACAGTGAGAGGCATTTTTTCAACACCAAATTATCACAATTTAGGCAAGGAAAAACAGGGACGGTGCCATGTTCCCTAAACCATCAGTCACAGTGGTTTGGGTTATAGCCAGAAAACTCATTTAAGCATACTGTGAGAATCTGAACAGAGCTGCAGGCCTATTTTTAGGAAGAACTTTTTACTTTTTTAAGTAAAATTTAGGTTTCAGTGTGTTAGAAAGACACATTATTGTGTCAAACTGTTAGTGTTCTTCTTTTGTCTGTTTTTTAGATAGTTCCGATGCCGCATGTAGGGTATTATATCTAGCTGTTCTACCCCTCTATGATTCACTATTTCCTGCACTACTTTCTTGTTGCAAACCTACATGTTTTATGGATAGTAATTAGCTAGATTTCACATAATTTCTTTGTATTCATTTCAAGTCTTTCTTCCATTTTCTGTATGGTGAAACTGTAAGCATCTTTCATTTTATATCAATTTTAGATATAATAAAAACACGAAGTGATATGGCTCTTGTTATAAAATTAATGAAATGAGGTCCTCCTGTAGATAGCAATGAAGTGGAAGAAATTAACATAAAGCTCTCATGAAAAGACTTCTTTTGCTGTATAAAACATCTATTTTGCAACCCCTACACTTGTAATAGCACTTCAGAGTACAAGCCCAAAGAGTTTACTATTTCATTTCAGATGCAATTTAGAGCTTGCTTGCAAGAGGAAAAGGCTTTTGAAGGATGCAGTTAGGGGACAAGTTACTCACTGATGCCAGGGGGTCAGGTTGCACTCTGGAGTTCAGCAGTCTGACAGCTTGCTGCAGATAAGCTCTGTTGCAAAAAATGAGTTTTAGGTTGCCAATCTGCATTGCTCAGCCACAGCAGTACTAATGTAGTGCACCTGGGTGACATTTTGAGAGATAAAGAATAGTGGAGAAGAAATGAAGGGTAAGTTTTCCTGAGGTGGGGACAGATCTGATATGAAACAGAAATTTTTCCATCTTTTTAGGGAAGGTGTGGGATGGTGACATAGCAAGCACTGGCCTATCAAGCACCTCTGCTCTTTCAGTGGAAACACAGCTTGAAAATTACTTTAATAATGTCCAGTATCTACATCTTCAGTCCTTGTTGCCACAGTTTCCAAAAAGAGTGACTAGCTGATACTGGGAGTTGTTAGGAGTGAATGTCTAAGCTGTGAAAATAAGAAAAGATTAAAGGGCAAGCTAGGACTGTTTGCTCAGTCAGAATTTCTGCTGGTGACAAACAGGAGTTTTTGCCTATGCGAGGCCATCAGGATTTGGCCTAATTTATAAAAAGAATTAATGGATGAGATCAGAATCCACTCGCAGTTACACAGCAATAAATTCAGAGCAACTTTAATCACTGACATCATTGGAGCTACTCTGGATTTACACCAACTTCAGTGAGAGCTTATAATAGCCTATTGAGAATTTAAATTTCATGCCTGAATGTGCAAGAGTGAGAATTGGCTGAGCTGTGCAGAGCTCAGCAGAGACAGTTGTGTCCAAAGATAACACTGAAGAGGAGCTTTCTGCTGCTGTTCTTATTGAGCTTCTTGCACTATTAAATTCTGCTCTTGTTCCAAGTGTATCTGTAAAAATGAAAGACTTGGAACTACAAATGGACTATAAATTATTTACTGTTCCTGATCTTACTCTCAGGATAATATCCAAGGGCTCATAGTTATTAATTCTGCATATTCCATGGATGGGCTAGATGACCCACTAGGCTCTTCAAATGTCAATCTGTTCATTCCTAGAATCTATTGTAGCAAATATACACAGGATAGTCCTTAATATATCGTCGGAACACTTTGTACTGGTGTGTTAAATACCTCTTAATAACCAGGAGGCAAACTACCTTGCTTCCCATGCTTGCAGATAAACCCTCTGTAAGTTTATGAAAATCAAGCTCTCCAAAGAAGAAAAGCAATGAACAACTTATTTGGAATCACCTGTACTCTTCAGCTCAATGCCAGCTGAGGATGTGAGGAATTCAAAATCAAGTCCATTATGGCTGGATGTTCACATGCATGTGTGTCATACAAGATGGGAGCCAAGAAAGGATCATCTAGTGAGGTAGCCCTGTGAAAGAAGATAGCTCTATCTCTATAATGTGTCTGATTTCCATGCATCTATTTTTTCCTCCTGTTATCTCTAATATGTAGAGGCAGCTGTAAGCTGTAAGCTGAACAGAGAAGACTTCTTTTTTTTTAGACAATGCTATTCATGCTTTAGAAATTATTACCCTGAATTGAAAACCTGATTCATATGTTGGTTTTTCTTTTTGTTAGCTGATGACCATCAGAATATTACTGCAATCACATGCTGAATTTACATATGCATATAGGTGTGCATTTTTGATATGCAAGGCACCTAGTAAGATAATATGGTCAAAAGAAGTTAGTCACAGCACCCATTTAGATTTCTTTCTGAATTTCACTAAGCATGTATGTACCTTAGGCAACACTGTAAATCCTTTCCCTGACCCGTTCTTAACCATTAAGAGAAAGTGTATTTTCCCTAAGGAACTTGAAGTCTGACATTCCTGAAGAGGTAGAAAACAGTTGAGATTTCTTCCCACAAAGTCACTAAAATTAAGGATGGGCTGTTGTGGGGGGTGGGGTGGGGGAATTCAAAGAAGCATCTTCTTCTTTTCTTGTTCCAGTGTGGCTCAGCAGTTGACTTGGTTTCCCTAACCAGCCCTGCTTCAATTTCTACGATATGGTTAACATTTGCTTTTATTTTTAATAAATATTTTCTTTGAGAAAAATTACTCTTGGCTGCAGTTCCAGTCCTTTGCATTCTGAAGCAGCAATTAAGCAATTAAATTAAAGCCTGTAAATAGCAAATGTTTCCATTATAAAACCACTAGAAGCTCCACCTTTCTCAAAAGTAGTGCATAAAAATGCCTCAGAAATTCTTTGAAATCAGATCTCTGACACGTATCTAAGCTTCATCTTTAAGATAGTGCAAAAAACAGAGGTTATGCAAAATCTGTATATTTCTTCCAAACCAGAAAGAGCTCTGGTTTCCCAGCTACTCAGATTACCTTTGTAAAGTTTTGTTTAGTTTTGCTGTACTTGAGACAGTACTGATACTCAGGTGCTTCATTGCCATCGACTTTGGTTTAGATCACATGAGGAAGATACATGTTAATTTTCTTGTTTCATCCCATCTACTTTGTGGTCTTCGGCATCTCTTTCATTATACTCCAGATGTAAGCAGATTCTAGCTGCACAGCTTCTCTTCTTTTGGTTCTGCTTTTTTTAAAACAGCAGCATTTTTGGCTTTGGCATTAACATGAAGATAATTACCATGCGGTCTCCATTTGCTTGTAGGTTGAAAACCCCCACCCTAGATCAAAAACAATTTCAGTTGACTGAAACAGCATTTCCCAGCAAATGGAAATGATGCATATCTGGCAACTTTTCAGTGTAAAATGAGTCATCAAAACACACTGAGTGTAAGCATCTTCACCCTTCCTTCCCCCAGCTCTTAATCCACTAATGGCTAAGCATGGAACAAAGCTTCATCTTCAGTATGTATACAAAATACATGAGGGTACAAAGATAAACACTTGATTGTGAGGCAGTCATATAATGAAAAAGCACATAATTTGAATCAGATTGGGCTGGAATTAAAATTACAAGAAACTCTTTGCCAGACTCAAACTGTGGAGAGTACAATTCACTTTTTTCCTAAAGTTTTTTCATCTTCTCTCCCTCTCCCCCGATCCTCCTTTCAGTGTAGTTCTGCATTGTCACTTGTTTGTTTGGCTTCCGATTGCAAGAAAAAGAAATAAAATTAAAAAAAAAATGAAAAAAGAAAGATGAAAGGAAACAAACAAACAACAACAACAAAAAAAAGATTGCAGACGTCCACTACAATTCGTACTGCAAATGAAAAGTCAAATTTAAGAAAGAAAATGCTTCGATGTTTCTTGAAAAATCTCAATGATGAAATATAATCTACTCCAGGAACAGAAGTCAGAGGTGGTTCTGTAATTGCAAAGTGATATTTGGGTCAGTATATAGAATCAGTGTATGGAAAAGGGAAGGGAAGAGTGCAAAAAGCTTTGAAGCTCATAAAGAGAAATCAGGAACATACATGTGCCACTTAAAGAGCTGAAATTTATAAAAACAGAATTCTTGGCATGGGTGGCTTAGTCTGTGGGCAAGCACATGACTACTGTGTTAGACTCACATAGAGATTCATTAGTGAAAGCCAGCAGACCAGTGCCATCCCTGTGGATGACTCCCAGTTCCTAAGGAAGGACTGGGTGGGTGTCAGCTAGTGGTAAAAAAAGTGATCACGAGAGCAACACTCGACAAACAAGTCATAGTCATGGATGATGTTCCTAGATTCCAGCTTCGGAGGAGTTCATTATCAAGTCTGTGATGAACCAGTTCTGTAACTCTTCAGACTCCTGAAAGCTCTGATAGTAACTCAAGCAGAGAGGTGTGTGAAAGCTGAAGTGGTCATGGTCTGCTCCAAGTGAGGAAAGAGACCCAGTGGTCCTGGCTGATCCTATTTTTGTCAGCCACACTTACACCTTTTGTCTATTTGACATGCTTACTGACTTCAGTTTTTTAAAAAGGTCCCACTCTGTTTTTCATCAGAAGTCCTATTGCCTATTCAATGGTTACATAAACCTGCAGCACTCTGAAGGGAAGGCTCAGTTGTGGAGTCTTTGGCATGTGATGTTTTTTTTTTATATTTGCTTTTTTTACACTTGGTCAACATAGCCATAGAACTTACTAAAACTCATGTTGGCAAAAGCAGAAAATAGGCATTACTGTATGATGTGATCTCTCCTTTAGAGCACATTGGCAAGTGTAGGGTAACTATTCAATGAGATAAACAGACCTCAGTACACCACATATGCATGCATACGTACACATATAAACATACATACTTCACTATTTTCCAGCATCCATAACAACTGCGTGCACCTGAAAACTTGTGTTGGTGAACAAAGAGTGTAAGAAAAATGGGGCTACTGATTCCCCATCTCTGACTTACATCTTCTTTTGCAGACCGAGGTGCTCTTTCCTGGTACTGGCTCTGAGGGGAAGAGAAGCCGTGTAGCTGCATTAGCGTGGTGCCAACTTCAAGCTGATGCACTTGCACTCTGCCTCTCAGTGAGATCTTCAGACGGTGTTGTTGGCCCAGTGCCACTGAAGCCAAGAGAGCAGTGCCAGCAAGCAGAGCGTGGGATTCGGCCTTGCATTTTTAATGTGTGTAATTGGTTTAGACTATGAGATAGGAGCTGGTGATCATCTGAATCGAGAAGCTGAGCATCTTAAAAGAGCGCAGAAAGTGTATCTGTACAATTTTGTTTAAAAAGAGAGGATTTATTTATTTTTTTAATCCCCTCTTGTCTTCACCCTTTCCCAATTTGTAAACATCTTCTCCTTTAGCTGGCAAACATGAGTTTACAAGCACTTTGATTTTATTTTTTTTTTTTTAATTTAAATCTCCATGCTTTGTTTGTAAATTACATATATATTTTTAAAATGTGTATCTCCTTGCAAAGCATGACTTTGCCTCACAGTACACTGGCATTTCATGTTTTCTCTTGTTATGGCTCACACTCCATGTCAGAGCTATAAAAGCTGCTACTGTTAATTCACATTTGAGGAAGGAACAAAGAGACCTTTCTGCAGCCTGTGCACCTGGAATGTGAAGTGAGAATGGGGACTTCTACAGCCTGCTTCTGCCAAGTGGCAGTTCCTTGCTACATCACAAAACCAAGGAGAAAGTCTAGGAAAATGCTAAAGGTTTGGCTACATTATATTTTAAGGCATTGACCTTGTTTTATGTTGATTGCGTGTTTCATTTTTGGATTTAAAAGCCATACTGTTTTGAATTGCTTAGCCATCCATCCACACAAAGCAATGGAATTGTCAGCTCCTGTAGGATTTTGCAATGCTAAGCTACGCTAATTGTAAAGTTTCTGTAGAATTTGTGTTACCACAACACAAAATGCAGACTGTTCTTTTAACAGGCAAAAGAGGAAAAGCTGCCTTAATGGGTTTAGATGAAACAAAAAGATATTAAAAATGCATTTGTGTTTCTGCCAAAGCTAAATACAACAGTTACTTGTTTCCTCTAACAATACTTAACATTCATCTTTTTTCTAGGACTTTGTAATATTACACAGCTATCACTTAGACAGTACTCTGAGCAGATTAGGTAGAAGGAATATGTAGAGAACAGTTGCCCTTGCTTACCCCCAAGAAGTAGTGCAATAGCAAAATCTGAGGCTACAACATTTTCAAATGTGATTGAATTTATTCAAGTTTTATCTTCTGTTACACAAGTATCACACACTTGAGCTGACGGTTTTGCACTACGATATTGGAAATAGCATCTAGCTTATATTTCTGTTGAACTGGAACTGCAAAGAGCTTACATGCCAAAAAAAGGCCAGAAAAATTTGCTATGTGGTTTCAGAAAGCATGGTTGAGATCTGGCAGATACAACGATCTAAGAACTGTCCTGGAAGCTGTAGCAAAAGACTTACTTCAGTTCTGAGGAGATTAATGACTTTGATGACTACAGAAAAATTAGAAAATAAAGCCTTTGCATAAATTAAACTTCAGGATTGGCTACCCAACAGCTTTTTGGAATCAAAGTCAGAGAAACTTCTGAATCCCCAGCATTAACATTTCATGTTATGTTTAAAAAGTTGTGCCAGTGACTTTTATGTCTTCATGATCTAACTGCTGGTTTTCAATATTCTAAATCCCCTTTCAGGCAATAAAACTCTCCCAGTAATTCAAGTGGAAGTAAAAATTGCCTAAAACTGAATACATCTCATCATTATCTGCAGCTTTATTTCCTCCAAATCATCAGATAAATATCAACTTTCTCTGTTTACTTTCTGTACTTGAATGTCTGGAGTTGCTTAGATCTTCTACCAAGACTTGATTCTGACTGCTGTTGAAAGATGGGTTAAGGCTTTCCTCATTGTCTTCTACTTGACAGAAACACAGATGTGTAATTTTAACAGCCTTTTTTGCCCTTCTGGACACAAAAAGCCCACCTGCTCTTCTGGGACTCTCCTGTTTTTCAGAGGCTCTAATTTACACCTGGGTTGGAATAGTCCCTGAGGAATAATCAGGTATTTGGGAGTAGATCATGTACCATGTGCATGCTTCATCTCCAACAGGCTACTGAGTATGGGATAATGAGCTTTGCCTAAATGCTGTCCTCACTAGGATGGGAAATCTGTTAGAAGATCTGTCTGCCTTAAATTTTTGTATAGCAGGGACAATGTAAAAAGTGTGAAATTCTGTAGGCAACAGGTTAATATATTTTAAAGCAGTCTGAGCATGATTAGTACCATTGAGATTTAAAAAAAAATCACTTCTGTCTCTTTGAAAGTATCAGTCTTCACATTTAGCTGCTAAATTTTGTTACTTCAGTATGGTTTGGTCAAATCTGATCAGATGTGATGTGATGTTCAGATCCTCTCTGGATTCATATATGTTTATTTATCCTGTTTTCTTTGTCCCACTGCATGCACTTATAGTACAAACAAAAAAATCTCTCCAGTGAAGTCTTTAAATTGTTTTAAAACTCCCATACAGTTTTGACCATATACTGCCTGTTTCACCACTTAAAAATACTTCCTGCTGATTTAATTTTAGCAGCTTCTTTTCTGCCTTTTGTTCATTTCTTAATCATAGAGTGGTTTGGACTGGAAGATACCTTAAAGTTCATCTATTTCCAACCCGCTGCCATAGGCAGCAGCACCTTCCACCAGAGCAGGTTGCTCCAAGCCCCGTCCAACCTGGCCTTGAACACTGCCAGGGATGGGGCAGCCACAGCTTTTCTGAGCAACCTGTGCCAGGGCCTCACCATCCTCACAGTGGAGAATCTTGAGCTCGTCTCTAATCAGCCACCATGTTCTCCTTTGTCTTAAAAATAATACATCTCCATGAAGAGTCAGGCAGTCCTTTAAGTCAGTGTAGTAACTCATGTGGGAAACTACATAGTTTCACTATGATAGAGGTCCTCTGCCGCACAGCCCACCCGGCAGCACTCTGTTTGACACTAGGATGGTTACAAAATTTCTCTTTGCCAGTTTGGATTTCACCACGATTTGTTAAATATGTTTTCATGTAATTCCAGGTGCCTGTCTTCTCATTATCACCATCTGGATTTTCTATGCCCTTGACACTTTTGTTCTTTCCTTACATCTACCCTGCTACCTCTTTACATGCTTTTGTCTTTTCAACATCTCTATTTCATGCACTGGTCATGAAAAGATCTTGCCTCAAGCAAAAAGCTTAAGCCATGATCACAAGAAGCCTCAGTATGCTCATGGTCTTGCTGTTACAATTTTTACTTCACCATTCCTTCAGTGCAAATCCTATCAGTTATGCAATGTCTATATATATTTTGTATACTCTCTCTGGGAAGTGTCTACAGAGTACCCAGCATACCTTCAGGCACTGTAATTTAGAGATCAGTATAAATGAGAACAAGTAAAAAATAATACCATGCTGCCTTTTTTCCCTACTTGGAGATTATATCATCTTGCTTTTCTTGTCACCAGGAGCCCATTTATTTTTGTTAATCTTTCTACTATGCATAGCACAGGGTCTCCCACTGTAAGGCTACTTTGCTAATGCTGGTCACAGTAAAAAAGTGTCTCAGGGATGAGCATTTCATCCTCTGTTCTGCTTTTGTGATTTACAATACTAAGGCCTACAGAAATTCAGTGTACACATGCATGTTTTATATATACATATATGTGTGTGTATTTAAAGACAGATGTGTGTGAGCACACACACACACAAGAAGGAAAGGATGGAAGGTGCAAAATAAAAAGGTTGGAAGCCAGACCGGTGAGGCACCTGGCACAAAGAGACACAGCTATCTACTGTGTTTAAGTGCATAGCACCCGAGGCATATATCTAGCACAACAAAGCACCTGATGGGTAAAAGCAGAGAGGTATAACACAGAAAAAGCAGGTGAGACAACCTTCACCAGCTACTTTTCAGCGCTTCCTTAGCCAGTGTTGACATAAAAAGTCAGGCAATAAAAGCTGATTACAAAACAATAAACATAATTTACCCCTGTTAATCCAGTCTTTCCCCTACCAAAAGTCCATGCAGCTTTACCATGGAGACCTACTTCTTTGACTGACAGACATACTAAATCAAATGTTTTCATGCAAGTGACTACATTTACAAATGTGACACAACTTAACCATGAAAAGATAATGATTTATTCTGGTGTTGAAAAAAAATTTTGGAACCTGTTTTCAGAGAAAAAGGATTTATGTTTTGGATCTTTGTTTTAAAGCCAACAGAAACAAGTGTTTTTAATTTTAGGTCTAGTCAAAATGGTGGAAACCAGCATCAGACTGGACTATAGCTTTGTTATATTTAGTTAGTATTTGTATTAACTGTTTTCTTAGCAAATCATGCATTTTAATTTAAAAATGTTTTACTCTTTGGACTAGAAACATATTATGTAGAACTACAGAAAAACTCAATTCACCAACATGACAGCCAGCAAGCTAAAATAGACTGGCGCCAAATTAGAGTAAGAGACAAAAAGTAATAATTGCTTGACCTGTAGGTTAAAGAATAAAGAATAAGAGATCGGCTCCAGTTATATGCTGTAAAGCTTCAAAAGCTTCCAATTGAATCTGAAGACTCATAGGTTATTTTAAAAAATAAAATTTAGTTTATAAGACTTATTAGCTTGGAAATAGAGTGGTAATAAATAAAGACTTGTGGAGGTGAACTGGGATTGAGTATATTTCCCTTAATATATATCAGTCAAAGAAGCTTTTGCCACCTCTGTGATTATTAAGAACAATGAAAAACTTCCAAGGGAAGCAGAGGAAGCTGCAAGCTCTAAGAATTTAAAGCGGGAATGCATGTATGTCTGGATATACATTGGTTTTCTTGGCTCATCTGCTGAGAGAAAGGTCACCTCTAAGTCCTGCTGAAGGAGAGAGGGCAGGTTAATAGGCTGAAGATGTCCTAGCTCCACCTCCTCAGCCCCGTTAAACTTTGCTCAAAAATTCAGTTGATTTGCATACTACTCCTTTAATTGAAAAATATTTTACTCCCCAAGGTGAGCACATGCAGGCCAAAGTAGACATGCTTTCATTTTTATTACTGAATGTAAATTTACCTAATTTACAAATACCAGTGAGAGATGAGAATTTTTAGTTGGGATTTATTCCATGAATAACATGGACAACTTGTGGTGTTTCTCTCTCCCACATTGGCAACCTGAGAAGGATCATGACTAAAAGATACATTTGTGCAATAAATTAGCCTTTAAAAGTAGAAAGCTCAAACACTTGGGAAGGAAGAGGGAACAAAGGAAAGTGAACACTGAACATTTTTAAAATAAAGACCTGTTTCTCCCTCTGTGACCCTCCTTCTCACCCCTCTGTTAATGGATGTTTCCCACACAGATGCCAGATATAAACCTCTTCCTGTGTACAACTTCCTGGGCACCCTCCATGGGCTGACACTGCAGGTTTTGGGATTTCCAGGTGGCTGAGACACATACAGGCAGCAGTAGGTGGCCCTGGTAGGCAAGCAGGTGCGGGAGTGGTCAGTAAAGGCCCTCTGCACTGGTACCACCCCCAAGCCCCAGCCCCCATTTCAGAGACCATGTCTCAGCCCCACACATGAGCATCCCAAGGCATCCCATTGTTCAGCATCATGAAGGTGCACACCAAAAGCCATGTCCCATGCCAATCTGATCTATAGTTCGGCCATTAGTTTACGTGGTAGTAGGGTCATTTCCACATTGGCACTTTCAAGAGGAAAGACATTAATTCAAAGATATGATATTCTTAACTCTGAAATCTGGATGCATTTAACAGTCCCTGCATGTCATCCAACAGAAGAATTGGACTGAAGATAGGTAGCACCTTAAGTGGAAGAATGGCCTACTGAATTATACTCCTGTCATCTCTCTAGCAACAAATTTCAAAATGTAATTCAGATACTATTGTGGACTGCTCAGCATCAATCCTATTACCTAGGGCATGCAATCATGTGGCTACACTTAAATTAGGAAACACCAGTCTGGATCCAGCCTGCATACGGTTTCTCTAGACATTGCCGAACTTCCATGTCTTCTGTTCTGTACTATATTACTTGCATGTTTCCAGACTCTGAGGAGTGTCTGCAGGCTGTACTCGTGAAGGTGGTGTGCAAGCCAGCAAGACTCTCTTTTCTTGCAAGCAGATTTCTGTAAAAACAGAGTGGCTCTATAGCAGTTTTTCTAGCAATAGGAAACTCTCCAGACAATGGGTACAGTGGTTCTCAGCTGGGACACATAATTCATTTTTCCTAGGAAACCTTCAGGTTAGGAAAAATAGGTTACTGAGCTCATGCATCTGGAGCTTATTTATAGCTCAGCTGCAAGGTGTATAAATGAACAAAGCAAGAAGGGTGTCTTTTACGGTGGGAGAAGGAAATGGAAATATAGGTGCTAAAGTAGGTGACTAAGCTTTCATCTGGGTAAGAGGAGAGCTTAGTAGTGTTTTTGTTTGAATGATGGAGAAAAGGAGAAGTGAAGGTTGCTTTTTTTCTCACATTTTATTCCAGTGAATGGAAGAAAGAAGCTGTATCAAAACAAGGAAACATTCAGGATAACATTGAACTGCACAAGAAGAAAGCAAGTGCTATTTTCTATATCTGAGTTTAGAACTCACCCAGTGCCATTATAATTTTTTTTTGTTTTTTCTTTTTCTTTTTTTTTTTTTTTTTTTTTGATAAAAGATATATGCTTTATCTGGAGTCATGTAATATATTATTGAGTTTGGCTCTGTTGATGGTGTACTCTTAGGATGGAAAGATTGAGACAGTTTTCAAAGATATCATAGCCAGGTGAAGTGAAGCTGAATTTGCTTTCACTTGAACGCACAATTCAAGAGAGACTTGTGAAGGGCTGCACTGGAACATTGCAAAAAGAATGAAAGATAAATCTAATATAATTCTATTTCTGCTTAATATAGAAAATAATCTATAGGTTCACATTTTTAGTGTAATTTCAGTTTCCATCTGCGTGTTTCCACACCTCTTTTCTATCTAGTGTATGGAAATTTGTCTCACTCCTATGGTTTCATGTGCACAGGCAAAACCCCATTCGCTTGTTTTGGTCACTGCATTCTCCTGTATCAAATAACACACCAGGAAAAGAAAATCTGAGGAAGAAGATTTATATGGGAAGTGCATAGTCACAAATAACTTGAGATTGAAATGTTGACCTCAGACAACCAAGTTTAAATAAATGGTATTTATTGATGTGGTCTTATTACAGACCTGAATCATCCCTTAGGAAAATATTAGGACTGTGTTTATGCTTGGTGGCCACAGACATGCCCAGGTTCTGTGGCTCTAGAAATATAAGATACTTCTCTCTCTTCTCCTTAGCCCCTGCCCCTCTTCTTTCTTTTCAGTCCCCTGCCTCAGCCAATTACATGCACTTGCCCTTCGTTTTTCTCTTTTTGATTTCTTTTTCCTTTTCTCTTTTTGGCCTGGTTTGTGCATCCAGCTACCTATCCTTCTGTTAAATACCCAATTTAATTCTGTAAATACTTGTTATCTGCCAATTTCTGCTCCTGGTGCATCCTCAGACTTTTTTCTTCTTGCCTCACATCATCTTTGTTCTTAACTATCTGTTTCTCACCCTCTGCATTTAATCAATTACCACCCTCCTCCACTGAGTTCGTTGCCAGAAACACAAAGGTATGATAAGCACAAGAGACAACTCCTAGCTTCAACATTAAGCATCACAATAGTGGTAGTAGCTGTTGAAAGCTAAAAAACCCCATGAGTTGCTGGGAAGGTACTTATGCTACACTCCTCGGTAATATGCATATTCTACAGGGAAGGTCTGTGAATTCTCCCATAGCCAAGCTGGATCAAGATTTTTATTGGAATAATTAGAGATATCCCAGGCTCATCTCTATGACTCAATTTTAAGTCACTTCTCCACAGTATGGAAGTGCAACAGGTTTCAATGAAGCAGAGAGAAGAACATACCTAATATGGAGAAAATAAAGAGATTGCTTCATATTTCAGTCTTGGGAAAAGAGAAGTAATGATACATGAAACTTTATAAGAAAATTCAACTGAAATAAAGTGCAAGTAATGTTTTTGCAAAAATTTTAACAAGTGAAAATAAAATCTCAACACATGAAAAGATGACTTACTTCTATGAATGTTCTGCAATAAAAGGGATGCTGGTGCTGCACAGTGCAGTGCTATATAGGTAGTTCAGATAGCTCAGACTAGGTTTCAGTGGCAGAAGCATGACAGTCACAGAAGCACGTCTCTCTGCCTGATCTCACACTCTGTGCTTCTTGATGTCATGAGTCCTGAAGAACAAAGAACTTTTTCTCAACCATAAATTGTTTCTGTGTGAACATTATGCAGTATAGAAACAGGACACTGCGGGTGAGATTTATTTGACCAAATGAAGGTATTTATAACTGAGCTGCTGCATGGATTTCTTTTATGGTCAGTGAGAAAGATTATAATTTCTAGAGCGTGACTCACCTCAATCTACTGTAGATATCAACATTATAGTCTAGAGCTGCCTCTTTTTTCATTGACGTTAAAGAAAGCTTATGGTGACTAGCTCAGATGTAGACATCTAAAGTGAAAACAGATAGGCCCCACCTTCCATTTACAATACAGCAGTTCAAACTGGAATATGACTTTTACTCTCTGCAAACACACAGGAATCATGAAACCATGCTAAGGCACCACTGTGCAATAGAAGTCGGCTACAATCTTTGGGCATTCAAATGTTGTGGATACACTTTATAAGAGCCCCAAAATGCTGAAGCATGAAAAGAGTTACATCCTGAAATCGACGAGCACATCTGCAATGTCACTATCTCTCTTCCTTGTGTGAAATCAACAATATTTCTCAACAGAGAGAAAAAAAGCAAACTATCCTTTACATCATCCGATGACCTGACTTCAGAGGGACCAGCTTTCAAGAGCAGTTCACAAAGTGCATCAGAATTTTAGTGTTTGGTTCTGCACAGTGCTCAACTCTGAGCTGTGAGCTCTGTAGAAAACCAGTGGGAGGTGCTTGCTGTGACACGCATTGGTATGTATACTGCTTTGTCTTGCTGCATTTTATATGTGAAAGTACTGTGTAAAGACAAATAGCACTCTTACTCTGTTTTGTTTTGCTTTTCTCCTTAATGCAAGAGCATTCTTACTGGCTCTAGTAAAAAGGCTTTCTAGTGTGTTTTATGAAGAAGCAGGAAATTTGGTCTCCTCATGGATCAGAGTCAGCACTAATAATACAGTACAGGGAAAGGAAAAAAAAAAAAAAGAAAAGAGAAAAAGAAATGTTTAACACTCAGCACTAAAGGAGAGTGAAAACAGAACACACTTTGAAGAATTTCCTTGTTGCAGCATAGCCCCACATAGGAGAGGCTCCACAGACAGACTCAATACGTATTGAAGTTTCTCTGTTTAATCCTCAGGTCAGGTTTTGGCACTGTGCTGTGATTGACACCATATCAAAGAATAAAAGCCCAGACAAGGAAAGGGAAAAAAACAGATATCTTAGAAAAGCATGAGACTTAGTAGAAAAGCATGAGACTTAGTAAATCAAACTAAGAAGTGGAGTAACCTAGGTGCTTTAAGGAACAGTGCAAAGTTGTGTCTTAGACCGGAATAGCAATATCTAGAGAGAGTTCTTTTTCTGATAACCACATGCCATGGCCTAGCTGGGAGCTAAGAAATTATCATCTTAAAATCAATCCTAATTGCAGGGCCTGTGCAACGTGAGAAAACATTACTTTCCATAAAAAATAGAGAATAGAGCTAGAATGCTAAAAATCACAGTCAGTATAAACTATTGTTGCAAAAGTTTACCACAATAATAATTTAATTAATGTGATTATATCCCTGCAGATGCCTCTCTCCCAGCTGTGACTCTCTGAGAAGGATGTGAAAAAATGCAAAAATTCAAAATCTTCTCCATTTCTTGGTAACAGAGACTCCCTTTAGCATCATTTTGCACTGGGCGTAGTCTGATAACATGTGAACAAGGTGTAAGGAAAATTTGTAATAAATAAAGAGAGTTTCCCTACAAAAGCATAGATGTACAGCATAATTGGAGCCCAAGCCCATTGGGCAAGGTGAACACTGTTGATATTTTCCTGTAATGCAGACTGGCCCAAAGCTGTGTCATGTGAACCTGCTTTACATAGTAGAGCAGGGCAGCTCAGGAAAGTGTAAAGCACAGAAGACAGAATTTTATTCATTAAGCGAAAAGCTGAATCATGATACATGAATAACATCCCATATCCTAAATTGGAAATCAAATATCCAATATTAGCATTATCAAACAGAAGAGCAAACCTATTGTCTTCAGGGTATATGGAATTTTATTCCAAGCCCTAAGTAAATAATAATAATAAAACCTAAGCCTGCCTCATTTACAGCATTTAATATATCTTGTTCCACCAGTGCAAAGAATTCCAGCTTTAGCTAAAGGCCATTCTTTGTTAGTAATGATTTTTTTACCAGTGCACTGCTCCCTAAATGTAGTTAGTGCATTTGTAAACTATATTAAAAAGGCAATACAGGATAAAATATAAAGGTATGGAATCTGTTAATATGTAACTACTGTTTTGCAAGGAAACACTTTGAAGTAAGTACTATTAGGACTTTTCACTGCATGCATTAATTTAAATTAAAAATGAAAAGGAAGAGTGAGAGTTATATCTATTTGGTTTTGTTTCTTAAATGAGAATGAATTAGTTTCTATTTTACCCAGTATATTTCACAGTTAAACAAAATATTGTTTACGTTTTACTTAAGTTTTATGCTATATTTACTCTAACCGTATATTTATGACTTTGTCACTGAAATGGCTTTTTAAAATCAAAATATCATTACAGAATCCAGAAGCTACAATAAAGCTCCTAAACTCTGAAGTCACTACTGACATAAATAGATTTACTATGAACCTACATCGGTGTGGCACTGGGATTTGGCCCTATGTATAAATGTGTGGAGCTTTATTGTATAACATGAGCATTCAAAGAATTGATACAAAGAATCGATGGTTGTAAAATCTCAGATTCTAATTTCCAGACTGGAAAGATTGGGATGAATTATAACCGTATTAGGACACTAAAAGCCTTATTAATATGGTTCCAGGCAGTAGCAGGTTTTTTTCTCAGTCAAGTCACAGAGCAACTCTCACATTTTTATAACTCAATTGCAACTGGGCTGGGGATTTCCACACCATGAGTCTGTTTTCACCAACAGACTTTCTACATCTCTGTTGTGTCAGCCTTGAGGTGATGACTAGTGGTGAGGAAATTATTATCTTAAGGTGGGTAGGCTTGACGGATTTCCTTTTGGCAAAACAAAACCATATGGTGACGTGCTTTTGCTTAAGAGGAGGTACACCAGGTAGCAAGGGGAATGCCAGGAAATGGGGATGAAGAAACATCCCTGTACACCTGGCATACCTGTTCGCACTGTCCCAGTCGACTGCTGCAGCAACCTTGCTGGGGCCTACTTGCTCTTCAGGAGGACAAAGTGAGGCAGAATTATGTATTGTTCTGGTCCTTGGTGAAGAACAGCTGTGTAACTGCTGAGCGTGTCCCTCCTGGTCCGAAAAATGTCAAACTGAACCTTTTGACTCAGATAACTGCGAATTCCCAGCTAGAACTGTCTTATAAAACCGTGTGTTTTGAAGGACAAGGGCAGTCCCCATTTCCACATGATCTCACACATACTGATATGAGCAAAACATACCCATTGAACTAATTTGCCAATGCTACCACCAACAGAGAAAACATCTGGCAATGGCAAGAACTGGAATAATTTCTGTGAACTAGGAAAGCAATTTAATATATAGGTTATAACATTTTAAATCATAAAACACACTATACCGTACAAATTAATAAGCCAACTTTTTAAAGTTACAGACACAATGTTACACACCAGTCAGAAGTTTTCATCCACCATTAAAAAAGCTAGTACCTCACTTCAGATCCTAAATCTTCTTGGTTTTACCCAATGACCATGTAACCAAACTATAGAAACAATCTGTTTTGATACTACCCCTTCACATGATAGCTGCTTATGTCCATGTCTTCAAACTTACATAACCTTTTCTTTTTGACAGGAGTCAATGCAGAGTATATTTCTGAGTCTATTTTGGCTTCTACCGAAGGCTATAATATAGTCACTCCATGACGGGGTGATCATGGAAGACACATGTCTTATACATCTGCTTGAAAGCCTGAATGAACATGATCTACCAGGAAGCTGATCGTCAGCCATAATTCTACTGAAATAAAGAGATTGCAGTTGACACTTATGCTAGCAGATTATTTACTCTGAATTGCCTTCCCATTTTTGCCTAAAGTGATCATATGAAAACTTTCTTTAACATGGTTTTAAGGTAGGAACGAGCAAGAGAGAGAGGAATGGTGTTTGTATGGCTGGGATTTGTAATTTAGGCTCTAAACAGATTATGAAGTCCAGAGAAATACATACAGTACAGTCAGGGATGTATCAAAGAGGAGAGATTGTCAAAAGAGATGAGAGAGAAGGAGTCATTTAGCCACATCATCTGCTACAGCTGGATTACTGCGAAGCTGGCAAAAGAGGTGGTAAAAAAATCTATATATAATAGAATATGAATTTATGGTTCCTTACCTCACAGCTTAAAGTACAGCCCCACAGCTACTGCTTCAGGGGGTTGAAGAAAGAGAAATAGCTGTGGTACCTATGAAACATTGCCTGCCTTTTTGGAGCAGCCAGCTGGAATTGGCTAAAATGCAGAATGTCACATCAAATCTCATACAGATGAGAGGTTTGCTTGCTTTCCAGTAGAGATAACAATCGTGATGAGCCAGCAGAACTTAGTCTGCAGCAATATGAAAGGCTCAGCATATGAGCGTTTACTAACTCTGAATAACAGGATGAGCCAACCTGTAAGTGCACCACTCCTTTATAGGGCTATGAATTTCTTCATTCACATATTTTTTACTTTATAAAACAACACTAAGAGCATGGCCTCTTTCTGCTCATCTTTTGTGCACACAGTTCCTCGGCTGGGTCTTAACAACCACAGTTTCCACAGAATATGGTGTGCTGGCACTGGGACAGTTTAGTGTTTTTTTTTTCTCTACAGCCTTGGAGAGCCTGAAAATTCCCATCTTTTTTTTCTGAAACAGCTCACTGGAGTGCAAGCAAAATCCTCCACAGATGGGGGACAAGTCTGAGAAACAGCAGTATGAGAAGTAATATTTTATAAAGAAAATGATGAATGATTCCAAGAAAGGATTTAGGAGGCAGAAATCATCTCAGGCATACATGGAACAACACTGTGGTATGATGGAAAATGGACTGCATTACAGCTGGTGGTTTGATGAGGAAGTGAAAGCTGTGAAGCTCGTTTGTGACTAAGTTAAAAAAAAAGATGGAGTGTGCTGATAATGAGCCCTGAATATTCTTTCTTTTCTTTTCCCCCTATTTTGTCACCTTTGGTCTGCTTGGCATTCACCCAAACTAGGAGACTGACAGTTATTTCTCTTTAATAATCACTTGGAAACTCAAGAAGCACTCCCTTTTCAGCTCTGTCAACAGGGAATCATTAACACTGAAAAAAATAATATATGCTTAATTGTTTTTACTGAAATAAACACTCTGGGTACCCCCTGCTGTTTAATGAACATGCACTGGGTTAACTACAAGGGCTGCTACCACTGCCATCTTTGATTACTTGCTAGTGGCAGATAAAAGCTTAAAACACACGTATTTTTTTGACAGTAAATATGATTTCACTTTTTTGGCTTCTACGTCGACCCACCCTTTTCAAAGCAGGGCAGACTAGCAAAGGCTGTCAAAATAAGGCTAGCAAGAAAGTGGAGTAGCAGCTCTTTACAGAGTTTGATTATTCTTCTGTGAAGAGCCTGTAAACAAAACCTCTAGGCTTTTGTCTACTAAACAGTACTTAGAAATTCTTCCAGCCTAGCATTTTTAGTATGTGGGAACATGACTGTGGTAGGATTCAAGAGCACTCAACATTTTTGAAAGGAAGACTATTTATTTTTGTAACTAAATGTGGCCTCAGAAGCCAAATTGCAGGCAAAAGACCGCTTTTTATAAGAAAATAAATGCTCTGTATGCATGGATCCTCTGAGCTGCCTGAAAGGTGTCTTTCTTTAGCCTTGACTATACATACCAAAATAACAACAGAGCAAAAGTTATTTTTGAGTATCAAAAGGTTTTAATGCAAATTTTGAGTTTGGAAGGGAAATTTAATTGAAAACATATATTCAGGTCTTAATTTTCACTTCCATGCTTTGTGCTGTGCTAATAAACCACCTAGTCTGAGACCTGATGTCCCTTCAACTAACAAGCAGTTCTTTGAGATGGCTGGTTGGAACAAGGTATGTGCATTACGGGTCATGAAGACTCAAGTCTCTTCCCTTCCTGGAAAAATATTTGATCTAGGTTTGGGGGATGCTTCTCTTCACAAGATTAATCCACCACTTTCCGAACATGTCCAGGAACTGGGTGCAAATTTATGCATACCTCAGAGCATAAACCAATGGGATATTTCCATTGGAATTTCTCTCCCATATAGCTACGCCATGTCTATAAAAGGAAGTTAAACGTTCCTTGAACCATGCTTTGATACTGCAGCCATACCCAAATCTATTTCATTAAGCTATTTTAGCCTCCAAGGAGGATATCCACACCAATGCTGTCATGTGGAAATGATAGTCTGGTTTGTGCTAAATCCTGAACTAAACTAGGGAAAAGTTTGGGATGGCTATGGTGGATCCAGACCCATGAGTCAGAGAACACTCTGACCATTTAAGAGAATATTTGAGTGCCAGTGCCTGAGAACTTTCCCTCGCACAGTTAGTCATTATGGATATAACTGTATGTGTGAAGGTGATTTAGACAGCAGCTGAGCCTGCAGTTTTTAACTGCTGGCTTTGCCTACATATCACCCTTAGGTGTATAAAAGGGAAACCAGTAACAGTACTTCTTGAATTTAGCTCTATATGGCTGAGTATTGGATATCAATCCGACAAATTTTTTGGATAATTTTTTGCTTGAGGTTGTAAAAGTTATTGCCAGTGTGATTTACCTGGTTTTGCCTTCTACTGTCTGAGAGCTGCTGATCAATTTATCTCTAACATCAATGGTAATCTTTCAGTTATCTTTTTAATGCATTTTTGTCCTTATTTATTAGCCAACTGAGTGCTAGATATGCTATTACAGAAAGCAAGGCACAACAAAATCTTTAAAAAGTACTTACATTTGGATTCTCAGAAGGGATAAGATTTTATGATCTGGTTAGCTCTTCTTCACTTCAGGGGCTTGCTGAAAATTAGAGATTACTGCATCCTCCTAGAGTTAGTCATCAACCCTTAACACACATCACTAGTGTTACACCCACCTAGTAGAGACAATTTCAAGTGTCTCTCACAAAAATGTATTAGCCAAACAATTTTCACAGACTAAAAATGCTGGTGACAATGAGCCCCCCTCCACGCCTCAGCAGTCTCTCCCAACCTTTTCAATGCTGCCAAACCGCTTCTGGCTTTGCACAAGAGTAATTCTATAAACATTGTTATGGTCAAAGAAACTTGCATAATGCAGGAAGAACAAGATCAATACATGTGTGTTGCTTATGACCATGGCAACAACTAAATTTTAGATGCCTTGCCACCTACTACATATGACTTCAACTAGTGTGACAGGGCAGTGGATGACGCTACTCACATACACGTGCACACACACACACAAACCTATCCGTTCCCCATCACTGGAAAAGAGTGCTTCTAGGATGAAAAAAATTAACAATTCATACTTACATTAAGAAAACTCTTGGCAAGTAAAGATTAATAGCATAGATATCTTCCGGGGTAAATAAGTAAAAAGTAAATTGCATGGGTTTTGAAATATTCTGTAGTTGTAATGTTATTTTGAAAGCATCTTTTGAACATGCAGGGATAAAATCTCTTGGATTTTATTGAAAGGACTGGGATTTTCCTCTGAGATTTTCCACATAAATGTTGATGCAGCATGATTCTGTGTGATCTGAAGAAAAGCTCACGCTGTTGACTTCTGGTGGGTATGTTACTATTAGAGTTGCTTGGAAATAGCTTTTTGATGTAAAGTGGAATTTTATATTTTGGTGATCCTTTAAATTTGATTTTTCATTGGAAAATCAAATGGACTCAATTTTCTATTATTCCCCCAAGTTTTCCATTTTCAACTTTTTTTCAGAGCATTTTTCAAGAAAATTAAGACTATAATTATATAGTTAAACACTGAAGCAGGCCTTAAAGATCTCATATTTTTTTTTAAAACAACAATTAGAGAAGATTACTATTAAATTTTTGTGAAGGAATCAGGAGCTCACAGTTGGAGTAATAATATCAAAATGGAGGCTGAAGCTAAAATCCTCCCTTGGCAATAAGAATGTAACCTGCAGTAGATTTTGCCAGAGTCAGGAAAGCAGGTTTACAGTTTGCAGTGCTCCTTGAAGCAGTCTTCTGGACGGGAAGAACTACGAGATGAAAGAGACATTTTCAAGACTATATTGTAGCTAAGTGAGACAATTATTTCACCATTAATAAAACAAAAGTTTTTGCAAAAGCTGCATCATGTTATCTGAATATTCTGTTTTTATTCAACTCAGCACAAAAACATTTTCCTGGAACAAGTAGAGAACAGTTATATGAACCCTAAGCAGTTTCTTCCTTCCTTTCCATCTTCTAGTACGATGTGCATCTCAGGTACATTTCACTTAGTTCTCATGTTCAGAAGGACATGTTGCTCCTAGAGTGAATCCAGAGAAGGGCTATGAAGGTGATCAGAGGGCTGGAGCACCTCTCCTATGAAGACAGGCTGAGAGTCCTGGGCTTGTTCAGCCTGGAGAAGAGAAGGCTTAGGGGAAACCTTAGAGCAGCTTCCAGTACCTAAAAGGGGCCTACAAAAAATCTGAAGAGGGACTTTTTGAAAGGGCATGTAGTGACAGGACAAGGGGGAATGGCTTTAACCTTAAAGAGGGTAGATTTAGGTTAGATATTAGGCAGAAATTTTTTACTATGAGGGTGCTGAGGCACTGGCACAGGTTGCCCAGAGAAGCTGTGGCTGCCCCATCCATGAAAGTGTTCAAGGCCAGGTCGGATGGAGCTTTGAGCAACCTGGTCTAGTGGGAGGTGTTCCTGTCCATGGCAGGGGGTTGGAACTGAATGATCTTTAAGGTCCATTCTAACCCAAACCATTCTGTGATTTCTACGATTGTGGTAGAGAATGTGTTTATTTTGAAGATCCATTCTGTGGGCTTATCTTGAGAGATCTAAACTCTCATCTGAAATATCCTTAGTCTTATTATATAGTGAAAGAACATGCCATGGACCTGAATCCTATTCCTAGCTGAGCCTCCTTTGCATCATGCAGATGTTTTAACCAGGTGTCTTGAAAAGGATTCCTTACTCTCTTAATCTGTATCTGCTTTGTGTTATTTAGACATAGCACAGTTAAGAGTTACAAAGAGAGTTTAATATTTCCAGTTTCCAGCTGCAAGGCTTAGTATTTAGAGACACTTACTAACTGTAAGATCACACAACCTTTGTCTTAATTGAATAAACAGGGTGTTTGGAGTATCACACAGCAGGACCAGGCTAATTAAATATTGGTCAGGTCTCTCACTGGGGAGTTTATGCAACCACTGAACTATAAGCCATAGTGTTGCAGCTCAGAAATCATGTAATTAAGGTAGATATTTTGGGGAATGACCGCCCTTTCTTTCCTTAAGAAATGTTGCAATCAATCTGTGATATTTTGTTGAGATGAAGTAAAGACAATCTGACTGATCTGAGCTGTTTGAAGAAAACTGCTGCAAATAGAGATGTTTTGAAGAAGCAAGTGAACTTTTAACTTTCTAAGTCTTCAAATGACAGCCTTTTGAATAAGTATATTTAAAACTGTCATTCTGGGGGAAATTGCCCCAAATAGATGAGTGAATTTCATCGCTTTGATTGCATTTCTCTATGCTTGTGCTAGGAACCCTCAGTCCCACACAAGAGGGCTATCAAAGGTGAGACTGAGACTAGTGAGCACTTCTAGTGATATGTGGTTCTTCGTTACCTCACATATGTCCTCTGCAGCTTTTTACTGGCCTTCATGGCTTCAGATAAGATAACAACATACAGTAGAAGGACTAAGAATATCAGACTGAAGGCCTTGACAAGAAACCCTCCTATTTTGAGACATTTAGCTACAACTGATCTACAGAACTCAAAAAACCATGCCAACTGCTCAGGTATGTGAGCATCTTCCAGCTGCATCCCTTGTGCATACTGAGAGAGATCAGCATTCTACTCTGCTTCCCAGCTCTCCCCTTCTGTGTTTAAAATCATTTGTGCACGCTCCAGCAGGCTCTCCAGATGGCATGATCTGGGACTGCAGATACACAGAAGAAAGTACCAGTGGTGCAGTTTAGGTGTACCTGTATAGACTGACTTGGTCCTTGGGACCAAGCCACGGCTGACACTAGCAGTGGGATCCCATGGGCCTAAACTGGGGTGCAGACCCTCCTGACCCTGGAGTGGACAATATCTTGAAAGTAAATCTGAATCAAAAGATATAATGATGAACAAAGATGTAATCCCACCAATGTGAGGATGTCTATTCCCTCCTGTGCTGAATGCCATACACGAACAGTAGAAAAAAAAATTAACTTATCAGCTAGAGTAACTCCCCAAGAACTAGATATAAGATCTCAGAGAAACATCTGGATTTACAGGTCTTTCCTTTGCCTTTACATATGGTTCTCTCCAGGGATCTGTGATACCTTTATATTACATCAGGCAGGTGGGAAAAAGGACAAGAGGCCATCCATTTCACATTTAAGCTGTCAAAGCTTGATATGGCACTCAAGGGTAAGCCACAGAGGTGAAGCTCATAGCACTTGAATTCCTTGTAATATTCATTGATATTATCCTCATGTCGCAAATACGGTAAATTTCTGTTTGAATACACTGAAAGTTGCTGTTTTCTTCATTTCAGCAATAAAGAACAGAGATAGGATGCATATCTAAATACCTAGAATAGCTTCTCAGTTTTCACATTCAGATGCCTCCCAAAAGCATATTGCCATGAGACTTGAATGCACATTATTCTCCCTTCCCCCAATCAGACATCCATTGGAAAAAAACCTGAGTGTTTGGTTGGAGAGACAGCCGTGGAGTACTGTAATATATTCACTGGTCTGGATGCTTTACAGGGCAGGATTCTGGGTCATAGCATATGGCATGTATCTGCTCTAGAGTTTAGAAGCGTCCTAGAGATGCTTCAACTCAGTTCTCAAAGCGGCTTCATCATGATGATGCTCAAGTGATCTAGAATACGAATAAGAAGCCAAAAATTCACAGTATTTAAGAATGGCTAAGCGCCTGGGAGAGTCAACCAGGCAACACGGTAGGTGTCCAACAGACATACTGAAGTCCTGCCTCTCTCCAAGTTTAGGCATCTCTGTATACGTCTGAGTTAGGTGCCAGTGTAGCATTAGCATTCACAGCCTGTGCTTTGGTGTCTCAATGTCCCTTTGTGAAGGAATTTCTATTCCATTCTTCTATTTTAACACATGAAAGAAATGAAAGGTAGTAACAAGTGTAACGAGTAAATGTATAATGAATTCTGGCAGCTGAGCTTAAATCCTTTAAAAGTCTCACAAGTAATGAGTGGCAGAGGAATTCCTTGAATCTGCGTGAATGCAGAGAAGCGTCTTAACTAACCTGTGAACGCTTTACCTTTGCTCCCTGAGGATGGTGACCTAATGGATGGCCACAGGAGTACAGAACTGTACAGATTCCTGTAGTACAGGAATGGCTACCTTGTCCTTAGCTCCTTAGAGCTGCCATCGTTTCTGAAGGCTCCTAAACAGAAAAGGGGGAAAAAGCAATAAGATAATTTACCTATAGCAACTTCAGAACTGTCAGTGATTGATTTTATGGCTGTAAGAGAACATCTGGAAAAGAGAAGACATCTCTTGCAGTGACTGCTGACCAGACCAAAAGTGATGATAGTACCAAATTCATGTAACATATATTAAAGGTTTTTAACAAAGGTGGATCTTCAACTGCACTTGAAGTGACCATCAAATATTAAGTAAATGAAAACATTAAAATGAACTTTTGGTTTTATGCATTTTTAATAATGTCTAAAAGTTCAGAACTTTAGAGATTTGCCTTTGGCCTAGCTGAGATACTTCTATTTCCTGAAATACAAAACTGCTTAAGAAATAGTATCAGACTACGGATGGCTGATCCATAGCTCAGATGACTGATAGAGCAGTGTAGATACTATTTATTTTTTTGTTAGGTCTTACTCACATGCAGACAAATATAACTTTCTTAGTTAAACTCCAGGGTTGTGGACATTGTAAATCGTTCTGTTTCCTGAAAATGCGGTAATTATTATTACAGTTGTTGTCATTGTTGATCATGTTTTTTGCTCTCCTTAGTAATTTTTCAGTTCTTACTCAACCCAAACCTCAGGACTAGTCTAAATAGGAGACCACAAGACAAGCTATGATGTCAATCCAGTCTAAGTCTGCTTTATTTGACTCAGGGAGACAGACTTCATCTTAATTTTTGGATAACTATATGAGGGAATCTGAGCCAAAACGACAACTAAAACTCTTTCTTGTGAGATCTGCAGTACCCTGTAAACCCTAAGCACAGATTCATCTGGAAAAGTTACTTTGCCTGGTCATCTTTTGTGCATTTAGATCATCATAACAAACTGCTCTTTGCAAACCTAAGTCTGGCTAATGCATAGTCTGCTAGTTGAGGGAAGATTTTCCTCTGCGCATTTTACTTTTAGAACACATCTGTCTGCCCTTGAATTAGTTTGCTCTCTGAACTGTAGTCTCTCTTTCATCTGGAGAATACCTGAACTGTCCTTCAGTTTTAACAGTGTATCCTGGATCCAGCAGATTTCTTAATACACAGAACAAATGAAAATTTGTTTTCACCCATTTATTATAACTGGAGCATACCTCAACAATCCCTTGACATTTCCTGTTTTGCTGACTCAAAGTACTAACAGAAAGCAGCAAAAGAAGCACATTTTGAGCTATTCTGAGACTCCAGAGTTCCACCCCACTTGGAAAAAATGTGAACTTTGAATTTGTTATTCACTACTGCTGAAAACAGAATTACAGTATGAAAAATAACTGCATGTAGGGATATTAGATTTGTGTTCAGCTGGCTAGCGTGAAATTCACAGAAAATCCTTTTTTTTCATCTTCCCAGAATTTACAGAAACATTAGTTACTGCATTTTTAAATGCCATTCTAAGAGTGTACCCAACATATTTCCCAATTAGATTTTGAATATATTCCAAAATTCTGTTTTAACAGAACTGAAAAAGTCCAGTAACAATAAATATAGACAAACCCTTAAAAATATCTAAGTAGAATACATTGCTATGAAAGTTACAAAGGATGAGGAACAGGATTAAATGGGATAGGGAGCTCTAACTGATAGTAAAAAAGCCCAAAACAGTATGAAAAGAGACCAAAGGACAAATTTGCAGTAAAAAATAAGTATGCAAGCAGCTGCTATCAACACTGATAGAAATTAAATGGCAGCCTAAGTGGCAATTTCAAAGGCACTCAGCACTGGTTTAATTTACTTTCTGCTGCAGTAGATGGGACTTTTGCTGGTGAGGTCAGCTGAAACCACGCTTCTGAAAACACCATCCTGAAATCACTCCTGCCTATTCTGCACCTTGATCCTGGGAAATATCTGTACCATCTTTACAATAAAGACTTCAGGATGGAAAATGTTCCTTTGCTGTGTGACCCTGCAGCAGCAACCATGCTGGTACAAGAGTGGGGTTTTGTTTTAGAACTTGGCCTCACAGGTCATTCTCTCTCTGCCTCTCCAGCAGACACATTTAACTTTGTTTCAGCTAAATCCTGTGAGCAGAGCCTGTCAGGCTGAGGCTCTGGACCGGAAGAGAGTTGTTCATCTTTGACAGCACAAAATGTGTGCAGCTGAGCCGAAACTGTGAACTGAGTTTCATTTTCTCTTTGCTTTGCCCCTCCAAGCTAGTTTTGACCTGACCCCATCCCCTCAGGGTGCCAGGCAGTCTCTGCTTTCTCCTTGCTTTAGCCATGTGGTGGTCCAGCAGAGATGCAACTCCTGGGTAAAACCAGCTGCTTTCCAGATACACGAGACAGCTGGTGACCCAGTGTAAGGGAGGATAGGTGGCCTGTTGAAGGAGGCATGCTAGCAGAGATGTGGGCAGGTTTACGACCATGTAACTTTTCTTTTTTTTTTGGTGGGAATGAGCACTATTAGGACGTAGACTTTCCCACCAAACCTTACGGTCCTAAACCCAGTGCAACTAGACAGGTCACCTCATTCCATCCCCATGTATAATTACTAGTGTGTGCAGTTACCACTCAGCACACCCCTCAATGTGGGAAAACAATGCGGGGGGTGCCACAGATGAGGTGCGCTGAGTGAAATCCTTGATTATGCTACTGTACACTGTGCAAGGTCTTGACTGAAATGTGCATCAACTGCATGGCATGGCAGGGGAGTAACTTGGCCACTCTGAACAGTTGTGGCAATAGACATACTGTTCCCAGACTATGGGAGCTCTCTGAAGCTCAATGACATCCAGCCTTGCCCTCCACACAGCAGCCCTTGGTCCATTCATCTCTAGCAGATCTCCTTGTGAACTTCAGTTTTAATTTCCCTCTGAGCAGGATTATGCCACCACCATGAAAGCAGACGTGCAGCTCCCTACTCCAGAGCAAACAGACTGGAAAGGGTAAGGGCTCTTTTCCTCCCAAATGATGGGATGGAATTCTTATGCTTTTCATTCTCTACCCAAATTTAAGAATGGCAGAAAGCCAAAAAATAGCAATGTGTGCACAGCTATGCAAACTGCAGCAGAGGGTTGTAATATTTAATCTTCCCAGCAGCCCTTCACACAACCCTAGGAGACTTCATCCCAGCAGCTGGTAACAGCTCATTCTCAAATACTCACTGGCACAAAACCACAGTCTTTACATTTAAGCTCAGACTCACAGAAATGGTACTAATACAGAGCTTTCCATTTTTACTCAGTTTTAAAAGAAGAATCACAATTTTATTCTGGTTATGTGAATTATTTTTTTTTGTTTTTCACACCTCTGAAACTGCGGTTAACAGCATGATTTCACATTCAGTCCTCCTCTCTTATTGTTTCTTTTTTACCATCTATACCATGAATTAGTCCTTTTTCTGCTTTTCCTAAGAGAAGAAATAATTCTTAAGGAAAGGTTAAATTAGTATCAAAAAACTCCCTTCCTCTTTCTTACTCCCCAAATCTAACATTGAAGATTTGTTCTGGTTTAGTGCAAGAGGTCAGTACTGTGATGATGTCACTAGGCATGCTCATGATGTTGCGTAAAATTAGAGATACATTACTAATTCTAAGCTTCAGAAGAAACAGTTATAGAATAGTCACAGACTATCCACAGGGTGGATCCTGGAAAAACAATTAAAAATTTCAATTTCCCCTTAAGTGAAAACCAAAAAATGCCCCAATATAAGCCTGTGACTGATTCATATCTGGAAAAAAAGCAACTTTTGTCCACAGGAATGTCATGACTTTCATGCTGCAGCAGCTTCCTGGATGTAGGCTGTTGAAAATGTGGCCCACATGGTATAAAGGATTAAGGTAAAGAAATAACTGCACCAAGAAATAAACTGCACTGTTACAGAATACATGTGTATGCTTGAAGTCCAAATTTTTTAAGGTTAATGCATTAAAGATCAGAGCTGGGCACAAAAGCGAATCAATTGAGAGGTATCAAATATAATAAGTTACCAGTGCTGAAAGTAACAAATTGACTCTGACTTGCTCAAGTAGTCCACACCATATGCCTTTCTAATCTCATGTTTCAGTGAATTGCTTGAGTAAATAAATTAATTGCACCATCATGAGGAAACACACATGGAATTTGCTTTACCACAAGGCAGAGTGTAACTTGGTAGATGACCCAAATGGATGAGCCACAGAGCTGTGGGGAGCTGCTGCAGAGTTCTTGGAAAACCGCCGTATTTGCTGCAACAGTAATTAGACAAGAGCTGGCAAGAGCTGATGGTGCTGCAATTTTAAATGAAACTTGGTATTTGTTAAAATGCTTTGGGTAACGGTTGATACTCTTTGCTCAATCTTCTTCATTGTTCCAACAGCCCTGAAAGAAGAGTTGCAAGAACTCTGAAAAAGTTCCCATAGCAACAGCAGGGAGATGGGACTATTTTTTCTCCTAGCCCCGGGTGAATGGCAACACCACGCAATAGCGGTAGACTGGGCCTTCCTGTGCCGAGCAGATCTCTGTTTTGTAATTTCACACAGAAGAAGAATATTTTACTGCCCTCCCCCTCCCCCACAGAGATGACTGCCATTTCTGTTAAAATTGCTATTATATTATTTTCCTTCTAAAGAGGACAAAGGACCTCTTTTTATCCTCAGGAACAAGAATGACAAAACAACATCCTGCACACATGCACATCCTAGACTGCAAATAAGGCCAGCAATGAGGCTTGATGACCACCTTCTCATAGAAGCTCCCTCAAATCTGCACCTAAGCAGGTGGGGTCCACACACCCGAGAGCCCCAGTGTTTCTCCCTGCCACTGGAATATTCCCAAAGGGCTTTGTGTCTCTGCAGGGACTCTGGGGTATCCTACAGCCCCCTCATTGCTGCTGGTCAATATTGTGTGACTTGCCCAGAAGATTCCCAGTGCTTGGACTTTCTCTTTCATACAGAAACAATGAGCCAGGCTACCAGATTAGGTGAAATATCCTACTCAGACCTCCGTAGTTTATGATGAGTTTACCCAGTCCTTTGTGGTTGCCTTCAGGAATGCAATGGCTAATCGCAGAACCTGCAAAAGGTTCTGCAATTTGCAATTAGCAGAACTGAGTTAACAGTCCTGAGGTTAGCACACTTCTCTGGGTATCGTGGAAGTTTCATTTACAACAGACTTTTATGCGTGAATGTAAAAACACCTTCTAACACAAGTCTGTTGTAACAACAAAAAACCCAGATCCAGTAATTCATGCATCCATACTTCAACAAAGTGTTTCAGAATACTGGCCTCTATTATTTCAGGATGTCCCAGTACATATAAACAAACTACTCTTTTCTTAAGATGAAAATTTACTGAAAATATAATGTATGCATTACAATTTACATGATCTCTATGCACTGTGTCTACACTCAGGCATTAGAGGTGTCTTCAGTGTTTTAACATCATGAAATATTTTTTACTTAATTTTCACCATTATCCAAAAAGATCATTGATTTAATCCACTTTTTAATTAACTAAGCAGTTTCTGCTTACTTGATATATAAGTTTTTGCAGCTCTTCCCTCATCCAATACTTCTAATCAATTCCCTACATCAAAGGGACTTTTTTTTTTCTGGTTACCAGCATGCCAGAACTGTGCTCACAATCCCAGTATGAATTCTTACATGAAAAAATGCAGGAAATTGATGGTCCCAGTGTGTGCACATTACATTTGGTGTGCCAGACTGGCATGTATACACCTATTTTGACAATAGGCTAGAACTATGTCTACACAAAGTCTTGCCCACATAGGCTGTTTTTTTTCCATTATGCTAACTGGTACAACCGGTAGATCAGGCCCTGACCCAACAGCAAAGGAGAGGGCAAAGCAATAAGAGTCTGTACTCTGGGGGTTTCCCTTTCACCAGCACTCCCCCTGCTGTTCTGGCTGGCATCCCTGGCAGGAAAGGTCCACATCAAAGCCTGGTGGTGCCAGCTGGAACCAACCAACCATGCTGAGCAGCTTCCTCAGTCTTTCCTTCCTTTTCCTTTCCTTCAAGATGCATGGGGGTTTGTCTGAAATTTCTTACCAACAAAGAAAAAAGAATAAGGATTTAGATGAAAACCTGACTGTAAATAAATGATGACTTTCTGCCTTCAGAAAAAATTATTTGTTATTATTTTTAAATGCCCTTTATTTCATAATTCGAAAAAAAAAAAGAAAAAAAATCCAACCCAAGCATGAGAAATATTCAGTTGAATTAATTTTTTTTTTTTTTTTTTTTTTTTTTTTTTCCGGAAAGGATTTTAAGCCGTGAGGAAGAATTTACTCCAACAGACTCACTCCTCTACGAAGATGCTGGCTTGCCAGTTTACATAGATGAAATTTGAACAGTGTAGGACCACCAAAATGTACTTCTAGAGAAGTTTTGCAAAGAAAGGTCTTAGCACCTATGACTACCAGGAAGCTATTGATAATAAAACCCTCTTATATAGAGTTAGGGAAACGTTTGCTGTCATATACAATAGTAACTTTGTAAATGTAGACAGAGTGGTGCACTTTTCTTAGAAAGCAAGCCAGGTCCATATTTTTTCTCCTTGATTTTAAATATTGATGTTAGAGATTAGAAATGATTAAAAAATGAAGGAGTGGACATATTAGCTGACAAATTTCAGGGAAGCTCACCAGAGTTAAACCAGGCTTCAAAGCCCTCCTCCTTCTCTCCCCATATTTCTGTGTCCTCAAACAAGGGTGCTGAGAAGAGCTCAAGCACTGCCACTCCCTCCCCTCAAAATAATTGAGCGAGCCTTCAGCTCCCATAAAGTCAGCGTGCACAGTCCCGGGGGAGGTAGAAATTCCCATAAAAGGATCATTCCAAATCCCTGGGATAAGTTTATTTGGCATGCTATTCAAGCAAAAGGAGCCTTGCAATTGTTTTCCTTGACCTTTTAACCTGCTTTTCTTATCCCAGCAGAGGTCAAAGGACAAGAACCAGGCTCCCCACCCCCAGCCTCTCCCTGCCCCGGCCCCCAGCACACCGAGGCTCAAAAGGAAGAGTTTAACCCAGGCAGCCAGAAACAGATGTCTGCAACGCAAGGGCTGGGGGAGGGAGGGGAAAAGAAGTGTAGGAAAGGTGATTTGAAGCTGGTATTTATTTAATTGATCATTGAGCCTGGAAAGGAGAGGAAAATCGAAGAAAGTTTTCCTGTAGGCAAAGAAAGTGATGGGGATTTGGGCGCTTTGTGCATCGATGCTGATATAATAGCGTTTTTCCTCTGCTACTTTCAGTGGGTCAAATCTTAGCAATGCTTCGAGAAATTACCTCTGACTCCATGCTGCTCTCCAGGAGGCAGAAGACAGGAAAGGCCTGTGAGGGGATTTCATCATGTTTGCATATCCCTACAAAAGCCAGAAACCATCCGGCCCTCTTTACTTTGAAGCACCCTCAGTTTCAGCTGTCGGTGAAGATGCAAACCCCGGAGGTCGAGGAGGAAGGCTGGTATGAAAGGGGGTCAACCCCTGCAGGGGCAAGAGGCGGCTGTCCCAGCCCACCCCAGGGGCTTGTTGTGCCTCGCACTAGACCCCTCACATACCAGCCCCTCTGATGAGGCCGGACCCGCTGTGCTTGCCTAAGGTGCCCAGCACGCACCGTCCTAGGCGCTGGTGGACAAAACGGGAGGACTAGACGGCAGCCGATGTGGCTGGAGGTGTTCCCAAACACTGAGGGAACCCACTGAGGGTGCAGGACTAGCAGCCGTGTGGGGGATGGTTCTTCCACAAGCAGCGCCCGTGCCTCCTTAGGCTGGCCCGAGCAGTGTGAGGGGCAGCCCGGGGGGGGGGGGGGGCACACTCCCTCAGGCCTGTGCTCCATTCTGCCCCTCGGGTCAGCACGCACAAGCCGCGGACCCCGGTTCACCGGCCGCGCTGCCGACACCGCCGCAGGCCCGGTCGTGGCGGGGAGTGCGCTTCTCTTCGAGGGTTGTCGGTCCCGGCCTGCGCGGCGGGCGCCGGCGCTGACCTCGCCACAAAGAGCAAGTTCTGCTCAGCCGCCCCTCCCCCACCCCGACAGGCAGGGGGGAAGGACGCGCGCAGGGCCGCGGGGTGGGGGAGGGGCTGCCTCGACCTTCCTCGTCCAGAGGCGAAAGAGCGTGTTTTGTGGGTTTGGTTTTTTCGCAACCAGACTGTTTAAATTTACAGTTTCCTCTTGAGGCCGGTGTTAAAATACGTTGTCGGGAAGCTGGGTCCGGGCCGCCCGGTGGCGGAGGAAAGACACCGCCACCTGAGAGAACAGCAGCCCCTTGGGGCTGAGGCGCCCGGGAGGGGGCGGCCGACATTTTCCCCTCCCGCCACGGGGCTTCCTTGCAGCCTCAGCATCTCTCCTCGCTGCGAGGAGCAGGGCTGCTATGGCCGTAGGAGAGGTTTACCAAAATAATGGAGAAAATGGGAGAAAGGGTGGTCGGTAATGGGGTACTGCAAGGCCAGGCTCAGCGGGCGCCCTGGAGCTCCCTCGTTGACAAAGCCCTTTTTCTCTCTGTGCCGGGCTTGCTTGTTGCCCATCAAGGCGTCGTTCAGGTTGTCCTGTGGAACGTTCAGAGCACTCACACGGAGGGGTAGTTGGTGTAGCAGTGCATAGAATCACAGAATGGTTTGGATTGGAAAGGACCTTATGATCATCTAGTTCCAACCCCCTGCCATGGGCAGAGACGCCTCGCACTAAGCAGATTGCTCAAGGCAGTGTCCAACCTAGACTTGGATACTGAAAAGGTGGGGCATCACTGTAAGTCTCCTTACTTCGGGTCAAAAGCAAACCAAAATACAAGATAAGTGTGTTTCTGTACCTAGCAGCTTTTTCTGCTAGACGGTAACTTGCTGCTTGCACTGCGGGTGCTGCAAAAAGGCCCAAAGTATGTGTTTAGATGAGAAAACTATGCATTCAGTAGGTCACATTTACGTTCACAAAATGCTGCTTATCATTAAGAGTATTTCCTTGAACTTTGAGAAGTATGAGAAAGTGAGGAAAAGGGAAGATGCTTTAGAAACCTTAACGCATGGAAGGCAACCTATGAATGCCCCTTCCATCTGGATGGTGACAGCACATAGATGCTGCAGTTGTGCACTGACAACAGGGAAAATACCTCACAGACAGCTTTACCTGAATTATGTTGGGATTTTAGGCAGCAGGGACTTAAAAGCATTTGGACTCGGTGAGGTCCTCTCCTTCCCTCACCAGGTCATGGCAGGGACTCTGAGGTGACTCCTCTGACACGTAGCGATCTCACCTTTCTTACACTGGTTGCCCTGTGCAGTACCAAAATCTGTGAACCCCACTCTAGCTTGTCTGCACCCTGTTCTCCTGTGTCAGCCCAGAAGGGTTCTGGCAGAAGAAACAGTGTGCAGAGCTGCCTGTCATCACTGGACCTCCTGGGAACGACAGAGTTGCAGTGTCCTCTGAAACCTCAGCCAAAACAGTAAAAAGGATATAATTTCTTTGTGATACCAATGCATCACCTCCTGTCTTTCCTGACTGTTTTTTGTAAATGTTCACTACACTGAGAAAAAAGCAAAAAGCTGAAGTCTGTCAAATGCTGTCTAGAGTGAGTAGATTAACAGAGGTCTCTCCAGAGACCCTGGGACAGATTATTCAGTGATGTCGATGGTATGGAGCTGCTCTACAAGAGTGCACTGTGAAGCTCATTCCAAGGGTAAAAGTCAGACTGATGTGAGTGATGTGGTATTTCATGGGGATGTAAAATTAGGATACACACAGAAGGCCAATTTCTCTGCTGACCTAATCTAACGCCATTCCAGTAATCTCAGAAAATTGCATTGATTAATACAGGAAGTGACTCTGATCCTGGAACGATGAGAGCAGTATTTCAGGAAAAGCAAGTAAAGGGTACTTTCAAGTTTAAGTTTGGTGTAAACTGATAATTACTTAAAATAGTGATCATGTCTGTAATTAACATAGGGTTAGTTCAACCCATGAGAAGTTATCAGTGTGATTTAAAAGCTTTTGGAATGAACTTCAAGTGTTAGAGTGGCACTGGTGGAAAACCATTAACATCTACCCCTTTTCTTACTAATTCAAACTTGCTATGCAGCTTAAACCCCAACTTGCATCGCAGCTGAATTTGGCAAGTTAGCTTTTGTTGAGCTGTTTTTTAACACATTTCAAGAGTCCTAAATATAATTCTAGTGTATCAATTCTTTTAAAGAAGAAAATAAGGAAAAGCAAAGCTTTTTTGTGTGCTTGGGAAAACTGAAATGGCTATCAATCATGAGTCTAGCATTCATATTATACATTCTGATAAACCATCTTTTGTGGAAATAATTATTAAAGCTTATTTTTATTTTTATAGACTGTTTGATTTCTTTTGCTGCTGGAGTTATGTTGCCCAGTCTGTTGTCTGAAAGAAACTCATGACAAAATGGGCAAACTGACAGGAAAATAAGACCTAATGATGGATAAAATCCAAATGGAAAGCCTGCTGCAATTTGACAAGGATCCACCAGAATTACTGGACACATTACAAACACCACTAGTGCTTGCAATGTCAACCAAAGTAATAATTTTTTTTTTTTTTTAAAGGGCTATTGAAAATTCGTTGTATTGAAAATTCATGCTAACAAAATACAATTATTCCATCCTGCATTGTTTGGCATTTTATTGTTCAGTTTGTCTCATGGATGAATATGCAGTCTTGTTTATCTAAGCTAGAATATCAGTAAGATTCAGGTTTTGCCCAGGATTTTTTCTGAGCAGTTACTGTGTGATGGAATGAAGTGGAGCAACCAGAACCACAGGGTCCTAGGCATTCTCTTCCTGTTTAAGTAAAATAAAGTGCTTTCAGTAGGCTATCAGGAAAACTTAAGAGAAAAATATGCAACTGCATCAGTCATGGTTGTAGACTGATGATTGTATTTGCATGTGCGTGCATGTAAGTGTGTACTGGCGTATATGTCTAGATATTTAGTTCTGTCAAGAACTTTCTTGCTAAACCATATCAGGCAGGTGCTTCACATTTGGTACTGGAAGTTGACTGATAGCAGCAAACAGAAGCCTTCCCAATAGCTGATCACTGCTTTTAAAAATATATGAATTTCTAATCCTGTTAAATGGGAAATGTTTTTGTCCCAGGGGAAATACAAGTTCTCTTATATTGGCTGGGGTTGGGACGATAAAATCCATAGTGCCCTTGGTGGATGTTTATTCCAAGGGAAAGCAAAAAATGTGATTATTATTTTCCCTTTGGGTTTTGTTGTGATGATGTGAACATCCATAAATAGTAAGATCCCATTCTGCAATGTTACAGTAGTAGTAGTATATAGGTCGTTATAATGGAATATGCTGAATCATCAGATCCTTTGGCCACCTTGCCATCAAGGTGCCTTTTCCCAAATAGCTCTTTGTTTTTAGGCTGTCCTAGCCCATCTCTCCCTTTACCCCCTTATGCCGCAAGAGAGAGATTTTGATTTAATGTTACCACAGGCTGTATATTGCAACTCATCCACTTGTATTGGCACTGAAGCAGAGTATTGAAGAGTTGGGGTGCAGCTGGCTCTTGGTGTGAACATGCACATATGCAGTGGAGCCTGGCTTCTAGCCATAAGCTGAAATATCACATATGAAAGGTAAACCTAATATTTCTTTCTGTTTACGGCTGAAATTAAACCCTGCTTGTTTTCAGGCATTCCTCATTTCTTCTTTTCAAAGCCTTAAGGATTGCTGACCTACTTTTTCAGGTGGAAAAAAGAGACGCGGAGGCAGCAAGCTGTTTTGTAATGTACTGTAAAATGATTTCCCTCCACAAGTATATAAACATTATTTACATTCAAATATGACTGGCCTTCCAAATCTGAGTGTCACCTTTGATTCCTCAGATGTTGCTTTTTAAAGTGAGTGGTTACAGATTAAGGGGAATGCAGCATTTGCTCCTTTAAAACAAGTCTTCAGCATGTCTGTTTTTTCCTGCTTATTTGAAAGCAGATTTGTTGTTGTTTTTCTGGATTCCTATTTTGGGGGGCTCAGACAAGGGCTCGGATATATATGTAATCCTTCAGCCTTCAGGCCAAGATGAATTTAGCCGTAGTGCATTTATGAGGCCTGTGAGTGTGATCAAGAAGCAGGTTTTCAGAATCAATTAAATGATGGCATAGTGTGCTGGGAAGGGAGGCAGAGAATCTGAACAGAGTCTCTGTGTGGCTGATACCATTTGGAAAGCGTCTCTGCTGCAGAGGATCAGCAGGCTGTTATTCGCCTCCTCCCACTTCAGTTTCACCCCATCAGTGGAGAAGTCAGTTGGGAATGCAAAAGATACTTTCTCAGATTTCCCCCTGACATCCAGTACTGAACGTACCTTCTGTGTCTGAACTGAAAATTTCATCACCTTTTTTATTCTTCTGATTTCACTCTCCCCATTTCATTCCCTACAAAACCAGAAAACACAGGCAAGGTCCCTCAGTCTAGAGGGGGGCTGGGATGTTGTTCAAGACAATTACTCTGGGAGACTGTGCAGCTACGCAATAGCAAAGCCAAAGAAGGAGCCTTGGGGAATTACATCAGCTCTTTTTCTTCTTCTTTTTTTTTTTTTTTAATTTTTTTCTTCTCTTCTCTTCTCTTTCTCCTAAGGGGAAAAATCCTGAATAGAGTTATGAGCTGTCTAACTCTAATCAGCACTGTCCTAGTTCACAGCAAAGCATGCATAGTGAACCAAGAGCAGAGCGCAGAGTTTCTGCAACACACTGTTTTCAAAAACCAAGGCACATAATTTCCTGTGAAGCATTAAAGAATGGAAGGGATAATATGAAATGCAGGGTTTTTCCTGGTAATCCTCTCTGTGTATACTCTGTTTCACCTTCAATCTCCCTTTGTCTCCCTGCTGTCATTCATGACTCAGCACCACCTTTCATAAAACCCTTGTGCCTCTCTCTAACATGCCGACAGCCTTGCATTTCTCTTGCAGATCTGCAGGTCTGCTTCCTTTGTCTGCCTGCATAACCTGATTCATCTCTTCTTGGACAATGGCCTTTGCCACTCACTTCCTGACAGTACAAAATATCCCACTGGCTCAAAAAAAAAAAAAAAAAAAAAAATTCCATTCATGGACATTAATGTTGTAGGGTTACTCAGCTTATTGCAGCGCCAACTGAGCAGCAGGTTTCAGCCACACCAGGAGCTGGCACCTCCTGGCCGTGCCTCCCAGGGCCCTGCAAGAGGGCTGCTTGCTGAAAGGTGCTTCAGCCAGTGCCAGAAGCTCAGTCCTGCTTCCTGTGGCATTGTGCCACCTACACAGCTACACATAAAAGCTAAAACCCCCTTCACCTCTCCTCCTACTCCTACTACAGTAGTCAAGGCTGGCAGTTTGTCTATGCGAGCAGCACCCACTGCTAGTACTTTCTTTTGCTTCCACGTCACTTGGAGTGCTGTCTCTGCAGGGCAGACATTTTGCCTCGCTTTGTGATTATCCAGCACCCATTCCCCCCTGCCTGTGACAGTAACAAATGATTTAAGCAGTTGCCAGCTTAATGGTTCTGACTTGCAGACAAAATGAAATAATTCAGAGTGGAGCTGGCAACCGGGAAACTTCAGAAACAAATTGATCTGGCAAGGAGTTTTCATTATGCTTCAGGGAACAGGTTGATCTGACAAAAATAGAAGTTGGCAAATAGATTACCTCTTGGAAAATGGCACACCAAGGTGATGCAGTGAGGTGAGGGGTGATGTCTGATCTGGCTCCAGGAGTTGGGGTTGGCTGGCTCTGTGGAACTGAGGTGATCGAGCCCTTTTTGGAACAGAGATTTTGTCATTTGCGTGTTTCATAAAGCACTGTGCAGGCTTGCAGCTTTCTGTGGCAACTGCTGTCACAGTCAGGAGGCTCTGCCAGTGCACATCAGCCCTGACTTTCTGCAACTTGTTCTGCTCTCATTCGGCACCATCATGGTGTCTGTGAGCTTCCAGCCTTTCCTCCCTGTCTCCTGGGTCTCTGCAATACCTCAGCTTCCCTCCTGAATGTGGCCGGGGAGGGTGAGGATCCCTGGAGGTGATTTCTCCTAGATTGTCCGATTGTAGTAGCTGCTGTCGCGTGCACTATATGTTTTTATACCTGCAAAGCATCCAAATGTTTAATGCCAGGAGAGAAGCTGTTTAGAACCTGATGTATAAACCTGTAGTATTGCTGATGGGGACACCAGGTCTCCAGAATGGTTAAGAGATTTTTACTGTGCACAAAACCATTTTGCATTCAGTATTAAACATGCAAATATTTCCTTCTCTTAAAAAAAAAAAGAATCCCCTTACATTTCTAATAATTAAGAATAAATTCCCTGTCTCCACCTGTGAATATAATCTTCTAAAAAGCAGCCTGTTCTTTCTGTAAATTCCTCTTCCTGTCAGCTCTCTCTTGTGGGTTTTTCCTTTTTTCTTTCTTTTTTTTTTTTTTTTTTTTAAATGATTCAGCTACTCACTGTTACCTTATATGGTCTCCCTATAAATCTGGGCTTTTTCTTAATGAATGGTGTTCTCCATACCCTGTTTTGATTCTTAGTAAGAGTAATAACTACTTACTATTTTACAACAGCATAGGCAGGAAGGGTTTTTCTTAAAAAAATAGCCAGTATGTTGTTTTCCACAGAAAAGGAACCCTCAGAACTAGATGATCTTAAGGTCCTTTCCAACCCTAACTATTCTATGATTCTATGATTTAGCTAAGTTGTATGAAAAGTATAAGTCTGAGTCTCAAAATTTGATCAGAAGCCCTTGGATATACTTAGGGAAAAATGCTAAATTCTTATGTCATGGCACATGCAGACATTTTCCTACACACCTAAAGGTGGAAAAATAGGAAATAAAAAAAAAATACAAACAACTTAAAAATTATTACCTTGTTTATCTTTTACTATGATCATAATGATGGATCTTGGTTAACATGAATGCACTATAATAAAAATGAGTGCACATGACAACCAATGCATTGCTTCACATCCCTTATTTATAATTTGGGAAGCCCTGTGGGCCGTTATACTTTCCTACTAGGATAAGAATACGCCTTTCAGGGGGAATAAGCATTCACAAGACTGACAGAAGAGTAGTAGAGTAGATCAAACACAGACTATATATAGGAACTCTTGCAGTTTTTGCATTTTCTCCTTTTCTTACTGTCTTCCTGACAATTTTCTTGGTTTCCTGCTGGCAGTCCATCTGTTGCACTTTCAGTTTAAGGTACCGTATGAATCTTGCAATAGTTATGAAAGCATTACGAGGAAAAGGTTTATTTTTGATTTTTTTTTTTTTTTAAACATTATAAAGCATTTTGGAGAATACACAGATAAAAAAGCCTAACAGAAAATTATGACAAGCTGTTATAGTAATAAACACAAACAAATTATTCTACCAGGAAGACTTCACAAATGTATTTCAGCTGTGTGGAACTGTTGGTGATGAGTTGTGCAGGTTAAGGACATCTAGATTTTTTTTTGTGTTATAATTAGCATGTAATCCAGTCATGGTTCTGAGCACCTTAAACTGTTTCTTTTAATTCACATTATCCTTCACTAGTCAACATTGAATGCTACTATATTTTTTCCCAAACCATTGTTTTTAGAATTCCTTGTGAATTTGGGTTTGATGACTCTAAATAGTTTAGTATGATTTGGGAGAAAATATGGCAATTTTATTTTGTTTCAAAATGCCATCTTATTCTTGGTTTTAGCCTTTAGTTCAAATCAAGCTGAATTGCTTCTAACTGGTACATTGATTATATGTAAGAAAATTTTCTAGATCTCAGGATTCTTAATGTATTACATGCTGCAGTTTAACCCAGGGTTTAGTAGCCAACCTGTGAAAACAGATTAGGTTAGCCTAAAAAATTGTTGTTTCAACATTGGCTTTAGTGGGTAACTAAAGAACAATTACATACTTGCAGTCCGTCGAGTCTTAAGCTAGGCTAAAGTGACATATCACATGATCACCTGGTAACCTTATGAGCATAAATTACTGTGGGTGGTGAGGATGGCAGTATGATTTAGAGCTTGAAAAGCATTGCAAAAGCTTGAATCACTGAATCAGAAAAGGAACTCTTCATTTTCTTTCTTTCATTTTTTCTTCCTTTCTCCCTTCCCCTTTGTATTTTCTTTTCCTGTTTCCCATTTCTATTTTCTTTCACCAAAAGTGAAAAAAAAGAAAACAAACCAAAAAACCTTTTTATATAGGAGGAAGTATATTTTTCTTCCTCTCTGACCTGAACCAAGAGCAGGAGAAGAATATCCAAGTTGCTTTCTGTAGTATTAGTGGATACAATACAGTAGGAGTAGATGGAGGATGAACAGATGAGCGGAAAGACCAGAGTCATTTTGGCAGTGAACTCCACCAGCTGAGAACTGGGTGGCCTGGGGACTCTTTCCATTCTCACATCACCTTTCCTGAGAAAAAAGAAAGCATGTGAGGGTTAAACAAATATGCATATTTTAAAATAATTGACATAGACCATTTTCTGTATTCCAATTGTTCATTGCCTACATCTTTATGAGAGCAAAAGGAAGTGTTTCATAGCTATGCCATCTCTTCTGAAAGTTTTTACAGCCTGGTCTTTGCAGTAGCACTATTATTTTCACATTGCTGGGGAAAAACATTTCAATTTCCTTTGCCCAAAATTTCTATAGGTATATTTTTTGGAAGTGTGAATTTGTGATCAGTCATAGGAGAGAAGATCCTGTAACATTATGCTTACATGAAAATGTGAAGAAAAAGATTTTTCTTCTTTTTTTTTTTTTTTTTTTTTTTCCTTTTGATTCTCCTGAAATTTCTTTGGCAAATCTCATTGTGTGATTACTGCTACTAACAAAGGACTGAAGCAGTATGAAAAGAATAAGGCAGGAGGGGAGCGAAGGAAGAGGAGGTGGTGGATTATGAATGTGAAAGCTTTATTTACACACACACATGAACAATCAGCAGCTTTGAAAAAAGAATGCAGGAAAAAGCACACACACATTTTTTACATTTCTGTATATGTAATTCTGAATGAATCAACCAATTTGGTAATTTTACTCCACAGAGGATTTGTTATGCTTGTAAAAAAGCAGTATTTTGAATGACATTATGTTTTTTCTTCTTTATGCTTAGTATGCCTGAGGTTAAGTTCACAGAGGGGGAATTTTTTTCCTATAGTCATCCAGCGCTCAGCGTGATGCAAGGCTGGTTTTGAGGGAGAACACAGGGGCAGTTACCTCATTTTCCACAAAGCATCTACAGCTCAGACACAAGATAAGTTAAACATTGTTTCCACTGACAGATCTCAGAAGCTGCCCATAAAGGAGAGGCATAAGTGAGCAGAGGTGGAAGTAGAGCAATATGTTGTGATGCTTTGTGCTGGCAGGAGGTCAGCCCTCACCCTCATCATTACTGCCTCCTGTGCCCACAGGTTTAGAGGGTCATCCTCTAGGTAGTGGCTGTGGTGGCAGTGGCCCCTGTCATATTAGCAGACAGCAGCTTCCCTGGCAGTCTTAGAGGTGCTGTGGGCTATAATGGAGATCTCCAGTTGTTGGTTCCTGCTATGCACTTTGTCTTGCAAGTTGGGTGACAGCTGCAATTGGCAGAAGATGATCAGTGAATTTTGCTACATTGTCTGAATCACTGGGCTCAGTAGAGTTGAATGCTGAGCAGTTTAGCATCCATATAGTGACACATTAAAATCATTAGTAAGAGGCGATGAAGGTAAGGATTGTCTGTGCTCTTGCTTTGCCTTGTCTTACCTGAATAAACTTCATGTTTTTGCCCGTACTGTTGTTGCTGTGTCACTGGTGATGTCAGGGTGTCTGAGGTAGACTGATGCAGGCTTTTTAATTACTACAGTAGTCAAGGTTGGCAGGATGTCTATGCCATCAGCACAACTGCGATGAAGAAGCCTGGCATAGACACGTGATGTCAGTGGATCAACATTTTCAGCCTGCTTGTCAAATGCAAGCTGAAGGAAGAAGATGGTTGAGAATAAGAGTTAAAAATCCCCTATCTCTATTTCATCTCACCTTTTTGCTGCAGGAAAAACTTCCTTGGAAAGACTTCCAAAGAATCCCCTCATTAATAAATGCATGTGTGTGTGTGGGAGTGCACGTGTGTGTAGAGGTGTCAGACAGATTCTCACTTCTTTCCTTTTGTGTTGGGAATTTGGGGGAGACCAAGATGATTGTTCATTAAATTTGGCAGGAAGTCTTTTGGAAAGACCCTTCCTCAGTCAGCTTTGGACCCTTTCAAGAGGTTCAGCCCTAAGCTGGTCCAGGACCCCGACTTTTAGAAATTTCTGATAGAGAAGGGAGAAGGCTGAAGGAACCAAGAATGTGTGTGTGTGTGTGTGCACATGCATGTCCGGAGCTGTGTTCCTCAAGATGAGACTTTTCATTAGAGGCAAGTTTCCCTTTGTTCTGCCTCTCTATGTGCTTTCACCTTGATTTGCAGTGGAATATCTATACATGTGTAGAAAGGTGCAGATGGGTGTTGTGTAGGGCACATTGCTATCTGTAATGATACACTATTAATTTTGTTGAGTGTCTGCATGAGGCTGTGGCTAGACAGGCATCTTTTGGTGATGCTTGCCTGTGGCAGGGTCTTGATTTAGGTCTGAGGCAGCCCGTGACCTGTGCTCCTGGTTGCAGGACCATGTTTCGGAGTGTCGAAGGGCAGGCCATAATTCTTTTGTGTCAAACACCTTGCTAGGCACCTAGGTAATCCCAGGGCACATTGGGATGTTAGTTTTTGATGGCAAAATTTAACAGTTTTTTCCTGTCCCTGGTCTTTGTGAGCAACAAGGACAAAGACCTCTCACTGGGCTGCTCTGGTTGCATTGTATCCCTGTAAGAAACAGTGTCTTATAGTTCTGTAAGAAACAGTGTTTATTTAGAGCAGGTGAAGCTGGAAAAATTCATTAAAATTTCAGTGAAATTTAGCTGTATTCACATTGCTGCTTTATATATTGTCAAATATAGAACATATTTATTAATTGCTGCCACAGTATGCACAGTTGGGAAGTTTGTGGTTAAGATAAAATGAGTTAATATTTGCCTTTGTTTAAAAATGCAGTGTTGTGATTGAGATGCAGTGGAGTTGCATGCATCTCCAGAGGGAATCTATACTTTTATTTAAAAATAAAAGGTTATTTATTTTAAAAGGTTATAAAATACTAAATATTCATACAGAATGTTAAATATAACATAATGCTGTGTTGGATACAGCAAGTAATCTTTATTTTGAAATCAGTTATATTATTGTGAAGACACACAGTACTCTAGTCTATAGCAGAAGAAAATGCGCATTATGCAAAATATGCTGTGAAGGGTGGACGCTAAGAATACTAAACATTTTCTACTGTGATTCCTGTCATGACAAAACATCTCTGCTTCTGATGAGGTTTGGATAAATATTTAAAACTGAAATGTTTTCTATGGAAAGATGCAGATTTGGTGGCATGAAAATAGTCTATGGACTTGCGAGACTTTGTTGAATTTCATGTTAAAGAAAATCCAACACATGCCAAAATAATCTGAATACTTTGCCTTGACTTTCAAAATGAAACTTTAATTTTTTTTTTTCAAATGGTTTTCCTGCCTAGAACTCTGCTTTCATAAAAAAAAAAAAAAAACAAACAAACCCCAAAAAAACCCTCAAAATTGAAATGATGTGTGCAACACTGACAGGATTTTCAGTTCAGCAGCAACTGCTTTTTCTGTCTTCATTCCATTCTCCTCCTGCAGCCGATTTTTAGAATTGCCGTCAACTATAAATATCCATCATATTTGTATGTCTGTGCCTGACTACTTCACAGATGTTTCCCTTTGCACTGTGCCACTTCCACAGCTATCCCACACTTCTTAAACATTGATTTTCAAAATTTTCACAATTGCCAGTCATCCGTCTTACCTCCATCACATGAAAGTACCTTTTCTCTCTACCTTACATCAAGTGACAAAGAGTTGGAGAAAACTGTGAGGGAAACTTATTTCCTTCTGTTTAGGCTTTTCTCCACCTTTTTGAGCCTTTGAACTTTAGCTACTGCCCACTGTGAACTGTGTTGCTTCCAAAATATCAGAGGTCTCTTTCCAGTCAGTGCTTGAAACACAGGAAACTTTTCATAGCTCAAAGACCACTTGCCTGCTCCTTTCTGTCCCTCTGTGTGGGGCTTGTGAAGAGCTGTTACATGGATGAAGAGCAGTGGCAGAGGCTGGAGATGTTGGAAGCCTGACTGTTCATTTCCACACATCAGGTATAAATATTGCAGCTAACTGGCTTGTCAGAGTGAGTGCAGGTTTGTTATAGGTCCCCTGCATGGCTTATTTTCACGTCTCTGGAATTCCATCACTAACAGAAACTTGAAAAGGCAGTCTAGATTCCAAACCTCACACTCCAGTGAGAACAAATTTCAATCACAAACGTAGAAGAAAGGTTGATAAATCACTGTATAAGGGCTAACACACAGCAGGAGCATGGGCAGGCTGTCGATGGGGGTATGGCTGTAGTTTGTCCACTGTTATGCACTGCAGTTCTGATGTGGGGCCATTCTCTGAGTCAGAAAATTGGCTTTTTACACTGATACAAGCCAAACCAGGTTACAACAGCTTTGTTCTCTCAGACATGTCTCCTATGCAGGGACACAAGAAATGACTGTGTCAGTCCTGCTATGTTTGGAAATTTCTTCAGAAAAAGTGTTTTTTGAAGCTGGTTTGTGCTGCCTGGGCAGGCTGAAGCCACCGTGTCAGGCCAAAGGGGTCTGTGGTAGTTACCACCAGGGGACCTGTCCCCATGGTCAACTCTGGCACCCATCTCAAAGCCCAAAGTACTGTGACATCTTGAGTGACTGATCTCTAAGATGGATGGGAGGCCTACACAGCCTGTGAAACGTGCAGCTGCCTTTAATCCTAGGAAGAATTTTAGCATCAGACACCCACCCAAAGCTTCGTGTCCGTGTGTACAGCCTTCAGTCACACCTCCAGACTGTAGCATGAACCTGCCCAAATGTGTCTTTATCACAAACCCATCAAGGTACACAGTGCAGGAGTCTGGGGAGCTTCCTATGGTGGTTGAGTGCAGGGCCTGGCAGCCAGTTCCTGTCCCACTCCAGCCAGGATCAGAGCAGCAAGGAGGCACAGAGGCAGCCTCAGCCCTGGGCACTGGGCACCAACATGGGGACTGGGTTGGGCATAGACCATGGCTGGGACATGGGACCGTGGGAAGGCCTGGCACGGCAAGGCTGTTAGCAGCTGGAGACGAGCCCTGATCTGGTCTGAGGCAGGGGCTGTTGGCCCCCAGGGCTAACATGAGGTCCTGGGCCCTGGGCAGGGTTGGGGAGCCCAGGGTCTCATGGTGCCCTCAGTTACATGATGGAAAGCAAGCAGGTGGGCAGATGCAGTTGTCTTCTGTAGGTGATTTAGTGCTCAGCTTGTACTAGCAAATAGAAAGAGAAAATAGCAAATCTCAGAAGGGTTTCAATTTATAATGACTTATTTAGGCATTTTAGTTAAATAATTTATTTATGTGAACTGAAATTTGGCCCTTTAACTGTAATATGTAGGTCTGGCAAATGATCTGCTGTGCAAAGTATCTGACTCTCCAGACAGAGCTGTTTATATTCCAGGATTTTCTATGTTTCTCTAAGCTGTTTCTAACGTATCTTTGTTAGATGGATTATGCATTTTATTTCTCATTCCTAACAGTGAAATACAAACCTCATACTTAGGCATTTCCCACAAAACAAAAAACCTCTGCAACTTAGAAGTGTTGAATGCTGATTTACTGTTCATGTGTGAACAAATAAATTCCCCAGAAGTCTGCTGTTTGGAGCACAGAGCGCACAGCTTGCCTCTGCAGCTGTGTGGCATGTGGATGAGGTCATCCCCACCACAGAGCCAGCTCTGTCTGCAGGCCTGCTGCTGAAAAAAGCCCCAGACAGCCTGGAAGAGGAAGGGAAGGCGAGCACAGAGGGTAGAAGACGGCCGTTTTTGTTATAAAATGCTGACATGCAATTGCAAGCTGTGGGATTTGTAGTGTGGTCCTCCTCAGCAGTGACACTTTCGAAGCACTTCCTCACCTGCCTGAAGAGAGAGTGAGTAGAGGTATCCTCATCTGTTAGAAAGACAGAAAAATAGATCAAAACAAACAATTTGAATGTCTACCTTAGGAAAACGCATATGGAAATCCAACTAGAAATGCACTGTCATTACTGTTACTCTGTAGTGGGCTATCCAGTCCAGTTCTAGAAACAGAATGTTTTTTTGGTGACATTTTTTTTTTGAGTGGCACTTAAACAAGATCCACAAGACCCTGCTGCAGGACCTAGAGTAAAGTCTGAGACTTTGCCAACTTTCCATCCTTTGACACAAAGCAATATGTCAACTTATGATGTTAAGGTCTTAGTGTAAAGATGTTACTATATTTAATGCTTTGTGCGACTTTATGCAGCCTTTTAACACATTACAGTCATATAATTGTGGTAAACATTTTTATCTGGCCAGAAGCTTTAGGAACAAGCTCACTGAACTCTGACTTAGTGAATTTTTGAATTATCTCAAGGCAGAATATGATAAATTACAAGTAAAAAAATGAAACATTTTTATGATGTTAGTGCTACTGGCAGTCGGGAAAACTGGTTTCTTGGGCATGACAACTGAAAAAGAGAGATTTTGTGTCTGTCTCTCCCTTTTCATTTTTAAGCCCAAAATACAAAGTAAAATTAAATGTAAAAGTGAATAAAAATAGTGTCCATGGAGCCCAAAGAATAAAAAAACCCCCAAACAAACAAGTGAAAAAAGATGAGTAATGTGCTCTGTTGCAAATGGAAAAAATCTGTAAGTGAGAAAACCTACTGAAATAGATTTAGACATGCCACAGTAAAAGAAAACTGAAGAAAAAATGAGATCCCAAAGTATCTGCCAGTGTGTCAAATCATGTCACACAAAGCAATGTGGGTGAGTCTGGTGTTAAGAAAGGGTTTTGTGTGTTGCTGTCAATGAAACAAGATCTAAATTATGCTGCAAACCCTTCCCTTGTTTATCAAGGGAGAAGAAAAATAATTGAAGCAAATATGAAGACATATATGGGAATTTTGACCTCAGACCCATTCAATTTTACAGAAGTCTTTAAAGGCTATGTTACCTTAAGGACAGATTTGATGTGTCAGGTTTAACCCAGTCACTATAAAGACTGGGATCCCGTGGCACACAGAATGCTAAGGCTGTAGCCTACAGAGAAGGTGTTTCCAGGATATCATGATTCCCAGGACTTTATATTTAAATAATCACCAAAGAATAAAATATCAATGGGGAATTATGTTCTGTCCGGTAATGCTGTTTCCTGGAAATCTACTGGTTTTAATGAAAATGTTGGTTTACTTTTTGCAGGATGGCTAGCTGATAATGATATAAGCAACTGGAATAGATGATAGCTTGATGGCTGTAGCACTTACATAATATGAAAACTTACTGTTCTTCACTTTTCATTATTCTGAGTTGCTTTCTTTACTTCTGCATAGAATTCTCCTTTTGATCCTATGATGGAATAAAAATGCTTTCTAACATCATTATTTTACCTGCAGGTTTCCGTTTTGTAGTGGCCCACTTACCCCTTTTTAATTACACAAATTGTCAGAATATATTTGTTCTCTTATTAAAATATTAAACCCATCTTATTATAAGGAAAAAGATGAGTAAATAGATTTTACATTTTCACGGTCAAGTATTTTTCTCTCTGAACTGTTGCCTCCTCTGTTTATTCACATAGTACATGAGGTTGCTTCCTGGACAGTTAGGAGTCTGTAGAACTGTGAAGAATAAGCATGTTTAATTTAGATCACAGCTCTGTGTACATTAAGCTTTATTCTGACCCAGGGAAGGCAAAAGACATTTGACTCATCATTGCCCTGCCAAGACAAATTCATTTCTTTAAAAAAAAAAAAGTAATCCAAAACCAACTGAATAAATATGAACTTTGACTTTAACAAAGCCTGTGATGTGGTCAATCACAGCATTCTCCTAGACAGGCTGTTGAAAGGTGAGATGGCTAAGTGGACAAGAAGGTTGGTGGAAGATTGGTCATACTCTCAGGTCCAAAGGGTACAGATAGTGATATGAAGTCCAGCTGGCTGTCTGTTCTCAGTGATATCTCACAGCCATCGATGCTCGCACGACTGTTATTTCATGTCTTTATTAGTGATCTGCATGATCTCAACTGGTTTGCAGATGATTCCCAACTGGGCAGAGCATGTGGTGCATTGAAGGGTGGGGGATGCCATTCAGAGAGACCTTGGCAAGCTGGGGAAGTGGTTTGAGAGGAAATGAATGAAGTTCAACAAAGCAAAGTGGAAAATCCTGCATCCAGGATGGAGTAATCACATGCATCCGTGCTGGATGGGGACTAGCTGGTTGGAAAGCAGCTTTGCAAAAAAACACCTGGTGGTCCTGGTGGATGACAAGTTGAACATGAGTCTACAGTGTGACCTTACAGCAAAGGTGACCAACCCCTCCTTGGGCTGAAGATGTTTAGCCTGCAGGTCAAGTGATTTTTTTGCCCTCTATTCAGCTCTTGTGAAACTGTACTTGGAGACCTGTGTCACGGTTTGGGCTTGACAGTAGAAGAGATACTGACATACTGAGATTGAGTCCAGTGAAGGGCGATCAAGTGAATGGGAGGCTGGATCAGCTATTCTAAGTGTCTTAGCTGGGAGTGGGGGCTTGCACAAGACAACCTCCAACCTGCAGTCTATAGTTCTGAGTCTATAGTTCTGAGTCTATAGCTCTGTCTTAAAGAGTTTGTACCAGCTGAACATTTAGCATCATGTGTGCAAACCCTTCAACTGGATTTGCTGTGCCATGGAACTGTGGCCTCATTTTCTTTAGCTGCACTGCTATGGCTGTTTTCCCAGGGTTTTAGAGGAAGTGGAAATCCTATGCATTCATGCATGTCAGCTCTGCCAGTTGTACAGGCTGGAGGACTTAGTGCAACCTGAAGAATGTGCTGCCTTTCATTTCTGAGCTAAAGGGCCAAACATGCATGAAGATGTGCATGCACATTTCCTGGGGTAGTGAAAAATAATTATGTATCTGGGATTAAAGGGACATCAGGAAGACTTACCAACAATGTCTTCAAAGAAGGCTAAGAAAAATAAAATGACAAAGAAAACTGAATATTATAATATTATCTGTTGTTACCTTTTAGTTAAAGTGCATTATGTTAGAAATTGTTGTGGATTTTTGAAAATGTTCTATTAGACAAGAGTACGGTATATGAAATGCACAACCTGTTCATACATGGCATAGTTTTGAACGGTTTATTAACTGTTATCATTTACATTCTTTCAAAATTAGGCAAATTTCAAAATAAGGGAGTGTTTTCCACAGTGGCCTATAAATTATAACAAACTGAACAGGTGACTATTTCCAATTTTGTTGTTGTATTTTGCTGCAGGATGATGAAGGGAGCATCTGCATTGTCTTTATTACATGCTGACTTGGGGGCAGTTTTCCCTATCAGGTGGATGTATTCTCTGAGTGCAGATGTGGGTTGATTTTGTGAATCCAAAAATTCTTTTTCCTTTTTCTTCTTGTTTATTTGGTTGTTATGTTTAGTTATTATGTCTTGCAATATATTTCCTCTTTTTTACTCCTGCTTGTGCAGTACTGGACTTGCCCTCAGGAAGTGGCAGTATGTCAGAGACTGGTAACAATAAATAGACAGATTTACCAACACAGATCAGCCAGATGTGCATTCAGGTTTTTTTAGTGCTACTTGTAATGTGGCTCAAGAAAATTGCAGTTTATACAGCATTCTTTCTTCTTTTAATAATTCTGCCATAGATTAAAAAATGTAACCCTACCTTTTCTTTAAACATCACCTAAAAATTTAGGCTTTGGGGACAGAAGGTTGAAATTAAGATTTGAACCTGGACTTTGAACGCTGGACCTGCAGATGCTTTATTCTGCAGTGATCTTATGTACACTTGTGGGAAATGGTTTAGGAAAACAACCCCATTTTACTTTTCCCAAGACTGAAAACTTCACAATATTGAAGCATTCTGAAGGATACCTATAACCTAACAAGGAGAAGAACATTTATTTCTTTGCAATACATTTATTGTGAGAATTCAAGATTTTTAACTATTTGCTCACTGGAGTATTGCTCACTGAATTTTTTTTTTTGGTATACAAATATTCAGAATTACTCAAGGGAAAAGGAGTATTACCTGAAATATCATGATGGAATTCCTTGAAATGTTTTGACTACTGCTTGAGGTATTTTTAGAAATAACCATCTGATCTGGAAAGGTTTCCTCCTGAGCTATGCAATCCATGTTCCTGTGCTGTGGCAGAGCTGGATAATTCTGTGTGATGGAGGAAATGCGGGCTGACGCTTGCCAGTGAGTTTCCTGTGATTACCCCTGCTGCACGGAGCTGTGGTCATTGCACATGCTGTCTTAGGAAAAGCATTTATAAATAATGATATAACAGTATGCTGTGTGGTTAGCAAAGAGGAGTCTGTCCACTCTGACCCATTGAATCCCCCACAGTCCCTTCAGGATCCATCCATCCCTGTAAATGTGATTCCTGGTGTGAAGATTTCAATGGGAAAATTCGTCCCCTTGCTTTCTAATTCCACTGAAATTCATCTAAGTACTCATTTGGTTTCCATCACACTACTAAATGGGTGAGAATTAATTACTGTGAGAGGAGGAAGAGGGGGCACATCTATTTTTGGTCTAAAGGAAATTCATTAATTTAATCTGATATGGTTCCTCCTGACAAACACATACTGGCTACCATTTCACATCACCTCGTCACAGCATAAAAATGTTTACAAATGGACAGAATCATTAACAATTTGCCAGCTGGCTAGCTAGGCTGCTTAGAATTTCAACTGTTGAAGCTCCGTTTTTGTGTGTGTCTTTATTATGTATTTTAGAAAAGGTATACTCATGCCAACTGTAAGAGGCAGCAATTTTGGCTTATTTTAGTCTTACAAGGTGTGCACAAAACTCTCATGCCTGAGAGTATGGATGGGGTGGAGTTCTGCTAGTACACAAAAATGTTTAATATAAGAAAAGAAAAGAAAGGTGTTGTGGTTTAAGCCCTGGCTGTAAATTAGAACCACGCAGTCTACTTCCCCCCCCACCCCCCAGAGGGATGGGGAGGAGAATCCAAAGAATGTAACTCCCATGGGTTGAGATAAAAACAGTCCAGTAACTAAAGTATAACACAAATCACTACTGCTGCCACCAATAATAATAATGATAAGAGAAATAACAAGGGAAGAGAATACTATACTGCCTGCCGGAAAAGAGCCCGACAGAAAAGAGGACGTGCCCTTCGGGGTAACTCCCAGTTACATCCCGGGCATGACGTGCTGTGGTATGGAATACCTCTTTGGCTAGTTTGGGTCAGGTGTCCTGTGCCTGCTTCCTCCCGGCTTCTCCTCCTCCCTGGCAGAGCATGAGACTCACAAAGTCCTTGGTCAGTCTAAACATTGGTGTTATCAGCTCTGTTCCCAGGCTGAAAGTCAAAAACACAGTGCTGCAACAGCTACTAAGAAGGAGAAAAACTGACTGCTACTGCTGAACCCAGGACAAAAGGTTACTTAAAATATTCACCATCTATCCGTTGACACAGAGGTAGCTCCTAGATTAAGAATCAGTTAAAAAGTCTCAGAAGAAACAAAATATTTTCTAAACAATGAGCTGTTTTTTATCTGCATAGACAACACCATTCTGATCAACTCTTATAAAAGATTTGCTGGCCTGGCAGCATCATGTCCATGCTTATTCTTTGCAGGAATTTGAGCTACAGCAGTTTACCAGTAACCTCATACACTATGCAGGGATCATTAAGCTCCTTCTGAATTACCTAGGGCTTCACACTAGTGAATGGACAAACTTATCCAAGGTCCATTTCGTCTTCACTATAGTAAAGCTGCAGGGATGACATCAGTGATTATTTCCTAGTAATCTGTTGAAAGTACACACTGGAAGGGGAAATGCTTATTGCAAGCACACCTTAAGTAAGGAACTGTTTTTGGAGGGTACTCAAACTTGGAGACTGGCTTCAGAATAAGTGTGCAAAGAGACTGATTAATCTTCTGACACTGGAGAGCCTCAAATAGTTCTGTGAATTACTGGTTTGTTTGAGATGAGACTGTTTATTGCTTTGGAAAAAAAAAAAAAAATCTCTTCCAGCAGCAGGAGAGTCGTAAGTCCCAACACGTTTTGTTTTTTTTTTTTTTTTTTTTTTTTCCCTGTGTTGTGTTGTTTTTAACTTAGACTGTTTCTGTCTGAACTGACTCATCTGGAAATTGAGTGGTTGGGGTTGCTTTGTACCTTGGAGATTTTGTTCTGAGGAGTTTACGTTGTAACAAGGAAATGTGTGGAGACAAGGAAACACAATGAAACCTTAAACATTCTTTTGATGGATTTAACGATGAGTTTTCTTTAAGGAACCACACAATAAGATAATCTTGGGATAGACAAACTCTTAACTTACTTTTTTTAACTGAGTATGTTTTGATTTGATTGATTTTGGATGACTGCCTCTTTGCTGGAGGCTTTCATATTGTTTAGACTTGGCTTTCAAAACTGATTTGGGAAGGTTTTTCCCCTCAGAGTATAGCAAATACGTTATGTATATATTTGGGCTAACTTCTTTCTGTGTATTTATCTTTTTTTTTTTTTTTTAACTGTTGACTTTTCAGTCTTCAGAATGACATAAGAAGACCTGTACGTGTATGTGTTTGTGTGCATGTATGTGGGGGTCTATATTTGCCTTATGTTCTTACAAAGCAAACATCATTTATAAGTGGGAGTTCTTGTAAACCAATACTGCAATTTGCACATTGCCCTGCAGTAAAGCAAGTTGGGTATTTTTCTGCCACACTCTTCACAAAGTTTTTTACTGATTTGGGTCTAGCATAAACGATTTCCATTGTAGTTTTCAGTACTTTATTTAGTTTCATATTTTAATATATTCTCATCTCAATACATCAATACAGGGCTTGCAGTGCTAGTTCTTGTCTTGCTTAGTGCCGTTCATTTATTTGTAAGAACACAGTGGAGCAATGGGCATAGCTTAAGACAGCTGGGAAACAACAGATCCCCTGTGCAGTATTAGATAGATTAATGATCCATTCAGTGTAAGCACCAGACTTTGGCAACAACTAAAACTGAATGAGCTAGAAAAAAAGAAAAACTCCTTCTCTTCAGTCCTGATAGGAGCAATGAACCATTTTGGCATCATCCTACTACTTGCTATTACAGACAACTTATGTTCTGCAATCAGGTAAGGATACCCACTTAACCTGTCATGAAGGCAGAGGCATAAGGAACAGTGAGAGAAAGGAGAAAAGACTGAGACATGAACAAGAGTGGGGAGGAGCTGAAGGACATTTTTGGCTGTTGCGCTGATGCCCGATTTGTTGCAAGTATTCACTAATGTGTTATGAATGAGGCAGGGAACTGAGGAAAAGTAAAGATTACTGGTTTTGGAAGGGAAACGGCATGTCCTCACAGAGATCTGCTTATTAACATATTCAAGACACTATTCTGAACGTCTGTTGATTCTGATTTTGTTCTTTGATAGGTCTGTTGGTTCATGTCTTCAGTAAGACTATTGGTACTATCCAGCTTGAATTTTTCGTAAGTGATTTAATGAAATTTTATCTTGAGGAGACAGCCAAGGCTAGAAATGCCTTACTGCAGGGTTATCAACATCTCTACAAATGTGAAACAATGCTTCAAATGAGGTCTTGCCAGAGTGTACTCTAGACTACGTTCTTTTAAATCAAAGTTTGCTAATAGCATGCAGGCTGGAACAATTCACTAATCTAAAATATGGAAACTTCTTAGGGTAAATCATAAGTTTAGAGGAAAGAGCAGAAATCAGACCAGAAAATAGGAGGGATGGCCCAAATCATTGCAATGGAATTTGATAAGGAAATGTCTCCAATGCCTTATGTAAGAGGCTGAAATTAAATCACAGATACGCAATGGGAAATAATTAATGATATAACAATCAAATCACAACAAATTGTCACTAGTCCTTTAGAGAGACTGCAGAAGAGCTTAGTTGACACAAGATGGGTTGTACCTTGCTGTGAGTCTCTTGTGAGGAAATGCTCTCAGCATGCAAGTTCTCAGGAGAACAGTGAATTGAGGTTTTTCTTTGCTAATCTTTTCGCTGGGATGAGAGAAAGACTATAAATGAAAGTACGATGGGAGAAAACTATAAGATGCTGTGGAAGAGATTGCCATTTGTTTCCCAAAGGCAACCTGGGCAAGTGTGTTCATGGAAGAGAACTGCAAACAAGATGGGTTTTCCTGGTTGACTTTATGTGACTTACAAATCACAGATAGAATACCGGGCTACGGCTTAATGCATGGGAAAGTCCTCTAATGATTTTCTTTCTACAGTGGTCCTTTCCCAGTAAGCTGGGCAAATGCTATTACTCCTGTTCTGTGAGATGTATCTTGGGCTGCAAATCCATCTGTGAAACTGGGTGAATAGAAGAGCAACAAAAATGTCATCTCTGTCATGATTAAAAAAAAAATAAAAAATGAAAGGACTTAATTTAAAATTAGGTTAGAACATGTCTGCAAGAATTTCAGTGACAGCAGTTGGGACAGGGAAAAATGCTAGGATTTGCTTGCAGGCTTATGGCCAAAATTTACACTTTTCTGGAATTCTCCAAAAGTATAAAGCAAATGTATGCACATACTTGGAAATATGAGTAACATAGATGACTGAACTCCACTTGGCTCCCTTCTCCTAAATGAGACAATGTAGTCAGGGGAAAAAAACCAGAAGACATAAGATTTTCCTCTTGTATGGGTATTATTTACAGAGTTGTTGCTCCCCAGTGGAGTTATAAACAAAATGAATAGAGGTGAAGGGTTCTTTTATTATTTCTTGTAACAGCAGAAGCAGAAGGTTTTCTGTATTAAGGAAAAGAGAGTTATCTTGACTGGAGTTCAGTTGTTACATTCACCCATCTAAACTTACAGCTTCCTTTTTCGTTCACTCTATGCACAGGGTTTTATGAGAGAGTATTCTCTCACATTTCCCCTAACACCCTCCTGCACACAGACTTTCACAGACTGTCTGACTTAGTGGTATAGCACTAGACAAGAATGAGGCTTAACATTAGCACTGACATTGTGTTATCTTCAAAATGCGATCTATCTTCCACTTGAGATATTAATAAACTTCAAAGGCTACTTTCAATCTGAAATGAAAAGCTCCAGGGATATCCTTAACTATGTCGACACTGCTGCTGCATCTTGATGATAATCTTATCATGCAAAGGTGGAAAAAAAAAAGCGCTGATCTATAAAACATGTGCAGCATAAGCCACTGCAATTTCAAATTACAGATGTCTGTGTATTGACCCATGGATCATTTCAATTACTTGCTTCTGTAGATATGCATGATCCACCACCAGCCTACCACAGTTTCGTTCAGAGAGGAGATAGGCAAGCAGAGAGAACTGCTTCCTTTCAACTGTTGACATGCGGTCTGATAAGTAAATGCTTAAGTGTTGTCATGTTGACTTGCTGTGATGTGATGGAAACTAACTGTATGAACCGCATATGCAATAGGAAAAAGACAAGGTCTTTTTCTGTGATATCATCTTGCCCTCAGCAGGAAGTGTTGGTGTGGCAGAGTTGAGTCATCAGTGCTGGAGTTCATCCATCAAGAGTCTGGAAAAAAAAAGGGGACAGGCATTGAAGGAGGCTAATTTGCAGAATTTGTGCTCCTAAATTTCAGTGAGGCAGTGGCTGAATTCAGTAGAAAGAAGAAGTACTGTCTGTTTAAATAATTAAACACACTTTGGGAAATAATTAATCCTTTTGGGGAAATTGTAAGTGACAGTTCTTGCCTTAATGCACGGCTGTGTTTTAAGCCATGGTGCAAATGTGATGTGATGGGAATGCAAATGAAGACAAAATAAGCAATTCTTTTTCAAAATTTTGATTCAAGTTGTGTACCTATTTGAAGAGAAGGTCAAACACTTTTTCATTCATTTTCAAATGACCTATGACAGACATGATTTAGGGTTAAAAGTCTCATTACTCCAGCCATCATAGTTAAAGGTCCATGCTGGTGCTGACAATATTTTATTTTTAAGTGCTGATAAAAATTCCGGTGGCCATTCCTACTGCAGCTGATCGGAGTTAACTGCTGTTCCACATGACAGTTGCCCCTAATTAAGTAAATGTCTGACGAAGGTTCAATATGCTTTATAATGACAGAGAAGACCTAGTCAGTGGCAGTACAAAATATAGTAAAGACTTGGCTTCAGAGATGTGGAAAACCCCCCCAACTCTTGCACAGTTTGAATGAATAGTACAGAGCAAAGTGGTAGATATATACAGAACAACACATATACATATATAAATATACCCCCTCTGCTTGTATATATTTGTATAGTGAAACCCCTTCTGTCTTCCTCCTTTCAGTTCAGCTAAGCCAGTTGCTGAAATGGGGCTGTTTCCAAGAGCAGACAGGGCCGAGGCATGCATTATTGACTGAAACACTCCATTCTGGTCTCCGGGGGCATATAAGCATTTCAAAACCATTCATAATAATGGAGCCCAGTCCTATGCTGCAGGGCAAATGACTCTGCATCAAATGGCCAGCACAAAGCAGCCAGCCATGGCACATCCTATTACCTCCAACTGCTCCTCCCCCATGCTGTTTGTGTAGGAAGTGTGATCCAACATTTTTTAGGCAGAATCCGACTGCGGAAAACTTGGCACATCTATATCCCGAGCCACATTACGTGCTCCTTAGTCATAGTGAAAGATTTGGTCAAAATTACATGATTTCAGCTCAGAAAAATGTCTCAAACCAGCTCATATACCTGTTTAGATTTCCTATTGAGTTGCCCTCCCCCAAAACAGCAGTTTACAGGAAATACTGGTAAAGCCATAATTGCAATCATAAACAAATAGCTCTCTACAACGATGACCTCTTTCTCTAGAGCTCTCTTAAATGTTAATGGCAGGGCTAGAGATCTATATTAGGCACCGTGACAGCAGAAAGAAATCTGGCAGTTTTACAGTGTCATTTTGTGGAAAATACATTGGAGCTGCTTCTGGAATAAATTTACATGAGAGCAAAGAGGAATTAAATAGAGACGAAAGCACAGATTTGCTTGCGATGATGTGGATGATGATGGCAATTGCACAGAATGTTTAGTTGCATGTCTCCCTTCTGTTATTGTGCTTCTGAGTGATCAGCAGATGTCACTGGTGATGGGTGACATGGAGCCTGTTTCTGTTCTTTGGATCAAAAAAGAACTGTTACAGCATTTCTATTCCTCACTGGCTTGGGAGAAAGACAGCTAAATGCCAGAAATTTCATTGTAAATGACCACCTATCTTCAGCTAATAACAGGGGCTTATGCAGCTAATAATGTGTTTGAAGATTGATACCTCGCAATCAGATCTTCCTGTACTAAAATTGTCCCCAGAACATTTAAACAGACTATATGCAAATATGCATCTATACATGCAAACACACATACACATATATGTATAGACGTATGTTTGTATATAAACGTCCAGGTACTGGATTGGCAGTTAAACAGAGAGACCGTGTGTACATCTCTCTCAGCATGCATCATACTGAGCATTGTTCATGCATCATTCATGAGCTTCTCCTTTTGCTGTCTTAGGTCCTCTGAAATGCTCCAGACTAGCACAAGTGTGGAGACCTCTACTTGCAGGCTAGAAAAATATAACTTTTTACTTCAAGGATCAAAAAGAAGCTAAAACTGCTGTCTAAAAAAATAATTGTGCTTGTTCCAGATAAAACCCCACATATCCAGTTGCACAGTTGATTAAAACAAATTTGAAAATATGTGGGGGATGCCAAAGCACCTTCACGTATTAGGGAATAAAAGCTACCAGTCTGCTTCGGCAGAAACTAAAAGCCATATAAAGACTATATCAAAGAAAGGGAAAAACGTAACAATGAATACTTTCCAGAAATCACAGAAAGCCAAATAACCAGAGGCTTCATGTCAGAGGGATGTGAATGAAAGAACCATTTTTGCAAACAAATGGAAGCTTTTCAAACAAACCACTGTCCAGTTACGTAACCACTCTGCTGCTTATATGGAATAGAAGGAAACATCTAAATTATGGCTGGCATTACACTCCTGTTTCTGAAAAGTTTTGTAAATTGCAGTATGGAGGGACTCAAAGTATTGCCATGATGCATACGCTCTTTGCAAAGCAATAAGCATTATCTCTTTTTTAAACAGTTATCAGTACTTTAAAATCTACAGGCCAAAATTGTTTTCTCTGATCAGTCTGCAGGGATGTGTGTAAGATGACAGACTTCATGGAGACAGCTCTCAATGTATTGGTTAACAATCACAAACACCTTGGCTTATTACTGTGTTTATTTATTGCTGGATTCATTAACAGGTCTGTATCCAAGCTGGATCAGCATAAATGTTCTGCAAAAGAGGAGATGTATTATACAGCTGATTTTTGAATCTACGGCAAGTGTTGATTACGTAAAAAAACCCAGAGATTTGGGGCTTTTTAGGATTTGAGGCAAAAAAACCTCCCTAAGCTAAAGATGACTGGTTTCTAATTCTGCAGTGAAGCCATGAATACACACTGTTCTAGAGGCTTGGGTTGTGGATCAATAAACCTCTGGGTCTGAAAAATAATTGTCATATAGAATTTGAGCTTACTCACATTAAGTCTTAGAAAGCATAGAATACTTTTTTTACTAATACCTTTAAGACTGTAGCCTGCTTTGTTTGGAAACAATTTCATTAGTAGAGACAAACAAGGAATTTACAGCAAAAATCTGAAATTAACAGTGCCTTAAATCAGTCCTCTAAAAAGGGAAGAGTCTATTATTACTGATAATACTTTTACAGAGATCCAACCAGGGAAAATTTATGTGCACATAACACAGCTGTGCTGAAGCCCTTTCAAGAAGAGGATAGATTGTTGTTTGGATCAGAAAGCTTAGAAAAGGCAATGATCTAAGTCACAGTAATTATAGACCACTACAGTCCCTTTGTACAAATTTTAATGTTAAAGCTGGAAGGCCCAAAGATAAATATTTCTGAGCCCTTGGAGGCAAAGATGAAGAGAAATCTTATCTTTTCAGTAGAAGCTGCCACTAGAAGTTTGGATGTCAGATTTTTTTAAGCTATTGCAGTCATTTTTCACAAGATTTTAGCACCTTGCTTTGACATAGTAGCTCAGTGATAAAAAAAAAAAAAAAAATCCATTATGGCAATGTAAAAAGTGACACTTTGCTAGCACATTATTACACTAGTATTGAGTGGAGAGGAAAAGCACAATACCCTAAAATCAGTGGATGCTTCTAAAATTACACATAAGTGCTAGCAAATCTGTAACACATGATAGTGCAACAGGTCAGCTTAACAAAGCTTTTAACCAACAGGCAACCTGCTTTTCAAGATACATTGCTTTTGGTGGAAAGACTGTCTCTCCGCCTTTGGGTTCTGCAGTGCTGGTATGTGGGGTTTCTGTCATGATGGAAAGAAAACAAAATCTTATGTTACATTACATTAGGTTACACAGTGTTCTGGGGCATTGCTTCAGGTCATCGTAAAAATTCAGACTTTTAAACGTGCAGGATTCAGCATAGACTGTCATAATGTGCATACACAGATGCACAGAGGTCCCTGGCAACTCAAATAAATGTCCAGGCTATTCTAAATTTGGGGAAATCTAAGTTTTCATTAAGAAGAAAAACATAGTAGCATGAGGAATGCCTAAAACACTCAGGCTCTGAAAAAACAAAAATGAAGTTTCAGGTTTATGTGTGGTTTTCCAGAAGTCCCTTGCCACCAAGAACATAACCTCCACTTTACTTAGGACTCGCCTGTGGCTTTTCATGTAAAATCGTGGAATTATTCAGGTTGGAAGCAATCTCTGGAGATTACCAGGTCCTACTCCTTCTTCAAAGTGCTATCAATATTCTCTTTATTCTTCGGGATCTGCGGAGTTCAGCATTACTTTTCTCAAATTCATTCTTAGCAGCTCTAGAACTTTATACCTGTTACTTTTTTACCATCATGTAGTACTGGTAGGATGTCTGTAAATGGCATCATTTCTATATGCTGTTCCTCAGCTTAGCCTTACATTTATTTGTATCTGTTCTCTAAACCTGGATCCCTTTGTGGTCTGAGAGTGGAAGATATGAAAAACCTAGTAGTTCTCTCGTTGTATATTCTCACCTGAAATTCATTCTTTTCTGGAGGAGAAGGGCATCTGAGGAGTAGACTGCTTCTTGAAACACAATGAATAATTTATTTGCCTTTATGATTCATGTATTTTAAGAGTAAGCCTTAAGGGATAATGCAGGTCTTGGCCTTTCTTTAAGAACCTTGCTCCTTCTACTTCACCTGTTGCTTCCTCAACACAACAGTGCTTTGAGAACCTTTCCTACTGTTTCTCCCCCGTCATAAGACATGGCAAATAAGCAGCAGAAAGCTCTTTTTTGTGGAAAATGTGCATTGAGATTGGAGTACCTTTATTATTATGAAACTTGTTATAATAAGGCTCTTATACCATACTCTTTATTATGTAAGTGCTTCCCAGTAGTACTTTAAAGAGCACTATTAATATCTGTCACACACTCATCTACTCCTTGTGTGGGACAGAGAAACACTTGTGGTAAAATTTCTAGTGTTTTCTTAATACATATGCTATGCATTACTGTTAGTGAGGGCAAGGTCAAAGACATGTGCCTTGTCTTTGGGGGGCGCTGAGGGATTTGAATGTTCTTAGTTTCTTAGGAATCCACTCCACAACTGTAGACCATCTCCTGAAATGATCTTTACCCTCTTTGTAGAGCACGGCTACTAAATTTATTTTTACGAATAATTGGTTATTTTCTGAGGTTCACTGGCTTTTATAGAGTTCTGCTTAGTAATTTTCACAAGAGCCAGAGCAGTAACTAGTGGATTGCTTCCATGTTTACAGAGACAGTACTTTTCTCTGGAAACAGGGGAGTAGCTCTTGCCAGTGATCAGGGGATAGTGAGCAATACAGTCTCTCTCACAGGAACGTGAAGCTATCAAAGATGTGGGATCATGGCAAGATCTGCTGAAACTTAACCAGTGGCACAAATCTCGAATTGTGTGTCTCTGCTACAGGTAGTTCTCTTTGGCAAATATTAAATATTTATCCTGAAACTTTAGATGAATTTTTTCCTGGTTGTCTGCAACCTGGAGAATCCTTACCGTAATGACCATAAAGATAGCTGGGATTCCAAATATTCTGGGAAGCTAAGATAGACACAGGAGATAAAGTTTTATGTGAATGTGGCTGCATAAGTGGTTGAAGATGCTTTGTTTTAGATGGATTTCCATAGGCACTGGTGTTTTATGCCAAGAGGTATTGTGTATGGCTGTAACTGAAAACCACTGAGTTGCTGCAATTGTCTCATCCACCAGAAAGAGCTAGGGTTTTCTTGCCAACCTGATAAGACAGTTTTGTCTGAGCATGTAATTACCACACTCGTCAGTATTAGTGAGAAATCCCAAATTACCTAAATATAGGTATCTAAATGTCATAATTCTTACCCTGACCTGATAATTTAGGATCTTTCAATATAATTTGTGAAGAGAGATATACACCTCCACACAATGACTTATCTGCCCTGTAGATGAAATTAATTGCTCTAAGGAGGTAAGAATCTTTCACTATTGATTATATAAAGGGAACTTAGACAGACATTCTCATCCTTAAACATCAACATAAATGCCCTGCATTAAGGGAAATGAATCTCACCTGTATTTGTTCACTAACTGACTATTGAAGACCCACAACAAATCGTCAGAATGTTCTTTGATCTTTGCCCTAGAAATTTCTTCCATGCTCAGGCTTATCTTCAACTGTGTGCTTCAGCCATGAAGCACATCACCTTACTCTCTCATTCTTACAGAGAATGACTGTGTGTGAAAGATATCTCTCTGTCACATTACAGATTATGGGCATTTACATTATTATCATCTAAACAGTCCATATAATAGGTAGTAAAGAAAAACTCATATGGTACACCAAAATCATAGATGCCAGATGAAAGTAAGGTTTCCCCATCAGGTTTTGGTGGAATCACTCCAGAGAGACTCAAAACATTTTAGTAAATTACCTTTTGCTCCTGTCATCTCTTTTAGCAAATGTCTCACAAACTCCATAAGACCATGTAACTCACAGTCAAATGCTGCAGATATGCCCCAGATGAGAGACCATCTTCTGTGTTCCCTCTGCAGATAGAGAATCATCTGTGCTGCTAAAAAGGCTACATTCTGTGTTTTGGCATGATTTCAGACTGTTTCAAGTTCACATTTTAAGCATCAGTTGGATGCAGTTGTAGCTGGCCTTTGTTTAGCTACACTACAAGCTCACTCAGGAATTGTAGGGCAGGTTGGAGGGGAGAGAATAGATGTCCAGAAGTGGTTTCTCAAAGATTGAAGTGTGTGGTTTAGAGTTACTCCAAGATGTCTTTCATAGGTTAGGAAGTGCATAGATTGAGTTAAATCCTAGAGCTAGACCTTCTTATGTTGAATTAATATTGTGGAATTTAGTAATACCATAAACTTTAGTGGGTGTGTATAGAACGGCTATTGTTTGCTAGCAAGTGTGAGCTTTTCAGTGCAGCAAGGCTAACAGAACTGTTCTCTTTGGGTATGAAACGGGCTTTTAAAAGTCTGTTATGTTTCTTTTTGTCTGTGTCAGGCATTTCAAGTAGTGTCAGCATGGCAGTTGCCATCCTCCTTTGTGCATAGGGTATCGGAGGACCAAAAAGTACATAGTCAGTAACAGCCAAGCTGTGCACATTCAGTGCTCAGTGGCAACGAACCGTGATTTCCTTCACCCCTATGACATAGATGGAGTAATGTTGACTTTTACCATTCTTTACATGGAACTTGCTGGAGGGCAAGAATTTTGGTCAAGGGAAGAACCTGATCCACGCTTGCCGAGTGTGCAGTCAATCCAACTGTCTATGTCATTGAGGAGATATTGGGACCACTACCACTAGTAGTGGTCCCAATAAGGACCCCTGAGGGACACTACTTGTCACTGATCTCCATCTGGACTCTGCATCATTCACCACTACCCTCTGGATATGACCATCCAGCCAATTCATCATCCACCAAACATTCCATCCATCAAATCCCTATCTCTCCAATTCAGACAGAAAGATGTTGTGCTATGGGACTCCCAAGATATAATGCAGTGATACATAAAATACCACAGACTTTTTGAAAATAAATCTTGCTTTCATTACTATGAAATTATTTGCACTGTTTAGAGCAGTGCAAAAACTAAAATGGCATTAACGCATTGAATCTCATGTTGAAGCTGTTATTTTAGGCATGGAATAGCAATAACTATAAGGTGATTATTATTGCCATGACTTCTTCTTGAACAGTCAGATGTTGTCATCATAACAACAGAATTTTGCAGAAAAGTAAGTGAAGATGAGTTTTGGCATTTAGTTTAATCCAGATGATGACTACCAGAGGTGAACTTTGCTGGTTTTGTTGTTTGTTCTTGTCTGCCCCCTACCCCAGCCCTCCCCAGAAAATCTTTACTAAGGACTCATCTATATAACCGTGGGAATGTCCAACAGAGTCTGAAATCCTTATTGCCCAGATCACATTTGTGCTGTTCAGGAAAACTCATTTCTGCTGGTGCTGTCACTTCACAGTGGAAGTTTAAAAATAGCTGTGAACTGATAACATAAATGTATACATTTTTTATTTCCCCCTGCGAGGTCTGCTTCCTTACATTTTGAACCAAATTAGTTTCTATTGATATTATTGCCTTTATTTGTATGAGGCATTTTGCTGCACAAAACATGAGCAATTATTTCACTTTTGCTTTGATCATAAATCTTGTTAGGCAGTTTAACTGCTATGTGTATTCAAATGGGGTTTGCTTTAAAAGAGAAAGAAAGATTTTTCAGGTCCTTAACAAAATGCTATGAAGCCAGTCATATTTGATACTTATCAGCTAATTTTGCTGCTCTAAATATAAATGAACTTTTGCATTCCTTGCCTTTTAGTAGTTTCAGGCAAAAGGTAGTGATTTATTTGCTGATAAATTCAAGATAATCCCATGTCATGGGGTGTTGGCTGGCTAAAGGGTTTAGTAATGGGATACTGAGCTTTTCAATTCTAGAAAAAAAATTAATTTTCATCCTTTACCGGAGTAATTGCAGAAAATCCCATTTGAAAACTTCAGTTTATGGTAGACCAGTGCCTGCCTCACTCAGGAGATAAGCTTTTCCTCCAGACTTTCAGATTGATATTTTATTATAGCATGTCTTCTGAAGATTTTCATATGCATGTAGCATTCTTTCTTCTGATGAGAGAAGTGCTTGAGTTAGCTGGGATGAGTGGGAATGAGAAAGTGTAAGGGGAAAGCAAGACTAATGAAATCAGTTATGTTAAGTTCAGAAGTTGCTGATTCATTTTGCTGTGCAGTGACACGCTCCATTGTACAGGTCCTCTTTAAGTTTTGAGGCTTCCCTTATTAGGCAGCAATTTCAGTTCCATTTTTTTCCATCAATGTGTAACTATTGTGGGACATACTAGTTGCTTCACAAGAAATGAGTTTCCAGAGTCCTGAGTCCTTTAGCTAATCACTTTGGAGCCAGTTTCAGTTACATGTAACGACTTGACAAATTTCAGGGTGTTTATTTTCTCTGTTGCAGCTTCTTGGAAATGAGTAAAGATTTCTGAGGGATAACCTCAGGAGATGTCCCTAAATGACCCAAACCAAATGATTAGGAGAACCAAATGACATTTTTGTTGTCAAAGATGAACATTTCAGACTATGTTCTGAGGCAGAGACCATAGTCTTCTCTTTTGACAGGTCAAGTAATTCATCTTCCATTGTTACTTACCTCTTATCATATTGTATGAGCTCTGCAACTGCAGCTTTCCCTTCCTACTGGAAAAACTTGACGTAATCCTAAGGGATTCTGTATGAAGTATACCAAATCCAGTGGCATAGTAACACATATAAAATGCAGAAATGCATCCAAAAACCATATTAGAACATTCTCTTAAACAAGGGAATAGATACACAAAATTTGTAGACATGCATTTAGTACTTCCTTATGAGTGTCTAGCCCTAGTCAAGAGCAGGATGTCTGAAGGCTGAGAGCTCAAAATATGTCCATTTTTCTGCTCAAGTATTTTCCTTGCTTTAGATTTCACAGTTTAGTATAGAGAACGTAGTTGTTGTAAAGAAAACAGCCAACCATGCATTTTACAGAGATTTAACAGTTACTATAGTGCTTCTAGCTATTCAGATCAAAACAGAGTAAAATGTCTCCTAACCACAAGCTTGAATATATGTCTAAATTACTTACAATTCAACAGTCAGTATTTACGCATCTGCAGTATTTTAAATATTAATCTATAAGATATATAGGTAGTAGTCTTTGGGTCTGAGAATCATGTATTAGTGAACATCATACTGCAGGAAAGAGATCATCAGTTCATTCCGCACCTCTTTGCAATTTGATTTTCAGCCCCAGGAGGAAACGCACCTGCAGCTGTGAGTGCGGTCAAAATAGTTGTGGGGCCAATTTTTTATCCAGATTCTGTAGATAACATGCAGGATTTGCACAAATATTTCTGTCTCTTTTTCTTAAAGGTAACCTTTTTATTTGCACAGTACAGATATGATTACAAAGGCTCCGCAGGAAAGCCCAGATGTCATAAATGTGAAACTGTGTGGAACACTGAACAAGGAGAGGAAAAGCAAATGCAAGAAAACATAGATGAAAGGCCCAGGTCTATGTATGGGATTCTGAAGGGCATTTTTAGACGCTGTGTATGGAAAGTTCAACAGCCAGAGGGATAACACATGGTTTGATAAACTCTTTTGAATATTCAGTTCTTATGATGCCAAAAAGGAAAGAGAAACCTTTGGGAAATTTGGCTGCATGTACCCAACGCTGAAGGAAAAATAGCCTTGTGGTAGCCATCATAATGTTGAAAGCTGCATTGTAGATCAGGTTTTTGGCTTATCTGAAGATGAGAGGTGTTTTCTACTATCTTCATGAAGAAGAAAGTAGAAAACTAAAAACATAAGTCAGCTTGGAATTTTTTTAATTGAAGTTATTTTGAGAAATAGCAATTCCGTGAGCCTAAAATGTGCCTCAGGTTTGCCTCTGTTTAATGGATGGTAGAGTAGGTTCTTTATGAAGCTCTGTTTGGATTCATGGCAGATGGTGCTGGGGTCAGGGCCTGGATGCTTCCGAGACAGACCTGCCAGGCAAACTGCTCCACCATGCACAAGGGCTGTCTTAAATCCAGATTAAACCCATATTTTCCTTTCAGCCACTTCTGGTGTGTAAGATCCATCTTCCAGAACCACCAGCAGGAGGAAACTAGAGCCCTTGATTAGCATAGACTTCTGCATTAGTCTTCCTGCATACTGTGAAGATGTGTTTTTTGTTTTCCCTTGGAAAACAATAGCAACTTTTCAAAGAAGATATTCCCTACCCTTTTCTTGTCTCTTTCACAATGAAGAAATAGAGTGAAATATAAATATTGTAAAACACAACACAAATGAGTGGAAATAGACTTTCAGAAAGGTAAAAATAATGAAAGGAAGAGTGTGAGTTTGCTCATCTATGAAACTTATTCTTCCCTCAATATATGTATTTTTTTTTTTTTTTTTAAGTTCAGGATTCTGTTTTCCTGCTTCCAGCACACAAAAAAGCAATGGCTTTGATTGACATCACTGGCTTTGATACACTGGACAGTTTTCTGTCCAAGCTGAAAAAATACATATAAAGCAGATTAAGCTTACTTAGACTCTTGGAAAGAGAAATCTGCAACTTCTCCCTGTATGCTGAGGGAGAGACGTGTTCTTCTGTATAGAAACCCTTACCTGCTCCATGGTTGGATTCTGCTCTCATTTGTGGATAAGGGAACTTGAACTGTTGAAGTCAGTTAAATTACAGTGGTGTCAATCACTGGAGAATTGTGTCCTCCGGGTGAACAGATTTAGAGAATAAAAAAAATAAAAAGCACTGGTTACATATGATAAGCCAGTACAGCTGTGGCAAAAGTCTGTTGTTTATATTTACACCTTTCAAAAAGGAGACTGTGTTTAGTGGTGTGTTGCTACAGCAGCATTTGGCTGCTTGTTGCAACATATAATTAGAGATTTTACAATTTGATGTGCCAAGCAGTGCATCCTCTCCACAAATTTTTAAGGTGATAATCACATTTATTGTTGGAATTCCATTCGTGGAAATAGTGAAAAAGCCCAAATACCATTTAGAAAGAACTTATTTAATCTCCCCTCAAGGTTAGTACTCACAGCCATGAATTAATTGGACGAATAAAGGATAGAACTTTAACTACACTCCAGGCCCCATCTTGGTCCCTAAATCTGTATGGGTAACACAGTCTGCAAGTCATGTGCCTTTCTCCAGTTGAGTCAGTGCTGAACACAGTCATTGGCTGGAGCATAATTAAAATTGAACTCTCAGAGGATGATCTTTTTTCTTAGTTGTGTTCTGTAATTATGCGTTAACTGGTTATCTGTTGTGCTTGGGGCAGTAAAAGCACAACAGAATTTATTTCTCTTCCCTGTATTTTTGTGTGAAGGCCAAGGGAAATTTTTGAAGTAGACCTCCAATTCAAAAATCCATAAATCCATGCTGTGTTTTCATGTATGACATACTGTATGGCTCCATGTACAACACAAAAATTATCCAAATAAGAGTATCAAGCCATTCCAATAACCTGGAAATATCCCTCAGGAGAGGAGGGAAGGTATTTTTTCTCCTATTATATTTTACCATCCTAATGGACATCTAAAGGTATAATAAAATAAATGGTTGACTTCTCTGTATTTTTTTAGCCTGACAGTCAATAAATTTACCAGTGGTTGGCAGCTCAAAATATTGTAACATGAATGGTATTTTGGATTGTGCTGAGGCTCAGTAGTGTTCCAGATGGAGTGTGTAGCCCTGTTGGACCTGGTCCCACAAAGTCTATGGCATGTCATCCTTGTCTGTCCTCCCTGCCATACCCACAGGGCTCTGATGACATTATTGCTGGGCTTCACACAAGCTAAAGCTCATAAAGGTGAAATTTTGCTTCATATGAAGGCAACAGCCACAGTCAATCAGTTTAACAGATGCAGTGGGCCCTCTTGGTGCAGTCAGGGAGCTTAGGAGTCAGATTTTTTCCTAAGATAGAAAGCAACAAAGTGTTACATGAAACTTCTTAATTTTTCCTTTTTATTTTCCATGGTTTTTTGGTTTATATTTTTTTTTTCTTCTTTGTGGGGTGGAATTTTATACCATACACAGACAGCTGGAAGATTCATTGTAGATGTTGATTTTAAGATGCTATCCCAAGCTCTGTGGACTAAAAGGAGCTAGGCAGAGACTGGAGGTGGGAAATAGGCTGCACTAATATGATGTAAAACAAAAAGACAAGGCAAAAGGCTCAAGATTTTTTTTGAATAATCAACCCTGATGTAACTTTTTTTTTTTTTAACTGATGTATTATTATCACTCATTATACTAATAAAAATCAAACAGAAAAAAGAAAGAGAAATACAGCTCTTCTAAATCAGTAGCTCTGTAGAGGTTAGTGCTGCTCCTTGTGACTGTGTATATGATGTCAGAATAATTTTAGAAGGATCTTTTTGAAGCCCAAACAGAAGAGCAAGTTGTGGTGTAGTTTCTGTGTTTGCCATTTTGTTCTGGGAAATTGAACTGTCAGAGTGGTACTGCAATAAGACAGATACTGCTAAGCTGAAACTCTGCTCTTCCTAACTGGTGCATTACTTCAATGCCTCTCATACGATGTCTCATTCCTATGGGACTTTGAGTAGGAATGATGTAGGAGTACTGTTACATATACCCTATATGGAATAGCTCTGCAAATAATGTATTTAGCAGAAGAAATATTATTACCACGTGCATAGATCACAGTGCAAGAGATGAGCTCAGTAATCAAAAGCATTCAATTGCAGGTGATTAGCATTTGGGCAAAACATTTTACTAGGAAAAAACCTTCAGCTACTGAAAGTGAAGTGTTAAATTGCTTAAAAATCTTTATTTGCTCCAGTGAATAGTTTTGGCCTAAACCTTTGAAAAGCAAAGGAAAGCAACTCAAAGCTTCGGTACTGAAGGAAAGTAAATTTTAAATTGGGTTATATTGAAAGCTAAATTAATAATTAGCAGCATCACTCTGGTTGTTGAGTTGATCTTAAAGAAACTGATTTCTTGTTCACCAAACTAAATTCACATTGCAGGAATGATAATATTTCACTCTTTCTGCCCATAATCTACTTGTTTGCCCATAGTCTACTTGTTTTGTCTTTACGCTATTCCGTACTAGAGAAGGATCTTTATTTAGCTCTTCTCAAGCACATTTTCCTCACCCACAGAATAATCAGACTGTAGGTGAAAGAAAGCAGCAATCACCTTTCCTTTTCCTAGAAGCAAAGCCACTGAAGTCCCTTGGTGAGTACAAGAAACAAATTCCTGAAGAAGCCTTGGTATAAAACAGGTACCATATTGGAAAGATAGAGTTACATGTTTTAGTTTCCCCGTGTGTGGATAAACTTTTTCTGTCCTGGTGTAGGTAGGGTTTTACTGTACAGCTGCATTTATTTACATGTGTTCTGGAACTGTGAAAAATTCTTTTCCTAGGTTTATAGGTTGGTATGTGTACAGTGGTTTAGCTTCTCCTAATGTTTTCTTCACAAACCAAACCCAGTTCCTTTTGGTACATGAGGTGTATGTGCCAGTAGTGCTACCACATGGATTTTGTAGCCTTCCCCTTCTTCCTCTCTCTCCTTCCAGCTAGAAACCATGGGCAGGCACAGGACACAGAAGCAGCTCAATCATTGTATTGCTTTCTCAGGTCCAGGTAATTAGTGCTGGTGTTTTTGAAGCAGGAGGGCTACCAACAGTTTTCCACATAGACTTTGTGTTTTTTTACAAAAGTGAGGCAAACTGTATAAGGTGTGGTGGTAAGAAATGCACCTGTGCAGAGGGCGAGGGGGGACAAAGTTGACAAGAAATGGAGATTGATCGGATTCTTGTTTTTAAAGAAATGTTCACCTTAACAGGGCGTGGAACAGCTTTTAGCTATTCAGTGGATATGGTCAAAATGCATGTAGCTTTGTGGGGGTGGGTGCAGTTTCTTTAAAGCTATGATAAAAGGCAGCTTTGGAAAGTAGCTGTATTTAGCTGTGAAATGGAGAGGGTCTGTGCATATGTGAATGCAGTGCATTTTCTCTCTTCTATATGTTCCTTTTTCAGTTTCAGAGAAAAGATATTTCTCCTGTGGCTTTTGCTGTCAGCAATAGATGGGAAAGCCCTCACCCAAACCTTTGGCTCTGACTAGGTAAAAATTCCTCCTGCTTCATCTATTAGATGAAAGATACCTCTTACAGCTTTTTTTCTGAATCAAAGGAACGGTCTCTATCCTACTCTCTCCCTCTCTCTCTCCCCAGCCCCCTTCTCTTAGAAGGTGACAAGAGGTGGTAAGACTGTAAGTTATTCAAAATAATAATTGGCTTATTTTCAAGACATTAGTAATAAGAATAAAGCAGATATATACCACATACTTTAACTTTAAACAAATCAGTAGTCTGAGAAGTTTAATGGAGACTAATTTCTGGATTCATTCTTATTTGAAAGCATCCTAATTAGGTAGGCAGTAGCTATTCAGAAACAGTGGCCTGAATTTATTGAGGGTATAATTCTGAATTTGGCTCTGGCTTCGGATCTGTCTGAGTAAGATTAGTCTGGGAAATTTGGAGCTTTCTGTTCTTGAGGTTTTCCTTCAGCAGCTTACAAATGTCACTGTTTATGACACTGGCAACATTTGGAAGCTATAAAGTTATTGCTTCAGAAATTATTTTTATAATGTACAACCATTCAGTTTCAGACAGTGTAAATCAAAAAGAAAAATAGTTAAGTAAATTCTAGCTCTACCTTGAATAAAAAAGTTCATATTTTTTTAGGTTTTTCAAATTCTAGGGCTAAATTTCTGTCCAAACAATTATATTTTCATCTAAATCCCTCTGCCTGCAAGTGGTCTGAACAGATTTCAAATAGGTTTGAAATTATTCTGAATCCATTTCTTTTGATTTGAATTTAACCATTTGTCAATTGGATTAAAGAGCTCGGTTTTCAAAGGGCTGACCTGCATTTATCATGTGAACGTCTTGATCTTCTTGCAATTGTCAAACTGTATGAGTGCTTTAAGAGAAACAAATGATCCAGCAAGTTAAACTAATTCAGGAGAGTAACATATGGGCCAGAATTGTTTCTCCCAAAATATGGGAGTGGCTGGAATACTCTGGGGCAGAGTATTCCAGTATAGGCAGAGGAGCATTCAAAGCAAGCAAGAACAAAATTTTTAAGTCAAAGGGCAACCCTCTGGTTTGATCAAGCCACTCAGTGAAAATAAAACCAAATCTGTCTTTAAAATATATGAAGTGAATCAGCCTTTTAAAGTAACCTTGCTGAACAGAGTTGTTAAATTATCGAGCACTCACTTAATGGGCTATCACATGTTGCTTAATAGACTCACCCTAAGAACCAAACCGGTGAGTGGGAGGGATGATCCATGTGCACAGACCATTCCTGTAGTTCTCCCATGAGCTGCACCAGAACCAGGGGTGCCAAATCTCATGTTTTGAGCTATCATTATCCAATGTGCATGCTGCAGTAGAACTGAAAGTTAAAAATCTCATGTTAATTGCTCCCAGGTGCTAGAAGCTCCACAAACAGTTTGTAAATGATTGTCCCTGCTCTGAAGTAAGACTGTAAGACTGATGAATATTTTATAATAAGTAATTAAAACCTTTGAAACCCTGGAAGTATTTACTAAAATCAGCTGATCCAAATTCTGGATTTTCATTTTCAAGCTACCTGCCGGTACAGTATTCCTTCTTATTTGTCCAGATTGGTTTCTTTTCCACTCTCTCTTCTATCATTATTGACTTTATGTCTTCAGACTTCAGGAGCATGTCCGTGCCCATTTTACTGAGCATAAAGGTAGATTTTAGCTTCAGTAAGGGGAGATAAGCATTGCAGATTGATTGCAAGAAGCAGTGTGTTTTGTAGGACAAAAAAAATCTAAAAAAGAGTATAATTTGTCATGGAACTGAATTGTGCTCTCTTTGAACTGTATGTTTTGCATTTCATGTTCTCTTTATAGCTTTCATCAAATCTCTAATAGAAGTTTCTTTTGGTCTGAAGGGGTGTTTAACCTTGGCATTAGGAGTAAATTGCTGATCTCCTTTGTAATCTTTCCCTTTCACTCTCATGAATGGCCAAATGAGTATAATGCTGAACTAGGAATGCAATAGTGAGATCGCATTTTAGATAGTCCTCTTTGATGGAGAAGGGGTACAATGGGGAAAAAAAAAAAAAAAAGATAAAAAAATCCTTTGGCAGATCAAGTTAAAAAATAAAAAGTAAATATCCATCTTTCAGACTCCATCTACAATGTAGATGTCTGCATCTGAGCTAAATATCCAACTCTGTTAGTCAGGGGAAATCTGGTTAACATGGTCAACCAAGTAATTAATCTGGCAAAATGTAGGTGGCTACTTCAAGAATGAGATAAAAGCCGTCTAGTCTATGAAGATTTGATTATATTGACAGCATCTCTTAGCCTAGATGTAGGCATTATAAACTCCCATATTTAGTCATGCAAACCCACCCTTTTTGTGAGAACTTGGTGAATGGTTTCTGAAAAATTTGAAGTTAACACCATTTTAGCAGAAGTTTCTGCTTATCTTACTGCCTTGTAGTTTCATAGCTACATAAATGTGCATATAAAAAACCAAATTTCTACCCATGCAAAACTCTTCCTTTCTAGGGAACTGTTGTGTTGGCTTCTGATCATCACAAAATGCCTGCCTGCCTGTTTTCTCACATTTCTGGGCAAAGCACTGAGCAAAACTGATCAAAAGCAAATAATGATCAATTGTCTAAAACAACTCCTCTAGGTGCCTTGGTGGCAATTAATCCTCAAAATGTGAGATCTTTGCTTGGTTTGGATACCGTCTCAGACACAGTGGAATATAGCGAAGCTTTGGTCCTCTTTCAAGGGCAGTGAAAGTCCTAGATGTGTTATTACTGAGATACTGAAATGGAAATATTAGAACAAACTTCTTTACTATTCTAGTGAATATTCTGAAGTGCTGATAGTGTTGCAGGGTTCTCAGCCTGACCGTGAAAAGCCACTGATGACTCTAGGAGCCTGTTTTAGCTAGGTGGAAGCATGACCTTCCTGTTAAGAGATACAGAGCCCACCAGAGCACTCAGCTGAAGCAGGAGGGTGCCTGACCTCTCCCTTGTACTCCTTGGCACTACAGAAGGATACAGTAGCTTCCTAGACACAGGTATAAATGAAAGCATATACATGTGTACAGTCTGCATCACTTCCCCCCCCCCAATTACTTAATAAAATTTGTATACAAATGTGTTTTATAGTTTAATTTCTTTATTGCAATAGGTCAATGTAGCACATGCAGAATTAAGATGAAAAAGACATCTGAAATCAAGACTTTCAATTAGAAAATCATTTAAGCAGAGATCATATTATAGTAACAGATACAGAGATGAAATCTCTAATATGATTTTTCTAGGACAAAAGGCTGCCTGCCATAGATATATCTTCCTTTTTTCCTCCAAAATTCAACAAAAGAGGCTTGTTCTAACCACAGGTTAGAATAACAGTGCTATTCTTGCAATGTGGATTTTAATTTGAATCATGTGGTTTCAGCCGCAGGCTGCTATTCCAGCTCAGCTCGCAAGTAACCTTGCTAGTTTAGCCTGAAACACTCAAATTGGTTGAGGCAGCCCAAAATAAGAGCATACCTTTTTTTTGTGGAATAGATGTCCTTATTCTGAACCAGCTAAAAGATACTGAATACCACCAAGGCATTCTCAGTTTTATTTTAGTCTGTAAATCCTGGACAATTGTAGCCCTCAGAAACTTTTTCTCTTGCTCTTTTTTTTTTCCTTCTACAGGCAGACGACAAAGGAAAATGAAAACTCTCACTAGCCACTTCAAAAGTGTGCTAGTAAGAAAATCTATTAACTGCTTTTCTTATCTCACTCTTTCGGAATTGGATATGTTCCTGGGAATTACTTTGCTGTGTGCAAAGTAGAAGTTCAGTCACAGGAACTGGATGGTTGGAAATGCTATACCAGTGTTAGAAAAGCAAAAGTTGGGGTGCAGTTAGAAACCAGCATAATAATATCTGTTATGAATGTCACTTAGCTCTCATCTTAGGTCTTAAACCACACAAGTAAGAGTTTTTATGTTGGTTTATAGGAATGTATTCCAGTGAGGGGTGATTAAAATATGAATTCAGCCAGCCTATGTGGTGTTGCTGAATGGAGTAATTCCCTCCACCCCTACTTTCATCTGCATGTTCCCATGCCCTTCCTTGTTTGAACAGGAACAATTATACGACTGCATGAAGATGCAGATCAGGAATCAGATCTGATCTGGCTGAGAATGGGATTTGATCTGGTGGGGGAATGGGTTAAGTCTTGATTATCAGCCAGATTTGAGCTGCTGCAGCTTTCTGCACCACTTTGTGAATGATGGTGCTGACATAGGGCAGGGGCCTAAAGTCTGGGTGTATGAGAGTGAGACACTCTTTTGGTTGATGGTCAACTCTGGATTGGCTTAACCTAACTACAAAACCATACTTGTAGAATATGACTTGAGGGTAGAAGAGACAAAACCATTCTTTATTTACGGTACATGCTGTTGACGCATTCTTTTCACAGGGTTAGTTAAGAAGACATGGAAAAAACTGTTCCATCTTCTGTTAACTGGAGATCCCCCATTGCTGTGTCTGAGGCCACTGTTGATTGTTGCAGTGTAGAGTAGCAACAAATGAAGTTTGCAGTGAAAGCCTTAGTCTTTTAAGTGAAATCTAAAAATCTAAAATCTAAAATCTGTTAAATAAATATATTCCTTTCTAAAGAGAATCAGGATCCTAAGGTACAGATATATAGAAATTTATTACTTTAGATACATATCAGTGCCAGTGGGATAGGAGAGAAAGAGTGATTTCTGAGTGACTGCTGTATAGAACCAAACATGATGTTAATTTCTATTTCCCCCCTTTTTAATCTACCATTTCTTTTGGGGTTGGGGAAAGGAAAGAAGTTCTGAAAACATATTCCAATCCCTTCAAAAACCTCAACCCACTACCCTACCTGTCATTTACTTAAGGAAAACCACAATGAAATATCTGTGCTCTGTGCTGCTAGTAGCATGGTTAAAACAATAATCTGTAGCTAGTTTGATAAGACTGTGTCTGTCAGTCCCAGTAAAAATAGATGTAAAGCCGAAGACCTTACAAATTATTAGAAGGTAGGTATAGAGAGCTCCTCTCATTCTGCCTGAGAAAAAAGCTGCAGCAAGAGCTTTTATAAAGCATCACAAAATGCTGGTGTCTGCTGGGAGGGTGGTTTCTGAATGCCACTGCTTGAGGAGAAGCTGCAGTTGAGGCTTGTTCTCAGCTACCTGACACAAAGCTGTGGGAAAGCAACTTTCATTGGTTTCTCATAATTGCTTCTCAATACAATATATTTCCTAGTTCTTAAGTGGCTGCTTTTGATGGGTGGAATAAATGTTACCACAACTTTTACCCACGCTTACTATGAAAATCTATACAGATTGTGAATTTTGGTTTGACATAAGTTCCTCAAATGACCCTGGGTTCTGTAATGGTCTTAAACAATATTTAGATGCAAGGTTAGGCTTACAGCTGAACAATTTAACCTTTTTCCTTTCTTTCTTTCTTTCACTTTTTTTTTTTTTTCCTGGGTGATCTTTTGACATGTTTGTCTAAAGGATCTGTCCTTTAACAAAACAGAAATAATGATATTCCCTTTTGCTCTCTGTCCCTTATTTTTCAAAGTAAATACATTACCCAAAGAAAGTTACTCTTCAATTGCAGCGATGAAAAATAACAAATGAATGTTTGTCAAAGCACCAGGTGATCCTCATTGTGTACTGTCATTAGATGTAAAAGCACTTATTTTGATTTGGTCTTCTATGAGAACTAGCTTTGCCATTTATCTTAGATTCTGTGTGACTCAGTGAGTTCATGTACTGAAGTAGTTTTCTCTTGCTATTATCAGCTCTCCTCTCTTGTGGCTAGAATTCCAGCCTTAAGGAATTTCTTTAACGCAGTACTGCTAATCTCTTACTCACAATTCCAAACAATTAAAAAATGTTCTAATTTACAGGGGGGAAAATACCTGTTACCATGAGAATAATTTAACAGTGCTATGAAAAAGCATAGTTATTAATAAGAATACCTTCACATATAAATTACCTGATTTTAGACTATTTGCCTTTTCTGGGATATGACATATTTATAAATGAAATTGAAACACAGAGCACACAGAATATCAAAAGTCATTGGTATGCTGGTTAGAAGCCAGAGTACAGCATGAAAAAAGTAGGTTTTGTGCATGAGCAAAAAAACATCTCAATTTGTTTTTCTTCTTGGTTATGAAATGTTCATCACTGGGTACAGAATTTTCTTAGGAGTCTATTGTGCGAAATTGTTGGTGATTCTTCAACTCAATTTGTAGTCTACAGAGGCTGGAAACAATTTCTAATGAGAGAGAAATTTAGTTTCATTCAAACAGAAACATTGAAAGGGCTGTTCAAAGTTTTAGTTGCTGGAGTGTTATTCCTTTAGGCATTTATGTTAATAAAATATACTCATGTTGCATTTCTTTCATTTCCAGGGTAGCCTGGAACTCTCCTCTCCGAAATGTTGCTCTGCCAAATGCTTCTCTAGTCCCTTCCACAGATCTGACTCTTCCTGCTGATTATCTTGCTCAGAGCTTTAATACCAAAGCATATAGACCAGCTGTGCCGTTTCTTTTGACTTAGACACCATCAGTGTTACTTGAAATATTTCAGCTGAATTCAGTGGGTATCAAAGCAGATTCTAAATATCCAGCAAAACATCTTCCCCAAAGTCATCTTTGCATATTTGCTGAGATATGTTCATATGGGCTTAGTAAAGCATTCGGCAATAACACAAATAATCAGCAGGGAATAAGGGCAGATGCACAGGCAATTAAGACCAGTCTTATAAATTTATTAATGTAATTTGCAGATTATACCAATTTGTAGAAAATAGAAATACTAGTGAGAGAAAGATATATGTTAAAATACAACTGGTTCCCATAAAAAAAAACAACCCTAAATAAAAGCCTCAGAGGAAAATCTGCAGAGAGAAGATAAATCAAGAATTTAACTTAAAATAAGTACATAGACAAAGAAGGAAAGAGTTCAGGTAGCAAAAGCTCAAATGACGGGAAAGCCCAAGATGCTGCCTTGAAAAGAACTGGCAGTAACAGAAGGACCTAGAGGTGACACTGAACAGCAAACAAGACATGACTTTACCTCTCATTCATATATTATGTGGTATTGCAATAAAAGAGATGAGAACTACCCTTAGGCTATCTGAAGGTATGAGGGAGAAGTGAGAGTGTCTCTCCCTGTGTGACATGACAGAAACTATTTCATTAAGCTCTGAGCATCTTGTTACCAAAAATACATTATCAGAATGTGACTGGAAGAGAAAGAGAGAAAATCAGCAAAAATAGCTAACAAAGAGAATTGAGCATACCAAGCTTGACTGAACCATAATTAAATGAATTTCATAATAATCAGTATTGGAAAGGGTTAAGTGCTGAGAAAGAATATGGTGCGAAGCAATGACATGAAATTAAAGAAAGAAAAATTAGATGTAGTATTATGAATAATTTGAATGGAACAGACTGAGCAATTTTGGGTGAAAGAGAGATTTTGGCCACAGACAGCAGGGAAAACCCTAAATTTTACAGATTTTTAATGTCCACAGAACAGACGGAATCAGGTTTTTAATGTCTCACTTAAAAGATGCATGCAGATGGTGTTTTTTCATGCATTTGAAAAATGAATTTCTACATTTTGATTATGTTGTCGTTAGCAGTAGCCTTACTCGGTAATTAGGAAGCTGGTTACTAGCATGTGTGAGAGAGAGATATATTGAGAAAGGAGGATGTTATCTATCTCTTTGTTTCCACGGGGATATAATTAAATGCAACCAACAACATCATCAAAACTCTAGAAGAAATTCAAACAATAACTATGCTAACTGAAAATGGCTTATTGTTCAGTGAAAAACAGATGATCGCCATCAGAAAAGGCCACATTGTTTGCCAGTACTCACTGTGGCCAAGAAATAAAAGAAACTTCCTTGAGAAAAGTATTTTTCCTGTAGTAAATGCTGAGTCTTTCTTAGGTAAGTAACTTTGAATTAACATCAATTTAGAAATAAAACTATATGAAATAGAATATTCCAAATGAGTTTTGTAATTACTAGGTAACTTTTTAAAACAGGAGAAAAAACCAAATATCATGAAGCCTGCTGTGTGGCATCAGAGGAGAAAGCGAGAGCACTGCAGGAGTGTTTCCTCTCTGGAAAGCAGCTGCTGCTTCAGGAACAGCATATTCAAGCGTCAGTGAGGAACAGGGCCTGTCTGCTGCCCACTCTTTCCACTGAAGAGCCTTTTTGTTTCTCAGAAGAGAAAAAAGCAAAGCAAAAAACAACCCTGTACTAGGCACTCTTGGAAAGTGAAACAATGAGTTTCTCTCCATGACATGTTTGTTCCATGCCAGAGACTGTGAGTGCATGATTTTTGTTACAGTCATCCTCAGCCTTAACACTACACGTTTTACAGTAGGTGAGCATCTTTATCTTTAACAGAGTGTTTAAATATGCGGTTATACTGCTTAGGGTTTCAAATGTACCAAAACATGTCCAGGGCTTTGTCCGCCAAGCTCCCTCCGCTAGGGGACGTACTGGTTTGGGAGCTTGGAGAGCCACAGCTCATGCTTGTGCCTCTCCAGAGCTCTTACTCTTCACTCCTGGAGGACTTCAAGCCAGATACCAAGCATGCCTGCAGATACTGATCCTATAAACAAGAAACCATCAAAACATGCAAGGTTCTTGTCTTTACTACCTCTTCCTGAATTCCTGTGGTACTTTCTGTACATCCTTATTGCTTTCTAGTTATCTTCCTCTCAATATATGAAAGAGGTGCTGACAAGGATCTCTGTACTTCCTGCCCTGACCTTTTTATCTCTCAATTCACCAAATCCCTTTCGTAGTCGTTCAGTCTTTTTCACAGAATTCAAAAACCTGTCTTCACATTGTCTAGGCTTTCTGTAATATGGTTTGCACATCTTTTTTTTAATGTGCTTGAATATTCTGTTTCTTTCTGACTTCGCATTTTCATCCTTGTACTTTCACCCTGCTCCTCTCTGCATCTGCTTTTTCCACTTTTAGTTTCAGACATTCATCCCCATGAAGCCCCATTTCTTTGTAATGATCAGTGGGACACCATCTCTTCCCCTTAAAGTCTTTCCTCTAATTGATCTCTTGTGTAATTAACTGAGAGTTTTCTATGTTTCTCGAGTTGCAGCTGTTTCTTGCAAACCCCATTCTCTGGGGAAAAAAACTGGCTTTTTCTCTATTTCTGGGTTTAGTATTGATTTGGCTGCAACTTACTTAGGGGAAGAGGTCTTTGGCAGGCTGAAGTTGGGCCATAGGGAGAAAAAAAGGATTGGACTGTGCCTAAGCATATATAGAATGATGGAATTCCCAGCATTTTTCATGTGCTGCACGTTGGACCAAGAGCTAAATGTCTGAAGTAAAAAATACTATCCACTCACCAAGACTGTGTGCATCAGCCAAATGCACGTTGGTTCCCATTTTGAAAAGTCTTAAGGAATTGTATTGGAGAAGATCTTTGTTTTAATTTGAACCTTTAACACCACAGGATTGGGAAGCAAAAGTCATCTTCTGTAATATTGGCTGACTGCTTTCCTTCGCTGAGGAAATCAATGGTATTTTAAAAGTAAGCTGTGCTGAACATAGGTGTTGCAGCATGAATCTCTTTTTTTCACTTGAGTTGCCACAGCAACATAAAATCTCCTTTCCCCCACATTAGCTTCCCTAAAATATACTTCACAAATTGTCTTTGGGGAAAAAGAAAAAAAAAAAAAAAGTGCCTTATATCGTGCTGACAAATTGTGCTGTTTGCTCTCCTAGTGTTTGGTCTTCTGTGGAGTTAGGATTATTAGAGCAAAGCTAAAAGCTACCTGATGTGCACAGAACACTGCTTTTACATATTCAACCTTAAGTAAAAGGATGGAAATGAAAAGCCAAAGCTGAATTAGTTACTGTCTGTAGACAGGCTGGGGGTGTAGCAAAACCTCTGAATAGTCTGGTGGTACTCCTTGGGGTCCAGTGTATCTGTGGGTCAGACAGCCTGCCTATTCCCAGCATTCAGAAGACAAGCAATGGCCTATTGGGTATATTATTACAGGATACGTGGTGGCTTTAAGAAGGCTTTCTTTCATGCTTTTCTCTCACACCTTTGCAAGAGTGGTAGCAGCTCCAGTAGCTTTGAATTAAATATCAAGTGCCTTTATTACTCAATGAGATTAAAAATGCTGAAAAAAATCCAGGTAAAAAGGAACTCCTTTGTTGAAGGGATTATTAGACTTACAGTAATTGTTGAAATAATTTCAACTTGTAAGGTTTAAGAGTAGATGTATAAATCAAATAGTTCCAATTTGTTGAAAAATAGAAAATCCATGTCTGTCAATAGTGTCACATTTATCAGCTCCACTCTTCGCAGTGCCCCGATCATGGGCTGCATCTGGAGACGTGGGAATAATTTTGCACAGTACCAACTGATGTGTGCAGATTTAGTAGTGATGGCTGTGCTCACAGCATTTGGGTTTAAATGCAAGCAGATATGTTCATGTACATCAAAAAGACAATGATTTTTCATTATTTAAATGGGAGTATGGACTATGCTGATTGTTGGGCCTCAGTCAGCTTTTCTACATAGCTCGTTTTGAGATTGTTTTGGTAAGGAGCACCTCTGCTCTTTGTAAGGTTGGGTGGGAATGCCAGTGTCAATATATGGAAAGGCTGGTCACCAAGGGAAGCTCTGTGAAAGTAACCATCTTCTTCTGTGAGAAGCTTGTAACAGCTTGTGGTAGTATCTATTTTGAACCACAGAAGTTGTAAATAAAGCTTATCTTAGTGTTGAAAAATGTAGACATGCTGACTTGGAACAATAGCAAAACCCACAAAACAAACCTAATCACCTATCTAGAAAACCTGGAAAATAAAATTGACTTTCCCCACCACCATTACTTCTGCTTACCTTCTTACCATGCTGTACATGAGTCTGTCTAGCAGTAGTAAGGACAAGGTGGGAAAGGTTGATTTTATTCTCTCAGGTGATAAATAGAACTCTTAATAGATGACAAATTGGGGAATATTGAATCTCTAGAGACCTAATCAAACGTGAATCAAGTCAGCCTCCAGTGAGCATTGGATAAAATGCCAGCTGGTGCGTGTCTTTTCCATTCCAGCTGGTATTTTATCCTTTACAATAGATTGTGACCAGTTTTAATACAGCTAATACTTGCACTTAAATAAATAAAAAGCTCCCAACAACACCAAACCATGGTTTTTAGTGTTATAAATGCTGTTCGTTGTGGAAAAGCACTATAATGTTTAGTAGAAGTGGAACTGACAATCATTTAGCTATCCTAAAGAAATGGAGAGAATTAAAGCAGCAGTCCTGCATCTGACTTTCTGTGAACCTTTATGCCTGTTCCATAATGACTAAATTTTGACGGAATCCAGAATGGAAGCAAGATTCTATACTTAGGATAGAAAAAGGAAACTATTTTATATCTTTTTTTTTTTTTTTTTTTTTCTCAAGGGAAATAAATTTCAAGAGCTCTATAATTTTTCATATAGTCTTACTATATCATATTGGTTTAGATAAGTTACAGCAAAATCGGTGTAATGTTGGATAACATGTCTTGTGTAGTAAAAAACCCTTAAGTGCATACACATACACTTGCATATATGCATACTCAATCTTTCAGTATAACACTTGCTTAACAATGCTTTTCTCTTGGGATTTTATAGTTATTTATGAAAATGAATGTGTTACATATGTAACATCTGTAAAAGAATAAAATCTATCATTTATTGTGAAAGCAGATAAGCAGTCCTGTGGAAATAAAAGCCGATGTTGTGCCAGTTACAAGCACAATAGAAACGATGAAAACTTTCCTTTAAAATCTGCTGGAAAAAGCCAGTGTCAGCCCTTAGCAAGACATTTTCCTAGTTCCTTTCATCACTGACTGATTTTGGTTAGCTTTTCTAAGAAGCACTAGATTTTTGATGAAATCTCTCCAGCTTTTTTTTATTACACCATGGTAAATTATTTCAGAACAACTTCTTTATATGTAACTGTTCAGTTATCCGCTCTGTTCTAAAAGTATTGCAAATCTGAAGTACTGATTTTGCATTCCCCAAAACTGTCTCTAAGCCACACAGAACCTCACAGAAGTTAATAGGCATGACCTAGAATTTCAGGAGCCAACAGTGGAAAATGAATATCATTAGAAAGTCTTGAAAAACACATATCTCATTTCAGAACAATGAAAATACTTTTATTGTTTTGGAGCTGACTAGGAAAGGAAAGAATTATTAATGTATTCTAGTAATTTTGTATCCTTCTGCATTTTCCAACATTTAAAACTGGTATATTTTTTAAATAAGAAAGAAACTCCAAAATACACTTACAAAAAAAGCTTTACATATGACCATTCAAATAGACATCTTACTGCCAACCTGCCATTCTCCATCTGAAGGTGGGCTCTCTCATTGCTTACTTTTTACATACTAATAATGTGATTTGTGGTGCTCACTACAAATGGGATGCAAGGTGAAATCCTGCCCCTTTTAAACAAAAATTCAGAGAATCCCACTGAGATGCCTAGGTGGTATAAACAGAAAAGCTTGTATAAATGGCAAAGCTAGTCCTTATAAAAGACCAAAAAAAATAAGAGTTTTTACATGTAATGAAAGTACACAGTGAGGATCATCTGATGCCTTGACAAACATTCATTTGTTATTTTTCACAAGATGCATTTGGGGACGCTTGATCCAGTTCATCTGGCCAGCACCACAAAAGAAATACTTCTCACAGATGCCCTCTTCAAAGAAGTTAAGTTAGATAAATAGAACTCAAAGAAAGAATTCTGGATAAAACAATGATGCTGCTACTAAATGATTGTCTAAAAATAACTTTTTTTTTTTTTTTTTGTATATTCTAGGAAAATAATTTCTGACTTTCCTTCACATGTACCAAAGGGCAAATACATTAACTTCTGATAGTGCAGCATGTGGGACTTGAGTGTACAGCTTGACATGCTAAAGTGACTCTTGGCCGTGTCTTGGAGGGGAAGCTAAAAAAAGAAATGCAGTAGGTTGCCTAAGTAGTCCCTGTCTGATTACAATATTCTTTAAAGCCATATTGAAGTGATACAATGATATGCTATTGAACATAGTCTCTTGTTGTCTGATGTCATCTTAAAATTTCTCAGGGGAAAAAGAAGAGACTGAGAGAGATGGCAAGACAGAGACTGAGCACCATGTGTTTTTACAACGCGGCATCCATTATACATGAGTAACATAGCAGTTGCTCAGCTGCAATCATGGTAGGCATGACTGCTTCTCTTATAAACTCATATTTCATTTATTCATTTCATCTTTCTTTCCAAGACCCTAAGCCTCCAAGCATTTCTCTGCATGTATAACTATGCACCTGAATAGTTATGGTGATTTCGGTAGGGATTACTCACATGAAGAAATTTATGCATGAGGATGGAGTGTTTACAGGACTGAAGCCAAAATCTGTAGATAGCTGAGCTGGGAAAATTGACAACACTATAGTAATGTAAACATTTAAATGCAGAAACAGAAATGCAGACTACAGCATTCCTTTCTATATCCCTTTGGCAATTCCTCAGTTCCTTTGCCTTTTTTGTGCTGCAAATAGAATGCTGGATATAAGTTTTGGTCCTGGTTCACGGACAGGGGGAAAAATACTCCCATTGCTTGCAGTGACACTTCACTGAGTATTGGTCTTTTTTCTCTAGATAAATTGTGTACCTATTGATAAATATGCATTTTCTATGGAAGCAAGTTTGCTTAGTGCATTAGTTGGAAGCCTGAAGGTTAGCCTGTTGTTTTGCATTTTTCTCTCACACCACCAGATAAAAAGTACATTAAAAAACATACAGGAAACCCGGCTTATCGCACTGTACAACTCACCTGACAAGCAGCTGATCATAGACTAAATGCTATGTGCCACTGCCTTCACTTTCTCTTCCTGTTAACAAATAATAACAAAAAAAAAAAACAAAAAAAAAAACCCAAAAAACCAAATAATAAAAGGATTTTCCTTATCCTAAGTTATGGGATGACTGTTCATTAAAAGAGAGATGAAGTATTTCTTCACGTTTTCATTAAATCTTGAGCCTCCAATGCTGTTAAGCAAAATACTGATACTCAGAAAGCAGCATTTGGAAAGCTGGAATTTTCTCCCTTACACTACAGTTTTGTTTTGTTTTTTTCCTAAATTGGAAGAGTGGGAGACTCTGAAAGCACCATATTCAGTCAACTTAATTGCTGTAACATGCATTTGCTTTCAGATCAATTGCTATAAGGAGTAAATGTCACAAGAAAATTGATATACATGACAATTTATTTCCTTAGACACCTGTAAAATACTGCACGCTTTGCAGACTGAGATGTAACATTTGGCTCAGATTGGGACTGGAAAACCAAGGTGTAACAAGCATTGGTTCAGTTGTTCAATAGTAATTTTTTTCCATGCAATGGATCCTCCTTATTTTTCATTAACTGCCAATCAGTCTCTCCAGCTGCCATCTGCCAAAATATATTCTCAGTTATTAGCATTAAGGCTACTGTTAGACTCAGACATGAGGGAAAATGCCCTTTCTCAGAAAAATTACATTTTTGTTTCTTCCTACCAGAAAAACTATTTGAGAAAGGGTACTTGCTATTCAAACACAGCTGAAGTGCTGTGAGACTGATCAGACTGAAACTCCATACCACAAGGCTGCTATGGACAGTATAGAGCAATGCGAAGTGCTTATGCTTATCCTATAGAAACAATCGAGAGTCTGACATACTCTGTGTATCTATGAATCTATTCAGTACTCCAGTAGAGGTGCTCACTTAACATAATTTGATATGACTTAATGCTAAATAAAGGTTTACTGTCTCATTGTTTTCTAGTTCAGGTGTTCAGGTGGTTTTAGCTTTTGCAAACTGCTTCCCTTATTGGTGAAGGAAGAGAAGTCTAGATTCAAAGAACAAGCAACAGATCGTGTATGAAGACATTTTTATCTTCCCTACCTTCTGCTTGCTGCAGACATTTCTCCCCTGTATCAGACATACACATTAGCATCAGTGTGCAGGAAGCTAGACATTAGCATGTTTTCCAGTCTTTGACCTGCCTTGAAAGAAAGCTGTAAAAGGCTGCTGAAGCTAGGATAGAGCTGCTTCTGCCTGGAAGGCAGGAAGGGCTAAGCCTAAACCCTACAGAAGAGCCCAAGTTCACAGTGCAGCAAAGGAAACCTCACTTAAACTAAATCTTGGGGCATCTGTGCAAGATGAAAGTAAGATTGAGCTAACTTTTTCTTCTGGTCAATTTTGTTTCTCCAAAGTATAATTAAAATGGGCATTCCTGTGACTTTGTGATGAAAAACTGATAAATTTTTTGGAACACAAATTTCTGCTTGTTAATTCTTTGTATTGAACAACCAACTCAACTTTTTTGAAACACAGAAAGAGGTATTCAGTTACTTTGGGTGTCAAATAAAAGTTAATGGTGATATTAGTCAATGTTTTTTGTTAAGAATTTCTGACAGTTCTGTTATCTGTTGTAAGTACTGAGTAACAAAGAGGAGGGGCAGAGGGGGAGAAACTTACATTTTGGTGTCCCTTGTAAATCTTTAACACAGACGTTTTCATGCTGATTTTCTTGTTTAGCAAACTGCTTCATTCATCAGAGCTCTGTTGTGAGAGTAGGAAGGGAAAATCATTAAACACAAGAGAGGATCATGGTCAATGACAGCACACAAGAAGAAAATGATTGCTGACTGCTTTTGAGCCTGAAGTTTCTAGCTTCCTTTGACTTATTGAAATCTGGATCAAAATCCCATCATTTGAATGTTGCACACTATTTCATGGAGCTTCTGCACCCCCTCTGCTTCATTTTCATCAGACCTTTGGAAAGTGGGAAGGATGAGGAGATGCAACATTTTAGAAAGGTTTGGAACATTTTAAAATCTGCCTTTATAGTCTTGTTCTGAATGAGTTATTTCCACTTTTTGAGGACTGCAGAGCATAAATAGCACTTCCTTGTGCATCAGTAGTCATTTTAAATGCCAAATCCAAATTTCAGCTTCTCAAGGTCTTTACTGGGCAGCTGATGACATCATTAAAAGGCTCAGTATGCAGAAAGGACCTCTATCTTCTTCACTGTAGATGTAACTGGTTGAGAATATTGTTATGCCAAGATTACCAAAATGCTTTTAGTTTGGAATATGATTTTTGGTAGGTAAATAAGGAGGGAATTATCCAAGATCATTGGTTTCCGAAATGTGAAGTTTCAGTAGAGGTAAAGTATGAGTTTTATGCTGCTAGGCATTAAATATCTGCAATATATTGCAGATATATCTGCAATATAGATGTCATCATATGAGTTAATCTCCCTTGTACCTCTTTCAAGTTAGCTGGGAGAAAGAGGCTTTCCTAGGGCTCAGCATCTATGTTAGCGTGAGGTAAGTTGAACTGTTGAAGTATCTTCTTGTCTCTATTGACTAGTGAAAGAGTTTAGGCTAACCACTTAAACAGGGAGGCTATAAATGTAAATATTCTTATTATTGATTAATAAATTTATTATTTATTGTAATTTGAAATTTTATTTTTATTAATATACATTTAATAATTTATTATTATTAATGCTATTGATATCTTTTCTGGCCAAATGAATACCACCCAAGGTATCAATAATACAAGTAGCTTTACATTTCAAAAACAAAAAGTGACAAAATTCATGGCTAATAGAACAAGACAGTCCTATTCAGCAAACATGAACTAACAGTCTGGACTATACTTTTAAGTAGGAGCAAATACTACGAGCAAGGAGAAATTAAGCAGCTTTAGAAATTTTAAATGGATTCACTGAAGAGAAAATGTGGAGTTGGTTCTGAATGAAATAATAATTTTTAAAAATGGAAAGTAAATCTTGCCGATTCCAAATGACATGTATTTTTGCCAGATTTCAGGAAAAAAAAAAGGCTTGTGTTTTATAACAATGTTAGTCTAATGTAAAATATGTAGGTATCCCTAAATCACCCCTTGTGGCAGAATTCAAATGTGTTCAACAGATGGTAGAGTGGGAAGCATCCATTGCCTTTACATGCAGGATTGCTCTCATACATGAAGGCACACTTCTTGGAGCTCTGTGTCAGGGACTCTCTTGTTATGCTTCTGTCTTAAGAATTTACAGAGGACCGCAATTATATTATTGAGCACTTCACAAACTTTGGTTGTCATAAAATCTGTCTAGCAGATGTCAGCTGGAGGAATGGTGGGATAAGTGTCTTGCCCATGATCACAGCAGTTTGCTGTGAGCAAAGAAATTGAGCCTGCCTATCCTGAACACCAAACACCACATTAGCCTTGTTCCTGGAACCCAGCCTCTAGTCCTTTAAGAGCTTCCATAATACAACATTGAATAATACAGGCAGTAATAAATGTTTGGAGTTGTCCTATTATTAAAAAAATAATGAATGCAAACACTGATAAGTGAAGTCTGTCATTTCTCTTTCAGCCAGGAAAGGGACTGTTTTAAAATATGACATTCTTGAAAATAGCCGCCAGTGTGTGCATTTGCTGTGCAAAGCAGGGAAAGATTCTTTTAAGCAAGTCAATCCTCTTTGCCATTCCGTGCTTCATGGCTCACTTAAGTCTCTGTTCACTCAGGTACTGTCTTTAGGGAAAAGGTATGCTCTTCAATACAGAATAAAACCAAAAGGTATCCTAGGGGAATCTTATAATGAATAGTAGTAATAAATTAACATCAGTAAATCAATAGCAATGCAGGCAGATAAACACAATATACTTCACAGTATAGCATCTTAAATTAATATCATATGGATTATTCAGTGATTTGTTGTGAATAACATAGATTTTTGAGGCATTGTTTATCCTGGGGACTAGCTAAGAACTGGGAAAAATGGTTAGATTTGTCAGTTATGCTCAACATGACTCCATCAGTCAGCCACCTTCAGATGTAAGGTGTGGTAGAAAATGTAATGGAAATCAAAAGCTTCAGCTTAATTTAAAGAGTCGCAAACTGGAGTGTTTGGTGAAGCCACAATGAATTTGCAAACTGAACAGACAGTGTTATTTTATAGATTCATTATCTAGGTTGAATATGTGCAGTAATATGTAAAGTCTTTATTGTCTTATTAAGAGGTTTGTTCAAAATCAATTCTACACTGAACTTCATTCTGATTAACACCAATTTCGAACATTGAAATATTGAATATACTTTTCCCAACATATAGTAGGGCAAAAGGACAAGAGAAAGCTTCATTTGGTATAATGGGAATATGCAGATATGTGTAAGAGTTCACTTATTACGTTGACAGTCTTGGTGAAAGTGAGGAATCTGAATAAATGGTGTTTGAGTAGACCTTAAGGGCCAGATTCTGGAGCCATTTAGGCTGCTTCATATACATAGGATTCAGTAGGGCTGCGTCAGGGTAATTGAAAGAAGACTTGGCCTTAGGTATTGAAACTGTGAGGCAAAGTATATTCAGGGAGAACTAAGCATAATTTTTTCTTCTTAATTCCCAAAGCAATAAGATTTTTTGTTATAGAAGCCAGCCTTGGTTCTTAGGATGTGCTGCTGAACTTTAACATGTTGGATAGTGTATGTGAAATCTTTCAGGTATTTAAAAATCTATGTATTTCAACTTCGCATTTTTCAGAACTGCCATTTAGTGTGGCATCATTTTCAGAAATTCATGTTCATGGCTGAGGTAGCAGATGACTTAGAAAGTGTATAATTAGTGTAGGTTGCCTGCTAATGTGGAAAGTACAAAGCATGAGAGGAATTCCGCACAAGGACTAATACATGGAGAAGATTAATTCTGCAGTGTAAGAAAGATCCTGCAAATGCACCCATTAAGAAATGCATCCCACACACTTTTGACCCTCTAATTTCACCAGCTCTGGGCATAATTTTGAAACTCTGGGTGTATACACACATACCCCTATATACCCATATAAACATACAAACATGAACACATGTCCACACAGAATTTGAAATGTTGCTTAAAATGTTACTCTTAATTGTACTGCAAATAAGTAAAGGCAGTGGACAGGATGTTTTCTAGCATAACATATATGCCAGCAGAAGGAAAGCCATGGTGTCTGTAAGGTACTGTTTGCCTTTCTGGTCCCAGGTTGCATTAGGTCTGGAGAAATGCCTGGTGTGACATCCCATCAGCAGTGATTGTAGCTGCCTTGTGGATGACAACCCTGACTGGAGCATCCTAGTACCAAATCCTGCCCTGTGGCCAATACACTTATTTTTCCGAGCCTACACACTACATATTTACTCTGGGCTGGGTTTTTTTTTTTGAGCCTAACAAGTATCTGGATGCTACCTGTGAATAGGCAACTAAGGGAATTCCTATAGACAATTAAGTTCTTTGGTTGCACCTTCACCCATTTATGGGACATAAAAGCCCCCAGTTTCTGCTGCATGCAAAGCCCATAAACTTAAGAAAACTGCCCTGCAGCCATTCAGGTTAGTTGAATTCAGTCCTCAGCTTTCACAGAAGTTGGGTGTTTGTAAAATTAATATTGTATCTGGTTATCTCAAAGTTATAAGCTGGTTGTCCAACACTCCAAGAGAAGGAATTCCACATTTTCATGCTTTCATATCCCTAAATCACACATTTAGCATGAAGTCCCCAAAATGTTTCCTAAAATTCTTAATGAAAAAAGGGAAAGATGAACTGTCATAAAATGCAGTAAAATACTGTGTGTGGCTGTTTTAGCAGTGCTGGGGAACTCCTCTTTTGTCGTCATGTTAGAGTTTTCTTCCACATGTATGTGATTCGTATCAGGCTACAACTACTGTAGGATCATAACAGAATTATCCATGAATTAGCTTCCATTTTTGTCCAGGTAGAGCCTCTGCCAAAATACTATATGGCAAAAAACTGGCTAGACTAGAAAAAACAATGCCAGCTAAACCATCTCCGGAAGAAAATCGCTAGTCATGTTAAGCTTATGAAGAATGCTTCTGAGACTTCATCAGTGAATCCCGAAGTCTTGAGAAGAGTATAGCAGGTAAATAAACAAAAGAATATCCCTTCTCTATACAATGACACATATTCAGGCAGCAATATTAGTGCAATGCAGCTCCTAATCTTGTCTCCTATAATACAGAACAAATTTGAATATGAAACTTTCCTCCATATGATCCTGGAATAGTGAATGAATTGTTGTGCAAGGATAGGCTGAAATTGGCCTGTTTGGCTAGTGGCTATTTTTTTTTTTTTCTCCCTTTTAATTTGGACTTCAAAGGAGAGAAGGAGACAATAATAAAAAAAGGGTTTCAGAAATGTGGTGTCCTTTCCTTTAGGAACCATATTTTAAATTAATGCCAAGATCAGATCATATTTGATTAATGATTTGAAAAATGGTCTTTGAAATTATAGGAGACACAAATAGTTTCAGGAAGTTTAAAAAAGTTTAAAAAAGGGCAGTAGTGGGAAATATTAAATGGCTTTGTGTGATCACTTTTCACAGCTCATTTAAACGGTGCATATCTGCTGAAGTGCATACCAGCAACAAAGTCTTCAGGACTCCATGAACATCCTGCCATCTTTTACAAAATCATTATAAATTAACGCGGGAGGTGAACAAAAACTCTGAGGAGAGTGCTATCAATCATGTTACTTAGTAATTACACAAATTTATGGAAGGAGCCAAAAATATTGCCGACGATAACTATCTCTCCTACCACTGCAGCATTAGTACACATATTAGCCCTCTTCATCTGTGTAAAAACAGACAAAGGGAATGCATAACCTTCTCTGTCCCTTTCATAGGCTGGGAAGAAAGCAAAGGAAGTGTTGGGTTTTTTTTCGCCGACACTTATTGGTTTGATTTTGTTTGGGCCAAAGTACTTTAACAAAGATGAACCAACCCCACTAATGGTAGTACCATCCAGCCCTGCAGCTGAAGCCAGCATGAGCACTCCGAAAACATACAGTTATGTTCTGCTTTACAATTTCAGTCCTTCTCTGAATGGCACCATTCTCTCTAATGTTGTATTCTGCACTTGTTATGATTCCCTAATATAGCTTATACTCACAGGAGCCCGTAACAATTTACCCAAGGTCAATAAACAAGTCATCTTGAAGAGGTGGAAAAATCAGTGCTTTTGATTTCCTCTCCCTTCTCCTACCAACTATTGGATTATCATAAAGCACACACCATTTCAGGCTTTTTGCGGGGCAAGGGGAAATGACAGCTTCCTCTTCAGACATCAGAAAATACTTTGAAGAATTGGTTTCTCTAGCAACAGGAACAGGAGAAAAAAAGAAACTATCATGAGTTTTTTTCCCACCTACTCATTTTTTTTAATGTGGTAAAGCAGATGGCTTGGATAATGCAGGTACTACAGAGTCTGATTTATTGACTGTAGACAGAAATATAAATACAGAAGCATATGCACTCTGCTGTTCTCAGTAACATGGTAAGACTTAATGACTGCAAAGTTCATACTTCTTTTGAGTTCTATGCATCTGTATCGACAAACGCTGTTATTTATTGCTAGGGCAACACTGATGGCAGAGCTCACTACATGTGGAAACCAAATGCAGGCCAGCCAAATACTTCCCATATCCTCTACCTTCCTTGACAGTGGTGCTAGCTCCATGAAGTTACAATTTACATCTTTGACAGTGGTACATTTTATTGACTTGGCCAAATACTTTCTGTTAAGGTGTTATAAATTGGTCAGCATCACAGATAGATAATGTCAGAAGACTCAACCTTTTGATTTTGCCAAGAAAATTAAAAATGGCCTAGTGATCTCTGCTTAGTGATAGGAAGGAGATTATTCTTTTTATGACTGTACTTGGCCCATGGCTAAACCAGGGAAGTACTCCCTATATTTCTTCTGCTGTCACAACATCTAGGGTTACGTGAACAGAACACAAAAATGATCTCTTCAATAAAATGACGAGGACTATGCGCCCCTTTTCTGCTGAAGTTGCTGACAATAGTGAAAATAGTTTTGTCTGCTGTACAGTAACTCAGTTACTGCATCCATATTACAGGTATAACCTCAGCATTACATGCTTGTTTTTGACTTTATGTGCTCAGTAAGTTGGAAAGCATGTGCAGGAGTCAAATCAAAGCAGTGATGGTATCAGGATCTGGGCTGTTCTCAGGATTCAATTTCCATCATTTCTGGTTCAGGTATTTGCAAGCAAATAATGCCAACAGCATTATCAGGCAATTTTTGATAGCAGCAGTGCCTCCCATCTCTTTGCAGCAGACCTACTGCAAAAACAGTAATGGAGAGGTAAGAGGACATAAAGGAATATAAAGCCTTCTTCTGGGTTCAATTTCAGTTAGGACACAGTCCATCACTGCTAATGGCAATGGGCAATTTCTCAGGAAGCTGTGCGAAGCTCCCTCAGATCTGCTGAGTCAGCACTTCAGCATCTCCCATGCTGGGCAGAAGCATGTGAACACTGTTGCCTGAAAGTCATCAGTCAGCAGCTATTTTAGTATGAGCACTAGTATGTTTGGGCCATTGAGATACATGTATATTTTCAACCTTCTGCTGTCCTCTAAGGCTGTGGAAGCCTATGCGTGCGTCGAGCTTTCCCCCTCTCCCTTGCCCCATAGTGCTGCCCGTCTCATACTCAATGACTCTTCTCAGAAAAGGCTACTGAATCTATGAACAGAAAAGTGTACTTCTCTGGTTTGTCACTATGTCCAGCTCACCACCCTGGTAGCTTTGCCAACTTTTATGATGGTCACTACTACAGGAACATGCAACCTTTTTCTCTTAAATGAAAAATAATAATTTTTTTCCAAAGTGGCTGTAATGAATATCAAGGGAAGTAAAAAATCACAGGACTTCAGGCAAAAAAATAAAAGATATCTTCTCTGATGAGAATGAAGGCTGAACAATTGGTTGGAAAAAATTGAACTCTTTAACTGATGTCAGAGCGTCTGCAGAACAACAGCAGTGGTTGCTTTTGGGACATCAAAGGACAGGTGGTAAAGTTCGGTGACAAGGATAGAGATTGCTGAGCAGAGTCTGCCTCAGATCATACCTGCACAGTGTGCATGACACACTGTCTGCCAAAGAAACACAGAGGGCCTTCCAGTAGACTGGCAAATGGGTCTTTTAGTGTCCTGAGAACAGCCAGTGATGAGTAAGGTATTTGTTAAATGTGTGACAACAGGACTCCATGGAGGCTTCTGCAGTCTAGACCCTCAAAAGCCAAGCTAGAGAGTATGGGAAAGGTGGAACTGAACTTAGGGGAGGACTGAAGAAGGTTCCTATTCACTTCTGGAAGCAAATTTGCTCCAGAATGGCTGATAGATAAGAGATGCTTTCTAATGGCATGACAGCAGATAGATAATCTTTAAATGTTTATTGCAACATTATGTGTATTGCTTGTGTTTTGTGTAGCTTTTAATGCATTTCTGTTACAAAAATTATAAAAAATAATTTAATGAAATATTTCATGCTATCATTTAAACATATGATGTATGTATCTCCTCATGGAGCAAGTTTCATTTTTTTGTTCTTAATATAAGTTTTTCTGATGAATTTTAAGGTCAAAGGTAATGTTTCAAAGAGTATTGTTTCTTACTAAAAATACTTAATAAAAATACTTTTTCTGAAGTTCTGAAGTCCTGTGCCTATAAGAAGCATGTCTAGGGAAAATTTAAAAAAACATATTTCTGCTGTGTAAAACTAATTTTTAGCAAAAATTCAAGCTCAGTGGAATCATGAACTGCACATAAGAAAACATTAGAACAAAATTAAGGCTAAAGGAAAACTGAGACAACAGAGAAAATTTGAAATTATAATTTTGAACTCCTGTGATATTATTCTTGCCCTTTAGAGCATTTTATTAAAAAATACATGTGATTTCTGCCTTAAACCTTGCAACTGTATCATTTTAAAACTTTAAGGCTAATTATCCTTTAGAAAGCTCTAGAAGCATAATATCGGGACAGCAACCCTGCTGGAGCAAGACTGCTTGAAGAGGGGCTTTCAGAAACCATTTTGATTTCCTATGGAAGGAACTGTGTCTGCAGCACTGGAGACACAGCAGCACAAGGAAAGTTGTTTTTTTACCATTCCTCCATCTCTCTTCTCTGAGCCCTGCTCTCTCCACCATAATTTCAAGCTGCCATTCTTAAGCATACTGAGATCCCATAAAGATGATGAATGTTGTTTTTTTATGCTGCCTCATGTGCTTCTTGACACTAAGAAGCACTGCATCGTGATGCACTGCAGCAGTGTCTTGCCGAGGGCTCTTGGTTTGACTGGTGTGACAATATCCTTTGAGTCCCACAATCTGTGCTGGGTTAGAACTCCCAGCTCCCCTCATCTTTCATTGCTGGGTGCACATGCAGTGTGGGTGGAAAGGGTAGGTCTGTGCTGAAATGTTACCACCTCCAAATTCTATTTTCTTTTATCCCTGCAGATGTGCACAAAGTTCACAACTTTAAAGGCTGACAATATCTTGTATTTCCGACTTACTGATATGGTGCAACCTATTTATTTCCTAAAGGCATTCAGCCAGCGTTTGTGTTCATAAAAATGAAATAAAATAGCATGGAAATCCTGTGCTTCATACTTGAAAAGGCTACTGTAAAATATGCCAAGTATGTTACTGTGGAATGCTTTTAAAAGGAGTCAATAAAACCTCATGAAAGCTGTAGTGTCCAAGAAAGGCAAAATAATTAGGTAGCAGCCATTCAAGCTGTAAGTGGCATTCATCACATTCAACATTCTTCCCCCGTATCCCTCCACAGGCATGTGTCCATTCTAAGGTTTTCTATCATGAATGTGTGAGCAAAGGCTGAGGGAGTCACAAGACTGAGTTCAAAGGGAAGGCTTGCAAGGTGGGCTGGGGGGCTGCAATGGTCTCTGATGGAGTGCTGAGGGTGTTCAACCACACACATGGAAACTAATCTGGGACAGAGTCTCCCACTGCAGCCAATAGTTTTGCTAGTTGGGAGCAGGCGTGAAACTCAAAATGGCACCTCCCCAGACACAAAGATACCCAGTGTGCGCTAAAAATTAAACAAAACTAAGTGAATGCCACGACATACAGTACCCTTTTTTTTTTATTTTCAAACTGTAATTCTAGTGAACAGGGTTCAGATGAGCAGTTCACCATTTCACACACTCCTGTGGAAACTGGTGGTACCTACAGATGTGGATACTCATGCTGCCCAGAAGCTGGGTATTCAAGGCTGTGTCTGCTCTTCCCAACTGTCCTTGGTCTGACTCAGTTCTTGTGCTGCTTTCAGGTTTTACTTCATCATGTCTGTTTGTAGAAGTCCTAATTTCCTGAACTGCCACCAGCTTTGAGGACTGAAGCTATGTCTGCTTCTCCTTACTGCTGTAAGACTAAGTTCTGCTCAATGCCTTGTAATATTGATATTCAATATAATAATTTCTTGTGATCCTATGTTTTCCTGGGAAAGACATCTGAAACTTTTCTGTGTTGGCATTATAAGCTGGATTTGTGGTTTTTATGTCAAGCAGCTATTTCAATAGTGATGGCTTTCAAAAATGTCTTTGTGACAACAGTATATCTTCAGGAATCCCTAAACCTTCATTTCTTCTCTGTGGGCAGAGAGTTCCTTACTCTGCAGAAGATACCAGTAATACTGTCTGCAGTTTGCAGATGCTGAGTGCAATGGCAGGTAACTATGCAGGAAGTGACAGTGGCTCTTTGCCAGCACTTAGACTAGGGAAAAATCCTTGGGACAGCACAGCAGTAGTGAAGGCCAGCCAGGCAGGGGATCTTCCCTTGTTGCGTAAGGTAGACAGAACACAGCTGTGCCAATACATCACAAGTATGCTAGCAAAATTATAACTACCCACTATCTGTGGGGAGTTTTATAAAACCACACTAAAAATGGTGTAAACATGGCATCCTGAGACTTAAGAAAACGTTTGCTTAGTCTCTGATTTTCATTGCTCCTGCTCACGGATTATTTCAGGACAAGAAGTAATCTGGGCCTGTTTTTTAACATATAACAAAAAAAAAATATTATCCACAGACTATGCATATATATATATACACACACACGCATGCTAAATGCAGCAATAATTTATTTTCTGTTGGTGAAATCCAAATTGACTTAAACTTTCAAACATAAATAAACATAAAGCCAAAAATAAAGTATATGCTAAATGATTAAAAAAAGGACAAAATTCATCTACTGCACCATGGCAGGAAAATTCTACAGCACAATATTTTCTTCCTTTTCACTGCCCCTGCAAAGAAATCTGTTTAAATGTATGTGAAAATATTGTCAGACACTCTAAGAAAGCAAAGATAAAACTCCTTGTATATAAATACTTACCCAAGAGAGAGAAGTCAACTTATCTTACAAGTAACTCATGTAAATCCAATATACATGTATGAATAAAAGGGTTTATTAAAATATTTGTAATTTGTAATTATGAGAATAATGCTAATTGTGTTTTAAAAAGGTTTTTAAGTTAGAAAAAGGGGGAAACCACCGTAAGACATCGTGTATTTGAAAACTCGTTTTTATAAAATGTAACTTATATTAGCTGCAACTACATGTCATTGGCTTTTTTTTTTTTTTTTTTTTTAAGCTTATATTTAATCTTTTTTGTTCCCCACTGCAGTGTGAAATACCCACAAACACAGCCTGAGGAACGGACTGACTATTTAGTGATGTGCTGGTTTTGGCTGGGATAAAGTTAATTTTCTTCGTAGTAGCTAGCATGGGGCTGTGGTTTGGATATGCGATGGAAACAGTGCTGATAGCACAGGAATGTTTTCAGTGTTGCTGAGCAGTGATTACACAGAGCCAAGGCCTTTTCTGGTGCTCATCCCACCAGTGAGTAGACTGGGAGGGGACACAGCCAGAACAACTGACCCCAGCTGACCCAAGGGCTATTCCATGTCATATGGCATCATGTTCAGCATATAAAACTGGGGAAGAAGAAGAAAGGAAGGGGAGATGTTTGAAATGATGGCATTTGTCTTGCCAAGTCACTGTTATGTGTGATACAGCCCTGCTGGGGTTGGCTGAGGGGATGGCTGAGCACCTGCTTGATGATGTGAAACAGTGAATGTATTCCTTGTTCTGCTTTGCTTGTATGCATGGCTTTTGCTTTAACTAAACTGTCTTATCTCAACCCATGAGTTTTCTAATTTTTCCAATTCTCTTCCCCATCCCAATGTGGGAATAGCTAGTGAGCATTCGGGTGGTGCTTAGTTGATGGCTGGGGTTAAACCATGACAAGTGAAAGCACTGAAGTGGATTATGGGTAGAATATTATGAAATGAACAGGGTGAAGAGCTTTAAAGATGTTACTATTTTTATTTAAGTTATATTACATTGGTTTTCTTTATGAATTGCGCGAAGTACAGTATGTTCAGACAGAATGTCACTCTAAAGCAGACAATAGCCTTTTAATAATTCAATCTCTATCAGAAGAACTCAAGATCAAACGTGACCCTGTTTCTCAGATTAGAGACTTATTTCATGGACTTTCTACATGCTTGTTAGCCAAGCACTCTTATCTGCTTTCTGAAAAATGGGCATCACAGGAAAAGGATGGGAGGAGAGTACAGAACAGGCAATGCTAGAAATATATCATTTATTATGCTTGAGACACATCTTTTTAGCTTGACTTCCCAGTGAAATGAAGCTAATTCAGTTGTGTCTGTAACTTTGAAACCTATTATATAGCTTCAGTTGTATCTGAAATAGAAACAAGAAGTTTCTACTAATTTTATAGACATAAAAATATACAGCAGTGGAAAGGAAAAAGAACAAATTTCAATGAGGAAAGACATAATTTTGGGTTCAGGAATAGAGATTTCTGTCCTGCGTGCCTGTTGCCTAACAACATGCTTGTCCTCGCTGGCCAGTCTGTATGTATTGATCATGGTACAAGATGTGGTGGCAGCTGCTTTGCATTCAGTCAGGGAAGAAGAGACACAGAGAAGGGTGAGGTGGAGCAGTTAAGAGGGCACTGGAGGAAGACATGTGGGTCACAGAGCAGCACACACCTGTACTAGAGCTGCTGTTTTAAGGTGATGCTGTTATATCTGTCACCAGTGGTATTTCCTTCACTGGGAGCATACATGATGAGATTCATTGCACTACACGTCTGAAGTTTAATCTTCTAATCAAGTTGTCTGGATCCTTTTATTTCAATGAAGATGGATAGGGACTGTATTTCCATGGGGTCACTCATGATGTCCATCCAGAGGTGAAATGAAGTGCCTTCTGAAGCCATTCTCCATCCTGATGACAGAGGACATTTAAAGGACTGCTTTAGACTTGACACTTTTGGACAGCTGACTTTAGCTAACATAATTGTGAAATCAAATATTCTAGCTACCAATGAGCATCTGTTCTCACTCAATATGGCTGGAAACAGAAGCTCCCTACACTTGAAAGAAGGCAACCAAAGGATGTTAACTTTCTGCAATCTTTCCTTAGAGAAGCAAAAAGCTTCCTGGATGTCTATTGAATAATTAGAAGGAAACATGATGACTACAGATCATCACATTTGATTTCTATGTCAGTTATACTGCCAGAAATTGCAGTGTGGGAGAGTAGTTAAATTAGAAGACTATATGATTGGCTGGAAATCAAACAGTCAGTATTGTAAATGGAAGGGGGATTGTTTCCACATATTTTCCTGTTTTCTGTAAGGGAGGCTGAACAGTGAGATGATAAAGTTTGCTGTTAATAAAAAAGTATCAGCACAGTGGCAAAATACTGGGCTGGTTAGATGTAATTGTGATTAGGAGAGTAACAGAAGGATAATAGCATGCAATGAAGTTCATGTGTACTATATTGATCAGGGAAATGACATAAAATTTAATGTCTGTAAGCGTAAAAGAAAAGTGTGTAGATAATTGTTGATCAAACGCAAAAGTAGGCCCTGTCTGTACCTGAATGGGGAAGTCCTAGAAGAAGAACTTCTAGGCTTGGGAAAAGGCAACTGCAAGGGGAATATGGCAGGGAAGAAGAGGACTAGTAAACAACAACATTTTTTCTCACAGAAGAAGAATTATGATGTCTTTTGAGACAGAACTAAAGAAAACACCTTTTTTTCTGAGCAAATCTAACAAAGGCATGCAACTCTTCCATGGGATATATGGAGGCCAAACACATGAAGAGGTTGCATCAATTATTAAATATAACATGCCCCAAACGGTCCCTTAAATATTGACTGCTTCAGGCTGAGGAGGTGCATCCTGACTGTCCTAGCCTTTCTTGTGTCATGCAAATTTTCCCTCATTACTCTCTGCTGATTACTGCCAGAGACAGGCCACCAGACTAGTTAACACCATGGGCTGGTCTGCTACAGCCATCCTTATGCACTGTATATTAATACAGCTGGAGGTATCATAGAGCAATGACATCAACAACCTGGAACTATTCCAAGCAATCCTGCTGCAACTCACCAGATGCATTTTGTCACTCTTTAACTTTTATTATTGTAACCTGTGTCAGATTTTCCAGTCTGAGTCCCCAAGTTACTGAAGGCGAATGCAGTACTGCCTGTGGAAGCAAACAAACTTGAACATCTGAAAATCTGAAGGATAAATAGATTCAGGAATGCTTTAGCTCTCACCTTTGCAAGCCAAGGAACTGATTTTTTTGGATAATAAACTTAGTAGCAGAGTGGGTGTTTACATAAGCTCCAGGAACCTCTGTGAATAGGAACATACCCATGCAAATGTTAGAAGTGACAAATAATGTAAAAATCTATTTTGCCTTTTAAATTTTGAGCTATTTAATCAATAGCTATTTTCCTCTTTTTGTATTTGGCACTGAATTGTTAGATCTACTTCCCTGCCCAAAATTACAATAGAAAGCCTCATGATAGATACAGCATTGTCTAAACTGTGAGATTGTTTCATTATACCTAGCAATCACATCATGTTCCTGTGTCCCTGTTATTAGACACCATCTTGCTATTGTTGCTTTTTAAAATTTCTAAGCATGGTACAGTTTCCAATTTCTTTCCAATTTTATATATTGTAGATGAATGAAGTAACATAAAAGGGATGAAAGGATTGAGAACATAAACGAGATTGCCTGCGTGCTATGCAGTCTTTCACCTTCATGGCTTTTTCAAAAAGGTACTTAGTTCTCCTGGTCAAAGACTACATAAATGAAGTACTTGCTGCTTTTAATAGCCCTGGGGTAGATAAGACTACTAGGGCAATTGTAGGCCTAGATTACACAGTGGAGATTCACAACACTGCAGAAGATCATTTTATTTCTTCCCTTACTGGATTTTCTCCAGGTAGTGGTGTACAGTATGTCTCATGGGGCTCTTAACAGCTGAGCTGAGACTGGTCTGATTCATGTACTTTCACAAGTTCTTCACATCCTCACATTAGGGTGTTTTTGTAGGTATATTAAATTGCAGGAAGAAGGGTATAAATACAACTTGATACATTTAATGTGTATTCATAATGACAAGATGATGTGCATTTACAGAGTAGCTGCGGAATGCAAGTTTGGTTCCCATAATTATGCCCGCACCATGAAGGAGAAGTTCTAATTATAGGGTAGAGTTTTCCCTCCTGTTTTTAAAGAAAGGTAGACAGCAGGATGACATACAGCATGTGAATTCTTGGGAAATATTTTTTGCACATACTGTCCAAGCAGCAGTGACAGTGTAGTGGTAAACATACTGCTGCTGTGTAATGTGAATTTCTGCCTGGGATTACTTCAAATTTTCACAAAGACAGGTAAGAACCTGTTTTTCTTGGTATTGCTGAAATACGCAATCTGCTCCATCAAAGAGTATTATTTAGTCATCTATACTAGTGAGGTTCAGAGTAGCTTCTGTATCATTTAGTTCTTAACAGCTCCATGAGTAGCAGTTGTGTGAAGCTGTAAAAACCTTTCAGCTGTATTTTTCACACTGATATATCATTTCCTTATTCACATAGTAAAATTTCAATAACCCTGCCCCTGAACTGAAATGCTTCTGCCCTTTGTTATGAAATTTTCAAATGTGTTGTGTAATGTAGCTTTAACTGGGGCTACGAGCACAGGATATATCTGAAATTCTAGGCTCTCAAAAGTGAAACATACACATTCAGATACCAGCCTTTGTCTAAGTCTCCCTCTAAGTCTAAGATCTTCAGAAGAACAATTTCCTTGTAGGTGTTTGTGCAGTGTCTGGGATGCTGAGGCTATACTCTGAGATGGGATCTCTTAGCATAGCGATAATGTAGGTACTGACAGGTAAATATTTGCAAGGGATACTGCAGCTTATCTGGATTCTGTTCCCAGCTTTTTGCATTTTCTCCTTTCATTTAGCAGCAAGACTATGGCCTGGGGGTCAGTGGCTTTTAATGAGATACTTTAAATTAGACTAAATACTTTAAATTAGACTAAAGCCATATTTCAGCTTGGAAGTCTACACTATGTTTCTGAGATACTTGGATGTTTTTGAAAATTCTCAGTGCCTTTTCTGTGATGGGCTGCAACCTGACCAAAGTATCTCATAAAACTAATATTATTCTTTAATGATACTCTCAGACTTCAATGCCTCTCTTCCTTGCACTTTAAATTTCTACCATTTTTATTGGATTTCATAGTTTCAGATAAAAAAGCCTACTAGTAATAATGCTCCCTTGAAGCATTCAGCTTCGGATTTCACCCAGTTACGGTGTGGTATTGTTAGGGATTTTGAGTGCTGCTGAGTAACAGTGCAAAGTGCATTTCTCAGCATCAAATGTCTGAGAGCATCTGATAGGGCTCACAAAAGAGAGAACAGGGATGAGTGAAATTGTTTTAATTCCATTACTCTTAGAGGCAGAATCAATACAAATATCCTTTTTGCTGAGACAATGAGGTAGAGAGAGTGACCATTGCTCTCCCAAATCTTTGCAGTGATTTTGACTCTTTCATTTTATGTTTGTGCAACTGTAAGAGTGCAGTGCCACTTCTGACTGGGAGCATTAAGCCATGAAATTACCTGACTTGGAAAAAAAAAGAAATTCCTGCTTCTGAAGACTTAAAATAGAGATCTGGCCGGACTGATTTTAAAGCTTGCAGCCTAGTCTGCAAAACCTGTAGGGACCTGGAAATTTTGGAAATTTACTACCAGCAAGAAAAAGAAAAGGAATTAAGAACCCTAGCTGTTTGATTGCAGAGATCAGGGAGGAAATCTTAGCCCTAATAAAGCCAGTGATTTCTGTGGGGTCAGGCCTCCAGCCCTTTGCACTGCTCATGGGAAACATGCTCAGGGACAGTTCTTCAGGGCTTTTCCCAGGTGTTCACCTTTGGGCAGGTCGAGCAGCCTGAGCCTATGCTGTAGCCTGTTTTCAGTCAAGACCATTGATCTCACAAGGGAACAAAAACCCCCATAAATACTCTGTTGAAGGAAACCACTTAATATTTTTATATGTAAGCACAGAATGTTGTGTACAATTTTAATTTTTTTTTCATTTTTATAAATGAAAGGAAATGCTCTCAAACTCCCCTCTCAAAAGATGCAAATCTACAGCTCTTCAGATCAACTGTCACCTCTCAGCTGTATATGCCATGTCATACTTCTGACAAGAGTCATATCAACATTGCAAGATACTGGTGTGACACATGGTAGAGCTATGTGTCAACAGTGAAGCCTGAGCAAACTACTGTAGAAATATTTTGTACTTCACAGAGGTAAAAAGAAAAGGATGTAGGATAAACACATTTCTGTCCAGATAGCTTGGTGTTTAAATAAGGGGCTTCATCTGGGTAGATGAATTCAGCTCAGGTGTGTATTTATTTCTGTGATTTAAGAAGCAGCATTGTTAGGATGAAAGTTTGTTTGGATAAGGTTTGGACTAAGGCTAAGGCAGGCTGTGTGCCACTCATGCAAGTACTGACTCCTAACCCATCACTGACATTCAATTAAAACTTTAATGGCAAGGCTACAATTATCACTGGGCTTGGGGAATGGGGCAGCTTGAGCCCTCAAGTCTGATCTAACCCTGTCCATTTGAAAATCAATCATGTAAACCCATGTCATTTTTTGGTTCTGCAGATCAGCTCCAGATGTGAGCCCTCATGTTGATTCTAATTTACTTATTCACATATCATTGCTAAAAATATATCTAATTTTGTTAGGATTCATGTGGCCTAGTAGGAAACAAACTATTTAGACTGATGAGACAAATGAAATGGGTCAATGCTTATTCAGGTAAACATTTTCTGATGCTGGTCCCTGCTGCTCATTGGTTTTCCAACTTTTTACTCATATTGTGATGGTACTAATGATACTAATTTTATAATTTAAGCGAGTTTGCTTTAGCCTCCTTTGTATATTATGTCATGACATCTGTAATAGCAAATAGTGTTTTCGTCTATTGGATTGGGTTTTGTGGGTTTTTTGGGTGTTGTTAGTAAGGTTTTGGTTTTAATTCTGTTTTAACATCATCACAATTGCAGTATGCTTTTCACATGTTTGTAGTAACTGTCTTTTTAGCTCCTTACTCAGATTGCTTCCCATGCATCAGTGTCAAACGCACTTAAAGAGCAATACATGCAGCATGACAGCAGATTGCTGATTGCAGTGTCCTTTGTGAAAGCAGTAAATCCTTGTGACCCCACTGACCTCCCTCTGCAACACTATGATTTAGTCTTTGACCTTTCTGTATTTCCTTCCCTCCCCCCAAAAATCAAGCCTGCCACTGATACTGCTGATAGCTTATGATACTGTTCTCTAAACTCTGTAAATCTCACAGGGTTAAGTTGTAATTGCTTGGTATGTTAAACTATCCCTTATTTGAATTAATAAAATCAGCAGACAGATAGGCTCATAAACTGGATAATACCAAAATGATTTCTACAGCACTACAGACCACAGAACACGTACCTGAAAAGGCTCCTTATCTATTTGTCTATATAGAGGTGGAAAAAGGGTCGGTCCCTTTAAAAATTAAAGATCACAGACTTATGCTGCCACTTCTGTCAATATTCTCATTTTTGTAGGGAAAAGCACGAAAGAGGCAGATCTAATGCAAATAGATGTAACTTGAATCTAAGTGAGAGGCACAGCTCCACAGGCAGGGCAGTATCAAGCTCAAAGAGTTTGATTTCATAACTGGCCTGATGGATACCTTTGGAAGTTTATTTGGAAGGATCACACAGAATCTTATGGAGTGTTATAAAATTGCCTTCTTTTATAACTGTATTACTGAAAAATAAAAAGAAGAGTGATTTTCTCAGATTGCTCCTGATACATGGTGATAGCAACATTATAGCTGTATAGGAGACATTTTCCATAGGGTGAAAAACTGATTTAGGCTTCAAAACTAGTATTTGGTGAAATTTTGAAGACTTAATCCCAAAATTACAGATTTATTTATCAAGGATCAAAAAAGACATTAGAAACTAATTAAAGATTGAAAAGAAAAAAATTTGCTGAGGGGTGGTATATTGCCAGAATGGTAGAACCGGAACCACAGAACTAGAGAGTTTAAAGACCACAATGAGAAAATACGTATTGACTTCCTGCTAATATTCATTCCAAAACCAGTGAAGGATAAATTAAGTTAAATGAACTCATGTTGATGTGTCAGGTTATGTGGCAACACAAGGCAAAATAAAATCTAATTCTGTGATGCACATTGTGGCCTGCTGTCACAGCTGAAGATAATGATTATCTAAAAGTATCTGACAGGTCTATGCCTGAATGAGGAGAATTGCTTCAGACATTAAAATTGAGCACAAAAATGACTGCCAGGACTGTGGATGGAGACCTCATGACATCTTATAAGTGGAAAGACTTTTTATTTTCTAAATGTACACTATGTTGGTGAGAATTTGAAAATATTTTCTTAATGCAGATTTTTCATTGGCAGAGAGTTTGATTTTGAAATGTCATCATGAAAGATGACATTTCATATTGTATGAGCTTACAATAAAACACCATATCCACTGCTCTGGATTCCCAATGGATCTGATTTGTTTGTTGAAAAGGGTAAAAACCCCTTCAATCCAGATGCAGGAAAAACTTTCCTTCATTACCTCTGGGAAACAGACTGAATTGTACTCACATTTCTTCTAAACCAGTAAATATACATGGTTTTGACCCGAACAATTAGATGAATAAATTCTTACAAACACAAATATTATTTTATTCTCAAATTAATTTTTTAAATTTATGCTGGGATTTTTTTTTTTTTTAGTTCCTAAATTGGCATGAAAGCCTTTTGAAACAGAACACAGAAATCTCACATTCACATTAGTATGAACCTGGCTCTGCTCCTAAACTATTGAAATATGCCTGGATTTTGCCCTTTGGATGTTGGAAACCTCTTTGTTTATTTCTTTTTAAAAGAGGAAACCTGCACATGGTTTTTTATCTCTGTTAGCCAACTTCAGGAGGTAAATATTCAGAATGGCACAGATGGATTTAGATTATTAATTCCTTCTACTTGAATTGTGAGGTTAAATTCCCTAAACAACGAACAGCTAATGTTCTCCTAGGATTTTTCTTTCCATTGCATCATGAGCATTTTTTGGAACTGGAAATTTTCTCTAGTTGGAGATATCATACAGATAATTAATACTCTGAATGATTTCCAGCCTTGATGCCTTACTTTTGCTTCTTTCATTCATACTGACATCAGCCACAGAACAAAAAAGATTGCTCCATAGATTTAATGGGAAAGGAACATCCAATATTATGGCATCATTTAAAAAATCCATACCCATGGTCAAAACTAGTTGCTAGGTATTGCTTTGATTTCTACTGTTATTTTAGCAGTCCTTGCTCAAAAATGGAACCGTTGCTGATCTATTATAGTTAGGCAACTTTTGTGTTTCTGGCTGTAGTATTTTAAAACAGTGTTTGGGTGGGCATTTTCACTATCTCTGTAATAGAGGAAAAGAAGCCCCTAGGTTTTCATGGTTTCATGTCAAGAGTTTTTAATTTGACATAGGTAAACTACCAAGGCAAATTTTCATGCTGAAATATGTAAGATAGAACTTAATCATAGTAGATGGCAGTACAGTTTGCATACCCTGTATCTCCAATATCCCCTGTGGCCATCCATCATTCTTCCTGACTGACAAAGTAGACTGTTGATATCAGCTAATATTAGAAACTCATTTATCTATTAATAAGTTTTCTTCAATTGTATTTAACAGCAGAACAGATTACACAGAATGACTGTACAAACTCACAGGGTTTATCTTAAAGGAAACAGCATTAAAATGCAACAATTAATGAAGAAAGTTGTTTTTAACTACAATGCCTTTCTGAATTCCTTTAAAGTGTTTTAAAAAATGCTAAGATAAGTGTTACTAGTTATAAATAATCCCTTTATGACACATTTAATATTAAGCAAAAATTTCAATTTAACTTCAGACAGCATCCAGGAGTCCTGTAAACTCCAAGGTAAATGCAGCCCCCCTGGTGCAGACTAGATCTGGGCTTTTCAAGCTTCCTGCGACACATCTCTCCCAAGCTATGTAGTCGTCTGCACCTCTTCTCTGTGCCCTTGTCCTCCAGATAAGAGGAGTTTGGGGATGGGCTGTGGAGCAGGTGAACGAGGGACTTGTGGTGGCAGCGAGGGTGGAAGCAGTCGGATGTGGCAGCAATGGTAGCAGCATACAGAACCAGCATAGAAGGGATCAGCTGGATCCTCGGAACCTTCAAGAAGTCATAGAATCATAGAATCACAGAACGATTTATGTTGGAAGGGACCTTTGAAGGTAATGTAGTCCAAGCCCCTGCTGTGGGGAGAAACATCTTTCACTAGATCAGGTTGCTCAAAACCCCAACCAGCCTGATCTTGTACACTTCCAATCATGAAGCAGCCACAACTTCTCTGTTCCAGTACCTCACCACCCTCATAGACCCTGGGGCCCATGTGACTGCACCAGTCACCTGTCTTGAGGAACCTGCTAAGACTTAGCAGTAGGACCAGTGGAAACCCAAACTATCCCAGTAAAGCCTTCTCATAGCTGTTCCTCCACCTCACCCCTGTCCCAGATGTATCATCCTGAGGATTCTTTTCCCCTCTCTACTTCAAGGAAACCTTGCTTCTCCTAGACCTGGTCATGAACAAGAAATGCTGGGTAGAAAGTACACAGTCTTTAGATAATCACTGGGACAAAGTAATATATTTGCTCATTGCAGAATTGGCTTTCTACCAACCTAGTGGAAGTCTGATCATCCCCTTGACAATAAAAATTGAAATGTAGGAGGAATTTATATATATGCAGTATGTAATGGCTTTATATAACAGCAAAATCCTGGTCTCAAGGAAGATAGTGGCAGCTTTGCCATCTATCTTGGAGGAGAGATGATTTTACTTGCAGTTTTGTCAAAAATCTATCATTAATGTTATTGGTTTAAAGTGTCACTGGATATTTAATTACAGCAAATGTGAGAGCTTTTATTGTATAATTAAAAAAAGAAGGAAAAATGTCATTAGGCCAAGAGTTCTGTTAAGGCCAAATAATTATATTCAACACATGCTGAACAGGTAAATCCTCTGGGAGAGTGATATTTAATAATGTTTAGAAGGTATTATCTTTTGGAAAATCTAACTGCTACAGAATCCTCTTGTAAATGCTTTCAGCACTGTACCTGAAATATTCTTATTTTTACTGAGCATGAAAGCCTTAGATGTAAAGAGCCAAATCAACAAAGAGCATCTTAAATTTATTGGCACAAGCTCATATTTAAGGACTGATCTGACAAACCACTCAAGTGTATTTTCAACCTCAAGCATGTTAATTATCTTAGAAACTTCATGCCTGGCTGGAAGGAAGATTTAAGCAGTTTAAAATGCAGCCTGATTTGAAAAAATAATGGCCCTTTAGCATGCCATGTTTCATTAGAATGAAAGATATAAATGAAATGGAAGTGGGAAAAGAAAATTGGAGGACTTCAGCTCACAAGCTGAAAATATAATCAAAAAAGTGTTGGAACTGTACTCTTCAAAGGATAATACACAATTAAAAAGTGACATTTAAACAAAGTTGTATTTTCATCCACTGTAAATATTTGTATATATTTGATAAGTAAAACCGCAAGAGGAAATATAATTAACAAGGACCATCTGGATGGCATGTCAGAAAGACCAAAGGATTGTTATTTTCTCTCTATCTCCTCCCAGATTAAGTTCCAGTTACCTTCTTCTGGCAACTTGACCCAGCTCATTTCACTTCATCTTTCAATGCTTTGGTCCTGTTCTTCTAGTAAGGAAAGAAAAAAAGTTTGCTCTGGAATCTGACAGGTACCACACTTTATTTGGCTTTAACACTTGATGTTCAATCATGTGCAAAACCTGCCTCCTGACAGAGCACTTGGAGGCTTTGCCAGCTTTGAGGGGAAGCCACAAGGATTAGGCATCGAACTTGGATCTCAAAATTTGACATTTTATCCTCCCTCATTTTATAAGAAAATGTCCATTTTATACAAGTTATTATCTGTTATAATGCAGTTAGATACAGAAAATGGTTGTCTTCAGTAGAGGTATTCAGGAACGCTCTTTTGGGAATCCTGCACAATGGTGTTGGGTTTCTCTGCAGTTAGGGACAGGGACAATATACATTTTTCCTGTAAAAATGTTTAAATGTCATTATTAGCTATCACGTTTCTGAGCTTCTCTTATTCCCACACATCAAGGTATTCTTTCTGACAACATGTTTAACTCTAAGAAGCTGCACATGCAATCTCTTTATGTTGCATTGAAAGTAATTACTGGGTATATAATGAATTCTCCTTTATGTCTCTAAGCAGATGGGTTCCTATTATCAGGGTTTCAGAACAAACTGATTGTGTTAAGGTGTTGTGTCACATCTAATTCCAAGAGTCAAGAAAGAAAATAACCTCATTTATTAATGATCAGGCAAAGTAAGAGAAATTCATTATCTCACGCTTATTTTCTGTACCTGGTTTTTACCCAACTAAAATGAAAGTGAGATTACATTGCTCTGAAAGCTGGTAGGAAAAGGACATGCAATTTAAAATGAGTTTATGCTTGGTTGTCAGTCTTCTTTGGAGCTCATAGAGCCAGCAACTCAAGAACAGAAAGAATATAAAACATTTAAAAGCCATCACTGATTTATTTACCTAAATTCTGACTATAAAGCATATGTTGACAATGATTTATGTCTGCTATGGTCCAAATTTATGCCTGGTAAAATTTAACTAATTTTGGTAGAGTTGCAATAGAAATGTGTGTAACTCCATGGCTTTTCTTCTGGGAATATTTTAGCACAGTTTTATGAGTATCAATTAATGAGTGGTTATACTGATACTTACATATTTATTGACTGATTGGGGTAGTACTCTGCAGAGTTGACAGGTAGGAGAAAGGTAAGTAGCTTTGGCAGCTTTCTCTTCCAAACACAATCCTTGGCTCCCTGGAAAATGACACAACTTTAGACAAAGCAATTTAAAGATCAGTCTAGTTGAACTGATGCAATCTGCTAATGCATGTACATTTAAATTAGCTAAATTGACACAGGCAACATTACAATCGATTTGAGTGTGTCTACATTAGGCTTAGCCTTAGTTCAAGATAGATCTAAGTTAAAATAAGATCAATTGTAGTTAAAATGCTGCAGCTTTCCAGTGTGGACAAAGCCTGCCCTTGCCTTGAAGTTGGCAGCACTCTAAAAACTTGAGGAAGACTATTTTAGCTCATTTTAAATTTTTCTCCTTGGTAAGTTTAGTTGTTCTATTGAAGCACAATGTTGTGGTCATTTGTGTGATCCAAGAAACCTTTTAAAAGCAGAATCCTAAAGGTTGGATTCAAAAATCTGTATTCAGACTTAATGGTCTGATTTTCAAACAATGAACACTCCCTGGGTGACCTAATTAGGACTCCGGGTGCTCAGCAATTATAAAAAACCCAAACAACCCTAAAACCACATCACTTATTTAGGGGCTTAACTTTGCATTTAAGAGGCTATTCTTTGTTCTGTTTTTAGAAGTTTTTGGATGCAGGATTTGTTCCATTTTCTGTGTTCTGCATTGTAATTCCTTTACATATGACCACCCTTCCATTTTACAACAACAATTTTAACAACCTTTAAAAAAAGAGTTCTAAATATATTCTCCAAGTTTTATTTCTTTTGACATTTGATACACATGGAAGCTAAACAATACACAGTTTAGCAAGCTGTATATTTTTGTACACCCATTCTCAGCTGCAGTCATCACTTTGCTGACAACCATCTGTGTCAACCTGCTTCTTCCTTCCCATTTTGCTCAGCTGAAATGAAAATAAATTGACAGAAACAACTTCTGCAGGGAAAGTGCAAAAAAAGTTGATAGAGTGGTGGGGCATGTCTCGGCATCTGCAAGCACAGTTTTTTCTATGTTAAGTTTTATTTGTATTCAAAATTAAAATGCTATTTATTTCAAATCAAAGAAGTAAAAGCAAGCACAGCTTGTTTGCTTACAAAGCAAAAAGCTATTGCCAGCCCAAGTGGTCCAATAGAACACAATGTCTTGATTGTTGAGCAGCACAAGGTGAAGACTGTTGAGAGGAGTGGAGGGTGCCATGGCCAGTCTCCCAATCTGGCACTAGAAAAGGGCTTGGAGAATGAAACCAGCTTAAGAAATGTCTCATTTCCTTTCTGCACAGTCTGCCCTCTCAGACTATGCTCCTCTTAGCCTACTCTCACCTTCTGTTTAAGGTTCCCTTGTAAGGTTATTTGTCTGTGAAGTCAGGGTTTGGAGAAAAGGGAGCTAGAAGTGCTGCCTTGAGGCTTGAATTCAAGCCAGACTTGTTGGAACATGGGCTTGGTTTCAGAGGTGTTTTCTGAAGACAGCTGAAAAATGATTTTGTAACTTGGAGAGTCATATATTATCCAGAAATCCTTATAATTAGATTTTAAGCTGACTTACAGTTCCTATTACAAAAATTTTTCAAACCTGTTTTTATTATTATTATACTCTGTACCTGTGAATCTCTTCAGTTTGAATCAGAGATACCATGGAAATAATCTTGCATAGCAGTGTTAGTGAGGACCTGTGTCAGAAGGTGTTTGCATGAAAGAACAGAACTAAGATTCTGTTCTTTCTGTGCAGGACTCTCACTTTTAATTTGCCCAAAATCTGTAATCTAGGATTGTAAATTCAATACTTTTTCATTTCAATAAGCATACACATTAATATGTAGGATGAAGTTCTGCTCCTACTTAATTCAGTGGGAATTTTGCCAGCGATTTCAGAGAATCAGAATTTGACATATTCCCATGCTTCTCTTCCTTTTACACCCATACTGCAAGACTACACCCCTGCACTGTCTATCTGAAATATTCTTGCCAGTCTATCAGAGCCTTGTCAAACCTCTGTCAAACCTCTCAGCAGTGTTTAGTCACTGTTTCACAGTCCGCAGCACTGATTTTTCTCTTTCCATTACAAACAGGCATTACCCACAGAAATTACATTTGTCCAAATCAGACATATTCAGCAACAATTCTGAAATGTTTAGGCTCTATTACAGTCATATAAATAAAACCAAGTTTTACAATTACCACAGATTTCTAAAATGTGCTAAAGCTGTTCTTTCTGCCTTAGAAAATTATATCTTATTGAAGATATAAAAACCATGGTTTGAGGACACTGTACTACAGTCCTACTTGTCCATCTCAAGGTGTCTTAACCAGTTTTGTTTAAACTTTAGAACTGGTGCTAAGAAAAACCCTGAGAAGCTTCAACAGAATGAGTCATGAACAACTAAAGAAATCTGTGCATTAGAGTGCAGATTTGTCTAACGCAGCTACCATTAAGCTAATAAGACATGGCAGATCTTAATCCAGCTATAATTCACAGAGGTCTAATGGCAGATGCATGTGAGCTCACAGCCAGCTCCAGCGTTTTGTCAAAAGATCCAAATCTGTGTCAGGCTTTATGGGACAAGGCTCAGACCCAGTATAAATATAATTAAAAAGTGAAAGGAAAAAATTGGAATGAAACCACTGAGCAGAAGATCTCCATGTATCTGCAAAAAGCTATAAAAAATCATTTTAGCTTTATACATTGAGGAGTTTAATGCATTGACTCAAACTAGGAGTTTTGCTGGTAACCCTCTACGACTTTTTACACCTTTTTGTCCTGTTTGTATTCACAGTGTTCATGCCATTTCTAAGAAGAAGAACAACCAACTAACCCAAAATCTGTGTGGCAAAAATGAGAAAGACCTCTTTACAAATTATGAATGGCTGCAAAGACCTGCATGGAAGCATAGATGTCACCGGCACTGCTTCACCCTATAATACCCTGGGTCAAATTGTAGGATACACTCCATATCATGCAGCTTTAGTAGAAACTATAGTCACTCTGCAGCTGTCATTGATATTCTTACTGTTTTTACTCCTAGATATAGAATTAATGCAGAAGAAGGAATGGGGTAGTTCACTCGCAATTAACATTAGTAGGTAAAAGACTGGGTTACATGGCAAAGTATTATCTGCAGAGTCCTGTTCCATCCTTTGAACTTCAGGATTTGCTAAAGGCCTCAGTTCCAGTGTGGCTTTTACAGCACTGAGTACTATATAAGCAAGTAAAATAATAAAAGTTACTCTTTGCTGAAGAGTGATAGAAAGGAGCCAGTACTAGTCTCATTTTTGACTATGGAACCGGATTGTGAATAGATGATGCTATTTAGGAATGAGTCCAACACACATAAACAAATTGTCACAAGCAACAGACACTTTGACTGAAAGGCTTGGTTGTGCTTTCACCCAGGAGGTCTAAAACAAAGATCTTCAGCAATCAAATATAGAATCAGTGTTTAGTCAGTTGGCACATCTTCAAGAATCAACTGACTAATGAATATCAATAAACAATTATATGGGATGCCAGCAGTCTACAGCTCAGCTTTTGTTACTCACCTTTTAAATTGTCCTTATATTATAAATTAATGCAGTAAATGAGCTAACTGTAAATATTAAAGAAACCCATAATACTAGTGGCAAATTTTAAAATATTAAGGAAATTTTGGGTTGGATTTCTTTCATCATTGAAGAATTTGCTTGCTGACCAGTATTATTCAACACAGTAAATTCGTGTATATATATATATATGTATATAGTTAATATACTTCAGACTCTATTTATTTTATGTGTTATATTTTTGCTGCTAAAAATAGCCCTATTACTTCATGGCAAGCCTTTAAGAACTTCCATATCATGATTGCTGTGAGGGAAATCCCTGCTGTGGTATTTTGTGTGAAGCACATCTGGTTCACGTTTTTCTGGCATTCTGAAAAGATAACATCATAAGGGGGCTGAAAATGCACATGGCAGTGAAAATGCATTAAGATGACATTTACATAATTATTTCAAGAGTATTCTCGGAAGCAAAACTGCAGGAAGGAAAGCAGGTCAAATGTTTAATATATTGGAAGGGTAAAAAGGTCAGAACAGTTCTGTGCAGGTGGACTGTAATCCAGCAAAACATTTAAAACATATGCTGGAGAGGAAGTCACTTGCTGCTGAGAGCTTCAAAGAGCAGCTCCAAAGCACATCACTTCACTGCACTCTCATACAGCCTCTTGCCATAAAATAATTACGGAAAAACCTCAGAGGAAAATCTTTCATATATTTCTTATACTTTTCCTTTCTCCTGGACTTTCTCATAAAGTGATACTGTGATCTATCAACATAAGTGATTTTGGAGGAAGTGGGAGTTTTTTCTGCTGAAAATGTATGTTTGAAACAAACAAGTTTATCCATCAAGAACTGCTCATTGTTTTTTCCTAACCACTGAAACTTGGTATCATAAATGTTTATTGCTTGCTAATTCTTTAATTAGGTAGCTAAGCCTTCTGCTTAAAATTAGAATATTGGAAGAGCTCTATAGGGGACCTCCTCAGTCATTAATGTTCATTTTAAAATACCTTAGAAAAACAATGATTTAATGTCATGCTTGAATTTCAGAGAATAAATACGGTGCCGAGGCCGTTGTAAACCTTTTAGCTATCTCAAACAAAACAGTGGAGTGTCCAGTATAAATGTCTCTTAATAAGCAATAAAGGAGGGCAATTTATAATGACAATCAAATTAGCATTAACTATTTTGGTATATACTTGAGCACATTACTTGTTGTGTTAACATCAGTGTGATATAGTGACTTACAAAAGACATTTGATGTGGCATCAAACAACACTTGAATTAAGAAATTAGGGAGGAGCAGAATCAGTAATCGCAGTAGCTAGTTTAAAAATACCCAGTTGTTCAGCCTCAAAATTTAACTGTAAACAGGCACTGCCTGAGCAGGCAGGTCTTGCAGACTGGAGGGGATAGACTCTTGACCTGTACTATTTGACCATTTTTCTTCAATTTACTGTCATAGATTAAAACAGAATCTTGGGTGAAAGATTGCTGTTCTCTTGCTGTTCAGGGCAAATGAGCAGTTAAGCTGTGACTGAATCAGGATTGACAATTTCGCATAGGACTGTCAACAGTGCATAAGAAGATAGATACAGATGCTGAAAGTGGAAAGTGGGCAAATTCAGAGTGAATTGTTGTGGCCATGCAGTACTAATACAGACATGGGGCAGGAGAGATGGTGCCTTCCAAGGCTGAATCTCATGCTAGCCTATTCAAGCCATGCTGAGTTTTTTCAAAGCATAATTAAAGGTTGTCCCAGAGCTGTCTCAAAGGCTCACTAGCAGGCAAATGATAAGGATGGATAGTGAATCTGGATTTCATTTCAAAAGCATCACTGGGGATAGTCTTATGAAGAAGGTAGGTTCTGATGGTGATTCTTGCCTTAGAAGTGGTCTATCTATACTGCAAATGTGCTTTTATAAAGATGGAAGCTGGGGGTATGGATAATACAAATTCGCAGCATTATAAAACACACACCAAGGAAAATGGTTTTTGTTTCATGAAGACAGTGGTTCCAAATCTATAACTTAAGCTTCAGTTAAGATGTGTTAAACCCATCAGAGTTGATATGGTTTAAAATGCACTAAATCAGTAAGACTGTTGGAAGAATTTCTACAAACTCAGTTCATTTTGAAATCAGGAAAAGTAGCAAAAGCCAATATTAAAAAACCATTTTTTTTGTTACATACATACTCTACATACTGGCTGCTGCAGTTGTTACCTGGTTGTTCAAATAATTTCAGGGACTTCTGTGAGATACTCTTTCACTAACACATTTCGTTTCCTTTTTTTCTGTTACGGAAATTAAAGTAGATGATCCTATGATAGTTATATAACAACATTATTTTTCATTTGATTATCTAGTGCTCTCTAGTAACAGTCATTTTTTCATTATGCTGGATGGTGCATGCTGATTTCCACTTAGAAAGCATGGGTTTCAACTTAGAGGCTGCTACTGCTTGCAGTGGTGACTCACCAAATGCATGCAGTGGAGTTATTTGCTCATACAGGAATCCAGGTCATTTCTCTAGCTTTTATAGAATTATTCTTCAGTTAAATCTTATTAATGGCTTTTAAATTGCACTATAGATACCACATAATTCCAAACACATTTCATGCATGCCATCCCTCCCAGATGTTATGTAATATAAATAGTTTTGCTAATTAGGAGCATTGCCTGTCATACTTACTGCATTTTCCTATTTGCACAAAAAGCCACTTGCAATATTTTTATGCCCCTGCCATGTATTTTGGACCTAATTCAACCCTCCCATTTTAACCATCATTTCTCCATTAATGAACACAAATGTGACAACAAACACTGTATTGGTTACTTGGAGTTTGTTATCTGCTGCTTCTTGGCTGGTAGATTTTTAGGTGTTTTAACAGGATGATAAAAGGAAAGAAAGCACCTCCTGTGAGTGGCTGGCAAAAATGCCTGAAAAGCAGACTAAAGTGTTAAGAAAGAGGTGACGTGGTGCTCATGCACCTAATGAAAAGGGATTGAGGATCATGATTTAATCAACATGCAGGCAGGTGGCTGAGGACTGGACTAGGTGATGCGTGCTTCTAGCAGGCTTTGGGCTGCCACACTGACTCATGCATCTTGCAGCCAGCTCTCTAACCAGCTCTTCCTGAAAAGAGAAAGAACAAAGTCTAAGTGATTCCTAGGATTATAAGGCGTTAGACAATAACAATAGCTCTGAACTATGTTAAAGTATTATTCTAAATCTGTGGTAATGAGGCTGGTCCCTTGGCTCTCATCCCCAGGAACTTCTACACAATTATTTTTGATAGGTGCATTTCTTTATTGCTTATGGTACATTGCCCAACTCAGAGGTGCAGTAAAACAAAGCATCTGATTCAGCATAAATACTTAATATTGAACAGCATTCAGTATACTTCAAAGGTCTAGACCTAATATCAAGTCAATACCATTTAGTTTAATGTACCATGCAAATCCACTTAGGGGAAAAATATCAGAGAAAGATTGAAGCACTTCCATCTCTTTGCTCCTCAAGAAAAAATATGTTCTCTTTAAAGCGCCTTTGTTCTCGAAGGAACTTCTAAATCTTGGATTTTTGCAAACAAGAAAATCGCCACAGAAATGTTAAGAGAGCTCACAGAATTACTGATAAATCCTTTTCAGGCAATTTTTAAGCACAAGAATATAGCCTCAGTAATTAAGACCTGTCAGATTTACAGGTGAATGAAAATAGCAACAAGAAGCCTTACACAGATAAATATAGGAGTTGTTACCAATGGCCTAGATCGTAATTATTAGCCTCCAGTACAGGAGCTGGGTGGTTCCTAAACATGTGTGATTTGCATTTTATTGTGCAAGTGCAACTCCCTGAAGTCACTGAGGCCTTTTTCAGCCTCAGGTGTCTGAAAGAGTGGGAATATTTGGGCAGGAAAGACCACCAGCTAAGCGTAGAGCACAGGGGCTGCACTATATGGTTGTGACTTCTTCACCAGTTGCTATGAAGTACCCTTCAGCCAGAGGAGTGGGCCCCATGGCAGGTGAAATGTTTTGCTTAGTATAAAAAGAGGGTGAGATACAGCCAACAACATACAGTATGAAAAGAATACTTACAGTACTTTTTATTTATTGACCCTTTGTTTATTTTCTATGTCCCCTCACAAAATTGTAGGTCTTTGGAAATATTAAAAAATCCAGGCTTATGATGGCAGGTTGCTAAGGTAACAAGGTGCTGTTTCATTGAATAGCTATCTCCCCAATCTCATCTCAGTATTCATGTCATATCTGTATGTATATTATGAAAGCTTTCTGCAGATTTGCTTCGGAAAAGGGTATGAACTCTTAGTAAATTTGAAAAGACATAAAGAAAAGGAGTATTATTTTTCTAGACACATTCAGAGAAAGAATGAACATTTGGCAGTTAAAAAAAATTGGGGAAAAGAAACAGGGACCATTATAAATAATACTGTCTCTCTACTTTAGCTTGTCAGGATGATATGCTATTTCAAATTGAACTGGGAAAGGCATGCATGCCTCCTTCTTCCATAAAGTGAAAACAGTGTTCGTAGCAATTCATGTGTAATCAGCTCTTCCTGTTCTTCTGACATGAATGGAAGCAAATTGTCCTGGATGTTTTATAGTTTTCTTGTTTGGTTTTTTTTTGGTTTTTTTTTTTTTTTTTTTGGTTTATATTGTTTTTTGTTTTGCTTTGTGTTCTGCTATTTATTTCATATCCCAGCAAAGTAGAAAAATATTCCCTTCCTTCAGCCTCTAACCAGCTTTCAGAATAATGCCTGCTAGCAAATTCTGGTGGTGGACCTTCTAGATTATTTCAAAGAACAGAAATATATACTTAAAAGAAAAATAATTACATGATCCAATTAGTGTTCTTCAATGCCTTCAACATAGTCCTTGTCCCGCACTGTAAGCATCCTTGTATTTCCAGCACTCTTGGAAAAGACTGCTGTTTGAAGTATATGTGCACTGAATTGTTTCAAGTATCTGTAAGTGGAAGTTCAGAAGTCAAAGAGATCTGATTACAGCCAGTCCCCAAGAAAAAGGGTCTGAGAGAAAGTGTCTGTGTTCCTCTTCTTAAAAACATCAGAATTGTAATTATTTTCATTTCCCCAGCTCAGCAGCTAGCATTTGATCTCTGATGAAACCTCCAGTTATTACTTGCCATGCTCGTAAATCCAAATTGCTTGGATTTAATTCTATATATATTTGATTTCTTCATATAATTGAGTGAAAAGTCTATAAGATAATGTTTATAATCTGTAAGCAATGCCTAATTAACAACTAAAGTTCTTGTCAAGATAATCACCAGGGGGTTATCAAACTGTTATGACACTCTTTAGAAATATAAATAAATTGGAGAAAATGGCAACAAACAAAAGCAACAATGTTGTGCTTTGTCAATATTATTTGGGCTCCAAACATAATCATGTTTACTTTCAAGACAAAGACTGGGGAGAAAACCAAAACCAAACAGAAGCATGATAAAAGGCACACTGAGTATGTTACACCAAGTCATTGTTTTGTTTAGCCTGACATCTTGACCCCAGCCAGAGAAGAGAGAGTGGAAATGCCTACGTGAATTATTTAAGGGATCTATTATTCATGAATAAGATTTTCTGGAACTATTTCTGTATAAAACATTGCCCAACAGAAGATAGGATCAGTGAGTTTAGAGGTACAGCTAGGGAAGTTCAGACAAAAATACGAAGATACAGTGGGAGAGAAGGAAACTCAAGATTTTCAGTAATCCTTGCCTAACTTGAGGTTCCCTGATGTGGGATACAGTGTCTTGATAAGTGTCACTGGATGGAGCAGCGGGAGAGGTTAAAGCCAAGGAACAGTGTGCTCCATGAGAGAGCAAGAAGGAAGAAAAGAGAGAAGCAAAGGAAAGCTGTTCCCACCCATTGCAAACGCTGACGGAAGGAGTCAGGAGGGAAATTCTCAAGGGGTGGTGAGGCAGAGCAGGAGACAGATGTCTATATGTGGCTCTGCAGATTGTAGCAGGCAAAATGGGAGATTCATATCATTCCTGGTTATTTGACTAAGAGCATCTTAAAAAAGACATCTGTCAGACTAGAGTTAGGAAACAGAAAGGTGAGTAATTTCCTGGCCCCAAGGAGAGGAAAAGTGAGTGTGGCCCTTTTCACAATCACAGATGATGCCACAGTGCTCACTCATAAAAATACCCAGACATAAAAATGCTCAGTCCAAAACATGCACGCACAGTGCCAAAGGAGCCAGCCTCCTTGCTCCCTGCTTAGATGAACAGTAGCGAAAGGAAGAACCTTCTTTCCAGCGTGGTAGAATATCCCACAGTATCAGGGTTCCCAGGGAAAAAGAAATCTATGGGCCTTTCCTTGCTCTTGGGTATATTTGCTCCCCTCCCTTCCTCAGCTTTCTCAGGGAATAACATCAGTATCTTGGGAGCTGGGGTGGCTTTGGGAAGGGATGGCGGCAGAAGGTGGTGCTGACCCAAACCTCAAAAAAAATGGTGCAATCTGGGAAAAATGAGGGGGAGGAGGGAGGACTGGAATAAGAGCAGTTCAGTTTGACTTTGAAGGTTGGTATGATTAATGGCATTATTTGCCTGGCTGTGTGTCAGGATGTTTCCTTCTTGTTACCCTTGTGCATGAAGAGCAAAAAGCACAAGAGGGATAGAAAAGTTGGAAGAGGGGTATTTTGCAAGGTGAAAACAATTCCCTAAAGGTGATTCAATCCTCTACTTATCACATACTGCAAGAAATCCCCCACTACTAGCTCTTCCTTCCAGCCCTGATAACATGGCAAAAAAACCCAAACAAATGTTGTATTTTTTTTCTCTCAACAGAGTAGCAACTGAGCTGTAAACCACCACTATGATATATTCTATACCAAAAGTAGTGTGAAGTACACACACCATTATTTTTAACCAGGAAAACAATAAAGAGGATATTTAGAGGCAGAATTTCAGTTATGTTTTTTGCAGTGCATTCTGTTTCGGGGCATAAAGAAGGCAGGTGCAGTATAACCAGAGCATTTCCTAGGTATCATCGTGTGAAGTCTTAATTGCCAGCATCACTTTAAAGGCTTTTTTGAGGCTTCATTTAAAACTGTCTCTTTCCTGTTCTCTTGTCTCCTCTGAGCAGTGGAAGCTGTTTTCCTATCAGTATTGGTTTCATCAAAACTGAGCTGCTACTCTTGCTTTTGTGCAGATGAGTGTACATGGCTGGTAGCTGTAAACATTCTTCTGACATCCTTAATATCTCTCTTTGTACTTTATTGCCTCTCCAGCCTGACAGGTGGCATCTCTACCAGTATGATAGGCAGTGTGAGTGCAGGATTTGCGTGAGCTAATCAAAAAAGGATTTTATCCCTTCACTTATGCTGTTAACTGTTCTGTTGTTTCTGTATTGGGTTTGTTTGGGTTTTTTTCCTTAACTTGTAGAGATAGTTTTATTATTCAAGAGAAAGTGACACCAATTAGATCCATGCTTCCTTTTTAATTATATCTTTAGGAAAAAAAACAAAATTATGGTGGCTGATCTACGTGGACACAAAACATCATAATGGTCACTCACTGAAGGACTTGTAATCCACATCTAACCTGCCAGACAGTGACAACAGTGGTCTTTCTATCTGTAGGAATCAGATTGCAATCCAGACCCAAGTGCCTTATGTTACTATAAAAATGCAAAGGGGCATTCCAAAACTGTCTTAAGGATACCTAAAAGATGATCCTGCTTCAGAAGAGGTTAATATATAACAGTATTCTATTTATGTTTTTCCTTCTTTATTTATTGAGATATAACAAAAAGAAATTACCTCAGTAGCGGTATAGCTATTTTTTATCCCCTAAAGTTTTTTTTCCTCCTATTATATTCTGTAGCTAGCTGGGTGTGCTTCAGTAATGAGAAATGCTTCACAGGTATCCTGGCTGGTTATTTGTACCAGCTCATGTCTCTTTCTCTGAGAGTCTCATCTCCTAACAAGGCAAGAAGCATCTTTTCCTGTGATTCAGCCCCTCCCTCTGGTGTAATAGGAAAAGATGTGGGACACCGTGGCATTTTCCAGAGGACTAGTGAGAATACTATATCAGACAAACCCCCCCAATAATAGTAGGATTAAAGAAGTAAAAATCCTGTCCAACAACAGGAACTGAACAACACTACTTTCTTTCTTTCTTTAGTTTTCTTCCCCCCCGCCCCCCCAACCTTACACCTTTGCACCACGGCTTACGTTTAGGAATTTTAGGGGCCGTATTTTTCTTTTGAAAATGCACTGCCATCCTTCTCCTTTTCTTCCTCTTATACTCTAAAATACATTCTTTTTTTTAGGTAGAAAAGCGTGAAGACATTTTTCCCTGGTTTAAGGCAGTGGGCATATAAGAAATGAAATTGCAACTGAGAAGGTGCTCATTAGCATACGCACTGTCTGTAAATTTCTAATTGCAATGGGACATCCCTGTGTCAGATAATTTCCCCCTGGCTTCCCTCCGGCCCTTTCTGTGCCTAATTATTTCTCATAAAGAATCTATATTGTAACAGAAATCTCTCTTCATATATACCCACAGGAAAAACAGAACAAAACACTTGGCAGCTCTCTGGCAACGTAGTTGTGTGTAATGCAGCACACAGATCTTTCCACCCTCAACATAAACTTTCCCCTGACTGCATTGCCCTGCCTTGGAAGCCCACCTGGCACCCAGGCCCATTTTTTGAGTTGGCTGGCAAGTTGTCAGCACTGCTGAAACAGCAAGGTAAGCCTCTGAGGAGAACTGCAAGTGACTGCAGTAAGCAATAGTGGTTGGGGAGTTGGTTTGTCTTCCCCACAAGAAGCTATCAGAAACCTCTAATAGAGATTAAAACAAAGCCTCTTTCTCAGAGAGGCCTTATGTTTTGAGACAGAGTATCAGAAAGGATCAACATCTTCTTGTTCTTTCTTCTTTAAGTGCAAAGCCCAACCTAATTATGCATATGACACGCAGGCAATTTTCACTGTGTTCCTGGATATACTCTGAATGCTTTTCAGTCTCCGAGAGAAATGCATACAGATACTCTCAGCCACTTCTTGAGAAGTCCCTGTATTAATAACACAGTTTAGCTGCCTCTTTTACAGGCAGTTGGGTTCATACAACCCTTCTCAATTTGCCTGATTTACAAAAAATCAGAAACAACAACAAAAAATCATAACGAAGCAAGTCCAGAAAAAGCCTTGTTTTCTAGGTCATAGTTTGTGCTGGAGGTATTTCCTCTCACCTTCTAGTCTGCTGAAAGGGTTTAATTTTTTCATGTGTAATGCTTTTTTCAGACACTGTTTCCGGTTGTTAAACCTGCCCCACTGCTGGTGATCCCGACCTCTGTGTCATGGGCAGCAGAAAAGTTAAAGGTTTACAAGGATGTTGTCCGGGAAGCTAGGGACCAAGTTAGGAAAGCTAAGGCCCAGTTAGAATTAAATCTAGCAACGGATGTGAAAGATAACAGGAAGGGATTCTATGCGCATGTAGCGAATAAAAGACAGACTACGATCGATTTGGGCCCTCTCCGGAAGCTATCAGGAGAACTGGCTACCCTGTATTTGGAGAAGGCTGAGGTTCTTAATGACTTCTTTGCCTCAGTCTTCACTGGCAAAGGCTCTGACACCACACCACCCAAGTCTTGGAAGACAGACACAGGGGCTGTGAGAATGAAGACCTTGGGTCCACTGTAGGAGAGGATCTGGTTTGAGACCATCTTAAGAACCTGAATGTGCACAAGTCCATGGGACCTGATGAAATCCATCCGCAGGTCCTGAAGGAGCTGGCAAATGAAGTTGCTAAGCCACTGGCCACCATATTTGAAAAATCATGGCAGTCAGGTGAAGTTCCCGATGGCTGGAAAAGGGGAAATATAACCCCCATTTTCAAGAAGGGGAAAATGGATGACCCAGGGAATTACAGACCAGTCAGTTTCACCTCTGTGCTTGGCAAAATCTTGGAGCAGATTCTGCTTGGAAAGCATGCTAAGGTAGGAATAAAAATGTTGTCTGTGGCATGAATAAAAATGTTGTCTGTGGCATGAATAAAAATGTTGTTCATGTACAAGTATGAGTTGCCTGTCCTGATCATAAAGCAACGTATATTTACTAACAGGAAGCATTTATGTAAAGCTATTGAAATATGAAGCAGAATACATTCACTCAAGAAACATCTATCAAGAAAAATATGAAAGAAGACAAAGCAGACAGCTGTCACTCAAGTTGCTTAATGCACTGCTTGAAGAGGCTCCAGTGATAATGTGATGACCATGCTACAAGAAACTATGTGTAATATAATAAGGTACGAAAGCCATGAAAAATGAGTGCATCTGATTTTCCTGTCTTCAAATGAAGCATAAATAATGGCAGTACAGCTTGAATAAATAAATAAATAATAAAAAGCACCCCAAAGCATCTGTGCACCCTAAAATTACTGTCAAAAAATACCTGTTGTTATATTCATGAAAGTCCAGGACTGTGCTCAGACTCACCAGATAATTTCATGCAGTGAAGGTTTTTCTTGTCTGAAAGCAAAAGCCAGGATAAAACCACCCGCCTCTGTAATTGCTCAGACAGATTCAGTTTTTAATTTCTGATCTGTCACATTGGATATTGCTGTTTATGTTTCATCTGATACAGCCACCCTAGAGGCCCAGCTGATACTCTGTAATGCAGCATTCGGTTTGTAGCCTGAGGGTCAGTGCAGATTTCACTTCTCCAGCTCTCACTCTTCATGTAACAGTGGCAGCTTTGGCTGTGTGCTTTAAGAGGGTGAATTTGTCCCCCATTCAACCTTATTTGGTAAATCAAGCAAGACTCAAATCCTAGGGGAGATCACAAGGACCTGATGGTTGGGAGGGAGGCATCAAGAGGGAAAGGATACAGGGTAGACATTCAGTTTTTCTATTTCTTGCCCTATTCATCATGGATATGGAGCACAGATTATTCCTTTTACCTCTGCGGCAGCCTTTTATGTTTTATTGTGCCTTCCCTCTCTCTCTTTTTTTTTATCTTTTCTTTCTGAGGAAAAATATCCCCAGTTCTTTCAGTGTTCTTAGGTGATTTTCAAAGTCTGACAGTTTTCATGACTTTGCTATTCTGAAAGAGAGCAAACCTCCCAGTCAGCCCTCTGCCTCTGTTATGTGCCTGTACCTAACCTGAGGAACAGCAATGGAGAGGTGCTTAACAGTGTATTTGAGCATAAAGATACTGCAGGAAAGCCATGATATAAATGTGGTTGCTGCTGTGGGAATAGTGTCTTCTGTTTGAGTGGTTCAACTAATTTGACAATATTTTTGAATAAATTTTGGTGACTTTTTTTTTTTTTTGCTAAAATATATGCCTTAAGGCACGTTCTCAAATCATACACTGGCTACTTTTGCCTTACATATTTTAGCATATTTCCCAGGTCAGCACTAAAATATCAGTGGTAGAAGCTGATCTCCATATTATTTCCTTATTCTTTCAGGGGCAACATGAATTGTTAATACATAACTATCATCACTAACAATATAAAAAAAGATAAAGAGATTTGATGACGCATGCTGAAATAATGCAGTGAATTATTAAAATAATATTGTAAGTACATGCTTCTGTTATCTCTCCTCCATTCCTTACTTTGCCTGTTTATTCACCCTGCATATCATGAGGTGAGCTCTCAGGAAAGGAGCTGCTTTTCTGCTGCTGTCCATGGAATGTCTAGTGCACTGGAAGGGGTATCGATCCCTGTTTGATAGCCTAAGTACCCCTGCAGCTGGAGTAAAAAACAACAGCAGCTACGCTGAGTGAATTTCTGTTTCCTTTCTTATGACAGAAAGACATACTCTGTACAACATTATTGAAAATGTCAGTGCTGAAAGAATGATAATGGGTAAAATAGAGCTGGATGAAGGCATAAAAAAGACAGTAACTGACAATTTCGAAAGTTTAGCTATTTAATGAAAGAATAAAATTTCAATGAGATATCATCTTAATTATTATCACTCTCTCATACACAAGTGAAAATCCTGAGTATTACTGTTATTATGGCATAATCAGAATGTAGTATTTATTGTATAAATATTACTGGATATTCTTAGTATATGATCCCATTTTCAGATTTTGAAATAATTTCATTGAACCAAAGTCCTTAGAGAAAAAGACTTGCAATTAGTAGAGATCTCTTTTCTATACTTAGAAATACTAGGATAGAAGCAGCTCATTAAAATGGCTGTAGGCTGATATTTTCGTGAAGTTTCAGAGAAAATTTGCTGAGAACTTGAGCTATCAATTCTCCATGAGTAAGAACTGTTGTATTTTACTTTCCCTTTTTACCATAACAAATGAATTTAACAAGGCAACAGAAGACCACGGCAAATATTCAGATTTGGAATATGGCAGGTCTTCTGAAATGCCCATCTTTTCCTCTGGTACTTCGGGAAATTGTCACAGAGTCTAACCATGAAACCATACTCATTACCTGGCCACCACTTCTGTTAGCTCTGCACACTGAACACACTCTTGGTGTTCAGGCTAAATTGATATAAAAGCACATATTTGCTCTTGTGCTCATGTTGTCCCTGTTCCTCCCTACATTTGTTTCTGTCTTAATTAATATGTCCTCAGGAATGATAACCAGAATTTCACATTGTTTCCTAGATTACATCTCACTATGAGTTATATGGCACTATTCATCATTCCCTATCTGCACTCAAATGTTTTCCCACTGTACCCTAGGATTTAATTTATCCTGTTCATTGCCACATCTCACTAATGGTCATACTCATCCTGTGATCAACAGGTGCACACAGTTCTTTTCCCCCTTACCATTGCTCTTAACTGACAAGTTCTTTATTGATGACACTTAATTCTGAGGTTCAAATCCTGTATTTTATGTTATTATTTCATTATTGAGCCATTCTCTCTCTGAGTACTCTAGTTTACTTCTCCTTAAATGCTATCCTAATTATCATTTATATTAACAAGATGTTTCCTGATGTTATTATTCCATTCATTTCACTAGCATCTTCTGCTAATGCCATTAAGGAAGCAGTTGACTCTTCCAAGCATCATCCTCGAGGAACTCGACTGATAAACTGGCTTCAGCTCAACAATTCCCTTGTTAGCATAATGTATTGAATCTGTCTTTCTAAGTTCCATGACAGTTTCAAGACTTGTTAAAAAAACCCTCTATCTTTTCCAGTAAAACATACAATATTCTTTTGGTTATCATATCAAACATTTCATCTAAGCCCTATGATAGAGTAGCCCATAACAGCATTTATTATATAAAGATTAATCTGGCACAAATGAACATTGTCTGACCCATTGTGCCCTGCTATGCATTTCCCATTCACATTACAGATTTCACATTTCTTCCAAATCCTCACTTAGTATTGAGGTAAGACTAATGGACTCTGGTTTTGCAGATGGTTTTATTACAGAAATATAGGAACAATTTTTGTGTTTCCATCTCACCCCTCCCCCCCCCTTTGGTTCTCCCCTCCTCAGTTTTATTTGCAACCTTTGCTCATGAATCAGCAGTCTTTATTCTGGTAATTATTTCACAGTTCTAGAGGGAAGTTTAGCTAAACTAAGGGAATGCACTTTGAGCATGAGCATCCATTTCCATTATTTATGGATTCTCCGATAAGATGTACTTTGCTGTCTTCCTGCTTAAGCACCTAATGTATGCAAGTGTACTTCTGGCACTCTCTCCTAGATAAGGCAGCAGATTATTTTTGGTTTTGTATGTTTTGGTTTTTTTTTTAATAAAGTTTTTTTAGAGCTATACTGACACTGGTCTTATCCAGCATATGAGAATGTGCAACACTGCTGTGTTACAACTCTTCTCAATTCAGTGCTCATGCACCAACTGTGTTAGTTGGGATGCCATGTATCACTTCCCCCACGCAGGAGTAGGCTTCAGCTCTAAGCAAGATGGTGAATGAACAAAGGTGATGTTCCTCTGCTTACAATGACAAAGCTACCTTCCATTTGTGCCTCATGCTGAATAGTAACTTATTTTCTCCTAAATTTCTGCTATTTTTAATTGCCTGTCTAAAATTCTGTTTGCTTAATTTTCTTTGCAAGAACTAATTCAAAGGGATTTTTTGGCAGTTATTCACTTTCTCCTTACATTGCTGGCTTTCAAGATAGAGCTTTCATTGTTGACTAGTCATTTTAGAATCAGACCTCCCTCGTTAAATGCTAGACAGGCTGAAAGGACTCTATAGTGATCATGTAACGCATGAAAACAAGGGGGAGAACCCTCGTAATGAGAAACAGGGGTCTCCATGGGAATGAGGTCATGGAAATAGGATGAAAAATAATTTAGTGGAGTCAGTAGGCTGCTAATACTTCGCAGATGTATCTCATGACAAATGACAAATGCTGCAAGTGGTGTAAGAGCTGAGCTGCAGTGTTAGATCATCTGAGGGAATACCCTCTTTTCACAAAACAAACAAAACAAAGAGTCAGCCTCTTGCCAAGGCAGTCTAGAGTTAGATGAATCACCTCCACAGCTGACTTCATAGCACAAATCCAAAGAAGACATAAACTATTATGCAGAGAATATCAATAAAGTAAAAATTACATAATTATAACTAGTTGTTCTTGACAACACCAGTGACACAAGGAAACTTTTTTTCCTAGAAAAGATATCATTAACAAACCTTCACAGAATTCACAAAATTCCATTGTTTTTTTATTACCTTAAATTAACTATGCCAATTTTAAATACGACAATTCTTTGTGAACCATATTCAGATTAAAGAACACGACTGTTGTCTAAATACTGGTGTAGATACGGTACATCTAAATATTATTCTAGGCCACACTGCTTTTATCCTATGAGCCTCTGGCACTCCTGGGATCTTTTTGCCAGATTCAGCTCCTCTCAAGTGCTCTTCCTATTTGGCAAGTGTCACGTACCCATAGCATAGTGCTGCAAGTGATTTGCCAAGGTCTGTTTCTGAAGGGATTCAAGTTACTGTACATTACAGGATACTGTATATTAATTAGGTCTTTCAGGAGACTTTTCAGATTTTAGAAATTTGGTTCTTTATGCAATTTATCACCACATAAAAAAAAGAAAAATTTAGAATGAGAAAGAAAACTTACGGCAGATTGGAAAGTTAGAGGTCTGTCCAGATTTAGGGATCCTCTGAGAATAACATATAACTAGTTTGCATGTTATCCTGGTTTTGAGACAAACTTCAGCTCTTTCATGTGTGGCTAATTCAGTAGTAGAATAAGACACACTAAGTGACTGAACATTTTTAATGAACATTTTGCTCTGTGGGTATACATATGAATGAACACATTTTAAGTAGTCGCCAGAAAAATGCTCCTTATGACAGCACTGCAAATTATGCTTTGTCACTACATTATGCTGTGCAGTTTAATCATGGGAAAGTCTGTACCGTGACAGCTCTGTGGGACTTGAACATATCTGGCTGATACATACATATTAGTAAAATCCTCCTCAAATTAGTCTCTGCTTCTGCTGAGAGTGCAGAGGGAAAGCTTTAACTTACTTTCTGGCAATGATCCTTTCAGTTAGGTGGGAGAGGTCCCTCCCTTCACAAGAAGCTGGTCAAAGCACCCTTAAGGGATTGCTGTTTCTGGTTTGAATGTCCTTGCTTACAGTTTGCCAGCTAGCATTTAGTCCATAAATTTTTGCTCTCAGTCTGTTGGGACTATATAACTTGTTTTCACTATATCCCCACCTCTGCTTGCTGAGCATTTCCTCCTATTTATACCAATGATTTCCAACAGGCAGAACTATAACATGGATTTGATACATCAGACTCTTTGGCATTCATGCTCCGGCATCCGTTCGTGCCTTACTAAACGGACTGCCATTTAAATGTTTCCTTGGACAGCTGCTGCTGCTGCTAGTGTGATTGCTAGGCCCACCAGTTTCAGTGAGTTTTGTCCTCAGTGATACCTGGAAGGATCACTAGGAGTAAAGACAGGCATAAACCCAGTCTATTTTGCATGGTAAGTCATAGTGCCAGACTTAGAAAACTCCCTTGAGTCCTGGACTACATGATACCATTTTTACCAGCTCCGCAGATGGCAGCTGATAGGAAGGAGGGATGAGACCCAATCAGCCATGTATTTTCTTCTTAATTCTGCCATCTCTGGCTCTTCTGCTTCTTCAGTCCTTGAGATGCAGAGAACAGGCTGAGTTACAGCCAAAAGAACAGGCCAGCCAGAGCCATAACCTGCGTTCTCCTAGAGAAGGAAGTTTTCAAGGTCAGTACAGACAAACACACTCACCCAAACCAGCCAAGATCTATGTTGCTTGTTAGACTAATTTGGGTACAAGTTCTCATGTTGCTGGGTTTATAGATTTAAATGGTTTTCATGAATTCAGAAAAAAATGTCATTTTTACTATACCCAGAGTAGCACCTTTGTTTCTTCTGCAGAAATTAAGGGGAAATGGCTCTCTGCCACATCTTGCCTGAAGACCAGACATACATCACTAGAGATCTGGGGAACGAATTACACACACTGGCATCAAGCAGGATTTATGGACAGCTGCTTCTGCGACAGTCGTCTCCTTTACGACGTCTCGCAATCCCTGTGTAAAGATTCCTTGTGCAGAGGTGTTGCCTACATCACAAGAAATATTTGTGTATGCATGAGGCAATTTGATGTCCTGATTTCTCCTCAAGGAGATAATTAACAGTGCTCTCTCCTGTTCTAGAGGTGATGTCATGAAGAAAGTTCTAGCATTTGTTATCTAAAATAAAATATATTTTTATAATAACCAATTATAATTTAAATAATATACATATTTCCTATGTTGCATAGTATCTTTAAAAATAACTTTGCAACAAATAGATAACAATGTAACATAGATAGCAATGAAATATTGCTAATCTGGGACCAGTACATGTTTTCAGTAAAAACTCGATAGACAGAGAGTTACTTTGGCACTGGTGTAAGATCAAGACGCTGTGTCTTTTTCAGTAAAACCAGACAAGTAAGACTTGTGAAGAACTGCTTGGACTGTAAAAAAGGAATGCTGCACCAACACTCCAGCCCTAGATTTCTGCTTTGAAAATGACTCATTTAGCCAAGAAGGAGCTCCTGCCTGCTGTACTTCCAGCTAAATAAAAGTGTTTAGTTCAGAATTGATTTAATGCACTTAAGTTGCATTAAAAGTTGTATACCCTGTGATGTACAGGAAATCAGATTAGTGTTCCAGAATAGGGTTTTATGCCTTCAGAATCTCCGAATTAAGCTCAAGAGCAGAGCCAGGATCAATAGCACTAGATTGCTCTACCGATTGCAAAGCACCACCGGCCAGGCTGTTCCGTTGACTCTCCCCATCCATTAACTGCACTCACAGAGGCTTCCTCTCCAGCTAAGAAGCTGTGATCATTGAGGCAAAAACAGTGCATTGGGAAGGGAAACACTCACTGGTTCATGTGACACTTCAGCCAGAGGAAATATGCCAGAAATACGTTCTCTCAGGGAGAGGGAGACAACATCTGGCTTGAGATAGAGCTGCCTGTCAAGACAAAGGTGGGCAGGAGAAGATGGGAAACTCACAGCCAGGAGGGGTTTCTCCTGGAGATCCACGTGACTAATCTCTGCAGGGCTTTTCCTCTCTTTTAATCCTATAAATATAACTGCAATAAATCTCTCTGAAAAGCCTGCAGCATAACTGCCCACTATATCCCCTACAATAACTGCCATGAAACATTTCTGCTGCCATGGTGCAATAAAGCTCCAATGAGACATAGGGCCAGGAGGATCAGTAATTCCTGTAATACTTTAACCTAACACCTACATTTTCAGACCTGTCCAGGACTGTAATCGTGCAGATTCATGTAACTTAACTTTTAGAGAAAATTGCGTCACAATTCTGAGCATACCTGAGCTACAAGGATGTCCAGGTTGTGTTTTTTGTGGATTTATTAGAACAATAAAATATCTATCAGTGGGCTAACAATGAACATATTTTATTACAGCCATTAAGGTCTCCTGATGGCCTAGCAACCCACAATCAATATTTCCCTGTGATCAGCTGCTGAACGGTATCAGTCCTATTACATATAAAAGATAAATGGCATATAGAGGGCCATGATATTACCCTTTCAGATCTGTTCTACATAGTAAAGACATGAAGAAGTAGACAGAAAGTCACCTTCACCTACAGGGCCAGATGACCCCTCATAAAGGTTTTCTTAGGTGATGTTAAGTTATCGAATATACACAATGGGAAAAATGGGAAAACCATGCTACTAGAGCAGAGATGCTATCCTTGTTGTTACTCCAAGCAGGAAGACATACTCCATCCTTGACACTGCTCTGTCTGCATTGTACAGGTACCTGGGTTTTAAGCTTTGATTTAAACTTTTGACAGGTTTTGTCATTGTGACAGCCAGCTGAGCACTTGTTTTCCTCCCTAAATGCTTGTCTTACTACTTCACTCCTTTCTGCTTTGGTGTTAGGATATCAGACAGGGTGTCAGAGCCCCAGGGCAAGGCTTCAGCTAGGATACAGTAACATGTGGATGTGGACACAAAGCCAACCTTGGGTGGTGCACAAAGGGATATGCAGTCCTTTTATCTCAGAGCCACGCCTGCTTCTTGGAAAAGCCCCAGTTTGGTGAATTTCTTACAGCACCGTGGGGTTCATGCTTTTCATAAAGACAGATTTGGCCAAGGAGCTGCTTCAAGTGACTTTATGCAAAACTTCCCCTTGCACTAAGACCTCTTGGACTACTATGGAAACCTCATACCAGTAGGCTTAACACATGCCACTTGATTCTGCACATCCAGCATCTAATAAATAGTTTATACATATTCATTTTTAAGCCTGAATGAACATGCTGATTTAAAAAATGAGGTTAGATTTGAATTAGTTTTCTGCAAGTTAAACTGTTTTAAAAGGCTTTAAATTATGAATATTTGTGGTGCTACTATTACGTGATGCTACTAATATTTTTCTTTAATGGTTAATTATCACAACTAAATTGTTTGAATTATTCTAGAAATCTTACTTTTTTTTTTCTGTAAATATTAATTCCTGTACTTACACCTTCTTATTTGATGCTGATGATGAAGTGAAACATAATTAGAGCCTTTTAAAGAAAAAAACCGCTCAAACTCAGCATTCTGTCTCTCCAAGCACTAGCTTGTTGGGGTTTTTTTAATCAGCTTAACACTAAATGATACTCAGGTTTTTCACCCTGTAAGTAGATTTTGGTATGGGTCGTGCATTCAAAGACCTGCTGGCAGATAACAAAAAGAGACAGACTGTGTGCCAGAAAATTCCATAAGGCATAAAAAAAGAAGTAATGCTTTTCACAAGCTGCTTCCTAGCAGCAGTTCCGGCTTCAAGGACATTACTGGACAGCTACCATTGCTACCAGTAGGGTTTGCTCTTAGTTCATTCAGTTAAAGATAGGGCTTGACTTTAAAATACAAATAATCCTAAAACCAAATCAACAAACAAACAAAAATACTCCTCCCATGGGAACATTCTTATTCCCAAATACAAATACTATCAAACTCCTCTTTCTGATAGGATTTAATCTTATTGAAACTGGTGGCTGTAACCATCATTTTTAAAGTACAAGTAAGAAATTATTGTGTTCTCTTCTCAGCAGCTGAATTATCATCTTTCATCCCTGGCTTACCCGCCTGCATCTGACATCTCAAAATTTTAGATAAACATTTTAGGTCAATCGGGAGCATAACACCCAACGAGCAATAAGAAAGTAACATTGCTGTACCCTAGGCATATTTGCAGTGGAAGAATGATACATGAACCAGCTCCAAATTAGGGTACAGGAAAATGAACAGAAATGAATGTACAAGTAAGATGGCAGGAAAAAAACCTTCTATCAAAACCAAAGTTGTTTGGAGTGTTTAACATTCACAAAAAGCAGACCAGACTTCATACGTCAAAGATACAAAAATATCTCTTGTCTAGAACCTTCCAAAACCTTGATATATAGTGTAACAATTAGTTTCTGAGTAGTAAAGCTGGGATCATGCCAGCAGTGTATACGGTCTTGCTCGTTAAAACACTTCTGGGGGAAAATAACTAAATAAAAATAAATAAATAAAAAAAAAGGAGAGATTTTATTTATACCCCTTGTACTTTGCTTGTTTCCCTTAGTCTGGACACTTTTGTATTGGCATTTATCTTTCTTCACCACTGAGGTCCAGTCATGGACTGGCATCCCAAAACAGGCTGTTGCTTTCCTTACTTGTTGGTAAAGGACCAGAAAGATGCTTTGGGTGAGAAACAGTAAGCAAGCAAGGTTTGTCACATATATTTTCCTGTCTTCTTGTCAGCTAACAAAACCTGGAAAAAGCTAATCCTGTGATTTCATATATTACTGTGGCATGTCCAGGAATCATGACTCATGAGCACAAAATAAAGGAAAAAAAGGACAGTTTTGTGAGAAGTGATTTGGGAAAGACAGCAAGGCTAAAGTGCACAGGAAGGAATAAAGCATTTTGAAAAGAAAGTAAGGGATTTAAGTTGCAATAAGGGAGATCCTAATTAGACAGTAGGAAAACTTTCCACTTGTAAAAATAGAGATCAGCCCTAGAACAGGCTGCCTGAGGATGCTATTAAAATATAATTGAACTTACTTTTAAGCAGAAGTTATGCTGTCTCATGTGTTGTGTTTAAAATACAAGACCTGAGAACGTATTCCCAGCTGAGGCTTTGCAAGACCACATCAGCCGTGGTCCTGCCAAAACGTTGTGTTGTTTTGAGGGCACGGAAGCAGAAATCTCCATCAGCATCCCCACTCCAGATGGGCAGGAGATGGGGACTGTGGCACCCTGACATTTAAATGACATTCATAATCCTTTTGTAAATACTTAAAGGCAGAACCACAAAGAAAAGTAATTTGCAAGACTTTGAAATGAGAATTTACTAGAAGGAAAGCAATAAGAAAATTAATTGTTCAAATCAACAGTCGTGTTGGACCGTTTCTAACAAACATAATGATCCTTAGCTGAGTATCCATCAGAATATTTAAGCTTAATTTCGAAGTGGCCTGAAACATATGAGTCTTGATCCTACTCAGAGCTTTTCCCTACTCTGATAAAGTTGTCAAGATTTAAAAAAAAAGTATAAAACCTTATCCCCTACTGAGATGAACCTCTAAGATCTTTTCATAAGAAAAAAAGGAAAGAAAGAGAGGTAGATCCTTATATCAGAATTGTCAGCTGAGACCAAAGCTCACTGCAGGGTCTCACACATCACAGACAAGTGCACGGACATAAGGGTTTGACTGATTTGGCCCGCCCTTCCCAGGATCTCCTTTATACAGAAGGAAACTGATTGAGCACAACCAACTAATACAGGAAATCCAAGTTCAAACCTATCTGAACCAGAAGACCAAAGACTTGAACCTTGCTCTGCCATGCCTCAGATGAGTCTCCTTCATTAGGCTCTTGTGGATTTCGGGCTCAGTTTGATGCCCACCCCCACACTCACCGTTTTCCCTTTCTCTCATCTTCCCCACATGTGCCTACCCTTTATCTACCCTGTCTTCCTGAAACTGGTGCCTACATGCTGCAGCAAGTTTTATTTATAACAAAGTCATTTTTCTCATGGAAAAAAAATATTTTCCAAAATTCCAATTGCCTGTATTTGCATAAACAAGCAATGTATTAACCTCAGCAATTTGGATAATATCTAAGTAGACCAACAGCTATCTCTGCAGTTCATGATACACACCTTCTCCCTGCCTGTCTTCTGCTGTTACAACACAGTGACCTCTGCTAGGTAGATCTAGTTCAAAGTCGTCTCATCAATCACCTTAAAAGCCATGAAAACTAATTTCTAAACTAAAGCATTTTCAATTCATCTTTCATGTGTCATCAAGATACTTTGAGCTGAAATTTCTTATTATCTGTCTCTTACCTCCCACCTCTGCAATCACAGCACTCGTCACTCAGAGCAAGCTGCAAAAGGCTACATTTTCATAAAGCTATTTGGGATTTTTTTCAAGATAGCTCTCATTTAGAAGCCAATGGAAAAGACACAGCTGAAACCATTGCAAAACAGTTTGAAAATTCAGTCCTGTGTGTGAATTTTACCACATAAATGAGAAGACTAAGGAAATAAGTGTTGGAAAAGCAGTAGGATAGAAACAGTTAAAAAACCTCTGTCTTCTTTTCAGTTGTGTATTTCCATAATATTTTTATAAGCAGTGTTTGTCTTATAATAAGCAGGTTTTCTAACTGACCTATGTTTAGGGATTTCAAACCTATCAGTATCTTCACAGTATACTGCAGAAGACAGATTCTTTTGTCTTTTGTATTACCATAAAAATCTTCAAAATATTTGGAAGCGAATGTTTTCCAAAGAAGGATAATCTTTTAATACTGAAAAAACAATTAACTAAAACTAGTCAGAAAGTATGCATTCGGTTCATTTTTCTTAGCTAATGGAATTAAAATTAAAAGTCTAGCTGTTGATAATCCAGGTCTGTGAAAGTGACACATTCCAGGTTTTTTAGACTCTGGAAGATTAGATCTGGGTCAAAGCTTTACAGCCCTGCAAGGTGTCTCTGCTTTTTGAGAGAGTTCTCATGCTTTCACATTAACCTGGAGTTTTGTATGACATGTAAAGAAGGATAAGACTGTAAAAGAAGAGATTCTTTTTTTTTTTTTTTTTTTTTTGCCAATATTATCAGGTATCTAGGGGAGAGGTTTTTTCATATCTTACAATTTTGTTATCCTTCCCACTTGCACTAAAGTTTTGGTTTCAGTTCTCTCATGCCATGATACAGCAATGCACTCCAGCTTCTTGGCACTTCAGACTGAACAGAATCTATTTCACAATAACAAGAATAAGATATGTTTGATAACACGAACAATCAAAAGTAAACCACTGCCAGGATAAACCTGACTATAGAAAAGTCTGAACTACAACATTTTAAAGTTAGTTAACCTAGTTTTGCAGAATGATACTATTTTAAAAGAATTGTTAATAAGTAAAATAATTCAAATATTCTTAAAAGTTACAAACAGGAAAAATTAAAAAGACACACTGGTTTCTCTTTGCATTTTACGTATTACCCTCTGTTAGGCTGAAAGTACTTATCCTCTCTTCTAAAGCATATACCTTTAATTCAGAGATTCTCATGTTCTTCATAGATAAACCAAATCCCCTGCAGATGTAATTATTTCAACTAATAGTTCAACTGAGCAGCCTGTGCTGATTCCCTATATTGACCTGTCCTTCGTCTGGTAGAAAATCTTGATTCTTTCTTCACAGACAGAGCTAAAGCGATTTTTTCACACGGATCAATATTTAATTTTTGGCTGTGGATTTATTTTTTTTTTTTTTCTTCAGAAGTTGAACTGAACAGCAGGAAGTAGGGAAAACTAGGAAGAGATGTTCTATAAGATTCCAGCTAAACATTGGTAGGTTATATACCAGAGTTTTAGAACTTTTCCTTTCCCTTTTCTGGCAAATATTTACTTTTGCAGTTGGAAAAATATAGAGCTGAACATGACCTTAAAGAATCCTTGGGCAAAATGCTTATCGTATGACTGTTTGCTATTAGTTGCAATGACACTGCTAAAATTTATTAAGCTTTCTGGTAGAGTTCTATAGATTAAATTGCCTGTCAAAAAAGAATGATTTTTGAAAATGGCTTTCCCAGATTTCTCTAAATAAGGGAAACCTACTCCTCAGCATGAACTAGAAAATCCTAAATTCTGAAGTGGAAACTCTAAGGAGAAATACATCATAATATAACATAACATAACATAAATTTGTAACATTCATGCTTGAAAGAAAAACAGTGCAAAAACAAAGGCAGAAAAAAAAAGCCAGAAACCCTTTGTTTCCTAAAGATATTCCTAAACTTCTTTATATTAGCTTTACATTTCTTTTGCCCATTAACTTGGTTTAAAAGTTATACCTGTTTAATTTAATTTTGGGTAAGATTTTTAAGAACGCCAGATTTCATAATTTTCTGTGCATTTCCTCCCTTTTACTAAGCAGGAAGATAGAAAACAAATGATAAAATGTATTCATATCTACTTTTGATTTATTAAACAGTACAACCCACACAGTGGATAGTATCTGACATTGAAAAAAAATCCAGCAAGACATCTGATATAATACTGTGATACAAGCACTTCTGTAAAGCTGAAAGTAGGAATTATTGCTCATCTGTAATGAGATGATATATTTTATTCTGAGATAAATATCAATACATCTTGCTGCTGAAGAGATAGCCCAGCTCATGGGGAACAAAAGGCATGTCAGTGTTCTCCCTGTCACCTTCCCTAAAATCCAGTATGAATTATGAGTACTCCTGGCTGACATCGAGGAAGCTCCTGCTCTGTGGACACCTGTAGATGATGCTGAAGTTCACTAACCCCATGTGCAATGCCCCATGCAAGGTGACACCTGACACCATGGAATGCTGTCAGCGAAGATACCGAACTTCCCAATGCACTCGCAGTGTGGTGCAAGTGTTTGGCAGATCAGAGGGGAGGAAATGAGGAGAGAGAAGGGAAAGCTTTCAGATGGCATTTCTTTAAATATTTGTGTTAACTCTGTGGACAGTGGATCCATAGCGCAAGCAAAACTAGATCTGTCTGATCTGCAGAATTTTTGTTGAATTAGACTGCATAGGCAATGAGGACAGGGACTGACTTCGGGCAGTATGAGCCTCCTCTTGGAAAATACAAGTTAATTAACTTTTTACTTCTGCTTTTTTTCAAAAAAACCCCCAAGGTTTGTAAACTGCTTTCAAACAAGCAGGATGCTCACAAATGTGACAGTTTCATTCAGGATATATCCCTTCTCTCCCCAACAGCACTCAAGGTCTCTTGGCTTGATGGGAAACCCAGTCAACTCTTCCCAGCCCAAGGACATCTCTTTCTTAGGTGACCACAGAAGGTAGCTATTGATTCTCTTTCTAAACCCGTTTGTTCCACAGGTGATATGTGTTTAACACTCCTAGCAGCACAATTTACCTCATCACTGCCTGTTTTATACCCAGGTTATTTTAATTCAAAGCAGTGTGGTGACTGACAGGCATAATGCTGTTGACAGCACACAGTAGGGTCTATCCATTCAACGTGAGCTGTTTCTGTCCTTCATGAGAGTGCAATCAGCGCCATATACAGTATACTACACATTTTCTGTTGGCCCTAATCTTTTATCATGCATGTTTTAACTTACTGATTACCCTATCCATATGCTACACATGCTCCTCAGCTTCAATTAGTAGCAGCACCTGTTCAGGTCCTGCTGTATACATCTTAATATTATGTTGGGTCATTCCTGGGTTGGGAGGATTTGGGGTCTGCTTGAGTCCAGGTTCATGCTATGTGAAGAAAAGGTCTGGGCAATGAAATTCAATGGAGTAATACAATCCACTTCATTATAAAATAGACATCCAGAGAGAAATTTTGTTGCCTAAACAAAGGTGTCTAAATCCATTTGAGCTACCCTGAAATGTCTAAGCATTAGTACTTTAATTTGGATATACTTTTGATGGTTGTTTCCCCTTTCCTCCCTTTCCAACATTTGGTTGGCATTCTAAAACTGTCTCAGAGCACCCGGAGTGAGATTTCTTTCAAACTTCATACTCAGATAGACCATGAGCCCCAGGAGAACTCCTACTGAGCTTTGATGATTAATGGATGAATCCCTCACTAAAGCTCAGCAAAGTTGTTTCCCTGGTAAGTGTACAGTGTATATAGCTGGCTTATCAACACAACTCTTTCAACTGAGAGGTCTGCTATCACATGCTACTTGCCTTGGATGGAGACAGCTGTCCATCAGGGCTGGAGCTAAAGGTGCTTCAGAACCTTCTGGAGTGGGAGTATAAAGCTAGGCAGCATTCTCCAGTATGTAGATAAGGATGCTCAGCACCTGCCTTGGGAGAAGTGAGTCCTGCTGTTGGTGAGTACCAACAGTGGAACCATTTTCTTGTTCTGCTGCCTGGCACACTACAGACTATGCTGCAAACTTAGATGCCCACACATAAACGGTCAAAGTTCAGAGTCTCACTTGTGAACTGAATTCCTTCCTCTGCAGTTTGTGTTTCTCCTTTATACAAGAGCACCTGAGTCTCATGTGAATGTTAGCTAGACGTCTCATGAATCACAATGCAATCCTCCTTAGTTTATTCCCATTTGCTTTTCAGCCACAATCTCACTCAGCTGTACTGCTCCTGTATTGGGGCTTATGTGGTTTAGGCCTTCACAGCATTGCTTCAGGCTGTGAGATTCATGTGTTTACAATTTTTTTACCTTATCCTCACCTTTCTGTATCCTAAAGAAGGACTGAAAGGTGAGAAGCCAAAAGGTTTTGTTCTTTTCATCTGCTAGTTTAGTAGTCCAGGCTGTGGTTTTTGATATTTTGGGGGGATTTTTTTTTTAATAGTATGATTCCTGTTAAAACTGTCTGTATATGCTCTATATTAAAACTTCTCTTAATGAGTGTTAATAATTATTACTCTCCTTCGAAGTAGATGATATTTGGTTGACTGGAAAAGCCTGAATTTCAGTTAAGCCTTTAACAGGAATTTCTGAACTCTGTTACTGACTAAAAATGTAAAAATAGGAAAATACGGGGTTTTTTTCCCATTTGGTTTTCACATTGGCCTTTGTTGAAGAGGCAGGTTTCGACTGGCACCTGCGTGTTGGAAAATCATATTTTTGTGCAGTTTAATTTTGTGTTTTGAATTTATTTGCAATTTAACTTCTCTAAAGGCAAGTGCATTATGGCGTGCTGTTACATAATACACAGCCATGTGGAAAAGCAGCAGACACACCTTTGGCAAGTGCCTGCATAATTCTCCAAGGTTTTCACCCATGTTTTCACAGATGTCCTCTTAGAACCCATCTAATCCCCCACATCAAGGTTTTATAGATTATTTGCACTCACTGGGACTGGTGTAGTGTAGAGCCAAGTATGCAAAGACTGCCAGCTGGCCAGAATATTTGATAAATGTGAGAACAAAAAAAATCCCACTCATAGCAGCAAAGTGATCTATTCCTGGAACGCCAGCTGGATTGCTGTAATAAGCTATTAAACCAGTGTAGTAAAATGAAACCCAGATTCACTATGCAGATTATATAGCAGATCTATTTCCTTGTACAGTGTGGTTTCATTGCTTTAATTTTAGATTATTGGTTGCTTGCAATGATTAGAAAGATATGAAATAGACTGACCTTTTCATGCACGAGTTTTGAACTAGAACGCCCCAAATTAATTTTTTACAGGACTGTGCTCTTTATACCCTTAAATATCTGCTTCCATTTCAAATGACTCAGTGAGACAGACTCTGGCAGACTTATTTTACTAAGAAACTATATCCCAGACCTGGAACTGAGATAAGTGATTGATTACAAAAGACCATATGAGGAAAACAAAATCTCAAATGCACAATAATGTAACACAGTATTTCTTCCTGCAATAAAGAAGAATTTGAATGTCTCAAAAGAGATGAGAATTGATCTTCATGGCCATGTGTAATAGCACCATCTTGTGATCCCTGCCAAAAAATTAAAAAGAAATATTTCAATTGGAAGTTGTGCTTTCTGAAAACTCAGTCTTTTCATTTGTGACTTTAATTAGCTTGGGACTGATGTGTGACAATAAACTAAACAACCAGACAAAGAGAGTATAGTCATTGAACTTAGTGGAACACCGCATTAAAGAACCGGCAGGGTTAGAATGCGTGATATTTTACTGTTATCTTTCATGCTGGTGACAAAACAAGTAAAACACCAAAGAGGTCCTAGTCCTACTATTATGTGAGAATAGCCAAATGGCTTTTCTAGTTGAACATACTATCTCTACTCATAAAACATAGTATTGCAAAGGATACCTCAGGAATCACAACTAAACAGTATCACCACCGGTAAAAGTATACTGATCATCTGGCCTCTTAGCTCTTGCTTTCAGTTTTACACAATGAGGACTTTGAAAAGTTGGTCCTCTGGGGACTGAGAAACTGTAGAAGTGGCAAAGAGAAGAATGCCATCAGGTCTGTTGGTTATTACGGCTGTCTAAATTCCAGATGAAATGGGAGGACAGATATCTGAGGGCAATAACAGAAAACAAAATCTACATCGGGATGACAAAGCACTATGTTTCCAAATGAGAAATTAATAACATAACAAGGGTCAGTTGCAGATATATCTGTTCCAAGCTACTTAGGAATACATACTCACATGTCTCAGATGACACAACCTATGGTAAACTTAAGCTATGGTGACAAGGAATTAGTGTCGCCAATGGGAAAAGCAAGCAGGATAAAGATGATTTCCTTACTACACCTGATTACCTTTCATAATACTGCAAATGGAAACAGGCTACTGGCCAGCAGTTTTACTTTAAGGCTGTCATAGGCAGTATTTCATATATGACATTTAGCCTGGTAATTGTGGCAAAATTTAGTTGAGTTCAATGTGTTTGACAATGCTCAATGTTTGCTAAAAAACACCTGGTAAGAGCTGCAAGAACTGAAGTACATCTCCAGCTTTCATCTCCCATGTGAGATTTTGGTGAAACTAATTAGAGATAAGGAAGGCTGAATTTTGAGCCAAATTTCTATGCTTGCTCAACATTTCAAACATAACAGGTATTCAAAAAAACTACCAGGGATTTATTTATTGTGTTATCTGGTTCCTCTAGAGACTGATATGTGACACCTTTGCTAACAGACACAGAAACTAACCACCATTTTCAGTAGGACTAGCCACAGGTCCTCTGTATTGTGGATCTGCTACAGAGTTCACATAAGCCTTGCTAAGCCTTTTCAGTTGTGGTGAAAAGTAGTAGTTGCATGGAAGTATTTTTTTTTTTTATTAAAAAAATTATTTTTTAATTTCTTTTTCTTAAAAAAAACCCTGATATTTTTAGTTTGGTAAGTTACAGCCATTCATCTGTTATAGCTGCCTATAACATAGATTAAAAGCATTTTTATATGTATTGACCAGGAGACCTTAGCAGCCAGGGGAGAGCTCTTTGTAGAGATGACATTTGTCCCTGTATAAGCCTTCCTTCCAGTTGAAACAGGCCATGTTTAGGACAGGTTAACAAGATTTTAGTTTTTCCTGATTCAAAGACATATGGGGAGGGGGTGTGGGAGAGCTAAGTTTGCGGAAGGTACCTCAGTATGGATTTCTAAAGAGAGGCAAATCTGTGTCTTTGAGAAATGCCAGGTACACTACATGTTTCTTTGTATTGTAAGACCTCAATTAAGTTGCCAGGCACTTTTTTTATTTCTTTTTCTTTGTTGTTGTTAAGATGTTTGCTGCAATTGCAGCCACTGAATATATCTTTCTGCTTTGGTCTTCAGAGCAGCCAGCCTCTGTTTTGTTAGTGCTTACAAATAATTGAACAAGTGTTCACAAATGTTTTTGAAAAGGAGTTTTTAACTAGCAAACAAAAAAAACCCCTGGTTGTTACATCGTGCATGAATACAGTTAGCAATCACATATGTAAGACATATTAACATACAGCAATATTTTTAGTTACCTATCATTCCCACAGATAGTTTAAGTCCTGAGGTTATTAACTTAGTTTAGTACACTTACCTCCTCATAGACAGATACATAAGCAAAACAAGCCACATTAAGAAAACAGAAACAAAAATTGCCAGTGTCCTGGGTTATGATTACTGACTCCATTAAGGCAGCATGCATCCCAACCAGTTGCCTGCCATGGTGCTCGTCATGACACTCAGCAGGCATTACTGAGATGAACAAAGGCACCAAAAAAGTAAATCATGCTGATGCTTATGTTTAGAATTTGTTGACAGCTACTGTGGCTCATTGGTGCTTGACATCCTTTTTGGTTTTGATCTGGTGTGTCCTGAGCACCTGACCCAAAGCACTGCTGCCATGGGTTAGGTCTGAGTCTACACTAACAAGCTCTGCTTATTAGCAGTACTGTTTCTTGACCAGAAGAGAGTACCTTGTGGAATTACTAGCTTGTGTTGGTGATAATTTGAGGATCTCTGCACTTTTGCCTCATTACATATCGTGGACAAGCTTGAAAAATTGTGAAAACTTAGGCAGCAGATGAAACAGATGTCAGTAGCAAAGTATAGGAGCAGTCATTGTAACTGAGGCTCATGGCAGCCAGATCTACAAAGCTCAAATAATAATTTGTGGCACATCTTGAAGAATGAAAAAAGAAAGCTCTTACAAATAGGCACAAGAATGTGATACCCTCTAGCAACTTGCAAAGATTCAATCCAGATAATTGACTTAAACTAAAGGTCACCAATACGCAGATTAAATTCTGGTTTTGTCATTTTTCAAGGCTTATGAGTTTAAAACCCAAGTTGGCCAGCATTACTTGGCATGTTTTAAATTCCTTGGCTGATTTAAGATCAGCCAGTACTACCAAATGCTGTTTTCCTTTCTTGGATGTGTTCGCTTCAGGGAAATCTCTCATTTTTCTGGCTTTATTTTGTTTGTTTGAAACAGAGGTCCACAGAATGCCTGTCTGAAGAGTTAGTGAATATGCTTCAGTGTACAAGTGTCTCAAAGTAATCTTATAAACTCATCAGACTGGCATCAGTGCCTGGCAGTGGCTTATGGCACATATGGCAGTTCATTTTACAGCTTCTAAATTCCTACTGTGGGCAAATTGAAGGTGAATGAATTTTATGACAACACGCAATACAAGCACATTATTTCACAATTTTGTTGAAGATGTAGAGTAGAAGAGTCAGCCACCTCCATAAAGATCTTACAAACTGTCACTTTTTATTTTTGTAGCCATTCCTATACTGCAAGGCAATAAGAAAAGAAAACCCTGCAAACTGACTGTTTGCTCTATTAGCAACAGAAGGTAATTGCCCATAGAGGTTATCACAAACCTGTGCTAGAATTCCAGACAGAAACATGCAGAAAAGAAAATAGAAGCCAACGAGAAAATGCCATACAGAGACAGAAATTAGTTAAAAGACATCTGGGAATAAACATTTTAAATTTTACTTGATCTGACCTATTTACTGTGCACTTCTACTGTTATTTTAGATGATTACTGCAATTATTCACTGAAAAACAGATTCATTAACTATGTTTCATAAATAAAATCATGCTAAGCTTATTTTCTAATCACTGAACATTGTTTTTAGACTTGCAGGGTGGGTTTGAATACATTAAATATCACTATGCTGTGTTTATGAAGCTATACTTATTATTTATAATTTAAGCTTGGTATAACATTATAAAATTAAATCACCCTCTGTTGCAAGCCTAGAAAAGAACTAAAAATTGTAAATATGCAAAACAGTTCAGCAAGATGGGGACAACTGAATATTTTCTGGCTGTAGCTGGATAGCTGTTAAAATACTTCAAGCTGCATGAAGGGACTTTAATAGCAGGGTTGGGAAAGAGGCTGAAAGTTGGGCTTTCCCTGAACAGAACTGCTCCTGGCTCAACAGCAGAGCTGTCTTCTCTAACACTGTTACTAGCAGTAGCCTAATTAGAAAAGCATGAGAGAGCTTGTTGCCTGTCTCTTAATATAAGCACCCTTACAGAGCACAATTAAAGCAAGTCTACACTTTCTCATTATGTAGCTTTTTTCATTTTGTTGCTAGAACTGATAGTGAGCAAAGCTAACATTGTTCATTAAGAAATGGTATTTAAAAACAGTTTCTGTAGGAAACGAATTACCCATCCTAAACAGGAAAGAATTAAGAATGCATGCATCCTAGAGGCATTCACTTTTCTGGAGAATAGCATCCTTCTTTTTTCAAGTGCTAAAAATAAAGTCATTCAACACTGTATAGAGGACAGCTGAGATGCCTTTATACTGTTACATTAGGACTCATTTGACCAAAATTTGGGATACTGCAGGCTACTTCAGAAAAAAAAGCATTGGGGTGGCATGTTCCTAGCACTCCTGCTCAGTTTAGAAGAATATATGAAGTCCTGCCATTTCAACGGAAAGTCAACCTACCAGCAACAGTTCCAGATGCAAATCTGCAGCTGAGATTATGACCTAAAAGCTGACTCCCTAGGCTTCTTTCATTGTGTCACACAGGTGTTGGGTTGAGTTTTCTTTTCAGTCATGTTTTCTCTGTATTTTCAAACATCCTTTCTCAAATCCCAGCCAAAGAAAACCCCATGTCTGCCTAGAGAGAATTTAAATTGCTGAGCAATGTTATACATACAGGTAGAGAGGCGGGGAAGAAAGGAAAGGAAAAGGAGCAGAAATGTGTGTTTTTCAGCCTCAGAAAATTATCCTAAATGGCAGACAGCAGCTAAGGATTATCTCAGAGAGGCTGACTACAAGCCAGATGAGTTCTCTCATTTCCGCAGAGCATCAGATGGAAGGAGCTGTTCCACACCGGCCCTGGTCCAAGTCTTCTCTCTTGTAGGAGACAAATAAGTCGAGGTGGTACCTCAACTGTGAGGCTCAGTTCTGTGAAACTTCACAAAATATTTTCCCCTGCATTATTATCTTAACTGTTTGGTAATTGACTGGGAATTCTGTCCAAGCAAATGCACAGTGCTAGAATAGGCATGAACTAAGCTGCCTAGAGCCTAGTTGTGCTATTCTCTTCCTTTACCTGGTTTCAATCCAAAATTACCCTTCTAGAAGCCTTTTTCTTTCCCCTGCTCAGTTAGCTTATTGTTCAGGTTTACGTTTAGAAACAGATGCCATGTTTTTGTGACAGTATGGGTGAAAGGGATGTTGCTGTATTGATTGAAAGTCCATCTAAAGAAGCACTATAAACAGTGATGCGCGTTTAATCAATCATTATATCCAAAGAATATGTTCTGCTTACCAAAGAAAGTGGGAAAAGACTCTCATGACAGCTTTTCGTTATTCCAAGGTGAAATTACTCTGGTGATTAAGAGAAGCTGCTATTAAATTCTCTGCAGTTCACAGAATTAAAGTGAAGACGGGAGTCAGTGAAGAAGGATTGAGTTCAGAGTACAGTTTGATCAGATTGGTTGTATATGATGGCAGAATGCCTTAGTGTAATAAGAAGTAGTTTTGTACTTAGTAAGTACAAAAGTGATTCTCACTTGCAACTTGCTATTTGTATGTGTGTGCTTAAACAGTACTGTAGGTAGGCATTCTAGATTAATGCAGCCTTCACAAATGCATGTAGAAATGCTAGATTGCTCAGCATATGAAAACCATAAGTAAATGCTTTCTTCATCCCATCAGTTTTGATATACAACATCCAGAGGAAGTGACGGGAGGAATGCGATGGCCTATCATGGGAGGGCTATCCTAGACATTTTAATGATTGTGTATGTATCTCAAGGGATAAACTTTCACTTCAAAAACCAAATAGAACTTCAGAAGCACTTCATTGTTGTGAACTTTGTTAGGGGAAAAGGATCTCTGAAAAGTTCATATAATCTTACATTAGCTATAATTTAATTTGAATGTTGAATTGCTTGATTGGATTCTAACAAAGCCTTTATAAAATGTTAAATGCAGCTGATTCTCTGGGAGTACAAAGCAACACATTTTTGTTTAACACAATCTGAGAGCATTTAAATAACTTATGAGGAGTATCTGTTAGTCATACTTGAAATTTATGTAAATCCTTTTAATTCTTTCTAGGTTTCTATTTTTTAAAATCTGTGAAAGAATAAAATTTGGCATTTAAACAAGCTATTACAATGAACAAGGCTGAAAATTCAGCTATTCTAACTTAATGATATTTTTATCCTTCATTTTTTCTTTTGTAATTTCATGAAAACATAAAATTTCATAATTGACTTACTGATGTATTTTCCTCTATTGGAGGGTCGATAAAATTCATGGATAAATAGCATATTTATATTCAAAATTCATAGATAAATAATAAATTACTGATCTCTGGAGTTGCCTGTCAAAAGAGGAAAAGTCTTCCCTTTTCCTGTAGTTTCTTAGTATTTCTTATTCTCACACAGGCAAAACAGCATTCAGGGCAATCAACGGAGATACTGCTAGGAGATATTTACTTAGCTAACTTAAAAAGGCTGCCAGCTTTCCACCCCATTTAGTAAATACCTGTGAAACAATCTACTCCTACCCAGAGGAAAATTGGAAGAACGCAGAGTGAGAGCTAATAGTGGTAGATAACAATGGAAACTTATTTCAGCAGGTATGACTCAGAAATTTCAGTTAAGTATATGTAATTTTTGTAGTAATTTTTTTTTTTCAGATAAATTAGTACATAATGCTTAAAAGAATTTCTGCGATATTTACTGCTGTTCATCCTAGAACAGCTTTGCAAGAATGAGTCAGACTCTACTTATTCCTATGCACTAAACAAAGTTATTTCCTGAAGGTACATTGACTGGCCCTAGACCTGAAACGCTTTATGAAGAAAAGCCAGTGGAGTGGACATGATTGCAAGCTAATGGATGCAGAAGGAAATCCTCTAGCTTGATTTTCAGATTGCTGATTTTTCATGATACTGCAACGGTGTTGTTTGCACAGATTTTCATATAAGAAATTGCAGAAAGAGAAACAAACACAAAACATGCTATCATGTGGTGGTATTTTTCTCTGCAGAACAGAATTTTTTAACAGCCATGAGGTATAAACCAACCAGGATAACACTTCTAAAAATGAATTCACGTAAACCTAATCCAATGTAGTTATTAACAGATAAGTGTGAATCAAGCAAGACTTTACTCCATAAATTAATAATTTGATGAACAGTGCAAAGTTCTAGAAATCAAGTATACACTCTCTTATATACACTGGTCATGTCATGAAAGAGGTTTTATTTCAGGCTAAAATGCTAACAGTACATAATCAGCTAAACTCTGAGCTCCAATACCACCTCAGCAGCTAAACTGCATCCACTAGATACAGATAAAGGTCAGAAATATTAGAATATGAATAATGATGATCAGATTCAAAATAATTTGTAAACCAGTGGAAGGAGATCCACCTCAGAGCCTGGTCCCTTTGGAGTTAACGATACTAACTTGAACAGATCCAGAATATTATCCTCCCTTTTAAGAAAATAGAGCCTGACTTACAGCAAAGTTTCCTTCCCAGAAAGTAGTAAGCTAGATTTTTTTTTTTTTTTAAATCTTTTTTTCCCCTGCCTCTGGACATCTAATACCTTCCCTTGTCCTTTCTTAGTGTTTACTTCCTTTCCCACTATGTCTAAAAGAGATTGTCCTCTAAGTCTAAAAGACTTCAAGTAATTCTAAATAGATGATAAAAGCAAGTAAAATTCTCTTTCCTCCAACCCACACGTTTCTGTTCCCCTCAGAAAATTAAATAGTTTACAAATTCTCTAAATATGATTTGTTCATTCTGCCTTCCAAAGTATTCTTCTTGTATTTCTGCAAAATAAAACCTTGTAGAGGTTGCTGAGGTGTTGCACCTGTTATTAAGCATTCAAGAAACAGCAATAACAATGCACCTTTTCCTAGGGGACAGCTTGAACAACAGATGACAAGCAGCATCATCAGCTGCTACAGCCAATCAATCCATGGTGCTAGTATCTGTTGCTACATTTTTCTTGTGTCCAAGGCATTTTTAATCCTTCCAGCACCATCCCAAAGGAAGCTTAAAGAAAAAAAAAAAAAAGGGAGCATCTTTCCATCATGTAAATAAATGTGTTTCATTGTCATGTTTCATCTGGTTGGACCTTAATTATGAGAACTCAGATTGTTGACTCTTCAGAATGAGCTTCATGTCAATCTGACAAGGTATTTCAAATTTCACTAGAAGACAAAAATGAAAGTTTGATATTGACAGAAGAAATAACTTACTAGAACAGGGTTTCCTTAAGATCCGGAGAAGATTAATTGTGAACTTGATTTTTAAAGCTGAATGTACAACAGCTCAGGAGTCTACAAAAATTAGTCATTGTCACCTGAAATATTAAGTCTTAGAAACTGCAAACAAGTTGCTGATAAGGTGGAAAGCTTTTGTGAGGCAAGTTCAACAAACCACCTATTTGATCCATCTTCCTTCAGCTAGATTCTCTGAGACAAACTTTTTGTTAGCAATCTTTTCTATTAACCATATAGAAACAGTATAACTGAAATAAGATTATTAGTCATAATTATGTGCTTTTCATCCTTTAAAATTATGCAGAAAGTCTATTGTAATCTGTTCTTCTTCACTAACACAATAGATTAATTGGCTGTTACATCAAATTACTTTGTTTTTCAGCCGTCGTTCAAGATGTCCCCTGTGGTAGGCTACATGCTGGTATTTGCACTGCCTTCATATATGTCTCTGAAATTTATAAAAGTGAAAGATCTCAGGAAGTTACACAAATTCTCGTTTTCTTGAAGAGAAAATAGGACACATAAACGAGGTATTTCACACCCACTATCCATTTGCTAGTCTAGCCAGTAAGACTTTCCATGGAACAAGGCACTGTTTAATACCAATAAGAGAATTTATTCCTAAAATGGCTCCATTCTTCATATTAATTATGAAAACATCTAGTAACCATGGGCACTCAAAAAAAGTTCTCTTGAAAACTTGTAATGAGGGCATTCAGGTCAAAACTTCCTGAATGTAAATGTTGCAATGAAAAATGGTCTGACCCAGATCTTAATTATGTTTTTTGTTGTGGGTTTTTCTGGCTTGGTAATTTTTTTTTTATTTTTTTTTTTTTTAGCAGAAGACTTACTAAAAAAATTATAGAAAGCCATGGAGTGATGCTCTCTATCTATACCTGGGTCTGTTCATTATCTCTTGAAAATGACAGAGGGGAGATTTACATTAGGCATCAGGAAGAAGTTCTTTACTATGAGGGTGATGAGGCACTGGCACAGGGTGCTCAGAGAAGCTGTGGCTGCCCCATCCCTGCCAGTGCTCAAGGCCAGGCCGGAGGGGGCTTGGAGCAACCTGGTCTAGGGAGAGGTGTCCCTGCCCATGGCAGGCGGGGTGGAACTGGATGATCTTTAAGGTCCCTTCCAAACCAAACCATTCTAGGATTCTATGATTCTATGCAAACAGAATCACAGATGTACTCATATAAGAGAAAAAGCAATTTTGTCCTTTTGAATGTATTCTATGGAGAGAGAGAAAAAGGAAAAAAAAAAGAAGTAAAGAAATGTCACGGTGCTTCAGGTATTCCATTTTAAGTACTTTATAGTTCTATTTCTCATATCTTTAAAGGCAGCTTTTTTTTTTTTTTTTCCTGACAAAAGTGTAAATCTCACAGGACACAGTTTTTTAAAGACAGAGACAATACATAAATAAAACCTCATGATACAGCCTTGTAATTTTCTTCTTTCATTCTATATTCTGTTACTTTATTGACTGTTACAGTAATCCATAAATATAAGTGCCACTGTTTCAATAATACAAAAGATTTACTTAGTAGCTAAGCCATTAATATATACATCATCAGTTGTTTTTCAAGAACATGACTAATACATCAACAATAGTGGGTTTTGTAACCTTGTCATTCATGGTGAGCCAACATTCAAAGAAACTTGACTTGCCAGAGACTCACCTTTACTGTAATGATTAATGGCTTTCAAAATTCTGAGTGGCTGTCATTATATAGAAATTACTGCTGCAGAAGATCAGAGTGAAAAAAAAAATAATCCAGGCATGCTTTTCTTAAGAAGCTTGGTATCTCCCTGTAATGTCATATTGTCAGGGTACAGGTAAACAAATGTGCTTCAAGGTATAATTTAGTGAGTGGAGAACCATAAAGGAATTCCTTACTCACAGACTTCATTAACTACTTAGGTAGATTCTTCTGAGGTGATGTGTGTCCAAGTGCCCTTGTTTGTTGAGCAATCCCAGGGCACATGATAAAGACCATGGCAGAACACGAGTAGGATGCAATACTTCTCATTCTTAGAGAAGCATAGTATTTTCCTATGGAGTTTTTTTTCAACGTTTGAACATCTTATTTTTTTCTCTTCTAAGTTCACAATGATGCTCTGAGATGAGCTACATAATAAGGAAAGCTGGTGTTGAAGCAGGACTACAGTTATACTATTTCCTGTAGAAGCCAGGAATTGTGAGCAAAGATTAGAACTTACTGCATTCCCATCCACCTGTAAATCTAGAGAACAACTTTGCATTGGATGTTTTACTGATGCTGAGATATAACAGAGAGATTTAAAAAAGTACTGATGTAGTGACCGTATTTTTAGAATACAATCTAGAAAAGACTGCTTCTAATACAGGTGGAAAACACAAGCTTTTCAGAATACCATTTAATATTTTCTTCTAATAAGGTTTCATGTGTTACCAGGAATACAAATGGATAAAAAGTACTCTGGTTCTGTAATTATACAGAGAAGATTGATGAAAAGGAAATTCAAAATGCAACTTGTTCAAAAAGAAGGTTCAGTTTTGATGAGATAGATAGAAAAGTTGTGAAAAAACCTCTTATGGAGTTAGAACCCTCTCTCTTTTCTTTATTTAACTTAAAATAGTTATTTGACTTAAAGTAATTTTAATTTAAAACAAATATTTTCAAAAGAAAGATGTCACTTTCAAATGGGAAATTGAAAGAAGACATCGTGTGTTTTATATAAAGATCTGCCCAAGCAGAATTCCTTGCATTGTTTAAGAACACACACGGTATTAACAGATGACTGGTATGCTCAATGTCCTTCCCAGGATACCTATGACTTTTTTCTCATTACATGACAAGAAGTGATAAAATTAATCTTTTTATGTTCCTACAAATCAACCTTCTGTAGTGAAAACAGAATTAAACACATAAAATCCACAAAATTTGTGGTGTTTTGACCTGTGACTTGATTATCCTGCAGCAATGCCATCGTGATAGACACTATCTCATGAGACACAAAGACAGATATCCATAAAGGAATATATTGTTTCATTTGTTTGAGGGAAAAGTATTACTTAAAAGCACAGTAAGCAAAGGGTTTTTTCCACACTGCAGGTGATCAGGAGAGGAAAAGGATGGAGATACAGTGGTTTTTGCAGAAGCAGTTTGTAACGATAATGACTTTCTAGAAGCCAATGTACCAATTTCAAGGCTGACTATTTAGCAAACCTAGCACTATGACCCACGGCTTTGAAAATATAAACTGCAATATTCCTCTCGGTACTCTGCAGAAATTGAAGGCAGTGGGAAATCTCAGCAACTTATGTGAAATAAGTATCTTCTAGAGGATCAAAAGATAGTAGGAGAAAAGTGATGAAACTACTTAAAATGTAAAACGTAGTCATTTTGCTATAAAAGTATTTTTTAAAGATCACAGGAGAGGATAATCTTGTTCAAGGAGGCTACTTGCTCTAAGCTGAGAGCTTAAAAATAACAGCTTTGTTTTTCTGTCTTATCATGCACCATCTCACTGCTTGAAGCAATGCAAGGTCTGAGATGGGCTTATAATACGTTAAAAGGAAAAAAGCAGCAGGAAAAATTTCCCTTAGCAACAGACATATAACATTTAAAAGCTGTCACACTTGAAAATAGTGTGGCAAAACCACAGGATGGTGAATCTGAAGTTGTTACATAAAGCTTTGCTTTATCTTCAGATGTAACGAGTTCACGAGCAGAAGACTGCTGCTGAACTATCTACCACTGCATCTTCTTTCCACCACCCCACTGCAGCAATGTGATAGCTGCTTCTGCCTGAAAATTCCTACAGTATAGTACTAAGCATGAGTATCATTGTAACCAGGACAACACTATGGTTGCTAGGGGAATTAAAAGAAAACAAAGAGCCAAGCACCAAACTTCGAGTGCAAAATTAGAAACAAAAAGGGATGATGGACCATGTTGTACATATTCTCCAATTCATCATTATTTATTCTTCAGTGTTATTCATGGCACAAAGAAAACATTGACAAAGAAAAACCCCTGCCAGCCAGCTTCAATATTTAGTGTTTGATATGTGTCTTAGAAGTACATCTATCACGTAATTCATCATCCCAGCTTTTTTTCAAATTGCTCTTTAATGCTAAATTCATGGAGTAAAATGAGAGTATAAGAACACCAAAGGAAATGTTGCTTTGAGAGATCCCGCTCTCCGTTGGGTCCACCTTTACCAGTTTTTTGGTCAGATCAGATGGGTTCTTTGGCAGCAAATATCACAGTTGTCTCCACTGACCATGCTTCAATTTACATAATGAGTGCTCTTTGAGTAATTTCAGATAATTTGGACGGAAAGATGCATCCCAACAGTGTACTTAACACCCTGAGACACTAGCAGTTCAGTCCATGGTACCAGTGGAAAACAAATGTAAAATAAAATCTCCTGACATGCCTCCAATATGGATGGTATGTCATACAGTTCCTACAGTTGGTGCTTATCCTGCTCTCTAGTCACTGTAAGGCCTCTACAGTCAAGGGAGTACACAACTCCTAGTTTAGTATCATCAGCAAACTTAACTTGATGTACGCTTAGTTCCTGCATTCAGATCATTTATAAAAGCATTGACGAGAACTGGCCCTAAAATCAAGATCTGTGGAACTCCAGGGGTGACTGGATGCCAGCCTGATGTAACCGCATTTGCTATAACCCTTTGTGCACAACCCATCAGCCAGTTGCTCACCCCAGGTACTAATGAACTTGTCTAGCTGTATTGCAGGATACTTTATCCAGAAGGATACTGTGAGAGGCAATATCAATACTTTGCTAAAATCCAAACCCACCCATTTACTGGCTTCCTATGGTCAATTAGATGGATGACTTTGTTATAAAAGGAAATTAAGCTGGTTAAACAGGACTTTACTGTCATCAACCCATGCTGACCATGACCAATATCTGTGTCGCCTCTCAAGTATTTTCAAGACCTCCCAGAATAACCTTCTCCATAATTTTGCCAGGCACTGAAGTGCTGACGTACAGGCCTGCAATTACCAGGATCTTCTTTCTTGCCCTTCTTGAAAACTGAGGTGACATTTGCCAGCTTCTTGTCAAATGGGACCTCTCCAGAATCCCAAGACCATTGAAAAATAATGGAGATAGGTCCCACAATGAAGCTATGTGACAGACAGTAACTACCTGCACCCTAGTAGTAAATATATCACGAAAGTGTAGCATTTCTTGAGCTTTAGTGTGATAGAGACAGTCCCCAGATAAAAACCCCATGATTTTTCAACAGCAGCCAAACCAGAATGAAGATATCAAAGCACAGAGACAATAGGCACCCAGATAAATATATATTATTTATTTTTCATTGTAGAAATTATATGAAATATAATTATGACATTTTGCCCTTTGTGATATCATTTAAAATATATATAATTAAACCCATGGACTTTTATCTTAGACAGTCTTCTGTTCTTTTTAATTCAAAAAATGATCCCAAGACATAAAGGTAAAGAGAATTTTTTTTTTTTTTTGAGAAACTGTAAGTTCAAAATGAAAATGGCTGCATCCTATGTGGCTTTCTGTTTCCACAGAAAGTATTTTCTATTGTCTGACAGATTTTTTTTCTGATTAGCTCCTGTTGTAATGTGGATTTTTCATGAAATCTTAAGTTATTTACTCAGACAGGAATGACAATCTGGTCTCTGTTCAGTGATGGGCAAATAACATTCAGGCAATCAAATACCACAGAGATGTGTTTGGTCCAAGAATAAAACAGAGATGCTGGGGAAAAAAAAGTATCAGTTTACTCACAAGGCAGGAGCCTAAATGGAGGAACTCCTAGCCTAAACAGGTGTACATGCCAGAGGTTATTACCACATGTGGGCTGATTTCTTACAGAGCAACTCAGTTCAAAACTCATGATTTTTTTAATTGGGGTGTGCATGTGTTTGTACATAAAATAAGAAATCTCAAAATCGAAGACTAAGACCTATTTTAGCTTTCTAGTCAGCTAATGGGAGCACTTCAGGCCATTTGGAAAGGAAATTCAAATGAAATGATTCTCTGTCTCTATTAATGGTATGGGAACTCATATGTCAGCTGCAATCAGTTTGAAAAGCTCTCAAGTTCATGGGAGCTTTGCTGAGCAACTGTCTTGGAATAACATATTTTTCTGGCTCTGTTCTTGGATATGTACGCTTAGAGGTTTAGGAAAGGGGCAGGAGACGTCTGTCAAAATACTTTCTCTCAGAGATCCTACTTAGACTTTTACATCTTTCATAATTGGATGCTCATTGGTGCAGTGTGGACATGGAAGGTGTCCTGCATTGGGAGGGTGAGCAAAATAATTTTACAATCCATTCAAAAGGATGTGCTCCAGTAAAATTACCTCTGAGAAGTAACTTGTAATCAGTAGTAAAAATGCAGTATTGAAGCACAGCATAAAGGCACTCTCACTTACAGCAACTTCAAACATTTGTAGTATGGGGAATACAACTTCACCACAAGAGCTTCATAGATGAAAAAAGCAGCATTTCACACTTTCAAACTATGGCTTGCTTGGAAAAATGACTGGGGGCACAAAAATGTTGACTTATTTCATAGACGTTGTAATATAGTTTTTTTGCCTCACAGCTGAACTGAACGCATGTTCACAAATCTCTTTGCTTTGGAACTGGCCAACAAAAAGAGATAATAAACAAAGTGCCTGCATCCATCTCCTTCTCCAGGGTTGAATCATGTATTTCACATGCTTACAAGATGGAGTCTCTTTCCATTTTATATAAGGCCAGTGAACCTCATTCATTTATGTAAATGTGGAGCTGTCTATGGATCTTGTCATGATATGGGAAAGTCAAGCCAAATAAAACCAGTGCTGCTTCATTGCCTGATATTTCATAGAATGAAATTCCGATTATGGGTTTAGGGGAAGAAATATAGGAAAGATAACAAATGTGACTTTAAAATTGTTTCCTCTGAAAGGAATCTACACCATGGTCAAGTCTAAACTAGAGCTAATGCTCTCCAATATTCCCTGATCCGGCCCTTTTCCGGTCTTGGAATGTCAATAGCCTATGGAGGCTCTGAGAAGCTGCTTGTAAGAACATCACAGGTTTTTATTTTTCAGTCAAGTTCAGGAATCTTGTGTCTCTTCACTTTGACTTAAGGGTGATGCCATACGATGTGAACTATTCTATTTTATTTCAAATATAACTCACATATTCAAGTAGTGGTGAGTTCTTTTTTTATTGTTCAAGAGTAGTGAGTTGTCAGCTTCCTCCCCACTCTTTCCTTTACAGAATGGGATATATACATCATCTTTCAACAGAAGCAGCACTGTCATGACATTTAGAAAATGTTGTTTTAGTGTATGTATTTTAAAAGGGACTACAATTTACGAAGTAAGATTTCTTTAACAAGATGAACAAAGCTGATTTCTTTATGCATGCTTTATAGAGCAACTGTGTTATGTCTAAAGGTTGCACTTCATCTCACTATAATGGATAGATCACAGAAGAGCTAGTCTGTTTTCACCACTGGCACTGGCTGGAGTTTCTTTTCCCCAGTCACATGGGGGAGTACCGTACCTCAGTGCTGAAAGGTTATCTTAAAGTCTTGGCATAGAGCCATGACATGAAGAGCAGGCTCATAGCAGGGTGAGTGTAGGGGGAGAGTATTTGGAAACTCCAAGGAGAGGACGGAAAACATCTCACATACTCTGTGACAAAGTCTCTGTGACTCATTGCACACCAGTATGCAAGGCAGGGAGATAATACGGGGTAAGACAGGCCCAACAAACTGGAAGGAGCCATTTTTGAGCAATGACTCTAGCCCCTATCCCATCATCAGCGACAATGGGGAATGATGCAAGCCAGGGGAACAGTGTCTTTGATGGGGCAGCTCTGGAAGGACTTTAAGAGATAATTGTCTCCTCCAGCTCAGGGGTCATGAAAAATTCCTCTGCATTTGCCAGGCTGATGGACTGTAGGCTTGGATTTTGAACTAATTCTCTGTGTAGCAGATGACATTACATTTTGCGCAGTTGCTTTACATCATGTGCTTAAATTCATCTCTGCTAAATTCAGTACTGAAAGATAGGAATGGAAATTGCTCTCCTCCCCCAGAGGGTCCAGAGCAGTGCCTCACATACAATTTTCTTCTCCTTGTAACTGCAGAACAAAGCTGCTTAAAAAAGTCAAATAACATCCCTCACACATGCTCTATACACCTATTCCACTATTAAATGATGCAAATAAACCTATGTGTTTACATTGCAAATATAGCTGAACTAGTAGGGCAATAGGGAATTAATTGAAGCACTTACTCAGCAATGAAGACCCTTATGAAAAGGAACTCAACCATTAAATTACTTGCAAAAGAGAATAGTAATGGTGATTGGAGCCCTGCTGAAAATAAAGGCCAATTGAGATGGAATGAATAATACCTAGGACTTATATACAGCACCTTATATTCCACATTTTCTTCCATAATTAAACCAACTTAAACGGAAAAAGGATTACAAAATGGAATAATGTGTTAAAAAAAAAAAAAAAAAAAAGACGAAAAAGGATATAAACATCTATGAGGAAGATAAAAACAGGAATGACAGCAGTAACCAAACAGTATTTCTCATGGCTATCACTACTTAAATACCTAACAGCTCAAATTCATCACAATTTATCTCTGAACCTAATTTTTTTCTTTTCCTTCTCCATAGAGATATATTTTACTATCTGCCATCTCATGGGGGAAGAAACCGAGCCAAAGGAAGAAAGTTAATCATCTAGTGTTGCTCACTTCTCTGGATGTGAGCCCATTGAAAAGTCCAGACATCTTGACTGTCTGGAAAAGATGCTCAGATCATGCTACTCTGCTTTGTGAGTACAGAGGAGCAAATAATGAAGGGGCAAATTGACATACTTTTGCCGAAAAAAGGCTATGGGACTCGTGGTTGTGTGGTTCAGGGTCGCTTACAGGACTCAGAGAGTATGTGCTTCCACCGCACTAGTTTTTCGCAGGTTATCACAGTCTGATCCTGCTTTGAAGGAGGGATGGCTGCATGTAAATGTGGTTAGAATAGCTAAACATACTTGCAGGAAAGGGTAAAAACCCTACTGAAGCCATAAAAAAAAAATAGAGGCTTGCAGATTGTAGCTCTGCCCCCACCTTTTCTCAGCACTCAGTACAAAATCCTGGAAATAGGGAAACACTTGGAAAAGAACTTTGTCTACCCTGAATCTGACAAAAAAAGATGACTGGGGACAAAGACGAAAGAAAATAGGTTTTTGTCCCTCATTTTTTGAACATTAGAAAGACACAGTATTTAGTCCGTAAGGTATTCAGAAAGTCAGGGTTTGCCTGGGGCTTTCATTAAAACATTGCTTGAGGGAAGGATGAACAAGACGAATAATTAATGCGTCTGCATGTTACTTTGGCTTTTGTCAGAAAAACAGTTCCTTGTACAGACTCTGGAGCTACTTTTTAACCATGTTTATATTTAAGTTTGTTCTGTGCCAGACCTTTCTGATATACACAGTTACTTCATGATATTTCTTCTCCAGACAAAGCCTCTCATGGGACAAGACTTGTCTTGAGTTCTCACTTGTCTGCAGCAATGGGAACCAAAAAGTTGAGACTCTAATGAACAATGAGATCAAAGAGGAGGATCTGAATCTCTATTCATTAAATAGGTGTGAGAAAATAAAGGTTGTCAGGCTGAACCAAGGCTTTTTCACTGAAGGTGTCCACTGGTATATGCTACATTGGAAATGACAGGCGAAAGTCTTCCAGCAGGTGATAGTTTGGGGACTTGGGACAAAGGTTGTACAACTCATGTTCAGCAGTACATAGATGACCCTATCCATTCTGAATTTGACTAATCCTTTTTAAACTTTGCTTACCTTATTGGTCACTCAAATACGATGTGGCAATGATTTCCACACTTTTCTCTTTACATGTTGTGAAAACACAATTCTGTTTTGTAACCCTCCTCCCTAGTGAGTCATAAGCTCTCCTCTGGTTCTTGTTTTATGAATTCTGCAAGTTTCTCATTTTATAGACCTCTGTCACTGTAGAATTCACTCCCAGTCATCTCTTTCCCAAGCTAAAGAGCTATTCTTGCTTAGTTTGTTCTCGCATTGGAAGCTGCCACATTTCTCTGATTGTGCCTGTTGTGATTGTGTGCCTGTTAAGTTCTGCAGCTTCAGGGCACTTCTCAGCAGTTGAGCAGAACCACACAGGTGCCATTTGGGATGTGGAAGCCCTGTGCAGGTAGTGTATATTACCATAATGATACTTTTTATCTTTTGTGATTACTTCTAACAAGTCCTGAAATATGATTTGTCTTTTGATCATTGACCAGATGTCAGTGCCCTGAGGGCAACACCAGCCCTGGCTGTCCCTGACCCTCCGCTCTGGGGCTCTCCCCATTCTGCTCACAGCCCAGGCCTCTATTTCAGCTTCCTTTGGGTCTGTCCTCAGCCTTCCCACAAGGCACAGCCATTTCTCACTGCTCACTGAGAGCTGATTCTTTAGGAGACTATCTACAATTATTCCAAGCCCTCTTTCCTAGAGTGGTAGTAGCTAATTTAGTGACCACGGTTGAACCTATTTCCGCTACCCCCTTTGCATTATTCTGCATGGATCTGAATATTTCCAAGGTCTTATGTAGGGATTGGTGCATGGACGGGAGGTTGCCAGGAGGGACAGGAACCAGCTGACTCTGGGGAGGTGCTTGGGCGGCAAATATAAGGAATTGTAACTGCGCAATAAATCGTTGATGACCCGCATTCCGTGAATGATCTATGTCTCAGCCCTAGTTCGGAGGGAACTAGTGCTTCCGTCCCTCACCACACGAGTAGCGAGAAACTACAGTCTTAAATTGTTTTTCCCAAGTATTTTGCAAAATCATAACCATTTGAACTTTTTAGCAAACTAAGTCATCACAACTTCATTGCTTTTCTTGCAGTCAGTTAAAATTGTAGACCAAATAATTTTTATCAGCCACCAGCTCTGACATTTCATTGGTTTCTCCCTTTTCCAAGTCTTATGATTTCCTCAGTGCACTCACTATTTTCCTTCCACATATGAAGAAAAGAGTGGAAATGCCAGCCATTCACACCTTATTTCTTCTTCCCAATGTGTTCCAAGTGGTCTTTTTGCTGGGAAAAAAAGCAGCAAAGAAAAATCCCAGCAAAGAAAAAGGTAACATTTTTTGCGGAACTCAAGTAACCAGAGTATGTTTTGCTTTTTAGCTGTATCCTTCATCAGTCTACACAATTTAAGTAATCCATTAGATAAAATTTGCAGTTGAATATTGCCCATAATCCCAATTTAGTTATGCATTACAGTATTTAAGTAGCTGACATAATTTGACAATGCCTACAAAATTTCCTTGAAGGAATGAAACAGGTTTCAGGACATATATAATCAGTAGTAATGTGAAAAACATTGTGTCTGATATTTTTGTGGATGTGGCCTTTTTCAAGTTTCATTGCAGCTGTGTGCAGATTATAGCAATTCACATTTCCTGATCTTTGACAAGTTTTCCAATACTTCCACAGCAATTTTAGCTAAATTTTGTTTCAAGTATTTCCTCCACAATGTATACACCTTTATGAAAAAAAAAAAAAAAAGAAGCTAAACAGGTATGTCAGCTGTCCTGTAAAGCACAAAAAGATTTTTAATATGAAGAAAAAGTACTAAAATGAAATCTGAGGCACTCCATTTTGTGACTGAGCAGTACTTAATAAAATCTCAGTACCAGAACAACTCCATCTTAAACTTTGAGAACATTTCCCTCCCTCCAGCACTTAAAGGCTATTACTTGAAGTTACTCCTGACGTCTGTGCGCATAGGATCAACTAGCTCCAGCTGAATAAGAACGGAAAATAATATCATATACAAAGTCCACTAGAACAGAAAGCCTTTTATAGCACAAAAGACAGGAAATTGTGTCTATACATTAAGGAGGGAGATAACATCCTTTGATTACTTGTGTCAAGGAGAAGTTATTATAAATAATCCACCATTTCCTGTTTAAAGAAACTATGTTGTATCCAAGTGGGATTGTTACTCATTTTATATACATATACATATGTGCGTCCACACACACACATACAGATAAGTGACCGAAAGCAGCTTGAAAAGGTTTTCCCAAAGGGTTCCAAGAGTTGAGTTTCTATTCTTGCAGCACCACTGTACCTTTGAAGTGTAGCATTGAGTATAGAAATACTTAACGCGGGAGCAATTCAAGAACCCAAAGATATAAACCATGGAAAAAAAATATGTTAAACAATCAGTTGTTTTTTAGAGAAGAAAACCTAGAAAAGCCTAAGATGAAAAGAAGGTCTCTTCTTTGGTTTAGTTCCAAGAGATTAGGGTAGATGAATGAAATAAAGATCTTGCTAACGCATATGGAACCCGTCGACATTACTGGACCATTTCTCAAAATATCATGCAGATAAAAGAAAAACCAAAGGTAACAATATTAGAATAAGGAAAAAGGCCAAACTCTGTTGAAAAGCAAACAAACAAGGAAGCAGGTACAGAAGTTTGAGTGAAAGTATTGTTAAAATGGTGAAGAGATGGGGAAAATAATAGCAGCAAAAGGAATAGTTAGCTGGGTCTCCATGGTGACCCTCTTCAAATCCTGTCAACTGGCTAAAGAGAGTGTATGGCACAAACTGAAAATCTATGTTGGGATAGATTAAACAGAATATCTGAAGTCAGCCTGAAGGGCACTTTTATCCATCCTGTCCTTCACTGCTTGCAGTATGCCTGTGTCAGCTCTGCTGATTCATCTCCTAATACAATATAATAGCTTTAATCTAGAAAAGATGCAGAAGCCATGAAGGTTGACAAGGGAATGAGAGGTTAACAGATATAAATATCATACCTTTAGGTTAGACTTTTGCTTCTAAAGTCACATCGATGCTTTAAATGTGACTTTTACTGTTAACAAAAAAGCACCCAAACAAAACACTCCACAAAACAATATAACCTGCAATATTTTTTAGGATCAACAAAATGTGTGAAGCCTGACTGCACAGATACTTGTGTATATGGTTCCCTCTATACACCCAGCTGCTCTGAACTCCTTGTTAGGCTGGCTGCCTTTCAGAGAGAGAAAGAGCTGGCTGCTGTCATTTGAGAAAGGCCACAACTTCAGAACTGTGTCCTCTGGTCAGTTGGGTATGCAATACCTTCCTCTTAATTTGTTTAAAATTGGCAGCGGTTTAATCACTGGGTAGAAGAGGCAGACTGGCTGGCAGCCCAAATGGCTAGAAAATGGATGTTTTGGTTCATTCAGCTTTGGCAAACTGTTCAGCCCTGGAGTAAGAGGGTGCACAAGAGTTAGTTAGTGTTTTAGTTCAAATTGGTTGAAGCAAATCCTGTTTATCCCTCTTTGCTGGACATGATTTGCAATACAGCAGCATCTTGGAGCATGCAAAATAGCAGTTTCTTTTTGGATAAAACCAAATGGAAAGATGCACTAAAGGGGAGCATCAATTGCACTACCTGCTAAAAAAAGGTGCAGCTGGATCACAGGTAAAACTAGACCTTGCACATAGTAGAAGTCCCCCAAGGCTATACAATGTCGACTTCAGCATCAAAGCACCGTCTGTCTTTCCTGATGGCTTTCTGCTGGCCCATGCTACTTGCTAGTGTAAACACAGCTACTGCAGTGCAAACCACACAGGGACTAAGATCTGCTCATCTGCCAGTCCAGTTAGCCTAATATATGAAAAAAAGTCAGGCTAATAATACAACACTTTTCCTTTTAGCTGTGCTTTAGACAACAGAGAAAAATTAGGATAGGAAAGCCTGAAAACAGATGTTCTCCACTCCCTCATTCATACCATTTATAGAGTCCTGTTTACTCCTAATAGCCCCACTCATACATGTCAGCTTACTGTAAGCAGCTAAATCACAATATGTATTTTAAATTAAATTGAGCCAAGAAAATCATTCTTTTTGGTATCCAGTGCTAATCACCTCTTAGAGAGTTTACACTGCCAGTGGACGGAAAATATGTATGTAATTTTGACACCACTTTTGCTGACAAAGTTATTTAACTGATGGCAGTGAAATCTAAGATTGGAAGCAAACCATGCCAGACAAAATAATTATTGCCTGCTATAATTTTCCCCCCAAAGGCCACCTGCATTATTTATATGATCTATTAAACTAAGCATATTTTTAAAGTGTATAGTTACATTTTCAAATCAAAACAACATTTTTCTAACTCTGGATTATAAATGTCATATAAAATGGATTTTTATAATATAAAATGAAAACTATGAATGGCAGTCATCTAAAGTGAGAGAAGGGAAACAGAAATACACTGGGACTTTAAGGGCTCTGTTCTGACTTGTCTTGATGTCATGGTTTAAACCCAGTCAGCCATAAATCAGCCACCTAGTCTCTCTCACTCCCCCCCTTCTTTCTCTCCCCCTGCTCCCGGAGAGGTGGGGAGGAGAATCGAAAAGAATGTAACTCCCACTGGTTGAGATAAGAACGGTTTAGTAACTAAAGTATAACACAAATCACTACTGCTACCACCAATAATAACAATGATAAAGGAAATAACAAGGGAAGAGAATACAACACCTCATGACCAGTCGACCGATACCTCGCCCCTACCCTGCAGTGATCCAGCTCTTCCAGGTAACTCTCAGTTACACCCTGGGCATGACGTGCTGTGGTATGGAATACTTCTTTAGCTAGTTCAGGTCAGGTGTCCTGTCTCTGTTTCCTCCCGGCTTCCCCTCCTCCCTGCCAGAGCACGAGGCTCAGAAAGTCCTTTGTCAGACTAAACATTTGAGCGGTAACTAAAACCATCAGTGTTATCAATGCTGCTCCCAGGCTGAAAGTCAAAAACACAGCACAGTATCAGCTACTAAGAAGGAGAAAAAATGACTGCTACTGCGGAATGCAGGACACTTGAATACCTCTGTGTTTGGCTTGGATGGTCTGTCTGGTTTAAGGGGTATACTTCTGCAGCTTTTTTAGCTTAACTTTCTCGGATGGCCTTTTAGGCAATGCAGTTTTGCCACACAATTTTATAGACTCCCATGTAAGAAGTGCTGCTCTGCATTGATGTATCATCATGCTCACGTAACTGATGTTTAATTATACAGGGATGTGGAGTTATTCAAAGTAGGGCACTTTCAGAGGCCTCTTCTGCAAGGATAATTACTAAGTGGACAGTAATAGAAAGTGAAAGCAAGTATTCATATCCTGATATGGATAATGTATATATGTAAGTAATCACTAGCATTCCTTACAATATTTTAAATGTCTGTCTTCTATTCTCCTTAGAGCACATTCTTCGAATTGCTTCAAATTGAGCTTCTGGTTTTGATCTCAGACAGATTGCTCTTGCTATTTCTTTGTACAGTTGATGTCCCAGATGTTATTCCCATAGAAACTTAAGCAATAAATTTCTTCTGTAGGCAAAAGTAATAATAAATTTTAGTTGCAACAGATAATATAGCTGCATATTAAAGAGTTCTTTTTTTGATAATTGTACTTACAAGCTGCTGTGTAGAACAATTAATATTTGTGTTTGCCACTTTCAAATGTGTTTTTGTAAACTAATGGATCTAAATCTCATTGATGCTATTCTCTGTCTGATCATTTTCTGTTACAGTGGCTTTAATGCAACCCAAATGTTTTTGGGACAAAAGTCTGTAGATAAAAATGGATTTAAAAATCTGCTGTAAGCATCAGGTATCTTCTGTGCTCTCATAGATTATTTTATACATGACATAGTTGAATAAAAGGAAGGTCTTGAGATACAAGTATAATTCAGTGAATAATGTAGCCCAGCCTAATCTGTGAATGTATGTAAGAATTTTCCCATTTTTGTTGTTTAGAGCATCAGTTATTTTCCACTGAAAAATTGATATAAGAAAGTAAGCAGAACATTGCCTGATTGGAAGTGTGTAGATCAGGAAAAAGTAAAGATAAAACAATGATCCTCTTAATTTCTTTAACTAAACAGAGACTTCTTTTTATTTATTTTTTTTTTTAAGGGTTTATGACATTTGAGATGCAGTATGAATTTTAAAGTGTTGAATCCAAAAGAATTTATTTCAAAACAGAAATCAGGTACATTGGCACAAGCCTTGCCTACCAATGAAATCCTAGGACAGGCTCACAGGTATTCGTGAATTGTATACATGGAGAGTAATGGTGTCCGAGGACTCTCAGTCCAGCAGTAGCAAACAGCAAAGCAGTACTCATGAGTCACTACTGTAAAACCAAGACATAAAAGTGTATTTTTTTAACCAGAGAAATTGGTCCTCTATCTCTGATATTCAAGGTGTTTTATTATCTTGCACCCTGTCCATATCCAGACTGTAAATCTTTCTGTATGGGTTATGATACCTCTTTGTGAATAAGAAAATAACTAAAATCTGAATAATTTGTTGGCTTTGGCCTTCTGCTTCATGGTAAAAAGCAAAACAGGTGACAGAGATGTCCAGGGAGATTTTATATTTTATTTTTTATGTTCAGCCAATTTTACAGATCATTGAGATACTTATCCTACAGCTTAGCCATACAGTATCTCATTGTCTTTCTAATGAAAATTGACTGTTAATGTCTTCTTTTCATTTCCTTACTTTTGGGTAGCCTTTGTTTCACAACAGAAATTATCTGGCTGTCATCAACTTCCCTTAATAAGTTTCTGAAGAACTGTAAAAGAAGCTCAGCATCTTCAAAAGGTTAAAAAAGGACTGGTTTTTCCTATACAGTTTGTTTAGCTTTAAAAAGAATTTTAAAGGAAGTTAGAGAACAGCATTCTTGGTTGCATAATTCATGAAGCACGATGGCATGAATTCAGGATGGAGGCCTTTCTCTTAACTTTCTTATCTTCTTCAGTTTAGACCTTCAACTTTTAGGGTGCTCTTTTTATGTTTTTATCATGCAGAAAACTGAAAGAGCGATTCTTGTATAACTGCAATTTATATAATTGTAAAAAAAAAAAAAAAAAGGCACTTGATCCAAAGGTTGCTTAACTTATTGTAAGATATGGACAGTTATCGTCTTTTCCAATCCTTCCTTAGCACTATATAAGCATTTTTAGGTGCTTGGATTCATTCATAGTGTGAATGAATTTGGAACACTGAGACTGTGTCTGAAGACTTGGAAAATAATATCACTGTAATCTTCATTTTCAATAAAACTAGTCAGACAAGAGGATGATTACCATTTGCAAACAGTAATGAAGCAGTGAATTAATTTTATGAAGGTACAGGGGACTAAGCTATTTGAAAATGATCATTATCAGCACTGCATATAGCTGTTCTGAATCTATATTTTGAATATATCTTTATTTAACCGGGATAAAAAAGCTGCCTTTTGTCATAGAATATAAGGAAATAGTAATTTCTGCAAAACTCATAATTCTCAGGGAAATTGTTAGCCAATTATAAACATAACACAAACTATCTATGGCTATGATGTATTTTAAACACAATTATGATAATAAAGTATAATCAAATATGTGCAAGCAGTAGCAATTAATAGTGCATATCATTAAACCATCTGCTAATTAATCCAAAGCAATAATATGGTTTATTCAATAAGTTCCAGAATTTCTCTTTGAAGATGTGTACAGAAAAATAAGTAGTTTATGTCTGATGAAGCAGGAAATGATTCTATGAAACTAGAGCTTTGCTATAATAAGTTGGAAACTCTAACATATTTTTATTTAATTGTTGTCACTACTGCAATAATTTTAAATATCACTAGGCTGCTGGGAGCAAAACCTGCAAGCTGAAAGCAAGAATCTAGGAGCTGCCTTTGCATAGAAAACAGTCCATAACAATTTGATCACAGAAGAGAAGAGGTCATCTCCAAAGCCTGAAATGATAGGAGAAACTCCTATTGATTTCAGAGGACTGCATATGGGATGGGAACATTCAGTACCAACAGATCTAAACTTGTTTAGTTTTACTACAGAATTCAGTAGATTTATGTAACTGCTCCATCTGGTTAAATACCTTGTAGACAGTGTCTGGTATTTTTAAGTATCTATCAAACATTTTTCCCTGTCATCCTAAACTTTGCTGTTATACATGCAGAATGTGTTTTGCTCTTATCCTCTTGTGTGAATATCTCTTATCAATTTCCTTATTTCTTCTGTGAAAACATCCATTCCACAAAGTACAAAGACTTATCCTGCTGTAATGAAATAAAATATTAAAAGTGTGGCATTTCCTAAAGATTTAAAAAACATCTTTCAAAACACACATTAATACACCCAGTGCTAAGTCTTTTGATATAACTTAAATTTTCTCTCAAAGAAGGAAGGATATTTCAACCTAGTGCTTTATGAATTTTGTAGTGTTTGAACTAATACTTCTATAAATGCTAAATTAGCGATATTTGATTAAAAAAGGGACAGCTTTTGCAAACTTTAAGGAGCAGGAGGATTAAGTAATATTTGCATGAATCAAGATGACAGTGCTTTTCAGGAGAAGGAAATGGGGGGAAAAGTCAACTTCCATTTCTCTTGCAGGAAATACTGAAAGGATTTATCGGTTGGCAAAAACACAGAAAATATCATCTGATGAAAGGCTGTGGTCTGATCCACCAAATCTTTTGAAATTCTACAAAAGAAAGTATGGTGCAAAGAGAATAATTTCAGACTTAAAGTACTGTAAGGGCAGAAGCATTTCATATAGATTTTATCTGACATAAAGATTAAATCAGCTAAGTCTAAAAAAGGAGCACTTGAATTTTCATGGTCCTTAATTTTTCAAATAAAAGAAAAACATGACCTTGCATGTCTTCATCTGGAGAAGAGTCGGAGTTTCAGGCTGAATTTAAAGGAAAGAGCATTTTACAGTAGAAAGGGAGCTGATTTTGCATTCCTTATAGTGATACATACTTCTGCTGCCTAAAAGGGCAGGTTGTAGAGTGCCCAGCTTGTTACTTGTCCTGACAGCTTCTGTAAAGTGTATTACTCCTACTTGGTATACAAGACCAGCTGCTGTTTTTAAACCCACTCATTTCAGTCATAGGCGTGAAGCAACCCTGATGGTGGTAGGGCTCCTGTGGTCCCACTGTGGTGGCCTGGTCTGTGTTATTGGGCTATAAAAGAGAACTAGGCTGAGCAAAGTCCCCGGTGACCAGCTAACAGACCTTGCGCAAACCAGGTAGGACTATTGGATTCATCTTCTCATATTCCTCAGCAATCTGGCTGCCACAGCAAGCTCCTTTCAACAGTTAGTCTGGCACAAAGACCAAGAATCACAACTCCTCTGGCCCATAGCCAACATCTAGGATATGGGAGACATTGGCCAAGGCAGGTCCTTGGTGGGTGGCTCCTTTTCCTCACCAATGACTCACCTCCTGTAGCAGGCAGAATAACTGCACAGAAGTGTGTTCTGGGTAGGAAAACCCCATGCTAGATTTGCCTTTCTTTTAACTCTTTTTGAATGACAGCGTTAATCCACTTTATTTCTCTCATGTCTCGCATGAGATGAAGTGCAGTCACAAGCAGAACATGCACTGTTCATCCATATGTATTACAGAATCACAGAATGCCAAGGGTTGGAAGAGACCTCAAAAGATCATCTAGTCCAACCCCCCTGCAAGAGCAGGGTAACCTAGAGTACATCACACAGGAACTTGTCCAGCCGGGCCTTGAGTATCTCCAACGTAGGAGACTCCACAACCCCACTGGGCAACCTGTTCCAGTGCTCTGTCACTCTCACAGTAAAGAAGTTTTTCCTGATGTTCACATGGAACCTCCTATGCTCCAGTTTACACTCATTGCCCCTTGTCCTATCACTGGACATCACTGAAAAAACCTAGCTCCATCATCCTGACACTCACCCTTGACATATTTGTAAACATTGATGAGGTCACCCCTCAGTCTCCTCTTCTCCAAACTATAGAGACCCAGCTCCCTCAGTCTTTCCTCATAAGGAGATGCTCCACTCCCTTAATCATCTTTGTCGCCCTGCGCTGGACTCTCTCCAGCAGGTCCCTGTCCTTCTTGAACTGAGGGGCCCAGAACTGGACACAATATTCCAGATGCGGTCTCACCAGGGCAGAGTAGAGGGGGAGGAGAACCTCTCTTGACCTACTGACCACACCCTTTATAATACACCCCAGGATGCCATTGGCCTTCTTGGCCACAAGGGCACATTGCTGGCTCATGGTCATCCTCCCATCCACCAGGACCCCCAGGTCCCTTTCCCCTTCACTACTTTCCAGCAGGTACATGGGGTTGTTCTTCCTCAGATGCAAGACTCTACACTTGCCCTTGTTATCCATCCATCCATATCCATTAAACATCATTATGTATGTTTTTTCATATAACTTAAAATTTTCTGTCATAGTTACATGAAACCATCTTTAACAAAAAGTGAGAGATAACAAATAGCTCAGAGATGTCAATTGAGCTCACCACAGAATGGTCAATGTAAGCTAGTAAATAAAGCAGGATAAAAGAGTGCTTTATACACATATAAGGAATAGCATTTGACTTTGTGAATAACAGAGGTCTAGGAATAATTAAAAAAAATTCTCAATCATTTGATGTCTCAGTCAAAATAAATAATACCATTAAAAATACGATTTTACTGCTGTCTGAGGCTTAAGAAGACTTCAGCTTCCACAGTTAGGGAAATCAAACAAGACATTTTAAAATTGTGGGTTACTAGATTCAAAAAAAATATTGCCATTGTCACTTTATGCAAATAAAAATAAAAAAGAGAGAGTTTATTCAGTAAATAAAGCTAAAATAGGCAAATTATTAAATGCAGGCACAATATGTTCATTGTTCTTCATAGCAAAAATCTACAGACTCTTATAACTTAATCTATACATAGGAGCTTTGACAAGAACTTAATGCAAAAAGAGTATTTTTGAGTGGGATGACATGGAAGAAAATCTTTTCTGTCAAGAGCTGTTATTCATACTTTAAAGCATACAAGCTTGACAACTTTTAAAGCCCAGGATATTATGCCTATTCAAGGCTTCCACTCATCTCCTGGGTCACTCACTGTTTTCTGCACTTACGTCTGTAACAACCATCTCAGGCAAGTCAGACATAATATTCTGTCAGCCAGCCTCCAAAGTAAATCTATGGATAAATAGGTGTTTAGGTTTCTTGGTTCCCTAATTATGCGGGCACATGTAGAAGTCTAACATTTTGTCTTCATTTCCCACAGTAGTTCAAAAGAAATCTTGCAAACAGTGAAGATATTTTTTGGGAGCTGTTACTCTGCGGTGGTGATGTGCCAATGTTCAAATCCAGATTTAAAGGCTCAAACATTTGGGGCACATTTGGGGCACATTTGGGGCTTATGAGCAGGTTTTGTACATTCCAAAGACAGAAGAGACCTTGGGAATCTGGGTTTAAGTTTGTGCTTTGGAGGCAAGCCTTGCTCAGAGGGGGAAGGGAATGGGCTTTCTGCATAAATGATTACACTGATTACAGTGATAGTATAGTTATGACAGAAGCTTTCATGCCTCCTTTCAGCTTTCTTCATCCTCTTCTTTCCCTCAGCTCTCTTCCACTTTTAAAACATTACAGTGGAGAAATATTTTTTTCATATACTCCATAGGGCCCAATATGCAGGCAAACACATTTATATGCAAATCAGTTATATTAAAAATGCTGTGCACTATCTGTTAGACCCTATCAGAAATGAAGTATTTATGCCTCAGCAGGTAATAGTTAAATATTCCAGTGATTTTTGTATTGTGACTGAAGTGAATTATGGAGAATTGTTGAGGGTGAGAGATGACCTTTAAGCCCATTAAGTACATTAGAGGCTGATTGTTGCACAGCCTTCCAGGATGGTAACTAATTGCTTCAAAAGCAACTCTAGTGCTTCTGCGTCTTTCTTATTAATCTTGTCATTTTACAAGTTCCTTATTCTTTGATTAAAACTTTTGTTCCCTTTTTCAATTAACATTCTTTTTTCATGTTCCATGTTTCTGCTTTAGTCCCATCATTGGCACCATGATTAAAGATGATACATTATCAACATTAACTTATCGTACATCATTTACCACTGAAGACAGTTTTCCACCCTTTTTTATATCCCTCCTCTTTCTCTTTTTTTAAAAATGCTATGAGTACAGGAATTTTCAGTTTGGTTTTATTGCTCTCTAAAAACCAAACCAATAAAAAATTTTAGTCTACCACTTTTTTCCTTTGCATGCTGCATTATCACCACTGGCAATGGAAAGATAGGAGCAGAAATCAGCTTTAAAAAGATTTTATGCTTGGTTGGAAAGAAGTCAGTGTGCATTATATGATAGGCATTTTACATCATTTTCAAAGTAATGGTTTATATCCTCATTTTTCCATGAATTTTTAACTCTCTCTCAAAAAAAAAAAAACCAAACCAAAAACCCAAACAACTAGAAATTCAGGTCTCTCAAACTCAGTCAGTTATACATGCTTAGGCCTTGCGTGTAACCCCTGGTGGGGTAGGCAGTCTTGATTTTGGGTGAGCTGGGGGAGGAATGTAAAGAGTAAATGGTAGGCAATTGGTAAGCTGTGATGATGCCATGAAATACCTATCAGGGACCACTTGAGGAAGGGCAAATCCAAGTTCATTTACCAGGGCTGATGGAAACAACTGTGCAGGCAGCAGCTTCATCCACAAACATTCGTGTGGAAGAAAGGAGCAAGCTTTCTCTCCTTTCTCGCATGCTGAGACGTGACTGGCACAAGAATCCCTCTCCCACGTTGAGTATTACCATATTCTGCCTGTATCCACGAATAAACTGTGGGTGCTATTTGAGTAGGAAAGCATTGCTTAGCATAAATGAATTTATAATTCCTTCTTGCCTGTGCTTGGTGAAACATGACAGGAGACAGCTCTGAAACAGCTTATAAAAGCTAAAAGAGTCACCATCATAGCACACTATTAACAGAATTTCAGATATGAAAACAATGGAAAAACGAATAAATATTTGAAGATGTCTAAATGAAGAGAAAGAAGTATACTCTTATAGGCTGTTAAAAAGTTAAGTGCCTACAATAGGCTTTGCAGAAAAAAAAACATTCCAAACCCACCTTTCATTAGAGATACAGGTACTTCAAACCTCTTTAAATTCTGTAAATTTTATCTGGACTCATAAATGTCAGTTTCCATGCTGTTTCACTTGGAACCCCTTAATCTGGCTTTATATGTCTAGGTCAGATCCTTGATTTAGGAATATTAATACATAGGAAAGAGAACATATGTGATTATGAGCCACTGTACTTGTGCCCTTTGCAACTGAGAACATCATACTCCTGTGATGAGCAGGTCTTGGGAATTCTTGAAGTTTGTAGGAGATAACTTCTTGTCATAAGTACGCAGTGAGTCCAACGAGGAAAGATGCCCTCCTAGACTTGCTGCTTGTGAATAAAGAAGGATTTGTGGAAGATGTGATGGTAGGTGGCTGTCTTGGCTACAGTGGTTATGAAATGGTTGAGTTCAGAATTTTCAGTGTATTAGAAAAAAAAGGACAGCAGAGTTTCTGCTCTGGGCTTCAGGAGAGCAAACTTCAAGCTATTCAGGGTGCTACATAGCAAAGGACCTTGGGAATCTGCATTTGAGGCCTTAGGAGTCCAGGAGTGTTGGTCACTTTTTAAGAACTACCCTTTAGAAGCACAAGAGCAGGCAACTCCACTGTCTTGTAAATCAAACAAGTAGGGCACAAGACCAACTTGGCTGAACAGGAAACTCCTTGTGGAGCTCAAGTGGAAAAATAAATTGTATGATCTCTGGAAGCAAGGTCAGGCTTCGCAGGGAGATTACAGAGCTGTGGTTTGTAGATGTAGGGAAAGGACACAAAAGGCCAAGTTCAGAGTTGAAACTGGCCAGTGCTGGGCAGAATAACAAGAAGGACTTCTTAAAGCATGTTAATAGCAAGAGGAGGTCTAAAGTAAACATTGAAACAATATTTGTTGAAGATGGTCATCTGACTAATAGCAATGAAGAAAAAGCAGACGCATTCAACACAGACTTTGCCTCAGTCTTTAATAGTACTGATAGACCTTGGGCTGCCTCATCTCCTGAGTTGGAGGGCTCATAACTGTGGGAACAATTTCTGTTTGTGGACACTGAAATTGTAAGGGACCAGCTGTACCAGCTGAATGTTCACAAATCCATGGGGCGTAATGGGTTTCATCCCAGAGTACTGAAGAAGCTAGTGGATGCTACTGCAAGACCACTCTCAACTACCTACCAAAGGTCTTGGGAGCCTGGGGAGGTCCCCACTGACTGGAAGCTGACCAGTGTTATTCCAATTTACAAAAAGGGCATAGGGGGAGACTCAGGGAACTAGAGACCTGTCAGTATAACCTCTGTTTCTAGAAAAAATATGCAGATTATATTGGGTAATTTAAAGGCATTTAATCAGGCACAGTCAGCATGGGTTCACAAAGAGAAACTCCTGTTTAACTAATTTGATATCCTTCTGTGATAAGGTCACCTGCCTAGTGGATGAAGGGAAGGTGATGGATGCAGTTTTTCTTGATTTTTAGTAAGGCTTTTGATACACGTATGTCCCTCACAGTGTCCTTTTAACAGGACTTATTTGTTTTCTTGAAGGTTGAAGTCAAAATGGCTGAGTGTCCTGGAGAATACTATAGTGTGGACAGAATGTGCTATAAGAAGCTAAATTTTATGAAGTGTCATTTGTTAAATTTTATTATTGGGGAAATAAGCCATTAAATTCAGCTTTATTAGGAGGTATTTTATTCAGGGACACATAACTCTTCAAAAGCAAGCAAGCCCTGAAGTTTCCTGGAGTGCCTAGCTTCCATGCCTGCCTTCCCCCTAAAGCAACATTTAACTGTAAAAATAGAGTGAATATATACCCTACCAAATCAACTACCAATTAGTCAGAAAAAGGATCTGATTTTCTCATTGGAGTGAGAGGAGAGTTGACAGTTTTCTTCTACAGCATCTGCCATTATCCCTCTCCATGTTCTCACTCCTTTAAAAAAAAAAACAAAAAACAAGTATTTAAAATAGTCTTTTGTGATATTTTCTAGATATATGTTCGGGCATAGTAAGTGTGAATGCTTAGAAAGAATAATTCATATTAAAATGATATTTTTTGTATGACATCCAGCAACAACATAAGACACGAGAATTAAAATAATCACCTAAAGAAATGTTGCAGAGGGCTGTTGAAGGCAATTTTTACCACCATGCATGGAACTTCAGCAATACTAAAATAAGTTATAAATCACTCAGGAACCATCCTGTGAATTCTCTTTTTCTCATCACTTCTCAAGGTCCAACGCTGAAGGTGTATTTTGTCTCTCTGAGCATACCTTTTCTATTTGCCTATATTAAATTCCACAGCTGGTCTTGTTTTTTCGTCCTTGTTAAATTCTTTTGTAATCCATTCATGTCCTCCAAGTATATCGACTTTAAAAATCCTCCCGCTTTTGTCATCTGTAAATTTTGATGCACTCCATATCAAATCAATTTCTAAATCACTAATATAAATGTTAAATAGAAAATAGCTCCAGGCAAACTTGTCTATCATATTCTGCCAGGAGGATCTTTTATCATTTGTTGCAATCCTTCAGGGGCCTGCTTACTACCCATTATTAATCCATTTTCCCTGACCAGTCTTCATATCTCCCTCATGACTTTCCTTACTAGTTTCTTATGATCTATGTTTGGAAAAGTGCTGTTAATATATATGCAAATCCACTTTACACTGTTAACCTGTTAGCCATATCAAATAAAGAACACATTAGCCTCTGTGATATGTTTCCAGTTTCATGCTGACACCAGCCAAAAATTCTGTGCCTTCAAATACATTACTGTATTCTTTAAGTATGAAAATGCTATCCCAGCTTAGACAATATCAAACATTGGCAACATCTGCTTTCTTAGCCTTTGCCAAAATAACAGGGTTGGTCCTCTAGTTTTTGGTAACAGGATGGTTTATTGTTATTTAAAATGGAAGATCAGAGACTTCTAACAGGCAGCTCAAATAATTCCTTCTCTAAACTAAAGTGATTTCACCTTCTGTGTTTCTCAGCTTCATCACACTTTCTAACTTGCTATGGGTGCTGCTTATACCATCATGTTCCAGGAAACAATGAGATTCAGCTAACTGTTCTTCCTCTCAACAACTGCAGAGATCAGGCATGTGAAGTAGGCGTTTAATTATCCTGCCATTATCCCATCACCACAAAATGACAGCTTTATCATTTTAGTGAGAAATTGTAGTTCTCACCTTTTACAAATACTCATTACTCTTACGTCTCATGCTACTTATGTTGGCTTTCAACATCTTCAAAAGCACTGTATAAAGGGTGAAGAGAATAGCCATGTCGACTGCTCTGGGATGTTCAGGAATTCAAGTTTCATTTCTAAATTAATGCAGAATAAAGATTTTACTCTTATTATTGAAGCAATTGCCAACACCCCTTGGCTAAGGTTAAGCTAAGTTGCACAACTACAGACAGCTTCGGGATTTTGCAGTGAAAAAACTGAAACAGCTGGCAGCTGGGAGAGGTTGGTCCTAAAGGATGTACTAAGGTGGGTTTCCTGTTGGAACAGATAAGCAGCAGACCGAATCTGATGGTGATGTGGTCCCTGGAAGAGAGAAGGGAATGGCTAAATCTACAACCCTTCTCAGTCCAAAATTGATAAGGATGTGAAGAATCTTCTACAGTAAGTGAATGCGTGTACCCCCACTTCCTCTTGCTATATATAGTTATAGTACCTCTTTCTGGTACTATAACATATGCCTATTTGAAGGATAGTACAGCTGTTATTTTAAGAAGAAAAGCTGTTTAACTGGGTAATTAACCAGAATATTGTTTCTACCAATTATAGAAGCTTTTTTAATATTTGAGGGAAACGGAGGCAAGTCACAATGAGTGCAATCTCCAGCCAAAGTGGTTCATACTTATTCTCCAGTAAGAAAAACTAGCTGATTTTTCAAGAACTTACTGAAATCCTGGGGGTTAATCATCCTGTTTTATAGGAAGGCTGGGAATTTTGGCAGAAGCTATGCTTGGCTAAGCAGGCAGCATCTTATCAAACTAAAACACATGAAAGATACATACAAAAGGTAGGAAAAGGTACTGCCCAACACAACAAGGCAACTTCGGGACAAAACCATGAGTTAAGATGTCTGGAGCTAAAATGGGTGAGGGACATTTAGCAGAACAATAAGGAACTTCACAGTCACACTATATGCAAAAAGAAACTCAGGGAAAAATATATATTCACTGATGGTTAGAGGGTGCAACCATGAACAATTGAAGCACTGAATGCCGACTTGCATTGGTAAGCAAAGTCACCTCCCAAACCTGTTTGCCAGCACAGTTTGTGAAGGGGAAGTGCAGAAAGCTGTGGGAGAACAACAGATTAGGGACTCCTTAGAGTAGCAATCTATGGAGATAATGGGATTCACATAAGGCAGAGCTTATGGATGTGACAGTGGTATTACTATCATCATTGGTGAAGAACAGTGGCAAACAGGGCAGGTCTCTTTTACTTGAAAAAAAGCTAACACTATGTTTGTTTTCAAAAAGGACATGATGGAGGATTCAGGGAGCTATAGGCCAGTCAGCCTTTCTTCAGAACCCTGGAAAAATCATGGAGCACGCTCCCTTGAAATCCATTTGCAAGCATGTGAAGGACAAGAAAGTAATTAGGAACAGTCAACACAGATTTATCAAGGGCAAGTCTTGTTTAACCAGCCTGATGGACTGATGGAGAAAAATAATTGGAAATGTGGATAAGGAGAGAGCAGTGATTCTAATAAACATTGATTCAATGAGGCTTTTGACATAGTGTCTTACAATATTCTTGTTTGTAAGCTCAGGAGGTGTGAGCAGGAGGAATGGGCTGCTAGAAATGCGGCTGGACTAGCAGGCATGAAGGATAATGATCAGTGACTTGACGCCTGGCTGACGAAGGGTGATGAGCACACTAGTCTTGTACTCTGTATATCAACACTGGGGCCACATTGTTCATTGCTTCCATCAGTGACCTGGCTGGTGACACACAAAACATTCTCAGCAGATTCACCGATTAGGGGCAGTGACTGACACAGTGAATTGCAGACTTTCAATGCAGAGGGATCTTGGGAAATTTGACAACTGGACCAACAGGCACCTCATGAAGTTCACCAAGAGTACAAAGGTCTGCACCCAGCATGGGAATTCCCATGCATTGTTATGGGCTGAGATATGACGGGCTGGCCAGCAGCCCTGCTGAAAAGGATCTGAAGTACCCTGCTGAAAAGGTCATTACAGTGGACTACTGGGTGAATAGGAGCCAAGAATATGCTCTCATTGTAAAGGAAACTGCAATGAGTTTTATGAAGGGGGGTTATGGCCAGCAGACTGGAGAAAACCTGTATCCCCCCTTACTTGGTCCTGGTAAAGCCACCTCTGTAGTACTGTGTTCAGTCCTGGTCGTCCCATTTCAAAAGACATGGTGAGGAAACTGGGTTCAGCGGTGGGTTGCCAAGGTAGTCATGGACCTACAGACATAGTTTGAGAGAACTTAGTTTATTGAGTCTGCTGAAGAGGAGGCCAAGGTGCAGCCTAATTGCAACGTACAAAACTTGGAGAAGCCAATGTATTCTTGGTAGCGCAAGATGGCACAGAGAGGTTCTGGTGTCACCGACTGTGGCTTGGTAGGTTCTGTCTGAACATTATGAAAATCTACTTGACCAGGAGGATGGCACAACACTGGAATGAGGGCTTGTTCTCTTTTTAGTGGATATTCCAGATTTGACTAGACCAGGCCAGGACTTACCAATGTTGGGAATAACCATTAGGGTGAATGGGACGTTGCAGTAGGAGACCTCTAGAGATACCTTTCCACCAACATTTCCATGATGAAAATCGCTTATGGTTATGACTTATTGTGTACAGAAAACTGAAACATAATGACAACAGTGATCTCTAGATTAGGCAGATGTACAAGTTCTGCTCTCTCTCCTCATGTGGTGCAGTAGTCTTGGTGGCCTGGAAATTTGAAGAGACCATGGCAGACGAGCCATGGCTGTTGTATGAAAATTAGCTCATGTGAAGATTCTTTATATGGCAGCTGGACTAATTCAGCTTCCTAAACTACCTCAAGAACTGCTACCTTATTCTGCAGTTTAGATTTAGACCTGCAACATAGCCCCTGAGTGTCCAAATTTCCAGTGGAGAGCTCTGAGACCAGGTAACCAAAGATAGACTTGTGATAAGGTTTCAGCCCAAGGCCAAGTTTTCAGAAAGAATTATCAGATGTTTTCAAGCTGGTTGACTGTTAAACTCTGAGCTATTCTGAAAATGACTATGGATGAAATAATCAATGGCAAATACGAGATGAGGGCCCTATCAGATCAAAAAATGCCATTTGTCAGTGATCAAAACTCACTGCAGCTGAATTCAAATCGCATGACTCATCATGAGGCATACTGTTGTGAGGATGAAATCATTGGGAGCTTGTCAGGCTTCAATTGGATTCAAACATCCTCCTGGGAAGGACAAGTTGCTATAATCCTGGATTTATAACATTGCCATCCACAACAGTGTGACAATGATTGCTGTAACATCACCTTTGGGGAATAAAAATGTAAACATATTTCAATCATTCTGTTTAGAGTTTAGAAAGGGAGTAAGGATGTGAAATATGGAAATATCTAGATGTCTCTGACTATAGTACAACTGGTATTTGATCAGCAATATTAGTCTAAGGCTCAAATTGTGATGAAGAAAAAAACTGCCTTCAAAATGGTTCTGAAATAGATGCATAACTAGGTCCTGAATAAAGTGTTATTTATAGTAAGACTGACTGTCCCAGCCTTGGCAAGCTCATTTGCTTTGCCTATGAGAATGTCAGGAGGGAGGCCAGAAGAAAATCAGAAGCTTCAGGTCTTCCTCCACTGTCATTCCCCAGACTGACTTCCACAGCAGTTGCCAAACCCAGAAGAGTAGTCCAGGTATGTGGACTTTAAATTATTTGAAGACCCAAGCCACAAGTATAGTTACATCAGTATAATGAACACTGGTAACACAGTTGTCCAATAATCCATATTCTGTACAAGGATTTCCCCCCTTTACGGTTTTGTACCCAAATTAAAATGGAGCTGTGATGCCTCCTACTGGCTTTGTTTGCATCTCTTAGTCTGCTTTTCCGTGTCTCAGGAAAGTTGCCCTTAAATCTTTGAAATATTAGTGCTGATGTAATGATGGTAAATACAGCCTCAGATAAGGTCTCTGATATGAAGACGAGGAGCTATTTAAATTTAAAATGAACTGAAAGAGACGAAAGCAGTAAGTGACTCACAAATACATGTTCAAAAGGAGCCATGCATGCATTTTATTTTACAATTCTGCTTTCCGAATGGATAAGGTTTTTTTTTTTTTTTGACAGATTATTTCATCTGATGTTATAAGAAAACAAAACATGCTTTTTACAGTGACGTGTTTAATCTAACACGCCAAAAAGGTCCTTTGCTTCAAATGTTGATCTGCTTTAAAACTAACAAAGCACGGTCACAAGAAAAAATATTTTCTTCTGATGTTACCTCTTTTCTACAGGCTGTAAATTGTACCAGACATTACTTTAAATTGCTCTTGGGATAAAGAGCCTGATAAGTCATTATGTTTGTGGCAAGAATTTATGTTTCAGTTTTATCACATATATCTAGTCTTCTCATGCAATCTAGAAAGGATGCTATAAATTAATATATTCAAAATATTTAATAAAATAGGTCTTTCATTATTTAGAAAAAAAAACAGTGTTACTTTGGTTGTTAAAATTACAGCTCTAAATAAAGGGATTGATCTAATAATTGCAACAGCACTGTTGATCTGTCACATACTGGATCTTGATAGAGCTTTCCCTTTGGCCACAAGGTTAGACAGGAGCATCCCTGAATAAGCTCCACACAAGTTTTCAGAGTTTCCAGAAAACTCCGTGCATGATCACTGATTTGGGATAACCAGGCATATTCTTGGACTATGCATTCTCAGCCCAGCAGTGATCTAGCATTCTGTCCTGATCCAGCATGCTGTCATCAACAGCTCCACATGCTCTTCTCTTTGCAAATGCTCTCCTCAAAGATAGTTTTCATTCAGATGAATTTACTTAATGCAGGTCAGTAAATTATCATTATTTTTATCCTTGGTCTATTTATCCCTGAGGAAAACACAAGAAAGCCATTACAGACAACACAAACATATTTAGACAAATGTGTACTGTGAAATAGTAACTATATAGGAACCATATAAAAAGGTTTAAGTGGGGACTCAGAGATTTTAAATCATTGTAACCCTAAAAAGCAGAATTACTATGTAATATATTTTTGCAGATAGTTCAAAGGAAGCACCGTGGTGCTGGACAGGAAGGTTCAGGACACAGCAAGCAGCTTGCACAGCTACCAGCCACCACGCAGAAGGAAAGAACTTGTACTGGAAACTTGAAATGCAAAAAAAATATAAAGGGGAACTGGTAAGGGAAATGAAAGCACAGATGTAGAAGTGATTATAACACTCCTTGTCTGAGCTGATAAGATGAAAGAAAAAGCTATTAATTCATAATCTAGTTTCTTGAACTCATTCAAACTTTGGTCACAAATGCTAGACAGAATCTGAAGAAGTTTCCAGGCCAGAAAGAAAAAAGACAAAACCCAGGAATAATCAAGTATAAAATACCCACAGTGTTTGGTTCTGAACTTTATCCAAAGTTTCTCCCAGGGTCTGATTCCAACTTTTGTGAAGAGCTGACTTTTACTATAGCTAATATTTCTTCAGGAACACGATAAATTACTTGACAGTTTGAAAAGTCTAGGCAAGCAAAGGTGAAGTGACTCATAGGCTAACTAGCTCATCTCTCTACAACACAAAGGATATTTTTCTCATGGAACACCCCTGCTTGCAATTGAACAGATACCCTGCATTTACAGTCATTTTTCACACCCGTGTTGTCTGAGGACAACATCAATATCAGATACTGCCACAAATGGAAATGAATTCAGAGATGTGTGAAAAGCCAAGTCTTTTATTTAAGAAAATGGGCAAAAATATTTTAAAATGTGTGTATGAAACAGAAAGTATATAGAAGTCCTTTAACAGACTCATCAAGTTATTCTTCTTTTTTCCGCTACGGTTTTGTCACTGTGAATACTTGTATCATCTTAGCCCTCCTCTTAGTCTGTAAGATCAAGTCAGTTGATAAGGTATTCCGAACAGAAGTTACTTTGAATTAACGTTTTACAGCACCTGTTAAAATGGTTCCTTGATTTTAATAACAGGTTCTGGGCACTCTGTCAACAGAAATAACTTATACCACTATTAAACACAACCCAGAAAATTACTTCAGTTTCTTGTAGTTTGAGTTTAGTTTTACATAGAGCACACATTATGTTGCAAATTGGTAAAGTTTCTGGCTAGCTGCTGCCTAGAATGGATTGTATTAAGAAGTGTATTGCATTATACCACACATATTGTGTCAATAAACATATAGAATAAACATTGTCTTTTATATTTTTTTAGCATTATATAGAAAAGTTTAGTGTAGCTCTCATATCACCAGTATAATTATGATATTTAAGTTATTGATGTCATTTGTCTCTCACTTTTTGCCAAAACCCACATAATTCTATATTTTATAAAAAACTTATGGAAAAATATTACTTATATACTTGAGGACACATGGTTTTGGAAGCATTACTTTAATCTCCAGGAAGTTATTTAATAAAAATGGATTTTTCTACCTTAAGTAGATATCTGAAAAAAAGACCTTCCTATAAATATTGGATATAGAAATGTCCTTACAGTAACAACTGCCAAAGGTCCATCTTAAGTAATAAAAAATAAAGTTCACTTTTTGTTAATGATATTTTTCCTTCCTCTAATTTTTTACTAAATATCAGCTGTTAATAGCATAATCAAGAGTGCCCCTAACTTACTCCTACAAATATCCACGTTCTTCCCTGTAGAATGCCACCAGAATTGTGCCAGATGTGAGTTTGACATGATGCCATTTAGATGCAGATTGTACAGTTTAAGTAAGTCTGATCCTCCAAAACCTATCCACCCCCTTCACTTTTGTTCACTCCAGCTAAGGCCATTGAAGTCAATGGAATGTAAATGCACATACATCTTTGGAAGGTTAAACAAATAGACAATAATAGGTAATAAAAGACAAATAGAATGACCAATGACTGGTGCTAGAAAAGTGAACTAGGGCCAGTAGAACTAGTTTGCTGAAAAAGTTAAATTGCCTATTATCCAGGCACACCTGGTAAGTATAAAAATGCCAAAGGTCTAATGCACTACTGTGTTACACCAGGTTTACATCAGGGAAACTCTATATGCCTGGGCAGGGGACTTTATAGGCCCAAGGGTCTAAGGGTCAAATTCCAAACCTCTGGAGCCCCTCCTTTCTTGAACCCAACTATTTTAACATATTTAGTGATTTATTTCCAATTTTTGTGTCCAGCCACCTTTGCAGTCATCCCTAACACCTAAAAGGAATTCAAATCTCATTTAAGCAAAAGGGAAATGAATCTTAAGCTTCCAATTTCTGCTGCTCAGATGACTTTCAATAGGTGCTGCAAAACCAGGGTAGAAGAGACCAGTTCCTCCTTCCAGAGGAGTAGAGGAAGTCCTCTACACTCCTAAAAGAGTATGGACAGCTATCTTGGGAAGATTGGTTTCAGCTTGTGAACCCTTTGTGAACAGAGATGTTTCGTGACTGTGGCATTCAGACATCAGAAGATGTGGGACTTAAAAGTTAAACCTTTATTTCAGTTTTTCCTACTGAGATGCCTAAAGTTGCTCTTGTTTCAGCCTCCCAGTTGCGGTGTGCCCTATCCCTGCAGTGCCCTGCAGTGCCCCACCTTTGGACTTCACCTGGAGTGTGTGAGTGTTATCTAGCTATACCTGTGCCATTCTATTGAATGCCATTCTATTGAAACACATTTTCAGTGGTCTGATACTGGTGAATTCCTGAATGCTCTACAGACATTTTCTCTTTTGGAAATCGGGATTGTTCCCCAGAACTGCTAATCCCTTTCATACCTAATGATTTTCTAGGACAGGTCAGACCTCCATATTTTCTAGGAAAGGAAAAAGATTATGTCATTTTATGACATTAAATGCATCAAATATACAGTGACTTGTAGCTTTGTTCCTTCTTTCTTCTTCATTTTGATATTCAGATAGTCCTCATTCTCCCTCTAGGTAAGTCCTGTCACAAACAAAATTATTGTTCAGTAGTGATATAGCCACAGTCTGCCAATGCACAGCAAAATGTCACTGACTGCAGTTGCTGTTTCATGGAGCCTTTAAGGCTATAGATCTGGCAAGCCTAACTAATGTAAATCTTATTCACAGTTGTTGCCCCACTCCAATTAACAGAGGTAATGTTTGCTGGTCTGAGTTCACAATTTTACATTTCATAGCCCTGTGAGCAGCTTTTCAAAGCTTTTATCAAGTATAGTCCTCCAAAGTGTGTATGCCCTTTTAGAAACCATTTCTCTGACACATAGCTTTACCCAAGATTTTGTATTGCCCCATAATGAAAGAGAACATGGAAAGAGATTTAGGACTAAGTTTGCTTAGTTAACATACAAAAGTGATTTGGCAGCTGGGGCACCATGGGGAAGGATGTAGGTAGGAAAAAACACTGTCTGGTTCATAATGAATGTTTTTAAAACCCTCACAAGCCTAGGTACCTACCGACAAGCCCAGCAACTGACGTATCTTATTATGAAAATGTTTCCTTTCCCCCTCTTCCCCCCAGGAGCTATTTTTGAGCATCCACCAGTAATATTGCAAGTAATCAATGGCAGTTAGTCTTATCAGGTCACAACAAAATAAGTTATATTTTGCAATATAAATTACTGTTTAAATGTTATTAAGTAGCATTAGCTCTATGGTAACAAGCAATGGCACATTCTGTACAAACAGATAAGCTTGCTCCTCCTACGCCAGTATCTGGGATGCTGTGCTAAGTTTGTTCTCAGAGGGAGAAGGATATGATTACTGAGATAAAACAAAATCGCACATTAAAGTCATTATGGGGAAGAAGAAGGGAGAATGTTAAATGTATTTAAACTGCAGGAGGTTAAAACAGTGTGTGCCAAAAAATCTCTGAACATGTCAGGATTAATAACAGCTGGAAGCAGGAGCAGAGATGACTATTCGTTCCTAATGCATGGTTCAGCATTTAAGGTGCCAGGATGCTGAGCTTATCTCTGATTTATCAAGCTTTTTCCTTCTATCCAAGTACCCCTTCCACACAATGGGTATCACTGGTGATAAAGAAGGGACACAAATGCTAAACAATAAATTAATTTCTTACCTCTGGTGTAGCTAAGGAGAAACATTTCAATACCCTGGATTATGCCTCAAAAATCTTGAGGAATAACCAAAGTGTAGCAGTTAAGGATAAATCAATCAAAAGAAATCCAAATTAAATGCTCAAGAGGGGCACACTGTTAATGAAATAAAAATCTAAAATCAATCTCAGTAATGTGAGAGAACAGGAAACTCACAACAAACACATGGGTTTCAAATAATAACATCATGCTTTTGAACAAAACCTTCTGCAATAAGATCAGCGAGCAAGTCCTTTAGATACATGAGGTATGTAAAATCTGAGGGAAGTAGCATGTGAGTGACACTGACTGCATTTCAAGTTGCATTTGAAGTGAGGACCTTCAGCACTAAAATGCAGAGGTATCCCACTCCAAATAGTCAAATGCTGATTATCAGAATGATGGTATGTTTTCGTCTTTTGACAGCCAGCAGGTCCACTTCTTTGATGGTGATTATACAACTCTTGTATGGGTAAAGCAGCCTATTTTAGAGCACTTAAAAGCCTCCAGTGTTATGGTAACGAGCAAAGTTTTATGATAAATGCTTTCTTGGATTATGAATTCTAAAAGCATGAACTGAAAGGAGTACCATCCATAGCTGGTATGCATTAACATCTTCTAATGGATGTATGCTGGAAGAGGATGAAACCTTTTATTTTCTGCCAGACTTCTTACATCTTCCTTCTATCAATTGCACTATGAGTGTTAGTGCAGCAGCTACTTGCACTATCATTGTCCGGAAGTAAGAAGCAGGGCAATTAGTTTCTGCTAGTATAATATTAGTCCCTTTAATTAATAATATTTTCTACATGAAAATCCCAATTATTTTGATATTATATGTATTCTACAACAGAAAGCCTGAGTCACAGACTGGCAAAACATCTTGCTCTGAGATTAGGCAATCTGTCTGCAGCAGATACAGCACCATAAAGTCTGACCCAGTCTATGGTCCCTGTAGGAACTTAAACTGACGCTGTGCAGGAGACAGCCTTAACCAGAGCCTAAGCCTACAGTTTAGTTTAAAATCAGATGAATCTCCAAATTCTACTCCACCACATGCATTAATAAATTTATCCATGTGCATAATCATAGTGTTATGCTAATTGTGCATGGGCCAAGCAGTCATCAATCTTTAATTTGTATGATGTAGTGATGTAAGATTTTCTATCTTTTCTGCAGCTGATCATTCATGTTAGATCTAATGGGAGCTATATATGGTTACCTTTGTGAGAATAAACCCTGTAAATTATTCTGGAATAAAAACAGTGAAAGAACGATGAGTTTTTTCCCACAAGACAAGCCAGATACAGTTTTGCTTTAAGCCAAGTCACATTCTGTAATGAAGCACAACTCAAAGACAGAACCAGCAGAAAATTAGTCGTAAAACTGGGACTGAAACTGTGACTAATTAACAGCTGGATGGAGGGCAGCTGATCATATGGGTTTGCCATCAGGATGCCACATTCTCAGTGGAAACTGGGTGGGCAGGGAAGACTTGGTGTCAGACTTGACTTATAGGGTGCTACTGGAGATGCTTGGCAGTTTCAAATGAAGCCTGCACACTACGGTGTTTAAGGGTTGGCTGTCAATTCAAAACCAGATGGGGGTCTCTGGTTGATGGCGGGCTTGGGCTGCTTTGAGTGGGAAGGTTTAACAGGGAGCTGCTGTAGACCAGGACTTCTGGTTTGTACACTAAAACTGTTCTGGGACTGAGTGAGGAGTCTGGAAGAGCTGCTGACTGGTGAAAAGTTTAGACAGGTCTCAATTTCTGGCACATCACAGTTTCTGGCACAGATGGCATGTGCTGGGGACAAGGCAACAACACTCTAAAGCCAGCATGTAATAAGAACAGCAGTGGCTACAGAAAGACAGTTCCTCTCTCGCATGGGACACTTAGAAGCTGGATTCATTAGAGCCTTTAAAGAAACTGTTTATATGGACCAGTTTGATGGTGTGAGATGCTGTGAGAAACGCAATGTCACTTTAGTATAACTTCTTGCAAGGGTCTTCTGTTTTCCTTTGCATGATCAAAGAACTTTCCTGGATTTATTATTTTGCATCCTAAAATAAGTAAGCTGTGCTGCTTCAGAGGGTGGGCTGGGAGGCTGGCATTTCCTCAGTCAGTCCTATCCTCCATTGTCCCAATACGACATAAATAAGAAAAGGTCAAATAAAAATCTGATTATAGGACTGCAAGCTATGCCCAGGAGGAGAAAGAGAGAAAAGAGGAAAGATACAATAGCATTTGCTGTCACTGTGTCATTTTTAGCCAGTTCAAAGCAAAAAATCTTGCTTCTTACCTTGATAAACCATTAGTAATAGGTCAGGAGTCAGCTGCTTCACTGATCAGCACCAGGAGCTTAAATGTCAATGATTAAATGTTTCCATGGAGATCCCCTGAGCTTCACTAATGTGGGCACATTATTTACACCCACACTCTGCCAGAGAAATGATAATGACAGCGCGTTTTGTTGTGTCCCAGCATATCTGAAGCAAGCGGTGCAGCTGGACTCTGAAACAGCATCTCAGAGCAGAGAGCCAGATATCAGGGATGCAGGAGACACCTGTTCATCTGATTTTGGGAAATGGCTCTTGCTGGAAAGAAGCAGCCAGCATTTTCAGCATTACATTCTGGACAGATGACTCCAGTGCAGGGGAGCTGTCACAGCTGCTCAGTATTAACAAATGAATTCTTGCAGGAGGCTGCACTAGGTAGTACATCAACTGTGTGACCTACATAGATTGTGCACAGTTTAGTTGTTAATTTATTTCAGCTGGGGAAAGAGCAGATAAATTCATGATCAGAGGAGTAGGAATATCTTGTTTGTTCCAAATTAGTTCAGCCTGGTTCAAGCTGATTATCTCACAAGGAAGTCACTCCGAAGTGACTTCCTCCATTAGGATTAATCACTGAAGTGTGAAAATTATCAGTGCTATTTTGATGAATACTTCATCTGCCATTTAAATAAACTCTTTTTCATTCCTTTCCACAAGGACAATGCTATTGGAAGTGAAGTTTGATGTCACGTACACAACATATGTGTAACATGTCCCTGAATATTTACTTTCCATTTATGGTGATGTGAAAAAGATACTTTTAGGCAAAACAGAAGGAAGTGCCATGGGAGTTGTTACAGCATTTTCTGCAGCCTGAGCAGCTGCATATAGATGGCTGCCGAAATATTTTGTTAGGTAACCTAATCGAATCTGATGGAATGCACAACTATATATTTTAAAGCAGTACAGGTATGTTTACTGATAACAAATAATAAACTGTACACTGTTTCCATTAAAGAAAGCATAGTGAAATCAGCTTTAGACACTGCTTGTTGTGTAAGTAAGGTAGGTTCTTCCATGGGCAGTCTTTTTTTCCTCCTGAGATGCGAAAATCACTGGAAGAAACAATTTGCAAATTTATATGATGGAAATGTCTGAAGTTTATATCAAGTCAGGTCAAATATACCATGAGCAACTTGGGTTCCCGTATCCTCCACCAGCACTGGTTTTCACATAAATGGCTCAGCCCTAGAGCCACACAGACTTCTTCCAGTCCTCTGGGCTTATACCATGGGGCATACTGCTGGGTTTGCTGTAGGTGCAATGGAGACTAGATGAAAAGCTTTTCCCTTCCTTCCCAAACACCATCCCCAAGCACTAGAGGAAGCAGAGGTCTGGTCTTTGGGGAGAGCAGATAGGGATTTCCAGCTCAGCGTAGGCAGGCCTGGAGAAGACAGCAGGACCTGCTGGAGCACTAGAAGCTGGCAGACACGTGTCCTGAATGCTGGATGCTCAGCAAGGCTCCACTGTGCTGAGTTTCCCCTTGATTAGAGAAGAGGCTTAATCTAGACCTGCCTTTTTACTGAACAGCTGGGTTGCAGCCATGCTTTTGCAATATTATTCCTGGAAGTACCTCTCTGTATGATGGCATTTCTGGGAAGGTAGCAGAGCACTAGTAACTCTGATTGAGTGTACAGCTAAAATTAAATCCATCCTGGAAATGTGGCTGATCTGTAGGAAGGTGCAAAAATCTTCCATGTATCAAATTTGTTAAAGCTATTTGTTTATTATTTTGAAGAACAGAAGCACTGCTAGTGAGGACAGTCTTTTGAATGTAGTGAGGACTGTATGATCAAATTCATTAAAAACCAGACTTAGACTGATTGTTGCTGATCATGCTTCAAACATGCTATGATTTGAACAAATGCAAGACAGAAAAAAAAAAAATAATTAGGTTCACAGTGAATTTAAGAAGAGGATTCTCCTTTTATCAGTGATGCTAATGAACCTACCAGCAGCAAAGTGGATTTTTGATGTGGCCACTACCCTTGGCATCAAAAATGATGCCATGCTTGAAAAAGATCTGGCTTATTAAACATTTTTAAAAAAACAACCCTGCAGCAATTGGAATCTCTGAATTCTTTAGATAGGAGGCTGAGCTGATTGCTTCTCAGTCACTAGTCTTATTCTGGTTCAAGCTAGGAAAAAGAGGAAGTCACCACAGTTTCATGGCTGTAAATGGGAATAGTTTTCTCAGCCTAGAAGTTAGTGGGCCATTGTCCACAAGTATAAAAGGGATATTAGTAGTTCTTATTAATTATCACATAAGGCTGAAGTCTCTGTAGAGAGGTGTCTGGCTTTATGGGTGAGAAACCAATGAATCTACGAGGTACAAATATAGGTGATAGAAACCTTGTTCAGAAGATTGGGGAAATCTACAGTGTTGTTTCCCAAGTTATTCTTCTTCAGAGGGCCTTGGCTCTTTTCACCTCAGTTGAATCTGATCCAGCTGACTAGGCAGTTCACGTGTGCTTGGTAATGGGATCTGCAGAAACCCAGAGGTGAAGCAAGGAAATGCTTAAGCTAACTGCAATCCACTAACTTTTGAGGTATCCTGGTTGGAGGTCAGTCATGCCATATAAGCAGAGACCACACATGGGGTCCATTCAGAATTAATTCACATCCAGCTGGGTAATTAGCTTACAGCTATTAAATAATGATGCTTGATGTACTCTGATGTACCTGTCAGATGTACCACATCCCCAGAATCAGGAGTGCTGAATGGGAGGAAGTGTGTCTGTCCACAGGTCCCCTGCTTGACTTCTCTGACCCTGCACTCCCACTCACACCTTTATATAATAGCCATGACCACCAGTGGTGTGAAAAACATATCTTATCCAACTTGTATAAACATTACAGACAAAGCATCAAGTGCAGCAGCAAACAAAAAGAAAGAGATGTGGCTAAGAAATCTGAGGGTTAGGGACCAAATTCCAAGGTCTCAACAGCATCCTGGGGTGCAAGGTCCCTGACCATGCCACTGCCTGTGGCTTTACATGGAGCACAGGATGTAATCCTGCTTCATCCTTTCCCCAGGCCAATGGTTAAACAGTCTTCTAGGGAGACCTTTGAAGGGCTTATTTGCCTGAAGACCATCAGTCCACTTCACTCATCACTCGGATGAATGGTCTAACTACCAAGTAGCAAGATTTCCCGGAGCTGATCTGTCATTTTTCACTAACGTCCAATATTGGTACCATTATTTTGACTTCCTCCCCACTTTAAAAAGATAAATATATGTAACAAAGAGTTAGAGAGGCATGTCTGATACTCATTTTAAATCTAGACACCCAACAGAGGAAAAGATTGCCATGTATGTCTTAAAAAAGAACACTCTATTTTTTTAAAAAGCATAGAAGAATATAATGTAAACACCTGTATTTTTTTCATCTACAAAGAAAAAGCAAAACACAAAGAAAATATCTTGCACTGTAACTCAGGCTTTAACATCTTTTTTCACTTATTCATAATTTTTTTACACTGCTGCTTACTTTTTCTATAAGTACCATGTACCCTTGTAAAGAGCCATAGGAATCACTCCAAATCTTCAGTGTAATATTTTATATCACATTTTGCTTTATATTATACTTCTGTCAATATGGCAGGCTTTATTGCTCTGCCATGTTGCAACCTGAGCAGTGAAGAACAGCCTACTTGCTTTAGATGTCTAGCATGGAAAGGATTTTAACTATTGATCCTTGTCAGGAAGCACAGGAAAATCTAACACTTCAAATAAACCATAAACTTTTACAAAGTGAAAACTGAATTTCAACAAGTTTTGAGACAGAAAAAATTGTTAGTATATCTAGTTCAATAATCTGACTGCAACAGGTGCTAGTATCTGAGAGACATAGCTAACATCAAGAAAATAGTCTTTCCCACCATCTTCTCTTCCTTCCTCTCACATTAAATGTAGTTTAGTTAAAGACTTTTTTATGTAACATATATATATATATATATTTTTTACCTGTGAGGCAGCAGATTTCTTGTACTGAGAAGGAAATACGATGCTGTTATGCTTAAAATGTTACAGGACTTAACACAGTAATTACATAATTATTATAAACACATGCACACAGTGAAAAATCTTTTAAAATTTTTGCTACTGCTACCTAACACATTGATGTTTTAATTCTGTGATTCGAATTAAGCATTCCCTTTGATCTGAATCAGTGTTGGTATTTCATTGCTGCATTAAAATAAAATCTGTCCTAATTTCTTGCTGGATAAATGTGGAATAAAATGATGCTGAGTAGCACTACCTTTTGGCTGCAATATGCTTTTCAGAGTAGCTGGAATAACACAACACAAGACCATTAATAAACATGCAACTTCTGTTCTTCAGACCTTCCCAATTCAAGAGCTTTCCTATTCAATGTTTCACATTTACAGCAGAGGGAACTAGGAGGCAATGAACCTGAGGCTTCTACGAAGTAGAATAAATAGCTTTCTGTGCTTCCCTTTTCCTTATACCCACATGCTATTTCTACTTGCTCTTACATTGAATGAAATGCTGTATTTTGCAGCAGCCTATGCAGGATTGCTGTGCTGACTTTCAAAGTATACATGAGCTAGGACAGATCCCCAGGGCTAGTCTGTGTCTTCTGAATCACTCAGGAATACAAGACAGAGGGTAGGAGGCTGAAGCAGACAGTCTGTAACACCCTGTATAAAGAAATTCATGTGTAGTAAAGCGCTCTCTGCTTTAACTACTAATGCTACTGCATACTAAGAGATGAAGAGGCAATTTGTTTGAATTCTGTGAAAAATGCATAGTCTCTGTCCATAGTTTATTTTCTTTAGAGTGTGTCCATACAGATATGTGGAAGTAGACCCAGTTACTGGCTGGAATTGCCACAGTCATGTCTGGGTGATGCTGTGCCTGAATAAACTGGAACTTAATGGAGCTTGTATCTCACAAAGCATATGTGGGCTTGTCTGCATACTGAATCTCTGTACATGTAGCCTATGCTGGCCCTGAATTTATCATAGATAAGTAGGTCCAGGGTCACCAAAAGGTCCTGTAGAAACACGTATGCCCATACCAGTAAGTTACCAAGTGCTATTTATGAGTATCATTAACAGAATTTGACTCTGATACTTGCTGTCAGGAGAAGAGCTTTTGCTGCAACTTGTCAATCCTGCAATGCTTCTATTGAGCTTGATATTAAAAGTGAGCTGTTTATGGAAGGAAATTCCCATTTCTTCTCCCCCCTTAATCTCCACTCACACAGAAGTTCAAGAACTGATACACTTGGCAAAACAGAAGACATTCTCCAAACAAACCTTATAGCGTTATGGTATTACTCTTTACCATTGGCTTGTCTGATGGTATATCACAAAGGTCACACCATTCCTGAAGTTTATTTTGAAATATTTTCTAGAAGTGAAGCAAAATAAATCTATCTTACAGCAGTCAACTTTACCATGAAGAATATAATTGTGAATTTCATAAACTCCTAATGTATGTAACAACCCAGAAGCTTTAGTACTAAAAAATAAACCTGCAGAAAACTTCCCTTTCTGTTTCTTTTTGTTTGTTTGTTTGTGTTTTGTTGGGATTTTGGGGTTTTTTGTTTTGGTTTGTTGTGTGGTTTTTTGTTTGTTTTGGTCTGGTTTGGTTTGGTTTTGGTTTTGTTTTTTTTTATAATAACAATGTAAGTCACAACTAGGTTGTAAGTGAAGTTTTAGGTTTTTTTCAAGGTTCTTCTGCTATGCACAAATCATAGTTATTCAGACATAATTCTCAATCTGTCATTCTCTAAGGATTGAAGACCTCTTAGTTTGTACAGATTATTTGGTTGATGTCATGCTGGAGAGTCTCTGCTGGTTGCTGAGGATGTGCTAGTGTTACTGCTTATCCTGCATCCCAGTCTCAGACAAATGTGTATTTCCATGTCTGTATTTCACTGTCTTCTGTTAGGGATGGAATAATAAAACCTCTTTTTTTTTTTTTTTTAGGATTCATCCTCTAGCATGATAGATGAATGACTATGTAGCTGTTATTTGTTTAATGCACTGCTTCATTCTAAATATATTGTTTTTCCTTAAAACAAAAAGCAATAAGCCTTCAATTTTGTCAGGTTTTACATACACTGACAGTAAGCTTTGACTTTTCAACATCTCTTTGTGTTATGCCTACCTGTCGTAAGGTGAAATTCTGTAACGTTAAAACAGATGCACATTTTGACATCCAGTCTTATACAGAAGTGCTGTTAAGACTGTCACTGAGAGTGCTATTTCATCGCGGAATGGCTCACCACATATTTTCTTTGGGTTTTTTTTGTTTGTTTTTTTTTTTTTTGTTTTGTTTTGTTGTTGTTGTTTGTTTTGTTTTTTTTTTAATATAAACACACACCCCACCACCATGGTTTGAAATTGTCAAATGTGGCCATTAGACTGGCAATTGCTAGCTGTGATGCTGTTGGAATTGCACTCCTAGGCAATCTGCACAGACTTACTGCTGCAATTAAAACTTGCAAACAAAAACTATGCAGTTTGGCACTGTATGCCTGAAATGTTTCATTGCTAGGTCTAAAATGGTCACTGTGGTTGTGTCTGGGAGCATGGCTGGTTCCTAGACATCTAAACAGCAGTCTATACCAAAGAGGTTATTTCCACTATCTACAATGATTATCCGTCAGATTTTTAGATTCATGTGCTCAAGTTTGAGTTATTTCAAAAGGGGTAAGTTTGACAGCAAATTTCTACTGGAGTTAAGAAAGCTTATAAACTGTGTTAAATTCATCAGATTTTTTCCAGTAGAAAGAAATTGAGAAAAAAACTTACTACCAGAATGGAGGATATGCATATATGTAAAGATAGATAGATAAAGGTATTCAAGGTTTTTGTTTGTTTGTTTTTACTTCAATAATTCCATTAAGGTGTGAAATTTAAATTAAGTCAGGTAGTCCCATTATGATATAAATGAAATTTTTATAAAACGAACATTTTCCACAAAAATTTAATGGTTTTGAATTTGAGAATGTTTTTAAAGGAGCTCAGATATAGAGGGTGAATCCAGCGAGAAAATGAAATCTGTTCTCTGCATCTCTCTACTGAATTACCATAGACGCCACCAGTTCTCTGGACAAAGGTTTTGATTCCAGAGGGGATTCCAAGTATTCTTGAGGAAGTCTCTTTTCTCAGTGACCTAATATTATGAATGGGCTGTTTTATATGTGCTTCTATCAGAAATGAAGTTAAAGGTCTCCCTTCATGTCTAACTCCTTCCAGGAGAGGTAAGTTTTTACCTTAAGCTAGTTCTTGCCTTTTTTTTTTTTTTTGTTTTGTTTTAAAGACCCAGTAATGGAACTGTTACATACCTGCTTACATACCTACTTAGTTACTGTTGTTTTAATGCATTTCTCTGTTCTGATCTGTTTGATGGTATCTCTATTTTCATACTGTGGGGCTCCTTCACGCGGGAAATCAGTGACCTCATAGCATTCCTTTTTTCACTAACAAGTTTTAAAGATATTTGGGAGTGTGCTTTAAAATACCTTTTTCTAGTTCTTGTTTTCTGTTAAAATGGTTTCTAATCCTTGTATGCGTGTATGAATTTCATACATGCAAACACTGGTGCTGGATGAGTTTTTTTCAGTTTTTGTGTATTTCTGTTCAGATGGCCATAGGGACCTTGAAGTGAAAGTTGCCAGCTGTTCCTTTCATTATAACGAAGCCCCAAACATTAACTGATTAGCGTCACACTGCAAATTTGCCCATTTATTTGTATCATGGCATAGGACAGGGGAGCTGGTGATCAGCAGCTAGACTTACAGGGTCTGGCTGAGATAACCGCAGCTCTCGTGTTTATTTGTCTGGTATATGCCTCAAAGCATTTGCATGCATCTGAGAAGATGTATTATGGCTGAATTTATCTCACATTTTTAAGCACAGGTAGATTCATGTTAGAGTGGGAGATTGACAAGTGTCCTGGATATAATACAGCAGTTAAATACAATTCCAGCTTTTATTTTATTTTATATTTACTTCCCTGATTCCTTCTAAAAGATTTGGGATATTGTAGTCCTTATCTGCAATAATTTTATCATGATATTTCCTCAAGCTAGCAGGACAGTCATTAACCTGCAATATAGATATCCATTTATTTTGGTAGTGTTACTGATAGTTTTCTCTCACGATTTTTTTTTTTTCCCTGAGCACCAGTATCTACTTTGTAATGTTTAATTTGTGGCAAGGCAATTGGATTTCTCACATTAAAAAAACATGTCCAAATCAGTCTTTTCTTGCACTGAAATGCTGAAGAGTATTCTTCCAGCCTTTTTATTATTTCCTTGGCAGCAAGATTTAATCACTGCTTTGTTTAAACAATTTGGACCTACGTCTCTGAATAATTACTGTGCCACTTACCCACCTTACAGTTCTTTTGACTTCAGCAGTGCTTTTTGCTTTCCTTGGTTCTTTTATTTCCTTTTCCTTATGAATTTATACAAGCATTTTTAAGAACCAAGAACCCTGAAGCATCAAGGGTCCAGCAACTGAAAACAACCAGACCATTAGTTGACGGAGCTGCCAGCCTGGTCCCCACAGGGCATCAAACAACTCCTGCTCTCTGAGGCAGGGACTGCAGTTCTCAGCATGCTCAAAATGCTGTCATAAGACATACAGTCAGTATTAGGGTTTTTTAACATTTAAATTTAGCTTTATACCTACTCATAGAAATTTTCTTATTCCATGCCCAGTGTCACTAAGTTCATGTATTCACTGGTAGTTTAGCTGAAAGCTATGACACTTCTGATGCGTAAGCCTAGATGGTTTCACTTGCAATTCATAGTTTCCTAATTGTGTTTTGTCTATGTAATTTAAAATTGTCTGGGTTTTAGTTTTGGTCTTTTCTGTACCACAAGGCTGTGAAAGTCTCTATAGTCTGGTTCATTCACTGATGTCCTGCTGTGTATTTGGCATGCTATTTCCTATTTGCGTGCTGCTTTGTCTTTGCAACTGGTGCTTCTCTAAGCTTTCCAAATCTTTTAATTTTTTGCCATTTTGCATTGCATTGCATTAATATCCTCCATGCATAGCCTCATCTCTCAGTTCCTGCTTGTATCCTTATATATTGCAAAGTGACTGTGTTGTTTTTAAGTTTTGGCATAGTGACATCTCTTGCAGTTATGGTTAGGAATTCAGAATGCTTCATTTCAAGGCTAGATTTAACAGGAGTTATACAGAATATCCAGATATATTTCCACCACTGCTGGTTGGGCCCTGAGATGGAGCTCTATCTAACCTTATTCTTTAATCAGGGTTTTACCATTATATCCCTACATCTATCTGCCTTTCCAATATTTTTCTCTGCTTTTTTTCAGTATGCATTTGATATATTGACTTTTTGCTTTGGTTGGGTTCTGGGTTTTTTTTTTGGGTACAACAGATGAAGACTGCTATGATTCACATTCTGGACTGAACTTGGCATATTCTCTAACTTTCCACTTGTCCAAAGTATTTAGTCCTTAGAATGGAAGTTAAAAATATTCTCTGCTGTACTACTGAACCTTTGATCTCTGTTGCTAGTCACTGCAACAGAGATTACTGTATCTTTTAAGAACTATTAGTTGCATGGATCAGCTACTTCTTGCAATGTAGCAGTAACCCATTTACTTATTCAATGGGTACATTTTTCTTATCTCCATTGGGAAACTAAATGTTCTGGAGTAGTTCTGGTACTACACTTGGGTCGTCCTGTTTGGATGCTAACATATCTAGCTAATAATAGAACATATGGCAACCTCTATTCAAAATATTGCATTGTTACATCTGTTTTCTTTTTCCTTATATCTAAACCTATTATCATTAATTAGTTTTAACATTGTTAAATGAGGAATGTCTATTTGCTTCCTATTTTTGTGAGCAATATTACTATGCCTCAGGAACTGACTTACTTTGACCATCACGTTCAAAGTAAAACACCAAAGTAGGGGGAACCAGCACAACGCAGTACTCAGCCTTTTCTTCTTCCTCCATAAACAAAATCTTCTCTCCTCAAACTCTGTAAATAAATCACTAAGTTATCATGTCTCTCCTCTTCTTGTGTCACTTTCACATTTTTTGGTAATTATTTTTGAAGACTTCAGTGTCAGCAGAGGTTGCACTAGATGACAGCTCTCAATTAGCACTCCCGCAGGCACAAGCCAAACCAAAAAGGGAGAAAAAAGAGAAAGTAAACAAGAAACAAAAAAGGAAGGAGAAGGAAATGAAGGTTGGATACCTCCCACTTTCACAGAACAGATGGGATCAGAGCTACACAATCATAAGGTGTATATGTGGGATTTGAATTTTCTAAGAATAGAAAATTCTGTGTTTTAAGAGGTCCCCGTGCAGGGGCTGTGAATCTACACCATATTTAAAAAAAAAAAAAAAAAAAAAAAGTGGTATAAAAAATAGTGAATGTGAAATATGTTTTAGAAAGAATGGAAAGTTATTTTCTGTGGAATTACAAATATAAGTTAGGAGCAAAATCATCTGCATGTTATAGTTGTGACTTTCAATGGCATTAACCTACAAAAAGCTTAGTATCGTGGCTATCAGTAAGGAATAACTTAATATTTTAAGGATAAAGGCCAGGAAAAAGATATATTTGAGGCCCTTGTCTCAGCTTCTTTAACTAACATTTAACACTTTCTGTAATTATTATTTACTTGTAATGAGTCAGTAAGCCATTAAAACTAAGCAGGAGGCTTATTTCTGCTATGCATACTCATGAAATGATGTTCAATGGAATTGCTTCTGTTTTTACGGTTATACAAGCATGAAATCAAAGATCAATGATTTTTTAACCTCTCAATACAGTTTTGTTTTAAAAATCAGTCTTCCATCTCAGTATTCCTATCTATTTTAAAACATAAGTAATGATACCTTTAAAATAAAATGTAATTGGTTGCACATCAATGTAAGTGCAAGAAATAGGAATACATTCTGCCAGAGATAAGCATGCATTTGCCATTCAAACTGTTTCTGAAGTTTTCTGTATCTCATGCCTCTTAACTTTACTCACCCTGAAAAGTTGAATTATGCAAAATTTCAAGCAGCTTTGGGGAAGCATAAATGATGTCTAAAAAACCTATTGCAGTCGGGGAGTTCATGGCGAAAAATCAGGTGGCTGAGTGAAGCCTCTGACTTCTGCCTGGATGCCCCAAAGTATTGAGGTCCATGACTGTCACAATATACAAAATTCTGGAGCTTCTGCCTCTACTCGTATTTATAGAAGACAGACTATTTCAACAGACCAGTCACCATTTTATTTCTCTGAAACAGATCTGCCGACTGTGGTTACAAACTTTACAGTCAGCTGTAATCTTTATGATAAACTCACTTGGCCACCTGCTTAGTGCTTAATTTTAAATCCCTCATAATACTTTAAGAGAACCCAGTGAGATGTTAGTCTCATGAAAACTGTATTTTGCTTTTTGCTTCAGATTGTGTGAGATGCAGTGAGTCCTCAAATTACATGGATTAGAGCAGCCTTTAACTCTTTTTGCAAAGTAATAAATAGCTTGTCTTTAGACATACCCAGTGTTGGGATATGTTGGATATTCCCTAGGACATATGGTTGCTAAGATCCTTCTACTTAGGGCATACTGAAATAAGTAGTGCCTCCTGTCCAGCTTGCACAGTTGGGTTGTCATTCTATAGAGCCTACTGTGACAACAAGAAGTCACAAAGACAGGTGACCAGAAGTAATCTAAATTTAGCATTATCAACTGGCACCAGGAACGTTGCCAAGAGACTAGCAAGCCTTGCACAGTCCACTGACCGTTATCCGCTGCTGTTGTTTCATGTGGGCTAGTGGTACAGCTAGTAGCAGTCTGAGGAGTAACAAGGGCTACATAGCCCTGGGAGTGGTGGTAAGGAAATCCAGAGCACAGCTAGTTTTTCCATCAGTCCTGCCAGTCAAAGGGAAAGGGTTGGAAAGCACCAGTCAAATCTGATGACTCAACAAATGGTTACAGGACTGGTGTCACAGTGGACCTGATCAGAGGACTGAGGCATCGGTCCTATGAAGACAGGATGAGAGCTGACTTTGTTTATAGCCTGGAGAAGGCTCCAGGAAGACATTATAGCAGCCTCCAGTACCAAAAGGGGGCCCAAAAGAAAGTTGGAGAGGGGCTTTTTATGAGGACATGTAGTGATAGGACAAGAGGGAATGGCTTTGGACTGAAAGAGGGGAGATTTAGATTAGATATTAGGACGAAGTTCTTTACTGTGAGGGTGGTGAGGCACTGGAACAGGCTGCCCAGAGAAGCTGTGGCTTCCCCATCCCTGGAAATGTTCAAGGCCAGGTTGGACGGGGGGTTGATCAACCTGGTCTAATGGAAGGTGTCCCTGCCTGTGGCAGGGAGGTTGGAACTAGGTGACCTTTAAGGTCCCTTCAAACCCAAACCATTCTATCTATTCTAACTCAAGAGTTAGAATCATAGGATAATATGATTGTCCTGCAATATGATCAGGTCTTGCATACATCCTTGCAGTAATGGCAAGTCTAGAGAGGATCATGGAAGATCTGCTTCACATGCTACAGTCAAAAGTCCATTTGCTACTAACACTTAATAAACTAAAGCCCTCTAGTAAAAGACTGAAACCTAGGTAAGGTACTTTGAAAGGGAAGTAGGACAAGCTGACAGCTTAGTGTCCAAGGTCCCTGAAACTGCATTTTTGGAGGGAACAACTCTGAAAGACAAATGGTCAAGCTGTCTCTTAAAGAGAAAGTGAGGAATGACTGTATTAATAAAGAGAAGAAAAGTCTACAAGAATATCAACCTAAAATTAAAAGTAAAAATAATAAGAAGAGAAGAGAAGGGCTTAGAAATGTGACCTAGGGAAAAAAAAAAAAAAAAATCCCTTCTCCTAAGGATGCATTTTGTTACAAAGTTAAACCCGAACACAAGCTCGATAACTAAACCATCCTCCTGAGATTTGAATGTTCCAAGAAACTTCTCTATTTCCTGCCTACATCTTACTCCTAGCTGTAGACAATACTAGAAGAAATGAGACCCCATATCCAAAAGGCCAGACTTAATGCCTGATGCATTCCTGTTTAGGTATCAAACTCCAGCCTTTACACTTGACCTTCCTATGGTTATTATTGACTAAACCCATTCCTTTCATAAATTTCCATTTCACTTGATTAGCCTGGCACACCCAAAGGTGCTCTTTAATTACAGACTCCATCACCCAAGGTGTCCCTAATTTTCCTGGTTCTTTTATCTGGATTCAGCTCTTGCATTTTCAGTCCGTGCCAATGGGGAACATTGCAGCTGGGCACAGGAACCTGCTCTCTGATTGCTTGGGAACCAGAAGACTTTGTGTGTCTTTCACAGCTAAGTTTAACTGAATTCTCTCCTATTCTCCTTTTCTTCTCCTTTCCCCTCACCTGGTCATATGGGAGAGCTAAGCTTACAGGTATGGAGTGGTGATTTTTAGCTTAAACTAATGGCTTAAATATATATATATATCCCTTTATATCTACTGGTAATTGTAATACAGAGATGCTGTGAACTATAAACTGTCATGTCATGCATAAAAGGAATGTTAATGTTGAACTCAAGTTCTAGCTGTGCTCATAAGCTCCATAAATCACAACTATAAATAGACCTGAGATAGTGCCATGGGGAAAGCCTCTGAATATTCATAAGACTCTCATTTCATATTCTGTCACCAGAATAAGCCTTGAACTGTAAGCAGTTTGCATCCAGTGAATCAGTGGCAAGGTAATGGCATTATGATAGCAAAATACATCAGTGTGATAAACAACCGATATCTGCAGATCATCTATATTGTCCTTGTGTGTAAAGTGAAAGCCATTCATTCAAGAGTCATAAATAGCTACTTTGATTAATAACATTAGTTGCCCTTGATAAGATGCTGTTTTCTTGAGGATACCTGGAGGCTAAATATATTTTGATATTCAGAAAAGAAAATATTTTTTCATATTTCTTGCACACTGTAATTATCATTCATTACTTTGATGGCATCATAGAGGCAAATGATACATTATAAAAATAAAATCCTTTCTCTAAGGGTGTTATAATTTAAAGCACTCAAAATTCTTCCTTTAGAAACATCTATTTAAGTCTGAACAATATCCTTCAGTAAATCCCCTGAAAAAAGTGTTTTAGAACAATCATGCTAATCATGTTTATAAAGTGGATTTAGTAATTGTTTTAAACAGAAAAGCTGATGTAACAGATATAAAAATTAAATTAGCATTTCATTTCACTATTTCAAAGAGTCCTTTTTTGTTGCCATTTAGAAAGGAGAAATCCCTTTGAAATAAATTTCTTGTTAAATATCTAAAACAAGGGAACAAATCTTTTAAAAAAGGGCAAGGTAATGAGGGGGAAACAAATTTTAGCTCAGGTTGAAGGAGCTGGAAAGGAACCTCCACGTGTGTAAAAGAGAGCAGATTTGTCTCTAATTTGAGAAACAAACAACAGGCAGAGATAATATGCAAGCAATCTAGATGAGAAGAACAAATATTCATAAGCAGTTTAGTTATGTAAAAATTGAGAGGAAAACAAAGGCCAATTGCCCCTATAAAAATATTTGCTTGGAAGCAAAATGCACTTTTGAGACCGTTTCTGGTTACATTGTTATATGTAACATAGTGATGTGGCTGAATAGCTCAGGACAACTTCTGGACATTATTTGAATTTTGCAGTAAGGTTCAATTCAACTATATCAAAGCTGAGTTGAAATGTCTTAATGAGTACATGTGAGTAAATTTCTAATATCATTCTGGTTCTCAATGCTCTACAGCCACATGGAGGATAAAGTTCTTCAAGAATGTTATTTATCTGCATGTACTGTTTTATTCCAAAAATTACTATAAAAAGATATCTTCTCACTAAATCCCTTTTTTGAATATTGGATATAATGAATTTTATTTGCTTATTTGATGGCAGAGTTTCTATGGATGCTTATTTCTGAGAGTTCTGAAGACAAAACATGTAATGGATACTGACCTTCTGAGATGGGAAGGGGAAACGTGGTCATCCACTCACCACATCATTCATAGACTACATCTTAACCCCAGCAATGACTTAAAATCCAGTCAATCTCTGAATTTATGCAGTTTTTCACTGAGGGCAAAATCTGAGGTGCTGAAAGCTTATTGCAGACTGAGAAACCTTTACTTCAAGTAAAAAAAATAGACGGCAGCCGGAAACCAACATGCACCCAAGATTTTTAACTCATGGTTGTTTTTGTAAAGGTGGCTGTGAAGCAAAAGCTATTTAGTCATTAATTGAACACATTTACATTGGTATCATTAAAAAATAGCACCATGGTTACTATGGTACCAGTGCTGTGAGTAACTGTGACAACATTCATTCTTATTTGAATCATTCATTCTATTTGGGCCTCCAAGAAGTCCCAGATATGATTTTCTATTTCCCAGGGAAAATCTGAAATCCAAACCAATAAAATCAATATGTACAAAGAATGCTGAATAATACTAAAATACACAGTTTAGTATTGTAAGAGATGTATTGGACACTGTATCATGTCACCTAATACATGTGGTGGAATTTTTATTTTCTATTTTTAAAGCTAAGAACTCTCAATCTCCTTCTATTAAGGTAAAGGTTCTGAATACATTATTCTCCTGGTGCATCCGAAATCAGCATTTCTTTATAATACACTGAGATACTGCATCAGTATTCCTCCTAGCTTAAAAAAACGCAGGGCCTGCTATTTTTCTTTTAAAGACAATAGTGTTTAATACAAAAAGTGCAACAAGAAAAAGATGACAAAATAAATAAAGGAGGCTGAAAATTACTCATGGCAACTGGGATAAACCTGCTCAATCTTGGTATTTGCAACCAAAACAGCATCATGTAGTAACTGATGGACTGTCTTCTACTCATTTGGACCCAGCTAAGTGAGCATCTAAGGGGCAGAATTTCAGGATTCCATTACCCACTCCAGCACAAATTATGGCCTGGATTTAATCCCTTTCTCTCTACAAGTTTGCTTTATTGGTAAACTGAGATAAGTCTGTTTTATTTCACTGAAGAGTTTTGTTGGTTGGTATCTGTAAAGCATTCATAGTTTTCAGCACTTAAAAGCATGAGCAGTTTCATGGGAAGAAACGCCTTTCCTCAAGCTCTCACAAAAGATACAACAGCAAAATAATCACACAATATCAGACTAACCACACAACAGAACACTTATCTAAGAATTAATGCACCACTGAGGGTAATAGTTTAAGGCTTTCCCATGAGGAAAAAAGAGTCAGGCTGGACAGGGCTTTGAGCAACTTGGTCCAGTGGAAGGTGTCCCTACACACGGCAGGGGGTTGGAATTAGATGATCTTTAAGGTCCCTTTCAAACCAAAATGATTCTATGAGTGTGCAGAAAAGGTCCAAGGCAACTTCCTATCTTAAAGACCCAGTTGTTTAGAAAGAAATGCACTATAGTGTTACACTCCTAGTCTCCCTAGGCACAAAGACACTTAGAGCAAGCCACAATTAAGGTCGATGAAATTCTTTTAGCAAAGTCTGTACTCCTATTTGACAAAATGTGTTAGAAGACAAGCCATTGTAGGATTTAATAGGAACGTAAATCCACCAGAGAAGTTATTCTAAAGAAAAATAATTACATAATTCTGGTGCGAGTCTTTTTTGAGTAGAGACTTACAGACTACCTGTAATTCTAATTATATTTCAGTTTCTTGCCACTTGACAGGGATTGCTCTGCTTTTGAAGCTCTACCTGGACTTGAGCTATGACTATAATAAGAATAATTTAGCTCAAACTGCTGTCATTAAAAACAGCATTACGTTAGTCCTAAGACAGTCATGAGGAAAAGAATCCAATTTTTGAGTATTAGAACTGAAAGCCTCTGGCATCTAGGGGAACTGAGCACTTTCCAACACTTGACCTACACTCTGGTTTCGCGCTTCCCTCTGGCAGTAACTAAAGATCAGAGATTAAGATGGACTTTGAATAAAAATGGATAAATTGACTCAGGTATAGCAAGAAAGTAATAATGCATTCCTTTTCAAGCTCCAAACATATCTGAAAGTGGGATATGTGTCATACATGTGTCCTTGCTGCCCTAGGGGTTTGAAAGTCTGGATTAATGGTTGGAAATTAAACGAGGATGGGTTTTTTCAGCCCAAAAGAGAAAACACGAACTATTAAAAAAATTTATAACTTGTTCTGTGTTGCCTTTTTTTTTTAAAGGTTTCTGGCATATTAAAATCGCATTCAAATTTTTGAGACTGCTAGTCTCTGAAAAGCTAGACATGAACCCAAACAAAAACTGTGCAATATCAGTTCCAGCCAGAAAACAGAAATAATTTTGAACAGTTAATAATTTTTTAATAGAAAATATGAGAAAAGGAAAAAACATCTTCTAATTCCTAGATTGTAAGAAAGCAACATCATATTGCTTACCAAAGATAATATTAATTGAATGATATTCCCTGACAATAGCAAGCCTGTTAGTGACAATCTAACTTGTACTGCTGTGAACAAAGATGTAATTTTGATTTGGCCTGCTAAACTTCTCCAAGATTTATCAGTCTTAAGGAATATGTCCAAATTGAACATACCAATACCAGTATCCACATAAAAGTACAGACCAACATATTAGTAATGCTCCTCTCTTTCAGTCTTCATATTGTGTAGTTCCTTATTAGTTCATTCATATATTTCACCTCACTTCAACAGTTTGTAATAGACTATTTCTGAGTTCATCAATGTAGTAAGCAAAACCAAGCAAATGTAAGCAAATGTTTTTGTAAGAGCAAAAGAAAAAAAAAAAGCCCCAGCTTTCAACTCACTCATATTACCTAAAGCTCAGATCAAAAAAGATAAAAAATGCATCTGCAACCATTGAAAGTCAATAATCTGCCACAATCAGAAACCCCAATATATTAGCATTTCCATTAGGTCAGTCTTTGTTGCAAGAATTAAAAGATTGTTATGACAGAAAATGGTCCTGAGATGTAATTCACAAAGATTTTAAGCTGTAGCCTTAGATCTCCTTGAGTGCTTTCTCTATATTCTACGCATTTTAAATGTGGCACTATGTTTTGTGTCATTATACCAAGACCTTTATAGCCATCCCAAAAGAATGCTAGCAATGATGAGGTCTGACTCCAGAATTATGAAATTTTGTTTCTGATGTAAGGAAGAGCAATGCTTTGCAACCAAAGGATTAAAAATGTAAAGCAACTTTGTGACAAGGCTGCCACATATGCTGTTCAATAGCTCCCTGAGGAGTTATGGAATTCTTTAAATACAAAGTGAATAGCAGATTGCAGAATTACAGTGCTATGCTATGGGCAAGGAGCTGCTTAATTAAAATGATTTGGGCATGCATGGAAAACTTGGTCAGCAGATAATATGAAATGAAATATGAAAATCTGTCATGAATAGAGAAGATTCCAATGAAAGGAAGTTTTGAATTTTCCCCTTAGTAAATACACATCTTATTCAAAGGTTATTCTAGCACAGGTAACAGATTCATTATGAGATACTACTTACAGAACAATTAGAAAATGGTATTACATGTAGGATTAGTGCTTTATTCAATGTAGTTAGGAGATGGTAGATTACTAGAAACAAGTATTTGCAAATGACAGTAACGAATTCCAAACTGTTTCAAAATGATGCAGTGGAAAGATGTTGAGGAACTGAATTTTTGCAAAACCCCTCTCCATGGAGCAGTACAAAGCATATCAGTAAAACTGATATAGCAGGTGTTTTGTAAAGGCACTTGACAAGCCCTAGTCCTGCACAGGCTGGATACATGGAACAAGCTGCTGACTTCTGCAATTTTTAGCATCTAGGAATAAAAGTCAGCCAACATAACAGAGGTCAAAAGAAATACCTGAAACTGGCATTTTTACAGTTTTCAACATCATTGAGCAATGTCAAAAACAGACTTCAGCTCTCATTCTGGCACCTATAAATGTAGCTGTCATTCTCTACTCCTTGGTTGTTCCTTCAGTTTTGTTGACATCGTAGAGTTTGGTGGGAGAATTAAGAAAAAAAATCACTGGAATATTTGGGATAGAAAAGGTGAAAAAGCCTCCTACTTTCCTATAAGATTATATTTTAACCTGCACTTCTACTGATAAATAGATGTGCCTGAAGAATATGAAGCAAGAATGTAAGACATGACCAGATCAGAAGTCCATATGACTCATCTTACCTCTAGTAATAGTTAATACAGGACTCTTAGGGTAAAATGGGTAAGTACAGACTGATTCTTTCCCTAGCATAGCCTACTATATTACAGCAGCTTACTGGTTTCCTAACTGAATTCAGCAAGAATTTTGACATTGTGTCCTACAAAATGCTTGCTTAAAAAACTAGAAAGTTATGGTGGATGGGTGGATGAAAATCTGGTTGGATGGTTGGTCCATGAGGGTGATGTTAATGCATCATAGTCTACTTGGATGCCTGTGACAACTGAAGAACTACACAGGACTGACCTGCGACCTGCCTTACAGCTTTATTGAATATTCTTGTCACATTTGCACATGACTCCAAACTTCGGTAATATGCTTGAGGGCAGAGCAGCCATCCAGAGAGACCCACAACAGCAGATGGTTTAGGCTGAGAGCAAATTCATGAAATTCAACAAGAGCAAACACCAAGTGCTGCTGTGTGAAGTGCAGACCCTTTGGATTGAGAGGGGTTTGGGAGCAGCAATGTGGGAAAGCCCCTGGGGTGGTGACTGGCAGTGAGCTGAATATGAACATGAATTCTTCACTAAGATACACTGAATGCAGTGCCACTCCCCAACACTTAAGAACTGACAGATTTCTGTTACCTTTAATTACCCATTTCCCTCATCTGAGACTTAGAAAACTAATATATTACAGTAGGAATCCTATGGATATAGATATTAAGCAATGGCTGCAGCACTGCACTCCAAATTTAATCAAAGTTCAGCATTATTATTTCATTTGGGCCCATTTTGAGCATACAAATATATGCACATAGATCTGTCTTTCTGTTTATATTCTAGGTGAGAAAAATGTATGGTTTAGGAAGTACTATTAGTAAGTTATTTTACAAGACATACTCAGTTTATATGACAATGTAAGTTATCAGTTAAAGAATTACAACACATTCTCCTAGGGCAGGGGTCATGAATATCCATTTAATCTGTATTGTTCTTAATGATGACTATTATGTGGGCTCTTTCCAAATGTAAGGAATCAGTCAAAAAGTTTTCCTTGACTGGAGGAGGGGTGGGGGAAAAGGAATTACCTGCCTACTGTACAGGAAATGCCAGAAAGAATGATCTCTTGTGGAATGCAATATTACTAAGACCCGTAAGGTCTTCCAAAGGCATGCTGTTAAGCTTTACCGGTACCATTTTGATTTGCTGCTGTTGTTATAAGGCATATCCTGAATCAGAGTTTCAGACACCAGCTTCTCAAAGTTACTGAAACTGTTTCTTTTGAGAGTAAATAGCTTGGGAGGACCTTAGACTGACTGTCCTGTACTTGCTTTGGCAGCACATATACTAAAATTGGAACTATACAGTCAGCTGCCAGCACACAGAAGGAGAAAAAATGACTGCTATTGCTGAACCCAAGACACTGGCTTATGAATGCTAGTAGTCATCCATCTCCATAGTAGTCATCCATGGAATATTCCTTGGAGATGAGCATCCCCAAGTTCAATTCCAAGATGATTTGGGACATCACCCCAGCAAGGACACAGAACTTTCTATTCTGTTTAATTGGTAGTGGGTTTGCTGCTGTTGTTTTGTTGTTTGAGGGTTTTTTTGTTTGGTTGGTTTTATTGATTCCCCCCTCCCACTCTATCCATAACTATGTGAAGCTCCACTCATTTCACACTCATCCAGAATCAGGAAGAAGGTTTCATGTTTGCGATATTTTTACTGGGTCAATGTAATAAAAAAAAACCTTAGGGAATAACAGTTAACTTTGTAATCTCAGCTTAATTAACTGTTATTTTCAAATGTGACCTTCACTAGCAGTCCAAAGAAAATGATAAAGACCTAAAATCTTTGGGGGAAAATTCTTTGCAGAGGACCACCACTTCCTTCAGAAACTAAGGAAGCTTGTGCATATCTGGTATCTCTTATCTCTTATGAATAAGTCAAGAGCATCTTGAATACTGTTTTGCGTGGTAGTAATTTGCATGGATTTGGAAGATAATAGCTAGTCTGGAAGCCAAAAAGAATGTCTGAGCTGCTTCTGATTTTCATCCTGCAGTGCTTAACAACATCTTTCATAATATTCATAATTCATATATATAAGAATATAATATTTCAAAATGAAAATTGTACCAGAAGCAATGTTGCCTGGTTTAGAGAGAGATGTTTTTGCCTAATCAGAGCTTTGAGTTTACCTATAGGCATAATGCTGTCCTTAATACTTCTCCATATATAGAATAAAGACCTGGTTTACATCTTGTTATAGATGTGCAGCTTTCCAGTGTATCTGTATCTCTTGATATGAATTCCAAGATTTTATTTGAGATTTTGCCTCATCTTACAGTGAAAGCTTTGAAACCCTTTCATCAGACACCTTCTCAAAAAAACCTGCGCATTTTTTACTGTAAGACTGAGCATTCTTGCCTGGATAACTTATCTGACCATTGATTACACTATAAAAGCTGATTTCACTACCATCTTGCTCATTTGTTGCTATAATGGGAAGCATCTATGGAAAATAGTGAAGGAAGTTACATGTCCACTGTGAAACAAGAACCTTAGCTGAGGCTGCCCAGCTGATAAACACTAAAGCAGCAAATACTGGCTGTAAGTAAGGTACGACATGCTGAAACTCCGAGATCAAGAGTAACAACTCTGAGAGCCAATAAATCAGCATTGTGATGAGTGACTCTTAATCTGAAACAATAAATGCTTATCACAAATACGATTAGACACACTTTGGTCAGATCTGTCATTATCTGAACCCTTTGTGCCCCACATTGTGTGCCGAAAAGAGCTGTCATGGTTTAAGCCCAGCTGGTAACCCAGAACCACACAGCTGCTGGCTCACTCGCTCCCTTCCTCCCCGCGCTCCAGGAGGAATGGGGAGGAGAATCGAAAGAATGTAACTCCCACGGGTTGAGATAAGAACAGTCCAGTAACTAAGGTATAACACAAACCAGTACTGCTGCCACCAATAATAATAATGATAGTTAAGGGAAATAACAAGGGAAGAGAATATAACCCCTCACCACCTGCCGACTGATACCCAGCCAAACCTGAGCAGCTATCAAGCCCTTCTGGGTAACTGCCCCCAGTTTATATAGGGGGCATGACGTGCTGTGGTATGGAATACCTCTCTGGTTAGTTTGGGTCAGGTGTCCTGTCTCTGCTTCCTCCTGGCTTCCCCTCCTCCCTGACAGAGCCTGAGAGTCAGAAAGTCCTTGGTCAGACTAAACATTACTGAGCAACAACTAAAAACATCGGTGTTATCAGCGCTGTTCCTAGGCTGAAAGTCAAAACCACAGCACTGCACCAGCTACTAAGAGGGAGGAAAATGACTGCTGCTACTGAACCCAGGACATCACCATGCAAGCTTTGCTGGTGACTTCATGACAAGAGGTTGTTAATCCAAGTTTTCAGGGATAATATGGGTAAGGAAGGCTCAAGGAAAAGGACAAAAAAGAGTGAATAACAAGAAATACAAAGATTCCAAACAAGAGAGAGAGAAGAAGTGCCAGAAGAAGGAAGCAAGCAGAATAAATTAAAAAAGGTTTTCAGGTTATTACATTAAAAAACAAGTAAGAAGGGGTCTATTTGAATGCATATTTGCTACTCATCTTTTCAAGAGTGCTCCGAGCAGAAGTTTGGAAAGATTGTGTTACAGATATAAAAACCTTTAATGAGACAGCTGTTTTCACCCTATATTTAAATATTTGATTTTGTAAAAAGGATTTCCTATGCCACCACCTATTACCTGAGGAAACTACTGGTTTAGATACTGCAGTTGATGCTTAGCAATTTTTAACATTGTTTTTTATGACACATGCATTATTTATATTACAGTACTGCTGAGAGAGTTGTACCCCATTTTGTGAGGTGGCAAGTATAAACATAATCCTTCTCTAAAAATGTATAGAATTTATCTAGGCAACATAGAGAAATTGTAGGACACAGAAAATGGCAATGTTTTACTTAGGAAAGACAGACTCAATAGCAAATTTGCGATAGGATTCATCTCTGCCTATTTACAGACGTGTTTTAAATGCCTAATCTGTCTTCTCTTTGTAGGCAGTGGAGAGAAGGTGCAATTATCTGATCTATTTTACAATACTGTTTTAAGTTTTAATGAACAGTACTCTAGAGGTGCCCCTTTCTGTGTGTTATCTGTAGCTGATATTGAGACAAGTAGCTCAGATGGGATTTCTTTTTTTTTTTTTTTTTCAATATAAAAAATTCAGAAAAAATAATTTATATCTATTAGAGATTTTTAGATGACTTCTATGTGTATCAGCTTCCCCATGGACAAGACATTTATCTGAAAACAATAATGCATGAATAACACTCAACATCAGAATAATCAATCCTTCATTAGGAAGAACATTTATATGGATCTTGGGAAAACATGACTTAAGCCTTTCATCTTTTGCTTTAGATTCTGAAAGTCAGTGTACTGGGTAGGCAATCTGAGATATTTTTCTCCTCTTCTTGATGCTCCTCCATCTCATAAAAATAAAAACTCATAAGTACATAATGTCCAACACCACTTGGCCCAACTATAATATTATAGACATGTTATACATTAGAATCATAAAATCATAGAATGGTTTGCATTGGAAGAGATTTTTAAAGATCATCTAGTCTAACTATCACCACAGTGAGGAAAATCTTTCACTCTGGGCAACCTGTTCCAGCTTCCTATTTCAACACCCTCATCGTAAAATTTTCTTACTTATATCTAAATCTAATCTACCTACCCTTGTCCTATTACTACAGGCCTTGGTAAAAAGTCTCTCTCCACCTTTCTTATAAACCCACTTCAGATATTGAAAGGCAGCAATAAGGCTGAACAACCCCATCCCTCTCAGCCTTTCTTCAGAAGAGAGGAGTTCCAGCCCTTCGATAATTTTCATGGCCTTCCTCTGGACTTGATCCAACAGATCCATGTCTGTCTTGTACTGGGGAGCCCACAGCAGAATGCAGCATGCCAGGAAGGGTTCACAAGAGTGGAGTAGAGAGGGAGAATCATCTCCCTTGACCTGATGGTCATGCTTTTCATGTAGCTCAGGCTACATAAAAAAGTCCTGGCTTTCAGGACTGTAAGCATACATTGACACCTTATGTCTAGTTTTTCATACACTGGTATTCCCCAGTCCTTCTCTGCTGGACAGCTTTCAAGCCTTTCATCCCCCAGCCTGTATTGACACTGAGGATTGCCCTGACCCAGGTGGCAACTTGGCCTTGTTGAACTTCATGACTTTCACACTGGCCCATTCCTGAGGCCTGTCAAGATCCCAGTGGATGGCATCCCTTTCCTCAAGCATATAAGCTACACCACTCAGCTTGGTGTCATCCACCACTTGATGAAAACATATTTGGTATAGACTTGACTGAATCTCCTATGGCCTTCTCAAACACAGAACTGCAAAAGGTTGAATTGGATGGTGACTTCCTGTGCCACTGGCTTTGGGAGACAGCTGCATGTGTCTAGGGAGCAATTCCTCCTTGGGCTGGGGATTCTCACTGTAGCCAGTGAAAATTATTACTTGACAGGATTGTTATGGTTTAATTCCATTTAAACAAATGTAAATTCCTTCATAACTTCAGGCATTTTCATTAGCAAATTAAAAAGGAAGCCTTTTAAGTGTTATGATGCTTTCAACTACTTTATTACTTCCCTTGTTTAAAAGAATCTGTATGCAATGAGCACAGGTGGCAGTGGGATTCTGGCTCAGTAGATATATTTACATTTTAAGGATTAAGGATTTTAAGGATTAACATAAGAAATTACCTGATTTAGTGTGATTATTCAGTGTGGTACTGCACAAGGTCTGACCATACTTTGCATATGAGACTAGGGAAAAAATCTCCCTCCAGCATCTGATTTCACAAGGAACTTGTAGAAATATTTTCAGCAGTGGATGTCATCTCTTTCAAAGCTCTTGCACAAAAAGGAAGGAAATGAAGGCAGGCATGATAGATACTTCAATAAGTCAAGAAACATTCCCATAGGAGAGTCAATTTTTACATTATTTATGTCTCTTTTCAGCAGTGAATGTTTAACAGCGTGGATCAAGCAGTGAATTCTCTGGTATGTGCTCCCTTCTCTCACAGCAAAGCAATACCACAGCTAAATTTTTCTACATGATTTTTCCTGAGAAGCATTTCTAATTTTTACTATAGTACCCATAGCAAGTATACTATAGTATTGATTTAGCAAGGCCATAACAACAGCTTCAGCTGTTCCCAGCTGCTTAGATGGTGCGTACTACTTTCAGGGCTGAAAATGCTGCAGTTGCTTTCCAAAACAGTGAAAACTGTTAGAAATATGTGATCTCCTATAGAAATGAAGATAACATCACATGTCTGGGACTTTGACAAGGTTAGGGTAAAGTTTAGCTTTAGATTGTACTTTGACAGTTCAGTAATCCTGTTTCCTACTAATAATTTGGCTTGTAACAAACCCTGTTGTGAACCCTGCTCATATGAGTGGTTCTTCAAGTACATTTTCTCCTGAAAGAGGTGTTATTTTCCTTTTCTTCCGTCGCATTCACTAGGGAGATATCATACAGCCAGGACAAACACTGCTGCTGCCAGATCCCTCTGGCACTTTCTGAAACAAGTGGAGGAACTAACAATCCCAAATTATCCTGAACATCTAGAAGCCAGTGACCTGGTGTAAATGGTAGTGTGGTTCCAGTGATGCTGGTACGTGATACTCCCAGAAGTCCCTCAAAAGGGTAGAATATCAAGCGATTAGTAAAACAGATGTACCAGATATGTGCTTACAGACTGGTAACACCGCTACACCTGTGCCTTGTCCATGGGTTAGTCTCTAACACATGGGTGTTGCCCAGCAAAATGAGCAATACCATTTATACACTGCAGAAAACCTGACAGCTCTGTGTCTTCTTCTGGCTGAAAGGATTTTTTTTTTCTTATTCAGATCATAAGGTCAACAAATAAATCTTGAACAGTCTGGAAGTAAATCTGGGCTCTGAGATATGTCAGTATGAAATTGGAAAAGCCTTGGAAAACAGAGATTTAAAGGAGCAAGTGAAGTGGATAAGAAAGGGCATAAAGCAGCTGCAGACAAAATTATAGCAGCCTATGGGGAAGAAGCGGATAAAATTGGGCCCGTTCGTGGCTGCTTTTCACTGTGCTTCCCCTCAGCCTGCAGGTTCAGAGTTGGGAGGTGGAGAACAAATGGTGTTTGGCCCATAGGCAATCACTTAGATCTTATGATGGTGGAGGAAACTATGTTAGATGAAGCAGCTGCAGTACCTTCAGAAGCATTTTAAGCCAGAGCAAAGATAATACCCTTCAGCAGATAATTTGCCATTCAGTCCAAGCTTCCTTACCTTTTTAAAAAAGAAATTGCATGGCCTAAATTTATTTCCCACTCCTCACTTCATGCCCCCTTCTCTTTCCCTCTAATTAAACACACCTCAAAATAAAACTTTAGAATGAGCATGACATTTGCCATCCTTCCACTGGCTATTTCCCTTATGCATGCCATATTCTACAGCTTTTCTCAATATAGGTGGCAACTCCTTGGGGCACCCCTCTCTTGGTGCATGGGATGCAACATAAAGAAGACCTAGTACTGATTGTTCTCAAGTTGTATGATAACAAATAAATATTAATAAAACAAATTTATTGTGTTTCAAATGTTTCTGAGCAATAGTTCATGAACAAACGCTGCCAGAGTTTATCTTTCTCAGAGTGCCTGAAAACGTTCTGCTTATGTCTTTTGGTGCTCAGAAGAAAACAATCCAAGCACAAAAAAATGGGGAAGACTTTGAAAAAAAGTAAGAATATAGCAGTCATGGTTATGGTAGGCAGACCCGTGAGACATCCACCAGGAAATTCAAGACCAGAGAACACAAAAGGTACCAAAGTGCTTCCTTGCTATAGAAATTACCCCAAAAATGACTGGTAGAGAAAGTAGAAGGGCTGTAGGGAGGTGAGGACAGTTACTCTGTTCTCACATTTTTATAAGCCTGTATCCTGTAAAGCATCAGTCAGTGCCCTGCTTCATCTCTCAGACTAATATGGCAGGGTAGCTACCAGGACACTGCTATCTGAGGAGAAGTCCACTGATGGTACCACAAATACTAATATTTCGTAAATAGCCAGTGGTATGCTGTACTGATGGCAGGCAAACTAAACTTATTAATGAGAAGTAGTAGTACTTCTCAGGCATGATGCTGGTATATAGTCAGCCAATTGCCAACTGCTTAATAACAATAATAAAAAAAAAAGAATGAAATGTATCAACAGACACACAAAAATGCAGGCAATATTCTGCACCAATCCTTTTTTTTTCATCCAGCACTCGAGGCTAGAAGCCAGGGAAATCCAGATTTTTGTCCAACACTGTAATACAAATTCAGCTTGGAAGAAATGGTTAAGAAGAAAGCATTAATGTTTCAACATCAATCAAAAGGCAAAAATATCTTTGGTGTTGCACTGCATAATTCAATTATTTCAGAGGTTAATGAACAGAAAGGCATTCTTCTGCTACAAAATTCTTGTTGACTCAGTTGATATGTAGGTTGCTGCCAACTATACTGTCTGGGACTCATCCATGAGAGAGTAGGTCAGGATGCTGAACGTGGCATTCAGCTTATTTCTGTTTCACTAGCTAAAGGCTTGCATTACTCTCACAGAACTGCAAATGGTCTGTGCACATAATTTATGCTTGTATGCACACAACACTCACACTTCATGGTCTGTAGGTGTTAAAAGTATGTTTTCCTCCTGGTCTTCATTCTCTTAGTTCTGTATTAGTACAGCACTAGCGTTCATCCCATATGTAGCTGCAGCTAAAGTCTATATTTATCTGTAATGTGGTTATGCTATAACTAGCCTGCTTTTTAAACTGTTGAGATTTTTATTAAGGATTTCTGAAGGTATGAAATACCACTATACATAACAAAATTATTACAGTGTTGCTCTCTTCTAGTGAGCAGGATCTGCTGGCCAGCCATTATCTGGCTGCTTCTTCATAAATTCCAATCTTAGATGGAAAGATTAGCAAATTACATTAGAGTTCATTAATTGTACTTTATTTCTTCTCAATCCAAGGAACAGTGTGCTAGTAATACACATGACACAGCTACTTACATGAACTCTTGTTCTTGGGTTTTGCAGCTAAAATCCTAAGTTCAAATTTTTCCATCAAGAGATTCTGGTTGCTTGTCATACTTGTCACTGGGGATGGCAGCTAATGTTGATAGAGTGTATTTGAGCATATTCTAAAAGCTGTGAATTCAAATTTCACTAGTACAGGGTGCAGCTTTGAAACTAAAACTAGTTCATGCACTAGCTAAATCATATGTTACTGTAGTGGCACCTTAGGTGCAAGTAGTCATCCCCAGCTTCATGTGCTCATACCAAACCCATCTCAAATGCAGCCCCCCCATACTCAGGTCTACATGAGACAAATAAATAAGTGAAGCCCTGTTGTAAACTGTAGAAATGCACACTTGCTGTGATAGCTAGGGTTTTACAGACATTTAAAGGAAATGCAAAGTAATGGCAAGATCGGCAAGTGAATTGCATGCTTAAGCAGGTTCCTTGAATTCTTGGTAATGGCAATGTTGCTCAAAGGCAGCAAATCTGTGTAACTGTTTCAGACCCCTTTTAGCTATGTGTCTTTGATACTATGGATTCAGGGCATTTTATACATTTCAGGTATTTTTTAAAAGATGCAGCAGATGTAGTGTTAAATCCCTTGTTCTCAAGAAAATTAATACCTGTACTGTTCGTGAAAGATAATTTACATGGATACAGGTCCTCTTGTTTTCTAAATTAGCAGGTATCAAACAAGCTGCATCAATCCTTATTGTCCTGCCACACAGTAATCGAAATTTTGTTTAGATGTTGAAGTGAGCAGTCTGTGCTCTGAGTAAAGGTAGTCTCTGCATAAAGAGAGCTTACACTGCAAGACTGAATTTTTCTTGAATTCACCTATGGGTATAGTTTGTATGCTAATAAGAATCAGATAAAACTGATCAGCCTGGGCTGATGTTTCTATTAGGGATTGCACTCATTTGGGTTAGCCAAACTGGTTCATTTATAGCAGATTCATTTTTCACCTCATGATACTGCATGGTGCAATTTTTTTTTCCTGAAAAGAAGGAGTGCTTTTTTGGTCTGACTGTTTCTAACGAATGATAAGGCTCTGATGAGTCAGGCCAGGCATTAATTTGCATGTCATAAACCAACATCAGTCATCTTCAATTTGCATTAGCATGCAAACCATGCTCATAGGTGAATTAAATAATAATAAAAATGCATAATTTATAACAAATTAATCTCTAAATATTATGGCATATCTACATTTAAATTTTTGCACTGGACACTTTCAAGCTAACAAAGAAGAAAATAATATGAATGGGTTGTTTAAAACACAGCCATTTACTCTTTGCTTATTTGCAATAGGGAATACATACGTGCAGAATATAAAAGAATATCACTTGGTGCTCTGTTTTGCTGAAACTCCTGTTGTTTGTGTCGTTGTACCCAGTGTGGTGTTTCAAAAGGACTACACCAGTCTATTTTTCTCATAGTGTACCATGTGCCTACAGAACACTGCCTATTCCTAAGGTGGTAAATGGTTAAGGAGGTAATTGCCAGTGTGGGAGAAGAACACAAAGCATGGAATATGAAAGGCTATTTAAATGCAGAACAGAGTGTTATAACTTTTTTTCTTATATCCTGTAGATATTTCTGTGCTTTTGTCTTAAACAGCATGAACTGGAGTTCACTTTTACTGGGTCAAGTAATTTTAAAAGTGACCCCTCTAACCCTGTTGATTTGCTTGCATATTAATTCATGCTTTCTTGTGTTAATGGCCAAAGATGTCTTCACTGTAGAGAAGAAGGATTTCTAATTTATGACTAATTACATTTCAAAATCTGATTTGGCTCTTAATCACCCGCCCAAGCAAAACTGTTCAAAATTTCCCGTGAACTACAAATTCGTTGGAAGCTCCATTTTTAAACAGAAGCAAATGTTACTTCACTGACCACATGTGCCTCAGGCCCTACAGCAGTACAACTGAATTTCTCTAGATGTAGGTAAACTCCATTAAGCAGCTGAATGCATTGCAAGAGTCTGTGGGTTAAAGCCAGGTTTGCTGTGGCCCCGGCTCCATGGAAGAGCATGACTGTGGCTGATCTGGCTGCCCTGCCTCCTGCTCTACCTCCTGCCCTGCTTCTCCTTGGATCTGAGTGCACCCAGGCCCCTGGGCTCCTTGGTGAATTTTGTACACACCCTGAACTCCAGTGATGGAAGGTCACTCAGCCAAAGATACACCAAACAAAGGATGTTGAGCTTGATTCTGCAAATGTTAGTGAAAAATGTCAGTCATTTCTATTTTTGCTTTTGATAAACAAGTGAAGGATCCTGTGCTTTACCCATTCCTATAGAATAATTTAGTTAGTTGCCCCCTGTGAACCTATTTAGCCCCACCAGTTCAACAATGGGCTGTGCTGGTCCCCTTGTGAAAATAATCTTTAGTATTTTGCGTTCTTTTACTTCAGCAAGCCAGGAAATCAGTCTGGACCATAGATGAGTTTACAGAAATAGCACTTAGAAAAAACAAACAGCTTGGAAAGTAACCATATTTGATACTGGAGCTATTGAAAGACAGTACACATGAAACCTACGGATATCGGTTTCACAGGGTCACTTTTCAGAGGGAAGCTGTGTAATAAACAGTGTTTTTTAGAAGGAGAGCTTTTTCTTGATTTGAATTATTCATTTTTACTCTTGACCATTATTCCTATGTTGGGTGGTGATAAAGCATATCATATCAAATAATAATATGGTATCATAGCAACATAAAGGAAGCCAGTCTCACAGATTCTGGAGTTGCTGATATCATAGCATTTAGTTAATGCAAAACAGTTGTTGAGATGACATCTTTGAATAGGCTTATCTTCCAGTTAAAAAAGTGGTGTTAGTATGTGATATGACATTGTGCTCCTATGTTGCTTCAGGCTTCTTTTCAAAGGTCTCTAAAAGTCAATTCTTTTTTGTAATAACTGTACTGTTAAGCATCTTTGTCATAGCCTTGGCTTTTGAACTAGCTGTGCTGGGAAACATTTTTCTTTCATTTTCATGTCAAGCACCAACCCAAAGCTGTCTTTGCAATAACACTGAAAAAGTTGTGCACCAGCTAACATCCCCTGCTGTGCTATCTTTATTTTTATGGAGTATATAGGAGAACAGCTGTTTAACAAAACAGATCTGTAAGTTGCGTAATACTAACTAGGGTTATAATAACAGGAACTCAAACAATATTTTTCATATATGCAAGTGTTTCAAAGCTCATCTTCCCTATCCGAAATACTATAGAGCTAGAACTGGGTCAGAAAAGAAAAAAAAACAAAATCCTAGATATAAACTTCACTTCTTTCGAGAAGCTGCAAAAATTGTCAGAAGATCAAGCTGTGTAATTAAGTTTTCCTGCAGAATACCTGCAAGCCTCTTCACAGTCTCAATTTCTGGCAAACTGACAGGTTCAGAAGTAAAATTCTGAATCGTTTCCAGAAAGTAGCCCTTCATCCCTAACAGTCATTTCAAAACTACATTGAGGTAGAGAGGATACAAAATTCATGGACTGGAAATAAGACACGTTTTTTGCAAAGCATCCCTGAGAACGCCAGAACATTTGCAAGCATTTTTGCCACTGTCATTTTAGGTTTTCTTCAGAAATTTGTGTTGTTTTTATCTTTTATCAAAAGCTGCTTTGGTCTCTAATAATGAACATCGCAGTGCCATCTAGCGTGGAAAGAGAATATGGAGAAGAAAATGAATGGTTTGAGCTTCAGTTTGTGTGTAAGCAAAATCAATGCCATACACAAAATCAATGCCATACACCCCCGTAACTGAAAAGGATTATTCTGCCTGTCTTTAACAACTATGTCTTTCATTTCAGTAGCTCATAATTAGACTTTATGCAGTACCAAATACGGAAATACCGCCAGTTCTGTATTTTCATGTGATTTTATTAGTTGTGGCATTATACTTCATGAAACAGAATTCTTTATTTAGTCTTTGTTTATCAGAAGCTATCTACCTTGAACTCCCACTGCATAAAATGGGCTTTAAAATATACAGAGAAATATGGGAGAGATTGTGCTTTAAGAATTGATTATTTTGCAGTGAAAATTTCTCATAAAAAGACTGCATGTATCCACAACTAGCTGGTTGGAGCCAGCTGAGCTGCTGCTGCTGTCTAGATGAGATGGTGTACTGCAGCACTGCAAAGAAAAGAAACCTGAAAGGTAAATCGAAATACTGAGAAAATCAGTTTTCTCCTTTTCTCCAAATATGGTGATGGAGATGAGGAACCACAAGTATGACAGCCTGTCAATTTGCAGTGCAGGAAACAAGGTCTTACACAAGAGCTACTCTGAAGTGCTTCTTGGTCTGATGTTTATTATAATATACTTGGGCTCTGTTTTGTGCTTCAGAAATACATCCATGAAATTTTTTTCTTGTGGGTGGACTTGCATTCTCCCTTATGTTTGGACTGATCAGCAGTCCTGGTTTAATAGGCAATGTTGACTCAAACTGAATGGACTATAATCTTCCAAAGATGTACCAGAAGGTCTCATGAGACCACCTGCTGCTTTCCCAGCTACATGTCCTGGCTTTAGCATGCAGCTGTGAAACTCTGTACACACTGCATGCTTCTGGGAAACATCACTTGGCACTATATCAGGTGCTTAACGAAGACCTGTGGGGCTGGTGTGCAAGGGGTACTGATGGTGCCTGCTGCAGTGAGACTTCCCCTAGGCCAGCAGCTGGCAAGGTGGGATCTCTCCACTTGGCATTGCCTCCTCCACACTCCAGCCAACTAAAGCAAAATCAAAACAGGGGCGATCAGAAATGACACGGCCAAGTGTTTCCTTTGGTCTGAGAAGCACACCAGATCTGGCGTGCTCTCAAGGCACCTGAGTGCCATGGTGCAGCTTGCCAGGGTTGGGCACATCCCTCCAGCTTTCAGAAGACTAGGTTGCAATAGGAGGTATGGTATTTTCCCTGGGTATATTGCAAACCAGGCTCCTTTGGAATATTCTCTGTACTTTTCAGACAACCAATTTCTTAGCAATATGATATACCTCTGTATATACACACGAATCCATGTCAGAAAACAAATTCATGCTCCTCTGACTTCAGGGGAGACAGTATTGCACTCACACTTTTTCATTTCCAAGAACAATGAATAAATACATGGAAGCCTAATAACAATTTTACACATTCTCATCTTCAATGCTTTCCTAAATGTTTTTTGATTCTCTGCAAACTTCATTCTGTGTTTACTCTCTCCCTCTAAAGATATTGCTTATAAATGACATGTTGACGGACTATTTATTCAGAACCAGCTTCTGTGTTTAAACAAAATTATTACTTTGAATGTTTTGATTGTAAAAATTCTGACAGGCGTGAAAAAAAGAAGGCATGCACTGCAGGACAAGGCTTCAGCAAATTCAGACACTAGGTAAGCACCTGTAAATTAACAGAAATAATTTATATCAACCATGTTACTTGTGTAATAGCTCATCAGAAAGCCAGGTATTCTTATGCTTTATGCTCCCTGCTGTCAGCTTAAATGCAATACCAAAATCATTTGGGTTTTTTTTTTTTTTTTTTCAATCCAGATGATGTAAGGGGCTTTGGAGAGAGCATATTAAAAAAGCACATTTTTTTCTCTTTGTCTAAAGAAACGGGTATGTGACTTCGATATCAGACACTGTCAAGATTAAAACATGTTTAGAATTTAAATTACTTCCATATTTAATATTGATAAATCTAATTCACAGCATTCCTGCTCCTTCTTTAACCTAGAGACAGCATTAATATTCATGAGATTGCTCTTGGTGATGTGCAAGCAATTCTGTAAGTCAAGTTCACTCAACCTGTATTTGCATGGAATATTTACCTTTTCCGTAATATCTTTAATTTTGTCAACACCGAGAGCAGATCATGACTTTGTTTTTAAGGTTGGTACAAAAATCATGAACTATTTTGACGTTCAGCATAGTGCTGTCCTTGCCTTCCTCCCCCCTCCAATAAAATAACAAAAGGTCTCCAACAAAAACCAACAATGAATAACGTTCTGTTCTGGCAAGCAAATTCTTGGCATCTTGTAACTTTTGAAACTGTAGCACTACCTGCTTTATTCCTATGGTGATAATGCTAAAGGTGATTATGCTAAACAGAGAGGATACCAGCTACATTCCTTTCTGACTCAAAGCGAGTGCTCCTGGCCAAGATTAAGGGGTGTTATTAGTCACTTTTTTCTAGCTCAAACTGAAATATGTTAAAAGATGATTTTGCTAAAAAGGTCTAGATCATTTCTATTGTTCAGGTGCTGGTAAATGGTTTGTTATGTTCCATCTCTGCGACTGGGGGTAGCTTAGCAAATGATGATTCAGCTTTTGGTCAGAAGCTCATGGTTCTGAGCCTGCTTCAGATGTCATAAATACTGTTTGTTGGGGTATTTTATTTCTCTCACTTCCCTGCAGGCAGCCCAGACTGGGATGGATTTATGTATTTTTATTTTGGGACTGTTTTTGCTGGAAGGCCTACAAAAAAAAGCAGACATTGCATTTTGAGAGAGCTGAAGTTGCACACCATGTACATCTTAATTTAGCTATTGAGTTGATTTATGCTCAGAAACATCTGAAGTGGTCTTCCTTCAATACCCTTCAGATCCTGAGATATTTTCTTTCTTTTTCTTGCCCAGCTCCAAATAAGAACAGGTTCAATAAGTATCAGCCCTAGATTTTTGCTATTAAATTTTGATTATCTTGTATCAACAGTTCTACTGAGACTGTCTGGAGAATATTTTGAGGCCCTTTGCTGCAGCTAGTGGTATCAATTTTGTACAATGTAATTATCTGTGTAAATGTCAATGTATCCGTTGTAAAAAAAAAAAAAAAAAAAAAAAAAATCTGATTTATTTACTGCAAGGATTATTTTAATAGAACACACTCATTAGAATATTCCTATGACATCTCCTAGGAGGTGTCTACAGCCTCCAGCTGAGTAGAGCATACAGAGATGCCTATAAATTAACTGACAGATATACCGATCAAACAAAGCAGCATCATTCAGAGTCCTCACTGGGCTTCAGAGAGCAATATGGTTACGTTACTTTAGCGCTGTGTTAACAGCAATTGGCCACAGGGTAGAACTGGGTTTACAAACCTGGCCGTAGTGCTGTGGGGTGCTGAGGCTGTCATACTGGCAGGCATTAACTCTGCACCAGCATCACTGTTTCAGCAGCAGTGTCTTGCCCCAGTGAAGATAGTGAGACGCTGGAAGAGGTTGCCCAGAGAAGCTGTGGATGCCCCATCCCTGGCAGTGATCAAAGCCGTGTTGTGAGCAACCTGGTCTAGTGGAAGGTGTCCCTGCCCATTGCAAGGGGGTTGGACCTAAGTGATCTTTAAGGCCTCTTCCAACCCAAATTGTTCTATGTTTCAACGATCTCCATGCTCCTTTGCCTACAAGGGACTTGGCAGTGCGGATTTGCTCTTGGGCACTTGCTGGATCATGAAATGGGCTGGAAAAGTCAGGGGCCAACCTTGCTCTTGGACTTTGCTGCTCATTTTGCCACTTGGATGGGTGGGACAGAAATATCTGCTCTGCCTTATAGCAGCTTTGGACTGCTGGCAGTGTAAACTGAGTCCAGTGAAAGCTGCACTTGAAAGTGAGGAAATTCAGGTATGGCTCCACCTTAGAACAGCTTTCTTAATCCAATGTATTCAGCTGTCCAGATATGAATTAGCCACAAGATGAGTCATAGCCCTTAGTTTGTATTTTCCAGTTAAATATTTGTCTTGCTCTTTGCAAAGACATACCCATTAAGACCTGATTTTGTCCCTTGCTACCCACCAGTGATACCAAAGGAGGCAGTGCATTAAGTACACGATCCTCTCGTTTTCTAGCATGCTTCATAAGAAAGTCAACAGAGAACATCTAAATATTCCTCAAACATTACTAAGGCAAGTTAAATTAAGTAGGGACATGTCCATCTTTGAGACACAGCTTCAGATTCCCTTCAGATGAAAGTAAGCATCTGTTTTAATTTTTATTAAAAACCTTAGGAGGTGAAAATAAGTACCTTTATAGTGAAGAAGAAATTCAAACAAATTCTGATTCTTCAGAACAAGATTATTATCCCAGACATATCTGTGTGTGGTGTTCTTAGGAGTGTAGAAGAGTGTAAGAAACACGATACTTTTATTTCTTATTCCTGGTAACATGGCAAGTATCACAATGATGCTTCATATGCAAATATACCTTCTATTGTTTCTTTTTTACACAGTGATAGCACACAGGCAGCACAGTCTGATACGTATTTGAGGCACATGTAGCGAAAAGTCTGTTTTCTTAAGAGAAATGTAATAACTTTCCTCTGTTTTGCAGGAAAGTAATATTGAACATCTGCAAATAGTTCTTTGAACCACAGCAAGAGGAGTGAAGAGACCATCATTAAAAAGATAACATTTGTTTGACCCCGAGACATGGGTAGAGGTATGGAACAAACAAGATTATCAGCTAATAAGTAAGATCAGATTCATGAGCTCATACCTTATTTTTGGGTGAGTGCTGTCAGAGGTTATAACATCCTCCACTATGGCTTTTTTACTGTCCTGTGCATCTTTCTGAACAAACACTATCAGCCTGTCATGTGTTCCATCTGTGCTCAAGTATAATACTGTTGATGTCTTGCATGGGCAAATTAGGAGGTTTTTTATAAACTATTGGAATTAAAATTAAATGCTAATCTCTTAAATTTGTGTGTTTCTCTTGAAGTTTCTCTTTAAAACTATTTTTTTTTATATGCCTGCTTAACTTATCAGGGCATTGAGACTGACATTTATGGTAACTAATGCAAATGTTGCTTTTATATGACATAATTGGACTCTGGTGCCAATTTTTCTTATGCTTTCAACATTGTGCCAGCTCTTCTAAATAAACTGTTTCATAATAAATATAAAGATATCACATACAAATAAATTAAGGGACTTGGCTCCTGAATGCATCAGAGCAACATCTGTTACATGATGTGCTATAGTTTCTAATGTGTTTTATGCTGAAACAGACAAAAAAGAATAAAAGTTATCAGGAAGCCACTTTGAGGAAGGGCAAGACTGAAGACGGTATTGATAAGCTCAAAGGGAAGTATGTGGCTCTGGAGGTGGATGGCCCAGAAGAACGGAGTTCCTTGTGATTCCAGGACACAGCACAATGTTGGAGTGGCTGCATTCATCACCCTGGTCATCTACAGTCTGCTTCAGCCCCAGTCTCGTCAATAAAGGAGTAAGATAAAGCCTATCGGTGCATAAGTGCTCATCAGAAAGGTGTGTTTCTATGCAGTTTTTACTTTATTTACATAATGCAGATGTACCGTGTGCCTAAGTGGTCTTAGAGGCTGTTGCAACCTTGAGGCTAGAAGACTTACAGTTTATTAGCAAAAACAATTACAGATAATAGCCAGTTCCTCCATTGAGTAACTATCAGCATACATGTCTTCTCTGAAATAACCAGTTTGCCTTTTTTAATCTTCCTTTTCCTAAGTCTTTAATTTCTAGGAGTGGCATATGTTTATTGCTTTTCTGCTGCAGATTCTAGGTAATTCTAACACATGGAATCATATGAAAATTAGATATTTTTTTTTCTTAATTCCAAGATGATTATTGTAAAAGAAATGTAAAGTTTTCTTCACGCAAATTACTCTGGTTTTGTCTTCTAGAAAATGAGTAGAAGCACACTTTTCTGAGTATGTTTGTACCTTGTTATTGTCAGCATCCAAGAAACCCTAGTTTGTCCCTAATGTTTAACAAAGCATTTTTCCTCAAATATATATATATATATTATTTCACACTAGCAGCTGAATTGAACCAGATTATGTTGGAACAGATGAAAGTTTTTATCAGTTAACTAGATGATGGCAGTGCACACTGTTTACAGACAGCATCAAAATGGAAGGAACTATCTGCAGTTCAGGAGACAGAATTAATGTTCAGAGTAACCTTGACAAATGGAATAATAATAATAATAAAAGCTATTTAATAAACATAAAATTACATATTTAAGCTGCAATAACCATCCACACTGAAAGACTAAGAAATAGGTGGCTGGGGAACAGTTGTGCACAGAAGGCTCTGGGTGTCATAGTGGAACACAAGCTGGTAAGGGGATGAATCATCTGAGCGATGTCTTTCTTCTGCAACATGTACAGTATGTAAATAAACTTGTAGTCTGCAAAATAATTTTTTCATTTTGTTGAGAACACATAAACAGACCTTTTTGCAATTCTAGGCTTTGATTTTTAGCTTTAAGCAACTTAATCCAAATTCTTCCTATCACACCTGCCAGAAACCTGGCCTCACTGTCCCCTCTACAAGTGGCTTCAGTAACTGATGCACTGTAATTCCTGAATGGCTACTGAGCTTCATGCAGCCTCTTAACCTTCAGTTACAGCCCTCCACTTATCCCAAAACCTGATGATGACCTAGAGAAATTCATATGAGCTTTCTTTCTCTTACACTTGATATATCAAAAACCTGATTTGGCTAACCTTGCTAAGGAATAACAAAATGTCGAGGGTTGAAGTCATGGGTGTTTTCCAGTGATGTAATTTGGGCCAGGATTTCACCCAGGCATATAAAGTGATTAATCACATGTCAAACAGCAGCAGGAGGTTGTGAAATCCAGACCATTTGACCTGTGATCTATCTGATTGCACGGCCGTGCTCCCACATTTTGACACTCCGTATTGGAAGAGCTTCCAAACTGAAGCAGTAATGCAGAACAGGAAGATTTTACAACAGCCGCATAAATAGAGCATCAACAAACATAGCTGTCTGTCTTAATAAAGATGGAGTTTGAGCCCCTTTTCTCAGAGCATAAGGTAAACTTTGGAGCATCCTGGATTAGACAACTATGTCACAGAGGCCGAAAGGAAATGGATCACACATGCCAATACAGAGTTTGTGAAGAGCACAGTGGAACACCTGGATTTCAGAGAGAAATCTGAAAAAAGTGGAAGGTTCCCAGTGTCCAGCTATAAGATCACTCCAGGTACAGATTGAGCATGAGGAAAGTCGCAGAGATGTATTAGAAAGAGCAGGAAGGAGCATCCAGGCAGGACAAGTCAATGGGGCTTGGGCACTCATTAGTTAGCAGAAACTAGCTCTGAAATGCAATCAGAAGCACAGTGGCACAACAACTTGAAAGCAAGGTTAGGAAGTTGAAATGAGGACAGATGCCTGTAGCTGGGCCTGCTTGAGGTCAGTACTTTATTCTGAGCTGAAGTCAAGACAAACAAGAACACTTTTGTGGCTTTCAGGACTGTGATATACATCCTTACTTTGTTGCTTCATTATGCAGCTGTAGTAAAGATAATTGAGAGAACTATGCTAGATTTTTCATCAACAAGCAATAAAATGTGATAAATATGTTATGTGGAATGGCAAATGTTAGAATTAATAAGCTGAAATGTTGACGAATTACTGTTTATACACTTGACATGTAATAATTACTTCATTTATCATCTGAATCTGGAAAACTTAAATAGCAGGCATTTATAATTAATTTTCTCCCTTTGCAAACTGCAATTCATTCCACACTCAAATCAGTCAGTGCTAATTTCTCTTCTATCAGCCACAGGCCATAAGTTAATGCATTAAAAAAAATCAGAAGATTTAAAATAACAGTCTAATTAAATTATATCCTCTACTGTTGGAGAAAAACACATGATTCTTCAGGAGATAATCAGACACCACAGTAAACACCATTTAGTTCTTCTCAAAAATCTGTGTCTACCCACTGGCAATCTTAGACTGTCAAGATGAAAAATTCACTTTACTGAACAGATGAAGGATATTGACTTCAGCCTCATTAGCAACTTAAAATGAGAACGACAATGGGAGTTCATTAAATAATAACATTTTTCCATATACTGAGTTTCCTTAATCACGCAGAAGAATATGCTTTACACAGAGTCTGACAAAGCCTGCATTTCAGAGTCTTGCTCCCGTCAGTCGTCTGGATAATGCCTTTTCCTTAATGTTTTTCCTGTTTGAGCAGTAAAGGCTTGCTACTACCTGACTGAAACCAGAAAGGCAGATGGTGCCCACCTCAGCTCAGAATGCTGTAAATGCCTTGCTCCAGGCTGGATGCATCTGAGTCACTGGGAATATCTGGAGACCTCCAGGAGGACCAAGTCAGTCAGAGCTGCTATGTACAAAATATTCTTCAACAGCAGTTGTTGTCCTATAGAGTTGAGTGGAAGAGTCTCATTAAAGATGTGGGCTTTTACTCATCCAGCTTTGCTAGTCAAAGAATGCCCAAATAGGGGTAAGAGATCCACTTAATGTCATTACAGGCTGTAATTAACAGGCTGTTACTAGACCAGCTACTTTTCCACAGCAAAATGAACTCTGGTCTCCCACAAATAGCTACCCATTTCACTATGCATAGTAACTTGGGCTCTGTGAGTGGTGCTTATGAACATCCCCCATGTAGCAACTCCAAGGGCTATTTTATTATAGAGCTGTTACAGCTGAAAAACATTTGTTTGGTTTGTTGGGGTTTTGTTTTGGTGGTTTTTTTGGTGTTTTGTTTTTGTTTTTCTGCTGGCAACACTCTCATGTCGTAAGCATCATTAAGTTCTGGCAAAGATTGAGTACCTCATGTTAAAAAATTCACCTCTGTATAATCTGTTTACTTTTAATGATGTTTTTCCATCTGTGTATTAGCAAGAATCTTGAAATACTAAGGGTAAGGATATTTTACAAGATGAAAATAAAGAATGCTTCTTTGTGTATGGCCGCTACCAATTAGTTCTCAGTTCTATGTTAAGAATGGATTTTCAAGTATTTTTAATTTCAAGATCTTCAGGGCAAAAAAGCATGTGACTTCTCTCACTGCTCCCTGCCCCAGTTAGTAACTTAATTCCACATAGACAAAGCTAAGCAGAACTGACAGACCACAGCTTCTGCATTCTTACAGTTCTCTTTTACTAAGATACTGATGAGGTCAGGGGCTTTAGAAGAGGATAGAAGCTCATCTCTTTCAAGATGTATTCCAGTACTTGTCTCACAGAGACTTAGAAAGGTCATTTGTTTATGCAGATTTTTCCATAGTCCTCTCTTCAGTATTTAAACTTTCAAAAGAGTGCTCCAATACTTGCTATCTCTAAGAAAAGGCAGACCTCTCTCTAGCAAGCTGCACTGACTACGTAATCCATACAGTTCTGACTCTTGCTCTCACAACTCTTTAGGCACTTTGCACTGCAAGGTCATGGGAAATATTCTGCAGAAACCTGTCAGAGGGCTTCAGCGCTTTCCCTTCCCAGCAGAATGATTTTGCCAATGGGCGGCTGGATCAGACTTCATTGGTGCTCTCTTGCCCTGCTTGGTGGGGCAATGGAGAAAGGAGGGAAATTCTCCCTCTTGACAGCACTGAGGATGCTCACCTGAGGCACAAGCAAAGAGCATTTGAGCTCATTGTAGATCAGTCCAAATCAAGTTAAGACACTGTTTAAAGAAGAGTGGCAGTAACTTCTCTTACAAGACTGCAGGAAAAAGAGTAAGCCAATTGTACTGGAAGGGATACGCTCAGCATCTAAATCCCAGGGATCATTTTAGGCATGAAATCTAATTTCACGTAAGTGCCTGCCTGTATCCCTGACTTAGCTCTAGGGTTAAATGAGAAAGCGTATGCTAGCATTTCTTTGAAGCTGCCAGAGATGCCCTCTTCTCCTCCTGCCCCCCTCCCTTGGCAGACTATTGTCTGCAGCTGCAACTTTGGCCCCTGGAACTGAGTACATAAGAGGTGTGTGGTGCTCAGCACTGGCACATCCTTGTCCCTTTGCTGATTGTGTCAGGAATCAGGTTGTGTTAAGGAGTCAACATAACCTAGACTCACTAAATTTGAAGACACTATGTCACAGAAGGGAAAGTCAGTCCAAATTCCTTTCTCACAACAACACTGGCTTCATATGAACAGACATCTATATCATGCAGTTGACTGGACATTCTTATTGCAGCTGGAATACAGGGATTTTTGCCCAGTGGCTTTTCATAAAGCTTCATGTCGTGGTTTAAGCCAGTCGGCAAGTCAGCCACACAGTTTCTACAACCGTCCCGTTCCCCCCCCCCCCCCCCCCCCGAGGGATGGGGAGGAGAATCGAAAGAATGTAACTCCCATGGGTTGAGATAAAAACAGTCCAGTAACTAAGGTATAACACAAATCACTACTGCTACCACCAATAATAATAATGATAAGAGAAATAACAAGGGAAGAAAATATGATACCACCCACTGAAAACAAGTGCGACTGAGCAGAGCGTGCCCTTCCGGGTAACTCCCAGTTACATCCTGGGCATGACGTGCTGTGGCATGGAATACCTCTTTGGCTAGTTTGGGTCAGGTGTCCTGTGCCTGCTTCTTCCCGGCTTCCCCTCCTCCCTGGCAGAGCATGAGACTCACAAAGTCCTTGGTCAGAGTAAACATTACTGAGCAGCAACTGAAAACATCGGCTTTATCAGTATTGTCCACAGGCTGAAAGTCAAAACCACAGCGCTGCACCAGCTACTAAGAAGAAGAAAAAGTGACTGCTGCTGCTGAACCCAGGACAGTATCCACCCCTTATTCCATGCCATGCACGTCATGCTCAGATTCCACATTTTCAATATACCTTCACTCTCATTTCAGGGCACTCTTATCTTAGTGCATGGACAAATCCCTATAAAGCTGCTGAGTCTATCAGGGCCATGATATTGGGCTCCATCCCTTGTAACAGTCTTTCAGGGCAGGAGAAGCTGTGTGCAGTGTTGGATCGCTGCCTGCTGATGCTGATCATTCCTTTACCACAGAACTCGTCCGGTTCTATCAAAGTTCATTCTCTGTTGGGATGATGGTCGGAGGGAAGTCAGGGCCAGTCGCTGGTGCCCTGCAGACTTCTAGTTGATGGGCTATAAAAGTATTACATAGCAGGCAACAGCATACAGTTGAGTTCATTGGCTGTTTTCCCCTAAAATCAAATCCCCTTGAGGTACGCATCGGACTTCCCCATCTTCCCGCATTACCCACCAAGTATATCCAGGTCCCTGAGCAAAAGCAATCCCACGAGTGGGTTTGCCTTTACCTGAAGCAGGAATAACCCAGACTGTCTTCCCCAGCAAATTCTTCATGTGCACCACAGGAACTTTGTCCCCCTCTACAATATGTAAAAGTTCTGACTGGGCTGGGCCAGCCCTGTTGGCAGATCCTCTGGTGTTGACCAACCAGGTGGCCTTTGGTAAGTGTGTATCCCAATGCTTGAAAGTTCCCCCACCCATTGCTCTCAGTGTAGTTTTTAACAGCCCATTATACCGTTCGATTTTCCCAGAGGCTGGTGCATGGTAGGGGATGAGATATACCTACTCAATGCCATGCTCTTTGGCCCAAGTGTCTATAAGGTTATTAAAGAAATGAGTCCCATTGTCTGACTCAGTTCTCTCTGGGGTGCCATTTCGTCACAAAATCTGTTTCTCAAGGCCCAGGATAGTATTCCGGGCAGTGGCATGGGGCACAGCGTATGTTTCCAGCCATCCGGTGGTTGCTTCCACCATGGTAAGCACATGGCACTTGCCTTGGCGGGTTGGTGGGAGTGTGATATAATCAATCTGCCAGGCCTCCCCATATTTATACTTCAGCCATCATCCTCCATACCAAAGAGGCTTTAACTGTTTGGCTTGTTTAATTGCAGCACATGTTTCACACTCATGAATGGGCAATAGTGTCCATTGTTAAGTCTACCCCTCAATCATGAGCCCATCTGTATGTTGCATCTCTGCCCTGATGACCTGAAGTGTCATGGGCCTACCAAGCCAAAAATAATTCACCTTTATGTTGCCAATCTAAGTCCATCTGAGCCACTTCAATCTTAGCAGCTTTATCCACTTGTTGGTTGTTCTGGTGTTCCTCAGTGGCCCGACTCTTGGGTACATGGGCGTCTACATGGCGTACCTTCACCACCAGGTTCTGCACCCGGGCAGCGATATCTTGCCACAGTGCAGCAGCCCAGATGGGTTTACCTCTGCGTTGCCAGTTGCTCTGCTTCCATTGCTGCAACCACCCCCACAGGGCATTTGCCACCATCCATGAGTCAGTATAGAGATAAAGTACTGGCCACTTTTCTCGTTCAGCAATGTCCAGGGCCAGCTGGATGGCTTTCACCTCGGCAAACTGACTCGATTCACCCTCCCCTTCAGCAGTTTCTGGAACTTGTCGTTGAGGACTCCATACAGCTGCCTTCCATCTCCGATGCTTTCCCACAATACGGCAGGACCCATCAGTAAACAAGGCATACTGCTTTTCACTTTCCGATGGTTTATTATATGGTGGGGCCTCTTCAGCACGCATCACCTCCTCCTCTGGTGACATTCCAAAACCTTTGCCCTCTGGCCAGTCCATGATGACTTCTAGAATGCCTGGACGACTGGGATTTCCTATTCGAGCTCGTTGTGTAATTAGTGCAGCCCATTTACTCCATGTCGCATCGGTTGCATGATGTGTAGAGGAGACCCTGCCTTTGAACATCCAGCCCAGAACGGGCAACCGGGGTGCCAGGAGGAGCTGTGCTTCAGTGCCAATCACCTCCGAAGCAGCTCGAACCCCTTCATAGGCTGCCAGTATCTCTTTCTCAGTTAGGGTATAGCTGGCCTCAGATCCTTTGTATCCCCAACTCCAAAAGCCAAGGGGTCGACCTCGAGTCTCCCCTGGAGCTTTCTGCCAGAGGCTCCAGGTAGGACCATTCTCCCCAGCTGCGGTGTACAGTACATTTTTACATCTGGCCCAGTCCGGACTGGTCCAAGGGCTACTGCATGAACTATCTGGCATTTAATTTGCTCAAAGGCTTGTTGTTGCTCAGGGCCCCATTTAAAATCGTTCTTCTTCCGGGTCACATGATAGAGAGGGCTTACAATTGAACTGTAATTTGGGATGTGCATTCTCCAGAACCCCACAGCACCCAAGAAAGCTTGTGTTTCTTTCTTATTAGTTGGTGGAGACATTGCTGTTATCAATTCCCCCTTCTCTAGCAAGTGATCCCAGCTGCTTGGCTTCTGTACCTTCAATTCGTGACCATCGGCCCCATTGTCCCAGCATCAGAGCAACCAGGTGATGATGTGCTCCCCTGGTTGACGGGTAAAATCTTTTCGCGTATTCCGCAGCTCAGTTGAGGTCCGAGGTCGAGAAGTCACCTCTTCCGAATCAGCTTGGCCTTGTAGAGGACATCCCCCATGAAGAGGTCCTCTCCCTCTTTCTTGTCCTCCAGGAACTCCAGGATGTTCCGGAGCTTGTCCCTGTTCCAGTGCATTCTGGATCAGTCCATGGCAGATGGTAGGGCTGTGTTTCCACCCCTGGGGCAGTCAGTTCCAAGTGAATTGGACACCCCTCCAAGTAAAAGCAAACTGCAGCCTGCACTCTGCTGCCAAAGGAATTGAGAAGAATGCATTGGCAAGGATGAGGATGGGGGTGAGAAGGGCTGGGGCACCCCCCCAGCTCTTTGCATCTGTGCGAGCATCGGGAGCACAAGGATCCGTGCAGACCCCCCACAGTGCGGGTGCATTCATTCAGGGTTACCCAGCTGGTGCCCACCAGACTCGCTATCCCCAGGCTGAAAGTCAAAAACACAGCACTGCACCAGCTACTAAGAAGGAGAAAAACTGACTGCTGCTGCTGAACCTAGGACACTCCAGAAAAAAAAAAAACAAACAACAAAAATTTGTAACAGCTGAAGCAATGAACAGGCAATTTCTCCAGTGTTATACAGAAAATGAAACTATCAACTCCCCAAATACACTTCATAATTCAGATATATTAGCAATAATCTTTTTTAGCAAATTGTAACTGCATTATAACTATACTGCAATTACACTAATTGTAGTGAAGTTAATATGCCTGTGCTATAATGTGCATTTGTTTTCTTCCCTTAAACCCAAGTAATCAGGTGAACTAATCACAAAGAATTGTTTGAGCTACAAGATAACCATTCTTTGCTGGCACAGGTCTAGCCATGTTCATCATCTTAGGTAATTACAACTTGTTGGGTTCATCACATAGGGTCTTTGGCCTTCTCCAATAAGCAGCATAAAAAATGCAGACAGTAATTTGAGAAATAGGGCAACATTTTAAAACATTGGAATTCATACTGAAGGAGAGGATGTTACCTCAACCTCACTTCTCCCCTCCCCTCAGTCTGAGAACAGTGCTGATAACACACGGATGTTTTAGTTGTTGCTAAGTAATGCTTACTCAAGTACTTTTCAGTCTCATGCTCAGCCAGTGCAGGAAGCCAGGAGGAAGCAGAGACAGGACACCTGACCCAAACTAGCCAAAGGGGTATTCCATACCACAGCATGTCATGCCAAGTATATAAACTGGGGGAAGTTACCCAGAAGGCCCCGATAGCTGCTCAGGTTGGGCTGGGTATCAGTCAGTGGGTGGTGAGTAATTGTGCATCACTTGTGTTTATTGTTTGTTTTTCCTTTCCCCTTTTAGTTTTATATTCTCTCCCCTTGTTATTTCCCTTATTATTATTAGTAATAGTAATATGTTTTACTTTAGTTATTTAACTGTTCTTAACCCATGGGGTTTACATTCTTTTGATTTATTTCCCCTGCCTGGGGAGAGGGGGAAAGAGGTGTGAGCGAACAGCTGCATGATTCTGAGTTACTGGCTGGGCTTAAACTACTACATGCAGTAAGGTGCTTCAATTATTTCACACCTGAAGATAATATCTGAAGTTATAATAAGACCAAGTTGAAGATGTAATAAATACAAAGTGAGGAAAGTGTGTCTATGCTGTTAAATCAGAGAGCTTCATGTAGCTAGGGCAATTTGATAAATATCTTTTGACAGACATTGACTCATGAACAATGAAACTACTACAGTCTTTAAATTTTTACATGTGATATTTTTTATTAATTATTTTCCTGATATTAGTGAGGCATCTTTGACTTACCAAAACTGATTTTGTCTGACTGCATTAATTAGTACATAGATTTTAATACAGAATAAGGCCCATACTCCATGCAAAATCATTATAATATAATTTGTCTCAAGGCAGTCCTGTTGCGATGCCAAGGAGTGACTGTTGTGCTACAAACCAGAATAATTCTTAATGTCTTTTAGCAGAAAATCTGCTCAGCTGTCTAGACAGTGCCAAAATAATGATTCTACAATCAGAGATAAATGATGACATTGAAGTATGCCACTGGTTGCTCAGGAACTCTTACAGTCCATGTACTGAACATGGGAAGGGAAAAGATGAGACATTGGTACAGAGAACTTGAAGAGACTTTAATTTGTTTAATGCTTGGCCAACAGTAATCTCATGATCTTATATTTAAAGGTGAATGAAGAAGAGCTCTGATTATTGCTGGAAGACAGCTGTAGCAGCTGCAGGATATATCACAGTCATTTACATTAATATGTGAGGTTATAAGCTGAAGAGACTGAGAAGAGGATAAGCATGCCAGTCAACTGAAGTTACTAAGTATGGTGGTAATCCTCAACACATATATGAAGGAGACACCTGGAACAGTAACAAAATGTAAACAATATTAATGAATCAGATCACAGAACCACAAGAGTTTGGTAGAGTCACACCCCTGTTCAAGGTAGAGGCAATTAGGGCAGGCTGCTCTAATTCCATAAGATGAGAAATCAAGGTCTTACTATGAGTAGTCCAGCAATTTAAACAGCATGTTGTAACTCACAGGATTGCTCTTTATCAGTGCAAGAGCAGCTCAGTTCAGCTAGAGACAAAAGTTTGTTTCATCTTTTACATGAGAGATTTGCAGAGATTCACATCTGAGGTTTGGGACTATTTCAAAAATGGCTTCAGTCAATGTATTGTGATTGAAAAAGTTCTAATTGAAAAGTCACTAAAGTTTGCAGATTTTTTTTTCCTAGTGTTATGTTATTTTTTATTTGATGATATAAATGTAAAGTTGATGTTTAAAAAGCATGAGTTAAGATGATATGGAGAACAGAGAGGTTAGTGTAATACTTAAAAGAATGTCTTGACAGACAGTCTTGTCCATTTTATGATAAGGTGAATTAAGGGTCAAATTTGGACCTCAAATTGGTGAATGCCAACAGATTTGAGAGAAAACCATGTGAGAAATTCAGCCTTATTTGCATGATACCTGTTTTTATTTTAAAATCAATCAAAACTTAAAATCATTAATGAAGTTATATGCTTGACTTGATCCCTAGCACTTTCAATGTAAAGTGCCAAATAAGACCCAAAAAGGTTTTTTAGGATTTTGAGTTTCCACTGATCAGAGAAAGTGAATTTTGTTTAGATGTATTAAGGCATAACATTAGGTACTAAACCAGTTTGTCATTACTCTATATAACTGGTTTTGACATTGGTTTTAATTTATGCACTCAAAAGTTTGTCTGCACATTATTTCTGATTTAAATAATTGATTAAGGGTCAGGTTCAGGTACTGAAAAAATTGAGGTGAGAGCCAAAAGGATCTTGCCAAAGTCCAAAACTGGGGACTTCACACACAACCTATCTTAACTTCTTAGTCTGTGTGTACTTCCACTTAAAAACATGAGCTGATTTGTATGCTTTTTCCCTATTTAAAGGGAACTCCTTATACAAATTTTGCTTATTATTGACATAAGTAAAATCATTGCTTTCATTTTCTTGCCCATCATTTTCCTATCTGTCATATCTAAGGTTAGAAATGGGACAGTGCTCTTCTGTATTTCAACCTTCATGTGTCTTTGAAGGAAAACTATTAGCTAGAAATCAATAAACAAGCAGAGTATTGCTTTGCATTTGCTGAGAGGGAAGTTAAATTCCATCTCATTGAAAAGCTTGGCTACATTTTAAATAGAAACAGAACACAGATTTAGCAATTACTGATACAGTGGGTTATTCCTTTCTGGAGGACTGTTCTTTTTTTTAATCTTTTTGCCACAGGACACCCAATCATAATATTGAAATGTGAAAAATTCAGGACTTTAGTGACTTCTAGTTTTAACTCTTAAGCAGTTGTGCAATCAAGAGGTGCTCTAGTACTTCACATAGGAATTAAGACATTAGCAATAATTTTAAGTTCATTAACTGAACAAAAACATATCCAAAAATCAAAGGAAGAGCGATTTAATATGAACTGATTTCCTTCACTAAAAACATACAACTCAATTTGTTTGCCTGCTTCTTTGCTAAAGAAGACTTGGTGCACAGAGATGCACGTGGGTCAGTCACATGCCCTTGTAGCAAAGAAGGACATGAGGTTGGCCAAACATTGCAGTGAGTTGCCCAATGAAGACGTAAAATTTCAATTCTTGCAGATAATCAAAATCCTACTGCGCAAGAACTTGAGCAACCTGATATAAGCTGGCCCTGCTCTGTAGCAGATGCCCTCAGAGGTTCCTTCCAAACTATTTTATTCCATTATTCTATATTTATGTTTATGTATATTTATATATTTATTTATATCTATGTTGCTGTGGTAAAATTTACAGAGGTATTCACTTTAGTGTTTTACATATTAAAATTTAATTTTTTTCTCTACACTATATAACTATTTCAGATTGAAAAAATATAGCATCACTAACTCTGATATTTCTAACATAAAAATTAAAAGAGGAAGTTATTGTATCTTTTTTCTTTTTCTTCTTTACTCTTATCCTCTCATGTTCTTATCTAGGCTACTGCCCTGAAGCAATGGCCTGCCTGTCTGCTGGAAGTTAAGGAACTCAGAAGATTAAGAATTTCTGCTTATATTCTTCTATAATCATAGATAAATGGAATTACTTATCTATGTATCAATGTAGCGAGTCAAATAGCATCTTGAATCTTGTTTCTGAGCAGAAAGCAAACTAAAGAGAGAGGAAGGGCAGAAAGAAAGATGACTGCATTCTGCTTACTTCTTAGTGTCATTGCTTATACCATGCACTACTCACACAAATCTTATGTTCCTTTATTCAGATACTGTTCTCTGTTGAACATTAGGGCTGCCTTAAGATGAAAATGGTTGCATACATGCAAAATGGAGCACACAGCTATGTCATATATATATTTTGGCCTATTATGTTTATAGACTTTCAGTCATTCACAAGCTTAGGGACAGAAATGATAACGGATAAATTAGTCTGTTTGGAGGATATGGAAGTGTTACAGGAAAATATGGTAATTAAGAGGTTCACCCCACTGATAGTACAGCCACAACACAAGACAGAGGGATAAGTTTGTTCCTATACAAGAGTTTATAGACATAATATAAAGCATAATATGAAATCATATTTAAGTCAACAATGCTAAGGGGAAAAAACAGAGAGGTGGTTGCTATTAAAAAGAATAGTGTTATATTACTAGACTAAGCAACATTTTAAAAATTACTGTATATTCCTTTTACAGCTCCACACCTTGTAAGCATAAGGATAGAATGTAACAAAGAAATTGAAATACTAATTTCTTTGGTTTGCCAGGACAGACTGGAGCACAGAGGAAAGAGTGCCACCTTCTGTCTCAGCTGCCACCGCACGGCCCTAGGCACAGCCTAAGGGCGAAGCCTCCCTGCTCCCTCACCTCTCCACTGAGCTCTTACAAGGTGCTCACAGGTTTAGAATACAAAGAAAATACTGCACATCGACTAATCCTAGTATTAGCTGTAAGAACATGAAGGTTTAACATTCCCTTTTAGCATGAAAGATGATCACCCAGTTTCACACATACATAGTTCTGTTACCCCTAGGTAAGTTGGCTGTAGCAACTGTAGTCTCATGTTTGTTGCTTAAAAAAAATGTTGTATGCTTTAATTCAAAAGAGAGCCTTATTTGAACATGGTTAACTTACTTATTTCAACAGGAACGCAACTGTGTTAAAAATTTGAGATAATGCTTTAAAATTTAGTTGAGCTGTGCAAAATTCCTATAAATTTTAATATAAAGGTAATTTATTACATTTTTAGAATGTTAAGTAATCTATTGCAGAGAATGTATAAAAGCAGCTCCACTGAAAAAAGGTATGATTAAATGACTGTATTTTGCAAATAATGATAGCAAAAATCTCTTTATTTTGCCATGTAAATTAAAGTGTTCCTTTATGGCAGGGGTTCCACAGGCAGTGTACTTCAGAGAAGGTGAACAAGAAAGATTAAATCATCTCTTTTTAGTGACTCAGCTTTATTCAGCCTAGCAGTTACAGTATCCTTCAAAGTGTTTTATTGCTCTAAGCATGCACTAAGCCAGATCCTAGTTTTCCAGTTAACTACACTAGGACCATTAATGCATATCTAATTTGCACATGAATTATTCAGCTTCCATTACTTTGGGCATTATTAAAAACCTTTAGCAAGTCAGGTAAGTGGATAAGAGAAGATAAATGCATTTGCCACTCTAAATGCACCCCATTTGCAACAGTGTAATTACATTGCTAGGGGAGATGGGAGTATTTGCTGATGACTTGCATTATAAAAACATTATAAAAATATGCGAAGACAGATCCTCACTGGAGTCACATTTAAGGTCAACCCTGACAATCATCTGTGTTTGTTGCTCCATCAGAGCTTGACCAAACTATGGAGCTTGTTCCACAAGTAAAGTCCTCAAGAAACCTACTCCTTTCCTTCTTGAAAATCTATGATTTCAAGCAAAGGTAGCAGAAATTGAATTAGTGAAGAGATGAAGGAGAGCAGAAATTATGTTTAATGACATGAACCCTGTGGGATATTGAAGATTTTGTTTGAAGAACCTGCTGGATATGGAGAAACTCTGAACAGGGTTACAGCCTTGAGCACCAACCTTCAGAAAGATTCTGTCTGTCCTGCACTGAAGAGAAACTTAGGGGTGGGCAGGAGAGACATTAGGGCATCTATGGAATGGAGATGAGCTTGGCTTTTGATCTGAGTTCAATCTCCATAAGCAGATCCACAGAGCATGATTCAGCCATGGTGTGGTGGAAGTGGCATACTGTTAAAGAGCTAGAAGATCTTGCCAGCTCACAGGAGACTGCTTCTGGACAGAAATTTTTCACATAATGAATTTGTACTATAATTCTTGAGTGATCAGGGATTTTTGCATCATAGCTGCTGCAGTCCAACGAAACATTTAGCCACTTACTTAAGTAAGCTGTAACTTAAATGTTTAACTTAAACACTTTTAGCTATTTCTGTTGACATGTTCTTAAATGCTTTGCAAAGTTACTGTTCTCTGGAACTCTGCCACCAGCATTGCATATGACTGCCTTTAGCAAAAATACATTTTAATGGGAAATTCCAAACTGTGCTGGCAACTCTGCTGACAAATCTTGTGTGGTATATAGGGGAGCTTTGATGAACGGCACAGATACGGCTACAGGTAAGCTGCAAAAACGGAAAAGGATTACCCTATTTATTTCACTCTAGTAATGAATAATTGGAAGGAGTCAGCTGAAAAGAACTGAAATTCTTTATAGCATAATTCAAACAAGTAGAGACTATTTTGGCAATACTGTTTGGAAAAGTGTACTGCCATTTGGCTGCATTTATTCATATTACGTGGCAGGGAATGGTAAAACATATCCAAACATTTCTTTATGGAAGTGCCTTTCTCAGTACTAAGTGCTAACATTTGTTTAGCTGTATGGTAACTACTATAACAGCATAATACTCCATCTATTCCATTAGCAGGTAGCAGAAATATTACCCACTATTGCAAATAGAGATATTTATTCTCCACTATGTATAAATGAAATTCATATATTCATCATAGTTGTAGGAATTGCATTTTAATACTGTAGTCCAGTACCAGTCACAGGAGAAAGGCTAGTAGAGAATACTTAGGTTCTTGAATACTAAAGTGAGATTCATCTCACCTAATTTCAGCCTTTTTCTTCTGCTCCTTTCTTACTTAGGTTTTCTTTATTGACTAGAATGGAAGATAAACACCTCCAGAGGTTAAGCCATTAGAGAGAACCAAGTGCAGAAAAATCAATTCAACACTAGATGCTTGATAATAAAGAAGTTTTACCGAACATTTAAGTCTTGTGTTTTGGACCTTGTTTGCCTTGATGGTCCTGATAATTACTTCTCAACTCAGCTTTCCTGTGCATTGTACTTCTTCCCTTCCCTATTAATCAGAACTGATCTACCCCACAACTTTTGCTAAAAGGAAATTAGGAGACAAAGTCTGATCTTTCTTGTGGATATTGCCAGGCTTTTCATCTTTTATAACTGTCATGACATATGCCAATTCAGAGCTGGTTCTATTATGACTTAACAAATCATGTCCAATTCATTTAGCCTTTACATTACTCGCTCTTGTAAAAAAAAAAAAAACCCAAACATATATATGTCTCAGTAATTAGTACTTGTCTGGCAGCTTTAAGGTAAGTTAAAATGAAGCTGCCATTTTAATGATGACTTCCTTTTGACTATGTAATAGAAACTAATTATTATGGACTACAGAGGCTAAGATGTATATGAAAAAATGTGAAGGGTCATTCATAATCCTTTCCAGGTCCCATTTACTCTAGAAACCTCTGCCAATATCATACATCTGCTGTAATGTGCTGGCTCACCTCCTGCATCTACCAATAGCAAGAATGATATAAAGTCTTCACTTATTTCCTTGCCTGACCTAAATTAGGAGCAAAGCTCAGGACACAGACCATGCCAACAGTTTTCCAGAGGCACAGGTCATGTGCAGGCTCACTTCTGAAAATAGGGCTGGAGAGCTTCAATGGGAATTTTGGAAGTGTTAGAGTACATTCACAAGGTCTTCGTGATGTGGTGTACATTTTGTCCTAGGAAAGACCAGGGAGAAAACAGAAGCTCACACATTGTCTTGAACACAGGGCACACAGATTTTTGTTTGTTGACGTATGTAAGATTTATTATAGGTCTCCCTTCTGACACTGAAGTGGACAATTTCCATCTGCCTACTCCAAGAGTTCCTGAAATAGGAATAGCTGTAGTAAAGAGTCTCCAAAGGCCTGAAAGGTCAATAAACTTCTACACTCCTTTAAGAGAACTGCAGATCATTTCTCTATCAGTTGGGCTGTGCCACAGAAAAAACACAGCCTCTGTATTTGTGCAGTTAAATGGCTTAAAACTGTATTTCTTGATATTTTGTTGACTGATAAGAAGATACACCTAAGAATAAAATGCACATATGGGACATTTATTTGTCATGCCATCCCTGACAAGTGAAATTTCCCATTAGACTATAAATACAGAACAGCTGTGGAAACCTAGACCACTTATTGTAAGCAAGTATAGGCTGAGCTAGAAAAAGAAAAGCAATTATTTTGGAAGTAGAGTCTTAACACTTTAAATAACCTCATAGAAAATTTAATGAAGTTCTTTATACTAATGTTTTCTTAAAAGAAGAAATACAGGGTTTGGTTTCCTTTCTTTTTTTTTTTTTTTTTTTTTTTTGTGGTATTGTGTCTTCAAAGTTCATCTTTTTTATTTTTTAATTTAATTAATTGACATAAAACACAACAGTGGTAATATTATCATCTTATACTGATATAAGTTCAGGTGTGAGATCGGATCATTACAAAACATTTAAAGTATGCTTGTAAGTGGCATACAGGTTATAACATGATTTTCATGTTTTTGGCCATGTCAAAATACACAGTTTTAAAAAAGTTTGGATAAAATCTGCTATCTGTAAACCTGTGTTAATCAAGAGACTTTTCTAAAGTTTACTAGATTGTATGACTGTTTGTCCTATGCAAAAACAATGGAAGGCATATGTCAAATATTTTATAATCAAGTTACATTGCAGCACACTCTATTAAAACAAGTTTCTTAGAAGTAGGATTTTATAAGCTTTTATTTTCAAAATATAGGTTCCATATAAAAAATCAGATGGAAGATTTATGCAGTCAACTTAAGTCAACAGAGAAGGATGTATTTCAGGCACTGGAATCAACATAATTCCTTGGGCACATGTTACAGAATAATTTTACACAACTGGTGGTCTATGGAAAAGCCAAACACTGGAGCAGCAGGAATTCTGCAGGTCAGGAAACAGCATGGGAAAACCTGCTGGTAATATAGATGGCATCTTTGTTTCAGCAAAAGGAGATCTTAAACAGTCTCTTAAAGTCATCAGTAAATACATAAAATCTTTCAGATGAATTTTCAGTTTAGATAATTAAAAACAAAGATGAGAGACAAATGGTTACTTTAGATCTACCCTTAAGCCATTTACAATTTCCAGTGCCAGTGTTCCAGGATATACAACAGCATCTGGATAGTTAAGACATAAAACATGCTGAAACATTTTATTAATAGTAATCTGCAGTGATAGATCGTATTCTTAACAATGTTAGAATTAACTTTAAAATATCACTGTAAAAAGTATTTTAAAATGGGTTTCAAAGCTGTACTATGTTATGAGATTCAAAAATGTCAAGTTAATATCTCATGTCCTTCATTGTAAAAATTAAAATTCATTAAATACATTTAAAATCAGCAATTATGGTAGTTTGGTCTGCCTAACATGAGTTAAAACAAGTCAGAGGTTATGTTAATTACATTAAATACCTGAAATATAATTTTTGTTACAAGCAGAAATATTTCAGAAGCTTGATAGAAAAGCACTGAATAGTCTGCCATAAGAATGTCCATGGAAACGTGCTAATTTTTCATATACTTTTTCACCTTTCCTTTAAATATCCAGACAGAATAAACTTTCCTCTTTGCTCTTCTCTACCCCTACTCACTTGAAAAGCATGTCATCACAATTGAGGCAAACGCTGATCATCAAAAGAAAACAGGAGAAATAAAGGAAGACATTCAACTTCTGTTTCACCACAATAGCTATCTTTTATGTTGCATCTTTATTAAGTAGACATCTACAAATTCTCTTCAGATCTGGTGCTTGAACCCAGGAAATAAGAAGGCCTTTGTCCTTTTCAGTAAGTGAAAGCCTGGATCTAATATGTCCAACTGACATTGAAACACAGCACCGTGTTATCTTTACCCAGTAATATGATTAATAGACAAACCCTGTCTTTTTGACTGTACTTTTTTTGATGGCAGGTTTAGTCTGAATCTTTAAAATGACATATATATTTGACTCAAACTATCCCACAGGGCTGTCTCTATTCTTTCCAGAATTTCACATTTATAAGTTTATGTAAGGTCATCTTTCCCCACAGGCTAAAAATTGCAGCAATGTCACTTTTCCTGCTTAACAAAGCCAGCTCCCAAAAGGGTAAGTGACTACAGGATCCAATTGCTTGCAAATTATTTATAAAAACCCGAGAGAGAGCAAAGAGAAGATGAGATTTAAAAATACCTTGCATTTATCCAGGAATTTAATTTTTTTAAATAATGTTGTCTGTTGAGAATGATGATGCATATCAGTGCTTTTAGAAAACGTAGACTGTTCAAAGGACTGAGCTAACGCTGAAGTCAGTGGAAAAAACCCATACATGAGCTGAGGGACCCAAGGTCACAATTAAGTCAGTTGTAGTGACAGGAATCAAGTGTATGTTGATAGAGGACAGTGCTGAGCGCCCAGAAAAGAAATGTATTCTCCCCATTTCTGGGATCTGCTATTCATTACCCACAAGGAATTGTATGAAGTTCTGATGCAACTACATTCTCGTTCTGCTAACAGCTGCAGAGACTAATTTTCTCTGGCGTTTGTTTTTACAGTACAACATCATCCTCGCCCCCCCCCACATCCCCACTTAGCAGCAGTATACAGTATTTGAAATTTTCCACTACAGTTAGATTGAATCTTTAGGAGTGAAAATGCAATTCATCTTTATGTAAAAAAATACAAACAACCCCCCTACCCCAAATACCTGTTGTTTCTTTCAGTTGGAGCTATGCTATCACAAGCATCCTCCTCCTTCTGATTTATGATTAAATTAAAAAACCTAGACACAGCCAAAGAACTTTTACAACAAAACGTCACTTTCCTCTTCTTAATTGCAAAAGTATAGGGCATTTTTTTGTTTTGTTTTACTTGGTACAACAACATGGTAGCTTTTCAGTTTTAGAGTACATAAGACAGTGTAATTCCTTATGGTGTAGGAGATCTTCACTTATACATGATCCATACTTGCAACTCCCAGTTCCTCCTGATCTATTTCTCTTGACCATTGCTGTTTCCTAAAGCAGAATCACATAAAATACTGCTCTGTTCTCTCCTATAATCTTATTTAGAAGCTGTCTTTCCTTCCACTAAAACCAAAGAACTCCACAACAACCATTAAAAATCCCCACCAGATTTGTATATGGCAAAAGCCCAGTAGGTGTGGAGATAGACTGTGTTTTACCTGCATTTTATCTTGTTCTCAGAATGATGACTCCCTAACTTACACACAGAATCATAGAGTCAACTGTGTTGGAAGAAAAACTATAAACTTCAGTTATTATTAAGCAGGAGAAAGCATCATGAAACTCTTATAAATTGAATCTGCCTATAAACACGTATGATTAGGTGAGCAAACATTTGTACTGACACTCCATCAGGACCACCTCACCTTCCCTGTTTTCAATTATGCCCTTGCATTACTTTTTTCTCCCCATTCTGCTCAGCTGATTGTTTTTTCTAGGTGATCCTTCAGCCCTCAGTACTTTTGAATCCCTAATACTGTATTAGCAGAGATGCAAATCCATATCATACAAGGTGTTTGCCATGGTTTGTGCTATGATCTCTGCTCCTGGTTATGCAGATTAAGGATATGATTAGAAGTGCTCCGTATCATTCCATATTTACATTTTTTCCTGTTAAAACCAAAATGTGCAGGTGCTTTTAGCTTCTACAGTTAAGGTATAATCCAACATAAGTGTGCTATAAAGCTGAATTAAACACGATCAGTTTTCCTTTAACTCCTGAAAGAGAGTAACTGCCAGTATCATGCTGAACCTACAGTCCATCAGTTCTATCAGAGCCACAAAGTTCATCATTTAAGACATTTAAAATCTACTTGACCAGGGGTATCACACAGAAATGCACATATCCTATCATACAAGGTTTTCATCTGGAGAGCCTTAGAAAGTAGGGAGGATAAGCCCCTATGACTCTATACTTCACTCCCTTGTTACAAAAAAGTTCATGCTCAGCTCGTACGGTGAAGCTCTGAGATGCCCAGGTAAACAACATTGTTCACACTTGTAAAGCCATTAATACTAACGGTAGTTGATAAATATGCAAAGTAGTATTAGTTTCATCTGTTCATCTGCACATATTCATATAGATACCAGACAGTATGTATGAATTAAGCAGTCAGGAAAACAACAACTCTTAACATCTTAGTCTCAGTCCAGTTTTGCTATGCAGCTATGTACCATTTTTGTCTACAGGGAAGCTGCAAGTCAGGTGCTTTCCTCATGGTGCAGTTTTAAGAACTAAAGTGGTATACGAATTGAGAGCAGACGGATTTAAAGACAAGATGTCTTGGAGTTTAAATGTTCAGTCAGAAAAACTGTGGAAACATAAAATTTCATAACATAAAACTTCATAAAACTTCATTTCACCTTTGGGATTATGCTTCCATTAAGGTTGCTTTTTCCTATTCACTCTTTCATTCACTCTTTCATTCATCATGCTATAATGAGCTGCTTCTGAGGAATCATATGAATGTCTCTTCTCTTAATCTGCCCTGTGATAGAAAAAACAGAAGGAAAATAACTCTATAGAATGCAATCCACTTTCAGTATTTTCTCCTACTACGATTGTTCTCCCATCTTATTTGAATTTCATAAGAGAAAAGAAACACAACAGCTGCCTTCCCATAATCTTGATGTCCTAGAAGTTTCAGATTGGTGGAAAACTGCAAACTGTTTAGTTTTACATTAAATTTAGGGTACACAATGACTCTGAAGTTCTTTTGTCTTTTTGTAGGTAATATCTACAATAAACAAAATATGGAATAGACAGTGGGGACTAAGTATAGTTTCTTAAAAAAGATCAAGCTGAGAAACTCCAGTGTGACAGTAGAGGATATACTGAACTAATTCCTATCCTGCAGCTTGTCTGGGATATCAGAGCCAACACTTCAGAGCCAAAGGACACTGAAGTGAAAACCCAAGAAAACAGAAAAAAAAAAAACATCAATGAGTGGAGCTAAGGCTATAGATTATGTAGTTAGTAGATATCAGTTATTATTAGTCATTGAGTATTATTACTCTCCAATCAGCTACAGAAAAGAGCTGCTAAAAATTCATTAATGTATATAAAAGCTTTGCACAACATGGAGCTGTTCCCACTTCAATTCAAATTCAAATATGCCCCATCAACTTGATTGTGATCATCAACTTTAGACCATGCCTGCTCTACTATAAAATGATGCAGAGAAAACATCAACTAGATTTTAAGGTCTGCATCCTGCAGATATTTTAACAGCTTTGCTTAATTTTTTTTTTCCTACATTGAAGATCACAAACCCACAAAATACGTGCTTTGATAAGTCAAATACTACATATGGAGTGAAACAGCTCAGAAAGCCAAAGATAGGTCAGACATGGACTCCTGAATTAAGTGCTTTAATTCTGCATGCGATAGGCAGTTAACAATGGAATTGGTAAGTTTTCATCACTGGTTTGAGTAGCTCAAAGACTGTATAGATTAGGTGCCACTGCTTACAACAGGCTCTGAGGCAGACCTTGCAGCAAGCCAACAATCTTCACAGAGAGTGAGATACATTTCCTGCTGCCATTAATATCTACAGAACTTTGATTTTGCTTTTCCTTTCCTATTAGTAGTAGTAAGCTAGGGTTTAACGCTTTTGTACATTATTCATAGAATCATATAATGGTTTGGGTTGGAGAAGACCTTAAAATCATCTAGTTCCAACATCCCTGCCACGGGCAGGGACACCTCACACTAAACCATGTTACCCAAGACTCTGTCCAACCTGGCCTTGAGTACTGCCAGGGATGGAGCATTTGCCACTTCTTTGGGCAACCCATTCCAGTGCCTCACCACCCTCACAGTAAAGAACTTCTTTATATACAACCTGAACTGCCTCTGTCTTAGTTTGAATCCATTACCTATTGTCCTGTCACTACGGTCCCTGATGAAGAGTCTCTCTACAGCATCTTTGTAGGCCCCCTTCAGATATTGGAAGGCTGCTGTGAGGTCTCCATGCAGCCTTCTCTTCTCCAGACTGAACAGTCCCATCTTTCTTATATGCTATCGAGATTTTGCCCTGACAGGTTATTTCACCCAGTGCAACCTTTTCACTTGTAACCAGTGCTTTAATTCCTGTTACCTTTGCTGAGGTATTTATATGCTGTTCATGTAGATAACTTTTAACGGTAGTTCGTCATTTTCACTATAGAATATTACAGCAGTTCAAGGCAAAAACTGATTTAATATCATTAGGCATTTTGGGACTGTAGAAATAACTGAAGTATAAAATAACTTAAAAAATGGATCTAGAGTGCATGGGAATTAATGCAAGACTTTTCTCTCATGTGTGAGAAGAAATGGTGCTGAGAATGTCATTGAAACTTATGTATTAACAAATTCCATTTTTCCTCTGGCTGAGAGGAATCCTTTCTTTCCACAAAACAGTTAAATTAGGGAAGGAGATAATAGATATGATGATATATCAACACTCAGTTCATATCTCCCTATTATTCTTGGCAGTAACTGCTTCTAAAATTAGGGACACTTGCAAGGTGTTACATAAAGGAGTATGGGAACATAATTTTTTTTCAGTTTCCATGGTTCTTTGATTCCACAGAAGGCTTCTTGATTCCTGGAAGTTTAAGAAAGACTAAAATTCTCTGAAAATACCATCACACAAGCCAAACTTTTTCCACAAATGTCAACGAGAGATGTTGTTCAACATCTTGAAATCCAAAGACCCTTGGAATGTCTATGTTTATCAACAAGCTGATATCATTCATTATTTTCAATGTCTGTAAATCTAAAACCTCTGATAATAAGTGAATTCCTCAGTGTTGAAATTCATGTGGCAGGTTCTATTCGATGGATAATATCTATGCTTGAGTTCAAGATCACTTCAGAATAAATTTTTCCTCATAGACATTTATGAACAAAGGGTGTGGATTACTTCATTCTGCAATTACCTTGAAAGTCTATTTTTTCACAGCCAGCCAGCTTGGTTATCAATTTTTCTCTCTTAAGCAGATTCAGTGTCTCATAATTTTGTGTTATGATTTGTGCTTCATTCTCAGGTGTTTCTAATCTAGTTTTTATAGAAGACAGAACCTTTTCAAAAAGTTATATGCCTTCATAAATTTTTCCAAATTTAGCTGGCAAGAAGTCTTTAGGATCTGATGTTGGAGAGAGAAAAGTGGCTGCTGCATAACTGAATCTAACCTGAGACTCCTTTAGGTCGTACATATAGCTGAAGATGGCAAGGGTACTCAAGTTTGAACAATGCCCATGATATAGCCTCTGCTATGGCATATATGATATATGGTATATATGGTATAGCCTGTAATAGACATATTTATCTACCTATATATTCCTGCAGAAATATCCTAAATGTAATCAGATGTGACACGTGACAACCTAAAAAGCATCTCTAAAAGCAGAGAATGAAACAGTTTACATATAAGTGTTTAAAATCCACTCTTGTTGTAAAATGGGCAATGATGTTTAAAACACCATGTTCTGATGAGACATTAGGAGGGACTGGCATATATGTATGAATCAATGAGAGAATGGTCATGACCTTTTAGACTAACCAAGTCAGGGGTGGTAGGATGAATTACTGATAGACTGCTAAATGCTTCTTAAGGTTTTGTGTGTTGCCATTAAAATATGAAATCGCACTTTTTCTCTTTTCTGACATTTATTTCAAGCATATGTGATTCTAACTTTCTAAGTCCTATCTATCAGTTATGTACTGCAGGCCCGGCTACTCTATACATACAGATTAAATTACATATTGGGACATCAGTCAGATCTTAACTGTGATGTGATGATCATCAGATGGGATTTACCCTTCTTGAGCACAAAGGCCTGAAGTATATACTAAACCATAAAAATCCTGTTTAGAGTAGTGTTAAAAGTGTGATATATTCCCAGCAATACTCAAGAAGATGAAAGCTGAAGTTGTTGATGAGCATAAAATATTGTGAAAGTGGAATCCTTGCTTTCCAAAAGAAGTATCTTAGAAGAAAATCTGACAAACTGACTGCTAAGAACAGACCTCATAAACTTCATGAACTCCATACATAAGCAGTTCCATGTGTACTAGGCGCGTACATGTAACTTGTTTGCCATGTTGTGAAATAATCCTATTACCATTATTTTTAAATTGTTAATTGTAACTATTTATGAGTTGATTTCATATTTTATTCAAAGATATTATTTCCTTTCATAATTTTGATGAAGAATAGCTTCTTATTTTTTTAATGAAAATATGTTTTCCCTGAAAAAAAATGTTGGTTCTGTTTTTTCTCACAGAAAAGTATCATTAATCTCACTGGAGTCAAAATTTGTGCAGAGGGAAACAGTTTTTATTATCCTGTGATATAGCTAGAAGAAAACCCCACAAAACAGAAAGAAAGAAAATTATTTACACGTGGAAACCTTTATTAAGATTTTTTTAATTTGTTTGATTATTATTTGTCATTTTAGTCTTTTAAACGTATCTTGATTTTTGTTTGCTCTTAGCTAGAATTTGATTTATTTCTTTGTGACAAAAAATAATCTGACCTTGCAGCATTTATGCCATCCTTCTTTCTTTTTATTACTGTAAGTTCATTGATATCTATGTAATTTTACTCAGCTCTTTTATCTTCATGTTTTTGCTCCTTTTTCCTGCTTCATAATATTGTAAAATATCCTCAATATTCTAACTTTTATAAAAAGCAAAGTTACCCTCATCTTTTTTTCAACAAGAAAAATGTCTAATCCCAGAGATATTTTTTTTTTTTTTAATTAAATACAGCGGCAATGAAAAAAAAATTAATACAAGTCAAAAATATTCTTTAGTGATTAAAAAAAGATAAGGAACTGTTCTATTTTAAAACTTTGAGGGAAACTACTGAAGAGAATTTAAACATTTTTATAAATTAATTTTTCTATTAACTTGTTTCATTATTTTTCTTCCCAAAACCTCCATGCAAAAGTTTCTAGGTTGCACGTTTAGCTGAAAGCTGTTGTCACAATCATCCTGGAATTAGCTTGGGTCTATGGAACTACTCTAATCAGAGAAGAAATATGAATTAACCTGAATTTAGTTTCAGTGGAAGTAGGCTGATGGCAGCTTTTCATACAAGACAGAGGGAAAATTTATCACTGTGTAAAACTTAAAGTTTGGAAAAGGAAACAATAGGAAAACCCTTTGTTTCCCTGAAATGACATTTTGATACTTTCTGGGCCCCGGTCTGCTAAGTGCTAGGTCACTTAACTTTAGTAGTGACAGAAATTTATGGCTTCACAAACTTAAGCTACCCATTTTAGCACACATCTAGAGAATGAGTTATTAAAGAATCTTTACAGACTAAATTACTTAGCAATTTTTTCTTACTGCTTATTTTTTACACAATCTGTTCTATTCAATGTATTAGCAAGATAAGCATTTATAATATTTTTTTAAATTTATTTATAACTATTTGTTTTCTCTTGGATTATATGCCACCAAATGTAATTTACATCTTTTCGATTATATTTATGACAATAAACTTTAGTCTATGCATTACTACTTTAAGCTATTATGAAAAACTGTCCAGAATTTTATATCATCTTTACTTACAAGTAGAGTAATGCAGTAGCTGCATATATGAGCTGCAAAGAATATAATTTTGGTGAGCCTTCAGTGTTTTACAAATTAGAGACCTATGAAAGAAAATTCATTCTTCAGTTGAGGTCTTTTTGAAGAACCTGTATTGAAGAACCTATTTATTTTGAAAACCTATGAGATACTTACAGCAAAATGTATTTTAATATTCATATTCCCCTTAGGTAGATGGTTGTCTTAGAAATGCCTGCTTCTTTATTACCTAAAGGTAATGCAAATCCCTAAACAGGTATGAGGTGCATTTGCAGAATGAAACTTCCTGAAAAAAATCAGAAAAGGACCATCTTATTAGCAATTACTTCTAAGAGTGTAGTTCTCTAAGCAGTGGATATCATAGCATTGAAAACTGCTAATACAGGCCAAATATGATCTGATATGAACTATGTCAATATATAGAAGTCATAAACTTCATTCTAAGTGGCCTACGGCTGTTATGCTTTGTAAGTACATACATCTGTATGTAAGTACATACATCTGGGTATGTATTCCTGGTTTCTCAGTTTATTTAACTCAAAAAGGTCATAACTCGAGATGTTTGGCAGAATGACATTTGAAGTGAAAAGCAACTGTTTGTTATTGAAAACAAAACAGATAAACAGGAATACAGAAGAAAGCACTGAATGTCAAGCACTTCAACACCATGCCACTTTTCAAGGTTCTTATGTTAAAGTATTTACATACAAATTCATAATGTAGTTTGGAGAAGTGGATCAGCAGCAGATAAAGAGATAAGGTGCAATTTAGAAATAAATATTGGAGAAGAGTCTACATTTACTTCAGTACATGAGAAGACATAAAACACAGGATAGATGTTATCAGTGACATTGAGAGAAGAGAAGAGAGTTTGCCCCACTTCTCATTCCCCTGCCAGGACATCAGCACTTTGCTAATGCAGCCAGAAGTGCAGCACAGATGGTTTTTTTTTGTTTTCTCAACTCCATGCATCACAGCCAAGGAACCAGAGAGATGAGATGTTGTACAGTCACCAAAAGATGTGTTTTGTGTGTTAGTAGCACAATGCTAAAATCTCACACCTCCCCTTCATGAACTGTTATAAGGAGAGAAGGGCTCAAGAACTCTTTTTATATAAGGTCTGAGCCCACACCTTAGACAGCATACACTGCATGGAAGAATGCAAAGTCCTCTGCACAAGAACCCCAATATAATACAGTGGAGCTAGAGAGACTTCCAAATCAAAGCACCTAGTATGCTCTAACTGTCATACTACAATTAAAAATGTATTTTATAATAATGTTATAAGCTAGGCTTCCTATTAGCTGAATCTGAAGTGGAAAACCCTAGCTCTAATGGCACCAATATTAACTTCATCCTTGACTTTATTGACGATAGATTTCAGCTGTTGCACAGTGACTGGCTGATCCTATGATGATTTGCACCAGTTGAGGATTTGCCCAGATTTCCTGAGCACTGCTAGGCTTCACATTATGGACATTTGTCCACAAGGGATAAAGTTAACAATCAACTTGCTTTACAGGCAAAACAATATCCATCAAAAGGTCAGAACTCCCTGTCAGAACCAGCTCTAGGTGGATTTCAGAGACTGCTATAAAAGTACCTTAATGAAATGCAGAAGACAATACAGTAACCCATTAGCCACTTTACAGCAAATATATGACTTTTATACTGAAGAACATATAATGGATTATTCTTTCCTCCATTATTGCTGTGTCTTTTCTTTTTTTTTTTTAATAGTTACAGACTTAACTTTGAACATTACTTTATTTAGTGTTGTGGCCACATTTTAATAGTAAATGTATGATATATAGTCACAGACCCTTTGTACAAATGATCTGATACCACATAGATTCAGCATTTTATTTTCATAATTCATCTTGACCTTTGGATAATACTTGATCAGCACTTAGAAGTACATTATATTTTCATCACTCAGAACAACTAACCGGAGTAGAACGACACAACTTTTCCTCAAATACCATGGGTTCACTCATTACTAGGAATCTAGTTTCCTAGTCCAGAATCTCTTTTATTCACTAAATGCAAGACTTCTAGCTCTTACTGTATCCTTTCTGCCTTCACTTGAACCATAAAAAATTGTCTGCAGCAATGTAGGAATGGCACTTCATTTCTGACAGTCTGCACTGCCTATGGCATTGTAGAATTTGCTCCATTTATCCTATGAAAGGCATGGCAATCATGCTTTATCTAACTTCTTAACTATTAAGAAAATCTTTTAAAAAAGGCATCTCTTATCCTCTGTTCCTTGTGGTCTTACGTCTCTGCCTGAATTTCAAGTTGAAGACCAAATGTCATAGCTGGAAGCATTTAAGTATCTGGCTGTCAAAATCAAAACAATATTTTCAGGGGACATTACAACAGTAATCTTTCATATATCTTTTCTGCCTTACCAGAGAACACTGTGCCAACAACAGCAGTCCCAAATGTCCAGGTAGATTTACCATATAAGATACTTTCCAAGCCTTCCTGCAGGGTCCATAAGCATCCAAGGCCAGACACATCCATGACTTCAAAAGGAGAGACTGAGGGTTGTAGTTACACATGTTGTATGTACAAAGCGTGTGAAAGTCTGCCTCTGGATACTCAGGTTCCTGTTTTGGCATCTTCCTGAAGCTCACTAACTGCGAGAGAGGCAGGATTTCTTGCACAGCATGTGCATTAGAAATCCTCCTTCTCTGTACACTCAGGATGAATTTGATTTAGTAACTTAGAGAATCTGAATGTACTTTCTTACTAGAACAGAAGATGAAAGGTGCCTAGCAAAGCAAACCAAACCATCTCATTTCATGAAACTATTGAGTGCACATCATAGCTCTTAAATATCAAAAGTAACGAAGAAAAAAACATAGTGGGTAGCATCAATGCATATTTGTAAGTTAATTTTGGGCTCCAGTGTGCTACTGTAGGAAACGCAGTTGTCTGAACAGTAAAATAAAATGCCAGTGATCACCATTCAAAAGTCTGGCTTTATTCCAAAGCATTGCAGCAGAAGCAATAATATCACTCTGTATTTGCAGCATATGGAAACTTTGCAGAATCTTAAAAGCCATTGCAAATTCTGACTTCTAATGGGTATTTCAATAACAATAGGAAATTATGTATGCAACAGGAAAAGCAGAAAAGAAAATAACACTAGAGGAAGGAAGTGAAAAACATAATTGTATTCAAAAGGCAGATTCAAAAGAGTGCTTGAGAATTTAACGATGGTATGTAGCTTCCTTACACAATGTATGCTTGAGGAAAGGAAAGGAAAAATATAAGTTCTGAATACAGGCACAATGTGCAGATTTAGAAGATTATTATGAGTAGATCTGTTAACCTGGCTGGAAAGGAATATAAACTATGGCACAAAATAGATGGAAATAGGATGTGGTGGAGTACTCAGAAAGAAACATGAAGAAATTAATTATCATAGTACCTGCAACAAGATTTACAGAACAAGAGCATAACTACGTTAGGCAACTCTTATGTCATAATTTGATGTTGAAGTATATAAAGCTAGAAAGCTAGATGTTGGCTATTATAAAAGAATAAAGGACCATGCCCCATCAAAACCTTTTCTTTTCCATTTGACAGGAAATTTCACTTGACATGCAGAAAACACGGATGGGTATGAACAATTGGACCAGAAAACCTGGAGTACAAAAAACAGTACAAAAAACAAGACTTTAATTCCAATGCTTTACATTTGTTTGAATCTCATGATGTGGCTACGATAGCTATAACATATAATATTGCTTCCATTAAAAGATAATGAGTCCTTCTGAAAGCAAAATCCATGGGCATTCTTAAATACTGCAGAAGCCCATTTCAGAGTCATGGAGTCTTAATGTACTCAATGGCTGCATTGGCAATGCTATCTTTGATGCTCCAGGTAATAAATAAGGTAAGTAATCAACAGATTAATAGCTTTTTCATATATTTCCCAGAAGGACTTTCCTGGATAAGGAAATATTATTGTCCTTGTGCAAACAGCAATTCAAGGCACAGAGAGAACATCAGATCTGATTATGGATGCACAGTAAATCTGAAGCATAGCTGGGAACAGTGTACAAGCACTGGGACTCTAAATGCATAAAAACAGAACTGTTGGCTGAAATCATATTCCTGAGTTACACTGTACTGAGAGCATTGGCATAGTAGCCATTGGATAACCATTATATCTGTACAACACTTGAATTTATAGAATCTGGTCTAAATTTCTTTATGGACTTGAAACAGAGTGAAGTTAGTGGAGTCTCAGTGGAGACTGTGAAAGCACAACAGCTCGTTGAAGTAGTATAGAATGAAGGCATAATTTGTTGCAGAATGAATTCTCCAAGATAACATTCTGATTGCTTGGAATGATTCCAAAGAAGCAGAGCTTTTTCATCTGTGGTAAAAATAAAAATCCTGCCATAAAACTTTCATTAAGAATTTCACTATTATTTGTTGTATAATTTAACCTTTGGCACACTTTAATATCATGCTCTTTGATGCTCATGATAGGCAGCCAAAAGTTACATAATAAAGCAGCAAATGAAAAAAAGGCCTTGAAACCAACACCAAATCCTTATATGCACTCATTTCAAGCCTAAACTTCCACTTCAGTATGCAGAACCTCTCAGACTGCACCTGTAGTCTAATGGAAACAAAAGCCGGACTATAGCAGGTTCAGTCAAGTCTATAGCAAATCTGTTTCCATCAAGTGGTGAATGACACCAAGCTGAGTGGTGCAGTTGACGTGCTTGAGGGAAAGGATGCCATCCAGATAGACCCTGACAAACTGGAATTATCAGACTTCCATGTTTGTCATCTAGTCTGCATGCCAGGTAATGGACATCACTTGTAATACTGTGACCATGCACTCCTTCCTCTTTAACGCTTGTCAAAAATTTTGATTTTCTCATTTTATGCCCTACATGAATCAAGTTTATCTTGGCCTTACCAGGGCCATCTTCAAAGCTTCAGGAAATTGGAAAAGATCTATTTTTTCCCAGGTAGAATTATCATCTGCTCTAACCGAAAAGAACAATGAAAATAATTGGACCTCAAAAAAAAAAAAAAAAAAAGGAAAAGAAAGACCTCAGGAAGAAGGGACTGAAAAGGTGCATTACTAGGAATGCTTTGGAAAAAAAAAAAAACCAACCAAAAAGAGGATGGCATTGTTATAATCTGTAAGTATGTAAAATGCTTCTGGAATGAAGAAAGACATAATCAGTTCTCAGTGCCTAGAGAGGATGAAAAAGGAATTAATGGGCTTGAATTACAGCCAGGAAAATTTAAGATAGAAATTAAGTAAAATTTTCTAATGACATGGATCATGACACACTAGAACAGATTGCCTGAAGAGCTTTCGGAGTTTCAGTCATTGGGAATCTCCAAGGACAGGTTAGGTGAACATCTATCTGAAGTGACAGGTACAGTTGATTTTGCCTGCAGGCAGAAGCATAGAGTAGATGACCTCCTGAGGTCTCTTTCAGCCTCTTTGTCTCTGATTCTGTGGTAGGCAGTGGTTTAGTCTACAAGTACCCTCATACTTAATAAGGGTGTTTAAAGAAGAAAGTACTCTTTAAAAAGACATTTGCAGAGATGTCAATGTTTTTCTGGAAGTAAGTAGGTATGCATAAAAAGATAGAGCTCCTGGCTGAAAATGTCATCCATAACCTTTTTTTCTGATCAAAAAAATCACATATTATATTTTAGAGATTAGATTTTTTCAAGACTAGAGATAACATTTGAATTTTGAAAAAGCTGTGCATGGAAAACAACACTGCTTCCCACAGCATCATAACGTCTGCCCTCTATATGCTCTACAGGATATGAATTTTGTAGAGCTTACTTCTTTAGCATTGAGCACTTAACTGACACTGAGGAGATGGTATACCTTTGTCTGACTATCTGCCCCACATGCTTCATCTGTACTGTTGCTATAAAGAACTCAGCATTCTTTGAGTAATCTGAACAAATATCTTCAGTTATAGGCATTTGCACATCTACATGTGAGAATTCCTTTGGGGTCAGCGGAGAGGAATAGGCATTCAGCACAGGGCTCATCTGACTTATTTTCAGTGTCTCCTTTTAGATGAGATAATTTGTGTGCTGGAAGTACTTATTTATTTCCAGTGACTATGAAGAAAACAAGAAGTGAGCAGTCGAAAACTGGACATCTGTATTAAACAGATAAGTAAATGAATATCACACTTCCTTGGATAGATTTTCACATTATCATTATATTATCATATATATAGTATATTACATATCATATACATAGTCTTTCACATACTTTTCCCCACACAGCTTCTGTGGAATAGGAAGAGCTGTTGGCTTCTTTTTGAAGATGTGGAAATGAAGCACAGGACAGTTATGAGACTTGCTGAGGCTACACCAGAAAATTCAACAAAAGAGAAGCCTGAATCTAATTTTGTGATGTCTCTGCCTCTTCCAGAGGATTTTCTTTTCTTTTTATTTTTTTTCTTTTTAATGGCAAGAACTTATTTTTTTAACTAAGCAGTGTTTCTAAGACAGTCATTGTCACAAGCCAGTCACTCGTGTGACTCTTGACTTTATCCCACCAGATAAATATTAATTCCCTTAGCTAGACTGTTAAATAAATAAATAAATAAATAAACCCTGAAAAAAACTGCCCTGTGTGCAACTGCTCTGCTCTTTTAATTCAGATGCCTCAAAGCATTCAAGAAATACATAAGAGAAAATGGTACAAGGATGGCAAATTTGCAAAAATATTAATCTTCAGAATGAGCATGACCTTGCAAGCATCCATATGGTAAAAAAATATCCTTTTTTCTTATTTGAAAATGCATAAATTATTTTCCAGAGCTAAAATACATACATACACACACTTGTATTCAAGTACTATGTGTGTATTCATACTTACATGATATATATATACGTATCTGAGTTTTCATTAGTTGGATCTAAGGATGGATCAAACTGTTTTCTTCAGAATGCCTAGCAAAAGGGAAACAGAAGTATGGAATACTAGAACTGATAAATGCCTAGTGTTTTAAATATTTTTTTCAAGAAGAATTGCCAAGCAAATTTGTATGGGGAAAATCATGTTTATCTTCAGCTATGTGGCAAGTGGTATCATTCCTACCAGAGAAGGTACCAAAGAAGAATAAGCTGTAAGAAAGTATTTTAGATTGTAAGTTTTCACTAAATTCAATAGGCCTTGATGTCTTCAGTTTTGCCGTAAATACTTCAGATAAAATCCTGGTCTCATTTGAGCTGAATAACAACCCCTTAGTGTATGAATGAGAGAAACATTTCCCTCTTGGTTCATATGCGGATTGGAGCTTTAAAACCTAATGTCTGAAATGTATATTTAGTGCTTGAAATAAAGAGCTGGGAAGAGAATGGAGGAAAGAAATAAAAGAGTAGAGAAAATAACTTTTCCACAGTGTAGAAAAAACATGCAATGAAGAATCTCTATGACACACAGAAGTACTTTGTGAAACACAGTAAAGCCCTAGCTTCTCCAGTTCCCATGATATTATATCCAAAATCATGTTTGCATACAGCCAGCTCTTATATTAAAGTCATTATTCTTATATTGAGAATAAATCTAACATGGGCTAATATACCCTACTTCTCAATATACAGAGACTTTAAAGGGCATCAACTGTAAATCCCCTGGTAATTTTGATGGTCTAATGTTTATTACGTACTTCGAGCAAGGTGAAAAGATCTTGTAAGATAGGAAGAAGTACAAATTAGAAAGATTATTGAATGTTCCTGAATAACCTAGAAAATGTTACTTGTAAGGTTCTTAGAAATTCTATTTAGAATTGGCATAGCCTGTTTTAAACTATCCAGCACAGGAAACTCCAGATCAGGGATAATGCTGGCAGTGACAAGAAGTGGCTACAGTGCACAGAGTACTTTTTCTTATTGATATATGTTGAAATAACACATCCATTACCAGCAATGAATTAAGCTTCATCATGTTAGTAGCTCTGGGAACAAATCTAGACTCTAGCACAGACTGGTGGTACAAGCCCTTAGAGAAGTGCAGAAGGCACCTCTGTGATGTGGTCTTTAAATGCATTACATAACGATTACAGCTCCTAGTACTCCTAATACAACATACATGTATCTTTTATGTATTCTCAGTGTGCTAAGCAAAACCGCATACTTTTGGTAAACATCATGCAGAAGTCCTCCATGGAAGAGGAAACTTGCTGTCTTCTGCATGGTAGACCAAATTTACAGCAGAATATTATTCTCCACCAAAGTGATAATTTACGAATAAATGTATAGAACAGTGGTCTTTCTTGAGCTGACCCATTTTCAGTTATCTGGGCTAAAATCCAACCAATTTAATTTGTAAGCTTTTTTCTGAAGTAAGATAGGATGGAATTCTAAAATATCTATACTTAAATCCACTTCTGATTGATGGATACTATGGTAAATGCAAAATGGTAAAATCAGTATGGGTTCAAAGAAATATATCAATAAATTTGAGGATATCAGCAAATAAAGCAGATTAAATTCACATTTTTGCTTCATTTCTGCAGATTTTTCCTATGATACAGAAATTTAAAAAAATTTGCAGATAATAACATTATTTTATTTTTCAATGTAAGTTTTTTGCACAGGAATTCTTTGCTCTATTATGTTTTATACATGTCAGACTATGTGGCAAGAGAAGGTCCTGAAGCATATAATTGTGCAGAGGCCACACGGCTGATCTGCGGGTTGGTGTTCTGAATCACCAGCTGTATTGAAAATTGAAGCACAACATGCATGTTGTTGTAGAGCTACACTAACAAAATCTTGCATTTCATTACTACCTCCACCTTTCTATCATGAGATTTGTCTTTTCTTTCTGTAATTTTGTTTAAATATATTGCTTAATATATTTCAGTATCTTTTGCAAGATTTTACCTTATTGTTCTTTCCCTCTTTGTACCCCCAAATGAAATAATCTTTCTTCTTACTGATTTCTTTTTTTATATCCCCTGCAGTTTTCAAGGTAGCTTTACTCTTGAGTCCTAGGATGTTGTTTGCAACATTTTCTTCTTTGCTTAGCCTGCAGATTCCAGATAGAGTTTGCTTCTTTTGAATTACTGTGCATGGCTTTTTGTCGTGGTTTAAGCCCAGGCCGTAAATCAGAGCCACGAAGTCCACTTCTCCCTCCGCTTCTGGAGGGACGGGAGGAGAATCAAAAGAATGCAACTCCCATGGGCTGAAATAAGAACAGTTTAATAACTAAGGTATAACACAAACCACTACTGCTACCACTAATAGTAATAATGATAAAGGAAATAACAAGGAAGAGAATACAACCGCTCACCGACCGGTACCTCAACCCCACCCTGCAGTGATCTAGCCCTTCCGGGAACTCTCAGTTCTACATCCTGGGCATGACGTGCTGTGGCATGGAATACCTCTTTGGCTATTTTGGGTCAGGTGTCCTGTCCCTGCTTCCTCCCACCTTCTCCTCCTCCCTGGCAGAGCATGAGACTCACAAAGTCCTTGGTCAGTCTAAACATCAGTGTTATCAGCTCTGTTCCCAGGCTGAAAGTCAAAAACACAGTGCTGCAACAGCTACTAAGAAGGAGGAAAAATGACTGCTACTGCTGAACCCAGGACACTTTTCTATATTAGTTTTTAAACTCTCAATCCAGTCATTGTCTCTAATTGGTTCTCATAATTTCTCAAAGTTTGCCGTTTCAAAATCAAAATCCTTACTTACAGACATATGTTTGTTTATCCTACTATTTCATTTAAAATGGATCAGTTAAGGATCATTAGATTCAAGGTGTTCTGCAGAAGGCTCTTTTATAATGAGACTCTCATGTTGCCACGTATTTCATATTACATCCATGTCTTATAATTTCTATTAAACAGTTATTGAGGATATTGGACAACTACTGAGCAAAGTTATGTTAGATATTAATACACTATATGCCACAAAGCTGCATCTAAAACTGATGGTATTAAAATCACAAGCTCCATTCCAAAACAGGAATTACAATGCAAAAATCTAAATTACCCTGACAGTTAATCATGCCCATTTCACATGTATATCACATTAAGGTATTTAGTTATGTGATCAAATCTCACTTATATTTTCCACAGTATTCCTCCCTCAGGTAAAAAAAAAAAAAAAAAAAGAGCACGAAGATGAAGATGTCTTCTATTGGAAATACATATATACCCCAGTTTTGGAAGAGATGAATCCTTCACCCAAGTTTTACACAAATGTATGACCAGAATGGCAGAAACACTGTTTTACAAGAGACTAGTTCACTTCCCACGCTTAGTCATAGCAGCATATACCTTTGTCACACCAGTACTGAATCCTCGTGGGTTCAACAGGAAGCAACATGAAAACTATAACTAAATACCTACAGTTTGGTGGAGCAAAATTAGCATGAAAACATAATTCCAATATTTAGCAAAGTAGACATGTGTCTCATTCAAAATTCTAGCCTCACACACAGTTTTGGGCTACACTGGTAGATGTTTCTTACAGCAACTAAAGGCCATACAGACCACTACAGCCCAAGTTTCCATGTATTTAGGACAATCTCCCTACAGTTTCTATCACAAATTGAAAGCATATTCCAAATACTTTAAATGTGACTCTTGAAGACTTTGTTCAATGGTGACAAACCAGTGCAATTATTTAGCAGTTTAGCATAGATTTTCCATCTGTCCATTTCCAATATTTTTTTTAAGACAGGAAGACTTGGGCAATATAGAATAATACGGCTCCAATTTGATTACTTTAAAAGAAGAATCTTTCCTCAGATTGAAGAAAAGAAGCAACCCTTTTATTTTATAGTCTGATCCTGCTACTCACTTTCACATTGATTTGGTTTATTTCTAAAAACTAGGTGACTTAGGTTATTTGGGGTATTTTGCTTAGTTCTGAGAAAAGAATCTTTAGTAAAATCAATGGACTTTTACAATGGTTAAAGTGTTCTAAACCATTATGAAGAACTTTATCACAATGTCATTTGTCACTAGGAAATGACTTTGCTTCCTCAAAGTCATAGAATTTTATTTTAGGAGGGTGAACAATCTCACCCTTATGATGATGAGACAATACAGAAGGTTAGAAAACTCCATAATTAAACAGCTCTCAAAAACTGGAATGTTCATGAAGTGATTTACTGCTGTTAAAACACACAGGTTGAATTCAGTTTTGTTATTTTCTCAGAAATGCCCCAAGCTAGGAGGACTGAAGTGAGACAGAAGACTTGATGTTATTTCTAATAAACAGAAGACATTAATTTTTCTATTTGTAAAAATTAAGTACCATTTTTTGTATCCTGCCTTACAGAGCAACAGAGAAACTGAAGTGTTTTCTCATTATCTTATTTCTAATAGCCATGAAATACTATCTTTTAAGAAAATCACAGTCTGCTTTCTCTTCTTCCTTTTATAATTTTTTTATCCCAGTTACCATGACAACCATAGAATTTTGGTAGGGTAAAATATTTGACAAGCATGTTATCTTTCTTCTTTTAAAGTCTTCATGGCAACAGGGATGATCAGACAGGCATTATTAAAAAAGGCTGAGCGTTATACAAGGACTTGAGAAGGTCCAGAGAAATGGTATTTTCTATCAAGATGATAGAAAACAACACAGGAATTTGTCATTGCAGTGACAAACATTAAAACTGTGATTTGGTTTTTTTTCAGGAGTGGGAGGATATTTTGGCCCATCCCTGGAAGTTCAAGATCAGGCTGGATGCAGCTTTGAGCAACCTGGTCTAGTGGAAGGTGTTCCTGCCCATGGCAGGGGGTTTGGAACTGGATGAACTTTAAGATCACTTCCGACCCTAACCATTCTGTGATTCTAGAAATGGACTTGATACAAGTTGGAAAAGGTGTAAAAAACCAGTTCAACATCAAGACCAGTTTAATATCAGTCCAACCTCACAATTAAATTAGCGAAGTTTAAAAAGCAGTAGAAAAAGCAAAAATTCTCAGAGGATTCATCTCTTGCTCCAGATCACCAAGATAAGAGATATGCATCTCTTTTTCTAGACATTAAAACTATTAAACAGCTTTTGAAAAGACTGAGGAAAAACCTTTTAAATTCTTGGTGTTCTAATTCCAATTGAAAATGCAGTACTTCAAAAAAGGGTTTCATTCTGATTTGGAACTAAACTTCAAAATGTCTCCTAAAAAAAATGTTGAAAACATATCACTTGGGGTGATTTTTGCTTAACTAAAATAAAATACTCCCCAACCCAAACTGTAAGAATATTTTTTGTTGTTGTTAATTTGGTAGGTTTGCATAATTTATACTATTTCATTTTTATAGTTATCAGTTCCTGGCATATCATAATCAGCATATTCACTATAGCACTACCACTGTCTTGTGACAGTAAGAAAAAACACTGAAATATTTCATTATTCTTAAGACCAATACCAAGAACTGATTTTGGCACATTTGGAACACAGCTCTTCTTTTTTTTTTTTTTTCCTTTTCTCTTTTTCTCTTTTCTCCTTAATCAAAAGGCTTTACCACAAACACAGACAGGAGACACTTTAGTGGAAGTATCAAACTGTTCCACTTTTTCTTTTCAAAACATTTTTTACCTGAGAGAATTTTAACTAAAATTTAACATCTTTATCAGTGATCTGGAGGTGGTAATGGAATGCATTGTCATGAAGTTTGCAGATGACTTCAAACTGGGGAGAAGAGTAAACACGCTGGAGGGCAGGGCTGCCATCCAAAGGGAACCAGGCCGGATGGAGGAAGGGGCCAACAGGTACCTCACGAAATACAACAAGAATTGCAACTGAAAAGGAAGAATCACAGGTACCAATGCGTGTTGAGGTCTCAAGAACTGACACAGATATAGGAAGGCGGGTATTAGTACTGACATCACATATGTGTCTATCTGCACATGCAAAAACACAGGTACATATAATCATTTTTAGTACAATTAATAAAAAATCGGAGATAAAAGCAAATATCTTATTACAGATTTTCATTCTATTAGTTCAAGGATTAATTACCTTGAAGAGAGAACTATAAACAACAGAAGTCTGAATTACCTATATTTTAAATCTTAACATTTGCAACAGAGAGCAGGAAAATCCATGAAAGCAAATTTGCAGCTTCAGCTTCTTCTTAATTGTTGTCATTTTCAATTCTATCACTTTTGGTATTATTTTAGATTGAAGGACACAGTGCACAAACAACAACCTCTCAAGCACATCAAATGGTTTCAGCTTAATTCAAGGGTACACAGAATATTTTTATACACCATGCCTTACCCTTATCTACTTTCTGTACCAAAGTTGTTATTGTAGACATCAAACAGAAATATTAAGACTTCATAGTTATTTGTTTATAAAGGATCAATTGCAGTTCTGTCACCTTGAACACTGTTTTCTTAAATATTTTACAAATAAAATGAATCTTGAAGGATATATGATATTAAAATTATGCAGTGATGTAAATTGAGCAGGACTGATCTGTGTTGTGTAACAGACTGGATAGTTGCTTAAGATTGAGGCTAATTAAAAAAAAAAAAATTACAACTGTGTCACATATTCCATTCAGATTCCACACACATTGTTTGACTCTTTGTACAGCCTAGCCCAAGAGGGCCTTCACCTTGACAGGTCTGCTTCTCCTTGGAAAAAGCAACAATGGCAAGTATGGCTGCAAATTAAACTAATAAATGCATGAAAATACTTTTCATACACATATACAAAGCAAATGTGACATTGTCTTTTGAGGCAGTTCCAAATCTGACTGGCAAAGACTATGTCAAACCCATGTAATTTGGCTTATTACTATATGACTTTCTAACTAAAATTTTACTTTCAGCAATAATCAATGCAAAATACTTGTATTATCCAGATTGGAAAAAAAAGCAAAACCCTTGATAACTATATCATCTCCAAAACTAATTGTAAATGGAAAATCATAACAGAAATTTGTGAGTTCAGTAATGTCTGTTCTTGACTCAGTGTTATCTAGCTTGTGTATAGGTAATCTAGAAACATATAATAAAATCACTTCTTAAAAAGTTTCCATATGACATGATTATTGACTTAAGTGATAAATAATATATAGAGAATTCTCAATCACTCAGTAATCTGAATTCATTTTTAAATGCCATACATTTTAATGAATTCAAGACCATACACGTAGGAACACAGAAAGTATGTCACACTCGCAGGACACAGAAACATTTCTTGGAAAGCCTGTATCTAGGCAAGCCTATGAAAGTAGTCAACTGAACATGAGCTCCCAGTGTAATAGAATGACTAACTATATAAGGTTAAGACCAATAAGACAGACTGCAGGTATCATATTACATCTGTATGGTATTATTGACACATTACTAAAACACCATTTCTATCCTAAGGTATACACCCCAAGGTTGAAAAGTTTCTGTAAAAAAACCAGGTTTACAAAATCTTCAATGCAGCAAAACTTTACAAAGAAACCTGAGTCTGGTTTCTATATAAAAGGAGTTAATGGTGGTCTGCAAGTAACTGCCCGTTATATCTCATATTTATCTTCATAGAATGGTTTGGGTTGAAAGGGACTGTCCTGGGTTCAGCAGTAGCAGTAATTTTTCTCCTTCTTAGTAGCTGGTGCAGCGCTGTGGTTTTGACTTTCAGTCTGGGAACAACGCTGATAACACCGATGTTTTTAGTTGCTGCTCAGTAATGTTTATGCTGACCCAGGACTTTCTGAGTCTCAGGCTCTGTCAGGGAGGAGAAGGAAGCCAGGAGGAAGCAGAGACAGGACACCTGGCCCAAACTAGTCAAAGAGGTATTCCATACCACAGCACGTCATGCTCAGGATGTAGAACTGGGGGCAGTTACCCGGAAGAGCTAGATCACCGCTGGGGTCGGGCTGGGTATCGGTCAGCGGGTGGTGAGTGGTTGTATTCTCTTCCCTTGCTATTTCCCTTATCTATCATTATTATTATTGGTGGCAGCAGTACTGGTTTGTGTTATACCTTAGTTACCAGACTGTTCTTATCTCAACCTGTGGGAGTTACATTCTTTCGATTCTCCTCCCCATTCCTCCGGGAGTGGGGAGAGGAGGGAGGGGAGAGAGTGAGCAAGTGGCTTTATGGTTCTGGGTTTCTGGCTGGGCTTAAGCCACGACAGGGACCTTAAAGATATCTAGTTCCAAACCCCCTACCATGGACCTTCCACTAGACCTGGTTGTTCAAAGCCCTGTCCAGCCCGGACTTGAACACTCCCAGGGATGGGGCAGCCACAACTTCTCTGGGTGTTCTGCCTTCAGTCCTGGCTCCCACCATGGGGAGAGGGGGGAGTGAGGGGTACTTAGATGCCAGCTGGAGTTAAATCATGATATTGGGCAACCTGTTCCAGTGTCTCACCACCCTCACAATAAAGAACCTCTTCCTAACATATGATCTCAATCTACCCACTTTTGAGTTTAAAGCCATTGCCCCTTGTCCTATCACTGCAAAAAAGTCCTTCTTGTAAAAAGTCCCTTTTCACCTTTCTTGTAGGCCCCTGTAGGCACTGGAAGGCTGCTATCAGGTCTCCTCAGACCCGTCTCTTCTCCAGACTGAACAACACCAACTCTCTCAGTCTCTCTTCACAGGAGAGGTTCTCCAACCCTCTGATCATCTTGATGGCCTCCTCTGGACCTGCTCCAACAGCTCCATGTCCTTCTTATGTTGGAGACATGAGAACTGTATGCAGTACTTGAAGCGGGGTGTCACGAGAGCAGAGTAGAGGGGCAGGATCACCTCCCTTGACCTGCTGATCACGCTCGTTTGACGCAGCTCAGGACACATCTGGCTTTCTGGGCTGCAAGTCCCCACTGCTGGCTCATGTTGAGCTGTCAAACAACACCCTCAAGTTGTTCTCCTCAGGACTGCTCTCAATCCATCCTCTGCCTGGCCTATATAACGCTTGGGATTGCCCAAACCCACGTGCAGGACCTTTCACTTCGTCTTGTTGAACTTCATGAGGTTTGCATGGGCCCACCTCTCCAGGTTGTCAAGACTCCTCTGGCCTACCCATCCCTCTAGCTTGTCCATCATATTTGAAAAATCATGGCAATCAGGTGAAGTTCCCGACGACTGGAAAAAGGGAAATATAACCCCCATTTTCAAGAAGAGGAAAATGTATGACCCGGGGAATTACAGTCAGTTTCACCCCTGTGCCTGGCAAAATCTTGGAGCAGATTCTCCTGGAAGGCATGCTAAGGCACATGAAAAACAAGGAGGTGCTTGGTGACAACCAGCATGGCTTCACTAAGGGGAAATCCTGCCTGACCAATTTGCTGGCCTTCTATGATGGGGCAACGGAACTGATGGACAGGGGCAGAGCACTTGACGTCATCTACCTGGATTTGTGCAAAGCGTTTGACACTGTCTCACACGACATCCTTGTCTCTAAATTGGAGAGACATCAATTTGATGGGTGGACCACTCGGTGGATAAAGAACTGGCTGGATGGCTGCATGCAAATAGTTGTGGTCAATGGCTCAATGTCCAGAGGGAGACAGGTAACGAGTGGTGTCCCTCAGGGATCGGTGTTGGGGACGGTCTGGTTCAACATCTTTGTCAGTGACATGGACGGTGGGATTGAGTGTGCTCTCAGCAAGTTTGCCAATGACACCAAGCTGTGTGGTTCGGTTGATACACCGGAGGGAAAGGGATGTCATCCAGAGGGACCTCGACACGCTTGTGAGGTGGGAGGATGCCAGCCTCATGAAGTTTAACCATGCCAAGTGCAAGGTCCTATACCTGGGTGGGAGCAATCCCAGGCACAGCTCCAGGTTGGGCAGAGAAGAGATTCAGAACAGCCCTGAGGAAAAGGATTTGGGGGTGTTGGTCGATAAGAAAATGAACATGAGTTGCCAGTGTGCACTCACAGCCCAGAAAGCCAACCGTATCCTGGGCTGCATCAAAAGGAGCGTGACCAGCAGGTCGAAGGAGGTGATCCTGCCTCTCTACTCTGCTCTCATGAGACCTCACTTGGAGCACTGTGTGCAGTTCTGGTGTCCTCAACATAAAAAGGACATGGAACTGTTGGAACAAGTCCAGAGGAGGGCCACAAGGATGATCAGGGAGCTGGAGCACCTCCTATATGAAGATAGGCTGAGAAAGTTGGGGCTGTTCAGCCTGGAGAAGAGAAGGCTGCGCAGAAACCTCATAGCAGCCTTCCAGTGTTTGAAGGGGGTCTATAAGGATGCTGGAGAGGGACTCTTCATTAGGGACTGTAGTGATAGGACAAGAGGGAATGGGTTAAAACTTAAACAGGGGAAGTTTAGACTGGATATAAAGAAGAAGATTTTTACTAAAACAGTGGTGAGGGACTGGAATGGGTTGCCCAAGGAAGTTGTGAATGCTCCATCTTTGGCAGTGTTCAAGGCCAGGTTGGATGAGGCCTTGGGTGACATGGTTTAGAGTGGGGTGTCCCTGCCCATGGCAGGGGGGTTGGAACTAGATGATCTTAAGGTCCTTTCCAACCCTAACTATTCTATGATTCTATGATTCTATCTCCAGGTGGATTTCAACATGAAAGACAGTCTTCATCAATGGAAATGGTGGAAAAAAGATCAATGTCTAAACATTGATAAACACTGCAGTTAGGTTAGAATTGAGGTACATATTTATAGATTAAAACAACCACAAAAAAAAAAATCCTTCTCCAAAGCTGTGTTGATTTCTACATTGTTTTCTCTTCTAATTTAACAAGTGGGTGCCTGTTTGAAAACATGCTCTAGTTCTAGTATGGGAAACAAAACACAAGACAAAATTATGGCCTGTTTGAAACAAGAAATCAGACCAAATGACTGGAATGACAAGAGACAGCTGTGAACATGCCAGTAAGATACATTTTTACTGGAAAACCTATTTTGTTAACTAGCTGAAGATACAAATTTGGAGCAATTGAGGCCTTGGCTTTGTCCTACTCTATGTGACCTTGAAGAAGATGAGAGTCCATGGGAAGAAATGAGTACATTAATTCAGCTAACAGCATTTTTGCCTCTGACCTTCCTTTATGGGTGTCTCAAGTGTAATATGCTCCTAATTTGTCTTGTCTCCTTTCTTTAGCGTTGTGGACAAAACCACATTGTGGAGAATCTTTTGGGCACCATCTTTGATTCTAAGATGTTGATGTCCACATCTTGAAAATCAAAGTTTGTTTAAATCTGCATTCTTTGGCATAATGTCTCTAATATTCAATCTTTTCTATTCATTCATGCAGCTAAACTCTTATTGTTTTCCAACTTAAACACCGTGACTTCTATGCTTTGGATATAATAGCAAATTTTCATTCGGCAACAGAGCAAAAGGTGCTCTCCCAGCCTTCTGGTTTAGTCATCCCTTTTCTCTTTGTATTTCTGAATCTGTTTCTCTTCCACACTGAATTAAGACACAAAGCACTAAGTATGAGTTTAACAGTGAAAAATCCATTCCTTCTTATAGTCAACCAATGATGTCAGTATTTATTTTTCATTTCTTACATTTTAAAATAAGCACCTTGTGCTTTCTGTTATGTTTCTTCTTATATTTGAGAAAAGTGCCCAGTGAATACCTCTAAAGCCATCATTTTGCTTCAAACCCCTCCTCAGACCTCACTGTTCTTGTGTTCAGTACACATGCAATGAGGCCTACCACGTGGTTCAAAATGACCTAATTGGTTTCCTGCACTTCCCCAGCAATATTTGGATTTGGAAGAGGCATCTGTTGTCTCTTGGATTATACACAGATGATGGTATTTTTGAACCCTTATTTCATATTGCCTTCTACTATGACTGCTAACTGTGCTACTAGTACTCCTACTACCTACTACTGATTTCTCTTGTACATATAAAAAGAGTGACTCAAAGATTCCTATCAATTTGCTCCTGGGAAAAAGCATATATATAGGGACTGCAATTATACATCTTAAAATTAGTAATATCAGCTATGTGAGACACAGAGACAGATTTCTGGATTTTATTCACAGGCTTGAGCTAGGACTATGCAAAGCCCTATTTCTGAAGAGGAGTTTGAGAAGTTCATTAACTTCACAGTGGTGGAAAAAACGTTGTAAGAGCCTATAAGAGCCCAGGAGAAAAAAAATGTACTATGGGGCCTTTACCACAGTAACAGAGTTGTGCTTGGTCCTTGAAGGAACATTCAAAGCCATAAGAAAGTCTATTTCATCAAGAAAGTCTATTTCATCATCCTATTCACAGGCATGAGGTTTGTCCACAAACTGCATAATTTCTGGCACAAATTCATTCTTCTTTTCATGTCAGTTCTGGCTTCCATTGTTTTACTTTCAGAAAGAAATGATTTTGTGGAAGTATCTTTCAAAATCACTTCATTTGCCATGGTAAATGCTTTCAGCTTGCCTTGAGCAGCAGCAAACCACAGCAGATATAGGTTGGATTCAAACCTCAGACAGAAAATTAAAGAAGACAAGTATCTAGCAGAGTTCTAGTTATTGAAGTTTCTTGGGTGAACAGCTTCTAGCAAGAAATCACAATCAAGAAATCACAGGTAAGCCAGTCATCTCCCAAACCTTTATTAAGTCTATACATACAGCTAAAATAGATTAAAACATATCTAATATTATATCTAAATTATTGTATATCTCATATATAGAGAATCTCCTGAGTTTCAGTTTGTGACCAATGCTTCTGGTTCTGTCACTGAGCACCACAGAAAAGAGACTGGCTCCACCTTCTTTGTACCCTCCCTTCAGGTTTTTATATATAAGGTTAGGAGATCCCCTCAGCCTTCTCTTCTGTAGGCTAAATGTTCTCAGTTCTCTCAGCCTCTCCTCGTAGAAAGTAAATTTCCAGTCCTTTTGCCATTTTCATGACCCTTCACTGGACTCTCTCCGGCATGTCCTTGTCTCTCTCGTACTGAGTAGCCCTAGAACTGGACACAGGACTCCAGCTGTGGCCTCATTGCTAAGGAGAAGGGAAGGATGACCTCCCTTCTGTTCTGTTTGTGATACTTTGCCTAATGCAGACCAGGATAACATTAGCATTCTTATCTGCAGGGGAACATTACTGGCTTGTGTTCAACTTGGTGTCCACCAGGCTCTCCTGGGACCTTTTCTGCCAAGATGTGTTCCAGATAGGTAGCCCTGAACATATATATTAATTCATGGGTTTGCTCCTCCCCAGGTACAGAACTTCGTACCTCCCCTTGTTGAACTGCATAAGGATCCTGTCAACCCCTTTCTCCAGTCTGTTGAGGTCCTTCTGGATGGCAGCATGATCCACTGGCATACCAGCCACTCCTCCCTGTTTAGTGTCATCATCAAACTTTGTAAGGATACACTCTGCCCCATCACCCAGGTCAGTAATGAAGATGTTAAAAAGGACTGGACCCAGTTCTGACCTCTGGGATACATCCCTTGTCACTAGTCTCCAACTAGACTTTGTGCCAATGGTCACCACCCTCTTGGACTAGCCATTCAGCCAGTTTTCAACCCACCTCACTATCTCCCCATGCAGCCCATACATCAACACCTTGTCTGTAAGGATTTTATAGGAGACAGTGTCAAAGGCCTTACTGTAGTCCAGAGAGACAACACCCACTGTTCTTCCCTCATCTGTCAGGCCAGTTACTTCATCTGTGAAGTTTATCAAGTTGGTCAAACCAGGCTTCCCCTTGGCACAGCCATGATGACTACTCCTGGTGATTTGTTTGTCCTCAATGTGCCTGGAAATGTGTTTCTAGATTAGCTGCTCCATCACCTTCCAAGGGATGAAGGTGAGGCTGACTGACCCATAGTTCTTTGGGTCTCCTTTGTTTCCCTTCCTGAAGATAGGGATCACATTTGCTTTCCTCCAGTCTTTGGACACTTCTCCTAATGGCTATCACTGATCAAAGTTTAAAAAATAGTCTCACAATGACATCTGCAAGCTCACTCAGCATTCATGGGTACATCCTATCAGGGCCCATGGATTTATTCATGTTCAGTTTAAGTACTCCCTGACCTGATGATCTTCCATCAAAGGTACATCTTCCCTCGTCCAACCCTTCCCTCTGGTCTCTGGTACCTGGCATTCCTGAAGGCTGGTCATGTTAATAAAGACTGTGGTAAAGAAGGCATTCAGTAGCTCAGCTTTTTCCATGTTGTGTTTAACAAAGTCCCTTGTCTTGTTGAGCAATGGGTCCAGATTTTCCCTAGTATTCTTTTTGTCTCTCATGTACTTACAGAAGCCTTTCTTGTTGTCCTTGATGTCCCTGGCAAAATTAAATTGCATTTGAGCTTTAGCTTTTTCTGGCTTCATCCCTGGATGCTCAGACAATGTTTCTGTGTTTCTCCTGGTTTATCAGTCCCTGCTTCCACCCTCTGTATGGTTTGTTTCTGTGTTTGCTAAGATCTCCTTGTTCATCCATGCAGGCCTCCTGGTGTTTTCGTCTGACTTCCTGTTCATTGGGATGGACTGCTATTGAGCTTGAGAGAGGCGACCTTTGAATATTAACCAGCTTTCTTCTCCCTCCGAGACTCTTCCACACAGATCTTTGAAGGAGGCAAAGTCTGTTCTCCTGAAATTCTGGGTTCTGCCTGTTTCCTGCCCTCAGGATTCTGAACTCCACCATCTCATGCTCTCTGCTTCCAAGGGTGCCTTTGACTTTCATATCCCAAACAGCCCTGCATATTGGTATGAAGTCTAGCAGATTACCTCTCCTTGCTGGTTCCTCTGTCACTCAGAGGAGGAAGTTATCATAGAATCATAGAATAGTTAGGGTTGGAAAGGACCTTAAGATCGTCTAGTTCCAACCCCCCTGCCATGGGCAGGGACACCTCACACTAAACCATGCCACCCAAGGCTTCGTCCAACCTGGCCTTGAACACCGCCAGGGATGGATAATTCACAGCCTCCCTGAGCAGGATCAACAATGAACTCCAGGAAACTCCTGGATTGCTTATGTCCTGCTGTGCTGTCCCTCCATCTAATATTGGGGTGGTTGAAGTCTCTCATAAAGATGAGGGCCTAGAACATGAGGCTGCTCCCATCTGTCTGTAGAGAGCCTCACCCACTTATCCATGGTCAGGTGGCCTGTAGCAGACACTCATTATAACGTCACCTTTATCTGTCCAATTTTTATTGCTAACCCCTAGGTGCTAATGTGGCTCCTCATCCATCCTCAGGAATAGTTTCATACACTCAAGCTGCTTTCTCATGTAAATGCAACTCTCCCTCCTTGTTTTCTTGTCCTTCTTATAGGGCCTATATTTTTCTGTTACAGTACTCCAGTCATGCGAGCCATCCCACCATGTCTCCGTGATCCTGACAAGATTGTAGCTCTGCAGTTGCACACAGATCTCTGATTTATCATGTCTACTCCCCATTAGTATGCAGGAATCCCAACATATTGAGTTGCTGGAAAGGGTTTGGGGGATTATGTTGTGCCCAGAGTTGTAATAATTTTTGACATAAAATAATTAAAGCTGAAGAGAACTGAGTAAAGAATGTCACATTAAGATGATTTAATATAATAAACTAAATCAGTGAGCTAGAATACAGTGGTTTAGATGAAAACAATAAATACTTTTAACATTAAAAACATCGGCTTTATTTGTTTATCTGAAATTAGAACCTAATGTTGGGAGTTCCCTTTAGAATAATAAGTAATTACTTAAGATGCAGTCATCTTAATTTAAAATCGATTAAAGCAAAGTAATTAAACAGAACTAAATCAGTACAGAGCCCAGAAGCTCTCACCTCACAAAACCAGCATGTGGCGCTGTCTCCTGTAAAAACAGTCCGGAGTTCCGCAAAGCTTGGCTTCAGAAAAGCTCGTTTTTACATTATCAGATTGAGCTGAAGCACAGGCAGGAAAATAATCACTGTATTTTTATCATAAGACCAACACTCTGATCTTGCAGGAATTTGTTGGTACTAATTCTACTCCTTCTAATGCTAAAAGATTATTTAATTATTTATTTAATGTCATTTAGTGAAGACAAAAAAAAGAGCGAGCAAAACACACGAATGTATCTATATGTCTATTTATGTGGTTATGGAACACGATTATCTTTAAAATTCACTGGATCGTACATATTATTTATTTCCAAAATTCCATATCCTACAACTAATTTATTAACCTCTTTAAAATAAGGACATTTACAAACTTGTGTATCTTGTCCATCGGATTAAGACCATAGTGAATTTTAATTACCTATTAAATTCTTGAGCTACTAAGCCTGTTTCTTAATCTCCATGTAAGGGAACAGGACCTGTGTGAATACAGCTTTACTGGAACTGAACAGCCAGTCTTTTGTGCGCAAACCAAGTCAGCTCTCACTAAAAAGGAATTCACAGGCTGTGCTGATGATCTCTGTAACCACGATGTTTCAAACAAAAGCAAACTGAGTAAACTGTGTATTCACAAACATTTTAATTATTAAGGGCTCTGTACCCTTTGCTACCAGACTTTATAAAACAAAAGAAACAAGATTTGTAACCTTTTACTTAAAGCTGGGGTTTATAATATACAACATAAATTGCATTAGTACTAACATGGAGGGGATGTATCGACAGAACCATCTGCCCTCTCTAGATTTGCGTCTGATTTACAGATAGCTACATATTTTTTCAAGCAGTTCTTATTATCTGCTAAAAAATGGCAAAAGTGGAAAGCATTTGGTGCACCTGTAAACACCCTGAATCAGCAAAGCAATTTTCTCTTCCTGACTCAAGGCAAAAAGTGAAATTTTTAGTCAAGGCTTAAGAAAACCTATTTGAAAGTTAGTCAGCTAGAAACTGGAAATCCCTGAACTTAATGGACTGAATGGGCTCATCATTATTTGTCACAATATTGCTAGGACTATGCACTTATTTCTGTGTTGCTCTATATTGTGGTGTTTTCTTTTTAAACATAGGGATGCGGGATTAGGTGAAGTAACTGGTTCTCTAGCAGCAAGAAATCAGTCAGAATTGGGAATAGCATTTCTAAGCCACTTATGCCCTATGCTCACTGCAAGAAGCAGGTAGTCACTCCAGCTCCAAAGATGAGGAAGACTTCTGGAGGCACAGCTGAAACAGCCTTCCTTGCCTAGCCAGGGTACTTCCAAAACAGCCGGAGGAACATGCTTACACAGTGCAAGCAGCAGGGAACTTGTGTGCCAGGATGTGGCAGGTGACCTCGTCTTCTAGCAACTGTGCTCCCTCAAGCATCCAAGGGCGCAAACTGTCATCTCAATTTGTTCACACTTGCAGGAGGGATTCTAGCCTATTGGCTCCTTTCAAGTGAAGATTTCTGGCCAGCTGAAGAGACACTGTAAGCTTCAGAGGAATATCTAAACTATAATTTGTCTTGCGTCCTGTTATATTTATACATTACTAATGCTGCCTCTCTTTTTACTCTGTGCCTTTTGTGGTAAGATAATAAAACTATAGCTAGAATCTAAAGCTAGAATTTAATTACTGTTTCAGTAGTTTGGATATTTCATACTTTGATTTTCTTATATATATTGGTGTCTTGAAGGTGTATGCATATAGGCTAATTACATTGGGGAATATGCTTTATTTCAGATTTGTGTACATAAGGGTATCTATAAAGAGAGACCCCTTATACCCATGTAAAATTAGTACAAGCCAGACCAGTTGAAGGCCTTTGATGAGATTTTAAGTGACTTTCCTAACAAGCGCTTAATTTATTCCAAAATTTGTTCCAGTAAAGGAGGCTCCTGCACTCTGTTTAATACAGGGTTTGATAACCACATTAAACTACTACTTATAGTAATTAACTAATCTAGCATTAACTCCTGAAACGATGAAGACAACTTATTTCAGCTCATATGATCTTGAGATTTTCAAGTTTGGGAGGCTCAATCCACACACTCCAGTAAGAAAAGATCCACTTGATCTTGTTAGTAGCACACATACTTGCAACGGGAGGATTCCATAGAATGTGTATGCAGGGAGAGGAATGTGGCACGTAACTTCTGTGCTACACACTGCAGCGCGCACTCCCGGCCCGGCAACTGACTGAAAGGACGTGAGCTGAAGATGTACACCACATGGGAGCCATTTTAAAGCTCAAGGCACTGATTTAATTTTGCAGCTATTACCAAGAGGTATTTCGACTAATGACTTGTAGATTTGAATTTTTAAATAACTCTTTGGAGGAGCCTTTATGGCTTTCACCTTGGGACAAATGCTCACCGCGGTGTTCCTCCGTCAGAAACACCGAGTTTCAAAAAGTAATTTTCGTACGTTCTTGCCTTCCTGTCCTTTTTCTTAAGAGAAGAAATAAAAGTGACTACCGCAGACAAGGCTTCAAGGGCCGGCCCCTTCTCCTGCCGCCCGATACGCAAAGCCACGGTCGGGTTGGGCCGGGCCGGGCCGGGCCGCTCCACTACGGCAACGGAGGGGCCAGCACTCGGCTCCACCCCGTCACACCGCGGTGCCGGTCCGGCGCTACGGAGACGCCCCGTGGCACCCGCGTGTGCGTGAGGACAAGCCGAGCGGCTCCTCCCGCCGCTGCCCGCCCTGACGCCCCACAGGTGGTGGCAGCGGCTAGGACCCCGTGGGCCAGTGGCGACCCCGCCGGGCCGACCTGCCCGCGGCCACAGGTCCCGCCCGCCCCGGCCCTGGCGCTAGGCGCAGCCAATGGCGCGGGCGCTGTCAGCCTCGGCCCGCCCGCCGCCGGGCGGGGGAGGGCTGTGGGCCGGGGCGGGCGGGAGAGGGCGGGGGTGAGGAGAGTTGAATGATTGAACTTTCTTGTGTAGTTTCTGCGGCGCGGAGCTGTCTGCCCCCAGCGTAGCCCGGCACCAGCCCGCCGAGAGTGAGCTTACCCCGGTGCCTACCGCCCTTTGCAGCGCCCGCTTCTCCCGCGGAGCGATGGTGCGGAGGGTGCCCGGCGCGACCGTCGCCCTGCTCCTCTGGGTAACGGCCGCCTGCGGCAGCCCCGACGGGCCGGGAGCCGGCGCAGCCGCCCGCAGGCAGGACGAGGCTTTCTCCACCGCCAGATGCACCTCCAGGTGCCTGAGCCTCCAAATTACCCGCATCTCCGCCTTCTTCAAGCATTTCCAGGTAGGGGCATGGCGCCACGCTGGGGCGCATCGCCGCCGCCCGGACCGCACGGCGGGTGGCTGAGGGTGCCCCGGTGTCGACACCGGCGCAGGCTCAGGACAGAAAGGACGGTGAGGGCCAGGGCGCTGCTTGGCTAACTTAGAGCAGGCACCCGGAGGCGGCGGCGGCGGGCAGGTGGGCACGGCCCCGCGGCAGCTCCAGGACCCGCCGGTGTGTGAGGGTGACGGGCAGGCTCTATGCATGGCTGGGCGGCGGATCGAGGGGCTCCCGGCACGCCGCACCCCGCCACACTCCTGTCAGTTGCCCTCCAGGCGGGAGGGCTGAGTCCCGGGCATCGCTGAGCCCCGGCTCCTTGCAGGTGCTTGGCGCTCCCGGCCGCTGCTTCTGGCACGGCGGAACGGCCCCCGGCCGCTGCCTCCGGGGATGCCTGGAGCGGGGCGGCCGCAGAGCGGGACTCCCGGGACGTGGGTGCGGTTTGTTCCCGGGCGGTGCTGGGCGATCCCGTGGGGCTCCGCCTGCCGACGGGCCGGGCAGGTCGTCGCACTCAGCCGCCTGCGGGCGGTTCGTTTCACCAGCCTGGCGGGGAAGTTTGACCTTATTTGTCAAGAGCGATGGTAGGGAAAGGGTAATACTTGGTTCCGACTTCCTAGGAGATGAGGGTGGGAGTAACGCTTTGCTTTCTGAATCGGAGGGACACATCTCTGGCTATCGGGAGCGGGGAAATGGGAGTGAAGTGGCGGTAGACCTGCCGTGTATAAAATGAAGTTAAGGGGAGGGAGGCCCTAAATCGACCGCCGTGGAAGAGGTGCAGGAGGCGGTGTAGCAGCAGCGGGTATCTGGCCGTCCTTTCCCGACTTCCAGTTCTACGCTCACCTTGCTCGTTTCCCTTCCCCACCTGTTCTACATTGTGCAAGTATTAAACTCGGCAGACTCCATCCAAACCGTATAACCTCTCCTATACAGTCATCCCTCTCCGTCCCTCCGCACTAAGTCCCTTCTTAGGAAGGGCTGGCCAGCCCGGTGGGAACGGGATGACCCCACCTTTCGGCAGCGTGCAGGCGACCAAGTGGAGAGCGCGCTGCGTGTGCTTTCCTGACGGCTGGAAACAGGAACCACTCGGGCAAACGTTTCGGATAAAGCAGTGTTCAGTGTTGGCACGAAGAGCAGGTTCGAGAGATATTTGCGGATAACCCGGTTTAAAAACAAGAAGTCGGTGTGAAAATGAAGTTTAACAGGTTCGTTTCAACGGCAGCAGGAGGAGTTCTGTGCCTCTAACTGGGTTTGAGCTAAAAGGACACAGGGTGCACCCTCAGACGGGTGGGGAAGGGGCTGCTCTGCCCTCTGGGGCCGGGAGCTGCGGAGTTTTCTCTGTCAACGTGGACTCCTTTTCACTGGATGGCTTGAAGGAGGGTACCCATTAAAATTAAATTTAAAATCATTATCTTGGAAATGGATTAGTATTTTTTATTACGTTGTCAAGCGGTTGTAACTTACTTGTTTTACAGTTTCAGTGGCTAAAGAGGCAGTTTAGATCAAGCCAATTCCTGGTGAAAGGCGCTTTTTGTGTTTTCTTGGCAAGATTTCTTTTCCTACGTAAAACTGCTGACAGAATGCACATTGCCAAACAATAGTGATTACATTTTAATTAGCCAGGGTGAAATAAGCTGCAAATTACTCAGTAAGGACTTGATAACGGGCTGTTTTATAGTAATCAGTTGAAAATCTCAGAGTTTTAACCTCAACCTGCTGAAGCACACGGTAATTTATCTAAATTACCAGGGATTAAACTGCTAGACATGGAAAGACTGTAATGTTTGGAAGATAAAGTGTTCTTTATAAAAGTTAAGCTTCCCATTGTCTTTTAATGAGGGAGAGGAAGAGAGTTTTAGAGTACCGCCGACATCCAGTGTTCCCACCAGAGGCTGACAATACGCAGTAGACTATAGGACATGTAGGTCTGGGCTGTGCTATCCCATGAGGGCTAAAGGATACGATGTTCCTTTCATCCACCTTCTCTTCTCCCTGTTTCTGAACTTCCCCCCTTCCCCTCCCCATTCTCATTTCAACTCGGTAGCAGTTTCTGGAGCTCTTTTCATTTCGGAGATGCCCACTTATCTTGTAATCTGATTCAACCTTTGAAGCGAACTAAACACTAGCTCGTCCCAACTAGAGCACGAAGGAACTCCAGTGTCACCCGGTTAGAACAAGAATTGAAAGAAGCCTGACCCCATCATTTCCCAGGCCTGCTTGAGATACAGCCTCAGTGGTGGGGGTCATGGAGACAGCAGCTGGGGGCTTCATGGGAGGTGGCCTTCCTCACCCTTCAGAGAGACCTCATTTCGTGTAGTTCATGGTACTAAAACTGCACCACTAGTAACCTTTTAGAGGACATGAGTAGTATGAACAGGAAATCAGGATTAATTCTGTACCTGCTGGCTCTGTTGTTTGAAAGCCAATTGATATTTTTCAAACTTCCAAAATGCTAACAAGATATTTTAATTTCTTCTCCCCCACAGGGAGTTTTCATGCATTTTTTTCTTTAACATCGTTATTTGTGAAAGGGCCAAGAGAAGTGTTTATTAAAAAAAAGCAACAAACAACAAAAAATCCCCTCCAAACCCCACTTGCATTTGGGTTGCAATTTCAAGCCTATTTTAAAGGTGGATTCTCTGTAGGAAATTGTTTTAACCAATGCATAGGTCACTTTCCCCTTCCTTCCTATGTAGGCTATTGGTGTGGGTGAGAATTAATTACCTGAATCTAAAGTCTGTGATCTTCAGAATACCTGTTAAAGAGGCTTGCTTTTTGCAATGAAATTCCCATGACCAAGGAAGTTTTCCAGTTTTGGGATTGTTGAAGAATCTAGGCAGTGGTCACACCAAATGAAATTTGGGATCAATATGAGAGTTATTGTACCACATAGGTCTTATAGCCTGATGAAATATATACGGTTTATTTCTCTTTATGAGCTATCTGCAGGCTGGGAAGTTTCACACAGAACATGCTGGCAGAAAGTCCTTTCATGAAAAAACAAGAAAACCGTAAGGAATGGGTCATAGTGTTTTTTTATTTTATATAACAACATATGAATTACACTAATTCACAGGAGAGAATGATATTTAATCTATGAGTGAAAGGACTACAAATCTCTTCTGCCTTCCTGGAGTAGCAGCGTTGCACTTTATCTTGCTTTGGACTTTGGCCGGTGAAAGCATTTTTATCCTAACATGTAATTTGTCCAGTGCTACTGGACAGCACTGAATGAAGTGTTTATAGAGCTGTGACCTGAAAAGTAAGGTAAAGAGAACATGAAATCTGGCCTAATGTTTAGGGTACTCACTTTCAGCTGGTTTGGGTGTTGAGAATGGGGTTTTACAAAGACTGTTGTGTAACATGCATAAGTGAGTAATCTGAGCATTCCCTGGAACCCGTCCATGCTCCTGCATTGACGAGCAGAGTAGAGTTCCTCCTGCTGTACTTTGTCTTTGGCAAAATTCTTTGTAAATCACCGAAACAGATGGTGGTGGTGAGAGTGTTCTTCCAGCAACCAAAAGCCAAACCAAGTGACCTGCCTACAGTGGAGAAGATGTAGATGTGGATGTGATGGTCCTGTATCACAATCAGTGTTGTATTCATTTGGCTGTTGTCTAACAGAGCATGACTGTGTTAATAAGGTGCCCTTATAAGATGGGAAGGGGATTCCTCCTCTAGTTTGGAGTGAAAGGAAGGGCTAAGGTGACTGGCTCAAAAAACATCAAGACTCTGAATCCTGTGTGGAAAAAGGCATACTGTTTTAGGGCCCGAGATTGTAAAGAAGAGTGATGTAATTAAATACGTTCTTCCCCTCAACACTTTTCTACTAAGGCAGTTCTCAGTGTTTTAGCTGATTTACAGGAGAAAGTTAGGAGTTCTAATCTGATGTATCCAAAGATTATTTGTGAATCTAGTTTTATAGTACCTATGAAAAACCCTCATGATGATGTCACAGTTATTGCACAAGTTTTTGTATTGCTGAAAATGGTATGGATATAAATAGGAACCTCTAAAGTGTCTTCCTGCTTAGTATGTGAAACTTGACTAGGGTAAAGGAGATGTCAATCTTATTTACTGGGTCAAAAACTGAGAGGGTGGTAGAGCATGCTGCAGGAATGAAGAATGCATGGAAAAATGGTGCAGAAAGAATTTGGGGGTAGTTGCCAGCCAAATTGACAGGCTGCGTTTTGTGGTATGAAGTCACAGGAACAGAGAGAGGCCACAGCCACATGCTCAAAGAGTGTCAGAGTAGTTGAGGCTGGACAGCACCTCTTGGCAACCTGTTCTGCTGTTAGACCACCCTCACAGTGAGGAAAATAAAAAAGTGTTTTCTTATTTCCCGATGGAATTTCCTGTGTTTTAGTTATTGTCCATTGCCTCTTGTCCTGTTTCGGGGCACTGCTGAGAAGAGTCTGGCTCCATCTTCTTTACTCCCTCCCATCAGGTATTTACAAACATTGATGAGAACTGCCTGAGCCTTTTCTATTCCATGCTAAACAGTCCCAGTTCTCTCAGCCTCTTCTCATGTGAGAGGTGCTGCAATCCCTTTGGGGACATGCTCCACTAAGTCTATTTCTCTCTGTGTAATGGGGAGCCTAGCACTGGACCTAGTGCTCCAGACATGGAGGAGTGACTGGAACAGAGGAGTAGCTACATTTTAAATATATAATGCCTGCTAAATATTGGCACTTCCTTCTAAATTAATTTTTGCTATTTGTGTTTTCTTTTTACATTTGTTTATATATGACCATTTATGATTGTCAGTGCCTTAAAAACAAAATGCTGATGCTAAGCTAACTCAGATTTCTGCCCCCCCCATTTTTAGGTATTGGTACATCTCACTGCAGTTTTAACTTTTTGTTTGTTTGCTTTGTTTCAGTAGTAAATTGAATTTTAGCAAATCTGTTTCTTTATTCTTAAAGAGGGAAGTCCAGGTGCATTGGGACATACAGTGCGATCCAGAGCTGTGGTTCATGCTTGAGTAGGCTCCTGAGAGATTGTTTAAATTCGTTAAGATGTGTACTGTTTAAAAACATACCAGCAAGTGTGTGGATGACCTTGGTCACCTCGGGGTTCTGTATTTTCATACCTAAGATAACTTATTTGAATAGTTGCATGAGTTACAGTCAAAACTTTTGGTACATTGTAGACATAGCTCAAGTGGTAAGCCAGTTTCATGTTATATGAAGGGAAATTACTGAGAGATTTCCCCTTGTAAGTGTGGTTTAGTATAAATGCTACTGTAATGTAGTAAAAATTAGTGCTTAGGAATTAGTACTGAGCTAGATGAAGTAGGCTAACTCAATTTCTTTTTCAAAAAGAAGTGAAAATACTGTTTTCAGCTAATAGATCTATATGTTGCATGTTTAGTAGCTGGCTTTAAAAAGCTTGTTTTATCAGATGATTGATAACTTTATGGTGGTAGGAGGTTGCTTTCACTCTTTTAGGTGGATTGTTGCCTGCCAGGGCAACTGAAGTTTTTGAGGAAAAACAGGCAGTGCTTTTAAATAAATAGTAAAAAGTTCTCAGATTTTTAGGTCTGCAAGTAAATAGTGTTCAAGTGGTTACCTCTAAATACACAATACCAGACTTTACTTACAAGTCAGGCAGCTATAGTTGTCTGGATGCCAGCACATCTGCCTTCAAACTGCTTATAACTCCAAAGTGACTGCACCTGCAAAAATCTGCAATTGATTCCAGCTTGGAAAGTGGTAGGCCAGGCTCTAAGTCTAGGGTGCGTGTGCCTCTCTGTGCTCCGCATTAGAGGAGGTGGAGATCATGAAGAAACCATTTATTGTAACTGTCTTGAGTAATTCTGAAACAGTAAATTACCTTTCATGAAATCTTTGGGAAAGATATGTAATACTTCTGTAGTGAGATGTAGTAGATATGTGGTGTGTTATTCCCAGAATGTTTCAGTTCCAATGGATAAGCTGCCCAGGAGCTGACTTTGCTTAGATCTTTTGGGATATGTTCACAATCTTTTCTACACGTTACTACTTAGGAACTGTGTACCATCTGCTTGTGTTGCCATTTCAGTACTCCTCTCCTTTCCAAACATAGTCTTTGCGTTAAATAATTCTGACTTTCATATGTCTTGAAAAATCACACTGCTGTTAATTTCTTTCCACAGGCAAATTTAAACATTTGTCATTACTTTGATTTTTCTCAAAACTTGTTAAAATTCCCAGTCATGTCTTTATTGTTCATATGGTGTATGATCTGAATTATCCTGGCATTTGGTATGCTCTTATTATTGAGATCTGCTGTCATGGACAAGACGTGCAAAGATCTGGTATGTAAAAACTTTGAAGATAAAAGGTTTGTTTTGAATGATGATAGTCGCATCTAGTGAAAACACTTGCATTATTCACCATGTAGTGGAATTGAGCCACCGTCTTTGCAGATGTATTCTGGTATGGTATGAACCACCCTGATTTCAGTGGGAGTTATGTTTGCTTTCTTATAACCAAACTCAAATCTCTTCCACACAAGTGAAGGCTTGCACAGTTAATATGAGTGAAGGAGTTACAGAGCCTGGTCTTTGTTTTCTAGCAGTTTCAATTATTCAGATATGGGAACTTAACCTTGATCATTGCTTTCCCAAATTAGAATGTTGGCTGTGCCACAGCTGTAAGTTTTAAAAACAAATCAAATGTAGTGTATGAAAATCTAAGCAAATGGTGAGCAATTGTGTTGAACAGGAAGAGTTGCCAAGATACTTTTCTTGCATTTTACTTGTGGATGCTTACAATTTAGAAAATTCCTCATGCTATCTTGTTCATAAAATTGCTGTTAAGTTGGTAAATGTTCCTGATACCAGATACAGTAAACCCAATAAGAATGTTACTAATAATGTTTGGAGGCAGATATTTATGTATAGAAAATATTGGCAAAGCATAGTTTTAATGTCACAGGTGTGTGTCAGGGAGGGAAGGAGATGTTGCTTTTGAAGAGCATAGAAAACTGAAAGAAAAACACTGGGAGTTGTAAAACATAAACCCTTTTTTCATTCAAACATATATATCCTCTTACTACAGAGTGAAAGGTTATATACTAGGTAGTGTTCGTATTAAAATTATTATTACAACATTATTCATTGTCTGCATATGGGTTGTCCTCTGAACTGAATTTAAATGTTTGGTTTAGTAATTGTCCTATAAGAAAAAAAACCTCAGCACATTTCTGAGACAGCTTGAAAACCAGACTGATCTACATGCTGAACATTTGTCATTTTGGAAGGGCAAAGCTTCTTGAGACTGACTGCTGAATTTGTGTGCATCTACAAATGGGGATTATTATTCATAAGCTGGTCTGCATCTCCATTGGCTATTCTGTGTGAATTTTTGCTTTCTCTGCTTTTGAGTATGTATCCAAATTTTGTAAACCAAAAAAGGAAGTGTTGTTATTTGGCATCCATATTTTCAAAGGTTGAAAAGATGATTAATGACTGAATATCAGGATTATGACACAGAAGAAAGACACATTCATATTAATATTTAGTATTCAGCACCTAGCAAATGTAAGTGTTGCTCCATAAAGGTACTTGCCTAGGAGTTTACACCAAGGGTCTTAATTTTTTGACCTTTCCCACAGCTGAGCCTTATAAGGCCTTATATTTCAAAAACCTTTGAAGTCCATGAAAAGCCTTCTGTTGATTTCAGCTGGATCAGGTCCATGTATTAACACTAGGTCCATGCAGCCTTTGTCAACAAAGAGTGCTGTGAACTTTGTATTCCAACTCTAGTTGTATCCCTTTTTTTAGTCTTTTAATGTCCAAGAGATCACAGGACACAAAATTGGAGAACTGGGGGTGTTGAAAGGTAAATGAACACTTTAAACTGGAATGTAGAGTACTGCTCCTTTCATCTCTGTTTATAAAGAATCACACAATCATATCCATCCTGTGAAGAGAGTATCAGATATTTTGATTTGGGGAACAATTCCAGCCCAAAGTTTTAACCAAATTTCCATTCACTTTTGTGAACCATGTTTTCACCAAAGTGTCTGTAGACTTTCAGAAAGGTATGACATCAAAGTTGTGTGAAAATGTAATACAGGAAAATACATGCAGCTTTCACAAGGCTTATTATACCTTTATGGGCGCTGCATGTTTTTCTTCCCTTGGTCTGTGTGTTACATTATGTTCCTTTAAAACAGAAGTGATTTGACTCAAGCTTGCAAAGGGCGTGACTCTCCTGGTAAGCCGCTGAGATTCCTGAGAAAGGCATGGCTCCAGAACTTGCAGGAGAGTCAAAAGAAGAGAGAGAGAGAGTCTTAGAAGGGAGAAAGCTTTAGCTAGGGGTCCTCCGGCAGGCACACAATACTGGGAAGAGAAATTGTCTAGGATTAGAGGGGACTGTAGATTTTACTGTTACACAATAAATTGAAACTAAGGCTGTTAAGAGAGAATAGACACATCTCAGAGTTTTACTTGATTTAAAAAGGTTAATTTTTCTTTTTTGTAGGCTAGTAAAAATGTGGTTTGAAAATCCTTCTGTCTTCATTGGGAAGCCCAGTTACAGGTAAAACCTCCAAGGAAATTCACCACAAAGTTCTAGCTAATTTGTGGTCCATGTATACCAAGACAAGCAAATAAACATTAAGTTTGTTCTAGACCAGGGATGCTCAAGTATGCAGCCTGTCCAGGTAATGCTGCTGATCTATGGCTGGCTTCTTCTCAGCTTGTTTTCATTCATTTCTTTACTAAAAGTAACTTGGGAGTCTGAAGGCAATTTATGGGCTGAATGTGTCCTAGTGGTGGCAACCTGCTCCTCATTTCTGTCTTTCTGGAAGACTTTAACCCCACCAATAGATTGTGAGAAAAGAGGGGCAAAGGAATGGGCTACTTTGGATTTCTGAACAATTCCTGCTCTCTGAACATTACAGATTTACTTTCTGGGGAGTTTTGAACAAGAAATATGTTCTAGTGATGGCAGCCTGCTCTTGTGAGTCAATACTGTGATTTACTTACATGTATTCTGAACTAAATAGTAATCCCAGTTCTTCAGGAAAAGCTTTGAATCTTATGTATGCATTCTTTGCATTTTCAGAAGTGCTGGATTTACTGTATTGCACATATATAGTAAAGTTTGGTCGTGTGATGGGAGAGGAACTGCACATGTTTTATTCCCATACAGTAGAGAAAGTGAAGTGGCTTCTCCTGGCAGTATGTTGGGCACTTGTCTAGGATGTCTTTCAAGTCAGAAGTTTGATAAACTGCTGCCACTATAATTTCTTAAGTGGTCACAACTCAAACTGCAAACTTAGGTAAGATAGTGAAGACTTTGGTTTTTATTGCCTGTGTGGGTTGCAATCCAGCTGCCATAGATATTTATCCTGGGTTCAGCAGTAGCAGTCATTTTTGTCCTTCTTAGTAGCTGGTGCAGCGCTGTGGTTTTGACTTTCAGTCTGGGAACAGCGCTGACAACACGGATGTTTTTAGTTGCTACTCAGTAATGTTTACGCTGACCCAGGACTTTCTGAGTCTCATGCTCTGCCAGGGAGGAGGGGAAGCTGGGAGGTAGCAGGGACAGGACACCTGACCCAAATTAGCCAAAGAGGTATTCCATACCGCAGCACATCATGCCCCCTATATAAACTGGGGGCAGTTACCGGGAAGGGCTAGATAACTGCTTGGGTTGGGCTGGGTATCGGTTGGCAGGTGGTGAGGGGTTATATTCTCTTCCCTTGTTATTTCCCTTATTATTGGTGGTAGTGGTTTTGTGTTATACCTTCATTACTGGACTGTTGTTTTCTCAGCCCATGGGAGTTACATTCTTTCAGTTCTCCTCCCCATCTTTCTGGGAGTGAGGGGAGGAGGGGGGGGAGTGAGCAAGCGGCTGCGTGGTTCTGGGTTGCCGGCTGGGCTTAAACCATGACATTCTGTTTTTCTTTTTTATGAATTACTTTTTAGGGGAGTTATGTGTGCACTAAATTAAAAAAAAAAGGAACAAAAAAATCACGAGTAATCAAAGTTCACATACCTGGTCATGGTTTCTCATCTCTGATTTAGGCCGCTGATCTAGGGCTATACATCATTTGTAGTTAACTGATAATGCTTTTTAACTGTTAATGATTTCTTGATACTACTGGAGCATTCCAGTCAGGCCTCAGGGCATTTTTGGACCTAGACAGTATAAATTAATTTCTTAACCTCATTTGGTGGAAGACTTTGGGTTTTGTTGGAGTTTAGTACATGTGTGAGCAGATACATAAGGCAGCAAATAGTTGAATGCTGAGGAAGGACTGATAATAGTATTAGTAAATAATAATAATGTGTCCTAATACAATGACTGCCTGTTTTTTTGTTTTTTGGTTTTCTTTTTTTTTCCCCAGAATTTGTGTTTCTATATAGAAAGTAATTCAAGATGCTTTCTTTGAAAGCAATGAAATTGCATTACTGTGTAACTACAGCTAAACAATAATGAATTGCATCGTTACCTACCACCATTTTTCCTACTCACAAAAAACGCATAATGTATTGATGTTTGATTTGCATCTAGCAATTCTGGGAAGGGAACTGGAACTAGGAGAGCTTGAGTATTTCTTCTGTTTTGAGGTTTCTTTCCATGAAACTATGAATGGAGAGATCATGAATTAGCCAAGCGTTGGTAAGTCTGGATCTGCAGTAGGTGGAAGGAGTATTTGGGGTTAGACAAACTGACACAAAGAGGTAAAAATAATTCCATTAATGAGGTAAATGCCACTCTTCATATAGTACTTAGTAGCAGCTACGGGACTTATTTGTCAGAATAAATAAGGAAAGATGATGTAGATTTTTGCAGCTAGCAGTTTATTGTTGTTTTTTTTTTTCTTTGAGTTAAAGAATTGAATAAATAGTGTGAAAGTCAGTAGTCTTTTGGCAAATTTCATACATTTTCTGTTCAATGGATCTTCATTGACCAAGCAGTGAAGGAAATTTGACACTGCACGTGCAGCACATTAGCTAATCTTATAAAAGATTTACTTTAATCATGGAACTGCACACATACACATTTGAGCACTGGACAGCATCAAAGCTGTAATTATGGTTTCAGTAAATGTGCAACAGCAAATAATAATTATTTCAAGCCTCCTTCCTGTGTCCAAAATCTTCCTTTTCTTAAGCAGGAAAAAAGAGCAGCAATGTGGACTACCCTTGAAAGTTAAATGTAACTCATCCGTTTTCCAAATTGTAGAAAAGAATGAAGGTTTGCTAAAGAATATACCGCTTGTCTTTGGTTTTGGGATAGAAAGCATGACTGACAGGTAGTTTTAAAGCCAAAAAACTTTACACATTAATGTAGTATAATCTTCTGTTGTTTTCTTTAGCTGGAGATCTTTCAGACTTCTGATACTTATCAGTTCTTCCATTTATATGATTGATAGTTTAATACAGGATTTTTCTGGAGCTGGCCTGGTTCTATTCCTACAGTTGATCATAATGTATCCAGTGGTTTTAATGGAAATAAGCTTAGGTCAGTGCAAATGTGCTAGAAATGTCTGTTCAGAATTTATAGATAAACCCAAGAAAATTCTGAGTATGCTGTTTAAAGAAAATTAACTTGAGCTTGTTAAATACCATCTTCCTGCATCTTTACATCATCCTTTACAAATCAAAGTGGCAGTAAATGATACTATGCCATTAGGACAAAGTAAAACTGAATTGTGAGTAATTTGTCAGATGTAAAGCACCTTGACTTCAAATTAAGGTTTAGAGGGGGTTCTTGCAGATGGTAAGGGAAGGTAGAAGCAACTTCTATGTAACCAGGGTTGAGTACCACTAAAGACAGTGAATAAATAATTGTGTAAAAAAATTAGATATTGTCCAGTTACTAATTGTTAGTGTACGTATCCAGGCACCCTTAGGGATTGCAATGCATCCTTCGAAGTTTCTTCAATAGGCATGGCTTATCCTCTTAATAATAGGAGCAGACGTCAGTTTTTCATGCCCCTGAGATGCTTACTCATACCTAGTAGATCCATCTGGTATAGATCGAGCCTCAATCAAGTAGTTCTCATCCATGACTTTCCCACTGAGAAACCAAATCAAGCATAGCTCCTTAGTCCAATAATAAAGAAACTTGAATATTATCAACATATTTGTAGTACCACAAACCACTTCACTGCCTTTCTTAATTGCTTTACACAGGTGACAAGGCTGGTAAAATGGAAGGAATCATTATAATTGGAGTAGAATTCCTGGAGCATGCCACCAGTGTCTGAGACTTTTCAAAGCTAAAACAACTAAAATACTGTCAGTTCTGCAAAAATAGGTGATTTAAGAAAGAGAAACAAAATGGTAATATAAAAAGCCTACTAATAATACAAGATGTTGACAACTGTTATTAACCTCATTTGTCCACATTTTATGAGCTTAAGGATATATATTGAAATATTTTTCTTTTGTAGGTGTTAATATAGATCAAATATATAAAAGAAAATGCTAGGCTTCAGAATCAGTGTCATCCTTGCAGTGGAATCCTATGATTCTATGAAAAATTCCATATCCAATTGTTTACGTTACTGGAGGCTTTAAAATACTGTGGTTTGTGTAGGGGTTTAGGCTGATCTTTGGCATCTTTCATGTTACAAACCTTTTAATAACTTCAATGCAAATTAACCTGTCTTAATGTTTAACTCCTTCACCTAATGCCAGAAAGGTCTGAAACGTGATGGATCTGTCAGGAAATGATTGCTCTGCATAACAGCTTTATCTTTGTTAACCAAAGGTGTTAATGACAAACGCTTTAGTCCTGCCTTGTGGAGAGATTTATTTTCTTTTTATATCTTCATTAGCTTGTTATCAGACTGTATTCTAGAAAGCCAGCACATGAAAAGCTTTTATGCTTGTGGACAGTTTTATGACAATATGATGAGGTAACATAAATCTTCCACTGAAGATTGTTACTGTAGAAAGATGCAGTTAATATCACTGTAGCTCAAACTGTATAATAGTTGAGAAAGATAGATATTTTTTATCTTTCTCAAATAATAGAATTTCATGCTGATTTCTTCTTGCTATCATCTGTCCTTTCACAGTCTTAGGGTGCAGGATGGTCTGGAAGACTGGGCTGCAGCAATCGTCCTGTGTAATATATCTTTCTTGTGGCCTATAGTTCTTAACAAACTGGGAAAAGCTCCTAAGAAAACTAGAAGAAATTGATTGTATCTATTGTAACCTGTATTAAAAGGATATGTCTTGCTCTCAGAAATATAGTATTGGTGTTGCAAGGCCAAAGGATCCCAGCTAGGATTGGGTTAGCAGGCATGTTAAGTTTCAAGTGGAAAGGGAAAAACCCACCCACCTTTCTGTGTTGCTCCTTCACTTGATGCCTGTTTTTCATCCACTGTCAACACAATGTCATTACAGGCTTTGTTGTTCTGGGAGCTGTTGCTGTTCCTTAAAATAGGATAGGAATAAAAATGTGGTCTGTAGGGTGTACAGGTCTGGGAGCTGGAGAAAGAGAGCAGCACTGATCTGGTCAGAAGTGGGTCATGACTTCCTCTTCGTTACGTGATACAAATAGGAGGAGGACATTAATTAGATGCATGATGTGAGATATCTGACCAGTATGCAACTGGCATCCACTAGTCTTTTACTATTGGCTCAGTGTGGCAGTCCTGTGTATTTGCTTTCTGCAGAAGTGAGAGCTGGGTTGGGAAGGGACAGGTCAAGTGCCAAACCCATGGGACCAGTGGAGGAGAAGAGTGTTAACTTGCATGGTGTGATTTGTTGTTGGGTTGTGCTTTAGAGATGAGACAATGATGTTGTGGGCTAATTAAACTGCATCTGTTACATCTTGTCTGTAGTGTCTATAATGAAGGCAAATGTATGGAAAGACTAACAATTAAAGTAAGTCTGGGAAATAAGACTTCTTGAAATCTGCTTTAACTGTTGTGGTGAAAACCTTTTTCATGTGGCTGATGTGTTTTTTTTTGAATTAACGCTTACTGGGTGTATGTGTTAGTGCTTGACAATATTGTGTTAGTGCTTTGTCCATATTGAAAACAGGCTGTTCTGTTAATGAGCCCAAGGGTCATTTGAATTTGGACAGTTCTTCAATTTGTGAATGACCACAGAACCTTTTTGCAAACATTTTCTAGGAAATACCAGGTCTGGTGAGGTGCACTTCACTTGGTGAGCCAGGTCTTCTGCAGAAAAAGAAAAAAAAAAAAATCCCCAAAGACTGTTCTAAACAACTGTCAAAGCTCCAAGGACTGTGCTAATTTTGACACTTGTTACTTTTGAGAGCTTTGCTATGCATTTCAATAATTCTTCTAAAATAGATTTTTCACATAGAAGTCTTTAAATATGAATGGATTTGTGGAACTATAAATGTATAATTATAGTCAAATTTTAGACTGCATATGTCATCTGTAGGATTGTATTTGTGCTGTTTTTTACTGTTGAGATGACAGTTTTCTACATGTTTTTACAATGCTAAAAAAACTTGGGATACTGAAGGAAAGTATTTATATTGGCAATGATGATTATTGAGCTTGTTGCCTTTCAGAGATTAAAGAGAAGAGAGAAATTTTATGGTACTATATCAGGACAATTGGAATAAGATGGGGGATATTTGTCACAAATATTTTCTGTTGAGAAAAGTGCTGCATGGTGTTAATTTATTTGTTTTTCTTTTAAAGGGAAATGAAAGTATATGTAACCATCAGCTTGTGGTGGAATGGCTGCTTCTACTGCTTGAAATATTTAGTATCTTGTAAACTAATAACACATGCCAAGGAGAAAGGAAATATGTTCCTGAAATTTATCATGTGAATTTCATGCAATTATATTGGAAGTAATTAGTATGTTGAGTACAAAAGTGTGAGCATAAAATTAGATGGTGCCTGATGCTAAGTCATAATAACATGGATACTGAAGAGCTGTTAAGTTTTAAGGACAGGTATGTAAACATACTCTTGCCAAAGATAAAGGTGTAGTATATAATGATGTCCCTCCCATACATACTGGAACAGAGTAGGAGAAAACACAGTAAAACATCACATGGCCCATATGTAGTACAATGCATTCAGCAGTTTTATAATCAGAAATTACTCCATGACGATTCAACCAGCATGGAGTATCCTGTGTTCATACAGTTTATATTTAGACTATTTGTAATGGGAACTTTAGGTGATCTAAAAACACATGGTGATTAGTTTTTTAAGGACATGAGACACTGGAACCCTAAGCATTTTGCAAGTCCAGAAGGGAATGATGTTCTGGATGGCCCTGAGTGTGGCTTCTGACGAAAATCTTGTCTAGTAGAAAGCACTGAAATACTATTCTTATGTGTTTGTGGGAGATTAGAAGTGTTGTGGGTGCATCTACACATAGATGTGGATCAGAGTTTGGTTTTGGAGTGAGTCTTCTGACCGTCATGGTCATCTTCTGTTCCACATCATGGACCATTCTGAGAGTTCATGCATTGAATTTCTTCTGAGTGAACGTAACTGGAAGCGATGATCCTGGGGGACCTAACATCCATTAGTGACCACGTTAGAACTAGTTGATGGTAAAGGTGAAGTTGGCATATGTGCAGTGCAGACATCAAATCCATCAACACCAGTTGTTTTAGTCAACAGATATATTCCTGTGGTTCACACAGCTTCCTAGTCTGAAGATACCCTGGGGTGTTTGTAGTTGATTCTGAAATGATCAGCTGGTAGGCAATGTAGGCGAGCACAGCCTGTGGTAAGTTGGGAGTCATCCAGCTGACTGATAATCTTATAATTATACAGAATAATAATACGGACTATAATTTTCAGTTATAAAGTCAAGTCAGCATTAAAAGCAGCATGCACATGTTTCTGAAACCTGGATTATTACTGTCTTTTTTTAAACTCTGTTAAAGTAAGTCATGTATGTGTACATTTATATTATATTTTGGATAAGTAAACATCACGTTTTTAGAATAGGGATTGCTCTTTTTGGTGTTAATTTCCCAGTGGGCTACATTTATGTCACATCTTTGAGCCAGCAAATACTTTTATTGTCTTATTTTTTCATTCATATAGCAGATCTGCTTTATGACTTGACAAAAAAGGCACATTAGCATTTTGGAAGGGTGGAGGTTTTGAAATAGAGCCTACAGACAAATAGTTGACAAGCTATGGATTATTTAAGCTCAATAAATGTGTGCAGAATTTGGCCCAAAGTATATGCTTTAGTGTTGAGATTCCATATTTAATATCTTCAAGTTAGTGTCAGTGTATTTAATTTCTTCTACTGCTTAGTGAAGTTTATTTCATCTGGATTCTTTTACAGATTAATATAAACATCCGCTAATTAGAATAAGACCTCCTCTGAGATCAGTCTTAGAAGTGGTAAGAGTGAAGTCTGTGAAACCACAAGAAGGCAGTCATAACTCACAAGTGTGGTGGAGACAAAAGGATTCCTGTGGCTCATCTGTTTTTACAGCTTGTGTTTATCTAGTAGTTTTTCTATGCATTTGAGAAGATGCTGCTATAAACAATGTGTTCCATACTTGAGATAGAAATTTAATCCAAGCAATAAGTAGTCTGCATCTTCAAAACTACTGACCTCTTGCTTTTTCACTGGTAATGACTTTTGATGGCAACTAGAGAATGAATACTGTTATGTCTCATGGTTTAAGTGATGGTTGCTTAATGCCTTTTGTAGTTATTCTGATCTTACATTTTTTCTATTTTCATTTTGGTGCATGTAAACTTGTCCATTTAAATATTTCAGTGTAAACTATTATGAAAAAGTCTGTATAGAAATGAAGGTTGACGATGCTATTACATGAATTGTTTAGGAAATATCAATGACAGGTTTAGGTCAAGTAGACTTCTACTTGTATCCATTTGTCTACAGGAGGATCCACCATATCGTTGTGATAGGAGTAGCACATTACAGATGATGGCAGCATTAGTGTAAATACAAAAGAAAACCTGACTAAGACTTTTAAAAATTATTTGTGATACCTGTATTTTCTGATGTTAAATCCAGATGTTTAAAATTAGACTGCAGTGCTGGTACCCATGATAATTTAATTTTGGTTTATATTTACAAGCTGTATTTATGTCACCAGAATGAATTATCAGGCTGATTGGTTTTATAACTGTTTCTTGCATTCAGTCACCTCTTTAACTTAATCTATTTGAATTAACCAGTAACCAACATTTACTTTGCTATAGTTTAAACATCTGTGGTATAGAAATGGCTTCCACTGAGGAGGATGTACATTTGATTTTGGTATCAGGGATCACAGTGGCTAGTTGCAGTAACAGAACAACTTCATGTGTATGTTCTAAATGTATTCTTGCTTTTGGCTTCCTGTTCAGAATGTATGTTTAGTTTAATGCTGTATTTCTACATAAGTATTTATAAAACCCATTCATCATAAAGTTATTGAAGTGTCTGATGGTAATACATTTAAGGAACATGACTAATACCCACTAAGTACTGTTTGTTTGTTTGGTTGGTTGGTTTTGTTTGTTTTTTTTTTTTTTTTTACTTTTTCGCATGTTAGAATCCTGTGCAGTGCTTTTATTTTTTTTCCCTTTTGGTAGGTTTTATATGTTGTGTTGTTTTGTCTGGTTTGGGTAATCTTTGCTTCGTTTTGTTGTTGAAATTTTGCTCTGCTTTTCTGCTTTTGTTAACTAGAGCAAAGCCTAAGGATATTTTTTATAAATCAGAAATAAATGAATATGTTGTTATAGACCGCAAAGCACAGTCTCCTACTGTCAGGCTCAGTGAGGGCTGGCTGCTCCCAGGGGATGGGTAGCTAGGGGCTGAGGGTTACCCCATCGCAGGCTATGGCCTCTGCAAGGGGAGCATCCCCAAGGGGCCTGTGCAGGATGGGCAGAACTGAGCACTAGTAACAGGGTCAACACCAGCCGCAGGCTCAGCAAGTGATGAGCCAGGGTCAGCCAGGAGCAACTGTGGGATGAGTGGGTTCATGGTGAACTGATTGAAGAACTGGCTGAAGGGCAAAGCTCAGAGGGTTGCAGTGAGTGGGGCTGCATCTAGCTGGTGCCTGGTTAACAATGATGTTCCTCAGGACTCAATTCTAGAGCCAGTTCTGTTCAATATATTTATGAATTATCTAGATGCAGGAGTTGAATGTGCCATTAGCAAGTTTGAAGATGGGACGAAGCTGGGATGTGCTGTTGATTCTCTTGAGGGACAGGAGGCCTTGCAAAAGGGCCTGGATAGATTGGAGCAGTGGGCTATGATTAATGGGATAAAATTTAACAAGTTAACGTGCTGGATTCTGTTTCTGGGATGGTATAAAGACAGGCACAAATATGAACTGGGAGAGGAGTGGCTGGAGAGCAGCCCTGCAGAAATGGATTTGGAGGTGCTGGTAGGCAGCGGGTTAAATAGGAGTCAGGAATGTTGTCCTGGAAGCCAAGACAGAAAATTGTGCTCTGGGGTGCATCAAACATAGCATAGCCAGCTGCTCAAAAGAGGTGATTATCCCCCTGTATTCCGCATTGGTGTGGGCTTGGATACTGTGTGCAGTTCTGAGCCTCACTATATAAGAAGATTGTGAAGGTCCTTGAATGCATCCACAGAAGGGAAACAAAACTGCTGTAAAGGCTGGAAGGAATGTCCTGTGAGGGGTGGTTGAGGACTTCGGACTGAGGACTTGGCTGGAGAGGAGAGGTGGCTGAGAGGTAACCTCATTGCTCTCTACAGTCCCTGAGGAGAAGTGGAAAGGGAGGTGCTGAACTCTTCTCCCTGGGATCCAGTGATAGGACATTCGGGAATGATTCAAAGCTGCTTCAGGGCAGGTTTATACTGGACATAAGGAAGCATTTCTTAACCAAAATGGTGGTAATTGAACAGTGGAACAGTCTTCCTAGAGAGGTAAACGATGCCTCAAGCCTGTCAGTGTTTAAAAGGCATTTGAACAATGCCCTTAATAACATGCTTTAACTTTTGGCCGGAATTGGTCAGGCTGTTGGACTAGATGATCATTGTAGGTCCTTTCCCACTGAAATAGTCTAGTCTATTCTGTTGTGTTCTACTTCAGAAGGAGACAGGGCTGGAGGTGTGGCCTCCCTTGGCTTGAGGGCCATCAGTCAGTAACAGAGTGACAGACTCTGGAGCAGAGGCCCCTGTGTTCACGCCAGTGGCTGGAGTGAGTAAATGTCCAGGTGCCCGAGGGCTTGTGTGCTGTGGCCAGAAGGACTGGAGTGAATGAAAGCAAGTGCCAGCCCCTGGCATGAGACTGTGGGTCACAGGGTTCTGTGCATCTGTGGTGGCAGTGGCTGGACTGAGTGTGGGTGAGTGTGTGAGCACTAGTGAAGAGCCAGCCAGGCCAGCTCATGGGTAGGTGAGGTGGCCTGGGAGCTGAGTATGAGTGTGTGCCTCCAGGGGTGAGAGGACAGTAGGTTGTCTACTTCCTAGTAGTAATTAGGGTTGTCATATGGTTTAACATAGCTTAGAGGTGGTGAAAGTGGAGGTAACCAAGGTTTTATCATTTCTATTGTGAAATATCCCAATCAAATGTTTACAATAGAAACTGCTGCTATACATGCGTTTCTAAGTATCAGAAATGGTCTTGCTCAGTAACACTCAATTTATGAATTGTTGCTGCTTGCTTTATTCAATTTCACTCCTTCTTAGAACCATTACAAGGCAACAGAAATCCCTCAGCAAGGAATTAATTATTTCCTTAAGACATAATCTACAATGAAATAAAAAACTTTATATAAGGAACAAAATATACACATTTAAGCTGTTTTCTATATCCTTCCTGTCTTCACTGAATGGAAGCCAAGGAACCAGAATATTTCTGGGATTCTGTTGTATTTTATGGGTAGTTTAATGTCATACTGATCCTCTTCTATCTATGGCTTCTTCAGTGGATGGTCTTCGAACTTGTCGTACATTGCACAAGCACAAAGAAGTGAAGATGCTAAAAATAGATTTGTATAAATTGTCCTTGAAGGAGCAGTCTTGTTCCCGGAGGTGGGCCTCATCATTGGGCTTTAAGACCTTGCTTGTTCACAGAATCACAGAATCCCAAGGGTTGGAAGGGACCTCAAAAGATCATCTAGTCCAACCCCCCTGCAAGAGCAGGGTAACCTAGAGTACATCACACAGGAGCTTGTCCAGCCGGGCCTTGAGTATCTCCAACGCTCACAGTCTATAATTTCGTGTATCTCCTGCTAATTTCTACAGAGTGGTTTGGTTTTGCTGGCTAGGTTTCAGTCTTCACTCTAGCCTGTTGCTAAGAGTAATTTCAAAGTGCATAAGGGTTTACATTTGCTCTAGCTTGGTGAAAGATTTCTGGGGCAAGTGTTCAAGTTGTTGTACAAAAGGATATCCTATCTTAATTTTTCTGTCATATTTTCAAAGAAAACTGTGTTCTGGTTATTTATATGCAAAAGGGTAACTAAACAGAGCCCAGGAGAAGTCAGACTGTGGTTCCTTTGTCCATACATCTATTGTAAGTTCATGTTCAATTTCAAGAGAAAGGCTTTGAGAAATAAAATTTCTTTAGTGTTTTCTGTCTATTTGATATCTTTGCCTGCTAAGTGTATAGGCTTTTCTGAAATTCATTCCTATGTGCATACTTAAGTATTTGGGAACTTGAAAGCCTCGCTTGAGCGTGTTGATTCCATTCTGCACCTTAATTCTGCCCTTTAGAGTTGGGCCTGGGGACACGCATTTCTGCCATAGATAAGTCCCTATATCAGTTTGTGTCTTAACTCACATGGAGTGAGGAAATGTATGTCAGGCACAGTACAAACTGCATTTTACTATTACATATAATTTCAGGCTCTTGAGATTTTTGAAAGGTTAAGGAAAGCGTTGGTAACTTGTCTCTTTAAATTCATCATTGCAGCAGCTATTGATTTGTCTACTCCAATGACCTCTTTCATGTTGATGGGCACTGTTGTTTGAGGGGCTTATTTCTAGTCTTTTTTTGTCATTTTTAAAGAATCAGTGGAGTCGTTGGGAGAGGCCACTTCTGAGAGATGGCAGATTCACTCAAATGTGAATTGAAGATTGGGCAGGGGAGAAAGACTTCTATGACTGATAATTTACTTGCTTGTGAAGGGGTTGTTTGTTCCCCCCCCTCCCCCCCCCCCCGGGCACATTGTAGATAGATGAAGGTTGATTCTTCATTGCCTCTCTGGATGCATTTTTTTTTTTTTTTCCTACAAGAGATGCTGCAAACTTTTCTTTAAGGCATAAGAGGGCACAGAACACAGATGTTTCTATCTTAATTGTTTAGGCCCAAGGACATTTGTCATTTACCAGAGGAAAGCAAGTGTGTGCATACACTTGCTGAAATGAAGTCTAGTAAGACTAGGCTTTTCTGAACTTTTGCCTTATACATGCCAAACAGGCCTGGTTTTTGAAGGTCTCATTCTGTTTATCTGTGGTTTGCTTCCTGGCAGACTGAAAGTATCTCGGCCTCAGGTGGTGGCCTGAGTTCTTGTTGTCTTCATCTACTATGTGATGTTGGAGAATCTTTCAGTGTCACCTACGCACAGAAACAGTGGCATGTAACTCTTTGTTGTGGCCATTTCTGCTCAGCAGAGTCAAGGCATCACTGAAGACCATGTCAAAACTCTCATTGGTATAAGTCAGGTCAGGACTGGATTTGAAGAAAAACAGATGTGAGGGAACTGAGGATGTTGCATGAGAGCATGTAAAATGCTACAAATAAAATACAGATTTCTGATAATCTGAAATTAGAGTTTCAGCCAGGTAAACTAGATTAAAAGCAAAAAAAAACCCAAACCCACAGCTGAACACTTTCGTAACTTAAATTAGCCATTTCCTAAGATGCAGAGTGGAGGAGAGCATTCATTTAGCTTTCCTTCTTTGTTGTTCAAAGGAAGCCTGTAGAATTTGCTCTTTCACCTTGTACAATGAAGGATCACTTACATCATTAGTTTGTATAAAGTTAGTTCCTAAGCAATACTTTTAAATGTTTTTTTAAACTTACTTTTTAATTCAAGTGGCAGTAGTTTTCAGTAGAAAAATGAAAACAGTTGTAGACATTGAAATTATGAGGTAGGAGAGCCACACATGTGGATATTTATGGCGTTATTGTCTCAAGTAACAGATGTAATTCAAAAGCAGGAGTGCTTTTTCTAGTTCAGTGGAAAGCAGCGCCATAACTGAAACAAAGTGGCGAGCTGCTACTAATCTATTATTGCAATCAGCTACCTCTGTCACATTTTATATGAAGAAGAAAGGGGGGATGAAAGCACATAAAATACTGTTTTAATGTTACTGCTGACTAGACCTGTAAATGGAAATAGTAAATCGTTATACAGCATTGAGTGTAATACTAAAGTATTCCCACTAGCATATGTTATTTACGGCTGTTCTAAACTTGTATTTCTTCTATTTATATATTTCTGTTTTTGAAGAGGTTGGACCTGACATGGTGCTCATGGTTAGCTCTTCTTATGTTAGTGAATCTCAGTTTTAGCTAGATTCTACAGTAACAGTGGGTATAATGGTTTTATAAAATCAAATAATGATTACATTGTAGTCTGCTGGGAGGGTAAGACAAAATAAATTTTCATAAAATATTGAAATTAAATTGCATGAACTATTTTTTTTAAATTGCTTCTAAATAAGCCTTGAAGTGGAAGGGATTTGATGTATCTTTACATTTATCATCCCCAGAGCTCCTTAGGTAATACAGTAATAGAAATGTTTAGCATTAAAGCTCATATGAAAAAAAATGGCATATATAAAAGTTTCTGAAGTTCAGATTGAAAGTTTAGGTGAAAGTCTAAGAATTATTTGCATTAGTTTTGGACTTAAGGTACAAGAGTAGCATTCAAGTTCAGTGCTTTTGTTTGAGTTCTTGAGTTTCCCCAAAGCGTCTCATCCAAATTTGTGTTACTGACTTCTCTTTGCATTGTATCAAATTCAGAAGATGTGTATTGCTCAGAATGAAGAAGGTAGTGAGGTATCTTGTGTTGCTGAAACACACAAGTTTGTAGACCAATTACTTTAAAATTAATTCAGTGTACCAAACTGAAACTTGGGAGGTTATCTCTGAACATGAAAAAACACTTTTTTAACTGTGAGGGTGGCTGAGCACTGATACAGTTTTTCCCTGAGATGTTGTGAAATTTCCGTCCTTGAAGATACTCAAAAGCTTTGTGGACATGGTCCTGGGCAACTGGTTCTAGGTGACCCTGCTTGAGCAGGGGCTTGGACCACATGGCCCCCAGAGGTCCCTTCCAACCTCAACGTTCTGTGAGTGGATGACTTGAAAAACCTTCATTGTCATAGAATCACAGAACCATTCTGCTCTCTGCTCTACCCCTTCCTCTGGAAGGGACTTCTTTCATGAGATCATGTTGCTCAAAGTCCTTGTACAACCTGACTTTTCAACACTTCAGTGGTGGGGCATCTACCATTTCTCTGGGCAACCTCTTCCAATGTCTCTCACCACTCTTACTGTAAACAGTTTCTTCCTTATGTTCAATCTTTATCTACTCTCTTTAAGCTTAAAATTATTGCTGCTTGTTCTGTCACTTCAGGCCTTGGAAAAATGTCTCTCCCTATCTTTACATACTGAAAGGTTGCAGTAAGGTCTCCTTGGAGCCTTTTCTTCTGCAGGCTGGAAAAACTCCAACTCTCAGCCTTTCTTCAGGGGAGAGGTTCTCTAGCTTTCTAACAGTTTTTGCGGCCTCCCTCTGGACTAACTCCAACAGGTCCATGATTTTTTTGTGCTGGGGACCCCAGAGCTGGTGTAGAAAACATGAGAGCAGAGTAGAAGGGGCCAATCACTTCCTTTGACCTGCTGGCCACATCTTGGGAGCTTTTGTGGAGGTATGACTACACACTGGTATGAAGATATACACAAACATGATCTCTTCAAATGTTTGCTAAGAGAGATCCAGCTTCAAAGGATAGATTTCATAATTGTGGTAGGAAGTCACTGTATTAAGGCTTATGAGCTTTGCTAAGATCAGAACATAGTACTGCTGTTTTGAGAAACTGATCTAGTTGGCTTGGTTACAGTGTGTGCTAATGTATCTGTTTCTGCTTCTGACTTGTAGTAGTTGTGTGTCCAGAGAATAATTTTTGCTTTATCTGTTGATTTTTTTTTTTTTTATACATTAAAGTTAAGGATTGTTGTGCTTTTAACCCCAGCTTGCGGCTAAGCCCCAGCTGGTGGGATGGGGAAGAGAATCAAAAGAGTAAAAGTGAGAAAACTTGTGAGTTGAGATAAACAGTTTAATAGGTAAAGCAAAACCGTGCACATAACCCAAGCAAAACAGAGAAAGTTTTCACTGCTTCCAATCAACTGGCAGGTGTTCTGCCACCTCCAGGAATGGTGTGAGGAGCAGAAAAGATGTTTACTCTGGGTAAGCACTGCTTAGTGAAAATTAAAACATCCCTGTGTTATCAACACTGTTTTCAGCACAAATCCAAAACATAGTCCCATAGTAACTACTATGAAAAAAATGAGCCCTATCCCAGTCAAAACCAGCATATGTAAATAATGGAATAATAGATACATCTCCCCTTATTAAAACAAAACAAGTAAGCAAGAAAAAAGTATAGTCCTACTAGTCCTTCAAATTCGGCATACCTCAGTTCTTCTTTGGAGATTGATTTCCAAATCTATAGTCAATGTCAAAGGAGAAGGTGTAGTGCAATCACATTAATTCCTCCCTGTGGAAATATCTTCAGTAATTCATATGAAAGGATGTCCTATTACTCCTATATAGACTCATCATTGTAGTCAAATTTTAAACAACAAATTTAGGAGAGTTTTCATCTGTTCTGTTTCCAGAGTATGAGCTTATAAATTATGGAAGAAATACTTACATATTTCCTGAGTACATGAACATACACTCTGTATTGCAGAGTTTGTATGCCATTTGTCATATTCAGACCACAGAGTCACTCAAGTCTTCCTGATGTTGTTTTGATCTTCCACTATACAGAAAGTGAATCTGTATTTTGGCTCATCTCTTAACCCCAGAAACATATGCTGCTTTTTCCAGAGCTGTGGGGTTTTTTTATCAGAAAACATTGTTTCCAAAGTATACCCTTTAGAAGCTCCTCTAGTAGAATAGCAGGTTGCTGTTTGTCCCTGTGCCAGTTTCATATTTATCATTCTGTTCTCATCATGTTCTCTTTTCCTTTAGCTTAAATTATTATTTTGCATGTGATACTGTAGTGGTTGTTTTACTGCAGTCAAGATAAATGAAAGATATAGCGTACCCATCTGGGAAATGCAATTTGTTATCAAAAATGTAAAATAAAACTGACGCAGTTGACTTCTGGTAAGCTCGTATTGCATTTAATTAAATTTTCCATTTACATCAATGCTGCTTTTTATCTTTCCTTGATAATTTAAGTATTGTGCAATATTGAAATGTGACTAATGGGCTTTCCACTCAGGAGTCACTACCAATCCATATCAATTTCTTAAATACAAGTGTTACCTTTTGTTTACTTCCTAACAATCCTAGATAGTAAGAGTTTACAAACATGGAGCAAAAGGTGACTTCAGTCAGTTTTCCACCAGCCTTGCCTGATGACATGCTTTCCTAAATTATCTGGTCACCTTACACTACCCTTAAGAAAAGGGAGGGATGATTGGTACCAGTGTCTTGACACATCATTCTTAAAGCAAAACTGGATGGTATATTCTGTTTAAGCCTGTTAGTGTGATCATGTGTAAAAGTCTTCAAAAAATATTAATATTAATGTAATCTTCTTTGTCTTTCAGAACAATGGGTCACTTGCTTGGTGCCAGAATCATAAACAGTGTTCAAAGGTATGTCCTTTTCCCCTGGCCCCCTCTCATTTAAGTTACCTAGCTGCTTTCAATCTCTTGTCTGTAAATTAAGCGCTTTTCATCTTAACCTGTTCTTAGAAGCACTTGTTTATATTTTTATTTGGAAACCTCAACCTATAATAAAATACTCAAAATTAAAACCAAACGATTTACTCTTTCAGGAGAGAGGAGTCATGTTTGAGGATACGTATGAAGCTTAGCTAAACCAGCATAATTCTGTGGTTATCAGCAAACTTTATCCTGGTTAAAATCTGGTGTATCATTTATATTCTTTCAGTATTTTTGGTCCTAAGACAGTGAAACTGTCAATCACTTAAAAATCTTCCTTCAGCAGCATAGAGCTGTATCAGCTTCTAACATGTTGTTTTGGTATTTGATTTTTAACCTGACAGATTTTCTTTAAAAATATTCTTGATACAAATCCTAGTGGCACTACTGGTACCCTGCCCTGTCTTTGCACTTTAAGCCTGGAGGTCTAGAGGGTAGGTGAGCTGACTGTCAACTAATTCTGTAATGCAAGAGTCTTTCTATGATGCCTGAATAGAAATGACAATAGTTTGGGAGTCTTGGCAGATCAAAGTGGAATGACACACTGGTGCTGGCTGTTCATAAATGTCATGGAAGATGCATCCATTGAAAATTTACATGAAAATGCTGAAGGTAGTATAGAATCATAGAATAGTTAGGGTTGGAAAGGACCTTGAGATCATCTAGTTCCAACCCCCCTGCCATGGGCAGGGATACCCCACACTAAACCATGTCACCCAAGGCTCTGTCCAACCCAGCCCTGAACACTGCCAAGGATGGAGCATTCACAGCCTCCCTGGGCAACCCATTCCAGTGCCTCGCCACCCTCACAGTAAAGAATTTCTTCCTTATATCCAGTCTAAACTTCCCCTGTTTAAGTTTTAACCTGTTACCCCTTGTTCTGTCACTACAGTCCCTGATGAAGAGTCCCTCCCCAGCATCCTTGTAGGCCCCCTTCAGATACTGGAAGGCTGCTATGAGGTCTCCACGCAGCCTTCTCTTCTCCAGGCTGAACAGCCCCAACTTTCTCAGCCTGTCTCCATACGGGAGGTGTTCCAGTCCACTGATCATCCTTGTGGCCCTCCTCTGGACTTGTTCCAACAGTTCCATGTCCTTTTTATGTTGAGGACAACAGAACTGTACACAATACTCCAAGTGAGGTCTCACGAGAGCAGAGTAGAGGGGCAGGATCACCTCCTTCGACCTGCTGGTCATGCTCCTTTTGATGCAGCCCAGTTGGCTTTCTGGGCTGCGAGCGCACACTGGCAACTCATGTTCATTTTTTCATCGACCAACACCCCCAAGTCCTTCTCTGCAGGGCTGCTCTGAATCTCTTCTCTGCCCAACCTGGAGCTGTGCCTGGGATTGCTCCGACCCAGGTGTAGGACCTTGCACTTGGCATGGTTAAACTTCATAATGTTGGCATCATAAGGTGTGTCGAGGTCCCTCTGGATGGCATCCCTTCCCTCCAGCTTATCAACCGAACCACACAGCTTGGTGTCATCGGCAAACTTGCTGAGGGCGCACTCAATCCCACTGTCCATGTCACTGACAAAGATGTTGAACAAGACCAGTCCTAACACCGATCCCTGTATTTTTGTCTAATCTCCCTGAAGATGTGTTTTTACACTAACTTAGACTTTTAAACTTCAATATTTATTCCTTATTCTATGAAGTTTTTACTGCAAATGGGATTAAATCCAAGTAGCATTGTTCTGTATTTTTTCAATAATGTAATCTATAAAAATGCGAATCTTTGATTTTAACACATAACAATTTATTCTCTACATTTAAAGAGTGAAATTACTGTTTCACTAATCTAGTTTCTATTGAAATAAATGGGATTGGGAAATGGACCAATTTGGTATTGACTGTTTATCTCAGGAAAATAAAATTAATTTGATTGCTTTTGTCAGTATTAAAACCAGGGTATTACAAGGTCAGTATAAGAAGAGACTGGAACATTTTCTATTAGCTGTACCATGCTGCTGAGGGTTGCAATGAAATCTCATGATTCTTAAAAACACCCAGACGTGCAAAGAATGTGTTTTGTCGTAACTGAACTGACTTTTAAGGAAAGCATGGGGTTCTTGTGCCACAGTGATCCTGATGTAATTTTTTTTTTTTTTTTTTTTTTACTCTGTTATGGAGATTACCGTGGTATGTCTGAATCTGAAGGTTTTCAAGTGCTTTGTGTCTGCTCAACAAAGAAGGTATCATACTAGACAAGTTGTCCAGCTTTTAAATCAGGGCAGATGTTACAGGATTGTCTTTCCAAGTCACTTCCAAGTTCATAGAATCCACATAAGGTATATATAAGGTATTGTGAATTTAAGGCTTACCTTAGGCTTCTATTAATTTCTTAAAATCAGTGTAAGATTCTATAAAATAATATTATAATACAAAATGCAACAACAGTTTAAATTTTAAATTACTGGACATGTACTTTACAGTTGTTACCTTATGTTTTCATTCCTTCTTAGGAAGGTAATACATTTTCTTTAAAAAGACCAACTTTGTCATAATTAGAAAAAGAAAGAAAAGCTTGATCAAATTGTTAGCAGAGCTGAACATTAGAGAATGTTCTTGTTTCAGGCAAGCTTTGTTTTTCTGTATTTTCAATGCAAAGTCAAACAATTGCATTACCTAACTGAAACTTTCAAAGCAATGTAGGAGATTTGAGTTAACCTTTTAAAAATGCAAATCCTTTCACTGCTTCTCAGCACCTCAGCGGAGAAGGTTTTTATGTGTGTGATTCTGCTAAATATTTCTAATAACATTTTTTCTAAAGGGTTCTCTCAGAATCTGCTTTTGTGGTTGTGGTGTTTAGTGACACAGCTTTTTGAGGTGATTTGAGGTAAAGCGCAGATGACAGTAAACATCCAGCTACTTCGTTAGTGGGGGGGACTTTAGAGCATAGAAGCACCTTTTGTTTGCACAAATACTTGCATCTGATACACAGGGGAGAAAATTTATTTGAATGTTACATCAATGTATCAGACAGGAGCTGATACAGCAATAAAAATGATGTAGTTAATTCAATAACTTTTCTATTTACTCTTTCATAGAACAATTTATAAGATGGAAAAGGTACAATGTAGTTCATCTTCTTACTTCTAAAAAATTCTAATTTTAGAAGCATTTTTTTCATTCCAAGAACAGACAGTAGCCTGTAAAAGTAGAAATCCTGGATTGGAGATGGAGTTATGGAGAAGAAAAAAGTCATCATGAAGCATCTGATACAGGGCTTTTGCATGTGTTCTCCTCATTGCAAGTTTGATGTCTGTTTTGGCTTCACTTTACCTAGATCTAAATTGCTCAAAAGCTGTTCTGAAGTATCTCTCCATTATTCTCTGAGAGTAAGGTCAGTCTGGCATAAAATTCTGTGGAAATTTTGTGATCACAATTTTGTACATAGAAGAACCAGGGAAAATATCTTCATATTAGCATACAAAGAAAATTACTGTTTTCCTCATGGAAGCCTGTGGTCTTTAAGAATACTTCTGTAGTTAAAGATAGCTGTTGATAAGGTATTGTTCAAGTTCGGTCAGTGAAGTACAATTAATTCCATCTGTTATACCATTGCCCTTTAATACAAGCTAAGACAACAAATATTAGTTTGAAGATTAATACCTTTGAGAACTTCTACGTTTTCAAAGAGGTACAAATCTAATGAACTAAAAAGGTTTTAGCTCTCACAGGAACAGTTGTAGATTGTCACCTACATCCCAAACAGCTATTTATTTTTGTTATTTTAATGGAGCAAGGCACAAAAGCAAGACTGTGAGCAGCAAAATATGCCCCATTATTTTATATGTAATTTAATAAGATCTCTCCAGAGGTCTGCTTTACAAGATAAAACACAAAAGCTCATGAACGCTAGCCCTGTTTTGACACAGTGGGTAATTTCAATATCTTAAACATACTCTTATATTTAGAACAACTATTGGATCATTAAATATATTGCCCGTTTTGGTTTGGTACTTGTAGAGAGCAATAGGGCCTCTCCTGAGCCTGCTTCTCTTGAGACTAAACAACCCCACTTCTCTCAGCTGCTCCTCAGAGACCAGAACAGAATATTGCAGAGGGAAGGGACCTACAATGATCATCTACTCCAACAGCCTGACCAAAAGTTAAAGCATGTTATTAAAGGCAGTGTCCAAATGCCTTTGAAACATTGACAGGCTTGAGGCATTGATTAGCTCTCTAGGAAGCTTGTTCTACTGTTCGTATGCTACCATCTTGGTAAAGAAATGCTTCCTTGTGTCCAGTATAAACCTGCCCTGAAGCAGCTTTGAGTCATTCTCATGTGTCCTATCACTGGATCTGAGGGAGAAGAGCTCAGCATCTTCCTCTCCACTTCCCTTCCTCAGGAAGCTACAGAGAGCAAAGAGGTTTGCCCTCTTGGCTTCCAGGGCGCACTCTGCTGACACACTGCTGGCACGCTCCTATTGACCTTGCTGTCCACCAGCAGTGCCAGACTCATTCCTGCAGGGCTGCTTTCCAGCCACTCCTCTCCCAGTTTATACTTGTATCCAGCATTACTTTGTCCCAGACGCAGAATTCAGTATGTTAACTTGTTAAATTTTATCCCATTAATCATAGCCCAGTGCTCCAATCTATCCAGACCCCTCTGCAAGGCCTCTTGTCCCTCAAGAGAATCAGCAGCACATTCCATCTTAGTATCATCATCAAACTTGCTAATGGTGCGTTCAACTCCTGCATTCAGATCATTGAACAGAGCTGGCCCTAGAATTGAGTCCTGAGGAACACTATTGGTTACTGGCCCCATTCCTAGAACTGTCTGAGCTCTGCCCTTCAGCCAGTTCTTCACCAAGTGCACCATGAACCCACTCATCCCGCAGTTGTACAACTTGTCCAGAAGGAAGCTGTGAGGGATGGTATCAAAAGCCTTATTAAAATCTGGAAAACTACATCTACCACCTTCCCTTCATTCACTGGGCAGGTGACCTTACCACAGAAGGATATCAAATAAGATAAACATGACTTTCCCTTTGTGAACCAATGTTGACTGTGCAATGATGATTGCATTATTCTTTAAATGCCTTTTGATAGTACCCGATTAAATCTTCTCCATGATTTCACCAAGAACAGAGGTTAGACTGACAGGTCTGTAATTCCCTTGGTCTTCCCTCGCATCCTTTTTGCAAACTGGAATAACACTGGTTAGCTTCCAGTCAGTGGGGACCTCCCCAGGCTCCCAAGACCTTTGGTAGGTAGTTGAGAGTGGTCTTGCAGTAGCATCCACTAGCTTCTTCAGTACTCTGGGATGAAACCTATTAGGCCCCATGGATTTGTGAACATTCAGCTGGTACAGCTGGTCCCTTACAATTTCAGTGTCCACAAACAGAAATTGTTCCCACAGTTATGAGCCCTCCAACTCAGGAGACGAGGCAGCCCAAGGTCTAGCAGTACTATTAAAGACTGAGGCAAAGTCTGTGTTGAATGCCTCTGCTTTTTCTTCATTGCTATTAGTCAAATGACCATCTTCAACAAGTATTGTTTCAATGTTTACTTTAGACCTCCTCTTGCTATTAACATGCTTTAAGAAGTCCTTCTTGTTATTCTGCCCAGCACTGGCCAGTTTCAACTCTGAACTTGGCCTTTTGTGTCCTTTCCCTGCATCTACAAACCACAGCTCTGTAATCTCCCTGCGAAGCCTGACCTTGCTTCCAGAGATCATACAATTTATTTTTCCACTTGAGCTCCACAAGGAGTTTCCTGTTCAGCCAAGTTGGTCTTGTGCCCTACTTGTTTGATTTACAAGACAGTGGAGTTGCCTGCTCTTGTGCTTCTAAAGGGTAGTTCTTAAAAAGTGACCAACACTCCTGGACTCCTAAGGCCTCAAATGCAGATTCCCAGGGTCCTCTGCTATGTAGCACCCTGAATAGCTTGAAGTTTGCTCTCCTGAAGCCCAGAGCAGCAACTCTGCTGTCCTTTTTTTTCTAATACACTGAAAATTTTAAACTCAACCATTTCATAACCACTGTAGCCAGGACAGCCACCTACCATCACATCTTCCACAAGTCCTTCTTTATTCACAAGCAGCAAGTCTAGGAGGGCATCTTTCCTTGTTGGACTCACTGCGTACTTATGACAAGAAGTTATCTCCTACAAACTTCAAGAATTCCCAAGACCTGCTCATCACAGGAGTATGATATTCCCAGTTGTTGTCTGGGAAGTTGAAATCTCTCATAAGGACAAGGGCTATTGATGCAGAAATTTCTCCTAATTGCCTATAGAATAACTCACCAGTACTAACATTCTGGCTAGTTGGTAGCAGACACCCATTACACCATCTCCTTTGTTTTACATCTCCCTAATCCTCACACAGAGGCTCTCAACCACGTTGTCACTAACTGAGGGTTGTACAGTCAAACCTTTCCTGCCTATCTCTTCTGAACTACTGTTCTCCACCCCAGTACTACAGTCATTGTTAATCATTCCACCAACTCTCGCTAATACCAATTATATTATAGTTTCAGGAGCTAACCAGCTCTTTCAGTACATCCTGTTTGTTTCTGATACTCTATGCGTTCGTGTACAGGCATTTCAGATATTCTCTTGCGCTCTCCATGCTCCCAGGAGCAGCAAAAATGTTCCCTCTGGCATTGCCACCCTCATTAGGATTGATGCTACATGGTATAGAACTTGCTGTATCTCTCAAGTTCCTGTTTAGACTTGGTCTAGACAAGGAAAGTTAAAATTTATCTTTTCTTTACCAGTAGATTACCGGCAGTCTGTCAGACTTGCTGAGTAAGGCAAAGGTGGGCTCATAAACCACATCATGAGAAAGTAGAGACACTGGGGAAAAACCAGACTCTGCTGGGCTGGGTTATGCTCAGTATTTCTTGACACACACATTCATTGGATGAGTATCTGGGTCTCAGTAATCTCTACTCATTTCGTCATACACATCATACACATGGGCCAAAAGCTTGTTTGTGGAGAAAATCAGACAAGTAGACACTTGCTACTTTTCTTCCACATACGTGACTACATAAAACCCCAGCTCCTGTTGCCAACAGCTGGACTTCTTTAGATTAGAAGCTCTGCAGATTGTATTGTCTGGTTGGGGGAAGAGCCAGTATATTAATGCAAGTTGGATTTAAGTCTTGCAGCATAGCAAAATGTTTGGCTTTCATGTTGCAGTTAAAAATATTTTCATGCCTATCCTCTGTAGGCTGTCTTTAAAAACAAAAGATAAATAATATTTTGACATGGGTTACATGTGTAGGTATGCAAATGAAATCACCTTATTCCTCCTTTTCCTCTCTGATTCATCATATTTTCTATGATATCTCATACTCTTGAGTTACAGAAGTAATTATTTTAAAGTGCTATGAGGTACTTATATACATGATGAAGTAGTGTCTGTAATATATTGGTCTCATCTAACATATAATAATCTGTTATTTCAGTTTAAAGAATTCAACTTGTTTCCAGCACAGGTAGTCAATCAGTTTTGATACACATTTGTAACTCAACATGTTTTATTTGTAGTAATGGTTAAGTTCCCTCTAAATGGAAACATGCAGAAAAAAACCCTTTGTCTTTTTAATTTTTTGATGTAGTGACGGCTACCAAGGAGGGAAGAGTAGGCTAGATCACTGTTTAAAATACCACTGGTTGAAATTTGTAGTGTCTAAAACAGAATGTCTAATGCTGCTATTGAGTAATAATAATGACACTTTTTTTTTTTTTTTTAGAGAATTGTTTATAATTTGTTAAAGCGATAGGTCTCTCTTCCTTTTCTAAGAGATTTTATAAATAAAAGTTACATAATGAAATCTGTAGGGATTTGGGTTCTTTCTGCAAACGTGATTCTCATTGACATTAGTGAGAAATTCTGAGTAGAGAGATGTGTGTTCAGTGTTGAGAGAAGAATTTTGCCCAGATAGGGTTGTCAGATTGTGTTTTCCAGGACTGATCTTATACATCTTTAGTAGCAATTCCCAATGTTCACAAGGGTATAAAATTGTATTCTTGTTTTTGTCCTATGTACAGATGTTGTTATCTGGCAGTTTCATTATATTGCTTCTTAAAATGAAATACAATTTACTTAGGTTCAGGAGAAAAATAGAAAACATCCACCCATTTTTATAACTGTTTATTTTTTTCTAATGCATGTTAACCTACTAACTATATACATAGACTGACTGCACATGGAGGGTATGTTTCAAATGTCTGTTGTTTACACTGACCAGTAACTTTTCCTTTATGCAATCAACATAGAATTGTAAAATAGTTTGGGTTGAAAGTGATGCTTAAAGGTCATCCACTTCAACCCCCCTATCCCCGTTATGAGGAGGGACATCTTCAACTAGATGAGGTTGCTCAGAGCCCTGTCCAATGTAACCTTGTAAGTTTCCAGGGATTGGGCACCATACTTACTGTAAAAAATTTCTTGCTTGTATCTAGTCTAAATCTGCCCTCTTTTAGTTTAAAAACATTACCCCACGTCCTGTCACAACTGGCCCTTCTAAAATGTTTGTCCCTATCTTTCTTGTAACCCCTTCTCTCCCCTTTAGGTCTTGGAAGGCTTCAGTGAGGCTTTCCTGGCGTCTCTTCTTCTGCAGGATGAATAACCCCAATTCTCTCATCCTTTCTTCAGAGGAGAGCTGTTCCATCCCTCTGGTCTTTTTGATGGCCTTCCTCTGGACCCACTTTGACAGGTACATATCTTTCCTGTACTGAGGACTCCAGAGCTGAATGCAGTATTCCAGGTGGGGTCTCACAAGAGCAGAGCAAAGGGGCAGAATCACCTCTCTCAACCTGTTGGCATCACTTCTTTTGATGCAGCCCAAAAGAACGGTTTGGCTTTCTGGGATGTGAGTGTCCACTGACCGCTCATGTCCAGCTTTTCATCTGCCAGTGTCCCCAAGTCCTTTTCTGCAGGGTTGCTCTCAATCCCTTCATCCCCCAGCCTGTACTGATACTGGGGGTTGTCCCATCCCAGGTGCAGGACCTTGCACTTGGCCTTGTTGAACCTTGTGAGATTCACATGGGCTCACTTCCAGGTCCCTCTTGATAGCATCCCATCCCTCAGCCATGTGAGCTGTGCCACTCGGCTTGGTATCATCTGCAGAGTGTCTTCCTCAGGGTTGCACTCGATACCACTGTCAATGTCATTGATGAAGGTATTAAACAGTACTGGTCCCAGTACGGACCCTGAGGGACACCATTTGTCACTGATCTCCATCTGGATATTGAGCCATTGACCACTACCCTCTGGATTTGAACACCTAGCCAATTCCTCATCAACTGAATAGTCCACCCATCAAATCTGTACTTTTCCAGGATGTTGTTGGAGACTTTCAAAAGTCTTACAGAAGTCCAGGTAAACGACATCTGTAGCTCTTACCACATTCACTGATGTGTTAACTCCATGATAAAAGGCTGGGTTGGTCAGGCAGGACTTGCCTTTGGGGAAGTTGTGTTGACTGTCTTGAATCACCTCCCTGCCATCCATGTGTCTTAAGAGGATCTGTTCCAGGTTCTTCTAGGCATAGATGTGAGGCTGACAAGTCAGTAATTGCCAGGATCCTGCTTTCTACTTTTCCCTTTTTCTGATCAGGAGGGACTTCACCTGACTGCCATGACTTCTGAAATATGATAGAGAGTGGCTTGGCAACTACATCAGCCAGTTCCTTTAGGACTCTGGGATGCATCTTCTCAGGTCGTACAGGCTTATGTATGTTCAGGTTCCCCACATGGTCATGAACCTGATCTTCTCTTACAGTGGGAAAGACTTTGTTCTTCAAGTCCCTGCCTTGCAGTCCATCGATTCAAGAGGTGTAGGAAGAGAGGCTGCTAGTGAAGACTGAGGTAAAATAAGTTGTTGAGTACCTCAATGTTCTCCTCATCCATTGTTACCGGTTTTCCAGTCCTGTTCATCGGGGAGATATGCTTTCTTTGACCTTCCTTTTCTGGCTGACATAGCTATAGAAACCCTTCTTACTAGTCTTTGCATACCTTGCCATCAGTCTTTTATAAACACGGGTAAGATCCCCCTGAGCTGCCTGCTCTTGAGGCTGAAAAGTCTCACCTCTGTGACATTCTCTGTATACAGCAGGTGCTCCAGTCCCTTAATAGTATTCATGGCCCTATGTTTTCTTGTTTTCTACTTATGCTTTCTAACCCCAAATGATTCCTGCCTGCTATCATTCACAAAACTCCTGTCCTGCCCTTTCAATCCCACTGCCTTCTGTCATCATATTAACAGTAAGTCTTGCTAAACTGTAAGTAAATGCATAGCATTTTGTATTCCCGCTTCATTTTGCCAATTTACTTTTACGTTGTGAGCTCAGTAGTATTGAGACCATTCTTCTCAAGTACTTGGAAGTACTGAGCACATAACAGGTGGTTTCGTATAAAAACAACAGTAAGAGCTGAATGCTAGTGAGAGTAACATGAAATGACAAAGTACCTTACATTCATGCTGGTTTAGTGAAAAATGTATTTTACCCCTAAGGGGAAGAGAGGGCAAAATTACTTAAGAAAGACATTTCGAGAGAGTTTGTGAAGTAGAGGTATATATATATATAATTTTTTTTTTTTACATATTCTTACACAAGTTTTTCTTTTTGTAAGCAACTGAAAGTCAATACACCAGCAGGCATAATTTAGAGCTGCATGTGCAGTGGCATTTACAAGGACTGGAGATAAATGGGGATCATCATAGTGCACTGTGATGCATAATGCACTGTGATGAATTGCAATACAGCTTTCTTGTTCCCAGCAGCCAAGGCAGTGGTCCCTGATTGATTGATTCTGCAGGAAGGCTGAAAGGCTTTTTTTGAGTTTTCAAAACTGAGAGGAAAATGTGGAAATAAAGATAAATAACTTTACAAATGCTGCAGCCAAATAAACCATTTAAAAAAGACGACTCTGATTTCTTTGTAGAGTAATACACGCTCCTGAATTCAGTCTGTGAGCAATTGTTTCAGGCTTCCAGCTGAGCTCTTCCCAAAGATAATGCAGGTGGAAAGATGAGTTAATGGTTTAAACAATTGGAGATTTGATGCACTCTTCCATCTGTCAAAGCCCACTGAAATGAAAGCTCACAGTTTTAATTTGTGCCTCCAGCGTCTAACTCAGTCTGAAATGGTGTCAGCGATTTGCCCTGCCCACAGTACTGTCATTCTTATGGTAAGCGTTCTGTGCACACATGCTGGGAGACTTTTATCAAACATATTAGTGTGCATTTGAAAGATCATTAGCCTGAAGTAACTGGAACATTCCAGGTTTCTTAGCCTGGAAACTCACATCTCTGCTGGAAAGTGTGTTGAGCCACTGTTATTTACACAAGAAAGCTACAGCAGGATAGGGGTAGCTTTGTGAAATTTAAGAGAAATAGTGGTTCTTGATATTGTCAATTTATTGTGATTTAAGTACCACCCATAAGAGGGTGAGATAATGGATGGGGTTTTTTTTAGTTTGTTTTTAGAATGAATATAAATTTATTTCTTGATCTGCTAGGCAGAGTGTTTTTCTTTCATCTAGTAAAAGATGAGGTAAAGGTATTTAGTAGAATCAGAGTTGTCAGGTTGGTCAGATAATGGGTATGCTAAATAGAAAAATAATCCTGGGCATATAAGAAATAAGAAAGCAGATGTAATACTAATTGCTTATATTGTTATGGATTTTTTTTTATTTTTTTTTTTTTTTTAATATTCACTTCTAAGGAGGTAGAAGGGGCTGAGAAAACCATAGTGGTTAGATGACTAGAGCTAAACTAGCTAAGAAATAGGTTAACTGAGGATTCTGGATATTTGTGTTTGGGGAAATAGAAGAAAGAGCTTTGTGATTCAGTGTTTACATATATACAAAAGCATTAGTTTATAAATGTGTTGTGATGACAGGAATCCCTTTATTCTTTCAGGGCCTTGAGACCTGACAACTAAATAGAGTTGAAATCCAAACAATGTTTACAGTACTTTGTAATTCTCTGATGTATTGCTCTATATTTGAAAATACCAAGTTTTATTTTTCAGGTATCAAAAAAACCCAGTTGTATTAGAACATGGGACACTGTAATAAGTGGAAACGAAGAAAGTTCATATTCTTCACAGTTGCCATGTTGGACCATATCAGTCATCCAGTCTAATACTGTGTTACCAGCTAGATTATCCATCACTAAGTAAACCAGCAGGTCTGGAATACCCTGCTGCTAGAATAAACTTACTTAAGCCCTATTACTTATTTTTGTGTGGTATTGTGAAACATAGAGGGTATGTCCTTTTCAAGACATCAGTTTTTGTTTCTCAGCCCTGTTTATTGTTTTGTTCAACTTAAATGTTTTTGACTTGAAGAACAGACCTTGGGGATTGATGGAAGGTGTTTTGCTTGGCCTTCACTCTGAATGGTTCTGCTGATAACTTTCTATCTCTAGGATGAATGGTTAAAATGAAATTACTTTCATTTTTCTTCTGGTAAAAGATTATCACCACTGGTAGAGCCCTAACGAGGGGTAAGGAGGAAAAGACAATTTTGTTGCCTGTCCCTGTACACCATGTTTTTGTTGATGCGGAATTCTGCTGAGTTTTTCATTGTTCTTCATTGTGGGTTTATAGAAAAGGTTGGCTCTTCTGGAGCTTTTCTGGCCAGTTTTATCTAGTCCACTTGTTTATTGAGGTAAGCAAGTCTGATCACTATGCTGTTTGAAATTTGAATACTGAGCAAACTGAGCCAATGCTGAGCATAACCAGCTAAAGATTAAGTAGCTGTCTTTCACAAAGAACACAAAATCATCATTAATGACTGAATTGTGCCAACAGTGGCTTTGAGGATAATAGCATAGCAGCCTCAACTCCAATCTCAGAAATGCAAATGCTGGCTTTAGACCTTAAGTCTGCATACTCTACACTATATACAGACATACACCAGAGCTAAAGGGAGAAATGTGTGCATGGGTGCGCACACACATATACATACCCGACAGATATTTATTGGAGCTGGCATGCTGAAGCACTAAATGATTCTTTAACTTAGCTTTGTCTGCTTCAGTGAACACTGTTCAGAATCCAGGGATATTCAGACTGCAGAATCCTTTATTTAGAGGTATTTGAGCACAAAAATAATCCCTTCCTAGAAACTTTTGAAATAGCAACGGAGCTATGCAGCCTAATCAACTGTAAATTTTTGTCATCTAGAAAGCGGTTGATTAAGTAACATCTAGCAGAAGGCAAATCATTACTGGAGCAACACTGGTCAGAGACTAAAGACACACAGTACTACTAAGACTAATGAAAATTAGCAGTAAATCTGCTTGAAAACAAGCAACAGATTTATCCGTCTAAATTTAGAGTTTTCCCAGGTCTCTCACCATTCAGTTTGCTCAAACCTTGTACATAATTTTTTTCTCATTTTTCAATAACTTTGCACTATATACAGAAGGAAATAAGTAACGTGGAAGTGTATTTGAGATTTTGATTTCACAAATACAATCTTAGTTCCCTAAGCTGCATGAATTACTATTCAGAAATTTTAATAGCTCACGTAAATCAGAGAATCTGTACAAAACTTATAATTGCAGTTGAGATCTGAATCTTAATTTTATCTTATTAAATTACATTTCATTAACCTAATTAATTATTCGTGCAAACCAGGCTGTGATAGTCTGTTTAAATGTATGGCCCTTTTCTCTTGTGGGAGACAACTGCAGAGTTAGATCAAATATAGCTCTAGTTAAGTGACGAAGACAAAATGTACTTGCATTGACCTTTAATGTAGTAATGAAATATATTCAAGCCACTGTAAAGGGACAGAGCCTGAAAACCATGCATGCCTATATCTTAGCCTTGACTTTAAAAGGAGTTTTGCTTGACTAGACCCAGGGCATTATTCAAAACCCACTGAAGTAAGGAATACTGACTTTAAACAAGCTTTATATCTATCCATAAGGCAAGATTGTGCTTTTTCAAGTGACCTACCTTGGAGTTTCTGCATTACCATAATATTGAAGGAGATACAAAAATGTGCTTAGGTAGATGAGGTTACTGTGCTGAGAGGAAGGCAACTGCCTTTGAGGCACACGGATAAGGGTGTAAACACCCTTTTCTTCACACATTCATTGAGCTGTAAGGAAAGCACTGAGCTGGAAGTGGGAGCTATGGCTCTTTTCTCCAAGTGCCTGCAAAGAACTGGGAAGCTATCAGAGCACAGAAGCATGGTCTCTCTTAAAACAGAAATCACAGGTTTTGTTCTGTAACACTAGGTGTGGTATTTAATTGGGTATTAAAGAATTAATTGCCTTTTAGCACTGTCTGCATATTGGAATAGGCACAACAGATGAAAAAATATTTCTAAGGGAACGCAGTGTTAAGAAGCTAATTTTGTGCCTTGGATTTTAAGCAGATCTCCTCATTGAATTTCCTCAGAAGGTTCTGCTTAAAGTCAGTTTGGGGTATAGTCTCAGGTTAACAAGTCAAAAAAAGTAGCTGCTTTTGACAGTTCTTGCATAATAATCACACCTACCACAGGGATTACAAACATTCATTGAGATTTTAGTTAAATCGAATGTTTTTTGTTTTTTCAATGGCCTGAAGAGTTTTAATGCACAGGGACAGCATAGAACGATATAGATTCAATTCCCCAAACTGACGTAGTGACAGGAAAATACTCAGGCCTGGCTACTTCCTGCAGACTAATTTAAAACTTGTTTTCATCCTCATTTTATATAAGTGAACAGTTACTTCGGGTGTAAAGTGAAGGGGAAAATCATGGCCATATTTCTTGAACGTTGACATACAAATTTAATGTCAATGGGAAATGTGAAGAGGCAGTTTGGGTTGATGTTCAACCTAAGGAGTTCCCCATCCAGGAATACCAGCAGGATGCACTACTTTGAAATGAAAGTAGACAAAGGATAACTATTCAACTTTTTGATGCTGGTGCATATATGCATAAAAGGGATTCCCTTTATCAGGAAGGTGTTTTCAGCTTAGGCATTTAGGAATGAACAGATTGTCATAATTAATTCTGGAAAGGGATTTTTCTTTTAGAGTGTGAACCAGGAGACTGTGTTAGGAACAAGGATCTTTTCCCCAGAATATCTAATATTGTGCTTTGTTCAAGATGTAAAACCTGTGGACTCCAACAACTGTCAAGAGTTTGCAGCCTCTGACTTTGGATAAAGAAAACAGATGCCTGTTTTTTTTTTTTTTTTTTCTTACAGAGTTGATATTATTATATCCAAACATATATCAAATTTCAATGTCCACAATAAATCAGGGCATGAGAAGAGAAAGAAAATCGAGTTACAGCACTTGGGATTTGAACTTCACCCTCTGAAGATAGTAGAAATTTTCCAAAGTTAGAAATGCAGAATCAGTCTTTAAAGCAGTTTCATATTAGGAATGAATCAGCTCCAGTTTTATGATTATGTGAAATAAGTGGGGAAAAAAGTGTATTTTAAACTCCTTCAGAAGGAAAATAGTTTTATTTTTCTTTTACGCATGTATGAGCACCGTTAGTGGTGGTAAATAATGATGATATTGGTTAAATAGTGGTTGCTGCTTTATCATTTTATTCGATTTACGTTCACCTGAATCAGGCTTTAGCATCATGTAGATTCTGATGTGTTGCTGCTCTTAATGTCTGGAATTCTTACAGTTTGGCCTGAGAATGTGATACGGCCTGGTCTGTGCAGCTGTTGTTAGGAGAACTAACTGTGCTTGATTCTGTGTGGTAGGGGTGCTCATGGGAGGCATGGTCAGACCCAGCAGGCAGAGATCAGTCTGGCTGCAGTTAACTTTTGTTTGGATCTGGACCATATTGTTGAGTGATATCTGAGGGTATCGTAATTCACTCACTGGGTGGCAGGTATAAAGCTCCTAAAGGGCTATGAGCAAGGGAAGAAGTTGGAGTTTCTGGGTGAGATTTTTGGGAGGCTGGGAATTGTAGCTCTAAAGAAGCATGGAGACAATGAGAGCTGACGAGTTTAAATCAATGAAAACATTACCAAAGCTGTCTTTGCTACCTTGGAAGATCATCAACTCAGCAAATATTTCTTTTAAAGAACTGCTGCTGTCTCAGAGAAAACCTCTAACAACTTTCTACTGGAGATCTGCCCATATATTATTTGAGATTCTATTTTCCTACAATTCTTTATCACTGAAGGTATCACTGTGATGGAAGTATTGTGTTTTGTTAGAGCTCAGCTGTTCCTGCTGTACAATTTCCTCATCCAAAGTAATCTTTCACTTTGCATCATCATGCACAACTCCTATGATAATTGTAACCTTCATCTTCTGGTGGGGTCATGATGCAGTAAATAATCATCTTTTAATTGCTTGTTTTCTTCAGAAGAGGAATTAAATCTTTTGGTTTCATAGCTGAATATTTTAAGATTAATCTATAGTTATGTAATGCATTTGAATAACAAATTAGTGTTTAAAAATCCCAACCTATTTGGTTGCTAGCTTTGTTGCCTTGTTTTTTCCTTTTAATTTCTACATCTACCATTAAATAAACTGAACCTAGGAGAACTAAAATAATGTAGCTTTATTATGTGGAAATACATGTTTTTATTAAAGGATAATATAATATGCATAAAATCACAATGTGTGCTATGTTCAAAGTAATATTTGTCTGTAAGGGAAATCATGTGATTTTCATGTTTCTTAAGCTTAAAAAGGGTTTGAAAGTATTGCAGAAAGAAAAATTTAATTCCTTAAATGGCAAATAAGTAGGTCATGATCATCTTCAGGGAAAGGCTAACTTGTCCTCATTATTCCTGGGTCCAACATTACGCAAATTCATTTTTTAATATACTTAAAAATAGTTTTTGTAAGGAAGTGGGTGTATCTGTAGGCAGTTTTTTAAAGACATCCTTTTACTTATTTGTTGGTTTTTTTTTAATACAAACAACAACAGCAAAATAGATTTGCAAAAGCTATTAATATACATGAATGTTTTTAATCACTAATACAGGAAGAGTGACTTAATTAGAAATTCAGCTCTTCTTCCCCACTTTTACTGGTTCAGTGATAGAAAAACTGTCAGATGTAATACTGATTTAAAAGTGTTTGTGAAGTGTATGGTGCACTTAATGGCTGTTTAAACTTATACTTTTAGCAGATCATTTAAAAATGTTAAAGGCATTGGTGGTATTCTGTAAAAGAAATCGTAAGAAGAACATGGGGTTGTGAAGGGGCAGTAAACAGGCAGTTCACTGTAGTGTAGTAATGTGGGCAGACCTCATACCAATATCTTTGCTAATAAATGACAGGGATAGTTCCTGTGCTACCGGCAGGATCCTTCCAGTGTAGGCTTGTTGCATCTCTGCTATCTGCCTACAAAATTGTCCCCTTGTTAAAAATGAGCTGCGGTTTTACTTCTTTAACTTACCTTTTATCAAAAAAAAAAAAAAAAAAAAAGTTGTTCACCATGGAATTAAAAAGAGAAAGAAGACCTTTTATCATAATAATTTGAAGGGTTCCCTCTCCCCACTCCCCGCGAGTTGTAACATTTTTCTGTGTAGATCAGTACAATTCAAACAGATGCATGGCTGGCAAGTATGTTATGTGTTTGCATAGTAACTCATTTTATTGTGCTGTTAGTTCAGAGTAACATTTTAAGTGCCTTACAGTTTGGGTTTTGCTTGTTTTTCTGGGGAAAGGCTGACATACCTCAATACAATTGTACTTTTTATTGTAGTTTTATCAAATAGTGAATTTGGGGAAAAGCTCTTGAGTATGTTTGATAGTGGTGTCAGGGAAAGCTAGTGTGTTTTTTCATTATTACTAATATTTGTTGGGTCATGACAGGTTATCAAATGGTATGGATCTGTTTAACACCTTGGAAGAAGACAATAAAGAAACTTGTGACACTTGCTTAACAAGAAGCACAGTGTGTTTTGGGAAATCTGTCAGTGGGAAGGCAGGCCTGTGAAGATGTCAGGCCTATTTTGACCTTTTTGCCCCTTGTTTGTATTCTGTTTCAGCTTTGCAAATGACTCCACATTTGGTACTTGAATTGAAAGTAGACATCATATAACCTGGAAAGGATATGAATAGGTTTCAGAAATATTTTTCTGTGCAGTGGAAAAAAACCTAGTTTTTGTAATGGCTACAATTGCACTCAAAAATATGATTGCACTTTCTGTTCATGGCTCCAGAATATTTTTAAAGGAAGTAAAATTATTTTCTTGTTTAAATAAATTATATATGGTTTTTTTTTAGTTAGGTTTTTTTTTTTGATGGGGGGTTGGGGTGGGGGTGTCTGTCAAAATAGTGAATGTTACATCAACTCCAAGTACTGCTGATGCATGGTACTGTATGTCTGCAGTAATCTGAGTTCCTCTGTAATGATGTATGGCATTTACTTTGCATGCTCTGTGCTATATTTTATCCAGTATTTGGATAGCATGATACTCTGACCTTGTCTGATTGGTATCTCATTTACTGTGAATGTTGCAAGAACGATAAACAAAGCTTGGAAGAATTGTCAAGCTGACAAGTCATATTGCTCTGTATCTTTTCAAGACAGAGCCACAGAAATTTATCTGTCGTGACACCTTTGCCTCTTGTATTAAGAAAGCCTTAGCTAACTTCTCTTTAGTTCTGTGGTCTACCATCTAAAAATGCCACATCTTATAAAGAGAACAGGTGGAAAGGCTTTTAAGAAGAGGCCTCAGGGAGATGGAATAAGTTAGGAGAAAATAGCAGCTAAATTGTCTAAGGGATTCCAAGATTGACAAGAGTGCATCATAAAAGAGTGTATGAAACATTTAAATATTGCTTCTGTGTTATGATTTATAAATAATTATGAATTAGGCTGGTGTGTAAATACGTTTTGTACAGATGTGTGAGTAGGACAGTACTGCTTTTGCATGAATTCCATAGCCCTTTACAAATGTTAGTGGTTGCAGGAATTTTTTTTAAATCATCTTGGCTTAATGTGTTTTCCTCTCATCTTCCCCATGTACTCCCTCAAGAAACCTGTAAAAGAGAAATGTTCCGCTCTGTTCAAACCATATGGGGGCTTTGCATCTGACTCCTGTAGGCTGTCTAGAAAATCTGAGCCTAAATCTGTTCATAACCTTACTTTCATTTGAATATTGAGTTTGGTTTTTTTGGACTGTTTAAATTTTATGTGTGAAAGAGAAACACTGGAGTATAAAAGCACATCTTGGTAATGTGGTTGTACTTCAACCAAATTGCTTAAACTGGCTTTTTAAAGTACTTTTGCTTTTAATGGGAAGTTACTATCAACGCTACACATCTTCAGTAGGTATTTATAAACAATTGAGAACTTCAGAAGTGAAGTAAGTATATAACAAAGCGGCAATCTGAATAGAAAGTGTGATTATAGCATACTTTTACTGGAATTTGGGTGTAAGGTCTCTAATTCATTTATAACAAAGTTAATAATCTTCTAGTTGAACAGTTAAATACTGAGGACATCTCTTTTTTGAGTTGTCTTATTCTTCAGCCAATTGACAGAAGATAAGCTTCTGTACCCATCCCTCCCAGTGCTTTCAAAGTGCAGTGGAGCTTATTATAAATGAATGACTCATACATAGGGTGGAACAAATGCACCACTGGTAGCCTACAGAGATAATAACACTGACCTCCGGTCATTTTACAAGAGAACTCTCTCGTGTAGGTCGACTTCCCACTGCTTTAAACCAAACCTAAATAGACTATTCATGGGGAACTGGATTGACAGATTAGAGATTTATATGCACAAATGTAGGCATTAGCAGCATGGTCCCTGCACTTCAGGACACGAGAAGTAGTTTAAATATCTGACCACTAAAAGCAGAGCGACATTTTTCTGTAAAGAAGTAGGTCTGTAAACTTCCTTCAAACCTCCTGAAATATGTAGGGCAGTCATAGAAGTCCAACCTTGCAGTCTGTATTTAGGCAGGACTTCCAATAATATGAAATTGTTCAGAAATAAGGGTTATGGTAGTACTGCCACTTTACAGTTGACATTGGGATGGGTGAAAAGACAACAAGATTTTAGGTTCCGTGTTAACGTATGCATATAAAAATGCATGTTTTGCTTTCTCCCCTTTAGTTTATATAGGTATACAAAATAATCATTTTGTTAAACTATGAAGTTTAACATTTTTCAAATAATTGGAGAACCTTTTCTTAGAGAATCTTGAGGTACTAAATTTAAGGAGAATTTTTAGATACTAAATTTAAGCTTTAGAATATGAAAGTGAAAATGTGCACTACTTCAAATTTTAACAATACAAGGTATAATCTAAGTTTGTCAAATATCTTCATATTCCAATTATACGTGTTAATGCTTATATAATGCAATTTGACAGTAGAACTCGTCCACCCAGTGTGTACAAGAAAGAAAGTTAATTTGCGCCTTTCTGCAGAAAGAGATCTGTTCTTCTGCCTGATTTTAACAAAAAGGTTATTTTGAAAGGAATTATTTCAACACAGATGACAAATTACTGAAAAGACATTTTCATTGGACAATAGCATTCTTCCAAAGGGGAAAGAAGTGCAAGGGTGTGGGGGGAGAGAACACCCCCCCCCCCCCCAACATTCCCTAACACTAATTTAAGGAAAAACACACAAAGAGGCAATATTGTGTTTTCTTCTTTTGCTGTTCTTTTAATTTCTTTTAAGGCATGAGAAACTTAACAGGTTCTTTCCTTTTTTCTGGGCCCTGTAGTACAAAACACTGACATGCAGTTGGATCTCTCAAAAAAAATTGCTTGTACTCTAGGTTACTCTGCTCTTGCAGGGGGGTTGGACTAGATATCTTTTGAGGTCCCTTCCAACCCTCGTGATTCTGTGATTATTGCAGTTATATATTCTGCAGGTAGAATATGACAAGTGTATCAGTGATACTTGATTTATATAGAGATAAAAATAGAAAAATATATTGTATATTTATGACAGAAAATCATAGAACTTAATGGGAGATTCAGTCCAACCTGACCCCCTTAATCAGCCTTTATTTGGGATATCAGAATTTTCAACTGGATATTATAAGTTACTGTGGTATACTTTCAAGATGTTAATTATCTGAATCTGTTTTGATACTATAGTTTTCAAGTTTTACTGAAAGCACTGAAACTATTCCTTGGTTTTAAACTGTTTCTATGCTCTGAACCCGATCATTTAACCTCTGAGAAAATAATTCTTGTTGATTGGTAATACAGTATGTATCTATATATATATTTGAAAATAAATTTTTTTTACTCTTTCTAATGCAGATGAAATTATGTTAGCAATGGCATTCAATTACCTATCACTGGAGGCTTTTTTTGTGGCTTGAATCCAGAGATCTTTACTTGGTCAGACTTCCCACAGGATAAATCCGGCATAGCGGTTTCCTGGTCTTCCCTTACTTTATACCCACGCAAAATTTCACTGAAAATCAAGACTGCGATGATACAAAGTCTTCTTTTTCCAGCAGTAATTCCCTTCAGGTTGAAGATTTTGCAGCTGCGCTCAAAACTTGCAGTTATTTTTGCATTTGGAAGTTGCAGGAGACAGCTGTGAAAACACACATTCATTTTTTGTGACTGGTTAATGATGGAGGTTTTTACTCAAGCACCTTGGGTAAAGAAATGTCAGTTTTTATGTAGAATTCACATTTCAAGTCTAGTTGCCTTTTCACATATCTGGGCTTTTAAAAAAATAGCATAAAGTAGAAACTGTTGCCTGGGAGAGATATAACATTTTTAGTTGTTATTTCTGCTGCATTATCTATATGAAGTAGCATCTACCTATGCACAAATGCACAGTTCTCAAATATGCTTATTTCTCTTGGTTTTTAAATTCCACTTGCTTAAGCTTTATTTTTTAAAGTGCTATGGGCTTGTAGAGCCTATTGATTCCTCAAATATGTGGATTAAGCTTAACATTTGTTATGACTTTTGCTAGCATTTACAAAGATGTACCTTTGATTGTTAGAGAGTTGCCATGAAAAGGCAGAAAAGAAGCACAAACATTTTGCATCTTCTGCTTCCAAATGTCCTATGCATCATCTCACCTCATCTTTCAGCTTCCATCCTGTGAAACATCATTTCCCTGGAGAAACATGCCTTTCCTTGGATCCAGTAGTCCATTCAGATAAGTGGATGCATCCTTCCCTCTGTAAGGAAGAACTGGGGAAGAATTTTTGTTTGAAAACTCCAAGTTTTAGCTGGATCTACGTGCAGATTTAAAATTTTAAAACTCCATCTGATTTTGGTTTTGCTGCTCCACAAAGTGTTACTTTTACAGCAGCAGAGAACATAGGCTGTGCTACACAGAAAACTGGCTTGACGCAGATGCTGAAATGTGTTTGGGACTGCTGCCTCTCTTTGCACAACTGAAATGGTGAAGATCATCAGATGAAGTCGTTCATCTTGGTGAATACTTTAGTTCCTGTGAGCTGTTTGTCTGCTGTTTCTTTAATATTATACAATATATTAAAACTCTCATTTTGTGCTTGAAATCCAGTTTGAGAGCACCATCCTGGTTTTCATTTTTGATTTAGAGTATATATTTTTATAAAGTATGGCCAGTCAAGCTTATGTTCGAAATGGCCATGCTTTGAGAGACTTTTTTTTTTTTTTCATTTAAAAAAAGAGTGTGCAGCGAGATGCTTCAGTGGAAAGCTAGAAATTGTTAAAGGAGATTTGTGATTGTCCATCATAAAGTTCTCCGCTTTGGTCCTTATTTATAGACACTTGTACATACTTTCTGTTATGTTTTTCAGGTAAAATCCAGTTCCCAAGGAAGTCAGTGTAATTTTCTCTGAAAGTGTCATTGTGGTAAGGAACAGTACTGGAGTTCATTGAACTTGGAGTAACATCATTGCAGACAGTGTAATTCTGAAACAAAACAGTGGTGCTCTACATATGACAGTTCATACAACTTCAGGATTTGCTTTTCCTTGGTGGTGCAGAAACCTTTACAGAGGATTAGAGCCTGGGCTTCTAGAATCCACAGAGTGCTCTTTACAAGAATGTCCAGATAAAATGTCTATGCATCTACTATAAACTGTATCTTACTGAAGGATAATGTCTGCCTAAAATGCTTGGCTGATACTGAAATTCATGTCACTTTATAAAATAGATTATATCTGCTAGTGACTGATATATCTAGTTGGGCTGAAATTACAAGAAAAAAATCACTAACCACCTACTATTTCTTTAGTTATCTCTTTGTCCAATAGCTAGTTCATGTCTGAAAGTGCATCCTCAAGCAGTGTCTGTGCCCAAGCATATCCATGCTAAATCTTAGCTGCTTTGCCAACCCTTAAATGTAGCCATTATGTAGGTTGTTATGGCAGTATAATTCAGTTTATTGCTAGTGTTGCTTCTGTTCAGAAGGTTATGGTGAAATTGGTATTCCGTGAAGGCTGAGCATATAGGTAATTGCAGTTACTTTTATTCTTTTATTTGTGGTGTAGTTGTTTGTTGAATAATTTTTGTTTGTATAGGAAACTTGTCAGGCCACTAAATATTTTTTTACAGAGCTTTTGTGCAAATAGTTATATAGGATCCTAATGTAACCAGAGCATGGGCCTGCTGCTGAAGTATAAAAAAATATGTAATAAAAGCACGCTGTTCTCTCTGTATAGGTGTTGTGCAACTTGTTTCTGTGGACTCTGCTTTGAGCAGAGGGAGTTGGACTAGATAATCTCCAGAGGTCATTTCCAACTTCAGCTATTCTGTGGTATAGACATAGGTATCACCATGAAGTAATATACAGGAAAAAATTAGGCCCTCTTATTGTTTGTGATACGTGCTGCTTTGCACAGTGCATTCCTTGCAAGCCAATCCAGGTGTTGTAAGATGCAAAGTTGAAAAGGGGAGATACGAAACACAAAAGGAAGAATTGGCAGATACTTGTCTTCTTCATTATCTTCATTATCCAACATAAAATTGTCTATTTCCTTTGAAATGCAGATTTTGCTCAAAAGAGGAAAAAGGAGAGAAGCAGCATTTAAGTCATATTCAGGTTGATGTGAATTTTTTTTAAAGGAACAGATAAAATACCTTGGAGGAGGGATACGTGTTAATTTTAGATTTGCATAGGCTGTCTTGATCTACAAGAAAGCTAATTTTTAGGAACCTGTATCACTGAGTATTGCAGCTAGGACTGATGGTTACTTGGTCACTTTATAATTGCAGAGACTTTATTCACAAGGGGGAAGGATGCTGCTCGTACTTGTATAATTCACAATTATTAGAGGAATACAGAAAAAAAATTACTCTGCTTTCTGATAATAGTTAAATAGTTATGCTAGTGTTTAATTTGGGACACTAGCTAACTGGCTAAATAGCTTCCTATTTTTTTTTTTTTATTTATTTTTTATTTGCAGTCAGTTTTATTGCTGGTGAGAGGAGGAAATCAGACTCCTGTAAGTCAGTGGATGAGAATTAAATCGTCCCCTTTTTTTCCTCCCCTTTGGAGCTTGTGATTTACCTTCAACCTCTGCTCTTACTGTTCCTCAAGTTCAGTTAGTTGGGCTTTATCACTGTGAACATTCATTTAATGTTCATTCATAGTTCAGGTTAGTGTGGTGCTAACTAGGTAGATTCTCTGCCTAGCATAATACATACATTTCCTTCAGGCTGGGCTGCAGATTATGGTTTTCGTGCTACACCTTTTTTTCATTTTTATAGTAACCACTGAAGAGGTTATTGTTCCCAGCAGTTTAACACTTCTTCCCTCTCCACGGTATCCCCTGTGATTACTGATTCTCCACTCTGCTACTGCAGTGAGCACATCCTAATCTGTTTCAGCCAAAGCAAGTTAAACTGGACAAAGTTACATTTTTTTTCTCGCCAGCCTCATTTTGACTGGAAAAAGTCAAAAGTTCCACCTGCCTGAGGAAATCTTAGGGTGCAGTATTTCCTGCTGCGAAGTGAGCACAACGGAAGGCAGATGTGGGATATGGGGGTAGTCACAGAAAAATCTGAGCCATAGTAGTTAAAGCTTGCGGATATCTATACTGTCATCAAGGGATAGAAAATTATTTGAAATGGTGAATTGCCTTTAGCTAACTGTAACTGAGGTAGGAGAAAGATTCTTTTGATTAGCTGGAATTGAGACACACATGTTCTTATTGCTGATATGCTTTAAGTATACGTGGGGATGTCTGTGCCCTTTCTCTTCTCTAACTTCCCCATCTGTAAAATGAGATGGTATTTACCTCTCAGAAACTTTATTGGAAATAGTTTTTTTTCATGGTCAATAAAGTACATAGGTGTCACTGCTGAGCAAGTCTGCTGTTGAACTGAAAAATAATTCTGTTCCATAAATTTGGCATTACATGCATGGCTTTATCTAAGAACTGGAATTTTTCTTGAGAAGAAAGCTATAATAGTGTTTGAAATTAAAATATTACTTGTCTCTCACAGCTGTCTTTGTAGAATGAAGTATTTTAGTGAATATAGGAAACATTTGCTGTCCCATGTCTTTGCTGAGAGTCTAAACCAACTCAAATCTGTTATAATTTCATGTAAACCAATGATGAGAGGTGGGGAAGAAAGAAATATGAGTACATGATGTATTAACATAATAGCACCCAGGGGCAACTCTGGTGGAGGGGAGGATTGCTTTCTTGTGAAATGTCAGTCCTATTTTTATATTGCTTTTTCTGTTTTTTCAACTAAGAACAAGATAGGCAAGTTATTTTTAGGATACACATGCAGGTGTGTAGGGTGCCTGGTCACTAGTGTCTGCTTGAATATTACCACTGAATTCTATAATAATTTTTCATGACATCTGATCTTAGTACAATAGAGAGTAGTGAATAACTCGATGAAAATACTCATTATATTCTCTACTAGGGAAATCACAAACCCTTTTCACAGATTCTTGTACTTACAACTATGTGTTGATTACACTTCTTTATGCTAAGTAGGAAAAGGATTATACTGTATTAGTATAAATTGCTTTGCCAAAGTGGAAGCTTTACTGGGATATTTAGGGAATAATTAATGTGTCATAGTGTAATATACGTTCCCTTTGGCTAGACTTACATTCCGGATTAGTTCTGATCTTCATTTCTTTTGGATGATAACTGACACCATGATAAACTGATAGATGTGAAATAATTCTGCCATATGTTGGCTCTCTGTTTCCATAGATAAATAGATAAAAAGCTTGAGTCTTCTTACACATCAGAAACTTCTGTAATACATTGTTTTAAATTCATGTCCTTTAAAGATGATAATTGTTGATAGAATACTTTAACTTTCTTAAGATATACTGATCTGACATGAATATTTACTGTGTTGATTGGGGTAAACTCCTAAGTGGCTAGCAACAGAGAATAAGCTCTTAGCAGTGTACTCTTGTAATATCTTGTGATAACAGCTAGCCTGATGGACCAGGAAAATGATGAGTAGATAAGTGGCCCTACTTCTTATATGGAGAGCTAATATAAAATGTAGTAAAAGGTATTTGCAAGGCTAAGAAGAATTTCAAGACTGAAATTAAATCTACTCTCAGTCCCTGATCAGAAATCCTTATTTTATTATACACTTTAATTTTTATATATATTTCTTGTTACATACGTTTGCAAATTAAATTTGCATGTGACCATTATACTTTAGTAATTTAATATAACCAGTTTCATGCTGATGAGTTTTCAGAGCTAGTGTTAGCATAGCCCAGGTGGGTTAGAGTGCAGCATCTCAACATTTGTCCCAAAGACAGGAAGAAAGAAGGGAAGAGATTAATTCTGGTTTCCTGTCTGAATCAACAGAATTCATAAACTTTAATGCTGGTAAATACTAAGGTGGGGGATTTTCAAGTAAAAAAGATGAGGATTTAACCTGCGTCCTTTTCTGGAGTCTTTTCTGAGAAGCAGGTAGCTCAGGTAGGATGAGGGAGTAACCAAATCCCTTACCAGCTCTCAGTTTGCTACTGCAAAAGCAACACCAGTCATGATATGACTGTCAAAGCAGCATAGCCACAAAACGAACCTCTCAAAAAGCTTCAGAAACAAACAAGCAAGCTAATGTGTTTATCCATCATGCCAGTATTTCTTCATGTTTATATGTAGAATAAAAACTAAAAAGTCATGTCTTATCCCCTCCTCTACCCCCTTGATCTCTCTCCCCTTCTTTGGCTAAAGCTGTCACACACTGCTCTGTGAATCATCTGAGTCTTTTTAGTGATGGTGTTTGAAGTTTGATGACAGAGATGTGAAATGTGATGAAAGTGTAATATTTGTGTCTATATTGTGACTCAGAAGATAAAAGATAATAATCTAGTTCATAAGAAATCACATGCTTTATCTTCTCTTATTCTGTGAAACTAAAGCTTATACTGTTTTATTTTGCTATTCTGTATTCTTTTTTTTCAGCTTCAGCAAAAACCTGGCATTCATTGTCTCATTTAAATAAGACAATGAAAGCCAGTAATAAGTAAGAGACAAAAGAGTGACAGCGTGAGTCTGAGACAAATTTAATTTTGTGTTCTGATTGAATAATTTCATACCAAAGCATCTAGCATGTCAGCTGAGTGTGGGAAACAATCGCAACTAACTTTTTTGTATATGTGAGGTTGGAGGAAGCATTTGGATAAACCCATAACAATCATACTTCCAATTTTATTTGAAAGACATACAGGTCTGGCTGGACATTCTTTAAGCTGTCAATCATTCTAATCTGTTTTACAATTGCAGTGAGGAAAGAATTAATATCAGAAGCCATCTGTAGTCAGAATTTCATTTTAGGGGTTAGTGTAGAAGGCTGATTACATAAACAAATAATCTACAAGGTTGTCTGCCAAGTCTTTGATCTGTGGATCTTACTTTTTCCTCAGTGGCATGTCTCCTAAAATCATGACAGAATATGCAAAACATAATGAATCGGAAAAGATGAATTTGGTATAAATATTGTTCTTTCAATCTCAGAGAATTTTTACTAAAATTGACTTAAAAATTCCTTTATATTATTTCCCATGGTTTTTCAGTCAACAGCTGAATTGTATCAACATCATTGGCCTACCTAACACAAATATGCAAGATGACAAACATGAAATAAAAATATAGATGAATCCTGTGTGCCCCCTGATGCACAAAAATATTATAGCTGGGATGAAGTCTAGTTACAGCTTTAAGGTTCAAGGGAGAAGTTCTTGCTGTGCTCTAAATCCCTGGGAGACAAGGATGTTACATTAATTGGTTCTCATGGCTGAGACAGTACTTGAATCTGTTTCAACATGATCAGGAACTTATTTGGAACACTTCTACTCTTCAGGGCAAAATACTTGAGCTGGGAACTGTACAGAAGGCAATCTTCTTCCAGTCTTCTGGCGTCTTGTTTGCAATGTGGAATTGGTTTTCTTCTCTAACAATATAGTCTCCTTGTAGACACACATAAACGTGTCTGTAACTATGCGTACATTTTCCTTGTTGCAGCATGGATCTGTTGCTTTAAAATGTAAGATTCCATGCACCCCATAAATCTCATTGGCAAGCTCTTCCAACTGGCCATATATAGTTGCAGAAGGTGATAGGTATGCAGGTGTGTCAGCTGGGGGCATCAAGCTAGATGAGTAAGCTTGAGGGAAAAGAGAATGAGAGAGGGGACTTAAGGTGAAGGCCAAAATAGTGAACATCTCTTATGTCATAGTAGACTTGACGGGTCTTTTCTTTTGTTCTTCTCTGTTCCTCCTCTTCAGTGTAAATAGAGGGAAGACATGTATTGCCCAAATCATGAGCAGACCTCATAGGGGAAATCACATTTTAAATCTTTTGAGAACTGTTTCAGAAGTTTCTTCAACAGTCTTATAAAAGTGCAGAGTAGTGCAGAAATACTAATACTGCGTATTACTTCCCTCATATCATGTCTACATATTTCAGACTTCCAAAGACAAGCAAATATGGGAAAATATTATAAACTGTTGTATGCTTTTCTATTTTTGTAATAGGAAAGTATTGCTCAGTTTTTTGAATCTCATTACTTGTTATGTACCATAAATATTCATAAAAATGTAATTGCATGTAATTTATGCACATTGAGTATTAGATGTTTCACACAGTTTAACTACATAATTAATCAATGAATCATTTTTTTCCTGCATCTGTTATTGGAGTAAACATACTGAAGCAGCTATACTTATAATCCGTACGTATGTCAGACAAACATTTGGAAAAGGAGGCTGGTGTGTTTCAAATTTACAAAAGAGATTATTTTTCTCAACATGTTTTCCTGTTTATTAAACCATAAGGATGTTACATCATTTGGAGTCAAAGTAAGGAACTGTTGTAAATATAGTTGAAGATTTCATCAGATATTAGCAATAAACCTAGTCTAAATTGAATGTCTGGGAATAATTCCAGTTTTTATCAAATAATACACCCATTCTATAATGTTTCACTGAAAAATAACAGGAAACAAGAAAATCTAAACTCATAAGTTTTCAGCAGGTCTTGGAATTTTTAAGTGCCAAATATGTTTTGCATGCTCAGAAGCTATTGACCAAAATCCTTTTTGAATTACAAATTATTTTGAGCTTGAAAGGCTGTTGTTAGGGAAATTCAAGGCTGTGAATGCTAATTTGGATCTGCTTTAGCAATTAAGAACTGTATCTTGAGCTGGACACATATTTGAACAATTCTTTATTATAAATGTGTGAATGCAACACCTATGAGCTATGCTAATGAAGGTTACTATCAAGTTTAATAGAGAAGGTTAGTAATTACACAATATTTTTGAAACTGCTAAACAGTTCTCAAACTGGTAAAGTTGCAAGGTTGTCTAGAAATTAGTGTCTTCTGTTTTGTAGAACAGCTTCAAGATACAAGTTTTGCTGGAAAGTCTGGTGCAATAATTTGGCTGTTTTTCAAAGTGATAGATGAGAACTATTATGACAGGTTAATGAAATCACCACTTTATAAGACATTTCTAAATACAATGCACACATTTGCATGTGATGTTTATTTCTAAAAAATTGCTGAAGTTCAGTAAACAGAGGTTTAAATGTTTCATGTTTTGATATTGTATTCAAAATATGCTCAACTGTGGGAACAACAGTCTGCTAATTTTTCATTGATAAAATGAAAAATTAGTTCATCTGGAAGGAAATTCTAGGACAAAATTGCAGCTCTTCTTCGAAATGTAAGGTGTTTCACACCTTGAATAAACAGAACACAAAGATGTTTGAACACTGTGAAACTTTTAGTTTGGAAGTTAATGGTGAAAAAAATGCAACCTTGAATATTTACAAAAAAAATGTGCTCAATCAAACTACAGAGATGGTAAACAAATGGTGGAAAAAAGGCCTTTTGTGATTAACATTCTCAGGTTTCAACTGTTACTGTAATGTACATGATATGATCACGGGTTATTTTTGAAGACTCAATTAAAGCAATTGAATTGAAAAGCAATAGAAATTCCAATTCCTACGGGAAACCTGCTGATGGAAATGCAAAGGTGTCATTGATTTAAGCTGACTTTGATTTAAAGCCTTATTGGCTACTTGTGATTATTATTTTCAGTTTTAAAAATCTTATTTGTAATGGTAGACTTTTCAGAGTGCAATTCCTTGCCTTTCCTCTGGTTATTTTTAACTATTATTCATTTGGCCAGTATCACATCTTCATTTCTTCCATTTTAAGGTTCTAATAAAGGTTTAATAAAGGTCTGCTCATTTATATTTTTACTATCTATCACACTATCAGTTTCAGGAAAGGCAAGAAATATTTCTCTCTCTCTCCAGCCTGGATTCTTCATGTTGCTGAGAAGCGCTTGAGAAGTCCTTGAGCTTTTTTAAGGATAATTTCTTCAGAATAGGCACTCTAATAAGTTGCATGCACCCAAGACTCTTGTGAAGATCCAGAGCAAAGAATGTGTAGTTGCTGTAGAAGCTGGGGCATTCTAGAGTGGGAAAGCACAAGGGCAGTTCAAAACTCTGCTAAGATTTGGGAATACTTGTGGCAGGCAGCAGGGAGCCCAGAACTGAAACCTGGTAGATTCTTCAACCCCCATATTCTGTTGCTTTCAGGAGGCACATGTGAGATTAGGGAGGGAGGGGAGCAGAAAAAGCTTTACTCTCTTTACTCTGCTCCTTAGCAGCTATGCCAGTCTGACAGTGAAGAAAGAAGATGGTGAGCTATGCCTGGGCAGGGCAAAGCTAGGGGAAACTCTGGTGAAGGTCCGTAGCGGTCCTGACATACAAATTGGTCGTCCAACCCGGGTCTAGGGGTGAAAGATTAATCGAACCATCTAGTAGCTGGTTCCCTCTGAAGTTTCCCTCAGGATAGCTGGCACTCGGCTGTGGGGCAGTTTTACCCGGTAAAGCGAATGAGGTCTTGGGGCTGAAACGATCTCAACCTGTTCTCAAACTTTCAATGGGTAAGTGGGCCGGCTCGCTGGCATGGAGCCGCGCCGTGGAATGCGAGTGTTCAGTGGGCCACTTTTGGTAAGCAGAACTGGCGCCGCGGGATGAACCGAACACCGGGTGAAGGCGCCTGATGCCGACGCTCATCAGAGCCCAAAAAAGGTGTTGGTTGATCTAGACAGCAGGACGGCAGCCATGGAAGTCGGAATCCGCTAAGGAGTGTGTAACAGCTCACCTGCTGAATCAACTAGCCCTGAAAATGGATGGCGCTGGAGCATCGGGCCCATACCCGGCCATCACTGGCAGTGCGAGGCCACGCACTGAGAGCGTGGGGGCTGTGGGGCTGGGCTGCGACGAGTAGGAGGGCCGCTGCGGTGAGCCTCGAAGCCTGGGGCATGGGCCTGGGTGGAACTGCCGCAGGTGCAGATCTTGGTGGTAGTAGCAAATATTCAAACGAGAGCTTTGAAGGCCAAAGTGGAGCAGGGTTCCATGTGAACAGCAGTTGAACATGGGTCAGTCCTAAGTGATGGGTGAGCACCGCTCCGAAAGGTTTCTTTTGTCCATCATATTTGAAAAATCATGGCAGTTAGGTGAAGTTCCTGATGACTGGAAAAAGGGAAATATAACCCCCATTTTCAAGAAGGGGAAAATGGATGACCCAGGGAACTACAGACGAGTCAGTTTCACCCCTGTGCCTGGCAAAATCTTGGAGCAGATTCTCCTGGAAGGCATGCTAAGGCACATGAAAAACAAGGAGGTGCTTGGTGACAGCCAGCATGGCTTCACTAAGGGGAAATCCTGCCTGACCAATTTGGTGGCCTTCTATGATGGGGCAACGGAACTGATGGACAGGGGCAGAGCACTTGGCGTCATCTACTCGGACTTGTGCAAAGCGTTCAACACTGTCCCACACAACATCCTTGTCTCTAGATTGGAGAGACATCAATTTGATGGGTGGACCACTCGGTGGATAAAGAACTGGCTGGATGGCCGCACACAAAGAGTTGTGGTCAATGGCTCGATGTCCTGCTGGAGACTGGTAACGAGTGGTGTCCCTCAGAGATGGGTGTTGGGGCTGGTCTTGTTCAACATCTTTGTTGGTGACATGGACAGTAGGATTGAGTGCACCCTCAGCAAGTTTGCCAATGACACCAAGCTGTGTGGTTCGGTTGATACACCGGAGGGAAGGGATGCCATCCAGGGGGACTCGACACGCTTGTGAGGTGGGCTGATGCCAGCCTCATGAAGTTTAACCATGCCAAGTGCAAGGTCCTACACCTGGGTTGGAGCAATCCCAGGCACAGCTACAGGTTGGGCAGAGAAGAGATTCAGAGCAGCCCTGCAGAGAGGGACTTGGGGGTGTTGGTCGATGAAAAAATGAACATGAGCCGGCTTCAGTGTGCGCTCGCAGCCCAGAAAGCCAACCGTATCCTGGGCTGCATCAAAAGGAGCGTGACCAGCAGGTCGAAGGAGGTGATCCTGCCCGTCTACTTGGGTCTCGTGAGACCTCACTTGGAGTATTGTGTGCAGTTGTGGTGTCCTCAACATAAAAAGGACATGGAACTGTTGGAACAAGTCCAGAGGAGGGCCACGAGGATGATCAGGGGACTGGAGCACCTCCTGTATGAAGGCAGTCTGAGAAAGTTGGGGCTGTTCAGCCTGGAGAAGAGAAGGCTGCGTGAAGACCTCATAGCAGCCTTCCAGTATCTGAAGGGGGCCTATAAGGATGCTGGAGATGGACTGTCCGTTAGGGACTGTAGTGACAGGACAAGGGGTAACGGGTTCAAACTTAAACAGGAGAAGTTTAGATTGGATCTAAGGAAGAAATTCTTTACTGAGAGGGTGGTGAGGCACTGGAATGGGTTGCCCAGGGAGGCTGTGAATGCTCCATCCTTGGCAGTGTTCAGGGCCGGGTTGGACAGAGCCTTGGGTGACATGGTTTAGAGTGGGGTGTCCCTGCCCATGGCAGAGGGGAGTTGGAACTGGGTGATCTTAAGGTCCTTTCCAACCCTAACTATTCTATGATTCTATGATTCTAAGATCAGATTATGAGATTGCAAATAAGTTTTTTGCCTGAATTAGTAGCAAATTATCAAAGATAACTTTATGACCAAATTTAAATTTTAGTGTAAGAGTTTGTCACTGAACCAGTTATAGAGCAGTATGCTAACATAACTGTCTTTTTTGGGAGTATGCTTTCTAATGCTCAAGTTGCTCAAATTTGTATCTCTGTGTATGAGACCTTGAACAGAAACAGGGCAAATAAAGCATTATTATTGTAGAATGCAATAGTCCTTTCTTTGAGGATCATGGCAACAGTTCACATCTAAATACAGAAGTGAAACAAATAAACATTAAAACTTATTTTTTTTCCCTTTTTTTTTCTGTTTTGTTGTTGGTGTGGTTTTTTTGTTCTGTTTTTGGGTTTTTTTTGGGGGGGTGTGTTTTTGTTTTTGTTTTTTTTTTTTTGTGGTTGCTTTAAAATTCCGAAGATTCTTCTGTTTTGTAAAAGGATGAGAAAAAAGGAAATTTTCAAAACAGAATACATTTTTGGGTGGGCTGGCCACAAGGCTGTTTTATATTTGGTTGACATGCCAAGAAGCAGTCTTCCCTTTCCCCAGCTACTAGTTCTGCCCCAGTACCTTATGTTAACTTTCCATTGACAAAGGTCAGTCAGCTCACATGTCTGGCTGAAAACTTCTCAGGGTGGAGGAGATGAGCAAAGGAAGAATTTTCAGCATTGCCAACCTAAAAGCATGTTCACTTTTTCAGTTTAGGTGCAGAAGAGCAGATACGATGGGCAGCCCAGACAGAGTGGAGGGCAGAGCCAGGACATCTGCCCATAGCTGATTTGACTTACTCTGCTCATGGATCTTCACCTTTGCTCATCTCTGCAGAGTGCTTGCACATTCTTGTAAAGGCAGTGGGACTTGAGTATCCTCTCACTTGTATTCCTGAACTTGAATAGCTGTGGGAGGGGATGCCATTTCTTCACTACATCTTGACTAATACTTTTGTGTGTGGCTCTCACTTAACCTTCACTTATTGCTTTGTAAAGACATCATCTCTAATATCCAAACTGGATGCAATGAGTTGGAAAACACTATTGTTCTATTTTCATATCACTTGATTTGTGCTGGATTTGAATGGCTCTCCAAGAAGCAGTGCACTGAAAGATAACCATGTTTAACCATGACGTAGTTTAACCATGCCAAGTGCAAGGTCCTACACCTGGGTGGGAGCAATCCCAGGCACAGCTCCAGGTTGGGCAGAGAAGAGATTCAGAGCAGCCCTGCAGAGAAGGACTTGGGGGTGTTGGTCGATGAAAAATGAACATGAGCTGGCAGTGTGCGCTCGCAGCCCAGAAAGCCAACCGTATCCTGGGCTGCATCAAAAGGAGCATGACCAGCAGGTCGAAGGAGGTGATCCTGCCCCTCTACTCTGCTCTCGTGAGACCTCACTTGGAGTATTGTGTGCAGTTCTGTTGTCCTCAACATAAAAAGGACATGGAACTGTTGGAACAAGTCCAAAGGAGGGCCACGAGGATGATCAGGGGACTGGAGCACCTCCCATATGGAGACAGGCTGATAAAGTTGGGGCTGTTGAGCCTGGAGAAGAGAAGGCTGCCTGGAGACCTCATAGCAGCCTTCCAGTGTCTGAAGGGGGCCTATACGGATGCTGGGGATGGACTGTTCATTAGGGACTGTAGTGACAGGACAAGGGGTAATGGGTTCAAACTTAAACAGGGGAAGTTTAGATTGGGTAGAAGGAAGAAATTATTTAAGGGTGTTGAGGCACTGGAATGGGTTGCCCAGGGAGGTTGTGAATGCTCCATCCTTGGCAGTGTTCAGGGCCGGGTTGGACAGAGCCTTGGGTGACATGGTTTAGTGTGAGGTGTCCCTGCCCATGGCAGAGGGCAGTTGGAACTAGATGATCTTAAGGTCCTTTCCAACCCTAACTATTCTATGATTCTATAAAGCCCACTAGTATTTATATTATTATTTATGTGTAGTAGGAGGATGGTGTGTTAGACCAATGAAATGTTCCTTGTGGAAACTTGGAAAATAAATGTCACTGTTTCGTCTGCTTCTGCTTTCTTATGTTTTGAAGTCACTGTTTGAAATATCAAATGTCCCTATCTTCTATACTGTATATTGTGTTATAGTAGCAAAAGTGATCCTTTTAAAGCTTCATTTGTATTTCTTTTTAAAAGCAAATCTATTAGATGGTATGTAATTTAGAAAAATCAGTAAAATGCTTTGATAGAGGAAATAACTTCTGGAGACTCATATAGAAAATGTTGTGATTGATTGTCCTTCTTGGGGGTAACTGGAGCAGTTTGGATTATTAATATGGCAAATAGCAGAGTATTCTTTTCTTTGTCTGAGATACTACATGGAGGTTTGCAGAGTGCATGAAATTTAGTTCTACTTTGCAGTGGGAAATGGCAAGATGTGCCAAAGTGATACATGAAACAAATAAAATAAAGCTCTTAAATGAAAGCTTTAGCTTACAGTATTTGCAGGGCAAGCCAGTTACTTGAGAACAGTTAGTGGCAATAAATTAGTTTAAAATGCTTTACAGATGGGACTGGCATGTTTCTCTTTGAGTTCTTGGATTGGATTTGTGCCTAGAGAGATATGGTGACATTTTTTCAAGAACTAGGTTATAATGATTTTTGGCTAGAGATACTCTTCTATTTTAAGAAATACTTTAATTGTCTCAACACCATACCTTTATTATGCTGTTGTCAGATCCAGGAGAGAAGAGAAATATAAAAATGTATAAGCAGTAAGTTTGGCAGGATAGATTTGAGTAGTAGAACTTTTTGATAGTCCTTCCTCTATCAGAATACTTATAGGGATGCAGTTATAATGTCATAAAAGGACTTTTACAGGCTGAGAATATTTCAATTTAACAGTGATAGGCTGAGTCTTTAAGAGCACATTAATACGATACTGTAAAATTCACCTAAATTAGAATGATTTTTGTACATATCATGAGTCTTAGTAACCAAAGTAAAGCCTGAGATACACTCAAGAAGTGTAGATTTTCTAACATGGATGAACATCCACCTTTGCCTACAGTGATAACCCTTTTCTGGAAAGGCTCTGATATCTAAAATATTTTGATATAATCATCTCTGTTGGTCATCTTCAGGCCTGGAAAGTATTTCAGTTGTTACTGAACAAGAAAATGCAAGAAAGGTCTGAGGAAGAGGTAAGTAAATCAGCTGCAATGGCCACAATTAATGAGAATATAAATTTTAAGCTACTTTTTAATGTCTGAAGGAAAATTCTATTCACAGAAGAACTAAATAAAGACATTAATTGAAATTACTTTCTTAAGAATACAAGTAGACATTAGACTAAGATTAAAATTAGAAAGAGAAACGTATTTGGGCAATGAGCTGTGACAGCTGGTGATGCTGTTGCCTTCTTTAAGAATATGAAAGATTATATAAGTGGCTTGGCCTAAATGTTCTTCCAGAATTTGTGCCAAATACATAAATTATTCTTAAGATACTTTGGGCCAAACTCTGTCTCATTGGTTGCCTGGGTGGCTCGTATTGATTTTAATGAACATTGCATATGTTAATTCAAGCACAAAATAGGCCCTGTGATACTGACTCACTGAGGTTAAACCATAAAACAGGTCATTTCTGTATGAATGCATAAGCAAATTTTAGGATAATAGAAGAATACGTTTGTCAGATGCATGCAGGCTTTTACAGCTGTTCCAAATAGTCAATTGTAAAATGCAGGAGAGAGGTATTATATTTCTTCACAGTCAGACATTACTAAGATATCTATAATAATGAAATCCTGAAATATTCTTCATTCTGTTGTGTATCAAAAACACTATTCAAAAATTTTGCACTGCTCCCAAAAAAAGTGTAGTTGTGATTTGATTTGTAACAATTGTCATTTACAATAAAGACTGTATGTCGGGTTTATGTTAGTTTATGTTCAGACAAATACAGGACGGTTACCCTGAGGTGCTTATTTATTAATCTCTAGCCACTTGAACAAAGAAATACAATAAAAAGGATAAAATAACTGTTTGAATAAGCAAAAAAAACCAGTGCCTTGGCATTTTCATGCATACCTAAACATATTTAAAATGTTACGGCAATTGAAAATTATCTACATTGAAAATATCTATATTGGATTGAGGGAATAAAGATGAATAAAATCATGTAAAAAATGTGACTGGTAGTGAAACAAACCAAGTTATATCTTATGTTTTGTTCAGAATTCTCTACTGGAGTACTAGTCTATCTACTTTTATGACTGAATACAATTATTACATATTTAAAAAATAGAATATAGCCATAAGATTATAGATGTTGGCTTAGAATACTTGTTGCAGAATTACTCTATTTCTAGGAATATTTGGGAATATTACAGTTGTTGGGTAGAAAATGGTTACTCAATATGGTAATCCCTCCACGCTAATCAAATTAACAATACTTAGACCAGTGGTGGACTTAACTTGAGATTCCAACACCTGAATTTTGGATTCTATGCAATTTATGTGATGGAGGTATCCAGACTCCCTCTATTGTTAGTAGGGATCAAGTTAGTCCAGTCAGTAACCTTCAGAGTGCTACTTTGTCTTACCGTGTAGGAACATCTGTATTTGGTTAACTGAGTGGTTCTCCATTTGCTGTTGATTGTATTGACTAGATCACTGACAGCTAATGGGAAGTTGAGTCCCTGTCTCCACATGTAGACATGCAGCTTAGATGACTGAGGCTGAATCCCACAGAAAGGCTATATTATTCATTTACTCATAAGCACCTAGTTCCATTTGAGCTTCTGTAGAGTTCTGAATGCTTCCATGTGGGGCTCTCATGTCTAAGGAAAAGGTGCTTGCATTTCAGGAGAGGCAGCTGGATGCTACTTGCCATACTGTGCATTGTGCTGGATACAGGTAGCTGTGAATGGGCAACTGTCTTACGTACTTTCTTTCCTGACATTTAGTTTCAAAAAGGTAGTGTAACTCTTAAAAGAAAACCCCTAAAACATTTAATTGAAAGAAGTAGCTATATAGAAAACAGAAAACGTGGAAATATCCTGACTGAATGAAAAGCTGCAGTATTTGATTAGACATTAATATACCCTCAAGGATGTACTTCAGTCCTTACTGATGACTTCACACTAGCAGGACTAGTTTTTCCCCATAGCCCCATTTTCTGTTTCCCTCATCCAGTGCCATTGTTTTCATCCTTCTTTTGGCACAGTCATCCAAAGTGCCATTTTACCACTATTACCCAATTTAACCCTGTTTGTTGAGATGAGTGGTAAAAAAATGACATCCAATTAGAGCTGCTGCAACTCCAGAGCCCTCAGTGAAGATTTTTCAGGATTGTCAAGTTTTGCAGTTCACAATGATGGTATCTACAGAGCAGCTCACAGGTACATTCTGTCTATACAGAATTGAGCATTCTGATACTCTTACCCGGACGTGCATTACCATGAGAATTAGGATGTAATCATAGGAAGTCAGTTCCTGAGGTTGGTGGCATATGCAATCTGCAATCTGCTGATTTAATCTAGAATTATGACTTCTGGTTGTGACCCTTTGGCTGTACTTCATTAACTAGTGTGCATTTCCTTGCATGCATTTGCATAAAAAGGCAAGCTATCCATTTAATCTGTCAGCATACAGAGTGCTATGCAAAGAGCTGCCTTTCAAACAGTTGTTCTCTGGGGGTTTAGTGCCAACATGCTGCCATAGTCTTACTCTCCGATTCCTCTGAGAGCTTGCTCAAGAGTCCCATTAAGATGAATGTCAGAAAACTAGATGAAGCATTACATATCCCATATTTCCACTTTACATTTTTTGTGGTGTTACAGCATCACCTTATCACAATTCTATTCCATTTCATAGAATCATTTAGATTGGAAATGACCCTTAAGATCATTGAGTCCAACTGTTAAAGATCATTTCATCATCTTAACATCTGCACACTCTGATGGGTTGCTTTAGGATGACTAGAAGTATATTACTGTCAGTCTTCTCCTTTATGCATTGTAGTCTGTGACTGGAAGGATCAGTATTTTTTAATAATGTTATAAATCAGTGGATAATTAAATCAAAATACTCAACTTTAAAAAAAAAAAAAACCAACCGAACAAACCAGCAGCAACATATTCAGCCACAATCCTAGAGTTCTTTTAAGAATTATATCTGCCCACTAAATTTCATATTTAAGAAGAATTTTGCTTTCCCAATTAACAATCTAAATTTATATAGTGAAGTAATGCAGTGATGCCTGTCTGAGCTGCAGAGCTGAACTACCACGTTCACGAATGCTGAAAGCAGGATGTGTTCCTGGGGTACAGGCTGGACAGTCCAATTGCCTTCCCTGCTGTTCTGGAAGCAGAAATGGCCCAGATTATCACCAGGGAAAATGTATCTAGCATAAGGCTGAGGTTTGATTTAACAGTTTATTATGTTCTATGCCAGTTTAATCAGAACTGTTTATTTGTTAACTCAGCTACTAGTTTGTCCCACTTACTTCTCCGTGCCATAATGTTAACCTTTATTGCCCAGCCTTGAAGGGAAAATAGGATATTAGTTGTTTTTTAGACTGTGGTTCTGTGGTTGCCTTAAGCTGTTGTAAACGCAGGCTCTCAGTTAAAGAGGTGTTTACAGACTCCTCTCTCCTTCCATTTTTGTGTATGTCCCCGACCCAGATACCTAGTTTTTATGAGGCTGCTGAGCTTGCTGAATGGGGAAGTTTACTTAGCTAAAAACTGGTCAATTTTTCAAGTGTGCCTATTTCAGCACATTTACATCCAAAGGAGTGCTAGTGCCAGTGCAGGACTGCCCCTCTTTTGGTGGCATTATAGATTTAGATTTGCTTATACACATCATGTAACTATAATCTAAAAACTGTAACAAATACAGACACTTTTTTGGAAATCTAGCTTGTAAGTGTGGTCTTTCTTGCTCATATGTAGCATGCATTGAAAAATAATAGGAGGGAGGGTGTTTATTTAATAACCTTTGAAAAAAACAAGGTAGCTTTTTTAGGTTATTTTATTTGGATTTTCTAAGGTATCCAGGCACTTAATTATTTAAATCAAAATATATCTATTTTTTCACATTAATATGTGAAACTGTCTAACCTGTTAAAAGTGTTACCCAGGAGTGTTTATTCTATGAATTATCATGTAAACTGGTAGAATTTTACTCATTTTGGTGTTTCAGTAGACTATGTTAAGATACATGAACAGATTATTGTGAAAAGGAATCACATTATTTCTTTTTACAAAAGATTCAATTGATACAATAGGGTTTCTAAACATGGGATAGAAAAACATTCTTTGTGTAGTGGGAGTATATTTGGAAAAAGCTAAGGTAAGTGTAGAACACATCAGAGTTTCCTGCTACATGTTGGCTTTTGGTTCTTGTACTTGGTATTAATGAAATTTTCGCTTCTGTTTCTATAGAATGAAGAAATATTTCTATTACATATGATCCTGATACTTTTTAGGAACACCGTATTTCTTGTTTGTTATTGCCAATCATCTTCACTGTTGTTTTTTTTTTCTTTTTTGTGAATTTGTTTCATCTGAAATTAGTTAAAATGAAAATTTATTTTCATTAGATCTGTTGTTGTTTTTTGTTGTTGTTGTTGTTGTTCCTTTACAGATTTGTATCATCAGTCTACTAAGTCAGTAGATTCTCCAGTAAAGCATCAAGTATATCTCTGAATACAGTGAAAACTTTCTAGACTTGCTATTATTAGATTGATTGGTCTATCAATGAAGTGGACAACAGTTATATTTAAAAATACTTAGGCCAAGCAATAAAATGTGAATTGCTTGCTTCAGAGTAGAGGATATTTTTTTCAAGACAACCTCCTTTTCATTTTTCTGTTCTTTTTCCTTCCCTTTTGCCGTAACTGCATGAAGAGACATGCACAGATGCCTGCTGCCACAGTGTGATACTTAACCTGACCGTCAAACAAGCCTCACAAAGGAAAGCTTTTCAGGTCCCCCAGTGAAACAACCACTGCATTTTATTACGGCGTGAAATTAGAAGTGAAAAGCCCTATGGCTCTTGCTGTTTAGTAATGCGGAATATGTCGTTTCTGATGGTGGTGGTAGTGCTGGGAGGGAAATAGAAAGCCAAAGAAGAGAAACAAAGTAGCGATTTAGACAAAGAGGCCCCCCCTGTTTTATATCGTCTCTGATTGTTAGGTGGTCTGTAAAACCATAGTACTGTGGTGGATACAAGCAAAAAAGAATATTTAGTTGCAGCTCTTTCAGTCAGAAATGTATGTGTGAATTCGCAGGGTGATGTATAAAGAGAATCATCTGTTATCAGAGGAGCTCACGAGTTTAACTCATTTATAAACAGCAACAAAAAGCTTGAATTTGCTTGGAGAGAGCAGCCCTCCTCTGACAGACACTTAAAGTTGCATAGCAAGATGATGTTTATAACAAGACTATGTGGTTATCTGAAGCTACTTTGTAACAGATTGGAAGGGGAAAGTGCCAGCTTGAAGAGGCTTTTCCTTGTCTGTTTGAGATTAAAAGAATCATGTTTTCTCAATGAAAATTCTGTTCATATATAAAATGTCAAAATATTTATGCTCACTTTTACTTTAAAAGTTTTATGCAATTACTAAAGCAAACAAGTCAACTATTAGGAAATGAAAAGACGATTTGGGAGAGAGATATTTTAGAACATGAGATGTGCTTCTTTTCATAGATTCCTATAATCTGATAGGTTGGAAAAGACCCCTGAGTCCAACCATAAAGTTATTCATCAGTTGATCACTATTCTACTGCTGGAAACAAATTGTGAAAGCTCACCTACAGCTCTAATATCTGAAAGGGAAAAGCTGTTAGATTTTGCACACCCATGTTGTCAGCAGCAAATATTACTGTTACTTTTACTAGATTACCTTCTTTGAACCCTATCCGCAAGGAAAGGGTGGCAGGGAGCAGTCATCTATAAACAGTAGGCACACACAAGTAGAAAGTTTCTGCCATGTTGCTTACTCTTTAGGATATAGATGCAATCTTGGAGAAGCTTTAATAGCAGAAAGAAGGAGTTGGCATGACTGATCCATGATAGACTGGTGGAACAGATGCAAACATGACAAATCAGTTGATTGATAAACTACACTGCAGGACTGCAGCCTGGAGGAAGAAAGTTCAGATAGAGCAAAACTGCTACTGTTTTTAATTCAGGTAGTTCATGTCATTATTCATCAATATGATAGCTACACTATGAAAGAATCTAATGGTAGGCAATAGCACAGAAAGAAACAAGAAGGCGCTAAGCAGTTAAAGCTATTAACACTATCAGAAAGAAGTCTGTTACAGAAGGGCTGCTTAACCTTTTTAGACTGTATCACTTTTCATTTGATTTAGAATAATTTATGCATTTTGACACAGTATATATCTTGTGTGCACACTAGCGCTCCAGGCTTGAGTGGCTGCCTTATAGTGTTTCGTCAATGCTACGCCTTATATCTTGACAGGTGAAACTTCAGAATGTGGAGATTTAGAATAAGACCCAGGAAGAGTTCTGAAAAAGAGAACTAATTGGCACTTGATGCAGCACATAAAAAGCAGGCAATAGAAGAACAGGAAAATGATCTTTGAGGCAACAGTTTGAATAGGGGTACTTGGAACAACAATTTTAAGGCCACAGTAGGTTGGTAGAGGAAACAAATATGTGAAAAAAGGAGACCATGAAATAGAATATTGTCTCTGTGGCAAAGAAGTGGTGGTGGAATAGCTACTGTGCTGAGACATAACCAAAATATTTGTACCTATTGTAAGCCTTTCAAAAGAACTTCAGGAGGATCAGAAAGTACTGCGAGGGCATGCCCCTGCAAGGTGAGAGGTTCACATTTAAGGCTCTCCTCTGTAGAAGAACTCATTGCTTATACAAGATGAACCAGATTCATCAGGAAAGAGAAAGTTCCATCAAATACTTTGTTTAGAGGATTCATCTTGAATGTAGGAGGTTTAAGTTCAATTGTGTGTTGCAAAATCGGGCAAAAACAAGAACTGTAAAGTTTTTGCTGACTGCGTTAAGCTTTAGGCTGTGAGGCAGGAAGAACGTATGTGTCCCACTTTCCTATGCTGGTACAAAACCGTGTAAACAAACTTTGAAAAGAACTATTCAGAAGTGAACTAGGTGTTTGAGAGCCAATTTTCTGTTGACATAGATGGCCATGATTTTGATTTGTTAAGAAAGAATGGTAACATGAAAAGCTTCCTATAATTGTTCTATCCTTTCAAACAAACAGTTCTGCTGGCAAAGTTTGACATGCCAGACAACAGAGCCATACAGATAGTTATCAAGCTTTCAGCATTGAAAGTTATGTTCACTCTAAAAGGATTAAAGTTGAAACTACTGCAGTTACGCTACAGTGTGACGATATGGTTTCTCCTCTTTTTTTTTTCTTCCTTTTTTTTTTAATAGTAATTTACTTTCCAAATATTTCATGCCAAAACAGTTCATTTTCAGCACCTTCAGAGATTCTCACCTTCAGTACATCTCCAACTGTTCTGGTAGCTTTCACTTTGTGTTTAATTCTGGGAATTTAGAGCAAAGGCTATGTGGACTTAGAGGAAATTTGACCTGAAGCTCTTGGCAAGGGTTTTCATCTTTCTGGTGTTCTGGTGCAGAGTGTTGGAGCATATGGAGATTTGAAATGGTGAATTTTCAGAGCTCAATGCAGTCAGAACAGTCTTTTTTTTTTTTTTCATCCAAATTTTTGAAATAGAGCCTCTATTTTGGGAACAAAGCTTGTAATGCTGCTCTGTATATACAAAGACCTGGACAGACTTAGCTGTTACGCTGTGGTGTGCCCTTTACCTATCTCTATTCCAGGAAATACTGATACTGAGGCTAAGTCATAAGGGGCTTCCTTTATTTGCTTCAGGTATTGAAGGCATTCTGTAACTCAAATTGCTAACACTATCAGTTGCACTAGCACCCCGATGTTGTCTGCTGAAACAAACCAGACAAGAAAAGGAAATGACGGGGGTTGGAACTAGATCCTTTCCAACCCTAACTATTCTATGATTCTATGATTCTGACTTTTTCAAGCTCATATTTTTGTTAGACATCCAACAATTGCACTTCTGAAAATTTTCTTTACCGTAAGTCCTGATATTAGTGAGTTTGCATAACTGTGAAGAGCAGTAATACCTGTTCCTGTGTGCTTTTAGTCTCTCCACACCCAAGTGAAAAATACATATTGAATGCAGCTATTTGTTGTAGCAGTTTAAACTATGACTCTATGACTTTGCAGCCGGTAAAGTTTCTCAGAAATGTTCCATTCTGCTCTGAAATAACCATTCAAATGACCAAAGGACTCTCCAAACAGCTGGTAACAGATAAAAGTCCACTGCACCTGAAACATCTGTATTTTGCTTCAGGAGCTGTATATCTAAGCCTTGTAAGAGGCTGAGTAAACAGAGCTGAAACCAAGGGTTTGTCCACCTCTCTGCTCAAGTTGCAAAATAGAACTTCAAAGAAACAGGTCAGCGTGGCCTTCTCTTACTTATCTGGATATTATTTTGCATAGTAATATTTTGTTTTTTCCTGTGTCCTTCAGAATATGTAATTGGAAGATCTTGTAGCTATGTTCTGCAGGGTTTGGTGAAGTAAAGTTTCTAGTGGTCTGTTATGAGGCACTGACAGTCCCATCTGCAGAAACAATTTACATTTAGTGAGAGTACACTGATTGGATGTGAAACCAGAAGTAAAATCCTTCACTGATGGTTTTCAAATATAATTTTAAAAAGTATATTAGTTTTAACACCATTTTGAGGTGAATAAGGATTGCTCATATTTTTCAAGGCTTCAGTTCAAGGTGCAAAATAGGGAAGGTCTCAATTTGTAGGATAATATTTAGCATACTTTTGGAAGATGTAATTTACCATCTTTTTCTTAAAATATAAAAATAGTGAGAAAAATAGGAAGAATCCAATTCGTGGAAAACTTTCTAAAGCAAGTGATGTGTCCCAAGTTCCGTATTTCACCTGCAGGTTGAAATACCATCATGTTACTTAGATAAGAGTTGCTAAAAATAAATCTCAGTTTTATATGTAATGATATGTTTTGGATCTCTGTATACAGCTTTTGTTAGTCTTTTCATAAGAGATATCCCAAATGCTTCCAGGAAATAAGACCACTGCTGGACGCCTTATATTCCCTCTTACTTTCTGATGTTAGAACTCAACATAAAATGCTGTCTTCTCATAACTTTGACCCTTAGTACTTTAATGCTAAATTGCTCTGGATGAGGTGATGTGAATTAACCAGAGAAGTCTGCTATGGTGTTAGCCTCAAGATTAATCCCAATCACTGCAGGTATACCTATATGTGATGGGATATAATGTAACGTGATGGTGGGCATGTGGTTGCTGTTCCTTGTTCCTGTCTGTCACTGCTTGGTGCTTTGGGACCCTGGAGCTTTGTGCTGTACTGGTTTACCTTACAATTGAAGAGGACTCAGAATACATACGGTAGCTGTAACTACATCTCTGAAAGAGACACCATTCCCTTAGTTTCAGTGCTAGCCGCAGGTATTTTGTTGTCACTCTTTTCTGAGCATTTAACTTCTGAAAAATACAAGTGTGTTGTCTGTCTTAAAACTTAAGGGTACACCATCTCAATGACAATTTACAAATGAAGAATTTTATTAATAAGAATATTTACTTATTAATATTTATTTATTAATTTATTAATAAATATTAATTAGTATTTATTAATAAAAATAAATTAGTACTTGCAGATGATAACAAATTCCACATAAGCAATCTGTTCCGTGTCATCTACCCCATCACAGTATAAGTCGGGGTGTCGTCAGTATAAAACAGTAAAAAGTATATTTCAAGGAAAACCAAGAAGCGCTCCCTAAAAGGATTTTAAAGACCCAGATCACTCTAACCAAGTAGCACATTCTTTAGTGACCATTTAAAATCTAAGACGTGGCTTTCATTCAAAACCAGCTCTACAATTAGCAATACTTTCAGACAGTATCAGCTGGGTTCCCAGTGTACATGATAATGTCACAGAATAACCCCAGCTGTAACTAATTTAATTAAGACTTGATCCTCAAATACAAAATCACTCCTTTTCACCAAATCATGATGCTCACTGACCTACAGGAGAAAAAACCAAGCAACACAGACAGGAAACCTTTCTCTGTCATTTAACCCACTTGTTTATTCATTTACAAGGGAAATATATTACTAGTGTAATTCTCATGAGAATCTATTAATGTGAACAGAGGAGTAACTCCAGGTAGCCACATGAAGGTGCTATTTTGCATAAAAGAATACATGTCACAATTGGTTGTTCCTATTAGACTTTCAAAGCTTTGAAGGTATTTAAACTTCTCCCAGTCTACATCAAATGTAACTGAATTTTAGGAGCTAAGATGTCACACTGAGTATCTAGAAAGTTGATGACTAGTGCTCCAGTGATGATTCTTACCTACTTTTATGTGTAATTAATATTATTCTATTCTGCTAAATTATTTACTTACAGGTATAGCTTGTAGAATTACACCATGTCCTCCTAAGTGCAGAAGTACCCAATCAGACTCGTGTCAACTTGGAGAATCTAATTTTGTCTTTGATTCAAACAGTAAAATAAATAGTGATATTTCTTTTGGGCATTAATAAATGAGTTGTTTCTTCTAGATAGAGAATGTTTGAGGCTTGTTTTGTGTGTGTAAGGATCTTTTGGGAAAATATAATCCAGAACTAATAGGAATTTTTTTTTTTTAATTGGTGTGGCAGCATTTTTAAATTTTTAATCTTTCTGATGCATTGCCTCAGTTTTATAATGAGAAATAGTTAAAGTAAACACATCCTGCAGAAAAGTAGTTGTCAGACTGTTCAAAAGATTTTGTATGATGTGATATTGCTAATATCTGATATTGTTCTACCAAGCTGTTAAGTAATTTGGACTGGTTAAATACTCAGCTGTGCATTTACTGTTCTGAAAGCAAAAAAGTTGTGTTCTTTAAATAACTCACAGTCCACTAAGAAACACAGAGGGTAACAATTCCTATTCCTATTGATAGCAGGAGTAGATAAAAAAAAAAAAAAGAAGTCTCAAAATCCGTTGTTTCTGTCTTGCGGTCTGTTTGCATTTTGCATTGTGTTTGCTGCCACTGTGCTGAGATTTGCAGATTCAAAATTGCTCTTCTCACAATTCCTTTCAGCATAGCCATATATTTAAGTGTAGCCATCACAAAATTATTTTCTCTAAGAGTGATGAACACTATATTTTCCTTTGGTTAAACTCCTGACCCAATAATTTTCACTGCTCTGTGCCCGATAGTGAGTATCTGCATTTTTCAGGTACCATGTCTTCAGGATGTGGCAGATTCTTAGGAGACTGTATACTGAAAGGTGGCTATTTTAAGCATCTAAGTTCCATTTAATTAAACACCTTAGGAGAGCACAACACTTAAATGTATGTTGTAAACATCAGTCTTTAATTTCTGACCTCGCTGTTGTGAACAACTGGAATGTTGAATGATAACGAAAAGAATAATTATATTCCAGCTGTAACATTTAGTGTCCATTCTTTTGGCAAGAGTTTGCATGTGACTTAGTTCCACTTTGGTGAAGGAAGAAGCCTTATCAGACAAAAATATTGTGGATAAACTTCTCTAGTCTGAAATAAATAATTTTTTGCTGTTTAAATAGTTATAACATTCAACTATTTAACTTTAACATAATATTTGAATAAATATTCAGTATTTAAATAAATATTTCATTACTTAAATGATGCTTTACAATTCTTTAGACTTTCAAAATTGCTATGTTGATGCAACTCTATCCCATTCATGTCAAAGGCAACATATCCTAAGCACAAGTTTTGGTAGACTATTTTGAAAATCCCTTTATTAACAAATGTAAATGGCATCCATCATGTAATAATCTCATAGTTGCTTTATTTAGAATTTAAAAATCAGGACAAAACCCAGTCTCTAACAGAGCCCTTAGTTGCATATTTTTTTTAATTAAATATAAAATATTTTAAAACAACTTCTTCCCTCAATGAAGCAGTACTTTGCTATTGTTCCTAATTTTATACAGTCTGACTTTTAACAGATCTATAGTACTATCTGATATATACTTTTATACTTCTGTGTATTTATGAAAACTCTCTTCCCACCCCACCTCCCCCCCCCCCCCCCCGCCCTTTTGAAGGGTGTCAAATGCTGTGGTACTTTCTATTAGCACTCCTTTTGGCTTTTGATGCAATTGCTTAGTACTGAAAAACGATTCTGCAGCAGTCTGGGTAAAGAAAGCAAGCCTACAGCTTCCAGATTTAACCACAGCAGATGATAAAAGACGTGTTTTAGGAGGATTCGATTTACCAAGGCCAGTGTGATTAACACTCATCATCTGAAGAGTGACATTGGCCACTAATGATGGGTTCAACACTGTGATTCATCTCTCTTGCCACCTCAGCAGCAGGGCAGCCTTCACGGTGGTGCCAGGGCAGCAGTCAGTAGTGGCTCCAAGGGAGCAGGGACATCTGCTGAATGGACTGCCGGGATGCTTCCCATGCTACTGCCTTTCCGCCTGCTGGTAGTCTGCCACCTACATGGCATACATCTACAGCTTAGATGTAGCTTAGCTTCTGAGTGCAGGTGGTAATGTCTGCATGGTATATTTTATTACATAAAGTAGAGCCAGAACCAGCTGCCAGCTGCTGCTTGGCCTAGATTTCTCCTTATTCTGGATAGAGAATTTCAGTATCCTTTTAACAGGCACACACATTTACACTAATCCAGAAAACCCGGATGTGTTTACCTGCTGGGTGAGAATAGTTTTCTCATGGGTGATTTAGGTATTTCCTTGACACTCTTCTTATTGGTGAGAAATGCTGTGTGCTTTCCTTTCAGATGTCAAGGCTAATCTAAAGACCAGTGAAATAACTCCTGTTGGTGTGGAGGAACTTTGGGTCAGGCCTCTACTGATTTGCTTTGAAATTATTAGAAATGTATTACTGAAATTTTAAATGTAAGATGTATGCTTTTTTTTTTTTTTTTTTTTTTTTTTTTTTTGTATTCTCTGAAGACTTGGATTTAAGAAAACAGGTGTTATTGCCAACTGGGTCTGACTCACATTTTGTTGATTATGATTTTTATTATACATGGAATGATACCTGTCAGAAAATCTTCACTTGCTGTTGATATAATGGGAGAGATCCATAATGGAGGGAGAAATGCTTTACTTTTATTGTGAAAATGTTGGAAAATGTTCTTCAATAGACTCATCTTGATGCATGTTCATAGCAAAGCATGCCAAAGATGAGAAAACCCCACAATCCTTTGCAGAGGAAAGATAAAAATCAGAGTTCCAAATGTAAATGGGGTGAAAAAGTTTAACAGAACCAGGCAGGCTAAAGTTTATGAGGACAGAGAGTCTGCTGGAAAGCTGAGTTGTCTGGAAAAGGACAAATCTATTTACACAATAGCTCTTCTTCAGAGCTAGCATGTATATAGCACATTGGATCTGGAACACATTTCCCTCTCCATGTAAAAAACACCAGGAAATGGAGAAAAAAAGATATCTCTCTCTACCTGTGATTGCCTTTCAGAGGACAAAGCTCAAAGTTTGTGGGATCTCAGCTGACTTATGGTTTAAGTCAAGGACTCAAAGGTGAGACCTGGATTCAAGCTTCCAGCTTTTCCAGCATCCCGCTTTAGGGGAACCACATAACAGAGTAGCTTAGGGGATAAATGCACAAACCGCACTGGTTTTGAGGTGCTCTTATCTTTGTTATTACAAGCTTAATACTGCCTTTCTAGAAGGACAATCCAAACTGTTCTGGTGCAGTTACTGGCAACATTTCTGTCTCCTAGCATTTTTTCTCCAACCTACTGAATGCTGCAGCTCCACTAAAGTTAGGCAATCGGCTTCTGCAGCAGCCCGTGGTGCTAGGCTACTTCCAATGCTCTGAGGACACCTGATACAGCAGGGGTAGGAAGATTTTTTTTGTTCATGTATAGGTAAGAGCATGTACACTAATCGAAGCCTGTAAAGCTTATGATGGAGGCCTTATGGCTTGCTACATCATCTGTTTTTCTTGGAGTATTCTGAGAGCAATTGTATTGCAGGATACTGCTCAGCCCTGGTTCATTTTGTCCATCTTCCTTTGAAGTGTCTGAATTGAGATGGCCATCATCTCTGCCTACCCTAATGGCAGGGGATGCTGGGGCTCAGCTGAAAGTAGTCTGGGCTGTCCTGAGTGATTATTGAGACAGAGTGGCAACCAAACAAGGCATCAAATGTTGGAGGCTACTTATATAGCAGGTAGAGATATCCTGGTACAAATGCCTTGAACAAACCCTGTGAAGCATACAGCATCTTGATCTTTCCTTTCAGAAATATGAACTGGTTTGCTCTAGAGCCTGCAAGTAAGGTGGTCTAGTCAGCTTAAACTTGGTCCTAGTTGTCATCTCAAGATTTTTATGTTGGTATAAATAAGCTCTCTGTGCTGTGCAGCAGTGAAGCAAGGGCATGAAAATCCTGAGAGCTTTGGGGATCATTGACATCTGAATGTTGCCTGTTTTGACTTTACAGTATTTTATACCTCTATAATTTGGGGCTAAATCCATCAGACAGGAGAACTGTAAAATTGGCATGCCAGTGGAATTGAGCTTAAACATGCAGGAACTATGCCATAGGAGGAACCAACACTCTGGAATTAACTAAACTTACAGATTTCAGTTACATTTTATTATGCATCCTTCCAATTACTTTGTATAAAGCATATGTATTGTGAATTTTGAAAAGCTAGAAAGTCGAGTCTAGAATACCAAAATATATATACATAGGAAATGTTTAAGTGGTATTTGTCATTGCTGAAATACATATCTCTGTGACTAATGGTTTTATTATATTTTTCAGGCTTTATTGCTAATAAGAGAAATGCTGAACTTTTAAAAAGCTAATTTTTTTAGTATATATATGATATAGGTGGCAGCCTATATGTATTTATGCTTGGTTTTGAATAGTATAAATGTACATGGATCCAATCTAATACTATGTATAAAAGAAACAAATTATATAAATGCTGAATTGCATGTCAAAAACCTTTCTTTTTAGTGCAGTAAGTATCTTTTGGTTCAATAGTATGCATTATTACCAGAAGGAGTAGGTGATACTAATTCCTAACAATTACATCATTTTCCAAGATCGTATGTCTTAACAAAGGAAGAGGAAAGGTTTCTGGATAAGAGTGTGAATTTATGTTTCAGCTGCAGAAAATGATGTTAATAGTTTGATTTTTCTAAACTGTGAAGCTTGACTTTGGTTTGCAGAGTTTGAATCTTAACTCTCTGTGTAAACATTGCAGTAAAGGTTGAAGGTGAAGAAATGATAATGTGGTACTTGAAATAAAGTGGTTTTGCTAACAGACCAGTGAACATTGTCTGTTTATGCAGGAATAGTGGTTAAACCTCTGCTATGAAGTTTACTCCATAGCTTGATGAAATAGTTTCTCACTTGGGAAGGCAATGCGCCCATCAAATCTTTAGGCTGGTCAGCGAGGGGAAGATCTAACTTTCTGTAGTTGAGAGTAGTGCTTTTGACATTGTCTCTGTGATCTAGTGACACAGTGTTAAATGGTATTAGGACCTAAATTCAATAATGTGGAAAATAGGATGGCATATAATCAAGCGAGGCAATTGCTTTGTACAGTAAGAATAACTGAAAATATTTCTTGTAATCTAACCATGGCGTGGCATGACCTTGCTCTGACACCATGACTCAATGACAATCTTATCCTTAGGAGAAGTAGATTTTTAAAGCCTATTATTAACTTCCTATGTATGGGCCAAACAAACAACTGGAGAAGAAATGGGGTCATTTGTGGTTGTTTATTTCTTTCTCTTCCTGACACTTCTCTTCCTCCTGATTCTTCCTAGTGCCTGGAGCCCTGCAAAGAGTCCTGGGACCTGAAGAAAAACCATTGCCAAAGCTTCTGTGATGTAAGTCAGCCCAAGGGCATGCTTTCTCACTTTGCTCTACCTGTCTCTTTCATTTAAATTATTACCTTCAAGGAGACAACTAACAAACACGGGATTTTCACAGCATTTGCCTGCATTTGAATAGGTACACATATAACAATTTAGCTATATTGAGGTTAAAAAAAAAAAAGGAATTTTTTTTCTTCCTTTTTTTTTTTTCCTGAACGAATGATTTATCTCAGCTTGAAGTTGTAAGACTTGATCCAGACACACTTACATAGCTTCTCTCAGAAGGTGCTGTTAAATCCTTCCAGTAAGATGCTATTTCTGCCACATGCTGTTCTATCTTTTCTGGCCATAGAAAGAAAAGAGCATCTTTGTTTAAAAGATAAAATGGCATTGTGTGAAAATCCTTGTGCAAGGTAGCTAGAACAGATGCTTTCCTGTATGTCAATCTGATTTCTAGAAAAGAAAAAATAAATGGTTTTGCTGAATTTGAAACATGGCTCTGCTGAATTGGTGAAAATCCACACTCAAAAGTTACACTTCTGAGGTGGTTTTAGGTACAAAATGGAAATATAATCTCAGTAGAATTTTGCTTTATTATAACTAAATCAATATAAAGATAAAAGTTTATTCAAGTCTATGAAAGTGTATGTTTACAAAGCTTCTTCTACAAAAAAGTAGAAGTGACCTTAATCAAAATAATGATCTAGCTGCTAATACTGATGTAACTCCTCCCTCACCACTCTGGGCACTCTTTTTCCAGTACAAGAGCATGTTTTATGTCTAAATGACTTTAAGCATCATGAAGATGGTTGGGAAAAAGCTGTAATTTCAACTAAAAAACCCCCAACTTATGTGTAAATAGGGATTACTGATCTATGTATTTACAAGACAAAGTAAAAATTTTTCATGAAAACCAATCCTTGTATGAGCTTTTTAGCACAGATTAATTGCTGCTTCCTCATACACAAAACTCTAGGGTTGTGTAATAAAGCATTTTTAGTGGATGTAATTTATGTCGATCTCGTACATCACTTCTCACTCAGGCTGCATGTTTCCAGATTTGGGTGAAAATATGTATAAAATTGGTTTAAAAGGAAAACATTTGTAGAACACTGTTCTATTGTATTTAAGACCAGTGACCATCCCTCCTTGATTAGTGTTTTGTGGCTGAAGCTAAATTTAGAACTTCAAAGGCCCTTAATGAAGAGCAGCACATTTAGCAGCTAACTGAAAAATGAGCTGTGAAATAGGGTGAGGAGGAGAAGCCTTGAGGACATATTATGCCTCAGGGAGCTATAAAGATTTTAATTAAGTAGTTGCAAATTTGTGATGTTTTAGGATTTGAAATTAGTTTCATACACGCAAAAGTACAGGGCCACTTTCCTTTCTGTCAGACTCATCTATGATCCATAGACATTGTTTGATTGAATTAAACAAGGCTGTTTTGCTTTGAGAGTGTTTTCAATCATTTTGTATTCTGCAAAAAATCTGGAAGCAACAATTTAGCATTATGTTTCTCAAGGTCCCTGCTTGATATGTTATTACTTATCTACTGAATGAGTGCACTAATATTAAAGCTACCTTATGTGTGAGGAAGAAAAGAAGACAGTTTACTTAACTCCTCTTTTTCTCCCTATAAATTCAGTTTCCTGCTGGTAACTTCTTAACTGGCTAAGCATGGGATCAGGTGCATCCCAATGGCAGGAACAGCATGAGCCCATGTGCAAAGATCATGGGGTCAGTAGGAGATATAAGGACTTCTCATTTTGGTATCCTTTAAGCTGGTTAAGCCATAACATCCTTAAAAGCCTGATTCAAAAATTCTGGACTGCTCTGTAGGACAAGATGGGAGAGGTAATGTAATGGCATTGTTCTTGGACCAAAAAGTCACTTTTGAGAATAAACTGACACACAATCTGCGAAACACCTGGGCCTCCATAATACTGAAGTCTTTCTTATTTTGCCAGAAATATGAGAACAATGAAAATAAGAAAGTAAAACATTTAAAGATGGAAGGAAGTTGCAGAAGTTATATGAATAGTTGGATGGAGAGTGGGTTATAATTCCTGTGTAGGCTTAGGAATCTGTAAATCAGATCTGTCAGAGTGGGAGGTTTTTGTTTACTCTGAGATATAAAGGCAGGCTGTAGATAACCCCAGTTGCATGGGTTGCCCATCTACAGTTGTACGAATCATTTTGAGGGAATCACTTTAGCTGGTTTTGCACCAAACTAACTAAATCACCAGATAAAAAAGGATATGAAATCCCCATGTAGCACACAACGTTCTCACCAGGGTGATATATCCTTTCTTAATGCAGTTTTAAGTGAACCTTGAAAACCACTGAGTAATACACATGCTATAAAATGTCTATGCACTGAAGTAACTGCTCGTGTATCTAGGACTTGATTTCTTAGAACAGTAGCATTTACTTTGATCTTTAATCAATATATTTAATGCTTATTTTAATCTGTATTTTCTGTTAATATTTTTATCAGAAATTTAGTTCCAGTTCCATGAAGAATTACACAATTACTAATATGTTGGCAAGGACATAAGAATGCTGCAAAATCTTCTCATAGCCAACTCAGTTCAAACAGTATAATGAAACAAAATTACACTTATTTATCTAGAGTGGTATTGCATCAGATATTGTGGGTGAAGTGTTATGAAGTACAAATGGAGGAATTTGGGTAGTCTAAAAAAAAAAAAAAAAAGACTGTCTGACCATTGCTTTCCTTTTGTTTTGGACATGTTTTTGATCTGGCATTGAGCAACTTTGTAGCCAGCCAGGGTGAGCAAAACAAGGGAAAGTTGGCAGACAAAAACAACTTTATTCTATTAAAGATGGTGGTCTTACTAGAGGGAGTTCCTCATTCTGTACTTGGAATGATTTTTTAGAAGTGGCTTGAATATATAAATCTTCAGGGATGGTCTTGCAAAAGCTGGGAATCTGAATTTTTCTTTAGGAGGTCTTGGAAAAAGTACCACTTTTTTAATTAATTATTTGGTTTTGTCCAGTTGAAAACTTTATCCGTTCTTTTGTTTTCCCTTTAGCCTCTTTTCCCCAAGAAGAATTATGAATGCCTAACTAGCTGTGAATTCCTTAAGTACATCCTGTCTGTAAAGCAAGGGGACTGCCCAGCACCTGAGAAGGCCAGTGGTTTTGCAGCTGCCTGTGTTGAAAGTTGTGAAGCTGATAGTGAATGTTCGGGAGTGAAGAAATGCTGTTCCAATGGATGTGGGCATACATGCCAAGTTCCAAAAAATCTGTACAAAGGTAGATATTATTAATATGTATTCATACTGGGCTAATAACTTCATTCCATAATAAAGTCTCCTCAGAAACCAGGTCTTTCATTTCAGATGAGTTTGTACAGATGGGAAAAAAAAGGAGAGGTGTCTGTAGAGGTGTGGCAGGACACTGAAAGAGTGGAAAGCCAGAGAAAAATGTTGCTCAGCTTTCTGATTTTTTTTTTTTTTTTTTCCTTGTGAAGCCCATGTCCGGAAATCTGTGGAATGTAAACATGTGGCTGTTATGAATCATCTTAAGCAGAACAAACTTGCCAGTTTAGGTGAAGTCTCACTTAATTTGATGCAGATGAGAGAGAATGCGGCAGGAAAATATTTACCAGTAAATTGTCCAAGTCCTATTAATCAAACAATATGTTTGTTTATAAGCCAAGCAGGTAGGACTACCAAATAGGATGTGTGAGATAAACTAGTAAAAGAACAAATTAATGTGGTATATTTGGCATTGGTGTTATTAATGACTTAAAAAAAAAGTGAAAGATTATATCTATCTATCTATCTATGTATATAGATTTATTATTTAAATCTAAGGCAGTATTATTCAAAAATTTTTAATCTGAGTTCTGAGATTCTGTATAAAAAGGTTTTCCTTGACGTGTGGGCAAGAACTTTTATATGAAGAAATTGTTTGCTTAGATAAACTCCAGATTTTAATTTGTTGCAATTCTAAAAAGCTTTATACATGGAAATGTTCTGAAAATGTGCTTCTAATGCAGAACAATTAAGATTTATGAAAGGCATTTTCTTGTTCTACAAAGTTGGAATGTTTTATTAGAAATCCATTCTCCTTCAGTGATAAAAACCAAATATTAATCAGTTATTCTTCTGATAGTATGGGCTCTCTGTGGAGAGCCTAATCAGCGGAACTCTGAACTAACATCCAGGCTCCAGGATTTATTTCTGTGGATGGAAAAATAGTAAAATATATGAGGGAGATGGTGATTTTAAGTTCATTGTTTTAATTGAAATGGTGATGCATCTTTTTGGATGTCCCTAGTGATGAGAATGTGTGCCAGAAATAATGTGCTTTCACTTTTGAATCCCATCAGTGAGTGTACAGAATGGGCTATCATGAAGCACTATCTTATTTACTTACATGAATGGAGGAAGTTTTATCTAGAAGTCATAGAGGTTGAGTAAGTATAAATCTGATGAAGATTGTACTCAGAGTATTTTGAACTGCAGGCAATACTGTGATCTAGATTTCCAGTGAAGAAGGGAAATTCTCTTGCTTCCAAGATACTTCAGAGCAGCCCCTTTGCAACTGTAAGGAATTAACACTCTTGTAGACAGCAACTTTCAAAATGAAAATTATTAAAATTGATCACTTAGTTATTTCTTTCATCTTCTTGAGACAAATGAGAAGAGTGATAAACTGGCATTTGTATTGTATATGTAATGATTTACATGATCAGGCTTCATACCAAAACTACAAAGCATTGCGGTAAATGTAATAACTGAAAAAAGGTAAAACCAACCAACCAACCAAATGAAATGGGACTGCATGGTTTTGCAGAGGACATAGGGTATGACAGGATATATGTTGTGCAACTGCACACTGAAAAGTCTACTCCTGTTCAGCCTGATTATATAGGAACAGAACTAATCTCTAACATCTTATCACCTATCTGCAGGAGGTGCTTGCTTGTAAGAGCATACATAGATGTCTTGCAGAGGAAGGGCGAGCCCAATACCTTGCCGCCTTCTCAGCTGATGAATTCAACTAATTAGCCTCTTCAACCTGTCTTTCTGCAACACAGGAAAAATAGAAGCAGAGCTGGCTTGCTATTAATTTTCTCCAGGGGTAAATGACCTTCCCGTCACTAAGGAAGAGCATACTCGGCAAGCATGTCTGTCTAAGGTCTAGTGAATAGGTTTGGTATTTACTGTTATAATTTTGACAACACTCACAGCTGGAAAATGAATACAGATTGAATCTAAGAGTCTACAGGAGTTCCTATAGTTTTACTGTTGATCAAGCTCATAGTAGTAACAGCAGCAGATTTAAAATACACATCTGGATTTACAAACTGGATTTTCCCTCTAGTACTGAGTGCTAAATGCCAGTTCTGAAAGAATATTAATGTAGGTACACTGCCACCAAAGTCATATATTGCAAAAGTTGTTAGATTAACGTAACAAGTTTGGTTACTTGTTACCTTAACTGTTTATTGGCTTGCATTCACTATAATTTTTAAACTGTCCGTGGTCATTGTATTTTTTCATCTTTGTTGGGAATATTCCTAATCAGTTACATAGTTTTCACATTTTTATTTCCCTTTACTGGAGATATCAAATATGCTGTCCTACTTTTCTATTATCTTCCTCATCCTCCTTCTTTATATCACCTCAACTAGTGAAGGACTTTAGAAAGTGTCCCTTCTCCATGGCCTACCTGTTTTTATTTCTATGTGGACATGATGTTATAAAGAACAATGAGTGCCTGAAGTAGATTTAGAAATTAGTAGATTAGAAATAGAAATGGGAGCAGTATCTCTGGTCAGAAATACAACAGCTCAAAAACGCAGAAAAAAAAGGAATCAAGAGAAAAGGATGGAAAATGTGTGATTGCATTCACTCTGTCTAACGTGCACATATGCATTCCCCAAGTAAGGGGACAAGGACATCTATCTTTTTCTACACACAGCTGGTGTCAGCTGAAAACATTACCCATCATCTTCTTTCTGTTCAGAAGTTAGTGGTCTCTCAGATGTGATGATACACCTACTTGTGTGAACTTTCCAGGACCTCTTTTTAACAGAGATTTTAGGGTTTATGCTGTCTAAAGCAGGCTAACTAGTTTTGTCTGAAATGTGTAAGGGAGCAATCTGTCTAGCAGACTGAACTGCAGTTCTGGGCAAGGTAAATTGTGATGAGAAGATACGACATTTAAAGGGTGTGATGGTATAACAACATCACAATAGGGTAGCTAGAGCCAGATGGTCACCCGTAGTTTAAAGGATCTTTTCATGCTTAAAGAAAAATAGTTTCGTATTAAAAAATAGTGTACAGTTTTAAAAGTGCACATCTCTGAGTCTTTGAGTGACTGTGTTACAATGGTACGGATGTCCAGGAATAAACCCTTTACAGTCCAAAACCCTTCCATGGAAACATATGAATTCCTGTAGATTACAATAAAGATACAGATTGTTATGATGGACCAATGTGCATTTATGTTTTCATGGCATAGAAATGCACGCACTGTTTGAAAGACACCTTTAGAAACATTTTTCCTGGGTTTTGGTATTGCACACATACAGCAATCAGATTTGAATTCTTCAGTTAAGAGCTGTGGACTTCAGAGGACTAATTTGTTCCAGCACGATGAAAGGGCTGACCATTTACATAATAAAAAGCACACTGAAGAGTAATTTGGTCTACACATCTGGATATTATATTGATGGTGCTGGCTATACAAAAGTATTTTAAAATGCACTTGTGCAGTGCTCTAGTTGTTTGTGCTGCTACGCCCCATCTGGGCGCAATTACGTAACACCAGAGAGGCTGATATACTTGCAATCAAGTGAATCCAACTGCCTCTAATGCAAAGCAGATGGAAGTTTTCTTTACATGCAAATTGTAGGAGTAGGATTATTGTACATCATAATTAAAGAAGGATTTTCAAATGTGGAAATCCGAGCTGACATGTTGTGCTATTTTCATTATATTAGACTAAGACTGCAGGCTGTTGGAGGATATCCAGGCTTTAAACTGCTGTGATAACCAGATTTAAGTACTCAGGTTGATTTTAGGTTTGTTCAAGGGCCACAGGATCAGTTTTTATTTACTTGTAGCTAATTGTATAATCAGATATAGGAGAGGAACTCTTAAAATACAAAAGTGATTTGTTCATCTAAGGAAATTTTGGTACTCAGTCTTCTGTAGCAGACTGAGTGGGAAACAATTTATCAAACCAGCACATACAGCTGTACTTCTGTGGACACCCAGTGAAATGACAAAATAACTGAAGTGGATAATCACAGAATCACAGAACATCAGGAATTGGAAGGGACCTCAAAAGATCATCTAGTCCAATCCCCCTGCCGCAGCAGGATAACTTGCTAAGAAGGTTTATATGTCAGCATAGAAATCTTATTTGTGACAAATTCTGAAGTGACAAAATGCTGTGCAGTGAAATATATGAGTTCCTAAATTCTTTCTAGAGAAATGTATCCAACACTTCATTTGTTGATTTAATCAAAAGATGCCAAATTTGAAGAGGTTTTTTTCCTTCAAGCTGCTGTGGATGTTTTTAAAAACATGATGTTACCAGCAGTATAAACAATGGAACCATCCTTCAGTGTCACTGTGTAATGAGAACTTACTGTAAAATTTTAGAAGCACATTTTTGTCTTCAAAATGTAATAATTGGACATTATGTATAAGAGCTATCTATTCCAAGATGCCTTGGAATTACCTTTCCTATATATTTAGGGAAGAGTGGATAGTGACACATCATATAATACAGCTGCATATGAGTCAGTAAGATCTTGCTGCCATGAAGAAGGCAAACAGCTTTCTTAAGCATATCATAAGATGTGTGGAATGGTAAGAGTTTAGGCACAGTCTGTGTCCAGTTTTAGGCCTGATTCTGAAGCAGGGCTGTGTGCCAATGGGAGAGTTTCCAAAGAGAGCAGCAAGAATGATCAGAGGTCTAGAAACACTGATTTAAAAGAAAATGGAGTGCACTGAGGCTAGTAGACTGAAAAACAAAAATTTCAGGGGCATAATAACAGTCTTGAGGTACATAAAAGACTCCTCCATAGACGAAAGAAAGAATGTGTTCTCCACAATCCATGAACATCATGGACAACTATCAAGTTTAAGTGTAGGAGATGAAACATGGTAGTGTGAAAGGTTTTTAATGATAAGGATAGAAGTAATGGAATAGATTACTATGTCATACTATGAAAATTCTGTCATTAAATGTGTTTAAGGACAAATTAGGTTAAAAAATGAACAACTGGAATAGCTGATTCTGCTTGATACCGAAGGGATCTTTCTCCAGATTACCAAAGCATATTTGGAAAGTATTTTCTGTGAGATCAATTTTAGCTTACAACTTTCAGATCCTTTAGTTTTTAAATGAAATAAATAATTTTGAAAACTTATGTAAAAATAAATTTTACTGTTAGAAGAGATAGGTCAGCTATGAGCCCTTCTGAAACTCCCATGCTGCATTCCCCCCTTTTTTCCTTCTGTCTAACCAACAATCTTCTTTTTTCCTTAGTTATTTTTTGTGCAGCTTAATCTATATATGGTTTAATCACATCTTTAAATTGTTCACATATTTTTGTCTGCATGTTCCTATTGCAGGTGTTCCACTGAAACCTCGGAAAGAATTAAAATTCATAGAACTTCAGTCTGGAGACCTAGAGGTGAAGTGGTCTTCAAAATTCAATATTTCCATTGAGCCTGTGATCTATGTTGTTCAGAGGAGGTGGAATCAAGGAATCCATCCAAGTGAGGATGATGCTACCAACTGGCAAACTGTGGCACAGGTCAGTTCTTTATAAAGTGGTACAGGTCCCTACCTCCCAGATCCTGGGAGGTCTTCTGCAGATTAGAGAAGAGTTAGATTACTTACAGTTGGGAAGGCTCATGCAGAAGGATCCCTTTATAGAATCTCTCTTCAGGTCACAACAGTGCTGCACACATAATCCAGATCTCCAAGGTCTTACTAAACTGCTGAATGAACCAGACTGGACTGGTTCATTGGTTTGTAGACTGACTCAATACTTCTGTTTTTTCACTTCCAGTTTTTCAGTTATAGAAACATCAAATGCTTATGGTATTAAAAATGACTTTATAAAAAATATATGAATATATCAGTAAAGAAATAATTAATGGTTTCCTTGTCCCCAAAAGAAAAAAACGCTCAGAGGTTTAGGTTTTCAAAATTAGTTCATTTTGTAGGTTTGCTCACTATAGATAAAAATGTATAAAACTAGCTGGAGGCTTGGTTTGCATAACGCCAGTGAGTAGCACTTTCTTGTAATCGCGTCCTTTATGATCTATTCAGATGAGAATTCCAAAGTCTCTAAAAGTCATTAATCTCTTGAAAAATGTAGAATTCAATACCAAAATCCGTTGAAGGAAGCATATAAGAGAAATAGTCCTTCTGAGGTTCATGGGACTCGGTACATAGTGTTGAAAGCATGGCTTATGTCTTATAAAAAAGATAAGAAATATAATTGGTGAAAAGACTTTTTTAAAAAATAAAGCAGAAAACAATAATAAAATCTTTATTCCCTGTAAAGTTGGTTTTTTTTCAGATATGACCCTCCCAGTTTGGAAAAGCCTATGTTGTCATGCTCTTATCACTCAGTGCAATCCAGTCTGAAAATATAAGATTCATGAGCAAATGTTTCTTGATGAGAAGCAGCCAACAGAGCATAAATTTTCACTTAGTTCCTTCCCAGTTTCAGTCTGTTATTTAACATGCTGACAGTCCACCTGGATGGCAGAGTTCCAATCGTTTGTCTTAACTGCTTCACCGTCATTCCTGATGACAAGAAAAGTAAAATGCTGATTTTGAAAAGAGCTGGAAAACATCCTTATAGCTGTGAAAAAAGGGAAAGAAACAATAAATAGATCTATCTACAAAATAGAGTTTAAATTCTGAGACAGTCTGTGTTCATTCCCAGTTCAGATTGTGTAGGAAAAAGCTATCTTAAAATAATGTCAAACTTGCAAAACTGAGCACTCAGAAGTGAAGTTCTTAGCTTCAGTGTGGTGCTACAGGGGGCTGTCACTATGCTAGCATCTTGCTCAGAAAAAGTCACCTGCAGCAGAGCCTGGCATGAAACCCTGCTTGCGCAAGCCTTAGGGAACTTGCACATCTCCAAACCTGATAAAGTCTCAGTCACTTATTTATTATCTCTCAGCTGAGGTGCAGGACAATTTGCATTGTCCATACTCAGCTAACAACCTCCTGTCTTTGCTATCAGGAAAATACCATGTAGCAAAAATGAGCCAGATATGATTTAATCTTCACTGTTATCATGCCATGTATATGTGCTAGACTGTTGAAGCCCAACTCTTTTGGCTGTTGGATCCAGACTGCAAAGGTCTGGAGGAAGAGCGCTTCCGTGAAACAGACCTCATGTACATTTCTGGAAGCATGCACTATATGTGCTCCACTACTCCACTACAGACCTCTGCCTTGCAGTGGATGTACAGGAGAAAATGTTTCAGAAACGTCTTCCTGTGTAAGAGTGACAGGAACCCTGGCAGCTGCCTTTGCTGCAGGCCTGTTACGGGGTGGCAGAAGTGGCTGACTTAATCACTCTGGCAGGAGAAGCTCCCTCCAGCTGACATCTTTCTGACAACTTTGCTGTCCCTTATGCATCATGAGACGTGTTTTTGATTGTGTGATGGACCCCACTGGGGATGTCAGTTCAGAGCAGTCTTCAGGATGCCTGACTGGCTTTGCAAACTTTGTACACCTTGTGGGACATACAGGCTGGGCACCCTTGAGGCGTGCTAGTAATCAGGATTTCTGTCTCTTTAGAGTAATGTACCCCCATGGTGTTTGTAGTTTTAGACATCCCACCAGGCAGTCACATTTGTGTGCAAAGAATGCAACAGAATTTATTTTGCAATATCAAGCAAGAAAGATGGATATCCAGTTTGACTAATTTGACTGTGTGCACAGCCTCTGGGGTTTTCTTGTCCAGAGAGGATTTTTCCTTGTATGATTCCTAAACATTGGGGTGTGAGACCTTAATTACAGGCAAAGGCTGTGAAAAGCTCAGCCATTCAGTATTGAAAAAATAATTTTGAACAAGTTTGTTTCGTTCGTATTTTATAGTATCATCAGATCGTAAAGAGGAAGGCTCGATCTATTACTATATTATTTATTTAAGTCTCCAAATCTATAAAGCAAGCAAACACATTCAAAACTATTTCAGTTATTTTTCCCTTCAGGAAAAAGGGATTTTGTTAACTTTAGGTTTTTACTGCATATTTTTGGGAAAACTTGACATAATTTATTATTTGACTAATTTCCATTGGTTAACATAAAAACTGTGGAAATTAAGATACTACTTAGCTGTGATGTATAGTGTCCGAGTTGATTATGCAAGCTTCCTACACTGCTGATTTTCAAGGTTTAACCAGCTGAGCAGCACCTACTCTATCCCATGAGAATACCTGCTGAAGGAGCTGGCAGAAGAGCTTTCTATTATTTATTTATTTATTTGCATTATTTATCAGCAGTCCTGGTCTAGTGGGCAGGTACCCAAGCATTGGAAGTCGGCCAGTGTGATGCCTCTCTATAAAAAGGGCAAGCAGGAAGAACCTGGAAACTACAGGCCTGTCGGTCTGACCTCAATGCTGGGGAAGGTCATGGAGCAGTTGATCCTAAGTGCTGCACATGCTGCTCATAAAGCAGCTTCTGCGATAAGGTGACCCACCTGATTGATGTGGGAAAGGCTGTAGACATTGTCTATTTGGACTTTAGTAAAGCATTTGACACTGTCTCTGTCAGTGTTCTCTTGGAGAAATTGTCTGCTCATGGCCTGGATAGGTCTGTTCTTCACTGGTTTGGAAACTGGCTGGATGGCAGAACCCAAAGAGTGGTGGTAAATGGCAACACATCTACTTGGTGACCGGTCCCATGCAAAGCTATGGGCTTGGGGAAGAGTGGCTGGAAAGGTGTTTGGTGGAAAAGGACCTGGGAGTGCTGATTGCTGGCAGCCTGAACATGAGTCAGCTTCTGCCCAGGTGGCCAAAAAGGCCAACAGCATCCTGGCCTGTATCAGCAGTCATGTGGCCAGCAGGGCCAGGACAGTGATCATCCCCTCTACTTGACACTGGTTAGGATGCATCTTAAATACCGTGTTCAGTTCTGGGCTCCTCACTACAAGAGAGACATTGAGGTCTCTCTTGTAGTGAGGGCAATGAAGCTGGTGAAGGGTCTGGAAAACAAGTCTTGTGAGGAAGGGCTGAGGAAACTGGGGGTGTTTAGTCTGGAGAAGAGAAGGGTCAGGGAGGATCTTTTCACTCTCTACAACTTCCTGAAGGGAGGTTGTAGTAAGGTGGGGGTCGGTCTCGTCTCCCAAGTAACAAGCAATAGGACAAGACAAAATGGCCTCAATCTGCACCAGGAGAGGTCTAGATTGGATATTAGGAAAAATTTCTTCACTGGAAGGGTGGTCAAGCATTGAAATAGGCTGCCCAGGGAAGTGGCGGAGTCACTATCCCTGGTAGTATTCAGAAACGGTGTAGATGAGGCCCTTAGTGACACGGTTTAATGGTGGTCTTGGCAGTCCTGGGGTAATGGTTGGACTTCATGATCTTAAAGGTCTTTTCCAACGTAGCTGATTCTGTGATTCTACTGTATATCTTATTAACAAACTTACAGTTCTGTTTGGTGCTAATGCTTTCCTAAAATAATAGTATTACTGTTTACATTTGAAATGTAGATAAATAATTGTATTAAGTTAATTAATGAAGTTAATTCAAATATGCCAGGTCAGTTATTTTCAGACAGAATATGTGTGTGTTGTGTGAATGGATGTGAAGAAGGTGTGTGCATATATATGTGCATATATATGTATGTATACATATGGGCAGACAATAATGAGTTTTACCCATTAATTTATTTGTTTATTAAAAATAAAACAAAGAAACAAAACAAAACAATGCCTGTATTTACTGCTAGCTTGATTGTGACAGACTTTAATGCTTCTCTTTGGAATTGTCTAAGCATTGTGGATAACTAATATTTTTTAAAACTTAAAGTTTCTGAGACACCTAAAATTCTGGTTCTAAGCATCACAAAAAGTTTCTCAGTCCTCGGCAGTGAGAAATCCCTGCTGGAGTTAACCACCAGTCCTGTACACTAAAGGTTTCTTTCTCCATCTTCCAGGAGCAGCGTGCTTTGGTAAGCATTCCTAGAGCATGCCCACCTTGTGCGGGATTGCACTCACATGAGATGGGAGGTCTGCTGTCCTTTGATAGAGTAGTAGATGCAGCACTGTCAGTTTTCTTCTGTATCAGAGGAAACAAACTCAGCTGTTCTGATACCCTGTTTGGTACCCCTTTAATCTCTGAGCTGCAAGTTCTTTTATCACTGTGTGTTGTTTCAAATGCAAGTGTAGAGCTGGTAACTCAGCAGGGTAAGTCTGTCTTCTCCTCTTCCGTTAAACCTTTGTATTACAGAAAGGAGTCAGAATTGACAGTGTGAAAGTAAAGGAATGAACACAGTGAAAAAGTCCATTTAATACTGTAATCCTTGGATAGGGGACTTCTCTGCACCAGTCTTTGCTAGAGACCTTGCACCAAATTTTACATATATATATATATATATATATATATATATGAATGACAGAAAAAAAAAAGTCCCTTGGAGTGGTGACACAAGATTCCTATCTGTCTGGCCTAACTCCTATGCTGCTGGATCATATGCTGGATACTATATTCTCTTTCTTCTTCCACCCCATCCCTGTTCCTGAGGAGAAATTGTGACTTTCAGCCTTCCTTCCTCTGAGGAACAGTTTTGCCCATGAATGTAGAACATGGTCTAATTCAAAAAAGCATGCAACATCCAAGATGCTACAGAATATTTTCTCCCATCCTTTCAGCCAAAGGAAGGGATTGAACATAGGTTATCCACATTCTGGGTAAGCACTTTAATTATTTGGTTGTATGAGCAGCCGGGGAAGATTTCTGTAGGCATTTTGAAGAGAGTAGCAGGTAATCCCCTTTTGAAAGACTGAGTGAGGGTTCTACTTTCAGAAGGTCTCAGGCTTGAACAGGTAGGGGCTGCTGTGGAAGATGAGTAGAATTGTCAGTGCTTCCAAAATGGGTTAGCTCTGGGCAAATCTTAGCCAAATTCTCAGTGGAAAGCACAACCAGTTTTTTCTTTCTGGCCACTGGAGGTGGCCTGTTGTCCTTGGACGGTAAATGCACTCTTGGGAAGAAGAGTAAAGCTGTTCTCCGTATTCTCCAGGTTATGTCATTGCAATTACATGCTGCTCTTATATAACGAGCAGCATGTATAATTGTATGCTGCTGTAATTATATACATAAGAGCATGTGTATAACTGCATCCTGATGTAATTAATGGGAACTTTCCCTTGTCTTCATTGAAGTTTGGATGGTGCTAAAGGTGGACATGGTGGCCAATGATTTTTATCTGAGGACTCATTTGTTTATTCCAAATGAAACACCTATTATGATTGTAGCTTAGATTCAAAACATTCCTTTTCTCATTAAATAAGTAATGCATAGCCAACATAAATACTAATTATGGTCCCATAATGATAATTTTGGGGTTTATTTATGGTTCTTAAATATATATATATACTAGCAGTCTAAGAAATCAGTAAAATAATTTCTCTCATGTTTAGGCAGAATTTTAGGTGTGTGATGAAATTCAAACATTAGTTATTTAACACCACTTAACAAACCATTTAGTATGGCCTTACATTTATATAAGACAAATAGTGAAAGGACTCCAAATATTATGATCTCAGTTCAAAACATGCTTAAATAGTGAGAACTAATCTAAAGCAATTAAAATAAAAAGTTCAATTTACAATTAAGGTAATATAAGCTATCTCAGTAGTATTTAGCTCTATCTTGAAATTTATCAGATCTATGTTAAAGTTGCTTAGAGGTGTTGTCAAAGTAGTGCATAATGCAGGAATTACAGATACACCTCTTGCATGCCATTGAGTTTAACAGGAGCTTTGCCAACAAAATGAATGATGAAAGTAATAGGCCCAAGGCATGTTCATAAATTAAAATAATTTTGGTGATATGTATTGACAGATTATTTGATTTTACAGTATTTCATGGTTGCCATGGAAAACTGACACAACTGAAATCCTTTCTTTTAATTAGTTCTAGCAGAATAGCTGAGCTGATGCTAATGACAAAGAAGATTCCTTAGCTGAGGAATTTGGGGTCAAGTCTATTCAGATCATACTTGCCTTGTAACTAAATTTAGCAAATATGTATTTAAAAACCCAACTAGTTAATTAGAATTAGGTACTGGTCCTGATACTGATTTCAGTTGCAATAGTCTGAATATATCCCTGATTTTTTTTCTGTTGTTATAATGATAGTTTATATTACTCTAGTTCACTGTTGTGTCTTATCTATAAATTTTTGAGAATGTGTGCCTCGGTATGCTGGAAAAAACTAGCACATTTGAGTGCTCCATAAAATGAAAATAGTAGAAAAAGTTGGTTCAGGTGGGCTTTTCCTTCCCTAGGGGAGCCCCTTGACTGGAGAAAATACTTCACTCTACAGGTAACATAAAAGCTGAAAACAAGAAAAAAGAGGCAGACAATGAAAATGTCTGGACTGTTACCCATGCTTACACGAAAAAGACAAATTCAGCAGTCTGAATGGAGAAGGACTCTGAGTAGCAGCAGTATGTGAGGAATTCAAAGTCTGCAGCACTTACCAGTCTGAGAGCAATTAATAGTGCAGTTTAGAAAGACTCTCTTTCCTTTACATGCACACACAAATGAGGAATCTGTTTCCCTAAATTTTGCTTGTCACCAAATGAAGAGACTAAGTGCAGGATTACACCTACAAATTCTAGTTTTTTTAGGGCTCTAAAAATACCATTACTGGAGAGCTGAAGCAACTTCCTAGTTTCTGGCTATCTGAGTTAGGTGAGCAGCTGGTACTTTCTTATACAGATTGGAAAGGGAGCAAAAAGAAGAAATTATGCCATGCCTTTTCTGGGAACTACTTGGCATCATTGCAAGTAACATTAAATCTTATACAGAGAAGGTGGGATTTTGAAGTTATAGACAACAGGGCTTGTAAAAATAAATTGATGTCATTTCATTTTTAATGAGGTCACGTATTTGGTCAGTAATGATCACCAGGAACCATTGTATAGTTCCTGTATACTTAGACATGTACAGGACATTTGGCTTAGGTTCATGTGTTATTTTGATTAAAGAATTAAATTGAAATGCAATAAACATGACATTCTAAAATAAGTTGAACACTGGACAGAGAGGTAATTGCAAAAGTAAAATCCACAACAAGTGGATGACTTCTACAGAAATGCCATGTCTTCTGTACTTGGCAGTAATTCAGTGGTTACCAGGAGGCTGTATTCAGTTCTGGTGTTTGTACCTTTGGATAAATAAGAAACAGTGCAGAATATAGCTTTTTAAAAGTTGAAAAGGGAAAAAAAAAAAAAATAAAGGAAAGCAGGGCTCAGAATAAGGGCACATAAAGCACCTGCTGCTGAAAGGGTTCCGAAAGCATCTGTGCTCATGCCATGTTTCAGCAGTTAAGGCACTCTGCACAGAAGTTGGAAATTGAACTCATGACACTAGCAGTCTCAGTGGGTGTTGTTGGAGAAAAAGGTCATCTCCTATGACCTGAGAAAAGTCTGCAGGGAAGAGTTAAGTCTGTGAGTGTCTTTTTGAAATAAGTGCCAAAGATCTGAAGAAGGCTTCTGTTCATTACCTGAGGGTTTTGTGTTTCCTATGAACCAGAAAAGGCAGCTACTCATGGGTTTCATGATACTGTTTTGGACCCCCAATTCTCTGAGAATTGGAGAAATCAGTTCTGTGACCTGGGGCAAGAGTTCCATGAAATGTCAACACCTGAACAGCTAGGCCCTATACACTGGTAAAGGTTGTGATAACTGGAAAACCAATTTTGTGAATTTAACACTTCACAAGTTTTATGAAGGTTACTTTTTCTAGAAGAGACCTCCAATGCACTGTAAAATGAGGTGGTTATATGATTTTTTTCACAGCTGTAAATGCTTTGCAGTGCAGAATGATGCTTGGAGTCAGGTGAGGTGGTTGCATACAGCCTGCTGGCAACGGTGCATCTTCAGTCCGACTAAGAGGTATTGCATGGGAGAGGACAGGACAACTAGACGTGTCAGAACAATGATGTAAGCTTGATTTTCCCCACCAGACTACAGACGAGCGCATTCGGCTGCCGGACATCCGAGCAAGCAGGTGGTACCAGTTTCGCGTGGCAGCTGTGAATGTGCATGGGACGAGAGGCTTCACAGCACCCAGCAAGCACTTCCGATCCTCAAAAGGTTAGTTTTGTCCACTGTGTCTGGTGCTCGCCTTCTGCTCACTCACATGGAGTGCAACCTGATCTGCCTGCTTTTGTGGCAAAGGTTTTAACAGGTGGGTTTTCAGGTAGTTTTGCCACTGGCTTTAGAAATGGTTTGAGATTTTTCTGAAGTCAGCAAAGGAATTAAAGCTTTAAGATGTCATTATTCTTTCATCAGTAAGGGGTCTCAATGTATAAACCTTCTTTTAAACATTTTCTGCATGATTGGTCTCAAAAAACATGACCCTGACCATGAAACATGAAGGAACTGGGGTTTCAGTGTGTTATTCTGAGAGGTTCCTTGTTTTTCCTTTTACTTATGAGAAATGTGTTGCTGCCATATGTTGTAAGAGAGTACTGATTTTTTTTGTTGCCTGTATCTAAATAATTGTAGCAGCATTGTTTTGATGGAATTGTGGACTCTCTTAATATAACCTTCCCCTTGCTAGCACTAACTGTAAGGGCTTAAGAATAAAGAATATAAATGCTAAGTAGCATGTTTCTGTTCATTAGAAAGGCATGCTGGACAACCCACAAAGTATTATAGGATTTTTTGTTGCCATTTCTGGTTTTGCAAAGGTTTGGGTAATAAGATAACTTTAAAAATTATTTGTGTACCAGTAAATGGTACTTGAGGGATGGGGAAGATGGAAACAGATCTCTCATCATATTAAGTTGCTAGCTTTGTTCCTTGTGTGCCTATGACCTGCAGAAAACAACATTTTCCTGGATAACTCTTGGGCTTAGTATCAGAGTTAGCACAGGCCAGAAACTATTTCCAGTGAACAGATGGTATGGATGTGGTCACCCTCTCTTAAAGGCAATTAATAATGTTTTTGTCATTGCCAGACCATGCTAGTTGACTTTAGTGCCAAAGAATGAGATTTGGCATTCTTTACTCAACTCATAGAAGAAGTTTCTAATAGAAGACTTGTCTTTGTTTTAGTAGTGACAGAATCTTTATACTTGTATAACGCATACTTTGAGGAATGCATTTCCTCCTCGTTCTGCAGACAGAATTATCTTGCAATACAGGCAGTGGCCATCTGTGGGTTCCTGCGCTAGCTTTTCGCCTGCTGTTAGGACATAGTCCTAGAAAAAAATCTTACTGTAGATGCAATTGTAGAGGCATGCAAATGCTTTTGCTGGTATGGAGTTTTTAATTACTTATGGAATAATTATACATTAGACTTAATGATTTTTTTGGTGCTATAATCACATTTGTAGTAGGAAGTTTGGCTGGCATAGACATCCCATTACTGCTTTGACCACAGACCTTTTGAAGTATAACAGAAGTATTATTTTAAGAATTTATTATACTTAAGTAGCATACCATTTCAGTCAAATAAGAAATAAAACTTCTTCAAGCTGTGTTGAGCTTACTGCAAGGACTTAGCTGCAGCAGTAGCTTTTATTTGTGCTTTTCTTCATGAGCAGCACTTCAGCAGATACAGCACTTTGCTACTGAATCTGGCACCAACTTTCTTTTAGACTTAGATAATTGTCAGTTGTTTTATTGAGTTTGTAAAGATTTTCCAGCTGCTCTGCTTGGAACAACTATAATTGCAATTACGTAAAGGTATATCATGATAACTCTGAGCTTTTGACTTGAGCATGACATTTTCTGGCAGGATTTGTATTACTTCCCCAAAAATTCATCCACTACTGATTGTGCTAGCCATAGGAGTATATTGTTCAAAATACCTACACTGGTAATGAATGTCTCCATGGTAAGTCATACGGAAGCTCTCTTTAGCTCAGTATCTGACCCCATCCAAAAGTAGGTTTCTGGAGAACAGTTGTAAGAGCAGGATAAGCACATAGGGGTACGTCGTCAGAATAGTCTCCCAGCTGGCAGTGATTTGTGTTTCAGGAGCTTGTGGTAGCTTGTGGTTTTGACATGACTGTGTTAGATACCAGAGTCCTTTTTTATTGTGGTCTCTGCAGCTACCCCTGAACCACTTGCTCTTTTGAGTACTGCTCATGGCTGTCTGGTGGAGAGCACTTCTAGGAATTCATGCAAAGAACAATAAGAGCCAGTACTACCTCTGCATGCTCTTTACCTAATAAAACAAAATAATGTGATCTTGATAATTGCAGGAAGTGTGTAGCCAGCATTATTCAAAAGGCTTCTGTAACTCAAAATAACAATTTTCAAATCTAAACTCCAGCTCTTGGCAGAGAATTGTGAATTGCCAGAAGAGCAGCAAGGAGTTCAGTTAGCTGTCAGCTTTGCAGCCGAAATCATCCTACTATGGCAGCTCATTTGATTCTTCTAGAGTCTTTGTTATTGTCAGTGCTTATTATAAAGATAACATGTTCACCAGATAAATGTGTGGATGCTCTAGGTGACTCACATGAAAATGCTGCTAGGTGGTGACCGTTGGGAATGATACTGGGATGCTTCAATTGATATTTCTTAGCCTTCGTGTCCCCAAGTAGGTGCTAATAGCGGTAACAGTTATAGTATCAAATAGACATTTAATTACTACTTTGGAGCTCAATGGGAAGTGGCGGCCCCTGCCTGGCAGAGAGGCAAGAAACTGCTGCTTAGATGTGCCTAGTTTTTTAAGTGCCAGCATCTACTGGCCCCTGCTGAGCTCCTACAGGCACATTTAACCTCCAGTCTGGAAAAGGAAAGTGGACTTTGGCAGGTTACCTTTGGAAGGTTGCTGACTGTCTGTGCTACATTTGTATGAAGTGTGGACAGAAATTCGCATCAGTTCTTGTACTGTTTCACTTCATCCTGTTGTGCCAAGACCAAGAGAAGATTATTATCTGTGTCAGACTTAACAGAAGTTTTCTTCAAAAAGAAATCCTTTGATCAGGAAACATGACAGCAATTCCTAAGAAGGTTTCTCATGCAAGATGCTGAACTTTTACCAGTTGCTCATAAGTTATAATAAATAGCAAATTATCTGGGTTTATTTTTTCCTTCAAAGTAGGACAAACATGATATATAATCTGAATCTAGGGAGGAGTATGGCACCACAATGTCTCTGTCGCTAAATATTTTAAGCAGTTAAAAGGAATATTCAAAAACACTGGTCCTGTAATTACTTGGAGAGAGACTTTTTTTCTGTTACACTAAACTGTTTTATACTAATTTATGTTTTTTGTTTTTTGGTTTTTTTTTTTAAATGCACAAAATACAATTTCTGGGTAGACTCAGCAAAGAAAGGTTTTGGTATATTTGGTATATAAAATTAATGTGAAGTCTACTGAGGTATGTAATTTCCATTAACTTTTCTATCACTAAATAAAGCTTCTTATTAGCCAAATTCATTTAATTTCCCAGTCATGAAATAGGTAAAACCAGAAAACCAAGAATGTTTCATCAAGCATTTCAGCTTACCACTCTGCATCTAGTTGTGTTTTGAGGTTTTATCTATTGCAACTTTTGATGCTCTTATACTATAAACATTGGAGGTGAAGGTTTATGAACTGTTCTGCACTGCCTCGTGTTCATGGCATTAATCTGTAAACAATATGTGACATATCTGAGATAATTTATGAAACAGAGCTTCAGCAGTGTTTTTTTTAATGTTGTTTATTTCTTTTTAATAAAGGAAATGAAGGATTTGTATGTGCTTGTCTGCCATGACCTTCACAGGAATGAAGTGATGCTTCATTTTGCCAAAATGCAATTTCAAAATTGCAAGAAACACACGTTAGACTAGGCCTATCTGTGGAGCAGAGCTGCTAGAAGATGAAGTGAATACTGCACCTAGGAGAGTGGCTTCTTTCCTAGAAGTAGGACTCTGCACATAGATTTTCAGATTGATACTGTCAGCTAAAATTGATCAAAACTTTCTGCTATTTTGACAGTGGTTTGCAGTTCTATTATAAAGATTTTTAAATGGTGTGTGCTTTCTTTTTCATCTTCAACTGAATGTCAATACTTTCCAATAACAACAATAAATAAAGATAATGGAATGCCTGGGAGAACTTTTTTGGTTCCCGAAGTTACACATATATTTCTTTCAATATTTTGACTGGCACTGTCCAACTGTTTCATTTTCTGTGAAGCAGAAGTGTCCCTATAATCCACATACAAGTCTCCTTGGATGAAAAGCTACCTCTGCTTTTCTCCCATTAAGCAGGCACTGGATAGACTAACTGAACTGGTGAGAAGCTGCTCAGCACTAGTAATACAAATATTAATTTGGTGCAAGAATTTTTAGGATACTTTTTTCTAGCTTCTTACAATTTATGATAAGAATGAACTCTTAGAGACTGCAGTTACCTAAAGCGATAAGTGTAAGGCATTTCCATATTATCTTGCTGGTCTGTAGTTAGGTACGGTGCATTTTCTGTGACAGAATGAGGCTTTAAGATCAACACAGTGAGCCCAAACCATCTGATCCTTCTATGTCTCCTGAAGGTTTTTATCTTCAACGTGAAGGCAGTTGCTAGCATACACAGGATAAATTGTCAAGCAAAAGGAAGCAGACAGCATTGTTTTCACAGCACATAAGTACCATGCTGAATGTGATTTCACGCATACATTACTGAGTGTTAGAAAAACTAGAACAGACACCCACTCCCGGCAGTAAAATTCTTTCTGTCGCTCCTTTGGGACCAATGATTTTTTTATGCTGTTGCACAGCTGGTTTATGTGTGCCATTTCCATTGGGCAAAGCCAGTCTTCCTGCTTATGTCTTGCAACTGTTTAATGGTTGGAAACCATTACGGTCTGTAGAGCAGCTTCAGCAGATTTTTAGAGTTGGAAGGTCTAGTGTTTAAAAGACAGCAACATTAAATCCATTTTAAGTCAGGAAAAAAAGTTCTTTAAAAAAGGCTTTAAATTAGAGTCAAACTTGCTATCATTTTTACAACTCAGAATGAGAATTCTGGTTCCAATGTAATTCTTTCCTTCTCTGACAATATTCCAAATCATTTACTGTTTTCACCCCAGTTGCCACATTTAAAGCCAAAGTGGATGCATTGCAGCAGTGTACGGTGATGTGATTCTTGTACACAACTTGCCCATACTCTTTTGTTAAGGTTGTAAAATTGCTTCCAGATCCTACTGATTGAAAAAAAAAAAAAAAAGTAAAATATAAATTGTCTATCACTGTATTTACAAATATAAGTGTGGGAAGATGTGCATTTTGAAATGGTGGTGATGTGAGCGTTTTCTTTTTTTCTTTTATTTACAGCAAGGAATTCTCCCTTTTGGGGACTGGAGACAGAATTTTGCTTGTGATGGCTGAGTAGCCAGCAAGACAAGAATTTAAGCCCTTTGAGTATACTCAAGCCAGATACAATCCAGACAAATGCAGTACTTACTCCATGTGCTGGAACAGCAGCTTCAGCCTTGACCTAATGAAGCTATCATTTCTAGCAGTGAGAAGTGATTTACTTGTCAGGCTGCTGAGACCAGATTGATTTTTTTTTTTTTCATATTTGAGGACAGCTGTCTGTGCCAAATTCTGGTATATATAAAACTACTTTTATTTTATTTGAGTTGTAGTATAAACTGCGAAGGAAAAGCTGCAACTAGCATCACTATTTCTGCAAACCGAAGGATGTAATTTAACACTCAGATAAATTCGTGTATATAAAATTTCAGAGTTTCACGTTTGAAAAACTGGCAGTAGTTTCCATTCCAGTAATTTAATGTTTATGTATCTGAATTATACATGTGGGCAGTCAGTCAAAGTGATCACAGATATATGAAGACTAACAGTAGGATGGCTGTTAGCCTTATAGTCAGCAGAATGCCAGTTCAGCTTCATAGTCAGGTTATCAAACACCTTATGTATATAAGCTTTATCATCCAGTACCAGTTACTAGACTTTGAAGTATTTCAGCATGAGTTGTATACTACTTTTAGGCTGCATAGACATAAGCGTAGCAGAGCACCTTGTAGAAGCACGACTTTTCCATTCGGTAATGCAGAAGAAAACAACAAATCTGTTACCTGGTAAATGGCAGGCATACATTATGGAGAAGCATGCTGTTATACTTAACAGGTTTTTGGAACTTGGATTTTTATGGAGGGGTGTTTTTTGAGGAGGCCTTTGCAAAGGTCTGGGTTTGGGTTTTTTGGGGGTTTGGGGTTTTTTTTGTGTGTGGTTTTTTGTGGTGGTGTGGGGTTTTTTATTTGATTTTGTGGGTTTTTTTGTTTTTTTGAGGATGTGATCTAGGTCATTTGGATTTTTCTCCTGTTAATAACAGATCAGAATATTTTGTCTTGTTGCTATTGCTTCTTACCTGTTTGTTTTGCTGGTGAAACTCAATTCCTTTCAAATTAAAGATTAATATTTTTGGGGTTTTGGCTCAAAAAATGATAGTTCTGTCAGTTGTAATAGTGATGAGGGTCACAGAAATATATAGAAATAGATGAATAAATTATATAGCGGTATTGAAATTCCAGCTAAGGAATGGATCCTTAGCTGAATAAAAAGCTCACTAAGTGGCTTCGTATTTCAGGTAATACACTCCAAATCCAAGAAAGATTTTAGTGTTGTGTCTCTACAGTTTGGTTGTGGTGTTATTCAGATGATTAAATGCAAAACTGTAATAAATTAAGTTTTGTTCATCTTTGACATCCTACTTATTTCTAAATTTTTTTTTCTCCAGATTAGTCTACTAGCTTTAAAAAAGCTCTTTTATAAAATGTGGCACTTTCAAATGTCTCACCTTTTCATTTCTGTCAGCTGCAGATCTCCTTCCTTTCTGTCTTCTACTGCTAGCACCATTCTTCCTTCTGTTCAAAGTCATTTTTGAGGATGACATTTGCGAGGCTTGCAAAAGAGAGACTTTGAAGAAAGAGGGCATTTAGGAAAATGTTTCTGCTATTGCTGTTTTATTTCACATCTATATACCTTTTAAAAAGATGTTCTTTCTTTTCTTAACTGCAATTACCCAATGCCTTTTTAATACAACGTTTACATTCTCCTGTAGCAAAGGAGGAACACTACTGGGTTTTCTTTTAAACATGGATCAGTGCTTTGTCTGCTGACTGGACTGTTTCTAGCAAACACAGGTGAAGTGCTGTTGATAAAGAAATGTTTGCTATAAACTGAGGAATTATAAAGAGTACAGGGTGAAATTCTGGTGCTCTAGAAGGCAGAAGAAATGATCTGTTGGTTTTGTTATGCATGTAGTTCTTCCTTACAGATTTCTCTTTCTTCTTATGTCACTGGGAGAAACAGGGATGTTTGAAGTTACCTTAAAAGAAGCAAACAAACAAATTCCTGTGATTCTGAGACATATAAAAGCTCCATTCTGGTCAATTGTTAACTTTTTACAAGGAAAATTTGCACACTGTCTTGTTTTCTTAAGGGGACAGAAACATTTGAAAAGGCAGAATATTAATTTGGTCATTTGCTGTCAGACTATGAAAAACAGGTGAATAGAATTTCATAATATTTTTAATAATTTTGACTGGAAGAGCTATTTCATTCAACTTTTAGATTTATGTTTTTTTAATGACTCACAGTCTTTCATAGATGCAGAATGAAGACAAATATATTTTGTTTAATTTTTTTTTCTTACATCTGACCATTTGTGAAGACATATTCTCTGAAACACTTTAATTCTATCCCATATGTTGTCTATAAATAATACATGATGCGTAGTACTTCTGGGAGATAACCTGAATAATTCACCTACAGTAATATGATCATGTTGTACTTCAGGTTATGAATCTTTTATTGCCGTAATACATTGTCATATAACATAAAAAACACCTATCATTTTAAATTAGTGAAGATGAATACTTAATAAATGTTTTGGATTTGTGAATCATTATTTTGCTCATATTTATTATACCTAAATTTCATTTTATATCTACTTACCAACCAGTAGAAGTAAATGAAAATTGTGTTAGAGAACAATAAAAACCATTTAACTAAACTAATTCTTAAATTTATCCTTTCCAATATGAATAGCTTTTATACTTATAGAAAAGGCTCCTGTAAAGGGATCTGGCTTGCAAGCTGATATAAAAAAAAAAAAAAAAAAAGGAATTCTCATTCTTTTGAAAATTAATTTAAATTTCAGGACTTTTTAAACTCAAGTATGCTTTGTATCTTTTATGGCCAAAAGTTAGGTTGAATTATGTATGTGAGGAAACAGGACATCCATTACTATTTCACTAAAATGGCATGTGTCAGGAAACAGGAGCATAGCATCCATTGTTATTTAACCAAGAGTCTTGTTAAATAACAGGAACGACCAATTATTTCACATCTGCTGATCTTTAAAAGGGAAATGCTGTCTTTATTAATTCTGAATGTGTCTGTTTGCATGAACTAAATGATGGAATTTTTCAGTGAGACAGTTTGTGATAGGGATTATCTGATGAACATAGTATGCCTGGAAAGTGTATTTAGCAGCACATTTACCATTATAAAAAGATGCAGGTGAATCATGATGTAAATTAATGCTTGGTGTCCCTTCTGCACACCTCCAGTTTTATTTCTGGCAAATAAGTGCCACCTCAGTTGACTAAAAAGTTATATGAAAATGTTTTTGGGTTTTGTTTTGTTTTTTTTTTATCAGATTGTTTTTTCTCTTGGCTACGGGTTCATAACACAGCTTAATTATTATGAATTTCCTTTATTCTGTTTTCTTTTTTAATTTTGTTTTTGCAGTTACCTTATATTTTGTCACCAATGTTTGACTTGTATGAAAGCATAATGTATTATTACATCTTAATTATATTTATTCTAAGAAAGTGTTTATGTCCCACAGATATCAATACTAGAATTTTGAAGAAAGACTCAACAAGTGGAAATTTTTTTTTCATCTGAGAATTGTCTGGCAACACCAAAAAATATTCAGTGTTTCCACCATACAATTCTGTGACAACTGTACAAAGGCACTTTCAGGAGAGGAGTGTTTAATACTCACTATGTATTTAAAGTAGTGTATCACTGAAGTAAAACTGACAGTCTAGTACATTTTGGTAAAGCTTTATAATGTTTGTGAACTACCAACTATACAGAATAATGACAAAACCAGATGCTAACCCATAATTTTTATTTCAGTAAAGTTTGAATTTCTAGAATTTACAAGAAGCCATACCACTTATTGGAAATTTTTGCCTCGGTTTTCTTCAGTGTATTGAGAATGTTTAATCCAGCTCATGTATGCCTGGTAAATACATAAAATGAAGACGATCTTTACCTTACTGAAGATGATCTTTACTTTAGAATATTTTCATTTGCTTTAAATTCTAGATCCCTCTGCTCCACCACCTCCATCTAATATCAGAATTGCCAATATCAGTGCAAACAATGATGGGAGTGTAAATGTAATGATTACTTGGGATCTTCCAGAAGAGCCTGATATCCCAGTGCACCACTACAAAGTCTTCTGGAGCTGGACATACAGCAAATATGTAATCTCAGCCAAAAAAAAGAGAAGGAAGATTACTGATGGGGTAAGAAAAAAAATAGTAAATGAGACAGAAGTATGGCTTATTTTTGGCACAAAATAGAGTGTAAGTATAAAATATGTGAGAAATCACAATGATTTCAGCAGCTGGTAAGCTAGTGGTCTTAATTTTTAATATCACCAACCCCATACACAGTTTTGATCTCCCAGTCCCTGTCTTTCACTGAACTCAGGGAGAGGAGTAGACTTCCGCCTTAAAATGCAGGCAACTGCTATTAGATTTTGCAGGAAAGAATAGAAAGTTAAATGCTATTTGTCCTCTAAATTCAGGCTTATTTTTTAGTGTCTCTTAAAGATACAGTGCTTTGTTTTATTTAAAAAGCTAACATCATCTGTCACATTGTCTTTTCACTATGTATGTAAGACTTGTGACACTGTGATACAGAGTAACCATTAAATAGTCAGTATAGGTCCAAGGGAAAAAAACCAAACAACTGAAAACTCTTCAGATAAGCTTCTGTACCACAGATATGACATATTTCCATAGCAGCCAGCTCCTATGAGTTTTTTGAATGATGTATCAAATACTGCTTTACTGGAAAATTATTTGTTGTGATATCCCTAGGCATATTGCATATTGTTTTAAAGTAAAAAAAAGTTAAATAATTTGCAGATTACAGGCCTGAACTTAATTCTCAATGTTTTTAATAAGTGTATTATGAGAATTTGGTCCCAGGTCTATGTTAACTCTGTGTTTTGGCTATGGCTGCCCACCTTCAATGTGATGAATGGCAGCTGAAAGGTTGTAGTTCCCTCTATCCCTCAGTCACCAAACCCTCCGAGAAATAAAGGTAATGAAAGCTGTGTGCTGAACTTGTGTGAGTAAATACGCATAGAAAAGAAAGTTAGTTCTTTGTTGTACTCTTAAAATACCACTTCGGCAAGACAGGAGTAGAGTTGGCCTGTGCTATGTAGAAAAGTTTGTGTTTCTTTGAAAAGCTGCCATTGGCTGGAGATCTTCACGACGGAGGCTACAGCCTAAAGGTGTACGGGAGCTTTTTCTTCACAAGCTGGTCCTTAAATAACAAAACCCAAAGAATTTTAAGATTGAGCTGGGTCTTTAATTTTGTGTTGGCATTTTGCATAGGGTACACCCTACCTATAAATATGTTACAATAGATCCAATATACAACATTACGGTAATTGGAACCAAGTTCTGACCTTGACTATAGGGAAATCTAGAAGATCCAGAGCATATTTTAGAGAAAAGATAGGCTCTTAGAATATATTTCGTATTACTCCTGTCTCACTGTAATTTTTTTTCTGGAGCATGAAGTTGAATGGTTGAAATAAATAGAATATGTTGAAAAATGTAGTGAATGTTGGATATTAGCTGTCTGCAGATTGGCTGTCTACAAACAGTTTCGAATTTGTTTGCTAACACAGAAACTGGGGAATAAACATTTTAAATTTCTTTGGCTAAAATAATTTTAGCAGAAGAAAAACAATAATGTTATGTAGAAAAAAAACCTTTATTTTTTTCATATACAATAGGTGTCTGTATTTGCCAAGGAATTACCAAAATTATGTAAACATCAGGAAGGGTAGTATTTTAAAAATTACACAGAAAATCAGAGCCTAATAAAATGCGTTTTAAAGAAGGGAAATTTTGCTCTGTTGAAATTCATACATGAGTTTATTTTCTAATTTCAAAAAAGTAGCGTGCCTAACATAACAGGCCTGCTTTTATTAAGTGCCTGTTTCAGTAATACTATAACTGCTTTGTATTTGTATTCCATTATAGGCCCAAAATTATGTGGTCCTGGAGGGACTTCAACCCAACAGCAACTACAATGTAGAACTGCAGGCAGTAACACGCTGGGGCCAGATACGCCTAAAAAGTGCTAAGGTTTCTCTCCATTTTAGTACAACTCAGGATACCAGGAATAATAGTGAGTAATTGTATTCAAACACCTGAATGCTTTATCTATTCTTTTTCTGGAATTTGAATGTTTTATATAATGATTTCTCAAATAAAAAAAAAAGAAAAATTTTTTTTCTTTGTTTTTTTTTTACCATCCTTCCTTCTCCTATTTTGTTTTGTTTTGTTTTCTCTTCTGATTAGAAGTTTCTGTGAAGTTCTGGATCTCAGTGCTAAACTTCAGGGTGTTTAGTTTTCAGTCCAGTCATCTTGAATGGCATTTCACCATATCACATTACAGCTCTGAGAAAGGACATGCAACTGAGTTGAGTTTACATCCAACCACAGAAGAAGGCTGGTGCCTGGATTTTACCTGGGTCTGAGGCTGGGCTGTGTCCTGGTGACTTGGAGGAAGTTCTGGGTGCCATTATACACACCTAGCCAAAGTGACATTGGGCAAGCTGTTGAACTTCTTCTCTCATTTTACTGTGAGAATAGTTTTATAAACTTTCCCCTCTTGGCAGCAGGGATAATTAATCAACTGATGTTTGTCAGGCTTTATTGATAGTCCTGACATTAGGTTTCTTCATCATAGTATTTAAACATGAGAGTAAATAAAGACTTTCCATATAACAAAAACCCTCTAAACTGAAGGTAACTGATATTGGACTGTCATTTTTCTATACCATTCTGCACTTACTGTGAGAAACCCTTTTGCTGGTAGTATCAGCTCTCTCCATGGCCTCACTAATGTTCTGTCTCTCATAGTCTGTATCACCAGTTGGTTTGTATTGGGAGAGATTTTTGTTTCACTTTTCCCTCTACTAAAGGTTGTATCCTCTACCAAATGGAGTTCATTTACCCTGTAGCTCATACATGCTTTTGGTGGTTTCATCATCTTAGGTCTACTCCAGTGGCACCTATTTCCTGTCATTGTCACAGCTAGATTTAAATTCCTTTCATGATTTTGCTTGAATAATTTGCCCTCTTCTTGGTTGTTTTACTTCAGAAAACAGTCCATCAGCAGTTACTGTGAAAGTCTGCTATCTCCTAATGTCCAAATGGAGTTCATTTACCCTGTACCTCATATGTGCCTTTGGGGTTTCTTCATTATGGACTTTCCAATGCCTTGTGCTTTATTTCATTTTGCTGTGGTGACCTTCTTGGACCAAAAGGTTTATTAATTGTTGTATTGTTTTTTAAACTAACGTAATACTGTACTAAGAGTAATATTTTTATTTTCTCATATACTCAAAAGTATTTGACTGTAATGTTCAAGTTGTGAACATACATTCAGTTAATGAGCAGTATTTTCTTAGTGCCTGAGCACTAATATCACACATTTTAGTGGATAGAGCACTCTGTTGAGAAGTGTATTTAGACCTCTTTGGACAATTTTTTTTAAAATGGCTAAATTATAGCTTACATAGAAAAGAAAAAAACCTGCTCCTGTAGGAGATGCAAATTCAGCTTCTGAATCTCACTGAAGTTAGTTAGGAACAGAGCCAGTTCTGCTTGAGGTACTTTTGAGAGTGCTCAGAAGCAGATGGAGAAATGTGAAAAAGAAAAAGGAAAATGTTGCCTGAATATTATCTAGGACATGACATTCATGGCCTGTCTTTATCTGGGGACTTCCGTGGCCTTTGGGAAGTAGCTCCAGAAGCAACATGCTAATTTTGTTGAAGTCCCTCTGTCAGTTTTCTGCTCTCTGTGGAATTAAGCTCTGGGTTTTTTCGGTGCCTTTTCCTATTGTCAGAATAAAAAATAGTCCATAACCCACTGAAGTAATTTAGTCCTACAGACCTCTGTGGGCTTTGACCCTGGCCCTCTGGCATTTCATTTCCCCACACTCAGAAATGCATTGCCTCACTGTATTTGTAAGCTTTGCTTCTGGGAAATGTAGCAAGACTGACTTTCTTGATCTTTACATAGAGATACTCTAAATCTGTGTCCTGGTTTTTCTGGAAGTGGAGCAGACAGAGAACATAAAAGCAGACACTTAGTAAAATTAAAATCCTTTCAATTGAGGTATACCAAGTAGATTTAAGTCTACTTCTCTCTATCACTTTTTTTTATTTCCTTTCAGGTAGTATAAACGTTATGGTTACCTTGAAAAATAATTTAATCATTTTCTTAAGTTTGGTAGTTTTGCTTTAATTTAAAACTAGCAAAGAAAATGTAAAATTGTATCAGTTTAAGAAAAGGATTAAGAAAGTAAGATTTGACCAAAAAGCAAGTGGGTTTCAGCTGAAGCTATATGTAGGGCAAAATATTCAAGTTTACATGTTACTCATGATAATTACTGAAACTTGAATCTTACCATCTTTCTCTCAAGTATGTAATTAATAATTTTCCACTTCCTTATTATTGAAATCTTTATTTTTCATTTATGTATAATATTGAATTAAATACAGCTTTTTAAAATCTGATGCAAATACTGTTCTCTGATTTGGAATGGATGTTTTTGCATGTGTGCAATGAAAATGCAGTTTGAGTGAGCATTGCTGCCTTTTCAACTGGAAAGATCTATAAATATTGTCAACCCTGCTAACTGTTGCTAAACTGTTGCTAAATGAAATTCTTGATGAAGGACATCCCATTACCGTTGGTTGTTGGAAGCTAGACACATAACACCCAAGGGGATTGCTCCAAGTTAATTTTGCTCTTACAGTGTTTTCCTAAGCATTCAGTGTTCACTGTTGGAAACAGGAAAGCGGGCAAGAAAGATCTTTAATCTGACCACAGTGTTCTATGTAGCATACCAAAGGACTGTGTTTACTTTGATGTAATAACCACATGTGGCACTCTGTGGGTTACACACAATGCTGTCCTTGGGTTTTGTGTATATTCAAACACTGCACAAATATAAAGGCCGTGAATGATTATCCAGATACTACGCCTATTTAAAGAGTCAGTGTGTTAACATTTCTAGTTCTTGGGGATATAAATACACTCCCTTTCCCTATGATTCCTTTGAAAATTTACAGAGCATTTGCATACTAAATTATATTTCTCTTTTTCTCTCTCTGTCTAAAATATTTTCTGACTGAATTTCAAACAAATTATATGCTTTTCAACCATTATGGACAACTTGTTATTTGTGTTAATTTCATTTGGGTAAGATACTGAAATAAGATCATTTGGATTAAAGATAGTATAATTTTCTGAATTGCAGCACTGTTCACATAGTCATTATACAGCACATAAATAATTTCCTGATTGTTCTGTGTATTGCAGAGGAACGAACATCTTCTGCTGGGAAACCCCAGAAAGGACTGGTAGATCCTTACCCAACCTTTCAAAGAAGAAAACTCACTCGTTTTCTTAAAATTGGAAGTCCTTTCTATCAGGACAATCAACTTCAGGTCAAAGTATACTGGAAGAAGACAGGTTTGTCAAATTTTTGTTTTACTGTTTTTTCTGAGGAACTTTCATCAACAGCATCAGAGTTGTAGAACATTACCATAATATGATGAGCCTCATACAATAATTCAAAGTTAAATCCTACACCAATACTTCCATCCTTTCACCTTCATGTTAGAATGAAACATTGATCTCCCTTTGTGTTGCCTGTGTAAATGTCTCGCAGAAGGAAATTACATGAATTAGCTATTCTAAAATTACAGTCAGTCACATTGGGACACTGAATCTTGTCACAACTGAGATAATTTTTATTTCAGTAGAAATTGCTTCAGTAAAATTTTCAATAGGAAGCCAAACTTGGTCTAATGTTCCAAGGAGCTTTTGTGGCTATGAGTATAGTCTCCCTGGAAGTGTGGTCGGAGGGTCTCAAGCACGTACAGTTCTCAGGCAAAATTTCATCTAATGACACTACAGTGTCACTTGAGTCACTAAACTGGAGTTCAAACCACAAAATTTCAAGCTATAGTGGCTTATATTAGGGCCATGATAGGCTTTATGCTAAACTTTATCAGTCATCTTGAATTACAAAAGGATGAATAATGGGCCACAACCACTGGAAAAATCTGTAAGTTGTTTTTTTGCTAGGCTGCATTCACCCTCTTGTTTTTCAGGAAAATCTAACAACAATTTTATGTTTAAGTTTTCCAGTCTAAAGGAAAATGCAATGAATTCTAAGTGTCTAATCAGAATAAGAAATGAAAAAAGGGATTTTCCTTTCATGCCTTTTAGGAGCATATAGGTTGTTACACATTGCTCCAGATTAGCCATGACAGATTCATACAATGTTATTTGAAAATGTGCTGACACTGTTAGTGTTTTAACTTGGACCAATCTACGTGTGTAGCAGTAGCACATGTATAAAACCCACTTAATTTTTGTCTTTGAAATAAAGGCCTATAAGATGGATACTCATAGAATCATAAAATTCTTATTCCTCCGTAAAATCTGCAAGCTTCAGCTCAGCCTGACTACTTACACATTTTAAATGTTTGTCACCATCTTGGCTGTGCTAGTTTTCATTTTTTCTAGCTTTCCTCACTATATCTCATATTTGCCTGACTTCATGAAAAGCTGGAATAATTTAAGGTTTAAATAAAAGTTGAGGCATTTTTTATTATGAATACTAAGCTTACTTAAAAAATACAGCTTTGATTATCCAAAGTGAGATTTACATATTCTGAGCTTTGAACTAATCACCTTAAGCTTTAGCTTTCTGCAAGTGAGATACAACTCATTGTCCAAGCTCCTTTTATATCAGAAAAGAAAAGCAGGTGACTTCAGAAGCAATTCGTCTCACTCAGCAGCAGAATCATTCCCTGGAGATGCCTCTCTTCCTTACTGAGTGCAGAAGGGAGCCTAGACAACTCATTTGTGGAAGGCTTAGAGACACCTGGCATCTCTCTGTGAACTCAGGTTCAATTCGCAGCAGACTGAACTTAAAAAAATGAGGAGCAGGATTCAAAGATGAGGAGACTGTGATCACTCCCACTGCATAAGGTTGTACAACTCACACTCTGCAAGCAAAATTCAGCCCAGTACAACAATTGATCCAGCTGCAGCTCTTTCCTTTCCAGCCTGTTTGCAGAAGAAAGATTGCGCGTCCTATGACCAAAATGCCAGCACCCCTAGTGAAATGCACCTTATTAATAGTTTTCCAAAATTAATGGAAAAAAGAATCACAACCAGTACAGCAATATTCCTGTTCCAGAGAAGATGCCTGGAGCTAGATGTCAACCAATTATAATGATAGCTTAGATATTGAGCTTATAAGGAGACATTGTGTCATAGATACCTAAATATTGACATAAAAATCTGGAGCTGAATACTACCCTGTGTTACATACCTGGAGGTAATATTTGTATTAAAGGCTATAGATGCCAATAAAAAGAAGTAAAGTAATCAGCATTCTCATAGTGGCTCATAGTTTGGAAATAAAAGTGTTTGGAAGTGGTATAATCTCCACAATTGGAGATCTTCAAAGACAGATACGGCACAGACCTGTTAGAAATTGCATGGATTTACATGCTGTCACCTTGTGCCAAGGTTGGATTAGTTTTGTTCTTGAGTAACTGACTGTACAGCTGACTCATCTTTTGTGAATCTCTGTACATCCAGCTATATAAGGGAGACACCCAGAGGTCCATCTTCATCATGTGCTGGGAGCAAGCTCTGTCACATGCACTGTGGTGTTTAGGTATATGCCCCAGACACACAGAAGACACCTTCATTTTTCTCACAAAATGAACAGCGATGGCAAGGGTTTGTGAAGAGGGGCAGAATATAGCAGGTTTTCAGGCATTTTTCCTTTCTTTTCTTAAAAGGAAATAGAGTTCTGAGTGACAGCATATGTTCCGAGTAACTCAGCAGGAACCATTACCTCATGTGGAACTGAAATATAGCCAGTTACCTGCTCCTGAGAAGCTAGCAGCATCTTAAAGGAGTTTGGAGGTTATGCAGTACATAGATGAGATGCTGACTGTAAATTTACTAGTGACAATTTACTGCAGAGCAAGTCTGTTTTACCGTGCAAGGAACACAGCAGGAGAAGCATATTGGCTGTGTCCTGTCTTTATGAAAGACAGCAGTTACTGGAGCCAGCTGTGTTGGGAGATGTACCCACACATCTTTCTGCTTTATGAACTGCACTGTCTTGTCATGTTTAGGGAGTTAATAAGAAGTCTAAGAGTGCAGAAACTGCAATAGAAAATAATGAGAGAAAATTTACCTTCATCAATTGCCTGATGTCTAAGCTATTTTCATTGCAGATGGGCAGTCAGAGTTCACATCCTTCCTGACAGAGAATTGTCCTCTTTGTCTCCTACATGGTGGGTGAAACCAGGAGTCCCTGTTGATTGCTGCTATTATGTTTTCTTGCCATTAAAACCAGCACTTGTTTGGTTGTGGAACACAGATATTCTATAGTCCTAAATCAGGGTGTGTGATTTAAAACAAATAAAGATTAAAGAACTGTTGTGAAACCATGTGAAATAAGTATGTTGATAATGGTAAGAGGTAACGTAAACAAATAATTGAAGAAATAAAATTTGCAAGCTTGAACATGTTGGACATTTGTAAATTGAGCAAAATTTCAATTGGTTGTAGCAATCTTTGCTTTGTTTGGTTTGATTTTCAAGATTTTTTTTTTACTTTCTGTGATAGACTTCATGGTCCTAACAAGATATGGTTGCAGTGGTACTGAAATACATACGTTATATACATTTTAAATTTTTTTTAAGATGAAGACATTTAAGCCAGTATGTTATGTTGATAGGGAGTTTCTTTCGCTGAAATGAAAACTTTAACAGCTACTTAAATAGCAGTCTTTCATTTAGTTAGAATAGTTTTATTTATTTGCTATAATAATAGCTGCTCAGAATTTCTGTTGTACTCCTCAATTCAGTGCTCATACCATTCTTTGAAGGCCAGAGAATTTTTATTTTAATTATTTTATTTTATCCCAAACCAAGATGGCCTTATAGAATAGTTTTGTACTGCCTCCCAACATTGTAGCATCACAGCACACCACAGATTACAGAAACAAACAGAAGGAAGGACCTGTGTGGATTTTTTATACCACTTAAAAAAACATAAACATGCTTCTAAGGTTGTTTTAGGTTATTTCTTTATTTTCATTGGTCCCTTTGTTAGCTGAGAAATTGAATTTGAACCATTTTACTCAGTCTAAAAAGGACAAAATAGATCAGGATCACAGAATAATTTAAATGGGTTGGAAGGGACTTCTGGAGGTCAGCTGTTCCAACCATCTGCTCAAAGCAGAGCTAACTCTGAAGTTAAACCAAGTTGTTCAGTCCTATCTGTAAGGCCTTATCACAGATGTTGTTAACTGTTCTCTGAATGACAGGGCATTTGTTCTTTATGAATACTAGTCTGCAGAGGCCACCTAAATAGATTGCAATGTACTTTAGTATTTCGAGAAAGCACAGTCATATCTCTTAACATTCAAAGATAGTTCTGCCATTACTTTGAGAAGATGTGTTCCCATTGTCATTTGGAAATGTGCCTCTAGGAAGCCAGTGAAAGAATACAGTGATAACATCAGAGCTGAAGCTGCTTTGTTTATATTATTCCTCTGAATAGAATTCATCAGACCTCTGTTGTGTGCAAGAACTGCAACAGAGGGGGTGTTGCAAGCTATTACTGAACTGGCTTTATTATACATTAAAGAAGTGATTGCTAACTAGAAATCAGAAACTGAAAACAGTGTTTGAGTTAAAGTCTGAGTAAGTAGATGGAAGATCCTATTTCCATATATATGCATCATAATGTGCCACAGTTTGGTAGCAGAAAAGACTTACCTAGGCCTGTTCCTCAGGTGTTCTTTCTTAAGTCCCATTAGTTTCAGTAAGCGTGAAGCATAAATGGAATGTAGGATCTGGACTTTACATTAAAATAAATTTCTTTTTGAAACAATCTTTCAGTTTGAATGCTTGAGTGTGACGGCAATAATAACTTTACTTCAGGATGTATGCTAGCAAAAATAACTCCACACTTCAGGCAGTACAAGGTGCTTAGCAAATGCACATAATTTTGCTAGACAGTCATTGCAAAAGCATATCACAATTATATGAATACAATAGCTTTTTTCTGAAAGAAGAAAATGTCTTTCACTTGCTGCCTCTGACTTAGGCCTGGGATTAGAGAAACACGGTACATTCCTTAAAACAGCATGAATCCCACTTCTGTAAATGAAAAGAAGAACTTGCTCGTGGCCAGATATTTTGGCCATCGCGACCATATGAAATTAGAAATTATGTGCTATTTGTGTCTTATAGTGGAATCAGCTTAAATCACTTTTAACTCCTTGGTGCTGGAGTCACAGAGTACCATCCATTACCAAGAATGGATGCACTCTGAACCCTCTGCTTAAAAAGATTAGCTACTTAGGATAATTAAGATCCTCAGTATCTTGTGCAATAATCAAGACTGAAAGTGTGAAAATAAAAAGATTATTCTGTTTCTTCTGTGCCTCAGTGGTTTGGGAAGTAGAGAGCTGAGGTTTCAGACTTCAGCTGAAAAGCTTTCAAGTTGCTGCAAATTTGTGTATGAAAATAAAGTATTTCCTATAGATAGAAGGAGAAAAAAAAATCTTTATGAACTCACTTCATCTATTCTCATCACTTGCTGCAATAATTATAATACATTAAAATAATAGAATGTAATTTGATGTAATGATTTCTTTCCAAAACAACAAGTTACAGTGATATTTTCTGACCCATTACTCTGCCTCCACTGCCATTTTCTTCATGTCTGTTATTGCTTAAGTAAAGCTTTAGTTTCCTTTTCTTTGAATGAAGTCTGTGTGCATTTACATCCCCCTGTTTAAATTAAACATTTAAAGTACTTCTGGATATTTAAAATCAATATATATGCCCCTTGGTTTTGCTTAAAAGGACAAATATTTAAAATGCATTAAGAGTTGGCTTCAGACTTCTTTCTTTGTGTTTCTGGTAAATGCTAAAGCAGAAAAAAAAAAAGAATACTTAGGGCAGGGAGAGGCAAAGAATCCTCCATTGTCTGATAAATCAACCAAACAAGAATAATGAATTAAATTACAGGGAAGAATAAAATGCAAGCCAAGGCAAAGCAAACAGAAAGCTGCCATGAATGCTTTTAAAACCAGATCTTAGGAAAACAAAATTAACTTACACTTAGTTCATGGAGATAAATGAAGTGACTGTGGTGACTCTTTGTTTGCAATAAGGTATTGCATATGACAGGTTTTAAAATTGAAAGCTTTCGCCATGTTATCCAATAGTTCTTTCTCATGGAACTAGGGCCATTGAAGCTAATGAAACCCTTCAATACTAGTTTGAGTTTCTAGCTGTTATTGTAAAGAATTCAGCAGTAGTTGCTTAAAGCTAATATAATACTTAGTTTGATACTAACTGTTGTACTAGGAAGTTCAGTGTTTGAGCAGCTGGCCATTTTCTAATTGTAGATATGTAACTAGGAAAATATTTGTACTTGAAGGTATCACTTTGGTCCAGATGGTTCTTTCAACAAGAAGACCTCACTGGTAATTACAACAAACTCTACACCAATGTATTGCCCTCATACTTCCACGTGAATACAGAGACATTGGCTCAGCAGGGATTGATTGTGTGGGTATGCATAATGTGCACATGTATTTAGAGATTTAATTAGTAAAGCTGGCCCCCAGCACAGGAATCTGACTAGATCACCTCTTTAGAATTTCACCAGTAGACATTGCATAATTTGCTTTTCCATGTGTGCTACAGCTGACTCAGATGCCTGTATCCTGTAGGGTTCTCCAGCATCCTGCATGGGTTAGGTAATGCTGTCAGCTTTAACTGTCATGGGAAATTATTCCAGAGTTAAAAGAATATCCTGTCAGAAGTATCCCTGTGTGATTCCTACTCTTCCCTAACTTTGTCTCATATAGGCCTAACGTAGTGCCAAGAAAAATGTCTTTGCCTTTTTCCTGCCTGGAGAAAATGAAAAGGGGAACATCTCCAGTTATATTTGTTATATTTTATAAACTGATTAGGGGACTTGGACTATTTGGTTTGCATTTGCTTCATGTCCAAATGTGAAGTGCTAACAATGCTTAAAATGTTTCTGGTGGCTGACATAAACACATCAACAACAATTAATACAATTTGGCAGAGCAGGTAGTATGCAACTTCTCAAATGGTATGCAATTGATTAGTGGGACAAATAATTAAGTTTTAAAATCACATTTACAGTAGAGGCAATCTCAGTGGCAACTCCCCTGCAAATGGGACAATACTGGGTAGTCTTTTCAAGGACGCAGTTTACTGTGTTTCTTCATGTTTTCACAGGCACAACAGAAAACTGTTACTGGCTTCCTTTCACTTGCTCTAAACCTCCATACCTTTCAGGGTAGATGATTAAAGCTCTTGGTATGAGAGGCTTAGAAGCAAGGCTGTCCAGCAATTAGTCCCAGGAATGTAATTGAAACGGATTCAAAGTGTGCTGGGAAATCAAGTATCACAAGCCAAATCAGAACTACCTACTGTGATCCCAGAGCTCAGACAGCACAGAAGAATGATTTTGCTTAACACGTGCCCACTGATGTCTGCTGAAAGTAGATTGTGGCTGTACTGGGCTGGTTTGGTCCAGCACAGTGATCAGACTGGTTCTAACACTTTGTATAGTTGATCCACTTACTGCTTCATTTTAAAATTTACATAGAGTGTGCTGTTCACAAGCCCTCAGTATGATACGAATCATACTCCAGAATACCTTTTGTAATTGTGAAAGTGTATTTAATATGACTTAATATATGCATTTAAAAGTAGTATTCTTTTTAAGCTTAATAACTGACTACAAATTTAAGCTTCATTTTTTTTGAACTTGCATTAAAAGATCAAATAGAAGTGTAAATGCAAATTACCTGGTCCATGAGTGCAATTCAAAGATAGACCATCCTTATGTGCGATGAGTACCTGTGGTCCAACTGCAAAGACACATTCAATATTGCATTGCAAATTCATTTATCAAGACTTAACTCACTTCAAGGCACTGAAAAAAATTAACTGTCCAACTAATAAATAAAATCTTATCTGATTTGTAATTCTTCAGGAAAAAATAATGTTTTCAATGCCAGTATCTTTATGTACCTTCAAAAATACCTGTCTACCCAGTACAAAATTTTCAACATTTCTTATTACTTCTTGAGTACTACCACAACTCATAAAATCAATTATTTTAACAAAAAATACAGAACTTTATATATATACATACATATACAGTCAGTAAGATTGTCAATGGCAATGTCTGTTGGTAGGCAGTCTGAATAACTGAGAAAGACAAGCTTTTTACCATCAAATTCATCCCCTCCTTTTCCCAAACTGTATCACTAGGTCATATTCAAAGTTTTGTCTTATATGCTTATGCTGTCATACCTGGAACAATCCTACCAGTCCTACTGTGAGTAACAACACACTGAGGTGCTACAGTTTAGGAAGATACCTTTCATCAAGTGTGGGGTAATAACTGCTCATGAGTGTTCTCTTAGCATGCCTAAGTTCTGAAGTAAAATGGTTAGCTTATGATCCAGGGGAAGTTCAATTATCAGCAGGGAGTCATCATGCTCGTGGTGATGGTGGTTTAAACTAATCAGTGTCCTCTTGTAAATTGGGTCATTTTCCCTCCACGTGCTTCTTTTTAGCTTGTATTGTTTAATTAGCCTAGTTTATAAGGTGGCCACAAACACTACAGACAGGGAAGGAACCTGATCTCTTTGAATGAGTAGCAGGAGGTGGAGGGAAAGACACCAAAAAAGGGTATCTGACACTGAAATTATAATCTAAATTTAAAGATGTCACATGTATGCAGCTGATGAATGAGTTCTTAAACACCAGTTGCTTTTACTCCTGGGGCAATAAGCTGAATATAAAAATATATGTAGTAGTCTAGACCAAAGATCCATCCCAACAGGTATTCTGTTCTTGTCAGTGGCCAAAAGCAAATCAAAAGCAGGACAAGAATAGGGCAAACGTGTAATGATACTTCTGCACATTATTGTCCCACCTTCAGACAACTTCTAGTTTATGGGATTTCCTGAGCCAAATGTGAATTCTTTTTTTTTTTTTTTTTTTATTCACTTGTGGTGCATTTTGCTTTCATGATAGTATCTAGTGTCCTGTCAGGGTCACATAAGTTTGGGGCATTTGAAACATTCTGAGTTATGCAGTTCCAGAGTTTTAAGAGTTTAAGATTCTTTTAGGAAGAACCATATTTTTTTTTATTTGTTTTGAAGCCACTTCTAGCTTTATTTGAATACTAATTATTGTATTGGAGACACAGAAAACAGTCATACTCTGTTCACCCTATCTGTACACGCATGATTTTATTAGATATTTAACTTGGTTTTGCTCTATTCTTTCTCGTAGAGCCATAATCTTAAACTGCAGATTTAGAAACTGCATATTAATGCAATTAATGTTATGAATAACATTTCAGCAAAACGACATCCTGATATGACATGCCATGATGCTTACCATGCTGCAAGTCCAGTTTTGGGACTTCGTGGAGCATTGTACATGCATGCAAACCCACCCATACAGCTTTTGCATAGAGTAAGGGAGAAAAGGGAGTAGAGTAAGATGGGTCTGTATCTCGACTTTGGAACTGGGAAGGACTCGCAGATTACCTACTCTCAATATAGCCTCCCCAACTAAATTAACATCCAGATTTGTCAAAGTCACACAGAAAGCTAGAGTTAATGATAAAAGTACCTAGTGACATTTTCAACAGATGTATGACCGTAGTGAGCCTTGGACTTGTTTGTTTGGGATTTTTTCTTTTTCATTAAATTCAGGGTTTGGATGCTTAGCTACCTTTGAAAATCTGGCTGTAAAGGAGTAATGTGGGAAGCTTCTGTTCAGGCTGCAAGCAGCTATTGTGAGGCTTAGAGTTTACAAGAGGCAAATTTCCTTGTAACAGAAAACCAGAATGAGATATTGTTGAACTCACTTTTTATAGGATGTTGTGTGGAGGGAAAGGAGTGAGGGTGGAGGTAATCCAGTTTAGGAATGATACCAAATTTATCCCTCAATATAAACATCTTTAAACCTTGAGGATTCCTAGGTCTAGATGTGGGCACAAATATTGTGGCTCAGGCCTGTCTTCAAGTTACACACTAATTCTTAATACCATTTTTTGAAAGGCTTAACACTGTATTATACAAAGAATGTGTTCTGTAGGAAGAAAGTTTATTTTAAATAGCATAATGAGAAACAAAATCTTTATGAGTTAATCAATACTGCTTATATTCCACGTAAGAGGAGGAAACAGTATTGTTTGCCTTGTTAGGAAGTGTTTATGGAATGAAGTTTAAATGTCAACTGAGGGGTTTGGTGTTTATTTTAATCATACTGCTTGAATAGGTGATTATTAAAAAGTTCTTTTTCTCAGAGGTGTCACGAATACCAGAAATTTAATAACCAAACATTTTACACTGGATTTTTTTTAATTCTTTCTATCCTTCTGGATGAATCAATGCACAAGCAGTTAAAAAGCCTAAGCTGCTTTTTTTTTTTACCTAAAATGCCTGAGAAAGTACACATCAACAGCACAGTTTTTACAGGGAAGAGTGCAGAGCAGCTCATAATGCGTTAGCACATCAGTGTAGCATTTCGTCATTACTTGAAGGTAAATTGTGTTTACCTATATATCCTAAGACTGATAACTCACTTTGCATTTTGCTAAACTGCCATAAGTAAAATAACAGTTGTTATTCTATCATTATTTCTTGCCCTATCATTAGCTTCAGCTTGCAAATGTTGGCAAGAACCACCATGATTCAGAGAAGCATAGAGTGGCTCATGAACCAATATATGTTATGATCAAGTACTGACTGAGATCATGTTTTGCTTCTCTGCAGTAAGCTGGAGTATTCCTTCCCTAACTGTTCTTCAATTATGCTGTTACTACAGTCCAATAAATACAGTGTGGATCACTCAAAACTGAAGCAACTATTAGTAAATGGCACTGCTTCATTAATTCACTTGGGGTTTGCTTGTATTTAAGCTGTCCCTGTATATTTTTCAGGACCTCTCGAGCATCTGAGTTTTAGCAGAAAAAGTGTTTATGGAAACTTGCACACTGTAGAACTGTGTTGGTATGAGGAAGAATAGTGGCCTGGTAAACAGATGAATGCAAGTCTGAGAGCAAAAAACACTTCATTGTATTCTATTTCAACTATGTACATAATAGTTCTTGGTGTGGAAATACAGGCAGGTTACCCTGCAGAGCAGATGCTGCTGCTCATCCTCCAGCCAGAATGGTAGGTTGGAAGCAGTGCTGTGTTGTGTTAGATATGCATTTGTAAAGGTATATCAGGGATTGCATACTGGGAGAAGGTAAAGCAGGAACATTTCGTCAGGAAGCCTTTGTACACATATTTGGATGCTTCAGAGATTATAAAATATTCTTCTTTATACAGAACATCATACATTTCACCACTTACCATTGTTACTTTTATATTCGCTGTAGAACAGCTTCACCATTCTATACAATGAGGTAAATAATTTTTGTCCTGGGTGGTGTGTTGTTTGACACAGGATTTATACAGTGCTCCACAAAATCTTGCTATAATTTTGCCACAGAAACAATTAATCAAGCTTGTAGATACTGAAACATGCACTTCAGATGTCCTGAGCAGATTCTGCCCTGTTCTGTGATATAAAGTATAAAATCTTTACCCCTTGTTATAGCCTATTTTTTGAGCAGTAATGTCAAGAAACATGATCCAGAAAGGAAATTACTTTATTTTGCTCTATTTCCTTCTTTCTGTTAGTCTAAAACAATTGAAGACATGTTCAAGGCTATCTTTTAACTATAGTTTTTATGGTCATTAGTGTCTTGATCATGTAAGTGGTGCGTACTAAACTTTCTGGCCCGATCCATTAGCAACTCTTAAATACTGAAGTCAACACGACTGTTCATATCCTTAAGTGCTTTGTTGAATCAGGGCCAGAGTGCTCAGAAGCTTGTAAGATCAACCCCCCCAGTACAAGAAGAAAAACAAAAAACATGTGGCCAGTCAGAAATAATCATTGCAGTTTGCTGTATGAAATATCAGATTTAACAATAGATAATAAATCCAAAAGTTTAGCTACATGCAGAACAAATTCTTTCGGTAATTTCCTTACGAAATAGCTTCACAGAAATTTCTGTCCCCTTATGGCATTCTGTTTGAAGAAACGTTAGGTATCAATGAAGACAGCAGACTTACATACAGCTAATTATCTTCCAAACTTTGATAGCTCCTTCTGACATACAGTTAGCATATTAATTATATGTATATACTTTGGAGGGAGTCAGTTTGCTGAGTAACTTGACAAAAAATATAGAACACCTTTTCCTTTCATACTGAAATACTCATTTGACATGTGCTTGTTATTTATATTAATATTTTTGTGCTGCCAGGTAAAGGTTTTCATATAAGTATGTCTTATTTTGTAATCTTTTTTTTTTTACCATATTTTAACCTAATGGGAAAATCTATCAGACACAGGTTGTTAATTACTTCAGATCCTGTTACAATACAGAAATCAGTTATTGTGTTTATTGATGCTAGACATTTTTATTGTAATAAACCTTAATTTGAGCTGTTGTTGTTGAACATGTCTGCTCTGAAATCTTGCTTTCTAGCAAATCCCATTTGATTTTTTCTTCTGATAAGTTTTTGTAATTTGGTTGCCTGCATAATAAGGGTGTCACAGTTGGCATTAATTGCCATTTTCATGCCAAATTGTAGAGACCCATCATCAGAATAACATGCCAATCTAGAGCTGAAATACTTTTACGTCAGAAACTGTTGTCATTATCACCACTCAACAGGGTTGGAACAGAGATAAAGTGCCATGAAGTGCTTGCCTAAAGACTTCCAGCAAACCAGCGCAGGAACTAGCCCCTGTTCCCAAAACAATCTGCTACAATTTCTTGCTATGGATCACAGGAGTACCTCTCAAACCTGTTTACATGGTCTGCTGGAGTGACAGTAGGTTATTGTCATATTGATGGCATTGGATTGTATGAACAAATTTCACTTCTGTTCTTGCATATGGGATGCCAGTTTTCTAGTTAAAAAGAAGACTCCAGTTCCTCAGCATTGTCACATTGGCACCTTTCTGCACCAATAAATGTAAAATAAACCTGAAAAAAAATATTTGAGGCAAAGAAAGGAGCTGTCTGCAGTAACATGGTAGAAAAAAAAGAAACCACATTAGATGAGATTATTCACATGGTTGACAGTAACGGAAATGTACTTCATAACAGAAATGTGACAAAGATAAGGAAAAAGATCACTTTTTTATTTAGTTTTATTTCCATAAACTGTAGAACCACTGAAACCAGAAATTCCAGCTAGGAAAAGCTGTAGAGTTACCTGACATTATGTTGGGTGATTTTTCTGAATGGGTCTCAGAGCTTCAACCCTGTTGGGAGATTATGAGATTTAACAAGCGTAGAATGTAGGCCTGTGGCATTTGTATTGATCATCATGCAGCTGTGGCTTAGGAGATGTTGTGGTACTTTAAGCAAAACTTTTCAATCTAAGATGCTTAAATTGTGCGTATGAACCTGAACTTCTCAAAGTGGTAAAAAATGTATTTGTCATTGTCATTAATAGGAATTTGAGCTGCTTTTACAGCTTGAAGCTGCAGAATAAATGTGCATTTCACCCCTAGAAAAATCTTAAATATATCTATATAATTTTATTAAAATGAAACTAAAACGTTTAGGGTCAGGGGGGTAGGGGAAGCAGAAATATCTGGTGGAGAACATTTTCCTAAATGTAATCAATAGAGTGATATCTTTGTGGAGATATTAATGTGAAATTAAGGGTGGGTTTGGGTGAAACATGAGGGAGGAAATCAAAACAGATATCTTTTCAACACACTTTAGAGCATCGCCTCATCAACAGATTTCTAATTGGAGATTTAAGATTTCTGTCCAACAAAGTTAACTGCATAGCCTTGTTCAGCAAAAGAGCTAAGCATATATGGAATTTTAAGAACATGTTCTTGTGATGTTTGTATAGGAATGTTTTCTTAAGTCTAGGAACTCATTTGATACTTCAGAAAATTTACTTTAAAAATCATAGCCAAAATAATTAATACTTGCTATTAGTTTACTTGAAAAGTTAAGCATTGTGCAACTGTCTGAAAGATCTAAAAATCTTTGGCTTGGGCAGGAGATCATTTCCCTGTCAGTAACTTTTAAGAAATTTTTAAAGTAATTTTCCTGGTTTGCCTTTTTTTTTTTTTTTTTCCTTAATTGTTTGAATAAGTTGTCTGCCATAACAGTCCTTTAAAGATTTCTGACTTAAGTGACTATTCTGTTGACTAATTTCACAAGCTTAAAAGTGCTCAAATGAGTGCTAGCACTTAATATGTACTTCAAGTTTAGTGTTTCTATACAAATATTTTGAGTTCTGGGAAATACAAATGCTTGCTCTTTGTGCAAGCACCAGTCTTTTTAGTGTCAAAGAATATACTTTCTAGCCATGAGAACAATTAAGTTATAAAGCTTTATAAAGACTCCTAATTGGAAGTACAGATTCAAGAAATCTCTGAACTATTAAGAAGGAGTTTGATTATGTACAAAAAGGCTTTATACTGTGATAGCTGGAATATCAGGGAACCAGACTGAAGGAAACTGAAGGCAATTTCTTTTCAGTGTTATGCTTTCCAATAAATTGGCCAAAGTCAGCCCCATTATATACAGGATATTTTGTTAATATTAACTACTGAAATGACTTTTCAGAAAAAGATGTGGCTGTGGGTTGCACTGTATTAAACTTAGCTGGGCTTTGTTCAGAACCATTAGCTTTGGTGGTAGTGGCTGGCATTCAGCTAGACTGCAGCTTGGACAGCTTGTCCAGGATCTACCACTGAGTTTGTAATGGTCAGCTGAAAACAGAAATCTAAATGAAATTATGGTAGTGATCTCACTAGGATAGTGTCTGTTACTGAACAAGAGGCTGGGAGAAGCTTTTCTTTTGCTTGAAGTGATTCTGTAGAGCCATGAGCTTTATGAGCAACTTTATGAAACGAATGCATATTTTCATCCTTTTTTTTTTTTTTAAGTCTCCTATGTGGCTTTTTAAATCATCCGATACATCTTGTCTCTTTTTGCTCTCAAAAAATTTAAAGATAATTTCTAAACCAATCTTGTTTCTTAATACGCATACTTCATGCATGCATATACACTGAGCTTTTCATGCTTCTAACTAGAATGTCCCACCTTTCCTATTTTTTTTTAAAGTTTCTATCTAAGTAAGAGCTACTTCCTTATCATGTTTCAGTTTTGCAACCCAAATTCCGCAGATTTTATCCCTGACAGTGTAGAATTTTTAAAAGGAGAAAATTGTTTTTATTGTTGTCAAGTGTTTTTGCATTCTTCTTTTTAACAAGAAGCGATTAGCATGCTTATGTTCAAATCTTTCAGATAACAGCAGTCATGAAGACGGAGATTAGAATGGAAGAATTTTTAGTCTTGAAAAAAAAAATTTAGGGAAGTCAAAAAAGGCCTGCTCCAGTGGAAAGTTTTGGTTAGACTTAGCTGGTGCTGTCACGATGCATTACAGTTTATAGCAGTTGATGTGTTTGTATATATGTATGCAAAAACCTTTCTGAAATAACTTAATTACATGCACACTGAAAATAGGTTATCAGGATACCAGATGTGAGCACTATCAAATATAAGATTCATTTGTTAATTTTGCTTAAATACAAAATTATAAAATGAAAATCTTCATCCTACATTTACAGTCCAAGTTGATAGAAAGTGAAATTAATAACAATAATAACTTCTTGATAATTTTCTAGTTCGAATAGAGAAGGTATCAGAAACCACAGCTTTTTATGAATGGGTTACAAAGGGTTTGCTAATGCAAGAGAGGAGAAGTAGGAAAAAAGGGAATGACCAAGAGAAGACACTCACAGAAGCAATGGAGGTGGAGCTGCATTGTAATCCAACAAAATTCTGCTGTGCCAGGAGCTGGAAATACCAAATATCTTGGGTTACAATCTGTTTAATTTCATTTCTGGCAGAGGCTTAGTAAATCTCTACCCAGGTGTATCTGGATGCTGAACTATTGTAACCTCTTGATGTTTGAGACTTCTTTTAAAATGTTTGCCCAGCAAGAGGTATTTAGTGACCTACCTGAGATATGTGTCTTATCCAGTTCTTAATGGCTGGATTATGGCAAGGCTTAATTTGCTTGGATAATGTCTACCAAAGAGAGAGTGATTGTTGTATGGATTACAAGTGAAAGTTATTATAAGTGAGAGCAGCCCACATTACGTGCAGATAGTTGAAAGTTATAAATTGTGATTATCAGATAATACACAATCAATAACACATTCACTGTGCTTAACTGGCATAGAGTGTACGTCGTTAATATAGCATGATTAATATAGCAGCACAAAGTTTTCAGGTCCCAAGAAGCTAGGTATTCTGGTTTCTTGTCCCAGGAGAGGAACACAAGCAGATGACAGACAGTAATTAAATGAACTGAAAGAGATTAAATCAGATGAAACCTACTTATAAATGCACTGTGAGTTTGTGTCTTCATCCAATAGGCGCATCAGGTGGGAAAGTTCAGCATCTAAGAGGCAAGTGAAAGCACATCAATTTTATTTTTAAATGAGAGAGAACAATCACAGGACAGTTATTTCTTTATAGATTTCTTTTGGGGAAAAAAAAAAAGTAAAATTGAGTTTCCAGAGAATTTACACAATTAGTGCATATGTTGTTATGATGATAGCTGCTGCAAAAATCTATTTCAAGGAGCTTCTAATCAGTGTTTTTACCACAATGCCATTTGAGCTAGTTTCAGGCACTACTTATTTTCTATTTCATTTACAATCCTTCCCTTCTGCATCCAAATTGCTCATAGCAGTCTAATGTCAGATCAGCCCTTAAGGCATCAAAGATATTTGTTTTCCTTCCCGAAACCCACAGTTAGGGACTTGGCATTAGTGGCTGTGTCATACCAAGCTAATTAATGATGAGACACAATTTTGTATCCACTGTATAAAGATAGAAGAGAACTAAATCCAGAAAAATGACAGGATGTATTTGCATTACCTGATGAGATTTTCTTCTTTTGTTTAATTCTTTATTGCCCTTTGTTTTGCTTCGTTATGCAATCAGTATTAGACAAGAAGCTAAAAGAGCTGGAAATTGGTTGAAGGCTTATACAATTGATACTGCAGCAAGTTTTGTCATTGATTTAAACGTGGGCAAACTCAAGCCTTTGGTATTTATTCCTGAGTTGAGACTAGAATTTTATTTGGATGGAAGCTGAATAGTTCTTATGATGTATTCTGAAAGAAGAAAGTTCAGGGATTTACAGACATTTTCATATATCATCAGGTATAGGTTTCTCAGGCTGTGCCAAGCAGCAGGGTTATTATGCTCTGACAATATAAACAGTCACAGGCAGTTGACACAAAGTCATTCCCATAATTTTCAGGATGTTTAGAAGTAGCAGCATTGAGGTTATTTTTTTAAATGCTCAATATAGATGCTTGATTTAAGAAAAAAATTTAAGCAGTATATGTTTACATATCAGAAAATGCCAATTCACTGTTTTTAGATTATTGTTTAATTATTTAATTATCTCCATTAGCTGACATAAGCTTTAAATTATGTAAGTATGTAATATTTTCTCCATTCTAGTGAGGAACTACCATCTCTGCAATACTTAAAACTCCTATTTTTATCCAGAGAAGCCAGAAAAGTTGCAATGGTGAAAGCATAGTTATAATATATGTTTTTTCCTCTCTTTTTATATCATTCAGATATCAGCATGAATCAGTTCCAAGTCCACTGGTTACTGGAGTCCTGTGTGCACAATGACACCAAAGGAAGTGGGAAAATAACAGAGCTGACTTATGTAAGTGTCCGTTCAGCCTTCTGCTTGGCTCTGAATAGCTTCTAAACAGTATGATTTATGCCATGCTTCACAGATAAATAAGGATGTTTCTTCTTTATGTTCCTCTTTGGCAAAAGATAAAAACAATGCATCTGGACTGTTTGGGGGAGGTGGGGGGGGTGGTTTTCAGGTTTTTTTAATCCATACTAGGGTAATTTTTTGTTGTTTTTGTTTTTGTCAGTGTTAGTTAGGAAATTAAAGTGGCAAACAAACTTCTAAGTACATCTACGTTTCTAGAACATACAGAACATGGAGCTTTATCTATAATTAGTACTGTAGGGCTCTATCAGAGTGCCTATACTGAACAGTAATAATAGTAATTAATAAACTAGGTTTTCTTTTAGACATGCAGGTCGGGTTCAAAACCTTGAGGGCAGTAATATAATAAGAAAAAAGGACTATAGGTGAAAAATGCTAGACATTAAATCTGAAAGTCAGACAGGTATCAGATAAGGAGAAAAGCTCTATATAAGTACATGTCACCCCGAATATATATTGCATTGACTGTTCTTCGTACTCAATTTGTCGGCAATCTAGTGTCATCTGTCTCTGTAAAGCATTATTTGAACAACATTGTAATGTGGTTGGTGCATCACAATTGATTTAGTGGGTTGTGGAGAATGGAAGAAATCACAATTCACCTTTCCTTCTTACCCTGACATATACTAAGAGATCAATTCAGTGAAGTTAATGGTATGTAAAAGTACAGTAAGTCAAAAGACATCATTTGTCATGCAGGAGACTGTTAGGTTGTGAGATTTACTGCTTCATGGGGTCAGCAAAGCAAATTATTAGAGGTGGATTAAAAAAATGATTGTGACATAATGTTATGATCACTCACAATATTTCAAGTTATGCACATTGAAGATAGGAGACATTTAAGGAGTTTATTTCCACTAGTTCAGAAAATACTCTTTGTACATTTGTCCACATGCATTATGAGATTAGTTCATTATTGCTGCCCAAAGAAGTGGTAAATGCTCCATCCCTGGCAGTGTCCAAGGCCAGATTGGACAGAGGCTTAGATAATATGGTCTAGGGTGAGGTGTCCCTGCCCATAGCAGAGGGGTTGGAGCTAGATGATCTTAAGGTTCTTTCCAGCCCTAATAATTTTATGAATCTACGATTCTATTTCCTCACAATCATTTTATGGTAATTGGTCTAATCTACTTTGGGGAACTGTTTCTTAAGGAGAAGAATCTAGCTACAAGCAAACAGAAAAAGGTGGATGCTACAAAATCTTTGGTACTGAATATGATAGGTCAAGGTGAATAAAGGCCTTACATATCCAGAGTTGAGCATTTAGGCCCTGTCACAATAAATTAAAATAGTCCAAAGGAGGTGTCAAGCCTGTTAGAGCACTCTTCTGGCGAATGGGAGGGGAGTCAAGTTCATTGTCAGTCCTATCTCTATGTCTCAATGAAAATGACCTTCCAAGTGAACATTAGACTAATCAAATTTGGCATTAGAAAAAAGTGGCTATGTAGAAGAACACTGGAAAATAGTGATTCTGAAGAGAAGTAAAGACTTAAAAGGCAGTGAAAGACTTGACCTTAGATAGTAAGGTATTATTGGACATCTTCCCAGAAAAAAAACCAAAATGAAACAAAAAAAATCCAAACCCCACATTTTTCCCTCATATATGATTTCTCCTAAAGCTTTCAGGCTTTGATTTTCAAAAGTACTTTAGACAACAAGAAGTATTTAGCAGGACACTTATGCTTTGTGTAAAGTTTTCTTCTCTGGTTATTGTCTTTAAATGGAGTCTTGTGCTTTGTAGTTCAGCTGTGAAGCTTTTCTTCCTGACAAGATAGAAGTAGTTAATGTAGTAAAGCAGAAAAAAAATGAATCCTTAATGCTGTGCTGGACTTTGAATGTGCTTTTAAAAAATTGAATGTAGGTGAAGCCTGTCATTTACAGCAGCTTAACTCAGCTTTCTTACATTTATTTAATTCGACTAGCATTTACATCCTCACTTTGCTACTCCCACTCTATCATGTCAGAAAGGTTGTTTTAAATGTTAGAAGCCAGTTGCTTTGATGCAACATGGCAAAGGAACTGTGTAGAATTGAAGGACATATCCAAATACCATGCTAATATATTATACTACTGAAAATAATCATAATGTAGGCAATGTTTGCTTTGTTCTTTGACTAAAAGCCATGTTGGCATGTGTTAAGCATAGCAGGAATTAGTGGAGAAGATGTTTCATCTTCTGCCAGTGTTGGGGTTTTTTTTGGTTTTTTGGTTGGGTTTTTTTTTTCCTAGAGGTCTGTTTGCACCATGTGATCTTTTTGGTTTTTTTGTTGTAGGAAAACTACATGATTCTGAAGGACCTGTCATTTTCATGCAAATATAAAGTAACTGTTTTGCCTGCAACATCTAAAGGTCGTTTTAAGGCTGAGAGTATTTTCTTTGTTACCCCATCTTGCTCAGCATTTAAAGAAAAAACCCACAAGCATATTAATTGTCCTGCTGAAGGAGGTAAGGCATGATCTGGAGAACTAGCCAAATAGTTTCAAATCATGAAATAAAAAAAAAAAGTCTTTAAAGCTATTCTAAAATTGGAAATTAAAGTTTCAGAACAAATAAAAATATGACTGGTGCCTAAGTGAAAAATCTACTAAAATGCAGAGCAGTATAGATTTTGGCTAGTATATTACTGTCTTGTCATTTAGGTGATAATTTTAGTGGACTGTTTAAAAACATGATGACATTTGTTATTAGACAGTTTTTATTTTTGTAAGGAGGAACATTTATTATAATGACGAATGATAACTGTAAACATAATTATACTGGCATGACCTGTCTTTTGCATGTTTTGCTACTGAGGCAAGCTGCTTTTTCAAAACAGTTTGATTTTATTTAGGTTAATTCTGCTCTCAAATAACAAATAGAGACACATATCTTTCACAGTGATGCCACAATGGTGGGTACATCTGGAAGGCTATGGGAATCACAGAATTATGGAGATAATGGTTGGCAAGGACCTCTAGGGTCAGCTAAATCCATCTACCCACTTAAAGCAGGACTATTGCCAGCACTTGATCAAGTCAGCCGTGGCTTTGCACAGCCAAGTCTGGAAACCTCTCTCTTCATTTAGAGGGTGACCTTCTCATTTTGAGTCCCTAGTATCCCCAAGGGTATCCCATGCTCTGTGGGTCACCTCAGAGCCCTGCTGGCCACCAGTGCCATTTCCTCACCACCCCTCTTGACAGTTTCCAGCACTACAGCCTTCCTGGGCAACTGCAGCTAAGGCTTATGTTTCCCCTAATCAGAGTGCCCCTATTAGCTTCTGTTCAGTTTTAGAGCATGACTTTTGTTTTTTGCCTGCATCGTGGAGTTCTGTGCTATCCTGTGGATTTTCTTGTGGTCCCAAAACTGAAAATCTGAGCTCAGGTATTCTGAAATACAGAGGAGCAGAAGGATGGCTGCCTGTAAATGAGGCATTTATATCTTTACATGCCATAGGCTTTTCTTTCTGTTGCCTGCAGCTGACAGCATTTGATCTGAAGTTTGAATTTGGCCCAAAATGCCAATGGATTATATCAAAGGTAGACTTTGGTTAACACTGAAAGTCTGATGCCAGAAAGCTGGCAGGATCCTGGGTAACACCAGAAAGAGAGCTCTGTCTGTCCTTGATTTGTGGAATTAAATGAATGTTATTGAACATTTTTTTCTCAAAGTTTCGCTTATGTTTTTTGCTTTCCAAATTTATAGTGCCAGTTCTACCCAAAGTGTTGGCCAAACCCGAGAATCTATCTGCGTCTTTCGTTGTTCAGGAAGGTAACATCACTGGCCATTTTTCCTGGAAGATATCCAAGGCAGACCTTCACCAGCCCATGACAGGGTTCCAAGTCACTTGGGCAGAAGTAACCACGGAAAGTCGGCAGAACAGCTTACCCAACAGCATCATTTCACAGTCTCAGATACTGCCAGCAGTAAGTTGTTTGTTACTTCCTTCGCTGGCAGCTTCATAAGTGTGTGCGTATTTTTAATGTTAGTGGTGATGCAGATGTCACACATAGCATTTTCTGGCTCTGCAGGCAAGTTAGAGCAGGAAGTGCTTAATTTTTCCTACTTGTTGGAGCTAGAAAGCACAGTTACTCATCTTAATGACACATCAAACATTTTAATGTGCACAATTGTCAAATTAGCAACAATTGTCTGAGAAATGCCTGAAGGGAGGAAAAGATCATCTGTGTGGCAGTAGATGTTTTTTATTTTCTTTTGATGATCAGGCTGTTCAACTTGGCAGTTACTACAATTTTACTAATTATTTGGTGTCCAAGTCAATGGATAGAAAAGAATTTTCTCTTCTTTTGTATCATTGCTGTTAAGAAAAATAAAAATCACTTTGCCTTCTGCCAATATGCGTCATTGTCCAATGGACAAATAATTTAAAGGAGAACTAGGTGTCACTGTTTATTGAAAGTGCAAGAATTAATAATTTTAATTCTTCCTCCTATTTGCTTTAAGATGGCCTTTGCTATTTCAGTTCCTTCTCTGGCAGAGGCAGGTGAAGGGCACTTCATTCAGACTCTGCTGCCAGATCCACCAGTCAATAAAAGAGCTTAAGCAGCTGGCCTTGATCCAAGGTCTGCTAATAACATTGGGAGTCTTTCCATTCACTTTAGGGAAGTGGATCAAGGCAATTGTTTCTAGAGCAGAACTTGCTGAAAATCTTTTCACATTTGTCTCCTCAAAAAATGCGCAGAATGTTTCGTTGGATGCGTATTACATTCAATGCATTTTTAACAAATCCAGGGCAAGGTTCTCATCATTCTGTCTTAATTCCTAGCAGGCTGACCTAGGACTATAGGGCACCCATGTTTCAAAGCCTCTTGCTCTTCAGGAGAACAACAAATTTGACCATGGATTCCTTAGAATTATGGGGCACACTGCAGCCACTTAACACAATAATAAGCAAAGTTAAAGACCATGAGATGTTGATTTACACATTGGTTTTCATCTTTTTCCTTAGGAGCAGGCATATGTTTTGTTCAGCATTTCTATTTCTTTTTTTAAGCTTTTGGTCCAGTTATGTCTGAAATATGTATAAAATTTTATTTAAAACACTCCTTTGCATTGTGTTTTGCCTTAATTTTTTATCTTTCTTGTCCTTTGGTTTCACTAGTGTAGAGCCTGGAGATTAATTTTATTTAATTATCTATCTATCATCTGTCTATCATCTATCTATCTATCTATCCATCTATCTTTGTCTATGGCAGCTGGTTAACTTACAGAAAACTGACTTGGGTTGAAACAGTCTCCTACCTCTCAGAAACCACCAGGACATAGGGTATTTTATGGTGAGGATCATTCACTCATTCTCTTTGATAGCCTCTGATTGATAAAAGTTTAATATTTGCACAACCAGGACTGAAACACACGTCCCAATTGCCAGAGAAGCACCTGAATGAGCAGAGTGTATGAATGTAATGTATGAGCTCTTCTTTCTCTCCCTTCCCACTCATTCAGCAACAGTTACCAGTTATTCTCACAGCTCACTTAGATTCCCCCGCGTAGCCAACCAGAAGAGCGTGCCTTTCAATTTGCTGGCCAGCCCAGCCTGGATGGTTGCAAAAGCACACCTTGCTCACACCGTCCAGCATCACTGCACTGTTGTCTGCTTCCTGGGACTGGGCCTTTCCAGCTTGGAATAAGATGAATCAGAACTTTTAATTCCTTCATACCTGTTAGTCTGTAGCTAGATGTATTCCCATTTAGGAGTGGGGTTTCTTTAAATTTACTCTGAAATTATTTTCATAAAATCATACAATGTTTTGCATTGGAAGAGACCCTAAAGCTCATCCAGTCCCAAACCCCCTGCCACTAGACCAGGTTGCTCAAAGCCCCTTCCAGCCTGGTATTGAACACTGCCAGGGATGGGGCAGCCACAGCTTCTCTGGGCAACCTGTGCCAGTACCTCACCATCTTCATAGGAGAGAATCTCATCCTAATATCTAACCTGAATCTTCCCTCTTTCAGCTGAAAAGTGCTTATTTTGCACAAATGTGACCACAAAAGGTATGGAGCACTGAAAAGTGAGTCCATCATGCCAGAAATGGGATTAAGAACAGAAGGCAAATTCTTATGGTGTAGTTAGTACAAACCTGAAATCACACTTACTTTCGCTAGCTGCAGCAAGGGCCCTAGGCCTTCCATTAATTAATTTACCAATTAGTAGAACTCCCAAGCAGATCCAACATAAAAACAGATTTATATAATGAACATGTTTGTTAAAAAGAATGATTAGGAAGTTACTTTTTTTTTTTCCTGAGGAGCATCTGCTTTCCAGAACACTAAGGAACAATTTGGACCTCATACACATGCAACCATAATATTACGGTAAAAAAAGTCTGCTCAAAGGGAATGTCAGGCAAAAAATTCAGAACAAATCCTCTCAATGAAGTGATGTATACATTAAATCCTTTTAATGTTATTTCTAAGAAAATGATTTGTCAGTACTGAGAGTGACAGAACCTGTTTAAACAACTGATTTATGTGAGTAGAGCAACCGTATTGTATTTTTAGATGCTTTGAGGGTTAATGCAATTTATTTATTTTAGGATCATTATGTACTTACTGTGCCCAATCTGAGGCCATCGATGCTGTACCGCCTGGAAGTTCAAGTGCTGACAACTCGTGGGGAGGGGCCAGCTACAATAAAATCATTTCGAACACCCCACCTTCCTCTGTTTTCACCCCACAGTAAGTTCTACACCGTTTTGACATGTGGTTGTATGTTACAAAACTTCAGTCCTCCACATGTAAATATTTTGCTTGAGCCTCAGAGTCTTTATTGATGTCAGCAGCATTCCATGAACTGAAGATGTGTGAAACTATGGGGTTCCCCCCACCATCCCAAGCAACGATGGAAGCACACGCAGTCTTTCACTCAGTTTCTGTGGTCTGATGTTTGCCATTCATTCCTCCACAGCTCTTTGGCATATGCCTGTGGCATTTGGGGTTCAAAGTTGGTCTGTCCTCCAAGTGCTAGCTAGGCCTAGGATTCCCCAGCTTTCAAGATTAAATTTTGCTGGGTGCGTTCAGTCCAGCATGGCTAAAGCCTGATTGTATTTATAAAGCAGTTCAAACATCTTAATGGCCATTTTCAGCATTTCGTATATTTCTGAAAAGTACAGCCCAGTGTGATAAAGAAAAGTAAAAAATATAATGAACTAGTCCAAGATTCTTGAATCTTTTTGTCTTTTCACAGTCTCACTAAAGTTGTCTGCACTGAACATGCACATAGTTGTCAACACAGGCTGTTCACTTATAAAGGACTGCCAGCTGAAGGCCTCACAAAGTCTATTTAGTACTGCTAAATGTTGGTATTACATATTCAGGGTTTGATGCATGAATATTTTCCTATTCTTTTGTTTAGGACCTCATCTGAAGCAACATCATCCACATCACTACAAGCCACCCCCAGAGAAATATTAGACTGTTTCAGATGATTATATGAATAAGAGAAAAAAACTGAGCTCCCAAATGAAGGCTGGGAAAAGGCACATCTGTAGAAGCAATGAAACCAGTTTTCCAGTGGAAGTTACCATCCTGTACGATCTGTATCTACTTCTCTGTAGTTTAGCCATGAAGAATTGTATTTGCTCCAAGACCAGGATAAAGCATACAGCAAGTATCATTTAATTACCACCACTATTCCACAAACTGAAGATTGCATACAACTCAACACCTGTGAAAAAATCAGAAGTTTGTTCATTATAATGAACGTTATTTTGCATTTCTGTGTTTAAAGTAGATTGAAATGGTGCAGCATATACAGCTTTTTCTCTTAGTGACTTCAACATTAACATTTGCAAGGTTGTCCTGTGATGTATACATACTTTTGAACACTGGAGGCCATGTTCTCATCAGCATATTTAAATGATCTATTTTACTTAAAGCTTTGCCTGTCACCAATTTAAGTCCTAGTGTATTTTGCTATTAAAGAAGATCTCCATGAGTCTGAAAAAAGGACAAAAGTAAAATAAATACCAGTAGTAGAAGCCCTAAAATAGTATTTGGTAACTGCAGTATCACCACAGAGGAGGATGATGATATATTTGTATCACCTATCTATTCTGAAATAGTAATGTTCTAATGTGTAGATCTTCCATTAACGTAGTTAATAGGTAAAATATATACATGGTAGATGTACCATTGTAAAGAAACAAATGAGAATTGATAGAATTGTCGAAAATTAATAGCGATTAATGCAATTAATTGATAGGTCCTACTTTTGAAATCCCATTTATAATTTTTTTTTTATATAATGTTTCAAGATGAATAGTTAACATTTTAGAAACTGAAATTCTGAGGCACATTTATTATTCAAGTAGCTGCAGAGCTACTTTTTGGCTTTGGCTTTTGATATGCGTATTTCTTTTCCCCATGGATCTTTTGAACAGAAGGATGGATGTATTGGATCTATTCTGCTGTTCTGCTTACAGAAAGAATTATGTGACAATATTCTGGCATCTGGAAAACATTAGTTTATAGTTTATTTGAATGCATTTTTCAAATTTAGACAGAAGGGTGCCCTTTTTAACCATAAGGGAGTTCATATTGCCTTATTGTGCAATATAAACTGTCTTAAGATAATTTGCCACACAGAGAGGCATACCTCAATGGTAAACAGAAACTTCTTAGATTTATTATCGAGAGGATAGAAAGTATCTGCCAATAAACGTTCATACAAATACTTATAATCAGCTTCTAATGTTCAAGATGTTCAACGTGCTCCTGCATTCTTTGGCACCATTTCCATTGCTCCTTGTATCATTATATGAGGATAAAATACTTAAAACACGCAGGATTCAAACTAGCCGTGTTTTCTACCAGCAGGTGCTACAGACTCATCTATACTTCATATTTGCCTGAGATATTCAGTGTGAGGAGCTCAACCTTTAGTGGTAAATATATTTTCCTTCTTTTGGTAGTGTTTTGTAGAAAGCAGATATGAAAAAAAAGAAATACATACCTGAAAGTGAGGACCAGAGTTATGTTTATCATAGTAGAGTGTTCACAAAATATTCAAATACAGTTTGTCTATACTACAGTTTGTAGCGTTTAGTTTCATGTGGGTTAATAAAACAGGGGGTGAAGGAAGCTGAGTTAATTTTTGCTTACTCCAGTTTTCCTACATTTCTACCTTTGATTATAAAAGACTTCTTTTCCCCATCCATTCTGTTTCTGCTTCGGTTGTTGTCTTTTTTGATATACACTCAGTGACCAAGAACTTTTCCAGACGTTTTTCTATTGCTACATGGTTTTGGCTTTTAACAGTAGTTTTAAAAATGTTAAAGGCTATGGTACTTATACTTCCTTCCTCTATAATTCTGTCATCTCCCCTTTTCCAAAATACATTAGGAAATAAAAGGGTGAACTCTTCTTCATAAAATCTGTTGTATAAAGGTTTATTTTAAATTTTGGCAGAAAGCCACATTCTCAGAGTTTTTTGTCAGGATGGAAATGTTTCGTGTGTACAAATTTTTACCAAGAAAACACAATTTGAATGGGACTGGTGTGCAGAACTTCGGCATTTAAATTGCACAGGGCATAGGTAAGGCTAGAAGTGATCACCATGATGTTTGCTGAGAACAGGAGTCAGTGGGATCAGGGAAAATAATTACCTCAGGCTTCTCTGAAAAATTCTGTCCAAAGCTTTCAATCACAGTCTGTTCTAGTTATGCTGGAGCAAATCTGCAGTGACTTGATTAATGTTAATGAAATCATGTTTCATTCATAGTGATATTGTAAAGCATAGAACATGGATGTCCATCTTTATTACAATGATACCAGATCTGTCTTGGAGATAAACTAGAAGTTAGCAGCCCTGAGTGATCATACCCTTAGTCTTGGTTGCTAAGGGGAAGACTCATGCTTCTGAAATGAATCAGAAGAGTTACTGTTTGCTGAAGCCAGTCTCTTTGAAGCATTCAACTTCTAAAAGTAACAATATATTTCTGAAGAGCATAGTGTGGTTTTCCCTTTTAAAGTAGAATCTGGAAATTTGAAAAAATGTTGATAGAGTTGCATTGAACCAGTGTATTTATATAGAGAGTCCACTAAGATGTAGATTATTCTTTTCCTTTTGCAAACTAGCATATAAACTCAGCTCTCAAGTCACCCTCCCCATCAAAAATGAAAAATACAAAGTCAACAAACTCATGCCTGGATGTTAAATTTCCAACTGTCAGTGATTTCCTGATTATTCTTTCAATTTAGGGGTACAGATTTGAAACTGTTAGTGCCTAATTCATAAAGTCTTGTTTGCTGAATTTTACGGGGTATTGTCCTAATTTACTAGCCTAAGTCATTAAACATTTAATTCTTCAATAGAGTTGTAATTGCTATTTGATTCACTAGCTGAAGATTTATTTTCTCTAATGATGTTGTGTAATACAGAGTTAATATAGATATTGGGACGGTTCTAGGTACTCTGCACCTTTACACTGATGTATTCTTTGCTATGTATGATTCTGATTAATATGTCTGTTGACTTCAGGATGCATTTTATCTTTATTTCTTAAAGGAGAATTATAAGAGTATGCTATTTTTGCTACCTGCTTTTTGAAGTGGTTTTTTTTTTTTTTTTTGTCATCTGTGATTTTTTTTTAAGAAGAGAATGGTTTGTTCTTTGTTTTTTCACCAGTTTTGAGTTGTTTATAGAGCAAGAGAAATTCAAATAAGACAGAGCTTGTTCTGTATGTATTTCTATGTGTGTAATCTTGAATATTCATTAAGAATATAGCACATAGACAATAAACAAGAGGTCTGACTTCTGGAATGCTGAACATCCTTGACTTAATGACTTCAGAAAGAGCTGAGGACATTATGTGGCAATGTTAACATTGACATTAATGTTTGACATGGTCACACAGACAGATAAAGAAATGCTCATTGCTAATCTGAATGAGAATTTTACCATTCAGATTAGCAGAACTGCATAGAATCTTTAATACTAAGTCAGTTTATTCCGCAGTTCTTTCATCTCCATGCTCCCAACTGGAGCCAGGGAATTTCAGATAAGCAGGCCCTGATTTAGGAAGGTGTGCAGAAGAGGAAACTTTCATATATATAGAAGAAGTCAGTGGGATCAAAGTATACCTGTGCAGTTAAGAATGAGCTTTAGCAATGCCTTGAATAAAGCACAAATGTCAAAATTTGCTTGAATACTGTCTTAAATCAGGGCCTTACAGAACAAAGTGTGAGACCCAGACAGTTCTAAATTCTGTGTACAACACCATGAAACATTTTACTTTTGTCTTGTGTATATGTAAATGTCGTGATATTGACTTATTTATTAATTCGTTTTCTCATATTGTGTGCCAAGTATATTCCTACCCTTTTGAGCAGCACCTGTGAACATCAATTACTAAAAATAATGTTATGCAAACTTGTGCATTGTAACCAGGAATATGATGCTAATAAGATGTTGCATGTAGTTTAAAATAATTAAGAAAACCCTTTATTTAAAAAATGTAAATGAATACCTGCAGATGTTCATGATTATATATGGTTTTGCATGCCAAAACTAATTGTTCAGTTGTGGGCATGAAATGTAATGACTGTATTACCTCTACTGAATATATTAGTAAGGTACAATTTACAAAGTAATTAACAGAGCTCTATATGTAAAATTTTTCCTTCTGACTTAATTATATTGTAGTAGAGATGATAACAGAACTGCTTCTCTGTTACCCAAATTGGCTGTAGAAATTATGATCCTGTAGCACTCCTTTAAAGTCAGTATTTATTTATGTATGTAATACAGAAAGATTGGTCTTACGTGTTTGTCTTGTTATTTAGAAAAAAAAAATACACTTGTAAAAACAATTTGTAAAAAAAAAAAATGTAAATAGAGTCTGATTTCTTTTACTTACTTTTTCATGTTTAGAATTTGTACATACTTCTTTAGGTAATAAACTATCCTACATCGAAATCTTGCTACATTATCTCCTTCATACAGAATTTATAGTTTTGTTTTTCTTAAATTCAAGGCATAGAATCATCTAAGGAAAATCAACGTCACACCAAGTATCTTTGCTACATCTGTATTTCATTGCTTATGAAGTCATACCATCCTCCATTTACCACAGAATTTTGTTTTCTTTACAAAGAGATCAGAATAGTCTGAAAATAAATTTTGATATCATTTAGAATGTTTTACTTCAGGCAATCCTTGAAGTAGAGAATCAGACTAAAGAACTTTCCATCCCATTCTGTTTTAATAGAACAGTTCACTGTCAAGATATGTTCACCCTTTGTAATACTAACTTAAAATAATTCAGATATTGCTGGGTCTAGGTCAGTGGCCTGATCCTGCAATTTCAAGATTTTCATGATTGAAACTCATGGTGAAATCTATGTATACGCCAGATTTGGAGTATTTTCTATTTTAAAGTGCAGTTTCCCGTGATTGAAATTCTGTATTTTTTAATGAATATATATATCTGTCTTAGTACAAACATTTAACTGTTTCAAATTGTCAGATATGTGCTGTCATTCTCAGATGCAATATCTTTAGTTTGGGGATACACCTTTGACTTACTCTTGACGTACCTAATACGCATTTAGATTTTGTTAACTTGAACATAAACTTCACAATTTCCTGATATTGCTTTCTCATTAGAATAACTGCTTGAATTTTTGGGTTTGATTTTCCCTTGACATAGATAGATAATATTTAGAAAAACCCATATAGTTAAATTTCTGTGAGAGTTTGTCTATTTAATTATATTTGTCATTTTGATTCAGTAAGCCTAGACAAGAATAATGTGTCACTGTAGACAGATAAGTTGTCATAATAAATAAATAGTTCAAGTGTTCTACACACTTTAATTCAAAATAACCGTTCTTCTTTTTCTCCATGACTTCAAGTAAATATTTATTCAACACTGAATTAAAAGAGACATTGCCTGGATGATGAGAATTATATTAAATAAAGCAAATTTGCTAAATATTGAACAGTATTGATAATTTTGGTTTTCCATTTTATGGTTTGTGCTTCTGTACAACTTGGCTTTTGTGCATCTCAAAAAAAATTAGTACAATAAATGCAATGAAAGCAGCTTTCTACAGTACAAAAAAAACACATTTCTATACTGATGTTTTCTTATTACAGGTGTTGCATTGTCCTTGTATGGATATATGTCAACCTCCTTGAAGAAGGCCTTGAGCCAAAACACTGACTTTTGTCCTGTCAGTGGCAATGCAACACCTGTGAGGGTAAAGAAATCACCAGGGAGAGCACTGAGAATGTAATCTTTGAAATAGAGCCAATATGTAAGACTCCTGCTGATTTGAAGGGGATGCAGTTCAGCAGAAGCAAATTCCTGTGTCCCCTTTGGATTATGCTTGATAGCCTTCCTGCTTCTACTCAAAGTGCTGGCAGGAGCATAGATTCATATTTAATACGTGCCTTGTTATAAGCATTTACTGACAGTGCCATGTGGCACAGAAACTAAACAATTATGAATGCTTTCTGTACCCAGTTCCTTACTTGTGGTGGTGGATTACTCTTGTTACTTAATAACAAACTACATTCCAGAGGTCTGTTACTTCTCAGTGGAAGATCAACTTTGGAAATAGTGGGTTGTCATTTTTCAGCTAGGCAAATATGCTACACACAAATATCCCTTTATATTCTTGTGTAAATATACTTGCACACCAAACAGAGCTTGCTTGTCTTTTTTTCACAAGCTGCCCAGTAATATGTATGTGCATTAGGTTCAAAATTGCCAATATTTAAAAATAACTCTGGATTTGCTGATTCGTACTGATTAGCCAAGAAGTTTTTCATATTTTTATAATTTTATTTAGAAAATGTTGCCTGATTTAAATGGCTTAGACTGCGTTGTTATTAGTAGATGCACAGTGATAGGCTGTAATTTCCACACTGTCATTTTGATGTAGGTGAAAGATAGAGGGGCAGATTGGGGACGGAAGGGCATAGGTGGTATAAAAAGAAGGTAATCATGATGTATTTATTTCTTTGGACACACCCAATTTCCAGTATTAGGAGTTCTCTGAAAACATTCAAAATACTATTTTAAAATTATTTTTCTGATACATGCTGCAATACTTAATTGAAAAAGAAATATTTCAGACTCAGTGAACCTACCTCCAAGCCAAAATCAATTAGACTAACTCATTAAAAAGAATGTACAAGAAAAAAATAAGCTGGTGGATGCTGGTAGGTTTCTCAGAGGACTTAAGGACAACTGTTCTTTTTGCTTGGTGTTTATTGAATCATACTGAAGACAGAGAAGATTCATATGCAATTTTCTTGCTTTGAGTGAAATACTTCTTATCACAAAGAATCCCTTTAATTGGCCAAAGGAACTTCATGCACGGCTGGTGTACAGTGGCTTAACACTGTAATGATGCATTAGTGAATGAACCCTGTAGTTTTTGATTTATCTGAAGATTGTATTAATTTGTGTCCTCTTCTTACCTGAACTTCAGTGTTGTTTGTTTTATAAAGGATCACTGTTCATTGCTTTTTTGTGTGTTCACTGTGAGAACTCATCTTGTTTGTCAATCTTAGTCATACATGATACACTCAAAGCATGTTTCTCTTCGCTGCTCATTACTATAAAGATTTAGTTTTAAGATACCTTTCTAATAAAAAATAAAGCCATTAAGATAATATATAGATATTTGTGTGTTTAGAGGTGATTTCATTAAAGGGCTTCTTTTCAACAAAGTAATATTAGGGTTTAGATATAAAGTATATCTACAGCTGTATCTGATTTGAATTATTATGTATGTAATATAGTTTTGGAGAATAGGAAATCTTACTGTCTTTTTATACAACAGCCATGCTAGCCACAGGAAATCGTAGCAAGCACACAGAAGCTTATTAAACTGATAGATATCTCTCATATTTGCAGCTTGATAAATGCTACTAAAACAAATTATGTTCAGTTTAGCAGGGACACCTTCCACTAGACCAGGTTGCTCAAAGCCTCATCCAACCTGGCCTTGAGCGCTGCCAGGGATGGGGCAGCCACAACTTCTCTGGGCAGTCTGTTCCAGTGTCTTAGCACCTTCACAATGAAGATTTTTTTCATTATATCTAATCTAAATCCCCTTTTTCAGTTTAAAGCCATTACCCCCCATCCTATCACTACATGACCTTGAAAAAAGTCACTTTCAGCAGAAAAGCACCTACAGTAATGAGGTCCTGAGCTGCCAAAAGAAGGAGCTGCCCTGGGTGTTAGTCAAAAGGAAAGAACTTTCCTCCTAAAGGCAGGGTTTGAGCTCACTGGGAGGCTCCTCACACAGTTGAAATCCAGAGCCTTACATGCTCTGTCCTTCTGGCAAGGTCTGCCAAGCAAAAGTTCTTCTCTCTTTGTATAAGTTCTGCAATAGACAGAACAGTGATAGTCAAACATTAAAAACAAGAGACAATTTGCATTCAGGAGAGCACAGGCAATGAAGAGACCTAGAGACATGCTAGTTCCTGAACTGTCCTAACTGTGGAAACTGTGACACAGGCAAGGCATTTCTGCATAATCATCAATTTCCAGTTTTGCCTATTGAACCGTTTAGTTTCTGATGAAGGAAAGGGGTACTGCTCTGGCTTTAGCGACAGTGACTGTGAAATATTTGGAAGTTTAGACTTCTGAAATCAATAGGTTTTCTTTATATCCAAAAATTGAAATGCATGACTTACTGCATTACAACTGAAAGAAAGGCATTCCCAGGAATTGTGAAGCATGTGTTAAAATAATTTTGAATGTAGAAATATTGAAATACTTATAGATCAAATAAGTACTTATACATGAAGTAAATGTTTCTCTTCCTCTTCAGATAGTTCATAATGACTTGGTAAAAAGGTCACCCTTAAATGAACCCACAAGCACCGATAAGAAAATAAAACGTATGGAATTTCTTAGGAACTTGTGAAGGAGAGAATGAAGATCTCAAGTATAGCCCACCAGAGGTTTGGTGGCAAAATAAAAGGAGGCCAGATATGAGTACTGATCTCCCTGAATATCTCTTTGCTGTACATCTTGGCTGCTCAGCAGTTTCAGGTATAGTGAGTCTGCCAGCAAATTCAATAGCTGTGGAGCCAGCGCGCTGTAAAGAGCAACAGAAAATTCTTCTGGTCTCTGGCACGCTACTATCATTATCCTAGAAAACTTTCCCATGGTAGGAAAATACTTTGCTTTCCCTTAAATGAAAAGATCCATGACTTGAAAAAAAAAAAAAATTTGATAAGATGCTGTGGCAAAAAAAAAAAAACATTAAAAAAAAAAAAAAAAAAAAAAGAGATTTTAATCAGATGAAGAGTAAAAAAAAGTTAATAAATATGATTCAAAATCCTTGTTTTTCTTTTAAATATTTTTCTTAGAAATAGAACAATATAAAAAATGAAGTTACTAAATCAGAAACTGCTGAAGAGAGCATTTCTGTAAATTCTACAGCATCAATATGTGTAATGTGCTTCTAATCTGTTATAGAAATAAAAAAAAAGCCAATGTTGGGAAGCCTTTAGCTGCAACATTTCAGTGAGGCTGGACATCTTGGAATGCTGTATTTAGTTATTAACATCCATTACTCTTAAAATATGTTAATGACATTAGAAAAAAATATGTATGTCTTAGCTAAGTAATGACTAGATTCAGCTCTATAAAGACACACCACACTGTCAGTTTATTAATGACTGACTGCTACTTTGGTTTTTGCCATGTTCTTTAGCTGTATGAGCAACAAGAATGGCAAAAATGCATAAACAAAAGGCATGAAATAAGGTCTTTTGTTTCAGTAAACTCTGCACTGATTTTAGGCCATTATTGGCAAATTTACGCCAAGCTTTTTCCAATTGCTTTTAATCTTCTCAATTACTGTGATTTAGTTAAGCATTTTAGCGTTTAGAATCCCATTAATACCGAGTTTGCCTAATGCACATGCCTTCTCTGTGTTGCTAAGGTAGACCTTGCCCTAAACAAGGCAACCTATATGTCCTCAGGGCTATTGAGCACTATCTGCAACTGCTCCATCTGGTTCCAGGCATCATCTCTTGTAAAGTCACTTTACAAATCAGTCACCTCTGCCCTTAAATCCATTTCAAATTTAAGAGTAGTACTGCTGGATTTGAGATTAACAAACCTAACCTGCTCATCATGGTTGACTTTGAAAACAGATCCTAGATTACATGAAGCACTTACTTCATCAGGTAATTTTTCTAGTTCTTTCTTTTTAACAGACAATCTTTCTGACTCTTCCTTTGCACATCTTGGATATAGTTCTGTTGTTTGAGCCTCTCTGCTTTTTGTTGTCTTCTCCATTGTTTCTAACAGCCATAATGCTGCCACAGGACCTTCTAAAAAGCATTTTTATGGAATTCCTTGTTTCTCTAAGGAATTTGCCTTTGCTTTTTCTTGACCACCAGCCCCCTACTTTTTCATTTGATATCTTGAATTTTGCCTGAGTTGGACTGTGATGCTTCTCCATCACTGATTTAAGAGGAAATTATTAACTGTAATTATTATTCAACTATTAACTGCAAAATGGGGGTTTTATTATTTTAAATTCCAATTACTAAACACTCTGTAATGTATTCTTCAGTTTCAAAACAGAAACTTAATTTTTTATATGTCAACTTCACAAAGTTTTTATCTTATTCTAATCACTATTTTGTGGCAAAAGACTTGCCTGTCTGAGTACAATAGAATCATAGAACCATAGAATAGTTAGGATTGGAAAGGACCTTAAGATCATCTAGTTCCAACCCCCCTGCCATGGGCAGGGACAAAATATACATTTTAGGTTGCTTACTTTTTTAAAGAACATCATCACCATTACTTTTTATAGAGGTCATCTAGCAATACTGTTGCATTTCTCATTGCATTCATTATGAGAAACTTGTGCTTCACAGCTTTGTGTGAAGTCTCCTTTTCCCAATATTTTGTGCCTTGTACTTTCAGGTGATTCAATAGGTGAAAAATCTTTTAAAAAGCTAGGTTGCAGCTGCTCGGCTTTTGTATTAGTCTTTTGCAAGATGAGTCTATTTCTACCATAAAGGATCTAAAATGAGGGAAAAAAAGTAAATGTTTATAGTGATAATAATTTTCCCCACCCTGCTCCATTTGCACCATAGAATGTTTTTTCTTTTGGCTTCATTTCAGAGATTTTCCCTGAAATTCTCCTATCCTTCCTTGCCTCCTTCCTTGTTATAAATTTAAAGAAAAGGAAGGCTGTATCCTCGCAACAACTAATAATTATGTCACCAAAAAATTTATTTTGTATTATATTAAGTAACCCTTAAAATGTTTCAGAAGTATGACTGTCCACGGCGCTGCACTCTCTAAGTATAGATTCATTCCACTGTAAACTTGCACCATTTACAAAAGTATATTTCAGGAAGTATTTCAAGAATGCAGTCAGACATTTAGCTAAGGCGAGAGCTTATTACTAAAGACATTAATCTTCTCTTCAACCATTTACCCCTAAGGACAGATGATTTTCTATTCTTTTATTCTATTGTGCTTTTAATTGTGGCTGGCAAAATAACAAAATAACCCCCAGAGTTGCAAAACTCATATATGCTAAAAAAAACATAGGCTTCTCTAAACAGAAAAAATATGTGGCTTGGTTTTGTTTTAATTTAGATTCTGTTTTCTTGTCAGTCAGGACTTATATTTTTGAGCTTTTCCCTGTAAATAGGAAAGTTGTAATTTTACAAGAGTAACAGTAATGGAAGAGAAGAGGTCGGAAAAGAAGGATGTGAAATTCTCCTGAAGAATTTAAAGGATTAGGTTGAATGAAAAACCAAGTAACCCCACTTTTTTGACAAGATTATAAGATTTGTCAGTGATAGTGATGATGGGAGTGACAGTGGTACCCATCTGTTGACATTCTGGGAGGCATGCTGCAGCTGAGGAACCTAAATCCTTGGTGTTACTGAAACATTGGTGAGGCTCTTCCAACCCTCTGAACACCACCTCATGCTTATGTTCCACATGGGTGTTACTAACGCTACTGGGAATAAATTTACACAGATTAAAGGCTACTGTAAGGCTCTGGGTATGGGAAGGTGAAAGGGTCAGGAGCTCAGGTGGCTTTTTTGTCAATTCTGCTGATCAAAGGTCAAAGCTTAGGGACAGATGTGACATGGAGATAAATATGTGAGTGAGCAGATGGTGCTGCCAGCAGAACGTCAGCTGCCTTGACCATGGAACTATGTTCCATAAACCTTATGGCACAAGGAAGAACTACACCTCTCCCACATCAATTTACTGATGTATTGAGACAGGTTCACAAAACCCACCAGATCAGTGCAAACTATTCTGCCCTTAGCAAAACTCTAAATATTATCAAGAAAAGAAATATTTGCCGTAAAATTAAAGGAGAGACAAAAAGAAGAATGGTGGGTTCGTCCACCAAACATATTAGATAGTGTTGGTATTAAGTAGGAGGAACTGGATGCTTTATTACATGGCCAACATTCTGCTGTAAATGACATTTGGTTTGTTAAAAACTTGTCAGATGATTCATGACATAGAATCATAGAGCAAGATAGGTTGGAAAAGACCTTCAAGATCATCTAGTCCAAACTTTATCCCAGGACTACCAAGTCCACCACTAAACCATATCACTAAGGGCCTCATCTACATGTTTTTTGAACACTTCCAGGGAAGGTGATTCTACCACTTCCCTGGGAAGCCTCTTCCAACACCCTTTCAGTGAAGAAATTTTTCCTAATTAAACTTCCCCCGATGCAGCATGCGTCACAGCATTTATATTGAAGCATATAGCTTGCTCAGAAAAGGCAATCAGGAGACTAATGAAGAAGGCAAGAAAATATTCTTAAATGTGAAAGGTGCTTTCACCTGCTTTGAGATCCAGATTACAAGAAGTATACATTTCCTGGAAGTGTTCAGAGCCCTCTTCATACTGCTTAGAATTAAAGGAGAAAGAAAGTGGACATTATCATGGTGATGGTCCTGAAGATGGGAATCAGAATAGTTCAAGCATAAGACTTGGTAGCAATATTGTAATTACTTGGTAGCCACTGGTCACTACTCAAACATAATCTATGGAAGGAATGCAGCAAGACATGGAGGTAGAAACTCATCTGACTAAGGGCAGAGTTCTAGAGAGAGGACTCTGTACTGGTTCCTGTATCTTCTGCAGGAATCTGTATCTGTGCAGGTTACTCTCTAGTCAATACTGGCACTTAAAAGGTGCTGAGATCTGAGTAACTCTGCATTAAAAACTTCTTTATATTTTTATACTTTTGAAAAGAACTTGCAAAGAATACCTAAGATGTGGATGTCTATTCAGATGACACATAAAGTAGGATGATAGAAATCCCTTCCAGGCAGTCCAACACATTTCTGGAACATGGTAGTGTTAACACCTAATAGACCCAGAAGGCAAAATCCCGCAGAGAGAGATGTCATAAAGAAGCTGGATGTTACAGAGAAACTGTAAGGGAAGCAATACCAAGCTGTATTTGCAACATAACTAACTTGCAAGGTATTGATGCCATATATCAGAAAGCATACTGCCTGTTGGCAGTTCAATAAAGATGCAAATGGGAAAAAATACATAAGCAGAAGTATAAAGGAAGTTCACCTAGCAAATGATTAAAAATAATTAATAAATAACAAGGCCCAACCTGTGAAAACTGAAAAGAATATATAAGCAACGAAATAATCACCAATATGTATTTGTACAGATCAAACTGTATCAGTAGCAAGATTTCTTCTTATAACATAACAACAAGCCTTCAAGGTAGAGGAGAAGAGCATTTCTGCGTATCTTATTTTAGCAGAGCTTTTGGCTTTGTCTTCTACTCTTAGGATCAAATTTGAAAAATGTTATTCAGATGAAAGTGTTACAGTATATGAAAATTTTGTGTCAAAAAATGCTTAAAGAGTAATTACTAATGGCACATGTCAATTTTGAAGAATGCAGTGTACTGTGGGAACTCTTGCTCTGTCCAGGATTATGTACTGTCTTCATCGATATTTTGGAGGATGAAATAGGGAGTTCTCATTAAATTTACAGACTTGATAAAGGAAGTACATCTCAAAGAAAGATTAGAATTTAAAGACACCTGAAATTCATGATATGCTCTATTTTAAAACACTATCTATAAGGGGTAAGCAAAAAGTATTTTGCTGGAGCTAGAATAATCTGCTGGACACTGCAGGTTGGGTAACAGTTAGCTGAGTAGTCATCTTATAGACAAGAATTCATGGGTTAAAGAAAACTTGTCCATAAGCCAGCAATATTGTACTGTTGCAAAAGAAAATAAAGCAAACTATACTGAATTATTTAAACAGAAATGTGACACTGGAAATTAAAAAAATAAATAAATTAAATATCATTCTACTTGGCATTACTGCAGCTTCTGTGGGAGTATTATTCTGAGAACGAAGCTCACTTTAACAAAGATTGTAAAAAAATTACAGAGCAAAGAGAATAATCAGAGTTCAGAAAACATGGTTCATGGTAAAAGAATAAAGGACTTCTAGAATATGGTAATATAGAGAATAGAAAGAGCAAAGAAATGTTACTTCCAACTAAGTAGAAATGTGCTACTGTGAGAATCAGGATGAAGACTATCTGATGAATGGATTCAAATGTAAATATCTGGAAAATACTTTGTATTAGTGACAACGTTGTCTGAAGAAATTTTAGGTGGTTTCCAGGGCTTAAATGCCATTGAAATAAATTTCTGTCCTAAGCACAGTTCATTTTGTTTTCAGGTACATAGATGTTTAAAGGTGTCAGCCAGCTTTGAATGTGTGAGAACCAGGCTCTTACTTCAATCCTGAACAAGAAAGACTTGTGTTTAGGCAAGTTGGATATTTGAGTAGGTGCAGCACAAGTGGAGTGGACAGTGAGAAAATACCCAAGCAGTGCCACAAGGTACCTTGAGCTCAAGTGTGCTTGTTGCCACTGGTTGTCCTGGTAAAAGAACAAGATTCCATAGAAAGCTCTCTTCCTCCCACCTAGTTGCTGAAGTGGTGATGGCAGAATTCATGCAAGGATCAGGGATGTGGACAGTCTCCCATCTTATGTATAACGCCCTGTTAATGTTATCATGCACAAAACTTAAAAAAAAAAAAATAAAAAAATAAACATTTCTAGATTTTTTCAGATGTTTATTAGATTTTTGTAGTTTTTTATTTTTCTGTGACCTTTTAAATTTATCAAGTTACTTTGTTTAATCACCATGTCTACTTCACCTAGAAGAGAAAGTGAACACAGCTTAACACCCTGCATTGAAAGGAGATTCCCAGTTCTTCTCATCAATGCTTGTATATATTTTCTGCAAAGTTACAGTGCTTCCTTCAAGAAACTGGGAAGTTATTCTCATTGGCTCCCAAATGACCTGATAGGGAAATGTCAGGATGGAATGTACAATTTTTCAAATTTGGTGTAATAACTATCATTTAATGTAAAACAGTGATAACTTGATAACTTTATAGTGAATTTAACGTGGGCAGAACTGGACCACAGTGTAAGAAAATTTCTCAAAATTGCCATTTTTAAGATGAATATCAAATGCTTTGGAATTGGCACTAGAAAAAATACAACTCATATATATTTCTAAACTGGAGCAATATAACTGCAGAATTTGCTCTTCTTTCAGGGGTTAAATCAATTATATCTTGTTGAAAAGAGATGCATTAATTATCATCTGAAAGTGAAAAAAAAATGTATTTTTCTTATATTTTAGCTATATAGGATTTCTTGCTCCAGGCTATATATCTGTACTGTGGAAGGCGAAGGAAAATGAAACAAAAAAAAATAGATTGATTTAGTATTATTTCAGTCATATTACTAATTACATCTTGTTTATGTCTAAATTGATGGATTTTTTTGTCTTCTCCTTTAGGCTGGAGTCTAAAGATACCTGTGGTCGTTCCTCCTGCCTGTACAGCCTTGGGTTACAGAAGACAGCCTGGACCTGCAGAGCAGAGGGGAACTGCAGAGAGCTGTTAAAATGTTCCCAGACTCTACTCTGGAGGGCAGGACCAAGAAAACAAGGATGTAGCCCCTCCTACAGCCTCAGCACAAGCACTGTTTTCCACTCATGCACAACCTCGTAGAGTAAGACAACAAATACTGCTTTTCTAGATAATTTCAGTTGTAGAATGCAAGAAAAATAACTAGCTATTTCTATAGAAAATGTTCAATTCAAATGAAAACATAGATTGTAAACACAGTGCATTCTCTGTTAATTTAACACAATTAGACATCTTACTCCAACAGAGTTCTGCGTGAGTTCAACAGTCCTTTGGGGAATATTTTTAGTTCGTGAGATAAAAACTGCAGTATTAAACACACGCAGCTGGTTCAAACATGTAATGTGATTTACTTGGACTTGTGGCCAAAATTGTCAATAAATTTTTGTGTAATTAGAAAATGGTTAAATGACAGTTCGGTGCTTCTGCCCTTAGTCAACTCTGAGTTATACCATACTTTTCCGGGAATGTTATCAAAGCTTGTCATAGTATATTCTCACTGGTTTTGAAGCACACTTATGACTGAGAGATAAAGGGTACCAGGTGGATATTAAAATCTGTTTGTCACCTCAGGGTGCAAAACTGCCATTGCAGAAGGTCGTAAATTAACATTTGCTTTAGACAAAAAAAGTCTTGAAATTGCTAATAAAATAAATAAATCTTGGGGAAAAAAAAGATTGCTTTCATTTTGATATCTTTTAATAGACAAATACGGTAGAGGAAGAATAAATATTGGCTAGATAGACAAAAAAACCCAGAAAGTCAAAGATTCAGAAATGTATATATGCACTGTGTGTATGTCTGCAATTATTCATCACCTAGAAATATTGCCACTTGAATGTAAAGGTCAGTATTGACTAGAAATTTCCGCTGTTAATAAATAATTCTCCATGCTTCATCACTTCTGTGCAATTTATTTCTGTCAGCTCTGCATATGACATTTGCCTTAATGCTGTTTACTATGTGTGGAAAAAGGAATGACCAAGTGGCTGTGTGTTTCGTTGTCTTTTAGGGTACAATGATGGAAGAGGTTACAGTCAAAGGAGCCTGAGTCCTGACATAGTCCAATACAACCTTATTGCAGAGGTCTCAATAGAAAAGGTGCCAGACACCCATCCTGTCAACAGGAAAAGCCAGACTCTCAGGACTAGTAGAAAGAAGAATTAGGCTGAATTCAAAGCATCACAGTTCGCTGTGTAGCCTTTGGCAAATCACAGAATTTTTCTGTTTCCTGATTTTTGCCCAAGTGAAATATAGCTAACAGCAATTTCTTGGTTATCTACTTAGGTAATAAATTCTTCTGAATAGAGATTTTTTACCTAACATCGTATAATGCATAGATAAATACATCTTCAAACTTCTTCTAGGTGTTTCTTTGGTAGAAAATAAGTAAAGACAGAGAATTTCAAAAGTAAAATACTCTACTGCAGAATTCCTGATTTTGTTGGCTATTTAAAATAAAAAAACCCCAAACTAAAACAAAACAACAAATTTAGTTACTTGATTAAGGCAACTAACACTTTCTGCTAGGACAAGCAAGACAAATTATTCCGTTCTGGTCTTCCTTTCTCTCTCTTCTGCTTGCTTCCTCCACTTACAACTTCCCTTCACCAATACTGCTGTTATGGATACGGTACAGCTGGTGTCCTCCCGCAGATGCTCCTATCTAGTTACATACCTTCAGGAGGAGAAAGAAGTAGGAAAATTTTAAATATATGAAGTGAAAGTATAATTTCTAAGATGCTGAAGAGCTGTAAAGGTAACAGCTAGAAAATCAATGCAGAGCGAACATGGCATGTTTGATGATGGTGAATTGACTAGCTTTTTATGTAACATAATAAGAAAGTAAAAATGAGGGCAATATTTTATTCAGATCTTTAATAGACATTTGGCTACTCTGCAAAATGTTGATCTGAGACCTGATCTAAGTTTTGCATAATGTCACAGATATTTGCAACTCTGTTCTGCTGCTCCATGTTGAATTCCAAAGTCTGGGATGCTGTCAGTTTTGTTAATCTCCTCACAGCCACTGCAGTGCCTCAGAGTCTGTGTAGACTAAGTCCTTCTTTTTATAATGCTCAATATCCACTTTCATCTACAGTAATGCTAATGTTAGCAAAATAGGATTGTATTTTATATCGGATTTGCATGAAACTGAGTTGTTTCTGTTCAACCAAAGATGAATGCAAGTATACCTGGGCTAAATATCTAAAACTATAGCTAGACTGACTGCTAAAGATAGAAAGGGGCACATCCTTCTTCTCAAGACCTGGTTAGGAAAGAGTTTGTGCTCTTGTTAGAAATAAGAAAGGTGAGAGAAGTATTAATCTTCTTAAGGGGAACAATGTCTTTCATGACAGTTATCTCTTGAGGTCAAGAGCAAATTAACAAGTTTCTCTTTTATTCCACAGGGCAGGAGCACTGAAGTTGAAATACTTGAGCTTGCAATCTGAGTAAGTACAGTGCACTTTCCTTTTGGTCAGTAGCATCAAAGATGCAATCAATAAATTCACCCTGTAGCTTCATTCCCATACTGAGAAACTGTCTTGAAGGAAATAATATTACTTCAGTCCTATATAATACAAAGCTCCGTGAAGAGTTCTTTGAAGATAGAAGGCTAAATTCTCAGCTACTCAACATAGCTATTTTGACTTTCAGGTACTACCAATTAAAGTGTCTTTTTTGCAATACACCATTTTCTCCTTGCTCAATGGTGACTTTAATAATGGTTTATTTAGTCTCTACTGGTTTATGCTATCTAGTCACACCATAAACAGTGAGGCAGTTCTTTTCTTCCAGGTGTCGCTTTCCCTGGTGAAGGTCTTCAGCTGCAAATTAGTTCTATTGTAAGCTTGTCTGATAGGAGCTGATTCTTTCAAATCCTTACTAAGACTGCACTGTTATGCTGCAGTAATACCATTTCAGTCCTAGCAGGTCTATTTTGCAGTTGGCTTTGGCTTGCTGAATCACATTGCCTTAATTGATGAGCATTCTTAGTTTTTCTCTTTCCATGCTGAAGGGACTGGCATACCACCACATTCCTCACAAACCGAACTTTTCCACAGAAGGCAGTTTCTCTGAATATATTTTTTAAATCTTTTCTAAGACTGAAATCAACATAATGAGAAGGAAGTTAATAAAGGTTCATTAAACAAGAACCTTTGACTACCTCATGTTCTTTCAATTCAGTTTTCTCAGTGTCCCAGGGCAGATCAGTTTCATTAGAGCATACAGACATCATGGTAAGTCAAAGGAAAAGAAAAAAGTGGAAATTGGTGACAAATGATTAGAATAAAAATAATAATTCAGAATTTCCATGCTTTTCCTTATAGTCAATGAATACATGTTGCAGAAGAATTAACTTTTTGTATATATTTTTTTGCAGATGTCTGAATTATTTCCACATTACAGATTCTTGGCAAAACCTGACTGTTCTCTGGGTTCTCTTGGTAGAACCCAAACAGATAACACTTGAATTTTCATCTTAAAAAAGCCAAAAAAACCCAAACCAACTTTTCAGGAAAGGTCAAATTAAGGAAAAACTCCCAATATTGGACTTGAAGATGTATATTAATTTATACCATACATATTGTGAAAATGTGATCATATAGAGTTCAAATTTTTCATATTAAAGTTGTATGCATGTAACATTACAAGATATCAGTAATAACAGAAAATACTTTCAGTGTTGGAGACTTCACAAAATTTAATAATCTAATAATTCTAATATGTGCTGTTGAAGATATAACATATTCTAAGACATCTAATATTCTGAGACATCTACAACTACACAGTAAAAATTATTTCCATTCATAAAATATTATAAACAACACTCATATTTGTCAAGAAGTCTCTTTCCAAAGAGAATTAATGAATTTCCACCTTGAGTTTTTGAGTAAATTCAAAGGCAATTAGATGAAATCAGAGTCTAAACAGTGTTATTTCAGAGTTCTATGTACATAATAATAAATAAAATCTGCTGTGATGATAATGCTTTAATTGGCTTGTAGTTTTATTGGCTTCATTTATTTAATTGATTTGAGGGGTATGCAAATAGTAATAGCATTCCATATAATCTTAGCATTATACATTTACCTCAAAGCTGCAACAGATTAATTTTTGTTGCTGATACTGCAGCTGATAACATGAAAGCCTAATTCAAAGCAAAGCAAGAGAATCTGAAAATCTTTTATAGCTGTTGCTCCTAAATATATTTCCGTGTCAGTTACTAAATATATATTCAAACATTGTTTAACACCAACAGAGTACTTGATTCTACATTTCTACATAAAACTAATTTACATTGCTCACCCTGCAAAATGAAGGCTGTGAGGAACTAATCATTTCACATAATTTTTCCTTTTTCTTTGATAGTAAATTAACTTATGAACACACCAAAAAAGAGATCTCCATCTGCCACCTGCATGACCATAGGTTTTAAAGTGAGATGTAAATATGCAGCAAGCAGATGGCAACAGCAAACGCTTGGCAGCAGTTTGAAAAAAGGGCTGCAAAAGGGCAATAAATACAGACTGGCACTGTTAACAGTGCAAACAGTTTGATGGGGATGATGATGGGGCGTATTCAAGACACAAATCAAGGTAATGCTGAGCAAACAAAACTAAAAGCAAAAACCGTGAACTTCCAGTGGTTAGGAATTAACTAGAGGAAGCAACTCTGGATTAACTTTCTGAAAAGAGAGGGTATAGGTAGCATGAGCAAAACCATTTGTTTTAGATAATCTGAAATGGAGATGGTTATGGTGCATATGCTTTATATATGAGACTGTCTTCTCCCATAATACACAATGTATGTAATTTTAAAATGGAAGTCAAGGTTAGGTGACAGACAAATTAAGCATATTTATTGCCCTGGTCTCAGGGTAGATGATCTAATAGCATGAAGAAAAGAGTCAATATTGTCATTATAGAGCAAAATAGCAAAGATGTGTCCAAAGAATAGATTTTTTTGTTCCCTTATCTTGAAAGAAATTGAAACCTTGCTTGTTCAAAATAGCAGTAATGTGAAAGGAAAAGATTGCTTTTCACTTAATGCCAAATATTCAAAAAGATGTGCAAAAAAAAAAAAAAAAAAAAGAAAAATCCAAGAAAAAGCTCTGACTGCCGTCAGTCTCACATTGCAAGGAAAGTAGTATTCTGATGTTATCATGAAATGAGAACAACAGATATGTAGCTATGAACACGTCTTATTTGTTACAAACAAAAGATGGTGAAAGATGGGAGCAAAAACAGCACCAAAAGCAGAGCTGAGGAGGTGGGGGCTTCAAACAGCAGGGAGTAAATAACATATTGAGATGGAAGAGCACAGAAAGAAATACAGTCATAAAGGCAGATAATTTAATCCCTACTGTACAAAACCTCTGCTTTTCAAATCCTTGATTATTAAATGAGAAAAGCAAAGATCACACCTTCTTAAAACATAATCAAATTAAACTGTTAGTATGCATACGCGCATGGGTGAAGCAAATGCACAATTTTGACAGTCATAATCCCTGTGTTTCTACTGCTGTCTTTTGGATAGAACTTCTCAAATTTTGTTTTTTTTTCTATCCAACCACAGACTGAAAAAGCAGATGCCAGGACTTTAGTGGTGTTTCAACACTGGCTTCACTGGAACGCAGAGAAAATGATGAGCTGCTCCTACAAAGGGTTTCACTTCCTAGCACAACTACATGGTGCATAGCACTGGCAGGTTTTTCTGGGTGTGTGTGTGAAGCAGAATTCAGAAGTTTTACAATTCTGAGAAATGAAAAATCTCCCAGAGAAGTTAGACCTCCCAAGAATTTCCAGAAAAATTATCATTAATCCAAAACATAAACTTCCTTGATTTCTTAAATGGAATCCTTACTTCCCCAGCATGTGTTTACATTATCCTACTGAGTTGCATCTTCTTTCCTCTTGTAACCTTCTGTGTTGACGATGATACCGAGAGCTTGGTCCTTTGTGCTTAAAAACTCAGGCCTAAGCTTTTACTCATTACAAAATTAAAAAAATCTCCTTTTTGCCCCAAGCACAGGCAGAGCTTTCATCCTTTGAAAGTTCTTTACTTCTATGTGTGAAATAGTGCAATCTTTACTAAGGTGAAACAGGGTCTTGGAGTTTCAGAAACTCCAGTGATAATTCAATGCTTAAGAAAAGACCAAATAATCTGGCTCTGCTCTGATCTTTCCATTCCAGTTGAAGGGAAAGTATCTGAGTGTCTACCTTTAGTAGGGATATAACTTATTAGGATGTTTAAATTGATTGTTTTGTTACAGACACACCAATCTGTGAAAATTGAGTGAACAAAACTTCTGCAACCACAGATGACTCAGTGTGCCTCAGACTTCAATTGCAAATTGTAGCATCAGTATTTATATAAATATTAATTAACACATTAGTATTCCAGGCATGTCAAGGTGACTGCATATTAATCTTATTCCAGCCGGAGGGATTGCTACCCCAAATATTGCACATAAACTCTGCTTACATGTTGGATAAGGAGCTTCCCATTGTCTACTAGAGCTCTAAAAGAATTTCTTCTGGAAGGTTGGTTTCATGCTACTTGACTCTCCATAGCTGAACCCCAAATCTTCTGGGACCCCAAACACAAAGGTCTTCTTACTCAAGATGACCTTGACAAGTGTTGCCTTATTCCTTACATCTTGGTTTGTAAGTGCTACCTCCTCACCAGAACCACAGTTGCGTATGTTTAGGATGTTTACTACCTGTGACTGGGAATGGTGTATAAGAAGCATATGAAAATAAGTTGGTCTAAATCCATTATTATTTTTGTCTTCTAAAGGTATTAATATTATTTTTTACCCTGCAGGTTCTACTAGCAGTTTACAAACAGTTTATTTTTTATTGTTTTTCTGGATTACTTCCTTAGCTATTTTGTATTCGTCACTAGTACAGACAACAAACTCCGTCAACAAAAATGTCCTTCTTCCTGTGGTCCTTTCTCACACATAGCTGAGGAGCCAATAGAGACACTGATTGCTACTATTAATGGGGGCAACAGGGATCGCTGCAGGTATGTCATGTTCAAAAATCATAGAATCATAGGATAGTTAGGGTTGGAAAGGACCTTAAGATCATCTAGTTCCAACCCCCCTCTGCCATGGGCAGGGACACCTCACACCAAACCATGTCATCCAAGGCTCTGTCCAGCCTGTCCTTGAACACCGCCAAGGATGGAGGATTCACAACTTCCCTGGGCAACCCATTCCAGTGCCTCACCACCCTCACAGTAAAGAATTTCTTCCTTAGATCCAATCTAAACTTCCCCTGTTTAAGATTTAACCCATTATCCCTTGTCCTATCACTACAGTCCCTAATGAATAATCCCTCCCCAGCATCCTTGTAGGCCCCCTTCAGATACTGGAATGCTGCTATGAGGTCTCCACGCAGCCTTCTCTTCTCCAGGCTGAACAGCCCCAACTTTCTCAGCCTATCTTCATGCGGGAGGTGCTCCAGTCCCCTGATCATCCTCGTGGCCCTCCTCTGGACTTGTTCCAACAGTTCCATGTCCTTTTTATGTTGAGGACACCAGAACGGCACACAATACTCCAAGTGAGGTCTCACGAGAGCAGAGTAGAGGGGCAGGATCACCTCCTTCGACCTGCTGGTCACGCTCCTTTTGATGCAGCCCAGGATACGGTTGGCTTTCTGGGTTGTGAGTGCACACTGCTTGCTCATGTTCATTTTCTCATAGACCAACACCCCCAAGTCCTTCTCTGCAGGGCTGCTCTGAATCTCTTCTCTGCCCAACCTGGAGCTGTGCCTGGGATTGCTCCCACCCAGGTGTAGGACCTTGCACTTGGCATGGTTAAACTTCATGAGGCTGGCATCCTCCCACCTCACAAGCGTGTCAAGGTCCTTCTGGATGGCATCCCTTCCCTCCGGCGTATCAACCGAACCGAACAGCTTGGTGTCATCGGGAAACTTGCTGAGGGCGCACTCAATCCCACTATCTATATCACCGACAAAGATGTTGAACAAGACCGGTCCCAACACCGATCCCTGAGGGACACCACTCGTTACTGGTCTCCAGCCGAACATTGAGCCATTGACCACAACTCTTTGCACACGGCCATCCAGCCAGTTCTTTATCCACCGAGTGGTCCACCCATCAAATTGATGTCTCTCCAATTTAGAGACAAGGATGTCATGTGGGACAGTGTCAAATGCTATGAACAAATCCAGGTAGATGATGTCAACTGCTTTGCCCCTGTCCATCAGTTCCATAGCCCCATCATAGAAGGCCACCAAATTGGTCAGGCAGGATTTCCCCTTAGTGAAGCCATGCTGGCTGTCACCAACCACCTCCTTGTTTTTCATGTGCCTTAGCATGCCTTCCAGGAGAATCTGCTCCGAGATTTTGCCAGGCACAGAGGTGAGACTGACTGGTCTGTAGTTCCGCGGGTCATCCATTTTCCCCTTCTTGAAAATGGGGGTTATATTTCCCTTTTTCCAGTCATTGGGAGCTTCACCTGACTGCCATGATTTTTCAAATATGATGGACAGTGGCTTAGCAACTTCATTCGCCAGCTCCTTCAGGACCCGTGGATGGATTTCATCAGGTCCCATGGACTTGTGCATGTTCAGGTTCTTAAGACGGTCTTGAACCAGATCCTCTCCTACAGTGGACCCAAGGTCTTCATTCTCACAGTCCCTGAGTCTGCCTTTCAAGTCTTGGATGGTGTGGTCAGAGCCTTTGCCAGTGAAGAGACTGAAGCAAAGAAGTCATCAAGAACCTCAGCCTTCTCTAAATACAGGGTAGCCAGTTCTCCTGATAGCTTCTGGAGGGGGCCCACGTTGTCCCTAGTCTGTCTTTTATTCGCAATGTAACTATAGAATCCCTTCCTATTATCCTTAACATCCCTAGCCAAGTTCAATTCTAACTGGGCCTTAGCTTTCCTCACCTGGTCCCTAGCTTCCCGGACAACAACCCTGTATTCTTCCCAGGCCGCCTGTCCCTGCTTCCACCTTCTATAAGCCTCTTTTTTCCTTTGAACTTTCCTGAGCAGCTCCTTATCCATCCAAGGAGGTCTCCTGGCCCTCCTGCTGCACTTCCTTCTAGTTGGGATGCAACACTCCTGAGCTTGGAGCAGGTGATCCTTGAATAATAACCAACAGTCTTGGGCCCCCCTGCCCTCTAGGGCTGTATCCCACGGAACCTTACTAAGCAGGTTCCTGAAGAGGCCAAAGTCTGTTGTTTTGAAGTCCAGGGCAGTGAGCTTGCTGCACGCTCTTCTCACTGTCCTGAGGATCTTGAATTCGACCATCTCGTGGTCGCTGCAACCAAGGCTGCCCTGGAGCATCACATTTCCAACAAGCCCTTCCCTGTTGGTGAGCACGAGGTCAAGCATGGCACCTCTCCTTGTCGGCTCCTCTATTACTTGCAGAAGAAAGTTGTCTTCCACACAATCGAGGAACCTCCTGGATTGCTTGTGCCGGGCCATACCATCCCTCCACCAGATATCAGGGTGGTTGAAGTCTCCCATGAGAACAAGGGCCTGCAAGTGAAAGTCTGTTCCTATCTGTCTATAGAGTTCTTCATCCACAATTCCTCTTGATCAGACAGGCTGTAACAGATCCCCACAGTAACGTCTTTTATCACTGTTCTCCTTTTAACCCTGACCCACAAACTCTCTATTGGCTGATCACCTGTTCCCAGACAGAGTTCCATACTCTCCAGCCTATCCCTAACATAAATAGCAACTCCCCCTCCCCGTCTGCCAAGCCTGTCTTTTCTAAAGAGTCTGTAACCTTCCATTCCAACACTCCAGTCGTAGGAGCCATCCCACCATGCTTCTGTGATAAATTAAAAAAAATAAAAAAAATAATTTTTTGATCACCATTCCATTCTCCTTCCATTTCCCATAACTCTTTCACCCATCTCAGAATAATTTGGAGAATTAGTATCATTAGTATTGCCAAGCATGAGAGTAAACTTTCTTCTACTTGTGAGGGCATGACTCTTCTTGTAAAAGATAGATAAAGTGAAATTTGAAGTATTCACAGTTCCTCAATGTCTGTATCTAATTCTGTGGGTGATTTAAGGAATTATTCCAGCTGATGGAGTGATTCTGTTATCTACTGTATAAAGTAAGCCTAAAGCAGTGCATTCTTTGCAATTAATGAAAACACAAACAGAACAAGCCTAGAGATACATACATTTGCCTCTGGCTTTGAATGCAAGGCTTTGTGTCTGACAAACTCACCTCCACAGTCTTCAATGAAAAAAAAATAAATAATGGGGCTTTGGTGTAAATGCCTTGAAGTACTCCTGAAGCTTCCAGGCACATGAAACTACCCCTCTCCCCCTTAAAGCATTCTAAGCATGCATACTGAATGATTTTGGTGGACTAAATAATGACTGAATTTACTTAAAATACACGTCACTAAATATAAATGCTGTGTTTCTCACAACTAATAGGAAACTTGCCTTCAGGACAGAAATTAACTGTAGAAGTGAGAAACAGCCCTTTCTTGTTAAAATTGTATTGTTAAGTGTACATTGAACAAAAGCTAAGCAAAAGGTGTGTGCTAAATGCCAAAGGAATGCTCACTGACTAGGTCATACTATGGAGGCTGGAAGTCAGTCTTGCTATTATGAAAATTGTATTCAGATGGTTGCAAAAATTCACACAGATGTTAGCAGAACTGCAGATGCTGTCTTTGAGCAATGTCACTACCACTGCTCACAAAACAGTATTGTAACAGCAAAAAATCATTCTAGAATGACAAACATAGTATTAGGTGTAGTAGCATTTCAGTATGTTCCTATATAATAATTAATTAAGCATGTCTAAATGTTATTACTTGTCCTGGGTTCAGCAGTAGCAGTCAGTTTTTCTCCTTCTTAGTAGCTGTTGCAGCACTGTGTTTTTGACTTTTGGCCTGGGAACAAGGCTGATAACACCGATGTTTAGACTGACCAAGGACTTTGTGAGTCTCATGCTCTGCCAGGAAGGAGGAGGGGCCAGGAGGAAGCAGGGACAGGACACCTGACCCAAACTAGCCAAGGAGGTATTCCATACCACAGCACCCGTCATGCCCAGGATGTAACTGGGAGCTACCCGGAAGGGCACATCCTCTTTTCTGTCGGGCTCTCTTTTCCAGCGGGCGGTATCGTATTCTCTTCCCTTGTTATTTCTCTTATCACTATTATTATTGGTGGCAGCAGTAGTGATTTGTGTTATACCTTAGTTACTGGACTGTTTTTATCTCAACCCGTGGGAGTTACATTCTTTCGATTCTCCTCCCCATCCCTCTGGGGGGTGGGGGGGGAAGTAGACTGCGTGGTTCTAATTTACAGCCGGGGCTTAAACCACGACAGTTCAATTTGGCGCCCAACGTGGGGCACAAAGGGTTGAGATAACGACAGATCTGACCGGAGTGCATCTAATCGTATTTGTGATAAGCATTCAGTGTTTTGGATTAATAGTCACTCGTCACAATGCTGATTTGTTTGCTCTCAAAGTTGTTGGTTTTGATCTCACAGTCTCAATGTTCGAGACAGAAGATATAGAAGGCAAACACCACGGGCCACCCTATGGTTTTACCTGCGGGATCATGGAGAAGACATGACGAAGTGGGATGGAAAACCTACTTCAGCTTTGGAGGAACGGGTGCATGAATTGAAAATAGGAACAAGGGTCAAGACTAATCATCTCATGAGAGCTGCAGCTTCAGTCTCTGGTGAGCAGGTTCCCAGATGGAGCGGAAGAGCTGATTTTACTCCAGCTCCTGTGATAACGAAGAATAATCCCAAAGTTGTGATGACTGTTAGAGGGGCCCTGCCTCCAGCCAGGTGGAGGTAGGAGACAATCGGATTTACTGGACTGTGTGGGTCAGATGGCCTGGCACATCAGTCCCACAGAAATATAAAGCTCTCATAGATACCGGTGCACAGTGTACCCTGATGCTGTCAAGCTGTCGAGGGGTGGAACCCATCTATATCTCTGGAGTGACAGGAGGATCCGAAGAGTTGACTGTACTGGAGGCTGAGATCAGCCTGACTGGAAGGAAATGGCAAAAGCACCCCATTGTGACTGGTCCAGAGGCTCCATGCATCCTCGGCATAGATTACCTCAGGAGAGGGTACTTCAAAGACCCAAAAGGGTACCGATGGGCTTTTGGTATTGCTGCTTTGGAGACTGAGGAAAATGAGCAGCTGTCCACCTTGTCTGGTCTCTCAGAGGATCCTTCTGTTGTGGGGTTGCTGAAGGTCGAAGAACAACAAGTGCCAATCGCAACCACAACAGTGCACCGGCAGCAGTATCGCACCAACCGAGACTCTCTGATTCCCATCCATAAACTGATCCGTAGCCTGGAGAGTCAGGGAGTGATCAGCAGGACCCGCTCACCCTTTAATAGCCCCATATGGCCAGTGCAAAAGTCTAACGGAGAGTGGAGACTAACAGTAGACTATCGTGGCCTGAATGAAGTCACACCACCATTGAGTGCTGCCGTACTGGACATGCTAGAACTTCAGTATGAACTGGAGTCAAAGGCAGCCAAGTGGTATGCCACGACTGATATTGCCAATGCATTCTTCTCAATTCCTTTGGCAGCAGAGTGCAGGCCACAGTTTGCTTTTACTTGGAGGGGCGTCCAGTACACTTGGAACCTACTGCCCCAGGGGTGGAAACACAGCCCTACCATTTGCCATGGACTGATCCAGAATGCACTGGAACAGGGGCAAGCTCCAGAACACCTGCAGTACATTGATGACATTATTGTGTGGGGTGATACAGCGGAAGAAGTCTTTGAGAAAGGGAGGAAAATAATCCAAATCCTGCTGAAAGCTGGTTTTGCCATAAAACGGAGTAAGGTCAAGGGACCTGCACAGGAGATTCGATTTTTGGGAATAAAATGGCAAGATGGACGTCGCCAGATCCCTACAGATGTGATCAACAAAATAACAGCAATGTCTCCATCAACTAATAAGAAAGAAACACAAGCTTTCTTGGGTGCTGTGGGGTTCTGGAGAATGCACATCCCAAATTACAGTTCGATTGTAAGCCCTCTCTATCATGTGACCCGGAAGAAGAACGATTTTAAATGGGGCCCTGAGCAACAACAAGCCTTTGAGCAAATTAAACGTGAGATAGTTCATGCAGTAGCCCTTGGACCAGTCCGAACTGGGCCAGATGTAAAAAATGTACTGTACACCGCAGCTGGGGAGAATGGTCCTACCTGGAGCCTCTGGCAGAAAGCTCCAGGGGAGACTCGAGGTCGACCCCTTGGCTTTTGGAGTCGGGGATACAAAGGATCTGAGGCCAGCTATACCCCAACTGAGAAAGAGATACTGGCAGCCTATGAAGGGGTTCGAGCTGCTTCGGAGGTGATTGGCACTGAAGCACAGCTCCTCCTGGCACCCAGGTTGCCCGTGCTGGGCTGGATGTTCAAAGGCAGGGTCTCCTCTACACATCATGGAACCGATGCGACATGGAGTAAATGGGCTGCACTAATTACACAACGAGCTCGAATAGGAAATCCCAGTCGTCCAGGCATTCTAGGAGTCATCATGGACTGGCCAGAGGGCAAAGATTTTGGAATGTCACCAGAGGAGGAGGTGATGCGTGCTGAAGAGGCCCCACCATATAATAAACTGTCAGAAAGTGAAAAGCAGTATGCCTTGTTTACTGATGGGTCCTGCCGTATTGTGGGAAAGCATCGGAGATGGAAGGCAGCCGTATGGAGTCCTCAACGACAAGTTCCAGAAACTGCTGAAGGAGAGGGTGAATCGAGTCAGTTTGCCGAGGTGAAAGCCATCCAGCTGGCCCTGGATATTGCTGAACGAGAAAAGTGGCCAGTACTTTATCTCTATACTGACTCATGGATGGTGACAAATGCCCTGTGGGGGTGGTTGCAGCAATGAAAGCAGAGCAACTGGCAGCGCAGAGGTAAACCCATCTGGGCTGCTGCACTGTGGCAAGATATCGCTGCCCGGGTGCAGAACCTGGTGGTGAAGGTACGCCATGTAGACGCCCATGTACCCAAGAGTCGGGCCACTGAGGAACACCAGAACAACCAACAAGTGGATAAAGCTGCTAAGATTGAAGTGGCTCAGATGGACTTAGATTTGCAACATAAAGGTGAATTATTTTTGGCCCGGTGGGCCCATGACACTTCAGGTCATCAGGGCAGAGATGCAACATATAGATGGGCCCGTGATCGAGGGGTGGACATAACAATGGACACTATTGCCCAGGTTATTCATGAGTGTGAAACGTGCTGCAATTAAACAAGCCAAACAGTTAAAGCCTCTTTGGTATGGAGGACGATGGCTGAAGTATAAATATGGGGAAGCCTGGCAAATTGATTATATCACACTCCCACCAACCTGCCAAGGCAAGCGCCATGTGCTTACCATGGTGGAAGCAACCACCGGATGGCTGAAAACATACGCTGTGCCCCATGCCACTGCCCGGAACACTATCCTGGGCCTTGGGAACCAGAATTTGTGGTGACATGGCACCCCAGAAAGAATTGAATCAGACAATGGGATTCATTTCCGGAATAACCTTATAGACACTTGGGCCAAAGAGCATGGTATTGAGTGGATATATCACATCCCCTACCATGCACCAGCCTCTGGGAAAATCGAACGGTATAACGGGCTGTTAAAAACTACACTGAGAGCAATGGGTGGGGGAACTTTCAAGCATTGGGATACACACTTACCAAAGGCCACCTGGTTGGTCAACACCAGAGGATCTGCCAACAGGGCTGGCCCAGCCCAGTCAGAACTTTTACATATTGTAGAGGGGGACAAAGTTCCTGTGGTGCACATGAAGAATTTGCTGGGGAAGAGAGTCTGGGTTATTCCTGCTTCAGGTAAAGGCAAACCCACTCGTGGGATTGCTTTTGCTCAGGAACCTGGATATACTTGGTGGGTAACGCGGGAAGATGGGGAAGTCCAATGCGTACCTCAAGGGGATTTGATTTTAGGGGAAAACAGACAATGAACTCAATTGTACGCTGTTGCCTGCTATAGCCATCAACTAGAAGTCTGCAAGGCACCAGCGACTGGCCCTGACTTCCCTCCGACCATCATCCCAACAGAGAATGAACTTTGATAGAACCGGACGAGTTCTACAGTAAAGGAATGATCAGCATCAGCAGGCAACGATCCAACACTGCACACAGCCTCTCCTGCCCTGAAAGACTGTTACAAGAGATGGAGCCCAACATCATGAACCGAATGGACTCAGTAGCTTTATAGGAATTGGTCCGTGCACTAAGATAACAGTGCACTGAGATGAGAGTGAGGGTATATGGAAAATGTGGGATCTGAGCATGACGTGAATGGTATGGAATAAGGGGTGGATACTGTCCTGGGTTCAACAGTAGCAGTCAGTTTTTCTCCTTCTTGGTAGCTGTTGCAGCACTGTGTTTTTGACTTTTGGCCTGGGAACAAGGCTGATAACACCGATGTTTAGACTGACCAAGGACTTTGTGAGTCTCATGCTCTGCCAGGAAGGAGGAGGGGCCAGGAGGAAGCGGGGACAGGACACCTGACCCAAACTAGCCAAGGAGGTATTCCATACCACAGCACGTCATGCCAGGGGATGTAACTGGGAGCTACCCGGAAGGGCACATCCTCTTTTCTGTTGGGCTCTCTTTTCCAGCGGGCGGTATCATATTCTCTTCCCTTGTTATTTCTCTTATCACTATTATTATTGGTGGTAGCAGTAGTGATTTGTGTTATACCTTAGTTACTGGACTGTTCTTATCTCAACCCGTGGGAGTTACATTCTTTTGATTCTCCTCCCCATCCCTCTGGGGGGTGGGGGGGAAGTAGACTGCGTGGTTCTAATTTACAGCCGGGGCTTAAACCACGACATTACTATACTTTATAACCTCTATACAGGATACTACTTAAAGATGAGTAGTGACTTTCACTCCATAATGGATCAATATAACACTCATATAATGAAGCATTTATGAAAATTGCTACTACTAGGTCAGAAGAAATATGTAACATAACTATTTCTGGACACTAATAGTATTATGATACTTCAGAGCTATTATGCTTCATGAGCTGGATAATTTCCAGAATATTTAATCCAGTTTCTGTTATAACTTGTTTTCCATAACCCAAGAGAGTCACAAAAGAAAACAAAACAAGAAAGCACTGATCAATCATTGTTCACCCCTGATTCCTTGAAACAGCCTCTAAAATGCATCAGCCTGAGGTGGAATCCAGGGATTTTATCATGCAAGGGAAATTTTTTTGAAAGATCTGGGAGCAAGGCACATTTTCTCCCTGAATGTTTCCCAGGTTACTCATAAAGAGTCCTTTTCACTGGGAGGACTGGCTCGCTCACCTGAGGACACTCAGGTTTTGTATTTTCAGCTGAGAGCCTAATGAAGTTTTTTAGTTCCAATTCACAAAGTGGTAAACTAGGGCCATACAAAGGTTAGGATTTAATGCTCTGAGTGGTGCTGAAGGAGCTTGCGAATTCTAATAAAATGTTGATATTTCTGCACTAGTTTGTGCATGTTTACTTAGAAAAATAAATTAAAAAGATAAGTGATAAGATAAATTATTTTATTCTAAAGGTTAAGGCTTAGCTTAATTCTTCCTGTTCTTTGCTTAAATACCTAGTGAAAACATCTTAAATTTATGACTAAGACCAATGAAAATTTTATCACACTAAAGGTGGATGACCAAATATGAAGAGCACAAAGACACAATTTATAGAAGAGGGGTTTAGTAGAAGATTTTTATGGAGATTTGAATTCATACCTGAAGTGAAAACTAAACCTTTCTGGCATTCATGAAGTCCCCTGTGCACTACAAGAACCACATTGCTAAATATGGTTCCATCAGATATAGAATAATAAGGATATTTGAAAAGGCTCCAGGGGTCTTTTAACTCCAGGATCACTTAATCTCGAAACAAATAAACAGGGGTATTGCTGATGCTTCAGTGTTCTTTTGAGGAGTGTGTCTGTTGTTTTTCATAGTAGCAAAAGGAAGTATCCAACTTTAGAGTAATAAAATAAGGCAATGGGTTATAAAATGGATATAAAAAAAAAAAAAAAAATCCATAGTAATAAACCCCCCAAAGTTATCATCTCTTGTTTTGAAATCTATGTAATACACTCAACATCAAAGTTCATGTGACAATACAACTTCAAAAAATATCCTGTAAATTTTATTTCTATGTATTTCTATCAAAAGAAAGGCATTGGTAATAAAGAGATCCACTGGACTTCACTGGAAGTCATGACCTCTGGATTCAAACAGCAGCACACTAATACATCAGCATTAATCAGCATAGAGTAATTAGTGCGTTGTAATTTGTAATTACTAAGGTTGCATCCCTTGGTTGTTGGTGTTTCAGTGAAACCTCTTTTTTTCCTACATATTTATTTATTAATCCAAGGATTGGACACACAGTGCTTTGGAATGCTTCTGGAAGAAAATGGATCGATCATAATATAGAACAATTCATTAACATTAGCCAAATTATATTACATTATAGTTGATGGAAAACAGTGATTTATTTCCTTTTTTGGAAAGGCAATCAAGATTAAAGAGATATTGAGTGATTTAATTAATATTAATTCAAGATACCACAAACAGCTTGGTCTAAAGAAGAGCTGAGTACTTTTCCAAAATTGTCTGCTTCTTATCAGATAGATGCATATTTGATTTGAAGAATGTTTTGGTCCATCAGTTGTTACAGTGCTACAATATACAGTATCTTCTATCTTACTTTACATATGAAAGAGGTTTTTTCTATTTTTTTTTTTTCTGGCCTGGAAAACTTGAAAAGTTGGCATTATCATCCTTGCTTCACTTCTTTCTCCCAGTTAAATAGATGTTTATCTCACAAGTGCCATTTGGGAGTAACTAGCATTTACTTTTCATCCAAAAGTGAGTAGATTGACATAAAATCTCAGAAAAACCTGAGACTGCCTATTTCACACTAAAATATGTGATGAATTTTTATTACACATTCGTAGAACAGTAAGCTTCATTAGTGCCATGCGTATCATTTGCTACAGATGAGAATGCTTTAACTACTAACTATATTGCACTTCACAGACTCTGGTACCCCTGATCTTATCAGCACTGTAACAAAAGTAGAAAATATGTGGTTTCTGACATTTTTTGAAATTCACAATTGCAGCTGAGGCTTGTGTCAATACTACTCTTAGAACAAAACATCTTTGTGACTATGTCCTTAATATCTTTTGCAATTAACTTAGTAGCTGGCAGACTTACTATCCCTTATAATTCACTAAGTCAGGACTCGGTGAATCAGTGGGACTGGAATGGAGATGTTTCTACTAACTCAGCCCATATTCTATCACTTCTGGCTTTTGTAAAATTCTAGCTCTGAGACTCTAAAAGCAGCACATTTACATACAAAAAATTAAGATCAAGATGAATGGGATATTATACCGTGATGATATACAAAAAAATTCTTTTAAGGACTAGCACAACTGAAGGAGTACAGTACTGTTTCTCTGGCTTTAAAAAAGGGGCAAAAATAGCTGTGATTGAATGCTGATAAAGTCAGTGTTTGTACAAAGAACTGAAAAGGGAGAAATATTTCCTTGTGACAGCTTTTCCTTTTTCTTCTCCTCGCAGAAAAAAGAGAAGCTTTGAACTGAGATTGCTATGTCTTCCCAAAGCAGTTCTGATGTTTAGAAGTACATGGAAGTGCTGATTCTGTCTCAATTAAAATGTAAGCACATACATTATGTGCAAAGAGAAATATGACTCTTTTTAAATAAAAAAATTAAATGCTTTCAGCCTTTCATTCTGTCATCAAGTTTGTTCTTTCCATCACAGAAACCAGCACCTAAAGAAGAAGCTGGGACATCAAATGAAAAAAGAGATTATGTTGCTAAAGATCTACAACCTATGATGACATATGTACTGTTTTCACTTTAAATGATTAACAAAAAAATATAGGCAGCTGTTCACATACTTTAATGATACTTCCCATTCCAATTTGTGTGTAACTCATGAGGATTTCAAGAGAGAAATAACATTATATTTTTTCTCATAACACGGCAAAGTTAAAAAACATAAGGTTAAAAAAAAGCAAAGTTAAAAAAATAAAGAAATTGCTGTCTGTAAACATCTTTTATAATGATAAATCTCAGAATTCATACTGCCACCAGCTATGTTTAGAACATTTATTTTCTTTCTACTTCTGACCGAATTATGCCTAACAAATACCACAAGGTTAAAAAATTACTCCCGTCATGGGGAAAAAAGCATGGAGCAAATGGTATATTTTAAAGATGTAGTTAACCAAGGTCAGAAGGTCAAAAGAGGTCAATAATCCTGCTGCATTAGTCTTTGCAATAAAACATTGGCAAGCACTGTTACAAGCCACTTTGTCTCTCTCCTGATGCTTTGGGAAGGAGATTATTTTTTACCTCAGTGTAGCTAGTAAAGTGCAGCGCGAACTGAAGATATTCAGGGAACATAAAGCCTGTCTCTTTCTTTATCAAATCCTCCGTCTAAAAAAATATAGGATTGTTCAGAGAACCTCCATATTTTATTCTGCATGGGAATAAACCTGGCCAAGGAAAATCAGACATTCAGCCCATAAAGAGTAAAATTTTATTGTTCAAATATCTCCCTGCAATGATGGAGACCCACGTGCAAGTTTGCTCTATGAAATAGTCCTTTGTGTTGCTCCTCCTCTTACTAAGAATTGTATTCTGATTTTGATAAACATTTTCATTCTATATTCATACAAATTCAAAGCTTTTAATGCAAAGAATTTAGTTTAGATTAACTGGTATATTCAGGTGAAGAAGTGCTGGGAAATGTGCCCTTTTTAGTTAAAATAAGCTCCCTAAATTTCCGTGGAGAGTGGCTTGCTGACATACAGAAGAAAGAAAAAGAAAAATCAAGAATGGGGTGGATATGGAGGTGTTTGTCAGGATTTTCATGGTTCTGCTTTAGTTTTGTTTGTGTGCTAGATGTTTGCATATAGATGAGAAACTGAACGAGAGCTAAGCCAAGCACAAAATTTTTGTTGTGCTATGAAAAAAATGAATCAATCTATTTTGTGGTATTATAAAAATTCAAGGCCCAAAGCCTGATTCAGTTGAAGTATAGTCTGTCCCTCTTGCGAACATCGCTATACTCTTTCCTGTGGACACAACTGTTAAGTGATGTTAATGTCATGGATGTAACATCTGTCACTTTACTAAACTGATAAAGAACTAGATTCTTTTTTTCAAAGAAGCAGTATTTTATCTTGTGAACCTTTAGTGTGGCTGGTGGCCTATGCTACTTAAAGGGACAGAACTGATCCAAAGCTTTACAGAGCTTTGGATTTCAGATTTCTTCCAGGTGCCGCACAGCCACTATTCTTCTCTTGCACATGAACTTTTCACCTGCTCTGAACTTTCTCTTCTCACTTGCAATTTTCCTGGCCTTAGGCTGTAAGTCATTCACTGTTACTGAAGCACACAACCATCAGTAGAGTACTTTTGCTTATAACCAGGGCTCTTCATGGATTTTCTTTGGTCAAAGAAGGAAGCATGTTTCTTACTGATGTATAACACCACAGCTGGTCTTGCTTCCAGCAGCCAGGTCCTACATCAGGAACTCACTCACTGAGATCAGATTGCCTTGATCCTGAGCAGAAGCAAGGGCAGCTGTAGAAATTAGAGACTGCTGTTCAAGGATCATAACATCTTGACGCAGTGAGAAAGCAGAGTACAAAGGTGAATTGCTTGTAGCAATCTGTTCATTTAAACATATAGACTGGTGAGTTTTGTAGCAGTGATTATGTAGCTTTGGGATTTCATAACTTAATATTGAAGCTAGGATAACACAAATATCCTTGTGGCCTAAATTGCAGGTGCTAACAGAGGTGAAATTTTCTGATCAAGCTAGGTCAGAAATGAAAGTTGTGGCCTTGAATGCTTGGCAGCTGCACTTCTATGTGTGCCCAGCTGCATTTTGCCTGAAGTGTGAAAATACTTTACCATATTAAAAGCCAATTTAACAGTCTAAGACTGTCACCCTAAGTAGAACATGATAATTGAGAAACAGCACATATTTCCAAACATTCCCACCTTTCCAGTTCTAATGTCTCTTGTTTGTTTTCCAATTTTTACATAGGACAGATATGATTTTTTTCCTAGCCAATGGGTACTAGTAGAGAAAGGAATAAAACAAATCTTCTGAGCCTTAATTCAGTGAAAACCACCTTGTGGTCTGATTGCTCAGAAATATTTTAAAATGTTGGAATTATGAACATACATACACTCTTTTAAGTAAAATCAAGATGATGACAAACGGTGGAAAGTTAGACAGATGATCCATAAAAAGTGGTTATGGTACCAGACGGAAAAAATTTATAATCCAGATATCAGCGATATGCATTTTTTTAAAATTTATTGTCTGTTAATGATTTTGAAATGACCCATATCTTTCTCATCAGCTACCATTCTTGTAATTCATTGACTTCAACACTTTTTACGTAAGAATCGATCGCTACTCCTTTAATGAAATGGTAGCGTGTTTACCCCACATTCTGAAGATTGAAGGGAAGTTTGTCTGCCTAATGATAGTATATTGTCCATCATGCTAATTTATTGCTTAGAAACTGAAATTAAAATTATTTTTAAGTATCAGTATTTACCAACTTACAGATAATAGACTGTAGAGGTATACTGTAAGTTTCTCTCATAACTACTTCAGTGTCTAAATGCTAATAGACACACAATTAATCCTCCTTGGCACATCTAAAACAGTAATTACCTAATGCCATTCACATGGTGTGGGGTTAATCAAAAGAGGTCTTGACCTGCATGACCTATCAGTTTTGCCTCGTCAGCTTGACCCAGGTCAGAGATTCTCCCTGATAACTTTTAGTTATCAACAAGAGCTCACTGTATCTAGAAACAGCATTTGTGTATATAGCTCTGTGTACGTATGCATATCATAAGGGTGGGTATACATATGCAGAATAATAACTAAATAATAGAAATAAAAATATTTGTGCCACTGATTTTTAACTTCTGTTTTCCTTTTGAAGTAAAATAGGAACTATGTAAATTTCAGAGTGAAGACTGTATTACTTTTCAGTTTGTAGCTTAAACATGATACCAAAGTGTGATTTTCCAGATGAGACTAGATCAAAGTTATTGCTACTTATGTTATCACAAGTGCTTTTGAAAAGGGGATTTAGCTGACACAAGGTTTTAAAATGATAATATATATTAAAATAAGTCCTCTTTAATGTAATGGTAATGATTAATTAGTCAAACATGTGACTTAGGGACTGATGTACCTAAATTAGGTGAGTGCAGAAACTGAGATACTTTTTAAACTTTATGCTGTGCTATAGAAACGTGTATTCCATTACATCTTCCAAACTTATTAAATGATATTTAAGTTGAAAAGTTGAGTGCTTGAAAATGAGGAAACAGCAGAGTTTAAGTTACTCCTGGAGTTACAAGAAGTCAGTGTTTTTGTCCTTAACCCCACGCTATGTCTTGAATTAATTATCACAGAGGAGATCACTGCCTCTGCTTCTCCTTTCCTAAGCCAAAAGCCACAGTAGGTATAAACATATTTAAATACCTGAACGATGGGCATAAAGAAGACAGAGACAGGCTCTTTTCAGTGATGCTCAGTAACGGGACCAGATGTAATGAGCACAAACTAAAACACAGGAAGTTCCCTCTGAATATCAGGAAACACTTTTTTACTGTTAGATTGACTAAACACTGGCACAGGTTGCCTAGGGAGATTGTAAAGTCTCCATCCTTGGGAGATATTTAAAAACTGTCTGGACATGGTCTGGGCAATCAGGTCTAGATAGCTCTACTTGAGAAGTGAGTTTGCACCAGATGACTTCCAGAGGTCCCTTCCAACCTCAGCCATCTCGTGATGATATGACAGGTAAAGCATTGGGATATGCCTAGTTGGTTTGTGTAATTAAGGCACATGTGTTGCATCCATGAGATCCAGTACCAGATGCCTAACCAGCCAGATTGCTTAATTGTTGTTTGTTTCCTGTTTTAGATAGATAGGACCATTCTAGCTAGTGAGGCCCAGGACAAAGCCCAGAGTTTGGATAAGTTTCTCTTGCTACTATTCTCCAGAGGCAGTGTGGAAAGGATAGAACCAGGGTAGTCTGTTAAATCACACTGTTTAGGTTCCCCCTGCCTGATCACCCTAGTACCCCTTCGTGCATCAGCTCAGCCAATGTCACTTATTCCCCAGTTTCATTATGCAGTAAAACCACTCAGGACTACAGCACAATCTTCATTCCAGTTTTGTGCAAAAACCACATGGTAATAATGATGATGCAGGAAGCAGGGAGAAGTGATAGTCCCTCAACAGTGTGGTCGTGAGCCAGTCACCCTGGGGAGCTGACAGGAGATCCTGGACACTGGGCAGGGTGAAGGGAGGCCTGGGGTCTGGTGGTGCCTTCTGGTTCCAGAAACAGGTAGTAGGATCGTCTCAACTGATCTCAACAGGCTATGTGACACCGTATTGCTTATCACAGCATTCAGGTCCTCCATTAGCTTACCTACATTTATTTCTGTGTGAATCACACTTTAAAGATGCAGTTCTCAATATGAAATGTATAATGCTTTGAAGATGAACCATAATGCAGGCAGAGTTAATAGTGTATTCTCAGTGAAGATTTGTTAGTGAGTTACTTTGCCTTCAGAGAAAAGGGGCAGATCCAGCAAACTGACCCAGCAGAGACCCTGTGCATAGCTAACCCTCAGTTCTTTATGCATCACATGCTTTGTAATCTTGTCTTCTTTGACATTTCTCAGATGCACTAATCCTTTCATCCTGTGAGATCAAATCTGAACCCTCAGTGATTTTATGCTAGGGCAACCCATGGGCTTCTATACAGTAGTAGATCATCGCAGGTCAGTTGCCCATTGTAGGTCAGCTGTGGTTTCTGTCTATTGCCTCAGTATAAAAGTACATTTTACTGGTTAGTTCACCTATTAAAACTGACTCATACATACTGATTTACATCTGTTTTAACCTACTGGCCCATAGGTAGTTATTCATAACATACATTAAAGTAAATTATGTAACTAAAGGGGCATCCTTTCTCCCATCAAAGTGATAAAGGAAAGACTGTGCTGCCAGTCCCATCACTAGAGGATATATCCCCATAAATACTTTGTGAACTAGATGAGAGACAAGAGCCTATTGTCAAAAATGTTAGTGTGTTTTGGCTGTCCATCACCCATGAAGGCAAAGTATCTTCCAGTTTCAACAAGGGCTGAGATTCTTCATAGGCTGAATGAATTCAAGAGCAAAAGGCACTTTGTAGTCACAGCAACATATAAACTATTGCAAGGTATTAATGAAATCTTTCTAATGAGATACAATTACAGCTTTTGGTATTCTTTTTTTGTTTGTATAGAGCAAGGTATACCAATGGGATAGAAAAGCTTTAGAAGAATGTGGAATAGGTGGCTGGTTTTCTGAAATTATGTTTAGGGAGTTTTAGGGAAGCAAGTTTCTGCCAACAATACTTATTTATGAAAATAATTGTTATAGAATTGATTCTGTTGAGTTTCCTGAAACTGTAGAATATTTAATCCTGTGAGTGGTCCCAGGAAAGTAGATTGTGCTTCTCACACATCCTGGTTTTAATTTCTAACAGATATTATTGAGCTGTGTGAATTTTATTTTGTAATAACTGCATACTACATTGTACGTACATACATTTGTAGAAATGTCATGTTTGTTACTGATGTTTGCTTGATATCTACAACTGCTCTGAAAATTTGTCACAGAAAACTATTCAATTGTCTTCTGTGTGTCTTTTTTCTGCAGCTTTCGCTTTCCAGGTTGCCAAAGGCTTCTCTTTTTCTCAGTCACAATCTTCATGGTATTTTTGAGCTATGATGCATTAGATATAAAAGTGATCTGAAACAGTCAGCAGCTGAAATAAAATATCTTATGGATATCAGAATATGATGCTTGTTGGTCTAGATTTATACTCCCACTTAGTCAATGAGATACATATGTCTCTGGTGTTTTGGTACTTTCTGAACATGTAATAACTATTATTCCTGGCACGTGTGTGACAGATTGTTTCCAGAATGAACAAAACATCAGGCAGCATCATTATGTCTGGTAGATGCAGGCCACACTCTCAACAGTGGTCTTGTTTTCATAAATTAGTTAAATGGTTTCCAGAGAATGATGTGCTGAATTATTTGGGACACATTTCTTTTAAGCAAATGATGAAAGGATTTCCAAGTAGTTCCAAATGGTCCATATTTGCTTTGTTTAAGAGTCAGGCATCCTAGTCACCTGGAAAATATCTATAAAAGATTGAGGTTTTGACAGAGTCGTTTAATTTTATTCGATCTTTACTCTTTTCAAAGTACGACATGTATACTTAATAAGACATTAATGTATTAATGAAAAGTTAATATACTATCATGAATAGAATAATTTTGTTTATGGCTTAAATATGTATGTAGTGTTTCTTTAAATTTATTTGCATTTAAAAATGACTATCATATAATGTTCACAAATAAAAGACAGGATTAATTCTAACACAAAACAGGATTTTTTGGTAAAATGATAAATTTCAGACTTGGTTTCATCCTAGTAAAAAGTAAAATTCTCTAAGGAATGTTAATTTTTTTGATTTAATTGTGAGCTGATGGTATAAAGTAGATAATAAAAGATGTCTGATTACCCAAAATTACTTCACTTTCCACCAGCTTATAAAAGGAATAAGAACAAAGTAATTTAGAAATATTACAAAATTATCAAGATTCCCAAGACTGCCTAGGGCAACATAACAAATTGAGAAAAAACATAGCCCTTGTTTTCATCTTTCATTTTGTATCCTGGAAATAATTTGTTTGTAAGATACCTTCTTGTCCCAGAGGAAAATGGTTTTCATTGCCTTTGTAATATCTGATCAGATGAGATTGAGATCTATCATTATTTCTGATAATTATAATGGTCTCTATTGGAATCTGAAGAATAAACTGAAGAAATATTTCTTTGAGCAGCATGACTTTGTGTTTGAGCAGAACAGGTTTCTAAAAAGATGTAAACAATATAATTCATATAATTTTAATATCTCTCTAAATGCTCATAAAAGAAAAAACACATATTTCTGCCTTGTTGAACTATCTTATCTTCTTCTCATCCTATTCCCTTGTAGTAGTATCTCTGATAACAATATTCAAATAACAGTAAATATTTTCAAAGGAAAATATTGCTAAAAGTGTTCCAAAGCATTCTGTCCTGCATAAAAAGAAAAGCAGAGAAGTTATTGAAAATATTTTGAATGGCTTTTAGTCTTGGGAGGCTTTCATTTGTGGATTCTGAAATAAGAGTATCACCTTGTCTTAAATTGAGCTTACAAGCTTCTCTGCAAGTGAAGCTCTGGAGATCATTTTCATTCAGGTCACTATGTTCAAATCTGCTTAAATCCTGTATAGGTCAATGAAAGTGAAGATCACAGCAGAAGCTGAACAGCATTTAACTATGTCCAAATAGAAATGCATTTTTGGAAATCTAAGTTGTGTCAGCATTTGTGCTTATGAGAAGTTGTATGACTTCTTGTAGAAGAAAATATGAATACTCAAAAACCTTTTGCTTCAATCTGACCAGATGGAATGAGGAAATGATAAACATTTCTAAAACTTTTCTAATGCTTAGTCCCTAGTTTCTCATGATCTAGTATTGCTTATTTTCCTTAATGTAGGGATTCCCTAGTACTCCCTAGATCTGAAGTGAATATACAACAATATATCTCCTGTAAATTAGTGCATTCCATCTAAAGTCAGAAATTGCTTTATGCAAGCTGAATGCAATTTCAATACCTATTTTTTTCAATATTTATTTGTGCTTAGACAGCTGCATAAAATGTTAACCAAGAAAACCTCCTAGAAAACAGAAGCAAAAAGTGGCTGGGTTTGAGTGTGATTTACTTACATTGTCCTCACAAACTTTTTCATAAATATTAATGGTTATTGCTCTGATAAAACCCAAACCTGGTAACTCAGACCTTATGCTTTGAGAAACTTGCTGATTACCAAATATTTTGTATATATATAAGCTAACAAGTGACAAAATTAAAAATTCTGTTTTCAACGAGGAGAGGAGGAAGTCAACAGTTCATTCAAACTACAAAGAGAAAATCTGAGAAAAACTGAGAAACCTGTTGAGACACAACTCCATGAATCAACACACTCTTTTGAAACTCCCTTTTAAGAGAAAATTGCCAGATTTCTCAAAGGTACCTTTTAAACCCATTTTAGGTTTGTTCTTTCTTTTGCAAATGAAAAGATTCAGTTGTTTCCCAATATTACAGGTGAAATAGCTGTTTTTCAAAGTTGTACTTTCAAGTAAAAGCTCAGCATAAAGCATATCTAGCAATTTGCATTACCAGAGGTATATTCCTTTTGTTGCCCTTTCCACCAACATGGACTTTCATTATAAATCTGCTTCATAATGTAAACCTTTTTTCCCCATACTACCAATCCAATAGCCTTTTATTAAAATCCCTGTTTGAAAGTACAACACTGAAATAATAATGAACAGCAGTGCCAAAGGCTGACTTAATCTCCAGACAGTGCCAGCAGCTTTCAGAACAGCTCAACGTGCTAATTACTTCATATACTTTTCACAGTATGGTCTTTCATTTTTTTTACAGTAAAATCCTATCATTTTAGTTTTCAATGACTATTTCTGTCTGCTTGATGTGTTATAATTTTAAAAGAACTGAAGAACTTCAAGCTGAGAATGGTAAAATTGGTGAAATTCAGTCTATGAAAGGGTTTAACTTTGTTTTATCACACCAGTAATTGTTAATGAAAAATAGTTTTTTTTCACCAGAAAGTGACTTTTTAAACCTGTATATTTTCTAAAGGAGACAAAAAAACATATGTTCAAGTTTTAAAAAAAACTTCTCTTTTTAAAATAAAGTCAAAAGGAAGCAGTTGTCATGCGAGAAGGGTTACTTTTTTGATGACTGAGGATCAAGTAGCTGATATGAAACTTACATGTACTGCAAGAACTATCTTGGACATCCAACGTAATTATTCCACCTTGTTTTATGTTCAGGGAGACAATTAGCCTCCCAACTGCTTGGAGAGGAAGAAGAGCTTTGCTATGTTATCATGTCACTGTTTACTCAGAAAGTTCTATGTCTCTTGTGATCTTACAGTCCTAGAAGGTAGCCTACATTTATCCAATTTTTGAAATTATTAGGCTAAATAACTAAGAACTTTTTCTGGGTCCTATACAAGCCCTTGACTAACTAAATGATAGATTCTGGTTTTCCCATTTCCCCAGAGTCCACCCTGAAGCAGAGTGGATAAAGTGGCAACTTGTCACGGAAGATGACTCCGTCTGACCTGCTATGCTTCATATAGCCAGATAGTTTATGCACAGACAGAAACTACACTATTAATACTGCTGAGTCGATGCTTTCAATACTGAGCCATCTTGGCCATCTGTCTCATGTAACCTGTAAGATGGATCCCAGAACTGACATCCAATTCTAACATAAAAAGGTTGGATTACTCAGAATTACACAGAACAGATGAGGTTATCTTGTCTGGTCTTTTGGGATTGCCTAGTCCACCTTCCCTGTTCAAGCAGGATCAACTACAGCATTGCTTAGGGCAATGTCCAGTCAGGTTTTGAATATCTCCAAGGATAGAGACTCCACAAAAACATGTTCCAGTGCTGAGTCACCCTCACAGCAGAAAAGTGTTTCTTGATATTCAGATATAAATTCATGTTTGTGCCCTTGTCCTGTCATTAAGTACTACTTAGTTTCCTAATTAGGTTAGAATTGTACTTACAGCAGAACAATAGGAAGAAAAAAATAGTGACATTTAAAACTGAGCTGGAAAGCAACTTTTGTAGAAGATTCAATAACTAAAGAAAATTATCTTTAACATATTGTCCTCCTTCTATGTTATTAAAGAGTTGTTCAATTCTCGGAACAAACTTATTTAACTTTCAAATTATGTTGAGCTGGGTATCTTGAGCACCTGTAAGTAATTCATAGACCTAGTGATCTTTTCTCACACCATGGCTGTGCAACATGTTCAAACGAAACTGTCTCTTGAGTCTCCTACCTGTGCTATCCACCCTTGTGCATTAGATTAATTAGAATGAGATTTAGGAGCTAAAGAAAGAGGGAACTTCAGTATATTCAGCAGATCTTCTTGCCTGGAATGGCCAGGGTATCAACATTACAGGTGTTGCTATAGAGAACTACCGGATAAATCACAGTGTTTAACAGATTTAACAAAATAATTTATCTGAGGAAATAAGGCTGGGCGCTCAACTGATGCTCTGTTGTAATTTGCAGTACATAAATACATCTAGGAGCCCAACTTCCAAACACCCAGGTTAAGGAAAGGCAAGATCTCCTCATTAGAAATCTAGGGACCGTAGAAGTTTATCAGTCTTATTGCAGTGAAAGTGATGGACTATGCTGTGCACTTTTTGCAGTAGAAAGAAGCAAAGAAAAAGTTGTGACCAATTAGGAAAGATACGCTTAGCAAAGATGAGTAGAAAGAGCTAATGACTCAATTAGGATGCTCTAGATAACAAAGATATGTATTTGGCAAAGGCTCAGCAGAAAATTGTTTTACAAGTTTTGCACTGGAAGAAGAATTATACTGTGTTTGCAACAAGGGCATGTTGGCCCTTATCCTGGGTAGTCTTTTTTGCTTACCAGTATATTTCCGCAATTTCAGTGTGACTTCAGGTCCTTAGAAAATGGCAACTGTTAACTGCAATAGGTGTACTGCTCAGAATATGGCATGATTGCCATACTTATTAAGCTTACTTAATATACAATTAAGAAGGGCTCATATCTGACTAGATTGTCACAAAGCATACCCAGGTGGTGTACAGCTATGAGAACAAGCACAATTAATTTCATTACATGCACACCAAGAGACCCTGGCAGGTAGGGAGAAGTGATCCGCAAGGGTTTCAAAGGAGCTTTGTGTGCTCCCACAGCAGAAAAACTTTCCCATTCAGACTATGCTTCTGAAACAACCAAAAAGGGTGGAATTAGATACTGTTTTCCCTTCAGGAACAGCCCTCCTCCCTTATATATGACATCCTTATAGTGGCCTGGATTGTGCAAACTCTAAGATAAAAATGGTTTTATTCAAGGATCTGAAATCATTGTATAAGCAGATATAATTATTACTGTTACAAATAGAGAAATAGGAAAACAGAGGTTTTGTTTACAAGCTTTTACAGTGGGGTTTCCCTCCACTGTGTATTCCAAGTGGGTGCAAGTCCAAAAAAGGAGAATAAAACCACTAACACATAAAGCATTAGCATGCAACAGGCAAGCAGGATGGTATTTTTAACAGGTTATATCTGAAGTATGAGGCTTGGTCTTACTAAGTCTGTAAAACGTCAGTATTTTAGTATTATAAATTATGGTATCCTGAGCACTTTTAGTCTTGGCCTCCTTAAGAATCTTTGTAGAGCTATTGTAATCGCAGGGCTGTGAGCTGGCCAGTTTATTAAATTGCCAACTCTGCTGCTTGCAGATGTTTGGGGCAGGTGTTCTGTACAGACCAGGGAGTCTGCTTTCTTCTGCTGCATGTTGCACTGGAGGTCAGAGGTTACACCTCAATGGCAAGGTCTCAACTGCATGGCAAGTCTCAGAGGTCTTTGTTAGGGGAGAAAAAGAATTCAGTCTCCTTAAAATTTATGCACTGCAAAAGATAACTGCACCTGCAGACTGCTGCTCTTATTGAAAACACATGGCGGCTGTTGGAAGAAACATAAAATGCTACTCTTTAGTTCCTGTTGAGAATATGCAGGGACTCCAGACGATCAGTATAAGACCAGAGATACCTGAAGGATTCATGATTCAATAGTACACAGTTCTGGTACAATGTGAATGGGTTTGTCATACACAGGGATTTGTACAAATCCATATGTATTTAAAAATTGACTATGGGTAGTGTTGTATTCCCAGCAAACAGTTGCCCCACATAATATAATATATGCCATCAAGCATTCCCGATGACCCAGCTAGTTCATAATTGGAAAAGGTTAGTCCAGTGTTTCCTGGCCACCTGTATTTTAGCTTTGTTATTTCCCAAATTGAAAGAGCAAAGATAAATTCTTCTAGATGCAGGAAATTGTATAACGTGGAGCACACTTATTAGAGACTCTTCCTCGTTGAAAAGACCACTGTAGGTTTACAGCATAAAAACCTGCTAGAAATAACCTCCAGCAAATACAAAGTTTTTGTCAGTCCATGTTACATTAGTCAGTTATAAATTACATACTTGTGGAAGGAGATGGATATGTCTTTGTGTTTCTTAACATCTACTGACATGTGGCCATGGTAACTGCTTTCAGCAATGACTGTTGGGGCTGTAACACTAATAATTGCTGAAAGTTCATAAAAAAATTAGGCCAAATACAGAATAGCATCACTTACTTGAATCTCTGGGGACAAGGTTTTCATACCACTTTTTCACCAGAATGAGCTCTTATAGATTAATTTCTACTACCATGTAGGAAACATGAACATTCAGTCCTGTGTTCATGTATTGTTCGGTGTTCTTCATGAAAATTTTGTGTGAAATAATGATACAGGTTATGATACAACAAGAAGTTTATTATGCAGTTGCATTACGTATGCCTTATACACTATATACTGTTGTGTAAACCATGTACAATATAAAGGTATAAAATATATATGGAGGGAAACTAAATATAATATTTAATTATGAAAAATCTGTGTCTATCACAAACAGCTATGTGTAGTTCCCTAACATTCATATTTTTCATGGTTTAAGAGAGCACAGATGTGATACGGGACATGTAACTTAATAATTAGACATATTTCTAAACTTTTAACCGCATAAGAATTTTCCTGTTAATTTCAGAGATGTAGCATTTTCATCTATTTTCAGGTTTTGGGGTTTTTTTTGTTTTTTTTTTTTTTTTTTTGAATAGTTAATCTACATGGTCACATGCAAATATTTATTTTAAGTACTGGTTATGAGATAACTATTTTCAACTGGAGATGAATAGAGCCTGTGTCACAGGCTGGAAAATCTTGCACAAAACCAAAAGATTTTTTGAACAAACATCATATAATTTGAATGATGTTTTTCAGAACACTTAATATTCACTTCAATTCACTTCAACTGAATCCTGATCACAGAAGTTATTACTTACTTCAAATCCCTAAGCCTTGACAGAGAAACAACACTGAATAGTGTTTCATTCAGGTTTTTTTGATAAAACATTTATGTGTTATATCATACAATGCACTGTTGAAAGTTATCAAGACTTCTATAGTCAAATTTATAGTCATAATTACTTTAAGGCAACAAGGACCCTTACACTGCTCTACGTTATCTACAAAGGCTCTGATGGAGGATAAAATCCTGCACAAATATTGTCTCTAAATAAAATACGAGGGCTATTAGTGCAAAACTGGATTCTGAACTGACATGCTGAGTGAGAAGCCACGTAAACTAATCTAATAGCAAACCTTCAGTACTGGGTGGTTTTTAACTCTATGTCTTTCTGTAACTTCTGCTTTGAATTTCTAGCAATGAACCTTCTCCAGACTGAGACAGCTTTCAAAAATTAACCAATATTGGGTGATTTTCAAAAAGCAGTTTTAAAAATTTCTGACAAGAATAGAAAAGAAGAGTTTGGGTTTTTTACTGCATCTATGTTTGTAGCACTCATCCAGGATTTGGGAAACGTAATTCTATTACCTTTTCTGCCTGAAATGATTGTCACCCATGCTTTTCACCATCATCCTAATTTGAGTTAGGTTTTAAAACAAGATGCTTTATAGATCTGAGTAATTTCAAAGACCATGTGTCATAGTGGTTTTGGCCACACCTCAACTCTTCCTCTGGTGAATGTCTCTCTCCACTGTGTTAACAGTGGTGAATGTACCAAGTTTCAGTTTTGACAAATCAGTATTTTCTGTTTAAAGTCTGTTTTATCAAAGCAATAACAGCCACCTGTTTCCCTGAATCTGCTGTTACATATCGGTCTCGTATTGAATCTGAGCAGAGAAGGAAATCACATTTTTTTAGGTTTACAATTTGAAAACAGTAAGAATGGACAAACAGGACAAAACAGAGACACAACTGAGTGTTCTGCCACTAAGGTGAGACAGCTAATTCACACTTAGAACAGATTTGCATTGGTTGCATTAAAAACTAGGGTATTAACTCATCCTGTTAAAAGGCAAAGCAGTAAAATCGTGTTCACAATTTCAAAATTAGACATGTGGGACACATTTGCAAACATGATTTTTTTAGTAAGCTTGCTAGACTCTACTTATTATAGCTATTATGATGCTTATGTTCATTTTATGTTTTACTGTGCCCCATATACAATCTGTCTTAAAGAACATCTTTTCTGTTGCCCATCTTCTGTGTTTTGCTCAGACTGCTCAATTATTTGAGTCTCATTTTAGGACACACATACAGAAATCCTAATATAAATCTGTCACCACTGACAGTATGAATCTGAAAGTTTTAAAGTTTTTTTACGTCTCAGCTATTTTAATTTGAATTGGGCTGCACAGCATTTCAAGCATCAAGAAACTTTCTGGTTTTCTAATTATCTAATATACAGAAGTATCATTCAGGGGGTTTAGTACATTACATTAATACTATGCTATTTCTTCCTATTTTTGAAGAAAATGCAGTTGTACAATGAAACAATAAAAAATATTCCCAGTGTTATTGTATTGTTTCAGTCACACCTTCTGCAGGTGTCTTTGAGTAATCTGCATTCCTAAACAGGATGAAAGATTTCCCCCTGGATAAGATTTGGTGTTGAAGTAGAGCTTTGTTTTTTTCCCCCTGCTAAATAAATGAAAAGTAAAAAAGAAAAGGTATTATTTTTAACAAAAAAGATATTTTCAATGAGCACAGAAAAAAATCCAAACAATAATCTCTTCCAGAAAATACAGCATAAGTGATTTTAGTTACATATTCTGCTGAGTCAGGTCCTCAGCTGTTCTGAGAATGACAGTGTGATTGATACTTTTCAGTTTTCTTTCTCAGGGCACAACTGCTTCTCTATAAATTGCCTGAGATCTGTGAAAATCTAAGTGTTCTTCCTCAATGTTGCAAATAACAGCAAGGTGGATATAGATCATCCCATCCCAAAGATTAATTTCGATATGTGGAGAGCCCCATTTGTGTGAACTTCCTCCTAATGTATTATGGAAGATGCCCAGGACAGCCAGTCAACAATCTCTCCTTTAATTCTGGCAGTGATCTTGAATAAGTAGTGACTTTTTAAAGTTCTCTTGATATCTGGGCATCCTCAGGCCTGCAGGATGAACCTGTGTTATGCCAATACAGTTCCTCACTCTGTGCCTCATTTGTTCATCATACTTGTTATCAGTTCTTTAACAAAAAAACTTTGGATGTATGCCTGCTGTTTTTACTTCTTTTCCTGGCACCCTGAAATAATGTCATCTCTGAGCAAGGGAGACTAGAGAGTCTATCAGCACCTGTTAGGTGCTGATAGAAGTCTAGCCACAGCTTAGATTTTCTGGTCAAGGCCATGGCATGTAACAAACTACTGTCACCTTCCCAGACATTGCATTTGAACAAACAGATTATTCATTCTTTGCCACAGTCTACTGCTAGTCAGCAGGAACTTAGACATGCTAAACTGTGAGTACCAGACTCCACTAGTAGCAAGAGAAGTGTATCTGGCCAGTGAATGGAACTACCCATGATGGGGTAGAGTCAGGGTTAGAGACCCTCATCAGGCAGATCCCTCAGCTCTAAAACTGCATACAAAATTCCGACATTCTCATCTCTGTTATTCAGTGACACAGTCTACAAGAAAAGCTTATGTCTCAGATGTCTGCCACATAGATTTCCTATATTTATTTTATTTTTTTTGCTAAATTGGAAGTTAAGGTCAAGAATAAAATAGACAGACATAAGAAGTGTCTATATGGATAAGTTTCCACAATGAAACAAAATTTTACCTAGCAGAACATTCACCAAACATCTGTGTACAATTCTTTCCACCTGCAGCTCCACCTCTCTTCCCAGTCTTTATTAATGTCCAAGTCCTGACTAACTTAGGAGGTCAGTGTCAAAGGCTCTTCATTTGTCACAGCCAGCTACCTTTGCCAAAGCAGCCACAGACTGATGTCATTTCCATCTTTCTCTGCTTGCCAATGAAGTTCCTATGCACATGTCATTCATTATAACTCATCAGATTCAGGTTTTCAGCAACATAACATCTCCGGCAAACAGTGGGAGAGAAGGAGGTAGTCTCTTGTGTCTGGGTTGCAGAACACAAAAGATCCCCATATCTTGCCTTCGGAAGTTCTCTAGGTAAGCAGATCCTGGACCATCACTAGAACTAATGCTATGATCAATGTGTAATTTCTAATACTTTTTACTGGCATAGTTTGGATTAATGGCCAAGGAATACCCATATACCGTGGTAGCCTCTGTTATTTCTAGCTCTAAAATATCATAAAAAAGTCTCATTTACTGGGTGACATTTGGCTAACTGCACATGCAAAGCTAATCTAAGCTGTGCTGCTCAGACATACTGCTTCTTGTGAAGCTGTACAGTATAACCTGAAACAAAATGACGATCTCCATCATGCTATCATAGACAATAGATTTCCAGCCTACACGAAGTTACTTACGTGTTGGTGCAGAATTCACTCTCAGCCAAAAGAACGAATAGTTTTGGTGGAGATATCTTCTCATACAGCTAGACCCAGAATTTACTCTTCAGGCTGCAAAGAGTGGGAGGAGTCATGAGAAGTACCCAAATGGGAAGTGATTCATATTGCCAGCTTAATAACAGTACATGTTTGCCTTCTCACTGGATTTAAAGAAAGAATGGAAATACTTTTACATGGGAAGAAGTCAGATTTGATAACAGCAGGAACGGTTGGTAGATGCTGGGCATAAGGCTGTGGTTCAAAAGAAAACTTCAATAATAACTTAGAAAAAAGATGCCACAGACACCTGAAGGACTCAGGGGTCAGCTATGTGGCACAACCTGATAGCAGCTGTTAGCAGCTGAGATCAGCTGCTCATTTTCTGAAGTAGAAGGTGATGATTGGGTTACCAGAGCCAGTCAGCTAAATTTTTAAGGCAAAATCGTGAAACAATTATGAAGGAGGGACCACAGGCTGAAGTTTTACTTATTTTTCCCACATTTTATGTGACAAAAATACAAAATTACAATAACTGTAACAGGGGCAGCATAAAAGTGTTTTTACAGAACAGTAAAAAACTGATGAAAAATAGTTTGGGCCCCAAAAGATCGGTATATTTTTGCCACTATCCTTTGCATTATCATCTACACACTGAGGCGAAGTCTGTTTAGAAGTCACATATTAAAAATGCTTGCATGAAACAGCATCTGTGCCACTCTACAGAAGAAAGTACACAACAGTTTAGCCTTCTTCAGGAGAACATCTGACCAGGAAATGACACTGTACTCACTGTTTCTTGCTTGCTTTCCACAAAGTAACAGACAGCTGTTCACAGCTATCTCATGTCTGATCTATGTCTTCTCCCAAAACAGCCTTTCCACTTTCCTGGACAAATGATATTTCATCATGAGTATGCATGTAGATTAAGTATTCTGGGGGACTTTTTTTGGACTCTCTCCAGTTTCTCCAACTGGAAATATGCCATTGCATTACTCAATAAGTGTGCTGGCTGATTGATTGATCGTATCTCTGGCTTTAATAGCTCATTTGTCTGTGTACTAATTCTTACTCTCTTCTCCTTAGCTTGGTCCCTTACAGTTCTTAATATTAATCAGTTACTATATATATGCCTGATCACCATTCCTAGCCTAGCTTCCAGGCAACAAATTATTCTGTAATTCATTCACAGTATGATCTATTTTCCATTAAATCAATGATAGCATAGAGAGGCTATTGATGAGAACAATATCCTGAAGACACAACAATTTTATATTTTCTTCCAATCACCTCTTCTAAAGTTCTTTTAAAATTGGATAGCCTTTAGCACCAACTAAACGAGTCACCTGGACTAAAATAAAGGAACACAATCACCACCAGGTGACTTCAGCTTGAACCTCTAAGTTGTTGGGTTTCTGCAGCTAAAGGACAGAATTCAGGTTTGATGCACTGGAAACTGTTAGTTTAGTTCACAGAGTAGTCCAGTGATCTAGCATGAAGTGTAAACATTCTTGATCTGAATGCAGTTCAGAACAGCCTGGGTCTGATTTACTGTAGTAAAGTTCTGTAAAGGTGATATGGATGGACATTGGCACTGTAAGAAACATTGACACATAGATAGTTCCTTATTGAAAAAAAACCCAGAAGTAGTCCTTTATATGGAAATAAGATCTGCATTTGAATATAAATAAAATAACAGTTAAGGCTCATCAGTTACCATAATATAACAAATAGTATGGCAAGTTGCCATTATAGCCTTCTCGCATAACTAACTACCTTGCTATTTAACTCCACATAACATTATAACACAAAGCAGCTGTTATTGACGTTAATATTTTATCCCAAATCACAATGGGATTTCCAACATGCCCAACTTCCCAGCAGCAGTCATTAGGGAAAGTAACCTATGATTAATTTGAACAATATGTCAACCTGTGACAAAAGAAAGTGAGCCCCCAAACCCAACAAGCTTATACATTATGAATGAGTATGTGTGTAAAACCTGCTGAGATACATGATTTAAATGAACTGACACATGGGTGTGCCAGTCAACTAGGAATTGCAGTGTAGGAGGTCTTTTTGAGAGCTTTCAGCAAATGTTATTGTAATGCTGTTGTGCTGCCTTGGGGGCTTGGAAAAAGCTTAACGTATCTTTGCAGACTGAAAATAATGATAAGATGAATGAGGTATAACAGAACCTTAAGAAGGAAATCTTTCTTGTGTTTGTTTCATAAAAGGGTGTGATGGGGTCTTTCTGCAGCAAGCTTTAGGTTAGAAGTCAAATGTACAAAAGAAAAAAAGACTTTCTAGAAATGGGATAAAAAAAGTTTTTCTTCAATGCTTACAGCCACAGGAAGTTCCAGTCTGTGGGAGCTGCATATACTGATTTTGGTATTTCTGGTCAAGAGTAATTTCAAGAATAATATATGAAAATGCAGTAACTGAAAATCCATACGTATGACAAATGCATTACCATTTAGATGCATCAGTACAGTTATATGTTATACCTGCTTTGCTAAAATGAGCTCAGGAAATCATAACCTGTTTTCCTAGGTTAGTAACATTTTCTTCAAAAAGTAATACATTTTCCCGTGCTCTATTCTTATTCTGCCCTCACTCTCTGCTTTTTCGTGGTTTGTGGTGGCCTGACCATTTAACCAGCAAAGCAAAAGACAGCTAAGAGAGATGGATAGGGGAGCTCTGATCTCCTCCACTTCCTCACCCCCGCCCCCAACAGGAATCATTATGATATATAAGGGGAAAAGAAAAACTTGTTCATCTTACTTTTATTAAAGTGATTGGGTGCCACTATGGCTTTAAAAGATTTCTTAAAAATCCACAAGTAAAATAAAAATTTCCAAACTGAGAAAGTTCTAGCAATGAGAGCTCTGGATTTCTGGACATGCCACATTTTCTTATTCATAGAAGCTGTATGTCACTGGCCTGACGCCATGTGCGTATGTGTGGTTTTGACTGTTAGAGAATACTACAGAAGGACTGAGACTAACCACTCGCTGAGCTGCAGCCTCACTTCCTGCTATCACCAGAATCGTTGTCATCTTGATTGTTTTTAAAAACCAATGACACTGTATTTGGCTAAAGAGAGATACTCCTGAACAAACCTAGGTGTTCTTTCTGTAAGGTTAAGTTTGTCTTGCTGAGCTGAAATGGAGTCGATAATCTGTCTTGATAGAGAATAGAAACATTCACCTAAGGAATATTTTGACCTTGTTTAACTTTTACCTTTGCAGCTTTGGTACAGTTCCAAGACTAGTAATAACTACATATGTTTTCTGGTTTGATCTTGACCAAATACCAGACATTTCAGTATCTGTTACTTTGAGGTAACATATGCATGATTACTTTTTGTGTGCTGAATTTAGACAGCTTGATTCATCTTTATCTCTTTACATTTCTTGGGAACTTTTGTTTTCTTTTGAACGTTTGGCTTTCTCACTATATCTGACCTTAAACTTTTCTGATCATCTTCCTTCTAGGAGGAATTATAGTTTCCATCTGATCAGCTGGACTGAAGCAAATTGCTGTGCCTTTGCAATTTGAGACAGTAGGGTGGATAAGACATGTTTATGTCTTTTTGATTTAGTGCCTTGGAAAAAATAAAACATTTCTGATAAGGTTACTGTTCATAGCATTGCATAGAATATTCTAGGATCATTAGCAGCCTACCAAGTTTTGCCGAATGCCAGATATTCTCAGAAACTGAAATCAGTGCTGTAGCTTGTCCATATTTTAGGCAAGAAAAACACACATTCAGTGATATGATTAATGCTTTGGTTAGATATAAACTTTCATTTGGATACGGTATGAACAATTTCTGAAGTATATATACACAATGCTATTTTTATTAGATTCCTAGCATACAAAATCCACAGCAATGAGAATATTTAATTCTTATTCTTTTAGCTGCAAAATTTTGGTAACACTTCACTATCAAGACCATTACTATTAGCTGAATTAAATAATTGTGTCTTTAACAATTTTAGATAGATATATTTAAAGTCAATATTATATGTTTTATGACTGGTATATTTCTGTCAATGTACGAGTTATTTATAGGGTGGAAGCAGGGACAGGCGGCCTGGGAAGAATACAGGGATGTTGTCCGGGAAGCTAGGGACCAGGTGAGGAAAGCTAAGGCCCAGTTAGAATTAAACTTGGCTAGGGATGTTAAGGATAACAGGAAGGGATTCTATAGTTACATTGTGAATAAAAGACAGACTAGGGACAACGTGGGCCCCCTCCAGAAGCTATCAGGAGAACTGGCTACTCTGTATTTGGAGAAGGCTGAGGTTCTTAATGACCTCTTTGCCTCTGTCTTCACTGGCAAAGACTCTGACTGCACCACCCAAGTCTTGGAAGGCGGACGCAGGGACTGTAAGAATGAAGACCCTAGGCCCACTGTAGGAGAGGATCTGGTTCAAGACCATCTTAAGAACCTGAATATGCACAAGTCCATGGGACCTGATGAAATCCAGCCGGAAGTCCTGAAGGAGCTGGCGAATGAAGTTGCTAAGCCACTGTCCATTATATTCGAAAAATCATGGCAGTCAGGGGAAGTTCCCGATGACTGGAAGCAGGGTAATACAACCCCCACTTTCAAGAAGGGGAAAATGGATGACCCGCGGAACTACAGACCAGTCAGTCTCACCTCTGTGCCTGGCAAAATCTCGGAGCAGATTCTCCTGGAAGGCATGCTAAGGCACATGAAAAACAAGGAGGTGGTTGGTGACAGCCAGCATGGCTTCACTAAGGGGAAATCCAGCCTGACCAATTTGGTGGCCTTCTATGATGGGGCTATGAAACTGATGGATGGGGGCAGAGCACTTGACGTCATCTACCTGGATTTGTGCAAAGCCTTTGACACTGTCCCACATGACATCCTTGTCTCTAAATTGGAGAGACATCAATTTGATGGGTGGACCACTCGGTGGATAAAGAACTGGCTGGATGGCCGCACACAAAGAGTTGTGGTCAATGGCTCAAAGTCTGGCTTGTCTGGCTGGTGTTGGGAGCAGTCTTGTTCAACATCTTTGTCGGTGACATGGACAGTGGGATTGAGTGCGCCTTCAGCAAGTTTCCCAATGACACCAAGCTGTGTGGTTCGGTTGATACGCTGGAGGGAAGGAATGCCATCCAGAGGGACCTCGACACGCTTGTGAGGTGGGCTGATTCCAGCCTTATGAAGTTTTGAGACCTCACTTGGAGTATTGTGTGCAGTTCTGGTGTCCTCAACATAAAAAGGACATGGAACTGTTGGAACAAGTCCAGAGGAGGGCCACGAGGATGATCAGGGGACTGGAGCACCTCCCGCATGAAGATAGGCTGAGAAAGTTGGGGCTGTTCAGCCTGGAGAAGAGAAGGCTGCGTGGAGACCTCATAGCAGCCTTCCAGTATCTGAAGGGGGCCTACAAGGATGCTGGGGAGGGACTCTTTATCAGGGACTGTAGTGACAGAACAAGGGGTAACGGGTTCAAACTTAAACAGGGGAAGTTTAGATTGGATCTAAGGAAGAAATTCTTTACTGTGAGGGTGGTGAGGCACTGGAATGGGTTGCCCAGGGAAGTTGTGAATGCTGAATCCTTTGTGGTGTTCAAGGCCAGGTTGGATGAGGCCTTGGGTGGCATGATTTAGTGTGAGATGTCCCTGCCCATGGCAGAGGGATTGGAACTAGATGATCTTAAGGTCCTTTCCAACCCTAACTATTCTATAATCTATATTTTATACAAGTCAACGAATTAAGGAAAATTAATGTCATCACGTACGTATCATAGCCATAAACCCACACTCCTTGTGTTAGAGAAATCTGTGTTATTTGATCTGCCATAATTACATGTATCTCTCTCCAGCAACTGCTCAAGAATAATCTCTCGCTATTTTTCATAGACACTGTTGCCATTATGTCATTTTGAATGGCAGGAATTTACCTCAGTCTTCTTCAAAGTATCATAAACGTGTTATCCTGCCTAAAAACCAATCAGTTTAAATGAGGTTCTAGCTGACTTCTCCATTTACTGAGATATTTTCAGATTTTCTAAGACAGCATCTTGCAGTTCAAGTCTTTTGCTAGCAGGGTGATTTATATTTTTTAGTGCATGCACTAGAAGTCCTTACTCTCATGTCTGTCTTTTTGCTTTTCTGAGAGCAGTAGCTCAAGGTTTTTTTTTTTTTTGTTTTTTTGTTTGTTTGTTTTGTCTTTGTTTTGTTTTTTTTTTTTTTTTTTTTTTTTTTGCTAAGGAGGAGTGGTGTTTAGGTTTTGTTTGCTTGTTTTTTTCTTATGGTTTTTTTTTTGTGTTTTTTTTTTTTTTTGTTGTGTTTTTTTTGTTTGTTTCTTTCTTTCTTTGTTGTTGTGGTTTTGGTTGGTTGGTTGGGTTTTGTTTGTTTGTTTCTTTGGAATATCAGTATTCCTTGGTATACTCACAGCTTTTCAATCAATCTTTAAACTACCTTTCCAATTATAATCAGACCAAGAGGATATCTTCTATTTGTGCACAGCCAAAAATGATTACAATTCAAAACTACAACAAAATCTATTTGCAAATTTCATAACTGCACAGTTTAGAGTACAAATAGAGACAGTGGCTTTATTTTCAGTGTCAGGCACAAAAAAAAGAAGATATCTGAGGATTTCTAACAGACTGAGATTGCTAATATATGATTATTGGAAATACCTAGAAGGAAATTATGTTGCATATCATTTGGAAATTCAGAGGACGTTGATCTACTTATTTTGGAATTATTTTTCTTCTCACTGTTTACTTATATTTTAAGTATTTCAAATCACTATGAGAATATGAACACTTATTTCGACTTTCAGTTGGTCATTATCCATTTGCTAATGGGATAATAACGGATAATAATGGGAATAATAATAATGGGATAATGGGCTAATCTGGGACTATAAAGTTAAACACACAGACCATTCAAAGAACTGGTGCCATGACCTGATTTAGGACTTTGGGAGACAGTCAAGAAAAAAAACAGGAAGAATAAAAACAACAGCTGAACTTGACACTATTAAACTTCTGATTTCAGGTTTTGGTTACATAACCTCCTTTAATAGAAAAAGGACTAGTTAAAACCTGAAATGGTCCTTTCCAGTTCTTTTTCCTGCAAGTTTTGCATGAGCTTTTTCAAACCAGAGAAAGAGGAATGATAGCCTTTCTTAGCTGTAGAAAGACAGAAAGGCTGAGAAATCCATATATAGAGTTGAAAATGTTTCACAACCTTTTCAATAGAAGAGAGATCATGAAGAGAAAAAGTAAGGGAAGGGGGCATGTAATCTTTAGCAAGGCACCTTGCAAGGGGATCCTAATTTTCTGAGCTATTTCCCAACCATGGAAGCTGAAGTTCCATCTATATTGCTAAATAAGAGTCCAGGGACTGGTCTTTTGCTGAAAGGCAGAGTGCTGCCAGCTGGCTGTGGTCCACAGTGTTTAGGGCTAACCACCTCTGTAAGAAATTTGTCTTAGAGAGAGCAAGCTGCAGTATTCCAAAAAAAGAGCCAGGAAGTGCTGTTAACAATTAGGCAGTAAGGATGCTATAGTCCAGTACTGATCTCAGTCTCTGGCCCTTTTGTAATACAGTACAGAGTATCCAGAGAGATCTTTAGCCTGGCTTTATCCACTGTGAGCCACCTGACTCTTCAGATGAAAGAAAAACATTTTCAGCAGGGATCAGTATCAGTAATATATAACTAGCTCTTGTTTGAGAGTCTGGGTCTAGTGAACTACATTAATTAGAATAAAAATGAAATTTATGTGTTGTTTTGATTTTAACCTAATCTCAGAAATGTTTCTTATGCCCTCCTTGATTTACAATGTTGTTTTTCTGTGGTCTTATTGTTTTCACTGTTATAAAACAGGTAATGTTGAAAGACTTGAGATGACTCCATGCTTAGGTATATGTTCGATTTTCAATTCTTCTCTTGAATGTAGTGGGAATATTAAGAAATATTAGGGGCTTTGCTGGATTGGGGCCAAGATTAACATTGCTAGATAGACTAAGCTATTTTTTACATAAGCTTTCATAGTCTTTGTAACTTTGAAAGCAAACATCAGCCCCAGGTAAGTAGACTATAGACATTACACAGTGTACTGCAGCAGGAAGGATAAGTTGAAGGTTGTCAGTTTGCCTAAAACTGAACAAAAACAAAAGGCTGCTCCTAAATGCTTGAAATAATAGGACTGTCATGGGTCTCAAATCCATATTAATCCTCTTTGGCAGCATAATACTTTCCTAAAGCCATATAATCAAAGGATGGGGAAGAAAATGAACAGGTTTAACATATAGACTTGAACTTGGACCTCTACGTGTTTCATACATAATTTAGCAGATGCATTTTTTTGCACATAGTCTTATATATAAGAAAATACACTATTTATTGAAGACTTTCATTTGGTGATTCAGTAATTTTTTTTTTTTCTGTGGTTTTTTATTTGTCCACAAAACACCTTTTACCAGCATTTTCCTCCTGACAAAACAACCTTTCCTGTGTTTTTCTGAAGGGCTGTGTTTTCTAGTGCTAGCTATGGCAAGTTGATTGTAGGCATATATTACAAAGCTAGAACTTTCAAAAGGAGAATTTTATTTCTCAGTCTTAAAAACAATACTTTTGGTAAATTTTTATTGAGTGCCACAGATTTTCTTATTAATTCCCGATGGCTTGTGATCAATCAGGAATCAGGACACAATGCATTAGGTGTTATATAATGCCTTCCCTAACTTTACTGCAGTCCAAACAAACAAGAAAAGAAAGATCAAAAGAACAGAAGAAAACAGACTGACAGATTAGTATTGTGACAGACAACGTATACGTATATATATAATTTCAGGAAGGGAAATTGTAGGACATTATTAGTTAAGTCTTTAAGGTGAAAGGAGAAGAAAGGTATACAAATTAATGAAGAAAGTGGTAGGTGAATGAAATAGGTCAGAAAGGGACTGCTTGAGTGAAGCAAAACTGAAGGTAGTCTTAGAAGAGACATCAGGGAGAACTGGACTGAAATGCCTCAGCACAGCGGAGCAGCCCCTACCAGACTACAGACTTTAAGTCTCTGCCTTATCTGATCGTTCACTCCTAGATCAAATTGGGAAGGAAATCATTCTTCAGCCATTCAGCTTTTGAATTGCCTATGTGTGAAATAGAAAGACATTCAAATGTCCTTATATTAGAGGGGAAACCACTGAGGTAAATTCTCCACAATATTAATTAACTGTTTTGCTTGGCCATTGACAGTTCCAGTACTGAAAAACATCATGCTTGCTTTCAGTTTGCAGGCTTGGTTCACTTGCAGAGTTGCAGATTAAGGAGTTCATATACACATTGACATGGTTCCTGAAGTAGTTTATTTTGCTGCTGATCCATGTGAGTAAGTTTTTTGTAGGCACAAAGTGATATGATCCTTAATAACTTTTGTACACTTTTTAAATGATCCATTTACATTGTAATTTTCCATTTTAAAGACAATTTATGATGTATTTTTTATCAGAATCTAGAAAATGGTGGTAATAAATTTAATATAAGAAATATAAATATTTCAGTTAAATGTTTCTGTGGTTCTATTAATGTCATGCCATAAAAAAATAATAAAATCTGCATGAAGTAAAACTCATTTCAAGACATACAATATAGGAAATATTAAGTATCTGTCCTTCTTTTCATGATATTTCTTGAAATCTTGCAAGAATTTGAAAAGGCTGTTTGGTTTTATATCTTTACAATCTAAATCATTATCATTACCATCAAAGGGAATTTATATTAAATCTTTTTGTACAAATTTGTTGTGATGAATCTGGTAAGGGGAAAATACAGAGACACGCACATACAGTTGTGTTACATATAATGTATAAAATATTGGCCATTTTGACTTCTAGTGGGAAATACTTCTTAAACGAGTTAGCTGCTTTTTGAAATGGGTCATATTTAACTGAGGACTTTTGAAAACTCTACTCAGTAAAATGAGGACAACACCACACTAATCTAATTTAAGTCACAATTCAAAAGAGTAATTAAATGTACATACCTAATTTTATGCATGACCCAAATCCCGGCTATGCAGACCTATTTTCTAGTGGTAAAGATGTTGTGAATTGGCCATTATGGAGGGCTGTTCAGATCCTCTTCAGCATTCAGAAGTGTTGTTTACTGAAATAAATGAGTTTGGTTGAGTTTTTCTCATGTCTTTTCTCACACTTTCGGAAGATGTGATTCTTATATTAATTGGATGTGTCTGTTAAGTGAATACACAAAGTTTTATTGTTTACCTTACAGAACATGATGCTTATGTCATCTTTCTGTAATGGTCTTCTTTGGGATTCAAATTATGTAAATTAGTCTCATAAAATAAATGTAAAACATTTCCATCTGATCCATGGTGCCAATTTAAGAAATAACAGGCTTTGAGGGATGAAATTATCCTTATCTGTATGCATAGCCTTGTGTGGATTTGTGAATCCCAAAATCACAGAATAATTTATGTTGGAGGGGACTTCTGGGTGTCATTTAATCCTACCCCCTCTTGATACACATGAGGTTGTTCAAAGCTGCATCACATCTTGATGATCTCCGAGAGGAAGACCCCCAAAGCTTCTCTGAGTAACCTGTGCAGATGTTTGAGCATTGTCATGATAAAAAGAAGTTTTCCTTTTATAATCATAATCTTTCATAATCTTCCCACTGCAAGATGTATCTGTTGCAAAAATTTGTCTGTATCTTGTACATTAAATGTGTTGGGGACTGTTCCATAGTGCTGAAGAGAGCTGATGTGGAGCAGACCACATTCGGAAAATTAAACAATCTTGTCCTGCAGAACTAGGAGGTAGCCCCCAGACCTTGTTGTGAATGGCTTCTAGCCCATGTCAGCTCTTACCTAATCCTGGGAATGGTTTGAGAGCGAAATAACTTAAGTTGCTGTTTCATAGATCCATTTAATTTAATAATATGGACAGGACCTATAATTCTATAAGAAATAAGAGGTTGTAGGATGTAACCAATATAGGGTGCCGCATCTACTGATAGGTGTATATAAGCCCCCTTTAAGTACTGAAAGGCTGCAGTAAGGTCTCTCTGGATCCTTCTGTTCTCCAGGCTGAACTATCCCAACTCCTTCAGCCTTTCCTCAGATGAGAGGTGCTCCAGCCTTCTGATCGTTTTTGGAGTGGGTCACTCCTCTGGACTCTCTGTTAACAGGTCCATGTCTTTCCCATGCTGAGGACTCTAGAGCTGGATGCAGCACTTCAGGTGGGGTGTCACAAGAATGGAGTAGAGAAGCAGAATCACCTCTCTTAATCTGCTGACCACACTTCATAAGGCCAGGATATGATTGGCTTTCTGGGCTGCAAGCAAATATTTGCTCTTTCAGGCTCCTCCTTCTCAGCTGCTGCTGACTTACCCCTGTACTTTGATCAGATTTTTTCACAGGGACAGGTTTCACAGAGACAGTTGCTGCAATTGGGCTGTGTTTTTAGTGACTGCACAACTTTACCTATACCTCTGTCAGACACTATTACATGTAGATGTATAAAGTCTACAGAACTATCGCCATACAGTGCTCTCTTCATGATCACATGTGTGCACCAGATAAGGAACTTGGGAGAAATTTCATGGACTGCCTCTTAGTACTTATCAAAATATTTCTATTAAATGTAGCTATTTGAATATTGCCAAACATTAGTAGCTGAGAGTTGGGCAATCAACCAGACATGAATTTTTCTTTTTCAGAAATTGGCCAGACTGATGCAACATATTTTTGCTTAGTGGGAAATACACCACTTTTAGCTGTAGCCTAGTTTTAAAATCAGAGAAGTCATTGTGATAAATAAGTGATTAACATATATTGCAATTTTCATTTCATAGGGGACTAGTCGTTCAGATCTCAACTAAATGAAGAGGTGGTTAAAAGTCATTACAATCTGTAGCTTTTCAATGACCTGTTCCTGAAATTAACTGATGGAAATTTTGTGTTTCCAACTAGTGCTTTCAATATCAGTTTTATGGGAGACAGACTTGAACTGGAGCTCCTATTTCAACTCATCTCAATTCCGTCTATCTGAAAGATAGATTTTAAGATTTCTTCTTCCACTAATTTGCCTTTCAGGCTCCATTAGTAGGTGATTTCAATGCTCTACAGTAAACACCTATCTGAATAGTCCAAAGTGGGCTGGGTTACAGAATTACCTCTTAAACAGTTTAATTTAGGTAGAAGAAATTTTGTGCTCAAACCAGATTTTGTGGAGAAAAAAAAAAGTCTAAAAATGTTTCCTGGATTTCCAGCATGTCAAGCCAATTTCCACAGTTGCAACCAGCAAAATTGCCTTAATACAGCTCTGAAGCTTATTCAGGGTTTGATTTTTATTATGGCAAAACTAGAATTATTTAACTGTGTCTTGCCATTCTTTATAATCATCCTCTTATCCAAGTGAAAACATACACACAAGACCTAGAAAGCTTTTTTCTTTGATTCTAAAAGTCAGCATAGAGATGCAGTGATTGTCATAAATAGTTTAATATTTATGTTATAATATGAGCAACTGTCTTCTGGTAATGTATTTCATGTTGTTTTTAATTTGGTGAAACATAACATCAGTCTAGTTCTCTTTGGAGTGTAGGTGCTCCAAAATACACTGCTGTTGCACACAATCAAAATGCATGCTATTCAATATTTATTTCATATATTTTTATTTAGTTCATGCAGAGTTTGTAACATGATGAATTTGGAAAGGCTCCCAAATTCCCAAACTATCCAGAAATGGTCAATGTTTAAACATCATCTAGTTATTACTGGAAACTTCTTTTTTTTTCCCCAGCAAAGCATACATTATGAAAATCGTATTAATATGTGTCTTGAAATCATTTGGCATTTTCAACTTTTTGAAGTTCTCAAAAGTTTAATATATGCCTCTGCCATTTTCATAACAAATTTGTATCTACTGCAGGGACACTCATTTTTTCCTTTCTAGAAAGTGTAGCATAGCTAAACTTTAATGGTGCAATGAAGAAATTAAAAGCTAGGTTTTGTGGTCTATCCTATGCAAGATCCATATTCAACTACTATATTTTCTCTCTAAAGTATAAAATCTGTATACCTGTGGATCATTATAAAGAGTAGGGCTCAAGGGCTCTTTACTTCAGCTTTTCCATAGAATTATATTCAGTTCCATGTTTCACTTTTGTCCATAGGACAAATCTAGAACTGATCCAGAGTCTCTGTTAAAGGAACCTGTATAAAAATAAAGGCCTATATAAAAGGAAAATTTTCATACCTAAGTGCTGTACAGTCAGATCATATATAAACCCTTAAAACTTCATGACCATTTTGTTAAAATAGCATTTCTTTCTCCAGCATGATGGAATGTGTTTTGATTTTATAACTGATGCTTTAATACTAAAAATTGCTGCAATATGTTCAGTGAATATGTTTAGAATGTAATTTCCTCTTCTAGAGTGTTCTGTCTTACTTCCCTCTAATGAAACTTATATCTGTATATGCTATCTGTACGTAATAGGTAGATAGAACGATATCTACATATAAAAATATAATTTCCAATATCCACACTCTGCAGTGATTGGTAAGCTTTGGAGTTTTAACATGAACAGACATATAACTGAACACAAGCAATTCTTCATCCATGTTTTTGTCCTTAACATTCTTTGTGCTGAAGTGTGCCTATTTGACCTGTTGGTTTTATTTTCTTAAAAACACATTTGATCTTCAGCTGTTTAGCTTCCTCAGGTGGAATTCCAAGCAGTTGACCATCAAGAAGCTTGAAACAAAATATTCCATCCACCAGTGTGTGCATACTTTTGTTTATACATGTGTGTATACATATATATTTATATTTAGAGACAGATATAGTCCACCTATCAGTGTGCATGCATATGTGTACATGTGTATGTCTATAGAAAGATTTATTTGTACATACAAAATCTATGTGTTAGGCTGATATAATTGACATAAGAAGCCATAATATTAGGGGTGTTAGAAAGAGAAACTTAAAAATTCAAGAATATGGATGGACAAATATACCCTTTATCATTGCCTCAAGATTAAAGAATTCAGTCATGTGTGAGAGATACAGAAACAAGATAAAAAAAGGGTGTTTTATTATTTTTCTCATATAAAAATGCCACTGACTCTAAAGGATAATGCACTATTTGTTCTCACAAGTACAAGCTAATTATTCAACAAAGCTCTTTAGTGTGCGTGATTTCAAAGTTCAGTAATATCTATATTACTCTTTTAATTTAAAGCTATATAATTTTGACAATATGTGTCAGAAAGAAAAGATATTCTTTATTTTTAAGATTTACTATGTATAGCAAAGCCATCATTATTGATGCAATATTGTGTCATATATTGTATAGGCGGGTACCAAGGATATAGAGGCATTTTAGCTAAAACTGAACTGGAATAGATGTGCTACAAGAATATATAAAGGAGTTGTGATGGTCTTTTAGGCATTTTATTTTGAGTTTACTATGATTAAAAGATTACTTTGAACACCTGAATTCTTCACTGTACAAGCTGCTTGTTTAGTCACTGCATCAAAACCATTAATTTAATCCTTCAAGTTATTTTCAAAGTGGTGAGCTTTAGGAAACTTTGGAGATTTTGAACAAATGCTTAACATTTTGACACAGACTCAGATCATTAGTAGGAGAATTAAAAGTAAGGGTTAGGTAGTAAACTTTTACTGTGAGCATTATTCTTATCACACAGACTGAAATTCCATGATCAGCTGCTGCCTGGCCTTGGTTTTAGAGGTGTGCATGTTTCACTTAAAAAAAACTTTCACTTAAAAAAAACTTTGAGGTATTCAGCACTGTCTTACGGCAATCTCTCTGCTCTAAGGAGGAGCAATCTGTTTGCTCAAACGCCACAACAGAATGGTAGATGGAATAAGTGGGTTTTGTCATGAAATGTTAAGAAGTCAGAGGGACAGCATATAATGGCAGGGCTACAGAAGACATGCTAATTACCAGGTTTTAAGAGAAAAGGAGTTTTTTTTTTCTTCTTAATTTTATCTTTCCATTTATAAAACTAAAAATCTGATTGCTGTGTATATGGGGGATTGAAACCAAAGCCTCTAGTTCTATTTTAAAGGGATTAATAAGTACCTAGGAAAAACTAATGGTCTCAGGCTTTTAGAATATTACTGCCAGGAAACTTAATTTGAAGATTTGTCTTTGTCTGTATCACGATGCCCCTGACACGTGAGTCACATCATATTTGTCTGTAGCTGTCATTTCTAGAGAATTAAAGTCCATTCAGTCTAGCATTTGCAAATTAATTACCAGGTTTCTATTTAGTTTGTAATTCTTTTGTACTAGTTTTCCCATGAATACTCACAGGAAAAAAGCTAGAAAGAGATTTAGAATATATAAATGTTGATGTGCTGAATGACTAAAGAATATTGATTAACAATCTTCCCTGCAACTATATGAGATATTGGGTTTTGTTTGAAAGCAAGCCAAGAAATCAGCCTAATGCAGATTCATTTTCCGCTAAATGTAATTCTGTAGTGTATTTTGAATGTTCTTAAAAACCACAATTTTTTATATGTAGGATTTTTCTTTTGCATTTCAAAACTTAATATTTTAAGGATTTATGTATATAAATACATATCTAATTTGTCTATAGAGACATATAGTTCATTAGAGATACATATGATAATGATCTAAAATTGCCCTCATAGGGTGTATTTAAGTTTACTAGGAGATCAGAATGCAGAATACAGTCAAGTGGAAAATGAAAATAGTTTTGTTGTCTTTCTTCTATTTGCTTGTATCAAATAAATTTTACAAAATTAATAGTCATGAATTAAAATATTCTAACTTGTTTAAAAGTAGTGGGAAATACTAAGAAAACAAGGAATGTACAAAGGCATAGGAGCTATGTGTATTACAGTAGGTTTCATCTGACCAGGTAAAAATGTAGTCTACCTCTACAATTAAGCTTGTTGTCTATAATCTCTCCACAGTTGCTAAAGAGGAGTAAAGAAGTATATTTAGACACACACAGGTCTATGGGGCCAGATGGGATCTACCCAATGTACTGAGGGAGCTGACGGAAGTGCTCACCAAGCCACTATCCATCATTTATCACCAGTCCTGGCTAACTGGGGAGGTCCTAGTTGACTGTAGGTTAACAAATGTGATGCCCGTTTACAAGAATGTCCAGAAGGACGATCCAGGGAATTGCAGGCCTGTCAATCTGACATACTGTTGATTTCTAGAACTCATTCCACTTGAGCTTTTCAAAAAACAGCATGAACTTTGAGAAATATCCAAGAAGAAACCTTAAAGTTTGAACAAGAAATAATCTAAAAGCTACACACCTGACCCTAGCAAAGTAACTTAAAGAAATTTACTCCTGAAAAGTACATTATCACCACATATAAAGAAAAGAGAATTTAGTTCTCAGACAGATAGTGTATAAAAAGCCTCTAATGAGTAGGGAGCCATTACTGCTGATAGGGAACATTAATCCAAAGGTGTGTTTGCTGTTTTGGCCACTTCTGAAGCACTAGAAGAAAGAAAAGAGCAAACAAATGCAAACCCAACTCTTTCACTTTCATGATTAGACACTGGGTTAAACAAGGAGGCTTGTGTTTTCAGCTCTCTGTTGCCAAGTTTGTTTTTGTTTATATTTTGTGGCTGGAATAAAAAAGTGGAAAATTGTGTGTGAATTTAAGACACAGAGTCCTACCAGACAACTGATCTGCCAGTGCCAGCCATTTTCTCCCAGTCCTGTTGGCCCTGTGTCCTTTGATGATGTCAACCATGTTGACATCTGGCTCCTTACAGTTATTTGTATGCATTCTCCTCGGAAATAAGCCCTGTGTATTTCAATATTCCTAGACTGCTTGCAGTTTAGGATCTAGATGTGGGTTTTTTCTGAACACTTTTCTGTCTTCCATCACAATCTTCTGTATTCTCACTTGTTCTGCACTATAAGCAGGAATACAGAAATGCTTCTTTGGTGTTTGTTTTTGAAATTAAAACAATCTAAGTGACCTGGTTTACAGTGTGGCTTCATAAGCAATTGCTTTAAGAATGACATGAAGCATTAGCGTTAAGAATGAACATTGAAATAGGGAGGGGGGAATAGACATCTTTAGCTAACTTCTCCAACAGAGAGAATATATTGTGTAACTGCACCTTTTTTACAGTAAATGAAGATTTACCAAGACAAGGATTTGAAATATTTGGCTGGTAATTGAATTGATTAGCTATTTAAAATAATTAGCTGTTGATAGATGTGGAAGGATTATTTTACAAGAGTTATAGTCCCTAGAATATTAGAATTCCCCACCAGATGTGGTTTTGATGCTATGAGGTCTATTTTGACTGGACTAACACATCGTTTATGGTTAATCAAATTAATACAACATGTAAATAGGAAAAATCTTGTGGGGTTTGATTACCAATTTCAGTTGTATAACAATGGCTATTAGCAGAACTTTATTTGTGTATTTATTACTTTACAATGCAAAGCTCTAAAACAAGAGTAGACCATGCAGACTCCTTGAAGTGAATGATTCATTCAGTATGTTTAACCTCGTTAAAATTTATGAAATATCCACATGCAATTATAAATTTGTTCATGATAAGATTGGCTCTTTTAGCTATGAATATACTTTAAAACATGCAGTAACAATTTCCAACAGAAACAGTGAACTATATTCAACAGAAAAGAAAAGAATACTTTGTAATTATTATTACTCCTCCACTGGATACCTGTCATGGTTTAAGCCCAGCTGGCAACCCAGAACCACACAGCCGCTTGCTCACTCTCCCGTTTCTTCTCTCGCCCCCACTCCTGGAGGGATGGGGAGGAGAATCGAAAGAATGTAACTCCCAAGGGCTGAGGTAACAACAGTCCAGTAACTAAGGTATAACACAAAACCACTGCTGCTATCACCAATAATAATAATGATAAGGGAAATAACAAGGGAAGAAAATACCACCACTCACCACCAGCCGACTGATACCCAGCTCGACCGAGCAGTGATCTAGCCCTTCTGAGTAACTGCCCCCAATTTACATACTGGGCATGACATGCTGTGGTATGAAATACCCCTTGGCTAGTTTGGGTCAGGTGTCCTGTCTCTGCTTCCTCCTGGCTTCCCCTCCTCCGGGAAGGAGGAGCATGAGACTCAGAAAGTCTTTGGTCAGAGTAAACATTACTGAGCAGCAACTAAAACCATCGGTGTTATCAGCGCTGTTCCGAGGCTGAAAGTCAAAACCACAGCACTGCACCAGCTACTAAGAAAGAGAAAAATGACTGCTACTACTGAACCCAGGACAATAACTAAAACGTCTGGGATGAAAAGAGAAATCAAAATGAGTGCAAGATGACTGTTGCCAGTGAAGCTACAACACTTGGTGCAGTTACTGTGCTATAAATACAGTTGTTCCACTGATGTTCTCAAAAATAATGTTGGCAACACATGCACACTCTTTTATACACATATATCCATGTCTGTATTTACATTGTTAGTTACATAAAATTTAAAAAAGGTTTATAAGTACCATGGAAGTAAATTGACTCTGGGTGTTTTCAACAATGTTGACAAACGCTCTCACACGTACTCATATGATAAAAGCTCCATAAGAAAGAACTAAAAAATGAAACCCAGATTACTCCTTAATAGCTGACTGCAAATGAGCAGCAAACTGCAGGGATTCACTGAACCCCAGAAAATCCAATTTTGTAAAATGTATCACAAGATCAGAGATTTCTCCTGAGCAACTTATCAACTTGCACAACAAATATGTAGTAATAAACGTGCCAGGTTCCCAATGAGGTTTACAGGTAGAGCAGTTGCTACATGTACATACACAGACCACTTTTTCAAAGTGGCCCAAGCATTAAATATGCTACATGATCATATGTGCTTTATCTCAATGAACATGTTTTTTGAGCATATAGAATCATAGAATAGTTAGGATTGGAAAGGACCTTGAGATCATCTAGTTCCAATCCCCCTGCCATGGGCAGGGACACCCCACACTAAACCATGTCACCCAAGGCCTCATCCAACCTGACCTTAAACACCGCCAAGGATGGAGCGTTCACAACCTCCCTGGGCAACCCATTCCAGTGCCTCACCACCCTCACAGTAAAGAATTTCTTCCTTAGATCCAATCTAAACTTCTCCTGTTTAAGTTTGAACCCGTTACCCCTTGTTCTGTCACTACAGTCCCTGATGAAGAGTCCATTCTCAGCATCTTGCAGGCCCCTTTCAGATACTGGAAGGCTGCTATGAGGTCTCTACGTAGCCTTCTCTTCTCCAGGCTGAACAGCCCCAACTTTCTCAGCCCATCTTCATGCGGGAGGTGCTCCAGTCCCCTGATCATCCTCGTGGCCCTCCTCTGGACTTGTTCCATGTCCTTTTTATGTTGAGGACACCAGAACTGCACACAATACTCCAAGTGAGGTCTCACAAGAGCAGAGTAGAGGGGCAGGATCACCTCCTTCGACCTGCTGGTCACGCTCCTTTTGATGCAGCCCAGGATACGGTTGGCTTTGTGGGCTGCGAGCGCACACTGCCAGCTCATGTTCATTTTCACATCGACCAACACCCCCAAGTCCCTCTCTGCAGGGCTGCTCTGAATCTCTTCTCTGCCCAACCTGGAGCTGTGCCTGGGATTGCTCCGACCCAGGTGTAGGACCTTGCACTTGGCATGGTTAAACTTCATAACGTTGGCATCAGCCCACCTCACAAGCGTGTTGAGTTTCCCTCTGGATGGCATTCCTTCCCTCCAGCTGATCAACCAAACCACACAGCTTGGTGTCATCAGGAAACTTGCTGAGGGTGCACTCAATCCCACTGTCCATGTCACCGACAAAGATGTTGAACAAGACCGGTCCCAACACCGATCCCTGAGGGACACCACTCGTTACCGATCTCCAGCCGAACATCGAGCCATTGACAACAACTCTTTGCGTGCGGCCATCCAGCCAGTTCTTTATCCACTGAGTGGTCCACCCATCAAATTGATGTCTCTCCAATTTAGAGACAAGGATGTCATGTGGGACAGTGTCAAAGGCTTTACACAAATCCAGGTAGATGACGTCAAGTGCTCTGCCCCCATCCATCAGTTTCATAGCCCCATCATAGAAGGCCACCAAATTGGTCAGGCAGGATTTCTCCTTAGTGAAGCCATGCTGGCTGTCACCAACCACCTCCTTGTTTTTCATGTGCCTTAGCATGCCTTCCAAGAGAATCTGCTCCAAGATTTTGCCAGGCACAGAGGTGAGACTGACTGGTCTGTAGTTCCGCGGGTCATCCATTTTCCTTCTTGAAAATGGGGGTTATATTTCCCTTTTTCCAGTCATCGGGAACTTCCCCTGACTGCCATGATTTTTCGAATATAATGGACAGTGGCTTAGCAACTTCATTCGCCAGCTCCTTCAGGACCCATGGATGGATTTCGTCAGATCCCATGGACTTGTGCATATTCAGGTTCTTAAGATGGTCTTGAACCAGATCCTCTCCTACAGTGGGCCTAGGGTCTTCATTCTTACAGTCTCTGTGTCCGCCTTCCAAGACTTGGGTGGTGCAGTCAGAGTCTTTGCCAGTGAAGACAGAGGCAAAGAGGTCATTAAGAACCTCAGCCTTCTCCAAATACAGGGTAGCCAGTTCTCCTGATAGCTTCTGGAGGGGGCCCACGTTGTTCCTAGTCTGTCTTTTATTCGCAATGTAACTATAGAATCCCTTCCTGTTATCCTTAACATCCCTAGCCAAGTTTAATTCTAACTGGGCCTTAGCTTTCCTCACCTGGTCCCTAGCTTCCCGGACAACATCCCTGTATTCTTCCCAGGCCGCCTGTCCCTGCTTCCACCTTCTATAAGCCTCTTTTTTCCTTTGAATTTTCCTGAGCAGCTCCTTATCCATCCAAGGAGGTCTCCTGGCCCTCCTGCTGCACTTCCTTCTAGTTGGGATGCAACACTCCTGAGCTTGGAGCAGGTGATCCTTGACTAACAACCAACAGTCTTGGGCCCCCCTGCCCTCTAGGGCTGTATCCCACGGAACCTTACTAAGCAGGTTCCTGAAGAGGCCAAAGTCTGTTGTTTTGAAGTCCAGGGCAGTGAGCTTGCTGCACGCTCTTCTCACTGTCCTGAGGATCTTGAATTCAACCATCTCGTGGTCGCTGCAACCAAGGCTGCCCTGGAGCGTCATATTTCCAACAAGCCCTTCCCTGTTGGTGAGCACGAGGTCAAGCATGGCACCTCTCCTTGTCGGCTCCTCTATTACTTGCAGAAGAAAGTTGTCTTCCACACAATCGAGGAACCTCCTGGATTGCTTGTGCCGGGCCGTACCATCCCTCCACCAGATATCGGGGTGATTGAAGTCTCCCATGAGAACAAAGGCCTGCAAGTGAAAGTCTGTTCCTATCTGTCTATAGAGTTCTTCATCCACAATTCCTCTTGATCAGACAGGCTGTAACAGATCCCCACAATAATGTCCCCCATCGCTGCTCTCCCTTTAACCCTGACCCACAAACTCTCTGTCGACTGTTCACCTGTCCCCAGAGTTCCATACTTTCCAGCCTATCCCTAACATAAATTGCAACTCCCCCTCCCCGTCTGCCAAGCCTGTCTTTTCTAAAGAGTCTGTAACCTTCCATTCCAACACTTCAGTCGTAGGAGCCATCCCACCATGTTTCTGTGATGACTTCTATACCATACTCTCGTAGTCGTGCACACATCTCTCATTCCTCTTGTTTGTTCCCCATGCTACAGGCGTTTGTATAGAGGCATCTGAGCCGAGCTCCAAATGAAGCTGGCTCATTGGCTGGAGCGGCTGGAATATCTCTGCATCACTCCGAGCATTTATTATAGGTGTTGGCAACTGACTGGGTGTGATGGGATGAAACAATGCCCCCCTTCCCCAACACATCTAGTTTAAAGAAACCGTGACCAGTCTGGCAAGCCTCCTACCAAAACCTCTCTTCTTCTTCTTTGCCAGATCAGCTCCACCAGCCTCCAGTAGACCTGGCCTACTAATTTAGGTCCCGTATTCAAGACACCCAAACCCCTGACTATGACAGGGGTTATATCTATTAAAGCTTCAGACTACTGATTTTGGGGGAAACCCGTTACTGATTAGGCTGGTTCACAGGGATGTAAAGTGTCTTTTCTTGGATGTGGTAGTTTACATATATGCTTCACCTAGGCATAAATGGCAATCCCGGGATTTAATCTGTTGCCTCCTGTGTCCCTCTTACTGGTGCACAGAGGGAGAAATGTCGTTAAATTTATTCCAAATTCACATCTGTTTCTCCAGTTGAATAGAATTTTAAGATTCAGATGTGATAGTGCAGCTGTTGGCCTTTTGCACATACTGTCTCCTTCCTAGAGGACCAAAAAATATTTTTTGCCTTTTACAGAACAAAGATGCAAATAGTATTCTTTGGGGGCTAGTTTGCATCAGGCTTTTCAGCACACTCAGCTGAATGGAAAGGCAATTCACAGAACACTTTTTCAGCCCTGTGCAGTGTTCAGTCGCTGCTCCCTAACTTAACTTCCTAAAGAAGGAAGACACCACAGGTCAAAGCCACAACCATCCTTTCCGATAACTGTGGGGGTAGGCCAGGTGCATTGAAGGGTGGAAGAACAGAAAATAGTTTACATAGTCACCTGCACATAGAGAATTGTGTATTTATGATGGGAACCTGAAGTTCATTTTGCAGAACATATTGCATTAAAATACTGCTGCATGCATTCATATATAAACACAGAAAAATGTGTTTAAATATGCCATTTTTTGTGTCAAACCCTCTTGTATATGTGCCTGATCCTTTAGTTTTTTTCATTTTCAAATAGCTGGTGACTTGTGTGCAAGTGGGAGGTTCAGGGATGCAATTTTCACGAGTAACTGTAAAACAAATAGCATGAGGCAAAGATACATTAATGCCTTCATTTAAATGTTTTAAAGCAACAAAATAATATAAATGATGATTTTACTTTCTTTCAACTTATTGATAATACACAGTAATATTGTGAAAAATTTATTCTAACAGTGCAGTTTGAAAGTGAAATCTTTTAATGCTGTTAACACTGTTTTATGATATTCCTTTGTGGTTTAGTGTATATGTCACGACATTGTTGAAATTAGGAATGGAGGATTTCAGCACTCAGAGAGAACTACTGAAGGTTAGCATGAGTAGTTCCACGAGTCATGAAAAATAGTGAGATTTTGGAGAGAAGATGACAAATCGAGGTAAATCTTTGCCTCCACAGAAGAATGAGGAATGTAGTCAGATTATCTAGCAAGAAAGAAAAAGCTTCTTCATTACATTCTTCAGATTTGTTCTAGTCCTGCTGACACAGACTATTAAAACCTTGTTTATGTTTTAGAGACTTTTTTAAAGAGCACTTTGGGGCTTTATAATGTTTGTAGAATGCTCTTTATAGTTAAAATTACATGCTGAGATTGCAGGCTGCTGAGGTAATATATTGTTGCACTGATTAAATTGATTAAAAGCTTCATTTTTGAAAGGCAAATTGTAAAAGCTGAGGTCTGTTACTGTGCATTTCAGTAGTTCAGCTCATGTCTTGTCCCATCTAATAATCAGTTCTTCGCCTCCTTGTTTAGGAATCATCTCAGCAGCAGGTACATTTTCAACCAGCATATTAGCTTCACATCTGAATTACATGAGTCACAGTGCATTGGCATTACAAAAGCCTTATTCAGGGTAATGGCCTATTCAGTGAAATGCTTGAAATATATTCCTCTTTTTTTATTTATTTTTTCTCCTGTCTTTTCTATCTTGCTATATTGTGGACAAAGAAAGTGATCCTTGATTTTTAGATTAGAAAATAAGAGATTGTTTTTACTATAGCTGTGGATTGACAGGAGAGATCATATTGCAGAAGCATTTTATGTCCTACTCAGAACAACATACGCTTACCTACTGATGTGTAACAGTGCAGAGCATGAAAAACTTCCTAGAAATCAGTGAAGATACAACTGGGAGATAAAGAAGAGGATTCAGCAACTTAAATCAGCTACAGAAAAGATATTTTGCAATAAATGTGGAAACAAGGTGAGGTTTCAAAAACAAAACAAAACAAAACAGAAACCGAAACAAAATCACAAAAAAATTAAAAACAACCCCAAAACAGAGGAAATCTAAATTGCTTTAAATAAATGCAGAAGCCTACAGAAAAATCTGTAGGCTTCTAATGGCTGTGCAAAGTAAAAAGTATTCACAGCTTGCCAACAGGAGAGACTGAAGGCAGTCCAGAACTGTGAGCTGGCTGATAGCACTATACTGGTATGAGTAATCAGTGCCAGCGACAAGCTGCACTTCTGCACTGCACATTCCTTGATACTGGCATTAAGCATTTTGGGGGATAAAAGCAGACCTGGTTAACCAGAGATCAGTACTCAGCCCAGTGACTCTGCTAAGTGATGAATATACTACTTGCTTACTTTACAGCATGAAAGGTAAGAAGATAAAGTGTGTCTACCTGATTCAGACTGAAGCTCCATTAATTCAGTACCCCAAATTGCTGATTCTGCACAATGAAACATACAACCAAGCTTCTGACTATTCAGAAGTTTAAAAACTTTGGGAGCAGAAGTGACATTCTGCTCACTCCATCTGGATGCCAGTGATGAAGCTTATATTTGGATTTTACTTTTTGAAAGCATTTATAATATAGGCCACATAGTATCCTGGGTAAGTGAATTCAATAACTGAATTATGTTCCATTTGAAACCTGTTATTTCATTTAGAGATGTATTTTTCTTTTATTGCAAGGAATAATAATGAATCATTTAACTTTTTACTTTCTTACTACTATCCATTACATCAGAGAGCTTTGGCTGTCTCCATGCATGATTCTATGATTCTATGATTCTATGCTTTATGCTGGTGAAGTATCCTAGATACAACAGTGTTTCCAAAACTGCTCTAAAAATGCTAGCACCAGACAGAGGAATTAACACACGTGTAAAGACAAATTAAATGTTGATATCTTTCCCCCTGCAAACAGGAATCTAAAAGGGGAAGTGTACAGAAAAATTCCAGGTAACACCTATTGACTCTCAACCCTTCTCTTCCCATAATCCACAGATTTTCTTCATCAAGGGTCTCCTCATGCACAAGACATGGCATTTTAGCCAATATTTAAATTTCTACAATTTGTGCTGTTGCACACCTATGAAAATACATTTGTTATTTCACTAAGGAGGCTCAAAGGAGAGCTAGGGGAACATTTAAGAAACAGTTATTAGGAATTCTGTTCTTCTGTGGCTAATTAACCCTCCTCTGCCTTTTTCTGTGTTTTGTATTATCACTTGTTAGTCTACTTTCAAATGGCAAAATTTACAGAAAACGTAAGCATGACAGATTGAGGGCCTGAAGGTTTTGATGTTATGTTTCTTACCAGAAGTCTGGTACAGCAGCAAATTTTCAGAAGAGCGGAGGCTTATATTTAACCATAAAGTTATTCAAGATTATGTTTTTTTTTTTTTTTTTTTTTTCAGTTTCACCCAATCTCATTTTTCTAAAAACAGAAATTTCAACATTTGTTTTGCATATTGAGTCTAAATTCCTTTTGATTGCTGTGAGGAATCCCCCCAGCTTAATTTTACATACTTAACTTTGGCTTTCCCTTGCTTTCCTCCAGATACGATGGTTCAGGGGAGGAACATATTTGGAATAGTATACCTTTTTTCAGTGTCTGTGTACGGATACTGACAAGACTGACCTCCTGATCTAGACCATCAATCAGTTTCCTAAAGGTTGGTGATGCAAATATCCCTTTCCACAAAGGAAAGGCATTCTAAACAAGTGCACACTTACCTTTGTGACTTGCACTTGGACACCCACTGGGTAATGTGTCTTGGATTTAGGCATAGGATATGTGTATGTGTGTTTGTTTGATTGTGCCTTGTTTTCTGTTTTGCCGATGTTCACCTATTGTTGCACTCTATAATTCTGAAATCAGGACTCAAAAGAAAAGGTTTCTGTAATTGCTACCTGCTCATCTCATTCCTTACAGTTTGGGTCCTTGCCTTTTTAAACTGAACTTGGCCAATGCAGAAGAAATACTTCTTTGTCTTGGGATCTTGGTCATTGTTAATACTTATAGAATGAGGAATATAATTTACCAAGTGTATATCCAGCTGGCCCTCGACAACTTGGGAAACAACCACAGATGTGTGGAAAAATGAGTGCAAAGACGAAATAGAGCAGTAAATTGTGCACGACATTCCTCTGAAATGGTCTCGCTTTCTGAGGTCGACCAATTGGAAGTAATTGTTGGGACTGTATACGACAGAGCTAGGGAAAGATATGGGGAAATTCACATGAGGAAAATAACATTCCAAGTATTCTCTGGAGCTGAAGTGACATATTGTCTCAGCAGTACTCTAAGATGTCATTATTAATAAGCCAAATGACCTGGACACCTATTAATCAGTTTGCAGTTGCTGGATGAGCTGCTGGAACTATTCTTAAAAAGATGTGTTTCTTATCAAGAAGGGGCTGACACCCCTGGTTCATAGAGTTTGCAAAGATACCAAAAGAAATCAGATTTTTGGTCACTGAAAGGATCTATGTACATTTTCTTTGCCTACTCATTTCTCAGCAGAACTCAAAGACTGAAGAGAACTGCTTTATATTTATCAGTATTGAGATAGAACACTATGAAAGGTTCCAAGAAACCATTCAGACTATATATAAGGATGAAATTTTTTATGAGTGTGGTGAGACATTGGAACGGGTTCCTCAGAGAGGTGGTAGATGCCCTATGCCTGGAAACTTTCAATGTCAGGTTGGGCAATGCTCTGAGAAACCTAGTATATTCAAAGATGTCGCTACTCACTGCAGGGGTGTGTGTGTGGAGAAATTACCTTTAAATGCCCCTCCAAACCCAAACTGTTCTAGATTCTATAATTCTATGATTATTTCCAGTGAGAAACTGAATTATGCTAGTAGAAGCACTATGAACAATAATTTATATTGTGATTTGTCTTCCGATTCTGAAAGATGCAGTCAATTTTCTGATTCTTGGCTAAAAAGTAACACAGTAACATGCTCAAACTATTTACCACATAGCTATCTCTGAAAGCTTTTGATGGATTTTTGGTGGAGGATCATCAACCTATATTCAGGTCAGAAGTCCAGCTCTGAAGAGGTCATTAGGTCGGGCCTTGCTTGTGAATTACAAGCCACTGAGAAAGATCTAGCAAGATGGTTTCAGAGACTCTGCTACATAACTGGGAAAAAGATAAGGATTCCTATAAAAGCTAAATACTACTTTCTCATTTGAAGCTATGTGATACACTTTTGTTGACAAATAGGAATAGAGGTTTTCTCGGAAAACCTGGACAGAATTAAACAAAAATCTGGAATGAATATTGAGCCACTGAAATGTCTTTTCATTCATTTCAACAAAGTTGTCTTTGCTCAGTTCATCACAAAAAACACAGTTTGCATTTGTAGAGTACTGTTAAAGAGGAAATGATTTTGAAAAAACTTTATGCAGAAGAGACTTCACTGATAAAAAAAAAAAAAAAATGAATGTGTTTTCAGGTTAATGTAGCCTATCTAAAAGAAATGCTGCAAATATTACCTTTGCATTTGTCCCTTATGCTTACAGCAGTCTTAGCATTATCTATAGAAGGACATTATTTGGTTTTCACTAACTTACCAAATGACAGTTACAGAGTTGTTAAGGTGGTCAGGAAACAAAGTAGTATTATGTGCACAAAATGTATCTCTGCATGGATCAGGAACTTCACAACGCTGAAGGCAATAAAGACATTCCAGCAGCAAGCCACAATAGCTGACTAAAACATCTTCAAAAGTTTTCCAGAATGCGTATGTTCATGATTTGCACAGATCAGCTAGGCAACAAGTATTAGTATAAGGACAGCCCTATACAGAAGGCTGAGAAATGCAAAATAACATTTAAAAAGAAAAAACCATGACTGTGAATCATGCTAAGCTAAACTTTCAAAAAAAAAAAAAAGAAAAAAAGCTTTACTATTTTATTTTTTTTTTATTTATACAGATAACTGTTAATTAGTAACCAGTTAATCTGAACACAGTGTAAAATATAGTGTGGTAGAATTCTTATAGAGTAAGCTGATTGTACAAAGTTTTTTGCCATCTGGGTTCAAAGAAATGAAGATAATAGTATAGGAAAATAATAAATAATAATAAGTGTTTTCAAAGATTACCTTATGGATAAATATGATGTATGATGCTAAACCCAAATGTACATGATTGGCAAGTTATTCTTCAGTAACCAAGTGCTGCTAACATTTTGCTTAGAACAGTATTAGAAGAAAGTTGGGTTTTTTTTCGATGATACAGGCTAAAGATCAATATTATTTGATCTCGTATATGTCAAAGTTCATACAGAAAGCATAAGGGTAAATTGCAACAAAACAAAACAAAACAAAAGAACTGATAGTATATGTAAATCTTACCTAAAACTATCATGGTAAAGGATGCAATATGGAAAGATATGCTTTATACTGGTTCTCTTATTCCTGACTGTGTATTTTGCTTTCAGCAGACATAATCACTCTAATGAGATTTAGCTGTAACTCTGAATAAAATGCTAACTTTTGAAAAGATCATAAGCACTACTGAAAGGTTGAGGCTTGACAAAAAGCTGGGTATGAAAGATTTATATAAGGGATATTATATACTGAGATTTTGCATGTGTGTGCATGTGTGTGTACGTAGAATCATAAAATCATAGAACGGTTAGGTTTGGAAAGGACCTCAAGATATCTATTTCCAACTTTCCTACCACAGCTAGGGACATCTCACACTAGACTACATCACCCAAAGCTCTGTCCAACCTGGCCTTGAACACTGCCAGGGATGGAACATTTACCACTTCTTTGGGCAACCTGTTCCAATGCCTCACCACTCTTGCAATAAAGAATTTCTTCCTTATATCTAACTTAAACTTCCCCGTTGAAGTTTAAACCCTTTACCCCTTGTCCTGTCACTATAGTCCCTGATAAAGAGTCCCTCTCCAGCAACCTAAAATCTCTCACAAAACTTGAAACATTTGAGTTACCTATCCAGAACAAACCCTGAATGCACAGACATTGTCTGGAAAGTGGTTAGTTGCCAGAAGGCTAGAAATGTAACGGAAAGCTAACCCTAAGGCAGGATAGTAGGTAGCATCTTAGAATTCTGCTAGAGTAAGCTGATTGTATGAAGTTTGTTGCTGTCTGACTTCAAGAATTTAAACTTGTGTACAGATTGATTCTGTAGAGATTCTCTCTTCGGAAAAAGCTCTCACTTTACATGATTTGTTCCTTTGACTTTGTTTTTATCTTAGCTTGATCCTGCAAACAAGGCATAGTGACAGAAAAAGTGAATCCAGATTTGCAGTGGGTTCAGATTTCCTACATTCTTTTCTTTGTTAAATTTATGCCATTTTTCATTTTTGTAGCTTATCCTTATGCTTTATGTCGCAACTCATTCATAAAAATCCCTTGCAGTTAAACATCAAAGGGCACTTTAGTCTAAAGAATGTGTGTTTAATGAATTGTGTATTTAGATCTAACTGCAGTTATTGGGAAGCTCATGATTCAAAATAACAGCATAATCTTCTGCTTTGGTTTGTGGACTGCTCTTGTGTCTTTTTTGACAATGAGATGTTGATTCATAGCCTCAAGACAGGCTGTGTAGTTGTACCTTACTAAGGAGAAGTAGCTGTTGGTTAGTTCTCCCAGCAGCAGAATGATATTGAATGAGTGAGACCTGGAACAAGGACTATGGTATAGCATTCAGTAGATAATTCTGTGCAGGACTGTAAAAGTTTGAACTTAAGAGACATTTGCATTTCTACAAGTCAAAACTGCAATTGCAATGGTTATGATGGAAATACCAAGTGTGTATTTAGAAAGCTTATTCTTATCCAGGCCACTTAGCAATTCAGAACAAATAGCTGATGCTGGAAGGGAATGATGTCTCAGTTATCAATGCTTTAATTTCATTTAGCTTAGTTTTGTATCTTGCAGTATCTCATTCAAAGTGCAAGTCAGATGTAATTTCTTTGGGTATATTCCTACTACTGCCAGCTGGTAAGAAAGAAGCAAGATCTCTCTAGTAGCCAGAGTGGTAATTGGTAAGGTTTCCCTCAGTTGTTATGCTCCCACTTCTAAAAGGTAGGAAGGGAGGCTTTTATGACTTAGACATATTGGAATAAATGAAAGAAAAGGAAGGCAGAATAAATGATCTACAGGGAAAAAGGAAAAAAGAATTTGTGAAACATCTTCAGAAAGTCTCTGGCTCAGAGTTATTTGGAGATGAGAGCTCAGGGTACAGCTAATCATCTTTCCCAAGCTTCTAAGAAGCACACAGAGCTCTCAGAGGAAAATAAGTTATAAAGCTGGGAAATGTCAGTAACAATATATCGGCCTGTTTTTCCTCTCTCACTCCTAATTTCTCCCTGTTTCCAATGATTTAAAGTGAACTATGATTAGCCTGGTGACCCTGGTGGGTGATTTCCCTGAAGAGAAAGTAAACTACAATATTTAAATGTAATGTTTGATATAAGTTTGAGCCAAGCCTCACCTTTTTATGGTTGGAAAAGAAGGAAACACAAGAGACTTATGATTTCACTTTAACAGTTGTGCTAATAGCCAGATTGGCTGGTGTCAGTGAGCCTGAGACAGGCCTCAGCATTTTTCTGCTGTGAAGGAAGAAATCATAGGAGACATTCTTCTTCCCTGTCATAACCAGGTGTTTGTTACTTGATCTTGGAAGTGAATAGAACTATGTATATTCTTTTTTATTCCCCTCTTGCATGTATTGAATGTTTGATCTCTTTCCATGGAACTGTGTTCTTTAAGTTTTATTCTGGTGTCCATTGAAAGCTAGAAGAGAGTAAAAAGACTTTTAGCTGAATAGTAGCTATATTGGAGAAGTGGTAGTTTTGTGCTGCACAAAAAATTAATTGCCAACAGTCCTCAGTAAGCATGTGAATTATGAAAAATAAATAGATGTATTTAGAATATTTAGAAATGTAGGGCTTGAGATCCGTCTTGTGCAGTATTTTGTCTCTGGGAGTGGCCAGGAGTTAATTAAAGTAGTGTTTTTACAAGAAAATTTAAATGTGTGATTCACTGCTTTGTTGGTAAGATAACATCAATTTTGGCAGAGGAAATATGTGGCATCTGTTAATAGGCAAGCAGAAAGAGCTTTATGGAGGAAACTAAAATGGTATGTCTTTGCTTTTGTTTATATAAAGTAATTCATGGCTAATTGCAAGCAGATACTACACTTAAATACTGGGTAACATCCTAAACTGGTGTAAATATTACAGCTCCATTGCTATCAGCAGGGTTATTCTGAGCAACATATGCTAACGATGTGATTCATTAAAAGAAAGCTCTATTGCAATAGCGGAAATTCCAATTGAGAGATAACTTTTCTTCACGTCTTCCTTCTTTTGAAGTCTATTTTAATGTCCTTTTCTCTCTCAATTCAAAAAGTTATACCTCATTTTAATTTATAAAGCAAGATAAACAGAAGCTTAATCTCAGTCTGTACCTTTTGTAGCCACTTCAGAATAAATGTGAAAGGTTTCCACTTGTATTCAGTGTCATTTGGTATTTATTTCACGCAGGTATAAATGACAAAAAGACATATGAAAGAAGTACAAAGCCGCAGTAGAAAAAAAAAAGAAAGTAGGGACTGTTTCTGTTCGTGGTTCTTTGATGGCAGTAGATTCATTGCAAAAAATAGATGACTTTTGTGAAAAGAGGTGTTCAGTGATATGTCAGAATGCTCTCTGTATAGGACTGTTTACATCAGATGACCAAAAGTGGCATAATACTTTATCAACCTTGCATGTAAAGTGTCAGTGCTAAACACATGTAGATTAGTATATGCTTCCATTCAAATTATGCATCTAAAAGTCCGACCGGCTTCAAAATCCAGAACATCAAAGTTGTTCACACTGAAAGATCAAGTGGCTTAGTACCTCTTTAATGAGACTTTTAACCATATTTATGTTACATCTGACTTTAAAGATACTTTCTAGCAATGTCATACACAAAAACTCCACCAAAGTATGAAATACAAATGTTCATGTAAATGAGATACAAAGTTAACTTTTGAAGTCTTGGTGTCTTAAGTAGATTATGGTTTATCTCAAGGCTGAAGACTTCTAGTGAAACAATCTATTTATCTCTGTCAGCTTTCGAACTATGACTTTTTATTGCTTTTTGCATTATGTACTAACCATATCAGATATGTCACCACATGCTAACATGAAGAATTGGTTATTTCAGACCTGTTAAGATATGTATACTTTGGCAAAGGAAGAGAGAACATTGCTAGTAAAAGACTCAGCAAATACGGAAAACATTTTTCATAAGTTCTGAAAAAAAGTTAATTAACAAAACATATGGGAGTAAATGGGAAAGAAAAAAATGCTGTGCTAGCATGAAGACTGCAGACTGAACAGAGGCAATCATATGTGCATTCCAGAGGAGAAATAAAAGAATTTTCTTTTTTCACTCAGAAAGCACCTCTGAGTCTGATACAATAACTCTGGTAATAATATCTTAGAGACTTATGATCAAATTCAAAACAGTGTTAGGTGTTTTTATTAAAAAGCATTATCTAAAGAAACTTTCTGAGTAAGTAAGTCCCTGATGAGGGAAGCCTTCTGCCTGAATTGCCAAGCTGAATTGTCAAACTGAATTGCCTCTGAATCTGCAACTCAACTCTATGCACGTTAACAGAGCTGCCTGGCCCCAAACCCATTCATCCTGGCATTCACCTAAATCTTGCTAGACTTAAAATGAAACCTGCAACTTAAAGTCAGTCTGGCTACTTGAAAAAACATCATCAGTATCTGTGACATTATGCCCTGCAACTGAATGCTCACAGAAGTAAGAATTCTTCTTGGCAAATTACAAAATAGAGGGGAATATATGTTATTGCATAACTAATATTAACACTTTAACAAAGCTAATGAGCTGCCATTAGAGGATCAGCATGCAAGAAGAGATATGACGCCCCAACCAATTACAGCACTCTTAACAGATTTGGGGCATCTAGCATCAATGACTTTGTATAGAATCACAGAATCATAGAATAGTTTGGTTTGGAAAGGATCTTCAAAGGTCATCTAATCCCTGTAATGAACAGGTACATCTTCAACTAAATCAGGTTGCTCAGAACCACTTCAAGCCCAGCCTTGAATGTCTCCAGGAATGGTGCATCTACCACCTCTATGGGCAACTCTGCTAGTATTTTATCATCCTCATTGGACAAATTTTTCTCTCAAATAGTGTTCAGCTCATGTACAAGAGTTCTTGAGTCCAGTTCCTGCTGTCAAGTTTGGGAAGGGTTTGTTGTTGTCTTTTTTTTCAGTGTGGTGTTGTTCAGTTGGTTAGTTGGTTTTGATTAATACAATGTCTAATTCAGAAAAAAATGCAGAGAACTGTGAGGTGGGAGATCTGAATATCCGTAGGTTGAAACAGGACCTAAACCCAAATTTTATATATCTGGTTAGATATAAGGAAGAAGTTCTTTACTGTGAGGGTGGCAAGGCACTGGAACAGGTTGCCCAAAGAAGTTGTGAATGCTCCATCCCTGGCAGTGTTCATGCAAGGTTGGACAGAACCTTGAGTGACATGGTCTAGGGTGAGGTGTCTCTGCCCAGGTAAGGGGGTTGGAACTAGATGATCTTAAGGTCCTTTCCAACTCTAACTATTCTATGGTTCTATGGTTCTATAAATGTTTCTCCAAAGCTGCGTTTTATGTGAAGGAGACAATAATAGCATGTTTGTTCATTTGTTTTTTAGAATGTTTTAAATGTCTATCCTCAGGAATAACTTGAATACTCGCAATTCACCCATATGTGAAACAATTCTCACATGTGGCTAGGAGCTAAAATACTTTTGATTAATTTCCACTAAGTCCTTAAATACTTTTGGGGGCTAAAGACTGAAGATCCCTGTTCCTATTAAAAGCTATTAAATATATATGCAATCAGTTCAGTAGAAAGGATTGCTGTTCCCCATCAGAGACACCCAAGCCTTCAAATACTACGTTTTTACAAGTGACATATGTATTTCAGCACAAAGATTCACCTGGAAACACAGACAGCATTTGCAGTATTATATTACAGTAATTACTGAAAAGACTTGGTGAGTCATATGGTATTCATTTATGGTCCTGTTACCTATGTGGATATGGAAAGGAGCTATATAAATATTTAACATATACCATTAACTAAACCTACAGAAACTCCATAAAGCATAGGTTTTACCTGATTCCATTATGAGTAATTAGAGTAGTGCCTAGCAACCATAATTCAAATCAGGGCTTGTTTGTATGAAGCAATATGCAAGCATATAATAAGAGATGGTCTTGACCTCAAAAATGATAGAAGACATTATATCAGCATTCTTGCTATATATTGCAATGTCTTGCACAAACTTCTCAAGGACCTCCTTGAAATGTCAAGAAAGATAGAAGAGAGCATTATAGTATTTCTAAAACTATTCTATCCTATGCCAAGCTGAGGCATAATTAACATTTTAGCTGGGGCATAATTAACATAGGTTCTATTCCATTATATTTATCACTTAAATGCAAAGTTTAATGTTGGTATTCTTTGGCACACTCACACAAGGTAAAAATGTGTTCATTTACAGCTGTGTTTATGAAATATTTAAGTCAGATCTCCTTTTGGAGTCTAAAATTCTCTTGGAGGAAGTGCACTGAAAAGGTGTTTTGGGTACAGTGATTAGCAACTCATTTGATGCAATCTGTGGCATATTTGTGCAAATGCTTGAAGCCAGTACAACATTACAAATCTTCAGAAGCTATTAGGGGAACTTCAAATTTACTTCCTAGAAGCATTACTATGGGAGAAACTCATCTAATGTTGAAGCAAAAAACCCAAGTCAGATTAACTTTTTAAGTTCAAAAGCACATAGAATACTTTGCAGTTCCAGATCATCTCTCAAATTGTGTCACAAAATCCCCCAAAACTTTAATATAGAGATTTCTCTTGGTGTGATTTGCAAGGGAAATGAAAACTCCTATGCATCTTTTTTTTCCCTCTCTTCTTGACACCTAATTCAACCATGCGTGTTAGAAGGAAATAAACATTTGCTACTGCAGGATCAAAGACAAGACAGAAAAAACCATAAATGTTTGAATTGCAGATTGAGGGAGCATGAGAGAAACAAGCTTTGAAAAAGTGCAGCAGATGCTCACTTTAGGAACTGCTGGGTATGTTGCTCAGTAAATGTCCCAACAACAGGCAGGGATCTAGTTGGGAAGGTGTGTCAAAAGGCCAGAGCAGAAGTTCTTCCTGTCCAGAGCAACTGCTTCAAGAGGAGGTATCACATCAAATGTCTATAGTGCTCTAGCCATCCTACTGTGCCCCTAGGTACTGTACTGTGCTCAGGTAGCAGCCCAGTACAGTGCAGGGGGAGTGTGAGGGCATTTTATTAGGCCAGCAAGGCAATTCTCATCCATCTCACATGCAAAGACTGGAAAAGGCAGAGTACAAGCTACCGGAAAACTGGGAATGGAAGAAAATTGTCACAGTGTGTGCAATTCACATCCCTGTAGGGTTTTGCTAAGCTGTGGGATGGGGGAACCCTCTGCTGTGCAGCTAGCATTCAAAGTTCATAGCCTGCCTATACGGAAAGAGCAACGACCAGGCACAGCAAGAGTTGCAGCAAGATTTCAAATGCAAAACCCTCAAGCACAAAATTTCTCCACACTCCTCTGGAGTATATGTGCAACAGTTCACTTTGTCTCATTCCAGATATGTGAAAAAACACATACTGCAGTATCAGGAACAGGGCAGGAAACCTGCATGCTACATAATTGAGAAGAATCTGACTGTCTTGGGTCTCTTTGTTTCTCACATCATCTTGGCACTTCTTGAATCTTGGAGGCTTGCGGGAAGGCCTGGGGTTAAAGAGGCATGCAGATGCCACTGTGTCTCCTTGATTCTGAGCTGCAGCTTTCATAGCAGAACATTGCTCAGAGAAGAAAAAATCATCCTGATGAAGTGGATTTTTCACTTAAGTTTGAGCACCAGTTGACTGCTCCCTAATTTGAAATTTCAGATGAACTAGTTGGAGAATATCTTCACTTTGCTATAGTAACCACCTGGTAGGGTAATTTGAGAAGATAAAAGTGTATCAGAATTGCATAATTCTGTCTCATTTTTACTCAGTTTAGGTAAATGCTGATTTAATTCTCGAGAATGTCAGTATTTAAAAATGTAAGTATTTAAAAATGCTGAGTGACACATAAAATAGGTTTTAAAGCCCAATTACAGGTAAGACATTTACCTCAGTTAAGGATCAAAATTTAAACATATGATGAATCTTATATTAATTTTTGTTTAATATGATTAACTTGCTGGATAAGTATCTAATTGACTTGACTGAGGATTCAGGTGATTAATTCCTTCAGGTGCTGCAGCATAACTTCTACTGGCAGCAGTGCTGCCAGTTCAGTGCTCTGCTTCTGCTGAAGGCAGGAGGCAAGATCAATATCACAGGCACTAGTGTAACACATTTCAAGATGAGTGGCAGAAACATAACCTATGAATGCTCTGGATAGGAATGCCAGGGAGCATCAAATGCAGACAGAACACTGATTTCGTCCCACTGAAGACAAGATCACTTGGCAAGCCACTTCCCAGAATAATAGCATGGTATCCAATTTGGCAGAACAAATAAAGAGTAAAATAAGTTTGGAGTCAAGAAATTTACAGGACATTGTAGTCCAGCAGATTTGTAAGAAATAATTTCTGTCCAAGGTATCCCAAAGGAAAGGCAATCTCATGTGGAATTTCTGGACTTGGAAGTCAACTGTGAGATGGCTACTAGTATTGGGGTCTGTCTGAGAACCTAGGCATATTATTTTCTCAAAATAAACAAAAAGCTGCTTAGAAGCTTATACAGTTTAACTGCAGTGGTTAAAAGACCTAAAATAATAGGACAAGAATAACCAAGAAAATAATTGCAAAGTTTCCAAATAATTTCCTCTGCAGTATCACATTTTTTTTTTTGTCTTGGAAAGTTATCTTTTTCTACGTATACTAAAATACTGAATAGAAGGAAGAAATTCAGCACAGAAATCTAAACAAAAAGTCAGTTGGTGCCAGTATATAAACCATATCTGTAGGCAACCATGACAACTCCAAGAGGTCTGTAAATTTAAATCTTTATTTTAGATTATATGTTGAGGCAGGGAAAAAAAAACCAAACCAAACAAGGTCCAAAAGTCCAATCAAGCAGTAATACTAAAGAATATTTATCATCAAACCAAACTGTCAGGGCAAGTGGTTCAACTTCACAAAAACTCTTTTTTTTCTCTTCTGTAAGATTATTATGTTGCTTGCACTTACTATTTTTCCAGACCCATTTGGATTACTGGTATTACTTGTTAAGCCTTATTTGTATTGTATTTTCTTATGAAGCTTAAGTAAAACTGAGAAATGAAGACTGCAGATGAATCTATAGATAGTTCTCCACTGCTGATGTCCTTGGAACTGTGACCTTAATAGTGGCCAGCTACAAAAATTATAATTGCTCTTTTTATTAGCTCTGCTATTCTCATTTTGCACCTACAGCACTGCCAGGACTTCCAGGTTGTCAGGAAATTGAGGAAGCAATGCACATTGAAGTCAATTAGAGTGTTTTGGCACGTGTGTCTACAATAAAAGTACTTCTTAATCTGCCATTTGGGTTATTTTTCAGTCAAAGACATGCTGAAAAAAAAATAAATAAATTGAACCTTCGTAGAACAGACAGGAATATTCAGTGACAAGGATACAAATGAAATCAATAGGTCACTTAAATGTGAAGTGTGATGCAAAAAAAAAAGTAAAAAAGCACACGGAAGGTAACAATAAAACTTTGAACACAATTGCACCATGTTAGAGGGAATTGTTAGCGTCAATGCCCAGTCCATCAGCAGCACAGTAACTGTGAATCTTAAAGAAGATCTCTATAAATTCATTCCTTCAGGTATGTGTTGTGTAATCTTGGTTTATTTGCACGAGTTCCAAGATAAATGTGAAAAACAATGGCAGTTTAAAAGCCCATCTTTTTTTATCTTTTAGTGAAAAGATAAAAAAGATGTGTTATGTGTATACTAACCTATTCAGAGAAGGTATGTATTGCTATATGTACTCCGTGCTTATGTGCTCGTTCTTTATTATGGTTATGGCCAAGCTTTTTCTCGGACACTTTCTGGCACACTTATACTTCCTATTTACTCAAAGCAGAATAGCGGGTATCCCTGAAAAGATGCATAAAGAACTCCACTGTCACCTTCTATGAATCAGTGCATAAATTTGATGCTCATTTATTAAAAGCTCAGTTTACATAATGACCTTTAATAACAACCTGAAAATATGACTTTTGGACACCCAAGTAGGCTATATAAACTGAGTTTTTCTTATCAAATGTTGACCTCATTGAAGAATGACAGTATATTTTTGAAGTAGAACTGTCATAAGTGCATGAGAAAGACTGTGTTCATGATTCCCAAAGAAATTATATTTTTGTGTCCATCATTTCTAATTTTACTACAAAACTTCATATTTTTCGGAGGTTTTTCTGAATTGGAACTTGTTAAACTTCATATCTACTTTTTTATTGATGTCATTTATGTTTAGTAACCATCCAGTAAAAATTTGCATCCAGATTTCAACTGCAATGTAGAAGCATATATTTTAGGACAAATTTCCATGGTTGTCTTTCCATGTATTTAAATTCCATGATAATAGCCTCATTTCAGTACATTTTAATGAAGAAATCTATGAGTAGTTTAACTTCAATTTCTATTATTTTTTTCAACAACAGAAAATTAGATTTGAACCTAAACAAAATATTTTTTTCAACATTAAAGTAACATCAGGACATCAGTTGAAACACTTGTCATCGTTATTTCTGTTGATGAATCTGAGGATTATAATTCTTATTAAAACACACCAATTTAACAAGATGCAGCTAGAGCCTAAAGCTTGCAAAAGAAGCAAGTGCCAAAATTTAACCAAAGTTTTGTCATGATAGGTGTGATACGCAATTACTTGTTAATTGCCGCTGGTTCTTTTATCTTGAACATGTTTTGGGTTTGCTTTGGGTTGTTGTTTTTTGGGGAGTTTTTTGTTGGGTTTTGTTTGGTTGGTTGGTGTGTTTTGTTTTTTTTTTCCCCCAGGAAACTCTTTTTTTAACTGATTTTGAGATAATATATAATGACAGTTTCATAGCACATTTGGAAGCTGCTATTGATTTTTAAGGTCATTGGGATAGGGATGGTACATATTTCCCAATATGTGATAATGCTATTAATAGTGTGAATACTGTGGTATTTTGTGGTTTAGTATAGTGTTGCTTTAACATATAGGAGGAAGATATACTTACCTTTTTCTGTCATTCATCTTTAAAAAAATGACCTGCATTTGTCCGTTTTTGAATGTTATTTCTGTGTCTTAGCTTTTTTTTCATCAAGACATCCTGAAGAGATAAAACTCTCTGATTCTTTATGAATACAAAATTTTTATATCATACAATTCCATTAAGAAAATATATCTAACAAAACCAGATTTGAGGCAACAGCCAGCTTCCTTTTCATGAAAATGAGATCTAAGACTTGCATATTTTTTAGAAAGATGAAAGCATGAATCTTGCCAGCCTTATAGTGAACTATGAATACAAGAGCAATGCATTTACTGAGCTGTATTTTCTCACACTGAGAACAGACTTAAATAATTACAAATGCATTAATCCAAATGTTTTTTGCAAATGCCTTTTAACCCATGGGCTATTTGAAAACTCTTCACTACAAAAATTAGTGTCAATATTTTATATTCTCAGCCTTTCTTGAAGCTTATTCTTGAATGTTAGTGAAGTGAGGTGTCTTTAATGAGGATGGCCTTGGAGAGTCTTTGTGACAGTGTCAGTGACACACTGGTCAGTGTGTGATTATGTGAATTCTGAAATCATAAAGTGACTCCCAGGTTGTCAGCAGTGTGATTGCCGCAAGATGAATGATGTGCATTCATATTGTTCTAACCTGGAGAAGAGAAAGAGAGCTGATAATTTCAGAAACTTGTTTGGCTTTATTTTTGTGATTTTAAGGAGTTATCTATTCAAACAGTGTGCCTAAATACATATTCACACAAATATCTCTGATGGTATTATTTTTTTCAACAAACATTCTTAGGGAAAAGTAAAAGCAAACAGAGAAAAAATGTTAAACAAATATTTTTGCAACCTCAGAAAATGTGAATAATATTTTGTGCATATTTCAGATGTGTTCACATTTCAAATTAACTTTGTAAAAATAGAAGATATTATTTTCTTTCTGTTCCTTCACTCTGAATTTTTATTATTTTTTAATGCTTTGACACTCTCTGCTTGCCATCTTTTCAGCTGTGACTTATTCTCTTTTGACAAATATGATGGCATAGTAATTTTCTTTAGACTTATCTAAAGGAGTTTTTCAGAACTTCAATGTCTGAAGAGCATGTGTCATATAACACTTAATTTGAACATTATTAAATGTTTAATTTAATTAAAATTTACTGATGAGAGTGGGTTTACATTGGTGTACTGCTTTGAAGAGCACAACATGGTTTTTAATATGTTGCAACTAACAGGATAACTTCTTCATTACATGCAATCCCAAAAATATGGTTTTTAATGAAAGGATGTGCCTTGTTCTTTTCACCTGTTAGAACATCATATTTGGATGTCCAATAAATATGCTCTTACAAAACTCAGTGTTATGAAGAAGTAGAAGAATCATGGTTAAAAGTCTGGGCTACTCTATGCCAGCAAGAAATTATCCCCTGACTTTGATGGTGTGGGTCATAAAATTAATGGAGCAATTTGATAACTTATAATATGTGCTTTTTTTTCAGGTGTCTATTTATATTAAGTAAATCCTAAGAAGAATTTAATGGATTTTAATTTTTTTCTTTCAGACAAGAGCTCTAATGTAAGGTAGCTTCATGGGCACCATCACTTCGAACAGAAAAAATATCAATGATAGCTTCTGTGGGTGTTACACAAATTAACCTATTGCAAACATGTAAGGGTCCTGTGATCATTTCAAAGCAGAAAAAAAAAGGCCATATTTTTCTCCTGAGGATAATCAAACACTGAGAAATTTAATTCAATTTATATATAAGGTATTTCTTTAAAATATAATGTTGAACTGCTCCACATTTTTCTGCAAGAAAAGCTCCCCTCAAATGAAGGGAAACTCTATGACATATACATGTCAAGGACTTGAGATAGGAGCAGAAAATAATAAGGCACTGTATTTTAAATAAAGAGTGCAAGTAAGATGCCATTTAAAAAAAAAGAGTGTATCAAATCAGTATGCCATTATACATAGTGACCACAGTACCATATTTTTCTAATTTTTATTGCGTCTTCTAATTTGCCCCTCTAAACTGCAGACTTATTTTTGTGTACTTTTATTTCAAGTGCTGTAAACACCAGAACCAAGTATTTGTCATTATCTAGATACTTTTTATTATAAAATTTAATTTAAAATCATAGAATAGTTAGGGTTGGAAAGGACCTTAAGATCATCTAGTTCCAACCCCCCTGCCATGGGCAGGGACATCTCACACTAAATCATGTCACCCAAGGCCTCATCCAACCTGGCCTTGAACACCACAAAGGATTCAGCATTCACAACCTCCCTGGGCATTTTCAGTGCCTCACCACCCTCTCAGTAAAGAATTTCTTCCTTAGATCCAATCTAAACTTCCCCTGCTTAAGTTTGAACCCGTTACCCCTTGTTCTGTCACTACAGTCCCTGATGAAGAGTCCATTCTCAGCATCTTGCAGGCCCCCTTCAGATACTGGAAGGCTGCTATGAGGTCTCCACGCAGCCTTCTCTTCTCCAGGCTGAACAGCCCCAACTTTCTCAGCCCATCTTCATGCGGGAGGTGCTCCAGTCCCCTGATCATCCTCGTGGCCCTCCTCTGGACTTGTTCCAACAGTTCCATGTCCTTTTTATGTTGAAGACACCAGAACTGCACACAATGCTCAAAGTGAGGTCTCACAAGAGCAGAGTAGAGAGGCAGGATCACCTCCTTCGACCTGCTGGTCACACTGCTCTTGATGCAGCCCAGGATACGGTTGGCTTTCTGGGCTGCGAGCACACACTGAAGCCGGCTCATGTTCATTTTCTCATCGACCAATACCCCCAAGTCCTTCTCTGCAGGGCTGCTCTGAATCTCTTCTCTGCCCAGCCTGTAGCTGTGCCTGGGATTGCTCCCACCCAGGTGTAGGACCTTGCACTTGGCATGGTTAAACTTCATGAGGTTGGCATCAGCCCACCTCACAAGCGTGTCAAGGTCCCTCTGGATGGCATCCCTTCCCTCCGGCGTATCAACCAAACCACACAGCTTGGTGTCATCAGGAAACTTGCTGAGGGTGCACTCAACCCCACTGTCACTTGGGTCCCGTGTTCAAGACACCCAAACACCTGACTATGACACCACCCTTTTAACCATTTATTAACCTGGCCAATCCTCCTAGTTCTTTTAAGGTCCTCCCCTGTATCCTGGAGAATTGATGAAAAGACAATCTGAGCTCCAGAGCCCCTAACCACCTTTCCCAGGGCTCTGTAGTCCTTCTTTATGTTCTCCAGCCTACTGCTATCAACATCACTAGCACCCACATGGATCACCAGAAGTGGATAATAGTCCGTGGGACTCACTAGAGCAGGCAGCCTCTCTGCAACATCCCTGATCCGTGCCCCAGGTAGGCAACACACCTCCCTCGAGACCGCGTCAGGCCGACAGCTGAGTGCTTCTGTCCCTTGCAAAGTTGAGTCCCCTACCACTATGACCCGTCTCTTTTTCCTGGCAGCACCAGTAGTGATCTTCTTTACCGGTGCACCAGACGGTTGTTTCTGGTGCAAGTGCCCTTCCTTCTTAGCCTCCTGGAGGACAGCAAAGCAGTTCTGGGTGGGGACAACAGCTTTAGGAGGAAGCCCCTTGTTTTTAATTGTCCTCTTCCTCTTTTTTTTGTTGTTTTTTGTTGTTACTATTTCCCAGCTTCCTGGGTTGACAGCCTCCTCCACTCCTCCATGAGCTTCAGGGGATGCTTGAGGCCCCTTCACAGTTTGGGCCTGGAGGAGGCAGTCCTGCTTACTCTCAGCCTCTCTGACATCTTGCAGCCTATTAACAGCATCCCGCAGCTCAGCCACCTGCTGCAGGAGGACCTCCACCAGGGAGCACAGAGTGCTTGTAATATTTGTAATAGTAACAGTTTCTGAAAATACTGTAATATTAGTTGTGCTAGAATAGAGATAATCTTAATTCTCTTACTGATTCCTTTTTTCACAGGTTGTCTTATAATGATGACTAAAGATATTATTCTTGTACTCAATGCTTACTACACAGAATTTCTAGGTCTAGCTGAAATTTCTGAAGTTGATTACCAGAAACTGAGCTGTCTGATCTTACTAGTCACTTCCGGGAAGCAAGGAAACTTGGATAAGCTGCAGAATTTACTGTCTCTGAGAAAGTAATTTGAAAAACCACTGAGACCTTTGCTGGTGCCTGAAGACAGTCTTCTGTGTTTATTACCAGTTATAAGAGTTGAAGAGAAGATTAACGTAGATTCTCCCATCTGATCTTTTGCCTTCAAATTGCAAAAGCAATTCATGGCCATGTTGTCCCAGAGCTTTATAGATCCTTGCTTAAGCCTAAACTTCTCAATTTCCCACATTTCTCACTGGATCATTAATTTTCCAGGCAAGGAAACTCTCTAAGAAGATGGTACTGGCTCAGTCTCAAGGTCAGGTAGTGTGAACTTTACAGGGTAAATTTAGGTGATGCTAAGGACTGAAGCTCACCCTCCACACAGCTAACAAAGAGAGCCACAGCACAGCCAAGAGAGATGAGGCTGTTCATAAATCCTGTATTATTTCTATGTTCAGTGGTTACATGAGGGACAGAACCTGGTGCTCTAGCTGCCTTCCAACATGTATCTGCTAACTTGTCTGGAAGGAAGATCAAAGGCACACAACAGGTAACAATCTGGCCTGCTGGGTTCAATGCAATGTTATCATAAAAAGCTGCAAGTCTGTTGAGGAAGAGAAGAGACTCCTGCTCTTGGCACAACACCAAAGCTTGTGACCCTCATTCTTGTAAAAGTTTCCATTAACGCCACTGCTCTCTGACCTCTGGTGATAAATCAGTACTAGTCTTTACCCTGCAAAATCATTATTGCATGCATATGTATGCCCCTGAAAAAAAGATTGTTAGATGGATCAATATATACCAAACCCTGAGAATTCTTTGAATTTTGATAGCAAACAACATAGTTTTGCTATTGTTTCCTCCTAACTCTAATAGTTGAAAAATTACTTTCAGTGAGAAGAAGGAATTTCTCTCTACTAATAATAGTCACTGTTCACTTTATTTACCTATTTTTATTGTTACATGAACTTTCCATTTTTCTCAAGTGAGATTTCTATTCTGGGTCCTTTAATATCATCCACAGTTATGTGCTGCCATATAGTTCCTCAGGGGCAGAATTCATGCACACAAGTGGCACTGCACCATCCAGGGTCTTTCTCATTTTAACTGCATCCCAATGTTGATGTTGTATTAGCATTTTCACAGTTAGCTCAATTACCAGGTATTTATAGCTAAGTGGTAAAAATTCTCAGAAGATTAAGAACTGAATGAAAAAGCTTTGGGGGTAGAGTTAACTGTCAGAAGTGCCAATGAAATGGCGTAGCGTCTTGAGATGTTTTGAGGGAATGCACATTGGCATTTGCAGCCATTTTCTGATGTAGCTTTGTGCCTGGAATATGATGGATGTAGTTTTGAAGTTTCTGCTCGTTTATAAGTTAAAAATTATAGTTTAAATATTTTTGCATGTTTTAGTGAGGGATTTAAATGTTCTGTTTATACCTACAGTCTTGATTTTGAGTAACCTAATTGAATGGAGCAGAACTCTCAGAAATGCAGACAACTTTTGAAAGGATTTTTCCAATTTGCTTCTTAAATCCTAGGAAAAGGAAAGATTGAATTTCCTCAAGAGAGGGTTTTTGATCAACAGAAATTATGCGATCCAGAGGAAGGTTCCCACGGTAGTGGTAGTGGAGCATCTTTCACGTGAAGACTCCGGATGAGGTGGGCTCAGTGATTCTGGCCATGGCAGCTGGCCCTTCAAGGTCTGATATACAGGTAATTGAGAGGGGGGACTTTTCCCATATACACTGATCTATGGGTCCTGGTCTCTAATCCTAAGGGATACATCTGTGATAACTGATATTGTGTCTGATTCCAATGGACTTTGAATCAAGCTTAGGATACGGGTAAAAGCATTCCCATATGGGACAGCAGTCTTATTAACATCTTTCTTGTTCTAACTGTGATGTTTGAATCACCCTTAGACAAACCAATTTGTGACATCTCACAATGACATTTTCTAATGTGACATTGATGTGACACTGCTATCAAGCTGTTATGGTAAACCACTTCCCTTAAGACATCTGCCCTGACTGGACTATGACTTATATTGTTTTTCAAGGACAGTATTTTAAGTGAACTTGGACTCTGACCAAGGTTGTGGTCTTCAGATTCTTCTGTACAAGTAGGTCTTTTGCTACTTAGGCATTTTAATATGTCCCTGCCTGTGAAATTTAATGAGGTAACCATAACCACTAATGTCTCCATCTCTCCAGCCTTCCAAGAAGGAAGAAAGCTCCCTTACAGTTTTGCATAGCCAGCATACAAAGAAACTATTGCTTAATTTATCTTTTTAGGAAAAGGGGTGAAGATCTCATGGGCAATGCAGTTGCAGTTGCTCACTTTAGGAGAGATCACCAAGAAATATTTCTGCCACTGCTGTCCTTCCAGCAGGAAGACATAATTGCTGAATCATCAGATAATACAAATACCTCTGTGTGTGATTTTCTTACTTGTGATCAAAATAGCAAATAAAAATTTGTAACAGCTTCATGCTCTCTGTTCACAGCACTGCTTCAAAAACTGCCAGTGAGAGTTTCAGATGAGTGGGAAAGTTGAAAACTATCTGAAAATATCCCGGACTAAGAATAATTGGAATAAAAATAGGCCTCAAAGAAAAAGTTACTTTAGACTCTCAGAAACTCAGAGTGAGATGTTATTGTAAAGGCCAGTTTTTCACAGTGACTGAAGACCCAGATAATCTACATCTTTGTGATCAATTCTGATTCTGTGAAAGTTTGTTTTATCCTTCTCAGAAAATTTCTGCAGAAGAATAAGCACATTTGAAAACCATAATTCTTAATCACTGACCTTGCACCTGATGTTTTGGACCACATAACGTGGCATTTATATCACCTAAAGCTAAGTCTAATTTGAATGAGTCATTGAAGAAACCTTCAGCAGGGACAAGGTCTCAACTGACCTCAAGTGTTTTCTTGAAGCTTTGAGGGTTTTTGTTAGTTATTTTAGAGGGTCATGGTCCTGAAACTTGTTTTTTGCTCTCCATCCATTGCAAAGAAGTCCTGAAAGGACTAGCTCAGGTGGTTCAATGAGTATCATCAGCACTGTCCTTTCAGGGGAAAACAGCATATTCACATAACTTTCCATTGGGATGTTTATCAGATACCATTTATTTTTGCCTGAAATTCTGAAGTATAGAGTTCTGCCTTTCTGTGATGGGTTTGTTATTTTCTCAAAGCACTATAGGATGCCCCAGAGTGCTTCAGAATGATGCAGAAAAAATGGTACTGGTAGAGAGTTACATATAGCTACCATTTGGAGTTTGAAATGCAGAGTAAGCTTTCCATCATGTGCCAATGAGTACTTTGTGCCATTCCCACAAAATGTGCAAACAAAATCTTGCTGTCTCATTTTTGTGGAGACAGCTACATTTAAATATCTTAAATAGCGCTCACCTATTTTGATACTAAAATTTGAAAATATCTATTCCAAGTGTGGGAAAATATGCAATGTGTTTCCTGCAACATGCTGTGAATCACCTTTTGTAAATATGAATTTGTATGTTTCTATATGGATGAAACTATAAGTGTATTCCATTCCACTTTTTTAAAAAAGATTAAAAAGACCAAAAAAAAAAAAATCTTTTAATAAGTGAAATTTGCACACTGCTTCCAAACAAAATATGGTTTGTTTGTACTTTTAAGTAACCACTGAATAAGCACATTTTGCCTTTTGCTCTACTGATTAAATTATTTTTTTCATGCTCTTTTTAGCTCATGCCCAGATTGCATCAGCTTCAGAACATAGCTCTAATGAAATACAGTATTGTGAAAGTGTTCTACATAGCTGTCTGTAATACGTTTCCTAAATAAATACAAATTAAAATCATAAGAGTAGACTGTGCATCAAAAGCCTTCTTTCTCAGTTCTTGGCATCTGTGGGACTTGGCCAGTATTCTGTTTTGCCAGTTGAACCAAGTAAGAGCTGGTATAATGATCCTACTCAGTCTGACCAACAGCTTTTGTGTATCTTTGGAGGTTTTTCTCATTGCTTATGAGTTGCAGCTGAACGGGGAAGAATGTTGCTCTTTGCAGCCCTCAGACACTGTGCAACACAGTGCTTGGATGAATAGTTTCCTTTAATAAAAAAGATCAGCGCAATTTTTTTTTCATATTGATATCTCCCACATGAAAACAAGAGCTCACGCTGTAACTTAATGCAGTTTCAGAGCATAAGAACACTGATCAAAGGATTTATCCTATTTATTCTTTCTCACAAACATAACTTGTTGAAGAAAAAGTTAAAGTTTTAGTGTGTCCCGTCATCATGTAAAACCTTAATTTACATTACAGGAATTAAATAAGTAGTTAGATAGCAAAATGTAGCCTGCAAGTTATAAGCATCTAAATTAAAGCTTTTCAACAGTTTTCTATAGAAAAATATTAATCACTAAGTGATAACCATTTGAAGTTGATCTGTGAAATGCAACATACAGATATGATTTATAAATCCAAATCCTAATGGTTTAAATTATACACACCCTCTCTCTTTTTTTGTGTGTGTGTTTTTCAGCTATGCACATGGCTGATGGACTGAGTTCCATATCCCTTCCTGAGACAGGGTGAACTCCTGCTGATCTTGTTGCAGTATCCTGATGGGCCAAATTTTCTTCTTGTGCATTCTGGTAAATCTGAGATTTCATTCACTGACCTTGGCATTGTTTAGCAACACAGCAGGATTTCAAGAAGTTTCCTTGAAACATGAATATTGAGGAATAAGGCCAAAAGGGGTCAAATTTCAGTAAAGGAGGAGGATAGAACTGGAGATAATACCTAAGTGGAGCAAGGGGTAAAGAAAGAAACAATGTCTTTCTGGAACTATTTCTTCTGAATCTGACTTAAACTGAGAATCATGAGGATAACTTCTATCAGCTCTGCAAATTATGATTGGATTTGCATTTAAATTCTGTTTAATTTAAACCCTGTTTAAGCAGGGACTTAAAATAGATGATCCTTATGGGTCCTTTCCAACTTGAGATATTCTATGATTCTATGTTAGGGGCTTTGGGGATAAAATGGGGAAGCAGAAACTGTAAGTATATGTATGTTAATAGATGCTGCAGTGTAGTGAAATGAAGGACTCTCTGGTTCTTTCAGAAGAGGATGTCCTGAGCAAATTGTCTCACTTGTCATACCTTAGATGCAAATAGTAAGAAAATAAAAGGGTAAAACAAACATGAATAACTGGCACTAGGTCAAAAAATACTCAGAGCAGTATCAGGGTGTGCCAAATGGTTTTTGTGAATTCATGAGGGACTAACCAGGGTCTAAGCTGTTTTAAGTGCTCAAACCTGTGTTCTGACCTCTCAAAGTCCAAAGTTTAGCTCTCCGTGCCCAGGCACAACTGCAAGTCTGTATAGTCCAAGAGCTATGCTGTTAGGGGAAGAGGAGGCAAAACCAGCATAGTATGAGATATTTGGGATGCAGAAAGACCTGGTATTAGAAATGGCAACTGGACTGTGAATTGTACAAGGAGAATCGAGACTTGAGCAAGGTGGGAGTTGGTATAACTAAATTTTAAGGTAGTCTATAGAGGAAACAAGTTCAGAAGAAGAATGGGGAATTAAATGGACTCTGTTTTTTAAATTATTAAAACCAAATGGAGTGTGGTACTTTTATGAAGAGCAGCTGATGATGGGCATTGTCAAATAAAAGGCAACTTTTATGAAAAAACACTTTCTAAAAAAATAGAACATCAATATACTGTTGAGCAAGGTCTTGTAAAAGTGAAGACAGCTGCGAGTGGTTTGGACCTTATAGCCTATGGGATTGAATCAGAAGCATAGTTAAACTAGATGAGCAGGTAAATCTAGTCTGCTGGAATAACAGCATGCACATGACACAGTGCTCGAGCAAGTGACCTGGAGTCAAATGTATCCTTGCACTGGAAGGTTGGGAGTTCAATCCCCAGCTGGGATTAAGGCTCAGCTTTGGCCCCTGACATGAATTTAACTGAAATCTGCTCTGTCTTCAAGGAGCTAAAAAAGCCTTGTCAGTTTGAGTAAATAATGGAAGATCAAAGCTAGCTACCTTTTGGTACTGAGGTTGAAGGGGAAGACTGATCATCATTCAGCATTATCTGACCTCTAGACTGGATTTTCGTACGCAATCTGATATCATTTCAGATAAAAGGACATTTTAACTACCTCCATTTAATAGCAAATGTGAACTGTAAAATACATACATTTTACAGGTATTTTACACAGAATTTAAATCTATTTGTATCTTTGTGTGATGCACAAATCAGTAACGGGAAAAAATCCTCTCTCCTCTTTTCTGTGCTACTGTATATTTTTGTTGCAGCAAATGTAGCATTTCTGTACTTTAAAGCTGGTTCTGGAATACATTTTGTTTCAATGGGTGAAGAGTCAAGAAAATACTTGAAAAGTTTGTAATTTCCAAGACAGATTAAGTCTTTTCTAAGCAATATTCACACCTAAAACACTGCAAAAAATCTGGACCAAGTCACAGAATATTCTTTCTTCTTTTTTTTTCTTGTTTCTGCTTTTTGCCCACACCAGCACTCCTGCTACAGCTCAGCAGTGCATCTGAAAATTCACATCTAATTTAGATATATTTTGTGGTTTCCTTTTTGTTATTTCAAGAGGACTTCTGGTTGAGGCACCCATGGGCACCTATCCTGTTTACTGAGTGCAAGACATACTATAACATGGTATGTATTAAAATATTAACACACTATATGTTAAAATAGTGCAGGTCCTTTGGTCTTGAGCAGTGTTAACAGGCTTCACAGTGCAATGGTTGATACAAGCCATTTAAGGTAGCCCTGAGTCCTAATCCTAGCTACCAGCACTGTTCAAATACTTCGAAATTAAAAAATACAACTGCTTTATAAGTTGGATAGCTACGTGCATTAGTCTGCACATGCTTCTACCTTCTTTTCCATCGACTCAATGAATCTTTCAGTTGTTTCTGTGGAACATTACAGCTTGAGAACTTTCTTGAGATGCCTCTCTTCTAGCATCAGGACAAGTAAAAGCTTGAATCAACATAAGCAGGGAATTTAGTGCATCCCTGTGTTTTCCCATGAGTGGTAGGAAGAACCTTTGTCTGCAACATCAACTCTTACTCTAGCTGCGGTCTTGAAGTGTGGGCCCTGATCAGTTTAAATTAAACAGCGTAGAGCTACCTTGCTGAAATAATTTTTAGGACATGTACACCAAGGCAATGAAGGTGCTTCCCAGCTGCTCTACAGTATGGGGAGGAGTCAGAGAGAGCCTCATCCTTCCTTAGGCACCACACTGAGCAATAAGTTTCATTTTGAGTACTTTGAACAGAATAAGATGTTTCCTTATTTAGCGTTGATACATATGAAGATGTTAGCAATTATGTGTTATTTCTTCTGGTAACTTGAAAACTGATTTTTTCTTAATTTTTTTCTTTTTTTCTTTTTTTTTTTTTTTTTCCAACCCAATGCCCCTTGTTTTAAAAACTTTTCACTTTCCCAGCCGAGGCTCCTTCCAGGCTAGCTGAATCTCATATCTTCACTTCATCACCTAGCTTACGACTCCACAGAGAGCACTTCTTGGCTGCCGCATTTTGAATAGTTTCATGTGCAACAGCACATTCATGTGCAATATTGCTCAAAATCTCAACAATGTTTAATGAACGCCGTTAAATGAGCTGCCCTATGTACACCCTGCTAGGTTTTTGGAAATACGGAAAGCAAATAAGTGAAATAATATGGAAAATTAAATCTCCCAGGCACAGATAATGGAAGCCAGCTCCAATATATTCAATAGCAAAATACTCGGCTTCTCGCTGTATCTGCCCAGCCAAACCCCTTGTTTATGAGCATGCCTGGAGCACTTCAGGGTTTGTGATATGGAGTTAGGTCTGAACTCCATGGTAGAAAAAAAAAAACAAAAAAAAAAACAAAAACAAAAACAAAAAAAAAACCCAACCTAAAGAAAAAGAGTATTTATTTCATTATTTCACTTTTATTATTTTCGCGTTTTAAGGCTGTCAGGTAATTCAAAAATGTGTCTTACTATTTCAGCATAAAAAAGCAAGAAAATGCGCACCCCAAACAAGGTGGAAGATTCTGTACTGCAAAGTATATATGCATCCTGGAATATTTTAAAAATACTATCCTTAGTATAATATATTGAGTAATAGAACACATTTCATAATTTTTTACTGTATTTTCTACTTCTAGAGAGATAACTGTATAATCTTGAAAGGAAAAGTCATCATTCTTAGGTCTTGCTTGTTCTGGCTTACTAGGATGAAATAAAATACACAAGTATGTTTTAAAAATTTACCCCAATTTCCCCTACTTTTCTCCAAAAAAAAAAACAACCCCTAAACCCTACTCCTATAGCTTAATGAGAATAAAATTAGATCCATTCTGCAAAAATCATATACACATGCTTAATGTCCTGCACATGACTAGTTTCAATGAAGTGAATGGATTTTAGCTGTTATCGAAGGTAAGCGAGAATTCATTATATGAGATTTCCGCTATTTAGAGGAAATAAAATTTAAACTACACAGTCTACAGGCTTCCTATAAATCATTTATTTTATTGCAATGGTTGAACAATTAAATTAAAACCAAAATCCAGAATCCACAGGAAATAAAATTTGATGAATCAGATCTTCAGTTAGTGTAAATGCATATGGGTTAAAGGAAGCCAAGATGCAGTGTTTGGACCATATGTCTCTTTAGGGAAATGTTTCTATAGTAAAATAAACTAGCCTTCCCAGTTTCTTGAATATCTCTCAATTACTACATAGTTGCATGACTGTGATATCCCATTACTTATGCCTATTTTTTACATCCAGGTGATAATCAGCACAATTGCTTGATCTGCAGCCCATGCATGCCTTGAGCGTTTCTCTTGCATGATATTTACTAATCTTCCCCCAAAATATTATCCTAATGTGCAAAATTTTGAGTGACTCCAAATACCTACAGTCATTTTGAAGAGACTATGAAATGTATTATCTTTCTTCACATTAGAAATTTCTTAATTTCTCAACAGAATAAATCTTACCTTAAAGCTTCAGAGATTTTAAATCAATAGCCGGTAGCAAACACAGCCTTGAAAGCTTCTGAACTACCTAGAAAGCTATACTTTAATGAATAACTTCCCTTCAGACCAGCCAATGAACTCTGCCTATGTCCCACCAATTCTACATGCTTGAGGGTTGCGTATTATGAGATGCTTAGTGGATCCATGTCCCTATCAAATTTTCTGAAAATATTTATTTTTTTTCTACCTTCAAAAATATGAAACAGCATGCCAATAAGTTTGATAATATATTAATCATTCTTAGTAACACTACAAATTAATAGTGATTCTGTATTTCTGAGGGAAAAAAAAAAAAAACAAAACAAGCCATGAAGCATTTTACTAAAAAAACGTACTTGCCTTGTTCTATTTATATGTAGTGATTTTAGGACAAAATACGAAACTATTTTTTAAATATTGGTGGCTTCCAACATTATAGACTCATGTGAAAGTTCAGAGCATGGAATCATACTATAGAGAAGGGGTTATCAGAAGTATTTTTCTTGAAGTGTATCATGTGGCTATCACCTGCGGAAGTGAGGTGTATAGTATGGGTATATATATGTGTGTGAGCACACACAGATATATGCAGGCTCCAAACCTCAGTTGAATATTGTTATTGCTGGTTATAGAGAATGTTTGTGAATTAAATATTTAGAATAACTGCTCTTTCTGAGGTTGACCACAGCATAAAATGGGAAGATTGATTTTCAGAGTGTTAACTCTCCTTTAGAGAAAAGCTGCAGCAGCATATGGGAGAAGTAAAATGGTTTGAATAGAATGTGTGTATATAGTCAACCTGGACATTACCTAAAATTAGGGATTTTTGATGGTTCTTTGCTCAGTTATTGATGAGAAACTGAAACGAGCTCTACCAAAGGAATGACAGAAAACATGAAATACAGTCCTTGTATGGCATTAAGAATATTCCGTTGTTATGGGTCTGTGAGGAGAGAGGGAGGCAAATAGAACAGTTAACAGAAATGGGAAAGGGAAAAGGATAAGGAAAGGGAAGGGGAAGGGCAAGGAGAAAGGGAAAAGGAAGAGAAAGGGATGCGTTTTGGCTTTAGTCTGAGAATAAAGCTGATAACGCACCAATGTTTTAGTTGTTGCTAAGTGGCACTTACCCTGATAAAGAACATTTCAGTTTCTCATGCTCTGCCAGTGAGGAGAGGCACAGGAAGAGGGGAGGAAGCAGAGACTAGACAGACATCTGACCCAAACTAACCAAACGGATATTCCGTACCACAGCATGTCATGCTCAGTATATAAACTGGGGGGAGTCACCCAGAAGGGACTGACTGCTGCTTGGGTCAGGCTCGGTATTGGTCAGTGGGTGGTGAGTAATTGCATTGGGCATCACTTGTGTTTATTGTTGTGGTTTTTGGGGTTTTATTTTGTTTTCAATTTATATATCTCTCCATTTTATTTCCATTAGTAGCAGTAGTAGTAGCAGCATTACATTTTAGCTATGAAGCTGTTCTTATCTCAACCTGTGGTGTTTACATTCTTCCAATTCTCCTCCCTCCCCTGGGAGGGGGAGAAGGAGGAGAGTGATAGAGTAGCTGCATGATGCTGAGTTATCATCTGGAGTTAAAGCACAACAATTACGGAGGTTTAAATACTGGAGCTTGACCTGTGAAGGCATGATGTGAAGACTTCTAATGGATGAATCATTCTCCTGTGCTACATCTATCCATTAATAAAAAAACCCTACATCATTATTAGTAGTAATAACAACAAAATTATCGAAAATTATTTTATTTGTGAATTATGCAACTAAGTTTTTTGGGGTACGGCTTCTTTCTTATATAGGTTTATATAAATGAAATGAAGTGACCAGAGTACATTATAGTTAGTATTTTATGTATAAAGATATATGGGGTTTGTGTGGCAAGGTTTTTGTAACGGGGGTGTTACAGGGGTGGTTTCTGTGAGGAGCTGCCAGAAGCTTCTCCCACATCTAACAGGGCCAACACCAGCCGGCTCCAAGACAGACCAGCAGCTGACCAAGGCCAAGTCCATCAATGATGGTCGTAATGCCTCTGAAGAAGGGGATAAAAAAAGCCTGTGTAACTACTTCAGCCAGAGAGAAGGGTGAGAAGATGTGAGAGAAACAGCCCTGCACACACCCAGGTCAATGCCAAACGAGGCAAGAAGGTGCTCCAGGCTCCAGAGCAGAGATTCCCCTGCAGTCTGTGGTGCAGACCTTGATGAGGCAGGCTGTGCCTCTGCAGCCCATGGAGGCCCATGCTGGAGTGGACATCCACCTGCAGCCCAGGGAGGACCCCACACTGGAGCAGGGGGTTGCCTGAAGGAGGCTGTGATCCCATGGGAAGTCTGTGCTGGAGCAGGCTCCTGGCAGGACCTACGCCCCTTGTAAAGAGGAGCCCTCACTGGAACAGGTTTGCTGGCAGGCCTTGTGACTCTGCAGAGATGCATGATGGAGCAGTCTGTTCCTGAAGGGCTGCATTCCATGAAAGGGACCCACACAGGAGCAGTTCAGTAGAACTGCAACCTGTGGGAAGGACTTAGGTTGAGAACTTTTTGGAGGGCTGTCTCCTGTGAAAGGAACCCACACTGGAGCAAAAGAGTGTGAGGAGTCCTCATCTGAGGAAGAAGGAGTGGCAGAGGCAATGTATGATGAACTGACCACAATTCCAATTCCCTATCCCCCTGCCCATGGATGGGAGGAGGTAGAGAAAACAAGGCAGACGAAGGTGTTTTAAGCTTTGGTTTTATTTCTCATTATCCTAATCTGGTTTGATTGGTAATAAATGGAACTAATTTCCACAAGTTGAGTCTGGTTTTCCTGAGATGGTAATTGGCCAGTCCTTATCTCAACCCAGAAGCTTTTCCTGATATTTTCTTTCCACTGGCCAGTTGAAGAAGGTGGCTTTGGTGGGCACTTGGTGTCCATCCATTCTCAACCCACCACAATAGCTGAGCTTGCTCTTTATCATCATATTTATACCTTTGATAAGTGGAGAAGCCTTTCTTTCTTTACTGAACACCACTGTACATTAATTCTTTCTCCAGAATTTTTTCTAAAGCAAAAGATGTTTTGGTTTTTTTTTTTACTATATGGAAAAGAAACCTACATAAATATACTGCTTGATTTGTTTTGGAGAAATCACCAGGTGCAGGCCACATGGGACTTTTAACAGAAACATCACGTTGTTGAAACTGCTTATATGTTGTATGGCTTGCCTTTTTCACCTTGGCTAATGCTACTTCTTCTACCTCAAAAAACCACCAGAAAACCCAGAAAGATTAGAGGGCCAGTCCTTGCCGGCCTTTTGCTATTTCCTTTCTATGCTAGTTTAGAGGCACTTGGTGTTTATGGTTGACAGCTGCCCTTGCAGACCCTTCCTGACCTCTGGCCAGTGAACACAACATTTACTTGTATATCACAGAATGGTTATTTAAAATCTGTGGACTTCATGTCCTCTAAATTTAATTTCTGTGGGGATTAATTTAAAATTTACATTTAGCACTGTGTTTCATTTGATGTTGCCACTTGGTATCCATTTCTCCCCTCACTTTATCTGTTTTAGCATAGTTGAAATGCTCATGAAATAATAGGACAGTTGGCTTACGTGACAGACTTTGTGTCCTGTATCTGTGCAATTGGTAATCTGGGTATAAAGGAAGTTTGAAGATTTTCTGTAGCTCTGGATTAAACCTACCTCATCAATAAGGTCTGTTCCAATGCCCAGGAAGACACAGAGGCAGGCAGCTGGTGCTGGAGCCATCTCAGCTGATTTCAGAGTTAGGCTGAGTAGGAGGAGACAGAACATGAATATTTAATTTATGAGCACAGATTATATAATCACATTTTTAAATTTAATGCTACAGTGGTGATCACCAAAATACCATGACATTTGGGGTTATTAACTTCTTAATGACTTACTGCTTGCAATAAATGATGAGAAATTTTGATCTCACGCTCCTGCCTTAATTTGAATTGATTTTTCTTTGCCTTTAAAGAAATTACCATTTGAAAGGGCCTCCATCAGGAGAGTGGAATGCACGTCAGATTAGCAAAAAGTGAAGGAAATAAAAACCGCATCTATCTTCATGTTGTATGAGTCTGGCACTGATCACAGTAGTATCACTCCTGAGTGGTTAGTTACAAGGGTATCCAGCTGTAAAAAAAAAAAAAGTTCAGATTTGGCTCGAAGTCCAGACTTACTGTTTTTCAGCAGGACTGGAAATGTACAAAGCATAAAATATTTTTGATGGTGCCAGAAAGGATTTAATTTACACAGAACTCCGCACTATGGGTATAGGACCCCCCCAAGTTTTGGGAGGAGGTGCAGTTTTGCAGACTAACGGTCTTGATGTTTTCAAAAGGTAAAAAAAAAAAATGTAATTGGGTTCAACAACCAATGGGAATACTCCTGTTTTTATTTCACATTATTCATTTTGCATGAAATGAGAATATGCTCTAATAAAGCGTATTGGAAGCAATGTTCTTTCCGTGAATGAGGTTGTTATTGTGATATAGGAAAAAATTTCCCTGAAGCAGAGCAAAACTCACATTTTTTTAATAATTTTTTTTCATGTCTTTCTCCTTTTTATTATGCATCCTCTTAAGAATGCACAGTAGTTTGCTATCAGCTTTATTTCTGTTTGTTTTCAAAGCTAGTAATCATCTTCATGTAAAAAAGCTTACTGCTTTGTTTTTCTAGACTAGTTTATTAGAGAGGTGCAAGAGAAATCCCTATGCACATATTTCCAAGAGATAGTGGAAGTTCTGTTATTCTTGTTGCTACTACTGTTTTTATATGTTTTTCTAAACCTCTTGGTCCAGTCTTTTAAGGACCATTTTGATTAAGACAAAAAGCTACTAAGTAAAAGTGTGTATGAACAGTTCATATGTTCAGATATAAAACTTTACACTCACATGTATCATCTTTCTCTCTCCTTAGTTCTTCCTTTAGTCAAAAGTTTTCTCTCAAGGCTTGCAGCCCTATGTTCCTAGCTGACTAGCTTGTTTCTTGTTTATAACTTGGTAACTCCACAACTTGGTAACTGCCACTTCTCCTGCAGATCAGTCTGTTGCTAGCTCTGTCCCCTCTAATGCTCATCTCTGCTAGTATTGTGTGAAATCAATCATGGCATATGTAGTCCCCTGGCCCTCTTTCTTACACTTTCTAAATTTACTGACAGATTCGAGAGTGGTCATTCAAAACCATCTTGTTCTCAATTTTTGCTTTTAATGGCAATATTTAAATGTAAATTATATAAAATCTTTCTCTCTTCTCATGAAGTCTTGTTTTACTTTGACCTCGCATGTGAAAATGAACTGACTGCACATGTACAGGTTGTTTGAGTGTATTAATGTGAAAGCTTATTCTGCAAATGTTCTTTGTCTGATGGCCACCCACTTGTCTGACCTTTAAAGAGAAACAAATCCTTTAGAAAATTATGCTTTCAGGACACTAAAGGTAAAGAAAGCTGATGAATGCAAAGAGCATGAAAACAGAGATTTGACGAAAAACTGTCTGTATTTCAGACATAAATACCATTTTTTTGGTGTTTCTACAGTAGTATCTGTTTCTTTGTGCTTTGTCTCCTTCTAACATCTAGCTTAGGAAAAGAAAAAAAGAGATGTGGACAAAGCTGATATGCTGTCATAACATAGATCCCCTATATTAAATGTGATTATAAGTTTCCATGGCCCAGTGCAAATTCACTAATTTTTCTGATCATGTCCTTTAATGTCTGCTTTTGATATCTGAGTGTACTTGAGAGTCATCTAAATTTTCCACTTCTGAGACATGAATTTCTCACAACCTGTAACTGTCTTGTGCTTGACTGGAGCAAGAGAAGTACACAGATGAAGCAGGAATTATGTGGGGAGCAGCACCTTACAACACATAGGATAGGCTGTGATAAAGTAGAGCCATGTCAGCTTGCTGGGATGGCTTGAGGTTCTGTGAAGATTTGGTGTCAGATCCTTTACCTAGTTTTTTAGTGAGGTTTAGAAGCACAGTGAGATCTGTACTCTTATTGATATATTACCTGCAGCACCCATCACTCTTTTTTTAAATTTATGGTGAGCATGGTGCTACATAATGACAGCTTTTCAGCTGCCTCAGGTTGAAAATGGGAGAGCAGACATCACAGGTAGGATGACACCTTTATTTTTATTTGGGTCCTGTATTTATAGGATCGAGCCTGAAAATGCATGCCGCACGATTGGGTATCCTTCTTCTTACCTAACACTGAGAAATTTAAGTACCAGAGACACAGATTGTGAGGCAGACCCTCACAATTCACTACTTTGCAAGAAAACCCTTGAGAAAAATAGTGTCCTGAAGACTTCCTGTGACTGCTCTACTTCCCAAAATGGCACCAAGACAGCCCATAGCATAATGAAATCTGAGATGCCCTTTCTAGACCTGTCAGGCCCACACCTGTTCAGAAAATCTGAGATAAGATGGGAATAGTTCATACCAGACATCTAATAACCTTCCTTGTGCTGACTTTGCCTGCAGCTGAAGAATCAAGGTAAGAAGGGGCTTATGTATGAAGATACCTAAATAATTTTACTAGTAATACTGATGGATCACAATGAGGCTGACTGGTAGAAAGAGGGACTAAGTAAACATAATGAAGGAAAATAAAGAGTCAGAAAATATCCTATAAGTATATATATATAGTTTATAGATATATATAGTTTATATATATATAGATATATAAAGAATTTCCATATAAAGGAAATCTTCTTACCTAATACTAGTAAGTCTGTTTGCCTCTAAAGATACTTCCTAAAATTGTTGTTGAAAAACTAAAGGAAAAGAACTAAAATATCTAATATATATGATAGGGCCATGACACTTGGGCCAAATACACTGGGTCTTTTCTATTTCTATCACTCATACTCCAGACAGACAGACAATGACTTGTGTTTACCTCTTTCTTTCACATTATGGCAATAATTTTTATTTCTTTCCTGACATTTTTTTCTTGCAGATTACTTTTCTCTCCAGATATTACCGCTAGTGATACATCGCTTAGGCTTGTCTTTCTCTTACATTGATGTTCCCTCTGTTGACGAAAGTATTATTGCAGTTTTCACTCTAGCCTTATGATTATTGCTCACTGGAAGCTTTTGTAAGGTAATAAACTATATAAGAATTTATGCTTTTTGAATCACTTTTCAGTAGTAAGCCATGATGTCCTAAGCAAGTGAATATTCTCATTATATGGAAATGTGCATTGCATATTTTAGGAAAGTCTTTTCCTTCTCTTCTAATGTTTTTCTCCAGTTTCATCTCTCGAAGCAGCAGAACTACATTTTTCTCCTTTCTACACCTCTCTTCATTATTCTTTTCCTACTTTTGCTTTCCCCACTTTCTTCCAGTTCTGCCTTCTGCAATACTACTGAGAAAAGTGCAGTGCATTGCATCATTTAGCCAGAAACCAGTTTCAGATGACAGTAATAATTAAAGTCAAACACTATGCTTGCTCCTGTTGCCAGGAGAGGGAACATCTTGTTTTCAAACTGTAACCTACACAATGAACTATCACAGGAGAAAGGTCAGAAGGAAGGCTAGAAGATATCCTTAAGTTTCTTCACTAGGCAGTTCTTATCTTTTTATGTTCCTATCGTCTAAGCTTCTTCTTAACTCCTTACCAGTTTGAGCACTGGCTGGGCATGCAATGAAATGATTTATTTTCAACTGACTTTCTGTCTTTCTTGTTTGGTCCTTTCTGCTTAGATCACATAAATTGATTTCACCAGTGAAACATCACATTTTCCTGCTTCCCAGTTCCTTGCCCTAGACTTCTGTTGCAAATGATATCTGTATGATCTACAGTGATTGCCACTTCCTCGTTATTTCCTTCTTTTATTTTCACCTGAAAATTTTCTGTGACAGTAAAATGCTGATGAGGAATCTTTAGCATGTTCTGATGATCATGTATATCACAGATTTCCCGTGAAAACCTCAAAATCTCAAAACAAATTTAAAACCTCCCCAAAAATACTTGACTCCCTGCTTAGTAAAGGAGGAGGTATACAAGTAATATTTGTGGATGTATTTGTAGTAATATAAAACATTTATAAATTTCAACATATATTAAAACATTAGGAAAAGGGAAAAATGAATTTAAGAAAAATCATACTGGCCTTGGAAAGTGAAATAGACTTGGTTTTCATTACTATCTGTGACTAAAGATCTTTTTAACCTGGTGATATTATTCTGGCTGGTAAAATGTGAGTGAAAGATTAAGTATTTTAGACAAGATTCAGGGTGTCTTCTAACTTAATTTTAGCCTGTTTAAAACCTGAAAGCTTCAAAGACTACAAGAAAAAACAAGCATCCTGTATTACTGCCAGAGAAAGAGTCACTGAATCCTTTCAAAGCTCAGAACACTCAATGTTCTCAATTCTTTCTATTTATTACTTGTCTTTTAACGTACATTTCTGAAAATAATAGATGAGATGTTGTCATTGGACCACAGCTTAGTAGTTACAGCTTTTGGTTTCCTGTAATAAGAAAAAAAGAACATTGCTTTGTATAAAGAGACACTATTTCAAAAAGGCTAAAATGCGATGCTCGGAAAGAATTCCTCCTCAGAAGTTTTTATTAAGTTTTCATGACCTTACCATTCATAAAGAAAACACAAGCTTTTCACTGTTTGCTTTGATGTTAGAACCATGAAGAATCAATGACCTTGCTGGAGATATGGTGTTAAACAGAAGTTAACACTTAGCTTTTTTAGGCAGTTTGAGGTTTGAGACTGTAGAATAGTGCAACAGGTTCCAGACTCCAACAGAATGACCATCATCCTAATTTTGGTTGAAATTTATGTGAAAAACCAGTGGTGTCTCTATGGCTGCAAAGGTGGGGTCAGATTAGGTCTTATTATAAGATGAAGCCACAAAAATGTTTTTATACTCCCTCTCTTAATGCTCCATCTTAATGACTCTCTGAAGCACAAATTCATCAGGTTGATGAACTCTACGAATAAGAAAAATCTCCTTACATGAGCTTTTATTCATTTGGGTTATCCTCTTCTTACTGCAATAACCTGAAAAAAATGACAGATTGATAGGAATATGAAATGCTTTTTTTAATGAATTGTCTGTCGCAACTGAGTACAATCTAGGCCTTAAGACTATGGACGTATAAATCTCTTTCATATTGTCTGAACAATTACAGTGGATTTGTGACTGATAACTGACTGCTGTGGATTAATATATTAGATCTTAATGTGGTCAGACTCAGGTTTTATGGTTGAGAAGTCCATTATATGTCACCACATCAATTGTCTGTGCTTTTTTTAACTCTCAAGTCATAGACAAGGTTGATGTCTTCAGGGTACCAAAAGGTCAATGCATGTATGTGATCTCTTTCATAGCCAAAAATCATGCTTTCTTTGAGTTTCTTGTTTATTGACATTTAGTTAATCCAACTAGCTAATTTGTCTTTAGCCTGTTTGTGTTAATGAGTAAGGTACTGCAGTATAAGACAGGAAAGTTAAGTTCCCTGGTTTGTTTTTGTGTTTTTTTTTTTTTTTTTTTGTTTTGTTTTTTTTTGTTTGTTTGTTTTTGTTTTTTTTTTGTTTTGTTTTGTTTTTGTTTTTGTGTTTGTTTGTTTGTTTGTGTGCTTGTTTTGGGGTTTTTGTTGTTTCATTTTTTTCTGAGTGGAACTTTGAAGTTGTTCTTGTTTGAAAGAAAAGGATATCCTCTCTAATACATCTTCAGATACCTCAAGTCAAATATCACAGTGTTATTTGGAATGCACTAAGATTCAGAGTGTTTTATCTGGTAAACATGCTCCTGTTACCTGAGTGCTCCTGATTGCTATTGCTTCTATGTCAGGCCAAACACACTCTAAGCCTGCAACCATACTGGCTGCTCTGGAAAACTGCAACAAAACAATCAACCAGAACTATTCCATGAACAGCAAAGTGGCTATATAACTGAAGTTAACATACATGTTTTCTATGGTTGCAATAAACAACAGAAAAAGAACAAATGCCTCTCATGGCTGATATAGCTGCATGGTTCTTCTTATTCAGGAAGAAATGCACAATCTAACTTTTTAATTGCTTCTGCAGTCAGAGCAAAAGGGAAGACACAAAGAACAGAAATATAAAATCTATAGAAGTGAACCTCTGATATCCTCCTCTAAAGAGGGGAGACTTAAAATTTCTTCAGCAAGTGCTCAGAAGTACTCTAGAAATAAGGATTGGAGCTTGTCATTCAAATCAACTAAGTTTAACAATCTATGTTTAGTAGTGGTAATTTGTTTACCAAAATAGCTCTAGATGATTGAACGATGAGTCAGTTTGAAGGGTGACTGAGGTAGGCATGGCTGAGTTACCCCAAGTCTGATCTCATGAACTTAAACCGGCACACTCAGCTGAGGGCAATATAGTTCCATAGTTCTTGCCCAGAATGGGATTGCTAGAATCCTGGATGTTCTTCAAAAACAAAACAGAACAACCAGCCAACAAACAAACAGAAACTATGGGATTGCAACCAATTTGTTTGTATTTAATCTAAATTAAGTGGAACATGCAAAAAAGAGGAAAAGATGTTACATATGTTCTGTGGGATGCATAAGCGTTAGCAGCAGGAAAACATGGCTGTACTATCAGAATTAAGAAATTTATTTGTGGGTTAGGAATATACCTAAAATACAAAAGACACAAGATTTCCAAGAGGTGGGTTTTTGGTCCTCTTTCTCATCAACATGGCACTTTTTGAGACTAATGGCCATTTTCTGAAGAAATCATCATCAGTGGGGGCTGCAGTGGTGATTTGTTTTATCACTGGAGCTCCCCACAACACAGTCTGCCACCTTAGAATGTCTTTTCCACGGTGCCTTCCCAGTGAATTTATTTTTGCATTAAAAAGTAGAAATTGGGTTAAGTCCACCAATTAAATATGTAATTAACTGTGGTGGCTTGACCCTGGCTGGAAGCCAGTTGTTCACCAAAACCACTCTAACGCTTAACTCTTTCAACCAGGCAGGTGAGAGAAAATATATTGAAAGGCTTTTGGGTTGACATAAGGACAGGGGATCACCCAACAATTACTGTCACAGGCAAAACAGACTCAACTTGGGGAAAATTAATTTAATTTACTACCAATCAAATCAGAGTAGAATAATGAGAAATAAAGTCAAAATTTAAAAAACACCTTTCCCCACCCCTCCCTTCTTCCTGGGTTAACTTTGCTCCCCATTTTCTCTACCTCCTCTCCATCCAGCATAGGGGGGAGGGAATGTGGGTTGTGGTCAATTCATCACACATTGCCTCTGCCACTCCTTCTTCCTCAGAGGAGGACTCCTTGCACTCTTCTCTTCCATCTTGCTATTCACAACTTAGTACACAGCTTCATAAAACAGAGTCAATTCCTAGACGTGTTTAAACATCTATTATATATCTGTCAATAACATTCCAAGTAATTTGCCTTCTACTGAAAAAAAGCCAAACAAACAGAAACCCAAGAATACAAAAAAGCTACTTGACTGTTCAAATCTCTTGAAAAGGGAACTTTGCATCTGAACATATAAGTGTGTGATCATGACTTCTAGAGCTTTGTTTCTGTCAGCATCACTCCCTATGCCCAGAACTATTTATATAGTTATTAGAAAGTTACCATAAGGTTTTGTGGACATACAGTTAAAAATGCACTTGGTTTCAGAAAATACAAGTATTTGTTCCACAAAAACTGGAAATTTTTAAACTTGGGAAGAAAAGAAGCAAGTCATGACAAGGAAGACTTTATCTCCTGTGGGAATAAGTATGGTGGAAACAATCCGTGAGTTTGCTGATTGAAATGGATATTCCAGTGTGGACTGCTTACTCCATTTTGCAGGGCACTGTGCTTCGTCTAATAATTGGCACTGTGCTTGGTCTAATTCTCTGTCATTCACCTCCCTTCTCTGTAGTCTGTACTACAGAGAAGATTTCTCACTAGATTTCTCACTAGAATGACAAGTAATTGCCATTGCTGACAAGGCAATATGGTAGGTGATTTATGTCACAGGTCAACCACATGCGCATTTCCCATTTTTGAATCTGTAGCCTAATCAGTGTTTATTGATGGATAAATAAAACATCTGGGGTCCTGAAACCTCACTTAGAATATGGCAGTGATACTTCTGGTCTTAATGCCAAACTAAAAATATCTTTTTTCAGGTGATATTTTTATAAAATAGTAAATACATATTTTTTAAGTAGGTGCAGAATGATGCTGTCCTAGGCTCAGGCAAATTTAATATTTGCCTTCACTGTGAAGAAAAAATTGACCACTTACCTTTCCCTCTATTTTTGAAGATTGACATGGTCTCAATTATGCTTTATTTAAAAGAATCAATTTCCAGAGATCAAAACTACACTCTGAGAGAAACATAGCTTCAATATTTCCCTTGGATGGAGTGGTTTTACCAACACACAGAATTTCTTCTAAAATATATCCTAGAGAGAATATAAAAAATAAAAGTTTAATCTTTTTCTAAGTGCTCCATCTGACTGATGTATTCCAGGTGACTGATTTAACAGCTTCATAATTGTGACCTATATATTAATTCTGATAGAAATTTTTCACATTTGAAAAGTGAAATGAGAAAATTTAGAATGAAATAGCTGACATTTGATACTGAAAACCAAAGGAAAAATCCTCTCCCTTCCAGAGCCACTGCTAATTAGACATTTTACAAAGCCAATTGGATATTTGACAAGACAGCAATGAATAATTCTACATTTTACTGTCTATTGGAGTATGTTGTGTTCATTTTGTTCCTACAGTGCTTGACTATTCATTTTTTCTTTGTCAATATGAAACTGTTTGTAACTGATATGCCTTGAGATTTATATTTTGAGTTGATTAAATCTATTCATTACACACTGTAGGGATTTAATTCAGTCTCCAGATTTGCTGTAACAGCTCCTTATGGCCTTTTGGGAATTCTCAGATAAATTAAATTGTCTTAGCTCTACTGCCTTAAATGGAAACAACGATAATTTACAGCTGAAGTTCTGTACCCAAACAATTGTTACCTTAAGCGCATGAAGAGCAAAATCACTAAGAAAATATCCATTGCTGTCACAACTAGATCTGCAAAACAAAGCCAGCTGGCATCTGCAGACATTTAAGGTTACTCATTTCGCATGTGTTTAAGAGTTTGAAAGGCCCAGATTTGAGAAATATCTGTACATACTATAAAGCCTGAGAAAGCTATACTTAAGAGATTAAAGCAATTTGTTAGTTATTGGGGTTCTTACATGGTGTATTCTTGTCTTCTGTGTCTTCTTTTGTATTAATAATGTAGTTTTAACTGATAATGTCTGTATTTCTTGACAAACGTCCTTAATGTTATGTTCTGTTCTTTTGTTGTTTCTTATTTTCTTAAAATAGATGAAATTAGACATGTTAATATGTGGGTTGTTTCTAGTATATGAAAAACTATATAAAGAGAGATGAAGCTGATCAAGTATGCAAACATATTCCAGCTTTGAATAAAGTAGAACTTGATTTTATGGCATGTAGGTTAAATATTTTCTTTCCATCAAAAGCAGTCTTTCAGATTTTCTTTCCATACTTATCTTTCATCACACCAATTCCTGGGGAGCCAGACAGAAAATTAAACTGGAGTCTCGAGCATATTACTAAATAAGGGCTGGTTTTCTTAGCAATAAAGACCTAATCTGTTACATCATATACACGTAATCTGAAGTAGCAGAGAAAAATAATATGGTAACATTTTGTTTTCACATCATGGTGTAAATGGGAAACACGACTTTTGTTGCCTTGTTATGAACTTGTTACAAAAACCACAGCATTTTCATTAACATTTTAGCTATCTATTTTAGAATCTTCTCTCTTTCACCATAGTTTCTAATATATTCACGGGAAATAACTAAAATTATCTAGGAAAGTAGTTTTTATGACAGAGCTGTTGTTATACTTGGAAAATCTAATTTCTCTTGCAAGACACATGAGTCCCTCCATGGAACTTTTTCAAACCTTGGGTGCTATGTTATTCACTGCAGACCTTCCGAAGGTAACTGGCCCCAAGGCAGACGTCACAATATTTTTTAATGAACTGCTTGTGTCATAAGCTTTAGTGCCAACTGTTCAACTGATTCAAACATGCATCTAGATTTTCTCCAGCATTCTGAGCAGAGGATAAGTTTCCTCATAATGCAAAATAGATTAACCTAGATAAAAAACAGGAGTAGAAATTACACACATATTAAAAAATATTTAAAATGAAAACATCATCTGTGGGTCAATAGCTGATGGAGAACAGATGAAATTTGTTTGCTTACTCAAATGCTTCCTGCCCATGGAGAGTGAGAGTACAAACACTGTCAGAATATTACACTATTTGTTATAATCCGTGCACAAGAATGCAGGCCAGGCTGTTTCAGAAATGGCTAGTTTGCCTTTTATTTCTGGCCATTCAATTGCGATATGGAAGTCCTATTTTCTTTTACTCTTATACTACTGTTACCATTAAGTTTTGTACTATTTTGATCCAACAGACATTTATTCCTTGTGCCATGATTCACTTCACAGATGAAAGTTGGCTGGTCTTTTCAGTTAACTCCCTTTAAAGATGAATTTTCATCCTTTCTTTATCAGCATATTTAAAAATCTGATCATAGTTTACCTTCCTACTTTTTCAGCACACAGATTGTAACCAGAGGCTTGAACTATATTTAAGGAAATAATTGTGCTGATCATTTACATGCAGGTAAAAAAATTCTCCACAGAACTTTTCAAGCCTTGAGAAATTTGAGGTATTTATAGTTATATTGTAAGTTAGAATATGAAGGCCATTTGCCTTGCTCTACATAGCTTGTGTGTTTTGAATTTTTTTTTCCTCATAAAACCATGTTCATTAACACTGCCTACAGCTCATTAAAAATATGTTTCTGAATGGCTTTAGGAAGTATCTCCTGCAAAAATCTGAGGTTAAAGAGAACTTAAAACAAACTCCCCCATATAAATTCCACAGTTTAGAAAGTCCCTCTCTGCTTTCCTCCTCCCACACAGTGGATTTGAGAGAGAAAAATACATCCTCAGCATTTTCTGTGTCTTTGTTCATAATTCCTTGCAGATCCCTCATTGTCATTCCCAGTAGTATTTTATTTCCAGAATTTCATAATTTTGTTTACTGTTAATTAATGTAATGTTAGCCAAATATTATTGTACTTTATATATTCTTGGAAGTCATACAGTTAATACAAGTACTCTTCTAGAAATTACTTTCAGTCTTTCAGAGTACTCATAAAATCACAAAAAGGGAATTTTCCTGTATTTTTAATTAGTTTTAGAGATGTTTTAACAACAAGCTACTTAAAATCACTACAGTTATCAATACAATTTAAATTAATTGTGGTGTCATAATATTATACGTCACTTTATATTCATTAGAAAAGTTCTATTTATTCAAATTAATGATGAAATATTTGCAGCATCATTAATTTTTAAGAAGATAAAAAAAACCAAAAATGCCAACTAGTTGAAAAAAAAAAAAAAGCCAAGTATTTTTTTCTTTTGTTCATGCTAGAAGTTTGCTAAGATGATTGGTTAAGCCCTGGAACTGTTTTGCTTGTGAAAGTCCTACTGACAACAAGGAAAATGAGGTGTATGTGGCGTCAGGCTCAAGACTGTGTGGTAACTTGGGAAATGAGAGGACGCTCAACAGTAGGCAGACAAATTGATTAGGAGTTACCAAGACCAAATGTTCTCCATGCAGAGGAAGTTCCTAGCCTGCATAAATGAGCATCCCTCCATGTTGTAAAACTGGAGTTTTCATCAGCACAGGTCTCAATCCCCATTCTCCAGGAACAGCAACAATAGCAGCACATTTACTGTGTCTTTATGTAAATGTGCCTTTTCATCCCTGCTTGTGAAACCACCGAACAGAACTGTATATGAGAGACATGTTCACCTCCTAAATGAAGGGCAAGCACTGTGACACAGGCAGAGCAGGCAGAGTCGTCACCGAAGAGGCAGACTGAAGTACCTGCAGCTACCCATAAGGGGTCTGTTCTACATTAACAGCTACCTACCTGCTCTGCTGATCTGCAGCCCTCATGCATACTCCTAAAACCTCCCAGCAAACATTTCTGTGGTCATACAGTAAAAGTTTTGCTGAAAATTTTAAACTTACAGTGTTTGCAAATCACATTGTGATTATTGACTTTGCCTCACTGATATCACTGAGTACTAATTCTGATCCAGTATTTATAACTGCTTCACATGAGCATCCTTCGAATTCACAGATGATGGCCTTTTCCTTACTGTGGTAGTCCCACCTCCAATTCCACCTCCCAAGGCATTGATCCTCCTTTGTTTGTGGTGCAAAAGACAGAAATGTTCTCAGCTATCTAAATGAGTTCAGCTAGAAATATCAGTAATAGGACCATCAGTGCACGTCAGCAAATGCCTCTTTTGTGCAGGGAAGTGCTTTGGAATGGGAGACACTTCAGGAGGAGAGGTTCCAGCAGCTGATGGTCTGTGTGAAGGTGCTTCTGTAAGCATTTTCCCTGACCCATTTAATATCTATGAGCATTCACTGTCTGTGTAAGAACTGAATTGAAATATAGGTTCAAGCATGTTATTTTAACGTCTTGCTATTCACAACTTGACATTCTCTGTCCATTGCATCCTCCAAGAGATGCCTCTAAATTTTGTGCTGATTCTGTATATTTTAAGTATCTTTATCTTAACTAGTCCTAGAGGCTTAGTTATCTATAGAAACCCGTATGTTAATGGAGGAGGGCTTCATTTAAATTATGATTGATTGTAAGCCTGACTTTCATATTGCTCATGTTGAGCTCTTATGTTGAGTTTAGATGAACTTCGTATGGTTCCAGTTTTGCACTGTGGTTTATTTATTTTGTGTAATGACTGGTTTTTATTCATTACATTAGGATTTGTGGTGGGACAGGAGATTCACTTTATAATTCAGCTTTGAAGAATCACAGACATAATAGATGAACTGATTGTTATAGCATCTGAAATGGGTTTTTTTGTCCTCTTGTTTGTAAAATAAATAAATGGAGATTAGATGATTTCTATAGAGCTATATGCTTTAAGCCTGTGGAATATCAGTAGGGTGTATAAAACTGTTTTCTTGCTCCATATCAATTCCTGAAGCAACAGACATATCCTGACAGGACCAGAGAGAATCCTGCAGCAAACTGTCAGTCAAAAGATTGGTGATATGTATCCTTAGTTAAAATATGTGTGTACTTATATATTTAGTTATGATCTTTATAAACTATTTAATATCGTTTGCTGAGTTGATGTAAGCATGAAATTATTCATACTCAGCTGGTGCCTCAAAGCACATTACATTGGCTGGTTTACAAGAAATTACTTTCAAATTACCTCCTAATTCTTACAATCTCTAGGTCAACCGGATGTCCAAGTGTCCACATTTCTCACAGACCACTCCATGGACAGAAATGGACATACAGAAGAATAACTTCCTCCTGACCAAAAAAGGACAAAATTGTATACCATCAATATTTTTCATTCCAACTGTTTCTTTTGAAACATAGATACTAGTGGAAAATTGATTTTTTAAAAATCTAGCCCTTTTAGGGTATTCTTAGAGACCGGGTAAAGGTTACGTTAGGGGCTTAGAAAATACCATCACCTCATCAAAGAAATATGTACCTTTATTGTCAGGTCCTCTAAACATTTTACTCCCCCCAGAATTTCTTACCTAGAGAATGAGATTAATTAAAAAGCCAGACTGTGTAAACCATATGACTTTTTTGCTGTGGTGACCCAGTCATTCAAATTCTAGACTTCTGTAATTCCTTATAGCTTGTGCCTGAGCATACAATCCTTGCAAATATTTCACCAAGTACAGAAACCAGCAGTAGTGTTGTTTTCCATGTGGTGTTTTACCTGTGCTCATGCCTTTCCATTAATCTTTGGATCTTCTGCAGAATGTCTCTGCTCATGCTGAGATTTGTTAAATTTCACAGCAACCAGATCTTCTGAAAATTGGTTCCACAGGAGCCAGGTGAACTTTAGAATGTCATACGCTCTAAAGGTAAAATTGTTACTGTGTGGGACAGGGCTATCTGATGAACAAATCCTAGGCTCTGAAATATTACAAGAGGAAAAATAACAGCATATTTGCAGACTCCCCACCCTCAAAAAGAATGTAAAATTCACTGCTTTGATTCATTGCTTCTGTAGCTAGAGCTGGGAATGTTGAGAAAGAAAACATATGGTAAAGAGAGATTAAAATAAAAGTTTAATAAAAATGAAGGCAGCAATAGTGAAAGTAATCAGAAAAGAACAATAAACCCCAGAGGAGTTGTACTGATTCTTTGTAGACCAGTATAGAAGAATATAGAATATATAGAGGCATCTTGGCCTGAATTTGTCATGAAAACATCCTGATGCATAAACTGAAGATATAGATAAATTAAGAGGTTAGGAAGGGGCATGAGCAAACCTTCATGGTGCCATGATCCACCCTGTACACAAGATTTGTAGTTAATTCTGATATCTAAACTGTCCTCCCTATGACAGAGTTGCTACAGAAATACTTCAAGCCTTGTAGTAAGTATGTAAAAAAGACAGTCTTTTCTTCAAATAGCGAAGATGCAAAAGACAGAATCATAGAATCACAGAATCATAGAATAGTTAGGTTTGGAAAGGACCTTAAGATCATCTAGTTCCAACCCCCCTGCCATGGGCAGGGGCATCTCATGCTAAACCATGTCACCAAAGACCATCCAACTTGGGCTTGAACACTGCCAGGGATGGAGCATTCACAACTTCCTTGGGCAACCCATTCCAGTGCCTCACCACCCTCACAGTAAAGAACTTCTTCCTTATATCTAATCTAAATTTCCCCTGTTTAAGTTCAAACCCAGAAGGAATATACAGAAACAAGGAAAGAAAAATACAACATGTAAATTGTCAAGATAGGAAACCTAAAGTTTACATCTTTCTCTGTCTTTATTCAAATATGTATTATACAGTCCTTATTCAGGTTTGTTGTGTTGCTTCCTTATGGGATTTTTCCCCACATCACCTCTTCAGCTAGAGCAACCGTTCATGATCGATGACAATTCTATCAGAGAGGCACAACTAGAGCAATTTTAGCAATTTTAAAATTACTTCTTCAGGGGTGAATTTGGAGTAAATTTTATCTATCTGATCAATACATAAAATTCAAGAAATTTTGGCTTTCATTTTTGAAATCCAACATGAGATAAATACAGTGTCATGTATTCTGTGCAGATAACCACAAAGATATGAAGAGATACAGTATATTTCTTACTTAGAGACATTTAAAAGTTTAATAACATCTTTCTAACAAAATAACTGAATATCATAATATTCTTAATATATTCTAGAAACAGAAGGTTTAATCTTCAAAGGTGAAAATAAACTGTAGCCTAAACAGCTCAAGGGGTGATATAGGTTCACAGAAAAATAAACTGTGATTTAACAGCCTTTTCTGATCTTGTGTGAAAGAGGTACAGTATTTGGATATGTCTAGGCAAGATGCCGCCTTATAATTATGCATGAGAAACCCACATATTTCAGTTTAATACATGCAGCACTAATACCTCCTTTTACAGTGTTTGCATTTTTCACTGCATTAAAATGTTCATTTCTGGAGGTAAAGTAGAGAAACAGAAATGCTTTTTTCATCATAGGCGAAATAGTGGTATGTGTTCAGTTTCAGCTATGCCAAGTCATGAGAGTTCTCTGATTCAAGGGGCAAAGAGGTAAATAAAGCCTTAGAAGATGAAATACCTAAATGAACACAACAGAAACCTAACCTGTGTGATCCTGTAACATGCTCAAGTTATATGGAGGTTTTGCAGCATTTGAAAAACCTGTCACTTTCAGGAAGAAAAATGTGCTTTTTTTCCCCACTTCAAAAGTCTATAGTGCTTGCAGATGGTAACATAAAAAAATGGAGATCTAATCATGCTCTGACTTGAGATACTTTGTAGCTTTGCTGGGACATATTTTATTCTGGCAAAATAAACTGTTTATGGCTACTGGTGTTTATATTAGAGTATATAATGGTGTTACTCTCATCAATGATTCAAAGCTACCTAAGTCTTGGAGTCAGCAGTCTCTCATCATACAAAATAAGTGACTTGTTTGCCAAAAGTGGAGGATTAGATTTCATGGGTGAAGCATCAGATGTGAGAAATGGCATCAGCGGCTATTTATAGCTGTATATTGGTTATACTGTGATATGAAAATATACAACATACTAAAGAGATATTAGCAACGTTGCTAATACTTGCTGAAGGAACAAATTGCATATGCAGGTGGAAAATATTCACAAGAGGTTCAATCATATTCCACAGCTCTTTATAACTGTAAAAAGGAAGAGAGAGAATTCAATTTATAAACTCCAGTAACAGGATATTTACTGGCAAAGGTGAGCAGCTATACCAACTATTATTTATTCTAGCATCGTTGAATTAGGCTGTGTTAGTGAAGAGTTAGAAGGATGTGCATGCTTGCAGAGCTATATACAGTGCTCAAACTACCCATTAATTTTAGGATTAACTCATGAAAAAGTAAAATACAAATGAATAAAATTTGAGAAAAACTTTCACACTGAATGCAAATGGCAGACCAAGACACATACACACAAATTATAATCCACATCAATTTCCATTCTTTGATTGATATGTCTTTCTTTGAAAGCATCTAATATTTACAGATAAATGAAATATCATATGAATGTATTTTAATGTTATGATTATTTGACTGGTAGGTACTTAGGAGCAAAATTGAACAGTGAGGAGTAAACTTAAATGGTTTTTATAATATTAATAGCCATTAAATATATTATATTTATAACTATTTCTATATTCATTACATATAACCATTGATTAAATGGCTGTTAACTGGTGCTCAAACTTTATGGTGATTCTCAGCTGGGGGGGAGGTACTTTCATGGTTTTGCCTCCTTATCTATATCTGTTGATCGCATCAAGAAATCTTTCTAAAATGTAGCTGTAGCCCTCTTTTTCCTAATTCTAGTGCTCTTCTTTTTTTTCTCTACCTTTATCTTAAACCTAAAATTGTTTTCCTGTAATTTTCTTTTCTTATACTTAATCTATTGTGATTCTTCAATTCCATCTATTTCTCACTTTCTGTGAAGCTTCCTATCACCTAACATCAAAAATACAGTAGTATATTTTGAGAGTAATCTACACTGTATCTAGCTCTTTGTTGTCACTCTGTGTGTAAAACTAACACATCAACATGATCCCTTCCTGCATTCTTCCCTCCTTTTCCATATTCAATTTTATATGGGGGCATATTACATTGCATGAAAACTGGGTGAAGAATTTAATTCTCTGAGGTACATGCACTTCCAAGGGTGTGAGCTAAAATGTAGTTTTAATTATATTCAGTGGACTGGAAAATAAATTTAAGATGGCGTATTATATTTGATTCCTAATGTTGTTAACAGTATATTTTAGAACCAGCAAGAACCTTCAATGAAAAACATTTGAGGATGTATTGTTTTGTATAGTAAAAAATCACACTCACCGTTAGGCCAATTTTACTTTTATCCTGTACTAAACTTTCTGTATGCAGTAGTCTCAGGTTCTCAGATTTTCCTTCTTTATTCCCTTCTTTATTCCCTCATTGATAAAGCTACTACTAATGTATATTTCATTTACATACTTTTTCTTGCTATAGTAAAGTAGAAGTGTTAGATTATAGAACTGTGGTATTCAGACAATTAAGGGAGAGCTATTGATTCATACTCAATGCTTTATAGACTGACAACTGCTACATTAGATACATATCGAAAAAGTGAGACATATGCAATAATTTCAAAGAAATAAAAATGTCATATGTCCCTCAAAATCAATTGAGAAAAGATCCATTATTGAAATATGAGTAAAAAACTCCAACAGTATAATAAATTATAAAAATCCCAGATGAAAATAAAAATACCTTATTATAATATGAAATGTTATTTCTTGTTTAAGGAAATAATTTTTAGGCTTTTATTATGATTAATATGGTAGAATATGGAACACAAAAGTACGATATTTGTTGAAATGCTGTGTAATCTCAAGTAGGAGAACTCAAATATCCTGCTGAGCCTGAGTCTTTGAAGCTTAGAAGAGCACCCAAAGCCACTTGGACTACCAGAGGTAAGACTTACCCTAAGCTGCAGCCAGAGTAGGTCCAGCCTTAGAAGACAATGAAAAATCTAATAGTCAACATTGATCAAAAGGTATCTAGAGGTAATGTAAAGTCAGAGCTCTGGCAAAAGAAACATGTAAAAGTGCGGCTCAAATCTCCAGGCTGTCTGAAGGTGTGCATGCTGTATGGCAAATCTCGTGGAAGTGACAACTCGGATCTTTCTGAAAGACCTTCTTCAAAGAGAAGAAATAGGAATTTAGTAATTTACTAAAACCATAATTTGTTTATTCTGTTAATGACATAGCTAGATCAAACATGCAAGATTCAGACCCCAAAAATTTAGCCATGAGTTATGACTTGCTCAGCTTCTAATTTACCTGTAAATTTAGAGCCTTTCAGAATTGGTACTTTTTTCCTACACACAGTCATAGACAAGTTCTAGCTGGGAGTTATGTTTGCACTTAACACAAACAAGTATAAGCTGATTACTGTTATCAATAAAAGCTAATCATTCCTGCAGGCTGAATAACAAGTATTTCAGTGTCATCTTGGGAGAGAGTTCTGAAAAGGCACTCTTTGATAATCTTTTTCATATTTAAATTAGGAAGTATAATATTTAATTCATTGACTATGTATGTTACATATAATCCCACAGTAAACTAGGGAACCATATTCTGTTGATTTAATAGTTTATTTGTATTTAAGACATAAATGCTACATATATCTTTCATTAAGTACCTTAAAGTTTTTAAAATAACATATTCCAAGGTTCATTATAGTACTGCTATAGTAACAGAACCTAAATGTTCTTCATCTCAAAGGTAAACCATTCTCCCCTTTTTTGTGATAAAACATTCTGGTGAATTGGGTCTTAGCACTGTTATCACCAAACTCTTCCTATACTTATCTAAAGAAAAATACTGAAAATAAGAAAATTTGCAGGCAGTAATTAAAGTGGTCCTTGTAATGACTTCAGAAGTTAAAGGCTGGAAGTGTTATTTTTTCATTAATAATTAATTAATAATTATCAGAGATATTGAACTGCTGCTATATTGATGCTTTTTATCATTCCCCATGAGCAGTAGCTTTCTTCTTTATTTTGAACTTTTCTGACATTACTCTAGGAATTCTTAAATTTTTTTAGACTTTAGACTTTCTTCTGAGGTTGATATAATAGTGCTTTCCTTTATTTTTTATTAAATAATAAAGCCAATGGATGTCATGAAAAATTATAGTCTTAATGCTAGTTGTTTGTAGAAAATTTAAAACTTTGAACTTTAAAATGTTTGATAGAATAAAATCTGTTAGACATAACTGTAGAAATTGAAGTTTGTTTGTTATCTGACAAAATTATTTTTCACAGAATAGTTTGAGTTGGAAGGGACCTTAATGATCATCTGGTTCCAACCCACCCCCACCACCGCCCACGCCATAGCAGGGGCACCTTCCATTAGACCAGATTATTAATTTTTCATGAAGAAAAGTGTCAAGGAGACTGCGGATATGTTCACTCATCAGGAACATCTCATCTGGAAGAACACTCTTCCACTACTGTGAATCGCTGGATGTTCATTTATTTCATTTCTGACTTAAGATTATATTTTTCATAAGATTCTTCTAGTGCATTTCCTTCCTCTACTATCGTTACTCATGTAGTGACAAGATCTAAATTTAATTTTAATATAAAGAGGTCTGAAGGACAGAGGAACAGCTTCAGCCTAAGTGATACAAACAGAAAAGTTTAATAACTGCTCATAGTTATAAATTACCCATTGTATTTGTTATTTGAAAAGATGGAATCAGAAATAAAAGGTGGTTTTGTGATTCTAAACTGGTTGTTATCCCAGCAGAAACCATCTGGCAAGTTCAGACTGCAAGAAGCAATAGAAAGCCAGATGCATAAAACTGACTTAATTTGACCTTGAAGACATAAATACGCATCACATCAATGCACATTTATATAATATGTTGATTGACGGTAAAGAGGATTTTTGATTGGTATTGTGATATCCTGTTGAGTCAAGGAATGATTATGTGACTCCCTAAAAGAAATTTGAATACTTTAATGTAGTGTAAAAAAAACCAATATAGGTAGTTGAAAACTTGGGTTGGAAATAATTATGTTATTTCATTGGGATGGTACATTCGTGCTGTATCCCTACTTCAAAGATTTAGCTTTACAGTTGTAAGAGTTAAATATCAGTGGAATAACACTAAAATAATAAAGTCTATTTAGTCTCAGATAATTATAAAAACTGAATAATTAAAATTCCTTCTTTAATTAAAAAATAGATTAAAAATATTTCATTGAGAATTTTTGCTTCCTTTTCCTTTCAAAATTTTATGAAATAAATAGTCAGTCCAAAAAATCCATCAAAATAAATAAAATAGTTTACATTGATTTTGATTAACTTTGGATGGGGCTCAGTGTTACTTCATTTAGGAAATTGGGAGGGTAGCAAAATAAGCAATCTGAAGTTGAGAAAGATGCAATGGAGATACTTATCAATTCACTCTTTAGGTGAAGTATCAATTTTAAATTAGAAAATATGAAATGATATTAATCCACTGCTACTAGATTTTTAAGTAAGCCCAGGAGACCTGAAAAAAAATTTTGATGAAGGAAAAACATTATCCAGTGAATGTTATTTAGTAACTATTTTGCATACATATATCACTATGAAAATTAAACTTGTATATTAATAAAACTTGATATTAAGTACACAGATATTAATATCCAATCATACAGAAACCAAAATACTTACCAGATTAACTGTCACCTTTGTTTTTATCTCTGGAGTCAGAGGACTTACAGAAAAATTACACTGGAGAGTTAAAAATGAATCTCAGGATAAACTGCAACTTGGTTCTAAGAAGCTTTGAATATCTTGAGATGCGTTGGTCAGATTAGTGAGGTAATTCATCTGGGATGACAGAAAGCACTTGGTACTGATTAAAAATTATGAGGTTCTCAAAACAGAAAAAGTTGGGGGTTTTTTTTGATAATAAGAAAATGCAGAGTATGGAAAAACTCCGTGAGGTCAGTGGTTTCATAAGATTTCTCCTCTTCATGATTGAACAAAACCAAAATATTTAGTCCTTTGAAGTTTGTGCAACTCAAGTTTGAGCTATTTACTATTTCTAATACTGTGAACTCAATGTAAGAATAAAATTCCTTGAGGATGAACCGTTCCATCTAGGCCAGTTGATATTAACCCTGACTGGTTATTCTTACACATCCTGTTTTTCCACTGTGACCATGCACATATCTACAATAGGAGGGGAATTATATAAAAGAGAGTGTGATTGGATACGGTTGGTTTTTTTTTCACAATAAAATATTAACCTTTAGGCAAGTGCAGCGCATTATGTGGTACATACATGTAACAGTAAACTTGTTCACTGCTTTTGCAGCTGTTTTAAAGATTGAACATAGGTACAAATACTCAGTGGACTAACTTTCTAACCTTTTTGACTATTTAATAATTACCATTGCCAATCACAATACTTTCAAAGCATTTCTAGTCTTTAAAACATTTTCTTTAAACTTTAAAAACACACTCTACAAACATTATGTTTGCCATATTTACTTACTAAACTATCAATTCCAAATAATTGATAACAGATAATAGAACTCTGAGGAAGCTCTAGACAAAATATTTTGTCCTGAAAATGTGGGTTCTTTTTTTCAAAAGTAAACATTTCCACAGGAACAAAAGTGAAATTCAAAGGGATAATATGAACTTCTCATGAAAACAAGAACAAAAGTGTGGGTAAGGTAAGGCAAGGGAAATTGCTTAGAAAAAAACATTGCCCATGGTTCTGGAGAACTAAATGAAACTTCTGATTTGATTTTCAAGTATGCTGTACAATTTGACTTCTGGAAAGAAAAAAAATATATTACCTTTATAAATGATACTGTTTTTCTCAGTGTAGAATAGGAATATTTTAAGTGTCTCTAATTTTTTTCCCAGTGGCAAAAGCTTGTGCATTACATAAGAGTTTTATATATATTGTAAACCATTCGGAGCAATATCTGCCCAAGGCTGTCTGTAATTTATGCCTTCTATCATTTAGTGTTCAAAAAAAAAGGAATGAAACAAGCAAAAAATGCCTTCAGATGCCAGCATAGTAAAGAATTAAATCTGCACTGAATTTAGTTTGTGAATATGTATCTTATGTGATTTTTGGTGGTTTTTTTTTTTTTTTTTTTTTTGTGATTCACTCATAAGAAATTCTCACAGGCATACTTGCATGAGGAAAACATTCTTGTTAGACTTGTAAAACTCAAACCCAGCTTAATTTCCCTTGAAACTAGAAAGCTGTGAAAAATTAAATCCTGAACATGCATAACCTCTGCTTTTCTTCTAAATGGAAAGACATTACCATAGCTTCTTAGTACTGCAACCACACTTCATGCATGGATTTTCATGTTGACCACTAATGGACGTGAATGCTGAAATAATACATCGCTGTGTTAACAAATGTTTATCTCTGGGCAGCCAATTCAAGGGCATATGGTAAAAATTGTCATTTTTAATAGAAATTATGATATAGTTTGGTACACTGTCTTCAGTACATGTCAAGTACACCAAGCTCAAACTGTGTGTCTGTAGACCAAGAGGAAATAATGAACTATTGTATAGCTTAACTTTTAATTATTTTTTTTTTCATAAACCTGTATGATAAGCACTGTTGGAAATACAGTAGTTGAACTGTTTTACAGTTACAGATTTTGGTGTTTCACTTCTTTTTTAGATACATGCATTGTCTATGTCTAAGCAGCAGGAACTTTTGGGGTTCAATTTATCTGACCAATTCTAGACATCTTATGATAAAATGGCTTAGCTTAGCTCTGTCTTGACTAAAACAATTTGAACTAACAAAGGAGAGTAATACACGTGTAGATCTAGTGACTGGTGACTATGCTCAGATTGATCCCATTCTTGACCTTTTCACAGATTTTAGGCTTCTGTGTGTCCATATGTATCGTTCTTTTTAAAGTAAATATGAATGTAGATAAGGGGACAGTTACTTTTCCTGGTAGAAACAGATTTATCTGTCAGTCATGACACCATCCCCCCGCCTGTAAAAATCCGATAGCAATGTGTACTTCCTAATAGAGAAGAGTTTATCTATTTCTCATTCAATCTATCAGGGCCATTTTGGTTCCACCATATTATTGAGAGAACATTTGCACCTGACATCAGTCAATCAGGATTATATGAACTTGTCTATTCTATACAAGAGCACCGGGTGTTTGTTACTGGTTATCACATGAATAACAGCTGAAAATTACTTAATATCCAGAGTGAAAACAGTAATTACCTTCTGATCAAATTCCTCAAGGACCTCCAGCACAGAGAATTTTTTGACCTCACTATTTTCTTGAAGACATTAAAAAATTATTATTTTGAGTTTGAAGATATACTTGCTTATGCAATTTCTAATTCAAAAGCATAAATATCTGAATACAGTACTTTAAGTAACGGATCTGCTACAGTAAGCCTATCATTCACGTAGAAAATGAATGCTTTAAGCATTATTTTATACAAGTCAGTGTTTTTCATTTTTTTTAGAAGTGACCAATCTAAACGTCAAATTAATCACGGAACATCCATTTTGATTTTATTTTGCTTTGCTCAGTGAAATAGCAAATTCAGCTTTTAGTAACTATTACTATTCAAGAAATTTGCAATTCCATTAAAATGATCTCAAGACAATGTGCAGGTACCATGCTTTTCCTCTTCATCCTCTAATGGCAACATAGTTCTACTTTTCTGCTTAAACACACCTATGTCAATTTACCCTAGACCTTTTGCTATTTGGATTTGTTTGGTGTTGGATTTTTCTGACAAAATAAATGAACAGCATTGTGTTTTTTTCTCAGCTCACAGTAAGGTTGCTGCGACTAGGTGGTGCACCAGGAGATAACCCTTGGGCTGGAATTAGGTTTAGCTTGTCATTCAGTGCATCCTCCAAATAAGTATTGTTTAATGCAAACAATGAGAAAGAAACAATTTTGGTGTCTTGGGCTTGGGTGTTACTAATTCAGGACCTCAAGCTGAGTCTGACTGATATCAAGCTTGAAGTTTTTCAGGCTTAGAAGAACAAAATCTTGTTCTGAAAAATAATTTTTAAAAATGATAATTTTACTGTAATTACCTTTATTCTTCAATCTGAGTACAGTTCTAATGGTCTTTAGTATTAATCTGAAATTGAGTTAGTTTAGGGGAAAATCATTTGTGGTCAGTGGTTTATGTGAGTCAAAGCAAAGTCAATGGGTCTACTGACAGTAATGGAGCTGGCAGTGGTGAAAACCGAAAACTGAATAAGAAGTGACTTAAGTTAATACTAGTTAATGACAATAGAATCTTTAAAAGTAGCTGGAGAAAGGAACTTTTTGTTGGTCCTTACTTGTTTATACTAAATTACATAATAAAAAGTTAACATATGCAACAATTTCAAGCAAGGGGTAATGTGTAAAATTATCACTTTTTCTGGAAAAATATCCTTGTCCCTTTTCTACCTATTTCTAGATCTTCAGATTTCTATTTCTTTGCAAATAAAAGGCAATGTCTTGTTTAAAGCTGAGGTTTTTATTACTCCAACTTAATGTGACTGCTCTTAATAGGCCATCAAAGTTTATCTTTCATATTCAAATGAAAGAATTAATGGTAGCACATGTGAAATGGTGAAATACGTGCATCAGTCAATTTACTATTCAGTTACAAGTTCCTGTTATTAGGAGTATTCATCCGCAGTTTACATATGAATCTTAAGTTTCTATTCCTCGCACTACTGTTATTACTGAATAGCTTTAAAGTCTGCTTAAACTAACTAAAATATAAATTAAAAAGTCCAGACAGCAGGCAACAGCAGCAGAAGTGAAAGAGGTATGGTTCCCCACATAGTTCAGCCAACATGTTTGCAGTAACATCATGGAATGTCAGTGTTGTAAGATGAAAGTGCTTTCATAGAATTGCGTGTAATTCCATAGACAAGCCAAATTTATAAGGGAAATAAAATTATTTAGGAAGTTCATATTAAGAAGAAATATGTTTTCTGAAAAGGAATCTTGGCAACATACTAACTCTACACCACTCTTTTGCCATGGAAAGTCTAAAAAGATTATGAAAGAAAATGACTGGCATAAGAAATTCCTACATTGGTTGCCTAAATATTATAAATTCGGTTTGGTCTTAATTCACAGTATCACAGTATCACAGTATGTTAGAGATTGGAAGGGACCTCAAGAGATCATCTAGTCCAATCCCCCTGCCAGAGCAGGAACACCTAGATAAGGTTACACAGGAATGTGTCCAGGCGGGTTTTGAATGTCTCCAAAGAAGGAGACTCCACAACCTCCCTGGGCAGCCTGTTCCAGTGTTCTGTCACCCTCACTGAGAAGAAGTTTCTTCTCAAGTTTAAGTGGAACCTCTTGTGTTCCAGTTTATACCCATTACCCCTTGTCTTATCATAGTTTGCCATTGAGAAGAGCCTGGCTCCATCCTCATGACACTCCCCCTTTATATATTTATATACACTAATAAGGTCCCCCCGCAGTCTCCTCTTCTCCAAACTATAGAGACCCAGCTCCCTCAGCCTTTCCTCATAAGGGAGATGCTCCACTCCCTTAATCATCTTTGTCGCCCTGCGCTGGACTCTCTCCAGCAGGTCCCTGTCCTTCTTAAACTGAGGGGCCCAGAACTGGACACAATATTCCAGATGCGGTCTCACCAGGGCCGAGTAGAGGGGAAGGAGGACCTCTCTCGACCTACTGACCACCCCCCTTCTAATACACCCCAGGATGCCATTGGCCTTCCTGGCCACAAGGGCACAGTGTTGGCTCATGGTCATCCTGCTGTCCACTAGGACCCCCAGGTCCCTCTCCCCTACACTACTCTCTAACAGGTCGTTCCCCAACCTATACTGGAACCTGGGGTTGTTCCTGCCCAGATGCAGGACTCTACACTTTCCCTTGTTATATTTCATCAAGTTTCTCCCTGCCCAACTCTCCAGCCTGTCCAGGTCCCGCTGGATGGCAGCACAGCCTTCTGGCGTGTCAGCCACTCCTCCCAGCTTAGTGTCATCAGCAAACTTGCTGACAGTACACTCAATTCCCTCATCTAAATCATTGATGAATATATTAAATAATACTGGTCCCAATACTGACCCTTGAGGCACTCCACTAGATACAGGCCTCCAACTGGACTCCACCCCATAGACTACAACTCTCTGGCTTCTGTCCTTCAGCCAGTTCGCAGTCCACCTCACCACCTGATCATCCAGGCCACACTTCCTCAATTTAGCTATGAGGATGCTGTGGGAGACTGTGTCAAATGCTTTGCTGAAGTCAAGGTAGACCACATCCACCGCTCTGCCATCATCCATCCACAATGTTATTTCCTCATAAAAGGCTAGGATGTTGGTCAAGCATGACTTCCCCTTGGTAAAGCCATGTTGACTGCCCTTCATAACCCTCTTATCCTTGACATGCCTTAAGATGGCATCAAGGATAAGGTGTTCCATCACTTTCCCAGGGATGGAGGTGAGGCTGACCGGTCTATAGTTACCCGGGTCCTCCTTCTTGCCTTTTTTGAAGACTGGAGTGACATTTGCTTTCCTCCAGTCCTCAGGCACCTCTCCCGTTTCCCAAGACTTGGTAAAGATGATGGAGAGTGGTCCAGCAATGACTTCCGCCAGTTCCCTCAACACCCGCGGGTGCATCCCATCTGGACCCATGGATTTATGGATGTCCAGATTGCTCAACTGGTCCCTAACCCATTCCTCATGGACTAAGGCAAACCGCTCCAGTGACCTGACTTCATCTGAGGTCTCAGGAGTACAGGGTTCTTCAGGACTGCCTCCAACAGAGTAGACTGACACAAAGAAGGCATTCAATAACTCTGCCATCTCTGTATCTTCTGTCACCAGGGCACCCATCCCATTCACCAGTGGGCCAACCTTGCCTCTGGTATTAGTTTTATCAGCTATGTATTTGAAAAAGCTCTTTCTGTTGTCCTTGACCCCTCTGGCCAGATTTAATTCTAAGGAGGCCTTAGCCATCCTAGCTGCCTTCCTACATCTTCTAGCAGCAGCCTTATATTCCTCCCGAGTGGCCAGCCCCTCCTTCCATGACCTATAAACTCTGCTCTTCCACTTGAGCATACCCAGCAGTTCCTTATTCAGCCACGCAGGTCTCCTGGCCCTCTTCCTTGACTTCCTACGTGTCGGGATGCTCAGCTCTTGAGCTTGGAATAAGCAATTCTTGAATGCCAACCAACTATCTTGGGCCCCTTTACCTTCAAGCAGCCTTGCCCATGGGACTTCCCCTAGCAATTGCTTGAAAAGGCCAAAGTTTGCCCTGCTGAAGTCCAGGGTTGCAATTCTACTTGCTATTGTACTGGTCCTACCACACAAGATCCTGAATTCCACCATCTCGTGGTCGCTGCAACCAAGGCAGCCCTCAACCCTTACTGCTTCAACCAGCCCCTCCTTGTTAGTGAGGATGAGATCCAGCAGCGCTCCTCTCCTGGTTGGCTGATCCACCATTTGCATGAGGAAGTTATCATCCATACACTGGAGGAACCTCCTGGACTGTGGCTGGGTTGCTGAGTAGTCCTTCCAGCAAACATCAGGGAAGTTAAAATCCCCCACGACGACCACGTCCTGTGACTGTGAGGCCGCTCTCAGCTGCTTGTAGAAGGCCTCATCAACTTCCTCACCCTGATCTGGTGGCCTGTAACAGACACCCACAACAGTATCGCCCCTGCCAGCCTGCCCCTTAATTCTCACCCACAGACTCTCAACTCGCTCATCCCCTGTCCCTGGACAGAGCTCAGTACATTGTAGCTGCTCTCGCACATAAAGAGCAACCCCACCACCCCGCCTGGCTGGCCTGTCTTTCCTGAAAAGGACATAGCCCTCCATGAGTATATTCCAGTCATGTGAGCTGTCCCACCACGTCTCTGTAATTGCCACCAGATCATAATCTCCTGACTTAACACAGGTCTCCAACTCCTCCTGCTTATTTCCCATGCTGCACGCATTGGTGTATAGGCATTTCAAGGAGGGAGCTGAGCTCACCAATTTCACCCTAGCATTATAGGAGGCCTCCCGGTCTTCATCAATCCTAGAATTCTAATATATTGCCTTACTTTAATTTCAAAATTCTATTTAAGGGTTTGTATTAAATATCAATTTTATTTCAATTTTATTTATAATAATGTAAGTCAAACTATATGATGACACCCAAATAATATGGAATTGCAAGAACTGTAAATGAGAGCAGAACTTGATCACTTGAATTTGAGGGTAGAGGTTCTTTAGACAGCTTTAGCTGTTAGATAAATAGGAAATGATTCTAAACTCTTCTATTTTCCTTTGTTATGAAAGTATATAAAATCTGCATTAATTTGCTGATATGATGAATGGCCAGACATCCTGGACTGTCGCAATGAATCAGGCTCCAGTTTTCAACTTACATGTCATAAGTATGAGCTCATGATGACATAGAATCATAGAATCATAGAATAGTTAGGGTTGGAAAGGACCTTGAGATCATCTAGTTCCAACCCCCCTGCCATGGGCAGGGACACCCCACACTAAACCATGTCACCCAAGGCCTCATCCAACCTGGCCTTGAACACCACCAAGGACGGAGCATTCACAACCTCCCTGGGCAACCCATTCCAGTGCCTCACCACCCTCTCACTAAAGAAGTTCTTCCTTATATCCAATCTAAACTTCCCCTGCTTAAGTTTTAACCCATTACCCCTTGACCTATCACTACAGTCCCTGATGAAGAGTCCCTCCCCAGCATCCCTATAGCCCCCCTTCAGATACTGGAAGGCTGCTATGAGGTCTCCACACAGCCTTCTCTTCTCCAGGCTGAACAGCCCCAACTTTCTCAGCCTGTCTCCATACGGGAGGTGCTCCAGTCCCCTGATCATCCTCGTGGCCCTCCTCTGGACTTGTTCCAACAGTTCCATGTCCTTTTTATGTTGAGGATACCAGAACTGCACACAATACTCCAAGTGAGGTCTCACGAGAGCAGAGTAGAGGGGCAGGATCACCTCCTTGGACCTGCTGGTCACGCTCCTCTTGATGCAGCCCAGGATACGGTTGGCTTTCTGGGCTGCGAGCGCACACTGAAGCCGACTCATGTTCATTTTTTCATCGACCAATACCCCCAAGTCCTTCTCTGCAGGGCATAGTTACCTAAGGAATTTTATAAGTAATACAAATGCTGATTTATTGAGCAAACAACACTCTATGAGTGGAAGTTATTTTAAAATAAAGCTGAAGTAGCTCGGTGAATCTTATACATAATATTAAGATAATAATAGAGGATGTGACAAATGTGGCTGTTATTACAATGTTCATTGAACTAAGAAAAACCTGGGAAAAACCTATTAGTCACCTTCCATACACCTTTGATAGCTGCATCATTCAGATGATATTAAATATTTTTTATTCTTGCCATAGAAAGGTTCTGCTTTATTGTTGCTGTGTGCACTCACTCTCTCAGATGAGAATGTGGAGAACACAAAACTGAATCAAAAGTAGATAACATCAAAAATCAAAAGAAATACATATGAGCAGAAGGGGAAAATAAAAACCCATAAACAGAAAAGATTTTATTGGGTGGAAAGGGGAAGACGTCAAGAATAAGGGGAAAAATGGTTGACTTACAGTAAGTAACTTTGAAATAGGATTTAATAAAATGGAACATAGTGATTAATATTTTCCTAAATGATTTGTATCTTTTTCTAGTGCACAAATGCTAGACAGTCTTTTGGGAAATACCTTAGTTACAAGCCAGTTTGGCAGACTCTGCTTTATGAAAGCAGACATTTTTTTTTTTTTTTTTTTCAACTGTAGTTGCCTGAAATTAGGTTTGGTGTAGTAAATATCCCTTAAGTGCCAGGAGTCCAAAATATTGTTGAAGTCACTATGAGCCATATGCATTCTGTATATTTTTGCTAGCTTGTGGATTTAAGACACTGACTTTAAAGACAAACCTGAATTCTTTGACTGAAATATTTTCTCTGCTTAACTGTAATACAAAACTGGGGAAGATGGGATATTCTGAGGTTAGTAGAAATGTATCATTCTGAGAGAGTTGTATGCATTGTCAACAACAAATTTCCAATTGCTGTACTTGCTAGTACTCTGTTGAGAGAATTATCAGCATGTGGTGCCTCCAAAGATTAGCAGTCAGGTTGCCTAATCAGTTTGACTAGAAGAGAATCATTAAAGTATAAAAGGTAGTCTGGTCTGTAGATGCAGTCCAAAGGAGAAGGAGAATTTATAACCACAAGGTAGATTTATTTAATTTAGGGAAATATTCTGATGCTGATCCACCCACAGAAAAGGTAGCAAAGAGGTGAGGTTTACAGGGCAAACACAGTAACACTGACACACTCGATAAATTCTTTTAAGCTATTTATTTTGTTCTTAAAGTTGTCTAATAAAATAAATTTCACAATTTTCCCTTTTCTTCAGCAAATATGCTTATTCTGTAATTCTGGAAGGGCAAGGAAGAGCAACAGATGAATTTACTGATGATCAGCTTGATAAGTAACAAAGAAAGCATTCATAAGAATTAGAAATAAATGTTAGAAAACAGATTTCCACAAAAAAAAAAAAAAAAAAAAAAAAAAGAACTAACCCTTCTTTGCCATAGGTTTTGCTAATTCTGAACATATACATTTCATATTTCATATTTAACTCAGGAACAGAAAAGAAAAGCAGGTGACAGTATGCTAGTAGACTCTGCAAAGACAAAATAAACAGGCTGTTGATTTTTTCCACCTGCATTTTCACCCTGAATTAGACAGGGTGAAACCCGTACTATTTGTCCTGTGGTATGAGCAAATAATAGGGGATTTACCATGTCCCTTCAACAAGAGACCACGAGGCTTCTGGCTTTCAACATGCCTGCCTGCACTTTTTCCCTGGGCTATCACAGAGGACTTCACCTTGTAGGTTGTGAGGCTACATTTCTTGTTATTCTATTATAAACTTCTAAAGTTAATCAAATAAGTCACAACAGAGATGTATACGTTTCTCCCCGCTGACTGCAAGCAGGCCAGTTGCAGCATGGATTAAAGTCTGGAAATAACAGAGCATGTCATTCTTTAACCTTATTGCTTATACTTAGTATGAGCAAATATTCCTTAAAGTTTTCTGCTGAGAATCACAACCTAAGACAGAAATGTAAGAGTATGTCCTCTAAGTCATGAAGGATGCTCTTAGGACATTGTTCCAAGCTGGAAGCTTCAGACGATCCTTTAGGCTACAACTTTCTTCATGCTTATTATTCTTTTGCTGGTGCTAAAATGTTATTTTTGTACTGCTTCTGGCAGATATTACAGAGGCTCCTGGCATATATCTACAAAGTGGGAAACCTTTAATCTATATTTAACACATATTCATGACAGATCCAGATCAATTCTGTCCTGAAGAATTCTCTAATTTCCATCCATGGTTTAGAAAATATTCTGTTTAGCCTTTTCTTCACCATTAGCTCTGAATACTGATGTGTGGAGAGAAAACAACAAGGGACTCTATTGCCAAGGTCATGGAATTTATAGTACTCTGCTTTCTGCTACAGATATCAGCCCCTTTTCCACCTAGGCCAGCTTTAACAAGACTAGAATTGGCAAAATCTAAGGCCAGAGTGGATAATTGTAACCTTTTTAAGAGTATGGTCCTAACAAAATCCCTTAAAACCCACTGTCGGTAACCAAGCTGTTATTTTATTGACAAAAGACCTTTAATTTTATAACATTCACATTAGTAAGTGAAGCCATGTAGTAGACTGTTTTGACTATAAAGATTCTATTGAATTTAACAATGAAACTGCTTTTGTTGCTGTCATTATTTGACTATTTTGATTTTGGGCCTCTCCCAGAATTGCAGCATGACATGAGGTAACTCAGGACTCAGATTATGTATCTAAAGTGTCCCAGGAAGAATTCACCTAACTACTAACATGGGACCACAGCTGCAGAAGATGGTCACTATGGATATCTACTTTCCCACCCCAAAAAGTCAGTCTTGTTCACTTCTTTTGGCTGGACTATGCAGTAGAAGCATTTGTATCATGTGACTACCTTACAGCTTTCCTTGCAGCTTTTGCCTTTAGTTTGGGATCTTTTGGATTTTCTTTTTCTTTTTTATTTTCTACTTTATTTTTCTGTAGCCCAAACTAAAATCAGGAAAAAATTGTCCCAAAACTTGAGCAGTAATGTATTAATTCCAAAGTTTTAAGTTAACTTTAAGTTTCTGTAAGCTTTAACTCTTTTTATGTTCTAGCTATTCACCAAATCATACCCAGATTCAGGTATAAGAGAGAGAAAATGAGAGAATTTGAAAGTAAGTAATTGAACCAATTCTTTATGTGACTAAGAATTAACTCCAATAAGAAATGCTTAAGTAGCCTTTCAGTAACCTTAATTGTGAGAGGCGTAACCAGAGTGTGTACTTGGGTCCAAGAACTAGTATTTGGATTTGAATTAGTTGAATGAATGAGACATTTTTCTTCTCAAATTTTCATATTCTTCTTGTTTACAACCTGTGGTTATTCTACGTTACATAGCTAGCTATGTAAATAATTAATATCAACCTTCCTTCAGTCCCCAGGAAAGTTATGTGTAAGGTCTTGCACCTGAAATACATAATTCTGAAGCTCAACACAGACTGGAGAGCAGCAGTCTGGAAAGGGACCTGGGGGTCCTGGTGGGCAACATAATCAGTGTGAGTGAACAGTGTGCTGCTGCGGCAAAGCAAGTCAACAGTTGCATCAACAAGGGCATAACCAGCAGAGACAAAGACGTCATTATCCTGCTCAGCATTTGTCACGCAATACCTGGAATACTGTGCTCAGTTTTTGTCCTCGCTATACAAAAAAATGCAGACAGACTGGAGAGGGTCCAGATAAGGGCCACAGAGATGATCAAAGGACTGGGAAGCCTGTCTTATGAGGAAAGGTTTAGAGAACTGGTAGTGTCCAGCCTTGAGAAAAGAAGGCTCAGGGGAGACCTTATCACCATGTCCCAGTATTTAAAGGGTGGCTACAAAGAAGGTGAAGAATCCCTTTCTACAAGGGGTCACATGCAAAAGATGACAGGTTATGGGCACAAGTTACTCCTGGGGAGATTCCAACTGGACACAGAAGGAAAATTTTTCACAATGAGAGCAATCATCAGTTGGACTAATCTCCCCAGGGAAATGGTGGATTCTGCAGCATTGGACGCTTTTGAGATTCAATTGGGCGAGTGATGCAACGTCTCTTCTAGAGTGTGCTTTTGCCAAGAAAGATTGGACTAGATGATTGTTCAGGTCCCTTCCAACCTGGTATTCTATGACTCTGTTAATATACCATGTTAATATACCATGTTTGTCCCACACAACATCCTTGTCACTAAATTGGAGAGACATCAATTCGATGGGCGGACCACTCGGTGGATAAAGAACTGGCTCGATGGCTGCATGCAAAGAGTTGTGGCCAATGGCTCAATATCCAGCTGGAGACCAGTAACGAGTGGTGTCCCTCAGGGATCGGTGTTGGGACCGGTCTTGTTCAACATCTTTGTCGTTGACATGGACAGTGGGATTGAGTGTGCCCTCAGCGAGTGTGCCGATGACACCAAGCTGTGTGGTTCAGTTGATGCACTGGAGGGAAGTGTCCTGGGTTCAGCAGTAGCAGTCATTTTTTTCTCCTTCTTAGTAGCTGGTGTAGCACTGTGTTTTTGACTTTTGGCCTGGGAACAGCGCTGACAGCACCAATTTTTTAGTTACTGCGCAAATGTTTAGTCTGACCAAGGACTTTCTGAGCCTCATGCTCTGCCAGGAAGGAGAGGAAGCTGGGAGGAAGCAGAGACAGAACACCTGACCCAAACTAGCCAAAGAGGTATTCGATAACACAGCACGTCATGCCCAGGATGTAAACTGTGAGTTACCCAGAAGTGCTGGATCACTGCTCGGTCAGGCTGCCTATAGATGAATGGTATTGTATTGTATTCCCTTGTTATTTCTCTTATCATTATTATTATTGGTGGTAGCAGTAGTGGTTTTGTGTTATACCTTAGTTACTGGGATGTTCTTATCTCAACCCGTGAGAGTTAGATTCTTTCGATTCTCTTCCCTGTCCCTCTGGGAGCAGGGGCTGGGGGGGGCGGGGGAAGAAGGGGAGAGTGAACAATCAGCTGCTTGGCTGACTTTCAGCCTGGGCTTAAACCATGACAGGAAGGGATGCCATCTAGAGGGACCTCGACACGCTTGTGAGGTGGACGGATGCCAACCTTATGAAGTTTAACCATGCCAAGTGCAAGGTCCTACACCTGGGTGGGAGCAATCCCAGGCACAGCTCCAGGTTGGGCAGAGAAGAGATTCAGAGCAGCCCTGCAGAGAAGAACTTAGGGGTGTTGGTTGATGAGAAAATGAACATGAGCCGGCTTCAGTGTGCACTCGCAGCCCAGAAAGCCAACTGTATCCTGGGCTGCATCAAAAGAAGCGTGACCAGCAGGTCGAAGGAGGTGATCCTGCCCCTCTACTCTGCTCTCGTGAGACCTCACTTGGAGTATTGTGTGCAGTTCTGGTGTCCTCAACATAAAAAGGACATGGAACCGTTGGAAGAAGTCCAGAGGAGGGCCACGAGGATGATCAGGGGACTGGAGCACCTCCCGCATGAAGATGGGCTGAGAAAGTTGGGGCTGTTCAGCCTGGAGAAGAGAAGACTGCGTGGAGACCTCATAGCAGCCTTCCAGTATCTAAAGGGGGCCTATAAGGATGCTGGGAAGGGACTCTTCATTAGGAACTGTAGTGATAGGACAAGAGGGAATGTGTTAAAACTTAAGCAGGGGAAGTTTAGATTGGATATAAGGAAGAACTTCTTTATTGTGAGGGTGGTAAGGTACTGGAATGGGTTGCTCAGGGAAGCTGTGAATGCTCCATTCCTGGCAGTGTTCAAGACCAGGTTGGATGAGGCCTTGGGTGGCATGGTTTAGTGTGAGATGTCCTTGCCCATGGCAGGGGGGTTGGAACTAGATGATCTCAAGGTCCTTTCCAATCCTAACTATTCTATGATTCTATGGTTAAATTTTATTGTGCTTTCCAAAATAATGAAATAATTTTATCAAAGCTATTTTTTATTCCTTCATATTTTGATACATACTTTTTTATTGATCAGTATTTAATATTGCTATGAAACTCAATAATATTTTAGAAGATTTTCTTTCAAGACATAGGCTTATGTATTTCCAGTTATTTAATGTAAGTTTAACTGTTATTAAACAGAAGCAAAAGTGGTAGATCAGGTCAAGCACACAACTTTAATCTGAAATGCTAAACCAAATAATTTAATTATAGGTACATATATATACATAAAAAGGTATACATGCCCATACATATAAGATGCAGTTTTATCGGTGCTTTATATATAGAAAGTATGTGGCATAAAAGACATGAAGTTCTTTAGTTACTGCCTGTTAATGGTTAAGAATTAGAAAGCTAGGGTTTTTTTTCATTGTTATGTACCAGAACCTATGCAATATGCTTACAATTGATTTGTGATGAGAAGATATCAAATGAGATCCACATTCTATTTTTAATCTCTTTTGTTGTATGCTGTTCTCTCATGGTCTGTTAATTTTTCTTGAGTAAGCATATTTTTATCTTTGTGCCCCATGATTGTGTTTCAGAACAGCCTAACATGCACCATAAATTTATCAGTGAACTTCTAAAAATGGAGATAAAAACAACTATTCGTTTCCCTGTAAAATCAGCTTTTAGTGGAAGCTTGAGCCTTTGTCCTGGAAGAGGTAGAAGGAGAGAAGCAGCAAATTAAGAGCAGGCTGGAAATTTTATTATTTTGAAGAAAATTTCTTAAAAACAAGACCATTGAGACCATAACCAGAATGAAAAATTAATAAGACATCCTAAATAAAATATATTTAAATGGCTTATATTCAAGACAATATATTATCACATTTGAAAAACAATTTATATTTAAAACCATATGGAAACTTCTTTTATAATTCCTTAGACATTGGCACGGTGCATAATTCTTTCCTACAGTGAAAAATATAGAAAGGTGATATGCTGTCATCAGTAAAGCCTTTCAAGGCCATTCCTGTTTACATAGAAAGAAATCTGTTCCCATGTTTTTTCCCATGCTACCAAACAGCGTAATTTTGTCCAAATCTAGTTCTCGGAAGTGTGATAGATACAAAAAATTGATGCGAATTCTCGTGTTCTTTTTGTTTTGAGAACATCTCTGAAGAACAGCAAAATAAAATTAGAGATGTTTTAGCTAAAGACTGAATCATTCTGACTAGCTTAATATAGCCCAGTGATCTAGGTAAGAACAGTTGGATTAATTAGGACAATGGATAAATATATAAATACCAGCAATTAAGTATTACAACATATGTTGCCATTCCCATTTCACTACATTTATTCTAATTAAAAGGATTATCTTGGCATTCTCTGTGTTTTGTTATACAACAAAATCATAATGTATAATTGTCAGACCTGTGGCAACAGTATAAATTTACAAATTAAGGTTAATAATTTCAATTTAAGATCAAATGCTGACTAAAGAAGAAAGACTGGTTTTTATAAAATTTTTCTATTAAAATTATATTAAAGGAAATAACCTGATGGCTTTTCTGAAAAATGTTCAGTTATTTCACATGGCTTTAAGTTAGAACATGATGCTTTCACTGGCACATAGCTTTTGATACTTTCAACCTTACAGGTGTCACCTAAGACTCTTATTTAGAATTAATTTCATTATCTTCTATAGGACAAAGTTGAATATATCATATTTAAAAATGTCTAAACCAATAATTTTTCTCAAGTTCAGACTTATTGCGTACTCAGAATTTACACTTACCAAACCAGGATATATATTCCAGGGTTTAGATTTTCGGCTTAGCTGAATGTTGTGATATGAATATTATTCATTTTTAGTAGAGTCCAGAATTGAAGCAGTAAGTTAATCTGCTTCTGCTGTATCAGGACATTTTACAGCAGTTATTTCTTGTACAAACCACTTCCATTTATAGAGAACTGATTGGGGATTACTGATGTTCAAAAATAGGGCTTCAATCTTTTGAGACTTTTTAAACTCCTTTTACTCCTCTCAACATATGCACAAAATGATAAAAATAGCTTGCTAGAAAGACAAACATACAGACATATGGATTTCTGAAGAACTCAACCTGGCTAAGTTTGGTGGTGTTTTAACATCTCAGTCTTTAGCTTAATTTATTTTACATAGCCAAAGAGAAGACCATAAAATGGCACACAGTTTTTTAGGCTGTGCTACATTGATATTTAAACTAAAATTAATGATAATAACTTTGAAGTTGATAGCATCCTGATACATTATTTGAGAGCTACTAGAATATATTCTGGGGCACAGGCTTCAATGGCAGCATGCTTTCTTGCAAAAGTAAAATAGAATTTTACTGAGGGTTAATAATACTGGCATAAAGGGAGTTGCTAGTGTTACGAAGTTATACAGTAAGCATAACTAATATGCATAGGGAAATTTTATTTCACTATACTTATAATGATATTTTCCCTGCTGCAATGTGTTTCAAGTATAACTCTTACTTAGAAAGCCATATATTTTATATCTGATAGAAAAATATAGAAAAATATATAAATTTTTTTTGAAGGTCACTTAAGTGTCACAGTAAAAGCCCCAGAAGTATTTCCATACTTAGCATCAGAACAGTCAAGCTCAAGTTAAAGAATTTGACTACCATGCATGTACTCACATGCCTCAATATTTAGCACAACCTAAATGTTTTTTCCATCTCTAATTCCAGGTATACTGCACAAATTTTATATTCATTTGCCATAATAGTTTAGTGTAATTATGAAATTATCCATAAATTAAAAAAAAAACAACCTCTTTGAAGACTGAAGATTAACGTAATGGCATTTCTTCACTACATCCAGCATTGTGCCGTTAAGTGGCAAAATAGTAGACCTGATTATTATAGAAACATAGACTACTTAGGGTTGAAAAGGACCTTAAGATCATCTAGTTCCAACTGTCCTCTTGACATCGCCATGGTCACTGCATTTTCAAAACTTGTCATTATATGAGCCATGCCCCAAACATACAAGTGAGAAGAAAGAGAAAACCCCAGGAAGCAAATTTTAAATTTTGTTGTATAAAGTGTACATATAAAAATTAGAATCATAGAATCATAGAATAGTTAGGGTTGGAAAGGACCTTAAGATCATCTAGTTCTAACCCCCCTGCCATGGGCAGGGACACCCCAAACTAAACCATGCCACCCAAGGCCTCATCCAACCTGGCCTTGAACACCACAAAGGATTCAGCATTCACAACCTCCCTGGGCAACCCATTCCAGTGCCTCACCACCCTCACAATAAAAAACTTCCTCCTTATATCTAACCTGAACTTCCCCTATTCAAGATTTAACACGTTACCCCTTGTCCTATCACTACAGTCCCTGATAAAGAGTCCCTCTCCAGCATCCCTATAGCCCCCCTTCAGATACTGGAAGGCTGCTATGAGGTCTCCACGCAGTCTTCTCTTCTCCAGGCTGAACAGCCCCAACTTTCTCAGCCTGTCTTCACATGGGAGGTGCTCCAGTCCCCTGATCATCCTCGTGGCCCTCCTCTGGACTTCTTCCAACAGTTCCATGTCCTTTTTATGTTGAGGACACCAGAACTGCACACAATACTCCAAGTGAGGTCTCACGAGAGCAGAGTAGAGGGGCAGGATCACCTCCTTGGACCCGCTGGTCACGCTCCTCTTGATGCAGCCCAGGATACAGTTGGCTTTCTGGGCTGCGAGTGCACACTGAAGCCGACTCATGTTCATTTTTTCATCGACCAACACCCCCATGTCCTTCTCTGCAGGGCTGCTCTGAATCTCTTCTCTGCCCAACCTGGAGCTGTGCCTGGGATTGCTCCCACCCAGGTGTAGGACCTTGCACTTGGCATGGTTAAACTTCATAAGGTTGGCATCCGCCCACCTTACAAGCGTGTCGAGGTCCCTCTAGATGGCATCCCTTCCCTCCAATGTATCAACCGAACCACACAGCTTGGTGTCATTTGCAAACTTGCTGAGGGTGCACTCAATCCCACTGTCCATGTCACCGACAAAGGTGTTGAACAAGACCGGCCTCAACACCGATCCCTGAGGGACACCACTCGTTACCGGTCTCCAGCCGAACATCGAGCCATTGACCACAACTCTTTGTGTGCAGCCATCCAGCCAGTTCTTTATCCACCGAGTGGTCCACCCATCAAATTGATGTCTCTCCAATTTAGAGACAAGGATGTCATGTGGGACAGTGTCAAAGGCTTTGCACAAGTGCAGGTAGATTACGTCAACTGGTCTGCCGCTGTCCATCAGTTTTGTAGCCCCATCATAGAAGGCCACCAAATTGGTCAGGCAGGATTTCCCCTTAATGAAGCCATGCTGGCTGTCACCAACCACCTCCTTGTTTTTCATGTGCCTTAGCATGCCTTCCAAGAGAATCTGCTCCAAGATTTTACCAGGCACAGAGGTGAGACTGACTGGTCTGTAGTTCCGCGGGTCATCCATTTTCCTTCTTGAAAATGGGGGTTATATTTCCCTTTTTCCAGTCATCGGGAACTTCCCCTGACTGCCATGATTTTTCACATATTATGGACAGTGGTTTAGCAACTACATTCGCCAGCTCCTTCAGGACCCATGGATGGATTTCGTGAGGTCCCATGGACTTGCGTACATTTAGGTTTTTAAGATGGCAATTCCTGAATTGCCTCACACTTAGTGTTGCTATTGATATCACATCTCTTTAATGTAGAAATATATTTGACTAGTATCTGGTATAGTGGTACAGGAATCAATTCTATGTGGCTGACTTACTGTCCCACTGCTATGTACAATGTCTCTGGCAAGTATTCTGCTTGCACTGCAGTGTGGGACTTTAAGGCAGAGTTTCTGGTATGTCTATTTATGCATAGTTGACAGCTGTATAGTGCCTTTAGCTGTTTGAATAACTGACAGTGAAACATTGGAAAATACATTTATTTTGGTCATAATAAAATGAACCTCCTTTTTTTTGCTGAACCAAAACACTGCAAATATTTTGATTTATATCAAATTAGCATCCAGTTATTTTCTTGAATTCCTTTTTCTGCTGTTTTTGTTTTCATGTCTGTTCTCTCTGCTTTGCTCCTCTAGAAGACAAAAGTTTTCCTATGAGCAACATACTAAAGAAGATGAGAGCTGTGTGGCTGGCCCTCTGTCCGCTTCTGCTCTGCAACATACCCTGCCCCTTCTCAAGTTTCCATAATACCTCCACTGAGCAAGAGTCAGCATGCTGTGATCAGTGGGGAGCTCTGCATATTCTGACTGGTGCTGCGTGCTCATCTGAAGGTTGCTGAGCTTGGCTCGCTTCTCCCTCACTTCTTCAGACTCAACACTATTGATCACATTACCTTATTTTTCCTTTGTCAAGATGTTCTTTTTCTTAATCTGTAGGAACTTAATTAGGCTTGATACATCAACCCAATGATAAATTTGATTGAAAACTGTCCATGGGTACAAAAAGCTATAAAGGATGGACTGAAAACACACTTTTTCAACAGTAATGTTAAACTGATTGCCTAATAATAATAATTCATTAATTATTTTGAAGCAAAATCTGGATGTTGTTTGAATTTGATTTTTCGGATGTAACATTATATTTTCAGTATTTAGTCTGTTGCACAAAGCTTTTCACCTGAATATCTTGAAAGAAGTCTTGAAGTATAATAAGCATACACAGCAGAATCATTTAAAGTAGCATTTCATGCCAGCTGAAAAGAAGTCCAAGGAAAGAGGATAACTGAATGCTTGATATAAAATATTTGATGGCTCTTTAGAAGCAGTGGCAAATCCCTAGTCTTCAGGTAAGTAGGCTTGGGGGGAATAACTGAACTCTTTCCTCGCTCCCAACGCTTAAATCTTGTGCACCTCCAGGGACTATTTACTACATGCAGTGTGATGCCTTAAATACCCAAATGCAAGGAATAGGACATATTAAGGGCATGTCTAGTACAGCAGTGGAACCAGAGCTTGATCTGTCCTAGGACTTTACTTTCACGGCAGTGTCATGTTAAAAGGCAAGACAATTTGTCAGAAAATAAACTCCCTTGCATTCCAGCTGGTCCTTAGATATTAGAGGGCTGGGTGCAGCTAGGCTTAGACTCTGAGTGATGCCCAATTTACCATTATCAGTCTGGTCGTGTTCGATATATTGAACAATCATGATTCTGAATGCACTAATAGCGCACTGCACCTTCAGTCTAATCATGCTCATGAGCTAACATGGCCACACTGGAGGATTTGGTCGCATTCAATGAAAAAACTATTATGGTTAGCTACTTAAACAGTGCAGTTTATTAAAGCAACAGATACAGGTTCTTATGGATTGCCGGTGATAAATACACTGTCTGCAAAAGCACGTGCAAATAATAAGTTATTCAAATGAGCAATAAATTTATGAATAACACAGCCTGGCTTTAAAATGTAAAATTAAAAAGTGGAAAATAACTCTATATAGAGATTCCAGATTTTCCTGGGTAAGCACTTAATACAGTGCAAGTCTTACCCAAAAGCATCCCTATGGGGGGGGGGGGGGGGGAAGAAAGGTCCAACCCGTCGGCCGTTTCCAGGAGTCAAGGGTAATCTGCTGATGGAATTTTACTCTACTCATCCATGATGATATCTTCCCCAATATTCCCCTTTTGTTGGGCCGTTTTATACTATTTTTCACCTTCAAGGTGGAGCTTGAGTGACTCTAGTCATACATACCTTTATTATTATCAGTGTAAAATTTTCTTACTTTGCTTTTAAAGGTATATACCACAAAGAATTCAAAGAGCATGTTTAAAGAGGGGTGATCTCACTTTGAAGGAGGGTAACATTAGAGATGGAGGTGTGTTTTTGTATTATAATATATTAAAATGCATTATAATTAAGTAAAGTTCACACAAAGGACAGCACTTTACCAAAAGATGAGAGGCTGTTGGCTCAGGGTAGCAATTATGCAGTTTATCAGTTTCTAGTACCACCTAGTTCCCATCTCTGCTGGTGTTAGGATAGAGCGTAGCCGCAGAATCTCCACATTGCTCCATCCTCCATCAATGTTGCCAAGGGAAACACTGTGGAGTGCACATTCCTGGCACAACAGGTGTAGCTGCACCTTCCCTTGAAAGTCCGTTTTTTCTTTATGTGTGAACAATGCTACATTTTAAATATAAATTTAATTCCTAATTATTCCACAGGCAGTCAAGGTTAGTGAACTGTCTAGCTGTTCCTGTCAGACCACTTGCCACAATGTTGTGGTAGCTGATCAGCTTCCTTATTCATGGTGGTGGTTTCTGCTTGTTACATAAGTGTGGAGGGATGCATATCCCTACTGTCAAGCTCTGTTTCTCCTATATAGTGTTTGGTAGAAGGGGCTGTTAATCTTAAGTCTACCGGGAAGCTAAAGAAGGAAGAGAGAGGAATCTCTCAAGCTCTTGTAGCAGAAACCAGCATGGTGCCTTGCTTTGGTGTGGCTGTTGCACTGGCTACCTTTAATTCTTTTGCAAAACCTACAGATTAATAAGCCTAACTTCTAGATCGGAAGGGGACCCTGACAGTGCTAAATGAAAGGTATCGCTCACTTGAGAATTAGGTGAATGAGGAGGGTCTATGAATCCTTTGCAGAAAAATACAGAGATTAACACACTGAGCATTTGTCTTTTATATTTCATGTTGGGCAGATTACCTGAGGAAAGCTAAAAATGGGATACAAGAGGACTCAAAAATGTCTTTGAGTTTTATAAATTAGACAGCTAAAGTTCATTTAGCCAACTCTCTTCTTTTCACCTTTTTCCTTGTAATTGGAGAACAATATTCCAAGGCCAGACTATCACCTTACCTGCTATGCACACTATTCCTTTGGATTGCCATGAATGGCTGTGCAGCCTTAGGCATGCAAGATGCTCACTAATGCTTCCTCACTGTAGGTCTCCCCCATGTTCTCCCATGAGCACCTTTTTCTCTTGCTCCAGAACAAAATGTTGTGTACATTGAAACTCTCAATAACCCATCCTGCAGAAGGGCTCTGATTGCACTGCTGCTCTCTGCTTCCACCTACTTTTTTGTAACATGATGACCATGAGACATTGTTCTGGGAACAGCAATTAGAATTTCTAATTTGTGGTGAGTGCCATATGTATGTTTACCTTCAGGTACTATCAACCACAAGCAACACAAAGTCCTTCTTGCGAAGGGAAAATCGTGCAAATTTTCAGGTTCATGAGGAATCTTGTAGACAGTTTTCTACATTCTCCAAAATAATTTCTTAATTTCTGTGGAATTTGAAGCCTTATTAGATAGCTAAATATGATAAGAAATGCAGGCAGAAAGAAGCTGGTGGAGGTGGAGACCATACTGATCAGCAGAACATTCACAGTAGCCCCAGGGAAGCCATCTACACTGGGAATATCCTTTGGGATCACCCTCTTCCAAAGAAGATTGCTGTCGTGGTTTAAGCCCAGGCTGTAAATTAGAACCACGCAGTCTACTTCCCTGCCCACCGTTTCTTCCCTCCGCTCCTGGAGGGATGGGGAGGAGAATTGAAACAATGCAACTCCCACAGGTTGAGATAAGAACAGTTTAGTAACTAAGGTATAACACAAACCACTGCTGCTACCACCAATAATAATAATAATGATAAAGGAAATAACAAGAGAAGAGAATACAACACCTCACCGACCGGTACCTTGCCCCCACCCAGCAGTGATCCAGCCCTTCCAGGTACCCTCAGTTCTACATCCTGGGCATGATGTGCTGTGGTACGGAATACCTCTTTGACTAGTTTGGGTCAGGTGTCCTGTCTCTGCTTCCTCCCGGCTTCCCCTTTTCCCTGGCAGAGCATGAGACTCACAAAGTCCTTGGTCTGACTAAACATTCTGACCAGCAACTGAAAACATTGGTTTTATCAGTATTATCCCCAGGCCGAAAGTCAAAAACACAGCGCTGCACCAGCTACTAAGAAGGAGAATAAATGACTGCTACTGCTAAACCAGGACAATTGCAAATCAGCCTCCATGGTGAGCGCAAGGAAACTGAGTCACAGGGTGCAAGATTGCATATTTTATGGCCTTTGGCCTCATATTTTGAAGAATTAGTTTGTGTAAGTATGAAAGTTTGATAACCAAACCTCTCTCCTGAATTTCTCCATGTGCATCCACAATTCCTCAGTTCCCCTTTGCTAATAATCTGGTTTTACTGAACCAGGATGTGCATCTGTGTTTTAGTAGCCTATCTTGTCTGGTCCCTGTTTAGTCTCTTTCTTCATGGTAATGCCCACTGAGATTGGACAAATGGGAAGCTTTGTCTAGCTTCATATATGCTTTAATCTAATTTATGCAATTTTCATTTAAAAAAAAATGGATTTACCTTATTCCTATCTCTCATATTTTTTTTTTTCTCTGTCCTTTAATCCCAAGGCTTGGACAAGTGCTATAAACACTTGGGCAGACTTAAAATGACTGCAGAGAAAAATACCAATAGGATTTGGGCAGTGTTTACAGAAGTTATGTGTGCACACATAAAGAAAGCCATTTAGACACTTGGAGATTTTGCATGCCCTAAACCTGGGCAACTAGCAGACTAAGCTGTTAATAATTGCTGGGATCATGGAGAGGTTGCTGAGATGAATTGCAAAACCAGATTTAGTAGTGTAGTTCCACCTGGACAACTGCTTTAGTGAAGACAAATTCAGATATAAATACATATCTGGTGGTGATGCCATAGCTCTAAAAAAAGTCTCCAAAGTTGATATGCCTTTATAAATCAAGATTTTCCAATAAGGTGTCTCCAATTATGAAAACTCATAGTAAAAATGAAAATAAAAACACTTGCATATATAGGAACGGCAAAAAAAATTACTATTCGAATTTCAGCTAATATGACAATACATCTGTTAAATATCACGGTTGTGTGCTGTTAGACTGAGACAGGAATTTTCCAAATCAGTTTTCCATTAAATCTTATTCATTAGTTTCCACCCTTACCCCCACAAAGACTGTTTTCTCTTTGCTGTTGATGTGACTTCTTCTTGTTTCTAAATGGTAAAAACTGTTAGCCTTCAGCTAGAAATAATTTTCCTTTGGGCTGATGATGTGGCTTCTTACCACTGTACTGAACCAGAAGTTCAGTTCACCAGAAAGGATTTAATTGTTTAAAATGCAAAATGTTTGCGCACCCTGCTCCTCCAATATTGTAACAATATTTCCGTAATTCTGTCTGTAATTCTAAATGTTTAGAGCAACTTCCTTACATGATGGTATCTTGTTAGTAGCTCACATTAATGAGGTGTGCTAACTACAGCCTCACAAAAGCTGAGATCTGTAAGACTAGACATGAAAATACATTTCTCCAGACTGGTTTGTTCTTCAGAATATTTGGAATAGTGGTGAAGATTTTACTCAACATATGCAACGGCAACATCTTCAGTAAGATCACTGGCTGATTTTGTGCTGATTTTTAAATAGATTTATAATGCTTTTTTAAAACTTTGGGACTGAATGAGAGGAAGGGAAATGAATACTCTCAGGAAACAGCTGTTCCTTGTTACTCCTAAAAAATTTAAAAGGTTGGCGTATTTTCATTCAAAATAAATTTTGTAAAATTCTAGACAACTAATGGAATTCTTGCTTTACTAAAAGGCAATCACAGTCTCCTTAAACTGAAGTGTTTGTTGTAATAGCTAAAAAAGACATAACTTGGAATACGTTAGACAAAAAGATAAATCATGAAAGTCAACCAACACTGTGTTTGGAATAGAAGATGATCTCTTTCCTCATAAAACTATCTCCTACAAAACGCAAACTAAAAAACTTGTACAATATTTTAACTTTCCTACTTTGGCCTTGGGGGTTTAAGCATACCATTCAGGATATCTAGGTGGTACTAGATACCACAAAGTATGAAAGAGACCCATGCAAGTAGATACAGTAAGGTTATTACTCACGCATGAGATATACATACTTCAAAATGACTGATTTCCCAACTGTTGTCAGTTTGGGACACTCAATTGAAACCAGATTCATGGCTACTTACCAGAATTTTAGAATAAGAATAGTTGACTAAATCAATCAGAAAGTTAGGAACAAATGTTTTAAGGGAGAGGGATCTCTATTAGTTTTAACTCTTTTGGTGTAAATAGGGAGGGGGGCGAAATACCATTAGTCTTAAAAACCAGCTTACTTCTCCTTACAACAGTGTCCTGCTGGTTACCATTTTATGAAGTAGTAACTGGTATTCACAGCTGTGTAGATAAGTTTTCAGAGGCAGAGAAAATTGGTATCATGTGTTCATGGAAACTATCTACAAGGGATTTCTCTGATAGTTTATGTAAATTGTTGACAGGAATATTTTGAAAGTCCTAGAAGAAAGTGGTCCAACACCATGCAAGGATAGTTTTAATATTCTGGGTTTTAGAGGCAGACATGAGGGGTAGTGTGTGGGGTGTGCTTCACAGATAGCAATTTTTAGAAGTCCAGTTAAAACTTCACATGGAAAATAAGCTCCCCTGTTCCTTGTGCACAATAAAAAAAAGTGGGGAAAAAAGCAAATGGAAAAAAAAGTTTAAGTAGTACTACATCTTAAAATAAAAATTTGTTCTATTGATAAATAATATAATTATATATTTTATATACAATATATATTTATATATTATATACAATATATATTATAATAATATATAATATAATATATATAATATAATATAATATAATATAATATAATAGTATAATATATTATATATAATATATATTATTTCATATATAATATATATAATATATATATTAATGTTATAAATATAATTTATAACACATACCTTGCGACTTCACTGGGGATATTTGTCTGATAAGGATATTCTATAAATCAAAAATATATATTATACTTAAGTACGGAAAATTACTTAAGATTTTCCTACAGATGTAACAAAGTTTAAAAAAAATAAAATATTCCAGACAAGCTAAAAAAGAGTAAAAAAATAAGACAATCACAAATTTGCAGAATGAGTGGATCCATTTTATTTTAGCTTGAAAACTAAATGTAAAGTTGGCTTGTAAAACAGAAAAGTTGTAAAAATACTTGAATAAACTAATGTATATTAAAATTGATTTTGTCATTTGTCCTGGGTTCAGCAGCAGCAGTCACTTTTTCTCCTTCTTAGTAGCTGGTGCAGTGCTGTGTTTTTGACTTTCAACCTGAGGATAATACTGATAAAACCAATGTTTTCGGTTGCTGGTCAGAATGTTTAGTCAGACCAAGGACTTTGTGAGTCTCATGCTCTGCCAGGGAGGAGGAGAAGCTGGGAGGAAGCAGAGACAGGACACCTGACCCAAACTAGCCAAAGAGGTATTCCATACCACAGCACGTCATGCCCGGGATGTAGAATGGAGAGTTACCTGGAAAGGTACGTGCTCTGCTCTGTCGGGCTCGTTTTCGGAGGGTGGTATCGTATTCTTTTCCCTTGTTATTTCTCTTATCATTATTATTATTGGTGGTAACAGTAGTGATTTGTGTTATACCTTAGTTACTGGACTGTTTTTATCTCAACCCGTGGGAGTTACAGTTTTTCGATTCTCCTCCCCGTCCCTCCAGGAGTGGGGAGGGGGAGAGTAGAAACTGCGTGGCTGACTTGCCGACTGGCTTAAACCATGACATCATTAAAGAAAGGAAAGCTTCACAGCAATGGGACCATCAAGTTAGAATTGATAATTTGCTGGGAAAAAAAGAAGTTTCATGTCTAAGTAAATTATTTCTACTTATACATTACACTTTGACACTACTTCCTTCAGCCATGTTGTGTTTCATTTATTCTTTCAATGTTTGTGCTAAACTCACTGAGGAGTCAAAGAAAATCATTATGTCTTTTTGAAAATAGATCTGTAACTCTGAGATCTATTTATGCCTCAGTAACGGTAAAGGAATTATTAATGCAAAATGCTGTCTTCGGATTTCATATGAAGTCATAGCTTAGATGTAGAGATCTTATATTTGCTTACTTAGAAAAAATATTTTTTCAGGAATTCAGACTTCAGAAAGAGCAACAACTGATCAAAAAATTATCAAATAATATAGCAGGTTAGTACATGGCAGGAGGAGGTTAAATTTATGTAATAATAAGCTGCAAACTGATTTTTTTTCTGTAATTGTCTGTGTGGCCTTTACATTTGATGCCTTTGCATCAATGGGCTATCACAACACAAGTCCCTGCATATATGAGCATAGAGACAGCACTTATTAAAAGTAATAGGATACTTATGTTTTGTAAACTTGTGGAGATATTACTTTAGCTGCTACATTTTGATCACGTTTTCTAGGCTACGTGAGCAATCATAATAATGAGCTGAATTTTAAAAAAAACTTGCAGAGCATCAGAAAGACATGATGGTAATACTGTTGTATATTAACTGAATCTAGAATTTGAAAAGGGTTTTTTTGTTGTTGTAGTTTGATTTATTTGCTGATAAGCTGTGGAAAAATAAAAATATTCATAGCAGACTGATACGACACAATGGAGTTCCATGTCTATCAGTACACTGACTTTGGGTTTATCCATCTTTTTTTTAATAACTCCAATGGTGTTCTACATTGCAAAAGAAGTTGGACATGTGTGCTCTTTTGTCTTAAATTCCTAATTCCTCAGAGAATAATTACTTTGAAATAGGGAGGGAAGTGGAAAAAAAAAAAAAAAAAAAAAGAAAAAATTATACTCTCTTACTTTCAACCTGCTATAGCCAAATGAAAGAGATTATCTATGCCTGCAAAGCAAGCAAATGTTTTCACACCATTCTTGATGGTCAGTAAATTATCTTATAGCTAGTTCCCCTTAAAGTTATGAGGGGCATTTATCTCAGCAGTCCCCAGACCTACAGCTGTAATCCCAAACTACTAAATGACAGAGAACTCAAGAAATAGCCACATTTCATCTGACCTCCCTCAAAAAAGCAAGAAACTTAAAATTGCCAAAGAAACATGTCTGATCACAATCCAAACATTAGTTCTTTTGAATATATTCAAAATTTCTTGACTAAAGTCTATAGTTTCCCCTAATTTCTGTCTGTCTCGGTCTGAAATTTTAGATCATGTTTACTTCTATTAAGTCCATTGTAAACTGAAGATGATTAAAACATCAGCTGTAAATCTGAAAATTAGTGTGTGTATGTATAATTTAATCTTTTGTCTTTTTTCAAGCATAAGCTAACATTCATTTAAGTAACTTTATTTTTTCCAGTTCCCAAAGACCAGAAATGTACCGGGTAGTTATGTCTTGGAGCTCTTGGTAGATATATTTGGCAGTTTTCTCAGAAATTCCTTAGAACCTCTAATGAAAGACGGATTCATGTATCAAATGCCATTATAATTAGTCTGGGAAAAACATGCACACTTGAGTGACTGGTTCTTATAATGGGATATACTGATCTATTGGAATGGATTTAAGAATAAAACTATAAAATAGCTTAAGAGAAAATTTTAATTATATTTTAATTAATATTGAATGGTAGTATTTATACATTTTTTCCCAAAGCAGAACAAAAAATTCTTTAATGTATCTTTTTTTTTTTTTTGGCAAGGACTGTGCAGCCTTTGATATAAGGAACTGAGTTTAAAATAGATTCTTTAGTTGCTGTCCTTTTGTGCCCTTAGAAGAAAAATCAAATCATGTTTTAACTTACTTTTGACATCACAAAAGATATTCAGAGACTGCTTTATACGCAGTATGTCCACATGTACTAAAATGAAATGGTCTTAAAGCTTTTGAAATACTTTAACTTTGGGATGATAAGGAGAATATGTATAGGTTTTGGAAAAGTCTTCGGTACTTGTACACGTTTTGTTATTGGCTATTTCTGTCATCCAGAATGGGTCTATGCATGTGGAGGTACAGAGAGTCATTAAGAACAATAAGGAAAAGGAAATATATGCCCTTTCTGAGGGCACTTTGTGCAGAGAAGGGTTTTGAAGGACATTTCTGGAGCTCTTACCTGAGTTCCTCACCTCACTCACTCTGCCCAGAAGGGATTCCTTCTGTTTGATTTCTGTCTGGTACGCACTCTAGCATTGGCTGAACATCTCTGCATGGGAAGGGGTAGATGGAAAAGATGCTCTTGGTTGGGAGACTGTGTAGCTTTGTAGTTGTAATGATCCTTGGAGAGATGAAATGTAATCCTTCTGAGTGGAACTGCAGTCTAAATCTGCACGTCCCCCACCTCCGGAGTGGGTATTCTCACCACTGAACCCTTACTGAAAAAACATTGGTACAATATCTTACTTCTCAGGTTCTTCGAGCAGGGTCATAACACAGAAGTATTCATCAGACGTTAAACACTATGTGAAGACATCTATATAGTTTGCATAGGAAAAGAAACATGCTAGACTGCTATCTAAATTTCAGATTGTTTTTAAGCTTCTAAGTCCTCTCTCAGGTAGGCTTTTAGTGTGCTGGTTGCTGTTTCCCATGTCCTCTCCACATAAGACTGAACAGTAATTCCTGCCACAATAATGTTTTATACATATGAAACTATTATTTTTGAATCTGAAATTTTCCAGAACCTTGCTCTGGGAAACAGAAAGTTCTATCTGACATTTTGAGTAAAGACAGTTCAGCTGAACAGAGTGTAGAAAAACGTGTTTGATAAATTATGGAAGTGTTCTTGTAACTTGGACTTATGCGAGAGCAAGGAAAGTGCTTCCAGTGAGATACATTCGAATTATGACTTAATGGATATCACATGCAGAGCATGGTTAGTGTATGCCTCACTAGATTTTTAACATAGCACCTGAGGTGTTTCAATAAGCAAGGCTGCATTGGGCATCCATGACTAATGTATATGTCTAATGAAAAAAATTGCCAGTGGTGTACATGAATTATCATCAACAGTCCAATCTCATACCCTGCAGCTGTTCTTAAATCTTCACAGTTGTGAAGTTTTACAGTTTTATAGTCATAAGAGAGGGTTTCCTACTGACTCTTCTGCGGATGGTCCTGATTCAAAGCAGACTGTACTTTCTGACTCCAAGGTTGAGATACATTTGATCTAACTTCAGATGTCTGCAAATGAGATTTCTATAAGTCATTAGGATGAGGTAAATCCCACCTACAAATGCTTCTTTCATTCTGTTGACTATAAAGGATGTCTAATATGAAATGGTTCAGTGATAAATATTTACTTAGGAAAGATGAATTTCTTTGCTACTGACTTCAGTAGCAAGGACAAATGTCAATGACAAATGTCTATGGTTTTATTTTTATGCAAAACAATAAAAAATACCATATGCAACAAAAATTAATTTTAGAATGTCCTGTAAGATATGATCTGACAGAAAACTTTGTCATCAAAATGATAACATGCTTATAGAATAAGATTCTCTCCTTATTCTTACTAGTGTAAAGTTGAAGTAGTCTTGCAAAAGTCAATAGCATAAAACTATTGTAAAACATGCACAACAAAATGATGAATCAGATCTGTTGCAGTTCTGAGGTGCATAATAAATTTCTTGCAGGTCAGATTTCCTATTAAGATAAAATCCTTATTTTTAATGCAGTATTTTATTTAGAAGATTAAAACTAAACTGGAGACATTTCCATTTAAATCAAGCATTATATCTACGAAGTTGAAAGTCTGTGGTTTCTCAAATGTTTGCTTTGGCAATCTATAGATAAAAACCTGATGCAAGACATCTGGAGAAGGACTTTCTACAAAGACATGTAGTGACAAAATGAGGGGCAGTGGCTTTAAATGGAAAAATTGTAGATTTAGATTAGACATTAGGAAGAAATTCTTTACTGTGAGGGTAGTGAAATACTGGAACACGTTGCCCAGGGAGGAGGTAGATGCCCTGAGTGGGGGAACATTCAAGGTCAGGTTGGATGATACTCTGAGCAATCTGATATAGTTGAAGGGGGTTGGAATTAGATGAACTTTGAGGTCCTTTCCAACTCAAACCATTCTAAAATTTTGTGATTTACTATATAAGAAAAGATGATTTTTTTTTCAGTCATATACCAGTCCAATTAAGTTACATTTTGTACACTATTTTTCCTCGGGTCGTAAATGTTCTAGGGTCTAGTTCCTCCTGTTTTGGAATAGGGACTGAAATTGTGTGGCTATATTCAGGTTTGTGTATAATTTTCTTCAACCGTCAAACTCACTAGTCAATTAATAGATAAGAAAGTATGCAATTTTTTTAATTATACAGGTAAGTAAATTTCTCCTCGTCAGACTCCTGAAAACCAAAGAAAGCTACATTTCAATTTTGTAAAACCTAATCTAATTAAGTGAAAAGGAAATTAGGTACAGGTTGTCTTCTTTCCTAGATTCCCTTGAAACTTGTCTGTCTCTGCTTTGATTCTTACACTTACATTAAAAATACAATTCAGTTGGATGCAAAACCAAAATCCTGTATTTATAGTTTACTTTTAGGAAACAAAATTTTGAGAAAATACAAACAGTCTAATTAAGAGGACCAGAAAAGTTACCTCTGGTTTATGAAATTTTAGTAAAAGTAGTAAAATTAGGAAATTAATAAAATCTAACAGTTGCACAGATGGTCCAGAACCATAAATAGTTTAGAATAAATAACAATTAACACTAACCTCTGTATGTAAATGTTATGTTACATTATGAAAATGCTTAGCAATAAGCTTAGCTACGGAGGTATCTTCCAAGTGAAGAAGACAATATAGGGTGTATCAATGAACAAGAATGGAGAACAACATACATCTGCAAACCACAGACGCCACAGTACACCCAGACACGAGTAGATTTACCCAGCTGGCAGAAAGCAAAGTTCAAATTAGAACCAAAGCTGCCAAACAAATTTTTTTCTTATTAAAATAGATAGTTCCAGACCTTAAGCTGTCCCCAAGCTGTTCCCAGATGTCCTAACCCTAGTCAAATTTTTCATTGTGGAGCCATGCTGTAAGCCCTCTTATGCTTGCTTATTCAAGGCTCCAGTGGGGGAGATAAATTCCTGCAGGTTGGAAGGGTATGTCTGGAGAGGCAGATGAGGCACTGAGCTGCTTCAGGACTTCCTAGTTTATGTTTCACTAGAATGAAGACAAGTTTTAGGGAAAGATAACAATGCATACTTACACATGTGTTCACACAGAGCATAGTTGCAAATCATTTAAATCACATTATTCCTGTGCATGTAAATAACATTTTTCTTGTAAGGACACAGCTAATGGGTGAGTTTTGGAATGCTTCTTTATTACATATATAGTGAAAATACCACACACAATAAGATGAGAATGTTTGTAATAGCACTGGTATTTATAACCATCTGTACCTTTATCATATATGATCTGGAGCATGATTGTTCTTTCCTGGTGAGAACTAGTCATAAAATCAGTGTAGCATTACCTTCAAATAAATAAACATACCTCATTGCTTGCTGATGGTCATATTGGAGTAAGATTAAATTTTCTGAAGTGCAAGTAAATTCTGTCTGAAATTTTACTCAGTTCTCAAACTTGGAACAAAACAATATTTTCAAAGGGATCTGAACTCTTAGCACAACTGATGATGGACCTGGCAGAGAAATGAAAGGATCCAAAACTTAGTTTGTGTTTTTTGATTGACATCTATATCTATATATCTCAGTATTTCTACAATACCTGTCCCAGCTGCTTTTCTGTGTGACCATCTGGAACAATGGTTGCTGTTACTGGGAGTTATCTCCTAAACATGCTCTCTTTCACCAATGTGCAGAGGATATGCACAAAACCAAGCTGATGACTAACATATAGAAAAGACACGTAGGATTTCAGTGGTACCCAAAGTTATGTTTCTTCAAAAATGTTTGGTCAATAGTGTTGGTTTTGTTTTTGTTTTCCCTCATTGAACTTTCGTCCACATTTCATTCTTTTTTCTCAAAGAGGTGGATCTCTAGATTTTTAGAAGGAATTGGAAAGACAGGCTAAAAAAAACCACTGAGTATCTGACTCTTCCAAAGTACTTCAGAGACTTCACCAGAAAATCTTTGCTATTTGTTCAATGCAACACCTGCACGTAAATGCTTTTTGAAAATTATATTCCCAAATGTAGGGGTATGAATTACTAAAATCACTGGGAAGATGACACAGTCCTGTATTCTCAAGACCGTGATATGCATAGAATGATTAACCTGATTCAGAATGTCTATGTATACATATAGGTATTTCTACTGTAAGTTTGAAAAAAATATGAAAATGTACAATTATTAATATCTAATGCAGTGAGAAAAATTGTCCTTTTTCAAATGGATATGATTCTAGTTCTTGTGGGCAAGGAAGAATAGAGCAATCAAATGTAAATAGTGACCATTTGAGATTTTAAGAGCGACCACTACCATTGGGGTAGGGAAATTCAAACAATCACTGCTTGCATGACAAATGGCATCCGATCTTACTTGTCAATGAGGTTTGCAAAACACCAGTAATTTGGCATTAAAATAAAAATGGAAGCTTGTGCAGAGATGGTGGATTGCACTGTTTTTAACTAATAACTTAAAAATGCGTCTCCTGAGACCTCAAGAGATTCATGTGGCTATAACATTCATTCTTCACTGTACTGCAGACATCACGGAGGCAGGAAAGGGAGAGTTATGAAGAGGATGTCTAAACTGGAGTAAACAGGACTGTTTCTAGATTCCTGGGTCTAGGTGCACAAAGAAGTTTGCGTTCTGACAGACTCTCAGGAAGAGGCTATGGTGTGTACTATTTCCATGGGTACTCTTTTGTAAGCAGATCTGAGGTTGCAGGTTTGCAGAACATGGGATGGCACCATTTTAGTTTCTAGTCTGAACAGCCACATGCCATGACAACAAAATTAACCTGGAATAAGCACTGGCTTTGCAGCTGAGGCTGCGTTATCAATACTAACCTTTATTTAAAGGAATTAAAGACTTTGTGTAAAAGCCCTGCTAGGCTGGAAGCCTGATGTAATGATCTAGCCATATGTCTGGCTGTCATCAACTCCTGAGTTCTGATCTGGGCTTTGATGCCTATGGCTTCTGCAGTATTTGGCAAGTAACTTCTGTGCTCTGTGCCCTGTGCCTGCAGAAGGGAACAATGATACTCCTTCTCCTCCTTGCAGACAGGTTATGCAAATTAATTAGTGACTGTTTGTGAAGGGCTTTGAAGTAGAAAATCACTGCATAATTGCTAAGTATTATTTCATAGTTCTTTTATAGTAGGCATTTCCTTTTGAATTACCCTGCTTGATGTTTCATTAAAATGACATCATGCTCACTTGCAAATTATAGTGGCAGGTCATGTGCTTGCCAGCATAATGAAGCATGAAGAATTATAGACATTGCCCCCTAACAAATTAATTTGCAAGAAATTATCACTAGTGGGGTCACTGTAGGTCTCTAGTTTCTAGACTGTAGGTCTCTAGTTTCTAACATCCATGACACTAGCCATATACACATTCTCATTTATTTTTATTGATTTTGGTAACATTAATTTGAAACTGCTCTTTATTTCAATACCATCCAGGGTTTTTTTCCTTCTCAGACTAAATAACATTATTAGACAATGTGATCTATATATTAAATACCAGAGTTTGAAAGAGAATTATCATGTACAGTAACCGCACTTTGTGCAAGACCAGCAAACAAAGAGAGAGAAAGTAAAGTCATGCGACTTTGCACTGTCATGGTGCAAGAGCAACTTTTTGGCCTTTATGCTGTAATTTTACGAAGGTGGGCATAGGAATGCTATGCAGTGACCATCTCAGACTTCTGCTGCAGGGTAGTTAATGGTTTGGACACCAGGGCTGTTTCTGCACTGCTGGACAAGAGTGCTATGTGCTCTTATTCCACAAACACAGCCCATTGAAGGAGCTGGTAAGTCTCTCCACATGTAACCAGGTCTTCACCTGAAAGAGCACCTACATGATTAAGGGGTAGGACTCATGCCTTGGCTTGATGTGTAGCTAACTATCTGGGGTCAGAGCAAGCACCTGGGACCTGGGACTTTGGAAAGCACTGTGCATCCCACATCTGGAGACACAGTATGATTCCAGTGGCAGCGGGAGATAGCCAGGCCCTTTTCTAATTCAGAGAACAAAAAGCATTTTTTCAAAGCTACAAGCACAGCTATGCTGTTTTGATTCAGTTATTATTTTCGAGATGTCCAACCTTACCTAGCACTTTAAAAAGGTGAATATATTTTTTAGTTCATATATCTTTAATACTTGCACCACATCTTATGATAATAACTCAATAAAACTGGCTATTAGGAAACAAAAACCATTTATTGGACTCATAAAACCAGGCTTTGAGCATGTGAGATTATTACTCTTTGGAATAATTTTTGGCTCATCTTCACAGTTATCACATTACAAATATGGGTTTCTATAAATAACTAGGAAACTAAGAAAGCTTTCAGGAGAAATATAACATAAAGATACAGAAAAAAACCATGTGCTTTTGCATATTTTTCCTAGATTTTTTTTACTATTCCAGTATAAGGATTATATGTAGTGGGACAAAGAGTAACTGTCAATGTCTGTGTTCTCAACAAAAAGAAACATAATGAGGAAATAGTTGCGCTTTGGATAAAAAGGCACATACATGGGACCTGCATTCCCCAAATGAAAACCGATATTCAGGAGAGATAGCAAAACTTAATGTTTTGGAGAACAGAACATGCTGCTAAGTGTCTATGGCACCAGTGAAGTGGGAAAATGTCTGGACGTACTATTTGCCAAATAACTGTTATTTGTGAAGGAGTAACTCCAAACTCATATCCTACTGCTTTGGCACACTGAGTGATCCAATAAATGAAGACAGACGCTGACCCTGGTCTTGATCTGCTGCATGCAATTCAAGAAAAGAGTTTAAGAACATTTTCCTAGTAAATTAAAAAAGTGGTTTTTTTTTTTGTGGGTTTTTTTTTTTTTTTTTTTTTTTTACTTTCAGTGTTACAGTGTATCATTTCTGCTATCCCCAACTAGTCAGACTCACTGAAGCCATAAGGAAATGGAAGAAACAGTGAAGCTGGAAAACCTGAAAGTGAAATTTTTATTTCCTGAGCTGTAAAAAACCCCAAGCACAAGAGCATAAAACATATTAGCCTAATTCAGATAGTCATTCACATTCAGTTGCTACAATTAACTTTTTCTCCCTCAAATCACAAAGGTGAATTGTGTAATACCCTCTTAGCAGGGGGCAAAACAAATGACAGAAAGAAGCTCTGAGTGTTCAAATGAAAACCTTGGCTCCTCAGAGGGTCCAAGATGCTGACCACTTTTCATTCTCAGAGGAAAAGAGTCTTTCTGATATGGCTCCTTGGAAATGAGTTTCCCTCCAACAACGAAAATTGTTGGAGGGAAGAGACCACCTTCTCTGCGGGATGTTGTCAATGGTGTCATCCAGAGCCCTCAGGAGCCTGAGACTTCCTTTGACAATCAGAAGCAAGAACTCATTGGACAAATCTGTAGTACAGCCCCTAAGATATCTTAGTTTTTCTGTGTTCTTAAATTAATGATAATTGCTGAATCTTGCAATTTAGAAACAGCATATGAAAAGTATATGTGCACCCTGTTTAGAGTTGGCATTTCTTTGGCACATAATTCCTTCTGTGTAAAGGCAGAAGCTCTACTTCTACTTCTGAAGCATAATGTGCTTCACCTAGTCTTCATATAGCAAGAGAGATTTTGTCTCTCTTTGTGTAAGTTTATTACACATTTTCCGTCTGAATAGATGTACTCAATATCAAGGAGAGAACAATATTTCTCAAGAATATAAATATTCATTTTTTTAAACTTTATTTTTTATGGATGTTAGAATACAAACTCCACTTTGCTTCTTAATGAAATGCCATCTTCCACACTCACCCCAGCTCATCACTTACTCAAAATTATTTCAGGTCACGCTCAGTTTTAAAATTAATTGAAAAGAAATCAGTCCCACAAGGGTATAGCTGCGAGCTGCAATTTCCACTGACAGTGGGATAAAAGACTGTGGATTTAATCATGTCACTTTTAAAAACATTTTAGATATGTAAAATTTTTCAACTTGCCACAAGCACATATGGCTTTAAATTGATCTTGACATATGTCTATTCATCGATGTAATGCAGAAGCACTATAGGAAAAAGGATTAATTTAAGAATTAGTTTGAGATACCTGTAACTATTATTTCATCAAAAATGTAACTAAAATTCTGAAAAAAACAGACAAACCCTAACCCAAAGCCAAAAATCAAACACCAAACCCTCTTCCATTAACTGAATGGATTTACTAGACTCAGTCTTTCAGTCATCTGAGAAGTCATGGCATTGGACCTCTGATACATAGTATAGCCACAGTATTCGGAAAATATATACAGAAAAGGAGACTGAACAGTTAGAAAACCATCAATATTTTGCAAACAATGTGAATATAATAAAAATTTCCAGTGTGCTGTCCATGGTTCATCATATTGTTCAAATATTGATTTTGATAAACAACTGTAATTGGCAGGATTTGAAGGAATGTGCAGCAGGGCACTGACTATGGGCCTTGATGAACCATTAGGTTCCCCATGACGGTCTCAGATGGTTACAACATGGGGGAAAAGGGTAAAGATGTGATTTCAGGTGTGGGTTAACACTTCAAAGTGAATAAGTACTTTCTTTGCAATGCAACTTGAAAGTTTTGAACCCATTACAAACCCATTTGGAACATCATAAAGTATTTCTCTCACGTATAACTGATTTGAATCAGCAGCAGCCTGCAAATTTCAACTAATGTGGCAACATCTTATTACTTATTCAGAAGTAAGATAGAACTTACTAAAATACAAACTCCTCCCTCCACTCACAACCTGATAACAACACTTTGTTCTGAGTTACTGATTCGCTTCTGCTTAAAGTGATGACACACTCAGGTGATATTTTATCCCTCTAAATTTATAATTTTTGGAAATAGTAGGAGAACTAAATGTGTTCCTCTGAGGATTTCTTTTCTCATCTTTCAAAGGTAAGGTCACTATTATGAAGAACAGAAAAATCAGTAATTCCTTAGAAGAGTTACAAGCACATTTCTTGGACTCTCCTTTAATAATTTTTCTTATTGCTTTGATTTTTCATCATCCTCCTTTCTCAATGTAAGCTGTGATAAAATATCTCCAGTCCAGGCCTGAGGCTGTTTTAAATTGTTTTGCCAACCTGAGGATTTAGGTACAGAGTTCTGTTTTAACAAAACAACTATGCTGAAGGGTCACCTTACGTATTCAAAAGTCCGGTTTTGACACAGATCTTGAAGGATACTCACACTCTCATTTTAGGGATACTGGCAGGATTGAATGAGGAAAAGTCTTTCTGATTTCAAATTCAAGAATCTACAGTGAGAGCACATAGAAATACAAGGTTAAATGACGGTGACAGTGAAGAACAGCACATAGGTGAGTACTTTAACACAAGGACGTTAATATTCTGGATAGGAGCCATCTGTCAACTGCTAGAGAGTGGTTTATAGACAAAGTTAACAAACACATAGTACAAATGGTCAGCTTTACACCAGCTGTTTATGTCTGAGTCCAACAGATATATTAAGCAAGAAGTGTAGGTGTAAAACTGTGCTAAGCTTAATTTCCTAAATAGGAAGTAAAAATCAGTAAATGTTTAAATGAGAAACATTTAAAATGTTACTTGGCTTTCTAGGATAATAAACTTTCTTAAAAAATATGACTTCTCAAAGAAGGTCAGGAAAAAGTGTTTCCAGCAAGAAAATTATTAACTTAGGAACACATAGATATTCTGGATTTATAAAAAGAAAAAGCAGGATGAAACTGTAGACAAGAGTAGGTTTAAATGCTTACGGTAGGATTCAGGTTTGGTTTTTTTTTCCCAATTACCCAGAATTCTCAATTTGATACTGAACTTTATCACAAAAGTCAGGAAATAAAGATCAGAAAATTAAATCACGACAAAATAAATATGAAGCTGGCAGAACCTTGAATAGAAAATGGGGTGACTGAACTACAGATTGGCTTTCTATTACAAAAAGTTTTGGAAAAAAAAACAAAGTCATACACAGAGAAACCACAGAATGTGCCATTTCCATGGCCATCTGCTATAAGGACATGACTGCCCAGCTGTTCTATTGTGAGAGGTGAGAAAAACAATTGCTCAAACAGGACCTGCAAAGAGAAAAAAAATCCCTTGACAAGCTTGAAATCTTGTTTCACACCTCCCTCACCACAGGCGGTTTATGTTCCACCATACCATATATTAAAGTTGTGTCCCGGGACAAACCTAAGCTGTAAAGCATGGTGATTCATGGAAAGCAAACGCAAGTTACAGTTATCAAAAGAAACAAGGGAAAACAGATTAAGCAATGGACTGCAACCAGAGAGTTTCTCCTAATTCTGAAGGTTATCACAGATGCTGGAATTAACCCTGGTACTTAAAAGATAAATACTGTTTTTCAAATCAGTAAAGCTGACAGTGCCAGAATATTTTTACATCCATTGATTGAAAATGCACTCAGTCAGAATGTCAGTAATACTTGTACTGCAAATGTTTAAACTTACTTTTTACTCACTTCTCCAACTCCAGTGTTTAGATAACAAAGTGGGTAAAAGAAAATCTCCAAGATAGTGATTCCAGCATCACAGGGGTTATAACAGGGCATAGCCTCAGACCTCAGACCTGTTAATGATTATTCATCAGAATCAGAAAGATAAAGCTTCTCAAGCTTGATATTACTAAAGAGCAGAATAAATGAATAAACCACAGTTTTTCAGGACCCTTGTAAAAGGAAAATAAATAATATTAAAAATAAACAATCAGGAAAAAAGGAATTGCATGATTCACTTTTGACTTCAAAACATACAAATACTTACAAGTACTTTAGTGAAAGTCATTAGAAAAAACATGTAACCTGTGAAGGTGAAGAGCAATTCCCTTTTTAAGATTTCCTTCAAATTAAGGAATGAAATTGCTGAAAGCTGCTGAATCAAGCTACTGTCAGTACCTCTGAGGTCTTCTGGTTTTGTTTTTCCTGACAATTTCACATGAAAAAAAAAAAGAAAAAGAAATATCCACCAGTATTGGGATTAGGAGGACACTTTGAATTTGGACTTCTTGGGAAGATAGATTAATTCAGTGGATGATATGCTTTAGTGGAGCTGCAGGTAAAGCCTCACAGGACTCCTAACTAACCAGGCATCTTCCAAAGAGTGCAAACAGTAAGGAACTGAGAACAGCAGAGATAGATAAGCAGAAAAGAGAAGACAATGTCCAAAATGTTTATCACAGACAGGAAAAGTTCATAAGTCATTTAAATTGCTGGAGCTTTTAATTTTATTGTGTTGTTTTGGAAATAATGTTATTATTTGCTCTAATATCTAATGTGCAAAGGCAGTATTAAATAGCAGTAATAGGTTGAAATGTTCTGGGAGAGCTGTATGTCACTATACAGTTAAGCACTCAGTTAATAGGTATGGGGGATTCATGCATGCTGAATGGGAACAATGTAATTATGGCAGTCATCCAAGAGCAAATGAACGGATGGGGATATGGCTTTTAATGGCTTATATTTGAAATACTTGGTTTCCAGCACTTTGTGAGACAAAAGGGAAAGAGAACTGGAGAAGGCCACCCTGGAGAAGACCTATGGCTGGTCCAATGCTTGTAAAATTCTTAAATTTTGACATTTCAAAGAAAAAATGTGGGGTGATTTGAACTGCACACACATTTTCCTAATGGCTGTAATAGCTATATCTCTCATTGGATTTTGTAGCTTCACTGAATGTGTTTCACTTTACGATTGACAAGAAAATCTGAATGCACACGTCTGATACAATGGCTCAGTTGACAAGCAGTCACTTGTCACAGTTCAGTGACTTGATTTCTTTAGACCATGTGACCATGTTCTTAGAATGGTAATTAATACTTCACAGGTAAAAGTATTTGTGTGTTTTACTTTAAAGTGTTCATTTTAACCTTAGATATGAAAGAACTGCCATTTAGCATTGAATTCACAGGGAACATGAGGGTTTAGGCACTCAGATTTCTAAAGAGGGGGAAAAGTTGTGGCTACAGACATTTTGACTGCATCCTTCTCTAACTGATCTGGGAACCTGATCCAACAGACGATGACTTGTTTGGTTCCCTTTGGCTGCAGAAGCCACTTTTCAGTATAAAACCGGACATGAAGAGGGAAAGCTGGTGCATGCCCGGGTCGTGCCCCATATGGAAACAGGAGGCAATTGGGGTATATTCCAGCCCATAGCCAGAAATTCAGAACCACCTCTCTCCCTGCTAGTATAGGCGTAGTCTCTGAGAATGAAAAGCACCATTGTTTCTCCTGAGGCATTTGGCAGAGCTCAGTGAATGTGGCTGAATACTGTTTTCCCCACCACATGAAAGCAATACAAACTTCCTAAGAAGTGGTATTGGACAGATGCTGGGAAGTCAGTGCCTGAATAGGGCAAGAACAGACAAATTCATAGTTCAGTAAGCATGTAAAAACCAGAAAACTAAGACGAGCCACTCCTTTTACCTCAGACGAAGAGTACTAAGCAAATGGAAACTTCAAAACTGTTAAAGAAAGTCATGCCAACAGAAAAGCATCACCGCATTGTAAATCATCATTTAAATTAGCAATTGCTTTCTAGCTTGAATGTAGTAGATCAGAGGCTTAGCTTCTCCCAAGAAGAAAAGAAAATTCAAAACCCAAGTATCTATGTAGTATCAATTTAAAAATGGGCATAAAATAATCCATTAAGAGCTTAGCATGTTTTCATATTTTTATGGTTTTTTTCTCAGTGTTTTCTTCCTTCAGTTTTTCATTGAACTGATTTTTATGAAATTCTGATGGCAAAATTACCCTAATAGGTAACTGTATTTTATGATGTGGACAAACACAAGCTAGTATGAAAGTAAAATCTGCATCATTGTATTAATTTCATGCTGAGCCCCAGGACCTTAACTCTATATAGTCATTCATTTCAGTAACATTTTCTTCCCTTGCCATATGTTCGCTGTTAAATTAATATATTTTCTTTCACTAATCATGATTTGGAATTTGATCTAAAGCCTGTCAGAAACAATAAGAGTCTTCTGATTGAAATCAGTTCTTGGAGCTATAATTTCGACAATTTTATGTAAGGAAAATTGACAGGTGACCACTGTTGCAGGAGAAAACTGCTCAACTCACACGGTTTAAATCAAATCAGTATCAAAATGGTTTATTGAATTATTAATGACATGTTATTAACTAGCAAAAAGCAAGCTATACAGTCAAGATCAATATCAGGAATTTAACAGATGAATCACAGTATCTTACCAAAGGTTAGTAAACAAATTACTAAACACTCTTCTGCAACTATTCCCCACAAGTTCGAATGACACACAGGTGTGCAAATGTGGCTGCTTCCGCATTCAGATGATCTCCTCTCACTCCTCACCACCCACTGACCCACATGGGAGCAAAACATGCCCAGTGTGCCCCTGGGTACATGCGCCTGACTGAGGGCAGGAGTGCCTCATGGGACAGCGCTGTGTTCAGGCTGCGGTGCCAGGGACCACTTATCTCAGTGTCAAACCTGTTTTCACACTTCCCTCTCTCCAACTTTTGAATTCTCTTTTGTTTCTTTTACACTTCTTTTCAAGCTGATGTCTCTTACCTCTCCACCCCACTCCAAACAGCTGTGTAATCCCCAGCTGCAGTTTAATCTGACTGCTGGTCATTCTCCATCAGTATTATGTGCCTATGAAAAGTCCCAGTCTGGTGTCTTCCACTCATGCATGCTTTACTCTCACTCCCAGGCCACTCCAGAACAGACTATTTTGCCGAAAGGACACCTCATGAATTCCCCAGCAGTGCACATACTACCTTTGTGAGATATCACTGAATGCAATCATTTACATCAAAGACACCATGCACGACAAGCTTCTCAAGCTCCTGAAGCCACATTTTAATGAGAGTTACTGTTTTGCCTTCATTTACTTCAACTGAAAGATTGTACCAGAATCCCACCTTTTTCATGCTTAAAAACTTTTTTCTAACTTTCAGCCTAAATGTATTTATATTGTGTCAGAAAAAATTGCTTCTGAGCCAGCATTGCCCTTTAGTATACACAGATGTTCTGCTCCTTGCTGCTTTCTCTCTCTTTGTCACCATATACCCAGAGCGAGCAATCTGTAGCTGACAGAAATCTGTATCACAAATTATAGATATGTTGAGGGGAAGGGACCTCCAGAGGTAATTCTGCTCCAGCTTATTGTGGAAATTAGGACAATTGTACCAGGGCGGAAGGGGTTTTGCCTAGGCATACCTTTGAAAACTTCCCAGAAAAGAGATTCAACAGCCTCCTGGGGTTCAAGGGGCAGGAATGGCTCAGCATTTGGGTTGCCTACTGGGTTTGTCAAGCTGTTCCTGTTCTCTTGAGGCTGCACAGATGCAGTGCCTTCCAAAATTGCTGGTGATGAAACACATTACAAAACACATTTACATTTCATTTAGTATGAAGTGCCCTGTGGCAACTCTTGACATCACTTCTTCCTGCTGAAAGGATTTTGAAGAAACTTGCATGCAATATTAGCTTGTTCCTCAACTGTAAGGAATATTGAACATAAATCATTTATACTGTTGGTGCAAAAGTGACTTTCAGTCAAATTACACGCATTTGCCCGCTTGATAGATGTTCCCAATGTTCTCAGAAAGTAGATGTCTGATTCACTGCCAGGGCAAACAGAAATCTACTGAGCAAGTCTTTGTATCTTTTCCTCAATCATGCACTAGACATGCAACTTTTGGATGAAATATTCCTCTGTGTTGATATTAACATCCTGAGGGGACACGTGCTAGGCTTAGGGTTGTGTTTACCCGCAAAGGCAACATTCAACAGGCACAGCACATGAAAAAGTCTTGATGATCATGTCTCAGTCAGAAAGAAAGAACTCTCTTCTTGAGTTTAAAGGTTCAAGAATATTTTGTCCCAGCTCAAAATTCACTTGCAAGTAAAGGTATTGTAATCCAGCTTTTGGAGGGGGAAATGGAGAAGATAGAATGAACATAATTATTTCAGTATAATACTTTACCTATTTACATGTTTGAAAGAGGTATGTTAAAATTTAAATGGGAGTAAATATCCACCAAGAAGACAAAGTAAAGGGATAACAAACTAACCTGTAACTACCCTACTGTATGAAATAGCATAATTTGCTTGTTTCCATTATAAGTTTTGGTTACATGGGCTGTGCCTTTTTAATTGTCTTAAGTGTCCTATATTTTTGCACTGCATTTATTGAAATTTCCCATCACAGTCAGAAAAACTCTCATTTACTTGGCCGTAGTTGACCATGTAAAAAGGCAGGATAGCATTTTTAATTAATAGAACTTTCCTCAGTGCACTGAAAAGTTCTTCTGCTGTGCTGCATTATCAGTCAGAAGTCGCAAAAAAGCCCCTGCTCCTGCAAAACATAACTATTAATATTCTCCAAGCACGATAGAAGTGCGATTAATGAACAGCACACTGTAGAATTTGATTAGTTTGCTGACTGTGTGATAATATAGCAGCACAGTTTTAAAATGTCCCAATGGAAATCTGCAGCTACATGTAACTGCTTTGGTTTATGTTTCCTATGTCTTTCTGTGCTTTCTGTCTACCCAACTCCCAGTAAGATGTTGAATTTCCATGCTTTAAGGCAACTCTGAGTAAAAAGTCACTGATGTGATCTTAGGCTTATTTTTCTGACTTAAATACAATTGCTAGCAATGGAGTTTCAAAGCATATTCTGAAGTCATTTGGGGCCAGTTAGCAGCAGCTCTCAAACCCCTCTCTCTTGTGGCCTATGGTCACATTCTGTTTGAAGGATTTTCTCTCTCAAGTGTACCAGATGGACTTTTTGTATATAACTTCTCAAGCTTTGCTGAAAAATATTCCTATTCAAGTGCAGCAATATGTTATTCCACAAGCAATAGTGATCTGGATATTAGCAGTATTCTCTTTGGCAGGAATTGGGCTCAAACACTGTCTTGCTGAATCACTGACCTCTGTTCACACCTAGTATCTCAGGATGTTGTAGCTGGGTGATTTGTATCTTTGAAAGAGATAATAAATGTGTTATGTCGCAGGCCATATGCCACAGATGTATTTTCTCTCTCTCGGTGTTGCATGAATTTCTAGGTATCTGGAAGACAAGAGATGTTTTTTTCCCTAGGATTTTGCAGTCAGTTAGTGATCTCTGAATTTATCTATTATAATTGACACAGGAATCAGATACCTTTTCATTTAAGGGAGGTTGGGGAGTGGGTTGGGGAGCAGATGGTCATATTTTTCTGGAGATTTCCAAGTGTCCTGCATGTAGTCTGAGTAACATAATTCGTAGAATCATAGTATAGCTAGGGTTGGAAAAGACCCTGAAGGTCATCCATTTCCAAGCCCCCCTGCCATGAGCAAGGACACCTTCCACTAGGCCAGGTGAATCAAAACCCCATGCAACCTGGCCTTGAACACTTCCAGGGATAGAGCAGACACAACTTCTTTGAGCAATCTGTTCCTGTGTCTCAACACCCTCATAATGAAGAATTTTTAATAATGTCTAACCTAAATCTCCTCTCTGTTATATTAAAGCCCTTCCCCCTTGTCCTACCACTACATGCCCTTGTAAAAGATCCCTCTCCAGATTTCCTGTAGGCCCCTTTAAGTATTGGAAGACTGTTATAAGGTATCCCTGGAGCCTTCTCTTCTTCAGGCTGAACAAGCCCAACTCTCTCAGCCTCTCTCCATAGAAGAGGTTCCATCCTGCATTTAGTTTGTTTCTCCAGCTTTACACCAGTGCTCTTAACTTAATGAGATTTGGGTATTTTTCTTGAAAGTTCATCTTTCTGTATGCTCTTTAGTTTCTTATATCTGTCACATTCTCCACATTTGGTTGCGAGTTTCCTCAACAGTTTTGTGAGTATCTTTAGGGCTCAGCAGAGTTGCTGTAAGCTCTCAGAATCTCCATCCCTGTATATCCAAGTCGTTTCCTAAAGACAGAATTTTCTGAGCATTGAAATGCAGTGTTACTTGAATTTAGTCTGTGAAATCTTCTACCCAAAAAGCATTTTCATTCCAGAAGAGAAAAGGAAGTAAACAACAAAGGTAACTAGTATCCCCACTGTAAACCAACTGCTTCAAGATGGTGTTTTGCACCATTCTGATGGAGCTGATTTCCCTCAATGCCTCTTCTTTGAGCAGGCTCACACTAACTTTTCTTCATAACAGTGACCATCCTTATTTCACTGCTTCTTCTCCAGGTGTGGGAGGGCTTTATAACAGTTTCAGGAGAAAATCTGCAATTATCTGATAAACTGTATATTTTCAACATATTCACAAATGAATGTGGATATACTCTTGTGTATATTGTCATGTCTCTATTGTAATCAGAAGGCGATACTACTTTCTTTCAGTTGAAGAACCAGCCTTCAGACTGGAAGCTGTTATTATTAAGTATAGATTCAAAACTTTGTGTATCAAGTCATGGTAGTACAGCAGAGCTGTGATATTTTCTGGTACTGAGCAAAAAAGACTGTCAGAGGTGACACATTTTTAAAAAGATGTGCTGTTTATTCCTACAATAAGGAATGACTGTGACTATGGTAAAAGGTGAAATATGAAACAATATGGCCTTGTTAAAAAATCCACAAGATGTTCATCATCACTTTCACTCATTTACCACTGTAGTCAATGTTAATACTCACTTCAGTTAGCACAATTAAGAGATAAACATAGGCTGTGTGAGAAATCCTATGTCTACTGTTTGTGTTTGACAGCAAATATAAGAAGCATATCTCTTTTTTTAAACTTTTTTTAAACTTTTTTAATTTTTTTTTTTTTTGAGTCACAAAAGACTATGCCTAAGAAGTTATCCTTGCATGAACTGTATTATGGAAATACACGCACTTCCATTTCCACAGCTATCCTGTGCTGTAGCTAACTTACCCTCTAGGGTGCTGCTTTCTCTCTTAGTGACATCTGATTGAAGATGTGCTATCAAAATGTAGCTGTTTCTTCTAGCATTGTGCACACAAAAGTTCAAGATTTGTATTTAGCTTAAAATATTCAATAGCACATTGTAAAAACGACATGCATACTAGTTGACATTTGGGACCTGTGTATGATATTTAAAGATGTGCCAAACTTGTTAATCTGGGAAACATCTGCTGCTTGGGAAATGCGATGCAGTGCAACTGCATTTGCAGAATAAAATGAAATTCCTGTGTCTGTGCTCTGAATTGTGCAAATTTCAGTTCTGCTTATTTTGATCCACCCATATAAAATGAGACAGTGGTGTTTTAAAAATATAATTGACATTTCCTGCTCTGTTTTCCTACTGAGATTAGCTGTGAAACTCTTTCTTCTACTGAGACAGAGTTAAGTGCAGGCTGTGAAGTTCTGAGAATTCTTGTATGCTGATGTGCCAGAGAAAACAGATAATTTTATCTCCCAGTATAAGAGCAGAGGATGTTTCTTCTAAGCAGTCCCACAAGACAACATAACTAGGTATTTCTTGATCTAGAAGCAAAAAGCCTAGGTCCAAAAGTTAGTGTGAAGACCGCTTACATCAAGCAGAGAATTAGCACACTTCTGCAATTGACTGGCTTCTCCTATCTCACCTACACACTGCATGTCCAAGGCTTCACTCACCACTCAGGTGCTTGGACTGGCATTACAGCAGTATTCTGTAAAACGGGTGAGCTCTACCACAGAGTATTTGCTTTTAGAGAAGCTGGACTATTCAAGAAACCTAATGGCTACACTAGACAGCTAAAATACGTACTATATTCATACACATGTATATGTATTCCATTAGACTTTAGATTTATCTTTTTCCCCAAGAAAGATTCATTCACCCAGTGAACAGTTCAGTATCATCAGAAAAAAAGAATCACACACTTTCTCTTTTCATGGAGGTCAGCTGCAGTGAAATTTGAACCCAGTACTATACCTTTTCACTCATTAAAAAATAACAATGAAAATCATCAAGAAGTAGAAGGTGGAGGAGGGGTCTGCAGGGAAATGTGTTCAACTGGATATTCCTAAAAGCATTTCAAAATGGCAGGATCAGAAAGGGTTAGCTAAGCTATTAATCTCAGTTCAAAGAACATGCAAGTAAACTCCCTGATGCACAGAGAACTAAATTGAATCCTTATGAACATGACCTGTTGGCTCTGAACTTTATAGAGCAAGAAGAAACAATTAAAAAAAAAAAAAAAGGAAAAAAAGAAGTAGAATAAGTACATTATTTTTTCTATATAGTAGTAGCTCCTTGCCAGCTGAAAAGAATTGTATCTTTTTTTTTCCTAAAATAAATAGAATATAAGGGGTTTAGTTTTCCCTTTCTGGTTTTCTCTAGGTGGTAATCTTTATCCATTTTATTGAAAAACTTTCCTCTCTGTTTGCAAGAACAAGCAATACATTTTGGGAAACTTTACTAGTTATTCTTTCTGGACAACCTTTCTTCTTATACAGAAGCTCTCTGCATCTGGGTGGTCAGATTAATATATCACCATAAGTTCAAGCAGACTGGAAACAAAACAGTAGATGGAAAATACAGTGTCAACTAAGAAATCTTAGACATTTTTTTTAAAGAAGAAACTTATTAGGTTAACCATAAATAGATATATTTCTTGCCCAGACTTCCCAAAAAATGTCAGACCAAACACCTTTCCTGAGTATTTTAGGCATAACCAAGTCAGAGTCTTTCAGGCAGAAGTTGTCCTTGGTCATGGTCTTGGTCTGTGAGTATAGCTATGGTTTAAGTCCAGCCAGCTCACCATGTAGTCATTCACTCACACTTCCCCTTCCCCTTCCCTGGGCAGGATCGGGAGGAGAATCAAAAGAATGCAATCCCCATGGGTTGAGATAAGAACAGTTTAATAACTGAAGTACAATATACTGTTACTGCTACTAATAATAATAACAATAATAAGGGAATAGTATTTATAAACCAATGTGAAATGCTTTCAGTTTAATAGAAAGCAAGTAAAAATGAATGCAAAAGAAAACCAATAAAAATGTTACAATTTTGGACAAAAAAAAAATGGTTTAACTGCTAACTGTCATTACTTGAAATTAAACACAGTATTAAAATATTTTATACTTCAGAAATTACAGCTAAAAATATTGGTATTCTATAGTCACTGTAATATGAAAATCTGTAGGATGAATCAATAAATTGAAGAACTACTAATGTTCCAAGCACATTAACGTTAACTGAAATAAATTGCAGTTCATTTTGAGGGAGGAAGGCAGAGAAGAAAATGAAGGTAAGGTGAATCTGTAAATGACATCAAGATATTTTAATTAAAACATGTTTAACTTTTCAACAGATGTTCCCAGGACCAAAACTGAGTTAATTATAATTATATTTATACCCACAGAATGGCAATAAGTCTAGCCTTCCATGCCACAGTATGCAATCAGACATCTAAACACAAAGTATACCTTAGTTTGCAGTTTCCAATTTTTGTCATATGAGATGTTGAAAACCCTGTAATTGCTCAGCATGGACAAGTGGGGGCTCATCGGGAATCTTATTCCTGCTTCTAATTTCTTAATGGGTATTTAGGCCAAAGACAGGGTCAAATTCTTTGTGGATGGGCATAGCAAAATACAAAACCCCACATTTCAGAAAATAAAATTCCAGTTGACCACGTGGAAAAAAGTCTTCACTGCAAGGGTGGTTAATCCTGGAACAGGATGCTCAGAGAGGTTGTAGAGTCTTCATCCTTTTTGATACTGAGCACCTCACTGGACAATGTCCTCAGCAATCTAATATAATTTTGAAGTTGACTGCACTTTGAGCAGATCAGACTAGATGGTCTCCAGTGGCCATCTAAATTATCTATACTTCAAATCTAAGATCTAAATTATTGTTTGATTTGATGATTTGTGAGCAGCCTAAAGGCCATATAGGGACAATCAGCTATCTAAACTTCAGGTTTTTCTTGATCACTCTTTCTCTGAAATGCAGAATATTTTATTACTTTATTTACAGTGAAAGTTGGAAAATAACTTATCTGAAGCTGTATAATGGATAACTCATCCTGGCTGAAAAACCTGCAAACAAATTTTCAGGACTGTCGGCTCTGTCTATATAGGTGATTACTGAGAAAGAGGTATGTCTTATCATATTTTAGATATTTACAATGCAGAAATCCACATCCAAGCTACTTATCAAAACTCTAAATTAAATAGAAAGAAAAAGGATCCTAGTTAGTAATTAATCTGGTCTATTTCAGCTACCTGTCAGGAGTAATGAATGGTGCCTTCAAATAGCCTATTTTTCTGTCATTTCCTAAAAATATAGAATAGGGAGCTAACTCAGTGGTAAAAGTGTACTGTGTGAAGACTCAAATGAAATAGTCCCTCCTAATAATCTTGTAGAAGGACTCCTTTATTGTTTGTTACATCTACTGTGTCATTTGTCAGTTACTTCCTCAGGTAGGCTTAGCACTCGGTTACCATAAGTGAGTCTGGGTCAGAGAAGTGACCAGCAATTGTCACATCCTGCTGGGATTTCGTTGCAGCCAACACTGTCAGGATGAGGAAATCATAGATTCATAGAACAGTCTGGGTTGGAAGAGACCTTCAAAGGTCATCCAGTCCAACCCCCCTGCAATGAGAGACAATTTCACATAGATCAGGTTGCCCAGAGCCACGTCCAACCTGGCCTTGAATATCTCCAGGGATGACACATCTATCATCCCTCTGGGCAACCTGTTACAGTATTTTACCATCCTCATTGTAAAAAAATTTCTTCCTTATGTCCACCCTGAATCTTCCCTCTCTTAGTTTAAAATCATTACCCCTCGTCCTATTTCAACTAGCCCTGCTAAAGTCTTCTTAAAACAAGTTGAGAAGGGCTCTGAATCGCAGGGCTTTGTTCTTATGGGGGATTTTCACTTCTCAGGCATCTGATAGAAGGCAACATCATGGAATACAAGCAGCCTAGGAGGTTTCTGGAGGACATTGGGATAATTTTTTTGTACAGGTACTAGGTGGACTAGTCAGGGAGGTGCACAGCTGGATCTGCTATTCACTAGTAAGTAAGAACTGACTGGGGATCAGAAAGCAGTGGTAGCTTTGGTTGTAGTTATGTTAAATATGGAAGCTGTTGATCCTGAGGTGAGTGAGGAAGGAGCATAACAGCGTGTAGACTGTACATTTCTAGTAGGCAGATTTAGGCTTATTCACAAAACTGGTAGGTGGCATCCAGTTGGATGCTAGCTCTGAAAGGCTAAGGAGCATGGGAAAACCGTAAGGCCTTTAGGGACAGCACTGTCTCACTGCAAGGATGGTCTGTACTGGTACTTGGGAAGACAGGTGTGGTATTTATAGCTTTCCCTAAATATCTCTTCTCCTTTGTGTTCCTTATTGACAGAGCATCCACATTTGTGCTTTAGATATATTGATATGGAGCAATGTCGGCCTAATTTTTTACATAGTAATGTGGATATTTTTTACTAAGATGCCCAGGGATCTCAATGAAGACCCAAAATTAAGCCATACAGAAAGAGTAGGCTATTTTATCAAATTTGAATCCCATGAAAGCAGGGAATCCTGTGGCCAAACAGTGTACACTGGCACTAAACAGAAAACAAAATCATTTCAGTCAGTAAGGACACTTGTTATCCTGGTTTTTGCTATTTTTCTTGTGTTTTTCCTATTCTCTGTTGTACGAAACTTATTCCTTACAAGCACTATAAGGAAAGTAGTCTTAATCATTACTTCTCCTCAGCCCATAGCAAGAGACTGGCTTGGCGAGGATGGCTAGAGCCCTGATGCAGAAAGGCAAAACAGAGGCTGGAAGCAGAGACAGACTTCACAGGAGTAATCTATAAATATTGCCCAGGCTTATAGGAATTGTGTCAGAAAAGCTAAAGCTTCACTGGGTTTGAGAAAAAAACCCTAAATTGATCAAGCTGTGAGAAGCTTGATCTGACCCAAGAGCTACCCTGCTTTGGGCAAGGTGTTTGACTAAAGATCTCCTGAGATCGCTTCCAGCTTCAGTTATTCCCTTCAGTACTGGAATAGGCCGTAGACTGCATTATTTTCACCAGCCTGATTATTTTTACCTACTTCTGGCATCTGCTGTCCATGATTTGGTGTCACTGAGTCAGAGCAGTCATTCATCTACCTCTCTGTAGTACCAAAAAAAAAAATTGGAGGTATCTGTATGATGCACAAAAATAAAAAGTTTTCAATACTATGTTACAAGATCACACTTAAGAGACTCAAAGACATTTCAAGTAAACAAAATTAAAAATCAATTTAGCTATTGTTCTGATATCTTTTCAATGTAGTTTGCTCTCTTGAAATCTCTATTTTTTTTTCAGCAAAACTAATTTTGAAATGCACAGCCAGCATCACCAGTGTAAAATAATGTAAATTAAAATGTATTATGTCCTCTCTGAATAAAAAATTTCCCACTGGGTCTTTGTTTCGTTTATAGCCAGGTTGATCCAGCTTCATCTTGTGACAGGACCATACATCTCATATATCTTAATAGAGAAAGCTAAACTTCTGTTCAGATTTTATTTTTGTTTTACATAATGATAGTAACTGCTCTCTTAAAACAATTATTTCCATTTATCTTGTCTGTAACTTATAAACTCTTCGGTTTCTTTTCTCTGAATTTTCTTGAAGAACAGAAGAGGAAAAAAAGTATGTCTGTCTTCTTTTTTTTTCTTTGTATTGTTATCTTCCTCTTATGCTTACTTCTATTATTTCTACTACATACCTCTTTTTCCCAGTTCCTTGTCTTTGCCTCTGTCATGGTTTAAGCCCAGTCAGCCAGGAAGCTCACTCACTACCTCCCTCCCCTTCCTCCACCCTGCTCCCGGAGGGATGGGGAGGAGAATTGAAACAATGTAACTCACAGTATCACAGTATCACAGTATGTTAGAGATTGGAAGGGACCTCAAGAGATCATCTAGTCCAATCCCCCTGCCAGAGCAGGAACACCTAGATGAGGTTACACAGGAATGTGTCCAGGCGGGTTTTGAATGTCTCCAGAGAAGGAGACTCCACAACCCCCCTGGGCAGCCTGTTCCAGTGTTCTGTCACCCTCACTGAGAAGAAGTTTCTTCTCAAGTTTAAGTGGAACCTCTTGTGTTCCAGTTTATACCCATTACCCCTTGTCTTATCATAGTTTGCCATTGAGAAGAGCCTGGCTCCATCCTCATGACACTCCCCCTTTATATATTTATATACACTAATAAGGTCCCCCCGCAGTCTCCTCTTCTCCAAACTATAGAGACCCAGCTCCCTCAGCCTTTCCTCATAAGGAAGATGCTCCACTCCCTTAATCATCTTTGTCGCCCTGCGCTGGACTCTCTCCAGCAGGTCCCTGTCCTTCTTGAACTGAGGGGCCCAGAACTGGACACAATATTCCAGATGCGGTCTCACCAGGGCCGAGTAGAGGGGAAGGAGGACCTCTCTCGACCTACTGACCACCCCCCTTCTAATACACCCCAGGATGCCATTGGCCTTCTTGGCCACAAGGGCACAGTGTTGGCTCATGGTCATCCCGCTGTCCACTAGGACCCCCAGGTCCCTCTCCCCTACACTACTCTCTAACAGGTCGTTCCCCAACCTATACTGGAACCTGGGGTTGTTCCTGCCCAGATGCAGGACTCTACACTTTCCCTTGTTATATTTCATCAAGTTTCTCCCTGCCCAACTCTCCAGCCTGTCCAGGTCCCGCTGGATGGCAGCACAGCCTTCTGGCGTGTCAGCCACTCCTCCCAGCTTAGTGTCATCAGCAAACTTGCTGACAGTACACTCAATTCCCTCATCTAAATCATTGATGAATATATTAAATAATACTGGTCCCAATACTGACCCTTGAGGCACTCCACTAGATACAGGCCTCCAACTGGACTCCGCCCCATAGACTACAACTCTCTGGCTTCTGTCCTTCAGCCAGTTCGCAGTCCACCTCACTACCTGATCATCCAGGCCACACTTCCTCAATTTAGCTATGAGGATGCTGTGGGAGACTGTGTCAAATGCTTTGCTGAAGTCAAGGTAGACCACATCCACCGCTCTGCCATCATCCATCCACAATGTTATTTCCTCATAAAAGGCTATGAGGTTGGTCAAGCATGACTTCCCCTTGGTAAAGCCATGTTGACTGCCCCTCATAACCCTCTTATCCTTGACATGCCTTAAGATGGCATCAAGGATAAGGTGTTCCATCACTTTCCCAGGGATGGAGGTGAGGCTGACCGGTCTATAGTTACCCGGGTCCTCCTTCTTGCCTTTTTTGAAGACTGGAGTGACATTTGCTTTCCTCCAGTCCTCAGGCACCTCTCCCGTTTCCCAAGACTTGGTAAAGATGATGGAGAGTGGTCTAGCAATGACTCCTGCCAGTTCCCTCAGCACCCGCGGGTGCATCCCATCTGGACCCATGGATTTATGGATGTCCAGATTGCTCAACTGGTCCCTAACCCATTCCTCATGGACTAAGGCAAACCGCTCCAGTGACCTGACTTCATCTGAGGTCTCAGGAGTACAGGGTTCTTCAGGACTGCCTCCGGCAGAGTAGACTGACACAAAGAAGGCATTCAATAACTCTGCCATCTCTGTATCTTCTGTCACCAGGGCACCCATCCCATTCACCAGTGGGCCAACCTTGCCTCTGGTATTAGTTTTATCAGCTATGTATTTGAAAAAGCTCTTTCTGTTGTCCTTGACCCCTCTGGCCAGATTTAATTCTAAGGAGGCCTTAGCCATCCTAGCTGCCTTCCTACATCCTCTAGCAGCAGCCTTATATTCCTCCCGAGTGGCCAGCCCCTCCTTCAACTCCTGCGGGCTGAGATAAGAACAGTCCAGTAACTAAGGTATAACACAAAACCACTGCTGCTACCATCAATAATAATAATGATAAGGGAAATAACAAGGGAAGACAATACAACTGCTCATCACCCACCGACCGATACCCAGCCCCAGTGATCTAACCCTTCCTGGTAACTGCCCCCAGTTTATATACTGGGCACGATGTGCTGTGGTATGGAATACCTCTTTGGTTAGTTTGGGTTAGGTGTCCTGTCTCTGCTTCCTCCCTTCTTCCTGTGCCCCTCCTCCCTGGCAGAGCATGAGACTCAGAAAGTCCTTGGTCAGACTAAACTTTCCAACCCTAACTATTCTATGATTCTATGATTACTGAGCAGCAACTAAAACCATCGGTGTTATCAGTGCTGTTCCCAGGCTGAAAGTCAAAACCACAGCACTACACCAGCTACTAAGAAGGAAAAAAATGACTGCTACTGCTGAACCCAGGACAGCCTCTTTAAAAAAAACCTATTCTGTATATCCACTCCTTACACTTCCTTCCTTTGCAGTGTAGGTACCATGATTATCTAAGGAGGACAAACATACTAACTGTACATAAAAAATCCTTAGTAAAGTTATGAAATGGTAAAGTGGAGGTGGTGTGTTAAATATGTTGGTTAGGTTGAAACTGAATGATCATTTTTATTTAAAAAATTCACAAACCTAGTTGTTCCATTAAAAATTTTAAGATACAGCCATCCAAAACTAAAGGATAACTAATATCTTTCTGTCTTCCACCACAGAAGCATTGATGTTTCAAAAGAAATTGTAAGAACTCAGTGTTAGAGAGGTGTGGAATACCGTCATAGGCAAGATAATTTTAATTTCATAGGCGCATTGTCCAGTAAAAGATGATACTAGATGACTGTATATCAATGTGGTCACTGACATTGAGGGTCTATTTTAAGTATATAATGCTTCTTTATTTTACAAGTATATATAGTGCATACTGCACTGAGGATCACAGCTGGGAGTCTTCATCGATGAATCCATTGAAAGCTCGAAGAAGTTTCAACCACATGTGGGTCAAGTATTTCATTTTCTTCAGTTACAGCTCTTTCCATCTTCACTGTATGTCTAACTTCTTGTAAAGGTAATAGGTCTTCATTTTCCAGTTTTATTTCTGCATTGATGTGGACTTCACATTTGGAAAAGCATTCACTAGCATCAGGCTTGCATCTGTGACAAAATTCCTCTATCAGCTCAAAAATAACTTTTTTGCTAATAAATACGTTATTTTATTCCTTTTATCATGATAGAAATTTAGAAATTCCCAAGTTCTCTCTAGGTTCCTGCTTTTATTAAAGATATAAAGCCCCTCTTGTTGGGTATATAAAAATATTTTACTCCACCAGGACTACAAGCACATGTGCTCCTGTGAGTTGGAAGGTAAGGGTGTCAGGTTTGACATTTTGAAGATGGGTGAGTTCCTGCATGGGTGAAGCAATAAACACATGAAGCAGAACCCTTGATCTAGAAATGATTCACTGTAACCCCATATTTAAACGTTCCAAATGTGAGAGTTATTAGATGGTTTAGGCTTAATTTCTGGATTCTTGCTATGATGTAAAGTCATCTGTATCTGATAGCCATTTGAAGGCCAGATAAACGTAAATACCTCAAATGTACTAATATTCCTGCCATTATAATATGAAATTAAAAGGCTCTTGCGATAATTTTATTACTGATGAAATGGTGGGGAATTATGATGATGATTATTATTAGAAGCTGATAATATCCTATACAGTGTCACTGTTAGCAACAGTGAGAACAATTAACATTTCTAGTCATGCATAAATTAAAAGACAACTTCATTCTGTAGATTTTTTTTTCTCACAGCTATGTGGCAGTTCTTTCTTCTACTCTCAGCCTTTCCTCATATGACAGGTTTCACTGTCCTTTCATCATCTTTGTGGCCTTTCTCTGGACTCTCTTGAGCCTGTCCACAAAGAGTTTTGCCTACCAGTTCGAATTAAGTAGTGAAATGATATGCAGTGTGGCCCCTGAAGTTATACAACTACCAGAAACTTAAAATCATGTTGTACTACACAGAAAATAGATAGATGAAAGAAAAACAGGCCATCAAAAGAGGAAATTAAACTTCTGAATATTTGTCTCATTCATATCTCAGACCAATATCAGGAGAGTTTGGATTAACTGTCACTTTCGAGAAGAACAGGGATTCAAATCCTTTAAAACAGCAAGGAAAATGGAACCTCAGGAAAGATTAACAAGAAATTCTGAGGCTCAATACTATTTTCCTTATTTTAATAGCACGATTATATAGATGCTGAAAGAAGCAGTTTCTGTGATTCCTTACACTGGCAAGAAAACTGTTGTACCTGTGACATAGCAAATACCTTTGTAATTTCTTATCTGCTCAATTGTCAGAAAGCAGTAGTAGCATCAAGGGGAGCTGCCCCTGCTCTTTAGCACCATTCAATCAGATCTGCATTTGACAATATGCCTTTTTATCATTTATTATTTCCTCAATGTGTTATCATTGTAGTAATAAGTGAGATAGTGTTCAAACGCATATCTCCCCCAGTACAAAAACTTCTTTTTCATAATTTGTTAAATTTATATTATTTTGTCTCTCTTTTGAAGTTACTATAATTGCATTTTGGTACACAATTATTTGGGAGAAACACATTAAAATCAAATGGACACTATATGGAATAATAATTTATATAGGTTTCACTAACATAGTACATCATTGAATTTTTACTATGTTAAAAATGCTAAGCTTATTTAACAAAATGATGTTATGTACTCTACATATAGAACAGAAGGTTCTCATCCATGACACATTATTGGTACGTAAGGTCAAATCCTATTCATATTGACCTTTTCGTAAACTCTAATTTTGCTCTGTTCAAACGAGACCAGAACTATTTTGATATATTCTTCTTGTTCACACTGTTTTTTATTTAAATAGCTTAATAATTTTCTACTTTCTTCAACTCTACATCAAACTTTTGCTATGCAAGAAAACAGGTTTTGAGACGATCACCAGCACTCTCAAAAATATTTTGAACAGTCCAGGGATTATCAAAGAAGATATATTCCATCTTTTGGATAGATGACATTGCATCACAAATCTTCTATCTCAGCATCACTTAATGCCAAGCAGTCACATTCTGAAGTTATTTATGGCTCTGGTTATGTCCATGCACAAGTGTGAAATCTCGAAAGAAAATTCTAGTTTTGACTGCAGGTTCCCTGGACTATTTTGCAATTTTAGTTTTACACCAAATAATGAATTAATGTTATATCTATGCAACACTGGCATCAAGTATCTCTTCTGGGAACCACATAGACAGTTTTTATCCTTTGCATTTACTGATTCATAGCTAAAGAGGATGAGATTAGAAACAGATACTGGAGAACAAACCTCAGAAAAGATAATACCTGGCTGGCATAGCGCCTCAGGACAGACAACCTTCTGCTCTCCCTTTCCATCTACATTTTTCCTTGCTTTTAAGAAAATGTTTTCATTTTCTATAAAATGTTTTCATTTTCTATAATCATGGGGAACACACCACAACTTGACTTCAGCACTAAATCTCAAAGGACTTTTCCTAAACATAGAAACTGACTGTATTTGGTCTCTGTGGGATGGAGTTAACTTTCTTCATAGCAACCCATATGGTGAAGTGGTTTAGATTTTGGCCAAAGCAGTATTTTATTACTGCAGTGGTTTATCTATTGCTAGGCATACAGACCTTCTCTGTTTCTCACACTGCCACCCCAGGGAGTAGGCTTGGGATATACAAACAGCTGGGAGGGGTTATCGCAAACTAAAGCAGAAAAAAGAAATGTTCTACACCAGATAACTTCATGCTCAGCAATAACAATTGTGGTGAGGGGATGGGTTTCTCCAAAGCAGATATTGGTTAGAGGTTGGCTGGGCATCAGTCTGTTGGTGGAGCCATTGCTTTTATATAATAGGTATCTTTCATTTTCTTTTTTTCTCTTCTCCGTTTTTCTTTTCCTTTTCCTTTTTCTTTTCCCTTTTTCTTTTATTTTCCTTTTCCTTTTCCATTTTTTCATTTTTTTTTCTTTTTCTTTTTCTCTTTTTTCTTTTTTCCTCTCTTTTTTTTCCTTTATTATTAAACTGTCTTAATTTTGACCCATGAAGAGTTGTTTTTTTTTCACTTTTACACTTCAGATTCTGCCGACCATCCCATTGCAAATGAGTGAGCAAGTGGCTGGGTGAGGACTGGGATGGGGTCAACTCACTACACTAAGCTAAAGGGACATCTGGAGTAGCTATCAACAAAGAATCAATGCCTTGAAAGTGGAAAACCAGCAGAATTTGCTTCTGCAGATGCTTTTGCCTTCCAATGGACTGTTAGTAGCTGCTGAGCTTTCCAGTGAAATCCCCACTTTCTTTGCAGAGAATCACAACTGTATTCTTCAAGAGTAGGCACTGAAGAGGAACTTTTGTAAGGACAAGTTAGGTCATGTGTCACTCCATGGCACTGCACATCATAAAATCTCAGCTAAGAATCGGTGTTTTGCCAAGCATACAAGAAATACAGCACTGAGAAAGGACTAAGGAAGGAAAAAAACCCAACAACCTGTTACAGATGGAACCAGGACATGCTGCACAAAAAGGGGAGGGGGAGGGAGGGAGAGGGGAAGTGAGTTATTACTGTAAATCTGTGTTTATATATCAAAGAGCAGCCCTATCTCGCTTTACAGAGACTCAGGTTCCAGGCAGTCTTGCCAGTAAGGAATTGAACTCCATTTGGAAAATATTTTACTTCTTTAATGTATAAGTCCCAACATACTATATATAAATAGTACACCATTCTAATTATATTAAATTGTGTCTGGCTTCCAGTGGATTTCTTAGGCTAGGTAATAAAATATTGGCCTATATCTAGGCCAATAAAATGCTCAACTGGCTTAGATAACAATTCTTGATGTGCCATCAAGGTGTTTCGAAGACCTCAGGTGATTATCAAGTAAGCTGCAGTTTACTTCTAAATTACAATAGAGCCAACATCCACAAAAAACCTTGTGTGGTTTCTACATCTTCTACAAAACTAGCATTTTAAAAGATGGTTGCAAAAATGAAATTCCATCCCTCACAAAAATCACTTCCCCCAATAATACTTCTATATTCAGTATTTCATTTATCAGATGTTTGATTTTCAGAAAGAAAACATATCAAATAATGATCAAGATCTTCAATATATCTTTCAATATATCTTGTCTTCCAAAACAACAACAAAAAACTTTCCTTTCATTTCCTTTTAAATGAAAGCAAATCAGTCTTTCTCACCTCCATTTTTTATTCCCTCTTGTACTTTGAACTCCATCTGCAGAATTAGAAGCTGATTTGAACAGAGAAGCATATATATGTTAATCTACAAATGGAACACCTTAAGCTATTGTTTCCAATTTGTGTTAATGTTTTCCAGCTGAATTTTTACTTTTGTTTGAGAAGTGAAAAGGAACTTGGCCAATCTCTCATTTTTTCCCCATTAAAACCACCCAAATCACTCTTTGGTGAGTAAAAATATATGAAACCCAACTACTGAGAAGATACTTAGTCCTAATTTTTCCCTCAGATTGTTTGGAATTTGATATTCTCTTAAGGCACTAACTGCAACTGCCTGCAAACAATTTATTGGAAAAATGTACATTCTTCTTGAGAATAGATTTATAATTTCAAACAATGGATAAATTTTTCACCCTTTCTGTGATGCTTGTCATCTTATAGCTATAGTAACTTAATGCTTTTTCATGCTCCATGTTCTCAAGAGTGAAATAAGGATGGACATGTTTGTCACCATGGCAGCAAAACACTACATATATTTTAACCAAAGCAGATGTAGAAAGTGCAAATCCCCAGATTCTTTGGGTTTGAAGAGGTTTGAGGTGCCTCACTTAACTATAAGTCCCTGCATGAAAAAGAAAGTGTAATATTTCCTTACTTTTGAATAATAAAGAAACCTGCGTATTCTGTACCTCAGCTTGTATTTCCTTTGAGTGTTGGCATATGGCTAGTTACTGTATTTCTTCCCCTAGGGCAGACAATGAAAGTTATTTAGAAGATGAGATCATTTTTATAGGAAGCTAAGCTACAATACAAAGACTTTCAGCTTGTATAATATCATAGTAGCTCACAAAATAACTAACGGAAAAGGAAGAAACTTGGTATGATTTATGGAAACCTAATAGAGAACCTCATAGTAGGTATTTTAAAGGGTTGCCCAGCTGCTGGTTAAGACAGCTGTGTCAGGCAACAGCAATACTACCAAATGGTCTTCTTTTAGGTACTGCCTCTTTCTTCCTCTATGATGCCTCACTAAACATAGGTGTCTCAGGTGGCTTTCCCCTTCCTTCATAGTCCCTTTCACTGCAGCATATCTTCCTTCTGGTCACTTAGCTCCATAAGGAAAGCATGTGCTTGACCTTACAATCATACACAACAGAGGCACCTAGGAATTAGATAAAATTATCTGAAACCTACTGACAATTAGGTGCAATCTGCTGAAACCACAAAATCAGTTTCCTCCCTAGTTACTCTTCCTCCCATATATGTAGTAGCAGACCTGCATTGTACAAAGTGAGTTTACAGCTCAAGTGTGGCTCTGCTTTGCACTGCTTTCCTTTAGCTGATGTAAGGATGGCTTGTCTGAACTGGAACAGCACTCTTTACAATTTTTATAATCCTATTCCAGTTTGCTATCCTGTGGTCAAGACTTGGAGAACACTATTTTGCCATCAGGAACTACAATTATCCAATACCCTCTGAAGAGGGCACTATCAAGAGCTGCATCTACCTGAATGGATAAGAACAGGATTCACTGCACTTCTTGTTCTGCAAAACAGACAGATCTACCCTGTGCAACAGCCTGCACTCCTGAAAGTGCCTGCAGACAATTTCTACAATATGTCCCTTGAGCTTTCTCTGCAGTGAAGCAATGCTGCTTTGTACTGTCCTAGGAAGAAAATATTGAGAAGGCAGTCTATCTCATTACACATTCCTTTGGCAGCCACCAAAGATCTCTGTGACATATCCCTCTAGCCTCCTCTCCTTTCTCCCTCCACCCCAAATATTGCAGGAAATAAAAAGATCTCATAAAGTTGAGAGCAGCTTGTTGACTGAGTTTAGTAGTGATGAAGTAGGCACTTTATTACTACCCACTCTGAGTCAGACTCAACTGCAAACAATTACAAATGCTATAGATGGAGGACATAAAGATATTCAATCTTGCAAAACCAGTTTAAAATTAGTACTAAAGGGGGAAATTTAATATAGGAGTGGCATTCGCTGTGGTTTGTAGCTCATTGCCAGTATTTTTTGTTTTGGCAAATTGAGATCTTCTTTTTAGTTAGCTATTGTCTACTACTGACTTTATTGCAAGAAACACTTGTTTACAAGAGCTTTAGTATTATTGTTTATGGTGTAGTATTATTGCAGTGATTGGTATTTCCTAACATAAAATGATCTTAAAAGAAAAGATGTATTAAATGAAACCCTGGAAATTAACATTAACATTAACATTAAAAATCCAGGCATTTTTATTGATCCTATGTGCTTGTTCTATCTACTGACAATAACACCTTACTAAAATTGTTAAAGCAGAATAAGCACATTCTTTGAGAATGATCCTTTGTAAAACAGGTAGAGACAGTCATCCCTTGTCCTGTTACAAATATCTCCTATTTTAAGAAAAAGGAAGAGACACTGGAAAATTTGTCCATCACTGTACAGAACTACGGCAAATGCAAAGCTGACAGTTACATATATGTTATCCTGCTGAAAAGTTTTTAGTCTTCACTCCAAGTATGAACAGCCCTGGTTTGACCTGAAATGGGGTCCAGGGTTGTAGGCAGGGGTGGGGGAGCCCTGGGAGACCTGACAGATACAGTCAGGTCTGGTGGTGCTCTCAAGGCTCTGCCAACAAACTCTCATATCAGCAAGGTGTCATAACTTCCGGGGTCTGGGTTTGGAAGATATTTGCCACAAGCTCCTTCTAATATCTGGCTGTAAATAAGATGATGCTATCTGGGAAGCCATAGTATCGGGAATCAGGCTGTAGGACAAGTTAAGCAGCCTATGAAGCCATGAGTCCTTCCTGAGGGGGATGAAGTGATCTTTCTTGGTAAACAGATCCACAGTCACTAGGACATTGCATTTCCCTGCATCAGTGGCAGTTCTGCTGTGAAATCAAAAAGTGATGGAAGGTGGGTGGAGTTTTAAGACCAAGTGGCACCATATGATACCTATAATGTCCATGCCTGATGCAGAAAGCAGTTTTCCACTCATTTCCTTGCCAGATATGGAACAAATTATAAGTTCTTCACAGGTCTAGCTTGGTGAATCATCAAGCCCCTGAAGGAATTAAAAGAGCTCTGAGGGGAGAGGCAAGAGATGCTGGTTCTTCAACGGCATATCTGTAATCTTCTCCCAGGCTAAGAGGAGTTGGTTTTGATAGAAAATACAGGGACTAAGCAGTAGAGGTGAAAGAGCAGATCAGCCTCAGTTCCTGAGGTACTTCTGGAGAGCAGCTACTTCAGGATCTGCCAAGGCACAGATGTGCCCGAAGGGTACCTTCACTTCTGTGGTCAAGGCAATGCAGTTATGCAGGCAATGGGCCAGCAGGGTTTCTTCCCTTTTCTCAAAAGTATCCTTTAAGTTTCTGTTCTTATGTAGGCACATTGATTAGGACAAGGCTTGTTTGGCTGGGGCAAGGGTATGGTTGTAGAGCCTGGGCAGGTCAGGGCTGGGCAGAGCTCAATGATCTCAGGGCTGAGGTTGTGCTCGGATAGGAACATGGTACATGTGGGGAATGTCACATTTGGTGTGGCTATTGTGTAATTATGTTCCTGGGTTGCAGCACTAAGGGTGAAGGACAATGGTTAGGATTGTGGCACAGCTGGGCCACTGCTCATACAAGGCAGCACCAGGACCTGAGATACTTGAGGACTGTGGTGGGGAAAACAGCCCCAAGAGGATCCCAGGGTTAGCTCTTGCCCGTATGCTCTGGGAAGTACAAGGATACCATGTGGCAGTGAAGAAGGACACTGCTTCTCTAGCTAAGGCAGCCTAGGATAACAGGGAAGGGGCAGGTGGGTTGCCTAGGTACCAGGGTTGTCCCAACAGGAAGCACTGTGTGTAATGTCCCCTGACTGCTCCTCCTGTCCTCAGCAGTGACAATGGTGGGATGGGTCAAACTGGGGAGGACTTGGGGCCCATTGACTGTTGTGGAGGTCGCTGAAGAGCTTGATCAAAAGACTCATCAGTGCCATTAGGGTCACCCTGGTCAAAAAGAGACAATTGTTTTGTGAAAATAATTCTGGTACTGGGCTGAAGTACTGTTCTTGGGAACTGGACCCAGGAACAGGAAAAAAAGGGTAATTTTATGAGTAGAGATCTCACTGTGCAAAGAAGCAGAAATCGATCCAAATGAGGACAAAGGCTAATATGGTTTTGCTTTTGCCCTGCTATGAATATTTCACATTCATCAGTTCTGAGAAAATTCCTTCACATTTTTTAAGTGAAAACTGACTGAGTGTTCAGGGGAGCCACTTAAATTGAAACCATTCTTTGGCTTATAATGTATCCAGATGATACATCAAACATTTTTGCTTATTAATGCAGGATTTTGAGCATGAAAGTTTGTTCCATCTTCACCATTTATCAATCTGTCCATTCAGTCTGAACATCTACAGAAGATAACATTATATTCTGCATTAAATTTCTATGCCACCATCGTAATGGAAAGCACTGCAAAGACTTCTTATGCAGACAAGCTTTGATGTGCTTCAAAGATAAGAGTACTTCATTATGTTCATGAAGAGTAAAAGCGTTCTAGTATGACTAGATCTCCTTTAATATGATAGTTAAGTGAAGCTTAACATTAGTTTCAAATGAATAAAAGTACTTGCTGATGTCAGGTCATTGTTCATATTTACCCCCTCATGTCTGGTTTTCACTGAAAATTCTTGCATCTTTAAAATAGCTGAAGTTTTGTTTCATTGCACATCATAAGATTACACTGACTTGGATTTCTTGTGCAATAAGATGAAATGTTTAAGTCGTTAAGCTAACATTAGAAATAAAAGGCTTTAAAATTACTATTCATAAGGCCACTGTCTCTTGTGTAGAGGCCTCTAGAACAGCTTTGCAATGACACAGAACATGTCTGGTATTCTTCTTTTCAGTTATACTACTGAATTAGGTAAATATTTCTTAGAAAGGAAGTAAATTTCACTATGCAGGAGAAAACAAAGCTTAACAGTTTTTTAAAATAGTGCATATACTTTTTTGCTACTATTTCACTAATTTTCACAGAGACATTTTTTATCCTTCATGACAGGAAGTGAGAGAACATTTTTGACCTTAAAATAATTGTTTATCAATATTCTGTTTATAAAAAATCATGATAAATTGCTACTCCATTTGCTAGGTATCTTACAAAAACAAAAACCATGGAAATTGACTGTAAAAGAAAATAAGAAGGTCTTGCCTCTTCTGATGCAGTGAGATCAGTAGAACATAGTCATCTCTTTCTTGGTTCTCCTTTCCATTTAGCAATTTTCTCCTCTACTGTTCATTACCCTTACATTTGCGTATCTCCTGCTGTCTTCAGAGTTCCCCGCTGACAGGCATATGTTGCAGCTGAGCCCCTCAAACTCTTTCCATTTCCCTTATGTGCCATCTTTTAAGGAACTGCTTTACCGTGTGCTGGTAAATCATGGTGTATCATGTAATCATAGCTGTTATGGACATGTCTAAAAGGCAACTGAGAAGGAGTCAGTACCAAAGCTAAAACTATATGCAGTGTGAATATACCTTGCGTTTTACACAAGACCAGACTTTTGGAAGATTAATAAACAGGGAAGAAGCTGATCTGCATTTATCACTATGTGGTTGTAGCATTTGTGGAAGATTCTGCATATTTCATATATATCAGATATACAAATATACTAACCTAGCATAAATACACAGTGAAGAAAAACACTCTTTGGTTAGGATTTATCTGAATAAATGTTGATATCTGCTGCTTAAACATATATCTTGTCTATCTATATTCCCTTATGTACTATGAATCCCGCACTATGTATTATGAAAAGAATTAAGAATTTAATCTTATTCTGAAAAAGACATTCAAAATAGGTGAATCAGAAGCTATGCTGCCTGTATCTTTCTAAAGAATAAAATGGGGGTCTAAGGAGCCTAGATTAGTCAGAATCAAGATCTATATGCAAGACGCCAATGTTAGGTGTGATTAATTTCTCCACCAGTGACTTAGAACAGGTCCATGGAGCAATGAAACTGAAAGTTCTTATGAGGTCATCTCATGAAATATCAAGCTGTAGTATCTGCCAGTAGCAGTTTCAACAAACTATGTTGGTTTTATTTTGCTTTGACCCTGTCACTGCAGTTGAGTGTTTATTAATCAGAGACACATGATGTTTGCTGTTTAAATCAAATATTTTGATTACATTGTTGCTTGTGAGACCTACTTAAAGTAAAAAATGCCATTATGTCTCTCTTGGGGTAAGAGAAAATAATGTTGGCTGTGTTGGAATTTTTTGTGCATGAAGCTTTAAGAAATGAGTTCTCAAATGCCCACATACATAGAAAGAGTAGAATCAAATACTTGAAGGCATTTATGCTTGTAAAATCATTTGAATAAATAGGATTTCTGTAAATTTAATAATAAACTTAGTTCAGAGGTTGTATACTATGGTTCATATTAAATGCAAGCTCGCATGGAGCTAATCTTGATGGAGCTAGAAAAATAGAAGCATGAAAACCAATTAAGTGTGTGGAGGAATTCTGGATTTAGAAAGTCATACTTCTTGGGGAGATATTATTTTTAGCTTCTCTTAGATTAAAATTCCATTTTATTTTGTTTGAAATAGGGTTGTCTTGTGTTTTAACCCCAGTAGGCAGCTAAGCCCCACACAGCAACTTGCTCTTTCTCCGGCAGTGGCATGAGGGAGAGAATCAGAACAGTAAAAGTGAGAAAACTCATGATTTGAGATAAAAACAGTTTAATAGGCAAAGCAAAATCTTCTTGTGCAAGCAAAGCAAAATTATGAATTTATTCACCAGTTCCCATTGGTTACTTGGGAAGATAAATACCATAACTCCAAAGTCCTCTCTTCTTCCTTCTTTCCCTTGCTTTTATTGCTGAACAATATTCATCATACAGTATGAAATATCCTTTTGGTCAGTTGGGGTCAGCTGTCCCAACCTCCCAGCCTTTTGCATATCCCCAGCCTACTTGTCGTGGGACAATGAGAGAAACAGGAAAATCGTGAACATTGTGTAAGCACTACTCAGAACAACAAAAATCTTCCAATTCTAGGTTCTTGAGCAGATAATAGGTATCTGATTGATAGTGACGATTGCTTTTCTCCATATATTCTTCACACATATTCAGTTTGTGAGACCTGAAGATGATTATTTCAGTATAGGTAACTGCATGTGGACAGAACAAAACCCCAAATGAGATCAGAAGATTTTTAAAATGAGTTTTATGGGAAAAAGGTTAGAGATAATACAGGCAGTCCAAAAACTGAAGCTGAGGCATAAGAATAAACTAAAAGAAATGTTCAAAATCAGAGGCAGAAGACAGTGTTGTGTTGCAGCTATAACACAGCTATAACCATAGTGTTGTACCTGTAATTAGTTTTAGAAGCTACATATCATTGACATTTCATAATGTGAGTACCGTGGATTTACAGTGGTATTGGATGAAACATGGTTACCATAGGTCTCCTAAGAAAATCTTGTTAACAGTTCTTCTGAAAATCTTTGTTAAATTTCATACAGCTCTTGCTTGCCCGCTCTTCTAGTTTGTCCAGGTTTTTCTGTAAGATGGTTTTCCCTTCTGGCACATCCACCTCGCGACCCAGTTTAGGGTTGTCAGAAAAGGTGCTGTGGGTGCTTTCAATCCTATCAATGAGATAATTTATAAAGATGTTGAACATCATTTATGAAGAATTTGACTGAGTTTAAGACTAGGCTTAACTGTATTCTTTATGTGGGACATTTGCCTGAATGCAGGTTTTGTTAAGAAGAAAAAAGTTAATTTGCAACTAACAGCTCCCACTTCTAAGTAAGACCATGTATACAGAAGTGGCATTCTCTGTTTATATAACTATCTAAATACTTTGCTTCATCAAATATGCCTAAAGATTTCTGCTTTACTTTGAAAGAAATATTGCAATTTGTTATGTTTCCATTTCCTTTGTAAGCAGTTGATGGGCAGGTTAGGCAGACTAGAGAAAGAAAGTAAATTGAAAGACTTCCACACTTCAATGTTTGTGAGATCACTATATGATATAAATTGTCTCAGGTGTACGGGTTTGGGATTTTTTTTTTTAATATTATTTTTTCCTATTAAACCGCAAAGGGATTAGTCAAAATGACTACAACTTTTCCCAACAGACTCAGTTCCCCATATTTTTGCATTTTAATTTGAACCTTGTGGTATAATTTGGCAGCTTTAAAGAAGAGAAATAGCCAAGCTGCAAACACATGCCAGCTACAGAATTCAAATCTACAGTATATTAATCTGCTGACCTTTGCATTGAGAAAATATCTAGTGCTCTTTGCCTATAAAAGCCTATCTGCAGTACCTTGCTACATTGTTATATATAATAAATGGTATATATATATCTGTTGATCTCTGTGTATATTTTATGGCATCAAAGGTGTAGTAAAATGATACATCAGGGTTTATCATCGGCACCGCGCTGGTGACTTGACAGGCATTTCTGTTTAAGATATATGTCAAAGAGTAAAAAGAAAGTGTATTGAAAGAAGAAAGGTATCTATTAAAACAGTACAACTGGCAACATCTGGGAAGACCATCAATAGAATTTTACAGCTTGCATTTGCTTGAAGTTAAGCTTTATTACATGAAATGTGTGGTAAAAGAATTATGTCATTTCTTACAGAATTGTTATAGCAGAACATAAGGAGTGTGTTGTATACATCCCTGCAATAAAACCCACTTCTTTTATATGTGTGCATACATATATATATACACACATATGCACACACACCCCAAGTGGTTCATATGTTTTGTGTGTGTTAAATAATGAATAAAACCATATATGAATAAAAGTTTAATGTCCATAGATACAAAATTATTTTTTGAAAAAGAGAAAAGAAAATAAATCTTTTACAAGAACATTATGTATCAATTTTCTTTCATCTGTATGCAGATTAGTGTACAGTAATTGTTAGAAACACTTTAAATCTGATTTCTCTTTTTTTAGTAGAACATATTGAACAACATGGCTAGAAACAGAAAGCTGGAGATATATCTTGAAAGCTCAGGGAAAAATGTGAAGAGTTATAAAAGCTTCTTCTAAGGAAAATCCCTCAGAAATATTCCTTAACAAAGATTCAGAACTCCCTTATCATTGAGTTTAACAAGTCAGCAACATTTGTTGTGTCAGTCACATTAACATTACAATTTAGAAGTAAACTTGAACTGCTCTAAAAAGATGTATTAAATTCTTTTAATTTTAGCAGTCATGACCAAAATTATTTTTTTTTCTGCCCTGCATGTTGAGAGATTTAAATATTTGTCTCCTTCATCTGTATTAAACTGCCTGAGCCCTCCAAGGGATAAGGAAGCCTTTACTCCAGGATTGTTTCTTGCACTTTACAGTGGGCCACATTTCAACATATAAAATTGACAATTTAATAAAGCATCTTACCGTGAAAATTCAGGAAGAACCACAAAAGAACAAGACTAAACCCTTACAATGTATCAAAAATTTTTTCCCTTTCAGTTTTGGGTATTTTGGACAGAAATTATCAATAAACTGGCTTCCACCCTCTTAACTAGGTCATCTACTATGGAGGTCCCATATTAAGTGCACACTTAGCCATTACAGAGAATATTAGTAAAAAGTTATCATAATGAGGCATGTATAGAAAAAGAATGGCAATAATTACTACTGCATGTCGTGGTTTAAGCCCAGGCCGTAAATCAGAACCACGAAGTCCACTTCCCCCCCCCCCCCCCCTTTCTTCCCTCCGCTCCTGGAGGGACAGGAAGGAGAATCAAAAGAATGCAGCTCCCACGGGTTGAGATAAGAACAGTTTAATAACTAAGGTATAACACAAATCACCACTGCCACCACCAACAATAACAATGACAAGAGAAATAACAAGGGAAGAGAATACGATACCGCCCGCCGGAAAAGACAGCCCGACCGAAAAAGGAGACGTGCCCTTCTGGGTAGGTCCCAGTTACATCCCCTGGCATGACGTGCTGTGGTATGGAACACCTCCTTGGCCAGTCTGGGTCAGGTGTCCTGTCCCCGCTTCCTCCCGGCCCCTCCTCCTCCCTGGCAGAGCATGAGACTCACAAAGTCCTTGGTCAGTCTAAACATCAGTGTTATCAGTTTTTTTTGTTCCCAGGCCAAAAGTCAAAAACACAGTGCTGCAACAGCTACTAAGAAGGAGAAAAAAAACTGACTGCCACTGCTGAACCCAGGACACTGCATTATGAAACTGCAGAAATTATTCCTTTCTCACCAGATATGAGAGCTATTAAATCAAATTTTATAATCCCATTTTATTCCAGCAGGAGCTGTTATCTACTCTGCATTTCATGGGTAGAAAAACTGGAAATCAGAACACTTATTTAGGTGTCTAACTATGTCTATACGAGCCTAACTTTTCCTATCTTCTTTAGAAAATTTTGGTTTGAAGCTTACGGAGCTTTTCTAAACTGTGCTTTCTAAAAGTAGCACAGTTGGCTACTTGGGAAATTATTTAGCCTTATTACTTATACAGTTTTCTAGGCAACCATTCTTCACTTTTGACAGAGGCTTTTAACTGGGTTAGACTTAGCATGCATTTTTTACAGAACTGGATAAATTTGCTAATAGTCCACATGGTTAGAGTGCTTGGTTCTTTTAAAAAAGGAATTATCTGTGACTTCAAACATAAATAAAGCAAAAGACAAAAAAATTTTATATGCATAAGAACAGAATATTATTCAATTATATAATCTGGTAGAGCTATGATATTCTTGTTAAGTATTATATTTTAATAGACATGAATATTTCCCCAAGCTGTACATATATAAAAAATCAGTATTGTAGTAATCCAAATAATGACTGCTGTAAAACTGTCATGAATCCAAAAAGCAAATCATAAACTCAGATTTGTGGTTTGTTTTTTTTTTAACAATAAAGAAATTGCCAAAGTTGTTTAGTTAAATTTGATTATTTTTCTCTCAATACCTATGCAACATATTAAAATTAGTAATTCAATGTAGCATTGAGCCTAAGAATAGCTGAAGTATAAACCACTTAAATGAACAAAAAGTTATTCGTGGTCAGAAAGACACTTGTTTTTTTGGTAAACATTTTCTATTATTGTTTAATTTAATTTGTTTGATTTTTCTAGTTTTTTATGGAAAGCCTGATGGATCTTATCCCATGCAATGAAGGCTATACAGGCAAAAGTGAAAACAGAAGAAAACAGCTACTCTAATTTTGTTAAGCATTTTCTTTTTCAATGTTAACATTAACTCTTCCACTCCCTCCAAAGTGAAAATCTTCTCTTAAATACAATTTCTCAGCTACTTTTACCTTTTAGAAAACCCTTCATTAATAGCACATCAACAAATTTTACTGGTTAATTGACATGATGTGTCATGTACTTAATACAAAACAAAAGTTCATGTTTTGAGAGTCCAACAGATGCCAAAAATTCACATTAAGCAAGCTTAATTTATATCTTGCACAGCTATATAAAAGAAATATATTTCAGTTTACAAACACACTTGAGAATAAAAGACAGCATATAAGTTTTCTGACAAAGGTTTTTTGATAGGAGAATGGAGTAGACTGGAAGCAAAGAAGCCCACCTTCTCCCCTTCTCACCACCACCAATCCTTCCACGTGATATCACCAGCAGGTGGTTGTACTTACAATCTCCTATTTGCCAGAAATTAACCACCATGGTTCTATTTTGATGCATTGCCTTAATGATTTCACAGGAGGAAGAAGTTTAGAACTTATGATGGGAGTGGCACAGAAATACAACATTTTAAATACCAGTGTTCATGTTATTGAGTAGTTCAAGAACTCTGTTTCTATTTCAATTTTTTTCTGGAATGACTTTTTTAATACCTTTCACATTATAGTCCTTCTTATATTGTGTTTTAGTCAGCTAAAATTTCATCTTTATATTGATAGAGGTCTAGTTTGGTTTATTTTAAATGGAGGAAAAAATCTCATTATATAGTGAGAAGATGAGTATTGCTGAAATTAAAGATAATAAGCCAAAGGCATTAAGCTATCAGCTGTCTGAACAGCAAAGATACTGACACTTACGAACATCAAAGCTTGTTCTAAATTGTCCCTATTATTTCTAGGGTTTAAAAAAAAAAAAAAAAAAAAAAAAGTTATACTCTGAAAATTATCTTAGTTGGGTAATTACCATATTATTCCACTTTTTGCATCTTCAAGCTATGACTGTGGATAGTGCTTACTGAAATGGTTTGATTAGTAATAGAGTCACATTTTATTGGTTGCGTTGAATTACGTAAGAGGGGAAGTAGTTTGATTATTTATTACAAGGGAAAATGTATACCTAAATGAATAACGCAGCACCATATTGTGAAACTTTGATTTTTTTATCAATAGAAATAGACAATATTTAACATCTTGAATGATCAAAGAAAGAGGAACTTTAAGGCATGTATTTCATTTGCTTACTATCTATTCTCTAGGCCTGAAAAAAAAAAAAGGAGTGTTTAGCAACTGCAATGCTAAATGCAGAGTGAGAAATCAGGGTATGCAGAGTTTTCATCATCAGCTTTCAAAGACTAACTTTTATGAATGCATATAAATATATGTAAAGATCAGAATCTGTATTTATGAAGGTGATTTTCACAGATGATACCTGATACTTTCCAGAAAATACAAATAGCAATGTCAAAATTGATAGACAATTCAACATACAAGACTAGCAATGATTCTTAGATTACATTTAGATTCCCATTTGCCCCTTTCTCAGTAATAAGGATATATTAAAGATATATTTTCTATTCACCCATGCATAATATCAAATGGTTTATGGGCTTTAAAAATTATTAGTTTCAACAATTATTAGACATTCTAATACCTCAGAAATTAGGAGATCATTATATATACTCATATATTTATAGGAGAATATACCAGATGAAATGTGAATGATTACTGTCAGTGGATACTATCACTTTTAAAGGTTACCACTACCATTATGAGTTACAGTGTCTTGGCAGGAGATCATTTTCAGAAGGTTTCAGATTTTTCTGTACTCATCTTTCTACTTATCTTTGTAGTGACTGTCAATGGAAATTAATAATTTGCTATGACATGGCGTGTAATACATCAGTTAGAAACAAAACAAATCCAAACCAAGAAAAACCAAACAAACCAACAAAAAAAAGTGAAAGTATTATGGGTAAGATTTGTCTCATGCAAGATGATGATGATGATGACTTTGTTTTTAGAAGGAATATGTATTAAGATAGTTTAGTTAGATATTAATGAATCCTCCCTCCCCCTTTTTTAATGGAAACTAACAGGATATCCATGAAAGATTTCAAACAAGACAAAAATAGACATATAGAAGTGTAGTCCATTCTTTCTCTTACTTTGTGGAATGACTTTTCATTAAATTGTCACAAATACCTGAAGTCTTCCAATAATGACTTTGATTTTGAATGCAAAAGCTTGGTTAAAATCACAGATTAAAAATAACCACAATAAAAACAAAAATGGAAGAGAATGGCACATCTAAGAAAATTTTCATCCCATAGGTGTACCATAAATATAGGAAATGGTATTTGGGTCTTGCTGCACAATCTCACCTGTGTTAACAGGTTTGTTTATGGCTGAACTGAAAGTGCAAGGAGGAAGATCCACTATTTCTATTATGGAGACAACAGATCAGCAGATGCTATGCTGAACTGAAGAATGTGGTGAGTCCATTCATTCAAATTCACATAGGCTGTCATGGAAATGCATGATTGATAGAAATTTATCCAAGATTGTTTTGTCAAGTGCAAAACATTTGGCTCTACAAGGATAACTCAAAGAAGCCTGATGTCCTCCACTGCACCATAGGTCAGACTAGACGATGCGAGCAGTGTCTTCTCTTCTTAAATGAATCTAATAGAGGAACCGCAGCAGTAACAAGAAGCTCAGCCAAAGGAGCATCTAAGAATGACAGAAAGGGGGAAAGATAAAAGGAAAGAAGATACAAAGTTGCATTTACTCCAGTCAGCCCTGCTGCTAACATCTCACAACTCCAAATGTATATTGCATGAGTTCAGGATTGTCTGGCTACAGGTGAACATCTTTCATGAATATGCTTGCTTAAAAACATGGAAATTCCTTAACTGATGCACAGCTTACTTCTGCCTGTCCAATTCATCATTGCTATCTTATTTCCCAGCTGAAATTCTATAAAGAACACCTCTGATAATTTTTCAAAGTTTATGCAGATTTTGACATACTCTTAAACCATAAACCACTTTGTCTTTCTTCAAATACGTATTTAATAACAAGCTTCACCTTGTTATTAAAACAGCTTGTAATGACATTGGCTTAGTTTCTTTGTCAATGTCAGTGTTACATCTCCAGTAATTTTAAGGATGTTTATGTAAAGCTTTCATGTTGGGATTCAGTAGCTTTTGAAATTGTTTTGAATGAGAAAGCCCTAGAGCTGATTTTCTACTAAAAAAAGAAAAAAAAAGGTTTGTTTCCAGTAACGGCATATCAGGCAGTTTGAAGTATATCATTCCTCAGAAATGCTATGCATGTTATTTCAGTTAGATGTGAACGGAATTTGAACTCATATAGAAGATTATGGTAAGCAAACTATGTGACTGACAAGACATTATAATGGAACAGCGCAGCAAGAACAGATTGTAAATAGCAGTTTGCTGATTATGGAATTCCAGATGAGATGCTGAGAGATAGTGGTTAGAGTCTGAATTGTTTCCAATTTTTCACTGATATCTGTTTACGTATACTATATAAAGCCTAATCAAAGTAAAACAGGTTGCAATAAAGGTTCATGTAAATAGTGAAGAATTTGATCAAAACAATGAGCTATCGCATACTGGTAAAAAACCAAAATGAGTTCTAAAGGGTGAAGACCATATATTTAGAGATTCCTATTTTAGTTTCAGTAGAGAAAACTACTCAAGATGCAAGAGTATAATGTCAGAGGTTGAAATCAAATTAGTATTTCAAAAAAATTTTTTAAACCTTTTACAAAAGGTTACATTATAGAAGGAGACTATCTCATTGTTAAGACACCATTTCTGCTGAGACATGAGTATCACTTAATGTTAGCTTGTAACTTGCATACTCTGCTGAGAAAATACAGTTGTGTGTGATAGGGGCTCACAAACACTTAACTTGCTTGATTCATAGAATCATAGAATGGTTAAGGTTGGAAGGGACCTTAAAGATCCTCTAGTTCCAACCCTGGCACAGGCAAGGACACCTTCCATTAGACCAGGTGGATCAAAGCCCCATTCAGCCTGGCCTTTTTCCAGGGATGGGGCAGACATAACTTCTCTGGTACCTGTGCTAGTCTCACGACCATCACAGGGAAGAATTTCTTCCTAATGTGCAATCTAAATCTCTCATTTGTCAGTTTAAAGCCGTTCTCCTTTGTCCTGTCACTACATGGCCTTGTAAATAATCCCTCTCCAGATTTCTTGTAGACCCCCTTCAGGTACTAGAAGACAGTTATAAGGTCTCCCCTGAGCTTTCTCTTCTCCAGGCTGAACAAGCCCAACTCTCTCAGTCTGTCTTCATAGGAGAGATGATGATCTTCCTGACTCCCCTTTGGACTTGCTCAAGCAGGTCCATGTCTTTCTTATGTTGGCTGAAAGCAGTACTGGATGTGGGGTCTCACAAGAGCATAGTAGAGGGGAGAATCACCTGTGGAGGAAGACAAAGACATCTGAGAGAGGATATCGCTTTTCAAAATTTTCTACTAGGACTAATTATCCCAAAAGAATGAATTTGAAATTGTTAGCATATATACTGGTTATTACATCTATACCTTCTCTGTCATATATTAGTATATATTGATATAAACGCAACCTGATAGCTAAAGCTGTAGTGCTTTCCTTTTGTCCAAGCATGAAATTTGGATTTCATTCTGGATTAATTTAAACACCCCTTCTTCTTTTCTTTTTTTTTTTTTTTTTGTCTTAGCTTGAAAAGCTGAACATTTTCTCTGATATACACAGGCTCCTCTGAAACAGAAGCCTCATAGAAAAAACAGAATAGAACATTTTATTTGTGATTATTCCAGGTTCTAGAGAGGAAAATGAATCTGTGATGGACTAATATTTTCAACAATTTTTAAATGATAGAAACTCCACTTCTAATACAACATATTTATATGCAGTACTACTGCAAAGTTTTCTATTAGCTTGCTTTTCATTCCTCAGGGGTTATTTTGCCCCTTTGCAAAGATTCTAGTCAGTTTAGAGTTCACCATTAAGTTAGATATCTGCTCTTTAGAAAGCAAAATTGACTTACTGTTCAGAGTCATCAGCCTGGTTGGTGAAAAATCCCCTGAGGTGATGAACAGAAGGTAAGAATGATATAATAATTTGTAATCATTGATTGCACTAGGCTTTCTCTGCATAAAGAAACCTACAGGAGAAATAGTGTTGGTGGTTTATGTAGCGGATTATATATCACACATCTTATATGAAGGTAATGACAGAATTGTCATTCAGAAACTCATATCACTGAGCTAATTGCCTAGTGCTCTGTTAAAGGTATTTGTAATGCTTCCTGGCTTCACACTGACTTTATTGATTGTCTGTTTAGGAAAACACATGGCAAAGTTTTTCAAATAATAAACAAATATGAACCTGTCGGCCTACTCCTCTCATATCTTAATTTGATAAATCTCCACTGTCTCCCCAAAGAAATTAAGGACTGATTTGAATGCTATTTTCACCTTCATTCTATCATTCTAACTGCTTATGGAGCTACTTCTAATCATCCCTTTGTGATATATCGTATTTTATTGCAAAGTTTTTATCAGTTTACTACTACATAAAGTAACCCTCTGTCAGTTCTGGACTATTTCATTCTGTCATGTAATTATGTCCCTGTTTCTATCTTTTACTCCGATTGTAGAAGCACACATTTAACTTCATCAAATGCTAAGAATGAGAATTTATTTTTAAAAGTGGAAAATATCAGAAATTATAATTAGAGACTTCACTTGGGATAAAAATTTCATGGGAAAGTCAGGTAGATGGGTGTGTGACAGAGCCTGTTTTTCAACGTTTCAAGATTAGACTAAAAATTATTTAAAGCCTTTTTCTTTATAAACCATTCCTAAAAATTTATATTCAACATCACTGAATGTTTGCATTCAACATCACTGAAGGGATTTCTCTAAGGGTGTCCGTCCTGCACCACAATAATTTTATAGCATCATCTGAGGCTGTATCATCCGCATATTTCCACATGTACCTCATCTGATTCCAGTTAAGTCAAGAATTAAAACTACACCAAGCAACAGCAAAACCGCTTTCAGCTGGGTCTGTTCTCCAGAACCAAACCTGCAAAAATACACTCAGTTTCTAGATTTGTATTGAACTCCAGAATGTCAACTCTGGACTAGCTCAAGCTCTTACACTTTAAAGATTAACTATTACAGTCATGCAGTCTCTTGAAATGTTGCCCTTCTTGTTCCTTTGATTGCCTGAACAAATTAAGCAGAGAACAACTGCGCTAAATCACTGTGCACTCAGAGTTCATGTTGACTTTTTATAAATTGCAGATTTCATTTTTTTCTGGTGGCTAGAATTAACAGTAATGCTTGCTAAAAACAAAACTCAAGCTGTTTATAACAGGAGCTACAGGCACTTATTGTATCTCAGAATGAAGTCATCTTTAAGCAGGCAAAAGCTTTACTTCAGTGAAAATTTCTTATCATCATTGATACACAATCACACAGCTGACAATGGGCCAGGAACAAATATTTCCCTTAACTAATCAAGTGAAAGCTTGAATGTACATCACCGTTCATACCGCTCTTTGTTCTATTAATGGTGCAGAATGTAATTGTGTAACTTGAAACATGACATAGCTTTCTGATAAGAATTCACTTGAATACAATTATTTCACATACTACATTTTTTAAGCATTTTCATTAATGAACTAATATTCCTCAAGCTACTTAAGCATATGGAGGTCATTACTTATTGTTGAGTTTATAGAAGGGTTGCTGCTTTCCATCCATAGCTGTTGTAAAGTGAGATGGGCTGTGGAGGAGCCTCTGAAGTGCTGTAGACTTCACATGTAACGGCCAGAAGGTTTTTGTTGGTTTATGTGTTTGCTTAATAGTCCCATGGGGCAATAAAAGTGAAATAGGTTATAAAATATAACATATGGACAAATTTGCTGTTGCAGCAGGTATGAATTATATAATGAGAGACATCAAATATCTGAAATGAAAGGATCATCAGCTAGGTACCCAGTCACTCTGTGATACTGACTCTTAGAGTTTCTATGAGCTCTGCTTGAATAATTAACATTTATCCATAGACATTCATAGATATTCATAGACATTGCTAACCCAGTTTGCAAGCATGGGTGTGCATTTGTAGATAAGTCAATTCATGTCTTGGTATTTAAGTAAATAAAACAGCTAACATACTGTAGGGCAAACAACAATATTGACCCTGACCTGTTTCAGAATTTTACTTTCAAATGTAGCTGATTTTGTACTGCAACTCCAAATTGGCAGTGGACAGGATGCTTAAAGTTAAGTCAACTTGGAGAGGAATCCAGATATTTTCTACTTTTTTTTCAGCTCCTGTATTGCTATTATTTACTGTAATGAAATAGGGGGCAAAAAAAATCCACCAAACATACCCATGCAATTTTAGCTGTTTAGGGTTTTATGTTTTTACTTGCATCTTGAGCATGGCAGAAAAAAATTAGGAAGTGTTTGTTTTATTTTCCTTTGTTTTCTGTTTAACTTCCTTGAAAATACATTATTTTACAGTTTTGTAGCAATTATGCCATTATTTTTTTATTCCCGCAATTTTTCAACTTCAAAATTTATACTTAAATTCCACTGGGTCTATGGATTAAACACATGCTTAAAGTGAGCATTTAATCAGATGTTTTGCTGAATTGGATATTTAGTTGCTAATTTATTTTCTTTTGTCAGCAAAATTTTATTTACAACCCAGTTTATTTAAACGATCTATTTAGGTTTTTAATATAAGATTTCACTTGCAGGAGAATTTCTGAAGAATTGCCTACATTAAAGCATTGAGGTAGGATTAATTATCAAGAACTCAGAGACAAAACCAAACAGGGAGAAATAAAACAGAAATGCTATGTATTTCTTTTGGAGTTCTTCCTGTTCTAAGAGAGGTGAAGTGTACAAACATAGTATTTCATCTACAATGTTCTTCCGTATCAGTTTTCTCTCATGTACTGTGAACTAACTTTATGGCTGGTAAAAGCAAGAAGGGGTGGGGATTTTTTGTTGGTTTGGTTTGTGTTGGGTTGGGGTTTTTTAACAATCAAAGTCTGCTTTATCACAATTAAAATGGCATTATCAAAATAAAATACACCTAATGAAAACATGAAAATTGAGAATTTACTCCTGTGGAAAAGTAAAAATACCTAAGTCTCCTTCCTAATAGAGAAGGAAAATGACTTGCAAAGGCCAAATGAAATATTTTAAAGCTTTTACCAAGTTGGGATTTTTTTTGTGTTTTGTGTTTTGTGGTTTGTTTGTTTTTTTTTTTTTTTTTTTTTTTTTTTTTTTAACAATACAGAAGAACAAGTAACAAAGCACAGCGCAGGAAAGAAATGCTAAAATTTCATAAACAAAGTTATTTGAAACTATGATATGGTTTATTGACAGCACAAAGAAGACTTGGCATAACAAAAAAGTGTAGCTGGTCACAAGACAAAAGCCAGCTAGCCAGATACAGACGTGACTTCTGTCAAAATTCAGAAAGGCCACATGAGCTCTGCATTTATTAGATATCTTTTGCATTTCTGGATATCCTGATGGCAGACACATGCAGTTGTGTGTGTTTAAGAGGAAAAAATAAAGGTATTAATGAGAAAAAACATGCAGCCACCATTTACTGTGACACTTTTTTTACCCAATTAATCTTTATGTAAGTCTATATAATTGTTTTCAGTGTCGTGGTTTTTGGACTAGACTTTCCCCTGCTGATACTGGGGAAAGGTTTCTGTTCTCCCCAGGAGCTGCCAAAGAGGCACAAGGTGGGGCAGTATTAAAGACTGCAGGTTCAGATAGGCAAGAGAGACAGGTACAGAGTGGGCAACCTTCAGTGCTTACAAGGGCTGCGGTAGTAACAGACAGGCTATCCTTTTCAACAAGTACTGTCTACAGTCGAGAGGGTGCCTATGGCTCTATGAAGACAGAGTAAAATAAAGAGAGAAGCTTTTTTTTTTTTTTTTTTTTTTAATTTTTAATGTTTATACGTTTTTATTTTTTGCTTCAGGTGTTCTACCTACAGGTCGCACATTTATTATCCTGAAGGCAGATGTTTATTGAAGATCAAGGTTTCACTGGCAATGAGGCAGTGGCCTTTTCTTACTTTATCTTATATGCAAAAGTCCATTTGAATGAACAAGAGACACCTTGAGTCCATAGTAATCAAATTGGATACATTGTAGGCCACTTACTTAAATGAAAGTTTTATTTTTACTGCATGCACTACCTGACATTCTGCCTGTGCTTTTAGTTGAAAAGATGCTGCAAAACAGAAAACAGGCAAACATTCTGGAGCAGCCAAGTCCATCAGCTTAGTCTCTGTGCTGTGCTAGTGTCACATGGTGGCTTTGTGAGTAGGAACGATATTACCTTTACCTGTAATATAGGGATAATTCCCATGTATGTTGACAGAAAAAAAAACCCTTCTTTCTTAGTACCTTCTTTGTGTTTCTCAACGAAATAATCTCTAGTCTGGCTTTTCTCTTTTGTAGGTCTTTACATTATGTCTGCAAAACAATAAAAATATTTGTAAATATTAAAAAAAAAAAAAAAGCACTCTATATTAATTTTGTACCAACGTAAATATCAGTGGCAGGTCACAGACAATCTAAGTGCTATATCTAGAAGCAAGATTAAAGTATCACTCTGTGTTGCCCAAGATAAAATCAACATTTTGGCACTACCAAGTTTGAATAGCTTGCAGAAGAATTCCTTACCGTTGGACATTTCACATGAATTTGATGCCTCATTAGGGAAACATATTAAAAAAAAAAAATCTGTGCACATAAAACATGTCCAGAAATTCTGGGTAACTTACTTGGTTTTAATAACCTGAAGAGCTTATAAACATGCATGGAGAGATCAGAGTGCATTAAACACAAGTAAAAGCTTATATCCTCTGAAAAATATAGGTTAATCAGAAAAAAAAAAAAAAAAAAAAAAAAGACAAAATAACAAAACCAGGAGACTGCTTCCCAATCTTTTTGGAAGCTGAGACTCATTATAAGAAACAAGCATAATTCTATATCTAACTAAAAAATTGGTAAAATTATCTCCTACCAAAACGAAATCTCCTGAAAAGTGGTAGTATTTTTCTGAAATATTTCAGCTGAATGATGTCATCCAAATAATTAGCTGATTATGTTAAAAAAAACCCGAAGAAGACTGGGATCCTACTTATTTAGGGGAATAAGTTAAGTATGTAAAAGTCCAGTTCTATTTCCTGTGATGCCCAAGGCAGCCACCCAGTACTGGCAAGAATAAGACAAGCTCTGCAAGACCTGGAGCAGCAATTTTCAAACATGAGGATACCGCAGAGCCTCCCAAATGGCCTATGTATGGGCCCTGGAGGAGCAGCCAAGTAGTCTCTGGGTGTGCTGGCTGAATAGATCAGGTCTGCCATTCCTCTTTGGGAGCTCAGAAGTGAGAACCTGCCTGTCAAACATCTCATGTCTGGTCATACAATCATAGGATCATGGAAGGCTTGTGTTAGAAGGGACCTTAAAGATCATCTAGCTTGAAAGCCCCTGACATGGGTGAGAGGTCTGACTTGTCACTCCTTGAAAGGGAAGCTAAGGAGCGATGGTCACAATGTTGAGATCACGGTCAGATCATGACATGTGATGGTTACGTTAATGAAGACACAGCTTCTGGCAATTTCAGGGGGACTGAACACACTGGGTAGAAATAAAGTTTTAAAGAAACTGCATTGTGGACCTGGTGTGTGACAGAATGAGGTTGAGCTGATCTTCAGACTTAGCTGAAAAATCATAACCATACTATTGTTCACAGTGACCAAATCTGCTTCCTCAGTGAGGAAAGGGGAGCTGGAGAGAGCAGAATCTCCAGTCTTAGCGACCTTACCCTAGGAAGTGGATCTTCCTCCTTTATAGGTTAGAAATCTGATGACACAAAAGAGTTCAAAGGAACTTAAAAAAAAAAAAAAAAAGATAAATATCTAAATCCTTTATTATTTAACACTGAATTTTATATTTCATTTGGCCTGCTCTTGGCTTATCCAAAACCCAAGCCAATCATATCAAATTGAGGTTGTACCAAATTTCATTGTGAATACTTTCCATAAAAAGCCTGAATCCAGAGTAATCCAAAACTAAACGAGTATAGATAATTTTATATAACGACTTAGGAATTTAAATGTTATTATCAAATTATGTAAAACATAAACACAAGACAAAAACAATGTAATTAGAATCTATTACAATTCAACAAGAACGATGAATATTTTCTTATGTATAGTTCCTGTCCTTAGCCTAGTAATCATGAACTCTTTATGAAGAAAATGCCATGCAATTCCCAGATATACAGTTGAAAATAATAATCAGACCAAAACAAATAACTTTTTGCCTTATGAGAACTTGTGCCCAAGATGAAATGGGACAACCTGAAAATTAAGATAACACTATTCTAAAACATGCTGTTGTATAGAAGTAAAATATGACAATTTTTTCATAGAGATGAAGGGAAAATATCATGTGCTATATTTGGTTATGTTTTCAATTTTCGTAAGCCTTTGTCACTCCTCCTTTCACTAAGCATGCAGTCTATTTTCTTTACTTTGTAAATCATCTGACAATCTTTCCTGAAATAGTGGAAGAAGGAGGTTATGAATAAATTACTGCATTGCTTGTTTATAAGCAACCTACTGAGTTTGAAAGAAGGCTTTCACAGCAATTTTAACAGCCAAATGTAACAGCTCATTTAAAGAGCTCTTTGGTGAGAGAATCTTAGTTTACGTGCAGCCAAAAAGTTGAACCAGATTGATGAGGAGTTCTGAAAATATTGTGACAAATTCCTCTTTTATTCAACATACAAAATACAGCCTGACTAGTTGCAAGGGAGTTGTGGATGAAATTTTCATAGATGTCATGGATATACATGTACGCAATTCCCAGATGTTCTAATGAGAATTAAAAAACAGACCTCCCTAAAAAAAAAAATTAAAATATCAGCTTTAAGTACGAAGTTGACTAATCATCTCTTATGCTATCTCAAGTAGCATATTTCACAGATCATACATATCACCTCAGGCTGGATAACACATGCATATTGAATAAAATACCTGCAGGGTATCTGTTTGCAATTATATACAGGATAGTAGCAGTATATAAGCATTATTTTTAAACATTCCATATAATTATTTTCATCTCTTTAATGTTTTAAAATATTTGTAAGTTGTAGTTTATTGAATAAATTACCATGTAATAAATACTGAAAACTCCTGATGCAGAAAAAAAAATACACAGGTAACAGGTTTGTTCTTTACTTCAAAGCAAGTTTCTGAATCCATATATTGACAATTTATTAACTTATACTTTGCACATAAATATATATGTGTGTACATGAAAATACAAATAGAAATATTCCAACAGGACAATGAGAATCTAGGAAATTATTAATATATAAGGACAATGGGGATCTGAGAAGAGAGAAATATGACCATTTGACTTCTGGCTGACACTTCCAACCATATGTGACATTTCGAACCATATGTTACAAAGCATGTAAAAAATCAAACATTACACTTGACTAAACAACATCATGGGGAAATTTTTCATCCAATTTGTTTCTTTAAAGTGAAACTGATACATCATTTTTAAATATGATGCCATTGCATAAAGTACAAGCTGATCTGGAGTTAATTCCAGTTTCATCTTTGGCAGAATTTTTCCCTGTGAATCCTATGATGTATGCTGCATTTGCCAGCAGCAATAAAATTTCTTTACCATGTAGAGAACAAGCCAGAGAGAGGAAACAAAAAAGATCACTGGAAAGAAAAATACTTCTAGAAGGGAAGATTAGTTTAGTAGAAATAATCCTTTGAAGCATCACCTGGGATGAAAAAAACCCAGAAAGACTATGGGTCTGTCTACTGTCTACAACATTTCAGGTTAAAGTCAGGAGTGTAATTTTCAATTTGATTCCCCAGATGGCCTTTGATTACCACTACTTTCGTTGATATTACAAGTCATTTCAGAGCACATGAACAAGTTTGCTTTCAGAATCGAGACCAGAAGGCTCCTTTTCCATGCAATCCAACTGCTATGGGTCATTGAGGTCTTGGGATCAGATTTAGAACCAGTCCAAAGTAAATTCTTCTCCATGACCTCAGTGTGTCTATCCTCTGCACTGATTGTTTCCCTTAACTTTGTACTAAAGACAGGTATGATTCATTTTTCTTCCTGTGGGCATTCACTAGACTTTCACTTTTTAGTGACTCACAGCAGTTCTTAACTGAAAAGTATTCAGAATTTGCACTTTCCCTGCCTTTTGGTCACATTAGTGTAGCTACTCACAAGCAGTTTAGGGTAAGACAAACCACTTTTTGTTCTCTGTCTATATATTTTTCACTCAATATGAAAACAAAATGTATCAAACAAGCAACGAAATGAAAAGGGAGGTCATTCTGACACCAGCTTGGTTCAGGAGGGATTGTTATTCACACATTATGATGGGTAAAAGTTCTTACTAAACACATTTAGATATAATTTCTACTGGCTTTAAACTTGCTTGGTTTAATAACTGTCGATTCATAGATAAATACTTATATAAGTACTGCTAGTACATAAATATGTTAATTTTTATAACAAAGATGTGATTATTTGGATTTGTTTTAAAGGAAAAAAAAATAATTGCGAGATAGCATTGAGTGATAAAATTTCACACACATCCGCAACTAAAATAATAATAAAACCCCAGTAGTTGTGAGAAGCTCCAACTTGTTAAGACAAACTATTAAAGGAAGCAATTTGCAGACAAAGTAGATGTTACACTGGTCTCAGCTGAATAGATTTAGATGCACTTCTTCAGCCTTTTTAATCACTAAGAAAGGGAAAACATGCTTGTAGTTACTCCTTATACGAAGCAACCCAGGCAATTGAGTTTTTTAAAATAGAGACATGCAGTTTTGAAATAATGATTCACTGCAAAATATGAGCAACGGTTCTTGAAAAAAAGTCTGTGCTGATAACTTGCTTCTGGAACAACAGCGTTTTTTTTATGAACTCTGTCTTCCACATGTTCGGAAAAGAGTTAGTAGTTCCTACAGTAGTCTTTTATGTGACCTCATGAAGGAACTGGTATTAACAATTTTACAACTTATCATCCTAATCACTTAGCACAATCAATTATAGGTACTGTGAAAAACTTCCTTAACTAGTACTTCATCTAGAAATGTTATAAAAAAGTTATATTATTTGTTGTTGGAATTTCAGCTGACACCAGGTTTCAGTTGGTGATAACAGTACAAAATTTCAAGTTTTTTGCATTGTCCTCCTTAAGTACTTAAATGGTTTTCTTTACTGTTGTCTGAGTCTCAGAAATGTCATTATATATTTCCCTTTCCTGGCAGTCTTGTGTAAATCTTTTAGTAGCACAGTAAGCACTGTACCATCTATTTTCTGGTGTGAAAAATTATGGTTTACATCAACATATCTCTGTGTAAGGAATGCCTCTCTAGAAAAACAGTACAATTGGGGGGTGGGGAAAATCCCCAAGGCCAGAAAAAAATGTATTTCAATACAATTCCCTATTTTATGAAGAGTTAAAGAGAATTCTTAATCCACCGTACTAAGGCATAAAATATGAAACTAGTGAAACGTGGTTTTAGATATCATAGAATCATAGAATAGTTAGGGTTGGAAAGGACCTTAAGATCATCTAGTTCCAACCCCCCTGCCATGGGCAGGGACACCCCACACTAAACCATGCCACCCAAGGCCTCATCCAACCTGGCCTTGAACACCACAAAGGATGGAGCATTCACAACCTCCCTGGGCAACCCATTCCAGTGCCTCACCACCCTCACAGTAAAGAATTTCTTCCTTAGATCCAATCTAAACTTCCCCTGTTTAAGTTTTAACTGGTTACCCCTTGTCCTATCACTACAGTCCCTGAAGAATAGCCCCTCCCCAGCATCCTTGTAGGCCCCCTTCAGATACTGGAAGGCTGCTATGAGGTCTCCATGCAGCCTTCTCTTCTTCAGATTTTGTTTCTGGAGTTGTAATGTTGTTTCTAACATCCCTAAATATCCATTACTAAATCCCAAAATTTCCTTATTGATGTCATTAATTTAAGCTGTAGGAAACAGTCTTTGCAACAGAGATTAAATGAAGAAACTTAACAGAGCAAAGAAGAGTAGACACACTATACTCAAAGACCACTTCTTTGAAATTGTGGGGAAATGGGGGAAATTAGAGATCACTTCACCATCACCTCATCCTAGTCCCCCAAAGTTACATTATAACGCTAAGGAAACCTTAGGGTAAAATGCAGCTGCTACTTCCAGGATGGGATGTGGTTGGCATGTGCAGAATCTACTTGATGATAGTTACCCAGGCAACCCTGCAACCTTGGCATATGCTAAGAGAAACTGAGAGGAGGGTGGACTGAAGCAAAGGCCCTGTGGCCAGGCTCTGTTATACTCCCTGCAAGAGTGGTGTCGTGGTTTAAGCCCCGGCTGTAAATTAGAACCACGCAGTCTACTTCCCCCCCCCCCCCCCACTCCCCAGAGGGATGGGGAGGAGAATCGAAAGAATGTAACTCCCACGGGTTGAGATAAGAACAGTCCAGTAACTCAGGTATAACACAAATCACTACTGCTGCCACCAATAATAATAATGATAAGAGAAATAACAAGGGAAGAAAATATGATACCGCTCGCCGGAAAAGAGCCTGACCGAAAAGAGAACGTGCCCTTCCGGGTAGCTCCCAGTTACATCTCCGGGCATGACGTGCTGTGGTATGGAATACCTCTTTGGCTAGTTTGGGTCAGGCGTCCTGTCCCTGCTTCCTCCCGGCCCCTCCTCCTCCCTGGCAGAGCATGAGACTCACAAAGTCCTTGGTCAGTCTAAACATCAGTGTTATCAGCTCTGTTTCGAGGCTAAAAGTCAAAAACACAGCACTGCACCAGCTACTAAGAAGGAGAAAAACTGACTGCTACTGCTGAACCCAGGACAGTATCCACCCCTTATTCCATACCATTCACGTCATGCTCAGATCCCACATTTTCCATATACCCTCCCTCTCATTTCAGTCCACTGTTATCTTAGTGCACGGACCAATTCCTATAAAGCTACTGAGTCCATTCGGTTCATGATGTTGGGCTCCATCTCTTGTAACAGTCTTTCAGAGCAGGAGAAGCTGTGTGCAGTGTTGGATCGTTGTCTGCTGATGCTGATCATTCCTTTACTGTAGAACTCATCCGGTTCTATCAAAGTTCATTCTCTGTTGGGATGATGGTCGGAGGGAAGTCAGGGCCAGTCGCTGGTGCCCTGCAGACTTCTAGTTGATGGCTATAGCAGGCAACAGCGTACAATTGAGTTCATTGTCTGTTTTCCCCTAAAATCAAATCCCCTTGAGGTACGCATCGGACTTCCCCATCTTCCTGCATTACCCACCAAGTATATCCAGGTCCCTGAGCAAAAGCAATCCCACGAGTGGGTTTGCCTTTACCTGAAGCAGGAATAACCCAGACTGTCTTCCCCAGCAAATTCTTCATGTGCACCACAGGAACTTTGTCCCCCTCTACAATATGTAAAAGTTCTGACTGGGCTGGGCCAGCCCTGTTGGCAGATCCTCTGGTGTTGACCAACCAGGTGGCCTTTGGTAAGTGTGTATCCCAATGCTTGAAAGTTCCCCCACCCATTGCTCTCAGTGTAGTTTTTAACAGCCCATTGTACCGTTCGATTTTCCCAGAGGCTGGTGCATGGTAGGGGATGTGATATACCCACTCAATGCCATGCTCTTTGGCCCAAGTGTTTATAAGGTTATTCCGGAAATGAGTCCCATTATCTGATTCAATTCTTTCTGGGGTGCCATGTCGCCACAAAATCTGGTTCTCAAGGCCCAGGATAGTGTTCCTGGCAGTGGCATGGGGCACAGCGTATGTTTCCAGCCATCCGGTGGTTGCTTCCACCATGGTAAGCACATGGCGCTTGCCGTGGCGGGTTGGTGGGAGTGTGATATAATCAATCTGCCAGGCCTCCCCATATTTGTACTTCAGCCATCGTCCTCCATACCAAAGAGGCTTTAACCGTTTGGCTTGTTTAATTGCAGCACATGTTTCACACTCATGAATAACCTGGGCAATAGTGTCCATTGTTAAGTCCACCCCTCGATCACGGGCCCATCTATATGTTGCATCTCTGCCCTGATGGCCTGAAGTGTCATGGGCCCACCGAGCCAAAAATAATTCACCTTTATGTTGCCAATCTAAGTCCATCTGAGCCACTTCAATCTTAGCAGCTTTATCCACTTGTTGGTTGTTCTGGTGTTCCTCAGTGGCCCGACTCTTGGGTACATGGGCGTCTACATGGCGTACCTTCACCACCAGGTTCTGCACCCGGGCAGCGATATCTTGCCACAGTGCAGCAGCCCAGATGGGTTTACCTCTGCGTTGCCAGTTGCTCTGCTTCCATTGCTGCAACCACCCCCACAGGGCATTTGCCACCATCCATGAGTCAGTATAGAGATAAAGTACTGGCCACTTTTCTCGTTCAGCAATGTCCAAGGCCAGCTGGATGGCTTTCACCTCGACAAACTGACTCGATTCACCCTCCCCTTCAGCAGTTTCTGCAACTTGTCGTTGAGGACTCCATACGGCTGCCTTCCATCTCCGATGCTTTCCCACAATACGGCAGGACCCATCAGTAAACAAGGCATACTGCTTTTCACTTTCTGACAGTTTATTATATGGTGGGGCCTCTTCAGCATGCATCACTTCCTCCTCTGGTGACATTCCAAAATCTTTGCCCTCTGGCCAGTCCATGATGACTTCTAGAATGCCTGGACGACTGGGATTTCCTATTCGAGCTCGTTGTGTAATTAGTGCAGCCCATTTACTCCATGTCGCATCGGTTGCATGATGTGTAGAGGAGACCCTGCCTTTGAACATCCAGCCCAAAACGGGCAACCGGGGTGCCAGGAGGAGCTGTGCTTCAGTGCCAATCACCTCCGAAGCAGCTCGAACCCCTTCATAGGCTGCCAGTATCTCTTTCTCAGTTGGGGTATAGCTGGCCTCAGATCCTCTGTATCCCCGACTCCAAAAGCCGAGGGGTCGACCTCGAGTCTCCCCTGGAGCTTTCTGCCAGAGGCTCCAGGTAGGACCATTCTCCCCGGCTGCGGTGTACAGTACATTTTTTACATCTGGCCCGTTTCGGACTGGTCCAAGGGCTACTGCATGAACTATCTCACGTTTAATTTGCTCAAAGGCTTGTTGTTGCTCAGGGCCCCATTTAAAATCGTTCTTCTTCCGGGTCACATGATAGAGAGGGCTTACAATCGAACTGTAATTTGGGATGTGCATTCTCCAGAACCCCACAGCACCCAAGAAAGCTTGTGTTTCTTTCTTATTAGTTGGTGGAGACATTGCTGTTATTTTGTTGATCACATCTGTAGGGATCTGGCGACGTCCATCTTGCTATTTTATTCCCAAAAACTGAATCTCCTGTGCAGGTCCCTTGACCTTACTCCGTTTTATGGCAAAACCAGCCTTCAGCAGGATTTGGATTATTTCCCTCCCTTTCTCAAAGACTTCTTCCGCTGTATCACCCCACACAATAATGTCATCAATGTATTGCAGGTGTTCTGGAGCTTGCCCCTGTTCCAGTGCATTCTGGATCAGTCCATGGCAAATGGTAGGGCTGTGTTTCCACCCCTGGGGCAGTCGGTTCCAAGTGTACTGGACGCCCCTCCAAGTAAAAGCAAACTGTGGCCTACACTCTGCTGCCAAAGGAATTGAGAAGAATGCATTGGCAATATCAATCGTGGCATACCACTTGGCTGCCTTTGACTCCAGTTCATACTGAAGTTCTAGCATGTCCGGTACGGCAGCACTCAATGGTGGTGTGACTTCATTCAGGCCACGATAGTCTACTGTTAGTCTCCACTCTCCGTTAGACTTTCGCACTGGCCATTATCTTAAATAGCTCTCGCTGGATTTATTCTTGTGTTTGTGTCGTGGTTTAAGCCCCGGCTGTAAATTAGAACCACGCAGTCTACTTCCCCCCCCCCCCCCCACTCCCCAGAGGGATGGGGAGGAGAATCGAAAGAATGTAACTCCCACGGGTTGAGATAAGAACAGTCCAGTAACTCAGGTATAACACAAATCACTACTGCTGCCACCAATAATAATAATGATAAGAGAAATAACAAGGGAAGAAAATATGATACCGCTCGCCGGAAAAGAGCCCGACCGAAAAGAGAACGTGCCCTTCCGGGTAGCTCCCAGTTACATCTCCGGGCATGACGTGCTGTGGTATGGAATACCTCTTTGGCTAGTTTGGGTCAGGCGTCCTGTCCCTGCTTCCTCCCGGCCCCTCCTCCTCCCTGGCAGAGCATGAGACTCACAAAGTCCTTGGTCAGTCTAAACATCAGTGTTATCAGCTCTGTTTCGAGGCTAAAAGTCAAAAACACAGCACTGCACCAGCTACTAAGAAGGAGAAAAACTGACTGCTACTGCTGAACCCAGGACAAGTGGTAACTTTAAAGGATAAATCACACAGCAGCTGTCAAACAAAGAAACTAGATTTGTATTTGTAAAAGCAAAGCAAGAGGATTTTACACCCATCAGTAGCATAGTATGAATGATTCAAGCTCTATATAGTTAAAAAATTGAAAGCGGTGGTACTATGGAAAGGCCTAGACATATACAAGGGCCTCCTACAAGGTCAGGGTGAACTACATACCTCATACACATCCACTGTTTTCAAGTCAATACTTTTGCTCAGAAAACTGTTTTATCATGAATTGCAACACTTACTGTAACCCTTATAGTTAGAAAAAAGGTCTCACTGAAACAGAGGATAATTAGGCAGAAAGGGACCTCAACAGGATGTTAGCTCAACTCCCTGCTCAGACGGGGTCAGCTCTGGGGTCAGATCAGGTTGCTCAGGTCTTGGTCCAGCCAAGGTTTGAAAACGTCTAAGGACAACTGAGAATAGGTGAAGTTTGGGCATCTGTTCAACAAGGGGAAATGCTGTATTTTCCACCTGCAGAGTAATAAGTCCATTCAGCAGTGCAAGCTGGTGGCAAACAGGCTGGAAGGCAGTAAATGACCTTGGGGTCCTGGTGGACACCAAATTGAACACAAGCCAGCAATGTGCCCTTGCTGCAAAACGGGCCAACAGCATTCTAGGCTGCATTAGGAAGAGTGTTGCCAGCAGGTTGAAGGAGTTGGTCCTTCCTCTGTATTCATCCCTGGTGAAACACATTTGGAGCTCTGGGTCCAGTGCTGGGCTCCACAGCACAAGAAAGATGGATATTTCCTGTAGTGAGTCCAGTGCAGGGCCACAAATATGTCTGAGGGATCATCTGACATAGGAGGGGCTGAGAGAGCTGGGATTGTTCAGCCTGGAAAAGAAAAGGCTCAAGAGGATCTTATACATGAGTATAAATACCTGATGGGAGGAGTAACGAAGTTGAAGTCAGTCTCTTTTCTGTGGTGTCTGGTGACAGAACAAGAGGCAATAGGCACATGCAGAAAGACAAGGATGAAGGATGAAAATATATTACTGTCTGGATGATCACACACAGGAACAGGTGGTCTAATAGCCTGTGGAGTCTCCCTGCTTGGAGACAGTTCAAAACCTGACTGGGCGCAGACCTGAACTACCTGCTCTACCTGACCCTGCTTGGGCAGGAGGGTCAAACTAGATGATCTCCAAAGGTGCTTTCCAGCTTCAACTATTCTGTGATTCTGTGATAAAAGAATATCACAGAATCACAGGATAAAAGGTTGTTCAAAGAAAACTTCATCTCTCTCCTTACTCTGACCTAATGGGCTGTAACAAAATGTCACTGGATATGACTCTTACTGACCTTTCCAGAAATGAAAAGGATGGGGAAGACTGATTGTACTGGTGTAGCATCAGATAGTGTTTCATATAAAATCAGAAATGCCTAAAAATTGTGGGCTTGGAAGAGCATACAGGCAGCCAGCATTTTAGACAGCATTTATTGTCTATATATTAGTTGACTTTTTAAAGGGACTTTTTTATACTGGATACAAATTAGTTACATGGACCTCAGTGTCCAGACAGAGGAAGTATCATCAGTCACGTTCATATTTCTTGCATAAGACTAGATGATTTCCTACTGGTGTAGGCAAGGAGAAAACATCATTAAATGCTGAACATTGTTATTTGTGTTGATTTCAAAGAAACAGTACCAATACTTAACCTACTTAACAGTTCTGACTTATAGTCAGTCATGTCCAAAATACCTAAGGAAGTGGCAGAGAACTTTTCCATGTAGTGTCCTGAAGTATTGTGACTGTTGTGTACTCCAGTTTATCTTCTTCATTGTCAATAATTACAGAACTATTATTATTATTTTTAAGTATTTGTTTGAAACACATGTAGGGGAATATTTTATTTTCTGAATGAATTGTTAATGTTAGCACAAATCTGGGAGAAGTTTTTACTTTTAAAACCTCATTTATTAAAGAAAAAAAATTAAAAAAAAAAAAAAAAAATTGACTCTAAGTGTTACTTTAGCTCTTCGGTGTTTTACTGTTAAAACATATGCAATGCCAGAAGGCAGTTTGAATGTGGTTGAAAATTTTAAATCCAGGGTGGTCAGTTCTCAGAAAAACAAGATATCTTGTGTGAAGTCAGCCCTCATGAACTTGTATCTCAATGCCAGCAAACCCCAGGTGGGGTAATTATTCCCAGTGAGCTGTGAAGGGTCAGTATGGGAACTCCACTGCCGAAAGCTGATTTTAGGAAACTCAAGCAGTCATAAACCATTCCCTTCTGGCTTTAAGTAAGCCCTGAATTGTTCAGTTAGGTTGTAAAATAGACTACATTGGATACAACACAGTGTTCATAACAGAAGTCAACTGAAACTAAGCTACTCTTAGAAAGGCCCCGTTTAGAAGTAAAAAAAAAGAACATTTCTCTGAGCTGTGGATTGAAACATAATAATAACCTCACCATAAAGATTTTCTTTAGACAATGAGTTATTTAATAGTAATTAAATCTCAGTTAAAGCTAGGCTGATTCTTTCTGATGCCACTAAACCCCCATCAAATTACAGAATAATCTGTAAATCTTTGTTTAAAAGTCATAAAATAATCACATAACATAGAATTCTACTATGAGATTACCATGATCACCTTCAACTGTGGAAAGTTTTTCAGAGAGATACAGTGCAGAATCATGTGTCATCTACTAAGTTCAACATTTTCTACAACAATTTTATTCTATGTTCATCAGTATGAACTTGAATAAATATAAATCACTTCTTTTAGCAATAAGGAGGGTTGCCTAAACAGATAAGGGTGCCCTTTAAGTATTGTATTTGAGGCAGTTTCAGAGGTTGATAGAAGTGGTCTGACAGTGTGGCCTTAATCAGTGAAATTGAGCATATATGGATGGGGCTGCAGCATAGCTCAGCAGATTTACACGTGAATATGTATTTCAGTATCTCTTAAGCTCTCTGCCTTCATCAAGCTGCTTTCAGTAACATGCTCCACTGTGACAGACAGGAAACTTGAAAAGTTTTCATCTGAATCATACTGCATTTCAAAATCTGATACTTAGAGCTGGTCAGTACTGAAATCTGTTCTCTAGTGTCTAAGTATCACGTCACTAGTGATCTGGTCTCCTCAGGGGTCTGATGCTGAGGCAGGCAAATGATTCTGATAGTTTTTCAGACTTGTATCATTCATTGCGATATTGACAGTTCAAACCTGAACAGGACAATATTTGAAGTGTTTGAATTTGTGTTGTTTGAATTTACTCCTGATGATTGGACATTCTGGTGACCTTTGGAATATACTATCCCACAAAGAATTTTTTTATTTTTTATTAAGCTGCAGAACCACTGGCATGTGTGTTAGACTGTGAGCGTGTTATAGTGCCTTGCTTTCCCAGAAGTCACAGACTGAAGTGGGGCACCCAATCAATAACTAGAGGCAGCTTGAAAATCTATAGTAGTCTCACTTGACAATGTTAATCAACGCCAATGTTTGTGGCAGTCTAGCAAGCAACTAAGTGAACATTCATATATATTTTTGTAACACCACATGCTGCTGGCAAATCTAAGTTATTAATAGAGCTCATTGTGAAGGAGCCATTCCACAGCAGATGCTTCCTTTGCACAACAGATTTAAATCTTATCAAAAGCCACTTTGCCAACTATGTTCACCTAGATTGCCCATTTGTCGAATTTTCGCATAAACACTACTATACTTTCTTCCAGCACAGTCTTTATGCACAGAAAGCACTCCCTGTAAGAAAATTAGAAGACCAGACTGTTAATCTTGTAATCTCTTTTCAAAATACAGCTACATTGTGATCAGTTCAAAACACTCAGTGATTAGTACATGGTAGGTATAGAGGTTGTTGTAGTCTGACTGCTAAAATGTGTTTAATCCTTATTTCCTGTAACAATCCTCACACTGTGCTAGGATAGATGCTCTTTTGGGTGGGGAGCATCTTTCTCTTACTTGCTCCAGCATAATGTCCTGATGCTATCTCAAAAATAAATGGTGTTGCTATGAAACTAGTCTACTGTTTGACATTGGATAAAAATTAACAAATCATTTTGTCATGTGGGTTATCTGTTCTTGGCTTTTTCTTTTTTTATTTTCCTTTATAAAAATAATTTGGCAGTGGTTATGGTATGTAATGGGAGTAACTGAACATTAACATTTCTAGTTCTATCAGGACCAGGAGCGCTGTGACCAGGGCGGGCAAACAGGACGGGTCGAAGCAGTTTGCGCGGCAGTTCGCGCGGGCAGGCGAGCTGGATGGTGAGAACTCACCATATGACCAGGGCCCGGTCTGGGAGCTCTGCTCTGGCTGCCCCGGCAGTAGCCAGCATAGGCACCCAGACAGAGCCGATGAGAGGGGAGGCTGCAGTGCAATGCTCAGAGTGTAGAGAGTGCCTGCACTGGTCTCCTGAGGGAACGGTGCCAAATGGGCAGGGCTGCACTTGGTGCTCCCTGGTGGAGGTCCTCTTGCAGCAGGTGGCTGAGCTGCGGGATGCTGTTAATAGGCTGCAAGATATCGGGGAAGCTGAGAGGAAACAGGACTGTCTCCTCCAGGCCCAAACTGTGCAGGGGCCTCAGGCATCCCCTGAAGCTCATGGAGGAGTGGAGGAGGCTGTCAGCCCAGGAAGCTGGGAAATAGTAACAACAAAAAACAACAAAAAAAAAGAGGAAGAGGACAATTAAAAACAAGGGGCTTCCTCCTAAAGCTGTTGTCCCCACCCAGAACTGCTTTGCTGTCCTCCAGGGGGCTAAGAAGGAAGGGCACTTGCACCAGAAACAACCGGCTGGTGCGCCGGTAAAGAAGATCACTACTGGTGCTGCCAGGAAAAAGAGATGGGTCATAGTGGTAGGGGACTCAACTTTGCAAGGGACAGAAGCACTCATCTGTCGGCCTGACCCGGTCTCGAGGGAGGTGTGTTGCCTACCTGGGGCACGGATCAGGGATGTTGCAGAGAGGCTGCCTGCTCTAGTGAGACCCATGGACTATTACCCACTTCTGGTGATCCATGTGGGTGCTAGTGATGTTGATAGCAGTAGGCTGGAGAACATAAAGAAGGACTACAGAGCCCTGGGAGAGGTGGTTAGGGGCTCTGGAGCTCAGATTGTCTTTTCATCAATTCTCCAGGATATAGGGGGAGACCTTAAAAAAACTAGGAGGATTGGCCAGGTAATAAATGGTTAAAAGGGTGGTGCCATAGTCAGGGGTTTGGGTGTTTTGAATACGGAACCCAAGTTAGTAGGCCAGGTCTACTGGGGGCTGGTGCAGCTGATCTGACAAAGAAGAGGAAGAGTGGTTTTAGTAGCAGGCTTGCCAGACTGGTCAAGGTTTCTTTAAACTAGACGTGTTGAGGGAGGGGGGCATCGTTCCATCCCAACACACCCAGTCAGTTGCCAACACCTATAATAAATGCTCGGAGCGATGCAGAGATATTCCAGCCGCTCCAGCCAACGAGTCGGCTTCATTTGGAGCTCGGCTCAGATGCCTCTATACAAACGCCCGTAGCATGGGAAACAAAGAAGATGAATTACAGATGTGTGCACGACTACGGGAGTATGATGTAGTAGGCATCACAGAAACATGGTCGAATGGCTCCTACGACTGGAGTGTTGGAATGGAAGGTTACAGACTATATAGAAAAGACAGGCTTGGCAGGCGGGGAGGAGGAGTTGCTATTTATGTTAGGGATAGGCTGAAGAGTATGTAACTCTGCCTGGGGGCGGGTGAGCAGTCGACAGAGAATTTGTGGGTCAGGGTTAAAGGGAGAGCAGCGATGGGGGACATTATTGTGGGGATCTGTTACAGACCGCCTGATCAAGAGGAATCTGTGGATGAAGTGCTCTATAGGCAGATAGGAACAGCCTCAAGCTCACAGGTCCTTGTTCTTATGGGAGACTTCAACCACCCTGACATCTGTAGGAGTGAAGGTATGGCCCGGCACAAGCAATCCAGGAGGTTCCTCAATTGTGTGGAAGACAACTTTCTTCTGCAAGTAACAGAGGAGCCAACAAGGAGAGGTGCCATGCTTGACCTTGTGCTCACCAACAAGGAAGGGCTGGTTAGAAATGTGACGCTCCAGGGCAGCCTTGGTTGCAGCGACCACGAGATGGTCGAATTCGAGATCCTCGGGACAGTGAGAAGAGCGTGCAGCAAGCTCACTGCCCTGGACTTCAAAACAACAGACTTTGGCCTCTTCAGGAACCTGCTTAGTAAGGTTCCATGGGATACAGCCCTAGAGGGCAGGGGGGCCCAAGACTGCTGGTTGTTTTTCAAGGATCACCTGCTCCAAGCTCAGGAGTGTTGCATCCCAACTAGAAGGAAGTGCAGCAGGAGGGCCAGGAGACCTCCTTGGATGGATAAGGAGCTGCTCAGGAAAATTCAAAGGAAAAAAGAGGCTTATAGAAGGTGGAAGCGGGGACAGGTGGCCTGGGAAGAATACAGGGATGCTGTCCGGGAAGCTAGGGACCAGGTGAGGAAGGCTAAGGCCCAGTTAGAATTGAACTTGGCTAGGGATGTTAAGGATAATAAGAAGGGATTCTATAGGTACGTAGCGAGTAAAAGACAGACTAGTGACAACGTAGGCCCCCTTCGGAAGATATCGGGAGACCTGGCTACCCAGGATTTGGAGAAGGCTGAGGTTCTTAATGACTTCTTTGCCTCGGTCTTCACTGGCAAAATCTCTGACCGCACCACCCAAGTCTTGGAAGGCGAACGCAGGAACTGTGAGAATGAGGACCCTAGGCCCACTGTAGGAGAAGATCTAGTTAGAGACCATCTTAAAAACCTAAATGCACACAAGTCCATGGGACCTGACGGAATCCTGAAGAAGCTGGCAAATGAAGTTGCTAAGCCACTGGCCATCATATTTGAAAAGTCCTGGCAGTCAGGTGAAGTTCCCGATGACTGGAAAAAGGGAAATATAACCCCCATTTTCAAGAAGGGGAAAATCGATGACCCGGGGAATTACAGACCAGTCAGTCTCACCTCTGTGCCTGGTAAAATCTTGGAGCAGATTCTCCTGGAAGGCATGCTAAGGCACATGAAAAACAGCAAGGTGCTTGGTGACAGCCAGCATGGCTTCACTAAGGGGAAATCCTCCCTGACCAATATGGTGGCCTTCTATGATGGGGCTACGAAACTGACGGACAGCGGCAGACCAGTTGACGTCATCTACCTGGACTTGTGCAAAGCCTTTGACACTGTCCCACATGACATCCTTGTCTCTAAATTGGAGAGACATCAATTTGATGGGTGGACCACTCAGTGGATAAAGAACTGGCTGGATGGCCGCACGCAAAGAGTTGTGGTCAATGGCTCAATGTCCGGCTGGAGACCGGTAACAAGTGTTGTCCCTCAGGGATCGGTGTTGGGGCTGGTCTTGTTCAACATCTTTGTCGGTGACATGGACAGTGGGATTGAGTGCGCCCTCAGCAAGTTTGCAAATGACACCAAGCTGTGTGGTTCGGTTGATACACTGGAGGGAAGGAATGCCATCTAGAGGGACCTGGACACGCTTGTGAGGTGGGCTGATGCCAACGTTATGAAGTTTAACCATGCCAAGTGCAAGGTCCTACACCTGGGTCGGAGCAATCCCAGGCACAGCTCCAGGTTGGGCAGAGAAGAGATTCAGAGCAGCCCTGCAGAGAAGGACTTGGGGGTGTTGGTCGATGAGAAAATGAACATGAGCCAACCGTATCCTGGGCTGCATCAAGAGGAGCGTGACCAGCAGGTCGAAGGAGATGATCCTGCCCCTCTACTCTGCTCTCGTGAGACCTCACTTGGAGTATTGTGTGCCGTTCTGGTGTCCTCAACATAAAAAGGACACGGAACTGTTGGAAGAAGTCCAGAGGAGGGCCACGAGGATGATCAGGGGACTGGAGCACCTCCCGTATGGAGACAGGCTGAGAAAGTTGGGGCTGTTCAGCCTGGAGAAGAGAAGGCTGCGTGGAGACCTCATAGCAGCCTTCCAGTATCTGAAGGGGGCCTACAAGGATGCTGGGGAGGGGCTATTCATCAGGGACTGTAGTGACAGGACAAGGGGTAACGGGTTCAAACTTAAACAGGGGAAGTTTAGATTGGATCTAAGGAAGAAATTCTTTAGTGAGAGGGTGGTGAGGCACTGGAATGGGTTGCCCAGGGAGGTTGTGAATGCTGAATCCTTTGTGGTGTTCAAGGCCAGGTTGGATGAGGCCTTGGGTGATATGGTTTAGTGTGGAGTGTCCCTGCCCATGGCATGGGGTTGGAACTAGATGATCTCAAGGTCCTTTCCAACCCTAACTATTCTATGATTCTATGATTCTATGATTCTATCAGAACTATACTGTTCTGATAATATACTGCATTGTTGGATCAATACAATCCATCATATCAGTCTTTCTTGTGTTGTTTGGTTTATTCTTCTATTCCAAAATGATTGGTTATGTCATTCATTAAAAAAAAAAAACCAAAACCAAAAAAACCCACCAAAACCCACCAAAAAAAAAAAACCCAACCATTTTCATGACATATTTTTGGGAGATTATGTCATGAGAGCACTGACCTGACATTTTAATTAAGCATAACTCATATTCTACCTACCTTTCTTATCACCGGTTAAACTGAGAGATGAAGAAAGGAATAAGCATAAGACAACACTTCATAGCAAACTAATAGCAAAAGCACTAGGGTAAACCTTATTTTAAGTCTGCAGAACAAAATCAGATTATGTATTACTAATTATTTGATGCTTAATGCCTTTTGCACGTCCAGCAGGTATCATCAGATTTTGCCAAAGGGCTTAATTACATACACTAGTATTCATAAAGGCACTAGAGACCTTGTAACACTCCTGGATCACATTCTGTAGCAAGGCTGATTGCTTTCTGCAGTGAATTCGTGGCAGTGATAACAAGGCTTCACAAAAGTCACTATTTTCTGTGAAAAATCAAAGACCCAGAAGAAATGTAGAGCAAGAAATACGCTGAGAAAGGTATCAATATTATTAAAATTAGAGCCATGGGAACTTGAAAGAAATTGCCTGACAAGAAAGCACATAAACCTTTTGGAGAACTTAATAGAAGCCAAGGGAAGTGTTAAAGAAATTAGGACAGTAAACTGAGGTTAAAAAACAAGGGAAAGAGGCAATTAAAAAGAGAGCAAGAGCAATTAAATAGAAATCTATGTTCTCTAGCTCATTCTAGAGGTTTCTTGAAAGACACGGAGTAAATTGAATGCTCAGCTGTACTGTGAATATACTGTGATATCTTTAGAAAACAAGCTTTAAGTCTTCTCTGTTGCAATTTAGGCCGCCTTTGATCACATAGGTGATGGGAGAATTTGAGACTATATTAGGTTACAGCATATGCTTTGAGAATCCATTTCCGTTAGCTAGGAAGGATCTGTGGGGAGCTGACTTCAAGGATGATGAGAGTCAGCAGTCACAACTCCAGGATTAGAAGCTTCCAGTTAATGGGACCATATACCATCCAATAGGAAAAAAAAACCAACCACATAGATGCTTTTATAATTCACCGGCTTATCTCCTATATTTGTTTGAAATTACAGAATTTATTTTAGAGAACACTGTCAGGCTGGCTGCAAGTTACATATGATACCGGTAAAAAACACCTATTTTAGGACAAAATGTCCATGGTGGTTTACCACTGCCTTCAGTGCAGTTAAGTATGATGTTATTTCCTGTTTTGAAGACCTCTTTGAGAATGGTTGGGACTACTTTCCACTGGTTTCATTTTGATCTCTTGGTGAGAATGTAAAGGAGAGAGAATACTTTCTTTTGAAGAGGGTGGTGATTGTAGCAGATGAACAGAAGCAATCTGAAACTGTAACAAAGAACATATTTAGTCCTTTTACTATAGGCATTTGCCTGCAAAATTCTGGTAATGTTCAGAGTCTCAGAATGTTGCTACATTAAGTTCAATTTCTGCACATGGCAATAGTGTTGTGAAAGGATCATTTCAATTCTGGTATGTCTGCTGACTGCAGCTGTCTGGGCCTACTGTCATCACTTATATATTTACCATTTCAAATCCAAATTAATAGAGACCACTCTGCTGTAAGCTGTGTATTAAACAGTCTCAGATCCTACTGACAAGTGAGGGTGCAGCCTGTTATACAAGCCATGTGCTAGATCGGGAACTAGGGCAGGATTTGCTGAGGTGGGGAGAGCAAGAAGGACCTGACTACATGCTATTAACTGCCTGCAGTGTCATGTGTGCTGTGTCGTGCTGTATAGGAGAGGCTGCTTCAGTTCATGAGTCCTTTCTTAGTAATGTAGCTGCAGCTCGCCATGGGTGGTACCAGCCACCTATTGGATTTATTGCAAGGAGACAGTGATATCTTCCTGCCTCCTCAGAAAAAATCAGGATCCAAAACTGTATATGTCTGGTTGTATAGACTTCTGAAAGATCACCATTTTTTATTAATGAAGTGGCAAGGAGTGTTCCTTGATATTAGCACCCAGCTCTCTTAAGGCATCTGCCTTTCATAAGCTGGTCTCTGGCTTGCTGGCATTCAGATTATGACGTAAGAACACATTCTTTCCTGTAGCAAGACAGGAAAGAGAACAATACAAAGACTGCTGTTTCTTCAGGTTGTATTTTTTATTCTTTTCAGGACAATCTATATGATGTTCTGTTTTTAAACTGATAGAAGGGTAGATAGAAATGTGTACCTGCATAATAAACCCTTTGAGTTTATAAATCATCTCAGAATCCTAGAATCCTAGTATCTGACATCTTAGACCTAGCACTAACATTATGCTTTTTTCTAAGGGACTGGTTCAGCTCTGGAATAACTGACTGGGATTTAGACTTTAAATTTCAAGGGAGCTTTACTTGATATCACATTGCATGTCCTGTCTGCTATGATTTTGGTCTGTTTGTTGGGGTTTAGGTTTTTTTTGTTTGTTTTGTTTTTGGTTTGGGTTTTTGGTTTTGGTTTGGGTTTGTTGTTTGTTTTGTTTGGATTTTTTGTTGGTTTTTTGGTTTGTTTTTTTTTTTTTTTTTTCTTTTTTTCTTTAGGCTTAGAATAACATTATGCTCAACTAAAAATCTAAGATGATATTGAAGTACTGAGGTCAACACATGAAAACTACAGTGACAGAAATAAACCGAGAATCTAAGTAACCTAGTAGCTTCTTAACTCTTTTACACCCCATTACTCCAATACAGAAACAACCTTGAGTCTTTAAAGCAGTTGTAGCAAAGCTCCCTCGCAAAATGTGGAAATAATATTAACTCTATTAAGCACAGCTTAAAATTATTTTTCTTCTGACAAGTAAGTTGTCTTGCTTCCTTCCTGGAAGCAGTGCAGCAGGTCACAGCAGTAGCAGTCATTTTTCCTCCTTCTTAGTATCTGGTGCAGCGCTGTGGTTTTGACTTTCTGCCTGGGAAGAGCGCTGATAACACCGATGTTTTTAGTTACTGCTCAAATATTTAGTCTGACCAAGGACTTTCTGAGTCTTATGCCCTACCAAGGAAGAAGGGAAGCCAGGAGGAAGTAGAGACAGGACACCTGACCCAAACTAGCCAAAGAGGAATTCCATACTACAGCACATCATGCCCAGGATGTAAACTGGGAGTTACCTGGAAGGGCTAGTTCTCTGCTGGGTAGGGCTGGGTATAGGTATCAGTTGGCAGGTGGTATTGTATTGTCTTCCCTTGTTATTTCCTTTATCATTATTATTATTGGTGGTAGCAGCAGTGTTTTGTGTTATACCTTAGTTACTAAACTGTTCTTATCTCAACCCATGGGAGTTACTTTCCTTCGATTCTCCTTCCCATCCCTCTGGGAGCAGGGGGAAGAAAGAGGCGGGGAGGGAGTAGACCTGCGTGGTTCTGATTTACAGCCTGGGCTTAAACCATGACAGCATCTTTCTCTCATTCTTCAAAAGAAAAAAAAAAAATATATATATATATATGTGTATATATATATTAAAACAACAGCCAGGCAGCCCACATTCTTACAGTAATTTTCCAGGTGCAAAATTTTCAAGTACACTTAAGCATCTTTTCTCTTTTAACCCTGGAGTTCTTGCATTTCTCTGTTGCGTTAATGTGTTCTTAGGAAGTGAAAGAGGGAGTACTATGAATTTTTAAGAATCATAAAGAAATGTGCTTGCAAGAATGTTTCATTCATTTCAGGATTTTTTTTTTTTTTTTTTTTTAACTTTTAATCTCATTCCTGCAAAAGTTTTATATGCAAGGGAACTGCAGCTTCAGGTTTTAATCTTGTTTTGGAATCTACAGATCTTGAACTTCTTGAGGCAATCAGGTTACAGTTATTCTAAGCACAAACTTGTATGGGATACACTGTCTGGGACATGAGAGGACTTCTTTCAAGTCTATGTTCTGCCACTGATTTATGCAAATATGTGATTATGTGTAATTATGACTGAGACATTTACACTTTCTTGCTCCTTTCCCTCTACAGTAGCTTTTTTTGGTTTATATTCTCAAAGATTCTCATTTATCTCCATGGTTTTGAGGTTCCAATAGAGGATGGGGTGGTGACACTTGTCAAAGACGGAGTCACACTGTTTTGCTATTGACATCAACGGAAATAGAAATCAGACTTTCAATTTACATGTAGGTTAGGAATGGAAAAGCATTTGTCAATTCCCACCTTCACAGAGCGACCTGCTTGCCTCTGAACTGTAGTGTGTCAGGACCCACATCTCTATCAAATTCTATTGCACTCTTCCTGTCTTTCCTGGTTTCCACTGAAATGAAACCAGATTTAAAGACTGGAAGGGACACGTTCTGTACTGAGAAGTTACTGAGGAGACAAATAACCAAATCTTTGAGATTGAACACATTCCCACTGATAAACCTGTATTTAGCTTTATTTTGTTTTCTTCTGATCTCAGCATATGTATACACGTGGTCAAAACAACAGATTTTGCCATGAAAATCTGAAGCTGTGAAACCAACAATAGATCAAAATCTGGTTTGCAAGAAAATTTCTTTTTATTTCTCCTTTCCCTTTTCCTTTGTGAAAAAAGTAAAACAAACCAACCAAACAAACAGAACACACACACACACACAGATAGACTGTATATGTTATTTGTTCATATGGGCTGAGACAGGTTTTCCTGTCTGCCCTTATTAGGAATGTTTAGGAGGCCAGTGTACACTATGCAATAAGAAGTGCAGGAATGGAAAATTTTCCTTATATTTTTAGCCAGGTTGCCTAAAAAAAAAATGAAAGGACCAAGCTCCCTAACCACTTCTTGCTTTAACCTCCAGATTCTAGAACAGAGATATTCTCTAATTAAAAATATAATATTTCTCTGAAATCCCTTGCGTACAGGAGTTTAGTTAAGAACTAACTCCTTAGGGGGCATAACAACTTCCCCTTATAATTATGTCTCAATAAGTTACTGTATGGACAAACAAATTAATCTCTGGAACATGACACTTTAACCTACAAGGCAATAAACTAGAAATGCTCAGGAAAAGATTGAAAACAATTTCTCCTTTTTATTTGCATAAACCATTCCTAGCATTTCATAGCACTTTTTCTACATAATGATCTGCTTATTCTTTGCCCAAATTTCATCAGTGAGTGTAAAAATAGGTCAAATACATAATAAATGCTGAGTTTATAGCTGGTTCAATTTCCTAACAGCACTGAAATGAAACCGTAAAAACTACCTTGCCATTAAAGAACAGGCAAAAATAAAAATTACATATTATAAAAGGTATTTGAGGGACACAACAGTTTCAGACTGCTGAGTTTAAAGAGAGAGTTCTATCCTCTTTTTACCCATCTCAAGGAATGAATGGGAAAACCTTACCAAAGAAATACGGAAAGCAAGATAGTGTCAGTATTCAGAAAGAGAAAGGATGGGTATCTGACCTGTATGTCCTAACATGACAAAAATCTGTGGCTTACTTTCAGTGCATAATGAAATAGCTGTAGTCATTTACTTTTACAAATTAGCCATGATATTTAGTTGCTGCTAATTAATGTCTATGATAGTTCTGAGTCCTGGGGTTTTATCTGAGTAAATCTTAGCTGGAACAATACTGGAAGTGGGGATCAAAAGCTGTCTGAAATACACTGCTAGCCAAGTATATGCACAGATTGATGAGAGGAGTTTGGGCTACAAGCAGTGAAAGTGCCAGGTATCAGCAGTACTGCTGCCAGTTGACACTCTGTCTTTCTTCTCCCTTTAAACCGCTTAGAGGCAATTTTGGTAACTGGCATTTGGAGTTATTCCTTCGTGGTGCAAGGATGGTGTGTAAGACCATATAGACACTTCCAAACATGGACCATATAAAAAGGCCAGCCTCTTATTCCTCCTAGCTGAGCTCAGTTTCCCAAAAGCTTGGATAATTTTCAAACTGTGTTTCATTACATTGTCATACTAGGACAATTGTTTTAGACTAAAATTAGTCTATTGTACTGATCAAAATCCATTGTACTATTTAGGCAAGCAGCTTCCACAGAGGTACAGCTACATACAGTTTGAAATTGACAAGATAGGAGGCCTGCAACACCAGTGCATGAAAGTTAGCAAGAACTAACCTGCAAAATCTTCAAAAAGGGCAAGAAGGAGGACCCAGGTAACTATAGACCGGTCAGCCTCACCTCCACCCCTGGAAAACTGATGGAACACCTGATGGAACACCTTATCCTTGGTGCCATCTCAAGGCATATCAAGGATAAGAGGGTCATGAGGGGCAGTCAACACGGCTTCACCAAGGGGAAGTCGTGCTTGACCAACCTCATAGCCTTTTATGAAGACATAACAAGGTGGTTGGATTATGGCAGAGCAGTGGATGTGGTCTACCTTGACTTCGGTAAAGCGTTTGACACAGTCTCCCACAGCATCCTCACAGCTAAACTGAGGAAGTGTGGACTGGATGGTTGGGTGGTGAGGTGGACTGCGAACTGGCTGAAGGACAGAAGCCAGAGAGTTGTGGTCAATGGGGCTAGTTGGAGGCCGGCATCTAGTGGGGTGCCTCAGGGGTCAGTGCTGGGGCCAGTATTATTCAATATCTTCATCAATGACCTGGATGAGGGAATTGAGGGTACTATCAGCAAATTTGCTGATGACACTAAGCTGGGAGGAGTGGCTGACACGCCAGAAGGCTGTGCTGCCATCCAGCGGGACCTGGACTGGCTGGAGAGTTGGGCTGTGAAAAATGGGATGAAATATAACAAGGGGAAGTGTAGAGTGTTACATCTGGGTAGGAACAACCCCAGGTTCCAGTACAGGTTGGGGAATAACCTATTAGAGAGCAGTGAAGGGGAAAGGGACCTGGGGGTCCTGGTTGATAGGGGGATGACCATGAGCCAGCATTGTGCCCTTGTGGCCAGGAAGGCCAATGGCATCCTGGGGTGTATTAGAAGGGGGGTGGTCAGTAGGTCGAGAGAGGTTCTCCTTCCTCTCTACTCTGCCCTGGTGAGACCACATCTGGAATATTGTGTCCAGTTCTGGGCCCCTCAGTTCAAGAAGGACAGGGACCTGCTGGAGAGAGTCCAACGCAGGGCAACTAAGATGATTAAGGGAGTGGAGCATCTCCCTTATGAGGAAAGGCTGAGGGAGCTGGGTCTCTTTAGTTTGGAAAAGAGAAGACTGAGGGGTGACCTCATTAATGTTTATAAATATATAAAGGGTGAGTGTCACAAGGATGGAGCCAGGCTCTTCTCGGTGGCAACCAATGGTAAAACAAGGGGTAATGGGCTCAAACTGGAACACAAGAGGTTCCACTTAAACTTGAGAAGAAACTTCTTCTCAGTGAGGGTAACAGAACACTGGAACAGGCTGCCCAGGGAGGTTGTGGAGTCTCCTTCTCTGGAGACATTCAAAACTCACCTGGATGCCTTCCTGTGTAACCTCATCTAGGTGTTCCTGCTCTGGCAGGGGGATTGGACTAGATGATCTTTTGAGGTCCCTTCCAATTCCTAATATTCTGTGATTCTGTGATTCTGTGAAAATAATACCCAACAGACAGAGCCATTGGAAGTAATGCACGTTGCCTCTAGTTTTAGGCTAAGACAATGTATGATTTGTATCAGCAATGTAGAGAATGATTCAATGTATCTTTCCTGACAGCTGTTTCATTCTTTCACCGTTGGCAGCTGATACTGCTACATTTATATGCTGCTTTTCAGCCTAGTAAATACTCATTCTTTTACCTATATATTCTCATAATCATGACTACCCACCAGATACTACCTAGTTGCCTTCCATTTATACAATTGTGATTATATTAATTGTCTTAGAATGGTAAACCTGATTTTCTAAGCTCTTATTATTCATATGGGGAAGGTCCATGTGTGGGGTAGAGCTTCCCAATATTAGTATTTAAGAACAGCTTAAATCACTTATGACTTTCAAAATTGTGACATTCAGAGCCTGTAGTAGTTAATGATTTGAGGGGGTCTGACTGAAAAATATCTACTCCATTGTTGACTACTGCCGTGTTTTTTTTCTAAACTTATTGATTCTTAGCTATGCTTTGACACTGAGTGATGATGTGAAATTGGCTTCTATTTGGAAGAGAAGCTAGCTGCCTTTAGAACTAGAAGACTAAAAAGTAGCAGAAAAGCTGGATTTAAAGGTAGTCAGTTGATGATCTTCACCACAAGGATAAGAAATAAGGTGTGAAGTAGCAGTTTCCTTATAAGACTCAGAAGGTTACAGTGAATATTGAAGAGAGAAAATACTTTATTTGTCTTGGTTTTTAATCACTTTTACAGCTAGTTGGTTATCATTTAATTTTCTCTTTTCCCCTTAAAAGTACCATGATACTTTTCAGGTGAGTGTTAAATAACATTTTCTACTTCTTTTTGTGCATTGCAGTATTTGTCCCCTTGAGATTTCAGCACAAAAACCTCATATTCTTCCTGAGAGATGAGAGGGTACTATTCTCTTAATTTGTGTTTTATAAAGTATACTGCAATATTTTCTGTATGCAATACCTTATTATTTATTAAGAACAAATAATTACTATGCATGGCACTTTTTCTCACATAGTATTGATAGAAAAAATAAAATTTATTTCAAAATAACAGACCACTCTTTTCCCCCTATTGCTTCTTAGCCAATGAAGAACAAAAGTGTTATCCAAACTTCTGTTCAGAAATAGGAAACTAAATTCCAAAAAAGGTTATGAAACTTACCCACACATCATCAAATAAAAGTTATTCTCAAAATAAGAATTTCGAATATGAGAAGGTTTTCTGACTCCTTGAAAAGCTTTCTTTTCACAAGGAACAATTTATCCAGACTAATTATGGCAAGGCTTTGTCAGGCTGGTATTACCAGATTGCAAAGGAGAAAAGAAACCACTGCAAAATGGCATACAGCAGTCCAGACTTCAGTTCTCATCAATCATATCCCATACTCTAGATTTCTAGATTTGCAGCAAACTATGTACATCAGTAACATCATCCAGTGTAGGAAGCAAATAAAGTTAGCAGTAAGTAGAAAAAAAAGAAAAAAAAAAAAAAGAAAAAAAAAGTAGAAAAAAAAAAAAGGCACTAAATAATTTTTGTTTATTTTTTTTTTTTTTTTTTGGGGGGGGGATATGTTTAACTATTTATCTGTTACTGAGACATCTTTATTTCCAGAATGTGCCATGCTTGCCAAACCATGATGGACAGTTTTATTCTGAGATTCAACATTGTGTTTATTAGTGTTTTGATGCCAGCATTTCTCAGTTCCATACCAGCATAAAATTTGGTTCATCTGAAACCCACATAATAGTCTGTATCTTAAGGCGAGAGAAGGGAAAAATGTTCCATGGAATTCAAACAAACACATTTCTTTGTTTGTTGAAATAACCGTTATGAAGTCCCACTTGCACATATTCAACAGTATCTTTTTTAAATGTGCATCTTCTGTCTTCATTTTTAGTGTTTTTTCCATAAGATGTCTAGAAACAGTGCTTATATTAAACACAGATGTCAGGGTTCCAATGCTAGAAAATGTGTCTGTGAACAAATCAAAAACTCTAAAGATCATAAGGTTTGCAACAAAGCTGAGCATAATATTGCAGCAATTAATCTTTATTTGCAAAATTTACTCATTTTTTTCTTTTGACTCATATTTCACTTCTCATTTTTCTTTAGCAAAAAAAGGAGAGCAAAAGACAGTATTTTTCATACACCCAGAAAATAGAGCCAACCCCAGAAGACTCCTTTGCTTTGTGGTATGGATGAATCTGGGACAATGTAATATTCAGATAGCAATGAAAAATCACATGCTCTTGATAAATTTCCATAGTTAATATAAAAAAGTAAACAATTATTGCAGAAACTTTGTTTTACAATTAAATCTTCTCTATTGCAAATCCTTTGTGTACAAGTGTTTATATGTTTTGTATATTTTTTATGGTGTTTAAAAATCCCAGTCAAATCAAAATTCTTGGTGTCAGATGTTACACATACAAAAAAAGGACAGATCCTTTTCCTGAAAATGTAACAAGCTGTTTTTTTCTAGGCTACAACCCAGGCCAGTCTGAACGAGAGACAGACTTGTCACATAGAATGCTAGAATATGATCTGGGGAGTGCTAAAACCAGAAGACAGTGCTATTATAGTAACTTTAAGCTCCTTAGTCCTATCATTAAATCAGTACATGTCATAGTTCCTGCTGCCTTTGCTGGGCAGGTGGAAATATGAAAACAGATAGGAGTGGGGAATTATTCACTAGGCTCTGGCATCAGAGTTAACATCAAAAAGGTCTCTAATTTTAGAGGTATACTTCATCATCCCATATTTTCCTCATTATTGGCATTACTGGTGCATTTCTGGACCAATAAAATGTTTTTGACTAACAAAGGTTTCATCCATTTCTATACTGGCTTGCTTGATTTTACCCATTTATGAAAAATATTTTGGTTACTATGTAATTTCTTACAAAAAAAAAAAATTGGAAAATGCACAAATTAATATTGAATAAACTATGTTGAATAAATTCTGGGACCTTGACATGCTTGTGAGGTGGGCAGATGCCAACCTTATGAAGTTTAACCATGACAAGTGCAAACAAGGTCTTATACCTGAGTCGGAGCAATCCCAGACACAGCTCCAGAATGGCCAAAGAAGAGATTCAGAGCAGCCCTGCAGAGAAGGACTTGGGGGTGTTGGTCGATGAGAAAATAAACATGAGGCAGCTTCAGTGTGCGCTCACAGCCCAGAAAGCCAACCGTATCCTGGGCTGCATCAAGAGGAGCGTGACCAGCAGGTCAAAGGAGGTGATCCTGCCCCTCTACTCTGCTCTCGTGAGACCTCACTTGGAGTATATTGTGTGCAGTTCTGGTGTCCTCAACATAAAAAGGACATGGACCTGTTGGAACAAGTCCAGAGGAGGGCCACGAGGATGATCAGGGGACTGGAGCACCTCCCGTATGAAGACAGGCTGAGAAAGTTGGGGCTGTTCAGCCTGGAGAAGAGATTAATTTTTTTTTTTTTTAATTCTTTTTTCATCAACTCTGTTGCCAAGGCACTTTCTAAAGGTGAGATTTCAGGTGACAGGTTTTTGTTTTTAACTTCAATTATCATCTGAGACTGGAAAAATGGCAGACCCTTCTTCTGCCTGTGTTTTATTGTACATTTGTTTGATTAGACAAAAGTTGTTGGCTCATTTTAAATCACAGAATCATAGAATATCTCAAGTTGAAAGGGATCATCAGTAGATTATTGCTTTAAAGAGTATGGAATTCCCATTTGCTCTTCCTTTGAAAATCTGGAAAGATGACTTTTTTTCAGAAGATATTTAAGTGGAAGATATTACTGTTTTTTTCTGTTGCCTAGAACAATGCTTCTAGGTATGAAACATCTAGGTATGAGGAAGACAACGTACCTTTAAACACAACCTATGGAGCTCAGCCATATATATTTTTATTTTTTAAACCTCACTTTCTTTCTTTTTTCTATATTATAAACATCAAGACAAGATTATAAAGACATATCATTATTACTGTTATCATCACATATTAATTTTATAGTAGTAGTGGCTGTATTCTTTCTGCATATCTTTAATCTCCTGAAAATATCCTCACTACAGTGTAGATATTAATATCATTGAGTATTTGTCACTGTGTAAAAAAACCCCAAAATATGATGATATAGTTATAATGATTTTAAAAGAGCTTATCTAAATATCAGTTTTTCTTTCTTAAAGTCTTTGTTTGAATTTTTTTTTGTAATTATTTTTATATATTTTTTCTATTGAAACGATTTCAGCCAGTTTTTTTCAAAAGCAAATTTTCTAGAGTAAATTTTTGCTCTGTGGAAATGCATTTTGAAAATTAATAGAGAATATTCAGGCATTCACAGAACTTCAAAGCAAATCTGAAATCTTTCTTAATGTTTAAAACATCCAAAGAGATGTTCATTCTCCTAAATGAGATCACAAAAAACATGAACCAGTCTTGAGGTTAAATATTGCAGCTCAGAAAGCTGAAAGAGAATGACTTATTCACTTGAAAATTCACTCTTGATATGGAAAGCACCTTAGTTTTCTGCAAGCATACAGAGGAGGTGCAGTTATTTAGGAAGTCCAAACTATTCTTTATTTTGCCTTTACATTGCTGGGTCATGCTGATTAAGCCACTGTGCTCTTTAGGGTGCCTGTGAGTTTTCCTGCTCCCAAGCTTTTTTCCAGTGTGCAAGACACCTGAGGCCATGAGGTTCAATTCTCAGTACTACAATCAGGATTTTCAGGCAGTGCTATGGTAAAATATGTAATAATATGTTCTATGGCTTTGGGCACACCCTCACGCTTAAAGAGTTATTTGCCTGTGGCTCCAGGCTGGACACTGTTGTAGGTGTCTAGTCCCTGGTTATGGGTCCCTGGTTACTGGTCTCACCAGCCCTCATCCTTACCCCAACCAGTGGGCTGGCTTCTGGCAGGACCTTGGTCCTCCCCACCAGTGCAACTTTGCCAGGGATCTGTGAGGCTCTGTGCTGGTCCAGATCACTGTTTCCATTCCAGCCCTGCTCCTTTGCTGGGTGTTGCATGGCAAGGCTTGCTTGGGGATGGCATGGTCCTACTGGACCTATGGCTGGTCTTGTACCCCAGCTGCCTCCCAAAGGGCAGCTGTCCCTTTGTGGTACTCTGACACTCAGGTTTTCTACAGTGTTGTCTTTACATAGAAATAGATGCCAAGCTACTTTTAACAGCTAAAAATGAAGCATGTTGGAGAATGGCAAGAAGGAAGACCATGGCAAGGAGCATTTTAATAAGTGGTGAACCTAAATCAGTGGTTGATTAGTCATACTACATTTTCCATTATCAATAACTTATGACTTTAAATAAGCTACATATCTGTGCTGCACTGTCAGTACTGAAACATTAATGGAAATACGATCCTACTAGTCCATCGAATATTAAAAACAGTACTAAAAAATATTGTTCACTGTCATTTTTCCAGCCACAAAGAAAACATGATGGCCATGCCAAGGTGCTGTAATTTTTAGACTACAGGCTGTTGAAGAGCTATTTAACTGATTTTTTTTTTATTCTGTATTTTTCGCTGGCCTTTTTCTTTTCATTCCATATTTTCACTAATATCATCGTTATTATGGAGACAGAAAAAGTAAGAGGTACATAAAGATGCTGATAGTGCTCAAAATTATTTCACAATCCCTAATGTTGATATTGTATCATCTAAACCCACAAGATTGGAAGAAATACCTCAGCAAATAAGTCACATAAATAAGTTCCATCTTCTATCTTCACAGAGGTGAAGCCTTTAAGCTGCAAAGGGCCTCAGAGCCTCTGGTCTGTTGCTGCTGCCCCGCATACGAATGACTACTGGCCACATCTGCAAGCTAAAAAATTCATTGTCATATACCAAATAAATAGGAATAAAAATAAATAAAGACCAAAGATTTTCCAACTACAGTAATGGAGAATTTAAGTGAAAATTTTGGATAATCTGAAGATGTGGACACACTTCAGGAGAAAAAAAGGAGAAAAAAATCCAGGCTCCAATGCTACCACTTAAGAAGAGCTAGGATGTCTCTAACTGCAGACATTTTCCAGTGTTTCAAAAGAAGGTAAAATAATATATGAAATATTGTTAAGATGGATATTAAAATTAGAAAAAGATTCCTGAATGAGGCAATTACTTGTGAAAGTTATGAAGATTGTGATTGATGTAGTAATGAAATAGCACAAACACATACCCTCAAGAAAAAAGCAATTGTACATTGTTGCAAATTCTGGAAACACAAATGACATATTGCTTTGGATTCTTACGCATGGCTACCTTTGTGTACACTTGCAGTCTTTTATCTGTGACTATAACTACTATCATCTTTAAAAAAGTAAGAAAAATAAAATATCTAGACACAGCAACAATGTGTAGTAAAAGCAAGTTCTGTTTTATGCACAATTTTGCAGTTCAAAAAATACAGCATTGAAATCAGTTATAAAAACTTTGAAGAACATTTTTTTTCTGTAAAACAAAAAGTTAAGCTGATGTCTATTTAATCATGGAGTGGTAGATTTACTTTTAGTAATGGGACTATTCATCAGGGACTGTAGTGACAGGACAAGGGGTAATGGGTTCAAACTTAAACAGGGAAAGTTTAGATTGGATCTAAGGAAGAAATTCTTTACTGAGAGGGTGGTGAGGCACTGGAATGGGTTGCCCAGGGAGGTTGTGAGTGCTCCATCCTTTGTGGTGTTCAAGGCCAGGTTGGATGAGGCCTTGGGTGATATGGTTTAGTGTGGGGTGTCCCTGCCAGTGCCATGGGGTTGGAACTAGATGATCTTAAGGTCCTTTCCAACCCTAACTATTCTATGATTCTATGTTAATGTTGTAAATTGTTAGTACATCAGAGTGTAAGGGACAAAAAGAAAACCTCCTTCCATAAAAGAAAATGATGCAGAGAACGGCCAAATGACTTCTCCAAATCCATGCAGGCAATTAAAACAGAATACTAGAAGATGTTTGAACACAAGATATTCTTCCATTTTCTTCAATTCTACTATTGAAAATAGACGTATTTTGCTCCCCTAGATATTTTGCCTCTTACAGAAGGAATTATGAACATCAAAATTCGTAGGTTCATTTCAATAGAAGATGGAAGAAAAGTAGTCCTCCAGATCATATTGACAATAACGATAACTGCAGTTAAGGATTCAAGTGGTCAGCATGATCTTTGCCTATGGCATGATCCACAGTGGGACTTTGTTGGCATTTCAGGTGACAATAGCTAACATTAAGGATTCCAAATCATGGAGAAATGAATTTTTCAGTTTGTTTCCTGGTTTCCCATAAGTCCTACCTTCCAAATCATTCACGTTAGAGATACGTCATCACACTTCAGCCCAGATTTGCAATGAATCAACCATATCCTTTCATAGTGAAACCCAAGTATGGCAGAGTCAACCCTGCACAGCAGTAGCTGCATTCTGCAAACACTGTGTGCATAACCTCTCAACCAGGAGATATGCTGTGCTCTCAGAAAAGATAGTAAGGACACTTTTTATGGGTCCCAAATCATCATTCAGTAAACACTTCATATTAATAGTCTTTTATGAATCCTAGTCCTACATGAGTGGAACACATTACATTCTAACTTTGGGTAAATCAAATGTATGGAGCTTGCACTGGGCTCCCACTAGTAAGTCTAAATTCCAGTTGAATTAATGGACTCCTTTTCAGTACAGTGCTACATGGCTACTTTTCACCTCAAGGAATGGGCAAAGCAAGAGATGGGGATGAACCTCAGCAGCAATATACACTGATGATGCATTTATGGGCTACTTCAATTAAATCATCTGCAAAGAGATGTAATTTTCTCTATAATAAGTGATTAACTTGTAAAATCATAGACTGTCTTTTAAATTTCTATTTTTATATTATTTTCAAGACTTGCTTTTTCAGAGTGTTCCTAAATAATAAAACAACTGGTCTTCCAAGACCACCCAGGAAGAGCACCTAAAGCAAATAACCACTTAATTGAAAAGAAAACAACAGCTTAGCACATAGTATAAATTTGAGAACCCCTTTACTCAATAAAGCTGGAAAACTATACATATTACAGTATTTTCACTAAGCTCACTATCTAGGAATCAAACTCGCAGCAGTACATTCTTGATGCAATCTGACAGGTTTACTTTTCGCTTTCCATTTTCATAATTTGATCTGAGTTTCTGGACAACTTCAAGACTCCGAAAATAGGTTTGCCTAGTCTAGTAGCCTTATTTGCAGTAAGAAAATATCTTTTTGATGGTAACTTTGGACATCATAATCTCCTGGAAGCACAAAAGATGAAAATTAAAGGCTTCTCTTTGAAGAGTTAGTTTGTCAAAGGGTTACATTCCAATCAGTTGGTAATTTTATCATGTTGGAGATTTTTTCCATGAACAAAGCAAATTGTAGTTATCTCTTGATATGGTATCATGATATACAGGTTTGATCTGCATTATTGATTAACCCCAAAAAATAGTATGAGTCTTTGCTGTTGCACGCAAGAGAGAAAGGAAAAAAAATGTAGGTGCCGTGGTTTAAGTCCAGCCGGCAACCCAGAACCATGCAGCCATTTGCTCGCTCCCCCCTCTTCCTCCCCTGCTCCCGGAGGGATGGGGAGGAGAATCAAAAGAATGTAACTCCCACAGGTTGAGATAAGAACAGCCCAGTAACTAACGCATAACACAAATCACTACTGCTACCACCAACGATAATAATGATAAAGGAAATAACAAGGGAAGAGAATACAGCCGCTCACCACCCGCAGACCGATATCCAGCCAGACCCAAGCAGTGAGCTATCCCTTCCGGGTAACTGCCTCCAGTTTATATAGTGGCCATGACATAGAATCATAGAATCATAGAATAGTTAGAGTTGGAAAGGACCTTAAGATCATCTAGTTCCAACCCCATGGCACTGGCAGGGACACCCCACACTAAACCATATCACCCAAGGCCTCATCCAACCTGGCCTTGAACACCACAAAGGATTCAGCATTCACAACCTCCCTGGGCAACCCATTCCAGTGCCTCACCACCCTCTCACTAAAGAATTTCTTCCTTAGATCCAATCTAAACTTCCCCTGTTTAAGTTTGAACCCATTACCCCTTGTCCTGTCACTACAGTCCCTGATGAATAGCCCCTCCCCAGCATCCTTGTAGGCCCCCTTCAGATATTGGAAGGCTGCTATGAGGTCTCCACGCAACCTTCTCTTCTCCAGGCTGAACAGCCCCAACTTTCTCAGCCTGTCTCCATACGGGAGGTGCTCCAGTCCCCTGATCATCCTCGTGGCCCTCCTCTGGACTTGTTCCAACAGGTCCATGTCCTTTTTATGTTGAGGACACCAGAACTGCACACAATACTCCAAGTGAGGTCTCACGAGAGCAGAGTAGAGGGGCAGGATCACCTCCTTTGACCTGCTGGTCACGCTCCTTTTGATGCAGCCCAGGATACGGTTGGCTTTCTGGGCTGCGAGCTCACACTGCCAGCTCATGTTCATTTTCTCATCCACCAACACCCTCAAGTCCTTCTCTGCAGGGCTGCTCTGAATCTTTTCACATGCTGTGGTATGGAATACCTTTTGGGATAGTTTGGGTCAGGTGTCCTCTCTCTGCTTCCTCTCGGCTTCCCCTCCTCCCTGGCAGAGCATGAGACTCACAAAGTCCTTGGTCAGACTAAACATTACTGAGCAGCAACTAAAAACATCGGTGTTATCAACATTGTTCTCAGGCTGAGAGTCAAAAACATGGCACTGCACCAGCTACTAAGAAGGAGAAAAATGACTGCTACTGTTAAACCCATGACAGTAGGTCAAAGTATAACTTGCTTTTTGGAATCAAGTTATACACATTTCTGCTAGCTTTTCAATAACAACATTTGTTGTCTTTATCAGAATGAAATGCCCTACTTCTGGATGTACTCACACACAGTAATGTGACAGGTATCTTTCAGCAGTTCTCAAAAAAATGCTATTTGGAAAGATACAGTTAGGACCTCATTTTCTGACTGCTTTAATAATGCCAGTGCAAACCACCTCCATGTCTCCACCTATGAAAAGTTAAAGAAACAGAGGAATTACTATGTAGTAAATCAGCCCATTATATAAAAATTATATAGATGTTGCCTGTCCCTTTATGGTGAACAGAAATAGGTGGAAGATTTGTTTCAAAGATAGCCATTCTATGCTGTGAAGGGATTTATGCCACTCTAGGCTTATTCTTCATGGTCAGTTTCTGTTTTGATTTCCTCAGGTGGAGGTTTGATGCAAGCTGAGATGACTATGTGGAGTCAATCTGGAACTAACAAAGCACTGACTCCATAGCTGAAGACTCAATCCAGAACCCAGAACCTGACCTGTTTTATTTCTTGTGTTGTACCAGACAGACTGGGAATAGTGAATTCCTTGTGTCGGATAGCTACCTAATCTATCTAGCCTCCAGATTTAGATTTTCATGGAAGGACTGCTTTGTGACTAGACTTATACATCTCAACAGGCTACAGAGGAAATATATTGGAACATATGGTTGTCACTGATTAGGAATAGCTCATTGTTCTGTACACACACAAGATGGTTTATTTGTGGTTTTTTACAAGCAACAATAATTAAAAAAAAATTATGAATGCCTAAAAGTGTCTGCAGTTTAAGAACAACCTTAAAATATTGTTAGGAAAGTTCTGTTCCCATTACTGGTTTAGCAAACTTCATGCAAATTTGAAAGATTTGAAGAAAAGGACAAGGTTACACTATTTTGTATTTCCAGGACAAAATAGTTATCAAGATCATCCACGAAATAATCTACTTCCACTGTCAGTTTCTCCCCTAAATGAGCAGCTTCCATGGTATTAATGAAGCTCTGTATCAACTCTGTGCTTAAATCCCAACTTCAGCTGAAATACATAATAGTTTGTCAAAATATAAATAGTCACATCCTTCAGTGCCCTATTAACATGCAGAAATGCCTGTGATAAGCCCATAATTATTCCATAATTTTATTTTCGTTAGATCAAAATGTTGTAACATACTCCTTGTCTTGAGCTCTTGGCAGCTAAGAAAGATAGCATCTGAGTTACACTTACCAAGCAGGCACATGATAGGCAGTTCTATGCATTTCACTCAGTTTAGGATGCAGCAGATGCTGTTGCTCACTGTCTGATTTGTTCTAATGTTGCACCTGCATCATCCACCTTAGAGATTCAGAGGTATTTCCCGCACAAGAGTATACAGCTTCTTTCCAAGAAACTTCTATTTTAGCTGTTAAATTGACAAATAAACTGTACTCTTTTGAGAGTAGCATTGAAGCATTTCTTAGAGTATCCACACTTTTTGTTTCCATCTTCCAGGAGATGATATAAAACAGTCTCGGTGTTCATGAACTGCCCATGACATGTACATTTGACACATTCTGAATGGATCTTCTTTGATAACACTGTCTGCAACAGGTAGTCAAGGCTTTACAAAAGACCTTAATTCTTCATTTCACTGTGCTGCTTCAGTCAAACAAGAAATGTAGTGGTCCGTCTTCCTGGACTACACAGTTTATGCATTCTCTACAGCATTCGATCCCCCAGCAAGTTAGCATCACAAAAACTACAGGTATATCTAAGCTAGTGGAGAGTCTGAGCCTGTCCAGGCTCTAGTCTCCCTTTGCAATCCTGGTAAAGCAATTTGGAATACAAGGAATTACTTCTTTATGAGTATTGGCAAAATCACATATGCAAAGAAAACGAAACTGTCATAAATTTAATCTGTCTTTTTGCAGGGTTTGGTTGCTGCATATTTTTAGTTTTCTTCAAGATTATATTAATCCAGAAATATCTGTAGAAGCAGAAAAGAAATCTACTTAGAGTTGAAAGTCTTTCTGAGAAGTTGCTATCAGTGCACAGTCGCTGCCATATAAGTGACAACATGTATTTGGTTTGGAAATGTTAGTGGTGGTGTGCAGTATAGAAAGATTAAAACTTCTGTGTGGAGAAAAGTCAGGAGTTTAACCCTATGAACTGCATAGTTTAGCACTGACACTAGTACTAATAGCACTGCGAGCACAACTACCTTGGATGCCTTCGTTTCTGACTTCTGTTCAAAGTAGGCAAAGGCAGAAATTAAATTCTTTTGACTATCATAAATCCTCATCTGTAGAAGGCAAAGAGTGGAATTCTTCCAATAAGCCCTCCAAGTCCCATTAAACTTACCATTTTGAAAATGTAATTGCATTGCTTAAGGCTCAGTAGCTCTCTCAGTACTTCTTTTGGACTCAGTGAACAGTGAAAACCTTAGTATGCCTAAACTCCTGTTATGACTTGAGAGCCTTAGGTCTATGGCATATATGACCAGCAGAAAAGGGCAATATTGAAGAACATTTTAATTACCACATGAAGCCAACTGACATCAATTTACTACTGTAGACTATAATTAGGATTTCAATATTTATTAAGGATTTTAATTTGTTTAGATTTGTGAAATTATCTTCATGCCCTGAGTAGGAAGGTAAATAGATAGGTAGGTAGATAGGTAGGTAGGTAGATAGGTAGGTAGATAGATAGATACATAGATACATACATACATACATACATGCATACATAAATAGAACAGGAGATATAACCTATGTATTATCTGCACACTTTGTCTTATCATCTATGTTTGCTGTCTTTTCTCAACCACACATATTCCTCCACACCTTTATTGAGGCAACAACAGGCTCTGTAATTTGAAAAGTCTAATGTACCACCACCAGCAATTTTGACATTGACTAGACATTGAAATTAATGGCCCAGGTCTTTCTTACTCTTACATACTTCTGTAAACTACACGTCAACTGAATTTAATACTAGTTAAGTAAAAAAAAATATTTACTATAAGAAACAACCAGGATCTCCAAACTATTTCCTTTTTGGCATCAGTGTTCAGGATTATTTATTACAAGTTTAAGTGTTACCCACTAAACCATTTAATTACAATATTTTTGGTACCTATGACAGAAGTAGTCAGGCATTAAATGTGAAGCCCTCTTACTGCAGTGTCTAGAGGTAGGTAATCAATGCAGCAAAGATCTTCTGGGTGCAGAAGATGTATATCTCACCTTCCAGTGATTAGTTTGTCAAAGCCACAAGACCTATGAATATACTTATTTAATCTGTCAGAAGGATATAGCACATCCTGAAAATTCATCATCAAACCTGATGTAGCAGAAAATTTTAACTATTGATTAGATGCAGACATTCATTTTAATCTGAACATGTACTTTGGTGCATCAATAGGTCAGATAGTTTATGAGTGCAACCCAATAATATTAAAATCTTGAGTCAGCAAGTTAATACACCCCTGAGTGCCTCAAACTATTTTCTCCTGGGATGACTTTTAAAGAGAAAGGATGATTAGTCTAAGTACAGAATAATAGACTGAGGCTGTGTTCAGTTATACCATCTTTCCTTTTTTTTTGGTCCAAGTCTTATGTGATGTACCAGATGCAGGCAGGTATTTCAGGTCTTTTATTCGTTATTTCTGAAGGAAAAAAAAAAAAAAAGAAAGAAAAAAAGGAAGATTGTAAACTGATTCATCCTTTAAAAAACTCTCAAGTATCAGAATAATCTGTGAGTGGGAGAGGTTAAAAATAGTGAAAGCAAATTAAAATGAGATTTCTCTAAATCTGCTGTCTCTTCTGTCATAAGAAGCATAAATAAATCCCAAACCTTTACTTCCAGCTCCCTGAAACACTTCTCTAAATAACACACTTGGAGTATTTTATTCTGAAAGGACGAATACTTTTCTGTGGCCAATTTTTTTTAAACACTGGAATAATATACATACTGAGTTCACTTTGGAAAATGTCAGCTTTCCATGCCAAATCATGGTGCATGTCATGATCATAGTGCTGGATTTATTGTATTTCTTGAAGATATTAATAATAGGATTTTCAGCTATTTGGTTAAATAAAATGTTTTAATATATTATGTACTTTTACTTTACTTTTGCATTATGCAGTATGGATAACATACTGCCGCAACTTTTATGTCATACTTAACCAACCAAAAACATAACCCATTTTCTATATTCCCCTCCAACAGTAAAATCCTTTACATGTATTACACCAAATTCATAGAAGCAAATGGAATAAAGTCTTTCAGGAATTTAAGAAAACAAGCATTTCCAAATCTTTACATACTTGATGGATTCACTTAAGAGGAAATATAGTGGTCATCTAAAACATGAGAAACATAACATCTATTTCTGATTTTATTAATCAGGATGATTAATATATTAATAACTTTATATTTTTTTTATTTTTATTTTTTTAATAAAATATATAAAATATAATACTTTATATTTTTTTAATAATAAAAATAATAATTAATATAATAAATTAATAATTAATAACAAGGAGTTATTTTGCTTAATTTTTTCTAACTACAGCCAGAAACTATTTTATATGCAATGTAACATGAAAGTTCAAAAATTAATCTAAATTAAGTTAAACTGGACAATACACTTTAGGAGAACAAAAGTCTACATATATGCATAAAATATTATAAAACTACATTTACAGGAATCAATTTTCCTTGTAGCAGAGTTTTTGTGATGGTTGTAAAGCAAAAATTCCAAAATAGTGTTGCAATTAAATAAATCTACAGACTACATATCTCACTTAGGAACAATAATTTTCACACTGTAGATTATATTCTTCTCTGCAGGAGAAATGCAGACAAGCGTCCCTATGTACTGTAGTTCACTTTCATGCAAGTATGAGAATTTGACACATTTCTCCTTGCCTGAAAACGCTAGCACTAGGGATATAAGGCAGCATAGGCAACTGAGGGAAGTATTCATGTCATACAGCTTCAGAGATCTAAAAAACTTTGGTTTCTTGTCTGCACATCCATTATCAGCTTTTCCTGCTAGAAGCCATACAAGGAGAGAAGCATCTTCTGAGGATGGCTCTTCTCACCTATTTTAGGATGGGTTGACTGCAGTTAACCCCACCTAAAAAGACGCCTGGGTGTCTATTAACTATTGTGGGATCTTACTTCTAACATCTCCAAATCCCGTGTGAATATAATGTCACTATAGTAGCTCAATCTGGCTTAAGGAAGCAGAACTTCCTTATGGAAGGCACCCCCCTAAGTTAACTTCCAATCCAATTAATTAACAGCCTAGACTCTCTGTAAACAGTTGTCAGACTGCAAGGGTTTAAATATTTCCTATCCTGCGATGGGAAAGGTCAAGTTGGGACCTTGTGATCAGCTGGTGAGGGTGTAAATCACAGCCCCAGAAAAAAAATATAAGAGAAATGTAAGATATTCTGCAAGTCCTTAATGTGTTTGTCAGGGTCAAAACTTTCTGATATAAAATACATTTAGGTTTCTATGGCTTCATTATGCTTTAGTTTATGAAAGCTGCAACAACATGTTTCATTATTCCAAATAAAGTCATTAGAGTCCCAAGTCTCAAAATGAAACTGTAAAACACAAGTATAAACACAAATACTGTATACATTAAAATATATTCACTTACATATTCATATATATACACATACATATATACATATAGATACATGCACACATGCATATTTATAGTACAGTATATTTACATGTGAGTATTTCTATATGGCTTTTCCTATACAAATTCCTGTGCATACACGTCAGGAAATATTCTGTGCAGAGCCTTCTTTTCCCCAGGTGAAAGAATGACTTATACTTAAAGATGGGGTTTTTTATATTCTGTATAAATTTTAGGTAATAAATACCTTTCTTTTCCTTGCAGTTATCTGTAAAGCCTCTCTTCCTGAATTACTCTTAGTTTTATGCAATAATAATGCTAAAAATTTGTTAAAAGAAGAAAGCGATACAGAAGTGATTTTTTTTCTTCCTTTGATTATTGTTGACAATTACCAATTACTTTTCAGAGAATTTTTTTTAAACAATTTTTAAAGGTAGTTTTATTTTTTCCTGAAAGCTTCACCTGACTTTACTTCCAAACTTACTGTGTTACTTAACTATGTACACCAGTAAAAACATGTTTTGCCAATTCCAAAATGCACAGTTTTTGGTAACCCTTATTTTACTGACAGGAACTGAGTGGGAGAACCATCTGTAACTACCAACCTTTATTCAGTCCCATAACTGCAACTTGCAACTACTCAGGCATAAGCTGCCAAATAAGACAATTTGGGCTGTACGAAAAGGGAGTGCAGGGGAAGAGGGAGGGCAAGGACGGATCCTGTCTATGTTGGTGCAGAGAGGAGGAGTCTTTTGCTACACAATGTGTTTGTGATGCAGCTTCCAGGAAAGCAGGCAGTGGCAAAACATTGTGAAGGCTGCCAGAGACATTTTGAGACAGCCTGTTTATGAATCAGCTATGTCTTACACGGTTGCTTTTGTGAACACGGACTGAGCCATTTCCAATCCAAGTACGTAAACACCCTTGAATGACAAAATCAAGGATAATGCTGTTCCCTACACATGTCTGAGGATCCTGTGGTTTGATGACTCCCTCACAAAGGTGTCTGGCAGTCATAATTTTATGCCCTAGATGGAGTGAAACAGAGCTATTTATTTATTTGTTTATTTTTGATAACTAATCCTTATAAAGCAGCTGTAGGCTAAACACTAAGATAAACCACAGACAGAAGTAGTTGTTTAGAGTAACATCTGCACTAGCATATGTCAGAAGGGCTTAAAAAAATAATTTATTTCAGCATTCCATTTAGACAAATAATGCCAACAAAGGGACATTAATAAATAGAATACGGGTTTCAGAGACCATCAGTTAAAGAGAGCTATCATACAGAGAATCTAAACATATTTAGGTCAAGGTTGGATTATAAATTCAGAAGCTTCTTCTTAATAGACTTTTTCCCTATTGATTCTTTTCCTTCTGACTCCTACTGAGTGTGCATCTGTTCCTTTCCTAATAGGTAGAACGTGGAATAGATGCAAATATGATGCAGTTTGTTGATTAAATTCTTGGCTGAGTTTATCTGTTGGAAGCCTCACCATCAGGCAGTCAATTTAATCAAACAATAATCTTCAGTCAATGGTGATCTACAAAAAATGTATCCATGGCACCTGCTGTGTCCTGTATTTATTGAAGATGTATCTCTTCATGAGTTTTAGCACAATTGTCTAAAACTGTTTAAGCAAGAGAATTATCTGTAATAACAGGCAGTACCACATGCAACTTTTTGTCCTGTCCCAAGACAATATAGCTTTTCTTTGAGAACAGTTAACATCCCTCTAGTATAGGCCAGAATATTATTCATTACATTCTGGACGTTCCCTATGGCTATGCAAAATCATGAACAAATCAGCTCCTTTGCCAGTTCAGTGTTTTATTCTGAGCATTGAGGTTTGTTAGTTGAGTCAATCTGAGTCTGCGTTTTTAGATGTATTTTCTACACCCGTGATTAAATGGGAGGGGGAGGAGGAAAAGGAAGAGGATTTTTCTACCTTTTCCTTTCCACTAAGTACTCCTCTAATCTTAGGAAATACAATATTTTACCTCCATAAAATATTTAGGTAAGTTGATGTTAAAAGGAGTGAAAAATTAAAGCTGTTACTATATTCACATTAGAGGTAACTGGTTTCCCACAGTAGTAATAGTAAGAGCTAGGGATGAGAATGTTTGTGAATTATAAAACAGGTGCATCCTTTTTCTCAGGCACTTTTATTATTTATTATATTTTTATATAATTATATAATTTATATTATTATTATTATTATTATATTTTGAAGGCTCCTGTCCCCTAGAAGGTACTTCACCTCCTCCTCAGAAGGCACTACCCTTAGTGAAAGACTGGCTGATTTTCACCTTCCTGAGACTAAACACTAAACCCAAATTTTGAACTATCTCACTTTGCCCCGTCAGGCAGGGCATAAAGCTGCCTAAGCCTTTCTTGAAAACCTTTCAGCAATGAAGATCCATAAAGTGCCCCAAGTAATCTATTCCAACATTTCACTAGTTTTTAGGTGTTTTTCTAATAGGCAGCTTTGGCTATATTTGCTCTAATTTAGCCCATTGCTTTTTGCCCTGATATGGAGAGAGCAACTGCTCAGTTCTTCAGCATGTCTTGTGCCTGAACATTACTGTCACATCACACATTGTTCTTTTCATCTTTAATTTAAACTTTCTTGTTTCAGTCAGTCTTTCTTGTTCAGGTTTTCTGGACCTCTCTGGAGTCTCCACAGTAGTTTCAGAATGTTCTTGAAGGGCTGCCAAAACAGAGAAATACTCAGCAGAGGTCTTGTCTGTGCAAAGCGAAACAAAAATGTGATTTGTCTGCACTTTTCAGAGCAACATGACGTTAGTGACTCATACTGTTCTTGTGATCGACTATAACCTGTAGGTCTTTTTCTAAAAGACTGACATCAGTATAGTCCAATTTTTAGACCTGAATTATTAATTTTTTTCAATGTAAGTGATTATACATGCCTGAATGTAGAGCAAAATATTGTCCATACTGAATTATATCTTTTTCACACCAACTTGCCAAGATCAAGTTAAACTCTGTGTACATATTCCTGGCAGTCCTCCAAACCTTGGTATGATCTCCAGAATTAATAATAACATTCTATATCAGCCAGATATTAATAAATTTATTAAGTAGGGCTGAACTAGGACAAGTCCTGAAGAAACCAAGTTGGTGTCACCTTCAATATGACAGTGAAAACATGTTCTCTGAACAAGCTTTTTGTCTATCTGTAAGGCTTCTGGTACTATGATAGACTGAATCTGACAGGTTCAATCTTCACTTTTCAAATCAAAGCCCCATCCGACCTAGCCTTGAACATTTTCAAGGAGGGGGCACACACAACTTCTCTGGGCAACTGGATTCCTCCCTGCCTTCTTGAGCCTTCAACCAGAGTCTTCTTCTGCACTGGGCAGCTTCTCCCCTTGCATCATTTCAGCCTGCTGTTTCAAAGGACTGCTGACTTTGTTCTCAATCCCAGTGAAGTGAAAGGGAGTTAGCAAAGCTGAGCTTCTGTGGAATAATGGCCATAAACTAGAGAACCATTTCAGAGGAGACACTTAATGAGCCATTAATAAATATTCTGGGCCAGGTTTTCTAGTTTTCTTGCAGCTTACGGCAGCGGAGTATTTGTAATTCAGTAACAAGGTCTCGTGCCTTGAAGCATAGCTCCATATGCTTGTTTTGCAGACTTGGGAAAGGTACACTCTCCAGTGTGAAGAGGGCTAAATCTGTTCCTAGTTCAATACGATGTGCAGAAAAGATTGCAAGTTGGTTTTTATTTCTATTAAAACTAAACTATACTTTGTATACAATATGATTGTATTTCAGCAACTTGTAGGACCAATTAGACCTGTTTAATAAGATCTCAAGATTGTATCTAGACCAGATTTTCAAAGCTGGTGAGGCATTTAGAGACATATGTTTAATTTTCTAGACTTTACCAAACTGCCTACAGTCTTGGAAGAATACAAAATGCTAGTAGGTAGCCAGTATCTAATTATTTAGGCAATTACATGCTGGTGCCAGTTCTACATGGTCTTAATTCTAGTAGTATGGCTTAATGGCAAGAAATACATGAAGTCGCAGGTTTAAAGAGTACCATAATATTCTATATCCAAGAATATATATTCTTCTTTTACTTTGTAAAAATCATTGCCTTTTTTTTTTTTTTTTTTTTGAAGGCAGTGTTGACAGTATTCATGAGAAAAATAGTTTCAGGGGTTCCCATCTAAAGGAAATGTTATTTCTCTAAAACAAAGTTTATTTTATACTAGGTATATTTCCAGTTGATGAAAGAAAATGTGTTTATTGTCCTCTATTTGGCTTTCCTGCTTGAAAATATAAATTATTTAAAATATTTTTTTTACAAGTTATCTGTTGTTACTCACAGTTCACTGCCCTGTTGATGCAGTGAGTAAATCTTTAGTGTGAGGTGTCCGTGCCCATGGCAGGGGGGTTGGAACTTGATCTTAAGGTCCTTTCCAACCCTAACTATTCTATGATTCTGTGGAGTGGCAAAACCTGCAATTCACACATCTGATCTGAGTGACCCTTTTTCATCTTCTGGCTTCAAGCAAATATTGTGCTGCTTTGTCAAAGTCTTTTTCACATTTCTACTGAATGGCCTGTAGGTGTTTGATTCCTGTTATAGTCTGGTAATGTATAGCAAGTATGTGAAACAAATTCTTCAGAAAGCCAGTGTTGGGCTGGTACATTCTGTGACTAGCAATAATGAAATGCATATGTATACATTTTCTTTCCTTCCTTTTTTCTCTCTTGTTTGAATACATATTAGAGAATAATAAAGTACCTTCCTCTGGATGTTCAAAGTAATACTGACATAGAATTTCATTCCCTTTCGGTCTGAGCTCTAGAAACAGCTCCTGATGGTTTGGTATATTTGTGAAGTGTTGCTGCAATGGTCAAGACTGGAATGGCTGGAGGAAGATTTTGACCTGTCTAGATGAATTTGCACGAAAAAGCTACCTGGTGTCCTGACACTTTTTGTTTGTTTGCTTATTTGTTCGGGAGTTTGGGGGATTTGCCGGGGGGGGTGTGTGGGGTGTGGGGGTGTGGTTGGTTTGGTTTTTCTTTTTTTTTTTTTTTATCATTTATTAAGTTTTATATTGGAAAGAAGGATACCCAAATGCTGAGCTTGGGAGAAATGAGATAAGTGAGACCCTTCCTCAGATCCTTTTAGTTTATCACTTAGATCCATCCTTATATGACCATATCCTGATGGATTCAAGACACTTGCAAAGAAGGCAACTCAGATTCAGCCACACCTCCATTTGTTCTGGAGCAGGGTTTTGAATCCTGACAACTCATGTAACAATGTGTTCTTGATATCTCATGTAACAATGTGTTCTTCTGGCTATAACGCTCTCTACTATGCATTTTCAGTGCCTTCCTTCCATTTCTTCATATTGAAGCTATTTCATTTTGAATTGCAAATGCCATAACAGGTAGAATTTGAAATCAAGTCTCCCAGCTCAGAGCCCATCAGGCTGCAGAATCATTCTCCTACTTGGTATAGCATATTCAGGTCAACTATCTTATTAACTTTTGCTGAAAGATTTTGTTTCCATAACTACAGTAGTGAAGCTGTAGTGCCTATCATTTGGGAGTTTATATCAGATAGCTTCAGCTTAGCATTGGGCCAAGATTAGAGAGCAACAGAAAGCCTTTAGAAAGTTTTCCCTATAAAACTGTAACTATTTAAATTTTATCATTTAAAAGTTATAGGATCATTCTTCATGGCTGAATTCAGCAGTCTAATGCAATATGTCTTATTAAAAGTTATAATTTTGTTGGAGAAGTAGTTGATTGACAACAGTTACAATAATTATTATTGTAATTAAGTAATTAATATTATTAATATTATTAATATTATTAAGTTGTTATCAATTATGAAAAAAATTGTTTAGGTTTGCCTATGCATAGATGCAATCAAAGCCTTCTATATTTCATCAGACTTCTCTTTATGGCCTAATCTTGTACTAGATCAAAAATGCAAGTGCATTCCAGTGAAAATAAACTGAGCCACCTCATTCCTGGAATTATATGGATTATGTTCTAACACTTCATAATTGCTTTATTGTATTTAACATAACTAGTTGCCAGAGCAAAAAAGCTATTCTGGGGAATTAAACAAAGTAATAAAAGATAATAAGCAAATGACACCGTTTGAGGTTTGTACATCTCTTTCAATTTCCATTTCTCTGAAGTGAAAAATGCCATTAATTGCAATTTTAATTTAGAATATGGAAGCTTGATATGTCTTTTAAATTAAATACAAGGAGCTTATGTTGTGAGTTCAATATTTTCATTTACTTTTTAATTTATTGTGGTATATAGCTTCAGGTTTGATGACCTGAGCTGGTGTTCTTGAAGCTTTATATGTTGCATGATGATTTTTTATTTGTTTTTTTTATAAGAACTTATGCCATACAAAACCTATCATACTAATGTAATCCTGTCTTCTAAAAATGTAAGTTGTAAAGTTTACATTCATGAGTGATTCAATGCAGATATATCATTTAAGATGTTTTCATTTTTGTTTAATGTTGACATTGCTAATACAAGGTTTCCATATTTATGACTCAGGAAAATTGAAAAGTTAATTTGCAGTGCTATCATTTAGAGTTAAAAAAAAAGGGACTGAAAAAGTTATAAAATATTTTATTCTCATACTCTTGTTTCTAACTCATGGGAGAAATATGTTTGCAAAGTGAATTGAGAAAACCGCATATAATTGCATGTTATACAGGTTTCAACTTGAGAGCAAAATCAATTATATTAGAACTTACAATACCTTTGTCTAAAATACAGTTTTAGACAAAGGATGTTTTGTTGTTCTTGTACTTTCTCTACCTTTTGAATCAAACACTAATTTGAAAGACAAACTTTTTAAGTAAGCTACCTAGATAAGCAAGTGAAGCAGAAGATGACTAAGTATCAAAATACAGTTATGAAAACTTTACTCCTGTTTTATGGTTATTGTCTATAGTAATTTCATTCTTTTAACTATTTCTTCTTGTTTTATATGTTGAAACATTTTTTAAAATGTAAGATAACAGCTGTCCTGGGTTCAGTAGCAGTAGTCAGTTTTTCTCCTTCTTAGTAGCTTTTGCAGCACTGTGTTTTTGACTTTCGGCCTGGGAATGGAGCTGATAACAGCGATGTTTAGACTGACCAAGGACTTTGTGAGTCTCATGCTCTGCCAGGGAGGAGGAGAAGCCGGGAGGAAGCAGGGACAGGACACCTGACCCAAACTAGCCAAAGAGGTATTCCATACCACAGCACGTCATGCCCAGGGAGGTAGAACTGAGGGCCCGGAAGGGCTGGATCACTGTGGGGTGGGGGCGAGATACCGGTTGGTGAGCGGTTGTATTCTCTTCCTTGTTATTTCCTTTATCATTATTACTATTAGTGGTAGCAGTAGTGGTTTGTGTTATACCTTAGTTATTAAACTGTTCTTATCTCAACCCGTGGGAGTTGCATTCTTTTGATTCTCCTCCCCGTCCCTCCAGAAGCGGAGGGAAGAAAGGTGGGGGGGGAAGTGGACTGCGTGGTTCTGATTTACGGCCTGGGCTTAAACCACGACAACAGCAGAGGAAGAAACTGGTACAAATGTAAAATTTAAACATCTCTGCACAAATTTAAGTCTATCTGAACAGATAAATTTACTATAATACTCAAATTTGGTTTAGCTAACTATTAGCAATACAAAAGAGTGTCACAGATAAAGATTAATTTGCAACAACCCAAATGTTATGCTAAAACCAGCTTCAACATAACAACAAAACCCACCTCTTTCCCCCCAAAAAATGTAGAACGTTCCATTATACTCTAGTTTCCTGAACAATTAAAAAAACCTTTCACTTGTTGGGGGTCTTGAGAGTCAGTTGTGCTGAGTTATTACATTTTAGAAGATTGTTTAAAGTTCCTCTAAATTCACATTACAACACTGTGTCTTTCATATGAGTATACATCTGCTTCTATTTCTCATGTACTTCAAGGAATATAATTTCCATGAAATCTTCATCTGGTTAAACGCAACAAAACTTTCCATTGTCAAACCACAGCAAAACTCTGTCAAATATTGCTACAGTTTATTGAATTAGAATGTTCTAAGCAAACATTCTCTGGAGCATATAGGGGTTGGCAGTGGACAGTCTGAAGAGGAAAAATCAACGAGACAGTTGACCAAGCAGACAATGCAAAAGTTGGAGGAAAAAATCTTAAACTCTGACCATATATATCTTTCAGCTACCCCCAAAAGAAGAATGTATGCTAGAAAATCAGTACAGTCTGGGCATAAGCATACTGATGATGTTGCTTAAATGAATAAATAAACACTGATCTACCTGAAAACCAGTCTCACTCCTTGTTATGAATTCTCATCAAGGTTGTTTACAAGTTTCCCATTGTGTAGCACTCTTTCTTATTGCAGCAACATTGGCTAACTATTAAATGCCTCCACAAGCGTTCACTCATTCTCCCTCCTCAGTAGGATGGGGGAAGGAAAATGCAAAAAAACCCGAGAATGAGAAAGCTCATGGGCTGAGAAAAAGACAGGGACATTGATTACTAGGTACCATCGAAAGCAAAGCAGATTTGACTCGGTGGAAATTAATTTATTGTCAAATAAAACAGATTTGGCTAGTGAGAAACAAAGACAAATGTTAAAACATCACTTTTCCTCCAGGCTTAACCTCACTCCTTCACTCCAGATACATCTACCCAGCTTCAGATGTGCAGGGAGGCCTGGTGTGGGAACAGGGCTCATCTGTGCCCTACAGTGGGTCCTTTTTGGAAACAGCTGGAGTAAACTAGGTCCAGCATGGGACAGTCCCTGGTCTCTCTTCATGAGACTATCTTTGCAGTCCTACCCTGCAGCCAACACTCTGACACCTACACCCGATACACTCATTGATTTTGACTTTACACTGAACTCTATAACATTTCACTTTTTTGCCCAAAAGCCTTTTTTATAGTACGTACTATGATATCAACACAAAAATAATTGGGAAGATAATCACAGAATCCTTAGGGTTGGAAGGGACCTCAAAAGATCATCTAGTCCAACCACCCTCCAAGAGCAGGGTAACCTAGAGTACATCACACAGGAACTTGTCCAGCTGGGCCTTGAATATCTCCAACATAGTGGTTTATTCCTAGAAAAAGAATAATTTTAAGAATTTGGAAGAAAAATAATTCTACTCATTTCAGTGTAATTATTCACAAACATTTGCGTATGTCAGAATAAATCCCTTTTCAGTAATGTCAGTAATGGAGATTATAACTCCTGAAGACTGAAACCAGAACTGCTACACTAAAAGGCAAATAAATCTGCATTGCTACTGTAAAAAGTAAAAGCTTTGCTTTACGCATTTGCACAAAATGAGTCAGTTAAAAGGGCTTTTCTTTTAGTGATTACACAAAATGGTGTTTCTGAGTTTTAATAATATTTTGGTTTAAGCTCTGGATGAAAGTTTAGATGACTTTGTGTTTTATCACACCAGTTCACCTGCCATACCAAGTCATTGTCTAGAAGCTTGAGACTGAAACAGTCTACCTATTGAGTAATCTTCTCTGGTTCTCTGGTCTTATTTCAGTTCTTACACTCAATGGATTTAATTTGATTTTAGGGTTGAGTGCTAGTGCTCTGTCATTTCATCTGTTCAAGCGAATACCTAAAGAAAAATCTTGAAAAGGTAATTTCCATAGTTTCCCTGCGTGATAAAGACTCAAACACTAAATCTGGACTTGCTAGTAACTGTTTTCCTTTGTCTCTGAGATAGACAATGAGACAGGATAATAATAAAGAGGTTAGTTTGCCTTCAAGATGTCTTGAAAGATTTTAATTCTCTATTTGATGGGATATTCTAGAAAGCTGAAAGAAAGACACTTTTGTAGTATTTCTAACTACTGTAGCAGACTCCTTGGAAAGGTTTGTTACTATACCGGTGGAACATTTCAAATTATCTTTGAGACAAGAATTGCATTACATTTAAAGTAACGTGCAACAGAAAGGTAAAATAAAAATAGAAAGGCAAAATGAAAATAAGCCAGGTTGGCTGGTGTCTTGGGTGGCATGGTTTAGCGCAAGCTGTCCCTGCCCATGGCAGGGATTTGGAACTAGATGATCTTAAGGTCTTTTCCAACGTTAACTATTCTAAACTTTTCTTTCTGTCCCTTGAATACAGGTCTAATGGATGTGGCTAGGATGGAGTTAGCTTCCTTCTTAGCAGTCCATATGGTGCCGTGCTGTGCATTTGTGGCTAAGACAGCGTCGATAGCACACCAATGTTTTGGTCACTGCTGAACAGTGTTTGCATAGTGTGAAGACTTTCTCTTTTTTTCCCCCTGGCCAAAGCAGGCTGGGGTTGGGAGTGGACACACCTGAGACATCTGACCCAAACTGACCAAAGGGACATTCCATGCTATATGACATCATGCTCATCAATAAAAAGCTCAGAGAAAGGAGGAAGAAGTGACATCTTTGATTATGGCATTTGTCTTTCCAAGAAACAGTTACATGTGTTAAGGCCTGGGCTCCCAGGAAGTGGCTGAACATTGCCTGATGATGAGAAGTAATGAATGAATTTCTCTTTGTGCTTTGCTTGTGTGGGCAGCTTTTTTTTTCTTTATTAAACTTTCATTATTTCAGTTCTTGAGTCTTTTCACTTTCATTCTGTTTTCTTCCCTTTTTTCGGGAGTGGGCACTAAGAGAGGGACCCTGTGGGTGTTTTGACTGCTGGCTGGAGGCAACCCACTACACTTTGTAATTATGGTCTTTTAGCCTTGTTCAGCACATTAAGCAGGGGATTCACAAGCAAGGTTGCCTAGCAAATTTGGATCCTGTTTGGTTGGCTTTATTCAATATGATAATACACAAAGCTGTTATTAAGTTGATATTATGGGCAACTACAAGTTCAGCAGAATATACATATCTCAATCCAATAATTTTGCACAACTGCCTTCTTAAATGTATTATGAACAATAGATTGAAACACTAAACTGCCTAGTCATGCTCTGTCAGGAAAACAAATTGCACAAGCCCTAGTCCTTCAAATTCAAAGTGATGTAGAAGCTGATGATATTTTATTTATATATAACAAGAGATCATTTAAAACTCACTTGCATAGGGGTTTTTTTTAAGCAAAGACAAAAAGTAATGGGAAAAAAAATGGAATTTTTTCTGTGCTGTCAGTCTTATAGTGTATATTTGTGCACAAAAAAAATATTTATAGAAGTCTTTAGCACAATATTTAATTCCAATTCACTAACAAAGTTGTTAAAGTAATCTCTCTAAGTTTTCTTTGTCTTCCACAGTCAAACAAAAGAATACCTGGGAAATATCCTAAGTCAGTTCTAAAACTTTATCGCTCTAGGTAAAAAATTGTTCTTTTAATGAAACCTAGGAACTGTCTCTGAGAAAACACTGACATTATTATGAGCTTTTCAAAAGCTTATCTTAATATAAAGTTTATATAGGTTTTCAAATGTGTACTGATTTCCACTGGTGGAATTCATTCCCTATATTGAGGGTATCATTAGAGTTACCTGTCATCAAAGCATTTTTGCTCTGTGATGGTCAAATATGATTTTATCTTTTATTTTTATGGAGTGGGTAAGAAAGACTCGAATTTTGGAATACATCTGAACAGGTACAAGTATAAATAGATTAATATTTCCAGATAGATACAAGATACAGATAGATACAAAACTTATCTATTGGAGAAAATAGACCAAATTTCTCTGGATTAGAGGAAATTAATTGTTTGCCTTTTTTTTTTTTTTTTTTTTTCCTAATGTGTTAAAATTGCATTATGAAGAACTGCTGTAATAACTTTTCCTTTTGCATCTTTGAGACAGATACGCGATACACTGCGTGATTGCTACTTTTGATTCTAATTTATTGCATTCATCAGACAATTGAAACCTTGTTAGCTTTCCCAAGTCACCCAGTATGGGAGGCAGTTTGCACATGAACAGTCCATTAAATGTAGAAAACTCCTTGAATCAGAGCTAAATAATTTCTTTGACTTCAACATGAATTTAGTAAGGCCAAACTGTGCCTCAAAATTTGGTGGCCTTCTCTGATAGGGTTATAGCTTTGGTGGAGAAGGGAAGAGCAACAGAATCCATCTATCTATCTGCACTTGTGCAAAGCATTTGACACTGTTCCACATGACATCCTTGTCTCTAAATTGGAAAGGCATGGATTTGTCAGACGGATCATGTGGTGGACAAGGAATTGGTTGAATGGTCACACTCAGTGAGTTGTAGTCAACAGCTCAATGTCCAAGTGGAGACCAGTGACATCAACCCAGGCTCTTTGTTTGTTTACCCCATCCACCACTTCCTCACTGGATTGTTGAGGAAGCTTTCCCTTCGTCATCATTCATCACAGTGGTGAGGACAGGAGGGTGAGAGACAATGGGTGCAGAGGTTCAGGCTGAGTATAATGTGAAACCATTCCCCATAAGGACAGTGAGGCAATGGAGCAGGGTGCTTTAAAAGGCTGTGTCACCTCTTTCATTGGTGAGATTCAAGCCCCACCTAGATGAAGCTATGAGAAGCCCAGAGCTGCCCTTGGGAGGTTGAACTAGGCACATCCTGAGGTCCCTCCTAGCCTGAATTATCTTGTGATATGATAATCTATGTACAGCAGTATACACAAGAGGGAGGGGTATATTTTTCTTTTCATACAGGTTTATACATTTCATATAGGATTTACACTTTTTTCACAGTCATATAAGGCAAAGACATTTTCATTCATTGCAACAGAAGACAAGAAATCAGTATTTTGGCTAGCAGAGGGCATAATTTTTTTACATTATTATTGCTATTCTCTGTATTTACTTATTTGTCATTCAAAATTTTGTAATGAAAACCATTTGTTGAAATCTTTTCTGACAGCACTTATTATATTCAGTAAGCTTCAGAAAATAAAAGTCCCTTAACAGCAACAGCAAGAAAATCTAAAACACAGTGACTTTGAAGTTGATTTGTAGATATTACAGCTATTTTGAAGAGAGCAGATTTGTTTGCATTATGTCATTTCCCACCCAGCATAGTGTGTGCCTTCATTACAAATATACTCATTGGGCTGTGCTGAAAATACTCCCAACCCAAGTCCAAATTAGATCCAAATGAGATCTCTTGTGTGTATTGAGAATTAGAACAAAGGCCTCCAGCTATAAGGAATATGTATAACAATATCCTGACAATAATATTCACCCTCAAAAGTGCTAAGAATTTCTGTTTATTATGCCTCACTGGGTTAGAGTGGAACATAGAAGAGAATGCATCAGAAATGAAGGCAAAGCTGGGACAGAGACTAAAAAATGGCTGCAAAGAGAAAACATGTTTTCTAGCAAACTGTTCACTGTTCTGAAGTGAATTTTCTGAATTTTCTAGCAATCTGTTACTGTTAGGTAAGAATGCTAAAATGACAAAGTCATTTGAGTATATTTTCAAGAACTTCAAGAACTATTGAGTACAGCTGAACTGAAATTCTGCTCAACAGAACAATGTTAATTTCTTCATAGTCAGAAAGACTTATACCCTTATGGACTACTACCCTAAAATAAATACCTCAGTAAATAAATTGCATGACTGAAAATAAAATGTGGAAAATCCTGAGGAAACCCCCAAGTCAAAGTTACGGTAAATTAATACAAATATATTCACTTCAGCTATTGATCAAGATTGGCACCAATAAGCTTATGTACTGCCAAATATACAGACTGGTTCCATAAAAAATTGCATGCATTTCACACATGATAGGGGCTCATATTCATTACATTTATTTGCATAAATTAAAACAGGATCATTGGAGTGATGATACCATTTCTTAGAAGTCATTAAAAATAAAAACCCAAGAATTTTACTCAGCAGTACCTTGCATGAAGTAATTCTAAAAAATCCCAATCAAACAAACAAAAAAAGAACCCACCCCAAAATGGGACTGTACTGTTCTGATAGCAGCAACTCAGAAAGGATGACTTCTATAGAAAAAAAGAGCTATTCAGGAGGAAAAAATAAATTATTTTTATTATCAGAGGGCTGGACCACCTCTCTTATGAGAGATATTTTTTCTGGAAAAGAGAAGACTTTAGGAAGACCTTTAGAGCAGCCTTTCACTACCTAAACGAGGCCTACAAGAAAGATGGAGAGGAAATTTCTAGAAGTGCATGTACTGATAGAACAAGGGGTAACAGCTTTAAGCTGAGGGGAGATATAGGTTAGATATTAGGAATATATTCTTCGCTATGAGAGTGGTGAGGCACTGGCACATGCTGCTCAGAGAAGCTGTGGGTGCCCAATCCCTGGAAGTGTTCACAGCCAGGTTGGATGGGGCTTTGAGCAACCTGGTCTAATGGGTAGCATTCATGCCCATGGCAGAGGGATTGGAAATAGATGGTCTTTAAAGGTCCCTTCCAACCCAAACCATTCTATGATATGGTTCCATGATGAGACTGAAATATAAAAGTTGAAGATCAGTAAAACATTATGACAAGTCACACAATGAATTTTGTTTCTTGTTGAGAGCAACTGATTGAAAAATTTAAGTAGTTAGTAGGAGATCACAAGGGGACTATTTATTACCACAGTAATACAAGCCTTTAAAAGATAATTCTGTGAAGAGAAGAACTTCCTGTAATAAAAGGGAAGCATACATGCTACTGACAAGATATCAGAAATAGCCCACATACAATTCAAATCACATTTAATAAAACTAATAGATATAATATGAGAATATAAAATGAAAGATTACTTGGATGATAAGGGGGATGAAGCGTCAAATTTAGAACAGGGAATTGAAAACATGTTTCTTCAGCCTACAAAAACAAACGTCAAGGAGTGTGGGGAGTGAAGGTGATAAGATTTGCATGAAAAAGAGTTCAGGAATGGTTCTTGACAAGCCCTGGGCGAGGAGTTGGAACATTGATGGACAGGAAAGGTAAACAAGCAAGCCTTGGGAGGATGGGCCTGGACGTAGTTGTGGTGGGAATCTCAGTTGGAGGCCAGAGGATGTGGGGGTTGTGAGAGGGTCTACAACATTTTGATTGGACTATTTACCTGGAGAGTTTCACAGTGGCCAATGAGATTGAACGTTGTATGTATGTGCAGGTTGGGAAAGTACCGAACAAGGGGATAAAAAGGGCTTGGTGACAAACAAGGATTTGAGTCTCTGCATTAACTTGAGTCCGTGTTGTGAAATGCCACAAAGAAGTATCTGAGCAACATTTGCAAGCTCTTAATGGAAGAAGGATGAGAGAAAAACTCCAAACAACTTAAGAGATAGGGAATGTTTGGACAAAAGCTAGTACATAAAACATTGAATATGCATATGAACAATGAAGCTGGACGTTTGAATAAGGAGGTTATGAACAGTAGCTCCTTACCAAATCATTGGAAAGAATTGTAAAATGTGAGCTTTTGCAAAACGAAGTCACAACGGATTGCAAGTTATATTGTAAGCTATAGCTTCTTACAGCTAACAGTGGCATCTGGACTATTAGTGAGAATGTGAAGGGTATAATATAAAATATTAAAAAGAAGTCAGAAACCTCCCATACTTTTCATTGTTGTTTTTTATTCCTCAATCTTAAATTGCTAGTTCCTCTGCTTTCAGGACCATGCTCCTAGTCTTTATTCAGTTAAAATCCACACTGATTTCAAAGAATGTTGACTATATCCTCTTAACACACAACATTCTTTGAGTTTTATTTTTTCCTAGAAGTGATCAAAGATAAATACAGTGTCTTATTCTCTTGAAGTCAAATCTGGGCAAACTGAGAGTTAATCAAATGAAATATTATTATAAAATGCTCTAGTTTCCTTTCTATTTAGGTCATGGAAAATCTAATACTGGTTTCAATAACAGACTGATTAATCCAGAAAGGAATAATTTTGAAAATTTTGCCTTTGAACTACCATGGGGTAAAAGCAACTTCTAAGATACATATGCACCTGTCATAACTGAGTTTAAAATTCTAAGCAATATTAAGCAGAGTCGATGATTTCTGCATTTGGAGAGAGCTAATGAGAACTCAATGTTTCTGATTTTCAAGTTAAATTTTCAGCTACATTACTTCATCACTTCATTTCAAAACCATAGCAGCAGAAGAGAAAATCCACTTTGAATTTATGTCTTGGATAAATTTACAAAGGTAAAAATGTAAAGATTTCCTATTAAATATCAGTAAACCATAACTTTCACACTTCCAAATTCCAGGAAATGATTTTTTTTTTTTTTTTTTGACATATGATTAGCTACTTGTATTAATTAGCAAACAATTGCTGAGAAGGCCATGGTCTCTGCAGTGCTGTCCAAGGTGCCGTATTTCAGAGGAATTACTTCACTGCTGGGTTGGGTTCTGTAGGTTTTGTTTTGGTTTTATCTTCCAAATATCCAATGATATATCATATCAGGCAGAGTTGACTGTGGTTTCTCAATACATTCCTCCTCTTTTTCTTGCTATCATTCTTTTCTCACTCCAAAAACAGATTCTAATCTCTTTATATCCAAATTTACTAAATGTGTAATATGTTTAGGTTGATCTCATTATCAAGAAATTCTTTATACTTTTTCACTTTACATTTTGTTTTTTAGTTCCTTGCATAATGAAAAATTTCAATAGAACTAAGCTTATGTTGTTTTATCTTTAAAAAATTATTGCATAAAAAGTCTTATTAAGCAAATTGTGGTTAACAGAATTTTGCATGTAGTGCTCCAAAGTACAATTGGTGTAAGAAATCCCAAACAAATGTTTTAAAATATTTTTATCCAATTCTTTTCTAATCACATCAAATGTGAGAAAATAAGTACTTTGGTTTTATTATTGACTTAATAACAGTAAATTGGAGAGAAGGTTCTTGAGTGTATTTTAACACCATTTAACACCTTTTCAGGAGTCTTATGCCATATAGTACATAAATTGCAGCTACAGAATAACCTACATAGATACTACAACAAAGAAATGCTAATTACAGGTGACCAGGTTTCTCTCTGCCTCAGACTTTTTTTTCTTTTTTTTTTTTTTTTATCCTTGCAAACGTAATACATTGTTATTGACAAAAAAAAAAAAAAAAAAAAAAAAAGACTCCAACTGTCCATAAATAAGTTTCCTAGCCAAAAATACCACTATAACAGTCTCTGATGAATTAAGGTTCTGAAAAAAACAGTAAACCAGTTAATTATGCAAGAGATTCAATTTAGCTGGAAGCTGCAGAAAAACACTCTTTGGCTAGAGTTCAGAATTCCTGAAATCTTGTGTTAATAATGTAAACTAGGCACATGTTTCTCAACATGGGGCACTTTGTGAATTTCAGATTATTAATGTGCCAGACATATGGATAAAACACCTTAAAACATATTTTTCTATGTTCCAGAAGGCTTGATGTAGCTATGTCAACTTGCATTGGTTTAGAATCTGTGGCTATCTCTATTTTTTTTATAAGAGTTCCTGACGGTAATCAAGCTAGTGGATATTTTTTATATGCTACAGTGACTCCCTTATTGTTGTGTCTAAGGTATTTTTCCTTTCTCTTTCTTGTCACATCTGTTTAATTTCTGTTGTCTCTGCTACAATAGAAATGGATGGTCTAGGCAATGAAGTGCAGACAGAGCATGTCTGACCTTGAATTATTCTACTTAGTGGATAAAAGCTTTGGTTCTAGTGTACTGCTTGCGATCTTGACATTACACAAGCGGGAAAGTGATCTTAACTTCTATGAAAGAAAAAAAAAACCCTGAGAAGCAAAAGACCAAACAACATGGAAATTCTACTATCATCTGACTAATTTTCGTCTGCTTATCAATCATAATGCTTTAACAAACTCAGAAAAAGTAATAGTTTTTTTTCAGAAGTACAAAATGGTGGGTTTAATTATTCAGTATTATTTTGTTAATTCTAAGTAAGTTTGCCTTCTTTTGTCATAAATCTGAAATCACATCTACAGATCAAAATATGAGGTAAATATCTTTAGACACCAAGTCACTTATCTCATGGCAAAGGTAAACTTTTAGTGTTTCTTCTTATTGTTTCTTTTATGAACATCTATGCTTCACTCTATTTTCAAAAGTGTGAAGACCAAATTCCATATATTTATTTATTCTAATTTGACCCATGGCATATTTTATGACATTTTCAAACCTTTTTTTATTTTTTGTTTTTCAGAACAAGAGGCAGGTGTGGATTAGCCACATGCCTAACAACATTATTGAAGTTCTTTAAAGTGGCAAGATACATAGCATTTTAATTTATATTTACCATATACATATTAATTGTGAAATATATAAACATGATATATTCATGTTTCATAATAAACATAATAAAGGACGCCAGGCATGTATTATTGGAAAACATTAATTCAGAACAACTTAGTACAATCTTCAAATATATATTACAGAATCAACCGTGTATATACTAGTTTTATGATAGCTGTGTGCTCTTTCAAAACATCGATAATGTAACTCAAGCTACACACACAAAACACAAAAAAAATAATTCTTGAAATGTTCTGTCAGGTGTTATGCCAAGTTACCTGACATGTTAAGTGCTGCAGTATATGGTTGTTTCACTTTTGTATGTGAAAAATTGTGTACAAAACATAGAAGTAAAGGATATTCAGTTATTTATCCACCTTCACAAAACCCTGAACTTTTCTGTCTCATTATATTATGCTGTCTGTAGCAAGAGCTGCCTTCCTGCATGATGGATAGCTTTTATATTGTCCTTCATTTTAACCTGAATGAAATTATTTTGCCACAAGTCAGTATATTCATGGGGGGAAAAAAAATAAGTCAAATTCTGTCCTGATTTCACCCTCATGGGTGTAAAAGAAGGATTCAAACCGTATCTTACCTACCATAAAGGACAAAATCATGCTAACCTTGTCCTATTAATTTTAAAGAGGACAACAGTAATAAATATATAAAGGTCTTAAAGGTTTTGTTGTGATTTTTTTATCCAGTTTATTTTTTTCAGACTAAGCTCTTGCATCATTCTGACTGAACTGTCTCAGCCTGCTTTTCTTACTTGCTCTCTGAAACTTTCACAAGGACAAAAGCTGACCAGTTGTGACATTTGCAGAAGTTCTTGTCAATTAATCTGCTCAACTGAGAAGAATACTCCATGTAACCACAGCAAAGTTCCAGGTAAACCTCATGTTCTCAACTTATGTGGATGGATATAACGTCATTCTTTTTGAAAGAATGGAAATTTCTGATCCCATAAAGTGCACCATGCTCTTCATTTTACCTTAATGACTGATTACAGTTTTTCACAAAGAATTTCATCAGTGTTGTTCTATAATTCATCAGAGCTGAATAGAAAGTAGGAATTTGCCTTTTCAACCTTTATTCAGGATAATTTTTCAAAAATGATTTGAGACATAAAAGGCCAATATTCTATGCTCTATTTAAATATGTTGCATAGAGCACACACCTTTTATGTCATACTACTTATGTACTGAAAATAACCTGCATATTAATTAACCCCATTCATCCATACATTGGATGAATATTGTCATATAGAGGAGGAATAGTTACTCACAAATAGCAAACAAAAAAAAATAATTCCTTCCAATAGAGACCAATTCACACATACCTTCTGGTAACACTGACCACATCATTGTTTGATTAGTCTGTGCTTTCATGATATGACAAAGCTTTCCCACTTTCATTATATGTCATATAACAGCAGTCATACCATGTATACACCTTTTTTTTTTTTTTTTTTTTTTTTTTTTTTTTTTTTTTTTTTTCTCTCCTAATAACTTCAGTTTTGGCAAGAGCAGCACTTTCCTCACAGATACAATGAGCAAGCTTTTTTTTGTGTGTATCCCAAGAAGTAAAGTCAAAACCTCATTGTTCTATTTATTTTTCGCATCTATAAGCCACTGGCATATATTTTGACTTTGATGTTATAGGGACAAGAAAGAAATATTCTAATTTTTGTACTTATTGCTATGGTACATCAAGCTAAAGACCTCAACAAATTACTTTCAGAAGTGATAGTAAGAGTAACTTTCCATGTTCGATCTCACAGTAGCACACTAAGATTGCTCTTTCAAGCAGCTATATTAAGCAGGAAAATTACATCCCAGATTCTAAGAGATTGTTATATTCACTCCTGTCCTGTTAAGCTGAGCACAGTGATAATATATTCAATTACAACTTGATCTTATAATAGTGTGCCTGTATATCTTGCTGTGTTGGAATCCTCCCAAGCTGTCATCTCTTTTGCACAGGATATTTTATTAAAATTATATAAATAAAATAGCACAGAAGCACCAGTGAATATATAAATAATAAATAAAATTATTTTAAAACCTTAATTTAATATATTTGAATTTGGTTTTCTAGTATAACTTTTTTTTTTTTCTTCCTAGTGATATCAGAGCAGTTGCAGTCCTTTAATCTTGTTTTCTCACAGCTCTCAAGAACTGTATTGTTTTTTTAAACAGTCAGGAAAATCTATTTCTTGCCATATTGCCCTTTTGTGCTGAGAATGACCCTTTGATAGAAACTGTATTTAAAGAAAAGAAACCTGTCTTTTAGATACAGCTGTTTACTTTTCGCAACTGAAAGCCAGTATGGGCTACATGACGTAATTCTTTCCTTCAGAAACTTACTGGTGATGCACTCTAACAGTGTTAGGCATGGAAGAGTTAGTAATTGAAATTAAGAAACTCCTGAAAAACTACATGTTTTCTTCAAGGTTTAGGCACTTAAAACTTGAAAATACTAAGAGAAATATTTTGAAGTTGCTGAAAAATGTCCTTTTATGTTCATTTCCCTATAATGTTTGCTCCTTAATGGAAAAAAATCCTTCTGCTGATTCTTCACTTCTTTTCCATGAATTCTGCTGTTCTCTGACGGTACAATCTGGATCTAAGTATTTAATAAAATAATATGTGTACTAAATAACCAATTTTAGGGAAAAAAAAATCCCCCAAACGTTTGTGAATGTATTAAATGTCCTGAAATTTGTGTTTTATTAGAAAATTATATATAGACTGATATAAAAAAAGCAGCAACAACAAAACAAGCAACAAAAAAAACCCCAGGTTTATTTGCATTATTCTGACTTTGGTTCAGGAAGTTCTTCTAGAAACACAGAATCTCACATTTAACGGAAGTTAAATATTCTAAAAATATGTGATTTAAGGACTTACAGATGTTTGAAAAAAATCAACCAATTTGCTCAATTTCATGTTAAATAGTCACTTCCAAAGGCACTTGTATTCTTTCATTTACCTACAGAGGAATCATTTTTTAAACCGGCCCAAAGTGATCTCTTTTTTTTTTTTTTTTTTAGGCTAAAGGACATCTATCTTACATTTCTTAACGCATCTTGCAAGATCTCATTAGGCACATCTATTTCATGAAATATACTAAAGCTTTTAGGAACATATTAAGATTAAAGGGTCGAGTCATTGACCTTAAAAAAAAAATAAATTGTTATTTCCAGAAATAAAAATATGCTGACATGTAAAGAAAATTACTAATATGAAAAGCTATGTGCAACTACAGCTCTGAATTATTTAACCTTTTAAAAGTTAAACATTGGCACTTGTGGTCAAAAAGAGCTTTTGATCCCAGCTTCTTGCACAGAATAGAGAATGCAGATCTAAATAGCTGTATCATAGAAAAGAAGGAGAGCAGAATGTACATAAAAGTCAGAAATGAGCTGAGGGAATCAGCAGAAAAAGATAGGGGAACAGTGAAATTTGTAAAGCTGCTTTGCTGTAGATATCATTAGTCAGGCTTTTAAATTCCCTGTTTTTTTGCTTCCTCATGTTAAGATGTGATCATGGAATTCTCCTACAGTTTTAGTCTGCAGAAAAAAGCAACAGCACACTGGATTTTAATTGCTTCTCCTGGAATCTACCAGGCAATGAGATTGATTGAGAAGAAGACATCCTCCAGAGGAAGAAATTGCTAATTACAGAAGAAAATTTAACTCTGGTAATGCTTTAACACAAGAGAAAAAACAACAAAGTGTAAGGATAAATGCCACCTTAAAAGACTATCCTCCAGAATGTCAGCGGAATTGGGTGGGTGGATGAGCAAGAAACTTGTCAGAATGCTATTTTCAGAGAAGTATAATTATAAAGTGATTTTCTCTGCTCTTAAGATATCTGTGCAAATTTAAATCTTGTGCAGTAGTTCAAAGGATCTCTCCAAAGAAGTACAACACAAGTTAAAGGAGCAATGAAAACTAAGCTAATTTCAAATACATGAAGAAAGTATTATTATTAGGAATTTCTAAGGAATCATAAGGGTTAAACGCTTGTTGAACTGCGTGAAACTTCGGTCACTGTTGAACTCCATGAGAGCTTTGCAATTGTCTTTCAGTGCACTGAGGATTTCACTCACTAGTTTGATTCCTTGTTAATAGACTACAGGATATGAACAAAGGGAAATGCTAAAAAATTTGTTAGGGCTATCAAGGAAAGCTGAGAATATAAGGCTATAGCCACTTGAGGGAGTCTCCTACTTTAGCAGTTTGTACAGGTTTATTAGACTGGAGAGTGATGCTTCCTTTGAGACTGAATTACTTCAAAAGTGCTTTCTAACTAAAAAGATCCCAGTTTCAGTAGTCCAATAATTAAACTGGATTCAGTCTGGCTGGTTGAATGAGAAATGATTCAGGGACTTTCAAAAAACTATGCAACATTTTGGTTCATCAAGTTTTCTTTCAGAATTAAACAGTAAAGGACAGAATATTTTTACAATTGTAAATGACTGGCACATTTATATATATATAATAATAGCAACAAGCAATCAGACTACATTTCACGTGGAAAGTAAACATAAGATGTGTTCAAGTCATACTTCATAAGATTGTTTAAAGCTCCTCTTTTACTCCACTAATTCTGTTGCATACTGCTGCTAAGTTCATGGTGGCCTTAACATTGTTAGAAGACAGTAGGAGTTGCTTTGAATTACACTCTATGAAAAATTGAAGGCACTGCCAAAGATTGACATGAAACAATGAAAGCAGTCTGGTTTTGACTATTATCCTGGCAACAAGGAAAATATGAGAAAGAACACCTTTTTAAACTTGATGACTGCCTTAATGTGACAAAACCTGTCTCCTAAAAGATGAAGTACTAAAACATGGTTATATTGCCAGGCTGAAGCTTCCTGAAAAATTCTGTATGCTTAAGTATTTGTTTCAGACAGCTCAAGTTCTATTTAGACATGCTGCAAGTGATAATAGCACACTACAAATTAAATAAATGGTTACCTTATTTGTGGTTGTCGTGGTTTAAGCCCAGGCCGTAAATCAGAACCACGAAGTCCACTTCCCCCCCCCCACCTTTCTTCCCTCCACTTCTGGATGTACGGGGAGGAGAATCAAAAGAATGCAACTCCCACGGGTTGAGATAAGAACAGTTTAATAACTAAGGTATAACACAAATCACTACTGCTACCACTAATAGTAATAATGATAAAGGAAATAACAAGCAAGAGAATACAACCGCTCACCAACCGGTACCTCACCCCCACCCTGCCATGATCCAGCCCTTCCGGGAACTCTCCGTTCTACACCCTGGGCATGACGTGCTGTGGTATGGAATACCTCTTTGGCTAGTTTGGGTCAGGTGTCCTGTCCCTGCTTCCTCCCGGCTTCTCCTCCTCCCTGGCAGAGCATGAGACTCACAAAGTCCTTGGTCAGAGTAAACATTCTGACCAGCAACTGAAAACATCAGCTTTATCAGTATTATTCCCAGGCCAAAAGTCAAAACACAGCACTGCACCAGTAGAAAAAATGACTGCTACTGCTAAACCAGGACAGTGGTTGAGAGTCAGTTTCTTTAACACAGATAAAGCTATTTGGTAAGATCTAGCATATCTCCCCTAATCTCCAGATGCTACTTGAGAACTGCATATGTCACCTCTTCACCTAGCATCCTGTCTATCAACCCCTGGGCAGTGTGTGTCTCAGGGACTATAGGTTACAAGAAATACTTCTTAGTGATGATGGTTAGATGACTGGCTCCTGCCCCCTGAGTCCTAGGTGTAAAGGTGGGATACAGACAGTCCATTGTCCAAGTTCCTTTCATCAATGGACAGATTTTTTTTAAGCTCTCTTCTGGACAGACAGGAATTTCCTTTCAGCCTGTACATTATGTATTCATGACATCTGTGCAAATCATTTTTCCTTAGCATACATACCGGAAACATGGAAGAAAAACTAACTCAAAGCTTGTTAGCACTTACAACTCTGAATTTGTCTGCAATGAGGATGAAGGGTGAGGCCCGAGACAATGGCTGGGAGAGCCTGGCTGTCACTGCTTTTTCTAGCAAGCAGATAGAAGAGATATAAGCAGATTTTCCCCAGGAGCACCTGCTGCCTGCCCTGGATTTTCAGGTCTGTGGCATAAACTAAGGACACCTTAAAATTGCACCTACAGGGCACTGCAACCCTGTGCATGTAACTGCTTTTCTTTTGAGAAGAGCCAGCCAAGGATCAGAAAAATAAACAGGATGCTGACACAATATTAGAAATCTGCTAACAGCAATAGTTTTTTTTCACATATTTAATTTGAGAGAAATTAATTTTAACCTTTTATATTGATGATTCCTAATGATTCCTAATAAGAATGATTCCTAACAGTATCTAGGCCAAACTGTATATGACTTGTTATTTCAGATCAGGGTTCAATAAAAAAGGTGTTCTCCATGGAGTGCTTAAAAGAAACGTTTTAAAATAAAAAGCCACCCTGCCAGTACAATTGCTTTTAAACAATGTACCACATTGTAACACAAGTGTTATTTCCTGACACTGAAAAAAAAGCAAGGGTTTCAAGATTCAGAGTTGAGCTGCACAGCTCTGCTTCAGGTTTCCACTTCTAAACTATATCCAAGTTCTGCCATTTGAAATGTTAGGGTACTAAAAGCACTCATTTTAATTTTTGATCGGAGAATATGTGTCACCAAATGTGTCTCCAGGAAAGCATAAATCACATGCCAAAGGCAGGAGGCCCTTTGTCTTACCACCATGTACCACCCTTTCATCCTGTCACTCATAGGCTCCTTTCACTCCCATTCTCTCAAGACTTAAAGTGGCCAGTGAGAGTGGTGTTAGAAGAGTGGAAAATTAACAATCTATATTGAAGGAGAAAAATAAGCATTTTTGAAAAACTGTGAAATAATTTTAAATTAAACCAAAAGAAATAAAAAATTGTAACATGCAGTTCACTGTTCAGTAATGTGCAATGTATTGGGTGACATGGTTTAGTGTGAGGTGTCCCTGCCCATGGCAGGGGGGTTGGAACTGGATGATCTTAAGGTCCTTTCCAACCCTAACTATTCTATGGCTCTATGATTCCATGATCTCGTAACACCATATCTGAGCCATGACTCAATGATGGTTATGTCTCACACTTACTCTTTCAGAAAGATGTAAATGTTCCTGGTGATACAAAAGAAAAACTTTTAGACAAGCTATTGCAAGTATATTACTTTGCATGGGAAAAGATTTCTTCTCTGACCGTGGGAGGTAGACATTGTATATAACAAAATCATTAAATTAGATTCTCATAGTTTCTGCCATAAAATCATATAGACCTTTTTAAAATTTACCTATCCAATGAGTCAAGTACTTGCAAACAAAAGTGCTACACTCCTTTTTGTGTCACATAAATTTTTTAAATTTTATTTTAGCTTAATATTTTCTTCCCCTATAGGTCCTATACAAGTAAAAGCATAGATTAAATCCATGTGATCTGATGACATAAAAGCTTGATATGAAAGATCATCCTCTTATCCTTTAAAATCTTCAACTACTACCCCATCAAATAAAGCTCTGCATTTTAAAGTTTTGTCTGAAGCAGCATCACAGTGTTAGCTGGTTACCATACAGTCAGTCATACAACACATGCATTTAGGCAAAATAGAATACATTTAAGTGCATAAGTTACCATTGTGTATGCTCTAAATGGGGATCAAGCAGCACGTAGCAACAGTTACCTTTTAATGCACACCAAATGCTTCTACTAGTCTACATCTAAGCACTTTTACTGTTTAAAAAGCAATCTAAAAGGTAAATCTAATAGAAAAAGGTAATCTAATAGAATTTGCTTTTAATTTTCATCTGTTTTGAGCAGATGATGCAGAAGAAAAATGCTGGCTTTTACAGATTTATTTTATAAGAACATTATGGAACTTAGAAGCAAATCAACACATAATCATGACATCTGTGATATAAACATTTAATGACCTTAGATAAGTGCATAAAACCTAAATATGCTGGGTTTTTAGAGAAGCTTATGCAAGGATTTTGGTGGTCATCAAGTGTAAGTCTTCTTTTCTTTGACGTTAAGACCTACAGTTTCCATTAATCTTAAGGTTTTACATATAAGTTAGACCACCAGACTGTTACTGTGTGATATTTTCACTTTATGTTATTTTTTAGTGAGAAATTAATTTCATGGCTGATTATTTCTTTGAAAATCTGGCAGATCCTGTATTTGTTCATTGCTTATCTGTTTGCATTAAAGCAACTCAAAGCAACAAAATATTCACAAAATATAATTTTCAAAAGTAGACTGGGAGAATCATTTACAGTAATTAGGTTTCTCTGGATCACTTCTGTACAGGTGGTGCAAACACCTTTCCTCACCATAAATTTTTTTATCAGTTATTCTTATATTCGCTTGGTTCTAGTATCCATTGCATGTCTTTTACACTCTATGAAACAAGCTCCAATGCAATTATTGTAACCTCAGCTGGTTGCAAGAAAAAAAGGCAAAGAAGTAGACTAATACGACTTACTTAAAATCATTATTTTTGGAACGGCTTTGTTTCTGAAGTCCTGGATTTCTGTTACAAAGGATAAGACAAGATTTAATGAATTTTACTTGGGGTTTCTCAGAGCTGCCCTTTTGCAAGGAAAGAAAGGTTAAGGCTACAATAGCTGTACTAGTTTAGAAATCATTATTTATCTCACTATCAAATGTATAATACCTTATCTCAGTAACATTGAAGATAATGGTATAGAGATGTTATAAAATAAGAAGTGTATTACAAATAAGAAAGGGAGGAAGGGAAAGAAAATTGCACATAGTCTTTTAAGGGATTTAATTTTACATGTTTGTGAGAGAAATACAAGCTAACAACATTTTGGTGGGATAATAAAGCTCATCAAGAACTCTACTGTGAAAAAAATATAGGCATATATACATGCGTATACGTCTTTATATATTCACATATGTGAACCAAAAGAATAGTTCATAAGACTTTTGAATTTACCTTTTCATTGAGTGCACACATGATCAGATGCACACGTCTTTCAGATATGTTGAGCTGAAGCTCAGTTTTAAAAGGATGCATTTATAAAAACCAAGAATTTCCAAGGGCCTGGTATTTCAATCATTATCCGTGACAAACATTTTTTGCTGGCATGGAAAAAATCTATTCCTCATTTGCAGAGCTGCCAGACTACAAGTCTCCTGTGTACTTTTAAATGAACTGATGAGTGAAAAATTAAAGAGAACAGCATTTAACTATTTGCATGTGCCATGCTCAGTGTGCAGCAACAGAATTTGAAGATGAAGTGGTGCAACACTCTACAAAAGCTTCTGCTTGTGTTCAAAGGGTGCAGGGTATATTGTATCTTTATTCATTAGGTAGTGTACATGTGACATAGAACACTAATGGCATTTATTCTTTGCCCAATGTCAGTTGTTTTAATGTCTTGGAGAAAGATAAAAATTCCACTGAGGTTTTGACAGAGCTGTTTGTATGGATCATTAGTCCATACTGACACTAAACAATTCTTCAGAAGCTCAGCTGTAGGTGGAGTAACATCAACCTAGTGTTTCCAGGTCAGATGCTGTTTGAAAGCACTTAGTGAATTTTCATTTGATAAAACAATAATTCAGAGATGACTGAACATGTCTGACGAAGACAAATCAAATATTCTGCTTATCTTTCAGATAATCTTTCTGACCGAAAAGTACAATATTTATACTGAATCATTTTTTTTATTTTATTTTATGTTAACACAATCTGGAAAATAGTGATCATTATTTATTCTTATTCCATGAACTTAGTCTTCTGTATTACTCTAGCAAGTAATACACTTATTACTCTATATTTGTCTGATTTCCTTTGTATTTTTGAGCTATGTATGCTTGTGAATGTCTGACTTTGACTTCCTAAATGTCTTTCTTAAAAAAAACCAAAACAACTATTCAAGTCACCTTTCAGATGAGATATCCACAGTACTGACTTTCTTATAGCTGTTCATTCAATACTTTTATTAAACATAAGAGTGCTTTTTCAAATACCAGACTGGCTTATCAAAGTACATACAAAGCATATGTTCATTCACCTTCTTAAACTTGTATTAGTACTGCTCTTCTGACAACAATTTACTGTCTTCTGGTTGGTAGCTAAGAGCAAATGACTGGAGTGTCTACAATTAGTCTGGGGCTACAGACTGTATGGATGAGAGGGCTAAAAAAGTCTCTAAATCATCTTCCATGCAGCAGAAAGGAAATCCACATGGAGCTGAGGAGGTGAGAATTGCTTTTCTAAGCTTTTCCCAGAAATATCAAGAACTTTTCTCTAAAATTGGCAGAAGGTTCATAATCTCACATATATTTTTCAATCTTCCCATTTCTAATCTGGAGACTGATTCAATACAATGAAGAAGTTGAAGCATTTTTTTTTATTATTTAATATACAATTTAGTTTTACAATGTGCCTTATTCTTTTTGTTATGTGTATTTCCAAGAGTGAATCCCCACCCCTCAAAAAAAAAACAATCAAAACCAAAACCAAAACACAAACAAAACAACACAACAACAACAAAAAAAAACCAAACCAAAAACAACCTGTGAGAAAAACAGATTCAGAGAAACGTGAAAAGGCTCCTAATGTCTGGTGACAATAAAAATGACAGTAATGCTAAATGTTCCACACTAAATGTTCCTAAGCTTGAAAGAGCTTTCCTCCTTGAAAAGGAATGCCTTCATAAGTATGGTCAAAGATTCAAGAACACTATCAAGAGCCAGCTAATGTGAGAGAAATGTAAATGTTTCAATGTAGTTTATCTTTAAAAGTACTGAAATAATATATCCACAGCTCTTCCCAACCTTCATATTTAATTAGAAATGTAAATAAACTTAAAAATTTAAAAAGTAAAATAAATATAAGCCAAACATATGTTTGGTTAAATAAACTCCTCTCACTTGTAATGAGAAAGAAAAAAATTGTTTTATAGTGAAAGTGTCTTCAAATTAAATGGAAATCTCTGCAAAGGAAATAATTCAAAATTGATTAAAAATGTGTTTTTCTGTTTATACAGAGTGACCTATACTTTCATGGGAAAATGAGTAGAAAAAATATTCTCTCAGAGACACAGCCTTTGCTAAATGAATACCTTGGGCTGGACTTCTTGGCTTTCATTTCTCCTTGGCTTGGTCTTTTCCTTCCTGTTCACTCAGTTTCATTAATCTCTCTGGCTACTGAGGCTTTCACAGTGTTTGCATCATCTGAGCCAACTTACCTTTGGCCTTCAAACAGGAACACCACAGTCCTGGAGATAGAGCATAAATGAAACTGGCAGTCAGGAGAAGAGGGCTGTACTTCATCCTTCTTTTATTTCTTAAGACAACGCAATCTATCAGATCCCTTTTTCTTTAGGTGTAGTAAAGGAATGGCATTGATTTATTATGAGAAAATGCATTGGCTCTGAAATGTTTAAGAAGTCAAGTTAGGAGCAATATTCTTATTGCCAATTCTATTTAATTTATACTTTTCTTTCTGGTTTTATTTTTTCCTTTGTTGTCCTTATCCATAATGATTTCAGTCCTTTGTCTTTGCCTTGTTTTGGGAGAATTTATCTTTTGACAATAACATACAAGAGCTACGAAATATTCTCAAAACATTCAAAAGTCAACAGTTGCCACTTAAAAGTGAACAGACGACATGAAGCGCTGTACTTAACATGCAAGTATGAGATGCATTTCATTTGTCATGAAGTACTAGAATGTTGACATCTGTTGACTGTTTAATGCAGAACAGCATACAGTTCACATGCAAATACATCATGCAGCAGCAGAAGAAGCTAGGTACTCAGCTCACACTTGATTTCTTAAACTATTAGCACTCAGGTGGGCTGTCTGAGCAGAGACTGAATGGTTCTGGAGACTGAATTATCCTTTCCATTTATGAGCTGGTTTACATAACAATCTGCTATTAAAGCTGTTGATCACAGTGGGAAGGAGCTGACTTAATTGACTTGGTGCTCCCCAGGACTTCTAGCAGAGCCCAAACTTAGAAAAATCATGCTTGACACTACATAAAGCAACTACTAGTTGAAAGGATAACCATATTGCATTTTATTAATGATTAGTTGATGGGAAAATAAACACAATTCACTTCATTGTTCTGACTTCAAAATCTAGATAAGTATTCAGTAGTAATCGACATTATTTCAAAATAACCTGTGTAATAGAGATAAACCTTTGTTGATGCAAGTGAGGGATAAATGCCATGAGGAGAACAGTTTTCCATCAGTAGTGTGTTTGATCTATGAACTATAAATTGCAGTATCATTATCTAGTGTTATTCTTTTCTACAATAACTTAAATGTTTTTAGAAAAAATGCTGATTGTCAATTTATTTTTTTAATAAGTAGTTGATGTATACAAAAGCAATCTTCTAAAGTCTAACAAACATTGGACAAGAAAAATAAGATAAAAGTAATTTTAAAATATCCATGATTATTCTTTTTAAAGAAAAAAAAAAAAGACTTTGCTCTTACCTAACCAATAAATAGATCACCAATTTCAGACAACGATTGAATAGATTTGACTATACCCAAGCATTCCATGCTTAGAGATGAACGTTACATGGTGGAGTAAACAATGACACCCAGTGGCCATATTGACTCAAGACCTGTTTGTACTGTTGGATTTTCTCAGCCCAACTATTTCTGTTGCATAGGCTAGTTAATATTTATATTGTTTTGACTTGGGTTTCTTTTTTATGTTTGTTTGGAGTTTTTTCCCCCACAATACTAAAGACACAATAGTTAAGTTTTCTTTGGAGCCAAATGATGTAGGAGGTTTGACACACTGAACTCCATCCTTCTAGCAACAGAAATGATGACCAGTGTATCAATGACAAGAGTCACACATATAAACCTATACAAACAGTACTTATTAAAGAAACTGTTGAAAAAAGTTGGAGCACAAGATTTACTAGATTAGCATGCAAAGGACAGATAGTGGATATTCATGCTGGTTGTACAGAGGATGAAAGTTGTTGGACTGTTGTATGCCATTATGCTAACCGCAGGGAAAACAAAAACAAAACAGAAAAAAAAGAAAGATCCCCAAAACAAACAACACCAAAGTGGTGCCTATATAAAGTATAAAAAGGGTTTTATTGAGTTATGGTTTATCAGGAGATATGGGATATCTGATTCCAACAGAAACCAAAGCACAAGCCAAGAACAGCTGACTCTAATAAAGTTGGCTAGAAGATGCAGATTTGGAATGTGTTGTCTGGTTCTAACTTGCATGCTACGAAACCACACATCTATTACTCCTGTCTTTTGCAGTGCATCGGTCACTAAATGACTCTTGGAACAAAGCTAGTACCCATGTCTGATCTTATTACAGAGTTTCTCATTGATCTAGAAATAATGAAGTAATATTTTGAATAAAATATGTCTCATATTGATTTTCTGAATGATACAATCGTAAATTGGGATTTCCTCTTTTTCAGCCCTTATTTCCTGCTGTGCCTGAAATACCATATAGGCATCCCAGGGCAGTGAAGCTACAAGGTGAATATGAAAATAATTTTATTTTCCACCTTGGTTCTGAGGAAAAACAATGGTCCTAATGCTCTTAATGATAAATGTAAGCTAACATCATGGCAAATAGGCCACGTTAAAAAGGCTTCAGTAAGAACTAAACAACTTTATGTTGAACTGTTGGTAAAAGGTTCAGCTTCAGATAGGATGATGATGTCCCAAGGCATTTTACAAGCAATAAAAAAACTTCATACCTGAGGAGAAAAAAGATTAATGTGACTGCTACAAATGAGAAGGTAAAGATCTCTTTCAACAGGTGGTAGGTGGGAAAACAGCAACAGAAAGTGGAACTAGTAATTCCTAAGAAGGAATGAAAAACTTTTCACAGGCAGAGCCTATTATAGTCTCTGCTAGGAGTTAGAAGAGCAACTGGCAAAGAACATGGCTCGCCTATGCAACTAATCCCCAGTGAACAATGCATGAGTCCTCCTAAATACAATAAAAGCAAGTGAAAAAAATGACTGTATGAAAAGGTAACTAGGTATGAAGGAACCAGTAGTAGTTGTGGGTGTTTCTAGTATAAATAATAAATTAATATTAGCCAGTAAAACTTAAAAACTTTATTATAATACTTTTCCTCTCAACTAGTTTGCAGCTATATCTCTAAGTCTGTTTTCAGACTGACTCTGTCTTACCAAATTAATCTAGGTAATTTCAATACCATTCTCTGTTTGGCAATTTCTAACTGTTTCATGCAATTTCTGTTGACTGCCAAATTTTACTAGAAATAGAGCATCTAAAATGCCCTGCATCATGTACGTTGCTGAGCCACCAGTCTAGAGACTTTTAATAGACTACTGTGGTTTATAAAAAAATCCATTAGATTCCAAGTACCTTCCCGCATAATTGCTACTTATTGAAAACGGTGAAAAAGAAGAGTAAGATTTCCATTTCATGCTGAGAAGCTATTCTAGTGAGTTGATTACTGTGTCCTAATGAGTATCTGTAAACTCGTTACTAATGATGTCTGCTGAAAAAAGCTCTGGTGACATTTCTATTGAGAAATATGTTCACAGAACCATTCAAGTTGTGAAGGGGCCTCAGAAAGAAGGTCTCCAGTACAAACCCGCTGCCCAAAGCAGGGCCAGCTCTGGGGTCAATACAGTACAAACCCGCTGCCCAAAGCAGGGCCAGCTCTGGGGTCAAACCAGGCTGCTCAGGGCTTGGACAGGTTGGAGCTTGAAATCCTGCAGGAACAGAGATGATGCAGGCTCTCAGCGTGACCTGCTCCACTGCCTTACTGTCCTTATGGGGAAATAGTATCTCTTTCTAAACTAAAATTCTCTCACTTCAGGTCATTCATGCATCCCAAATAGTACCTTTGGCTAACAAAGGAAGTTCATGCTCCAAGTCAAATCTCTGAAAGTTTTGTGGTTGGCTCCATAAAAATGTGATATTTTCCTTTTGCTGGCTTTCATTAATGTGATTGCCTGTTCCATACTGAGAGCAGGTCTCCATGGCCACAGTCTTCCTCAGAGGGAAAATTGAGTTTCTGAATTCATGTGCCATTGTCTTTGTTTATTGTGCTTTCTTTGCAGCTTATTTCTACAAATTAGACATGAAATATTTGTGACAGTAAAGACCAGGGGATTTCAGATCTTCAGATTCATTAAACTATATCTCCTGTGGAATAGATTGGACAAGCTTTCATTTAGAAGGCAAGTGAAATCAAGCTGTCAGTTCTGTTCAATAAGAACCACATGAAGAACAGCAACAATGACAACAACAAAATTTATCTTAACACCGACAGCAATTGTCTTATCATGGAGTGCTCATGAGACTCTGTACAGAGTTTCCTGGGAAAAAAAAAATAAAAAAAAAAAAATAAAGAAAACAAAACAAACAAAAATCTCAAACCAAAACGAAGACTAGAAATAAGTCATATATGAAAGAGCCTTTATTTCCCTCCCAGATTGCTTAAGGGATTTGTGAAACCTACTGCTGCTACAGCTATCACCCACACTTACCTTTTCTTAGGAAGCACAGCTGAGACCTTCATCTCTCTATAAGGTCCTTCCAGTCATGCTGTGTGTTGATTTAATTATAGTATTACACTGACGTGTCCTGAGAAAATGCTCTGCAAATGGGAATGATGACATTCACTCTGGGAGTAGGAGAAAGTTTATTGTTCATTTTTTAATAGACTGCAATTGCAATAAAAGTCATAGTTTATTGATTTCACAGAAACTCATATGATCCCACATTTAATATTCATTTTAGTGCATATTCTCACAGTTTTATTTTATTCATTTGAAGGAGCAGAAAAATGGAAATGTCATCACTGAGTTTTCTCTTTCTTTCTTATTCCATTTTCTGATGCCTTTTTCTCATTGTCTAACCTCCCCTTCTCCCCAAATCTCTTCTGACCACCACTTTTGCCAGCATAAGGGACAAATCTGAGGTTGAAAAGAAAAAGTCATTTTTCATGAGATATTGTGAGGAAAAAACAAAAAAAAAGCAGAGGTTTGCAAGTAAGTTACAGAGGCTTCTTTGCAAAGGCTGTACTGTACTCAGGGATTTTAATAAAAGCACTAAGACGTGAGAGCAGCGTGAACAGAATTGTGTGTCTATCACCACTCCTAACGATTCTCCAGCAAAATTAAATCTAGGAAGTACATATTTTGGTTTCAACAGTGAGCCATATGATAGCGATTATTTTCTTATTACATAAATTGGGAGGCTGTGAAGACACAGCATAAACTAGAGATAGTAATTTTCTTTGTATACTGCAGAGGAATATCACATCTCTTCATAAAATGCCTTCTCAGAAATACAAATCTCGATGTCATCAAACTTCGGAAAATGCAGGAGTAATTAGGATGTGAATTTCAAAGCTACCTGGAATATTACTTTTCACTGGGATTTGGGTGTGGTTATTTTTTGTTTAATTGTTCTTTTGTTTGTGTTGTGGTTTAAGCCCAGCCAGCAATTCAGTACCACACAGCTGTTCCCTCACTCCCCCTATCCTTTCTCCCCCCAACTCCCGGAGGGATGGGGAGGAGAATTGAAAGAATGTAACTCTCACGGGTTGAGATAAAAACAGTCCAGTAACTAAGGTATAACACAAACCGCTACTGCTACCACCAATAATAATAATGACAAGGGAAATAACAAGGGAAGAGAATAAAATGCTCACCACTCGCCAACTGATACCCAGCCCGATCCAAGCAGTGATCTAACCCTTCTGGGTGACTGCCCCCAGTTTATATAGTAGGCATGACGTGCTGTGGTATGGAATACCTCTGTGGCTAGTTTGGGTCAGGTGTCCTCTCCCTGCTTCCTCCCGGCTTCCCCTCCTCCCTGGCAGAGCATGAGACTCACAAAGTCCTTGGTCAGACTAAACATTACTGAGCAGCAACTAAAAACATCGGTGTTATCAGCGCTGTTCCCAGGCCAAAAGTCAAAACCACAGCGCTGCACCAGCTACTAAGAAGGAGAAAAACTGACTGCTGCTGCTGAACCCAGGAAAGTTTGCTTTTCTGTGGTGGTCACCATTTTTCTCTTCATTGGCACAATTAGTGTATATAAGATGTGGTATATGCTCTTCAACCTGTTCATAACAATTCTTATATTGCAGACCTTATTATATGACAAAAGGCTACACAATCTTAAGATGTATCACCACCTCTTCTCCTTTTAAATGAGAAAATTCTAAGATTATTTTTTTCCTCCAATAATCTAATCTATTTCTTTTCATCAAGTTTTTGCATTTAAAAAAGACCTAAAAGATGAGATCAGTTTATAGTAGCTGGGCCTGAAATTCATAACATATTGAATTCTAATATTGTTTTACTGCTAATTCTTTAACTATGATTCTAAAAGATATATTGATCTATTTCTCAAATATATTAATTAATTTAATTTTCAAAAAGTTTTGGATACCAAGCATAAGGGTCTGAAGTTTCTCAAGACTTTAACTATGGAATATCATCTCTTTTAAAACAGACTAGGGTCTGAAACCTCAAAAAATTACGCACACAGATAAGGGATTATTCTGCAAAATGTAGACTATAACCATTCTCAGTCAGTAAAATGTAGATAATGACTTTTGTCATGCTACAAGGATAATGTGAAAATTAATTTATTAACCAGGACAAGATAATGATTTTGTTAGTTAAGCATTATGAAGCATTGATATTTTGCCTGAAAATCTTTTCAGTAAGATCCTTATTCATTATCCTGAGATGGAAGACCAAAGTTTTTGAGATAACAAATTTAGGAGAAACCCTCTAGTGTTTCATTGGACTTTTTCAGCACAGTGCCTGCCCTCTTGCCTAGGAAGGATTGCATTATCTTTGAAATGTTAAAGTAAACTTCTCAAAAAGTCATGTTAAGCAAACTTTAGTCCCAATTTGACCAGTAATTATATTCGCCCCACCAACTGTAAATGTAGAAGATGAAAATAAGCATTTCTGGAAATCCCACTCAGACAAGTATTCTGGCTGATTTAAAAAATAAAGAAATCCACTGGTTAGTTTTTATTTGGTTTCCCTTCCCCCCAGGCTACCTACAGGCACAAGTACCTGTATGTGCAAATGTGCATATAAGTTTTCATGGCGATGTGTGGACACATCTGTGGTTGTACCCATGCATATACATACACTTACATGCTAGGTGTGTTCTCTGTCTCTCCTCAGTCCTGCTTTGCTCAGTTTTAGATATTCACTGTGGCACTGACGGAGTAGAAATGGTGCAATAATTCATCTGAGAGAAATAAGGTTAAGTTTTTGATCCTTGCTATACATAAGGTAAAATTATTAAGTTTTGAAACAGACACTAACACTCACTTCTCTTAAGCCCAGCAAACACCATAACCTCTATGTGCCAGAGTGTCTGCAGATCAGTGGACATTGAGAGCTGTGAATCTAAAGCCATCTCAGAGACAGTGACAAACAGGACACAGGTTTCCTGTACGTCAACCACATGAAGTAAAGACTAAGACAGGGATATTTTTTGGAACTCTGATGCAGCCACCTTAAGTTTAGGATTAAACCTGGGGCTGTGAATACTGAACCAGAGAAACATTTCCACCTTATCTATAACCAGGAGTCTACCTAAAGGAACCTACAGATACCTGAGTGCCACTGGACCTGCCTACCCTCATAGGCACTCTGTTATCCTTAACCAGACTAATACTTCAAGACGACTGACCTGTGAACCACCTTCTCTTCAAGTGTTCATACAAAGTCCCTGTAGCTGTAAGGATCCTGCTGTATTAGGCAACTCCTGCTTCTTACACATAGTGATGCTGAAATCCTGGAAGCATAACTCTTAATTGTGGATCCTGATGTCATTCTCTGAAAGGGACTTTAGTCAGTCACTGATCCTCACCATTTGCTTCTAGGTATTTTTAAACAACTCTCTGCGCCACAATCTGGCTCCCATGGATGCCAGTTTTGGTCATTATTCTCTCCATTCATTGTAGTCTGTTTATCCATCACAAGCTAGGCAGCAAGTCATTTAAAAGTTAATCAGTGCATTGCTCAGCATTTCAATGGCTGTCTCCTTCTATGTGTCTAGACATTAGTTGAGAAAACCAACTCAAAGAAATGAGCTATAGTTGCCGTCTGAAACCTCATACCTCATCCCTTCTGAATTTCAGAAAAGATTCATCAGGAAGTTTTTGTTCCAGACCTTAAGTTTATTCTGAGTAAAATACAAAACTGAAAGAGATACTTTTCAGTGCAGTTCACAGCAATTCTCAATAGGGGAGTTGAATTTGTAAATTTTTCATTATCCACAACATAACTGATTGTGTATTATTTTTTCCCATTTAGGATAAAAACCTTATGAGAAATGCTGTGTGTAGGCCTTTACCATTAGATGACTTATTAAACTGGAACTCTAAACATTTACCTAATCTTAATCAATATGCAGATGTGCATATCATCTGACACTATGAGTAAGAGCAAATGTTTCTATGGCTAACAGGGAGAGTTAAAGAGTAAATAAGTTCTAGAATTTTAGTTTCCTATACACACGAAATGTATTCAAGAAAACAGGCATATAAAAGACAGAGTGATCTGTTTGCCATGTCCAGCATAAGCAGATAAATCCAGTTGACATTTTTTGAGGTTACATAAAACAAAAGGGAAATTAGATAACGTTTGATTTTTGCCTGAATATAAAAATGCTATTCATGATATACCTCCCCTAAATGTTTCCTATGCATTCACTAGTTACTGCTTGTTCCATCATGTGCATTTTTTTCTGTAGCTCTTGCATAATTGGTATGATTACTGCATAGCATGCTCATTTATAACTGCTTCCAGGAAAATTAAGCCCTGGATTTCATTTTCTAAATAAAAGTTTCATTAACCAAGGTAATTATAGCAGAAAGTATCAAACTCTCCAAAGAAGTAACAGCCCTATTTCTTTAACTTGTCTTCCTGTCTCTCTCTTTATCTTCCTTTCTTTTTGTCTTTTTTTTTTTTTTTTTTTTTTTTTAAAGCATGAATTAGAGTTTCAGCAGGGTGGAAAGAATGCAGTCTGGTGTGAAAAAGCTCTCTATCGAAAAAGAAATCCTCAGAACACAGGAAAATAATATGCATAAAATCAATGGAGGCATAAACCAACAAAACAAATATAAGTATTTTAATTGCTAGTTTTGTAGAAGCTTACAAAGTTTCTTCTTTAATTAGCTACTCTTACTAATGGAAAAATAACCCAAAATATTATATCAATTGCTTCATTGTCAGTCCCTGAGTTAAGGGAATATTAGCAAGTCAGTGTTACTACACTGTTGCAGTTTTAATAGCTTAATCAAGTGACTAAAAAAGGAACACTTAACATTTTTTTACTATACTTAAGAAGGCAATCTAACCACATCTGGGTTTTTGGCTACATTTCATTATGAAAAAGAATGCTGCTTCATGGCATCCTTGTTGATATTAAATGATAGCCTGAGCTCTTCTTCCATTCTCAGACAACCATTTTCCTTTCCCTATATTACATCACTTACAGAAAATGTACGCAAGTAATACAGAAAATAACCATTTATAATTACTATGTCACTATTTTTATTACATATTTATTTGGTTAAACGTTTTATTTTGGTTTCATTTATCCATTCTCTAGATGTGATTTTCCAATGATAGGGAGGGAAAAAATAAGAGAGGAAAAAATAAGAGAGAAAAAAATGTGACATTTGGCTATGCTTTTATTTTGCAAACTCTGAAGTGCAAAATATTTGAAAATTTTCCATGGGAACTTCTTCATTTTGGGAAATATTGCTTTCATGGACTAAAAGTATTTTATTTGGAATATATTAACTAAAATACTTTCTTCACTGAATTACTGAATCATAGTAGTTTGTTATAGTGCGTTCCAAAGTAAAATTGGTGACAATTCTTTCAACAATTTGCAAGGGTTTGGGGGTTTTTTTGCCTGTCAAAATATGTTCTTTATAAAATCTAAAATGTTTCACACATAAATACAATTTTGGTGAAAACAATTAATATTAAGAAAGTAAGAAAAAAGTTAGGTAAAATGCCCAGCCTTTTCAGAATGGGATTCTGTTAGTTATTTGGGGAAACTTTCAAAATATTAATTTTATGCTTTTACAACATAACACATAACCCCACACCCCACGCCTCCCATTTTAATGTTAATCTAACATCTCTGGCCAGTTTTAGGAAAAAATGCTTTCTTAAACAGCAGTGAAACAAAAAATCTCTCTTCATTATAAATATTTCAGTAATTTTTGAAATGCTGTCACAGGATGAGAGTTTCGATCCTTTTAATATTTTTTACTATTCCCATGGTGCTCTAAATCTAGGTAAAGTTTAAGGTTCAGACTTTAGTTTTGTACTTATTTTATTACTTTCTCCAAGTTATTTCTAATTCACTTTTTTCTTTCTGGAGTGAGTTTATCTCAATTTGCTGTCCTTGGGAAAGAAGACATTCAAACAAAACCTCGTGCCAAAGCAAGTTAAAATGTTAAAAGTACCTGCATAAGTCTTGCTTGTATAGCAGTTAGCTCTATGCTTAGTGGATAAAGTGCAAGACTGGAAAACAAGGACCTTTAATTTTGATTTATCTAAAAGCACATGAAGAATAACAGTTCTAGCTGCCTTTCTAGTGCACCTGAAGCAAGATCTGGAAGGACTACCTGCAAGGATGACATGAGAATGAAAATTCTCTAATTGCTTAGTCAATTTAGTAATTGACTTTTCCATATGAAATTGCCAGTTTCATTTAGAGGAAAAACTAGAGACTTTAAAGGCTGTGGATTTAAGCTATGCCTAGTAAGAAATGACCTGAGCCCAAGTAGTCTTTTTTCCAAAGTATGATACAGGAATTACATAAAGCCAAGCCTACATCATTCCTAACTTAAAATGGGTAACCGAGTAAGAAGCCATACAGAAAAGTTCTTTGCTAAGTTGAATTGTTTGTCTTGGTGTCAGTGTAAGCATTGGTACAGAGTGGGCAACAGAGCGGGCAACAGAGCTGCAAAACAAAGAAAAGCCTCGCTGTGCAAAGTTCATCAAAAGAGTGATGATTTAAGAAAGCTATGCTACTAACTCATAGAGGCTACATGAAGGCAGCTCTACACTTGGAAATCAAGCCTTTCATGTAAATTCTTCCACTTTCATGTACTTGTTTGCTTAAATACATGAAAATGAGAATTAAAATAACTGAACATTTCGGTCTTAATTGTCAGCTCTGAGTCTTCAGCAAATGACATGGACAGTTCAGGAGATTTTCCAGAAAGATTTAGAAAGTTGTAATTTTCATTATTCTACTTTCATGCTGAAATTCAGGTACCACTGAAGCCAGCTGTAATTTGGCACTTGCTTCTGTAGGGCCAGATCTCATCCACAGCAAAAGATACTTTTCATTACAGTCTCCCTAGTTTTATTTCTCATTTAGTTCCCAGTGCTTGTATTTCTACAGAAAAATTTAAACTTCAAACTATGAAATCTCTTTCTATTAACACTGGATAGAAAGTGAGAGAGAGAAGGATGCTGGATCTTGCAGATACAATAGCTTGAATTTTAAACCAAACACAGCTGTAGAAATATAAGAGGATCCCCCATGTGTTGGAAATCCTACCATCTTATTTATCTATACCCATTTGCACACACAAAAAATTAAATAAATGTTTGTCAACTTCTTGATAAGCTCAAAAGGTGAAGAGCAACAGTTTAATTCACAACTTTTTCCTAAATCCACTTTCTGCCAAATAGTTTTACAAGCTGGTGCCTAACTCAATTTGTGAAAATGCCATTTAGCAAATGGGAACACTGAAGTTGATTTTGGAAAATTCTATTGACTTAGTTACAAATAGTGTCTAATTTCTTTCTGGTATAGAATTCTAGTATATATTAGTCACTTTAAATGTGTTGCAATGAAACACAGCTTTTATTTTTTTCGTATTAAAAAAAATCTAACACTGCTTGGTACAGAAAAGATGTTCAGCAAAGATAGCTTTTTCTACGGCTTTATGGGCAGAGCAGTGAAGACTGCATTGGTATTACTATACTCTTAAAACCTGCAAGTCAATTTTTAAAGCATAGAACAAAATACCAGGGAATAAACTGGATAACTGCTCTGTATTTTCCAGTGGAATCTTTTGAAATAGTTCTTTTTTTTTTTTTTTTGTTCTTTTTTTTTTTTTTTTGTGAGAACCTAGAAGTTAGAACAGAAATCAAAAACCCAGAAGGTCTGAATTGGGGTAAAAATAAAGCCCATAAACTCCTCTGTTAGATTATGCGTTTCTCAATACAGAACACTGTAACCAAGTCCAAATAATAGTAACTTCCACTGCAGGATTTATAATATAAATTGAGACTTTTCAGATGAGTGATGGCTAAGGTTGATTTTTTTTTTTCCACTCACATGATACTCTGTTTTGGATTTAGCATCACTTGTTAGTGTTTTAAAATGAGTTCTGAAAGGCAATCTTCAAAACAGAAGTAGAGAGAACAAAACTACACAGAAAACTCTGTCTTCAGTTCTACTCAGCCAAGACTGTTACAAGGGAAGGAGCTTTCTGGCCACTGCATTGCTCTCTGGACCAGCCTCAAAGGAGCCCAGGCTTTCATCGCGTTCAATTTTAACAGTTCCACATTCTTCTTTCTTCTGTTATGTCATCTGGGGATGGCTAGAGAAGAGTAAGCTTATTCCATTCTTTTTATCACTTTGTTTTTACTCAATATTCTAAGCAGCTGGTGAGAAGAGCAAAAGACTTTAAAGAACATTTTTGAGAGTTCTGGAAGTTCTCTTACTCTGGAGACAGGAGAACATAGTCTAGCAACCTAGGCTAGAAAAGAAGAACATTCCACACAATCTTTCAGTTTTGAAAAATTTAGGTGTTCTTCCTGTTATCTCTGACAATGATTGTGTGTGTATGTCAGAAACTGGTAATGAAGTACCAGAGAGGTACTTTCTGTCCAAAGAATCACTTTTGTAGGTGATAACTTGAATTCCAAAGAAATGAGCAATTGATTTTTTTATTTTTATATTTTTTTTAATTTCTTTTTGGCAAACGTGGTATCTTCTCCACTCGCATATTTTCCCTTAGTTATAGCGCACACTGAAGTGAGGAAGAAAAGTAGTATGAGTCAAAATATTTCTGACTGCATTTAAGGTTGCTCTGTAATGTCAGCTTCTGAAGGAATATTAAGCTGCATTTTTGAACAGGCAAAATGTATTTGCTTAATCATTTGTCTGTAGTTGCAGCAACAGTTTGGAGACATATTTTACCCTGGTAGCTAAATTATGGAACATTAACAAGAAGAAGTTATTTTTGCAGGGTCCTTCTGAGTGTTGATGATCTGATGAACCCAAAGAGTTGGCATGAGTTTGACATTCTGGAAAATGATCAGAAAGTTTAGTGCATTATTTCATTTGCATCTAAAACATCTGCAGAGATCTTTGAAATTCAGAAACAACGCTGTGACCTGGTCTTGCACTTTATTGATACTCCTAGGAGAAAATGCTCTTCCACTTGTTTCTGAAAGTATTTTTCAAAGTCTGACTGGAATATAATATTTCTTTTTTTAAAAAAGAGTTGTTAGGACTCTAAGATGTAGATAATATTTTTTTTCATGCCATTAATGTACCCGAAAAATTTTTGACAAATCATTTCTATTTGCAATTCATTCAATGAGCCTGAAATAGTTTGTGGGAAAGGATTGGACTTACCCTATTTCTTAACGTAAATAAAACACATATTAAAAAAATAAATAAAGCTGTCAGACCAGTTGTCTTCAAAATGAGGAATAAGAATACAGGAGAACAAATCGATTACATAAAAACTTTTTATTTCAAAATATAACACTGCTGCAATAAAAATTTAATTATTTAAGATTTTGTTTCTCTATGGAAGACTTATTTACTATAAAAATTTGTTTCTAATAACTTGTATTTAATTAACAGCAATTACATTTTATAATAAAATTATGTATTCTATATGTATTTAACAAATTCTTTTGTTAAAAGCTTATGGTACCTTTCAATGTATTGCCAGTTCTTTAAGTCGCAAGTATGGGCTCAGAATAGTTGGGCTAAAGTCTTTTGAAATTGCTGAAAAATTGCTGAGGGATTTGATAGGTGGTAAAAAGACTAGCTTTAGAAAATATCTGACTTAAAGCAAAATATTGTTGAAGGAAGACAGAGACTCAGTCCCTTGTGTGTAGATAATCTTTGGTTGATAAGACTCCAATTAGCCTTAATCCACCTCTTCATTTAAAATGAAAGGATGTTTTCAAATATTCATCACGTTTGTTCTGAAAGGAACATAAGGAATGTAAATTTTATTTCAATGTGAACCTGACTTTTTTTTTTTTTGTTTCTGGAACAAAGGTGTGTAAAACAGGCCACAAAATGCACTGTTTATAACAGTTTGAGAACAGATATGTACTTTATGTGTAAGGACTTCAATAGCTGTGAGATCTAACTGCTTTGCTTATGTGAAATAAATGTGTAAAAGCAGTTTTCAGCAGCATGGGTGTTTTATGTCAAAGAAAAAACAATGACTTTTTCTCAAGGTTCAGACTTTTAGTTATACAACACAGTGAATTTTGTTTCAGGTTATTATGGTTTTTTAAACTGATGCTAGCAAGATGCATTTCAGTGACTTGCAACTCTCTACAATACAACTCTGAAAAATAGCAAGGTTTTACCATGTGTACTTCTTTTTATCATTGGCGTAGATGTCTTACACAAGAGAGAGATTCTAGCTCTCACATGTTTCTGTTTAATTAGCATGACAAGACTAGATTTTTTTTTTTTTGCATTCTCCTCTTGTTTCAGAGAGATAATTTATTATAAGGTGTCTTGTTAAATTTTCTAGTCATAAGTGCTTGAATATTCATCATATGAATGGAAGTCAACAATCAGCTAAGACTACGATTTGTCTTACCTATACTGTGTTACTAAGTTGTGGCATTTAGCTGATGCTAGTGGTGAACATTATCCTTTCTCATGGCAAAAAATATTACATGAAGGACTTAAGTTCTTCTGCTCTGAAGTCTATTCTTTCTTTACTTACTTTGCCAGATGAAAATCCATGGGTTTCTGCTAACTTCGGTGTAAGATTTTCCTTTCCCGTGATTAATGCTGGAATTATTTTGGACTTTTAGTTCATTCTAACCTTTGATAGGCTTTTTCTGAAGGTAAGAAATAGGGAAATGGAGAGTGATGAAGGATGCATTTAGTATTCAAATCTTTGGAGCACTATTCACAGCATAATTCACACTTCAAAGCACCATCAGCTATTTTCTTTTAAAGCTTCATACGCTTTCCTTTACAGGGGCCCAAACACATTGCTTCACACACTCATTTTGGCTTCCAGCACAGCCTATTGCTATGGCAGCTCTTTAATTTTTTTATCCTTTTGGAAATATTTATTGAAATGGAGTTTAAAAAGACAACTGCAAACTGCAGGGGGCTCTCAGGACCTGATGCATAAGCAGGGAATTCAAGGTGGACTAAGAGAAAGAATTCTGTTTTGAAATTTTGATTTAGGCTATTTATACCAAAAAAAGTCAGAAACTTCCTTGCAGGCAATAGAAAAGAAATCAGCACCATAAAGTTTGGGTAAGAGCCATTATATGTTTCTAACCAATATTAAAACTATTCTGGTAATACAAGTAATTTAACAGTCCTAGTTAACTACTATTGTTATTTAATGACTATATGAAAAACATGTTTATTTATCCACTGTTACCTAGCAAATAATCAATAAAATCAGTACTTGGATGAAACTTTCAGAAGCTCACGCAGTTGTATAATTCCCTTTTTCCTGGCTTTAAAATGTTCCTGCTGGGCTGATGTGATGGATTGATATGTTTTCCCCAGCTATCTTAAATAAGATTGGTTTTGGATGCTTGGTGTCCCCAGGCTGGCTGTCTTTCCCCCCTTTCCTTCTTGTCTCTCAGCCAGCTAAAATTAATGTCTTCTCTGCTGTTCTTCTCTAGGATCTCTATTACATTCTGAAGGGTCAAAAGAGGAGCAAGGCAAGCAAAATATTAAGAATGATCTCAGTGAAAACACTGCTGTGTCTTTTAAGGGATAGTCAATTTTCAACATACACTTAACAAAGACTTGTACTAGCAGAAGTAAAATTACTGTTAGCCCAGAAATACTCTCTTATCTCAAACTATCTTCTCAATCTCAGGCAAAAATATTACCCATAAAAAAATCCGTACTATAATAATACCCTTAGATATCCAGGACATACTGGGGAGGAGGAAATTTATATTTGTTACATACACTAACAGAAAAGAAGCAGATAATTGCATAAAAAAGTTAAATCCTTTGTAAAAATAACTATTTTGATTTTACATTTCAAAATTTCAAGTCTTATTCCAAAGCAAGAAAAAGTAAATGTGAACTATGAGTGAGCAAATATAGAAATGGTTGCTTGTTTTAACTTAGCAACTCGAAAGATTCCTGTGTTATTCAGTAAAACAAAAAAGTAGGTACAAATTTAGGTCACAAACAAATACGTATAGTTTCAATATAATCTCCCAGACAACATTTTTAACATATAATCAACCACCATGGAAGTGAGCTTCTAGACAAGGTGTCTTCTTGGCAGAGGAATGCTGAATGTCAGATGAAAATACAGTACTTGATTCTAATTGACAGCTTTATATGTCTGTGGGGTTTTTTTTGGGGTGTGTATTTTTTTTTCCATCAACCATTAAAATTTACCTAGGCTGTTTTTAGAGTTACTCCCTGAGAGCAATAGGCCATTCGGGTTTTAAATAAATCACTTTTTACAAACTTGCCAGTACTGTTAAATCTTTTGACCTTATATGAAATATAATGTTGTTCTGGCTTACCTCAAGACTAAACTCTAGAAAATGTCTTTTGTTCCAGGACAGGGGAATTTTACTAGTATTTAGTGAATTCTGGGACTCATCACCAGGCCCTGACCATAAATAAGTTTATAAACAGACTACATGATCTAAGATTTTAAACACTTGCCAGTCAATGTCTTAACTTGTTAGTGCAAATGTCAGAGTACTAAATTCACTCTGACACTGTTGGTATTTCCTGAAAAGTCTATGTATTTGCAACTGTAACCTGAAAGTTTTTAAAGAAAACATGTAGTTTTTAATAGGCATGAGATTACAGGTCATTAAATTTTACATTCTGAAGTACTTGCTGTTTAATTATCAGCTAATACTGAGACTTCTCTGCCTGTTTTAATAGGGTGGAGTGCATTGAAATGGATTGGAAGCAAAGAAGAGTTTTGCTTTTAGTCTTCTTTTGATCAAACTTAGAACAGGCAGTAAAAGCAATCTAAAAAGAAGAATGATGACGATATGCAGCAATTTGCTATTAATTGCACATAAATCACAAAATATTTTTTAAGAGAAAAAAACTAGTAGAAGTTAAAATATTGTTACTAATACTCCAAGATTCCTATATTGTGTCAGAAAAAGATGAGAAATTTGTCCAACATAGAGTATGCGGTTTTGTTTTGTTTGACAAGTTGCAATTAAATGTTGTCTCATATGTGCACCAAAGTATAGAAATGTCAAAAACTTGATAAAGTTTTGTGGCATTCTGCACCAGATAATACCTCATCTTATGTAATTACATCTCAATCAATTTAATCAATTTAAGCATCTCTTTTACACTCTTTTTAAAGTAAATTAAGCAAGGACATATGAAGAACTGTGCTGTAAGCCTTGAAATTGAATTAAGCCTCAGCAAAACCTCTTGGAAGAGCAAAGGTGCTTGCAGTATCCCACTCTCCCAAGCAACTGTATTATTGTAGACTTGGAGTCTCCTAACCCTGATACATTGAGTCCCAAAATGTTGCAAAATTAGAATACAGATCGGACAAAACAAAAGTACATAGAACAGAAGACACATTGTCAGTGCGAAAGGGAAGATCCCAAGCAAGAAGGTCTCCCTAATTCTTTAGGGTCAAGGAACAGTCAGGAACAGTCATCTGATAGCATGAAAAAATCTTGGCAGACAGACTTTTTCCTTTTGGAAAAATAATACCAGGTCCATAGGTGTCAAATGTAAAAAGCAAAACCAATCAACCAAACAAATTAATTCCTGCCTCATACTGTATAAACTGCACTTACGAATTTTATTTTCTTTCTAAAAGTGAAAAAGGGAATAAGTGTTGTCTAAAAGTACATGAGTAGTGGACTGATAATCCATTCAATAGTAGAACTACGTGGGTTTCCCTTCCTATTGATTTCAACACTTTATGATTCATACAAAATTGCATACATACAATTATGGGAATTCAACTGTATCAGAAGAAAAGTATTAGATTAAATATATTTATTTTCTAAAATCACTGTCTAAAATCTATGAGACAATTAGAGAAGTTCAACTTATTCTTAAGTAAAGACTGAGAAGTTACAAGAAATAAGAAATACAATTTAGCTAACAATGTCAACAATTAATACATCAAACAAAATTAATTCAATCTTTTATAATTTTTATTAAATATGCTTATCATTAATATTATTACTCATTTACAGTACAGATCCTAAATCCCTAAAATAATGTCCAAACAGCAACTTACTTGGAAAAATTGGTCCATTAAATGTACAGTAAGGGGTATTCATCTGTAACAATGAATAAAAATTGTTTTGTTCACCTCTAACAGCTAGAAATGCTTTAATTCATGTAACTGAGAAGTTCTAGAACCTTATGCAACATAGTTTTTCATGCCAAACATACACCCAGGTTTATGTTATAAAAAGATCAATCTGAAGGGTTGTAGAAAAACCCTGAAATGATTTGGGGAACTCTGGGATGAAAAATCATTCAAAGCAGCAATTTAGATCTAGGGTCAAAGAGTCAGCAAAGAGACCCATCAAAGGCTAAATTGTGTGGATTAAGCCAGCCTGCTCCAGAGTGAACTAGTTCACAGCACTATGGTTATAAATAAATTATGTAATTTGAATTTTGGACTGGCAGCTCATACTTTGTCATCTTTCTGTTAGGAGGATAAACTTTAGCAGCTTATGTGCATTTGCCCTTCACCTGTGACTTCTTGAAGGATGCTAAATTTTGAACAACTTCTCAACACTTGTGCTATATACCCCATGTGCCTGATGTCCTCTACGCAGCAATTATAACTGTACGTTCACAAAGCAGTATGCAAACACCTTAATGACTTTGACGCTTCCAGGTGCAAAAAAATTCATTGATAAACTGTAAAGGGCCTGGTGAAGATCTGCTAACGTGGTTAGGGGCTGGAGTACATAACGTGTGAAAAGAGGTTAAGGGAACCGTGCTTGTTAGACATTATTGTTCACATATTATGTGCTCCAGCCACCAGCCACATTAGCAGATCTTAATTGGACCCTCACAAGTTCCTCATTTGTTCAAATATAAGAGTGTGAAATCGAGCTAGTCCAAAAATAAGTAAAATGAAGTAGTTTTTCACACAACATCTCATTATGCCATAAAGCTTTCTGACCCACAGTGTTGTGGATATTAAGTCTGTATCACTTCAAAGAATGATTGGAGGAAATTAAAAGAGAAAACTCTAACAAGGCCATTAAACGTAAAGATGCACTTTCTGTCTCAGAAAGAATTCCTAACTTTCTAAATGCCATAGACTGAAAGAATCTTGCAAAAGTATTCATATATACTTGTTGAATCCTTTTACTCTTCCCTGGGCAAATGCTGTTTGGTATCATCAGGATCTAAGCTAGATGGACCTTTAATCTGATGTGGTTCAGTTATTTTTACATGTGGCATTTTTGGTAACCAGAATAACAGGCAAAGGACAAGAAGGGGTTTAGGTCATTTGAGGTGGAAACATAAACAATACTCATCACTTTGAGTAAAGGCAAAGAGAAGACTCACACTGAATCAACCAGGCAGCTGAAGAGCCAAGTATGTGGGTGAGGTCCGAAAATTGTAGTTATTTGTTGAAACAACATACACAGTGCTGACTGCTGAAGCACCTCTGCTGGGTCAGCATAGGAAATTTGGTTTTCCATTCTCTCACTGAAAAGATGTGTCACTGTTCTTCATCAGTATTCTTGTTTTTGAACCATCTAGGCTGGGGGCTAATGAAAAACAAAGAGCTGATAATCAGTGTTCTTAAAATGCAATAAATTAAAGAATGACAAATTTGACTGAAACTGTTGGAGGTCCTTTGTATCACTCTTGGCTAAGAATTTGATTATCCAGCCAAGTTATGAAAGGAAAATGAAATATTTTACTGACAAACTGTTTAAGAGTATCTAGAGACTAAATGCTAGACGTAGTTTAGGAAATAACAGAACACTGATTAAGTTCAGGTGGACTATTCAGAAGCTTAAAGCCAGAACCACCATATTGCATTAAAATTTATAATTTGTATATAAATCTTATTTCTGGAGTTTGATTTACATTTTAAAATAATTTAGAAAAAGCATTCAGAAATGTGGTGAATTATAATGCTGCACAGATTCTATAGTCTTCATGCTCAGCAGGAGACGAGAAATTTGCAGAAGAATTACTGGCACTAATACAAGATAACTGGGGGAAAATAAATCTTAATGCTTTGGGAAAAGAGATAATATACATTACAGGGGCATCTGCGAAAGTATCTGCCATTGTTTTTCCAAATCCAAATCAACCCAGTTTACAAGGACATTGCTTTCTCATACATAATGAAAAGAGTAACTATGGAGTTACTTAAGCTGAACGGTATTGTTATGTTGTTATTATGTTACTATTATTACTAAATACTGATACAAATACAAGCAGTGTGTTGTATAATGACAAGAATAAAATTAAGCAGACATTATTTCCTGACTTCACTTTATGTTTTTGCTGTTGTTATTACAAACAGTAGGTTGACATTTATCTAAAAAACAAATGCTATTTGTTTCTAGAGGTAAAAATATGTTTTTAGAAAAAATAAAACTTTTTCAGAGATAGATTGAATTACTTGCTGCTGGCTGATGTATTTGTTGTTTGGTTGGGTTTTTTTCATAATAAATTACATTTTAATTCTGGTTTTGGTTATGCTTAGATAGAGCAAAGATAACTAACAGAATTCTGCCAACTCTTCACCATGTTTAATGACTTGCATGCTTTTTCTGCTCCATATCCTGTCTTTTCTTTCCAGCTGAGGAATCACTTTATCTTTCTGGTGTATTCAAAACAACTCCCAGTTCAGATTAATCTTTAGGCAACTGCATAAAATTGTCCACTACCAGCTGAATGTGGTTTTAGAAAGTGTTTCTTTAGCATTGCCTTGCTAATGACCTTACTGAATTTTCTCTAAAGAGTGAAATAACATGCAAACCTCTGTCTCTAGCATTAGCAATTTTTTAATTACATTTTCCCCTCAAACTCTGCTCTGCATAAAACCAAGGATAAAAAAAGCACCTTCCGGGAGACAGGGCAATTTCACCTGCATGCCACATCTCCAATTCTCCCTATTCTCCTTTTCAGCAGCTAACTGGCTTACTGTTGAAGCTGCCTTTCCCCAACCTTGTCAGTCAACATAGCCAGCAGGAATGGGAAAAGTGGGCAAAGAGTCTGAATGTGCTCAGTTGCTTAAATAACTCTTACCATGTTTACTGTAATTACTTCATGCCTAGTGGCAGTTCCCCACTCTTCAGCACTGCCCTCCATCATTCCTTCAATTAAGAGTACTTTCCACTTGTATGTAATTTTCATTATATGAGATGCCACATGGGAGGCAACAGGAGAACACTGAGATCTTCAAAACCATTAAAAAAAAAAAAAAAATTATGCCATCTGATGAGATTGGAATATGAATTATCAACACTATAATGAAAAAACAGTTACTGTCTAAGGAACAAAATTTTTAGACTAGATAAAGACAGTTGGTATTGTTTTAGGCTTTGTGCTTCTTTTTAGGCACCTGCATCTTGAGTTCAGAAAATATTTAGGTTTTTAAAAATATTGACCTAAAGCGATTTCATTCTTCTGACATGCTCTTCACTAATATTGATTTGCTTCTTCAATTTAAAATTTTTGTTTGACATATGTTTGATATCATGACTAATTAAAATATAGACAACTTGAAAAGTGAAGTACTTCACTGGTTGGAAAATTTTATGGAATAGTTTACTCAAGCAGTGATTTTGGAACTGTCAGGCCTGATTAGGGCAAAAAAGCAAACATGAGATATAAGTTTTTGAAAAAAAAAAAAAAAAGAACCAAACCAAAACAAAAAAATCCACAAAAATAAGCAAATACATTTATTTTCAAAAGAAATGCTTATTTTATTCTTTATTTTGTTTTTACTTGTGTTTGAATCACAGATGAGAGCATTTTTTTCCAGAATGAATGGAAAAGATGGGAGTCCTGCTGATTTGGCTGTTAGACCTCTAGACTTATATCACAGTTGGTGCGAATCTATTGGGTGAGTGGTAGGTAAGATTGCTTACCATCTAGATAGCCTGGAACAATTGCTGCACACAGAAAAGCTAAATTGTGTATCATTATGAATATGCTTATTTTATCACCTCTGCAGTGTTGAGTCAATCTCTACCTGTGTAGTAATGTGTTGTGACCTATCATCATCTGACTAGTCAACATGTTGTACAAGGCATGGCTTTCTAAGAATTATCAATATCATAAATTTAGAGGTAAAGCAAGGTATGGGGAAAAAAAACCCAAACAAAAAAACCCAAAAAAAAAGAGAAACAAACTTGCAGCTCTTAGAGCTGTTGTATTAAACAAACATGACATTTAAAAAGGGAAAGAGAGAGCTCCAAGCAATGACATTCAGACCTGGATGTAAATCGCTCTGAAAGACAGGTTTTGGTTCAACTCATTTGGCACAGGAGATGTTCCTGCTTTGATTTTGAATCCTGTAACAAGACATGGCTTTCCTTAAATTCCCTTTGATGTCAATTACAGCAGTCATGTGGAGTTTTCACAAAATGACTTACCAACTTAATAGCGGCATAAGATTCAATTCTTATGACCTGCAATTCCAGCTACTCTTCTAATTATCCTCTTTTCTAAAAGTCAGTTATCAACCACCCCACTTAGGAAGTTGAGTGTTCTTAACATAGGCATGCCTAAAAATGCCCAAATCACTAGTTACTAGGAAAACACAGCTCAGATATCCAAAAAAAGGAAGAGTGATGAAAATCAAAAGCAGTCAAAGAATTTTCCAATACCAATGAAGAAGGAAGGTTAGAATAATAGAGTTTATTTTAGAAGACACAGGTGGTGCAATATCTCATCTACAGTTGATACTGAAGAAAGTATAGCATGTATAAGAAATTAAACTACTAATAAAATTACAGATCAGCTGTTTTCTGAATAGTCTTCCATTAATATTATTTGCTTCATACAGTAATGGTTAGATATAGTGGGTTTTGTTTTACATTTATGGACTGTATTCAGAACTACTTGGCCAGGTTAAAAAAAAAAAAAAAATCTAAATAAAAAGTTAAGGAAAAGTTAATTTCTTATTCTTTTTCACAGAAAAAGAGATAAAATGAGAACACACTTCTCAGTAAATGTAAGGAGGAAACTGGATTTCTAGTGAGTGTTTTGGGTTTGTTTGGGTTTTTTTAAGTATTTATCTGCTATTTATATTTAGTACAAAATATATAATTTCTCTACAGCCCAATGTGAAATGTACATTTTTGGCAGCAGTTTCTTGCAACCTAAGCAGATATGATTTAATTTATTACTTGCATAGTGTAAGGACATTCGCTAGATCAGATTTACACAGGGTTGTGCCATGCAGTGTTTCACTGGTTTCCCTTATCCAGGTTAAATGTTCCAGATATTTCAGGTTTGTTCCTTTCTTGATCTCTCTAGAAAAGAATTTGTCTGTTATGGCAGATTTTGCCAAAATTTATCTTGTGTTTTCTCATCTCAAATAAAGGAAACATAAGAAAGCAAGGAGTTAGCAAGAAATCATAACATACACATATGTATTTTTTCAACATCTATTTTATTATTAGTTATTTTATTACAACCTATCTGTCAGAACTGAGGTGTCTGTACAAAGCTGAATATTTTACAGCTATAAAAAATAACACGGTTTCTGCCTAGAACACCTACAGCTTAATGTGGCTCCAGCTGAAGTAAATACTATCCACGTGTTTGCACTTGCAGTCTAGAGTTTTCCACTCCAGTCATGCTTCTATAGTCAGACCCATATTTTTGCAAACTGGTGCCAGAATCAGCCTGTGCAGATGCAGTTGCAGAAGCTGGGTACATTTACATTTCTTTGATTTCTATCAAGACACCATTTTGTATCAGCAATTTCTTTTGCTACTAGCAATGCTTTATTTCTTCTTATTATTTTTTCTTTTTTTTTTTTCAAGAATCTGAAAGTCTCAGTATCCTTGAAACCTACAGTAAGCATTGACTGGTGGAGCCTGGTACTTAGATGAAAAGAGGATTTAAATATTTCAGCCCATCAATCATGTAATGTTCCCAGCCCTGAAAAAAGATAAAAAAAAAAAATAAAAAAAAAAAAAAGAATGAAGGTGTAATTCCCTTCTGAAAAAATGATTCAGCATTAAGAGGTACATTGAAAGCACTGGTACTTTTAAGGAAAACTTGCAAAGAATAAAGACATTTGTCTCCAGCAGTGTTAGAAGTAAAGTACTTTTAAAAAGTACATTACTTGAGTAAAGTGCACCCAAGTTATCCTGGTCAGAGTGACTGACCTTGGGACTGTAATGAGAACTTGACTGACAGGTTAGACACTAGTCTGGGTCTCACCCTAAACCTGAAACCCTTTCAAAATTCCTTTTCTTGCTCTTTTGGTACACAGCTGTTTAATTCCTCCTGCTGATATGTTTAAAACCTTCACTTGCCTTGAAGGTAAATATAGCCTCAGGGGACCTGCAATAAGATTAGGAGCAAACAAAAAGGTTAAATTGCCATCTTGTTGAGAAGTTTAAACTCATGCTTGCAATTTACAAGTTGCAGCCTTCCATCCAAGCCTTGTGGCAGGGACTAACACAACCTATTGATTTTTATGAAGAATCAATAACCCTAAAAAATGTGATTTCATTTCTAGATGCTGATAGGATACAGACAAACCTTTAAAAGAAACTCAGAAGAATGAAAAATTACTGAAATTAGTAAGTCGCACCCCTGTGCGCTATTCTCTGACATCCAAAGAGACAGAGGATTTCTGTGTGTTAAAGTGCAATAGTAAAATAGGGGTACTAAAGACAAAGTTAAGGTAGAATAGTGGCACAGAACTGCCTTAAAAATCAAGTGATCAGTACTGGAGTGTGGAGAGAGGGTGGGTGAGAAATATATGTCACATCTTCAGTTCTTAATCATGGCTGCTAAGTGCCAGGTGTAGATTACTAGTTCTTAAAGTATTTATAATGGGATTTTTTATTTGTTTGTGAGTCGTATATAATACCAGGGATGCTGTAGTTACCCGAGTCACTTCTGCAAATAGACTGATCATGCACAGCTAAACTGGACTTAATAAGATGAAGCTGACCTCTATTCCTGTTTATTTTCCTTAATGCCTCTACTTTTGCAGCTATATTGGAAGCTTTTCAGCTTCCACTAGTTGTAGGGAGTGGCACCAGACCACAACTAGTCCACCATGTCAGAGTGCAAATACCTCCTACAGAGGTTTATGTGATGCTCTGTTTACTCTGAGTGTAAAAGATGAACAATTTGCCTTAATTAATAATGCTAAAATACCTGCAAATACTGTAGCCATCAACCAAGTCAACTATCTCACTACCTTTACATTTTATACAGAAGAATCCGTTTCAAGAGTCTTAGTGAAGTTCTGTGCATCTGGCTTATTATTATTTATTATTCTTCTTTTGATTGTCATCATTATTTTCAACTTTGCATGATACCATTAGTAAAATGCAACATGCATGAGTCTTCCAGCATACTCCATAAGTGTTCATAAGCATGCTTACAAGTCCTTTATGGAGGTACTTTTCCATAAATAGTGTCTATATCAAGAAAACTCAAGCCTGATAAGGTAGATGCCTCAGAGCATAAGGTAGCATGTACATTTATCAGCTGGAAAGGCTTCTTTGCACTGAAGTGGTCCCTGAAGCAAAAGCTTAGGGTATTAGCAAATCTAAAAACTGAGGTAGATGGATTTCCCCATAGCTCTTAGCTACTAATGAATGTTAGTGCAATGAAACTCAGTAATTACCTGATTAATATGAAGTTCCACCAAAAGATAAGAATCTACTACTGATAATGAGAAATACATGCACAAATGTTTGCAGGGTTAGGGCTGTATCAAACCATGAGGCCTCTATTGGAAAGCAGAAATCAGTTTTGCAGAGATGAATTAGACTGTGATTTCAGTTGGTCTCATGTCAATCCAGTCACTTCAGTTGAAATCACATTGATGTCTGATACTACCCATGAAGTGTTCAAGTAGGGCACAAACTGCTGCACGGAAAATGCCTAAACTACAATCAGCTCAAGCCCAAAAGCTGTCCTGCTGTGAATAGCCTCTCATTTTGTTATGCAAAAACTAAATGCATCCAAATATTCTTTATAATGGAAAATAGGCATGAAAGTACAGAAAAACAGTTATATATATTTTTGCTGCTAAATTGTAAGATCATATGTACTGGAGCTAGTTTTTCTACATACCATGAGATGAAGCAAGAAGGCTCAGCACCAGTAGCTCTAGATCAAACTCCATCTGGAACTGCTTAGTAAGGTATACGTAAAAATTATCTTGATAGACAACACAATATAATCCCACTCAGACAGCATTACGCTCCTAAGTAATGTTGCTGGCTCAACTCAATAACCTTAACACTATCACTAGATATAGATTTCCACTGTTATATTTGCCAGGTCTCAGTTAAGTTAAGCTTTTAGTCAAAGACTGGAAGCATAGATCACACAGAAGAACACACATAAAATAGGAAGTGCATCTTTCTTCAGTTTAATAGCTCTTGCTCCTTTATGAATAGTACAACAGAGAAATCCAAGCAGCTATTGCAAATAGACATGAAGAGACATTTTCCACATACTGTTTTGTCTAATGAACTGTCAGGAAGTGTGGTTTCCCTGACTTTTAATTCCTGCACCACCTATAGTTAGGACAAGTTCACCTGCCTCTTCTGTCCGAGACTTAATTCATCTTCTCAGATGCATCCTTATTAAAAGTGATAGGTCACAGTTTGGATTTTTGTTAAACAGTGTAATGTAACAGAAAGGCAATTTTATGGTAACCAGTATCTTTTTCACTTAGAATATCCACGTGCCTTCTTAATGGATCAATGCCTTTTCAAATCAACGAGAGTTTTCTCATCAAATGTAATCTCATGCTTTATTTGAGAAATGCTAAGCATTTCCCTTAGAATACCTTTGATAAATTAGTAGACTGAAGAGGAGATCATGATTGATACTGTCCTGTATCCCAAGGAAATTTTCCTCATACGTTTTGTTATATTTTAAATTTTATTTTAACTACTGAAAAATAGGTTTTTCATTGTGACTATGGCCCAAAATGTATTAGGGCTGAAATCTGGCAAGTGTGGGACATTCAACTTTTTAGGTAAAATATTATTCTATTAATCTGACATGCAAAGCTGGTTTGCATTATAGTTTTTCAGAAATACTTTCCTTATTATCTATTTCTGTATTTACTGTTTTATTAACAGTATTCTCATCAAGATGAAAATCACAGGATTTTGTATTCTTTTTTCCATCTATATGTCTTACATGATATGAAGCATGTTTTAATAGTAATGTTATATAACACATACAATACAAACATGAATAAATGTTGAAAAAAGGCAGCTGCACACATAAGCTATAAGCATAAACTGTGTATTGTTTGATAACTACAGTGCTCCAATAGACACGAGACAAAAAATATATTTAATTCCAAAATAAAATCTTCATAAAATCTTCATTCAGAACAAAAGAGTTCTTCGCTGGTCTCCCTTAGCATATATTTAAATTCTAGGACTAAACCCAAACCAGGGTCATTGCAAATCTTCACCTTAAATAATGTGTAGACACTTACTGATAACAAAAGTTAAGGGAAATTTGGAGAAATCCTATCAAGCTCAGCTTCCAACATTCACAGACAAGATCAATTATTCTCCAGGATGGAAAGGCCAGTGAGACTGAAGTGCAATTAAAATTATAAACAGGAATATTAAGAAAGTATGGATTGCTCTATGCAAGACTATTTCAGGCATGTGGAACCCGCTACAGAAACATCCTCATTGCCTCAGACAAAAACACTAATGAGGACTGATATGAATATATGTGTGGTTTTGGATGAGTGGGAGGCTTGTATAGAGGTGGGAACATTTGTGGTAGGTCATGGGTAGGAGGAAATAAAACCATGATATAGGGAGTCAAAAGGAGCCCAGGAATTCCCAGATAATGCAGTGTTCTGAAGGAAACCAGGCTTCAGCCCGAGAAGCTGTTCTTGCAGCGGTCTCAGTCAACAAACATGTTGCGCTATTGTTGTGGTTTAAGCCAGTCGTCAAGTCAGCCACGCAGTTTCTACTCCCCTCCCCCCCCACACCCCAGAGGGATGGGGAGGAGAATCGAAAGAATGCAACTCCCACGGGTTGAGACAAAAACAGTCCAGTAACTAGAGGTATAACACAAATCACTGCTGCTAACACCAATAATAATAGTGATAAGAGAAATAACAAGTGAAGAGAATACGGTACCACCCGCTGGAAATGAGCCCGACAGAGAAGACGACGTGCCCTTCCAGGCCACTCCCAGTTACATCCCTGGGCATGATGTGCTGTGGTATGGAATACCCCTTTGGCTAGTTTGGGTCAGGTGTCCTGCCCCTGCTTCCTCCCTGCTTCTCCTCCTCCCTGGCAGAGCATGAGACTCACACAGTCCTTGGTCAGGGTAAACATTCTGACCAGCAACTGAAAACATCGGCTTTATCAGTATTATTCCCAGGCCGAAAGTCAAAACCACAGCACTGCACCAGCTACTAAGAAGGAGAAAAACTGACTGCTGCTGCTGAACCCAGGACAGCTATGAATCGGTGAAAATGTTAATCTTTTCTTTTAGGGCTATATCAAGTAATGCTTCATGAGGAAGTTTGGCATAGGGAAAGAAAAAAATACTTGGTAGCAGGAAGGCTGAGCAATAAGGCTTATCCTGCTTAAATTTTTATGTTTAAAGATTTTTAGTACTGGAGGAAAATAAGACCATTTGAAAAACAGTGCTTAAAAATGCATAGTTTTTCATCTTCTGTGAGGTGAGAGTTTTATGTACATAACTATAAAATCTAGAAAGAAGATCACATCTGATATAAATTACCAGAGGTGCTCAGGTGCTACCTTGTGTTCAATGTGCAACTACATATTTCTGTAGATACGGACCCTCCAATGTTTGAGCAAAGCAAACACCAGCCCATCTCATCTTGAAAACAAAGAATTTTCCTGCATTGCCTTCCTATCACTTGGGACCAACATGATTATCTATTGAAGAGGAAAATCGAATGTAAATATTGTTTTTAAATAGTCACTAATCCTATGACATCATATTTTATGAATCCAGACTTTAAAACAATAATATAAACCCCTTTATATTCCTCATTTCAGTTTGGAAAAACATCCATTAAATTCTCCATAAAATAATAATCAGAAGACTTGAGTGCCAAAATACCTTTCTTGCTCAAGAGAGAAACTAGTTAAAGATAAATGGGATTAGAAAAATCTAAAATTATGTGCACTAGTTGAGTGATCTTGGGTCTTTATTACATATCCTCCACTGAAACATGGAAACGTTTGTTATAAGTTGGTAGGTATAAAACACACAGACAGTCCTGATCAGCAAAATTCTTTATAGCTGACAAAGAAAATTAATTCTGCAAACTATGTGGAAAACTGGGCTGTCTGCTACAGTAAATCTAGACTAACACCTACATGAAAACTCTTGAGTCTAAGTTACATTTCTAGTATTGTTCCATAATTGTACAGTTTCTGTACTGAGCTTCCATTGTGAATACAAAGAAAACTCTAACCTAAAAATAATAATAAATTATGAAGTTATTAATTCAATTTTCAAAGTGATATTCATATAAACAAACAAAAAATATGTTCAAGAATTCTTGTTAAAGAGGAGAGCATACAATTCATAGTGTTGTAGGGGGGTTTATTGTATTAGTAGGAAATTCCTTATGATATTAAATTTCATACTTTTCTATTCTAAAGAACTAAGCAAATTTTGCCTTGCACTGATAGTAAGAAAATCTTAAAAAAACCCCCTTGCATATCTTTAGGCAGAAAGCAAATGCCATGTCTTTGCTCACTTTTTACCCCTTTGACTGTGCAGTTCTTCCAGAAATTAAGGCTACACCTTCATGACAAAACCAACAAACAAAATATCTGACAGTGTTGTTTGGCTGGTTGTAAACAGAAAAAAATATCAGATTTGCAACTTTTCTGGGACTTATCTAAACAGGTCTAGGAACCATTTCACAAAGACAAAAGAATGCTGTCTTTTAGATTGATGCAATAGTTTTACAGTTATTATTTATTAAAATTCTGAGGGGTTTTTTTTCTTTATTCTGACAGTAACATTACTTTTTTTTTTTTTTTCCTTGAATATCAACAACCTTAGATTTGTGCCAAAGAGTTTTTTTAAGAGATGGTATTTTATCTTTGTACTGAATTCTATCATTTTTCACGTCACTGCAATTATATTTAAATGGCATAATGCACACTTGTTAGCAAACAAACAAACAAAAAAAAAAAAAAAAGAAAAAAAAAAGCCCTGGAAAAACATGTTTTTTGATAACTCACAAATCTTAGATGTTGTGATTTATTTTACTGTCTCTTTATTTTCCATGGATATTTTTTTGCCTACAGATCTCACAATTTATGTCTCAATATTAAATGAAACACAGGGGAGGGAAGAAGAACAGAAAGGCTATATTTCTGGTTTAGAAATATAACTCACCAGCTCAGTATTAGAAATCACACATTACTAGTACTTTATTTTACATTTTTATAGCTCATTGCACACCTGTATCTCCTTATGGGTTCTTATCACAATAAAAACATGGGTTCCACACCTAATATTTTGCATACTAATAATTTTTGCATATATAATTAATGCTATACAGATAAGGACTGCTATACAAATAATATTACACATCCCTAAATGCTTGTCAAAAGAATGCAAATCTGCTTTTCATAAGAAATACAATTGGTCTCTTATTTTTATTTTTCCTCAAAAATATCAGTGCAAATCTATGCTATTTTGCCATTGAATGCATTTCGCAGAAGAACAACAAAGGACACATGGTATTCAAATGTATAATTGCTGTATGTGTTATTTTACATTAGTAAGTTACTTCAATGGCTAGTCTGCCTAATTCTCCCATCTCTGTTTCTCTTTTTGAGACCTTAACTCAGTTCCTGCCACTAAATCTTTTGTTATTGAAGTGAGCAGTCCACTGAGGACAGATTCAGGTAACAGCAATAATCCTGAGGAAGGATCCCTATGAAGCAAGGAAGAGAGCAGACAACTTCTGTCAAACTCATCCTCAGAAATGATGAGACCTCACCAAAGGTGTATTTTCAAAGAAGGAACATATTCACACATTTTGCAAACCTCTGGGAATTAACTCCAGTTAATGCCACCCTAACTAATGTTGGAGAGCAATCGCAGAGGAGACCAGTTCCAGTCCCATTGGAAATGACCCTTCTACCTCCTGAAAGCCCCCCATGATGCTACCCAGAGCAACCTATCTAATAGCCTGGGGTAGGGGCTGCTCTACAGAAAACAGCATAGGTGTTTCTCACTGAGCAAAGCCTGCTATAGATCACAAAACAATAAAGTCTTGTCAGACCCCTCCACTACCACAAATCTAAGGTTACTGCATGTTGGAGATAGGTGAAGGCAGACCACATTAAGGTAGATCAGAGAAAAGAGGAATCATCTTTATTCACAACAGATATATAGTTTTGAAACTCCATATCATCACAGTACAATCTGTGCTCCTCCAAGATGAGCATAACTTGTATGACTATGAGGTCATAATCTGCAACTGAAGCTCCAAGAAAATAGTGCCACGAATGTATATAAACTAATTCAAATAAAAGACAAGGAAAAATGAAATTGTAGTTTAAAAGATGCTTCATTAAAAAATGAATCAGCTTTTTAGTTAACCAAGGCACTGACTCAGACTTCAGTGAAAGTAATGGGCTGCCTTACTCCCCTTCCCTCACTCCAGAAGCAGTTGTCTAAACACATAGACTTTAATTGATATTTCAGATCAGAGTGTCAGGCATTCACGTAGAACAGATGTGATAGGACTAGGAGCTCCCTTATTCTTCTGCAGGTGGGGGCCAGGTAAGACACCTGCAGTATCTAATGTGGCTTAGATATGTATGTTAACATTATCAAATTCCCACCACCTTGAGGAGAAGCCTGTGGGATACAATTTGCTGTGTTGTCACTGTCATCTCAGATTGGATGAAGAAGCCAAGTGTCTCTGATATTTCCTGGGGAATAAAAAAATAAACAAAGAAAAAACCAAAAAATGAACAAACCCCAAACAGCTTCGAACAAATTGTGTAACTGACTTTAATAGTTTTCCTATTAAATTCCTTCTTACATGCATTTTCAAAGCCATTTTGTACAGTACTTTGTAAGAACAGTGCACACAGTGTTTGGTAGATTAAATTATTTATTGTATACAGACTGTACAAACTATATAATCCCATAGCATGGAAGTACAGAATTTTGTTTTATGGATAAATTAGTGTAAAAATAATCAATTTTATAAAGGTTTTAAAGGCTAAAATTTCTGAAGATGTTTAGAAGAAAGTTGTTCAGGAAATTTAGTGATTTCAAATTACATTTGAACAAAAAAAGCAGCATTCTAAATCAGATTTAACTAATCCTTAAGTGAGGGGTTTTCAATGTTTAGAGTGGAAAGGAATCAGAGCTGCAATTAGACGAAGGGGTCAAAATGAATTCTTCTCATAGCAAGAACTTATGTTTGGATTTCTGCCATCTCCCTCTCTGACTGATGTTTTTATGTGATATCAGCCTTGGTAAAAAAAGCAAAATAAAAAATAAATTTAAAAAATCCATACAAAACCCCACAGTAGGGGACCTCTAGGAGTAGGCTAAAGTTAGGACTTTTGTTTGATGGAAACTAAAATTAAAGACTATTAACAATGGAATCTGCAGATTAGTTAGGAATACCCAAGTCCCCTTTGTACATGAAAGAACCATTTTCCTGACTATCGGACTCTTGAGAATACTGCCTTCTTATGTTCTGCTCCTGGACTGGGGATCCAAATATATAGCTCAATACCATGAGTGATGCCTCGTGTCTGAAAAAAAAAGCTTCTTTGGTTTTAAATGATTGAGTATGGATGGTTGTTTTCCATTCATTTCTTCTATACACAATTAAATGATATTATTTGAAATTATGTTTTTATATAAGTCAAAAGGAAGATGCAGATAAAATCTACAACAACCTTGTTCCTATACAGGTTCTTCTTAAAAGACTGCATGAAATAATAAACATATAGCTGAAATCTAATATATTTTTGTAATCTTTGTATGGAAAGCCAAGGTCACATTAAGGTGGAAAGCAACATAGAAATTGAGATGGAAACAGTTTAAGAGTTTAAATTAACATTATAGACAAAACAAAAAATAAATTGATCTCATCTATAGTACCTATATTCCAATCTTATGTTGCATTTTTTATTCAGATGTCTCCTGGAGAAATTCTGTGGAAACAACAAATAGGTAAAATTTCCATGGCACTTCAGTAATGAAGGAAAACCTTTGTCTCTCTGGTCTTTCTCTAGGTGATCATCTCTCAGCTGGTTAGGTTGTCCTACTTCCCTTGAAGTCCATGGTTCTAATGAATTTTAATGAATCCTTAAGAATATTTAATATTATTCAGTAGCTATTAGTGGTAGCACATATTGTGCATTAATAATAGACATCTATCCATTTCCAAGACAGCAATTAAACAGCAAATTCTCTTCTTAAAAGACAGATTAGGAAAAATGTCATAGTAATTGCTTTGAAAATAATAATAAAAAAGGTACGTATCAATGGTAATGAAGTTGAGTAAAAGGCAATTATTTACTGAAGCAGGCCCTTAATTCAGTAGTCCATTGGTAGAGAATTTCTAAGTCATTTGTACCTGAATGAGCATATGGTGGGTCAGACTTTAGTTAGGTTAATCTGAACAGAAAGCATAAGAAAAAGAGACCTGTAGCTACAGAAGAAACAAGACTTGTTCATTAGAGCATCAGTCTTCCTCAGTTTAAAAGCAGACACAAGCTACTGAAGTTTTAGTGAAAGCATCTGATCATGATCACTCTGACGTTTAGCACTAAGTGAAGCAATCTGAAGTCACCTAGAGGAAGTAAGACCCCTTAACCCTTCACAGACAGTGTTAGATGGTGAGCTGACTATGGGAAGTTGAATATCCTTCAAGACATGACATTCTCTCTCCTTTGGTCACAGAGGACAATTTTAATTAGGAAAGTTGCAACTGGATTAGCCAGTCTCCCATTCCACACAGGTGCTTCTTGTGAGAGAGAATGGTACCAGTTTCTCTTTAGACCCACCCAGGTGGGTGGCCCATGTGTTTCTCCAACCAGATCCAGCTCTATTAATCTGACATTAATTAGGGAAGACCCCTTTCTACCTCTGTTTTATAGAAAAGTTTAGAGTTTTAGGGACTTTGTTCTTCTACCATGGATGAGCTAAAAATAATTTGATGTGGTGTTTCACAGCTAGCTACACCACTATTATTGTCATCATCCATTTTTTCTGCTTTCAGTAGGCTGGTATGCAAAAGGAACCTTTGCTAATGATATACTGGATCACCAATGAGAGCCCTGTCAGCAGTGGGGAAGCCACATTTCATGTGTTCTGGGGCCCTGAGAGTCTCCAGGACTGCGGCTGCTGTCTGAGGCAGATGAACCAGAAGTCACAGCAACCCCACCAGCAGTAGGGCAAAGCCCTCACCATGAAAGTTCAGCCCCATGGCACCTGAGTGCAGTAAGCTGGGCAGGGCTGCTGACAATAACAGGTTGTGTCAACAGTCCAGTGACTTTCAGACAAATTCAGAATGGCAAGTCAAGTCCAATGTCCATCCAAAAAGTCATCCAACAAGTCAAGAACAGCAGAAGGCAGACACTGGTCTGGAGGCAGCAGCAGCACAGCCCAAGTAGGGAATAGGGTGTCAGCCCAGGAGGAAATAGGGTTCCTATGCCATAGGCAAGGGAGTGAGGTAGGTCCTTGGTGAAGCCAGTCAGGGCCATATAGAATCTTCTTACTGCAGTGTGTAGTGAGAAGCAGTACATCATTACTGTCTCCAAGCCCTGAACCTCATGCCTTTTAATTCAGGCACTGCTTATAGAGAAAACAAGAAATGTAACAGATATAAATCATTTGGTCTTCAGTGTAGAGAGCCAAGGGCCATTATCATGATCTATTATTTAGATATTATTTAGCAGTTAAGAACCAAGGCTACACTGTTCTTGGCACTGCAGAATAGAGCTTTTCCACCCACGGTTCATGGCTGTGCTTCATAAAGAATGTAAGGAAGCAAGGGCATAAAGGGGAAAATTGATGGGTAAAACACAGAGTTCTGTGCAGTGAACAGCACTCTCACACCAGCTCCTGTTTAAACAGTTAATTAAAATTGCTCAGCATTTCTTTGCTGCCTCCCCTGCCTGAAGTTCATAAAGCCAACTGTGGGAGCTCTGAACTGTTGAAAAGAATCCAATTAACTCTCATTTTCCTCATTGAACTAGGCAATTTAAGTGGTTTCACTGTTTATAATATGTATGTTTATATATGTGTGTTCATCCCTATGTACTGGTGATGTCTTTAAATGACTGTACTGGGTTGTTTCTTTTAGGGTTTGGTTGGGGATATTTTGTTGTTTTGATTGGTTTTCCCCCAGTCGATTGTCTTTCTGGCTTCTGGTACGAGAAATTTTTGGATCATACAGTGTAATAGCTCTTCCAGAGTAGTCTTTCTGTCCTTAGAGTGCTAAGATCTAGCAAGATTCTCATTCCAAGTTAGCCAGGAAGTGGAGGAGAGCAGTGATAATCAATTACCAGGACAAAGTAAATGTTGCCTTCTGACCTCTTATTATAAGAATATAACTCACATCACCTACCTAATTTTTATGTCTGACCCTTTCATGTCCCTACAGAATTCAATTAATTGGATATGACTATTTCAGAAGGCTCCTGTATGTCTTACTGTTTTCTTATGACAACCTCTGTACTCAATTAAATTTAAATGACTGTGTTTGTCTTGTTTTATCTACTTTGTAATGTTTAATTAGGTTGACAGAGAGGTAATGTCAGTCTGCATGAAAGGTATCTGTGTGAAAGATATTGGTACTTAAATATATTCTGTCCCTGATTTTCGAGTTGAAGCCTGCTATTAATTCTCAACTTTCAATATGGGACAGATTGAAATGCATTTACTCTCAAAAAATTTTAGCCTGTTCAAGCATTGGCAGCCAGAGCCATTCTGAGATGAATTAATGGTGACACAATATTACCTTTTAGAACACACAGAACTGGTTCTGAAATGGGCAGGGAACAATGAAACCATTACATTGCTAAGCTTTGTGTATTATTAGACATGTTATAGGCCACATGCTGAGGAAATAACCAAAAATAACTTTTTTTTTTTTTTTTTCACCAAAGAAATGCCAGTATCATTTATCTGTATGCAAAAGGAGACAAATAAGAGGTGCAGCCTCACATACACACACGGCTGTAAATCTTTTTGGTGGCTTCATATGTAGATATGAGATTTGAGTGTAAAAAGGCATCATAGTGATCGTTCTCTGGCCTTAATCTGGAGACTTCCACAGCTAGCAGAGTAAGCCAGTATAATTCTAGCTAAGGAAAAATTCATCTCAGTGGAAGTTATATCAGTAATATGTATAATAGAAAAACATGAGAACATATGAGATGTATGCTAAAATGAACTTATATGTGACTTTTACGGTTTTCAAGTACTGTTGAATGAAAAAATAGTGTTCATATCAATGTTCATGGATAATAGCAAAGATTGGAGGCATCATGTAGTGAACTGAAAGTTACTACACAAAGTCGGCAGATACATTTTTTTTACTAGAGGTTAAAGTAGCTATTGATAGCTAATAAGATTAGTTAAAGTACTGCTAGTAAAATACATTGCTAATTAATAGCACAGAGTGAAACTTCAGACCTTTAAAATGATGGCATAACTCATTTTGATTCCATTATGGTCAAGATAAGTTAATACCTCTTCATGTAAGTATCAAAGAAATAAATACATAAGTAAATAAACTCCCTATTATGTTGCCAAATATTTGTTAAAATTCAGCTGCATTAAACAATAATTTATTATCAACTATTCTCTGTTTTGAAGGAAGCTTCTTTGTTCAAAAAAAGGCCAATTACTGAAGTCACTGACAGCAACCACTCGTATTTCTTCATGTTTTTTCATCAGTGAGTATGGAAACAGTGGTTTGGCATTTAAACAAAAGTTTAAGCTGTAACCTTTCTACAGTCCTTTAAATGCATTTTTTTCACCAAACAGAAGGTTCTGCTACATGGCTCACAAAAAAAAAAAAAAAAAAAGGAGAAAAAAAATCATCTTTTCCTACCTCCATTTTTTTTTCTGCTAACACATATGTAGTTGTATGTTGAGGCCAACATATTTTGTAACTGATATTTGTATAGATTTAAAAGGCAAGAGGGACTAGCTCATTGGCAAACCCTGTCTCATTTATACAGAAGTTTATTGGTCTGAGAGGTCACTTGGCATATAAATTTAAAAGTGCTGCAGCATTAATTTCTCTAAAATGCACAGAAACCTCCTCCTTTGCATTTATGTAGCCAACTGAGGCCACACAGATGGTGTCATGTTGTGGTTATGTCTCCCATTATTCCAGCCTTGCAGAGGCCGTCTTGTACTAAATGGCTAATGCATTTGTCTAACCGTGAAGGATTAAACAGATGACATGGAGCTGGGAGCTTACAGAAGGTGCTTCATTAGGCTAAACTCATATTCTCACCCATGGCATAGTAGCTCTGCCAAAAGGTTAGAAGCACAAAGATTTAGGTGCTCCTTCAGGATGTGAACTTATTACCTGTCTCAGGAGAGAAATGCAGTAAGAATATAATACTTCCTAGAACAGCACTAGGTCAGCCAGCATGGCCTTGAGCGTTATGGTGAAATCTTAACCTCAATGAGTGCAGAAGGAATGCTTTCAATAATAAACTCAGATAGTAGGTTCAGTAAAGGAGATGATTCTGATTTCCTCATTTCCAAGATCTTTTCCACTTGTATGTAACTGCATACAGCAGATTGTACTGTCAATTTGCAGCTCCCTTCCTTCCTCTGATACTGATCTCTGGTACTTGGAAAGAAGAAAGATAAATACTAGTTCTCAGGGGGGTGGCTTGCCTCTTTCATAAAGCCCATCACTCTCTTCTCCAGCATCTTTTGTCATATGATCTGACACCTGCCTGTAAACAGACCTGGATACTCCCATGTGTCAGACAGAGCATCAAGACAGAGACTTAAGAGAAGAAAATAAAAAAACACTGAGGAAAAGGAAGGATGAATACTACAGACATAAAAGAATCCATTCAGTTTGTCCATTAATTTCTTGTCAAATCTCATCAAGGAAGACATTAACTACTTCAGAAATCACAGCTGAAATATCTGAATTACTATTGCTTCTTTAGAGAATCAAGGCATGATGCCAGCCTTTGTACGTAGGAGAGGACCACATGTATTGCCCTCCCAGATCTAACTAATAGATCCCACCTAGTCCGGTATTGTTTCTCTCATAGATCCTAGATATTCAGAGGCAAAACTCCTCTAATGCTGGAAAATTTTAAATAACATTCATAAGATCTTCTTTTCCTTAAAAGACTAATTTATTTACACTAACTGAATTGTCCAAAACAGGTGCACAGGAGCAGCATTACCATCACTGCTTTTCAGCTCTGCACAAACTTAGTACAGAAATAATAAGGTATATAGATGGTAAAAAAATTACTTGTTCATGACGAGTGAAGGTTTGGACTTCTAAAGTTCCTGAATAACAGTTTGGGCATAGCCAGCTGTTACTGTATACTTTATTATGCCTTGCTTTCAGTTTGCCCGAGTTTAAGAATTATTGTAGCCAGACCACCACAAATCATTCTGTTTCATCCAGAAAACCTTTATTATGCACAAGTAAGTTCACAAAGTCATTTTATTACTCAATAGACTCAGCTTCACATCAATACACAAATAAGACCAGTGTTCGCCTGAAGTCTGAAGAGGCTGGCAAGCAACAGACATATGAGATACAGGTGAAGTGTAACCAGACAACCTCACCAAGACCTATGATATAAACAAAGCCAAACAACATGCTTCTTAGCCTTCACAACCCTAAATCAGGTGATCAGTAATCAGTTAACACCAGTCAGCCATCTGAAAATTAAAATTCTCTGCAATCCCTCAACACATAGGGCTATGCTCTTAATTGTCTCTCTTTGACAATAGCTAATATTTCATTCTCCAGAGGAAAAAAAAGAAACACAACTTTTCAACACATTTATGTAGGCTTCTTTGCATCTAAAGATGGAGAAATAAATCATTACTAAGCTTTAGAGAGTGATGTTTAATTGTAATTTCTAACTTTAAGCAAAGTGTTATTTAGTATGTTGAGTGCTATACAACTGCCACAATATTGCTTAATGCCCTTGAAGGTATGGGATGAAACAGATTTTTAAAAGCAAAGAGACTATCTCAACAACCATTCCTTTCTTCCCTCACCTTTCTGCCCCAGGTATACTCATTCAAACACAGACCATAAACATTTGTTTTAAATAAATATTCTTTTAGTTATATCAAATCAGATTGTGAAGTCCCTAATGGTAAAGAGCGCCTTCTCCCTCAATGTTCAGTTTTTAGTTGGAATTCTACTCCTATGTTAATAGGAGATGTAATTTTAAGCTTATTTTTTTGTAACTTTGACTTCCAGCAACTGTATATTGTCATGTCTTTGTCATCAGACTTGAAAATTCTCCACCAGCATATATGTCACCTTTCTACCTTCTTTTCTATGAATGGAAAAATTAAGCTAATCTGAATGCAAATAGTGTTGTGAGCATCCTTTGAATTCTTACTGGATTTTAATGTTTCTCAAGATTGAACATTAGACCTGGACATAATGTTGCATAGAGAGGCAAGGTCATTTCCCTTCTTACACACAAAACTATACTTTTTTTTTAATCCCAAACTCGAACAAAACTTTATGTTGCAATAGTACAAAAAAATTTCCCCAAATCCTTTATTTTATTTTTTTATTTATTTTATTTTATTTTATTTTATTTTATTTTATTTAATTTAAAATACAGATGAATTACATCTTTGTTTCATAAGTATCTTTGAAAAACCAAAAATGATTACAAAATCGCTTACTGACTAGCATCTTACTTTTGTTTTTATTTCCCTACTAGGAACAACAGTGAATGTGTAACAATTAATATTCTTTTTATAATACTCTACATTTCAAATTTTGTGTTATTTTATTCTAAAGATTACAATATATGATCCACCACAGGTAATATATGTACACACATTGAAATATAGACATTAATATAGGAATTACATACTGTACAATTCTTCATTTTTATTTTAAAATGTCATTGCAGAATTTGGAGATTTTTTAAAAAATAAAACCCCATAAAATCATTTAAATCATTTTAAAGACTACCTCTGGAAGAGAATTCAGGAAATTTTGAGTCCATTATCTGTCCAGGTCAGAGAATAGCAAGTGGTTATCTTTAACTCCAATACCTCCTTAATTCTTGCTAGATTGTCTGAGAAATTATATAAACACAGATTTTCTTTCTGATATCTTTTGGGCTTTTTCAAAGTCAAAGTTCTTCAGAGAAAACATATTCCATAGCTATATATCTATGGGTATTTTCAAATTTTTTCACATATTTTACAGATACAAATAATAGAATTAATTTATCTGAAGAGAGAGAATTATTCTCCCTAATTTAGTATTCTGAACATTAGCTAGCTCATGTAAATTGACTGGTAAGTGCATAGCATCCAAAAGACAGGCATACACATAGTTTATTCATTCACACCCCAATTAGTTAATTAATTCACACCATCTGTTTCTATTACCTTTACCTCCTAGATGTTTCATCTCTCAAGATGCCCAAAGAAGATGACTTTTTTCCTAGTTCTGAGGTAGCTAACATTTCAGTGTACACATTCCCATGACACTTTCCTAGGATATAAGAGTGAGTGAAACAGGGGCATCAACAGGTGTGTTCTGTGAACAGCTGTTTCTGCTGAGAGGGTCACCACTTGCCAGCTGTTCCCCAGCTGTTGGACACATTCTCTTGCCATTTTGCTGATAATGCTCCTTTTGCACAGTTCAGGTGAAACAAGTTGGATTGCTCAGATTAACTATTAAAAATGTCTAAACTTATTATGAGTGAAATGTGTTAGGGATCCCCAGGGTTGAGATAAATGAGCTAGTTTAATTTAGGCATTTTAAAAAGATTCTGACTAACTCGGCACATTTATAATTAATACTTGGAGTATTGTGTGCAGTTCTGGTGTCCTCGACATCAAAAGGACATGGAACTGTTGGAAGAAGTCCAGAGGAGGGCAAAGAGGATGATCAGGGGACTGGAGCACCTCCCGTATGAAGATAGGCTGAGAAAGTTGGGGCTGTTGAGCCTGGAGAAGAGAAGGCTGTGTGGAGACCTCATAGCAGCCTTCCTGTATCTGAAGGGGGCCTACAAGGATGCTGGGGATGGACTCTTCATCAGGGACTGTAGTGACAGGACAAGGGGTAACGGGTTCAAACTTAAACAGGGGAAGTTTAGATTGGATCTAAGGAAGAAATTCTTTACTGAGAGGGTGGTGAGGCATTGGAATGGGTTGCCCAGGGAGGTTGTGAGTGCTCCATCCTTGGCGGTGTTCAAGGCCAGGTTGGATGAGGCCTTGGGTGGCATGATTTAGTGTGGGGTGTCCCTGCCCATGGCAGGGGGTTTGGAACTAGATGATCTTAAGGTCCTTTCCAACCCTAACTATTCTATGATTCTATGATTTTGACTGGGAAGAGGTGCATAAGCAGCACAGCTAGGTGATCACTCACAGTTGTATTCCCATTTGGTCGCCAATGAGACAGAATAAAGACTGAGGTAACATCATTGGTACTAAAGAAACATTGGTAAAAGCACCTCACACCTATGAACTCCTCATCTCCCTAGTCTTACAGAAGTCAAAGATTTATTGGAGCTCTCAGGCACAGAGCTGACATGCACAGCAGTTCAGTGTTTATTTACTATTAACCAGGCCAAGAATTTATTCCTTCCTTTATTACCTCCTTGCTATAAATCCCTGGCCTTTATAAACCTCATCAGAATTAAGGAAGTCTGGTATGTGGTTTGTATCTCTTACCTGGATTCTCTGGTGTCTCGTATCTTTCAAGTGACAGTCAAGGTATTGCCAATCCCTCTCTTGCACATGGACCCTCAGGTGTCAGTTTGACACTGCCCTCCAGAGGTACACCAGAGGAATGCCAGAGGAAGACTGACATCAATGAGGTCTTCCTTTCCTCTTCCAATGACATCTTCTATGATGTGTATCTCTGAGACATTTGAGGCTGTCATATCTTGTTGCTGATTTGATCAAAAAAGCTTTGGGGTGTGATAATCTTTAAGGTTCAAAAACCAACCAACCAACCTAACAAACAAAAAACCAACCAAACAACAACAAAAAACCCCAAACAAACAAACAAACAAACAAAGAAAAACCCACAAAAAAACTTCCAAACACACACTCAAAAACCCAAAGCCCATAGTCTGACCAGAGAGAAATCCCAGAAGGAAAATCAGAATTATCTGCAAGGCAATTTCGCTCAGAAGAAGCTAGCTGTCAGCAAAGTGCACACAAGGTTGTCTGTACCTTTCGGCTTTCAAGCTAGGGATCTATTCCTGGTGCTGATCTGATTCTCAGCATAGACACAGCCCTTGGAAATGTGCCTGATAACACTGGTAAGAATGAAGGTCTCTATAAACACCACCACAGTGCACAGGTCTGTTGTGTGAAGGAGCTGTGCCTGGATGTCTTTCCTGTCTCCTTCATCTTCAGTGGCCACCAGAGTCTCCCCTAGCAACACCTGCTCCAGGTTTACTTCCAAGGGGCAGAACATGAGTTATTTAATCTAAACTGTAACACGGGCACAAGAAACTGTGAGGCAATAGATAAAGAGCTTTTGCATAAAAATGATATAGAAAAAATGTATGTCAACTTTCATATGATGACGATGAACTGACGAAAGGGACTGTTGGACCCAGGGACCTCTGATGAATCAGGCTCCCAGTCACATTTCCACGTAAATTCAAGGGGACTTGAATTGTTATGTTTCTGCATAGCTAACTGCACTTTTGACTCCTTTGAAGAAAGAAAGCAGAGTAATATACTGATAATGTTGGGGTTTCTTTTCTGGGGGCTTACAGACTAATCACTTCACTAGTAACAGTTTCTTCTCTCTGGTATAGCACACATCCCTCCCATTGCCTGGAACAATAAGTTAGATGGGAAAGATGTAACTGATTTCCTTATCTGAAACAAGCTATTCCTTTTTACATTTGGAATATTTGAAAACATTCAGTTGCTCTTTAAAGTGGCTGGAAAGTATGGCAAAATCCATGAACATTTTCTTTTTTCTCCTCTTCTACCCCCAGAAAAAAAATCTGAAACGTGTTTTCACCAGGTCTGATCAACTCACTGGAGGCTCGAAAGAAAAGATTCTTGCGAATGTGCCTGGCACTGCTCTATTATGCACGGGCAGCAGCAAAGCGAGAGAGGTTACACTTTCACCCACCCATCCATGCAGCGCTTGGGTAAAAGTGTGCAGGATAAAGTATTTGTTGTGTATAGGTGCTACAGAAAGGAGGAGACCGTACAAGCATAGCTAAATAATGTGTCCGTGAAAAAAAAGCTCTTCAGTATGCAGCTTAGCAGAGCCTTCAAATACTCTGCATGGGAAACGTAGGTGTTGCAAAACTTTCTAACACATAAACTAGCAGAATCTTGCCTGCTGCAGGGAGCGTAAGTGTATTCAAATTATCCTATATAAAAAATACATTTCTGGGACAACTTTCATTCATATAATATTTATGAATTCTAATATAATTTTTCCTAATTTTATCACATTTTATCAGCAGAAAACTCTATAATATCTTTTCGGTCTTTAAATCCTCAAACTCCTGTATATCACCATATTTACAGAGCACAATACTCATTTCTAAGCAGTATTTGCTTATTTAAGACCAGCTGCTTCCTGACCCAAAATGCCATTTAAACAAGTAATCCTAGCTGCCTGATAGCCTTACTACTTGCCCTTTCAGTAAACTTTTTTTCTTCTTTCTGGTATGTGAGCACTTGCACTCTCACCTGCAGTTCAGATCAGCTCCTGGTACCTCCAAAGGCTACTGCTTTTCTGTGAGGGATGTGATTGTGAAAAATCCCTAGCTTTTATTAGCAGTAGTGGTCCTATTCACACCCCCAATCAACCCTGAAATTGATATTCTTCATCTGATCTGCATAGGTCATCTGGCAGGTCACTGCCTGTGTTACATTACACCAGTGTTTTTCCACTAACCCAGTTAACAAGGTTAACTAGAAACGTGACAGACAGAAGAGAAGCTGGACACATGGCATGTATTATTTGGTTTAGAAACTGATGAAGGTTCCTCTGTGGCAAGAACATATGAATAAATGATTTGTGACTCAGTCAAAAGAATTTTAGCTTCTTGTGGGTTTTTTCTGAATGTCAGAACTCTTGAGAAACCCAATCATACTGCTCTACCCTCTCACATACAGCAAACTCATCTTGAAATAAACTGTTTGCCTGAAAGCAAAACAAAAAAAAAAAAAAAAAAAAAAAGAAGAGCAGAAGAGCAGAAAGCTATTCTGCTTCCTGGCAAGACTTGAGAGAAGAGTTTTATAAATTTAACTGCCAATAAACCATCTGCCTCTGCTGCTCCTTTGAGCCTACTTCTTCTAATTGTGTCTTTAACAGATGACATAAAATCTACATTCCTCTTGGGCGCAGTAAAATAATAACAATTAAAACATGAAGAATAATAATTAATGAGGCACACATGGTGCAGTAAGTCTGCAGTCTGAATAGGCTGCTTATTCTGCAGGAAGTCTGTGCGTATTTAGTCTTGAGAGATAACTTTGACATGTGCTCCACTGGATGCCTAGAGCTGTGGCCACCAGTCTTGGGAGAGCAACTTTGCTCTTTAAGCAACACACTGCAGCAAACTCCACATTCTGCATCACTCCATTGCTGCTTAGTTTCTAGTGATAATAAGCAATTTTAGACAGTGGACCACCAACCAGTGGGCTGAGCCAGCTGTGTTTTAGATGTGAAAATTGTTTGAGGATAACTACCCCTTTTTACACCTGTTATAGCTGGCACCTCAAAAGCCAAAGTGAAAAATCAGTTTGTTGCAGTTCTGAGCTGTGTTCCGGCTAATTTTTTGCAGCTCTGCTAGTTTAAAGCAACATGTTACTTCACACACTTGGCAATGGAGGTACCAGCCTTATGTCACAGATGTAAGAAAAATCTGCTGGGAAAAAAACTGATGTCGCTTTTGCCGGCTGTAACATGTTCTGAGAGAACCTAGGTTATGAACCCAGATAATCTCCAGGTGATCTTTGAGTCTTTATGATAACTGGTATGCCATATAAATAAGAATAAGCCTTAAGCTTCTTTAACACATAGCAGCAGGCTGGTCCAACTCAGTTAGACTGTGGGCTCAGTTACAAACCTGCTCCTCCAGTTCATCCAGCACGCTCTCTTTGGGCTGTGAGTGCAGCCAAGGATTCAGCTATTCAGACCTGCAGTAGCTAAACATGAGGGTTAAGCTCCACCTTTGTCCTAATACTATGGCAGAAGACTCTCATGCAGAGTTTTTCTGAAGACTTTTCTGATACTTCAGAGGCTTTTGTTCCTTTATTCGTATTTTTAGTTTGACCCTTTCAAAGTGTCCAGGAATAACTTTTTTGGGGGGAAGGTTAAAATGTGCATGCAAACTGCTGGAATTGTAAGAATATTCATAATTTGTTATTAACTTCATGCAGTAGCCTATGTGCTCCGAAATTCAGTCCATTTTTACTGTTTTCTACTTTGGCCACAGCTGCTCAGTGAAGATGTTGGCTGTTTTTCTTCTCTCTGGTGGAATAATGCTTGTGCCACAAAAGGCATTTTGATATTTTAGCACTAAATACTGCTTTCAGCAAAATTACCCTCCCCCAGTACAGAATTTTCTTCTCTCTATTGTGTGAAATTTGAAGCTTGACTGAAATGCTTAGTTTTCTGCAAAACTGAAGATAACTAATTTTACAAACTTTCCTGAGCTCTGGTTCCTGATCAGTTCTGGAGAAAGGTTCACAGATGAAAAGAATTAAAAAGTATTTGTGTGTATAGCTGCATGTCTATGTAATTATCTCTTCTGACTAATTGAGATGCAAGCAGTCATGAGGTTAGAAATAACTATTAAAAAAATCTTATATTGATGGAGGAAATAAAATAAAACTCCAAAAGTGCCTCCAGACTACCTGCACCCAGAATTTCTTCAGCTGGCTTTAAAACAATGACTATTTCAGGTCTCATGGTCAAACACCTTTTTCTCATGTTTTTTATTTTTCATGTTGACTGTAATCTAATAGTAAAGTCCAGATAGATGATTATTATCTGCTTTCCAAGCCTACTCAGCAGATTTTGTCTGCTGCCTGATACTAATGATTTCTGAGTTCAAAACACTGAAAAAATACATTTTGTGTAAGAATACTTCGGTTTTGTATTTATTAGAACTTACTAAATACGTTGCAACAAAATGCAACTGATGTTCCTTTTACTTGTTATCTTAAGTTGTTTGACAATTTATAATCAGTGAAGTGGATTAATTAAGCCTCATAATTTTTATTGTAGATTCCTGATTAGATAATCAAGTGGAACTTGTCATATGAATAAAGGTAAGTGTAGGAACATATAATTTGCTTATAGATTTCTTCACAATGCAAATTTCTGTTGCCACTTTCATAAAGCACTGAGAGCCACATGCTAAAACATATTTCCTTTAGATCCAGGATTTGACACTGATTTCTGATCTTACATAGTTCTAATCTTAATTTCCTTTAGCTGCATAAAAATGAATCAGTTTGTATCTGCATTTCTCTTTATTATGCAAAGCAACTTTGCATTTAGCAGAAATATTAATGAACATTTTGTTAAATGATCATAATGTAATAACAACTTATTTAACTTTCTTTTTCTGAAGCCTTACTTATATGGATATCTTGCCATAAGCTGTAAGCAAGCTTCTGCTGAATGCAGTAATGGAACATTTGTCTTCAAGATAACTTTCAATTTGCAGTTTTCAATGTCTCTATTTTATTTAAGGAAGAAAGCATAGGCCTGCTTGCAGACAACTTAATAACTAAATTTCCCATAAAACCTATGTAGAAATAGCCTTAGAAAGGCTTTGGAGATCACGAAAACACTACTTGCATGGTACCTGTGTTAAAGTGTCTAAAAGCTCACCTGATAGAGTTACAATAAAATGCGGTACATCTGATACATCAACATTTATTTTGCTCTCTCAGATAAATGATTTAGTTGGTGATATTCCCCGTCTCATCCAAAGCATGACAGAAGTGGCTCCCATGTGGCAGCAGTAAAGCGTAACTCTCTTGTAAAAACTTTATTCTGAGAGCCTTTACCTGTGACTAGCCCAGGCAGGTGGTAAGAACTTATAACAGGCCAGGCATCCAATGGACTAGTCAGGGCAATCAGTTTTATCATGTGCTCCAAGCCTGTGTATTGATTGGAATAAGCAAGTCTTACTGAAGAGAATCAGCTTACAGAAACAAAAGGAAATATAGATCCCCAGTCATGTGCTGGGGGAAGTAAAGAAATCATGGTAAGAGCACAGGGCCTATCAATTTTAAGGCAAGTCAAGGAGTCACTGTAATGAGAAAAATAAGAGGCTCTCTCTGGTCTTGAGAATTAAAGATAGTCTGGAAGGAGGTGGTGAGAATATTAGATGAAAAACTGTGTCAGAAAACAGCTCTGGAACAGAACTGTAAAACCTTGGCCATACAGTTTATCTAAATAAGGGGACTATTGTGGCAGGATGTTCTCTCAGGGCTTGTAGGAATGGAGCCCTCACCAGCAGCTATTATGTGGGTCTTGCTGTAACCCAGGCAGTGCAAAGGTCAGAGAGAACCTTTGTAAAGCAAAATTAATCTTGACCAGTTAAAGACTATTTCAGCTAAAGTGATGCTGTTAAACAACAGATGCTATCAAAATAAAGAAATATTTAAGTTTTGTTCGTTTCTGGAGGGGTTTTTTCTGTTTTGTAGATTTTTTTTCCCTATGTGTACTACTTTGAATTTTTGTTTGTTTATGTTACAGCTACCAGATCTGTAACCTAACCAATGTGCTGTAATAATGAAAAGACCCTTGCAAATGGCTATGTAGTAGTATACCTGTCTTTGAGCCATTTACTGAAGATTATATTCTTCTTGAAGCTGATCTATGTCTCAGACTGGTAAGAAACTAGCTGAACCTTCTCTTTCATTCTTTTTCCAACTGTTTCATTAACCAACACAGAACAAATACATATATGGATTGCAGAAGTCCTTTAGGCTATTGGACCTATTATTTTCATAATCTTCTTTTTAAAGGTCAAAACATCCTGCAGTGAAACAGAGGTGAATGCATAGGGGAAATGAAAGATTCTTAATATTCCTCAAAGTGTTGTATTTTTTTCATCTGGGGAGAGGAAATTTTGGAAGCTAGTGTCATGAGCAGATGTTACACTGAACCTCTAATGCCAGCCAGACAAGGTGCTACGTATCTGCCTTGTTCACTAGTTCCTCCCTGGTAACAGCTGGCTGCAGAAGGACCCTTGTCCTCTCTAGTAACACTGAGGAAATCCCCCTCTGCCTAGAGCCTGCCATGCTGGCAGCATCCTCTGTCAGGATGTGACCTGTGGAGGGGCAGAGCTGCACAGAGCAACTTGGATAGCTGCCCATGACAGGCTTTCGCTCAATGCCTGATGTCTCCCCAGCTGACTTTTATGAGAAAAAGAAAAGACTCAGCAGGAGAAAACAGACAGATGAGAGAATGAGAGGTCAAATATTTACAGCAGAGCTGTAAGACAAGAGGTCTGAAATCCCAGGGCAAATGGTAACAGAGTGGCAGGGAAAACAAAGTAAGGGGTGAAGTATAAACACACAATAATTCACTGTAGATTGCCAGGCAACACAGTATCAAATAGCATAATTTACAATGCGAATAATTTATGGGCAGTACAAGTTACAGTTTCCTTCACTTTAGACTTTTGCATCCAGTTACAGAAATAGGCTTTAAAACTTTCAGGACTGTAGATTCCAGGTGACCATACAGGCTCTTGGAAGTATTTCGTACAGGAAAATTTGTAAAAGAAAATGGATCAGAGATTTATAAATGTTTTCTTCCAAAAGGAAAAAGCATTAATTAAGATTTGTAATATCTGTAAACATTTCTAGGCAAGAGGTGAAATTAATCTTCTTTTTTAGTTAACATAAATTAACAGGTAGATATACGATACATGAAAGCTGGATGTTTTCGTTGCCATAGAAAATTTCATTTTTTAAGGATCTAAAAAACAATAAAGCTGCAAATTATCTCTCCCAGAAAACAAAAACTCTTATAGCTTCATATTGGAAAGGAACAAGTCCTCTGTTACTTTTCAATCCAAAGAAACAAAAGCAACTTCATATCCCACAAACCGAAGACTGGACGCCAGGGAAGAGAAGTGGGGGGAAGAATCATATTTCTATGATTCTAAAAGAATTATAATTCTATGATTATATGATTATATGAAAATAAGGATTAGAATGTTTAGGTCCCTGAAGATGTAAAAGTATATCTATAAAAGAAAATTAATCTTTATGGTGATGATTTCATCTTGTGATATTTAGTAGAATAGAATCATAGAATAGTTAGGGTTAGAAAGACCCTTAAGATCATCTAGTTCTAACCCCTTTGCCATGGGCAGGGACACCTCCCACTAAACCATGCCACCCAAGGCTACATCCAACCTGGCCTTGAACACCACCAGGGATGGAGCATTCACAACTTCCCTGGGCAACCCATTCCAGTGCCTCACCACCCTAACAGTAAAGAACTGTAAGGGTGGTGAGGCAACCACCTCATCACTCATTGGTGGTGATGCAATCTAAACTTCCCCTCTTCAAGTTTTAACCCATTACCCCTTCTCCTATCACTACTTACACCTAGCAGTCAAGCTTCATGATCACCATTGTGCAAAAGAAGATGTAGGAAAAGGTACCTCCAGACTCAGAAAGCTTGTTACTAAGTAGGACTCAGCTGGATGAGGATCCCTCACAAATCCAGCTCCATGGGTACCAACTGATGAACAACTTTAGCTTGCCTGCAGAAATGACTGGAATTCAGGCCCATGGCTTTACTGAAGAAACTGTTCTACCTCAGACAGAAGTGGGAAAACAAAACTGAGCTATCACTGGAAAACAAAAAATATTTATTTAAAAGGAATTTGAGTCCTTTTTTAAAGCACTTGGATACTCCAGCAGGAATATGGAGAGTTTGAATGGAAGTGGCACTCAGGACTGGTGGGACCTTCTGTCAGGCTAAGTGTGAATCTTCCTTAGACAAATGCTACCCAGGAAATTCTCTCTTCTCCTTTTCACATCAGAAGTGTCAAGGTGATTTGTGTCACCCCTATGAAAGTGAAGATAAACTTTTGTTACTGCCACAGGCTGAATTGTGTCAAACACATTCTGATTCATCTGTATTCTGTCCTCATTCTTGAAGCTGAAAATAAAAACAAAGTGCAATCCTTAGCAATTTTGCTTCATTAGCAACACTTGGAGAAATTTAAACTGACCTCTTAGATAAACAATGCTTTTCATAAATGACAGCAAGATGCCTTCTTTTTAAAGCTTGTTCAGGACTTGAACAGTTTTTGGATGACTCTGATATTCTATGTATTTAAAAAAAAAAAAAAAGAAGTCTGATAGCTGATTTCTTTGAGGAGTGACATTTTCTCTGAAATTCATACTTTGGGAAAAACCCCATATTTTGCAAGCAACAATGCAGTTGATTTAATTAAACTAAAATCCACCCAGCTGTCTTCTGGGAAAAAAAAAAATATGTTATCTAGTGCTGTTTTTTCTAACATTTTTTAAATAGCTAGTTTCCTAAAATGGAAAGGAATATTATGAAAGAACCAAGACATGGCAAAATGGGCTCTGAATACAGATTATTTAAACATAATCATGTGTAGGATTTGCAAGTTTTCATAGTGCTTGGCTAAAAATACCAGCTATGTACGAACAGTCCATTGTTTCAGGTAAAACATTAGACACTCACAGAGGAAAAATTTTAAGTTTGTTATTTAAAGAGATAAGTGTGGAAACACATGCAACTTCCCCTGCCAAAACTAACTCAGCAGTTTGCCTCTTCCCAATTCCATCATCAGTCTCTGCTTTTTACTGACTGAAATTATTGTTTTGTAGAATTTATTATTTAGTAAGTTAGCTTTAAAGTCAGTATTATATCCGGCCTTTGCAGTACTGTTGGTATGTCTGTACTAGCAAATAAACTACAGAAAGAGCCAAGATTTGAGCCCTCTGACTTGATGATCTATTGACAGAAGAGTCTGGGTAGGTTCTCAGATGAAACAAATATTACTTTCTCAGATGACTTCTGCACAAGGTTCAGGAATGAACACATGCAAAGAGCTATTCCCCATAATTATTTTACCTGCCACTACTTTCTTTTGGAGGCTAGCAGAGTTTAATTGTATAGATACAGACCATTTCACACCAGCTGACCTTCCTGCCAGAGACTAGGTTTCAGTCTGTTTAGTTTATTGGTCAGACTAGCAAACTTGTTAGACTACATCAGTGAAAAGATTAATACTGCCATGTGAGTTAAAATGTTCCTGGCTGAAGATAAAAAAGGACACATAAGAAGGCCTTTTTTTCAAAACCTACTTTCTTTTCAGCATTTTGGTGATAGACTGAATCTTGTCAGAACTCTACAAAAAGTCTTGCTGAAATAAAGATGTCTGTTGTTCACCTTAAGAAGAAAAAACCTTTTTAAAAAGCAAGGTAATCTGAAAAGCCATTAAAAAAGATGTCTCTGGGTTCAAAGAATAAACATTTTAACAAGCTGGATTTTTAAATCCAGCGGGTGTATTAACTAAAGTCTTCCAAACGTAGAAGTGTTCCCTTGACATCTGTTGTTTACAGGGATAGATCCTAAACTACATCTGCAAGAAGCTCAAGAGAAAATCCACAGTACATGTGGGGCTGGATGCCTTGAAAGTATGTTAATCCTTATCCCTGTATCCCACCAGAAATGCCCCACAGTGTCACCAGGATCAGGGCAACCTGTGCAGGTCTCTGCAGAAACTCACAAGCCTTAGCTGTGCTCCATGCTGTGGTCCAGACAGATGTACAACTCTTAATCATAGAGTCATAGAATTGTTTGGCTTGGAATGGACCTTAAATGCTATCAACTCCCCCTGCAATGAGCAGGAACATTTTCAACTAGTCACATTGCTCAGAGCCCTATCCAACCTGACCCTGAATTTTTCCAGGGATGGAGCATCTTAATTCCCTGTTTTAAAAGATGGATTGAAGATAGCAGTACAGGGACACAAATTTTTTCCTCTTATGCATAGATAAGGACTTTCTATAACTGGATAAAGACCCAGTTTATGCTGTTCAGCACTTTCCCTTTCTTTAAATAGAAATAACGAGTAAGTAACAAAGCAGAAAAGTCCTGCCCAATTCTATAACCACTAAGTATCAACAATATTAGCTTCCATCTTCTCATTTGTGATTTCTGATACTTACTCTTGTATATCTGTACCAAGGAAGCAACTAATTTTCAGAAAGAATCATGCAAAGATTAACAACAACGGCTGGGTTTTGAGTGAGACTGCTTTTCATTGATAAAATTTTGCAGTCTAAAAGTCTCATACACTGTTTTCTGCAATTAATTGTAAGGGCAGTTAAGCACTCAGCACTCAGTATTTTTCTATGTTTATATATTTATTCATAAACACACACATCTAAATAGCTTCTTATGAACATACTTTCTATAAACCAAATATACACACATAAAGATACACATAGCATATACGTATACCATGGATATATATAAAATATATATATAATTCACAATTACTGCATACATATACATATATATATATAATGCACAATATTACATTATATCTGTGCACAATTATATATACATTAATTGTCATGCAATTAAATGTCTAAGTGATATTGGTACTCTCATGTTCAAGAATACATACATACTCAGGAAGTACTTCTAAAAGGATGTTTTCCACTGAAAAGATCAAAAATGCAGCTGCCATCATTTTAAAATTATAAGCCAATTAACTAAAAGTAGGAACTGTATATTACTTGTCCACAAAAATTATCAGCATCTTCATATCTTACAAGTCATAGTCCAGCTACACACTTTTCAGCTTACTTGCATATTTATAACTGTATAAATATTGGAGAGAATAAATGAAAATAAAAATATCCTGACATTTATTAAATATATATATGTTAATTTTATGAAGCTTACAAGTTGCATGGATGACAGCAAAATTTAGCTTTTTTAAGATAAAATAATTTATTTTAAAAGAAAAATTTACATGAAAAAAGTATGATTTTCATTATGCATTAAGGTTGTAACTGCAGGTAATAATTTGGAGGTTTTTTTACATTTGATTGGTTTTTTAATTTGAATTTCACAAAATCGTAATTTCTTAAACAGGTAATGTACAGAGACAGAAGTGAAAAGTGTTAACTCTAGAAACAAACTAAATAAGCCACAAGTAGGCTTAAATTCCTCTCACACCCAAGGGATTATTAAATAACACATGGGAGACCTAAAGTAAATAAGTGAAATAAATAATCTAATAATGTCTTGGTTAAATTGCTAACAATATTTATCATTCAAAAGAATAATGTGTCATGCTTAAACTGGTTGATTAATGATTGACACTGTAACATTTTAAACCTGACTGATTGGTCTACCAGTGCTTTACTGCTTTTGTTGTGCTTTGCTCCTCTGTTGAAGTGGGGAGAAAGGTAATTAAGCAAGTTTCTTGGAGAGCCAGAACACAGCTCAGAGGAGTTTATTAAGGCTGGATTAAATATTTTCCTTTCTATATATACAGGTGCATCTATGAAAGGAACATCATATTAATGAAAACTAGTCTGTAATTGAAAGAAAGATGTTTAGCTCTGTTAACAAGCTTCATGTTTGATACATTTTCGTTTGGATCCCTTTCAAAATATTATGTTAGTACAGTGAGCTAAAGCAAAACTCAAGTGAGAAATATTTCAACCAGTATCAATATGATCTGGATTCATTCTTTATGGAAAGAAAGCCAGATGTGACTATTAAAAATCTTTGTTGTTATCTAGAATGAAAAAAATAACTTTTATTGCACTATTTTCAACTGTTTTTCAACAGCAGCTCCTGAATCCTCTGTAGTCTACTTTCTTTTGAAGAGAGATTCATTCACAGTATCACAGTATCACAGTATGTTAGAGATTGGAAGGGACCTCAAGAGATCATCTAGTCCAATCCCCCTGCCAGAGCAGGAACACCTAGATAAGGTTACACAGGAATGTGTCCAGGCGGGTTTTGAATGTCTCCAAAGAAGGAGACTCCACAACCTCCCTGGGCAGCCTGTTCCAGTGTTCTGTCACCCTCACTGAGAAGAAGTTTCTTCTCAAGTTTAAGTGGAACCTCTTGTGTTCCAGTTTATACCCATTACCCCTTGTCTTATCATAGTTTGCCATTGAGAAGAGCCTGGCTCCATCCTCATGACACTCCCCCTTTATATATTTATATACACTAATAAGGTCCCCCCGCAGTCTCCTCTTCTCCAAACTATAGAGACCCAGCTCCCTCAGCCTTTCCTCATAAGGGAGATGCTCCACTCCCTTAATCATCTTTGTCGCCCTGCGCTGGACTCTCTCCAGCAGGTCCCTGTCCTTCTTGAACTGAGGGGCCCAGAACTGGACACAATATTCCAGATGCGGTCTCACCAGGGCCGAGTAGAGGGGAAGGAGGACCTCTCTCGACCTACTGACCACCCCCCTTCTAATACACCCCAGGATGCCATTGGCCTTCCTGGCCACAAGGGCACAGTGTTGGCTCATGGTCATCCTGCTGTCCACTAGGACCCCCAGGTCCCTCTCCCCTACACTACTCTCTAACAGGTCGTTCCCCAACCTATACTGGAACCTGGGGTTGTTCCTGCCCAGATGCAGGACTCTACACTTTCCCTTGTTATATTTCATCAAGTTTCTCCCTGCCCAACTCTCCAGCCTGTCCAGGTCCCGCTGGATGGCAGCACAGCCTTCTGGCGTGTCAGCCACTCCTCCCAGCTTAGTGTCATCAGCAAACTTGCTGACAGTACACTCAATTCCCTCAACAAAAATTCTTGAAGTTTCAAATCTTCACTGTGAGTTGTTCTTTTAGCTTAAATTCTAAGCTATCAGTTTCACATTTGAGGTTTTTCATATATTTTAAAATGTAGCTTTCACTCTTGCATTTAGAAATCTTGTTTAGTGAAAGCTTGAAATGTGATGCTTTTCCTAAGGTAGCATCCACACTTTAATACTGAAAATTGAGATTAAATTGGGAGTTTAAACTTTGCAGACTTTGAAATATTTTATTGCAAATTCTAGAAAAAAATACCTAAGTTCTGGAACTAATTTTACAAAACGAATATGACATGACAGGCAGCGATATAATTGTGTTTCATCTGTAATCATCCTAGAATGAACAAAGAACATTTATTAGAAAGTCAAACTCAAATGTACAAAAGACATCATGAAAACATGTATTTTAATAATGTTTTCCCAATTTTTATTCATATTTCATTTTGACTTTGAATATTTTTAGCATTATTGAGATTGTTACAGAACTACATATTTGTACGTGTGTGTAAAAAAAAAGTGTATTGTATCATACATATATATATAACATAGCACATTCTATTAAATAAGTTCATGTTAATTATATGCTATAATCTACCTGTAGACAGTCATAAATATGCATGTGTATTGATCATATACATCCGAAACTGAAATCAGATCAGTGGATTTTGTACTTTTTTTTATCATTATTGGATGTATTTTAGGTATTTGTGTATTGTAAGAACACTATTTTTTATATGCCTGGGTGCTTTCAAAACAGTTCAGAAGAACTATGTTTAACCTATCTGTGTAAAAATATTTTTTTATTCAGGCAGTATGCACTAAAGTACAGACTTGAGGAAGAAAGAACAAAAAATCATCAAAGACACAACCACCTGAGAAATACTGACCAATGAGCTTTAGAAAGTGCATAAAAATAACCAGAGCAACAACTTTGTTTCTCTTTTTCTGAAATGCTGAAAAAACCTATCAGCTTTCTGGTAGTCCTGAATCCGAGTGTTCAGACCTTGAAAATATCCTTTCACCCTCCCATCAGTGGGCTGATACTACTGTATTTGCATCTCAGAGGAGGGTAATAAAGTACTTAGTCCAGAACCGCTGGAAGGTGTTCAGTGTGTGGATAGCCACAACCAAGAAGTTTCAGAAAAGTGTCAATCAAGAAACCAGAGAAGTACAATAAAAAATCTTTCTACAACATATTGATATGTTATGTCTTATTCATCTCAAGCTTTATTTTAAGTGTTTAAAGATCAGTGGGAGCTATAAGTTACAGAGTTAAGTATATCAAACACTTAGTTACACAGTAGAATGTTTTTGAAATCTTTAAGGTTCCTGGCTCCACTATAAGTCTATCTCCATTTTTGGACCATGTTTCTTATCCAGTCACACCTCCACAATAATAAGGCCACAGTTACCCTTTGTACAATTTAGGAGTTGCCTTAGAGCTTGCTCCTGACCTGAATAAAAAGAAGGGAAAATCAGTGAAGTGACAAAGCAGTGGTTGAAATAGACTGCTCACGGCTCTTGATCTTTATTTTATAGTATATATATTAACACCTTATTCTTGAGTGTATATATATTCCTGCTATCAGATCAGTCAAGAAATGTGTGTGATTAAGCTGACTGCAAAATAAATAAGCAATAATAATAAAAAAGGACTGAAATGGAAGCCATGGTTAAATGCTACAATTAATCCAGATTTACTGGACCACATCAAAATAGCTGAAGCCACATGGGAAAAGTAGCCAACTGGGTTAAATTTGTTAAAAAAAATGTGTGATAGTAACTTTGAGTGGACAGATTTTCTTGCATTAGCATGCCCAGCCTGATAGCACATTCTACAGCCAGTGGGTACCTTTTTCCTCTCCCTTGCTTGTTCCTCTTCTGTTTTCTAAGTCCAGAACTTGCAAGCAGATGCTGGCCCACACCATGTCCTTCTTTGCCAGAACCACCTCCGAGGGTTAAGTCTTCCTTCACCCACAAGCACATTCTCTAAGCCAAAACCACTACTCAGACTGATTTTTTTTCATCCTGGTATTCAATCAAACTAATCATATGACTTTTAAAAGACGCTTAAGAAATAACTTCTTTTATTTTTGCTCCAGACTCTCTGTCTCTACAGCATCCTGACACCAAAGATGTTTATTCACTCCCACAAATGGCAATCAGGATTACACCTCAGATGTAAGCCAATTCTGACAGACAGTTAGAATGCTAAGTGCTTCGAGACTGATTGCACTATGCAATTTGTTTGCCATGCTTCCCACTGGACCCCTACAGAAGCAGTGAACCTGTTAGAAAGAGAGAGAAGCAGTCCAGTAATAAACTGAAGAGAACAATAGTCTCTTCCACTTTTCTTGCCGAAGTCCCTGCCATATGCATGAAGTCAGGCTGCTCTGTGTACTGTATATAATAGCTAAGAAAGAGATAGCAAACTAGAGGACGTTTGTGATAGAATGGATGACTGCAAAGCAGTGTGAAAGGACATAGTCTTGTTAGTGGAAATATGAACAAATGCCAAGTTAGTGAGGTACAATCTGCCATCATATAGGAAGTGGTCTGCAAACACAGTCCTCACTACAGAAGGAGCAGGAGATATTATAAGCAATTATGATGCTCACAGCTGAATTTAGGAAGTGCAACATCTGTAATTAGTTAGTGCTTTGCTAAGCTGAGCTATGCTCAAAGTTTTGTTTTGCATTTTACATGCAAAGAGTTTTGCTCTTCCCTTCCGTTCATCTTTACCTCAATATTTCTAGAGGAACCAATCTGTTAGCAAGGCTGTGAAAATGAAAGACTGCTAGGAAAGGAGTCTGGAAAGCCAGGGAAGGATGGAGACAGACAGCAAAACGCTAAGAGACGAGCAGAAGATAGAGCCGATATCAGAGGTTATTTCAAATTAAAAAGGACACACATTCACAAAGGGCACCCAGGAATTTTGCACGAAGATATTTACAGAAGCATCAAACATAAGTTTCTTTTGTGGGTGACATGGGAGAAAAAAATATAAGAAAAATGCAGTAGACACTTGTCAGGTTCCAACTTAGTTTTCGCTACCACAAGGCTTCAATGGTCGCCTGGCCTCTGACAGCAACCCACAGTTAATGCAGTCAGCCCCAAGTGGAGCCCGCCTATAGTTTTATTGGTGTGCTCTACCCACCTGCAGATAAAGTACACCCCTTCCTAAGAATCCTGACGGATTAAGAAATAGATTCGAGATCCCTGAGTTCGAACAAAGCACAATCAAGGCACCATAATGGTAACCTAAACCTGTATTGTTTTATTAGTTACAATCCTGACAGAAATTATCTAACTTTAAGAAGAGAGAGAAGAGAGAGACAGGAAGGGGAAAAGAAGTTAAAAGTAGAAATAGTCACCACCCTGAACCCCGGGGCGTCCCGCGGATCTATTGATGGTCATCAGCAGTCGGTGGTGGGTGCCCACACGGGTTCTTCAGCGACGCTCTTTTATAGCTGCAATTTCGCTGAGTCATTCTGCGTGAGCCATTTCATGCCAATCACCTTTGCCAGGGGTGATTGTGAGGGGCATTTGTGGCTGGCATAGAGGTGTGGTTGATTGTTCTTGATGAATCTCCAAATAAGGCATTGTCCCAGTAGGACTCCTTAGCCCCTTGATACACAGTCTCTGCAGCCACACCAGTCCTTGTTTGGTCGGCCATTTTGAGCAGAAGGCAAAACTTTAAATGGTGGCAGGTTTTCTGAGGCATCACAAAAAAATGGCGGAGCCGATTCCCACAAAACTGTTATTTGCATTTATCGTTTTTTCACTCTCAAAATGCAGCTGCATGTTCTTCCATGGTCTAGCAAATACTGTGGATGTCACCATAGAGATTATGCCATTTACAGACTTTGCTGGGATTTGTGCTCTATAAGCACCCCTTTCACTTCAGAAACTGGCAATGGAGTAATATGCAGACTTTCTTTTACTTTCATCTATATGAAAGATGCTGGACAGTAAGAGAGAGAGAGAAAGATGCCATAAGCTTAAGGCAGGACTAACATTATTACTATAGCAACACCTCAGTGATACCTGATGGAAGGTGAAGGTAATTTTATTTTATAACAACACTGAACCAAAATTGATTTAATGCACTCAGTTACACTGTCATATTCATATTCTTACAAGCACCAAGAAGACATCTGCCTATGCTGCATACACCAAGACCTTTGACCCCCAGGAAGTCTGCCCAGGTTTCCTTGTGACTGATGTTTCCTGGGTCTTGCTAAGGTATGCAATCCCATGCAGGTTTTACGTCTGCTTTTTGTATCCTTGTATGGGCTGACCATGAATGTGTTGTTCGTATTCTCATCTGTCCCTGTCAAGGAGTCATTAGATTTATTCACTGTCATTTGTCTACTTACAAAAGTGAATTTTGGCTCTTACCTGTTGTCTGTCTTCCTCCCATCACCTTTTAATGGCTCAAATCTCTCTAATATTGGCTTATGCTATTCCTTGTTTTAGGTTTTCCCTCTTCTTAGGCTTGTATTTTCAGAGCTGTGTGTCAAGAGAAGCAGCACATACATGTACCGGAGTCTTGTTGATCTCCTATTCAAAATACCACTGGGACCTGTCTTGCTCACAGCCCTCTTTCTGCCTGCCCTTCCTTCTGGTGCTTCCCTAGCCAGACATTTCTCTTCTTTCTTCATTCAGACTGATCTTAAGGTTTCTATGAAAACTTTATACATTAAGTTGTATTGTTTCAAGAACCCTTTCATACTTTTAGGGTAAATCACCAGACACAGAAGTAGTGTAGAAAACAGATACTGACTCAAGCTGTAGAAGATTTTTTTGGGTACTAGGAGAAGTCTTGCTGCAGTTACTTGCAGACCAGTACTGACTATTTCACTCTGCTTTTTCAGCAATTAAAGTGGTTGAAACACTGAATGAAGATGAATTAAATCTTATGAGCTTTTTTAGCGTGCCCTGAATTATTTGCTTCTTTTGCTATAATTAAGAATAAAGGAGTTACAGTCTAAAACTATCTTGGGTATGTGATCCCCACCCTTTTGGCACAGTAATGATTACTTGGTAAATTACTTTTAAACCCAACTATGAGTGGAATGACATGGACAATAACAGAGAAAAAAATTGAAAACTGGAAACATCATATTTATGAATTGCCTTAACTTAGAAACAGCCTTCAGGTTTATCTCAAATCTCTTTGAAGTTTCCTTTCATACAAAATCTTCCATGAGAAGTAATTAAACAACTATGACATGGAACTAACATTTAGTGCAATTTCATAATTTACCAAATTGGCAGTGAAAAAAGCCTACCAACTTAGCAAGCAGTTGCTATAGAGTTGTTCAGTTTGTGTTTCACTGACAGAGTTGTACATGCAGTATAATTTATACATGTTATTCAAAAATCTATGTAAAGAGCTAGAGGTTATCTGGCAAAGCTTCTGATGAGCTTGTTTTATGTTACAAGCTGCCAGAGTAGCAACCATTAAATGCATTAATTGATATGCTACATCTTAGGACTTAGAAAACAATGCTTTACTTTCAAATGTTCCTATAATCTTACTTTCTTTGGTATTGATCATCAATCTCCATACTTCATATAAAAATAACTCTGTAGTACACATACTTCTGATTAAACCACTTATATTTTGATCTCTCCCTTATGTCTCTTATACCCATCTTTTTTCATACATAGCTTTAGACATAGCTTCCTCACAGTCCTTTTTGACAGACAGCTCCATTAGAAATGTAATACAGAGACTGATGGTGAAGGCTGTGAATAAGCTTTAAAGCCTAAACACCTCATCACTTAAACAATGTGGTCAGCCTTTGAAGCTTTATTAGGCCTGAGAGCAAAATCTGATCATTTTCACAGTTTTCCCACTTGGCAGTCATTGACTGTTAACACATCATTTAAACAGTTACTTAAGAAACTTGCGTTAAACTTGTGTTTTACTGGTTTAACACTTTTCAACATACTAGGAATGAGAGTATGATTATAGATTAAAGGAGCACAACTATTTTTTTACTGAATATTTTTCTCTCCATTTGATGAGTTCTTCCCATAATAATAACTTGGAGCAATGTCACCTATTTTTTTTTTTTAATATTTAAATGACAGGCCAGAAGAAGTATTTGAATAAAAAAAGGTTGATTTGTGTTCTACTAGAAAGCAACAAACAGGTATTTAAAATTGAATATCTCAGGCACGTAAGGGACACCTGTTAACCATATATTAGGATTGCTGACACATATATAAAATATTTGTGAAAACAGTATCATAAAGCTTCTTGGACAAATTTATTCTCCTCAGCATTGAAAGAACTGGTTTAAATGAGGAAAATAAGTTTAATAATAAAGACAATATAAGAAGAAAAGGAAATTAAATGATAACCACAAAAATATGCAATAGCTGTAATTTTTCAACCCCTTTGACTTTCATCATTACAGCCTAAAAAATCAAAGCAGAAAATCTCCATTGGTGTCAGTATTCATATTGCACTGGATCTGGCAGATTTATGCCACATGGCTTTAGGCTCTGGATCCCTATGCTATAGATCTCCTTACTCGCTTTGCCTCCATCCTCACACCCCACTCCTCACAACACTTCCTCTTACACATTCCTGCTCACAATGAAAAGTAACGGAAAACTTCCACTGTACATGATGGACCAAACTCCTCAGGCATCAGCATGTAAATATTTTTTGCTCCTCAAAGGAATTGAAGACAGGATCAGGACAATGAGGATATATCCCTTTCATATTCTGGGAAAACTCTTTCAAGCATCTGTGCTCTCCATCCTCTCCATTTTCCTGAAACGACTAAACGTCATTTTTCTGTGAACACTGACATCCTTATAGGGTATCTATTTCCTATCATTAACACAATGAACATTCAAGATCAGAAACTAGATGACACTGTACGAAAAACTACACTGTTGGAAGGCAAGCAAATTATCTTTTCTTTAATGCTTTACTCACGGCAGTATGCTGCTGAGTCTTACTTCTTCCAAATGGCAAGATAATTTCTTCCCTTTCTTTGGAGGTAAGCAGGGGTATTCAGTGTTGCTTAAGAAAACACAAAACTTCTAGAATATAGATAGCCTTAAGTTCATCTTATATAATCAACATGTTAAATATGATTAATCCTATCATTGTCATATAATTTATGCTTTGAAAAGCAAATCAATATTCAGTACTGAACACATTATACTGCTCAATAGTACTCAGAAATCTTCTAGGCCAAACGCTGTGTAAGGGTAACAGCCTATCAAGTTTCCATGGATACTCATAACGCATGAAGGCCCGAAGGTTAATGAGTCACAAGAAAAAAGTTACCAACCTGAAGAGTATGGATGCTGCTTCTGTGAGCAAGTTCTCAAGACCAGTCATGGTGCATGAGTGGCTGGAGGTCATGAGGGCATGAGAATTCGGGAGGTTCTGAACATAGAAGTCCATCCCTAGAGTTTACCAACTCCACTCTAACTGGGGCTCACATAACCACATATTACAACTAGATTAGCTCTTCAGAAACCTTAGGATGCCAGCAAAGACTCAACATATCACTGTTCTCTAGAAATGACACCTTTTGAAAAATAAGAGATCTAATATAATATATAGCTACCATGCTAACAGACTTCTCTAAAACGGACAATGTAATTTTCACAATGTATGTAAAATATTTATCAGAACAAATACATCCAATACAAATTTCAGGATGCAAGCCCTGAAGGCATAATAGAATTGCCCAAGCATTTCTTATCTTTGCAAGAAAAAGTAAACACCTAACAACAAAACTCTTGTAAAGCTGACACTTTTTTCTATCCCATAATAATTTGTTTCATCATTTGCTCACATAGCAAGTAGTATATCTGAAATACCTGAAAATATTACTAAGAGTTAAAGACTAATTTGAATAATTCAGAGAAGAACTCAGGTCAAAGAGTTGAAGTTGCCACAATATATATATATGTATAGATAGATAGATTCATATATTTAGTCTTAGTTTCAGGGCAAAAAGATATTACATAGTGTTTCACAGAAAACTCTAAAATGTAGACAATACGGACATATGAGTAAATAAGCAAGCAAAAATTGTTTCTGAGAATGTGTGTGAATGTGCTGTGAAATGTGCAACTAACTTGGATGCCATATAAAATGGAAGAATTAGAAGTATAAGAACTTAATTTGAAGGCAAAAGGTTTTGAGGGATTATGAAAATGGTGTCAAGGAATAATGCATTTCTTTTACAACAACAGAGTCCATTTGTATATTTAAATAGAGGTCATATGGATGGGGCCTGTTTACCCATTAAGAAAACCCAACATCACAGCATTACTTAAATCTTGTATTCGGCTTTAGTTTGGTGAGGTGTGGTGGTCAGAAAACAAGCAAGGAACATAACATTTTCCTCAGTGGGATACTTTTAAAGAAAACATGAACTTTTTTGCTTACTTTCCCTCAAGATTTTTTGTAAAACAGAGAAACAGAGAAGATATATTTATTTTAATTTTTTTTTTTGAAATGAATTTGAGTTGCATGGCTATTCCAAGAATTTTTTTCACTATTATATTTTGAAACGGGAACTGACATTTTCTCATGCTTTTCAAAGACATGAAAAGCTGTGAGCATTTAAAAGGATGAAAATTAAAAACAGCACAGAGGAGATACATAACAGTGCAAAAGATCCATTATTTAACTTTGGATCTGATTTTTTTTTAACCAGTAAAAATATATGTTTACTTTTCTTGTCTCTCACAGTTTTTTGGATGCCTGGATTTTTGGATTTTATATGCCATACAACATAAAAAAATAATGTGGACTTCTGGTTTTAGGACTGTAGTCCAATCAAGTTTACAAATTAGAAACAAACTGTTCCTGCTATAGTTATTGAGCACCAGGAATAAATATCTTGTTAGATACACTAATGAAGTAGGGAGGGAGAAGACTGCAGGACTGAACTAGGCTCAACAGAAGAAAGAAAAGATGATTTTTTTCATTAACTAAAATCTAAACTCCTTAATCTCCACTCCTTCTTAAGAAATCCATCAAAGTCACTATCTTCGCAAGAGTCAGATGCAGAAGACTGGCTTCTCTGTCTGCAACATCACTTACATGCCAGGCATGCCACAAAATTTCCTGGAGCTCAAGACCTGGTTCTCGGATCATATGTATGTCACAGCATGTGATGTGGATGTCTTTTTTTCTTTTCTAAGAAAACCAGAGCATGTGGTAATAAGAGTCCATTGCTTATGGAGGTTTTATTCAGTAAAAACATAGCTGGACTGCTTCTAAGGATGGAGACAGTTGGAGCTGGGAAACTGGCAATACTCCTGGATCCTGCAATACACAATTAGCTTCTCATAATGTTAGTACAGTTACAGTTAATAAGCTTGGATTTGTGGATTTTTGGCTGGAAGGCTGGATTATGGCCAACCACTATGCCAAAGCTAACCAATAAATGATGCGTAGTAAGTTTCTGCCACTTAGACTGCTAAATAAGTTTCTGCCACTTAAGACTGCTGTTTGCTTTGGTTCTTTACAGAGGATCCTCAGTCTCTCTGTTGAGCTTCAGTGCTCTTGACAACTGCATTTCTGGTTTTGGTGATAATTTCCTCAACAATTACATTTATCAGAATCAGTGATAATTTCCTCAAAGACTCACACTCTTGGCTTTTTGGGCACATTATCGAGTTATAACTATGTCATGGTTTAAGCCCAGCTGGTAACACAGAACCACGCAGCCGCTTGCTCACTCCCTCCCCTTCTTCCTCCCTCCACTCCCAGAGGGATGAGGAGGAGAATCAAAATAATGTAACTCCCAAGGGTTGAGATAAGAACAGTCCAGTAACTAAGGTATAACACAAACCACTGCTGCTATCACCAATAATAATAATGATAAGAGAAATAACAAAGGAAGAGAATATAACCGCTCACCACATGCTGAGTGATACCCAGCCGAACCCCAGCAGTGATCTAGCCCTTCTGGGTAACTGTCCCCAACTTATACTGGGCATGACGTGCTGTGGTATGGAATACCCCTTTGGCTAGTTTGGGTCAGGTGTCCTATCTCTGCTTCCCAGCTTCCCAGCTTCCCCTCCTCCCAGGCAGAGCATGAGACTCACAAAGTCCTTGGTCAGAGTAAACATTACTGAGCAACAACTAAAAACATCCGTGTTATCAGCACTGTTCCCAGGCTGAAAGTCAAAAACACAGCACTGCACCAGCCACTAAGAAGGAGAAAAATGACTGCTACTGCTGAACCCAGGACAAAAAGAATTCACTTTCCATTGAGGAACAAATCCCCCTATTCTTTGTTGTCAGAAACTGCAGCAGAAAATGCATCTTACAAAATTAAAAATTTAAAGTAAAGCACAACTGCAACTAGATTTAAAATGTTTACCAGCTTTTGCTTCCAGGGCTGAAAATCTTAATGTCCCCACTAATTCACAGCAGGTAAGTATATTAAACATTCAAATTATGCATTTTTTTCTTACCTATTCTCAGGTATCAAAGCTCTATGGCTAGCAAAACAATCTTGGCTAAGGCCATTCATAATTGACCAGGGTGAGTGACTGTAGAAGACCTTGACAGTAACAGAAGTTGTCAAAGTTTGTTTCAAAATTTCCCCATCATATAATTTTAATAACAGCACAAGCAGATTCCCTATGAACAGGATTCAGATCTTTGAGCCCATACCTTAGATGTTTTAAAACTGCATGAAGTAGCAGCCTGGTTCCTCTTTCCTATTGCAATTCTTGGTGATTTACTTTTTCATGAAAAAGTCTCACAACATCAGACTGAAACTACATGTAGGGAAACAGAGAACCTGCTTGTGATGGAGGAGCTCAAATACACATGGATGTTTGTGAAAGGGAAAATAGCAGAGTTAGTTTTCAAGGCCTGGAGTGCTGTCCTCCATTGTAGTAGTTTTTCTTTCATTGCTCAAGACCACCTCTCTTAGAAAAGATGTTCAAGATGCCTCTGCCAGCTGGGGAGCTCTTAAAGAAAAGCTGGAAGAAGCCTCAGTGAAGGCTCCCTCATAATCCCTGTGAGCTGCTCTTAAACTAAGACTAAGACTCCCCAGGTTGGTGGCTGTCTGTCTGAGTCACCTTGCAGCTGCATTGCAACCATTTCCATTCCTGGCAATGTACCAAATTGATCTCAACCCTATACCACAAATTTGACTGCCTGGCGTGGCCTTCAACCTCAGCATCTTGGGATCACTCTGTTTCGTGTCTCCAGACATGATCCTGACCCTGACCTGCAGGCTGACTCCCTGGCTAGACCTCAGCCCTACCTGTCACCATAACTTTTCTGGGCACACACACAACTCTGGGCTGGTGCTATCACTATACTTTTCCCAGCTCTGCTCCTTCAGCGGGTGCTGTGGGATGGGGCTGTCATTACAGAGGGCCCAAACCTGCTGGCTCTGTGGCCATCTTACCTCTGGTCCTCTTCCTCGGCTGCACCTTAACTGTAAAACCTGTTAGGAGAAGAAACTGGGGGAGTATGTCTTTTGACAATAAGAATTAACTATTTGGGGTGTTTCAGGTAACCCAAACAGTGCATAAAACCTAAAAGCAGATGAGAGAGAACAGTCCACCCAACCTGAGTGAGGTTCATCTAATGACTGTCAGATGACTTCCTTACTTCTCAAGGACCAAAGCTATCACACACAATATTGTCTTGAGAACCTATGGCAGTACTTTGGAAAAAGATTTCATGTGAACATAGGGGTTTTTAACGTGGGTCATGTTAAACCACGGGTGATCTCCTGGCCAGATGCAGCCTTTATTTACCAACATTGTTTACTCTATATTGAGCAGAAATTATAGTTAAGGATATGTTCACTTGAATTTAAGATGGCAAAAACTCTTGCCATTTCACAGCCAATTCAAGAGTCAGTGCCACTTGAATGCAAAAGTTTTAAGTCCCTAACATATTTCAGATCCTGTACAGTTTCACTTGGTTCAATACAAAGTTTGCAAAGGCCTAAATGTCAATAAGAACCTAAGATCTGTGGAATTCCAATGAATATTTTATTTTGTAAAATTAAACTCAGAAAATAAATACTCTTACAGATTTACACACCTTCTTAAGTTAATCAGCCATATCCTAATTAGAAGTTTCTTTCTCAGCTGTCATGTATGTATGATACGTTCAACATTAATGAACAGTACTAATTAGGTCACTAGACTGAGAAGTCCCTTAGAAAGTTGGATAATGCAATTAAATAACACTTCCCTAAACCAATTTCTGTGCAGGAAAGATTTCTAGAACATGAATCGTTATAAGTTTCAAAAATTAGGATTCTTTTTCTTCATTTCAAGTTCAAGTAATACAACTAAATGTGTTATTTTCATGATTTTATGCTCAAGAAATTTCATTTATGAGTTCGGACTGCCAAATGTCTGCCTATAGTCAGCAAGTTTTATCTCCCTTCTCAAAAGAAAGTCTTCCTGAAAATAAGATTTGAAAGCTAACACAGTCCATGCAAATGTGTGACTGTTGATCATCCTGATTTTCTGAATATCTTATTCCTAATCCACTACCACAAACTGACTGTGTTATTCTGTGGCTGTCCCTCACCATCTGAAGAAATAGCTGCAGTTTTAATATATATCATCACTCCATAGACAGGCAAAACTACACATAACATGCTTGTCATATGCCAGTTCATACCGTATGAAAATTGTCACCAGTTGATAGTACAGAAAACCTTTGCAAAGAAGACAAATACTACAAATATATTACAATTTAGTAGGTTTTAAGAATGTGTTTTGGAAATGTGATCATAATTTAGTTCTGCTTCTGGAATAGGCTCTTAAGGCCAATAAGGGACCATATATTTCAGGAAAGAGAGAAATCTCATTTTTCTCCTATGAGGTAGCTAGTAATATTTTTAAGAGGGAGGACTATGTGTCACATATTAAAGTATGAAATCTCCTTGCAATATACACTTTCTCATCACAAGTTATTTTTTCTTTTGCTGTGCATGAGATGGAATGGAGGAATCACTACAACTCTGAAAAGTGATTCACCAAACAACCTTTCAAGTTTCCTGAAAGTATTTTGTAGATGCTTGGACCTGCACCTGACCAGTACTCTTCTGAAGTATTTCTACTGCTCTATACCATGGTAGCAGGCTCTTTCAGCAGGGAATACTTCATCTAGGAAGAAAAGATCTTGCTTTATGTACACCAAGGATTAAGTTAAATGAAAATTGAGCAGAGAAATTAATGAAGAGGCTTTTTTTTTTTTTTAATAAAAGTAAATAAATAGGGGAATAATCTATTTATTTTCCCCTTGAAAGAGAGAGAATTTGATGAAGGGCAGAGCTTCTCTGCTTAGAGATGAGTAATTAAAGTTGTACAATCTAGAATTACCTTCTGGTCTAAGATATCAGGGTTGGCTTGCCAAGGATGTCTATACTTCCTTCTCTCATCAGCACCCAACTACAAAAAAGTGTTTTTTCTCCAAGAGATTTGTGACAACTATGTACCTGAAAGCCTCTTGCATGATTCACTTCCTTGATTCCACCCATGATTTACAGACTCGGATGAAGAATGAATTTCTCTATTTCTCATGAGCTGACATGTCCTATCCCTGTCAGGCCTTTGGTAATTCTAACCTTTCCTCATGCCAGGTACTCTGCCTTTATCACATCCTGAAGACCTATTGTCAGCATACAAACACCTAATGAAATCTTTCAGCTGAAAGTCTGTGGGTGTCTTAAGTGCTGTCTATTTTTTTTTTTTTTAAATGTTCTTTACTCAGCCAAGTTATTAGACTCTTTCATAATATAAAATGGAGATAGAAAATATTCTTTTGTTTTCCACCACCACCTATTGCAGTCCAGTACAACAATGAATCACGACTCAGTGTCCAACTGGCTGAAGGCAAACAAGTTACTTTTGACAGCATCAAGCCTGTCCTGAATTCTCAGAAAAGATGAAGAAATGAAAGAGAAGCTGCTATGTTCCTACCTCAGGAAGGAAAGACACCTTCTATAGCATGTAGAAGACAGGTAGATCTAAGAATCTGACCAGATCGTGGGATTACCACCAAGGCAGTGTAGTTAATTCAAAGTGCTGTCTGTTTTCTCTGCTGTGGCTAATTCTTGGTAATTGGCAACAGCAACACTCTAGACATTATGAAATTAAGTGTTTGAAACAATGACAATGAGATTCATACCTCAACCTTACTCAAGACAAAACAAAAGTCAACTTTTGAATGTATGAGACCTTTCTGTGTGCTGGTTCTAAAGAATCCTGTCTCAAAGCACTAGTATTAAGGCTTTTTTTTTTTTATTTAATTATTACTGTTGATTGGTTAACTCTAGGTTTAAAAATTTAACCCATTTTTCCAAAGTTGCCATCTGACATTGCTATTCTATATATAGATTATGCTAGAGCAATGAACTGCTTCTCATCAGAAAATTAAATCCACAGCTGTCTTTGTGTGTTCACAAGCCAAGATTAGGGTGAGTGAATGCACATATTTGGCTGTGCATCAAGTGATCAAATATTTTATAGCTAAGAAAGCAAATTATGTTTTTATAACACGAGCTTTCAGAATCCTTGTGCATTCAGTAATAAAGGAATTACTTTGAAACTGTCCTGAGGCAATCATCTTTCCTGTTCTGTACATCTTTTAAATAGATGTCATTCTAGATAAAGGAACGAATATTGAGGAATATTATGCAACTTAAAAGTACAGGTAAACACTGTTGATAACAAGATGCATATTTTCTATGTTCACTTTATTGTACTTTTTTTTGATACACCTTTTTCAGCTTTCTGTTGCGGAAAGAGAAAAGATGAGTTGAAAACCTTCAAAATGAAACAAAATGGAAATAAACAGCTGTATACTTGTAGTCTACTTTTGCATCACAGTTGTCCATAAAATTCTATGGTTTGGATCTTCTAAAATCCCCATGAACAAAGAAATATTTATCTTATTCACATAACACTTGTAAAGGGCTTCAAATTGCAGTAAATGTGGAAAATTTGGAAAAGCTAAAACTTCAAGTATGAATTCTTGGGATTCAATTTGAATGCCGGAGACCTGACCTTTAACACTTCCTAGACCAAAAGGGAAAATATAACAAATATGTGTCAAGAGGTGATGGCTCTTCTCTCTGTCATCTTAAGAAACTTTGAAGTATCTGTGCCTTTTGAAGCACAAGCATTGTTGCATCAATAACAAGTGATGTCCCGATGAAGCAAGCATTAAGCTCTTTTATATTGTTGACTATTTGATTAGCTTTTGTTTGACGAATGTTATCAAGACCTTTCTCCTTCCTCTATTTTCTAATTTTTGAAATGGTACCTCAAAAATAATCATAGAAATCTACTTTTGATTGCCATTACATTTACAACTGTAAGACTTAACAGTTGTTCTATTAAGAATAAAATGCATCTGCTTTCAGTCTAGAGGACTATTAATGGAACATAGATGACTAAGTAGAGAGGCACTTACACATAGAATACAGCCTTGCCTGAACAAACTGGTGAAGAAATCTGTAAAAGAACTCCCCAACATCTCTAAAAAATGTGGAAGTCAGTTAAGACATTTGTATAAATTAAATACACATCTGAAATAGATAATGCCACTATATTAGTGTGGATAATATATTTTCCTTTTTGTCTGGGTTATATGAATATATAGCTGTTTTCCATGCCTACTGGTAATGCAGCTCCAGTGCTGTTTTTTCTTTTTCCTAGAACAATATCACAGAGAGAAGAAAATGGTAAAAACCAAACCAATGTTTTATTCTTTAAAATGTCAACAAAAGTGCAACCAGAAGTACTGAAACCCTAATGCAGAATAAAATACAGTAAGTGAATTCTAGTGGCCTTTCATTCAGTTTTGACAAACCTAGAGATAGGGATCTGCTGCAAGAACACAATGGTTATTGCAGTGTAGCAGATTTATCAGGAAATGCAGAATATCAGGAAAATGGTGTCAAATCTTTCCTGTAAGTCTACAAAGAAGGACCAAACAAATCAAAGCATTTATGAACAGTTTACTGGTAAATCCTGAAAACAAAATTATCTCCCCTCAGCAAAGCCTCTAATCTATGATTACCATCAAAATAGGCCTTCCATTTTGCCTGAGTATAACTGAATACAAATTTGCAAAGATGAGTGATTCCATTTTGAAAAAATAACAGTGGGCTCCCACAAATCACGGTGTAACTAAAACTAATAAGTCATTATAATTTGACTGCTACTGGGAGAAGAGAATAGATACAAAAAACACATTTCAGGACCAAAAGGGAGTAAAATGAGCTGAAATTGCAGAGAAATACTATCAATCATGCAGCTACCACTACAGCCATTGTACTGTACTTGCAGAGGTTGGATAGTCTTCTCCTTTTGAGTGATTAGTAAAACCAACTAATCACCTTTTTCTGCCTAGCAACAGCTCTCAACTCTGCCCAACTTCCGTTTTTGCTAATAGTTAATAGCAATTTTTTTTTTTTTTTTGTCTACTAAGGAGAAAGATTTTCCATAACTGAGAAGCAGAGAATGGTTGACAGAGTGTTGAAAAATCAATTACATCTGTATCAGGGCATTTGATCATCATATTCAGCTTCTATACAGATTCATATGTACATATTTTGGCTATTTTAGAAGTGTAATTCCATAATTCCCAATGTTTATGCTTACAAAAGTCCATCTATTATCTGTGAATTAGAAGTTATACATCAGCTGGTTTGCACTCATAACTTTATAGGTTATAAATCTGTAAAATTCTACTTCAGCCAATACTTAATTAATTCTATGAAAAGTGACAATTTATCCACCAGCATTCTCAGATATGTGTGTAACACATTAGATAACATTTTATATTAGAACTGCTTGCTAGCTGAGATGTCATGTCTTGTTTCTTCTATATAAATATAATATTTCTAAAAAATTATAGCAAGACATTCATAATGTGTACAGACTAAGTAGAATCACCAAGTTAGTGAAGATGTTTGAAATGTTATTAATAGATCATTTGAAAACTCTTTTTCTATACTACATAGAAGTATGTATTATAGTAAGAGCAAATACAATTGCATTTTATGTGTCATTTTAAAATCATTATCTCAATGCTCCTCATCGATATTAGTACGTACAAGAATATAGAAAAGCATCCTTTAGAATGTAATTTAAATCTTCTTAATGTGACTTCAAAAACACAAGAAAAAAGCTGATTAATATCTTCAAAACAACTTGTATTTTTTTTGGAAAAACAAAACAAAACCAAAACCAAACAAACAAAACACACACACACAAATAAAAAGACTCCAAACCTGACAGTCAGATCTCATATAAAATGTTATCCGGCAAACGGGTTGGAGAAAAGTCTTAATAGCTTCCATTCCTACTTTTCTTTGTATTGCAATGCCCCCTGCAGGTATAAAAGATCCACTGTTTCTCTATAGCATTTTCTTTAGCTCTTTGAGTGGAGCATCTCATCTAACACATGACTTCCAAAAGTATTAATTGCAAAGCATTGTTTGAATCACATAACAAACTTATAAAGTAGAAAATGGAAGGTAGAGAACAAAGACCTTCATATATACTGTAGCTTAGATGGAGAAGACTATAGTAATAAAACAGAGAAAAAAACACCTTGCCGTAATTAGTGAAAGCTTGTGTCCTGGCTTGTACTCTGTACGTTTAAACAGGTGAGGAATATGATGATCCTCTAATGCAATTTGAATCCAAAACTGTGGCCTCAGTCTTAAAAGAACTGCATGTTGTCATATTTCTTAAATGAACACAAAGAAAAAGTAAAATGAAATCTCTCAGAATGACAGATTTTGTGAAATAGCCATCCCTACCAATATATGCTAAGCATGAAGGCAGACCACTGATGTTATGTGATTACCATTATACTGCAGAACATCGGCAGATAATGGATGCTTTTATCTCTTTGATAGGTTTCAGATAGGGAGCCTATGGAGCAGGCAGACTGAGGCAATGTGAACCTCTGAAACCCTGGTGGGGGCCTGATGACACTCAACAGCAGTTACCCTGCTATGACTAGAGATTACTGGTCTACCCCAACTGTGTTAAAACTAGGTAATTTGAGGAATTTGTGGAAATCATTCAGACTCATAACTTGATTAAGGAAGCACATAAAAAAAGACAGCAAGGAGATTTCACTGTTGATGGCAGGTAATGTTTGATACTATCAATTAAGTGTAACATTTCCTACTGTGTTAAACTCTGGAAGGATGCTAAGGAGAAGCCCCATGATGTAAGTACAACATACACCAGACAGCTCAGGCAAGGAATGGACACAAGTGGATGCAGTGGTTTCTCCATTTTTGTGGAACATAGTCTCAATGTAGGGACACATGAAGCTTCAACATTACCTGCAGTGCATAAGCCTAACACAGAGGAGTCTATAGGCATGGTCCCTTGCCTGTCTGCCATTCAAAAATTTCAAATTTGTAAAAATAAATTAATAAATTAATGCCTTTAACCTGTAAAATACTTTCCCAAAGAAGATGCTTCTCTGTAACTCCAGCGTGGGCTCCTGTCTCCATGGGCCACAGGTCCTGCCAGGAGTCTGCTCCAGAGCAGGCTTCCCAGGGGGTCACAGCCTGCTTCGAGCATCCTCCTGCTCCAGTCTGGGATCCTCCCTGGGCTGCAGGTGGAGATCTGCTCCAATGGAGACCTTCATGGGCTGCAGGGGCACAGCCTGATGGTCTTCATCATGGGCTGCAGAGGAACTTCTGCTCTGGTGCCTGGAGCACCTCCTCCCTCCTTCTGCACTGATCTTGGCATCTGCAAGGTTATTTCTCTCACACTCTCATTCGTCTATCCAGCAGCAGTTTTTCCCCTTCTTAAATACATTATCCCAGAGGTGCTTCCACCATCTTTGAAGGGCTCAGCCTTGGCCCGTGGCGGGTCCATCTGGGAGCCAGCTGGTGTTGGTTCTATTGGACATGGGGGAAGTTTCTGGCAGCTTCTCCAGAAACCACCCCAGCAGCTCCCTGGCTACCAAAACCTTGATATGCAAACATAAAACAGTAATTGAGCTCTATATGAAGCTACGTAAAATATATTATACATAATAAAAACAAATAAATAATATCCCAGAATACTTGTGTATTTACAAATAGTTTCTGCTAATTTTAAAATGGCTTGGTCTTCAGTAGCACTGTGCTATAATTTTGGAAGAGTAGAACTCATTCTAGCTCTAAGGCTTTGACTGTAAACTTTTTCAATTATATAAATAGCTATCACAGCTGCTTAATTACTAGTGACAGATCAAGTTGGTCAAATGCTATATTTTACACATTAGATATATATTCCAGACTTTGGAATTGGAAATATACAGCATTCATAACACTAGATGACAGAAATCTCATTAAGGAAATGTCTGTAAACAGATCTAGCTCAACCTCCAATTTAGTGATCTCAGCTTATGAACTGATGGGTTTCAGTGCAGCAGCAGTGGTAAAATATATATATATATGAGAGATATAGATGCACATGAATGCACATGCATACATACATGTGAGCATGTCCTTCAGTCCAGAAATATTTAATACCTGCAGTAGGCTGTATCTGTATCTTGAAAATCAAAACCCAAATGTTCATCTGGAATTTTATTCTCCTTAACACTTCTGACACTGACAGGATGTGTCCTGACATTCAGGATGTACATTTCAGAATAGCGTAAGATTTAGGAAAGGGGGGAGGAGTGCAGTTGTCACATGTAAATATTTTTCATTACTTCTGGCTTCTTCTAGAGCCACCTGTTTTATCTGATTTCCTACTCACCATTTATTTCTATATTTCATCTTTTCTTTTCAGATGCCTTGTTGATAACTATTTCAGACACTTTTTCTTCTTATCATCAATGAAGAACTCTTTATTATACCTCAAAGACAGTAGACCTTAAGATGGCAGAACATCTTACACAAGAATATAAAACCACATTTAAAAAAAGCCCCACAAGTACAGAAATTTCAGAATGAAACATAAAGGCTGCCCAACTATCCTTTCTGTTAATTGCTGAAGATACATAGATCAGCAAACAAAGATTATTTCTGTGGGTTTTGTGCTTCATGTCACTGAATTTGATTCTTGTTATTGAACTTTAGATACCTACTCAAATACAATGCTAAGTATCTGAAAATAAGGTATTTAGTCAAAGCCTTTATCAAGGCTTTCTCTGCAGTCTGTAGGATGAGACAACCTGTCCTGCAGCAGTTGTCTAAAGGGCAATGGCATTGATTGTCACCTGGAGATGTCTATCCCCTTCTCCCCACAGAGCAATCCAGGAGAGAATACAGTAAATAACAAGAAACAGTGCTGATTTTCAGTGAAAATTTTGATAAATAAAAGTGGGTAAGTGGAATCTTCTTGCAGTGAGAAGAATTTAGGAATACAATTAGATATAGAGCTTTAAGTGTCAAAGAAAACCACTGAATAATCAGAATTAAACAAATAAACTACATTTATTTCAATATTGTAAAATTGTTCATATAGAATAACTACATATGATCAGGAATAAGCAGTCATTTTAATCTATACCTTTGGAATAGAAAACAGATTTTTCTGGGATAAAAAAAAAATTTAATTTTTTGTTTGGCAGGTCTGGGTCATTAGTGATGGAGGAGTTAGGAAGAAGAGAATGAGGGACTCCCTTTTCAACAGCAGCACAGATCTATGGAACCTTTACAGAAACCTCCAACTATGGGTTTCAGTTTGCAGGGAACTAGAGTGATCAAGAAATCTCTCCCAATTCTGTATATCATTGAAAGGACTCAGAAACTGAGGACAAATAACTAATAACTTATGGGGGGGGGAAAGGTTGAAAGCAAAAGCATGGTGAATCTACCCTAGATTAATATCCTTCTATGATCAGTGAATAAAAATGGACCAGAGGCTATGTTTGAGTTCAACAACTACACATAATTAACCACAGCACTAATATTTTGCTGTAATCGTGGAAATCTTTGAAACAAAATCCTTTGAAGTTCTTCTAGGTGAAAGTGAAACAGCTTCCTGTGCAGCACTGACAATATGCAAGTAAACTCCAAAATTAAACTCCAGACTAATCTGGTTGTGTTTGATTTTCCTAACAGTCAAAAGACTGTGGCTGTGTTACCGAAAGAAGAGCTGAAGCAAACAAAATTAATGACTTGTACTTTCATGTGCTTGATTCATGGAGAAATACTGGTGCAGAAAAGATACAGCTCTTTTTTAACTTTCAGAGAAATCCAAAAGCTAGGCCTATAATAATGTCTTGAGCTAACCCCTGCTTTTACTCTGTCAAATACGTATGACATCAGTGATGACATCTGACGTTCAAAGAAGAGAACATGAGGTGAATGTGCAACAACAAGGGCACTAATATGCTATCAGGACCAAATTCTATAAAGTTCTAATGATTTTCTGAAAAATAATAGAGAAAACTTCATCCAGGTAAGTTGTATGTGCTGAGATGTTGCTTACAAACAGCTCAAAGGCTGTTTTGTTCCATTAGCTGAAAATAAATAGAAAGACAGTTATTACTTACATTTCTTTTTAAAAAAATATATAGCAAAAAATGCAGCACATATATCTGAATTCCATTTGAAGGCATCTACCCATTCTTTCTGACAGAAAGTGCTAAAAATTAATCAAACACTTAAGAAGTTGCTTCATTCTGGCGTTATAAACACTGTATATCAAGACTGGGCAGCTCAAAGGCAATAACTGGCGTAAGCAAGGACTTGCTCTAGAACGATCAAACAGCACTGCATTTTGGAGTTTATTACTCTCTTAAAAATTAGTAATCTAGTTCCATAATTATAGAATCATAGAATGCACCCTGGTTCTGTTGTCCTTCAAAGTCTAGCTTTATTTTGTCTTAGAAATTCACAGTATCATGAAAGTTCTTCAATTTTAAACCACAGAAATTAGACAGGCAGAGATCAATTGTACAGAAAAGGGAAATATAAGTGGAGATATGCCAGTCTGCAATCAAATTTACTGTAAGAACACTACCACACAAATTGAACTATTCCAGGAACAGGCTAAAATGATAGAGGTATTTTCCATTTGAGGATATTTGCAGACTGAGTCAAGCATATGCAAATTTCTTCATCTTGTACAACTCATGATTACAAGATAAGAATGATTTCCTCCTGGATTCACCTGTTTTGAAAGCATAAATATCCAGAAACTGTCAAAATATAATGTCAATCTTAATTTGAAATTTAATAAATCAGACTCTAAAAGATGATAAGCAAACTCCTTTTGTAGTAAAAAAAAAAAAAAAAGCCTGAAGCAAAAAGTACTAAAATTACTTTTAGTAAAAAAAGATACTATACAAGAAGAAAATTTTGGCCCAGGTAGTTGCAAGAATTTAACAGATTTTTGCTGAATATACTTAACCTTTTCTAGCACAAAATCTTTATGGCAATACAGTGGATTTACAGCATTTCACTACCTGACAGCCTGCACTTCAAAAACTTCCAGTTGCATGCATTTTATCTGAATATGGGCTGTCATAGTTAAAATTAATCAAACCAGTAAACGGGTCAGATATGCAGATCAGGACAACTATTAAAATGTAAACAAACAGCAACTAAAAAATTTAATTTCTTTTAGAGGTTTATCTAACTCCTATCAAAGCACAAGTCAGTGTATATGCTGATTTAAACAGGGAGGCATCACCTTCTCTGTCCAGGAAAGTCTCATCCAGCAATATAGACATTGCCTTCGTTTCTCCAGTGGCAATGGGTTTATCTTCTGGATTAGTCTGGCTGCAAGGGCAAAGGATTATTTTTGCCCTCAAAATCTCTAAGATTGGTTATCGCTTCTGAAAGCGCTAAGGCCAATTAAATGTAACTGAGGGTTTTCTTGAAGTTTGCACATTCATGCAAAAGTGCAAAGAAAGATCACTGTACATAGTATAAGTCTAAAGCTACAGTTTTATTATCAAATAAACCGAATTTTATATTGCTTACAGAAACAAAATGCTTCAATAAGCCTTCAATATCCATTTGAAAGCTGTGTACCTGTTAAAACATGTTAATATGTACTTTTCCCTGCCAGTTGCCATGACTGATCAAGAGGAAATAAAAATGCAATCCCTACTTCCTCGGATTCTATGATTCCCATGAAGGCAGATAGGAGGAGAGAGAGCCCATCTTCCAAATGCAGGAGCTATGTGTTCACTATTCTGTACCTGATGGAGACATGTAAACCAAAGCTGCTTTTATTTCTCTTTTAAAAAAATGTAAAAATACATTAGTTTATATTATATTATATTAATTATATATTATATTGTATTATATCATATTATATTATATTAATTATATATTATATTATATTATATTATATTACATTGTATTATATATATTATTAGTTTACTTCTGTGTATTCTGTAAGCATCTTTACCTGTAAATGGCATTTCTCATGAGGATTATGATCATGAAGATTGTCATGTATTTTAAAACTAGCATGAGTTATTTATTCACAATACAATGATGGCAAAAGAGAAGTTTTTGGGGGGTTTGTCACTAATACTCCCAGTAAGGAGAAATGCCTTGTCCAGCAATAAGGACAAAGAAAAAGCTTCAGATTAAATATTTCTGCTTAAAGAGTTAGTTTTATGCTTATTCAACTATCTCAATAGTTAAATCTGCTTCAATAGTTCACACTGAAATTATTCATAAAGAAATCATCACTCATCTCTAATGATGATTCCAAAAAGTATTTGCACATTCTATTTAGTATTATTGCTAGAGTTCAACAAACTATTGGGAAAATCTATTCATTGATGTGTATATTACAAAAGAATTCATTAAAAATGAATTTTTTGCCAATTAATAAATTTGCTGAATATTTAGGGAGATATTTTTTTCATGAACAAAACAATAGAAAATACCCTAAATTACCACTTCTGAAATTACATTCAGTTCTGGAAGGTTATTGTTATAGAGCGGCTTCTGAAGTTAGACTTTTTTTTTGCAACAAAAATGTAATAAATGTAATTGCTTTGAAATTAGACTACTATCAAATATGAAAACATATTAAAAAGGGTGGCTGTCAGTAACTCAGAGCAAAATATCCCAATTTTAAGCCATGTTCAGATACCATGCTCTTAGAACACATCAATGTCAAAAGCTACCATGGTCTGTCTACAGCACTTAAAAGCTGTCATAAAATAGCAAATTACACTGAACTTACTGTGGTATTTTAAGTGTGCTTATAAGGAAATAAATATTTTTAGTCTGAATTTCACCTGTAAGAATCCCTGCACTCTGAAATTATTTTGTTGTTCCCAAAGTGCTCTGCTCTCCATGATACTTCCAGAGATGACAAGCTCTGCCCCGGTATGAGAAGGGTGTGGGCTGAAAAGTGAGAAATCCTTGCTCATAGGCAGACCTCTTTGCTCCTACCTAGGACTCCCAAGAAGTGGACTCAGAGCATCATCATTTGACAGCAGCTCCTGCTGCTTGCTCCCACACATCACCTGGATGCAAAGAGACTTGACCTTTTCTCAGCTCTAAGGTGGGAAATACGATGAGATTGCTTATGAAGTATCTACAAAGCTCAAGCAAAGGCTCATGAGGACACACAACAAGAGAATACAGTCAGACAGGATTGCCATGCAGGCATACTGGAATTTTTCAACCAACTGTTTTTACCATTTACCATTCACCATTCAAATGAAGATTTACTTAGAAAAAAATCTCAGGATGGCATTTATGGTAGAAAAACACATTCTCCCCACAAGTAGGTTCATGTTTAGACAATGGTCTTCATTCTAAACCCAGCTATGCCCCATCTGGAACAGATTTCAACTCAGATGAGCTTTTCAATGCTTAGCTATTTCAGAGTAGGTACACTTTCACAGTTTCTGTTGGAGCTAAGCTATGTAAATGCCTACTGAACTAAATTCACATATAAAGCAAAAAAAAGTTAGGGAAATGGGAAATAATATGACTCATCAGGAATCCTTCACATCTTAGAAATACTTCTAAAACACTAGCACTGACAACATAAGTTAATTGACAGAAGTAGAGAGTTCTTTTATTCTTTTCATATACATCTTATTTAGATTGTTATAACTTCATCTTCCCTATATTCCCCAGCAGCAAGCTTTCCACTTCTTTCTTAAGTTGGGCAGAAAACAATATTACTGGATAATATTTAATCAAAACCCCTGCTTCATCAGGTTAAAATACTGAGCTCCTGGTAGATGTTATCAAATTAATCATACTTTGTCCACCTTTACCTCTCAAGAAGATTCAGCAAATCTGTCAGAAAATGTTACTACAGCAGTCATGGTTAGTAAAGATATTCCAGAAAGTGGCAGATTCAATTTTCCATTTTTTGAGACATCAGGTAGTTTTAAAGTAAACATTGCTAAACTGCAGATATTTTAATTTTCTTCTGTCTGGCTTCAGTTCTTTGCTAAATTCCTTTGAGTCTGGTAATGGCTTTTATTTTGTAGTCACAGTTGGAAAAGTGGAGGACATGCACAAAGCATTCAGTGTATGAACTTCAGGCACGTTCCTTTGAAGGACTAAAATGTTACATATACTTTTGCTTCCTTTTCAAACTGTTTATTGCATTAATATATTTTACTTATGTACATGTGTCTATTGCAAGATCTCCAAGTCATTTAAGAAGATGCTTACTATAAATTTATATCATCACTGGTAAAATTTATAAATTTAAAAAAGAAAGATCCTGCAAACGCACCACATGCATTGCTTCATTCGCTCTCTGTCATAGAGTACAAGTTAAATCTGACCTTTATGTATGACATCAACGTAGAAAAAGCTTCAATTAGCAAGTGTTTGTCTAATACAAATGCTGTTTAATGTTAGCTTTTAATGATCCTGCCAAATACCAATACAATAATGCATTTTGCTCATTTTACAGGCATGGAGAGGATTTTAGCCAGTAAAGCTAACTGGCATAAAATATAAAGTGAAATTGTAGATCTGAAGGAGGTGTGGAGCTAAAGCAGTACTCAGAACAGACAGACCTGATATTTTTTGAGTTACTTAATACCATATGTGCCATAATAGATCAAAATACAAATTAGAATTCAGGTAATTTTGTCTTTCCTATTGCCATGCTCAGCAAATTTTCTATTGCTTTGCCTGAGCTTTCCATAATTCCTTGTGAACGAGCTATTTTTAGAAAAAGAATGCCTTGTCATAGCAAATCAAAAAAAACTTTCTTCTCACAGTCTAATACTGTCTCAATCAGAAAAGGAGACATTTAAGTGAAATTTTAGTGATGATGCAGTTAACAGTATCTGTAGGTAGTACAAGAGATCACATGCTCTTGAGGTGTGTTACCTGGTGAAAGAGAGGAAAAGTCATTTTGGTCATAAATACCATTTTAAGCACTTTGAGGCTGTGCTGAATCATTACATACTGCCTACATGGAAGGAGGAAGCTGTCTTTTCGTAAGGAAGGGGAAAACAGGCCACACAGAGATCAAAAGTGGCCCAAAAAAGCTGAAGTGATCATTTATGTCCTTACTCAAGGAGTCTGGCTTTTTTCTCAATTACTCTGGTATTTTTACGAAGATCAAATTCTCATCTAAGAACAAGAATCAAAGTTTTATCTATTCTTTTTACCTTTCTATGTACAGAAAAAGAAAACAAAGATGGAAATGCTTTAGAATGTTTTTCCATTTTAACATCCAAACATTTTTTATGTCTGGAAACTCAGTTATGACCTTTTTAATTCTGAATTAGAAGCTACAAAGAATTAATGGGGCCTAACTAATCCACTTCATAGTCACACCATCAGTTTACTTAGATAAATTTTCTATACTGTTCCTAAGTGGAAAAGCTTAACAAAGAGTAATAAATTGATAGAAAGTATATTACAAAAAATAAACTAAGTTCTAATTTGCTTAATTACCTGGAGACAAATATTGTTACAAGTTACAGTATTTTCAAAATCATAGAATCACAGAATCATAGACTGGTTAGGGTTGGAAACGACCTTTAAATATCATCCAATCCAACTCCCTGTGTCATGGATAGAGTGACACACTTCACTGGTAAGAGAGAATAAGCAATATATTTATTGATATAAACCAGTGATTTACCAAGATTCAATAGCAAGGTATTTACTGCATATAAGTCAGGGTCAGACAAAACTGTGAAGGAGACCTTCCCATTGAGTCACGAGGTTCAGAAAGAACCCCACTGATTTCTAAACTCCTTCTCAAGACAGGAGTCTAGGTACAGCTGGATCCAGACTTGGCAACAGTTATGTCTGAAGGGTTATGTGCACAACCAATCCTTTACATTACTTACCTAATATTTCCAAGTCTAGCATGCTATTTATCACTTATTATGAATCTGTTGTGGCAAGGAATCTCTTGACCTTGAGGAGTAACTTTGAGAGGTATTCCTGCTCAAGGGGAGATCCTGGTGCACTGCCTGCTTCCATGCAGGAGAGCTCAATGGGCCCTGGACTGTCCACTATTTATGGAGTGAGATAACGGACTCATGGTCATGTTTGCATACCAGCTACAGAAGTTAGGGTTTTTTTAAACTTGGCTTAGTTGAACCTTGACTGGCATTATGATTAGGGGTTGTACATTGCTCGTATTAGCCCTTGGCTATAGCATTGTTATATATCTCCCCTGAATCCACTTTTGAGTATGGAACCATCATGACCAGACACATCCATTACTGTCACTGGTGGCTATCACTTGGACAGTTACAAGAGATAAAAGTCAGGTTGAGTCAGGGAGGGAATCACACTGCCACACCCTGCCATGGGCAGGGACACCTCCCACTAGACCAGGCTGCTTAAAGCCCTGTCCACCCTCGCCTTGAACAGTGCCAAGGATGGGACATCCACAAATTCTCTGGGCAGCCTGTTCATGGACACGGCAGCTGTGAACATGAACACAGTCATTCATACAGGCTGTGACAAGAAGGAAAGATGGAGTGCAAAAGTAGACACTTTAAATGATGTGTTAGGAAATGAAATGAGACAAGTTGTGAGCAGATGGAATGATTTAAGAGCAATGTGCCATTCCCCTTTTATAGTGCCCTTTTTTTCTGACTGAATTTCCTATTTAATGGATGACTTCAGGTTTTGCTCTCTGGTTTCCAGACAGTAATACATCTCACCTCAGAATTTCAAGTAATGACAGATTCAGCTTTTGGCAGCCAAGTGAGCCTATACCACGGCCAGCACAGAGGTTCTTTCTGCCAAACTTCAATCGTACCCTCAGAGGCAGTTTTCTTAGACCTTCCTCAATGTCCATAAAGAAGAATAAGCAGTTTTAGAGAATGATTCATATAACATATTTTAAAAGTCTACTCAGAGTTGAAATGAGTTCCTTTCTAAAAATGTCTATTTCTCTTCACTGACCAGTGAAGCAGTTTAGAATGACTAGTTCAAATATCCACGTCTAGACTGTAGCCCATGCCTGCATTCTTTTGATGAGTCCCGCCCAAGATGTCTAAAACTGAGAAGGAAAACATAAAACTGTCGGCTATATGAAAACTTATAAGCAAAAAATTGGTGTCTTTTATGAACTATATAGACATTTATGAAAGATAACTCTTAATATCAAACAACATGCACGTATCTGTGATACAAACACCACCCCCACACTCTGTTTACTTGGGGGGGATTAAAGTACTGAGAACCTGACAAAAATCGTCACTGTCACTTAGGCCTTTGGCTTTGGCTATAATAAAATCAAGCAGAAACAGAATAGAAAAAGAACAAAAATGCAAAACTATGACCCCTGTTGTGACTGCTCCTAATTTTATTAAATATTCCCATTTTTTTTAATAGGTCATAAGATTATGAAGAAATTATTAGAGACAATTGGCAACATTAACAAAGATCTGCTTGATATTTGCATATTTTAAATAATTCCTTGGAGGGGAATTCATGATTTTTTTTTTTCACCAAATTAAACTCTAGGCAATATTGAACTTATCCTTTTGTTATTTTTATTTAGAAAAGATTTGCAAGTCAGACTTCTGCTTGACTCCTGGCCAGATCAAGGGTACTATAGAAGCGGGAAATGGAGAAGTCAAATGCCACTCAATATTGTTGACAATATTGATCTGTAAAGACCAGACAAACAGCAGTGCCACCTACTGTTTTAGACCTTACAGTAACTCCTAAAAGTTGGGTCCAGGCACCTTAGGTATGGTTTACAGTAGAAAGTTCACTTTGAGAGGGAATTACTTTCTGTAACAAATACGGTGTAGCTGAAAAAAACAAGTTTAAAAGAAAAATTAAAACCAAACATCTGTGCATGAGTGAGATCACTGTCTTCTACTCTTATTTTTTCATACAAAGTATTCCAGTCAGGGAAATAAGAATTTTAAACATGTTTTTTAATTAAGGGATAAAGTGGGAACTGATTTAATCTTCAGGTTTTTACAGGATTTTGGAATGTATCAGTTGCATTTGAACTTCCTACTCACTCACTCACTCACAACATGCACATACATGAAATGGACTCGCAGACTGAGTTAATATATGATTTGTTCTCATACAGACAATTTACAGAAAATAATGTTATTTTCAGATTAATTTATAAAAGTTACCTAAAATATTAGCAGATTTTATCTTTAGGAAATGTTTGTACTGAAATGTTTAATAAGGTATCAAGAAGCAGCTCTTACCATAGGTGTAGTGGGGTCCATTGCCATGAGACCTAAATAACCCTCAGCAAATCTCTTGATTCTGATTTCATTCCTGCATCAGGCTGAGGCATGGCACACGATAGGATGGAGCCCAGCACCACAGATGCCAGGAAGTGCCTTGAGCCCATGCATCAGCCCCAGTGAGGATTTCCCTGCTATCCTCTGAAACCCTTTCCTCTGTCAACAGGCATGGGGCAAGTGGGGCTGAGCATGGAAAGTAACATGAAGGAAAAAGTTACTAGGTCATTTGGGAAGTAATGGTCATTTGTGGGGGTGGGGACATTTTCCCAACTTGTAACAACTAACTATCCTTCTCTTTTATTACCCAGATAATGAATAACCTACAGCACTCTTGGTTCATGTGTTCGTTCCCTTAAGTTCCATTACACATGGGTCGACACAATGGCCTATAACAAGATTTTCTGTTGAGATCATGACTAACCAAAAAGCTTTAGAGGGGCTCCTGGAGACACCAGTCTAAAAGGCTGTGAGTTTTAGATTACCCATCCCTCTTGTACTATGACTACAATATTCTAGTAATATTAAGTCTCTATGATACATGCCAATTGTTGAAGCCATGTGACAGTGAGGCTTCTTATTCCAGTCACCTTGGGTACCCGAAAGACGAGAAGCCACTCACAGCATCATAGACTGATTCCGTTTGGAAGGGGCCTTAAGGATCATCTAGTTCCAACCCCCTCCCATGGGCAGGGACACATTTAGGGGGTGAGCCACTTCATTTTAAGATATGGTACGAGCTGATTTAGCTTACTGTAGAATGCCAACATTTACATTAACCAAAAAAATGAATGAAAAATTTTGCCAAAAATTAATAGGGCAGGAAAATCTTTAGCAAGGAATTTCAATCAAGAATTTCAATTCCCATTTCAGAGCAATGTTTTTTTAAAAAAATTATATTTGTTTTTAATAAAGTATATCTTGACCTGAAATTCTTGGTTTTGGGTAGAAAACAGTAACTGTAATACGTAAAGGCAAGATCTAAACTCTCAGAGGCTGCTGAGAGATGTAAAGGTGCTGAAAGGCTGACCTAGCAGCATATCTATGTAGCAAAATAAGATCAAATGCATGATTTAAATAATGCTACTCTGTTCGATCTAAACAGATGAGGCTTTTGGAAACTCAGGGAGAACTATCTACTCTTTGATATTTAGAAGTAACTTGAACATGTCATCTTTGGGCTAGATAGCAGCTGCAAGTCAGCCCAGGGGAAATCTCACCTCAGCCTTTTTGTTAGTTGCTGTTACTCAGTTTTCATTAAAAGAATGCTCCAGATAAAGCGCAGACAGGTGCAAGGGAATAAAACTGAAGAGTACCTTGCCTGCTCAGCTTGATCAAAGCAAACTTAAAGTGGCCCCAAGTGATAAAACGGTCAGAAACACAGAAATCAAGATAAAGACAAACTTTAATCAAAACAACCATGAAAAATGTGTTATGTGTTCCTCATAAACAGTACTATACCATTTTATTTAAGGCGCCTTAAATTACACAATGTCAGGAAGTCTTCACAATAATTATGTTTTGTTTAGATAATTATGTCAATCATAGCCTCACTTGCTGCTCAAATCAACTACAGGCTTGTCACCCTGCAAATTACATCATACAAAGCTAGTATGCACTGTTTGATATGACTAAACTCAAACAAAGTACTTCAGGCTTGGACTGAACCTCTGGTAAGGTTCAGCAGATCTAATCAGCTACTAAGAACTCTTATATACTATACATATAGTATCTTTTTCGTTCAGAAAGTCTGAGACTGTTAGTGTTCTGCCTTAAATGATTTTCTTGGTTTAAATCAACTAAATAGGAGAAATTCCTCATACTTTGCTGTTGTTCTGATTCCTTCTGAGAGGCCGTATTACAGGGCTGCATCCGGAAAGTCCATTGTTCAATGGACTTCCAGTGCCCTATCTTCCAGCCTTCTAATTTACAGCTTAAGAGAGGTGCTTATTTCATCTGACAAATAAAAGACATGTTGAGCATTTCTAAGGACAATTTAAATTAGGCAGCTCAGGGGTTTCCCCCCTTAAGGCAGAATTCTATGATAAAGGCTTATCCATCAGTTGATGTTTTCGGTTTGACAGATAACAGATTTTAGTTTTCTAAAATTTATCAAACAAATGATTCAATATCTATCCAGCTAATAACGATAGGTTTCTTCTGCTTACATACTGTTTAAAGACTTGTCTTCAAATCCTGGGAGACACTGCAATTATTCAGCTTATAATCAAAAGAATTGTCAGAAACTGGTAAGAAGTAATTAATAATACAAAGCCATGGGAATTACTATTGTAACTGAAGTTACTTGCTTTCTTGAGAAGTTAAATCCACTTTCTTCTTCTTCGCCACTTTTGGGTGTTTTTCTGGTATTGATAAATCACAATTTTCCTTTCCTCCGCTTTTGGATCAAATGTTCAAGCTTTCTGGAACTTCTGACTTCAAGTATATGCATCTGTCTAGCTCTTCTTCCCAATAATCAAAAATCTTTCTCTTTTTCACTTTCTCTGGAAACTCTTTTATTTGCAATGACAAACGAAACTATTAATGCAAGCTGTACCTCTTCTATGAAATTCAAGCCCACTCTTAACTGTGGACTGTTGCCTTGGCTTCAGTAATGTTACTGTTTACAAAGAAAGTTCAAAGATGTACTCCCCGTGTTTTTTATTTGTGTCGTGGTTTAAGCCCAAGCCGTAAATTAGAACTACGCAGTCTACTTCCCCCCTCACCCTTTCTTCCCCCTCCTGGAGGGACAGGGAGGAGAATCAAAAGAATGCAACTCCCACAGGTTGAGATAAGAACAGTTTAATAACTAAGGTATAGCACAAAGCACTACTGCTACCACCAATAATAATGATAAAGGAAATAACAAGGGAAGAGAATACAACCGCTCACCGACCGGTACCTCACCCCACTCAGCAGCGTTCTAGCCCTTCCAGGAACTCTCAGTTCTACACCTGGGCATGACGTGCTGTGGTATGGAATACCTCTTTGGCTAGTTTGGGTCAGGTGTCTTGTCCCTGCTTCCTCCCGGCTTCCTCTCCTCCCTGGCAGAGCATGAGACTCACAAAGTCCTTGGTCAGGGTAAACATTCTGACCAGCAACTGAAAACATCGGTTTTATCAGCTCTGTTCCCAGGCCGAAAATCAAAAACACAGCACTGCACCAGTTACTAAGAAAGAGGAAAAAATGACTGCTACTGCTAAACCAGGACAATTTGTTTCCCACAGATTTGAAAAGAAGCAAGACAAGAACTGGAAAAACCAACTAATGAGAAAAAACCCTGCACTTCCTGCTCTCAGAAATTATCTTCCCATACAATGCCCCAAACTGCATTTCACCTTCACATTTATTTGCAGTCAAACTTTTTTTTTTTTTTCTTTCTTGTACCATTCACAAAATATATAGCTTTAAAAAGCACTTTTCCCTGAAAACTCTCTTAGGAAGTACACCTTAGAAAGATTCCAGTCATGACTCAATGATGCACTAGATCTGTTTTCACCTTGCCTTTCAACAAGGTGAACTTAATTTTGGTTTTATTTACTTTTCCCTTTTTATTACAAATTTCAATATTATGTCTATCTCATTTGTAGATCTTTGCTAGTGGTTGCTAGTTCTGATTTTATAAAATTGGCCATTAGTATCACAGCTGTTTTCCAAGCCAGCTGTTGAACTTTACCTTCTGAAAGGCTTCCACTACTGTTCTTCTCTCTTATGAGCCTCAACACATTTTCAGCTTTGTTAATACCTCCTTTCTTTCACAGTTCCTTTGAAGCTAGACATTTCCATCCTAGTTACCCACCCCATTCTACTCTATGAAGTCACCAGTCTCCTTCCAAAACCAGTTGTTTTTTATCTAGAAGCACCTCTGTTCATTTGAGCTCTTTTTGGGGGTACAGTTCCTACATTTGCTTTATCTGTGAACTTCTGTCTCCTGTAATCATCACTCTTTGGGTCCCTGTCTGGATACATTAGTCAAGCACAAAGTGATTCTGCTACCAGGATATACCCAGTTTAGAAGTATAAAAATTATTCATTGGTTATCATACACATATGATCACTACTAGATTAGGCATTAATATGCTCACCATGTTTTGTAAGACTATGCAGGGTCTTTACTAGCTAGGCAGACAAAAGTCAGGAGAAGGGGCAGTTCCTGCAGCTCCCTGGAGCACAGCCGCAGTTGTGCCATTTCTGACACCCTGGTTTTAATTTGTGGTTTTATACTTGCCCATGTTGATGCCTTTCCTTGTCTTACCTTGTCTGCAGTTTTATCATTCTCATCTCATATGAATCTCCTCTTCAGACTTCCTGACAGGGTTTGGTTTTTTTTTTGTCCTGTCCCCCTTTTTTTTCCTCACAACTCAGCAATTTCCTCAGACTTCTGAGCCATGGTTATGTAGCTATGTGGTATCAGCAATGGGCCTGGTATCTGTAGAGCACAGATGCCCCAACAGACTTCAAGACGGATTCACACTCCTCTTTTTTAGCACTGAGATGACTGTGATGCAGAGGTAAGGAAATGAATTAGTTCCAAGTGGCTACCAGTCAGACCTGTAGGTTTGAGTATACATTGCTCAACAGTAACGTATATGCTCCTGCTTACTCCATAAGAAAAGCTTATCCTTTTCCTTGTGATAGACATTTCTTCAGATCTTAATACATCACATTAAGTCACTAAATTTCTCAAACTTCTTGATCCATGTATCAGTATTTGGATCTAGGCCAATAATTTGAATTAATGTTGCAAAAAAATGCATTAAATCCTTTAACGACACCTATCTACAAGAAGGATCATCTATCGTCCCCATGAAAATTTATGATGTAGAGCTCATAGAAGATACACTCAGTAGAAGACATAATTTTAAAATGAATACATTTCCTAATTACACACATAACATCTTTGTCAGTAATAAAAAAAGACTTACAAGTTAAGTTTCACTCCCAATGATTTTCTTTGTATGTCTCCTCATTTTCTATGTAGGACTGTGAAGTAAGAATTCAGTCTTACTGGCCGTGACCAGTTATAGTGGACACTGATGACCAACTTAATTGTGCTGACCAAAAAGTAACAAAGTTAAAGTCATACTCCAAAACCTCCTTTTGCTGTTGTGGCTTAGCCTGTTAAGGGAACTGATTTTTGTATATGTTTCCAAGTAACTATATCAGTGCTCCAAAATGCCTATTCTGGCAAACACCATATAAAACCATCAGAATGTTTATATAACTCATGTAAGCTTTTTTCTTTTTGCACACTTCTTAAGAAAATGGCAGAGTATTACAAAGAACAACTACTAAGGGAGCAAAGAATGAAAGATAGGTCATGCTATAAAAACGTTGAAAATGGATACATTTATCTAAACATGAACATGCAGCAGATAAAATTAGCTTTGACACTTAAAGGATAAGATCAGAGTCTGATCAAGTCTAGCTATGGGAAAGGGCAAGAGAAAGGATTGAGTTGAGACAGGGAGAAGTCTTATTTACACTTTCTTCAAAAGGGGTAAAAGAGACACCAGTGTCAGCTGCTACATTTGAGAGACAATGTCTCTGCTATCCCTGGCAATGACTTGGCTTTGCCTATACTTGGAACTATCCTTGATTAAAGTTTTCATTCTCACCAATTCATAAAACGTAATCTGTATTACTAATTTACCAATTCATTAACAGATCAGACACATTACAGAAGGAAGAAGAGATTACCTAATGTAATTGAGCCCACACCTGGGAGGATGAGAACAAAAAGGGTCCTCCTGCCACGCTTGTGACTTTTGCACTTGTCATAGCTGTGAAACAAGTATTAATTTAGATGCAAGTGTGGTGCTTATGATGCTACTGCCCACTACAAATTAGAATTCTTGCCTGTAATTAAAGCAGGCTTTTTTTCTTCCACGACTAGGGCTCATCTGTCACCCAAAAGCACATCCTGTAAATATGAGGAAAGAGTGCAGGATGATGAAAAGGCAGTAACTCCACCATAAGATTATTTGGTTGCTGCAGAACAATTCCAGGGCTCTGTTTTGCAACTATTGCTTTTTAGCAGTTGGAAACAGGACTGAACTATGCACAACCACTTTAGACAACAGAAGCTGTCAAGGTCCCACCCAAAACAGATGCAGCTCCTTCTATCTCAAACGCATACCAGCCCTTCCCATATACCAATAAAAGTAACAAGGGACTCCAGAAGTCTATCTGTGAAGTCTTCTATGTGAAGTCTAACATATTTTTTTCCCCAGCTAGCTTAACTCCAGTTAGGCCCCTGGGAGACTTGACACATACACTTTTATCTCCCTGGTTTTATTCATCCACTGCTGGTTACAGGATCCCTCTCCACCTGGAATCTACATGCTGTGTTGGCTTTGCTACTCGTCTGCCAGAAGGGTGAGCAGACTCACCTTCTTAATACACAACCACACACACCAAAAGAAGGACAAGCCTACCCTAAACCAAAACCCAGCTTCAATGCCGCCTCGAGGTCACCTCTTCAGTCACAGGAAGCGCCCTCGCAGTGCCGGGCCGGAAAGCGGTGCGGATACCCGCCATTGTCTCCCGTTGCCAGCGGCAGGTCACAAGGTGGCGTCATGAGGGGGGCAGAAAGACACCCCGAGGGCCTCCCGCCCTCGGAAGGCCGCCGGAGCAGGAGAAAGAGGAGGTGGCCGGCCTAGACAGGCACACTGCCTCACCCAGCGCCTGTGGGCAAAGCGGAAAGAGGCCATCCTAACAGGAACAGGCCACAAGCTCCCCTTGAGGGACGCAGCTGCCCATATTATCCGGCCCCCTCACACGCTGTGTCGTGCCCAGCTGCCCCAGCCTGCGCACGCGCGGAGAGCAGCGTCACGGGGAAGGCTGCGTTCGCTCTCCGCTGCTTAGCTCCCCAAGGCGCCACGGGCGCCCTTTCGTTCGCTCCGCTGCAGTGCACGGAGCCAGCGCTGTCGCCGCAGCCGAGGAAGGCAGCGCAGTGGAGAGGCTCTCGCCGTCTCCCGAGGATAAAGTCACCCGCGAACAGGGTGCGCGCCTGGGTGCAGAGGTTGGGCACTTCAGGGTTGGGATTGGGCCCTTTTGGAGCCGCCTGGGACCCATCGCGAACCCCCTTAGCGGAGGTTGGAAGTATTGGTGGGTTCTGAGGCTCCCCGTGGACCTGTCTCCGTGGTCGTCATGGAAGGACGTGTGGCCGGTCTGGGTCCCGGTGCCGGGGGTGCTGCTCGCAGGTTTCACTGTAGACCCCCGGGAGGGTCTGGGGCTGGAGCCTCCGGAGAGGGAGGCGGGGAGAGGCTGGGGATGAGCTGGAAATTTGGAGGGACGTGGCCCTCTTAAAAATCACCCTTCGGTTGTTAAGTTTACAAGTTTAAAAGGCGCGGTGACTTAGTGTTGTGTTCGCTTCGGCTGTCATGTGACGGACTGTGTTGCATTTAAAAAGTCTCAGGGTTTCAGCTCTGTTCTGCTTATTTGTACCGGTTGTTTACTGAACAAAAGTGTGTGTTTGGGGGGAATCGGGTTACATTTTAGGCCTGTTCTTATGGCGCACAGGATGAAGGAGAAAACTTTGAACTCAGTTACTTAATTGGGATTCCTTTTGAAGTTCGTAAGTACACTTCTGAGACTTCGCCTGTGCAGAAGCACACTGGATTTCTTTGCACTGATGGTCAAGGCAGTAACGTGTTTTTCATCTGGAAAACTTAATTTCCGTATGTTACTCTTTATAGTCAAGATCTTGCTGGGTTTAAACCAGACTTGCATTTGATTTGTGAGTCCTTCCTAGGATATATCCTTGTAGAATGGAAGATTCAAAGGCTTGTCTTGCATCAAGCCAGTGTGCTTGAGTTTTTCTTACTAGGATCTTGACACCTGCACTTTGTTTTTGTGAGCTATTGGTTTGAATTTGCAAGGAGTGCTCCTTGCACGTTTTTCAGCTGAGGTAGAGGAAGCACAGTATCCACGTTGTTAATCATAAGGGACAATTTGTTTGCTTGTGCCGTGTGTTGCTAGCAATATTAGTCCTTCCTGTTTCTGAAATGAACAACTGAATTTATGGTTAGTGGTGAAGAACACAGTGCCAGATGGGTACTGAACAAAAGTTCTGCTTAGAACTATTTCACTGTTAAGTGAATTAACTGCTGATAGATCTGTGTTTTAAATAAAGTGTTTGAAGAGGGTCTTGTTGCAATATCCGGGCCTTGGTGTGCAATTACCTTTTAACTATTCTTCAGTTTTGTTTTTTCCTTAATGTTTTTAAACAGATTATGTTTAGAAGAAAGTTTCTGCTGTGTTTGGCAATGGTGTCCAAGCTCATCGATACTTCCTTTGTAACTTCATGGTGAAACAGCTTCTAAGAGTATCAGTTTAGTTACCACATCATCTGGATCCAGAGATCACTTTTAAGAAAATGTGGACTGCTAAAAGTCTTTGTAGTGCTCAAATACTGTTGCTTCAGTTGAAAAAAAGCAGATCATGTAGTTGTACGTTTCCAAAAACTCAGCAGTTCTGGATTGGAATTCTGAACTGTTGCACTGTAAGAGCACCCTGTAACAAAGTTCAGTTCCAAGTAAGTATTTTTGTGAGGCTGTAGGTATAAGTGATGAGCATCAATACAGTGATAATATAATTTCCATGAGAAATGTGCAGAGCTAAGCTTTTGACCTTGCAGCCTTATTTATGAATTGAAGATACCTTTAGTATATCAAGGTAGAGGGGTTGTCAGCAACAAGTTGCAGGAGAGCCGGTGTTTCAGAAGGGATGTTTTTTGTCTGGCAGTTCTAAGTTGAAGGGAAATACTAATTTTTTAAAAAATTATACTTCAGGCAATACTGCATGATGTCTGGCAGGCTTATTAGTTAGAGTGACAGCCATTTGGTGAAGTATAGGACCAAAGCTCTGGAAAACTTTACTAATGCAATATTGAACAAAAAAGTGGGGAGGTGGGAGGGGAAGGTCAGTTTTTATTAGGTTGGTAAGGGAGGATGAAAGCATAAGAACAAAAACAAACCCACAAAAAACCCACAAAAAGAACAAGAAAAAAACATACAAAACCAGAAAACTGTGGATATAAAAAAAAAACAATGGGAAAGGACACCAAATGAAGGCTAATTTGACATTGAGAGTTTCAAATAGCAATGTTTTTCTAAATGTCTAATTAAGTTCCTCTTTAAAATATAAATTTCTGCCTGTATAAATAGTGGAACACTGTGGTGTCAGCTATTTAGGGGGACTAAGCAATTGAGAACCATCTAGATGGTTTTACAACTATTAATTGACTGTTAATCTGTTTGGGGATAAATAATGTCTATCTTATATCTTCCCGGTTTTCTCTTTTTAATAGTAATATTTGACTGTATGATTGTAGGTTTCAAAGGTGAATGATAAACAGTCAGTAGTAGATGCGGGAATGGCTACAAGTGCAGAAGAAACTAAAATAGCTGCTGGAAAAAGTCCCAGTGGAGTGCGAGATAGAAGCCAACACTCATTAGAAGGTACTGAGCCTTTTGCTGCCGTCTTCTTCAGAAGGGACAGCCTTCCCTGCCCTCTCTAGACTTGTATTAATAATCAAGATGGTCTAAACTCTTAATTTGAAATCTTTGTATCATGCAATGTTTTTATTTTTTTCCATAAACAGTCACAAGGATTAACTCACAAATCCTTTTAAGGGGCTTATACGCAATTTTTCTAGTTTGCAAAGACTTGTATATTTTTCTTAAATGTCTTAATGGCTGATTAGGCAGTGTACTGATTATTTTGTTGTATTATCTTAATTTTTTTTTTCTTCAATGTCATTAAATTCTTTCAATGCTTATTCCATGTGACTGAATCGATTTCTTGAGTATTCGTAAAGGCTATGAATGATCTGTGATGCTAGTGAATGTTTTTTTCTGTTATAAATGTGAAAAACAAAAATTGAACATTCCTGTGTGAGTGGCGGTTTCTGATTCAGATAAATTAGTCATTACAATTACAACCTTTATTTTAGCAATGCTGCCTAACTAAACAGTTCTTTCTGTAATTTTGCTTGTTTTGTCATTCCTAGCTAATAACTAATCCTCAGATGTGCTGTTATGCATCATACATTTTAGTTCCTGTGCTTCAGGGTGCTTGGTCATTCACATTCTATGCATACTTAATTTTTGTTTTAGTCAGTTGCTTTGGGCATTTTCAGCTTTTGTTTACAAATGGGATGACAGGGAGGTTGTTATGATTGGTTAACACACTGAGGTCCTATGCTGTTTGTATCATTATATTGCTCAGGAAACAGTAGTCTGAGAAACTGCTGTGCTATTTCTTGTGCATGACATTTAGGAAGAGAGTACCTATTCTGAAAAAGCTATATTGTACTGTGTCATAATTCTGCTGTACAGGCTTGTCTCCTTACATACATTCTCTTTTAGTTTTGCATTACAGATGAAAGATACTGCTGAGTAAACCAAAGTGTTTCCCTGCTCCCCCATCCCTTACCCCCTCCCTGGTGTATTTTTAATCAGCAGCGTATTTTTTTGTTTGTTTGTTTTCACAGATGTGAGAATCTTTTAAATAGAAGTCTAAGGTTTATGTTTATTCCTGAATGCTCCTGCATTATCTGTAAAATAATGAGATTGAACAGGACCAGCATCCTTGTGGTTTCTTCTTTTAGTTCTCTTTTCTTATTCTTCTGTTTTATTCTTGGATACAACAGAAGCATATCTATCCGCTTGGTTAAAATGACAATGTTTTCTAAAAGCAGTAGCAAAAGCAGTTGTTCTGTGCTATTGCTAATGTCATATTTATGACATAACTTTACAGTGTGCTCTGTCCAGCTGAAATGTACTTACGCATCTTGTAAGTCTCATTGACATTTTTTCTTCAGACATGGCAGTATGATAACTTCGAGTTAATAGATAATATCTTTAATGGTCAGAACTTACATTGAGCCATCCAGGAGTATTTGTTCTGAAGTCCTGTGGAGCCGGTGTTTCAGAGCATTTCTAAGATAGCAAGATTTCTGCTGTTTGTTCAGGCAGCTGAAAAAATGGCCTATGTCCAGATGTGACTATGCGTCTATTTCTGGTAGTCTGTAAGAAATCTTCAGGGGAATAGTCATCCTGTAGACTTAATTCAATTCCTCTGCATGTCCTCTTGGGAATTGTTATAACCCAACTATTCATTTTGATCAGAAGAGCAGTGGTCTACATAGATCATCAAAGCAAAAGACACTTCTGAATCATTCTGTCTCTGAAATTCACCATTCTAACTTGCAAATCAAGCGTTGCCATGGCGTATTTGCAAGAATCAAAAGAAGAGGGAAAGTTTGTATTCTTATGAAAGTGTGTGCATTGGTTTTCTATTTATTGCTCTGATGCCTGCTTTCTTATCTTCTACTCAGATTCCTTTGGAAGGTCAAGTGACGTTGCTTAGCTGCGTCTGTCATGTAGATAGTATCTTATAGAACCACAATACTTATTCATCTGTATCATCTTTGTAGGTTAGTGCTTTGTTACAGATTTGTTTTAACAAGCCTTCAATGCAATGTACAGAACCTCCCTGCAGGCAGTGCATAGTGCAAGCCCTGAGCAATCCAGTTTGATCTGATAGCTGTCCCTGTTTTGAGCAGAAGAAGGCTTGGGCAGCAGACCTCCTGAATTATGCTACAACTCAGTGTTTTATTTTTTTTCTTCTCACTATTTACCCAGTCATAGTGTCGTTACATGTATGTTCAAAACCTATTTCTCAGTCATGCAGCTAGATGTAACCACTGGATCTGTCGTTTGAACATGAATGTAATCTGCCAATTAACATTTGTACTGAAGTATTTTTAAATTTCATGTATACGTGACATACATAATGTAGATCTGGGAACTGATTCCAGTTAATAAAAATGTAGTGCCTTGATAATGCAACTACTCTGTTGTTACTTTTGATTTGAAGTCCTCTTGGGGGACCTGTAGAACAGTGCTGTATTACGTGCCATACAAATCCAGTGGATCAAGTACTTCTATTGGGGAGGAGAGGGGCAGGATGAGGTAGTTAAAAAAAAAAAAAAGGTTGAGGATTTTTAACTGCTGTTTGGGTTGCTTTCACTTCATCTTTTTGGGCTTGAAGTTAGTCTACTCTAAATAGAGTATGAGACTGACAGTATTCTTTAACAGTATTTCTTGAGTCGAAATCCCAGTGTTATTTTTTCTTTTTGCATGTTTATCTCTCACTGAATCCTTCTGTCAGTCAAGCTACTGATGTGAATACTCACTGAATAATCTCTTTCTGTCTCTTGGGTAGGGGAATGCAGAACGAGAAGTATGGGATCTAAGTATTAAGAATTAACTCTCATTAAAAAATGAATGCCATGTATCCAGACACTCAAGAGAACAGCAGTTACTCACAATAACTGGTAATTAGGAATTAAACTCATCAGAAAATGAAATTTCCTCATGAAGCCTTGTAAAAAAAGGCACGGGCATCTGACTTTAGTCAGTACATTTTCAGTAGGTTTTGATCTGATCTGTTGTGGGTTTTTTTGTTTAATCTTAAATTTCTCGGTGTAAGTATGCATTAGTTTTTGTCTTTTGCTGTCTTTTGTTTGGCTTGATTTTTTGGGGTTTTTTTTGTGAATGTCTAAATATCTTACAGTAGGGAGAGATACCTTTTGGAATGCTTTGTAGATGAGCCCTGTAGGAAGTTCAGAAGATGTATATATGCATGCACATAAGCATATATATGCTTGGTTTTATTTACATAGCCATCTTACCCATTATCTTAAAATTATAATTCATAAGTCCCGTAGATGTGATTCTTGGGATTTGTGAACTCTTTGCTTATTTTCTGACCAGTCAGCTACATAAATATGGTCCTTATTTTATATAATGTTTCATATTAGTAGTGTCTTGAGACTGAAATCTTTTTGGAAAAAAATGGGAGTTAATTTTTCTATGCTTGTGTTTCTTCATACCTAACAGTGCAGTTGCTTTGACCAAGTTCACCTTCTTGTCAGAGTGGCCCATGATGCAAATGCATATTTGTTCCTAATTTGTAGAAGGCATGGAAACAGCTGCAGCAGTTCATTAAACTCCTGAGAGTTTAGCTAGCCTGAAAGGAAGCACGTTATGTCATCATACTTCAAAGTCTGTTTTAGTTTCCTGGCACTTCACTGAAAAAAAAATAAATCTTCAAGGTAGAGTTGTGTTTGTTGTTTTCCGGTAAAATCTTGAGTAAACTTCATCTTCTCTGCAGTATAGTGATTTTTATTTAGATTAAAAGATCCTTTCTTTATAAAATTAGCAACATGATTTAGCATTCACTTCATTGCAAATGCCTTTCTGTCATTGTCACAGCAAGAGCCGACCTCAAATCCTTTCTATCAGTACAAATGTGTAAGATAGGTTACGGGTATTCCTACTTATAAGTGGATATGCAAGGATTTTCAGTGTAAAGGGGGTAAAGCATAGTCGATAAACTACCTTATGGTAGTATAGTATTTTACCAAAATGATCAAGGCACCAAACATTACAGTATTCCCTGTCACTGAGACATTGTTGGATTTTAATGATGTTAGGGGTAAATAGTTCAGTTTAGCAGTTTAGTATGTCTTTTCTTCTGGTGTTCTTGAAACCTGTTTCTTATCCTCACCTTTCCTGCACCTCTCATCTCTGTGCTGAATAGGCAGCTTAAACCAAATTCTGTTTCTGTATGTTTGCCTCTCTTCATGAGAACAGATACCAGTGTCTGCAGACTATTTCTGAAAGAAACGGCTCATCAGCTGTCCTATTACAAACCAATAAAATCGAGTATATTCCTGAATGTACCAGCATTTTTTTTTTTTTTGTCCCATTCATATTGATACGTACTCAAGTAGGTAGGTGTCTATTTTTGATTTAAAACTAAGATAATCTGTACAATATCCTGTATATCTGTACAATATAATGTGTGGAATATCTTGCTCTCATAATTGTGTTACTTGCAGAAACGAGGAAAAAAATATACAGCATCATATGTTATTCTTTTTAATAAACCATCCCTAATAATCTGAATTTATGCTTCTGTTTGTGTTTTGTTAATTTTAAATTATTCTTGACTCTTTCAGAATGTGTTTTCCTACATTTAGTACTTTATATTTTACTTAATATTTTTTATTTCCTATTTTAATAGTAGCAACAATATGTTGTGGGGTTTTTTTCCTTTTTTAAATAAGAAATGACTCTTAAGAATTTGTCTATTAATGATTACTAATAATACTACTAAGCAAATGAGTTCCAAAGGTGCAGGAAACAGGCTACTTACTTACAGAATTATATTGGGCTCAGGGCTGTGTATGTGTAAGGGGAGTGTGATGACACAGTAGCCATCAGTTTTATAATTTATTTGACTTTGACTGTAGATGACTAACCGTGTTCGCTCTCCAGTAGCATTCTTTTACCACTTCTGAGTAGCTACCTTTGCTTTGTATTTCTTTGACAAATTAGGTGAATACATGCAGTAATTTTGTGTATATATATATGTATATGTGTATATTTATGTCTTGATTGAAAAAGGGATTTGTCCCAAGGAGTAGTTTAGGGTTGTTTCCAATTTTGGAGATGCTAACTAATTCCTACTTGTTCGATGTATTTGGTAATCAAAAGTTTTTACTTTTCTTAAATAAACTGCTGTTTGTTATTTAGATGTAGTATATTATGTGTTCTGTACCAAAAGAATAGATGTATATTATAAGATAAAATTCACTGATCCTTTTTCTGACTGTGAAACTTTATTTCCGCAGCAAAAATGAAACACATCAATCTGTCATTTGCAGCTTGTGGTTTTCTGGGTATTTACCACTTGGGGGCAGCAGCTGCTTTTTACAAGCACGGTAAGAAGTTACTGAAAGAGGTGAAAGCTTTTGCGGGAGCTTCTGCGGGATCACTGGCTGCCACTGTCTTATTAGCAGTACCAGAAAATATAGAGGTAAATTAATAAACTCGTAGGTATAGGACACGATAATTTTCAACGCTATTTTTAATGTATCATCTACCATTAATTATTTTTTTAATATTTTGGTTCTTGTTTTAATTCCTGTAAAGGAGCAGGACTTTTGTATATGTTTTTATAAACAAAATCTGTTGACTAGTGGACAGAAATGTTTATGAAGCAAGTATTTCTTTACAGAAAAAAAAACCCCTGTCATAGGAAACTTGTATTTTAGGCTATGTAAATATAAATTTAATGTGTGTGAATGTTCAGTTGTATGCGGCCAGATATACTTTAATATACTAAAATCTGTGTGCACTTAATCCCTGTGCATTACAAAGTTAATCATTGTGGTCTTGGCTAGAGGTAGGCTTTGTTATGCAAATGAATAGCACTATCCTTTCCTTTTTTTGTGAAAGGAGATAAAAATGATAGATGGAGTGTGTCTTCATAAGGTCAAAGAACACCACACACCGGCTCAATTTTTTCCTTCCTGACTGTGCTCCATTAACCAGTCCAAGAATTGGCTTGTGCACTTCCTTTTCACTAAGTACCATTCACAGTGTAACAGCAGTAGCCCCATTATATCATCGTAGCATTTTGTTCTGTGCTGCATACATGTATGTTTGTGGTTTTTTCTCCAGAGGTGCCACTCTTTTCTCACCGTGAATATGACATCATGTAGAGACAGCAGTTATATTTGATGACAACTCTATTACAGGTTCTGTGGGAGAGTATTAGCTTTCATTTTTGTTTGGTTGGTTTTCCCCATAGGTTGTCCTCCTGAAGTGCCTGTAGTGACTTTTATAGAGAACTAGGCCTTGCGAAAATGCTATTTCTTTAATATTTTGAATTTTAATAAACGGCATTATTGGGGGAGGAGGGGAAGGCTGTTAAATATTTGTCTAAGTACACTTGGATTTCCATCCAGTGAGCATTATGTAACTTTCTCCAGGCCTTGCTTATTACAACTTTCACTGCATTTGATTAAAATAATAGTCCCTGCTAATAGCACATTTTGCCACTAATCTTTCTGTTTGTTTGTTGCTTGTTTCTGCTGGGATATGAACATAGCTTGCAGAGTTAGTTATACTTCTTTTGCTTTCAGCAGTAAGTTATTCCCTGGCTTCTTTCCACCACCACCCCAGGTACATTCTTTATATGATTTGATATTGGGCAAGTTCCACTCTGTTGTGAAGAGAACCTTACTTGAATTCTGTTCAGGTGTTAGTAGCCTCTGACTAGTAGTTCAATTTCAAGTTTGCCTGGTATGATGCATACCTCTGCCTTTAATTTCCTTTATGGTGAGCACAGCAGCTATCCTTTTAACAGTTCAAGGAGATTTTTCTGCATATTGTAGGGTCTGGGTGAGCAATGAGCATTTGTTCCTAGCCTGGTCTAACTTATAAAGATCTTTCTAAGTAAAAATGTTAGAACAGTTTTGGTTTGGTTTTTTTTTTCTGTTTTGTGGAAACTGAGCTTGTATTGCATTTCTTCCTAATTCTAATGGAATTTAAGTAAAGACAGTGTTGTGTACTGAATAGAATTAACTTTTCATGTCAGGGTAATTATATTATTACATTCCTGAGTTAAAATATTTTATATCTACATCTTACATCAGCTAATTCTTTTTCCCTTTTTTTTTTTTTTTTCCCTTCTCTCTCCAGAGATGGCTATGTTAGACAAGCTATAATTAGGACTTTCTCCATCTCCTCATAGTCTCAAAGCTCTAAAACAACCTTTCCTTATCTTGGAGAGAATTTTACCATTGAGGATTTCTTGTTTTGATTGTTGCTGTTCTAATATGACAGTTTGCAAATGTTTTTCTGTCATATCTTGGATTTTTGTCACTGTTGAAAAGGCATGGGACTTGAGAATTCTAGGGAGCCTTCTAAAGTTATAGATAAGTATGTATGTATTTCAAAAGTACCTTGATTATGTTTGATGTCAAGTTTGCTTAATACAAGTAGTTACAATTTCTAAACATGTTCTCAGTCACTGTTTTAAATTTAGGTGTATTGTTTAAAGCTTCTAGCACTAAAATCGTAAACAATTCATAGCTGTAAGAAGTTGTCCCTTTTGGGAGCAAGAATTGAGAGTCTAGGTATGATTTATTCTTAGTACTTGTAATATGGAAAGTAGTTTTGTGTCATTCACCTAGGTTTGCATTCATCCAGCTTCCTGTTGCTCCATCACTTTATTAAAGCATCTTAGGTTTAAAGGTAGTAGTTCTGAGGTGCTTCTCTGTAGGGTTTTGTTTCTTCTGTATTTGCAGAAAGAGGTGTCTGATTATGCCTCTTTCTAGCTGACTGACTACAAAAGCCTAACTGCCTAATGTAGATTAAATGTAATATTTGTGCATATAAGTAGGTTTATATATTAGTTTATATATTTGAATTGGCCTGGAACTGGCAATGGCAAGTACCTCAGAGGGTAAAGGTGCAAATCTAGTTTATGTGAAATGAATGTGCACAAATATTTACAGTGATTGTTATTTTAAGAGGTATGGGCCTCTTAATGAATTTTTTTGATATATTTATTCAAAGGCCATATAGAGAAAGTGGATACAAGGACTACTTTCCTGTCTTAAGTGAGTGCTCTGTCATACAAGCGATGTGACAGAGTTAAACTGCTTCAGTCAGCTTGCTCATGATCTCATATTAATCCTCACTGCAACTCTTTCCTGGTTTTCCTTCCATTAAATCCTGTACACTTCTCAGTAAGATACACTTCTTTCTTTTTTTTTTTTTTTTTTTTTTTTCTTTCTTTCCTCTGGTCATGTCAATCATTTATTTTGTTCCTAGCAACATATTTGTCCTTCATGCAGGAAGCTAATAACAGGAACCCAAATCTATCTATAGACATCTTTTACTCTGTAAACATGTGGTTATATATGTAAATATGGGTATAATATATTTATCTAGTACCAATTTCAGAAAACTGCATAAGATTGGATTTTGGTTTTTCTTCCCCCAAATCATTAGAGAAGTCTGCATGAAAGGATGAAAAAAAAAAAAGAAATACAAATACTGAATAGTGAGTCTTAAGGATTCTGAATCATAATTTGTTGTTTCAGAATCTTTTTGCTAAAAGATAAATGCTACCAATTCCTTTACTCACCCTTTGGAGTTCTTATGGCTCACACTTTAAGCTATTTTTCTGCAGTCACTACCGCTAGGTATTTCAGCTTGTATAAAAGAAGTTCTCTGTGCAGTGGCATCTATTGTCTGGTTTTCTGCAATGCTTTTTCTTCATATGTCATCATCCATCACAGTATTCCATTCATTAAGTACTTTCATAGTATTGTATTCAATAAATTTATGTATTTATTTTTGTAGCATGTATTTATGTTTGTGTATGTATTTATGTAGCATGATTTTTGCATTAGTGAGAAGAAATTGTAATAATTGTAATATTTTACATGCTTATAGGCAACTTGTGTCTGGTTTTAGTATTGAAGTAGTCTTTAAAATAAAAGTTGGCTTCACACTTGAAATATAAATGACCAGTCTTGTAATGGCATGGTTCAGAGAACTGACTGTTTAGCAGTAGTAATGCATGGAAAAATAACCTTTAACTTTTCTTGATTGTTAAAGTTGTAATCTTGTGAGGGATTGTTATTAGTATTATTAGTGTTATAATTATTTTTATTTGGGATCTAATTTTCTTACAAAATAGTTCTTATAAAAGTATCAACATTTTGTTATGCATATAATATTACAAACCAAGCACATAAAATATTTGTCTGATCTTATAGCTCTCTCTTGATTAAAGTTTTAGCTGCTAGTATGTTTTTGATACCACAGTTGAACATACTTCCCATAACTAAAACATCTTTAATAGTGAATGTTTTTAATTTCCAGCAAAGTAAGCAGTTTGCCTATGGATTTGCAGAGGAAGTTAGAAAATTGGACTTCGGTGCTGTAACACCTGGTTATGATTTTATGAAGACACTTAGGTACCTATCTTAATGCATCTGTAAGATCATTTATGTGTGAAGCTCTAAATAAAAATGGAGAGTGTGCATATTTTTTCTATACTGTGGGGCTCTCAGCACTTTTTTACCCCTAACGTATTTGCAAGGTTTAAAATAATATTGGTGAATAATGCGAAGCATTTTCATTACTCTAGGGAAGGCATAGAATCTATTCTTCCTCCTAATGCTCATGAGATAGCTGAGAACCGGCTTTATGTGTCAGTCACTAATACCAGAAATGGAGAAAATCATTTGGTTTCAAATTTTGCCTCCAGGGAGGACCTCATTAAGGTAATGATGTTGAATATTGCTGCTTTAAATAAAAATGCTTCAGTTTCTTCAAGACTTAGGAGAACGTTATTAGCTTTACAATAAATCACTATTTTACTCAAATAGTCACACTGTCAGTGGCACTGCAACCATAACTTAAATGATGGAAGCAGAATTCAATCCTACAGTTTCACAAATTCTGCTAAAAGTTATTTTGGTGTTTGTGTTTCTTTCATCTGTCTTTAAAGTATTAGCTTGTAGGCAAAGTGTGTTTAGAAAGCAAAAGGGTAACTAATGCTTACAGTAGATGAGAATAAAACACACTATCTCAAAATTTTGTAACAATTTGCTGAGTCTTTTTGCATCTCTTCATTGATACCATTTATACTGTATTTCATCACGAAAGTAAAGAAAAGGAAGTTTACAGAAAATCCAACACTTTCTACAGGTCCGTGTGGGGAATAGATATAGTGTAATGTTAAATACCATATATAAACTGTATTTTAACTGGCACTGGAAAGCGTTATCTTTTACTGCCCATCTCTTCTTTTGAATGTCACTTTTAAAATCTGGATCAGGATTGTATACATAAGCTGATATGAAATGGTAGGAGGAATTCAGATGCATGTAAAGCAAATGTTCTTTCTACTAATTGATTATATCTTAGTGGAGGATATCATAAAATATAGCAGAATAAAGGAGGAAATAGAATAAGAAGGAATTCCTTCTTTCCTTACTCTTGTGGATGGGAAAAGATAGAGTAAATAAGATCTTCTCTATAATTAACACTTAGAGAAAAAAGATCATACTCGGTAACAAAATCTCAATGCATGTAAATGTATGCATTGTAAAACTAATGTGTTGACTGGTTACAGCTATATTATTTAATATGGGTATACATGTATGAAAATATGTATTGATTCAGAATTACTTTGCTGCCTTTTCTTCACTTTTTTTTTTTTCCTCTATTCTTTCTCATTTATTTTCTGTAGGTCCTGCTGGCAAGTAGTTTTGTACCAGTGTATGCAGGACTTAAGCCAGTGGAATATAAAGGAGAGGTAATTTTTCGTTAAGTTTAACTACAAACTTTTTGTGAAAGAGTATTTTTCATTTATGATGTAATAAGAGTGTTTTTCATTTATGATGTAATAATATGATCTTAAGGGAAGACAACTGCAATACTATATTTATTAGAATAGTTATTGTTTCTGTTGATACTGTAGGTTAACACTATGAAAAAGGTAACATGAGTTTGTTCATGTGTTGTTTCAAAAATTGTGGGTGCTGAGACTGAGATGATCTCTGTGTATGAAGCTGTTTCCTTAAAGTAATGTCTTAGTAAAGATGCTTCTCATGACAAGCTGTGTTACCAACTCTAAAATGCTTTTTAAAATTTAAAGGACCAACAATCTGGTTTTCTGTTTAATGGAAAGAATGGTAAGGAAGGTCTTGGCAGATTGGACAGTGCTGGAGTATGTGTGTTTGTTTACATATGTGTTGTTCTCACGTTCTGTGCAGAATTACATGCTTATCAGGCACTTTCAAATCTCTTACCTCTGGAAAGCATTAAAGAATAAACTTTTTTCCTATAGCACACAGTTACAAAGTTTTCAGAGGTGTACAGTACTATAAGAAAACCTTTTCACAGTTGCCTGTACTTGATTTCTCTTCAAGAACATTTTTGTCTTTCTTACATAAATATATTAATACTTCAAGAATAATTTTGACTGTTTAGTATGTTTGCAATAACTAAAAGCATGAAAGTAGCCATTTCTTTCTTTCTGATAAATACTACATGATACTTTTCCCTTTACTTCCTCATATGTATCCAAATGATGTCTTTAGAACATCTATAATCCTTACAGCAACCCTGCAAAATAAAAACAACACATCTCCGAAACAATATGTATTTGTTTGTAGCAAGAGGGAGTTGGAGTTTGTTATGTCAGAAAGCTTGCCAGCTTTAGAATTGTGTACAGCAGTACATATCGGCTAAAATGTTGGAAGGATTTAAATCAGTATTGCCTGACAAGTTGAGTTGGATAGAGACTGCTTGCAGCTTCCCATGATCTGGAAATTTTGATGATTGGAGTCTATATGTTGCTTGTGCAGTGCAGTGGGCATGCATGCATGTTTAGGTTCATTCTGCTATTAGTTGAAGGGAAGAAATGTCATTGTTAAATTTCTTGTGGTGTTCTTTCAATTAAGAAATTGAAAAGGTGCTTTGGAGTTTTGTCCGAAGCTTATTTAAAACTCATTTGATTGGATGAACTCTGCTATTATGATTTGCAGAGGTATTGTAGTATTTACTGAAACACCTGCAGCTTCTTCCTAGTGCACAGTTCTCATTCCTGCCTAACTTAATTCTTTGCATTCAAAAGTGAAATCAATGAATGTTTTTCGCAGAAACTGGTTATTCTGTTGCTTGAAAGCTTGTTGTCATTCCCAAAGCTTCTTACTACTCTCCGTAAGTGAGATTGAGAAAAGGTAGTTTTGAGAAATGAGGTTGTTTTCATTTATTTACTTGTTGGAGTGATTAGTACTGTGTGTCTGCACTGGCTTTTCTCATACTCTGTAAAACAGTGCATTGGTGGTTTAGGGATTTTTTTTTTTTATTTTATTTTATTTTTTTCTGTTAAATGGATATGGCTTCCATTCTCTTAGTCCACAGCACTTAGAGCAGGGCGAGAACGTAGGATCTCTCTTGCAATAGTAATGAGTTTATGTGAGTAGGTACTGGAGGCCCTGAAGCATTCAGTGTAGAGCCAGGTACATGGCATGTAGCCTCATGATCCAGGCATTGTCAGCACTGAAATCAGTAAGATGGATTGGATATTCATTTGACTCTGTGAGGCCACCTGTCATATTAGCATATTCCAAGTTTCGTGGAAACTGTACTGTAAAAGGCCAATGTTCAGTCTGTCTGCATTTGCACTAGTTTCAAGTATTAAATTCCTTAGGTGATGTGTTCCAGGACAGCATCGAGTCAAGCTTACTCTCTGCTAGCTACTGACGTCTACTGGCCTTATATGTGCTTCAGAACAGTTAATGTGCATCTTCTCTGTGCTACATATGTCACCTGCATACATATTACCAGGTCATCTGGGAACGTTTTTAAAATGTAATTCAGTATGATGTTCTAGGTACATGATGCATGGTAAGTAAGGGAGTATGGTGCACTTCTGCTGGAATAGTATCAGATAATAGCCAAACTTTTTGATAGCCTGCCCCTACAACCTATAGAGAATGAACCCTAGGGTAAGCCGTTCTTTTTAGGAAGAATACTTTTTGGGAAGCATTTGGCTCACACTGAAATGGAATTTGACTGTGGTCCCCGTAAAGACCAGGCTTGTGCCCCTAGACTGCCTTTAGACACAAAATATCACAGAATCACAGAATCCTAGAATGCTTTGGGTTAGAAGGGACCTTAAAGATCATCTAGTTCCAACCTCCCTGCCATAGGCAGGGGCAGCTCCCACTATACCACATTGTTCAAAGCCCCATCCAGCCTGGCCTTGAACACTGCCAGGGATGGGGCATCCACAACTTCTCTAGGCAGCCTGTTCCAGTGCCCCGCCACCTTCATAATGAGGAATTTCTTCCTAATATCTAACCTAAATTTACCCTCCTTCAGTTTAAAGCCATTACTCCTTGTCCTATCACTTACTTGCTCATATAAGAAGTCCCTCTCCAGATTAATTGTATCTAAAGCTACTGGCAAGCTGCTGTAAGGTCTCCCCTGAGCCTTCTCTTCTCCAGGCTGAAGAACCCCAGCTCTCTCAGCCTCTCTGCACAGGAGAGGTGCTCCAGCCCTCTGATCATCTTTGTGGCCCTTCTCTGGACCTGTTCCAACAGGTCCAAGTCCTTCCTGTGTTGCGGGCCCCACAGCTGAACGCAGTACTGCAGGTGGTCTCTCATGAGAACAGAGTAGAGGGAGAGAATCGCCTCTTTAAACCTGCTAGTCATGCTCCTTTTGATGCAGCCTATGATGTGGTTGGCTTTCTGGGCTGCAAGCACAACACTGCTCATGTTAAGCTTCTTGTCAACCAGTATCCCCAAGTCTTTCGTATGTGGGGGTCTGCAAGAATTCGGTTGGTTGCTTTTGTTTTTCCTTCCTCATTCTTTCCTATGCTCAACTTCTTTAGCAGACTTGTTATCTGCTCCCTCTTATGTGCCATAGTTGTTCAGCACTTTTCCACCTTTACCTTCTGCTTTCCAGCTATTGCTGTCTTGTATTGTGTATTTAAGAATACAAGAGGCTCTGGGAGAAGAGAGGAGTCATTTTTGGTTTAGTTTCTGCAGTCACTTTACTTGAACGTACAGGTTGTCCAGCTCCTGGTTTGCATCAGAGTAATGTTTTAGAGGAATATATGTTTCATGATATGTTTCATGTGTAATATTACAATCTGATGTTATCATGTATGTGTTGCAAAAAATTCTGCCTAGGGCATTTTGTTATTAGGTTAACTAACAAGACTTATCAGTAGCTTGATAAATATATTATGTATTTACACATTATGTCAAATGCTTGTTAATGAAACACTCTGTGTGTACTCCATCAGTTCTTTGATTTTTATGTCTTATACACAAGTTATTAATGATATTCCGAGAAGGAATCTTATAAGTTTTCTTGAGGATGGGGTGGAGGAGGGACAGGAAGGATGAAGTATTCAGTCATGATCATACTGTACTAAGGGTACTTTTAAAATATTTCTCTTTCCCAATAGAAGTGGGTCGATGGTGGCATTACCAATGGCCTTCCTATCTTGCCTTTTGGAAGAACTGTGACAATTTCTCCTTTCAGTGGTCGTTTAGATATATGTCCACAAGATAAAGGACATGTGGATCTTTATATTAAATATGCAAAACAAGATATAATGGTGAGTTGCTTGTTCGTTAAATAAATTCAGAAGAAGAAAAGTAGTTGTGCAGTTAAGGCTATGCTTATTTTTAAGTGTCTAGTTTGTGCCTATATATCAACTTAAGTAATATTTTGGCATTTTCTGATTTGCAAATGGAGGGTAAACTTTTTCTTAAATACATGGGAAGGAAAATTTAGAATAAAGAAGAAAGGTTGAAAAACATTGATCTAGTACGAAATTGATCAAATTATCACACGCTTTTAAGTGTAAATAATCTAGGCTTGCTTTAAATGTCAGCTGGTTTTGACTAGGCAGAGTGTTTATAAGACTTCTGTAGAATCCTTGGGGAGGGAAATGCCAGAACAGCCCTTCATACTTATTGAAATCAGCTGCTCTAACTGAATTTAAAATACAAGTTTAAGTTGTACATTTGAAATGGTATGCAATGACTTGTCAGTTCATTGCTCAAGAAAGCTTGTGAACATTTGTGACCACAGTGCTTTTTCAGAAGTCATTTTGTTAGATGTTACAGAAACATTTCTGCATACTGAAATATAGGCTAAGACTGATTTTTATGCCTTCCTTTTCATCATTGACATTTCTGTCTTTGCAAGCTTCTTCTCACAAACTTTAACCTCAGTCTTGCTTCCTTTGACATGATGAAAGAAAATATTGAATAGCAGTAGACATAGCTGTCAACAAAATCCCATTGAAAGAAAAAATAAAGATTAACAGAAACTGGTACTTTTTTTTTTTTTTTTTTTTTTTTTAGACAGTTCTTAGTATGTTTTGTTGAGTAAAATTAGTGTTATATGTCATACTAGAACAGACCAATTTCTGAATCTTTATAAAGTTTCACAGATTTTAAGCATAGCAATACTTGGTAAATGATCATAAAGTATGATTATTGATTTCATATTTATTGAAATAATATGCAATTGGTTACTGTATATTTCTTAGTCATGATTTGTATCTAAACTCTGGTGCATCTAGAAGAGGAAAAATGAGCTGGAGATTAGGTTATTTTAGAGATAGAAAGTTAATTGTAGATTTGCATTGGTTCTAAGGTCGTGCAGGTGCAGACTTGTGCAGAAACTTGGGTAGCATTTGAAACTTTCCATTTGAAGCACCTTTAGCTTTTAGAGCTGTAAAAATGTGCACTAAGAGTATTTTATGTTGTTTTTTTTTTTTTTTAACAATGTAATTTGCATAAAATGAAGAGTTGTATATTTTAATTTATCAGTACTGGAATGTGAACAGTTTTGTGTCTCCTCAAACCTCCTCCATCTATTAGTGCCAGAATTTGAATAATTGCTTACTTCAAATAGTGAAGATTATTTTGATACTGTTTTGCAAAATTGTGTATAATAAAGTCTTTAGCTAAAGTATTAATAATATGAACATTAGTTTTAATTTCATCGTAAACAATTTAATAATGTCTATACTTAAGAGCAAAGTTCTGAAATCTTTTTACACCATCGAAATGACCACTTGACATGTGGAGTAGTTCTTAATTTGTTGCTGATACAAGCTACATTTATACTCATATGTTAAACATTGCTTGGGAATGTTCTCAAGAATGTGTTTGTTTGCACTAGTAAACTGTCAAAATATTTCCTTGCACAAGTTTAGCATGTGCCAGGACCACTCTGCCAGACACTTCTGGGAATGATTCCAAAATCAAAATGTTCCAGAAACTTTGGGCAGTTTTACAGGCATACAGTCTGTCTTGGATGCTGTGAGTTTACTAGTGTATATTCAGACCCTAAGTGCCAGTTCGTCTTGGCGCTCAGCAGTGTACCTGGACATGGTTAATTCACTAGTGTAGACATAGCCATGCTGGACTTTCGTTTTTACATATGCTGCATGAAACAGATGACAGAACCGATAGCAACACAGTCAAGTCTAGATAAGTTGCTTTAATAAACTAATTTATAGCTTCTTGCTCTGTTGCAGCTGTCTCTGGCCAACCTAGTAAGACTTAATCAAGCTTTTTTCCCACCAAACCATGAGAAAATGGAATCGTTGTACCAGAATGGATTTGATGATGCTGTTCATTTTTTACTGAAAGAAAACTGGTTTGAGTAGATGGAACACAGAAAATTAAGAAAACCTGATGGCTGTCAAAACAATTCCTACAGAATCTCAGGGATTGCTGTCCCAATTCCTGTTTGTGAAAATAAAAAATCACAATGGCATTGCATTTGATTCTGCCGAGAAAGTATCAGTTGCGTTCCAAAGACCTATGTAAACATGTCAGAATGGAGAATTGTACTTGCCTGGTAGTTGTCTTATTTTGAGGAGATTCAAGCTTAGATCCGTTTTGCTTCAGCTGAAGACTTGAGTGTGGGGAAATTTTTTTCGGTGTTATTTCAGAGACAAATCAACATTGTACCATGAAAAATTATGATCTGTATCGTTCACTTGATTTAATAGTTGTGCGTGCTAATTGCATACTTGCGATATTGCTGATCCAGAACATACTTTGCAGTTTTGTAAAGGACTTGAATGCTTAGCACTAGCCAAAAGAAATAAAACATTTGCACTTTAACTCTGTATATTTTTAACGTTAAAAGTTATTGGCTTTTTCAATGAATGTGGTCCTCAAAGATTTTAAATACTAGTTGAAATTTGTAACAGAATTGTGATATTTAAACATAAAAAATCTTGTAAAAGAGTGTACAAGAAATTGTTATTTATTATATTTTCTTTGCTATAATTAAATATATTTTCTTGGAATTTTTGTCAAGAGTTCATTTATAAATTTCTTGGCATGCTGTAACAATCTGAGTAGCTGAAAAAAAACCTCCCAACCAAACCAGTCTACTGGAGAGAAGCAAGTCAGCAGGTAATGAACTCGTATATCTTGTTTACCATTCACCTTGCATGTTCAGGATTTTCAATCTTAATGCTAAAATCCACAACTGTTTATTAAAAAACAAACTGTTGCCTTTTTAAGTGGGCTTTTGAAGTTTATTTAGTGAAGAGATTGAATTAAACGTGTATGAAATTAGAGAATTCCTCCAAAAGAATATCAACAGAGTTCAGAAATAAGATTACAAAAAGAAAAAATCTGCTAGAGCTATTTGAAAGCCTCTTCAGCACATAGCCACTGTATTTATACGTAGATTGCGTCAAAATAGGATTCATGTGGCAGATGCAAAATCCTTTTGTTACTGTTTTAGGTAATGAAAAAAATAAGAAACAAAACAAAAAAAACCCACACCACAAACAAAAACCAAAAAAGCCAATGCTGATGTAAAGAACCTTACTTTCACTTTAGAGCAACAAATCTTTCTCATGGCATGAGGTTCTTTATATAGTGGAAACACTCTATCCTGCACAATTTCCAGATCTGTGGGACAGCATTTTTCATCTAAAACTGAAATAAGTTACCTTTGTGCTACCAAGGCACCTGTGCCCGTTTATACAGAGGGTAATGTTCAGCATGCATAGAAATACGAAATAATACTGTTAAGAAATTCTCTTCTTTCACACTGATCTGCTACGGTCTGAGTCTCTAATTCAATGGTAATACCTGTTTTGGCATTCTGGTGGAGACTTGAAACGGCTCTTTTTTACTTTGTGTTCTGGAGACTTGGAGCTACTGACTGGCTTTCAGAAACAGCATGTCTCTTCTGGTCAGTTACCTCTCTGAGCAATAATGGCACCAGATATATATTTAGTGAGCCTGTGCAAAGGTTGTTTTTCTAGATGCGGGTTTTTAAAAAATGCTTTTAAAGGAGAAGGTTATTAAATGCAAAGTTCATTTGCTGTTGATGCATGTAGCTTTTGAGCATTGACACTGTCATAGTTTGCTATCTTCTTTAACCCATAAAAATCTGACTATTTTCAGCATATACTAATATCATTCACAAGAATGTAAGCTTTATCATGTTTACTGAGCCCTGAGAGCCACAGGTAACATTGTGTGCTTCAGAAACTGACTTTTGAAGGTAAATGATAGGATGATATAAGATGTTTCAGGAGTAAAATCATATTAATGAAGATAGTGGAGGTGTTCACTGTGGTAAAATAAAGTGGGGTTTTTTAATGTTGGAGCATGAAAGTTCAATGAGAACAAAAATCTATTCAGTCACCACACTGGTGTACAGAGTGGATACTGCTGCACACATAACAAGACTTGAGATTTTTCAGTTGCCACTAGTTTATAAATGTGTTTTGATTGTGTATGAATGACCTACCCAAAGCCTGTTTTCTCCAAGTTGTTCAACTGGTCCTAATGAAACATAGGAAAGCACATTCAGAAATGCATTATTTTCAGCCAACTATATTTAAATCCATGTTGCTTTTGTGAAAAAATTTAGCTTGTTTGAAAAGGGGGATATTTCATGATCAATTAACATATTTGGAAAATATCAGCCAAAGGTAATTCACAGTCTCTTGTTTCATGTAAAAAGCCAAGGCTGCTACTAAACATTCAGGTTTTTGGAATAGCAACTATTTTATTGTCTCTTTCCTCCAATCCCTCCGCTGTATCACCTTGAAAATATCAGGTGTAAAGTTTAAAGAAAACCCTTTTTTTTCTAATAAAATTAGCATTTTTACAATAGAGACATAAACCTCATTAAAGGTAATTCTGCTTCCTAGTTTAGTCTTGCTAATTGTCTGAATTAGTCATGATTTCTTCTTGTTTATCTTTGTAAACTTCAAAGCCTCCTAATTCAGTTTTGTGTTCAGGTCTGTATTTACTGACTAATTATTGCAATGTTTGAGCTTGCGCAGAACTTTCTTTGTAAACTCTCTGACCTTCCAAGTGCATTTCCCATATCTGAATGTTGGCAATATTGGGATGTTGGGTTTTTTTTTTTGCCAAAACCAGTCTAGAGTAGACCTCTGTGTGTGGGGAATGTTGTTTCCAGTTCTGCAGCTTGTAAGTGCCACTCACTTTTGCTGCACAAATGAGTAACCAAGAAATGTTTGCAAAGGTGGCTTCTAGGTTAGGAAGGCCAACAAGTACCTTTACTTATGTCAGTCTGTTTCATAGGAAAAGATCTGATCCTTTTTAGATAGTCTGTTAAGTATTTTCATCCGTATTAGTATTAATCCTATCCATATGCCATCCCAGCTTTCCTAATTGGAATACAGATGGCTGCACTTGTTCCTAACAAAAAACAAAACAAAACAAACCCCAAAACAAACCTGTTTTAAATCTTTGCTCTGTATAGTCTTACTGGGCAGTTGTACATTTTCATTGGTCAATTATTTTTCTACTTAAAAGAGAAACAAAAATCTAACAAGATCAGAGCCTCTTAGAATTTGTTTTCTATTAAATGTAGTCATATTCTTGAAGAAGTGAATATTAACCTTTCTGAATAGAGAATGTTCCAGGGGTTTTAGCACTTTGGTCTAGATCTTTCCCGGCTAATTATGCTGACTAATACCTGAATTTTTCTGTTAGAACACCATAAATCAATTCTGCTGAAAAGATCCTAGCCAGCTTGCTTAAGTTTCTCACAAAAGCCTAAGGTAGTCCTCTTTCAAGAAGTCTTAATACATGGAGTTGAAAATTGGTTAATGATCTCTTTTGTCAAAACAAAATGAAATATGAGCATATAATTTTAAGAATACTTCTCAAATAGATTCTGTTGTTTCTTTTCCCTTAGAGGTGCTTTAGATGTAATCCTGTGTATAGAAGCAGAACCCACACTTTGTCAGAGTATCGTCTTCTCATGGACTTGCCACACAAATAGGCTGCTTAAGTTTTTTTAAAAAATACTTCATTAATAATCTTAAAAGACTGGAGGAAATTAAACTGGCTAAAGCTTATACCTACTTTGTACCATTATGCTGTTAATAAGCGATTGCAATGAAGGTAATTGCAAAGAATACTTTTATTTTTAAAAAGTGCCTTTTCTGCTGAAACACTACTAGCTCTGCTGGCTGTGTTGCCTGGGAGACCACTGGGGTTTTTTTCTTTAACTCAGATTTCGCAAATTCTTTTGAAAATCATTAGTACAGGCACAGGAAGATGAGATAGGATAAGGTATTATTTTATCCTGAGGGTGAACATATTTTTAAGATAAAACTCACTGTTAATATATCTGTTCTGATAATACTACTGAAGATTGTTAAGGATATGCTAAGGTATTTTTTTCTTATTTAAATATTCCATACAGAATTATATTTAAGCAGGCAAGATCTACAAATCCTCAGATGATTCTATGCGCTCCAGCCCACTTATTGTCCTTATGGCCCTCCTCTGGACTTCCTCCAACAGCTCCATGGCCGCCTTATATTGAGGACACCAGAACTGTGTGTAATACTCCAAGTGAGGTCTCAAGAGAGCAGAGTAGAGCTGCAGGATCACCTCCTTCAACCTGCTGGTCACAATTCTTCTGATGCAGCCCAGGACACAGTTGGCTTCCTGGGCTGTTAGTGCATGCTCATGCTGGTTATGAACCTGAGGTTCTGGTTTCAAGTAATTTGGAATTGAAGAAATAATCCAGAGGAACCTGGGCAAAGTGGATAATTGGCTTGAAAAGAATGTCATCAAGGTCAGCAAAGGGATATGCAAGTTCCTGCATCTGCTTTCCACAGAAGGACCTAGGGGTAACTGGGGTAGAGCAGACAGACCATTAGCCAGCCATATGCCTTCATGACAAAGGTTTCCAACAGCATCCTGCCCTGCATTAGGCAGAGCATTGCCAGCAGTTCAAAGGCAGTGATCCTTCCTCTCTGTTCAGCAGAGGCTGGACTACATCTGTAGTGTGAGGTCCAGTTCTGGGTTCCCCAGGATGAGGAAAGTTACTCGCTGGAATGAGTCCACTGCAGGCCCACAAAGATGATTAACGACTGGAGCATCTGATGTATGAGGGGCTGAGAGAGCTGGGGCTGCATAGCCAGGAGGAGGCTTAGAGGGATCTTGTCAAATTGTATAAATACCTGGGAAGGAATGAAGAAGATGGAGCCAGGTTCCTTTCAGTGTGCCCAGGGATGGGACAAGAGGCAATGGGCTTGACATGAAACACAGGAAACCCTTTACAGTGAGAGCGGCCAAGCACTGGGGCAGGTTGCCTGGAGAGGTTATGGAGTCTCACCCCATGGAGATGTTTAAAAGCTGTCTGGACATGGTCCTAGGCAACTGGCTCTACTTTACCCTGATTGAGTAGGGGCTATAGAATATATAATCTGCAGAGGTCCCATCTAACCAATGTTTCTGTAATTCTTTGACCTACACTAGGAGCAACATTTCATGTAAATATTAATGTTCTTAACACTACAATGTGCACTTAAAAAAGTATAAATTGAAAAAAATCGGTATTTCACATCTGATATTAAGAATTGCTTCTGTTCTAAACTCATGCTAAATTCAGCCCTGATGTTTTATTCTGTGCTAAGCTGCCATAAAAAGCCATGACCTTGCTGACTGCATCATAACAAATAATATCTTTTTATTATCCTTGTGCTATCGGTGTTAGATGGTAAAACACACTACCTATTACTTGTATTCAGTCCCCAGAACTTTCTGGATATTTAACCTTTCAGAATGGAACTTCTTCCAGCTTCTTTGCAAACACTATGTTGAAAATAGCTCAACTGTTTCTGAGAAAATAGGAAAAAGTGCAGAAAACATGTTGACCTTCATTTGAAGGTGCATTGATCTGAAGTGGAGGCAGTGTTATGAAGTGGAAAGAAAACAACCCTATTTGAGTATCTGAGTTATATGAATGAGATGCTTCTTACATGGCCTTCTAGTTTTGTCTGCTAGATTAGGTATGAATTCTTGCGAATTTTGTCAAAATGGCAGAGCTGGAAGGTTTCACTGCATGCATTGACCTCTGTGTGCTTCTTATGCTTTAAGGTGGCTGATTCAGTGACTGCTGCCTTCAGTTCTTCGCAGAACTGCATCTTTAGCTCAGATGGACGTCACACCTCGTATTTTAAAGGGTGGAGTGGCTATTCCTCACTTCGCTAAAGCTCCATGTTAAATGCGTAAACATTCCCTGTTTATTTAATTATCCCTTAATATTTAACCCAATTTATAATTTTAACTTTAAGTTAGACGTCTATGAAATGAGGATTTTATTTTTAAGAGATTCTTAAAATAGTAAATTTGAAGTGCTTCTGAAGCGATCGTTTTGCTGGAAAAGAAATTAATTACCTATTTTCATCCACAGTCAAGATTTTGATTTACTAACTCTGGAAGCTTAAATATGTTTGACTGCAGATGCAGTTAGTTCCCAGTTTAGGTAGAGGAGGAAGACCAGTCTAATTCCCACTGCCCAAATAAAACAAAACAAAACAAAACAAAAATAGGGTGGAGGGGAATTGCCATGATTGTTCTCTCCTCCAAACACTCAAGCACAGCCTCTGTTCCTCCTGTGATGGTCAAGAGCCCTTTTTTGTGTTTGTCTTAAAACAACTCACAAGACAAAAGGATCTGACATCTCCATATCGCCTGGGTAGGCAGCCAGGGATAGAGCAGGGATTGTGCTCCAGGAAGATGGGGAATTCTCCCCTGTACTGTCTGCCCTAAGGGCCGTGAAGGTCAACTGCCAGGTAACAAACTGCCCGGAGACAGCGACAGACCCTGCGGCGCCTGGCAGGGCACAGCGTGCACCGGGCCTGCGGCTCACCAGATCCCCTGGGGATAAGCCTCACCCGGGGGAGCTTTCCAAGACAGCCTGGCCCTGTAAATAGGCAAGACCTACATCCTGCAGCCAAGTGCGCGCATCCTGCCACCCTCTACCACTGCCGAGACACTGACTGACCGACAGGACGTTGCTGGATCCATGGGATAGTAAGGCTCTTCTGTTTTCTTCTTTGATTCCTTTTTTCCCTCTCTACTTCATATCATTTTTAAGAATAAGAACCCGCCAGCGCTTTTGTTCCTCCTGACACAGTTTAGGGAAGTTTACAATGAAATTAATTGTTGTTTCATTTTTCAACCTCTGGAGGGCCTGTGGTTCCTCCTGCGAAGCGTGCAGGATGTGGTAAAAGATCAGCTTCCCCTTGGACCCGCCGAGCGCAGGCTATTAAACTAATGAAAAGATGTGAAAATCTGTTTGCAAGCTGTGAATTTGAAGATCTGGGGAAAAATGGCAGTTACAATTGTTCTGGAAATTGACATCACAAAAAAAAACAGGATTATATTAAAATGGGATTAGACCAAGGGAAACTAAAGATCATTGTTACCTTCATTAGAAGTAATGTTAACGCTCTGTTATTTTTATCCTATTATTTCAATATATGATTATTTAAATATTTGCATGCTGTCTGTTATGGGCAGAAATACTGGAAAACAAGGAAACACAATTGCAGCTAAACAGAGTAAAAATTAAAAATTAAACAGACACAACAGTAATGGATACTTTGTGAAAAAAACCCACAATCTCTGTTGTTTGTATTAAATTATATATAAGGATTATTTAAGTTTACTCAGACTCACTGCTTGGAATATTTTCTATGCAATCTCAAAACAGTCTTCAATTTCCATATTTTTTTAGCTTTGGTAGTTTCTGACATCAATCCCCAAGTCTTTGGGTATTTTTTTATTTTTCAATTAAAGCCTTGTATGGATATTATGTCCACATAAGCAACCTGTATACAGTTACTGCAGAAGGAGGATGAATCCTTAGATGATGAATATTTTGAGAGAGAATTCTTGCACATGCACAGGCAGCAGTGAGCAAAATGACTGGGAATACGTGGAAGTAGATCCTTGACTGCTTTGTACACCTAGAAGTAAAAAGGAAAGAGGAAAAAAAAAAAAATGCCGTGAACCATATAATACACCTCAAGAAATAAATTTTATATTAATTGCAAAGGATCCAGAAGGCTAAACTGATAATGCATTTAGACATTCCCTCTTCCAGAGGCAATCGCTAGGAAAGTCATTACAAAAAGCAGACAAAATATGCTTTTAAAAATAGAAGAGAAAATCAATAAAATGTTTTAAAAGAGCCAGTTATTCCCGTTCTGATATAGTCATGTCTTTTTAGACAAAACAAAAATTAACAAAATGCATGCAATTCTCCTGCTGTAAGAATGTAAGATGCTGCAAGACGTCTCCATTTTGGAATAACCTATCTGATTCTGTTTCTTGTGACTGACATGCTTTAAAGCTGGACACCTTAAAACCCGTTTATTCAGGGTTAAAATCAAATTCCGACTCTCCCGCCCCGCTGTCATGTTCACAGAGTCCTACCTGGAGGTCACTGTCAACTGATCCTCTAGTTAAAATTTCATGTATCTTTTCAGAGGCTTCAGCATTAAGACTACAACGAAAACCTCCAACTTTCCAGTAGACGCTATTTAATGATGTGTCCTCAGTGATAACTTTTAGAGATGTTTGTTAAGCTGATCTTAAATCACTAATGTATACTCTAATAATTCTAGTTGTTTGCACTTGCGATTTAAAGAATTCCATTCTCTTAATCCACATTCATTCAAAGGTACATCATAGAAAAAGCCCAAACATTTGTTACCTCATTTTGTTATCAGCAAATAAACAGATAGATTTCATTATTTTTACCAACATCTGAGTATAAGAATATCTAATTGGTTATGATTCTTAGTGATCATATCTGATACTAATCAGGTTGAAGAGAAAATCAAAAGAAGAAGAAAGCTCTTCAAATTTCCCGTTTCTACATGTTAACTCCTCAGGTAACACTTTAGTTTTATGTATAACATTTTGAACAACAGTGGTAAATGATACTTTAAGATATTGACTTGAATACGAAATAACTGATTCAGAGAAAACTGATCAAAGACAAGCATTAAGTAATTTAATGCAGGTAATCTGGGATTCACATGTCTATTTAAACAACTATTCAGTATCAGAAAACAGGGTGTTTCATTTTTTTCTCCTGAAAATTTATTTAATTAGATAGCAATAGAGTTATTCTATACTCTGTGTTTATCTCAGTATTTTGATTGAATGAATTTGCGCCGGCTAAAGTTTAACCTGATTTTAATACTATATAATCACAATAGTGCTGAACTATACTAAGTAGTATTTCAGGCTGTAAATCAGCATTGGTTTACTGGCAGAGTGTTCAGCAAACAGAAAGGCTTACCTAGAACTGTGACTAGCAAAGCCAATAAAAATTGGTATTTTATTTGCCTTGAAGTTTATGCGTTACTGTTACACAATACAAAAAGTGTATATTATTTTTCTAAAATACTAGAGAAAGTTGCTAATGAGCTGAAATTCTGCCAGAGCCTTGAGTTTCAGCTAATGAAAAGATTTATGTACATACTTAAAGATAAGTACGTGCTCAAGTCTTTTTTGCTATTCATTAATGATGGTTGAGAAGAAACTATGTCCTATAGGAGTGATATGAATGTGGTCTAGTAAGCACTTTCATGAAGAGAAATCGGAAGGCATTTGTACTTAGCTATGCAAGTGAAAGTTGTGATCAAGAAAACATGATGAAAGATGTGAACTAATGAAAAGTTTAAATGAGATGGAATCCAAAAATGCTCTTCTATGGCATAGAATAGGAACTATTAAAATGCCATTTCATAAAAAGGGCTTTTACTCTCTAGCACTGGAGAGATGCTAATATTTAAATATTTTATATTCTTCCTGTGCGTGAAATGGCTGATAAGAGAAGAATTTTACGGTTTGAAACATAAGACAAGTTAAGACATGAACAATGACCTTCTAAATCTTCAAAAGAAATGTGTATCTGTGACATATCTAAGGACTAGGGGATCAATGTGTAGATCTATTTCAGGATCATTTCATGATGCTGAAAATAAGAATCAGTTTTGTGAAAATATTAGAGAGATACCAATATATAAGTAAAATCACATTCAGATTTTCTGTCAATTCATGTGTGGTTTCTCATTATCAACTTCAATTATAATTTCAGAGAATTTAGGATACTGAGTGTGATTACCTGAAAAGTATCTTCTAATTTTATGTTAAAATAAGGGTTAGGTATAGGGCTATAGCAATGACAATACATATTAAAAAGGCCTTGTTTTGAGATCATTATTGTCCTTCCAAAGGACTGATGAAAAAGATGGGTGGATTTAATGAATGAATTTAAGAGAGGGTGCAGCTCTTCTCCTAGCAGCATTATTTTTTGCTTTGCTGAGGCTTACATGAGTGGTGAGAGTTGCCTCACTGCTCTGTGATTGATACCTGGAGAAGTGGCATAAATATGTAATTTCTAAATGAAAACCAAATACACACCTTTTTTTCTGAAGAGGTATAAAAGTATAACCAAGAAATGAGAAAATAAATATTGTGCCAATTTCCAGCAGAAGCAATGAGAAAGGATAACAAGACATAAGAGAAGACTCAAACAATCTAAGACAGTAATATCTCTTCACCAGTCCTTATCTGGAGGTATTTGTCTGTGAGAAGCAATCAAGCATTTTTAGGTCTGTAAAACTGAAGGTGAATGTCTCTGTGTGAAATTAAACAGTGCGTTATGATTTGACAACTACCCCAGAAGAGCTACTTTACAGTATTGAACATCTTAAAGTAGCCATCTCCTCAGAAGCTCCTTAAACAAGTATCATAACTTGTATTCAGTTTATTGTTTAGGTTTATTCATCATAAATTTAGAGTACAACAAAGCAGGCTAACACTAAAAAAAGCTTCCTAATGGAAGTTTTATTGCTGATTATAATGCGTATGACCTCAGGAGTTCTCTGTGGTTTCTAATCAGATGTACAAGGTGTGAGAGGATAGCACAGACTGAGAGAACCTACCTGACCTCCAAAGATGCTGTATGACCAGTGACTGTTCCGGAAAATTCCAGTGAAAATCTTCAGATTCCCCAGTTAATGCAGTAAACTGCTGGGTGTCTTTGTAAGAATCCATTGTCTAGCCTCGTAGAAAGTTAAAGGCACTGCAGGATCCATTCTAATGATAACCAGAACAGAATAGGAGTAAAAATGAAATTCAGGCAGGGAAAGCAAATACTTTAACAGTAACCTACTTTCACGTTTATGGGAGAAACTGGGTGAAATCACAGATGAAAAATGGTAAAATTATGTAGTCTCATCTGGCCAAATTTACAAGCTTAGCTTAATTATTTAGAAACTCCTGATTCTTATAGCCAAGAAAGGAAATTGCATCAATACCAGAACATTTGCCATATGTATACATCTCTTTACTAACCACTGTGAATTAAAAATGCCATTAATCATTTAAAATCTGGAGACCAAATTTATGCAGTGTTTCTTTCAATAAGCTGTGGACAGGGATGACAACTGTGTGCCTGCAGTGGATCTGTAGCTTGCAAACTGGAGTTAGAGCAAATTGTTTATGAAGTCAGCTAATTTCGGGATTGCTGTGTGTTACTAATAAATAAAAAACTCATTACTGTTTAAACAAAGATCATTGGAGGAGAATAGCTTGATTTGATAAAAAAAAAAAAGGCAATTAAGAAAACTGTCTGTTAATGAACATTACTGGGTAGCATCTGGTTTAATCAGAATAGCTAGAAATCAGGAATACAAGAATTTCCACACAGAGAATCTGGAACCTGCTAGCAGTTCATTATTCTCTGTGGACACATCTACATGGAGAGCTTGTATTTCCTCTGTGATGAAACATACTTCCATGTTCTGGAGGCTTCTTTCATATTCTCTGAGTGGGTGTGGAGTAAGCTTGAGACCAAACCACTTACATTTAGCTATCTGCATGTGTAAGGAGTGTATGAGCTTCCATCACAGTTGGTGGAGATGCAGTCAGATTATGCAGTGGAGTCTATGAGACGTTTTAGTTAACCAGCTGATAGGAGTCTAAAGTATATTGAGGTTACTTGTTCTTCCTGGGGGTTCTTTTCTTGAATCTAGTGCAGAGAAATCTAAAATAGTAGTTGAATCCTTAACAAACAACCCAACAAGGTTAGTGGCACTAAATTCTATCAAGCTGCATGAATCAATATATTTCTGCCAAAACCAACATAGTGGTTCACCATTCTGATCCGGGAAATATCCAGAAGTGATAATTCTATAATTTCACTAACCATATATGATCCTCTGAGATCGTATATGTATATAGACCCACCTCAAACCCTCCTTGCTCAGGGAATTCTTAATGTATGCAGTTAGCTCTGAACTGTCTCAGAAATGCTGTAATTAACACATTTTTATCTCATGTTGTACAGAACTAGTATAAGAAATGAAAGTTGCAGTCCTCCAGCTTAAGATGATATTCTTGCATTTCACAGAGCACCAGAATGCAGTACAAATCAAGCTATTACAGAGTTAAAACACCCTTCCTTTGTTTCTCCATCCTCATTCCCTTCGCTCTCTTCTGCAGTAAAGATGGAAACAGCCTTGAAAGTGACCCTCTAACTGTTGTTTAACCTGTTAAATTGAGGAAATTTTACTGCAGTGATTTTCACTGTTGGTTGCTGTATTATAGAATAGAAGCAGTTTATCAAATAGGCAGAAAGCAAATTATTTTGGTCTTTATAGATCAATACGAAACCTTTAAAATCCACACAGAGATCTGAAGGCAGCTAGTGCACAGTACATAATTGTCATGTGATATATTCCCACTTGGAAATCAATTCAATAAAGAAGCGACAGATTTTTATATTCGCTTTGGTTTCTAAGCTGGCTTAAGGTTTAACAACATTCTAGGTGCTCTATGGTAAGATAGTCTCAAAACTGTAAATGCAAGAGACCCCACAAACCAATGAGAATATCTCTTTAGATAGGAGTTATCATACTCAGGTATAAGGACAGTATCACACAAAAAAAAAAAAAAAAAAAAAAAGAGAAATAAGAGAAAGGAAAAAATCTCTTGCACATCTTGTTTGCACAATGATGATTCAGCTGTGATGTAAACTGATGTTGTAGTGGGCTGGAAATCTCACTGCTTGACTGTAAAAAACCTGGCAACCATGCTCTCCAAGAGAAATCTTCACCTTGCATTATGCTTTAAGCAATCTTCCCTAACAGTTATATTGCAAATGTATCCGGACTGAGCTAAAGCTCTCTAGCTGTTACCTTTTTGCTGGTTAAGAGGGTGATAGCTGTTCTAAAAGTCTCCCAGTCTCCTGAATGCTACTACAACAGTGAAAACTCTGGAGTTTTGCTCCTACACTTCACGGTCCTGCTGGCCAGAGAAAAGACTAAACAAGGTATAAGACAATCCTTACATGAGATACAAAAGAATTTTTATCAGAACTATCCTTTGATTATCCTTCAAAGGATAATCTTTTCCAACAGAAAAGATTAAACCTTCTCAAGAGTAGCTCTGTTCACTGCCAAGTCAACAGGTCTTTGTGCTTTCTTATACCAAAAGTAAGCAACACACTTATCAAGCTAATGTATTTTTCTTCTGTTGGCAGGAAGAATATGTTCCTTAAAGTATAGATAATTTCTCTAGTGCTTATGTCAGCATTGTCAGACTATATAGAACAAGACAGTCTCTCCAAATTAGAAAACACTCTGTTAATGTCCTTCGAATCCCACTCACATTATCACAATATTTAGACTTTCTACCACTTACATACCAAGCTGTGGACTTCTGTCTCTAAAGAAACTCTGTTTTAGGCATAGAAATAGAAACTCAAAGAGGGGAGGTAGAGGAAGGAAACATTAAAGGGACTATGAAAAAGAGGAAGAGAGCATCCTAAAGATAAATGTAAAAACACTAACTTATTTGCATATCTTTAGATCAGTGGTGCTTAACCTACAGCTCCCAGACAAGAATATTTCCTCTCAAGATTCTTTGATGTTTTTCATAGCTACAAAAATTAAATTATGTGATGAGGACTGGTTTACTCTATGACATTGAAGGCTCCAATGCTTAACAATAATTCTGTTCTCAATAATGAAAAATTAATTGTGAAGCTAATATTATTTTGATCCCGTGTTGTGATTTATCTGTAAATCAGTAATCTAGACTGTAAGAAATTATCTTCTGTTTGATGGAGATCCCAAAATGTAATTCTAACATTTGAATAAATATCCACATTTCTTTTTTTGCCTGAGGCTCCTTGTAATTCATCAAGGTTTTTTCTCCTAAGAGGGCTGTTGATCTCATGAAGTAAATATGCTTTGTTTATTATAAGGAAATGAGGAAGAAAAATGGCTGGCTTTTGAGAATTTTGAGCTCCATATTCTACTATTAGAACATGGGAAATGAGGTTTAAAAAAATTAATGAGTGCTCTCAGGGCACTGTATTTCACTGAACGTAAAACTTCAGATGCTGTTCAAATATCTAGAATGTGGAGCTCGTAGCACTAATGTTTTGCTAATTCCCTTGAGACTGCTCCATAAATTAAAAAATAAACCAACAAACCGCCCCCCAAAACCCCCCACGTTGAATGATGGAGAAAACCTTAGTCCAGAATTGGATTATCTTGGTAGAGTGACACATGGTACCTTATATTATCACAACCAGCCTTTGTGTTTAATAAGTTTCCACTGTTGGCAACCTTCCACCTTTGTGCAACATTAAATGACCTTCTGAGAGTAAGGACCTGAAAGCTAGTGTGGCTTTTCCACAAATCCAGCATATTTGTTCTCAGAAAGTGAAAATCACAGGTGTTAATAATGAAGCAACTAAATTACTATTTTCTATGCCTGTGGAGAAGCCAGCAGCAGTCAGGGAAACAGATGGACCAGCAACAGTGGTAATTCAGATTCTTACACACACATATGAGATTAAACTGCAAGATAGTTGGTTCTTATGTTAATCAGTGAATGTTTTATATGCTACACTGTCAAACTGAAACAGTGAAAATGCTGTGTTTGTTAAACCACCAATAGTGACTGGAGAGATAAAACTTACTCTTGTTAATTTGTTTTCTTGTTGCTTTTTGGTGTTGTGGGTTTTTAGTTTGTTTGGTTCTTTTTTGGCTTTTTTTTTTTTTTTTAAGGCTAGGAAAAAACGCAGAAAAACAAATGCATTTTATTGCTAGTCTAGTAGGGTTGACACCCCCCCCCCCCGCTTTAATTTTAAAACAGAAATTGAAAAAGATAAATACAGAGCATACTCCAAAGAGCAATATCTTTAGAAGTGTTACCAGGAGATTTATAGGGAAACATTTTTATTGGGCCATGCAATCTTTTCTTTTTAATATAACATTTAATCTACTCCTTTTGCAAACAAAATATCCAGGGAGCTGTTAAGTGTTGCCTTTTAAAAAATAATCTTATCTGTTTTGGTTGTGATAACAGTTTTCAATTCTTTCTCCAATTTTCTTTTCAATCTCTGGGAATTTCCTATGTAAACAGTTTTCAGTCTGTGTAAATGTTTAATATGCAATCAGGCTCAATATCACAAAATAGCATTTGGTTACATAAAGTGTAATAAAGTTCAGGTTTAAGAAGATGAGTCAAAGACAGAGCTTATAAAAATCCTACCAAGCTTGCTTGGTTGAAAGTGAACAATCTTGGCCTGACTATTCCATTTCTAATGCTACATGGTCTTTCCAAGCTAACTCTTTCTGTGTAAGTGATTCCCCTGGATGGCTTTGTGCAACCCATGAGCAATGCAAACCAATGTGACTGTGCTCAGCAGAAGCACCCACAACAACTTTCATTCAGTGACAGTCAAGGAAAGGGAAGGTGTTGCAAGCCACGTGTTTTGCCAGAGAGATGCTAGAAAGTGTGCAGTGGAACCGAGGGAGCAGGGAGCAGGTTTCAGTCTGAAAATACTTTGCTGGAAATGAAGGTCTGGCCATACACAACCCCCAGTTCTGGCCAGCTGAAGCTAAATTTGCAGCCACATGAACCAAGAAACAGTTTTCACTTAAAAAACAAAACAAAACAACACTTGAAGCAAGGCAAAACAAAGTCATTTTCCATCTCCATAAAACTCACAGTGTTATTGACCTTTCTGAACTGTATTTGCTGTTTGAAGTAAGGCCATCTTTAGAATGCCTGCAGGGGTCTACTCAACTTAACAGGCTGTTTTGTGTGCTTATGGCAGTGGAACTAAACAAAAAGGAAACCATCCAATTTCTTTCCATTCTCTAATGTTACCATCCACCCGAAATGTGAAGGTCCATTTATCTGTTATGATGTGATACTGGTTTGTTTTAGCTGAGGCGAAGAGTTTCAGAGTCAGATTTGATTGAACTTTTGAGCCTTTGAGGGCAGCCACACTATAGTCCTGGAGGAGTGAGCCTGAAAGGATGAAGTAATGCTTTAGTTTTTTATGTCTGGGATCTTTCTCTTCCGTGATGAACACGCATACATTTTCCACTAGTAGAAAATCACTGAGAGCATCAACCTTTCTATTTGCTTTGAAGGATAAGGCACAGATTCTTTTGATGTTTGCAAATCCTACTTCTGGAAAAGAAGTTTGGGCATTATTGAAATTCTCTTCAGTAGCATTTAATAGTGGAAGGCAGCTGACCAGTTCAATGGTAAGAAAGGTAATCATGTGAGGGATGATCAAGGAGGTAAGGAAAGATAAATTTAGACAATCTTTAATTTCTGTTTCCCTCCTCTTTTTTCCCGTTTTAATGCCATTTCGTACTTTGTATAGGATTATTGTGTCCTGTTTGAGCAGTTGAATGTAGGAATAATAATGGAATAGCACATAGTTCTCTTACTGTATTCTCTTACACCATTAACTTTTTAATTATACTGATTTTGAAAATATAAACAAAACTAGTATTAAATATAATGTTATTTCAATTTACATTTTTAGGCATAACATAAATGTTGTTATTAAAAGGTATCTAGTTCTGTCACCTATACCATATTTAGATTACCATAAGCACCCTGCATTGCTTAATTTGCTTTTACCACATATATTGAACTAGATCTAGAGGCATATACTTAATAAACATCCAGTTTTACTCTTGTTGCTTTAATCAGGTTTATATTGTAGAAATGTGGACAATTATGTGTGGAAGATATATAGGGACATTTCATCATAAGCAAGTAGGTATGAAACAAATTGGTACATAACCTTTACTAAACCATTTAAAATTTTGAGTCTCAATTTACCTTTTGTAAATTTGGAGGAAGAATAATTGTGTTTTATATTTTCATTCTATAGATTTCTAGGGTTTTCAGGTGAGAAACTGCATCTTTTTACTTATACAATGTAAGAGAGAAAATTTTTATCTTTCTTGATGTGTTGTCTTTTTGTTTATAGCAACATCTGAAGATCATGGGTAGCCTCTACTGGAACAAAGCTGTACAGGTACTTTGGGGGAAAACAGGCTCAGTGTGACTTTCCCCAGAAGGCTGAGCTCTAACAAACCTGACACTGTATTTAACTCTATTATCAATTTAAAACTGTCAGTTTCTCAGTTTCTTCTCTGTAGGATGAGAGGAGACTTTAAAGTTAGCAGGTATAAGACTTAGACTTAAACTGTAACTTATTACAGTTAAATTGTAATGTTTAAGTTCCCAAAAGAATATTCCTGAGAGCTGCAGGGACTATATTAAAGAAATATCCATTTACTTAGAATAGTAAAGCGGAAAGAGGAAAAAATACATATCCATGCTGCAAGATAGAGCACTGAAAGTAAGGGAAAAAGTAAGTACTTTTAGGAAGTTATTTATATCGGGAGTGACAGGAAACTCTTCAAAGTTTTCAGTTCATAGTCACAAGTGCATAGCACCTTGATTTATCACTGTGGCAATAAAGATTTTCATTTTTGTCTTTGAAACTTGAATTAAATATTTTTCTCATGTGAGAAATGTTTTAGGATTGTTTACTTTATATAGCCAGTCAGATTAGGAGACAAGTTTTCTGCATCAGATGTAGTAGCAGAATTTTTTTGTTCAAGTTCTGTCTCTATTTGTTAAATCATAAGTATTATATAAATGGCAGCAATTGGCCATCATGATGCTTTAGTGCCGTCACTCTCAGGTGATATCCATAAAGGGTGCAGATGGTCTCTGAAACAGCTGCCAGATCCTAATTAGTAGAGGTCAGAATAATGTCTGTCTCCTTTAGTGCTCACTTGCTGACATGAAACAAAGGTTATGTAAGTATTGTTGTTACTTCAGTATGCAAGGGTCTTTTATATAAGATAATTTGCAAGTAAGTTGCCCAACTATCTTCCTGTGTGGTTTATCCATTTTAAAGTCAAGGTCTATGTAGTGTTCATAATGTTTCCTTTGTTCGTTTGAATTGCTGTTCATAATTGTATGCCCAAAATTCTACACCAGCAGATTGATAAAGTGCCAGGTGGTCTTAAGATGAGACTAGAGATGTCTAGTCAAATAGTATAAACCCTGTTATTTGATGTGACGTATGTTGAAGTGTCACTGGGGCACCGTGATTTTGATATAAAAAAGTTAGTTCAGAGGTATAGCAAATTGAGATGGATTTAATGACTTCTGAATGTCAAATATGACTCTTGAACACAATTTCTGATACATGGTTGTGTTTGTCACTTAATGGTAAAAGGGGCTTGTTGCCTGTGATTCTTTAATTTTAGAGCTCATTGCAGATGTATGTACACTGAAAAAGTGGAAGCTTAATTGAAGTGTGAAAAACTGTTTCTATATAAGTTCCTACTCTATTTCTTTTGTGTGATCTTGCTTTATCCAAAGACTGTTTGTCTGTGGAAATAAAGGGAAAGGAAAAGGGAGGAGAGGTAGAAGAAAAAATGGAGGTAGAAGAGACAGATGCAGACAGGGAAAGTGAAGGGAAAAAGAAAAGTTAGGAAAGGATAAGGAGGAGAAGGGGAAGGAGGAAGAGAAGGAGAATTTAATTTAGATGAAGGGAGTGTAAAGTGTGTTACGCACAGTGGATGATTGACAGGACATTTTGAAATTACCAGGGCACACTGCTGAAGAAAGAAGTAGCAAGTTCAGTTTGATATGTCTGTGCAGTGTATTAAAGAGAAGCATAATGGTTTGAAGTGTCTTTTTACATTCTCCCTCTTTCTCTGCTGTGATGAAATTGGAAAAGTGTTAATAAACTTCTAAAATATTGTTAGCTATGCAGTCATATTTTTTCATTAGAGATCTCTGACTTGACTCTGAGCTCCAGAAAGGGAGGGCTAAATGGTCAAGATTTGATATGTCTTAAGACAAGGTTCTCCTTTTCAGTGCCAGGAGTTTTCTCAGGGTAACTACTCCGCAGGTGGTAAAAAATATGCAAAATACTTCCTTTTGAAGAAATCTGCACTACCCATAATTTCAGTTCATCCCTTTACTGTCTGCCTATTACCGTTGTGTAATGTTATTGTCACCAATTATAAACAGGGTTTTTTTACTACTTTTTATCTTAACATTTCTTCTTGTTCATCACCACAACAGTGCTAATGTTTTCTAACACAGCCTGTTACTGCTGTATTTAGTTGGCAGCCTGCCCCCAGCTATGTTGTTTTATTACTAGTAGCAGTTGAGATATGAGAGGTACATAGTTCCCAGTGGCAACAAATGTAAAGAGAAAGCAAACAGACCTGTCTAAGAAACCCTCAAAAGAAACACACTGTCAACCAAAGAAACCACATGGGGCCCTAAATGAGGCAGCCTTCCTTTGATACTTTAGCTAGGCTAATTATTTTTTACAGTTGGAAGGGTATGCTCTCTTAAAAAGTTGTGGAGATGGATTTCTCTTTTCCTAAGATGAAACATTGGTTTTGTGGCTACTTTATCATAGTGGGCAACATCACAAAAGCTAGCATTGTGCCAAGTGATAGAATACTGTTACAAGGGGAATAATGTTTTATTTCCTAACACCAGTATATTATCTGTTCTGATTTACCTAATAGCCCTTTTATCAGTGAAGACATTCAGTTATAACCTGTAATGTTTTTGTGGCAAATAGCATAGCAAATTAATCCCCCATTTCTCCTTTTTAACAAGAACTATTTCAGACACAGGTGCCCTCTTTAAGTTCTGCACATCTTTGCACTTCTGCTGCTGCATTTGCAATGTAGCTTTGCTGTGAGATTGCTGTTTTCTCTGCAAGTCATTTCAGGGTGAGATTCTGATTGCAGAGAAACTATTAAGAGATGTTACTGCTTTGGTTTAATGTCACGGTGAAGCAGCGTGTGTGTTTTTCTGTGTCTTCATAGAGACCAGGAATCAGCAGTTTTCCTGCTCACTGCTGGACCTTGCCCCATGCTGGTGGGGCATGACCCATGACCCTGCCCCAATCCTGACTTGTTTCAGAAGTAGCAGCAAAGCTGCATGTGCCATTCACATGGACAATAAAACCCTGGCAGGATTATTGTTAACCACTATGAGGTCTAGAAGATCACTTACTGCAATATTTGGTTTTGAGGGAGGATGTCACTCTTCTGTCAAGTCTTTCTCCTTAGCACTTTTCACATATCTGAAAGCCAGCCGTGGTCCTGCAGCTGACCTCAGCTCAGGACTGTGATTAGAGAAGGTTAGTGCCGCTCTCAGGAAATACTCTTTTGGAGCTGCTTACCAGGAAGTTCTGGACACTCACACTGAGGCATGCATGTTGCCTAAAATGCCCGCACGTGTAAGCAGCAGAGCCTCACTGAAATAGTACCAACGCCAAAGGATTCTAAGCACTTAGGACTGTAAGCTAAGACTTGGGGCAATATTACTGAATTTTTAAATAGGAGGAAAGCTAGCTTCTGTAAATTGCCGTACAAATGATGTCACCTCTGATGTTGAGATCCAGACCTAATAATTTTCTTTTTAAATCTGCTTCGCTGTGCAATGAGTACATATTTGAAGTATTTGGGAACTTCCTTTGGATAAAAGCTTTTCATTTTAATGTAATCTATACTGCAGTTGAAAGAGAGATTTCTGGGAGTGTCACCAGAAATGGCTGGCAATGTGTGGGACAGTGGAAGAGGCGTGTGACAACTAAGCTGTGGTGTTGAACATAATTTCTAATGTTGCTAAGCCATTCACTGAACCTCTTTTCCTGCTACAGCTCCATTTGCCTGACTCTAATTTTCTTCATCTTTCTAAGTGTGTTCACATTTGGTACTTTTCAGAACAAACTAATCTATCATTTAGAAGACTTAGACTTCATCAAGTATAGATATTTCCTGCCTTTCAAGGTTCCTTCAAGAATACAGATTTGTGCTTTATTCTGAGTTAACAGTTGTCCACAAAACTGAAAACATTGGTTAAGCTTTCTGAAACCTATAGATCTCGCTAAATTAAAATATGCATTTTTGAGCCATTAGGCCTTCAGCACACAAAATGGTCACTGTAGAATTAATGAGAAAGGAGCTTACTTTATTGAGCAGTGAGAATGAAAATAAATATTATTCCTTTCTGCAGTTTGCAGTGTACTATCCATCTTTAATTTTGTTCATTGTTTTTGAATTATGACCTTTGCAGCCAGGATATTCCTGTAATGCTTTTAGTTTCAGTTTAATTTCATAGTTATATTGAAGAACACCAGAAATATAATAAATATTTTAAAATTGTATAGCAACTTGAACCTTAAGATCAAGTCACTACACATCAGGATTCATTACCCAGTTTGATATTTTAACACAGCTCGACATTTTAATTTGCCTTACAGCATTAACTAGTGATTTTTTGGTTTCTGTTGTTTCTCAGGTTTATTCTGATATTTTCAGTTTAAGTATTCTGCATTAGTCTTGTGATATTTCTGAAACATGTTCTGAAAGTGTTAGGAGAAGCTGCCATCCAAGGCTTCCCTTTAGTTACTTACTTATTAGCTAACTAATTTATTTTCTTACTTATTTATGTTAGTTGCAGAGATCCTAACTTTTGAACTATGGCTTTGTATTTTATTACCACCAAAAGTACTGTTGGATCGAATCCATTAGTTGAGAAATAGGCTAAGTGTATAGGAGCAAGAAGTCTTAGCTTCCCTTTCCAGTGGTTTGCAGCCTAGATAATACAGTGAATGTAACCATTTTTTTTGCTAATAGCATAGACAAAAAATATCTTGGCTATTAAGCAGTACAATTTTCAGCCCATAATTTTCTGTCTTTTTTTAATTTCGTGTTTTATTGGAACCTACAGTGACATAATTTATTTTATAAAACACTGTGTATATTATATATAAGATAAATATATGAGACTCTGAGAACAAGGACAGGTGTTTTTGTTTTTAAGACTTTTACTGTCTGTACCTTCCATATGATTTCTACAGCTTGGCAAATAGCGTATCTCCACACATGGTAACTGTTATTTTTTCTTTGCTGCTTCAATTAAGCAAATCCAAAACTATTACATGAACATCAATTTTGTTCACCAATTAAATGTCTTTAACAATATTTTCCTCACAGCTTCATTCTGTTTACCAAGTGCTGGTGTACGTTTTATCCATCTAAAGGGCTAAGCATCTGTTTGTATGATAAAGTTCCATTAGACCATAATAATCTCCAGTTAATTGCACAGAAAATATTTATTTCTCACACATCAAATTAATGAAACAGGTTCAGTGAGAAAACAATCACATCAGCTTGGCAAACAATAGCTATCAAGCTATGTAAGACGTCCAAGGCAATTTTGGCAGAAATCCTGTATCTGGAAGAAATGTGCACCTTTGGGAATCGTCATCATTTAATTACCAGATGATAATGTTGTTGTTCTTCGGTTTATTGTTTTGTTTTATACCTAGGAAGAATAAAATAAAAAATTGTTTTTGTGAGTTTACTAATGTGCTGTGCCGTAGCTACAACAGTATCATTGAAGAATGATAATTTTCAAGCTACCTCAAAGATCATTTAATATTAATATTAAATAAGATTAATATTTTATTAGTATTCAGTATTCCTAGAACACTTACTCCTCCTCATATATAAATGTGAAAGGAGTTTTTCAAACCCCCACTTTGATTACTTTACAATAATGAATATCTTTCCTGTCTAAAAGCAACTTTAATGTTTTTAATGGGTCTGCAATAATGATTGTTTCATATCCCACACATATTTATGTATTCGCTTTCCAGCAGTGCTAATATTCCCTGTGCTGTGTCGTGTGTGAAGGCAATGATACTATATGCAATTGCTTGTAACAACAAAGGATAATGATGCATAGAGTCATAAGATTTTTTGAGCAGAGGAAGCAGGAAGCGTAACTTGATCTTTCACTATTTAGATTCATTTCGTTGCTATAAAATTCATATAATTTTTCTTAACATAAGTTTCTGAGAACCTCATAAATATTTATTCTTGCTTTAACGAACTTGGCTTTTTATGCCATCTGCTTTTTCTGAAGCTGACCTAAAAGGAGGTGCATGGAACTTATATCTCACACTAGGGCTTGCAGTCTGTCCATCAGTATTAAACTCTATTACCTCGGAATTAACTTTTTAAGTTGATTGAATTTGATGTCAACTACCTGGACTTACTAACCCTACTTTTTTTTGAAACATGGATGAAAACAATGACCTATTGTTGATTTGCTTTCTAATTTTTCCCCTTGAAACTCTTCAAATGACAGTTAAAAAGAGTCCTTTATGTAAGGACCATTCACTCATTATTATATGAAGCACCCATAGAACTGTGTTCATGAAGTTCTCCCTGGCTGAATATAAAAATGTTTTAGCTTTTCACAGGAGATATGGTCATTACAGATAAGGAGAGAAACCCTGAAAAAGAAAAATACCTAAGATATTTAATTAAAATTTGTATTTCTTCTGAAATGATGGTAAAATAATGTCTTTTGAAAATAGGTCACTGACAGTTTTAAAGTCTTGTAATTTGGAAGGTTGGATTAAGTTAGGACTTCAGGTCTCTGGCCCATGGGTTAAATAATTTAGTTTATTTAGAAGTGAGGACTAGCCACACTGCAGTTTTTTTAATCAAACTTAAATAATAAAGGCTGCTTTCTTACTATTGCATCAAATCTTTGTGATTTACCCTCCGGAAGAAGTGTTCCTTATTTAAAGCCAAAACTTCTTTGTACGAAGTAAATCATGCAACAGCAACACAAATCAAAGCTTCCAATATTCTTAAGTATATAGTTATTGTACATAATTACATCACTGATGAAATACTGTCACATTACAGAGATGTAATATGAAAAAGTCAGTCTTAAAGCTTGAATATGTTGCTAGTTTTCAAATTTCCTGTGTTTTGGATATGATTCATTTTGGGGACATAGAGCAAGCAATTTAAACCCAAATATAATTTTTTATATATCTTAAAAAAACCCCACCCAAAAATATTAGAAACCCGTGCTCTCTTCTCCAACTTTACATTGAAATTATGGATAGAAATGTACAACCCAGAAGATAATACCCTGTTACATATGTAACAATCTGTTCTTAAAACAACGTTTCTGTAGTATATATTGCTGCAGAATGGGATAGGGAAGTGTGGCTTGAAATTTTCATCTGATTTCCTTAAGGGATGGCTTGTTGCATTGCTCTTACTAAGTATTAAACTCCTGTAGTGTAAAATCTTAATATTCTATAGGTAAGAAACAAAGATGTATCATTAGAAGTTTGGTAACATTCAGTAAACGCAAAGAGGCAATACATGTCTTGCCCAGCTGAAGAAAAACATCTTCTTGAACCCATCTCCACTCCTCCCTCTCCCTCTTTCCCATTCCCACATATTACCTTTGTTATCTGTTATAACGGAGACATATTTGTGAAATGATGACCTAGCCCAAGTCAGATCTGTGAAGGAAAAAGAAAATAAAAGATACTAGAAAAAAATTGAACAGCTGTCCTGGGTTCAGCAGTAGCAGTCAGTTTTTCTCCTTCTTAGTAGCTGTTGCAGCACTGTGTTTTTGACTTTCGGCCTGGGAACAAAGCTGATAACACCGATGTTTAGACTGACCAAGGACTTTGTGAGTCTCATGCTGTGCCAGGGAGGAGGAGAAGCTGGGAGGAAGCAGGGAGAGGACACCTGACCCAAACTAACCAAAGAGGTATTCCATGCCACAGCACGTCATGCCCAGGATGTAGGACTGAGAGTTCCCGGAAGGGCTGGATCACTGCGGGGTGGGGGCAAGGTACCGGTCGGTGAGCAGTTGTATTCTCTTCCTTGTTATTTCCTTTATCATTATTACTATTAGTGGTAGCACTAGTGGTTTGTGTTATACCTTAGTTATTAAACTGTTCTTATCTCAACCTGTGGGAGTTGCATTCTTTTGATTCTCCTCCCCGTCCCTCCAGAAGCGGAGGGAAGAAAGGTGGGGGGGGAAGTGGACTTAGTGGTTCTGATTTACGGCCTGGGCTTAAACCACGACAACAGCACACGAAATAAAAGCAATATGTCAAATCAGCTCAAAGTGAATGTGAATATCGTGAAAAGTTTGTCACTAAGATAATAAAAACCAGCTACTGGTTAGTAGCAATATGGAACCACTGTTTGTCTGCTTCAAATATTTTAGAAACCTTAGTATTGTAACAGACAGCAGAACATTCTCAAGTAGCTCAACTGCATACCTAACATACTGTGATAGCATTGTGTAGTTGCTAAAGCGTATGAAAATGATCAGAGGCTGCACAGGAAGAAAGAGATAGGGAGAGAAAAGGAGAGAAAGAAAAAAAAAAATAAACCACTTTTCCAATGAGGAAATGGAGAGGTTGCGTACAGAACATTCACAGTCTCCAAATCTGACTACAACTGACTTAATTTCTGCCTGCTGCTTCTGGGCTCGTTGCAAAGGCTGAGATTTTGAGGTGGCACTGATACCCCTTGTCCAGGACTTAGCTGCGAAAAAAATGCATGCACAGAAAGAAAGAGTGGATAGAAGGGTGGGCTTTTGAACGTCTCCAGTGAGAATTTCAGATTTTCTGTTAGACTTGTTACACTCCAAAACAAGATGACTGAGTGGTCTTTTTCAAAACACTTTACTGAGATAGACCTTTCCTTACTTCTACTGGGTTGAATAAAAGCAGTTTATGAATCTATTATCCTTGCTATCTTAGTGTACCAATGCAAATCATGTCGCAAAATCCCCTTTCACAGTTCTTAATTTTAAATGTTCCTCAGGAAGTGTTAATCTGCAGAGCTAATTCCTTTATTATGAGAAAATCTTGATGCCATTGCAGAACACGAACAATGAAATATCTGCCCAATTTTTATTGAAAAACTAAATCCAACTTTACATGATTCTTAAATTAAATCCCCATGCAATCCCATCTCAGTCATTGAAAAGTGGTTTTTTGCCTCACAAAAGTTGCCATAAAGATATTAACTCTTGAATTAAGTAGGTAAGTGAAAGAATAAAATAAGTACATCACTTTATTGTTATGTTTCAGGCATTTTCAGTTACACAATGTCTTAAATTCAAATGCAGATCTCCTACAATTACAGTTTCCTCCTTCAGTTTTATACTAATGCAGCCATGCAGTGCTCTTGTTGAACAGATATATTTTTTCAAGTAATAAAAAAAATAGAGTTGTTATTTCTTAGAGGTATATGAAACTTGAAATTAAACATTTGCCTACTCTGAGGCACAGGATGTTTCATTTTCTGTTATTGGGTTAATACTGAATACAAATTTCCTCAATTTACCTGCAAAGAAATTCGCACTGTGTGGAAGGATAATTTTTGTTGTCAGAAAACACTGAGAAAACTTAAAGCTTTCTCCTAACTTAGTCTGCTTTCAGCAACACTAGGATTTCATACTTAATTTCTGGTAAGTTTTTATATCTCAAATCTATCTTTAGATCTATAGCACTTAGGAAACTGTCTTAGGAAAGGTCTCTTTGAAATCAGCCTAACAAAATCCTTAACCTAGTGAAAGTTATGTTAAGTCTTCTGAAGCTTGGTAATCTTTCACTCCACTCCCTGTGTCTTTTTTTTTTTTTTTTTTTTTTTGTTAATTCAGAAAGCTTAAGGGTTAGCTTTTCAGTTTCTGTGAAATGTCCTGGATGAGTAGCTCTTGAGAATGAGCTGGTACAAGATTAATAAGTGCAGAACAGCTATATCCTGTAGACCTGCTTAGATAATGAACTGAAATAAGTTCAGCAAATTTGAGGTGTTACAACACTTTTCTAGCATCATGCCTTTAACTTTTGTTTTGTGATTATAAAATATGCCAGAGTTAAGTGCAGCCTTCTGAATTTGACAGCTGGAACACAAAATTTAAGGGATAAAGAGAAGAGTAGCCAAACCTCCAAACACATTTGTTCCTAACTCAGATACAATTCACAGTTCTAACGGGAAATAGCTTTTTGTCTTTTCTCAAAGTTTTCAAAGGATTTCCTTAAACTATGCCTATGACAAGAAAACTTGCGTATGCAATTTTCTCTTCTCTCTCCATTCCTTCCATTTTGAGTAAAATAACAGACATGGCGGCTGAAAGCATAAAATCAAGAACTTATCTGTCTTACGTTATATACTCAATTTTTTGGGGGAAATAAAAAATATTAATTTAATATTATAACCTTTCCTGTAGTTTTTCTATTAATCTTTCCTTTATTATCACTAAAAATTTCTTCTTCTCTGTGTGTGAGTGTCTGATGTGATCATGATGCTGAAAAACACAGGAGAAAAACAATTGCCACTTAAAAGGAGGTCTGTCTCCCAAAGAAAGCTCTGGGAGATAGTATGAATTACACATTGCACTGAATACTGTCTTAACTGAAAATACCATTAAGAATTTGGGAAACGGGAGAGGTGCCTGAGGACTGGAGGAAAGCAAATGTCACTCCAGTCTTCAAAAACGGCAAGAAGGAGGACCTGGGTAACTATAGACCAGTCAGCCTCACCTCCATCCCTGGGAAAGAGATGGAACACCTTATCCTTGGTGCCATCTTAAGGCATATCAAGGATAAGAGGTTTATGAGGAGCAGTCAATATGGCTTTACCAAGGGGAAGTCATGCTTGACCAACCTCATAGCCTTTTATGAGGAAATAACACAATGGATGGATGATGGCAGAGCGGTGGATGTGATCTACCTTGACTTCAGTAAAGCATTTGACACAGTCTCCCACAGCATCCTCATAGCTAAACTGAGGAAGTGTGGTCTGGATGATCAGGTAGTGAGGTGGACTGCAAACTGGCTGAAGGACAGAAGCCAGAGAGTTGTAGTCTATGGGGCGGAGTCTAGTTGGAGGCCTGTATCTAGTGGAGTGCCTCAAGGGTCAGTATTGGGACCAGTATTATTTAATATATTCATCAACAATTTAGATGAGGGAATTGAGTGTACTATCAGCAAGTTTGCTGATGACACTAAGCTGGGAGGAGTGGCTGACACGCCAGAAGGCTGTGCTGCCATCCAGCGGGACCTGGACAGGCTGGAGAGTTGGGCAGCGAGAAACTTGATGAAATATAACAAGGGAAAGTGTAGAGTCCTGCATCTGGGCAGGAACAACCCCAGGTTCCAATACAGGTTGGGGGACGATCTGTTAGAGAGCAGAGTAGGGGAGAGGGACCTGGGGGTCCTAGTGGATGGCAGGATGACCATGAGCCAACACTGTGCCCTTGTGGCCAAGAAGGCCAATGGCATCCTGGGGTGTATTAGAAGGGGGGTGGTTAGTAGGTCGAGAGAGGTCCTCCTTCCCCTCTACTCTGCCCTGGTGAGACCCCATCTGGAATATTGTGTCCAGTTCTGGGCCCCTCAGTTCAAGAAGGACAGGGACCTGCTGGAGAGAGTCCAGCGCAGGGCAACTAAGATGATTGAGGGAGTGGAGCATCTCCTTATGAGGAAAGGCTGAGGGAGCTGGGTCTCTATAGTTTGGAGAAGAGGAGACTGCGGGGGGACCTTATTAGTGTATATAAATATATAAAGGGGGAGTGTCATGAGGATGGAGCCAGGCTCTTCTCAGTGGCAAACAATGATAGGACAAGGGGTAATGGGTACAAACTGGAACACAAGAGGTTCCACTTAAACTTGAGAAGAAACTTCTTCTCAGTGAGGGTGACAGAACACTGGAACAGGCTGCCCAGGGGGGTTGTGGAGTCTCCTTCTCTGGAGACATTCAAAACCCGCCTGAACACATTCCTGTGTAACCTTATCTAGGTGTTCCTGCTCTGGCAAGGGGATTGGACTAGATGATCTTTTGAGGTCCCTTCCAATCTGTAGCATACTGTGGTACTGTGAATTAGAGCCTTATAAATGAAATGTGTTAATCAATTGTTTTCTTCACCAGTTGTGGTAAACACACTTTGTGGCCAAGGAAGATAAAGGCACTGTGCGTATTTGCACGTGGTATTGTGCAGGAGGAAAGACAAGTCAGAAAATGGCACATCATTAGGTAGGAGAAGCTTCACATCAACTGTTTTATCTTTTCCTGCTATACCCATAGCTCTTCCTGCTAACTTGTGTTCTTGCACTTGCATTAGTGAAATCTGCACATCACAATTATTTTCTGCATAGCCAGAATGTCAGTTTATGACACAAATCAAGTTGATTTAACACTAGTCAGTTCTGACAGATCCTGACGTGTCAATGTGAGAATGAGAGCAGAAGAGAGCCCTTTGTGTTGAAAGGATAAGAGCTCTGTTATTACACAGCTATGAGAATGATATTCTTCTAAAGTGAATAGCCCCTTTGAATTTTGTTTTGCTCAGTAAAAAAGTAGGCATTCCAAAGTTAAAAAAAAGAAATAAATACACTGCCTGTGTTGCTTGGTTTGTTGGTTGGTTTGGTTTTGTTTTTTGTTTTTTAGGTATTTTTTGTTTGTTTCTTTTCTTGGTTTTAAAATTGGGATTTGACAAACCACGCATCCATGAACTTGTGGATTTCAAGGTGTTTGCTATAGACCTACCTCAGTCTTCAGTGGTACCAGATTATGAAAAGCAACATTATTATTTGTGATGACAGAAGACAGGAAAATGTGAACAGATGTAATACATTGGTATAATTTTTTTAATATAAAAATTGAGATTATTTTTGTGTTAAAAATTAAAACTACTTGAAGCATGATGCCAATTTTGGCCTAAAATTGGAAATTACTAAAGAAATTAAAGTATTCTTTTCTTTTGCACCTTTTTTCCTTATCAGGAGAGAGACAGGTTTTGAAATGCAGGAGATTTTCCAGATATTTTTATTCCTGTGCAGATCACAGAAAGCATCCCAGTCTATCTCTTAGTTGAAAAGACTGAACCTTCTCTCTCCTAAATACAACAGGCTGCTATTTTTGCAGTTTCCAGTTTTATATTTTGAGTAGCAGGAACTGCTAGCTTAAACATTTCTTTCCAGGAACAGTTAATCCTTTCTCAGTAGTGGTTTTGTAGGAAAATTCTGAACAGACTGGCATTATTAAATGTTTTCCTATGTTATCATATAAAGAGAAACTCTGCTGGTCACTTAACTTTTGCTGCCCTACCTCTTCTCCTGCCTGAATTTCATTCTTTCTCTATTTTGTCTTTTTCAAACCAATTCTTACCCTTGAATTCACTAGGCATGTAGAATTTGGCTGCAGTATATCTGGAAGATTGATTTTCTCTTGCATTTATACATGCAGTAATGAACATCTCAGGTGTACACAAATGATATGAATCAGCTTCTGTTTTGAACTGTATTCTAGCATTTATGTACAAAACCAACAAGATAGGAAGAAAAATAAAATCTTAGTGAATGGAACCAATGTTTCTTTTTCTTTTACAGGACTGGATAGCTAATTCAGTATAATTCTGTACAAATATAAAACATAATTCTCATCTAGTACAAGTACAGTATTCTGTGTGCTCTGAAGAGGGTTATTCTTTTAAAAGTTATGAAGTAATTGGATTCGCAAAGAAACAAACAATGTAAAAGAAATAAATTGGTAGAGCAAATATTTATGGATCCAACTTTATTTTTAATTTCACTGCAGAAGCCCTATTGAGTTCAGTAGAGTTTGACTGCGTTTCCCCTTGTCTGCCAAAGAAAAGGATTTCTCTCATGCTAGGAACAACCAACTCAGTTCACAGACACATAGCATGCAAGTACTCTGAACCTCTGGGAGAACAGAGGGAAGATTTATCTTTGACAGAAGAAATCTGACCAAAAGGAAATTAGCTTGTGTCCTGGGTTCAGCAGCAGCAGTCAGTTTTTCTCCTTCTTAGTAGCTGGTGCAGTGCTGTGGTTTTGGCTTTCGGCCTGGGAATAATACTGATAAAGCCAATGTTTTCAGTTGCTGGTCAGAATGTTTACTCTGACCAAGGACTTTGTGAGTCTCATGCTCTGCCAGGGAGGAGGAGAAGCCGGGAAGAAGCAGGGACAGGACGCCTGACCCAAACTAGCCAAAGAGGTATTCCATACCACAGCACATCATGCTGGGGGATGTAACTGGGAGTTACTCGGAAGGGCACGTTCTCTTTTCTGTCGGGCTCTTTTTCGGTGGGCAGTATAGTATTCTCTTCACTTGTTATTTCTCTTATCATTATTATTGTTGGTGGTAGCAGTAGTGATTTGTGTTATACTTTAGTTACTGGACTGTTTCTATCTCAACCCGTGGGAGTTACATTCTTTCGATTCTCCTCCCCATCCCTCTGGCGGGCCGGGAGGGGAAGTAGACTGCATGGTTCTAATTTACGGCCTGGGCTTAAACCACGACAGCTTGAAAAACAGTTGTGGCTTTCAATATTTAAAGAACTTACCATTTAGGTAAGTCAAACCAGAAATTACTGAGAGATTACTTATTGTGGGTTGGGGTCAGGGAACACCTTCACCAGTACATGACAGGGAATATTTTAATAAAAAGTCTGACTTTTACTATCTTTTTGGAAATGAGTAGGAAACAGGTGTGGAACAAGGAACATACAGCATCTTAGTGATTGTTATCCATTGTGCTGTGAAGTACAGGCAGTGAAAAAACATTGAAGAATGTAAAAAACTTTAGTTTTTGTTGCAGCTGCACAGTCAGGAATCTTTCTTAGAGTTCTCAATATCATCTCAAAGATTTACTAGCTCTGCTCAGCAGTTACCTGAGACTGCACTCACTATCCATGTATACTCCCTGGAGGTGCCCACACTGTCATCATTGGTATGAAGACATCCTTGACTGCAACCTTGACTGCATGAGTTGAGTGCCAAACAGACAGGTTGCTTTTCACCATCTTGCCCTGTAATGCTCCTGAACCTTCATGTCAGCAGCTAACTGATAAGAACTTTATATAATAAATACTGGTTTTGCATTTGAAAGTGCTTTTTGGTGTCAGAAAATTCAGAAACAGTGCTAAGCACTGGGCAAAGCAAAATGTTTCAAGAAAATTCTATTTGAAAATTATATTGAATGAATTATTTGATAAATAATATGATTGTAAATTACGTAACAGAGTTCTAAAGGTAGAAATATTCCAGAATATCTGTAGATATCTGTAGATATCTGTAGATATCTTTAGATAATTGTAAATAACTTTGCCAGAACACTTTTTGTGTGGGTTTGGTTTGGTTTTGTGTGTGTGTATGGTTTTGTTTGGTTTGGGTTTTTTTTCAATAAACAACTTCGTGCATGTCTGGTTTTGATGGCTGATAAACATTACATCTGTCACATAGGTTTTGGACATTACAATCCATTTACTATATGTAAGAACTGATTCTTATCCACTTTCATTCATTTCAGTATTTTCTGAAATGATGCAATTTATCAAAATTTATTTTGTTACAATTGTTAACGTGGTTATCAAAGATATCGTATCGTTTTACGTTCCTTTCTTGTTACACTGCAGAACAAAACAAATGCTTATCTGTACTCCTTAAATTTAATGCTCATCATGCACAGAGCCAACACTTCTGGTTTTTATATCAGATGGAAGATGCAACCTCCACTTAAACAGGAGTTCTTTAGTAACAATTGGAACTTGAAGAAGAATGTAAGATATTTATGCTATGTTATTGCTAACATGAGGCCATACTTAAATGCTGATTCAGTATTTGATCAAAGGAGAACATTGCATGAAATAAATAGTTAATTTCTCACAGTATAAGAAAGGAGCTAATTGTCCCAGAAGGCAGCACACTGAAAATGACATGTCTAGAACCATCTGGAAAATACGGAAACTTATGATCCTATGTTGGAAATCATAGTTCTTTTCAATCCCCCTTCTCAGAGCGTCTCCTTCCTCCACAGACAGAATTGTTTCCTGAGGACAAGTGCCTAGAAGCATTTTTGGAAAATGGAGTAGAATGGGACTTAAATTCCTGTCAAAAGTCAGGAAAAAATCAGGTGTCTAGGAGAACTTCCAGCATTTAAGAAGAATAGGCTCTGTTTCTGGTTGTCTGGATGTATACGGCATCTCAGCAAGCATTTCTGAATTTTTTCCAGAAATTGAAAAGGAATTTTTCCAGAACTTGAAAAAGAATTTAAATGCTTTTTTTCAGTTTACTGAATTGCTTCATGCCTGCAGGTCATAGCATAAGGCCCTGCCAGATGATGATTCACTTAATTATTCTGCTTTGGAGACTCTGTTTAACATTGGATAATGGTGCTCCAAGCAGAAAAGACCATCAGATAGTCTGTTCTGCTTGGTTTACAGATTAAATATATCACAACTGTTTCTTCTAATTGCATATAGAAAAAAAATATTCCTGAGGAGAGATGTGGTGGTTAAAAATTATGCTGGAAGGGTAGCACATAGGTCCTGGTACACTGAGGAAATGTCACCAGAGCATCTCTGCCTTTTGTGCAACTCTGCCAGGGATGGATTTACAAATATTTATGCTCAAGAAACAGAGGAAACATGGAAAGCAAAAGAGAAAGAAGGTGTTGAGCCGTCAGCAGGGGAAGTGAGGTTGTTTTCTATTTTTCCAAGTGAATCTGTAAGAGTGCAAAATGAGTAAATTGGAGGTAATGCAAGTAAAGCATAAATCTGATAAACAGGAGCAATCTTTTTCCAGTGGTTCGATCTCTTTCAATTTCAGCTTCCTTTTCATCAAAGCTGAAAAGCTAAAATGCATTGCTGTAAAACACGAACTCAAGATAAAGAGAGCGTCAGGCAGGAAAATACTCCTCTCTTCCGGAAAGAGGGGAACAACAAAAGTGAACAGGCACTGGGATAGATATTTCCCTTCGTATGGGTAGCCTGACTAGAAAAAATGAAAGAACTTATTACGTACCTCCTGTGAAAACAATTGTGGAGATACTTCTTTTGAAGGAAAAAAATAACATTCTGATAACAATGAATGTTTAATTAGTTAATTAGTAGAAAAGACCGAAGATGAGAACTTAATGGTTCATCTTAGCTGGTAGTCCTGAGGCAATTTAGTTGTTAATATAATGATGGTTTTGGTTTGTGTTACTATCTTAATGAACCTGAGTACTTGCAACAATACTTGAAATAGTTTTCAAATTTAAGGTTTCCTTCTTCTTGGAAGAGAAAACACACTCACAAAATTATGAGAATCATAAATCATAATAATAATGCTACAGTCTTACATTAGAAATTCATCCAAGTTCTTCAGGTTATATTTAATAATTAGCAACTGTAAAATCAGTTACTGCTGAAAATTATTGGAGCAATACTTTACTCTTTTTTGTTATTTATTAAAAACTAACATTGCAATGTTTACATTTTGGAAATATTTACATTTGATATTTAATAATAAGTTCAATTAAAAAAAATAAATCTGGCTTTATACACTTATCAGCTGAAAATAAAGCAAGGAAATGTGTTGTAATTCAGAAATGTTCACCAGCAAGTCTTGGCCTGTATATCCTTTCCAGTAGAAAGCCATTCTTGTGCTGAACAAGGAGAATAAAACATGTGTTTCTGAAGTTTGTCTAGATATTTCCATGTTCTTGCCCATCTTGGCTTTACCCAGAAGTCCTAGATAACCTAGATTTCCTAATTTGGTTACTGAAAGATGTTATTCTTTGCCAATAACAAGATTTTAGTTTTCAGTACATATATGCTACAATAACTGCAGTGCAACTGTTGTTAAAAAATATGCCTCTTTTCTTCCCTCATTATTGAAATAAGGATACAGGAGAATTCCTCAAACGTTAAAAAATGTCCCAAACTTGAAATAAGTCTGCTAGACTATAAAACAGAAATGAGAATAAAACAATCATTTCTGCTTAGCAAGATACTCTCCAGATATTACTCAGCTGCTATCAGAGTACCCTGCTAGTCTGATATCAACAGACATTTACCAGATGATATTGAAACAGTCACCAGCATTGACATGTATACGTGCCAGAATAAAAACTGAAAAAGTACTCTGAAAATTAATGGGCGTCTTCAAGTTTTGCCATGTTAACACATAATTTTTAACAAGAACATATGCATTTTGAATAGGACACAATGAAGTTTTTAAAAACATAAGAGAATTTCAGGTAACTGTATCCATTTTACCATGATTTATTTGCTGCCTATAACTCAGCAGTCTCTTCCTGTGCCAGATACTATTTCTGCAGAATCTCTGTTCATATTCAGATTTTTAGACAAAAGCGTGTTCAACAGTTTTCTCATTTCAAATTTTCAGTTGCATGCAAAGTTATGGGTATCAATTTAGTAAAAAGAATACAGTTCTGTATGCAATTTGCAAAATACCGTAATTCATAATTTCTCACATTGTCATATTTATGATGTTTTTGTTTACTAGGGTACTTTTGCATTCACTGTTCCACTTTTTGTTTGCATAAATTATGTTTGTAGTTGTAGCAATATAGTCCTAAATGGCTATGACTATATTGTGCTGACCTACTGAAACAATTTCATGAGCACATGACCAAACATAGTGATCAATCCCTTTTTATACACAAAAAAAACTAGTGTTGATACATAATTAAAAATAACCTTTACCTTTTGACTGTAATTCTTTGCAAAAAAAAATTTTGCCAGCCTTGAGTAGCATTTAGCTTTGAATTCAAAATGTGAATGAACAGGATTCTATTTTTTTAATGTTGTGAGGTTTTTAACAAAAAAAATTTTATTCCTTAACTTGTCAACCAGTCTAGTAAAAAGATAAAACACATAGTTACATTTAAATACATTAAGAACAAATTCATCCAGAGGAAAATGTTTCTAATTCACCTCCTTGTTTTGTATGAACTCACATACTATGTCAGGACATGCGTCTCTCTCCCATTCTTAAAGGTGCTGAGAAGCTCACTGTCTGTGCTCAAATACAATTGTATTTCTTCTGTTTCTAGGTCTATATTTCTTGCTTTGCTGTGTTGTCAGGTGTTATGTGGTCTTTTTCCTCAGTGGGAGAGAGGAGCTTATTCCATATTTTTCTCCTACACAGGCTATAGTTGTGGGGGCAGGTTGGCTGCCACTGGGAAGAGGAGAGACATAAGAAACTTAAGAATCACTCAGGGCCACAGCCTGAAGGAGAAAACCAGAAAGCAGCAAATGTGGAGAAAGCCACTGTCTACCTCTTAGAGAAGTTTGTCTATAGGGGCTTCTTTTGGCATATGCCCACCCCTTGGTTTCTGCAGGTAGCTTTCTCAGAGCTGGAGCGAACTTACTGAGTTCAAATGGAAAAGAACATATAAGGACAAAAGAGTATGAGAACCAGTTCCTTTTTTTTCTTGAAGGTTTTGGGGTTTGGAGGAAAGGAAAATAGATTTTTTTTTTTTTTTTTTGAGTTCTTGGCTTGGGGAAATGTATGAAAAAAAAAATGTTTTACTTAATTTCCAGCCTCTTCACCGGTATAAATAAGAAAATAGCATTTCCACAGGGGCGGGCAGCGGATATTGAAACAAATGAAAGTAATGTTATTTTCTACTGTTTGAATAGGAAGCTTGTGAAATTTGTCTTGGATAGCTAATGGCTAGAATAACCAGTTTTCTACCCATGCAAGAATAAGCCTTGTTTATGAGGCTGAGCTGATACTGCAGCTGAGTGAGTGGCTGCCAGCTGGAGTTCTGTGTGCAGCTTGAAGCAGGCTGTGCTGCTGTCACCACCCAGCAGACCAAAACAATCCAGGAAGACAAGGTCCTGACTCCAAAACCAGGTGAAATGGATCATTACCATTTTTACACTGATTTTGCAAAATGTTAGTATTAGACTACCCCTTGGAGTCTCACAGTACTCAGCCAACCAGCTGAACAGTTTATTCTGGTGCTGCAAGAGCTCAGGGCCCATACAAAGGTATTTGCAATCCCTGGTTGTGCAGGAACTTTGGCATTTTTAGGAGCAGTGATGTTTACATTGTGCTATCCAAAGTGAAGATTTCACACTTGATTCACAGATGGTGTCTTCTAGGGGAAAGGGTCCAAGCCTTTCATCCATATATGAACACATTTGAACTTGGAAAACATAGTCATTGAGAGTATATTTGCAGTGAGGGTTTATGGCATCTATAAATCTGCAGAAGAAGCTGTCTCTAGGAGGGCATTAACTTTTATTGCTCTTAATACACTGCCACCTTACTTTACAACACTGGTTTTGTGGGAGGCAGATGAATTGTAAGCATGATGTGTGCTAGAAAGGGCTTTAGGCACAGAGGGTTTTTAGGAGACATGCTAAGTGTGCTTACGTGTATTTGTCCTAGAACCAGAACTTATTCTCTGGAACCAGCTATACATGGACATAATTGGTGTTTGTGTTCTTTGTATCATCAATTTTCTCACTATAAGCAGAACCTCTCCTCTTTGTTCCTATTTTGCAATTAGAAAATCCAGTTTTGCTGGGAATGTGTTCTGTTCATATTCTTGCAGACATCAGACAATCCTCTATCAAAACTATTTGCAGTTTATTGTATGAAACAAACTGATTTCCAATGTGGGACAGTGGATACAGAAGAAAAAAAAAGCCCGACAAACAAAAATGGCAAACATGCTCTGACCATTGTCAGACTTTTGCTACTGACTGCAATAGGAAAATATTGCTCCCTGGCTGAATTACTGTGAAATCTGACTTACATATTAACACAGCTGGAAGTCTGAGTACTTAGGCTCTCCTGAACCAGATTCCAGTGGCTCTTATTGTAAAGCACTTTTGTCTCCAGGGAATAGGAAACTATATGAATTGATGAATGATCAGTTGCATTCTCTTACTGACATTTGCTACTATGCATCCTGTATTTGAAAAAAGAATTTTCTTTTTCACTTCATTGTGGTTTGATTATACTTGTCAATATAGCCAGTGATTGCTGTGCTCATTGAAAATAAAAGGATTACAGTGATGCCTAGCATTTATAAAACATTTCTTTCATTTGTCTCATCAGTCTGGCAGGCTGCAGAGGTGAAACAACTTTCAGCTACTTTGTATTGATGAGAGTCAGGCTTTATGGGCCAATTTATGACTGCTTATGTCCATATCGTTTAAGGTTACAATTATTTTTGCTGTTGCATTCTCACTGTTAAAGGCAATCAGAACTATGATTCTGAAAACTGTAAGATGACCACTTCTGACAAATGTATGCAGCCTGACCATCATCACAAAACAACCTCTATGATGCCACTCTTGCAAGAATTGCCACTTTGCTATACTTGGCTGTTGTTGATCCCATCCTTTATCTAGGTTCATTGCCAACATCTAAAGTCCAAACTACCATTCACAACCATGTGTAACATGCATTGGTTTATAGTCGCTGAGTCAAAACTTCCCAAATTGTTGGGACTGTATGCAGAGATGAAGTTATTAAAAGTAAATTGCCATGAAAAGAGAGGACTGTAACAGGTTGCAAGGCAAACAGCAGGGTACAAAAATTATTTTAACTGCTAGCAATCCACTTTTCATACACATCTACCTCCTTCTCCATAGCTCTTCCAAGTCCAAATCTGGACTTCCACAAAGATTTTGACACTGTCCCACATGACATCCTTGTCACTAAATTGGAGAGGCATGGATTTGACAGATGGACCACTTGGACAAGGAATTGGCTAGATGATCGCACTCGAAGAGTTGTGATAAATGGCTCCATATCCAGATGGAGAGCAGTGACAAGTGGTGTTCCGATAGGGGTTGGTACTGTTCATCTTTGTTGGCAACATGGACAGTGGGATTGAGTGCACCCTCAGCAAGTTTGCTGATGACACCAAGGTGTGTAATGTTGTCAACAAGCCAGAGGGAAGGGATGCCATCTAAAGGGACCTTGACACGCTCGAGAGGTGGGCCTGTGCCTCCTGTAGTTCAACAGGGCCAATTGCAAGGGATAGCAGCCCTGAGGAGAAGACCTTGGAGGTGCTGGTTGATGAGAAGGTCAATACAACCCAGCAATGTGCTCTTGCCGCCCAGGAAGCCAACCATTTCATGGACTGCCTCAAAAGTTTGACCAGCAGGTTAAGGAAGGTGATTCTCCCCCTCAGCTCTTGTGAAGGGGAGACTCTTGTGAGGTGGCTCTTGTGAAACCCCACCTGCAGTACGGCATTCAGCTCTGTGGCCCCCAACACAGGAAGGACTTGGACCTGTTGAAGTGAGTCTGGAGGAGGGCCACAAATATGATCAGAGAGTTGGAGCACCTCTCCTGTGCAGACAGACTGAGAGAGTTGGGCTTGTTCAGTCTGGAGAGGAGAAAGCTCCGGAGAGACCTCAGAGCAGCTTCCAGTGCCTAAAAGAAGCCTACAAGAAATCTGGAGAAGGGCTTTTAACAAGGGCATGTGGTGATAGGACAAGGTGTAATGGCTTTAAATTTGAAGAGGTTTAGATTAGATATTAGAAAAAGATTGCTCACTATGAGGGTGGTGAGGCACTGGCACAGGTTGCCCAGAGAACCTGTGGCTGCCCCATCCTTAGAAGCGTTTAAGGCCAGGTTGAATGGGGCTTTCATGGCAGGGGGGTTAGAAGTAGATTAACTTTAATGTTCTTTCCAACCCAAACCAGGCTGTGATTCTGTGACTGATTCTATGATTTTACTTGTTTCTCCAGAATCTCTTCTTCTACTAACACTCAGGTATGCCAACAGGTAATTCAAACCTACATCCACCAATCTGCACAATCCGTCTTCCTAGCTTCCTGCCTCTACCTCAAGATTTGTTTGGGTTTCATTTTGTTTGTTTGGTTTTTGTTTTATTTTGCCTTTTTTTTTTTCCCCCTAGTGTGCTGATTCTGAGTACTAGGAACAGCAAGTAGGTTATTTTCATGACCTAGTGTTAAAGGCCCCATTTTTTTCACTGCATTTGCTTCTTTCCTGCAGTCTGCAGCCTACTCAGAATTCCTTTTCCTAAGGAGCCATTATCAACTCTCATAAACCAGCTTTGAGACTGCTTTCAACTCACAGAAGTCGAAAGAGAGTGGAAAATCTTGATAGTTCACACTGTCAATTTTGCAGAGCTCTGACACTGAAAGGGATGTATTCAGTTATTGAGACACACCAAAGAACAAAGAAAATATGGTGAATTTACCCCTCCTATTGAAAGCTATGGATTGTTTTCTTGCTATGCACAAAGGCTTTGGGTTTGAAATACAGTGAAATATATATATACACATTGTTATTGCAAAACACACATAGATTGCTAATGAAATTTAAGGATGCTGTATCGCTATCAAATGACAATCTGTTTACCTCACTAAGCTACAGGATCTGAAGAGTTAGACTAGAACATTTTTTGTCTTTAAACTCTGTATTACGCAATTTTATAGCGAAACAATCCTCAAAGCAAAAATGACAAGCTAATATAGACAGACAATAATAGCTTGTCTGAATTTTATAGCTGTTGTATTGAAAAGCATTGTTTCTGATAGAAACAAGGGAATAGCATGACTTGCTGAACCAGTGGGCAAAAGAAAGTGTGCTTCTGAAAGAAACAGGTATTTCAAAGTGATACACTAGATAACAGAATATTTGCAATCAAATGTAGAGGAACTTCAAATCTCACAGTGGAAAGGGAGAAATTTACATGTCTACAAATATGATATTCTTTTATCTGTGCATCAGAGGGTTAGTCTTGCCTTAGTGAAGAATTTGTATTTCTGTATCTCTGTATAATAAAAATTGGAAAGATAAATAAATCTATTGTATAAATAGTTTGGTTTTTTAGGGGTTTTTTTTGTTTCTTGTGGAGGCCAGCAATACCTGATTTCATGCAGTGTGCAAGGCAAATTACTTTTTACAGTACACTATGCTTAAACCCACCTGAGTTGCTTTCCAGAAGTGCCAGTAGTATTGGAATGGCATTAGAACATCCAGCTTAAAGCTGAACTTAGGTTTGAACTCCATCAAACAGAAATTGCTTTGAAAAAAAGGAAACAGTAGGTTAATACAGGGAAGAGCAAAACAAAGCTTTCTATTAGTTTCTTTTCTTTGTGTTACTGCTTTGCAGTTGTAACAAAGGGCAGGTCTAATTTTCTTTTCTTTATAATGTGTGACTTTGGAGTTTGGTAAATTTATAATGCCTTCACAGCAATCCAAATCAAAAAATGAACAAACTTCAGACTTCAAATTAATTACTGGAAAAAAACTGAGTGCAAAATGGCAAGTGTTGCATGTAGCCCATCTTCAGTTTTGTTAATACAAATTCAGAGAAATGGTTAAAACCAGGGACTCCCTGCAGCTTAGACTAAGGATTGCTACCAAGAAATCTGTATTCAAATGAAACATCATGAGTGCAGTATCTGACTCTTTGTATATCTTCAGATTACCTTAGTGTTTTCTTTAATGATCAGCCTGTTTCAGAACAATACAGCTCCAAGATCAATAATTATTCTTCAGATATCAGTAATGGTTAACCTTTAATATATGGATTATAAGTCCTTGGCCAAGATTTGAAATTAAAATCTTGCAGAGTTGGAAAAGAAAAAGGGCTTTATTTGCCTTCTACTGGAGTGATCATTTTGTTTGGTTTTTTTTTCTTTATTTTTATTGCAGTAATAAAATGGTTCCGATATCAGAACTTGTTTTAACTGAATGTGTTCAGAATGAGCGAATCCACGTACAGTCTTGAGTGATACGTAAAGTAATTGTAGAAGGTATCTCATATAAGTTAATTCTATTAGAATTTTATTTTAACTTATTTCCTTGTATTTATGTAAGTATAAATGAGAACAGAAGAACTCTGCAGCTGACCATGTCCTCTGCTTCAATGGAATTGGGTGAATCATAGAATCATAAAATCATAGAATAGTTAGGGTTGGAAACGACCTTAAGATCATCTAGTTCCAACCCCCCTGCCATGGGCAGGGACACCAAATCCTTTCAGAGCTGCACTCTGATGTGACATGTAATCCCACTCCCTCAGCAGTCCTCCACTCCAAAACAGTCCCTGCAGAACTCCCCTTCATGGAATGGGTATCTCGTGGTTTCTGTGGCAGAAAAGGATGAAATAAAGAAATTTAATATTCTTTTTGACTTAGGTGGTACCAGGAACAGGCCTTTGTATATGTGAACAGTAACAAAAAAATCCTGTACTGAAGAAAATTCATCTTTGTGCAAATTTAGTATCTCTGAAAGCAGTCACATACACATATTGCCCAACCATGATGACATAAGAAATCTGTGCAAGTATTATAGGGTGCATAGAGGAAGTGATCAGGCCAATATTTCATTCTCTTTTTTTCTGTAGCACAGACAAAAGGAGAATGTTGCATCCCAGTGGAGTCCTTACAAAATACCTAAAGAAAAATTATAATAAATACATTTATGTACTACAGGATTCAGGTTTCTTTGTTTTGCTTCCTTTAAAACCTTCATGGTAGGTTTCTGCCCAAGGCTGGCTAGAGGGCATAACCATTTAAGCTTAAGCGCACTTGCTTAAAAATTACTGCAGGGAGACAAGATCATGTCTGAGCTCTGAATGATAAGAGGTTCTTGCATACAGGTTTGTATCTCAAGGTCATTGTTCTTCATTTAAACAGTAAAACTGAATGATTGTGAACAAGATATAATAACTAGATATAAACACTAGATATAATAACTACATTTGTTAATGCTTTTTGTACACAAAAATGTACATAGCTGTGAAGTACTATATTTTTTCCAGGTAATATCAGCTGAAGTATATTCAATGCTACATTTGCTTTATGAGCAAAGAAAGCCACTTTTAAATTTAAGAGGAAAACCAAATAAATAATACAAAAAATACAACAGAGGTGAAGCAAACTTTCTTAACCACTATTGTCCCATATAAATCTAATAAAAAGCAATTGTAGATAGTGAAATTGGACTACGTAATTTTAGAAGTTAGAGGTAATTGCTTTTTGCATTGACATCAATTGACATCTTCGATGAGAAAATGAACATGAGCCAGCTTCAGTGTGCGCTCGCAGCCCAGAAAGCCAACCATATCCTGGGCTGCATCAAGAGGAGTGTGACCAGCAGGTCGAAGGAGGTGATCCTGCCCCTCTACTCTGCTCTCGTGAGACCTCACTTGGAGTATTGTGTGCAGTTCTGGTGTCTTCAACATAAAAAGGACATGGAACTGTTGGAACAAGTCCAGAGGAGGGACATGAGGATGATCAGGGGACTGGAGCACCTCCGTATGAAGACAGGCTGTGAAAGTTGGGGCTGTTCAGCCTGGAGAAGAGAAGGCTGCGTGGAGACCTCATAGCAGTGTTCCAGTATCTGAAGGGGGCCTACAAGGATGCTGAGGATGGACTACTCATCAAGGACTGCAGTGACAGGACAAGGGGTAACGGGTTAAAACTTAAACAGGGGAAGTTTAGATTGGATATAAGGAAGAAGTTCTTTACTGTGAGGGTGGTGAGGCTCTCAAATCAGCTGCCCAAGGAAGTTGTGAAGGCTCCATCCCTGGCAGTGTTCAAGCCCAGGTTGGACAGAGCCTTGGGTTTAGTGTGAGGTGTCCTTGCCCATGGCATGGGTTTTGGAACTAGATGATCTTAAAGTCCTTTCCAAGCCTAACTGTTCTATGATTCTTTGATTCTAACTAAGCACATAGACATAATTTTGGTAGATGAATGTTTAAATGACAGAGGAGTAGTTGTTTGGGAAATGCACTTCTATATATTTAAGTATTAAAAATAATGACAGTTCAGTTTCTCTTTTAGCAGGAACATATATTTATTAAACAACAAAATGAAACTATATGTATATATTACTTTTTTCCTAAATAATGGACTGGGAATTAAAAAAAGAAAAAAACCAACAGCCTTCAGTATATTTGGAAGACAGTTATTAATTCTTTAATCACACACCCTGATAACAATTTTATTGATAACATTAAGTCGTGAATAAGGATAGTTTCTTTTAAAATGTTTCAGAGTTAGGGATATGTGGATGACTTTCCATACCACAGAATGTTTTCATTTCAGTCTTAAAATACTTGTGTTCAGAACTGATTAATAATAATTTTTAGATTACTACAGAATTACTGTATTATTTAGCCTTAATAGATTACTTAAATGACCCCAGATTACTTAAATGCCCTATTCTATATCACTAAGTTAATTGTATAGAAAAAATAAGGAACTTGATTCAAAGCTGGGGAACATAACCTTTGCCAGATTCTGCCTTCAATAAAAAAGACACAATGCTGCATCTAGATACATAATTAATTATATATTCTCCACATTTCCTCTGGAGTTTTGTCACATCCAGAACTGGAAACTCAAAACTGATGATGGCCTTTGACAAATTTGACTCAGATCATGCCTGAATCCAAAGGACTCCAACATCAAAAGTATCCTGGTTCACTGGTATAAACCAGGTAAGCATTTGAAAATTACGGTTTGTTGCAAGATCTTATTTTATTTCATGATTCCCTCTGTTGTAATGTGCAGGGCCCAATCTAGCAGCATAAGCTAAATAGTATAATTTGCAAACCCTGAATTTAAAAGTGAAACAAAGAAAAATTAAACCAAGGATAAATGTCCACAGTCTTAACAAAAATTTGCTTTGACCCTGGGAAAGGGTGTAATAGGAAAAAAGTCACATATAATTTATACAAAACTTTGTAAAGCTTTAGGGTCATCTAGAGAACAGAGAACACAGCTACCCAGACTGAGCCAAATGAGATACTGATTTATTTCTTGAAATTCTTCTGTTTCCATTATTTTTGTACCCCTCAAAGCTAACAACGGATTTACTCTTGATTCAGCACAAGAAGCTTACATGTACATGCTTCCTGGTGGAAAAACTCACTGTAGCCTCCCAAAAATAAATAAAGCGTACTCTAATGGAGAAAAAGTGGTGCAAGAAGTTACTTGGCTTCTTTGTTAAATATGGTTCCTTAGGAAATTACTTTGTAAAGGCTATGGGGAATTATGGGGGATGGCACAGGTGATACAGAAAGAGATAGAGTAAACTTTATAAAGAACATCTGAAAGAACTGAGAAAGAAATAGACTGAACTATCACAGAAAATATTGCAAAAAAAAATCTAATTTTAATAATCCTTTGTTAGATTGCCAAAGACAATACATTATTGTGTCTATTTATTCTAAAATAGATTATTTAAAGTTCATTCTATGTCCTTGATCAAAGCTTGTGTAACAGCATCTCTTTCAATACATATTTCTGTTTGTCAAAATGGATTTCTCCTGAAGTCTTGATTTATTGACAAGTGTAATAGCACTCACAATATCAACTGCAAAATTTTTTTGCTAACTTTTTTTCTGCCAAAGCCTGAAAGTTTTTCTGAAACTTGAAGGATGACTTTACCTCTTTGATAATGAGGCTATTACTAATTTCTCCTGCTCACTCCAGTGAGAGATTAAGAATGCAATATGAAGCACCTACTGTTTACACCATCTTCTAAGAAGATGGTCAGGATAGGAATACCATTAGTGGCTCCATATATATATCGGTCAGCTGCTTGAGGCAGGTTGTCATATTCCTCCTGGTCTGATAGTTTCACTAGTATGGATCACTGAGCATTAGAAATGTATACTTCAAGAGTTTAAACTGCAGTATCAGCTTTACTGACATACAGCAGTAAACCACAGAATAGATGAAATGGCTGTAATGTTTGTGAAATTATTACAAATACATCTACAACATTTTTTCCTCTGCAGTGAATTTGAAAGTATGAAACATATTTAGTCCCAAGATATTAGCTGCTGCAAAAGTGCAGAATACCATGATCCAAATATAGTTAAGAAATAGAGAAGATGGGAAAAATACTCAGTGGTGTGTATTTAAGAAAAATTTATTGTAAATTGCTGGAGAAAGAAGTAATTACTTGTTTTTCCAAAATGTGGGATTATAAGTATATCTGAATTAAAATGAAATCAAATGATAACAACCTGATATAAGATATATATATATATATATAAGATAGTTCTAAAACTCTATCTGCTGATGTAGCAGTTAATGTCTATGAACCCATTTGGCCCTAACACCTAATGCAATGTCTTTTCTGTTGACCTCCAGTGGAGCTATTTGCTAAATTATATTCATCTGCTTGTTCTATGCCCTTGAAATATATAATCTCTACTGTGTAGCATGATTTAAGATTGATTTTTGTGTTACTAAGAAAGCCAGTGTGGTAGATGAGGGCAAGTTGGAATGTACCCCTAAGTGACCCATCCAATTTGTGAAACTCTTCCTTGAAGGCCAAAGTGCGTTTTTCACCAAAAGATGCCCATTTGCCTTGGATTTATTTTTTTTCTTTTTAAACTGGCTTTTTCCTAACTTGCCCCCCCAAAAAAAAGAGAGAGAAAAAAAAATATATATTGCTTTTTTGCAAGTGAAACTGCCATCTAAATGAAGAAATATTGTAGAGCAAAAATGCAATCATCTGGGAAGTAGTTCTTTATCAGAAACTGAAGCTAGATCAAGGTAATGCAGCTTCCCGCAAATGGAAATATTTTCTGAACTTGCAAATTTCACCAAGAAGGATTTATTTCACTTTTTCTATACCTCATTAATTGGAAAAAATATGCTGGTTGTATAAGCAATATTTGGAGTTCCCTAAATCATGAACACTGTGTTCTTAAACAAAGGACGTAGCAGTAGCTGATTCTGGAATTCCAAAGCCTTAAGAGTAAAAGAAAGGCACCTTTTGCTATATAGAAGCCTTGATTTTTTCTAATAGTATTTTCAGTAAAATCTAGACAGTGCTTACATGGACTTTGTGCAGAAGGCAATCTCATTAATTTCTAGTGTAGTAATGCTATAGTAGTAAGAAATTTACTCACAAGCCTCTGATGTGTAAGAACATGTTGCCAGCAGAATAATGGAGGTGATTCTTCCCCTGTACTCAGCACTGCTGAGACCAGTACTGAGTACCAGGAACACTGTGTCCAGTTCTGGGCTCCACAGTACAAGAGAAATATACAGCAAACTCCAGCAAAGAGTCAATAAATTGATTAAGGGACTGGAGCATCTGTCCTGTGAGGGAAGGCTAAATGAGCTGGGACTGCTTAGCCTGGAGAAAAGAAACCCCAGGGTTGTTTTTTTTTTTCTAATCAATGTGTACAAATACCTGAAGGGAAGGTGCAAAGAAGACAGAGCCAGGCTTTTTTCAGTGTTGCCCAGCCCTAGGACCAGAGCCAGCAGGTGCAAGGAAACACAGGAGGTGCTGTCTGAGCACAAGGAAATGCTTTTTTACTGTGAGAGTGACTGAACACTGGCACAGGTATCCTTGGAGATATTCAAAAGACATGGTCCTGTACGTGAATGGGTCCTAAATGGGCTGTATGTGTCCCTGCTTGAGCAGGTTGGACAAGATGAGTTCCCAAGGTCCCTCAGCCACTCTATGATTCTTCAAAGCAATCTGAGCTATTTTAGGTGGCTGTCAGATGATATGGCCCATGGCAGGGGGGTTGGAACTAGATGATCTTAAGGTCTTTTCCAACCCTAACCATTCTATGATTCTATGATTCTGTGAACATGCTTTTCTGGAATGGACAATTGGATACCGCACAGCACTGAAAATATCACTAGCTGTCTATGCTTATGTAGCTGATTTTTACTCTTTAGAGCAGATTAACTTAATTGTACTCTGAAGACTCTAAATTTTCTAGTCATTGGCCTAGACTTTTAGAATGAGTTTATAGTATTACAAAGACATTTTTCTGTACATAAGCACAATTATTTTTAAAAATGAAACTGCAAAATAATTTGCACTGAAAGGCTTTTTACTAGGATTTTTGAATTTTTTTTCCAATATATTTGGCTGAAAAGATGATAAAATATGGAAAGTTATCAAAAAGATTTCATTCAGCAATGAAATAACAATAACAAATCAGTCTTTTTTATTTTAGTAGCTATTATTTTTATTATTTATTAATAACAATAATTTATTAAAGAAGAAAAATAATCTTTTGGAGTTGTTATTAGTGACCCATAATTTTCTGTAGGGATTAAAGAAAAATTGATAGTTCAAGACCAAAAATAGAAATGGCAATACTCATTTTCATATGCTGTACTATGTTATAGTCTGTGAAACAAGCAAAATGTCAACTACAGTATGCTTAGCACACAGTATTAAATAATACTTTTCTTAATAGAATTACAAGACAGGTTAAGCATAAACGAACAAGATATAACACTGAAACACAGTAAACTGATTTTAAACCTGTATTTCTAAAGTTATTTGCAAGGGTTTTGTCTGGAGTAGAAAAAAAAAATTCCAACATTTGAACTAAACAACATAATTTGGAAAGTCAAACTACTTGTAATATAGATTAAAAACATGTATTCTTAACTCATCTGAACAATTGGAAATAAAGGGGTTAAAAAACTGCTTAGATTTAATGAAAAAAATTTGTTGCTGTCAGTTGGTTGCAGTTATTTTTAAAGAAAATGAAGAGAGAATGTGAAGAAGAGAAGAAACTGTGTGCATCACAGTGTAACTATACATAGAGTACGTAAAAAATGAAAAATCATTATAGTCTTGAAATGTCTTCACATGCATATACTTAGGATACTGTCACTGAGATTCTATTGTTTACTGAAAGTGATTCGTCTTTCAATAGGCATAAAGCTAGCATTTTTCTTTGCAAAATTAAGGTTAAAATGATTAATGAAAAAGCTTGGTACAGTCATACCATAAACTGTGTAGGGGTTGGCACATTGCATATATCAGATAATGGATTTGTGGCTATTTAATTATTACGCATTATCATCATCAAAAATATGTGTAGTTATAACTGATGCATTCAACTACATATAACCCCTTCTAATAACTTTAACAAATTTGCATGTTTTCCCCCCAAATTGATATTAGGCTTTTGCTTAGAAAGCTGGAATATACCTTTATTAGTCACTGATTGAAGACTAATTAATAATTGGTGAAATAAGAACTCAGTAGCGATTTTCATCTGAAGTGCAAAGCATTTTATTTAAGATTAGAAAGGGTAGAAGCTTCTAGTTCATTCTGAGGTACAAGAAATGCTTGACTTGTGACCTGGTTTTCTGATAAATCTTTTTTATATTTGAAGGATAGGCAATAAGAGAAATAACTTTAGAGCTAATGGTGTTTGTAGAGTTTCTGTCTGCTGTGGCTAGGTGATAGAACTGTATTTCAAAGGAAACAAAATGAATCAAAATTAAACTATAATGTCATTGCTATGGATATTTTATTTAAATAGAAATTAATCTTTGTGAACATTAAAACACCTACACCGAGCAATCAAATATTATCTTTCCTTACATAAAATATCTTTCGACCATCACTAATGAGGACAGTGCAGGAAAAATATGCATAATGCAGCATCTTTTTTATCTGCTTATTCATTACTTGAATGTGGCTTAAAAATATAATTGAGAACAGAATATAGCCCAGGTTTGTTTGCTTGCTTGGTTTGCTTGCTTGTCATAATTCAGGTAAGAAGTGCATATACTCTTATTTATGCCATTCTGAAACAAGCATCGGTTGAATAATATCCTTTATATTGACTAAAATAAGAAGTAAAATGTTTGAGAGGGAGGGAAAAGAACAGGTGGAAGACAAGTACAGTGTTTACCACAGGAATTACCTACATCTCTTCATAGAAGAGAAGGTGTAAATAGGTGTAGATGCACAAGTAAAAGAGACAGAGCTAGGTAAAAAAATGAATTTGGATGAAAAAACATGCCAGTGCATAGACATTGAGATTGTATCACAGCATGATTTGACTGAGCTGGTCTCTATAATGACTCTTTCTTTAGAAGGTGGGTAACACAGGCTTTGGAGACCCCCATGTGTAGATGGAGAGACTCTAAAAAGATCTTTCACATGAAAAATATCATAGATACCTCAATATCCAAAACCTTTCACATAACCATATCAGAGGGTTTGTATGTGTGATAACATAGTCTTTATCAGAGGTCACAGAGTAAAGCACAGACTATTTTATTTTCCATTTTATATATATATAGGGAGATTAGAAAATATGGATTAAAGACTATTCTGAGTAGTAGACTGTAAGTGGATTTTAGTGTAGAAGGTCTCTTTTTGATGAGAATTTGCCTTGCAGTGAGCCTGAAATTGCACATCAAAGCATCACTAAGGTTGCTCTGCTTGCAGTGAGGATGCATAGTCCCCCAGCATTTAGAGATCTATGAATCAATGATGTACACCCAACAACTGTTTTGAGCCTTTTTACTGTTAAAGACACAGTGTGGATATGTTGCTTGGGTTTTGTTTTTTTTTTTAAACATCAGTTGCACCTCATGGGAAAGTGTTTGCACAACAAGTTTCCTTAGGGAAAAGAAAGAAACTTAGAGGAAATACAGTTAACCCCCTATAAGACTCAAACTGATCTGATTCTTGAAGGCTACAGAGGACAGAAAAAAAAGTGACCTTTTGCTAATCTTTAATCATGGGAAAAAAATAAATTAGCTTGTTGATGGCAGTTCACTTAAAAGCAGAAAAAACAACCTTACTGAAATTTACCATGACTTTTTTGGCTGTAGAGGTTTCTGAACTAGAACAAGTTCCATCACATGACATCCTTGTCTCTAAATTGGAGAGACATCAATTTGATGGGTGGACCACTTGGTGGATAAAGAACTGGCTGGATGGCCGCACGCAAAGAGTTGTGGTCAATGGCTCGATGTCCTGCTGGAAACCGGTAATGAGTGGTGTCCCTCAGGGATCGGTGTTGGGACCGGTCTTGTTCAACATCTTTGCTGGTGACATGGACAGTGGGATTGAGTGTGCCCTCAGCAAGTTTGCCGATGACACCAAGCTGTGTGGTTCGGTTGATACACCGGAGGGAGGGGATGCCATCCAGAGGGACCTCAACATGCTTATGAGATGGGCTGATGCCAACCTGATGAAGTTTAACCATGCCAAGTGCAAGGTCCTACACCTGGGTCAGAGCAATCCCAGGCACAGCTACAGGTTGGGCAGAGAAGAGATTCAGAGCAGCCCTGCAGAGAAGGACTTGAGTGTGTTGGTCGATGAAAAAATGAGCATGAGTCGGCTTCAGTGTGCGCTCGCAGCCCAGAAAGCCAACCGTATCCTGGGCTGCATCAAAAGGAGTGTGACCAGCAGGTCGAAGGAGGTGATCCTGCCCCTCTACTCTGCGCTCGTGAGACCTCACTTGGAGTATTGTGTGCAGTTCTGGTGTCTTCAACATAAAAAGGACATGGAACTGTTGGAATAAGTCCAGAGGAGGGCCACGAGGATGATCACAGGACTGGAGCACCTCTTGTATGAAGACAGGCTGAGAAAGTTGGGGCTGTTCAGCCTGGAGAAGAGAAGGCTGCGTGGAGACCTCATAGCAGCCTTCCAGTATCTGAAGGGGGCCTACAAGGATGATGGGGATGGATTATTCCTCAGGGACTGTAGTGACTGGACAAAGGGTAACGGGTTCAAACTTAAACAGAGGAAGTTTAGATTGGATCTAAGGAAGAAATTCTTTACTGAGGGGGTGGTGAGGCACTGGAATGGGTTGCCCAGGGAGGTTGTGAATGCTCCGTCCTTGGCGGTGTTCAAGGCCAGGTTGGATGAGGCCTTGGGTGACATGGTTTAGCGTGGGGTGTCCCTGCCCATGGCAGGGGGTTTGGAACTAGATGGTCTTAAGGTCCTTTCCAACCCTAACTATTCTATGATTCTATGCTTCTAAGATTCATGTAGTAGAATCACAGATTTTAGTGGAAGATTTCATACCTCAAGCTGTGGGCCTCCTTCTTCCCAATCCCTTGTGTAAATTCTCAGCTGTTTATAGATGCTAAGTCTGCATGGTTGGCTCTTAAGTGTCTGCAAATCATATAAGCGCAAACCCAGAACTATCTCTGGCACACTTCATTTCCTCTTCTCCTTTCATAAGCATATATAACACTGACTTGTAGAAGAGGGTTTAACAGAACACAGCAGCTACAATACTTTTTGTCTGGACTGTCAGGTGGAGGATAGAAGAGGTTAGAGCTTTTGGTCTCAGATGTTCCAGTGTAAGAAATTGGCTCTGGTGAGGATAGTTGTCATAATTACAAGGATTTCTGTAGATATTTTTCTTCTTAAAAAAACCCAACCAACCAAACAAACAAAAAAAAACCAAACCAAAACTTTTTCTGCTCTTCTGTATGACCATGTCTTTTTTCTTAAATCATCTCAATAAAATGCACAAAGGGTACCAGGAGCAGAATGTAAGATTCACTGCAGTCATTGACCTTAAACTAACTCTTCCTCTTTTGCCTTGCAGAACAAGAAGGGCATATGTACCTGTAGCTTGTTGAATAGGCTCTCTTCTGGGAGATGGAATAAGTCAGTTCAAAGCCCACAGAGCCAAGGAGTTAACTGATTCCAAATCCCATGCTTTGAAAGTGATTTCTTTGAGTTGTTATATATTACCATACAGCAAACCACCAGTGTAGTACCGAAAGGAAAAGAAAAATTGGCCAGTTTTGCATTTCTAAAAGGAATAATTCAAGTCACAGAAAAAAGATTCCGGGCTGTGGATCAGCTACGTCAATTCCCAGTTCTGAACTCTCTGCTTCTCACTTCATTTTTTTAAGTGTTATTATGCACCTAAGTAAAAATAACCCCTCTATTTATTTTCAAAACTCTAAGACTTCGGCGGTAATGTTAATGTATGATATTTAATATCTCACTTTGGAAATTAACTATAGTTATCAGTGAGACTAAAAAGCAGCTGAAGAATATTAAAAAGTACCAAACAGCAAAGCTTCAGATTGGAGGCAATATAGAGAATCTGGCATCAGATTCCAATAAAATTTTACTTTTCATCCTTAACACATAAAACCAGCCAAACATATATTTTAATATAGCAAATGATGCTAATAAAAAAATTAATAACGTAAATAGCAATAAAACATTGCAGTTATATAAAGTGCAAAAATATATATATATAATATATAAATATATAAAAGCAAAGCCAAACAAAACACAAACAAACAAAACCAAACATAAAACCAAAAAAAAACCCCAAAATACTGCAGAAAGCTGAAAGCATATTATTTATGAAATGGTAAATCGCTATAGCTAAGGTAGAAAAGATGGAATTGACATGTTGAAATAATTCAAGAATAATGTAGAGACATTAGGAGAGACACATATGTAGTGACAGTAATCTTCTTTTTTCATATGTGTGAAGAACTGCCCTAATGATTTTGATCATGGAAAACTGAAGTTGCAATGAGAAGCATTGTAAGAATTTTGATAACCTAAATTTCTTAATCCTTCATTGCCAGGAATCAGGGTTTATGTAACTATTTTCCCCATCCTTTCGTTTTTAAAAGATGAGAAGAAGCACAATGTATCTGAATGCATTTAATTCTGTCTGTAGCTGACACAATTCTTCACTATTTTCTATGTCATGTCTTCTATTACGTATTACATTGTGCTTTGCTTTCATTTCACACCTCTGAGAGCCTTTGTTACCTAATTGCAGGTATAGCAAGACTGTGAGGAAAGCATTCCCAATTTAACTGCTCAGATTGATACCATTGCAGATGATATTGACAAGTTTTGCAGCTCTTTCCTCTACTAAATGGTGTAATTAAGGCTATTATGGTTCATCAGGACTCTTATGAAATACGCATACACTTATGTGGAGTGTGGACCATGTTTTATTATGGATTTACTGGAGGAGAATGATAATTTAACTATGGTTCACTATACATCTGTAAGCACACAGAAATAACTGAAGATGACCGTTCACAACATTATGTTCTATTCAGTGTGAAAATCCTGTTTGCCATTCTGGGAACTGGCTTAATTTATGTCACACCAAGTACTGTGGTAATCTACAATTGCTCAGAGCAGTCAGTATAAATGCCCAGTGCTGCAACCAGAGTTGATGGGATTGTAGTGTGGTCCCTGAGCTGCAAGAAGTCTGCAAAGGGGGATAAGACAACCAGAAGATAGCAAACATTTTCCTGTGAAACAAGACTGTGAAATCTAGGACTGGTTTGTGTAGAAAATTGGTATATGTTTAAATCCATGGTTGCTTTGAGAAGAATTGTAAATGCAAATTTTATTTATTTCTTCATTATTCAGAGCATTTCAGTTGCACTGGTTACATAGGAACAAAAAATTGGGTATGGTATCTCATACTGGATCATTAATGGATGCCTCATTTTCTCAAAAAAAGCTTTTGAACAGACTGTTGGCAGATCTGTGTGCAAGAGACACTGTTGATCTCACCTGAGTTGGCATTTTCTGTGTTGTTGTTCTATGAGTGTCTTTAACAACAGCTTTTCACTATCTTGTGGTTCTATTTCAGTATATCTGCACAGTATGGTGAACCTACTGTGATTTCTGCAGGGTTTCATCACAAACAGGTCTGGAGGAAAGCTCAAGAAGACTCATTTAGCAAGGCTCATCTTGAACCTGACCCTTGTGGAGCTTTCATTTGTTCTCCTGCCATCTGTCTGCCATTTCTTGTGTCTGAATGACCAAGAGCTCCTGCACCTGAAGGCACAAGGGAGGCAGCAGAGACAGAGGTGGGACACAGGGGTGCTGCTGTTCTGGAGATGGGCCGGGGGATGGAAGGAAAACGGAGGAAGACATCAGAGAGGACAAAGGAAGAAGAAAGGAGGGAAGTTGGAATGAACAGCTAAAATTAGAATGTACATACTTTCTACACCTACAGTTCTTCTTGGGTTTCTTCTGCCCCTGATCTGAAGAGCAATCTAGTTCATCTTATGCAGTGCCAGTTTCATTCTTTGTATTGAACCATACCAAACTGTAAAGATCAGAAGAGGTCAATGAGTTCATTCCCAAGTCTCAAGAAGAGATTAGTATGCCTAAACTTTATATTGCTGTATTGGGCTAACCTGGCTGGCTGCCAAGTGCCCACCAAGCTGTTCTCTGATTCTTCCTCCTCAGCAGGGCAGGGAGAAAATATATGATGAAAAAGCTTGTGGGTCAAGATAAGGGCAGAGAGGTCACTCACTGATTACTGTCACAGGAAAAACAGTTGACTTTGGGAACAGTAAGTAAGACAGAGAGAAAAAAAAACAACCCAAAGCTAAAAACAGTTTCCTCCTGCCTTGCAAAGCTCACCTTCACTCCTTTATTCCCAGCTTATCTGTCTCTTACCCTCAAGGCAGCCATAGAATCAGCTAGGTTGGAAATGGATAATGGCAAACAGTGGTTGTGGTCAGTTGGAAAACTTTGCCACTGCCTCTCCTTCCTTCTCACCCTCACCCTCCAGTGTAAAGTTCCTCCCACAGTACAGTTCTTCAGGAATGGGCTGCTCCAGCATGGGTGGTCCCCCAGGGGCCACAGGTCCTGCCAGGAGCCTGATCCACTGTGGGCTCCTCTCCATGGGCTGCAGCTTCCTCCAAGGCACATTCACCTGCTCTGGCATGTGGTCCTCCACAGGCTGCAGAGTGGATGTCCGCTTCATCATGGTTCTCCAAGAGCTGCACTGGGGATTTCTATTTCACTATGGTCTTCTCCTTAGGCTGCAGGGGAATATCTGCTATGGTGCCTGGAGCACCGTCCCCCTGCTTCTTCACAGACCTGTTTTTCTGCAGGGCTGTTTCTCTCACATTTTCTTCCTCTTCTGCAGCACAGCTGCTATGCAATGTTTTTTACCCTTTCTTAAATAAGTTATCACAGAGATGCCACTAGCATCACTAATTGGCTCAGATTTGGACAGTAGCAGGTCCATTTTGGATCCAGCTGAAACTGGTTGTGTCCAATACAGGAGCAGATTCCTGGTCTCTACTCCCCTGCAGCTCCCCCACTACCAAACCGTGCCACGTAAACCCAATACAATTAGTCATCAGTGCTCTGCCTAAGCCTAGTTCTCTTTCATTTCCAAGGAAAAGTTAAATGATTTGTGAAATGAGCTAAAACAAAAAGAATGAAAGCAAGACTTCCTTTCTAATGACAGAAAGCTTGCTTTCAAAAATTAATTGTTTGTACCACTTCCAGATGTGACTCCTGCAAATATCTTCTAGGATAGTTTGTTTATGTAATTTCTGTCAAGTAGTTTTACAAGTCTTTAGTGGCAAAGCTTCAGCACTTCCTTTCACGGCCACTCTACAGTAAATGTCACAGTCAGGGAGCTTTTCATGATAAAAAGTCTTTATGAGCCAGGAACAAATAAACCATAATAAAGTGACTGCATATCTAATTATATGCCACTTAAATGATTCACAAATGACACACTTGTAATAAAGTTTCTATATTTTCAGATTTTTAATTTACAAGCTTGTCACTTGCAGTTTATTAATTTTGTTTAGATAGGGTGAAAAATTGCTTAAGGTTCCTCTAATTGCCAGTTCTTATTTATCAATTCTAATTATGCATAATATTTGTAGTAAGAATCCCCCCCCCACAGAGCAACCTGTGTACAGAATTTCAGAAGGCGAGTGTTGAGCATAGAGAACTGTGGCAGATTATATATGGTGAATATTAATTTCAAACGCTGAAAAATGCTCTCTTTAACAGAGATTTCTTACTGCAGTGTGCTCACAGATTGTCACTAAAATAAATGGTACTGGGACTGTGATACGTACATTCTAGTCATGTGGGATTATAAAGAAGCTGATAATTAGAGATCTGTTAAATGATTTTATATCTTGGGAGCTCACTACTCACACTTCTTGCCGAGTAAAGGAACACCAGACTGTTGGAAAACTGCAGGTGGGCAAAGCTTTTGTGGAAGACTGTCTGGATAAAACCCTCCTGGCTGATAAGTTTTACAAAGAAGTGGTGACTAGTTAGTTTTGCAGGGTTCAGCTTACAGGCTATCCTCGTGACAGCCTATGTCACTTTATTTCATATGCTGTTATAGTCTTCTTAGACATAGAACAGTGTTCCTACTCATGAATGGTATGCTTGGTTGATGTGTTCCGTCGGTGTCCTTGGCTAGACTGTTCCGGCAGCAACTAGAGGTGGGAATGTTGCAGAAGGCATGTGAGGAGGGAGCAAAGAGGGAGACAAATCATCAATCATTTCCTATTACTGCAAAGGTTTAGGGGAAGGACCTTGTTTACCAGTGATTCTTCCCTGAAAATCTGTAAAGGGTGACTGGAAAAGGTGAGCAGAGTCACTCTAATTTGAATGGATTTGAATGGAGACACTGTGGCAATCACAATGAGGTAAGAGAGGCACTAAGGAGCTAACCAATGATAGTGTTGGGAAGACTATTGGGCTCCTGACTGGTGTATTGGGGAAAATAATCCAAAAGCTTACTAGTTTAGGTTTCTCTCAACTGCCATTTGTGTAGCTTCCCATAAAGTTCTGTTTGCTTAAATTCCTTTAGTCACAACTGGAAAAACGTAGTTAATCATGGGTGTCTCAGTGATTTTGTTACTTTACCCAGCTCTTTGGGTGAATAGTTGAGATCATGCACAGATGTTTTGCCCAGCTTTGGTTTCTATTTGAATGCTCTTGGGCCATTATTTTTCTATTTTGCTTTCTTCTGCTGAGACTGACAAAACCAGAGTAACTTTTCTTTTCTGACGTGGATGCCCTTTCCCATCCTCTGCCACCTCCCACCCCTCCCCGTCTCCTGTATGCCTCTCTGGCTCACTCCAGGAGAATAAAAGCAAAAAGCTATATGATGGCAATAGTGCTTGCTCACTGATACTCTGAAGTGAACCAGGGCCAGAAGATACTCTATTGCTGGTCCTGGAAATACTGACTTCTCTACTTAGCTGTTTCACCTTCACTTTGCAGGCCTTATTTTTCCACAGCCTTTTCACTTTGAAGATCTCTGTTTAAATTGTCTGTACTTGAATGATCAGCTCTCAGAACATAATCCTGTTCTTAAGCCTTATCAGAAAAGATTTTCAATTTTTCTTTGTTAGAAGGGGCTTTTACCAACAGTGCAACTCAGGGCTGAAATTCCTCTACTTGAGGGCTATTTCTGAAAGTCCTTTATGTGCAGAACTCTGATCGTGTCCCCCATAATTTTGGTCCATGGAAATTCCACTCCATAATTCCTAACAGGATTTTTCAGAGAACATATTTGTATTGATTATAGAGTGCAGAGACACATTATGTTAAAAGGGTAAGTTACATTTTAAGATTACAGTATCTGACATTTAATATAGTATGTTAAAAATGAAATAGAACCCCTACTGTGGTGTCGCAGGACCATATCCTGGAATGTGAAAGGATGATGAATCACAGTTCATTATTTTCTCTCAGAAACAGAAACCATTAAAAGTTCAGAGAAAAGATTAATACTAAAACTTGATAAATATTCAATATAATGATTATTAAAGAGAATGACTGATTTTTATTTTATAACTACAGTCATTTTATTTCAAAATAAAAGGTGGGAGCTTTTTTTTTGCAAGAGAAGATTAATATAATAATTTATTTAGATTTAGCAGTTCTCTAGAACTTAGTCTTATACCTATGTACGTTTTTGTTTGCATATTTCTCAACTCTTTAGCAAACTATTTAAGCCAAAAAGCACGTAGTCCACATTTCAAATATTTGAGTATCCATATAGAAACCCAGTGTTTCATCAGTAATCATGATTTCATGTTTTTGAAAATTCCTAAATCACCAAGTAGGCTGAATCTCAGTGGAAGTGAAACAAACAAAACTTGTGAAAATATCTGATAAATTATCATATTATAATGTTGACTGGTAAAACAATAAAACATGTTTTGTACTACAATTACTAAGCCCTATAAGCAGTAGATTTATCAGGTAGTGTCACAGTTTGGTGTTTGCGACTGCTGAATCTGTAGTCTTTTCATAATCTTCATTTATTTTTGGTAAGACTATGGTTAGTGAATAAAGATTTGTTTCTGAAAATAGCTGTAATAGATACAGTGCTGCAAATATTTATTCTGTGCTTAAAAATAATAGCCATAAACTATGTAACATTAACTTGAGCCTGAGTCCAAGTTCCTTAGTAGCAGCATTCTTACCTCATTTCATCAATGTATTTCACTAACAACAACCTAGGAAAAACTGATTTTCTACTGTTAGCTGATATGTCTGAATACCACCACCAGTGGGCAGTAATGATCCTTTTAGTCTCGTTTTTGAGGCTAACTGTATCCCTGAGAGAAAGAGAAGCAATAGGAATCTTTATCGAGTCTGAGAACTGGTCCTGTTTTATTAATTCGTGGCTAAAATGAGTCTTTTAATTTTCTTTCTACTGCCTGTGTAGAGCAGGACTCTAATGTCCGGTATTAGATGCCTGTATAACATTAAATATAATCAATTCTTTATAAACTCATCTTTCTTCTCTTTCTCTTCTTCTCATTTGAACTTTGTAATTGAACATTCTCATTGCTTCTGCAGAAGCATTTTATAGTGCTGGATATGTGACAAAACTTCCAGCCAATACAATGAGCTAAGCACTTTAAACAAAGATGACAGCAGTAAGAGAGAGAAGAAAAGAGGAAAGCTACATAGAGAAATTATGTCAGAAAGACGGTAATCTTGATCAAACTTGAGTCTACTCAATGACTTTATACTAGGGCTTATAGCTATAGGTACAATTTAATCTCTCAACCCTGTAGCTTAGGCGACCAAGTGTGCTGCTTGATGAACTGTCCTATCACCTTTGAGGTTTTGCTCCCTTGGACCTCAGCTAAAGGCTCTCATCCCATCTAAAGTGTATTTTAATATTTGCAAATGCATCATAGTCTCTTACATCTTTTTACTGAGTTCTGCTCAAGGGCCAGCTTAAATAAGATCTCTTCTTATACAAGCAGCAGTGAATACACCGACAGGAACAAACTCCAACTAGCTCTGTGCAAACAGAGGGAGAAATGCTTTTGACTTGCCAAAATAGGTAGCAACAATGATGAAACTATTGTATAAGTATGAACATGTACCTTATAACCACTGCTGGCAAAGCATTTTCAGCAGAAGTATTATGGGAAGGGAGAAATGCTGTGCAACCAAGAAGTTTTTGAAATCACCTGCAGGACAAGTGTGCTACTGAGGCGTGCAGCAAGTTAATTGTCAGGTTATTGCAGTTACTCTTCTACAGGCATGAATTGTCAGGGTTTTATTATATCTGGCAATATTTCCCTAGGGGACCTTATGGTAGTAGCATCCTGTAGGGGACTGAAGTGTTTGAGGAAATGAAGGATCACACAATAATATGAATTAATATTAAAAGGCTTTGTTTCTCCTGCTTAGAAACAAGATCAGATGGCCTCTACAGTCCAGTGTGGATCCCAGAACAATTATATTTGCTCTCTAATTCTATAGGATCCTGAATTCTCTGAGAACCTTCAGGTTAAATCTGAAATATCCCTGACCACCTTTCTTGTTGATGAATATTCAGTACTTGTGCTGGGAGGCAGGAAACAATGACCAGAGGGGAAAGCAGCAACCATGATCATTTCAATAACTGGTCTTAGCTACTGGCTGCAAATCAGGGTCCTGTTGTAGGTTGTGGTTATTCTGCCTACATAAAGCTCAGAGCCCAGTAAGCAAGAGCCAGTTAAGCAATACTGGACTTTTTGTTCTCATTTGGAGCTCAGAGCCATTAAAATGTATCCTTGAGGGGAAGGGGTAGAAATAGACATACCAGGAGTCCCTAGGAAACCATTAAGGTAGGATTTAATTAAGAGGACTGGATCTCCCTCTACTGATCTTGAAAGGTACCTCCTTAATATAAGATTGGCGTCTTGGAGGTTACAGTTTAATGTGTCACATCTGCAATTGAATGACTCACTGTAGAAACTGGGGAGACAGGATTCGTTTGACCTAAAAGGGAATCCACATAGAATCTTTACTAATGTATACCCTATATCTGTGGGTGCAAATAAGCAGCAGAAGAGAGTAATAGAAAAAACATGAGAAGGAATTTTCCTTATGTTCCATTTTCAACATGCTGAACCAAGAAAGGATTAAAAATAAAAAGAGAGAAAATGCTGGGTGTTCTTTGTTTGATGGCTTCTGCAAAGCAGTAAACATCACTAATTCACTGAACTAGCTGAGACAGCTTGCTTCAGTGATTCTCTTAGGATATGGTAAGACGCATAACGGTTTGATTTATCAATAGACAATTCTCATTTTAAGGCAATATGTTTATAGTTTCCTGTTTACTGGTGAAATACTCATTCAATCCATGTTAAAATTGCTGTAATAAACAATAGATGTAATATGATAGGGTTATAAAGAGATGAGAAAGAAGAGGGACTGGATGTCAAGGAAGATTTTGTAATAAATCACTTACTGTAATGCTGTGCATATTTGTATATATATTTGTCTATGCAGATATATGCAGGAGGAAAATACAGAAACAGTTATATTAGTTATCAGTGCCAGTATCCATCTGAATCAAAGGTAAGAAAACATTGAAAAAATGTATTCAGGAATATTAATTCAAAATCTGTGGAAGGATATTTGTTCTGTTTGCATAAAGAGACGTGAATATTTGTCATGTGAATAAGCTACATAAAAATATTCACTCAGATATACATTCACACAGGAAGATTTTGCAAAACCATTTTGAAAGCTCTATATAGGCTTACTAATTGTCTGATGGGGGAAAGAATGTGATTTAAGAGATTAATTACACAGCATGAATATCAATCATAAATGCCTACTGTTCAAACAATAACCCCAGCTTATCCACAGCCTATGATATGCTTTCACTGAGTATTTGTCAAATAACAAGCAAATTGTTGTCATTGAATGAAAATAATAAATATTCTATCTTATAGAATCCAGAGTTTTCTTAGAGACAGTGTTGAATCAGTGGAAGGTACTGAGGAAGGGCAGGCTTAGGGGCACAAGCTGTGTTTAGTGTGTTTGTTACCGGTCAGCATTCTGTCTTCTGGGTGAGAAGAGGGCACACGTACTCTAATGGGCTTTGATCTTTCTGTGAGCACAGCTGCAACATCAGTAACAAAGGCAGTCTGCTGATGGTTGACTGAAAACTAGAATATAGATAAGACAATTCAAATTTCACTCTAGATGGTTCCTTACTTCAACTCCTCTTTTCGACTTGTGGGGAAATGTAGAAATGTGTAAATTTGCATGTACACCAGGCAGATCTACTTACTATTCAGCCTTACAAGCTATATTTGATACCTATACCAAAATACCATTTTGAGTATATTTGATGGGAGTAAGAATTAAACTTGCTTTTTGCCTGACCAAGTAGGGGAATTTTGTATGACCAAGTAGCAAGGTAAAGAGCTACAGTTAAGGAGGGCAGTTCTTTACACTGTAGTTGAGAGTCGCCTGAGAATCAGGGAAAGCATGGATAGCAAAATGGAGCTGTGCATTAAGTCAATACTGGATAAAGTGCTTGACTGAAAACAGGGAGCTGTGTAGCCAGAAGAGGATTCCAGCTCATATAATTACTCCTCAACAAATCAGTGCATCAGGACTATAAATCTCCCTACCAGACCTCTATACCTCACCATAAAATGTGCAGGAGGATGTACATACAGAAGTTGAGTTTAAGCAGAACAAAAATTTAGATATAGATCATTGCCCTTCATAAGATAACCAGAAGCTTTAAATTAAGAAGAAGTTGAGGGTGTAATGTGCTGAGAAGCTGTCATTACGCTTGTATTACCCAGAGAGCATAGAGATGAATGAAATTTTATGGAGGGTCTAGTGATTGTCATGAACGAAATCACTTCTAAGAGGGCACACCCTGTATGATCCCCCCTCACCTTCCCCCACCAAGCGGACTAGTCTTCTGTGTTAATTTTCCCGAGAAAGGAAAGCACGTGCCAAAAGTTTTGCATGAAAAAAGTGGAAATTCCAACGTAAAATATAAAATGAGAAAAAACAGTGTGTTATAAAACAAGAAAATGCTTTGTATGCGCTTGGGGATTAGCATGACACAGATTTCCACAGTGAGATGATGCACAATTTACCATTAAAAGAACAAGGCAAAAAGACCTGGGCTGGAATTCAGCATACATGAACAAACATGTTTGCACATCGAATTCAGCATCCAGTCTCAAGCACAAAGACCCTGTATATATGGTCCTGTAATGAAAATTAGATTTCTCAGAAGAATAATTTACCTAATTCTGTACACTAAGTAAGTAGAAACTGCATAGAGTTAGTCCACAGAAAGCACTAAACAGCAGGCTGTATTAGAATCTCCCTGTCTCTGGTGACTGAATTATAGAATCATAGAATTATAGAATAGTTAGGGTTGGAAAGGACCTTGAGATCATCTAGTTCCAACCCCCCTGCCATGGGCAGGGACACCCCACACTAAATCATGCCACCCAAGGCCTCATCCAACCTGGCCTTGAACACTGCCAAGGATGGAGCATTCACAACCTCCGTGGGCAACCCATTCCAGTGCCTCACCACCCTAACAGTAAAGAATTTCTTCCTTATATCCAATCTAAGCTTCCTCTGTTTAAGTTTGAACCCATTACCCCTTGTCCTGTCACACAGCTTGGTGTCATCGGCAAACTTGCTGAGGGCACACTCAGTCCCCCTGTCCATGTCACAGACAAAGATGTTGAACAAGATCGGTCCCAACACCGATCCCTGAGGGACACCACTCATTACCGGTCTCCAGCTGGATATTGAGCCATTGACTACAACTCTTTGTGTGCGGCCATCCAGCCAGTTCTTTATCCACCGAGTGGTCCACCCATCAAATTGATGTCTCCCCAATTTAGAGACAAGGATGCCGTGTGGGACAGTGTCGAACGCTTTGCACAGGTCCAGGTAGATCACATCAAGTGCTCTGCCCCCGTCCATCAGTTCCATAGCCCCATCATAGAAGGCTACCAAATTGGTCAGGCAGGATTTCCCCTTAGTGAAGCCATGCTGGCTGTCACCAAGCACGTTGTTGTTTCTCATGTGCCTTAGCATGCCTTCCAAGAGAATCTGCTCCAAGATTTTGCCAGGCACTGAGGTGAGACTGACTCGTCTGTAGTTCCCCGGGTCATCCATTTTCTCCTTCTTGAAAATGGGGGTTATATTTCCCCTTTTCCAGCCATGGCGAACTTCACCTGACTGCCATGATTTTTCGAATATGATGGACAGTGGCTTAGCAACTTCATTCGCCAGCTCCTTCAGGACCCACAAATGGATTTCGTCAGATCCCATGGACATTTAGGTTTGGTACATTTAGTATTTTTTTTTTACATTTGGTACATTTAGGTTTTTAAGATGGTCTCGAACCAGATCCTCTCCTATAGTGGGCCTAGGGTCTTCATTCTCACAGTCCCTGCGTCCGCCTTCCAAGACTTGGGTGGTGCAGTCAGAGCCTTTGCCAGTGAAGACGGAGGCAAGGAAGTCATTAAGAACCTCAGCCTTCTCCAAATCCAGGGTAGCCAGTTCTCCCGATAGCTTTAGGAGGGGGCTCACATTGTCCCTAGTCTGTCTTTTATTTGCTACGTACCTAATAGAACCCCTTCCTGTTATCCTTAACATCCCTAGACAAGTTTAATTCTAACTGGGCCTTAGCTTTCGTAACTTGGTCCCTAGCTGTGGAAATCAGGGCTGTGGGGAAGCTGCCTTCGTCCTGCTGGGAATTATAGCTCAGAAACTTGCTTGAAGACTGTCATTTGCAAATTTGCTTTGAATGCAATGAAGAAGGGTATTTTGTTGTTTGTTTTTTTTAAGATGTGTTTGTAAATTTGATAGTACAACTATAGCTGTACTAGTTGTATAGACGGTACAACTAGAAAAACTAGCACAACTAGGAAAACTACAAGTTGTTTTAATGTATTTTATTTTCAACAGCAACTAGATGAAAAACAGAAATAATCCTTCAGTCCCTTTTCTTATTTAGAAACAGGAACAACCATCCTGATAGTTACTGCTCTTTCCCCTGCACTGCAGTCAAAAGATGCCATTTGCAAGCACACCCTGCTGACCTGTGTAACCTTCCTGCCTACGGGAAGATTGCTACAGCTGTGACAGTTGTAGTTCAGTGACAGTGTATGTGACTGTGTGTTGTGAACACTAGCCTACTCCCTTTCCTAAAAAACCACTAGCACTAAACTGTTACCAGCACTACGAAGTTCAGAAGCTCTACAGGTCACATTCAGTCATTCAGCTGGTGATGCCAGAGCTCAACTGGGACACGGCACTATACGAAACTGATGAATCTTGCTTTTGCTATTACTTTTTTGTGAGTAAGTACTGGCATACCAATACTTATAGATGGCTAAGACAGAAAATTAATAATTCTAATATTTTTTAACTCTTCATCTATGATATAAACAGTCTTGGAAGGCTCTGAAGCAGATGAAGATCCTCAAAAGTCTATTCTGAGCGACTTTCTACAGCCTGCCATGAAAATAAGGAAGTCTCATACCACTTATGTTCTTGCACAGTGGCATATTTCATCCTAAAGGTCCGAGGGCACTTTGTAACATTGTTATTACACTTCAGCTTTTAAACTGAGAAGTCCTGAGCAGATAAAATTTCATATTTGCTCTACATGATTTGGGTGTGGGCAGCAGCCTTTCCATGGGAGTTAAACGGGAGCTCATCTGTGAATGTAAAGTAGCTCCGGACTGTGATCTGGTAGATCAGTGTCACTGTCTGGGTGCCAAGAAAGGACCAAAGTAACCGTCAGTCCAGGTAAATTCTACACTTTCAACACATGCTACCCAAACGCAGTTCTCCAGGTCTTGCTATGAGAAGAAATGTTTGTTCCTATGTGTCCACGTGTTTTGAGCTTTACTGAACTGATGTATTCTAGCACACTAATCATTTTACATTAGGTGAAACATAGTTTTTTTTATAAGGAAGTACAAAGTGAATGATTGCCACCAAATGCATTTTGTGGTTTATCTTTGTCCGTGTGGAAGAAACAAGTGGCAGTTTCACCTGTCTAGCTGTAATGTCTGAAGATTTGAGTCAGGCAGACTTACAATACTGCAATTCACTACAAGATAATGTTGATTTTCGAATGCAGGGAACAGACAGAAGGATGAAACACATTGTGAGGATGCACAGGAAATCTAATGATGACAGAAGTCAAACCAGTGAACATAATGAGTCTTCTATAGTATGTCACCTGTGTAACTGGAGGTTCTTTGCCATCATCTCCAAGACTGTAAGAAACCTGTCTATGGTAATATGGTATTATAACCTCCTAAACTAACCTGCAAGTATAATAAGTAATCAGTAATTAAATAAGTAATAAGTACATAACTCTTGTCATGTTTATGAAATCACATAAAATCAGGATTACTGAGCAGAAGCATCTAGCAATCTGCACAAAACGTGGACACATGCACAAAATTCAGTATAGCCAAGACTGAAAGAAATCATTAGGGGTAGATATTAACCCAAAGGTGCCTTTTGTTTTCTTAATGGTAAATCAGATGTTAGCATTTCTTCCTGTTCATACTGTTGCTGTTTTGTTGGAAAAAAAGCATCAGAAGAGGTCTGTTTGAAGATTTCAATGCTGTACTTCATTATAGCATTATTTTCTCTGTCCAATGTGAGAAAAATAACACGTGGTAGGAGTATATGTTGCTGCAGTGCACACTGAAAAATTCATATAACAATTCAGAATGCAGGAGTTCTATAATAGCTTGAACTCACTGAAATCAGTGCCATGGTGAATTAGTTAACAATAGTAAACTACAGTAACACCATATTGGTTTTGGCTCTGGAATAGAAAAGTCTTATAAGCTGCAAGTTGAGAGGCATACTCTGCAAAAAAAAAAAAGTTAAGATGGAGTCAGGGGCTGAGATATCATCACTGATTTATAATGGAAGACATGCACAGAGCTGCATTCTATCCTTCTCTCCTGGAATCCATAGAAAGTAAGTTAAAAGCATGATCTGACGCACAGCTGGAACTGAGCAGCAAGTCATAATTTTCCTGTGTTTGTGAGAATTGCAATCTGACTGTTAGTATCTTGCTGGAGGTTGGTACAACAGAGGCAAACTCATGTGTAAACTGTGTCAATTTTCATTTAATGTGAAAAAGCAGTCTCACAAAGAGACAAAAGAAACATAACTTGATTTTTTTTTTTTTACCATTGTTGATGGTAGTGAGTTACAGTTTGCAAAGAAAAGCAAGGATCAGCAACTGTATAATGGCTGTACTAATTTGGTGGCAAAAGGTATGACAGGAATTTTATTCGCATGCCTGAGTGTATTGTTGCCAATAATCTGCCTAGTGTTTTTGCACCTAGGGCATTGTCCTCATTATTACAAAAGTGCTTTTCTACCAGCCTGCCTTACAGTCACTTTATCACTGTGCTCAGCCATTTTCTAATGCTGTTTGATTTCATCTGTGTGAATTTAAACTCTGGATAGTGTTGTCACACTAAGCTTTCCGAATCTTTTTTTGATGGCAAGAAAATCCTGCAGCATTAAGCTATTTATAGTAAAATGGGGTTTTAGTTCTTGTAATTTTTTGTGAACAGGTTTTTTTATCTTTTATCTGTAGCACAAACCTATCCCTCATACTAATGCTCACAATTTCACTTGTCAAACTAAAGATATCCAGCAAAATCTTTATGTCAAAAGCACCAAAGCACATACTTTTATATAGTAATGCTTTCACAAACCAAATCTTTATCCTGGTTTTGAAGAGCATTCACATTCTTTTTCACTCTTTGAGAATAGATTTAAAAATATACCTTGCTTATTTTTATTATTTTTTTGTTAAGAGATATGACAGCATGTGTAGACATTTCCAGTTTCTTTCTTCAGCCTTTTAACTTGCTGGAGTCTACAAACTCCTGTTTTCTATTCTTTCCAAAGTGTTTTCATGACCAAAAATGTCACTTACATATTCCCTCAGAACGTGAATAACGGTGTAACATTGAGTCTTTCACATCTGAACCTTCCCACACCATTTTGCTTTGTGCAAAACTCTAATTGAAGTTGGGACCATTTTCAGGTTAAAGCCTCATACAACAGGTGATGTGGAGGAGTCCATGTTAAAAAAAATAAAATTGAATGAAAAAAATTATCTAATGGAACTGTTGTTACAGATTCCTATATCTATGTGGCAACATTTTCATGAAGTGTTTCTTAACTTTATTCCCCAGCATATAACAGAAGAAATATGGTTAAAGAAGTCTGAACAATGACTTATGTCATACTAGGAAAGATTTTAAAGACACAGAAATGGCTCCTGTTTATAGAAACTGGGCAGCAAAGCATCCTTTAAAACTTTGAAAATCCCTCCACCAACGTTCGTCTTTGCTCCCACTACCAACCTTCATGGTTTCCAGCTCTTTAGAAAGTAAGGGTGAGCTAGGAAGATGAACTGACAAGTTGCTGTAAGATGCTTCATGTTCTTGTACAGTCTCTTAAAAATATCTTTTGGTTGTGCCATTTGTTCTCATTACTACTGATAAATTTAATTCCGACTAGATGTAGTCAGTTCTGCTCAGCCCTGTTAAAGGCACGAAGAAACAAATTGTGGTGATGGTGGTTTTTTCAGTTTGTTAAAGGTATGGAGGAAAAGCTAATTTACTACTGCTTGGCCTTCTGTGAATCCAGACAAGAGGGTAATCCATGTTTCTAGGAAGTACCTAGACTCTTTTCTCTTTATTTGCTGGAGCCAAGAAGGGATGGGGTGAAGGTGAAGCATCAGCATCTTCTGTCCCGTTAGGCAGTCTGTGACCACAGGGAGGTATAATGACCTCAGTGCTCCCTAGGGCCCATGGGGCAAAACCATGTCCTGCACAGCCACAGTGTCACTGCAGTGCCAAATGCCTGCATGGATCCTATGTGTGGCATGTACGCTGAATATTTCTGTTCAAGGTAACATTAATCATCATCCATGCTGCACAGAGATGTTGAGCAATAAAACACACCTTGAAAGAGAAAGAAAAAAAAATCTGGTTCAAGCAAGTTTCACACAATTGCTACTAGGCTTCAACCAAACAAGGTGCTGCTGTTGGTCCAGTAATGAAGTCTTGGAGGGTGCTTGTTTTCCCAGGACCTGCTGTGCCCCTGTGGCCACCTTCTCCTGCTCCTGGTATTTATGTACTGGTGTTACTCACGCCACCTCTGTTTTCTGCTTCTGAACACATTGAATTGAATGAGAATTTTTCATGTCTAAAATTTGCCACAAGTCTTATCCTTCTATTCCTTGTGCTCCCAGGTTTGCCTGGGTATCCAGGGCACCCATTTTAGGAGTAAATACCTGAAGTATCCATTTTAGGCGCTTGATTTTTCTATTCATTTTTTATTTATGAGTAGGTTCTTATTCTGAGTGACCTTTATGGTCATATCACTGGCCATATGTAATCAGCATTCCCTGTGAACCAGTTCTTGCATCCATAATGCTGTCCTTCTTTCCCTTTCAATTCTTCCTTCTCTTTTGAAGTCAATTCTCCTTGGCACTTCATAATATATATTCTGGATTGCTTCTAAATAATTCAAAATATCTGCATGCCTGAACTTATGTAAGACCTCATGGCACACACAAATAAGTGAATGCTGAACCATTGCCCCTAAAGCTATACATAAAAATGTCTGCCAGGGATATTTTCCCTAAGGGTCCAGACAGTCTTGGACAAAGAAAGATCCTAGCTTCACCAGTAGTCAGAAAACCTAAATAGCCACCAACCTACATAAATAAAGACAATTTACTTGTATAAGCTAAACGTGGACTGCTATGTTGCTCTAGCTCCATAAAGCATGATAACTTCTGTTTTCTTACATTATTCATGGACCTGATCGATACGGTATGGCACAACACATGTTAAGAAATTGCAGAAAAAAAGCACAGTAAGTGACATGACTGTGGCCTCTGCTGCTGCATTTGAGAGCACATCAGCAGATAGCAGAGATAAAGGAGAGCAATCTGACATTTATTTCATCCCGAAAAAACTTTTTGAGAAAGTCTAACACAGAAGATTGAAAATTACTGTTAGTAGTCACCAGATATGAAGTAAAGCCATGACTGACATAGTGAGTCTGATTAATTAAAAAGCCACTGAATAGGAATAAAAGGGCATTAAGAAAACCAAGATGTTCTAAGAATTCTGTGGTGGAACAAAATTTGCCAGGGACAGACAGTTGTTTTGTTACTCACAGTTAAAGAAAGTGGTCAAAAATGGACCTCTCAGAGGGAAAAAAAAAAATAAAAAAAAAGGCACCATTGTTTTTATTTTTTTATTTTTTTTTTTTACTTTTGCCTCTCTCTTTCTTTCTCTACTGAATAGAAAATTCGATTTGGGATATAGAAGAGTTGAGTTCTGAAAACAGTCATTCCAGCCAAGTTTTCTCTTGGAGTGAGAAATTTTGTAGTATTAAAGTGTGCTGAACCAATTTTGCTTCTATTAAAGTCAAAAGAGAATTGTGCTGTTGCCTTCAATAGGATCAGGATTTAGCCTCATGTGTTTATAGATCAGAAATCCTTTAAACAAACATTGCATCATGTTTGCACAGCTCGCTAATCCACTTCTCTGCAACAAAACACAATTCCACTTCCCTTTTATGTTTGCTCCTTTCTCAAGCAAGAGCAGCATTACAGAAGTCAGCAAACAATGTCATTCTGTTCACAGTAAACATGCTCTATTTTCAGAAAGAATGACTGCAAAAATGTCACCCTTGCTTTTTATCTCTGAACATGCCAAAGCAAAGTTTGAGAGCATCTGAATAAGCAAGAGCTTACGTTTTATTTTTTCCTATTCAGTAAGTTGTACTGGATACGAAATGTGGTTGTTCTATTTGATATTTGTTCTTAATCATTTCAGGCTACAAAAGATATGTACTTCATCTTTTACTTTAAGCAGGCTATATCATAGTATTATTGTATTCGGTTTTTTTGCTACTTCTTTTGATACTCTGAATCTCTTCTTGTGAGATATCATAATCCAGAGCTCTAATAAACCACACAGCAGTAATAGCAGTTGAGGAGTATTTATGTTTTCAGGGGAAAAAAAAAAAAAAGTAAATGGAATTTTCTCTAGGAGAAGAAATGAAGACTTTTTGAAGCTCTTTGCCTTTTTTTTTTTTTTTAAATAACTTTGCCTTATATGATCACAAAATGACCTTATGGCATTGCTAGTTTAACTGATGTTATAGTCATTTCCCATGCAGTCATATAATTTTCAAAATAACTGTATCTGCAAAGATTTCCTCCAGAGTCCTTTAAAAGTCACCTTCTTCTCTACAGTCTCTCCAGTGACTCCCTTTTGTATGATATTTATTGAGTACAGTGCACTAAGAATATTTTTTTGTTTATCTAATTTTTATTCTAGTGAAACTTTATCAATTTATTGGCATTAATTAACTGGATCTCTCACATCTCACAAGTTCAAGCCTGTGCTTAAATGATTCAAGATATTGACTACAGTAAAATTAACTGCATTAGTTTCTTTTGATTGGGCAGAGCAAGGGTTTGTATATTAATCTATGGTCTCTTTTCCCAAAGACCCTTTTTAAACTTAGCTAATCATATCCAGGAGACACTTGTTTATTTAATTGGTCAGAATTAAGGCAAAACTTTTACTGTCATTAGACTCTACCTTTTTAGTTCCATACAAAATAACTATTTTTTTTTAGGTTTATCTGGTTTTAGGTTTATCTGGCTAAGGCACCTCTGCAGCAGCAACTGATACAAAATGGAGTTCTTAGTCATTAAAACTCTAATTTCTTTAACTGAATATAAATGTCAGAAAAACTCATGTGTATGTGTGTTATGTATGCATAAAAGACATAAAACTTAATTTTTGCTCTGCCAAAAAAAAGAACCTAGAATCATGCATTTAATCTTTTTTTTCCAGCAATGTCTAGGCAATCCATTTATTTTTCACTCGTCTGCAACTTGGTCCTGGTTTCTGTGAAGCATTTAGCATAGATGAAACACAAGCATTTGAGTTAGGTATTTGAGATCAATACACTATTATTACTCATTCTCACAATTTTCCCACTTCTAGTAACTGGTAAAAAATGCAAGTAATCTTAGTGCAAATAGAATTAAAGGCAAGATTCTCTTTTTAAGGTTACTTCCTTTCTAGTTTTTGCCATAGCTAAAACTAGCAAGAGAAACAAGCAAAGGTTGTTACCTAATCATTGACCTGAAAGACTTTTCTTAAGAAAGAATGAATTTTCCATCTTACTCATTTTCACTCATTCTTACAATCCTGTATGATTAAATATTTGTCGCTGATTTTAAATAAAGCAGGAATAGCCTTACTGTCTTTCAGTAGAAACAGTCTTCCTGTGCAAACTATTGTGATAATGAAAGCTGGACTAAGATGGATATTGATGAAAAGAGCAGATATTTGCACTGGTGCTGCAGAGAATGACAAATGGAGGGAAGCAGAAGTACAGTTATTAGTACTTGAAGTTCAGTGATGATGGTAAAATTCTGTAGAAAAGTCCATTAAACAGAGGCTATTTCTGCCATGTGTGTGGTTGAAATATTAAGAATGTTTTAAAATATGAAGTGCTGAGCATCTTTGATCTCAAACCATCTATAATTCTTCCATTTGTACTCATTCATTTTGAGTCCCTCTCCTTTACAGAATCTCATTTAAATTAGAGGAATGACTAGAGCTGCTGTGTCTGAATCTGTCAGTAGTGTAAACAATAATTCACAGGACATCGACTTCACTGTGTTGCATATAGGATGCATTTTGACCTTTGACTACTACTTACTAAAAAAATCATTGAAACCTATCTTCTTTTTGGTTTATGGGCTGCCCTTTCAGAGGCTTTTGGTCTGCTTCACCTTGATTCAAACTCTAGTTTTATTTCTCAGTGAAACAGAAAAATTCCCACCTAGATCATATAAAATGTTTATTTAATCCTGCATCCTTTCCTCATTAAGCAAATGGATATTTGGAATTGTATAAAACAAGCTTTTTTTCTTAAGGAAAAAGATTAAAAAAATTTACTTCAAGTAGTGTCACTAGCCCTTCTGTTTTCTCTCAATCAAATTACCCTCTGACTTGCCATGGCATGAATTAGTGAGTAGTTTTCGTTCTGCCTAAAATGGCATTTTGGTTCAATTGTCCTTTCGTTACTGAATGGGCAAAATTCATCCATGTTTACAATTTCAGTCTTTATAAACACTCCTGCTGTGTTTTGTTGTGGTTGTTTTTTTTTTTTTCTCCTTTTTCCCTACAGACTTTTATGAAATCAAAATCAGTCAAAGCAATTTTACTGGTAAATACTTAAAAGGACCTTTGTTGTATATTTGTTGTATATTCCCAATCTGGTGAATCAGATGTATGAGATTCAGTCTCCAATTAGGAACTGCAGTTAATACCAACAACTAATGACATTGTCCTTGATTTTTCATATTGACATTTTTTCCTGAATTCTTAACCTCTCAGAGGCTAAACTAATTTCATTGTAACAAAAAACTCTGCCTTCATTTAAGATTGACGATGTAGAAGGAGGAATTTTGGTCAAGGTTGCAACACTGTTCACATGCCACTACTCTTCTTGTGTTTCATTGCTCAGTATTTTTCGTTACTTGAATTTGCATAAATGCAGCTCAGGGGAATTGCCCTATAATCACCCTGCAGGGCTACTTAGTTTTTAGAATGAGGTCAATGAGACAACTTTTCCAAGATACACGAAGATATCTTGTGAGTACACAAATGTACTTACTTGAACCAAAGCCAGACAAAGCTCCTTTAGTTCGGGAGAAAAACAGTACTGATACCTTGAATATTCTAAGAAAATCACATTCAGAAAGCATACCGGTAAGCTGTGGAATTTTTGTTTCAGATAGTATTAGTTAAATACATTTCTAAGCGTGATTTTATTTTTACCTGTTTACTGTGAAATCCCAATGACAAATTATAAGACACAATCAGAAGCAGTATAGTGAAAATTTCATAAGATTTTGAGGTCTAGCTGTAGTGCTGTGTGAGCTGAATTAATTGAATTTAATAATTTAGGGAGATGTTTTACTTCAAACATGTGCAGATTTCTGTTGTTCTGTGCTCCTTCATTCTGCATCAATACACAAATTTATGAACTATTTTTGCAACCTTCACAGTGTGTCCTTTCACAGTCTTTGGGCTGTGTGACATCCCACAGTGCAAAGAAAGAGAGATGGTATGGTAGGAGTTGATGACAGGATGCAGTGCATGCATTTGGATGGGGGGGTAGAGTAAAATTTTAGGATTATATATCCTTAAATTCTTGATCTGAGATGAAATAAAGCACTTACCCTGTTTCTAAAGCTAGCATAGATAAACCTTTTCCTGCTGGACTGCTAAGGTTTACTACTGCTAGACTAAAGACATTCTTTCAGTCAGATTTACCAAGCTGTTAGTAACCTGAAAGGTTCACAACTGTCATTTTGTACAAACCATTTCCTTCTACAAAAGGAAATGTAAATGTTATGCTTATGATATGAGGGCTGGCAAATCTTCAAAATTCTCTCTGCTTACAGACGCCAAGGTCTATATTTCAGAAGAAAAAGGAACTGTGTAAAGCTGAGATACAATTGGTTGATTTTTCATTGAAATGGACTGGCAAGCTCTTAATAGTAACAAATAAATTGAAGTTTTATGAAAAGGTCTATGATCTTTAATGAACAAAATCTTGCTCTAGAGTCCTGAGCATATTAAATTCAGCAGACCAGCAATTTCAAACTGTTCAAATACATAAAGCAGCTTTTGTGAGATATGTCTTAGTGATGCCAAGTAGCTTATTTACTTCTATGTTTGGGCTTCAATGATTTCATATGAAAGGGAGGAGAAATAGGATTTTATGCAGCATGTAATAACTCCTATACAGGGGAAAGGCTAATTTTAATGACACTTCTTTAATTTTGCAGGTAGCCCAATCAATTATGTTGAAACTGCTTTGCATTTATCAAAGAACTAAATTTTTATTTAGTGTCTTATGTGTTCATTTTCATAGATCGTAAAGCAGTGTGGTTGTTTTACAGTGAGGATGAAGCCTAGCCACCAAACAACTTTATCAAAGGGTAAAAAAATGCTCATCTATAGTATGGCAAATGAGCTAATATGGACATCTCACTTCTGTGGCTAGATTAATTCTACTGTTTGAGACAATTCATATATTTCTCTGCTATATTGTACTTGCCTGCACATCCCTGGTGTGTATTTCCTGCCAATCTGCTTATTTGTATAGGCTGTAAATGTCTTTACAAGTAATGTTGATTCTTCCTTGCAAAGATCCCATAGGGCTGTACATCACAAATGTTCTCAGTATCTGTGCTGGGATCATAGTTGCTCTTGGATTCCTTTATGTTCAAGGAAACGGTCAGATCATCCAAAGGGCAATTCATGTCTTCAGTGAGATCAACTGTACTCTCACTGTGCTTATTTTTTTCTATGCATTGCACAATCTGAATATATTTAGACCCACCTTAGAAAAGCTGACCTTTCAATGAGTTGTTCAGTGAATAGGGCCCAGGCTTTCAAAGGGTTTAAATGTAGTCATGGTAACCTGAGAGGTAGTTAGGCATCCAGTGGATTTTCGAGAATGCTGAAAAACTGCCTTGCAGGAGATGTCTGTCTGTATGACTTTTATGCTTAATTATCCTTAAAACATTGACCTACTTGCTATAAAATGTTCTTTTATTTATAGTTGTTTCTGGAAATAGGTGATTTGTCTGTACAGAGCTGCAATAACAGCTTCATGGGTACATTGGATTAATTACCTTCTTGATTATAGCATATATTTATAGATGGAAAGGCAGAGGATTTAAGAAAGATACAGTAATTGCATCTAAGAAAGATACAGTAATTGCATCTATTTCAGTTGTTCATCAGAGGGCCCAGAAATAAGTAATTTGTTTAAAAGGAAGCTCACTGGATCTCTGCACAGTCTGATCCCTAGGAAGTTTCTCATTTTGTCAGCCTGTTTTCCCCTCAGGAGGAGAAGCTGCTCCCCAGGAAAGGAGGAATTTTCCCTGTTCTGGCACCCTCCCTCCAGGACAATCGATCTGAACCTATCTGAAGTCTTAGAGGAAGACAGCAAACAAAATGAGAAAGAACATATAAATAATGTATCAGCCACCATATGGAGCCAGAAAATCCTCTTCTGTAAAACAGCATTAATTTGTCCCCCAAAAGGAGGAGTGAAGGGCTAAAACCCTACAATGTTTAACCATATAAAATTAAACTATACAGAGAAAATACCATATTCCACAGATCTTACTGGTGAAAAGACTAACAGTTGTACTGATAGGAAAGAATTTCAACAGGACAATCTTCTATCAGAATATTAATGAATTAAGTTTAAAATATTTTGCAGAAACCTATTTATTTCAAATTAAGTACTTTAAGAAATTTATTTAATGTGATTCATTAATTTTTATTTTTAGTATTTATCAAATTAAAGTTTTACATCTTACTAAAATGATACCTTTTATTTTTGCAAACTGAAATGAAAATGTTTTTTACCATGAGCAGGTTGCTTCGGAAGTTTGTGTTGTCTCAAGACTTTTAAAGACTGGACTGGAAAAAGACCTGAGCAGCATGGTCTAATCACAGAGCTGGCTTTGCTTTGAGATGGAGATTGGACAAGAAACCTGCTGAACTCACTGCCATATTAAATTATCCTGGATGGATGCAGATTTTTTTGGCAAGAATGGGCTGAGACGGCAAAGATAGGGAGTTGCACTGTATGTGAGAGCAATGGATGCCAGGGCAAAGCTCCATGAACGAACGGAGCTTTGCCTTTGCACAGGTGATGAACCAGTTGAGCTTGTGAGTCAGGATTATCAGGCACACTAATGATAGTGATGTTATGTGTTTCTGCTACAGAGCACCTGGTCAACAAGAAGAGGTTCTTCCTGTTTTTCTCACTTTTACTCTTCTGATTCTCTCCCCTCTCCCATTGGAGAGGGAGTGAGTGAGTGAGCGGCTGGGTGATGCTTAGTTACCAGCTGGGGTAAACTGTGACACCAGTGCTGAGTCCAGGGGGACAATCACTACCTTGGCCTTGCTGGTCACACTAGTTCAGATACAAGCCAGGATGCCATTGGCCTTGTTGGCCACCTGGGCGCACATTGTCTCACGTTCAGCCAGCTGCCAACCAATACAACAGGCCATGAGGATGACCAGGGGACTGGAGCACCTCCCGTATGAAGACAGGCTGAGAAAGTTGGGGCTATTCAGCCTGGAGAAGAGAAGGCTGCATGGAGACCTCATAGCAGTGTTCCAGTATCTGAAGGGGGCCTACAAGGATGCTGAAGATGGACTATTCATCAAGGACTGCAGTGACAGGACAAGGGGTAATGGGTTAAAACTTAAACAGGGGAAGTTTAGATTGGATATAAGGAAGAAGTTCTTTACTGTTAGAGGGGTGAGGCACTCAAATCAGTTGCCCAAGGAAGTTGTGAAGGCTCCATCCCTGGCAGTGTTCAAGGCCAGGTTGGACGGAGCCTTGGGTTTAGCGTGAGGTGTCCTTGCCCATGGCATGGGTGTTGGAACTAGATGATCTTAAGGTCCTTTCCAACCCTAACTGTTCTATGATTCTATGATTCTATGATTCTATGTTCTTTTCTGCTGAGCAGCTTTCCAACCACTCTTTCCAAGCCTGTAGCATTGCATGGGGTTGTTGTGACCCAGGTGGACAACCCAGCACTTAGCCTTGTAAAACCCATTCAACTGGCCTTGGCCCATTGATCCAGCCTGTCTAGATTCCTCTGTAGAGCCTTCCTACCCTCAAGCAATTGGTGTCATCTTCAGACTTACTGGGGGTGCACTCAATCCCCTCATCCAAATATTTAGTGGAACATTATGGTGGTTTAGTTGTGCATAACCACAGAATTTTGCATCCTGAAGTATTTATCTGAAACATTGCTGATGTAAATTCACATGCAATTAAAGTAAAAGGGAGGGCAGGGGAGAGGAATGCATTCCTCCCACTTTTTCACAGCCCATCAAGAACCATAATTTAGTTCATTTGCCAGAGAAGAAGCTGAACAAGTATATGAAGCCTTTAGAATACTCAGATGATTGCTTAAGAGAAAAATAATAACAAAAATATATTAAGCAACAGTGCTGTTTGAACTCTACTGTGACAATTTATAAGGAGAAATTTAGGACTTCTGTGGTATCTTAAGTTAACAGTAATATATATCCTGGCTGTCTTTCACAGTTAAAGCAGCTGATCAGGTGAAAGTAGAAGGGCAATGACAGTGATATCCAGTCTCCTCCTCTCACACAATTATCTTCAAGGTTTCTTGTGGCCTTAGTGAAGAGCAAAGTTATACAATATAATGAAAGCATAAAGACTTTCTGACAAGGAGGAAGCAAGATCTTTTTGCTATGAAACCCAACCCTAGTGCTGTATAGTAGCTTGAAGAAATCAGGATCCTGACTTCGGGAGGCGGGGTTTGTATTATAACAGCTGCATAATAAACACACATATATGGGTTCATTTATATAAAAGAATAGGTTCATCCAACCAAAGCAGATAAACCTTTCTTAAGGAAACTCAGGGAATTTAAAAGTAACTTAGAAAATGCTATAAAAATCTATCAGCTGTTTCTGCTTTAACAGACCTTTATAATGTCACAGGAAACTCATCCTAATTTAATTATAAAGAAAATATTATTCTGTGTTTAAATATGTAACATTTTCTTAAGGAAAAAAAACAAACAACAAAACAAACAGGTAACTCTTACAACTCTTACTTTTTGAATTTTTTAAATTTAATGAATCATATTGCTGGAGGTAGATAGCCCAAATTAATTAACCAGAAAACCTATACTATAGCACTAGAAATCTTGTATCAGCATTCCAGAATGTAATTGCATATTTCAAAAGGAAAAACAGAAAACATTTAAATAACAACAACAAAAAAATCACATAATGAAAGCTCCTCTGATGCAGATAAAATCAATTTATAGTTATCACCAATATTATCAGAGCTCCCACCCAGCATGTTAAGTTTTTGTATATGTGAACCAATAATAGTTTCACCCTTAATTAAAGTAGGTATTGCAAAAGACTTGGCCCTTTTCTCATTTATTCCTTTTATGTGATACCATGTCTTTTCTGCTATGGTATGATGATTAATACAGCTACAGAAGTTTTGCCAGCATAATTTCTTAGATCTCTAATAACTCCCTGAGTCTGAATAGGCTTTTCTTTTGTAATCTATCAAATCCTGAAGTTTTAACAAATGTCTCACCTTATTCAAAACCTTGCTCCTTTCTTCAAATGCTCTATAACAATTTCCTACCAGACCTCTAGAATGCTAGATGTTTTCTTAAATGTTACAGGAAAAGTAGTTTATATATATACACCCGAAGTCCCCTTAAAATCAATAGCAGGAAACACAAAATCCCCAAGGAAAGAGCAGAGAAAAATAGGAATCTTGATTTAGAAAATAGAAAAGAAAAATATCCACAATGAAACCAAATCTTTCCGCTGAAAGCTTTATATATGTTTGCTTCATTTTATTCTGTTTGTATTTATCAGAGGGTAGTATCAAAGAGGAGGGATAGTTTTTCATAAAAGAAAAAAAAAAATTCAGTTTGGATCTCATACATTTACGATTCTGTTAGCTTTACAAAGAATGGTATTTAACCATCAAACTACTTCTAGTGGAGAGAGAATTACAAATATCTTACTGGTCTGATAAGGCATTTGTATTATACTTCTATAATTTTGCTTCATGTCAGTGAATTGTTTACAATTTGTTTAACTTCTGATATCTATCTTGTGGTTTTCTACACTGTTAGCTATTAGGAAAAAATGTCATACCTCTAACATAACTTATCCCAGACCTTGTAAGTAGATCAGGCAAATAAAAATGCCAGTTTCTTTCCACTGATTCACTATGCAAGAATTCTAATTTGATTAGTATAATTGTAAAACTAGAGGAGATAAATTCCAGTCACTAACAATTGCTGCAGAAGTTTCATGCCTTCTTTCTTTCTCAAACCTGTTTTCTTTTTTCAGAGAATCAATCACTTATTTTTCCCTGGATTATGATTCCTAGCTACCTCTCTAGTAAGAATCAAATTAATGCTAAAATTCTGAAAGTTTACAAACTGACTTTTTTCTTTGATTCTTGTTTACATATTCTCTGGTTTGTTTGTTTGCTTGGCTTTTGTTTGTTGTTTGCTGTTTTGTTTTGTTTTTCAATGGAATATATTTTATTTTCTTTATGTCTGAAGGCTTTTTCATCAGATTGACCTTCTATTCATTGCATATCACATAAAGGGTTTTCCACCAACCTTCTAGGCACGTTTTCCTTATCAATACACCATCATTCTTTTCATTAAACAGCTAGTTGTTTTCAACATTAGATATGATGTTTCCCAGATGTTTGTGTCTCAATCCTGTAATGATAACATCACTTTCTGTCTCTGTCCTGGGTTTCACCATACTTTTAGGAATATTTCAGCCTGAAACACTGATAGTGTTTTCCATTCAGCAATTAGATATGCAATTAGATATGCCTGTAACTTTCCACAAAGCCAGATTATTGTCTAATGAATATCTTCCTTAAAACATTTCTTAGGTAGTCTCTGATAGACTTGTCAATGATTGAGCAGAAGTGATAGGATTTAATTTCAATCATAGAATCATAGAATAGTTAGGACCTTAAGATCATCTAGTTCCAACCCCCAATCAATTATTGACATTTACAGCTGAGCTTATATTTTCTTTTTAATCAATTACAATAAAAAAGTGTAATTAATTTTATCTTGTTTTGATGTCTGCCTTAGGATAAGATGAGTCATGTTCTAACAGTTTTCTCTTTTTTTGCTATAAAAGGATCTTGGGTGACCAGTTCAAATGCAGATGTCTACACTGTAGAAAGCCCTGTGGTGCTTTGTCGTACAGAAAAACACCACCTTGTTGTTGCCTTCCTTTGTTAGACCTGTTGTGGTGGCTGTGGTTTTTTTCTTGCCTTCACTTGTGAACCCTTCCGAACAATGTCAAACAAAGTATAGTGGATGATGTCTTGAATGTCTATACACAATATTGCATCATATGATAAAGACTACCTGTAGCAAAAAATATAATAAAATATTCTATGTGAAATGGAAGACAATTATGAATTTGGGGTATATTTTGTTTAATTAGAAGACACTAACATTGCTGTAATATGGTTATTGGAAAAATGCAAGTTAAGAAAAAAGTATTCAAATACGGTTAACAAAAGATGGCAGAAACGGACAGCTAGTAAAAATTTTATTCAAGTGATAGACTACCAACATGTCAGAATTCTGCAGTTTGGCTTGGAATAGAGTCATCTTCATATTTAAAACGGATCAGTAGAGATGGCAAAAAAATATTTTTAGGGCTCCTATTGCCTGAGTGTCTTCACTGGCATTTAAAGTTCTTTCTTATCCAAGTAGAACTACAGATAGATACTTCTTTTCTTATCTCAGAGCCTCAAATCCTGCCACAAGTTGCCTGCACCCTTATGCCTCCAGAGTAGGATTGCAATGATAGTAAATCTTTTCATGCTGTACAAATAAAAGGTCTTCTAGGAATCAGTCTACCACATATTGGTTTCTCCTGTTAAGATTATCTCTACTGAAAGTAAGTGAATATGAAAGGGTGGTGCAGAATGGACAGAAGGCAGGAATAAGAAACTACTGTTGATTAATATTTTTGCATTTGAAACACTTATTTAAATATTAAATACACTTATAATTATCATAAAAAAGGAGGGATTTCTACCAAAAGCAATCAGATCACGCTATATCATCACATACACTTAAGTTACAATTCATCATATTCTGATTAGTAATTTTCCTAAATACTAATAAATTACAACTTCAGAATTCTTAATCTAACAGCATGGAGCCGTACAGCTTCTGGAAGGTGACATTTAATTTGCTATCATCAAAGGATTATAACTTTTCTCTAATTCTCAGGTAGAGAGATTTTCATGCAATTAACTTCAGTGTCTTTATCCACCCCTAGAATTACCAAGCAAATCTCTTTACAAAAAGCATAAACTGATGCATCCAATCATTAATAGCAAATTTGCATTTTTTTATTAACATAAACCCCAATCATTCCGTGGAAAAAGAAAAGACAGACTTTTTCAAGGTGACTTGGACCTGTTAATAATCTCAGTTTCATACTGAAGAAGAAAAGTCATGAAAGTGAAGCTCAACAAAACACATGAATTCTGTTGCTTCAATGATGCATCCATATATTTGTAAAGAAGAGTAAATAATCTAGCTCCCAGGTTCCATTCCTTTTCGCACAGAGCTTGGCAAAGAGGAAGGCAAGATGCAGGATAGAATGGCAGATTTTGAAAATTAAAGGAGAAAACTTTTCCAGAGTTGTCATGGAAGGTATAGCTTGAGGGGAAAAAAATTATCCAGATGGATTTTTTATATATTACATTTCTGAATCTGTCTATAATCTTCATGGTCTCAGAGACTGCTAAACCCAGCAAAAAGATTAGACTCAAAAAGCCAAGGTCAATGAGAAAAGTTGTTGCATTTGACACCAAAGACTTAGACTGTGCCTTAGACTGTCTGACATTGAGATCAAAAGGGAACACCTGTCCAACAAAAAACAGTTATTTAGCTGCTTGACAGCAAGATATATCAGGAAAGTATTTAATCCAGTTTTAGTATAGTGCATATATATTCAAAACAATACCTCCCTTAATTAACTCTTCTTAAATCAGATTAGATAAGCTAAACTTGTGTTTTCTTTGTTTTGATAAAATACTCACTTTGCATTGTTTATTTGGTGGATTGTATTGTTTGGTTTTATCTACAATGCTCTATCAAGTCACTTCTGGTTTTAATAATAATATTTAATAGTATTTTATTGTTATAGGCACACAGCCAAATTGTCAGGAAAAAGCTCACAAGCTTTATAAAAGGTCTTTTTTGTTTATCTCTTCCAGTAGCTATAGCCTCAATGCTGGTAAAAATCACACATATTAACTACAGTCTGAAATTGATAACATAACAGTGGACAAAAGTCATTAAGCAAATAGCACAGTATTTATTCTCTAGCAGGGATCTTTACAATAAATGCTTTACAATATCCGACGTAAACACACCTAACATTCAATAGTCAATAAACAGATACAGAAACTTCCAGTAAACTCTCACTGGTCCTCTTTTACATAGGGCTGTTACATGAAAGTCCAATATCACATCAAGTGACATGAATGCACCTTAGCAATGCAAGCAATAGAATACCAATACTTTTCTTTTCTGAACTCAATCATATTTTTCAACATACTTTTGAGACAAGAATTCCAGAACAGAATAGACCATAATATTCACTTTGATCTGCATAATGCCATTCAAAGAACTTATTTATTCTAATTTGTTCTTCCAAGATTCTCCCCCTTAATCCACGCAAGAGCTCTCATTTTCTCTGTCAGAGCACCTTGTGCTCTGTCAATCATTTTTTAAGAATCTTAAAGATTCAAATTTCATCACATACCAGTGTTTTTTGAAATGCTAGCTTTTGTCTGTGGTTCAGAAGCACCACCTAAGTGTTGCTAAATTTCTTCCTTAAATATCTACACCACGCTAATTGGCACAATTCATGTGGCACATCTTCCTACTGATCACAAACTGAATCTAGACATCTACTCACATAGGCAGGTGACTGTGCTGTGGATGTCTAAATTTGTGAGACAAATTCCTCCCTTGATGTCTGGCTTTGCATCAAATTTAATTTCTTTGCATTAAAAAAGAAATATCTTTCATTGAAATTTGTCACTTGTTCAATATTGAAATCTTCTGCACATCTGTGATGTTGACAAAATCCCTGATATATTTGAGAAATTCTTACCACCTCTGCCTGGTTCTTCAACTTGGCAGGCCATTGAGAAGCTCAGGCTTCCAGTGCATCCCTTCAAAAGTTCTCAGAAGAGGAGGATGTTAATAGCTTTCAAATTTCCCATTCTTAGCTTCACTTCCAGCACAGCTACAGCTGCTGTTTGGGTTACTGGTTCTGAGGCAGTCAATAGTTTCCTGGAACCAGGAAGGCACTGGTAATTAACTTTAACTGGAAGCTCTGAAATATCTTGACTTTGTTCTGGATCAGAATAAATTTGTATTACAAAGATTGAATTTTTAGTCCTCTTAAAATGCAATTGCTAATCACATCAAAGCTCTATTTAAAATGCAATTTGTTCAGATGAGCTTACTTTAGAACATAATCAAATATGCTTGTATAACTAATCTACCCTCTTCTTTATATACTTCTCCAACATCTGTGTAAAATCTACCAGCAAATGTTTTCGTATTTATTTCAAAAGTATTGATAAAAATATTGACCCAGTTAGTTTACAATATAAACATGAATCTGTGCATAATCACAATAGATGTTCTCAAAACACAGTAATTTCTAAACGAAAGCTTGTGAACTCTCATTAAACCAGTTTTATTTATTTTTAATGCATTTATTCTAGGCTGCATTGATTTTGTGTAACAATGTTCTTGTTATCAGAATTTTCAGGCTGGACTCAGTATGATGACGTACAGAATTAATTGTATTATGGCAATATCACTAACTGCACTATGGCAAGAACTGCAGAACTTAAGTTATAAGTACAAAATTCAAGTTTGTTCTTTACGCATAACTGTGATTCTGCTGGCTATGAAGGCTCTGATTGTGTGTCCTTCTTTAAGCCATTTGACACCAGGTGGTCACAAAGTTATCTGATAGAATTCTCATGGATGAGACAATGCACTGGCTTGAAACCAGATGACTGAAGTGACTGAACCTGCACCCACCTTCACAACAAAGTATTTGACTTATCAGTGCAGGAGTACTCTTTGTGGGATTTTTACTGTCCTGAAGATTCTCCCCAGGCGGCCTCTGCTGTTTCTAAATCACACAATATTCTTGAAATTGCTGATTGACATCCAGGGAGGCAAATCTGGCCCTCTGTAGGCTCCTTCTCTCAAATGCTTCCTGCTGCAAATGAATGAGAGGATGGTGCACAGATAAGACATTTGTAAATGTCCAGTAGAAACTCTTATTGCAGATGTAGAAATGTAGGACAGTCTCATAATTTGCTTGGATAATTAAGAGACTTCTTGAAGGTAGGTCAAGCTATATAACAGTAATGGGTCATGCGTGTTCTGGAGTAGTAGGACTATAGTCAGCTGTATTTTAAGGAAAGAGCAGAAGATTAAGTCCTGGGTAAATCTCACCTGTTCTATCTGAAGGTGTTGTTGTAAGGATGTTTACAGGAGTCTTGTCACCATCCATACAGTAATCAACGATCCTGTTCAAGAGATTTGACTTCCAACATGAGACTTACTCTATTCCAAGATACTAAATATTATTTCTTTAAAAAAATCATCTTTCTGTGCCAGCACAAGAACATAAAAAGTCTTATTTAAAGAAAAAAAATTGCTTCTCCAGATTTTAAATAAAAATTCTGCATTTACATAGATATTCATTAATATATAGATGCATAATCATTAAGATTCTGTTACACTCCTTAATTACTTGCTTATTTTATCATTTAGCCTTTCCTGGCATTTTTCCAGCAGGATTGCTGTTAAGTAAGAGCACGTCTGAATTCCCTTTTTCCCCATTTTTACTAAACCCAATGATCGCAGACTCCAGTTTGTCTAAGTTTGGTTTAAAAAAAAAAAATTTCAAAATCCTAAGAGAGTAGCATTGCAGTTTACTATAAAGATTAATAGTCGCAAGCCATGCTAACTACAGGGAAAATTAAAAAAAAGAAAAAAAGTTTTAAAACTTGTAAGTTGTCCCTTAAAATCAATCTAATCAATTACTACAATGTAGTGCTGATCAGTTTTCAACACCAAAGAAAATTATCTCATCCATCTATAGGCTTAGTGGTTTATAATGAAAATGTGACTGGCATAACACTAAATCCATTGTCTCAAATTCAAACCCTTGGTAGGACTATTCCCATGATGAGTTAACAATGAATAACTCTCTCACGGGCTGTGGCATGTCCCATTATGCAGAGGACACACTGACCTTACTTTTAATGACAGCAGCAAAATAGATGATAATTCCAGTGTTGGTTGTCTCCTGAAATGTTCCCTTCTTAAATAAAATGCATAACTGTTAAGTATGAGAAAATGAGTAAAATCTACATTAAATGCCATGTTCATATCTCTTAAATGTTTGGTGTATGCACAAATTTGCTTAATATGTTAATCATAGTTATTGAATTCCTCTCTGTGTTTCAAATTTAGGTCTCAGTAAAATAGCATTTTTACATGGAGAAAAGCTGTATTCCATGTACTTGAATTTGTCTTTCTGAAAAGATTTTACTTTACGCTACTATAGAGATATTGAGTGATGCAGTAAAGGAGGTTGCTAAGAGAGTTTAGGCATATCTCCTAGCTATCATGACTCTATGAGACGGAAATGATCCTGGGAAAAAAAAGAAAAAAAAAAGGAAAAAAGAAAAGAAAAAGGATAAAACATGAATTGTACATGGATAACTTAGAGGAACTGCCCAAAAGCACAGCTCTCTGTAAACAACCAACTGACAGAGGACGAAAAAGAAGAAGAAACTGAGGAAACTATACTTATTTCATTGTAAAATGAATTACAGGGATCTAGTGTGTTTAGCAGAAGACATCTATGATGTGTGTGGTGGAAATATAAAAAAATATAATACAGGTGCATCAGAATTAACTGCTCATCTATGGGACAGGTGGATTTATTACTATATATAGTACCTTATTGTTTTTCTGATTAGAAAAAAAAAGTTTGAAATTACTGATTTTCAGATTAGGCTCTGCATTTAAAGCTCCAAGGAGATCCTGAGCAGTCTGAGTTTCACCACACACCACATCTCAAGTTCTTTAGATTTTACCAGGATCTGGGAGTGTTCAGCAGTGCAAACATTCAGCCATGCAGAATATTTTATGCCCAAAGGCCTCGATAAAATAGTTTCATTTCATTATTGTTTTTTAGACAAATTTAACAAAAGAAGTGCAACCTGATGATGTCAGAATATAAAACCACAAATTCTTTGAAATTTGAGAAAATCTGGGGCTGCAAAATATGCAGGATAAATAAACAGACAATCTTGGTAGTCTGTAGTTGCAGGGCTTTATTTTCATTCTTAAACACAGACCAATTTTCCCAGACACTGAGGACCTGTATCAAGCAAATTCACACTCCAAGACATTTTAAAATTTCACTTTACATTATCTTCTGCACATTTTCTGTATGGACTACTTGGATCTAGTGATAAAAAAAGGACATCAGCCAAGACAAAAAGTAAGCCAGTTTTAACAAAGAAATGGATTATATCTCACTCACCGCATGAAAGAAAAAAGGATTTTTCATGAAGGGGAAAGCAGGGCTTCTTTATGTGTAAGTACCCGTGTGATATAACTGTCAGAATGTGGTCAGACATCACGGACACTCCTGTTTTGCTGCCAAGAGAGAATCTGCCTTTGTGATGGAGCCTGGCTCAAAAAATTTAATATAAATTTTTAATATTAAAGAAAAAAAAAATCAGCTTCAGTTACTTGTACCTTGGTCAACAAAGCCAAAACCTGAAACTACCAAGGATGTATAACAATTGTTTCAATTTTCTTAATGTCAAGGATGAAGATATTCGACATGATCATTTTCATTTTGTGATCACCCCACAAAAGAAGGCCATATTACCTAATGTCCTATAACCCATCCAGTAACTCTAGTGCAGCCAGGAGCCCCAAATCCATAAGATCTAAGATCTTTCAGACTGGTGAAAAAGATGATGAGAGTTGGATGTACATAGTTCTGAAAGTGACAACTCCCTGAATTGAATTTAGATCATAGAATTATAAAATAGTTAGTGTTGGAAAGGACCTTAAGATCCTCTGGTTCCAACCTCCCTACCGTGGGCAGGGACACCTAACACTATGTCACCCAAACCTCAGATACATGAAGTTCTTTTAGTATTAGACTGGGGGAATTTTATGCCCCTAGAAAGCTCCAGAATTATTGTGTGTTAAACAAAGAAGCCTAAAACACTTACTATCCTGAGCTGTAAAGGTAAGTGTTCAGGAGAAATTGATGTATTGTGTTTTTTCACACATACTCATAATATCTGCAGGGTTATAAAGTTCATCTTGTAAACAGGAGATATGGTACACCCTCAGAGGCGGTCATAACCCATAGTTTCTACATTTTGATTGTTACAGTATTGAGAGGGAGGTTGTCCTTGTAGCCTTCAAGAAGAAATAATTTTCTACTTTAAATCAAGAACAAGCAGCCTGTCGAGGATGCTGCTTACCTAGCTAAACAAAAACAGGCCAAGAAATGAGCTCAAGGGCTCAGTCCCTTACAGCATAGGCTGCCAAAGACTTGACCATCTCTCTCCCCACTTGGGCACATTCCATTTGGCTGTTCCAGCACGTTTCCAGTTCAAATCAGGAGCTGCTCCTGAGGGATGAAAATGCTAGATTTTGCAGCCTCTGCAGTCTTCCAACTCAGTCCCAGAAGCCTTTGGATTTCCAGCCATCCCACCATGATCTCCATTTATGTCTCCAAATACATGACACATTCATGCCTTAAAATAATTTGTTTTCTTATGCTGCACCGTAACTCTTATAGTGTATTTGAAGATGGAAACCAGAAAACAATTATTCTGTCTCTATGCCACATGTAGATCACATATAGTCAATAGTGAGGTGGTAGGTAATGTGGATGTGGCCAGTCTGCTTTAGATGGTGCTAACTATAAGCAGTGTGGACATGAACTTAAACTTGATTAATGTCACTTGCCTATTTCACTTAGTAGCATAGACGTAGCAAAAGATCCTATTGTTTCCTTTTTTGCAAGGTTTTTTCATTGTTTATTCTTTTGCTTTTTTGCTGTAATAAAAATGCATCAGCACTACAGTTTGCTAATTTGATTTTTTTTATAACCATCCATCAGTTACTGCTCATTGTACTAGCAGTAGAACAGCTGAGTGATAAACAAAAATATTAACTAAAAAAAGAGAGACAGACAGAAAATGACCATTGTGGAGCAGCAGCTATCACAGCTGTCATGAGGGTGAAACTCTGAGGAATGCAATATATGCCTGGAAGAAGTTTAAATTAGGCCTTGTAATTTTGGATGGTTTGTGAAATACTTAAAACAGTAAAAAAATACATGCGGAATCTTAGCCTTAAACTGAAGAAAGAGTGTTCTGATTTAGATCAGCTCCTGTTTGGACTTGATCAAAATGTAAGGTTTTCCCAGAATGCAGAAAAGAATGAAACATGATGCTGGGAGAAGGGAAACAATGTTGCAATAGACTTGATTAAATGAGAAAGCCATTAATTATAAAGAAGCAGTATTAGGAAGATAAAATATACCTGGAGTTCCTGGAAAGTTCAGCTATGAGGAAGAGCTACAAAATTAACATACTCTACCTAGAAAGTGCTTTTTCTAATAAATGCAACTTTAGACATAAAGTAAACTGGGGAAGGAATTCTCAATTGGATGACTGACAGGGAAACATGCCCAATGAATCATTTTAAGTTTGAGATTAAAAGATCAAGATAAATTTTTCCTTCTATTGTTTTCTTTTTCTTCTATGCCTTCTGTCTGTGTTTAAAATTTGGTTGTTTTTTGTTTGTTTGTTTGTTTTTCTCATTGTAGGTATAACAAATACATATTTTTATTTGCATTTCACCTTGGCTTTATTTGCTTTAAGGATATTTCAAGACAACAAGCTGGTAAGAGGTCATTCCTTGGTATTCTGTTTTCAAACAAACAAGGTGTGGGAATATTTCAACAAATGCCAAACTCATAATAGGATTCCTCAGAGCACTGCAGATATGTAGGTTGTGTCCCCCCAGTGGTTGTATGGCAATCAAGATAAGCATTCTTTATGGATTGGTGATATACACAAGGACTTCCTGAAATGCAATAAAATCACAAAAAGCACACCTATAAAGGTTCTTAGAAATGCTATAGTAAAAGACTGTTAGTAAGTTCATGGCACAATTGGAAAGGATGCAGGCTTGTGAGAGACCTGGCTAATCAGGAAAAAAATGGAAAAGGCAATGAATGACATTGAAACAAGAGAAAGCCTCTGCTTCTGCTGACTAAAATGCAATACAATTTTTTCATGTGTTAATTTCTTACATAGAAATAAGTTTATTCTCAGATAAACATGTTATGAGACCATCCCTGGAAGTGTTTGAGGGTGGGCCAGTCTTTGACCAACCTGGTCTAGTGAAAAGTGTCCCTGCCCTTGGCAAAGGGGTTGGAACTAGGTGGTCTTTAAGGTCCCTTCCAACCCAAACCATTCTGTGATTATATGATTCTTTTTCTTTTCTTTTTTCCTTTTTTTAACACAAAAGACTTTGTCAGTGACACCTGAATAAGAGATTAGATATTTTTAATGTCATTTGAACACTAAAGATGCTTTAAAATTATAAGTGATTATAAAGAATTAAATTAATATCCATTATATAGTGACACAAATTTTCTTTTAGGACTAGCAAAACAATGTATATTACAACTGATTTAGCCCATAGTATATATAGAATCATAGAATCATAGAATAGTTAAGGTTGGAAAGAACCTTAAGATCACCCAGTTCCAACCCCTCTGCCATGTCCCCCATAGGCAGGGACACCTCACACTAAACCATGTCACCAAAGGCTCCGTCCAACCTGGCCTTGAACACCACCAAGGATGGAGCATTCACAACTTCCCTGGGCAACCCATTCCAATGCCTCACCACCTTTACAATAAAGAACTTCCTCCTTATATCCAATCTAAACTTCCTCTGTTTAAGTTTGAACCCGTTACCCTTTGTCCTATCACTACAGTCCCTAGTGAAGAGTCCCTCCCCAGCATCTTTATAGGCCTCCTTCAGGTACTGGAAGGCTGCTATAAGATCTCCACGCAGCCTTCTCTTCTCCAGGCTGAACAGCCCCAACTTTCACAGCCTGTCTTCATACAAGAGGTGCTCCAGAACCCTGATTGTTCTTCATGTTCCTCCTCTGGTCTTATTCCAACTGTTCCATGCCCCTTTTATGTTGAGGACACCAGAACTGTACACAATACTCCAAGTGAAGTCTCACGAGAGCAGAGTAGAGGGGCAGGATCACCTCCTTTGACCTGCTGGTCACACTCCTTTTGATGCAGCCCAGGATACGGTTGGCTTTCTGGGCTGCAAGCTCACACTGAAGCCGGCTCATGTTCATTTTCTCATCGACCAACACCCCCAAGTCCTTCTCTGCAGGGCTGCTCTGAATTTCTTCTCTGCCCAACCTGTAGCTGTGCCTGGGATTGCTCCCACCCAGGTGTAGGACCTTGCACTTGGCATGGTTAAACTTCATAAGGTTGGCATCAGCCCACCTCACAAGCATGTCAAGTCCCTTCTGGATGGCATCCCTTCCCTCCGGCGTATCAACCAAACAAGTATGTATGAGAAATGGTTCTTCAGAATTTTTCCTAAGATCTTGCCCTTAGTAAATATTGTTTTTTTCTGCCAAATGAAAATAATTTCAAATACAGAAGGCAGAGAGTTACAAAGCTTCTGTAAAAATTTGGTTCTTTAAGATATTTTCTTTGGTTCCAATAATAGTGCATGTTTAGTCTGCTTAACTTATTTATACTCTTAAGAATCGATTTTAACAGAAGTGATAGCTATTAACTTGTCTTATTAGCTGATATATAAGAATATAAAAAGAAAAAAAGAAAAAAAGAAGAGATTGAAAGTACAATCTGCTGTTTCATAAGACATTTTACAAGAAATGGGTTCATGTCAAGGAAAAAAACTATTTGAAAAACTGAAATTTTTTTTTGCAGTCTCAGGGTAAGTTTAGCAATCTCAAAGATTTTCAACAGGGAAGACCTTATTCTATTCAACTCTAATGGGAAAGCTAAAATGCATGCAAAGAATTACTATTTTTTCTAATAACAATAAGAAGTCAATATAATTTTCCATATATTCAGGGTTTTAATTTTAAAAAAAGACAACTAATACATCTTTACTGTGTGAACAAACATATTTCTACTTTACAAAGCACATTTCTAAGATGTTCAAAGGATGTCTCAATAGTAAGTTTGAGGTACCCTTGTAATTGAGGACAGTGAATGGTATAGCACATTGGTATAGTAAAGAAGGAAAAGGACAATTTCACAGATGTATATTTTCACTGCATTTCCTTATGACTGCTGTATTTCCAATGGAATACAGAAAGATCTTTTCCTTATTAAAAATATAAAATTAACAAAACCAGACATGAAAGATAATTTCTTCTGTAAATTATCAAGAGAAATTAACAAAAGAAGACAATGTTTTGTCTTTTTTTTTCCTTGGCACTTATAAAAAAATTTTAAAATCAGCACTTTGAGATCGTTGAAGCAAACTCCCAACAGAGCACTGACCAAGTCAGACATTAGTTTTTCAAGCAAAAAATTAATTTTTGTAATTTTTTTTCATTATTCCATTTTTACACACTTTAAACAACAGTTTCTCTTTCCATCTGAAGAGGCAAGGTTAGTCCTATTTCACATGAAGAAGTGAAGCTTAAGGACACATAAAAAGAGAATCAACAGATGACTGGTGGTTACAGATTAAGAACCAGATGCTCGCTGACCTCTTTGCACTGTGTTAGAGGAACCATAAAAATCCCAGCTGGAGTCAGGAATGAATTCCCTGATCCTTCAGTTACAGCAGTTGTGTGACCAGCTACCAGGTTATACGCCTGAACCTGCGAGGCATACTGAACACAACTATAGCAATGTACTGAGCTCTGTCCAGGGACAGGGGATGAGCGAGTTGAGAGTCTGTGGGTGAGAATTAAGGGGCAGGCTGGCAGGGGCGATACTGTTGTGGGTGTCTGTTACAGGCCACCAGATCAGGGTGAGGAAGTTGATGAGGCCTTCTACAGGCAGCTGAGAGCGGCCTCACAGTCACAGGCCGTGGTTGTCGTGGGGGATTTTAATTTCCCTGATGTTTGCTGGAAGGACTACACAGCAACCCAGCCACAGTCCAGGAGGTTCCTCCAGTGTATGGATGATAACTTCCTCATGCAAATGGTGGATCAGCCAACCAGGAGAGGAGCGCTGCTGGATCTCATCCTCACTAACAAGGAGGGTCTGGTCGAAGCAGTAAAGGTTGAGGGCTGCCTTGGTTGCAGCGACCACGAGATGGTGGAATTCAGGATCTTGTGTGGTAGGACCAGTACAATAGCAAGTAGAATTGCAACCCTGGACTTTAGCAGGGCAAACTTTGGCCTTTTCAAGCAATTGCTAGGGGAAGTCCCATGGGCAAGGCTGCTTGAAGGTAAAGGGGCCCAAGATAGTTGGTTGACATTCAAGAATTGCTTATTCCAATCTCAAGAGCAGAGCATCCCGACACGTAGGAAGTCAAGGAAGAGGGCCAGGAGACCTGCGTGGCTAAATAAGGAACTGCTGGGTATGCTCAAGTGGAAGAGGAGAGTTTATAGGTCATGGAAGGAGGGGCTGGCCACTCGGGAGGAATATAAGGCTGCTGCTAGAGGATGTAGGAAGGCAGCTAGGATGGCTAAGGCCTCCTTAGAATTAAATCTGGCAAGAGGGGTCAAGGACAACAGAAAGAGCTTTTTCAAATACATAGCTGATAAAACTAACACCAGAGGCAAGGTTGGCCCACTGGTGAATGGGATGGATGCCCTGGTGACAGAAGATACTGAGATGGCAGAGTTATGGAATGCCGCCTTTGTCTCAGTCTATTCTGCCGGAGGCAGTCCTGAAGAGCCCTGTACTCCTGAGACCTCAGATGAAGTCAGGTCACTGGAGCAGTTTGCCTTAGTCCATGAGGAATGGGTTAGGGACCAGTTGAGCAATCTGGACATCCATAAATCCATGGGTCCAGATGGGATGCACCCGCGGGTGCTGAGGGAACTGGCAGAAGTCATAGCTAGACCACTCTCCATCATCTTTACCAAGTCTTGGGAAACGGGAGAGGTGCCTGAGGACTGGAGGAAAGCAAATGTCACTCCAGTCTTCAAAAAGGGCAAGAAGGAGGACCCGGGTAACTATAGACCGGTCAGCCTCACCTCCATCCCTGGGAAAGTGATGGAACACCTCATCCTTGATGCCATCTTAAGGCATGTCAACGATAAGAGGGTTATGAGGGGCAGTCAACATGGCTTTACCAAGGGGAAGTCATGCTTGACCAACCTCATAGCCTTTTATGAGGAAATAACATTGTGGATGGATGATGGCAGAGCGGTGGATGTGGTCTACCTTGACTTCAGCAAAGCATTTGACACAGTCTCCCACAGCATCCTCATAGCTAAATTGAGGAAGTGTGGCCTGGATGATCAGGTAGTGAGATGGACTGCGAACTGGCTGAAGGACAGAAGCCAGAGAGTTGTAGTCTATGGGGCGGAGTCCAGTTGGAGGCCTGTATCTAGTGGAGTGCCTCAAGGGTCAGTATTGGGACCAGTATTATTTAATATATTCATCAATGATTTAGATGAGGGAATTGAGTGTACTGTCAGCAAGTTTGCTGATGACACTAAGCTGGGAGAAGTGGCTGACACGCCAGAAGGCTGTGCTGCCATCCAGCGGGACCTGGACAGGCTGGAGGGTTGGGCAGGGAGAAACCTGATGAAATATAACAAGGGAAAGTGTAGAGTCCTGCATCTGGGCAGGAACAACCCCAGGTTCCAATATAGGTTGGGGAACGACCTGTTAGAGAGTAGTGTAGGGGAGAGGGACCTGGGGGTCCTAGTGGATGGCAGGATGACCATGAGCCAACACTGTGCCCTTGTGGCCAAGAAGGCCAATGGCATCCTGGGGTGTATTAGAAGGGGGGTGGTCAGTAGGTCGAGAGAGGTCCTCCTTCCCCTCTACTCTGCCCTGGTGAGACCGCATCTGGAATATTGTGTCCAGTTCTGGTCCCCTCAGTTCAAGAAGGACAGGGACCTGCTGGAGAGAGTCCAGCGCAGGGCGACAAAGATGATTAAGGGAGTGGAGCATCTCCCTTATGAGGAAAGGCTGAGGGAGCTGGGTCTCTATAGTTTGGAGAAGAGGAGACTGCGGGGGGACCTTATTAGTGTATATAAATATATAAAGGGGGAGTGTCATGAGGATGGAGCCAGGCTCTTCTCAGTGGCAAACAATGATAGGACAAGGGGTAATGGGTATAAACTGGAACACAAGAGGTTCCACTTAAACTTGAGAAGAAACTTCTTCTCAGTGAGGGTGACAGAACACTGGAACAGGCTGCCCAGGGAGGTTGCGGAGTCTCCTTCTCTGGAGACATTCAAAACCCGCCTGGACACATTCCTGTGTAACCTTATCTAGGTGTTCCTGCTCTGGCAGGGGGATTGGACTAGCTGATCTTTTGAGGTCCCTTCCAATCTCTAACATACTGTGATACTGTGTGATAGCTAGAAAGGTAGTGTTTCCATGTGCAGGCTGCTCTGGGAAGAGCAGCAGAGATGTAGGGACATCTCCACTGTCAGATGCAGACAGTTCCATGGTAGTTCTGCCTTCACTGGATGACTTTGATCTGGAAACCTGGCCAGCTTGCCTACCTAGATCACGTTGACTTTTACTAAAAGGTAAATATGAAATTTGTCCATCTCAGAGCCACAGAAAGCAGGGATGCAAAAGGGAAGTAAAAAATTCTTGGGTTTTATAAAATCCCAGTATTTATTAATTAAGGTCCAGGAAGCTACGGAAAAGGTTAGGAAAGCTAAGGCCCAGTTAGAATTAAACTTGTCTAGAGATGTTAAGGATGACAGGAAGGGATTCTATAGGTACGTAGCAAATAAAAGACAGACTAGGGACAATGTGGGCCCTGTCAGGAAGCTATCGGGAGAACTAACTACCCTGGATTTGGAGAACACTGAGCTTCTTAATGACTTCCTTGCCTCGGTCTTTACTGGCAAAGGCTCTGACCACACCACCCAAGTCTTGGAAGGCAGATGCAGGGACTGTGAGAATGAAGACCGTAGGCCCACTGTAGGAGAGGATCTGGTTCGAGACCATCTTAAGAACCTGAGCGTGCAGAAGTCCGTGAGAACTGATAAAATCCATCTGCAGGTCCTGAAGGAGCTGGCAAATGAAGTTGCTAAGCCACTGGCCATCATATTTGAAAAATCATGGCAGTCAGGTGAAGTTCGCCATGACTGGAATAGGGGAAATATAACCCCCATTTTCAAGAAGGGGAAATTGGAAGACTGAGGGAACTACAGACCAGTCAGTCTCACCTCAGTGCCTGGCAAAATCTTGGAGCAGATTCTCCCGGAAGGCATGATAAGGCACATGAAAAACAACAAGGTGGTTGGTGACAGCCAGCATGGCTTCACTAAGGGGAAATCCTGCCTGACCAATTTGGTGGCCTTCTATGATGGGACAACGGAACTGATGGACAGGGGTAGAGCAGTTAACGTCATCTACCTGGACCTGTGCAAAGCGTTCAACACTGTCCCACACAACATCCTTGTCTCTAAATTTGAGAGACATCAATTTGATAGATGGACCACTGGGTGGATAAAGAACTGGCTGGATGGCCGCACACAAAGAGTTGTGGTCAATGGCTCGATGTCCGGCTGGAGACTGGTAATGAGTGGTGTCCCTCAGGAATCAGTGTTGGGACCGGTCTTGTTCAACATCTTTGCTGGTGACATGGACAGTGGGATTGAGTGCACCCTCAGCAAGTTTGCCAATGACACCAAGCTGTGTGGTTCAGTTGATCCGCTGGAGGGAAGGGATGCCATCCAGAGGGACCTTGACACGCTTGTGAGGTGGGCTGATGCCAACCTTATGAAGTTTAACCATGCTAAGTGCAAGGTCCTACACCTGGGTGGGAGCAATCCCATTCACAGCTACAGGTTGGGCAGAGAAGAGATTCAGAGCAGCCCTGCAGAGAAGGACTTGGGGGTGTTGGTCGATGAGAAAATGAACATGAGCCGGCTTCAGTGTGCGCTCGTAGCCCACAAAGCCAACCGCATCTTGGGCTGCACCAAAAGGAGTGTGACCAGCAGGTCAAAGGAGGTGATCCTGCCCCTCTACTCTGCTCTCGTGAGACTTCACTTGGAGTACTATGTACAGTTCTGGTGTCCTCAACATAAAAAGGATATGGAACAGTTGGAATAAGTCCAGAGGAGGAACATGAAGAACAATCAGGTTTCTGGAGCACCTCTTATATGAAGACAGGCTGTGAAAGTTGGGGCTGTTCAGCCTGGAGAAGAGAAGGCTGCAGGGAGACCTCATAGCAGCCTTCCAGTACCTGAAGGACGCCTATAAGGATGCTGGGGAGGGACTCTTCACTAGGGACTGTAGTGATAGGACAAAGGGTAATGGGTTAAAACTTAAACAGAGGAAGTTTAGATTGGATATAAGGAGGAAGTTCTTTATTGTAAAGGTGGTGAGGCACTGGAATGGGTTGCCCAGGGAAGTTGTGAATGCTCCATCCTTGGTGGTGTTCAAGGCCAGGTTGGACGGAGCCTTTGGTGACACGGTTTAGTGTGAGGTGTCCCTGCCCGTGGCAGGGGGGTTGGAACTGGGTGATCTTAAGGTCGTTTCCAACCCTAACTATTCTATGATTCTATATATACTTTTATGAGAATCTCAGCCCTACTCCAGAATTATAACCAGTCTGAGGGATTTCCTCTCCCTGTAAATCACAGTACCGGCCCTTCCAGCACTTTTTCTTGCTGGCATTTTAACGTAGGCTCCCAAACAGACTAAGCTGAACATCACTTGTAGCACTTTCCAGAAAATATAACAAAGCCTAGAGCAGAATATATCAATCTGTCAGTGCTTGGCCACTTGTATCCACTGAGGTTAAGAGACTGTTTCAAGCTTAAATTTAGAGTGCACAAAGTCTCCTTTTTACCTTCTGAACTGCCCATCACTACGAATTTCACAGGGTGCCTCATTAGGTTACAGAGCTTCCCAGAGTACCCACATAAAAAATGCTATTCAGACTATGCTAAAAAATGTGTAGTTTTTTTTCTCCAGGAGTTACACCTTTCCTAGGGGCAACATTATGCAATTCCCCTTGGCTGTATGGAAATAATTAATTTCACTTGAATGGCTTTTGTTTAGAAAAAGGTTTGCTGAAGTTATTTGCGTTTCAGGGTTGAGTTTCCTAGGTTTTATTATTGCAAAAAAAATGGATCTAGTGTGTTTTAAATGGAAGACATAGTTACAAAACTCTTCTGTACTTTAATTCCAAGTTGCTGTGCTGGCATCAATTGTGTATCGAACCAGTGAAGAGATTTCACTTTCCTGAGGTTTTCTTCTCAGGTGCCTCTGAGATCACTATATGGTGTGATAACAGGAGAGACAGAGATTTTGGTAAAATAAAATAAAATAATACACTTGAGTGCATTTCCATTTATTCTTTCACACAGGATTGCTTGCAAAGTAATGATATGAAGTTATCTTCATGGTATCTTTCTGATGTAGACATCCTAATCGTGTAAAACTAATAGACTGATTTTGATGTGCATATTTTCTATCTTATATTTGATCTAAAGATGCATTGGCCATCCTCAGCTCTTTTCAGTGAAAGGGAATTAACAGGCCCTTTTCAATACAACATAGAATCATAGCATATTTAGGTTGGGAGCAATCTTCATAGATCATCTAGTCTAACCCCCCTTGTTATGAGCAAGAATGCCTTCAACTAGATCAGGTTGCTCAGAGCCCCAGGGATGGGGCATCTACAGCCTTTCTGGGCAACTTATCCTAATGTTTCATAACCCTCATCGTGCTTTCTACTATGTGCGTGATCTACACATATGCAGTAGCCATTTTGAGGTGTCTAGGAAAATATGTCAGCAACTGCAATAATGGCATGGTATACTATTTCTAGAAATGGTATTTCTGCAATCTCTGGTAAATATTAGAAGTTGCTTGGGCATGTGTTGGTACATTTTCCTCTGTCCCTCCAAATACATGCAGTGATCAGTTGTATTCTCCAGGTGTCATATAGACTATTATAGTAGAGAACTGGCACTATGACATCCAAGAATAAGCCTGCTGTGTTGATGTCATGTACCCGATTCCAGTTCCTTAGTACCAGGAAAACCTTACTGTTTGGAGTAGAAATCCTGGGCCTGGTTCCACCATCTGTGATAATCAGGAAAATTTTCATTTTTCACCCTGTAAGTTAAGAAAATAAGTGTTGCCCATCCTTCTGTCTTCTGCATTATGGTGTAAATATCACTTGTGGATCTTGCCTGAGAGATTATGGACAGCAGTTTCAAAACTGTTTTTTATGGGTTGTTTTTTCCCTAGGAATGTAGGTGAAAATTATTGTCTGTGTATCAGCTCAAGCAGAAAGTAATTAAGCTATCTCTGGGTTCCTGCCTGGCCTTCAGCTTTGCTAAAAGTCTATACTGAAAATCAAATAAGCTGAGAAACTTCATAGAAGTTGACTGTGCCATTGTTGTACCTATTGACAATGCCAATGTTGCTAGACATTTCTAAATGGCTAATAGTGTAACCTCAGTACTGCTTGAATCAGCCATATCTGCTAAACACCCAAAAGACAGTTGAGAAGTTAGTGCACTTTATTCCTTGTTACTTCTAGATGTATGCCATGATTTAAGCCCAGGCCATAAATCAGAACCACGCAGTCTACTTCCCCCCCCCCCTCCACCTTTCATCCCTCTGCTCCTGGAGGGACAGGGAGGAGAATCAAAAGAATGCAACTCCCATGGGTTGAGATAAGAACAGTTTAATAACTAAGGTATAACACAAACCACTACTGCTACCACCAATAATAATAATGATAAAAGAAATAACAAGGAAGAGAATACAACCGCTCACCGACCGGTACCTCAACCCCGCCCTGCCGTGTTCCAGCCCTTCTGGGCAACTCTCTGTTCTGGGCATGACGTGCTGTGGTATGGAATACCTCTTTGGCTAGTTTGGGTCAGGTGTCCTGTCCCTGCTTCCTCCCGGCTTCTCCTCCTTCCTGGCAGAGCATGAGACTCACAAAGTCCTTGGTCAGGGTAAACATTCTGACCAGCAACTGAAAACATCAGCTTTATCAGTATTATTCCCCGGCCGAAAGTCAAAACCACAGCACTGCACCAGCTACTAAGGAGAAAAACTGACTGCTGCTGCTGAACCCAGGACAATGTACCTGACTGAGGCTAGTATTCCTATTTGATGTAACTGAAGCTGTTTCAAACAAATTTGTTTAGGCATCTGGTGCATATGATGCAATCCCTTTTTATGGGTCCACAAAGTCAGCTATCCACAGCAATGCCAAGAGAGAAATGAGGGCCTGATCCCCTTGACTACCTAATTGCCTAAATTCTGTACTTCAAGGAAGATGAGAAAGAGCTGTTCAGGCAAGTGCCACCTCAAGAAAATAGGTCTGTGTAGCCCAAGATGGCACCATGAAAATATGTCGGCAGCAGCTTAGCTGCATCAGCCTGTCAGCTTGGCTTATCATGTAGGGCTCGCTGCTACACTGCGGGCCTGTGTTGTTTCTGATTCTCTGCCAGGTTTAGTCAGCAGTAGCTCAGGTCTCTGCTGTGATACCAAAATGTCCTAAAAGTGTCTAAGTTCATTGTTCTCTCTGTCTTGGAAATACTTCCTGAGGGTAAAATTTGGGAAAATCAGTCTGTACCTAGCAGTTTGTTTTTTTCAAGGGATATGTTTCACTCCCTGTAGGATTCTGGGATTTTCAGTAAGTAGGAAATAAGTCAGCAGTCTCCAACAGATAATGTGAGTGTGTGGGGTCAGCATCTCCCAGCAGCTCTTGTGAAAGAGCTTGTGTGTCTAGGCCTGACAAAGTTCCAGGAAAAATCAATTATATTTAAAACTCCTGGAAACTTCTGGACCATGAGGTGATTCGCATCTAGCACATCTGGAGAGTATCCTGAGACACATGAGAGCGCCTTGAGTGAAAATGATGTTATACTGTAGACTGAGCCATAGAAACACAAAAACTCTTCAGTGACTTTTCATCTTCTATCTGGCAGTACCATGATGTACACAGAGCTAAAAAAAAAAAAAAATGTTTCTCAGTATGTTCAGATTTCTGAGATTTCAGATGGGAAAAAGTCCAGAAGGTTACACTGAAAATTATGGTAGCACCAGGAGAACCTCCATCCTGGGAATAGGACTTTTATTGTAAATAGTACCAGGTACACAGAGTGAAACTCTGAGATCTGCTAACTAGATAAATCATTATTACCCAGCATTAGGAAAAACCAGGATATGTTGATTGAAATGGTTAGAGGGCAACAGCATGAGGAAGGTTTACTTCCTTTTCTTGAAGGTGAGACCTCTTACATTTATGTCAGTGGGAGGTGCTGAAAGATAACAATGAAAGCAGCAATTGGAAATGTACATTGTAATGATTACATTGTTGCACTTTCTGGTAGCATATCCCTTCAGTTTCCTTCAAAATAGATGCTCAGATATGTGTTGCCTGTAGTGTTTGATAGGTCATCCCACAGAAATCTGTCAAATTAATTCATGGTCATAATGTTGTATAAGAATAGTTAAATAATATTTTGCTTTACACGTCTTTTAGGGATAGAGTGGTTTTTTCTTCAGTTTGTTTTTTGTGGCTTTGTGGTGCAAGGCTAAAGCAAAACCCACAAATGGTAAGATTTTTATTTGAAATTCATTACAAAGTCCATGATTTTGTTATTAAGGCTACTAAGGAAATCTTTCTTTTTAAATGAAAGCATGTTCATGCGTTTTTTCAAGCCATTGAGAAATATGTTTTATATGGTCTGCTTATAAGAACTAAATAGTACACAAAAAGCTAAAGTTTGAAAAAAAGATTTTAACTGAATTATTTATTATTCTATTTACAGTCTGAAAACAAATATAATGAAAGATTTTATTTGTAGTTTAACAGACTTGCTATAAGCCTTACTCTCGAAACAATGTATTTATCAACCACATTTGCCTTTATCTTCTTCAGGCTACAGAAATAGTAACATATCTGTCGTCTACCTCAAAGAAACATTCTGATGATTAAATATTTTATTCTAGATTTCAACAGCAGCCTCCAGTTAGCTACTGAAATGTATATTTAGACATTCCCCAGTCTTCAGTTCTTGATAACATTAGACAATCTGTTAATTATTTTTTTTTAAATCAAGATTTTTTTAGAATAGTTTTGCTGTTTGACAATCTTTATGAGGCTGCAGACACTGGGTTGTAAGCACTTGTAGAGGTTTATGTTTGCTATTAATGGTTTTCTCTCATGGGAAGAAGAGTAGATATCCATATTACTATAGGTTGTGCAGAAATACATATTTTTACTGCAACCACATGAAAAATCTGTTATGAATTTTTGTTTTTGTAATTGTTAATATGAATACAGGAAAAATATTTTCCCAATCTGATGTATGAATTCTTATCTTCACACTAGATTATTGGACTTTTCATTAATCCAAAGTATGCCTGAAGCTACAGCTGTAAAAGAAGGTTAGGTCACTTACATTTCACTCAGAAAATAGATTTCCGTAAACGAATAAAATATAAGCTTGTCATAATTGCATTTTCAGGCATATTTCCACTTAATCTTAATTCTTTTATAACATCTTAGACTGACACCCCTTGGAAGAATCAACACTAAAATAAACATCATGATCACCAAAGTCACTCAATATAAATGACCCAGACAACTTCAGCAAAAAAGTGTGAAATACCTTGCTATAAAAAATTATTTTCTGTTAAAAACATTATAAAAAACAATATTTCTATGCCTTCTACTACGGATTTTAATTTGAATAAGGTATTGGGATTTACAAATGTGAAAGTTTCAAAGTCAATTCTACCAAGTATAATTGGTATGTTAAGGCCATGGACATGGCTACATACTTTTACTTCCTAAAGAACTTTTTAGTTTCTGTCACTCTTATCCATCTGCATTACTGTGCACAGTGGTAATGGTATTTGTATAGATAATATATTTTAATAGATTCTTATATACCAAATAAAATGATCTATTACAAGGTAGAAATAAAATAGATACTGAGAACCCATCCATGCTAACTAAAAACTCCACAGATAGTATTATTTTTTTCATTGTTTTTTACGTTTGTTTTCCACCTTTGTTTTTCATCCCTTAGTTATAATAATTTGTCTGATAAATAACTTTAAGGATAACTTTCTGATACTATCCTCTGTATTCACCAGTGATAATCGGGATGCTTTACAAGACGTGTGGCACTGTAAGTAATCTGAGAATAGGCTTAATCATATAGTGCTCCGAGTTCAGTGCTGCCAGGAGTAACTTTCTTTGACAGGAGGTAAAACCAGTTAACTAAGCTCCATTTCCTCCTTCTATGTGTTATACCTCCTACAGCCATACAACACTCCCAAGTCACTGCCTAAATCACGCTGTCTATTGGACACCCTGTAAACCAGAACACTAAAATTGATATTTTTAAGGCTTTCAGGGATATGAGGCTATCTGAGGGTGGCCTCACAAACAGCTGTAAAGGAAGAAATGAAAGAGGATGGTAGTGCAGAACGGTAACAGTAGCAGAAACTGACGATGTCTTTAGGAAGAAAAAGTATACAGCCATGCTCTGAATGTTGCCTCAGCTTCTCATGTGTGCTTGCCTCCTGCAGCACACTTCACACTGCTAGCACAATACCTTTATTTGAAAGTGAGTGGAGAGTTGCTTAGCAAACTACATCCACCAGAGACTTTCAACTTTGTCATCGCTACTTTAAGTAGCATATTCAGAGTAATACCAAAGGAAATAATACTTCTAATTGGTGTCTAAACACTGGGATAATTTTGTTGCATTTGTTGTTTCTTTGGTACTCATTTTTTAAAAGGGTAGTAAGGTCTAGACAACCACATATATATTTGGATCTTACTTTTTCTGAAATACTTAGCAAACTGGTATTTATATCTGATTTGTATAATTGGAAAAGATTGAAATAGAGTTTGGAAGACTGCCTCCATCTTAGACACATACGGCTGAACCTACCTTTTATATGCTTAAAATACCACAGGCAGAGAAAAGGCATGATTTCAATGTGGTCTTCCTAAGGAAAGGTGTTTATAAAGTCAGTGGAGAGAACAGATATTCCTAAAATGGTTCAGTTCATCCCATCTTACTGTAGTAACCACCAGGCTGAACTTAACCCCCTTCTTGCTTAATGACCTCTGAACTGATGTTAGCCCAAGTGACTGGTTTGAAGAAATAAGCTGGGACATGCTTTTATGCACTGTATGTGGTGCCTTCCTGGGATGTGTCCAACCCAGACCTACAATCTCCTATACAAGTGTTCCTAGTGTTCTCTAGGTGTTCCTGCTCTGGCAGGGGGATTGGACTAGATGACCTTTTGAGGTCCCTTCCAATCTCTAGCATACTGTGATACTGTGATACTGTGAAGTGTCAGTCAGCTTTCTTCCATGTCATTCAATCAGAAGCTTTTTGAGTGGCAGTGAAGTGCTGGGTCAGAAACCTGTCCTTGTATTGTCACAATCAGCACAGGACCAGGTTTCTTGGGAACTTGCAAGCCAATCAAGCAAAGACATTTAGCAAATTTAGGAACCTACAAGCTAGACAGTGCTAGTTAGTGGGCAACCGTAATTTCAATATTAGGCTTGAGGGGCTTTTTTATTATTTAATTCCAACTTTGTGGTACATCTTTTCACTTGTAGACACCTCTGTTTTTCTCATGTGTGAAATAAAAATAATACTGACCTCCTTTTTAAAGTACTTTAGAAATCCACTGAAGAAAAATGCAATTAAAAATAACATGTAGCAATGACACCTGAGATTACTTTTACACTAGTTAATGTGGTTCAGATCAAAGATATATTAATCATTGAAGTGAACACATACAAAGACTTGTACACTTAGGCAGATTTATTATACATGCAGTGACTTCTTGTCCATTGTACATTGATTTATGGCATCTGAAATTAATCAAAGTGGAAAACTTTGTAACTATCTTGTGGTAAAAAGATGATAAAAATAAAAAGAAAAAATGCTCAGTACAATAGAATTAAGAAAAAGGAAAAGTAAGAAAAATATCTGATTTGCATGAAAACAAAGCAAACTTTGTAATGGTTTCTGCTACAGATACTTACACAAACTTCACCCATGTTGTCTGAAAAAGAGCTACATAACATACAAATATTTTTTCCCCATCAGTTTTCATTGATATGGCATGGTTTAAAGCAAGTTCATGATTTAGCAATACCCTCCACTCTCAGCCCTACACACTCCTTTCAGCATAAATAGAAGTCATATTTCTGAGAAGAAAAATGTCATGCATAAAACAACAGCAATAACAACAAAAACAAAAAGAAGCTATGCAGAAATTAAGTGACTATGAATTCTGACATTTTGGTAAAGATCTCTCATTTATCAAGATTTTGCAGCATGTTCACTGCAAGAAGAAATTCTCTAGCTCTGCAGTTGCTTCTCTCTTTCTCTATACTTTCGAAAATAAACAGCCAAATGCATCAAAACAAGAAACATGAGGATTTGCTTCCCAGAGATGATACTGTTACCATCATCCAGCTGGAGTCAGACAACTTAGCTTATTCAGAAAGCATGCTCAATCTGCAGCTATGGAAAGCTGTGACACTCATTAACATGGTATTTGTTGTTTGCTATTATCAAGTATGCATGAATATTCTCATGATATGCTCTACCTATGCACTGTGATTAAGCAGACCAGACCTCATGCAGTCCTGCATCCAGTTTCTGTACTTGAAACGAAATACTGACTGAATCTCCCAGTTTCACAGAAACTCACTGCTTACCATGCAGCAATTCTACTTCTTCACATATGCAGTTCCTGGTTTCCCCACTTCCAGCTGAAATTAAAGCCTTGAATGACATTTTCAATTCTGTGCCATCCTGCCACTGTTTTTACTCTTTAAAGATGGAGCTTTCTGCATGGTTATCTCTAATCTGCAATTTATATCAGAAGTGGCAGTACAGAATGACAGGTTAATCCATGCAGGAAAGGACCTCAGGGTATCTCTCGTCCAGCTCCTTACTCACAGCAGGACCAGTTCTGGGGCTGCAGATCAGTCTGCTCATGGCTTGACTCGAAAGCTTGACTCCTTCCAAGGGCAAGGATGGCACTGCCTCTTGGGGCAACCTCGATGACCTTCATAGGCTGTGGGGTTCTGTTAGATATCCCCAAATCTGTCTCTTCTGCAGACTGAACCAGCCCAGCTCCCCCAGTCTTTCCTCAAGGGCAAGTGCACCAGCCCCATCACCATAGGATTCTTCCAGGAGGCTTCTTCTTTTTTTTTTCCACATCTTTTCTGTGCTGAGGCTCCAAACTGGATGCAGTATTTAGATGTGGTCTGACAAGTATGACATGGAGGGCAACAATCCCTTCCCTCAGTTCATGGTCCATTCCCATGCTGAGGCAGCCCAGGAGGCTGCTGGCTGCTTTTGCTGTCAGGACATACCATGGACTCATGTTCAGTTAGCTGTACAGTACCACCCTGAGGCTTTTCCCACAGAGCTGCTCCCTAGCCCCTCTGTCCTCAGCCTGTTCTATTGCAGAGATTCTGCCCTCTCTAGAGCAGTGATTGACATTTGCACTTGCTGACTTTTATGGAGCTCCTGTCAGCCCATTCCTACAGGTCCCCCTGGCTCTGCCCTACAGCATGCTGAGTTGCATGGTGGTAGATTGTTATTGTGAAGAAGCCTATGGAAACTTAATCATACATATAAGGGTTCCCAGACTGACCTTATGAATTAATTCCAAAATCAAAGGCTTATGAATAAACATTAGGAGTAGCCACAATGCAGTCAAGCTCTTTGCCATAATAGTCTTATTGTAATGGGCACCAAGGAATACAGAGAAAAGCTGTGTATAGGCTCAAAAAACTTGAAATAATTGCAAGGTTAGAGACCAGCATACTCCCCCATCACTTCCACAGATCTGATTAAAAAGCTTCTTAAAGAGGAAAAAAGGAAGCAAAAAAAAAAAAAATAAAAAAAGAAAGTCTAATAATTAAGGAAACAAAAGAAAAAAAACCCTGAAGATAGGCAGCATCTTCTTTGCATGTGTAAGATGCATGAGAGACTATAATCTTTTTTGTCCCTTGTGACATGTGCTTTGAAGGAGAAAGAAAGACTTGTAAGTGATGGCACTTCCACACTCACCCCCAAAGATACCCACAAAATACAGACATCACAGTATCACAGTATCACAGTATGTTAGAGATTGGAAGGGACCTAAAAAGATCATCTAGTTCAATCCCCCTGCCAGAGCAGGAACACCTAGATAAAGTTACATAGGAATGTGTCCAGGCGGGTTTTGAATGTCTCCAGAGAAGGAGACTCCACAACCCCCCTGGGCAGCCTGTTCCAGTGTTCCGTCACCCTCACTGAGAAGAAGTTTCTTCTCAAGTTTAAGTGGAACCTCTTGTGTTCCAGTTTATACCCATTACCCCTTGTCCTATCATTGTTTGCCACTGAGAAGAGCCTGGCTCCATCCTCATGACACTCCCCCTTTATATATCTATATACACTAATAAGGTCACCCCTCAGTCTCCTCTTCTCCAAACTATAGAGACCCAGCTCCCTCAGCCTTTCCTCATAAGGGAGATGCTCCACTCCCTTAATCATCTTAGTTGCCCTGCGCTGGACTCTCTCCAGCAGGTCCCTGTCCTTCTTGAACTGAGGGGACCAGAACTGGACACAATATTTTGTTTTTTGATGATGACATTTGGTGTATTCAAACACTGTGTTGATAACTGCAGATCTTTGAGCAGTAGAAGAAAAAAAAAATTACCCTTGAAGGCTGCCTGGTTTGAAGATTTTGCCAAAATTTTAGCTGTTAATCAGTGGAGTTGTTAATGAAACAAAATGCCCACACAGATCTAGAAAAACAATTTAGGGGCAGAAAGGCAAAATTCTGGGGCTCTGCGCGCAAATGTGACTTTGAAGGCAAAGAAAGAGTGAGATAACTTTATTTTATTCATAACCTTTTGTTTGAAGTGTTTAATTTCAGTTTTGACTGTTTAAAGTTTTCACATATTGTTTTTTCTGAATAACTTCAAGAAATACATTAAGTAATTTACTGAATGTTATTATGAGTAATTCATTCTCTGTGTTTTAATTGCTGTGGAATATAAACAAGAATCTTTATAGAGAGATAGATAAAGTTGCCTGACATATTAAAAGCATACTTAGATAAAAAGTAAATGGAATGTTTGAAGCTCAGCCTTTATGTACACAGTCATCCTCATTTCCAAAATATTCAGATGCATGAAGATCAGATAAGCATCCATATGTTACGGAAAAATTACACTGAAATAACCTGCAGGAAAAGACTATGGCAGTTTCATAGGGGGTTATATCTTTAGTAATTTTAAATAGTTTTGCATGGCTTGACTTATAACTATGAATTATAGCAGCTCTGTGGGCTAAGAAAAGCACTAGACATGTCATGCAATTGATTTTTATGTTCAAACATTTATAATGTCAGATTTGATGGAAAGAGTGCAGGATAATCTGGAAAAGGGGTGTTTCTATGGGAGTCCTTACACCTAGATAAAAACTGTAATTTAAACATGCACTCAAATAGTGGAGTATTCAGAGAAGCTTGCATCAATGACACTAATTCATTTCACAAACAACAAAAAAGATGCTACAGATTGATACATTTGTATTCTGTTTTGCAGTTTTCCCAATTGCAAGCAGTGGAAGAGAACTGAATAAATCAAAGGTTGTTATTACAGCAATGACATGCTACTCTACATTACCAGGAGATAATGCAATAGCATTTTTGTGGATCACTACATGTCCTAATTCTTGACAACTATAAGCATGTCCACAAAAAAGGTCACAGTCATGGAATGCCACAGCCTGCTGAGTAAAATGAAATGCAGTACTGTACTGTCATAAATACTTGTGTTGAAAAGAGATGTAACAATTTACTGAGTAGACTAACAATTAAAAAAAAAATCTACTGTTACAAAAGCTATTTTAATACCAGATATAATCTTACATAAGGCAGATGGGGATAAAACCATTTGAAGCAGAGGATTACACTACGAGAAAAGTAGCATATGGCTACACTTACACTGCATGGAAGATGGGATTGCAGTACCACTGTGCTGCAAGAAGCCAGCATCATGATGCAAATAAAATTTTGACATTATGGAGACTATGCAAGCCACCTTTGGCCATATGAAACTACTGAGATTGCTAAATGCTAAGAAGATCTATGCAAGTAGTCTTCTGCTGTGTGGGTACAGCCTAGAAGACAGGCAGGGAGGGGAGGGCATTATCAGACCAACTGTCAGTATGTAAATAATCTTCATGGCTATGCTATATTGCTTACTGAAGGGTGAAATGATATTATCTGGTCTTCACAAAATGATTTCCTCCTAAATCACTACTCAGTATATGTTGATGTTTAAAGAATAGTAATGCTGTGGGTTGAGTTATACACACAACTGGCTAACACTTACATACTGTTTTTAAATTTCTGTAATTTTTTTTTCATAGGACTAGCTATAGCTGAAACAATAATTGCCTCTAACTTGAATATAAGTGTACATCCTGGTAAAACAAAGGCACACTCCTGAGACTGCTACACCATATTATTTGCATGGGCAAAGGCAGCTTCTTATCTTGTTTTTGTAAAAGTTGTGTGTGAGGGTACTAATCATGTATTCATATGTAATCGTGTAATCACAGAGCCAGGGAGCTGAAGAGTTTATTACTTCGAACTTTTCTACTTCTTCTAGGGGCTGTTATTACAGAAACCTTGCTAGTTCAAAACTTGGCATATTAACTTAAACCAGCCATCAATTTGCATTCACATTGTTATTTTCAGGCTTTAGCTGCATTAGATGAGGGCAAGACATGCTGCCTGATGAAGGAGTAGAGCAAATAGCTACAGCCTAAAAGCTTTGCAGTCACTGGAGCTAAATCCAACAGAGACTACAAGGCAACAGCTCTGGGGAGGATGGAGACAAGGCAGAAGAGAAGGGCACCTGTAAGCTAGATGGGAACTTAGAGATTCAATTGTAAAAGCCCTGGTGCATCAGCAATGAGATCTTTTAGTTTAAATGTAAGCTGAAATGAGTTTGGCTTCACAAGCAAGAGAATTTTTTCCTTTGTTCAGGTAACAGAGTTCGGTCATTCTTCAGCAATTTCTTTTTTTGGAGGAAACTGGTTTACAGAATTCAAAATTTTGATTTAATTGCTGAGGTCAAATAAGAGTAAGAGCTTAGACTGCAACCTTACAGTATTAGGTTCATGTCCTGTACAGAAAGCCAGTTTACCCTAAATTTTGTGAGACAATTCAGCTTTTTCTTTATAGTCTACCGTGGTGAATTGATAGGAAAATCTTGATTAATTTTTTTAAATCATCTTGCTGGTAAGAGCTATAGGTATGGACAGAATCCTTGACAAGTTGTGTGGGAAAATCACTTTGGCGAAGTTGGAATTAGAGAAAACTGGCGCTTACCAGAAGTTGTAGTATTAAGGAAAGCTCTTCAGGTGAAATACAGTCGCTACTTCCAGGATGGTTGGCATGCACAGATACTACTCCACCACAGTTCCCTGGGCAACACAACCTGCCATTATAGTACGTGCTAAGAGGAGTAACGGAGGGTGGAGCAGAGTGGAGACACCATGGCCAGGCTCTGTTTCACTGCTTTGTTCCTTTTCTTCTCCAGAATTTTTAAAATATAGCATTATGGATCACAGTATTTGCCATATTCCTCATCAGTTGTTATTCTATTACAAATTTAGATGTATTTGGTTATCAGTTCTGACTGCTGTTTGCTTTTTTTATTTATTGGCATCCTGCCATGGAACTAAGTCTGGAAAAGCTTGTGTTTGTCTAGGTAGCTAGCGATATTGCCCTCATCATCATAATTTCATTCTCTCATCATAGTGTCATGTCATTAAGCTGTATTAAACTTTGGTCGGTCTCAATGTTTCTTGATAACTGCAGAATGTATTACAGTCTCCTTGTGAAAAACCAAGTGCAATAACACTTAAAGGCAACACATTTTTATACTGGGAAATTAAAATAATAATAATAATAATCCAGAAGTGTTGGCTCTTTGACTTTGTTCAGATTCAGCTTTTGGAGAGCATCAAGCTTTGCTGATGCCAGTATCTCTTGTCTGTGACTTTTAAGAATAACTGGAGCATAAATTATATGAACAACAGAAAATGTTATGCTTATAACTATCAGATAATGCTGGGTAACAGAAAATGCAATCATTTACATGCAAATAGCTTTGAAGCTGTACTGACTGTAAAGATGTAATAGACTGCATTTATTAAAGTCATATTCCTTAGAGACTTTATACTTGAACATAGGGTCTATAAGCTGCTTATGTGCATGCATGACTTTGTGACAGTTATCTTACCTTTATTCCTATGATTTTTTCACTTTTCTCATGTTTTCCCGATCTTTGATTAGTCTGTGTGTGTCGGTGTCTAACAACACTAATGAGCTGTGGCCTCAAAGCCTCAGGGATCTACACATGTCACTTGAAATAAATGGCTTACCTTGATGCAAAGTTTAGGTTACCGAATCAGCCTGCAGATTATTACCTTCGCTACTCTCCTCTCCCCCCACCCTATTTTTATCTTTTTATGACTTCTGTTCATTCATTTGAATTCCTCCATATGAAAAAATTCTGAGTACTGATACTGAGTATTGTAAGAATCCAGAAGATGAATATTTTCAAGTCAAAATAAATCCAGTGATTTTTTCATAATACCACTGCTGGTACGTCAATGGTAAATTGCAACAGATATGCTAATGGACCCAATAAATAAATTGCAACAGATATGCTAATGAATGCAGTACTGGCTCCAGTCCTGTGTAACATCTTCATTAATGATCTGGGTGATGGGTCACAGTGTACCTTCAGCAAGTTTCTAAATGACACTAAACGGGGAGGAGTAGCTGATAGGCCAGTGGATCATGTTGCAGTCCAGAGGGACCTCAACAGACTGGAGAAGGGGCTGTCAGGAGCTTCAGGAAGTTCAACAAGGAGAAATGCAAAATCCTGCAGCTGGGGGGCAGCAACCCCATGCAACAGTGTATGCTGGGTACTGCCCGGCTAAAAAGCAGCCTTGCGGAAAAGAACCTGGGGGATGAGTTGAACATGAGCCATAAATGCACTCTTCCTGCAAGGAAGGCAGATGTTATCCTTGTCTGCATTAGACAAAGTATTGCCAGCAGGTAAGATACTAATAAAAGTTTGTGCTCTGCCTCTGTATGCTAAAAATCACCAATATATCTGAGTGTTTGGGCCTCATTCTTCAAGAAATTGTAGTTGTTTCTAGTGTGTTGCTAAAACCTATCAAGGTTGTAGAAAAACAAAAGTTAGTCACCTGGTCTAATTCAGCCCCTGGAATACCCTTGTTTTCTTCATTAAGATTGTGCCAAGCATCCTAATTTCTTCAAAGCCAAGTTAACAATTGTGAATATCCATGTAAGGGATAATCAGATTTACAGTAAGCAACTGTGCCTTTTGACTTCAAAGGTCAAGAATTACTTCAGCACATCTCTGATATCTATTCACTTTAAGAAGAAAATAATTAGTAGGAAAGTGAAAATAAGAATCACTTAGGCTGTTATTTCACTTTTGGGTTAAATTAAAAGAAAATATTACTTTTGGGAGACCAGGAGCATATTAGCTGTACTTTGTGGCTCCTATGGAGACATACAATATATAATAACACCCTTGGGGCTCTTTACCAGCTAACATGGATGGCAATGTCCTTTGTTACCAAACAATCTAGTATGCGAAACCTTTCTAGCAAATTCAGAAATTTCTGACTCATCAATGATATTGCTAACAAAAATCTAAACTTCTTTACTTCTCTTTAGGATTTTATTTTCATTGTTACATGAAGGCAACAAAGGCGATTTTCCAATTGCCTTCTATTTGCTTTCGCTTCTTTCTTACAAAGAATCCTAGAGGGACATACATAAACATTTGCTATTTTCCTGAATATCTGAAATGTTGTTGCACCTGCATTTGTACCAGTATTCACTCTCAAAAAAGAACACTAGGAGAAAGAAGGTCTGGAGGAAAAAATGCGTACCTCAAAGCCTGCTCAAATGCTTGTTGCATAATTATATTTATAGCTGAACTTGCAAACTGTGAGGCTGAATATGTTCATTTTCTGAAAAATTGTACGTAAGTTAGCCCTTGACATTGCGCAAGTAGTCATCTTAACAATATAACCCTCTACTTTAGACATTAGGATGTTTATTTGAGATCCTGTGTTGGGGTAGAGTAAATAATATGTGCTGAACTGTCATAGTTTTTCTGTCAAGAAACTTCAGTGTAGAGTGGCTATACAAAATGTATGAAATATTTCTCTAAATGTTGCAAATTTAGAAAGAACCTACTTCTTTCTGCAAATTTAGTTTCTCATTGTGAGAATATATTACGGATGTCAAGCATGACAGTGAATCTCTAGCATTTTAAATGTTTCTATTTACTCTGAGTACTTTCTATGGTGTTAGTGATTAACTGATATATTTCATTACAATATTTTGAGCGAAAACTCAATTTTGAGAAGACAGGTTTCCAAGCCTCTATAAAATTTGGTAACTGCCATGACTTAACCCCAGCTGGCAGCTAAGCATCACATAGCTGCTTACATCATGCTCACATCTCACCTGCAATGAGATAGGGAAGAGAATTGAAAGATTAAAACTACAAAAACTCATGGATTGAGATAAAGGCAGTTTAATAGGCAAAGCAGAATCCACACACACAAGCAAAGGAAAACAAGGAATTCATTCACCACTTCCCATTGGCAGGCAGGTGTTCAGCCATCTGAAAAACTCTGGGCTGCATAACGGTTACTTGGGAAGACAAATGCTATTATTCTGAATGTCCCCCCTTTTTCTTCTTCCCCCAGCTTCATAGGCAGAGCATGACACCATATGGTATGGAATATCTCTTGGGTGAGTTGAGATCAGCTGTCCTTGCTGTGTCCCCTCCCAACTCCTTGTGCACCCCCAGCCTACTCACGGGTGGGTGAGGAGCAGAAAAGGCCTTGGCTCTGTGTAAGCTCTGCTTAGCAGGAGCTAAACATCCATCCAAAACAGAGTCCCATACTAGATACTATGAAGAAAATTAGCTCTACCAGCACATTAACTCAGTCCAATTATGGCATCTTTAAGCGACTCACCTAATTTTCATCCTATGGATGGACTCTTCATTAGGGACTGTAGTGATAGGACAAGGGGTGACGGGTTCAAACTTAAACAGGGGAAGTTTAGATTGGAAATAAGGAAGAAATTCTTTACTGTTAGGGTGGTGAGGCTCTGGAATGGGTTGCCCAGGGAAGTTGTGAATGCTCCATCCTTGGCGGTGTTCAAGGCCAGGTTGGATGAGGCCTTGAGTGGCATGGTTTAGTGTGAGGTGTCCCTGCCCATGGCAAGGGGGTTGGAACTAGATGATCTCAAGGTCCTTTCCAACCCTAACTATTCTATGATTCTATGATTCTATGATTCTAATATAAGAACATTGTAAAAAATTAAAGGTATTGTGAGCATGGTATTCTGCAAAGCATTTTACAATCAGCTAAACATGTTGGATCTCACTTATCTGCTGAAAGTTCTTTGATGAGTTATTTCTTTTCATGTTGCACTGTTTAATTCAGCAAAAATCAACTGAAGCTAGTTTAGATGGACATTCAAATAGAAAACCTTTTACCAATCTTCAACATGTTGAAATAGAGTTTTCACTGGAGGTGTGAGAATAATACATTATATATATGTAAAGATTATATATGTTGGTTAAAGATTGTTAGATTAGAAAGCAAAACCATATAAAATCTTTGATTGTTGTTTAAGTTTTCATATTATCACCATTATTATTTTGTGGCCTAAAGTCCTCATTAAGGCTTTTGCTTGGACAATACAGGAATTGAGATCTACTCATTATTAAAATTCCTTGCTTTCTTAGTTCTCTTACAGATGTATTTTGCCGGAAACTTCATGAAGTGCAAATGTAGTGTGAGAGATATTTTCTTTCCACTAATACAATTTGTTTTGACACACTGGGTGGTTTTACCTCTATTTCTGAGATGAGTTCAGACAATTTATATACAAATTTGTGTCATAGAAGCTGCTTGACATTTTGCAGTGTTGAACTGGTTGATTAATGATTGAAGAAACGTAAACTACTAAGCCAATCCCTTCTAAATTTTGGGATGACATAGAAGGTATTTTTAAATTAAGGCACCCCTCTAGCTGATTAGTTCCTTCCCAAGAACTTTGATATTTACGTGATATTTCTTTTAGTGGACTAGTAATCATATCTATAAATTTTTTAGAGAATGCTTATATTATCACATAGGTAGAAGAAGAAATTGTTGGCTTTAATTTGGCTCCAGGAATACTAAATACCTGAGAAAAAGGGTTGATGTCGATATCCTCATTAGGTCATCATTGTTATTCTGTCACTTTCATACATGCCATGTTTTGAATGTAAGAACAGTTTTTCAGAAGAACTTTATATGCAGATACTAAACTGCAAGTTGAAAGTAAAATTTGTGTATCATGAGCCCAGAGGCTGGCTTTGTTTGACCCTCCTTAGAAATGGCCACAACTGTAAAGTCCAGTTTTAATCAAGGTCATTCACAAATATAAATGTGATTCCACTTCAAACTAGGACCAGAATGTTAGCTAATGTAAATTAATGTTTATCTATTGAGTTAAACACCTATTTATATTTCTTGTAGCCTGTCTCCTTCTTCTTCTCACTTCACTTTCCTCCTCTGCTAACAGTAGCAGGAAAGAATACACTCATTTGTCTTTTTTACTCAATGTCATTTCCATTATATCCTATTCAAGTTAACCAAATAAATGTTATTCCCTTTTCACAGGGACTTTTTCCAGTACTCAAGTCTATTTCTTTACTGTCCCAACCCATCCTTCTAGGAAACCTCCATCAAAACTTCCATGCGAGAAAATCAGGTTTTCCAGACAGGGATTTTAATTCATGTGATATATTGGCATTGTGTAATATTTTGTTGATTAAAACCAGATAAAACAACCCCAATATAACAAAAATAGGACAAGGGGGAATGGCTTTAAACTGAAAGAGTGTAGATTAATTAGATATATAGTAGGAGTTCTTGCTATGAGAGTGGTGAGACACTGAAGCAAGTTTCCCAAAGAAATTGAGGGTGCCCCATCCCTGGCAGTGTTCAAGGCCAGGTTGGATGGGGCTTTGAGCAACCTGGTCTAGTGTGGGGCATCCCTGCCTATCCCAGGGAAGGTGGAACTAGATGATGTCTAAGGTCTCTTCCAGCCCAAACTATTCTATGGCTCTCTTAAAACTTACTTCAAAATACAAACCTTTGAATTTAAGGAAGGGATTCTGTAGGTACGTAGCAAATAAAAGACAGACTAGGGACAACATAGGCCCCCTTCTAAAGCTATCGGGAGAACTGGCTACCCTGAATTGGAGAACACTGAGGTTCTTAATGACTTCCTTGCCTCGGTCTTCACTGGCAAAGGCTCTGATCGCACCACCCAAGTCTTGGAAGGCGGACGCAGGGACTGTGAGAATGAAGACCCTAGGCCCACTGTAGGAGAGGATCTGGTTCAAGACCATCTTAAAAACCTAAATGTACACAAGTCCATGGAACCTGACGAAATCCATCTGCGGGTCCTGAAGGAGCTGGCGAATGAAGTTGCTAAGCCACTGGCCATCATATTTGAAAAATCATGGCAGTCAGGTGAAGTTCGCCATGACTGGAAAAGGGGAAATATAACCCCCATTTTCAAGAAGGAGAAAATGGATGACCCGGGGAACTACAGACGAGTCAGTCTCACCTCAGTGCCTGGCAAAATCTTGGAGCAGATTCTCCCGGAAGGCATGATAAGGCACATGAAAAACAAGGAGGTGGTTGGTGACAGCCAGCATGGCTTCACTAAGGGGAAATCCTGCCTGACCAATTTGGTGGCCTTCTATGATGGGACTATGGAACTGACGGACAGGGGTAGAACAGCTGATGTCATCTACCTGGACTTGTGCAAAGCGTTCAACAACGTCCTGCATGACATCCTTGTCTCTAAATTGGAGAGACATCAATTTGATGGGTGGACCACTCGGTGGATAAAGAGCTGGCTGGATGGCCGCACACAAAGAGTTGTGGTCAATGGCTCGATGTCCGGCTGGAGACTGGTAACGAGTGGTGTCCCTCAGGGATCGGTGTTGGGACCGGTCTTGTTCAACATCTTTGCTGGTGACATGGACAGTGGGATTGAGTGCACCCTCAGCAAGTTTGCCGATGACACCAAGCTGTGTGGTTCGGTTGATCCGCTGGAGGGAAGTGATGCCATCCAGAGGGACCTGGACACTCTTGTGAGGTGGGCTGATGCCAACCTGATGAAGTTTAACCATGCTAAGTGCAAGGTCCTACACCTGGGTGGGAGCAATCCCAGGCACAGCTACAGGTTGGGCAGAGAAGAGATTCAGAGCAGCCCTGCAGAGAAGGACTTGGGGGTGTTGGTCGATGAGAAAATGAACATGAGCCGGCTTCAGTGTGTGCTCGCAGCCCACAAAGCCAACCATATCCTGGGCTGCATCAAGAGGAGCATGACCAGCAGGTCAAAGGAGGTGATCCTGCCCCTCTACTCTGCTCTCGTGAGACCTCACTTTGGAATATTGTGTACAGTTCTGGTGTCCTCAACATAAAAAGGATATGGAACTGTTGGAATAAGTCCAGAGGAAGGCCATGAGGATGATCAGGCACCTCTTGTATGAAGACAGGCTGTGAAAGTTGGGGCTGTTCAGCCTGGAGAAGAGAAGGCTGCATGGGGACCTCATAGCAGCCTTCCAGTACCTGAAGGAGGCCTACAAGGATGCTGGGGAGAGACTCTTTATTAAGGACTGTAGTGACAGGACAAGGGGTAACGGGTTCAAACTTAAACAGGGGAAGTTTAGATTGGATATAAGGAAGAAATTCTTTACTGTAAGGGTGGTGAGGCACTGGAATGGGTTGCCCAGGGAGGGCAAACCAAAGCTATGGCAGAGTGATTTTTCTTTTTTAATGAAGCATGACATGTTGAATTGTCCAGTGAAAGAGAAAAAAAGTGTATGTTATATGGCATTATTATGCTTTGATAAAAAGAATTCTGACTGGCTAAAAATTATAATGTTACTATTTCATAAATTAAGAAGTACTCCATAGTGGGATCTTAATTTTAATGCAGCACATAAGGTTACAAATGGTATTGTTTGTTTTTTACATTGGAAGTAGTCTGTGGGAAACAGTTAACTCATCAGCATATAACAGAAACAAATAAATATAAACATTTTATAGTGGTGATTTTATCTGAACCTATTTAATTGATGAATGAGACTGATCTGGGAAGTTAGTGTTGAAAGCTCAGTTGACACAATCAGCCACAGTTTGAGCAATGCCAGTGAAACCTTCTGATTTGAATCCCCCATCTCCACTCCTGTGAACTGTCCATCTAGCTAGAGCTTAATTTACTGCCTGCTGAAAATCATAAGGGAAGTAAGTAAGGAAATAAATATCTCCCATGATAACTTTAAAGATGTGTGTCTCAAGGTCATTCTTTGGACCAACTTTATCATTTTCACACTTGTATTGAGACCTTTGTGCTGAAGACATGCTCATAGAGCACTTCAAAACTGCAGGGAAGGTGTAAAATGGTCACCTTTCTACTTCCTGATTTGCATGCATAGTCTTTGATAGATAAATTCCAGGGAACTTCATGATGTCTATCTTACCTCCAAGTAGTTTACAATATATATATATTAATGACATGTATAGTAGACTCTCCCTTCATAATTTCACTGGATTGCTATGTTAGGGAAGTCAGGATGAGACCAAGATTTTCTTCAGGGAAGTCTTCCTACTCCATACTTTCATGAAGCCATTTGACCAATAGAGACAGAAGGAGCTTGATATACTAGAGGGTGTCTTCAGAGCTTTTGGGACTCAAAATCTGGAGGTTGAAACAGGCTGACAGGTAGTGAAATCCTTGTCCTTGAAATCTACATGCTTCAATTAAGAAAATGTTGAGCAAAGCAACATAAGCCATGAACAAATAAAATACAAAATTACAAACTGATTTAATTTAAAAAGTTCACATAATTTTAGCTTTGTGATTCAAGTTTGAGGATCTTATAAACTAAGGAATTTAACTTTGAAAAAAACATACATCTGACACCTTTTAAGAATGACATTAATTTACAATAACTCAGGAGACATTATTAGATATTAAGATATGTAAAACTGTTAGTCACTTTTAAAAGAAATTTTGGACATGTTATTTTAAGGCTGTTTTTGATGGCAAAATATGCCCTTTTCAGTAGCATAATACTTTCCAGTACCCTGATCCCATGGTACTAGAAAGATAAGTACTTTTTATCTAATGAACAAGTCTAATTATCTTTCCTTATAAAATCTTTGTTCTGCAACCTCTTTCAATCTTTGTTTCCCAGGCTCCTTACTGACAATTACATATCTGATTTCCTGGCATCATCAACACAACAATATTATCTTGGAAGAAAATGAAAAATCTGAAAGTTCCTAAATAGCAATCTTCTCACCGCGTTCAAAACATCGGAATTAGCACTTTTCACTTACTTTAGTAATATAATTAATAAATTGATGTTATTAATTAATGCTAATTCTTTGGATTTTGACTGTTTCATTAAATTAGAAACTTGGTGAATAATCACCTGCCATAGGGAACCTCAGATCATTCTTTATCTGTTTTGTATAAAAGTAGCCTGGAAGAATACACCATTATCCTTCTAGAAGGAACCTGACAAAAATGGTGATGATTTTGCATGGCTCAGTATAAGATTTTACCTTCAATTATGTGTTGTTGACATAGGTATTAGCTGAAAAAACTGTACCTCAGGGATACTAAATTCAGAATTCATCTTCTGTTACTGCAGGATGATTTATTTCATTTATTCCCATTATTACTGTAATCAATTCATTAGCTACTTTAGACACCAAAATTAATAAAAGATCCTCTCATGATAAATGTGAATGCTGTATTCTTACCTGAGATAAATATAATTATACTTACAACTAAATTATTATCCTTTGGTAGCTAGAACCTAATAAACACAATGTTGATTTTTCTAAGATGAATTGTTTTTATTTTTACTGTATAATTAAAAAGTCAGTTGCTTCTTTGGGAAAAATATTCTAGTTTTAAAAGTCAGACAGTGGAAAATCCCATTCTCAAATTACTTTAGAAAAGCAGAGTTTAGATCTGAAAGAGGACACTCCTCTGCTGATGTCATTCAAACAGGTTGATTGCAGAGCACTCTGAATGTAAGCCCATTCAGTGAGGTTACATGAATAGCAGCAGTGAAAAAAAGCTAATAGAGGTGCTGGTGCTACCCTTCTCAGTATGACCACCTTTCTTGGTTCTCTCCAAGAAACCCACATCAGCAGGCACTAAGTAGTGCAGAGCAATACTAGCAAATACGTAGAACAAATCAGACTTGATGCTGAGACCTCAGTCTCTACACTGGAGAGCTTTCTTTTGGAATAGCCTTTGATCCAACAGATATCTAGCTTGTGTGTTTTGCTTTTTAACATGAATCAAGAAGCAGAAAGTGGGGAGAAGCAAGAAATTTATTTCAGAAATTGAGATTTGACCTGAACACAACTCCACAACGCAAGAGGAGGCTTCAGTTCTCCCTACAGCAAGGATCAAATTCAATATTTTGCACCTTTTTTTAAGCACATGAGACTGACTATTCTATGAAAGAAGATATACTTAATAAGGGACTTTGCTGTTCTATCAAAATACAGAAAAAAGTCATGTAACTGGCCAGACAACGAGAGAGTGACCCAAGGCACTAAGTAGGGAGGAAGAGAATGAAAAAAGGAAGTCTTATGTCCAGTCCCTGCTGCTATATGCTTTGTGCATTTTTCTCGTGCAAAACGAGAAGTAAAGCATGTTTTTCATTCCCACCTTACAAAGGAATGATCAGTAGAGGAAATGCCACACATGCCTGCATTCAGAAAGGTGTATCCAAGCCATGTAAGGAATAACTACCTTGCACCTCTTCTCAGAGCACGGAGCAGTGGGGAGTCTGTGGCTTCAAGCTTCTGCCCTGTCCATGGCATCTTCTGTTGGCGCAGCATAGCAGGTCTACTCTAAGGCCATTGGGCCTACACTTGAATGTAGGACCCTTAATTCTATTATCTGAACCACAGTTTCAAAAAAAAAAAAGAGCTGCAAAATGCACTGACACAGTACCCACATCATTCTTGGAGTTAGTTAGCCCTATGAGGAGCTTGGCATTCTGAAAAAGGAATGATATATAAGCCCTAGAGCTGGAATGTAGTGTTCAGAGGAGGTTGTCACCCTGTCACTCAAAAATTCACTGAGAAATATGTGCCTGGCTCCCTGTGGGCACTTTCAGAGTTCTGACTTATAAAAATAAGTACCTATCAAATATCACATTTCTGGAGACATCTTTGTAAAAGCTGAAAACACTGGCAATCAATCACACTACAATAAAAATACTCTTATGGGCCTTTATCCCTAAGGATTAAATAGAAATTTTAACCCATTATCACCCTAGTAGGAAAAGGCTTGGAAAAAAATAGCAATCCCAAACTTCCTTTTTGAAAGTAAAATTAACTTCACTGTGCAGAAAAAGTAACAGTCTATCATTTAAATTACCACGTAAAACCACAGAGTTATTTTCCTATTTTGACTGATGCCATCCCTGATATTCTCAACAAGCAACAGCTGAACCCTTCAGAATTAAAATAGACATGTTAAGAGAATTTTTTTGGGGGTGTCTGAGGTGGGAAGTTTCTGGATGTGTTGTTAAGCCAGTATGGCATGTTACATACAATGTATACACAACTTCAGACAGAGGAAATTACATGAAGGCAAGCTGATTACAACTTTCATACTACATACAGTATCAAAGTGATATAAATGCCAGAGGAGAAAGCAATGAGGCTGCTCAGTATTGCAAACCTTTGGCTGCTATATGACATGTAGTGTTAGCTGTCTTAATGAAAAATTAGTGTGCTGTGAATGCTGTGACACAGACAGCTAAAACTGCCTTGAAGAAAAACTGGTGATTACTGGACTACCAGAACATCTTTGGAGTTATTCATTCTTCCTTTTATGTAGTGGGTTTTATTTTTTTATTGCTATTGTTTCTATGACTAAAGTTTAATGTAAAATCTCGACAGGTACATTTCAAAAAAAGTAAACAACATCAAAAGAGGATGAAGTTTCAGGCAGGACAATGGCAGCAACAATGAGGTCCCCTCATTTCACTCACTTGTTAAATATAAAGACCATAGAGATGACGGGGTGACCTGTGGGCATCAAGATTAAGAAGTCTAGAATTTCCCAGGGCTATTGTCACAGGACATTCTCTGCCTATCATTTCACATAATTGTTAGACGTTCCCTCTCTAATATTTTTTCCTTTTTTTTTTCCCCTTACATTGAATACTTTAGCTCCAGCAGAGAAAAACGTATTAGCTTATGTCTCACCAACCATATTAAAATCACAAATCATGTTTTGGGACCAGATGTACAGGCAGATTGAACATGGTGGGGAATCACATATTTCAGAAATCTACACAAAGTGGTTTTGGAATCTGGATACTTCTACTTTATATTGTCATTTTTATCACCATCACATAAATATTTCCCCAAAGGATAAAGATTATTTGGTTTGGGGGAAGGGGTGTGTTGTGTTTGGTTTTTTTTGGTTTGGTTTGGGTTTTGGTTTGTTTTTTTAATATATTTTAGCAACACATTTAATTTCTCCATTTGCAAAACCTTATGTAGAATGCTGTGCCTTAAACAAGATCTGTTTCCATTCACAGTCTCAGTGAGGGGTTTTTGCCATCTAAAAGTCTACATCCATCTGGCTGAGGCCACGTATGCTCCCACAGGGGCTTCCAAGCCCCAGTTACCTAGCAAGTGCGAGGGACCTACAAGCAAGAGAAAGACTACATTTGTTTCTGATTATATCCAGTGACTTCAGTCAGATTGTCTGGGACATTAACAGAATTACAGATTTTGGCCTCAGGAATCCAGTTAATGTCTGACATTATTTACTTACCGATAGTCTAGAAGCCATTAATTTAAATTACTCTCCCTCTCATGTTGACTTCTCCAGTATCAAGGATGAGCATAAATAGTAGCATATATCCAGTTCCTGAATCTACTTCTGGTGTTTGAATGAAATATTTACAATGTTTTCTCTTACTGTTAAACTATTAAGTAGTCATGTTTGAGAATAAAACTCTCAAGAGTAATGAAGGTTAAAAATCCCCTGATATATTGTTATAATAGAAATATATATACATAATGTATATGTATGTTATACAACTCTAAGTATACACATATATGATGTATTAATGGTGAATAATGCCTCCTTCTAGGTTATATTGTGGTATAATAATTTTGAGCAGTAAAAATTCCTGTTTCATGATGTCATATCTCTTCATTTATATGATATAATATTTATAAAGGAACTGTACTATTTGAAAAAATAGTGTCAATTTAGAATTACATTTCACCTATAAGAATTTCAGTGTGACATGAAGCAAATTTTTCCTCATTTTCTTCTCCTTTACCCTGAACAGAAAGACTTTGTATGTGGTTTTGCATGTGGAATTAAAGTAGGTACTAGAAATCTCCATACTGTGTGAGAAGTGGAGGAAGAAAATCATCCTTGCATTTCACTCAGCACACAAGCCAAACCCATGTCCGTTGCTGTCCTGAAGTTCTCTTTGGGGTGAAGATTTCCTGATGTAGTCTATGCTTTGTAGAGTTGATGGAATATGGGAACCCCTGGAAGTGCTAGTGTAGGATTCAGAAAGCTCCTGTGAGTACCCATGCTTGCCTCTGTGTGATCACACAGATGATGTTGTCAGTCTAAGCTCCCATGAATTCCCTAGAGAAACATAAAAGAATTAAAAACATGCAAAGGAGCTAGGCTTATATAGTGCCTTGATAAAATGTGTTTCATTTTTATATCTGCACTTAAAGAAGGGGTAGCTACTAATTTCCACACTACATTCAGGAGAACTGAAGCACAGAAATACTAAATGGTTTGCCCAGCATTACCTTTTGTAGCTAAAGTGGCTGGATGCGAAGCTCAGTCACCTTATTGCAGCTTTCTGGTATATACCCTGAGCCAATGTGTTATTTCCAAAAAACACAGTACAAAAGGCTTGATAAGAGAAGGTTCCACTTCAAACAATGAAAAAAAAAAAAAAAAAAAAAAAAAGACATTTCATTTAATTATTTAACTAGTCATTATTAACTTACAAAAGTAGTTTTTCACTACCCGTGACAGAGAGGATGAGAGACAAAAGCAAGACTACCTTACATGTAATCCTGAAGTAGAATTTACACTGACAGAGGCAATTGTCACTTGATGGTGCTGTGGCTCCATGACTGTCTTTTCCCAGCTTTTCCATATTACCATATCTAAGATGCAGAGTGTAAATCTTCCCCAGCAAACACAGACCTCAAAAGTTCAAGTAAAGACGATAATATCAAAAGTGCTGTTAGCATGGAGCCAGCCAACAGCAAAGCACTTAGGCCTGAGGAGAAGATAGGCTTGTCTGTCAGTGTATGGTGAATGCTTGATGGGCTGCTTACAGAATAGGTAAAGTTAGGTTCCAAGTTCTAAATGTAAAGAAGAAATATAAAAACATCATGAAACAAGTAATGTGAAACCAGGAACTGAAAATGTACAGTGTAACCAATATTTTCACTGCAATTTTACCTTACATTTTCTTGTGTTTTGACATTGACTTTGGACACAAGTGGTAAACCTATAAAGCTGGGCAGTCCGTTTGTAAAAGTGAATGGAAACGCTCACTCTTAGGAATGCACATAGCTGTCAAATATTTACACCTACAGAGAAAACATTAGCATAATTAGAATAACTCAAACAACTAATTTTTAGAGGCCTTTTGGAAAAAAGATTGAAGCTTTCAGGGAAGACAGTTGCCTAAAAGTAAGTTTAGGGTTCTCATTAACACCGTCAAACAAAGTCCAAACCCCATAATCTTTTACCAAAAATCAATTTTCTGTTTCCCTGAACATTTTTATTTGGAGATGGAAAAGAAGAGGCAGCTGGGCAAAATAAATATAGAATGCCTAATTAGTAACATTACCCAACACATCCATTTTTAAGACCCTGAATTCATTTGTTTATAAGTTTGCCAAACTTCAGCCATCTGGACTGAAATTTCCCAGCCTGTAGGCTGATTAAAAGGAAAAGAAAAAGAAAATAAAGAAAAAATCTATTCAAACATTTTTAGGGACAATAATACAGGAAAATACTTTGTTCCACCATTGTAAAGGAAAAAATGGCAATATTTTCCTTGAAAATTCTGGTCTTGTTTTGCCTGTAATGAAAAGACTTGAAATGCAATAGGGAATGTGACTCTTTAGTCTACGTAACAAAAATCTGTATAAGTAGGTCAAATTTAAAGACTTTAAATTTTTAATATTGAAGTTCACATATGCCCTTTGAAGACTTGTTTCAAAATTCTGAAATCTTCAAAAACTTCAGTCCTGCTAGTCATGGTTCAATCTGGGGACAGAGAATCCTTGAATCTATAGCTGGGTTCCTGTAGGCCACACAAAGTGCCTGTACTGATTGTGCAGACCACACATTTGAACATTGTGGTTGTCTTTTTCTTTTCCTCAGTGGAAACAAATATAAATAAAATGCAAGAAAATTAGTAGAAACTGAAAGAAAAACCTGATAAACTGAGGCTTGTAATGACTAAAACAAAAAATGAGGATGTAAGAGGCCAGACGAAGAACTGAGAAGAAAGAGTCAGAAGGGTTAAAGATTTTAGGAAATGCAGGGATAAGCCTATGAATACCAGTGTGTAGTTCTCCTCAGAACCTGAAATTGTACCCAAAGTTTTTTCAGTCCCATTGTGTCTCTCTGCTTTCAGTACCTGTCTGTGAAAGTCAAAGGCCAAGTTTTCTCTCTTTAATCATAGTCTGCACAGGTGAGCACAATCTAAACCTGTTGTTCTATTAATTCAAGTGTTAAAGATGTGTTTAGTGAACCTTATTGTTATTGATGGCACCTTTATTATAACATTAAGAAAGACTTTTCAAGTGAGTGTTTCTATGTCTGATTTAACCAAGGAAATTTTACTATATAAATTCACCCATTCTTGATGTTGTAGAAGACTGTTTAAAAGAGAGCAGTGTAGGAGAGAGGGACCTGGGGGTCCTAGTGGACGGCAGGATGACCATGAGCCAACACTGTGCCCTTGTGGCCAAGAAGGCCAATGGCATCCTGGGGTGTATTAGAAGGGGGGTGGTTAGTAGGTCGAGAGAGGTCCTCCTTCCCCTCTACTCTGCCCTGGTGAGACCGCATCTGGAATATTGTGTCCAGTTCTGGTCCCCTCAGTTCAAGAAGGACAGGGACCTGCTGGAGAGAGTCCAGCGCAGGGCAACTAAGATGATTAAGGGAGTGGAGCATCTCCCTTATGAGGAAAGGCTGAGGGAGCTGGGTCTCTATAGTTTGGAGAAGAGGAGACTGAGGGGTGACCTTATTAGTGTATATAAATATATAAAGGGGGAGTGTCACGAGAATGGAACCAGGCTCTTCTCAATGGCAAACAATGATAGGACAAGGGGTAATGGGTACAAACTGGAACACAAGAGGTTCCACTTAAACTTGAGAAGAAACTTCTTCTCAGTGAGAGTGACGGAACACTGGAACAGGCTGCCCAGGGGGGTTGTGGAGTCTCCTTCTCTGGAGACATTCAAAACCCGCCTGGACACATTCCTGCGTAACCTTATCTAGGTATTCCTGCTCTGGCAGGGGGATTGGACTAGATGATCTTTTTAGGTCCCTTCCAATCTCTAACATACTGTGATACTGTGAAAAGAGCTCAATGTCATCTACATAATTAATAACTACATTACATTATATTATATCATATCATGAACAAGAGTTTTACACTAACATACATAATGCTGATCTTCCATGGGGCTTTTTTGAGCCCTTAACTTTGCAATTCAAATAATATACTTTTAATGAGCAGTTTTAAGTAAAATCTGTGCTATTTTCAATGTCAAGAGCCGTGAATTCTTTTGAGAACATTGACAAGTTTGTCAGAGACATGTGCAGTTTGCTGTATGTTTCCCATGGAACACAGAGTAAGTATTCTGATATTTTTAAAGTATACTCATTTTATATACAGAAAGGATTCTGTTTTGATGAGATATTGTATAGTATTTTCAAATTAGGTTTTATACCTCAAGATGCTTTCTATAGGCTTTACAGGACACCTGTCTAGAAGGGCTTTCTTAGCAGAAAAAATTCTGAGGATATGTACAATGAACAGATATTGTTTAACTTTTTGCTTCTGCTATAATCTGTGAAGTTGAGCAGCATATTTAAGTACTTTAAAAAAAAATGTGTGTATTTAAAATTGTTTGACTTCAACATATACTTAAATATTTGTCAGATAGTGGCAAAATGGAGTCTTGATTGTTTTACAGTCTCCCTACACAAAATAGGGATGGAATTTTCCAGAGTATCCCTTCCTGGTTTTCTGCAGATTATTTAGATTATAGAAACATTTCACTTCCTTGTAGTACAATACCATCAACCACTCATAAAGCTTTGCATACTTATGTAGCATAAGAACACGCATTTAATGCCTTAAGCACGCATTTAATATCTTAAACAGCAGATTAAGCAGTCAATATTTTGCATAAAAATAACTGTCATGTGACTTTTAGTAATGCTTTAGAGAAAATCAAAATAATGTATGAAGGATGAACTGCAACGAACAGGCAGATATGTCCAGAATACTTGCTGTGAGAAGTGCAAAACTGATAGCAGATGCTTGTAAGCATAATCAAACAGCAGACTTATGAGAGCAAGCATACCACCATAGTTATAATGTATATAATGAATAAAAAGGCATAAGATATCCTTGATGTATAATGAAGAATATAAACAACAACAGCAAAAATAAAGAAAAATGCTTAAAGCATGAATTTGCAAGCAGTAGCAAGCAAAATTAAGAGTATAAAAAAACTGCTGGAAGTTGGCAGTTCAGAAGGGAAGAGATATTAACCTCAGGGTGATTTCCATCTGCTACTCCTAACTAATTTGAACCAGCCGAAACCAGGCAATGTAATGTAAGTATGTGTCTAACAGATACAATTATAACTTTCACTCCTTTACCTGTAAAATGTATTATTAAAATTTTTGCTTTGGCTCTTTCTTTTGTCTTCCATACCAACATCTATGTGTGTCAAATATATTTAGCCGTTGAGAAACTGATGCCCTAATGAACTTAAATTACTGTTGCAATAAATTATAATTAAAAATCAGTGTGTAACAATCATCTTTCCATTCTGATCTTGGGTGTAGCTTCTAAATGTTGCTGTAAAACAGATTAGTGTAATGACATATCTTAAAATGAAAAAAGCACTCCTCTTGAATTTTAGCAGAGTTAGGTTTTTTTTCTTGAATTTACTTCTAACTCTATTTTGTTCTTCAGCAAACAAGAATAGAGATGAGTGCCTTTCAGAAAATGCATAGTAACAATCCTATACTACTGTGTCAATGTTTAAGGGTGTTGGTGTACCTGTGATAAGAGCAAGAAACTGCATCCACACTTCCAAGCCTAGGTCCTACTTACCCATACTCCCAGTGCCCTGCATTTAGGAGTGGGAGTACCGTTTATTTTATAAACAAAACTTTTTTACATTATGAAAGCCAAATATAGCAGATTTAGTTCTGTATCTATGGTTTTGGAAATGTGTACAAAGTAACTCAGTAAACAGTATTTTAATAATTACAAAATATTTTGTGTGTCAAGATCATTTATTTATATGTATTTGTGTATATTTATACAGCCTGTGTTACAAAATCCATGAGAATTACCTAATGAATCTAAATTATAAGCATTTTCTTTCCACTGGGAAGGGAAGCACGTGGATATGTGCTGCCAGAAGTCCTAACTAACCTATTTGTCATTTGGGTCCACCAGCTTCCGAGGCCTCTGTTCTGAGGGCAGAAGAGAGAAATAACACCTGGACATGCTCAGCATGAGGTGTTGAGGGCTTCTAATATAGAATTTGCTCTGTGCTTTATAGCACCAAACTCACAATATTTATCTGAAGGCATAAGTGCACACATTCACATACTGAACACAACATAAAAACACTTAAGCAGTCAGATATTTATTGTTCTTTGCCCCACAAAAGACAGAGAGAAGTGGCTGTTTCTTCTAAAGCTGTTTTTAGAGCCAGCTTGACAGAAGTTGCAGTAAACTGTAACCGCAGTACCCTCAGTAACCCTTTATCCAACTGCTGGATCTGGTAGGGATAAAGTTATCACATAGCAGCAAACTATCAGTGTAATTTGTACCATCTTCTGCATCTACAAAGATCTGACATGTATTGGTCGATGATTTACCACAACCAGCACAGTATAAGTTTTATTGGACTTCAAGGCTAGGCTCTTCCATCTATGTCCTGTAATAAGCTCTATGATCTTTCAGTCAGCAGCCACCTTCAGCCTGTAAGGCTTTCTTAAGAGAGTTGATCGGCAACCTCAAGATCCATCTGCAAGGGCTGCAAGGTCCAACCACAAGTTCTTATCATCCTTCTTGATTCAGCAATTAATTACAAGTCCTAGAACTTAATAAGAATTAATAACCAACTTAATAAGAATTAAATTGAAACTGTGTTTTTTTTCAAATCTTGCACAGAAGAAACTGAAGGAAAAAGGTAAGATATAAGAAAGTAAGGTAAGATATAAGAGAGTAAAGTAGTCATTAATCAAAATGGATATAAACCTTTCAGTAGTGAAGAGATTTTAGAGAGTCATATTTGCAGCCATCTCCTCATCCTGCCATGTTGTTTGGCTAGAGTTTATAATGTAGGCAAGCACCCATGTTACTATTGTTACCTACAAGTTTCTGAATATTCATAGCTTTCCTTCCAGCTGATACTTCAGCGAATACAAAAATGTATACAAAATAACACTTTCTTCATGCATTGTGTTGTTTTAATGCTCTTTCTATTAAAATGATTTCTATTACAAAGTGGATATTATCATTATGTTGACTCTAATGGCATATAACACAATATAAAACTATTGTGATGTAAGTGTTCTCAGAGGTTTCATATTCAGCATAGATTATTAATTCATGCTATCTCAGTACGCTCAGTGGGGTGAAATGGATGAACAACAAACAGAAATAGCTCTGGTGGCCTATATTCATATCTCATGATGGATTCATTGCAAAGGCCAGTTTTTCTTGTTGTGAATGGGCTGGAATTTTATGATGGAATGTTATGAATTTGGACTGGAGCACTGAAAATGGCCAGATATAATATGAAACATTGTTTTCTGATTTCAAAACTCACCGTAGGAACAGATGCAGATTTTCCATGCCAATCTAGGGGACCAGGAAAGGTGGGAGAAAACTTTGATCTCAACCAAGTAACTCAGGATTTTTGAGTTATGGGATATTTTATGGTAGTATTTTGTGAAGAAAATTGAGAAAGCATATTTGTGGTGAATATATATGCTGAAAAATTAGTCATACCACCTAGCAATAGTTACTTTTCTGCTTTGGTGTATAAACTTTTCCTAAACCAAAAAACTGTTGAGTAATTTTAGTCATAAAATCATAGAATACTTTGGGCTGGAAGGGCCTTTTAAAGGTCATCTAGACAAACCCTCCTGCGATAAGCAAGGACATCTTCAACTAGAACAGTTCTCACAGCCCTATCTAACCTGGTCTTGAATGTTTTCAGGGATGGGGCATCTAGGCATCTACAGCATCTCTGGGTAACCTGTTCCAGCCTGTTCCTGTCAGTGCTCCATCACCTTCATCACAAAAAAATTCTTCCTTACATCTAGTTTGAATCTACCCTACTTTATTTTAAAACCATTAACCCTTGTCCTATTGCTACAGACCCTAATAAGAAGTCTGTCCTCTTCTTTGTTGTAAGCCCCGTTTAAGTACTGAAAGGCTGCTCTAAGGTTTCCTGAGACCCTTCTTTTCTCCAGGGTGAAGAATACAAACTTTCTCAGTCTTTCCTCATAGGGGAGGTGTTCCATCCCTCTGATCATTTTTGTGGCCCTCCTCTGGACCAATTCCAAGAGCTCCATTTCTTTCCTGCACTGAGGACTCCAGAACTGGATGCAGTACTCCAAGTGGGGTATCACCAGGGTGGAAGAGAGGGGCAGAATCACCTCCATTGACCTCCTGGCATTGCTTCTTTTGATACAGCCCAGGCTGCGTCAGATATTGGCATTCTGGGCTTCAGACATACATTGGTGACTCATGTTCAGCTTCTCATCTGCCAGTACCACCAAGTCGTTCTCTGCAAGGCTGCCCCTAGGAGTATTGATATTATAGGTTGCCCTAACCCAGGTGCAGAATCTTGCACTCAGCCTTATTGAACCTCATGATGTAAATATGGGTCCACTTCTCGAGTTTGTCCAAGTCCCTCTGATGGCATCCCATCCTTCACGCATACTAAAAGCCCCACTCAGCTTGGTGTCATCTTCAAATTATCTGAGGGTGCACTCTATCCCACTACGTCTTTGATGAAGATATTAAACCATTGTGGTTCCAATACAGACCACTGAGGGACACCACTTGCTGCTGATCTCCATCTGGATACTGAGCCATTGACCACTACCCTCTGGATGTTACCACTTAACCAGTTCATAATCCACCAAACAGTCCAGCCACCAAATCTACACCTCTCCAAATCAGATAGAAGGATATTGCGAGGGACTGTGTGAAAGGACTTAAGAGAATTCAAGATAGATTACATTGTAGCTCTTCCTTTGCCCACTGATGTAGTCACTCCACCACAGAAGGACACTAGGTTGGTCAGGCAAGACTTTCTCTTGTTGATGCCCTGCTGGCTGTCTCAAATCACCGCCCTGTCTTCATTGTATCTTAGCATAGCTCCTAGGAGGATCTGTTCCAGGATCTTCCCAAGAACAGAGCACAGAGGTGAGGCTTACAAGTTGTTAGATCACAGGGTCCTCTTTTCTAACATCTTTAAAAATGGATGCAGTGTTTCCATTTTTTGTCTGACTGCTGTGACTTTTCAAATATCATGAAGAGTGACTTGTCAACCAGCTCAGCCAATTCCCTCAGGACTTTGGGATACATCTCATTAGGTCCCATAGGCTTATGTATGTTCAGGTTCTTCAGGTGGTCATGACCCTGATCTTCTCTTACAGTGGGAGGGACTTTACTTCCCCAGTCCCTGACTTGCAGTCCGTCCAAGAAATGTGGGAAGAGAGTTTGCTAGTGAAGACTGAAGCAAAGAAAAATGTTGAGTACCTCAGCTTTCTCCTCATCTGCTGTTACCAGTTTGCTAGTTATATTCATTGAGGTAAGTAGGCTTTCTTTGACCCAGTACCTTTACAATAAGTCTGTATCCAAATAAGAATAATCAAACCTTATCTATTCTTGTTAGCAGAAAAATAAAACTATCATCCTGCCACTAGAGTGACAAAGTACTGTAAAGTACTGATACAGCAACAGATTAATGTTCCCAAACTTTCTTTCTTCTGTTCTTCATAAAGTGTTATGACAGACAAAAACAATGCTGGCTTTATTTTTAATAGAGTGTGCATTCATTTCAGTTGGACTGTTTTCCATTTGTACAAAAAACCAGAATTCTATAAAATGTTTCCAGTAAAGTATTTTATTTTAAAACGTAGCTTCTGGATTGTGTATAATAGTGAACCAGAAATAAGAAAGAAAACCAACCCTCCACATTAAACAGCTACATAAAACAGAAATTAGAAACTGCTGTGAAATTGTATCTAATGCAACAACTCTCCATGGGTTCTTGTCACAGAACGAGTATTAGATTGGCAGATTTACTCTTCTGTCTCCTTAGAAGGCTGTGGGCACAGCAAGAAGTAGTCTCAGTGTTGTATTTGCTCTGAGGCATAAATCACTGTGAAAAGAACATCTTACTTTTGTTTTGTTTTGTAAGCCTTTTGTTTAATTGCATTTTAGTTTCTATTTAGATAAAAGAGTTTCAGGTAATGAGATAAGAGATACCCAAATTTGCTATTAATCTAGTGCTTTAGTGACCTGTCATAATGAAGTTACTTCAGGAGAAAGGAGAGAGGAAAGCCAGGTATATACAGGACCCCACAATAACAGAGTGTGTTTGTCATGTTTAATCCATTCTCTATTGTATGCATATGCAATGTGTATATGTAATTGCATATTATTGATATATTAAAATATATATATAAAATGAGCTATATTCAAGTGCTATGTTTCTCATGGTTTATAGCAGCTATTACTTTGAAAGTGTGGTCTATACTACCTTGCATGCATGGTATATTCTGTGCCTTCTGCAGTACAATTTTTGCACAGTCGTCAACCTGTTAACAGAGACTTTTTCTTGTGTATAACATTAAAAGAACATTCCTGATGGCTCTGGACAGAATATCTACACTCATATTATACATGTTTGAGCATTTGAGGTCTGTTTTGAAATTTTGTTCTTACATTCACTGGTAAAATTCATTTTAGAAAATTGCTTATTGTTGTATATCAAATTCTTAGAGGAAAACCGCCTGCGTTCAGCAATCTGAATGATGCTAGCTGATTGACACAGATACTGTGCAACATGAAGTTTACTTTTAAAAAAACTGCAAATTACTGTAAATAGATGTTACTAAGCTACTTTCAGATTGTTTTTCTTCCCTGTGTTGTGTGTAGTCTGGCTTTCGCATTAGTACACACATCCTCAGCTGTCTGAGACAGCCGTAATCCAAGATGCAAAATTAAAGTTACAGAAATACTACACTAGATGGGTAATGGATCTACTCCTTTCAGCTGCTTCTGTGTTCCTTTTTTTTAACCCTAAATATGATAAAGCTCAGATCCTGAATTTGAGTTTAACCCCACTTCCTCTTGATAACTGCCACATCTCTCACCAATCATTTTTGTGTCTGTTCAGAGTTGTACATTACTGTTTGTATTTGAGACATAGCAGACAAGAACATTATTGCTTTATGATTTAAATGGTTATATGTTCTAAATATTTAACATGAAATAAATCCAAGAAATTGCTTATCTTTATTCAGTTAAGGGAGATGAAGCACTTTCAGTTATTCTAATATCTTAAAGAATGAAGTACTGGAATAGATCTCTTCCATCAAGTTTCAGCATCTTGTCTGCAGACAAGCAGTTTATATTGACCAAAACTAAAGCAAATCATAGGTAGTGAATCTTTTACCCCTTAGTGGACACTGAGGTCACCTGCTTCCATGAAGATCTCTTTTCAGTTTCCTGTAAATATCAGATTAGGATTTCAGGCATAAGATTTTGTCTGATTCCAATATTTCTCCTGCTCAGGCTAATTTGTAAAGTGAACACGCACACGATTTTCCTTATAAAGGTTTTGATTTAATTTTATGGGTTTTTTTTAATTTGATACATTTATAATTAAGCTGTGCCTGTGCATCCTTTTTTGGCTCCATCTACTCTGTGAAAGAAGTTTATCAGCCCCAGTCATCACTTGTTGATTGTACCTGACACTGAATGGATGACCATAACCTCAAATTTGACAGCTGAATATACTCCATTAATTGTTTCCTGGTCAACTTCAGGGAAAATAAGCCAGGTGAATTTAAAACATTTAGTCAGGGCCACTGCCACGTTTTTTATGTTTATTGAAATTTTATGGAGCAGATCAACTGGCAGACTGGAGACGCCATATCTCAGAAGATGGGACATGGATAGCAAAATGATGGAGACTGGGGCCGATACCTCTCTGATAAGACACAAGAACCCTAGGAAGTCATGTATCTGTGTAGTTATTTTTACTGAGATTTTCTGTTCTGTTCCTTGACAGGATATTTTTATTTGAATCTATGACAAAAGGAGACCTGTGGGCTCTCCATCCCTCTAGTTACCGGAGTTATTGATTTCCATACTTACATTGTAAAGTTTGAAATGGCAAACTACAGAGTTACTGCATATTCACCCACTACTTCTCACAACAGGGAAGGTAAGTTCCCATTTTCTTGGTATTGAAGGAACAGTATCACTGACATTTTTTCAGCAATTTTTTTTCTGCCTGGTGAATTGGTGCAAATATATTAGTAGTCTGCAACAGCAAGACCAGAGTGTTTTTCAGCTGGGTAACCATGCCCATTTCATCAGAGTTCTCTCTTCTAGTTGCTCAGCTGGTAGCAGAGCATTAACAGCAATTTACATTTCATCTCTTCACTGATCGATCTCATTCACCCAGTTAACACCGCTGTCACAGAACAATAGAGATATTCTCTAAAATATTGTTCTTGGCTCAATAGGATTGATTAAATATAAATGCCTGTTACTGTTCTGCTTTTCAATGTGTCTGGCTAGCTGCTACTCCTCAAACTGCCTGGATTTTTTTAGTGCACCATCATATTCCTTTTACCTGAAAGTGAAAAATTTGGAAATCAAAAGAAGAAATAAACTTTATTTTATATTGCTAGCAATTGCTGCCATATGGCTGATTTTAATAATGGTACTAATTTGTATTCTGGGGGTTCATAGTAGTATTATTCAATTATGCTTTGATTTTAAACTAGTAAAGGTTTGACAGAGGTTTCTTGCTCTTGACCTTATCTGTCAGAAATCATCCAACCTGAACAGCAGCCACCTTGCCTCCCATTCTTCTGTAAGCTAGTTGCGAGTTACTTATACATAGGCTTGCACCACGGAAAAATGAATGCAAAATTATTAATTTGTTTTAAGGGGGTGTTATAAAGTTTAAATGATAATATGTTGGCTACAATTTTGCAGTCATTACTCAGTGCCAGAAATATATTTATTTCAATGACCTTATGACAATATCAGATAAAAGTATGCCTTAAGAAGCCTTGGGCTATTATTTGAACCACCAGTCTTCAGTTCTGGACTTAGCATTTTAAAGCCAGGGGAAACAATACCATTACCATTACCATGCCTGGCTGCCAGTATGGAAAGCAATATAGCAAAGTGAAGTGTCGCTCCTTCACAGGTCAGTCCACATGGACAGCCAGGAACTGCAGAAGGAACTCCACAGAGGCCGAATACCAGGTTTTTAAGGAACCTTCAGCTGAATACCAAAATTTCTAGGGAGAGGCACCTTCTGAATAGTGGGTTACATCTGGCTTTTTGGATCTTGACGTAGCATATAGGAATGGTAAAGTTTGCCTAAGTCCTGGAATTAGGTTTTTATGTTTCTGGCAACCTAACATCAGAAGTCCACAAAATCTTTGTTCAAGTTCCTCCTAGTCATGTAATAGTATAAAACTTCAGGCATACATGACTTCACCAGTGAAAACACCTGAAGTTATTTTCAGTGTTGTTTGAAAGGTGTCTTTTGAAAGTAGCTCTACTAGGACAGCAAATGTGATCCAGAAGCTAGAAGCTCGTTTTTCTATTCTCATCCACACAGGCTCCTATGTAGGAGCACAGAGATCTCATAGTTGTGAGAACAACACTGCCAGACCGTGCTTTAAGTGAAGCAGAGTTGGAGAATATGCAGCTGACATATTCAGTAGCCCAGTGCTCAGATGTAGGACATTTAAGTCTAGTTCCATTCCTTGCTAATGTGTGAAACAAATCAGTGAGCCAAAGGTGAACGAGAAGCTCTGGCTTGTGTCTTTCCAAACAGAGGATGTGGCTGGAATAGTACCTGCCTTCTCATTCCACACACATTGCACGCTGCACAGAAAGTGTTATGAATGTTTGCCATCATCACTGTTATTCGTCTCACATTTATTGTTAAGAAAGTTTCAAAGCAAAGAAAGACCTCCTCTGTCTTATGGAGCTCTGCTTTGGTCTACCTAACCTGCCATTTGTGCTGAGAGTTGGTATAGTTGCACAATGCAATTGACAGATCCGCTCATAGCTGAGTATCTTGCACTGAATAAATGCTCTCATATTTTTACATTTTATTCAGCCCATAGACTCTCTAGCTGGGGTTGCTGGTATGGTCATAACAGATATTAGCTAATTGTTCTGTAAAGCTCATGATCCATGAAACCTGGGTTTTGGTGGCATGTAGTAATGTAGACGAGACACCCATTAACATGCAACTTGAGTAATATCTGAAGAGTTTTGTCTTTTCCTGAATACAAATACTTCCTATAGTATTTGTATAACACCAAATTGTTTTGAAAGTGTTTCATATAGGGGAAGACATGCTTTTTCACACATTTTGATACTGCTTACCATTTTTTATTCAAGAGGCCATTTTGAAGAGACAGAAAATAGCCAAAACCTCCAGATGCTGCATTTTAGAGAAACAATTGTTGCATGAGAGTACAGAAAGTTATTCTAAAGACTGACATTTTGGGTAAGTAAAACTTTGTGTTGCTTCTTTGGCCTCTTTTTTTTTTTTTTTTATTTTGGTGGTGTTTTGTTTTGTTGTTTTTTTGTTGGTTTGGTTTCTTCCCTGTTGGACCACTAAGAGTTGTTCTGGTATCACTCATTCTAAGCCATGTTTTTGCTACTGAAAATATTAATGGACAACTTAGGGAGTTAAAAACACATTATTAAGTCTAATGATTGTAGCTAGAACCACATAGATAAGGTTTAATTGCTAAAACATAAGTTGATTTAGTTGTCTAATCACCACTGTGCATATTTGTGGCACTGAGAAGGTCTTCCAGATTGGCAGCCCAATAAACTTGTGAAATTTTAATCAACTAGTATTGTACATAAACACATAAATGTGTGCATTTGTTATTGCTAGTAATAATATAAATAAGCATTTATTTTATCTAAATTGTCAGTTTTGGCTTATGTCTAAAATATATTGGTCAAGTAATAATGACAATAAGCATTCATTACCTAACTGTCTTATTTCACAAACCTCTCATTTCAGGAAGTCATGCTAGAGACACAACCCAGGTCTAAATATGAACAATTTCCTATTTTGGTATGACAGTTCTCTTAAGAATGTTATAATTTGCAGTATGGAAATACAGCAATGAGAAGTTGAGGGGAATCAGTAATACATTTGACCATTTAATGCTTTTAGAATAATATACGTTTTTACTTGTTAGACTTGGTTTGGAAGTTTCAGGGATTTTATTTATATTCTGCATAGCGTTTGGAACAATGAGGGGAATGACCTAATCTGAGATATGCAAAAAATGTTGGAAAGCAGCTAATTCTATTAGACAGCCATAAGAAGGGAAAATTAATGAGACATCTTCACAGAGACTAAAAGATACACAATCCAGAAAATGTACTAACCAAGAAAGATTTTCTCTCAGGAAGTTCCTTTTTACATGAAGTATAACTGCTTTTTTTTTTTTTTTTTTTTTTTGTAGCTATACACATATGAATGTATTAGCAGAATTATTAAAAAAATCTTTTGTGTTTACATAGAACACAATTTGTATGCCTCTTCTTATATACAAAACCACAGTTGTCCCCTTTCCTGTGTCCTTACACTTCCAGTGGCATGGATAAACTTTAAAGTAGCCATGACAGTTTTAATGCATGGGAGCACAAAAGAAGGAACTAAAAGGAATGGAGAAAATGGAAGCTAGGGAAATTCTCTGCATTGTATGGAAATCTCTAGATCATATGGACCATTCTTGTAGTTTTATGGAACAGATAGGAAAAGCTTCACATTTGCAGGCTCTCGTCCTTGTGAGGATCTTAAGCTACACTAATATTCACTGGAAAATAGAGGGACATAAGCAATCCAGGAGGTTCCTGCATTGGTGATAACTTCCTCCTCCAAGTCATAGAAGAGTCAACGAGAAGAGGTGCTATGCTGGGCCTCATACCACCAACAATAGGTTCAGTAGGGATGTGAAGATCAAAGGCAGCCTTGGCTGCAGATGGTGGAGCTCAGACTTTGGCCTCTTCAAAGATCTTGGAAGACTCCCATGGGAAAAGGCACTGGAAGGAAGAGGGGCCCAAGAAAGCTGGTTAATATTTAAGGATCGCGTTCTCCAAGCTTGAGAGCAGTTCATCCCAACAAAGTGGAAGTCAGGCAGAAATGTCAGTAGGCTTGCAAGGATTAACAAGTTGTTCCTGGACATACTCATAAGGAAGCATGCCAAGAATAGAAACAAGGAGAAGTAACTTGAGATGAATAGAGAAACGCTGTCAAAGTATCCAGGGGTAAGTTAGGAAAGCTAAAGCCCAAATGGAATTGAATCCGGAGAGATGCATCAAGGATGAGAAGGACTTCTATAAGTACAATAGCAGACATAAGGAAGACTAGGGAAAATGTGGGCCAAATCCTCAATGGGATAGTGGACCTGATTACAGAAGATATAGAAAAGGCTAAGGTAATGAATGACTTCTTTGCCTTAGTCCCTGCCAGCAAGACCAGCCTTCAGGAATGCCATGTCCCAGAGACCAGTGTGAAAGGTTGGAGGAGGGAAGATGTACCCCTGGTGTAGCGGTTTAAGTCCAGTCAGTAACTCAGAACCACGTAGTTGCTATCTCACTTCCCCCCCTTTCTCCCCCTGCTCCCAGAGGGATGGGAAGGAGAATCAAAAGAATCTAACTCCCATGGGTTGAGATAAGAACAGTCCAGTAACTAAGGTATAACACAAACTACTGCTGTTACCACCAATAATAATAATGATAAAGGAAATAACAACGGAAGAGAATACAACCGCTCACCGACCACCGACCGATACCCAGCCCAACTGAGCAGTGACCTAGCCTTTCCGGGTAACTGCCCCCAGTTCTACATCCTGGGCATGTTGTGCTGTGGTATGGGATACCTCTTTGGCTAGTTTGGGTCAGGTGTCCTGCCTCTGCTTCCTCCTGGCTTCCTCTCCTCGCTGGCAGAGCATGAGACTCACAAAGCCCTTGGTCAGACTAAACATTACTTAGCAACAACTTAAAACATCAGTGTTATCTGCGCTGTTGCCAGGCTTCCCAGGCTGAAAGTCAAAACCACAGCACTGCACCAGCTACTAAGAAGGAGAAAAATGACTGCTACTGCTGAACCCAGGACACCTGGGTGGAAAAGGATCAGGTTAGGGAATGCATAAGTGAAATGGACATAAATGAATCCATGGGACCTGAGGTACCTTCAAAGGAACTGACGAATGTCGTTGCAAAGCCACTCTCCATTGTCTCTGATCCATTATGGTGGCTGGGAGAAGTGGTATAAAACTGGAGGAAAACAAATGTCAAAGTATTTTCAGGTCAAAATACATCCATTTTTTTTTCATAATATGACTTCTGATATGTCAATGATAAATTGCAACTAATGTGCTAATGGATGCAGTATTGGCTCCAGTCCTGTATAACATCTTCATTAATAATCTGAGTGATGGGGCAGAGTGTACCCTCAGCAAGTTTCTAAATGACACAAAATGGGGAAGAGTGGCTGATATGCCAGTGGATCATGCTGCTATCAAGGGGGACCTCAGCAGGCTGGAGAAAGGGGTTGACAGAAGCCTCATGGAGTTTAACAAGGAGAAGTGCTGGGGTCATGGGGTGAACAGCCCCATGCACTGGTTACTGGGTGCTGCTCAGCTGAAAAGCAGCTTTGCAGAAAAGGACCTAGGAGTCCTGGTAGACACCAAGTTCGATATGAGTCAGAAATGTGTTATTGCTGCAAAGACGGCAAATAAGTCAGAGGCATGATTAAGGGACTAGAGCACCTCACATGTGAGGAAAGGCTTAGAGAGCTGTGGCTGTTCAGCCTGAACAAGGAAAGGTTCAGGGAGGGATCCTATTAATGCATATAAATAAAATGTGCAAAAAGCACAGAGACAGTGTCTTTTCAGTGGTGCTCAGTGACAGGACCAGAGGCAATGGGCACAAACTTAAACATAGGAGATTTCCTCTGAACACCAGGAAACACATTTTTGCTGAGAGACTGACCAAGCAGTGGCACAGCTTGCGTCTCTCTCCTTGGAAATGTTCAAAAGCCATCTGGAGATCGTCCTGGGCAATGTGCTCTAGGGCAGCCCTGCTTGACCAGTAGGATTGGACAAGATGACCTTCAGAGGTCACTTTCAATCTCAATCATTTTGTGATTCTGTGTCAGTCTGTGATTATTTTATTTTTGTTTAGTCACTAAAGCGTTTGTCACAGTAAACGTGGCCATACGCATTAGAAATTGTGGTAAGCTGAAGCGCAAACAGTTTTCGCTGGCTGAAGATTCTAAAGCAGCCCCTCTTCACCCCGCAAAATGCTTAGAAGTATAAAAGCTCCTACTTTCTTACAGTAAACTCGATAACAGGAATTATTTGTTTCAGACAGCAAAGAAAAATATCCAAAGTGAATTAAAATTCAATAACAGAATTTGATCAGCTAATTTGCTTTTAAACCCTCCCATCTGTGCAACCAATAATCACAACTGGTACAATTATCCAATTGTTGTTCAGTATGTAGCAATCTTATTACTGTAAACAAAACACTGTGTTAACATTAATTGCTTTTTAATGATGTCTTTTGTGCAATGGCTGCAAAACATCTATACTAAAATTAACAACGTGGAAATAAATGTTCTGTGTAACTTAGTTCCACCCACTCCTTCCACCTGGCTGTTGAAGAAGTACAGAGCGCATCTGTGGCCATTCAGTCCTCCTCATAAAGTTTCTAAAATCTTTATCTATTTGTAGTTCCGCTCCTCCCCATATGAACTAGAAATATGATATTTCATCCCTCTTTAAATACGTCTATTTTATCTCTTCTGTATCATTATTTCAGTCAAATTTTCCTGACATTGACTGTCCATGTATCAATAAATCTTTTACTGTCTGTCTCTTTCATGAACACTTTGCAGCATCTGTATCTAACCCTTGCAATGTTTCTGGTTTTGTTTGATTTGTTTTTCAGTCCTTTTGACTGATACCAGAACTAGTTCATTTGTTAGCGTGGGTACTGACTGTTCTTTCAAGGGGAAAAAAAAAAAAACAAACCAGAACATTCAAAACCATCTCTTTCGGTTCTGCTGTCTATTTTATGTACATTAGTTCATTGTCCTTCCCTCTTTCCCATCACTTGCATTTTATTTCTTCCTTTCTCTCACTTCCCTTAAGCTCTTTCAAATTGCCAATAACAGTGACATTCTGAACTGGAAACAATATAAGTAAATAGGCCTAATCTTTTGCTAACTATTCAACCCCATTGTGTTAAGGATAACAGTTAATACTAGGACTCTGGTTCTGGAAAGTACTTATTCAAGCTGGTAATTTAAAGGTACTTTGCTAGTTTATAGACCATGAATGTTTTGTACTTAAATAAAAACCTGGTTCACTGATCGTCTTAGAGATGGTATTTTCTTCTAGAAAAGAAGAAAAAACACATGGACCCTACTCATACTATCTGAAGACTAGAGGTGACAGAACTTTGCAGAAATCCATGGAAGATGAATGTAAATGTTTGTTTCACATTTCAAAAATGTTTCTTTCATCTTATCATTTATGAATTTTCTGGGGATAACAGTTATTTTTAGATCTGTTTGACTGTCATCAATATTAAAATTAAAAATAGCTTTACGGTTGCTTGAAGTGTTATTTTACAAAAAGGACCTGCTTCCTGTTCATTGCAGCATTACCACAATTGCACATTTAACCCTTTACTGTAGTTCAGATAGATACACATACAGCAAACCACTGCTTTTCCCCAAACTCTTTATTCAAGGCAATATAAAGCTAACATTTTCCTAGTCTATTTAATTACACATCTTTCCACAATGTTGTAGAAATCACAGAATCACAGAATATAATGTTTGATAAATGTTTGGCTTCCTGTCTCCATTGTTCCCAATTGACTTTAAATACTTAAATGTGTCACTTATACTACACACCTTAACCTGAGGTTCATTTCACAAGCATAGCAGAGGAGGTCCCTTCAGTGGAGATCTTCACTGAGCCATGGGAGCGCCAACTGCCTACCATATGTTGTAGGTAGGAATGAGTTTTCTGTTTATGATGTCATTCATCCAAGGGTTTGAAGCCAAATTAGACCACTTTGATGCCAGAGTGTAAAAATCAAAACCAAACACAGAGTTAACATTGTGATTACTTTAGCTAACCACAGTAGGGAAAGGAAAGAATATTACTTTGCTACATAAATGTATGACTTCAAAATTCAACATTCTCTAAAATTTACCTTTAGTGTTGAGAATTTCCCTAAATTTATCTAGTAAATTGAGACAACTGAGCTTCCCTAAAGGGTGGGATGAAACTTATAAAACGCATATATATCCTCAGGAAGTGTTCAGAGAACTGAGACTTTAATTTCCTTATTTTTGTGGAAATATCTCTCTTAACCTCATTTTGTTGTATGTTGAGGGTTGTAATTCTGACTTTTCTAGTGAATCTGAAATTGTAATTTTGGCTTTGTTTTGATTTTTTTGTTAATTATAAAATAGTAAAAATTCAAAATAACAAGTAACATATTTAATTTTTATTGATAGGTTGAAAAAAATAAAAAAAATCCTGGACTGAAAGAAATCCAATCTATACATACCAATGGACCATTTCAATTCCTTTTAGTTGTTGCAAACCACTAGAAAAAAAAAACAAACTTTTTCTGGAAATTTTCAACCAGGTTTACTGATTTTAATCAGTTTTAGTGATTAATGTCATGCAAATATAGATTTAAGTAATCCTTCCAAAGACAAGTACTGACACTGCCTTTGGAATGTACTTCAGTATAGTTCTAAAGTCGGCCTTTAAGGTATGGGAAACATGATCACATGTTTGGTTAATTCATGGTTGGAGTTTACACATAATCAGACATTGCATTTGGTGTGAAAGGAAAGAGGCACTTTTGAGCGAGACAGGTAACAATAATGGTTATCACTGATATGTTCTAAATATGAACAATTTGGAAGATGGGGAAAAACTTAAAACTGTTTCTAACTCAGAATTCTAAACGAGAAGAACAGTAAGTAAATCAGTGAGCAAAAAGTTCACCCCAAACCTTTTTTGAAATCACTATTAAGAGGATCTAAACGAAAAATGCTGTGTTTTTAACTTTCAGTTACAACTCTTCAGAAAGAAAGTCGTGCCTGTGAAACACGTCACCAATAGAAGGCACTGCTGAAAAGTTTCAAAGATCCTGAGTTTTCTGGAGTAACCGTAACAAAATGTCACCAGGGCTCCTGGTGTATCAGCTGCTTCATTTCAACGTGTGAAATTTAACAACAGGAGACATACAGAACACAACCTGGCATTATTTCTGAGCTACAGATCATATTGTACATTCTGTATTTTTAATCATATAGAATATATTATCACACTTGAACATGTTCCTTTCATATTTAGTAATGAAAAGCTATACAGTATGTTTGGTCCCAGAATGATATAACACATTACATTAGGCAGATCATGGTAGCTTTTGTTGGGATTACTTACTGATTTACTGCAAACAGTACAGAGCCTGTGACTGTTCTATACAATCAAAGAAATACTGTAAACCACAGATTTTTCCTTAAATGGTATGACTTTTTTGGTTCAGTCAGTTCTGAATAAATAACTGGCTTTTGTTGAGCTTAAAACTGTGGTGAAAAATTGACATAGTCAGCTAAACTGAGTTTTACCACACAACATTCTGATTAAAGGAATTAGTCCTATTCAAAATCAATGTAACAGCTGATCAATAGATGACAAAGTGATAACCGATGGATATCGAAGTGTAATCACTAATAGCAAATCACAGAATGAATATATAGGCTCAAGAATTAATCCTCAATCCAATGCAACTCAATGCCTCTGCCAAAGATGTGAAGAACATATAAGCAATTCTCCATCAAGGTTTACAGACAACCAAGGGCTAGTGAAGTGATAGATAATAACAGGGGTCATTTTTAAACTGAGCCAAACCACTTTAAGAGGGTCACAATCAAAGAGGAATAATGTCTCTGTCAGCTACCATTTTTTTCTGGAGTCAGATAAAAAGACATAAATATGAAGGGACAAAAGATTATTGAATGGGAACTGCGTCCTGGGAAGAAGTAATGACCTTGAAAAAGATTTAGTGTTTGGCCATGCTGCAGAACCATCTAACCATGAATTTCCAAAAGTATTAAAAAATTCAATGGCTAAAATTGAAGGTAGACAAATTTAAAAAGGAAGAAAGACATATTTTAATAGTGATTAACCTTTTGAAAAGCTTCCCTGGAGAAATGGTGGAGGCACCTTCATAAAAGTTTTGGGTCTAAGACAATCTTTGTAAAATCTGTACTTATTCATCCAAAAATTATTGGATTCAATAAAGGTATTGCAAGGTGAAATTTTATAGTTGATATTACATAGGAGCTTCAAATAGAAGTTCATTAAGGCTCATTTTAGCTTTAAAATTGGTGGAAGCAGAAAAAAAATGGGACTAACATTACAATCTGGGCTTGGAATTTCTGTAGAAGCTTCTTTTCAAATTAAAACCAAGCATCAGATCATGCAGGGTTCCTTCCCTCTCCCTCAAAATACTGGCTCTATTTTACATGCTTTTTGCAAAACCAAACAAACAAAAAACCAAAATACAAGTGGATGCTATTTTAGAGAATCATAATGTTTTTCATGTTAGTTTTATAGGAAAACATCTTGTTCTCAGTATAGTGAAAGTCTAAGTGACTGTGTTCAAGACTACTCTAAGAAAGCCACAAGACCAAAGCGTATACATAAAGATAAGGCAGTAAATATGTCAGGGCAGAGAAAATGATGCAAGAATGGGTATAATACAGCCAAAAGAACAATAATGTAATAAACAGAAATTAATGAGAGCAGACTTCAGTGTCAGTGCTTCCTCTTATGTTCATTTACCTCAGTGAGTCATATCCACTCTAGAGAGCAGTAAGTACAAACATAGCAAGACACTCAGCCCGTATTACAGGAAGCCTTGCTACTCAAATAGACAACTTTTTAGAGTACAGTTTGTGGATGTAGGTCAATAAATGGACTAGCCAAATTAGTACTTTTATCTACAGACAAAAGGAGTACAGGGAGAGCAACAACCTCCTTCTCCCATTTTTGTAGTCTCTTTTCTTGGTTTTACCCATTCTTTTTGATGTTATGGGTTAGCTACAAAAATCCACTTTTTCTCCTTCAGCATGACTTTCAGATTTACAGATAGACCATTTTAGATCCCTGCTTTAATAAGGTATATGGTTGATTAATCCCTAACACTTCTGTGGAACTAATCCACATTAAAAAAATCCCTATGAATAATATGCACACTTTTGTTATGCATATTTTATACTATCTTCTTTTCCAGTAGCAAAACAAGACCAAGGAGTCCTGATTTCAAAAAGCCAAATGAATTTTTAAGATAAACTTCAGAATATCATTGGTGAAACCCTGGCCATATTGAAATCTGTATGCATTTGCTACTGGTTTATGGGGGCCAAGCTTTCAAACTAGTACTTCCAGAATGGTGCCATAGTTATCAAATTTCTGCAAGACTTTTTAGTTTCAGCTGAGAAATGATGTATGAGTTATATTTATGTGATAAAAACTTCAGATCTATAATAAGGAGGGCAGTTTCGACATCTGATATGTATCTCCTGTCCTAATTCACTAATATTCTGTAAAGTAGCTTGATTTATTTATTAATAAACAGAAGTAAAACAGAACAGATGACACTGTGATTCATATAGTATATGAATCACCAAAAAAATTGTGCATGGAATGCCTGTATATACAATAATGAGACTAATTCTTAATCACATAATTACATTGCTGCATGAAGATTGCATGGGATACAAATGCAGCAGCTGAGAAATTTGTCTCAGTAGGAAATCTCTGGTATTTCAGTGGCTGTGTTTATTGCTGCACTGTAAAAAGCAAACTCTATTGCTGCACGTCTGTATCAGAGTAACAGCTTTAACAGATCATCTTTCTGAAACAGTAAAATATAAAAACATGCCAAGCACATACTGTACTAGACACATACATTTTCTTTTTTCTACTAAAATTTTGTATCTAGGCAGAAAAATCTGCATGGGTAAAATAAAAAAAATAGAAGGCTCAAATATGACAGCATGATGTAGGAATTCCTTAATGAACATTCATACATAATGCAGGAATTAAATAAAAGGCAATAAATAAACAAGGTGCAAAAAACCTTACAACACATTACAGTTATAGTAGCCTTGATTCTTAATTTTATGCAGCATTGCTGTAGGTGGAGGATGAGGTGAGAACGCAAGGAGGCAAGAGAATAATTTCCCAGAATGGCTTACTAAAATTATTTAGCAACTAAATTATTACTTCATGTGCATGTGTAGTTACCTACATGACATTTATGGAATTTTATATTATGATATATTGATGCCAAAACACTTAGAAGTATTAATATTACATGTTCAGCAAGGGAGGCAAAGGAGTTTCCTATAGGAGGATATTGGTTAAAATCAGAGCAAACATTAATATAATATAAATAACAATACTCAGAAATTATGATTGATCATACCGCTAGTTTAAAACCTGTGACTATTTTTAATAAGATGATCCCACTAAATCTGGAAGAGTAAGGAGCTTTAAAAATCGTAATAATAAGAAGAGTGGGGAATGAGTTGTTAGAAACTATCTGGAGAGAAAGTTTGACAGAGAAAGTGACTCCAGAAGTCTCAGTAGGGATTTTCCAGGAAGCAATAAACCTCAGGGAGGAGTGAATAGATGTATACAGTCTAGATTTTTGTTGTTTGCATGATTGCTTTGAGAGTCCTAAGTCCTTTGTTTCCCATAAACTCTTATTTCCTTTAGGAGACTGCACTATCAAGAGACCTTACTGCCACTTCCCAGCAGAAAAAGAATCATAGCACTGAAGCTAAGGCAGACTATGGTGCTATGGCTGCAAAGCTGAGCACCAGCATTACCCCAGCAGCTGATACTCAGGAAAGGAACATAAAGACTTGAAGGACTACAGCTTAGTCTTCCATCAGAGGTGGTGACTCAGAACCTGAAATCATGAGAGTATCATATTTGAAGCTCCCAAGAAACTGATTAAAAACATGTTTCCAAGATAACTTGCACATGTATGTCAGAATAATACAGGGAATGACACCTTCAGTTTCAGCAGTCATCATTTAAAAGGCTGGGGTCTTTTGAGCAAGGTGAATAATCAAGCGTTGTGTTTACTGAAGATCTCATCTGAAGGAGATCTCTACAATGAGAAATGCATATGCTAACTAGGACTATTTTGTAATTTGAAAAAGTAACTTGAGTATCATCCTTTGATTAAGGACAATAGATTCTTTAGATAATTGCCTATGTAAGATGCATCTGTATTTTGTAAGCATTATTGATGCTGTGCTGTTATTACACTCCTTTGCTTTGATTTAGTGCTCATCTTGAAACCAGCCAAGTCTATTTTGAGTGACAGTATCTTGTGAACAATGATCAAAGTGTAAATTTATGCAAATTCATTGCTTCACCTTAATTACCTTGATGGCGCTTGTCAGTAGCCTTTTCCATGCTTTCACTGATTAGCAAGCTATCACAAATAATTATTATTTCATCTGCAATTACAATGATGCTGTGCATTGGCTTGTTGCCCAGCTGCTGTATTACATCCCACACCTCAGCCTGATCTTCTGGAGTTATGCCACACTACATATCATGAATTAGCATCCCTATTTTATTCAGCCTATCACCATAAACTCCTGAACTTTCAATTCCATAAGGCAAGTTCTCTCTTTACTTCTACAAGTAGAATTACCACATAAAATTGTTAAATATAACCTGGAGAATTACAAGGGCAAGAAAGGACTGTTTTCTCTATGATCATTTCTCATGATCCCCACTTTCTCTTCAAAAAAAAACCTTTCACTTCTTCACTCCCTTTTTTTTCCTCATAGTACATTATTTTAGCAAATCAAATGTTGCTACTGTTGACAGCTGAAACATGAACTTTAGAGGTCAACAAATTGCTTCCAGGCAGCCCAAGGCTATCGCTGTAAAGTGGGCTCTATAGCATTGAAATAAATTTGGTTCCATTACGTTGGGGATTCTGAGTAAACCCCAATAGCAGGTGCACCCATTTCAAACAAACTTTAATTGTCATTACACCTAATATGCCTGCATATATTGAGAAGAGCATGAAGAATGTGGGGAATTGAACAGCTGGCTGTTTTTCTTTACACATCCTTATACATCATCTTAAACCACTAACTATAGCTAATAAGCAAAAAGAAAGCAAATATAAGAGCAAAAAAAAAGCAATTAAGTAGCAACATATGGTCAAATATATAATTTCTTAAAGCAGGAATAAAAAAGCAAAATATTGGAAGAGAAGCCTGAAGAAATATTTCCACACTCTAACTAGAAAACAGTGTTTATTGACTCTTCAAGGTCAGAAGAAAAACACCTGAAATATAAACAAATGCTTTAGCTGCACAAACCTGTTCTAAGAAAGCTGAGAACGATATAGAGAAACTGAAATTAATAGCAGTCTTCGGCAATAAAGTCATAAATGGTAACTAACTGTAAAACCTATATCCAACATTCTATAAAAGGAAAGATACACTTTAAAGTAGACCCTGAAACATGACACAGGAACTCAAGCAATACCCTAGAATTACTAACTTTATAATGATCAGACCAAAGGAATGAACTTTAATTAAACCTGACATAAAGTAAAGGAGAAACATTTCAACTTAAACCAGAAACTTCTTTAAAATATGGAACCACATTGTTTACTAACATACATTTTACAACTACAAATCGATGTCCCAGAATGACAAATTCAGATCACAGGATAGAAGAGCCAGCATCAATTTAATAAAAAAAAAAAATTGCAAAGAACACAAAGCTGATAAAAATACGCAAATCCAGGTATTTGGGCTAATTAAGTAGGGATAAGGTATTTCCAAGAGGCATACAAAGGAAAACAGTATCCAATTTCAATGGATTAATATCAGAGCTGGAAAATCAAGTCAGCAAGATTAAGAATTCTGCTTAACAGTTTGCAACAAGCAGACATTAAAAGCAATGTCAAGTCAAGAGGTCAGGTTCATTTGATGAAAATTTCCCATTTAAAAATATGAAGACAAAAGGGGTTTGCAAACCAGTTGCCCTAGTTTAACATAAAGCAAAATAGTGCTACTTTCTAGTTTCATCTGTGCTCAACTGAATTCAGTGGACTCAAGAGAGCTACACAGTTGAAATGTAAGTATCACAGAATGAAGAGTTAAATAACTTTCTGTAATGCAATGACTATATTTACCAGATCTCTGCTGGGCATGTTGGAAATTCTAGCTCACATATGAGGATCTAGAATGGAACATATGGGTCTAGTGCCAACCAAGAAGCCTGCACAGTATGACAAAAGCAGTGCAAGACCTATAGGAGACTTCTTCTTTCTGGTTTGGTACCTATAGGCCATGTGGGATACCCAATATGACCTTAAAAAAAAGTACACGGTATCTAGGCTTAAGTAACTGACTCACACTTTGTGTAGTAAATACTTAAATATCAATGTCCTAAATGACATGTTGAATCCTTTGCCAAAAGTCCATTGGATTAAATAATGAATCAAATTCTAATGGGTAGATATATGTATTTGCCACTCTCACAGTCCAATTCGATAAAGGTTCAAAGCAGCAAGAGTCTCAAATGTTAACCAAAATTATAAGCAGAAATAGGAAGACACAAACCTTCACATATACAGACTCCTTAAGTAGTGATTGCATAACTAAGTAAGCCCAGAAAAGACTGGAACAAAAGGAATCTTCATACTCTAATTTCTAGAAGTCCTTTTATGTAGCAGCGATATTCTTTTAAACTATCAGCTTGTAGGAGGCCGCTAAATGTTACTCTCCTATACCTCCAACAAAAGAGAACTGTAGCAAAACAAATTGCTTCCACATTATGAATTGAAAACAGTAATAAGCAAATATTATCATCCCAAATATGTTTTATTGCTTCATCTTTGTAAAGTCAGTTTCAGTTATTATTTGAAGAGCTTTCTCTTACACCTTGAAAACTTCCTGGAGTCATACCAGAAAGTACTTATTAGTATTTATGGAATTGCAGAAGAGTAAAAAGAATGAACTGGAAATCCACTTATTCTCTTACTACTAGGAAAAGTTGATAGGATTTCCCTTTCACTGATAGGCAGCAGAATCTTTTCTAATATTAAGTTGCTCCTGAATTAGTGAGCTGAACTAAAAGGCACCAATACTTAACAGATGTTTTGCATAGTGGAAAATATAGCTATGCATATTTGAAATGATGTATTAAAAGATCTGTAACTTTACTTCATATCCTAAACCTGTAGAAATTTGAAATAGAAAATAACTATATAATCCAATTAAACCTGGGGGTGTTGGTCGATGAAAAAATGAACATGAGCCGGCTTCAGTATGTGCTCGCAGCCCAGAAAGCCAACCGTATCCTGGGCTGCATCAAAAGGAGTGTGACCAGCAGGTCGAAGGAGGTGATACTGCCCCTCTACTCTGCTCTCGTGAGACCTCACTTGGAGTATTGTGTGCAGTTTTGGTGTCCTCAACGTAAAAAGGACATGGAACTGTTGGAATAAGTCCAGAGGAGGGCCACGAGGATGATCAGGGAACTGGAGCACCTCCCGTATGAAGACAGGCTGAGAAAGTTGGGGCTGTTCAGCCTGGAGAAGAGAAGGCTGCGTGGAGACCTCCTAGCAGCCTTCCAGTATCTGAAGGGGGCCTACAAGGATGCTGGGGATGGATTATTCATCAGGGACTGTAGTGACAGGACAAGGGGTAACAGGTTCAAACTTATACAGGGGAAGTTTAGATTGGATCTAAGGAAGAAATTCTTTAGTGAGAGGGTGGTGAGGCACTGGAATGGGTTGCCCAGGGAAGTTGTGAATGCTCCATCCTTGGCGGTGTTCAAGGCCAGGTTGAATGAGGCCTTGGGTGACATGGTTTAGTGTGGGGTGTCCCTGCCCATGGCAGGGGGGTTGGAACTAGATGATCTTAAGGTCCTTTCCAACCCTAACTATTCTATGATTCTATGATTCTATAATTTTGAAGTTTTCTCAGTTATGTGTTAGCCAGGACTTTGGCCAGTTACTTGTGCTTTAGTTGTGTCATCTCACTTCTTCACTGCCATGAAGTTAAACATGAGAGTGCTGAGTATTGTTATAATGCAGTAAGCTTGTATGGTATTTGTTACTGCAGTTTTTCATCACCCTTGCCAGACTGAAATGTTTGCAACTCAACTGTGAGTGATTTTGCATGTCATGGAGTGAGACACATAGAATCATAGAATAGTTAGGGTTGGAAAGGACCTTAAGATCATCTAGTTCCAACCGACATGCTGCTCAACTGCTTTTGCCCTATCAGATTTGATTTGCAAACCATCACTACTGACTGATATTTCTTCCAATCTGTAATACTATACCTTTGGAGAAGAATTTTTATTAACAAGAAAATGTAGATGAATGCCCGATGCAGAGCATCTTCATGGTATAATATTTTGCACATAATAAATGTGAGTGAGCTCTTGCTAGTGGAATAATTTTTTCTACTGGTGAAAGAATGCTTCTGACTAAATCTATTTTGTATAAATCTGTTTATTACATCTACTTCTGACTGTCATTTGCTCATTGTCCAAGTGCAGAACCCTATTATTAAAAACCCAGGAGTAAATATATCCTCTCTGTCATATATGTATACTAATGGGGTTTTATCTGTGGTTCACCTACAGCTTGACATGGTACTATATAAATCAATTTTCTATTCTGCAGGCTTCACCTTTACCTGAAAACTACGGTATCAATACATTATGTGTGAATTTACTGTTGCATTTGTCTACCTACTGTCTTTATCTTTCCTCAGCATGTGAAGAATTTTTCTTACTAATTACTTTTCACCTGAAATTAACTCTGAAGTAATATTCAACTCAACCTGCCTCAAAGAGAAAAAAATAAGAAATTAAACTGAACCTGGACCAAGTGTGAAGCAAAGGAGCCAGCTGCACAGGAGAGGACCCAGAGTATTGCTGATGGGTCAGAGGAAAGACTTGTACACAGCACATGCTTCTATCAGCAGAGTTTGCCGTACCCATTCTTCTGTTCAAAATAAAGCTTGAGTTTGAGCCTATATATCAAAGGCAGACAAAGCCTCAGTCAACCCTTTCTCATCATCCCTCTATTGAAAGTGGTGTCTTCAGTTTTGGATGTTCCAACAGCAGTTCAAATCAGTTTTAAAGGGCTTTAATTCTACCCAGTCAATCTGTACATAAGGTTGTCTGAGAAGATCTTCCATGTTCCCCTTGCAAGCTGCTTCAATAGAAACACAGTGCAAAAAAGTTCAGAAAAAATCCACACCCTCCTCCTCTCAGAACCATAGAAATCTCAGAATAATCTCAGAAAGTGTTCACAAGATTTCTTGTAAAACCTTAACAGACCAGCCTATAGCCTAGGATGATTTTGCTGTGTGATTCACCTGACAATTTTGCAGATTGTGGTTCTGCCATAGGTGGCATTACTAAAATGCAGTGAGTGTCCTTACAGGGAAATCTGAACAAAGATGATAAATAGAAAGGAGCTGAATCAGGATGAATTGCATTCCAACAGCAGGTCCCATGCTATGGAAGCAGAAGGGTAACAGATAAGTTCAGTCTGTAAGGATATGGCAATTTATAATTTAGCTTGGTCAGATTCCAGAAAGGTTGTATGCGTTTGTATCTGTTCTTTCTGATACACTTTTGTTAAGATGGTGAACTGTCGTGGTTTAAGCCCAAGCTGTAAATCAGAACCACGCAGTCTACTGCCCCCCCCACCTTTCTTACCTCCGCTTCTGGAGGGACGGGGAGGAGAATCAAAAGAATGCAGCTCCCACGGGTTGAGATAAGAACAGTTTAATAACTAAGGTATAACACAAATCACCACTGCCGCCACCAACAATAACAACGACAAGAGAAATAACAAGGGAAGAGAATACGATACCGCCCGCCGGAAAAGACAGCCCGACCGACCAGGGGACGTGCCCTTCCGGGTAGCTCCCAGTTCCATCCCCTGGCATGACGTGCTGTGGTATGGAACACCTCCTTGGCCAGTCTGGATCAGGTGTCCTGTCCCCGCTTCCTCCCGGCCCCTCCTCCTCCCTGGCAGAGCATGAGACTCACAAAATCCTTGGTCAGTCTAAACATCGGTGTTATCAGTTTTTTGTTCCCAAGCCAAAAATCAAAAACACAGTGCTGCAACAGCTACTAAGAAGGAGAAAAAAAAAAAACAACTGACTGCCACTGCTGAACCCAGGACAGTGTCCACCCCTTGTTCCATACCATTCACGTCATGCTCAGATCCCACATTTTCCATATACCCTCACTCTCATTTCAGTGCACTGTTATCTTAGTGCACAGACCAATTCCTATAAAGCTACTGAGTCCATTCGGTTCATGATGTTGGGCTCCATCTCTTGGAACAGTCTTTCAGGGCAGAAGAAGCTGTGTGCAGTGTTGGATCGTTGCCTGCTGATGCTGATCATTCCTTTACTGTAGAACTCGTCCGGTTCTATCAAAGTTCATTCTCTGTTGGGATGATGGTCGGAGGGAAGTCAGAGCCAGTCGCTGGTGCCCTGCAGACTTCTAGTTGATGGACTATAGCAGGCAACAGCATACAATTGAGTTCATTGTCTGTTTTCCCCTAAAATCAAATCCCCTTGAGGTACGCATCGGACTTCCCCATCTTCCCGCATTACCCACCAAGTATATCCAGGTCCCTGAGCAAAAGCAATCCCACGAGTGGGTTTGCCTTTACCTGAAGCAGGAATAACCCAGACTGTCTTCCCCAGCAAATTCTTCATGTGCACCACAGGAACTTTGTCCCCCTCTACAATATGTAAAAGTTCTGACTGTGCTGGGCCAGCCCTATTGGCAGATCCTCTGGTGTTGACCAACCAGGTGGCCTTTGGTAAGTGTGTATCCCAATGCTTGAAAGTTCCCCCACCCATTGCTCTCAGTGTAGTTTTTAACAGCCCATTGTACTGTTCGATTTTCCCAGAGGCTGGTGCATGGTAGGGGATGTGATATACCCACTCAATGCCATGCTCTTTGGCCCAAGTGTCTATAAGGTTATTCCGGAAATGAGTCCCATTGTCTGATTCAATTCTTTCTGGGGTGCCATGTTGCCACAAAATCTGGTTCTCAAGGCCCAGGATAGTGTTCTGGGCAGTGGCATGGGGCACAGCGTATGTTTCCAGCCATCCGGTGGTTGCTTCCACCATGGTAAGCACATGGCGCTTGCCTTGGCGGGTTGGTGGGAGTGTGATATAATCAATTTGCCAGGCCTCCCCATATTTATACTTCAGCCATCGTCCTCCATACCAAAGAGGCTTTAACCGTTTGGCTTGTTTAATTGCAGCACATGTTTCACACTCGTGAATAACCTGGGCAATAGTGTCCATTGTTAAGTCCACCCCTCGATCACGGGCCCACCTGTATGTTGCATCTCTGCCCTGATAACCTGAAGTGTCATGGGCCCACCGGGCCAAAAATAATTCACCTTTATGTTGCCAATCTAAGTCCATCTGAGCCCCTTCAATCTTAGCAGCTTTGTCCACTTGCTGGTTGTTCTGGTGTTCCTCAGTGGCCCGACTCTTGGGTACATGGGCGTCTACATGGCGTACCTTCACCACCAGGTTCTGCACCCGGGCAGCGATATCTTGCCACAGTGCAGCAGCCCAGATGGGTTTACCTCTGCGTTGCCAGTTGCTCTGCTTCCATTGCTGCAACCACCCCCACAGGGCATTTGCCACCATCCATGAGTCAGTATAGAGATAAAGTACTGGCCACTTTTCTCGTTCAGCAATGTCCAGGGCCAGCTGGATGGCTTTCACCTCGACAAACTGACTCGATTCACCCTCTCCTTCAGCAGTTTCTGCAACTTGTCGTTGAGGATTCCATACAGCTGCCTTCCATCTCCGATGTTTTCCCACAATACGGCAGGACCCATCAGTAAACAAGGCATACTGCTTTTCACTTTCTGATAGTTTATTATATGGTGGGGCCTCTTCAGCACGCATCACCTCCTCCTCTGGTGACATTCCAAAATCTTTGCCCTCTGGCCAGTCCATGATGACTTCTAGAATGCCTGGACGACTGGGATTTCCTATTCGAGCTCGTTGTGTAATTAGTGCAGCCCATTTACTCCATGTCGCATCGGTTGCATGATGTGTAGAGGAGACCCTGCCTTTGAACATCCAGCCCAGAACGGGCAACCTGGGTGCCAGGAGGAGCTGTGCTTCAGTGCCACTTGTTCGGTGGTGAAGTTCCAAAACACTGGAGGGGCCCACTGACCTAGATACTTGCCCATACTATCCCACACACCCTGCCACTCATGGCTGTCCAGCCTCGGGGAAAATCTCTCGGTCCCCCTATTTTGTCGTCTAACCCCAGACAAGGCCCAAACCCGACTCTGCTTAACTCTTGAGATCAGACGTAATGGTTGTGGACAAAACACACTCTGTATGCGTGCCAACATGGTGACCCCCATCACAATCAGCAAACAGGTCTCAACAATATTAAAAGGCCACTCAAAAACTTCAAAACTCTCAAACGATGCTGTAAACGGTCTGGAAGGGGCACTGGGAGGGTAAAAGAATGTCTCCTTCATAGGTTGACCACCCAGGAAGGAGAAAAAAGATGTATAGTTGCTAAGCATTTGTATTATATACCTCCCAAAGTATAAAGGTGGTGACCACACTGGGAACATAAGCCAGATCAGTTTCATGATCAATTTTTCTATTGTATTACAAGTCATTACCATAAAATATAATGAGACAATAACCTTAGCCAAGCCCCACACTTGAAAAACACTAACACAGCAAATACCGGCTCTAAGTAACCTACGGCATATTGAGACTGTGAGATCAAAACCAACAACTTTGAGAGCCAATAAATCAGCATTGTGACAAGTGACTATCAATCCAAAACACTGAATGCTTATCACAAATACGATTAGACACACTCCGGTCAGATCTGTCGTTATCTCAACCCTTCGTGCCCCACGTTGGGCGCCAAAATAGAACTGTCGTGGTTTAAGCCCAAGCTGTAAATCAGAACCACGCAGTCTACTGCCCCCCCCACCTTTCTTACCTCCGCTTCTGGAGGGACGGGGAGGAGAATCAAAAGAATGCAGCTCCCACGGGTTGAGATAAGAACAGTTTAATAACTAAGGTATAACACAAATCACCACTGCCGCCACCAACAATAACAACGACAAGAGAAATAACAAGGGAAGAGAATACGATACCGCCTGCCGGAAAAGACAGCCCGACCGACCAGGGGACGTGCCCTTCCGGGTAGCTCCCAGTTCCATCCCCTGGCATGACGTGCTGTGGTATGGAACACCTCCTTGGCCAGTCTGGATCAGGTGTCCTGTCCCCGCTTCCTCCCAGCCCCTCCTCCTCCCTGGCAGAGCATGAGACTCACAAAATCCTTGGTCAGTCTAAACATCGGTGTTATCAGTTTTTTGTTCCCAAGCCAAAAATCAAAAACACAGTGCTGCAACAGCTACTAAGAAGGAGAAAAAAAAAAAACAACTGACTGCCACTGCTGAACCCAGGACATCATCTCAGAAGTGAAAGAAGCAATTTCCTGTAATGCTCTATTAATACTACTATAAATTGCTTCTTTTCATCTTACAAAATGATGTTTCTAAATATGTATGTTTGTGCTATGTAACACAATGGAGTCCCAGCCTCCATAAATGTTAGCGCAATATGAACACAAATACCAGTAAGAGTATACGGATGAAAAAAAATATATCTTTCTTTAATACAGTCTACTTAGTCAACAATTATAGTAATTTATACCTAGTGTTCTTAGTACTATTTTTTTCATGTCCCTCAAAAACTCAGAATAAAAAGAACATCCATCTGATAAGAACAGTGTTGGTCTCAGTAGAATGTACCAAAACCAATTCTAAACAAACATTCTTATCATTCATCAAATTGAAAATGTTTAACTGAGACTATTCAAATTCAATAAGCTCTAAAGAGTTGCTGACATAGATTTTTCAGTCTTCGAAGTCCCTAGCCAATGTTTAGACTTTCATTTCAGAAGCTATATTGAAAGGAGAGTAATTTTTCCCCTTCCACTAGACTGAAGGCTTTTGAGAAACAAAAGTCCTCCTCTCCCTTCCTTTAAAATAAAAAGCTCCTAACTTGGTGAGGTTGGAAAACCCTATTTTGATGAAAATGAAGAAATAATACAGGTCAAAAGCCCCCTGTGATATGTAAGAATCCTGTTTTTCATTTTCATTCTTTTTTTAAGTTACTTGGCCACTTGTTCTTTTAAAGAAAAGCCTCAAACTTTGGGTAAGAATACAGCATATTTCTCAAGTAGCACGAAACAGTAGCTCTCAGAAACAATGTACACTGTGCCTGTTCTGGGGCGCTTCACCTTTCCACATTCTTTGTCCTGGATTAGGCAGTGCTTCGTGAGACTAGATATCCCAGGGATGCGCAGAGAAGCCCAAGTGACTGGTTTATTTATTTAGTTTTCTAGTTTCTATAGTTACCTGTCATCCTGACAGCTAAGTGCTCTGATTATGGAAAATTAAAACACAGAATGAGAACCAAGCAAAGCCAGTTAATCAAATGCTAAAGAAAATAAATGGGTCTTGCTTACTGCCCTGAATTCATTCAAATTAAATATTGATTAAAGCTATAACAAAACATAAACTATTCTATTCCATTGCCACCTGCTTGCCAGTTAATAAGGCAATCCTTAGTAATTTTAAATATTCAAGTTCCCTTACCTAGGCACGAGTTGCTGTTGGCAATAAAAAACAATTTAGACAGCACCATTATCTCTCTTAAAACAAATTTATTAAAGATACTTTTGAGTAGCTTCTCTTATTTTCCCTTTCTTTTTTATTCAGGCTTTCAAAGAGAGTGATGTTTATGTGATGAGAAGAAGCTGGTGTTTCAGGAGAAGAGGAGGGAAATTGATGCATCTTTGAGTATGCCAACTGCTGAACCTGACAGTATCCAAACAAACTCAATAGAAGCTTCACATTGGGAATTACACTGAGAAATATCTAGTGAAATAGGCAGCCATGCTGAGAAAATACATCTCCTATGCTTGCTCTGAGGGACATGTTACTGTGGAAAATCTCATGTTGTTGAACAGCTCAGTGAGTTCACATAGAGAGATCTTACAGATGGCCCAGCCATAAAAAAGTCCAAAACCCAAATGAAAAAATCTGTAGGAATTTTAATTGAATTCCTTCTCACTTTCATAAGGACACTTACACATTAGTGTTCTGGTATTTCAAAAGCTCAGAGAATGGTGCAGGACATCTGGAGGTCATCAAATCTCTCAACGTGAGACCAAAGCTGCTGTCTGTGAATGACCTCCAGAGGAAACTGGGCTGTGATACACTGGACTTTGTAGGAGACTTATATGCTAGTTTTGTAATAAGTGCCATGGAGAAGGCAGGGGTCTGCTTTTGTAATATTTAAAACTGACTCTATGGTGAAGAGCATGCTGAGGAATTTTGATAAATATAAAAGTGAGAAACCAAACTGGAATTGAAATTTAGTTGAAGTTTATTATGAAACCACCGTTCCATGCGTGACAAGCAGAAACAAGAAAGTTCTGGTTTAGCATGCTGCAGTTTGTAGGTGACTGTTCCTACAGGAGTCTGAAAGACTCTTCAAGTATTTTTGTGTGCTTATTAATTATACTGCTAAGGTAATCTGCATTGAACATAAATTCATTGCATGCTAACTACTATCTAACTACTATAACATCATTAAAACACCATTAAAATATAAAGCATCTGTAGTGAATTTTTGTTAATAGAACAAGCAATAAAAAGTATGTCTCACACAGTTTTGCAGTTGTGAAGTGATAATGAACAACATGTTATAAACTAATAAATTCAAAGATGGCAGTAAAAATACTTTAACATAAGTAACTTTTAACCACTGGAGCACTGGTCATATTAAAACTTTTTATTAGACAAAAAAATAATACATAAATATCAACAGATAAAGTAGACACTAAATTTGTCTTTACTAACTTTTAAAGTAGAACTGTTTAAAGATGAACACAAATGTAGAAAATCTCCAACACTGCAATCCTATCTACCATTAAAATTATCTTTTGTACTGAGGCATACTGCTAACTGTATCTTCATCACCTGAATGCATTAACACACCTGAGACTTAATAACTTTAGCCTACAGTGGTCAGAATTCTTTTTCCCTTAAAATATAAAAGAACACTTTTTTTTTTTTTTGTCTTCCAATGGTTAGTATAGCTTTAGCCTTCAGACTTTTTGTCTTTGGAGTTTACCATGTAATCTGGAAAAGATTTTGTGGATAAATGAAATAAATTTAAGTGAGTGTAGTTAAGCAGAAAGTAATATCAAGATTTCAGCTTGTAAATACTACATTAAGAACCCGCAGACAATAAAGACTCTACAGATTATATTTGTCCTCAAATGCACTGAGATTTGTCCCCAAATGCACTGAGATATTTTATTTTCTACTCATACATTTAGATTCTGTAATAGAAAATATGCCCACATGACTCTGTTTTTTTGATGTAGTTGCACAAGTGAGAATGAGAGAAGAATTTAAAGATAATGGGGTTCAACAGCTCGTCTGTAACTTAGATTGAACTATGATCCTGTGATAATATTAAGTTTATGACAAACAGAGTTTTTATTGCTTTTTTTTAAAAACCAACTAAGAGCTAAGTCTTGAAAATAAACTTATTTAGAATACCACTTGTCTGATTTATTTTTGTGGGTTTTTTTTCTGTACTTCATTGATTCCTCAGGTGTGCTGCTGTCTAAAAGTAAGACTCATATGTGAAAACATGCCATTACACAATGGCCATATAGGAAAGTGTATTTTGCAATCCTGGATATTTCTAGCACTTGCAATTTCTTTATGCTGTTGCTCACACAAGACCATGCTCATCTCATGAATATAATCTAATGTCATTTTTGATTGAAGTTTAAATGTTTTCAATAGCACTTTCACTCTTTCTCTCCTTCACTTCTCTCCCAGCTGATGTAAAAGGCTCAGACAGGAAGGGGAACTTGAGACATTTTACAGTAGTTGGGAGTATGCTCTTTAAGGTTATTGTAGACTCTAATGCTTTCAAAATGCTTATTATCTTTAAAAACCTACATTTTTAATTCTTAAAACAAACAAGCAAGAGGCCTAAAAACCACAGTCACTCAATGTGGATACTTAAGGGAAAGGGGGAGTAAGTTATTGATGATAGATTTTTTACCTTTTGCTTAGATAATCTTAACACAGTGACATCATATGCTCTTTGGGCAGATATTCATGGTGTGTTGTTCAAGAGCTAAAGCTGGAGTGCTTAAAAGGATTTCTGGACAGCCATAGCTGCTTATAGCACTGAAATTGTCTGTCCAAATCCCACTGCTTGCACACGGCATGGAGAAACTTGACTTGGTGAACCCATGAACAGGGTAGAGCTGCAGTTCTAACCTTGGAAAGGGAGCTTGGCACACAGGCAAATGAAATGGGATAGAAAACAAGTAAATAAGTCTGCAAGTTGCTGTGCAAAAGTCCTGGTATGTCTTCATATCCAGAGACCAAAACTGATGATTAAGATGAGATTTTCCACAGACACTGTCAAAACAGTTTAGCAAGTGTCTTACAGCTAGCCCTAAGGACCACAGGAGCACAACAGATAAGTGCTGCTTGCTTCCAGTGAGTAATAAAAGACATTTCTTGCATTACAGTCTTCAGTATTTCTGTTGTATATGTGATTGCCTGTACTTTAAGTTGGCTTGCATGTCATCTTATAGCTAATACAACTTACAAGAAAATAATTCATATTGGTAAGTCATTTTGCACTAGATAGTACTCTTAGCCTGGGTTTTAAAAAAGAAAACACCAATAAACGCATTGCTGCTGAAAAAAGTTAATCATAGCAACCTTAAATTATAAAACACTTCAGGAAGTGAATGCAAATGATTTCTAGCCAATCATATGCTACCTATATTTCAATACAGAGGGTGACACACTCTTCTGTCTCCTGAGCCTGTAGTTCCTGAAGAGCCTGTATCCTTCAAAGTACCTACACAAAGTTTTAAAATCTTCACAAGGCTCAGAAGAGAGTTCTTGATTTTTTATTTAATTAAGAACACAGGGCTGGGGGGTGCCATCCGAAGCCAGTGACTGTAGTCTTCTGTGATCCCTGACCACAGGTTGGTAAGGTGACCGCTTCGAGCACCTTGGACCAGGGAGCTCCTCCCCTCCTGTAGGAAACGAAAGTCCTACCACAAAAGAGCAGAATGCAAAGCCAAAATGTGCCTCAAAAAAAGAGAATATGAGACTCTGAAGACCATCTGCTTCACAGCCAGGTCCTCAGATGATTCTAGAAAATGTATCACTTAAAAAAAGGCAGACTTCAAAAACATAATCCCTGCAGGCTTTGTCAGTCTGATCCGAGAGAAATATCTGCTCTCTGCCTCACATCTGGAGAATGGATAAGCAACTGACAAAGATTATCTTGAAGTGAGATAGCATTTAATCATGCTTAATTAATTCTTATATATTTTTTTTTCAGTGAAGCACAAGGATCGGTCTTAAAAGTTGAGAAAAAAAATGTCACTTCACCAGCTGCCTCTTCTAAGAAGTAGTGACACTTCATCAATGTAACCGTATTCTAAATGGTGGTTAGAGACATGGCATTAGCATTCAAAGGCTGCATCACATAGGGTTAGACTACTTAACAATCTTATATTGGGAAATGTTTTCATACTTAAAATCAGAGATTTCATGACTGCTTCAGGGGTAGTGGTCAGATTTCTAAAAGCATACATCAGCTTTCCAATACTAAGTTCAAACTATTAAATAAGAGATTACTTTCAGCAGGCTGTTTCATGCTTCAAGTTGAAATGCAGTGATCTTAGCCTGGTTTCTAGTGGCCCAAATTTCCACATCAGAAAATTAATAAAACATAAAAGAAAATACTATAACAGTTTGCACTTGTTAACAACTTGGTTGGCTTTTTCAGTACAAAAGGAAAAGAAGACAGAATGAAACTGAAGAACAATTTGCTATCTTCCTTCACCTCATCATCTGAGCAAATCATGTCAGTAGGTCAAATTCAAGAATTTCATTTCTGTTTATTACTTATAACATTTTATAAAAGAAAAAAAAAAAAAAAGAAGTCCATATGTTCCGATCTGGCTGCTTTCACAGAAAGTGTAATTTACTTTAAAAACATACAGTAAAAATAAGACTATATGAGCAATTTAGATTTCCATAAAAATGGCACGGCGAGAGGTCTCAGAAAATTACTAAGGACAGCGGCAATGTTAATTTATCTGTGCCACAGAACTGCACAAGTTATATATACTCTTAATCTCCTAGTTTAACATAAAGTTGTTGCTTAAAGAATTTTTGAATGAGACAACCAAGCAGCTCGATGTGTTTTCTAACAAGGAGGTTTACACTGCTCTAGTAAAACCTAAATAATAAAGCTATATATTATTTAGTCATGTCAAACATGTAAGAAAGGCTGAGAGAAAGAAAACGTTTTTACATGAGTCTTTAGGGAAAGTTAATGAACTGCCAGAGTTTAAATCGTGTTGTCTGTTTGCATACTGAATCAAGCTAAACCCAAAACCATTTATTGACTTTCTGTAAGAGCACCCTAAAAAACCTTCTGTTACAGAACCCAAAGCAGAATGCCACAAAGGAGGGCAATGAATCTTCATTTATCCATATGATATATGCACAGGCACACATACATATATAGCCACATACTTACATGCTGTGAGCTTGACAAAGATCTGAATTTCCTAAACATCTTCACCTTATCAGAACTTCTTCAGCCAACGTGTCAGCGTTCTGCATAGATTCAGTACAAAGGTGCCTGAACCAGCATTTTTTTCTCTTGACAGAGAAAAGTGAGAGAAGTGTTACTGGTTGTTCTGAGTACCAGCTTACAAGTTTCATGAATCATTGATTTCTCTTTACTGGACCTGGGAAACTTAATATAGTGTTGGTATATACAAGGAATACATGGAATCTTGAGGAATGCTTCATGCATGTTTAATTTTTACCAGTCCTTTGGGGTGCCATGCAACTGTGTTCCATTACTGCTCATAAAATTCAAATTTTCCTTTGCAAGATTAATATTAATGAAAGCTCATTGGAATATATTCTAATAGCTATAATGACAGTGCAAAGACATTTTACTGTAAAGATATAGCCAACTTGTTTCCAATCCAAAAGCTAATTTAACAGAATAAAAGTTATATAAGGCTATACTTTAGGTCTTACCAGGCTAAACTTGCAAACCAAACCTACTTTTGGAAGTGACAGACTCAGAATCTCTTTGCTCATAAAGCTTTCTGTGACAGGCTAAACATATAAAGCTGGAAAAGTTGTGAAGCAAAAGGGATGTGCTAAATCCTAAATCAATCAACAATATTATAATTGTATTATAAAGAAGTCTTTAATCTCAGCATCATATTGCAATATTATAATATTATCAACAATTTGCAATTTTATTTAAATTGCAATATCAGCTATTTTATCTTACTGATATTTTTTGAGATGTAGTTTGTGAATTATCATGAGACGAAAAATTTCTCAATGAAAATCATAACGCAGGAAGGGAAAAGTCAGGTAATATGGTAATTCAATAGACTGCTTAAACAGCAAAGCAAAGCTGAGCATAGAAATATTGAACATATTTCAATATTAACGTACTGAATCTTTGTGCAATTCCGAAAGGACTTGAAGCTGTGTTTTAACTTGGATTCTTGTAAGCACCAGAGATAATCAAATAACTAACATGGTGAAGTGGCCACTGCGTATTACTGGGGTTAGAAGAGAGCTAGAAGTGGTGGAGATTATCAGGAACTGCTCTCAAGATTTATTTGCATGCAGTGACTTCACAACAATGTTGAAGTGGGACAGAGTGGGAGAAGAGAGACTAAACACTTGTCCTACCTATCTTTAAGGGCAACACTGTAGGCATATGCTATCACTGAGCTGTCCTGGGCTGAGAAAAATGTCCCAGAGAAATCTTAGGTAGGAGTTGAGAGAGATTTGGTTCAGCTATGTCATATGGCCCTTAGATGCTTGTTTTGTAACAGTCTTTCTAATCTTGCCATCATGAAGTTAATTTTTTCTTAGGTTTGTTTCCATATTGAGCTTTCCTCATGTTTAAGATTTATGCAGAGATATTTAAGGGGGTATGCATTACTTCTTATTTCTTTGTATAAGGAAATCTGTGTCAAGCCATACTGATAGAAAGATTTTGCTATCCAGAGTTTCAAAGGTTAATATATTTCTCAGGCTCCCTAATTTCATAAAAGAACAATGACAAATAACATTTTCAAGAGAATAAGTTAACTTCAATAAAAAAAGTAAGCAATATTGACAGCACTTGCGGGTTTTCTTTTTTTGCTATTTAAGAAACGTTAACAGAGTTAATGAAAAATGGGTGCAGTTAAGTAGCTGGTAAATTAGAAGCAGAACATTAAATGTTGGAAATGTAATTATATTCCCCCGATCTTCCACCAGTGGACAAAAATAAAAACTTAAAGTATCGAAGAAATTTTCATCTCAATTTAAGCAGCAGCATGCTGAATAATGTCAGACTTGAACTAAAACTGGTTATAAGAAGTTATGGGAAGCTAGAGGCAACATTTTAGAATATATAGATTATGGCAGTAAAGATCTTTGACACCCATTTTCTTAGATCCCCTGAGTGAAAAACTAGAACCTATAACTTATGCGTAGCCAATATGAATTACTCTGAAGGACTTTTTTTTTTTTTTTCCTCCTGATGCATATGGAAGAGTAGCAAAGGTCCTGAGGTCTGCTGCCAGATGATAAAGCACATATTTCATTTGCTGGGTAGGATACACTTGGTAAGAGTTGCCAGTTTCTTAAGGCTGACAGCCAAAAGGATGTAACCTAAATGGAACTGCTCCTGATGTTAGATGATTTTTTCAAGGGAGGAAAAGAGGGTAAAAATGCAGTTTTAACCTGTGATGCAATATAATAGCCATCAGCTAGCCACTGGCAGCAAGGAAGACTCTGAGTTATAGCAGCTTCTGAATGGTGCTACATTTTCAAATTATGACACTTCAAGCTTTAAATCTGCGTGTCTGGCTGCCAAAGAAAAATCCCCCTTTTATCTTTTTTGTTTTATTAATTGTATCACATTGAATTGTATTGTTGTATTGAAGAGTTTGATTTTGGATTCAACATCTAATGACAGGATTTGAGTGGATGACAAATGGAATAGCTATTCTGTCTGTGGAAATGCAAGCAAACATTTGTCCAAAAATAACTACACCTGTATAGATGCAGTTTTCTCTGTTCTTACTATTTTATATTTTTAATTTTCTCAAAAATATACTGCAATTGTTACCTTTTTTTTTAATAACATACTATGGTAGAAATTCAGCTATGGGAATAAACAGCAATGTTTGGAGTTTATGACGTTTATATCGTTTTGCAGAAAAGTAGTCTAAGCCATAATAATGTTTTCTTCTTTTGAGTACATTAGCTATTAAATGTGGAGAGTGCCTGGCACTTGAGAAGGCAAAAGTATCTAATAGTAGAAGGGGGGGGAGGGGGGTGTGGAGGCCAGCTGCCAAAATAAAGGTGGAATAGCTGGTGGCTGTGATGGATGACCTAGTAACAAAGATGAAGAAGTCTTAGCGGGAGTGCACAGATAGAGAATAAAACATATGGTAAAAGAAGAAGAGACAAAAGAAAGAAAATGGATCTGAAGTGGCAAAAAGCATTGTTTAAAGGAATAAGTGAAAAAAAGTATCACTTTATTTGCCACAAATCAAAGGAGAAGAGAGAAAACTTGTCTTGGGAAAATAGTTTTAGTATTATTTTTCACTGGAAAAGAAAATGAAGACAGTAATTACAGAATTTAAATTAACAACTGAACAAAATCCATTAATGAGAAATAAAATCAGTCTAGTTCACAAATCATAGACTGTGTCTGACAGGCACACTCTTCTTTTGAGAGTCTTAAAATGACAAAAGATGTGCACCAATTATATTCAATTTAGCAGTATATTGCATCTAACTCTGCTATGTGACTACACAAAAAAAAAAAAGCTGGATTCTACTATTCTCATGGAAAAAAAAAGAAATAAACCCTAGGAAACTGTGATTGATAACGAGACGTCCTTTCAAGGAGTAGGAAGAACTGTATTAAAGCATTATCCTTAAGAAGTAATTTCTATAGATGAGAATTTTTCTTTAAAAATAATAGAGGATGGATTAACTAGGAATGCTTTTAAAATAAAAGAGTTAGCTTTATATATATATATATATATATATATATATATATACACTCAGTCATTATGGGAAAAAAATGAGTTGAATAAAACACCCCCACTCCCCCCAAAAAAACCCTAAATAATTATGTATCCAATACAATGATGTTTAGCAATATCCAATGTAATACAAAAGAAGTGGTAAAGTTTTATTAAATGAGCATTTTGTCCCAGGCTATTTCCACTCAGGAAGAGGCTTTCATATACTGTACTGAATGAGAGAAGCAAAAGAATTTCAGTCTCTGTCTTCCCACTACTTCCGCACTGTCTAATGCATCACACAAATTTGTGATAAAAATTTGTGATACAAATTTGTGATACAGATTTGTATCCCATTGCTCTGCTTGGTCATGTGCCTCCTCATCCCTGCATATGAGGACGCAGTCCACTGCTGAGGCACCTTTATACAGTTTACTATCACAATCCTTCATTTTCTTCTCTAGATTTGTTTAACATTAGTTTGTTCTCCCTGTTACTTTTGATAACCTAAAATATACATTCTTCAAAATGATACTAACAAAAGTGTATAAAAGCCTGTTAAGTAATGAGAATTCCCTCACATTAATATCTGAAGCCTTCACAAACCCTAAATTGTCTTCCTACATTGCGAAGTAGACTCAAATTACCCTCTCCACTATCTAGAGGAACCTAAAGGTAGTGGCTTGACCAAAACCACGTAAAAAACTTGTGGTATAGGAAGGCACTGAAATCAAGGCCCATGAACCTTCGGCCACTGACTATACTGGAGTATGTAATTTCCACCAGCAGATGAAAAATAAACAACAGAAATAAATTTGTGAGTGGAGACATGTGAACTGACTTTGTATACAAATTGTAATAACTGAGTCCTTGGGTTGTTTTGCAAAATGCTTGTTTAGCCCAGGCAGATGGATGCTTATACTATGCAGTTATCATAGTGCTTGCTGTAGAGCTAAATTCTGATGAACAGCGGGTATGTTTACTAAGGCTCATCCATGCAGTAATGCATCCACACCACTTCCAGTCAGCTCAGAATTTAAGTAGTACTGTCTCCTATTCACCTGCAAAAGCCTGTCTAAAAATACATAAAGATAAATGATGATCTTCTAGAGGAGTTGTATGAACTTTTTCCACAAGAGCTATTCTCAGCTCTTTTCTTGGTCCTGAAGAGATGCAATCAGCCATGTGGCCTGTAAACTCCAAAGGCAGAGAACAAAGATGCTAAAAATCCCACAGGCAACAGTTACCATGTCTAAACATAATTATTTCTCTACTCCAGAAGTAAAATGATTGTCACATTTATCAAGAGGAAAATGGATGAATTCCAATTCAACAACAAACACTTGAATGTGCAGGCTATGAGATTTACTGAAGAGAGAACTAAAATAAAGGGTGTCCCCATCCTGAGGACTTGTCCTGGGTTCAGCAGCAGCAGTCAGTTTTTCTCCTTAGTAGCTGGTGCAGCGCTGTGGTTTTGACTTTCGGCCGGGGAATAATACTGATAAAGCCAATGTTTTCAGTTGCTGGTCAGAATGTTTACCCTGACCAAGGACTTTGTGAGTCTCATGCTCTGCCAGGGAGGAGGGGAAGCCGGGAGGAAGCAGGGACAGGACACCTGACCCAAACTAGCCAAAGAGGTATTCCATACCACAGCACGTCATGCTGGGGGATGTAACTGGGAGCTACCCGGAAGGGCACGTCCTCTTTTTGGTCGGGCTCTCTTTTCCGGTGGGCGGTATCGTATTCTCTTCCCTTGTTATTTCCTTTATCATTATTATTATTGGTGGTAGCAGTAGTGATTTGTGTTATACCTTAGTTACTGGACTGTTTTTATCTCAACCCGTGGGAGTTACATTCTTTCGATTCTCCTCCCCATCCCTCTGGGGAGGGGGTTGGGAGGAGTAGAAACTGCGTGGCTGACTTGCCGACTGGCTTAAACCATGACAGGACTGCAGTTGAGTAAATGTGATGTAACCCTCAGAGAGTGAATTTTGTTACAACACAGCAGCCAAACACAAATTAAAATTTCAAGACATCTTCCACAGATTAATAGTGAGGTGTCTTTTTAAAATCCAGGTTTTGGGGACATTTTGATGAAGGGTAAACTCTGTCTTTTAGATAAATGTTTAGGTTCTCAAAAGGCCGTTGGTCAAGGTTTAAGAAGCATGCATGAGTTTGAGGAAATTCATAGGAAAATGTGAATAACTAACAGGACTGTAACAGGTGGACGTTCTAAAGTCCTGGTGAGTTTTACAGTGTTAGGTGCCATCTTTATTGGACCAGCTGATATGCCTAGAAAAATTGGCAAGCTTTTAAACTCTATATCTTTCCATCAAGTGTCACAAAAAGCTAAATTTGGAACATACAATGTTACTTTTATTAAATTCCAGTTTTGATTTTACACATTTATTATATACATTGATTGAGTTCATAAGCCTCAGTGAAACTGAAAGAGAAAAATTTATTAGGACTTTTGTCATGGGAAGGTATCATCAGGAAATTGTAATGGGCTGTAAGAAAATACATCTATTATGTATCTGATTTTCATACTTGTTAGAGTTATGGATTTTAGTTGATAGGCTCACATTTAAGAATTATCTCAGGTATGAAAAATCTGAAGCAGAATGGTTGTTTCTAATAGTAAATGTTTCTGCATATCGTTGCATGAATTCATTCTTGTGCATACTGATTATTTTACTCCAGTCAGCCTTCTTCTGTTTCAAAATCTTCATGAGAACATTTCAGAAAGTGAAAAACACACAGCTTCTTCCACAATTAATTCACCTCAGGATCCTTCTACAGGCTGGCCACAATCAACAAGCAGAGAAACTTTGACAGACCCATTGCATCTAAAGCAATAGAATCTTCCTCAATAGGTATCAGAATTGATGTGATGACAGGAACATCCTCAAAAGCCTCATTGCTTGGAGTATGCCTTTTTTTGAGGCACAACAAACATTTCCCGCAAAAAAACAGACACTAAACAACCTTCTTTCTTATGCTATGGGCATCACTGTGGGATTTACTAGCCTATAGATCAGCATCTCATTCATTCCCTGACACTTTTATTGTCTCTCTTTGTTAAGGAGTAGCTGAATGCAGCACTGTTCAGGAATCTGTGAGTTCCTTCTTCCTGGCCCAGGAGAAATGAACCTGAGGTACTTGCAGACCGAGAGGTCTTGCCCATGCCAGTCTGATGTTCCACTCCCCTTTGCAAGTCCAGTCTGATGCTGAAGATGAACTCCAGGAGATGGATACACACAACTCGCACAATACAGAGGACACTAACACAGCCAGCTACACAGACCAGCACAGGTGCCTTTACTGACGCTGCACAAAACCCCACAGCACTCCCAAAACCACAGAAAGCCCAGTCTTGGTCCTTCTGTCTGGCCGAGGTTCACCATTGACACGTGCACATATTCATGTTCTCTGACACTGCAACACTCACAGATTCATGGGGCCCATACATATGAGCTCAGTCTCCATGAGGTCACTCATGGAGATCCATCAGATCTCCATGCCTGGATCCTGACCCCCTCTCCCAGTCACTGATTCTTACCTTTGCCATTCCAGAAGAGGGCCTCACTAGTTAGTCCAGCCTGAAATTCACTACTGAGCTGCACAAACCTCCACACCCAAAGGACTGGGTTTCAGGGGACCGGAGAGCCCTACCCTCCTGTTGTTGGCACCCAGGTCTACAGGCTGCTGCAATACTCTTTGAACACCAGGGCTGAAATCCTGGGCTTCCTCAAGGACTTATGCAGCCTCAGCATAATCATGTATAAACCTTGTTCTGAGATTCTTTCACTTTATCTCTGAAATGAAAAAAGGCTTTTCCTCTGGCCAGTAATTTAAAGAGAGACTCTCTTAGAATAAAAGGAAGAAACTCATGGCTATGTTTATATGTGTTCTGCTGTGAACTGTAACTTTGTACAAGGAAGCAAGAAAAGAGTGACTGTATTACCAGCTGAAGTATTTTATGCATGCTTACATTTGTCTCTATCTGTTTTTAAAGTCAGATACCTTTGTCTTAATATAGCCTGGGATAAGACTACGCAATGAGACTTGTGGTGAGAACTGTTTCTCTCTGGGATCATGTAGGCTCAGAGGAATAAATTATTAATCTCTTTGCAATGCAAGATTTTTTTTTTTTTATTCTCATGGGATATTCGCCATAGTTTGCCAGGACCTTTCCTTTTGCTCCCTACTATCCTCACATTTCATATCAGATTGCTTTGCTTTTCCTTCTATGCACTGTATTTTTGCCTGGTGAGACCAAGCTTTCAGACAGTGCTCATTGTTTGGACAAAAGTGTGAAAGCTTTTGGCAAATAAGATTTGTGGGGCTCTGTGGGAGACAAGTATGTGCTTGAACATATCATTTTATTTAGATGTCATATTCTTAGATATATCATAGAATCACAGAATCATGTCTCATCAGTTCTGAAACAGAAGAATGTACATATGTATCAGGTTTTGAAAAATAGGGTTAAATCTTCAGGGATTTAACCAAGGCACTTAAGTTAGAAACCAACTTCTCCAATCTGCCTAAATAACAGAGAGTGAGAGACTACAGAAACCTGTAAAAGATAATTCATATCTCCTAAGTTCTGTGCCTAAAAGTGGGTATTAATTTGATTACATCTGTGTTTTTCCATCTTGCTTTTTAAGAAAACTAAGAAATGTTGTTTATCCATACAAGGTATATCAAAGTAGAAATTTTTCAGCCATCACCCTCTTAAAATGTCAAGATATTACAATCTGTTAAAATATAACAAAACTGAGGTTTCATTTACATGGTCTTCCTTGATATGATCTTGTACAATTTTTCCATTTATTTTCATTTTCCTTCACTGGATTCAAAGACTAAATCTCCTGTGATAAGAAGTCAGCATTATGTGGCAAAGAAGGCTGTTGATTGCAGATTCTTGCTTGTTGCTGAATTTAGAAAGTGTACTGGGTGACTAATGTGATTGCTAGCAATGAGAAAAGGTCTCATTAGTCAAAGCAAATGAATGATTCTATGGAAAATTCCTATGTCAAGTCAGTTAATCTGTCTCTTCACAGATGGCTATTATTATGCATTTCTTATTTTCTGAATGCTCAGCTTGATGACCTGATATCTAATTGATGGACATGCTACTCAGTCAGTTATAAACAGCAATGAGGGAAAGTTGTTTTGGACATAAGAAGTGCCATTCAGTGCTAAGTGTTCTGCAAATAACAGATACTAGAACTGTCAAATTAGGAACCTGGTCTTGCAGGCCATTTTCACACTTATCGTACCTGGTTTTGTCTTCCAGTGGCAAAATGGAACATCTTTATTGACAGAAAAGTTAGGGTAATACACTAAAAAAGATTTTTATTCTCAAATCTGGTAGTGATGGGTGGTGCAGGAAAATCCAGAAAAAAATTCTTATAAATATTATCATAGAATAAGGGACGGAAACATAGTTGAATATAAAAGATGGAAAGTAGACATGTCGCTCTAAATATATCATGTGAACATGTTAATATAACCTTCTCACAGTGCAGGAGCATCCTTATATAGGCATTACCTAGCTTTGATTCATCTCAGTGGTTTTAAGCAATGGAATCTAAGCATGAGGGGCAGATTTCAGCATACAACTAATTTTGTTCTAAAAGAGACAATTTTTAAAAATTTACATAAAATGCTTTACAAATACTTTACATAAAATGCTACTTGGATTCCTAGATACTTGGTGTGAGGAGCCAGCATCTTTTACTACTTTGTGTGTAATGAACATTTCTTGAAAATTAAAACTCATTCTTAAGAGCCTAAACATGAATTTTGTGTCCTAACTTCAAGATCTTGTTATATCAGATCTTAACTGTTGCAGATAAAGACTCAAACCACAAAATGCATACAAGCATAGTAAAACCATATAAAACCATTTGATTTAAAAAAAAAAGCATTTGCATGATGAAGCTGACACAAAACATTCCCACATGTGCTTTCAGAATGCACATCTGCATTTGCATCCTATTTTCACAATAACTTTCTTCAAATGTTTGAGTACAATTACAATCTTGTGTTCGAATACTCAAGTTCTTCCCTCAGAAGTGATATGTTTTTCCCTGAATCAGACAGCTAGAGTAAGGTCTCTAATTTTCCTTACCCTCACCTTCTCACAAAACAATTCGGTGAAGCAGACAATGATCATAGATCGAATAACAGAATGGTTTGGGTTGGAAGGGATCTTAAATATAATCTAGTTCTAACCTCCCAGTCATGGGTACGGACACCTTCCACTAGACCAGGTTGAGCAAAGCCCCTTCCAATCTTGTCTTCAACACTTCGAGGGAACTTGTCTGGGCAACCTGTTCTAGTGTCTCACCACCCTCATAGTGAAGAGTTGTTTCACTATGCGGGTGGTGAGATTTACTTCCAGTCTTCACAGGCCTGATCTTCAATAAACAGAAAGGATGATACAAAAAAAACAGTTAAGTGTAATTCTTTCACTGTGGCTCTGTCTCTTTCCACTCTTGCAATCACACACATTATACGTACATATAATATTACTTTTTTTAAATATATTTTAAGGCAAATATCCTTTTGTATTCTCTGCAGTTAATTGGGTTAACCAATTGACTTTACTTCGTCATCCCAGTACTGAGTAAGGTTCATTAATCTTGATGACCTAGATTTCCTTCTCTCCATACCCAGGTTCTTAAGTCACTCAAAACCTCTATCAGAAAGAAGTTAAGGATAAGGAGTTGGCTGGATGGCTAAAGAGTTTCAGTCAACAGCTCAGTGTCCAGAGATCAGTAAGAAGTGACATCCCTCAGGGAGCTGCATTGGTACAGGTACTGTTCAGTATTTTTATTAATGACAGAGTGGGATTGAGTGCACCCTCAGAAAGTTTGCAGATGGCACCAAGCTTAGTGCTGCAGCTGATACACTTGAAGAATGGGACACTGTCCAGAGGGAGCTTGACAACCTTGAGGAGTGGGCTCATGTGAAATTCATTAAGTTCAAGACAATGTGCAAACATCTACACCTAATTTGGGCAGTCCTTGAAATCAGTACAGGCTGGGAATGAATTGATTGGGATCAGCTCTACAGAAAAGGACTTGGGGATACTAGTGGACAAAAAAGCTGCATTTGAGATAGCAAATTTTATTGGCAGGTAGCCTTAAAGCCAGTTGTATCCCGGGCTTCATATAAAGAAGTGTGTCTAGCAGGTTGATTGAGGGGGTTCATTTCCTCTATTCTTGTGAGACCTCACCTGGAGTACTGTATTCAGTTCTGGGGTCCTCAGCACAAGACAGTCATGGGCCTGCTAACGTGAGTCCAGAGGAAGGCCAGAAAACTTATTAGAGGGCTGCAATACCTCTACTCTGAAGGAAGGCTGAGAAAGTTTGTGTTGTTTATGTTGTTTGGGTTGAAGACAAAGCTCCAGGGATGGCTTTCAATACTTAAAGGCAGGTATAAGGAAGATAGAGAGAGATTTTTTAAAAGGACTTGTAGTGGCAGGACAAGGGGCAACAGTTTTAAACTGAAAGAGGGTAGGTTTAGATTGGATGCAAGAAAAAAGTTTTTTACAATGAGGGTGGTGAAACACTGGCACAGGCTGCTCAGGGAAGTCTTGGATGCCCCATCCCTGGAAGTCTTCAAGGCCAGATTGGATGGGGCCTTTGAACAATCTGATCTACTGAAAGATGTTGCTTCACATGTCATACTAATAGGACTAAATGATCTTTGAAGGTCTTTTGAATCCAAACCATTCAATGATTCTATGGTTTTGTGAAATAGACTTACTAAGATACTTTAAATAGCAAGACATCTAGGACACCATAAAGGACAGAGTTTAAAAGGGGTGCCAATTAATGTGATGTTGAAACATAGAGCAGCAGTTGTACTCTGAAGTGTCTTAGCAAAATGTATAAAAAAATGCATCACTACCATGGCTCCTGACAGGAAAAAAAAAAGAATGAGACAGTCAACTATAGCCATTGTTACTGTTTATTCACAGAATCTTCCTAATAAGTGCTTTTATGCCTCTCAGCTTTGCTTATCAAAAGTTCACACAACAGGTTTAGAATTATGAGAATTATCCTCCCTGATGTGGTTCCCCATTAGGCATTTTAGGTCCAAAAGATTATGCATAGATCTATTTTACCTTGAGGGCTGACATCACCACGAATCTTTCATGAAGACGGTCAGCAGGACTTACTTACACGTCTTCATTCTGGGTCTGCTGCCAACAAAGATCGTTAACTGAACAATGTATCTAATCTCATAAACAATTTGCTAATGTGAACTTGCTAAAAATTGTTATAATATCTCCTGCATTAAGGAAGTCCTGTCCTATTATCCCTAATTATGAAAGACTGTACAGATTAACAATAGAAGTGTGAGACCATAAACAGGAACCTTTGAATTTCCCTTGACAGATAAATGGCCTAATTGTTAGTCTAGTCAATCTTGCACATGCTTTTAGTCTCTGATCAACGTTTTCGCTTTTTTGCAGAGTGGAATGGCTTCAAAGAAAGGGCACAGAATTAGCAGCATCCCTTGACTCTGTATGGGCTCCAGCTCCTGATTTTTTGATACTATCCAGAGAAGGGAAAGCTGAAATCTGGGCAAAAGAGGGAATGTTTTTGAATGTTTTATTTAGTTTATTTGAATACATATTTTTCCTGTATTCAAATCTAGTGCTTTAGACCTATAGGTATTTAATAATAAAGTGTAGGAGATTCCTAGGCTTCAGCGGTCTCCAGTTTTCAAAGAAAGCTTTAGGAAATTCCAGGCTATGAACCATCAGTATAAAGGACCCTTTCTGAGGCTCAATAAAGTGCTGAGATGAAAGGGAGTATTATCCCACAGTATTTTCAGTTAGTTACCTTACCAGACTCTAGTTCATGTAATTGAGACTAATTTTTGTGAGAGTTACTGAGGATGCCCAGGTCTCAAAGCTTTTTAACTTGGGGTTGGATCTGTCTTCACTGGGAGACATTCACTTAAATGTGTTTGTATGAGTTTGAGTTGCAGTTGTGATTTATGGATGAGATTTTCAAAGTTGTCGCATTTAGTTTGGTGACTACTCAAAAGCATGCAGTTTAGGGGTAGAGGCTGCTTCAAAAAAATGTCATTTTACCTTAATACAGTTTACTGTCTGGAAATCTTAGTCGCATTCCTGTCAACAGGATGTTTGCCATTGACTTCAGTGAATCCACTTCTTCCATCCAGACAATTTTTCCTTTAAGGAAATAAACCATGACAATTGAGCAGAGGAGAGCTTTGGTGTATTCTCCTAATTATATTTCACATGTTTATTTTGCAAGAAGCATAGGTGTGGCTGATGTTTTAAAAAATAATGCAATGAGATTTTGAAGCTGCAAAAGTCTTTTCTGTTTTAATACACCTAACAAATGCAAACTTTGTCTTATGAAGGTAGAAATTCTATACAGACAACAGATGGTGCATATTGTGAAAAGATATATTTAAAAATGTATATGTACACAGAAGAAGCTACTTAGATTTAGAAATATTGAGGATATGTATAGCAGAGATATTTTTAATAAATTATGATTTAAAGTATTTTAAGTGGATACTCATCTGGCCTTCTGACCCTAAAACTAGGATTGGAGTAAAATCCAATTTACCAGCCTAATTGGCAGCTAAAGGTGTAAGTAGCTTTAAATATTAGTTCTTATTTTAGCTCTCATTTTTAATGCACTCCAAATTTGCACTTCAAAACAAAAATTTGTATGAATGTTTACTGAGTCTTTCTAATCAAGTGATTTCTCAACAAAAAACTACCTGACACTTAAATCTGAGCACATTTATTATCACATAAAATTTTACTACACAAATTAGCTCTATTTCAGTCTCAAGAATTTTGCTGCTTTCTCAGTATATTTTTCAAAGACTGTGAAGTTTTGTTTAACTTAGTACTTTGACCAGTTAAAGCAATGCATTCTGTCATTCAGGTCTTTTTCTATAATGTATTCCTAACTCTATCATGGTTTATTGGAGATTTTCAGTGGCTGACTCGTATAATTACTACAAGAAAAGAAAACAAAGTCAATTTTAAGTAACTTTATCCTCAAACAAATGTTGGTTGTAGTTCAGTTGCGTCCAGGTCCCTATAAAAGGCTGGGTTTCAACAGGCCAAATTTATATTTGACAGCTCAATTATAACCAGTTTTTTTACCTTCGTATGACTTTCAATCCCACTGCCTAATTCCAAGGACAAAGAGCAAAACTTGTATAATGAGCTTTTTCTTTCCTTGAACAAGGCCACCCATCCACACTTTGAAAATTAATCTACATCATGCTTGTAGTGTGCAGTGAAGTATGAAACATCTGAGTTTGACTGGAGATATTCTGGAGCTGCATATGGAACTCCTTTCTATTCAGAATCATAACAACATAACCTCTTGGTTAGGGGTAGGCATGTTCTAACTTGAGCTTCTTCTCTTTGCAGAGTATGGACATGCCAGAGGCTTCACTTTCAGGGTATTTTACTAGAGTAAAATGAACTTCAGTCTCACATGCATATGTGTATTTTGACTTTTCTCTTTCAACTGATATTCTTATCTGTAGTCTTGGATATTTTTGACCTTTTAACTTAAGTCCGTAAAATACTTTTTCTTCTGTAGGATATAAAGCTTTTTTTTGCAGTAATTGAACAAGTTTTTTAACAAGCTTTCTTCCAGTTTTTAGCCAGGCCTCTAGGTTATATTTCAATCTGGCAAGCAACAAAAAATTGCTTATAAATGTGCATAAGAAGTAATATATGTTAAATATTTTAAATACATTTCTTTTATGTTCTTAAACATATTACTTTTTTACCTTCTATAAAATGCTTGGTTCTCCAATCTTATTTTTAGTAATTTTTGAATACTCTTTTATTAAAATAAATTTGCGTTATTTCTTGTTTAGCAAACAAATGTAAAAAGAATAGTTCTGGTTATTTTATAACTCTTATCAGTTATATGTCTAGGTAGAAAATATTTTGGTCTCAAAATCAAAGAACAGCTTCTTTCCCTATTTTGGTCAGATAATTACATTGATTATTTCACTAGCACATATTTGGTCTCAGGTTAGATTTTGTCTTCTATAGGGCAACAGTTGTGATACAGACATAAATTCAATGCTGATAGGATGTACTTTTCACCAAATATTATTACCCTGTCTTCTTAATAATAAATGCTCACAGTTTTCAAACTGTATAAGAAATAAATCATCAAACCATGTTTTTATTATGATCTAGAGAGAAACAAATAAATAACAAATAATATTGTTTTGTAGTCCTGGTAGCTGTGGTCTAATATAAAACCCAATTTTCCAGGCTTCCTCTGCTCTCTCCAGCAAGAATTCCAAAGAGAAATCAAAAGACAGGCAGTACTCTTGATAAATAGAGAAGGAAGGTGAGGGAAGCAATAGATAGCCCTGAAGTTCCAGTTTTATATGCTTTGTTTTGTATTATGACTGACAGGGTTTGCTATCAAGAAAGGAGTCCTATTATGAAATGGAGGATAATTTTTAATTGTAATTTTTTGCAGGAATCTAGTCCACTAACCATATCTAAATATACCTGGGCCAAGTAGCCATGTACCTTCAAGTAATAAACTTCAGCACTGAGGTTCAGTGATGAGAACTTGGAAAGCAATCAAGACTCTTGTCTGTCTGTGCTTCATTTATCAAACCCAGAATCTTTTATGTGGCAGCAGGATGCATTTTGTTTTGAGAAGAATACACATTTTCTCAGATTAAAGATAAAAACCTCTTTGTGTCTCTTTTGGCCTAACTAGCATGGTTAGCATGGAGGAGAAGAACAAGGAACAGCTAGAGGAACAACATGACTGGAGTTAGCATAAGGAACTGTAAGCAGAAGTAACTCACAGCATAACAGCAATGTGGTTCAAACTGGGCTTTGCTCCTCAGTACCCAGGAAGAACTGATAGTCCTAAACTTCATATGAAATGTTATAAATTCATAATTACATGAGAAATTAGGTATTGTGAGTTATTCTGTTTATCTTGTAGATTTTTCTCCCATTAAATAATGTATTGGCTTTAAAGCTAATTGAATAATGTCTAAAAAGGGCAGAAAGCTGCTCAGTGAATGTTGGAAAGTTGAGGTTAATTTTTCTGCATTTCTGATTTCAGTCTTGAGCTGTTAGTAGTGACACCTTCAAATCTGAACCTGACTTTCATTGCTGCCAGTCATATCCTTGGGAAAAATTTGAGTATCTTAGTAAAGCCTTTCTGGGATGTATATCCTACTGTTATAACAGTAAATAATATTATTTCTACCTCTTTTGTAGACTGCCTCTGTAAGCCTGTTCCATATTTGGCAGTAATCTGTCTTCCAAAATGAAATGTCAGCTTCAAAATTCTGATCCTTGGATAATTAATTGAAGCACCTATGCTTGAAACCCAGCCAAAGCTGGTTTCTCTGTGCAGCTGAAAGTGATAGTTGGGCATCTTCACAAAGAATTTCAGATCCTATGCACTTACTGTTCACTGTCTATACAACAGACCTAAAAATAAGTCGTAAGGTCTGTTTTCAAAGATGGGTATGACTGCAGCAGCAGATTGCAGTGGTTTTCATCAGGTCCATGGAATTGAAATACACGGGTATTAAGAAGTACATAAACTATATGTGGCATAGATGAAAATCAGTGAGTACTGATCAAGTACTGGGGAAAAAAAATATAATTTCAAATTACGACCCTGTTCTTACACTTTTCCCTCAACATCAGCTTTTGGCCACTGTTAAGGAGAGGATACCAGGCCAAAGGGACTGTTGGTCTGACGCAGCACACCTGCATTCTTTAGTCCTGGGAAGGAGTATGGCATGGGGGTCTTTGTTGAAAGATCTGCACTGCAGACTTTTTTACGGAGTACCACCACATATTATGATATTAAGTACAGATTCCTGTGTGAGAAATTTCTCTTCCAGGATCAAAGCTTAGTTTAATGATTATGTTGATGAAGGTATGATTTATATTCACTACACTTCAAATTACCTTCCTTTACTGCTTTTACTTCCTTCAAGGCACTCAGAACTTAAATAGATCTTGTGCAGATTACCATGTGTTTCCAGCGGCAGCCAAGGACAGAAATATTTATAACAGCAGTGAAGCTCAAAAATGACATATCTTCCATAAGTATTCATCAGTAATTGTGAAAAAAAGGCCTAAATTGTGAAAAGAAATATTTTTGTTCTGAAAAAAGAGTAGCTACTCTCCTCATCTGAGTTCATCGAGACAAGAATGGGAAACAATACCTAGATGCATTGAACAAATGAGATAGTGAAAGAATCTTGGGAAGCTTCAAGACCACTCAATGCACGTTTTTATTTCTGTCTACATGTGTAAAAAGTTCATGTGAAATACTGCCTAGGAAACAATGTGAGGTTAACATTAAGAGGGACAAAAAAGCCACTGACAAAGGCAAGTTTATATAGAAAAGCAAGTAATGAGAAAACTGCAAGTTAAAAATATATCTAGGATTTGGAATTTCCATCCTTAAGCAAGGTCTAAAATTCTACAGAAGAATTGCGTCTTCCACATATCCTTTTAAAATTCAGTGGAGATTTACACAGAACCCCCCCCCCAAAAAAAAAATTTTGATACTCTAGGAAGTTGAGAGCCCTGTAACTGAAGTGGAACAAGGACAGACTGCCACAATGTTTAGGAGCAGAAAATCAGATGTTCCAGATTTTAATTTAAAGAATGCATCGAACTGCATAGTAATAATTAAGTACTGAAAATATTGCATGGAAAATCCTGGCCAAAAGTATTCTTCCTGTTAAATTTAGGATTTTTTTTTTTTTTTTTGTCTATGCATCATGTTACTTGTCCTGTTGTTTCTCTGTCTCTTAGCTAATAAGGATTATCTACTATTTCATTTTTGCATCCATAATGAAGAAAGACATATTAAAAGAAATAAAAAAACAAAAAAAAAAAAAAAAAACAACCAAACAAACAAACAAAACAAACCTTGATAAACAAACAAACAAGCAGGCAAGAAAAAACGTTTTCTAGGCTTAAACCATGACACCTGGCAAGGATATCTGCCAAAAAAAGGTAATCCTTTCCTTTGCAAAACAAGTAGGCATGTCTGCTTGTCTCATATCAGTTGGCACTGGCATTCAGACAGAGAAAGACTTAGAGAATGTGTAGCTTTTTACCACTGAGAAATAACTACAAAAATATTATGGCACAAAGTGCCATCTCTCCAGAGAGATTTAACTTTAGCTGAAATCTCTTGCTGGGTTCACCTTGTCCTATAATATAAGTGAGCATTATATATTTTCTGAAACTCTAGATGTTTTGGATAAATGTAGATTGTGGATAGCTGATGACTCAGTCAGAGTTTTGACATCAAAGCAATATAAGTATATTTCCAAAAGCCCAAGACGAAAGCTTGTTGTAGCTGTCTTCCTTAGGGAATCTGATAAGGTTAGGCATTAAGTTTTTATTTTGAGATTAGATAATGCATTATAAAATATGAAATCTCAAGAGCTCAAAAATTTACACAAAATGAAAGTGAATTAAAGGAGCAGTTATGTGTACTGTTTAACAGCTAACAGCAGTAAAAAAAAATATTTTTTTCCAAATAAATCAATCTCCAGAAACCTAAATGATACAGAAAGCTTTCAGTAACATTTTTTCTTCTTGCCTTTGTTTCAGTCAAATTATAATTTTTGCATAGCTTTTAAGAGTACTTCTTTTGATGGTGATTTTTTTTTACCTACATCTATAACAAATATTGCTGACCAATACTTGTCTATGATCAGCATGAAGTGTGATCTATAGCAATGTTGCTGGGACAGTCTCTTCACCTAAACAAACAAACAAAATTGGCCTTGCACTTTTCAAGACAGACTTTATAAAATGGTAGACAAAGCACAAGGAGATTTTTTGAAAGCTTTAAAGCAGAGTCGGCTTCTCAAGGTTTGTATACATTTGCGATTAACTGAATAACTCTGAAGCTATGATTATCTATGATTAACTCCATGAGTCTGCTCTTGTTTAAGAGAAACCTAGCATTTCAATATCTATCCAGGGGGCTGTGTTTGTTTTTTCTTGCATGCAAATAAGGTTGATTTTTTATAACCTGAAATAACTGGTCCCTAGTCATTCAGAATGAGAAACTGGAACAAACCAAGATATTTTATCTGAATCTCCTGTTTGGGGAGGACATTGTTCAGATTCTAAACTCCTAAATCTGAACTTACTTCAGAGTAAAACATGATCCTTATTTTTCCTAAGATCTGTAAGATATTACACAGAACCACATTTCTCTATTTTTGAGGATGAGATTATAAACCTTTGATTGTTATTATTGAAAAATGAAATAAATGGGAAGTTTTGTCACATAATGATTAAGAAGAAAATAACTGAATGATAGGTAGATAGGCATACTCATCCATAAATAAACTAATAAATGTGTTTCTCAAGTACTACACAATACACACAAGGTATTACGTGACCTCATTGTTCAAAATTATTACTTTCAAAAAATGAAAAAAGGGGTAGATATAAGCAAAATGTATGGCTTATTATTTGATATTTCACATTAAGTTTCTGGATTCTGTGAGTTTTTTAGAGAAAATGTGCACTTCTGATTTTTATACAGTATATTGTTCTTGTATTGTAGAATGCAATTCATTACAAAAAATAACAATGAAGTCCACATTATTGTTTCACGTTGTTTTGTTTAGTTGTCAGGTTACATTTATTTTGCTAAACCAGAGTTGATAAGAACAACATTTAAGTTAAATAAACAAACATCCAGCTACCTAGGAAAAAAAAAGTCTGCATTATACTTAACTATAAATATATAAAACATCATAATGTTACTAAAACATAATTTTTTTCCCCCTCAGAATTTAAGGCATTTAAAAGTTGCCTGCAATTGCATTACAGAAACACATAGCAATGAAGACCTGTCTCAAGGTCAAAAAACTCTTCAAAGAACTAAATTGTGCAAACTGTATATCTTGCATGGGGATTTGAAAGCACTCAAATTATGAGATAAAACAAGTTTCCTAGGAAATCAAGTAGTTTAGATGTAAGGTCTCCATTTGATGTCAGAGTAAATATAGGGATTGTGAATAGATGCTTGGCATGGTAGCTAGTCACAGCAGGAAAAAAAAAAAAAGAGCAACACAGTGTTTTATTGTTTTCAAACTCAAAAGAAATGCTTATTTTGAGTGAAAATCAAAGTATAAGCTGCTACTACAGTAGAAACAGTGGAGGATCCTATAACTTCAGTGACCCTTTGTCAGAATTTCTAAACATTTAAGATATTACCATACATACTGTATACATGAGGAAAAAACTTCAACAAAAAAACCCGACAGTTCTATCAGAATGACACACAGGTCCAACAGCTGTATGCCCTTTGCTATGAACCGGTAAAAGTCTGCTACCATGCAGTATTTTTTCTGGGAATACAATTACGTATACTCTAGCAGTCAGAGAATATTTTGTAACGCACAGGAAAATAATTATCTGTATTTTGACCTGCAGAACTAAATGGATGATTAGAGCCAAAAACTTTTATGTAAGTTTACTCTTTGGTTGGCCTTTCCCATTTCCAGCCACTTGTAGATCACGTATGAAAGAATCCACACTAGCCCTGCAATGAATGAAATTCAGAGATGGTTCCCATAATGGGTTTAAAAAGCAAATATCAAAGAGAAATACTGGATTTATAGAGTTTGCTAGGTGCAAAATGATACCAGAAAGCTTTGTGTTTTAACAAGGAGATTTCCTCAAGTTTTTTTTAAGCATATGCACCTGGATAACCACAAACACAACAGTTTGATGCCAGTCTGGGCTATTTGAAGCTCAGTATAAAGATTTCTTATGGCTTTGTAGGAAGTAATTTCAATTAGTTGAAGAAAGCTGCTTTGGACACTCCCCTCTAACTTTATTTTCTTACGTCCATATTGGTATGCTATGGGATAAACTGTGTCAAAGAACCAGGGGCCCAGTTTACAGGACTGTTCAAACAAAGCTGGCATATAACTGCAACAATATTTCAAAATCAATACAGAAATGGACCAGCCAAGGCATAGAATGTTCAGCTGCCCTTACCATACTGTTGAAAAGAAGAAGGAGATTTTGGTCACTCATGCAAACCAATGAGTCTTTTCTAGGCAGCTAGAAGGCAGAATTTAGTATTGCTCATTTGCTAATTTAGATGTCCTACATATGAACATTGATGTGATAGATATCTTCGCCTTTCAATTTGTGGATAAGAAAAGCCATGTCATTACATGCAAAATTTTTTGTGTGTTATTTGAAGGACACATTTTCATTTTAAGGCTTCGTTTTTTGTTGAAGGCAGAGCCAACATGACAGTGTATTTCAACAGCATCCCCAGCATAGTTTAGGTTTACTGGTACAATCTGATAGAGTTTTTTTAAGATTTGGTTGTTATTTTTCTCTCCTACCATTTCTAACTCAAGCAAATCCGTAACATAAAAGGGCAGATCTAACAGTTCAAACACGTTAAAAAAATCTATTGATATCAAAAAGAAAAATGTAAATTCTGCTGAATCAGGCTGCTGAATAAGTCCAGAAATAAGATCTAGGGCTGAGAAAAGAACTGAAATCCAAGTCCAGATATTTTAGCTTTGTTGCTGACTATGAGCATTGGTTCTTTATGGTATAGGAAAATTTGTTACACCACAGTAAGATGACTGCATTCAGCCAAAAAGGGGAAAAAAAAAAAAAAAAGAGGATCACAAAGCTCCATTTAGGTGGAATTTAGAGACTCCATTGACCATCTCAACAAAATATCAGCTGGTTGCAGCATGTGAAGTTTCAGATAATAATTACAACTGTACTGCATGGCATGCTCATCAATCCCTCTGAGCTAATTCAAGGGCCAAAACCTGTGTGACACAGAAAGGAGTTATTCTTTTTTTATTTTTCCTATGCCTGTTAAATCACTGAGTTTTTTAGGTTTACTCAGATATCCAACTTATTTAGAGTGCTTTGAACAGTCACTTTGTTTTTTTGAATAATAAATTAGAAAAAGAGAGAGAGGCTTCCAGTGAGGTGCATCCTTGGTAGCTATGACATGAAGTGAGATGTTACATGAAATCATCCCAAGTAGTCTCAGCTAATAGATTAGGTTAAATCTAAGCAGTTTCATACGAGGCCAGATGGAGCATTTCTTCCCTTTGGACCAATGACTAATTCTGTAGACACAGGAGTGTCTCAGGATGGGGTCATCCAGGTCCCAACATGGCGATGTAGTTCTGCTAAGAATGAACAAGAATATAGCTGGCAAATGATGGCAAGTGGTAGCAGTGGAAGCAATGTTACAGTCAGATAAAGAGGATGAAGAGGCAACAGGAAAACAAAAATAATAAATCAGAAGAGCTGAAGTGGAGGAGAGTGGATACAAAAAGGATATGCGCAAGCCAGATGTCACGATAAAGACCAAAAAGGCAGCAGCTGTAGATTGAGGGACTGTGCAAAGCAATTAGTGTAGACTTCCAAGTCCTGAAACCTGTCTTCAGGTATGCCCAAGTGAATAGTTCCTGAATATTTTCCTTCTAGTCCCTGGAAGAGACTGTTCAATAATGGTCTCCTAAACAATTCCCAGTCACGGTTCATAGCTGGTATAGAGTGGAGTCTGCTCACATAGCAGTCAGTTTGATTATGGATGCCCCATTTCAGACATTGCAGGACTTTAATAGTACACATCTGAACTATTCCATAGGTCATTGGGCTCTCTGTCAGTCAGTGGTTTGAAGGACTTGCAAGTTATTAGGCTAGCTGTAGACTACAGCTTTGAAGAACTCACATCGTTTCACTATCCTGGGATTTTTCTTCTTTCCTAACCATCTTAGACCAAAAAAAATCCCTATTTTGATACTCAGGCATAGACACAACTTTCAGCACTAAGAAATCTACTTGTCCTTCTCCCTCTCTGATGCTCTGCTTACACCAGAGATGAGCACCAAAGAATCTCAACTGTACCTCTGTCCTGTGTCATTATGTTTACAAGGAGTCCCTTTTCCTCAGAATACAAATTATGATTTCGAACTATGGAACCAACTTTCTACCCCAAAATCGTCAATACTTTTCCAGCCAGAGACTGAATAGGATGCCAGGAGGATATTTTATATCAGTGAACACAATGTAAATGTGAATATTAAAACCTGTAATTACTTCTTCAAGTGAGTTTTCTGTGGTTTCTCCGTAGCAGGGGTGTTTCTATTTAATTTGCACAAGTTTTCAATGCACACAGTACATATTGATTTGAGTAGTCCATCACTTCTGCTCATTTTCTGTCATTTAGAGATGTCTGAAGAAGTATGCTAAATCAATAACTCTGCTACTTAAGTACCAGATGTTTTTTCTCCTTCAAACTATTGCCTAAACAAAAAGACATATGACTTAGTGTCTAGGTATGTCCTAGTTGTTGCTCAATTTACTTCCATTATCTGTCTTTCATATTGTTTAAATCAAAAGGATGAATTTTTGGGTGTTCATCCCAAAGGAGAGTAAGTATGCATACACATAAACACACATACTTTTATATACATATAATTTCACATAAAATATGTACAATATGTGATTGTTTTCCAGTACTATATACCTTGTTTCTTAAATATATTTGTAATGCTTTTTGATATGGTTTCTTTTTTTTCATATTCTCCCTTCTTTGTGACTGATTTCTTTATATTTAAAGCTAAGATGTTCTTAGAACTAAGATATTTAGAGATAGAAATGCCATGCAGTTTCCAGTATGTTTCCTGCAGGATAACCATTCTTTTGATACAATCATAGAATAGTTAGGGTTGGAAAGGACCTTAAGATCATCCTAATCTATTATATTTTATCTCCTTTTAGGTTGGATCATTTTTGCATTTATTTGAAAATGTAGCAATATAATCTAGAAATATCCTTTATTTTAAGGACAAAGCAGCAAACACAAAAGCCAATTGGTTGCTATTCCTGAGACAGACTTTTATATTCCTGCCATCATGTTGCTTTTTCAACGAGATCAGTTGTGTTTTGTCTAAGATGTGAAGTATTATCCTAAATTTAACATTGTCACTACTTAGAAGAAAACCCACCATTCAAAGCTCTCCAATAAAAACTACTTGAAAAGAGTTTTATGCAATAATAATTGTATACAACCTCACAATGAAACTTCTCATAGTCTTGCTGTTGAAACTAAGTTTTGTCAGTGAAGAGCCAGGGTTCATTTTATTCTCTTCCTTATATTCATCAGTTTTAAAGTGTGAATGCTGGTTTGACAGGTTGATGTATACTAGCACTAAAACAAAGTGACATCTGTATTTTAATTTTTTTTTCAATTGTTACTCTCATGATGACTAATAGTATGTAATGATGCTTGGCTACTGCCGCAAAGTAAAAAAAGTCTGGTCTCCTCTACATTCCTCTTCTCCCTTCTTGGAGGATTTTATCATTGATACATTAAGAGTAGGTCCATTAGGTTTAGGCATTTAAAAAATAGACCTCTACATGTCAGAAATACATCTAAGTCATCAGATTAGATAGTCAGATGAGGTCAGGATGCAATTATCTGATCTTTATTTTATGTTCTGCATCACAGTGGAATGAATAGATCTTTGGAGGCCACAGATGTCATTGAGTAGGTCTCAACAGAATAAAATAAAGGTTTAGGTACTCTAGCTTAAATATTGCACCTGTCCTGGAGTCACCTTAAGGTAAGTTAGGTGATGCCACTCTGAATATCATAAACAAAATTTCAATGTGTCCTGGGTTCAGCAGCAGCAGTCACTTTTTTTTCCTTCTTAGTAGCTGGTGCAGCGCTGTGGTTTTGACTTTCGGCCTGGGAATAATACTGATAAAGCTGATGTTTTCAGTTGCTGGTCAGAATGTTTACCCTGACCAAGGGCTTTGTGAGTCTCATGCTCTGCCAGGGAGGAGGAGAAGCCGGGAGGAAGCAGGGACAGGACGCCTGACCCAAACTAGCCAAAGAGGTATTCCATACCACAGCACGTCATGCTGGGGGATGTAACTGGGAGTTACCCGTAAGGGCACGTCCTCTTCTCTGTCGGGCTCTTTTCCGGCGGGCGGTATCATATTCTCTTCCCTTGTTATTTCTCTTATCATTATTATTATTGGTGGCAGCAGTAGTGATTTGTGTTATACCTTAGTTACTGGACTGTTTTTATCTCAACCCGTGGGAGTTACATTCTTTCAATTCTCTTTCCCATCCCTTTGGGGGTGGGAGAGGGAGTAGAAACTGCGTGGTTCTAATTTACGGCCTGGGCTTAAACCACGACACAATGTAAAACGATTTCACTCTTTGTAGATATGCTAGTTCAGTGGGTCAGCAGTTATTATCTTTATTCATAAGTTATATGTATTTAACTATTCATTCTGACATTTCTGTCCAATAAGGTGCCATAGTATTTAGCGAAACTAATAAATTTTTTAACATGCTTTTTTAAAAATAAATTATTTATAATTTGTTTTGTACTAGACGAAGAAGTATTTGTTAGGCATGCAATTTTAAACTATTCAAAGTGCTTAATTGTTACTGTGCCATGTTTTTAAAAATCTGTTTTGAAGGTAATAACCTATTTTTCATTTATGGTTTGAAATTATGCCTTTTGTTATTTTCTTGCATCATGCTGTCAGAAAGTATAGCACATCCTATGAAGACGGGCTGAAAGAGTTGGGCTTGTTCAGCCTCAAGAAGAAAAGGCTCCGGGGAGACCTTATAACAGTCTTATAGTACCTAAACAGGACCTACAATACATCTGGAGAGGAACTTTTTACAAGGGAATGTAGTGATAGACAAGGAGGAATGGCTTTAAACTGAAACAGGGTAGATTTAGAATAGATTTCAGGCAGAGATTCTTCACTTGTTTGGGTGTTGAGACACTGGAACAGGTTGCTCAGAGAAACTGGCTGCCTCACCCCTTAAAGTGTTCAAGGCCAGGGCTTCGAGCAACCTGGTCTAGCAGAACATGTCCTTGCCTATGGTTCCAACTATGTACCAACTGTGTTCCAATTAGTTCTAGCTATGGCAGGGAGGCTGAAACTGGGTGATCTATAAGGTCTCTTCCAACCTAAGCCATTCTATGATCCTATGATTCTATGATCTTCACTTGTTAAATCAAAAGAGTTAACAGGAAGAGCAGACATAGTTTCAGTCCCTGAGAAAGAGAATTCTTGCCAAATCTTTTTTGCTGTCATTCATATAAAATCTTTTATGTTAATACGACTAAATTGCATTTTCACTTACAGCATTTACAGTAGCACAAAAATTAACAAAATGTGTAATTCTAATACTGCATTTTCTAATAACATTGTTCTTCATGGTACTGATGAAGAGTGTATAGAGTGTATGGGTAAAAGTTTACCTGATTTATTCATTCCTACATATACAGAGCTATGAATGAATAGTAGTTAATGGTTTTGTAGAATAAAGAATTTGAATGATTTGGACTTAATTATATGTGTATGTACGAGTGCATACATAATTTTAAATATTTACGGAAATGCAATATATTTATTCTTTTTTATTGTATCACTTAGAACATGACTATTCATTGAGCTGATGAGAAATTTTATTTTATTTTTTTAATATTTAAACATACACAATGTCAACAACATAAATAACCGGTGTCTAACATACTTCTGTCCTATAAGGCTATGTATTGTCCTATTTGTCCTATTCCACATTCTAAAGTACATAAATGCTGCTCATGATTGCAGTTTATGGTCTAGGATTTGAGGGTGGACACTTGTGCTCTCAAGTTTGTCATGAAACGAGCCAAGATGCTTATGTAATGTGTTACATTTGTGCTGTTATAACCTTGACATAAGTGCATATTGTAAATTTTATAGCAAAGACTTTGTAAAATGACAGCTCATTCTTTTTATTCATTTTCACATATCTTCCTGCATTGACCTTGCTTTGAAAAAGGAAACTTTTACAGAAAATAATAATTAGTTGTCAGACATATTTTTCAAGGACTTTGCTCCCTAACATCTATTTAATCAGAGCTGACTGTCAAGAATCAGGTTTCTGTTAATATCTTAGATTAAGTTCTTCTGTTTTTCAGTCTAATGCAGAATTTTATTGTTGGTTTATGTAAAAGCAATGGAAATGTGTCTCTTCTTTGTTCTAAGAACCTTCTTAAAGACTTTTTACCTTAAAAATATTTCACTATCATATTATTTTGAAATTTCATTGTCAGCCATGTGTTTTTCATTGAGTTCTTTCAGTGAAAGCATGATGTTGCCACCTTCATGTGGTACTTTAGTGAGCGTCACACTCTAATCTCAATGAAAGAGTCTACAGGATCTGCATCACTTCCAATCCACTGAGAGGACCATTGGAAAGGCAGAAGAGTCAGAATGCATGGGAATTTCTTTTTTTGTGTCTTTTTGTATCCCAAGGCCATAAGGTTCTACTTAGTGAAAACAGGAGCAGATCTTACTGACAGAAGGATCATTGTCTCTGAACTGTTGCTGGATCAGCAACAGCAGGGGTGGCAGGTTTTGGAGCTTGTGTATTACTACAGGGCGAGTACCACCCTGTCTTCTGAGCTGCAGAGAGGATGATCTTTTTCTTGCATTAACTCCCTTTCTATAGCAGTTTCACACATGCAATTCTGTAAAAGAAAAGTGCTGTCTGTCTTGCAGGTGTGATACCAAGTAGTACCCAAATAAGTAAGTTCACCCCAATGCTATAAAGAAACAAGAGGTTCTGAAAGCCCTTTAGTCAATGTAATCCCATCTTTCAGTGTGCCTTACCATGTTTCTAGTATGAGTTAGTCAATTTCCTGTGGACTTCTCTTCATGCAGTTTTGATTACATGAAGTTGATAGACTTTTTCTCTGTTTTATAATATTTGGGTATAAACATTTCTGTAGATTGCCTGTATCTTCAATTTTTTTCAGTTAGCAGATTTTTAAAACTTGTTTTCTGTTTATACCTTGAAATACAATTGATTAAATATAATCTACTGAGTCTCATAGTAGCATCATACTTTGAATTTGTAATTGCAACCCACTGAAAATAGTTTTCTTCTGACTATTTCTGAATCCCAGTGTCCGTTTCTCTGTCTTGATCCGAACTGCAGTAGAATCCAGTCAGGGATATAGACTTTGGGAAACAAATTCTCTCAGTTGTTTTATAAATGCACTTTCAGATCACATTGTAAATTTTTGCCATAAAGCAACAAACTTAACACATTCAGTTGGTTTTGGTTTGTTGTTTTTTTTTTCCTAAAAGTGAAGTCAGAAAGTCAGAAGCTTTGTCAGTCATATGTCACGAGGCTCTCTGGTGTCTTTGGTTAATATTCCAGTAATGCCAAAAAGACTAAGGCATACTTTTACTGACTTCTTTCCATAAGGTTTCATAACATTTTTGTTTGGTTGCTTTGAGGTTTTTTTTTTTTGAAGCAGGACATCTTAATCCTGTTAGTTGATAACAAACCTGTTGATCTAACTGGCACAAGGGTTTCAACTACAATTTGATTTATGTTCCCCTTGTTTAATTTGCATCTGTTTTCTTCAGGTCAGTAAGAAAACCCTCAGTTACCAGTTAAAGTAACATAACTAGCTTGAGACTAGTTAAAGGAGAATAAATCTTGTCAATCTGCTGAAAAAGAGAAGAATTGCACTCCTCATGACAGTGATGTAACACCAAAGACCAGTGGAGATGATGTTGATTTGTCACAACTATGTTTGTCAGTGGAACTATACTGGCTTTCACTGAAGAGACTCTCAGGCCCAACCTGGAAGTTTTCTGATTATAACTGGTATGAGTCTTCTGTACACATCATCCAGTAAGCCAAGTCCATCTACAGGGAGTGAAAGACCCTTATTAGAAGGCCTTTCCCCATCAATGTTTACAAATAAAGAGAGCCTGTGTCCTGAAAAAGAAAAAAATAAATAAAATCAATAGCCAAAGGGTCACATACCCCTTGGGAAACACCAAATCAGAAAAGGGAATTGAAATCAGCTGATAATATATGGCCAACACACTTATGTATCTACAGAAAACCTACTTAATCTTGATTACACATGCTTAATTCTCACTGGCTACTCCTTTACATATGGGGTAGCTTCATGTTTGCAAGCCAGCTAAGTATTCACTGGGAATAGTGTTCAACACCTACAGTGTCTGTTTTATCCTTTTGTGGGAACAAGTCCAGAGGAGGGCCACGAGGATGATCAGGGGACTGGAACACCTCCCGTATGAAGACAGGCTGAGAAAGTTAGGGCTGTTCAGCCTGGAGAAGAGAAGATTGAATGGAGACCTCATAGCAGCCTTCCAGTATCTGACGGGGGCCTACAAGGATGCTGGGGATGGATTATTCATCAGGGACTGTAGTGACAGGACAAGGGGTAATGGGTTCAAACTTAAACAGGGGAAGTTTAGATTGGATCTAAGGAAGAAATTCTTTACTGTGAGGGTGGTGAGGCAGTGGAATGGGTTGCCCAGGGAGGTTGTGAATGCTCCATTCTTGGTGGTGTTCAAGGCCAGGTTGGATGAGGCCTTGGGTGGCATGGTTTAGTGTGGGGTGTCCCTGCCCATGGCAGGGGGGTTGGAAGTAGATGATCTTAAGGTCCTTTCCAACCCTAACTATTCTATGATCATTTTTAAATGGCTGACTTTTTCATTTTTTGCATCACAGAGACTCAGAGTTTTCAAGTGAGGACTTGAGAGAACTTGCTTATTAATCAGCAGTGCTTTTATTTTGAAACTCATGGATGATGGCAATCTAATTCACAGATATCTCCCAGCTTTATTTCTGTAGCAGCAAATACTTGTAGAAGGAAATACAATTTTAACTTCTATGAGGTTAGCTGCAGGAAGTTACAAAAAATTATCAGAAGTGAGGATAAATACACTAAACTTCAGATTCTGTGGTTTTGCTTGAAACGATTTGATAAAAAATATCAATTTTTATTAAAAGGTCATTTTTCACTAATGTGCATAAATGCTCTCATTAATTTCTCTTCTCTACACTTACCTGTTATCATCTTGAAACTCATAAGAAACTGAAGTTTTTTCTTCTTTACCCCCAAAGAAGTCCATCAGGCCCAAGCTCCAGTACTATTTCCTAAATAAGCAAATGTATTCCCACACTTTTGCCTCAGAGCAGGGAATCCCTGTTTGCAGGTTGAAATAACTCCTAGATAATTTCCACAGGACTGGATGGCACATGTCTGTTTTCCATTTTTATCCATTACAGACTGTCTGCCAGTAGTACCAAACACAAATTTTTGGTAGCTTGCATGCTATCCCGCAGAAAGCAACAGCAGTCACCTGGGGATAACAGGAGCAGAAGTAATACATTACATTTAAGGCTGGGCCTGAGACTTGTATCTATGTCTGACGTTACTCACAGAGGTAGATTTTATGATGCTGCCATTTTATATTTTTCTGGTTTAAGAACTCCATATTGTAGATGTTGTTTCCTTTTTTAGTAGCCCCTGGAGTGTCTCAGATATTACTTTATGTTATTGATAGCAGACACAGCCATAGTCTTTGTGGTATATGGGACATTTCTGGTGAAACTGTAATCATTTACTGTTAAATCTAATTTGAGAAAAGAAACTGAATGCATTGCACAATGTGTACATATTAGAAAAATAAAGGAACAAAACACCAATAACTCAAAGTAATGGAAGCAATGGGTTTCCTTCTGTGAAATCACAGACTGCTCAACTGCAAGCCCTCTAAATTGTGTCCAAGCTCTCCAGACACCAGGGGTCTTCAAAAGGTCCCATTGTGATTTTTTCTGCTGTGAAACACAATTAAGTAATGTTCTAAAAACCAATGAAAACAATCTATTTTGAAATTTTTAATGTAGTAATAAAAATACGTTTCATTTCCTTTATGTCTTAAGCATAGCTGTCACTGCAAAATAGAGACTCAGTTTGAAAGTCCATAGCCAGTCGTATGTTCTACTAGGGAAGTTTCTGCACCAAATCATATAAATTATTGACAGTAGGTGCATACAAACTTTTCAACTTTGAATTCATCCCTTATATCTCTTCAGAGTCTATGCAAAGGCATCACAGGTGTTTACTTCTTGTGTCACTTTTCCATTAAGATGATCTTGACAAAAACTAGCAAAGTTATTAATTATTGCTTTTACCCAAGAGAAATATTATGTTGATGATGAAAATTAGATATAAACCAGTCCAAATCTAAGTGTCCCACAACACCACGTGAGTTTCATCTGTGATTAGACCAGAAATTAGACCAAACCTTTAATGAAGGTCTGAAATATTCAGATAACATTTTATTTTTATGTATGCAAATTTTCCTTCTGGGTTCCAGATGGAACTGCAAATGATAAAACACCAACAGGTCTTGTGGCAGTATTTCAGAACCAAAAGCAGAACAGCTCTAAATTTCCTAAGAAAAGCCTTTCTTGTATGATCTCCAGATTTGTTCTAAAACTGAAGCTATTCAGAGTTCAGCTGAACTCTGTCTACTCACCAAAATTTACTATATTTAGATGGAAATAACCTAAACAAAGAACATTTATGATTGTACCTACTTTAATGAGGTAGCAATGTCAAATGTGTTTTCAGTAGCAACCAAAATGGAAAGGGGAAAAATGAGACATGGAAGATATGGAAAGGTGTGTGTGGAAAAGTGAGGATGCTGAAACTTAGTTTTAATGATAATGTTTTGGCAGATATACGAACAAAAAATGTTCTCTGTTTTGTGGTGGTTTAAATTCATATAAAAAGTATTAAGACTTTTAGTGCTTTAATAGGTGATGGATCACGTTTTCAGTGAATATGAAGAAATAGAGATATGGAAAAGTACTGTTATCTGCCTTGGAATCAGCTACCACTGAACAAAAGTATTTAAGATCCAAAAATGCACCAATGCAAAAATTTGCAAAACTAGCCAATCAGTTTGGCGCTTTAACTTCTCATCTTAAGTGATGATTACCAAAAGTACTTAATGTTCAAAGCCCCATTAATGGTGTGCTTTATTACATGATATGAGAACGAAGAACTTTATGAAAGTATGTGAAAAACTTCCCACTTCTTTTTTAGTCAAGGAACTGGAAAAGCCAAGAAAAAATAAATCTATCGTCAGGGGTTTGTTGCTGTTGTATGGTACATCAACCTACTTACTCAAAAGCAAAGTATGTGTGAATATAAATAAAACAGAGTTAATTTGGTGCATGCAACCTTGTTAACCATTTAAAAAATGTGATAAAGCATTTTACCCTGTGAATGAATCAAGAAATGAATGTACGCCTTTTAAAATAGAGGAATGGCACATTCCTAAGAAAACTTTAATTGGGCATGAGTGTGCAATTTGCTCTTTCTAAGTCCTAATTCTCTTCCTGCTTTGTCTGAAAACTGGACTACCTTCCATTTGCTCTTTGAAACTTGGAGTAATTAAAAATCCATTATACTTCCCTCTCTCCAATGACAGTACATAAATTAAGCTTCAGCAGTGTTGAAACACATGCAAAAAGTGATGTGACCCTTTCAAAGTGTCACTTATCTGTAATGCCAATTTCTCTGGGCGATCAGAAATTCAGCAAATATTTTTCATTTACAGCTCAATTTTTTACAGCTAAGTGGTGTTCATTCGTTGATTCACAGTTCAGAAGTTACTGGGGTGTTTATTTTTGTTAATCAAATATGCACTTCTCTAGTTATTTTTATACTCCAGGACTCCTGGTAGCCAGCCTTCAGAATGCCTCAGTGCCTCTCAGCACTGAGACCTGCAGAAATATGCAGGCAGGCTTTTGTTTTTTAACATGTCCATTTTCAGTAACTCAACAAGCCAATTCTGCTAAAGCGTATATAGCATTTATCTTTACATATCTCTATTTTAGGTGTGGGAAATAAAAAATTAACCTAACCCAGTGCTTCTCAGACCTCTTTAACCCAAACCTAGTATCAGCTGATTGAATTTAACTTTGTAATTGTGGAGTTTCATGAATCTGGGGTTCAAAAAAAGGAAGTACTTCTAGTTAGCTCAGATCAGATGCACATGTATAATTTTTTGCACTCACCTTGTAATAACTCTTTTTCTTGATTACTGCTTTTCATTTTCAGTTTTATCCTGCGAAAAAATTTGCCCTTCTAAGCTTTTCTTGAAGATACTACATGAGATTTCCACTCTCATTCTCAAACCTCGGCAAGTGCTACAAGGTGTGTATTGAAAATAATCATAGAAATGTTGGCTAGTAACAACCTCTAGAACTCATGTAGTCAAACCTTTTGTTCAAAATGCAACCAAGTCATACAAGCCTTTGCCCTGGTGTCAGGAAAGAGAAAGCACGGCTGGTGCTGAACTGGGCAAGGGGCACGAAGAATAACAAGGGTTTTTATAGGTATGCCAGCCATAAAATGCAGGTCAAAGAAAGTGTACTCCTCCTAGCCAAAAAGCACAACTAGCAAATTGGTAACAGCAGATGAGGAGAAAGCTGAGGTACTCAACAACTTTCTTGCTTCAGTCTTCACTAGCAACCCCACTTCCCACACCTCTCAAGTGGATGAACCTCAAGAAACTGAGGAAGCAAAGTCCCTCCCACTGTAAAAGAAGATCAGGTTCATGACCACCTGAGGAACCTGAACATATATAAGCCTATGGAACATGAAAAAATGTATCTCATAGTCTTGAGGGAACTGCCTGATGTTGCCAAGCCACTCTCCATGGTATTTGAAAAGTCATGGCAGTGAGGTGGAGTCCCTGGTGACCAGAAAAAGGGAAACATTACACCCATTTATAAAAAGTGTAGAAAGGAGGAGTCTGGGAACTACCAACCGCTGTGCCTGGGAATTTCCTGGAACAGGTCTTCCTAGAACCTATGCTAAAGCATATCGAGGACAGGAAGGTGATTTGAGACAGCCAGCAGAGCATCGCCAAGGGAATGTCTTGCCTGACCAACCTAGTGGACTTCTATGATAGAGTGACTGGATCTGTGGACTGGGGAAGAGCTGGGGGCTGCATGGCTGAGAGCAGCCCTGCAGAGAAGGACCTGGGGATACTGGTAGACGAGAAGCTGGAGAGGAGATGACAATATATGCTTGAAGCTCAGAAAGTCAAACATATCCTGGGCTGCATCAAAAGAAGCCATGTCAGCAGATCAAGGGAAGTGATTCTTCCCCTCTATTCTGCTCTGGTGAGACCCCACCTGGAGTATTGTGTTCAGCTCTGGAGTCCTCCATACAGAAAAGACATGGACCTGTTTGAGTGGGTCCAGAGGAGGACCAAAAAAATTATCAGAGGGATGTAACACCTCTCCTATGAGGAAAGGCTAAGACAGTTGGTGTACTTCAGCCTGGAGAGCAAAAGACTCCAGGAACACCTTATGAGAGCCTTTTAATACTTAAAGGGGCTTATAAGAAAGATGGGGACAAACAAATTTTAGGAGGGCCTGTAGTGTGTAGTGATAGGACAAGGGGATGTGCCATTTCTAGAAACATTCAAGGTCACTCGGATGGTGCTCTGCACAGTCTGATGTAGTTGAAGATGTCACTGCTGATCAAGTAGGGGTTGGACTAGATGTTTTTTAAGGGTCCCTTCCAACCCGAACCATTCTATGATGCTATGATTCTATGATTCCATGATTCCATGAAGATCCCACAATTACTTCATGTAACCTGTTCCCATGTCCTGCCCTCCAACTGTATTGGCAGTTACATGAATACTAGATTTTCTGAAATTTTTGCCTACTTTCCACAAGTTTTTTTCATTTTGTCTCTACTAGTTACTCACAGAGATTGCATTACCATATTAAAAGAGAGAAAATCAAGATGGTGCCAGCCAGGATCTCTTGCAGCAGTGCTGCCTACTCAGTTGGCTATGTTGAACTAGTGAAAAATTGGTGGTTTGTGTGCCAGGGACTTGTGTGCACTGTTCCAAAAACCCCACAGCACGCCTGGCTGCCGAGGCTCTTGACCAGAACTTCAGGCTGGCTCCTGACTGGGCCTCTGTCATTCCCATCACCCTGGTCTTGTCAGGAAGTTGTGGGCTTTGGGCTGACCTCAGCCACTGTCCCAAACCCAACTCCTTCACTGGCTGCTGTGGGATGGGGCTCACCTTAGGAAAGCATGTCCTTACCTCCCCCAGGGTCACCCTTGGCTTCCTCCCTTGGGGCAACCAGCCCTCACAGACTCCTGATGGTCAGGTTCAGTCTGTCTATAAGATCTTACTGCGTTTTTGTGAACTAGAGAGCTGGTTGCAGCTTTGAAGACCTCATTGCCTTTCAAAGAATGTAGTCTTTTTCTGATTTCTGGTGCTTTACCAGAAAAGCGTGCGCAAAATTCGAACATTCATTCCTGTATCTCTAACATCTACCTTTCTATTCTTCTCATCTGGTTTGAAGTCTACTGATTTTTGTCTTCATGCATGATCCAGCTCTCTATGAGATCATGAGATCTTTACCAGACTTCTTAGTATGGCAGCTTGTCTTCTTCAGTGAATCATACTTTCAACAAGTCAATTAAAAGAAAAATGTTGAAAATTTACTAAATTTATGCTAAAAAGGAAACACTTTGAATGCTTGAGTTCATGACTGACAACTATGACTTTCTTTCAGCTTTGCTTCATGTTCTTGCAAAAATGTGAGCAAATTTATCTTAGCATGAAACGGAAACTTATGAGCAAGTCTTTTTCCTTATTTATTTCAGTCATTGGCTTGAATCTTCCCCAAGGGGTGACTTGATTGAAGTCTTCATTATTTTCTGATGGCTTGAACCCCTCGTGGTACTGCTGCACAGTGAGATGAGTAGAGGCCAAGGGTAATTCATTGAGGGAAGTAGGCATTCACTTCAGAGGCACTCACATCATTGCTGTGTCTCTGAAAACATTTATGTCTGGAAAATTTCCTGCACATTTATTACAACAGCTAGAAGCCTTTTAAGTTAGTTTAGTTCAGTTTTTAATTAAATCCTAGGTTCTTTAAACAGAGTTCATTATTGCATTTATTGTATGAATCATAAATATTTTCATTCATCTTTTCACCTTTTAATGCATCTACTCTCCGATCTCTCAATAATACCTATTGTCTTGAGGTATTTGTAAAGAGCCCTTGGGCAGCTTTAATTTATGCTCTTTTTTTTTTTTCTCCTTTTCACATCTTTTTTTTTTTTTTCTTACTTGAACTAATTGTGAGATATCAGATTAATCTTGGGGGTTTGAGCAGCTACTATGATGATATTGGCTGATTCTGGGCAACATAGGAAAGACTGGCATTTAGAATTATTTCAGAAACAATTTATGTAATGCAAAACAATATACATATGGTTTCTTTTTTTTTGTTCTTTGATGTTTTGATAATTCCCTTGTCTCATAAGCAAACCATATATCCTTATGCAGTGAGGTCTGAGCTGTACCCACAGATGAGCTCATGCACTGACCCTCTGGAATAAGAGTAAAGTCATTCTACTCCCATCCATATTCCTATAAACGCCCTGTTCTTCCTTCTGGCAGTGCATGAGGAAATTTCATTGTTCAGTTTTAAGCAGGCCAGATGCTTGCACTTCTCTTTAGAGGGTGCTGCACAGCTTTCTATAACCTTTATCTGGGAGCTTTCACAGTGGCCAGCATCCCCATTATGTCTTTTCTATGCCTGTCCCCGCAATGATTACTGCGACACACCTTTTGCATAGTACCATCCAGGCAAAACAACCCCCTTATGCAATTGAAAGTATTGTTTCATCTTCAGTTTCATTCTTTGCCACAGGCCATGAAAGGTTATTAGGAACAGGTGGCAGTAGCCAAAGTACTAGATTTTGCTTTATTATTTGTGTGCATTTACAGCCTTCCTATGTGACAGTCTCATTTAGTCGGTGCTACAGGCAATCTCTGTCTGTATCTAAAAATATCTTTAACAGCTGCACATAGGGAACAATCACAAGGGGAAGGAAAAGAAGCATACAAAAGCAAAAGGTAACTTAGAAAGGAATTGGAGCCAAAGGAATTCAAGACTGGGGTTCTTTTATTATCTAAAAGGATACTTATTTTGAGGAGCATGCAGAGTTTGCTTTTACTGATTTTATTTTTGCTGATATTTTGTCCGTTGCCATTGTTTGCCTAAAATAATTTCTCAGGAGATACCTGGTCGCTGCAGGCAGCAAGTCTTAGCAAAGTAACTCTGAAAGTGAAAAATAAGATTATTCTTTACAGAAGTCAACTACTTTATACAAGCATAAAGAAATATCTGTGAATCTTGGCATTATATATTGGGATGTGTGACAAGTTCCTACAAAATCACAGACACAACCAAGAAATCGTGTGAAGAAAATATTTTTCTCTCTCTTCAAACTTTCATCTGGAAAGACTGGGGGGTAATATCTTTTATGTCTTTTTCTGGTACACACTGGAAAAATAACATTTAAAAGTTGTTTTCTGTCCTTTCTTCCCAAAGTCCTTGTAGTATTTATTATCTCACAAACTTTGCCTTATCCCATTCCTGCCACCCTGCCATCATAGAATCATAGAATAGTTATGATTGAAAAGGACCTTAAGATCATCTACTTCCAACCCCCCTGCCATGGGCAGGGACACCCCACACTAAACCATGCCACCCAAGGCCTCATCCAACCTGGCCTTGAACACCACCAAGAATGGAGCATTCACAATCTCCCTGGGCAACCCATTCCACTGCCTCACCACCCTCACAGTAAAGAATTTCTTCCTTAGATCCAATCTAAACTTCCCCTGTTTAAGTTTGAACCCATTACCCCTTGTCCTGTCACTACAGTCCCTGATGAATAGTCCATCCCCAGCATCCTTGTAGGCCCCCGTCAGATACTGGAAGGCTGCTATGAGGTCTCCATGCAGTCCTCTCTTCTCCAGGCTCAACAGCCCCAACTTTCTCAGCCTGTCTTCATACGGGAGGTGCTCCAGTCCCCTGATCATCCTCGTGGCCCTCCTCTGAACTTCTTCCAACAGTTCCATGTCCTTTTTATGTTGAGGACACCAGAACTGCACACAATACTCCAAGTGAGGTCTCACGAGAGCAGAGTAGAGGGGCAGGATCACCTCCTTCGACCTGCTGGTCACACTCTTTTTGATGCAGCCCAGGATACGGTTGGCTTTCTGGGCTGCAAGCGCACACTGAAGCCGGCTCATGTTCATTTTTTCATCGACCAACACCCCCAAGTCCTTCTCTGCAGGGCTGCTCTGAATCTCTTCTCTGCCCAACCTGTAGCCGTGCCTGGGATTGCTCCGACCCAGGTGTAGGACCTTGCACTTGGCATGGTTAAACTTCATCAGGTTGGCATCAGCCCACCTCACAAGCGTGTCAAGGTCCCTCTGGATGGCATCCCTTCCCTCCGGTGTATCAACCGAACCACACAGCTTGGTGTCATCGGCAAACTTGCTGAGGGTGCACTCAATCCCACTGTCCATGTCACCAGCAAAGATGTTGAACAAGACCGGTCCCAACACTGATTCCTGAGGGACACCACTCGTTACCAGTCTCCAGCCGGACATCGAGCCATTGACCACAACTCTTTGTGTGCGGCCATCCAGCCAGCTCTTTATCCACCGAGTGGTCCACCCATCAAATTGATGTCTCTCCAATTTAGAGACAAGGATGTCATGCAGGACGTTGTTGAACGCTTTGCACAAGTCCAGGTAGATGACATCAGCTGTTCTACCCCTGTCCGTCAGTTCCATAGTCCCTTCATAGAAGGCCACCAAATTGGTCAGGCAGGATTTCCCCTTAGCGAAGCCATGCTGGCTGTCACCAACCACCTCCTTGTTTTTCATGTGCCTTAGCATGCCTTCCGGGAGAATCTGCTCCAAGATTTTGCCAGGCACAGAGGTGAGACTGACTGGTCTGTAATTCCCTGGGTCATCCATTTCCCTCTTCTTGAAACTGGGGGTTATATTTCCCTTTTTCCAGTCATGGGGAACTTCACCTGACTGGCACAATTTTTCAAGTATGATGGATAGTGGCTTAGCAACTCCATTTGCCAGCTCCTTCAGGACCTGCGGATGGATTTCATTAGGTCCCATGGACTTGTGTATGTTTAGGTTTTAAGATGGTCTCAAACTAGATCCTGTCCTACAGTGGGCCTAGAGTCTTCATTCTCACAGTCCCTGCGTCCACCTTTCAAGACTTGGGTGGTGTGGTCAGAGCCTTTGCCAGTGAAGACCAAGGCAAAGAAGTCACCTTAAATATCGTTAAGCTGTGGCTGAGAATAATCATTCTTTCTTTGTAATTCCAAAGTGGAGACCTTAAAATGGCAAGCACAAAACAATTTATAACCCCTTTATGAACTATCCCTCCATTTCCTTCATTTTCCTTAGCTTTTCTGTTTCCAAGTATTTTGGCTGTGTGATTAGACAGAACATGCAGTATAGACCAGTTTGTCATTGGACAACCCATCAGGTCTGCTTGACGCACCAGGTCAGCCTGCCTGTTTCAGATACTTGTCTAAATCCTGATTCATTTCCTTCTTCCCACCAACCCCGCAGCCTTGAGATCATAATAGGAACAGGTTTCAGGATGTCCCAGGTTCCTGGGAGATAAAATTACATTATTTTCCTCATCCCAGAACAGTGTAAAAGGATTCATGTTGTCTCCACTTGCAAGATGTTTTTATATGTTCAACATCCTGGCTCCCTGAGGAACTCTACTTGGAAGTGTATTAGAAAGAAAGCTTACTCAGGGATATGGAAAATGAAGTGGTGTTCCTCATATGCAGTATAAGAAAAAATATTTCATACTACCCAATGTGCAAGCAGATGACCACTGTTTTCGTCTTTTTAGTCTCATGTTACAAGGGAAGAGTAGCAGAAATCTGTATAGTGTGTCACTGATATCAGTGCAGGAAAGCCTACACATGCCCAAACATCTTTCTCATCTTTTCCATATGTATCTTATCTGAATTATAAGGGGCTTTTGCTTTCTTTGTCCCTCAATTTATTCTGGACAAATATTTGTCTATCCTGCCATAAAATCCTCCAGTGACTAGGTTTCTACAACATGCCTAAGTACTCTTTTCTGGTGCTCCACTAAATATCCTGAACTCAAATAATTTCCCTCTAATTCCAAACAGAATGAAAAAATAAAACAAAACATTCACCCAGGCTCCATTGATTCCAAGTCATTTTTATTTAAATCATCTCTGGCAATATTCTTCTAACCTACATTTACATAATGTCACATCATTGGTCAGTCCTTATAGGGCCCCTTTTTCCTACCAGCCAGTTGCTGCTCTGCCCCACTGGCCATTATCAGCTCTCCAGGAAATTTCAGCAGGTTTGCCCTTTTCAGGTCATACCACATGCAGATGGTTTTCCACTGGCCACAGATCTTTGGTCCAGAGTTCACATCTACCTCTATCTCCTTAAGGGAACACATTTGTTTGACCAGCTTGGTACTGCTTTTGTCAGATAGATTTCTTTATCTGGGGGCAGTTAAGGGTGCTAATAAACCTCTACATAACACTGTGATCAAAGAGCACAAAATTGGATCTCCTTGGTCAGCAGTCCAGTATAAAGAATCAAAACTACAATCCCTCTTCACACAATTAAGCAGTTCCTCATTGTCCTGGGTTCAGCAGCAGCAGTCATTTTTCCTCCCTTCTTAGTAGCTGGTGCAGCGCTGTGTTTTTGACTTTCGGCCTGGGAACAAAGCTGATAACAGCGACGTTTAGACTGACCAAGGACTTTTTGAGTCTCATGCTCTGCCAGGGAGGAGGGGGGGCCGGGAGGAATCAGGGACAGGACACCTGACCCAAACTAGCCAAAGAGGTATTCCATACCACAGCACGTCATGCCCAGGATGTAGAACTGAGAGTTCCCGGAAGGGCTAGATCACTGCAGGGTGGGGGCGAGGTACTGGTTGGTGAGCGGTTGTATTCTCTTCCTTGTTATTTCCTTTATCATTATTACTATTAGTGGTAGCAGTAGTGATTTGTGTTATACCTTAGTTATTAAACTGTTCTTATCTCAACCCATGGGAGTTGCATTCTTTTGATTCTCCTCCCCATCCCTCCAGGAGCAGAGGGAAGAAAGGTGGGGGGGGAAGTGGACTGCATGGCTCTGATTTACGGCCTGGGCTTAAACCACGACACTCATGGAGTACGTTATTCATTTCCCTTTGGTTGTCATCTTCCTACATGTGTTTTCGAATTAGTCACTTCTGCTATTTGCATGCTGAATATGTGCAAAAGCAGCAGTCATTAGTAGCATTATATTCAGTACACATTAGGTATTTTTAATGACACATTTGAACATTTTCTTCCATAAAGCTTCGTAAGAGTCTTGTGTAGAGCTTTGCTAGTCTGTAGACAAACTATAACAACTTCTTCATTAGACTGCTCTCCAGCTATTTGACAGTCACATTTTCAAACTACTTAGCTGTCATATTTTTCAGACCTTAGCACTTTGGATTAGCACAGTTATTAAATGAGGGTAACAGCCCATTATTATTCAGAGACTGCCCTTATCAGAAATGGCGGAATGAGGACTGCAGCAGTATCTGAAAAATGCTCATATGCCATGTCTCAGCTCTTACGTCTTGACATGCCCTAAGTTGAAATACTGGACACTGATACCAGAAAACTCCTGTTCCATTAAGCTTCCTCCCTGGCAAGACTTCCCTTGAAAGAAGTATAGTTATGTCCAAAACTGCAAAGGTGAGCCTGAGCACACCAGCAAGCTATGGGTTACCATAGATGAACAGCTGTCCAGCTCCAGATGTGTGTCTCCTGAGGGACAGCACATCTCTGTGTTTGAATTCAAGTGGGCAACAGCATGACCAAAGGTGTCTGAAACCTGTCCTTGTTACAACAGAGGCCTATCCTGTCAGGTGCCTTGCAGAGCGATGCTGAGCTCCTGCACTGTGGGAAAAAGGGTAAATAAAGTACACCTCCCAAATCCATAAATTCATAGCACAAAAAGGAGCTGTCACTCATAGCTGATTGAGTACCTCTTAAAACTCTCTCTTTTCTGACATGCTTTGATGAACAGTGAAATAGTTAACAGTCTTGACATTTATAGATTCTCAAGAACAAATACAGTTGTTAAAGCATTCTGCCTCATGGTGGACCAAGCTTTCATTGTCAGCTTCTCTTTACAAGTTTATAATGTGTTGACATAGGAAGATTTTTATCAAATTAAAGAGAATAAATGATAATTTTAAATGCCTCTGGAAGAAACATTTTATACTTGTAAATGTATAAGTAGAGGTTTTCTGTTATATAAAGACTGGTAATGTGGTTTTTGTTCTTTATATCTTTCCCAGATATGAATTCTGTTCCATCAGAACTCTTCTGTAAACACATGGAAATATAATACATTAAGACTGTGAACTCATCTGAAAAGAAGATCAAATTCCCATAACCTTAAGCATCTGCTGGGGCAAAAGCAAAACAAACAGCAATATGAAATAGAAATAATTGGTACCTAAATTGGGGATGTGTATATGTGTATGTGAGCAAAAGAGAGACAGAAATCTTTAATGAACATGCATCTGCTCATTCCTCACCCAACACTTAATTCTGCCCCTAAATCTCAAAATCAATATTGTTCTTTCCAGCGTGAGCCTAGTAATTCTGTTGCTCCTTTAAATCTGTTTCTCACGTAGCATCTGGGATTCTTTAACATCATTCCTAAGGCTGGGATGTTGTGCATCTCAGTTCTCTGCTTTTGCAGAGTCTCTGTATATGACCACTTACTAGAGGCCTGCGTACATAACAATCTCTCCTGTTGCTTTCAGACAGATGATGGAGGAATGAGTGGAATAGCCCTGGTTTCTGCTTTATTTTTTCCTTTTCATGTGAATGGAAGAAGGAAAGGGAGTTATAAAATTAACTCCTTTTTTTTTTTTTAATTACTTTTCACAATGTCTCAGATTGGTTTCTCTTTTCCAGAGGTGCGGTTTAAAAAAAAATAAAAAATAATCTTGTCAGACCAGAGGGAAAGACGGTGGCTTCTTCAGATGACACTAAATGTATGCATAATCTCCAGAAAGAAGGATCACAATGTAAGGATTGAGTTCTTTTGTCTGTGGCTCGTAAGCACTGAAAATAATCAAACCTCTGCAGGTTCAGGCAGTTATCCACTAACTTAGACCTCCGTTTTCAGGGCACTAATATCAGGCTGTTGTAAAAGATACTAATTTTCAAGCAAGATAATTCAGCAAGCTATTGTGGGCTTGTTGATTTTTTAATATAATCTGAATTGAGAGTTTAATCCTCTCTAACTGCAGAGTTTGTGGTGATACTGTCTATTAATGTCTGGAAAAATGGACTTCTGATAACATAGCCTACTTGTGGAAGAGAAATAAAGTGGGTCAACCATTGCAGTGAAATCAGTGTTCACCTGACCAGACTTACACTGATTAGAGCTGTTGGTTAAGTAGATGTGTATTCTCCAGGCTCCTCCTAAAACCTGCATGAGAGCTCAATAGTCTGTGTCTCTTTTTACATACACAATATTAGAATAAACCTAACCTAATTTAGAAACATGGAAGAAATAAATCAGAGACTATTAGGTTTATCTTGTACACACTGTAAGAGATAGAGAGGAAAACATTTGGAATATGCCAGCTGCGTATTAATTATACAGATCAGGTCAACAAGACTGCATTTAATTTACATTAGACCATTCATGAGGCCATGTGAAACATTCAAACAGAAAACAGCTTACAATTTTTAACTATATTTTCAGGCAAGATGTTGGAAGAAAACTGAAAATCTGAAGTGAGAATGACTGAGTCAAGGTTATCCATGTAGTTCAAGATGCATGGAAAAAAATGTCCTCCCCCTAGCTCTTTTGTAGCAAAATTCATAAATTTCTAGCAAGCCAGAAGCTTTCTTGATACCACTAGAGCTATCCTCTAAAACTGATGTTGTTTTTGACCAATTCCATCTGTAGACTTGACAAGATCATCAATGTCACTTAGCAGCTACCAGGGGTTCCCCAGTCCACTGCTCCTAGCTAGAAGTGCCCAACGAGTCTCCTTTACAGGAGTAAAACTAGAGAAAGTTCTCTAAATTCAAGACCTTTCTGTCTTCATTTTTAACATTTTGTGCAATTAACAGTAATTGCACTCTTTTCTGAAACTATTTTTGTGAGAACTTAGACGTTAACTCTAGCAATATTTACAGGCTGATTCGGCAGCTGGGAAGAGGGAGGAGGTGGGGAAATGCCTGTTGTAAGGAAGGTAATCCAGCAGGAAACAAGAGAAGACATCTGATAGAAAAGTAAGTAGATGCAAATAATTAGGGGAGTGCAAAAAGAAAAGGTATAGTAAGTAAAGGTAGCACAATAGTATGATGGTGCCTACTGAAATTAAATTTTGTTTTTTTTTTAATTAATCAACTAAAGTTGGGAGTATAATTTGCTTATTAGTCATAACTACGAAACTCCAATTTAATAACTTTGTGTGTCTCAACTGCTAGGTAAACTAGCTAATATTCTAGTTAGCTGCTTTAAGATGTGCTGCAATATAAATACAAAATTTTATTTAAATTACTGTGTAACCGCATTGCAAGAAAATGTACAAATAAACCTTTAAACATTGCATAAAACCTCTTCTAATCAATCATTTTGATAAGCTCCCACTGAAGTCTGTGGAAGTTTAGACCACAATTAAAAAGCTCCTTGCCCTTATTCATTAAATATTCCCAGTGATGTAGCACTGCAGGGGATAAACCGTATGACAGTAGTTTTGGATGCTTCAAAACTATATTGCAAAATCTGTCCGTTAACTGTTAGTCAGCATAGACTAATGTAGGTAGCCTTTAGTCATAAACAAAAATGTCTAGTAGCTGTTCATATTTATTTTGAAAAGTCATGAGGATTTTCAGTTGAGACTTAAAAGTGAAATGTGAACTGCATTTTGAGGCTTGTGTTTTGAAAGCACCTTGTGTATTAATATTTAATTTCTAATATAACAGTTTTATAATCTGTATTTATATAAAGCAGTAAGTTCTTACAGTATAATAAAGAACTTTGACATACTTTTAATATAGGCCATTTTAACACATGAAGTTGTGGGTACACCTAAGGAATCACAATGCACAGAGATTTTCATACCTTCAAAAGATGAACAGAGTTTTGTCTAAAAGGGACATAAAAGTATATATGAAAATATATTCATAAATTTCTGAACTTATATTTCACCACAACAATTTGCACAAGAAAGTATAGGAATTAATTCTATTTGTATTATCAGTGAAAAAGGATATTAAACATACTAAAGGATAGGTGAACAGGAAACTAAAATTAGTTTTGTGTTTAATCCAATCATTGCACCACAGAAACTTTCTATTGCATTAGACAGATTTTTTTTCCCTTGCATTCAATATTCTTTGTGTTTACAAATAATAAATGTAGGGTATATCAATTACAGGTGCTAAGTTATATATCAAATGCCATTTATTACATAAACATTTGACTTTGTTGTCAGTAACATTAATTTCATTAACTCAAATTTCCTTAACTAAGTTAACTCCATAATATTAAAGCATTTAAAGAATGAAAGGTGAATCTGAGTAATGTAAAAAAATTTTTTTTTGCTAAATTTATTTTCTTAAGACTCCTACAGACCATTTTCCTTCAAATAAGATTTTTAAATAAGAAGCTTATGCATTTTCTGCAGCTGAAATCTGAATGAAGTCTATACATTGAAATCAGCATGTTCAGCAGGAAAGAATAGGTCTATATATTATTTTTCAGTTTTTTAAAAAATGTTAGAGGAAATCTTCAGATAGTTTACAAGTAGGAGAGGAAGCTGATGATCTTGTGAGCTCTTCTCTAGCTCTGTATTTATAAAGATCTAGAAAATATTTTTTTTTTTTTTTCCTGGCGGTTGCAACCCAAAAAAAGTCATGATAAACTGAAGTGGCTGAACTATAGCCTATATGTGAGAAGATACCTCACATCTGACCTGTCCCTTCTGTCTATAGCAAGAATAAGATGGTGGATGATGAAATTTTTACTTTCTTCTCCAGCTGCACTGGAAGTGAGGAGATGAGATCTTGGCAGAGCAGCTGTGGATGAATTATTGTACTTGAACACAGATTATATGTTAAGACCATCTGGGTATTCTGCATCATCTTGGAGTATTTTCCTCCAAATTTCAGTGGGGGAAAGGTCGATACAGAAGGAAAAGTGATTAGTTTAGTAAGCCAGTAGTAAAATAATTAGGGATATATTGTGTAGCGGATGTTTCACCTTCCAGCATGAAGAAATGTTTGACCTTACTAGCCTTTTTCATATCTGAGGGATCTTATCAGGAAATCTGTCTAAGCAAGGAAGAAGCTCTTCACTAACCACATATCCAGAGGACACCCTGACACTGCACTGCAGTGAATCCCTACTCTGCATGACCACAGAGAACATTGGCTGATTTTCTTGTCAGCTGGAGTTTGGGCACTGTGATCTTGCTCACCCGCAGAGAGAACCTTGCCCTTTTAGACCATCATCATGAATCCCAAATTGGGGTTGGAGCACTTGCGAAGAGTCAGCCTAAAGCCCTGAAAACAAGAAAAATAGACTGTCCATTGTACCAAGTAGTTAACACTACATTTTCTTAACAAATAAGGGTCTTTTCACAAGCTGTAGTATTCTCTGTGTGTTTCTAAGCTATCTCATTTTACGTCTACAAAGGATTCCTTGAAAATCAATTTTTCTATAAAAGTGTTTGAAATTGCAATGTATCATTTTATGTTGGCAGGGTAAGGTTTATTGGGTTTTTGTTGGCTTTTCTGGCAGGGATTTTAGAAATGATTCAGAGATTATAAAGCAACATAAAGACCAGCTTTGAAAGACAGGATAAACTGCTCACTATGATTTGTATGAAATAATCTCTACCACTTCTTTGTGAAAAAACATCAACTGAAGGTTATAGTCCATTGCATACATTAGCAAGGACTACTTATTAATCTTATAACCTTTTCTAATTAACAGAGTAAATACTAAAATTAATACAAATTGAATGGATCCAAGGGTAATATATATTCAGCTATGAAATGTGCCCTTACATTTGCTGAAATATCTATGAAGTAAGTGGTGTGTCACAGAAATAATTTGTTTCATTTCTTTTTCGTTCACTTATAGTCAAAAAGAAGTGCCAGCAGCTGGCACTTTGCAAATAACACATCTGTGCAAATCGTATGTATTATTATAGGCACGGCTAGTAAAATTGCATTGTTGCTGCTGCTGTTGCCATTGCAGCTGTTGCTCTTTACTGTGTACTGCGGTTGTTTTTTCTAAATGCATGACCAATGAAAAACAGAAGAGAAATCTGAAGGGCAAATTTAGAACAAGTGTCTTAAAGTCATAAAGTGCAATATATGAATGAATCCTTAGGATGAGTGATGCTTACGAAAAAGATGTAAGTATAAACTCCATAACCTGTGAACAGTGTGGAAATTTAGCTGCAAATAATTTAGCCAACAGTCTGTTCCATAAAAGCCAGTATGGACAAAAGCCCATGCAGGAACCATTACGACAAACAGATACAAGCGCCTATAAAGAGCCAGATATGGCAAGATGCAGAAAATATAGCTATGGTTATTTCCTAGCAGGAAAATCAAACTGTTATAGTTACATGAGTGAGAAGCGAAACATACAGAGATTGGATCTAGTGGTAAACTAAATTTTGCAGTTTTAGTACCTAAAGGAAGGGAAAGTATTTATGTGCAGTCCTTTAGAGGCACCTGACTCTCATTCCACTATCCATACAGAGAATACAGAAGCTACATTAAACAGCTGAGCTTGAATTGTTCTTTCTTATCCACGAACCAAACAGAAGTGCTAGATTAGAAGTGATGCATTACTTCAGCTGACACCTATTAGGCAAACTGAACTCTAGAATAGTAGTATATTCTTTTTCATTTGGGGAAAACAACTTAGATTCCAGGGCACATCTGCAGAAACAGATTAATATAATACAGAAAAAAATTCCTACAGAAAGTGAGAAACATTTAAGAATATAAGAAAGAAGCATATAAGAATAAAATCAGAGCTGGGTTTCATTTTTACTTGACATAACAAAACCTCTATAATATCCAGTTAAGACAATAACACTGATACACCAAACGAGATAGGTAGCAAGAGACATAGATGTGAGAATAATAATTTTGGGTATGTATGAGTCTTTAAATGTGCATTTATGTGTGTAAGAATATATGTGTATAGGAGAGTTGGAGCTAGGCTCATTTTAGTGGTGCCCAGTGACAGGACCAGAGGCAAAAGGCACAGGCTGATACATAAGAGGCTGTGAGCATGATCAAGCACTGGCATAAGTTACCCAGATAGGCTGTGAAGTCTCCCTCTGCAGAGACACTCAAAGTCTGTCTGGACACAGTCCTGGCCAACCAGCTCTAAGTGGCTCTTTTTTGAGCAGAGGGTTAGACCAAATCATCTCTGGAGGTTCCTTCCAACCTCAACCATTCTGTGATTCTGTAATAGCATTAATAAATCATATATGATCAAAATAAAAAACTATGACCTTATAAAGTTTTCTGTTTAATTAAAATAAGCAGCTTCCATAGTAATGCCATAAAGGAAAATTAAGACTCCTTTGTAGTAGTGTAAGTTTATTCCAGATAGATTTTATAGCTGTTAATCCATGTGGATGAATGTAGATATTAAATATGTTGAATCTCTTTGACCCACATACCCAAAGGCATTTAGACATAAAAGTTCTATGGACTGAAATTAATGAAATTATGATTAAATTAAAATTAGCTGAATTTCTAGTGCCTAAATCTCTCTGAGGTATTTTGTTGTCTCTCTTTAACAGGGAAACATGTCAAACAGTAAAAGCCTATCACTGTATAGTTGCCTTGGCACAGCTCTTGTTTCTTGAGTGGCATGACTGACTCTGTGTTCTGTAAAATTACCGGTACTAAAACTGATTTTTAATGGAGCTTTCTCTTCTTGCTACCCCTCCAAAATATATACAAATATTATGAAAATAATAACTCAAAATTAAAGCAGTGCTGTTAATGTATACAGGTTTATATTCAGATTTTTTTACAAATAAGGCACTTCCTTATAATTTTCTTTGAATGCTGTAAAGACAAAACCAGCTGCAATACTAGAAAAGTATGAGATATGCACAGAAAACAAGAAAGATGAGTGAAAAGTGAGAGCTAAAATGTAGTGCAACCATTTTTCTTGAATTTTTGCTATGTCTGGCCCTTTGGATTCTGGACACATTTTTTGCGTTGTAAAGACTATATAATATGTGCTATCATATTACCATGTCAGGTGTGCATATCCATACAGACCAGCATTAATATATATTGAGCAGTTCATAAGAAAGATATAATTTGTGATTTAAAAAATGTTGCACATATTTGCAGCTCATATTCATTCATCAGAAGCATTCTTTGAGTTTTTCTTTTAAGTCAGCATACTGCATTCTACCACTAGTTTGGGAATATTGGATGTATCTGACGTAATTAGAGGCAGATTTTCACATCAAGGTTATGTGAGTTACCTACATCTATTAAAGCATTAAGTATTTGTCATGTGAGGTAAACAAGAAGACAACTTTGAATAGTATGGATAAGCTGTCAGACATGTCAAAATATAAGTTTTTTAATTTGCAATCCAAGCATGCAGTCAAAAATTATATTCACTGCAGATGGGTGCTCCCTTGACTGAAAAACCAGCAACTGCAAAGAAATATCCCCCCTGAAAAACCCACATATTCCATGAAGAATAGAAAATTTGCTGGAGGGAAATCAAAATATGTTATTGCTTTATTTTGAGCAATACTAAACCCAGGGTTTTGTCATTTACTCTTTTAATAATACAGTGGTAGACAGACATGAAGCCACCACAGCATTAATGAAGTCATTCTGTATAGTAGTTGCTAACTCCTGATGTCAGACCATCTTCTTTCCAGTGAGAACTATGGCAGGCAAGACCGCATGGTACCAGTTCTTTTTTTTTGTATCATTCAAACAGGTCTTTGATATTAGAAAGATCTGTTTTCATTTGGAGATACTTACAAGCATTTTTGTAAAAAAGCTACTGATTTTGCAGTGAGAAGGAAATGCAGCAATGCGGAAAAGCCATGTCTCTTCAGGGACTTCTGGTTAGCTTCAGCTCCAAAGGCAGCAGGATCTGGTAGGCTGCAATCCGTGACTGAGATTTGTTTGCTTGTTAACTGGCAGTATCATTTCAGATGTATGTGAGTAAATACAGCTAATTATTCTCTGAATATAATCAAGCTCTAGCTCAGACTCATCTTTCATTTCATGAGTTTTGCATCCACTGGAAATCTGAACTGCAACATCACAGGCATCTCTTATTGTTCAGCAAACAGATGACACAGGTGTTTAAATAGGACAAAAGTATTGGGAACGCTAGCAACATCCAAGCATTCTGTTTCAGCATACTGTCCCATCTGCAGCCTGCCATCCCTTTCTAGGCTGCCATTCAAGAGTCTGTTTTTTCAAACTCTTCTCACTTCGATCTGATTTTATATTCAAACTAGCACTTTGTGCATACAAATTCCTAGTAGCTCTTGTGCACTCAGTTGTTTAGCTTGAGCACATACAGTAAGAAACCATGTAACTGAAAGATAAAGGTCCATGCCTCCATTTATTTGAAACAAGGTGCTTTAATATTCTGTATATTTTAAATCCTCTTTGCTTGCTGCTTCCTCAGTTTCTCATGCAACTACATTGCTTCCACTGAGATTGAATTTACAATAAAATTTACATTTGATGGGTAATGGTCTCCCCTTAGATGGATGGAAAAGGATTCTTCTCTGGCATCTTTTATTGAAAAATCCAGTTTCTCCCCAGTGTTAATCTTACCACCAGTACAACTGGCTGTCACAACACACTTGTCCAGTGTAATGGGCTAAGTGCATCCCACTGAAATAAGAAACATCTAGTAATTAAAGTTCTTATTCTCACAGGCTTCATTCTACACTGTCCTTTCAAGAAAAGGGGAGGTGAAAGACACCCCCTAGTTGCTGTATAGGGCTCTTGATCCATCACAGGCTTGGGGTTGTCTCCCTTACTCTCTGAATTAATTTTATTCCTTTGGGAAGAAATGACAGCTGGTATTTTAAACTTTCATGTTTCAGGAAGCATTTTGCTGATTTCCTCAGCAAGTACTTTCTTTATTCCCTTTTGGTTATATTTAAGTAACTTCCTACTTTCCCTGTTCTCATTTTCAGGTTTATTTCATACTTTGATTAATGTGGTTGATATTCCCTACAAACATAGGATCATAGTTTTATAAAGCAGCATAAATGCCATGTCTGCTTAGTACAGTATGGCACTTCAGAGTCATCAGTTCTTGGGATGGGACTACAAGGAATAATGCAATTTTGCTACCTTCTGGCAGCCTGCTCCTTGTGATGAGAAAGCTCCAACCTCCAATAATTTAAGACCCAGCCAGTAAGAAATATTTTCCTCTCCTTCCAGCCAATGAAAGATCTTTTGTCAAGTATTCCTTCTCTACTGAGGATGTGGCAGAGAGGCATGGGCGTGGGACTGGGTCCGAGGCATCAGCCAATACCTTTTGTAAGCAGTTGGTAGGGCAAACCAGAAAAATCACATTACCTTCAAAGACGTCTTCTCCTTCCTTTTTCTCCCTCCCATTCCTCTGCTCTGTCACATGTGGTGTCATTTGAAACATGTGAAGGGTAGCACAGATAAAGTCAAAAGCTTGGGAAGGGAATAGGCCAGAGATATTAGAGCTGCCTGCTCCAGTACTGAGGCAGAAAGGAGACAGCAAAGCCCCCCCAGAAATGCAGCTCCATTGGGGAATGCGTCCAAAACTCACCTAGTCCTGGGGGAAAAAACAAAAAACCCGAGAAAGAGCAGGGGAAGTGTGTGGTGGTTGAAAGAGCTGGAGCCACAGAATTGACTTAGGCTGAAAAAAATGTCCCTACCTCAAACTACTGATTACCCATGACAGAGGTGCCAATTCCAGTTGTCCCAGATAGAACAGGGCCAACAGGCTTTTTATTATAAAAGCAAAAAAGAAAAAAAGCCAACCAAAGAAAAAGACATAGAGAGAACCACCCCTAAACCTACAGCTTTACCCGGTGTATTTTTTTAAGCCTTTATAGCTGAATTGAGAGGGGAAATAAGGACATTGTGGTTGGCAGTTACAGAGTTCCTACTGCTGCATTTAGAAGATGATCCTGTGCATCATGTCTGAATTAATGGAAAAATTAAAGTGGTATGTCATGGTTGCTTAATAGATGGCAAAGAAGCTTGTGGTGAGGAGGTAGGAGAGTCAAGGCTGTTGCCACACAAGATTAATGCTATGTATATCAGTATTGATGTGGGCACAAGGTTACGCATAATAAACTGTTTTAAATAGCAATAATTAAAAGGAAAATGATAATGAAATGGATTCTAGGAACTCGCACTGACTGATAAATAACTAAATTTCAGAAGTTCTTTACAAGATCAGATGTATCATATTAACGCAGAATAGTTACAGTTCAATTAGGAGCTTAATCTTTATTGCTTCAGTACTAAAGCCAAAAGACTTGCATTCTAACACAGGAAAAAAATGTCAGAAAAACAAGAAAAAACTTCCACCACAGTCCTTTCTTTCTGATCATTAGGAATCAGTACTCTATCTGATTAACTTCTCCAGGATGAAGAATATGGTTGTTTGTTATCCTGTATCTTTTATGTGAGAGGCCCTTGCACACCCTATAAATTCAAAGATATGGATGTGGTAAAAGTACTGCATATGATAGAGAGTAATTTCTCAGCTGTATGTTTTTGCTCTGCTTCTGTAATCTCGCTCAAGAATCTGTTATATAACACTAAGCTGAACGGGACCTATCTGTGCTTTGGCAGTAACTGAATGCCCTTCTGAAACATTGACTGAAACGATAACATCTCTTGAGCACTGAAATAATGTATGCTTCGAAGACTTTTAAAAAAGATCAAGCTTCACATGGCAGAGGGCAGGGAATACTCACAGAACAGTAATAAATATCACAAAACCCCCTTGCTGTCTACTTGAGACTTTGTATACCTCTGAGAAGAAAAAATTTGTATTCTTTGGAGAAGAGAAATCTAAACTGGCTGGGAAATGCCCATATAAGCAATGTTGCGTCACAACAAAATGTTATATCTGGTAGCAAAACATACAGTATCTAGCTCTCAGAGTTAAGTCACAGATAGCTGAGAGTACTTAGTATTTGAAATATGATCCCATTCTAATTCAAAGTTGATATATGGATTTATATCCTTGATTGTAGGCATCAGGCATGCATCCTTCCTTTTAACTTGCAAAAATGCTTTCAGGGCATACACAAGAGCAGTGCCTTACAGAAAAGATGGGAAAGACAACACTGACTTGCCAGCAAAATTTTTCTTATATTTTCAACTAACAGAAGATAACTTTTTGTAAAAAATTAAAGTTTTCAATAAAAATATGTTCATTTGTCTCAAAAAAGGAAAGAGAATGAAAAAAAGTAAAAATTTGCATAATCTTAAAACAAGTATCTCAATGAAATACACTGAGGAGAAGGTAAAAGTGGAAAAAAGGGAAAGGAATAGCTCAAGAAAGAAAAATAATGTTGTGAAAAGACTTCACTTAAGATTAAAAAAAAAAATAAATATCCAACTAGATTAATTTCATTCTGGTTTTCTCTACAATTACACAACCAAATGTTTCACAATACAAACAAAATTCACTAAGTCAACATGAACCCCAGTACCAAATATATCTTGCCCACCTTCAGATGAATATTCTGTTTTGCTACAGAGCATTCAGTGTGAGAGAGGTATGCAATTTACCATTCTAATATCTTGTGGGAAGATATGTGCAATATGTTTTTAGGGGATTGTAATTATTGATCAGGACTTATTAGAATATTTTTTGCCCATTGATCTTATGGGTAAAATGAAGAACATATTGTCAATGTCACCTGTTCTGGCACTTTGCAGGAAGCAATTTAACAGCAACTGTGGAAAATGAGATAATAAAGGTTAACAGGGTAGAGATCATAACAATCATTTTAATGGAGGTTTAGAAGTTCAAATTATATTATTTTCCTTTTTTTTCTTTTTTCCCTAGAGGGTATTCTGAAGGTTTATAAAGGAAACTTAATGATGTGCGTGCTTGCACATGAAGAGAGGTTGTGCATCAATATTCTGGAACTGAAAACATAACCAAGGAGACCTCTTTGCAATATGCTAGTTGTTGGTGTGCCTTTAGGGTAAAATAGTTGCATCATTTTATCTGAGAGCTATGGCAACACAGAGGTGCAAGATCAAGTCAAGATTGAGTTCAAAGTACCAGGTTGTCAAGCAACATATTAAAAGAAGTTAGGTCTGGCATGGATCTCCAGATATATCTAAGCAAGTTAAACCAAGGCTTTCTAATTGTCAGCATTATTTAATCTAACTGATATAAGGACACTGAGAAAAAAATGAGACCAGACAATGTTGTTGAATGGGCAGCATCACATAATGGCTTCAGAACCTGTTTTCAAAGGGATCCTCATAATAAATAAGTGTAAGTAAATCAGACTATTCCTACTGTATTGAAAGCTCAAAAGCCTTTCCTCCAAAATTTTTACTGTTTAGTGTTTAGTGGCTCTCACTGAATGCAGTCATCCTGAAGCACTACATATTTTCATCATATACCCTTGAATGACAAGAAGCCTATTGTAGCCAGGGAAACTGTGTAGGCCAAGTCTATTTACAAAAAGTGGCATTCAAAGGACTGATAGAAATGTTGACTTTACATTTTAGGGCCGAGTTTGCTTTCTACTTTGGTGAAAAGAGTGTCTTTGTTGATACTGAAGCTTAGTTTCGCTGGTGTATTTGTTATTTTGTTCTGGTGCTTTGATCGTGCACTCAAGTCTTTTTCTGCTAGGTCTTCTCACTCAGCTGATGTGGAGAAAAGGAGAGGAAAAGTGAGAAGAGGAGAGGAGAGAATGAGAATTGTCCACCAGTTATAGGAGCCTAGCTGCAGATTCACTTAATTGCATAGGTTTATCTTTTGAAGCAGTGATTGAAACTTACTCCTAAATCTCATTTCCTCATTTCCTTAAATTTCCACCCTGTATACCTCCCATTAATCATTTCTTAAAGTTGGTAACAGTGTTTATCACTTTTTCAGAAAATGCTGCTTCTTGTTGATGATGAAAATGAGCAAAATCGCAATGGCGTAAGGAGGACATAAACGTGATGGACAAAACCAGAAGAAAAATATAGACAGACACTTCTATGAAACTGAGATCAATCTTTCTGACTTCTTAGCTATTTGATGCACATGTGTTCCAATTAATTTCAATAACACAAAACCAAAAGTTAATAAATATTGAAACATGGATAAAGGAACCATACTCATTGTTGGTAATATCGAGGCATGATTTTTCACCTAAGGTGAATAGAAGAACTTGTAGATAGTCCATTAAAACTGCAAATTATCTCTCTTAAGCAATCAGTTACATTGGGTAGGCTTCATAATATTATAATTAAATAAATTAAATAAAATTGTAAATATTTAAATTAAATATTTAAATATTTTTATTTATTTAAATATATTTTTATATTTTAAAATATATGTTTTTAAATATATATTTATATTATTTAAATATATTTTTTATTTAAATATTTAATAATATTTAAAATTATAAATTGAATAAATTAACATGATTTGATTTTTCTAATGAATGTTGATATGTACATGTTACTTTTGTCAAGGCAGTTAATAATGCATAAGAATGGAGAGTCTGCTGGTTCAATTCTGAATATTTTTTTTTATGTTTTCACTATTTTATGTTCCAGAAAGGTTCACACAATAGAATATTTAGAAATATCTTGTTGTCATGGTTTAAACCCTTTCGGCAAGTCAGCCACGCAGTCCACTCCTCCCCCCTGCCTTTTCTTCCCCCCCCTATTCCCAGAGGGATGGGGAGGAGAATGTAAAGAATGTAACTCCCATGGGTTGAGATAAGAACAGCTCAGTTACTAAGATATAACACAAATCACTACTGCTGCCACCAATAATAATAGCAATAAGGAAAATAACAAGGGAAGAGAATACAATACCACCCATCGAAAACCCAGCCCAACTGAGCAGCGAGCCAGCCCTTCCAGGTAACTCCCAGTTACATCCTGGGCATAACACACAGTGGTATGGAATACCTCTTTGGCTAGTTTGGGTCAGGTGTCCTGTCTCTGCTTCCTCCTGGCTTCTCTTCCTCCCTGGCAGAGCATGAGGCCCACAAAGTCCTTGGTCAGGCTAAACATTTGAGCAGTAGCTAAAAACATCAGTGTTATCAGCGCTGTTCCCAGGCCGAAAGTCAAAAACACAGTGCTGCACCAGCCACTAAGAAGGAGAAAAAATGACTGCTACTGCTGAACCCAGGACACTTGTCTTCTTGTTTTCTGCAGGATCCCTTGCTAGGTTCTGTATTGCACTCTTCTGTGAACTAGGAATCACTAGACACACAAACAAACAATTTGGATCACAGTTCATTTAGACAGTTGCCTGTCTTTTCCATCAGAGGAAATATGCATCACCCTTTGGATACATTGTTTCTTTGATATATTGTATCTTGATGCATTGTCTTTTCTCTATAGTAATGACAATGCTGACAATTCATAAAAATGTGTGGGGAAATGTATGCTTGTATACATGTAAAACCGAAGGAAAAGCATGCACTCTAGGTCTGAGTCAAGTATTTTGCTAACTTCAAATCTCGTCAGGTTTGGTTATGTGACTGTACTTTGGATTTCCATGCAGCTAATGTAGATGGAATGAGCTTTTTTGCTTTTTTTTTTTTTTTTTTTCTGATCTTACAGAACTGCTGGTTTGCCCCAAAATTTATTTGGTTTATTATAACATTGACCAAAATAGTTTGGTGAAATCACACTTAAATCTTCATTTCATTTTGTTCAGGGAGGAAGAAAAGACATGCCATAAGCACTGTTGATGATGCTGGAGAATATCCTCTGTCCCAGATTTCAGATTCTAAGCCCACTATTTCTGGATTGCTTCTTCCTCCTCTAAAATTAGCTTTGAGAACTTCTGTTTCAGCACATCTGGAGGAGGAACCTATGTGTGTTATTTCATTGCTTACAATTAATTTGCATAAATTAGACTTTCCTCTAGAAACCTACAAAGGCATCTACATTTCTGCACTAAATATGTATGTATGAAAAGTAGGCATTTAGAGGGACTTCCTCCACTGTGCAGCAATAATAGCACTTCATAGATGTCTAAGTTAAACAGATCTTTTCCCATCCAAGACTATAGGATAAGCCAAGCGCCTGGTTTTCCCTACTCATCCCAGTGAGAAATATTTATGTCTAACACACCACCCACAACAAAAATTGCAAACATATTTTCTTATTCTGGTCTAGATTTTTTAATGATTTCATGTTTTCTTATCTCTTCTGCTTATTAAGGTCAGTGGAGCTGGCATTTAATTTTTTTTTTGTATCTTTATCTGGTTACTTGACTAATTCATATACTCCATGCTTTCATCAGTTTTTATATCTTTCAGTTTATTTCCTATCCTGCCAACAGCTATTGTTATTTCTATGAAGCCATAAGCCAATGTGATGGTAGTTAATGCTGGGCTTAACTTTTTTCTAACTCTGTGTGAAAAATGCTTCTTTCATCTCTCATTTAAATATTTTTTGTCCTCTGTTTTTAACAGGGGAATCTAACCGATTCAGTGTTGCTTGTTGTGATCCATGTGAAAAGGTACATTTTACAGCTGGATAGCAGTTGACCTCTCAGTGTCTTTGTATTTATCCCCTCTGAAAGCTTTTCATTGTTCTGTTAGGTTTTTATTATCTTTTTTAGCCAGTACATTTTACATCATGATCTTTACAGTAAACAGTATCCTAGTAACGGAAGCATTGAACTCAGAGAAAAATATTAGCTTGCATTGTATTTCCAACAAAAAGCAAGGCTGGAAGCAAGCTTACAAATATCTGATGGGCACAGCCTGAGCTTATGGAATGGGAAAGGATGAAAACACTCTTTAAAATTTACACAAGATTTTTGGTTTAGAATAAATTAAAGATATTGACAGTAAGAGTAAAATATTATGAATTACTCAATCTGCACATCTTCTGTTGGTGAAGGGTCTCACTCCACAAAGTTCCTGAATATAGTGGTATGGTGAAGACTGCTATCTTGCAAGCATGTGCTCAAATGCTTGGCTGGACTAGGATCTCTCTGTTCATATTCTTTCTTATTAGATATGTACTTGGCCATGTAATAATACAGACTATTAAGAAAAAATCCATTAAGGTGCTACAACTAGTTTTATACCCTATATTATGAAGGCTAAACATTTTTAACATCAGAAAAAAACTGCAAAAAATGCATAGCAGATGGAGCCCTAAAATAATGTTTCATGCATAATTCAGAGCAGTTTATTTGTTTGCCTGGCTAAGAAGTATTTCTGAAGAGATGAAGATACAAGAAGATAGAAAATGTACAGTATGCATATAACAATGTAAGCTTTTTAACACAGCAGGTAAACATTCTTTATAATAGAGATTGACAGTTGTATGTTAAATGTTGAGATTTTTTTTCCAGAAGTTCAGCAGTATTCCTCAAGTCAAGTTCTTTCGACACAATCATAATTGGTAGTAACAGAAAATGTAAATTGAAAAATAGCTTAATTTATTTTTGGCAAAATTCTATTTTAATTGAAATATCTTACCCTAGGAAAATAACTAAAATTTCAGCATACAAAATTATTATTATGACCTTAAAACCAAATTGCTTGGCTTGTATAATGATGATAACTTTTAAACATTTTCAATAGGATATTTCTTCACTGATTTGCAGGGCATGACAGAGACAAAAAGAACTGAAGGTCAGTGTCAAAAAACAAGTAAACAAACAATTTTAGCTTTTAAAAAATTACTTTAAGTGAAACTTAGGCATTTAGTTGCAAAATTCTGATTTTGAAGATCTCCATTTAGGTTGAGAGGTTTTAAATTTTATATATGCCTCACTTTTTAAACAAGATTTTAAGGAGTCCAGGAGACAGAAGTGGGATTCAGCTCTCTAAACACAGATGTCTTGAGTTTTATGCTGTTTATCCTGGTTATCCTGTGTCTTTCTTTTAATCTATGCAAAAGCAAAAAAAGAATATTCCTAGGCATGACTGATTTAATCCTCACATAGCTGTACAATCTAGGCTAGATATATCCTGTTTTTCTCTCCTCTAGAGAGAAATGGAGCTGACCTCAGCTCTAGATACCTTCACTGTAAGTGTATAAACTTATATAAGATAAATCTCAGACCTACATGTACACTTCTATCTACAGTGATTTCTACATCCTTCTGAAGCCAGGGAATACATCCTCCTTGTGACATCTACGGACTCTGATACTACTTTCTGAGCGCTCCTGGCAATGCAAGAATGAGGTTCTTCCTGCGCAAGCACAGCTTTCTTTCAAAACCCCGAAGAAGACAGAGGATTCTTTGAGCCTTTCCTTCTCAACTTGTGTCTAGATGGGTCGTGTAGTTAAAACAAAGCATCCGTAGAGCAGCTGACTAGGTGTGAGAAGAGGGTGGGCAAGAAGCACAGTGCACTTTCTGCCCTTCCAGCAAAAGCTTTGCTGCTTTGCAGGAAAGACTTTTGGACTTGTGGGGTCAGGAAGCAAGTTAATGGTGACAGAAAGTGACTTCATAGACATAAGGCATGTCTCTCTCTGCTCTAGAGGCAATCTATTCCTTATGTTAGTAAAAATACTTAATCAATCTTGAAGTTTCATAGCAAAGCTGTCATTACAACCTATGTGTGTGCCTTTTCTGCTAGGGAATATTACCTTCTTCCTGATTCCCTGGTTTTAAAATTGTTTACTACTGAGTGGCACAGTTTCAACCAGAAGATGAAGAGTGGGTTTTTTTTTTCATTCCCAGCCTGTACACTTCCCTAGATCTTAATTTCATCTCTCAACTCACTACTACTACTACTACAAGTAATACTTCTGTCCTCTAAACTGGCTTGTAGATGTGTGCTGTCATGAATATCACAATCTTCTTTAAAAAAAAGAAAATTGAAAAAATTAGTCACCATGTGGTGTTGCCCATGTCCGTTTATTCCACAGACTCTGTACCTTCTCCCCTAGCAGAACAAGGCCAAGCCAGTGCAGAATGAGATCATGGCTGGGGCCCATAGCTGGTGTGCGAGAAGATGAAAAGCATGCCCTAGGCTTCGGTCTGTAAACACAGAAAAGCTTCCTTATTCTACCCCTTTCCTGACTATGTATTTCTTTGTCAATCTAGTATAATTCACAAGCTCCTTTCAGGAAAGCTCAAGGTTCAGTACCCTGAGAATCAATTGGATAAAAGTTTATGCCACAGCTTCTGTTAAAGGGTTGGTGCCTTACGAGTCTCTGATTAGCAGGGATCTACTGGTAGCAACATTTCAGTGAAAAGCAAAAATTCTTCTCTAGTTTGCATTGCCTTCAAGTCATAAAAGAAACTTTGGTTTAATCAGACACAATTCCTCAAGAAGCTCCTATGACATTGCTGCCTTTCTACGGCTTTCCCTAAGACAGTTTTACAGATGTAAAATGTTTCTTTTAATGAAAAGAGGTTGTTATGCTGTTAGATCAAGGTGATCTATTAAGATCTTGACCCTGGTTTTAATCTGTGAAGGTCAGAGTCTGCATCTCAATAGATAACCACCTTGATTCATCTTACGGGGTAAAACCCTTTCAAGCTCACAGTATCACAGTATGTTAGAGATTGGAAGGGACCTCAAAAGATCATCTAGTCCAATCCCCCTGCCAGAGCAGGAACACCTAGATAAGGTTACATAGGAATGTGTCCAGGCGGGTTTTGAATGTCTCCAGAGAAGGAGACTCCACAACCTCCCTGGGCAGCCTGTTCCAGTGTTCTGTCACCCTCACTGAGAAGAAGTTTCTTCTCAAGTTTAAGTGGAACCTCTTGTGTTCCAGTTTATACCCATTACCCCTTGTCCTATCATTGTTTGCCATTGAGAAGAGCCTGGCTCCATCCTCATGACACTCCCCCTTTATATATTTATATACACTAATAAGGTCCCCCTGCAGTCTCCTCTTCTCCAAACTATAGAGACCCAGCTCCCTCAGCCTTTCCTCATAAGGGAGATGCTCCACTCCCTTAATCATCTTAGTTGCCATGCGCTGGACTCTCTCCAGCAGGTCCCTGTCCTTCTTGAACTGAGGGGACCAGAACTGGACACAATATTCCAGATGCGGTCTCACCAGGGCAGAGTAGAGGGGAAGGAGGACCTCTCTCGACCTACTGACCACCCCCCTTCTAATACACCCCAGGATGCCATTGGCCTTCTTGGCCACAAGGGCACAGTGTTGGCTCATGGTCATCCTGCCGTCCACTAGGACCCCCAGGTCCCTCTCCCCTACACTACTCTCTAACAGGTCGTTCCCCAACCTATATTGGAACCTGGGGTTGTTCCTGCCCAGATGCAGGACTCTACACTTTCCCTTGTTATATTTCATCAAGTTTCTCCCTGCCCAACTCTCCAGCCTGTCCAGGTCCCGCTGGATGGCAGCACAGCCTTCTGGCGTGTCAGCCACTCCTCCCAGCTTAGTGTCATCAGCAAACTTGCTGACAGTACACTCAATTCCCTCATCTAAATCATTGATGAATATATTAAATAATACTGGTCCCAATACTGACCCTTGAGGCACTCCACTAGATACAGGCCTCCAACTGGACTCCGCCCCATAGACTACAACTCTCTGGCTTCTGTCCTTCAGCCAGTTTGCAGTCCACCTCACTACCTGATCATCCAGACCACACTTCCTCAATTTAGCTTTGAGGATGCTGTGGGAGACTGTGTCAAATGCTTTGCTGAAGTCAAGGTAGACCACGTCCACCGCTCTGCCATCATCCATCCACAATGTTATTTCCTCATAAAAGGCTAGGAGGTTGGTCAAGCATGACTTCCCCTTGGTAAAGCCATGTTGACTGCCCCTCATAAGCCTCTTATCCTTGACATGCCTTAAGATGGCACCAAGGATAAGGTGTTCCATCACTTTCCCAGGGATGGAGGTGAGGCTGACCGGTCTATAGTTACCCGGGTCCTCCTTCTTGCCCTTTTTGAAGACTGGAGTGACATTTGCTTTCCTCCAGTCCTCAGGCACCTCTCCCGTTTCCCAAGACTTGGTAAAGATGATGGAGAGTGGTCTAGCAATGACTTCCGCCAGTTCCCTCAGCACCTGCGGGTGCATCCCATCTGGACCCATGGATTTATGGATGTCCAGATTGCTCAACTGGTCCCTAACCCATTCCTCATGGACTAAGGCAAACTGCTCCAGTGACCTGACTTCATCTGAGGTCTCAGGAGTACAGGGCTCTTCAGGACTGCCTCCGGCAGAGTAGACAGAGACAAACAAGGCATTCAATAACTCTGCCACCTCTGTATCTTCTGTCACCAGGGCACCCATCCCGTTCACCAGTGGGCCAACCTTGCCTCTGGTGTTAGTTTTATCAGCCATGTATTTGAAAAAGCTCTTTCTGCTGTCCTTGACCCCTCTTGCCAGATTTAATTCTAAGGAGGCCTTAGCCATCCTAGCTGCCTTCCTACATCCTCTAGCAGCAGCCTTATATTCCTCCCGAGTGGCCAGCCCCTCCTTCCATGACCTATAAACTCTCCTCTTCCACTTGAGCATACCCAGCAGTTCCTTATTTAGCCACGCAGGTCTCCTGGCCCTCTTCCTTGACTTCCTACGTGTCGGGATGCTCTGCTCTTGAGCTTGGAATAAGCAATTCTTGAATGTCAACCAACTATCTTGGGCCCCTTTACCTTCAAGCAGCTTTGCCCATGGGATTTCCCCTAGCAATTGCTTGAAAAGGCCAAAGTTTGCCCTGCTAAAGTCCAGGGTTGCAATTCTACTTGCTATTGTACTGGTCCTACCACACAAGATCCTGAATTCCACCATCTCGTGGTCGCTGCAACCAAGGCAGCCCTCAACCTTTACTGCTTCGACCAGACCCTCCTTGTTAGTGAGGATGAGATCCAGCAGCGCTCCTCTCCTGGTTGGCTGATCCACCATTTGCATGAGGAAGTTATCATCCATACACTGGAGGAACCTCCTGGACTGTGGCTGGGTTGCTGAGTACTCCTTCCAGCAAACATCAGGGAAATTAAAATCCCCCACGACAACCACGGCCTGTGACTGTGAGGCCGCTCTCAGCTGCCTGTAGAAGGCCTCGTCAACTTCCTCACCCTGATCTGGTGGCCTGTAACAGACACCCACAACAGTATCGCCCCTGCCAGCCTGCCCCTTAATTCTCACCCACAGACTCTCAACTCGCTTGTCCCCTGTCCCTGGACAGAACTCAGTACATTGCAGCTGCTCTCGCACATAAAGAGCAACCCCACCACCCCGCCTGGCTGGCCTGTCTTTCCTGAAAAGGTCCTGGTTTTGGCTGGGATAAAGTTAATTTTCTTCCTGGTAGCTGGCACAGTGCTGTGTTTTGGCTTTAGTATGAGAACAATGCTGATACAACACACTGATGTTTTTAGTTGTTGCTCAGTAGCGCTTACCCTGATCAAGGACTTTTCAGTCTCATGCTCTGCCAGTAAGGAGGGGACAAGAAGCTGGGGGGAAGAGGGGGGATTGCAGAGACAGGACACCTGAACCAAAGGGGTATTCCATACCACAGCACATCACGCTTTGTGTATAAACTGGGGGGAGTTATCCAGAAGCAGCTGATTGCTGCTCAGGGATAGACCTCTTGTGACTGAGTTTTTTTGAAAGATAATCAAAGAGGGTTGTGATTCAGTAGCATTAAGCCTAGTATCAGAGGTCATTTCCCTTTATTTTTAGTCAGTATTATAGAGGAGAAAGATGGGGTATGAAGCAGCTCCTTTTGTGAATAATATGCTTTTTAAAAGCGTGGTGAATGATGACATGTCACTGATGACTGTGCTTTTCATGTGTATCAGAGAGAGAGGTGTTAGGACCTAAAATTCCCGTTCTAATAGTCTCCATGGAATTTAAGCAGTAATCTGGACAGCGGCATTCATCAATTGCTTCCTAATGCATTACATATGACAGTGCAAGGCTGACAGTTACAAACCAATCAGCAGGTTTTCTTAAACCTGAATATTTTGTCTGTTTGGCAGGAGGATGAATAACATTAAAGATAAAATATGAAAGAAATGCCCACACATGATACAAACTTCTAGTAATCTTTTTATCACTATCAGCACTGGGAAACCACTTCTAAAGTTGGGGAGCGGAGGTCTTCATAGTTTGGTTTTCCATTTGTGAGCAATGAAGACCATATTAGAACAACCTTATTCTCTTACAGTCCAACTTCAGTCCATAAGGCTTTTAAGATGCTTTGTGTCTAAACTTCTATAATAAATATTCCTACCTAAAGCAACTTCATACCAAGTTCTCCTAAAATGTCACAATGAAGAGTTCTGCTTTGCAATTTCCACCATTTCGCAATATTTTTCACATGAATCAGGTACAATAAAAAATATTATCTGCATAAAAAGGCTTTATTACTTTATAACTGTAGGATAAATAACATTGCAGGTATTTTTGTAAGTGAGCTGACCATACATGAACCTGTTTTCTTCAAATAAATGGTTTTGTTTTTCAAGGAAAATATCTGTGGAACCATTCGGTCATAGAGAAGACTAACATTAACCCACAAAGGGAATCTAGCATGTTTATATTAAAGGAATGTTCTCTAAGTATTCAGGAGATGCTGTATAAGCATTGAAAAGCCTATAATCCACATCCTGCAAGGTCTGCAATGTTTCATAACATTGACAGTACAATTAGAGATGTGAGGATAATCAAACTGGTTTTATTCTTTCTAGCCAGCATAATGCAAGGTTCAGCAGAAGTCAGGAATTCATCATCTTTCCATATGCATAAGAAACCTTCCATTGCTGAACCTTTTGTTGGCACAAGCTCACTGCTTTCAGTACTCAACTAGTCGGTTAAAGCTACTGTGGGTAGTCTTAAAAAAAAATTTGCAACATCCTTTGTTTGCCGTACAGATGCAGTTTTAGGCAGAATCTTCTCGGTTTTGATGCAAATAAAACTAAAACCTTTTTGGTGTTTCCCAGAACACAAAAATGTTCTGGAAAAGCCATATGTTCTATCAAGGTGTTTCCAGAACTCCAGGATCTGTTTGCAGTTTCAGCAGCCTGTAAAACTGGGGGTCCCTAGAGCCTGGCTCAGGTCTTCAGTCTTGCAGGGAAAAAAATGTGTGACTGTTGCTGTCTTAGACCCAGAGCTTCGGATCAAGATCTGTCACCTCCTGAATGGTGATTCAGGAGCAGCCACCTTGGTATGTTTACTCAGAGGCAAGGGATCTATCACCCTGTGGGCCCCCAGCAAATTTTGAACTGACAGTCTGAAACTGAAAGATACTGCTGCAGAATACACTGCAGACCAGCTGCTGCAGAGGTGACCTCATTCCTCCTGGTCACCTGCAGTCCCTGACAGACCCAGAGGAACCAGAAATTCATAAGTCTCTGTCTTTGGGTTGGAGATAAGTCCCTGAAACCATCTGCTCCTTGGTGGTTCCCAGTGCAGAGTGTTGCTCTCTGGCAGACGTTCCTCCTGCTCACATGGCCAGCCACCCTGCTTGCACTGTACTCAGGCAGGGTGGACTCCTCTTGAAAGTGAGCTCCTCAGAGCATATTTCAGATGCTGCACAGGCAATGCTAGAGGAAAGAGAAATGACAGAGAAGATAAAAAGTTCTGGCTTATGCACAGAACCATCATGTCCTAATGTAAGTCAAAACCCACTATGTTTTAAAATCAGAACATAGGATTTTTGTAGCTATGCTTGTCCTATTTTTCTTTCTTTTTCCATTTTTTCCTATATCAGGTGACATCTTATGTGAAATTTTCTATAAACTGTCCACACATTTGACCACCCAGATCTCATCACGTTACTACAATGTGAAATAAACTATGGCTGGCAAGTGATGATTCTCACTGAGCTGTCAAGGATACTGACCATATTCACTTAATTCTCTGCAAACTTTCAGTTGGATTTCAGTGAGCTGACTCCCATTTCCAAAGGCCCATATTTCCTTTTCATTTTTCTTTTTTCTGACACAGTAATTTGAGGCAAGTCAGGACATCTTTATTTTTAAAAGCCAGGAACCTGTGACATCCAGCCCCTGAGGGGGAAATATTATTTAAATAATTCCATGTAGTCTCCTCTGTCTGCTAAAAGAGAATAAATATAATTAGAAAAATGTGACTAATATCTTTCTCTGAATCCTCAGCATGCATCTTTTTTAGCTATCTATTCTCTCTCCTCCAGGCCCCAATTCCACATGCGCTAAACAGTAAACACAGAATTTATCTATAAACCTGAAGCGAAGGGTATCTTATACCTCCTAATATAGGAGGATCTTCTGAACCTTAGTTTTCGAGCTCTTAAGCTGTGCCTTCTGTAGAGAAGGTGCCTTACTGACTAGAAAATGCACCTTCACCATCTTACTGCTTTCAGCATTTTTTGTTCTTTCAGTATTCCCTATAGTTAGAGAAGTACTATTATCTGTTGGGCACAGAGGAGGAACTGAGAAACAGTTAAATGACTTGCCCTGAGCCATACAGGGATCCTGTGCAAACTAGGATGTGATGCTGTTAAATAATACTGTAGAGAAACACACTTCTCTCCGAAGTTTAACTCCCAGTTTAAACTGACATATTCTACAAACAGGCACCATGATACAATACCAATGCTAGTTAAATGGGTTGAAAATCAGTCTCAAAGTACCGGAGCAGCACATTCTTCTTGTGCCTTCCTTGTTCATAAATTGTGAATCACATATATCCCATCAATAGCATGCTGTGAAAACCCAAGATTTTCCTCGTTAGATCAGGCAGTACCATTACAAAAATGGTATATTGCGCTTCTCATTTTATTTTGCAGATAAACAAAGACTACTTTAATTACCATGATCTAACATGCCATCGCCAGAACAGAACGTACAGTACTGAAAGGTATAATATATTTGCAATACAGAGAAGGTTTATTTTAGGCATTAAATGAAATGACATTAACATAGAGTATGAAAAATACTGCCCTATTCTTAATAGACTCTTTCTTGAAGGAACAGTTGTAAAAATGGATTTCATATTTTACTGTCAAAATATTAAATGTTGCACTAAATTATATTTTTGGAAATATGAAGCTTTTGCCACAAACAAGAAATAACTTCTATTATTCAGGGTGTCCTCTGTGTGTTTCAATTTCTTGGATTCCATAATGCAGAGTTAATCCTTACTAGACATTAAGTAAGTAAGAGGCTAGCAGTGTCACGAAGCTCTAAAAATCAAATCTTTTCATTAAAACCACTATCTATTTTCTGATTCATTAGGGCAAAATATCCATCATCAGTATGACAAGCAAACAGGAGGACTGAGCGGCAAAGAAATATGTGGAAAAGTGAGGGTTGTGGGCTTTTTAGGAAAGAAAAGAGAGATGGTACCAAAAGACAAGAAGGGTATGAAAGAAAGGCTATATTCAAGCAAGAAGAATTCACAGCAGTAGAAAAATTATGATTTTTGATACCTCGGTCAGGCAGCACAGAACAGCTGTGGTGCCTAACAGAACAAACAGTTCCTGCACCTGCAGAAAGAAAGGAAATAATAGCAACATAGCATCTTCCCAATGAAAAAAAGTAGATGTGAATGTCCTTGAGAATATAAATTGAGATCCCTGTCAAGGTCACAGCTTAACAACCATGGGAACAAAAGAGATCCAATGGCACCAAACACATTGTCTGGGTTACTGCTGTATACCTAACATACAACATATTTTTTCACATATGCTTCAGCAGGAATATTTGTTCAAAAAGTTTTGTATAAGCTGTGGCAGAGCTGCAAGAGCTGGAGAGAGCATCCCTCCATGCCGTGGTGCTAAGCACAGGAGCAGCCAGCATCCTGGCTGCCCACTGCAAGGGGAAGCATGCAGGCACTGGTGCTGTGCCCCAAGGGGGTCCTGGACCACATGGTGAGCACCAAAAATGTGGGATGTATGGATCCTGCCATGATGCTGAGAGGCAGTCACTATCACTGCACAAGAATACTTCTATTCAAACTACAGGCATCTTTCTTTCTAAGTTTACGTGGAACATTAAGTGGTTACTTAAAGCAAAGAAGGACTTGTGCCACATTACTGGCTATCTGACAGATTTCCAGGTACAATATAAACCATCCTGAATAGTTATCAGACAAATACCTGAACAGTCTAACTTTATCAGCATACACAGGACTTTGCTACCTACAGAGAGCTTGCAGAGCACATATTTAAGATACACAGTCATGAACACAAGGCGAAACATCAAAAATAGGACTTCAAGGAAAGAATACAACATTTCCCAGGACAGACATCTGGATATTGTAGATAATGAAATTTTGAATGGAACTGCAGCAGAAAAATCAAATAAAGCCCAGATTTTACAGAGAGAGAAATATACCATATATCACAATATATTTTTACAAGACAGGCTTCAGTAGCTCCCAAGAACTAGGTCACAACCTTAATGTTGGCTGACTGAAGCTACTGCATTACTATCATCACTGAGCACTTTTGCATCAAACAGATTTTAATACCTTATTCTATTGGAATTAACCAGTGTCTTGTGATAAGGAGCAAGCCACCTTTCATTGTCAGGCGACAAATCATTTTAGTATTTTGCTGATATGTTCTCCTGTCCTGGTTTAACAGTAGGAGTCATTTTTTTCTACTTCTTAGTAGCTGGTGCAGTGCTGTGTTTTGACTTTCGGCCTGGGGATAACACTGATAAAACTGATGTTTTCAGTTGCTGGTCAGAATGTTTATCCTGACCAAGGACTTTGTGAGTCTCATGCTCTGCCAGGGAGGAGGAGAAGCAGGGAGAGGACACCTGACCCAAACTAGCCAAAGAGGTATTCCATACCACAGCACGTCATGCCCGGGATGTAGAACAGAGAGTTCCCGGAAGGGCTGGAACACTGTGGGGTGGGGGCGAGGTACCGGTCGGTGAGTGGTTGTATTCTCTTCCCTTGTTATTTCCTTTATCATTATTATTATTGGTGGTAGCAGTAGTGGTTTGTGTTATACCTTAGTTATTAAACTGTTCTTATCTCAACCTGTGGGAGTTGAATTCTTTTGATTCTCCTCCCCATCCCTCCAGAAGCGGAGGGAAGAAAGGTGAGGGGGGGGGAAGTAGACTGCATGGTTCTGATTTACGGCCTGGGCTTAAACCACGACATCTCCTCTGGTACAATGTGCTAAAGAAAATAGTTTGCCTGCATGTAGTGTGGAAAAAAAATTTGCCTGAATAAGATGTAGATAAAAATGGATACAAAAATTAGTCCTGAAGTACTGTATATTTCCCAAGGCTAAGAACTCAGAGACAGTTATATTTAGCTTTAAGTGCTCAAGCCCAAGTTTCTTCTCAGAAAATGATAGATCCTATTCAGAGAGTTTAAACTATGGCAAAGATATTTAAAGGAAGATTTTATTTATTTTATTTACATTTTATTTATTTGTGATCACACTACATTCATCAATAAAAGAATTCATAGACAGTGAAAGACATCTTTGTAGTATCATGTGAATTTGGAACTCAGATATCAAGTATGGACCTAATCTTTCACTTTTTAGCAACTGGGCTATGACTATACGGGTGTATCCACATCAGGGATTGAAGGATTTGGGTGGTTTCAGGGGTTATGAATTTGGCTTGCAGATATATATACATATGCAGACTTATGGCACACACTCAGGCATACTTGAAGTAGTTTTCTTTAGAAACAAAGGTTGTCGCCAGTAGCTACAAAGCACTATTTTAATGTGAACACAAGGTCTTTGCTACATAGCTCTCTACATTATTATGGCACAAGCAATGTTAGATTGTTGGCAAGGTATTTATTATTTCATATCCATAACACCTGATAGAGATGCTGTTGCAGGTGTCCTCTTTACTTATCAGTTACTAAATTATAGTAACAGGTGGACCTCTCCATTATTATCTCTGTATTTTTAATTGCTCTGTAATGTCCTACTAACACTGGGTGGCACTTAGCAAAAAGGACAGGAAAGTGTGCATTTAGTGATTGTAATTGACATAAACTATAGGTAAATTTCTTGCTGTGAAAGAAGAAAGCTGAAGCTGAAGATATCTAGATAATTATCTCATCTAGAAAATGTCTACAGCCTGCCCATTGGTAGATGAGGATGACAGCATGTGCTTCTTACTGATTCTTGTATTATAAAGATAGAAAAGGTGTGTCTTGCCCTCCTTCTCTTGGAACATTTTCTTGACTGAAATTCTCTTCTGCAATGATGCATTTGAAGACAGGTGCTCCTATGTAACAAAACATTCTGAAGTCTGGTACCACAGTGGTTCAAGTCAACTACCCACTCTCTCTTGTTCTAGTTTCTGAAAGGGAATTGCAGCTTGTTTATCCTGAATTGACCTCCAGCAGGCTTCTTTCTGAATCATGGTCACAATAGCAAGACTGAAAGAGAGATGAGCAGCACAGCTGTAGCCATGGTTTCCAGAGAAGGTTGTCCCATGACAGCTGGTTAGGGACAGCATGCAGGGATCTGGTGTGGTTTTCTATTGCTAAGTGTATGACCCTGAGGATTTCATAGAAACGTCTCTCTGTTTTTGGAGTCAGTGGGACTTTCTCTTCAGGGTCTCTGGAGAGATCGAAGAGCAGTGGGGGATCATGCCATGTGATGAATCTTCCATGGCAGAAGCAAACATGAGAATCATAGCAACCATTGGAGTCTTCCGGACTAAAGTTTGGAGTGAAGAAGAAGACTTTCCAGACAGATTCACCTGCAATTTACAGACACAAAACAGCTGGTGATAAAGTGAAAAACTGAAAGTCTCCTAGTCTTATGAACCTCTAATTTACACCACAGGAAATCAGTCTTTTAGTACAACCTTGCTCTGTAGAGGAACTGCAATATACTGAAAGAATAAAACAAAATTGAGCAAAACAAAAAGAAGCAAAACACACTGATTTTCAGGCAACACAGATTTACGAAATAATTATGATTATTTCATTCCCTTGGATGGATTCTGATTAACTAACCCATAGAATACTTAAAAAAGAACTTTGTATTTTTACATAAACAGTGCCAAGAAGATGTGCATAAATATTTACTAAGCCATTGTACTGTCTTCTTCAAAACTTATTAAAATGCCCCTTGATCATATCCAGACATTTCTGGGTCATGTCTGCTTCCCATTTTACTAATGAAAACAATTTCCTTTTTACCTTTTTCTTTCTTCTTCTCTTTTGTGTATTAAACCATTGCTCCCTGCCACATGCTTTCATTGCAAGCACCTGGAGACAGTTTCTTACATTATTAAATGTGATGACATGAAAAGGTACAAAGGATGCTAAATTGCTCTCTTGGGCCCCTAGATGTTTTTTTTTTTCCCAAAATAAGTAACTATTACAGTAGAACAATTTTTAGGTGATGTTCTGCTTTGTAAAATGGGAAGCAAAGGTATTCATTTGCAGTTTGGTCATTCTCTTTCAGATTAATTTGCTGTGTACAGAAACTGAACTAGTGTAACTTCATTTAGAATTTTCACTGTTTAAAAATACTAGTTATTTACTGGATTAATAATAAACAGATATCAATCGGCTCCTTCAAGAAGCACTCTTGAACAGAAGGTACACTGGAGAATCTGAAAATATTTAAAAACAAAGGAGTAAACAAAAAAAAAAGGCTACTGTTTTCCTCAAGTATCACAGAACAGACAGGAAAGGCAGGCAGTGACAGGCACTTCCAGGGAAACACAAAGTCCTCCCACAACCAGGAAAGCACACTGTTCTCCAGAAAGGGACCAGAGAATCACTGAATAGATAAAAACCCCTACTTCATTCTTAATAAAAGCAGGACACTAATCATCAATAATTTACATTCCTCAGCACCCTACTGCGAAAAACATTTATGTATCACCTCATTTTTTTTTTTTTCCAGCAGTGGGGGAAAAACTTTTTGGTATTTTGTTGAATTTTATCAGAAAGCTTGTTAATGTAGCAACGGATAGCCACAGATTTATGTGCACTACAGTGGTTAATATTCATTAATCAATTCATCAGTTCAGAACTGGTATATGCCAAGCTGTAACTATATCATACTCAATTTTAAAATGGAAAAACAGGTTTAAAGAAAGAAATGTTTCAGTGGACTAAAGACTCACAGGCTGTAGTGCTAGTCTATAGCATGAATTTAAAGGACAGTATGTGACCTTCAGATTCTTTACAGCTTCTTCTATCCCACAGCATTTTTTCATATTACAGGAGATTTTACCTTTTGGAACCAATTCAGTGACAGAGCCTGGAGACTTCCAGTTCACTTCATCTGCACTTAAATCAGGGTTGGAGGGGTGATGGTTATTACACACATTAGACTGGGAGAATCCTCTGAATGCTGCCTGGAAGCCAGCAAAGGGGAAGGAGCTTTAAAGGCTGAGAGTGACTTGCAGGCACAGATAATAGGACGTGGCAAGCTTTAAAAGGCTCTGGCTGTGACAGCCGCAATGGCACAGTCTTACTGGGAAAAACAGAAGAGAAAGGAAAGGGAAAGGAAGGCAAGGCAAGGCAATATTCCTTCATCTACCTTTTGAATAAGATTTTGAAAGGTTGGTTTGATACTTGAATTATTTGCCATTTTCTCAGAATTGAAATAAACAAACAAAGCAACACTTCTAAAATTTCTTTGCACTTATGCATGGAACACTTCCAGGAGCAGATATATGCCTCTTATTTATTGAGATTCAGAATTTACATTCTGGGAAGGTATGTAATTCCATACCAAACATTCTTTCAGGCCCTTTAAAAGTGTCTAGTTGGCAAGATGGACAATGAATAACAGAAAAAGCCAAAGGGCTTTATTAATTAGTGCACTGTGCACCTTTGTAGAGCACACAACATTTGCCCCACCTGAGAATTTGATTCAGGGCACTATAACAGCTTGATAGAAAAAGAAAAAAAAAAAAAAAACAAACTTATGTAGCTATTAAAATGTCAATTAATAGGAATTCCAGTAAGGCCATGCACATGAGAACTTTGTGGTCAGGGTGTCTTACCACTCATCTATCTTTGGTGCTACACTTGTGCTGAATGACATTGAAAGGAAATTTTCAACCAATGTTTTTGATGTTGGGCATTGTATCACCAGGCAATTTAAGGGCTTATAAACAGCAATATAAAGTTGGGGATTTTGAACTAATGCAAGTCAGTACAAGCAGCTCATGTAGGTAAGGCATGGAAAAAAGGAAGAAATAAGGCAGTTGTACCATTTTTTTCTTCTCCCAAAGAATAAAGAATTGTTCAGGTTTTGCTCTACGCAGAGCAGACAGCATGGTGCAGCATCAGGTTTGGGGTTGAGGAGAGAGCATGTGTGACATCATATCATGTCTGAATCACACCACTAGTGTTTTGAAGAGCTAGTGCTAGTTTGTTAGCTATGCATCTATATAATGTCATGATCATACTACAAAAAACCACTGAGCTCTGCAAGAGCAAAGTCTGTTATTGTGTAATGTTCATCTGTTGCACTGCAGCAATGTTTCAGCAAGGATCTGGAACTTCATGTGGCGCTGGAGGAACAGCAGCACAGACTTTAACTGCCAGTTTCCTAAGCATTATAAAAACTAATGCATATCTATCAGTGTCTGTTGCTGTGGAGCAGCCAGTGTAATATACTAGGAGACATAAAGAGCTGTCAGACTTCTAATCTGTAAAGCTGATGAACTGTATAAGACTCAATATTAAAAAGTAAGAGCTTTCTCCCAGTCTCTCTCAGCTGATATAAAATCTCATTTTGTCAGAAGGTTAACTACAAGGATCAAATTAATCTCTCAGTAATTAACGATACCTTTGTTCTGCAAAGCATCTGGATAGTAAACTCTCTTTATATAGAAAGATAACTATATGTCTCCTCCTCAGTGAAGTTAGCAGTAAAATTGTCAGTGTTCTCCCACAGTCAAGTATATCAGGTCCCTTCCAAAACAGAAGGCAAGCTCTAACTCTGTAGCACTCTTAAAGATACTATCCCAGTGCTTCACGGCTACTTTATTTAGCATCCATTTTTCCTGCAACTCTCCAGCTCTCTGAATTGTCCAGCAATTTCACCTATTCAACTCTCAGAACACCTCTTCCCTTCACACATTAAGAAAAACAGAAACTGCAGAACCTGTACATCTAAATAGTCTCAAATTAAAATCGGTTGTAATTAGTTCAAGCAAATCTGCTATGAACATAATTGGTCAGAGTTCTCCCTGGCAGACTCCTGTTTTAGTATCCTTTACTCATCTATTTATTTTCTCACACCTGAACAGACAGGTAGCTCCAAAAGACAGGCACCAGTCATGAGAACAAATAAAAGTCTCTCAGTAAGTAATAGTAATATTTCCAAGACGAAGTAACACACTGGATAGGTATGTAATCTCTGTTATAATATAACTGTTCTTAATCACTGATGGCTAAATGGTGTTTTTTGATAAGCAGTTCTTGAAGTGAATAGAAGCTATTGATGTGTTATTGCCTGGACCTCATTTTTACTGAATTTATCTATGACTTATAAAGCTTAGTAGCTTTATAAGTTTGCTGCAACTTATCTCCTTTGTTCACATTATGTTGTTTATTCTTTCTGTAGAAGAACAAGTTAAACGAGTCTGTTCTTCACTGTAAATTGCAGTGCTGGTCTCTCCTTGACATCAGATGCCTTTGAGCATAACCCTGTAGGCGTAGCATATTGATGTAAATTGCCTACAGACTTTTCCTGTATCTCGAGTGTGCTCAGTAGCCATTGTCAGCTCCTACACTCCTAGATCAAGCTCTTCAACTTTTCTACAGAGTAGCTTGAAAATTACATTCTTCAGATAACTGTTATTAGATTGAATCCTGTCTTCCCACTTCCTGTATCTTTAGAATCATTTATTGTTAGGTTCTCTGCTAATCTTTTATAAAGTAGATATCACACGTGTATATATTCAGATCTTCAATAATTTAGCAATTTAGAAAAGGTTTCAGTTGTGACATCCTTGTAGAACTATATGAAGCTCCTAGAGAATACTATCTGGTTGCTATAAGGAAAATACATGCATTGTTTTAATGACTATGTGCATTCCTCAAACAGCTAATAAAAATCTGCTATTTGAGTTTAAAAATTTGTAACTTCATTGTTCTTTCAGTAAATTTATTTTTTTATATACTTGTTTTAAGTATCTGGGTATCTTACAATGTAATATTGTTACATCAGTCAAAAGACAGTACATTATGTCCTGTAGTAATAGGTGGAGAATAACTGATATTCAAAAACATAATGTTATTTTATGAGAATCAGTTGTTGCTAGAAGAGGCTTGCATAAAGAATTCGGCAGAACATACAGTATTTGAGGTAAAACCATGAAAAATACCAGTAGTAGCAGTGATTTAAAATCTTATAGATAGAAACTGCAATGTTAATTATCCTCTAAACTGGAAAGGATTGCACATTGATGAATATATAATAATCATACTGAACAACTGCTGGAGTAAAAGACAGTGAAATCATGCTCGGGCTGCTGAAATCAAGACAGAAACTTCATGACTGAGCTCATTATCTAGAGTAAGCGGTATGGTATGAAAAGTTTCCACTGGATTCTGCTGAATGGTAGCAGCTGACAAAGAAGTATTTTCCTGAATTCTTCATCATCTTCAAAAATACTTGATTAATCATTTACAGTGTTTTCTTGTTGAAGAAAGTCCCAAATGGGAAGAATCTGTGGGTATAGAAACTATGCTGCTATAATGCAATTATATGCCTCTTATTTGGAAATCTTACTTAACAGCAACATGGAAGAATACGTGTTGCCCTGGAAAATAATTAAATAAATAAATCCATCCATAATAATTTGGTGCATGTAATCCAGATACTTGCTATAGATTATTTTGAAACATCTATTTACTTGCTGAATGATCCATGTAATTTTCAGTTCAAACAATCAACAGTTGATGGCATACTGAAAATAGAATATAAAGGTGGAACCAAATTAAAAAAAAACAAAACTGGTTATTTCCAACCTATATTCAAAAGTCCCTGAAAATAGAAAAGCCTTATTTTATTGCTTGCGAGAGAAATGGTATCAATTTGCATGTACTGGTTTTCCACTGGAGTCACTAAGAGATAGAGTTAAGAACTGAGACAACACCACACTGAACGTAACAAAGATAGCCACTTTGACATGGCAAATACCAAAGAGAAAACTATCCAGAACTGTGTTTTGCCTTTTGTTCTTTCTGTCCTTCAAACACACATTTTATTAAAAGAAAATAAATTGAGGACAATCATTACTCCCTTACATAAAGTAGATGCAATCATTCTGAGTGAAATGAACAGATCTGCAAGATTCAGAGAGCAATTTTCCTGATACTGAGCAATCATACAAGACAAAAATGCAAAGAAATTCCTTAGCAACTTCCGCAGAAATTTTCAGACAAGCTTGAACCAACCAAAACCAAAACCAAAACTATCCCCAGAAATTTGTATATAAATTATTTTATCCAGACATTTTTTCAAAATTTGGATGTCAAGAAAACCCTTGACACACAGAATGCTAATAAAGTATCCCAAATTATTAATCTGAAAACTGATAACGTGTTTAACCTTTAAGTAGCAAGATGTACATCTAAGAACAAAGACATAATTATTCAAATATAATTTAAAAATGAAAAGTATAAACTTTGTTATGCAGTTCCCTGGAATTTTGTGCACTGCCAAAGAACACTGAATATTCTTTTATTATAAAACTTGGGTACATTATGCTTCCTTATAGGTGTCTTAGTTGAATTTTTAGTTGTTTGTTTTGTTGGGTTGTTTTGTTTTACTGCTAAAAAGCTACTAGGATAATTAGGAAATCTTCTGAAAAAATGGGTTTATCTTGAAAATTGAATCAGTTAAGCACAAATGACAACATAGCAAAGGGGTATCTTTTGTCAGAGTAGAAAAAAAAATTGAATTAAGGAAAGCAACGATTTCTATGTGATATGGTGCAAAAATATCAGTACCAGGCAGTCCTAAATATTAAAAAAGTAAATCTGAGAAACTGAATTTTCTTTTTACTGCAAAGATTATAGTATGTGTAGTTTAGCATCTGAAATAAATGAGAATAGTTTTTGTTTCAGTGTTAGAAAATGCATCTCTTTGCCAGACTCTGAAACTAGTAAAAGATTATAAAAGGTGTCAAACTTTTGGGGGAATAGCTGAAAGAAAATTGAAACTTGTGTTGTTTGTATTTATTAGAAAGAAAAGTTGAGAAAATTGTGCAGGTACCAAGTCAAGTAGAACTAGATAGCTTGGAATAGCACCTAATACCTTAGGGGTGTACAAATATCAGAATTTAAGGTGGAAATTGATTTTTGAAATGTGTAGGAAAGTTTATATCTAGTTCATTAGGGTTCCTATGAACCTATCATCTGGAACCAATACATTTCGAGAAATGGAAAGCAGAAGTTTACTGAAGGTCTGTGACACAGAATAATGTGATTAATAAGAGTATGTTCAAACAATGCAAAAATCCCTCAAAATCATGAATTAAAAATAAACATCAAAAGGAGATAACACAGGATGTTTTCTTAGATGATCAGGGACTCATATACATTTATTCCTAAGAAAATTTCTGGAAGTCTATTTTCTGTTTTCACCTGTTCAAGGTTCAGGTATTTCAGCAGTCTGCCAGTTTGGACCTCTATACAAAAAAACAAACTTAATTAATTTCACAGTTCTCCAGTCAACACGAATGTCTGAGTTTGAAGAGTTTTAGGAAAGCAATGGGAAAGAGCTTTAGGAAAGCAATTTCTTTTCTTTGTGGTATGCAAGATGGATACAGACATCTTCAGCTATTCTCCAGATAACAGAAAGTGGTGGAAAAGGGAAAAAATCTTGACTCTCTCCTAATTTGCAGCTTAAGGAATGCATGTATGCAGCACAGTGAAAAACAGGCTTTACCTTTTGAAGTGCTAAAATCTCCTTCATATTAAAAACAAGAACAGAGAAGGGTCTCCTGGGGCTGCAGATGGGATGAATACATTTCAGCTGTTCTTTATACAGCTTCCAATGCTGCAGCCATTCCTGCCCCTTAGTTTGCAATCTAAACCATGAGAAAGGGAAGTGCAAAGACAAAAAAACAAACCAAAACAAACCAAAACCAAACCAAAAAAAAAAAAAAACACTGAAAAGAAAGAAAGAAACAAACAAACAAACAAAAACCTCAAAACAAATAAAGAAGAAGAAGGTCTCTATTTCACTTCAATCAACTGGATTAGGAAATTGGGTTTCTGTTCTTACAATGATTAGCAATAATTTTTTTTTTTTTTTAAAGAAGCAAGGATTTAATTTCTTTTTTTCTGGGGCACTGCAAGTCCCAGTGTATAAATAGCTCTGCCTGAGCCTAACAATAACTCTGCTGCCACTGTCACAGAGCAGAGCAGAGGCAAGAAAATATTGGAACAGTATTTGTCATGCTTGTCAGGGGAAACACTTTCCTACCTAAAATATTGTTAGCAGAAATGTGTATCAGTTGATCAGGTCAATTTTCTTGAGCTGCATATAAACAGTTTTGTGGTGTCTGTTCAACCTAGGAATACTCTTCTATCCTTTAGCAGTTACATTATTTCACACTTACCAAATAATACGCCCATGCTGTGTCACCCAAATTTAGCTGCAGTTGCTCTGATATATGGATCAAGATAGCAAATTAAAATACTTAGTGGGATAGTTTAGTTAAATGACACTTAATGCTTGTTCTGCTTCCTCCAGCTGTTGCAGTTGAAATGCTGAACATAAATGAGGGATTTGGAAGATTATTTGGAATTTATGCAGGCTTTTCTTGATTGTGGTGCCCTCATGAAATAGGCAAGATCAGATAGAGAGAGAAAAAAACCCAACAAACAAGGGTGCAAACAAAGATTGAAGATGATACCCACAAAGCAAGTTAGGAATAATGAAAAAAAATATCTTCAATAATCAAGGAGATGAAAAGATTGTAATGGACCCCAGCAAGAAATAGTAAATGCCTCAGATGTTTCATGCAGTGCAAAAATGTACGTCTTCTTGATATCATCAAAGAAGAATATCATCAAAAAAGGAGCAAGGAGAGAAGCCAAAAAGGTCTTAAAAACCCACACACACACCCCAAAAAAACAACAAAGCAAAGCAAACCCTACTTCTAAGACAAAAGACTTATCTAAAGAGAAAAGTGAAAGTGAAGGAGCCTGTGAGGCAAAAAAAAAAAGAACAAAACAGAAAAGGTAAATGACAGGAAAACCCTCACAAAGGTCAAAGTTCATTACAGAAGGGGAAGACATGCAAAGATTTGGTCAATTAGAAGAATCAAAAGAAGATTCACTATCAGTGAGACTAGAAGCTCAAAAATGGGGATGGAAAGGGGAATAAACAGATGGAAAAAGGATGAAAACAGGGTAGAAGGACACAGTTCAGAGGCAAGAAAAGGAATGTTCTTCGTCCAGCAAAAATGTGGTCTGAAGACCACAAGTTATTACTGAAGGAAAAACGAATTTTCTCCAATGACCTACATATTGTGAATTATGCTATTTAAGTCTTTCATGGAATTATGTAGCTGAACCAGTGGAAAGCAGACATAAATTCACATCACGCTGACAATTCAGCGTCCTCATGCATGTGACCCTCAAAACCAGAAAAGTGGTCTGCTGTTCTTGCCTTCTACTGTTCAGGAAACCTCAAGAAAAAGCTTTGCTACAAAGTATAACATGCAAATGTGTACATATCGGTAAAAGATGAGTATGTATTTATAGAAACTTGTTACTTATTGTTACAGTCACTACTATTTCTGTGATAGATTACTTAGTCACTGTGTTGCCGTTAAGACAAAGGCTGGTAAAAAGGTATGAGGTTTAATGAGACTTAAGTTTAGAAAGTTAGTTTTGGGAAGGACACCTATGCCTCCACATTAAAAGCTGCCCCAATCACCAACATCATCTGTAAGAAAGAATAAAAATATTTTCAGAGAGCTGATAGCAAACAGAGAAGGTAAATGACCATTTTGGTCGTGTGTTAAAAGGAAAATTGAACAAGCAAAGCAAGTGGCACTTTCTCAATTCGATTTTAAAGATCTTTATGCCACTGTAACTCAAATCAGGATGTGTATCTCATCCATGTTTTTCTTTTCTGACCATTCTTGTCAGTTCTTTCATGAAACTGATTCATGGATAAAATGTCACTCTGTACTACAAAACCAAATCAGTATGTATTATATTACACAGTCTAACCTGGTTATCTTATTGACTGCATATTTCTAGACAGGCCCTTATTTGAACCTTCACTGATTTAAAAGAAAAATAACACTAATTAAATTACATGATCCTAAAATTCCCAGTCAACTTCAAAAGACTCCCATAGTGTCATTCCTGAGACATATCAAAATAATAATGTTTTTCGCATTGTGCAAGGCATTTCTAATTTTAAATTCAAGGTACTGAGTAGGATTTATTGCTCATTGCTATGCTGCTACTTAGTATCCAATTTGAAAATCTGGTGACCTCTCCTAATTTTGGATCCCTGCAATGTGGAGGTCTTTATGTAAGCTATCTACGAGCTCATACTGATCTGCTACTTACCTTTGTTAGAAGCCTGCCTTAGGTTGAGAAGAATTTCTCTTTTGATAAAATTGACTAGCTTAGGTTAACTGAGAGGTAGACGTTTATACTGCCGACTTCTACATGCTGTCATCACCATCCTGAGAATTTGCTAAAATCTGAGATGTCAAGAGCTTTGAGGGTACCAAAGAACCTCACTGGCCCTGCCCTGCCCTAGGGTAGATGCTTATCTGTGCGCCCTGCCAATGGACCAGGATTCCCATTTCAGCTAATCCCAATGTCATCAGTTCCTGCCCAAGTGGACAGTTCTGTCTGTGCTCTCATCTCCTCCTGCTGCTGACTGGACTCCCTGAATGGACGTTGGACCTGAATCACCACTTTACTTAGTCAGGAACCGCTGGTGAATCCTGTTAGCAACATCCAGCTCTGCTTGCTCTGCTTGCTCTGCTTGGGTGGTGGAAGACCTTTTTCCATCAATAAAAGCACTGCCAGTGCTGGGGGCACTTATGATTCTGCCAGAGTGACAATTAGAGTGAAGCATCACCCCAAGTTAGAGAGTCAAAAATCTTGTTTCTCCAGCATTCCTAGTCCATCCTTAATTTTTCTTTCTAAGGTCAAATATCTATCTATATGGTGCTGCTACTTACATAAAATCCCACAGTGTTCTCAGATAGTGGGATAAACATCTCCTCTCAAATACAGCGAAAACCTACATATTTAACTAACATGGCCAGAAAACACAGGGGTTTGCCTTCCTTGTTCATATATTAAACATATTTTTTATTAAATAAAAGTATTTCTATATACTTTTAAAATTAGTCTTATTCATCCTTAATGATCATTTAATGACCTTTGAAATATAGTCCCTAGCTACAGCAAATCTGCATTGACTCTGCTTATGTGATGCATGCAGCTTTCTCATATTAATGCATGCAGTTTCCTCTGTTCCAGTTGTAGCACATAAGAACAAAAGCACATTTCAGATATTTCAAATGAATTTTCTTTTTGTCATCTAATTCATCCCTCTGCCACTGCACAATTGTTCCCTACAATGTATTTTTTAAGAGCTCTCTTGATGGATGGTGTCTTCTATTGTAACTTTTGCGCTACTATCATTCTTTCCTTTATTGCAGAAGACAAAGACATTTCATTGGCACACTCCTTTCACGTAGTGTTTTATCTACTAACTTTTTCAATATAAATCCTTCACAAAGTTTTGCTGGAGTTTAAACAAAGATTTTGGTGCAGGTGACTGCTTGGAGTTCATTTGGGTTGTCCCATCCCTCAATTACCTGTTGCATTGTCTAGTCCAAATTTAATTTCTACACCTTTTGTAGAGTTGCAGACTGAATTGAATGTTAAAATCCCTGTGAATTTACTGAGAAGTTGGTTTCATCTTGTTTGCCTTCTGTTCAGCAAAGCATTCGACCTTAGCTTAGGAATACTAATAATAACCTCATGCTTAAATTTAGAAAACTACAAGATAATCTGTGACTGAAGACGCTGAGTGCTAAACTAATCGTTCAGGCAAGGATCTATGTATGCTCCTCATTTCTCATCAAATCTCCTACTTCAAACCATTTGGAAAAAAAAAAAAAGCAAATTATTTTCTTGGCAATCTGTGCTGTTTCTTACTAAAAGAGTTAATAAAAATGTTTTATTTCTTTGTTATACTGACACTGATGGATATGCTCTGAGTGATTTATTTAATGTTTTCTTAAAGTCTATAGGAAGAAGAAACCTTTCAATCAAGTTTTACCAAGTTTAAGACAAGTGTCCTGTTCACTGGACAGCTCTACCTTGGACAGTAACCAGTGTTCAGCATTCAGATCTTACCTCCCTGAAGATTAAACTGATGTCTGCTTAGCAACATCTTCTAACACCAAACACAAATTCTTCAGTTACTTGACATCCCATTGGTAAAACCTTGTTGCATTTTCTTCTTCGGGCAGGTACATGGATATGTATACATGACATACGACCTAATATATCCAGGTAAATCCCAGTGGTTTTGAACTGTGTGGTGCATGGACCTGGGTGCAGAATTTGAAAAAGCCCTTCCCTTGGGCCTGCTGGGGAGACATTTAGCTGCATAAAATAGTCCTACACAATGCCCAGAGAGCTCACCTGAAATGTAATCAGCCACTGAATGAATTCATCTCAAACTAGAAGAAAGCAACAAAGGAGCTGGGAAACTCCAGACATTGTCCTTCATTCTCTGTGTTAAATCTTACAGTTTTATGTGTAAAAAAGACAAAATTGCTAGCACTTAAGGTTGTGTTAGATTTCTTTCACAAAAATGAGTATAATCCAGATTCTAACTTAAAACTTCTAGTCAATCATTTTCATGGGCCAGGAAGGGTGGGTTTTTCGATTTTTTTTTCCTCATGATACATGGGTGGCAAAATGAATTCAGTCTTTTTTTATCACAGTATCACAGTATCACAATATGTTAGAGATTGGAAGGGACCTCAAAAGATCATCTAGTCCAATCCCCCTGCCAGAGCAGGAACACCTAGATAAGGTTACATAGGAATGTGTCCAGGCGGGTTTTGAATGTCTCCAGAGAAGGAGACTCCACAACCTCCCTGGGCAGCCCGTTCCAGTGTTCTGTCACCCTCACTGAGAAGAAGTTTCTTCTCAAGTTTAAGTGGAACCTCTTGTGTTCCAGTTTATACCCATTACCCCTTGTCCTATCATTGTTTGCCATTGAGAAGAGCCTGGCTCCATCCTCATGACACTCCTCCTTTATATATTTATATACACTAATAAGGTCCCCCCGCAGTCACAGTATCACAGTATCACAGTATGTTAGAGATTGGAAGGGACCTCAAAAGATCATCTAGTCCAATCCCCCTGCCAGAGCAGGAACACCTAGATAAGGTTACATAGGAATGTGTCCAGGCGGGTTTTGAATGTCTCCAAAGAAGGAGACTCCACAACCTCCCTGGGCAGCCCGTTCCAGTGTTCTGTCACCCTCACTGAGAAGAAGTTTCTTCTCAAGTTTAAGTGGAACCTCTTGTGTTCCAGTTTATACCCATTACCCCTTGTCCTATCATTGTTTGCCATTGAGAAGAGCCTGGCTCCATCCTCATGACACTCCTCCTTTATATATTTATATACACTAATAAGGTCCCCTCGCAGTCTCCTCTTCTCCAAACTATAGAGACCCAGCTCCCTCAGCCTCTCCTCATAAGGGAGATGCTCCACTCCCTTAATCATCTTAGTTGCCCTGCGCTGGACTCTCTCCAGCAGGTCCCTGTCCTTCTTGAACTGAGGGGCCCAGAACTGGACACAATATTCCAGATGCGGTCTCACCAGGGCAGAGTAGAGGGGAAGGAGGACCTCTCTCGACCTACTGACCACCCCCCTTCTAATACACCCTAGGATGCCATTGGCCTTCTTGGCCACAAGGGCACAGTGTTGGCTCATGGTCATCCTGCCGTCCACTAGGACCCCCAGGTCCCTTTCCCCTACACTACTCTCTAACAGTCCCTCCAATCTCTGAAGCATGGTTGAAGGACTGCAAGCAGACCACTGCTGCAAATGAGGTGTTTACTCTCTTTGGCTTCCTGATCTCCTACTTTTAATTAATTCTATAATTCAATGTAATAATTCTAGCATACCTCAAAGTATCTTTGAAGAAGGCACTTATGAGAAAAACTTAATCCAACATTTGGTGCTGTTTATCGTGGCAATATGAGGTTCAGGCTCTGTTACACAAGAGAGTTAAACAAAGCAAGCACATCCTTGAGCATGAAAGCCTACATCTTTTTTACTGGTCTAAGTTTATGTCCCATAGACCTTTACTTTAATGGCTTTAACCCATTATTTTAGGAAATAACATAAATAAATAGAGTATAAACAAGCTTGCAGTCTAAAGTCATCCAGTTAAACACTGTATTTCCTCAAAATTATTGAAAGTGCTTTTGGCATTACACAACAAGATATAAATTTTATATATGTGTTCTCCTCCTCACTGCAGTTAAGAGTGATGACAGCACTCCATGGATACTGTGAAATACAAACATCTGCATATGGGTAGTTGTTTTTTGGCTTTTGAAGCTTACATTCACTTTTTAATTTATAGTTTTGCAAATTCAGTCTCCATCTCTCTATTTTAGCTTGTTTCTTTGTCAAAATCTCAGGTCTTTAAAGATCTGAGATAATAGTAACAGGAAACACCAGGAAATGTTTTTCTATTGTCTTCACTACCATGGCTCCTACTTCTATGCATTTTTATGCTAATCTCCCCAAGACAAGTAACTAGGCACGCATTCCCACATTCCTCATCTGTTGAAATGGAAAAGAAAATGGATTACATAAATTATTTTCAGCTGTAAAACAGGTTTGTTTCAGCACTGAGCAGTGATTTGCAGTGATCAATTCTGCTTCATACTATAGTGCATTGCATGCTGACAGACATTTACTACAACCTCAGTCTAGTGATTAATTAAAACATGCGAATTCAGGAAATGTTTACATGGTTGCTTAACTTTCTCTTACACTGCTAAAAATGGAAGCCTAACTAGCTGGCTGTTTCTCTACTAATACTCTGTTTCTTTACTAGTACTGAATCAGTACTGCTGAGATCCTGGCACTTAAGCTGTGTAGACATAAAAAGGTACCTGAAGAGGGGTCTTCCATGCCACAGCAATAACATGGATTTATCAAGCCTGACAACATGAAAAAAATACTTAGTGGGGAATACTCAGGCCATTGCATATGTAGACACTGTCCTTGTTGGTTGTAATCATTTGCCAGCATCTTAAGTTTGAGGAGTACCCACTAATGGAATAATCCTTTGCAGCACTCAAATAATTTATACTTAATTTTCTCACTTGATTACATGATAAAAATTTATAAAATTTTTCACATCTAAGCTGTGCTAAAAAGACACAGTAATATGTTGACCTTTACATATTTTTTTTGTCTTCAGAATATGAACACTCCTCATGGTTACTTATAACTGGATTAAATGCTTTGAGAGATAGGTACTAAAAAATATTCTGTGAAATATGAATAGTACGTTTACTTTCTTTTGTTCAACCTGCTAATTGATGAACACTCAAATATGATTCTCAGAACTTAGAGGTTTTTGTTTTGTTTGTTTTGTTGTTGGTTGTTTTGGTTTTTTGTTTTCCCCAAAAATCAGTATGTTGTAACTGTTTAATAGCAGTGGCTGAAAGTAAACCATCTCCTAACTGAAGATGTGAAATATTTGGGCATATAAAAGGGAGAAAAAAGAGGACTGTGATAATGCTCAGGAGCTACAGGCATTATATAATGTATTTAGTATCAAGTTTCAAAATCCAGTTAAAGCATTTCTCAGCACCTTTTCCTGATTATCACAGCCTCACTGTGAACACCAGCAGAGTTTTCTAAGCAAGCCTTTCATTGTCAGTACACCGTCCTGGTGTTTGGACCTACTTGGTATTCTTGACATCATCAGAGCTTCTAAATGACTTAGCAGCCCTGCTAGGGCACAGCTGAATGAACTGAAGCAGATAAACGAACAACCTGCATTCTTTTACAATTTTTTGCAATTGCCAGTTGCTTTTCTATCCACTTACTAATTATGTTTACATTGACCATGAAACTATACCAAGACATTTATTTTCAATACTCATTCTTGTGCTAAAACAAGCCTATTATTGCACCTTACAAGATTTTCGGAAGGATAAAACTGCAAACTGTCAATGTATGATATTCAATAGGATAATTTCAGTTCTAAAAAAAAGCTGTAAATGTTGCTAATTTTGATAAAACCAAATGTCATAATCCAATCTACATACTGTAGGCAAGAACTGCATTTTCTCTTAATACAACTTAAATATGTCTAGGACAAAAAAGTAACAGCTCACTAAAGGCAAATAACTTTGCTGGCTAAGTGGTTTTGTGATCGAGGACATGAACTGATGCCAAGGTATCTATAATGCTTTCAGGATCGAGATTAAATTTCCACTTGTCACTGAACAGGTCTGTATGGATGGGTCAGAACTACGGACTAAAAGCCTACCTGTACAACATCCTATCACATTGAAGAGAGACAAGATAATATAATTAATTTAATCTTGAACACTTTACTGAATTGTGAAGACTATTCTCACTGAGTGAGATGATTGAGAAGCTGACTTCTGTGATATAATACCATTTAAAATTAATGTACAATACACAGGTAACAGGTTGTAAACAAAAAACTAGGATACTGGGGTAATAACAAATTTATCTTATGGTTGACTAACATTTCCAAACACTAAAAGGGTCACCCTTCCTTTATTACACTAGTGCTAATTCTAAGTACTAAACTGTCATGATCCTTATGGAGTTTTTACAGTCTTGTTGACTTTTAATGTGTGATTCCACCATGATTTCTAACTTTCTGGTCCTACTATGAACTGTAGGCAACCTATTTTGCTTTGAAATGCCAATGTTGAAGAGGAGTGAGTGAGTGTGTCTCACAAATGTTTCATTAGAGTCCCAGATCTATGAGACCATGGGGTCTATAAAAATAAATGTATTATATTTACTATTCTGATTACTATGATGGAACTGCAGCTGGAGTATGATTTTCAACAAAAATTGGGGTAAATCTTTGAATAAATTTGAAAAATATCACAACATTTTTTGTTTCATTGGAGGAACTTGTTCTATACTACTTCATGGACTTCTCATTTCTACTAAGAGGTCACTGAAAGAACTATGACAAGAAACTACTAGTGAAATCCAGTCTTTTCCAGTTAAAAAAAAAAAAAAATTACACAAATCCATCTACAAAATTGCCCTACTAAGAACAAAAAACCAAGAAATATTGGGGTTTTTATCTTCTTTTTAGTTTCAGGAAACTCTGGATGTCTTAATAAAAGATACCTGAAAAATGTAATGCATTATGTGTCCTCTAATAGCTTGAGACAACATAAAAAGCTCTGAGATGAACAGAAAGGTTACTGTTTGTAATGAAATGTGAGCTCTTCTGAGGCTGAAGACATTTACAGATTACTGAATCTTTCTGGTTGTGTTGTCTTTCCAAAGTAAAGTCCAGGATTTACATTCAGAAGCAACTACACAGTTCATAGTGCACATCATTCACAGACACATACTGGTCTCCAGTGTAACATCATCCAAGGGCACCCATCATCCGAGCATCCACTGTTCTCTTCTATTATATTTTCTGCCTTTAATGGCATGGTTTTTTATGGCATCCTGAGACGTCACTTTGCACTTGACAGTCACGTTCCAGGGAATTTCTCTAATACACAAGTACTTTGCTCTGTTTTCTAGGAGTAACAGGATGTAAGAGACTGTGGCACACAGAATACTCTATGTGGGTTGTGCATGCTATAACTACTTTCCTTGAAGAACACTACCTAAGACAACATATGCCATTTGAATATAATTTTTAAATTAGGATGAATCAGTGCTATGTTCTGAATGCAACATGCAGAATGCTGCAGGCTCAAATCCAGCACTGAACTAAAGATATTTTTTGGAAGTGCAATGCTTCAGAAATTGCTAAAGTCCCACTTTTTGCGTTACTTGGTAAGCTGAAATTAATTTTTGAAAGTTGCAGGGCATTTTTATCTCTCTATTTTGTAGCTGTTGTTTATATTTGCTTTAATTACTGTTAACATTATAAATAGATAAAAAATTACCAGACAGTAGCTCTAACTCAGATTTTTTTTTTTTTTCTATTTGTGTTAGCTGTGGAGTACACAGGAAAAAAAAAATCCATAGAGATTTTTCTTTCGTCCTGTCACAAGTGCATGACACAATATCTGACAGCAAGCCACTCAAGCTGAAGTTTAAATAATAGTGAATTAGCTACTTTAAATGCCTTTGCCTTTATTTGATCACTGAAATCTGTCAACCTTTCTCTGTTCACTTAGAACATTACTAATTTAGGTCAGGATATCATGGATTCAATACAGCAGTATGTTATGGTTGCTATTTTTATATGAAGAAAAAGAACTATGATATGATCACTGAAAGTCTGTGTGTATAATGTCAATGTCAAAGGACATTTACCACGGTCTTTCACTGGTGAAATGGCTCTGAGACAAAAGTGTTCCTACATCGATTTTACTATGACTAAAGACGTCTATAGTTTCTAGTTAGAAAGCAGAAATTTTTGTGTCAATGGGAAAATCTTACTCCTTCAAATGTTTATCCTTTCTTTCTTATCCCTTCCCATCTGTTCTTTTCTGAGAAAATATAGGAGGTTAGTACCATAAGACTTGATTAAAGAAAAGATATTTCTTTATAAGAAAACAAAATGTTTCCTTGACAGCAGTTATAGTCACATGGTAATATTAGCTTTCTCTTTGAAGATGCTGTGCAAAAGAAGAAAGTTCTGGATGAAATGTCTTTTAAATTTACCTTCCTTTGTATTGTTAAGCAATTAAAGGAACTATAACTGCTGGCATTCTCAGGGGCAATGTAAATCTTTACTAATCTCTAACAGCATCCTCTAAGACCTTTGTTCACCACAGAGAAGGCAAATAAACAATAAATGTAAAAAATCTCCTCAGGGAAGCAAGCAAAAAAATAAGCAAAAGCTAGGCAAGGTTATGGGTTCTGCCAACGGGTCTACTGGGTATGACAAGCACATCCCACAGTTTACATATGAAGCTACCATTGACATTTCTTGTTTGTATTAAAAAAGTAGAAGCAATATTAAGACATATCTTTAAAATATCAAATATTGACAGATAACTAATACTGTACTTCAGAGAAAACAGAACTGTTAATTTACTTTGTGGATGTCTGAAAGGTTATGATTTTTAAATGCTTTACAAGGGCTGAACAAGAAAGGTCTGGCATTTTCAAATAGAAGTATATTACCACCACTTACGATCCAAAATATCTCTCACATACAAATTAATGTGTCTCCATTTGCTAGTGACAGCCACTTAGCCTCACCTACCCTCACACTGAGAACTTGACTGTAGAAAAAACATTTTTAGCTGGTATTATAGAACTTCATAGATGCTTCCCAGTTTTTGCTACCTGTCTAGACTCCATCTGCTGCACTCTCTCAGGACAATACTGTCTTCACAAGTTAGCATTATTTAAGCATATGAATTCAGTTTACACTTTTTAACTGTTAAGACTTATTTTAATTCCATTTCACAAGAAAGGTTGCATGTGTCCATATCAGAAGTTGTTACAAAACAGCCCTTCTGAGCAGACTTTTTCCTGCTTTGTCCTCTTTATTGGACTGCAATGTCTTTAGATGAACCAAACCTGAAACAAATTCTTTAAAAAACTCCCACTATTCTGTAAATATATGCTAAGTACACAGTCTGAAAACTGTAAAACAGAAAATATTCCTCTCCATTCTCTTCTTCTTTGTTTTTAATCTGCAACAGCTGAAACTGCAGAAAAGGCTAAATGCATGACTGAGAAGAGGCCGTTATTCCTAGCCAAAGAACAAAATATGTTTCATGAAATACTGTAGACAACTGGATGCTGGAGGACACTGCAACAGCTAAGAATGAGAATTCTGTGATAATATAGAAAGAATCCCTGGTTGGTGAATTTGACAACACTATTTTCAGTAACTGCAGTAGATCACAACATACAAGAAACTCAGAATAAACAGTAATTGAAATATATCCTGTTTGTTAAGTGAGGCAAAGTAGAAAATGTCTATGTAAAGTTTTTTGGTGAACTTCTACTGTCTTTAAAAGTCATTATATTTGCATGATAAGCTAGTTTGGTTCTATTGTCTAGCATGCTTCAATTTAGATTGCCACAGCAAGTCTCTTTTTCTTTTGTTTACTGAATGACATTTTCCACCAAATAATGAAATTCATTTTGAAATAGAAAAAGTGAAGTGCTGTTAGTAAAGTCACTCCAGCATTTATTAGAAACATTAGTGTATTTTTATTAGTACCAGAATACGGTGAAGATTATTATTTCTTTATAATACAGACTGTATTGCATTACTTTTCTCAGTGTTTGTTACACAGGATTACAATATATTTCCTTCTTATTAAATGAAAATTCTGCACACAATCAGGAGTCTGAAAGATGCAGTAGTTCCATTCAACTGTAGATTTGCTCTGTATCTGATGAATTCTCTCCTTATAATTAAGTTGTCATAGCAATGCATTTTTAATAGTACTAATTCATATGCCAATAATGTTCTGGAGACAGAGCTCTTGCTAGATTTTTAGTACTCAGTTATGCTATATTATAACTTTAGCAAATATACAAGCACTCATCTACTTGCCCTAGCATAAGAGCATATGATCAGACTTAAAACAGGCCAAAGCATAAGCTGATGTACACAACTGAAAGCTAAATAAAAGTTTGGGTGGCTCAGCTCAAGAAAGTAAACGCAGATCCTTCAGCTACTTTTTTTTAAATGGAAATGTTTAATGAATGAAACGCCTTAAATTATTACACCTTACTAGGCAGAAAGAAGTTTGGGTTTTTTTCCAAAGGTGTTGGTTTTTTATATTGGTACACATATGGTACACCAAGCAGCCATGGAGAATAAGCATTGATAGTGGGCAATCACAGTACTTTGCTGACACTGTTTTAGCATGTCTTGCTCTGTATTTTTAGCAGAGCAATTAAATTACATATGTCTATAAGGTTTCAAAATGAGAGAAAATCATCCTCTAACGACTGGGACTGTATGCCTTGGCTGTTTCTAAGCCACTGATACCGAATGTCAGCATGCACAAGTCTGAGAGTAAGACATGAATCACAAGCAAAGAAAACTGCCTGATAACACATTCCTTCTTTTAATCCAGAATGTGAAGAATAATGTGAATTATTTTTTTATATCATGCAAAATATAAGGGAAGCAGGAAAAAAATGGTGTACCTTATTTTCTGTGGCTGATGAAGAAGTGGAAAGTAGAAGAAAAAAATTATTTTCCTTAATGTCTCTCTAGAAAAGATAAGGCTTAAATTTTGAAGGGTTGCTTGAAAAGAGCATTGCATAGCACATATCCTTTAAATGCTCCTTCAAATGGCTGATGAAGGGGAAAGTTTATTGTGAATGCAATAACTGACCTAAATAACATGTCTAATGAAGATATGTATTGATGTGGTTATGAGAAATGCTTAGCCTCTAAATATATAAATTTAAAATGGTAATTCTTCACTCTGAGATACTGACCTTCCCTGAATGACGTGAGAATCACCCCTGCTTAAGTCAGACTCTAGAAGCTTGCAAGCAGGTGAAAGGTATGGAAGTACTATGAATTTAATATACGCTAAATTTACTAGGTTCTTATATATGTAGCCTAAGAATCAAAAATTAAACCCAAAAAAGTTTTTTGGACTGAAACACAGTGGTAATCTAACAATGGCAAAGATAAAGTTACTAAAGGAACTCTGGAGTGCTGGAGTCAACAAGGGACCAAATGGCTAAGCAGTACTTTTTCTTCCCTTTTACTCCTTGGTATATACATTTTTCCTTAGGGTCAAAATCTTGTCTAAGAAAAAAAAGTGGAATATGCAAACTGAAGCTGACACACAAACTAAGCCTTCCCATAAAATAAATATAGCAAGAAATATGAGAATATATGCATTAATAAGTTCATTTATGCAATATATGCATATTTACCCTTTATTTAGAATGGATTGTACTTTAGTTAAATAGGTACATAAAAGCATATTTTTTTCCTTAACAGTTGGAAGCCTTTTCTTCTATGAATTTCTGTAGGTTGCTGCTTTTTTCTTCAAAAGGTGCAACTTTAAATTTATAAAATGTAGTCTCAGACTAGTTGGACAATTGGGTCCTTCTTATAAGTGCCCATCACTAGAACTGTACAAAAGATGCTGTATATGGCAGGGATTTCACAATATCGCAGTTTCTTCTGCTAAGCCTCAGGTCTAGTGGGAGGCAGAGGTGATCAGCTTTGGCCTGTACATCAGGTATAATCTGCAGGCAGTATGTGTTTACACAGTTCCAAAGTAGCAATAGTCAACCCAGTTAACTATCTGGGGAACACAGATAAAGAACAAAACAAGTCTTTTCTAGTTTGAAAGATCACTTACAGTACACAGGAAAAAACAATTGTTCCTTGATGAAATTTTTTGTCAAGAATTTCATTATTTTTCTTAGATAAGGAGTATCACCAAGACTATCCTTAAGATAATTATCTGTTTGTGAAGGTCTTCTCTGAATTAAGTGCTGTTTGCCTGACTATTGGCAAGGTGCAACTAAAACATGACAGATCCTACAATCATTTCTGGATACTGAAAAATGTGTGTGCTCATGGAGGAACAGGGTAAATATTTAGGCCATAAATTGTGTTAGACATGGAATACATGTGCAGTTAGGAAAGATGATAAAACCCTGAAGACTTACAGTCTTGTAACTGATAATAGTAGCATGCTGAGGTAAAGTGAGAGTTGCATAATTTTCCAGCTTTCTAGTCTGTCTTTAATGAACATGGCCTCATTAACTTTCTTGAATGTATTCCTAAGTATAGGGAATGAACTGTTGCTATAGGATCCTTCTAATTTAGTTCTTTGCTGCTAGGCAAAAGCTCTGCAACATTTTGAATTAAATGTTTGAAATAATCGTTTTTCCAGGAAAAAAAAAATAAAGGAAAAAAGGGGTGGAGGGTGTGTAGAGAGCATTACATTATATTTCTGCTTTACCTGTGATCATTTTCACTTAGTATAATATCACTTAACAGTATAAGAAATAGTGACTGCAGATAGACTCTGAGATTATCAGTAAAGGGTGATCTGTGATGGGAGGCTAGAAGACAAAAATACTCTAGGAATATAAGGCACTTATTATCAGTTGCTTCATATAGAGCTGCTGAGATATCAGAAGAAAAAACAACCATACTCATTTTTCCACGAGTACTCACAGCAATGCAGATAGCATCAGGTGCGTACAGCTGTAATGAAACTATATTTATCTCTATACAAGAATAACACATAGGAGAGAGATAAATGGCCAAACATTTAGCTGACTGCAACAAATATCTTTACAAATATGGTTGCATTGTCTACACGGAAAAGGAATCTGAGCTCGGACACGTAAGAAAGAAGAAGGTGTTGAGCACTCCCAGACCTGTACAAAACAGAGTAGAGAGGAGTATTCGACTATTGTCTGCTCTCACACTACACTGTAGGCTGACAAGGTAGTATATCAAAACCCCTTTGTGCTGGTTTTGACCGGGATAGAGTTACTTTTCTTCATAGAAGCTAGTGTGGGGCTGTGTACTGGATTTGTGCTGGAAACAGTGTTGATAACACAGGGAGTTTTAGCTGTAACTGATCAGTTTTTACACAGAGTCAAGACCTTTTCTGCTCCTCACACCATGCCCACAGCAAGCAGGCTGGGGGTGCACAAGGAGCTGGGAAGGGACACAGCCACGACAGCTGACCCCAACTGACCCAGGGGATATTTCATACTGTGTGACATCATGCTCAGCATTTAAAGCTGGGGAAAAAAGAATGAGAGTGGTTCGTTTGGAGTGATGGCATTTGTCTTTCCAAGTAACTGTCACACATGATGCTTTCCTGGAGATGGCCAAACACCTGCCTACCCATGGGAAGCAGAATAAATTTCTTGTTTTGCTTTGCTTGTGTGAGTGGCTTTTGCTTTACCTGTTAAACTGTCAAAACACATGAATTTTCTCACTTTTACCCTTCTGATTCTCTTCCCCGTTCCACTAGGAGTGAGTGAGTGAGCAGCTGTGTGGTGCTTAGTTGCCAGCTGGGGTTAGACCATGACAACCTTCCATAAAAAAGTCACATCAGTGTTATGAAAACATTATTGCCAGATTCTGACTGGACTTTGTCTTTTGATTGCCTTGGGGAAAGGATAAAGGGAGAAACAGTCTACATTGTTGCCCCTCATGTAAGTACAACATACTAGTCCCCCATCATTGCTTCCCTTCATTGCCCATATCCTTCAATGATAACAAAGCTGAGCCTTTCTTCAGACAGGCAGTACTTCATCTTACAAAGGTGTATGTTTGAGAGAAAAAGCTTCTCTGCCCAACTGGGGGTCTGCCTACTTCTCATCATAAGGCAGCATAATTTCATCCAACCTTAGATACAAAATGGTATTAGATAAACACATCTTCATTGCTTGGTTCTTTCTTAAAACTATTTACTGAAATCAAGATATATAGGCAAAGAAGTGGTAAATAAATACTATGGGCAATATTTTCACTTTGCCTAGTTTAAAGTAAGAGAGTCAGGTAAAAAGTCAGCCTACAGACGACATAGAAGACAAAGTTTCCAACTTACTTTAAGTTTGTCCACTAACTCTTAAGCAAGTCCTTTCCCAAGGTACTTAAACAAAAAAAAATCATAGAATCGAAGAATGGTTTGAGTTGGAAGGGACTTTAAAGATCATCTAGTTCCAACCCCCCTTCCATGGGCAGGGACACCTTCCACTAGACCAGATTGCTCAAAGCCCCATACGAACTGGCCTTGAGCACTTCCAGGGAAAAGGCAGCCACGGTTTCTCTGGGCAACCTATTCCAGTGCCTCACCACTCTCACACTAAAGAACTTCTTCCTAATATCTGACCTACCTAAATCAACCCTCTTTCAGTTTAAAGACATTCCTCCTTGTCCTGTCACTACACTAAAATGTCCTATCACTGTCCTAAAATGCTACATCAAAGCTTGTCTTGGACCATCATTCTGAAGCTGTAACACAAGTTGTCATTTTGAGTGTCAACTGCGATGAGACAAATGTGTATTTGACTTCATTTGGTATTTATAGATTTATAGAAAGGGAAATATGCATTTGTTAATGTGGAAGTTGATACCAGAAACAGCAAGTTGTTAGTTAAAAAGAAGCAAATCAATGGGAAATGCCTTTTCCTTGGCCTAAAAGTGGAATTATATTGTTCACAAAAAGCATGAAAAGAAACTCTATAATATTGTATTTATTTATTGTATTATTATGACTTTGACTCAATGATTCCCCTATACTTTGCAATTCCAGTAATAAAAATGGCCATTCTGTCATCATACTTGTGTTGTTATTCAGCAATAATATTTTCAGGAAGACATAACAGTTAAACGTGACTACTTAATTCTATAACACAGACTATCTTTCAAGCAAAATTAGTTTCAGATACCATAGATCTCAGTATTGTATTGATATGTAACATTAATGCATAGCAAAAACCTAATGCTAAATGTTAAAATGGTGAATAGGTGTGTTCTAGCAAAAATAAAAATGGAAAAGAATTTAAGAGGCTAGATATTTTAAATAAACTTTTGTTACTATAGCCGAAGGCTTTTTCCTGATTCTTTTCAAGCTGCAATAAAAATTAAATTAAATATTTAAAATGTGAATAAGCAAGTTTACTTACTGTTTCCTGGATGCCAGCGCACTGCATTTAAATATGCATTGCAGTAATGGAAGAGAAATTCATGGTTGGATTGGGTAACTTTTCCTTGAAGTAAGGGCATCAGATCATGTCCATCAATAATTCTGAGTAAGAAAGCATTTCAAAATCAGAAGATTATCTCAAACTTCACTTTACTGAAAAGATTTCATAACTCTGCATTTCCATTACTTAAGAAAACAAATCTGAACAGCCACTTCCAGTTGGTCAGTTTGGAGAAAAACCTTCAGGTGCTCTTTCCCTTTTTTTTTTTTTTTGACATTATTTAATTCAACTTTTACATTTTGCCATGAAGAAAGTTTGTTTCCTCAACAAATGTTTTTTTTTTTTTTCTTTACTTTTTTCTGAGAAAATGACCACACATTCATGAATAAATTGTGACAACACAGCCCTCCATGTATACCTGCTAAAACTGCTTGGGACTAATTTGGCCAAAGTAACCCTAAAACAAGAGAAAAACATGCTGTGTTGTGTTAGCATCCCCCGAAGTAATGGTAAGAACTCTGTTCAGCAAATTATGTATGCCAGGATTTGAAACAGAAGTAATTTCGAAGTTGGAAATGAACTATGTCTAAATATGTGTTATAGAAAAGCCTTTGAATTGCTGAAATCAGCTGGCAAGGAAGAAATCACAATCTGTACTTTAGACCTGTGTGAATTACAAATGTTACAAGAAGTTCTACAAGAAATTTTTTTACTGACATACAGTTCAGTAGTTAATTTTTTCACGCACTTTGAGCAACTTCTCACAAAAACTTTTTGAAACTTTTTTCAAAGTTCAATAATGTCTATGTTAATTTTCATTACTGTGTAAAACCCTTTTCACATTAGTGTAACTATTACAACATAGGTACTAACTTCACTTTTTTAAGCCTATTATATGTATAAAATTCTTGGCAGCAATTGTATGCAAAGGCACCATTCTGCATAGGACACTTCTCAAAGGATGGGCAGGAAAACATCCTGGAATTTTTAAAGCTATACTGTCCAATAACTGCTTTCTGGGTGCATCCCTGCCTGTGGGAGTCTGTTGAATTAGAGTCTTTCTCATTTTCCATCTGTCGTGTTTTCTTGCCTGAGTAATGCACTTTTGTTTTGTCCCTTGACTTGCTCACTGTCAAGCTGGGAGCAGGACAGATGCATGCCAATTGTACACTTTTTGTTCTTCAGCATGTTGATAGGGAAAAGGATGTCTCCTGTACTCTTGCATTCCCACAACTGCTGGTTTCAGAGGGTATGGGAGACTTTTCTTCCTGACCCACCAGTGAAGCAGTAATTACAGCATCTAGTCTACACAGAAGAATCAGAATAGAGCAACTTGCAAGTGGAAGGTACACAAGTAAATTGGGATTTCTATCAGAAATCAAAATAAAACATCTGTGCTTGGTTTTCACTCAAGCAATATGAACACAAAGTGCATAAGATCTGCCCCCATTAAGAACAATCTGAAATGCTTTACAGAGTTACTTCTTGTAGGGCATCTCTCAAGACCAGCCTGACTAATTTTTCATGTCTTACACATGTCCTGCCCTGACATTTCCTTCAAGCATTAAATGAATCATCATTAGCAGAGTGTCTCTGCTCATCACTGGTTTTCCCCACAGGGATTCTGGATGCTTTGTGCTCAGAAGCCGTTTGTGTGTGGTAGATGTTTTCAAAGCATATGCATATCAGCAGGTTTCTCTATTTATTGGATTTGGATGGCAAGAGACTATAGGTGGAGGCATCTTGCTGCTGAGGCTAGGTATCTTCTGAACAAGACAAAACACAGGTACGTAGGAGTGACAATAAAGCATCTTACGAATTTTAGACGTCCAGTTTTCTTATCAGGCTTCAAAACTCTGTAACGAATTATTTTCACTAATTTCAGTAGAGAATAAAAAAACCTAAAAACTGTGAGAAAAGCCTAGCTGGCATTTTGATGTATTTTGTTATACTAAGCAGGCCAAGGTTGACCTCGTAAAGTTCAATTTACACTTGCAGTTCCTTTTCTACCACATTCACTCATGCAAAACACAGACATTCATTTTTGATTTTAGGAAATAATTCCAAGGCCTGATTTGACAGTATGTCACTCTTGGTGCTTGTTCTGGTTTTGGCTGAGATGGAGTTAACTTTCCTTTTAGTAGCTGGCAGTGCTGTGTTTTGGCTTTAGTCTGAGAACAATGCTGATAACACACCCACGTTTTAGTTGCTGCTAAGTAGCACTTACCCTGATTAAGGAGTTTTCAGTCTCATCCCCTGCCAGTGAGAAGACAGGAAGGATAAGAGGCAGGACACCTGACCCAAACTAGCCAAAGGGGTATTCTATACCACAGCACATCATGCCCAGTATATAAACTGGGAGGGGTGGGAGGGCTGTGGGAAAATGGGAGAAATGGGGGAAATTAGACCACCTCACCCCAGTCCCACAAAGTTATAACACTAAGGAAACCTTAGGTTAAAATGCAGCTGCTACTTCCAGGATGGGATGCAGTTGGCATGTATGGAATCTACCCGATGATAGTTACTCAGGCAAACCTGTTTTCTTACCTCAGTGGTGGGGTTTACATTCTTTCAATTCTCCTCCCCATCCCACCCAGGAAGAGGGTAAGGCGGGGGTGAAAGAACAGCTGCATGGCACTGAGTTACCAGCTGGGTTTAAACCACAACAGCTGTATTTTCTTCTTTTTGCTTGGTGCTTGTTCTACAAGTTAAGCTGTATTTACATATCATGTTTCTGCAAAATCTTTAAGTATGTCAATATTAAAAGAGAGAGCATACTACTGTGAGTGATCACAAAAATAGTGCTTTTAAACTCTATTTTTTTCTTTTCCTTTCCACCTCTATCTTAATAGACATCACCAGAATGTATAAAACACTCATGAGACTTCCTCCAAAACAAAGATGACTGCAGAGCATACCTGTCGGAGGGTAACTGTGCCTCAGCAAGTTTGACTACGGTAGGAAATATATCCATGTTACTTGTTGGTTCATCAAGATAGGCACCAGCCTGTATCATTCCAGGCCAACGAAGGAGCCCTGGTACACGAATACCTCCTTCCCAGTTCGTTGATTTTCCACCTGAAAAACGTAAGTTTTGTTTGCTAAGAAATCAATTTCTTCTTATAAAAATAGCCACCCCATAAAATTCAATTTCCAAGTATCAAGCATTCTGTCTGTCTAGAATCTTTTCATCAAATGCTTTATCTTATTTTCAGTTTGCTAGGTTTAGATTTTCCACATGCAATCAGTACTTTTCTCATAGTAAATCTACTAATATATATTAGAGCTTATAAAATGTGTTTAGTTTACAAACAAAATTAAGTAACAGATGTAGGAGATAAAAAGGCACCTTGTAGGCATCTTAAGATAGAACTTTGCTTAGTGTGACACATAGCTACGTGAAGGTATAACCAAAAAACAGGAACTGAAAATAAGTTGAGGTATGCCTATATGTCTGAGGTATGAAACCAGAGAAGATATAGATGTTTTAAAGATATAAGCTATAAAGATAAGATATATATAGACATATTTTAATAAAGATATTGAAAGGGTGCCTAATGACTTTAGATAGAAGTACTAATTTAAGTATGTTACGGAATTCTCCAATGCAATAGGAGAATTGAAATTAGCCGCAAGGATGGTAGATCTCAGTTTGTTGTGAAGAGACCTTTTTGACTTCTAAACAAACACAGTTGCATCAAATGCACTATCAACTGATTGCATTCAACACTACATTGCAGCCATTTTCTTTGTTTCTACAAAATCCATCACTGGCCAGCCCATCTGAAATCCTTACAGAAGGGCAATGTCTTTGCCATATTACTACCATTACTTAATATATGATTTAACAGCTCTGTATGAAGAGCTATCACATGTTCTATGATTAATGTCTTACAGTCATGTGAATATGTACAGCACTTCAGGTTGATCTTTGAAATTCATATATCACTTTGGAAAAAAAATCTCACAGAGATGAGTTTTGGATGTGGTTAAGCGTGGTCAGGGCCAGGCATTTACAACTAAATTGAGGTTGGTTTATATAATAGCAACATCCGAAAGAAGAGAAATATGTCTGTTGAACCCCTACCATTAACTGAATCAAACAGCAATTCAGGGTTCTGACAAAAACTACTATAAGCATATTTTTTCATATCTCCCTTTTTTTAAGTAAAAAACCCACAAAAGAACAAAATACTACAAAAAAGTACTTCAACAGTTCTGTCTCCTCAGCCTCTTAGACCTTTGAAACACCACATACATGTTAATATATTTGGTGTCAAGCCCAGGCCTTGCCATACATACTGCCTACCTTACTGACCCCTCAATGATCTTAATGACTCCTCCTATTTGAGCATTGGGGGATTCAGAATCCAGCTGTTTTTCTGCAGCTTTTTCACTGCTCAGTAAGGTTTTCTACAGGTTTTTCACTGTTCATAAAGGCAAGTAGCAATTTCAGGAGAGAAAATTCTCTTTTGCATAGATCTTTATCCTATATATAAATATGCACACATATATATATACACACAGTCTTGTGGCTGAAAAATCTTTAGCTCATGATTCTTTGTTATACAAAATTTTTGGTTACTTTTTTCATGGGCTTTATCAGAATTCATAATATTGAATAGTCAGGGACACGTAGTTATCTAGTCCAAAATCAGAAAACTCAGACTTTCTAATATCCAACATTACATCAAGCAACAAACTGTGCTTTAGTTGTTTTTGGAAAGCAGTGCCAAGTTCAGAGCTGAGCACAACTATCTGTCTTTTAGAGCAGCCTGAAAAATTTACTCTTGTCACTGCGTCAGATGCAATTCCATTCTCACAATAAAGCATGTGGTTTCCTATCCTAAAACTCAGGAAAGAGATACTTGCATTATTTTTATTTACACTTGTAGAAAATCCAATTTTAAAAAAGAAAAATCCAAAGAAAATGTAGATTTATGTTTATTTTTGTGTTGTTTGGTGAGATTTAAAATGCCTATCACCTAGGAGAAAGAAGTGTTCACCCAACAGGGTATGAACTGGGTATGCTCAAGTGGAAGAGCAGAGTTTATAGGTCATGGAAGGAGGGGCTGGCCACTCGGGAGGAATATAAGGCTGCTGCTAGAGGATGTAGGAAGGCAGCTAGGATGGCTAAGGCCTCCTTAGAATTAAATCTGGCAAGAGGGGTCAAGGACAGCAGAAAGAGCTTTTTCAAATACATAGCTGATAAAACTAACACCAGAGGCAAGGTTGGCCCACTGGTGAATGGGATGGGTGCCCTGGTGACAGAAGATACAGAGGTGGCAGAGTTATTGAATGCCTTCTTTGTGTCAGTCTACTCTGCCGGAGGCAGTCCTGAAGAACCCTGTACTCCTGAGACCTCAGATGAAGTCAGGTCACTGGAGCAGTTTGCCTTAGTCCATGAGGAATGGGTTAGGGACCAGTTGAGCAATCTGGACATCCATAAATCCATGGGTCCAGATGGGATGCACCCGCGGGTGCTGAGGGAACTGGCGGAAGTCATTGCTAGACCACTCTCCATCATCTTTACCAAGTCTTGGGAAACGGGAGAGGTGCCTGAGGACTGGAGGAAAGCAAATGTCACTCCAGTCTTCAAAAAAGGCAAGAAGGAGGACCTGGGTAACTATAGACCGGTCAGCCTCACCTCCATCCCTGGGAAAGTGATGGAACACCTTATCCTTGATGCCATCTTAAGGCATGTCAACGATAAGAGGGTTATGAGGGGCAGTCAACATGGCTTTACCAAGGGGAAGTCATGCTTGACCAACCTCATAGCCTTTTATGAGGAAATAACATTGTGGATGGATGATGGCAGAGCAGTGGATGTGGTCTACCTTGACTTCAGCAAAGCATTTGACACAGTCTCCCACAGCATCTTCATAGCTAAATTGAGGAAGTGTGGCCTGGATGATCAGGTAGTGAGATGGACTGCGAACTGGCTGAAGGACAGAAGCCAGAGAGTTATAGTCTATGGGGCGTAGTCCAGTTGGAGGCCTGTATCTAGTGGAGTGCCTCAAGGGTCAGTATTGGGACCAGTATTATTTAATATATTCATCAATGATTTAGATGAGGGAATTGAGTGTACTGTCAGCAAGTTTGCTGATGACACTAAGCTGGGAGGAGTGGCTGACACGCCAGAAGGCTGTGCTGCCATCCAGCGGGACCTGGACAGGCTGGAGAGTTGGGCAGCGAGAAACTTGATGAAATATAACAAGGGAAAGTGTAGAGTCCTGCATCTGGGCAGGAACAACCCCAGGTTCCAGTATAGGTTGGGGAACGACCTGTTAGAGAGTAGTGTAGGGGAGAGGGACCTGGGGGTCCTAGTGGACAGCAGGATGACCATGAGCCAACACTGTGCCCTTGTGGCCAGGAAGGCCAATGGCATCCTGGGGTGTATTAGAAGGGGGGTGGTCAGTAGGTCGAGAGAGGTCCTCCTTCCCCTCTACTCGGCCCTGGTGAGACCGCATCTGGAATATTGTGTCCAGTTCTGGGCCCCTCAGTTCAAGAAGGACAGGGACCTGCTGGAGAGAGTCCAGCGCATGGCAACTAAGATGATTAAGGGAGTGGAGCATCTCCCTTATGAGGAAAGGCTGAGGGAGCTGGGTCTCTATAGTTTGGAGAAGAGGAGACTGCGGGGGGACCTTATTAGTGTATATAAATATATAAAGGAGGAGTGTCATGAGGATGGAGCCAGGCTCTTCTCAATGGCAAACAATGATAGGACAAGGGGTAATGGGTATAAACTGGAACACAAGAGGTTCCACTTAAACTTGAGAAGAAACTTCTTCTCAGTGAGGGTGACAGAACACTGGAACAGGCTGCCCAGGGAGGTTGTGGAGTCTCCTTCTCTGGAGACATTCAAAACCCGCCTGGACACATTCCTGTGTAACCTTATCTAGGTGTTCCTGCTCTGGCAGGGGGATTGGACTAGATGATCTCTTGAGGTCCCTTCCAATCTCTAACATACTGTGATACTGTGTGTGTAACAGTATGACGATTGGTTGTTAATACAGCTGAGACCACGGTAGATGTCAATGGACTGTAGAAAAAATGCCTCTACCCATGTACAACAGTCATTAGGTTTTTAAAAGTCTGGTGAGGATTATGTGTTACTTAGCAGGAAAGTGTTAATATTAATATCCTGACAGAACTATGGTTCACAGAAAATCCTACTGAGAAGGGAATAGTTAAATCTGAATAAAATTCAAGACAAGTAAAAGGACATAAAATTACAGGTATCCTCAAATTAAGATATTTTCAGTGAATAGCTATGCTAGGAAGATGATTTAGTTCATGAGATGGATCTTAGTTCTGTGTACACGTCACAGCAGCTTGTTGGATGGACAGTATGGAGAGACAGAAAACTCAGCTGATCTATACCGCAGGTAGCTTTTAGTGCAAGGTTTCCTTTATTTCTCTATACCTGTCTGAACCTAGTCACAGTGCTAGGCAGACTGGATTGTCCAAAGAAATTCTTGTTTTATTGTTGCATTCTGTGTAATCTGAAGACAGAGCAATTTCAAGATAAGTGGAATTCCATTCCCACACTTTGAAATTCTTAAAACCTAGATATTGGATCACTTTCACAGCTCCTAGGTTCACAGCACAATTTTCTTGAGTCATTACAGAACAGGACAAAAAACTTGCACATTACCCAAGCACAAAGGGTGCAAAAAGGTGCAAACTCAGCCACCCTGCTGTGAGGTACAAAAAGCAAAATGGACTCCACAGCAGGGCTATCTCCTCACTTATGTCTATGAAGAAGTGACTGATGTTTTCCTATCAAAAGACTAATTGGAGCATAATTTTTTTATATCTCTGGAGGTTAGGAATAGCAAGGAACCAGGGCAGGAATTACAGGTCCATTGCGGAAGACTGTCTTTTATTATCTATGCCTACATGGTGTTCATCTTCATTAGAACTAGTTTTACTGACATCACTATAGTTGCTTAATGATATGATATGATTACAAATCCCTTGATATACATTGTCTTTAAAACTCCAGCTGTTAAACATTGTTCAAGCTAGCTAAATTTTTTTTTCTTTAAAAAAAAAACAACCAAGGTTTCACTACTAATGCTTGAAACGTGAATCAAACATCCAAATAGCTAAAATATTTGAAGGAAAATAAAAAAAAAATCACAGCAGGTCATTATTTTAAAATAAAATATTTTGATATTTAAGGATCTGACTGATTAGTTTTGTATTTTGCTTGGACTTGGCAACACTGAAACAGAGAAAAGGCAGCAACCTAGTAGTCTTTATGCCCAGCAAACTCTAGGCAGCCTAGCTGTATATTATTTTTCTTCTCTTAAATTCTTCTAAAAATATTTTTAAAACAGCATAAAACACCTCAGGCTGTATTTTCATGCTTAGCTATCTATGCTTTCTGAGTAGTTGTACCCTTCAGTGCTATATTGAACAATAGCCTACATTTACCTTTCCTGAAAATTCTGCAGGAGCAGACTAAGTACAGACATAACTCTCTGCAGTCATCCACAACACGATGCCAAATTTCCATTTTAACCTCATTTTAAATCTTAGCTATGAGAATATATCTTTTTTTCTCCCTCTGGTTTAAATTGACTGCTATTACTGAACTCTGGGAATAGAGCTTTTACAAAAGATGATATATAAAGGAGAACTCTGTGGTATATCACTATTAATATTTTGAATGATGAATGACAAAAACTATTTAAAATAACTTTCTTAGATCATTTGGGTTATAACCATACTGCCCTTTCTGTCCTTCTTATATTCTTCTAAAAACAAAGCTTCCAAACCCAATTAATTCTCTTGAACGACAGAAAAATGAGAGGAAATTAATTATTCTACCCACCTGTAGTGGACTTCATGCTACTATTCGTTACCTTAGTAAATGATCAAACAGCAATTTCTTTTCAGTGGCAAGTTCACTATTTTACTGATTTTTAATCTGGTTTATATACCTTTGTTAATTTTCAACTTGAGCATTTCTTGTACAGGTGAATGTATCAGATATAGCTCATTTGGATGAATCTGACCTGTCTTTCAATCAAATGAGAGGGTTTCTAAAGATATTTTCTGTTTCAGTTAAAATTACAAGACGGATTGATTATATAAAAATCTGGATTGCTTCAGAGAAAATATAAACATACAGTACATTTGAAACAAAAGCTCAGTTCCAGCTGTCATTATAATCAAAGAGGAAACTCCAACTAATATCACTAAATATGCAATAGCAGAGTTCCTGAGGCCAGAGTAATGGTCAGCTTGATTATTCTGTGGCTTATAGATAGGAAAAATGTTTACTATTAGCTTCAAGAAACACTGATGAATGAACTTATTACAACAGTATAATAAATTATATAAAAATAATAAGCTTCAATAAGAGGTACAAGGAGACTTCACAGAAAATCCCACACGTAACAGAGTGGAATAGATGTCAACAACTGACAATGAGGGAGGATTTCCACTGTCTGAATATGTACCAGTGAAATAGTATAATGCTAAAAGGTATGGAGAAAAGATTTTTATGCCTTTACTGTTTACTGCTATAAAGTATGTAATGGAAGAGAAGCATTTTATAGCACAATTTTATAAAACTTATTCAAGAAATAAGTAATTAAGCAACTAAATAAAACTTACTACAATATAATTAGATTCAATATCTCAGGGCACCAAATAAGAATATAATGGCATCCTTAAGACCATCTTAAACAGTGTGTTTATTCAATTGAGCAAATATTCTATTCATCTTATCCTAAAACAGAGATCTAAAGTATTTTGGAAAACTAACCTTAGGTAGTTCCTAAAGGAAAGCTAAGATGACTAGCTCAAATGGACATGCTTAAATTGCAGATGTCATAATAATGAGAAAGCAAGTGAAAAACACATAAGAAGAAGTCAGTGCAGGTATCCTGCATATCACATTCAAAAACAATACCCCAAAGTTCCATACCTTTCAACACAGAGATATCACAGAAAACAAAAAAACCCACAACCAATCAATCAACCAAACAAAAATCTTGGAAAAATACCTTAGAAAGTTTTAAGAGACTTCAGTTAAACACAACAGTTGCCATATTTTAATCTGAAAATGTTAATTTTAACAGGGTGAAAACTACCCTAATTTATGTGTTATAAATCATAACTTTTATGTTATAAACAACTTAGAGGTTATAAATTATACATCCAATATGACTTACAGGACAATATATTAAAAAATCATTCAGTTACCTGATATGAAAGATAAAGAGATAGACAGGAAGATACACAGAAACAAAGAAATACACAGAAACAAAAATTTAAAAAAAAAAAAAAAAAAATCACAAACTTGAAGTTTCCAAAGAAAATAACTGGCCCAAATGACTCAAAGAACCACTAAGTCCAAAGGAACTACTAGGTTTCTTTCTCTGATCAGTTTCTGACCAAAATACTAAGTAACCAGGAAAAATGCATTATCACGTATGTACCCAGGAGTTCTTCAGGAGTTCAGGTAAGAAAGTCTTGAGTTATTGGAAAAAAATTCTTACTGAAATAGCTACTATTTTTTGTTTCAGAGGCTGTATCCAGACTTCAACCTTTGAAAGATCTTTGAAAAGGACCTTCAGAAACAGCTTCAGGAACATAAATCATGGGCCAGGAGACAAAAGGTTGTCATGAATCAAAATCTGAGTAACAGGCAGGAAACAAAGAGATAAAACAAACAGTCTGTGACACTATGCAAAAATATTAAGGTACCTTGATGCTACTCTGCATTACATCCCTTGCTATTTTAATATATTTACTTCAGTTTTGGAAGGGAAGTGAGCTGTGGAATTGAAAAGTCCATGTATGACACGTTGATAAAATTCAGAAGAAAAGATAATGGACTTCAAGCTGGATGGAACAGGAAAGAAGATGCAGGTTCAAAATCTATAAAAGTATTTGCAGAACAAACGACCATCAGAATAAAAATTACTTATTCTAAGTATTCTAACTAAGGTCTATGGCCTTAGTTATTCATACCATAACATTCACTGCATACTTAAGAAAAAGGACCTATGCAAAGACTAATGCTTAATGCACATCTGTAATTAGTAAGATACAAAGACAATAGTCAATCTATAGTATCTAATGGATAATATTAACAAGTAAGTATACAAACAGGTAGTGGCAAAACGTGAAAGGCAATACTTGCAAAACCATTTTAAAAGAAAATATTGTGCAATTAGAAAGAGTTCAAGGACAAAAATAATGAAAAATTAGGGACAAAAAAACCCTCATCAGTTAAGACTAAAGAGAGAGACTGGAGAGACAATTCTTTTCTGAATGAGGTATTAAAGAGAAAGAGGCATAATAAAAGTATATAAAAAAAAGGGAAGCTGGGGAAGTTATAATAAGTTTTTCCTCCTTTATCCTATATCAATGAGGAAACAGTATTAAACTTCAAGATGTTCAATTAAATTTGCAACAGCCCCATTTCAAAACAGTAAATGCTCTCATTGACAAATGACTGAGGCTATGCTAAGAATTTAGAAAGACTTGAAGTGGTATTTCATCTTCCTAGCATTTATACAACTAATGCTAAAGTTCTTTGTAGAATCTAAATTGACAGGTTTCACAACTTAAACCAAGGTTATACTATCTGGGATTAGGAAAATATCTTCTTAGGGACCTTCTTTATTTACTACACAGCTCCTGCACCTTCCTCCAAGGAAGTATCCTGGTAATTGCCAGAAAAAGGCCGTTGAAAACATAGGCCATGATTTTGATCCATCACTGCAATATTACTATATAATGTCTTCTGGAAAAGGATATTGAAGAGAGAAACTGTAAATGTAAATGACAGCAAGTAGTTAAACACTATGTTAGCTCGGGTTTCTAATTTCAAGGTCTATACAAATTTATGGTGACTGTTGCACAGTCAGAACCCAGAGTAATAAAACCTTCAAAAGCAATTTCCCCATTCTGCATTCAGTCTTGCAGCATTAGCCTAACTCTCCAAACTCCTCTTGAAATTTATTATTGGTGCTCATTTGGCCAGATATCAAGACAAATTAGTGAGTTTGAATTGTGGAGATTTGTTGAGTTCTCATGTGCAAAAAGATAAGTAGTGGAGGTTGTCTAGCAGAGACAATCTCTGGTAGAAGAAAAAAGGACGCGCATGTCTCACAGCTTTGTAAACTACTTATCAGATGGAGCAAACTCCTAGTGCTTGAAGCACAAGCAGCATAAAGATAGACCTTCAGCTTTTTCTTTTTGACATATTGCTATATCAGTGCCGGAGACCTAGGCCTTCACGGGTCTGATGTCCATTAAATCTTGCAGAGATGTACAGACCTACAGACCTCTAACACTGTTTATTGTACATGACTTTTAATATGGATAAAGTCTTGTTAATTATGCAATTGATTGATCACTTCTACTTCATCCGCTTTGAAGATTTAGTGTGAGGTGTCCCTGCCCATGTCAGGGGGGCTGGAAGTAGATGATCTTTAGGTCCTTTCCAACACTGACTATTCTATGATTCTAAAGATGATCCGTAATATACTTGATAAATTGAGGACGGATATGGAGACGGAAAGAGTGGAAGATAAAGCAGAATTCATTATATTTTTAAAAGTTAGAAGTATATTCAACTTACTTTTGATTTATTTCTATTTTATTAAGAATGTCTCTCATACAATATTTTTTTTATTTCTTATATAGTGATTATTTTCTATTCCATAGTGCAGTAAGTTTGCCAGCATAGCATAGGTGGTAACCACAAACCACACAATTAATATTAAAAATGACTCCCAAATAACCGTATCAAGTCAGATTTTTTTATTAATTCAGATTTATTTCAAATTGCTCTCCATTCTGCAAGTATAAATACAAAATTTTGCAATGCTTGATAGAAAATGCTCCATTCTATCATCAAGTTCCTAAGGAAGACATATTCCCCAGTGTATTTGTCTTTTTTAATTCAGCCTCAACATTTATCCTGTATCTTATGTCTGGCATTCTAGAAGGTAAGTATTTTTCAGAGCTTCTAAAACCCCTCAGGCTGTGCCTACAGCTACAGATATGTAACCATATGGTTTCTTAATTACTTAAATCACTATGTAAAGCCTATGTGCTAACAGTCAAGATACATTTCACTCTGGTGTTAGCTGAAGGGGACCCATCTGATAGTTTGGAACCTGATGACTGGTGTTGCTCATTTTGCTTGTGTAGCATTTCCTTCACACACAGCTCTTTTAAAACATAAGGGTCATTTCTCAGGCAGATACCTATAGACTAAAAACCGTAGAGTCTTCTCATTTGAAAACCTCACTGTATTGTTATTGCTTACTGTATATGTCTATTTTTCTTCCTTTTTGCAGTTTTTCAGATGTTACATAACTAAGAGGAATGGCTGATCCATTGGTGGTTGTGCTGCTATCCAGAGGGACCTTGACAGGCTGGAGAAACGAGCCAAAAGGAACCTCATGAAGTTCAACAAAGAGAAGAGTAGAAAAACTAGCTGAACATAGCCACTTCTTAGTGAAAGAATGAAAATAATTTTATCTCTGGTAAAACAACAAGAATATTCATCACATTTACTTAAAAATAATAAAAACAAGCATTCCTACCCTGTTTCAATGAGATTATAACAACATGTTGACATTCATTTTCCTAATGCTGTGTGTCTACTACTTGCACATTGGAAAACTGTTTTCAGTGGTTTGTCAGAAGGAATAATTTATTTTCTATTTGATAATGTGGTCTATGAGCAGTCTATAACTGAATAATCATAATCTTTGATTATGACCAGTCTGTGACTGAATGTTATAGCCATGCTATGCTACCAAGCAGAATTTTTCCATCTCCACATCCTTCATTCTCTCATTCTATTATCCCTTCTTGTCTGCTTTAAAAAAATAAAAAAGAAAAAGAAAAATGTTGCTGACAATAATTATTTTAATCCCCACGTTGGAACCATGTTCTCAAACATATTCAATGATGTAGTACATTCCTACCGACTGAAGGGAATCACCATGCCAGGGATATAGGAATAGAAAAACTGAGGAACGCTATTTGCTAAGCTGGAATTTTTCTTTTTTACAAATCACCATATTGCAACAAAAGCAGTTCCTTTCACTACTGCTGTGTGATATCACCAGGAGAAAGTACACTACAATAAGGTAGACTCTAAACGCATTTTCAGTCTCCATGGAATAAACAGATTTTTATGTACTAATCTCCTCAAGACCCTCACTAAAAGAATACAACTAAACTCTGTCCTTTTAACTAAAGTCTCTCCATTTCTAAATCAGTCCTCAATTCAGTGTGTTATGCACTACTTTCAAAACTCTCTCAGTATTTTCTGCTTAAAATCTTGTCCTCTTCTGGCTGTTGTTGAACTTGCCCATCCCAAACTCAATCTAGCTCTGAATTTTTTCTTTTTTTAACCTAACGTTCCTTTTCTACTTTTTCTGTAATGAATATAATGGACTCTGTTCTCCCATCTTCTCTGTATCTTCTGTTTCTGTGATCCCACTCACTCCATGATATTTAACTTGTAATTATGATTCCTGGTGGCTCACAAACCACCTTTTTTCCATTCTATTCTGCTATCTGGCCATTATAGTAAGTACTATGAACTGACATCCTTCCAAAGCTATATTTCTGCCCAGTTCAGGAGTATATTTGCTAGTGTTGAAACTCCACAAAGCTCTGGCTGAGTATGTACTCTGGCTGAGCTGCTGTATTTGACAAGTAAATCCCTTATATTTACTACCTACGTTTGAAATTTGGAATGACAGTCAGGAGAAGTTTACTATGAGGGAATCAAGTTTTGACCTTGGCCGTAGAGTAGGTTAAAGTTTTGGAGTGAAAACAAGGAGATTATAGTTTCTGACAGAGATTTTAAGAATCACCAGAGAAAGTTCACCTTTATATATGCCATTGTATCCTCCATGTACTTCTCCAGAACTGGAGATTTCTTCCACATGAGCCCCTTGGTCAGACGTAAAGTATACGAGAGTTTTATCACTCAGATTATATTTGTCCAGCACATCCAGAATCTGCCCTAGAAAAAAAAAAAAAAAGAAAAAAAAAGAGAGAGAACAGCTTTAATGTCTTTAACTGGCTTTTTCATTAGCCTTGGCACATACAAATATTTTTGTCCTTATGCCTTTTTAACATCACTTTCCATATAAATATTATTATATGTAGCGATTGGCCTCATGCAGCATACAGTAGGGGACAACTGCAGAAACCTTGCTGCAATCAGGACCATGGTTCGATCGCTGCAGGTTTACTTGAAGCATAAAATAAGAGGATTTGAGCACATCAGAGAAAAAGGCTAATCCACAGGGAGCCAGTGACCTTTGGAAGCAGTTGCTCTCAACCAAGGAAATCCCTCAGCAAGAAGATTCAAACCACTCAGGATATCTGAGATCTCGGCATGCAGAATAGAGCTAATAGTTAGGGGATAAAGCTTTGCCACTTAGCAACCTATAGAGGCAGCATGGCAAAAATCTCAGTGTGAATGTTAGAATAAGACATTCTAAGAAAAAAAGGAAGTTAATGTATGGAGTACTTCTGAAGGCCCCATGTTTTGTTATCAAACCTACTAATTAGTCCCTAATTTCTCATGATATAAGAATAAACATCAACTAAACTCAAAATGTGCAAATTAATACATACACATGCACCTTTTAAAAGAGGAATCTACATGGATGTGTTCTGTAACTCTAAGCTATATGGGCTTATGCTACTTTTTCACAAAGGACTCCTCATACTGGCACTGTAGACAGCCTTGCAGGACACATAAATTACATTCAAACCTATTTAGATTGAGTTCTTTAAAGAGGGTTTCTGCATGAAGGAGAATGAAACTGCTCTTTGTAACTTGTTCCAGTGAATTTCATATGGAATTTAAAATTATTGGTCCTGGAAAATGACCAAAGTTTAAGAATATACTTCTTCACATCAGCCTGCAAATGAGCTTTAACCTTGTCCTTTAGGGATCTTAGAGCATATAAAGATAATTCTGTCTTCACAACCATTTTATCTTTACTCTTTTTACTTAAACATCCAAGACCGGTCCAATTTCAGTGTTAATTTTGATTTGCTCACCTGTCAACTAAGAATTAATTCATCAGCTGATGCCCAATTATTGTGTCAAGGAGGCTGAGAAAAGAACTTTGAAATACGGAGTCTTCTTTAAAGATTTTCAGATCACATTTCTGTTGCTATACTCTTTCTTTCTGGATAAGGAGTAGTTACCTTACCTTATTGCTACTATTTCTACATGTCTTTTAATGTTATAGCATTCTAAAACTGCCTTTTTAAAAAGGCTGACTGTTGTCATTTCTCATCAGCTCAATTGACTGGGTGATGAATAAAGGAACATCAGCAGTTAAGAAAGCGATACCTGTTAGTCTTGTTTGTAAACTAAGAGCAAAGAAGAAATGTAAGAGTTTGTTTATGTAAATTTTGAAACCTTGTGGGAGTTGAAATTTCCCAACAGAGCTGAGAAAAATCTGTTACAAAGGCTGACGTTTTAAAGTTGGTGGGTTGAGGGAAAATCATGCAGATCCATCTGACAAGCCACTCGCTTGCTGCAGTAGGTGGACTTAGTGCCAGAAAAGAAAAAGGCAATTTCCAGTCGGCCTCTGAGGTTGTCTAGAGAATGTACTTGCTAAGTAAGTATAATATCCTTTGGAAAAGCTGCAATGATTGTAGAAAAGTAGAGTATGTAGATAAATTAGGGCATTATGTGTGGATATTCAACCACATGACCTCCTGAATTCCCTTTCAACAACTAACAATCTATGATTTTATGATTCTATGATTATAATAATAAATGGGATTGCACAAATAAATATATGTGTAATGGCAGGCACAAATGTATTTTTATTTACATGCAGTTTTTCTCGATGAAATGGGATTTTACAATTCACCTTGTATATAAAACTAAATTAAAATAAAATGAGAATTCCACTCAGTACATCACATTAAAGAATCTCTGGTGATCAGAGACATCTGCTGTCATTCAATAATGGATATTTTGATTTCCTAATCATTTGGGGAAAAATGAAAAGCAATGAAAAATGTCTCAGTATCACAAATAATTAAATAAAGCAGTCATCATTATAATTACTTTTTTTTTTTCTCTTGAAGCAAGGTTGATTAGCTTGACTTGAACTGAAAAAAAGATAAATTCTGGCACTCGAATGTTACCATTTCAGAAAAAAAACCCAAGAAAACAAACAAACAAACAAACAAACCCCACCAAACCACTCAAAAAAAACCCAACCAACAAACAAAACCAATAAAATGCACAGAAAGTCTCATCCAAAGCTTGTCTAATTCAGTGGTAAAACTTTCATTTTCTTCATCTGGATTTTTAAACACAAAAAAGATTGGTTACATTAGCATCAATTAACAAATGCTAAAATGACAGTTTATTTTAGCAACAACATTTTGCAGTACAGATGGACTAATAGTTGTAATTCAAACGACACTATTGTCAGAGAACGAGGATAACAAATGCACTCACAGAAATGAAGCAAAACTTTCATTTTTATTTTTATCTCGAACACTGCCACCTTCTAGAATGAAAAGTATAAATAAACAATATAGTGTGTACTACTGAGAGATAAGCCCCGTGAAAGTGCATTTGAATGATGTGGCCACTGTTAACACAAACAACACAGTCACTTATTGGCATTTCTAAATGGTAACCAATACAGAAGAAAAAATGCAAAGAATGTATTATGGACCTCTGTGAACAATTACCTTTCACATGCAATATTACATCGATTTTGGAAGCAAATACTACAAAGTAGGCAAAATACATCCTCTACTGTTTTCTTATAACAATTTAACTTCTTTAACTCTCCACTTTCATTATTTCTGTAGATTTTACAGAGACTTTAGGATTAAGTTAAAAACAATAATGTGTTTACAAATGTGTTAGTGATTTGGAAAACTGTCCAAAGGTTTAATCAAGCAAGCGTATGAGCAAATGTATTCAATTCATAAATTAGTTTACTGCCATTTGAAGTCAATAGGACAGAAATGTTATTTGTGTTAATTTGAAATAATTCAGTCTTCTAAAATTATGAATTAAAAAGCCCAGAATACAGAAGACCTCTGTGTAGGACAAAACATTGAGGAAAGCTTTAAAGTAGTTTGCCAGATTTGCAGATGGAATTGGATTCAGAAGGAGGCTTAAGGATCTGTCTCAGAACAAGACAGTTGATGATAAAGGGAATTCCTGTAAATACAACATTTCTTCCCCACTCGAACAGTCTGCCTTGGTGAGGCCGCATCTGGAATATTGTGTCCAGTTCTGGGACCCTCAGTTCAAGAGGGACAGGGAACTGCTGGAGAGAGTCCAGCGCAGAGCCACAAAGATGATTAGGGGAGTGGAACATCTCCCTTATGAGGAGAGGCTGAGGGAGCTGGGTCTCTTTAGCTTGGAGAAGAGGAGACTGAGGGGTGACCTCATCAATGTTTACAAATATGTAAAGGCTGAGTGTCAGGATGATGGAGCTAGGCTTTTCTCAGTGATGTCCAGTGATAGGAAAAGGGGTAATGGGTGTAAACTGGAGCATAAGAGGTTCCATGTGAACATCAGGAAAAACTTCTTTACTGTGAGAGTGACAGAGCACTGGAACAGGTTGCCCAGGGGGGTTGTGGAGTCTCCTGCGTTGGAGATATTCAAGGCCTGGCTGGACAAGTTCCTGTGTGATGTACTCTAGGTTACCCTGCTCTTGCAGGGGGGTTGGACTAGATGATCTTTTGAGGTCCCTTCCAACCCTCTGTGATTCTGTGATTTAAAACCCTCTGTTTCATCCAGAAGCTTCCAGTAATCTTGAGACAATTACTGGGTGAAGAGTGATCTGGGAACATCTGCCATCACATCTCTACCTAGAAGCGGCAGTTCGTTGTGGGTTTTGTTACTGTTGTTTGGTTTTCTTTAATTATTTTTATTTGTGTTTTCAGAATTCCCTACTGATACTAATGTTTGGCTTTGAGTAGAATCATTAATCAGAATCACAACTAACGTAATCAGCTGAAGGGGGCCACCTTTGTGAGTGGCAACCCAGGAGTACTATCAGTACATGCATAAACTCCTACAAATTAACCCTACATGCATAAGTATCTGGAAGCCGATATTTCTCCCTGAAAAGATGCTGAAGCTGTTCAACTATATAACCACTATACAGTAAACCTTTTGGGACACTCTTCCTCCTACAGGATTTAATGAAGGTAATTCCACAGTTCATCATCTCTTTAGGGATCAAAGGCTAAGATTTTCACCTTATAAAAACTTAATGTTGCAACTTCTGCACACCGTCATGCAGAAGCTAACAATCATTTTAATCTCTATGCTGATTTTGCATGATGGAAAAAGATACTTCACTCTTTAATGCACTGATCTGATTACAAAATACACTGACTAAAACCTTTGTATAAAAACAAGCTTAGTAACTAAGACCAAGACATCCCTATCTTAATTTTAGGGTTTTTTACATTTCAGGTTATAAATATGCAAATGTTTCTGTGGTATGCTCAGAGCCATCAAGTTTCCCCTTGATAAATATGCAAATCAGTTTGTCTCTGCAGAGAGGAAGTAATTATCACTTTCAGACCTAGTCATTGAGCTCAACACTTGAGGTAAAGATGGAAAATAATAAAACCATTGACAGTAACACAAGAAGTGGCTGCACATATGGTGAATAGTACATAAACTCTGCATGCAACTTGTTTAACATTCAGAGCTAGAACACAACTACCGGAAAGTGGAAATTCTGGGGTGAAGCAATAGGTTGATGTTACAGCACATTATCTGGAAGATGAGCGATTCTGCATACAGGAAGTATTAGTATATGAACATCAAAGGTGAGGGGAATACTAGTTAGTATAACTGTTTGTACTAGAACAGAAAACAAATGCATAACTAATTACAAAATGTACAATAATTCCTGCAGGAAGAAAGTGGAGTGTAGATTCAGTGGAAAGTCTTGAATCAGTCTTATTGTGCTACTATTATTTTTAAAGTTATGCGATGGAATCAGCCCATACAAAGAAGTCTTCTCCAAAGTACAAAACTGGAGTTTCAAATGTGCTCAGTTCTTCCTATGACATGTTAGTGGGATCTTTGGTGTCAACAGGATATTCTGCCAAACAAGTAATACCTGTTTCTGAAAAAAGCACATCTATACTGGTTTTTTAATTTAGATCAGGAGTGCATATTTACAGTAAATCCAGTCAGGGACAGTTAATATATTTTTATTTGCATAGCAAAGCCCTCTTGGATTTCGCGACCTGGATTCCTTTCAAATTAAACTAAACTCGAGGATGGACTCCAGGCATGCACCTAAGGCACTCACACTGCTGATGGGCATTTGGTCTACAGGACCACAGTAGAGCTGGTCTGAAGTGGATTTCCCATCTCTGCTAATGTGCTGACAGTCTCTCTCCAGCTTTGAATAGTTCAGACCTGCCACTGTTGGAAGTTCAAAACATGGCAGGACTGATGAATCCTACACTGAAACTCTGGTGCTTGCACAATCAAGCTCCACTTGTGCACATTGTAGATAGATAGGGGTTGGGATCTACAAACAGTGTACCCATCTCCATATGATATAGTTACTATAAAGATTTTTTAAGATCAGTAAAGTAAAAGAAGCATTTTCATACACAGCTCATCTATCTTAAGATGAATGAATTTGGCCCCAAGAAATCTGAATTCTTTTCACAATAAAGTGAGACAATTGCCTTAGATTTACCTACCTACCATTACCATGCAAATTATGCGATTGCTAGCTCCAGATAGATCTGCAGAACATCAAACATCTAGGATTCCCCTAGACTCAGGGTTAGGCAACTAAAATCAGTGCTTGGAGAAGGGCAGTCTTTTTAAAAAAAGCAGAGCAACTGTGGTGTGGGGTCAGCTAAGCTATCCTTGTGAATTTGCTTTCTGTTTGGCTTTGGATTGCCTTCTAACTGTAAACTTGTAATTGACTTATGACTGTTTATACAGTCTTATAAGTATAATGTGTCTTTCAGACCTCAGGATAAATTTTCAGCATAGTGCACAGCAGATTAGTATGCACTGCTTAGCAGCTATGAATAAATCAAACAAATTTTGACTTGTAATTATGTGTAAGTTTTTCCTAGAGATAAGTACCACATCTCTTATTTTTCTTATTCATATAGGGTTCAATTTAGTTTGTAAATGTTAAAGTTGAAATGATACTTTAGATATTTATAAATACATGCAGATAATGAAGCACAGAGCTATGATGTGATTAGGAAAGTTGTGAAGACCTGTAGGTATAGCTGCAATATAGACAATGCAGGATGGAAAAGTTTCTCATATTTACATCAATATTACAACACTAATGATAGAACATTAAAGGTCAAAATATAACTATTCAGTGGCTATCTCCTTATTAGTATTTAAATTAGCTAACAAATTTATTGCTTGAAATTCACTTTTAGACCTTACATCTGTTGAACATAAGGCTATGTATTTCTAATGGAAACCTTAATTTTTAGCCTGCTTAAAATTCTAAAATATGAGAGATGCATTTTAGAAGGGTCCATTGCATTTGCATTTTGCATGACAGCTGTGATAACTTTTTGAGGAAATTTGCATCTTCATTTTGCACACATCTGAGAATAAGATGCCATTTCACACATATAACTAAGATGCATAATGAAAATCACACAGTCTAGTTCCCCACTTTGAGGTATCCCATGTTTTCTTTCAAATTTTGGAAGGGATTTCTCTAGGTAGGACCTAGACAAACTGTAAAGACAACCAAAGGATGCTGTTCATTTTTGAATTAGACTGTCAGGTGAAGTTAAGGCTTCAGCTATTTGACCATTCCAATATAAGCTGATGGTGATTGATTCAATAATTATGGGGTGATAAAAGAAACCCTTCTCCATATCTTCAAAGGTTTAAACATCTATTAATGTCAGACTCAGTTTTTAACTGAATATGCATATGCTTTTAGATCCAGATGTATAATGCCAACTTTTTGCCAGATTAAAGTATGAAGAATTATGAAGAATTTAAAAAAGGGCAAGTGATTTAACCCCACTTTTTAATCCTCTGCACTTTTCTGAAAATTATAAAGTATTTGTCAGTGTGTTTGTTCCATTTTTATAATTTTTGTTAAATAAAATTGGAACTGTGATAAAATTGATTGACATTAGAGCCTAAGCATTTCTTGTCTTTCAGCAGCCAAACCTTGTAAACTTTGCTGAATTTGGGAGTAGGTTTTAAAAATTTGGTATAATCATATACCATAAAGTTAAGAGGACTGTTATGAAGATCAAATTAATAGTCCTCATGAAATCTTAATTATTTTAGTTTCCTGGTTTTCTGGTTTGAATTGTATAAAGCTAATCTTACATGAAAGTAGCTGTGCATTAACTCACCCCAAAACACAAGATGCCTCTTTCTTAGCCTGGACAGGACCATTACCATTCACACTTACTAATGTAATCTACTTCTCTAATTGTTTTGGGGCAACTCAGTGGCTTTTGTGCCTAAGACACTTGAAGCCTACTGTGCAATCACCATCTCCAAACCATGCTACCTGTGAATGATTCTCTGTATAGACACTGTTAATACCAATAAGAAGGCAAGCTTGACTGATAATTGTCCTCAAGGGAGTTTTCCGCTAATGAATGCAAACTCCAATCTGCCTTGTCTAGATGACATTCTAAATTAAGTAAAAAAACCCAAACAGATTGAAGGTCACAGATCTTCCTTTATGATTCAGGTTTTGCTGTTTGGGGTTTTTTTCAGTTCTCCTTCTTTCATTTTTTTTTTCTGTTCCCAGTATATGTGTGTGTGAGTTCAATATGACAGTATCTGTGTTTATTTAAATTCCAGAGGATCCCTTCAGAAGGGAAGGCAAATATTTTTTCAGGTCATTCTCACTGATCATAGATGATTAGTTGAAAAGATTGCTCACTACCTTATAAAATGGGACTTTGATTCCTTAATTCATCTAAAGGCTCTTGTAAAAGTACTCCCAGCCTATTCAGGAAGAGCTTTTGTTGAAGTTTCAGAGTAGTATTCAGTAGCAGAGCAATAAAAATAAAACAAAACAAAACAAAATAAAAAAAAAAAAATCTGCCTTTTTCTGGTCCAAGGCCTGCAGAAAGAAACATGTCACTCACTTTAAATTAGTTTGACAATACTTGAGTTATTTTCTTATACCTTAGGCCAAGATGCATTTGATGCCCCAAAACATGGTAGGCGCATAAAATCATGGAGGGCCCTGAAATCATCAGGCCATTTCTTTTTTTTTCTCGCTTTTTCTCTACCTAATTCTTACTCATGAATAAATATGTGATGTGAAATTACTAATATTGTTATTAATCTATCTTTATAGAGGTTCAACAATATGAACGTTATGTCTTATTCAGTTTGTAAAATGGAGTTATAAAAATAGACCTATGTGACTTTCCTGTGTGAAGACAAGACAGATTTCTGGAAAGGCTCTGCTTTGCATACAAGGATCACAGTAAGATGTGGGGTTTAAGGTAAGTCTGAAGGATAAATATGAGATAAGGAAGGATCATTCACATAGCAACACCACAGATCAGCTGAAATACTAACATAGATACATGAACAAATTAATCTAACTGTAAATATATAGCATTTGGGGAAGAGAGGAGTTATTGCTAAGGTAAACTTTCCTAAGCACAGATGGCAAATAACTACTAGAATGCTCCAGACAGCAAGTTTCTTACTTTTAGGAATATATAGATAAATAGGCAGGGACATGGTTAGCTCTTTCTGAACCCATAACCATGATCCTTAAGTATCACATACAGACAAAAGTAAGTATAGAACAGCAAATAGATTTTTGCTCTCAAAGGCACTGGGAAAGCATGGCTAGCTATACTCAGCCACTGACTATATCATTACTGAGATTAAATAAGTAGGAAAACAGCAAGATAGAGCATTTGCATACATTTCCTGATTGTGTATATTATTACATAGTGTCTCCTATTTAAAACAATTATTTTCTACTATCTTACTGTGTATTCCTAAAGGTAACATAGACCAACGAAGTAATTAAATGCCACATCAGAAAATAAGTTTGTATTCTGAGAGAGAAATGTGGTATTACTCTTTAGCACCTTTTTGCCAAGAAAATCCTCAAAGCTGTCTTTAACTCAGCCATCTACTTTTATGAGCAGGGGGCTACTGCAACAACTACTTGATCAACTACAGCAAAATCACATGTAAGCTAAGTGTGAATAGACTGAGAAATTTGGGATATGGGGCTTGACTACCTCAGCTCTATAGGTAAGAATATTTAGGTTATATCCCATATAAATCTTTTAGGGATTCTTTTAAGGACAACTGCCAATTTTGTGCCTTATTAAAATAAGACTGTAACAAAAGCCATTATGGCAGCACTTTGCCCATAACACTGGGCTAAGATGTTCAAACTTCACCCTGTAGGATGTGCCGTGTTTGATACAAAGGAACTTACATCACTTTGTCCTGAAGCTGGGTTGGAAGGGGCCTTCAAAGATCATCTAGTCCAAACCCCTGACATGGGAAGGTACATATGTTACTACTACCTGGTCCAGTGTCTCACCACACTCACAGAAAATAATTTCTTCCTAGTATCACACTGTAATTTTTTTTATTTTTTTTTTTTTTTCATTATGTCCTATCTAAACCTACCCTGTTGCTGTTTAAAAGTGTTGCTCCTGGTCCTGTCAATACAGGCCCTGATAACAAGTATCATTCTGTCTTCCTTATAATACCCCTTCATATATTGTAAGGCAGAAATAAAGTGTCCCTGGAGCCTTCTCTTCCCCAGGCTAAACAGCTCCAGCTCTCTCAGCCTGTCTTCATAGGGGAGGTGCTCCAGCCCTCTGATCATCCTCATGGCCCTCCCCTGGAACTCATTCCAACAGTCCACATCCCTCTTACGTTGGGCCCCCCAGAGCTGGATGCAGTACTGCAGGTGGGGTCTCACTAGAACAGAGTAGAGGGGCAGGATCATCTCCCTCAACCTATAGGACATGCTCCTTTTGATGTAGCCCAGGGTACAGTGGGTTTTTTTCTGGGCTGCAAGTGCACATTGCCAGGTCATGTCCAGTTTTCATACACTGAACTGAACAGATAAATTATACCTGTTCCAATCATAAATAAAGAAAAAAAATATTCATGTATTATTTGTTTAATGTGTGCTTTGCTGTTTTGCGGTACAATAATCAGCTGTACTCTAGACTAGAAGCACTTTGATGCCTTTCACATAGCCATGTTCTATACACACGGCTATACTTTTCACACTGCCAAAAACATTATCTTCCATGACTTTGGTAGAAATGCTGAGACATCCTGAGCTACTCATTTATTTCAAACATCTGGCATTAAGTTATCTTTGGGTTTGTAGGAATATAAAATGCATATTACTTTTCAGGGGCGGACCATTCTTTTCTTTAAGTTTAAAGCACATTTACATTGTATTATTTCTTGTTTGCCTGCTTTGTTTTTAAATTCAGTCTGATTCAGAAGTGCATGTAGAATCTATTTCTAAGCCATTAATATCTCATCCACTGAAATACAAAAGCCTGAAAAGCCTAAAACCTTTATCCTTTTAACACAGAAATTGCAGTAGTGCTTTAAAAGCATGTAAACTGAAGCACACAAAGGGCGAAGTTAATCACACGTAATTTTAGGCAAACTAAGTGTGACATGAGTCCATCTAGTAGTTTGCTAAAAGGGTACTTGCTGAAAAAGGAAGATGCTTGTCCTGTTTCTCCTCCTTTGTGCTTTGCGTGGAAGCTGGCTAGGAAAAAGAAGGGAAGGGAGCAAAAAGGTACACTGCCTCTCTTCTTGTGGTAGCAGCAAGCTGCAAGATAGACTGAAGCTGTGCAATTTAACTTCATGGTGGTCTAAGATAGGGCTTTTATTATCCTAGAGCCTCTCTTTCATCATCTCAGTCAAGCAACTCAGCCCTTGGGGGTCATGTGCTCCTTTGGATATTGACCTTAGTACTGTAACCTAGAATCTGTCGGGTGTTCTCAGGGTTACTACAATGTGCTCTTTCTGAGGAAATGTTACAATGAAACTTCCAGGGGTGGGAGACGGAATGATTTAAAAAGAGGTAAGCCAAGAGAAAACAAAAAAGAAAATACTCAAAATAGTAACAAATACCCTGAGTACACTAAATAAAGTACGGGGGGGAAAAAAAAAAAAAAAGAAAAAAAGACAGTAACATTAAAAAAATAATAACAGGTAGGAAAGCGTAGTGAAGATTCAGTATCAGTTTTTATGAAACAGCACCCTAAACTGAAACAAAATTGGCATATTTTACAACCAAGTAGTGAGGAAAAAAGCTGGAGAAGCGCAAAGTTATAGCTTTACCAGACTGCCTTTCACTAATCACAGCATCCTTATTCCAGTACTTTCCCTAACCTTAAAAACTTTGTTATTTTTCTCATTATTATACTTCATTATTACACAGAAAATGATAAAGAGTTTTCTGTAATGCAAAATACAGAACTGATTTCTAGAGGAATAATGATCTTTGGTAATATTACCAGCCTGCATATTATATAGTGAAGTCGTTTCGGCAGTCAGACACACCACTGAAAAAACCCCAGCCACAGCCAATAAAAAGGCAGTTCTACCAACCTCATCAATAAGAACTTATTACCACACGGAATTTGAGCCTTGTGATTCAGCAGAGTGAAATTTCTGCATGGCGATTCATTAATAGGAACCAGCCTGGCACTGAACAATAGTTTACAGCATAATCAATATTGTCATAAGCTTTATTGTATGATTACTGTTTTCACTGAGAATTAGTTCCCCTCTTTTTAATAGTATGGTCTCAAAAAAATTAATGTACATTTCAGAAGAAGCATGAAAATGTTTCATGTCTCTCTCCAAGAAACAGCAGGGATGATTTAAAAAGGACTCCTAGGATTCTCAGTATCATCATTGAAACTGAAATGCACTTGGTCAATTTTAGGGTTTTTCTATAGTTAAAAGAGATGCAGGCAACTATGAACAAATGGCAAAAGGCTGGAAGACATTCCTGAATCATCACAGAAACTGTTCATATCATTATGCTTCATGTGTTGGTGAAGACCAGAAGACAACTGGAGTTCCTGAGCCTAGGTGCACATTCTAACCATTTCCAAACTCCAACATGGATCAAGACCTGGAAAGATAAATGGCTTGCTTTCCCCTCTTCTCTACCTGCATTCCAGCTGAATTAAAGCCCTAACACTTTAGTATAGGTCCAGAGATGGATTAGTGGGTGACTGGCAGCAAAGCTATACCTCAGTAGGTAAATCTGAACATCATCTCTGTGTCTTAGTTTCTCATCCTGGAAACCAATTAATGAGATTCCCCTGCCTCACAGAAACTTTGTGAAAGTGCTTATTTGCGAATATGTTATATAGTGTAGTGAAGAAATGCCACAGAAAAGATGAGTGGTGTCAAATAAATCTGTCTTCAACATTGAACTTCAATAGCTTGTGTTAAATAAAACATGAGAATTCATATTTAACAATGAGGAATACACCTACTGTTGAGTAGCTGCTAATTAAGAAGGCATTCTGTGATGACGAGACACAGTTCCAATGGGAAAAGAAATGCCATGTACACATACACTTAAAAGCTGTACCATAAAACACAAACATAGGAAGGCTGATTTCTCCTGTCTTAGAGTACCTGACTTCATAGTCTTAAAATGCTCACTGTATCTTCTGTGTGTTTGTAGGAATTCATAGACTGTATCAGTTATACTAAGGTACTGGGTTATCCACTACAAAACCATCTGAAGGTACAAGGAAGGGGGGTGGGAGGGAAGGTTTAAATATCTTTAGTTCATCTACTCTTCTGTTTAATCTTCTTTCATACGGATGTAACTTCTACCAGTAACATCCCTCACCTATTAGCTCAGTTGCATCCTTTATTAAAACCATGATTACAAGCTCTATAAATACCTAGACAGATACTGCTTTCAGAGTCCAAGTGTTGAAGAAAAAGGATGGCAAATTCATGTTCATAAGACAGTGATGAAGGTTTCAGGTTCACAACAGGGACACTTTGGCCAAAGAGAGCAAAGTCTGTCATCCTGATCCCTTGTTCTAGGTGACTGGCTTACTAAATTCCTGGTGACTTTGGGACAGGGCAAATGTAATTCCTTTTAACAGAAACACAGTATCTGTGTGAAAAAGTTTGCTATGCAGAGGCATTCCACCAGCACAGTCATTAAAGTTCTTTTAAACTGCTTTCCTAGCTTTTATGTTGGAGATAGCTATAATTTGGATACAGTTAGCACAGTCAGTTTCCTCATCACAACCTCGGCCCAAGTATACATAGAAATTACTGTATTCTTGCAGGTCAATTTTGGCTTAAATCTTTATTGTGTTCTTAATCCCACTCCCCATCTACCTTAAGCAAAGAGCAAAAATCCAACCATACCATTTATTTATGAAATTAAAATTTAGGGGAAAATGTTGGTAGTACATTTCATTACAAAACTTCCTATCCTCTTGCTTGGAGAGTCACAGGGATGACGGAGAGAGACTCTTCATCAGGGATTGTAGTGACAGGACAAGGGGTAACAGGTTCAAACTTAAACCAGGGGAAGTTCAGGTTAGATATAAGGAAGAAGTTCTTTACTGTGAGGGTGGTGAGGCACTGGAACAGGTTGCGTAAAGAAGTGGTAAATGCTCCATTACTGGCAGTGTTTAAGGCCAGGATGAACAGAGCCTTGGGTGACACGGTCTAGGGTGAGGTGTCCCTGCCCATGGCAGGGAGGTTGGAACTGGATGATCTTAAGGTCCTTTCCAATCCTAACTATCCTATGATTCTTCTGTCTTTATCAGATCTAAGACAAGCTTTGTGCTTTATCCTGGTAATGGAGATTAGTTTGTACCGAAAACAATGCTAATTTTTTCAATGATTAGAACATTTTGATCACAATGTCAGATATCATTTCACAATTTTTGTATTAGACACAATTTTTAAAAGTTCATAACTAATAGAAAGCCTTTAAAACTTTGGAAGTATATGATTACATTTTTGTACAGTAAAATGCACAATGCACTAACACATCTTGCTCAGACAATTTAACTCCTGCAATATCAGATGCAGATGTAATCTGCTTAGCAGCTGGCAGCAAATTTGAACAACACAGCACTACTACCACAAACTGCATTACACTGAAGTTTTCCACCACAGAGTGCACATTACTAAGTCATTATTTAAACTTGATTGATTAAAAAAATGCTATGAGAATGGCTGCTTAAGATGTGCTTTGCAATACCTAATGTTCTAAGAAGGAGCTCTGCTGTATACAAAGATGTAATAAAGAAAAAGGGAACTGTACTTAAGAAGGATTAGGTAGCTCAGGAGGCTTATCATCGTGGAAATAGGAGTCTTTCATCACTTTGTTACCTCTTAAATTCAGTTCTGTTCAGTAGTGACTGAAAGTTATTGCTGCTTAGTGACATATGAAATGAGTTTGGGTCTTAGTGGAGATGGTAGTTTGAAAGCATCCACATCATAAAAGGCAGAATCACAAATATCCTCAATGTGCACCCTTACTGATGATTTTCCCAAATCTGACCTAAAGACTGAATGTGCTTCAAGAGCTTAACTACTGCCTTAGCTGAAGAAACAGTCTCTTAGAGTAAAAGCAGAAAAGTGGGGGATAATTCTGTTCAAGTCAGAGAGTACCTGTATTGGCTGAATATCTTCTTCCTCAGAGATGCTGGCTGAATGTTTTCCAAGATAACAACACCTGGCTCAGCTAAGTTTATGTCACATTCAGAACAGCTGGGTAAAACGATCTGAGCCTGCTTATCTGCAATTTTTGATAATGTGGCATCATTCAGCTGTGCTTATGTTTTGTATCAACTTTGCACTGTTACAAATGACTACATCAGGGGAAAAACCATGATAAATTAGGCTTATCTCTGTGTACAAAAGTTTTTTTTAAAAAAAGTAAAAATAAGAAAAAAATAAGGATAGCCTATTCATTTTTTTCTCAAAGCAATAGGAATTTATTCTTCTTTTTCTTTCATATTGTTAATGATTATTTTTAGCATAATTCAAAATTCTCATAAGATTTGTGGTACGTATTTAGATTGGTTCAAATAGTGTAGCATTTTAAATAGAGGTTGAAAGCAAAAAAAAAAACACAGTAAAGCAAAATAAAGATGTAAGAATTCACAGTAACAGCCATTAGCAATTATTTGTAAAAGAAGAAATTTAGATTTCAGATGAAACTCACCAATACTGTGCTGTTTCACAGAAGGAGAATAGTTGCTGCTCAATATAGGAAGGAACATGAAACAAAAAACAAACAAACAAACAAAACCCCCAACATCTAGGAATACAATTTCATGGGCAGGATAACTTGAAATAAATATTAAAAGTACATTTTAATTGCTTTGTAATTAAAAATAATAAGTCAAGTTTAAGAGCTTATAGACTTGAAAGGTTAAAATAATTCTTTTTAAATTATAAAGAAAATAATTTTACTAAGAAATTGAAGACAGATCACATGCTATTATGCTAGTTTACAAAACCTAAAAAATTGGGTGACTCTGATGTGCTTCAGAACCTCAACAATTCCTTGGCTGTAAGATTTAGACCCTTCTTTTTGTATAGTGAATACCTTAGACTACGATGCCTTCATCAGAACAAGAACTTTACTGAGTCTTGTGGGCATAATGCAGTTTTATGTCTCCATTACGATTTTCCGAAAGTAGCTTTCGTTTGGTTCTGAAAACATTCTTTCTATCTATTGGGAAAGCAGTGGTACATCTATTACTTAAACAGAAAAAAGCTACAGGGGTCGATAAAAATTGTTTAAATTTAATTGAAATGGTTTCTACTTAGACCGTTGAATCACATCACTCCACAGTTGAATAAAAGTTAAAAGCAGAGGACGTGATCAATCCACAAACATCATACATTCTCTATTCAGATGTGCAGACACTCATCAGATAATAGTCATATAAGCATTTGGGTTTTATCATCTTACATCTTACAGCCACTGTACAAATTAAGAGACACTGCATAATTTTGCATATTTATATTGATACAATCTCTTTTACAACCCTGGATAATCTAATCATGGAACAAGTGAATTAGATGCTTCCATAAAGGTCTGGAGTTGACTTGGCAGAGTTTTTGCTCTTCCCTTCCTCCTTGAAAGCACTGTGTGAAAATAAGTTTATAGACAATTCCTAAGCATAATAAAAGCTGAATCAAAGAAAAACAGTGTGAAAAGTGGTCTGACTTTCAGTTAGTCCTACAAGATTTTATCCTAGCTGGCCTTTTTCAATGAAATGTGGAGTAGAGGATAAGAGTATCATGAGAGCATCTTGCTTCTGTTTGCTTCAGTGAAATGTTCCTTGGCTACTCTGGACTGACTTCTAATGGTTATGTCTGATTTTCTTTCACAGTATGAATTTACTTCAGTGAATAGTTTTTTTTTTTTTCTCTAGCATCTCACAGGATCACAGAATGGTTGAGATTGGAAGGGACCTCTGGAAGAGCCTTTTTTCAATACAACCTGCTCAAGCAGGGTCACTTGGAGCCCAGGACCATGCACAGATGGCTTCTGAATATCTCCAAGAAGGGAGACCCCGCCACCTCTCTGGACAACCTGTGCCAGTGATTGATCACTCTCAGAGTAAAAAAGGTTTTCCTGATGTTCAGAGGGAACCTCCTGTGTTTCAGTTTGGCACCAACGAGAAGAGCCTGGCCTCATATTCTTTGCATCCTTCCTTCAAGTATTCATACACATGAAGATCCTACCCCAGCTTTCTCCTGGAGCTCTAGTCCCAGCTGTCTCAGCTTTTCCTCATAGAAGAGATGCTCCAGTCCCTTAATCATCTTTGTGACTCTTTGCTGGACACTGTTCACTAGCTCCATATACCTCTTGTATTGGGGAAATACAGAACTACTCTCTTCATATAAAACCCTACCAAACTTTTCAAAATATTTCAAAAACCAGTTACAAGCAAGATGCATTGGGATTTATTTTTGCTCCTTTTCTTCTAATTTACTAACATCAGATGATGGTAATATTTTCTTGGCATAACTTGATCTTAAAACAGGTGAGATCATTACAGAGAGACAGTTAAGATTTTTAAGCTTGTAAGGCATCTACATAATAAAGATATCCAGACAAGGATATGCCAGACTACCAGTTGTGAGACTTTTTTACACTTAAACCATTCAGTTGTGATGGTTCTACAAAGGACTAAGAAGTGATATGTAGTTTTTCTATTGTTAGCAGAACAATAAACAACCACTTTGCAAAAGTGATGTTGAATAAGTGCATCTTCACACAGCTTGCACGCAAGTCTACAGGGGGCTCCAAAACTCTTTGCAGTGATATTTTTCGGATTAGTGTAATGCGATTCACATCAAAAACAATTCCTGAACATATTCATTTCTCTTCCTATACTCAATTAGGAATGAAGGGATGAAGGAAAGAAAGAAGGAAAGGAAGGAAGAAAATTGTAATATTGAATTCATTCACACATTCATCATTTCTTTTTCCATTTTTGGACTGTAGGATTATTTTATCTGCTCTCATATGAATTATAATTAATAGAATTAATAAGGTGCTCAGCCTGTATTGAAAGAAAATTAATGTTATTAGCCAGAGAATAACTCTCTAAGGCATGTCACATGCAGTAACACTATAACTGTGAATGCTTTAAACATTAAATTCTGTTATACACACATTGGTATGCAAACGCAGTACACATATATGGTCCCAAAGCTTACCCAGAGACTTTGTATTCTGCATTTTTGACATGAACTGTAATCATACCCTTCAGTATTGGTTTAATAAGTCACAAATATGAAATATTCAAAGCAGTATTTTATTCATGTGTCTTACAGGTTTCTCCCTTCCTAGCATAGGGATTGTCTTATAATTGAATTATTGGTAATTGATTCCCAATAAATAAACAAATGAAAATAGAATTGTTTTTTTATTTAGAATTCTCATTCATTGTGGACTTCTCTGTCTCAATAGACTGTTGCTTTTTCTCTTGTAAATGGCAGCTAAAGTATTTTTTCTGATTCTAGCCGACCTCTAAAATCAGGAACAATATTTCATTTGCATTTAATGGTCTAATCTTGATACAACTTTTTAATCACTGGTACTTGACAGTATTAACTTCTACTTGTAACTTCTATTCTACCTTTTTTTGGTTTAGTCATCCACAAGGGATTCTACATTTTCTAACCACTGGATAACACATTTTAAGCTTCTTTCAGAACTAAGTAAAAATTTTTGCTTCTTTTCCTACCAAACATTTATGATATTGTGCTATAACACAATTTTCCATACATTTATTTTTATTTCTTATGCTTGTGTTGTCTTTTATTTTAAGGTTTTGCATCATATTGTTACATCTGGGCTACTTTGTTCTTATTGCTTTTACAAGTTACATTCATCTATGCATAAATACTAATTTCTGTCTAGTGGATAATACAACCTCCCTTTGTGGAAAGCTTGTAATTTTATCTTTTTTAGCTTTTGCAGAAAATTTTGTTTAACTTTCCTACTGTTACATCTTCAGAGGCATTTCAAGAAAGTAATGGCTACTGACATCAGCAATACAGTGAATAAATCTACTTTGTCTGATATAGCTGATGCACTGGAATTTTCAGTGGAGGTTAATGAAAATAAGCACTCCCTTCCAATGAAAAAAAGAATTAAAAAGGAAAAGAAGTTATATTATTCCTTCAGACTCCTTTGGAAATGCCAGCCATAACTTTTTTCACCATTCTAATACCAGAGGAGAGTGTAAGAATGGAACTAAATACGTTTTCTACCTCCTGGAGGAAGTATGCCATGTGTCAACAGAGGAATCTTAGAAGACATAAGCAAAACCAACTGACATAACCAGACCCCCAACTGAAACAAGATTTGATGCCTGTATACTAGTAAATGACAGCTGAGGATCTGTTTCCTGATTAAGCTAGCTCTATTGCCCCTGATGCTTCTGTAATGAATTGTAAAGGACAGTACAAGAGGAAACTCATTTATCTCCTCTGAGTTTGTTTAAAAATTCCTGTTAGCACCATTAAATTTGTATCTCTGATTTATCCTAAGCTTTTTTAATAATATGCTTCTGTCTTACAAAAACTGGTTTGTTTGACACATCTCTTAAGAGCCTGTGGTCATTCTGGAAGAGAGCAGTGTTTTTAAATTTGTTACCACCTCTGCATCATTAAATAGCCAAAAACAGCAGCATGTCAGCTGCCCTAGTTTCCAACTTGCTGTTTAAGCCCCAGAGCCACTCTCCTGGAAGAGGGAGAAAAACATAATGGCAGCAGCAAATGATCAATTACGTTGCCATAAGATAAATATCATAGAACAGAAAAACAATAGTAAAATCAATCATAGACAGCAAGACCAGCTAATGATCAGTAGCTTACTACAATGCAGATGCAAACAGAAATAACAACACATGCATACTTTTACCAAATGTGAACACTTGATTGACCAAATGCTGGTGTCCACTACGAAAGTGATAATGATTCAAGTTGTGATACAACTGGAATGAAAGCCACTCCCTCTTTACAAAGCCTGATTTAAAATAAGAGGGGTTTTTTTTCTGTTATCTGCCACATGAAAACCCTTCCCCTTTTTTCCTGAGAAAAAAAAGGGTTTTCCCCATTTTCCAAATAGTGCACTAAATACATTACAAATCACTAAATGTGCTATGCTGCCTTTTGTCCCTTAGCTTCGGCAACTAGAATTCTTGATGCAAAATGTGCAAAGAACTTTGCATGATGTTTAAGTGCACATGCTTGCATAGTTTAAAAATATGTATGCACCAAAACTAAGTATCTGTTTATAGCAATTTAATAAGGAAGCAATGTGTTCTTAGAGAAAGCCAACTTGCACTGAGTTGTACTGAGAACAGAATTTACTTGGGGTATACGTGAAGGTGGAATGTAAGATCATCTTTAGCTCCTAATGCCGCTATGCTCCAATCTATCTATTTTCAAATAACTGTTAGTTGCTGTAAAGAAAGCCTGTTGAAAGACGTAATGATCAACTGCTCTCCAGCCTCAAAGAGAATGGAAGGCTCTGAAGGGCAAATTGTTTGGTTTTGACTATTCTTCATGAGCAGAAGTGGACCACATGTGAGTGATTTCACTATTCACAAAACTCATTAAAATAATTAGCAAATTACTTTTAGCAACACTGCATATTGTAGTCACTGTATTTGAAAATGTTTTGGTATCAATATAATGTGGTAACTTTTCAAATTATTATATTGCTTTATGAAGACAACATGCAGAAGCCAAATAGCACCCAGACGCTCATGGAGTTGGATTTAACTACTCTGCTTCAAATGTCCACAGTTATGGTGTCCGTATCTCCATTGAGACTATACTACATAGGCTACATTAATAGTCAAAGAAGAGAGCAGGCAGTTGTAGGACACAATAAATTTGGTCATAAAGTAGATATTACAAGAGGTCAAATTATTGTGCCTTTTAAACAACTGTTTCTTTCCTCTAAGCATAAAAGACAAGTATCTCAGATATACTGTAGATATCCAAACCACAGAAGCCTGCATTTGGTGAATATAAGTTTTCCATTAATTCCCTCTGCTGCTATTAAAAGGACATGTAACATACCTACACTCCAGTCCATTTCTTCCACTGCATCCCCATACAAACCATGCTTGCTCTTTCCTCTGAAATTTTTTGAAGCATATAGAGCAGTATGGACATGAAGATAAGACAAGACAAGAAGAAACTGCGCATCAGTGTTCCTGAAAAACAAAAAAGAAAAAGAAACAAAACAAACCCCAAACACTTAGTATATTTTATAACAAAATTTCTACCAAACCAACAAAGCAATAACAACAACAACAACAACAACAACAACAAAGAGGATGAAAAGTAATACTGTAACTGATTACAAGGTAACCCTGAACACACACGCACACACACACACACGCGGAACACTGAATTGAAAGCAATAATAAATGACAAAACCTAACTAATTGCTGTTTGCTATATATACTGAAAAAGTTGTTTAAAGCCAGGAACATAGTTTCTGGCTGCAAGCACCTCTCTTCATTTCACAAGTACATATTTAAAAGCCCAAACATAATTGCTGTTCAAGAACATACCTTCCAAACTATATATGCATGTATATAAGGAACACAATTACCTTCCTCACAAAGTCATATGGAAGTTGATAACTAGACTGTATGATGATCAGGGTCAAACATACCATAACATCATAACTATGTTAAACCAAGAATACTAGTACTTTTCCTCCTCCTTTATCCTGGACTAAGGTATATGACCAAATCTCTTGTCATTTAATGCTCTCTCTGTGTATTCTCAATTGAATAACAGTACATAACACTATAAGTATGTTGCACCAAAGAATATGTAATCTCAAAGTACATATTAATACAAAGATTTTTCCTCTCACAGTAATTAACAGTCTCCATTGTCTTCAGTCTATATCCTGAACTGATACAGAAGAGTACAGTAAATAAAATCTGTAAATTTTGCTCTTCATGTGATCTGTCAACATGATATTTATGATCAATTCCAGCAGGCTGTGAAAGCACAGCTCAAGTAGGAACTTTTACTTATGCATTATTTATAGAACTTTACTTAAAATTGTGCGGCACTAGCCAAATTTACTGCTATATGCTGTAACAGCATTTGTAGTGCATTATGCATATTGTAAATATCAGTTGAATCACAAAAGCACTACCCAGAAAACTTGTCTGGATCTTACGTTAAAGCTCACAGTAAATTACAGGGTATTTTTGCATTTATTTACCATATTTTCTCTCACCAGTCTGTGGTGGCTAATACCTGTGATTCACATCAACATCAAAGGGAGACTGTATATTTCCACATGGAGTTGATTCACTCACCCTTTAAAGAGGGAAGGAACAATATAGACATGCACATTCAAACTGTTTCTTTAAAATGAAAGAAAAAAAAAAATCTAACCTTTAGAACCTGAAAACAAAGTCTTTTAATAAAAGGGATTAATCTGATATCAATAGTTTATTCTTCAGGAAAATAACTAGATATAATCTAGTACATTTATGATCCATTTTTCCTCTCCCCTTAGTTGGATCTGTTTTTATACAAGCTGCATGGTAAAAGCTTTCTTTTTTACTTGCGTATACAGCAGTACATAAGCACAAAATGCAAAAATTTGATCCAGATTACTCACTTGATAAATGTGTTTCTGACTGGGACTTTTTTTTCATATAAATTTTCACTTTTTTTTAAAAAAAATGTAAATGACAGAATAAACAAATTTCATGCGGAAAATGGAAACAAAATTAATTCCCTTCAAATATTTGTGCACATATCCTGTATTTTCCCACTATTATACACTACAGATTCAAAAAAAAAAAAAAAAGAAAAATGTCAATATTTTTCATAAAATATACACTTTCTATGAAGTTGTGTTGCTATTTGAGACATGTTACATTATTGTAACAATAAATAATATGAGACTTCTGAGTCAATTAAAAAGACTGGAAATACCAGCCCTTCAAGTAAAAAGAAATATAAGTAAGTTTAATATTTAATATGTACATTAATGTAACACTGACCTTTCACTAAAGAACATTTCTGCAAGGCAGCTGATTCTCAGTTTACAACTTTTTACTGCATGTGATTATCTTTGACTTTTTCCTTAAGCACAGTTCACTGAATTGAGAGTAATATACAAAGTCTAGAGTAAAACACCACAAAAATTTACTTTATACATAAAATGGCATAGTCACAATTTACTTTCCATGCAACTGCCTTGTTCTGTGATCACAGAGACAGTGTATTACTGTAAATGCATAGCTGTATTGCTAATAGTATCTAAAGCCTCCATTTTAAATGTTATTCTCAAGAGATAATAATTCAGGTTTGGTTTGTGGGGGTTTTGTGGGGTTTTTTGTTGTTGGTTTTCTTTTCTTTTTTTAAATGGAACTGACACAAAGATCTAACTTTCATGAAGAGCCATCTAATCAAGGATTGATATGGAAGGGCACTTCATCATTCTCTTCTTTGCAACTCAAATTGACAGGATCTGATTGACAGTTCGCTGTCAGGTGGAGAAGTGTCTCACCTATTAATATCCTATAAAAGATCACAGGCAGCTATTTATCTCCTGCCCAAACTCTTTGAGAAGGATCATAACTGTCTACCTTTACCCTGACCTTGAAAATGGAATAACAATCAGCTAGTAGGCAGGAGAGAAATTTGACAATAACAGCTTAACTGCAGAACCACTTCAGTAAACAGCTCCTCCAAAAATGTATTGCCACTATCTTTTACACAGGGAACTTCAGTTTCAAAAGATCAGAGATTCACTTACTCAATTTTTTTATCATAATTTTTTTTATCATAACATGAATCACACAGTCTTCTCAATTTACTGAGTAGCCAGAGAGATTACATATATATGACATAAGACATTCTTTCATATGCATTTAACTGATCTCAAAAACATCTAAAAGCATCACATTGCTGGTGACTCCCCTGCATTGTAGAGTACTAGGTCCTTCTTTCTTAGCGTGCACTTTTACATTACTTAAGGATTCAGTTCAGGTTTGAGCTGCAAAGCACAGCTTTAAAGTGGGTGAGAGAGCAAGGTACAACCAAATTTGACATGCTTCATAAATGGGTCTTTAACTTTTTTCCTGAAATTTTGCTCTAGATGCTTGCTGCACTGAAAACTCCTTAGGTAATTTTGTTTGCTTTTCTGTTCATTGCTGTTAGTCTAATAATCGAAGACTACTGCAGCAGAGCAACAGGGGGGCTCTGAATTTGTTGTCCTGCACTTGTAAATCAAACTGATATTTCAAGTATGTACTTGAAACGAGATATGGATATGCCATAATGGCCATTCAATTTACTTTTTCACAATAAATTCTAAATTAACCTCTAATACGATGTACAAATATGATCTTTCTGAACATTTTTGACTATCCTAACATTATCCTAATGTTCTAATTAATTATCCTAACATTCTGTCATAAAGTAGATAATTTTAACGTTTTAGACCATTACACCCCTTATATCAATGAAGGTACTACGATTCACAACAGCTATGAAAGCAGATATATTTGGTTTTCCCTGAGTTGGGCAAATGCTGTGCTGTGTTAAAATTGGGTTAACAATTGTTTCCATAACCCCCAAAGTCTTATAAATTCCAGCTAATTCACACATGTGACACACCTTAAAACACAGATCTCATATTTTCAAAATTTTCCTAACCTGAAAAGAGAAATCCAGATCACTCAGGAGTAACTTATCAAAACAAAAAAAGGTGTTGAAAATGGAATGAGAAAGGGAAAAAAATGTAGAAACTTGTAAAACCTGAGTCTTTCTAGAAGACATAAAAAAGTAGGATGTGTTACTACTATATCTACATTTGTGAAACAACTCTAACACGCAAACAAACAAGTTACTTTTGACATCCCTGATTTCACAAATATTTCTTCCTTTAAATGGTTAAGACACATAATTCATATATGTTTTTATCTCCCTTTTATATAACCTTTTTTTCCCTTCAAAGAGTATATTCTCTTAAACATCTTGGGAAAAAAAAAAAAGAAAGAAATTTCTCATTTACTAAAAATTATACTCGTTACTAAACCCCTTTTCCCTGCAAAGCCTTGGAGCCCAGTTTACAGATCTACTGCTTTTTAGAAGTGTTCCATTTCCAATGCAGTCTGTCACTCATCACAGAATGAGTTAGGTCCTTAATTCTGAAATTACTTAAATTTTTCATTTCCAGATGGCCCTAAAGTATATGAATTCACAGCTTCTCCTGTTAGCTTTTTGCTCAAAAAGAACAAGCAGAAGTCTGAGAAAAAGGGATGAAGATTCAGCAGAATTGTTATTGCTTATAAGTTACTACCCTTTTCTAATATATATGCACATATGCATCATGTGTATACAAAGAAAAAAAACACGCTTCTCTATAATTTGTATTTTGCTGTAAACTATTAGGAATATTCTTGCAGGATTCATAAAAACACTTGATTTCAGAACTCTTAACTCCAGTACAACATGCTAACTGCTGTATCTTAAGACTTAAGTTATACATGGAAAAACTCTAAACCATAATCTGGTAGAGTAGATGAAAAAAAAAAATAGAATGCATGCTCTAACAGTGTTTCAATGACTGAAATATAATAGATAAACGGAAAATTAAAAAATTATCAACTGTCATCACAGAATTTTACAGCTATCCAATCTTTAATTGAAAAAATGGAATTAAAATTGTTTAACTTCAACATAAGATTTTGAACATATACAAGTTTACATGCAAAGACTGTTTTCCAGAAGTGAGATTTCATTAGGATTTTTTTTTTAATATTATTATTTGTGATCTCCTATACGATTTGTCAGAGAAGTATTCTGTATCATAGAGTGGTAATTTGTGTTGTTAATTTCTGATATGTTAGAAATGGATCCCTGGAATTGTCCAAATTTGGATTGTCTGTGCAGCATGTCATTAAAAGATATCCAGAAGATGTCCGAGTGACAACCACATTGAATAATTAGCATCCATTTGACTTTCAAATATGCTGTAATGTCTAGAGAGTGTTCTAATAGGTTTACAAGATGTACACACACTTGCTCTTGGGAAAAAGTAGTGAGAATTAACATAGACTGAGCTGACATGCCCACTTACAATTAGGGTGACCAAGTAAATTAGTATCTGCTTTTTCACACTTAGATCTGACACTTTTAATTGCATATATGCTACTCCTGTGCCATTTCTGCATTGAATGTTGTATTTACTCTCTTTCAGTTTACTTAGGAACAAATGGTAATACACATACACAAGACTAAGGAAGAACAAATACAATACCACTTCTCAAAAAAAACAGACCAAATTAAGTATAACTGCACATAGCTATATGCTATGAAGAAATTATAGAAGACTTTAAAAATACAAAATCTAATTATTATACAGAATCATAGAATCATTTAGGTTTGAAAAGACCTTCTAGATCAAATTCCACCATAAACTTAACACTGTGAACTCCATCACTAAACCATGTCCCTAAGTACCACACTGACATCTCTTTTAATTACCTCCAGGAATTGTGACTCATACCTCCAGCAATGTGACAGGCTGCTCATTTCCCTGGGCAGCCTGTTATAATTCTTGACAACCTTTTTGGCGAATTTTTTCTTAATATCCAATTTAAACCTTTCCTGGTACAACTTAAGGCCATTTCCTCTTGTGCTATCACTTGTTACTGGGGAGAAAAAACCAACACCCATTTGCTACAACCTCCTTTCAGATAGTTGTAGAGAATGATAAGGTCCCCCATGAGTCTTCTTTTCTCCATATTAATTTGATTACTCTTATCCCCAGGAACAAGTTTTATGGTCATATACAATGTGAACAGGGCACAATTAAGATTGCTCAAGTGCCCTAATTGCTTCTCAACACCTTAATATGCTTGGATATTCTTTAATTTAACATTGACTCTGAATTGTTTGGGTTATAATTCTCATTATAATTGCAGCATTCCTGTAACAAAGTTTATTGTAAATTATGAATATGTGATATTAACCTTGACTTCAATTTAACATCTCTTTTGTCTGGGAACTACACTGAGAACTGAAGCCAAGCGCCTCCCTGATGTAAAGTCACTTACCTTCAGCTGCATCAACAAAGCTATGCTGACTTAAGATGATAAATTGTTTTGCCAGCTCTAACTACTAACCTCTGCAATAACATTGTCCACATTATGAATAGTAATAAATTTAAAAGAGTTACCAGTGTTCTGGCATTGATTTCCAATCTTCAACTCACCTGTTTTGGAGCTACCATTTTATTGTCATTGCATTGAAATCAATGCAACACTCAGACATATCAAAAACATTATGAATCACTACAGGCACACTGCACACTTGTAATCATGAAAGAATCATCTGACATATGGTTAATGTACTCAAGGGTCTTCTGAAATCACCAAATGCTTGGTCACTGAACAAATAACCTTTCAACAATTTTCGAAGGGGTGTGCATTTATAGTAAACAAAGTACTTCACTGTTAAATTAGTTAGAATGTAGATGAGAAGGCATCTTTATATCACCATTGCCAAGAGGAAATAAAGATGTTTTAGGTTATTTATAAATACTCATGAGAATGTTGCTGTTGGAAAGGCTTACTCACTTAAAGAAATTTGATATAAGAGACATTTTATTTGATATGACGACTACAGATGGCCACATCAAATATTTATATAGATAGAAATGATATAAAATTGCAGTATGAGATCAAGATTTTAGATAAATTTCTTTTTCTTTCTAAAAGTCTTGATGAATGCCACACTAAGTCTAGAAAAGATAGGCTCCAATTCTTTGGTATAAGTTTTCATTCAGCAATAACACCATGCAAATGTATTCACAGTAACAACCTGGTACATACTTTTCAAAATAGCAATTAAGAGACTTCCTATATTTTAGAACATATTTTTGTTTTGATTAACTATTTCTAGAAATGGTGCAACCTGTTTAAAAAGTGACCAATACTCTGGAATATTTTTCAAGAATTTAAATGGATGAAATATTTTTTCTCCAAATATATCAATTTATATTTCACAATCTATAAATGTATACTTTTATGATTTGATCTCATTAAGAGACCTGTGGTAATAATTACACCAAAGTAGCTAATACTTAAAAAATGAAGAATGACTTAGGATGATTTTGTACATCCAATGTTTAGGTAACTCAATGTGATGGCTATAAGAAAAATCATTTCTGTCAAAACCCCATTTATTTCCTAACTTCTGTAAATCGAATCTTCTCAAAATGAATCTGCCATAAAAGTGAGGCATCTAAAAGACAGTATCTTAAAAACTTGGCCTTATGATTGGCATTTAATGGATGCATCAAATCAATGATGAAGAACAGTTTCCCATTCTAGAAAAGTAATGGATTATGACTCTGCATTGTGCTTTCACATAATAAAGTCACACCCCGAAAGATTTTTCATATCTCAAGTTACATGAAATTCTCAAGAATGAAAGTCCTAAAAAAGCTAATTTTTTTTTTTGACAAAAATTTATGAAGCATGTAAACATAAAGCTTTTAATTTTTATAATTATATATCCGATAGAAAAAGAATCAGTCACTTTCACTAAAAAGATTAACTGCAGCCATCTTTTGAAGGAAAAATATGATGATAATATGTAATGACATATTCCTTATGCCCACCAGCTCACTTTTTTCTTTCTACTTCTTCAGAAGCATCATCATTGTGAAATGCCACCATTAAATTATAACACAATTAGAAACCTACCTTTCTATAAACTGCACAGCTTCCTTTGTGAGTCTCTGAGTAAGGTTCTCATAGGACAGTGGTTGCTGGATAATCTGATGGTCCCTCATTAAAAAGCAGTTCAAGTGTCGAAAATGATAAAGGAAGAAAATCAAAACCACAAGTGAAATGGTGGCTATTAAAAAGCAGTAACCCAGTGCTCGGAAAGGTACTCTGAGAAGACCAATGTAATGCACTACTGCCAAAGAGACCAGGCTGATTCCAGTGATTTGGAGTGGGATGACAAGGGATTTCTGAACACCTTTTAAGAATACACTGCCTTGGCCAGGTTTGCAGTCTCTCAAGTTGGTTACGGTAAGCCCATAAAAGTAATCAAATCCATGACTGAGGGGGTGGTGGCAGAAGTCATTGCTTCTTTCACAGTTCATCCCAAGATGCCACTTTCCTACAAAAAGAGAAGGACAGGGAGTACTCTTGTAGTTAAATCATCAAACTTATAATGTTCCCTATTCCAAACATGAAACTGCCATTATGTGATATTTTCCCTGCCTCCAAGCATTTATTGTGAGCATCCCTATTTTCTATCTTCTATCTAATCTTTCTTTATGCCTTCATCAAAGACTTTGTTCCATGTCTGCCTCTTCATTTTAGTGAGAAACAGTTTGGCATGGGTTCTGGTGGAAACCATTAAATTTTGAGTGGGTTAGCAGGTCACTGAAGAGCAACATAGCCCTAACAGATAATTAACTTTGAAAATTAAGCCCTTGTACATATACAGTTAAGCAGTCATAAGAAAACTGTGGCAGCTACAGCCTTTTTAAGAAAAGCCAATATGTAGTAATGAAATATATTTTCCAAAATTTTGCTGGCAAATCATTCACCTTTAACTAGGTTTAAAAAACCCCAAAAAACAAAACAGTAACAGACAGACAAACAGGAGATAAAACAAGAATAGTGAAAAAGAAATTTATTATTTAAATGATTGCAAGGTGTCTGAAATGGACAATATACATATATATAGTGAGGAAGATTATTTTATATATAAAATATACATTATATACATACTTATACATATGGGTGTGCATATGTATGAAAATAAAAGAAGAAACAATAGTAAAAAAGAAATTACTGCTAAATACTATCTTTCATAGCATTCTGTCTCACTAGGAAATCATTGTATTTCTGCAGTAATGTTGGACACTGACTGATACAAGAAAATGGAGAGTCTGATTTGCATTACAGTAGCATAATCTATTTCACGCTAATTACAAGTATCTAGGTAATTCAATCTATGATTCAGGTATATCCCTTCATCATATACTTATGCATCACTTAGTCCAACAGACCTAACTGTTTGGTAGCATTAAATCCAAATGCACAATTAAAAAAGAAAATCAAATTTAGTTAAGTCTATTGACATAAATGATGGCTACAGCTATATGCTTTTTGGTCTCAGCAAGGATGTTGAATATTTGACAAACATATCAGTCTTGACAAAACAGATGACAATATGTACTGCTAGGTCAACTTTTATTTATTTTTTCTGAATCAAATACCTAAACATGACCAGCATATTTTAGGGATCATGATCTTTAAAGAAATAAACAAAGCTCCCCACAAACCCAGTAAGTCCTCATCCCCATAACCTAGCCCAAAGACATTTGAAATCTTTTGTTCTAGAGACTTCAGGATACAAGTGGGAGAAAGTACATAAAAGGCAAAAAGGACAAATAGACTTTTTCCCTTTCCTGCACCATTCCAGCTTTTACACATCTGTAAGAAAAAGTCCTGACACAGGCAGTCCTGAGCATCTTGGGGATCTAGAGAGCAGCACGTTGATCCTGCACTTCTTCCTTTGCCAAAGACAAATGCAGATACTGCAGTACCAAAGAGGGTGAAGATGGGGATCAGTTCTGATTTTTTGAGATAGTGCTTTGCAAATGGGATCAATGTCATTATTTCCCTTTCATAGCAAAGGTGAATTAAAACACAACAGAAATCTTGAACCTGAGTGTTTAATTGACTCCACTTCTCTTCGTGTATCTCTTGATGGTCTTAGGTTAGAAATGCCTTCAGTAGGTTACAGAAGCAGCTATGAAAGCATTTTCAGGTCCTCCTATGTGCCAGTGAAATGCAGGTGCCCATAGCTTTCTCATCCCATCAGAAATTTTCCCTCTTAACTGTCAGAATACCTCCTCACCTGAGAAGGAAGTCTACTTTCTGTGGGCAGAATGGCTCTCATCACTACTTTTGATGTGGTCCAGTGAACGTTTTTGTAACTGATTACAAAACCAGAAATGCAGGACACTGTACTGAATTTTCAGATGTCAGAATGGTGCCATAAAGGGCTAGCCAAGGCTGCAATTCTGAATTTCATTCCCAGCAAGCAAAGATACAGATTTTGGAAAATAAATGTTTCAGTGTTTTCTCTTAGGTTTACATGACTGTCTTTATGAAATAATTATAAAGTCAGAAGTAGCAAGGTTAGGATGTAACAATTCTTATCAGGTTAGGTAATGGAAAAAAAGAGATTTATAACCACAAATATAAATGGTCTTAAAGTTTGGGGTTTTTTTTCTCTGTTATTTCTTAATCTCAAATCGCTTATAATTCAGTAAAAAATAAGAAAAAGAAACCACATCAACTTAAGCATACTTTCAAAGTCATTTATTATTATACAAAGATGTTTGTTTAAACTAGATCTCAATAAAACTAGACATTGCAAGCTAGGACAGAAGAATCTTGCAATAACAAATTAGGACAGGGTAAAATGTAGGACCTGTTATTTCAAAAGGGTTTTAGCAAGCACAACAAATTGTTCAATGTCAAGATGAACTTAGGTCTCAAAAAAAGATTTGTTGTGAAGCAACTTAAGCCAAACAAAGCAGACAGCAGGTTAGCTGGGAAAAGCACAGAAGCACTGGTTCAAATTATATCCGCAGCTGTGATGGAAAAACAAAATTGCCATTCTCAAATGGCTGACGAGGTAGAGGGTTTTGATAGATGCTGTACTACTCTGAAAAAGCAAGTGATGACTGGGCCCACAGTATATGTTTTGTTTCACTCCTTGTGACAATAACTGCTGCCTTGAGCTAGTGTTTCAACAGATTATTGTAATGTGCTTTACACTCTGGGGCCCTTGTGAATCCAAGAGCAGTGCAAAATTCTCTCACCTCCTTGCCAAGTGAAGCTTCATAGCAGGGACACTTCAGACAAGCATCATACACATTTCAACAGATTTCAGCAAGCTTTTGAGTAAGATTTATGCTGTTAATTGTAAATTATTTGTACCTTAATAGTTTGAAATCTTTTTTCTCTCCTTTGGCCACAAATAAGGCTTCTGCAGAGCAAGAGCGACGCAATGAAAGCCACATGGAAAGGAGAGGCAAGTGCTATTCAGCCAAGAAACTTAATTTGGAACTCAGTTTTTCAGAATCCAGAATGCTGGAGAAGCTGCAAAAAATCGATGTTTTCCCTCTACTTTTCCCTCAGATAGTTGAAAGGGGAGCATTATGAAGACTGAGTTGTATATAATGATATAGTTCTGCTCTTCAGATAAATGGTAAGATGCAAGATGCACAGCAAGATCCAAAAAGAAATATTTTATGTGCTCAAAGTAATATATTTACATGAAGTACATAGCAATAATAAGTATTAAACATATATTGTTAATATAGTCCGTTTTTAAGCTGTTCTATTAATTGTGCTCCATAGACTCTGCCAATTTTGTATTGGACACTTCACTACTGTCATGTGTCCAAATATTACAACACCTCATTCTGGAGGAAAGATACAAGTCTCAGTTTATACATTAGTATTTTAAGCTTTGGAGACAAGCTACATAGGTGGATTTTAAAGTTCTCTGGATGCTGGACAACACACTGGATAACAGTAGTGAGGAAAAGCTGACTGTAATTGAGTATAGTAGTAGTTAAAATAATATCCATCTACTTTCAGTAGAATTTTTGCATTATAAATAGCTATTTCCTATAAAACATTAACAGTTCTTGCTAATCTCTGAGATCCTTAACCGGTGAAATATTACATATGCAATGCATCTACCTTTTTTGAGAAAACTTGATTTTGTTACAGATCTTCTGACTGTGTCTCTTCCTGCCAGATCTATTGGATGTCACCTTCTTTGTGTCACGGGAAAAATAATGAGGTAAAAAAGTTTATACATAAAATAGATTCATAACTAAAATATATTTCAGGCTGTACCAAGCAAGAGGAAGCATATATGCGGAGACATGGAGAAAATTAAAAAGAAGAAACGAAAATGCATTTAGGGAAGAAAAAGTGCCCTTAGAGAGTACATGGGAGAGAAACTTAATAAAAAAAAAAAAAACAGAACTAACAGTACAGGCTTGACGAACTGAAAGGCTTCAAATTACCCTTATGCCAATCCTTCAGTGGTGCAGGATTTGACAATTAATTGTTTCGGAACTGCTGAGTTAGACTGAACCAAGCAAAGACTCCCTGACCTAGATCAAATATGATGTGATAAGAATACCAGCAGAGACAGAAAATGGCCTGGCTGGGAATCAGAGTCTGCCTATCTAGTCTTCAAATCTACATGATTTTTCTTTTTGTTACTTACACATGCTTTATCCTTAATTTTAATGCACTTCTTGATTTTTAGAAGCCTTCATTATACTCTAAGGATATGTTAATATTACATCTTATGGTTTCACAGCTATCATTCAGGCCACTTGGAAGAATTGTTCATTAAGCATCATGGAGATAACTTCTGGAGATCTAAGTGGCAAGCTGTCATGTTGCAGTGAAAGTAGTTAAAAAAAGAACATTAACTAGGTCAGCCCCAGAAAATGAGTTGTATTACAGTGCTTTTTGCAAACAGAAAAATGATTTCTTTGCAGTCTTTAATTGACTATGGAGCAATAAGAATTAACTCCATGATGAACATGACAAATTATGAATGACTTTTTTACACTATGATTCAAACACAACTGCACTAAATATACTTTTGCTAAGATTTTCTGGGTTTATATTTTGACTCTGTCAAAACATCAAGGTAGTTTATACTCTCTCAGACTGTGGTATCGCTAAGTAGGTTTTTTAGTTACAAACATCAATACTGGCTAGCTACATCATACAGATATTTTTTAGCAGTGGTATGAATTGCTAGCCATGCTAAATACACTGATTGTTTTAAACAAAAATTACTCCCAAAATTGCAAGCTTCTATTATATTTGAAAATCAAATTGGGTAAAATTAGGTACATCAATCATCTAAATTAATGTAGTAACATTCCGGTATGATGTTCTCTAAACAGCTATTTCCTGGAAATTCCTTTACAGAAATACATTATGTAATAAAAGTTGTATTTCACAAAAGTGTTCTAAAATGTAAGCAGTGCGGAATTAAGTCCATGGCCAAATTAGGAAAAAGCTTCCCCACATTATTTAAATGTTATACCTTTATGATACTAATTCCGATTCAATTTATTATTCATCTAATGGTATTCCTTTTACTCATCACTGGATATTTATGCTACAGTTAGTTCTCTGAACCATTTTTATAATGAGAGAGAAACACATTTTTATATTAGACATCTACCACAGGATGAGACAAATTTCCTAGAAATCCCCATTTTTGTCTCATGACTAAGAAGAGAATCCAGACGGTTAGTGCACATACTACATCATCTACTTTATGGATATTTGAAAACTGGTGAAATGAATCCCACCACTGTGCTGACTTGTACCCTGCAATTGATCACTTATTGTCTCTCTGCTGTAATCAAACTCCTATTTGCACTGAAAACTTTCCAAGAGCTTGACTAATTTTCAATTTGTTTATCATGTTTCTTCAGTACCTTGCACGATGTGACTATAACTACAGAAGTGAATTAGACATACTTACCTGATTAGTGTTTCACATACGCATGGGAATGTGATCAGCTCTGTGCCAGAAAAATAAATTCATTATGCTGTGGGGGAAAAAAGCTTAATGCAGATCCTTAATAGCCTATATGGAAAGCTAATGTTCTTTTGATTGGAATGAATGAAAAATAATTCTGTATATGTATGCAATTTTACCTATTAAAGCAGTTGCATAACCTCTCTCCTTCAGAAGTCTGGAAAAAGTTATTTCTTCAGAAGGAAGTCCCCCAGAAGAGGCAGAAAATAAGAAGACACCAACTCGTGAGAAGGCAGCCATTCCTAAGTACAATGAAAATGAATGAGACTTGGTTGATATAGTGAAACAATTTCCATTCATTCTTTCTGCATGCACTATTTTGCTTTAGATGGTATCACTTAGATTACGTACTGCCACCAGACACTAAATGTTGCAAGTGGCAGATACAATCATCCATTTAGCTGAGCAAGGTCTTTCCTGCATCGACACCAGAAATTGAGAAGTGGAGAAAAAAAATTCTCTGCTTATAGTTGTGGAGCCAGCCATCACATAAAAAGCTGCAGCCCCTTCTGTCGATGTTCTAAGGTATAACATATCTGAAAGAAGTTGAGCTTGCATAATTCAGTTTTCTTGTACACGAGGAAGGAATGGAGCTGGGAATGAAGCGAGATCACTCCTGAGTTCTACTCTCAGAACTTCGACTATCCTCATGCGTGGTTTTCTACAAGCCTTTAAGGTTATTTGAAAGAAGGCAGTTGAAATAGGGCAGTCTTACAGTTGGGCATGTAAGTAACATGAGATGAAAAAAGAGCAAGAGAGAGTCTGATTCTGGAAATAGAACGGCTAAGGCACTCAGCTTTGGTAGGACAGGACCAGTGCTGCAACAATATGAAGGCCCATGATTCAAAGCACACAGAGTGCATTAAAGAAGCATAAGGTATCAGCTAACAAGACAACATCTAAATAAGACACAGTAATTTCGACATTATATGCTGAGAGTCTGAGGAACATGAACTTGAGCTTATAAACTAATTTGAGGATGAGGAACTTGAGAGCTCAGGTTCATGAAAATTAGATTACTAGGATTCCAGATGAGAGCTGGCTCCAAGTATAGACAGACAGAACACAGAATATCTATGCAAATCTGTGCAGATGTATCTCCAGGAAGCCTGAATTATGCAACTGCATGATCGCAGTGCCAAAGTTACAAGACTGATGTAGACAACCAGACTCTTCCCTCTGGTATCCCTTGTGGTTATATAAGGAAAAGACTCGTTCGACTGGTTTATTAAAGGGAGCTCAACCTATCCGCCAAATACTGACTTCAGTTTTTCACCCCAGCTAGCTTTATTGATCAACAGTTTAGGTAGTTTTAGTCATCTGTACATATCTGTATTTTACTTATTATATATTTAGTCATATTTATTTTTAGGCACTTCAATGTCTGGTAACTTTTTTAATTTCTACCTTTCTCTGGGTGTGTTTCTCATCAAATACTGCATTTTGGAATATTTTTCTTCAGCTCTCTTAGCAGGATTTTTAGATTCTTAGCATTTTTTTCCACATCATGATTGTAGTATCTTCTAGATATAATAATCTTTTATTAGTATTCATTGATGTTTGGAAATAGTCCACATTTAGCAATTTAGTCATTTAATTAAGACAAAGAAAATTTTTGTACAAACATGGAAATAATCTGGTTTACCTGAGAGGCAAACAGTTAAGAAACAAATCAGTTCAAATGCTAATTTTTTGGAAATAAGAACACGGGTCGTAATGGAAAGTGACCTGTGGTTTTACCTACAGTAAAAATTAATAGCAATTTAGCTGTAACAGGTATATAAAATTTTCCTTTGCAGCTGAATGTAACAGAAAATTTTGCAAGTTATATTAGCCAGCACTTTTGCAGAAGCTTGTTACTTGATCTGAATGAGCACGAATGTATCAAGTAGGCTCCAGAGTCTTGCTTTGCTTTCATTCCCAGAAGCAAGGACAGGATGTTTTATCACTAATGAACAAGTGATCTGATTAATGTATAATGATCCTTGCTAAAAATGATGTTAAGGGAATGTTAAAGTTGCACGGCTAAGCACTGAGGGGCTCAGTCCCAGCACACTAAAATAAACAGACTGGATCTTCACTTACTTAAATGGGCTTTGGATCAGGTAGTTTAAAAGTGAGAGAAGTTATTAAATGCATGCATTCATGGGGTACTTAACACTGTGTATGCATAGATATGGAATGAAAATACTTAGTAGGAAGGGAGGTTTTTTCTTTCTTCTTCCTAGTATTAATGGCTGCTAGAACATCTTAATGAATAGCCATCATACACTCCACCACCCCCACCTCCTCCACCCCCTGCCACCTTGAAAAAAAATAACAACTTGTCTAAATCAAAAGATTTTGTAGAAACAGAAATGTCTGAGCAGAAAGATTTACACCAGGTTTTCCATTGTGTCTTTCTAGATGAATCTCTGTGATGCTCAACAGTCAGGCTGCCCTCAAATATCCTGGGAGCAGCCTGAACGCAACTGGGGAGGCAGATAGAGAGGTCATTTGGAAGGTGGAGGAATTCGATGGAATTTCTCTGCTCCTTACATTAAAAAAACACAATCAGATTTTTTCCTCAGTATTTTAAAAATCTTTTTCCCAGTAAAAAAGGGCTTTATTTTTGTGTTAACTTATCGGAAATGTGAGAATTTCCCATATATACGGAAGATTTGAAATGCTGACCATCTTCAATGAGCTTGATTGGTCACTGAAATAAGTACCTAATCAAGTAATGATAAAGATAGCAAGAAAAGCCAGTGAAGAAAATGCATACATTTACTACAAATAAAATATTATATTTATATATAAAGCAATGGAATTTTACCTGATCTAATAGGATATCGCCCAGTCAGGAAAGCAGCCCTACTTGGAGTACAAAGTGGGGATGCTGCTATGTGATGAGTAAGTGTCATTCCTTCCTCTGCCAGCCTGTCAATATTAGGGGTTCTAGAAAAACATAAACAGGAAAGACAACAAAAGAATACACAAAGATAATTATTTGGAAATGGGCATGGCAAGATCAAGGCATCTGAAGCAAAAACTATTAGGAAAATCAAGTTAAGACTTACTGTATGCAAATTATCAAAACCATGGTAGGGTTGCAATTCTAAATACTATTGTGTCAAATATTTTTACATTAGGTGTCAGGTACATTAACACCTGTTTTAATGAATTTATTGAGTACAGCATAAAGATGAAGGAAAAAAAATCAGCACTTTACGATTGGCTAGTGACAAGCTTTGCTTAACCCACGAATGCTTCAAAGCATGCTTAATTTTTAGTACTTGTGTCATGTATATTTTAAACTACAACTGTTGATTATCACAGAATCACACAGAATCACAGAACATTAGGAATTGGAAGGGACCTGAAAAGATCATCTAGTCCAATCCCCCTGCCGGAGTAGGAACACCTAGATAAGGTTACACAGGAAGGCGTCCAGGCGAGTTTTGAATGTCTCCAGAGAAGGAGACTCCACAACCCCCCTGGGCAGCCTGTTCCAGTGTTCTGTCACCCTCACTGAGAAGAAGCGTCTTCTCAAATTTAAGTGGAACCTCTTGTGCTCCAGTTTGAGCCCACTACCCCTTGTCTTACCATTGGTTGTCACTGAGAAGAGCCTGGCTCCATCCTCGTGACACTCACCCTTTATATATTTATAAACATTAATGAGGTCACCCCTCAGTCTCCTCTTTTCCAAACTAAAGAGACTCAGCTCCCTCAGCCTTTCCTCATAAGGGAGATGCTCCACTCCCTTAATCATCTTTGTCACCCTGCGTTGGACTCTCTCCAGCAGTTCCCTGTCCTTCTTGAACTGAGGGGCCCAGAACTGGACACAATATTCCAGATGCAGTCTCACCAGGGCAGAGTAGAGGGGAAGGAGAACCTCTCTCGACCTACTGACCACCCCCCTTCTAATACACCCCAGGATGCCATTGGCCTTCCTGGCCACAAGGGCACAGTGTTGGCTCATGGTCATCCTCCTATCAACCAGGACCCCCAGGTCCCTTTCCCCTTCACTGCTCTCTAATAGGTTATTCCCCAACCTGTACTGGAACCTGGGGTTGTTCCTAGCCAGATGTAACACTCTACACCTCCCCTTGTTATATTTCATCCCATTTTTCACAGCCCAACTCTCCAGCCAGTCCAGGTGTCACTGGATGGCAGCACAGCCTTCTGGCGTGTCAACCACTCCTCCCTGCTTAGTGTCATCAGCAAACTTGCTGATAGTACACTCAATTCTATGAGAGAAAATGCTGGGGAGGGACTCTTCATCAGGGACTGCAGTGACAGGACAAGGGGTAATGGGTTCAAACTTAAACAGAGGAAGCTTAGATTGGATATAAGGAAGAAGTTCTTTACTGAGAGGGTGGTGAGGCACTGGAATGGGTTGCCCAGGGAGGTTGTGAATGCTCCATCCTTGGCGGTGTTCAAGGCCAGGTTGGATGAGGCCTTGGGTGGCATGGTTTAGTGTGAGGTGTCCCTGCCCATGGCAGGGGGGTTGGAAGTAGATGATCTCAAGGTCCTTTCCAACCCTAACTATTCTATGATAATTCCCTCATCCAGGTCATTGATGAAGATATTGAATAATACTGGCCCCAGCACTGATGCCTGAGGCACCCCACTAGATACCGGCCTCCAACTAGCCATTGACCACAACTCTCTGGCTTCTGTCCTCAGTTTAGCTGTGAGGATGCTGTGGGAGACTGTGTCAAACGCTTTACTGAAGTCAAGGTAGACCACATCCACTGCTCTGCCATAATCCAACCACCCTGTTATGTCTTCATAAAAGGCTATGAGGTTGGTCAAGCACGACTTCCCCTTGGTGAAGCCATGTTGACTGCCCCTCATGACCCTCTTATCCTTGATATGCCTTGAGATGGCACCAAGGATAAGGTGTTCCATCAGTTTTCCAGGGATGGAGGTGAGGCTGACCAGTCTATAGTTACCTGGGTCCTCCTTCTTGCCCTTTTTGAAGATTGGAGTGACATTTGCTTTCCTCCAGTCCTCAGGCACCTCTCCCATTTCCCAAGACTTGGCAAAGATGATGGAGAGTGGTCCAGCAATGACTTCAGCCAGCTCCCTCAGTACCCGGGGGCATCAGGACCCATGGATTTATGGATGTCCAGATTGCTCAACTGCTCCCTAACCCATTCCTCGTCGACTAAGGCAAACTCCTCAAATTTCCCGACTTCCTCTGGGCCCTCAGGGGTACAGGGCTCCTCAGGACAGCCTCCGGCAGAGTAGACAGAGACAAAGAAGGCATTCAGCAACTCTGCCTTCTCTGTATCTTGTGTCACCAGGGCACCCACTCCATTCATCAGTGGGCCTACATTACCTCTGGTGTTGGTTTTATCTGCCATATATTTGAAAAAACTCTTTCTGTTGTCCTTGACCCCTCTCGCCAGGTTTAATTCTAAGGAGGCCTTAGCTTTCTTAGTTGCCTCCCTACATCCTCTGACAACAGCCTTATATTCTTCCTAAGTGGCCAGCCCCTCCTTCCATGATCTGTAAACTCTCCTCTTCCATTTGAGCTTACCCAGCAGTTCCTTGTCTAACCACGCAGGTCTCCTGGCTCCCTTCCTTGATTTCTTACGTGTCAGGATGCTTTGATCTTGAGCTTGGTAGAAGCAGTCCTTGAATGCTAGCCAACTATCTTGGGCCCCTTTACCTTCAAACAGCCTTGCCCATTGGATTTCCCCCAGCAATTGTTTGAAAAGGCCAAAGTTTGCCCTGCTTAAGTCCAGGGTTGCGATTCTACTTGCTATTCTGTTCATGCCACACGAGATCCTAAACTCCACCATTTCATGGTCACTACAACCGAGGCAGCCCTCAACCTTTACTGCTTCAACCAGACCCTCCTTGTTAGTGAGGATGAGATCCAGCAGCGCTCCTCTCCTAGTTGGCTCATCCACCATTTAGATAAGGAAGTTATCATCCATACACTGGAGGAACCTCCTGGACTGTGGCTGGGTTGCTGAGTAGTCCTTCCAGCAAACATCAGGGAAGTTAAAATCCCCCACAACAACCACGGCCTGTGACTGTGAGGCCGCTCTCAGCAGCCTGTAGAAGGCCTCATCAACTTCCTCACCCTGATCTGGTGGCCTGTAATAGACACCCACAACAGTATCGCCCCTGCCAGCCTGCCCCTTAATTCTCACCCATAGACTCTCAACCTGCTCCTCATCTGTGCCAGGACAGTACTCAGTACATTGTAGTTGCTCTCTCACGTAAAGAGCAACTCCGCCACCTCGCCCGGCTGGCCTGTCTTTCCTGAAAAGGACATAGCCATCTATGAGCACGTTCCAGTCATGTGAACTGTCCCACCACGTCTCTGTAATTGCCACCAGATCATAATCTACTGACAGAACACAGGTTTCTAACTCCTCCTGCTTATTCCCCATGCTGCACGCATTGGTGTACAGGCATTTCAGGGTGCGAGTTGAGCACACCGATTTCACCCTATGGGGATGGGAGGCCTCCTGGTCCTCATCAATTCTAGAGTACTGCCCCACTGGTGCCAGCCCAGCTACAGCCCCATCCCCCTTCAAATCTAGTTTAAAGCCCTCCAAACGAGCCCTGCCAATTCCTGTCCCAGCATCCTTCTACCCCTGCGAGATAAACCTTTCCCACGTATCACTGTCTGGACTGGTGTCTTATAAAACCAGCCGTTACCAAAGAATCCAAAACCCTGCCTGTAGCACCAGTCTTGAAGCCAATCATTTATGGACTGAATTTTTCTAATTGATCCCACGCCATCATCTGAAAATGGAAGGAGTGCAGAGAAAATCACTTGAGCCCCTGAATCTTTCACCATCCCTCCCAAGGCCTTGAAATCTTTCTTCATTCCCCTCAGACTATGGGATGCAGCTTCCTCCCCACCTGTCTGGAAGATCAGATGCTTTGCTTCTCTAGATCTACCCTTATTTTGTTGGTTGCTTAATTCTCTGTTTATGATGCAACTTTTCAGCAGGATAAATAAAACAGATAAGTCTTCTTGTTAAGAAAAGAAAACAAAGATTAAATATGCTATTCTCTAGAAAGGATATTAACTTTGCTTACCTATAAAGAACTAATGAAATCTCTGAATGTGTTGGGGTTTTAACTTTACAAATCCATAGAAAAACTAAAATAAAGCTCTGACTCCCTCAACTGTATCATCATACCTTAACGTTCTGTTCCCATAACATCCTAGGTCTCCAATACCAAGATCATCAGCCATCAGTAAAATGACACTGGGACTTGAAGCACTGTATGCTTTGACACTGTTAATGGCACACTGGCAAATTAGTAGAAATAAAAGGAATCTCATCTTCTTCCTGGTGCATAAGAACAGGTGGAAAACATAATAGATAAGACCTTTTTTGAAATTTTACTATTAATCAAATTTAGTCCTATTATTTATTGCTCTGGAATGTATAGTAGAAGAAAAAAAATAGAATGTAGATTTTTTTTTTTTTTTCTCAAGAGTTGTTTTAACATTATTTTCTCTGTTATAGTTCTTAAAAATTAAAATGCATCTTTTGGTATATAGATAATTTTTCCTTTCACCTCTTTACACAGGTGACTCCTTAAAATAAAGATGAACAAAGAATTAGTTACAACCTCAGTAACAATACTTTTGCATACACAGATGCACTATACAGCAGTAAAGATGACAGCAAACAATTTATTTAATTTTCTTTTTAGGCATAAATGTGATTTAGGGAACACAGAAACTGAAATCTTTTAGGACCAAAATTTCCAAGGTTCATTGTAGGAAAAACAAAAAACAACAATAACAAAAAATGTTCATCAATTCTGCTACCAATGTAAAAGACTGAATATCTCGTCAACAAGGGGAAAAAAATTCCAGCTCTAGTTTCTTGACAGGAATAAGTACCATCCAAAAGGAAATGAAGACATACATTATGAAATTATTGCACGGAATGTTCAAGAAAAAGCTCTTTGCAAACATTTTAAATACCAGGGCCTGTAGCAAAATTATGTAAAAATATTTTATATCATACCACTATGTTCAATAAACAATGCTCATGCTATATTCAACTTAAAACAGGAATAAGAATGCATTGTACATAATAATACACACCATCTTTTATGATAAGAGCACAGTCTATTACTATTTTACCTAAGCAGGGACTTGTCATATCTCTGTTTTAAACTGCATCAAGTATGCTCTGGCTGCAATTCAGTGCCTCTAGGCTGTGAAGGGTTGTGTCAGGTAATACACATCAAAAAAGAACAGAGACTCGCTCTCCTTTGCCTCTAGTAATACTTCCATCATTTCTGGATGCAGGCAGCCTTTTTCAAATGCAGATGAGACATGAGTCACACCTGCACCCTGGATTATGCTGGGACAAGAAGGAAAGGGGAGGAAACCAGGACTGAGGTGGAAATTTTAAAGTAAAAGAGTAGAAAAGGGAACTAGAAACAAGAATTTTGACAGAGAATGGGAACAGCAGGTCAAGAAATGAAAAACTTGTAAATCAGTGAGTTACGGCGGATAAAAGTAACAGAGAGAAGAGAGAAGACAAAGAAGACAGAACTAGAAGAGCTGATGCAGAGACTAGACGTCAAGAGAGATACATTCGTGTATCAGTGAGGTGTGGTGGTTAAAAGTTATCTGTAGAGAACACGAAGTAGTCAGAACTAGAAGAGCTTGCACTGGTTTGAATAAAGAGCAAGAAGGAAAGCCTGAGGCCCAGCTGGAATGAGAATTGCAGGGTGAAATTAGGAGAAATGGTAGAGGGTTTAAGAAACTGTAAGGGACAGGATGACAGTGGATAGGAAAACAATTTCAGGAAAACAGGTGAGAGAAATGGGAGTATCTGGGATGAAAGAGCTGAGGAGCAATGATTACAGCAGATGAAGAGAACTGACTGGAAAGAGTCTGGGCAGTCTGGGACTGATGCAAGTCAAAATAGTGGGGATCAACCAACAGACTGGGACTCTTAGTACTTGTTTGCATACAGATAAAACACTAATAAGTATATTAGTTGATTTTTACTGCTTAATATATGCTTTATAATCCATTGACCTTCCTTTGATGACAACAATTTCAGCGAGCAATATCTAAAGATCCCAGCCTTATCACTGTGGCAACAGATCATTACCTGGCTTATTCCATGGGAAGCAATCTACTTTGTTTCAGATAGGGAAAATACATACACAAACTTTAAAACTAAACCACTAAATGCAGTTCTGCTTGGTGGGATGCATCTAACCAACCTTCCATCCAATCACCATATTAATGAAGCTGTGTAGCACCTGCCACATTGCAGACTTAATCAGCACAGTAGATTTAGCTTTCTTCCCTCAAAGGATAAATAAGTGTGATTTTCTTCCCACACATTGCAGAGAACAGCTAGCACCCTGACCTCACAGGACAGGAACAACCTGCTACCAGACCTTTAGTTCCTACTCCACTATTCAGACTGCAAAGGTCTCAAGGCCCATGGTAATAGGGATGCTGAAAAGGGTGACCTGTATGTCAGTGACATATATAGAATTGCTCTGACGCTCGCAGGACATGCACATTTATTTCATAGAATTACTGAGCGTCCTCAGTTTTACTGCAGGCTTCACATTGTCTGAATAAAACCTAGAAATATATGCTCCTGCCACTAATAAAATTGTCATTTTAAAAGCACAAAGCTAGCTGGTTTTGCAAGTCTTCCAAACAACAATTCCAAGGTTTAATTCAACTGGTACAAACAAAACATCCTGTGTTTTAATTAGGAGGTATGGAACTATGGAGAGAGCAGTCTTTTTGAATATGTGTGGGGTCTTTAGCCACTACTGAACAGAGCAAATTAATTTTCCTTTCACTGAGCAAAGCTACTGTTGGAAACCAAAGTAGCAGCTGTATTTTATTTTCTAGAATGAAAGCAATCTGAAAAATGAGTGAAATATCTTCAAAATTAGCCGACTACAATTTATAAGAATTTTAAAGAGATTTCAAGTCTGCACAGAGATATGAGCAGGAAAATACCTAAGAAACTTTATCACCTTGGTCAAACTTCACAATCTTTCTCTGTATATGCTATACATATACATAGAGAAAAATAATATTTTAAATAAACATTCATATAATATTTTATATAAATCTACACAGCAATGTTAACTATAGCTGTGCCCAGTGTCAACTGGATCATTGTAATTTGCAAAGTGGCTGAAAATCTTATTTTCTGGATCTATTCCTGAAGAAGTTAGCCTCATTTAGTACCTCATTTCTCATTTTGCAAATCAACAACAAAAAATGTTATTGAAAGATGTCTCTGATGTAATATTGCTGTATACTCCTCCACTCTGAAGGAGTATCTGTAGGCACTCTTACAGATTGGGCTATCTGACTCCACCTGGTATCACATCCCTGAAGTGAAATCAACACAGAAACAGGAAAAAAAATTAATCCCAACAACTCTGATTTCTCTAGTGTACTCTCTGCAGTAGACTTTTATGCATCTTGAAGAGATGTGCTTGGAAAGCAAGAAATATTGGATGGATGAAATTGAGCGGAACAGACAACAGCAAAGAAATTCAGAGGAGTAAAAAGGGAAGAACATTGAGAATGAACCTCTGAGGATACTGGGGCTCATCTGTGTCACACTAGGGTTTTTAATTGTGAAAAGACAGGCATATGCAGATCTAACATATAAATGACTACACCAAATCAGATGAAGCTTCCATAACCATTAACCTAGTATTTGGTCTCCAGCAGCAAACAATCCAAATGGTTAAGGTAAGAATGCAAGAAACTTGGCGAGTATCTTCTTTTACTAGTGCACCCTTCTAGCTTTTGACAGTCGGTATTTAGGGCATTTTGAACAGAAGAGCACTGTATTGAATATTTCCCTGTAGATTCTTTTCCCTTCATGAATTTATTGTAGTCTATTTTGAATCAATCAACTTTTGTTTCATTTTGGGTTGGTTTTTTTTGCATTGAACCAATTTGATGTTATTTTACTTCCACAACATCCTTTAAATGTTCCTACAGTAATCTTCAGCTTTGAAGGCTTATGTTTTAGATTCAGGTGGCAAAATTTTTCCTTAATTGCATGCAGGACACCTAAGTGCAATTTTCAATATCTGCTTCACCTTCCCTGTGATATAATAGGAATAATAGTACCTTTTTTCATCCCAACATGGCTGCTAAGTTGAATATATTTAAGAGGTGCTTAATTTCATACAACAAGAGCTATGTAAGAATTTAGATTTCATACATCCCATTTCAAACTATGATACTTTAATCATTGCATATGTACGTGTATGCATGCATATGTATATATATATACATAGATGTGTCAATATACATATCTGCACATGTATGTGGATGCATATATACATATATCCTACTTTTCTACATATCTTCAAATTACATTTTTGGGATTCTAATATATATTTTTTACTTGTATTAAAAAAAATAAAGTATAAGTGTGTAAGAACAAATGGATGAAAACAAATGATATACTCAAAAAATTTCTCTAAAAGTCATAAAAATCACACTGTAAAAAAGCTAGAAGGCAACACTGTCCTCCATAAGATTCTGCAACAAGAAAATTCATCAGCTTCATGAGAAAAAAAGTTTTTAAATTGTAACAAATGGTAAAGTAATATTGTATACTATTAATAATTTTATGATATTAGCTTAAGATTTCTTAAAATCTCTCTCTCTTACAACTCAGTCATAACTGTTGCATCTTTTATGTCATACGACATTTTTTAGTATTTTATTTCTCCTCTTGCCTGGTAAGATAGATACCTTCTAAGAATCCTTTCCAGTCCTCAGAGCCAGATGTCTTCCTCCTGTTTCCTCAGGCCCAGCCAGCATATTTGACATGCTTATTAGTCATTGTTGGGGTTTTTTTCCAGAGATACAGGCATCTTCCATCGTACCTATTGGTTAGGCACTTCAGATTCAGAGAGATCAGGCACTGCCAGATTAGGATGACTATTTCTTTCCCAGGTTGGAACTGATTTGCATTCCGCCCTCTCACGGCGTGGTCACAGAAGGCTGGGTCTCTCTGTATCTGTAAATTGATTGATATCTGTGTCTGTCAAAACACCACAATGTTTTTCTGGAAAGTGCCATTAGATTTCAATGTGCATCTTTAGGTAACTATGTACAAAAATGAAAATCAGCATTAAATTTATTAAAAGTTGTCTCGTTGCAAGACAGAAATTTTGCTTAACATGAGCTCGGAAGAACACCAGAGCAAATAATCATGTTTCTTGCTCAAGCAAGATTAATTATTGTGTCTAAATCAAATAGAGATGAAGCCACACAGCATCCATCAGATACAAGTTCAACTTAAGGTAAATAAGATATCTTTTTTAAATGTTTTCTCAAGAAATTGCTAGTTTTAGCTAAATTAAATTACGGCTTTTAATGGCAGTATTAATAAATAGTAAACATTATTTGTTTGGATGGCCGCACACAAAGAGTTGTGGTCAATGGCTCGATGTCCGGCTGGAGACCAGTAACGAGTGGTGTCCCTCAGGGATCGGTGTTGGGACTGGTCTTGTTCAACATCTTTGTCGGTGACATGGACAGTGGGATTGGGTGCGCCCTCAGCAAGTTCGCCAATGACACCAAGCTGTGTGGTTCGGTTGATATACACCGGAGGGAAGGGATGCCATCCAGAGGGACTTCGACACGCTTGTGAGGTGGGCTGATGCCAACCTTATGAAGTTTAACCATGCCAAGTGCAAGGTCCTACACCTGGGTCGGAGCAATCCCAGGCACAGCTACAGGTTGGGCAGAGAAGAGATTCAGAGCAGCCCTGCAGAGAGGGACTTGGGGGTGTTGGTCGATGAGAAAATGAACATGAGCCGGCTTCAGTGTGCGCTTGCAGCCCAGAAAGCCAACCGTATCCTGGGCTGCATCAAGAGGAGCGTGACCAGCAGGTCGAAGGAGGTGATCCTGCCCCTCTACTCTGCTCTCGTGAGACCTCACTTGGGAGTATTGTGTGCAGTTCTGGTGTCCTCAACATAAAAAGGACATGGAACTGTTGGAACAAGTCCAGCGGAGGGCCACGAAGATGATCAGGGGACTGGAGCACCTCCCGTATGGAGACAGGCTGAGAAAGTTGGGGCTGTTGAGCCTGGAGAAGAGAAGGCTGCGTGGAGACCTCATAGCAGCCTTCCAATATCTGAAGGGGGCCTACAAGGATGCTGGGGAGGGACTCTTCATCAGGGACTGTAGTGACAGGACAAGGGGTAATGGGTTAAAACTTAAACAGGGGAGGTTTAGATTGGATATAAGGAAGAAATTCTTTACTGAGAGGGTGGTGAGGCACTGGAATGGGTTGCCCAGGGAGGTTTTGAATGGTCCATCCTTGGCAGTGTTCAAGGCCAGGTTGGATGAGACCTTGGGTGACATGGTTTAGTGTGGGGTGTCCCTGCCCATGGCAGGGGGGTTGGAAGTAGATGATCTCAAGGTCCTTTCCCACCCTAACTATTCTATGATTCCATGATTTTTGATAGTAAATTATAATATAAATAGAAGACAAGATTATCGTTTGTAATATAAACTGTATCTTGATCTAATTGAGTGGTTATAGTCTCTTCACGTTCATCCAACTATAGCCAAACTGATCTCTTTTGAGTTTCTGTTCATATTCAAAGTAATATTCCACAAAATGTTTAAAAAGGAAAAAAATCTGATTACATGCAATATCGGACTAAGACACTAGACTCCATCAATACACTTCCTTCACAGGGATAGTGCACAGATCTGAAGGTTGGTATGTGAGTCCTGCTGTAAGTCTTTGGAGGGACAGTAAGACAAATGGCCACCCAATTAACACTGGATTTTAATTTCATCAAATTTGAAGTAATTTCTAACCCTTTTTCACTGAAATGGTAATATTCAAATGCGTGCCACAGGAAATCATTAAACCTAACAGAAAAAAAAAACCCAAAAAAACCAAAAAAACCCCCAACAAACAACCCCCCGTAAACCAAACAAATAAAACCCCTTCAACCCTCCCAAGCCTATCTCTCTCCCCTGAGTTACTCACTGGCATCCTCTGAAGTCTGTCAAGATCAAAGCTTTGGATTTTATAACGATATTCTTCTATCTATAACTACTTTTCTAGTCAAAACGGTTTACCAAAGAAATTGCAGTGAAATGGCCAGTTAATTTTTCTTTGCATCATAAAACTAGCAAGTAACACATCAGTAAAATAATCCAGTATGTTATACTGTTTCCAAAAGGATGTTTTATGTAAAGAAAAGAGAACTTGCATTTGTATTAATTAATTCTTAAAGTGTGGGATTATGATTTTTAAAACAGCTCTATTGTTATTTATACTTGCATTTTGATAACACTCAAGGGCTCTCGTTATAACTGACTGATCTAGATATAAAAATTGAGAAAAGGTTGCTATTCAGCCAATATTTATTTTAGCCACGTAGAAGTTAAATGCCTACGTGGCCCATATCAACTAGACACTCATGGTGCATCTGAATTTATTCATCTTAAAGTTATGCATTTAGACTGAGCTAATTATCTAGGCTTCCTTTTTAATTAATAGGAGGAGACAGGCACCTTAAGAGGATGATTCATCTCTCCTTAAGATTGGTATAATGAAATGTTGGAAGTGATGCTCACGATCTTTTTCCACAGACTACAAAGAGAGCCTAAATATCTAGTTTAGACTGGATATATATAAAAAGGAATAAAGTTACATAAAAAAAAAAATCCCAATTTGATGGTGCATTGCCTGTTTGTGCTCACCATAAAATAAGGAAAAAACAACTTTGTGCAATAAATGATCACTACATTACTTTTCAATTAGTATAATGTGCTCTAGCAAACTTACTGATGCAACAGTTTCTTACTCTGTGAATAATTCCACTGAAATCTGAGAACTGGGGACAAGCGTTCATGAATTTTAGTGACAAAATTTTCCTCTAAAGGATGTATATAAGTATTCATCCTTTCCAGACTGTTCAGTAACCTAATGAATATTATATCTAGAAATTACATTCAATACTGTTACTCAAGTTAGACAATATTTCAAGGAAGATGTTGTCAGAGATGACCAACCAACAGACTATGAGCTCAGCCTGACTGTTGTTCACTGCCCACTCCCTGCTGCCCTCTTGCCTAAGGGCTACACACACACAGCAACTAAACCAGCCTGTGACTGGCCAGTCATTGCTAGATCCTCTTACTTTCTTTCATGAGTTCCTTTTCACAGAAGAAAAAACACTTCAGCTCCTGACATACAACAAGAAAAAGTCTGTTAATCTGCATGGGCAGTATCAAGCAATTCACATAGATGGCATACATTTTGATAGTGTCTCACTGGAATGAACCTATTCACATGCTCAAGTATTACACATGTTCCCCTGACCCCCATCACACCATGGGAGACACATTTATTCTCATCATGGGACAGTCCTGTCACACAAGGGGTAGGAGAAGAGAGAGTAATAGTGTACTACTCATCATATGATACAGCTATACTCAGATCATTCAATGGATAAAATGGTACTGCAAGCAGCCCTCTCATTTGTCCACAAGGACCTGTTCAATTTGTCCCATTGCAGAGACTGAGAATGGCTGTATTAGAAGGACGTAAACTAATTGAGAGGAAATGCTTGTATCTGGGCTATTACTTATATCCAGCCTTTGTGTTCTTTCCCAGTAACACTATTATAAAGAACATGTATTAGAAAAAGCATTAAAAAAAAAACAAACCCACAACCCATCTCCCATGTTTATCAAAACAAAACATCACAGTACATCAGTTTTTCATGGTGATGTACTGAATGCAGGTGTCAATGTATTGGCAGCAGGGGAGGCCTCTGGAGAATAGACAAGGGGCTGTCCTGTGCTGTAGTCAGTTTCAGCTGCCTCTGCAATGCACCCACTACAGACATAGCTAAGCCCGTCAGACAAGCTGGCAACATCCTGGGAAAACATATTTAAGAAAGGGCAAAAACCACTCTGGGGAATGAACACAGAGGGAAGGGGGTGGAGTGGCAAAGACAGGACAGAGAGGAGGCGGGAACAACAACGTCAGGGCAATAGGAGCTGCTCCACATAGCTAAGCACTGACTTCATCCTCATAAGCCACCCATTGCCTTACTGAATGGATTGAGCACAACATGCAGCAACATTCTAGTAGATGTCTGGAGTGAAGGTGTGGAGACTAGGAAGATGGAAGAGAGAAATCTGAAGTTGAGCCTGGGAAGTAGGAGAAAAGGTGTTTTTCCTGCATGTTTAGATGTCTGTACTTTCTTGTTGTTTCCCAATACTCCAATAAAAAATTAAATATTTATGCTACCTGGCAATACATTAATTCCCCAAGTTGTTTTGCCCCTGACAGTACTTATTAAGGTGTGGTTCCCTGTCTTTATTTGAACTCTTGAGTCTTCTCACTTCTGTTCCTCCTATTTTCCTGCTTTCTCCCTCATCTCACTCAAGAGAAAGAAACAAGCAAGCAGCTGTGTGGGTGCCTGGCTGTTAGCCAGGGCCAACCTACCACATTTAAAATGAAAAGAGGATGAATGGATCCAACAGCAAATTGCTTTCATTGATTACCATTAACCAAAAGTTTCTTTGCTGTGATGCAATCCATCTAGATTCTAAAAGTGAACCTTTTACCAGGGAGAAAAATGGCAAAGCTTTTTAAGTAAAAAATAATTCAATTGTGCTCAGCTGACTTACGGTGTTGCTAGTGTAAGCAGGAGGTTCACAAGAAATAAATGAACAGCTTCTCTTTCCTTTCAATTTGTATAAGTAAGAGACATTTAAAATAAACAAATATAGCTGCTTACTGAAGACTAAGTTTCTTCTTTGAAGTTTCTAAGCAATAGAAAATCTGGTTATGTTACTTCTGTCATGGAACTAATATTCGGGGAATGGTATGTCCTTATCCTGCAAATAGTTGTGAACATGTCTCATGACAAATTGTTCTGAATTATTTTGACAAAAGTCTTTCTAATGGGGCAAAATAAAAGGCATTTTAAAGAAAAAGAAAACACCCAAAAGATAGGGTTTTGGTTTGTTTTGTTTTACATCTAAAAATTAAATTCATGATTATTTCTCTTACATCTAGAAAAATAGCGTGTTTAGCATTTACACGGCGAAACCAAATCACTTTTGTTGTTCTTTTGTGCTGGGAGATTCTTTTACTATGTTATTTTGAACAGGGTTAAAAGATTAACCCACATACCACCCATTTTTTTTATGACCTAATGCAAAATTAGAGCAAATAGAATGGGATTATCCAGTCATATTTTTTATTTTTCCCCTATTACCATGCTGAAAAAAACCTTCAGAAATCGCAATAGGGAGGAATTAAGATGGTAAGTAATTTTCTAACCAGCTCTAATGCAGAGATACTCCACTAGCACTATTCATTGAAAACACTACTAAATACAGTTACTGGAAACAGATTTGAAAACAAAACACAGTGATCACAAAATTAGGAGGTCTTACAAATCAGGAAAATATTTACTCTGGAAAGAACACTGGCACAATTAGGAAAAGAAGGATTATGAGCTGTATAATGGTTATATAGCTGCCTGATTGCAAACTACATAGATCATATTTTTCTAAAAAATGTGCAAGCCAAAGGGCAAAGACATTTACAAAATAAGGCATATACATTAGCCAACTTTATATCCCAGTTCCAAAGATTTGATCATTTAGTAACTTCAGTAAGAATACCAAGGAACACCTGAATTACTCCCTCAGAAAAACAAAATAAAAATAAACTAAAAAATTGTAAATATACGTAGCTTGGTGAAATATTTGAGGGATAGAATTTAAACAAGATAGGATTAGGCAACAATTAGAATGAAAGTCTTAAAATGAGAGATATCTGAAACAGTAAACAAGCTAAGACTAAAAATATCTGCCTATAATACATGAAAAGACTAAGTGGGTTCTTAGAGTCTGACAGAAAAAAAAAAATCTCGAACAAATGAAGTGTGTGTATTGTACTACAGCAATACAGGAAAAACAGCAATTTAGGCCACAAGGTATCCAGTTTCCTTCTGCCCTGTGTGAGCATAAAATTCTTGCTCCTTTCCTCCTCCTTCCCTCTCCTCTTTCTTTTCTCTATTTTTTTCTCTCTTTCATAGCAGCTCTAGGAAACTTGTAAATTCTTGCTGTTAGAACACAGTTCCTTCGCACATAGGCGCTAAAAGGCAAAATCACAACACAGCAAAATGAAAATTTTCATTATCTCAGAACTATAGTATTTCACTTCATTTTCACCTTATATGACATTTTAAGAGCACAAATAAATATAGCAAGCATTAAAAAAAGATTTTTTTTTTTTTTTTTTTCCCTGTGGTAAACCAGTATTAACTTCCTTTTGACATTTGAAAGGTTACTCAATAATAGCTTCAGGGGTCTCATTATCGTTTGGCCTGGACTGAAGCATGCTGCAAGCATGTTTGAAGCGAATAACACACTTTTTGAATTGTATCAGAATGTCTTTAAAGAAGTTTATGAGAAAGAACATTTTCCTTTGCTATATGCCTTTAGGTACAATACAATCTTATGTTTTTAAAGGATGGATTCTGTTCATCAGTGAAAAAGAACATGTCACTTCCTCTGTCCAACATGCATTTTTCAGGATTAATACTTCACTGCTATTATTAGACAACTGCTGTAATTGAAAACATACTCAGTTGTCTATTATAATAACTTACATGAACTGGAGATGTGATGCTTCTTACGTAGCTAAGAGTAACTTTTCTAAATGACTAATCCATGTCAACAGCTTCTAATTTTCTTTGTCATAGTTGCCAGTTTTGTCAGCAGTGCAGAATAAAAACAGTGGGAAGGGGGGGAGAAGAAGAGAATAAAGTAGCCTTCTAGCTTACTAACTGTGATTTCTAATTATATAAAATTTGTAACACTAGGGATTCCTGTAGAAAGCATGTTTGCATACAACATTATACAACCACCAATCTGGCTAGTTTAAGACAACGCCAGAGGAAAATAGGTCTGTCTGAGCTCTGTACCTTAAGATTTCCTTCTGAATAGGCTGATCAACTGATTCTTTAGTATAATAGAAAAAAGAAGAGTCCATTTTTACACCATTATATTTTAATTTAAAACACTGTTCAGGATGTGAAAAATCCAAGATAACTATCACTGTGAACCTGAAGCAGTTCAAACTTCTGTGCTCACAGCCCAGAGTGCCATAGCCATAATTCCTGTTAAACACTTCCTAACAATCCCAGTCAAATATCCTGTCTTCCTCCTATTCCTCTTCTCACACTAAGCTGATTTTATTTAATTCTTCATCACCCTCAAAATTCCTCTCATACAATCAAGAAGCCATCACACAAATTCTTCTGCAATCCTAATCTTTCTAAACCATCTCCCATCATATTCCAAATCCCTTTCTACTCAAGAATCCTGTATTTCTGTGTCATCAATATAAACTCAAACTGAATACCTCTTGTATGCAGCTTCTCAACTCCTCCAATTCTGCTTGCCCAGATATTGCTGTTATCTCTACCATTACAACTCCTGATGCTGCTGCACATTGCTGCTTTTGTCCTACATGACTTCTTTCCTCAGAGCACAGGCTTTTCCACTGGCCAGTACTATACAGCACTTCCAATTGCCGAACATCTGTGGTTCTCCAGATGTTAAAGCAGCCTCAGCTGCTGGTCTGACAGGGATTTAACACAGGTCTGCACTTAACTAAAATCCACCTAGAGAGCATCCTAAGGGCAGAAGCAAAAAAAATGTTTGTGAGAAAACAGGATGTATGGAATCCATATTATTAGCAAGTAATTACAAAATTGCATAGCAAGCAATATGCATGGTCAGTTTCTGTTCTAACACTTGTTTTGGTTAAATAGTCTTCTCCTCTTTCATCTTCGTTCTTTCTTTCTCAGCATGGTTGCTAAATGTAGAGCTTCTGCTTAGGCCTGGCAGATACAAACTATCCAGAAGTGATTATTTTTTCCTCACCTTTTCTCTTTGTCTATTATTCCTTGCCATCCTTTCTCCCAGAGATTACCCTTATATACACTGTCCTCTCAGTAGCTGTGTTTACCCTCAGTCAGCAGGTTGGATTTGTAAAAGATCACAAAGGAAGACATTAGATTTATATAATATAACTTTATAAGGTACAGTTAAGTCTTGCAGGCTTTGAATCAAGTGGACTTTGTCACATTACATACACTGGACACAAACCACAGTCACTTCAAAAGCTACAAGCTTATTTTATTCACTACAAGCTTATTTTAGATCCTAACCCCCCTTCAAAGCTATTTAACAATTCATTTCCATTTGATTCTTGAAACAGAGTCTGTAATCAAAATTACATACACTTTTAACATTACTTTTTAAACAACCAGAGCTTAAGTGTAAGAGAAAAAACACCGTTGCACAGCTGGAAAATGTTCTTGTTCACAAACACCCTGCTTGCTTTTTTGTTCAAAATGCTTGCACTATTATTCAAGTAAAGCTTATACACTCCTTAACCTGTTGCAGGCAGGGAATGTTCTACCCCATTGCAATCTTTAATAACAAAGTGCATTTTGTTGCAAAATAACTTGCCACCATAGTTGACAGTATCTTACAGACAAGAGTAGACAGTATTAACTTCCTTTTTTCCTTCCTTATCTAAAATAGACAGCATTAAGTTAAAGAGGAAAAGACAACACAGTGTATGTTAATTACTTCTAAGAATTGCTAATTCCCCGCCATGAAGACATTGTTTTGAGATGTGAAAGAATATGAACTCCAACTATACATGACCTCAATGTTTACAATTATATATAACTATGTATAAATGACAGAGTTTGGGGCAGGAGGGGCATTTTACCTTGCAGCACGGAATTGTTTCAGTTTCTGTCTCTGGTTTTCAAACAAGATGGCTCTACACTGATTGTCGATAAATGGATACAAAGTCCAGTCACGTGAATTGAAAACAGAAGAAAGAAGGGAAGGAAGGCCAACACTGAAAAAGACAACTTACTATACAATGCCAACACAATTGCTACTTCATTACTAAGAAACAATCTCAGTAAGTTTTCATAATGCCTATATATAAATTTAGTTTATTACTCAAGATCTCCTGTTAGGCTTTTCAAATGCTAGTGGCTTTGCAACATATTTTTGGAAACAAAAAATTTTTGCACAGTGCCAATCTCAGGTACATTTCTGCCTTCTGTACACATGGTAAACATTCCTGCTGAATATCTATGTAGCAATTTCTGAGAAACTGCATTAAAACACTTTTAAAGTATAACTTCAGTTTTTTCAAACTTTTCCATCAGAGGCATAGAATTACAGAGATTCTCTCTCTATAAATACATCCAGTAGTAGCCTATCCTGGTTTGTTCACTGTACGTTCTCTTAGAAACTTCTGTACTCCCAGAAAATGACTGCTCCCAGGAAGTCCAAGGACCCTAATACAAAAAAAATCATTCATAAAACTTTGAAAAGTGCTACCTAGTTTACATATTATCCTCTTCCCTCCACCCCAATTTATATATTTTCCACAAGGAAACTTGGTCAGAAAGATGCATGTCCAAAGATGTCTTTTGTCCCACATGGGTATGAATGCAGGGTTCAACTTTGTTTTTTCTTTCATAATTTGTTAGAAACGTTGTTTTTTTAGATACTTTGGTTTTCTGGTCACCAAGTGGGAGACAGTAGCTACACATTTATATTTGAACATTCATATGTATAACAAAATTCAACTCACTGAATTGGTAAAGGAAATTATTTTTTTAATTGTGTTTGGAAAGAAGAGGAGATGAAAAGATGCATGACTGGATTTATTTTAATCTAGTGGAGAGGCAGAGCTACCATGAGATAGACCTTTCGTCTCAGTTCATTAAAATATCTCTGCCAAAGCTTTAGAAGTTTAGGATCAAATTCAATTGCACCACAAAGTGTTCATCTACCAGCTACAGTACAGATATATCATTGTAAAAACCAAACATGATGCACTGCTTTCTTAGACTGGCTGAATATTGGCACACACCTAAATGCTTATGCTTCTACATAAATCTGCTAATACAAACTTGTATTTAATTTAATAAACCAATAACAGAGCTAAAAATGGAAAAAAAGGATACTTGTTAACTTCTCACTACAGTAAAACCCAAGGAACCTAGCTAATTTCAGAAAATGTTTTTGAAAGTCACACTTGTCCAGAATTAAAAAATGCACCTCTGCTGTTCCTAGGGACTTTATAAAAATTGGATTATTGTATATTAGACAATATTTATGCTGTAACAAATCTTCAGCAAAAAAAAAAAAAAAAGATGTTTAATCTTTATTCTTTGGCTTTGTCCAAAACCACTAATGCCAAGTTTCGCTCTTAAAATTCTGTAGCTATGCAGTTACCCTGAGGGCTGCAGGGGAATCATTACACGAACTTGTGAAATCTGTGCAGAGGACTTTGTGCAGTTCTGAGGAAGTCATAATGGCTTTTATTATGGAACTCAGTGACATGTTCTAATGATTTTGGCATTTTTTATCATGGTTGTGCTTAACTTTAGTTAAGAGTTTAGCTAGGAGTTTAGCTGGAGGAACATACTGACTATACTATGCAAGTATAAAGATCCAGGTTTGGTAGTCACTATAGCCATAGTTTCTAACTGGCAGATACTTGACTAAGCTACACCAACTCACAAACAGAACAGGATCTTTAAAGAAAGGTGGGCTTGCACAAACAGGAAAAATATATTCCATTGAATCTAAATTAAATAATGTATTTGATTATATTTCCTGGATGTGATAAGTCAGAAAAAGCAGACAGCTATGTACATTCCCACCCTTTGTCAGGTCCTTTAAGAAGCAACAATCACCCAGCTAAATATATTTAAAAATTGAAAATGGGAAAAGGTTTACTATATATCCACCAACTTTAAACAGCTTTAGTGACAGCACTACCCCAGAAGATAATGGTGACAAACGTCAGTGATAAGAATGCCACCCACTGAGTGGAGCTTTGTGCTTCATGAAGCACACAGGCTTTCCTCAGAGCTCTATAGCTCAAGAGCACAGCCTAACCCTACTTCATTTCATGACCACAGCACAAGACGGCTAGTCTCTGGATGGCACATCTTACTTAATGAGGATATATAGCCATCTTTAATATTAAAAGTCTTGTTAATAATTTTTTTAAAATTGCATTAGTCTATTTTTTCCAGATAAGGGCATAATTGTTGACCTAAAAATGAAAAGCCACTGAAAACCAGATTACAGAGTCAGGCTGTCAAATGTGGTCATTAATATAAGACTCATTCCCTACTGGTTCTAGCAGCCACTGGGCTAAGTGACACATGCAACGTTTTTGAAACAGTGATACAAGGATTCATTCTGTAACACAGCTTTTTTGGAGATAGTTGCCTTATCAGGCTTGCAAGATAGAAATGTTTCATACTTAAAAATGCAGAAAGATCTTTTAAACTGTATGAAGACGTAGTAAGCTCCTCATGGGCTAGATATGTTGCCACTGATCTCTTACAGTGAAGTATAATACTGACTATTCTTAATTAATGAGGATACAGCTAGAAGTGATCTATAAAGAAAATTTTAAATTGAGCAAGTGGCAGCAAAAGCTTTTGGCTTACTACAAAATGGGAACAACTTGAGCAGCAGTAGTAAAAAATATTCAAAAGAATTACAAATCATTCATTACTGAACAAAATAAAACCATGGCAAAAGTGCTAATTCAATTCTTATGTTAATTCAAAGTTATGCTGTACCTGAGACTAAGAAGGCAGTCTATTAGTAAAACCTGGCTTTTCTATTTTGTCACTTATAAACCCAACAGCTATAAATATATATCTGAGTGGTGGACTTCTCTAAGGATACAGAAAAACTGGAATCCTGAAGAGCAAACGAAATGCTGAAAGCTTCAGAAAGCATTAATTTATGAGGAAAGGTTAAAGGAATTAAATTTGTTTTAAAAAAAAAGAAAAAATATAGAGGGAGAACAAAGATATCCTAGACGAGCAAAGACTTGGAAAAATTTAGGTAGAATGTCTGGACAGACATTTTTAGCATATACAATTCTGACTCAAAAAATTCATCTATGTCTTGAACATCTCTTCTGGCCTTACCAGCATCTAAGCTTATATGAAAACAAAATCTACGAATCTTTCAATCCTGCAGCATGTCTGTGAGCAATCATTCACCTTACAGAACCCAAGGTGAAATGGTTCAGATGTGCTTAGTAGGTGGAGCTAGCTGTCTTAGGAAATAAAAAATGAAAACAAAATCAGGGTCTCACTGGCTTCACAGCACTGGGACTATATGCTTCCTTCTAGGCAGCCCTAATATCTGACTGTATCAGATTTACAAGTGGCGTTTCCATTTTACAAATGTTTTATGAAGACAAGTATCTGCTCTTTACCTTCTGCTAAGAAAATTCTAGTTCAAAGCATAAAATAGGAAATAAGGCTACATCATTTTCTCATATATTTTGTTACAACACACTGAACCTTATTCCTCAACGTATGTCTCCCTGCACTACCTAGGCTGGTAGCATGATTACCCTGATCCTGCAGACAAACATTCTAGGCTGAGTGTCAGCAAGCTCATTTATCTCTGGTCAGCTCTTCTGGGTAGGTACAAAATTGTAAGGCCGTGCACCCACAAAGTAAGCAGAATGTCTGAGCTCTGGAAATTCAGTTCTACAGCTTGTTTCATGCTGAGTGGGGAACACACATATAAAACTTGACTCTGAAGCATTACAGATCAGTGGCTTAGAGACCTTTCAACCCACAGAATCGCAATCCTTCTATCTCTTTTCCATCTGAAGCTGTAATTGTTGCAGCCTTTGAAGAGGTTGAGCTGAACAAGACTGAAAGGGACCACTGGAAGGGTCAGTGCATTCAGTTCCACCCTTATTGCCAGCAATCAAGTGACAGACGTCTTGCTCAGGAAGGTTGACAGAATGTGTATTCCACATGGCACTACAAATTTTTTCTTGTAATCTGTAACAATCAAACTGTAGTAAAATGAAAAAACTATAGCTATAAAATTCACAGACAAGAAAACCAACAGCATGACCAAACTTTTAGGCTCCTGCAACATTGGAAAGTTAGATAAATAAAGCTGCAAATGAAGGAAATGCAATCCTTTCCTCCCTAATCTTTCTGGTAGTTTAAGGCTAAGAGTGACCACTAAGCACTTCAGGATTTCAATTACAATGACACTGCTAATCATCTTAACACTTTGCCTGTGTGCAGCCAATACTTTACTAGAAGACAAAAAATTATGTCAAAAAAGCTATTCACAAGCCATAGAGGAGAGAAAATTATTCTCACTGACTTGAATGGAAACAAAAAAAGGCCCCTGAAGGATGGCATTAAGGCTTAATTTCTCAGCCTCAGAAACTGATTGTTCTGTTGTACCATCCCATCAATAAATACAGCAATTGACATCTAAAAATATCTTAAGAGTTCTTGTCTCTTGTTCGCTTGGTTGGCTTTTCCAGAATTTCACTCCTCATTGCTGCTTAAAAGCCTTTTTATAGTGCCTCATCTAAATTTATGGATGACCAACACACATATCTTCTTCACTTTATTCTCTTGAAGCATAACACATTATCTTTCTTGCGTTTGTAACTAACCTATATGGCAAATAGCAAAATCCAGAAAACAGATGGCTCTCCTCCCCCCTACCTGCTTGGCTGTAAGAAGACCCATATGATTGATTAACGAAAATAGACTCCCTTTTGACTCATGTAATGAATAAAAGATTACTCAGATCAGCAGATGCATTGTATTATTTAATTGCCTTAATATACATGCTCATTTTCCCTTTTGCAACCATAAAAACATATACTAAAACAATAATAGGTGAAAAGCTCTTGTTTGGTGACATCCAGCACTGGGAGGGGTTTCATTACCTGAGGGCTTATAGGCTCAACTACAGCAACTGCTGTGAATCTCAGCTGATAGTTTAATTAAATTACATTTAAGTCTAATTCATTACAAGCAATTTGTTACTAATAGTGGGTTTAACAGTTGTTCATGTACATCATTGCAAAAACTTTTAAATTACTGGATTTATTCAAGTCTTTAGATTCTTTTTTAATATGCAAATCAAAACGGATTATAATCTGTTTATCCTCTTTGCCAAGGCGCCTGCAGAACAAGAAAAATAAAGTCAGTCATTTCTGTGTGAAACATATAGTGCATGATATTCCTATATATGGTACAAAAATATGTAAGTGAATCCATGTTTCAAGCACAATATAAAGTTGTGAAATAGGAAACTGCAACTTTTGTGTCAAGTGCATTACCTAAGAAAACACTTAAGCATATTCTGAAGCTTTTACTTTCCAGGAAAAGAATTTAGGTAAGTTTTAGTAATGTGGCAAACATTTTAGCTCCAATGTAAACAAATCCCAAACAAACATACAAAGGTTAAAAAAAGGTTATGAGAACTGTATATGTGAAACAATGTGTCATGTACTTAATAATCCCATGGATACACGCCTGAGTGTTTACACCTTATCTCACAGGCAAGAACAAAGTGAATGTAATGCATTATTACAAAGCCGTAGAAAAAAGACTCGTTTGGAGTAGGAAGAGTAAGCTGTAGGCAGCTAACTTACATTTGTTCAAAAACTTGGACATCCACATATGTATGTATCATGTAACACAATAAAATATAAAACTTGGCAAAGATTTACTTATCTGCTTCTGTATACGCCTGGATAGAAAGTTAAATTAATTTAAAAAATGTACAAGAAGTTAACTGTGTTCTTCAGACTTTGAGGGATTTAAGTCTACTTGCATCTCAGTAACTGAAGTTCACCCTTCCCCATAAGCACACATCAGGTCCTTAGGCATATAATTAACTATCTGTTTTCATGGTTACTGTACCTCCACCACAGTATGCTTCCTACAACTCGAAGTTATTAAAATAAAGTCCTCATCACTTGAAATAGGTTTAAAATAAGTGATAAAAGGCAAACAAAACAAATCAACTGCACAATTCTCAATCTCAACTTCTTCACTCATTAAAAAAAAACAAACCCAAATACTATCTCTAAAATGTTTGAGACAAATATTTAAGACAGCTCAAATAAAATTTAAATCAGCATTCTCACTTACTGTGCATCTAGGAAACCATGCTCCACCATGAATTAAAAGTTCTCCTTGGACTTTTATCAAGTTTCATTATGCTAGTAAAAAGACATAGTCACGCTGAATAAACCTAATGAGTTTGTCTATTTTGAGAAGATTTTCTTGTGTTTGAATGCAGCTTTGAAGAATCAAGTAAGCTAACATTACACTGATTATCACTGATGAGCTGGAGTAAAGCAAAGCAAATTGAGGTCATCAGCCTGTCAGGTAGCCTGACAGTCTTGAAATGCACACACTAAGATATGTAGCACAAACCACTTAACCCTAAAATGTTAATCTTGTAGATTACACTTCAATTTTATAAGCTTTTTTCATAAAGGTTGCCTTTAGGATTTATTTCCACTTTAAATAATCACAAGTTTTGCATAAGCCTTATGTTTTCTGAGATGAACTCGACACTAAAAATAGTCTCTCCCTTTTGAAGAGAATGGAGGAGCCAGAGTTGTGATCAAAATATGCTTTTCTCTAATTAGAACAATAAATCAAGATATCTGACTGCTGTAGTTTTTCTTTTTTTTTTTCTTTTAACAAGTAACTTTTTAACAAGTTAGTATGCCACCAAATACAACTAAAGACGGGGTTTTTTTTTTCAGACTATCTGCTAATTAGAAAGTGGATGAATTCACCTCAAGTATCACTGCCATACAACCTCATTACTCACCCTCTTGAAACTTTTGCTTTTACAGCAGAAACACATTCTTTCTTAAAATAGGAGAATGCTACCATTATAAGTACTGATATTACTATAACGATTTTTTTATTCCTTTTAACAGAGTAACACTTTTTTGGACAATTGTACGTAGGACTTTCTATTGATTCTAGCTGTGTTCTCATCTAAGTGAACAACTAAGGAGACAAACATATTTGGTGTCTGAAACAAAGTTGGAATATTGACTTATTGCACAGTGTTTACTGCAGAAACAACAATGGCTGTGGGCATTCTTAACACTTATGTAAGGCTACAAAAAAAAAATAAAAAAAATCTGGAAGCACAGGATCCGTTTTCCGTAATTTATGCAAGACCTAACAGGTGTGCATCAGGACTACGGATGACATTTTTTAAAAGACATTTAAGGCAATGTGCACAGTCTAAAAAGACTAGCCTACACAGGCAGGACCTAAGAAGCATTATCAAATATAATCATTACAAAATAAGACAAGTTAAAAACAAACCAACCAACCAGAAAACCAACCCATAACTCAAATAACTTAGTTTGAAAGTCAAGTTTTATTATTAAAGTACAAGTAAAGTCAAAGAGTGTTTTATTTGTTTTCTATTTGCAAGATAGAAAGAGGTATAAGGCCTTTGTGTCTATGATATTTCTCACAAATGTAGGGTGAGGGTTCTTTTAAGGGATAGGTTTTAGGGGTAGGCAAGATGCATAAGGAGGATAACTTAAAATTCAAGTGTGATTGTATGACACCTACAGTTAGGGTTTTAAAAACCACCTCTAACTTGCTAAAAAGGTGAAGTATTGCAAATTCAAATGAGTGAACTGTGAGGAAAAAAAAAAAAAGAATTGCCAAGAGGCCTACCTACAGACAAGAGAGACAGGACTTCCCCTATGCAAAGCTGCAACTAACCATTGCCTTCCCACAGAACAGCAAAGCAATACAAATCTTCAAGTCAGTATGTCACCTTGTAAGCTTGACACAGCTCTTTCCATATCTGCTTCTGCAACTGGTATTTCAGCAATCTTGATGCCCAATGATGAGTTACCTGCATTAAAAAAAATAGAAGGGAAGGCTGATGAGCAAAGTTTTACCTCTTCCCCTTGCAACCATGCAGATAAAACTGGGCGATGTGTCCGTGCAGGGAAATTTTTCTTTGTCTCAAGAGCACTGGGTTGGTTTTTGAACTTCAGGTCTTGAATGCTTAAACCCCCCCCAAAAAAACCAAACTACCACGCAAAACAACCCAGAATTAACTATTTCCACACCCAGCAGCCCTTTTAAGAGATGGGTTTACTCTTTCCTCACAGTTTCACATACATTAGTGCCTGCTTATGGCTCCAGTTACCAGCGATGATAGTATCCTTGTAATTTTCCACGCAGGCACACAAAAGCTTTGCGAAGGAACGCTGCCTGAAAATGTCAAAACTTGAGCAACTCCCCAGTATGTTCCGTAAGCAGCAGCAAACGGAATCTGAAATGAGAAGTCCCGCTCTAGAAGACGGCCCCATGCAGAGAAATAGGCTTTGTTTTTAAAAGAGAACTACAAAACAACCAACCAGAAAGGCCTCTACTCCCCACACTCCCAGCGCCGCTCCCAGCACACACCCCTACTCCACGACAGGACGGTTCCCCTCTGCTCCCACCGCCCCGGCGGAGCGCGCTTGCGCCGCCAACTGCCACACAGGGCCGGGGCTGTTGTGGCCTCGCCATGTCCGCTTCTTCTTCCTCCTCCTCTGCAGCCGCGCTGCGGCCAGTCACTCACCTGATCTTTGACATGGACGGCCTTCTCCTGGGTGTGTAGCTTTTGCCCCTCTCCCCCGCCACGGCCTGGCCCGTCGCTGCCCGGGCACACTGCGCAGCCGGGCCCAGCCCGGCCCGTTCGTTCGGGCGGTGAGGGGCCGTAGCGGGCAGCCCCCTTCCCTTCCTGCCGTGACGCGCCGCCCCTCCACCGAGGCGCCTCCCGAGGCCAGACCGGGCTGTCCGGTGGCTCCTTGACGGTCTCAGCGCTGCGGGCGAGCAGCCAGGGCACCCGGGTGGTGTTGCTTAAACGCGGTTTACTTCCTTGTTCCGTTACTCCCTCCAAACGTGGGCAAACTTACGAATTAAAAGCTCCAGGGCTGAGGCTGAAAAGGGAGCTTACACTGAATCACCGGTGGAGAACTGAGGGAGGTTAGGGTGGCTGGGGGTAGAGAGGTGAGGAGCACATTGGGGTTAAAAGCCATGGGGAGTGGGTGTAAGGAACGCATAGGTTTTCAGTTTGCAAAGGGCCGTGACACGGAGAGTTCCTTACCCGGGGGTGGCTTCTGCTGGATGGGGTTGACCAGGAGAGCACTTTTGAATGTTTAGAGCTGCAGTCTGCAACTGGAAAGCCTGGAAACTGCTGTGATAGTCAATTCCTCAATTGTTATTTTGGTTTCAGCTTTGCACGGTTATTCTGAAATCTGTTGCCTCCTGTGCTACAGCTGGATTGCACCTTGAGGTTTGAATAGTCAATATGACTAGAGCAGCTTTTAAGTCTGTTCTTAACTATTTGCTGAATCAGGGCCTTCTGCTGTGTGTCTCCTGTAGAATAGCGGAGTATTTTTGTATGTGCCTTGGTTTTTTTAGATAGTCCATGTGGATTATCATACAGGAGCCAGCTTTGGATGTGGGTGAATTCTTCAAAAGTGTGAACTTGAGGTTCCTGCCTTCTTTCTGCAAAACCCAAGTTATTGCAGTTTCTGGAAAGACTTCTGTGAAGTCTAACGAATTATTCTGCAGGAGAAGTGCACTTTTCCCTTCTTCAGGCCTATAAGAGGTGAAGGCTATTCAGTTATCGTGGTTTGAAACAAAAATGGTTTTACTTATACTGTCATAAATCAGATAGTTTCAGTGACTTTAGAGCCTTTGGCTTCAATTTGTTTCATTTGCACTCTCAGTACACCATGTGAAAGAGTGATTAAGTAAGTTATTTCATTTTCTGTTTCACCACTGAGGTCTCAAATAGCCTGGGGTTATGTTTGCTGGTTTTTTTTGTTTGTTTGTTTGTTTGGGTTTTTTATTAACAATTTCATTTTTATTTAGAAGTTTCAGGGCAGGTTTTTTTTTTTTTTACTTACATACAACTGCTTTTATGTGGAATTTGAAAATCTGTTTCATAGAGAATGCTCACCTGAACAGGACAGTCTAGGTAAGCAATATGAATGTGCAGGCATTGATGTGGATGCATAAGATTTCTACATCAGTTTTAAGTGAATCTGTTATGCGCAGGTATTGGCAGTACAGGTGCTCTAGCTTTGGGCAATAGTGGCTAAAGGCATTTTTCTCAGACGCTATCCTGTTGATGTTTAGAAATTGCCTTGCTGTAACATTCCAAACGAGCAAAACAATTTGAAGTTCTGAGCCATATTTAGTTCTCCAAACTCCTGGGGTTCATACAGTGAAGAAACATTAAAAGTACTCTAGATTATTAACTGTACCTCTTACTGAGAAGTAATTATAAGGGATCCATAACTCTTGGACCTATGTTTATCAAGATTGAGACACTAGAGGTATAAACCTACTGCTTCCTGTTATTAAATTTATCCATTGTAAAGTACAGCTCCAGGGAAATACTTTGTCACTTTCTGGATTCAAAATAAAATAGCAGACATAAATGTAGGCATATAGAATGCACTTACGTGAAGTGTTTATGCACCCTAGTATAATTTATTTTTCTCCCTGTGTGTGAGACAAGGCATCCTTTGCCTGATAAGTATTTGTTGTGTTGTGTTATGCTACAGTGTGGTTTTGATTTCTTCTATTTTAAAAAGTTGCATTGAAAGAGTATGTTGTATTTCAGTAATCTTTCAGCTGTGATGAAAGCTATACTTATGTATAAAATTAATCTGAAAATAGTCTTAGTGTCTTACAGTACAGAGGCATAAAAGGGACACCACCTTGATGATTTCTGTAACATACACTTCCTTTCAGTGGACTTACAGTATGTTTCAGTCTCTAAATACTTCGAGTTTTGTCACAACTTCAACAATTTTTTTATAAACCTGTTTGTTTCATGACAAATTGTGGCCCTTAGGAAGCAGAAAAGCAGTTGAGAAACTGGTTGGACTTCTGCAGGATTTCAAGAAATGTTTCAAGAAATTTAGAATAAGTTTGAGGAAGGACTGAAGGCACACACAGGTTAGACACTTTCTGCCCAACCTGTCTGCTATAAATCTTCCCAATGAGACAAATGGTTATATTGATGTAAAGCTATGCGAGAAATAATATCCTTTTAATTTTTGCACTGAAATTCTTCATGTGTCAAATAGTGTTAATCAGAGATGGTAAAATGAAATTTTTTAATTTCGAGAAATACAAAGCTATAGAAATCTGCTTAAATAACTTATTTTGAAAGAGCACGGACAAAGATGTTGGTATTGGGCATCTAAAACTACACTTTCGTAACTTTTGAAAGTACCTCCAAAGCTGGTTGCATTTTTCAGAATCTGAAGCTTTAGGTTTTGCAGTAATTTTCCAAAGTAGTGTGTGAAAAAGAATGTGACTGGTTTTGGAAATTGTCACCTAAGCCTCGCTGATTTTGTAGAATGAATATGAATTGATCTATAAGCAATGAAAAATCGAGCATTAAATTGATCTAGTGTAATGTGCCATGAGCTTGCTTCCTATAGCTGACATACTTGCTTCTGATTAAGGAAGGTACGATATCTTCTGATAGGAAGATTTCCAAAATACTCATGAATAATTCATAACAGTGAGTGTAAAATCCTTAAATGAGGTCTGAGGAGCTTACAAGGTTTTTGACTTTGGAAACAATCCAAGTGTTACCCTATAGAATCTGCATCCATATACTTTAGCGGCTAACGCTGGGCTGTGTGAAAGTGTTGCTGAATCTGATCTTCTGTGACTTCATCTCCCCCATTTCTTTAATATAATTGAGACTGATTAAGTTGTCCTTGAGTCCCACCTTGATACATCAGCTTATCTTCAATAGGAAAGTTCTTGCCAGTGGAAGTACTTCATCCCTTTTATTCAGAGTCCTTCTGTATCCTTATTTGAAGTGTTATCTAACACCTTTTTTTCAGCATTTATAATCAATGCAGTTCACCCTTCTGGGTTTTTTACCCTTCTGGATTACTTTCTCTTTCCCTTTGAGATGTTGAATGGAATCTTATTTTTTTTTCATCTGTGGTTCTAATTGCAAGGAAATTAGCACACTAGAGAGTAATGCTCTCATTTAGTAAGTGAAATTTCTGAACAGCACCTCTAGACAGCTTGTTATTTAATACGTAAAATTAATTGAAGGACTTTTGTGGTAAACTCCATCTGTAATAGAAAAAACAGCCTTAGTGCTAGTGTACTGCAGTTACAGTCTTCTTTACTATACATATGTAGCACGATTTAGTTGGTAGAGTTTATAAGTGTTGCTCAGTTCACTGTGTAGTGTAAACCAGAGGAAAAGAAATCACTAAATTTTAATTTTTGGTGTACTACCATACTTTTTTTTTTTCCTTAACACTTTTGTAGTGTTAAATTTCTCCTTGCTTTTCTACAGCAAATTCTAGCAATAAATGCTCAGAATTTGTACAGTAAATTGCTTTTTCTTTAAATGCTTTAGTCTGTTCCAACAGAAGACTACTCTTCAATGTAGTATAATCTAAACTATTAAACCTACTTACGTGTGCACTTATTCAGCACACACAATACAGGATTAGCTGGCTAAAATAAAAAGCCAGAAGCTAGAGACCTTTGATAGCTTAATACTTTTGTTATAGTTGAACTGTTTAATTTCTGATTCTGGCGTTTTAGCATATTGTAAAAACATACAAAACCAACACTGAAGATAGAGAAGCAAAAAATCTATACTGAATTTGCACAAAATTCACAACTAGAGTAATGCCCCCCAAGGATCTATCTTCTCAACTACTCCATAGGTTGTATTTTTAGCTATGACAAGTGTTAGGTTTGTTATGTCTTTGTAGTCAATAACTACCCCACCACCAGAACACAGATAGGATTGAATATTGCCTTTGTTTTTCTATGCCTAAACTTATAGGGGGCTGAAAATGGCCTATATTAGAAATTATATTCTCTACAAGGTGCATGCATAATATTAATCTTTCCTGACAGATGAATTTGTGAAAATTGCAGCAAAGATACAGTATTTCTTAGCATTGTACTTAAAGCTGGACTAAAGCTAAAGTAACATTCAGAGAACATCACACTTCAGTATAGAAAGTTTAGTCGCGTATTTTATTATTAGTAGTGACCATTTTATGTAAATTATGATCTTTGCCAGCCCCTAGTGTTGTAAAACATCATCTTTACGTAAGATAAGTTAACGCATTCAGGTAGATATAAAAGATGGTTTCTAAAGTAGCTTAGTTTTGCAGGATACCTTTTGCATAACTCAGTCATGTTGGCCTGTACAGGCACAGGTATGCCAGCTTGTTCTGACCATTCACAGGGGGGCAAGAAGTAGTTTAAGCAACTGAGATCAGAAGTTGCTGCATTTGCAGCTGCTGTCTCCTATGTGTGGAGGAGACTGTTGGATTCTTGTGTGCCACTTCTAAGCAACTCCTGCATGGCTAGTCATACAGGTGATCTCTGGTCTATAATATAGAAGAAATTAACTTGCAGTGAAATTCATTACCCTGTTGAGATTCACGTGAGTTTTGGCATGTTTCCTTTCCTCCCCAGTGTTACCTACCAATTGTCACAGAGGTCAGAACTCAAAAATGTACTCCTACTTTCATTTCATTGCGCAAGTTGCCTAGGAGATTGCTGGTACAAGAAAACTGGTAAGAGTTCTATGGTGGAGTTTGCTGATGTGCATGGTGTCTTTTATTTTTTAGTGTGAATGGGAGGTTAAAACAGCTTCTTATTTCTTCTGCATCTGAGCAAATAGCACCAATTCAACTAAACATCAGTCATCTCTAGATTGTCCTCCATTATGGCTTAAGTGCAGGAATTAATCTTTTTAGGCTATAAACTGGCAATCTTTTAAGCCTGTTTTTTGCCTCTAGGTAGTGGAGACTTATTTCTTGCCATTCTCCATTTCCATCTGATTTTGGGAAACAAAGAATGAAACAAAAATAATGTCTTGCCCCTGTGTTCTATACTTGTATTTTGTCGCAAAAACAAAGAGATTAAGGGTATTATTAGATTAAAATACTGCATAGATGCTTCATGAGCAAATTTTGGACATAAGTAAAACAGCTCCTCATTGAGAATTAATTAACCATAAGTAGAGTGAATAAGATTTGTCATATACTTGAAAATTAGCATTTTAATTTAACAGCAAGGAAAATTTTGGCAAAGACATAACAAACATTCTAACCTACAGTCTAACTTCTATTATTCCCATAATTGATTTGCAGATTGTCCTTCCACATGATTGCCTGTTGTCTGTGGTTAGAATAATCCAGAATTGGATCTTAGTTCACCATCTGTAGAACAGGGCTTGGTTTTTTTTTTTCATTTCTGTAACGGTTACCACATTTCAAAATGCCGTGGGCAGCATTAGCAGTGATCCCTTTTTCTCCCTGGGGGGGTAACAGAGGAATGTTCTCAAGCTGAAGGATCCCCAATTTGATTTTAATATTGTACATAATTTACACTCAAATGCAATGTATTTTTTGTGCTTATTTATTTATTAGTTGAACCACACCCAAAGCATTTGGTTTTAAAAGAAATTAAACAAAACGAAACAAAGCTGCTAAATAAATTAATCCCACTGTTAATAATGTGGCTTTTATTTTCTGACTGTTACAGACATTGAATTGTATAAAGGGCCTTTAGCAAGTGGAAAGGTTTGTTTTGAAGGTGCTAGGAGTCTAAAGGTTCCCTTCAGTGATTTTAAAGATGCACAAAGCAGTGTGACCATTTGTAAAAATTAGTCTCTTTCTGTGCCTAAATGCAGAACCTGTTTGTAGATGATAAGGTTTTATATTTGTTGGCTGTGTACACTGTTTTGTGTATAAAGTTCCAATTTTGCTTTGAATGTAAATAATAAGGTGCCATAAATGGAACAGATTTTCACACAAAGAAAAGGTGCATAGAATTTTACCTTATAATAACACTATTTCCAGCTGTTGCATTACAGTTCTTTTTACTTAAGAAGAAAAACAACTTTAACAACCTTGCATTTTTTATGATGCATATCAATGGCAGTTGCACTGTATGCCATCTCGGGCCCAGCTCTGTGGCTCTTGTTCTTAGTAGCTGTAATTCATTCATGTAGCCTTTCTGTGAGTTGGCTAATTGAACCCTTTGAGACTGGAATTTTTAGGGACACCTTAATTTGTCTGGATAGTACAGTTTACCATCAAAATTCTGCTCTATGAATTCTGTTGTATTTTCTCCAAGAGACAATCTTAATCTTGATGCTGCCATTTTTACTTCTGATTTTGAGGAGGAGGCATGTTGGGCTTTTTATTGTTTTTAACAATTTTGTTTTATTTTTAACTATTTCTTAAATTTATGTATGTAAAATTAATTGGCAACAGACCTTCATGGTGATGATAACTTTCCCAATATGGTCATTGCTGTTTTAAAGACCAGGAACTGCATTAAGTAACACAAAAGGCGTTAAGCTAAGTATCTTCTCCCTTCCAATATGGTATCTACTGCTTTCATTATGGGCAACTGATTTTCTTTTGCATGATGTAGAGACCGCTAGTGATGGTTGCTGCTTCTGTTATGTGTTTCTGTACCTCTCTCTATTGATTCTCGTAGTCAGAAGACTACTGAGAAGTATTTAACCAAGATAATTTTTGTATCTTACAATGGTTCTGGCAGAGACTCCTTGATTTGTACTTTTCCTCCTCCTTAATAGTAATAATGTTAAAATAATAATAAATAATATCAGTGTTCTGACCCAAAGTTCATTGAGGTGCTGCCAACCTGTATCAAGATTTTTCTTGGTACTTAGGAGAAAACCATCCTGTCTTATTTATCTCACTTTTTGCTTCCTTTCCTTCAATAGCCAGTGAGGAATGCTTGTCTCTGTTTATTGTGGCTCTTTTTTTGGTATCTGACAGGTTTTTTTCTTTTTTATTTTTTTTTTTTATATATTGCTTCTTGAAGTGTTGTACACCTGTTGACTTGCTGCCTCTATGCTTTCTGTTATTGTACAGCTTTTACTAATTTTTAATTCCTATTATAATAAATACCATTTTCCATATTAGTTTGGCAATAAATCTTAATGCTGTAATTTGAAAGAACTTGTATATGAGTGGACGCTGCTCTTTGCCAAGTATGGTTTTGCTAGTGTTCTCTGTACTAGTTTTTGTGTTTTTTAAAATGTATTCTTTCTTTTCTTCCTCATTTCCCTTTTGGGGTATATGAAGTATTTTTTTTAAAGTCCTCAAATAAGTCTTACTTCTAGTAAACTGCGTGTCTCTGATGTAACAGGTTTATTCCTAATTCTTGAAAGCTTTTCTTGGAACACCAATTATGTATCCACACTCCATACATTATTTTTTTCCCCCTCAGTTTTTGCCTCTGCTGTGCCTTTGTGTGGTTATTTTGGGCAAGTTTTGGGCATGTGCAGTTTGTCAGGATAACGCAAGACAACTGCAAAGAAAGACCAGTTTATTATTTGTCAGCCCAGTCATTCTACCTAACATACATAGGAATTTACTTATGATCTTTGTCATTGTTTAGTATATAAGACATTATACAGTGTCTCATTCTCCCAGCTCATTTATACACGTTCTCTGAGCTGGTGTAATAGGTCCAGGAACCCTTTGCTCTCCAAAGGATAGGTGGATACATATCAGTCCTTTGCAGCAGCTCAGTGCTTGTGGGTGCTGAACTGAATGGGTTTGCTTTCAAGCAGCTCAGCCCTCTTGTTCACTCCTGGGCATTGATTGTCTGTTGTGTGTATTAGTTCACTCAGGTTCTCTTCCACAATGTCGCTTTATACTGCAATTGCCCACTCATGTTAGGAAATATTTTTGAACATGATATCTTTAAAATTGTGTTCTGCTTCAATCAGTACATTTGGGTGTAATGGAAACTGCCACAAAGTACATATTCAAACTAATAGACCCTTACTTGATTACTTATTTGACCAGTCATGAGAGGGAGTGTCTTTGCTGGATTGGGAAGTTTTTTGAGTTGACACTGGTACTGTTCTTTTAGGAACATCTCTGTAAGAAAGAGGAAAAAATTTATGCTAATACTTGAATAAGAATGGAATGGAAGATAAAGTGTGTTTAATGAAATAAATGAGATTATAAAGTATCAGAAAATCTAAAGTGAGTTTTAAGGTGGAGCATGAGTACATGGAGAGATAATTACATCTGAATAAAATGTTTTATGTTAAGGAATTTTTGATTTGTTTTGTAATATATGTACAGAAAGCTACTTTGACCTGTCTCTTAAGGACGGAGGAGTAGACTAAGGCATGCCCATAAAGTGACATAACTTCGGATAGTGTCATCATTATGCTGCAAGACCATTACTGCAAAAAATTACACCATATGAAATAGCTGATCTTTTATGCTGGGACTCAGTCCTCTCTATAGCATTATAATATTATTGGACTAGCAAAATGTTCTTTGCTTTGTGGCTCAGGGGAGATGGTGCCACAAAGAGCATATCGCAATGCAATCAATTTCTAGTCTTTAAAAATTAAAAACAATGTTTCATGGGAAACATATCTCAGGAAAATGAATATATTTTGGCCACTAAGGTATTGTAGTGTATCTAATTGCTACTCCACTGCCTAATAACTTGCATTGCTATTATTATTGTAGATCATATTTTTATGGTATTTATCCTTCTCCCATTTTTAGTTAGGCTGTCTTAATTTGCCATGAATGAAGACATCTAAGAACAAAGAGCAAGAAGTAGTGTTCCTATTCTGGTTTTGTGTCTTCCAGAACTTTAAACTTTTTGGCACTTGTTTGCAAATTGTACAGTATTGTAAAATATAGGTTCTTAAAATGCTTGACTCACCATTGACTTTGCATAGTTTACTGTTTATCATGGTTTTGCCTTTTTCGAAGAGGAAGTGAACTATTCCTCTTCCCTCTTTTGGAAATTGCCACAGAGAGCAGGTAATTAGCATGTGTACTTGGAAACACTGTAGAATAACAAGATAAAATTGAAGCTCTAGGCTGTAAGGGTTAGATTAAAAACAAAATAAACCAAAAAAAAAAAAAAAAAAACCAACCAAAATTTGCTTCTTCCCCAGGCAATAATACAAGATGATTGGATAGTTTGTTAGCATGGTTTTTGTTTCCTCATTACCCTGGTTAATTGAGAAATGGCTATATGTTCTTATAAGTTTCTACTGAGGGGAAAAAGAAAAGCTATATTCTGAAATTTATAGTAAAAGCATGGAAGTTATCCACCTCTTCACCTATTCCCTTTTCTAATACTGTAGTTCAACATAGAATAGATTCATGTTTTCATTTTCTTCCTTCTGTTACAATTGCAGCTTTCGAGGGAACTAAAGCAAGTATTCCTGTTTGACCTAAAAGTTTCTGTATTTATATATAAAGAAAAAGAAGGCGGAATGCTACTTTTCCTCTGTGTGCTCTTCAGTAGATACTTAGCTTACATTTCTCTTCATAGTATCTTGCATATTGAAATTGTGAGTTTCTGTTCTCTGCTTTATATTCTATTTGTATGTACAAGAAACTACGTTTAATTGATGTTCTAACATTATTCCTAAGTAGATTTCAAATGAGCTACAATCAGAAAAGTTTTGTTTGTACCCATTCATTCTTTCTAGATTATATCTTACCTACATACTTATATTTGCCTTTTATCTCTCCTGCTATTTCTTAAAAGTAGTCTTCTTTTTAAAATTAAAAATAGGCTTGCTTTTGAAAACAAGCAAACAACTCTCTAAATTTAGTCCCAGCTGAGATTTGGTCATATTTTTGTAGAAATTTTTCTCACAGAAGTCCTGAAATCCTCATCTTACCTGAGTCTTCTTGACTTGGCAACCGATTTTATACTGCTTATCATTACGCCTTCTCCGAAACTTTATTCTATCATGCCATTCTTTCTTTAGAGGTGACCACAGCATGGAAATACATCTTTCAGAAAGATTATACTTGTATTCATAAGTGTTTACAAGGTGCCCAATACATACGTGTTGTACAATATCAGAAGTGTAATAAAGTGTACCTTACAGATACTGCTCTTTCCTTTGGTAGGAGTTGACACAGGTGTTCTACTATGACTACAGTTCTGTTTAAATAACATTACCTACTCCAAGCTCTGAATTGTTTTATTGATAATATAGGCCCAGAAGAATAAATAAAATATTCAGTGAAACAGTTTACAAAGACCGGTGATTATAGGTATTGTATAACTGTACTCAGTAGTAGTCTTATGTTTGAAAAATGTATTGCCCACTTGAATTGTCTATAATGGAGCCTTTGAGACAATTAATGGCTTCAGTACTAATAGTGTAGATACTTCCGATTTCCAGTTCAACACCTACTTAAGTTCCTTTAACAGTCTGTGGGAGGGAGTTAAAGTTCTGAAGTTCTATAATTAGGGCAGTGGGTACTGTCAGAAGAAATCCCTTTCTTGAAGGAAACAGCTCTAATTCTTGTATAATTTCATTTTGTTTATTTGATTACCAGCAGAGTTTTAAAGCTGTAGAAGATAAAAGTTCATAACAGAAATGATGACAGGCAAACAGCCTTTTAGCAGTACCACCATAACTGTGTCAACCCAATACAAGGAAAAAGCCTCCAACCTTTTTGCTTATGACAAGCTCAGTGGCTAAAGCTGCCCTTTACATTTTAGAGTGTAGGCTGTAACCATGTTCAACAGCGTTCAGCTCTGTTTTCTTTGATTGCAATGTTTCATGCAATTGGATTGTTACATTAATAGTTAGATTTTCTCTTCAGACCACAGAAAAAAAAAAAGGTATTTCAGCTTGTTGATGGAATACCATATTTGCGCTTAAGTTACCCTGTTTAACTGGATATGCAGCTTTAACTATACACCTTGGATATACTAGTCCTTCTAACAATTTCAAAACATAATAGGCCAAAGTTACAGCTGTAGGACTTCATCTGTCTAAATGTCATTTAAGTTCCAGTGGCGCAGTTCAGTATATTCAGCAAACGAAGCAGATGCTTTTTATTTTGCTGATTGTAAGCTTGAGTTCAGACCAAGCAAGAGGAAATTACCAGAATGGGGTCAGGGGTGATAGTTGAAGATAGTATTGAAGAGTGTCTCTTACAAATACAATTTTTTCAGAGTTATTTCATATTCAGGGGTAACTTCTACTTCATCCTGCTTCATTCTACATTTTGTGCATCAGATCTTTTTGGATAATGCTGAATACAGCTGTTCATAATTGTTTTCATAGTTGCACAAGTGATGCTTACATTAATTGTTTCTAGCTGTTATTTTTGCCACACCTTGTTACATGTTAATTAGACTGTTTTTTTTTTTTTCTAATTTCTTTAAAGTTCTCACCCCTTTCTAACTGTGAAGCCACCTGCAATGCACTTTCAAAAACAATTTTCACATTTACAAGCAGAGTGTTAGCAAATTGTTGCTATGAAGCAAAGAAATTACTTTTTTTAATCTGATTTCGGGTTAGCAACTGTGGAATTGGAAATGTGTACCTTATCTAATGCATGTATTCAGAAACTGTGAGCTTCATTGTTTCTTGCTTGTACCATTATGACTTAATTGATTTCAGTAGATTTGTACCTAATTCTGAGTAGAGACAGGCTATTAGATTTTTATTGTTTTCTTTAATTTTTGGATGGAGGGAAGGAATTACAGAATCAACAAGGTTGGAAAGGATCTTTAAATTCATTAATTCCAACCTTTATCCCAGGACTGGCAAGTCCACCACTAAACCTTGTAACTAAGGGCCTCATTGGTATGTTTTCTGAACACTTCCAGGGGTGGTGATTCTACCACTTCCCTGGGAAGCCTGTTCCAATGCCTGCACACCCTTTCAGTGAACAAATTTTTTCTAATATCCAGTCTAAACCTTGCCTGGGACAGCTTGAGGCTGTTATGTCTTGTCCTATCACTGCCAACTAGGGAAAAGAGACCAGCCACCTCTTCTCTCCATCTTCCTTTCAGGTAGAGGGTGATAAGGTCCCCACTGCACCTTCTCTTCTTCAGACTAAACAACCCCTGTTCCCGCAGTCCTTCCTCGTAAGATGTGCTCCAAGCCCTTCACCAGCTTCACTGCCCTTCTCCAGCAACTCTATCTCTGTTGTAGTGAAGGCCCAGACAGTATTTGAGTATTTGAGGTATGGCCTCACCAGTGCCAAATACAGGGGGATTATTATTACTTCCCTAGTCTTGCTGGCCACACTATTTTTAATACAGAAATAAAGCAAAAATTCTCCTTATATGATTATTGAGCATATGTTTTACCAGCCTGTCTTTTGCAAACACTGTTGCAGTAGGACTACGGACACTCCAGCAAACTCCTGTGTCAAGCTTATTAAATTCCATCTGCCGGAGAGTGAAGCTGCTTGTGTCTCAAGATGTAAACTTTGACCTTGGCTCGCAGAACTGAGGTAGAAGGGAAGAAAGATTGAGTGAAACTGGAATGACTCCTAGTTTGGTTCCCAATATGTGTTTTTATTTTTAGCACATTAATCATATGGAAGAATGAAATGATGGTCTAAATTTTCTTGCAGTCTTTGAACACATTTTTTTTTTTATTTCATTTAATAGGTTACACAACGGTATTTCGTGTAATTCTTAAGCTGTCACACTCAAAACAGAGTCATAACATAACATTTCCATTATGCCCAGAACCACTCTCCAGAAAAATAAGATTCAACCTCTCTCCCGTGAGATAGTTCAAAGTATGACGTTACTAGATGCTGTCAGAGAGTCTTCTTCCAGCTTTCTATTTCTTCTCATGTGAATTGGGTTCACTGACATGTTAGTGAGATTCTCTGTCTGAACCTGTTTGTAATCACTGTATTCTTCCAGAATTGTAGTGTGGGTAAGTTTTATGTGTTTTTATAAAGCATTCTTGGTACTGTTTTTTTATTTTTTTTTTTTTTTTTTTTCCCATTTTAAACAAGAGATAGTTATAGTTTAGGTTAAGTGGATTTTGATGTTTGAAGACCTTATGCTAGTTTAGAATTGTCATAATGTGCTAAAATACTACTAGGTCAGTTTGATCCAAGCACATGACATGAGGTGAATCTGTACTCAAGTCACCTGCTCTCTGTCAGGAAATGCCACTCTTAAAAAAGCTTTAAAAGCTAAAATATTTTACTTGAAAGTTGAGACTGGGTCTAGTGCATCCACCTCCAGGTACCTGATGTGTGCCAAATTTTTAAGTGTACTCTGTAGCACTTATAAATTAATTTTTGTTTGCAGCAGAGAGATTTATGCTTTTTTTTCCACATGGAAGTCCCTAGGGTGGTTTGAAACTGAGGTGATTTGAAACCCTTTCACAGGTATTTTGCATCAAATGTTTAATTTTGAAGTGTCTCCTCTCCATGTCTTACAGGAACTGTAGTTGATGCTTCATATTTGCATTTGTTTTTCAGGCTTCCTAATCAGTCTGCATCTTCTGCATTAAGTAGAGACTTTGTATGATGGGAGTTAGAGATCTTGAGCAGATCACACAACTTTGTACAACAAATTTTACAACAGAAACCTAATTCAAAATATGCTGTGATAAGATTTCCCAGTTAATAAAAGCTACCATAATCTGTATTTTTAGTGTGATTGTATATACTGTTAATACTAGGTAGATCACATATGCTGAGAGGATAAAAATTTTCAGCAAAAGTTCACATATGCACTTGGAGGAAAAGTGTTCAGCAGCAGGACAGAAAATTACTGTGTAAATACTCGCTAATTAAATAAAAGGAATTATATTAAGCAACTGTTATAGCATACTGAACTCTGTAAGTTACAGTTTATTAGAGAACCTTAATAAAAAGGTCTCATACTGATACAGTCTGACCGTAGCTGAGTAGCAGACTGGCTTAATTTCCTGGGAATAGGAAAAGTTTCTTTTCACATATGAGGTGTGTTCAGTGCACAGCATCTGCTGTTGAGGTGCTAGCGTGCAATTGGTGTTTCAGCTCAGAACCAGAAAAGTATTGTGCATTGGTGGTGGTTTAAGCAACCTGGTCTAGTGAAAGATGTCCCTGCCTGTGGCAGTGGGGTTGGACTAGGTGTCGTGGTTTAAACTCTGTCCACTACACAGTCTCGCTTGCTCACTCCCCCCCTTTTCTTCCCACTGCTCCTGGAGGGATGGGAAGAAGAATCAAAAGACTGTAACTCCCAGTTGGGTTGAAGTAAGAACAGTTTAGTAACTAAAGTATAACACAAATCACTACTGCTGCCACCAATAATAATAATGATAAAGGAAATAACAAGGGAAGAGAATACACCACCTCACCACCCGCCGACCGATAACTCCCCCCCACCCAGCAGCGAACTAGCCCTTCCGAGCAACTCCCAGTTACCTCCTGGGCATGACGTGTCGTGGTATGGAAAGCCTCTTTGGCTAGTTTGGATCAGGTGTCCTGTCCCTGCTTCCTCCCAGCTTCCCTCCTCCCTGGCAGAGCATGAGACTCACAAAGTCCTTGGTCAGGTTAACATTTGAGCAGTAACTAAAAACATCGGTGTTACCAGCTCTGTTCCCAGGCCAAAAGTCAAAACCACAGCACTGCACCAGCTACTAAGAAGGAGAAAAAATGACTGCTACTGCTGAACCCAGGACACTAAGTGATGGTCCTTTCCAACCTAAACCATTCTGTGATTTAGGTAACTATCTCTCAGTGGATTCCATGGTGCTTAGTTAAAAGCTTCTGTAGCCAAGTATAAGGTTTTATTTCATTGTGCCAATTACAAGCAAGGTTATTATAGTCTAAATTAAACTACAGTCTTCCAGTAGTTCTATGCTTCGCCCATGGTGTTAGGAAACAAAAGGAGCTCATGTACTCTCAGTTGTGACAGTCCACTAACTTTGAGTGGTCTTGCTCCTCCGAGCTGTGGGCTGTTTGACCCATGAGTTCGTTAGGACCTGCTTCCAGCCTAAGTCTGGAGGAAGGCCGGCTGTCACTGTCACCATGTGAGGTTTCTCAGTGCCCTCTGAGAACAGCCCTCTACTCTGATCCTCAGCCCCATGTGGGAGGTGAGGGCTGAGGTCATGCAACTTCAGAGAAGCCTGTGGCTTAGCCCCATAGACGTCCACACTTACGTGATGTTGGAAGTCCCTTAAATTGATATCTATACCATGGTTTTGGGGTTTCATCTACAGTTTTCAAACAAACAGTGATTGCAGCTCATAAACCATGATTTTCTTTTTGCTCAATCACACTTGCCTCATGAATCTAAAAAGTCTGATTCTTTTTTGTATTTTAGGTTCTATTTAGGATTAGGCGTTCTTGGTATAGAGCTATTAAAGAGACACTGTGATTGGGTCTTGGAGTATTTCTGACATTTTCCTCTCGATGTAGATGGCCAGCCATGGTGAAATGTCCTCTTGGAAAATCAAGTACATCAGCGATGTTTGGTCTTCTCCTCTTAGTGTTAGCACCACAGAGAAATTACTCCATCAGCAGATGTACTTCAAAAATTTTAGACACTCTTGAGTGGGCGGAAGAGATTAGCTTTATTAATCTGTAGTTCTTTACTCTTCCTTTGTGGTAGCATGTTTGACACATTGCTGCAATTAAGTTTAGAACATAGTCTAAGGCCACACTTGAAAAATAATGTTTTCCTTTTCTATTAAAGTCACTCTATCTTTTGTAATGCTTCCACTGTTGAGGAAGCTGACTTTTTGAACAGTATTACAGAAAGTGATTTAGAAACATGTAACACCGAAAGTCAAACAACTTGAATTTGCAACTCACCCAAGTCTTTGCATATATATATATATATAGAGAGAGAGTATCTCCTGGGCAAACAAAAACTTTCTGAGAATAAGGAAATTGATATTAGAAGAGAACTGTGGTGTGCTGAAGAGTATTTTATCTTTGGTCTCATTTTGTTGTAGTTTTTTTTTGAGGGAGGAGTAAAGTTTTCTGACTTTTTTTCCCTCTCTCTTGACTGTTCTTTTTGCTACTGTTGCTGCTTTAGGTTCTGGGTTAAAAAGAGCAGCTCTGGCAAGTCTATTCAGGGAAGGTCATGTTTCTTAGAGGTCTTCTTGGAGAAAGCCTATCTTTGTATTGGGTTTGCATAGGCCAGGTTTGGGGGGGGGGGAGGAGGGATGGGGAGGGTGCTGCAGATGTGGTTTCTGTGAGAAGCTGCTGGAAACTTTCACTGTGTCCAACAGAGCCAAGACCAGCCCGCTGAAAGACAGACCCACTGGCCGAGGCTGAGCCCATCAGGAATGGTGGTAATGCCTTGGTCATAAGATATTTAAGAAGGGCGGAAAAAACCCTATGCACAATAGCAACTACCAGCCAGAGAGGGGAGTGAGAATATGTGAAAACAACAGCTCTGCAGACACCCAGGTCAGTGCAGAAGGAGAAGAGGAGTTGCTCCAGTCTCCAGAAGAGATTGCCCTATGGGCTGTGGTGCAGACTGTGGTGAGGCAGGCTGTGCCCCTGGAGCCCATGGAGGTCCACAGTGGAGCAGATCTCCACCTGCAGCCCATGGAGGACCTCATGCCAGAGCAGGGGGATGCCCGATGGAGGCTGTGACCCCACGGGAAACCTGTGCTGGAGCAGGTTTCTGACAGGACCTGTGGCCCCATGGAGAGAGGAGCCCTTGCTGGGGTAGGTTTGCTGCAGAACTTGTGAGCTGTTGGTGACCCACGCTGGAGCAGTCTGTTCCTGAAGGACTGCACCCCATGGGAGGGACCCATGCTGCAGCAGTTCATGAAGAACTGGAGAAGTTCATGGAGGACTGTCTGCTATGGGAGGGAGGGAGGGACCCCACACTGGAGCAGGGGAAGAATAAGAGGAGTCTTCCCTGTGAGGAGGAAAGAGTGGCAGAGACAATGTGGAATAAACTGACCGCAACCGCCATCACACTATACTGCTGGTGGCGTGAAGTAGAGAATTTGGGAGTAGATTTAAGCCTGGGAAGAAGGGAGGGATGGGGAGAAGGTGTTTTAAGATTTAATATTTATTTCTCATTATGCTACACTGATTTGATTGGTACTAAATTAATTTCCACAAGTTCAGTCTTTTTTACCCGTGATGGTAATTTGTGAATGATCTTTCCTTGCCCTTATTTTGACCCAGGAGCTTTTAGTTACATATTTTCTCCCCCCCTAGCTGAAGAGGGGAGTGATAGGGCAGCTTTAGTGGGCACCTGGTGTTCAGCCAGGGTCAACCTACCCCAGACTTACTAAGAATATGTATTTGGTTATTCTTTAGCTGACTTGGATAACATAGTGACCCTTTTGGTTTCATCTATCTTGTGTAGTTCTTTCCAAGTGCCTTGAAACATCTCATTTCAAAACAACTTTTCAAGCATTGTTTTGCATTCCTCAGGTCAGTGAACTGCTGCTATGAGTTGTCAGCAATGTATCAAAAAAAAGAGATACCCTCTTGGTGAAGGACTAACTTGGAAATGTGCTATTAATTGTTCCTTTGGATGAGAACATTCCTTGTATAATGCTGTTGCCTTGTTACAGTAGCTTGTATGCTAATGACAGGGTAACTGTTACCTGACTTGGGCCTTGTGGTACACATACTAAGAAGCTGTGTCTGTTAGCCTTATGTTTGTAATATAAGCCCAACAAGCAGGATTGTGTAGGCACCATATTTGCATAGGTCTGTTTTTAATGGTTAAGGGCCTGCGTGAATGTCTAACAAAGTGTGTTGGGCAGTTTCTGTGAATAAACAGCTTTTCTATTTTTAAACTAGTGAGATGCTGTTGCCTAGTTGATACTTAATAAGTACAGTTTTAGAATGTTTTGAATTGTCATATGTAGTAGAAAGATGGATTCCCTCATGCTCTGAAATTGAAATATGAGTTTCTCTTTACTTTTTCATGTGCTATTTTGTATTGGTGGTGGAGTATTTGTTTACAGCTCCACATCAGAAGAGTGTTTGCATGGTTTATTTGTGAACTGTTTCTTCCCTGACACATTAAAAAGAAGGATAAGGTGCATATGTGAATGCAAGGTAGCGTTAAGATATGCCTGCTGTATTAATGTAAACGAAAATCCTTTTGAATTTGTTGAGAAGCTTCTTCCCTTCACCATAGAAGTAAAATTTTTCTGTGCATATAAAATGAGAAATTGGCTTCCTCTGGCTGCCATTGAAGAATTCTTACAGTAATATAAGCCCAGAGGGGAAAATAGGTGATGCTTATTTGGGAACAGTTCTATGCAGCTATTACTTTTGGAGCACCAAATTTACTTTCTTTTTAAGCCTGTTAACAATAACTGGAATTCATGGCAGGAAGTCTCATATCAGAGAAGGGCAATCAGATTCACAGCACTTCGAACAAGTTAGCCAGTGGCAGTGTGCTTCTCTGGACTTAGGGAAGTAATCATTATGTAGCATACTCATATATCTTGAGAGTGTACTTATGTTAATATTCTAGTACAACAGAAAAAATTAAATAGATTAGCAAAAATTAAAGCTCCATAACAGATTTCTACCTGCTCCCTACTAAAATGAATAATGGATCATTTCAGTGAATTTTTCTAAGTGCTAATCAAAAATATAATGGTTTGCAAATCATTACTCAAATTTGAAGCAGTAATTTTAATTTTTAGCAATTATAGAGTAGGTGGTTGGGGTTTTTTTCCCTTTATCTTTGGAATTTATGGTTTATCAATCACATAAGATGGTTTACTGAGTAACCTGTTATTTATAACTAACTTATGATTTTGTGCTTGCTATTTATTTTAGTAGAGGCTTTACCTTCATTTAACTTCTAGGTAACAATAGGGTGAGCTTAATATGGTACTGTTCATGAGAGTAGATCCTCTGAAAGGTACTAGACATGAATACTGAAGCAGCATTTCTTTTGGTTTGATGGGGCAGACTTCATTTAGGTTCAGTCTGCCTGGTCGGGTACATCAGCACTGCATGCCTTGAAATTTAGGCATGTCTCAAATATTTTGGTTGAGCATGCATAAAAGCAGTGCTTATTTTTTCCTCCTGTGACAGTGGCTGAAGTGGATGTCTTTGTAGGGTGATAACTTTGGATTTAGGTTTGGTTTTTTTTTTATAAGCAAGTTCATTTGGAAGAAATGGGGTGAACACTACGGCAAAGAATAGGACATTGCTGTTCTTTATCTCCTCAGAGCGCCGCCTTTGATAAGGGGTTTGAACCAACCTCCCTTTAATGAACCTTCAGGTTAACAGGCTTCAGGTTGATTTGTAGTCACGGACTAGCACTCATCTGAGTTTTATGCTTTTTATTCTTTAAAAGACAGCCTTTTACCTTTAAAACACTATACTATATACACAGTATATACATCTATATACATATAAATGCACATATATATGCTTTATATATGTATATACAAGCATATAAATTATATGTATGTGTGTGCATATATATTTATATAACTAGCATAAAAAAAATCTCATGGAATGTTAAAGAAGTGGGCTCAGGCCCTTATAGGGTAGATTGAAAGGCTAAGTCTCATTTTCTGGACTAGTGCTGTAACACTCAGGTTATTGTGCAGAAAGTGATTTTTGCTGCCTACCTTCCTCATCCCCACTCTTCCTAAGCTGCTGTAAGTGATTTTGAGGTCAGCTGTTAAACTGATTTCTTTTTCTTTTTTTCTTCCTCCTCCTCGCCATAATAGGTAACTGTACTCATGCATTTTTAAACTAGTTTTCACAGTGTGAAGGTGTGAATGGAAGGATGTTGGAAGGGAACTAGAAGATTGGCCTTTTGCCACAAATTCCTAGTTGTCTACTAAAGATTGTTTATTAACAAAAATATTTTCAAATTCTCCTTTCCTTTTTTCTGATCGTTTTGTTAACTCAGGAGCCTTCAGCTGTAATTCTTCAGTGCTTCTGGGTGATTTAAACTATTTTTTGTCATCTCAGACCTGTTCCAGTGACAGTCATGTAGTTGGTAGTCTTTTGCATTGCTTATACTGGTTTTGTCTGTCTTGCTTGGCTGCTGCTATCACAGGGGGAAAGTCTGAAAGAAATGGTAAGGACAGAAAAAGAATGCACCATGCTTTATTCAGTGGTATAGTCTATTGCTCTCTCAGTAACTAGTTGTTATAACACTGTTGTATTTTTATGTTTCAGTAGTTTGTCATAATATATTTTCTTCTTTTTTTTTTTTTTTTTTTTGACACAGAGCTGTAATTGATAAACAGTGGATAGTAATACCGTAATTTATTCTTTGGGTTGAGAGGATGTTCCTTGTTCTAGTCTAAGTTTGCTTTTCAAGAAGCCATTGATTTCCTACTCTGCTCAGCTTACCAAAATCACTAGCAGATCTTAAAAACTTCTGAATAGTTACGTAGGTTTTATTTTGGCAGTGCTGTTTCCTAAACTTTGTGATAGTCCACATGTGGAAATGTGGTGAATGTGTCACTGCTTGATACTCATATCCTCAGTTGTATGGATATTTCAAGAATTGGTTCGTTTGTGTACTCAAACAAGCAAACAACATGTACTGCCTGTGGGGACAGGGGTGGTAGAGTGACAGGCTTGGTAACAGATCTCCAGAGGAGAGAGACTTACTGTGACATCCATTCCCTGGCTTGCATGCAGTGCTTCAGCATTTGTTATACTCGTCAGTCTCACAGACGACACAAGTGATCAGTGAGCTGATCAGCCATGGCTTTTGTATGCTGGAGAGAGAGGGACGAGAACTGTGAGTTCATGATTTTGCCAATGCTGAAGTAGGTGAGCGTGAGGACCACTGACTGAGTTCTACATGTGATACGCAAGACTTGACAAAGTTAGTCTTTCTGATGGGAAACCACTGTCACCGTGATTTTGTCATTACTGTGTTTAAATCCTTTGTTCTTTAACACTGATTGATATAATGGACGAATAAACACACAAAGGCATGTATCACATTTAAATCTGGAAATGAGAATAATTGAAAATGTGATTATGATTACTATAATTCCATGAGCAGAGGAAGCGTCCAGTACTTTTTGGAATGTTGATTGCCGCCACCTTTTCAACTTTTTCGTAGATTTGTTTGCAAGTTAACACTTTATACTGCGCTAAATGCCACTATTGAGTAGCAAAAACCAAAACAAAATTTCCAATTGTAAACTAAATTCTGATTTATAATTATATTTATCTCCTGTACCCCCAATAAGCATTTCAGTAATTTGTATGGCATCTTGCATTACTGCATATCCTAAAGAAATTAAGGAATATTATGAAAAACTGATAGGAAAGCAAAATCAAAGCCATCTGTGTGTTCAGTCAGTATTGATGGTGACATACTCTAGTGAGATTTTCTCAAATCTTGGGTTAAAATCTTGGTGAAAATGACTAATTGTGTCTGAATTTGGCTAAATTGATTACTGAAGATGGTTCTGTTTTACACATGGACACAAATCTGCCTTACAGGTATGGGCACAAGAAAGCTATTGCTTGAAGTAAAATTCTTCCCTTTAACCATTTCTCTGTCCTTATCAAAATAAAGATCTTAGGTGTCCAGGATCCAATTTTGATTTACTGGATTATACTGAATTTACACAACTATAGTTTTGTTCAGATTCCTAGCAGAAGGATAAATCAGAGGTATATTTCATCTGGCATGCTTGATGCAAAGATGAGATGGGTTATTCAAAGAAGAACTCAGAACTAATGATTCAGATGAGCTATAGCTAAGATGAGCTTTCATGCCTACTAATCCCATCTTCTTGATTAACTATTTTAGAATTACAATAACATAATTTTAATAAATTCTGGACTTTAATAAATTTATAATTTTAATAAATTTAGACCTCCTCAAAAGATCAGCTTCCATATTCATGAATCATAATCTTCTGTTTTAAGATATGTTCATATGTAAGTAAGTGATTGATAAAGCTGAAGTTTAGATGCTGCCTTGATGCTTGCTGCACCCCCAGCCTAGGTAGATCTGCGCATTAATTCTGACTCCACAGTGATTTGAGCAGATCATACACTCCAGTTATGCATTGTGGTCTGATGCCAAGTGACCTGTAGGTTTATCTGAATATGCGTCAGCAATTTTTTTTTGCCAGATCACAAATTGAGTAATCCAGCACCTCTGTCATTCTTGTCACTTTATTTGTATTTATTGTGGCTGGCTTTTGCACACTGTAAACAGCACTAGTGGAGTTGACTGTGCTTTTTATATAGAAGAAGGGTTGCTATAAAAATGACTGGAAGATGATATGTGGCTAGGGAATAAATATTACTCATTCCCAGTGAAATGTAGTGAGTGGATGGACAGTATGTTGTGCTGATAATATCCATGTGAAAGATACATCAAGGTCCTAGAGTTAGGAAGGTGAAGAGTATTTTAAAAGGCAGAGGAGAATAAAGCTGAGGTTATACATTTGCTGAAAATTTCAGGAGCTAAGAAGTCTTGCTTTTCCTTCCTTGTTAGAACAGGCCACTGCCGGGTATGTGTCCTGTTGTGTTCTCAGCTTGTATTCCTGACGGGGGCTAGCAGCTGGGGCTGGATTCACTTGCTGAAATGTATGTGTTTATTACCACTTGGGATGCTGTAGGGCGTCTGGCTGCTTGTGCAGTAAGCTGTAATTCTTCCCCGATTACTTTTTTTAATATCAGCTGTATGTGGGTATCTTGGACAGACTAGGGTGTCTAAGATACCAGTAGGTGCCTATAATTATGTGCTTGAATTGAACTTCTAATTCCTCTTGCTTGTTTCCTTTCATTGGTGTGTTATGTTTATGTGTGTGCATTAGATTTAATTTCTTTTTGTATTGCAGGTTTATAGTAGTTTGAAATTACAATTTGTTGCTCCAGTTAAATTCTGATCAATCAGGTGTGTTTTATTTCTTGTTACAATGGCAGAAAGCTAGCCTACCTTGTATTTGTTAAGCACTTTTTTTTAGATTTCTCTATTTCAATGGGAGTACTAAGTCTTGAATTTGTATCATTATTTAGTATTTATTTACTGCTGTCTTGTCATAAGGGGGACATACACGTTTTCCTTTTTCTTCAGTCAAAAGGAACATATGTCCTTATCAAGTATGTAGGAAGTGCAGCTTTTTCAGCAGTAGTAGTCCCAGCTTCCAATTGGAGATTTTGAGGTCTGTGTGTATTTGTGTATTATTTGAATATTTGAATTATCCCCCACCCCCAGTTTTCAGTGTTTATCCATGCATTATAGTGAAACATGTCTATTTGAGGAAGTAAAGTGTCCACATCTATGCTTTTGTCATCCAATCATGAGAATTAATTTTTTTTTCCCCTCAAGAATTACTAATAAGTAGAATCTTACAAGAGGTCATGAATCTTGCGATAATCGTAATTTTCATTGCAGTCATGTTGATGTCCAGAGTCCAAATGATACGACTTCAGGCAGAGTGAAAGTGCTTGCTTTGAAAGAAAACTTGGAGGTTTTGTAAGCCAATTCCTTTAATGGATAATTAATAAGGAGAGGGAAGGAAAGAAGGCTTTCTGACATCCTGCTTGTTTAAGTATTTATGTTGCTTTAAATACTTGAGTAGTATGTGAGACTAACATACATTTGAATTAAATGTAGGCAGTGATCAGTTATGGTGTGTTGACAGTTTAGTTGGGCTTTGTTTCTTTTACCTGTTGTTTGTGTGTTGTGTTTTTTTTTCTCAGCACTGAGAAAAGTAAGTTCTAACTCAGTATGAATAGGATAGAGTCATAGAATCATAGAATAGTTTATTGTCCAACCTGGCCTTGAACACCGCCAGGGATGGAGCATTCGCAACCTCCCTGGGCAACCCATTCCAGTGCCTCATCACCCTCTCAGTAAAGAACTTCTTCCTTATATCCAATCTAAACTTCCCCTGTTTAAGTTTAACCCATTACCCGTTGTCCTATCACTACAGTCCCTAATGAAGAGTCCATCCCCAGCATCCTTATAGGCCCCTTTCAGATACTGGAAGGCTGCTATGAGGTCTCCACGCAGCCTTCTCTTCTCCAGGCTCAACAGCCCCAACTTTCTCAGCCTGTCTTCATACGGGAGGTGCTCCACTCCCCTGATCATCCTCGTGACCCTCCTCTGGACTTGCTCCAACAGTTCCATGTCCTTTTTATGTTGAGGACACCAGAACTGCACACAATAGTGCTCTTCAGTTGGCTAACTGCAGATTATTCTTAGGTCCACAATCTGGACATGGTTAAGCATTTCTTTAAGAAGGAAAGAAAAGTTTGTTCACAAGTCTGGTATGTGTTATTTAAAATGCAGGAGGCTGTTAAAATTGAGTATCTTTAGCTATACAGATGAGTCTTTCAAACAGATTAACGTGGAATTATCATAGACACCTATAGGAAAATTTTAATGTTCTACAATTATACTCTTTGATTCTATGTTTTGTTTCTGCGTAGCTTGCTATGTATTACTCAATAAAATGAGGATTAATTTTCAGTTTCAGTTTTAAACTTAGAGTAAGAATCTTATGCCCTTCACCTAGTGATCCTGACATACAGAAGAAAAATTAGTGTATGAGGAAAAAAAAAGAACTGTGAAATTTTAAACACTGTATTCTTAATTTGCCTTTTCAACTCACAGAGAGTACCACCTGCCAGTATCAAGCAAACTGGGGTATTTGTTTTCTTGTTTATTTTTTTTCCTTCCTGGTTTTATCTTTCGAAGCTCAGTTGCTTGTGCTTCTGCTGTGATACCTCTTCTGTGTGTTTAGGGGTCTCCAAGATGACTCTTAACTTTTTTCAGTAAGTGTTGTTTAAGAAGCATTTACAAGGAATAATAGAGGTGCTATTACTTTTCCTTTCATTTTTAAGCTAAGAGGGTTTTGAGAAACATATGCTACCCTGTTAAGCCATACAGACAAGTACTTTGGGTCCTTAGCTGATCTTTTGGCTCAATGTCCCTTCTAGTTACTGAAGGGAAACATGGAGAAGAGCATTCTGGCAGGCAGCAGTGTGTCTTCTGCACTGCTGTGTGCTCACATAATGGTAGGCACGATGATGGAAAATGGCCCCTGTTTCCCATTTGATTTCATGTCAGAATCATCTGCTGATTGCAGGACAAGCAGATTACTGTGGTTAAGCAGTAAGCATTTGTCAGACTGCAGGGAAGATATTTGCATATATTGTAGTCTTGGGATCTGCTCTTCTTTTTTCAGTTGTCTTCATAGTATATATGTTGAAGTTTAAACTCTGTTGTATACCTTTTATGTATTCAGAAAGTGAGGCAGTGTCTGCATGAATAATTTCACATACTATCCCTATAAAAATATTTTTACATGGCAAAGGACATGTTGATAAGTGAAGTCCCTAATTGCTCTAAATAAATCTCATAAGAGCAACTACATTCTTTCCTTGATTGTGCCTTTCATTGTTAAAATGATAATAATAAACATAACTTTAGAGATACAGAAGGGAAAGACATGCATGAGAAATAAATTAAAGCATGGTTAACAGCAGTAGCTGAAGTTTCAGAGGAAACTACCTGAAAGGATAAACAGATAGGTAGAAAAGACGCTGTTCAAGATCTTTGATGAAATGAAGCCAAGAGTTGCAAGGAATTTTATTCTCTGTTTTAGTGTTAAATAAACCTTATTTACCTTCTTTTTTAAAGACAGGAAAGATTCTGTAAAAAAAAAAAAAAATAGTTTGAAAACTAAAATCACCTTTGACATAAAAGATGATAGTTTCACAGGCAAAATTCAACCTGGATTTTTCTCTTGTGAGAAACCCCCTGGAAATACAAGTGGATGTGTTCTGCTTGGGTAATCACATGTAAATGCAGAGGTGCCAGCAGTACTATAAAAATGACTGTAGTGTCTTTGAAGGCACTCTGAAGCTTCCAGTCAAAGATACTCTTGAATAATTAAATATTTTTTGTTTTTAATTTACATGAAAAAACGTAATGACATCCTCCAAGTGCCAGATTTCCTTCCCTTCTATTATTTCTTGTGCAAAAAACAGAGTATTTTAGTTAAGACACTGCTGATAACCTGTACAGTAAAGAAAGGTGGTGAAAGAGCAGGTCCAGATAGTTCTTTGTTCTGACCCTCTGTAACCTGTTCTTAATGCAGAAGTGACAGCTTGATAATCTTAGGTGCCTCTGAGGTGATCTTAGAAGTCTGGCCTCCCCTCTGCAAATAAGTGGAGGCAGTTCTGTCCACTTTGTTAGTCCCTCTGAGTCCTGGCTATTCATTGTGACCATTTATGTGAGCCTCCCTGTAAGACTGGCTGCTCAGCTGACTGTACGTGGTTTTAATCTTTTGGGGTTTGTTTTTTGTTTGTTTGTTTTTTTGGCAGATACTGAGCGTCTCTATTCAGTAGTGTTCGAAGAGATCTGTGGGAGTTTTGGAAAGTCCTATACCTGGGATGTAAAATCCTTGGTCATGGGGAAAAAAGGCACAGAAGCGGCGGAGATTATTCGAGATGTTCTAGATCTTCCACTAACCAAAGAGGAGTTATTACATGAAAGTAAAATTAAGCAGGAGAAGATATTCCATACTGCTGAATTGATGCCAGGTATGTTTTTCAATGTTTATAGGTTGTTTATGGAATTACATAAATGCTAACCAAGGTAGAAATTTTTAATCTGCCTTCCAAAAACCAGTTTCACTTACAGATTCAGTTACGTCACTCTTGTTACAGCAAATTTTACTCAAATCTACCTGTTATTTACTTGTTAAAGAGATATTTTACCTGTTAAAGGATACTGAATATTTTTTTCTTGTTTACTTGGAGAACAGCATTCTTTTCTGTATGTTTTAAAAGAAAAAAAAAGATGTATATATCCATTTAAAATTGTAAGCCTGAGAAAACAAGAAAGATGTGAGGGATATGTTTTACTTTTTTTGTGTCAAACTTCTGGGACTAACTTTGCAGCTCTATCTTTTGCAAAACAAAACAAAACCTAGTCTGGGTTTAGAAGATGCCAGATGAACAGACTGGGTGAAATGTTAGGAGGCATAGAGAAGAGTTGTTGTAAAGTGACAGCACACATAATAGATGCCATTAAGTGGATATTCTGTACCTGATAGGGATTGTGATAATGTGGCTGAGCTGGCTTGAACAGAGTTGCAGAGAGGTGATGGAACAGATTAGCCAAAGGAACATGAAGTTTTGTGTTCTTCCTGCCTTCAAAAAGTGAATTCTGGGCCTGCTAAAGCTGGGCTATTACAGATGAAACAAGCAAAATACTTACTGGGACAAGCAAGTAAACGTTTTTATCATTGCCAGAATTGTTGGAACTAATTCGTCTTTTCAGTTCAACTAGATACATGTGATAACTTTCTTCAGGCTATTTTCTAAAGCAGAATTTATGTGAACTTAAATACTGTATGCTCACTGGCTATTCTGGGGAGCAAAGGCAGCCTTGGTTACTGAAGTAATGAGTTCTATGTTTTATTTGGTAGCAGCATATAAGACACAAGCTGAATTGACATGAATTTTGAGAAAAACAGGTTGATATACGCTAATAATCTAAAAAGAAGTGGCTCCAGCTACTTACTATTTAGTTTCTTTAAGGACCAGCCTGTTCTGATAACCAGATTTTTTAATCTGATACTTTTCATCTGTTCTTTTGTGTCTTCTGAGGATATTTATTAACATAATCCTTGTTTGTTTATTGTACAGCCTCTTCGTGTTCTTTAATTAAGAATGGACTGTATGCATGTGTTGTGGAAGATGTAAGATGGTGGTAATATTCAGAGTTCGCGATGTTCTCTGACTAAATTAGTCTTTCGTATAGTTACAGGTAAATATAGGAAAGCAAGGATTTATTTTCATACTTATGGCATAGAGATGACTTGTGCTGAGTCTCCAGCCGTCTTTTGAGAGTTAAGAGGCAAGTGAGGTTCTGTTTTTTCAATCAATTTGTACAGTGCTGAATGATGACCAACTGTGTTTGAAGAAGTGAGTCAAGCAAAGCAGCACTTGTTTCTGGGGATAGAATGAGTTGTGCATGTATTTTTGCCAGTGATGATAACTCTGTTAATTCCCAAGTCAAGCAATTGACAGGTATACCAGTGATGGTTAAGGATGGTGTGGGAGTTGTATGAATATTGGCAGCACACAATTCAATTGGCAAAGCAGTTCTTTGCCTGACAGGCTATATCACAACCATGCCACTTAATGTACAAGATTTCTGAGGCATTAGGGGTTGGAAATGGAATTTTGACAATTTCAGTATGGCTGAACTGACTGACAAGCTTCAATATATCAGGTCAAAAGCTGTGGTCAAAATACAGATTTAATCTGTGAAGAGGATATATCTGTTTCTAATATGAAATCTCCCAGTAACTATTGGAGAGTTTTTCACAGTTGGATTTATTTTTAGTTCTGAAAGAATCTTAGGGAAGGCTAGTTTTGATTCAGTGGAGAAGAGAATTAATCCAAGGCAATACTGACAAAATGACAGGGCTGCCATTTGTGCTGCTTTTCTAAATATTTCTCTCGGAGTACAGACATTGTTCTTTGTGAGAGTAACATAGCAGGCCTTCAGTTTCTGCAAATGCAGTACTACATTGCAGGGAAGTGGGTCATCAGAAAGGGTTGTGGTCAATGGCTCGATGTCCGGCTGGAGACCGGTAACGAGTGGTGTCCCTCAGGGTCGGTGTTGGGACCGGTCTTGTTCAACATCTTTGTCCGTGACATGGACAGTGGGATTGAGTGCGCCCTCAGCAAGTTTGCCAATGACACCAAGCTGTGTGGTTCGGTTGATATGCTGAAGGGAAAGAATGCCATCCAGAGGGACCTGGACACGCTTGTGAGGTGGGCTGATGCCAACCTGATGAAGTTTAACCATGCCAAGTGCAAGGTCCTACACCTGGGTCAGAGCAATTCCAGGCACAGCTACAGGTTGGGCAAAGAAGAGATTCAGAGCAGCCCTGCAGAGAAGGACTTGGGGGTGTTGGTCGATGAGAAAATGAACATGAGCTGGCAGTGTGCGCTGGCAGCCCAGAAAGCCAACCGTATCCTGGGCTGCATCAAGAGGAGTGTGACCATCAGGTCGAAGGAGGTGATCCTGCCCCTCTACTCTGCTCTCGTGAGACCTCACTTGGAGTATTGTGTGCAGTTCTGGTGTCCTCAACATAAAAAGGACATGGAACTGTTGGAACAAGTCCAGAGGAGGGCCATGAGGATGATCAGGGGAGTGGAGCACCTCCCGTATGGAGACAGGCTGAGAAAGTTGGGGCTGTTGAGCCTGGAGAAGAGAAGGCTGCATGGAGACCTCATAGCAGCCTTCCAGTATCTGAAGGTGGCCTACTTGGATGCTGGGGATGGACTCTTCATCAGGGACTGTAGTGACAGGACAAGAGGTAATGGGTTAAAACTTAAACAGGGGAGGTTTAGATTGGATATAAGGAAGAAATTCTTTACTGAGAGGGTGGTGAGGCACTGGAATGGGTTGCCCAGGGAGGTTGTGAATGCTCCATCCTTGGTGGTGTTCAAGGCCAGGTTGTATGAGGCCTTGGGTGGCATGGTTTAGTGTGGGGTGTCCCTGCCCATGGCAGGGGGGTTGGAACTAGATGGTCTTAAGGTCCTTTCCAACCCTAACTATTCTATGATTCTATGATTTATGACAAGCGGAGCAGAAGAAAACCATGCATATGTATGTTTACCTATACATGTATCAATGTGCTCTTGGTTGGCTTAAAGCCAAAACCCCCAGAAAAATGTAACTCCAAGTTACACAGCTGCCAACAGTTGCTATAATCATGTCAGAAATATGAAATTAATGCCATAATTTCATAGTGGTTTCTGGGGTTTTGGCTCATCATCACCACAAAGCACAGATCCACAGCTACAGTGTGGTTATGTACATCTTTCAGACATCTTCCGTTCTTGGGTTATTTTCATGATAGCTGGGATTTCTCTGTGGCAGTTCCTGTTTAGCCAGTGCAGAATGTGATGTGCAAGCTATTTTCCAGTTCAGGTACGGTTGACTGTCTCTTGCAGACCTGAGGAGCTAATTTCATAGCTCAGTTTTAGTACCGAATGAAGCCAGTCAGAAATGACAAAACAAGAGGAAAAAAAAAAAACCCAGTTCAGTTCCAATGGCAACTTACTCTAAAGTTATATATATATATTTCTTAAACAGTTTCATTCAACCAGCAGTCTAGCTTACTTACCTATTGCTTTGTTGTTTCATGTTGTGTCCTTAACTGTTAAACAGAGTTCCTACCATGTTATCTTTTATTTTCCTTGTTGTTACTGTTTTAATGGTAGGAAATTACTGAGTGCGTCCATTCAGGGCTGTGTGAGCCTGTAACCCCGAGAGATCAGTCAGCTGCAAACTGGGAATGATGCTGTCTGTTTGGCTCATTTCAAACATTTGGCCTTTGCATTAAGTCCTAAAGGTTTGCAACCCAAAAATGCTTTTATCAGAAAGTCAGCAACACAAATATATGACATTCTGAACTGTGTAAAATTTAATACTTACATTTTAGTACTATATTTTTCTGTGGCCCTGTGCATGTCGGTATATCCAGAATAAAATGAGATTATCGATTTGGTGAATGAGTTGTATATGATACCAGAAGGATCTCAGATACTTTTTAGAGAGTAGTAAGTTGAGAAGGTAGAATTCTTTATTAATAGCCAATCAAGTGAAGAGTAGGTTAATAGTTTCCAAGTGCACTTTTGTAGCTCAGTAAAAGGATAATGTACTATTGCAGATAGCATTTTTAAACAGTGTCCTAGGACAAAAAAGCAACGTGTGAATCTGTGAGTTATGTTTTCATAGTCTCATGAGATTCAGAAATAGGATTAGGCTAGACTAGACTAGGACTGGACTATTTCACTTGGAGGGGACCTACAACAATGTAGTCCAATTACCTGAACAATTCAGGACTGACCAAGTTAAAGCATTCATGGCAATTACACCAAGTGGTGGATAGCCCCACCTCTGTCACTCTGTCACCTGCACAGCAGCAATGTTGACTTCAGGATTCAGAGCAAGTGTAGATAATGAATAGCTCTGTACTGATAGACTTGCAACTGTTGTAGCGCACCAGACTACATAAAAATTACTTTTAATCAGCTTTTTGACTTAAGTGAACAGACACCTGCTTCTGTTCTGATTTTTTTATTTTCTTTGTTCAGTGCTTTTAGTGTTCAGAGGCTGCTGAAGTTTTTCCCATAGAATTGCTTTCATGAATTTAAAGGATTGTCATTGAATTGGCTAGAAATCAAATCAACTTGACAAAGCTCTGAGTGGTAATCTTAGCTTTTCTTTGATTAAAGACAGAGATGAAATCTTGAATAGCTTTAAGTGTGATGTGGTATCACATGCAATGTAGGAATTGTACATGATTTTGAAAAAGGAGCAGTCTTTTCATACAGACGCTGTATCTTTAAGATTTTTATTTGTGCACAACTGGATATAAATTATCAAAACATGCATAATGCATGCACGTAGTTAATTTAAACAGTGCTTGGAGCATTTTGGTTTCCTTTTTTCTTTCTCTCAGCAGTAAATCTTTTCTTCCAAATATATCCTGAATGCTCTGGGACAGCTTGTTTTGTGCAACATTACAGCAAGATGAAGTGGACTAGTTCTAAAGACCCTTGATTTTGGTGACCCAGAGATAAGGTGTACTCTGTTCTCATGCAGTTGGTGTGAGTAGAAAGCTATCTGTTATCTACACAGTGGTGAATGAAAAGCAGTGCTGTGACAGAAATATGTGAAGATTATCTTAGAGGTAGTACTCAAATTCTGCAAAAAGAACGTGAAGCCATATTTAGGATAATAATTTGTGTGCAAGGTAGGGGAAGAAAGAACATGGTGATGAGTATTGTTCTGCCAAGAAAAAATTCAGTGCACAAGACAATAGTCTGTTGATCAAGACAGTGTTCATTAGAAAAGTCTGTAGCCATGTTGTTTCTTCTGCAGAATATGTAGCATCTCAGCTACAAGACATAACAAGTATAGTTATATTAGCACAGGCTACCTAGTGTAGATGTGCTCTAAAAGTATAGCAGAGAATGAGAAACAAAACCTGCATACGCCAGTAAAGGAAAAAGGAAACAAGATAAAAAAGCTAGTAGATTAACAAACTTGTCAAACTTGATACGAAAAGGAAAACAAAAAATAATATTATTTGGATAAAAGTAAGCTCAGATTAAATAAATAAATAAATACATTGCACCACCCCTACTGCCAAGAAAATGCAAGCATATATAGATACAACAAAATATACATAGGAAAAGATTTGGTTGCGCATGAAATACTGAGGATTTTTTTCTCTGTTAAAAAGAACTTTGTGGCATGTTTCAGTACCCCACCCCATTTTTGAAAGAAGCACATTTCTTACTAAATATTTAGTGAGAGAATCATTCCTTTGGCTTATAGTTACAGTTGATGGTAAAATATATGTGACTAATAATACTTGAGATAAAATTGCCAAATGAGAGTTGCCTGTATGGCTTATTAAGGAGAATGAGTATCTTTTCAACAATTAAAATTAACTGGAGAGCAAATCGCATGTTGCAATTACAGAATTCAGAAAAAAAAAAAAAAGAATTGCACAGGAATTTGACTGGATAAATGATCAAATAACAAGTAACTAGCTGGGGAGGGGGATAAGACAATTTAATAAATAAAATATCCTAAATAAGTCAGGTTTTCTAAAATATTTCTGTAGTCCCCAAAACTTTGTCAAAGCATATGCAGCAGTTGTCAATAGCAGTAATATTGTCACTATAATAATAATGATTTGAGGCCTGAGTGAGAGAAGGTTTTAAATAAGAAGTAACGTATTTTATTAAATCAGCTGAACTGTAGAGAGGCTTTTGGGCATTTAAAGTCAATCAGTTTTGAAATACCCATTTACTGTTTCAAGTTTTTTTAAGAGTTTGCATGGGTTTGCTTTCTAAAAAAGCAACTATTAAGAGGAAGACACAAAATAATAATTTTTAGTCTAACCAAAGCTTCTGTCATTTTCATACATTCTGCCTTTAGTTTTCTGTAATAGTTCAGTTTGAATTTGAATCTGAAAATGAATCTATGGAAAATCCACAATAGAACCTGATTTCATTGGCTACTTGATGCTTGCATTTAGTTAATGTAAAGAATATGCTATATTTATGGTGTTTGTTTTAGGGTTTGTTTTGGTTTTTGTGTTTGGTTTTGGGGGGTTTTTGTTTGTGGTGTTATGGGGGTTTTGGTTGGTTTTGATTTTTTGTTTTTATTTTTTACTATCTTGAACTAAATTAATCCCACATTATACTATTATGTGACCTTTTTTGTGCAGTCTGTGGTGGCAGTACACAAACCAGCTGCATTTCTGAAGCCATAAGACTGTAGGACTTTATCTGTGCTTATAAGACCATCAGGCAGTTGATTTTCAGGTTAAGATACTGGTAGAGCTTAGAGTGTGGTTGTGTGCATGATGATGTAGTTATGCCTTCAAAATAATTGCAAGCAGAAATAGGAACACCAGAAATAATTCAACTGATAAACAGAGGAAACTGAAATTGTTCTTCAGTGCTGAATTGGCATGAATGATCCTCTTCTCTGTCTTGCTCAGTTTATGATGGAGATCTCTTTATTTTCTATCTTGAAAAGAATTCTTATACTCGATTATGACATGTTCATAGAAACTTCATTTTAGATAAAGAGAAAAAAAAAACTTTGTAAGGCAAAAGTTTGGTTGGAGACTTACATTATGAAAAACAGAAGAGCTTTATATTATCTCCTTAATTGTCTTGGAGGCATTTCAAAAAATAGGTTTGAATCTGAAGTCCAAAAGTGGTATAAGTTAAGGATAGTGATCTGTTGAGTAGCAGAAAAACACAAGAAAAGAGATTGTACAAAGACTTGAAAGACTATCAAGTAAAGTGTAGCAAAAATTTATGTGTTCACTGTTCTGAAGTATTCTGTATGACAAAGAGCTCATGTTGTATAAAGCTAATAGGAAAATAAAGATTTCCTTTGTCTTCCATCACTTTGAGTTAGCTATCAGGAGTTATGTCTTGTTAATTTTCACTTCATAATGAATAATGCTATTTCACTATAAAATTTGATAACTGAAAAAAAATTAGCTCTAATAGCACATAAATAATTAGATAGGGACTATAGTTAGATTGTTTTAGCATAGCAGTATTTGATTTCCTGAACTCCTTCTGTACATGTTTGTATTAGTCAATGAAAAGGAAAATGTGTCAGTTAGCCCAGGGGTTTTGTGGTTTCCTATGTGTCTCAATTTTAGTTTCTGAGTTGATCCAATGTATTAGTCACTGTGCTTTTAGCTGAATCTAAAGAGAACAAACACAATATTAGGAGTCTAATAGACGAATAATACTTTTTTTTAAATAAACATATATATACATGATATATGATTTTCAGCAACTGTCAGAACAAAAGTGCTGATCTCTTCCTTCAAAATGCATCTGTGGTCTCAGAAGAAATAACTCCTTTCTGCTGGCTTAAGCTGTTTTCTTCTTTTCCCGAAGTTGTTAGCTTTCATGAGAGCAGCTGATGAGGTGAGTGGGAGGCCAAGAGTAATGTCAGCCACCCCCACTCAGATAGAGGGCAGCCCTGGAGTGCAGGGAGCTCTGCCTGGGGATGGATGAGGGGTCAGTATTGGGACTGGCGCTGTTCAGTATGTTTGTTAACAACATGAATAGTGGCCTCAGCAAGTCTGCCAACAACGCCAAGCTCTTTGGTGTGGTCAACACACTGGAGTGAGGGGATACCATCCAGAGGGACCTTGAAAGGCTTTAGAGGTGGGCCTGTGCAAGCCTCATGAAGTTTAGTAAGACCAAGTGCAAGGTCCTGTACCTGGGTCAGGGCAATCCCAGGCACAAATACAGGCTGGGCAGAGAATGGATTGAGAGCAGCCCGGAGAAGAAGGACTTGGGGATGTTTGTTCTCATCAACATAAGCTGGCAATGTGCACTCACAGCCCAGAAAGCCTACTGTATCATGGACTGCAACAAAAGATGTGCTAGCAGGTTAAGGAAGACCATTCTCCCCCTCTACTCCACCCTCGTGAGACCCCATCTGCAGTACTGTGTTCAGCTCTGGGGCCCCAAACACCAGAGGGACATGGCTGAAGATGATGAGAGGGCTGAAGCGTCTCTTCTGTGAACACAGGCTGAGAGATTTAAGCTTGTTCAGCCTGGAGAAGAGAAGGCTCTGGGGAGACCGTAATATCAGCCTTCCAGTACCTAAAGGGGGCCTACAAGAAAGTTTATAAGGGCATGTCATGATAGGACAATGGGGAATGGCTTTAAGATGAGAGAGGGTAGATTTTTATCAGATATTAGGAAGAAATTCTTTACAATAAGGATGATGAGACACTGGAACAGATTGCCCAGTAAGATGACATGACAGTATGCCGCTGTGTCTGTTCCAAAACTTAATGTTTACAGAGATGAAGAAATAGTTTTTACCTTTTTGATTACTTGAAATGAAAGAGTACATTTGGAAATAAGATTACAGTGATGTGGGATATTTATTCCTTTTTTTTATGATTACTTGAAGAATTTATTGTTGTACTGGCTAAGATTGTTACTGCGTGTGTAGCAGATTAGGATGGTACCCTTGAGCTGGAAAACAGAGATCCTTGTTTGTTTTGGTCTTTCTTTATCTACTGCTTTTAATCAAAGATGCAGAAGGAAAAAATAAAATTGCTGCATGTGGCTAAGCTTTCAGTGGGAGGGGTGGATGACAGTCCCAGAAAGCCTAGCAGATGGGTCCCTCTCTGATGCATGGGCCTCGATCTCTGGTATGGTAGCTACAGGTAAGTTAGAAGTTAGTGAGATTAAAGGAATTTTCACCATGCTTCTTCACAGCCACTATTTTTTTTTTTTTTTATGTGGGGTTTTTTTGTTATGTAACTGAAATCTTCTTTTGATTTGTCCTGGGTTCAGCAGTAGCAGTCAGTTTTTCTCCTTCTTAGTAGCTGTTGCAGCACTGTGTTTTTGACTTTTGGCCTGGGATCAAAGCTGATAACACTGATGTTTAGACTGACCAAGGACTTTGTGAGTCTCATGCTCTGCCAGGGAGGAGGAGAAGCTGGGAGGAAGCAGGGACAGGACACCTGACCCAAACTAGCCAAAGAGGTATTCCATACCACAGCACGTCATGCCCAGGGATGTAACTGGGAGCTACCCGGAAGGGCACGTCCTCTTTTCGGTCGGGCTCTCTTTTCCGGCGAGCGGTATCATATTCTCTTCCCTTGTTATTTCTCTTATCATTATTATTATTGGTGGCAGCAGTAGTGATTTGTGTTATACCTTAGTTACTGGACTGTTTTTATCTCAACTCGTGGGAGTTACATTCTTTCGATTCTCCTCCCCATCCCTCTGGGGAGTCGGGGGGTGGGAAGTAGACTGCGTGGTTCTAATTTACAGCCGGGGCTTAAACCACGACATGATTGAAAAAATTTGTGTAGCTGTAGGGGATATCATGACAAAGTTTATTAAAAGGGGCAGTTTCTTAAAGAGGTTTAAAACAGTTCCCCACTTCCTCTTCTATTGTAGTTTTCTGTAACAAAAAAAAAAAAAAAAAAAGGGGGGGGGGGGCAAAAAACCACAAGAAAGGTACTAAGAAAGGTACTGTTTTCCTAATGAAGAATTATATGCTAAATTAATATAATAATTGTGCCAGTAATTTGATGTGGTGGCAGTGTCTACAGCTGTAGTAATTGATGCAAACAAAGACATTATTTTTTTGATCTGTAGCTTTTACAAAGAAATAACAAACCTGGAATGAAAATGTTTTTCAATTGCTACTATCTTGAGCTGGTTAAGTTACGCTACCTATTCCTCCATATGCAATTTAATTTTTTTTCATGCAGCTGATTTTCGACTTGAATTTTTTTATCTATCTTGCTATGTTTATACATATGCAAATAATAATAATTTTAAAATGTCATCTTTTTATAAAATTGCATTTTCTGAATAATGTAAATCTTTGCTATATGGAGCTATTAGGGACAGCTGCATTTCACCTCACTTGTAGTGAGGGAAACCAAAAAGACAAAATACACACACACACACTTGCACACAGAAATCATGAAGTGTGCTGGGGGAATATAAGAGAGAAGCTTGAAGAAATAACCTTTCTGCAACAGTGCTTTTCTGTGTTTGGCTACCTCCAATAGAAATGTAGAGTACACATACCCTGTGACAGATGAACTGAAGCTGTGATGCAATGGGACTGAAGAAAATTACCTGTCAAGAACAGAAATTTAGAGAAAACTAACTCTCATACTAAGGGCATCAGAGATAGAAGTCTTCTTTCTTGTGGAATCTTTGCACTTCTGTGTGTTACCACGCACACAATATGCTAGCCTTGGTAAATGTTGCAGATTATTTAGAACAAATTCCTTTGAATGAATGAATTTTATTTTAAAAAAGAGATGTTAGCTACAGGTTTACATTAGATATCTTCATACTTCCATTAATTTAATATGAATTTACTTCCCATGTTTCGGAATGAAAACATGATCTCTATCTGGAATAAAAAGTAAACTGGTGTTTAGCATCATATTTCAGTGAGAGGACAGAGTAGCATCATTTGGAAAAAAAAAGTGCAGTTGCTTATTATTAGGATAACCATTTAAGGGGCCATAGGAAGGCTTTTAAATGGATGATGCATTGGCACTGGAGGAGGAATAACATTGTTATTTCTGTCCAACTGGACATCTAGTATCACAGAAGTGCATGTATTTATATTTTAAAGGCTGTCTTCAAATACAAACATGGAGCTGGAAATGTCAGTTTATTACTTGGTTGATTAGATTCTAGACAATAGAGAAGAAAACTGCACAGGGCCACATCTACAGGTCATACTTCCAAATAGATATGTTAATGTGCCTATTTGCTAATCTACACACTTTATTATCAGTAGTAAGTTCTTAAAGTTGGGCATATGACTATTGCCCAACTGTTGGGAAGCCTAGATCAGAGATGCTGGGGTAACAAAGGAAAGAATTAAACGGGCATGAGGAGTAGGAGTTTTGAGGGAGCAGGGACCAGACATAAGTATGACTGAATCAGGAAGAAAGGAATAAGATTAATTCAGTCTAATTGGGCATGAAAAGTAGGGCAAGAATTCGTGCAGTTGGAAAATGAAAAAAGAGAATAATTCTCATGTTGACTGAAAGAATCAAAAGTCAACTGAAGGCTTATCTATCTGAAACTAGTAATCTGATGTCCAACACACTTTGGATTCATGCCAAGAGGCAGAACTGAAATGATTTACAGATATGGAGGGATATTTTTTTTGTGAATTAGTAAGGAGCAGATGTCCATTGTTGTTCTCCATTAGACACTGCTAATTGTTTTGTCTGGGAGAGGTATCCAGCATATAAAATGCTCCATCAAAGAAGCATTGAAACCTCTGCATCAGAAAATCAAAACTTGCACCAAATAATGAAGTATGTTTCCCTCTCACACAGACTGCTGTGTTTTCACTGTTCACTGCATTAACCTTCCAAAGAAGACAAGATCAGATTGAAGTTTCTACCCATTAGGCTTGAGGTGTTCATTACTCTGGATTCACAGCATTTATAGATAAAGCTCTGGTATAACAACTGTGACTGACAGCTCTCCTCTGCCCAGTGTTGCTTGCTTTAGTAATTGCAAAAGAGAAAAACTAAGCTGACTTAGGGGTTGGTTTACACCAGTTTGATACCTGATTCAGAAATTAAAACTGTACCATTGAATGAGAAGAATATATTTCTTTGATTTTGATTTTTTTTTTTTTTTCAGGAGCAGAGCTGTGTAGAAAATAAAATGCTCCCCTGTGTGATTTTTCTGCCACAGAGTTTGAAATAATAAACATACATAATGTTGGGGACATTGCTTAATGAGATTTTAGTGGGTGCAATGATGTTGAACCCATTTTTGGCATGTTTTGAGAAAAGCTTCATTTGATGACAGAACAAATACATACCTTGAGGAATGTTCTGTGACTTTTGTGTGGGGAAGGAATGCTTTGGATATAGCAAGAATTTTCTTTTACACTTAACTGATTGAAATAGATTGTTACATTCAGTAAGAGAACACTGTTGAAATACTGCTAAATATATTGTAAGTAGTTGTAAATATTAATACAGGTACCTACATATATGCATGTACATATATATGTGTATATATGTATATACATATATAAAAACCAAAATGTATTTATTTGTCTTGCAGGGGTTGATAAGATGATTCGTCATTTACACAAACACAACATACCCATGGCTGTTGCCACCAGCTCATCTGAAGTGTCATTTCAGATGAAAACAGTCAGACACAAAGACTTCTTTGGTCTTTTTCATCATATCGTGCTGGGAGATGACCCTGAGGTGAAGTGTGGCAAGCCACAGCCTGATGCATTTCTAGTTTGTGCAAAGAGATTTTGCCCTCCTGCACCTCCAGAGAAGGTAAGAAGGGAAGAAATTAACTGAAAAGTTAGGAATACTCTCTTTAGACTGTATTTAGATTTGTTTTTTACTTTGTTTTGGTTTGGTTTTTAATGTGGTAGATACTTAGATTAACATTTAATATAAACATTAAAAAGTCAACAACCTCTGTTTTCAAAGGTGTTTATGCTGTTGAAGCAAGAGATTGTTAGAAAGTATCATTTCCCCCCACTACATATGATGTTTGTGATGCAGATTGCTCTGATTTACTACTTGGTAGTGTGCTGTAATAGGAAAGGGTAATGATTTTCCATTCTTTGCATAAATCTGGAAGTTAACTTCACTTCTTAAAGTTTGGAAACAGTTATTTAAACATAGATTAGTTTAGTTATCATACATTCATGGCTGATTTACCTCTTAAGTGTCTAAACATTAAAGATACTTCTTTGCAAAGAGGGCATAATTTTTTTTTTTATGCCATCTCTTTCCTCTTGCATTCTAAATCTCTGAGATCATAGTTCTTGTTTCTTGATTTAAAATCGATCAGTTTGAGCAATCTTTCTCAAGTAGTAGAGGTGTTTAGTTTCTTTCTCTTGTGTATAATTTTCTAAACTTGATTCTGAAATAGAAAACTGTAGGGAGAATTATTTGAAAGATAAATTGAGGATTAGTTAAAATAATGTCTTTGCTTTAATTTAAATTAAGTTGCCTTTCTCGCTTCGCTTTGTGTCTGTCCTGAGTAGAGCATAAGTTCTAAAGGTTTGGAGTTTCATAACTGCAGAAAAATGCATTACATACCAATTATTAAGGAACAACTTTAGGTGGATTGGACTATGATTACTGTTTTCCCAATAGGATTGTTCAGTAAAAAATGGTTACACAAATACGTACAGAATGATTAACTAAGATTCTTCAGCTCTTCATGCTTCAAGGCCTTACACAGAGTCTAAATGGTATTTGTGTTGCTTGGGAATACGAAGTGAATTGTTTGATGCAATGTGAACAGTATTAAGCAAACTGGGTTTGGTTTAAGTTTGGTTTGTTGTTTAGGTTTGTTTGTGTTTTTTTTTCCTGTTGCAAGGTCTCTTGACATTGTCTGTGTGTATACATCAGCTTCATTTGGAAACGCAGATGTTCAGAAAAGGTACACCAAATGTACATGATCGTATTCATGCAGATGACAGTTGTATGGACATGATAGGTACTTTTGTGAGTAGGCCTTGTATGTATGGTACATTCAAATTGCTGAAGAGTCTGCGCCGCAAGGCTGTAAGTCTCACCATACAGTCAAGTAGTTATGAAATTTTAAACATGTTAATACTCAGTGGAGAGCAAATACTGGGAAGCAGCACAGGGTTTTGGATGGAGTAAGAGAGGAGTTGAAAGCTTAAAACACAGCTTAATATTGCTTTCATATAAAATTATTCTGTCTCGCTTAAGTGTATGTCAAAGGAACAAAAATCAGGATATGTTCCTGCCATATTACATGGTGTGTATTTTGTGAAACAGGATGAGAGGTGTGTAATGCATGCTTTCAGTTGGATGGAGATGTGGCTGTAAGCTGTTCTGTAATTCTGAATGTAAAAGAGGAGAAAGTATTGAGATTTTATAGAAAGCTGGGTCATAACTTGTATTGTGTCTGAAGGGGAGGTAAGGAAATTGAATATCAGCTGTGTTAATGACATATTAACTTCTTATTTCATGTGAGGAGCCTCATAGTAGTATCTAGAGGAACAGCTTTCCCGAAAGTCTTACTTTATTTGGCTTTATTTCAAAAAAGTCACAAGATGGTAATAATGAAAAAAAAAATTAAAAAGAAAAACAAACAACAAAACCAGTGACAGTTTTGTAGGTATTTTTATTCATTCATCAGTAAGTAGCCTTAGCTGTGTTAACAATGAAAAAAAATTTTAAGGTAATAGTAGCATCTCTATTACCTTTAAAGTTTAAAATTATGAAGTGTATGATAGACAAAATTTCAGAGTGCTCACTGTAGTTTTGTATAGTTATTTTCTTTACCAAATAATTCAGCTGAACTATTTTTTGTTGCATCTACAAAAGTCACAAATGTCAAAGTGTAGGAATTTAGCACAAGCACAGAAATTCCAAGAAGAAAATCAATACAGTACATATGAAACTATCTGAAACATTAATGACCAATTGAGGTGTAGTGATAGCATCTGCAGTGTTTATTCCCAAGCAGTGAACTAATAGAGCTACAGGTTTGGATTTTATGCTGAAGGTCAGTAACATGCAAGGTTGCAGCAAGGTATCAGGAGGTGGGAATAATGTCTGCATAAGCAGGTAATTGGACTCAAGAGGAACAGATTATTAGAGTAATGTATTTGGTGCTTAGGCCCATATATCTATGCTATATGTGGTTTAAAAGTTTTCTGTTGGGTTAGATTTACTCTGATCCCTTTCTGAAAGCTAAGTTTTATTTGAGCTTTATGTCTGCCTAAGCAGACATATCCTGCCTGACCAATTTGGTGGCCTTCTATGATGGGGCTACGAAACTGATGGACAGGGGCAGAGCAGTTGACGTCATCTACCTGGACTTGTGCAAAGCCTTTGACACTGTCCCACATGACATCCTTGTCTCTAAATTGGAGAGACATCAATTTGATGGGTGGACCACTCGGTGGATAAAGAACTGGCTGGATGGCCTCACGCAAAGAGTTGTGGTCAATGGCTCGATGTTCGGCTGGAGACCGGTAACGAGTGGTGTCCCTCAGGGATCGGTGTTGGGGCTGGTCTTGTTCAACATCTTTGTCCGTGACATGGACAGTGGGATTGGGTGCGCCCTCAGCAAGTTCACCGATGACACCAAGCTGTGTGGTTCGGTTGATATGCTGAAGGGAAGGGATGCCATCCAGAGGGACCTGGACACGCTTGTGAGGTGGGCTGATGCCAACCTGATGAAGTTTAACCATGCCGAGTGCAAGGTCCTACACCTGGGTCGGAGCAACCCCAGGCACAGCTACAGGTTGGGCAAAGAAGAGATTCAGAGCAGCCCTGCAGAGAAGGACTTGGGGGTGTTGGTTGATGAGAAAATGAACATGAGCTGGCAGTGTGCGCTGGCAGCCCAGAAAGCCAACCGTATCCTGGGCTGCATCAAGAGGAGTGTGACCATCAGGTCAAAGGAGGTGATCCTGCCCCTCTACTCTGCTCTCGTGAGACCTCACTTGGAGTATTGTGTGCAGTTCTGGTGTCCTCAACATAAAAAGGACATGGAACTGTTGGAACAAGTCCAGAGGAGGGTCACGAGGATGATCAGGGGAGCGGAGCACCTCCCGTATGGAGACAGGCTGAGAAAGTTGGGGCTGTTGAGCCTGGAGAAGAGAAGGCTGCGTGGAGACCTCATAGCAGCCTTCCAGTATCTGAAGGGGGCCTACAAGGATGCTGGGGCTGGACTCTTCATCAGGGACTGTAGTGACAGGACAAAGGGTAATGGTTTCAAACTGAAACAGGGGAAGTTTAGATTGGATATAAGGAAGAAATTCTTTACTGAGAGGGTGGTGAGGCACTGGAATGGGTTGCCCAGGGAGGTTGTGAATGCTCCATCCTTGGTGGTGTTCAAGGCCAGGTTGTATGAGGCCTTGGGTGACATGGTTTAGTGTGGGGTGTCCCTGCCCATGGCAGGGGGGTTGGAAGTAGATGATCTCAAGGTCCTTTCCAACCCTAACTATTCTTTAATTCTATGATTGTATAATTTGAGATTGCTTGATATGCACCTGGAGAGGATTCCACTTGTAACTTCCTGCTAGTACACACCAAAACTACTTTGTGAAACCAGCCATCAGCTAGCAAAGGAGGATTATAAGATTTGCTTCAAAGCTTCCCTGCTGCTCCAAGCAAAAAGTACATCGTAGCCAAAGAAGGCCAGATCCAGAATTTAGCATTAGTGGTATACCAGCCTGTGACTTGCTGTGCAGGCACAGTTCTACAAGTAGGCAGTTCTAAAATGATATAAAAATGGATATGGTGTCTGTTTTACTATGACCGAAGGCTGTCATAATTGTCCATCTGGGAATTTTTTAAATGTTGACCTTTTGATTTGCAGTCTTTGGTTAACTAGGAACTTAATAAGCATGATGACGAAACCACAGCACAGGAATTTCAAACAAGATACACCTTGCAAATTCAGCCTAGGTCTTAATATATTGTGATGCATGAAGTTTCATGTGAACTTCCAACACTAGGAACAATGCACTGTCATATGAGTAGTTAATTAAGTCAGGTAATCAAAATGTCATGTGCAGATTAAATACTAGAAATTTTGTCTTCTACTAAAATTAAAATTTATTTAAAAATATGTATATGACAAATTATGCTCTCAAATACAGAGATGCAACTTGCATGAAAACTAGCTGCAGCTGTACATATGTAGAAACAATGTGTGCTTAAATATGTTAATGTTTAAAACACTGTGGTTTTTTTCCATGCATTTTAATTAGACAAATGAGAAAAACATTTTAAACTATTACTTTTGGTTTTAATTATAATTTTCATACCTTTATATTATAATATTTTTGAAAATAAGTTGTTTCATATTTTTCTAGAGTTAGTTGTTAAGTATTTTAATACATTTCAAATTTTTACAATACGAATTCATTTTAAGGGAACCTTTAAAATGTGCAGAGACAAAATTGAAGTATCATTGATGACAACAGTGTGAAATTTGGTAATTCAGCTATATGTGCCATGGGATGTCAGATAGTAAGGAGGGCTTTTCTGAGTACATAGGAGACAAAAGGAAGACTAGGGAAAATATAGGCCCATTGCTGAATGAAGTGTGGGACTTGATTACACAGGACATGAAAAAGGCTGAAGTGCTGAATTTAGCAAGTCAGGAATGCCAGGTTGCATTGGGAAAGGATCAGGTTAGGGAATACTTAAGCAAACTGGGCATGAATAAGTCCATAGGCTCTGAAGGCATGCGCCATCAATTGCTGAGGGACCTGGCAGATGTCATTCTGAGACTGCCCTGATAATCGCTGATCTCTCATGGTGACTGGGAGAAGTGCTCGAAGACTGGAGGAAAGCAAATGTCACTCCTATCTTCAGGAAGGACAAGAATTGGGACCCAGGGAACTGCAGGCTGCTTAGCCTCACCTTGACTTCTGGAAAGGTGATGGAGCAACTGCTGAAAACCATTTCTAGGCATAGTAAAAAAGGGCAAATCATTAGTCGCAGTCAGCCTGGCTTCAACAAGGGGAAGTCATGCTTGACCAGCTGTATAAATTTCTATAATGAAATGACTGGCCTGGCACATGAGGGGAGAGCAGTTGCCATTTTCTGCCTGAGCTACAGTAAGGCCCTTGATGTTCTTTCCCATAAGACCCTCATAGAGAAGCTGTTGATGTATGAGCCCGGTGAGCAGTGAGGTGGGTTGAAACCTGTCAGAACAGCTGAGACCAGAGGGCGGTGTTCAACAGCACCTAGTCTAGTTGGATGACAGTGACCTGGGATTTGGAGAAGGCTGAGATTCTTAATGACTTCTTTGCCTCGGTCTTCTCTGGTAAAGGCTCTGACCACACCACCCAAGTCTTGGAAGGCGGACGCAGGGACTGTGAGAATGAAGACCCTAGGCCCACTGTAGGAGAGGATCTGGTTCGAGACCATCTTAAAAACCTAAACATACACAAGTCCATGGGACCTGATGAAATCTATCCGTGGGTCCTGAAGGAGCTGGCGAATGAAGTTGCTAAGCCACTGTCCATCATATTTGAAAAACCATGGCAGTCAGGTGAAGTTCGCCATGGCTGGAAAAAGGGAAATATAACCCCCATTTTCAAGAAGGGGAAAATGGATGACCCGGGGAACTACAGACCAGTCAGTCTCACCTCTGTACCTGGCAAAATCTTGGAGCAGATTCTCCTGGAAGGCATGCTAAGGCACATGAAAAACAAGGAGATGGTTGGTGACAGCCAGCATGGCTTCACTAAGGGGAAATCCAGCCTGACCAATATGGTGGCCTTCTATGAAGGGGCTGCAAAACTGATGGACAGGGGTAGAGCAGTTAACGTCATCTACCTGGACTTGTACAAAGCGTTCGACACTGTCCCACACGGCATCCTTGTCTCTAAATTGGAGAGACATCAATTTGATGGGTGGACCACTCGGTGGATAAAGAACTGGCTGGATGGCCGCACGCAAAGAGTTGTGGTCAATGGCTCGATGTCCGCCTGGAGACCGGTAACGAGTGGTGTCCCTCAGGGATCGGTGTTGGGGCTGGTCTTGTTCAACATCTTTGTTAGCGACATGGACAGTGGGATTGAGTGCACCCTCAGCAAGTTTGCCGATGACACCAAGCTGTGTGGTTCGGTTGATATGCTGAAGGGAAGGGATGCCATCCAGAGGGACCTTGACACGCTTGTGAGGTGGGCTGATGCCAACCTTATGAAGTTTAACCATGCCAAGTGCAAGGTCCTACACCTGGGTCGGAGCAACCCCAGGCACAGCTGCAGGTTGGGCAGAGAAGAGATTCAGAGCAGCCCTGCAGAGAAGGACTTGGGGGTGTTGGTTGATGAGAAAATGAACATGAGCTGGCAGTGTGCGCTGGCAGCCCAGAAAGCCAACCGTATCCTGGGCTGCATCAAGAGGAGTGTGACCAGCAGGTCGAAGGAGGTGATCCTGCCCCTCTACTCTGCTCTCGTGAGACCTCACTTGGAGTATTGTGTGCAGTTCTGGTGTCCTCAACATAAAAAGGACATGGAACTGTTGGAACAAGTCCAGAGGAGGGTCACGAGGATGATCAGGGGAGCGGAGCACCTCCCGTATGGAGACAGGCTGAGAAAGTTGGGGCTGTTGAGCCTGGAGAAGAGAAGGCTGCGTGGAGACCTCATAGCAGCCTTCCAGTATCTGAAGGGGGCCTACAAGGATGCTGGGGCTGGACTCTTCATCAGGGACTGTAGTGACAGGACAAAGGGTAATGGTTTCAAACTGAAACAGAGGAAGTTTAGATTGGATATAAGGAAGAAATTCTTTACTGAGAGGGTGGTGAGGCACTGGAATGGGTTGCCCAGGGAGGTTGTGAATGCTCCATCCTTGGTGGTGTTCAAGGCCAGGTTGTATGAGGCCTTGGGTGACATGGTTTAGTGTGGGGTGTCCCTGCCCATGGCAGGGGGGTTGGAAGTAGATGATCTCAAGGTCCTTTCCAACCCTAACTATTCTATGATTCTGTGATTCTGTCGTATGACTAGCACTGTTCCCCAGGGGTCAGTACTCGGTCCAGTCCTTTTTAACATCTTCATTAATGACCTATTTGATGGGACAGTTTGCTGATGAAGAGAAGAGAATGCTCGTGGGTATATGAATACCTGAAGACAGAGTGTAAAGAAGGTAGAGCCAGGCTCTTTTCAGTGGTGCCCAGTGACAGAACCAGAGGCAGTCATCATAAACAAACATAAGAGGCTCTGTCTGAGCATAAGAAAGCACTAATTTTACTGTGAGGGTGACCAGTCACTGGCAGAGATTGCCCAAATAGATAGTGGAGTCTCCCTTCTTGGAGATACTCAAAAGCCATCTAGGCATGATATTTGTCAACAAGCTCTATGTGTCCCTGCTTGAGCAAAGAGGTTGGACCAGATGAGCTCAAGAGGTCGCTTCTAACCTGAGTCATCCTGTGACTTGGTGATATACTTCACAGGGAAAAAAAAAAAAAAAAAAATGGGAAACAAAAGTGATCTTGCTGAACAATATTTTTTTCTGTTTCATTTGGATTTTAAAAGCTCAGATTATTTAGAATCATGCTTTGGAATTTATATATACTAGAATATTAATATTTGCTTTAAAAGAGCTCATAATATCCTTGCCGTTTGAGTGTTTCTATGTGTATTTGTATATAATATGTATCAACTATAACTTTTCAGTGTTATCTTGAAGCAATTTTGTTTCATGGTAACAAAAATGTTATGCTCCTAAATTTATTTCAAATACAAAACTAACTCAGAAGGTTTCAGATATTTCCATTCAGACATTCATGCATACTTCAGTATACTCATTAAAAAAACATGAATTTAATTATTTACCTACTTGAGGATGTGGCAGGTCAAGGCTTTTCTTTCCAGTATTTTGGTTGTTTTGCCTATAGCTTTTCTTTAAAATAAAGGACCCTACTACTAGTGTAATTTAAAACCGAACAAATACCATTTATAGCCATTGTTTAGAAAAAGACTGGAGTAATACAAACGGTCGTAACACTTATGAAGAATCAGTCTCTCTGTTAAAAAGTTCCAAGTGAATCATCACCTTAATTTAAAACACTATTTCTTTGCAGTTTCTTCCATTTCTAATTAATTAATTGATCCCATAGTTACGAATAATCTCTGTACCAAATCTAGTGAGAGCTCATTAAAATTTTTCAGGCTGATTAAATGGCATTAGGATTTATGAGTCTTGGTGGAGTTTTTATATCATAGAACGGAGAAGTTCAAAGAAAAATTTTCTGAGACTTTTTTGCTACTGAAAGAGTAATAGGAACTCAGAACATTACAACCATTTTGTAGTTCTAGTTTTCTTAGTGTAAGAAATAAGAGAGTGAAGAAGGCTGATTTTGCACTTAGACTTAATGTAACCATCATTGATGTGAACTTGTGTAAAAAGGATGCCAAAGCCTATTTTTTGTTTCTTATTCCCTCTTTTTTTTTTTTTCAATTTTCTGCTTTCCCCCCCCCCAAGTGCACCACTTTTTAATGTATGCGTCCAATGTATGTGTTTTGTTTAGTATGGTTTTCAGATAAGCAGTTATTTTATTAGTGATGTTTCTGTTATTCCTCATGTATACCTGGAGGTTGAATTTATTAGGAGTACTTTAAACAAGGTATAGAAATTACAAAGGCGTGAACAGCCATTTCGTGTAGCATATTAACCTGTAAATTGGAATCCCTGCTGTTGAAATCACATAGGATCATAGAATAGTTAGGGTTGGAAAGGACCTTAAGATCATCTAGTTCCAACTCCCCTGCCATGGGCAGGGACACCTCACACTAAACCATGACACCCAAGGCCTCATCCAACCTGGCCTTGAACACTGCCAGGAATGGAGCATTCACAACTTCCCTGGGCAACCCATTCCAGTGCCTCAGACATTCTGTTTTAGAAATAACAAAAGTATTAAATGTAAAAATACATAGACATTTCTTAGCTTAATTCAAACCTACATCAATGGCTGTCTCTTCAACCTTGGCTCTAGTCTGCCCTTTGAATAGGCCTATGTTACCAATCATTCCTCAGTAGAAACACTCTTACAAACAGCTGTTCATGTTATAAACCCCTCTGATTTGCACAAGTTCTGCTGTCTTTGGACTCATAATTTTTACCACTCATGTTAGCATATTGCTAGATATTTGACTTTTCCAGTGGTACAGCCTGCAATCACAATGGTCATAGTACACCTGACTTTTAAAGTATTAGGCTGTATTCAGTGGGACTGTTCACATATACCGCTGCTTACTGCATGAAGAGGGAGCAGGATTTCTCTGCAGCTCTTTCTAGCTGCTAGTGAATTTTAAGGTAGAGAGTAGAATTTAGATTTTTTTTTTTTTTTTTGAAAGCCACTTGACTTTGTTGCCTGTATTGGTGTAATTACAGTTCATAAATTAATTCAAATTAGGCAGTTGATGGGTAAGAGCCATTAAAGAGCTTCCTTTGTAATCTGATTTGTTTGTGCCAACTCCTGTGTAGCCAAACAGTTAGTACACTGACTGAAGGTCTGGGATTTTTGAGTGTTTCATGTGTGTGTTTTCTTGTCAGACTCTTTCTGGAGATAATTTCCTCACTGCTTGCACAGAGTGCCCCTTTGGAGTCCCTTGTCTACAAGGTTGCGCTCAGCGTTCCTCACATAGCCTCAGAATCTGTGCTCTGCAGTGGCCAGCTTCCAAACAGAGCAGAGAAGACTTCTTGGCAGATGTGTGTTGTGCCATGGGGATGGTGCTTCGTGGGGGTGGTGGGGCTGCTGAGCAACTGGTTCAGTACCACAAGAGCTTGAAACTGCTGCTCCTGCATTCACACAGCATACTTCAGCAAAAGCAGAGTTCATTTCCGTGATGGATTTAGATTACATATGGCAGATTGTATTGTTACTGCACATGGGGTGATTGGGAGGTGAATGAAATATGTCACATTGTTTGTATGTACCCAGATTAGTTTAGTTGTTTCATGCAGATGTAACTTGTAAGTGTTGAGTGAAATCTGAAAGGGTACATCTCTTGGCTTGAGAACAGGACATCTCTGTGTGTCTGCCTTCTCCCCAAGATGAGGTGGCAAGTTCAGTAGGAACCTTATTTTCTGACTATAGCTTTTTGAGAAATTAGTTTTTTGGTTCCATGTGTCCATCCAGTATTGCCCAATCTCAAGAGCTTGTGTCCGTTTCTCAGGAACAGGATCTCTTGCAGTTAATCTTTTGCAAAGCATAATTGAAAAGTAGTCCCAGTTCCTAAAATGTCAAGAAAAATTGGCTCTATAGAGATCATAACAGCAATCTGGGACTTTTTTTAAAAAATCTTAAAATCTGGGACTTTTGAAAGCAGTTAAAGAGAGGATTGTCACAAGAGAGTATTGTCTTTATCTTGTCCACTGTGTGGAGTATTTCCTCACAAAAATGAGCAAAACAGCTTTTTGAGCACTCTTCAATCTGAGGAGTTGTCTTCCAATTTGTGGGTTTCGTTGGGGATTGTCCTAGTTATCATATTGTACACCAGCTGCTTGCTAAGGAAGGTTCTCAACCAGAACTTTTCACTGAAATCATTAAGTCTTTATTTTTCTTGTTCTGCAGTCTGACTGAAGACTTATTTCTAGATGTCAAGATGGCAAGTTGTGTTTTGAGTATTTAGCATGTGTTGCTGGCCTAGCTCTTGAATTCTTGCTACTGTGGGGCACCACAAAATAAGAGTGTAACTTTTTCATTCCCTTTCCCCTCTTGACCCCTGCCCTGAAGAAGCTGTTGATTTCAGATGCACACTGGAGAAATTAAAAGGAGTAAATTATTAATAAATTATACCTTTAAATTGTCTATAAGGCAATTTTAAGTAGGTACTGAACAATGTAGTGGTTTATTTATTAAGATGTCCATCTTGAAATAGCACTTGAAGCTTATAGCTTGGGGTGCAAAGATCACAGCACTGTAGTAGAATGTGTTTTTTACGTGACATGCTGCTGGACAGTCTGTTGGCTGAATCCTCCAAGTTCCTCAGCTTCTCAGTAGTCTTAAGCACGTAGCTCTTATTTTTGGCTTCCAGGCTGGAGGAGGAAGGCTGTAATTATGAAGCTCGGCTTCCAGCTTTGTAACTGTAATGGGCATTGCTCTAGGGGGAAGAATGTGAGCTACTTCACTGCATGTAATAATCCAGGACTTCTGAAGATCTACTATACACATACACCTTTCTCCCAAGTCCGTAATAGGCCACTATTTTATATTACAAGACAATTGAAGGAAGGAAACAGTTATAAAGGTGTTGTTTTGTTTTCAGTTATTATGCTCTCAGCTCAAGTGGTGGATTTTCTTCCTTCCTCTTCTCTGAGGCACACTCCCTCACACCCCCGTGTGCTGGCAGTCTTTATTGTATATTTGTGGAAGAAAAATGAGATGTTGCATGGCTTGAAAGTAATTTAGCTCTTAACTGTTCTAGACATTGCCCTTGTTACTGCAGTGCATGTTTATTTATGGATGTATTTGTTTTACGGAGTTGAAAAAAGTCATTGAAATTCCATGCAAAAAATAACCTGGTCAAGGTTTGCTTTCACTTAATATATTTGATTGGAAGAGGAAAGGAGGATTATAATTGGTTTTTAGTCTTTGGAGTACCCTACTTGGGGGTGGGGAGGCAGGAATAATTTTTTTCCCTTGCATTTGTCTTGATAATGTATCAAGTAGCTGCTAAGGGACTTGATGAAATGTGATGCAGAATAATAAATTATGTTCTGCAGCCTTCTTTGCTTCTACGTGAGGTGAGTGTGTAAGCACAAAGAGACTGGTACACCTCAAATTCTAAAAGCATTATATTCAGATTAGCAGGTCACTGGAGATGCGTTCCTAATTGTTTTAGGGAACTCATTATGGGTATTATCACATATTAATTATGCAGAGTAAGTAGTAAAAAAGAAGGAGAAAAAGTCCTTTTATGATAAATTGCTCACTGAGTTATCTTTTTTCTTTCAAGACCTTGAGCGTTTTTTGGAGATGCCAAACAATCATTGACTAATTAGATTTTAATTAACAAGAATTTTCACACACACAAAAAAAATGTTTTTAATGTCTTTTGGGTTAAAGCAAGCATAAATAAATCATGTTTCAAAAAAATCTAGTGCACAGATCCTCTCTGTATCTCAAGTTACCTTTGTAATCACCCCAAAGCTGCTTTTAGCAATGCTTTTCAACCGTTTCAGGACAAAGAATGAAGACTGAAACAAGTAACTTGCTCTGTGAGCAGTATTTTTTGGTTCATTCTTTGTAAATTATTCTCCAGAATCCTTTGAAAGACTAAGGTCAACTATGTGTTGCTTTAATGCACTAAGGCTGGGGGAGGGAAGGTTCATTTGTTTACTTTTTGTTGTTGTGTAAGTTACTTCCTCTTTGTGGAGGTGTGGTTGTAGGTAATTTTCAGAGAGCTGGTATTTGTGGTAGGGTTCTGTTTATTCTTTTGTATAGCAAAGAATTTCTGAGATGGGTTTTGGCACAGTTGCAGAAAACCTACACACAGGACCATCAATTAACACTGACAAATTATTTATAGTCTAACAGGGCAAAGCATTTTGCTCAGGCTGACTGCTGTATCACAAAATAAGTGCACTTACAAGATGATTACAGAGTGTACTCCATAAAGCAATGTTTGAGAATTTTTTTTATTATTATTGTGATAGACTGGTGGTATAACGATAAAAGACCTTGTAACACACACAAGAGCTGAAGAGGTGACAGCTTTATCTGCTAAAAAAGGATGCTTAACATTTCCATTCCAGCATCTCTTTATCTTAGAATAATAGCATGCTTCAAAGCCAAGAAGGAAATCGTTCAAGTTAAGCTTCAGTAAGACTGAAGTGATTCTGATTTGAAGTAGAAAACAATTACAAGCAGGAGTAGAAATGCTGTTCTCCTATTCCATCAAAGAAAGCCTTTCATTTTTGTCTAAATAGTACTGAATGTAGGAGTTGCTGTTCATGCTCAGATTCAGTGTCCATTTTATTTGGTACCGTTTATGATGACAGCTAATACCAGAAGCTTTTAATAATAATCGCCTTTTAGCTAGAGGGGGTTAATTTATCCACTGAAATTCTGTTTCCCCATATGAAGTAATTGAAGGTTCTTTTTAACCACAAGAACAACAACAAAAAAGAGGGGTAAAGGGGCTTTAGTAACCCTTTCACAGTATCTGGTTTTTTTGTGATGCTGATGACTGTCTGGGACAACAAATTCTGTAAATCTTTTGTATGTATTCTGAATTTCTCATTTTTAACTTCTTTGAATATCAGCTTTTTTTTTTCCTATGAGAGAGAAAGATAAGAAGTAATTGATCTGCCACTCAGTATTTTAAGTACTATTTCTCACATTCCTTTTAATTTCTTGTTCCATAAGTAAAACACTTTACAGTCTGTTCAGACTCTCACCATCTGAAAGGGTTGTGTTTGGGATTTTTTTGAGGGGCTGGAGGATGGTGGTGGTGGTGTTTTTGTGGTTTTTTTTTCCTTATAAGCATTTTGATTTCTTCAGACCCTTCCTATCAAAAGCATTTTAACATAGAATAATGCCTGTGTCATAAAGTACAGAGAGTATTCCAGATGAGACAGCATTATATATTGTCTATGAATATATACAATATCACCCAAGCTCTGAGTTTTCACTAGCTGTCTACAGTGATGTCCAGTACTTAATCTGAATGTTACAAGATGTGCATGTAATTTATTTATTTTTCAGCTAATGTGTATTGCTTAGATTTCTTGACCATTTTATTTCATTTTGCACTTGACTGCCAGTAGACTATCTTGTCACTCCAAGTTTCCTACAGATGTTTCTTATCTCAACTAACCTACAGAACTTGTGTCAACAGCAGATTTTACTAAGTGTGCAGGTAAGGATTACTAGTCAATAATTCCCATTCTTTTAAAATGCATCTACAACCACTTTCTAAAATAGTAGCATGGTAATGAGAAATGGTTTTTAATGTTAGTAACTCTTTCACTTTGTTGTCCCAAATCTGAGCTCTTTCACCCAGCGTGCGAGAAGCCAATAAACACACAAGATTGAGGTATTGATTTATTTCCTGTCTGCAGAGATGGATACTAGGTGGTAATTCCACAAAGCTAGCACACCAGTGCTTCTCAAATCACAATTATTTATACACTTAACATATTAATTAACATATCTTCTAATACATATGTATCGTTATTTTCTTACATGATTGGCTAAAACTTACTTGCCTAACATGTAGGTTAATATGCATGCTCACTACAATTTTTCAGATTTTTACTTTCTTAATCTTTTGAGGAGGTGATATACCTGGTGTAGATGGTCTATGAGTTACTGGTCGCAATCTCCCTCTGCCATAATTACCTTTCCCCTAGTCTCATCTGGTTTTGGTAACTCTAAATAACACTGCATGGACTGTTGCCCTAACAAACCATTATTTACTTTTGTGGTTGCCATCTGAGACAGAGGTAAATTGCTATCCATTGTTAAAATTCAAGCAAGTCCACCAAGCAGTTTTGCTAAGTTAACATTAACCCTAAAGTTCTGACATTAACTTCATAGTTTAATTGCTTCAAAGCCTCAGGGCCTTGCTGACTAGTAAAGACTAGCTGAGGAGATTTCATCCGTTATTGAAAATAATTTCAGTTATTCTTACGGAACATGTTTTCCTCCATTAGGAAATTGTCCTCTTTCACCTGAACAGATACCTGGTCACAGTGATCCATTCAGTTGCAGTCTCCAGGATGCATTATTGCATCCTGCAGCTTCAGAATAAAGAGTGAAAACATTAGAGGTTGCAGCCTATTGTCCCAAGCTTCAAAGCTATTACAGACTCAAAATATTACTGATTCAAAAAAAGTGCCATGGGCAAAAAGCATAATAGTATGTAACTTACCTTGCTGCTTTCCTCTTTCAGTAATGCAGTTATCCCAAGAGAATGTCAACGGAACCTTTTATTCTACAAAGAATGACCGTGTATCTTAGACAGGATATATTTGAAGTTTTGCTTTCAGTTGTGAGGTTTTAACTTTTCAGGGTGAAAATTTTCATTGAGAAGATTTTTTTTTTCTTAAACAAAAAATTTTTGCAATTATTTTAATGTTTTCCTCTGAAGATAATATTTCTAGTTATAGGGATAAGTGGTGCAGTGATCATATGATTACTTCCATGAAGAGTTATATTGTGTAAACCAGATCTTTGAAGTTTGGGAACCTGGGAGTTCTGCAGTCAGGTGTTCTAGGAGTCAGGGATAGTGCTATGACTCTACCATGCTATGACTATTACTAGACTTGGGAATGCTGAGTTTTCTGATGTTTGTCTCCTGTGGCCACTCTGTCATATTTATATTTAAGTATGTGTTAAACCCTGAGGGGAACAAAAGCATCACATCCATGTACACTGGATGATAGTCACGGAATCTGCCCTGGATAACTCTCAGAGCACTATGAAATGTATATAAATACCTAAACTATAAGAAGTACAGACATAGCTTGTAGAAACTAATTACTCCGCATATACGCAGACATGGATTGGCATTTATTTAATGAATGTTGTGGCTTTTTTAGTCAAGTTCCTATTTTAGATGACAAGCAGGTATTGTCCCTCAGTTTTCCTCATAGTTAACAGAGATCATTTCTGATAGAATTAAGAAGTGAATCAAACAGCTCTGCATTTGCTTTCAGCTGTGTTCTCTGCTGCCCTAGTCCAGAAAGGAGCAAAAGTGGTTTAAGCAAGACAAATTTCAGTTAATAGCTCAGCAATAGGAGGAGGAGGAAGAAGAGAATGTACTAATGATTCCTGAAAGAGTGCATTTTTAAAGATACTGCTGAAGAAGGATGAAGAGTGTAGGCATCGAGATTGTACAAGGCACAGAGGTCAGCATGATATAAGACATACAGCTGAAAGTGGGAGAAGGAGATAAAGAATGCAATTAAGTGAAAGGATAGAAGATGTCTAGGGAGTAGAAGGGAAATAAAAGCAAGACATACAGTAATTCTGAGTAAGGTAATATAGGGCCTTGAAGGTGAAAATGGAAACTTGAATTTGAGGCTGCATAAAGTAATCTATATAGCTTCATTATAAATTATGAAGAGTTAATAGTGTGCGGTAGCCCATTTGTCCTTAGCACTTTCCCAAGCATTTTTTAGGGAGTGTAGATGAAGAGTGAGGAAACAGTAGATAAGTTAATGATGTATCTACTGAAATAGTAAACGCATTTACTTTTTTGAGACTAAGCATTCTGTCTCAAGAGGATTGGTAGATGATGTGACAGGGCTAACATTACAGCAAAAGCTCTTCAAACATTCAGGATGCTGTATGTCTAAATTTAAAATCTCATGAAGATAGTGGAAAAGAAGGGTCAGCTGCCAATGTGTGCTTTGGCATGTCTCAAAGAGGTTTTCTTTAGAAACACTAATGTTACAATTTCATCTTCTATTCTGTCTTGCATTAACTAGCAATTTGAAGGCATTTGATCAATATATTACTGTTTCTTTCTCCTGTCAATTGATTTTGGTTTGTTTTTTTTTTATCATCTTAACAATCAGTTGAAGAGCAAGTATGCTTGAAAGATGATGGTTGACTTCAAGTAGACTGGTGGAAGACTGTTTTACTGATATCTTACTATTTACAGCTCTTCTTCACAGTTGTGGTGTTAGTACATGACAGCCTTAAATTTCTTTAAAATTATTAATATTCAGTGGTATAACTTTCTTGTTTCTCAGATGTTTTGGGGAACTGATTTTGTTTTAATTATACAGTGCTAATGAAGGATGACTAAAACTTTCCATAAGTCAATTATTCAGAGAAGGCCTCCAGTGTAGTTTGTCTCAGGAATTTTGAAATGTATCTGTTCTTTGCAGGAACAATTCAGTCTCACCAGCTTTCACACCATTTTTAAAAATCTGTGAATTGAATCCTTAGCTTCTCTGTCTGAGTTGAGTATGTGATGTGGCTTTGTGTAAAGTGATTACTAGTAAGAGCTTCAGGCTCAATGTCAGCCCAAGGATGAAAAAATCCATCACAGAATACTGTATTTTAATATAAGGATTTCAGTTACTCAGCAGTATGAAGACATAATAGTACTTGTGACATGCTCTGCGGTATTGCTTTAGGATCAGACTGAACACTGGAATAATAGCAGCGTTGAGAAGAAAGAAAAAAATAGGATGTCTGATTTGAGCATCTCTTTTTCTCCTGTTGATTTCTATATTTAGCATAGTGTATGGCATGTCAGGCCTTAGTTATAAAGACCTGTGAAAGAAACTACATGGATTCCTGGTCTTGCATGTTAGGAATCAAGCAGCATGTGATGCATAAACTTGCACAGAATTGGATTGATCCAGAGGCAGATCCACCACAGGGTACAGCTGTTGGGTTGTGTGATAAAAGCTCATCTGCAGTCCTACGAAAGAGCTCAGAGAGGCAACAGCAGGTGGGGGATCCCAAATCCTGCATGGCTGCTCCCAGGCCCACCACAGGAGCCATCAGCCCCTCAGATGCCCATCTCTCCAAGGCCATGGGAGCAGAGTCACAAAGGCAGACCAGAACCCATATTAAGGACTCGGAGTGAGGGACAGCTTCTCTGGGCCCTCCCAGGAGAGTCATGAGGGTGAATCATCCAGCCTTAAGACCCGGATCCCTTTTTGGGCTGAGGAGAGATGGTACCTGGGGCATGGTACACAGTATGGAGCGCAGGGGAAGAACATTTTGGAATTGCTCAGTATCATTACAGGGAAATAGAGGGATAAGGGCATAAAAAGGTCTGGAGGTGTGTAAATACGTGACACGCTTGTCTGGCCATGCCCTGTTCTTGACCAGTGCAGTCTGTCCTGTTGTCAAATTCAACTTCTAACTCCTCCTGGCTGAAGGTTACCTGTTGTGTTTCCCACCCTTTCCCAACCCCCTTCTCTTCTTGTATCTAGTTGGACAGAATCTCTCCTATTTCTATTTAGGACCATTTTCTCATGTTCTTACTATGCACCTTTTTTAAGAAGGTGCCTCCATCTTCTGTAATGTCCTCAGAGATAGTGGGCAGCAGCTCTTTGGCCCTCCGGAAGTCTTTGGACTGAACAAGCCAGGCTCTCCTTCAGCATTTCCTCTCAGAGCAAGTTGCTGTAACCAAAGCCATCTTGGTGGCTCTCTGCTGGACTTCTTGAAGTTCATCATCATCCTTATGGTTTTTTTCCTTCCTAATTTTAATGACTAATTAACTTTTCAAATGTAATCCTTGTGCATTTGAGAATTATAATACTAAATAGTAAGAGAATTTCATAGCCAAGCTTCTGCTCAACAGGTGCTATTAGATTATGAGCCAAATAGCCTTCCACAATTATTTAGATTTCCTTTGAGTTGTCATTTTGTTCTGTGTTTAAATATTTGAAGAGCATACAGAAGCGTGACAGTTCTTTCAGTTTTGACTCATGGCTAGGTAGTCGCGTAGCACAAACTACACAAAATAAACATGGAACTCTGGCCCTGCTTGCTTTCCCCTCCCCTTCTCATCCATATTGTCCAAATGTGAGGAATGTTCCACGTTATCTCCTGGGCAGAGGCCATCCTCCTTTCAGTATCATGACCACCTTTAATTTAAACTGTTTCTCATTTCTGTGACCATATTTGATTTTCTTTGATATAAGTTACTGGCACCAAAGATTGGGGTTTTTAAATTTATTTTTCAATAGAGGTAGTCATTGTAAAGGTCTGTTCTAATAGCTGACTCTATGGGTTTTATGCACAGTACCTTTGTGTACACAATGCACAATACCTTTGTGTAAGTAAGTTCATGAATACTTCTTTCTGTTTCATTTAAAATTTCGTTCTCTACCATGCCTTCCTTCTTGCTTCAAGAAGAAGAAAAGGGACAGATTGTTTAAGGAGAATCTGGATTTTCTGTTTGCAAAGCAGTGAATGTTCTGAAATGGACTACAGTTGTATATGCTGCAAAATTCATTCTGTTTGACAGGTTAATAAATCTCAGTCAAAGGTCTGAAAGACTAGAGGTATTAAAAGCTTGTGTTGCCTGACCAAAAAAAAACAGCAAAGAATTTAGGACTATTCCAGTTGAACATGGCTCCCATTGTATTTTCAAATGCATTAATTTATGCGTCTTTCTCACAGTTTGGGGTTTTTTTATGTTTTGGTTTTGTGATGAGCATAAACAAAAATCACCTGAAGTGGCAAAAAGTTAAAAATGCCATGTTTCTTCAACAGGTAAACATGTTCATGGTGCAAGCAGTGCAGTGCCAAGCCTTCTGTTGTCTTTATAAGCTTTTGTTAGTATCAATAAGCTTATGAATTTTAGAGAACGTAAATCTGTGTTTTCAAACCTACACCTATGTTCATCAGTTTTGACACTTCCATGCGTAGACATGTGAGACAAATTACCCTATATTCCAACGGCAGTAACAGTTGACTAGGATATCTTTTGATACAAGGCTTGGGAAGCAATATCATAAAAGTATTTAGAGCTTACCTACTGATGTAATACTGATTTAAAAAGTGAAAAATTGTTTCTTAGTTGTTTAGAAACTGATTTCTAGTAGAATTCAGAAGGACACTGGGATGAATAAAAACAAAAATCTGTTGTAAGTTTTCCTGTGTGCCTTCTTGAGATTCAGCAACCGTTTCTGAGATGGAAGCCAGTAGGAAACTGGGTACAATTATCAGTGGTACGGTATACTGTGCCTGATACATAAATTCAGTCATGTTGGAGATACTTTAGTATGTATCGGCAATGTCACATGGAAGTGTGAGATGTGAATTACTGCTTATTTTATTAAATCTGTCAGGAAGTTTAGCAAGGACCCCACCCACTGCGTTTTCCAATTAAGTATCATTCAGACAGGGAAAGCATCATTGCAAATGTTTGAATTAGATTGAACATGTAATGACTATGAAACATCAGATAATGTATAATTTAGGACTACAAACTTCAGTTTATCGGTACATTCCCAAAACAATGCTTATGCTCTGCTGGTGGTACTTTCACATTGAATTGAAGCACAGTTTTAGTTCCTGCCAAATCCTCATTATCCAGGAGATATGATTCAGTCCTGACAAAGTATCGTGGAAGCTGCTTTATTCTCCCCAGCCCTTCCTGAGTTAGTGTTCTTGACATTTTTTACTGCATTTAATGTTAGCTTTATAAATGCATGCAGTTTTATATCTATATATAGAGAGAAATAATCTGCATAGAGATATATGGAGATATATATTTTAAACTGTATATACTGCATATATGCAGTTGTGTGTATATATTTGTGTTGAATCCAGGAGCCTGACAGGAGCGAGGGTGCTGCAACTCCACAATCCCAAACACAGCCAGCAGTGCGGCTGAAAACATGTTTTCAGTAGTCATGTGAGCACACATGGCATATACAACATGCATGTACACATGCCAGCCCCACAGAACAGCACAGTAGAAATGCTCATCACTCATACAAGTACAGAGAGCACCATTGGTCTCATCCTGTTCCCCTCTCTGGCTGATCAGGATGAAGGTCTATTAGTGCAAATTATATATGTATATGTGCAGTGAGGATTCCTTCAGCAGCTGGATTTAGGCAGTTAGCTGTCCCTGGATTGCAGTCTCTCCAGTCACTGGCACCTGGAGGCATGAGTCCCCAGTGCCATAGCCCCATTCTAGCCTTCAGTGCAGATCCTTTTCCTTCTTCTTCTCTCACCGACACCCATGCAGTGGGTGCCTTAGACACAGCCTATCCAAATAGTCCTGGGTGCTTTTGCACCCGTCACATCCCACAGAGAGTCTCTCGTGCACACACAGATGGGTCTCTCAGACTGCCCCAAACACCACTGTCTCTGCAGCAGCTGGCCAGAGCTAACCTCTGCCTACCCTGTCCCTGCAAGAGCCAGTGCTGTCTGTGCTACCCCTGGTAGAGACACACCTGGCTCCCAGGCCACTTCACCTCCTTTCCAGCAAGTACAGCATGCTCTTCATTAGCACTCACATGCTCACTTGCACATCCACCCTCTTTGCAGGTGCTGCACTGTGGGCACGTGGGACCCCTGGTCCTGCGGCAGGGCTGACACTGAGACCTCCACACAGGTGAGCGTGCACAATAGTAAGCCCTTGCCCAGGAAAACTATCAGAAATTGGGTTTAATTAGAGGTGACAGGACAGGCTGGTGCAGGGAAAACTGGGCAAGTGGACTGATGGCCCCTGCTCACATCCCACCAGCCTCTTCTGTCCTCATTCCCATGGGGTGCCCTGATGTGTGGAGCCTGTCCTGCTGGCACATCCAAGTGGGTCTGGCCCAGCTTCAGGGCTCCCTGGGGGCTCCTGTAGCATCAGGAGTGGCTGAGTTACGAGCTTCCACTGCCTCTCTGGGTTGCTGGGCTCCCTTGCCCCTGCACCTCCTGGACCATCCTGCATCATAGGGATCAGTTTGTAATAGCTGACAGCAGCTGTGCTGGGCCTGGAAGCAGCCAGGCAGGGTGTGATTCAGGCTCCCCCATCTACCCTTGTTGCTCCTGCTATGTGTGCGAAGACCAGCACATCTATCACGTAAACTAGCATGTGTGTATGTTTGTATGTATATATATATATGTCTTTCTAGATACAAAGATGTATAGATCCCTCCTGTAGAAACAGAGTTGGCAATTTTAACTAGTAATGCTACATGGATGCTCTTTGGAATCACTAAAGTCAAAGCCCACCTGAACACATTCCTGTGTAATCTGCTGTAGGTGGCTCTGCCTTGGTTTGGACTAGATGATCCCCAGAGGTCTCTTGCAACCCTAACAATTCTGTGATTAGTAATGTGATGCTTCATAGTCACAGAAGATTTGGAAGGAGATTCTTGTTAATTAAAAACTGTAGACAGTTTTTAAGCTGTGCTCCTTTTCTCCAAAGAGGGTAGTTAGGAAGGCACCCAAAGTAGAGAGAAAAACTTTTTTAGTTGATAGGAAAGTAGGAGAACATGTGGGAGTGAAGAACCTCAGCTGGCGGCACTGCCACTGCCAAGCAGAAGAAAACCTGGTTGAGAAAAGCATTCAGAGTGTCATGAGCAACATCTTTGCTCTCCATTTAGATGCAAGATGCTGGTAATCTGAAGAAGCTGAAAATAACAATTGTCACTTGATTTTGTAAGATTTTCTTCCTTTTAACAGCAAAGTTAAAAGTTGACCTGGTTGAGATTATGACAACAGCAGTTCTAGATGCACTAATGGTTTCTGGTTTTAACCATAATCTCGTGATATTCCATAAAGCTACTTCTAAATGGCTGTTTTACTTCTCAGTAAGGAAACTGTAGTCTATGGCTTTGAAAGTCTTGGAGTGTTTTATCTGCAGATGGAGGGTCATTGAAGAAAGAAGTTTCTGTGTCTTTTCTGACATTATTTTCCTTGCTAAGAATAAAATTTTAAAACTGTTGAGGAATATGTGTTTAGCTACATTTTCAAGACCTGCAAACACAGAACATACATCCCCAAGACAATCCTTATCTATGGATGAGAAATTTCAGTCCTCATTCTTTAGACATATTTGCCATCTGATTTATAAATTTTCTCTGATCAGTAAGGAATCTTACCTGTATTTCACTAGAAGCAGTTGAAATCAATTACCAAAATTTTTAAATATAATGGAGAGAAAACAGTACAACTTCAAATCAGAAAAAAAAAAAAAAGGGAAAAGAAATTACTTGATATATTTCTTGTATACTGAATCACAGTATCTTGAGAATCTCTTTTGCTTCTTTGCCTGACAGCCTGTCCTCCTTCTTTTTTCCTAGTCACAGCATATTTTACTTGGTAGCCAGAACATATCTTTCAGTGGATTGTGTGGCAGCGATACTTTGTCACCTTGACATACCTGCTGCAGTCTGGTTTCCCCAGGGAATCCTTATATACTGTCTGGGAGCTGAAGCTTCCAAGTTATCAGCAAAATGCTGCTCATAGCACTCAGCTGCCTGTCAGTTTATCCAGATTCTTGGCAATTCCTGTGGCAGTGTCTATTTCTGAACTGATCATGTTGCTGTAGTAGAGGTGTTTCCTTTCAGGTCATGTGTTATGATGGTTAGCGCACTGCAAAATCACTGTTTGCACTATGTCATGGTAGTCTTACTAATAGATAAACGCATATAATTTGATTTTAAAAAGAAGAAAATAGAGGTGTCCTGTGCTGAGGCTAAGATGACTTAGTCTTTTCCTCAAATAAGTACATGTTATAAACACATTAATTCAGCTGCTTTTTTGTAGGTTGACTGAAAGGATTTGTAGAGAAGGCAATTTGCCTTTGGCTTAACTGTGAAGAAATGTGTTTATATCAGTATTGGGGTGACCAAGACACTTTTTAATAGAACATTTTATATTCTCATCATAGGTTTTCTATTGGTCACTTAGCAATGTTTTGCTGTATATTCTGCACGTTTGTCATTCAAACCTTTAAATTTAGAAGTTCCATTATAGTGCAGTCTGCCTGTGCCCCAGTGAGCGAGGTTGTACACTTTTGAACAGGAAAGAAAAGCAAATTGATCTCATTTTCAGGAGAAAAAAAAGAAAAAAAAAACAAAACCCACCATGAAACATGGCCAGTGGCCACCAAGTTCATAGAATCATATAGTTTGGGTTGGAAGGGACCTTAAAGATTGTCTAGTTCCAACCCCTCTGCCATGGCCAGAGGCGCTTTCCATTAGACCAGGTTGCTCACAGTCCCATCCAGCCTGGCCTTGAACACTGCCAGGGATGGGGCAACTACAGCTTCTCTGGGCAACTTGTGCCAGTGTCTCACCATCCTCACAATACAGAATTCTTTCTTAATATCTAAATCTACCCTCTGTCAGTTTAAAGCCATTACCCTTTGTCCTATCCCTATGAAGCCCCTTGTAAAAAGTCCCTCTCCAAATTTCTCGTATACCCCTTTAGGTATAGGGTCTCTCCTAATATAAGGTCTCTCCTGAGCCGCCTTTTCTCCACACTGAACTCTTTCAGTCTTCATAGGAGAGGTACCCCAGCCTTCTGATCATCTTTGTGACCATGATGACCATGAGCCAGCGATGTACCATTGTGGCAAAGGCAGCTGATTGTGGGAGAGTGTTGCTAGCAGGTTGAGGGAGGTGATCCAGCCCTTCTACTCAGCGCTGGTGAGGTTATACCTGGAGTACTGTGTCTAGTTCTGGACTCCGCAATACGAGAAAGAAATGGAGCTATTGGAGGGAGTCCAGCAAAGGGCCACAGAGCTGATGAAGGGACTGGAGCATCTCTCCTGTGAGGAAAGGCTGAGTGAGCTGGAATTCCTTATCTTGGAGAACAGAAGGCTTAGGGCAGAATATTCTTATTAATATAAGTAAATAGTTGAAGGGAAGATGCAAAGAAGGGAGGAACCAGGCTTTTGGCAGTGGTGCCAAGTGACGGAGTCGGAGGCAGTGGACACAGACTGAAACAGAGGAGCATCTCCCTCTAAGCATCAAGAAAGACCTTTTTGCCATGAGGGTGACTGAGCACTAGCACAGGTTGCCGAAGGAGGAGGTAGAGTTTCCCTCGTTGGAGATACTAAAGCACTGTCTAGACATAGTACTGGGCTGTAGGTGGCCCTGCTTGAGCAGGGGTGTGGACAAGGTGACCTCTAGAGGTTCCTTCCAACCTCAGTCATCCTGGGATCTCATAATTCTCTGAGTCCACATGAAACTTACGTATTTGTTCATTTTCTTTGTGTGTATGTATATTATGTATGGGCATCTGTAATTCATAATGCAACAGCACAGTAACATGACATCAAGTTCAGAGTAAAAATTCCTAACAGTCATGGAGGAATGGACACTTTTAGTTTAAATCAGAAACCAGCTCTCATCTCTTCCAAAGACTCACTCAAACTGTTGAAGGTCAGCAAATGTAGGACAATTCAGATCTGTGGATTCATTATGTGAGTGGTGATTCTTACTTTTAATATGAAATCGTTGTTGCATTGGATGAGCAAGTAGTTGTCACTTAAGCATATGGCCTGTTACAGTGTTTTAAGAACTTTGCCCAAGAGAGATCAATTTACAGGCAGATAGGTGGTAGTTTTCCTTTTACATTAGTTTGCCATCTGTTAGCTTTATACCCTGTTGACATGTGGACATTATTTCTGATTGAAATATACAGATGAGAGGTTTTTTAAATAAAAATGATATTAAGAAAAAGCTGATGAGAACTTAGATAATGATAAACTTGTTTCTTTGAAGAACTGAGTACCTAAAAGAAGTTACTCATGTCATAAGTTGTGTGACAGATGCAGTTAGTTGGTGATACCATGGCTGGTATTCCTGAACTAGTGTTAATGTTAAGCCAGTGTCGTAGAAAATTCTACTTCTCTTGGTAGCCTGTTCCAGTGTCTCGCCTCCCTCATACTGAAGACTTTTTTTCCTGCTATCAAATCTAAAACTCTCCTCTTTCAGCTTAGAGCCATTCCGCCTTGTCGCTACAAGATCTTGTAAAAAGTCCCTCTCCATATTTATTGTAGGCCCCTGCTTAGATAGTGGAAGAGTGTTACAAGGTTTCCTGGGAGCCTTGTCCAGACTGAAAAAGCCCAGCTCTCTCAGCCTTTCTCCATAGTAGAGGTGCTCCAGCCCTCTGATCATCTTAATGGCTCTCTTCTGGACTTGCTCGAGCAGGTCCATGTTTCTCTTGTGTTGGGGGCCCCAGAGCTGGACACAGTACTGCAGGTGGGGTCTCATGAGAGTGGAGTAGAGGGAGAGAATCACCTCCCTCGACCTGCTGGTCATGCACCTTTTGATGTAGCCCAGTATACAGTTGGCTTTCTGGGCTGCAGATGCATACTGCAAGCTCATGTTTTGTTTCTTCCACTTGGCCTTGTTGAACTCCATGAGGTTCTCACTGGCCCACCTATCTAGCCTGTCAAGATCCCTCTTGATGACATCCCTTCTCTCCAGCATGTTGACCGTACCACACAGCTTGGTGTTGTTGACAAACTTGCTAAGAGTGCCCTTAATCCCATGTGCTCTGTTAGTTACTAATCCAATGCTCAATCATAGCTGTGTTAGTTCCTATTTCAATATATATTAAACTGAATAAGCCCTAAACTACAGGAAAGGAGACTATTTGCGTAGATACCATATATATACCATCTATTTATATGCATGCATACATATACAGAGTTAAATGGAATCACAGAATAATTTGGGTTGGAAGGAACCTTCAAAGGTCATCTTGTCTAAACCCTCTGCAATAAGCAGGGACATCTTTGTCTTTGATCAGGTTGCCCAGAATCGCATCCAGCCTGGCTTGGAATGTTTTTCTATTTTTGTCCATTATTTACTCCGAAATGGTCACTTACATCTTACACCCCTTATTCCTTTTGCTGAAAATGACCTTTTATTCTGCCTGTAAATATGCTTGAGTCAAAATAAGAACTGAGCCTTTCAGTGAGGTGACTGGTAGCCTTCTCTTTTCTTGTAGAGCTGGTCTAATAGAAAAATAGGCACTACTTGATAACTGTGGGTCATCAGTGCATTTAAAAAAGGAAAAAAAGTGTTTCCATGCAGTATTTTAAATAGGTAAATGTTATTTCAGATTCTAGTGGTTCTTCCTAGTGCTGATTATCTTAAGTTTATTCTTCTTCTTTGGCTCTTCCAGCACTCTAATAAGGTGAATCCAAGATACTACAGTTTATAAGGATTTTAGGAGTTGTTCTTGGCTTTGGTTCGTACTGCAGTAAAATTACCTTTTAATTTGCTGCTTTCATTCTCTTGATTTTTTTTTTTTTTTTTGGTGAAGTCAGTGCTATTAAATTATTTTTTCCAAGCAATATTATAAAAATGGTTTGGTTTTTTTTTTTCTTTTAAAAATTACAAAAGCCACTTTCTAAGAGGTATTTAAGATTCCGTTCAGGATTTTATCCAAATTTGACAAATTAGAAGTTAATACTTTTTCTAACTTACTTGTGTACTTTGTTGGCTAAGCAACTTCTTAGAAAATCTATATTGAAAACATAGAATTGCCTTTTTTAATATTCATATTTCTTTCCTGTAGTTGAAATATATAGAAGATCATAATCAGAAAATTTTTTAGTGTTTTGTTTGCTTTACGTAAAGGTGCTAGTTTGTGGCTTTGTTCTTGGACTTTCATGCTATTAATCTTAAATATTCTCTAAAAGAGAACTTTCTGCTGTTTGAAGAAAAAACACTTTTCTTTCAGATCATGAAAAGTTAAAAGTGTAACACAGCTATACCTCACCAAGTCACTCCAGACTGGTGACACTGTGTCATGTATGGTTCAATGAGAAACTTTTACTGAATATAAAAAAAAGACCTTTTCCATTATTTATTTTCACTCCTAATGAAAACCTGTTTAAAGGCGAATGCCTCTTCTCACCCTTTCATTCTTCACTAAGGAAATTAGGAAATGACTTCATGTCTGAAGCATATGTGGTTTGTTATTAACACTTCTGGCAAGGATTATACAATAATTAAGGTGTTGGTTAGATCAGATTAAGGTACATTTCAGAATGCAGGCTGGCCTTTCTGTGTGGTAAGATAACAGTGGTGAAGAAGATATTATGGAACAAAAAGACACTGTTCTGAAAATGTTATGCTGCTTAAAAAAAATTGATTGTTCCATGAGAATTAGGGGCCTTTTGCAGCACTTGCTGAGTTGGAGATGCACTTGCCTGAACACATGCTTAGGCAAGTGGTGATGTCCAGCTACACAAAATAGGCAGGTTACCTGCCATCATCAGCCTGCCATGCTGCGCCTGCAACTGTAGATATTCCCCATGGCAAAAAGGTCAATCCATTTATTCAGGAAATACTTCTGATACCTACTTCCAGTTTCAGTTTGAGACATAGAGTATGGATTCACCAGAAGAGCTCCTCCTTTGGATGTACCTAGTTTGTATCTCTGATGTGTTTGCTCATGAGATGGGGCCAGCTTTCCTCCAAGGTGCACAGTAATAATGCAGTATGCACCAGGCACAAGCTGGAACACAGGAAACTCCTGCTAGATGCTTGGAAAACCATTTTCACCATAAGGGTGGTGAAATACGGGAACAGGTTGCCTAGGAGCTATGTGGAATCTACATCCTTGAAGATACTCAAAGCTCACCTGGTCAAGGCCCTGAGCAGCCTGCTCTGGCTGGATGTGCATTGGATAGGGATGCTTCAAAATGGCCTCCAGGGATCCTTCCAGTTTAATTTATCCTACCGTACTGAACTCTGCATGCAAGCTGCAGTTACTTAAATGTGTTGTATATTACATGTCAAGAAAGTCAGTGGTTTTAGTAAAGATACTTCTGTGTGGAAGATAAGGCAGCACAAATTAATTGTTTCATTGCACAGAATTCCTTTTTAGGCCACTTTTAGAGATAAGTGGCATAAAACCCTAGCGTGTTAACACAGTATGAGTAACCTCAGTAAAGAACGTCTTGAGTATTTGCTTTGTGTTCTCTTTAAAAGAACAATACTCTTCTTTGGCTAATCCACGCTCCAGTTGATTGAGTTAGATTTCTGCTGCCAGGAAAATTGAACACTGTTTTAGAAATGCCTGGGAATTCCTTGAGGCCTGTAACACGAGTTGCCATACAAAGTTCCCAGTGTGCTGTCCTCTAAACACACAGTCCTCTATGAAAAGAGTGCTCCAGCCATCCGGAATGATCAGAGTAACCCCGCATGTAAATGTGACCTTCTCCCTGCCTCACAGAGCCGCTGTGTCTGGATCTGACTGTCACTCACAGAAGCACTTTCTTTCACTTGATCAGGTCTTGAAAACAAGCAAGAAATTTGAAATTTCTGCTCCTTCTTCCCCATCTAAACTGTTTTACTCCTTCTGGCCCACCTTTAGATAACATCCTGTGAACTGGTCTATGGGAGAGTAGCTGCTGGTATGAGTTGAAATGTAAAGTGGCATTTATGCAAGAGCTGGAAATGCAGAGTGATCTAATTATGTGCAGATGTAACACACTTGATTTTTTTTTTCTTTTTTTTTTTTTTATTACTCTAATGGTTTTTATCTTATAAGACTCCTGGTAAATAATTTGATTTGTGTACTAGTCTGCAACGTACTCGTACCAAGTTAATAAAAATCTGAATTAAAAAGCTTTATATGTGTATAATTTCCAAACAGTTCATAATATGAATCATTAAATCATAAAGAATGGTGACTGGTAGTTAGGATTCTGAATACTCTGATGCTTAATTCAATTTATTATAAGTTTCCAGCTTGTTTGTTCGTTTCTTATAGCGCTTACAACCATCTTGATTTACTCCTTATTTTCTTTAATGGAACGAAGGTGTGGGCCTCTAAGCTGCATAGCTTTCTTAAATGGCATATTTAATATGATTTTGTTATCCGTGGCTAGTCAAATTGGCATACATCCTTAAAATAAAATGTAGTTCGTTATTGCTGCTGAGACTTTTCTCAACTATTTTTGGAAAGAGTGTATGTCCAGAGAGATGTTAATCAACTTATTTCATTATTGTTTCTTTGTTAATTCTTCAGAGAGTTAACACAGTGGGAGGCCAAAATTGCAAATACTATAGCTGCTTAAAATGCATTTATTCAATAATGTTTAAGTAACTCTGGTGGTAAATGGGTCACCCAGAAATACATTTCCCCCTGTTCCTTGATACTTTGTATATCAAAGCATTTGAAAAAAGAAGGCACAAGTTGCCTAAAAAGTAGCCCAGCATCTGTTATGACATGTTGGTTTCCTCTCTCTTTTTGTGAATTTCCACCTCCTCCTGTAAGTGATAAGCAGCATCTTTTCAGCATCTCAGTATTTTGTAAGAGATATAGATGGGTTTGTGTTGTATTCTGAATTATCTTATAGTTCTTGAAAGTTCCTGAGTCACTCACACTAGTAAGACAGTTGATCAGCAATGGAATTATTTTAAAAATCTGAAAAAAAAATTGAGTCAGTGAGAAAAAAAGAGATGAAAGTTTTTGAACAAAACAAAACCCATAGTGGCAATGTATTCCAGACTGATAATGTATTTCTTGGATACTACTTAGTTTGGAATTATGAGCACAGAGTATAAGCTAGGCTTTCACAATGAGGAGAGTAAAAACATTTCTGGACGTGAACAGTTAACAAGTTACCTGTAGAAATGAAAGGTCTGACTGCCTTCTGGTTGACAGAGATGAACAACGTCTTTCTGAAATCAACATGAGCTGCCTGTACTTGGTAGATTTCTTCCTGCAGCCTGTTTTGTGGCTCACTGTCCACTGATTAAAATCAGTGGGTTTCTTTTAGTGATATGATGGAATTTGAGTTAGGCTTTAAATGCTTATAGAAGACTGCACTGTGCATGTATACATAAATTAATGTATAAGGTTACCAAATGTTTCCAGAGTACAAATTTTACAAATAACGTCACACTTTTGACCAGTTAATTTGATTATGAAGGAGAAAAAACAATAATAAATAAAAATGTTACAGAAGTGTAATATGCAATCTATAAGAGGGCCCAAACGTAATATGTCACTTTCTGACACCAAATGCTTCTGTGTCATTTGAGGATAGGAGATACAATAATCCTCTACTGTCTCTTCTCACCAAGCACAAACAGAGGCTGATCCTGTTCAGAGGAGAAAGAATATAAGGATAACCTTGCAGAGTCTTACCATCCCTTTTTGAAACTGTTGATTTGAAACCTTAAAATTCCGCTGTTTTCCCTTTGTGCTTTCATCGATCAGGAGGAAAGAATAAAATTAATTATTATTATTTGGTTTTTAACCACTTGTGTCCCCAGAATGCCGTCTGATTTTTTGGGGGAAGGGGGAGTTATTAGTTCTTTGTAAGACTCAATAGGATTGAAGGGTTTTTTTAAGTATATTTTGCTCAGTGAAAGACTTAACCATGTTGACTTGAGTTTGAACAGACCACAATGTAAATGTCACAGTGATAACAGTAAAAAAATGAAAACTGTAATATTTTCTCATTAAATACGCAGCTGTTTCCAATGAAGCATATGGGGAATACAGTGTAAAAATAATAATATATTAAAAGAAGAAAAGAAGAAGTTAACAAATACTCAGTTCCTTCTCACTCTTTTTATCAAAGGGAATGAAATACTCAATACTTTTACTAGTAATACTCTGGTTCAGAGGCAGAGTGCTAAATTAAGTAGTTTAGTCCCCATGTCTACAAATGTTTTCACTGAGATTAAGGGCCTAACCAGACCAGACCAGAACCAGCAAACGTAAGATTTTTCTAATACAATGTGAAAGAATTTGAGGCTATATTTACCCTTTTTAAAGATGATGGAAATTTTCATTCTTTTTTTATAGATCAATAGATGGTAGTGTTTAATGTGAAGACAAGTTCCACATGTATAAATTACATTTTTTTTTTTTTTATTCTTTATTCTGTTTTAGAGCTGATGGTGTCATATATGGTTGTCGTGGTTTAAGCCCCAGCTGTAAAGGATATTTATTCAGTAAGCACTCCCGTGCTTATATGTTCACAGGTTTTTAAAAATCTTAATTTCAAAACTGTTTTTAACCTTTCAAACTTCCAGACTTTTTGGTTATCACTAATTGCAGTAACACTTTTGTATATCTCTATTAGTTACATAAATATTCCATCAAGTCTTTTACAGTATATAGGTTGGAGAGGGCCTGCTGTACATACCAAGGGCCCAACTAACTCTTCTTTCTTACATTCTTAAATTTCATGTAAGGTGATGTGGTATTGAGGTGCTGCAGTAATTTTATTATTTCTTCCTTTGGTTAAGTGATTAATTTTTCTAGGTTCATAGAGTGAAAAACAAATTAGTGTGCTTTGCTACTTTACTTTTTTAAGCATCTAGTTCATTCCAAAGTGAAAACTGGCCTATATTGATATGACCTTTTGAAAGATCTCATAGCAGTAGTATTGATCAGTGACACAAGTTTCAGAAATAATGCAGAGAAGCAGCCAGCATCTCAGCCGAAGTCCGTATAAATCTCATCTGTCTCTCTCAGTTGGAGTGATGCTGATGTTGCAATACTTACGTGCAATGGGGAAGAACCTGGCTGCTTTCATGTCTCTAATTTTAGTATGTGCATGGACCAGGACAATGAACAGTTTATAACATCTCTGTGCAGCAAAGTTAATAAATCCATTTTGTATGTGAACCTCTGTAAACCTTTCATCATCCATTAAAAATGTTGCTGTTGACAATAAGTGCCAGTACCAAGAAATACTGGAAGAAGACCTAGTACACTTATTACCTGTAACATTAAAGCCACTGTAATTATGAGTCTTTTGCCTGGCTTCTTTGTTAATTAAGAGTTTTAGTTGCTTCTAGTTCCAGGGAATTAGTTAAGCTTTTCATTACGCATATTGCTTTCCATAATCATTGGCTACTTTTGTACAGTAAGCTTACTGACATCATGGAAGTCAGTTAGGTCTTCCAAGGCAGAGCAGTGAAGTACATTTCTTTGTATGGGTTGGATTAAAAAAGGTTTCTGAAAGGTCCTGATAATGCTGTTCTGTGCCACATTTAAGCTTATTTTTCAAAAGGCAAAACTTGTCAGGTTTTCATTTACTGTCCTTAGAATGCTTAGTCACAAACTAAAATATTCTTAAGAACAAAACCTATAGGCAGAACCGTGCTTCCGTTCTAACAGCAATTGTTCCAAGCTTTGCAGGATCAGCTGGTTATGTATTTGTAGTTAGTAATAGTGATAATGATCAATATTTGAAGATATCACATTGTTCAAACTGGAATTCAGTGACTGTATAAAGGAAATGAGCACAAAAGATTGCTGTGATTCTGTTGGATCACTATAAGTCATTAATTAAGTTTTACTTATTATGTGTGCAATAGAAAGCACCCCTTACTTTCTTTGGCAGACTCCAAGTGGTTGCTGACATGCTGATGGGCAAGAATCAATATATTAAAACTAAAAGAAAGCAGAAAGAAAGGCTTTGTTCCCTCTTATTCTTCCAGTCTCAGATAGATTGATATACATAGTGCAGACATTCAATACATCTTGCAAAAATGTTTTCTTTGAACGTAATAAAGGTTTTGCAAGTTGCAACTTGGTTCTCTTAGAGCACAGCCAGAACAAATGTTGTGCATCCTTAATACTCCCTGGTGTGTTAGAGAGCCTAGAAGATGCAGTATGCTGTTTTATGGTCTCCCAGTATGTCATATCTGGATTCAGTCAGAAGTTAAAACTAAGTTTAGCAAATCAGTAGTCTTATCCATTCAGTGTTAGCTGCCAAGTCTATTGTGTTCTGAAGAAAAGCATAAGGAAATCCATTCTGGGTACGTAGAAGGGATTTGGTAGATCAGTAAAGACTGAAGGGCTTAATGCACAAGAGAAAAATTTGTGATAAGGCAGTTGTACTGTCTGAAGAATGTGGAGAAAATTGCACTGACCATCCCAACATCTTTGTTGAAATTACATGTGGCCATAATTTTGGTATTAGTAGTAGTAGCAGTGCTAATATTGATAATAAATGTAGTCTGAACTGCAGAAGTGTCAGTGTAGGTCAGAATTTTTCAAATGATTGAATGCCAAAGATTGCTTTGGATTGTCCATGACCAAAAATTCAAACTCAAAACTGGGTAATGTCAGGAAGAGATGTTTCATTATATAGGTCCTGGAATGAACTCCAAAAGCATTATCTTTTAATATAGAGAAGTTCAGACTAGATGATATTTTATATATTCATTATTCAATATTCAGTATTCTGATGTTAAATTGCAAAATTCTCATAAATAATGTAGTGATTATTTTTAACAACCTTGCTTCCAAACTGTGATCTTGAATTATTGCTACTATTGTAAGACGTGGAACTTTTACCTGACTACACTGTCCCTCCTCTAGAAGTAGCCTTCCAATATAGTTGCTAATTTTCTTTCTCAACATTGCTTTGGAAGAGTTAAGCAAATAGGGCACAAATTCAACAGCACTCTTCAGACAACTGACTGTCTTACCCTCCAGTCATCCAAACTCCTAATACTGACCTAGGTAGTGTAGTCTCCCTCATCTTGTGTATGTAAGAAATGCCATGCCTAGTAAGTGAAAGCACTGGTTGTCATTTTGCAGGTTGTAAAGTTGGTCTTGAAGAGTTAAATTGCTTATAAAGGTTTTAAAGCATTTGCTTAAATTTACTGTAAGCTTGTGCTTAAACCCATCCCTATGAAATAAATGACTTCGGAACATCTGTATAACCAGTTGCTGGGATTGAAGTATGCATGTTGATGTTTTTTTAATTGAAATGAATTTAAGGTTAATTACCGTGCAGATGTTCAAATTGGGAGGTTTGTCCTTGTTATAATTAGAGGTGTCTAAGCCAGGAATTGAATTTAGCTTTCCTACTAAGTTTTATTTGGGATCATTCTCTCTTTTAGAACAAAAGATTAAAAGTTCATAGTAACATTATTCTATATTTTTTTCCCCTCATCTTGTTTCTCAGTGTCTTGTGTTTGAAGATTCACCACTTGGAGTCAAAGGAGCCCTGGCAGGAGGAATGCAAGTAGTTATGATTCCAGATGAAAAATTAAATCCAGATCTTAAAAAAGAGGCAACACTACTGCTGAACTCCATGGAGGATTTCAAGCCAGAACTGTTTGGTTTACCAGCATATGATTAGTGCCTAATCTCTATGTACATGCACTTAACTGGACACTGGGAAAGTTGAATGAAATTTTGTTATGATTTTATGATTGTTTTGCATCTTTTCCTTTCTTCCTCAAAAACTAGAAAACAAAAGTTCTGCTAACAAGTCTTCCACACAGTACCTTTAAAAGTTGCCTGGAATGTTTATGATTTGTCCTCATGATAAATGCTAAATTAAAGCAGCGTTTTGTCTTGTGAAGTGAATCCAGCTTTGTTCTCTGTACATCACAATGTTTTCTGGGAATATTATGAAACTATTTAGACAATTTATTGTAATTGCATTGGAAGCTTCTTGTTCTGTTTCCACTTGAATGACTTACTGTTTAGATATTAACCAGAAATCTGTTCTGGGTTAGCTTTTATTCCATTACACTGTTTTTGATACAGTTATTGCTATCAACATGTTTATCAATTTCCTCATCCTGTACTTGTCCCTCTATTTCCCTTTGTATCATGTTGTCTTTATTTTTTCCCAGTTATTTGCAGGGATTTTGTTGTATTTTCTGTGTTTTCTTATTTTGTTTTCTTCTTTGGAGTTGAATGAAATGACCTCCAGAGGTCCTTCACAACTTCCATTATTCTGTAATTCTATTATTACCTTTTTTGGCGTGGTAATCACCTGCTATGAGCTATATGAGATCATGTGATCCTATGTTTTAACCAACCAAAATGCTTTGCATCTTCATTCTTTCATTTCGTTATATTCTTCTCATTTTTCATGTTGCCATGGAGCCATCCCTTTCATTCTTGTGAAATGAATCCATCTTGTCTCCCTGCATCAATTCTGATAAAGTTATGGCCTTAATCCGTTGTATCCAAATAGCTTTCTGCAGGCCGTCCTTACTTTTACATTCTTACCTCTTTCTTGAGCCTTTTTTTTTTCCAAGTTCCCTGCAGAGTTTTGCTTTCTACTTTAAAAATACAGAAATTGTAGTTTTGGTTTATTTAAATACTTACAATTTATTTTCCTGGCTATCATAATTTCCACAAAATGTTTATGTTGTCATCTGTCTCTCTTCTGTCTGTTTCTGGCATCTCATCAGGACAAGGGTAAGTGTCTCTTTAGAAAATACAAGACATGTAGACAGGTTTTAGTGAAACCCACAAGTACATGTACGACACTATGGAAGCAATGTCTTTTACTTTGTCTAAAGAAAGCTATATTACACAGGGTTCATGATTGTTTTATAAAATGAACGATTGTATTCAGCATTTAAAAAACTAAATTTCTAATTGAGTGTCCATAAGGTAGTCCAAAATCTTGGTAAAATATCAAACTCCATAAAGACAAGGAGTGTGAAATAAATAAGAGAATTTCCATGTATTATGGGAAGACTACTTTGGCCTCATTTTTTTTTTTTTTTTAATATCATCTGTTTATCTGTGATCTTTCTCACAAAAATCTTCTCTAGGTGTTTAACTGTGTTAAGCTTAAGGTTTTTCATCAAGAGCAAAGATTAATGAATTGTAGACCCTTCAGTATTTAGGTTGTGCCTCTTTACTTTATTTTTCCCTCCTGGATTTAAAAGAAACCCAAAATTTTACATCTTTTATGTAGACTGTTGCCTTTTTCTGTTACTGTAGTCTGTTCATACCTCAGAAAATTAAGAAAGTGTTATTCAGCATGATCAGTCAAATATGACCTAGATGACACCAGAAGATTTTTAATACACGTAGTGTAATGGTTTGCAGTTAAAGGCTTCTCATCTAGGGCTCTTAGAGCATTTTTTTTAAAAAAAGGATGATATTGTTTCAGTGTACGTATTGTGCCTATTACACTTTTTCTTTGGGCTCATGGATATCGCAGTCATTAGTGTTTGTACAGTGACAACAGCACATCCTATCAAATATGAATTCCATTGCTAGTCTTCCCAGACAAGATAACAGAAATATTGCTGTATAATTCCTCCTTTGACTTATGTTATGTAAAACAAAGTGTTACTGTAGAGCAGTAATTCTGAGCTTTCAAGTGTAAAACAGGTGCCTCTTGGGATCCCCTTCGTTCATAATTACTGAATTCCAACAGGGAAGTTACTAGGTAGAGCAAGCTTTAATAAGCTGTAATTAGTAACTTTGAAAAAGTTTTGCATATATATAATATAACTAGGGAGTTTTGCAAAAAATAAAAATTAAGCATGTCGCAGAGTTTATTTTGAAGGAACTATCATCAAAGTCTTGAGTTTTATTTTTAAAGGTGTAGAGACATTAATAAATGTCACTGACAAAATCAGAATTACTTCATCATGACCACAATGATGACATCAGCCTATCCTGCAATTCTAATTAAATAGCCTTCTCTTTTGCAGAGAATTAATAGTCAGAAAACTACCACTTCTATACTCAACAGCTAATCTATCCTATACAATTATTCTTCCATGCATTTAGTATCCCACCTGAAAGTTGCCAGAGAGATTATTGCCTCAAGCTGAAATCTGTGAACCTGAGCCATATGGTATAACCTTTAAGTAAAATTCCCTTCCATGTATTTTACTGCTTGCCATTAGCCAACTTCCTGGACCAACCTGTGCTGAACCTTTTGACAGTTATTAAAGTAGCTGTCAGTGTTGTGTTTAGGTTTTCTCTTGACTGAATGAAGAATCAAAAGAGTACACTAATTCTTCATCTATAGTAATCTTAAAAATTCTGTCATCTCCATTATATGTGAGGTGGATATTCATGTCAGCAGTAGGTGACTGTAGCCTGCCTGATTAACCATATACCAAATACCAACATATGTTTGTATATATTTCTTTACTGACTTTTTGGTTAGATTTGTAGCTCTGTAGCTCAATCATCTCAACAACATCTGTTCAGAAAAGGAAAAAAAAAAAAAAAGGATTAAAAACTTGGATCCCTTCCCTTACTTCCATCTGCTGCTTTCCAGATGAAGTCCTGTTTTGATTGAAGTACAAAAAGCCTTACCAGATCCTGGCAACACGTCATGAGGACATGTGACCAATCAGAACATTTATATGCTCCGTCTGTGTTTGTATGAAGAGGACTGTTAAAAACTAATCCAAAAACTCCATCGTCTAACTCAGCAAACAGACTTCAATCCCAACAAATGCTTAAGTGCATGCTTAATTCATTTTTATTAAACATAGAAAGTAAGCAACAGCTTAGTTATATATATATTTTATATATATATTTATTTATATATATATATATTATTTTATATATATATTTGTCTTAATATAGAGCATGTGTTTTAGGCATATCCCGAGAAGTTCAGCCTCCACAAATAAAGGCAGAAATTCATGACCGAGTTTTTACCATTGGAAAATAGAATAAGTGCAGCAAGATGGAGCTAAATTCAGCCATGAAGAGAGAGAGAGAGAGAGAGAAAAAGGCAAATTAATGATGTCTAAAGTGTTGCACTGGAACTTGAACTCCTTTCTGCCTCACAAGTGAATTGTGTTACACATTTTACTGGACCTCCAACGAAATTAATCTTGGTAGAAGTTCCAGGTTGCAGAGATACACATAAACAAGAGTTTCATTGAATATAGTCAGGTCAAAATTCATTAGAACTGGATTAATTTCAAAATGCAGTCTGAAATCTGTGAAGCTTGTCATTTGCCTTCTACAAATAAAGATCAAAAAAAGCCGAGATGTTCATTCCTTGTTCAGATTAGATTTCCTTCTAAAGAATGATATAGTTCAACTGTAGAAACCTCTATCCAGAATCAATGCATGTTCCATATATTCCAAAAAATCTCTTCAGCAGAAGCCAAACTAGATAAAATTTGCAAGAAACTTCACATTAAGAAAAAATGAAAGTATTTCCCACAGCATTAAAATTAATCCATATAGAATTATAGAATCATAGAATAGTTAGGGTTGGAAAGGACCTTAAGATCATCTAGTTCCAACCCCCCTGCCATGGGCAGGGACACCTCCCACTAAACCATGCCACCCAAGGCTCTGTCCAGCCTGGCACTGAACACCGCCAGGGATGGAGCATTCACAGCTTCCCTGGGCAACCCATTCCAGTGCCTCATCACCCTTACAGTAAAGAACTTCTTCCTTATATCCAGTTTTAACTTCCCCTGCTTAAGTTTTAACCTGTTAACAGTTGTCCTATCACTACAGTCCCTAGTGAAGAGTCTCTCCCCAGCATCCTTGTAGGCCCCCTTCAGATACTGGAAGGCTGCTATGAGGTCTCCATGCAGCTTCTTCCATGGAGAAGACTCCAGGCTGAACAGCTCCAACGTTCTCAGCCTGTCTCCATACAGGAGGTGCTCCAGTCCCCTGATCATCCTCGTGGCCCTCCTCTGGACTTGTTCCAACAGTTCCATGTCCTTTTTATGTTGAGGACACCAGAACTGCACACAATACTCCAAGTGAGGTCTCATGAGAGCAGAGTAGAGGGGCAGGATCACCTCCTTCAACCTGCTGGTCACACTCCTCTTGATGCAGCCCAGGATACGGTTGGCTTTCTGGGCTGCCAGCGCACACTGAAGCCGGCTCATGTTCATTTTCTCATCGACCAACACCCCCAAGTCCTTCTCTGCAGGGCTGCTCTGAATCTCTTCTCTGCCCAACCTGTAGCTGTGAATGGGATTGCTCCGACCGAGGTGTAGGGCCTTGCATTTGGCATGGTTAAACTTCATGAGGTTGGCATCAGCCCACCTCACAAGCGTGTCAAGGTCCCTCTGGATGGCATCCCTTCCCTTCAGCATATCAACCGAACCACACAGCTTGGTGTCATCGGCAAACTTGCTGAGGGTGCACTCAATCCCAGTGTCCATGTCACGGACAAAGATGTTGAACAAGACCAGCCCCAACACCGATCCCTGAGGGACACCACTCGTTACCGGTCTCCAGCCGGACATCGAGCCATTGACCACAACTCTCTGCGTGTGGCCATACAGCCAGTTCTTTATCCACCGAGTGGTCCACCCATCAAATTGATGTCTCTCCAATTTAGAGACAAGGATGTCATGTGGGACAGTGTCGAACGCTTTGCACAAGTCCAGGTAGATGACGTTAACTGCTCTGCCCCTGTCCATCAGTTTCGTAGCCCCATCATAGAAGGCCACCAAATTGGTCAGGCAGGATTTCTCCTTAGTGAAGCCATGCTGGCTGTCACCAACCACCTCCTTGATTTTCATGTGCCTTATCATGCCTTCCAGGAGAATCTGCTCCAAGATTTTGCCAGGCACAGAGGTGAGACTGACTGGTCTGTAGTTCCCCGGGTCATCCATTTTCCCCTTCTTGAAAATGGGGGTTATATTTCCCCTTTTCCAGCCATGGCGAACTTCACCTGACTGCCATGGTTTTTCAAATATGATGGACAGTGGCTTAGCAACTTCATTCGCCAGCTCCTTCAGGACTCGCAGATGGATTTCATCAGGTCCCATGGACTTGTGTGTGTTCAGGTTCTTAAGATGGTCTCAATCCAGATCCTCTCCTACAGTGGGTCTAGGGTCTTCATTCTTATAGTCCCTGCGTTTGTCTTCCAAGACTTGGGTGGTGCAGTCAGAGCCTTTGCCAGTGAAGACCGAGGCAAAGAAGTCATTAAGAACCTCAGCCTTCTCCAAATCCAGGGTAGCCAGTTCTCCTGATAGCTTCGTGAGGGGGCCTACGTTGTCCCTAGTCTGTTTTTTATTCACTGTAAAATAGCGAACCTATAGAATCCCTTCCTGTTATCCTTAACATCCCTAGCCAAGTTTAATTCTAATGGGCCTTAGCTTTCCTAACCTGGTCCCTAACTTCCCGGACAACATCACTGTATTCTTCCCAGGCCTTTAACAATATCTTTAACAATTAAAGAATGAAGCTTGAAATTTTCTGCTTTGTTACTAGGTCCAGGTACAGAAATCCCCCTTTTTTTAATCTTGTAAAATGTAGACAGCAAAACCACTAACACAATTCAATGGACCGTATGAAAACATTAATTTCTAATATTTTAATATTAGAATATGAAAAAGGGCACAACACCCCTTTTTTTTCTAATTAGCTTCCATGTATTTCTTTCTAATTTACCTCTGTTACTTCACTGAAACTCATGTTCGGACACTAAAAGGGTAGAACTTTTTTTTTGCAAATTAGTGGAAATAAGTGGAAAGACTGCAGTGGAGGAAAAGGAGGTCTCAGAACACTTCTCTGTCCCAAGGGGAACATGACTGTCATCAGCACTTTATGTTAACCTTCACTTTAGCTGACACCTCACAAATTTGGAGTCTAATCACCTTATTAAAGTGGAGAACAGGAGGATGAAAACTTAGACTAAAGCCCGTACCAGAACTTCCAAGGGCTGAGGAGCCTACCCTGGCAGCAGGGCTCACTGAGTGTGCCGGTGGCTGTGTCCACACCAGGTAGCTCAGTGTAACAAAAACAGATTTTAGAGGTCAGGGGGTAGTGTGAGAAAAGCTGTTGGTCTCTTCTGTTCTTCAGCCCTTTGACCTTGACCTGAGTCATCATATTCAAAATGTTAGGACTTGGCTCGCTCTCATGATTAAAACAAGCTTCAGAAGGGAAAAGCTTTTCAGATTTCACCACTCTCTTCACAGCTCTTTCCCCATAATATCTGCAATATGAAACTGGAACATGAAGTATTCCAGGATCAATACAATACATTGATTCCTGGATCAATACAACTGTGTTGTACACTACATGAAATATTAACAGCATCATTGTCAATATCCAAGGTTCCTTTGATTCAAAACATAGCAGAGAGGGTATTATTTAATGAAGAAAAACAAAACCATAGAAGGAGGGAGCTTGAGACAACAAAATAAACTATGGTTTACTACTAACTACATACCTAGGATGTGGGCAATGTGTGCAACAGCAGCGATATCCGAGCCAAATCACTGTATGACTGCAGATAAAACTGCTAACTACACTCAAATATGATAAAGAATTAGGAACTTCAGACTGGAGGTTCATTGTCCAGATCACCTTCCTACTTTCTGTGAAAAGTAAGTGTTTACTAGGGATCTTGTACATGTACAACTGGTAGAAGAACACACTCACCACAGGCTCTTATGCAAAGATGCAGCTTGTTTTGGGAGAAATGTAAATATAATAGTTCCATAGCTTTATTCCTAACCACTTTTTCCAAAGGCAAGGTAGAAACTTGCAGGAACAAGAGGAAGGCACACACAGATCAATCATTCTGAGCCTCCTGTGATTTTCCCAGAGGAGCTGCCCAAGACCAAGAAAAGTAGTTGTACCTGTTAAGTAATGCTTTGGTGTTACAAATTCAGATACACAGATTTTATCTCTGTTCTCACAGTTTTCTCTATTGCATTATGAACTTTAGTGGTAAACACAAATATCTGAATTGCAGTTAGGCTTCAGTTGCAGAAAATTCTCTGTATACATTGCCAGAAATGCAGACAAGTGTCTCAGAGACACACCAGTACAACTGCTGTTGCCCCAGCTGCAGCTTTTCATGCTCTTTAGTTAGTCAGCTGAGACACAGCCAAGCACTGGACCATGGCAGTTAAGCTCAAGAAAGAGATTGTAAGTGCTACACTGGGGAGGAGAGAGAGGAAAAAAGAAATGTTTTCCCTTTTCAAAAAATGCTGAAAGTCATTCAATAGCGTTGTACCTTGTGAAATGTCTTTTTGCTGTAGCAGAATGTAGTATCAGCAAACAGTAGTTTTATCACATAGAAATATTTCAAACATTTATCTGCTGCAGAACGTCCACAGAGACATGGATATCATGAGCCAGATTTAGGTAGGGAGAGCACAGTTTTCATTACAGTATCAAAAAAAGGGAGAGAAATGGGGGACACAAGATGGGGGAAACTAAGCATTAAGCTTTGCTAAAATGCCGTCTTGATTTAAAAATCATGAAGACCATGCAAACTGTATTGAATCATTCTATTATTGTGTCTTCATTGCTTGGATATGATCCAAAAGTGCTATATTTTACCTGAAAAATTGGAAAACTGATTAAGTCAAAATGGATTTCCTGGTGGCTCACAAGTGCAGCCTTGTAAGCTTATCCATTATGGCCCTCACCATTGTTCCTGTTGATGGCTGCATCTGAAACATTGTAAAACCCATAGCATTCACTTTATTCACACCAAACACGTTAGGAACATGACTTCATGTTTCTCAGTACAATATGAAGCAGGAAAATAGTGTGGAATTTTTCCCATCTCAAAAGCAAATATTACTGTAAGGAAATTTATTAATCACATAATTCATCCTGTTGTGTTTCTTTAGCCTGTGTTAGGTAACTCTGGTTAGTAATGATTTTATCAATGTTACAGTGCACATATGTAACTGAAATTTGTGGCTGGAAAGTAATTTATTTGTCTGGAGTGTGCTAAACACATTCCATGACTTATCTTGTCAAGTTACTATTAATTTTTTGTGGGTATGGTTGACAGAAGGCTGTTTGTGAAATTGTATAGGGGCATACATGATTATGAGATCTGTTTGGCTTTTCTCCTTCCAAGCTGAGACTCCATGGGCTTTAAAAATACAGGGTATTTCTCAATGACATTTACTTGGATTACTAACCTTCCCCAGGAAATGGAAGTAAACCCTTATCACCATAAATTCTGCTTTAAGGAGAGAAACTGCTTAAAGGACTAAACCACTTAGTATGAGCACCCTGCTGGGAGGCTTACATTCCCTTTTCCAGTGACACTGGACCAATTGTAGGCTACCTCATCTGATGTTTAGCAAATAACAGCAGCTAACATGAAGCAGCTTTTTTTTCAGAGCAAGATAACTACTTTAATATTTACCTTACCTAATGTGTAAAATTTACAGCTACTTCTACCTGTATGCTTCTGTAGTAGTATCAGCATCCAGTCTAGCTATTCTGTAGATAATCTGGGCATCTATTATATCTGCTTCTAATTGCTATAATGACCACAGCAGGGACTGCACATTTAGGACAGTGTATCTGGGAGTGATTACATTCTGAGTACCTGAGAGCATCTTCTCACAAAGGTAACCTGTCATGAGCATCCATCAGGAACGATCATATTTATTTGTTCTAGTCTACCTATGACTTTTACACAACTCCCTGCATTCTTAGTTCAATAATTTACAAATCTTTCTGCTTACACCCTTCTTTCCATTAACCTGTGTGAAATTACTACCGCAGCATTGGCCTTGACAGTTGCTATTAAGATGTCTTTTTCACAAGGTTATTGGGTTTTTGGTTTGGTTTTGATTGGTCGTTTGACTTGGGGTTTCTTTTGTTGTGTTTTGGGGTTGTTTTTTGGTTGGTTTTGTTTTGTTTTGTTTTGTTTTAAAAAAAGAGCTAAGTGACTGCAGAACAAAGTAGTCGCTTCAGAGATGGAGGGTTGCGCTTTACTAGAAAGCTTCCAACACTTTTTTGCACTTTGCACTGAATTTGTTCTATAGCTAGATGTCCAACCCACTTTGTGCCATGACGCTAGGCAAACTCACCAACACTTAATCGATGTAAATTAACATGTACTGTAAAACTGGTCATACAATTCGATAGAAAATTTAAAAACAATAGTGCAGACTGTGATGATTTATGGCAAGCCATCATACCATCTTCCTACCTCATTCAGTGGTGGTGGTAAGACTAAAAGGGTGCCACACACATTTCTTGTTTGACTGAAAGAAAAATATCTCTCATGAAAGGCACAGGTAATTGAAACTCATAAAATCCTCTGTTAAATGGGCTATATATCATACAAGTCTATGCAGACAATTTCCTTTTAGCCCATCTGCCTCTCTCTTGTGTTACTTTCTTCTTTCCCTCCCTCTACCATATATAAGCATTTGCGTTTAGCATGTACTAAAAGTTAAATGCAAGGATTAAAAGACATTCTAAATTCCTAATAGAATATCAATATTTTTGACATGATTGAACACTATGGCTGGGTTCCACAGCTGAGGTGTCATTCTTGGTACAATATTTTTTAGTTCTGCTAGGTTTACATCAAAAATATTAAGAGAAATATGCTTTTTGAATGTACAGATGGTCATCTGGATAAATATCCTACCTGTCTTTGATAATTAAAAAAATCTTCAGCTACTCTTGCCAATTTATTATTTTTTAAAATTTGAAGTTTGTAGCTGTATAAAAAGTAAAGATTTATTGTTCTTATCTGTATAATTCAGTAACTCATCTCTTTGTAAGTAAAACGTCCAAAGATACATCTGAGAAAATTTTAGACAATCCATTCAAAACAGAAGATTCTAAGAATTCCAAGTAACTTTGCTTGTTTGCACTTATGCATTAGACAAAGAGTTTGTCTTTGATATCAGATTCTGACCTAAAAAGTACCCAGGGAAAACACAGGCCATTTCAAATGTGAAAAGGGAAAAAGTGCATTCTACTAATTAAATTAAAAACAACCTGAGATTTATTTGTTAAAAGGTAACATTTATCACCTCATTAAGGGGTCTTTGGGGGAAACACCACCCAGATCTTTGTTTTACAGTGAATCTCATCCTCAGCTTTCTTGGTTTACTATCCAGCATGCTGGCACAGTTATCCCTAGTGATCTGAACACCAATCGCTTTTGATGTTGAAGATTGAAACTAATACATTGAGACTTCTGGAAATAGAAAACCAATCCATTGCATGGGCCACATTTGCCATGTGCAGTCAGGGTGAATAACTAGACTATTGTATGCGAAAAAAGCTCCTACATGATAAAATAGCTGTCATTAGTCATGTTATCTGAAGGGAAAGACGGGAAAAAGATATCAACAATGATGAGTAAAATGTGCATATAATCAGTGGTCATCTGGTCACTGCAGAGTGGTCAGATGGCAGTTTGGACCTTGCTGAATCCCCTTCAGTACCGGTAGCCACCTTAAGTGCACAGAGCATCTTGTGCCAGGAAAGGAGAGTTGTCTGTGTATCCAAAATGCTTGAAGTAGGAATCCTCACCATTACAGAGTCACATGTCTTTCTAGAGTCCAAAGTATAGTCATGAAGACTTTGATTATAGTTCACTAATGATAGCACAATACTTTTCCCCTCTTGTACTTACAGGACTTTTTTTGGAAGTGCAAACTAGTTGAGTTATTCAACTCCTTTAGTTGTCTGATTGCACAGCTGATTACAGATTTAAACAATCATCAGACATGAGCTTTACAGATGCAGTTAACCCCAAAATGCACACAAAAATATCATTCTGTGTCATAAAAGTTAAAAACTTGTAAGCCAGAATGCAAACAGAGATGTGAAATATTGGGAAAATATTAGTGGTGCATTTGGATTTCTTAACAGGAAATTTGCTTTAACATTATTATATAATATTTTAAATAAACAGGTTTTTTATAAGTCTCTTGCCATCAGGAATATTGTAATTATAACTGAACCACTTAATGACCATTGAAAGGAAAATGTAAAATTTACCCAAATGCTGTTTTTTACCCATATTCCAAATAATTTCACTTTTTAATTGTAGCTGTACATTTTACAAAGCCAAACTTGTGATTAATATTAAAAACTACTATAAAATGAAGTAAAACCTGTAATAGCAAACAAAAAATGGCTCTTAAGTCTAGAATACAAGTAAATCCCTAGCTGTCCATTCTCTGTACAAAGAGAAGAGACAGTTCTTTTATCCTGTTTTTCTTTATCCTTCTTTCTTTTTTATCCCTTCAAACATGGAGCTTAATCACCCAGGATTACTATATGTACTCCCTCTGATCAACGCCATAAAAAGTTAGCATCTCAGAATAATAAAAAGTACAGAAGACTGATAAATAATAAAGAAAACACTGCCTGTGTTAACTGTGTTAACTTTGCCAGGTTAACTGAAAGCAGTGCAGTTGAGCTGTCTTTCCATACAGGATGCAGGCGTCTAGGTGGTCAGGGTGGATGCAGAAGGGTTAAGATACCCATTGAGTGAATTTTGTTTAGATTGTTGATTCAGCTTATTTTTTCAGTTTTGTTCCAGTGCAAATATGACCAACCACAACTTAAAAGTAAAGAAATAGTGAAGTGAGCTCAATGCAATTGCAACCCTGCAGCTGCTTAGTGAAATTAATGTTCCTGTGCCTTTCTCTGCTATGTGTTGGCTGTGGTCTAATGTGACTGTGGAGTTTCAGGAGACCTCCTGGGAATGCTCATATCCATGCCAGTTATGGCAAAACAACACTGTCCTAAGACATTGACCCAAAGCTTGCAGGGTAGCAAATCGGCAAAGAAAATATGTGACTAATTTTCTGTTTGGGGCATGGCTTCTTTGTGTTTGAACATGGAGTAAAATAAAGCATAATGAATCCATAATGATTATCATTGGACAAAGTAAAAGGTTTCCTTTGGTATTTCTGCTTTCTTTTGGGAAACATCCAGATAATATAGTCTCATCATAGTTGATGATAAAATTTCCATGACAAAAGTTACTCTGAAGGATGTTAAGCTCTTTTTCCCTCTAACTTGGATGTCTATGTAATTTGCATCAAGGAATTATAACAGAAGTCTCAGAGGATTTCTCTACACTGTCAAGGTTGATTTTCAAAAGTATTGAAACATGGACGACATTCAGGAAACATCTGGAAGAAAAATGAATGTTGTTCTAATATTTTAAAAAGTCTACATAGAATAACCTATTTAGTTATAAGCTTGTCATCATAAAATCAGTCTGAGGAAAAAAGATGAAACATCTGATATGGGGCTCAGTTTATAAAGAATTGAAAGAGAGTAATTTAATGCAAATCAACACAGGTTTCTGGAAAATAGGTCTTGTTCATTAACTTGGGGGCTTTTCTGACATAAATTTGACTTGTGAAGGCACTGTTGCTGTAATATGCTTGGGTTTCTACTCTGACCCGATATGGCACGGTATCCTGATTATTAATGTGAAAAAAGTCTGTATACACATCTATTAAATGTTACCTAAAAAATAGTTCACTGTAATTATAAGGAGGACTCATTAAGTTGTGATAGAGATCACTTTTTGGGTCTAAGCCATTTAAAAAGGTTATTAATGTCTAGGTGAAAATAATTGTTGTAACAGGCTTTAAATGATGCAAAAATTACAGAAACAGAGAACAAGCATGTGGAGGCAGAAGAATGACTGGATACCGGTCAAGAAAAATCTTCACAGGTTACTAACTGTGTCCCATAAATAGCAAAGTGTTTATGAATGCAGTTCCATTCCCACAATATGGACAACTCTGTACCAGTAACACTCGGGATCACACTGGATGTGTCCACTGAAAATGAATCTCCAGTGCAGAAACAGAGACATCAGTTAGGAGATGCCAAATCTTGCAGTGGGGAGTCATCTGCAACTTCATGCCCCAGGTCCAACCAGCTGTGAGGCTGAGCATGTGTTCCCAGCAGGCATTTTTCAGTACAGTATAGTTCAGTAAATTGCCAGCCACACAGGTAACACAGGCAGACACAAAGAGCACTCACACAAACACAGGCAGCACCCAAGGACTCATCTTGTCCTTGGGTGAAGGGTTAGTATACATATATACTGAGAGTATATATGTACACATGTGCCATGTGGCTACCTCCAGCAGCTGGGCCCTGATAGCCAGTGTGTCTAGAAGAGTTTTTATCACACAACCAAACAATATCTGCACTCTGGAATCCACCAACACGTTAATTTTCAAGCAAGAAGTGGGAACACACTATCCACCCCTACATATGCCCCTGTTTCAAGCAGAGGCATCCTGGGCCCTCAGGCTGAAATGCACTTGCCATGCTGGCTCCCCATGTCTGGAAGGGTAGGAGGAGCTTGAGGGGCTTGCTGGTGCATCCCTGCCTCACACGAGAGACAGAGGTACTGTGAGAAGAAAGGCTGAAGCCAGCCTTGTGCACATACCTGGAGACATATCAGACAGGAGCAGAGAGTAGCCTCTGGATTTGGAACTGGTGCCATCACTAAGAGAAAGGCAACTTTGAGAAGCAATTCAGTTTAGCAGGTTTTTGTAAGCTAGAAGTCTTAAATCTGAAGCTAGATAAATTAAGATTACAAAGTAGGCATATTTGGAACAGGATGTTGTTGCTAGGACAACTTATCAGTCTTGTGTTAAATTCACTATTTCTCAAAATGTTGAAAACAGAAAAGGCTGAGGTACTAAATGCCTTCTTTGCCTCTGTCTTTAATAGTAAGACCAGTTGTTTTCTTGGTACCCAGACTCATGAGCTGGAAGACAGGGACAGGGAGTAGAGTGAACCCCCTGTCATCCAAGGGGAAATGCTCAGTGGCCTGCTATACCACTTACACACACACAAGTCTATGGAGCTGGATAGGGTCCACCCAAGGGTACTGAGGAAGCTGGTGAAAGCAGTTGCCAAGCCACTTTACATCATTTATCAGCAGTCCTGGCTAATGGGAGAGGTCAATGTGATGTGAGGCAAATGTGATGCCCACCTACAAGAAGGGCCAGAAGGAGGACCCAGGGAAATAGAGCTGGCAGCCAGTCACAATTGGTGTTCCCCAGGGCTCAGTATACAGGCCAGTTCTGTTTAATATCTTTATCAGTGACATGGACAAGGGAATCGAATACACCCTCAAGAAGTCTACAGATGACACCAAGCTGGGCAGGAGGATTGATCTGATTGAAGGTAGGAAGGCTCTGCAGAGGGATCTGGACAGGCTGGATCGATGTGCTAAGGCCAATGGTACAAGGTTTAACAAGGCTCAGTGCCAGGTCCTGCATCTGGGCCACAACCAGCCCATGCAACGCTACAGGCTTGGGGAAGAATGGCTGGAAAGCTGCTCTGTGGAAAAGGACCTGGGGGACCTGATTGCTAGACAGCTGAACATGAGCCAGAGCGTGCCCAGGTAGCCAAGAAGGCCAGTGGCATCCTAGCCTGTATCAGAAATAGCGTGGCCAGCAGGGCTAGGGCAGTGATCATCATCCCCTTGTGCTGGACACTGGTGGGGCTACACCTGGAATACTGTGTTTAGTTCTGGGCCTCTCACTACAACAGGAACATTGAGGTGTCCAAAGAAAGACAACAAAGCTGGTGAAGGCTCTGGAGCACAAGTCTGATGAGGAACACCTGAGGGAACTGGGGTTGTTACACCTGAAGAAAAGGAGGTTCAGGGACGACCTTATCAATCTCTACAACTATCTGAAAGGAGGTTGCAGTAAGGTGGAGGTCAGTCTCTTCTCACAAGTAACAAGCGATAGGACAAGAGGTAACAGCATCAATCTGCACCAGAAATTTAGACTGGATATTAGGAAAAATAGGGTTGTCAAGCACTGGAACAGTCTGACCGGGGAAGTGGTTGAGTTACCATTCCTGGAGGTATTTAAGAGAAGTGTCAATGTGGTATTTACATGGTTTAGTGGTGGAGTTGGCAATGTTAGGTTTATGGTTGCACTCTATGATCTTAAATGATCTACGATCCAACCTATATTGTTCTATGATTCTATGTATATATGTGTACATTATGTATATGTGTTCATAATATACCTGTTTTTTTCATACAGCATTTTATGTAAGAATGAAAAAAACAATTATTTAAGATTCCAAAGTAAACATTTTCTTCCACTAGGCTTTGAGTACTAAAGACATTGACTTGAAAGAGAAAAGACTCAAAAATATCCAGCTAAAATATTTTTCTCTTAGTTTTGATAAAATAAAAAGTATAATTTCTGTCATCATCAATAGAAAAAAAATGTAACCTTTTCTGGTGGATCTTCTAAATTCTACAGTTTTTCAGATGCTTGAATTTGCAGTTTGAATATTCATGCATCCAAAACAGTTACTGTTTCTTCACTGTTGGCAGATCCCTAAGTTGAAAGATATGAAGCTGTGTGTTGGGAATGATAGAAGCTACTCTGCACAAGCATGAGAATCCAGGCTGTACGTTTGCTTGGTAGGAACGTTATCAACATGCTGCTCTGGGTTTATTTCATTCTCCAAGCTATACAGAAAGTTACCACAGACTACTGTCAAGTACCTCTCTTTAAGATTTATCACAGTGTTAATTTGGCAGCAAGTCTTCTTACCTTTGCTTCTTCATTATTCCGTTTCCCTACAAACATTATATTCTTTATGCTCTTAGAGCATTCTGGTGACACCACCACTAGATTCACCCTTGCTGCTGCTAATAGATATAAACCTGATACCTCTTATTCAACTAAACCTTCAGTTAAATCTCTATTACTTAGACAGTGTGTCAGTGATTAAAATAATTTTATCAGATTCTCATGTTGTATTTCCTATGTAAACATGCACCCCTTTAGTGGAATACTGTTAATTTTTTAAAAGTGGAAAAAAACCAATAAAGAAGATCAGGGTTTTCATTTAAAGATATAGCAGCTGGTATAGCTATCGTAATTTTGTACTCTTTAAGACATATGAAAGTTAGCATCCTAAATTTTGATTTTATCTAGACAATTACACAGATACTTTATGAAAGAAAAAATGCAGATCTGCAATCAAATATACTTTAGTGTAATTATATGAGTATCCTGCCCATTAAACATTTAATTCTTCAATATTTCCTTAGAAAAGAGACTATATGGCCAAATTTGGTTGAAGACATACATATTGCAAGAAGAAAGAAGAAAAAAAAAAAAACAATCAAACTTTTTTAATGATGTAAAGAATATAAAGGTTTTCTTTTTTTTTTTTTCTTGAGGTTTTCTTAAGATAAAAATTTCCTTTCAGAATTTACAGCAAAAACTTAACTGAAGCATGAAAACTTTAAAAAGTCTTTTGACTGGAAAGCTAAAAGAAATCAGTTTTTCAATATGCCCAAGATTAGGGAAGTAAAAAACCCTAAATCTAAACTAAATTACAAGAGTATATTAGAGTTGGAAAAGATCAGGAAAAATATATTCTTCAGTGCATAAAAGGGGTGACTTTTGTTGGTAGTTCCTGCTGGTAGAATGTCTTGTTAGTGAGACAAATCAGGATACATGCTTTTGTATACATCACTTACCTTTAATGATAGTCTTTCAGTTTTCATGGTCTTTTTTCATTTCACCACATGTCTGGAGCTCCATAGACTTGTCCATAATATTTTATATCCAGACTTTGTACATTTTATGCATTTGTGAAGACGGTAGTTATGGATCAACTAACCATTGCTTGAGAAGACAAGAACACTTCTCAACACCCAGTTAATTCTTTCTGACCTGAAAATAACTGCATCCAATCCACTTAATCTTATGTGTGCTAAAGGTTCTGTACCTGTAAATTTCCAGGCACTCGTCGGGCTTTTTTTTGCTGGGGTAATCTGTGGATGAGTAGGTATGGCTTTCCCTGAGGTTGGAACACTCCATTCTTAGGGAAGGCATTTTTATGGTACACCTTTGGAAATTTCACTCTTCCATAAAGACAGATGTTCTCCCTATCACTTTTTAGAGAAAGCAACTCATCTCCATCCTTCTCTTTACTTTGAAGGAACAATGACTAAAGAGGGCAGTGGAAGATGAAATTATAATACATCCACTTGCAACTGAGCTGCTCTGTCTTGGCCTACATTATCTGTGCATAAGATCTGCAACTTTTTCATTAAGTAATTAATAGTAATATTGTAATTAAGCTGACAAAAAATATCATATGTATTCAATCTTTAAGCAATGAAAATAATTGAAGGAAATGAGCCAAGACACTTTGGAAGTTCACAGTAATATTGTCATTGTACTTCTTAGCATTGGGGCTCATTTTACTCTGCAAAATGTGTACAAGAAGCTCATTACATTGTTGGGAATGGGACAAAACACTCTGAAGTGTTGATACAATCTGAGTATGCCATAGAGGATGTACAAATTTGAATTTAAACAATGTATATTGGGGGAGTCAGGACGGACTTATAAATAAGGCTTATAAACTATTCATCAGATCACTTGTGCACTCAACTGATTCATATGCATTACACATTTGCTCTCCTTCTACATCTCTCTCTTGATCCTTCCATATGCAAGTCATGTAAGCTTACTCTCTTGAGTTCAGTTAGAATCAGTGGACAAATGTGGAGATGACAAGGCGGCTGCAAAATATGTTTTCGTGTTTGCCTGTGATTTCAGTACAGGCCTGGGAATCTGAAAGTTCAAAAATATAATTGTTTACAAACTTCATACATCCCCTGTGGCACTGTGGTGATTTACACTAGATGAGGATAATGTTCTTGTGAGTCCACCTCACAAAGTGTAGTGTAGACAAACTGAAAGGACTAAAAGAATGCAAATAACACATATTTTAAATATAGTATTTGTTTTATGACCATGAAGTTAAAAAAAATGCAAACAGAAGTACATGTATTTTTTATGACATGTTTTTTGTTTACCTGCTCATCTCCTCCTCCTATTTTCACATCTTCTCTAGAAAATGATTTGCAGATTCCACAACAAATAAGAGATAAACCTGAGGATGGTTTCTTCCACTCTTTTTCAGAAACCTTCTTCCTTTGACAGAGAATTTAAGGAATCAAGGTAATTGCCTCCACTCAAGAGATTCTAATCCAATTTAAGAAGAAAAATTGACTGAAGCATGGGAGTTAAAAGTGGAACAAAAGAGTTATCTTACAAATTGTGACCAGGACTGAAATAAAAAAAAAAAAAAAAGTAAGTTATGTTTACCATTGTTTTGCTGATTTAATTATCAGAAAAACCAATTTTCTAATTCTAGTCTATAGCTACAATTTTAATGTGAGGTTTTATACATAATTATATTTCTAAAAAGAAAAGCAAAAATGCTAATTAAGGTAGCTACACATAGTTATAAACCAAGATGTATTTCCAATATATTGTCTTTAGCAATTTATGCTTTTGTGTCCATTACATGTATGCATCACATCCATGTGCAGGTATCAAGGAAGCAAAACTATCACTGTCCTAAGTGCAAGAGGTATTACAGTTATGACAACTGATAGCAATCATGCATACATTTCAGTTCAAGGGAAATACAGAGAGATGCAACTAAATGAAATATTACTTGCATATTACTTGCATACAAAGCAAATGCACAAAAGTACTAAAAACTCCACTGTTATTACACAAATCATGAAAGATAAAATTCTCAGTGGAGACATATAACACACTGTCTAAAAAGCAATATATAGTCATGCACTGAATATTAACATCTCAGTCTGAGAAGCAGGGAAGAATTATGTAAGAATAGATAAGTACATATTTTACTAAAGAGTAAGAAATCCAACAGCTTTTGCATTAACCCACAGGTCATAAAATAAGTGTGAGTCTAGGATAACTGTTACTACAGTTATCCTCACTGGGATTGAGAAGAAAACAAAGCAAAACCAAACCCACCTGTAAATGAGTCAAAAGTAGCTCTTGTTCACTGTACACCTGTGATAAGAGCTCTATTAGACAAAATAGATTACATGTTACCGAGAGTGTATCTTCCTGATCTGAAGACATAAGGGATGTTTCAGTTCTGCTCGTGGGCTTGTATGGATGAGAATAAGAGCATGGGCATGACTCATTCTGACAAAGAGAACCTATTCCCAGAATAAATGTGCAGACCCTAAAATTATCAAGACAAACAAACAAAGCATGTAAAACAGAAAAAGGAGAAAACATCTTACATAAATGAAGGAGGTGAAAGAACAGATACTCATCTGAGATATCAGTTAAATATAAAATAATGCATTGGTATGCAAGCAGGGAAAAGCAATCATTCAGCGCTTAATGTCTTATGCCATTAATATCATGTATGCATAAGTTGTCTCGTACAATATCGCTTCTAAAAATATCATTTTCATCTTCCACAATTTACAAAAAGAAGTGCACTTCACAACCATTAGCCACATCTCATTTTTGTAATAGATTCTCATTGATATAAACCACTGTGACTTCATCTGTGCCAATGGAGCTTTTTCATATTAATTTAAGCTCTTCATTTTTTCCTTAGCTGCTCTGTGCAATGTGGAATTTTGTGCGATTAACAAAGTAATTGAACATAAAATGGGTTTAGTACATTAAAGTCCAAATAATACTCGAAACAAGCTTCCGTAATCACATCTAAACACATCTGTTGTACAGTTGTATGATCACCTGTGTAAAAGGTCCTCCCTCATTTCTTTTTCTAGCATAACTCCCTTCAGGCAATGTATTACAATATCTATTTTTCATCCAACAACATTCCGCAGTTCTCAGACTTGCCAGAGGATCACTAGTGGGGAGTAAATTTCATCTATCAAAGACATAATATAGTATTTATGTCTCATAAATCCTTGATTAGTTTTGAAGACCCAAAATCCTGTAGGGACTGTAACAAATTCAAAAGCTGTTCCTAAATGATAGAGTAGATGTTTGAGTTTCTGACCTGCTTTGCTGCTAGGTAATATAAAAAAATACAGGCAGACAGTAGTTTGCTATGTGGAACATATATTGGCCTACTCAGTGTGAGGGCTAGTGTGCACCCAGACTTTAGACCTCTAGTTTGCAAAATGTAATGCACTAGATGTCAGTTGGTGCAAAGTGGCATAATACTGCCAAATCAGCACCTATAGAATCTAGTTGGTTGCTGTCACAGGTTTGTTTTTGAGAACTAAGGTCTTAAAAATCACGGAAAAATAGTGATTTTTCTTTAAGATTACAGGAAATTTTCTTCTTTTGTTCTTTGGCAGTGTTTAAGAACATTTAAAAATGGCTCTGACAATAAGAAAGAATGGAAAATGTAGAGAGGGAGAGACAACATTCTCACTGATCACAGATTATACTTTTTTATTCTTCTTTTCCTGCATTGATAACTATGCTGATTTCTACTTTTTGGAGGCAACTAGCATTTAGCAGCTCATGGGAAGAAGGCCAATGAATATTTCAGCTTAATTTATTGTTTCTGATTTGGCTCTCCCATTAGGAGAACAGTACTAAGTGAAAATGTTAATTAGGCTCCTAATGCCCACTTAACATAGCAGTCCTCAGTTTCAAAGAACAGTTCTTGACGTGCCACAGGGAGCTGCACTACCTCACAGTGGTACCATTCCCCTGAGATTTCCGGCAGCAAAACTGTGTTAGAAGATGGCTAAAAATATGTTACTCTCCAAATATTAGTTTTCCATGTAAGCAGTTGCTATAGTTGCCATAGAAATGTTATGTAACTGCTTATTGATAGGGGGTGGCTTATGTGAGGAAGTCAACATTATGAAGTATTCAGAGGACCTTTGGCAGACTTAAAGGAGTTTTTCAAGTGTGGTATGGAACTGCTTAGAACAGACTAAAAATAGCTAGGTTTCAAATTTTAGTTACTGCTCAGGTATACGTAATTCACAATCTCCTTATCATAATGCATAATCATCTTCACTTCTGAAAAAGTAGCAAGCACCTCCCTATACTTACATCCTGTTGTCACAGGCAACCTTGGGAGTGCTGTTATGTTCATATTATGGTGACTACACTGTACCTTTTTTGTCATGTAATTCATGCAGTCAAGCTGCCTTGGTTTGGTTTTTTTTTTGTGAAAAGCTGTGAATGTGTAAATATGACTGATTTAACAGATTCCAGAGTGCACTGAAAGATTTGGGATATGAATTTTTAGCAAAACACCATGAAGACAAGGTCAAACAGTAAATGCTTGTTGGATAGCATAGAGAAGAGTCCCAAGATTCAGTTGCTAGAATAGAATTCCACAAACATGGACCCAGCCTCGGATCCTGCTGTGAACCACCTTTCATCTAGTCTGAGTACTGAAGATCTGTGATTGCTGCATTCTGTGATACTGGAAACATGCATTTACAGATGGACAAGGATGTATCTCTGCTTCTGCAACAGAAAGTATGGAAATCTGTGCCAAAAGAAAGGGTCAATCCCAGACCACCAAAGATGAGAAAAGTTACTACATTTGTGTCTCATTTTCCTAGTGACTATAACGATACATGTATAAAAACCCAAACTGGCTTCTGTGGCCCTGGCACAGCACAGTTTACATCTGTGTGAAAAAAATCTCATCTTCCCACAGGTTCTGCAGTTTGCACATTGGAAAGCATCTCTGGTTTGTGTTATTTCTTGAACAGGATTCAGGCAGGGTTATTTGGCAGAAGCTGCAGCCATGCCCCAAAGCTGGCTAACCTCTGGATAGGAAAGATGCTCTCACACCTGTATTTCAGATTGTTCCTCAGCCAGATTTAATTTACCAGTATAAATGTAACTAACAATGAATTCTAATGACAGTGTCCCTAATACAGTGAGGGACTGGACTTCTCAAGAAAGCAAAACGTAAGAACAGCAGGGTTTTGTGTGTGTGAGTGATTAGACCTTTATGTCTCAGCTCTTCATATAGGAGCAGATGCTGACATGCTGGGCTGACTGCAGCTCAGTATTGCCAATATCAGCTCCACCTGTTGAACCCTCTCAGTGGATCCTGCCTTTGGGCCAGGGAACAGGCTAGAGACACCCAAATATCATAGAATCATAGAATAGTTAGGGTTGGAAAGGACCTTGAGATCATCTAGTTCCAACCCCTCTGCCATGGGCAGGGATACCTCACACTAAACCATGTCACCCGAGGCTCTGTCCAGCCCAGCCTTGAACACCACCAGGGATGTATCATTCACAACCTCCCAGCCTTGAACACCACCAGGGATGGAACATTCACAGCCTCCCTGGGCAACCCATTCCAGTGCCTCACCACTCTTACAATAAAGAACTTCCTCTTTATATCCAATCTAAACTTCCCCTGTTTAAGTTTTAACCCGTTACCCCTTATCACTACAGTCCCTAATGAAGAGTCCTTCCTCTTTATTTACATGTTTTCTACAAATCTAAATAAACTATTGTTCCTGCCTAGGACAGCTTGAGTGGATCCTGAGCAATACTTTAGTTCTCAGTATAATTGCATATGGGGTAACAGGACACAGAAACACAATAGCAACATGAAAAGTTTTGCTGCCAGGACCTTGGCCTCACCTCCTCCCCACCACAGGTGTTTTTTAGTTACATCAGCACACTGGACCTGTCCAAGTTAAAAGCAAAAGATAAGACGTAGCTGAATGAAAGCTTGGTTTTCAGGTTCAACAGCTCATTCACTGGTTGTACACTGAAAAGTCCCCTTACTCCCTCAGATTTCCTAAGGAAGTTTGGAAGGAAACTTACTGGGAGATGATCAGTATGCTGCCACTTTCTCAGCTTGGCTTTTCTGACTGGAACAACCAATTTTGATTGCAAACAGAATTGCAGTGACAGAGTTAGCATTGTCTGTGTCACCAGCTTAATAAATAGAGCAAAGAAACCCTGGCACAATGAACAGCATAGAATTGGAGAAAAGTCACTGCTACGTGATTGGTCAAGTAATGAAAAATACACTCATGATTTCTGAGTCTGTGTTTTTTTTCCAGTGTTTTTATTCCAGATGCTGGAACCCCAGGATGATGCATGCAAGATCGCAATGACTTTGTGATAAAAAATATGTGGATTTTATGATATTAGCTTCCAGTAGGCACCCTGTATGACAAATTGATGCTTGTTTTAGATGGCATCTGTTGTGTGTTTATCCATGCCTTGAATGTCTCTTAAACTGTAGTGCTTTGCAGAATCATCCACATAGAAAAAGTGCTATAGTCCAAGAAAGTCAATGTGGAAACAATGAAAGTAAAATCACCTTCAAAAGATAAACATGACTAGTTTTAATACTTTGAGCAGTAAGACTGATGGTTACCCGAGATCCTAAATGTGTCTCTTGAGTCTTCTTAAAACAGTATCTATACTATCACAGTGTATATATTTTTAAATAAACCACTTTGAAGATGCCAGAGAATAAAATACGTTATTTCATTATTTCATTGTTTTGAAATAATGTCCATAAAGTACCAAAGGAGTGAAAAAAACCAAACTAAACCACCAACATCTCCACAAGAGAGTTAGATTGTACTGTTCTCTTATTTGAACATACGAGCAATTAAGACATCTTCAGTGTTTGACCTGACATATTTTACTGTCTACTTTCAGGTAAGAAAATTATTTGGAGTTTGATCATACTAGCAGCATTGATAAGATATAAATGACTACAGGATATATAAGGTAAATGAAGATCATTATGTCCTCTAAATATTTCTATTCAACTGTTTCTTTTGCTGTCATCTACGCTCTAAAGTTTACTATTGGCAGAGTGACTGGAATGTAAATAAATAATTTCACTTGTATACAAAATACGACTCTTCTATAGTAGTAGAACTCAATGCAGTATGCCAGTACATTTTGCACACAGAAAACTAAAATTAATCAATTACAAACATGAGATTTTAGAAGGTTATCATTAGTTTTGAATCTCTCAGAATAAAACATTTAAAAATTATACAAAAATTATATTACTTATATGGAAAAAAATACTTGCAAAGTAACATGGTTTTTGTTTTTTCGTTTCTTTTTTTTTTTTTTTTTGTTATTGAGATTTTTCTTCTGTGTTCAAATATAATTGAATATCTGCTACCTGCAAGTCAAAAAGTATTCCTATTTGAATTTTTTTTTTTTTTATATTAGAAAGCAAAATGCATAAGGTTTGTGTGATGAATTAAACTTAGATCCTCAATATTAAATTCTAAATTCATTGTATTGTTCTGCTATGCAATCTGATATTTTTCTACAATGGAGATGAACTTTTGATTCTCAGAAAAGACTCTTGGCAGGAAAAAAAAATCCTAAAAAAAATGACCATAGCTATCTCCACATCCTTTTGCAGAACACAGGGACCCTAATCCTAAATTCAGTTAGTTGAAATGCATAGAGGTATTGATCAACACCATTTACTAGTGATAGCTGCTTTTCATTAATAGTTTATCTAAGATATGTATTGGGACTTTACGGAAAACTAACTATCCTTGCTACCTCTTTAGTTTTCCAAAATATTTGTGATGTTAGGACAGCCTACAAAAGACAGATTATGAAGTACTTATGGGAAAAAAAAAAAAAAAAAATCAGAGCAATTGGCAGCAAATAATCCTTTTGTTAACAAAACATGAAGGAGACTAAAAAAAGACACTTTAATAAAAAAGAAAAAAAAAGAAAAAGAGATAGTAGGTTTTTTTGCTAGGGAAAAAACCCTTCTGACAAATCAGTAAGGAGTATTGTGGATAACTAATACCTACAGTAGTAGTCCATTAAATCAGTTTTCAATGTTCAGACATGCCTTTGCATCTGTGGGTGAATAAATATGAAATTATTACTCAATTTTGTTAAATCCTCATCTATGTTTTTTAATCACATGTGGTAATAAGGTTTTCCACATGACTGCATTCTTCTCTTAATCAGCTCTGACTTTTGCTAGGATTTTCTGTCTTCCTTAGTGTGCCTAAAAACTTCAGAAGCCAGATGTGAATTACATTTTTAAGTAGTATATCGTACCATAAGGATTTCAAACCTCAAAGAAGATTGTGGGAGAAGAGCCACCTCCTACTAGACTAAGCATTCATGTTATTGAAAAATTTAACCACCTCTTCCATGTGTGGCTTTGAAGGACGTAAGACTGACACACAGGAATTGGTATTTTTATTTAATGCTTGTTTTGAGGCAACTATTTCGTAGCAGTTAGACTGTTATCTTTGAACAGCTGTAATTTCTTGGTTTTGTTTATTTCAAAGTATTTAAATGCAACTGACAGAATTTTAAACAATATATTTTTAGCTTTAAATACATAGAAATACATATATTTTCCACCCTTTTGCCAGAAGATAGTTCAGTTTTTTTCTCTTGTTAGCTATTAGTGGAATGAGAAAATAACAGATAAAAGAAGATTTTCTCTATGGAAATGAGCAGATGTTATTCTTAAAAGTACTATGAAGCTTTGCATTTCTTATTGAAAAAAGAAAATCAGTGGGAAAATTGATTAAAATAAAAATGTTGCCACAGACTTCTAAAATAAAACAAAGCAGAAAATCACATTAATATTCCAGTTGAAGACTGTTTACTGGAAGAGAGAAATTCCAAGCAATTTTTGAGAGAGCACAGTCTTCACCCTACACAACATCTAAGAAAGACACAGTGCTCAACTTGTGTAATTTACAAGATAACTGTGGGGAACAAATGGGTTTATAATGGAAGATGACTAACTAATAATATTTAACTGATGTTTAGTCAACAGACCGTTACACTTTTCTGTGAATACAGGCAATGACATGAATGAGAGCAAATGGAAATTCATCATTAAAAAATACTTTCCCTTTCACTATGACAATTAAAAACTCCCAAATCATGGAGCCAGGTATTTTCTTCAGATTTGCTTATTTTATTTGGCTTTTATACTATGTTACTTTCAAGTGCTTTGCAACAGCATTTTCCCTTCCTCCTGCTTTTGCATTCCTGGAATATTTCCAGTAAAAGTTTCCTCTCCTACTCTTATGCTAATTAATACATGGTAGAGTACTATGTTGTGCAGTGTATATGCACATTAGCACTCCTAACATTTTGCTACTTCTCTCAGTAATTAGCATGAGAGGATGAGAGGAGATGGTTTTTGCTAATGAACGCTCATACAGCACTTTGAACATATAAGGACCTATAGAAGGCTGAAGTGCAATTTTTTCAATTCTTTCCCTCAAGCTTTAAGTCCATGTTTGGCTGGCTTCATCTTTTCTCCCATGTCTAAAACCTTTCATTTACATATTGATGTTCAGTGATCTTCAATGATAACATTAAAAGATTGAGCATAGGGAGAGATTACAATTCATATTCACTGATACACCTATATGAAAAAAGTAACAATGGGATTGATGTGATATTACACAATTTCAGTTTATATTAAAATAGCTCATGAGGGGAGCAACAGTGGTGACCTAATCTTACTATGAGGTAGAATAAAGAAAAACCTTTTAAGTATAACAAGTAAAATCACAAATATTTTAAGCAGAAAAAAACCCCAACCCAAGATTATTTTTTTAAAATCATTATGGTTTAAATTATTGCCTAGACCTGAGTTGATGTATTTGATGATACCCTTCTGATATCAAGCTGAGTTAATGAACTCAGCTTGGATAGATGAAATGCTGTGCTCCTTTGCAGATGGCCATGTGCATTTTTATAAAACTCTTTTAAATGTGATATGGAAAAGTGCAGGGGTTTCTGCAGAAAATATTTTTTTTTTTTTTTTTCAGAATTCAAAATCAATTAGGATTTCCTGCTGCTGAGAAATTTCATGTTCCGGAGAGTGCTGAACACTTTCCTAGAGTAAAAATGAACTCTTTTTTCTTCTGGATTCAGACACCCAAAAGTAGCTGTGCAATATTTTCTCTTACTTTCCCTCTCTCCTGCAGTTTACAGTAGTTGTCTCAGAGGATCTTGTTTCTTTTTAAAGTTTGTCCTGTTTTGTTTCAGCAAAACTGAAAATTTAGACTCTGCATATAGTTTCTTTTCCAAAACAATAAAAGAATCATGGATGTTAAAACATAGGCACAGTTCCTTAAGATGTAATAGTTGTGGCACAATAAAAGGAAAGTTGGATCTATGACAGGAATAAACCTAACCAAGTGGTTTTCTGGAACTGTTTTTCAAGAAAATGCAGTTAAGTAAATCAGTTTAGTTTCTTTTGTTTTCACACATTTTTATTACAAAATATGAAATATGAGCATTTCAGAAGTATGCATCTGTGAAAAACAACCAAAACAGATTAAAAAATTCTTATTCCATGTTCAAATTCTGCAATTTTATTTTTTTTTTTTAGTCAGAAGTGGATTTTGGTACAGGACTAGATGTTTTCTTATAGCTATTCTTCCCATAGTGATAGGGTAAAACATTTAAAGTATTCATAAATTATCATAGCAATAATAATAACTCTCAGCCTACATTGTCTAGGTCCAGAATTCTCTTGAGCTCAAAATGCTTGTACATGTCTATTTCAAGTACTGTTTCACTAACTTCTCTGAATGCCAGTGTTCTCATGGGTGTTCTACATGATGTACGCATTCTGCCAAATCTATCGACATCCTGACTTTTTAAATACAGTTTTCTGTTCCTGACATAATGAAAAAACACTTTTTACCCTGTAGCACATTTAGGTAATTTCTCAGTCTCAGAGAATTCCCCTCTACAGCTCCACTGAACATTCAGCATGAGTAAGATCTGAGAATATCCAGATCAATTGGGATGCTTTAACTGCAGGATATTTCTGTCATTTTTTTTAACGCAAGGAAATGAAAGACATTATTCCACATGTGATTTTAGCAGTCTTTTGTAAGATGAGAAAGGAGAATTTACAGTGACTTCAGTTTATGCAACGTATAGCTGAATAGTTACATTTTTTTTCCTTTTGTTTGGGTAGTTTGGGGAAAATATAATAGTTCATATATCCATGGAAGTCACTGACATTCCTACATTTGTGGTATTCTGCTGATCTGTTTACATTTGAGATCATAGGGATTTTCTTTTCTTTTTTTTTTACCTTGCATTTCTTGTAATGCTGACTTCCATAAGCCTCATAGTTAGCAATATCACCTGAATATTGTCTCTTTCTTTCATTATGTTGGCTAGACTTCCTTTCCTGAGTTGTTATTCCTATCTGAAGGAACTGAGCTAGAAATATGAGATGATTCTAACCTCACTACTGTGGCATTCTTCTGAGAGACATTTCCTACTCAGATTTTATATTTTTTTAATTGTTTTCACTGAATTAATGATTATTTCTTTCACCTTTTACCTTCTGACCATTGTTCCACCTATCTTTGCATGCAGCAGCCTAGTTTTATGCAATTAGCATAACAAGCATAAGCTGGAGTATACATCTTCCGGAATGTCAGGCTTTTATATATACATATGTATATGTATATAACAGAAGAGTAGACTGCAGACTTTTTCATCACCATTGTATTATATTGGAAACTGACTAAAAGAACATTGTGATTTCAATAGGAAATATCTTATTACATGACTAAGCTGATACAGGGAAGTTTTATTCCTCAACTCCTATTCAGCTCAGTCTAAGCAAGGCATTAATAACCTATTTCCAAGATTTTCAGGTGGATATCACATGCTTTTTTTCTGTGACCATGAACCTCTGTCCTTCTGCTTTATCTCTGGAGATATTTCTAAGTCATTGTCTTCTGCTAGACCCTTGCTTTTGTAAAAACCTCTGATTTCTTGCTGAAGATGGATTGTTTTGGTTGTGTCATTACAGAAGCTATCTCCATTTTCCTCCTGTGTCTCCGACAGCTTCAGCATGACCCACAGTTTAACTAAGAATAGCATACAGTTCTAAAGAGTCTTTGTTTTCTTCTTGGATATGTCCTCAGTTTCTGTTGATACCCTACTGGCTACATGACGTTCTGGCCACTTAATTCTTCCTCAGGTAATGTTTCAAAGGCCGATATCCTTTGTTCTGTAGTTTTCATAGGGTTTTAAAATAGTTTTCTAAAGCTTTTTCCCTTGGTCCTACATTATCTTTACATTAAGATTCATAGAGCCGCAGAATGGCTTGGGTTGGAAGGGACCTTAAAGCTCATCCAGTTTCAACCCCCTGACATGCACGGGGACACCTTCCACTAGACCAGGTTGCTCAAAGCCCCATCCAGCCTGGCCTTGAACACTTTCAGGGATGGGGCAGCCACAGCTTCTCTGGGCAACCTGTGCCAGTGTCTCACCATCCCCATACTGAAGGGTACTGATTTTTTCCTAGTATCTAATCTAAACCTCCCCTCTTTCACATTAAAGCCATTCCACCTTGTCCTATTTGTGCATGCCCTCATAAAAAGTCCCTCTGCATCTTTCTTATAAGCTCCTTTTAGGTACTGAAAGGCTGCTAGAAGGTCTTCTGGAGCCTTCTTTTCTCCTGGCTGAATAAGCCCAACTCTCTCAGCCTGTCTCTGTAGTAGAGGTGCTCCAGCCCTCTGATCATCTTCATGGCCATCCTCTGGACTTGCTCAAGCAGGTCCACATTCCTGCTGTGTTGGGGTCCCAGAGCTGAACAGTACTCGAGGTGGAGTCTCACAAGAGCAGAGTAGAGGGGCAGGATCACCTCCTTCGACCTGCTGGTCACACTCCCTTTGGTGCAGCCCAGGACATGGTTGGCTTTTTGCGCTGCAAGCGCACACTGCGGGCTCATGTTTAGTTTCTCATCAACCGACACCCCCAAGTCCTTCTCTGCAGGGCTGTTCTTAATCCATCCTCTGCCTCACCTGTAGTTTGTGCTTGGGACTGGCCTGACCCAGGTGTAGGACCTTGCACTTGCCTTTGTTGAATTTCATGTAGAAATTCAACATTGAAGTATTTACTTGAATCCATGAAACATGAAGAAATTTCATGAAGATTCACTTTGATGCTTCTAAGATACTAGTAGCTAGTAATTTTTGCCTCCATTTCTATGATCTGTATGCTTTATTTTAATATATTTTTTTAGAATCTTTCTAAGTATTAGTGATTACCAGTAGCTGATCTAGCAGAAAACTGGTTTAACATATTTGCTTCATAATTACTGCTGCATCAAGAACAGCTAAGCAAGACATGGGGAATTTTTGATAAGCCAAATAGCTCCCACATTGCATGATAAACTGGTTATGATGTTTTGAACCTCAAAAGTTATCATGGCTTTGTGGGAAAAACATCACGCAGGAAAGTAAATTTTATCTGTTAAGTACAAAACTTGCTAAACAGGAAAAACATAAGAATGGAAAAAAAACCCAAACCCAACCCTCACCTCAAATGATCACTTACCTCCTTCTTTTGAGACAACTCAGGTACATCCAGACTGTCCCTGAAAGAAGCTTGTATGACTTCTTTTAAAGTTTTATATTCTACTGTTTCTGCAGCCTATTAAACAGCCTGTTCAGACTTTTAACTAGCCTGTTTTCCTGATCTATCCAAAATTTTCTTTGCTGTAAATTAAGCTGAATACTTAATGTACTGCACTCATGGGACATAAAGAACAATTGATCATTCTCATTAACAGCAGCCTTTTGTATTGGAATATTCAGTCACAGTCTTTTCTAATCAGAGGCAATTTCCTTCAGCCTGCTTTCACATTCAAATTTTCTAAATTTTTTAGTGATTTTGATGGTGTCATTTTAATTCTAATTTTTTCCTAAATGCCATTGTGAAATCAACGTATCATACCCAGCAGAAGCCCTCCCACTGCCAACAGTCCTCATTAGCTACCTCTTGGTGCAATCTTGTTCTCCCTTGCTTGTCTACCTAGGAATTGCTGTTGGTTTGCTATTTTCATTAGTATCAAGACTTTAATGCTGATGATTACGGCAGACTGCAGCGATCATTTTGAACTCTGAGGCTGTCTTCCAAAGGACCTGAGTTCTCTTCCTGACTAACATAATTTTAAAATTTTTTCATCACTTCATTCCACTAACCTGGTCATTAATGAAAATACTGAGCACTACCAGACCTAGTAGAGAAAGTATATCCATAGTCCTGCAGTAGCTATATTCTGTTCTGCCACTTGACTGCTACTATTAACCACTTTTAGTAGATGCTGTTCTTGTTTTAAGCTAATTTCATCTACTTTCCTCCTTACTTTCCTCTTTGCTTATGAGAACGTTATAATTGTAACAAAAAAATAAAAGAAAAGAAAAAAAGAAAGGAAAAAGAAAAGAAAAGGAAAAGAAAAGAAAAGAATTAAAAAGAAAAGAGAAAAGAGAAAAGAGAAAAAAGAAAAGAGAAAAGAGGAAAGGAAAGGAAAGGAAAGGAAAGGAAAGGAAAGGAAAGGAAAGGAAAGGAAAGGAAAGGAAAGGAAAGGAAAGGAAAGGAAAGGAAAGGAAAGGAAAGGAAAGGAAGAGAAAAGAAAAGAAAAGAAAAGAAAAGAAAAGAAAAGAAAAGAAAAGAAAAGAAAAGAAAAGAAAAGAAAAGAAAAGAAAAGAAAAGAAAAGAAAAGAAAAGATACATCTTGAAGTTTTACTTCTTTACTTCCCACTTGTCATAGAAATGCATTGAATTGATACACATTGCTTAAAAAGTGACCTTTTAATACGATATCAATGAGATCCTGCCCAAAGCACTTTCTGCAGGCATCTGAGGTGTCACCTAGTCTGCATGAATTCTCAAAGACAAGTTGTAACATTCTGCACTTGCCTTAAGTTTTTCTTAGGCCACATTTCATTATGCATTATCTTCACTGTTTTGTTAGACAAAAGCCAGTAAAAATTCAAATCTATACTTTTTCATTTGTCTGTAATTTCTAAAAGAAAGAAAAATAATCTTTTCCAGCAGTAACAAACACTCTTAGAAATTTTTAACATTATTACAATCCTAGGTCAATATTAACTTGTAAAATAAAGATAGCAAAAAGAACTTACTATTTGAAGGGAAGCAATATCTTAGACTACTTACTAAAATGAGGTGTTGTTTGATAGAGAAATGTCGTTCCCATCTTCCATTCTGATTCTCCTGTGGAAGACTATCTTCTGTATGATAAGCCTCTGCAACTAGCTCAATAACAGCCCTGCATCCTGCTTGATATGTAAGCAGAAACTGGATGCCACCTAGGTTCCTAACCTTCCTAGGTGTCAATAAGTGAAAAAAAAAAACCCAAGCCTACATGTGTTGAGGAGTTCTATAATATTTTCCCCCAAACTTCTGGGAGATTCACTCAAAATTCATGAATGGACATTGCCTGTAGGAATATGATAGGTACATAAAAGGACTTCTGAAGTTAATTTCTGGGCTAGATCTCTTTTCTAGATCTGTATCTAGGTTCCCAGCCTGTTAAGCAGTTAGAGTAAGTCTGGATCACATCAAGGTACCCTGGGGCACCCTCCTGATTAGAGTTTTGGGCTTGTTTTAAAAAATTTATTTCATCATCATGCTCTTCTTGAATGAAATGCTTATTTTTTTGGCAGGTAGCTTCAACCTAAGCAGTGTCTTTCATCACAGTTTCTGACATACCAAACAAACCTATGAAAGTAAAATAGAAACTGGCTTTGAAGTGATAGTACATAAAATGTATTTTAATATCATATCATGGCTAGAGGTAATATTTAAAGATGTTCCTTTTGTCAGGTCAGCTCCAAGCAGTTTTTGAATACATCCTAAGAGATAAATTGTTCTGGATAAACATTTTTTTATGTCTGCATTTAAATTAGTCACCTTTGTCAACCCTTTTACAATAATAAATATAGTTGCTGACTGTACAGGTAAGAAGTGATTTACATGTCTTGGGGATACACTGGTTTAGATGATACTTAGCAAACCTAAAGAAAGGTGGAAAGTAAAACAATGTAGACCATAAAAACATATAAACCAAATGTCTAGAGATCCATTCCCTGCCACTGAAAAAATGAATGCAAAATATGATCAGATTAGAGAAGGCACCTTTTGCAGACACAGTGTGGAGGCATAAATAACCATGGGAAAATGCAGGGTAATGTTGGTTAACTACCAAACATGGAAGAAAGTCTAGGATATGATGGGCTTTGTTACATTATTCAGATTATATTCGAATCTGTTTACTTGTGACAACTTATGAAAGCTCCTGAATGGTCTGGTGCCTTGCTGAACTCAGCACATAGCTGACAAGAAGTTAATTGAAACTAAACCTAAGCAAGAAAAAGGTTATGCTTGCAGGCAGAAGAAAACCCTTAGGGAGCTTTCCATCATATTTGCTTCTTCATCTGAAGACATGTCGCACAAATCATCAAAACAGCCTTTGGTTTCTAGACTCCCTTCTGAAGCTGGACTTATAAATAGCAACCTATACAAGAACACCAGGAGTAAAAGATGACTTCTCACTTTTTATTTGGTGATGAAATGACCTTAATCATGTATACCTTCCTTATCTCATGAATTAATTATCATAATGAAGCTTACTGAAGCCTGAACACAATAAGTACCTACACCCACTGTTGTGCTCTTGGCCCTAGCTCCTTATAGAAAGAACACTGAGTCACATTTAAAGTTTCATCTAGTGTTTTCCAGTCTTTGACTGAGCAAGAACATGGTTACTCTGACCTTCAAAATTTAACTACCTAACTAACTCCATAAGTCATCATATTTTTGGAGATTAGAAAAGAAAAAATGGAATTCACTGCTTTAAGAAACCCAGAAAGAACATAACATCCACCACTTTCTACTCCAAATGCAAAACAGAGTTTCCTACGATAAAACAATTTGAAGCTGTATAAATATTTAAGTTAAAACTATCAAATTTTATGCATCTTAATTTTATACAGTAAAATAGTGGCATTTTTTTCCCTCTGGAAAATGAGAATGATGATTACTGGTGATATAAGTTAGGTTTGTGGTAAAAATGTTCAGGAAGACCTAAGAAGAATGAAAAATCAAAAAAAAAGCCCAGTTCAGGTTCACTCCAAATATTGTATATTGATCATCAACTAATTTAAAAAGCTAATGGCTTATGGCACTTTCCCCCCTCACTCCCACCCCAGGCATTTCTAGCAAAAGCAAAAGTTTAGTCCATAAGGTTAAGTTTTAATGCTATAGAGCTCATGCCCCATCAGAAATATGGAGCTGATCTCCCTTTCTGCTTCCAGCCAAGCGCTGATACTATTACAATGGGATATTAGAGACCCAGTACAAAGCCCACATTTCTGTCTCATATCTGAAGACTTCTTTTTCATTACAGCAACTACCAACTGGGTTGTAAGAGATAGCTGCTGCTGAAACTGATTTACTTAGTATTAAATTTTTTATAGAGTAATATTAAAGTAAATTGTTGAGACAGTGAGAAAAAATGGCCAAAAGATCTCATTTGAATTAGGTAACTGGAGAAGATGAGACTAGATTTCCTAATTAGGTTTCCTAGGCATACTTCTTTTCATCAAGGTAATTTTACATCAACATGAATGTAAAAACTGTTATGGAACTATCAGAATTAACTATTTAAATATTTCATTTTTTACCCTTTTATCTTTTAGTCATCTGAAACTATTGTTTGAAGTCCTCATAACCAGTAGTGTTGTGTTTTGTTTCATTATGTTTGTTTGTTTGTTTTAATCACTTTTCCAGTATAAGCTCTGTCAACAAATACTTTGCTGACTACTACATTCAAGGGGCTTCTGATTCTCAGTGCCAGTGGTTCTTCAGAGAGATCATCAATACTTCTGAGGCGAGGACTTCCAAAATGCTATCCCTACCACTGTTTTGTACTGTGGAAGAGGTAAGTTATCCCAGTCCAGCATTATGATATCAAGATCAAGAAAAGACAGCAAGATTTTGCTTCACTCATTCTCCAGCCATCTTTTTACTCTGAAAAAATGAAAGTTATAATGAGTAAAAAGCAAGTTTTATTTCAAAACATTTTCCAGACCATCATGTATCTTGATTTAGAGGCTCCAGGAACCTAAAAGAGCTATAGGTAGATTTCCATTTTATTTTTTGCCTGTCTTCCCCCAAAGCAGAGTTATTAAGGAAGGAATATCTCATAGAACCATCCACGTTTTCTCACATAACTCATGAGGCCATAATTGAATGAGAGGAGAACTTGTGGTCTTATATTCACCCGCCTCTTTTCAGAAACCTGGGGAAGTTAATGGACAACAGAATAAATGTGAATTTCCTAAGTGGGAAGGAAGCTTAACTTAAAAGGCGGCAAAAATAAATGCTTTCAACTTTGTCCTCACTGGAATCTGTAGAAGTCTTGGAAACACTTGTGAGTAAAACCCTGCTGTTGTCCCCAGAAACAGAAGAGAGCTGTGGGAAGCATGCCCAGAACTTAAAGGCCCCACTGCTCACTTCAACCATAAAGAGTCAATTAATATTCTTGGCAGCAGTGTGGTGGTTGTTCCCTCTTGGTTAGCCTTTTAAACCAGCCTTTGGGCAGAAAAAACCTCCAAAATATCAAAAAAACCCTAACAAAAAAAACCAAGAAATAAGTCTCAGCCATTGCTAGAAACCAAAATTCCAGCTCTTCAGGGAAGGAGAATTCCCTGGTATGGGAAAGGAGCTGAATGCCATCAGCTTTAGGGAGCAGAGTATTGTTGGAGCAATTTGTATATAAAAGTTAGCACTGCAAAAGCTCACCAGCTCCCCTTTAACCTCTCTTTAGCTATCGTAAAAGTCATTGTTCAGGTCACCTGTTTCTGTCTCAGCCTTGCGGAATCAGTGACCTACAAACCTAACACCTCCTCCAGGGTAGAAAATGCATGAGCTTGTTCTTTAATGCATATCCTTAGGGTACATGATTATTTTAAGTCTCTCTGCTGCCTATTAACATTAGCAAAGATTGCTATAGCTTTCCCCATTAAAAAGAAAAAAAAAAGAAATAAAATTGGACTAGAGTGTAATGAAGACTTTATTATCCTGACACAGCAAAGTGTCCTTTGTGCTATTTTGCTTTTTAAAGAGTATAATCATGTGCAAGTGAAAGCATACAGATAATTAGTGCAGCTTTAATAATGTTTTAATTTATTGAGAAGGTAATATCTCACTGGATGCTCTGGGAATACCCACAATACACCCTGAGTTTGAAAGGTTTGGGGCAGTTCTTGTGTTGGAATAGTTTGGACTGATTTCTTAAATGTCAAGGATCTCAGCCATTTCATGATTTTTAATTTTTTTTTAACTCACAATCTATTTTATGAATTACTCTGGTTTAATTTCTTTAATATCCTACATGTGTGTATGGTACTAGGAAGCATGCCAATAACTTTCAAATCAATTTCAGATGTTCTGCCTTGGAACTTAACAATTTTCTGACATTATAAGTCTATTTAGTGAGCCTACTCTTCCGTTCACCAAAGCATTCTTTTGAGTCATCATATCAAGTATATAACTGCTGTGAACAATCAGTAAAGAATTCTGTGCAGAGCTTGAAGATGACTGTGTGTCCTTAGAGACTTATATGTCCCCATGTCCTGTCATTTCAGGAGAGAAATGCTGCTGTTTCAAAGTTACTGATTTGTACTTTCTGCCTAACTTAATTCATATGGAAACATTCACAGACAAAATAAAACCTTTTCTGAGGACAAAATGAAAACAGGGAAACAAAGCTAAATGCCTTAAAATCTAAGTAATTCACAAAGCTCATCTCATTTTGACACAAAGAAAGACATCATGCTAAGTCAACTGAAGTATAAGATTTATTAATGCCATTTTCTGCCAGCTCCAGGTAAATAGTACTGATATACATTTGAACTTAGACCTTGTCCTGTTTATATTTATTCATGTTAAAGGTCACAACTGACTTACAGTTAGACTCTTTGGCTGCCAGAATATAAGAGCTGGGAGTGCTATAAGCACAGCATCAACAACCAGACTGTGCCTAGCCAACTTCATCACTCTTCCACTCCCTCTTCTGATATTCTTTCTCTCTCTCTCTCAGTTTTGAAGTAAAGTGGTTTTCAGTTTGTTGTCAATGTTATAAATAATTTTAAAAGAGGAATTCATTTATCCCAAAATACACTGAAAACAGGATACAAAATCATGAGACAACAGTGTATCAGATGAGTTACCTGGTATTAAGTAAATCGAGAGCTTTCTACTTAGTGATTTAACCGGTTCCCAGTTGGAAAAAAAAAAAAAAAAACAAACCACCCAAACTTTCTAAAGAAGTTTTAAATATCCAGGATTCATGGAGGACATCTGGTAAGTTGAGACTATTTTAAGATTGCTTGGAGAAAAGCATTTTTTTCTGATCCAAATCTCTTCTGGAAACTCATGCAACTCGTGACTTTATAAGTGCATAGCATTTTCTAAAATATTTCCTGCTTGATACGATGTATGAATTGATTGACCAGCAGTTCCTGAGTTTCATCAAGGAGCAGTGTATTAACATGCAAGGCTTAAATGCAAAGAAAAACTTAAATAACTTGCAAGTTTCTACCACGTCCAAATTCTTTATTATGTTGGAACCAATAGCCAGAACAGAGTAGAAAAGACGCATGATTATAATCTCTTTTACAAAGTATAAACCTTTCTTTTAAACAAACAAAGGCCCTAGAACTGCAGATCTGTCAGGAAATAAGATTCATTGCTTTCTCTATTGCCTGTAAAATTCCAGGAGAGTTTCAAGCAAATAGCACTAAATGTGAAATAAATGTAGGGCCACTCTGTTTTCTTCACCTAACTGAAGTGCCACAATATCCTGCAGTGTGTTTTAGCATCAGAATACACAAGTTTTATATTTGAGTAGGGGGGAGTACCTTTGAACTAAAAGATGTGTAGACCTACCTTAATTGTAAAACCCAGTAGAATAATAGAGACTTTAAAAACATTTCAAATAAGTAGCTGTGCTGGTTTTGGCTGGTATAGAGCTAATTTTCTTCATAGCAGCTAGAATGGGGCTATGTTTTGGATTTTTGCTAGAAGTGTTGTTAACACAGGGATGATTTAGCTATTGCTGAGCAGTGCTTACACAGAGTCAAGGCCTATTTTGCTCCTCACCCCACCCCACCAGTGAGAAGGCTGGAGGTGCACAAGGAGTTGGGAGGGAACACAGCCAGGACAGCTAAACCCAACTGACCCAAGGGATATTCCATGTCATATGACACCATTGTGATCAGTGTATGAAGCTGGGAGAAGGGAGGGGGGGACTCACACACGACAGACAGACATTCACAGTGATGATGTTTGTTTTCTCAAAAACTTACATGTGATGAATCCCTACTTTCCTGGAGATAGCTGAACACCTGCCTGCTGATGGGAAACAGTGAATGAATTCTTTGTTTTGCTTTGCTTGTATGTGCAGCTTTTGCTCTGCTATTAAACTGTCTCTATCTCAACCCATGAGTTTTCTTACTTTACTCTTCCAATTCTTTCCCTCATCCCATCAGTGTCTGGGAGCCAGTGGTTGTGTGGTGCTTAGTTGGGTGGGGTTAAACCACAATAGTAACTGTATCATTTGTCAGGCAGAGTGCAATTTATAACCAACAGAGGTCACAGAGCATATTTCTGACCACATTTTGGATCATATAACATAATAAAGATCTCAGGCATCAGAAACTTCACTGGACACGGTAATCTCCTGTGTTCCCAGATGAAGCTCAGAAATCCATTGAAACCCACATCTGAAGAAAACGAGTAACCTAGGAGAAAAAAATATTGTAGGTCCAAGTCTGTCACGGAATGGACTCAGTCGGAGATCAATGTGATCAGACAAAGCCATTTATTCTAGAAAACTAACTCTTTATATACTATTTCTTAAAGTTGTTTTCACTAACTTGGCACATTGTGATTGGATACATATCTGTGAGGCCCTTAACAACTAACATATAATTGGTTAAGCACAGGTGTGAGAACCTGACCTTCAAAGTTTTCCAACAGTCCTCAATTTAGCAACTCAGTAAATTCCAGCTCCTTCTTATCTTGCTGGGATTCTCACTCCCAGTGCCTCGCTCCCATCCTCCTTCACCTTTTGTTGTTCCTTGGTTCATGTCAAACTCCATGTAGGCACTTGCTGATCTGGGTACATGGCCGTTCTTTGCCAGAAAATCATCCACACAAGTCCTTGAACAAATTTTGGCTTTACAATGCCCAGCTCCTAGGTATCTTGTTTCCACAAGGCACATGCCTTAGCTAGGATTTTTCAGAAAGCAACTGCCTTAGGTAAGCCAGGGTTGACCTACAGGGAAAGAGCAGGTCTGCCATTTGTCTAGCTCTCCTTAGGCAGGAATCCTCCCTTGATTTTACAGTTATGATGGAAAGTTATTATGGTTTAGATACATAAACTTGCTGGGGTAATGCAATCAGCTGTTCAGCAGTGCTTTAGGAAGATTTTATCTTTAGGTGCATTTGACACCTGCTACTGATTTAGGCCACTGGCAAGAGTGATTTCGAGGATTCTGTAAGCTTCAGGCTGAGCTGAGCTCTGAGCGGCTTACTGACTGGAAGGCAGTACTACTTTGCATATGTCTGGAGCAGAAATATGACTTCAAGCAGAAGTAGGTGTCACTGATCATAGGGATTGCAGTAGAAAGTAGATATTTGGATACATGTCCTGAGTATGTCTGAGATTTTAGGAAAGCAAAGGGAAGGGAAAGGCAAGGAAGGGAGAGGAAGTTGTATACTAAGGAGTATTCTGTCTCATTTTATCTGCAAGTGAGGGTTTGCAGACACAGTTTGTGCAGTTGAATTGTTTCTCTTGCCAAGAATCCCATTTGGAGATCAAACATCTGCTTCCAGTTATTGTCTCTCACCAGCCCTGAGTTCACCTGCATTTCTTTTGCTCTCCCTGTGGAACTTTGGTGGACTTATTGTTCAGCAAGCAGCTGCATCTATAATTCCAACAGGAATTTAGTTGTAGATTACTAAGTGTCACAATATTATCCTACTGTTCTTAATGAAATACGTAACTTGCAATTAAACCTATGCAAGAGTGCATAGAATCAGCAGCTCCCTGAGGGACAGGAAGCCAGGGGCAGAGGCTGACTCCATCACAGACTGTGGCCTCTCCAAGGTGGGTAAACTCACAAAGCACTGAATGGGCAGCTAGCTCCAGGTTCTGGAAAAGTACCATCGACAACCCCAAGCATGGTAAGTGATAAAGTAGTGAAGGGGAAAGGGACCTGAGGGTCCTGGTGGATAGGAGGATGACCATGAGCCAGCAATGTGCCCTTGTGGCCAAGAAGGCCAATGGCATCCTAGGGTGCATTAGAAAGGGTGTGGTCAGTAGGTCAAGAGAGGTTCTCCTCCCCCTCTACTCTGCCTTGGTGAGGCCGCATCTGGAATATTGTGTCCAGTTCTGGGCCCCTCAGTTCAAGAAGGACAGGGAACTGCTGGAGAGAGTCCAGCGCAGAGCCACAAAAATTATTAAGGGAGTGGAACATCTCCCTTATGAGGAGAGGCTGAGGGAGCTGGGTCTCTTTAGCTTGGAGAAGAGGAGACTGAGGGGTGACCTCATCAATGTTTACAAATATGTAAAGGGTGAGTGTCAGGATGATGGAGCTAGGTTTTTTCATTGATGTCCAGTGATAGGACAAGGGGCAATGGGTGTAAACTGGAGCATAAGAGGTTCCATGTGAACATCAGGAAAAACTTCTTTACTGTGAGAGTGACAGAGCACTGGAACAGGTTGCCCAGGGGGGTTGTGGAGTCTCCTACACTGGAGATATTCAAGGCCTGGCTGGGCAAGTTCCTGTGTGATGGACTCTAGGTTACCCTGCTCTTGCAGGGGGGTTGCACTAGATGATGTTTTGAGGTCCCTTCCAATCCTTGGGATTCTGTGATTCTGTGATAAACCAGGGCCAGAGGCCAAACAGGAGCACCAGTGAGGAGAAAAAGGAGGTGGGTGCCTGAGGGTCCTCTTAGGAGATGAGTTAACTGCAGAGAATAGAAGGTTCTTCTGTGAGACAGGGCCAGAGAGAGGGCTGGAGAACAGCACTCCAACCACACGGCTGGGGCAGGGACTGATGACCTTGGTGGGGGCTGAAGTGGGGCCCCACAGGCAGTGGGGTGGGGAGCAGGTGGGGCTGGGTAGGCACAAAAAGGCCTGTTGGTACCCTCAGAAACCTGACGGTATATATATAAAGATATATGTACAAGGTCCATAAATATATAAAGATACATGTTTTACAATCACAGTAGGAGGCAGACACTGAGCTAGTGTACTGAGCCCAGGTAAATCCATATATTCACTAGAGAGTCATCTACTTGAGGCTAACTACTAGGAAATACACGGGCAGAGTCTAGCCGATTAAGCCAGTAATTTGACATCTAACTTTTAAAAAGAACTCTTTCTGGCTGCAAAACTCTATTCCTACTTTGGACACTGGATAGTCTGGCCAGACTTTTCTCCTGATTAAAAATTTGGTTTCCCATATTCTATTACTTTTAATCTTCATTTCAGCCCTGTGAAACATGGTTTTATGCATGAGTTGCCTCTATATGTCTCTTTGAGGTATATCACGGTGAGGCAAAGTCTCTCTTAAACATCTCTGCAATGAGGAGGATGTTAATGAGGATCTGGAGCCCTGGTGATTGTGCTAATCATCTGTTCACAGAGCCATTGTTATTTTCTGGCAAAGCAAGTGTTTTAGCAGGCATAAAGCAAACCAGAGTAAGAATGAATACATTTCTGCCTGTGCTGCCTTACCTATGAAGGAGGATGTGAACAACTGAAGTACAAACTCATACTGCAGATCAAAGATTCCATATTTTATATACAATCCCAAACTACTTATTGAGATGTAGCTCCTTGGCATTATTTATGCAGTCAGAAGCTCTGAGCATGCCTAATGAAACAGAGTACATAGGTAAGTGAAATAACATGAATGGCTGTTTTGTAAAAACTAAGATCTGTTCAATCATTCACTACTCAAACAGAAATTTAGGATTGTAGGTGGCAAATAAATTGGATTTCAGTAATTGCCAGTGGCACGTAACAAGAGAAATACACATTTAAGTCTACTTTGCAAATCTTGCCCTTTGTGCCTTTCTAATTCTTCAGCATTGCCAGTGAAACAGTAGCTACTGTCACCAATCCAATTTATAATCAACCTAGTGGTGTAGATTTGGTTGAATGAACAAGGTTAGTTTTAATTGAAAGTGAAACTAAGAATAGTAGCATAAGGTTGCTGCTAAATTGTCTCTACAACTCCAATTAAATAAATGTAGTTAAAAAAACCCCTAACTTCTTTTAAAAATGCATTTGGAACCAGTTGGTGTGCACAGATGTTGAAGTCATACAATGCTGACCAGCTAGAACTTAGGCATTGAGGTTTAAAAGTGTAAATGCCTTTTGCTCTGAGTGATTATTGAACAGTGCATCTGGCTTCTGAAAGAAAAGTTAAGTTTTATTTAGGATAAATGACATAATGGATTGCTATTTATTACCTGCATTATTACTGAAGAGGCTGTAGTTGTAGATTACAGTTCCCTGTGCACTCTTCCAGACACACTAAAATACAGAACAAATGCTAGTATCTCCTCCCAAATAACTGACCCTCTGCATATATTGTAGCCAAAACAACTTCCTCACCTTGTCTGAAATTAGGAGCTGATCCTGACACAAGGTTGACAAGAAAACTGATATGACTTTTCTTTAGGCTTTCAAGGTCAACTACTACAGCTCTTCACCTCTAAAATCAGTCTGAAATGCACCATCTGGCACAGGAGGAAACAGAAAGGTGAATTCTTTTGCATTTGTAATTTTTAAACTTCCTCCATTAGTCTCTCTTTTTCTGTTTTTTATGCATAGCTTTTCCTCTTTCTTGTTTTTGAGAACAGGGTTATTCTGGGGGTAATTCTCTACTGAAATTAATTTTATTAATTGCACAAATGGCAAAACAGTGTGTACCTGAGTTCAGTTTTACAAGATAGGGCACTTTTGGAGCTATTAGTGTCACAGGAATTAACAGAACAGCAGGTACTCTTAATTTTCTGTTCAGTCCTAACCTATTAATTATTCTTGTAAAAAAAAAAAAAAAAGAGTTATGTTCTATTAGAATTAAGTTATCTGCTGATAAAGCCAGAGTGAAATCCTTGTTTCTAGCAGCCTCTAATGGTTCTTTCTTCTAAAAATGCATTTTTTTAAAAATTGTAGACATTTTTTACATCCGCATATTCCAGTGGCTATGAGCTGTATGCTTCTTGTGCCTTATAGGTATGTCCTACATCTATTTCTGTTTTGCACTGTTCCAAAAATCTTTGACCTCTAATTATAATTAGCTATTTTTAGGAAAACAAAACATCAAAAACCACTGTCTTTTGTTAATGAAACTTACTGCTTCAGCCAGTGAGCTAATTAGAAACATTTGTAGAATACAGAATAGAATGCATAAGGGTGTTTAAGACATAAGGTTATGGTTCTTTTAATCACAGACAGGAAAAATATCTGCTTTTTCTTTTGGCAAATAAAGAAAAAGGCTGTTTTGTGGGCATTAAAACATAAGGAAGGAAGTTATAATATGATATAAAACACTCCTTTCTGGGAGGTTTTTACTGAAGAAGTAGTGAAAATGCTAACTGAATACTATTTTCTATTTTTCAGGAAGGAGGTATCAAATTTTTTTGTAACTGTGTTGAGTTTAGCTGTCCAGATGCTGGGGGGGGGAGGAGAGGGGGCTGCAGGGCTATCCTCTGTAAAGAAAGACTAGCAGCTTTCTTGATGTATTTTTAAGCTTATATTCAGTGAGTATTCGGTTGTATTCATCCAACCTTGTTTTTCTACTCTCTAATCCTCTGTGATAGGGACAGCTGCATGAAATGGTTGCTAATTCTGCCTAATCAAACTAATGAATTTGGTCTGTATATGCTATCCTTTTAAGGACTTTCTAAGAATTCTGGTAAATGCTTGTGCTTAGATTTCCACATCCTGTGTGGGAAATACTTAACTGCACCTAACCTCTCAGGCATCTCTCACAGGTTTCAGTAAAACTGACTTATCTGTGCATAGAAATATGGAGGTAAATGCCTTTCTTCTTAGAGCAAGGCTTCACCTTGAGTCTGCCTGGATCACTGGTCCAGGGAACATTAGGTTAATTTCTGGTGTCTGAAGAAATTAAAATCCACAAGATGTGAACAGTCCCGGAAAATGGAAAGTGGGGCCTAAGAACTCATCCAGCATAAGCATACGCTAAGTTTGGAGATATTGCACCATGTTTCAGATATTTACCTGTATCACTTGGAATCCAAGAGACAATCTCAGCTCTGTTTTATTTTAAAGTGTTCTCAGAAAGTTCCCTCACAATTTTAATACTACATTTAATTTTGTCTCAAACGGTTTCTACTTCAGAAATGGTAAATGCTTTCAGAAATGTCTTCTGATGACATTAGGTACTCACATGTTTGTCAATATAGCCTCTCTTCTTTTACAAGAAAATCTATACAAAAGATTTTTATCCTAAGTGTGAAACATAAGCAAAATTGTTTTAATCAATGTTTCCACCAAGGTACAGTGGAGGCTGTTTGCCATTATAATTCACGAGGGGGCGGACTGTTTCCCAGTAATGAATGTCTGTCAATATTTTCTGTGAGAAGTCAGTGAGTCTTTAACACTGTAAAAATTGTTACAGTTATGGCTGGGACTTAAGAAATGTATAGAACAAAAGGCAAATCTAATTTACATGCAGGTTTTTCACTCACCTGCGTAAAACAAAGAAAGAGAGTTTATTATATGTTTGAAGTGAGATTGCACAACATCCCATGTGTGTGTCAGGTGCCGCATGTAAAAATGCAGGTTTGACCACCTGGAATCTACTTGTTAAATTGCCTTGTGAACTCTCGGACAAGACTGTAATTCTCTTGACAGACCTGTGCAGCAGAGAGGCTGAAGGCACTCACTCTTTCCCTGCCAGACTGGCCTTACTGCAGGTCCAGCACCAGCTGTGCAGGAAGCTGCTCCCTGGGGTGCTTCTTGAGGTGGCAAGATTGTAGTTCCCTGCAGGTACATTGGGAAGTAGATGATACCAAGGTTTACCCCTACTGAAACAGAAATAAATGGAAACTAAACTGTGATTTTGGTCATAAACAAACACTCTGCAGTTTGTTACAAACTGAAAATTGAGCCCTGAGGATTTAAAGAGTCAAATACTGACTTTGAAGTTAAAATCTTATTCAGATGAAAGACATCCACAACTCTGCAGGTGTTACATTGTTCAGTCTGTCTTGAGTACAGACTGAACAAGACAGAAATCTATTGATTTAAGGAATGAAGGCTATTTCCACAGCCAAAGGGTGTGAGAATTTATTTTTACATGAAAGCATGCATTCTGAGGAAAACAGCAAACTCTGTAAAAAAATGTTTATGGAGTACATGACTGTTGCCTTCAGTAAATATTGACTTGGTATTCAGTGCTTTAAAATGCAGGGTCTGCATAGGCTGTTTCAAAGGGTACCATGAAAGGTGGCTGGGAAAACTGAATTTATAACTGTGATGCAATTGATGGACAGAACTTCTGAAATTACCTACAACCACTGGGGTTGGGGGCGGGGGAATGAGTGTGAGCCAGAAATTGATAGGGCTGAAAAACCGTTAATATGTCTTGAAACTGTGTTTAATTACCAGAAGGAACAGCAATACAGAAGTTCCCTGTGCTGCATTTATATGTTCTTCTCAACTGAGAGATAAACTTTACTTAATCTCTTTATTTAACTTTATCTCTTAACTAAGAGATAAAATATTTTGGTTGTGTCAGTTGAGGGGTCCTGGAGAAGTTTACAAACTAAATGTTAAAAACAGATTCTGGTATATATAGCCCAGTTCTAAGAAATTGGCACTTTCAAAGCCATATCACTCAGAAATGTTAATGATTATAAACAATTGTGGTACTGCTACTGGTTTCTTGCAGTCTTAATTTTTTTTTCGTCTAGGCATAGTTTGTCAGAGCATGGGACAATAGTTTCTCAAAGTCCAATACAGGGCAATCAGATGCTAATTTTTTACTGAGATGTCCACCAAGACTTCCACAATTTGTTATTGGCAAGAGTGACTGCTTGAAGTGAGAAGTATTGTATTTGTATTTAACAGCCTTGATGGATTTTCTGCTATGAGTTTGACCAGTTATGAAGATTTTGTTCCCGCATCATCCTGTAGAAAAAATACACCTTCACTATTTGTTGCATGAAGAAATAATACTTTTTCTTGTTTTAAACCTGAAATAACATAGTTTAATTTGATATATATGGATTTCTGTTTAGAAAAGTCAGAGAACACTTCTTCCTTGTTGACTGTTTTTTCTGTGCCACTCAGCATGTTATACTCTAAGTGCTCAGTATTGGTTTACTTCTAGTTCCATTGAAACTATCAACAAAGGATTTGATGGAAACAGGTCAAAATAGGGAACTTCTCAAATTTATTCTTATTTCTTTTCTGTTCTCACTTTTGAACAACATACACTTTCAAACTTCTTTCTCATTCTGTCATCTTGCACAATGCTCCCTTTCCTCTCTATTTTTTTTTTAATGTTATGAATTATGTTATGCTGCTTGCAGTAAACATATATTGAAGCTTCACAGATATAACCAGGGACTTCTTCTTTCATTTCCCAGGAGAAATTGTGCTAAGAACATAATAACCATGACAATCAAAATTCTGCAGTCATTCATTCTTATAAAGAACTCCATATTTTTGCCAGGTAACTTGGGACATATATAAATGAAACACACAAAGTCTGTTTGTATCTGCAGTGACCAATGATTTTCAATGATTTCAATGATTTACAGAGACTGTTCATTTCTCTCTAGTAGCAAACAAAAGCAACAGCAGAATAAAATTTAAATTCCTGTTTCCTTTTCATAATATTTTACAGATACCAGGATGATCTCTTATTTAGTGTATCAGACTTTGTCAGAAAAAAACCCCTCAAACCAAAACCAAGAACAAAAAGATTCATTAAATCCCTTATATGATGACCATTAAAGCAATTTATTTTTCCCCTGAGATCATTCAGTTCACTTTCTAGTGATTCGTCTTACCTCTGGTTAAAAGTTTTTCCAATCATCTGAAATTTAATCTAACATTTTAGTATTAGTTTAATCATTCATCAGTTAAAGATTATGAGCTACCTCCCCAGTTAATGAATATCAAACACCACTTAGTCATAGAGTAATATTGCTTGCAGATTAGCATGTTTTTTCCTCTTGCAATATTCCTCTAGAATGATGTTTTTCATGTTATTGCCATTAACTTTAAAGTATTGAGTAATTAGTTGTCCTTTTAACTAAGCTTGACTCAACTTTGACTCTACTGCTAACTTTTTCAGCTAGCTTTAAAAATTTAAAGGAGACTTCTCCTCCTTAGGCACAAATTATAAAATGAAGAATTTTAGTTTCTCTTTTAACATTAATTAACAGTATATGTGAGAGAAAAAAATCAGGACATAGAAAGAAAGGGAATGGAAATATGAACCAGTCTAACGATATGGTTAATGAGGCTGCAGGTACCTGCAGGAACACTTGGTTTTGTATTTCCCCTGTACATTGATAAGTATGCATGCAGCTATGGTAAGCATACAGACCTCCATTTTAAGTAGCTGTGCAGGCAAAGCTAACAAGGACTATACGCATTGAACAGTTAATGTGGGAAAAGGGAAAGAGATTTGCTATCGGGTAGGCTTTAGTACATTAAAATGGAGATCTTTGTAGTGAAGATAGCAGACAGCTGTCAGAATGAACCATTTACAAATGCTGACTTGTGCTTCAGCAGTGATGAGCAGCTCCCGCTCTCACTATTACATTGTAATTAGCACTCCCTGAAATAGTTCACCAGAGATTTGAAGAATGCTAAACTCTATACTTCTTGCCCTGGCCTAGTTTAGATAGCTTTTCAAGCCAATGATGGGGGAAGGTTAATGAAGAAGAGTCTGCTCATTAGGAAAACTAGAAATATTAAGGGATTTCTTGTATTTTCTAGTACCCATGGTGTCTATGAAGCAATGCATTCAGATGACTCTGTTACAAAGAATGAACAATTTATGATATTAAGAGCCAAAAAAGGACAAGTGAAAAAAATAGTTAGCCTACCAATTGTTTCACTGGCTCTTGATTTTTTTGGGGGTAGGATGCTTGGTTTATATGTGAAGTCCTGGTCTTTAAATGTGATGAATGTGTTATATCCTTTCTTTAATAAGAAAGGATAATACAGGTAACAAAAGTACCTGTTTTCCTCTTTGGATCATACATAAAGAAGACCTCAAATGCCCTGTTAGTTTCTCTTGATTCATTCTGCATATTTGACATACCCATCCTCAGTGCCTGGGCCCCCTGGGACAAGTGGCTCCCTGGGGGTCAGGAGCATTGGGGGCTCCCCGTGGTGGTTCAGGGCAGGGCCTGGTAACCAGGGACCATCCCATCCGCAGCCAGGTGCAGAGGAGATGGGGGGAAAGCAGAGCAGCCCTGGGCACCAGGCACCTCCACGGGGACAGGTGAGCCCAGCTCAGCAGGTCCCTGGCTGGGCAGGGCTATGGGCAGCTGGAGACCAGCCCTGCTATGGTGTTGCTGGGGCAGGGGCTGATGGCCCTGGGGGCTGGCATAGGGTCTTGGGCCCTGGGCAGGGTGTTGGAGCTCCTGTAGGGACTGGGAAGGGACGGTCAGGGCTGGTGGTGCCCTCAGGGACACAACATGCACCTTGCAACACAGGTGCAGCTTGAACCCTGTTGAAAGAAGCAAAAAATGTAGCATCATTATTCTGAATCTGCTATAGAGTGAAGCTGTGGTTTGATAAATGGCCATTTGGTGTCAGGGATGAGTACCACAGAAATACACAAGAACCTTAAGGTCTAACTGACTACAATGACTGTTTCTATTTGTCGTAAACAATTAAGATTATACAGTAATATAAGTTTTAGGTCTGTTTAAATTTAATGAATATTCAAAAAGTTATACAACATCAAGCACAACCATGCATTTTTGCTTGGCAAAACCTTGTAAATGTTATCTTCAAAATGAGCAGTTGTGGGCTCCAAGACATATAATCTTTCCCTTCTCCCTTCACTGCCATCCTAAACAGTGATAAGTGCTAATTGGGAAGTCTTTCTTATCAGTTCTCAGGGAAGCATATTAACATTTGTCATAGCTAGGAAGCAGATTGTGCTCATAAGGGAAATTGGGTGGGGGCATTCTCCATTAAGCCCTGAAGGGCAGATAGCCCTAGCTCAGGCACAGCCATGGGGTAAAGCTGCTGTTGGCTGGAAAGGTCCAGGTGATCCATTGTTAGCACTGGGTGCATGAACTGAGTTGGTAAGCAATTTCCATGAGGAGCAGTATATCATGCTCCATTGCATGAAGTACATTTCCCACGGTATGAAGGCTAAGTACTGTATGTTTCTATGTTATTTTAAAAAGTTAGTTTGTATAAATGCTTGTAGCTGTTTGAAGAAAAAGGCATTGGGGTTTAAGGTTGAGCACCACTGTCTGATTCGAAATAAAATTCAGGTTATTCAAGACTACTAAACCTCTGTTTTCCAACTCAGGTTGTAAATTAGTATTATTGTGGACCAACCTTATTTACAAAGGTGAAAGAAAAAACAGAATTAATGCCCCATAAATAATTTGAAAAACTCTCCATAAATCCCGGTGTTACAAACTCATGCATCACTTCAGGAGGGACAGGCCAAGTGAAAGGGTGTGGTAGTCTTTCACAGTATTAAATAGGGTCAACTGTAAGACTTCCTCATAGTACCAAAACATAATCGTATTGCTATCATGAAGGTAATCTAACATAGAATAAAAACACACGTGCAGACTAATGCCAATTAATGCCAGTCAATGCTCAAAGACACGATGTTACTTCAGTCACAGTCTGAGAAAGGCAACTTCCTTCATTTAGATTTTTGCATGTTTTCCTCTCTCCCCCTACTTTTGTACTGTATCCTGTAGGAGAATAAGCAAGCAAACCTTTAAAGTTGAAGTAATATTTAAAACGCAGATTCCTTTCCACGAGTTTAGATAAAATGGGCACAGTCAGAAATTATTTACCTCGTTTTCAATTTGTCTTTTGTGAGGTTCATGGAATTGACTTACCAACTATCAGCAACCAGAATAACAGTTTTACTCAATGGCTATTATTCAACAGGGATTGACAAAAGTGATCCATCTCCCCACTTCACCTCTTTACTTGAGGCCTTCTGCTATTTACCTGGGATAAAAAGAATCATTTCAGTTTAGTTCCCAGCTGATTAATCAGAAAAAAACCCAAAACTCAAACAAAACCAAAACCCAACCAAAACTCCCAAAAAAACATTAGCAAACCAGAATAAATACTGCTTTTGTATGAGAGAACAGTAGGAAGCATTTTTCTTTCTTTGTGGAACAAGTTCACCTTTTTTATTTGCAGCAGCATTAAATGCTGGGAAAAGATTGGAAGCTACTTCTTTGGTGGTTTTTCCTCTCCCTTTCCTTCATACTGCTTGAATACTGTATATGCAAGATTGCATTACCTAAAAACCTTCTGATATACAAATGCCAGGGGTAAAAAGCAAAAGTAAAAAAAGAGGGGAAAAAAAAAATCACTTATATTTTCATCACTTCTCTGCCTGTGTTAGCTTCTTGTTTAATAGAGTCCTGATGGCTCTTCCAGGGAGTCCTTTTGACTGAGCATGGCCCCTAAAGCTTCACAGAGCCACTCTTCATGCATGTCCAGATTGACCAGGCTTCGGGTCTCAAAACCTTGGTGTTATGTAGGTGTGAGTCCCAGTGGGAGCATTTTAATGAAGTCTTTAATCAACTCAAATGACAGCGATTATTTCTGACTTCTCCCAATATCATTGCAGTCAAATACTTAAGTCTTCCTAGTTAGTGAAGTCTAGTGCAGGAAGAACAGAAAGTACAATCAATATTTGTATGATTTTGTGCTGTCTGACCAAAGGACCTGTTCTATTTATATTTCTGGAATGTAGGATACAAGGCTATATAGGTGACAGATCCGGTAGAAGACATTTAATAAAACAATTAAATGGCATATGTGTTCTTAATTCTGAAACCTTATCTTACTAAAAACCAGAAAAGTAAAATAGTCATGTATTCATTTCTGATTTATTGATTTTAATTTTTCCTTCCTTTCTCACTAGCATACTCTCAGTAATAAAATGGAGAGAAAGCAAGAACAAGTAATACCGAATATCTGTACTGAAAACCAGTTTTCAGATAACATAATATAGACTTTTCTGCAATGTTAAAAAATAGTTGCATAAATTTGTTGTTGTTGCTTTCCCTCAACTATTTAAATACCAATTAACAGCTGTGACTGCTCAAAGCAATGCCCAAGAAGGCAGTGTGTTTTCTCAGTCTACACTGAGCTCCTATGTTGGAAGGAGCAGTATTGCTCCTATGAAGGAGAAGGTTTAGCAGTCAGGATAAATCTTTCCAGCGCTGGAAGTGCGAAAAAGTATTGCACTGTATATGCAGCATAATACATCAAAAGAGTATGTAGTCTGTTTTTGTCTCTGTCTCCAACTTTCATGTCCTGGATTGTTTTGATTTTGTTTGGTTGTTTTATTTTTTGTTGCCGTTGTTTGGTTTTGTTTGTTTGTTTGTTTGTTTCCCTCTGGTTTTCAAATTGTCCATTTAAAAACACTACAAAGAATATAGCAGAAATTGCACTTTTTTTTTTTTTTTTTTCCAGTCAAGTACTGCCTGTACCTGCATGGCATTTCGTGAGAAGTGGCAAAGAACTGGGCAGTGGGTATTGCAATGAGGTTGATGAGAGGTTGAATGCTATAGTGATATCATGCAACTTGCATGATTTGGACTTGACCTAGATAATATCCTCTCTTGTGGATAAAGTTCCCACCAGAATGTTATAAGCTGGTGCTCTTTATCACCATTTAATCACAAGTTAATCCCACTTCATCAAGATATTATGAGAGGATTTTTTTTTTAAGACTTCGGATTTGTTAGCATATATTCATCTTAAGTTTTGATTGGTGTACTGCAGTTGTTTCAAGTCTTACCATAGCTAGAATCACGGAAATTTACTGCTTTTACTTTTCTTGATGGAAATGTTTTGGTATTTGTGAGTTACAACTCCGTTTATGAATGACAAGGCCGTTTTTTTCAAAGCTCCCATATGACAGCCATTGGTGGTAACCACAAAGGAAACAGACATTGTCACACAAAACAGTGACTGCTGTTCAATTTTGTTTTCATCTGAAATGTCCTTGCACTTGGTGAATCCTTACAAAATAGATCTGGTGACTTCATGTATATATTAAACAAGTTGTAATAACTGCAGGTGCAGCAGGCAGGACATGTCATAGGAATGAGATCTTGATAAACTAGCATCAGTCTACAATGGCAAGGTATTGACAAATGACCCATAGAGCCTTAAAGTGAAAGTCAACCTTCTTTTCTTTAATCTTTTTTAATTCTATACACTTAGGAAGTGTTACATGAAGTCATAAGATACAGAAATGCAAGGGTATTTTTACTGATGCTGAATAAGATATATAAACGGAAACACTTTTCCACAGGACATAATCCACCTCCTGTTAATTGACTTGGAATGTTTTTTCTTTCTTTTTAATAGGAATCAGATGAAATACATGCAGTAAATGCTAATTCTAATTTTTTTAAAAGGTAAATATATATAAAGGGGAAAAATAAATTCTTTAAAACATTGTAAGATGTTCTTATGAGTACTGTGGAAAGAGATATTTGCAAAGATATGTGGAGTAGTGTTTTGTATGGTCAGCCCTTTTAAACTTGATTCTACCACAGCATTTTGATGTCAGCATTGTATCTTGGTACATAGTGATAACCTGATATGCTTCTGTAAATTCTGTGATAAAGTAAGTTATCTGTTTCTTCCAGAAAGTTTTAAGAGCTACTATTCATCCTTTTTAACTGAAAGCTTTTCTTCATCTGTCTCCTTCTCATTTCACAGAAATATCACCATTTTGCTAGATAGTTTTGATATGTTGTGTTGCTGGCATAATCTTTGGAGGAAAAAGCAAACAGTTATTGCCTTTACCTTTAATGAGAAATATCTTGTATAACATCAAGACTAATTTCGATGAACACTGCAGGTATCCACATAGCACAAGCAATGTCTTTTGCAAAAAACAACCATAAAAAAGTCTTTGGGGAAGATACAATCTGCCTTGTACAAAAATAAAGCCAATTCTATTTCCCACTCTCTCTTAAATGTAAGCTGCTTAGTAGGGTATCTCAAAAAAGGATAAAATCTAGAGATTAAAAAGTCACATGACTCATAAATCAAAAGAACAGAAGGGGCTGAGAATGAGTTTGTAAAGAAGTAATTTTTATCATTCACTATAATTGGTCTGCTACAGTACTTATCCATTATCTGCTTTTTTTAGTTATCACCATTTTTCTGGAACATGATTGATAATTGTACTTAGGAATTTGAAAGTAAAATGTGGCATTTGTATAAAGAATTCATTTTTAACTCAATTTCACCTTTACACTTTTTAGCCTCATCTTATTAGGAAAAGGCATCTGAAAAGCAAAGTTAGTTTCCATAACGGCCTATCTTACATTGCTATAAATCACAAGACCTTTTGACTTTGGAAAGATAGCTTCATACTCTATACAAGATTTCTGTCCTCTGTGTCACTGTGACAGCAACCTCAATTTGATACCGTAATGTAACTGGCTAGAGAAGCTGGCACTGTATCTTTGAGGATTCAAAATGAAGGTAAAAAAATATCACTTCAAGAACATGTGCAGTATTTCTAAGGAAAGTGCAGGAAGAAAGCAGAAAACATACAAAACTTCAGCCTTTAAATACCACAAACAGCTGAAATATGCACATCACACATTTAATCAATAATAGAGGCCCTTTGGTGAGAGCAATTTATCATCAGATAGACATGGATTATGATAGATGATGGAACACAGGAGAGCCTGTTTCTCTGCCTGCATCTGAAGACGTATCTGCTCACATGAAACATTAAGGTTGCTAGATCTGTGAGAGTTAATAAGGGGTTTAGTACGGCATATCTGCTCTTGGATTATGCTTCCCTTTCAAACATTTACATAAACAAGTATTCATAAATGTGTGCCCCCTAAATGCTCTTGCCTCTACTCTTCCAGCAAAGGTAGACAGATTTCTGGGCTTGTCTGGTTTTCCCACAGGCATTCTGCTTTCTATTGTTCACCATTATGTGCATCACTGTAGCATGTACAGTTTCTTCAGAGCTGATAGGAATTATTCAACTTCAATTTAACCTTTGAAAAGTAGTCCTTTCATGAAAATACGATAATGACTGTGTATAAAATAAAAAAAGATATGTTTTCATATAAATAATTGTATTTTAATATATCTCAGTTTATTCCTTTTTGTGTTGCTAGAATAATTTCTTTAAAATACATCACTAACATCCCTATAAGTGCTTTGATTATGAGTGAATTTTTGTTATGATTAATCCTGTACTTGAATATCTTTTTTTTTTTTTTTCCCTTACATTTATTTGTTTTTTCCACCTCTGGTACGTTCTCCTAATTTAGGGCTGTAGGGAGATTCCCAGCAGAATTAAGTTGGAATAGCTCTCCTGATCTCAGAAAAAGTCAGACAGTTTACACAGCCAGCTTCAGTGTGCGCTCACAGCCCAGAAAGCCAACCGTATCCTGGGCTGCATCAAGAGAAGCGTGACCAGCAGGTCGAAGGAGGTGATCCTGCCCCTCTACTCTGCTCTCGTGAGACCTCACTTGGAGTATTGTGTGCAGTTCTGGTGTCCTCAACATAAAAAGGACATGGAAGTGTTGGAACGAGTCCAGAGGAGGGCCACAAGGATGATCAGGGGAGTGGAGCACCTCTCGTATGAAGATAGGCTGAGAAAGTTGGGGCTGCTCAGCCTGGAGAAGAGAAGGCTGCGTGGAGACCTCATAGCAGCCTTCCAATATCTGAAGAGGGCCTACAAGGATGCTGGGGAGGGACTGTAGTGACAGGACAAGGGGTAATGGATTAAAACTTAAACAGGGGAAGTTTAGATTGGATCTAAGGAAGAAGTTCTTTACTGTAAGGGTGGTGAGGCACTGGAATGGGTTGCCCAGGGAGGTTGTGAATGCTCCATCTGTGGTGGTGTTCTAGGCCAGGTTGGACAGAGCCTTGGGTGGCATGGTTTGGTGTGAGGTGTCCCTGCCCATGGCAGGGGTGTTGGAACTAGATGATCTTTAGGTCCTTTCCAACCCTAACTATTCTATAATTCTATGATTCTGTTGTCCATTAACAGCCTCTGTTCATGACATTTGGAAGCATTTTGCAAAATCTGAGATTCCCAGTGCTGCTGCTTCTTTTGGCTCTTCAGTTGGTATAAATTGACACACCAACCATTTGTAAAATACTTTCTCCTGTTTTTCCTTGTAGGTAACACACTGAACTTTTGCACAGTTGCTTCGTATTAATTCTCAGTGTCATGGATTATATCTTCTTCATTTAACTGTAAGGTATATGACAACATTCTGGAATAGGCACTGCAGAAGAGATGAAGGTTGAGTTTAGCAAACGTAAGATAGCTACTCTAATGTCAGCTGGCAGTAAACACACTTCACTTAACAGATGAAAATAAGCATGTCTAAAGGTACTATTTTTTCCAACACCATAAATGAAAATGAAACTTAGAAATTGCTATTATTAATCCATTTAATGGTGGATGCTACTATTTTTCTACAGTATTCAGTTGTTTTATAAGAGGCCATGGCTTCATAAAAGTGAATCACCCAAGCATTCCTAGTCACTCTGAAGGGAAGAAACATACAGTAACTGCCATATTGGGTAAGAATGAAATACTACCTAACACAGTGTATCATTTACAAATGCAGCCAGCAACAGATACTTCTCATAAAGACTAGGGTTATCCTATGATCTTGGAAAAGGAGTTTTCCTAGATATTTTGCAAGAGCTTACTGTTAGCTTTGATGCAAGTTTAACAATCTAGTGGTCAAAGTATGAGAAGACAAAATTTAAAGTGTATTACAATGATGTTAACACCAGTAAACATCCTATGTATTTCATTTTCATTAGAAATACTGTTGGCTTTTATATATGAGAACATGAGGATAATACTAGCCTAGGATAGCTGATTTTTAAAAAACTATTTGCCCTATTGCTGAACTATGAACTCACTACTTTGTTTGAAGCTATTTTTAACATACTTTTTCCTATTAAAATGCAATCACTATATCCTGCTCAAAACAGAAGTGAAACCATATTAAAAAAAAAAAAAAAAAAAAAAAAAAAAGTGGAAACCAGTTCTTGAAAGCATTTTGACTGGTTCAGGGCAGGATTAGAATCATAAACCAGCATTCTATGCCCTATGTCAGGGCCTTGACCACGGACCATGCTCTTCTCTGCAACAGCTGGTAATGAAGTCAGAGAATAGTCAGTCATGCACTTACCCTTTTCTGCTGCAATACAATCATATTCCTTTGAGTTTTCAAGACCTCTTTGCTCTTCTCTGTATCCAATTTTGGAGATGAGCCACGGGCAGTAATACTAGGCTTAGTCAGAACTTGTTCTTTGTTTGTAGAGAAATCATTTTATTAGAGATGGAGGATTAAGTATTAGTATCAGAAAAAAAAACCAAACCCAAACCCAAAAACCAAACAAAAACCCAACCAACCAACAAAAAATTATCTCATTTACTTCCAACTCACAAAGTTTACTGAATTATCCTGCTAAAGCATCCCACTGAAATCCTTTTCTATTTCTTTCTTTCCCATCTGAACTAACATCTCTCTAGTTTCATTGGGAAAACTCTTTAACTAGTATCAATTCCAAGTGTCCTGGTGACCATATTGATTCATATTAAAGCAGTGTGTGCATTTTTCCACTGCATTTCTTTTTATAAATTAATTCTTCACATCTGCAAAATTTCAGCTATGGGGAAGAGTCATATTCTGATATCTATTCTGATATCTTCATGCCAATACACCTACCAAGATATGGCTGGTTTCAATAATGTAGTTTTCAAGACATTGTCCAGTCCACTGTTTAAAACAAAGAGTATCTTAATCCATAAATAAGGTTTCCAATATAACACATGGAAGTATTTCTTACCTTTAAAGCTGGTAAAACTTGTGAATGTAAGACCTAAGTACTCCTAGAGATGAAAGTTGCTATATAAGAGGCTTGTGGGGAGAGTGAGAGCAGGAAAACATTTTCTAATGTGGCCATATGAATATTGTGGTCTCTGACATGTTAATTTACTGTCAACTTCCCCAAAATCCTGTTGAGCCTTAGAGCATAAGAGAGCTTTTCTGTGCAATTTTCATTCTGTGTTTGCAATTTATGAATGTTTGTGCAGTGTTTATGGGTTTCAAATGCATATGTGCAGCTTGAGGAATGATTGGTTTTAACTATGTTTTAGGTTAAGTAGCCGAAGAGATGAGCCTGGCTTTTACACACTGTCCCCAAATTTCTGCCTAGTTTCAAAAGTAAAATGACACAATTTCTAATCAACTCATTTAGACAGAGCCTACTCCAAACTGTAAAAACATAAGACATTTTTCTCTCATTGATTACGGCTAAACTTTTTGTTCAACAATATTTTTAAGACAGCTGTTGTTTCAGGAGCTTAATGTCATTAATTTTATTTCAATATTGTTCTTACAGCTTTTTTCTCTTCAAAGAAAATCCTGCAATTTGTCTTGAAAGCTCTAGTCATAGCTAAATTAATTGTGTTTTCTACACAGTGAGGCTTTCAGTTTAGTCAATTTGTCTGGGAGTTTACATTTTGGGGTAATCTTTAGGCCTTTTCTTCTTTCAATATGGAAAGGAGGGGGAAGAAATTCACAGTCAAAATTATTCAGCTGCAGAAAGTTACAAAATTGCAAATTTTATGGTGAATTTAACCTGTGCTACAGCTGATTGCACAGCTGCCACGTGTTTATAATATGGGTTCTAGTTTTCCTTCAGACCCAATATTTCCTTCAGTCACCCATATTCTGATATGTCAGCTGACATTAAGATTCTACTCTTGAGTGATCCAGCTGTCTTTCCTGGCAGGAAGATGAGGGATTGCATTTAAGTCTCTTCCTTGCAGACTCTACGATGACCAGAACCATACTGGCTGAAGACAGTTCACGGTGCTCCTCTCATGTCTTCCCATACCCTCAAGTCTGAGCCACATTGCTCTTGCTGCCTTGACCTTGTTTTTTTTACTACAGAAGTTCATAAAAGGTGGACTGCAAGACAGCCCTCTAATTTCTCATTAGGTTTTCTGTGTACCTAATGTTACAAGGCTGATTTGTATCATGAAGAAAAATTAAGTCTTCATTCCTTCTTTGAATGTGCCCACAGCTGAGTGCACAGCATCTGGTGTGAATTCTGCAGCAGGAAAAGGAGGCAGTCTCTTAGGATCTCCCGTGCCTTAGCCAGCAAGGGAGACACACAGGGTTTTTTGTTTGTTTGGTTTGTTTTTTAAAATAAACTCAGGAGTGTTTACTCTTTGCCACATTCTACTGTATCTGTGAAACAGTAGGAGGGAAGCTGCAACCAGGACATTTCACAGCTCAGGCAGCTTTGAGTAAGTTTCACATGTCCCAGCATCAGTGAATAGGAATACCACAGTCTGAAGAATGAAAAGATGATCCTTACAGCTAAGCCTGAAATCCAGTAGAGATAATTTTCAGGAGTCTAAGGCTCCAGAACTAATTGCTGAAGAGATCTTCCAGGGCCATTTCTCCCTTAGTCTATACAAATACATTGCTATGTATAATCATTCTGACAATTGTAGAATAGCTAGATATATAGGCTCTGGTTAGCACAAGTGTTTTATGAGGTACTGACTGGTCTGTAGGACCGGGCTTCTGTACGCAAGAACCACTAAGATACATCAAGGCATTCATCAGTCCTCAGCACAACTGTATATTCATCTTTCACAAGATATGATAGGAAGCTACTTCTAGTTTAAGTGAAGGAATCTACTCTGGTTAGTAAGGCTGTACATATCCCAAATAAATTATCTTTGTAACTCCTGTCAAGATCCTTGGGATTCTTTTGTATTGAAATAATATCAAAGATCTATTATTTTGCTGTTCTTGATTCTTCTTGCATTTGCTCAATAAACAGCATCTATGATATATCAAGGCTGCTGAATAGGCTTCTACTGCCCATAGAAATCTCAAAAAATGTGTAGATGGTGTTTTGTGTTAAACTGCTTGTACTTCCAGTCTGTGCAAGACCCTTTGGTTTTAGTTAAGGTCAGTGGAATGCTAAAGGACCATCTTTCCCTAAATTTTTGTTTCAAGGGTTCCTAAATTTTAGAGTCAAGGTTTTACTCCAAAATGAACTTTATCCTTGGTTTTTGCTTCTACACAGCTTTTTCGTATCTTCCAGCCAGAGAATCCAGCACAGAGTGCAGATGGTTATAAGCACTCGGCTGAGAATCCCACTGTCTTGGTTTCACTTTGTAGCTCTATTAGATATGTCTAACTCTACCCAGAATAGGACTAAGCTTTTTATAAAGTTTTGACAGGTCAGGAACGCTGCGACCAGGGCGGGCAAACAGGACGGGTCGAAGCAGTTTGTGCAGCAGTTCGCGCGGGCAGGCGAGCTGGATGGGGAGAACTCGCCATATGACCAGGGCCCGGTCTGGGAGCTCTGCTCTGGCTGCCCCGGCAGTAGCCAGCGTAGGCACCCAGACAGAGCCGATGAGAGGGGAGGCTGCAGTGCAATGCTCAGAGTGTAGAGAGTGCCTGCACTGGTCTCCTGAGGAAACTGTGCCAAATGGGCAGGGCTGCACTCGGTGCTCCCTGGTGGAGGTCCTCCTGCAGCAGGTGGCTGAGCTGCAGGATGCTGTTAATAGGCTGCAAGATGTCAGGGAAGCTGAGAGGAAACAGGACTGCCTCCTCCAGGCCCAAACTGTGCAGGGGCCTCAGGCATCCCCTGAAGCTCATGGAGGAGTGGAGGAGGCTGTCAACCCAGGAAGCTGGGAAATAGTAACAACAAAAAACAACAAAAAAAAAGAGGAAGAGGACAATTAAAAACAAGGGGCTTCCTCCTAAAGCTGTTGTCCCCACCCAGAACGGCTTTGCTGTCCTCCAGGGGGCTAAGAAGGAAGGGCACTTGCACCAGGAACAACAGGCAGTTGTGCCGGTAAAGAAGATCACTACTGGTGCTGCCAGGAAAAAGAGACGGGTCATAGTGGTAGGGGACTCTACTTTGAAAGGGACAGATGCACTCATCTGTCGGCCTGACCCAGTCTCGAGGGAGGTGTGTTGCCTACCTGGGGCACAGATCAGGGATGCTGCAGAGAGGCTGCCTGCTCTAGTGAGTCCCACGGACTATTACCCACTTCTGGTGATCCATGTGGGTGCTAGTGATGTTGATAGAAGTAGCCTGGAGAACATAAAGAAGGACTACAGAGGCCTGGAAGAGGTGGTTAGGGGCTCTGGAGCTCATATGGTCTTTTCATCAATTCTCCAGGATACAGGGGAGGACCTTAAAAAACTAGGAGGATTGCCCAGGTTAATAAATGGTTAAAAGGGTGGTGTCATAGTCAGGGGTTTGAGTGTCTTGAACATGGTGCCCAAGTTAGTAGGCCAGGTCTACTGGGGGCTGGTGGAGCTGAACTGGCAAAGAAGAGGAAAAGAGGTTTTAGTAGCAGGCTTGCCAGGCTGGTCAAGGTTTCTTTAAACTAGACGTGTTGGGGGAGGGGGGCTTCATTCCATCCCAACACACCCAGTCAGTTGCCAACACCTACAATAAATGCTCGGAGCAATGCAGAGATATTCCAGCTGCTCCAGCCAATGAGCCGGCTTCATTTGGAGCTCGGCTCTGATGCCTCTATACAAACACCCATAGCATGGGCAACAAACAAGAGGAATGAGAGATGTGTGCACGACTACGAGAGTATGATGTAGTAGGCATCACAGAAACATGGTGGGATGGCTCCTACGACTGGAGTGTTGGAATGGAAGGTTACAGACTCTTTAGAAAAGACAGGCCTGGCAGGCGGGGAGGGGAAGTTGCTATTTATGTTAGAGATAGGCTGGAGAGTGTGGAACTCTGTCTGGAGACAGGTGAGCAGTCGACAGAGATTTTGTGGATCAGGGTTAAAGGGAGAGCAGCGATGGGGGACATTACTGTGGGGATCTGTTACAGACCGCCTGACCAAGAGGAATCTGTGGATGAAGTGCTCTACAGACAGATAGGAACAGCCTCACGCTCAGAGGCCCTTGTTCTCATGGGGGACCTCAACCACCCTGATATCTGCTGGAGTGAAGGTACGGCCCGGCACAAGCAATCCAGGAGGTTCCTCAATTGTGTGGAAGACAACTTTCTTCTGCAAGTAATAGAGGAGCTGACAAGGAGAGGTGCCATGCTTGACCTCGTGCTCACCAACAGGGAAGGGCTGGTTGGAAATGTGACGCTCCAGGGCAGCCTTGGTTGCAGTGACCACGAGATGGTTGAATTCAAGATCCTCGGGACAGTGAGAAGAGCGTGCAGCAAGCTCACTGCCCTGGACTTCAAGAGAGCAGACTTTGGCCTCTTCAGGAACCTGCTTAGTAAGGTTCTGTGGGATACAGCCCTAGAGGGCAGGGGGGCCCAAGACTGTTGATTGTTATTCAAGGATCACCTGCTCCAAGCTCAGGAGTGTTGCATCCCAACTAGAAGGAAGTGCAGCAAGAGGGCCAGGAGACCTCCTTGGATGGATAAGGAGCTGCTCAGGAAAATTCAAAGGAAAAAAGAGGCTTATAGAAGGTGGAAGCAGGGACAGGCGGCCTGGGAAGAATACAGGGATGTTGTCCAGGAAGCTAGGGACCAGGTGAGGAAGGCTAAGGCCCAGTTAGAATTGAACTTGGCTAGGGATGTTAAGGATAATAGGAAGGGATTCTATAGGTACCTAGCAAATAAAAGACAGACTAGGGACAACGTAGGCCCCCTCCTAATGCTATCGGGAGAACTGGCTACCCAGGATTTGGAGAACACTGAGGTTCTTAATGACTTCTTTGCCTCGGACTTCACCGGCAAAGGCTCTGATTGCACCACCCAAGTCCTGGAAGGTGGACGCAAGGACTGTGAGAATGAAGACCCTAGGCCCACTGTAGGAGAGGATCTGGTTCGAGACCATCTTAAAAACCTAAACGTACACAAGTCCATGGGACCTGACAACATCCATCTGCGGGTCCTGAAGGAGCTGGCAAATGAAGTTGCTAAGTCACTGGCCATCATACTTGAAAAACTGTGCCAGTCAGGTGAAGTTCCCGGTGACTGGAAAAAGGGAAATATAACCCCCATTTTCAAGAGGGGAAAATGGATGACCTGGGGAACTACAGACCAGTCAGTCTCACCTCTGTGCCTGGCAAAATCTTGGAGCAGATTCTCCTGGAAGGCATGATAAGGCACATGAAAAACAAGGAGGTGGTTGGTAACAGCCAGCATGGCTTCACTAAGGAGAAATCCTGCCTGACCAATTTGGTGGCCTTCTATGATGGGGCTACGGAACTGATGGACAGGGGCAGAGCAGCTGATGTCATCTACCTGGACTTGTGCAAAGCATTCGACACTGTCCCACGCAACATCCTTGTCGCTAAATTGGAGAGACATCAATTTGATGGGTGGACCAGTTGGTGGATGGCCTCACGCAAAGAGTTGTGGTCAATGGCTCGTTGTCCGGCTGGAGACCAGTAACGAGTGGTGTCCCTCAGGGATCGGTGTTGGGACCGATCTTGTTCAGCATCTTTGTCGGTGACATGGACGGTGGGATTGAATGCGCGCGCCCTCAGCAAGTTTGCCGATGACACCAAGCTGTGTGGTTCGGTTGATACACTGGAGGGAAGGGATGACATCCAGAGGGACCTTGACACGCTTGTGAGGTGGGCTGATGCCAACCTTATGAAGTTTAACCATGCCAAGTGCAAGGTCCTACACCTCGGTCGGAGCAATCCCATTCACAGCTACAGGTTGGGCAGAGAAGAGATTCAGAGCAGCCCTGCAGAGAAGGACTTGGGGGTGTTGGTGGATGAGAAAATGAACATGAGCCGGCAGTGTGTGCTCACAGCCCAGAAAACCAACCGTATCCTGGGCTGCATCAAAAGGAGCGTGACCAGCAGGTCGAAGGAGGTGATCCTGCCCCTCTACTCTGCTCTCGTGAGACCTCACTTGGAGTATTGTGTGCAGTTCTGGTGTCCTCAACATAAAGAGGACATGGAAGTGTTGGAACAAGTCCAGAGGAGGGCCACGAGGATGATCAGGGGAGTGGAGCACCTCCCGTATGAAGATAGGCTGAGAAAGTTGGGGCTGCTCAGCCTGGAGAAGAGAAGGCTGCATGGAGACCTCATAGCAGCCTTCCAATATCTGAAGAGGGCCTATTAGGATGCTGGGGATGGACTCTTCATCAGGGACTGTAGTGACAGGACAAGGGGTAATGGGTTAAAACTTAAACAGGGGAAGTTTAGATTGGATCTAAGGAAGAAATTCTTTACTGTGAGGGTGGTGAGGCATTGGAATGTGTTGCCCAGGAAGGCTGTGAATGCTCCATCCCTGACGGTGTTCAAGGCCAGGTTGGACAGAGCCTTGGGTGGCATGGTTTGGTGTGAGGTGTCCCTGCCCATGGCAGGGGTGTTGGAACTAGATGATCTTAAGGTCCTTTCCAACCCTAACTATTCTATGATTCTATAATTTCTCCAAAATGGGACACCAGTTATTATCTATCAATAGTATAAGTAAAAGTCTTTGACTCAGAAACTCATGTTATTCTTTGTCACCTATAGAGCAGATTAAAAATTAATAAAATATTTGTTTTGGAATATTCTTTTTCCCCACCACATTTCACTTGACTCCATTTATATCTGTAGTCCTGTAAAAGGGTTGAATGCAAGTATTATATGATAAATGTGGATGCTGCACTGTTATATGATCTGGCACATAACTCTTCTCCAAGCAGTCTTCCTCTTTGGGAAATCTTTTTCTGCTTAACTCTTCTGAAAAAATTTCCTTTTCCTTTTTTTTTTTCTCATAATAGTAATTTCTATGACAATATCACCCATGGCAAGAAAATATATACTGTACCTGAAGATATAACGATAATGTCTTGCCCACTATAAAATTACTATTCGTATAATTCACTGCTATCTTGTGGTTGATGCAAATAGAAATGCAAGAATCCTCAAAGCATGTATAAACCACACTTTATGTTTCTTATAGCTAAAATATCGCTAGTTAATACTACAAACCTAGCACTTTTTAGGTGCCATCAAAAGATCCTCTATGAATCACAGTTTCTTGATGTGGAAAGGGAGGGTTTGCATTACAAGTATGAATACCTATTTGCAAATAACACATCATCTTCAGTTGTCTTTGACAGCAACACACATTACATTTAGAGGATGGAGCCCCATGTCTCAGCAGATTCTGGCAGTATTTCATGTAGCAGAAGAGATATTCGGAATTAGCCTTGCACTGTACATTGTTCCCCATCCTTCACCGATTGAAGTACCAGCCCAAGTATCCCAGTGGGTGGAGATTTTCTCCTCCTCTAGTTTTTTTCTTTTGTGTATGTGTGTGCATGTCTTCACTTAAAACTTTTTTTCAAGTGACCATAAAAGCATACTGTAGGCAAAGCATAAAAAAGCAACTAGCTGATATGAAAATGGTCCTTAAAATAAGTATTCACAAAACCATTGTGTATTAATTCACACTGTTCAGTAAATGACAGATTGATGAAAAATAAATTAATCTGCTCTTAGAAAACCCAACGCTATGGGGAAATGTACCTTGCAGTAGGAATTTATTTTTGTGCTACAGGTATTATTTTGCTTTTACTTAGGGTTAAAATAGTAGCAATATCAATTAAAAATATCCAGAGTGACTTATTTTTAAAAAGCACTAATAATATTATGAGAAAATGGAAAATTATTTTCTTGTTTGAATCTCAGTTGAAAGGTTTCTGGAAAAGAGTGAAACTGAACTGAAAACTAAGTCCAACATAATATCCATTTAAGTTACCTAAATAACCTGGCCTGGCTTCAAACTGATCTTACTTGGAGCAGAAATTGGGACTAAATGACCTCCTGATGTCATTCCAAACTGAATTATCCTACAGTCCTATGATTTACATACGATTTTCCATACTTTAAATAGAGTTAAGACAGACCCCTGATCTGCTGGACCACTTCTGAATTAGGATTAAATTTCTATAAACAACCTATAAGGCTGTCATCATTTAGGATTAATGGTGCATCAAATTGCAATGCTAATTTCACACGTCTGCAGCATCTTTGCAAGGCCCAGCTAAAATGTTCATGAATGCTATGTTCTACGGATTTGGGAAGCACTAAGACCAGAAACTCACGGTAATCCTAATGAGAAAAAAGGTTTATTCCCTTCTAGCTGTGTTCTAGTTTCAGGTGCAATAGAGTTAATTTCCTTCATAATAGCTGGTATAGCTGGTACAGTTTAGTCTGCGAACAATATTGATAACACACGGATGTTTTAGTTGTTGCTATGTAGCACTTACCCCGATAAAGGATTTTTCAGTCTCTCATGCTCTGCCAGTGGAAAGGGGCACAAGAAGCTGGGAGGAAGCAAAGACAGGACACCTGACCCAAACTAGCCAAAGGGGTATTCCATACCACAGCATGTTATACCCACCATATAAATTGAGGGGAGTTACCTGTAAAGGACCAATTGCTGCTCAGGTCAGGCTGGGTATTGGTCAGTGGGTGGTGAGCAATTGTATTGTGCATCACTTGTGTTTACTGTTTTTTGGGGTTTTTTTTTTAGTTTCATCTCTCTCACACAAGATGTTATTTCCCATTTAATCATGTAACAGAATTTTTGGCTCAGTAGAGGTGATTTTCAGGCTGCTACATTTAGTCCACACTTGCTATCAAATGTTTCTAAGATGAAACTGAATTTTATGCAGTAGCTGCATAGAAACTAAAGTTCTGAAATATATGAATTTCATATTGATTTTAAGACTTAACTCGTATCTCTTTGAGACTTCCTAACATGGTAAAATAATTTAGCTTTAGCTTGTTAGCTTCATGCTATCGCACTTGTCACTGCTTTTCTTCAGCTTTAAACCTCTTGTCATTTTGAAGTCAACAAGTTGCTTGACATATATTAGGTTTTTCTTTTGAAAGAGAGATTCTGAAAAGGAAAATAAAGAGCACAATTCAGGACCTGAAGTTGTGTGTGTGGGATCAGCCGCTTGGCAAAATTTAGTGGAAATAAGTAGAAATATGTCTGGTAGCACAAATTAAGAAAATGAATTCTCAAACCGTTTTAATCTCTTGTTCTGAAAGTCCAAGAAATCCTTTGTCTGCTGAAATGATCTGGCAATTTTGGAAAAGCAGTCTCTTCCTGAATATTTGAATCTGATCTTTCTGTGTCTCAGAAAGCAGTTGTAAGAAAAAAATAGGAATAACTTTAAGTTTATTTACTCCTCTAATATATTAAACACAGGTGTATGAATTGTGACAAGAGTATGTAACATGAGGATTTATTTGAATAAGCAGTTAAGATCATCAGGGTCTTTTTGTTAAGTAATTTGAGCTATTTCTGCATAGTCTGCCTCCCCCATTCTTTCTCAATGTCTACATGTAAATATAACCTGAAAAAATATACTGTGATGCTTAAAAAGCCTGGTTTTGCAGATATTGTATGTTTCCCTTATAACAAGTGACAAAACCAAAACAACAAAACTAAGCAAAACCAGTTGTACTAGAATTCAGATGAAATTCAAAGGGGCACTTTTGAAGCATTTTTTTTCCTTTTTCCTCTTCTTCTCAAAGGTCAAGAGGGGGCAGAAAGCTCCCGGCAATGGGGCAAGAGATGGTGGCCAAGGCCCACTTGGGCTTTGCCTTTCCTCATAAGACAGCCTTTTCCTCATAAGAGAGATGTTTCAGCACCTTAATCATCTTTCTGGCCCTTCGTTGGATTCTCTCCAGTATGTCCATTTCTCCATTGTGCTGGGGAATCCAGAACTGGACTGGATAGCTTCTTTTTCTACTATGGCCTCCACTCAGCTGCTGTTCTCATTTCTGAAGGATGCTGTCTCCAAGTGCATTCTGAATGTCTGCCTTTTATTCTGGTCATGGCTTCTTCCACTGTACTGCCTTGGAGAGGAAGGGAAAGTGGTGAGTGCTTGTCAAGAGTAAGAAAAGAAGGTGTAAGGGAAAGACATTGAAGGGATAGGAAAAACAGGTTCCCCCTTCACAATGTCGATGCCAGGACTTAAACTAGTTTCACTGTCAAATAGCAATGAGCTGTAACTGATAAAAATTCCTAGCAGGGTCCATTACCTAAATATCCTTTTCAAAAATAGTGAGGGCCTTTAAATCTCTGCAGACAGTTTATTAAAAACAAAACAAAACACAACAAATCAAAACAAATAGGATAATATTTTTAGAACAGAGAAAATGTCCCCAACTATATCTAAAACACAGAACCATGTTAGCTGAGCTGTTAAAACATCATCCTGAGCATTGAAAACGCCATCAGGTGAAGTTGAGCAAAAATAAAAGAAAATGACAACAAGCTGTACAACATCAAAAACTGGCCAATTTTGACAGGCATCATTAGCATCCCAGATTATAATGTTATGAACCTTGGTGTTTTGTGGATACTATTTAGTATCTCTGTCCTTTAATGAACATTTTTCTGATAATTTAGGTAATTGTTGGGTTACAGTGTCAGGAAAACCACAGCTGGAAAAGAGACAATTACAGATAATTTAGACATGCCTATGCACTGAACTAGTAACAAGTACAGTTAGCCCTTTCTGGAAGATGTTTATCTAACTTCTTTTTCATACCTCTTTTGAAGGTATAAGCTTCCTTATTAATATCTGAGACAGTCTAAAAGCCTTATATTTTTCTAATATGTATTCTGATTTTTTTTACAAGGGAAAAAAGGTCAGTTTTCCTCTAGTCCGACCTCCATGAACATGGAAAAAAAAATTCACAGTTCTGTCTGTGTATATTATTTAATTAGTGGAAAACTATTGTCTTGTCCCTGCCCTTTAATCTTTGCGTATTTAAACTTAACAAGCCCAGGGTTTTTTTCAGCTTCCTTAGCTATTTTTTGTTGTTCATGACTAGACATTACCTAGTTTTTCCAAAATCTTGAAATGTGATGCCCAAAATTCGATGCAGTGTTTCTTTTGAGGCTCCATTAGCAATGTATTAGATGCCATAACTGCCTTTAGCTTCTTTTAGGTGAGATTTTAATTTTATCTTTTTTTCTAGTAAAATCACAGTAGTGTCTTCAAATACAGCTTGTGATTTATTAACCATTTACTGTAGAAACATTTCTTAATTGTATTCGGATCTCCATCATCAAAGTCATTACTGAAAATACTGAATTATTCTGACTCTTTGGAAAGCCTACTTTATCTACCCATCTACTTAGACAGCAAACCAGTGAGTTTGATATATTCAGGAAGTTGTGCATTTAATTCATGGTGGTTTTAGTCAGACCATACATTTTAGAATGATTATGAAAAAAATCCTGTAACTTAGCCACTCCTAAATGTCAGTCAGATCTGGTATTACCCTGTTTGTAGTTGGGTTTGTTATCTGATCAAAAGAAGAAAACCAAGCATTTTGTATGATTTCTTCAGAAACATGGTGGCTATTTTTATCACTATATACTGCAGGCATGCACAATTGTTTGATTTATTATATTGCAAGTATAAAAATTTATTTAAGTATTTCCACTTTTCTACTGCCACCATTCATCTATACATTTGTGACCAAATTTGAAGATGGGAGAGATTGTGGGAAAATATATTTTTACTTTCATTTCAGGCAATATGAATTCCTGAAAAGAAGTTTTTATAGTATGTTGAATTCTTCCTCATTAAAATAGTCTGAATAACATCAATGTCAACATATTAAAAGGGAACTTTAAAGGAGAGAACCGGTTATCAGATTAAATGACTGACATATTTATGATAATCAAGAGATTGTGCTTTCCTTTCTTTTAGTTTTGTGTGTAAAGGACAGGTTAAAATTCAAACTAAAAGGAAGTAAAAAACTTTTAAAATGCAACTTTTCTCCTCAATTTTTTAATGGCTTTATTAAATATCAGTGAAGGATAGCCTCGGGACATTTTTGGACCTGGTAGGCTGACTTCTTTTTTTTTGCTTTAGTGAACCTTGTCATATAATTGCAAATTGGTGCATTTCAGTGAAAATATTGCCAGTTAGATTGACTCCTGACCTGTATAAAATGCATTTAGTGAATGAATAAAATTTTACAATTATAGATTAACAGGACAGGGAAATCAGAGATTAAATAAAATTTATATTTTCTTTCAATTCAGCATGTATCCAAGAAGCATTGTGAGAAATAAGCAAAGAAATAGTGAACCAAAACATTTCAAAAGTCAAATGCAGAAAAAAATGGGGGAGTCAGAAATAAGCAGATATATTCTGTAAAAACTGTGTGTATATATATATATATACATATATATATATTTATGTGTACTTTTCTTCTTTTTTTTTTAACTTTTATTTTCCAAACCATTAGTTTGCTTGCAGCCCAGAAGGCCAATTGTATCTTGGGCTGCATTCAAAGAAGTGTTGCCAGCAGGTCACAGTAGGTGATTCTCCCCATCTACTCTGCTCTGGTAGGACCTCACCTGGAGTACTGTGTGCAGCTCTGGAGTCCTCAGTACAGAAAGATATGGACCTGTTGGAGAGGGGCCAGAAGAGGGCCACAAAAATGATCAGAGAGATGGAACACCTTCCTATGAGGAAAGGCTGAGAGAGCTGAGCTTGTTCAGCCTGGAGAAGACAAAACTCCGGGGAGACCTTATATAGGCATTTCAGTACTTAAAAGGGGCCTATAAGAAAGATGGAGAGAGACTTTTTAGCAGGCACTGTTGCGACAGGACAAGGGTAATGGTTTTAAACTAGAAGAGGGGATATTCAGGCTGGATGTGAGGAAAAAAATTGTTATAATGACGGTGATAAAATACTGGAATGGGTCGCCCAGAGAGATGGTAGATGCACCAACCCTGGAGATAATCAAGGCCAGCATGGATGGGTTTTTGGGCAACCTGATCTAAGATAAGATCACAGTATCACAGTATGTTAGAGATTGGAAGGGACCTCAAAAGATCATGGTGACCATTGAAGGTCCCTTCTAACCCAAACTATTCTAATATTCTATGATTCTATGAGTCTTCTTTTCCAAAATGCTTAATTGTTTGCAACTGGTTTGAATTTTGATTTAGTTTTTTGATTTAGTATAATAAATATATTTTTCTTCAAACTGCTCAGAAATGCTGATGTTTCAGAAATTCTCTTAAGTCCATACAGTGGTAGAAAGGAAATAAGAAAAATCACGTCTTTATTCTTCTTTCTACTCAGTTGGAAAGTCACACTAAGAAATTCAAGCTCCCATAAAATTGTTGAGCTGTAAAGTACTAATTAAATAAAATATGACATTTTCTTGAGAATAAAGTAACATTAGTACATAACAAAAGTAATATAATTTTCTCAAGGTATCTTGTCTTTGGATAAACTAGATATAATAATTATTCACCATAGTTTGCAAAACTTACACTTCCACAATTACTACAGTGTGAATCTCAAAAATTAGAGCCTGATGCCTCAGCTGCTTCAAGTTAGATACCACAATGGACTTTGCTGACTTAAGTGGGTCCTAGTGAATATGCTCCTCTTTAATACCTTTGTTGGCCTTTAGAATAGTTTGGAATTGAACTGATTCACAGAGATATTCTTAAGAGGGGAAGTTCATACATTACCAGCTTAAAAACAGCAGCTGCCAGCTGTTCCTTCAATGTGCGAACATTGCCTTTTTCTTGCAGCCCATGATCGTCCTATGATAAAATCTGAAACTGAAGTTTGTTCTGTGTATAAACAGATCATAGGCCGGATGTGAGATATGGAATATTAAGCCATATTGGGTAAGGTTTTTTTACATAATAAGAGGAGGAAGGGTTTTCAACCTAAAATTGTTTAGGATGAGCATTAAAAGTTAAAGAGCTGCATTCTCACTTGCAATATTACAGTCTCCCATTTAAAAAAAGAAGAGATAACACCTGTAACTGAAGCCACCTTCTTTCTTCCTCCAGAGTTGCACAATCTTCTGACTGGGTCAACAGAAGCCAGATTTGGTCCAAATTTTTTATCTCCACACATATATTTTTCCTTGATATGACTTTCTTAAATCAATTCAGGTTAGCTTTTTAAATGTTCCTATTCAGAATGTGTTAGGTGCTAAATTATATTTATACAATTTTCTAGTATATCATTCTGTCAGGCTGTGAACAGCAACTGCAGGCATAAGAGCAACGTAATTTATTACCCATTAAAGGTCTGGCTATCAACACCTTCATGTTATTACAGTTAACTTGTCCAGTGGTTGATCAGATCTGCATAGCTTAACTGGCTTGTTTTTTTTCAGCAAAAGTATGTTTTACCCAGAGAGGTGCAACAGAATAAGCAGAAGTAGGTCTGTCGTTGAGAAGGAACACATTACACCCTTTTGAACATTCAGTATATTGCAACAGTGAAAACAGTGGGTGATAGTCTTTCATTGGGGTTCTTCACAGTTAATTTAATGTTAACATTTTTTAATTCATAAATGTTTGCTACAGTGCCCAAACATGACAATTATATTGCAAGATTAACACTTTATTTAATGAATTGTGCAATGTACAGGCATTTAGATTCTGTCAAAACTAAAAACCATCTTTGATATGTTGGACTGGGAAACAAATTTGTGAAATATCACTAGAAAAAAATAGAAGGTCTTATTTCAGTCAACTTTTCAACAACTGAAACAACACAGAGAAAGACTGTTATCAGAAGTACATAGGTGAGGAATTTGGCAGTTCTGCACATCTTTGCTCATTAGGCTCTAATCTCCTTATACCCCCATGTTTAAGTGAAATGTGCAGTTACTCAGCTAAGCAATACATATGTCTCACCTATGATCCCTATGAGATATCTTGATCCAATAAATAATGCCATAATGATGGACATCTACCATGAAAACAAGCTTTTAGTGTAGGTGTCAATTCTGAGAAGTCTAAAGAAGTGTCAGTGGGGCCCGAAAATTGTAGGAATCTGTCTGGCTGCATCCTGAGCCACAGCATTTCAGATTTTGTCTTACACAAAGTTGCAACTATGTGCCACCATTCTAAAGTAAAATGGCTGCAGATCTATATTTCCTCTTTTTCATCACTTTTCCTTGAAAAGAAAACTTTTTGTAGTCAGTGAGTTTCTAAAGAATAAGAAAAAAGCCATTCTGTGATTATAGTAATAGACTTCCAGTGTGACCTCTAACTGACTATTCCACCTGTTATCAGTGCTTTTCTAGATGGCAGACCAGAATGGCTGGTGGCATAGGGCTTGGAAAGTTATGTTCATGTCACTGCTCTTGTTATAAAAACTATGATGGGTTCAGTTTTGGTAAAACATTTCACTTAAAGCCTTTAAGTCTGCAAGGCACTTATGCAAATAATTTAAAACATGTGAATAGTACTATTAACTTTGATGGGACTATTCGCATACCTAAAGCTAAGGACATGTTTAAGTGCTTTGATAATAACAGTGAAGGAGGGGGAAAGAACACCCATGACCTCCATTTATGTTATTGCTTCATTAATTTTTTTATTTATAGGCTCTTTGTGGCATTCATCATCACAATATTGGAGCATGTCAAGAATATTAATGTTGCCATTCATTTGCCTTTGCCTGGCAACTGTTGTGCTTCACAAAAAAGAAGAAAAGAGAATTCTGTGGAATACTGGATGGTTTCTGTAGGCAATCATGGCAAGCTCTTAATGCAATTAAAAAAAAAAAAACAAACTATTAAACCTTCCCACAAACCCCTGAGACTCTTAAAATTATAGACTTGGACTTCAGTGTACTCTAAGATTTTCTGCAATCTTAGTTTTCCTCTCTTTTTTTTTTTTTTTTGATCAAGGAAATTCTGGTAAACAGAAACCTTATCTTCTTTATTTTATCAAAGTAAACCAAGGGAAGCTGTCATGTTTTTAAAATATTTGCTTAGAATATACTAATCACTGTGTAATTTCTTCTTTTGCTATTCCACGGGTGGTATGTTATAGGTCTTACCCTGAGAACTCTCTCTAGCGTAAAGTGTAGGAACCATGCATTTAATTCAAGACATTCATATTGCCTAAAATGTTAGCAAGATAACTGTCCTTCATTAAAAAAATGACAGCCATGCCACAATGGAATAAATTTTGAAATCTAGTATTTCGTACAGTTTTGCTCCCATCTGCTCCTTTAGCTAACACTGGAAATGCAAATGTTATTGGCTGATAATGCTACAGGCTGATGAATGTGAGAACCAGAGGGCTGAATAAAAAGTAATGCCTCCCCTTTCAGGTGGAACTGCTGATTCTCTTGGGTGCTCTCCCTGAGTCTGTCTCCAATTCATTACTGACAGAAAAGATTACTTAAATGTGCTTTTTACAAATGTTATGGACTATAATAAACAAAAATGAAACATGACATAATTAATCACTTAGGCAGGATGATTACAAATTCCATCAAGCTAATTGAAAACTAAGCTATATAGTTATCAAACTGATACTGTTTAGCAGAAATATTTGTGATAAATTTGGAATTATGGTCTAAATATCCTTGTAAGGGTGAGACAGGCTCTTGGCATTTTCTGCTGAAGGCAACATCTAGTCAGTTAGATGGGCTGCACATGATGGATCCTATTTTTAGGTTGGTTGTTGACCAGCTGGTGAAGAGAGATCTGTGTTTCCCCTTTGTTCTGATACACAAACCAACTCTGGTCAAAGAGTTATACCCCCACCACACTGTAGCTTCAGGTATATTGAGGAGCAGCTGGTAGTTAGCTTTGGTTAGCCCATCACATCCTTCAGTGCTTTCTGAGCTGGAGCTGAACTGTGGGCAGCCAAGTTAGACAGCAAAGACAGAACTAGCATGATAGACGTGCACGTTTCCATGAGTACATGAAGCTCAAGTTTCCCAGCTCTTTCACTGTGAATTTTAATTTGGTTTGTAATATGGTTAGCTAAATTTGAGTTTGAGATTCCGCTACTGAAGAGCATCTAAAAGTTGTAATACTAAACCTCAATCAGCATTCATGGATTTAATGCTAAGTGTTCAGCAATTTCAGTGTTAAATAGTCACAAACCGATTTTTTACAGAATTTACAGATTTACTATCAAAGCCTTAATTATTTTATTGACTAATGGCTATATTAAATCAAAAAGATAATTTTTTAGCTAATATGTATTGGCTCCACCTGGAAGGAAATATTAAAAACTTTTTCAATTCTACCGTATAATCTGCCATACATATTTTCGCACCATTTTTATGACTTTTAACAACCTTGACTTCAAAGAGCTTTTGTTGTCTATAATTTTAAAATATATCTATTTTCAGAACTTGTTGCTAAGAATAAGTAGAGTTTTTTCCAATCTGGTCTACTTCAGAAGTTATGCAGCATCAGATTTCCAGGGTGAATCTGACGTGAGACTGCAGCGAAGGGAACACTTTGCACATTACCCTATTAGAAAGTGTTAGGAATGAATGCAAAAGGTCAGTCTTATCACAGTTTGTGCAATACAGCATGCTACAGCACATTAGGAACTGAAATATATCAAGACCTAATATTCTAATACTTTTTTTTTTTTCCTAAATAGAAAGAGAAGAAACTAGAAGCTTTACACAGTTAAAGGTTTCTGTAAAGGCTTAAAATTGTGCAAAAGTATTCCTTTTAAACATTTAAACCTGCAAGTACAGCTGTATCCAAGACATACAACCATGATCTTGAATCCCAAAGAAAAACTAAGGATGTTTTTAGATCAGAAATTTTTATTAAAGATATTGATTTGTCTCAGCATGTTTTTGCATGAGAAGAGGTTAGAAAAAAAATTTAGAGCTTGCACCAGTTCATCTTCTGGTGAGCTTGAGACTGAATATTTGATGCTAATGTTTTGTTGTAGATCTATTTCCAACTTTAATCTCATCCCAATAGTGCGCATGTAACTGTCTTTCAGTGGGCCTTTTTATCATTGAATAGGCAGACAAGAATATGTATCCAATTTATTTTCAAAGAAATTTTAACAGTTCAGATACGCTATACAAGCTGAAATACTTTGGCACAAGGTATTCCATTCCCAACACCTTCTGTTAATATCATGGCTACCACTAACAGAGTGGTTCAGTAACATCAGAGAGTGCCACCATGGAACTCCAGGACACTGTAGACATTAGCTTATAATTTAAGTTTTTTTCATTGCTAGGATTTACTACAGGGAGCTTATTTTTTCACTCTGACCATACCATCCTCAGCTTTTGATGCATGACATGGGATTTAAGAAAACTGGATATAAAACCTTTTTTTTTTTTTCTTTACTACTATTATGTTTTTTATAAAATACTGTGTGGTGTTCTGCTGCGCTGAATCCTGTGTCAACCAGTACTATTTATAACCTCTCAAAATTGTATTTAGTGCACACTGTCTAATGAACAAGATATGCATTACTCGGGAAATATAAGTTCAGATGGGTATTACCTAGCTCTATTAAAAGTAAAATTCTTGCAGAAGCAGAAACCTTAAGTAGTGGTTTGCTCAGGAAAATCAGTTTAATAAGTCATTATACTTCATGTCACTCATATCTAAGACTGACTTTCAACCCATTCTTTTGAAACAATGAAAAGCTACTAATCTAATTTACCATATTTTTCTTGGCAATCATGCTAATCTACTGTAAAAGTGGAAAACTTGTTATGAATTATTAGTTCTGAGTACACCCATAAGACTGGAAATAAAAAGAAGTAATATTCATCAAATTTTGTATAGTTTTATCACCCTTCTGTACTAAAATATCTGAATAAGTTTTAAAAATCCTCTTCTGCCTGATGTATACTTTAAAAAATGTTTAATGCTACTTTAAATGAAATTGAAATAAAAAGTCTGGTCAAGCCTAGATTTACACCTTTTATTCCAGTAGGGTGGTGTTCATATGCTGTTGCTGTTCATTTCTTCTCTTTTCTTTGGAACACTGACTTCTTTTCCTAATTTCAACAGCAAAGAAGTCATGCAACGTTACGTGTTCAATAGCATTGTATATTACCATGTATTTTAAATTTAAAACCATAAATTTCTATCCACTGAGTATTGTTATGGCACGCTTATGAAGAGAAAAGGTGTATTTCTTGCTCCTGAATTGTTTCCTTTCTATAGGTAAAGATTTATGACAATTTATGTGTAAGACCATATCTTCTCATCAGAATAAGTAATTTAAACCAGAGTAAGCTACTTTTCAAAACATATTAGTAATATCTAAGTTGTAGTCTAAGTTTATAACTACAGGTTTTGAGAGGGACCACAGAGTTTACAAATTTTCAGTACCACTAACCTATAAGACAGTCCATTAAGCATAACTTATATACTTTGCATCAGAAAATACAGTACCAGTGTGTCATTACAGAAAAGTTACCTGTGAGATCTCATATAGACATCTTTATTAATTATTTATATAATATTTTATTTATTTATTTATTTATGGTAGCACATAAATTAAAGAAACAATGAGAAGTGACACATGCTTGAGACTTGAGTTCTAAAAGTGTGATTGCATCTTGCCTGCTGTGGTGACCAAAGACTTATGAGCCTAAAGCATGCTGCAGTCCTTGAGCTGAATTAAGTCAACCAGTGTGGGAACACCATTTGCTGTAGGCAAAGGTTGTCTCTTTTCAGAAGAGACAAGATGCTGTAGTCAGTGGTTCAGAATTTTGAAGTCTTTAGACAGAAAAACAGATGGAGTTGGGGAATCTGGTGGAGGGAGGGGGACCTGGTCTACCTTAAAATATGAATTAAGTTTTGGTGTGTTTGCTGAGGCAAACATGAGCATCACAATTGCACTAATATAATTTATAATTTCTTCTCCAGAGGCTGTTTCAAGACCAGAAGGTTATGACATGAAAGATTGTTATAAATGAGAAGACAGAGAATTGCACTAGATAGGACCTATGTGTAAATATGGAAGTGTCATAATTTCACAGCAATGCCAGCATCTGAAATATAGTCAATGTCTGTAAATACCTCTCTGTTTATTTCAACTTAAATATACCCACTAACACACACACAAAAAAAAAGAAAAATTAAAACTACCATACTTGAATATTTAACAGCATGGAAAATACAGTGAAATTACTGAAACCCTGATCCATGCCCTATAAGTTATTAAGGACAAAGTTTTGCCTGGCGTTACCCTGACATGGTAAATTTTCTTATAATTTGAAGAGCTATGGATTACAAAAACCTACTTTTGTAGAGTTCTATCGAATATTTCCCTTCCTAAAATAACGAGTGCAGTTAGTTGTAGCTACTTTTTCTGTTGAATGCATTGGGTTTGACTGGTATTGTGCTAGGCATTTTTCATAGTGTATATAAAAAGAGAACAAACTGTAAAAGTTTTAAGTTTTGGAAAGGTTAAAAAAGCAGCCTTTTTAAGAAAGCAGCCTTTTTAAGAAATCAGCCAAATCAGGTTTTATCAGGCCTGTAAGGATATAATCTTAATGTTTTCACTGAAATTCAGACAAAGGGTACAAACCCTCTATTCAAATTAAGTTGTCTGTCATTATCTTTTTGAAATACTGGTAATAGTAATTACACTAAACTATTTAACAGAAGGAAAAGTAAACAGGTTTGGGTTTTGGGTTTGTTGGGGTTTTTTTTCTATCAGGATATAGGACTCAGACTTAATAAAATACTATGTAGAAAAATAGGTCTCAGCTAGCTCAGAGCTGAAAACTTATCAGACATCATGGATGTATCCATAATTTTATTTCCTTTTCTAAGACATAATACAAAATAAAAATACACCTACTGTAATTCCATGTCAAAGTTATGTTTTAGTGCTGATTCTCTACATGAAAACAGAAAGATCATAGACATGTTATAAAATCCCTGTGAACGTTGATAACTGTGTAGTAGTAGTAACCAATAAATGATATTTTATCATTGCTAAGGAGCTGGCATTTGCCAACTGCTGCTTTTCAACTAATTGCTGTGATAGCAGATTGCTAAACTTAATTCAAAGATTCAGGTGTAGAACCAGCTGTGTTCAGAGGTAGTGATGGTAAGGGAAAAAATTGTTAGGGAGCCTATCCTATCATGTTAATGATAATTTAATGTTAATTTTTGCTGCCTTTGCCTAGGCAAATGTGGACATTATTGCTAATTTTAAAGTACTTTCTATTTTCCAACTCTGTGGAGACTTTTGGGTTTTTCAGTACCTTAACAGATATTGGAAAGTTTGTGAAGTGACAAATCAGGACTGACATGATACTTTTATCACCAAGAAGAAAGAAACTGGAGAAATATTGAGAGAAAAGCAGCCTGAGACTAGATGCCCCAGGCAGGAGGGAGCTGAAGTAGCTTTAAGTGAATCTACCCTGAAAGTACAAGGACTTTTAGCATTCTACCGGCATGTTGCTGTCCCAGAGGTAGCAGTGGGCTTTGAAAGCAAAATTAGGAAAGCCAGTCTGACAGTTTAAATGCAAGACAAGCCAGGGCCTGAGTCATTGGTTCTGGTCTGCTCATAATAGTGTGAAGATGCTTTAAGTTTACATTTCTGTTCAAGGTCCAAGATTATTGTTATACACATATATTGTCCTTTTACTGATTTTAATATGATATCGAAATAATGGTGTGTTTGTCCAACAGGCAGGCAGGCAGACAGACTGGGTAAATAAATATTCAAATGCATTCTTTCTCTTGGAGCAGGTATTTGTTTAGAGTAATGAAAGAGCACCTCCCAGAAGGGGCTACAAAAATATGATACAGCTAAAGACACAGTGATCTGTTCTGAGGCAGCAACAAAACTAGACAATCATTCAGACCATTAATCGGTGTTTACAGTTTCAGGGTGGTTGAAATAATAAAAAGTATTGAACAACAACAACAACAAAAATCAGTTTCTTCAGTTTTCCAATTCACCAGTGTGGGGATGTTGAATAACTTTTTCTGTCCAGAGTGACAGAGGCACAAGAATGTCATGTATTGCACCTGCTGCTTCCTTAAAATTACCTTCTCCCTTCCATCAGTCCAGTCTTACAAGCAGTGTGCATGTCAGTTTAAATTTGAGAATGTAGGAGTTGTGACTTGAAAAGGTGCAAGAATTAATATTATCTCCTGGAAAATTGGAAGAAAAGTACCCACTTTTTTAATTAGAAGACAGAACACCTCATCAGCAAGGAATGAAAATCAACTCCAGCTATTTAACTTTCAAAGTTCTTAGTAAGGGAGGCTAAAAGTTCTGTAATTACAACTTCTTAGCATTATGACATACAGTGTAAAATCTATGATATGGGAGATGATGAACTGTGATGCTCATCTGCATTAAGTCCTGTAAACTCAGCTGAGCCACTAGCTAATGTCCACTGAGAGTACAGAACTGCTGGTCCTGGAATTGCTGGCAACTGTGCTTTAAGAAATCTAGTCTTTGAAAACTGTTCTGTATAACTTCATATCTAAAATAAGACTAGAACTTTATTATGTCTTCTGTGAATCCTGGGAATCCTAAATATTCTCAGAAAAAAAAAAATGAGTATAGGAAGGTAAATAAGTTATGAACTTGTGGCAGATGTTAGAAAATACAGAAAAATACCATGTAATACAGACAGCAACAATAGATAGAAAGTACTATATAGGACTTTGCAGATCAAGGACTTTATTTAGTAGCAGACAAAAATCATAACCTTCAATCTATAAATTTAACACTGAATTGTAGAAGAGGCAGCCAGTTTATCATAGTTTCTCATAACAATGGCAGCTTTTCCATCCTTGATTATATAAAACTTTGCAAAGCCCACAAACATCTACTGACACCACATATAAGGATTCTGAGGATGAGAAGACAGACCTAAAAAAATCCCCAAACAAAACATAAGAAATGACTAAATAATCATGAATTTAGAAAAAGAGTTTAGACTTTAAGACACAGAGTTCTTAGTGAAACTCAAGGTTAGGCAATTGAAGTAAAAATGTCTAGAGTGGTGCAGGATCAGTGCAGTAATCTGTTTCAGATAATGAAAGAGAAGGAAGTGACATTAGTGAAAAAAAAAGAATTATTATTATTATTATTATTATTATTATTATTACAGTGGTATCTCAGAAAATACTTGATATCTGTCTGTCTGATACTTCAGGTTTTTTGCTTAAAGCCATGTCAATATCTTTGGAGAGAAGCTAAGATTGAATTTCATTGTTGCTGTAGTACTCTTTGAGACATTTCAGTATTTATTCGTTATTTAAGCTTGCTCATATGTTCACTCAGAGTTATGCAACTAGAATGTTACATTTTCTTCCTCATTTTTCTTGTCTAGAAGACTATTTTTTATAGCACCCTTTAATGGATAAAATTGAAAGTAGCTTCTTTACTTGTGGGTTAGCACTATTTCTTTCTTTGTGGATCTGATAGTAAATTAAAAAAAAATGTTAGAAGGTACAAACTCCAAACAACCATTGTCCCCAGCAGAGTCAAATATGTAAGCATGTCTTCAGCTTGAACTGTATTTTTAAGTGCTCTACTGGCATGGAGTTATGATGAATTAAATATTTCTCCTTTTTATTAAAGGCAAATGTGTAGACTTTAACCAAATGGCTTTGGCCACAAATAAAAATCACTCGGCTTCATGAGTATACATTATGCATTTTTATACAAACTGCAAACTCAGTAACATTTACAATCTGCCCAAAGACTTCCTAATAAATTAGGTCAAATTAATAGTTGATGTTATGCATACTGACATCAGTGAAATTACATTAAAGATTAATTTGGCCCACTGCTTAAAATTCAGTTTTGAACCTCTAGGGTTAGACAATTTACATTATGAAGAACTGATCTTGTATTAAGGTTACTTTTGAGTATGCATGTATGTTCTGAAGTCCAATTCAAAGCTCAGATATATAAATAGATGGATTCATCAATTCTGAAAAGGAAAAATTATAATATTAATGAACCCCACTCCGGAACAATGTCTCATTTTCAAACTGGCTGTCACTGGTTTTTGGGGCATTCCATAAAGGCACAACTTGTTGTGCACATGCCTATAGTGTGAAGAACACGATGGGTGAGGTTCAGTTTGAGATAGAGACTCTGAACTGAACTCTATGGTGACTGTGTAAGAGGAGAGAGCAGTGGATATCATCTACCTTGATGTTAGCATGACCTGTGAAAGCATCCTTGTATCTATGCTGGGTTGTTATGGTATAACTAGGTGGATGACTAGATGAATGAAAACCTGATTGGATTGTTGTGGTTCCAGTGGAGTGAATGATTGTTCATTCTCTACGTGAAGGTCATTTACAAGTGGAGTTTCTCAGGAGTACTTGAACCAGCCCTGTTAGATATCCTCATGAAGGACCTGGTGAATAGTTCCTCTCTGGCAACCTTGTAGCCCCCCTTCAGATGTTAATTACATTGTGCTTTGTTTTAATTATTAAACTGTTCTTATCTCAACCCATGGGGTTTACCTTTCTTTTCTGATTCTCCTCCCCATCCCACCAGAAGGAGGGGAGGAAGTGAGTGAGTGGCTGCATGGTACTTAGTTGTCGACTGGGCTTAAACCATGACAGTCACCTGTACATTGAGGGAACTGATTATTGTCCTCTACTAAGCAGAGACAATATGTGGAATAATGTGCCCAGTTTTGGTCTACCCCGTACAAGAAAGTTGTCTACAAACTGGAGTGAGATCAGAGGATGGCCACCAAGCTAGTGGAGGGCAAGATCACTTGCCTCAGAAGGAAAGGCTGACAAGCTGGGAGAGATGCACTAGTTCAGCCTGGAAGTTACTTGTCTAAGAATTGAGTAGATACGGAGTACCTGAATCAGAACACCATGTGCAGACAGTGCTATTTGAGAGTAGGGTATTTGAGACATCTGTGTGGCTAATATGACATAGGAACTAGAGAAAACTTATGTCCTTCTGAAGCAGCAGTTAGAAGCTAGCCAGGATATTACTGGATATCTATGATAGATCTAAGAGCTTATGTTTGAGCAACTGGTTGCTAGAACAGTGTCTAATAGGTAGTGACAGGACCCTTAGTGACTAACTGGTAGTAATAAGCATACATAAAAGTATCAATGATGAAATAGGGTAAGTTGGTAGGTTAGCTGAGACACAGTGGTAAGTTAACCAGTACTTATTACACTTTAATTCAGGCTCAGTGCTGCTCAAAATCTGTAACTGCAATCATCTAGGAAAAATGTAAAAGGGAAATAAAGACCACTAGGTGGATATGCAACTTACTAATAGTTCAATGTACTGTTAATAGTAATTTATTAACAAGAAAATTTAAGAACGGGAAAAGAACAAGAATTGAGGGCACATTTAGCCCAAAAAGCTTTTATTTCACAAAGCTATAGGCATCTGAAAAAGAAATCTAATAAGGAGGTTTCTCAGCTATAACTGTAAAGTTGCTAACTAAAAAATTGTCTTTGTGCTACCATAAAAAAAACTACAGTTCATTGTGAAGCCAGATTTCAGATGTAACTTCTCATCATGCACCTCAAATTTTCCTGCTCTGACCTTTTCCTCAATGTGCCGAAAGAATTTTGGAGGAACACTGAGCATGTACAGAGAATTAGTGAGGAGATGATGGCTAGCAAGTGTGAAACAAATTATAAACTATTAATTCATAAATCACATTTCCTGTGAACTAGATTTTTGTGCACTTTTATATCTTTGAAAAGTTTGGGTACACAATTTAATAAACATATTGATACTCTGAAAACAAGAACAATATTTTTTCATCAGAGGACACAGCATATGCGAAAATCAAATGTCTGATATTCAAACTTCTATACTAAAGTTTCAGTTGTATTATTCTTGGTATGTCAGTAATGCCTACAAGACCAAAGGTATAGACATTGAAAAAACACTTTTTAAGTCACACTCTAATTCTTCCAGTTTCAGGAAAAAAAAAAAATAATCAAGCGACGAGTACAACATTGGTCTTCTTTTCTCAGCGCAAGCACTGGTGCAGAAATCTGATGGTTTCTTTAAGAGTTTTGAATTTAACTCTAGCTATATATAAAGTCTCTCACATGTCCATAAAGTCTTTCACCTTTTTTGCTGATCTTCTTAGCTGATCTAGGATTTCTGATACCATTTCAATTCTTTTGCTTCTTGCTAGCTCTCAGGTTTACCAGCTGTCAGCTCTGGAACAGTAGATCTCATACAAGGGGAGTATTAAAGAATGTGTTACCTGAACTGCTTCAGTTCTGAGAATCATGTTGTTTCTCAAGGATATGGCCTTGGTTAACTTTAAATCTCTTAGGAAGTAAAACTCAGCTTCCAGAAAATTTCCCAGATCCAGTACAAAATTGTATTATTATTTTACCACAGTGTTTATAAAAGGTTTAGATATTAGCAAATGGGGCCATAATTTTTGGCTCATGTGAAACAGTACCATATGTGTTAATAGAAATTCCTGCAGCAATTCTTAGAAGACACATTACATTTTTGAGTCCTAAGTATAATGGCGAGCAGAATTTGGAATACTAAATAAATTACTGAGCTTCAATAAACTTGGATAAATATTTACAGATAAAAATAATTCAAGAAAAGTAGAAAAACCCAATTACAATAATTATGAAGTCTTAAATTTTATTTTTATTAAGTTCAGGTAAATATTTGTTTCTTCTTTAAATAGAATACTAAAAAAACACTAAGATATAATGAGAATCATATTTAGTGGAATAAGGAAATAGTCAATGAGGAAAAATAATTTTTGGAAGTATGCAGTGCAAAACTATGCTTGAAGTAAACAACTTTCCTTCATCAAATAGCTAAAAAACCCCAGATTTTGCATAGCATTATTAATATTTTTCTCACATAGGCCTTCTATCATGTCTGTAACAATTTTCAAATTAAATTCAAACTAGGAGGGCTATTGGGCTTTAAGTGTGTTTATCTAACAGGAGGAGTTTGAGGACAGGACACATGATCTGCATACTACAAGAGGAAAAAATATGTCAGTTTTCCACAGTGGGGCAAAGGAATGCATAGATGGCGTCATCTGGGTCTTCATGACTTTCAGAGCCAGAGTAATTCTTTTAGAAAATTGTGGTTCTTCAAACCGCCCACCAGACCTCTAGCATATTTAAATATTGTTGCCTATGTAATTAGATGGTTTAAACTGAAGTTTTAGATTAAATCAAAAGCAATACATAGATTAAGGTGTTTTCTTAGATGAGATTATATGAAATAGTGTGGGCAGAAGAGTGGCAGTGAGTTATGGGTATAGCCTCTTAAGATAATAGCATTTATTGTCAATTAGATATTTAGAAATAGTCTGTGGGACTGAATATTACTGGAATCTGTCCTGGAATGAACCAATGAAAGCTTTCATGGCAAAGCTAATCACAGAGCAATTGTGCATGCGTCTGAAATTTTGCGTTGCCTATTTCTTGGATCAAAACACACCTTAATGTCTGCATTATTTGTTCAAAAATTAATTTTCATCTGACTGCCTGTGAGAAAACATATACAACAGGACACAGGAATAAAAAGGTCATTCAATAACATACATGCTCTGCAGAGCACCTTCCATGTAGGTGTACTGCAGAAAAAGTGGGGTGAAAAAAAAATCCCTCTTGTGTATTCAAAGTCTATCCCATTACATTGAAGCCAATTCAAAAATCTTTATTCCCTCCCTATGATATCCTCCAATAATTGCTAAATTGTTGTTGCTGAAAACAATTCCTCATGTATATGGGGTCAGTTTTCTGAATTGCAGTTATCCTATCTATGGAACTAGATGATCTTAAGGTCCTTTCCAACCCTGACTATTCTATGATTCTATGACACACAAAGTGGAGTGTATATACAAATATAACGCTATACCCACTCTGACAAAAAAAAAAAAAAAGATTCATTTTGAAGACATAAAATTTATTTCTAACATACTAATTTGTCATGAAAATAATCAGAATTTATAAAATTTATCTTTGCTACTCTTAAGCAAAGGGATCTTCAGAAGCATGATGCAAATAGATAATTTCATAAGCCATTGTTAGAAGTCATTCATATTGCTTCTGGAAGGGCATCATGTTTAGCTCTCTGGCCTACAGACCGTACTACACCTTTGAGTGATTGATGAGGTTTAGCAGAAACTGATTCAAACACAAATGTGCAAGAATTTTCAGTGGTATCTGATTTTATCATCGCAATTTTGCTAAAGGAACTACTTTATTCAAAGAAATTAGGCACAAACATAAAGGTCTGTGAGACAGAGGGTTTGGGGAGATTTGTAGTGGAAGAACATTAAAACTGCAGTCAACACTAAACCTAGCATCAGCAAATGAGTCAAAGACATAAGTAACATGCTAATTTTGTTTTCTACTCCATATACTATTTATGCCTTTGTTTGTACGTACCAAAGCAATTTCACATCTCTGAAAAACCTTTTCTGCAATCAAAACTTTCTCTTAAAAAGGCACCAGTAATATTTACAGTACAAACATTTCTGGTAATGAGATTCTGAAACAGGAGAGATGAGGGCTAAAGTATAATTGCTTTTTTGACGCCAGAGACTCTTGGATAAATTTTAACGTCTGGCACCATACTATATCCTGAAAGACCTACAAGCTTCATGGGAGAAGCTCTGTCATGATTCTGTAAGCTCAGGTCACGCTTTTCATACCTGGCTTATTTTTGATGACTGCTTTTTCTGTTACAGTGAGGTACCCTTTAACTTGTTTACATTAGACGAATTCCTGTGCTACCCTAAAAATAGTTGCATTCAAAGGCAGATATCCTGTTCTTGCTTCCTGTAAATAGAAAATACACAGCTTGCCTTGCTAGGAAGATTAATGATTAAAAATTATCTTTTCATAATGCCTAGTAATCTTTCCTCTGAACCTACCATCCTGAGAGTGGTCTATTACTTTCAGATAAGTGATCTCTTAAATTAGGTGCTTATTCTTATATAACTGTTACAGATACATTAGCTGGTTAAGTTAACCTTGGAAGATAAGTCTTACTGGCACCTTGCAAGTTATGTTATCTTTTTCTCCTTTTAAGATTCAATCATCTGTGTCCAAGAGGTCACCAACTATTACCTCTTCCCTTCATATTAAAGGATATAGTATTAATATCCTAATATATGAAAAGTGTTATGCCTCTACAGTTATGAGATTAATTATTTTTTGTTCAGTTTTATTGTCATTTGCCTATAATCTCACTGTTCTCAGTTATGCTCTGGTAATGTATTACCATGGTATAAACCTCTGATTAGTCTAAATCTCAGTAAATTGCAAAAATTAACCTGTGATAGAAATGAGTTTTCTCTGAGTCATGCAGAACCAAATGATCCTTCTTTAGAGACAGGTTTATCTTACAGCAGAATAAAATAAGTATTCTAGTACTAATATTTCAGGATAGGAAAATTCTGCTATTCGCAGTCACTTCTTTTTCAGCTCCTGCAACTTTTGGAAGGAATTTCTTCCCCTAACTCCCCTTTTCACTCTGCTCTCACACTCCTATTCCTTGAACCCTTCTTCCAATGAGAACTCCTTGGTGACTGCTAGGAGTTACTTCTTTGGAAAATACAACGCTTACTTACAAACATATCTCAAGATCACAGATCTTGTGTGCTGAGCATAACTGTTTTGTTATGAAACAAAAATATTTTGTTTTGTGTGGGGTTTTTTTAAATGCAATGAAAAAAAAAAGTCAAATAAGTCCAGTTCCTGTCTTTCATATTCACATGGGACACCCTTCCCTCCCCCAGGATCAAATGCTGTAATTCTTGGATGAAAAGATGGATGCTTGGAGGGGTGTGGGAGCTGGTGTTATTTAAATATTTTTTTCCTTACATGTTCTCTTTCTCATGAATTGTGGGTAGGAACTGGGTAGGAACTATAAGGCTCCTTAGACAACACTACGATAGCTATGATTATATTTCTTCCAGATTTGAACTTATTTAATTTTTTGAAATGAGTTACAGAACAAAGCATCCTGTAGAAGTGCCTGTACCTGTTGGCATCCTAATTAATGAATAAAAATTAAATAAATGCAGCACTAATTGTTAAAAAAACCCAAACCAAACCCTTAACCAGTAGAGATCTACATGAAAATAAGCAATGACATAAGTAAACATATTTTTCTGTCTGTGAACAAATAAGGAACGCCATGGGAGTGATGGGGACATAGAAATGTATGCAGACTTCTAACAGGCAGAAATGATACTGAAGGCTACAGAATTATTTCAGATGTGTAGCAGTAAAATTTTAACGGACTATCTCAAAGTAATTATTTTTTTTTTTTTTTCAACAACCTTTATTTACTGTTATTTCTTGCGTGTTTCATTATAGTTTGGAATAGCTGTAAATGCTCCATCCCTGGCAGTGTTCAAGGCCAGGTTGGATGGGGCCTTAAGCAACGTGGTCATGGCAATGAGGTTGGAACTAGATGACCTTAAGGTCCTTTCCAACCCTAATCATTCTATGATTCTAAGAACAGGTAGAGTTTTACCATTTTAGAGTTACTGAAGAGTGTTAGATGGTGGCAATTACTGCTCTTTCCACTCCAGCATTTGTTAATAAAAAAGGTGAATAACAAGCATTTAATGGCGTTATCAAATACAAAGCAGGCATTAATGAGACAGGACACCTGACCCAAACTAGCTAAAGGGGTATTCCACACCACAGCACATTATGCCCGTTATATAAACTGGGTGGAGTTACCTGGAAGGGGTAGATTGCTGTTCAGTTTGGGCTGAGTATCAGTCAGCGGGTGGTGAGCAACTGTATTATGCATCACTGCTGTTCATTGTTTTTTCCCCTTCCCTTTAGTTTTATTTCTCCTTCCTTGTTATTATATTGTACTTTAATTATTAAACTGTTCTTATCGCAACCTGTGGGGTTTACATGCTTTTGATTCTCCTCCCCATCCCTCCTGGAGAGGGAGAAAAGGGGAGTGAGTAAGCGGCTGTCGTGGTTTAAACCAGTCGGCAAGTCAGCCACACAGTTTCTACTCCCCCCGCCCCGCCCCCCGCCCCCAGAGGGATGGGGAGGAGAGTTGAGAGAATGTAACTCCCATGGGTTGAGATAAAAACAGTCCAGTAACTAAGGTATAACACAAATCACTACTGCTGCCACCAATAATAATAATGATAAGAGAAATAACAAGGGAAGAGAATACGATGCCACCTGCCAAAAACAAGCCTGACAGAGCAGACAGCGTGCCCTTCCAGGTAACTCCCAGTTACATCCCCGGGCATGACGTGCTGTGGTATGGAATACTTCTTTGGCTAGTTTGGGTCAGGTGTCCTGTCCCTGCTTCCTCCCAGCTTCCCCTCCTCCCTGGCAAAGCATAAGACTCACAAAGTCCTTGGTCAGGTGTCCTGGGTTCAGCAGTAGCAGTCAGTTTTTCTCCTTCTTAGTAGCTGGTGCAGCGCTGTGTTTTTGACTTTCAGCCTGGGAATGGAGCTGATAACACAGATGTTTAGACTGACCAAGGACTTTGTGAGTCTCATGCTCTGCCAGGGAGGAGGAGAAGCTGGGAGGAAGCAGGGACAGGACACCTGACCCAAACTAGCCAAAGAGGTATTCCATACCACAGCACGTCATGCCCAGGATGTAGAACTGGGGCCCCGGAAGGGCTGGATCATGGCAGGGTGGGGGTGAGGTACCGGTTGGTGAGCGGTTGTATTCTCTTCCTTGTTATTTCCTTTATCATTATTATTATTGGTGGTAGCAGTAGTGATTTGTGTTATACCTTAGTTATTAAACTGTTCTTATCTCAACCCGTGGGAGTTGCATTCTTTTGATTCTCCTCCCCGTCCCTCCAGAAGCGGAGGGAAGAAAGGTGGGGGGGGGGAAGTGGACTTCGTGGTTCTGATTTACGGCCTGGGCTTAAACCACGACATCAGGGTAAACATTCTGACCAGCAACTGAAAACATCGGCTTTATCAGTATTATTCCCAGGCCAAAAGTCAAAACCACAGTGCTGCACCAGCTACTAAGAAGGAGAAAAAATGACTGCTGCTGCTGAACCCAGGACAGCGGCTATGTGGTACTCGCTGGCTGGGGTTAAACCACAGTGATTGTTTTAGACGTACCAGACAGTTTTTTGAGAATATGTAATTAGGTCAAACTGAGATTTGAAAACATTAGCACGTAGGAATTCAAATTTCACCCTCTTTCCTGCCTACTTTCACTTGTCTAAATCTTCACAATCACAGGAAATGATAAAAGAAAAAGGCATTAGGACAGAAGGAACATAAAAGAATCCTACAAATCACAAAGTGCTAAATGTTTTCTTACAGCCATAAGAAATATAAGAAATACATTGTAAGCCACAACAACATCAAATACACTGTATAGAACAGGAGGAATCAAGACCACTGTTGTTATCCTATGTCTTATCTTTAACAGGAAATCAATTTATATAAATATGTAAATGATCCTCCATCAATTTCATATATATATATGAGATATATATATATAAAAATATACATATATATTTATATATATATATAAACATATATTCAGGTATGCAAGAAAGGCTGAAGAACCCCAGCTCTCTCAACTTTTATTCATAAGAGAGCTATTCCCTCCTCCTGTTCATTTTTGCAGCCCTCCTCTGGATCTGCTCCAACAGGTTCACATCCTTCCCGTGCTGATGACTATAAAGCTGGAAACAGTACTCCAGGTGGGGTCTCATGAGAGTGGAATAGAAGGGCAGAATCACACCCCTCCACCTGCCTTTGATGCAGCCCAGATAGTGTTTTAACAAATGCCATCTTAAAGCAATGATATTAATTGTCCCCACAATTCTGCATATAGGCTTATCTGAAAATCTACTTTATGTTTGTAAATACTTTTTTTTAAATTCTGTCTGGAAATATATTCACATAGTAGATTTATAGCTGTTTACTTTACACTAGCATTCTTTCAATTTAATTAGTTCTTCCCCACTTCTTCCATAGCCCCAAATTCTTAACAGAATTAAATGATTCTACGATTCTATGACTCTTCATATAAAGAAGTCATTTAACATCTTTTCATAAGCTTTGTTTTCCATTATTGTAATTATTTTGGCATTTCACTGAACCTGTTTCAATTTAAATTCATCAGTGTAGGCAACCAAAACTGTACATTACATTCTGTATGAGGTCTTAGTGTTATGCAATATAGTAGTGCTGGTTTTTTCCAGTCTGTCTTTTCTGTTTCTTCCAGAAGTGTCATGCTTTTTCAAAAAGTTTGGTACACTAATAGCTCAAAATCACCTGTAGGATTTGAGATAGGAAAAGAAGTGGTAGTCTTAAAATTGAAGCAAAGGAGACCTAGGTTTGCTTAAACGAAAACACTCTAATGCAAAATCAGAGTAAATGGTTTAAGGAGGCTGTGGAAGAGAAGAATGTCAAGAACACCTTAGATGAATATCTGTCAGGAATGCTTTAAGTTTAATTCACCTGTCTCTTAGTGGGAGAATAAATTACACGACCTCTTAAAGACCGTTTCATTATTATGGCTCTGTAATAAAATATATTTCTATACCATCTTCAGTAACTGTTTATGAATCATGTGTTTTATTATTTACAGCAGCAAATACTGTTCTTTATTTTGAAGTAAATTCTATTGCAAATTACTCTTCTCTACCCTTGAGAAACTGGGGTGAAATTATCTACACTTAGTCTGAAAGATGTACTGTACTGTGACATGTGCCCACAACTGTACTTTTCAGTTACGAATATAAGACTCCTGACTTTACAGGATTTTTCTATCCATACATCTCTAAGTTAACATATAATTTCTCTACTGTCGTGGTTTAAGCCCAGGCCGTAAATCAGAACCACGAAGTCCACTTCCCCCCCCACCTTTCTTCCCTCTGCTTCTGGAGGGACGGGGAGGAGAATCAAAAGAATGCAGCTCCCACGGGTTGAGATAAGAACAGTTTAATAACTAAGGTATAACACAAATCACTACTGCTACCACCAATAATAATAATGATAAAGGAAATAACAAGGAAGAGAATACAACCGCTCACCAACCGGTACCTCACCCCCACCCTGCCATGATCCAGCCCTTCCGGGGCCCCAGTTCTACATCCTGGGCATGACGTGCTGTGGTATGGAATACCTCTTTGGCTAGTTTGGGTCAGGTGTCCTGTCCCTGCTTCCTCCTGGCTTCTCCTCCTCCCTGGCAGAGCATGAGACTCACAAAGTCCTTGGGCAGTCTAAACATCGCTGTTATCAGCTCCATTCCCAAGCCGAAAGTCAAAAACACAGTGCTGCAAAAGCTACTAAGAAGGAGAAAAACTGACTACTGTTACTGAACCCAGGACAGTATCCACCCCTTATTCCATACCATTCACGTCATGCTCAGATCCCACATTTTCAATATATCATCACTTTCATCTCAGTGCACTGTTATCTTAGTGCACGGACCAATCCCTATAAAGCTGCTGAGTCCATTCAGTCCATGATGGTGGGCTCCATCTCTTGTAACAGTCTTTCAGGGCAGGAGAGGCCCATTGCAAAGTCCACCCCTCGATCATGAGTCCATCTCTATGTTGCATCTCTGCTCTGATGGCCTGAAGTGTCATGGGCCCATCAGGCTCAAAATAATTCACCCTCCCCTGCAGCAGTCTCTGCAACTTGTTGTTGGGGACTCCACACAGCTGCCTTCCATCTCCGACGCTTCCAAAGCACTGGAGGGGCCCAGTGGATTAGATACTCGCCCATACTGTCCCACACACCGTGACACTCATGACTGTCCAGCCCTGGGGAAAACCTCTCGGTCCCCCTGTATTGTCTAAACCCAGACAAGACCCAAACCTGACTCTGCTTAACTCTCGGGATCAGACAAAATGGCCGTGGGTAGAACACACTCTGTGTGTGTGCCAACATGGTGATCCCCATCACAATCAGCAGGCAGGTCCCAAGGGTACCCAAAGGCCATTCAAAACCGTCAAAACTCTCAAATGCTGCGGCTATGCTTGCCAGCTCTCTCACCACCAGCTTCTCTTTTTCTGAGTCCAGATCTTCCTCCTCTGCCTTGCTGGAAAGTGCTGCGTGGTCTCCTGCATCCTCCTGCGGCTCAGGCTCACGGAGCTCGGCGGATGGCTGCTGGGGAATGCTCTGGGCCGCCGCGGGGCTGGGCTCGGCCGCAGGGCTCGGCTCCTCCGCTGCCTCCTCCCGCTGCTCCTCCCGCTGCTCAGCAGCCGCCTCCTTTCCCTCCTCGGCAGCCGCCTCCTTCCCGGCCTCCGGCCCCTCTCCCGCCGCCGCTTGGTTCCCGGGGCCGCTCCCCCTCAGCTCCCCGCAGCCTCACAAAGACGGACGCGAGGACGAGGGCCAGGACAGTGAAGAGCAGCGGGACGGCCAGGTACAAGTCCACGGCCACGTCCATCCCGCCCTGCTGCCGAAGCCCGCCCGTATTGCAAGCCGTTACCATAAAGTACAGTGAAACAAGAACCTTAGCCCAAGGCCCACACTTGATAAACACTAACGCAGCAAATACTGGCTCTAAGTAAGCTACAGCATACTGAAACTGTGAGATCAAGAGAAACAACTTTGAGAGCCAATAAATCAGCATTGTGCCTCGGTCAGTTCTGTTGTTATCTCAACCCTTCGGGCCCCACGTTGGGCGCCAAAAAGAACTGTCGTGGTTTAAGCCCAGGCCGTAAATCAGAACCACGCAGTCCACTTCCCCCCCCCACCTTTCTTCCCTCCGCTCCTGGAGGGACGGGGAGGAGAATCAAAAGAATGCAACTCCCACGGGTTGAGATAAGAACAGTTTAATAACTAAGGTATAACACAAATCACTACTGCTACCACCAATAATAATAATGATAAAGGAAATAACAAGGAAGAGAATACAACCGCTCACCAACCGGTACCTCACCCCCACCCTGCCATGATCCAGCCCTTCCGGGAACTCTCAGTTCTACATCCTGGGCATGACGTGCTGTGGTATGGAATACCTCTTTGGCTAGTTTGGGTCAGGTGTCCTGTCCCTGCTTCCTCCTGGCTTCTCCTCCTCCCTGGCAGAGCATGAGACTCACAAAGTCCTTGGTCAGTCTAAACATCGCTGTTATCAGCTCCATTCCCAAGCCGAAAGTCAAAAACACAGTGCTGCAAAAGCTACTAAGAAGGAGAAAAACTGACTACGGTTACTGAACCCAGGACATCTACCATTTTTAATAGATGTGACCTGATGAGGGAGACAATCTCTTCCTTTGATCTATAAGCTGTGCCCCTGTTTAAGTAGCCACAAAGCTGCTCAGGTACACCATGGTAGATGTTCCTACTACCAGCACAGAGCCTTTTCCACAGAGCTGCTACATTCCTCCAGCCTCTCTGGGTTGTCTGAATGGCATCCTTGCCCTCAAGCATATCAACTGAACACGTCAGGTTGATGTCATCTGCAAACTAGAGGAACCTGCTCTCTCTCCATTACCTCCTCTTGTTTTTGATGATGATTTTAAACATAAGAGGACCCAGGATAGACTCCTGTGGAATGACTCTAGTTAGAAGCATCCTGGTAGAATGTAACCCATTACCATCTGGGTCCAGCCATCAAAATGCATTTTGCTCATGTAATTGTTTACTCATCCACTGTAACAGCCTAACTTGTCCACAGAAATGTTAGAGAGAGTGTCAAAATCATTGCTGAAGTCAGGGTGTTGGATGTGCACTCCTCTCTCACCATCTACATATCCAATCATTCTATTAAAGAAGGAAATTAAAATAAATTCTTTACTGTAAGGGTAGTGAGGCACTGGAATGGGTTGCCCAGGGAAGTTGTGAATGCTCCATCCCTGGTAGTGCTCAAAGCCAGATTGGACAGAGCCTTGGGTGGATGTGGTTTAGTGAGAGGTGTCCCTGCCCATGGCAGGGGGCTTGGAAGTAGATGATCTCAAGGTCCTTTCCAACCCTAACTATTCTATGATTCTGTGAAATCAAACTGGTCAGACACAATCCATGTTGACTGTTTCCAGTCCCCTTCTTCTGCTTCTGGGGCTTCAAGGATACTGACTCCATGATTTTTTCAAGGATGAAAGTGAGACTGGTTGGTCTTTAGTTGCCCAGATTGACCTTTTGGTATCTTTTGAAGTTGACTATGACATTTGCTTTGTTCTGTTTGTAAGAAATGTCTTCCAATCTCCACAATTTCTCAAAGATAATGGAAAGTGGTCTTGCAATGACATTGGCCATCTCTGACTTGGGTGCAGTCTGTCACGTCCTTTAGACTTTCAATTAATCCATGACTTGATCCTCATCCATGGCTGCTGCCTTTCTTTCTTGAACCCCTCCAGGCACTGATTTCAGATAACTGTTCCTATTTTGTTAATTTTATTTTTTTTCCTACAGAACATTTGCAATCATGAAGTGTACTCATTACCAAAATACTTGATCCAGCACAGGACTCCTAGCTTGAAAGCTCCCCCAGACATTTAACTTTAGTCACCAAATCATGCTCTTCAATATGCTCTGAAGTGTCTTAATCACAAGATTAGAAGCTTTCTCTTGTTTATTGATCCCTATGCTTCAGGAGGAAGCATTTCATAGCAGCATTTCATAGCCTGATGACCACAGCTGTCAATTTGGTCCATTAGATTCTTAGAGACGTAGTTAAGTATCTGGGACCCTTAATTTCTGTCTTGGTTTTCCAAGCCCCTGGCTATTTTTCTAAAAGTGTTTTGATAGCAACTGAGGCTCCAATTGGGTGATGAAGTAATTCTCACTAGTTGTCTCTATTTTCAGTGAAAGAGACGGATATGTGACATAAGAGGATTTAGTGGCACCAAAACCCCCTTAACGTAAGTTCCATATACTGTTGGGGAGAAAGGAGGGACATAACTTAAATGAATGGGATGTATTTTGACTGTCTGGGAAATTCTGAGATTATGTTACATGGATTTCTTCCTGTCAAGGCAGCAAACAATTTAATTGACACACTGCCAGGATTAGACATGTCTTACTACCATTTGCTGTGTTCACTTGTTTTATTCCCTTGCTTTTTCTTGTAGATTTTTGAGTATTGGCTCATGATATTCTTTTTGTTAGAGCTGAAGCGAAAATGCTTTAAACTTCTGTGGTTGTTCAGCCTGGAGAAGAGAAGGCTCCAGGGAAACCTACCAGCCTTCCACTACCTAAAGGAGGACTACAAGAAAGCATTGGAGAGGGACTTTTTACAAGTAATAGGAGAAGGGGGAATGGCTTTAAACTGGCAGTGTGGAGATTTATATTAGATATGAAGAGAAAGCTCTTTACTGTCATGGTAGTGAGGCACTGGAACAGAGGTTGTGGATGCCCCATCCCTGGCAGTGTTCAAAGCCAGTCTGTATGGGGCTTTGAGCAACCTGGTCTACTGTGAGGCATCCCTGCCCATGGCAGGGTGGTTGGAATTAGATGATCTCTAAGGTCCCTTCCAATTCAAACCACTATGATTCTATGATATAATCATCTTATGACTCATTCAGTAGCACACCTCATAAAGGAACACCTTTATGACGTGTTTCTTCACAAGTGTTTCTTCATGAGTGTTTCTCTTAAATTCTTTTTAACCTGTACTGTGCTTAGAGAACATTTTATTGCTGTTAATATTCTCTGCTAGTTTTAACTCCTTAGGTTCTCTGAATTTGTACCTTATATGCTTTTATCATTCTTTCTGAGAGCATTTTGTCATGTGTCTGTTTTCACATTTTCCGTTATTGACTTTTCCTTTTCAGATTATTAAAGAATTTTTCATTCAACTACATTGGTTTCTGGCCTCCTAATCTTACCTTTCCTTTGTATGTGGATAGGTTACCTCAAAGCCTTCAGTATCATCTTTTTTAGAATTATCACCTGTTCTACACCTTTTCCTTTCGGTAACTTTATTCACAAACAAGTTCTCAGGCTTAAGTTCACTTTCCTGAAGCCCAAGAAATGGTTTTTCTTTGCTTTCTTCAGAATGGTGAATTTTTAAATGCCTTTTGCTTACTTTACTCTCTGCCATCAAATTTTAAATTATTATGCAGAATTAACTAAAAAACTTCTGAGTTGATTCTTGTACTTTTTGCAATTAAAAAATAATCCCCAACATATTCCAAGAACTCAATTGATACTTTCAGTCCTGTGAAGATACTTTTTTAACATGTGTCAGATATATCCAAACTGGATTGCTTTTCAGTCCATCACTGGTGCTTCTCTTCTGCCAAATTTGACTTCAAAATTTTAATTTGAACTTCAAAATTTTCCTAATGAATTTCTTGGCTTGTTCAAAACCAGGAATCTAGGCAGCTGTGTTGTCATTTCTACCACTGATATTCTCCCTATAGTTCTTGGTGCATATTCTGGGTTTCTGTTTCTTTTACCTCCATGCTGGGCCAGTTTATACTGGACTCTTGCTATATACTGAGTTTTAACTTCAGTACTGTGCCTTTGTGCATGTGAACACAGTAAGTGTCCCATGGATTAGAAAGTAACAGAGGGAAACGCTAATTCAGGGGAGCATGTAAACCTGTCCACTTTCCTTTGTCCATCTCCTTTTAAATTATCTACAGCTGTTGGATCAGGGATTCTAAAAGATATGATACCTTTATCATCTGTTCATGGACTTGTTAATAAACCTGCTGATGTCTCCACAGCCTTCTGTGGTAATAAATTCTGCAAGTTCACTACCCACTGGGAAGAAAAAAACTCTTTCTTGTGTTTGTCTTGAACTGGTCTTTCACAAGTTTCAGTGCAAGTTTTCAGTTACAACTGCAGTAAGTTCTGGTATTGTGTGTTTTGATAAATTATGGTTCTTCATTCTTCCTATCTACCACCTTCATGTTTTATGTAAGTCTTGAATGTTCAAATTTCTTCTCTCCAAATCTAAGAATATAAAATATTTTTTTCTGTCTTGTAACATGGTACCTTCATCCCCACGTTTGCTGCTCTCCTCTGTACCTTTTACAAACTCTACTACATTTCATTCCTCTTGAGATGCATAGAACAAGCCTGTACACAGTACTAAGAAACCAGTGTAACAACCATTTCACAGTGATAAATGGAGGTCCTCTCTTTTGTTGTCTCTTTCTAATGATACACCACATTTTGCTACCTTTCTTTGCTAGCATGCAAATTAAGACAATGAGTTCAAAGAACCTTAGGATCGCTCACCTGAGCTGTAACTACCTGAGCATGACAGAAACTACACTTTGTAGTAGTAATATATGTCAGTTTTGCATTACAAGAAAAAACTATTCAAGGGAAAAAAAGCTTAACATTAATTTATTAGCAGAGTTTAAGTAATATCTTTTAAACTTTATTAGAACTTCTGAACAACTGGAGTTGCTGCTTTAGAGTTGCATTTCCTGGTGCATTCCAGAGACTACATATGTTGACTTGTTTACTTATGCCTAATTTTAAGGGGGGGAAACATCCAGACATATATAAGTCTAATGGTAAAAGAAGATGGGCACTGGGAAATGTTTAAGTGTCTGAACATGCGTTCTTGTAACTGTGTGTTTGATGGTCATATAAGGATAGTTTAAGGCTTACAAGGATCTGCTATTAAAACTTTAATGAAATGAGTCTGGAAAAATCGTGCATCACTAAGGACATCTATCATATGGTGTGCATATAAGATTCTTGCTGAGTGGCAAGCTAGATATGAAATACATTACCAGAGTGTTCCAGAAAGAAAAATGGGACAAAAGCCAAGCAAATTGTGGGGTAAAGACAGAAAAGTATCCTTCTGCTTTAATATCTTCAAAATAACATGCGGAAAATGGGTATTTTGTCAAAGAAATGTGTACTTCTCATAGATTCATCCTCTGCTAATCTAATGTTTTGAGGTAAAAAGGAGTTTGTGTTTACTGATTTCTATGATATGGGACAATAGTGACCAGTTCAGCTGAAAGAAAAAGCTATGAAATAATATTATTTTTTTCCCCAAAAAAGCTAAATTCACAATAAACACATTTAAAAAGTTATATTTGCTTTTATAGACCTGCAGAAAATGTTCACGAGAACAAAATCTATACAGAACATTTTTCCATCTGGAAACTTTCGATGAACAAAAACGCTCACTACTTCTAGCATAGGGGCTAATGGAACGGTGGCAGATTTAAACCGGCCATCGTCGGCCACTAACGGTCATTTCCCGAGGCGAGCAGCTCCAGAGAGGGGCCTTCAGCACCGGAGCGAGGGGAAACCCCGCGTCCAGGAGCCTCAGCTCTGAGCGTCGACACCCATCAAGGGAGCCTCGAGCCCCCGCCGGGCCTTTCCCGGGAGCCGGCAGCTCCGGTGTGGTGAGCGGCGACTCACAGGGGGCGGTGCCAGGAGGGACGGCCCCGCCCTGAGCGCGGAAAACCCGCCCCGGGGAGCGCGGGAAGAGCGCGCGAACCGCGGGAAGAGCGCTTGGCGCGACACTTGGCGACGGCAGCGCGAGCGGGCAGCGGGCGGGGCCGGGCGGGCTGGGCTGGGGATCGCTCGCCTCAGGGCAGGGCCCAGTCTGGGAACTTTGCTGTGGCTGCCCCGGCGGTGGCAGCGTCGGCAGCAGACAGAGCCGATGAGAGGGGCGGCTGCAGCGCAGAGCTGGGGGTGTAGAGATTGCCTGCACTGGTGTCGTGAGGCCAGGGTGCACAATGGGCAGGGCTGCGCTCGATGCGCCCTGGTGGGGTTCCTTCTGCAGCGGGGCCTGAGCTGCAGGACTCTGTCAGTAGCTGAAAGGTGTCAGGGAAGGTGAGAGGGACCAACACAAACAGGAGGCAGAGGAGAATTAAAAGCAAGAGGCATCCTCCAAAATCTGACGTCCTCACCCAGAACCCCTTTGCAGTTCTGCAGGGGACTAGCAAAGAAACACACACCTTGCCACATGGAACAACCTGCTGATGCACCAGGAAAGAGGATCACTACTGGTGCCACCTGGAAAAAATGGAAGGTCATAGCAGTGTAGTATAGTACTTTGAAAAGTACAGAGGCACCATCTGTGGGCCTGACCAGGTCTCGAGGGAGGTGTGTTGCCTACCAGGGGCTCAGATCAGGGATGCTGCAGAGAGGCTGCCTGGTCTAGTAAGTCCCACTGACTATTACCCACTTGTGGTCCATGTGGGTGCTAGCGATATAGATAGCAGTAGCCTGGAGAATGTTAAGAATGACTACAGAGCCCTGGGAGAGGTGGTTAAGGGGCTCTGGAGCTCAAATGTTTTTTTCATCAATCCTCCAGGTCAAAAGGGAGGGCCTTATAAAGACCAGGAGGATTTGACAGGTTAATAAATGGTTATAATGGTGGTGTCATAGTCAGGGGTTTGGGTATTTAGAAGATGGGGCTAAATTTGGGAAGCCAGGCCTACTGGAGGCTGGTAGAGAAGGTCTGACAACGAAGGGGAAGAACGGTTTTGGTAGGAGGCTTGCCAGGCTGGTCAAGGTAGCTTTAAACTAGATATGTTGGGGAAGGGGGGCATCAATCCACCCAACACTTTCAGTCAGTTGTCAGGGCCTGTCATAAATGCCTGGAGCAATGCAGAGCTAATTCAGCCACTCCAGCTAATGAGTCAGCTTCATTTGGAGCTTGGCTCAGATGCCTCTATACAGGCGCCTGTAGTATGGGGAATAAACAAGAGGAATTAGAGATGTGTGCACAACTACGGGAGTATGATATAGTAGGCATCACAGGAACATGGTGGGATGGCTCTTATGACTGGAGTATTGGAATGGGAGGTTACAGGCTCTTTAGGAAAGGCAGGCCTGGCAGGCGGGGAGGAGGAGTAGCTATTTATGTCAGTGATAGGCTGGAGAGTATGGAACTCTGTCTGGGGACAGGTGATGAGTCAACAGAGAGCTTGTAGGTTGGGGTCAAAGGGAGAACAGCAATAGGGGACTTTACTGTGGGGATCTGTTACCACCTGATCAAGAGGCCTCTGTGGATGAAGTGCTCTATTGACTGACAGGAACAGCCTCATGCTCGCAGGCCCTTGTCCACATATCCAGCCGTATCCTGGGCTGCATCAAGAGGAGCATGACCAACAGGTTGAAGGAGATGATCCTGCCCCTCTACTCTAATCTTGTGAGACCTCACTTAGAGTACTGTGTACAGTTCTGGTGTCCGCAACATAAAAAGGACATGGAACTGTTGGAACAAGTCCAGAGGAGGGCCACGAGGATGATCAGGGAACTGGAGCACCTCCCGTATGAAGACAGGCTGAGAAAGTTGGGGCTGTTCAGCCTGGAGAAGAGAAGGCTGCGTGGAGACCTCATAGCAGCCTGCCAGTATCTGAAGGGAGCCTACAAGGATGCTGGGGATGGGCTCTTCATTAGGGACTGTAGTGACAGGACAAGGGGTAATGGGTTCAAACTTAAACAGGGGAAGTTTAGATTGGATATAAGGAAGAAGTTCTTTACTGAGAGGGTAGTGAGGCACTGGAATGGGTTGCCCAGGGAGGTTGTGAATGCTCCATCTGTGGTGGTGTTCTAGGCCAGGTTGGATAGAGCCTTGGGTGGCATGGTTTAGTGTGAGGTGTCCCTGCCCACGGCAGGGGGCTTGGAAGTAGATGATCTCAAGGTCGTTTCCAACCCTAACTATTCTATGATTCTATGATTCTATATCATCCTTGATTTCTGTTAGAGGGATGGTGTGGCCTGGCACAAGCAACCCAGGAGGTTCCTCACTTGTGTGGAAAACAACTTCCTCTTGCAAGTAATAGCTTGACCTCGTGCTCACCGAAAGGAAGGGGCTGGTTGGAAATGTGATGCTCCAGGGCAGCCTTGGTTGTAGTGATCATGAGATGGTCGAGTTTGAGATCATTAGGACAGTGAGAAGAACATGCAGCAAGCTCACTGCCCTAGACTTCAAGAGAGCAGACTTTGGCCTCTTCAGGAACCTGCTTAGTAAGGTTCCATGGGATATAGCCCTAGAGGGAAGGGGGGCCAAGACTGGTGGTTGATATTCAAGGATCACCCTCTACAAGCTCAGGAGTGTTGTGTTCCAACTAGAAGGAAGTGCATCAGGAGGGTCAAGAGACCTCCATGGATAGATAAGGAGCTGCTGAGAAAACTTAGAGAGGAAAAAAGAAGCTTACAAAAGGTGGAAGCGAGCACAGGCAGCCTGGGAAGAATACAGGGGTGTTAGTCTGGGAAGCTAGGATCCAGGTTGGGAAAGCTAAGGCCCAGTTAACAGTTAAATCTGGCAAGGGATATGAATGATAACAGGAAGGGCTTCTATAGGTATGTAGGAAGCAAAACACAGGCTAGGGATAATGTGGGCCCTCTCAGGAAGCTATCAGGAGAACTGGCTACCCTGGATTTGGAGAAGGCTGAAGTTCTCAATGACTTACTCACCTCAGTCTACACTGGCAAGTGCTCTGACCACATCACACAAATCTTGGAAGGCAAATGCAAAGACTGTGAAAATGAAGACCTCAGGGCCACTGTAGGAGAGGATCAGGTTCAAGACCTTCTTAAGAACTTGAATGTGCACAAGTCCATGGGACCTGATGAAATCGATCCACGGGACCTGGAGGAGGTGATGTATGAAATTACTAAGCTACTGTCTATCATATTTGAAAAATCAGACAGATGAAGTCCCTCACGACTGGAAAAAGGGAAATATAGCCCCCATCTTCAAGAAGGGGAAAATGGAAGACGGAGGGAACTACAGACCAGTCAATCTTACCTCTGTTCCTGGCAAAATCTTGGAGCAGATTCTCCTGGAAGGCATGCTAAGGCACATCAAAAACAAGGAGGTTGTTGGTGACAGCCAGCATGGCTTCACTAAGGGGGAATCCTGCCTGACCAATTTGGTGGCCTTCTACGATGGGGCAATGGAACTGATGGACAGGGGTAGAGCAGTTGATGTCATTTACCTGGATTTGTGCAAAGCGTTCGACACTGTCCCACATGACATCCTTGTCTCTAAATTGGAGAGACATCAATTTGATAGATGGACCACTTGGTGGATAAAGAAGTGACTGGATGGCCACACACTAAGAGCTGTGGTCAATGGCTCAGTGTCCAGTTGGAGACTGGTTAAGAGTGGTGTCCCTCAGGAATCGGTGTTGGGACTGGTCTTGTTCAACATCTTTGTTAGCGACATGGACAGTGGGATTGAGTGCGCCCTCAGCAAGTTTGCCAATGACACCAAGCTGTGTGGTTCGGTTGATACACTGGAGGGAAGAGATGCCATCCAGAGGGAGCTTGACATGCTTGAGAGGTAGGCCAATGCCAACCTGATGAAGTTTAACCATGTCAAGTGCAAGGTCCTACACCTGAGTCAGAGCAAACCTAGGCACAGGTACAGGCTGGGCAGAGAAGAGATTCAGAGCAGCCCTGTAGAGAAGAACTCAGGGTGTTGGTCAATGAGAAACTTAATATGAGTCAGGTTCAGTGTGCGCGTGCAAGCCCAGAAAGCCAAATGTATCCTGGGCTGCATCAAAATAAATGTTACCATCAGGTCAAAGGAGGTGATCCTGCCCCTCTACTCTGCTCTCGTGAGACCTCACTTGGAATATTGTGTACAGTTCCTCAACATAAAAAGGGCATGGAGCTGTTGGAACAAGTGCAGAGGAGGGCCACGAGGATGATCAGGGGACTGGAGCACCTCCCGTATGAAGACAGGCTGAGAAAGTTGAGGCTTGTTCAGCCTGGAGAAGAGAAGGCTGCGTGGAGACCTTATAGGAGCCTTCCAGTATCTGAAGGGGGGCTACAGGGATCCTGGGAAGGGATTCTTTCTTCGAGACTGTAGTGACAGGACAAGAGGGAATGCGTTTAAACTGAAAGAAAGTAGATTTAGTTTGGAGATAAGGAAGAAAGCTTTGCAATTATGGTGATGACACACTAGAACACATTGCCCAGAGAAGATGTGGAAGCTCCTCTGGAAATGTTCAAAGTCATTCTGGATGGGGCTTTGAGCGACCTGATGTAGTGAAAGATGCCTTTTCCCACAGCATGGGAGTGGGACTATGTGATCTTTGAAGGTCCCTTCCACCAGGAATCTCTCTATAAGGCACAAATTAGGAAAGGCCTGAGCAGGAAATCCTGAGTAAAGTCCTTAGGGCAACTAGTAGAACTTTAAAAATAAAACATTTCTAACTTGCTGAAGAAATTATGAATGTGAAATTGTTAAAGGTAATACTAAAACAGTTCTAATAATCATACAGGACTGAAAATTATCTCCTGTTTTGTCAGCTACAATGATTTCATATCCATGGTTCAGTGACATCCAGTGATGGCAAAGTATTGATCTTACAAAGTCAGGAGATCTGACATGAAATATAGAACTACTGAAGTTTAGGGATAAAAGAGACAAAGGTTTATCGTCAAACTTGATTAATAGAGCCACCTTTTCTAAAAAAAAAAATAAAAATATACATAACCAATTATGCTAATGAGTGTAGATTTAATGAATTAATGTCCTTTGACCGCATGCCAGCCGGAAATGGAGAGACAAGTAAGCTTATGCCAAATTAATTTTCTTTCTGAGACAAGGAAATGAAAAGTAAGTAGTCACTTTCCGTAAAATGAAGACTGGGGATAACCACAAGTTGTGTTGTTGTTTTATTTTGTAAGATATTCAGACAGTTGTGGCCCTCCTATATTCAAAATACATAAATAAATAAGTACAAATCCTTTATGTCAACAGAAGAAAAATGGGTATTGTACTAAAGTTATGACTGAACTTGAAGAATCTATGAATTCTTATTCATAATTAATTAATTAATAGATTACAGGCAAATAGAACATCTGAAAAAAAAAGGCAAAAATAATTTTATTTAATTTTAAAATGTTCCAATATTCTCCGTTATGGTGTTGAAAAGAATAGAATGGATGGTGCAGAAGAGGCATGGCTGTATGTTTTAAGCAGGTATGAAGCCAGAATGCAAATGAAGTGCACGCCTAGATCTACAACCATGAAACATTCCTTACGTTATGTCTATTGTGTAAAATAAAAGAGCCACTATCAGTTCCTGACTCTGTAATCAAGGACTTATTTACATAAGTATTTTCTTTTAGTGGGAGACAGAATTAGTCTGGACATAACCCCTGGATTTTGACTATCACTAAAGTCAAAGGTCAAGGTTATTTGCAAAGTAAACTTCATTTTGCTTGTATTTGTGGGTGTTTTTCACACAATTTTAATTTAGAAGCACAAAACCAGTATCCTGAATGCTGTCGGACTTCTATTTATGGCAGATGGGAGGTGTCACTGAAGACGAAGACATTTGGAGAACAACTGCATGACCCAAATGTGACTCATAGTCACTTGCTACATGTAAAGAAATGGTGATGGATATATTTTTTTAAGTTTGGCTTTATGTCTTCACACGTACTACACCAGTTGCTGTCATTTTTTTCACCTTCACATTTGCTCTTCTGCTGGTGTCCAAAAAGCCATGGATAAAAGCAATGAGATTCATGGAGACTGGTTAAATACAAGTAGAAGAAGAATTTAGGTTGTTTTGTACTCTTTGTGTTTGCACTAGAGCCGTTTAGGGAAAAAGAAAATAAAAATAAAGTGCTATTTTCACTTTGTTATGTGAGTTATTTTTCATTTACAATGAAAAGTTACTGGGAAAGAACCCACAATCTGTATTCCTATGTTCCTGATGCATTTGTGAATATTAGCAGTTATGTAGGAAATACTACTTCATTCTTTCAAACCTTATAGGCCTATTTTTTCTCCTGATGAGATTAAAATTTCTCAACACAATTGTGAAAGCAACTTGAACTCATATTGTGTACATTTGCACACATTTTCTGATTTAATTAGCAGAAAGATATCTTAAGTATAGACCTGCGTATTGTATCATCTATTGATGTCTAATAACCTGAAACATAAAGAAGATGGAAAAGTGGAAATTTAAGAATGTTTTGAGAATAATTTTCTGAGCCACTGTCTGCAAAAAACTCCCAACAAATACCACTTGATTACTTCAAAATGAAAGAACATTGTGAAGATTATATTAACACCCAAGTATGGCACTTTTTTAAACAGAAGCAATAAACTATCTGCCACAAAGAAAAGTTAATCAACAGGGAAGAACACTCTTCCCTTGTTGGAAAACAGAACTACAGCTTTTAGATAAACTGATTAAATTAGGTTGGAGAAAAATATATATCCCTTGTGTATCACTTGCCTAAAATGCATTATGCTTTAATTAATTGCTAACATCTAAGAAGGAATGTTTCTGGTTTTGAGTATGCCACCAAAATAGAAAAAGGCACTTATTCTCTCTTCAATTATGCCTACACCGATGCAGCTACAACTTCTGCTCTGCTTCTCATGGTTAATTAATCTATGATACTCTTTGCTCCTCCATCTAGACTGTTCCCAGTCCCTCAAATGTCATATTGCAAACACGTTTGAGTCTGCTTCTGCTGCACTGAAATGCTTTCTGCAAAAGGCATTGTCCTGCATGACAGAAGAGATCTGATCCAGACAAGAAGGTCTAAAGCCAATAGAGAATGAATTAGGAAAAACCTGACGAGGGTAACTTCAAACCGAATTCATAAAAGGAAGTTTAAATCTGTGTGATAACATCAGGACCTTGTCTCCTATCCAGTCTTCCAACTAGTCTTAGAATCATAGAATCATAGAATCATAGAATAGTTAGGGTTGGAAAGGACCTTAAGATCATCTGCTTCCAACCCCCCTGCCATGGGCAGGGACACCTCACACTAAACCATGCCACCCAAGGCTTTGTCCAAACTGGCCTTGAACACTGCCAGGGATGGAGCATTCACAACTTCCTTGGGCAACACATTCCAGTGCCTCACCACCCTAACAGTAAAGAATTTCTTCCTTATATCCAATCTAAACTTCCCCTGTTTAAGTTTGATGCAGCCCAGGATACAGTTGGCTTTCTGGCCTGTGAGCGCACACTCCTGGCTCATGTTCATTTTCTCATCGACCAACACCCCCAAGTCCCTCTCTGCAGGGCTGCTCTGAATCTCTTCTCTGCCCAGCCTGTACCTGTGCCTAGGTTTGCTCTGACTCAGGTGTAGGACCTTGCACTTGACATGGTTAAACTTCATCAGGTTGGCATCAGCCCACCTCACAAGTGTGTCAATGTCCCTCTTCATGGCATCCCTTCCCTCCAGTGTATCAACTGAACCACACAGCTTGGTGTCCATCGGCAAACTTGCTGAGGGCGCACTCAATCCCACTGTCCATGTCGCTAACAAAGATGTTGAACAAGACCGGTCCCAACACCGATCCCTGAGGGACACCACTCGTGACCGGTCTCCAGCCGGACATCGAGCCATTGACCACAACTCTTTGCGTGAGGCCATCCAGCCAGCTCTTTATCCACCGAGTGGTCCACCCATCAAATTGATGTCTCTCCAATTTAGAGACAAGGATGTCGTGTGGGACAGTGTCACACGCTTTGCACAAGTCCAGGTAGATGACATCAACTGCTCTACCCCTGTCTATCAGTTCTGTAGCCCCATCATAGAAGGCCACCAAATTGATCACGCAGGATTTCCCCTTAGTGAAGCCATGATGGCTGTCACCAACAACCTCCTTGTTTTTCATGTGCCTTAGCATGCTTTCCAGGAGAATCTGCTCCAAGATTTTGCCAGGCACTGAGGTGAGACTGACTGGTCTGTAGTTCCCTCCATCTTCCATTTTCCCCTTCTTGAAGATGGGGGTTATATTTCCCTTTTTCCAGTCGCCAGGAACTTCACCTGACTGGCACAATTTTTCAAATGTGATGGCCAGTGGCTTAGCAACTTCATTTGCCAGCTCCTTCAGGACCCACAGATGGATTTCGTCAAGTCCCATGGACTTGTGCATGTAAATGATGAATGCAATGAGGAGATAATAACAAATTATATCAGATAATGAGATTGCAGAATAAAATAAACAGAAATCTGGACAAAGATCTAACAGCCAAGAGGAACAGTGATACTGATTATGCAGATGAGGAAGAGAAAGTGTAGTTAGTAAATTTGCTGCCAACCCTAGCTCTTTATTTACCAACAGAAAGGATGAGGAAAAGTTATAGGAAGAAGTAGAATCCTTAATACATAATCAATGTCAGAACTTGGTGTGATGAAGACTGATAGATTTATCTCACTTAATTTTAGGAATAAATTAATTTTCCAAACTATCTGTGTCTAGTGCCATTGAAGGCAGTCTGCTATTTGTAAGATAGCAGCATTGGACGGGTAGACATGATATAGGAACTACCTTGCCCTTCTGAGGCAGCAGCTGGAGGTCAGCAAAAAAGGGCACCAGAACTAATACTAGATGGATTACTGAAGTCTCTGCAGCTAAGCTGTGCATTAGGCAGTAATGGATGAGGCTTATAATGGTCTGATAACCTATTGCATTTTAGAGAACTCAGATCTGGGTACAGTGGACATCTGGGTGTCTCCTAACTCTGATAAAGTCTAGTGGGTGGTGTTTTTGTACTTAACTGATATACAAAAGTGTTGGGATAGTGTTCAGTCTTTTCTTTAGTACAGCAAGTCTTTTTTGCTTTTGATAACCAGTAGAAATACTGTTTCCATCAAAGATCTAATTGAATTCAGTTGCACTAAGTTAAATATATCTGGCTGGTGGGAAAGCAGTGCTGATACTGACTCTGCTTCCATTTATATTTTTTTCCCTATCCTCTCTGTTTGTATCAATCCAGCACATATGAGTATCAGACAACTATGACTTCTGGTCCTGTAGTTCAGCTGGATGTACTTTCAAAACAACCTACCTTCAAAAATGGGGCATACATATATACAGTGATTAGCTGTTCATCATGAATTAATGTATCGCTGCATTGATTAGATGACCAGTAACAACAGTGGGATTGCAGGCACCTAGCTCATATAATATTTAATCACATGCTGATAAATACGTTATAAATGCCTAAGTGTATAAACCTCTTGCTGTTTGAAGTAGTGCCTGAGAGCGTCCAAGACACCTTTCCAGAGATGGCAGAAATAACAAGACAGTTAACTAAAGTCATGGTCGATTACATGAGGATATCTTGAGAAGCATCAGTTTTCCATTTACACAAGCGAGTCATGCTGAGTGGAGTCTGAAGATCTATTCGACTGAACACATGCATCTTAGACATTTCTGGGAGTATTTCTGTATATGTAGATACAACCAGATACTGGGGTTCAAAATGCGTGAATGACCTTTTTATATACTGAAAGGAGAAAGGGAGACTAAAAAAAAAGAGGGGTTTTATAGGCTTAACTGAAATCACTAGGGAGAAATTTTGGAAATTTGAAAGTAGGAGTAACTTGGATGAGAATAATTTTGAAATATAGGTTTTCCCAATCCTTATAAAAGGAAGAAAGCAAGAGCAAACTAATGACAATGGACAGTAGACTTCAGACTCAAAGGAGCTCTGGGAAGCAGGGTCCCATAGGAAGAAAGTCTAGGGAATAAGATGTGTTAGCAAACTGGTGATTCCTTAACAAAACAACATTAGGGACACAAAGACAAAGAATTGCTGTGAAGAAGAATGAGATTAAATGTAATGAGATTAAATCGAGTAAAATGTAGGCTGTTACATGACCTTAGAGTCAAAAAAAAAACCAAAAAACAAAACAAAAAAAAGGTCCTCAGAAATTAGATAGTAGGCTAAATTATTAAAGAAATAGATTTGATAAATAGAAGTAATGAAAGGCTAATAATTACGAATTGAACTGTAGCGAAATATTCACAAAATCAGAAAGGCTGAGCCACAAAATGAGCTATTTCAAGCCAAGGACATCACAAGAGAATCAAAAGGTCATTCTTAGTGTATTAGAATACAAAAAAAAAACCCAAATAAAGCAAAACCAACACTGTTATACAAGATAATTCATTATGCAGTAAGGAAGCAATGCTATTGAAGATTATGCTGAATGGCTGAAATGTTGAATGAGTTTTCACTTTCTTGAGACTACTTTTAATTGTGATTAGGTAGCTAAAATGGGAAGGGGTTCCAAAGTATAAATGCAGGGAAAAAAATGTAAGCAAGTGCTTTGGTAAGTTTAAGGATCTCAAATCATCTTAATGTGATTAGTTCACAATTCAAAGGCAAAAAAAGGAAGACAGAATGATAAAGCTAGTGCCTATTTTAGAAAAGATATAAAGGACTGATAACAAGCACCTGCATAAATAGACCAATTCAATTCAAACTTAATCTCCTCCTACAAAAAAAGAACACAACAGGGTTTTCAGGAAAATAAGAAGAAATATAGTTTATAGTTTGAGTTTATTAGGATTCTGACAGTGTTTCTCATATGTGATCTAAGATATAGAATTTACAGAAACTTATTTTAGATAAACTTCTAAAAGGGTATAAAACTGGGTAATCACTCAGGGTAGTTTTCGCAGACATGTTGCCAAGGTCTTTCTAATAGAAAACAATCTACTGGTTATAGTAGTTTGCAGCATTAGTAATATCATGCTGTTGGGAAGAAACAAATGTTCTGCTCTCATATATATATATACACACAAATACAATTATTATTGAGATATATATACACTGTATCACGATTGTACTGAATGCCTGAAGAAGGCTGAAGACAAATAATTTAAAAACGTCTTCAGGAAAAAAAAAAGGTGATCAATGGAAGCTTAGGAAACAAAAGACCAAAATAAGACCTAATATGTTCTAAATAAATGAAGGAGCTGTTAAAGTAGTAGTAGTAGTTAATTATTTTCCCTGTTTGAAGAAGATAGTAGTTGCTGTCAAAATCAGTCACTCTAAGAGGTATTTAGTTTTGACATTTAAGGGAAACCTCATAATCAAAACTATAGTTAATCCAGAAGTTAGCTTGCCCAGAGATTTTGTAGAGTATCTTGCAGGAGACATTTTGATACATAATAAAATGGAATAGGTAAACATCTCTTAAGAATTGTTCAGATATAGTTGATAGTGAATTTAGAGGCAGGGATGCATCCTAGATCTCCTTCATGCATTGTTTTCCATTCTTTGTATCAGCAAAGCAGATACTCTTCTGTGCCTCAGTTTACCTCACGTAATTGGGTGGAGCAGGATTTACTGAAGCAATGTTACAGAGATGAATTATATGTTAGTAAACTTCTTTGACATCTCAGATGAAAACTGCTGCATAAGGGCAAAATATTATATTATATTTCAAACTCCACATATCACAGACATTTTGGAATGAAAACAAACTGTAAACAAGGTCATCAGACTGATAATCTTTGCAGACCTTTCTCCACTCTGTCAACCTTATTTAAAGTTTGCTCAGTGTGCGCATTTGGGACTGCTGAGTTTCAAGAACAGTTCAAAATAATCTTGCTGCTCCACAGTAGGTGTGTCTTGCACTGTAATGTTTCTTAAATATTATTGAAGAAAAAGACAAAGGTTTGTCTATTTAAGTGTTAGATTTTCCACTGAAGATTAGAGCTTCAAAAAGTGGATTAAAACAAAGAAGATAAAAAATAGCGTCACTGAGAATAAAAATGTACAGTTAGTTTCTTATAACTTCTGAGCTGATCAAAGATATGCAAGTGTAGAAAATAATCTTTATTCATGAGAAGTTTGTTGGGCAGTGTAGAATCATGAATAATACTGAAAGAGAAATCATACTTGTGGGTATTCTAATAGAAAATATTCTCTTATATGTTCTTTCCATACATTCTTAGAAGGAAGAATAAAATTCAGTTAGTCAATTAGAATTAGTACTTATTTGGAATGTGTTTGTTTTCAGATAGGACATTCAATAGTATGAATCCAATATAAACAGTAGCAGATGGAGGAAGAAGTTGCTATGACCTCAGAGAAGAAAGTAATGCATTAAAGAAGCGATGGGAGTAAGATCCTTTTCATGCAATCTGTCTTCGTAGTTACAGAGCAAAATATATGATCCTATGATTCTTTAGTAGCAGTTTTGCAGATGACATTTTTATCAGAGGACAAATGCTACCAGTTGTGTTCTTAACCAAAAATAAACGGTACATCTTTTTTACATAAACATTCTTGCTTAATCTCATCGAATTTAACACAATTCATCAGCTACTAAGATGTCTAATGGTAATTTTCTTCTTTTTTTTTTTTTTATATGCTATTCCATGAAAGATCATATCATCCCATAAAGAAGTTCCATTATACACAGTGCGAAAATATTTTGATTTTTACCAAAATGCTTTAAGGTCTTTCTTTTACTTCAAATATGAGAATGACAGCTGCTGTTTTTCAGTTTTAACTGACAGAAAAAGTGATGGCTCGTAACTGGATAATTTATTGTCATAATTAATCTTTCTGATATTTTCCTTTACAGACTTACTATCAAAATGTTAATAATAGCTGGAGTTCTGGGAATGCATTATAAACTTTTTAGGGAAGGCTGGAATTTCCTGTTGCCTTTTTTTTAAAGCCTTATACATGCCAAAAAACCTGGACCATTCTCATTCAAGAATTAGAGGGCAACTCATTTCTCCGGACTTTTAAAAATCCCTTGTTCTAGTGGAATAGCTTCCAAATTTTAATCTTTGGTGGCTTTTTTTTTTTCTAACTTTTTGGAAAATACAAAATAATCAATGGAATGGTCAGGGTAGCTTACAAAGCACAGTTGCTGGTATGCAGCCTTATATTATTTTGCACTGGCTAGTTATGGGAGAGTATACTGTTAAACTCAAGGTAGATGTTTAGCAAATATGATAGAAAAATGCAGTTTTCTTTACATGAAAAACAAACCACAAATCCTTGAGTTTTTAATAACTTCAGTATTACAGATTATTCCTAATCCCTGAAAACAAGACACATTTTCTACCGGACAAGATCTATTTTGATCAGAACTGAGTCTCTGTCCTGTTTCCACTCTTGCCAGCACCCTTACTGACTGTCTCTGATTTGTCATACGAAGCAGTTTCCACATAGGCCATTCTGCTGAATGATGATTTGCTTTTGAACCTTCAAAGACTACTTTCAAAGACAAGGAAACAACTGTGAAAGATTTTTGTGTTCAATGAATTTTCTTTTTTTGATGCCTTATTCCAGTGTTCATGATTTTTAGATGTACTTGGTATAAACTTTTTTCTGAATAGCTCATTTGCTATGATGTTGTCATCTGTAAATAACATTTGTTGCCTTATATATTTTTTCATCATAAATAGTTCTTGGGACCTAGGGTAGCTAAGTGTAGCCTAAAGGGCAAGAGTAGTACAAAGATTCTGGGTCATCCTGCTGAGACTTTATCTGTACTATTTATGTATTTAAAAATTCAGACAAATTTTAGAGAAAAAACTTGGATAGAGGACTGGGGTATTGGTATGAGTAGTCTCTGCATGGCACATTTTATTCAGAAATTTTAAAAGCTGTGGTGGTCTTGCTCCTGACACAATGCACAGATCATCTCTGAGACCTGATGACAACTCTAAAATTACTACTACACCATATTTATACTGGCAAAATCTTACTTTCAAATGATATCAAAACTCCTTTATTGTGTTAAATATATATATATTTATATATTTAGCTATATAAAATTTATATGTAAGAATTTTGCCATTTGATTTGAAGCAGGTGTTCTACAATTAAGCTTGTATTAACTGTGGAGAGTTGAAAACAATGTTCCTAAACCCTAAATATTTCATACTTGTCCAAGGTGCTTCTTCACTCATAATCTGTGTATTATCTCTTACAAAAAACTGAATGCTGTGGAATCAGATTTGCAAAACTGCTGTAAATAATTTGTATTTTTTTTTTATTTTCTTCATATCTTGATCTTACTATTCTTAAAACTGAAAAAAAGTTTATATTGTTTCAAATTACAATGCCTTTGAATACTTTTTTTCCTCTTTATCACACTGTGAAATTTTAACACATAAAGGCACATAATACAATATTTTTCACTTCTTTAATATATTGAGATTTTTATTGGAGTTGCAAACCCCTGAAGCTTTCAAATGCTGCTTTTAATAGAGCTAATTTGCATAACAACAGTACTGCACAATTCAATTTGTTTTAAAAGAGGAATTACTGAAACTTTTATTTTAGATATGAAACATTTTAACATTTGACACTATTGTCAAAACCTCTGCTCATTGTCATCAGGAATAGCAGTACTTTTTTTCCTTTTTTTTTTTTTTTTTTTTAACTTCTTATGCTAACAGTGACTTGGCAAAGATCTTTTTTTAATCTCAGGCTCTCAAGATCATGTATTCTGTCTCAGTAAGTAGTGTAAGTAGTAGCTTTTTTTGCGATCAAAATACTACATTACATTTTAAGGTCAACTTAGATTTCAAAAATTTAATTGAGGGTATAAGAAAATAGTTGTTTCCTTAGAACTCTTTGCAGGTACCTTTAAATATAGTATTTAACTGATTTGGAAGGTGTTTTGAGATCTGTCCTCTTATTTTAAGCTTTGGAATGATAAGCTTTCGGTTTGTGTTAACTTGCAGGAGTAAATGAAATTATCACCTCTAAAATAAGGAAAGCATTTCCTTGATCCAACATAGGTGTTTGTGATATTCAGCCATTGCAAAAAGACCAAAAAAAAAAAAAAAAACACCGGTCCTTTTGTGAAGCTAGATATAGACAAAACAGAAACATGTTTTTCATTTGGAAAAAACATTTTTTTGAAAAAGAGTCTCATAATTATGCATACTCAGAACAGCTTCTTTTTGTTCTCAAAACAAATGCTTTGATTAGAACTACTGGAACTACTCAGACATTAAATAACAGTCTCCAGGTCTGAAGCCTAATACAGTGATGTCACAAGCTGTTCCATGAAACACACAGGTTAGTGTCTGAAAGGTGTAACAAAGATGATATATAAGGAAAAAATGTTCAGATAGAACAGGTTAATCATTATTAAGGAGAAAATGGCTGAGAGAATTCTTGGAGAAAATGGACTTGAAGGACATATCAGAGATAAATGACCTTTCTTTCCAGTAGAAGGGGAAGGGTGACATCAGACTGGTAAAAAAGGCTACAGAAACATGAATGAGTGATGAGCAGGCGGACAACAGTCAAGTGAAGGCTAATTATGAAAAACTGAGAAAAAATCATTTAGAGGAGCTACATGTTGAAACTTAAATATAGTTTACATTTAACATGGAAGATTAAAAGAATATATGGCAGTAAGGGTGTGTTGAAAGCAAAATGTTTGAAATAAGTGGCTTTTGGAGAAATTTAAGGAGGCAGATGTGTAAAATATACCAGTAGTCCGTCATAACGTTCACACCTTAGTAAAATATGTTCTGTATCTGAATTTTTGTACTGACAGGAATAAACTGGATGCATAAACTTGTAGGTAGGATTTTTTATGCATTACCAACTTCATAAATTTAAGCCCACAAAATTCCTAAATTGCATAAATAGTTAGATTTCAATGGACAATTGGCCTGGCCTTATCTTGAAAAATTGTGCCTAACCATTATAATATACAGCATTCAAAGGCATGGTTCTTTCATTTAAGATTCCAACTTTCTTATAATTATTACCTGTCACATCTTTCATTTCTACACTACTTACTATACGTATGAACAATTTTCAGGTTGTTCTCTATTTTAAATTTGATCTTTTTCTAACTTTCTTCATTCTCAGGTTTGAGTTAGACTCTTTTGTCAGCACCAACATGTTCCAAGACAAGTATCTACCACTTGTAAATCAGGTATCTATGAATCAGGAGGCCTAGGAAAAAAATAGTCTTTTTATATGTTGCAGGAATCCAGCCTGACCAGCAGGTGTTGCTCCAAAGGGTGCAAGAGCTCCATAAGTCTTGAATATTCCAGCCAGATAGTTTATATTTTTTGTACCCATGTCTTAGACTCCCTAAAGAATTTGAAATGATGGTATAAATATCAGCCAAATCCTAGCCCTAACCAATCTGACATTAATTCACCTTACTCTCAGGGAAACATCTTTGGTTCACTGCTATTGCCCACAAGTGTGTGGCTACAGTTATGCCCTACAGTATCCAGGACATCTTGACAAGTCTGCCAGATGTGACACAAACCTGGCAGGAGACATGCGCTTCTGTGGCAGCAGCTGTGAGGGTTGGCAGGATATCCTAGGTATTTTAGATTTCTGTATTCAGATACTAGCTTGCTGTGCATGGGCAACAGAATTGAGTGTCTAATGGATGAATTGTGCTCCAAACTCAATTAATTGTGTTGCTTAAGTGTCCTGTGACCTCGCTAGGCTTTTTGGTGTACTCACGTGTAAGCATCCAAAGTTAGGTGGTTTTATCTTCCACTGAATGCTTAACTTTTCTGCCAATAACTCCATTTAGTATTGCAACAGAACACGTAATTTCTCACCGACAACTTAACAGGCGATGTTTTTCTGTATGCTCTTAAAACCAGCTGTTTGAAGGAGGCTACAAAGGGGACTCATGCAGGGAAAAAAAATAAAACATCTTTCCACTGTTAATTCCACTTTTAAACACTGACTTTTGTTTGTAGAATGAAGAGTCAGTGTCTTCACAGTCTTGCACTTTGGATGTCACCAGTTGGTTTTGAAAATGCAATAAGAGAATTTTAAAATTCTCAGGACTCTCCCATGAAAACATTTTCCTACCCAGGTCTTTTACAGTGATTAGCGGTTTGCCATATACTATAAAAATTCAGCAATGGTTTTAGAAATTTTGATATTTTTAACCCTAAGTCCTCAATGACAAGAATGACAGCTTCATAATCCCCTCCCCCAGAGAACAAGAGCCTATTGAAAAACAGGTTCTATAAGGCAGAGAGGAATGTTTTCAATCATTGAAAGTGCCTGAAGTTCTAATTTATATATGAATACATATATATTTATATATGAATGCATATATATTTATATATCCTTATTGAAATAAATGACCACCAAACACTAATGGCTGTGATGTGTTTTACTCCCTACTCCCTCTTTATCTCTGAAGGATTGCAGGGTAGCATTATGTTTAATTATTTTCCTCATGCTTACTCTTCTGGGACCTAATCAAAGAGAGCCCATGTCTCTAGGCTTGAACAGTGAATCTCTGTTAGCGTTACTGGAGCGTTGACTTCCCCATCAGTCAAGCTCATGACTTTCAAAGCGAAAATATAATGTGTATGCATCTGGTTGAACCTGATAGAAAGGTAGGCCAAGGGGCCTTGTGATTTTTTGAGAAGTGTAAGGAGTTAACAAGAATAGGACTGTTCTTCCTTCTCAGAAACACAAGTAATTGACTGCTAGAACTGCTTCTGTTCCGGGTATTGATCAGTGACAGTTAGAGACATTCTTTACAACCACTTGTCCTGTGAGGCCTAATTAACAAAGGCTGGTTTGCTGAATTAGATAAAACTCAATGTCCACTGAAATTAATGTGACACTGTCTAAGCGTCCTTCAACTATTAAAGGAAAATCAGGTTTAAGTGGAAGAAACAAGGAAAGTCCTGTTAAGGGCTAAAACAATTGCGACTGGAAAAGTGGATTAAGACAACAGTTTTGCAAGGACAATGCAGAGGAACAAAGACACTTTCTTAAAAAAAAAAAAAAGAAAAAAGGTCCTTTCTTTTTCTTCTTTTATTTTTAATGGTGTTTATGCTATTTACTGCTACTATTTTCTTTTTTCTTTTTTTTTTTTTTTTTTTTCCTGATGCGTTACCACTCAGCATGTCTCTGGATATTACCTCGCTGGTCAAGAAATTGAGGTTCAGTATTTTGCATTTTGCTGTAAAAGTAGCATGAGTAATTGTAAAAGAAAGAACATGACTCTGGAAGAAAGATGACTCTTTAGCAAGAAAAATGGGTGTCATGGAGACAGAGAGAACAGTTTCCTTTACCCCTCCTGTCAGATCATAATATTGAGTCCTTTTCTTTATCCTGAGACAAAATCAGTGAGACAGGTTTTCCTGAAGCCATCAACACAAGAACTTTTGGCCTCAAAGTCCTAGATTCCCAGCAGAACCAGGAGACTGTGTGTTTAACCTGCGGGGCCAGTGTGGGTTGTGAGTTCTGCAGCCTTAGTCCCACATCATCTAACAAGGTATTAGGTCCTGTGTTATAGCCAGATTTATAAATCAGCTCTCAAAGGAGCCTAACCAGACAAATTAATCACAGCCAACAAATCCTTCAACTAGATACTTAATAAATCCCCTTAGTAATAATAAATACTGCTTATGTCACAGTGCAGTACAGGATCACTGCAGAAGAAAAGAGGAAATTCAGTGTTACACTTATATACTCAGTTCAGAACAGGTTCTACCTGAGCTATTAATTATTTAATGTGAGCTATTCAGTAGTGTATGTTTTCTTAGATAGACTTCATATTTTGTAGCCCACCCATTTTCACACCATCTCTTCATACGTAGACTGTTTATTTTCTCAGGTAACCTTTCTATCTGTGAATTAAATCATGGTTGGTTTTTTTTCTCAAATACACATTTGCATTCTTTTAAAACATGGGATCTTTCCCTTTTTTTTTTTTTTTTTCAAGTGTAGTTTAAGATAGCTTCAGTGTATATTCAACATATATTCTTCTGTATTTCCTCATTTCTCATTTTCCAAATTTCTGGAAATTGATGTCACATTACAACAATTAAAGCATATGAATATACGTCCAGTGCCTTTCTAAATACTTCTTATTTAATTCTTAACATTTCTAAATTTATGGTAGTTTTAAAGGTAGTTATTAACTTATTTCACTGAAATGCATTTGATTTTAATCAGGCTATAGCACCTGGAATCCTCAGATTGTTAGGTTTCTTTTTCCATGAATACTAAGAGTCTTTAGAAGTAGATATACCCTAGGTCTGCCTGGTCAGAGCCATATTCCCTGAATCCCAGCTGGTGAATTATCCTGTTGTCAGGGGCAAATCTACAGATTTACTGAACAAGGAGGAGGGAAATATACACTTACATTCATGTGCAAAATCAGACAGATTATTTATAAATTTAAGTTGGTGCAAATACTCAAGTCTGAAGTAGACCTATAAGCTGAAATCCTATAGGCTGAGGATGTATTGCTTCAGGAATACTCTGGCTTTTGGGTAGACTTTGATATCCATTGACAGCAGCTGAAGTTTTTATTGTACTCCAGGGAAGACTATGTGGCAGAATGTCCCAAAACCTCATGCTTTCAGAAGTCAGAATTTTTGAGGCATACACTGGATAGACCCAAAGTCTACCAGCTATAAACTAGACTTTTTTTCTCTTCTTTGTTTTGGTGACAGTCAATGAAATCTGAAATGTCTTAAAATGCACTTCATCTGCCAGTTTATGATAATTGCTTACCATCAGCAAGAAACTTTGAGAGAGGAAGGAATAAATGTCTCTTGATCTTCAGGATGCAATAAATTAAGAGTAATGCAACTTGGAAATTGAAATCTGTCATAATTAGCCACTCTGAATACTTTTTTTCCTGTAATCATTGTGTGTTCATGTGTAAAATCCTCAAAGCTTAATTTGGTGGAAAGTATCTGCCTTTTTGACAGGATACTGGAAATCACAGAGCTGAGAGTTTCAGTTGCTTTGGTCTTCCTATAACTGTTTAAGAGAAAGATCTCAGTATGTGCAAAAGGATAAGCTTCAAATCTAGGAGATTTTCTATGAACTACAGCACAAGAATCACTCCAGTAGATCTTTGTTGCCCATAGAGTCAATGACATCAACTATAAGATTATATACATCAGCGCACATCAGTTTGCTTAATATCCACGAGCATTCAAACAGCAGTTAGTCTCTTAAACACTTTGAAAAATTATCTATCTGCTCTGTTCTGTAAGTAGGGGAATAATATAGATGCTAAGTATTAAAGACAGCAATTTATGCATCCTCTTCCCTTTATACTATCATTTTTCAAAATCAGGTTTTTGATATATGTAAAGTGGTTTAGATCAATAGCTAGAAATAAGCTTCTATTGCATTGATTTGCTGAACAGATTATATATGAAGATGACAAGGAGTTACGGTTGACACAGACCAATCTGTAATAGCCTAATAAATTTAACACTTTTCAGCCAATTCTGTAAGTACAATGGAGAATCAGAATTATTTTATATATTTTTACAGTATATTCACTGACAATAAGAATATAATCTTGAAAGTTTAAACTAGAAACATTGGCATGAGCATATTGTTGTGGTTTTTTTAATAATCATTTGATAAACAGTGAGTCAAAGATGAGCAGCTAGCTAGCTTGTGTTGTGGTATTGTATTTGTAAAAGTGTGACTAAATCACACATAGAGCAAAGAAATGACCAACAAAAGAGTCCTACATTAAACATAAGTTAAATAATTAGAAAAATGTGACTGTGGAGCAAAACTAGTCTTTCATTCGTGATACAGTATCTAAGCTTCCTTTGTTCACCTCATTTTATTAACAAATCTATACCCGTTCTCAGCTCAAAGCAGTTGAATAAAATGTGTCATCTAAAATGAAGATTGTGGGGTTTTTCTTCTAATTCTTGTCTTTTCCTTTCCTAGTGTTTCTTTTTTTTTCTCCCCACTTGATACAAATATATAAGAGGAATTACTTGCATTGTATCAACTGGAATATTCCCCATATTTTCCTGCAATATGGTAGGATTTTTGTGATTTTAAGTACTGGGTTACTTTTGTTTGGCCTAGCCAAAATAATGTAAGAGAATAACGGAGTAGAGACTGGAAAGTCTTGTATTATTCTGGTCATGCTTTTTGTGCCACAACTAGAAGCGCAAACAGTTCGAAAAAGTGACTACACCTTCCATCTGTTTAGGAAAGAGAAGGAAGATGCCATTAAAAATTATGAAAACTACTTGAAGCAAAAAAATTTTGGAACATACATGAATCAAAAAAAAAAAAAAATCCTCAGAAAACAAAGGCATCAATTAATAGTAAAAATCTGTGATGATTTTACTTTAATTGGCTCTTATAGTCCTTATGTTAGTGTATATAATTAAATATTCAGATTCTACGGCTTCAACCTGTTCTGCTGTAGGAAAACATAAACCAAAAAGATGTGCAGTGGGAATTTTATTCATTGTGTAGGTAACATTTTGCACTAATGGAAGCCTGAAGGTGGCAGTATGGAGATGTGTCGTAACGTTACAAGAGACCGTTAGACATTATCAATAGGAGATTATGAACATTAAGAAAATTCCTTGTACCTTCTTGATATGTATGAGATTACAGTATTGGATCATGAAGCAAAATGAGCCCAAATGAGAGAACTTCTAAGTATTCAGAAAACTTTTAGACTGAGGCCCTCAGTTTTGGACCCTACCAATGCAACTTTACCTGATAAGTGCAAAAGACATTTTTCCAAATTGTGCCCTACACTTGGCTCTCTATCCTGTTACATTTTTTGCTTGTAACTCACTGCAGTCAAATGGAAGAATACCAAAAAGTAAACCAAGGAAACCAGTGCAAAATTGCTGCTGATGCCTTCTATGCCTTTCTAGCATCTAAGTGTGTTTAAAATAATAAAGGACGCGTGGGCACACAGTTGTCTACCAACTGTTCCTAGGAGTGTGTGGAAACCCACAGGATTCTGCTCCATAAATACTAGGTCAAAATATTTTGCCTGATTGTCATATAAAGTGTGGAGATTAGAAAGAAGTTCTACATCTTTTACAATTTGCAGGTGCATAAGGACAGTCAGAAATGGGCCAAAATAATGCCTGATTTTCTTTTTTGCTAGTGGAATATCAATAGTTACTATGTCTTATGACAAATTTAAACAGTTTAGATAGACCCTCTGAATGCCTAATTTCTCTTGTTGTGGTGCCTGATGCTGTGCTGAAATTTACTGCATAGAGTTAGTGGAGGTCAGACAGCTTCTGTCACCAGGGTAACAGCTGTTTCACCACGTATGAAACAAGCAGTTATACATAACAAAATAATATATTAATCTGGTTAAATATTCTTTTTTTTGGACATGCCCCACCTATGCCGACTGGATCCTATGAAATGGTAGCTGAAAGTAGAACTAATGATAGCAAAAAGGATGACTGACACAAAATGTCTTCTTTTTCTTCCTTCTCTTTGCACTATGTAGTACTGAACTACAGGTAAGATGCTTAGAATTACATCATGAACCTAAAACTTTTCCTAAAGACAATTTTTTTACACTATATGGTGTGTCCATTGGATCACCATTAATTCTAAAATATAAATTTTATGATGACAGGATAATAGATTTTTGAAGAGTTGAATATTAAACACTGCAGCTTAGTTCTTTAGCATGAAAATCTGCCTGTTTGAAAAGGATGATTTTCATGACTTGATAAATATTTCATGCTAGTTCTACTTGTTCTGTAGTACAGCAACAGACCAAATAGAAACAGCTGAACACAAGAGGACCAGAAAACTTCAAGATATATTATCCAATTAAAGCATCTTTTGAAATTGTTCTCTGCCCAACAAAACCAACAAAATGTAACCTTAGATTCTGCAGAAATTTTAATTACTTCCTTTAGTTGGCATCTAAAAGGCAAGCACTTTACAGAAAAAGTCCTGTTGAAGTGTAAAGTTAATCTTTGCAGTTAATGATTTTCATATGGTGTAGGCCCTTTTTCTGGACCATAGACAATGTTAGTGTAGACATATTGTTCTCTGAAGAAAAGACATATAATGCAGTAAATAAACTCTCTTCTTCTTGTCAACTGATTCAACATGGATAAAATTTAGATTTGGTATCTATTTAAGAATTACTGTTCTTCTAGTGCAGATGAGGTTTTGTCAGTATAACACTTGGTCTGAGAAAGGAAGGTGTAAAATGTAGCTCTTGTATGACAATCTTGCTCATGAGAATGTGGGAAAGCATTTGTAATAGCCATATCTATATGCAGTTGCATTTCCTCCTGGTTCTTAAATCATTTACCATGTTCTGAGTTAAACATTGAAACATAATATACTAAAACTAGTGATAATTAATTTCAAGAAAAAAATCCGATCATACAATGCATATTCACACGCCTAAACTAAAAAAATAATAATTTCAAATGCCTATTAAAACAAACTTCATGGAAAAGAAATTACTAGAACATTATGATGTTTCACTTTGATGGAATTTTTTTGTTGTTGTTTTCTTGTGTCAATATTTCCATTTTTCAAATATTTTTTCTTCCACAAAATTGTTAAATAATTAAAATTTAAAATAGTCACTCAAATTTAAATGTAGAAATGTCTCTTGAAATTATACTTCTACTTTATGGACAAGTCTATAAAATATTCATTAAATTAATGGAATCGGGATAAAAGAATGGTTAAGATTCGAAGGGACCTTGAAGATCACCTAGTTCCAACCCTCCTGTAGTGGGCAGGGACACCTTCCATTAGACCAGGTTGCTCAACACCCCATCCAACCTGGCCTTGGACACTACCAGGGACAGGGCAGCCACAGCTTCTCTGGTTAGGCTATTCCAGTGTCTCACCAGCCTCATAGTGAAGAATTTCTTCCTTTTGTACAATCTAAATCCACCCTCTTTCAGCTTAAAGCCATTCCCGCTTGTCCTATCACTCTATGTCCTTGTAAAAAGTCCCTGTCCAGATTTCCTATAAGCCCCCTTTAGGTATTGGAAGACTGCTATAAGAACAGAAAAATCTTTTGAATATATTGTGTGATACCTATGCATGCAGTTGAATATTATGTGGGGAAATCTTTTCAGTGGCTGATAGGTGAAAACAGCAACATATAATTAGCTATACAGGGACCAAAGCACTAAAGTAGTTTATTTGTGTTATGACTTCAGCTTCTTCTAGGTTATTGCTGTTACTCTTATGAATAGTATTGATCAAAAAGAAACTGTTAATTTTGACTAGAAATTATTAAAAAAAATGTGAACAGCTTTTTAATTTATTACCTTGAAGAATCCACTCATTTCCCACATCCCATAAGGAGGATTTTATTGGTCACTCTTTATGTCCCTTCTGACCTGTGTATTCCTGTCTGTAAACTAAATCACCACAGAATTGTATTGCTACAACCCTAACACTCCTCTGCTCCAATTTTCATCTTATTTCTGTTTCTTCTACCCCAGCTATGACTATTATACAGTTCTCTACCAAGGAATGTGCCTTTTGAATGTCTTTGTGTACCGTCTTATGTATTATGATTGTACAACTATTAGATAAAATAATAATTAGAAATATAAGCTTTGATCTCCAAGCAATTAGCAATTTTATTCTTAAGGTCTGAAGGTTAAATGGACAAAACTTGGTTCTTTTCAAACTCACTGTCTTAATTTTCATGTTGGTGCACTTATTTAAGTACTGTTATCTTTTTTGGTTATAGAACTAATTTAATTTAATTGTTTTAAGCCCAAGACTCAAAAAACAGAGTCTGAAGGTTGGTTCATGTGAGTAAAAACGGGAATGTGTAAAGCACAGATCCACCTTGTTTGTTCTTTATTTTCTCTGGATAGAACTGCTACAGCATAGAGTGATGATACTACAGAACAAAAAGGGAAGAGCTAGGAAATTATTCTGTTGTAGATGATTCAAGAAATCAAAGATTCCTGAGAGATTAGTATTTAGTGACCAGTTTACTCCTAGAGGTAGTCATATGGGTATTTTTGATGTTATAAGTGAACATCAGGTATAGAAATACAGTTCAGTGATTAGATACTAAGCAAGGATGTGGGCACCTGATTCCAATTCCATTACCCTACCTAGACTGTCTTTCTTATTTCAAGAAATTCACTAATTCAGCACATCTAATTCTAGGGAACCACTCAGTAGTCCAATCATAAGTGTCTTATGCCATATGTGATACTTTCTGAGGTATCTGAAACATTCACAGAGATCTGGCAGATAAGATAGGGAATATCCTTGTCCTTCTGGAGGGGCAGCTTAAGGCCAAGGAAGTTACACAAAGACCATCTGAACAACAATAGACATCTTCATGCTTAGAGATTAAATATCTACTTCAAGCTAATTCAGTTCAGTTTCTCATACACCATTACCCACCTAGTACCACCTGAGATGCCTTGTTATTCCACTCCTTCCAAAGACAATGCTGACATGATTTGAGGATTCACACTCCACCACAGCAGCCTTCACTGAAAGGCTGAACTAACAGTGCCTATTTCCCTGGCCATGCATACAGCCAAAATTACTACTGAAACTCAGTGTTTAGCTTCCTATGTGAATAAAGGTGTATGAGATGAATGTCATCATTCTTTTTCTTTCTTGGTGTTTCTGTTGATTATCCTAGCTTACAGGATGATATAAGAAGAATTTTCCTAAAAATTCTGGAGCTGTGGCTCAGTGATGAGTGCAGCATAAATACTTGTGTGAAGCTGTGCTCCTAAGTGAGAATGGGCGACAGATGCCAGATAAAAATGTCTTTCCAAAAGAGGAAAAAGGAACACTCACATAAACGGGTTTATGAAGCTTAGTGCTGAAGACGACTGGCTAAGCTGAAAAAAAAAAAAAAAAAAAAAAAATATTTTGTTCTCTGTTGCTTTTGTTTATTTTTTTCCCCAAGTATAGATTTTCCCCTGGAACTTGGCTCAGAGGATCACTTAAACAATATAAATATGTGAAATTATTCACATTACTCATGAAATGGGTACTCTTGTAAGCAAGTGGAACTTGATTATAACATTTGTATGTGCAAATGAGGGTATGGCTGTATTTGCAATGCAAACCTGTGTTCCTCCTCCTTTAAAAATGTGACCAACTCATTGCAACACATCTATTAAGTGAGCCCCAAAGGTTAACTGACAATACCAGATATTTTTTGTTTGAAATAATAATTTTCCATCTTCCAAAATGCTGTGTGTCAAAAGAAGAAAATCACTCCAACTTTCAATTAATGTAAAGACATTTATATTTTTAAAAAGCATTGGCAGAAAAGATAAGTACTGGGGAATGAGAAAGGAATCTGTTTCAGACTAAGCTGAACTAAGAAATCTGCTATAGGCATGTACCTAAAACCCACCAACTGTTAATACATACTCACTACAGGACTATGCTAGAAATGGTCTAAAATTAAACTGTAGAAATGCGTACGCTGTGTATGCCTAGTCTGCAACACCAGCCATTTTGTTGTACAGATCTGTTGTCAGTATGATGCCCTAATTACTACATTGGAAATATAACCCTTTAAGATCTAGGTTATATTATAAGGAGTAAGACAGCTGGTGCACAGTGCTGTGTCGTAGAATTAATGTTATGTTTGTTATATTAATTCAAGGAGTTTTCTTTCTTCAATTTTTCTTCTCATAATATTTCCATTCTACTATCTTGTGGATCACACACAAAAACATGCATAGATAGATTTATGTGTAGATGGTTCATTTTTATCTCTTAATGTAAAACAATATTTTGATTATTATAAAAAATAGTGTTATTGAAAGGAATTCTTCTACAACTGGATTTGTGATCAAAAATAGTGGGAAACCAAAAATAATCCTTCTTAACTATCAGTGGGAACTTTTTCCTTTATGTTTACATTTATTTTAATTCCTTCCTCAATTTTCTCCCTAAATCTCTCTTCCCAGTCAAGCACCTTTTGTGTTACAGTGTCTGGAGGTGGATAAATGGTGAGCTACAACAGCAGAGAGGGCAGATAATGCATTGCTAGCATGCAAGTACCTGTAGCATTCATACAGAAGCTGCTTCAGACAGACCTTTTAAAATGGAATGTGAGAGAGGTGTTTGATGAGGTGCAGGTATAATTCTCAGATCCTATATGTATAAGAAAATAAAAAAAAGATATCAGGCATTGTGATTGTTCTAAGTGTAGGATTTAATAGCAGTTATGAAGTAGCCACTTATGGAAATAGTCCTCCTCTGTTATTTCTAGGACAGCTGGAATTTGCTACTTAGTTTATACCAATCTCCCTCATTATCTCCCTCATTTCAATTTTAGCTTTTTTGGGAGATTGCTTTGATTTGATATTTTTTCTTTTTTTTTTTTTTTTTTTTTTTTTCCTTTAAGTGAGGGAGTTGATTCATTTCATGCAGCAATACAAGCGAGTTAGATTTCATGAAAATAAATTTTGCAAAATTAATGGGGCAGGGAAGAGAACTAATAAAACTTATGAGACTGGAGGCAGACTGAAAGATCTTGTTAGAAGTACCTAATGAAGCAAAGATAGAACAATCTACAAATCCACCAAAGAAAAATTGTAGTGGACAAGAAAAGAGAAGCTGTGCTAAACAAGAACCTGGATATAAGCAGGGCCGACAGAAGAGGAATGGAAGAGATTTGTAAATGGTCTGCAAGCCTAAAGGAAATATTTCTACCTTGTATTTGTCAACAAAAGGATCAGGATTTTTATGATGTCACAATATAAAAAGATAAAAAAATATTAAAATCTATGAAAAATGTCTTCACAGTGTAATTCTATTTAGAACATTTAGAGATAAAGATCAAAGTCCTACACAGATTAATACTGTGGAGACAAAGGCAAACATGAAGATGTATTAAGGAAAGATGAATGAAGGAGTAAAGAGTAAGACCTAAATTGTCTCACCCAGCAGATTATTCTGCCTTTTTCCAAGGCTAAAAATTCTAGAAAGAATGAAATCTGGAGACAAAAGAATTTATTTTTTAAGGCTGCAAATAGGATAGCTTTTGGGTAAAAAAAAAAAAAAAATTAAAATCCTTTTATAAAGTACTTTTTTATATTAGTCTAAACAAGCAAAAGGAATATCTGAAAAACACACAGGTAAGCTCAGTAGACTTCTATACCTATTTTCTGCTACTTCACACAGCTCTGTGTAGTGTTAAGATGTGGACTTATTTTTCCTTAAGACAAGTGAACCTGTTCCCTACTCTACAGGGATATTTTCTCTCTCCCAGAGGACATTGGTAAGCATTATTTTTCTTTTCATTCAGTAATATACACATTTATAGACAGTGTAGTGTTTATTTTCTATTTTAAGGTACAAATAAGGAATATTGACAGCACTTATTCTTCCTTTTCAAACCCTCAATCTGTCAGGAGAAAAATAACATAATTAAATATCAAGACCTTTTACTTAATAGTAGTCATAACCATGACTTCGGTGCCTGTGAGTCTCAGGGCACCTAACCAAGTATAACCAAAACAACTGCAAGACAAATGATGAAACAGTTAAGTAAGTTTCAGAGCACTTAAGAAAAATGTAGGAAAAAAGCACAACAAGCACTCTGGAATGACACAAACTAATTATTCAGTGAGGAAAATTCTTATTTTTTAATCATTAGCAGTGGGTTATGACCAATTAATGTGCTAGAATATAAATCCTTTTAGAAATAGTAACTACTAAATAGTATCCCAAGATGGGGATACAATTTCATAGACCCTTTTTGTTAATATATGATGAAGACGAATACTTGTGTAATCTACACAGTGTTGTTATAACAATGTTATAGGCTATAACAATGAAACAGGCTACTTCACTGTGCTGGTTTTGGCTGAGTAGAGTTTTCAATAGAAGCTAGTATGGGGCTGTGTTTTGGATTTGTGCTGGAAGCAGTGCTGATAACACAGGGATGTTTTCATTATTGCTGAGCAGCGCTTACACAGAGTCAAGATTTTTTCTGCTTGTTACACCACCCCATCAGCTAGTAGGCCAGGGGTGCGCAAAGAGCTGGGAGGGGACGCAGCCTGGACAGCTGATCCCAACTGACCAAATGGATGTCCTGTACCGTATGGCGTTATGTTCAGCATATAAAGGGGGGGGGGGGGGGAGAAAAAAGAAACGGGGATGTTTGAAGTGATGGCTTTTGTCTTCCCAAATAATGCATGTGTGATGGAGCCCTGCTGTCCCGGAGACGGCTGAACACCTTCGTGCTGATGGGAAGCAGTAAATGAACTCTTTGTTTTGCTTTTCTTGTGTGCATGGCTTCTGCTTTGCCTATTAAACTGTCTCTATCTCAACCCACAGGTTTTCTCACTTTTACGTTTCTGATTCTCTTCACCCATCCCACTGTGGGGGAGTGAGCAAGCATTTGTGTGTTTCTTCATTGCTGGCTGGGGTTAACCCACAACATTCACTTTAGAGAATATTCTTTTATGCAGCGTCTCTTCCCCCCATTTCCCTTTCTTTTGACTTACAGACAGTGTTTGCCACTGTATCTGGGGCAAATTCAGCTTTTGATAACTACATTCTGCATACAGAAATTACCAATAGCTTTAAGTTGGATAAAGCATCATTTCTCTATGATCTTGTGTTACTCCAAGTCACACAATCTACTGCTAACCAGCTGATGTGTTCCACTAAAGAACTGGCTGGAGTGCTGTGACAAATGAGATGAGCATTAACTACATGGAGTAAGTTCCTTCGAGCTTGACACTGATCTTAGAACTCTTCAAAAAGAGCAGGAAAAGACACTTCATACAACTGTAGCATTTATGGTATATACTTATTTAATAATTTCATAGTAATCTACAAACATTTAAATAGCTGCAGTTTTACTTCACTAATAAATGAACACTATTATTAGTTTAGATAATAGTCTTTGCTTTCAGAAACCTGCCTAATGGTGGTGACAATTCCCCTCTCTCACAGTTTATTTTTGTTCATGAATATTAGTCTTGAACACATGCCTTTCTAAACTGAAAGGTCTGCTTGGTGGAGTATCATGGAAGAAATCCCCAGAGGGAAGAGGGGCCCAAGAAAGCTGGTTAATATTCAAGGAATATCCAATTAATATCCAAGCTCAGGAGTGATGCGTCTCACCAAAGAAGTCAGGCAGAAATGAGAGAAGGCCTATGTGGACAAGTAGCTGCTGAATAAACTCCAGCCTAAAAAGAGGCCTACAGAGGGTGGAAACAAGGATGGGCAGCCTGGGAAGAATACAGAGAAATAGTCAGAGCAGCCAGAGATCAGGTTAGGAAAGCTAAAGCCTTGATGGAGCTCAATCTGGCCGGGTACATTAGGGGTCAAGAGAAAAACTTCTATAGCTACATTGCTGAAAAAAGGAAGACAAGGGAGAATGTGAGGCCCCTCCAGAAGGAAAAGAAACAAGAGACTTTGTCACCCAGGACATGGAGAAGGCTGAGGTACTCAATGACTTTTTTGCCTCATTCTTCACCAGCAAGAGCTCCGCCACACCATCCAAGTTGCAGAAGGCAAGGGCAGGAACTGGGACAATGAAGAACTGCCCCCTGTATGAGAAGATAAGGTTTGAAAATATCTAAGGAATATGAAGGTGCACAAGTCCATGAGACCTGATGAGATGAGTTTGTGGGTCCTGAGGGAACTGGCAGATGAGGTGTACAAGACATTATCTATCATATTTGAGAAGTCATCAGCATTAACTACACAGAAGTTTTTAACTATTTCTCTGCCTGAGGTGTATGGGCTGTGATGTGTTTTCTGACATGTTTGGGTTTGCATATAAGTTTTAAAACACCTTCTATTTCTAATTGGGATGGAAAGAACTCCCACAGCAATTGGCAATATTGTGCTGCTTATTTTTATTTCTAGGAGAACATAAATAATTCATCTAAAATCTGGATGTTTTTCTGCACAACTTAGTTCAGGATTTTGTTCTTTAAGCTTCAATTTTTTATGACTACTTTATGCACATGATGCTATTCCTAAAACATCCAAGTTTTTTATAGGTTCCTTTTGCATCTGGGTGCCCTTTTATCCCTTTTGAATGTCAGGGAGTGTCACACTTGCAATATCTCAGGCAGTCAAGCCCAGAGTTTTTAGGAGATACAAAGGGAGCTGCTTCCTTCTGCTCTGACCTGAACACATCTTATTACAAGGCAAACCCTGAGCTCTCACTCAAATAGATTTGGATGCAGTACAAATCCAGAAAAAAACTTTGCTGATTGAGCTATTTTTCCTCCTTCCCCCCCTTCTTTCTTTCTTCCTCTCTGCCACTCCCCCTTCCCCTCCCCTTTATTTTAGACATACAACCAGCCCTTTCTTATTCCACTGAGCTGTGCAGCAGTTATAGTTAATAGTAGCAATAGTACCATTCTGAAATTAATGTTGTTATTCTTATGACATAGGGACATCAAAAGCAGTATAAAAACATTCAGAGTGACAGGTGGCATTTGCTTTGTTACTCTGCTTTTGCATGTCTATGACATCTCTTCATAGACACAGTAGGGCTTTGATTCCTTGGTGTTTTGTATTCATGTACTTTCCACAGGGCTGCTATGGACCTACAGTATGCTAGGAATTACAGAAATTCAAAGCATGCATGTAAAGGGATAAATGATAAATTGTTGATGGGGAAAAAAAATGGCTGTGGTCAAGCATGGGAAATAATCCATAAGAAATTTGTATTCCAGAAAAAGTATAAAATCCCATGGGAACATAAATGATCACTATTGTTTGTCCTACGATTTCCAGCCATTCCAGAGAGGTTTCCTACTAACACTAATCTTAAAAATAGATGGTAGTTAGAAGAGGCCACAAATGCACCCTCTCATAGCTGGGTAGTATATTTTAATCCTGTAAGTGTCATTGTGCCACTTGCCGGTTCAGCGTTGGTTTCCCAGTTTAGTATTCAGAGAGCTAATTCATTTTGTTGCTGGCAGTAGTGCATTAATGATCAAGCTACGACAATGAACACTGTCTGCATAACAAATGCGTCTTTCTCAAGCTGCAGTAAATACAAAGTGATTAACATGAAATAACTGCTCCAGCAAACTGCTTCTGTGCTTTCAAATGGATACTAGTGTTTTTATTTAACCCTGCATTCGTCACATATGTCTTGAATGGGCTTGTTTGCATTTATTTTTTGGCTGGGATATCTACCTTGGGGCTTTATTTTACAAAGTGCATTCTCTTGGAGATCTGCTGTTAGCATACTGGATGCAAATGATTATTAATAGTCTGTTCCCTGTTTCTGACATTTACTAAGGCAGAAGCATCAAATAGAACTAAATCACATCATTCTCCTTCCAACTAGCTTAATCCTGCCATCCTATCTAAGGTAATGAAAATAGGGTCTGAGTAGGTTAATGTTGCAGTTTTTAATAACCTTTAAATCTAAATAAGCATTAGGTGGAGATGGTTTGCCTCCTGAGTCAGACAAGAAAGTACAAAGAGGGAAGGTGGTGAAACGTGAAGAATTAAACTGAGGTTGCTCTCCCCTCACAGCTCCACCCCCAGTTTTAGTTCTTAATCCTGGCATAATGAAGGCTCTGAGCAATGTCGCTGTATTATGAAAAGATGGGATTATACTATTCTTAGAACGAGTAAAACAGAGAGACACAGACAGTTGATTTGATAGCCAATGTCCCTTATCCTTGTTGCCACTCAATCCCTGTTAGGGCAGCCCCTACCAGAAAAGTAACAGTGAAAAATGAAAAGTATAGCACACTCCACAAAACACTTTGAAATGTTTCTCTTGTCATTCAGACAAACCTCTAAAGCCGTGTTCTTCACATTCCCACTGTCATCTCACTTCATCTCATTATAATGTGCCAGTAGTGTAGGCTTTATACTCTACAAGTCTTTTAGAGACAGCAGAGTCTTATTGGAAGATGTCTTTTTATTATTTTTTTTTGTTAAGTCGTTGCTGTAAGAATTCATTGCATGCATTTTTAAAAGACTAGAAATTTTCCTCATTTAGATTATGCGTGAGGCACTTTTACAATCAGGTTATAGAATTTGAACAGTTATATCTATTGTAGAAATATATCTTTTTACTGTGCTATGAGGGTTATTTAAGGATATATATCAGTGGAAAATAAATAGCATCATGCCAATGGGAAGCGTAATGAAGAGGAAGAGAAAAAGAAAATCAGAACAGAAAATTTTGCTTTCCTCAAAGAGAATCACAAAAAATATTAGCAATACATTGGGTTTTTTTAAAAGACAGACCAACTCACTCACCGTAAGTATTGAGTAAAATTTATAGAGGGGGAGAAAAAGCGTCTTCAGGGTCTGTTTAAAAATTTGGAACCAGTTCTTTTTTCATTCATTAAGCACAAGTCAGGTTCATGGGAGCTTTAAATCAAAGGGAAAAAAAATATGCCCTCTATTCCTAAGAATACAAACTGTGCCGGCATTATTAAGAAGAAAGAAAGATTTGGAAAATATCTCTGCTTGGAGCAGGATGCATATGGACCTGTAACTGTAATATAACCTACCAAACACCATGAACGGAGGAGAAGGGAAACAAATTTCCTGAAGTATTCCCTTGAGAATCAGATCCTCAAATGTAATCATGTCTAAATATGGTGAGATCAATAGAGCTGTGCTGATTCAGAGGCATAAAGATTCCATAATCACAGCTCCCATCTTCCATTTTGGTAAGTTAAGATAGTTTGAAGAAAGTGTCATCCAGATAGTGCAAGGATGAGGTGTGCCTGCTGTGCTCAATAGAGGAAGGTCTGGAATTCCTAGAACCTAAAGACTCACTGGCATTTAAATAATCACAGAAGAAGGAACATCTTCTATCTCCTGTTTTTGCAGTACATTAGGTGTGCAATGTGTCCTCCCTGCTACTTTACTCCTTTTTTTGTCCACTTCTATTAAAGCTCATGGTGTGGGACTATAGACAAACTCTCCATGTAGCAAAGCTAGGTTCAGGAGGCCTGAGAACACATATGCATCTGGCTCATAGGCATCAGGCCCTGCTAATCTCTGTCCTGCTCTTTTAAAACAATGACTATTAATGTTTCAAAAAGACACTTAAGTTGGTTAAATCAGATTCATATTAGAGTTATTTAGCACAGATTTTTTTTTTTTGTTTCTTTTAGGAAGCTGGGGGTTATATGGCAAGCTTTAAACAAGGAGCCACTACTGAAAAATCTGTAATTAATAAAAAAAAAAAAAAAAAGCTTTTGATAAAAATGATGAAAAAAATAGCACCATATCATACAAGCAAAGGAAGAATTCTGGCACAAACCCACAGCTCTCAGGTCAGTTAAACAAATTTCAGTTGATTTCTCAATTAAATACAGTAACTGAATCCATGACAGACTGAATTAGTGAATGAATGAACAATAACAAAAGCATAAAGGAAGTTATGTTTCACATGCACCGATGGTAGGATGAAGGCATCAAGCCAACATAATTTTTTAGGGAAAGTCATTTGACTAGCAATAATTTGCTGTGGGGCCAACATTCACTGTTTCTGATATTTTTTATTGTAAGATGTCCACGAATTCCCAGTTGTTGAGCACCATGGACAAAGCCATATATAAAAGAAAATCTGTATTGCTTTACACAGTCCAGCTGAATTTTACTTCGATAAAATAACTCTTATTCTTTGCCTAAACTATTTGGACAGTTAGGTATGTGATCAGAAAATCGATAGCATGTGATGTCTACTGCACTGAGAAATAACTTTGAAAACATGCGTAAACCTGGGCTCTTACAAGATGTTCTATAGCCTTATTTATGGTAAGGTCACGAAAAAAAATGACAATGATAGTGATAGGATTTTTTAAAGAGATTTTTTTCTGTTAAGTATCCATTTTGAATCTTCTCTGCTCTGGCTTTTCCCTGAATCAATGTTAAATCATAAAAACTTTGCTTGTCACATGCCTTATGGCTACTGTCACAGGAATAACACCTGTGTACTGGAAGCAAAGTAAAGACTTTTAACCATAATGAATTTAACTTCTAGATCCTAGTCTTTTTTTTTCTTTTCTATCTTGCTTCATTAAGGTAGTTCTTTCTATGTTGTGTGGTTTTTTTTTAAAAAAAAATTATTATTTTTTCCTTCTTTTTTACTTTTTCACAGAAGGGTTTCAGTGCAAACAGAAGACATCAAACAGGTCAGAGTTTAATGAATAGTTTCAGCCTTGTGTTGGTAGCATTAGTGTATATTGTCCAACTACTTACTCTTATCCTGTTTAATGCAAACGTTTTTCTGATCCAGGTTCTGCCTTTTGCAACAGCCCTCCTACATTACTTATTGACACATTTTTTCCCAATTTCAGTCCGAAAATACATGTTATGTACTTTCTTTATTCACCTTTATTGCTTGCATGTTGTTAGTTAACCTATCAATCATTTGCATTATTTATCACTATAAAACATTTTAAGGTAAATCTTAAATTGTATGCTCTATAAAATTGCATTGTTGATTTGATGCCAAATTGTGCTTTGTTTATATAGCCTCCACAAGAGTTCTGCAGTGTATGGTAAGCTACATGATATTTGGGGATAGCAGATTTTTAAACAGCTTTTGGCAACCACTCTGAAACATTGATAAGAAGCTTTAAGGAAGAAAAGAGGAATAGAACACCACATGGAGTTTGCATTAGTAGAGTTGTGATAAATTGACAGTTTACTGCTTGCTCTTTTATTCATCTGCATTCACTGGGGAACATCGGGCTGCTGAAGTAAATATCATGGATGGGAGAAAGACACAGAGTACACTGCACTGCTACAAGGAGGGAATGATTTGGGAATTTTTCAGTGTATTCTTAGTTATTTTGTCTTCCTTGATGCCAAGCTACAATTTCTGTCCAAATACTGTCGCAGGTTTTTATTATCTTGCTTATATTTCTTCAGAGCTGCTACACTAAAAATAGTGAAATCCACAATAATACTAGCCTTTACTAGTATGAAATTACAGTGTTAAAAACAGTTATCATGCTGTATGAAGTATCAATCCAAGGATATGTATCTTTATGGAATATCTTGTGCCAAAAGGCTAATTTGAACTATTAGTTAATGGAAATTTTGAGGGACAGAAGCTCTTCAGCTGAGAATGTATTATGATTGTCTTCTAAATGTCCACATTTTACTGTATTCTTCTTATAAAAAGAGGTATGTAGTTTACTTCAGTAGCAAGAGACATATTTATATTGAATACCAGCAGAAAACAGTTTACAATAGATCTATAAAGGAGGTCTTTGAGCAGCAAAACTATGCTGAAGTTATCATACAGTTTTCCAGTTTTCTCCTAGAAAGAGTATAAATGTGGATCATATTACCAACAATCAAAATAAGAAGGAAAGAAAATTTAAAAAGTAACACTTCCTTCCTCTTGTTGTTTTTTGCTTTACTTTGTTGGATTTTTGCTATTCCTATTTATTCACATACGGTGGAAAGGAATGAGGCTCCTGACAATCTGTTTCAATGCTACTTGATACTGAAGTGATGAAGAGCTGTTGGATTCCTACTGGTTACCCCTGTTGATTAATGAAGGATGAGACAGAAATTGCAGAGCTGTCATGCCGAATGACCTTACCTAATAAAACTGTTCTGCCTTCCCTGCAGTAGGTGAGAAGGGTAGGCTGTATGCAGCAGGCTGTTTTTTCTGTACTTTAATGAGAAAAATTGACCTGTTTGTCCACCAGCTGTCTTCTTTGTCTTTGATTCAAGCCATTTTTGTAAAACCTTTTCCGTTCTTAAATGTTGAATTCAAGCAGAATCTGCCAAAAAAGGCTTACTGCCAGCAAAATCTAGTGGATTGCTACAAACTAGGGAAAAATACCTGCCAATTCATGCATTTATAAGACAATGACATTCACAGACTACTTCAAGACACACAGTATTACTGACTTAATTTATATGACATATGAAGTAGTACGTGAACGAACACAGGCTCCTTTTTCCCACCTACAAAACTGTTTTCATTGTCTTGTATATACCTTTTCTAAATCTTAGCTTTCCTTTTTGTTTTTTCTATTATATCTTTAGGACATATTTTGGTGAAAAAGTAAATTATGAAAATCTCCAAATTCCAGCTTGCTTCCCCCCTCCTCCCATCACTTTCCTTGGCTTTAATTTCATGCTGAAAAATAAGTATTTTCTAATACATGCAATAGAAACACAACCTGTGTATGTCATACTGTGCAAGCAAAGAAAGTATCTTTGAAGGTTACTGAGTTAAATGTTGAAAATATAGGAAATGCAAAAAAATAAACCAAAACGATGAATGAACAATTAAGTTTGAATTAAGGTAGAGTGAACTATTATCCGTTCCACTGCTCTTTTTCTGTTTTTCACAGTTCCTGAATCTAGTGTCTTTGTGCAGTTCAAATTTCTCCCCTGATGCTCATCTCAGCATCTGATTCCTCATTCAACCATTAGACTCCTGCTGCTCTTTGATTTTCTGTACTTATTTCCAAGTCATAGAAACATAGCAGCCCTTCTCTAGCTCAATTTGGTATCACACTCAAACTGCCACTGTTCCCATCATCCAGGTTGTCAATAAATACGTAAAAAAATACTTACACCAGTATTCATCCCTGAGGGATATTACTGCTAACCACCCACCAGTGGGACTTCACACTGTTGACCACAATCCTTTGCCCCTGATGATCCAGCTAATTTTCAATTCACCTTTTATCTGAATTATCCAGTTAATATCTCAACAGTTTGGCTGTTAGAATACTATGGGATACCATTCTGAAGGTTTTACTCAAGTCAAGGAAACAACACGCACAACTCTCCCTTTGTCCACAGGACCAGTCATCTAACTGCTAAAGGTAATCAGTATTGTCAGGCACTACCTTCTCTTGCTAAATCCCCATTGGCTGATTCCAGTCACCTCCTTGCTTTTCATAAGGCTGACAACTACTTATGGCATTAGTTGCTCCATCATCTTCTCGGGTACTGAGGTAAGGCTGCCCAGTCTGTTTCTTCCTAGACACTCCTTCCTGCCCTTTTGGAAGATGGGTGTGAGTTTTGCTTTTTTCTCATTTTCAGGAGCCTCTCCTAATTACCATTGTCTTTTACATGACAGGGAGTGGCCTCTCAGTATCATTGGCTTCATCCCTCAGCACCACTGGATGCACCCTTTTGATCTCATGGACCTGTGTGTGCCCAGCAGTCCAAAGTGCTCCCTCACTCCATCCTCCTGTGGAGGATGCTCCGGGTAATGATTGTTCTCACAGACCAACTCTCTTTTACAATATATACTACTAAAAACAAGACAGAGTTATTTGCTGTATGCCATTTCCACAGCAAACTTAACCTCTCTCCTACTAAATCCTAGGATTTCAGTTTGTACAAATTGTCTGAAGTGTTTTTCGCTGAATGTTTAAAGCAACTATATTTCAGTCCATAGGTTGCTCATTGTGAACTGAAGGCATTGCTTTTAGTTGCAGCTCATGATTCATGGATCTTCATGTAGCAGCACATAATTCCCATCTAGTATGTTTCAGACATCCTAGTGCTTGACAGAAATCAGTCTTGACAAGCTCCCTCAGACTCTGGGACTGTAAGTAAGCATCAGCATTCACAAGGCAGTTATGTTCAGTTAGCAGATAGCGATATATGTCAGTACACCATACTTGCACCACACAAGTAGTAAGGACAGTCCAAGTCTCTTAGACTGATTCACTTACTGCTTTGTGATAGCTACAGTATATTTCTGCCATTTATGTAGCTTTTGTTATTTTAAGTTGTGGTGGATCTGCGAGTACCCTTCTCCCCAAGTGTTTCTAAAGTGGAGTCCACAATGCAGCTATAAGCTTCCAACAAAAAAAAAATAAAAACAGCCTTGCCAAACACATTTGGCTAGTCTCTAGGTTTAGCAAAACTCCATCAGACAAGAGCAAGGTGGGTAGTCAAAGACAGCTTTTCATGGAAATGCTGCAAAACATTAACATATTACATAGTAAAATTTTAACAGATAAGGACTGATGTGATATAATGTGCATTTAGTGTAGGTATTCAGGTGTTGGCAGCAGAACACAGCAGGGTCCAGCTGGCTCCCAGGGGTCCAAGACATTGGTGCCTCTGTAAAAATATATTTAAGAGTAAAAAGCCACACAGCAGTAAGAACTGAGGGAAAAATATGTGCAAAATTCCTGAGAACACCAAGGAGAGAGAAGAAGGAAGGGAGGAAATGCTCCAGGGGATGGAGCAGAGATTCAGCTGCAGCCCATAGAAAGGATTGCACCAGAGAAGATACCCAATCTGCAGCTCATTGAGGACCCCATGCTGACACATAAGAATGTGTCCTGAAGAAACTGAAGCCCATGTGAAGGGCTGCAGACATCAGCATCAAGTCCCTGAGATTCACCAGTCAGCACTTGCTATGCAGCCCCAACAAGACCTCATCTAACTCTGAATCTGTTGGCTTCTCAGTAAGAATGCCCTAGATATTTGGGTGGTAATAAGTAAGTCTCAGAAAACAAGCTGAGACTCTATAGGTGAAATATACATGGCATATAAAACTCAATCTACATAGCTTATAGGTGTGAGGCACTCTTACTCAAACCCTCCTTTTTTATCACATCCTAATTTTCTTCCACCTGGTCTAGTGAAAGGTGTCCCTGCCCATGGCAGGGACCTTGCAACTACACGATCTTTAAGACCTCTTCCAACTCAAACCATTCTAATATTCTATGGTTTCTGAAGACATTTAAAATAACTTTCAGAGAAAGCTATGTTCTATATGCCAGGGGAAGGGCAGGGAACTGAAGAAGCTTGTTGAAAATAAATCCCAGTGCTGGCCATAACTTCTTGGCTGGGATAACATTTCTGGCAACACCAAGACATAAACTTATGACTGCAAGACTATTCTAAGACAGGTACTCCTGCTGGACTTTTAATTCTGAGTACGCCCTTTAAGGGACACATTACTTTCTTGGCAGCATCACAGAAGCAATCTGGACATGTTCTGTTCAGTGAAAGACAGAAAGATAGATAAGGCAGAAAAATTGAATAGTTACTGCCTTACATTTTCAATTACATTTCTAGCCTAAACCAGAAGCCCACAATATTTAAGTTCATTGAGCTGCAGTCTGATGAAATGGAACAGTCACTAGCGCTTGCAAGAAGTCAGCATTACCAGTCACATCACTGCATCTTTCTCCTGAACAGACATGTTAGTGGGAAGTGTAGAATTAAACTGAATCATTATATGAGGTTTTGAGGTAATATTCCCTCTCCATTCCTTTGGTTGCTGTGCAATTTCATCTTTTTCCGAAGCCTGGGATTTTTCATATGATGTGAGAGCTGGAGAGGCCAGTATTGGTTAATTCTATCATGAGAAACCCAAGGACTTGTATTACAAAAAAAAATTGCAAACAATAGTGAGATTTCAGGTTAGAAATTGTTGGGAGTACACAGAATCAAAGAAAGTGGTAGACTGTTACCTGGAGCAGTTCCTGAACTGTTCTGCACACTGACTTCTTACAAGATGTAAGAGATTGCAGCATATCTTCTTATTCCCACTTCTATCCTCTTCTTTCCATCCACTCTGGGGTAAGTAGGTCTTAAGAAAGGGGCATGTGGTTGTCATCTTAGCTACATTATTTGCAACAGCTTTATACCTTAGCCTTTTATCTCTGCTCATATTGCATAGATGAAATCTCTGTCTTCTTTCAGTTCTTCTGAAGAATTGCGCATAACTTTTCTGTTTGTGTTATAGCTTGTTAACAAGTAGGAGTTTTTTGTATTACTTGATACATGCTATAATAAATTGCTGTTCTTTTCATCATGCTATGGATGTGAAACTTAGAAATGTGTGGTTCATTTTTGCAGAAATTAATGTGGAGATAATGATGTCTAAATTTGCTACTATCAATCAGTTATTAGGTAGAGGTCCTTAATGAAATCTATAGGAATTTCACATAGAAGATATTTTACCACATCCTTTTATTATTGAAGAAGGGAAGATATCTTTTTTTTTTTTTTCCTTTTCTGCTCTCTCATTATTATAAATTGCAATACCATTTAAAGTTTCAAGACTGGAATTACTGTTACAGAATTCCATATCAAACATTTTTTTTAATCTGAAATAATTTCTATAAGTTAAGTTAGACCTTTCATAACATATTTGTAGGGCACTGAAATGTGGTCAAAGTCATATATTAATGTAAGTCATGTATTCATTTACTCTAGCTTAACATAGAAAGGATGTCAAGATATCAACTACTACAAGAAAAAGTACCAGCTTCCCTAGCTAATTTAATATTGTTCTGCAGTTTCATTAAGAAGAAAGTACGCATACAAAAGTATTCTTCTTTTTCAGCTGGCTCTATATGCAACATTTGTAGTGCTGCTAATAAAGTAAATAAAAAGAAAACAAATCCCTGCTGGATCCTAGTTTGTTCACTAATATGAAAGGTCTTATTAAAGGAATGGCTATTGTGTACAAGTATTCCACAACATTTCAACATTTTGAATATTACCATTAAAGTAAGGAGTGAAGTGGGGAAAACTATAAAATTTTCTAGCCTTATCCTACTACCAGAATTATCTTGCTCTGAAATAAAATTGGAAACATTTAATTATTAAATATAAAAATAAGATTTCTGGCATTCCATAACAGATTTGTATTTAATAGTAAAGATTTGTTTCAAGTAAATAATGCAAATATTGTTATTTAACATCTGATTGGCAATATTGCCTTGGCATTTTTTTGCAAGGCATTTCATTTTTTCCTCTGTAATTATGTACTCTGTGCCACTTACGAGTCATCTGAAAGCTTCTGGAAACATTTTTCATAGCTTAAAACCAAAAGGAATATAGATAATAGCTTCTCCTACTAAGTGTAAATATACTGCAGATTTTTCCTTGTGTTAGATGACTAAAAATGTTTCAAAAATGTTTTTGATAGATGTTTATCAGCATAGGAGGGAAGCATTCTAACTTTTCCAGAATGATTTGTTCAAGAAACTGTATAATGTTTAGGAAACAATTATAATACAGTGGTCACTAAGCACATTAACTTTTAAAATTTCATTTTCAGAGAGAAGGAGTGAAAAGAGAGCTAACATTTTTTAGATAATAATAGCCATGGCACCTACATATATAGCCGTTGTCCATGAAAGAATGATTCAGGAAGTTCTAAAATGGCAAGAAAGTTGGATAGGGAGAGAGAACCCATGCAAGTAATTATTGCCAAGAAGCTCTCTAACGGCAACAGACCATTGTCCTTCCTAAAGCTAAGATTCCCTCTAGCAGTGCACTCTGTTCAGAAGTCTGAACATTCCTGGAAAAGCAGGACTGATGAATCTCAAATAAAAAATATAGATCTACTGTTATAAATGTACAAAATGCACCTTTACTGGGAGAGAAAGAATGAGATAGATAGGGAGGAATGAATCTTCAGTTTGTCTTTATTGTCAGCCTATGGAGCATATATTGCTGTATCTCATTCATTTAGCCCTACCTCCTTTGTAAGAATGGGTTTGCTTCCTCCTCTGAAACTGCTTTTAATCCAAAGGCCAATAATTATATGCAGACCAACTACATCCTTACTGTCAGGAAAAAGGACTTTAGACCGAGAAGTGAAAACCACCCTACTGTACTACTGCCTTGGGAAGCTGAGGACACTTGGGCTGACTGATTTTCTGGTCTGTTGCTGTGCTGAGCCCATAAAATTTCCAAATATTTCCAAATTTTCCTACCCATATTTTATGTAGTGTAAACCAGATTAATAGCAAGATACATAGGGACAGATTTGGTTTCTCTATTTATTCTACTTTTAATCATGACACTGTGATTTTTATTTTATTTTTTTGCAGGCATGGATTTATTTCAGTAGTTTCAGTTGAAACTATTTGAATGCTTGGAGTTACATAGATTAAGCCTCAAGGGAACCCCTCAGAACAAAACTTTGTATTCTGCATCACTTACAATTAATATTTTATATAAAAATGTGAGTTTACTTTTTTTTTTTCTGGCTACACTCATGTCTTTCTAATACTTTTTAATAAGGGTGTCACATTGGAAATGATTGTTTGGTGATATAATTGCAAGTGAATTGCATAGTTACTCTACAATTAAAATGAAACTTCAAAATTCTGAGTTTGTTAAAAAAGCTTCTTCTGACGAAGGTTGTCTAGTCCAGAAAATTTGTAACTGAATCTTAAGCTTACCCTCATTGTGGGGGTGTACTCTCATCACTGCCATTTGCTGCACGGGTGAGGTAACATGCTTGAAATTCTGACTTCTGGCCAGGATCTTGAGGAAACACAAAAAGAAACAGTATCTTCAGTTTAATGTAATTTTTTTTTTTTTTCAGGGAACTTTAATCAACCAGGTAGGTAGGACATACTTGCAATCTCATGCAAATTGCTTGTATTAGCAGCAAAGTTAAATACCAAATACTGTGGAAATGATGTGCAGACACTTGCATATTCCATTGCTGTGGGAAAAAAAAAATCAGGTATCTCACCTGTCAGAGGATACTAAACACAGATTAGGCTGTGCAAAGAATCCCTTACTTAGGTACAAAGCTGCAAAATACATCTTTCAGTTGACATGTACATGGCATGAGACAAAGGAAGAAGGAGGAAGGAAAAGTTTGCAAAACCTTCCAAAGGGACACAAAAACTTGTATCCGTGCTAAAGAAAAAATTATTTTCAAGGCTTACAGGAACTTTAGCCACATATTCTCCTCTATAAAAATGTTTCATTTATTTTGTTACTAAACGTTTGGTGAGCAGGCTGTTTTCTAAATAAATTCATAACTAATAGAAGACAGAGCTTGAGAAGGTAATTACAAAAAAAAAAAAGAAAAAAAAAAGTAGGGACAGAATGTTTTCTCAGTCTCCCACTAAATTCCTTCCTTTATTGGAAACCAGAGACTTTGCAGGGGATTTTGCCAAGTGAATTATGTAGAAGAAGAAAAGAGAAGGAATACAAGGAGTTTCTGGTGACATTTGTTTTTTGGATGAATCAGTCTAGTTACAGTTCTGTTTAGAGCTAAGAAACATTGAAGGATGATTTTCCAGGAAATGCAGAATAAACCACCAAACTAGGAATATGCATTTTCAACAAGAATTGCAATATGTACCATAATACTTTAAAATCCTATGATGGTATCCATAAAACTCTAAAATCCTCTAACAGTCAAGAATTTAAGCCTCAGGCAGTGCATGAACAGTAAACATTTAACAAAAACAAATCCCATCTCATTTTTCCTCCTCTTGCTGTGTGCAGTTTAATTTATTTTATTGTTTCATATTTCAATTGATCTCACACTACCTTTTCCCTCCCTACAATACCACTCAAGAAAGTGTATGGTAATTAGATAGCATGCCTCTGGCACAAGTTGTTCACTGCAGTGGAGTCAGAAGGAATTTCTTCCAGCACACAGTTCAGAGTTGCATTATGGGATAATTTAATTTCAAACACTTATGTCTTTTCTGTGGTGAAAAAAAAAAAAAAAAAGAAAGAGGTATTAAAGGAATAAGCTGATGCAGGGGGAAAGAAGGAACTCAAGGTTTTTTCTTTAAAACAACCAGAATTAGGTATGGGTGAAGGCACAGATGACCAAATGAGGCTTCCTCCTGCTGTTGCTGCTGGATTTAGAGTGAAACCTCCAATTTCATTTCCACTGCATACAGATTTTTTTCTGTCCACTTACGTTCTTTACAACTCCAGCACTTCTCCTGGCTGAATACATCTGTTTTCCAAGCAAGCTAGTACAACTAATCTTCAGAGATTCTTCCCACTGGAGAGAATATCTGGATTCCTGCTACACATCTTTAAAATAGGCAGCAGGCATTGCTCAGGAACCTCTAGGCAACAGTACTAGCTGTTCAGGACAGAGGTCTTAACAATTTTTATCTTAAAAGTTTCTTCTGGAAGACTTCTAAATGTCTCCTTGCAGAAAAAGGCAGCAGTGATAAAACAGAAGAGAGGGTAAACAGTAACTCTGTGTCTGTACAAGACAATCCCCTTCTACAGAGAAAATTAAGTTTTATTCTACCTTCTTCAGGCCCCAAAAGTAAGTACACCAAAATCTTTACTTTGGCCTCACAAACTATACCTGGCCTCCAAGCATGTTTAGAAGTTATTTTCGGTGCTTGAGTTTCTGATATCTCAGGGTTTTTCTGGAGTGGGTGCTAGTTATAGCCTATGGAAACAGATAAGCTTCTTTTTGTCAGACATGACTGTGGTGCATAAACTGAATAGCCACTTTACTGCACAGATATACCTAAACTAGACTAACTACAGGACAAAATGTGTTTTGGGTTGTGTTTTTCCTTAGCTCATTTTTAGAAAAATCAATAAAATTTTGCCTTCCTCAGAAGGTCCAGGGGAGGCTGGCAAGACTTATTGGAGTATTTTGCAGATATCTTCCACACGGATGAAGGGAAGATGAGGCAGGCAATGGACACCTGTCTTAATAGAATTATCCTGCCAGAACTTCTCTGAGGGAGCCAGCAAAATTTTCCAGCTGGCTCAACACCTGACTTTCATTAATGATTATACAGTGGCAAGAGAGATACTTTTAGCATGCAGCTAATGCCAGATCTGCTCCTGATTTGGCCACATCCCTGAAAAAGGGATGCATCCCAGGAATCATGAAGAGGATGACAGAACTGTTTTCAGTCTTCCTGGATGGTAGATCTTGTAAGTAAGCCAGGCTGCATGTTCCTGGGCAGAACTGTGGCAAAGGTGGGAGAACTGAGTTGGCACATGGGCGGGCCCTTGCTGAATGAATTGACCTACAAGTCTCTTGCATTATCCACAGCATGTATCACAGTATCACAGTATGTTAGAGATTGGAAGGGACCTCAAAAGATCATCTAGTGCATGATGTGTCCAGATTAGCTTTCTTAATATACCCGTAAATTCACTAAAACTTGGCTTGGATATGAGACAGTTCCATGTGGGTTTCATCAGTTTGTTCCTAGCCTTTGCATTGCCCCAAGATCATGCAACTATTTAGATCAGAAGGTACCTCTGGAAGTCAGTTAGTCAAGGCAGGGCTAAATTCAAAGTTAAATCAGATTACTCATAGCCGTATTCAGGCAAATTTTAAATATCTCTGAGGATGGAGATTCCACAAACTCTTGGGGCAGACTGTTTGGGTGTCTAACAACTTCGTCTGTGATGTTCCCCACTGCTGCCTTATTTCCAGTCAGAATTTCCATTTTTTGCAAATTGTCACTATTACCTCTTTTTTCCCTTTTTTTTCCCCCATTTTTATCTGAAAGTATTTTGGCTCTGTCTTCTCTGTAATCACCGAATATATATTGGAAAAGAGCTATTAGATCTCTCCGTAGCCTTTTTTTTTTTTTTTTTTCTCAAGGCTAACCTATCCACACACTCTCTCCAGTTTATCAATATTTCTCTTGCATCAGAGAGCCCATAAGTAGCACAATATTCAAGATGAGGACTCACAAGCAGTAAGTAGGAAAGAAAAATCATTTCCTGCAACCTGCTGGCTGTAATCCTAATAATGCAGTCCGGTATTCAATTAGCCTTGTCTCTGCAAGAAGTACTGCTGATTTAGTCAGCAGACCCTTTTTTTATTTCAGAGCTCCTTAGCTATCCAGTCCTCAGCCTGCATGGACACGTGGACTTCTGCTGTAGGTGAACTTGAATCCAGCTGTGTCCAGCTGTTTCTGAACTGTCATTTTGCTTTCCCAGCATGACTTTGGATGTGATTCAGTACCTCAACTTCTCTGATGATCACTGTAGCATTGAAAGACCCTGTTGCTATCATTACCCCTGTTCTGCTTGCTCTGTCCAGACAGGCCCCTTTTGCAGCAGTGCAAAACACCCTGCCTGGCTAGGTCTTGGTCACCAGAGTCTCCCAACCCACCTTCTCTGGGGAAGAGCCTTGCTCTATGTGCTCCCTGAAATGGGCCTCAGGACAAGATTTCCTTCCACTTGAAACAATCAAAATCTGATCTGCTGAAATCTGGGATCTTCAGTCTGCTACTGGTATTCATCAATTTCCTCAGGCTCTTAATTTTTACCATCTCATGGCCACTTCAGTCAAGGCTGACATTAGCTGATCTGTTCTTCTTTATTGGTGTGTGCACAGAAGATCCTCCAATGAACTTCCCATTTTTGGCCTTCCCAGCACAGACATTTCAAAATTGTATTCGTCACACTCTAGAAATTTATGTGTCAGCATGGGGTGAAATTTCAAAGTCTCCTGTGGAAAAAAGAGCCATGTAACCATGAGGTTTTCCTTAGCATTTTAGCTTGGGAGGGGCAGAGCATGCTGGAGATAGGAAGCATGGAACAGCTGTGCAAGAAGGCATAACCTATGCAACACAGGAAATATACATATCTAGCTAAAGAAGGTTAGACTTTTATCCATTTTATGCCTGTACTGTACACTGCCTACAGTTCCACCGTGAAATAGCAGCTACCAAGGATTTAAAAAAATACATTTAAGCTTGGCACTGTATTACCCTTCAAAGTGTAATGTGATTGTGATATTCTAACATAACTCCTGGCTAGGAAAATCTGTGTCACTGGGCAACCCAGGTCTCAACACAATGCTGGCAATAGAATAAGGTTTGCAGAGAAAGTGAGACATCCCATCTCTCAAAGCCACCACCTCAGGGGAAAAAGAGATCCTGCTCTGGCAGGCAGGCAGCTCTTTGCTTATTGGTCTAGATAAGGAATTAGTATACATAAGGAAAGCTCCAATTCTATTAGTCATTATGCTCCGTTTTTTTGGTTGTGTGGTATATGATTCCTTCACAGTATGAAGGGGATTATCCTGCTGTATAGGCATTACAGATGCACGCTTTGTTAGAGCATACTTTAACAGGTGTTTGCTAGATGTTCCGATCATGATTCAGGTGTGTTCCAAGGCCAAAAATAACATGAAAAGCCAGGAAACTCGTCCTTGGTGATGTAACTAGGACTGTTAAAAATAGGCAGTGTAGAGGTAGTTAGTAACATTAAATGATGTCCTAAGACAATCCAGGTGATTTCTAGGGAATTTAATGTTGAGTCCATGTTACCCAAGCCTGAGTAGAGTGTTTTTGCAGCAACATCATAATTTCTCTGATGTTTATCTGAAGCTTCCAGCTGATGTTTGTTTCCCACTTCCTATATGTTGTGTTGTATTCATGTGATTGGATTTTTTAACATTACATTCTCAAAAGTAAGTGCTAACTTTTACCACTGATGTTAATGGTAAGAACTGACCAGAATTACTCAAGGAAATATGTCTTAAGGAATGGTGAAAGGCAAACAACAAAACTAAAGAAAACAAACACTTCTTAATATCAAAGTTTATTTCTTAGCTCTGCAGCAATGAAATGCAGCTCTAATTTTTTGTACTTTCAGAGTTTCTAGCTTAAACTGTCAGATAAAGCGTCAAACCCATCAGATAAAAGATCAGGGGAAAAAAACGCAACAACAAACAGAAAAAACCGCAACAACAAACAAAAAAAAAAATCAGATAAAAGAATAACATGAGATTCTAAACCTGTTCTTTGTTCTGTCTTTCTAAAAGCTGAACTCAAACTATGTGTCTTAAAACTAAAAGGCAGTACAGACGAATTGAACTAAATAAGGCTTCAGTTCTCGCATTTATTTCTTTCTACTTTTAAGATTATACTTCTGTGGTTTTGAATCTTTATTTCTGCATTTTCATTATTCCATTTGCTTCATGTGTTGCAATACTTGTGAATGAAGCTACAAGCCATTTGACAGGAAAATAAGATGGATATGATACATGTTCCTGATAAAAAAAAGTTGAAGAAAAATACAATGAAGCAAAATTTAAGCAGTTATTTTAAGCTTTAATGAAATCTACCAGATAACTTTTAATTTTCCTTCTTAGTTTAAGCAGACCGTGACACGAATTCCTATTTTCACAGCTTCCTATCACAACCGTGAATTTAGGTGTCCTTTGCATTAATATTGCAAAGTGGTAAAACAAAACAAAAAGCCCAACAGTATCACTGTCCTACTCTGATAGTTTAAGAAAGCATGCATAGATGGAATATAGGCTGTTGTTGCATGCAAGCTCAGGCAAGGTATTGGCATGGAGGAAAGGAGGGAATTCAGGTTATTTAGCTTGCAAATCTACTGAACCAGCCACCTAAGCTAACTTTATAGTCAATGAGAGATATGTTGACAATTTTAAAGTATGATTCAGCCAGCCTATTTTTAAATGTCTATTTGAGGATGACACAACCCACAATGTGTAAACAACTATTTCTTTCTGCTAGCTAAAGAGGTAGAATAACTTGACTATTCAGATGAAGATGTCTACATTTAAACAGATGATCTACATCCAAACCCTTAGTCTCTTTTCTTATGAACTTTGATAAAAGATGTAAGCAGTAAAGGCCTTACTGATTTCCTTTGCCTTTTTATAAGGCAAAAATATTGCTCCATAACTTAGCCCTGAAAGTTTCATTGTATAGCACTAAACAGGATGAGACGTGGCCTTAGCCTTTCCTCCTGTATTGATGTGGCTGTTTTCAAGGGACAACGTACAAACTATTCACCTTTCCACAAAAGAAGCCATTATATTTCCTATGAAAGTCAAGTTTCTCACTGCTATGCATATGAGAGAAGAGCTTGTTTTTCAGTTGCACTTATTGGCTACTCTATGCTAGTAAATTGAATAATGTCAGCAAATGTTCCTGAATGCTGACACTCAAACTATCCACACTCTTACATTGTTAGAATGGTCACTGGCATGGATTCTGCAATGGACCAAAAGGCATTCTTGAAAGTATTTTCTGCAGTCATTGTAGGAATTTGCAGAAACAAGGGATAATCCTCAGTATGCAATCTGCACACAAGCACCATTTTTGGGGAGTTTAGACAATTCAACTGTACGTTTGCAGGCCACTGCATACCAATGGATTACAATGCTAGAGAACAGTTAATCTTCTGGAAATGTTTATTTTTCTACTGCAGACAAAATTCTACACTCTAGCCACCTAGGTGAAGGAGTTAATATCTCTCATTTTAGCATGCCTGTCAATATTTTTCTTCTTAATGATACTAAATAATTTAACTAGCTAGAAGTTTCCTTTGTAATAACCTCTTCTTCCACAATGTTCAAATACTTCATTTTGGAGCAAGACAACTAATCATAATGGAGGAGGCTGTAATGTCAAAACAATGTGATTTTATTATCACTGAATAAAGCAACAGGGAAAATATAGTATGTGTTAACACTTCAGCATCAAAACAGTCAATAAGGAGATAAGGGATAATAAAAATTTGTATTGCAGATTAATGAATTTTCAGTAAGTATCCCTAATAAATGTATCTTTACTTTTATATAATAAAATTACCTCTAATAAATGTAACTATTTCCCCATAAGATTGCCAAAAAATAAGATTGCAAATTGTTATTGGAGGTGCAGAATATTGAGATTTAAGCATGCTTAACCTTGAAGTTAAAAGTTCAAAATAATTTTCTATACCCGTGGCATAGCAATTTTCGTGTAGTTCTCTGTAACTTCTTTTCCTCCCTTTTTTTCTTGTTCCTTTTTTTCTTCTTCCTTTTTTTCTTCTATTCAGATTCAATTAGTTGTGTAAAATAACTTCTTTTAAGTGTTTCTGAAGAAAAGCCATTACCATATATTGAAACATTTTTTACTATGAAGCATTATGTAAAATACACCTGAGGTTAATAAAGTGGTATGGAATGGAAATGAAGGCTACATCTTTTTAAATCAGTAGTGATTGTAATTAAAAGAGGAACAAAGGTAAATGAAAGTGCACCACAGCTGTTATTTTCATTCCTTACACTCAGTGGTTTCCAAAAATCCTGCAGCTGTTTCCTATAAGGAGCACATGGGTTTAGGCTGTCCCTAAACACAAAGGAAGTGATGGAATTTGGACTCACTTTACCACAGACAAATAGAAATCAAAAGGAGACCAGAATCTGGACTCACATCCAATTACACTGTCACCTTAATATCTTTCTTTATCTTTCTATCAGCTTTATAATTCATATGCAGATTTTTTTTTCTCCTTGCATCCTTTTCTTTTATGCAGACCATTTTTAAATGAATACTTGATAACTACAGCCTAATAGATTTCACTCCACTACATAAAAATCTATATTATCTTAATTTTGTTGTGTTATGTAGATATTTGTATTTGTTTCTCTATCCTATGTTTTGGTATATTCAGTGCATTCTTGACATGAGAAAAAAAAAACTTTCTTCATACCAGAATTGATTTATAGATCTTTAAGACAATCCTTGATGGTTTACATCTGAGGCACTTCTTCCTCTCTTAGCAAATCATTCATCTTTTTTTTCCCCCTCTTTTATACCAAGAGTTAAAAACTCCAGCAAAGCAAACCTCTCTAAGTGTCTTCAATCTGTTATAGATTATCTTTTTCAAAGGCAAGCACCAACAAAATGAGAAGGAATCTATGGGTCAAAACATGAATCACAGTTCTCTTTGGCATTAGAAGGATGTGATACATATATATTTTTCCTAATTAATATATTAGGCATACAATAGACAAAATTAATCAAACATTTAGAGTTGTTCTGGTGAGATATTGCTTCAGAATGCTTACTTCATATTTATTAATATAATTCATAACCTTTCTAACAAGGTTTAATGGAACAAAGCGATACTGATTTTACATGGTATGAGTGATTGAAAAGTTCTAATTATTTCTACAATACAACATAGTTATTAAATGTTTAGCTGACCAATGATGTGTTCATAAGAGCTATATTTAGCCTAGAGTAGGAATTACCCTTAGGGCTCACCATCAAGTCGGTTCCAGTTTTTACTGACTGTAGTGCATATATATTGTGGTTTTAGATCAAGTGAGGATTTTCTATCAAAATCTTTTGGATATTCAACATGACATTCCTCAATCCTAAAAATCTAGGTCATTCATCTCAAACTCAGTGTTACTTGTTTTCAGTAGAGAGTTACATACTGAGCTTTAATTTGCCTCTCAATCTGCAGAAGACATTCGAGTTCAAAATATGCACTCTATTTTCTATAGCCAAGCTAAACTACAGCTTGTGACAGTTTTCTTTGTATTGAGACATGGCTCTGCATGGCTGTCGTGGTTTAAGCCAGTCGGCAAATCAGCCATGCAGTTTCTACTCCCCTTCCCCCTCCCCAGAGGGATGGGGAGGAGAATCGAAAGAATGTAACTCCCACGGGTTGAGATAAAAACAGTCCAGTAACTAAGGTATAGCACAAACCACTACTGCTGCCACCAATAATAGTAATGATAAGAGAAATAACAAGGGAAAAGAATACGATACCACCCGCCAAAAACGAGCCCGACAGACAAGAGGACGTGCCCTTCCGGGTAACTCCCAGTTACATCCCCGGGCATGACGTGCTGTGGTATGGAATACCTCTTTGGCTAGTTTGGGTCAGGCGTCCTGTCCCTGCTTCCTCCCGGCCCCTCCTCCTCCCTGGCAGAGCATAAGACTCACAAAGTCCTTGGTCAGGGTAAACATTCTGACCAGCAACTGAAAACATTGGCTTTATCAGTATTATTCCCAGGCCGAAAGTCAAAACCACAGTGCTGCACCAGCTACTAAGAAGGAGGAAAACTGACTGCTGCTGCTGAACCCAGGAAAATGGCTATATCTGATGGGTATCGACATTTCCAGTTCGCAGTGCCTAAGTTACAGGCATGCTATTTCTGGGGTAAGATTTGACATATGTCTTTTGCCATATTTTGCCTTATTGTAATGACTGTCATAAGGACCACCACTCTAGAAAAAGATGCCAAAGAGGGATCACAATGCTTCCATGCAAACCCGCATAATGTTGTTGGGATATTAGTAAGGCAAATCCGAAATCTGTAAGGAAAATTGTAAGGGAAAGCATTATCCAGAGCATTTTTATTCACGGAGAGGCATGAGAGATTAGGATGCTCAGTTCCTGAGAGTCTTCACTGAAGAGTGGAGAGTATTGAAAATATCTCCACAGTTATTCTTTGTGCCTAGCAGAATGCAGTTAAGGGTTCCTTGTTATTGCATGCTCAGTGTCTTGTCCTTCTGTCCTGCAGAAGGTTAATTATAATATAGCTACACAATTAGATGCACACGCAAGACCTTAGTAATACACTAGACTCACAAAAGCTTATTCCAGAAACTCATTGGAATACAGATTTTCATTCCAGAAATATTTCACCAGGATTTCCACAGAAATTATATTTAATGCAGTGTGTTCAGCTCTGAAGCATGGGGCAGTTGCTTTGGCATATATTTATCTGATATTTGTTATCTAAGAACATTGTGCTTTGCAGAATTCTTGCATAAGACAATCATTATTGATGCAAACCTTAATGAACTGACTTCATATATTTCTCTGTCTCTGTATGTCTGGCTACAATGGCATTTCTTTTCTTTTAAATTATATTCCTTCAAAGGCTAGCATTGTAGCTACTAAAAACTAGCTGTATTTTTCCTTTTCTATGATTTTCTTTTATAGCTTACTTTCTCATCAACTTATTAAGTATTCCTTGGCAACCTGTTCATTAAAACAACACAGCATATAGCATCGTCACTAGAGAAACAAAGTTAAAGAATTTTTCAATGAATGTTTTTTTCTATGGTCCTTTTTAATTTATTTGTAATATTTTACCTTAGGGTCTAAATTATTTGATTTACTCCCCTGGCTTTATCCTCTAATTTTTATTTTTTTATTTTTTTCACCCACTTTCTCTATGTTTGTTTTTGGTGTGAGTGAAAGGTTCTAAAGAGTTTTGAATGATCATCTGTCTTTAATTAACTGCTATGAGTCTTGTCAAAATTTCTTCTGATGTCCTTACTGTAAAATGATGATTAGAGTTTCTCATGTGTTTTCAGGGATATAAGTGGGGTTAATCCTCTTTTCAGCAATATTCTGGCAAAGCAAATTTTCTGCAGACTTTTGGCTGATAAGAGTTCTCAGGTTTTCAGCTTACATCTTTTCTTCTTCTTTTTCTCAGTTTTTATTCCCACTCCTTCCCCAATGCTGAAAAACCAATCCCACCCCTCACAAATCTACAGTGAAACTGTGGGTTTGTTCCTTTTACTCTACTACGTTCTTCCTCTAAAATCTGAAAATACATACTGCATTTTTTTTTCTTTTTTTTTTTTTTGTTCAGATGCACTGAGATTGCACTTTTAATACAAGCATTTTGTATTGCATCACATAGATAGTACCTATTAAGCTAAGTAGAAAAGAACCAAGAAATCTGAAAGGAAAATATAAGAGTTGTGGATGAAAATAGTGTGATAAGCTGAAAAGTAAATTACTTCATCTTAGCATCTGTCAGTTCATATATAGAATATAGCTTATAAATTTGCTTCTTGGTATGCAAAATTAGCCACTACAATGTTTACAGGAGAAAGATGAAATATATATTTTAAACTCCACTAAAGTGTTGCATTTTTTCCTGATCCCGATGAATCACTTCACTGCCCCTCAAGAGATAGCAGTCAATAAAGAGACTATTCTTTAGTGGTAATACTGATGCTTATTATCTTGAGATAGAAATATTCTCTAAATGTTATCCCTGGGTAAGATCAGTTGTTTACATTGTACCTTTTTAGCAGGAAATTTTTGGGTGGCTGTATCTTGAGTAATAAATTTGGAATAGAGTGTTTCTTTCTCATTAAGTTGAAACTAAGTCCTATTGCCACTGGAGCTAACACAAAAGGTCTGCATAGCTGAGAGATTGTACCTTCCTTTGTCATTGCTACATGGTTGCACGTTTACGTTCAACATAGAGATTATGACCCAAAGATGTTGGGAATGAAAACTTATCCAGTTGAAAGAACATTCCCTGTGAGATTTTGATGTTAACAATCCCTCAGAAGCCCCACTTGTATCATGGTTGCCATATTGCCCAATACCTGGAAACTCAGCTGGGGACCTTCAAATTACAGATACAGAATACCAAAATTTGACCTTTGGTGAGCTGATGTACTCCTAATTCTTTGAAAAAAATTTTGAGAACAAGTGCAAACACACTTGCATGTACTGTCGCACAATTCATCTCATTAAATAAAACACATTCCTACACATTTTTCTCTGATTTATTTTCAGATTGGTGAAAAAAATCTATTTCCTGTGATCTCCCCAACAGTTACAAATGTTTGCGGAATCTGATGGACAATCTTTCTTTTCTAAGGAGGTAAATCACTGCCAACACAGTTATATGCACAGGTTCAACCAGCCTAAACCTGTGATCTTACAATTCATTTGATTGAGACTGCATAGTGTAGTGCTTCTTTCTATGATAGTTGGCATAGAATATCTACATTATCATCCACAGGTTTTTTTTCCTGCCTTCTGACATATAATCCTGCATCATTATAAATCTTTTCAATTTATCAGAACCTATCCTCAAAATTCTCAACAAAGCCTAAAGCCTTTTCAGTTTTGGATTATAGAATTTATACATGGTCAAAATTCTTCTTATCTTTCCAAGCAGTTCCATACAAAAACTTAGCACACATGTCCAAACATCTGTACTGCTGGGTAGCTTTCTTTCTATCTTTTATTTCTGTTTTAAAACTAGTATTCCTTATATACAGATTACAACCCTTTCAATACAGTTTGAAAAGGTGGATAAATAATCATGCAGCATTTGCTGGAACAGTTGACTTGGAAAGCAGATGTAACAGGTGGCACAATTTTTAATATATTAATATATATTTATATATCTAATATATATTTTTAAATTAATATATTAATTTAATTTATTAAATTAATTTTATTATTAATTAAATTATTAATTAGGCTTATCTAATAACCAACTATTTGGCTTTAATGAGTACCACCAAGCTAATGTTAAATAAAAAAAAAAAAATATAAAAATTACTTCACTTTTCATGCAAAACCAATCAACACCAGTACTTTTCTCAACAGTGTTGTGTAGAGATACAGATTATATATAGAGGCATAAAGAACTAGTTTCTCTTTCATTGCAGTTCTTTTACTGCTCAGCTATGTTTAGCTCACACTGTCTTCATTCTCTCTTCTCTTGGTGTACAGTCCTTCATCATAGCGATGATGAAAATATTTCCACAGTCACACCCCCAGTCTGCTGTTTTTGTGATGGTACCATCCCTACACTCATGCAAATCACAATCTCCCCCTTCTCTTTCCTCTCAGACTTCTGTCTGCTAAAGGTACTTAAGTCAGCTGGCTGTGTTAAAGCAGTAAGTTGCATTTATGATATTCTGTGCTAATGATCAGCCTTTTTGAGCAGAAAGTGCATTATGCATCACTGCTTTCAGAGGCAAAAGATCACTTCCTTGTGGTGCTAGAACTCTGGTTAATCCTTTGAAGGACTCTAAAAATATCTGATTTAGCTCTACATTATCTACAAGTTTATGCCTTTCTCTGGTAGACTGAGAATTCTCTTAAGACAATTCTGTGTCTACAGCTTTATTCTTTTGTTATTAATTTTTTCTTAGTCCTTATGGGACAACATTGGTTCATATGTAAAGATTTGTATTAGTAAAGATGACATGAAAAATGAAGAGGCTGTGTTAACACCTCTGTAATAAAAAATTGCATAAAATCCCAAATCTTAATCATAGAATCATAGAATAGTTAGGGTTGGAAAGGACCTTAAGATCATCTAGTTCCAACCCCCCTGCCATGGGCAGGGACATCTCATACTAAACCACGCCTCCCAAGGCCTCATCCAACCTGGCCTTGAACACCGCCAAGGATGGAGCATTCACAACCTCCCTGAGCAACCCATTCCAGTGCCTCATGACCCTAACAGTAAAGAATTTCTTCCTTATATCCAATCTAAACTTCCATACTATGAAAATGTTGGCTCAAAATACATTTAAAAATAATCTTATCATTTTTTGATGCTACTTGTTAATATGAAAACAAATATGGCATATATGTGGAATAGATCTAATTCAAAATGCTCCCACAGTGTAGGAAATATCCTTCTGACTTCGATGGCCACTGCGTAAAGCCTTATTCAATTTCTTTATTTACTTGTATTTTGTCATTCATTTCTAGTTTTCCATTATACTATTTGGTCTGCTAATGAGAGGCTGAACTGCAGCAGGATGTTCCGGTGAGCTGGGCACTTACAGTTCCCACACCAGTGGTCTTTCCTCCCCTGCTCAAGATCTGCTTCCAGCCTCAAAGGCTTTCTTCCTCTCATTCCCTTAGACAACACTGGCTTTTTGGGCTCCTTACTTCTGCCACTGCCACAGATTATTTCTTATCTCATCAAGTCAGGAGCAGCTGCCATTAGAAATCTGACATATTTTCCCTTTTTGGCAAACCCCACAGTACCAGAGTACTGTGCCAGGTGCCAAAGTTGTGCACAGCATTCAGCTGTGATATTGAACTTTTCGTCTTAGCTTCCTAATTTGATCTATTTGTGCACACAAAAATGCTTCCTCCTCTATGAAAGTTCTTTGGATTTTTTTTTTTTTTCCATCCTGAAATGGGACAGAAAATTGCTATCTTAGGTTGTCATAAACACACTCCACGTTTAAATTGATCAAGCTAGTTGAAAAATTTCAAGTTTGAAATATTTATTGTTTAATTTTTCTTAATATAGCTTAATGTCATTCTCAGAAGGAAGATACTACAAATTGATGAACGAAACTTTGACTTGAGAAAGTTAGAATAGAATGTTTTAGGAAATACTTACTTTTTCCTCTTCAATTTTCTTTCTCTTTTATTAGGACACTCACTTAAATGAAGACTTTCTCTCAAGGTGAATTGTTTTCAGGTATGTCCACAGTTTCTGTTAAAAAAAATTCAATGGAATATTTCCTACCTGTTTTACCTGGATGACTAATGAGTCTTTGTAGATATTTAACAGTAAGGAATGTACAAATGTTGAAGTGTAATCTGAAACTAGTTAAGAGTTTAGCATAGAATTAAAAAGAAAAATGTATTATCATATGTGAAATACTGTATGAACAGAACTGTTGAAAATAAGCTGTAAAGAATACCAGACATGCAGAGAACTAAGATGGCAAAACCCCTATATACCATATTTTTTGGAACTGTAATCCTGAAATGTAAAGCATGACTGAGAAATCTTATCCGAGAGTCATGCAACAGCTTCTAATGGCTGTAGAAAATAAAGCTTTTAGAACATTTAGACACAAGATTACAGGATAATAATAAATCTTTGCTTTGGATATCAAGGGGAAAAGAAGAATAAAAATAAAAATAACTAGGAAAGTTGAGAAAACATAAGAAAAACTTGAGAGGTAAGTCTTGTAGACAACAGTGCAGGAGTCAAAAATAAATTAAGCAGATGCGCAGTCGCTACATGCATAGGACTCCAAATCTAGGAAGATTATGTTCCTTCACATATTGATTGACCAGGAAATAAAAGAAAATAATTGACCTTAAAAGAATAGAAGGAATTAAAAACAACCTTTTGAATACAGAAAAAGATGGTATTGTTTCATTTAATTCTATGGCATTTATCAGTAACAACTGCAGCCCTAATCTCAGTTGCCATAAATTTCTGTTAGCAGATCTAAAAGGATGAAGAAATAACAAAGGGAAACAGATGTTAAGACATACTTAAGATAACTAATTTGCAATAGAGTAGCAATGCTTCTCTTTGATTTTGTAGTATCTTTTGTAAAGCACAATTAGTTTGCCTGTTTTAATACTCCTTTGTCACGTGCTGCTGGTTAAAACAAAGCCAGCAACAGGTAAACTAAAAATTCCTAAATGGTTTCTTATCTTTTTATTTCTATTTGAAATTTATATTTACCTTTCTCTGTTCTGCCTATAAAGTTAGCTTAAAATTGTTAAAGTGTACCTAGTAACTAGTTCCTCTGTTGCCATGAAAATTTTACTCCATTACTTGTTCTTTCTACTTTTAATTTTTCCTCTTCTACCTAAGTATTATAGGTTTGTGTGATTGTTTGCTTTTAATTAAGTCCTTTCTGATTTTTGTACATATTTAAATGAACAAAAGAATTTAAAAAATGCATTTCAGATCTCGTGATCTTCATACTTTCTCTGCAAATGCAGAAAATATGTCTTTTCCTCTCTGATATTACTTGGAGAGAATGAATGAGTGTTTGAAAGAGAATACATTGGATGGCTGTTTTGATATCTCTGCCAATCCAAACTACAAAGATACAGCTGTGCTTCCTTAGAGAGGTGGTCAAAATTTCCACGTGTGGAAATTTCTCAAATTTTGAAAAATTTTTCATTTCCGACTGTAGTGGAAATGGAAACTTAAAACATAGAAGGAGAAGAAAACTGTCCTGGGTTCAGCAGTGGCAGTCAGTTTTTTGTTTTTTTTTTTCCTTCTTAGTAGCTGTTGCAGTACTGTGTTTTTGACTTTTGGCTTGGGAACAAAAAAAACTGATAACACCGATGTTTAGACTGACCAAGGATTTTGTGAGTCTCATGCTCTGCCAGGGAGGAGGAGGGGCCGGGAGGAAGCGGGGACAGGACACCTGACCCAGACTGGCCAAGGAGGTGTTCCATACCATAGCACGTCATGCCAGGGGATGGAACTGGGAGCTACCCGGAAGGGCACGTCCCCTGGTCGGGCGGGCTGTCTTTTCCGGCGGGCGGTATCGTATTCTCTTCCCTTGTTATTTCTCTTGTCGTTGTTATTGTTGGTGGCGGCAGTGGTGATTTGTGTTATACCTTAGTTATTAAACTGTTCTTATCTCAACCCGTGGGAGCTGCATTCTTTTGATTCTCCTCCCCGTCCCTCCAGAAGCGGAGGGAAGAAAGGGGGGGGGGGGGGGGGGGGGCAGTAGACTGCGTGGTTCTGATTTACAGCTTGGGCTTAAACCACGACAGTTCTTTTGGCGCCCAACGTGGGGCATCGAAGGGTTGAGATAACGACAGATCTGACCGGAGTGTGTCTAATCGTATTTGTGATAAGCATTCAGTGTTTTGGATTGATAGTCACTTGTCACAATGCTGATTTATTGGCTCTCAAAGTTGTTGTTTTTGATCTCACAGTCTCAATATGCCGTAGGTTACTTAGAGCCGGTATTTGCTGTGTTAGTGTTTTTCAAGTGTGGGGCTTGGGCTAAGGTTATTGTCTCATTATATTTTATGGTAATGACTTGTAATACAATAGAAAAATTGATCATGAAACTGATCTGGCTTATGTTCCCAGTGTGGTCACCACCTTTATACTTTGGGAGGTATATAATACAAATGCTTAGCAACTATACATCTTTTTTCTCCTTCCTGGGTGGTCAACCTATGAAGGAGACATTCTTTTACCCTCCCAGTGCCCCTTCCAGACCGTTTACAGCATCGTTTGAGAGTTTTGAAGTTTTTGAGTGGCCTTTTAATATTGTTGAGACCTGTTTGCTGATTGTGATGGGGGTCACCATGTTGGCACGCATACAGAGTGTGTTTTGTCCATAACCATTACGTCTGATCTCAAGAGTTAAGCAGAGTCGGGTTTGGGCCTTGTCTGGGGTTAGACGACAAAATAGGGGGACCGAGAGATTTTCCCCGAGGCTGGACAGCCATGAGTGGCAGGGTGTGTGGGATAGTATGGGCAAGTATCTAGGTCAGTGGGCCCCTCCAGTGTTTTGGAACTTCACCACCGAACAAGTGCAAAATCCAGAAGAATTAGTAAAACACTTAAATGAGGTGTGCTGTCATCCTGGTCATACCAGAGAGGGACAAATCATGTCAACGTGCTGGGGCTTGGCCTATGCTTACCGGGCCTTGTTCAACACTATCCAGCACCTTCAAAAGGAAGGAAATGTCCTTGGATCTGAGGGCGAAGCAACAGACAGCACAGCTACTCCAGCTCCGAGCACAGCAGCTACACCACCCCTAGCGACAAGTACAGCCGCTACTCAAACTTCAACTGCAACAGACAGTGCAGCTACCCCAGCGACAAGTACAGCCACTACTCAAACTTCGACTGCAACAGACAGCGAAGCTACCCCAGCTCCAACCACAGCAGCTACACCACCCCCAGCGACAAGTACAGCCACTACTCAAACTTCAACTGCAACAGATAGCGAAGCTACCCCAGCCCCAACCACAGCAGCTACACCACCCCCCGCGACAAGTACTGTTGCTACTCAAAGCACAGTGATAATGACTGCAGCTAAACCAGAGGACCAATTCGTACCAATATCGATTGCCCCCATAAGCAAGAGAAAAAGCAGAAAAGAGGCAAGAAGGGTGAAGCAAGATGAAGAAACAATGTATTCACCACCCAGGCCACCACCTGATCAGGAGTCATCATCCCATGATGATGAAGAAGAAGAAGAGGTGACTTCTCGACCTCGGACCTCAACCGAGCTACGGAATATGCGAAAAGATTTTACCCGTCAACCAGGGGAGCACATCATCACCTGGTTGCTCCGATGCTGGGACAATGGGGCCGATGGTCACAAACTAGGAGGTACGGAAGCCAAGCAGCTGGGATCACTTGCTAGAGAAGGGGGAATTGACAAAGCAATTGCAAGAGAGAAAAAGTCCCTCAGTCTTTGGAGGCGGCTCTTGGCAGCTGTGAAAGAAAGGTTTCCATACAAGGACGATGTTACGAGTCGTTCGGCCAAGTGGACTACTTTAGACAAAGGCATCCAGTCTCTGAGGGAATCAGCCATCGTAGAGATGATCTATCACACCAAACCGAATAACGGAGATATACCCATAGACCCAGATGAAGTCGAATGTACACGACCCATGTGGCGAAAACTTACACGGAATGCACCGTCATCATATGCCCATTCATTGGCAACGGTAACCTGGGGTGACATAGTAACACCAACAGTGGATGAAATGATTCACAAACTCCGAGAGTTCGAAGACAATCTCACCCCTTCCATCACCTCAGCTGTGGAAAAACTGTCCCAGGATGTCAAACAATTGAGGGACGATCTATCTGATTTATCCAGCTCCTCACGTGTACCAACATACGTCTCAGCTGTTAACAAAAGACGTCCTATTGTTCAAGACAGAAGATATAGAAGGCAAACACCACGGGCCACCCTATGGTTTTACCTGCGGGATCATGGAGAAGACATGACGAAGTGGGATGGAAAACCTACTTCAGCTTTGGAGGAACGGGTGCATGAATTGAAAATAGGAACAAGAGTCAAGACTAATCATCCCATGAGAGCTGCGGCTTCAGTCTCTGGTGAGCAGGTTCCCAGATGGAGCGGAAGAGCTGATTTTACTCCAGCTCCTGTGATAACGAAGAATAATCCCTTTCAACACGACTTAGGTGTCCAACGTTGTGATGACTGTTAGAGGGACCCTGCCTCCAGCCAGGTGGAGGTAGGGGATAATCGGATTTACTGGACTGTGTGGGTCAGATGGCCTGGCACATCAGTCCCGCAGAAATATAAAGCTCTCGTAGATACCGGTGCACAGTGTACCCTGATGCCGTCAAGCTGTCAAGGGGTGGAACCCATCTATATCTCTGGAGTGACAGGAGGATCCCAAGAGTTGACTGTACTGGAGGCTGAGATCAGCCTGACTGGAAGGAAATGGCAAAAGCACCCCATTATGACTGGTCCAGAGGCTCCATGCATCCTCGGCATAGATTACCTCAGGAGAGGGTACTTCAAAGACCCAAAAGGGTACCGATGGGCTTTTGGTATTGCTGCTTTGGAGACTGAGGAAAATGAACAGCTGTCCACCTTGCCTGGTCTCTCAGAGGATCCCTCTGTTGTGGGGTTGCTGAAGGTCGAAGAACAACAAGTGCCAATCGCAACCACAACAGTGCACCGGCGGCAGTATCGCACCAACCGAGACTCCCTGATTCCCATCCATAAACTGATCCGTAGTCTGGAGAGTCAGGGAGTGATCAGCAGGACCCGCTCACCCTTTAATAGCCCCATATGGCCAGTGCGAAAGTCTAATGGAGAGTGGAGACTAACAGTAGACTATCGTGGCCTGAATGAAGTCACACCACCATTGAGTGCTGCTGTACCGGACATGCTAGAACTTCAGTATGAACTGGAGTCAAAGGCAGCCAAGTGGTATGCCACGATTGATATTGCCAATGCATTCTTCTCAATTCCTTTGGCAGCAGAATGCAGGCCACAGTTTGCTTTTACTTGGAGGGGCGTCCAGTACACTTGGAACCGACTGCCCCAGGGGTGGAAACACAGCCCTACCATCTGCCATGGACTGATCCAGAATGCACTGGAACAGGGGCAAGCTCCAGAACACCTGCAGTACATTGATGACATTATTGTGTGGGGTGATACAGCGGAAGAAGTCTTTGAGAAAGGGAGGAAAATAATCCAAATCCTGCTGAAAGCTGGTTTTGCCATAAAACGGAGTAAGGTCAAGGGACCTGCACAGGAGATTCAATTTTTGGGAATAAAATGGCAAGATGGACGTCGCCAGATCCCTACAGATGTGATCAACAAAATAATAGCAATGTCTCCACCAACTAATAAGAAAGAAACACAAGCTTTCTTGGGTGCTGTGGGGTTCTGGAGAATGCACATCCCGAATTACAGTTCGATTGTAAGCCCTCTCTATCATGTAACCCGGAAGAAGAACGATTTTAAATGGGGCCCTGAGCAACAACAAGCCTTTGAGCAAATTAAACGTGAGATAGTTCATGCAGTAGCCCTTGGACCAGTCCAGAATGGGCCAGATGTAAAAAATGTACTGTACACCGCAGCTGGGGAGAATGGTCCTACCTGGAGCCTCTGGCAGAAAGCTCCAGGGGAGACTCGAGGTCGACCCCTCGGCTTTTGGAGTCGGGGATACAAAGGATCTGAGGGCAGCTATACCCCAACTGAGAAAGAGATACTGGCAGCCTATGAAGGGGTTCGAGCTGCTTCGGAGGTGATTGGCACTGAAGCACAGCTCCTCCTGGCACCCAGGTTGCCCGTTCTGGGCTGGATGTTCAAAGGCAGGGTCTCCTCTACACATCATGCAACCGATGCGACATGGAGTAAATGGGCTGCACTAATTACACAACGAGCTCGAATAGGAAATCCCAGTCGTCCAGGCATTCTAGAAGTCATCATGGACTGGCCAGAGGGCAAAGATTTTGGAATGTCACCAGAGGAGGAGGTGATGCGTGCTGAAGAGGCCCCACCATATAATAAACTATCAGAAAGTGAAAAGCAGTATGCCTTGTTTACTGATGGGTCCTGCCGTATTGTGGGAAAGCATCGGAGATGGAAGGCAGCTGTATGGAATCCTCAACGACAAGTTGCAGAAACTGCTGAAGGAGAGGGTGAATCGAGTCAGTTTGCCGAGGTGAAAGCCATCCAGCTGGCCCTGGACATTGCTGAACGAGAAAAGTGGCCAGTACTTTATCTCTATACTGACTCATGGATGGTGGCAAATGCCCTGTGGGGGTGGTTGCAGCAATGGAAGCAGAGCAACTGGCAACGCAGAGGTAAACTCATCTGGGCTGCTGCACTGTGGCAAGATATCGCTTCCCGGGTGCAGAACCTGGTGGTGAAGGTACGTCATGTAGACGCCCATGTACCCAAGAGTCGGGCCACTGAGGAACACCAGAACAACCAACAAGTGGACAAAGCTGCTAAGATTGAAGTGGCTCAGATGGACTTAGATTGGCAACATAAAGGTGAATTATTTTTGGCCCGGTGGGCCCATGACACTTCAGGTCATCAGGGCAGAGATGCAACATACAAATGGGCCCGTGATCGAGGGGTGGACTTAACAATGGACACTATTGCCCAGGTTATTCACGAGTGTGAAACATGTGCTGCAATTAAACAAGCCAAACGGTTAAAGCCTCTTTGGTATGGAGGACGATGGCTGAAGTATAAATATGGGGAGGCCTGGCAAATTGATTATATCACACTCCCACCAACCCGCCAAGGCAAGCGCCATGTGCTTACCATGGTGGAAGCAACCACCGGATGGCTGGAAACATACGCTGTGCCCCACGCCACTGCCCGGAACACTGTCCTGGGCCTTGAGAACCAGATTTTGTGGCGACATGGCACCCCAGAAAGAATTGAATCAGACAATGGGACTCATTTCCGGAATAACCTTATAGACACTTGGGCCAAAGAGCATGGCATTGAGTGGGTATATCACATCCCCTACCATGCACCAGCCTCTGGGAAAATCGAACGGTATAATGGGCTGTTAAAAACTACACTGAGAGCAATGGGTGGGGGAACTTTCAAGCATTGGGATACACACTTACCAAAGGCCACCTGGTTGGTCAACACCAGAGGATCTGCCAACAGGGCTGGCCCAGCACAGTCAGAACTTTTACATATTGTAGAGGGGGACAAAGTTCCTGTGGTGCACATGAAGAATTTGCTGGGGAAGACAGTCTGGGTTATTCCTGCTTCAGGTAAAGGCAAACCCACTCGTGGGATTGCTTTTGCTCAGGGACCTGGATATACTTGGTGGGTAATGCGGGAAGATGGGGAAGTCCGATGCGTACCTCAAGGGGATTTGATTTTAGGGGAAAACAGACAATGAACTCAATTGTACGCTGTTGCCTGCTATAGTCCATCAACTAGAAGTCTGCAGGGCACCAGCGACTGGCTCTGACTTCCCTCCGACCATCATCCCAACAGAGAATGAACTTTGATAGAACCGGATGAGTTCTACAGTAAAGGAATGATCAGCATCAGCAGGCAACGATCCAACACTGCATACAGCTTCTTCTGCCCTGAAAGACTGTTCCAAGAGATGGAGCCCAACATCATGAACCGAATGGACTCAGTAGCTTTATAGGAATTGGTCCGTGCACTAAGATAACAGTGCACCGAGATGAGAGTGAGGATATATGGAAAATGTGGGATCTGAGTATGACGTGAATGGTATGGAACAAGGGGTGGATACTGTCCTGGGTTCAGCAGTGGCAGTCAGTTTTTTGTTTTTTTTTCCTTCTTAGTAGCTGTTGCAGCACTGTGTTTTTGACTTTTGGCTTGGGAACAAAAAAAACTGATAACACTGATGTTTAGACTGACCAAGGATTTTGTGAGTCTCATGCTCTGCCAGGGAGGAGGAGGGGCCGGGAGGAAGCGGGGACAGGACACCTGACCCAGACTGGCCAAGGAGGTATTCCATACCACAGCACGTCATGCCAGGGGATGGAACTGGGAGCTACCCGGAAGGGCACGTCCCCTGGTCGGGCGGGCTGTCTTTTCCGGCGGGCGGTATCGTATTCTCTTCCCTTGTTATTTCTCTTGTCGTTGTTATTGTTGGTGGCGGCAGTGGTGATTTGTGTTATACCTTAGTTATTAAACTGTTCTTATCTCAACCCGTGGGAGCTGCATTCTTTTGATTCTCCTCCCCGTCCCTCCAGAAGCGGAGGGAAGAAAGGGGGGGGGGGGGGGGGGGGGGGCAGTAGACTGCGTGGTTCTGATTTACAGCTTGGGCTTAAACCACGACAAAAACTCAAGTAAAGTACAACCAAAATACCTAAAATGTAACTTAAGTCTTTGATTTCAAGTGCAAATTAAGTCTCTATATAAGATATTTGGCTTCCCAAAATAATATTTTAAAACATTACATGCTTTCTTTAATTAGAAGACTCTCTGGAGAACTAAACCTGTCAAGTATTATAAAGACAGGTCTGAAAGAAACCCTTTGGGCAATGTCATTCCTGGAAGCACCCAGATGCTCAATGGAACTGAAGTCTCTACCCTTACACAGCGGAGACATCAGCAACTACATCTCCCGGGACAAGCTGCCTGATCCCCTACCCCAGGCTCTGTCTCAAATCAGTCTTGTTTTTAAGCAGAATTTCTCCAAAATGTCTTTTTTTTTTTTTCCTGAGACTAGATATTTCACAAAAAAAGTGGTGCTTTTTTTTTGTTTGCTTCTCTGCTTTGTTTCCCAGAATATTCCACCAGGAAATGATTATTGAAAGGCAAGGACTTGCCTGGGCTATCAGGTTCTGTCCTATTCTGAAAGTTGTTCTGATCAGCATTCTGCTTCATGCGTAAATAAGCAAATAAATGATAATAACCCACTAACTCGTTAGCACAAACTAAAGCACAATGTTTCCCAAGCTAAGAATTGTTTCTTCATTGAAACAAGTCTTTCATAACATGAGAGTCTAATCATGATGGAAGTAATTTAAGGAGAAAACACTCTTGTGCTGATTACTGCAATAAATCCAACCTATCACGTTCAAATAAAGCCACAGAATTATCGTGATACACTGCGCTTCCTGCTTGATTAGTTCTAGCTACGTAGGTGTGATGTACTTCAGTTATCCTCTTATTATCAGAAGGTGACAGAAAAGTCAGTAATACTAAAAACAACCAAAAGTGCTTCATGGTCTCTCTTCTGGATACTTAGAAGAGTTCTTTCTTAAAGTCAGCCTAGCCTAAAAATTTTAATGCTGACAAAGGGTAAAAAAAAAAAAAAAAAAACCAAAAAAAACACCAACGAAAACCCCAAAACCAAAAAACACCTTTTCTCCAATGTGAAGAGTCGTGAAGTACTACTTTTTGAAAAATTCTAAAAATATATGTAATTATCTGGATCAACATATGAACAAAACATTAAGCAAGTAGAAGGATACATAGGATAGTCATCTACCCTTAGGGATGCTACTTACAAATGCAAGCATTCTGAGTGCTTGATCCTACTTCCTTACTTTCTTAAACATTTTTCTCCAGTAGTTTGCACAAATAAAATACATGAACAATCCTAGGATCAGCCAGTAATGCTGTATTCCCCTTTCTGTGTGAACACTTAGTGAATAAAACAACAAAATACTATTAATCCTTGTGTTTCCTATCTCTGAATGACTCTTGTATACTCTTCTATGAAGTTTCAGCTGGAGCAATATTGATTGCTTCTAATATTGAACATCAAAAAAACCCTTGTAGCCTACTGATTAGCTGACCCACCAGGAAATAGGAGGAATCTGAATTTCGTCAGGCAGAATAAAAAACTTTGATCTCCTACATTCTCCGTGAATGCTCTGACCATTACACTAGACTATAAAAAGCTCATATTGGAGAATCTGTACAAAAGTCTGTGTATCAGTCCAAGGACATTTTGCTCAAGGAACTGAAATAAAGGGCTATCCTACTAACAAGATTTCACTGTAGCAAGCATAAGAAGAACAAGGCATCCATCCAGTTCTTAAAAAATGCTGTCACGAAAACCTTCTTTCCTATCAGAAAGAAAGCAGCCAGTTAGTCCGAAAACATTTTTGTATCCTCAGCAATTTCTCTCACAAGTAGAAACTCACCGAAACCAGAAATGTGGGACAATTAAAGACTATATGTGACTTGCAGCATTTTAGCTGTCTTTTCAAAGAAATGTCTGAAACCTTCAGCCCTGCTGCACTTTAGAAAGGAGGCTGACACAACAAATAACCATGAAAGACTGCTGAATTGTGCAAATTCACACTATCTACAGTGGCTGGCTTGCTGTGCATAAGGGGCAAACAATCAAACGCAGAGCTCTCAGTCAAGGAGCAATCAAATGTTGACTATAAATTAATTGAACTAGATACCATGACATTTTTAAATGCCTCATTGCTGTTCTGTACCACGGCTCTACTCAGGAAAACTGGCCGAAGAACAATGCAATCAATCTGCCATTCATTGTCTAATTCAGGGTGAACTGAATAACTTTTTGAACTCAGTCACTATATTTGTATGAATGGTGAAAGAACCGTAAGGACGTAGCTCGTATGCGAACCCTAAATGGACGAGCTGGGATGAGCCAAATCATACTGACAGAGAAGATAAAGAAATACAGTGGCCTTGGGAAGTGGAATATTCAATATTTTAATCATATCAGGTAAGTGTACAAATGTAGCCCAAGGTCTTATGACGTCTGAATTTACCTTTGAATGGATTTTGTTATGAAATACTAATTATGGGAATAGTTAGTATTATTTGGGAATAATAATAATAATTAGTATTATAAGGGAATTATTTGTTTAGATTGCAATGCATACATAACACCAGCATATAGTAAGTTTATTATCCCTTGCACACCAGTGTCAGAACCTCTACTTCAAAGCCTTTGGGTTAAAATAGGTTATGTATCTGCAGCAAAAATTGCAGATAATAATTTTACTCATATCTTTAAATGATCTTCTCTTCCAGCATTTTTTACTTCTACTTTACCTGAGTCATAGTCATTTTGCTATTATAAGGTACTCCAACACAGGTGTCAAAGTAATCTTTAAGTTAAGAATATTGCTTGGAGAGTCACCAATGCTTCTAAATTTTCTCCTCTATGGATGCCATTATGTGAATCTGCCCTAAAACTTAATACAACTTCATTCTCATTGTCAGAAGGAAAGACATGTATGAGAGTAAGAACATAGTGCTAAACCTCACAGTGCTAGAGCATCAACAAAAGAGTAAAACTATACAAAAACACCAGAGATTTCACTTGAGTAACACAGCATCAAAATGAACCAAAATACCATTTATGTAATGTGCAATCTGAATATGGTAGAATTTCAGATATAGGTTGCTTTCTTTAGTTTCTTAAGAAACTAAGATAAACCCATCCCATATTTCAGGTAAGCAAGTGACAATTTTTATATGGAATTGCTTCAGGCACTACTCCATTTTTGCAAAAAGTCTAATGGTTGTACAATATGGAAACAACGGCTCATCTGCACTATTCTCTGATTTCTGTGAGCATGTAACTCGTTGACAATGTTCCTGGGAGAAAGTGAGTCTATTTGTGTATGTTGTTTTTTTAAAAAAAAAAAAAAAAAAAAAAATTCTGTGCTTAGTGGCTTTCAGTATCAAATTTCATTAAACTGTGAAGTTGGAAGAACATTTTGTTTTCTTCTCTTGGCTCTTCAGCCTCTGAAATTGTTTATAGAACTGTAACATAGAAACGTTGAAAAAGAAACTATGACTACCTTCTGTGAATACCAGAAAAGATAGAGTTCATTATGATTATCCTAAGCTTTTGTGCAGGATTCTTACTCTTATCTCCCTGTTCTGCATATATTTTGACAGTCTTGTTGTTTTGTGAGTCTTCAGGAGACTCTCACATTTACTCATCAAGATTTCTCCCTGAGAAAACTCATATTTATAGCTTCAGGGTCTTGCAGATTTTCCCCATCACCCCACCTTTACCTCCATTATTTCCCACTGACTCCCCCACAAACACCTTATTCTAGTTGTTAATTTATGAATTTATTATTTTATGAATTTATGAAACAGAACTATTTTATTTTACAAGTTTTGAATTTTCTTCTTTATGATAAACTCCACAATAACTTGTCATGCAGGTCTTGTTAGTTAGAGTTTGGTTTGGCTTGACATAACTATAGCCCTCATTTCTGGGCACAAAGACTCCTATGTTAACTTTTTCATATCATACAAACCATTTCTAAGCCAACTGATTTTGACAGCGATCAGAAAGAAATGCCACTGAAATTTTGACTGCTCCACACAATCTTTCCATTTCAAAATTATTTTTTTAACATTATTCTATGAAAACCAGTTTTTTCACATCACTTTTTCTTACTTAAACATTTGTGTACTTAATTCATACAGCTTCCTACATGTGTAATTAGCCATGAAATGTCTATATGAGTAAAAGGTGCAACTACAGTTATACTCAAATACTTTATCCTTTCCCAAGACTGCATCATTTCCCAAACAGTTTCTTATAATTTTTTATTTTTATTTTTTTAAATCTTCTATTACTGTCATGCTTTGACTGGCTCAGAACTGAATGGACATAAATATGGGTGAAATAATTTAGCCAGTGAAATAAGGAATATCAGTGTCAGTCACAATGTGTGTTTAAGACCTGAGCTCCATAAATATTCATGTAGCATCATCTTCCTACCAGGAAAAGGCTTGTGCAATACAGAGATCTTGGATAATAACAGTTTAGAAGGCCTCAATAAATGATTTTAAGATATTTTTATCTCTCTTAATTGAAAAAATATTATAAAACTGGAATTACAAAAAAAAGTGTACTAAGTTTAGTTTAAAAATATCAGTGAATGGGTATACATAAAGTACAGAATTTTTGTTTCTGATCCTATATAAAGGAATCATTTCTGTTCTTTTGGTCTTACTATGAATGTGTTTAAAGCAAACTTTTTTTTTAATAAACACAATTTTTTAGCAGTTTGCAATAAATTACAACAGTCAACTCCTATATTAATTACTCATAAAAATTGAAGCATTAACAGAAATTTAAGTCCATTGCAACTGCTTGATACATATTTGTGTGTCTGATATCCTTCTGTGTTCATATATGCATCTGTATATTACTGATGACATGTGTTAATGTTAAATGCACATGTATTGATGCTAAATGCACATCAAGTGAGTAGTTCATAACTGCCTTGGGTATGCCTTGCTAGAAAACATACCAGTTATCCTTGTCTTTTCAGAAAGCTGAATGTATTAATAACATATAATTGAAGTAGAATTTTAACAAGCTATAAATGGAGTTGCTATGGAGAAATATCATGGTATGATGTTATTTAGGAATGTGTACACTATCATGATTGCCTGCAACAATTCCTTGTAGAGCCCACTTCTATACACTCGTCTTTCTTTCTACTGACCAATTTGTAAAGTCTGACGAACAGGTCACACAGTCTCACTGATTACTGTGTGTATAGTGTTACACACAAATCAATGCTTCCCCCAAAAGTGACCATTGAAAGTCTTAACATTTCATTTTCTGGAGGACTGTGTTTTACCCAGTGTGAAATCAGGAGGGCACATGGAAATAAATGTAAACAACTGGAGACTATAGAAATACTTATGTTATACACTGCCATGTGTTGATGTGCCAGATGCCTTAAAATGACCTTCATCCGTCTCTTCTCTTAATACAACAGGCTATGGATGCAAAAAGCAGCTTCTCTCATAAGGCTTTATGAAAGTGCTTTTCCACTATATATGTCTAGTAAATCATTCATACATTTTTCAACTCCACCAATATAAACATACAGTCTTTCACTGTGTGAGGGAATTGCTAAGATGAGTTCAGCAAGTAGAACAGAACTGAACCAGAAGTGGAAGGACAGGAGAGGAGAGAGTGAGCTCATCATCTCAGGTACATTCAGATGCAGAATTATCTCTCAGCTACCTGATCCTTGAAAAGAAAGAAGCAATATTTTACCCCTGCTACAGGAAATGCCTTCCCAGAAGCCAGTACAGTAGGGGCAATTTTAACTCCCAAATTGCTTCTTTGCAGCAGGAAATATTTTCTGTCTCCTTTAATTCCCTAGGCACATATGCAAATCAATCCAGGTTGCTGGCACACACTACTTTTGCTTGGTCTTGCTAGTTCTGTGTAGATAGCACAACATGGGTCTGCCAGTCTCGCCCTTACTCAACCTGTCCCTCTCAACAGAGAAAGGTTTACAGTAAAACTAAGAAAAGATAGTAAAGATAGAATATTGGTCAGAAGATTGGAAATAAAAAGCAGCATGGAAAGCTAATAGTTTATGATATTTTAATTGAAATTTTATAAGGACGTGCTCCTTGAGTTGCTAAATCTCTCCTCCCTATAATTTAAGCCACAGTCCAAACAGCAGAGGTGGGGGTTCAGTGTTCAGAATAATCTGCCATGTTTCTAAGTACTCTCTTCTGAATGAGCTTCCTATTTTCCACACTTGTATATTTTTGGAGTTTCATTAGGGGTATAGATGTAATTCCCATGATTATAAAATCTGGATAAATGCATCGTGCTGCTTGATTAATTATTGAACTGAATGATACAAAGCTTTATAAATTATTTTCACTTTTGTTTTGAGTCAAAATTTATTTGCAGAACAAACATGATCTTTAAGTAGGTAACTCATGGCCATTCAGAACTTTTCAGACTTTAGTTTCAGAATTAAGACTTAACACTTATTAACCCTAACAGATGCATGTATTTGCAGAAACTTCCTGAGAAATTTTCAAGTACATGTTCCCTAAAGAAATCTCCCAAACAGCTTTTCAGCCAAGTTTCATAAGACAAATATTGCAAAATTGAACATGAGCAACTCTGCTCCTTTTTGCTCCAGCAGAGGATCTCATGTTCTCACTGGAGCGACTGCCACATGCATAGCGCTTGGTTCCAGGTTGTCAGATGCTTGGTGTTTGCTCATGCTCCCATGCTTACATGCTCCCTTCCTCCTTTCAATTTAGCAGTGAAGGTGTCAAAATATTACTAATGAGACACTGATGTATACTGATAGAAATACAAGATATTTACCTTGGGACTTCTTTGGTTTAGAACAAGTCCTGACTCATTTAGATTGCACTGTCCTTCGAGAGCATGTAATTGAGTCCCCGTCTGCGGAAGCAACATCCGCAAGGACTCTCTTATCACCTTTACCTACCACTATCCACTGCTCTGTCTAGCCTCATTTTGAGCTGATGTCTGAAATGTATGAATGTCTTCTTTATGGTGCTGTCCTTTTCCCATTCAAAGTATTTCTTACATCTAGAAATTATTCCTGGGCCTATGACATTTATCTCTAAATAGGTAACTATTCAAATAGTTTAAAATGTTTATATGCTTTGATCCTTCAGTGTCAAAGAAATATATACTCCTGTGACTGATCATACTCCTGCCAGTGTAAGGTTTCAGACCCTATCTCTGTAGCATAAATATTTTTAAATTATATTCTAAATGAACTTTTATGCATCATTCTACTCTTTTTAGCTCACCTGGAGACATGTGTGCATAATTTTAAACCCTCACTGTTTGGAAATGAAGCATAGCTTCAAATGTTCTCATTCAACTCAGAAATTTCAAAATACTTGATCTAGACATGGAGTTGAGAGCAATATTAGGTAGGATTTTGATATTAGATGTCTCTGCAGCACCCTAGAAGAGCATGCCGATATTTGCTTTATTTCCTCAGTCTCAGCACATGCCTATAACAATTTCTGGTTTTCTTCATTAGGTGAAGCAAATAGCTTAGTGTCTGAATCACAGTCCTAGTGTCTAAGAATTTAAAACCATCCCATATTATCTGATGCAACATAGTGCAAAAATCAGAGCCCAAAGCCCTGCCTAATCATTATTAAAATTTGACTCACTTACTTACAATAATGACATAATCATCCCACCTAAAACTATATTTTCTATAATCAGAGTCTATGACCTGCATCATTAAAGGTATTCCTTCTTATACTAATTTTATTTGAAAAACCCCATTATTCTAAATTTTGTCTTATCTATACCTTAACCATTCTGAAAAAAGCTTTTGCCTAAAACTCAGATAGCCTGTTCCTGCTCATCTTTCATAAATAATTATACACATTCTAGCTTATAGTTATTTTACATACCTGCAAGTGATTAACATGGAAATTCCCATTCTCTTTTTTTTTTTTTTTTTTTTTTCAGACAAATGCTTTATGCAGCAAAATACAAAAGTATAAATGGAAAACCCAGTACTTTCACATCTTTGTCTTTGGTTTCTATTTATGACTTATTAATCTTTGTAGTTAAAAAAAAAAAAAAAATAGCACATCTAGAAATACGTGTCTGACTTCTGAGACTGTGTCCTCTAACTGTCAGTTTTCTGTTTTATAAGGCATGGGATGATCTTGCTTAGAAGGGTGCTCATGTCAGTCTTCGCTGACCTCTTTTTTGTATTGGTCAATAACTTGTCAATGGCTTTGTATGCACCTGCTAAATGAGTTTCCTTTCATAGAAGTTTGAAGAGGAGTGAAGTTGCCAGATGGCCATTTAACTTAAAAGCTGTCTGTGACCGGGGCCAAAAACAACTGACAAAACAAAGAGAGGAATTGTCCACGCTGAATACACAAGCAGATGCAGGACAAGCACAACAAGAGTTCTTTCCAAAAGGAAAACATGAGACAGGTCAGACTGAGAAAAACCAGGGCTAGAACAATTAGTGTGGTATAACAATGGGACCTATTATGACATCTCTATCAGAAGTGGCAGTTTCTACCTCCTGTCCTGCCTGACTACTGTATTATCTGCACTTCTTACCTACATTATAATTTACTGGAGATCAAGATTTAATGCATATTTTTCTTCTTCAGTTAGTTGGTGACTATATGATATTAGGCCAAATATGAATATAAACTTACATTATAAGCACTCTTGAACTGTACCAGTGCATGTGGTACCAGGAAGATGAGACTCATGGCAGCATAATAGTTAGATCAGATTACTCTCCAAACAATTAACTTTCCTGTTTCAGTGAGGAAGACCCACAGAGACATGTTCAGTCTCAGTGCTAAGGGCCTTTTCAGTTCTTCTGTGTCCAGAAGCTGGACAAGAAGTGAACACTTAGGGACTGTATTTTAGTTGAGAATGAGGAAGCATTTTAAAACAAAGTTCCAATTTTTTCAAATATCTTATGAGAACTGAGGAACCTATCTTCCAAAGTAATAAAGGGGTATTTTTATTTCAAAGAGGTGTACAATCTCTCCCTCTATTTTCTGATCTTTCCATAATTTAAAAGGCTTAAATTCTTATTAAGGTAAAATTTCTTAGTTCAGGTGTCAGGATGACAGCCATTCCCTTCCTTAGCTATTGGTAGCTGTTGTGAAGTTACACGCTTTCTAAGATTCCAAAACATGCTACAAGATTTCAATATAAATAACCTCTGGATTATAAGTAAAAACAATTAACAGTAGCACTGTTATATGCTTTGTTGATAGTATAATGCAATGTTTAATGGGTTCCTCTAGTAGCCATCCTTCCCCAAGAGCCACTGGCTTGCTTCTTGTTTTACAAAAACCTCCTTGGGTCTCATTTTATATATATTGTAAAAGAGGAGCTATCCTCATGAAAACTTTATATCTTCCATAGATAGCAACTTATTTAGCTTTGAAATAATACAACCAGAAGCTTCTTCCTTCCCCAGAGTAGTTCATTAGTGGAAGAAACAAAATTATCACAATACTTTTGGCTTTGGTGTAGGAAGGGGGAAATTAATTTAGGCTATTATCATTGACAAAGAAAAATGATTGGAAGATAAAATAAGAAAACTGAAGACAGCTATATTTTTTCCTGGTTGCTTTAATTTCTGTCAAAATTTTTCAGTATAAATAGAAATCAGTTGTATGAAGAAAATAAGATGAATTATTCCAAAGTAAGCAGCAGGTATGTTAATTTCTTTGTTATTTATATAAAAGCCGATCTAAATTATTAATCATATTGTGGCATATCAGTAGTAATTTGCAATTTTATGTCTTACATAATGCTGCCATAGCCTAGTTAAGAAATGGTGAAAGCATAATCAGTTATATAAACTTAAAATAAAACAAACCTTACTTTTATTAAATCGGATTTTTTTTTTTTTTTTAGAACAGAAGATAATTCTTAATGTTACACATTTCTTACAGGAATTACTGCAAAGGTTATTTTTTTAAAGGGAATCGTTGAATTTTTCTAGCAGAATTCTGAATTTTGACCGGCTTTGATTTTAATTCTCCAAGTTGAATCATGAAGCATGGCAGCAACCCACAAAAGCTGTTGATAAGTGAAGCAGTTCAAATAACATGCAGAACAAGTCATCATATTGTGTCATCTCTTACATCTCAGTTACATCAGTCTCATACCATACTTTTGAGAGGAGTGGAATAGTAGTAGCCATGAAGAGAGAGAATTAAGGGGGTGAGTTATCTAGCTATTAAAAATATGTAATCCTTCTAACTTCCCTAAAGTCTTTCCTAAAGACTTCCTTAAAAAAAAAAAAAAAAAAGGCTTTGATCTTATTTACTTCCCTCAAAGGCTTGGAAACAAGGGAAAAGTCTTACAAGAACTGCTAAAGAAATAATAGCACTTAATTTGTACTTGGAGCTGAAAATCTCCAAACAGCCCTACAAGCATTGACTAATTATCACAAGATCAGTTTTGAAGGAGAGATGAAAGTTTCTATGTTAATTAAATAGTTCAAAAAATACTCCTCAGTGTTATATGTCTTGACTCAAGGTGAAAGAAAAATATAGTCAGAAAATTCAGAGGTTAAAGATTCATAAGTCTTCATCCACATCTTGCGCTTAATCTAAGTTCCAGGTTTAACATACCTTGTAATTGTTAGAAAAATAGAAAATTAATTGCATTGTTGATAAATTGTAGTCACAGAAACCTACAATTATACAGTTCAAAAACTTTCATATGATAATTTATAATAAATATATTTCTGCTTATTTATTTATTTTTATTCAGGAAAGGTCAATGATCCATTTTCCCTGTGTGCAAAGCAGAAAAGACTTCCCAGGAGCTAGAAAGTTCATATGTCTAGTATGTTACCCCCTTTACTTGTGGAGAATGACAAGAAGGAATTACCATATACAAGGCCCCTGCTTAGGAAACTGGCTGTTGGGTACAATTCAAAGAATCCATGAAGTTGCTCCAAAACACTATGGCTGTCACCTCCATTTATCTACACTCACTCCCTATGCTGGCTGTCAAAAGAATCTGAGTTCTTATGTCAAGCTGCCATTTATTATGGACACTGTTCATCTCAATAAAGAGAGGAGGTGTACTTAACACTCAGGTACTCTGCCACCCATATGGCACCCATGCTTGCCACAGAAATCAAAGGGAGACAAAAGTAGACCTTGCACAGTAAAAAAGGACCTTTTAGCCAGGCCTTCTAGGAAGCTCTGTTGATCCATAGGAGATTCAGAAATCAAAGGGAGACAAAAGTAGACCTTGCACAGTAAAAAAGGACCTTTTAGCCAGGCCTTCTAGGAAGCTCTGTTGATCCATAGGAGATTCCACAGAGACAATTACTCATGCAGCTGCATGAAGATCTGCACTTTAAAGGTTACAAGAGAAAAGAGTGGGGTGAAGAAAAAAGGAAATATTTTCAAGAATTAGGATGTGTCTATGTGGAAGGGAAATCTTAGACTTTCTCTTTGTCAACTCCACAACTCAAGACTCAGAGAGGTGACAACTGTGCATTTTGTATCTACAGGATAACTCATCTGTGAAGGGTGATTATTAATGCTTTTTGTGAGCTTTTGAATTACTTAAGTCTTTCTCTGAAGTGAAAGAGAAATAGTCATCATCCTTCACTGAAGAGATTTTATTTGTTCTGGAAGAAACTGTGTGTTCATAAAAGCCCACATTTTAAGACTGAATTAGTAAGCACATCAGCTACAGTCAGCTTTTATTTCTGCTTTCTAGCCCTAAGGAAGAATGCTAGCCTTTACTGCTCCCACAAGGAGTACAAGCTCTCTGACAGGAGATGTCCTATGGAAGATCAGGAATGTACATGTCACTGGGAATAGCAACCCACAAGCTCTTGAGCTTAAACTTTTCTGTTAACTGAAAGTATTTGAAACTTTGAATGTTTCTTCAGACTAAAAATACTAAACATTTTTTGATAATTTTTCAAAATACATTTGCCCTGCTCCCATGTTTTGGAAACACAAGTTTTCATTTAAAATTTGCATATTAAAGTTGTATGATTCCTGTGATGCTTCCAACAACTGTATCTTGTAATGCACATATAATTTTCAAGACTATGTGTACTTTTTAATAACTGACCTGGGAAAAGACAGTGCACAGCTATAATTTAACTTCTTGACATCCACTCAAGTGCACGCTGATTTTAAGAGCTACATATCTAAGGAGTATTATGTGCATTGTTAAAGGTGCCTGGATCACGTAAGCATATGAAGTTCTGGACAATGTTATTTTGTACTTCTTTTGTACTGGCACTGAATGTTGCCTTAATACATTAACACACTGAGTATCATATTGTCCCTGACTCAGAAGAGATTGCACTTAAATGTTTCAAATTTGAAAATGGATGTACGCTATAAAATTCAGAGTATGCTTTCAAGACTAATCCCTCGAAGACGGATAGCAACACGATGCCTCACAGAGTGCAAGTGTATTTGCTTTGAATATTTTACTTTTTATACATTAAATAGAATTGTATTAACTTCAATGAATTTAGGGTCTATAATCACCAACACTTTAGTGTCTTCACTCTGTAAGTCTTATCTGGATGATGTCACATTTCTATTCTTATTTAGTTAGCCATTTGCCATTTAAAACATTTAATAGCTCTAATCACACTTAGGAATTCTGTTTTCAGGATCTTAAGCTTTTGCCATGCTGCCATGCTGAAAATGTAGGCACTGATTCATAGGCTTTGTGAATTGAAATTTGAAAATTGCAGTATATAGGGTTTACATACAGAAGGAAACTTACCATGGCCAAAATTCTGGCCTTCAGAAACTATCAAGTCATAACAATAAAGTGAAAATGTACAGCTCTGTAGTTTTCTGTCAGACTTTTTCACTAAGGTGGTGCTGCTCTGAAGGAGCGAAATGCCTTTTTCAAAACTGGTATCTTTTGTTTTCAATAATTTTCAGTAGCTGCTTTGTAACATTTGGATCTTACTAGAAAACATGTCAAAAATTGTCAGAGGTTTGCAGTGGTTACCAGATTGTGTTCTAAAGGACACTTATGACTTAGTTGAGAATTAAATGCACAAATCTCTATTTTAACTCTCTCTTTTTTTTTTTTTTTTTTTTTTTCCTGAGAATAAGAGACATAATCAGCTAGAGATGAGCAAAGATAATTTCTTTCTCAGTATGCAAAGGAAAAGATTCATAAATATAAGGTACTTCAGAAACAGAACAAGAAACACAAAGGCTCTGAAATCACTGACTTTGGAGTTGCTTATGGAAAGACAAGACACCCCATCAGAGAAATCAATTCCCCAGAAATTCAGAAGGATTCACTAAAAATAACAACCCACTTTTTATCTGAATATTCTGTGACTCTAGGAAAATCTCAGAAGTTAAAGTTGTATGCTGAACAATTCAAATTATACAGACAGTTGAACAAATCTGGTTTTCTAATTTTCTCAGTTTTAAAGTAAGTTCTGATTAAGGAAGTCTTAAGTTAATGGTAAGCTCTCTTGACTTATTTCTCTCAGTCCTGCAGAGAATCTTATTTAGCCAAAACCTACAAAAAGATATTTTCCCCTCATGGTCTAGAAATAAATTGAACTTTAATGAAAATGAAAATTACTGATTAATGGAATCTTTTAAAAGTTCACTTTCATTTTACTTAAATGAGACAAAAAGACAAAAATAGCACTAAAACATATTTGACTTACTAGTATTTTTGCTTAACTGAGTGATAAAAGTCTGACAGCTATGAAAGAAGTGTGAATATTCTGAATAAATATCTTAGCTTGTTTTATAACTGCATTATTACTCTCTCTGTATGGGTAAAAATTCCACTGACTTCAGCATAGCTACAGTAGGGCAGACATGGGCTAAAACAATTGGTCAATTGGAGGTTTGACTACTCATGCAATCAGACATTATTACAGCTTTCCATTCACCAATTACATTTATGTTTAAGACCTAAATCTGCAGATATGAATGGCCTTATTAACCTGAGTTTTCATTTCTGATTAAAGTAGATTAGCCACACAGAAACATATGGTGTCAGGATCTTTGACTAATATTTTCCAAACCTATTTTTTTTTCTGCAAAATAGAAGCAGTGCTTCATTACAAGGAAAACCACTTTGACCAGTGGTGTGGATTACAAAGAATGGACTAGGAAGGAGCTAGGAAAAAAAAAAAGATGTGTCTCAGAATAGACTTTCCTGTTCCTTCTCAAAATGTCTGGTTCACATTGACCACTCCAAGCAATATGGCAGTTGTGCATTTTTGACATCCACTTCATAGTCATTTCACTATTCAGAGCTGGAGGATGAGGAGAAGAACATCTTATGCCTAGGTTGTGATCCCCCCTCATGTTATAGGGCCATGACATGAAGATACTGGAGGTGTGACTGATTATTTGGGATAAGAATGATTTATTTATTTTTTTTTTCCTACTGGGATCAAACTTGTAAAACTGTAATAGTTTGTCTATTTTTGTTCACCTCCATTTCAGCAATATTTAGTCAATTAGGATTAAAACCGGATAGGCTTGTTGGTTCTTTACAATGCATAGCTAATGCCCAGTCTGGACAAAGGAGCTGGGTATACAAATACAAGAGCCCTGAGGTACCAGTGAACAACATAGAAACAGTATGACTAGAGTCTGATAACCCCTCATAATGCACTTAAATGCCTTGTATATGGAGAGGAAAAGGAAGAGCAGATTATTTTCTTCGTTCTTGAGTGTCATACAACAGTTTTATTAAGTAACTCTTTGTCTATATTAATTTCCATAGTTGTCTTGATGTTTGCCTTTTAATTTCTGATTCTTGGAAATAGGTTATTGACTTCAGCAAAAAATGTAGGAATAGAACATGATGACCAAAGCAGATACAAACAAAAGTCGGTAGTGAGAATGTGCCACACTGCAATGCCCTTTCTACCACATGACAAGTTTTTAAGGTACCTCTAGCCCATCCCACTCCCAGTCTCATTTTAGACTGCGGGGCACATTACTGCAGATTGCACTTGCATGTGCTCACACCCCTCAGCTCTTCTGCTTGTCTGCTTCATGCACTACTGCTTTCACCTTGTTGTAGTTTAAAAATAATTTATAGCAGGGTGATACCAATTGTATTTTTATTCTATAGTGGAGTTCGTTCTTGTAAATTTGGATGCACGATGAAGAATTAGTGCACACTGTTTAAGTAGTTACAACACTCACGGAACAGACATTCCTACTTACTCAAAGAAGCAACATTTATTCACCTAGAAAGTGTTGTGATTACAAATGCCCTCTCCTTCCTTCTCTACTTACTATGACCTTGCACATTCACTGCAACCAACACATGCACACTTCCTGCAACTAGCTGAGAAACAATGCACTTCTGACACACAATATTGAGAAGCAGACCTGCCTTTCTAATGGGATCTTAATCCCCAGCCATCACAATGACAGTGACAAATGCCATGTCTTAGTGGAACAGATTTAAAAAAATGCATTTTTGAGTTCTTTGCACAGAGATGCTTTGCTATTGTGATATTTGTAAAATGACATTAAATAACCAAGTCTTCGTATGCAATGATCTTTTAAATTTAATAAACAACACAAAGTATCATTGTTTCCTCATTGTGTAGGGGTTTTATTTTACACTATATTTTAGTAATTTTGGAAACCTGATACTGCAAAGAATACAGTTGCTTAAAATTATTGCTCAGTTAACTAGATCTACCATACTGCAAATATAACACGATATGTAATACATATTCATATATGTGAAATCCCCCCTTAATAAGAGATTGTTTATTATGAGTATATTGTAGAATATAATATTAATTTAACTGACAGCTGTAAGATAGTATATTTTCATCCTTTTCTTGATCTCTCTCTAACTCAGACATTATATTTGTTGCCTGTATATTTCAGAACACATTTCGGAGAATTATCTTTGCAGGCTTTTTTCTATTTTTCAGCTAAAAAAACCCCTCATGCATCTTTGACTTTTCACTCTGGCAGCTTGATCAGGAAACTTCAGCTTCTCAGATCTTTGTTCTGAAAGTTCATATAATATAAACTATATGCTCTGTTTTATAGTCTTGCTTTGAGCTTGCAACTTGTACTTCCTGAGAGATTCATTCATGAAAACTTTTTTGTTAAAAAAGGGGAAAATATTAATGTCAATAAAAATTAAAATTGAAAAAATCAAATTTCATCAGAAAATTTGAAGGTTTTATTAAAGCTGAAAATAGGAAAGAGCATACATAAGTAATTATATTTCCATCAAAATACTAATGGCTCTTGATCAAACCCACTTGTAGAATGTATTTATAGCACAATTAAGAAGTTCAATTAGCTAAATCAAATGTTATTGCTGTGTCCTGGGTTCCGCAGCAGCAGTCAGTTTTTCTCCTTAGTAGCTGGTACAGTGCTGTGGTTTTGACTTCGGCCTGGGAATAATACTGATAAAGCCAATGTTTTCAGTTGCTGGTCAGAATGTTTGCCCTGACCAAGGACTTTGTGAGTCTCATGCTCTGCCAGGGAGGAGGGGAAGCCGGGAGGAAGCAGGGACAGGACACCTGACCCAAACTAGCCAAAGAGGTATTCCATACCATAGCACGTCATGCCCAGGATGTAGAACTGAGAGTTGCCTGGAAGAGCTGGATCACAGCGGGGTGGGGGTGAGGTACTGGTTGGTGAGCAGTTGTATTCTCTTCCCTTGTTATTTCTCTTATCATCATTATTATTGGTGGTAGCAGTAGTGATTTGTGTTATATACCGAAGTTACTAAACTGTTCTTATCTCAACCCGTGGGAGTTGCATTCTTTCGATTCTCCCCTCCGTCCCTCCAGGAGTGGAGGGAAGAAAGGTGGGGGGGGAAGTAGACCGCATGGTTCTAATTTACGGCCTGGGCTTAAACCACAACATCCTGTTATATATGTAAATTCCCCAGTCTCTTATTTCATCCTCACAGTGAGTATTTTAAATTAAGACAGTCTCTGATCTTTTGGATGTTAAGTATATTCATAGTATACTTTCCAGCACCTCTTCACCTTTTGATTCTTGTTTTATTCCCAGAGGTGGTTCCATTTCTGTTCTATTATAAATATTTGAGCTGAAAAATTCTGCATAAATTTGTATAATTACAAAATTGCATGTGTTGAGTGAGTTATATGATGTAAATACAAGGCAGGTGAGTACAACTCTGAAAGGACATATGGTTCCTGCTTTCAGCACAGCAATGACCATGCTTTCTCTGATTCAGAGAAAAAAGCAGTAAAACCTTCCTGAACTGATTTTAGCCCCATGTATCTCATAAATGATTTTCACTGTTAAACAAAAAGGTGTTTTGAGGTTATCTAATGAAGAACTTTTAATTATTTACCCATGACCCATGTTATTTAGCTTATTAATCCTAGGTCAATGAAATGCTATTGACTGTATGGCTCTTTTTTAACAGAAGCTAGAACAATGATGTTTGAAACAAGTATCAGCTCAAGAGCAAAAGAATAAAAGATCACATTCAAGTGCTGGAAAACCTGTTTATCAAAAAAAAAAAAAAAAAACCCAAACAAAAAATTAGTCTTGCATTTGGATGAAAATAATACAAAGTATGTAAAATAATGTCTTTCTAAGGAATAGCATTCGCTTGCACACTGTGTTTATAGCAAAACTAAGTTCACACTTAATTTTCATAGTGAAGAAAAAGCCTCAAGTAGTTAAAATAGCAATGTTACTATGAATCTATTCACATATTCCATCTCACTGGAGTTCAGATGTTAATTAGGAAGACACAATCATGCATATCTAACATCATGCTTTACTCTTTAGCATACTCTACCTGGGCCATCCAGAAGTCTTTGGTACCAGCACTATCTGCACAGACTTAGGCAAAGGAGTTGCTTCTTCAGATGTCTACATCATAGGGATAGGATTCAACTTGAGAACAGATACCCTACTTTAGGTGAGTTGAAACAAATTTTAGAAGTTTGTTAAAGTAATTTAACTAGATTGATAGTGTGAGCATCATGCTATGTAACCTGTGGATTCTTAACTCTACTCTTCCTCTTTTGTGAGGTAGTTAACCAAAGAAGGGATATTCTTCATAAGAGGATGAGTTATTAGTACTCTGCAGTGCCCTCTTACTCTTAATATATAAATATAATCGCTTACATGCTTGAGAATACTGAAGGACAGCCTAAGGAAGCTTTGGGAATCTTTACTGTATACATTAGTGGTTGTTAATAAACTATCCAAGATATTATTCAGTTATAGTTGGAATAGAAAATTCACTGCTGTAAAGAAAATATTTCTGATTCATTCCATACAAACTCCTTTTCCTATTTGTATAGACTATAGTTTCCATCTCACAATGGACCTATGTAGAAATTTTTACCAGCAGTCACAACGTCTAGATGTCAGTTCCTTTCAACCAACCAAGTTTAAATTTCTGATAATTAGGTGGTTAGGATTGACAACTGTTTTCAGTTTTATCTGCTTAAAAAAAATAAATTAATTGTCTTACTCTTTCTAAAGACAAACATTGGAATGCCATAATGTAATTTATTCTACCTTATCTAAAAAAAAAACCCTGGATAAGTTAAACTAAGAGTAACACTATACCCTATGTTTATCTTAAAATTGCAAAAATCAAGATACTATTTTTTTCTGTAGTACCTGCCATGTACCCTAGTATTCCTTGGTCTTAGAGTTCCAAAAATTTGCATCTAAGCAGTGCATAAATTGATTTTGCTTAAAAGGGAACTGAGGGAATGGCCTAAGTTTTAAGCTACAGAGGAACTTTTTACAGAAGAACTTCAGTTAGGTGAATAGGATTTTACTCTCCAAATGCACACAAGCATTTATACCCATGTTATGAAGGTGAAGATAAATTAGGCATTTCCTTTAAGAAGTTTACTCCTGTAGATATCTAGAATTTGGGTTCAGAAATCTGTATAATAAAGATGACTCATTAATAAAAAATAAACTAGATTAGGCTGAGAAGAATCACATTCTAAAATCCTTGGAGATTTTAGACCTAATGCCTTTGTTGCAACTAAAGAATTAAAATTAATATTTTTTGTTTGTTTGTTTCATATTTTTTTGCCTAATACTGAATTCAATTTCTGGTGTTTCATATAGGTACACACCACAAATCATCAGCCATGTAAACATATCTGTGGCCATGTGGTCCCCATCTTTTCAAGGGTTATAGACAACCTACTCTTTGAAATCCTTTAATTCTTGGATATTTTTTAATTTTCACTAATAATACAGATGGAAACAAACGTTTTTATTTCTCATGAAGAGCTAAGAAGCTTTACAGTGATGTTCAGCAAAGTTTACAAAACCTTCAAATGACTGCCACAGATGCAACCCCTTCAGAAAACCCAAAGACAAAATTAAACTCAAAATCTCCTAGTTCCTGGTAGCTGCTCTTTAGAAAGTCTGAAAATTTCATTGCTGGAGACCATAGGACTCAAACTCCAAAACCTCTTAGGCTGTGTGGTTCGGTTGATACGCCGGAGGGAAGGGATGCCATCCAGAGGGACCTCGACACGCTTGTGAGGTGGGCTGATGCCAACCGTATGAAGTTTAACCATGACAAGTGCAAGGTCCTACACCTCGGTCGGAGCAATCCCAGGCACAGCTACAGGTTGAGCAGAGAAGAGATTCAGAGCAGCCCTGCAGAGAAGAACTTGGGGGTGTTGGTCGATGAGAAAATGAACATGAGCCGGCTTCAGTGTGCGCTCGCAGCCCAGAAAGCCAACCGTATCCTGGGCTGCATCAAGAGGAGCATGACCAGCAGGTCAAAGGAGGTAATCCTGCCCCTCTACTCTGTGAGACCTCGCTTGGAGTATTGTGTGCAGTTCTGGTGTCCTCAACATAAAAAGGACATGGAAGTGTTGGAACAAGTCCAGAGGAGGGCCACGAGGATGATCAGGGGAGTGGAGCACCTCCCGTATGAAGACAGGCTGAGAAAGTTGGGGCTGTTCAGCCTGGAGAAGAGAAGGCTGCGTGGAGACCTCATAGCAGCCTTTCAGTATCTGAAGGGAGGCTACAGGGATGCTGGGGATGGACTATTCATCAGGGACTGTAGTGACAGGACAAGGGTTAACGGGTTCAAACTTAAACAGGGGAAGTTTAGATTGGATATAAGGAAGAAATTCTTTACTGAGAGGGTGGTGAGGCACTGGAATGGGTTGCCCAGGGAGGTTGTGAATGCTCCATCCTTGGCGGTGTTCAGGGCCAGGTTGGATGAGGCCTTGGGTGGCATGGTTTAGTGTGAGGTGTCCCTGCCCATGGCAGGGGGGTTGGAACTAGATGATCTTAAGGTCCTTTCCAACCCTAACTATTCTATGATTCTATGAACTTAATTGTCTATATACAGCCTGAGCAGAACAAGTAAACTTTGTAGGCTAAATACCTGTGATTTAAGGGACTTCAACTTTTTAGCCACACTTGACTAAAAACCTCCATCAGATACATCATTTAAGTAGTTAGAAGCTTTCTGGGAAGTTCCAGAGCTCAAACATATTTGTTTTCAGGGAGCTGCAGGTGATGAACAGAAACAACAGTTCCCCCATTTGAAGAGTTCTGTGACAACATTTTTGTCGCAGTGCCTACTGCTTAGCTTCTCACTCCCACGTTGTTGTGTGACACCTCCCAGTTGTGCCAAAGCAACTGCTTCTGAGTTCAACTTGGAAGACAGTTGGAGGTTGATACATTATAAAGACATTTTCCACTTCCACCTCTCTTTCAAAAAGTTTTTTTGTTCGGCTTTCTTTTTTTTAGATATGTCAGTCTCTTCATCCCACAAAAACTGGTGTGAGAATGACTGAGAAGTGGCTCTTTTACTGGCAACAAGGAGCCAAGGGCTGACAAGGGGTTGCAAGCTCCTTGCACTTGGACTTGTAGATTTATGGCTTGAGACTGACAGACCAAGGCCATGCTCTTCTGGAATTGAAAGAATTGACGTGAAGGCAAAACTAACAGTTCTTTCAAACAACACACTTATCCACAAAAGCTTCGAAAAGTTGTCATTCAGATTTCCAGAGCACTCAGAAATAATGCATTCTCTCCAATACTTCATACTTTTAAAAGTAATCTTACAGTGTTGAAATTTTGTCTTGAGAAGTTCCTAGGCTAGAAAGATAAAAACATTATCTCCTTCTGACACTTCTAAGTGTACTTGGTTTGATGGGGATCAAAACAAAGGAGATTTAGTTCCATGCTTCTGGAGTGCTTGCTGTCTGCTTCATTCTTTAGTGTGGTGTCTTACTACCACAGTGTTGATCTTTTGGTTTTACCATTGTCTCTGTTTTACAAATAACCTATCCATATCTTCACTGCTGAGGAAGAGTACAAACAAACAATACTTGACTATATAGGAAAAACAAACAAGCAAACAAACAACAAAATAACCCAAACCATAAAACAGGACAATAAAGGACTCAAAGACTCAAGTTCTCACTAGAGAAGCTGATCAGGAACCCGGGTTAGAAAACAAAACCAAAAAACAAAATCAAAACCCTGGAGAACACCAAAAATAGGGCAAGTTGATATCTGGAGAGCAGTTAAGTAGTCTGCTTTAGTTTTATGCAAATGTCCAGGGAGCCATTGCCTTAACTGCCATATGCGTCATATGTTTTATACAAGAGTAGTTAGGACAAAGCTGAAGATGAAATATTTTTCTGCTGACTAGTAGTCTCGATATACTCTTGGCTACCTACATATATGGAAGTGTATGTGTATATGCTTTATTGATTTTACTCTTTCAAGAAAAGAGTAAATACATTATTAAGCAAATAACACAGTCTTTTTTATTAAAAAGCATCAAGTGCATGCTATGCTTTTTCTCTTCTGTTGTTATTAAAAATAGACATGTTTTCAAGCCCAAATCACAGAGTAGCTTTTTGGTTGCTGTTCTAGTTTTAACAAAGATTTTAAGTAAATTATGCAAGAAAGCAATCCTATATTATTTTTAGAATCAGGTTTTCCTAAAATTTTATACCTGTTACCCCAACAAATATCTAAGTAATTACAGTTTCAATGAAAAGTTCTGGCATGCTGGAATGATTCTCTTATGTTTAATAAGATTTCTTTTTGCACTTCTGTTAACTAAAGGCTTGTAGAAATAACATCGCTCCAATAAATTAATTTTCCTCTAATAGTAAGTACTCCAAAATTCTTACTGTTGCTATAACAAGAACAGGAAATCCACTGGGAAATGGCAAAACCCAGATGTACTTCTAAGACTCAATAAGAGGAAAATGGAATCTAAACATCTTAAAAATTTGTTCTGGCACTGATCATGCAAGATAATAATAAAGCATACATTTACTGTATTAATATACATTATTCTTTGTCATAGAATACTATGAACCATGTAATTACTGCCAGTGACTTTGTAGAATTTCAGGATGGTCCAGTACATTTTTTACATCCTTGAAGACTAGGGAAGCATTATAAGGTAATGAATAGTAAAAAGGTGCTGACTTCAAAAATGTTGAAATTAATATATGGCTTGCAACCATCTTGCACGGTCCTGGTGGTTGGACTAGATGTTATTCTGGGTCCCTTCTGGCTGGAACTATTCTATTCTGTTCTCCTGTATTTATTTAATTATTTTATTTAATTATTTTATTTTATCTTATTTTATTTTATTCCATTCCATTAGTAATTTGTCCTTCCCTAGAAGGAATACTTGTCAGAAAAGCAAATTAGACTTTGTGACCATGACATTGGCAATTAAGATAGCTTACATACACTGTGCATTTTCTCTCTCTCCCCCTCACTCTTCATTATATTCATGTGCCCATTACATGACTTTGCATAAATCTACTAGAGTATACAGTAGCTACTAGCTATACAGTAGAGTATGAGAAAAGATAACGCCCTAAACACTGAAGACAAGGCACAGAGACTTAGACATATGCACAAAGAGTACTGTTTCCAGGTGGTCAACAAACAACAGTCAGCAGCAGGGTTGACGAACAGCGTAACATGCCAAAAGCGCACAGGTCAGGGTGCAGATCAAGATCACACCCAGGCTAGGGGTAAAACTTTCATCTTGTAGAGCCATGTAATGAACTTGCAGCCTGTTTCAAATCCCCAGATGTAAAAATAAGCAAAAGAAGTGGCTGTCTGGTCTTTTTTGGTCAGTGAAGAGTAGCAACCTGACAGCTCCCAGCAGAGCTGCCATCCAGGGGAGCAAGCCAGTGGCTGCCAGAGCCAGGCAATCCTGAAGCAGCTGACAGACCTTGAATTACTTACAGAAATTTCCAAACTAATAAAGCTATTTAACAAATGCATTGAAAAAAAGCAACAAATGCTAGCCATCAGTTCAGGAAGGTGGGTGAGATTGATTGTAGGAGGTAGTCATCACAAATTAAGCCCAAGGAGAACTTGTCAGTAGAGAAATGTTTCAGGAAAACATCCTGAACCTCATTTCCACCCCTACCAAGTTCAGGTTTCAAGGCAAATATAATTCGGTGGAACATCCAGCTATAGATAACCAATCAATATAGATTCAGTTCCAGGTGAGAAGTTACTAGAAACAATTTGTTGGATGAAATTTGGAAATATCTTAAGAAGAGTGATTTGTCTAGAAACAGTCAACAAGAATTTATGAGAAAATAGTGGGGCTGGATTTCTTTAGCATGTGGCATTTCTCAAAGAAATTACTGTTACAGTCAACACAGAAGGTAAAATATATGGCTAATTGTTACAGTTGTTTTAAAGAGCATTTCAGCTGTCTATGTGGAGAGGTAGACTAGGTCATGCTGGGATGGAGTTAGTTTTCTTCGTAGCATCTCATTTGGGTCTGTGTTTTAGATAGGTGATCAGAATCAATGCTGGTAACACACTCATGTTTAGCTATTGTTGCTCAGTGCTCGCACAGTGTCAAGGCCTTCTGTTTCTCCCTCTGTCCCCCACAGCGAATAGATGAGAGGAGGGGTGTGAGCACAGGAGGCTGGGAGGGCACAAAACCAGTCAAACTAGCCAAAGAGGTATTGCCTGCCAAATAACACTGTGTTCAGCAATAAAAATGGAAAAGAGGGGTTTTTAGGGGAGTTAGTCATCTTTTGCTTAGGAAGTGGCTGGGCATGAGTCTGCCTCTGGGAGGTGGTTAGTGATGCAAAAGTGAGGCCTTTGCATCACTTGTTTTGTTTTCTACTCTCTTCTTTCACTTGTCCTTCACTTATTATACAATTGCTATCTCAACCCACAAGTTTTCCTGCTCTTCCTTTCCTCTTCCCCCATGCCACTGGGTGTGGAGTGGAGTGAGTAAGTGGCTATGTGGCGCTTAGCTCCCCACTGGGGCTGACCCACAACAAGAGAACAAGGTGACAGATAAGTCATTGCACAGATAAATGGCTAGAAAGTAAAACTTGTGGTATGGAAGGAATCACGGGAATCAATACACCTTAGGCAGGAAAACAGGTATGCCCGAGTCCCAGGGTGAGATTTATAGCTGTAGCACCCATTCATTTACCTTTAGACCTATTTAATATCCTGTATGGATTAAAAAAATAAGATAAATTTGTGAATGTGATTCCAATCTATTTAGTAAGGTTATGACTCCAATACTTAAATACAGCCCTGAAGCTGTAAGTCTGTGTATGCATCAAGGCTATGTTTTACTTTTTTTGCACTGTAGTGATAGACTATGTTAGGTATTTGAAAAAAAAAATCAACCAACCAGCTCAGCACATGAGAACTACATGTCAGTAGGGTAATACCTTTGGCTCCCAGTTATGCTAATTCCAACAAATTGTTATATGTTCTGTCTGCTTAAAATATCATTTTCAATCTAATCCACTTCAAAGAAACAATCTCAATCTCAACATTTCTGATTAAACATTAAAGAGAAGAACTAGCTAATTTTTCCAGAATTTGGAAGGCTTTTTTCTTTTTAAAGATGAGTATATTTAGTAGTACAGTAAAGAACAATGTCCTAGCTACTAAAAAAGGTTAAGTACTTGCATAATGTTTCCATCCCTTCATTTTCTGAAAGACGTCTAATAATAATAATTACACTTTATAACAGAATTTAGTGGCTGCCTAACTATGTTTTGATTTCTTAGGATTAGCAGTTGGTACTATAATTGTTATTCCTTCTGATTGCAAGAGGCACAGAATTAACCAGTCGGTTCTCATTTAGCATTTCACATGCTGCATCCTTTTTGAGACTGATTTACAGGTAAGGAAGTAATCTATATTTAGATACCTTTCAGGGGATGATTCTTTAGGTATTTTTAGTTGGAAGTTAAATGTGCACTTTCCAGGTACGGAATGAATAATGCTGCTAATATGCATTAAGATATGGGATTTTTTTTTTTTTAATCTGGGATTTAAAGTGTTTGTTATTTTTAATTGTGTTAGAACAGAGAACAAAAAATAGACTTACATGTCTGTGTTTTATTTAGGTGAAAAATTCATCCTTTAAACACACACAGTATGCAAGAGCAGATCAGCTATTAAATTCATAAAATGAAGTATTTGAATAGTGATTGGGTGCTGAATTGATACTTATGTCAAAGAAATCTACTAACTTGTTTTATTTCTTAAATTGCGTAGCACCCAACTCTAAAGTTTATCAAAGTATGACTAAAAAATAAAGGTGGCCATTATTAAGGTTTCTGGTTTTAATCTGAGTTTCTTTTCTACAATGTAAATTAAAACATGATTCTGCTTTTCCTCAGTGATAAACAACATTGCCTCTCAGTCCCACAACAATCAGGGACAATGCCTCACTGATCTCCTAAGAGGCCAGGATTGCACCATTAGGACTGAACACAACATATAAATCAATAAATTTTATTTTAGCGTATCCAGCATTAATATGTACTGTTTTAAGCATCACAGGATTGCTGAAATGTTGGCTGGAGGGCTGGACATCATTATCTCAATGCTCTGATTGAAGCTGGACTATTGTCAAGAGTAGATCAGTTCATTCAGCATGGCTTGGTCTAGTCTAATCTTGAAGGCTTTCAAGGAGGGAGGTTTCATAGCCTCACTGAGCAAGCCATCCAGTGCTGCTCAGTACACAGTGAACTTTCTTTCCTGATATTCACCTGGCCCTTGCAAGCTGCCGCCTGCAGCCATTGCTCCTTCTATTACTGCCCTGTGCACTAACCACAGAAGTTTAGCTCCATAAATTTGCACCTCCCCTTCACAACTGCAGACCTGTGCTAGACCACAGTTTAGCCTCCCCTTTGCCAAACTAAACAAGCCTATCTTCCTTGGCCTCTCCCCGCAACCCCCAGGTGATGCCAGCTAGACTGAACAGCTTAGTAGCTTCCTCTGGGCAACCTCCCATTTACTTATGTCTTTCTTGAACAGAAGAGTTCAAAATTGAAGAATCTACGTGTGTAGCCTCACCAGTGCCCAGTAAAGGGAGAAAACAACTTCTCTTGATCTAGTGGCTATGATCTTGTTGTATAGCACAGTATGTGGTTTGCATTTTTATCATCCAAACTGAGATGCCTATAATGCAGGTGTCCACATCTGAGCCCATGCTATGTTCTTTGTCTATAATCAGTTCTAAAATGAGTTGCCTAAGATTCCATCTACCCTCTCTGCTGTAATGCTATCCCTTACAATGAGGAATGCCTATTTTTATCTTTTGATAGCAAATGATATCACCCTGAGTGAAACCTATTCCCTTGTTAGATATCCTAAAGTTTCTAAATTATTTTCACAACCTGGTACAGGACACATGAGGTGTCTTAGAATCAACACTAAACCTTAGAATCAACACTAAAATACTGACCTTGGAAGAGATACCATGCAAGAGATGGTGGATCTGCTGGAGATACATATCCTATATACAAGCTGTATGTGGGCGGTATGTGGTGATCTTTTTTGGTAGGTAGGTTGGGGTAAACACATTCTACATGTATAAATTCCCTGTATTATTCTTACCTTCATTTCCTGTCCTACTTGATTACAGTGAAATAAATCTGATCTGTTACACTCTATTTACATTTAAGTGCTGAGCTATTTGCATTTGATTTCCCTTATGGCATTTCAAATAGTATGAAATATAGAGAGCAACAAAGGAAAAGCTTTTTGTTCTCTGGAATAAAAGTCAAAGGACTTCAGTGTTAGAAATAATAAACATGAATGTGGTCAGATGAGCCTTCATACCCTCTGCTTTCTTATTATGTATTCAAGAATAGAGTTAAGGATTTTAAGTACTCAGATTTCCAGATAAGTACATGTACCAATCTTTTGATTCTGTATTACTTGCAGGCTGCTAATAATGCCTGTGGAAATCAGTACAGTTACAAAGGTCCACCTAGACAGAAAAAAAAATGCAGGCCAGGAGAATTACTTTTGCTGTTATCCCTGTGTTTTTAAGACATGACACTTTCTGCAGGTATAGGAGCACCTAAAGCTATATTCACTGACATAAACAGTTTCACAGTAACCTATAATGGATCAGTGCTAGGAAAACTCTTTCTATGGCTATACAAACAGATCTCCCCTGTGTAATGGTTTCAGGAAGAGTATCTTTTAATACTAGAGGGTTGCTTAATGGGCATCTTTATTTTTTCAGTTGACAGTGAATTCATCCTTTTCAAAGGGCAAGTACAAGGTCTATGGACACTTAGGTCCCCTTTGAGTGCTCAGTAGAACCAAATGGGAAGTAAATGGTCTTGTTATGGACTCAAGGTAAATTCTACTCTGATTAAATAGGCCATAGTGTCTCAGTGAGAGACAATGGTTAAGAGCAGTAAGGGTGGAAAAAAGCTGTTCAAGTGATAATGTCTTCTTAAAAGTGCCCTCTTTGCCACTTCAGAAATATAAAATTAAGCCTGATGAATTTAGGACCTTGATTATAGCCTCCACCATGAAGAACTTGCAGAAATGCAAACTGCTATCAGCTAAATTGGTGTTTAAGTGCTATCACCTAATTTAACAGAGTACATATATTTACCCTAGCTCTTTCCAAACTTCTCTGCTGGTCTGTGTTTGCACATGCTGTTGCTTTCTCTGCCATCTATTAATCTACTTGAAAGATTACTTTCTGTGTTGCCTCCCACAGAGCCTGAGTATCACACTCCTGAGAATTAACAACTCTGATTCTTAGCTCTAACTGCAATTTTGAAATAAAAGGTAAAAATCTAATTTTACTAAAATATGAAATGGAACAATATTCTAGATAAACAAAATCTTCCTCATCTCTTGACTCTTTTGGTTTCAGAATAGTTTCAGATTTAGAGCACTTCTGTTACAAAATAACTAAAATATCTGTATCACCTATATGTAACACAAGGTCAGAGTACATTCATAATTTGTCACATGAATTTTCTGGACATTTGAACAAGTAATGAATGAACTGTAGGAAAGAATTATCTGTGGAAAATCCAAGTAGCTCCTCTAAAAGGCCCATCTAGTGATTATAATTTCTATTTAATTGTATATTGCCTAGCTGAATGGGATGATCTTTATGCATGGTCTTTTCTGATAGGTATGTCATGAGATTGTTCTCAAGAGAACGGACAAAATGAAATTATAAAGACACATCTATATGGTATATGCAAATCAGAAAACCTGTGTGTGCTTAGCTTTCTCATTTCTTTTTGGCATCCTTTGTTTAAAGAAATGCGTATCAGTTTTTTAATTTTATTTTTTTCTTTTTTTCTTTTTTTTGCATAGTAAGTTATCATAGTTCTGTGCTCAAGAATTAGTATTATTCTGTGATTTTAATTATTCCACCCTCTGGGAAAATGAAATGCTTTAGTGTGTACACAGAAAAGTAGTGGACAAAAATGGATTCCCATGGAAATTTCTTAGCAAAAACTTTGCATTCGTTTTATGTAAGGTTGGTGGCCAGTTTTGAATTCTTGCAGTGTTTAATTTACAGTCATATTTATTTAGTCCAGATTTTCTTGAAATTGATAGCAGTGATAACTTGGTACAAGCCAAACCACCTGACAGGTCAGCAGGTGGGAACATCCATCCTCCACAGCAGGTGGTTGCCCTCTGCTGTCACTCACCACTTCCTCTTGATGCTGCAGTGGGGCTCAGTCATAACTGACTGGTACTTCATTGAACAGAGTTCCCATTTCGTCGTCTGCTGCCAGGGCACAGAACCTATTCAACAGCTGCAGATCTGCAGGTGAAACAGGAATTGTGCTCCTGGTGCCAGAAGTCAGTAGCTTCCAGCCTTTACTCTCATCTCCCAGACCAACAGGCACAGACCTCCTCCTATGGTACAGCTGCAGGGCTCAGGCTCTTCAACAATCAGGATCTCAAAAAAGCTCAGGCCACTTTCCTTTCTGTCATCTCTGACATTATACATACTCCTGACCTCTGCACACAACTCCTTCCCTTGGTGACACAGAGGGTCCCTCAGTATATACCTCCTGTGCACAACTAAACCCTCTGTTTCAGCAAGAGGCACCAAACATCCAACATCCTTGAGCTGCAGAAATGCATCCTCCCTCAGGAGCCTGCTGTGCCTCAAGGCTCAGCTGTGCCAGGGGTAATTGCTGCAGGGTAGTGACAGGGACTGTCCCTGTGGTGTCACCATCGCCACAAAGCCTGTGTATGCTGCCCTCAGTGAAGCTTCTGGCCCCACATCTACAAACCCTTCTGCTCAGGTGGCTGCTTCCATTAGTTGTGCTCTCTGCTGGGCATCCCAGCTGAAATGTTGTTTGACCCTCCCTAACCATATGGAACAATGCTCTTTTGAAAAGAAATAGCTGACAAGTTTTAAGCTGACATTGTCGGTCTCACCAAACATGCTTCTCATGAAAGGAAGGAAGGAAGGATCTATAGGCTTCCAGTCAGCTCAGGAAAGGGTGAATGCTCTCATCTCTAACACTGTGTTCAAGAGGAAGAAGAATTCTTGTTCCCTCTAGGCAAACTTGAGGATGAACTCTCCCACTCATGCACATATTTTCCTTCAGTCCCAAGTTTCCAACAGAAATGTCTCATAAGTAGAACTTCAGAGGAAGATTCAAGGATGCAGACTTCAAGTCCACATAAGTGTGTCACTGAAACTCTGGACAAGATGCTGAAGCCCTGTAGCTAACTATTGCCTGGTTTAGATCCAGTTCAGAGGTACTTATTTTCCCCCAAAATATCCCACTGGGTTTTTCAGAAGTGGCAAGAGCAATATATCTGCCCCCACAGATAGTACTGTTGCATACTACAAAATGCTTCACTAGGTAAGTGTGACAATTTGCTAAGATTTTGTCTAATATGAATAAGACACATCAGCTGTCTTCAGCTGGCTTTTTGCTTTTCAGAAAGCTTTTTCTCACTGACTAACTAGATAATTAAACTAATATGTGAGGTTTTTTCTTAAGCTTATAGTTTAATATTATTGCTAATGTTATTAAGGTTAGGTGTGAAAAAATCAGCATTGGTGACAGAGGGTTTTATTTTATATGCTGTTAATGGAAAGAGTAAAGGGTGAAATAAAAATATAATGGAATGAAAAAAGTCATAAGAAATTTAAAATAGTGATGCTCGTCAAGTTAAGCTGTCTCTTCTGCTTTGGTCAGTTCATTGTACAGGACTATATCTTTTATATGGTAATGACCTACTTCTGATAAGCAGCCACATGGATGAGTCATATAAGTAAAAGTATGACTCACATGTATTTAAGATAATAAGAAAAGCTACATTAAGGCTGAATGTTGTTCAAAGTTATGTAGCACTATCAAAACATTCAGTTATAGCTAACATCTTTTCTATGCATATTTGTGCTAAATGTTACAGTGCTATTGGTTAGAATTATCCCTAAAAAGAGTAAAAAAGTGAGGGAGTTCTGTCTGACTTTTACATTTTCTATTAATGAGAAAAGCACTGGAATTATATATTGATTCATAAAGTGTATATTACATGTTTGATGTAAAACACTTCAATGTATTGTAACTTGTAAGATCATATGATAGAGTGCTTACTAAGTTCCTTTTACATGGCCAAGAATTAAAAAGTCTTAAATCATTGGAAAAAAAAAGTCAAAATAAGAATAAAATGTTGGCCAAATGCAGTGAGGGCTCCTGCTTTCTGCCCCAACTTTCTCAGCCTATCTTCATATGGGAGGTGCTCCAGTTCCCTGATCATCCTCGTGGCCCTCCTCTGGACTTGTTCCAACACTTCCATGTCCTTTTTATGTTGAGGACACCAGAACGGCACAAAAATACTCCAAGTGAGGTCTAACGAGAGCAGAGTAGAGGGGCAGGATCACCTCCTTCGACCTGCTGGTCACGCTCCTTTTGATGCAGCCCAGGATATGGTTGGCTTTCTGGGCTGCGAGCGCACACTGAAGCCGGCTCATGTTCATTTTGTCATCAATCAACACCCCCAAGTCCCTCTCTGCAGGGCTGCTCTGAATCTCTTCTCTGCCCAACCAGTAGCTGTGCCTGGGTCTGCTCAGATCTAAGTGTAGGACTTTGCACTTGTCATGGTTAAACTTCATAAGGTTGGCATCAGCTCACCTCACAAGTGTTTCGAGGTCCCTCTGGATGGCATCCCTTCGCTCCAGCGGATCAACTGAACTACACAGCTTGGTGTCATCGGCAAACGTGCTGAGGGCGCACTCAATCCCATTGTCCATGTCACCAACAAAGATATTGAACAAGACCGGTCCCAACATCGATCCCTGAGGGACACCACTCGTTACTGGTCTCCAGCCGAACATTGAGCCATTGACCACAACTCTTTGCATGCGGCCATCCAGCCAGTTCTTTATCCACCGAGTGGTCCACCCATCAAATTGATGTCTCTCCAATTTAGAGACAAGGATGTCATGTGGGACAGTGTCAAATGCTTTGCACAATTCCAGGATGCTAACAGGTAGATGACGTCAGCTGCTCTGCCCCTGTCCATCAGTTCCATAGCCCCATCATCGAAGGCCACCAAATTGGTCACGCAGGATTTCCCCTTAGTGAAGCCATGCTGGCTGTCACCAACCACCTCCTTGTTTTTCATGTGCCTTAGCATGCTTTCCAGGAGAATCTGCTTTAAGTTTTGCCAGGCACAGAGGTGAGACTGACTGGTCTGTAATTCCCTGGGTCATCCATTTTCCCCTTCTTGAAAATGGGGGTTATATTACCCTTTTTCCAGTCATTGGGAACTTCCCCTGACTGCCATGATTTTTCAAATGTGATGGCCAGTGGCTTAGCAACTTCATTCTCCAGCTTCTTCAGGACCCACGGAAGGACTTCATCAGATCCCATGGACTTGTGCACATTCAGGTTCTTAAGATGGTCTCAAACCTGATCCTCTCCTACCGTGTGCCTGAGGTCTTCATTCTCACAGTCCCTGTCTGCCTTCCAAGACTTGAATGGTGTGGTCAAAGCATTTGCCAGTAAAATTTCTGGTCAAACAGTTAGTACAGGAGGCACCTATGCATTTCAGGCACCATCTGAAAGGTTTCAAAGTAAACTAACTAAACACATGTCTATTTCAGGTCAAGTAACCAGCTCATCCTAGACTTGAAAAGGTGCAGACACCCAAGTAGCCTTAAGGTAATAAAAAAGTAACAGTAATATTAAAAAGCTAGATTTGTGCTGCTTAATTTTTTTGAGATTTTTTTTCTTTTTAATAAAAAAGCCTTATTCATTGGCAAATGCCTGAATTGGTTGAATTTGTGCTTCGTTATGCAAATTTCTTATCTAACAGTAAAACAAAAAAAGGAAAGTCAATAGAAAGCAAGATTTTGTTCAAGAAAGTTTAGATCAACAATTATGGTTAACATACCAATATTAACACTGTCACATTGATTTATATAAGATTTTGCCTCACAGAGTTTATGATATAAAGCTTATGACTGTCCTTGTACATAGTCCACTGAAGTTATTAATGGATGCTAACAATGCTTCTCTGTTATACGACTGGGAAATTTGGAGAGACAATATACTTTTGCCAAAGGTAACAATATCTGTATTTAAAATAAATAGGGCCAGGATGAAAACTCATTTATTATTTAGTATCTGGTGGAGCTCATACACTCATTTAGACACTACCATAGGGTTTCTGTTTATTGGTTAGCAGAAAGCTATCAGAATATTTTCGTAAGGATATCTTAAGGGGTTTTTTTGTTATAAAATCTAGGTCGAAATGCAACCGTTGCAGAATTGTATTGGTTTGATAACATTAATCAGGAAGCTTTCTTAGCTCCAAGATAGACAGAAGACACAGAATTACTCTGGAGTAATTGGCTAGTGGTTACAGCTTTCACCTGAGAGAGTAGAGACAGAGGCTTGGATTCTAGCTTCGGTTAGTGAGTGCAGACTGTGGTCATAAGGACAGATACAATATCTTCTCCACTAATCTCTTCCTCAAGAAAGAAATTAGGAAGAGCCAAATGCCCACCAGAGAGACAAGAACCTGCATATCGCATGCCAATTCTCTACAGCAACTGGATTATAGCGTTTTGGGTGACGTCCATTCTTTTTGGATTTTCTTGTCTGTTTTTTTTCCAAATGAAAGAAGAAAAGAGAACACAATCTGATCCCAGTAAATTATTTAACCTAGGTCAGTATAGAATATTTCAAAACTGTTCTTATGTTGGTGTAAGGCAATTAAATTAACGTAAATGGAAAGTTAATGTAATGAGTCTAATGTAAGTGAGAACTCGACACCCATATTTGAGCTTCCTGACACTGGGGCACTTAATTTACAACAATTATTTTTCTATTAATTGATCAGGATCCATTACTAATTGATGACATAGATTTGTTAACAGGGGAGGTACACGTTGGAGGGCATGGTTGCAGGGGGTCCAGCAGCAGCCTGGAGAAGCTCCTGCCCTACTACTTTGTGCTGAATAGAGGAACCCTCTGGCTGTGCACACTGGAGGGCATAGCCTGAAATGGATGAACTGCAGAAGTAAAGCATAAAGCCACTCCTGGCAGAGTCAGGAAAAAAATACACTAATTATCTCTGTGGAGACACCTGCTAGGGCATCAGCTGGGTAATGCACCAAGAAAGGTAGGAAGAGGATTCAGGGCTGAGACGACTTGACAAAAATTCTCAAATTCCTCAAAGTATGCCTGAAGCACCTCATCACAATTTCTGCAGTGGGATTTAAATGGTTTTATTTCACTTTTCCAACTTCTTGGAGTCATTTTATGACTTTCAAACTAAACAGGAGTTAAATATTTGCTGTTTCTTCATGGTTTATGGTAATACTGTTTACTTGACAAGTCAGTCAAGTAGCTTAGTACTAGTCTATTCTACTAGCACTGTTAGTACTAGAGTTTTGTTTTTATATTTACATCGCAGATCCTTCACTGTCTGAGATGACTTATGATGTAAAGCATACACTCTCTCCAAATCTCCTTTCACCACCCTTCAGAAAAACAATATAGGTAAAGGAAATGGTTACAGTATTCTGGCAGGTATGCTATCCTATTGTTGCTTGCAAATGAGTAAATACTACCGAGAAGGCACTTACAGATTGAGAGGTTGGAGGACCATTGCTGAAGGCAGTTGGAAAAGCTGAGCAATTCCTTCAGGGAGGTTAGAGCTAGTTCCAGGACTGTCCCATGAGGAAGCTAGGAAAATCAGTGAGAAGGTGGGAAACACATGTTATTGTCATCAGGGAAAAAAGATATATAGAGAAAAAAAGTTTAGGACCTAAGTTGTTTGGGTTTTTTTTCCCTAAGGTTGCATAGCAACCATTTTATAGTTTGACATTTGGAAAAGGGGTTAATTTTCATCCAGTGAAAGATAAAATTAAAAATAAATTCTGGTATTTATTGCTAGTGAAAATATTGAAAAGAAGACAGTTCTTTCCAACCCTAACTATTCTGTGATTCTATATTGATGAAGTTATATGTGTTTGATATAAACAATATTTTTCAAAGGATATAGCTTTAGAAAATTTTTGACTAATAGAAAACAAGGTGGTTTTCTGAGTGAAGGTAACTCAGGTCTTTGTTATGAGGGCACAGCAAGTGGTACTCCAGCCCCCATTTCCACAGCACTCTATGTACTGTTAACCTGACATCTAGCACCAAAATGAGAGCTCTCCCACATCATACTTCCTCCAAATGCTTTCCAAAATATGCCTGTCTGCCTCAAGATATAAATGTGCACATTAGATAATTGCAAGCAGAATGAACAAATTGGTTTTCTTCTGTTACTTTTTACTCACTTTGGCAGGGGTTTTGTTAAGAATGAGTTTTATAAAAGTGTGGAGGGGTTTTGGTTAGTCAGCAATGTTCTTGAAAACCTATGACATTCTTTATTTTTTCACATAAAAAGTAAACAGCATTTCTTTTTTCTTCTTTGACTTTTCACTCAAAGTTAGTTGAGAGTGAAAGAGGTTATGAAGGGAGGACTGATGGAAAGATGTTCAGGATCTTCAGTCAGAATAATCCTGTAAACTTTCTTGTAGAATGTTTATACTATAGGAAAATCCCTACATTTGAAAACAGTTTTTTCTGTTACTTATATTATTTCATATTATTTGTCTTCAATATTATTAATGCTTCCAGTTATGTTTAACTGTTGTTTCATTCTAATATGTTTATGATTTTTAATCTGTTGCATATGCGAATTAATAGAAATATTTTGGTTTATTGCACACTAACATCTGGGAAGTTATTGAAAATTTTTCATGCTTTCTGATAAAAACTTTGCAATTAGAAAATTGCCTTTCTTTTTCTGGTTATCAGAATCTGAGTACCTTGTCACTAGGCAAAAGTAAGACATTATCTTGAACACTATCTGCTGTACTGATCTGGTCATTCATTTTGGTAGAAGCGGTTAAACATGACTAGATTCAGAAGAGTTTGTTAGGACATATAGAGCCTATATTACAAGAGTACCTAAAAAATGTTTTTTCTTCAGCTTGGTGAAAGTAAGCTTGAGGAAGAAAATGATTGCTTTTCATAAATACTATTAAGTAGTTTACAGCTAACCTAAAGCTGGTTCTAAAAAAGAACGCTATTGTATAAATGAAGGGATCACATTTTGCACGACTCTGAAAGCAGGGAAAGGGTCCAACCTTCTTGTCTAATCCTTGCTTTGTCTTAATACAGTTCACCTCTATAGCAGCTATACATTTACTTTTGCTGTTCTGTTCTGCACCTTCCTGTTCTTTTCTGCCAGGAGGGAACTATTCTTATTATAGCTTTCTCATACTGTGTGTACTCACTCTCCTATAACTTGAAACTAGCAAATATTTCTAGAATTTCCTTTTTACTGTTCCATGGAAGCTGAACAAAGCTGATTCCAATACTGTATCTCTTCTCAAGTATAAACTATAAGTATTTAAGTGTTTGTAAGTATATTAGGGGTGTTCAGTACATAAATCCTATGAATCAGTGTTCTTAGTAATCAAAAAAGTGCCATGTGCCTGTCTTTAAAAATAAATGGTATTATTCTTCTTATTTTCCTATTTAGAGATAATCAGGTGATAGTCCCTAAAAATGTGAGATGGTAAGGATCCATTTGCCTCACCTGCAAGTTTGTTTGTTCATTAGCATGTGAACATCTGCTGCTTTGTAATTACTGGGTGTTAAGAAGGTGAAATACGTCTAAAGTATGTGTGATTCCCTTTTTGCTTGATGAGGAGGGTTTTTTTATTTGATTGGGGTTTTTTAAGTTAACTTTGTGGGCATTACAGTCAGGTTTTTTACCCTTGAAAATGCATGTTAATTGTTTTTGTAAACTGCAGTTTAAAGGCACACAGTTTTTTACATGCAGTTACTGTTATTGAATTTTTTTTAGTTATTTTTATTAGATGATTTAAGGGAAAAAAAGTGCAGCAGAATCACTGTTCAACATTATGATAGGGATAAATTCAACTGTACTCAGAGAGGAATGTAATACTTAGATTTAATCTTAGATTTCTGAAATGTTGATACAGAATTTTGGGGACTAATCAGAACCTAGTATCTCAAGTTAACACTGTGGTGTAGGGGCCGTGTTTTCTATGATATTGAAGTCACCCTCAATATAAAGTTAATCCTCATTAATGCACTGAAAAAAGATTTTGTGCTGTAACACATTATCAATGTAAGTCATAAATTGTGTGTATACCATAATACAGATTTAACCACTTTTGACATGATATTGACTTCATGCTTTATGATTTCTGTTTTTGGAGAGAGAAACAGCATTGTATTTTTATTTTTTTTTTTTTTTAATTAAAAGTAAAATGTGGTATCAGCTTTGGTATTACTCAAGATAGACACCTTTTTATTCCAATCTGAACTGAAGAGAGGTCTGCCTTAAAGGCATCTGCTGTGAACAAAGGGTTGAGAGTTCAAGACAACTGCTCTGTCTTGCTGGTGTTGGGATTTCAATTTGGACCTCCACAGTGGTGCTAAAAAGAGAACATGAACCCAAAAGAGCTGCTGACACTGGCAAACTAAACTCTTCTTACAGTCTTGATGTATTTTTCAAGTTGCTTTAAAGAATACTAGAGAAGAACTATCAAAAATGTAAAGTAACAATGATTTTGACTTTTTTGTGGGTCAGTGTCAGTGTTGACAAGTTAATAAAACGAGGTTCTACTGAAGATCAATTTATTCGCGGTGCATCTGCTGCCAACTAACATTTTCTTTATAAAGAAGCAAGAAGAACAATTTAAAGGCCAAAATTACATGCTGTTATCTTTATACACTTACTCAGTTTTGCATGGGGTAAAACTACCTATCCTCGATCAGAGAGAACTCTGGAGAACTTAGAAAAATATAAGCCTAAAATATGTAGTTCTTTATTTTTTTTTTTAAACTTTCTTAATGTCAAATGAGTGATGGGAGAGGAAAAGGGAGCTTACCAAGCCACTAATTCTAGCAGTCTGGCATATCAAAATCTGCCAAGAACGAGGAGTTATCCTTGTTTATAGGAAGAAATTCATCTTGGGGCAAGAAAAGTAAATGAAAGATTGTTTCAATCAATTCAGGAAGCAAATGAATTTGCCTTTCTTACAGAGCACTGAATGCCTTCCTAAAGGTTGTGTTTGACTAATCCATGAGGAAAAAGACCAGTTTGTGAAACTGTTCTTATTATACAGACAGGCATAGAAGAATAAAACCATTTGAAAAATTTAAGATTTTAATAAAGTTAAAAAGGAAACTTAAGGTTAAAGCTGAAAGCCACACTTAAAATATCACCCACAAGAGATAGATTTCTTTTTGCCATCATCACAAGAACAGGACCACTAAAGGTTTTGACTCTGCTGCATAGCTCCCATCAAACATTTTTCTATGGCCTTCTGTGTTTTTACACCCATTTAGGATAACAGAAATCAGGTGATGAGAAGAGAAAATTTCTGAGAAATCCTGTAAAAAAGTGGCCATGGGTTGCTGGGGGTGGGAATTTGCAAACTCATGGTATGCTCCAGAATGCCAGCATCCTGATTCATGATAATTTTATATAATAGCCTGCAAAGATGATCTTTTCAGTCCAGTTCTGAACTCTTTGCATCCCAATCTATTTACAGTGACACTTCTTTTCCTTCCTGTCTGAACATGCACATTTTCCTGTTCACAGGAGATCTCCTATGGAGAAATTATGAGAGAATGACCTTTCTTTATGCATCGGTAATTCTTTCTTCCTAACTTCTGTGGGTTATTACCCTGACCTGTTCCATGCTGTAATATAGACAAGACTTCTAAATCAAAGTTTTCTTCTCAAAAGATCACTGATCACTTTTATTACTCTCTCACACACACTTAGCACAGGGCAAGCCTGCTGCACTGGCCTCTCCATACGCATAACTGGAGTCCTTAAATAAGGTTTATTTTTTAAAATATCTCCTTACTGCTAGTAGATAGTAACTACTTAGTGCTAGTCTAGATAGCAAGTGTGTGGTGTGAAAATCTGAGATCTAGATAACTTAATTTAGCTCTTCTGTTTAAATCTTAAGAGAGCAGAGGTTGCAGTTAAGTTGGGAAAGCAAAGATATATGTGTATACACACAGGCAGTATCTGAAGAGGGCCTATAAGGATGCTGGGGAGGGACTCTTCATTAGAGACTGTAGTGATAGGACAAGGGGTTAACGGGTTAAAACTTAAACAGGGGATGTTTAGATTGGATATAAGAAAGAAGTTCTTTACTATAAGGGTGGTGAGGCACTGGAATGGGTTGCCCAGGGAAGTTGTGAATGCTCCATCACTGGCTGTGTTCAAGGCCAGGTTGGACAAAGCCTTGGGTGACATGGTTTAGTGTGAGATGTCCCTGCCCATGGCAGGGGGGTTGGAACTAGACAATCTTTAGGTCCTTTCCAACCCTAACTATTCTATGATTCTATGATTCTATGTACAAATAAAGTCTCTTCTGTATTTCTTGTAACAAAATTCACCGAATTCCTGCACGGCTCCTGGACCATGACTTATTGGTGTCCAATAGACCTTGATTTAGATATGGCTTGCTAATGTCTCAAGGATTACACCTCTCTGGACCTCAATGCTAAAACTTATTCATGTCAATAGGACTCAGGGGCAGGCATGATTTTTTGGAAGAGGTATCTTTTATTTACAATGTTTTTTGTTTCTGCTAGTGCATTTGCTCAAGTGTTGTGGTCTATGAACAGTTTTTGTTGTTCTCACTTTGGGCCACATATATGGTAGTTAGTCTTTTAGTTCATCTCTGATACAAATTGGCAGACAGTAATCACTGTTTATGAGTGATTATAGCAGCATTTTATGAGAAAGAGAAGTAGCATTGTTGGTGGGAAATCATCCTTGAGCTTAAAACAAAAGGCTCTATTTCAACAAAGATCAGCTAAAATCTTGTTTGGATTTACAAGTTCCAAATGGAAAAGCCAGAACACAACTCTAGTTTAAAACTTAAATTGTATGGTATAAGAATAATAGATTAATATCTAGAAATGTCTTCTTGAGAGTCCTGCTTATAGTCACTTCAGGACAACTATATCTACATAGACATTGTCATCAACTGTGACCTTATTGCAGCCTACAACTTCATCAAGGGGGTAGCAGAAAGAAAGGTGCTGATCTGCTCCTCCTGGTGAAAAGCAATAGGACATGAGGAAACAGAATGAAGCTGCATCAGGGGAAGTTCAGATTTGATATTAGGAAAAGGCTCTTCACTGAGACTGTGCTCAGTCACTGGAACAGGCTCCCCAGGGAAAGCGATCACAGTACCAAAACCCTCAGAGTTCAAGGAGTGTCTGGATGACACTGTTAGTGATATGGTTTAGTTTTGTTTAGTTCTACAAGGAGCAAGGAGTTGGACTTAATGATCTTTATGGGCCATTTCCAACTTGAAATATTCTATGATTTTATGATATGATATGATATGATTCTGTCATTTTTCATTCTCCACGTGTCCTTGTAGGCTGCTAGTCTATTGCTCCTGTGTCGTATCTGCTACATGCAGAGTTTCGGAATATCCTGTGGCTTTTCAGATGACACTCAACATCTATTGACATGGTAACTATATCCAGCCCGGCAGTTTCAAACTTCACTTTTTCTTCTGATTCCATAATATTTGTTGTGTCAGCAATCCAGACGGAAGGAAGGAAATAAGTAATGCGTTCTATCCTAAAGCTGGAAGGGAAAACAAATGCAGCTGAGTGCTCTATCTACTATAGTGTCTGTTATAAAAATCTTTTCTTTCTTTTTTTTTTTCCCTTGAAGTACCCATGCTACAACCTGTGCTGAACACATAAATAATTTTCTATTTGCATCCATTGTGTGCAGACCTAACCTACTTTTATGGGATGTCTAGGGACATAGACAGAATGTGAGCCAGTAAGACAATGAAATTCATCTGTCTTTTCACTCTAGATCCCAATTTTTCCCTATTGATAATAAAGAAGAACCTAGATAAATACATTTGATATGCAAGTCAACAGTACGGATGTCTGAAGTTAGCTTTTTCTAAATACTAGGAGAGTTCAGGGTAGAACTCAGTACCTGAGTAGGCAGCAGTGAATTTTGATGCATCGGGTCGGCATTTGGCTTGGAAATTGATAATCAGGGCAAGCAAGTTGCTGATTTAGGCATCTCCACCATTAAGGTGTTGTTAAAGGGATCTTTCTAGATCTTTTCCTGGACCCAGACCTTAATTTTTACCTAAATCTCATTTTCAGCCTGAACCTATATAGTCTTGCACTTGTTGAAGTTCTGTCTTGCTTCATCTGAGATCATAACAAATGACGTGCATACTGGAGATCATACCTATGGCCATGTTGCCCATTGCTGTAAATTGGAGCTTAGTTGTACTGACATGGATAGAAGTGCCATCACTTTAATCAGTTATAACGGAGTGTAGCTGTACACAAATTGACCAAATCTTTGCTGATTTCCATCAGCAAAAGATCTATCATGCTGAATTTATTTAAAGTTTAGAGAGTTCTACTGAATTAGTAGCTTTAATCTGCTAATTGCTCTGATTTGTGTGGTGTGTAGAAGCTTTCAGTATACTTAACAACAATTAAAATGCAATATAATCCTAGACTTTTTTTTCTTTGTAAATGCACAAGAGATGCTGAATTCTTGTTTGTTTGCCTTTTTAAAAAAGCAAAGTATTTATCACTGGTTCTGGAATGTAAGCTAGTTGTTATTGGCTTATATCTGCTGAAGAAAATCAAGATTTCATTTCATACATTAAGCAGGGTGAATCAGATTGCATATGACACCTCTCTTCTGTGACAAATGGGTTTGTAAAGTATTTCTTGCACAACATAATGGTAATTTGTCTACTTGGTAGATGTAATAAATGCATTAGATTTTTGTTTAACAGTTATAATTCATCATTTCAATACAAGAAATTCTTTATTTCTCAACAGGGTATAAATAGGATGTCAATATTAAAGTTGCATTTGTTTCCCAAAAGCAATACTACCAATTCATTCTTGTGTCTTCCCACAAGTACAAGCCAGGCTGTGACTGTGGGAGTGCATTTTTAAGAATAGTAAAAGATTATACTGAAGAAAAAACCATGTTGCATGGATGCTCCATGCTCATTTTAGCAGGTGTAACACTATGCTGAGATGTGATAGGACACATTTCTTTTTAAGTCTATTTGAGACAGAAATTGTGACTGCTTTATCTACATTTGTTATATGGTCTTAGAGAATATCTGTATAAGTAAATCTAAATTATTATATCTGTTTTTCTCCACACAACATTTTACAAAATTTTGATTGCCCATGTCAGCTTAAATAAAAATAATGCTTACCTTCGTTAGACTTTTTAAAATACAAGAGTTCAACAAGAGAGAAAAATATTCTCATATTCCATGAAATATTTGCAATAGAAAGTCTCACTAGATATATTTAAGATAAAGAGAGATATACCAATTCTCATCCCTAAACTCAGGAACTTTTCTGTGATGAGCACTGGTCAAGGTTGCTTTAAACTAGATGTGTTGGGGGAGGGGGGCATCATTCCATCCCAACACACCCAGTCAGTTGTCAACACCTATAATAAATGCTCGGAGCGATGCAGAGATATTCCAGCCGCTCCAGCCAATGAGCCGGCTTCATTTGGAGCCTCTATACAAACGCTCGTAGCATGGGGAACAAACAAGAGGAATTAGAGATGTGTGCAAGACTACGGGGGTATGATATAGTAGGCATCACAGAAACATGGTGGGATGGCTCCTACGACTGGAGTGTTGGAATGGAAGGTTACAGACTCTTTAGAAAAGACAGGCCTGGCAGGTGGAGAGGGGGAGTTGCTATTTATGTTAGGGATAGGCTGTAAAGTATGGAACTCTTGTCTGGGGACGGGTGAGCAGTCGACAGAGAGTTTGTGGATCAGGGTTAAAGGGAGAACAGCGATGGGAGACATTACTGTGGGGATCTGTTACAGACCGCCCGATCAAGAGGAATCTGTGGATGAAGTGCTCTATAGGCAGATAGGAACAGCCTCACGCTCAGAGGCCCTTGTTCTCATGGGGGACTTCAACCACCCTGACATCTGTTGGAGTGAAGGTACGGCCCGGCACAAGCAATCCAGGAGGTTCCTCGATTGTGTGGAAGACCACTTCCTTCTGCAAGTAATAGAGGAGCCGACAAGGAGAGGTGCCATGCTTGACCTCGTGCTCACCAACAGAGAAGGGCTTGTCGGAAATGTGACGCTCCAGGGCAGCCTTGGTTGCAGTGAACACGAGATGGTTGAATTCGAGATCCTCAGAACAGTGAGAAGAGCGTGCAGCAAGCTCACTGCCCTGGACTTCAAGAGAGCAGACTTTGGCCTCTTCAGGAACCTGCTTAGTAAGGTTCTGTGGGATACAGCCCCAGAGGGCAGGGAGGCCCAAGACTGTTGGTTATTATTCAAGGATCACCTGCTCCAAGCTCAGGAGTGTTGCATCCCAACTAGAAGGAAGTGCAGCAAGAGGGCCAGGAGACCTCCTTGGATGGATAAGGAGCTGCTCAGGAAAATTCAAAGGGAAAAAGAGGCTTATAGAAGGTGGAAGCAGGGACAGGCGGCCTGGGAAGAATACAGGGATGCTGTACGGGAAGCTAGGGACCAGGTTAGGAAAGCTAAGGCCCAGTTAGAATTGAACTTGGCTAGGGATGTTAAGGATAATAGGAAGGGATTCTATAAGTACCTAGCAAATAAAAGACAGACTAGGGACAACATAGGCCCCCTTCAGAAGCTATCGGGAGAACTGGCTACACAGGATTTGGAGAACACTGAGGTTCTTAATGACTTCTTTGCCTCGATCTTCCCTGGCAAAGGCTCTGACTGCACCACCCAAGTCTTGGAAGGCAAACGCAGGGATTGTGAGAATGAAGACCCTAGGCCCACTGTAGGAGAGGATCTGGTTCGAGACCATCTTAAAAACCTAAACGTACACAAGTCCATGGGACCTGACGAAATCCATCTGCGGGTCCTGAAGGAGCTGGCAAATGAAGTTGCTAATCCACTGGCCATCACATTTGAAAAATCATGGCAGTCAGGGGAAGCTCCCAATGACTGGGAAAAGGGAAATATAATCCCCATTTTCAAGAAGGGGAAAATGGATGACCCAGGGAATTACAGACCAGTCAGTCTCACCTCTGTGCCTGGCAAAATCTTGGAGCAGATTGTCCTGGAAGACATGCTAAGGCACGTGAAAAACAAGGAGGTGGTTGGTGACAGCCAGCATGGCTTCACTAAGGGGAAATCCTGCCTGACCAATATGGTGGCCTTCTATGATGGGGCTACGGAACTGGGGCAAAGCAGCTGACGTCATCTACCTGGACTTGTGCAAAGCGTGTGACACTGTGCCACATGACATCCTTGTCTCTAAATTGGAGAGACATCAATTTGATGGGTGGACCACTCGGTGGATAAAGAACTGGCTGGATGGCCGCATGCAAAGAGTTATGGTCAATGGCTCAATGTTCGGCTGGAGACCGGTAACGAGTGGTGTCCCTCAGGGATCGGTGTTGGGACCGGTCTTGTTCAACATCTTTGTTGGTGACATGGACAGTGGGATTGAGTGCGCCCTCAGCAAGTTTGCCGATGGACACCAAGCTGTGTGGTTCGGTTGATACGCCGGAGGGAAGGGATGCCAGCCAGAGGGACCTCGACACGCTTGTGAGGTGAGCTGATGCCAACCTTATGAAGTTTAACCATGCCAAGTGGAAGGTCCTACACCTCGGTCGGAGCAATCCCATTCACAGCTACAGGTTGGGCAGAGAAGAGATTCAGAGCAGCCCTGCAGAGAGGGACTTGGGGGTGTTGATCAATGAGAAAATGAACATGAGCCGGCTTCAGTGTGCGCTCGCAGCCCAGAAAGCCAACCATATCCTGGGCTGCATCAAAAGGAGCGTGACCAGCAGGTCGAAGGAGGTGATCCTGCCCCTCTGCTCTTGTGAGACCTCACTTGGAGTATTGTGTGCAGTTCTGGTGTCCTCAGCATAAGAAGGACATGGAAGTGTTGGAACAAGTCCAGAGGAGGGCCACGAGGATGATCAGGCGAATGGAGCTCCTCTCTTATGAAGACAGGCTGAGAAAATTGGGGCTGTTCAGCCTGGAGAAGAGAAGGCTGCGTGGAGACCTCATAGCAACCTTCCAGTATCCGAAGGGGGCCTGCAAGGATGCTGGGGATGGACTCTTCATCAGGGACTGTAGTGAGAGGACTAGGGTTAACGGGTTCAAACTTAAACAGGGGAGGTTTAGATTGGATATAAGGAAGACATTCTTTCCTGTGAGGGTGGTGAGGCACTGGAATGGGTTGCCCAGGGAGGTTGTGAATGCTCCATCCTTGGCGGTGTTCAAGGCCAGGTTGGATGAGGCCTTGGGTGGCATGGTTTAGTGTGAGGTGTCCCTGCCCATGGCAGGGGGGTTGGAACTAGATGATCTTAAGGTCCTTTCCAACTCTAACTATTCTATGATTCTATGATTGTGCTATGTGAAACAAATGTACAATAATCATTATTATTAATCTCATTTAATGATACTCCAAGATGATCTCAGCTGGATTTTAAGATCTCAACAGGCTTAGTACAGCAGTGGTCATTTTTACATGAGTGAATATGTAATTAAGAGTTACAGAATTCTAAATAGGATTTCTTTTAAATTTGGAAATAAGTAGGTTTAGTATGTCTTCAGATGCAGCTTATGTCTTTAATCTTAAAGACAGAAATTTAGATTTTCCTCATGTGGTTTGTGTAGGATATAACAGACTAGACTGTTTCAGTTGGAAGGCACCCACAACGGTTATTCATCTGCCAGACCAGTTCAGGACTGGCCAAACTGGACAAAACCAGAGTCATTAGCCAGAGTCTGCTCCTCACAGGACATTACTTCCAGCTCTTTCACCAGCTTTGTTGCCCTCCTCTGGATACATCCTTACATTGTGGTACCCTGCACACAGTGCTCAGGGTGAGGCCACACTAACAGTAAATACAGCAGGTGAATCACCTCTTTTGACCAGTTGGTTATGCTGTGTTTGATGCACCCCAGGATGTGTTTTGCCCTTGTTGTGGTTCTACCCCAGCTGAAAACTAAGTAGCATGGAGCAGCTTGCTCCTCCCCTGCTTGGGATGAGAAGGAAAATAAAAAGTAGGAAAATAAAAGGTAAAGCCCATGAGTGGAGATAAGAACAATTTAATAATTGAAATCAATAATAATAAAATTATTGTAATGAAGAGTGAGACTACAAAAAAGAGAGAAAGGAATAAAACCCAATAAATACAAATGATGCACAATACAGTTGCTCACCACCTGCTGAACTAAATTCAGCCCAACTCAAGCAGTGATATGGCCCTTCCAGGTAACTCCCCCCAGTTTATATACTGGGCATGATGCGCTGTAGGATGGAATACCTCTCTGGCTAATGTGGGTCAGCTGTTGTGGCTGTACTCTCTCCTGGATTCTTGTACATCAGAAATTATCTTCAACAAACTTCAAGAATTTTCCAGTCTTGCTCATCACAGCAGTATGATATTCAAGTTGATGCCTGGGATGTTGACATCTCCAGTAAGGAAAAGGGCTACTGATCCTCAGATGTCTCCTAATTGCTGTGATGGTCAAGAGCCCCTGGTTATGTTTGTCTCAACATTATCTCGCTATCGCTTGGGCAGACTGCCGCAGACAGAGCAGGGATTGTTCTCCAGGAAGATGGGGAATTCTCCCCTGTGCTGTCCGCCCTGAGGCCGTGAAGGTCAACTGCCAGGCAACAAACTGCCCGGAGACAGCGACAGACCCTGCGGCGCCTGGCAGGGCACAGCGTGCACCGGGCCTGCGGCTCACCAGATCCCCTGGGGATAAGCCTCACCCGGGGGAGCTTTCCAAGACAGCCTGGCCCTGTAAATAGGCAAGACCTACATCCTGCAGCCAAGTGCGCGCATCCTGCCACCCTCTACCACAGCGGGGACAATGTCCACAAGGGCTACAGCTGAAAGAATTTCCACTCACTGACTGACAAGATGTTGCTGGATCCATGGGGTGGTGAGCCTATGTTTTCTGTTCTTTCTTTCTTTTCTCCTTCTACTTTGTACCTTTAAGATTAGATAGATAGATAGATAGATAGATAGATAGATAGATAGATAGATAGATGTATGATATTCTTTTATATCTGTACCTTTTTATAAGGACTTTTGTTTCTCCTGACACAGTTTAGGGAAGTTTACAATGAAATTAATTGTTTCATTTTTCAGCCTCTGGAGTGCCTGTGATTTCTCCCGTGAACCGTGCAGGGTGTGGTAAAAAATCATCTCCCCCTGGATCCCCCGAGCACGATGGGACAGTTGCCTATAGAATAACTCATCCTGGCTGGGTGATTGGTACTAGACACCCATAATGACAGCTGCTTTGTTTTCCATTCGCCTAATTCTCACCCAGAGGTTGTCAAGCAGATAATCACTAACTGTACGGGAAGTACAGTCAAATCTCCCTTACATACAGTGGAACTCCTCCCCTCGCCTGCCTTGCCTATTGTGTCAAAACTGTATAAAAGTGCTCTACTATATACAAAAATAATATATTTTTTCATATTAGGAATTTTTTTTCATAAATCTAAAATTATTGCTTCTCCACAGGTGGCTTTTATATTAATAAGATTTGATTTATTTGGAAAGAAAAGGGAGGTTTTTTTAAAGGAGTACATTTTCTAGTCTGATTCTCCCCTTCACTTATGCTGGGCCCTCATAAGTTTTACTCCTAGTTCCCACAAAGCAAACAAAGGAACGTTATTAGCTGCTTATTAATTGTTTAGTAAAGTTTTTTATAGATGTTTATGAAAATAATATGTAAAATAATTTGATTCTGAAACTAAATGTATGCTTAGCTTCATGGCAGGATGGACATAATTCAGTCTTACAATAAATATTTTTAGAGTTTCCAGTAGTGTATCAAAAGTGTCACAACAGCATGATACAAAATGCTAATCTGATATAAATATGCTCTGCTAGTTTAAATCCTTTTGGAAATTTATGGTGGGTTATCACTGTACTGTCAGGCTTTATGAAAGATCAAATATTGTTTGTACATGACTTTTTAACTTTATGCTAATCAGGTGTAGTCTGTCCTACAGTTGACATAAAGAGAAAAAAATTTTTTTATTGTATAAAGTCTGGCTATTTCAAGAGAAACATTGTGTGGATCAAAGGTGTTTATGTGAGGAATGCTTTTTGATGTAGTGGTTCAATAGATTTAGGATTAGCAATCATGAAACAGATTTGAAGCAACCCCTGCTCTGTAAAATCAGTAACCTATCCATAACCTATTATGTTATATTAGCATATGTTTCTCCAAAATTAAAGTTTAATATGCAGCAATCAGTGTCAGGGGCACTATAATTTCACATAGCAACTAATCTGAGGTTGGCAATGGCATTGTATAAAACTGCTGAATATACCAAACAAAAAAAGTATAACAGTTTCACGTATAATTCTTGATTTTTTTTTTTTTTTTTTTTTTTTTTTTTTTGAAAAACTAGAAAATCTATTGTGCATGGTTAGGAGAGATGAGAAAAGGTCTTTAAAGGAAATAAGCAATAATTTTCTCCTAATCATACCTGTCACCCCAGTTGAAGCAGAGAGACTTTCCAAAGATACTTCCTCTACTTTTATAACTGCAACTCAGTTTAAAAATCAGAAATGCTAGGTTTACGATTAAAAATAAAAAAACATTTGATTAAATTGAAATGAAACTGAGTGGAGAAAAAAATATCATTTTATAGCATCAAAGTAGCTGGTTAAAGAAATTAATATTGGATCTGAAATTCTGCTTTGTTATGATGGAAACAACATGAAAATTATCAGGAAAAAGAAAAGGATTGCAGTGAAGAGTGAATGAACACATGTAGCTCCTTACGTGGGTAAAATTGGAGAGCACTGATAAACTGCTAGCTGTAAATACAAGCTAAGATGCTTAATGTTTAGTTAGAAAGTATAAACAAATTCCAAATCAAAAAAGGGGTATTTGGAGGGGAGGAAGGGAGAAATAAATTAGTGGAATGTGAATGTATAAAGCAAGAGAGATTCTATTTGTTGGTTAACAGAATTGGTTACCAGACTTAAATTAACAGAAAACAATTAGTATTCAAAATTTCCTCCTGGCCAACTATATATCTTTTAAATTAAGGGCAATATTAGAAATACTTAGACATAATATCTTCCCTCGAAGCAAATAGTTTACCATGTCTTTGTGGACAATACTTTGTAATTGAATAATATTGATAAACTTTTGGGAACTGAATAGAGAAACATGCTTTTATGCCATATATAGTAAGTAAGGATCTCTTAGGATAGCAAAATTGGTATTTTTATATAGCACTTCTTATGATATTTCTTTAGCAGATGAAGTGGGATTTGAATTTAAGAAATAAAAATGCTTTTCTTTATTCTTGTCTAAGAGTCTGAATTCTCCAAGCTCCTTAGTTTGCAAGGGCTACAAATACATTTTTACCTCAGATGGCTCAGCAGGGTTATATAGGGAGGTAGCCCCAGTAGGCAAGGTCTTGCCAGCATCCATACTGTAGATCCTTTGGGGCATCATAATGCAAAATGAAAAATAGGAAACTGGAAAGGGATAACAGTTTTTAAAGCTGAATGCATTTTATGGCTTTCCATGGTAAAAGTCAATTTTCATGTCTCTGAAAAATCTGAGGATACATAAGGATACCCCCATGGCAGGGGGGTTGGAACAAGATGATCTTAAGGTCCTTTCCAACCCTAACTATTCTATGATTCTAAGTTACCAGTACGGCAAGATAGTGTCACTGATCCTTATATCTGATTATTCAAAGAGAATGAGAATACATGCATACACAGAGGTCATATGTAACTTTTATTTTTTAGATAGGCAATAGTACACTATATTATCTATTCCTCAGGCATTAAAAAAAAACTGTTTATGAGATATATAGGTCAATCCACATGAATGTAAACAGTTTTTGCATTGTAACTATTACTGTAGTTCACTTTAGCATGAGACTGTTGCCAATTAGTCTTCTTGCATGTGCAAAATAACCTCCAAAAATATTTAGGGACTATTTTACTTGTGCACAATGTCTAAAACTTTAATCATAATAAACTCAAATGCAGAGTAATCAAAGAGGTTACATGAAGCTTTGACAAATTTTCTTTTTTTAGTAAATAAAAATCTGACATCTCAGAAATTTTAGAGTTGAAGTGAATCTCCTCAGTTGTGCACTCTAGATTTGACAGGTCATGGAACCATATACTTTTAAAAGTGTACAGTGTTACTAAACACATAAAAGTTGTTTCTGTTGTTCAGTTTAATACATATAAATTGATTCAGAACCATAAGACAGTGACCTGAGGCAGTGCAGGGTTATGTTTGGGGTAAATTGTGTCTTTTAGAGGAGGAAAAGTGTCTAGCAGAGTCACAAGTACAGAAAAATTTACTTTTTGTTCCTAAATTAGCAGAAACCAGCACTGATAAATATGGTCTTCTGTAGCTCTGTTAATTCTATGCATGAAATACAAATAATGTTTACGCAGATTATAGAATATCTTACATATAAGTGAAGTCATTAAGAGGAAGTCTTTCTCCACTACCTTCTTTCTTCTTGTTCTGGGATTTGTCAGCTTGTGTGGAATAGAGACTTGTACTGTTGTTAGTGATCTGCCTTCTCTGCTCAGTGCTAGTGAAGAACGGTCTGTTGAATGGGATCCAAAATATCCAGCAAGATATAAAATTGTTGTTTATGGGAAGTCAGTGGGCTATCTAATAGATATGGGTAAGTCCTGTAATTTCACCTCTCTTCATTTCCTCTATATTTTGCTGATGTTTATGAGAATTTCTTCACTGACCATTTTTTCAAAGACTAGATATTTGTGTTGTGATAATCAGAGAGGTGTTCATGCTGCCATCCCTACTGGAGAAACAGGAGACCCCAGGTGAAGTTCATGTTCAGGTCTAGTAGGCTGAAAGTCAGTATCTTGCTTCGTATGCTTATTTTGATGAGGGAATTGGGAATTAATTCTTCCTTTTGAAACTGTGCCACTATACACACACACACAATCCATACAAACCCATGATTAGCATGGCCAAAAATTAAGTATAGATATAAAAATATATTCTTTAGGAATAGGTTGGTTTGATTTCTGCCCAATATTTGATATCACATTTGTATTTAATAACTCAGCACTTGAAGATATACCATGAAGATAAGGAGTTTCTTTTGAATATGAGGAAGCAAATGAATAATTCTGATGATGGAAATATAAAGCAATGAAATATTGCCTGGGGGATCTAAGGGGCCTTAATAAACAAATTCAGAGTAATAAGGTACTTTGTAGTTTGAAAAGGTGAAAGTTGTTCAGGGAGGTACGTTCTGAAAGTAAAGTGAGGGTGGGTTTTTTGTTTTGTTTTATTTTTTTGTTTCTTCCTTGCTTCAAGCAATAGTCATAGCATGGAACTATTTTTCTGCTAATGCAAAAAATTATCTTCCTTGTATCTGGGTTGCATCCAATTTAAATATCTAATTCTCCAAGTGGATGTGAGAACAAAGTTATGCTAAATGGGCTTCTTCAAAATGGATATGTGCTTATGATTAGTGTTCTGATAGAACAAACGGAAAATCTTTCAACGGTAAAACATTAATTAGAGGCTCTGTTTAAGAGCCATGCTAACACAGAAGCATAGAATAATGGGGATGTGAATGCAATTTCTACAATAAATCCTAGCTAAATTTAACAGTTAAACTTCAAAAAGATAATTATCTTTCTAGAGCCTCTTTCCAGCCTATCTGTTCTATTTCAGTGTGTATAACATAGGAACCTCTGTTGGAGAGAGAGAAGCACCCACCCGCCCAGCACAAGTTGATGGCTTTACACTTCTGATATTTATTCCTTGATCTGAATGAGAATGAGAATGTGATATCTGACAAATACTTTGGTTTGCATTTAAGGAAAACTATCTTAGAATCCTTAATACTTTTTATATGACTTACTGAAAAAATGGTGTGGAATAAACAGAGAATTTTTCCCAATTCTATTTCAACAATAATAAAAAAACTTAGAATTCTTTCTTCCCTTATAATAAAATATATGTGTTTAGACCCCATTACATCAAACTCATAAACGTACCACAGAATTTATGCAAATAGCAAATTTTAAAAGCTGACAGGGTAAAAATATTCGAATAAGAGATAAAGAAGCCTTCTATTAAATGGTTTTCAGTTGATATCTGTGATACCTATAAATTCTAAATAATTACATATATTATTTGAAAGCATGTATAAAAATTCAAGTAAGAGGTCATTTCCTTGTGGACAGAAGATGGCCTTTAAGCTGTTTTGAAATGGGATAAAGAGAAAAGAGGACAGAAGATGAAAGACCTGAATGCAGTTTATTTCTCATAAAACTTGATGTGGCAAACATTCACAAGCTTCCTTCTTTTGCTTGATATAAAAAATCCTTACTTTCAATAACTCAGATATTTTTCTTTTTAATTTCTTTATCAAATTTAAGATCTGAAGGTATACCAACCGAAAAGAGGATTTTTAAGGTGTTTGAAGTCAGATATCAAAGCCAAAATAAAGTGCCCTGACTGCTGTCATGTCAGGTATGACAGTTGTATTCCTAATCTGTTGTGGAAATTTGTTGTTAGTGGCAAAACCTACCAGTTTGGTTCCACCAGTGAAGCAAGGGGGAGAATGCTTAATTTTCAGCTTTCTTGGGGTTGTTTTCTTATAGTGAATATATTGACTTTGCCAATGAAAAATATGGTTCCTATGAACACATACCAAGAGGTAAATGGTATTTTAAATACACTTGTGGAGCAGGCAAAAAAATTAAAGAGCCTAATAGTTTCCTAAACTATAAATACATTTTGGAAAAATATCCAAATTCACTAATATTAGAGCAAGACAATCATGGACCCTAGGAGAGAATTTGTGTCTTCAGACAGTTTGATAATTTCAGATTTCCAGTTAAGGATCGTAGATGTTCTAATGTAATATCTCTTTATATATATATATAAAACATATATAATATTATAATAAGGTAAATTATAATATATATATAATATACCTTAAAAATATATGATTCAAATAAACTGCTAAGGATAACTTTTCTACCCCTGGCCTAATAGGTGTACTGAAGCCACTAAAAAATAAAAGAATGTACAGACAAGAAGCTAATCATATTTTTTCTTGGAGTGTATCACAACATTGCAATCATGTCCAGTTAAGCTACCACAATCTTCTGCTGTCAACTTTTTTACTTCAATCTAGCAAGAAGATAAAAGTATTTATTTTCAGTCCATGGTACTTCAACATCCATGAAAAAATCTACAGCTCTTAATAGACCTCTATCCCCTCAGCTCTGTTCAGTAGAACATGTAGTATGTTTACATATGCACTGGCACAATCTTTTTGCTGCACAGTTTGTTGTTTGTTTTTTTTTTTAAAGACTCATTTGCAAGAAATTAAATTGAATATTATAGACAGAACTAATTTGCTAGAAAATATAAATCACAGTTCTTAGAACACAGGTAAAGTAGAACGAACTTCAGAGTTTTATATGATTTCAGCCTACTGCCAAATCTGATTGCATAGTGGTTATAAAAGGAGTATATTACAAACTGGTTATGGTGATATGCTGACCAGCTGAAATGTATCATGTGCGTGGGGGTTTCTATCTCTCCTCGAATTATAAGGATGATAACACGATGTGCTGCTCCATTTCTGCTAGGTTTATCTTGCACAGTGCTTCTTCAGACACAGCTAGTTACATGAAGTCACTCAAATAAAATACTTTTCTAAGACGAATTACAAGAGAACTTCAATTTCAGTAGTGATTTTTTTTCATAGACTTTGTATTTTTCAAACCTTTGACAGATAATGCAGTAGTTGGTAGAGTGCTGAAATGCTTCATGCTGTGACTTGTTCCGTTTACCACAAGCTTCCTTCCTGCTACCCCTAGGATATTCAGGCATTTCCTCCTTGTCTTTGTAGAGTAAGGTCATTGCAAACAGATTTTAGGTCTTCACAGCTCTTACACTCTTGTGGGAATGGTTTCACTAAGGCATACTGAAGGTCCATTCAGGCCATATTCTCTCACTGTCAACAATAGTGGTGTCTAGAGAATGCGTATGAGAAAGGGCTGATATACAGTGATAGATCCATGAGTAAGTTCTCCCAGCTTCTCAAAATCCAATTTGTATGGATTTTATGGGCAGCATGATTGTGCTTGTTAAGCTCTGATAGATCTTTCTTTCATGAATCTTGCCTGATAGTATGCTTGCTCTCAGATGACATGACAACTTTTGGCATGGTCCCTGTAAACTGCAAGCCTTTTGATACGCACTCAAAACTGCAAGAAGAGTGGGGCTGAATACTAAAATAGGGCTTTTGGATTAGCCAGTAAAATGTTGACTTTTTATCTGATGCTTTTCTGTGGTGGTAGAAGAGACTGTTTTGGAGATTTTGTCTTCCAAGTGAATGGCTGGGTGAACCTGGTCCCAAGGAAGGTGAGTGCTTGTCCAGATCTTTTAGAAAATCTCCCACATTGATGAGTTAAATATTATTCAGCTAATATTCAATAGACAGCTAGGCCCCTTAGAATGACTTCATCTCAGGTGTCATAAGGCTTCAGGGGGATTACAGAAGTTTGTAATGTGCCAAAACCCTGCATGGTACTCTGCTAGGTAGAAGACTAAATGGTAGATCATTCTTATTGCATTTTCCATACTTTTTCTAGTTAGTTTCAGTAGTAATCAATATGGATTCAAAGTAGGCTGAAATTGAAAAATTATTTTTGATGAAGTTTTTTTTACACAGGCGAGGATCTGTGATTTAAAGAGCTACTGAAAGGACTGGAGAAGCCCATATGACTGTAAAAAATTGCCTTAGGACTGTCCGGTATAACTGAACAGAGAAATTGAGTTCCTTTAATATTACAGTTTAGGAAAGTTAAAGATTTGCCGAACCTGAAAGGGAAACTACCCAATATTGTTCTTCAGATGGTGTGTTGTTCAGCATCTGGACAGAGTGAGACAAGGAGCTAGGAACAAATCAGTGAAATACTGCAAGTGCTTCATGATTTTCTGAATAGCTAAATCTGGACTTGTGCTTTATGGAAAGATATTTCTCTTTCCAAAACCACCTTTTTGAGGCAAACTCCTGTATGTAGATCACAAAAGTCTATAGCTGACATTTGCATAATGCATATAAAGAGCTTAATGAATCTTTGAATTTATAAAACCTATACACAAGTTTTTTCAACCTTGGACTACAAGAATAAAAGTCTCAAATATATTTTGAGAATACTGATAGATTATAAAGAGACTGCCAATAGGATTAACTTGTAATCTCTAACCTGATTTTCTGTGGATTATTTTTAATGCCGTGTAGCTATGTCAGACAAAATGTATGATATTGAATAAGATATAAAATTTGCTTAAGAAAACTTCACTTTATGAGGAGAAATTTTAGGATCTGTTTTCTGTTTATTGCAGGTCTGTAACCACTTATGCCCAAAGCCATTAAAATATCAAAATACTTTGATAGCTTCTTATTACTTTACAATTGAAAGGTGAACTGTCCATTGACTTTTCAAGGCAGTAATGAAATTTTGTTAATAATATTCCGAAGTATTAAAGTATATGAAAGTGTAGCAAAATCAACTGTTTTGATCTTTGACACTCTATGCTTGTTTGTAGTTATCAGGACTAATATTAACTTTGGGAAATATCGTTATGTCTTCACAATACCCACGGTAAAATGAAAATTATTATTTGCTTTTTAGTAGTTGCCCAGATCATTTATCACATGATACAACAGAAAAGACTATCTATAATTCAGTACTTTGTCTTAAAGTCTTTGTAATGAAAGTTGTACACTATTTTTCTGTGTCTTTCAGAAAGAGCCTTGCAATTGGTAAACGTTTGAACATTTGGAAACGTTGAGGTATGGCCAAACTAATGTTTTTGGCTCAATGAGCTCATGTTGAAAGGAAGTTTAAGATGCTCTGTGTATTACAAGGTGTTGTCTTTTGCACTTTCTGCCTCTTATTAGCATTTGTAAGTTTATCAGAAAGGATGAATAAGAGATATTTTCAGTGATTTCGACTTATGTATGTATTCACACTGTACTAGAATTTTGATCATCTGCAGACAGTGTTAGCTTTATTAGTCAATGTATTCCCTTTTATGACAAATCATTGGAAGCAATTTGTCATCAAAAATGTTGTTCTTATGTAAAAAAACATATGGCAAAGCAAAAGCCTTTCAGAAAGAATTCATGTGCATTACATTTTAATTATCCTTCCCAACAAACAACATGATTCTAGCAAACAAAATGTGTCTGAAATTTAAACAAATGCTAACTCTTTAGAAAATCGTATTATTTACTGAAAGAATAAAACCTGACAAAACTCATGACAAAAACTATGAAATAAATTATTTGCTACAGTTTACTGCATGTGTCAGGAATCCCATCTTAGAAAATTATAATGTTCTGTCTTCAGAATATGTGCTTCTCCATTTAAAGCCTAAGGAATTGTTCTTATTTTAGTTTCAGTCATGGAAATAATAATTTTCTTACTTGAACAGGAAATTTGCCTGCTAGATTATTGATTCTTTAGAGTTTGAGCTTCAGACTCAAGCTTATTTTACCTATATATATAGTCATATTTTTTTTGAAAGTTGTATTGAAAAGTGTTTAAAAAAGAATTTTGTTATAAATATTCCCCTTGATTTAGCCAGTATTGGCTTATTCTGGTTTATACTCTCTAATAGCTAGTTGTGGTGAAGGCCAGTGCTTATGGAAAATTTACATCGTCATGCAAAGTTCAAGCTTCATAACAGATGTATTAATGGTAGGCAAATGCCTGCAGTTCTTTTTTCTTCCATCTAGCCACTGAATTTATACTTAATTTGCTTTCCCAGTGTCTGGGCATATCCTTCTTTAGCCATCCAAGGGCTGTGGTTCTGTTCTGCTTAACAAAACAAAGCAGAACAGAAGGGTCACCATCAGGAATATGGCTCAAAACCAGAGTTAATATTCAATTTTCACATGCTTTCCACTGACACCTTGTGTTACTGTCACATCTAGTTGTCACAGAACACAGAAGCAATATTTTGAATACTTTGCAGAGGGGTTGCTTTGGACTGTCTGCTGGTCTCAGGTGTAGCTAAGGAATAAGATTCCTTTGTTCATTTCTCTTCCATGGTTATCAGTACCTATGTCATTTAAAACTAGACTGCCTTAGCACCTATCCATTCTGGGGTTACAGCTGGTCTTACATGCCACAGCATTTGGAGCTTTGTCTTATCTACTGTCTTCTATTTGCTTCCATGTGCAACCAGTGCTTTGGCTTGATATGCCAAAAAGGATTCCCAGCTTTCTCATGATGTACCTCTCCTTGGGGAGGTTGAAACAATATACTTGGGGAGTGTTGAAAAATATCTATCACTCTCCTTGATCATACTTCACAGTCTGAAAAAATTGGCAGTGGATGTCAGAGCATTTGTTCTGAAGCATATTTTGTTCTGGGATTTAGTTTTCTTTGAGAATATGTAACTGAATAATATGAAATCATGCCAGGCTCAATTGAATTTGGTGTTTGTTTTTTCATTTTCTCTGTGATCTGAAGTCTACTACTTACTGTGTTTTGGGGAAGGATAATTCTCCAATTCTTTCTTTTGTGAACTTTTGAAGCAGAACAGAAGTGAAGATAGTGGTGTAAGAATATGGGCAGATTGAATGGCATTTGCAAAAGTGATTCCAGAGTAATAATGCCCTCCTCCCCTCTCCACAAGCTTTATATTCCAGTAGACTCAAAAACAGCAACAAGAAGAAATGTGTGTGTTTGCTTTGCTTGGCAAAAAAAGGTTAGTGTTCTGAATCAAGAGCTGAAGAAAGAGGCAGTGGGATCTATTTCTATAGAAAATATCAAGAAAGAACTTAATCTGAGAAACAGTAAATTGAGCCTTTTGTTACTAGGTCCCTTGTATTCCTCGTGTCTGAAAGTCTCTTATAGGAGTTTCAGCTTGTTTTTATTCAGCTTTACAAGAAGTTCCTGAGGTCAGGTTGTAAAAAACTTCAAAGAAAGATGAATATTTTAAGAAGTGACTCAACAAAAAGGTGTTTGTTAGAAAGTTGCTATTCCTAACTTCTAGTGAAATTCAATTCAAGAATATATTCATTAAACAGGTCAGTCTGGAAAGGCAACTATTGTTCACTCCCTGAGGAAAGTACAAAAAGTATCAAATACACAACCCTCATGCTTATCAAGCTTAATTTTTTTTTTTAAATTACATAAATATTTGAGGAAGGTCATTATAGTTAAAATGAAGCATTGTGATTGTCACTGACAGTATCTTCTGCTTTTAAATAAATATTGTATTTTTTGCATGAAGTCGGTAATTTTGAGGTATTCCCTGCAATATAGTACTTTTTACAGTGAATGAATAGTAACAGTCACACAGAAGCACAGAAACGTTATGGAAAAATAACATTTTAGTCAGTCTGTAAGACAGATACTTTTTCTGAGTATATTTGGTTGTATTATATCCATTCTAATATTATTTCTTTAATTTGTTCTGAGTAAAATGTAAAATGGAATTTTATTTCCTTTCAGACACAAAGAGTTGTGATAAACTTGCTTCCTTGAAGGGATTTGTGATGAATTCCTTTGTATTCAAGACTGTATATGTGCTTCTTTTTAGGTGCATGTCCAATATTTATTTAAACTAACAATATCCTAAAATGTATTGACCAATATGAAGTGCTCACTGAAGCCGTAAGATAGGCAACATTTTACAACTGGAACTCCAACAAATAAAGAATGGCTTAAAAATCTCCCTCATGTTGAAAAATCACCAAGTTTACTTTGAACAGTGTCTGAAGATGGTATGGAAAAAAAAGTTTTCAAAAGAGGAGTATTTTGAAAAGCATAAAGCAGTGCAATCATAAGACTAGAGTAGGTTTCAAAAGGTCACTTGATTCATTACCGTTACCCAAAGCGAGATTTTGATACTTTTATCATTGTCAAAAAACACTTGTCTAGCTTGTGGCTGAAGATACCCAGTGATAAAGGTATTAATAACAGATTAATGCCTTGCCTTAATAACAAATTCAGGCAATTCAGAATTATAAATAGCTGGATAGTGTCTAAGCTGTGTATTGTGGCAATCAAACCCAGTATATTATTTTTCTTGCAGAGAAGTGTGGTTATTTATTGCATGACTGAGTTTTTGTTCCAAAGACACGTATGTCAATACACTGTCCTTTGCTTTCCTACCTTTCTGTCTCCTGTCCACGTCCTTCACTTCATGTCTGGTACCCCTTCAATCTGCTGTCTCTCATCATAGTATGTTAACAGATGGGGTTTCAGGATCTAATACTGGGCTACGAGCCTCGCATTTCTAGAAGTCAGCTGTATGGTGAACTGAATGAGTTCAGTTGAAAATGAATCATTTTAACTTCTCAGTGTTCATTTTCAGCTGGAATAGAAATGACATTTCTAATGTTGGTGCAAGAGACTGCCAAATAAAACATCAAATTGAATGCTGCTTACATCCTGCTTGGAAATCAGTTCTTTAACAAAAAAAAGAAACAAAACCTGTCAGCTTCAATGGAAGCCTGGTGTGATATTGGTTTTTAATTAAGAAAAAAGAGGATCGTTTATCTGAAATTGATAACTTACCTGGAATGTGATAAGCTCTCCATTAGAAATGTAAAAAATACCATTTATTAAGAGTATTAAATACTGTACCTGTAAGCATGAAAAGAATAAATCTTATTAAAAAATTCTAAAAAATTAATAGTAGGCAGGAAATATTATGAAAGTGTTGAAACACAGGTTATTACAAAAATTTGCATGTGAACTGCTAAATGTTTTCCTATTTTCCCTTAAATTAAACCCTATGTTCAGTTATATTTACTTTGCTTTCTTTTTTGAATCTTCTGCTTCATCACAGCTAGACTGGATATTTTTAAGTAAACTTGCTTGAAGAGTATAGGCTCTTGAAAGCTCAGAAGACAATAATAAGGCAGAAGGTATCGCAGTGTTGCAAAGAGATTTCTTGGTTCAGTTCTGGTTTGCTGCTTTTTGCTTGACTTTTCTATAACTTTAGGGGGGTGAGTGCTGGGAATTTTTTGGGGGGAGTGTCTTTTTTTTCAGTCCTTCTCAGGATCTGGGAAGTATAGTATAAGTATTAAGTGTGTTGGGTACTATGTGCGGCCAGAGCCACCGAGGGAGCCTCAGGTCCTCGGCAGGACTTGCCCAGGAGCAGGCAGCTCAGCTGATGAGAGCAGCTGACTCACAGGGGGCGGAGCCACGAGGAACGGCACCAGCTCTCACAGTTTAAAAACCTGCCCCAAGGAGCGCTGTGACCAGGGCGGGCAAACAGGAGGGGTCGAAGCAGTTTGTGCAGCAGTTTGCGCGGGCAGGCAAGCTGGATGGGGAGAACTCGCCATATGACCAGGGCCCGGTCTGGGAGCTCTGCTCTGGCTGCCCCGGCAGTAGCCAGCGTAGGCACCCAGACAGAGCCGATGAGAGGGGAGGCTGCAGTGCAATGCTCAGAGTGTAGAGAGTGCCTGCACTGGTCTCCTGAGGAAACGGTGCCAAATGGGCAGGGCTGCACTTGGTGCTCCCTGGTGGAGGTCCTCCTGCAGCAGGTGGCTGAGCTGCGGGATGCTGTTAATAGGCTGCAAGATGTCAGGGAAGCTGAGAGGAAACAGGACTGCCTCCTCCAGGCCCAAACTGTGCAGGGGCCTCAGGCATCCCCTGAAGCTCATGGAGGAGTGGAGGAGGCTGTCAGCCCAGGAAGCTGGGAAATAGTAACAACAAAAAACAACAAAAAAAAAAGAGGAAGAGGACAATTAAAAACAAGGGGCTTCCTCCTAAAGCTGTTGTCCCCACCCAGAACTGCTTTGCTGTCCTCCAGGGGGCTAAGAAGGAAGGGCACTTGCACCAGAAACAACCGGCTGGTGCGCCGGTAAAGAAGATCACTACTGGTGCTGCCAGGAAAAAGAGACGGGTCATAGTGGTAGGGGACTCTACTTTGAAAGGGACAAAATCACTCATCTGTCGGCCTGACCCGGTCTCGAGGGAGGTGTGTTGCCTACCTGGGGCATGGATCAGGGATGTTGCAGAGAGGCTGCCTGCTCTAGTGAGTCCCACGGACTATTACCCACTTCTGGTGATCCATGTGGGTGCTAGTGATGTTGATAGCAGGAGGCTGGAGAACATAAAGAAGGACTACAGAGCCCTGGGAGAGGTGGTTAGGGGCTCTGGAGCTCAGATTGTCTTTTCATCAATTCTGCAGGATACAGGGGGAGACCTTAGAAAAGCTAGGAGGATTGGCCAGGTTAATAAATGGTTAAAAGGGCGGTGCCATAGTCAGGGGTTTGGGTGTCTTGAACATGGTGCCCAAGTTAGTAGGCCAGGTCTACTGGGGGCTGGTGGAGCTGATCTGGCAAAGAAGAGGAAGAGTGGTTTTGGTAGGAGGCTTGCCAGGCTGGTCAAGGTTTCTTTAAACTAGATGTGTTGGGGGAGGGGGGCTTCATTCCATCCCAACACACCCAGTCAGTTGCCAACACCTATAATAAATGCTCGGAGCGATGCAGAGATATTCCAGCCGCTCCAGCCAATGAGCCGGCTTCATTTGGAGCTCGGCTCAGATGCCTCTATACAAACGCTGGTAGCATGGGAAACAAACAAGAGGAATTAGAGATGTGTGCACGACTAGGAGAGTATGATGTAGTAGGCATCACAGAAACATGGTGGGATGGCTCCTACGACTGGAGTGTTGGAATGGAAGGTTACAGACTCTTTAGAAAAGACAGGCCTGGCAGGCGGGGAGGGGAAGTTGCTATTTATGTTAGGGATAGGCTGTAAAGTATGGAACTCTTGTCTGGGGACGGGTGAGCAGTCGACAGAGAGTTTGTGGGTCAGGGTTAAAGGGAGAGCAGCGATGGGAGACATTACTGTGGGGATCTATTACAGACCGCCCGATCAAGAGGAATCTGTGGATGGAGCGCTCTATAGGCAGATAGGAACAGCCTCACGCTCAGAGGCCCTTGTTCTCATGGGAGACCTCAACCACCCTGACATCTGTTGGAGTGAAGGTACGGCCCGGCACAAGCAATCCAGGAGGTTCCTTGATTGTGTGGAAGACCACTTCCTTCTGCAAGTAATAGAGGAGCTGACAAGGAGAGGTGCCATGCTTGACCTCGTGCTCACCAACAGGGAAGGGCTGGTTGGAAATGTGACGCTCCAGGGCAGCCTTGGTTGCAGTGACCATGAGATGGTCGAATTCGAGATCCTCGGGACAGTGAGAAGAGCGTGCAGAAAGCTCACTGCCCTAGACTTCAAGAGAGCAGACTTTGGTCTCTTCAGGAACCTGTTTAGAAAGGTTCCATGGGATACAGCCCCAGAGGGCAGGGAGGCCCAAGACTGTTGGTTATTATTCAAGGATCACCTGCTCCAAGCTCAGGAGTGTTGCATCCCAACTAGAAGGAAGTGCAGCAAGAGGGCCAGGAGACCTCCTTGGATGGATAAGGAGCTGCTCAGGAAAATTCAAAGGGAAAAAGAGGCTTATAGAAGGTGGAAGCAGGGACAGGCGGCCTGGGAAGAATACAGGGATGCTGTACGGGAAGCTAGGAACCAGGTTAGGAAAGCTAAGGCCCAGTTAGAATTGAACTTGGCTAGGGATGTGAAGGATAATAGGAAGTGATTCTGTAGGTACGTAGTGAATAAAAGACAGACTAGGGACAACGTAGGCCCCCTTCAGAAGCTATCGGGAGAACTGGCTACACAGGATTTGGAGAACACTGAGGTTCTTAATGACTTCTTTGCCTCGATCTTCCCTGGCAAAGGCTCTGACTGCACCACCCAAGTCTTGGAAGGCAAACGCAGGGATTGTGAGAATGAAGACCCTAGGCCCACTGTAGGAGAGGATCTGGTTCGAGACCATCTTAAAAATCTAAACGTACACAAGTCCATGGGACCTGATGAAGTCCTTCCGTGGGTCCTGAAGAAGCTGGAGAATGAAGTTGCTAAGCCACTGGCCATCACATTTGAAAAATCATGGCAGTCAGGGTAAGTTCCCAATGACTGGAGAAAGGGAAATATAACCCCCATTTTCAAGAAGGGGAAAATAGATGACCCAGGGAATTACAGACCAGTCAGTCTCACCTCTATGCCTGGCAAAATCTTGGAGCAGATTGTCCTGGAAGACATGCTAAGGCACATGAAAAACAAGGAGGTGGTTGGTGACAGCCACCATGGCTTCACTAAGGGGAAATCCTGCCTGACCAATTTGGTGGCCTTCTATGATGGGGCTACGGAACTGATGGACAGGGGCAGAGCAGCTGATGTCATCTACCTGGACTTGTGCAAAGCGTGTGACACTGTCCCAAACGATATCCTTGTCTCTAGATTGCAGAGACATCAATTTGATGGGTGGACCACTCGGTGGATAAAGAACTGGCTGGATGGCCACACGCAGAGAGTTGTGGTCAATGGCTCAATGTTCGGCTGGAGACCAGTAACGAGTGGTGTTCCTCAGGGATCGGTGTTGGGACCGGTCTTGTTCAACATCTTTGTTGGTGACATGGACAGTGGGATTGAGTGCGCCCTCAGCAAATTTGCTGATGGCACCGAGCTGTGTGGTTCGGTTGATACGCCGGAGGGAAGGGATGCCATCCAGAGGGACCTCGACACGCTTGTGAGGTGGGCTTATGCCAACCTTATGAAGTTTAACCATGCCAAGTGGAAGGTCCTACACCTCGGTCGGAGCAATCCCATTCACAGCTACAGGTTGGGCAGAGAAGAGATTCAGAGCAGCCCTGCAGAGAGGGACTTGGGGGTGTTGATCGATGAGAAAATGAACATGAGCCGGCTTCAGTGTGCGCTCGCAGCCCAGAAAGCCAACCATATCCTGGGCTGCATCAAAAGAAGCGTGACCAGCAGGTCGAAGGAGGTGATCCTGCCCCTCTACTCTGCTCTCGTGAGACCTCACTTGGAGTATTGTGTGCAGTTCTAGTGTCCTCAACATAAAAAGGACATGGAAGTGTTGGAACAAGTCCAGAGGAGGGCCACGAGGATGATCAGGGAACTGGAGCACCTCCCGTATGGAGATAGGCTGAGAAAGTTGGGGCTGTTCAGCCTGGAGAAGAGAAGGCTGCGTGGAGACCTCATAGCAGCCTTCCAATATCCGAAGGGGGCCTACAAGGATGCTGGGGATGGACTCTTCATCAGGGACTGTAGTGAGAGGACTAGGGTTAACGGGTTCAAACTTAAACAGGGGAAGTTTAGATTGGATATAAGGAAGACATTCTTTCCTGTGAGGGTGGTGAGGCACTGGAATGGGTTGCCCAGGGAGGTTGTGAATGCTCCATCCTTGGCGGTGTTCAAGGCCAGGTTGGATGAGGGCTTGGGTGACATGGTTTAGTGTGAGGTGTCCCTGCCCATGGCAGGGGGGTTGGAACTAGATAATCTTAAGGTCCTTTCCAACCCTAACTATTCTATGATTCTATGATTCTATGATTCTGAAGCAGTTTCATTAATACCAACAATACCAGTCTTACTTCAGTGCCTGGTGAAATGACGGAGAAGATTATTCCAGGAGTTACTGAAAAACACTTGAAACACAATGCAATCATCTGTCAAAGCCAGCATGGATTTATGAAGGGAAAGTCATGCCTTACTGAATTAATATTCTTTCATTGCAAGGCTATCTACTCAGTGTACAAAGGGTAGACAGCAGGTTCAGGGGTTTTGGATTTTAGCAGAGCTTTTGATGCTGTTTACCATAGTGTCTTTCTGCACATAATGTCCAGCATACAAATAGACATGTACACAGTACAATGGATGAACAACTGGCTGAAAAGTCAATTTCAAAGAGTTTTAACAAATGGGAGAACATCTGGCTGGTGGTTAGTTACATGGTGTTCCCCAAGGCTCAGTTTTAGGAACAGTTCTAGTCAATGTTTTCATTAATGACCTGGACACAGGAGCTGAGTGCACACTAAGTAATTTTGCCTATGAGTTAGGAAGAGTCATTGATTCCTTCAAAGGCAGAGAGTCCTTACAGAGACATCTTGATAGATGAGAGCTCTTGACAATCCTGAATGCATGTGTAGACTGGAGGACAAGAGGTTGGAATGTACCCCTGCAGAAAGGGCTCTCGATGTTTAGGTAGATGATAAGCTCAGTATAAGTCAACAATGTGCTCTGGCAGCTAAAACGGCCAACCATACCCTGGGGTGCATTAAACACAATATAGTAACTTGGTCAAAAGAAATTATTAAACTGCTATATTCAGTGTGGGTGCACTCACTTTGAGTATTGTTTGCAGTTTTAAGCTTCATAATATAAGAAGGATTGAAAATGTTAGAATGTATCTGAAGGAGGGCAACAAAGATGGTGTAAGGACTAGAGGGCAACTTAAGAGGAGCAGCTGGGGATACTAAATTTCTTCATTTTACAGAAGAGAATGCTTCATTGCTGTGTATAACTTCATGATGGGGAGCAGAGAGGGAGTTGCTGATCAGTTATCTCTGATGTGATGTGACAAGGCATGAGGGAATGGCTTAAAGCTGCATCAGAGGAATTCACTGATGGTTCTTCACTGAGAGGGTGGTCAAGCACTGGAACAAGCTCCCCTGGGGAAGAGATCATGGCCCCAAGCCTATTGGTGTTCAAGAAGAGTTTGGACAACACTCTTGGATATATAGAATAATAGAATCACAGAATTGTAGAATCAACTAGGTTGGAAAAGACCTTTAAGATCATCAAGTCCAACCATTACCTCAGGACTGCCAGACCATCACTAAACCATAATCACCAAGAACCTCATCTACAGGTTTTTTGAATGCTTCCAGGGATGGTAATGCTACGGTGATTTCCTGGGAAGCCTGTTCCAATGCCTGATCACCCTTTCAGTGAGGAATTTTTTTTCCTAATATCCAATCTACAGGGCAAATCTATATTTAATACAGTTTGCCCTGAAACAGGATCACTGTATGTGTATGTCTGATTTGTCCACTCTGCCATGTTTAAGAGTGCAAGCTTCCTGTTGAGCCCGTAGTGCATGTTAATAGGAATATCACAGGTACTTGATTCCTGCCATGTAAGTAGGATTTTATCAGAAGTTTATCAAACTGCTAAGTTTCCACAAAACATATTACTGCAGTTAATCAGTATTTGAAAGCCTGACAACCACAACTCAGGTTGACATTAACCAGATGAAAATCTACTTTCCATTTAAATTATTTTCACAGCCCTATAGTAGAATCTACAGGGACACATCCTAGTTCCTAACTTACTTTTATGGCTTCTCTGGTTTTCTGTTATTTTTCTTTCTTCTCCTCTCTCCTTTTGCTTGGTCCAGCACAAAGCCCTCAAAACAATGGAGATGACACTTTAATGTTGCAAACAAGAGATTTTTGTAATTTTTCAGTGACAATACTGGAATGTCATGGTAGAATTTGATTCAAATGAACATACATTAGACATCACCACTGCAGGTTGTCAGTAAGTGTCGGATTAGCACTTAAATTGTTTCACACCATTAGTTGCTTAGGATTTAGTGATCATTAGTGGGTCTGAAAATGAACAAGATAAAAGGAAGCTTTGTTTTCAATTCAAGAGATGGTTTACTTTTTCCATGCAGGGTCATTTACTACTAAAGAGATGGTGTTGATTAAAGTTTAGTTTTATGCATTGTTATCTTCTGTTATAAATATTAATGCAGTTTCAAGTTAGGCAGGGTATTCTTTACTTTCTCCTCTAAATATTACGCATTTAATGGTGTTGTGCATCTGCATAAGTTGGATGTAGTTTGCTTTAGTGATAGTATTCACATTCATTTCCATGATCAGCTGCATTTCAGTACTGTGCTTTGGGTATTTTTATGCCTATGTCAAATATGTATCAACATAAACCTACGCAGAATGGTTAGTACATTTTCACACCAACCTGTATTACTGGTACTGTTGCTTCTGAGGCAATACACACCTCATTGTGGTGTGCCCTGTATGGAACTGAATCATCGTGAGTTTGGATACTAATGATGTGAGTGCTATAATTAACTGTAATTAATATTTAGGTCTTCATTGTCATTATGAAAGCATAATGATCCTGTAAAATGATAATTAATATGCCATTTAAAAATGCAAAACCATGATACATAGGTTAAATTACTTAAGGATGTTGTGACAAAATCACAAAGGTTTTTTGTCTGAGTTGGTGAGTTAATCCATTAGCTTCTATTGCCTCCTTACTTTTACATGGTTTGTATGTACGAATAGTGTGGATTGTCTTTAACAGTTTTTATTTCTTTTATTTGGAAAGTAACAAAACAACAGCAACAAAAAAGAAAAATATGTGATTATTTGTTTCTTATAAGGTATCCAAAAGGAAAGTAAAGTGTTGGAGTTTTTTTCCTGAATCTCTACTAGAAATCTTCTTGCTGTTGCCACTGCATAACATTTCTAAAGAGAAAATCCACACCTTGGAAGTTACAGGCTTTTCACTTATTCCTAGATGAAAGATATTGAGTATTGTATTTGCAGTACATTGGCAGCATGTGGTGATGTGGACTAGAGGTAAAAAGAATTTGTAAGTTTTGTCACAGCAGTTTGATCCAAGGGCTATGAAGGACTGTAAATGGGAAATTAGAGAGACATTTAAAACTTGCTCTAAGTAATGGCGTATTTTTGTTAACAAGTTTTTGGTTGGCTTTTTTTCTAAAAGAAATTTAAAAAGTGATTATTCAGTAATTGGAAGAAATTGAAGAATTTGATAAGAAGTCTACTACTGATTGCTTAGCTCATGGTGATTTGTTTTAGTAGCTCTAGTAATGTGCTACATTAAACAAAAAATACACCTTGTAGTTTGTGATTGCTTCAATTTGAGAAGCAAACAGTGGCAAATAGGTACAGTTCACATGCAACAAAACATAATTATCTTTTCTTATTTATTGAAGAAAGGATCCTTGAGATCGTCTTTGATATTTTGGAGTTATACAATACAAGAAATGTTCCACATTCTTTTCTTCATCATCATGATCATACAAGGACATACTTTTCAACTTGAGATAATCTATTTGGTAGTTTACAGTCAGCTATTCTGCCTGTAGGCACAGGAACCCTGTTTTATTATTTCCACATACAATAGAAAATAAAGATGCAGATAAAACACGGAAACATGATTTTTTTGCTGTATGATTGATAAATGCCCTCAGCAGAGCTAAAATCTTAAAACCTCCTGAGATTGTACAGCAACAGCTCCAGCTAAGAGACTTTTCTAAAGAACCAACAAATAAATGCGGTGCACATATGTAACAGTTGCTTTCCAACATGAAAAAGATGTATAAATTTACTACTCTGTGTTCACTTTTTCTTGCCTGAAGTGATCATGAAAGTCTCCTAGACCCATTGAAGTTGTCAGCTTTTGCAGCAGAATATGCTTGTACACAAATTTATCTCCACAGGCATAAAGCATCTATGGTGGAAAAGATCATAGAAACAAAGAATCATGGAATCTTGGAATGCTTTGGGTTGGAAAGGACCTTAAAGATCTCCTAGTTGTAACTCCCCTGCCACAGGCAGGAACACTTCACACTAGATCAAGGTTCTTAAAGCGCCATTCAATTTGGCTTTGAACACTGCCAGGGATGGAGCAGCAACAGCTTCTCAGGGCAACATGTGCCAGTGTCTCACCATCCTCATAGTAAAGATTTTTTTCCAAATGTCTAATCTAAATCTACCATCTTTCTGTTTAAAGCTATTCCCCCTTGTCCTGTCACTACATGCTGAAGTAAAAAGTCCCTTTCCAGATTTCTTGTATGGTCCCTTTAAGTACTGGAAGGCTGATGTAAGGTATCCTCAGAACCTTCTCTTCTCCAGGCTGAACAATCCCAGCTCTCAGGCTTTATTCATAGGAGAGGTGCTCCAGCCCTCTGATCATTTTCGTGGCCTTCCTCTGGACTTGCTCAAGCAGGTTCATCTCCTCCTTATGTTGGAGGCCCCAGAGCTAAACACAGTACTTCAGGTGTGGTCTCAGGAGAGCAAAGTAGAGGCGGGGGGAAGCAATTCACTTGAAATCCTGGCCATGCTCTTTGATGCAGCCCAGCATACAATTAGCTTTCTGGGTTGCAAGTGCATACTGCTGGTTCATGTTGAGCTTCTCATCAACCATCTCCCCCAAGTCTTTCTTCTTAGGGATCCTCTCAGTCCATTCTCTGCCCATCCTGCACTGATGCTGGTGATTGCTAAGGATGTGAAGGATAACAGGAAGGGATTCTATAGGTACGTAGTGAATAAAAGACAGACTAGGGACAACGTAGGCCCCCTTCAGAAGCTATCGGGAGAACTGGCTACACAGGATTTGGAGAACACTGAGGTTCTTAATGACTTCTTTGCCTCGATCTTCCCTGGCAAAGGCTCTGACTGCACCACCCAAGTCTTGGAAGGCGGATGCAGGGATTGTGAGAATGAAGACCCTAGGCCCACTGTAGGAGAGGATCTGGTTTGAGACCATCTTAAAAACCTAAACATACAGAAGTCCATGGGACCTGACAACATCCATCTGCGGGTCCTGAAGAGCTGGCAAATGAAGTTGCTAAGCCACTGGCCATCATATTTGAAAGATCATGGCAGTCAGGTGAAGCTCCCGGCAACTGGGAAAAGGGAAATATAATCCCCATTTTCAAGAAGGGGAAAATGGATGACCCAGGGAATTACAGACCAGTCAGTCTCACCTCTGTGCCTGGCAAAATCTTGGAGCAGATTGTCCTGGAAGACATGCTAAGGCACATGAAAAACAAGGAGGTGGTTGGTGACAGCCAGCATGGCTTCACTAAAGGGAAATCCTGCCTGACCAATTTGGTGGCCTTCTATGATGGGGCTACGGAACTGATGGACAGGGGCAGAGCAGCTGATGTCATCCACCTGGACTTGTGCAAAGCGTGTGACACTGTCCCAAACGATATCCTTGTCTCTAGATTGCAGAGACATCAATTTGATGGGTGGACCACTCGGTGGATAAAGAACTGGCTGGATGGCCACACGCAAAGAGTTGTGGTCAATGGCTCAATGTTCGGCTGGAGACCAGTAACGAGTGGTGTCCCTCAGGGATCGGTGTTGGGACTGATCTTGTTCAACATCTTTGTTGGTGACATGGACAGTGGGATTGAGTGCGCCCTCAGCAAGTTTGCCAATGGATACCAAGCTGTGTGGTTCGGTTGATACGCCGGAGGGAAGGGATGCCATCCAGAGGGACCTCGACACGCTTGTGAGGTGGGCTTATGCCAACCTTATGAAGTTTAACCATGCCAAGTGGAAGGTCCTACACCTCGGTCGGAGCAATCCCATTCACAGCTACAGGTTGGGCAGAGAAGAGATTCAGAGCAGCCCTGCAGAGAGGGACTTGGGGGTGTTGATCGATGAGAAAATGAACATGAGCCGGCTTCAGTGTGCGCTCGCAGCCCAGAAAGCCAACCATATCCTGGGCTGCATCAAGAGGAGCGTGACCAGCAGGTTGAAGGAGGTGATCCTGCCCCTCTACTCTGCTCTCGTGAGACCTCACTTGGAGTATTGTGTACAGTTCTGGTGTCCTCAACATAAGAAGGACATGGAAGTGTTGGAACAAGTCCAGAGGAGGGCCACGAGGATGATCAGGGAACTGGAGCACCTCCCGTATGGAGATAGGCTGAGAAAGTTGGGGCTGTTCAGCCTGGAGAAGAGAAGGCTGCGTGGAGACCTCATAGCAGCCTTCCAGTATCTGAAGGGGGCCTACAAGGACGCTGTGGAGGGACTCTTCATCAGGGACTGTAGTGACAGGACAAGGGTTAACGGGTTCAAACTTAAACAGGGGAGGTTTAGATTGGATATAAGGAAGAAATTCTTTACTGAGAGGGTGGTGAGGCACTGGAATGGGTTGCCCAGGGAGGTTGTGAATGCTCCATCCTTGGCGGTGTTCAAGGCCAGGTTGGATGAGGCCTTGGGTGACATGGTTTTATTGTGGGGTGTCCCTGCCCATGGCAGGGGGGTTGGAACTAGATGATCTTAAGGTCCTTTCCAACCCTAACTATTCTATGATTCTATGATTGTCCTAACCCAGGTGCAGACCTTGCACTTGGCCTTGTTCAATTTCATGAGGTTTGCATGGGCTCACCTTTTATTGCCTGTCTTGGGCTGTATGGATGTCACCACTTCTCTCCAGCCTGTCGGCTTCACCGCACAACTTGGTGTTGTCAGCAAACAGGCTGAGGGTGCACTCAATCCCATCAATCCCATTGTCCATGTTATCAACAAAGATGTTGGACAGCTCCAGTCCCAATATTGACCCCTGAGGAGTACCAAGATGCCTGTGTATAAGCTAGAGTCTTCAGATTGTCTTATTATGTACCACAGCACTGCTGCTTGTGTTCATATCCATAAAAACAGTGCTATAATTATTTTTCTAGTTGCATAAAGATTTGAGTTGATTTAAGAAGCTGTAAGTTTTCTCTGCTAAAGGTTAGGCACCTCTATTTAAAGATAATTTTCACTTCCTAATATTGCTTAGATCAGCTTCACTATAAGAAAGAATTAGGAGCAAAAATATCATTGTAAAATGCATGTTTAATTGTGACACAAGCATTCTGTAATTCACTTTTAATTGTTGAACAAGATGCAATAATTAAGTCTTGAACTTAAAACCCTTGATTCAGATTGTACTGTTTGTTAAAAGAAAGAGGTACTAGCACTATAGTGAGTGTGAGATTTTCTGCAGTTATTAACATTTTACGGACAGATGACAACAGCGATCTGCTACAGGCTGCCCATTAAGGAAGACTGAGAAGCTGAAGCCCAGTTCCTAAAGGGGGCCTAATAGTACAAGGGGGAATGGCTTTAAACTGACAGAGTGTAGATTTAAATTAGATATTAGTAAGAAATTCTTCACTCTAAGAGTAGTGAGGCACTGGAACAGGTTACCTGGAGAAGTTGTTGCTGCCCCATCCCTGGCCAGGTTGGATGGGACTTTAAGAAATTTAATCTAGTGTGAGGTGTCCCTGCTTGTGACAGGGGGATTGTAACTAGGAGATCTTTAAGGTCCTTTCCAACCTAAACTATTCTATGATTATTTTGACTTTGATGAGAGTTTGAAGAAGCACTAGATTTTTCTTGGTTTTCTCTCTGGTGAAGTCATGGAGAATCCCTTTCATTTAACAGTTAATCCATCTCAAACTATCCCTAATTTCTGCTGGCTGAACAAATACTGGAGGAAAAAAAAAAAAACCACAGTAAAATATTTTGAAAGTCACAAGTAGAGGGCAGATCTCAATTCTTCCACCAAACTTAGTGACTACATTAAGGAGCTGCATGTGGTAGTTTGCTCTGTGTGGAAAGAGACAGGATAATTCAGAAGTGGTTGAGATTGCTTGAGATCTGAATAGTTCTGTAGAGGGCTGCCTCTCTCTAATGACACTGGAGGTGTACTAATTTTCCTACTAGGAGTTTTCAGTCTCCTGTAATGTGCCACAGAGCTGTGTTGATGTAAAAGTAAGTAATTGCTGAAGGATTCAGTCCCTCTAGCTCTACTCTGCACATTTGGATAATTTTTCTACCTGTTTCCACCTGCTCTGGCACTGGCAGTGGTTTGATTCTGGTGATTTGGGGGAGCAAAGTTTAAAGAAACTTCATCCTTTATTTTGTTAGCTTTTGATTCCTTATGTCTTTAAATGGCTTCAGTGCATAATCAGATGAGTATCAAGGTCCTTTTATGTCACTGTCCAGTTAGTCAACAAGGCCAGCTTCTTCAGAAAGCCTTACACTTAGCTAAACCATGAAGGGTATGGGACAGGAACAAAATGTTATTTTGTATGAGGAGAATTTGGAGTTTGAAACATTCACATTTGAATCTGCAGAAGCTAAGATAGATTAATATTGCATATCAAAGAATTAATGAGGTAGGGGAAGAGATAACATTTTGAAAACTAGGTTTCAGTGTCTCAGGTTAAAACTGACAGGCATCGTTGGTTATTCTTGATTCATATTTGTTCAGAATGTCTTTTGCAACTACAAAGATGAGAAAATAGCTTCTTATTTTTAGATAAAGATACAATTGTGAACTCCAACTTGTCATTTTCATAAAGGAATGCCAGTCAGTAGTCTGACACAGGCAAATTATTATGCCACATAATTCAAACAAGAGTTTCATATAGGTCATGCAATTTGCTACATGTTCTGTTACTTCACTGAGTGAACTGGCAATTTATATTTGATTTTTCTTTCATTATCTTCCAAAGTCAGGATGTATATATTTGCAACAAACTTCACCATAAACCCCTTATTCTTGCAAAGAATCAAGAACTGCAGGAGCAGAGTATAAATGGAAAACTGACAATTTGATATGCTGTGTTGACACCTCTATCTCATATTTCCTCTATGATTCCACTTTCAATAACAACTTCCAGGAACATTTGAATTAAAAGGATGATGCGTGTTGACCCTGGCTGGACACCAGGTGCTCACTAAAGTTGCTCTATTAGTTACCGTCCTCAGCTGGACAGGGCAAAGAAAATAGAACAAAAGGCTCATGGGTAGAGATAAGGGCAGGGAGACCATTCATCAATTAGTGTCACAGGTAAAAGAAATTTGATTTGGGGAAATTAGTTTAATTTATTACCAACTGAATCAGAGTAGGATAAAAAAATAAAACCAAATCTTGAAAACATCTTTCCCTCACTCCTTCCTCCTTTGGGGGCTTAACTTTACTCCTGAATCCTCTACCTCCTTTCCCAGAGCAGCACAGCTGTATAGGGAATGGGGGTCGTGGTCCATTCATCACATGTCATCTTTGCCACACCTCAGGGGAGGACTCCTCACACTCTACCCCTGCTCCAGCAGGGGGTTCCTCCCACAGAAGACAGTCCTTCACAACCTCTCCAACATGAGTACTTCCCACAGGCTGCAGTTCTTCATGAACTGCTCCAGTGTGGGTCCTTTCTATGGGGTGCATCCTTCAGGATCAGACTGCTGCAGTGTTGTTCCCCTACATATCACAGCTTCTGCCAGCAAACCTGCCCGAGCAAGGGCTTCTCTCTCCATGGGGCCACAGGTCCTGCCAGGAACCTGCTCCAGCTTGGGCTTCCATCGAAGTCACAGCCTCCTTGGGTCATCCCCCTGCTCCAGCATGGGGTTCTCCACTGGCTGCAGGGGCACAGCCTTCCTCACCATGGTCTGCACCACAGGCTGCAGGGGAACCTCTGCTCTGGTGCCTGGAGCACTTCCTGCCCTCCTTTTGTACTGACCTTGGTGTGGTAAATGCTCCATCCCCGGACATGTTCAAGGCCAGGTTGAGCAGAGCCTTGGACAACACAGTCTAGTTTGAGGTGTCCCTGACTATGGCAGGGGGGTTGGAGATAGATGATCCTTTCCAACCCTAACTATTCTACCTCTCATTGTCTCTCCATCAGCAGTTTTACTGTGCATTAATGCTTTCTTCTTCTTAAGCACGTTAACCCAGAAGCACTACTACAGTCACTGATGGGCTTGGCTTTGGCCAGTGGCTGGTCTGTCTAGGAGCCAGGTTGGAAATACTGCTTCTGTCACAAAACCTTTTGTTTACAGTACTTCCAGGCCAAATTTGTAAACTCATGAGATTTAAATAGCTTGCACTGAGAAGCTAAAATTGTGGTAAAATTGAATCTCAGCTTTTGATATTGATGTTCTTTTTCCCTGACATATCAAACTCATTAAAATAATGATAGGCTTCTCAATTGCACTGGTGAATACAAAACTTTAAAAGGAACTTAAGAGCTTGCTGAACGTTATTTTACTCTGTAGAAGTTATCTTTGTTATTATTTATTATTGGATTTTGTTGTTATGACACTTAAAGGTCATCAGGAAGAAATATTTTGCTGTTAGTGTATCAGACTAACTAAGTAACACTAATGCTTTTAAAAAACACTTTGCATTTTTACTTAGAAAAGATGATGTTTCTGACAGCATGCCTGAGAGTTCTTCAGTGTTAATGAAATATTGATGGTCTTATGATGTTACTGCACCATGAAAAATGCCAATGAAATGCACTTGGTGTCTGGTATCCAAAGATTATTTTATTTTCTCCCATGTTTGCAATTGAAAGTTTCAGTCTACAGACACATTTTTAACACAGATTTATCAGAATAATTGTGGCATGGTCCCTGCAATGATATACTTACCAGAAGGGTATTTGTGAGGATTAAAAGCTGACCAATTTTGGTTTTAAATAGTCTAAAATACCTAAAAACTCCCACATAAAGGGAAGGTATTAAAATTCAGACAGACTATCTATAATAAACAGTATGTGATTATAAAACACATACTGAGTAAAAACACAATAGTTTTTCACTATTGGAATTATTTTCAAAAGAATGCAAGGGATTTTTTTATTTATTTAATACCTGAAATGTTCTCAGGAAAATTTATCCTAGATATGTTTTGGCTTGAGAAAGTTTGGGCAGGTTTTGAAATTGAGAATGTAATGTAATAAAATGTCAAGATCTTCAGATCTTTCTCATGAGCTCTGCTCTGCTTAGTTCAACTATATAATGAAAGACCTATGGCTTAAACCTCAGGGTGAAGGAAGAACAAACTATTAGGTATGTTGAACTTTTAATTTTCTAAAGGCTTTCTGTTTTAAGTACAACATCTCATTCCAGCTTCATGGAGCTTCAAAAATTTCATACCGTCGTCATTGCCATCTGACATTATATGTATATCTTCCAGAATGAAAAACCACAGTAACGATCCTTCCTCCCCAGCAACTGCTTTTGTGCATCTTCTCTCTCTCCTGTTCTACTTCTGACCTCTGAAAGATTCTTTTGTTTTATTTTCCCTGCCACGTCACTTGTATGGTGACGGTTGCAATTATGAAAAACAAAGACTGCATTATGTTGTAAGTAGAGCATAATCTAGGAAATCAAAAGCTATTTCAATATATCTTTGCATCTAAGAATGCAAAAGTTGAGATCTAAATTACAGGAGTTAAAAAAATTAGAAAAGTTTTAATTCTATTATTCACTCCAGCCAGTGAGACACTGGCTTGCACAAAAATTGTAGATTACAGCAAGAGACAACAGAATACTTGGGGGGTAGGGGTGTTCCCATATAAATACAAATATAATTATTTTTTGTATGTCAGTATACACTCTAAATGAAGTGCTTTAGATGAACTGACTTTGTGGTAAGAAGAGAAAAATTTCTTGACAGTCACTGAACTCTGTTTTGTTAACATGGTCCAAGACAAATGTATATAGCTCATATTTAGGTCAATGGTTTTCACAGTTTATCTAATGAAAGGGTGTGAAACACATGTCACAGATGTCAAAAGGATTGAAACCACTGCAGGCTTCCTTTCAGTTACTCTTGTAGGATGATGTCTTTCTAAGACTTTTCCTGGGAGACTACAGAAGACGTTGAGCTTGCCAAAGAAAGAACAAGTGTGGGAGAACGATCCAAATAGTTATAATGAAGAAATAAATTGTTTGCTATTGAGTGCTTATCTTGAATTCTGCTCTACTAGCTAAACAACATAGTTTGTATTGGTAGCTTCATACTTTCTTTCCTGGATTATTAGATTAAAACATAGAAGGGTGAATATTATTTTCCTTAGTATGAACTTTTGTTTGTTTACCAAGTGATTTCTGTTTCAAGCTCATGACATCTGGTGAACCAAACCCACATTTTTAGAAATGAACCCTACCTTCATTCAGAGTTTGCATTTCAATAGAGATGTGAGATCCTGAAGATAGTTATAATGGTTTATTACTGTGCCACACTTTTTCAGGAACACTGCAATTTCCTAATGGAAATTTCCTATTTCAATGGCTAGCACAAGGTTTAGCAAATTGTGAATTGCTTACACATGCAGTGAAGCTTTCTACACAGCCCCTTGAGTGTCTTGTCCTCATTGTCTCAGTGGTCTGTATCACTTTCCTAAGGCTCATGCATTTCAGTAACTTCAAAATCTAATTATAAACTAAATTAGATTACATTATTATGCTCCCATCGTCCTCATTTATCAAAATCGCTGTGTCTTTCTTGCTGGTATCTGAAATGCAGTTCCACTTTCTACAGGTGAGACCTGTATTTGTAGTTTCCAGATGTACACCTTTTCATTTAACTGTATTGACACACATACATGAATGTGTCTTAGCCAAAGGAAATAACCTGCCTCTTTTAGTTACAATTCCAGCTGTGTCTGCAAACTATACGTTGTGACAGTGTTCCTATTTTCTTTCAGATTGTTGATAAGGCTTTCAGTAAACTCAGTCAAAAGCAGCTTATTATATATGACTACAGGTGGAAGTTCTGTTTATGCTTATTTCTTTAGATCTATCATGTAGCTGGAGTTTAAGTCATTGAAACCCTATTTTGATTTATACAATGGCAATTATTTTAACAAAATGTCTGTGTTTTCTCTTCTATACCTTGATTAAGTTTTGTGATATCTGAATAGTGAAGATCTGAAAATCCCCAAATCCTAATTCTAAGAGGTTGCAAAGCACTGTAAATTTCTGAAGAGCTCTGAAAAGAATGTGCTGCCACGGAAAGTAACAGACAGGAACAAACTAAAATTAATTTGCCTCTTGTAGTCTTAGTGCAGTAAGTTTGTTTCTTAATTTACTAAGCTCATTTTAAAATTTTAAAGCTCAAATGTTTTGTGACAATAGTTCCTATTATAAATAACAACAATGAAATGGTCCCACTGCCTCATTTTACTTTTAAAATTTCAAATCGCTTTCACTTTTTTCTTTTTTTTTTCCTTTTTTTTTTTTTGCTAGCAGTTCCCAACAATAAATTTATGTGCTTCTGGAAGAAAACACATTTTAGGATTAGACCAAAATTATTTCTTCAAATGTCTTACACCAGATGTAAGAGGACATTCACATAAACATTCATTCAGTTTAATATCTGTGTATTTCCACTACTACACCTATCAGAAAGCTCTTTAGAGTTTAATTTTCCAGAAAAGAAGCCTTGTATTTGAAGTTGCTACTGAACTTCTTTCTTTGGTTGGGTTTTTTCTTGCTTTTATTGTGTGGAAGTACAGATCTATATTGACAAGAGGAAAATTCTGAAGCTGAACTTCTTCCTAGGGAGATTTTCCAAACTTAATCAGTTTTACACATTCTCCATAAGACAATGTTTACATCCATATTTACAGTCTCTATACCTAGGGACTGTAATTTTTGTTAGAATTTGCAGACAGGAAAGAATTTATCTAAAAGATTTAAGAAAAAAAGTAACTCATAACAAAATTTCTAATGCAACTCCCAATGTTTTCTGACAGTGACTGTAGATGCTGTCATCAAAGACACTCTATGTAAAAAATATTTTACTGAACTTCTGCAGGTTCTGGTAAAGAGACTGAGTGAAATCAGCAAAAGTACCAGGTCATTTTCATGGAAAATTATAAATGTAAATCTTTTGGAAAAAAATAACTCAGTATGAGTGCAAACCTCCCAGATTCCAATAACTAAATGTGGTTTCGCATGCCTTTTATTGATGTTATGGTTGTCACTGTTAATAAACCTGGATGAGTCTAGGAGACAATAACTGTGACTGTACCATAATGCCTTATACATTTTCCAGGCTGGTACATTAAGCTAATAATGTCATACTTCATGCTTTCACACAATGAAGAAGGTTAACAAGAATTTTTGTGAAGCTCACAATTATCTAAAAGACTAACTGGATTATCCAAGATAGGGAGTCTTTTGTTTGCTCAATTGGTTTGTCCATGTAGGTATTTACAATAGGAGATTCCTGCAGCTGCAAGCATGAGTTTACCTCTGTGTGAGACAAAGAGAAAGGCTTGGGTAGCCAATTAAGAGATGCTGTGTAGTGATTATTCCAGGCTTGAAAAATGTCAACATCAATTTCAGGATCCTCACATTAAATAAATCAGCAGTAGATTTTGTTTCAGCTTCTGCTCTCTTGCAGGGTTTTGGTTAAATTAAATTTTATAAACAGGCAAATTGAACTAAGCCCTTCACCATTTTGAAGAAGGCTTTCTGTTTGTGCAAGTGAAGGTTAATAGGAAATGCAAATACCATATGCCAATTATTCTTTTATCAATATCGTATAACAATTATTCTTTTAAAATGTTTCCCCTTCTGCATTCCCCTTCAAGTCAATTTCCTTCCATGTAGAAGTGCTTTACACTGAGTTCCCTAGAGTTTAGCCATTTGAAAATACACAGGCATCATGAATATAAATTGTATTAAATATTCCTGGTTTTTAAGTGATACCCAAACAAGATGTGTTGTCCAATTTCATTTATCTACAGTGATTTGATGGTTTTTGTAATTTAATCTTGTTTCAGGGCGACTTCCCCTCCAACACAGAGAAGTAATACTTTACAGCTCTCTTATTAAATTCATGGTTGGTATAGTGAAACATTTGAGAAAGTGTTCTGCTCAAAAAGTGTTAAAGATACACTTTCTCCCAATATCTACATATGGGGTATCGATATGGGCTTCCAGTGCAACTTTATCTTTTTTTTCCAGATGATTATTAACTTCCAAGAACATTTAAGTGACTTATGTGGTTTTTGAGCCCTAATTTTTCCTTTTCCTTTCTTTTTTTTTTTTTTTTTTTTTTTTTTTTTTTTTTTTTTTTCCTTTCCTGAAGGGAAGCATTAGATTCTAGGGCTTTCTTGCTCAGACTTCTTCCATGGTATCCTGGAAGTGTCACTAACTTTTCAGTGCAACAAAGCTATGGGGAAGATAGTATATTCTTCCCACAACTGAGCCCTCAGATAAAGTTTTCCTTCCCTACTAAAGCGACAAGCATTTCAGGCTGATCTAAAGAATAAATCATGCAGCTGAATCTGATCCAGCCATGCAGCAAAGCTCATCTATCCTTGTTAAAAACAAAAGGAAAGGAGACTTTTCTGTTATATATTATGACAGTTTCAAGTCTCTGGACTATAATCATCACACTGCTCTGATCAGCCCATGGAAAGGTGTCCTCATGAGTTGTACCACTAGAATTACAAATGTAATTTATGGGTTCTTTTGCATCCTATAGATGTGTCAGAGAAGTTGTTTGTATGAATAAGGGCAGCATCTTCCCTGCCAGACAGTCCTTAAAATCTGTCCAAACTTCCTGATGCTATTGGAGATATCATAGGGGTGAAATTTTTATTTGAAAAAAACTGGAGACTAATATTTCTGCTTTACACACTTCTTTGTCATAGACATTTAAAAGCAATTGATATAAAATTTGTTCTACAGTCATTTATTTTCCTGAAAACATTTTAGTATGTACTCTTATCCTTTCCTTCCTCTTAGATATTAGTTATAGATCTTCTGGCTGGATACAGATATGCTCTGCAAACAGATGATTATGTGATCCTTTCAAAATCACAACTCTTAAAGACTTGTTTGATCATACCTCAATGAAAAATCTAAATATGTCATTTGATCGCAAGATCACTTCTAGAAGACAGCTTGGAGATCAGATACTTATGTTCTCCAGCTCTTAAGGTTTGGTCTACTTAAGATTATCTGAAGTTTGTCAGCAGAGTATTCTCAAATGCACAATTACTAATTTGTGTGTGAATGTAGGTCACTTTCTCAGTTTGCAGCTGCTTCTCATGAAGTTTTTGGTGCTATGGAAGTCTGTAGTGGCTTAATGCAAGCTCAAAGCTTGCTTTGTCATTGTCAGTAGTATTGTGCTTAATCTTGTACAGTTGAAACCAAATAAAGTAACTAAATCCACCAAGATTACACATTTGTTTGAGAAAAAAATTGCCTTTTGTGAGTGTTTTGTTATATTCCTTGCAATATGAAAGTAAATTAAAAAAAATCCAATTAAAAGTATCTTTGTAAACAATTATGAGTTATAATTTTTTTCACACAAAAGTTTTTCTATAGTATCTGACATCTGTATTTTTTTACTTTTCCTTATCTTCTTTTCCTCTCTTAAACTTGTTCCTTCTTTTCTTCTGTTTGTATCACTGTACCAAATGACTTTGCCATATCAGATTTGCCCTCTGTGCTATGTGATGAAGTTGTTAAACAGCACTCTTTTCATCTGTTACTGTGAAAGTCTTTCCTTTCATAAAAAAATTGCTTGAGCTTTAGTGATTTGCAAGGTCATGGTCAACAAAAATGGAGGTCTGTAAGAATTTCATGGTAAGGCACTAGATAAGATTACGATATGTGCATATTATATATAATTATTATGTTTACATATACATATACAGGCAATCTCTCATGTGCATATATGCTTTAGGGGACAATTGGTGTTGATATATTGGACTGGAAATTATTAATATGAAAAATTATTTTATAAAAATGGTGCATAAAACACATGGATTTATAAATTGTATGTTTAAAATATACGTAATAATTTGGGAAACAGTTAACAAAGCTAAGAATTTTAAATATGTATTAAAACCAAGTAAAATCACAGGTCACATATATTCATTGCTAGACTGAAAATATTTCAGAAACCTTTGATAAATGCTCCTGGTCTGCATTTGAATCAAACACAGGCAGGTATAGACTCTATATGAGTCTGTAGCAATGAAGTGAGAGATGTCATGGATAAAATTACCCTTAACAAACTAACTTGTCTATACAATTAAAGCTAAAGAATCTTAAAAGAGCATCTGAGAATTCTCTGAACCACTAATATGAGTTATTAACACTGTGGAAATCTTAGGAAATGCTAATGAATAAGGCACAGGGCATGACACAGGGAATTATGTACCAGTTGGAACATCATGTTAGCCCTTAAAATGCACCAACTGACATGTTTTAAGTAGAGTAACAGATTTTTCACTTTTGCTGCATTGCATTTCAATTAACATTGGAAGAAGTTGTCCAGGGACCCTGTGGAAACCGTCTTTGGAAGCTTTCATGACCTGACTTGACAAAGATTTAAGCACTTCCTCTGAATTCCTCTGAATAAGCTTTCATGACCTGATGTCATGGTTTAAGCTCCACCTGTCACTCAGAAACCAAGCAGCTGTTCGCTCACTCCCCTCCCTTCCTCCCCCTCTCCTGGAGGGATGGGAAGGAGAATTGAAAGAATGTTAACTCCCACAGATTGAGATAAGAACAGTCCTGTAACTAAGGTATAACACAAACCACTACTGCTACCACCAATAATAATAACAAGGGAAGAGAATACAACCGCTCACCAGCCACCGACCGATACCCAGCCCGACTGAGCAGTGATCTAGCCCTTCTGGGTAACTGCCCCCCGTTTATATAGTGGGCATGGTGTGCTGTGGTATGGAATACCTCTTTGGCTAGTTTGGGTCAGGTGTCCTGTCTCTGCTTGCTCCTGGCTTCCCCTCCTCCCTGGCAGAGCATGAGGCTCACAAAGTCATTGGTCAGAGTAAACATTACTGAGCAACAACTAAAAACATCGGTGTTATCAGCACTGTTCCCAGGCTGAAAGTCAAAAACACAGCACTGCACCAGCTACTAAGGAGAAAAATGAATGCTACTGCTGAACCCAGGACACCTGACTTGACAAAGATCTAAGCACTTTCTCTGAATTCAGTGTTGATCGTGCTTTAAGCAGAAGGTTAATCTTAGTGACTAGCTTGAGGTTTGCTCACCTTTTCTTTATACTTTCTTGGTATTCTGTGGGTTGCACTGAGGCACAAGCACATTTGGTGAAGTACTCTTCTAGTGTGGAATGACTCATGTTAGGTTAACATGAAATTTGGATGAAAGCATTGATTCACAATGTTCAAAACCAACAACACAGTTATAACTGTTACACTGATAATGAAATAAAATGAATACTTAACCTTTTCATATGAATGCTTTGGTTCTGTAGCAAATGTGTACATAATTGAAACAGGAGATGGGTATATACAGTATCTCCCTCTTACAGTAACAGTGCTAATCATTGTGGAACTCTTCTTTAATTTTAGGATCAGAAAGCTCTCCTGTTTAATTTTCCAAAAGGCTTACTGTAATCTTTCTTACTGCATGCCTGTTTAGGGTCCTGCCCCCTCTTTCTCCATACACCGTAACTCTGATTGTGTACTGCTTGGAAGAGCTGGAAATATCTCATCTTGCTTTTGAATCCCTCCAGGAAGATTGTAATCTTCCATCCCAGGTTTTGTTTAACATTTTCATATCCAAAATGTCCTCTGGTCCTTCACCTTTACTTATATGGCTTAAATGTCTTTGTGCCATCATGTACTTAACTACCAAAATATCTCTCCTTGTTTCAGCAAGGAGTAAAACTCTCTCCTCATTTCTCTATTGCTGTTTGTAAAGTAATGTGCACATGCATGTGTGTTTTTCAAGGTGAAGTCTTTCTCTCCACAGATTCTCTCTGAATCAGCCTGTTCTTTAGCTGTTCTACATAATACCATGAGCTTGATAGAACACATGCACTGATTTAGATGATGCACAAGCATCTCATTTGTACTCTTTAAGGTAAACAGCACCTTTGTATGATTGATCTTCAGCAGCTCTTTCTGAGGTGCTGTTCAGCAGGAAATCAGATTAGATTGTTTCCTTGTGCACATTAGGTTTTTAAGTATAAGAAGCTTATTTCTTGCAGATGCTGTTTTGTGTGACTGTTCACAGGTATTATTCACTTTCTGGAGAATGTCTTCAGAGGTCCATAACCACAACTTGTTTTGCTATTTGATTGCTCATACTATGCAATCTTTTGTTTGCTTGTAAGAGTTACATAGCAGCATGTCTTTATGCATTGTTATCATTACTGGACTGCTTCGGTTTGGAGCATGACAAGTGGAATGAGTTTGCTCAGACTTGAGCCAATGGTTTGGTAAAAGACGTTGTCTAAGACTGCATTGAGAAGAATAAGTGAACACCTTAAGGATGTATAAGTCTTCAAGGCAGTGAGATAAATCTTCCACTTTTCCACAGTAACAAAAATATATTTGCTACAATTCTCCATTAACTCAAGGCAGGGATGATACTGCCTTATTAATACACACTGTGAATTCATGCAGATGACAGTTTTTCTTTTCACAGTTAAAAATGTTTAATTTCAATAGCACTTGCTGTGCCAAAAGGACTGGATTTTTAAGATGTGCATATCTGTAAATCTTATATATTATTTATGCTGCTATTATCATAAAATCTGGTTTGGTATGAATGCATATCTAGTTAAAATATCTTTATTTTCATCCCAAAGCAGAGCTATGTAAGTTTAATTGCATTGATGTTGTCTTTGGTAAGATTAATAACAGTCCTAATTTACTAACAGAAAACTTTACAAGACATTCCATGAATATTAAGTAACACAAATCAATATGAATTTGTAATCAATTACTTGTTCTAGACAAAAGTAACTATGGTTTTAATTTCTTGAAATGTCTTTCAAGACCATGAGAATTAAATAGTTATGTTGTGTTTATATTGTGTTTATACATGATGCTGCTTATAGGGTGAGGGCTACCAAAAGCCGTTCTCTTTTAGAAATACTGTAATTTTATGTGCTTAAGGGTATGAGGCAGAATCAGCTAAAAAAAAAATTGTAGCCTTCTTTTCTCTCTGTCAGTGAGAGATAGTTCATGTAAGTAACAGAAAATTACACAGGGAATTAATACAGTTCAAGAATTTTTTTGGTAAGAAATAATCTTCTGAAGGAAACTGTTGTATGGTTGGTCTATATAGAGGAAGAGATAAAGGTAGTGTTTGTCATATTTTCTCAGTTTCCATCTAAATATAAGTTAGTAGTGAATCTTGCCTCAAGCTAAGAGCTTTTCAGGAAAAGAGTCTTTACACAGATTCTGATCAGTCATCCCATTATAAAACTGTATTGCATCTATTGAACTCACCAGTGTAACTCTGGAATTACTGCAGTGTAATTTGGCACATGCAGTTTAACAAGATAAAACCCCCAGGAGCGTGATATAAAAAATATAAATATATGCACATAAAAATCATAATTCTTTCTGCAATGTATTTAGCAGGTCTGCATAAAGTTCTTTGCAAAGGAGTGTGCCAGAGAAGTGGGTTAAATGATATGCACGATGTTCCAAGCTACAACTGCAGGAACTGATTTTTCTGCAGTTGGTCTTGGTATATGCTCACTAAGCAGTAGGCAGAAGTATAGAGAGTCTGCGAGTCTCTTCAGGAGACTGCAGGGTATGATGGAAAATGTCCTCATGTGCAAACATTCTATAAATCATTTAAAACAGTTTAATTAAGTAAAATCACCCAATCACAAGGAAGCTGAAAAATACTGAGATAAACCCCAAAGATTTCATAGATTGCATTAGTCTTTCAATAAATTAACTTTACCTCACTGATTCTTGTATGTGTATATTAAAAATATATACACTTTTGGGGTAAGATATAAAATATTATTCAGATGAATTAATGTAGCTGCAATTATCAAGAGAGGCAAAATTGCAAGTGAGTTTTACAGTTTACCCTTGGACTGTGGTTCTATAAAGGTTTTCATATGCCATCATATCTGACTTTATTTTAATATATGAATGTCATGACTCAAAAAATCATATTATTATAGTAGTTTCTCTAAATAAAAAGGTGAAATGGTCTGGTAACCCAGGTACTCTAGTTCCCGTTAATCACTTTTCTAAATAAAATAAAGCTAATGAAAAGCAACCTCAATTCAGAGCCTAAGATAGACCTTACATAAATGTGGCAGCCAAGAAATATACACATTTTTCTAAATACAGTTGGTTTTAGAAAACCATTATGGACTGTTCATGTTTGGGAGAGTTCACTTACAAGTGGGACAAAAAGATTCTCTTCCTTATGCAATTTGCCAAGACAGTATTTCCTCCTAGCTTTGGGAATCCTGCCTTGAAATCTAGGAGAAAAAAAACTATAATGGATGTACATGAACATTCTGGGGGAAAAATGCAGAGCCCTGTTGAAGTTAACTCTATCTACAGTGATATCATATCACTTAGATAGTGATAGGCTTTTAATAATTCTCTAAATATCAAAATACATGAACCCTTCTAGCCAAACTAAACCCACTCCACCGATAATAAATAAATTCTAGAACACTTACAAGCCATTAAATATTAAAAACCATTCTCATAGTCTTCAAATCTGCTGTTCATTACCTCCTGCCCCTGTGCCAAATGCAAATATGCCCAGTGTTCACTGGCTAGTTGCCAGTATCCCAAACAACTACCCACTTGTTAAATTGTATGTGGCATTTTGAAACTGACAGCTTTGTCTCTCCAGCCTGCTTCCAGGAATGTGTCCAATAAAATATGTATTAAATAAGAAAATATTGTATATTGTGTTCTAAACACAGTGCTCACCACACCAGGGGAGGGAGTGTTACTGAAAGAAGTGAAAAAAAATAAACTGCTGTGTTGTTCATGAAGCTGGTGGTACATTCCAAGTGAGGGAGAAATAAGCAGCACCTTATTTCATGAGCTTTGTTTAAAAGGAAATATATCTATTCACTCTATTTACAGTGCATTTTTCCATCCTCATTTGCACATGTATCACACTCATGTGTTTTGTGTGTTGGTTTGTTTTTTTTTTTCCCCCACACACTAGGAATAATTAAGATTTTTGAGTGCTCAACAGTTTAAGACTTAAATGCAAGTGGATTTAAGACCATTATAAATAAATCATTTATTTAATTTACGTCACACTTTAGATCAAAATGTGGTGTTTTTGATAAATCAAATACATCAATAATAATTGGTTTGTTCAAGCATTCTGTCTCTGATCATCATGAAGGCCTAGAAAAACAAGCTAATGAGAGAGATAAAAACCTTCACTCCAATCACTGATAGATGTTGGAGAAATTTGCATCTGAACTTTGCGTATCGTGTTGCTTTTTCCTTAACTAGCCTAAGCTTTGTTAACCTATCTGTAGTAAACCAGAAAGATCTTTACATGCATTGCATGCTTACCAAGGCTGTGGAAAAACTTTGCAGCTCCTGAAGTTAAATGCAATGTGATTGATGCATCATTAGAGATATAAAGTTGGAAGTTCAATTAGTTATTGAACTACTCGCAGGTTGATATCATTTATTTAATTGTGACTGGACAGTAAGACTGACAATCACATAAATCCTCATATCACACTGGAATTAGGTCAATATCTCAAGCATATAGACACTGTTGTCCTTGAAAACACTGCAGATAAAAAGGCTGGATTTAGTGGGAAGGATTTTTCTTTTTCCTTCTTTTTTTCTGAGTGACAATTTCAGCTGCAGAAGAATGGTTGCACTGGCTTTGAACAATAAAGGGTGCATGTGTCCCATGTCAGGACATGACTAGAGAAGTTATGTCTTATGATAGTCCAGGTGGTCCGTGTAAGCACGCTACTAAGCTGGCTAATACACGCAGACACAGTCCCACAGTAAGACAATAACTTGTAAGTTAAAAATTTTGCTCGCTTTGCTTCCTTGTTTTGTGTGAGTGCATTGTTGATATATACAAACAAGACAGTGGATAGCCTAAAACTGACCTAGGACTTGCCCTAGTCCATACCTGTCATCCTAAGACAAAAGTGACATGGCTTATCCTTGTTTGACTCATAGAGCTGAGAAGACCCTGTGTGTAGGCAATAACACATTGAATAGTTAACATTCTGCAAACCCACTTCCTACCTTGCCACTTCAGACTTGCTCATGTTAGTAAAGTTGGAATGATACTGAAACTGGTAAGACAGTGTGGTTTAATTATGCATTCCAAATTGGGTTTTGGCCATGTTTCTCATGACAGATTCAATGGCTTAGTTGCAGGAACTTTTAATAATACATATCAACATAGCTATCGCCTGTGTTTTCTGTCACAGATACAATGGCCTAATTACAGCCACTTTTTAAAGCAACATTCTGTCTACATATTGCAGCCTGTGTACAGTAAAGGAGAGGGTAGTGTCCTACTCTGTATCTTCAGGAAAAGAAAGCCCACTCACTGCATAAGTTCGTGCATAATACAGGAGTTATTCCCATGTCTTTCTCAAGCAGTTGAATTTTCATATTGCTTTATATCAGCAGTTTACAGATTATCAGATCTTTTAAAAGATAAACCTAAGTTTGCTTGACACACAAAACCAAGGCAAACATCTTTTTGAAAATTCTGTGTCTTGATGTGCTATTTTTTGCTTAAAGTAATTTTTGAATTACAATGAATGATAGTTGGGAGATAGGTTTATTACCATATGCAAGTGGATTTATTTCAAATGCATTCCTTTGTGACAATCCAAACATTTCAAAATCTTTCACCAAATAAAAGACTATGTCTGGAAATTAGCTCAGGCAGATTCTAACCAGGAACTGTCATAAATTATTACCATGGCCACTGGGATATAGTGAAGTGAATCTCTGGTTTCAAATAGTAATTCTAACCTTTTCACATGTAAGTTTTATTGGAACATAGCTGTCTCTGAAAAAAAGTTAAAATTTGGCATTGACAAGTCTGATCTTTTACTACTATTTTAATCCGTATGGTTCTCAAGAGAAGTACAAATGGTTCAGACTGGTTGAAAAATTGAGCAGGTAAGCTACAGAATATTAAGTACAAAGAATAATGTTTTAATGCTTTTGAAGTGACCAATGGAGGGTGAGCTGGTGATTTTCTGCAAGCAACAGTGCTTGTAACAAGACAGGACATCGTTGATCTCTCCTTACATCCTCTTTGTTGAAAGGAGAACCCAAAGGAAGGCAAGGAGGAGTATCCTCCTTTTCTGTGCCTTTCTGTAGTCTAGTGACTGCCGTCTGCCACAACAGCATAAGTAAGATTCTAGAAACAATATGCATGTAGTAGGCTGTTGCTCAGAGAGAAACATGTTAATTTTAAATGACATTATTATAAAAAACACAGTCTGGCTATATGGCAGCCTAAAGCTCCATGCTCAGATTTCTTTGTCCTGAGAAGATGTTGAATGTCATGGGTTGAATGTCATGAGTTGAATGGTTTTGCTAGCTAAGCAAGCATTCAGTTCTTTCAAGCTTCAAACACTTCCATATAGAACATTATACTCTGGACATAAGCGTAAAAGGACCACAAACTTTGATCTTGGACAAATTTACAGATCAGCCAAGTCAAAGATAAGTAGAGATAAGAATTTGGAGAGCTGTGAAATCTTCTGAATGATAGTTAAGAATATTAGTGTATAGAATTTTTTTCTTAAAAAATCTCATTCTTTAAGTTTCTTCTTTTTAATTGCTCATTTGTGTTATCAGTAATTTACTGAACAAGCAAGATTAAGTATAAACAAGAATTTTCATAGCTTCTTTTGAGGATACAGTTTGCGTTTGACAAATTATCTGTATAAGTATCCAAGTGTGGTGAAAGGGACAAACTAAAAACATTAATATCACAGTTGTAATTTATATATTCTTTTCTTTCTCCTCACTAAGTTCATAAATAAAAATTGTTCTGTTCCAGTTCCAGTACAGAATAGATATTTTAACAGTAAATAAATTAATTCAGGAAAAATACTGTAAAAGGAGATTTGTATTATATAAAATACTGTTATTTCAACATCTTTTTTTCCCCCTGAAATATTGTAAAAACTCATGGATGATGAATATTGTAAGTGAAATTACTGTTTTCTGACAAGCTTTGTATGAGTCATTAAAACTACAGCATTGAACAATTACATTAGCTTATTTTATTTGCTACATGAGGTGTAAAGTATGATTAAAAAAAATACAGTGACAAGTCCTTGTTTGGGTGATGTTTCTTTTTCCTTATTGACAAGTTTTGGGGTTTTTTTTCTCTATTGGGCACCTTCTTCCGTGATAAGCTAATATCCAGTTTAATGAATGCTTGGTCTCTCTCTGTGAAAAATCTGCATTTTTGGGCTTGATCCAAAAAGAAGTAAAATCACTGAAAATCTTTCCATTTGTTTCAAAGGGCTTTGAGTTAAGCTTTTAGCTGAGCAGCTGTTTGGAACTTCTAAGCAGTAAAAATCAGTCTTTTGGATGATATGCATTTTTCTGTACTGTACGGTTACTCTATATAAATTTTGAGTTTAATAACAACATGTCTCTTTACAGGTGACATTCTCCAATTTCATAATGTGTATCTGATCTGAATATAACTTGTAATAGGGATAATTGTTAAATGTGATAACTAAGTTGACTGAATTAAAAAACAAGGCTGTCAAACCAGAAATGCTAAATAATACTGTTTCCAGGAAGCAACTAACACTGGTGACATTGTCATCTATTCCTGTAAAAAGCTATGATGAAAATGAAATATCTCAAATACAAATTCAGATGATTCATGTCAAATGCAGCCTTTAAAACACTGTCAGGATAAATGAAAAATGTAATGTCATTTGCAGCCAACTCCACATAGTTCTGCCATTACAAACACAGTTGAGGTTATAAATAGCTATTTTTACACAAAGCCAATACTATATGTGAAACAGACAATTAAAGTTTTCTCCCATCTAAAATAGTCCTTAGATACAGTACATCAGGCAGAAATTTTAAAATGCAAAAGGAATACACTTGAAAGCGTAACAATACCTCCATTCTTGAAAAGATATTATAGCAGGAGAACATTATGTTATCATGTTGCTCATAACACTATTGTTCTCAAAATGATGTGCCATCCTGAATGTACCTAAATCTGATAGAGTATTGGTCTAATATTTATAGAGTTATGGTATAAAATAGTATACTGGCTAGCACAAAAGTTTTGTCACATTAGCGTAGTACTACTCTCCAGAAATAGGGGAATAGTTGTCATAGATTGTATATATGGTCTCTTTCTGCTGTAGTTCTTGCACAGACACTGTATTTCTTCCCTTCTTCTCTTGAATGTGTATTGGTTTTCTCTTCTCATGCCCCATTAATTTACTATCCTTTCCAAACTTTCATCATGAAATTGCATAGCTCCTAGGAAATGTCCTGCCTATATTTCAGGTTTTAGTCTTTTTCCTGATCAAAATACTTCAGACATTATTTAGTATGTTGAGCATTAATCTTTTCCACTCACTGGAACAAAATACTATAATATTATTAACCAGTGCTTGTAATTAAGAGGGCATGCAGAACATTTTTCTGTCCAGCGCATTATGGTCGGGGAAATAAACTTTTCCTTTAATTACCTAATGGACTTCAATATCAATTTTCTGTTAAAAATCAATGACCAATGTAATTTAACTTATATGGGTGCTTTTGAAATGAAGTCCATGTTTACTTTTAACCTACTTAGTGGGAAATAAGGTGATTTAATTCAGCTGATTTAACAGTGATTTTTTTGTGTGCTTTACAAAGTTACTGGATGTTAGTAAAATGACTAAGTCCATCCTGCAAAAGTGGGTTGAAATATCAGTTTGGCTTGTAGCTAGGATAAATTTCCCTTCTCCATTTTAAACTTGAATGCAGAATCACACATAGGAGTGCAGGGTGGCCAGAGGCGCTTCTGGAGATCTAGTCCAACTCTACACTCAGAGCATGGTCAGGTAGGGCAGGTTGCTCAGAGCTCTGTCCAGTTTTGACTGTCAGCAAGAATAGGGGCTTTACCACATCTTGGCAGCCTGTTTCAGTGTTTGCCCTTATTAGAAAAATGCTTATTTCCAGTAAGACAGAATTTCCTGGTTTTCAGTTTGAGCCCATTGTCTCTTGACCTATCACTGAACACTGATGAGAAGAGCCCGCCTTTGTCTTCACTATTTCCACAATGAGGTATTGATACATATGGATAAGATAGATCCCCCAGAGCCTTCTCTTCCCTACGCTGAGCAGCCCCAGCTCTTTCAGTCTCTCCTTATGTGCCGGATGCTCCAGTCCCTTAGTCATCAACACGCTACAGGGAAGGCAGTTTCTTATGGTATTTCTGTATGGTATCACGATAAATGCTGGCATACAAATTCAGAAAGGGTCGGTCACTGAAACAGTATTTCAGTGATGTCAGAAACAGTCCTGGCATGACAGAAGTATCACTTTATGCCTGTTGTTGAAAAATAATATATGTTCAGACCCACATTAATTCCTGTATGACCTACTTTCAGCAGCAGCTCTGATTCCAGCAACAGAAGATTTGGATCTGTGAGTAGCTCATACTGCAACTAAGTTAAGTGCCAGCTTCTCATAATCACACAGAACACAAGCAGCAAAGCTAAATGTGATTGTTGTGGTATTCTAGTGTACTCATGCCAATGCACATTTTTTTCTTCTTGTCCATAGCTAAAGCTTTGACCTCTCTGAGTTGCTAGGAAAACTGAACCTGATAGGCATCATTACTGAAATATCTCCTAGCAAAAAAAGGAAAAAGTGGAATGGAAATCTGTGGCCATGAAAAAGTTGAAATCAACTGAAATTTCAAGAACTGCATCCCATGTGACACTGACTGAGAAGCACTGACAATAACATATTTGGTTTTGGAATAGAATTGACTGACTCATTTGGTGTCAGCTTTCAAATTCAACTTTGTGAGGGCTCTTCCTTTGGTTTTGATTTTCTGTTCTGCTCCCTGTTTGTTAACAAGGTAAAAGAATTTAGGGCAGATGGGAAGTCACTAGAATCTGGGTAACTGGTTTCTGTTTCTTTCTATCTGTGTCCATTTTCCTCTATACAGTGACTTTGTTCACTCTCTTTAAAGGGAATAAGCCAAATAAGAAGGAACAAATTTTTGGATCTGTTCTTAGAAGGTGATTTCTCTTTTTTTTTTTTTTTTTTTTTTTTGCTTTGGTCTAAATCCAAAATCTGCAAATTCTTTCCTCAAGAGCTGCAAGAAATTACATGGTTTGGATGTCAGTATTTTTATTTTTTTTTAAGTAAAAATCTTTAATTAAAACTTTTCTATTACTTCTTTCCTACACTGATAAAATATATATAAAGAAAAATATTGATCATGCTGCTGAACCATTGAACTTGCAGAAATCACAAGGAGCATGTTTGTCCATTAAACTGTTTCCTTGAACTGTTTTTTTCATGCTATGTAGATGGATATGGCTACAGAATAGACTTCTAATGTTAATTAAAATTTGTTAAAATGGCTAAGGAACTTGTTATACCACTTCAGTACAGATTGTAGAAAAGTGCAACAGTACATTGCAACTATCTTGCATATACAGAGACTAAATACTTAACAGTTTCGTAATAGTGGAAAGACAGTAAGTATTTAAATAACGTAAATCTATAGTCTTGTATTTAATGGAAATTTCCAAAATGACAGTATTCTATTAAACCAATTAGAAATTCATTCTTTAGAGCATTTGGGTACTTCTGGAAAGTCTCTTTTAATATAGATTGCCTTTATGTTTTAACATTAGCTCAAATACTTAATGTGAAATAATCCGACATTACCGGATGGGGGGAGGGGGGTGGAATGATAACTCTTCAATTTCTTAGCACTATGACTTCATGGAATGTATATACATATGGTGTCACGTTTCTTTTTAAAACAAATAGGTTCTATGCTGTTCTCATTATTTCATCACTGCATAGAGAAAAACCTGATATATATGAGCAATCAAACATTGTAAATGTCAATGTTGGGACTTTTTTCAACGCAGCTGATGTATCTGCTGCTATTTTTAAGGCTGAATGCACAAGATAACCCGAAAAGTTAGAATCCATTATGCTCAATGAGGTGTGAATTTGTAGGATTTTTATAAAGTCAGTTAGGGGCAGTGAAAATAAAACAGTATAATAATCTAACAAATATTCTAAGTTGACCTCTTCTTGTGGCTTAATGTGATATCTAGCACTATAATGTGAGATTATGAATTCTGAAAAAACCAAAAAACTTTCAAATAAAAGGTGGGAAAAGTTGCTGAAAATTCAGCATGTTCTGTAAACTGTTAGAAGAGCAAGATACACTATTTTTTCTGCAAAAGTGCATCCTCTGGTACAGTATATGCTTACGTGGGCCATTTTACCCTTTCATTATGCAGATATTTAAATGTACAGTGTACTTTAATACACTGAAATCAACATCTGTATTTTGTGAGGGGATAGTTACTGAACAGTAGAGTTATAATGGCATAATCTAGCACTGAGGGATGTTTAGTTACACATATGCGTACTGAGTTATTCTTTGTATAGATAATGTTATGATAAACTATTAAACACATAAGTGTGGCTATTAAACAGATATTTATTTTTTAATGAACAAATTAGTAGAAACTGGTGTATTGAGTTTGCATGGCAAGGTTTTGGGGGTCTGCAGGAGTTCTGTCAGAAGCTGCCAGAAGCTTCCTCCATGTCTGATAAAACTAATGCCAGTCAGCTCCAAGATGGACCTGCTGCTGGCCAATGCCACCCATCGGCAGTGGTGGTAGTGCCTCTGGGATAACGTATTCAAGACTGGGGAATAGTTACTGCACAGGGAAAACTGCTGCTGGAGAGAGAAGTGAGAAGCGTGAGAGAAACAGCACTGCAGACGCCCAGGTCAGTGTAGAAGGCCAGGGAGAAGGTGCTCCAGGCACCAGAACAGATTCCTCTGCAGCCTGAGGTGCAGATCATGGTGAGGCAGGCCGTGCCCCTGCAGCCCACGGAGGTCCACAGTGGAGCAGATATCCACCTGCAGCCCAGGGAGGACCCCATGCTGGAATAGGAGGATGTCCGAAGTAAGCTGTGGCCCTGTGGGAAGCCCTTGCTGGAGCAGGCTTCTCTCAGGACCTGTGGCCCCACAGAAAGAGGAGCACATACTGGGACAGGTTTTTGCAGGAATTGTGACCCCTCAGAGGACCCATGATGGAGCCATTTGTTCCTGAAGGACTGCACCCATGGAAGGAACCCACAATGGAGCAGTTCATGAAGAGCTGCAGCCCGTGTGAAGGACTCATGTTGGAGAAGTTCATGGAGGACTGTCTGCCGCTGGAGGGACCCCATAGTGGAGCAGGGGAAGAGTGTGAGGTGTCCTGCCCTGAGGAGGAAGGAGCAGCAAAGACAACGTGTGATGAACTGACCACAACCCCCAGTCTCCACACCCTCCATCACTGAAGGGAGGAGGCAGAGAATTCAGGAGTAAAGTTAAGCCAAGAAAGAAAGAAGGAGTGAGGAGAAGTTGTTTTTAAGATTTTTTTTAATTATTATTTCTCATTATCATAGGACAACCACCACCAGTCAAAATTTGTATTTTATAGAGCTACATAGAATGCCATAAATCGGCTTTGTTTCTTAGTAGTGCAGCTCTGTAATACTGAAGGCAATTTACATGAATTGTGAGAGCTATACTATCCTAAATCCTATACTACCTTAAAGATGTTATAATAAGACTTGAGTAGGATTTCAATATATACTGGAATAGGTGCAGTTCCTGGACTGTATATACAATTTCATGTCCTGAATTCTGTCTGTGCTGCTTTTTGTCAAAAGGTTCCTGTAGTAAAGTGGCCTTTACATTCTGTATATAGTGAAAATATGGGTATGACTGAAGCACTGAGTGTTATTAGCAATAGACATATATATATGTATTTGTCTGTTGTCTATACAAATATATATATATATGCATGTGGATAATGCAACATCTATTCTGAACACCAGTTCACAAATCTGACACCTGTCCGGCATGCCATTCCAACTCTGCCTAGCAACACACCAACTCTTTGCAGTAACAATCCATCTGTCTGTGTTACCAATCCAACTGTTCACAAGAAAACCCAAAATCTTTCCAGGATCAATCAATCTCAGTATCCTGCCAAGCTATTTCCCCCTCAATGTTAAAATGACACAGGTTCTTATGCAATAAACTACTGAGCTTTTAAAGGGCCAAATCTGTTGTGGCCCACTGGTCTTCTGACAGCCATATATTTCAAATTTCAGTTACAAAAATTAAATAACTGAAAAGGACAGAAGAAAACCAATTAAAGTTCAGCATCTGTGCTAGATAAACCAGAATAATATTTTTTAGAAATCATATACTCTTACGCCTTCAACACTGGGCACATCTCCATATGGGAGTACAATGCATAACTTTGAACTGGAATTGAAAGGAAGATAATTTTCTGCAATCACAGAGCACATTTTACATTAGAAAATATGCAGTATTTCTTTGGGTGAGTGCTGAGTACTTCATGTATATTGCAAAATTCTAAATGTAATTATCTGCCTTTATTTCTCTCTCTCTCTCTAATGCTATGAAAACAACCATTTATGCATGTCATTTACCCTATTTCCAGTCTTATATATTCTATCTTTAAGCTCCAGTGACTCTGTGGTTCCCTGTGTCGTTTTTCTTTATCTCGCAATACAGGATCACAGAATAATTCCAATGCCTATCTTTGCTTTCTCTGGTTCCAAAAGATAAAAGGGGCTGACAGGGACCTCAGGAGATCTTTAGACCACCCCAGAGCCCAGAGTATGGCCAGCTATAGGGTGAGACCAGCTGCTCACAGCTTGGTTCTGTTGTGACTTTAAATACTCCAAGGACAAAGATAGCACAGCTTTCACAGCAACCTGCTCCACTACCTCACTGTCCTCAAGAGGAAAATGTTTCTCCTTATATCCCATCTGAAACTCACTTACCTCAATGTATACCTGTCATTTCCTGCCCTCTCTCCCTGAACTTTGAGGAGCCTGGCTCCATCTTCTTGACAGCCCTTGTGTCAGCTGTGGGGTCTGTTAGCTGCACTGAAATTGTCCCCTTCTCCAAGCTGATCCAGCTCTCCCGGTCTCTTCTCACAGGGTCACATTCTCCAGCCCCTGCTGCCTCGGACTGCCTCCACTGAGCTCCCTCTCATTTCTCCATGTCTTTCCTGTCAGAAAAAAAAAAAAGACTAAAACTGCATGCATGATCTAGGTATCATCTGACAAGTGACACATAGAGGGAGTCAAGTCATTCGCTCAATCAACAGGCTATGTCACTGTTCACACAGCCCAGGATGTTGTTGGCTGCATTTGCTGTCAGCATGTACCATGGGCTCACATTCATCTTGCTGCCCACCTCCACCCCAGGGCCCTTCCTGCAGAGCTTCTTCATGGCTTCTGCATCCCCAGACAGTGTTGTTGCAGAGGATGTTTTTTGTACTTGTAATGTAAAATTGTGGTTTAAATATTTTAAAAATGTTTTTAAAAGTTTAAAATTTAAATTTAAATTTAAATTTAAATTTAAAAATGTTTTTTACCACTTGTAATGGTAAAACTTTCTTGGGATTTGGAGGGCTTGGAATTTTCCCCTGCTGAATTTCATAATGTTATATAATGGCCTATTTCTTCAGCCTGTTTGGAGCGCTGTCCTTCAGTGTATTGGCCATTACCCATAATTTGGCATCTGCAAAGTTGGTGAGAGTATGCTCTGTCACCTCCTGCTCATCATTGACAGAGATGTTAAAGAGGAAAGACCCTGATGCAGACCCCTGTTGTAGCTCGCTTGTCACAGATATCCACGTAAAGTATAACCCATTTAAGCACCTTCTGAGCCCCATCATCCAAACATATCTAATCCATCTGGTTGTCTAACCACACAGATGATAACATCCCTATTTCAATATCATGGATAACAGTGGCAAAAATTTGTTAAAGTCGAGGTAAGTAACATCCACTACTGTCCCCGCATCAACAGATCTAGTCATTTTATCATAGAAGACAAACATGTTGGTAAAGCACAATTTACTCTTGATAAATCCAAGCTGGTGACTTCCAATCACCTATCAAACTTCATGTGCCCAGAAATGTGCTTCAAGAGGACTCTCTCCATGTTTTTCCCAGGAACTGAAATGAGGCTGGCTGACTGTAGAGCTCCTGGTGTTGACCTTTTGGCCTTTTCTGAAGAAGGTTGTGACATTTGCCTTTCTCCAGTCAACAGAGATTTCCATTTCCTTCTCAAATACTATGAAAGGAAAATAAAACCAAATAGATATTTTTAAATCTTTGAAAGCTTGTACATATTTCATTGAGTACATATTTTATTTTGTTGAATAACAATAGAAACATTGAAATAGCACATCTCTTCTTCAGGCATTTTAACATTTGATTTACCTGCAGTTGTATTCATTTCTATGGTACATAAATTCTTCTAGATATAACTATCTACTACTGATATAAAGTTTCTGGCTACAGAACATATCTTGGAAATCCTCAAGAGGGTTATTGCATTGGCTCACTGCCAAGCGTACTGTAGCATGCAAGATGTCAATAGAAATTACAGATGCATGGACATTAATATATGAACAAGCAACTTAGCTGAGGAATTCTTGAATGATTCTAAATTAACCTACACTTCACTGAATAGAAATTCAGGCAGTGTTTCAAGTGAATTGTCTAAAGATTATTCGTATTAATTAACAGTGTAGGTCTGAGTACACAAATTTGCTAATTGCAATTAGAAAACAGTAATAATTAAATGTTTCCTGAGAGTTTAGAAACCATTTTAAAACGTTTTCTATTGCTTTCATTACTGCATTTCATTTAAAGTTCAGTTAATTCATATGGTCTAGTTTATGGGTCTTTTAAAAAAGGTTGATATCTTATTTATTTAAAATAATTAAAATAATGAAAAAAAGTGCCAGCGTGACATATACTAGGTTACTTTCCTGTCTTGTCCATTGGACTTATAGGCTCTTTTAGTCCTTCAATAGATCTGTCAGGATGACTTTTAAATCCCATTCACCTGCACAAGAAAATGGTTTTGCACTGGTTTTTGTAAGCAGGAATCTTTATTTTCTCTTCTGCTGGTACTGTCAGCATTCAGTGACTAGAGTTCCTAAATTATGGTCTCATTCTCAAAAACCACAGTAGCTGACAAACTAAGGTGGGAGTAGGTTCACTTCTTGCGCATTGAATTTTTGAGGTACCTGTGGAGAACACTGCCAACACAGAAAGCTCTAATACAAGATTTTCCACACCTGCTGCTAATACAAGATTTTCCACACCTGCTGCTGAACAGAGTTAATGAGTGAGGTTTGTGCTTTATTTTGCTCTGTTGATATGTGGAAAACAGTTTTATTTATGCTTATAGCACAAGCAGCACATCTTATTGTCCTACTGGCTTTTAAAAATAACCATCTTCTTGTAAAATCTTCTGTGAAAATCAAGTCAGCTTTATTTTTGATATCTGAATCAGCACTGAGAAGCTGGGCATAATACACTACTTGTCCTTTATGCAAGTTGTTCTATACATGGGCATATTATTATTTGTATTTCAGTATTTTTTTCCCAACATCCAACATGTCCTTAAGAGCAATTAGTATGTTAAAAAATAGATCATATAGAATATGTAGTGGGTTAAAACATAATTTGGATTTTAAAAAGGGCAATGCTAAAGTGGACTGAACTAATCAAATTATTACTGATATTATAAAAACGTTCCTAGATATTCTTGGCATTTTATTAATTACAAAGATTTCAGTCTGGAGAGGTAATCTAATAGTCCTGGCCAGTAAAATCCAGCTCTCAGTAGATGTCCTTATTCAGATGAGTTGCCCTGTACATCCTGAATAATTAGATTGTACACGGGTGGCTTGAAATTCACTGCCTGGTGCAAAGAGCTGACTCGCAGCTTTTCAGGTCGTGTGAACTTAATTCGGGATCTGTAATGTAATGGATGTTAGGCTTTGTGCACAGTTCACATGCCAGACTAACAACAGGGGATTCGTAAGGTGAGAGGGTTGAACGGGTGAAAGCACCGTTGTATTACACACTCACACTTTAAACCTAATTTGGAGATAGAATTTCACCTTTTCAGCTCTTCCCTACATTCGGTTGCAAAGCACAATTGCTCATACATGCCACGACTTTGGCCCTGCAGTCATAAGCAGAGACGTCACAGCTGATCTAAAATGTATATCAGCACTAGGAACCACTTAGGAAAATGTTTAAAAACAAGTAAAATTAAGCACTGAGTATTCAGAAATGGGCTACTGTGTTGAAGAGACAAAATATGTTACCGAGTCTCATGGGAAGCAAATGGAGGAAGCAGCTGTAGATATAATACTTCAAAACTATTCCCTTTCCCAGAACATTACAGAAAGAAACAAAAAACATGGATGTTTAATTTTCCATGTTCAGTTTTACAGGTGTTTATATTTATTCTTTTTTTAATAATTATTTTTTACAGTAATCAAAGAAAGAATGTGATACTGTGGTTATATTTCCTTTTTCTTGCCTTCTTGCTTTCTTCTATAATGACAAAGAATGTTTTTAGTGTTTCATGGCCAATTATTGAAGGGTAAAAAAACATTTGGTTTTAAAAACTAGGTAGTGGCAGACAAGGAAATATGATGCAAGAAAGAAAAGAAAGGAAGACAGAGAAAAAAGAAGAGAGCCAGTGATCCAGCAATATAGTCTGATTTTTATACATTGAGGAAAACACAGGCATAATAGATTTCCTACCACAGAAAAATTCTAAGTGTACAAGTATTAAAAAAATAAAGGCTCACTTTATACTACATTTTCTTTATGTGATCAGGCTATATTCTAACTTTCCGATGAAATTACAAATAAATGCTATAACAAGTGTTTTCAGTAACAAACATACATGATATTTATTTATTTAAACATTAGAAAAAAGTTGAATGAAGAAGAAATTTCTATTTCAGAACCATTTGACATCTTCTTTATAATCAAATGGACTTCTCTTGTGGTGTTAGATAGAACTCAAATGGGTACTAGAGGACAGAGGAGCAAATTAAGACAAAATTTCACAGGCAAGTCTTATGAAATTAAATAGAAGTGTTTGAGTGCTTTATCTAAAAAAAAAAAAACAAACCAAAACTCTTTTGAATCTTTCATTTCTGCATGTCCTAATTAAATATACCTTGTGAAAAGGTCATCAAAATAAATATTTGGTATATATTTTAAAATTTTTAAAAAATTCCTTATTATAATGAAAAGGAAGCATTTTGAGCTTGAAAGTATGACAAATTATTACACATAGCCTATAGCAAAATGCATATCGTCAAAGAGCTGTGTTATCTCAGGCAATATTCAACGTTTAAAAATAAATAATGAATGCAAAAAATAAAGCTTGAATTTTAATTCTCATAGCATGTGAAAACTTAGATAGTTTTATCTGCAGAGTTACATTCTTGTACTTCAATCCAGACCAAATTTTAGTCTTTGATTGTGATATACTTTATAAACTTATAGTTCACAGCTCTGGCAGATTTGGAAAAGCAAGCCAGAAACAATCAGAAGCTGTCACTTTAGTGTGTTCAACTGGAAGGTAGTAGGCTCACTTCTGAAATAATACACTTGTATAAAAGTTAGATTTCCTAAAAGAATCACAAAACCCCAGACTGGTTGAAGTTGGAAGGGACTTCTGGAGTCATGTAGCCCAACCTCCCTGTAAAAACAGGGCTACCTGGACCGGATTGCCCAGAACTGTGTCCAGATGAGACTCCACAACCCCTCTGGGAAACCTGCACCAGTTCTCCATCACCCTTACTGTAAAAAAAGGTTTTATCTTTTTTCAGGTGGAACCTCCTGTGTTTCAGTGTGTACTCATTGCCTGTGGTCTCACTACTGGGCACCTCTGAAAAGAGTCTGCCTTTGCTCTCTTTGCAGCCTCTCTTCTTGTATCAATGAGATTGCCTCCTGGGCCTTCTCTTGTCCAGACTGAAAAGTCCCAGCTATCTGAGTCTCTCCTGGTAGGAGAGATGCTCCAGTTCCTTAATCATCTCTGTAGCTATTTATAGGACTTTATCCAGTATGTCTATGTGTTTCTTGTAATGAGGAGCCCAGAACTGGATACAGGACTCCAGGTGTGGCATCACCAGTGTTGGGGACCATCTCGCTCATCTGCTGGCCATACTTTATATAATACAGCCCAAAATACCATTAGCCTTCTTTGCAGCAAGGGCATATTTTTGGCTCATGTTCAACTTGGTGTTCACGAGGACCTCCAGGGCCTTTTCTGCCAAGCTGCTTTCTAGCTGGTTATTTCTCCCCAGGTGTAGGACTTTGCACTTCACCTTGTTGATTTTCATGAGATTCATGTCAGCCCATTTTTTTTATTGAAGGAGAACCCAGATACTGCTGCAAAAATTCTTTCCTCAGTTGTCTGACTCTGTTACCTGCACTATTACAGAGATAACCCTGAATAATCTGCTGTAGAAACAGGAGGTGGGTTGTTTCAGTAACCTACACAGGTTAATTACCTTTGATTAGGAATGCACTTTGTTAGCTTTGTTGCATGTTCTTGCTAAAGTGGTCATTCTGCTTTAGAGCACACTGTGAAGACATACAAGATTTCTCAGACCTAGCTTATATTTCTGCACAAGAAGTCTGTCAGTGTTGAGCAATATTATATGCAGATTACTTAAAAGATCAGCACCTGCTTCTTGCATTCATTCACTCATCTGTCATTCAGCTTTCTAACAATCACTTAGCATAACCAGTTACTCATTGCAAGGAGCACTTCAATTATCTTTTTTCTTTTTATTGGGGGAAGGAACAAATAACTATTGCCATTTTAATGCTTTTTCTTATGTTTGTGTATTTTGCATTTGTAAACAATTGAAAGAAACATTATCTATAATGCCTGCAAGGGTATGAAAATAAGCAGCTATTGAGATATAAGACTAGTAACAATTATTTCAAATAAGGCAATCTGGTTCTTAAGGGTATGAAAAAGGCTTTTGAAGAATTTGGTTACCCATTTGTGTACCTAGCTTTATCTAGTAAACATAACCATCTAATTATTAAAATCAGCATGAGAAAATATTAAAGGCATTTAGTTCATTCTAAAATGTTTCCTTTTATTATTTCTACAGTAACAAGAAAAGCTTTTGCTTATACACCATCCCATCTAGATCAAGCAATATATTTCGTAATTTTGCTACTTGGCCAGTAGTTCTTGTTCTAACTTCCAGTTTCCAACTTTCTGTAACTGTTGCCTCAACTCATGTCTTTATCATCAACTTAGATAACATCAATGATTTCAATGGAAGTGATAATTATGCACAGATTGAAATCTGAACACAAGCATGTACAGGCCTCTAACACTGGTCTTTTTTAAAAAGAGATTGGTTCTTTCATTTATTTCAGCAAAACTAGAAACTCTGTCTCATTCCTTTCTTATTTCAAACCTCTGTCTTTTTTTTTTTTTAATTTTTAAAATTGGTGAGGTTTGATAGTCAAAATCTTCCCTGGAAACAAGCCCCACTAAGAAGCATATATTTAAAGTGCATTTTTGTAAGGTTGACTAAAAAAGGACAGAGAATTTATTTGTTCTAGTCTTCTAAAGTATGGAGCTAGTAGAGATTCTTGATCCATGGCTGAAGTGAAAACTGTAAAGAATTGTGCTGAAAAGTAAGCAAGGCATCTGGGAGCTGGGTAGACTTTCAAAATGAAAAAAGTGTTGCAAATGAGCTCCAGACACTGCTAAATGTTTGGAATGAGCTTTACTTCATTATTTCTCCTAAAAGCCTGCAAAGATGATAGGCAAGAAAAAGTCTCTTTTCCTTCATGCCATATGAGCTGTTTAGGAGAGAGCATTTAGGCAAAAGAATTTCTTGCTTGTAGAATCATCCTGTTGCAAGCCTGAATGATTTTTATATTTCTAAAGGATTTAACTCTCTGTCCTTTTCTTACAACCTTTGTCATAAACTGACTTTTTCCATCTCCTAGCTTCTCAAATATAAAAGGGAAAAATTTTTTCATAAAAAAAAAATCCAGCAAAATTTTGAAGCCAGATGTTGATGGTGTTCTAACCCTTTTTTCATACAAGAACATAATAATATGTCTTTACCAACATAATAAAACACTGCCTCTCAAGTAATTTGTTCTTACTTAAAACCTTACAAACTTTTGAGTTTCATATGTTTCACCCTTTTTCCACATAGAAGAGTTAGTGCTTTTAAACAAGTAAGCATAGGTTGCACTCTGTTGTAGCTGATATTTTTTGTTTGCTCTTCTTTGTATTAGAATTTCATGGTTTTGTGTGCTTAACATAATAGGTAACTCCACCCTCTAAAAAGCATTTTTCCTTGAAAAGATGCATTCTGATAAGCACTGCCTTCAGATAGCTTCTATAAAACCAGGGGGGAGCCGTTACATAAGGAGAACTTTTTGGTTTACTACTACACATAGAGATAAATATTATGGATGCTGAATTGTAGATGCTTCTAAAGATAACCTGAAGTCATAGATACACAATATACAGTAGTAAAATGTTTAACTACACTGCTGGTAAAATAGTTGTCTAGCTAAAGTACAACACTTTCCTTTCTAGGCAAGTAGAAGATCCATACTTTTATTCAGATACCAGCTTTCCAAGTCTGATTCTGGAACCTGTTAGTTATCAGCCTGAATTTAAGATCAGTAAATTGGTAATTAACATTTTGAAATAAAAAATGTTTCAGTTAATATTCCTTTAGAAAAATAAATAGATAAATGCATGGATGAATGAATAAACAAATAAGGGAAGTAATCTTAGAAGTAGAGTTTGTCTTTTGTTGGACCTAAATAAATAACTATCTCCAATTCTTTGCTTCTTATGAAGGCAAAGGTCTCTAAGGTTACGAGTAAAGGCTGCAAAACTGGGTCAAGGGGTCTTTGAAAGGAAAATAGGTAATACCTTCCTGTTATGGATTGTGTCTTGTTTAGTGACACTGTAAAAAATGTAGTCCAGACTTGCCTATAGTCTCTGACTGGTTGGACAAAATCTTGGTCGACATGGTCTAGTGTGAGAAGTCCCTGCCCATGGCAGGAGAGTTGGAACTAGATGATCTTAAGGTCCTTTCCAACCCTAACTTTTCTATGATTCTGTGAGTCTATGATCTGGAGACTGAAAGTAAATGTAAACCTGAACAGAGAGAATCATAAGGTCAGAGTAAACTAAATTTTGACACCTTTAGCCAATAATAGTTTGGCTATATATATTGGTTTATATATAATATTAATAATATTACATATATTTTTATATATAATATTTATAAATAATATAAATAATATAATATAATATATAATATATAATATATATAATAAATATATATTATATATAATATATAAATATATAATATATATAATATATTATATATATAATATAATATAATATATAATATTTATAAAGTTTATATATAATATTTATAATAATTGGCTATATATAGCCAATAGAAGTTTGCTCCAGGACATGGTTTCACTTAACAGATCTCATACCAGTAATATATGCCTGCTTCCTGCTGGTATGGCTTTTGTGCAATGTACTTCCTAGTCAGATGGATAGCATTTGATACCTGCTTCACACAGGTGGAAACAACTACACAAAAAGAGAATTAAGTCCTTAATAGATATTCATAAACGAAAATGTTGAAGTAGTTACCTGCAACAACAAACATATTTTGGCTCAAACTTTAAAAAAGAATTTTTAAAACTGAATAAAGTAGACCTAAGTATACTTTGAGGTCTACATAATTTAAGCATTTTCTATTACATGTTTCAAAAACCAATGTCCTGGTTTCATTTGGGATAGAGTTAACTTTCTCCCTAGTAGCTGGTACAGTGCTGTGTTTTGGCTTTAGTTTGGGAATAGTGCTCATAATACACTGATATTTCAGTTGTTGCTAAATAATGCTTACCCTGACCAAGGACTTTTCAGTGTCTCGTGCTTTGCCAGTAAGGAGGGGCACAAGAAGCTGGCGGGAAGCAGAAACAGGACACCTCACCTAAACTAGCCAAAGAGGTATTTCATACCACAGCACGTCATGCCCAGTATATGACCTGGAGGAAGTCATCCGGAAGGGATGGATTGTTACTTAGGTCAGGCTGGGTATCAGGCAGCAGGTGGTGAGCAGTTGCATTGTGCATCACTTGTGTTTATTGGGTTTTATTTTTCTTTTCCCTTTTAGTTTTATCTCTCCTTGTTATTTCCCTTCTAATAATAATTATTATTATTATTAGAAGTATTATATTGTACTTTAGTTATTAAATTTTTCTTATTTCATCCCGTGGAGTTTACATTCCTTTTATTCTCTTCCCCATTCCATTTTGGGAGGGGAGGGAAAGCAGGGATGAACCAGCATGGCATTTAGTTGCTGTCTGGGTTTAAAATGTGAGAACCAGTATTGTGCATATCAGATGCCTGGGTGACATTTCTATTCGTATTCTCTAAGTAAGGCTACAGAATGTAATTGTTCCAAAAGCTAGTGGAAAGCAGATAGCTGAACCTACCAAAAATCTTTGATTAAATACAGGACTACTTGTTAGAAGATGTCTCTCAAACTTCTAGTGGCAAAACCTTAAAAAAAAAAAAAATCACTGTAAAACAGAACTCTGTGATACTACTATATACTTACTGTGTAAGTTCCATGTAGCATAAATGTTTTAATAGCTTTTTTCCTTTGTTTCTGACTTTTTATAGTTTATTAATAATATGATGTAAGTTTTACAAAACTAAATGCAGCAAGAAACATGAACAGAGGAGTCTGGCATAGCATCCCAAGGGGATCTTGAATTAAAGGCTGGTGGGCATTTTAAGACTCCCACATTCCCCTCTAGGAAAAAGATTTCTAAAACAGTGGATTCAAAATACACTGCACTTTTATTTTAAAACATGGTCTTACAGTATTCATTTTAACAGAATTCTTGTGTGTCCAGCCCTGACAACCTTATCAAATTATACTATAAACAGCTGTGTTGAACCAACATTCTTACAAGAAAATCCTGTTTCTTGTCCCATATGAACAGCTCTATGTACAGCATTTTTCCATTCCAGTTTCATTCCTGGAATGCAATGCGACAGCATGTTGGAGACAATTACAAGTCATGATTAAGAGTATTACGCATGATTCCCTCGAAACTGCTTCAGATTATTACTGAACAAAAATGAATGGTGCCATGGAGAGCATGAAGGGTGCTTCAATCCTTCATTCTAAACCAATGAAATAAATGTGAAACCCTGTAAGGAACACAGACAATAATTTCAGTAGTGACGTATTAAAAAATGTATATTTAAGTCCTTGCAGTTTACTAATATTGACATTTCAAGGTCAAAGTTCTGTCAAGTAGATCTTTCAAGACTTTTAAAATGCAAACACATGAATGGACATAAAAATTTGAATTGCAAATATAAAAGCAAGTTTCCAACATAGGGTACAGAAAAACACATGCAGTTACAGTAACTAGTGACAAATTTTGTTCCAGTTTTCTGAGTATTTTAAGAATTGACTCCAGACCTCATTTTCTTAATGAATTCCCAAAAAAATTATCTTCATTCTATGTCAAGAATTTCTGTATTTTTATCATGTCAAAGGATATTTTTATGAGTTTAACAAAAGTTGTTGAAACCTTACAAGTTCCTTCAAAATGATACATGAAGGCTAGGAATGACTGGTATATCTAGTTACAATCAACAGTTAGATCTTGTGTCAACTCTGATAAGTACTACCTTTCATATTACATCTTGGCATTCATTTCTCTGGTGTTTTCATCAAATATCATGTAAAAATTTCTTCTCTGGTCAGTAGAAAGAATCAATTGAAGTGTAAATCTGAAAGTACCAAATCTCTTGAGAGATGCCTCTCTCTCCCCAGTGCCTATAGAGGGAGCCTAGCTGCCACATTTTTTTAAATTCTGTAATTAAGTGAGATGAATCCCCAAAGTTCATATGACAGTATGATATATGACCAGTGATACATTCCGAACAGTTCCGCAAGTAACTTCAAATCTCTGCATCTTCATATAGTATGTGTTATACAACATAAAAATAAGGAGCTTTTCTTAAGAAACACTGCATGTTATTAGGAAAACAATAACAGAAAGTATATATAAGATTCTTATGGGATAATATTAAATGGCCCATAAGTTGAGCACAGCTTTTACTTATGCTTTACTTTGTATTTGTCAGTAGTGCTGATAAATGTAAAACAATAAAACAATGAGAAAATTGTAGAGTAACAGTCTGGGGACATCTGCCACAGCCCATTACACTAGGAAGTTCAGATAAAAAGACTTTTTTTTTTCAGACAACTGAGAAAATAAATTTTAGTATATAGCAATAACAAGGAGATAAATAATATCAACATGCTTTGTCAAGAACAAATCATGCCAAGTTAATTTCTTTTCATGACAAGGCAACAAATCTTTTAGGCAGACAAGAAACAGTTATTACATATTTTGAATTTCAGATCTGTTCTATGTTAAGCCTTGTGAGCAAGTGAGGGAAACAGAAATGTTTCTAATCACTCACTATAAAACTGAAAGGATGTATTGAGCGTTGCTACTTAAGGTTCTCACTTTGCTGGTGGTGTCTGTTGGACTTGCTTTCTGTTGTACTAAATTTCTAGGTGAAAGCAGACTAGGAAGGATAGCAGCAATGCTGGAGGAAAAGATTACAATGCAAAGAGGTCTTGGCAGATGTAAAAGAAAGACTGGAAACAGATTAAGAGGAAATTCAGTAAAAATATGTGCAAAATTCCACACTTCTGTTTCTTGTAAATGCGAGTGAATGAACAGGCTGGACATCAGTTGTAGAACATTTGAACAGATGAGGAACACTTGATGGCAATGGTATCAGAATGAGAACAAGAACGAGAACAAGAAGAAGAACAAGAACAAGAATAAGATGCAAAAGCAGAAGATGATGATGAAGAAGAAGATAATGATAACAGTGACAAAAGAATTAACTTTCCAGTTCTAAGGATCATGGTACCTGGAAATTCCATGGGACCTTATTGGTCTGGGAGGAGTGAACAAGATCTCCTTGTCACTATATAAATTTTCTTTTTCCAATAAGCTTATGTGATAAAATGACTCTTTACTTTGGAAGTAGAACTTTGTAAGTCATATTTCTTGTTCCTTACAATGAAAATATGCATCTTCCCAAAATATAAATTGACTGGTGAAAGAAGTCTTATAATTTTGAACTATGTTAATGAGGCAATCTGCCTTCCTGTTATCTTTCATGTTGATTAAAGTTGGATAATTAAACCCAGAAAAGATACATATTTTATGCTTCTTTGTATTAATGTTTCTATGGAGAGTAGGATTTTCCTTGCATTATAAAAAAATATGTGATAACTTAGAGCACCTCCTTTTTAATGTTTATCTAGGAGTAAAATAAGTCCTGTATTTGTCTCTAATTTAGAAAACACTATTTCTGAATTAAACACAAACACATTTTAAAAAGGGAAAATCCAGGAAGGCTTCTTTGGGTTTTTGCATTTAATCCTACCCATAATTATGTTGGTAATGATTTAATGTTGACTTTGACAACAGTATGATTAGGCCTATTATTTGTTATTTCTAAAGACAATTTGATAGGGGTAATGTGCAGTTGACAACAGCTTGTGCTCTGGCAGTAGCACCATTAACAAATGCAAAACCAATCTGTAGATTCAAATCTGCACAAGGTTGGCTCTTACAATACATGCAATGCTTCTAGTGGTTTAAAAGGAATCATAGAAACATATCTAATGTTAGATTTTATTGTAAACAACAAAGAATTGCACCACCACAGAAGCAAAGTGTCTATTATGAATTATTTTTTTTATGCATAAACATAGTAATTCTAGAACTATATGGAAATATGTTTCAGAAAGAGCTTCACAACACTGTCTTAATTATAGTAATGTATTTCAATAAATAATTATATATAGAAAATTCATAGAATAGTATATTTGATACTTTCTAGTACACCTCCCTAATTCTACAGAATATGCATTGCGCTTTCCTGTGTTTGACATGATTAACTAATGTGATTGACTAAAGAGAGTTCCAGACTGAAATGTTTTCTGTGACCAAGCTGACTGAAGTGATAAAGATGTTTGATATTTCTTCCTTGCTTTGTCACAATAAGCCTCTAGAAAGCACACATCAAGGCCTGGCCAGCTAATTGGCAACCACTCAAATATAAGTAGGCACTACAAAGAATTAAGACCTTCTGTCATATTATATATTCATCTCCGCAAATCTACATGTTTAAATAAATAGTTCATATTCATTGATTGTGACTGGCAACTTCAATACAGAATAATGTTCAGAAAATGTCAGAACATTTAATTTTTAATTTTTAAATTTAATAAGTTTAGTCACTTATTTGGAAAGTAGTACAAAGCGGGTTTTGTCCTAAATCTGATAAGGGTAATTTAGGACCTTTAGGACCTATCAATAGTTTATTTTGGTACTATATCTTAGTAATCATTAATGCTCATCTCCTGAAACAGCTCAAGTTGTATGACTGAAATCCAGTAATCACCATACTGCTTTGCACTGAATAAATTGTGACTAATATATATGGCTATATGAACATGTATGCACATGTATGCTCTGCTGTAAAGTACAGCTTTTTATTAATTACAAACAGCAAACTTGTTTGTTGTTATATGATATTGCTGAGCATTTTGAACCTGGCCATGTGCAATCCAGTAATTGTTTGAAAAGAAAGCAGGATAAATTAGTTTTATTCTGTCACATCTTTTCCTTACATGGAAAGTTTCAAACCTCAGGGTCAAAGACTCTTTCTGTAGGATGTATTTATGCTGTTGCTTTCTTACACTTTGTGTTCTCTTTGTATCACTAACAATAGAGATTCCAAGAACTATAAAAACATAGAAGAAATATCTAGAAATGTAAAAGCAGATTATTTGTTGGTAACTTAGCAGTGGTAAAGAACTTCTTTGTACAGCAAATTTTGAGAAAATCTGCAAGAGAACCAAGTATGAGTTTTAGGTATGAGCAGAACACAAAAGCTACAGCAATGTTAAAAGCTGATTGAAACAATGAAAAGTACTATCCTGGAGGTTGATCTTGTGTGTTTCATTGTATGCATTCTAAGTACTCCCACCGAAGTCATTGAGACTACTTGGAGTGCTTGAAGCATGTGCATAAATCTTTACAATAACAGGGCTCCAAAATCAATATGGCATGTACCTAATCATTTTATATTAAGAAAATACTGGCATAAAAATATAAAGCACCTCATCTGTCGAAATCTGAGGCATCTATTTTCTTGATTAAAAATGACTAATTATAGGGCATGATTCTCAAGTAGAAGAAAGCCATCTCCTTGATCACTAGATAGTTGATAGACAACAGATTTTAAAGTTTCTTCTGCTTTTGTTTTGGTTAGTTTCCTCTACTATTTTGGAAAGGAGGAGAAAAAAGCATCTTCCTTCTTTGTGAAAACAGTGACAGCTTTAACATTTTGCAAAAGCTGAGGGGATAGAGCAATGCTTTACTTTGGCTATGACAGACTCAGCAACCTATTCATTTTCTGGGAAAAGAAAATACAAGGAAATGTCAGAAAAACTTGGCTAATCATTTAATAATTGGGCAATTTAATAATCAGGTAATCATTTAATATTATTTTTGTGTCTTTTTTAAAAAAATGTTCAGTATAATTTTAAAAAATATCCTGGTTTTATTTTATTTTTAATTCTGGTTTTATTTTTGTGTTTGGGTTTGGTTTTGCTTAAATCAGCAAGGATGAGATTATATTTGAATTTTAAAACAGTTTATGGTAATGGCCTAAACTTGCCAGTTTATTGCAATTGTTTGAGTATATTAAACTCTGAATATGCTGAATGGTGAATGATCTTGAGAGGTGGTGGTGGGTTATATATCTCTAGGGATCAAACACCTTTAATTATTAATTTCAAGTTCTGAAATGCTGTGTATTTCTACAAGAAAATGACAGTGAAGTGTCAGCTTTGCTATAGTCGAGCATGAAACCACCTCTCTGTATCAAGGTCAAATCTTCAATCTAATCAGATAATAACATATTAATTCAGATTTTCTTGAAATCCGCTGTCCCTCAGGGACTGCAGGAAGGCTTACTGACCCTTAGTTATGGTCACAGAGAAAAAAAGCCATTGATGAGATTGTGGCCTTTGGCTCACTTACACAGAGCAAGAACAGAAGCAAAAACCCGCAAACCAACAACAGCAACAGAAACAAAAACAACAGCAACAACAACAAAAATGCCTTTGGGCCTGTGCAAACACAATAAATTTGAACCCAACATTGACAACATTTTATATCAGACTAATGAGGCAGTTGTCCCTCCCAAATTCTGTTTTGTTCTGGTTTGGGTTCGTCAGGTTTTTGTTGGCTTTTTTTTTTTTTTTTTTTTTGAAGAGCAAGGAAAAGATGTGACTTAAGGCAACAGGGAAAAATTTAGATTGTGAGGACCCCAGGGAAATGCTGGGAAGTAAGACAAGAAGCATACTGGGGACATAAATTTCTGCTGCATTGTAACAGAAATTAGGAGACCATTGGGTAGCCTAAGGACTAACAATGAATAGAAGATTTTAAACTGTTAAATATTTATTTCAGTGTAATAAAAAAATGGGATGAAAAATTTAACACTTGTTGTACTGTCACTAAAATAGACTAAGTGTTTGAGTTTGGGGCTTACACAGATTGCTCCTGTTTAAAAGTACTCACAAGGTTTACATTAGCAACCAGAAAACATCATATTATATATGTAAGTGGTTCTTTGACATATTTCCAAATTATTCCTCATAATCAGGTGATAAAAAGACAGAATTCAGTTTGTACTGATATACGTATATTAAATTTGTTATTGTCTAATTTCTAGTGGTAGGAATGTTGTTTAATATGATGAAGAGGCAATTATGACATGTTAAAGAAGGCATATTTTATACTGTTTACATATGTATTTATATATATTTTTATATATATGCACAGACATCTGAGAATACATGAGGACACTTGCTTGTGCACATATATATATGTACAAAAAGAATGCAGTGGGCCTAATTTAGAAGCTTAATGTGTATCATCACTCTGAAATATAATGGTTAGAACAAAAAAAGCAGTTCAATTTAACAACCATACCTTCCTAAACTGAATGAGAGAGAAGAAGGCTGTAGGGATTGGTGCATGGATGGGAAGCTGCTAGGAGGGACAGGAACCAGCTGACCCTGGGGAGGTGCTTAGGTGGCAGATATAAGGAATTCTAACTGCGCAATAAATCGTTGATGACCCGCATTCCGTGAATGCTCTATGTCTCAGCCCTAGTTCGGAGGGAACTAGTGCTTCCGTCCCTCACCACACGAGTAGCGAGAAACTACAGAAGGCATCCCTGAAAACCTACCAAACCAGATCAAATCTACCCAAGCTGGACACCCCCTTCTCTAACATGACTAGTGATTGTGGAAAGAAGGTCAACTGAATTACTGTAAAGACAGTAAGTAGAATTAAAGCCAGCCTGGAAGTGGGTCCCATTCTGGTTTTATCATATATATCAAGTTTCTTAATTTTTGTAATAGCAGTTGAATATTTCTGATTCACATTCACATACAGAGATGGTGGCTTTATCCCACTTAGTGTCCAGATTCCCATTAAAGTAAATGGAGGTTAGGTGTTCAATTCAGATTGTTCACAGACAGGTATCAAGTGTCCTCTGAGGATATGACACAGGACTGGAAAGTAACCCGTACCTTTCTGTAAGTGAACCTGAACCCAAATCAGGACAATCAAAATCACCCCAAACTGCACTAAATGTTTAGATTAATATTTGCCTTTCAATTTGAAGTAAATCTCACCCCTAGTATCATTTTAGGCATTTTATTTTATAAATGTCAGTATTTTTCACCCTTGTATTACAGAGAAGATATCTCTGCAATTACTCCTGCTTCACTTCAGCAGAGATCTGTTTTATTCTAGCAGTGTATTCATCAGTTATTTAACATTCTTTTGAGGTTTTGGTTTAGTAAGTTATTACGACTAGCTATGAAAAGACATTTGTTGAGTACAAATTCAATGGATTTTTTTCAGTATTTTCTGCTTCTAATTTTAGTGTCCATATAAACCCATTTTGACTTATATAGTATCTCAACTAATATTGTTTAGTATATTCTAATATAATGAAAACCTGAAGAAAATAAGCATCTTGTTTAAACACCCAGCTGCTGTTGGCCAATGGACACAGTACTGAGAGGGTAACATACTGCAGGCAGCTTCACACTTAGTTTTTGATGGCTTCAATTTTAATTGATATTAAGCTTGTGTTAAGTAGTTTTAACTTCTCTTGCCTGTTCAGCAATTGTTTCTGATGGGACAGCATGTTTCCTGTGACCATTAAGTGAGGCCACTGATTGATGAAAGCAGACGTATTTTTTGATTAGCAAAATGGAAAACTAAAACTATCAATAGGAAAACACAGAATTCTAACAATCTGAGTCAATTTTTTACTGAATATATTAAAAAAAAAAAACAACACCTGGCTTTTGTGGAATAAAGGGAATTCATATAAATAATTTATCAAGAGGATTTTCCTCATCAGTGATAATTTTACTTTTGTTGGGACACATGTTCAAGCTGCTGTGAAGGTTTCACTAACCTTTGGTGGGTAATTCTCAGTGATTTAGTCTCAAGAAAGGAAATTAAAATCCTTGATCTTGCAGGATGCCTGATGTGGATGATGATGTAAGTATCCACTATAGTACACAGGGTTTTTATGTGTTCATTTGCTTATGCAAACATGCCATAAGGAAGAACGTTACTATTGGTTAGCTAACTACATAAGGAAAGAACAAAACTGAAGAACCCCTGAAAGAGACAGAGGGTGAGAATTTTGGAGTTTGATACCAGATAAATTTTTGTAAAGTTTGCATGCTATATACTAATACTATAGATTTGAAATATGCCTGTACAGACCATTCAAAACTATTGATTTTCAGTGATTACAAAATATATAATAAATCAATTAGAAAAAGACACAATCAGCTAGATTGAAGAATTACTAATTCTGTCATGTTGGGGAAAATGGTATAGGGAGAGAATTTTATATAGATATGAGCATTCTTAATTTTTAGAGTGTATCTTCATATAATACCCATATGCACTGGATCTAGCTAAGAATTCTGTTGAGACCTGAGCACTCAAGAACAATCTTGAGTTTGTATTTGGGATTGAAGTAAAATGTACTTTTGAATTATGATTTTGCCTTTTTCTTGTCCTAGTAAAGTTTTTATAAACTGCAATAGGAACTATGTTTATCTAACTAGGAGCAGAGTTTGTCTGTACACTTAAAATAATAATTCTAACACCTCATAAATGTTTGAACAAATGAGTTCTGAGAAGAGCAGGAAAAGTAGGCATTTAAGGCAACTGAACCACACATCCTTCTTCTAGGACTGGTATTTTCATGATCATGTTCAGAGCTTTAAAGTTAATGCACAACAAACCAAAATCCTCTTATACAGTAAAATTGAAAATGTTATTTCAAAAGAAAATAGAGAAGAATATCAAGTACTTTAAATGTTACAGGGCTTGCTCATGAGTCTTGAATAGCAACAAATCAGATTATGTAAAACAACCCTGACTGTTTTTTCTAATTTTCAGAAGTTGATAGAATAATGCTTCAGTAGTTTTCTTTCTAATTAAAAAAACAAACAGAAATACTCCCAAGATTAAAATGCATAGACAGCTCAAGAGAAATTTAATTTAAAACAACTTTAGAGGAGGGACATAAAAGTACTTTACTGTCTCAGCTTAAATAAAAATGCATACAATGAAGAATATTAGCAAGAGTAAGAGAAAAGAAAATTACAACTACAAGAAATGGATGTGTGCCTTTCTGTGTATCTTTCAGAAGATAGAGAAGTGCATAAGGTTGGGGAACATAAGAAGAATGACAACAAACTCCTTCCTAATTTCGAGAATCCTCACAATGACATCCAGAAAAAATCTCTGCAAATAGGTCTTTATCTTTTCTTTTCTCATGTTCAAGTGTAAAGCTGTCTTTCCACAGAAGATAATCTCAGCAAAGTTTTCCACTTCCTAAAGTATATACTGGACATACTTAACAAGGGGACATTTCATGGGTGGTTTTGAACAAACACCAGGAAAAAAACCATGTCAGGTGAGCACCAGACAAAGGCATAGATACACTGCTAAGGGCCAAGATGTAGGTATACCTTTAGGAATTGAATAAATGAAAGAGCTGGGCTACCATGGAAATGTTTCTTCAGGTGGTCTATTTCTCTACAGAAAATTAATTAACATGTAATAACAAAAAGTTTTCCATAGAATATTTTCTTTTTTGTTGAGTAGTAATTAAAAACCTACTACAGGAATAATCTAAGATATGGCTACACTCTATAGGGTGTGTCCTGGTTTAGCAGTAGCAGTCATTTTTTCTACTTCTTAGTAGCCAGTGCAGCGCTGTGGTTTTGACTTTCGGCCAGGGGATAATACTGATAAAACCAATGTTTTCAGTTGCTGGTCAGAATGTTTACCCTGACCAAGGACTTTGTGAGTCTCATGCTCTGCCAGGGAGGAGGGGAAGCCGGGAGGAAGCAGGGACAGGACACCTGACCCAAACTAGCCAAAGAGGTATTCCATACAACAGCACGTCATGCCCGGAATGTAGAACTAAGAGCTCCCGGAAGGGCTGGATCACTGCTGAGTGGGAGAGTTATCGGTCGGCAGGTGGTGAGGTGTTGTATTCTCTTGCCTTGTTACTTCCTTTATCATTATTATTATTGGTGGCAGCAGTAGTGATTTGTGTTATACCTTAATTACTAAACTGTTCTTATCTCAACCCGTGGGAGTTGCATTCTTTAAATTCTCCTCCCCGTCCCTCCAGGAGTAGGGAGAAGAAAGGGTGGGGGGAGAAGTAGACCGCGTGGTTCTAATTTACGGCCTGGGCTTAAATCACTACAGGGTGGTAGAAAAATTTTTAACATAAAAAGATCTTGTAAAAGGATGATAGAAGAATTAAAATGCCGGTGAGCAACCTTTTAGTGGGGGCTTTTTTTCAGATAAAGCATCATGTCAAAACCTAGAACACTACACAGTATATGTTCAAATTCCAACACAATTTTTCTCTGAAATATTTTCCAGTTCAAAAATGAAGCTTTGATTAGAAAAAGGTGGGCAACAAGAGCTAACCTAACCCATCACTAACCAAAGGGTGTGTTACTCACCTGGAAAACTGGAGTTTGCCTTCCTGATCTGTCTGATTTCAAACAGTAACTCTGAACCTGCATCTTTTATATTCAAGGTGAGTGGCATTACTAGTAAACTATAATGTTAATCTCTTTCTCTGACCTAATGAATATTCATTAATATAAACAAAGTAGAACAGTCTTAGTAAGAATGAATGAAAGAGAGAGCAATTGTGGTTATTCATATGTATCATACTGATTACAGGGGCCAGAAATTCAAAATGAAAACTGACATTCACTCATTCTGCCAAAACGGAGTAACAAAAAGGATGCTAAATACAAATAGGCAAACAAGAATGGCAAATACTGATAAAATTACATGTTTTAAAGACTGTGGATGTCTGTAAGAATGGTTTGTTTCAGTAATAGCTTGAGTAGATAGAATTTGTAATTTCCAGCAAATGGATTCTTCTGTAGTCCTTATGCTCCCTCCCACGCCCTTCCTGTCAATTTAAACGCTGCTTCTACTACTGTCAGCTCCTCATAGCTGCAAGATCAGCTCTTAAAAGAGCCAGGCAAAATGGATACATCTTTTCCAGAATGCATGCTGCAGCCAGTCATTTGTCTTATAACATTTATTTACAAAAGCAAAATTACAGTCTTTGTAATTCTCACAAATATAACTTCTTGTGCCAACCAGGGTAACAATCCCTAATAACTTTACAAGCTGCTCTTGCATGTCTCTGTTTCTGTTTTGGATGTCTGAATCTAAATTTCTTTCATTACTGTTAAGATTGATTTAAACTTTCTTCAAGAGCTATCATATCCATCTGAAAGAGGAAAAACTGTGATCCATACATAACAGTTATGATGAAGAACTGCCAAAATTAAAAACTGGTGGCATAAGTAAAAGTTTCAATGTTTCCCATTGCTAAAAGTCATGAGATTAAAAAAAAAGCTTTTTTAAAAAAAGAAAAAAAGAATTCCATTTAGATTTTGGGTTGTGAGTGAAATGTCTACTCATTTCTATAGATACTTCAAAGTATTTAAGATGGGAAAACCACTTCAGAGAAGAACTTTCAACTTATACTTTCAAAGCACGCTCACACACTGGATGGCATAACCTGGAAAGAAAGAAATATTCTTAATGTTTATGTCTAAAAATATATCAAAATGCATAATTTCTTGTTTTCAAAATCAATATTTGACTATAAAGGATCCTATATTCTATTACTTCACATCTCAGCTGCAGGTCTGCTCCTTTTGTGTGTTAGTTCCCAGCATTTAGAAGAACAATCTTGCTCTTATTGTCAGCAGCTGCAAAAAAAATTAGGAACTTTCCATTACAATGTCATATTCATATTCACTTAGCAATACTTGCTACCCCTCACTTTTAACCTTAATGGGTTTTATATGTTAAATCTACATTTGTATTATTTGATGTAATAATATGTAACTTTTAATGCAGCTCTGCTTTAAGGTTCAACCAAAGAAAGCACATGAGCTAAAAGGTGAGAGTACAGGACTGTAAACTGTTCCTTGTTACTTGTCAATTTTCAAGTCAGAATACTTGAGACATCCTTTGCATCATGGTAAATGAGTTTTAAGTAGCTCAGATGGGTTCTCAGTATAAGGGTGTCTGTCTCTGCGTAATGTGGTTCAACTGGCTGTAGGGGGGGGCTTATTGTATATTCCACATTGCTTCCAGATATAGCCTTGCATTTTTTGCATGAAAACTGCTGTATAAACAAGCTATTTAAAGAAGATTAAATAATAATGATAACATGTTTTTCTGCATTGTGTTACATCAATTTCTCCCTATTAAAAAATAATCATTCTGTTTATCACAACACTGTATTTTTATGGATTGAATTTATTATCCATCATTCTAAAAACATTAAATACTGTTATTTAAGATCATATAAAAATAAAATAACAAGTATTTTCTTGACATCTAGTACTTAGAATGCATGAGTGTGTATATATATGCATATATATATACACACACTGTGTGTCTGAAAGAGAAATAAACAGAGATACCCAGTATGTGAGGAAATCAGCTATTGTGTTTACACATGCCTGAACAGCAACATATTTTCGAAGCTAATTGGCAGTGTGTGGTTCATTTCAAGGGCAGGAATGAACATTATTAATAAGCTGAGAAGATATATAGATATTTCAAGAGAATAAACTTATTTAGTTAAACAGATGTTTGATATTAAAATTACCCACAATATGAAGGTATTAGTAAAATAGATAATGTAATATTTTCTTTCTGAGTAATTATTATTTCAGTGGCACTAAATATTTAAATTAATAATACTTTTCCTTTTCAATGAAATTTTCTCAAGGGAGGTGAGACAAATCTCAGGGGAATGTGATGGATTACCTGCCCAGCTGGAAAGGAGAGGTGGATAACATCTTTGTGGGCAATTTCACACGGAATTAGATGTCTAAAGAAGGAAAAACTTCGTCTGAGGTTAGCCATCCATGACTGCACGATTGTGTTTGCCTTTTAATTGTTTTTGCTTAATAACTGGTTGTCCTGGGTTCAGCAGTAGCAGTCAGGTTTTTTTTCTCCTTCTTAGTAGCTGTTGCAGCACTGTGTTTTTGACTTTTGGCCTGGGAAAAAAAACTGATAACACCGATGTTTAGACTGACCAAGGACTTTGTGAGTCTCATGCTCTGCCAGGGAGGAGGAGGGGCCGGGAGGAAGCAGGGACAGGACACCTGACCCAGACTGGCCAAGGAGGTATTCCATACCACAGCACGTCATGCCAGGGGATGTAACTGGGAGCTACCCGGAAGGGCACGTCCCCTTGTCGGTCGGGCTGTCTTTTCCAGCGGGTGGTATCGTATTCTCTTCCCTTGTTATTTCTCTTGTCGTTGTTATTATTGGTGGCAGCAGTGGTGATTTGTGTTATACCTTAGTTACTGGACCGTCTTTATCTCAACCCGTGGGAGATGCATTCTTTTGATTCTCCTCCCCGTCCCTCCAGAAGCGGAGGGAAGAAAGGGGTGGGTGGGGGGGGCAGTATACTGCGTGGTTCTGATTTACAGCTTGGGCTTAAACCACGACAGTTCTATTTTGGCGCCCAACGTGGGGCACGAAGGGTTGAGATAACGACAGATCTGACCGGAGTGTGTCTAATCGTATTTGTGATAAGCATTCAGTGTTTTGGATTAATAGTCACTCGTCACAATGCTGATTTATTGGCTCTCAAAGTTGTTGGTTTTGATCTCACAGTCCCAATATGCCGGTGGTGCATGTGTGAAACATGTGCTGCAATTAAACAAGCCAAACGGTTAAAGCCTCTTTGGTATGGAGGACGATGGCTGAAGTATAAATATGGGGAGGCCTGGCAAATTGACTATATCACACTCCCACCAACTCGCCACGGCAAGCGCCATGTGCTTACCATGGTGGAAGCAACCACCGGATGGCTGGAAACATACGCTGTGCCCCATGCCACTGCCTGGAACACTATCCTGGGCCTTGAGAAACAGATTTTGTGGTGACATGGCACCCCAGAAAGAATTGAATCAGACAATGGGACTCATTTCTGGAATAACCTTATAGACACTTGGGCCAAAGAGCATGGCATTGAGTGGGTATATCACATCCCCTACCATGCACCAGCCTCTGGGAAAATCGAACGGTACAATGGGCTGTTAAAAACTACACTGAGAGCAATGGGTGGGGGAACTTTCAAGCATTGGGATACACACTTACCAAAGGCCACCTGGTTGGTCAACACCAGAGGATCTGCCAACAGGGCTGGCCCAGCCCAGTCAGAACTTTTACATATTGTAGAGGGGGACCAAGTTCCTGTGGTGCACATGAAGAATTTGCTGGGGAAGACAGTCTGGGTTATTCCTGCTTCAGGTAAAGGCAAACCCACTCATGGGATTGCTTTTGCTCAGGGACCTGGATATACTTGGTGGGTAATGCGGGAAGATGGGGAAGTCCGATGCGTACCTCAAGGGGATTTGATTTTAGGGGAAAACAGACAATGAACTCAATTGTACACTGTTGCCTGCTATAGCCCATCAACTAGAAGTCTGCAGGGCACCAGCGACTGGCTCTGACTTCCCTCCGACCATCATCCCAACAGAGAATGAACTTTGATAGAACCGGACGAGTTCTACAGTAAAGGAATGATCAGCATCAGCAGGCAACGATCCAACACTGCACACAGCTTCTTCTGCCCTGAAAGACTGTTCCAAGAGATGGAGCCCAACATCATGAACTGAATGGACTCAGTAGCTTTATAGGAATTGGTCCGTGCACTAAGATAACAGTGCACCGAGATGAGAGTGAGGGTATATGGAAAATGTGGGATCTGAGCATGACGTGAATGGTATGGAACAAGGGGTGGATACTGTCCTGGGTTCAGCAGTAGCAGTCAGGTTTTTTTTCTCCTTCTTAGTAGCTGTTGCAGCACTGTGTTTTTGACTTTTGGCCTGGGAAAAAAAACTGATAACACCGATGTTTAGACTGACCAAGGACTTTGTGAGTCTCATGCTCTGCCAGGGAGGAGGAGGGGCCGGGAGGAAGCAGGGACAGGACACCCGACCCAGACTGGCCAAGGAGGTATTCCATACCACAGCACGTCATGCCAGGGGATGTAACTGGGAGCTACCCGGAAGGGCACGTCCCCTTGTCGGTCGGGCTGTCTTTTCCGGCGGGCGGTATCGTATTCTCTTCCCTTGTTATTTCTCTTGTCGTTGTTATTATTGGTGGCAGCAGTGGTGATTTGTGTTATACCTTAGTTACTGGACCGTCTTTATCTCAACCCGTGGGAGCTGCATTCTTTTGATTCTCCTCCCCGTCCCTCCAGAAGCGGAGGGAAGAAAGGTGGGGGGGGGGGCAGTATACTGCGTGGTTCTGATTTACAGCTTGGGCTTAAACCACGACACTGGTTGTGTCTCAAATGGTTGTGGGCTTCATGTTGAAAATTCTAACTCAAGAAGGGGGCCCAAAGTTTCTCTGGCTTAGGACTTTATCTCCAAAACTGATAAACATTGCCTAGGCAGAGGACCTTATAGCAAGCATGATACTCTTCTTGTATGTTCTTCAATCACCTATCAAGCAAATATCTAAGCAATTCCTAAGTCAGCGTAGGCATGCAGACAGTTGCAGTCTTTCAGGACATCTTGTACTCTTCAACCCCTTAAATTTTTTTTATCACAAGTCACAATGAGTTTGTAATTTATAGAAGTCATGAGGTGTTTCCTTAAGGTTGATACATTAGTTCTTATGCTGGAGAGAATGCTTATAATGCTTTTAATGTTTATAATGCAGAGAATGCTCTATGTCACTGCATGTAGACTTAATGCATCACTGTAAAGAAGGATTAAAAATATCTTTATAATCAATGCTAGGAATTTAAAGAGTTTCTACATTTTTACATAAATATAATCTTTCTCTGCTGGATTAATAGACATGTGAAATTTTGAAATGTATAACTAAATCTATTGAACAATTTTTTGATCATTTAAAGAAAAATTCTGGGAAGTCAAACCATGTGGTAGGACAAGAACCTTAAGGCTGCAGGTGAATGATGGGGTCCTTACAACCCTTTAGTCTGAGTTTCAGCGTAACTGAATGAGAGGAGAGGAGAGAAGATGGGACAGGAGCTTCATTATAGATTACCAATATTCACACTTGTACTATGTTCTTAAGTATTTTGCATGAATAAAAATTTCCTTTTGACTTAATTCTTATCCCATTCTACCATTCACCATGCCAGGTATCTTCTGTGAAAAAGGGATCTTCAGACTTCTTTAGCGAAAAGCATGTTTAGAGTTCTGCTGTACTTTAATAGACTTCATAATCATAGATTCATGGCATTCATATCCTGACTGTTTAGGGTACTCCTATCTTCCAGATACAAGTAGCAGCAGTAAATTACCTGTCTAATGGACTGCTTCCCTAAAAATATAACTGCTGTTAAGCTTCAATTTTTAACAAAAGATCAGTGCATATTTTGGCCCCTAAATGCAGTTTTCACATGCAGTGCTATGATTGAAGCAAAGATTTTTTTAAAAAAATGTATTCATTGTTTGATAGATTTTAAGTTAATTGTAAGGATGTATTCACTTTATGTTTTCTTTGCCTTTATATTTTCTATATTGCCTTGCTGTGCTTTTAGGGTTTTGCTAAACTGAGTGTTAAGAATATCCTGTGTCTCAGGGCTTCATACTCCATTGATTTAGCCTACCTTCAAGAGCAAGTTTTAAGAATCCTACTGAGACCAAGGATTATCATATAATATATGAATCTCATCTTGGATGGGTACCTTTTTTTTTTTTGCTTTGTTTTAAATGAGGCTGAAACGATGTATTTCCATGGCATATCATGCACTCATTATGTATTTCGTTGGAAAGGTTAAAGCCTTAAGTCATAAGGCATTCTCAGCATAATGCACTTAATTCTATGGACAGATGTATTATAATTCGATGTTTTTGGCTGGGATAGAGTTGATTTTCTTCCTTGTAGCTGGTATAGTGCTGTGATTTGGCTTTAGTCTGAGTTGTTGCTAAGTAGCATTTACCCTGATAAATGACACCTCAGTCTCACACTCTGCCAGTGAGGAGAGACACAAGAAGCCAGGAGGGAGGAAAGACAGGACACCTGACCCAAACTAGCCAAGGGGATATTCCATACCACAGTACTGTCATGCTTGGTGTATGAACAGGGAGTGTTACCTGGAAGGGACTGATGGCTGTATGGAGACAGGCTTGGTATCGGTCAGCAGGTGATGAACAATGGTATTGTGTGTCACTTGCCTGTCCTGGGTTTTATTTCTCTCTCTTTTTGTTGCCTCTGTTTTCATTACACCTTTATTATTGTTGTTGTTGTTGTCAATAATAATAATATATTTCCTAAACATTCTATTATTCTATGAATTATTAAACTGTTCTTATGTCAACCCATGAGTTTGGCCTTTTTTTAACTATTTTCCTCCCCATCCCACTGAGAAGCAGGGTGAACAAGCAATCGTGTGGTGCTTAGTTGTCATCTGGGGTTAAGCCACGAAAAATGTTCTTCATAACTATTGTTTATTATAATAAATAAGAAAGTCAAGGATTCAAAAAATGTTCAGAGAGGGACAGATTCAATGCTCAATATTAGACATATTTCCAGTTTAACTTTTGCGCTTTCCCCAGTTTCATTGAAGCAGAAATAACTCCTTTAAATTAACTGAATGACATATTATTTTGACCTCCCCAGCAGTTCATTTTTTGATTTATTATTTGTTTAAAATAATTTAGCTAGCTGTAATAATAAGTTTTTTCATTACTTTTACGCATATTGTCTCAAAAAGTTTGTTGCAGAATCTGACTCATCTACACGTAAAGTTCCATTAGGGAACTGTATGCCAGTTTTGGGTTGGTTTCCTTTTTTTTTTTTTTTAAAATTTTTTTGGGGGCCTTTTGTATTTTTTTTTTGTTTTTATTTTGCAACTCAGTGTATTTTTGAATTACTGTATATACTATCTGAAAAGTAATTTTGCTGCCAACTAGTTCCCTATTTAATATTATAATACTTCAATGAATATTTAATTACAGTGATTCATAGAATGAAAGATTAAAAAAAATCATTTTGAAAAGGTGTGTATAGCTAAGAGGAGAGCCGATGTTCTCCAGTCTTACAAAAAAAAATCAACAAAGTTGAAGCTGGGACAAATCAGGGAAATATCTATCTCACCTGAGGTTACAGGTACAGGCCTACCCCCAAACTGTGGCTTTATCTAATTCCCCTGATCTTGCCCTGTTAAAAGCTGTTAAGATTTTCAAAATAAAGTAATCAAGAGGTTGCAGAGTTGTTATTGCAGGTTCTCCATATAACTAGAAAGGCATCAACTATGCTTAGGCTGCCTTTTCAAGGCAATCTGTCTTCACAAAATTGATACTTATTGTGAAACAAAAATAAAATTAAAATTTCCTGCAACATTAGTAAGAAGAAGAATCACATTTTCTGGTAAAAAACCAAAGAATACTACTACTACTACTACTACTACTACTACTACTACTAACAACAATAGCAATCAAAGAAGTATAACAACAACAACAACAATGTAATAATAAATTATTTCTGAAACAAATCTTCACGCCTTATAGGCCTCCATTCCTCTTGGTCTTCCCAGCAATAGCCACAGTATTACATGCATTTGTTTTCCCCTGCCTCTAGAGAGTAGATAAAAGCTCTGGGACTGGATACCTTCTCCAGCAAGGTGTCAAAAGGAAAAGAGCTGCTGATCATGAACTGTCAGCGTGGAATTGGAGGAAGTGACTGGAAGGAGATCAGGTGAAGCATTCATCTGTGATAAAGGGATTCATGGCTTAGAGCAATACTGCTGTAGAATGAGGTATTCATTTTCATATTGCATAGCAGCTTCCACTAGAGGAAATTCTCTAGTAATACTTAAACAGTTGAACAGTAGGAAAGAAAAGAGATCTACATCCTCCACCCACAGCTTTTCAGCTGATTGCCTGTTCAAAGGCTTAGTGACAACGCTTACTGAGATCAAGGGAGGACACTTTTTGGTCCCAGTACTAGAAGTGTTCAGATGTCATCACCTACTGTAGTGCCTGTCTGTGTCTCAGAAAGTCTGACTGCAACCTAACTTCAGAGATGCTTTGTGATCACAGTTCACTTCCTAAGGAAAGCATCTATATCACAGAAAGATTTGTCCCTATATAACAGTACATTCAAAATGAGACTCAGACTGAAGTCAATCTGTTAACTACAGCAAAATTAGAACATTGCGGGAGGAAGAAATTAAGCAGTAAAGCAACTTAGTAAAGACCTCCCAAGGTGATAATGAAATTACATTTTATAATCAGTAGCGGTAGCAGTTAAAAAAAAAAAAAAGAAATGCCAGGGTCACTTTGGCACAAAAGGAGTAAATAGATACTCACACATTTTACAAAGGTGACTAACCAACATCCAAATCTTTCTGAATATTAAGTTCAAGCCCACAGTGGTTTGATGACCTTTAAAAGATTAATAAATACCAAACATGAAAGGAGTTAGATGCATTTTGCTGGCCAAACTATGCTTCCTTTCATTAAACAGTTTTCTTACTGCTTTTGAGACAAGCATAAGAACATGAAGAAAAGAAGCATCCACCCTACATATGACTTCATCAGCTACTTCTACTTGTGGGTTTTCTTATATTGTCAGCTTGTACCTTATTTTTTCTTGCCCTTTCATTGTCCACAGTGCTTTCGTGCTAGATGACTGTCAGGATAACTTCTGGGATGGGATAACATCACCTCTGAGAAAGCCAAGCAATTATTCCTGCAGGCAATAAGAACCAGACGATGCCAGGTCTCAGCCCCTCTACCTCAGTCTCTTAGGCATTCTTCCAGCATTTCAAATGCCCTAGCAGATGTCATGCATTGTGTGCTAGGAACATGATGTAAGTAGCTACAAAGACCTCTAGTCATATACCCAAGAAACTCTTCCAAGCACTTTGCAGTGTGGGCACAAGTCAATGCCCAGGAAACTGCAGAGACCACAGGCTTTTCTCAAAAAGAGTTTGAACCCTGACACATGCTCTGAGAGGAAAGAATGTTGCCTTACAGTCACAAGCTTGATCATGCCACCTAGTCTTGGCAGTGTGGGAAAGTGTCTGGACAGTTTTATTAACTTGTATTTATTACACAGACATAGTATTAATGACAACTTAACAGGGATGAGGTTTTTTTAACATATTTTTGTCATTACTATCCTTATTAACATTCCAGTACGATCTGGCGATAAATAGCAAATGAAAAAGAATACAGTGAAAGAGTAAAACCATTTCAACTGCTGTAGGTAATGCAGAAAATAATGATGTAGACTTGAAAGCAGAGGACTTCTTTAGCAAAAGGAAAATTAATTACCCTGCAGAGATGTCATTCTCCTCTGCTACTCATCTTCTCCCTCCACCTTAACAAAGGTATCATGAGCAAAAAGATACCTATTTTTTTTCTACAATGACATTAAGTTTGTTTTGTTAGTTACTGGAATACATGTGAGAAAAGGATCAGGTCATGAGCTGCTTTCAAGTTATTCTGTTTAATGCAAGATCAGGAGGCTAATTATTTTGGTATTATCTTCCATTATTCAGGCAACTCCAAGGCTCTGAACTTGGTGTATAGATATTGCTAAGGGATAATACAAGTTAATTATAGCTGTAGCTTTCTGTCTCATAAACACAGCAGAAGATTGTATTCAAGAACATGCTAATTATGCAGACTTAAAGCCCATAATCACAGCAACAGGACTATCTGGAACATATGCTTTCAGACTCACAGGACCTTGTATAACCCTACATACTCAACATGGCAACTAGAAAGCACTTTCAGACAGCAATTTGCAGGTGATCTACCTCCATGTCTACATAGGCTTTCATAGCTCACAGGAAGATAGCTGGAGCTGACATGCATTATTTTAAAAACAGGCTATGGTAACATCTGTATATAAATATTTTCTCACACATAATCTTAAGAAGTTTTAACAGCAGTTGTGACTGTGTTTCATCTATATTTAAATGAAGGTATCTTCTTGTTCTGGAAAAAAGATAAAAGAAAGTAGAAATGGGTTTATGCATGTAAGATGTGGTTAAATACACCTTGTGTATGCATAAGAGCTACTTTGCAAAGTTCCTCAGCCAATACTTTCCTAGCTGCCTGCTAATAACAATATCCGTACAAGCATTCTTCTGTGCTAGTTCCAATGACGTCTTCTCAGTCAGTGAGTCAGCATTAAACCATGGTATTAGTGGGGATATTATTCTATGGTTTTAATATTTATTATGATGGAACCCATGTTTCATCACAGTCAGTGAACTGGCAGGCTAAATGAGAGCTTAATGACTTGTCCTTGTAATGCAATGAAAAGCACATCAAAAGCATGTACCTAAAGTGCCTGATAAACTAGAAGTTCACAGTCACACAATGGGGTGCACAGCAACACATATGCATATGTTCGTTACCATTATCATATGAGCAAGTAGAGATCTCACTTCATGTTTGCCAAGTAACCTCAAATACTACATGAAGGCCATTGGGATGCTGAGAAGTAGAAGCTGTCTATGGCAGCAAAAAATATTTTTGGGCCTGCATTCTGCTCCCCAGTGTGTGAGGGTCCTGACAAAAGACTTTTGGTTACATCTCTGCAAAACCATTTTCAATTGTAAATTTTTTTATTTTTTTTTTTAATTCAAGTTACCTACCCCAAATGATGTATCTTAGACTTACATTAAAAAAAAAGATAAAAAATATCATGGACAGATTGTAGTGCAGATGCAGTGCTGTAACTCAAGTTGTTTAAAAAACTTGTTTGTTTTTTCCACTAGCAGAATGAAAGAAACTATCTTGGAATTGCTTCACTTTGAACAAAATATATTACTTCATGCACAGAGGGAATTAATTCTTGAAATTTTATGGTTTTGCTAAGGTTTCCTTTAGTTTTAAATTTCAGAATACCCTTTACTCCATTGCATTTATAAAAAATGTTTCCTCTGCTTCCAGACCTTTTTCTTATACTCAGGAATAATCCAGGAAGTCATCATTTGGTTAATATAATGCTACACTACTTGATGAATAAACGTTAGACCATAAATTTCATCCACCTGTGGTCAGATTCTGTTACAGTATACAGGGGAGTGTGGTACACAGACTCCAATAATTCATAGACAAATAGATTATTTGTACCTGGATACGAAATTTCAAACTTTTTACTTCACTGGGTTATATGATATCTACCTTGTATAGCAACATGGTTGGGCATAGTATTGAACATGGGGTGTTCACTTTTAGGAAACTGCATCTATGAGAATTTTGGGTCTTTAAATTGTAGGGGTTTTTTTTACATTCTTATCACCTCCTTTTTTGTAGCCTTTGGAACTCTTGTGGGTCAGTAACAGACTAGGATTTGTTTTGCTAAATCTCAAACAGCACAACAAAGCTATGCTAAAGGAACCTTATCATCCAAATGATGCTACCTTGCAATTTGGAACTATCCATGAAACAAAAAAGTATATAACTGTTAGTTCCAGGCAGTTCTTGTTTTTTTCCACCCCCAGTCACTCTTTTTTGACATTTTATTTAAAAATAACCTAACAACTATACATTATATCTGAATTGTAGATAAAACCTGGAAAATTTTAAAGCAAAAGAACTGAAAGAAGCTGATTTCCTGCCATTACCGTAGCCAGGTATTGAATGGCTTCTCTTCTGACAGTCCCTCTACTTTTTGTCTCCCAAAATACAAAATGCTAATTTCCTTTTCTCCATAAATTGTCTTGATGCTTCATGAGTTACATTTCCTATTCTATTTAATAAATGACCCTTTTGATTTTATTTCTAAACCAAACTTTTTTGATGATGCAGATGTTTGTTAACAATAGGTATAGATGCTAAATAAAGTCCCCTAGGAGGAATGGAACCAGGTAGATGGTATTTTATTGTGCTTGGAATATTTACAGGCTGTCATGTTTTTATTTCAAAATATCACTTTTACATGTAATTTTATTTTTAGCATACAAGAATCAATTAATATTCAAAGTTAATTGCTGGATGTGAAGGAAGAAAGCTTGTAAAGAATATCCGCTTTGGTTTTTTAGACACAAAAAGGCATAAACAATAAATCTTACATCTTGTATTATCATATAATTTAAGTGTTTCTAACACAGATGTTCGTATTTATAATTGAAAATTTAATTTGGCTTCAGATTTCCCATGAGAATGTGCACAATGTTCAGACATTTGGAAGACAGAAGTTATGTTTGAAAGTGACTATAAAAAAGAAACATAAACAATTAAAATATCCAAAACTTTGTTAAATTGTTTATGATTCTTTTAGACCTCTAATTGATTGCTGGCTGTCATTTAGTGGTGCAACTTACTTAGTAAGCAGAGGATTCCTTCTTTCATGTTGAATAAAGATTCTAAAATGGTATAGCAAATGTAATTTGACTACATTTATTTGCTCATTTTGTGCTTTTATTTTATTTAATTCAACATCTTAATCCTGTTAGAGATTTCTGATCTATTCTGTTTCTTTTTGTATGACATAAACTTCTTTCACTTTATGGTGAGCCCATTAACAGCAATATTAGAATCATAGAACAGTTAGGGTTGGAAAGGACCTTAAAATCAGGTCCCAACCCCCCTGCCATGGGCAGGGACACCTCACACTAAACTATGTCACCCAAGGCCTCATCCAACCTGGCCTTGAACACCGCCAAGGATGGAGCATTCACAACCTCCCTGGGCAATCCATTCCAGTGCCTCACCACCCTCTCAGTAAAGAATTTCTTCCTTATATCCAATCTAAACTTCCCCTGTTTAAGTTTGAACCCATTACCCCTTGTCCTGTCACTACAGTCCCTGATGAAGAGTCCATCCCCAGCATCCTTGTAGGCCCCCTTCAGATACTGGAAGGTTGCTATGAGGTCTCCATGCAACCTTCTCTTCTCCAGGCTGAACAGCCCCAATTTTCTCAGCCTGTCTTCATAAGAGAGGAGCTCCAGTCCCCTGATCATCCTCGTGGCCCTCCTCTGGACTTGTTCCAACAGTTCCATGTCCTTTTTATGTTGAGGACACCAGAACTGTACACAATACTCCAAGTGAGGTCTCACGAGAGCATGGTAGAGGGGCAGGATCACCTCCTTCGACCTGCTGGTCACGCTCCTCTTGATGCAGCCCAGGATACGGTTGGCTTTCTGGGCTGCGAGCGCACACTGCCGGCTCATGTTTAATTTCTCATCGACCAACACCCCCAAGTCCCTCTCTGCAGGGCTGTTCTGAATCTCTTCTCTGCCCAACCTGTAGATGTTCCTGCATTTGCCTTGACCGAGGTGTAGGACCTTGCACTTGGCATGGTTAAATTTCATCAGGTTGGCATCTGCCCACCTCACAAGCGTGTCAAGGTCCCTCTGGATGGCATCCCTTCCCTCCGGTGTATCAACCGAACCACACAGCTTGGTGTCATCGGCAAACTTGCTGAGGGCGCACTCAATCCTACTGTCCATGTCACTGACAAAGGTGTTGAGCAAGACCAGTCCTAACACCAATCCCTGAGGAACACCACTCATTACTTGTCTCCAACTGGACATTGAGCCATCGACCACAACTCTTTATGTGCGGCTCAGTTCTTTGTCCGTCTATCAAATTGATGTCTCTCCAATCTAGAGACAAAGATGTTGTGTGGGACAGTGTCAGAAGCTTTGCACAAGTCCAGGTGGATGACGTCAACTGCTCTGCCCCTGTCCATCAGTTCCGTAGCCCCATCATAGAAGGCCACCAAATTGGTCAGGCAGGATTTCCCCTTAGTGAAGCCATGGTGGCTGTCACCAACCACATCCTTGTTTTTCACGTGCCCTAGCATGCTTTCCAGGAGAATCTGCTCCAAGATTTTGCCAGGCACAGAGGTGAGACTGACTGGTCTGTAATTCCCTGGGTCATCCATTTTCCCCTTCTCGAAAATGGGGGTTATATTTCCCTTTTTCCAGTTGTCGGGAGCTTCACCTGACTGCTATGATTTTTCAAATATGATGGACAGTGGCTTAGCAACTTCATTCGCCGGCTCCTTCAGGACCCATGGAAGGATTTCATCAGGTCTCATGGACTTGTGTATGCTCAGGTTCTTAAGATGGTCTGAAACCTGATCATCTCTTACAGTGGGCCTGAGGTCTTCATTTTCATAATCCCTGTGTCTGCCTTGCAAGACTTGGGTGGTGTGGTCAGAGAATTTGCTAGTGAAGACTGTGGCAAAGAAGTCATTACGAACCTCAGCCTTCTCCAAATCCAGGGTAGCCAGTTCTCCCGATAGCTTCTGGAGAGGGCCCACATTCTCCCTAGTCTCCCTTTTATTTGCAACGTGCCTAAAGAATCCCTTCCTGTTATCTTTCACATCCCTAGCCAAGTTTAAAGGTTAATTCTAACTTGGCCTTAGCTTTCCTAACCTGGTCCCTAGCTTCCCGGACAATGTCCCTGTATTCTTCCCAGGCCACCTGTTCATGCTTCCACCTTTTATAAGCCTCTTTTTTCCCTCTAAGTTTCCTCAGCAACTCCTTATTCATCCATGGAGGTCTCCTGGCCCTCCTGCTGCACTTCCTTCTAGTTGGGATGCAACACTCCTGAGCTTGCAGTAGGTGATCCTTGAATATCAGCCAAGAGTCTTGGGCCTCCCTGCCCTCTAGGGCTGTATCCCATGGAACCTTACCAAGCAGGTTCCTGAAGAGGCCAAAGTCTGCTTCCTTGAAGTCCAGGGCAGTGAGCTTTCTGCACACTCTCCTCATTTGTCCTGAGGATCTCAAACTTGAGATTAAACCCTTCTGACCTGAAAGCTACCCAATTTAACTCTGATTAGTATTCTTCCTGTCAAGATCTTTTGTTCTTAAATTGGACCATAACATGGAAAAAGAGTGGCCAGCAGGTCAAGGGAAGTGATTCTACCTTTCTAGTCTGCTCTTCTGAGACCCACCTGGAGTACTGTATTCAGCTCTGTGACCTCCCAGCACAAGACAGACATGGACCTGTTAGAGTGGGTCCAGAGGAGGGGCACAAAAATCATCAGAGGGCTGGAGCACGTCTCCTATGAATAAAGACTGAGACATTTGGGGTTGTGCAGCATGGAAAAGAGAAAGCTCCAAGGAGAGCTTATAGCAGCCTTCCAGGACCCAAAGGGGGCCTACAGGAAATCTGAAGAGGGACTTTTTACAAGGGCATGTAGTGACAGAACGAGGGGGAATGGCTTTAAATTGAAAGAGAGTAGATTTAGAATGAATAGAAAGAATGATTTTTTTTATGATGGAGGTGGTGAGGCACTGGAACAGATTGCCCTGAGAAGTTGCAGATGCTTTGTCCGTGGCAGTGTTCAAAGCCAGGTTGGATAGGGCTTTGAGCAATTTGTTCTAGTGAAAGATGCCCCTGTCCATGGGATGTTGGACTAGATGATGTTTAAGGATCTCTTGCAATCCAAACCATTCTATGATTCTATGAAACAGTTCATTATTTTCTTATTTTTCTGTGTACAAAATGCCACTGAAACTCTCTTAATGTTGACATAATGAGTTAATTATAAGAAACTGAAATAATCTTCCACCTGTGGAATGTCCTGCTGACTTGCAGCAAGATCATTAGACCTGAATCCTCAAAATGATGTATGCATTGTAATAGTTTTTGTGGCCTTGTGGATTCTTCAATTAAAGAGTTAGATAGTGCCAATGGAGAAATAGATACCCAAGTTAAAAATCCACAAAAGCTGCAACTTCATATAAAATTCTGCTATGTTACCAATTACAGACAGACAACTGCTGGACCAGGAATATAGTTTGTCTATCTTTACCTCTGTTTGGTCTCCACATATACCATTAAGGTACCTGTATAATTCCTGGTTCTTTTCTAATCTGTTCGTAATTGTTAACGATAACATTATAGAGAGGAAAAGGAGAGGTGTTCTTTTTTGTTTTGTTGCTCTTGGTTTTTACAATTCAAAATAATTTTTCAATTTAAGAAATTATGAACTTCAGTTCTGTTTAGGTAATGTTCACCCAACTGATTTCCTTTTTTTTCCATTTCTAAAGCAGTTGTTAATAAAGCATGTACACAGTCCTGAAACATAAGTAGCTTTCAGCATTTTACAATTCAAGATCTACTTAATATTTTATACAGAAAAGCCTATCTTCTCAAATTTTTCTTTTGAAGGAAGTATCTCATAAAACATGTTGAATATTTCCCTGTACTCAGATTCTGGTTGAATTTCAGAGTGACACCCACTGCCACAGTGTCTCTTGGCCATATGGGTCATGGACTGAGGAACTGAGAAATGGTCTCACATGTAATTAGCACTGAATCTAGCCAAGGGTTTTGAAGATTAATATCAAGATCATAAAGTAGTTCTACAATAAAGTAAATCATCTTGAACCAAACTAAGCATTGTTGAGAAATGTTCCCACAAGCCATCTATTTTAACTAGCAGTTATTATGTGCAAAACAATACTTATTTATACTATTTATAAAAATGATAAACTAAAAATATGTACTTCATTTTCAAGTGAAAGAAACTGCAATAATTGTGGAGAAGGGGGCGGATAAGTTATTAAGCAGTGAATCACTTCAAGCAAAATGGGTAAATTCTTTAGATTATCAAAGAGGGAAAAGGAAATCTTTGTTAACTTTATTATTTTTATTCTAAAGCCTTCTATTCAACTGACAATCAGAAGAGGTAAGGTATTTGAAGATAATGCTCTTTTATTACCGATACTCAGTTAATGTTTAATTATGAAGACTTTCATCTCAAAGATCCTTTCAATTCTTTCAAAGGTGCTTTCTTTCAAAGGTTTTTCAGTTTAAGTTTTGAATGATGAGTTTTTGGAAGGTTTATAGATGATACATCAATTGAAATAAAATGCAGACTAGAGGTTCTATTTTGATTATTTCCCAAATATCATAATATATAAAATGAGAAAAAAAAAAATGGAAATCCATAAATTTATAGCTTGAGAAAATAGAGACCCTAAGACTTAAGGAGATCTTGCAGGCCAAAAAAGCTAGACTGTTTTTCCAGGTATTTCAGGTGGTCCATTAATTGTCCCCCCAAACCTTGCATTTCTGTTTAATTTTTTGAATTAGAAGCAATAAGAGTTCAACAATTTAGATAAGCTCACGAAGACTGGATGGACTTAAGTTATCCTGAGAAAATTCAATGAAGACAGAAGGACATTCAAGAACATTCTGAAGATTTGAAAGGTATTTCAGTGAACAAGACTTAAAAAAAAGTAGCAAACCAGCAATGCTGTTTTTCAGCATATAGAAAATAACTATGATATCACATGTTTTCTCATGTGAGGGCTACTGGACAGTTAAAACAGAAAAAAGATCTATAGCTCCCTCCCTTCCTATGACAAATTTAAGACACTGATTTTTTCATTTATGACATTGGCAGTCTTTCATACTTATCTCCAATAAATCTTTGACTGAATAGGTTGATCTGCCAGGGCAAGAAATTTTACGTGATATGAATATTTTTGTAAATTTTATTTAACAGTCTTTAGTCTTTCTATGATGGTGCAAATAAGTCAGAGAGAACTTTTCTTTGAGTTGCCTGTGAGGTCTGCATTACAGGTTTCTGAGAGGAAAAAAATGTCATTTTTAGTTAAAGATACCACTTTGAATGAGGTTGGACTTGAATTGGAGAAGAAATCCCATCTTCTGTTTGCCAAGGGCAGTATTTTAGCAATCTAGATGGCTGTTGCCAGTTATAGACCTGTATAGGAACAAAATGACAGCCTAATCACATATTTGACTGCATGCTGAACTTTTTGCCAGGACATTCATCTTTGAACCAGGAGAAAGGTGGCAAATGTACTACTGATGCCAACCCCCTAAATACATTCATATCTAATTTGTAGCAAGGATACATTTCTGATTATGTCTTTAATCCACCAAGTGCAGTTCTACTTTTTGGTGCTTGTTTTCACTAATGAAGTTAGAATTCTTTAAAATTAATAAAATCTCTTCCAATCTAGCAATTAACTTACAGTTCCAATATGGAAGTAGTACTAGATATGCTTCTTGAGTATGTGCCCTGTAATGCATATGTAATATAATGCATATATAATAGTACATCCCCTAAAGTATATGTGTGTGTACATATGGCATATATCTGTGTGTGTACATATGGCATATTGGTCACCAAACTTTTTTTTTAAGGAAGGGGAAATTTTTTTATGGCCAAATAGAAAGTTTGTCTGCCTTTGTTAGAACCCAGAAAGACAAATTTAATGCTAATATTGAGCATAATGACAGATTAATTAATGTCAGTATCTGCAGTGTCAGAAGCTTTTGGAGCCCTAAATAAACCCTCTGCTAAATTTCATAACCCTTTTGTGAACCTTTTTTATTTTGCACGTTCACAGAGTCCAGTAATATTTTTATGAGTTAGATATGCCTTAGGTAAAATAGTACCTTTACTTCTTTATGAGAAAAGGACCTGATAATTTATTTCCTTCTACTTCCTGTATTTTATAATTAGCAAATGAGTATTTTCTTTAAACTTTTTGCATGCATGACGTTATCAATATTCACCATTTATTTCCCCAGCTACCCATTTCCATGCAGCAAACACCTCACCATACCTTCCCTACCTTTATAAGGCCATCAGTTCTGCCTTACATCCTCCTGAGACACAGTAACCCAAGCTCAAAATACAATGAAGTACAAGTGGCGTGATTATGTTTTCTTTTTGTTCTCTATTGCTTTCCCCACCATTACTGAGCATTCAACTGTTCATTTTTTTAAAGTTTTGGGGAATAAGAAAGAAGAAAGCGGAGACATTTGGAGTGTTTCACATACTTGTTTTGGTTATATTTCATCCTTAAATTTTGAACTTAATATTTTTTTCGACTCCTGACCACCATCAGTCCAAGCGTATCACTGCATTACGCCTGAAACTCTGGAAGCACAACTGGCAGCTAAAAGCAGAAATGGCATGAACTAATTTAGCATCACAGACAGGAAGAAGGTTGGGCAGCACTGTTAAGAGAGATCAAAGGAAGCTATCAATATTAATTTTGAGATGTGGCTGAAAGCTCACGGAAGAATAAAAGACAAAGATCATAGAGGGAGATTAAAATTATTTATCATGTTACTGGCTTAAAAAGGTGTGTGTACAAGTGTCTGCCCTCTGCCCAATCTGGTTGCCATTGTTCAGTGTTCAACTCCTCACACTGTGAAGAACCTGAAGTAAACCCAAGCTTTTAAAATATTCCTAGGATATTTCCTGATTGAAGAAAGAAGGGAAAATATGTTGTTTTATTCATGCTTTCAGACATTCAAGCCTCACTTTCCATTTGTTGAAACTTGCTTAGTAGGCCCTTTTAAACAAATCTGTGTTACATATTGCTTCATGCCAGAAACTCCATTACCAACAGGCTTATTGTTGAAATAATGATTATTACATCACAGTACTTCTCTTGTTGCAATGCAGCAGCTTTGTGCTATCCGTCATTTAGAAATGTGCATAGCAAAAAAATTTAAAAAAATAGAAATCCAACCCTATAGTACTATCTTCTGCTTTCATTGCTCATGCTGAAATGTGCCCTTGTGGCCAAGAAGGCCAATGGCATCCTAGGGTGCATTAGAAAGGGTGTGGTCAGTAGGTCAAGAGAGGTTCTCCTCCCCCTCTACTCTGCATTGGAGAGGCCGCATCTGGAATATTGTGTCCAGTTCTGGGCCCCTCAGTTCAAGAAGGACAGGGACCTGCTGGAGAGAGTCCAGCGCAGAGTCACAAAAATTATTGAGGGAGTGGAACATCTCCCTTATGAGGAGAGGCTGAGGGAGCTGGGTCTCTTTAGCTAGGAGGATACTGAGGGGTGACCTCATCAATGTTTACAAATATGTCAAGGGTGAGTGTCAGGATGATGGAGCTAGGTTTTTCTCAGTGATGTCCAGTGACAGGACAAGGGGTAATGGGTGTAAACTGGAGCATAAGAGGTTCCATGTGAACATCAGGAAAAACTTCTTTACTGTGAGAGTGACAGAGCACTGGAACAGGTTGCCCAGGGGGTTGTGGAGTCTACTGCGTTGGAGATATTCAAGGCCCAGCTGGACAATTTCCTGTGTGATGTACTCTAGGTTACCCTGCTCTTGCAGGGGGGTTGGACTAGATGATCTTTTGAGGTCCCTTCCAACCCTTGGGATTCTGAGATTCTCTGGAAAACAGTTTTATTTTATGTAAGCTTTAAAATATCAGCTAATACTTCCGATCAGTGGCCACCATTGTCAAAGTATCTTGAAGACTTCCATGCTTCATTATGACTCCTGAAAATACCAAATGCCTTGGTTAGGGGATCTGACAAAACACTAAAATTAAAACCAGAGATCTAGCAAGCAATGATAGGAGGTTGAACCCTAGCAACTTCATTAGCTAAAACTTTGCCACTGAAAGTTAGGCCACGCTGACTTAGCTGCTCCTAAGACTGTCAAAGGAAATGAATTCTGTCCTTGTAAGTAATCCACCAAGAGGAGTCAACCAAAAAAAATCCCAAGAACACATACCAGACTGAAAGGGGTTAACACCTAAAGATATTTAGGACTTATGAGATGCCAGGTAGGTAGACTGCGTGTTGAGACCAGCTCCTGGGAGGTGTGTGTGTACATGTGCGTGTGTGTATGTGTATGTGTTAGAGTGGACTTCAGTCCTGACCATCTGGAGAGGAAAAACAGGACTAGAGCATCTGTGCTTTTTCTGTTTATGTAGATGTCTGTAAAGGCATCATTCTCTGCCTGTGCTAATTCATTGTCTGATGTGCTATTGCAGTGTTTGTGCGTGTGCATGTAAGTGTGCATGTTGAGACTGAGCTCACCCTTGCTGCCGGATGGACCTGGGGACATGGAACTGCAGCAGATACAGCATTTGGCCAGGAAGAGGCAAGCCCGCCTTTGCTCAAGCCCCATAAAATTTGGCAATCCCTAAGACTTTCCTACTGTATTGCATTATTTATTATAGTTATTATACACACAATATAAAGCTTCAGTAAAAAAAAAAAAGTAAAACATAAATTGCTCTTTTGCAAAGCTAAATGCTTGCATAGTCATTTAATATGTTAATTAAAGAAGAACAAATACTAAAAGCATAAAATTATTTCAATTCTCAGTGATGTTTCAGTAATGTTTTGGTCAAATTGCAAATATGGAGGTAACTGGTTACACTAATATGGTTACCTGTGGAGACTCAAAGTGTATATGCAGGAGATGAGATAATAAATGAGAGCTAGCCAGGAAAATGCAAAACAGTAGAAGAGAGATAGCAAAAAGAGAGAGATGCAAATGGCAGGAGAGTCTAGAAAATTATCTAGCAACAGTGGAAAACACTGAGGCATACATATTCAAGCAGCTGCAGCAGTCTATAAGACATCAGCCAAAAAAGCTGGAACTTTGGGTTGCAAATGAGAATCACAAGACAGTTGAAGCACCACAAAGAAAAGAGGATTTCTCTCTCCACTGAGCAAAACATGTAATGCAGAAGATTGGGCAGCTCAATATACAAAATATTCCCAAGAAATTAAATTAAATTCAGGGGGGAGCAACTCAGAAACAAAAAGACATCTAATACTGCTATTACCCTAATATGGTCTTTCAGTTATCAGTTATTCAGAACAGAAAATTTTCCATAACTGTATTGTCTAACATCTACTTACCCTATACTTTGCTAATCCCAAGACAATGTTTTCATCACACATGAGGAAAGAAAGGGATTACTGCAAAGTTAAATCATCTGACTGCAAAATGTATTCTCTTGTTTATAGGTCACTCTAGACATAAAGAGGTAGTTTTCATGTCTTGTCATATTTTTATACTATGATGCAAATATATCATCTGTATTTCCTGCTATTATGATTGCTATGTCCTTCTATATATGTAAGAATCTTAAAGGATACATAAAGGATAAAAATTAAATATTTTTCTATTACAAAATGTCATAAGAAATTCCTATAGACTATATGTTTTAACTAACTGTTTTAATTTAAATGCATAAAAATTAAGTTCTGTTCCCCAAGAGCATTAAATTTTTAATAGCAAAATTAAAAAATCATCAAAGTATTTATAAAAATTATATCATTCTATAAGACATATTTTTACCATATTTTATATTAATTTGGATAGTGGCTAAAGGCCATATCCAAATCATAATACCACTCTTAAAAATATTATAAAAGTAACTAGCATGGTATCCCTTTTTTATTCAAAATCCTGAACTCTCATCTGTAAGAGTTCCTTATGGAGCTCCTTAAGGAGTTGTTATTAAGAAGTTCAGAAAAGTAGCTATGCCCCAACTAAATTCTACAAACATCTTCAATATTATTCAAAATAATTTAAGTAAGATTTTGCAAAGGATGAAAAGAATGAAATTTAACTTTCAGACTTTTGAAATTACTGTATCAATAGAATAGACATTTTTTGAAAAGGAAGGGGAGCCTTCAGACACCAAGAACACATTCTTTCTCATCGTATCACATAAAATTTGTTTACATTCTTTAGATTTTTTTTTAATGCTCTACAGTAATTCTTAATGAGTGGTTTGCTAACCTTGAACTTGTGTATACTTTAGGCTATTAAAGATGTGTGGATGAGACTGATAGAAAAAGTTATACTTCTGTGGTTTGTTATCCATATATACAGTAAACTAATTTCAAAATCTGTTGATCTTTTATTTGCCTATTCCTCAAAATTCAAAATATTCCATAAAAACACATATATCTGAAAAAAAGAAATTATAATCATATGTGGAAGGTGAGAATGTCTGCTTCACAGAGGTGATCCTATCAGCTATAAAGGGAGTAGTAAAGGGGGAAGTGATAAATAGGAAGACACGTGGACATTAAGCTGATAGACAAGGGATAGCAGAGACTTCAGCCACCACCTGATGGGCCACTGAGAAACTCCAGGTACAGCTTCGGAGAACAGCCTGGCCTTTGTCACTTGTAAGTAGGAGGAAACAAGAACATAGAGTTTGGGAATATTTGAAGAGAGTGTCAGTGCAAAACTTAGGGAACATGTAGGGGATGGAGAGGAGTGAAAGCAGATCAGGTGGACAAGGTTATGGATAAGAGGGTCCAGCTATGTTCAGACCCTAGCCAGTAAAGAGGCTTGTCTGACCTGGCCCTGCACCTCATGCCCCCAGCCTGACCATCTTAAATCCTGTGGTAGCTCTTCCTGTGCCTCCTCACATGCTATGACTTGCAGGTGTGAGTGCTGCAGGGACAAGATACCGGCTGCTGGGAGGAGGCATGTGTGGATTTGGGGTCAGTGGCCAGGGGTCTAAGTGCTTTGGGCCAGTGGTGTAAGCAGATAGGGGTGAGTAAGGGTCTATGTGTCGACAGCTGGAGCAGGGCAGCAGACATAGATGCTGGCTGCTGGCATGGTATGAATGTCTAAATCTCCCCAAAACCAGGGTTGTTGGGAGTGCGTATGTATCAACTGCAGCAGACTCCATGTTGGACCTACCAGCAAGCAGAAAGTTCAAGGTCTGGGCAGAGGCACCAGGAAGGCTGTGGATCAGCCATTTACATCATCCCTTAGCAGAAAATGTGGCCATAGTTGTTCCTTTATTATTATTGTATCTCTTGTTACCTTTGAAAGTGGTCATTTCGAGGAGTGGGAGCAAAAAACTTAGTTTATCTAGAAAATTAGTTAAGCCCTTTTATCTAACACTTCAGGGGAATTCATTCAGCCTTTTGTGTTTTTGAAGTCATCTCTTATCAGATTTATAAGATTCCAAATATTTTTAAAACTAGTTAATTTAACAAGCTCAAATGCATCACTAATTCTAGTTTTTCATTTCATTTTCATTTTTCATTTTCATTTCCTCAGGTAATTTTAGATATTTCAAAGTTTGTAAACAGCTTCATTTATTCCAAAAGTCCTGTTGCCCAGAATATTTTTCTAATATTATTTTATTCTTAAATACTAGCCTTTTAAAGAAGAATGACTTTCATTTCCTAGTTAAAAAAAAAAAATAAATAAATCAAAGCAGGAGTCTAGGGACCATTCAGGTTTATTCTAGAACAACTAGAAGGAATTTTCATGTTAGCTAAATGTTCTGGCAGCAATTACATCCTAATCTTGCATTGTTTGAGTAAATCCCTTGAGTTCTCTGACTGAGCCTTTCCTCGCATGAATCTGTTCAACACCCATAGGCAATGAAGGGCAGGGGGTTTCCAGGAATTTTATACTGTTTCATAAGGAATTAAGAAGTTATAATAATTTACCCCGCTGTAGTGTCAAGGAATCTTAGGCTTGAATGGTAAATTATTCCTGCTAAATGCTACACAAACGTAAGAAGATAGTCCTTGTGTCAGAGACTAAGATATTGGTATAAACTGAAGATGTCATGGATTGATACCCTCTAATCAAGAAGAGCAAGAAAGCATTAAGATCATTGACATAATTTTATTACTCTGATAGTCAGCTAGTTGTCAAGTTTAAGGGCATCATAGCAACATAGAATTATTACGTTTAAGAAAATTATAGGAAGAACAATCCAGTGAGTGTTTCTTAATGAGAATTATAGCTTAGTAGACTCTTCAGGGCCTCCTCATCTCAAGTAACACTAAAACTACAAGTAATCTGATAAATTATTTCTTACTGAAGTTTTACCATTTCAGAAACATGTCCAAAACCATATTGATTTTCATTCTGGCACAGATTCCAAGAGCAGAACTCCACAGATGTAATTCCTTCTAACGTTTCTTATTCTGACATTTGTTTCTACAAAGAGCCATAACAGGAAACCAGAACATACACCTATCCCTATCCCTACATGACCTATTTTACTTACTAGATCAGACGTGGGTGCTTTATATCCACCTTGTATTTCTCCTCAAACTATTCTTTCTGCAAAAGTCTACAGAAGTCTTGATTCTCACAACACATATACATATACATATACATATAAATAACTGTAGTTATATTAGTATAAATAAAGATCTTGTGCTTAATTTTTTTCCCAAGGTACTAATGTTTCAGGGAGAAACATGGAAGGCTTAAAATGCAAGGTTTTGATCCAGATATGCATGAAATCTGAGATACAGGCAATATTGCTGTGTGCACCAATTGAATTTTTTTTTACAAAAGTAGGTTTCTTTCCTGTAGCTGGATTCAAAATTCAATGATTTATCTGTGCTTTCTGAATTTATCTCATAAGTTAAGCAAGACGTATACACAGATATTTTGAATCTGGTACAGGAGAAATAAATCAACTTGTTTTGAGTGTCTTCTATCTGTGTCAAAATTATTAAAAGCACCTGAAATACTGGTATTGTACTGAAGAACAGGAGAACTGGGTTATTTAATTCATATAGCTATCTTACAAGTACTGGTTTATGTTTTATTGTTTGGTGTCTGTTTTTTTTTTTTTTTGATCTGTACCTCTTTGTTTAGACTTCTGAACACTGCATGGTCAACTTAGACTCCCTTTAAAGTCAGCATGAGGAACTAAGGGGAAGTAAAGGAAATTCCCCTTATTAAGGGAATTAATGTCTGTGATTATATGCATATATTTTAGGATGAGAAGAACAGCTTCCTAGAAGTGTTTTTTTCTTCCTATTAACTATTAAGGGAATCTTTAACGGTTAACACACATATGTCATGTTTAGCCTCCTAGGTTAGGGGTAATGAATTCCATAATTATTTTTCTATATATTATCAAAGGAATTTATAGGAGCTTTAGCCTTTAGTATATTAGCTCAGATTACTAATTATAATTCCTGAATTCTCTAGCATCCATACTCTTTATAGCCATGAACCCTATAATTTTTCTTACAGTTCCTTATTTCAAAACCCTTAACTCTAAGTTGGTAAAGCATGTATTTTTTACGGTTTGAAAAGATATTTAGTCCAAAAAAGATTATCAAATCTTATATTCAGTAGACATTCCTTCAGTAGACTTCATTAAATAAAATTTGTTCATCCACTATCTCAAGGAATGGATTGCTCCTCTCCTTTCCAGTCTCAAAACTAACCTCTGTAAAACTACTTCACTTTTTATGAACATAAAGGTATATAAAGCACACAATATATTTCTATTTCATTCTGTTAAAGTAATTAAAATGTTAATAAAATCTCACTCAAAACAATCTATCAGAGGAAGAAACACTGATTTAATTTTCATGGAGCACTCTGTAGGCTGCTAATCTTCCATTTGAGCAATAAAGTAAAGAATATGCATGAGGAGGCTGAAATGTTGGTGGATTTATCCACCCACAAAAACCTCAAACACCTCCTGATGTGCATTTTAATAAGCTTTTCTATATGCCCTTTTATTTTGCTTCTTTTATTATAATATCACATTTTTTGAAGTACAGCCAAATATGCTTCTTAGTATCAATGTTATTGATAACAGAAATACATAGAGAAAAAAATATTGAGCATGAGGCATTACAATTTGATATTTTTTCCTTAACAATACAGTAGGGTGAAGAATTTACTAGACTGCTTGTATTTTTTCTCTTTGGTTGGTTTGTTGATTTTGGGGTGGGTTTTTTGGTTTTCTTTTGGTTCTCTTTTGTCTCCTGAGTTCAAGGTGACTAGTAACTAACTGTTCTATGATTCTATGATTTTGGATTTTAATCTCTTACTAGCTTTAAAGCTGACCACATGGTCACATAAAAAAGACAGGAAGTTAAAAAAGAAACAGGGTTTGATTTTAATAAGCTTACCAGGCAAAACAGGAAAGAAGAGTGACAAAGAGAGAGTGACTTTGGAACTCTTATAGCAGTTTCCAGTCTTAAAGTGAAGAAAATTGTCAGTCTCATGAAAAATAAACAATTCACTAAAGCAAGAAAAAATATAAAAGTCTTGAATAAAGTAACCTTTTTTCCATCCAATTATATACTTCTTGGGTTTAATCCATATCTAGTTAGCCTAATGTTTGGGCTGTAGACCTCAGGATAGTCTGTCTCTAGAAGCAGCACCAAATAAGGCTCCAGGTGTAGTAGCTGGATACTGTTTAGAATCAATATTGGGTTTTGTTTTGCTTTTTGGATCAACATTTAGGATCAAAAGGTATAAGCCAAGCACAGTAACCCAGTATGCAACCAGCAAAAAGATGTAGCAAATAGGAAATTCTTCAGTGTCTGCAAAAAAAGGAAAAATCAGATACCAATTTAATTGCCACATTCTTTTTTCCTTTTTTTTTTTTCTTTCTTTTTGTCTTTTTAGTTCTCCTGAAACCACCCCCTATCTCTTTTCTTTTTTATATATTTTTTTATTATTGCCCACCTGTCATGCACATGCATCTTCCAAGGAAAATCTATCTCCTTATCTCTGTTCACAGAATCTACAACATTTTTGTTTTACAGGTGAAAATTTCAGTAGAATCTTTTGGCTGCCTGGGCTCAGAGGTGGGAACATCAACAGTGTTGGGATTGTCTTTTAACATTTCTAAGAAGCATACTGGAAAAAAGATCTTTCCTCATAACCTTTTATTTACTGATAGATTTAGCCTATTACAGCTGCAAAAACAAACAAAAAAAAAGAAACCTAGCACAAGTTGGAATACTTTTATGGCAGAAATATTGCTTTTAAAGAATGCATATTTAACCTAATTTCTGAAAGCAAGTCAGATTTCTGGCTGCTGATTCTGGTGATTGAGCAGTTAAACTCTTTGGCAATAATAAAATGATTCAGACTATTTGTCAAAAGATGATCACTTGACCCTGTACCATGCATTCTAGTAGAATTCTGTGATTCAGTGCCTACTCATTTTTCATTGTAAAACTTGGGTACATAGAAGAAAACAAATACTGTCTTTGTAAGCACACATAATCCTTTCTATGTAAATGTTATGCAGCACTCCTACTATTCTTAGCTTCTTTCTTCAGAGAAGCATGGTAGGGCCCAAGATAGTGTGGACCGCTTTAACAGCATGGATTTGAAGAGTTTCACATTTCTGATTCTCTAGGTATAACTGAGATGGCACTTCAGAAAACAAAACAATATGGACTTTTTTTACTTTTCTACATTTCTGTTGTTTTCATACTGTATTCCAGTACTCTACATTTTTTTTCTTGACCTTGAGAGGAAAAAAAAAAAAGGCAAGAGCTTTTTCCACCAATGATTTTCATCAGGAATTTCCCAAAGGAATGTACATGATTTTTTTTTTTTCATAGGCATACCACCGAAATTTGGAAGGGAGACCTGCACAAGACTTGTCTTTTCTGTAATTTTAGAAGGCAGAACAAATATATTTTTAAAGTTGTCAGCAAGTTGAATGCTGGGTCCAGCATCTCCATATTCGTGGTTCCTTCATCTCTGCAATAGATTTTGCCAGACCCAAAACTAAAATATTCTTAAAGGCATGACAAAGTATTAATTAATCAACTAGTTTCTTTTCTGTTTTTTTCTTTAAGCCTTTTTACAGAAATTTGCTAGGACCTGCCATTCTTATCCATAATTTATTTAGTACCTCCTTCTATATGATAGGGATAACTGAAAAATATTTAGCCCCCTTGGAAATGGAAAATTGCCTTTTCACATGAAAAATAGGGGGTGGGAGAAACCGTTTACGTTCTATTTACCTTTCAGTGGCTGAAGGCTGAAATTTCTTGGCCAAGAATGCCTGAACTACAAATCACAGAATCAGGTAGGTTGGAAGGGACCAGTCACCAAGCACCTTCTTTGATTACCATGATTGCCAGCCTTCAAAGATGACAGATGATAGCTTTCCAGTGCCATTATCCAAACTACCCAGCACCTTGAATGTCCTACTTCCTAAACAAGCAAAAGTAAAGGATGCTAGCTGACATGAAGAGCTGAAGAAAAGTGAGGGGGTTTTACTGTGTTTTGGTGCAGTTTAGGGGGATTTGTATTTGGTTCATTTTGGTTTGTTTTTTTTTTTCTCTAAGATCTAAAAATGTACTGGATTTTGTGTTGGGGTTGTTTGTTTTTGGTTTTTTTTCAAAAATATTTTTTCACCATTTGAAGTCTTTTTTTAAAAAACTGCTTACTAGCCCAGGAAATGAGCCTGAATATGTTAATCTTAAATTGTTTAAACTGCTTTTGAATTTGTTTATACTTATGGTACTTTTTTTCTCTAGTCTTATGTTATTACTCATAGGTTTATTATTCAACTGGACTTTGAAATAATTTCTTTGGGAAGATGTCACTTTACTTTTCGTTTATGTGGTTTACCACACACATGATTTATACTTCACTTGCTCAGATGATAGAAGGAAAGCCTTTAAATTACCAGTATTGCATTATTTTTCTTAGAAAAAGAGATGTCATAACTGCCTACCAGATACCCCTGGGAAACAGACTTTTATGCCTCTCTTACTGTTAACAATACTGTGGATCTGCAAGGATTATTAATAAATTTACAATTGTCTTTAAACCTATAAAGTGCTGTATATATCATAGGTCACCACTAATGTACCCATGGAAACAGGTTGATGATTTGGAGAAAATAGCCACCTATCTCAAAAAATTATAATCTGGGAAAAAGAAAAACCTCCCAGTTGAAATTCAGGAAGTTGCTATTTTCTGAAATTAATATCTTTTGTCTACTGTATGTTTCTATAACAAAAGTTTACTTAAAATGCAAAAAGAACAAGAAAAACTTTGGGAGATAATGGTTTGAAAATAGTATGAATACATTTTTCACTTTTCCAGCTATCAGATCAGATTGGGTGAGTTGGACTGAAGCTGGGTGATATACACTGATCACAGGCAGGGAAATCATAATTCAGGGCTGGAAAGAACCTGAATTCAGGTGGCATTTTTAGTTAATAAAACACTAGGGCCCATATTCGAGAACACATCCTGTGCTAAACCAAAATAGCCTAAGAATTTGCCATGTTTTCCCTAATCTATGTTCTAGTAAATTCTACTTTCCAAATGCCAATAAACTGCAGCCTCCTAGTATTGCATATTAGTTTAAGGTGCTAAAGTGTCTTGATGTGACAAGATTCAGCTTCTGTACTGAAAGATCATTAGTCTGCTTATGTTCAGGAAAGAAGTATTGCTGTAAACCTCTCTGGATTCATATCTGAATACGTCTTATGTGACAAAACCTGAATATTCCACATAAGAAAGAGAAGAGGAAAAAAAAACAAAACAAAACAAAAAAAGACTACTCTCCACACTCCCCCAAAATAAAAAAAGATTTAGAAATCTTGCTGTTATCTAATTCTCTGTGCAATGCAATATCTAGAGTTATTAGCATGATATTTTTTCTTATACCTCTATAAAACATTTTACAATGCCATCAACTTTTTCACAGACTCCTAGAAGCAAATTTGATGGTTTTTTTCTATCATATATATATGAAAGAATAAATCTATTGAAATACAACCTCCAAGAATTGTATCCTGGCAGAGCTATATTGTGAAGATGTTACTTTCCCTTGATAATTTTGAAACAGGACAGATTCAGACTTGAAGTACAGTGAAATCTTTTTCAAATGACAGCTATTAACCATGACTGGTATACATAGCCAATATTGCATTATCAGATTTTGTGGTGCATCCTCTATCAATGGTAAAATTAATATCATGAATAAATATTTTTCTGACATATTCTCACTGAAGCAAGATTTAATTCTGAAAGTCTTTTTGCCTCTGTCATATAGTTCAGAGTAACACAGTAAACACAGGTAAATTACACATCAGCAGATAAGAAAGCACATGAAGCTTTGCCTCAGAATATACTGCATATTCCATTGTTCGAATCAATTAAAAGCTTGTTCTAAGATATATTTACAGCAAGCAGATACTTTTTAAATTTTTTTTAGGAATTCTTGGTCTCAATTATCACACTGATTTAGATGAGTCAAAAAATATGTGAATGAAAAAACCTTCATTCTTTAGTAAAAACAAATTCCCAGTCTCCAACCTTATATAAAAATATCTGTGTGTTATATCTAGCGGAAGGTGGCATTAAGTAAGAGAAAAGCAATGATAAAAATGGGGTCAGCGCACCCATATCAAAGTGCAAATCTTCACATAATGACTACAGCAACACGTCATTATAATTTTAGGCATAGAGTAGTAACAGTTCCCCAAAGTAATTAAATATTATGGTGTAATTGACTATTCTGTATCTTTAGAAGGATATTAGTCTGACTTTTAAATAAAATATGCATAAATTATATTGCGAGAACATCCTAAGCTGCATGTTTTGATTTTAAAAATATAATTACAATTTATATAACAAAATATATGACCACTAATTATTCTTGTAAGAAATTATCAGTACAGCAAAATGGTGTCCTTTTTGAGCTAGGAAAGAAATAACTGTGTCTGGAAAAGCTGTGTTGTTCAGGTGCTTGTTTTTCTGCTTTAAATCAAGCAATCAATGGGATCTGCTCTTTTTCAGAACTTCTTAAAGAATTAGTTTTATAAATGACCTCTGACAAAGAGGATAATGTAAAAAACCTATTATTTACCACAGTTCACTAGCAGATATTCTTCTGTCAAGCCATAATTTAAGAGTACAAAAAGAAACCTTATACAAGGTTTTTATAAGACACTAGTGGTAGTAGCCAGCTCCCACTTGTGCATTTGAAAAATTCTTCTTAATCCATTTTCCACTTGAGTCATTGATGCATCTATATTTTTACTATGTCCGATACTAAGGACAAAATTTCATGTAAGACAGATGTGTGCCCTAATGGCCTTAATCACAAGGCCTCTCATCAGTGACTGATATAAGGACCCGTAGCACTGTGGTTGTGTCTGATTCAGAACTACAGAAGGATTCAGTTCCAGCTGTAGCTTAGAAAAGTCATAGAACAGTTGTTTTTCTGATTTTATATTTTTTTATGTGTTAGGCTCACAGGTTTTATGAATACTGCTCATGAGTTTTGTGCACGTATAATTACCCACAAGAAGTGGCTAATGAGATGTTAACACTAAAAGGGAAATTGGACTCTGCACATTATTAACATATATCATAAACTCTGGATTTGTTCCAAAGCTTGCTGTAGTCACTGGAAAATACTCATAACAGTCAGCCTTGGATGAAGCTGCCTTTGGAACTGATAGTTCTGTTAAGAAAAGCAATGAAACCCAGAAACTTCAACATATTTTTCTAAAATAAACTATCTTTTGGGAAGCATGGTCTGAGATATTTTGTCACAGACCAACTGAATTTTTCTTCCATTCTGTTGCCCTGAGAAAGTTCCTAACTCATTTTCCGTGTATCTGATAAATATCAGCTTTGAGCTCTAAGAATTGGGCTGTATTTCCTGGTTTTTTTTATTTTTCTATTTCCTATTTTCTTGCCTATATATGGTAAGTTGGTCCCCCTCTATGCAATATGTGCACTACTAGTTAGGTTATGAAATAACAAGGTCATCTCTACCAGGGTGTGAGCTGGTGTGGTGGGTTGACCCTAGTCCAGCATGGGTTCCCTGCAGCATCACCAGCCCTACCAGCAATCCTGCTCCAGCGTGGGCTCCTCTCCCCACGGGTCCACAGGTCCTGCCAGGAGCCTGCTACAATGTGGGCTCCCCACTGGGTCACAGCCTCCTTTGGGCATCCCCTTGCTCCACCATGGAGTACATGCAAATCTAATACATCACAATCTTTTTCTCGATGAAACACTGTAGATGAGAAGTAAGTAGACACTTTTTTAACAGATTTTTTACAGATGTTTCTTTTCACAAGAAAAGTACCCCAAATCCTACCAACTTGCATGAGTAAGAGTGTTGGATATGTAAATCAAATAAATAAACATGTAGCATAGTGTGATGTAGTATGATACCATATGGTGTAGTATGGTACAGTACAATACAGCATAGCACAGCATAGCACAGCACAGCATAGCATAGCACAGTATAGCACAGCACAACATAGTGTTATTTGTGCAAATCCCGACTGTCACAAGACTCTTGAACTGCTGGGATCCTTTGATAGATTGTGGTAGGTCAAGGGGAAAAGAGAATTTGAGATGATGAGGAAAATTAAAGACCAAATCAGACACAGCTGACCAGAATTCAATCTCAGCCTAGTCCACAACTAAGCCTGGTTCAGACAGAAAGTATTCTCAAATAATACAGCTATTGAATTCTGAGCAGTACAACTTTGACCTAGAATTGAAGTGCTCTTAACAGCTACCAACAACTCCAAATACTTCTGCACTGATCTAAAATCGGTACCTTAGACTGGTAAAAACTATCCACTTGGTTCTTGAAGATTGTACAAATCTGAGTTAATTTTTCTGGAAACAGTCACCAAATATCATTCTGTGAGAAGTCTTAAGTTTTCCAAGGCAAAAGGCCATTAAAGTGATAAAAGCCACAAAAAACATGTGTTATTGAGAAACGTATTCCTTATGGCTAAAAGAAGAAATCTGTGACATATCTGACCTTTTACCCAACAGAAGCTGTCAAGGCATTTTTTAGAATAGTGTGTAGTAAATTACAGTGGTTTGAAGATCACTTAACTGTCTAGATCCTCTAAACTAGTGAATATCCAACCTTTTTTCAGAAAAACAAATAACAGAAAGTAATTGTTAAGCTATCTGGTTTTCTTCCTTTCTTCATGTGCTATATGACTCCTAAGGGAGCTTCTGCATGTGTCAGAGAAAGTAGAGTATTGGTGACATTGGATTTCAAGAATGAGAAAAATGCAAGACCCAGGGAACTACAGACCAGGCAGTCTCACCTCTATGCCTGGCAGGATCATGGAGCAGATTCTCCTGGAAACCATGCTGAGGCACATGAAAAACAACAAGGTGGTTGGTGATAGCCAGCATGGCTTCACTAAGGGGAAATCCTGCTTGAACGATTTGATGGCCTTCTATGATGGGGCTACAGAACTGATGGATAGGGGCAAAGCAGTTGTCATCTACCTGGACTTGTGCAAAGCATTTGACACTGTCCCACATGACATGTCTCTTGTCTGTTAAACTGGAGAGACACCGATTTGATGAATGTACTACTTGGTGGATAAAGAACTGGCTAGATGGCCACCTGCAGAGATCTGTGGTCAACAGCTCAATGTCCAATTGGAGATCAGTAACGAGTGGTGTCCCTCAGGGGTTGGTGTTGGAACCAATCTTGTTCAGCATCTTTGTTGGCAACATGGACAGTGGAATTGAGTGCGCCCTCAGCAAGTTTGCCAATGACGCCAAACTGTGTGGTTTGGTTGATACACTGGAGGGAAGGAATGCCACTCAGAGAGACCTGAACACATTCAAGTTGGATATAAGGAAGAAGTTCTTTACCGTAAAGGTGGTGAGGCACTGGAATGGGTTGCCCAAGGAAGTTGTGAATGCTCCATCCGTGGTAGTGCTCAAGGCCAGGTTAGACAGAGCCTTGGGCAATATGGTCTAGGGTGAGGTGTCCCTGTCCATGGCAAGGAGGTTGGAACTAGATGAACTTAAGGTCCTTTCTAACCTTAACCATTTTATGATTCTATGACAATTATTCCATTTTTATGACCAACAGGAAGAGGACATTAGTATTTCTGAAGCAGTCAACAGTAGTCATTATCATGAACAAATTACTTCATAGAAGTGGTAACGGTACTGTTAAATTAATGGAATGAATGAATATTTCTTCTGATTTATTTTTTTTTTATTGTATGACAGTAAGGATGAGTTTTTTTCTTTCTAATGTAGTTTCTTCTTACAGTAAAGACTCTTCAGTTTCCGCTGTAACATACCTTCTTCACAAGCAACCAGCAGGCATGAGGTTGTTCTGTAGCCAGGAGATTGCTATCAGCTACTAATCTTCACTGGAGGCTGAAATCAACAAATGGAAGACAAGCAATGAAGAAGTTTTAATCCAAAGAAGGGAACAGCAGTGATTGAATCTAGTAGTACAACAAACCTTGGAATCTGTTAATGACTTATCTGCAGTACTTTTTGAGGAGTACTGTTAATCAAAGACAGCTTCTGAAGTTCTCTGCTTTTGGAAAGTATGGGGTATCAAAATTACCTTCTTTCACAAGTGTTTGCTGTAAAAGCTATTTATCCTTTTGTTGTTGAGTGACTGGGTATCTGATTCATAAGGATTTCCTTGTTGAGCTATTGCAAGTCTTTGTACTTTATGTATGAGTGCAAAGTTACTTTAAAGTGTGCATTGATTAGTGGCCGTGATTTCCTTCAACAGTTGTATTTAAAATTGAAAACCATCACCTAATATTTTAGTGAAAACAGCATAAGTCCCAGATGGCTTGTTATATATAATATATATATTATATATATATAATAAATATCTAAAATATTTACATATTTATTCTGCCCAGAATACAGCAACACCAAAAGAAGCTCAAAACAAAAGTGTACACTAAATAAAAAAAAATAATTAAGAAAAAAAAGGAAAAATGCACCTCAATAACATTTTGAAGAGTAGGGATAAATTCACTTGTTCACTCATTCAGCCATATCTTAAATTGAAGTTCCTTTTTATAAGGCACTCAAATACGACAGTGATGTTTATTTGAATAGAGCTCATGTAGACAGATCTAAACTTTTCTTGAAGTGGAAATGATTGATGATGTCTGCTATTACATGAAGGATAGGTAAGTTGCTGTGAATGTTGTTTTATTGACAGTGCTTGAACCTTAACTGATCTCAGTGAAAAACAATGGATATATAACGTCTCTTCATCACAAAGAAGCTTTCAAGACACTTCATAAATGATTTGTAACAATGTTTTACCATGTGAATTTCAGATACTACTTTGCTATAACTTATTTCTTGTATTTAAAGGCAGATAAATATAATTTAGCATTGATAAACTATTCTTGTTTATCGCTTAGAAAACTAATGCCTTCTGAGAACAAATACCATACACTATTATTTTATATATACTTAAGAGACTGAACTTTTGATGTGTGCTTTGCAGCAGTGACCAATACCAGGACTCAATTGCTTTTTGCACAAAAGCCATTTGATACAATTCTAACAACCAAAAAAACCTTAAAATGATTAAAGCGAAAATTACTTGAACCTCTTAGATTAAGCTATTACCTCACCAGTGGTACAAATGTTACTGCAATCAAAAAGAAGATAATTGTTTTATTAAGGAGGCCATGCTAAGTTTTGAAGTACTGTTTCAGCTCTTATCCATAAGTAAAAAAAAAAGTTTATCTTTGACCAAATCAGCTGTGCATGAATGAGAGCAGAAGGTTGGTAGAAAACTTCTTAATGGTTTTGAGATAAATCATCTTCACTTACCGGCCAGACTCTTAACTGCACGTACAAATACTGTAATTTCCTGCTCTATATCATAAAGACAGTATTTTGCACTTCTGAACTAGTAAAGTGCTATTTCTAGTATATTCACTGCATCTAAAAGTTCATCCATAGAATGAAAACTTTTTTTCGTTCATTATCTTAATTTTTTTGTGAGAATATGCTTAGTATTTTTTAAGAAAGCCATTTTCGTTACTTGGTTCCTAATTCTTTCACTGATTGCGATTTATCCCCGAATATTTCAGGTATCTGGTGAACTTCTTTATCAAACAAGTGGTTTTGCTTCAATTTTAAATAAAGTTTTCAGAAGATTTTAATCTTTTAATGTCACTAAGATCCAATATGCAGACAAAAATCTTCAGTTTAATTTAATTTAACATTTTTTAAAGCTGCAGATATAGATCCCTGTCTCGCTTCTCCCAGTCTAACCTCTAGTGCTGTTTCGTCTCATGCCAATGATCTCTCTTACAGACACTTACTTGAGCATACTTTCAAGGTTATTATGGGCCAAATACTGTTCTTACTGGCTAGGACAGGTGGCACCACCTTTTCTTTTCCTGGTTGGGAATCGTGGTGAGAGAAAGAATGTAGTGAATTTTAGGAAAACAAGCAACTGGCTCATTTCTAGTAATGTAGATGTAACACTGGGGAATTTAGATAAAACATTCTTAACCTTATTTTGACCTTGAAAGAAAACTACGTTCTAGATAGTGACTTTTTGCAATTTGTGAGAATGCAGCGTTCTTTGTTGACTCTTATTCAGCCTTTTTAATTGAAATTAGCTCAGTATCAAAGTGATCAGGCCTTGGGTGTTTTTTGTTTGTTTTCTTTCTTGTCAGACCTATGAATTCAATCTGAGATTGAAAAATTTGTCTATTCTGTCTCCTTTTTCCTGGACTTTCATCATATGTAATAAGGATTCTTGAATCAGAATCAAGTATAATATTAACAAAAATAACATCTACATGAAATGGTGTATAATCCAACATTGTCTGTAGCTGAATTAGTACTCTAGTGTTAGTTATTGTTAAAGCCTTCTTTAGGCAGGAAGGTAGTCATGATTTACAAAGAATAACCAATATGTTAAATAACAAGCTCCACACTGACAGTCACTTTTCTGACTATAACCACAGGTTTCATCAACCCATTCTAACACATCTTCTGACAGAAAATTCACGTAGCAGATTGAATTTAATAAGGCAAGAGCATTCATCTTGTTCTGCAAATATCACTTGCAGTGACACCAGCATTCATGTTAAAGTGATAACAAAATCCTTCTCTGATAGTATTTCATTGTATTTCATAGTATATAAAATACCCTGGAGGCAGGAAAGATTCTGTGAGGTTCTCAGACATAGGTATAGGTGATCAACGAAAAAGTTGACATGTTTATGAGCACCTGTATGCAAAGGACACAGTTTTTACCATTGTACTTTCCTGTCCCTGCTATAGTCCCTGGAAAGAGTTAGTACTCGAGACTGAAGCAAGTGAGCAGCTATCCTCAGTAGCCCAGAAAGGATGATGAGAAAGCAATTGGGTGACTAAGTTTTGGCTTATAACCCCTTTGTTGTTTATTACGTGACAGGGATAGTACCTTTCCCCCAAACATGAATGATCCCAAAGTGACACAATTTAGTCATCCTCAATTTATTTACCCAAATTTGGAGGGAAGAGAATGGAAAAAGTGTAGCATCATATCATAGAATTTGGGGCAGGGTGGTTATCACAGTTGGGTTGTTCAGCAGACAAATCATGTACCCAAGCAACAGCTATAATTACAATTTCTTCACTGAGCCCTATATTCTGTGAAACCTATTTCTTTCCCATCTTGAATACCTATTGAGGGTTACGAGAGTGCTGTTTAAAATTCATTGTATACTAAGAAGTTTTTCATGCTCCCAGCTTTCTAAAACTGCAGGTTGGAAAGAAAATAATTCAGTGTTATAAGTGGGTTTATGCCTCATTTTATGTATACAGAGTGTTGTTAGAGTGCTCACCTGAAACACAGGTGCTTCTTTGAATTATTTGTTTTAAAGTGTCTTGCTGTGTAAGTCCGGATACACAATATTGAAGAGATACTTTTTTTTGGAATGTCAGCATCAAATTAGATAAGAGCTTATAATGATGATCTTAACTGAACAGCTTTCAAGTCCCAATTTATAAACTTGTCATTTGTATCCCAAGGGCAAGGAACATTTGTATATCAAAACTTTGCATTTAGGATGTATTAGCATGATTTTATCATGTGTAGTCAAAATGTATTTTACTGACTTATGAAGCTAGGTTTTAACTAGAGATATAATGCTTAGAATAATAATTTCTAAATCAAAATATTCTGTGTGTTTTAGCACGAGGGTTTTTTAAAACTTATGGGAAATATACTATTTAAACCTTGGAAAATGTCCATTTGGGGTACACAAACAAAAAAAATCAAGAGGAAAAAAATGCAAGAAATTATGATGTTTATTTTCCCCTTTACTGGCCAATTTCTGAGAATATTTTTCTATGTCTTTTAAACTATTTCACACGAGAACTAATTAGGACTGCAAACACTGCCCAAATCACAGCTGTCTGAATCAGGGTGTTTAAGAGCAATCTTATAAAATCTGTAACTTAAAGACATCCACATGGTTACCAGTTTTGCTGTTCAGCAACCTAACCAACTAAATGACCTAAAAAAGATTAAAAATTCAAATTCTGTTTCAAAATTGTATGCCTTTCTATCCTAATTAAATAATCAAGTTAACAAAGTAGTAAAAAGCTTCTATCTTAATTACAGCTTTCAGTTTATCTTAATTAAGGAATACAAGGATGTTACTCTTCTGTTATTCTTTCTGATATCCATGTCAAAAGACCGTTGAAGCTACATTTTTCTAAGAAAATTATACAGCAACTTGAGTTTCACATTAGGAATTCACATTTTCTAAATGCATGTAGCAAAACTCCCACATATACAGAAAAGCAGTATAAAGCCATGTCTTACTTAAATCTCACCCACTTTAATATATTTGCAAAGGACTATATAATTGTTAAATCTCAATAGCATCAGGATGAATTTATGAAATACATATTGTCTCATTTAAAAAAATCATTGCTGTAGTCAATGACTAAATATTCCCAGATCAAATCAGTAGTACTTGCTTTTCATATACTACCTAAACACCACCATTAAAAGAGGTTTTTTTCTGGCTGTAGAACTATATCTAGTATATAGTAAAACCTGGAGCATTAGCAAAAGAGATCTTTAAGCATTTCATCACTTGTTTGTTCTCAGTATTTCCTACCTATCTTGCACTGTGATTTTTGTCTCTCTACAAAGTTTTCTGAATTTCCTGTGAGTGGAAGGTTACCTTCTAATTATTTCAAATACTAAGTCATAGTGTAATAGAATCATATAATGATTTCCTGCATCGGAAAGGACCATCAAAGATCAGATAGTCCAGTCCCCATGCTTTGGACAAAGGCATATTTCACGTAATCAAGTTGCTTCATGATCTGTCTAACATGACTTTGGAAACTTGAAGGGATGTGGCATCCACGAAAGTCAGGAATATTGATTTAATTTGAGAAAATCCTCCCAGTAAGAAGAACAGTGAATTATTAGAATGGCTTACCTGAAGAAGTTGTGGAAAGTTTTTCATCATTTATGAAGAGGCTGCGTAAACTTTTGTCATATATCACATAGGTATGTAAGTCATGTCTGGAAGCAGAAGGCTAAAGTGGATGATATTCTGATGTCATCTCCAGTATTTCATGTTTCTACTTTTCTGTTTTACCTAATGATGAAGCCAACCATTCTAATAATATTATATATTGAATTAGATACATTCTGATACATGTTGAATTAGTGATGCATATCTACAGAATGCTTCCAGAATCTACTATATCCCACACTGACCTGATTTAGAAGTCTTATGTTTGCATTTTTGTCTTCCCATCCCACTCCCCCTGAGCTCTTCTGACTATCAATTAAACTTTCAGTAAAATAAAACACCTCTGATTAAATTTCTGTGAAAGAAGTTTTGATTTAGATTGATCCCTACTTCCTTTTTAAAAATCTTTTGGAAAAGTCATAGCAATTTCTGTCTACAGGTTAATGAAATCAGCTTCTGCTCTTTGATATTGATACAAACTCTTTTTTTTTTTTGGTGCACTTTCATGGGGGAAAATATACATAGAAGAGGAAAGAAAAATACCTTGTCTATAGCAAATATCTATAAAACGTTTTTCAGCTTTAAAGATCTCTGAAATGTTTAAAAAAATGTGCCTCTAATCTTTAATTACTTAATGTAATGTACTTAAGCCTTGTGCTCTTTGTGTTTAGTAAGGCTAAGCATACATGTAATGCTAAAGCTGTGTAAAGATTTATGGAACAGGATCTACCTGTATAGTTTCATCTCTAAAGTTAAAACACTGAGAGCTGTTTAAGATTCCTTATTTACATGAAACTATAATTTCAGTGAAGATCTTGTATCTCTTACCACTGCTTCTCCCAGGATTTTTTTTAACTTTATTTGGAGAACAAAATGTAGACTCCACTTGTAGAATACAAACAGGCATCACAGCCTTTGGTTGTTTTTTTTTGTTTTAATTCCTATAAAACATTTCACATAATTTAATAGATGAAGTACCAATATTGCAGATCATAATATGGTTATGACACTTCAAAGGTTAAAAAAACGAACATCCCCTCTTAAAAATGATCAACAGAAAAATATAATCATTTAGCTTGAAAGAGGTAAGATGTTTCCATGATGTAATACAAGAACTGTCAGATTTCTGCCCTGAATTATCTATAGAAAAGATACTTTTTGTTACAGCTGTGATGTTAAACAAACAAACAAAACAAAAACACAACAAAACCAACAAAACACACACACGCAAACAACAACAAAAACCCAAACAAAAACAAAACAAAAACCCAAACCAAAATAAAAACAAACAAACCAAAATGAAAAAAGCCTCCAGATCCCTAAGTCTGAAAAATCTGTTTTTTCAATCTGTTTGGTAAATAGCAAAAATTATTTATAATTTATGAAAATAAACATAAATGTAACAGTGTTTGTATCAACACTTGCTATAATTTTATAGGCAAATGACAGAATTTGCAGTTAGCAAAACACTTTAAACCAAATGATAGTTGCAAAATTATTTTACTTTGAAAACTGACTGCTTGGTCTGCTCTGATCCTTTCACACATTTCATACAACTATCAAACTAAACAGACTAGTTGCTCTTTCCCTGCAGATATTTTTAGTATATTTTTAAAGTTTCCCTTTGCAATATGTTATCTAATGACATACACAGAATCAATTTAGTTTCCTTTTTTCAACTGTAGTTGTACTTTTCTTTCAAAAAAAATGCATCTGTATCTACCAATCATCATATTTTTTTACCTCCAAAACAGGTATCACTTGTCTCGAGTTCTTACCTTTTAACTGGAGGAATCTTTGTTACTGTCCATACAAACTGCATTTTGAACATTTTAGGCTTCTTAGAGGGAGTGGGAGGGAAGTGAAGAGGAAGTAGTTAAATGACCTTGTATTCATCTGACACAGCATGAATTTGGGAAGGTTTTATTCTAAACATTGCAAAAGTCATCTAGCACAATTTTCGGTGTTTGCATGTATTCATGAATGCAGCAAGGCCATAGTGGAATGGGCCATCATTTTCCCTTATCAGAGACATCATGTAAGTTAGTGTGCTCAGAAACTAACAAGGTATAAGCCCATCTCAAAATACTGACTGACTATAAGTGTACCTTTAGCCAAAATGGATGTGGCCAGGCTTTTCACAAAGTTTACTCTCTTGTCTGCCTCTCTGACACAGAAGAGTTTCTCAACCCTATTTAGAAGGTTAAAAGCCAGAGGCACAGAAGGTTCAAAGGGCTTGTCTCAAATTACTTCAGGATTTTCTATTATACCTAGGAATTAAATCGAAACCTGACGCTGATGATTGCTTCCATAACAGCAAACCTAGCTGTTTATTTTTGCTCCTAAGAAGGAAGTAAGTTATATTCTATGAGTACCTTGCCTATTTCTCCATAGAGGACTTTTTTTTTTTTGTGTGTGTGTGTGCTATATTTTATTACTTATTTTTTTTTACATCTAGAAGAAAAAACTGTTGCCATGACCATTAGGACCATTTGTCTTTAGGAGTCATAGGCAGAATTGTCATTCTCTTTCCTCTTGCTGGTGAATATTTTATCTCTTGATGAATTTTCTGTTTCTTGTCTTCCAGAAGAGAAGTAGCATATCCTTATCAAGACATGCTTAAAATAACGTGAACACATTATTCACAGCTTAAATTTTCTGCATATAGTAGATACATCATTTTGGAAACAATCTAACAGCACAAAAAAAATGCCTAATTTTAAAGGCTACCTATCTGTAGGTATCTGATTACCCTCTGTAAAATACATGGTAAAAACCACAAAGCACATGACAGTTATAAACCCTTGGTAATTGCTGCAAATGAATTTGTTCCATTTTAGGAGTTAGAAGTTTTATTAAATATGGCTTAGACAAGCCTCAGCAAATTATTTATTGGGCAATAATCCTTAAAATGAATTTACTTTTACTGGTGGTTGACCAGTTATAGCTGTTTAACAAACCATTCATAAGACAATAAGTACAGGCATAAATGCTACTTAAACATCAACCAAGTCATTTTAAATTAATATAATCATCTGTTTATAACACTTGGTTTGATTCAATGATTATAGGAGCCCTTACAAGAAAAGGAAACCAGCGAATGTTATTTCATTTGGCTTTATTCTGTACATGGACGTCTTGTAGGTATGTGGGGAATATATTGAGACAATTATAAGGTCATGCAATGAACTTTTAAGTCACAGATTTGATGGGTACATATTTTTGCTCAAGATAGGTATATGTTCCAGCTGTTATCAGCTACTCTTTGAGAAATGTCTTTGCAAGGAGGAACATTTCTTGGCTTCCAAGATTTAGCTCTTCTTAACTTTCACATGATCACTGTGGACAGTGAATACCCAGCAGCTATGATGATTCACTTACCTGATACAAATCTTAAAAGGTCGACTACTACCATATTAACTATTTTTAGTTGCAGTCTACTATTAGAAGACCCACTGAATTTTCAAACTGTGTTAGCAAATGTAAATGATGCAATAATGTTTCACCACACTCTCTGAAATCCTGAATTTTAACCATTTTGGTGGATACTTCCTATGGCAAATCTTTGCCTCAGGTTGAAATTTTCTTTTGAAAAGGTCTGCTAAATATATTTGGTTTGTAGATCTGTTGCTACTGTTAACTGTTAACTGTTTTCTCTAAATTGCCCTTGAATTTTGGAGAAGGGATTTGCATTTTTCAATTGATTTTTCCTTTAGGAATTTAGGATGTTTTGTCTATTCATATCTAACACACACACAAAAATTTTTCTGAAACTTTGTGCTTGCTCACATAATTATCTTTTGTGTCCAAAAGACTAACTGGAGCAGCTGACTTATAGATGAGAGCAGGGTAGAAGGGAGGAACAAAGCTTTGATATAAGAAAGGCTCATCTTGACTAAAAGATGGAATATAATGACAAGTTTTAACTTCATATTTTCATGTTTCTTTGATTTTCTTTAATCAATCTTGTGAGAAGACTCACTGGGGAAGACAGGCAGCTACCATTCACCCATTTTTACAAACAGAACTAAGAGATGTCAAAAGTGCATTTGATTCTAAAAACAAACAAACCAAACAAACAAATCCACAGACTTCTAATATAATGACTTCTGAATAAAGCTAAAGGTATATGTTCTTCTTTTCTGCAAAGACTAGCTCCTGGTTTCTCAGGGATGAGGTGCTCTGGCATACAACAAATGTTTTTGGTTGGGACAAGGTGCTCTTGACATACAACAAATACTTTTAAGAACCACTGATTACATAAGCCAGGGTCAGGTGGAAAATATTAGTTCAGTCAGGCTTTTACAGTATATAGAAGACAGTAACTTTGTAATGTTAAGATGCTGTCGTGGTTTAAGCCCAGCCAGTAACTCAGAAACATGCCGCTGCTCGCTCACTCCTCCCTATCTTCTTCCCCCTGCTCCTGGAGGGATGGGGAGAAGAATCAGAAGAATGTAATTCCCACAGGTTGAGATAAGAACAGTCCAGAATGCCCGCATTCTCCACCAAGTATCTGGGTCCCTGAGCAAAAGCAATCCCATGAGTGGGTTTGCCTTTACCTGAAGCAGGAATAACCCAGACTGTCTTCCCCAGCAAATTCTTCATGTGCACCACAGGAACTTGGTCCCCCTCTACAATATGTAAAAGTTCTGACTGGGCTGGGCCAGCCCTGTTGGCAGATCCTCTGGTGTTGACCAACCAGGTGGCCTTTGGTAAGTGTGTATCCCAATGCTTGAAAGTTCCCCCACCCATTGCTCTCAATGTAGTTTTTAACAGCCCATTGTACCATTTGATTTTCCCAGAGGCTGGTGCATGGTAGGGGGTGTGATATATCCACCCAATGCCATGCTCTTTGGCCCAAGCGTCTATAAGGTTATTCCTGAAATGAGTCCCATTGTCTGACTCAATTCTCTCTGGGGTGCTGTGTTACCACAAAATCTGTTTCTCAAGGCCCAGGATAGTGTTCTGGGCAGTGGCATGGGCACAGCATATGTTTCCAGCCAGGCCGTAAATTAGAACCACGCAGTCTACTTCCCCCCCAACCCTTTCTTCCCCCTCCTGGAAGGACAGGGAGGAGAATCAAAAGAATGCAACTCCCACAGGTTGAGATAAGAACAGTTTAATAACTAAGGTATAACACAAATCACTACTGCTACCACCAATAATAATGATAAAGGAAATAATAAGGGAAGAGAACATAACACCTCACTGAGCGGTACCTCGACCCCACCCCACCGAAAAACAAGCCCGACAGAGCAGAGAGAGTGCCCTTCTGGGAAACTCCCGGTTACATCCCCGGGCATGACGTGCTGTGGTATGGAATACCTCTTTGGCTAGTTTGGGTCAGGTGTCCTGTCCCTGCTTCCTCCCGGCTTCCCCGCCTCCCTGGCAGAGCATGAGACTCACAAAGTTCTTGATCAGGGTAAACAGTCTTACCAGCAACTGAAAATATCAGCTTTATCAGTATTATTCCCAGGCCGAAAGTCAAAACCACAGCGCTGCACCAGCCACTAAGAAGGAGAAAAAATGACTGCTGCTGCTGAACCCAGGACACTAAGGTATAACACAAACCACTACTGCTACCACCAATAATAATAATGATAAGGGAAATAACAAGCGAAGAGAATAAAACCGCTCACCACCCGCTGACAGATACCCAGCCCAACCTGAGCAGTGATCTAGCACTTCCGGGTAACTGCCCCCAGTTTACATCCTGGGCATGACGTGCTGTGGTATGGAATACCCCTTTGGCTAGTTTGGGTCAGGTGTCCTGTCCCTGCTTGCTCGCAGCTTCCCCTCCGCACGGGCAGAGCATGAGACTCAAAAAGTCCTTGGTTGGAGTAACAACCAAGTAGCAACAACTAAAAGCTTCGGTGTTATCAGCGTTGTTCCCAGGCTGAAAGTCAAAAAACCACAGCACTGCAGCACCTGCTAAGGAGAAAAATGACTGCTACTGCTGAACCCAGGACAGATGCCAAAAATATATTTTTTGTTTGGTGCTTTTAGTTTTTTCTAGCTGTTAGCACTGTGTGCAAGGTACAATGTAAAGTTTTGTCTCACTGTCAGAGAAGGTGTCCATGAAGCATACAGAAATCCTGGAGCATAGCATGAATGCTAGCAGAGCCATTTCTAGTGCAACAACCTAGGAGACTCCCACCCATCCTTTTTTGACCCCATTTTCTTAATTTTAAGAAGCTGAACTTCTTTGCAGAGAATGCTTCCCCTTCCCACTTTCTTATGCAGCTTTTCGGTCACAGGAAGGAAAACTTTAGTCCACTATCTTTATAACAACCTTTGAATTTAAAAAGAAAACTGTTGCAGTATGTAAAACTATTGTCTTCACTTAAAAAATGAAAGGAAAAAGTACATATTTATTTCAATATTGGCTTACTGTAATTTTATTTACGTTTCATATCTAAATTTATATTGATACTGTATATATAAAATTTATTTCATACTAAATTTGCAACCAAAGTAGATGCCGTGAAAATATGTACCAAAATATTAAATTTAAAGTTGAATTTCCTAAATTCCCTACAGTACTTCTGATACTAACAAGTATATAAGATTTTACTTTGTTACTTATATGGAAGATTTGGAAATCTAGTCTGCCTACACTGTTCTAAAATCTCATGCTCCTTCTTGAAATGTAGGATGGGAAGATGGTGCAGACATCTGAGCTGGCCCTGCTTCAGGCCTAGAAACAGAATAGTTGCATTCAGACAGTGCATTCTAAGAGTAACCCTGCTGTAACTGAAGCAATGAGTTTTTTCATTGAGTGAAGGACAATCATGGTTAGAAGCTTCACACAGAAATTGCATGGAAGTTAGCTTACATAATCAACATTAACAGACTATCAAATTTAAGAGTGTGGGGGAAGCCCAGTGGGAAAACAGACGCCCAGTCAGAAAACAGAACAAGATTAAATTTCTTGTGGTGTGCAACTGGATGATTGCAAATAATTCAGACAAAATATTGATATTTCAAGAGGGAAGAAATAGAGTCCTAAGTTATTATAAACGTAAGTAATTTATAATGGCTATACCCTGGACTTGCCTCAAACACTAATCAAAGAGTGAAGGTATATAAATATAGAAGATTTTTGACTGAGTTCCAGTGGCAAACACCTGGAGGGAATATTTTAAGAATTGATAAAGGGGTTACACAGTCTGAGTTTTTTAATGTTTTATTAAACATGGGTAATTCAGAGTCCTATATGTTAGCGCACAACATTAATAATACAATGGCAGCTAGACAGGAAAAAAAAGTAAAATAAGCAATTTTTCTATGAGATCTGTTTTTGCAGAAAATTACAGTGAATAATTAATTATAATTCAGCTTTCTTACAAATGACTCCCTGCTGTGAGGAATTTGCAAGAAAGGAATTTAGTTTCTGAAAGAATATCAAAGTGGAAAATGGAATCAAAGCTGTGAGAAACAACTGCTCTGTATAGTTTTACAGTCACCCCTTTTTGTTTTGGCTTTTTTTTTCCTAGCACCTAACTAAATATAGACAGGTTAAGCTTGAAATAAACTTTTTCGTCACAGTGACTGTTCTCATTGATCACAATATTCCATTTTCTTTCCTGAAGACAAATTTGTCATCTGAGGCAAGAACTTTAAAATAAAATGAATCCTGCTATAGAAATTTCCTTTCTTTATTTCTGTTCAACATTTAACGTCACCACTGTAGGTAACTGTGGAATCAATCCATACTTCACTGTGGTTAGTATACCCCTCTTCTGTCCACTACAAGTTAATGATAATGACTGTTTCAGCTTGTGTTCACTTGCCTAATGGTGAACAGATACATCTCCAATTCCATTGTTTTCACAGAGTAATTAAACTGTCCACATCAGTAGGTAAAACCAAACTAAATTGGTGTTTACACTATAAATTGCTCCCATGCAGTCAAAAAAGAAGAAACATGCTCTTAAAATTCAGGGAGAAGGGAGGAGGACTAGGAGGGAAGAGCCCTTTAGTTTACCTATGATTAACACTGAAACCCTATTCTAGTTAGAGTCACATTCTCGAATTTAGAAGGGCTTAGGCATATTTTTTATTTGGTTTCCTATACAAGCCATCATCCTCTGTTATACAGTATATTAAAGAAAAGCACTAAAACCTGCTTGTATGATTCCTAGTGTTTCTTCAAATTCTGCCAAAAAATCTAGGACTGCTTTTGCAGTTTCTTTTGCCGTAAATATTAATGCTATTCACACACCCCTAAAAATCTGTGGATGGTGTTTTGGTTTGGTTTGGGTTTTTTTGAGGAGCAGAAGAGCAAGTTTTCAATGAGAATAACTATCAGGTACCTCTAAGAAGAATTTTTGAAAGTTCTCATTATGAGGACAGAATTCTGTTCACCTGTGATCTGTGATTATGTCACTCATGTTGCTTTTCTCAGGAAGGCAACTATAGGTGGTGAACAGAAAAGTTGGCTTCCCTCTTCCTGTATCATATAGTAACTTTGGCATGCATATTGCGTGCATAAAAAATAACCCCAACTGTATATATCTGCAAAAAAAATCTCTGTTTTCTTGTTATATACACATAGGTATAAAAGAAAGAAGATAGAGGGTTATTCACTTTTATGACACTGTTGTCTATAATTGCTGTCTTGGTTCTCTGCCGTGGTTTAATTGTGTTATCGGTTTAACATCCCGGAACAGAATATTCCCTAGTTCCTCTACATCAAATTTCTGTTTGCGTAACATTTTAACTTAAGTTGCTGTTTAAGTACATAACAATATCTGCATGTTGTAAGATAAAAATTATAACAATGTGCCTGTTTTGAATAATTTACTTAAGAAAGCATGTTATGTACTCTGAGTTAATTTCCATAAGGTCTACAGAGTATAAGACATATTAAAATGACCCTTTATTTTGACCACTGTTTTTTCGAAAGGGCAGTAACCTCAAGCATGTCTCCAAACCTTTTAAAGGTCTCTTGTAGAATATATGCATGAAGACATAGTATTTATATTGCATGTTCAAAATTGTCTTTTCTACAGAGACAATTGTAAATGGGGTGAGCTTTTTTATTTCTAAATTGGAAAAGTATTTTTAGCTCCTTTTATGTATTGAAAAAAACAGAGACAATAACATAAAAATAGCAATGGCTAACACCCATAGCTCTACACTACCCAGAAGGCCTGATAGGAAGAGAATTTGTGACTGCTGTGAGGCCTGTTCTCTGCAAAAAATAGGAGTTTGGAGCTGTTTAGTAAACCAAGTGAAGAAGATATGCAGCAGAATTGCTTAGGTACAGAATATTCAGAAGAGAAAGACTCAAAAGTACAAATAAGGGAAGTGTCTGCTTTCGATAATTGCATGTCTAGGGAAACAGGCTTTATGTGTGGGGTTTCATATGAGGTATCATTTTCCCCTATTAGAATTTTCCTGTTAGGCACCAAATATTGCTAATCGTTATGAATGAAGGAACATTTGTATGCAAAGGGTAAGTTACAACGGGCATTTGTAATAGATGCATTTTATTATCCACTTTGCCATGCAAGCAGTGACATTAAACTGTTACAGTAACAAACACGATACAGTTAGACAGAGATGGGTTTCCTAGTTGCTCTATGTATGTAGCTTCTAATGGATTAGTGTCCTTATGAGTGCTAGTAGAAAGCACTCTGTAAAAACAATAACTACTGCCAATCTGTAGCTGACCCGAATGGCTGCTCATGAGACTGATCCACAATTCTTGTGTACTGTGGGGGCCACCAGCTTCTCCAGTATCCCCGTTAATAAGGAATCCAAGGTTATTTCTACATTTTCAATGTTTGATACAGGTAACAGTTTGATCTTCTCAAATATCAGCTTTATCTATTTCGTGTACTATTCAGGAAAATAAAGAAAGTATTTAAAATGCTATATTTTAGAATGCGTATGTTGACAAACAGGCAGATCTAAAGCCTCCTGGATATCCTTCCGGTATCATTGGAGAATTGTCTCCATGTTCTTTTGGGAGCTTTTAAAACTAGAACTGCCAATATATTTTAAAACATTCATTCAAAGCAAATCCTATTCAAGTGTGGCTGATCAAAAATATATGGCACTAATAATAAGCATGTGTAGGAATACTGTTCCTGGGCTTGTGAATCTGGCTATTTACAGCAAAAGTAAAACGAAAATAAACTTTTGATTTCTTCAAGCACAGTTTGCACCTCAGACTTAGGTTGGATAAACCAGCTAATTTTTACTGAAGAAAATCTAGTGGTTTATATACTCCTTCTTCAAGGATTTTATAAGATTAAAAACGGCTCACAGGATAAAAGGAAACTCATATTCTGTATCACAGTGTGGCAAGCTATTTGAGTAACTCCTGGAAACTTAGCAAATGCTTTATAATAAGTTATAAACATCATCCAAAAATAGTAATACAGAAACAATTAACTCTCTGCTTATATTATTTTTCAATGAAAAAGAAGAAAAAAAACTTGGGTCACTGCAAAAATTTAATGTATGTGGCATTATTGCCAAGCATTCTGTTAGCTCTACATTATAGAACCATGAAAAGATTCAGAACTGGAGACAAATACCTGCAAAAAGCACAATGATTGGGAATAAATTTTCAGAATGAAAATGAACTTTCAGAAGAAGCTGACTTGTATGAAGACTTTCCTTTGATGGGATTTACAGATGAGCACTGAACAGGAAAACAAAATCAATCTGATTCCCAAAGAAAGCCCTCCATAAAAATTATCATTTGCTCAAAAAAGAAAAAGGAGAGAGTCCAGGGGAGGGCTGAGGAGAGAAGCACTCTGCTGTTCCTATCAATATCTTAAAAATGGGCTTTTATTTCTTGATTGTAACTCATGCTGACGTGGGTAAAGGAAGCAAAAATCATCAAGGCATTTGATTTCACGAAACAGTCTACATCATTCAGCCTTCCTGTGAACAGGAACATGGGCAGAATATTAAGAAGAAAAAAAATGCTGTCATTAATAAGCTACAAGGATGTACATGCATACAGAGTGCTTCTACATTCATTCTCCAACCATGAGCATGTAAAGGCTTAAGTTACAATATTAAGGACCAAGGAATCTGTCCATAGATGCTACTTAAAAAGCATGACATTGAATGGGGGAGGGAAGAGAAGGGAGGATTACTTCTGTTGGGCAGCAGAGGGGATGGGGGGGAGCAGTGATAGTGTAAGTTTTCAAAGCTATTACACTAAGTAAATGTGCTTAGCAGTTTGAAAACATACCTGCTAATAACACAGTGCAGTATTCAAGTGGATTTTGGTGTCCCTAAACTAATTGGTATAAAAAATAATATGCATTTTGAGGTAGTGAAATGACATAAATTATGCCACAGCAAGCCACCAAAATCATCTGCTGTGAGCACTCTTGGAGATTATTAACTTGAATGTGAGTTTCATTGGGTTCCTGTGTCTGACTCTAACCACAAAGGAAAAATAATCTTGAAAACAAAACAAGACAAAACAAAAAAAAACCATAACCAAAACCAAAACCAACAAAGCAGCTCTTAGGCAGAGTTTGTCTGGATGATTTCCATTTGACAGGTTTAGAATCAGGTGATAACAGAGGAGCTAACCTTGTAGCCATATACAAGAGCCTACAGTAGCATGCCCCGGAGAGATAAAAAACAGAGTTGCCTTGTTTTTTTCCCCTGTTGTCTTTTTTCTTTGTTGTTTTTTGTTGTTGTTGTTGTTTTTTATTATTCCTGTTTTGCTACACCTAGCTAAAAGATTAAATAAAAGAAGATTTAATATGCCAAGGTCAATCATTGCAGTTTTAACAACTTTGTAACATGGAGAAAGATCTTTGAAGACATTTTTGAGGTGAGTTCTCAGAAATCTTTCTCAGTTTCTCCAGAAATATTACTAGTGTTAAGCATCCTGAGCACTTTAGATTTTGGAGTAAAAATTATGTGACCTTAAATGTGTTCCCTTGCTGTGTTAGAAAAGTTATAGACTTTTCCCCAGGGGAGACTCTTTTCGTTCACATGCAATTACTCTTATACTTGTTTATGTTACAGACTTAAAACGCTCAGTGTGAAATCTGTATTGGCAAGGAAACCATTCTGGATTCGCTGAACAGACATGAGTAATCCCACACTGCTTGTAATATGGCTATATCTGGCCAAAAATATTACAGTTGGCAAGAGTAATAAATAGTATTTAGGCCAGACATAAATAATTTTAAAGTATTAAATTGCTATTCTATTTACTAGCAGAGAAATTGAGGTTTATTGTTAATGAAAAATCTGACATTTTTTATGTTTCTTCATTAGAAACATTGGTCTATGTGTTTAAGTGTTTGTAAGCACTATTCCTTGGTCTACTGTGGTATGTTACTTAATTATCTTTGCACTCTTTTGCTTCTGTTCTCATAAGAGGCAATTCTCCTAAAAGACCTGAATGGACTTCCTTGGCATGCCTCTCTGCTGATATTCAGACTTTAACAGTCTAAAAGATGCTTTCCTCACATTGCTACAGCTAGTGACAGGTCAGTGACTTGCCTTGTTTTTTGTGCTTTGAACAGGAGTCTAAGCCTGCCTTCAACCTGTCTCTTCCATTTTCTTACATTTTTTATATTCCAGTAAGTGTGATTGATTGATTTATTTGTTTATTTATCTACTTATTTATTTATTTTGCCATGAGCGGTAAGAACCTCTCCTACACTCAGAACAAACCTTGCCTTTGTGTTTGTACTGGTCCATGTGGGGGCAAAAAGAGCATTTGTTGTGGAAAGAAAGAGCTTGGCCTTGAAGCTCTGTCTGTTTCACACTTTTCTCATAAACACTCCTTGAATTAAGAGCAATAGATCCACAATATATGAATGGCTATTCAGTGAGCTTTGTTTCATCCCAGCCATGGAAAGACCTGAGGTGGAAATAATTCAGAGTTATTATGTATTTGTATTGGTTTGGCTTTCATGTGTAAGGGAAACAAAAAGAGGTACGGCGGTAGGAGTTTATTGATAGATCATGTACCTGTTGGTGAATGCAACTGGGAAAATATTTTGTCCTCTCACTTCCTAGTGGAAAATAATAAATAAATTAAAAAAATCAGGTTTTGTGGCTGCTAAAGAGGAAGTTCAGATAGATAGGCATTTTGTTACTGAAAAGGGATAGGAGAAATATGTATAAAATGCTGTCTTGTATGGCAGTATTTTTAAAATTAATTTTCTCAGTCTAAGCAAGAGTGGGAAGGCAAAAAAGTGTGGTAAATAATATTTATGTTATTCATTTCACACATTCAGAGGATAACCTTTACCTGAAGCCAAAGAAGGAGTAGCATATGTTAAGAACTATATTGATTTCTTTTGGCCCTAGTATATTGATATCCAATGTGTCTGTTTAAATGGCTATGCTCCTCGTATGTGTATGTTTGTTGCAAAGAGATTCAATAATGAACTTTTTCTAATCAGTATTTAACATAACTTACAAAATAAAATGTTCTTTAAAGCAAATTAATTTTATATTCCATCTAATGAGTTTCAAAGATATGAAGCTATTAACATGGTTGGAGGACTTCTGTGAGATTTACCTATCAGAGTTTTCTGAATTTGCCTTATCATGGCATAGGTCAGCTCTAGACACAGTTTAGAAAACTCTGCCTGGATAACACTGAGTTGTTTCTGGATTTTCTTTAACAGTCTGTGAATAGGAAACATCACTCTAAAGTAAAACAAGGTACAGTGAGAATCTCAGACCGTCTGTTGTCACTATAAACTCTTAACTTTTAGGGTCTAATACTAGCTTGTAGGAATGATCTGGTTTTAAACAGCATTTTAGTCATAAAATTGTACTTTTCTAGATGTTTATTATCATGTCAGGACTATGAAATGAATAGCAGAGGCTCTGTAAACTCTTGGGGTTTGTCTGTTTAGATGAAGAACCTGATAATCTCAACTGAGAGACAGTTACCTCATTTTGTTAACTATAAGCCATGTAGCAAAGACAAACCTTGAAGTAATAAGGAAAGAAAAAAGAATGCATATCAGAGGTCGATTTTGTTATTTTTATATGGAAAATATCTTTATGGACATGCCTTTTGTTAATACTGTGATTTGTATCTTTACTACTAATGAAAAGAGCACACAAGCAACACTGAAAATAAGGGAACCTCAAATACTTTTTCTTTTTCTTTTTTTCTTCAATTTCTATTTCAAATCACTACATGGTCTTAGGTAAGGTGTAACAGAATAGCGTATCTTCTTTCACAATGCTGCAAATTAAAAATTAAAATAGTGTGTTATATGTGTCATCTTTTTATAACTAAACACATGAAAGAAACTAACATCAGAAAGCTAAATATATCACAAATTGTTTGAAAAGAGGAAGAATGAATGGTGAATGTCTTCATCCAGAAAGTCTGTCACTTAGACTAAAACAAATCAAAACAAAAACAACCAACACTTCCGAAAACAACCGAACTCAAATGGACACATCTTTTATGTGGCTATGCCTGAAATTGCTGCCCAGGAGGCAGTGTGGTGACCTCTGCTCTCAGCCGTGATCATGGCATCGAAAAGTGTCATTGTGAGAAATTGGAAAAGTGCAGAAATTCCATCAATGACTGAGTGGACACACACAATACAGGATGTCCTTGTTATGAAAAAAATTGACACATTACTTATGACATAAATGCAACAACGAGGCTGCCACCTGGTACCCTGCTTTTTTAGTTTTTAATTTTTTTTTTCTTTTTTTCTTCTTTTCAGATGTTGTACACATTCTAGTCACCAAAATTTGAACAGTTATAAACACTGAAAAGAATGTATACATATATATAAAAGTAAAAACATATGAAGAAACTGGCTATATTTGCACTGAGAAGACAGTGGCTTGCGGGCTGTACTGGGGCTGTCTAGCACCGTTGTTCATTTATTAATGGATAGCATGTTGTAACAACAGCTTAATTTACAAAGAAAGACATATCAGGGACAGCCAGTGGTGGTACTGATAGTGGTGTACAAAGATTTCATTTACAGCATTAGGACACAGTATAAATTGTTTGTGTATTCCAGGAAAAAAGGTTGGATATATTCTTCTTTAGAACCACCTAAGAAAACTCAAGGGGTTTGAAATGGCATTTTTAAGTACACATTATGCTAATATTTGTCTTTTATTTTTGTTTTGCAAATACAACATTTTTAGTTGTTTCTTGATATCCTATACCTTTCATCATTCATGTCCTGAATATCCTCTTCAAAATTATAAATATGTTTGTGGTAGTGGTCTTCAATGATAATTATACAAGACAGATGTTAAGTTTTTTGAGAGAGGATTGTCAAATATGCTTTCCTGAAGAATGAAAGTGTAACAAAACACTTCAAGCACTCTAACACCTATTAAAGGTAGTTTTCACTGCATTTCTACTTCTTATGGTCTGACACTATTTTGTTCTGTAACCTTGTCAGAAGTATAAGCTGACTTTATAATTTACTAGTAGCACATCATAGGTGAATATCAAAATGTGTACATCTCAGAGTGCTACATGAGCTCACTTGCCACTCACTGAGGAAACTCTTATTCCACTGCTTTAACGAATGCTTAAGTAGCATTGCCAGGACTGGGATTCTCCAGTCACATATGATAGAGGAGAAGGAAATACTGGGGTTTACTTCTTGCAGATGTACCTTAGGCTGCTATTGCTCTGGTTACTTGTAAAACCAAAGTGATTATAGCATACTAAATAATAAAATCAAAGTTGTTCAAAACATTTTTTGATTTATAAAAATACAACTCTCCAGTGTATGGAAAGTCCTTAAAGAAAGCATCAGAGATATTGATATAATGAATAGTCTTTATCTGTCTTATTTCCTAGAACTGTATTACACAGAAATACTTGGAGAGCAGCATATCATTCCACATACACAAGAGAGATTTAGGCATTCAGTCATATTTGTAGATCATCACAATACAGTGTGATCCACATGTAGTATAGAAATGGCTTTGATTAACACGCTGTTTGACTGTAGTCACAGTGCTGAGTTTCTAGATGGAACATTAATTGGACAGGTTTTTCTATTATTTGATATGTTTAGTAGTATGAGAGAAATAGGAATATTTACCAGAAGAGGCACTATCCAGTCTGAATAAGTGTGTCAGACAGTATCCTTTGAATTTAGATTCTGGATTTCCTGTCTGTCATAACTTCAGATATCAGCTTCATGTTCCTATTCAATTTACTTCTACTTTCTTTTGTCTTACACACTTGGAAGGAACATGAAATTCTCTTGGTGGTGAAGATACACTTCAACTTGTCACATTCCTTACAGGATATTAGTTGGAGGCGCATCTCCAAGGAATTTTCCAATTTTGTTAACTCTGATCTTGCAGAAATATTATTCCACCTAAAGAAAGGGAAATGTTCCGACTGACTTGACCAATATTTTATTTCCAAATTGTTCCATTCAAGAGAATATGATTACTAAAGATTACTTTCAAAGTAAAATATTACTCATTGTAGATTACAGCATTGGAATTTGGCTTATATTTGTAGTATTTCTCCCTTTCGATAGGGAGGAAAAATGGCAAACCTGACCACACCACTGTGAAATTTCTCATGGGAAACACTTTCAATAGATATTAACACCTAAATTGTGAATTTAAAAAAAAATAGTTTTCCCTATCAAGTCTTTTCAGCATTTTAGTGAGATATGACGTTGTTTGGCACATTTTGGTGTGTAATATGACTTATTACACTCTTAAGTAGCTACATAGTCTGCCTTCAGGAATGTATTTCACTCAAAGCAGGTGTTATGTCAGTTGATTCCAGAAGCAGCGAAATAAAAAGTACAAGAAAAAAGCAGATAGCTAGTCTGCTCCTCTGGGGTTTTTTATAACCATGCAGTAAATCATTTTTGTAGTCAGATATACAAGAAAGCTATTGCTTCCACAGAAAAGCAGTGGAAGCTGAAGCACACACTGGGAGAAATGGCTGCTAGTCATCCACTCTTATCACTCACTTGCTCTGTGACCTGAAGAACCCCTGTTCTGTACTTTTAATCTGTTGAATGAAAACCTTTTAACAGCTGATGACAGCTGTTGTGTGTTTCATGTTTTCACTTAAACAGTGAGAAATGAAACATGTTTGTTGTGGTTATATGTTCTGGATATGAACATATTAAATGAACCAAAACAAAGCAAAGCAAAACAAAATAAAACAAAAACTTTAAAAAAGCCTCTGAGTGAACTGGCAAGAACTGATTATATTTTAAAACTGAAGTTTTCCTGCAAACCAAATTTAACTGCACTGAGAACCTCCATTAGAAGATTAAGTGATTCCTGAAAAAATAAAATTGGAATTAATCTGGGGTGAGCTAGTCAGATGGCTAGGCAGCAGCTTATTAAAATTGTCAAATGACTAGAGATCAACATCTTGTGATGTCACACTGGGAAATGCAGCAGAACATGCAGTAAAAATTTATTCCTAAATTTGTTGATATTTGCCTTTAAGTAACATTGGTTTTGAAGTGAGACAGTAGTTTCAGGACAGAGGTAACACCATCTTCCTGCCTCCCCCCCCCCCCCAAGCTTCATATGGGTAGCCCAAATGGAGATTCACTTTTTAATAACATTGATATGTTGCAAACACAATTTTCTGGAGAAATTTGCATTGAAACTCTGCAAAAATTTGGGATAAGAATATTCCCATTGGTTAGCAAAGAAATTTGGATATTGAAGTATCTGGATGTTGACACTTGCTAGTATTGCCAGTGTAAACAGTTTGTCAGGCATTACCTTCTGTTACAGGTGTGTCAAATATCTGACTAAGATCTTAGTAGCAAGCAAACTAGGAGGCTTCTAAACAGGCAAGTACAGGCATCAGGGATAGGATAGGTCACCAGCATCCTTGTAAGTGTGCGACAGCAATTCTCAAACTTTTCAAACTGTGATTAGTTATCTAATTGTGCGTCCAAATTAAAGGTGGTGCATTTTGCATGCATAATTAAGTTATTTCCTGGAAATTTCTCCTAATTTTTAATTACTGCTGAAGCTAGCGTTAAAATGGAGTTAGCCAGTCTGCACACCAATTTCCTTTAGAAACTGGATGCAGACAGCTTGTGACAAGCGTGAGTATTCATAGAATACAGAAACTGGCTGCTGTCTAGGCTAGGATATGTGAACTTCACCACAGGTTCAGGTTAATTCCCTCACTGTCTGGCTGCAGTGAAATCATTCAGTCTTAATTGGTTACTGAAGCATTGCTCTAATATGCAAAGCAGTAAACTTTTTACGTTTAAAGAAATTCTTCTGAAACTCTTGCTCTCTACACCTGTTATACAAAAATGTAAAACCTTAATACAGAGTGACAGAAACCCTTATCTAATCTGATTTTCAGTGCTGAAATCAGAAATGATGACAGTGTAGCCACCTTGTTTTGGTATATATTTCCATATCTCGTTAATCAGATTAAAATCTCTGTACGCTACAATTATCTGAGTAGCAACACCACTGAGACAAGCAGGAGCTTTGCCCAAATAAGGATTTAGTAATTTGTCCTGCCTCTTTCCTCTAATCCATGCTGCTTTGATAATATGAGGAATTTTTCCTAGATGTGTACATCCCAAAGCTCCACAGATCAGTCAACACACTCTGAAAACAATAGTAGCACTAAACTGATACTCTTTATGAGAGCTTTGCATTTTGCTAACAAAGACGGTCACAAATTTGCTGAACATGTCCCTATTAGCAACACCCTATTTCATGCGCCTTCCTCCATCATTCAACAACAAATGTCTTTAATAATAGCTCAGCTGTTGTGTTCTGATTTTCATCTCAGTCTCTGCTCTGCTGCTGTAAGGCAAATCTCAACAAATCAAAAATGAAGGTCCTAGCTCCCTTTCCCATTTATTCTTTCTAGCCTTGTTAAGTTAGACTCTTAGTGTGTAAACTAACCTGAAAATGCTCCACTAGCCTTTTCCAAAGGGGTAGTGTTTGTCAAAGAGGAGATCACAGGAAATAGTATTTTTCTTTTGTGTGGTTTCTTCTTCCTTAACATCCAAAAGCACTTTGCAAAGTTTGACTGCATTCAAGCTCCAGCATTGTAGGAGGTAAATGCTCAAATCGCAAAGAATTAGAAATATGAAGAAGGAATAACTGCTCCCCTCCTCTGCAGGAGAGCTGTAGGAAAGGTTTAATTCATATAATTACCAAATGGTTTACGTATATTATATATTCCCAAGACTCATATTTCTGTAGTGGGATATATGTAAAAAACCTTTTTTGGTAAGTATTTTCACGCTATAATCAAATATCCATTTTATTTTATTGACACTATGGTGGTAGATGTTATCAGTAGGGTCACAAAGGGACAAGACAAACTTGCATGCAACAGATCAATAAACAGACATTGAAAGGACCATTCTGGTGTGTCCTGTCTAGCTTTCCTAATACAACAGGTACAGGTATGGGTAACTACAAAGGGAATGAAATACAGGAAGTGACAAGGCTTACGTGTTTAAATATGGTTTCCTATTGCTGCTACTGCCATACACAAATATTTGGCCACAGAGCCTCCTAGGCTGACCCTGTAAGGCATTTTCTCTGATTTTATGTAGGTTTCTTCCTATTGATATTCCCATCCCCAATCCTAAGTAAAAGAGTGGCTTAGGTGTTACAAAAAGTATTAGAAGAATTTTCTTTCCTTCTTTTTTCATGAATGTACCACATGCACTTGTGACTTAAACATACCAAATATTCTAATTTGAATTTTGTTTTTAAAGCAATTGTTAAAAGTGTTCAAACAAAAAGTTCACTAAAGGCTTACAGGTTCTGTTTTGTTGTGGTTTCTGTTTTTAAACTACACCAGGTCTTTAACTAAAAGAAAATCCTAAGCTTTAAACTGAAAACTGTTTCTGTTTTTTAAATTAATGCTTCATCATGGCTCAAAATGATTTTCAGTTCATAAAGATGGCCAATAAGTCTTTCCTTCCACTCATCTCTTGTGTTGGTCTATGGTCTTTTCACCCTGCACCTCACTTGTACACTGCCGTGTCTTTAAAGCAAATTATATCCATTCATAATTAATTGTATTATTCTGATAGAAGCCAACCTTTAGAAGAAGGGGAGACCTCTTTTGAAACACTTGCTCTTCAAACTATAAAATCTCTTTTGTCCTTTCCTTGAATTTCAAAATTGAAGTAACAATTATTGATTTTTAACATACTCTTCTGTGATTCAACCCTTATTCAAGTGCACATTATTACATATTCCTTTTTGATCTTTATTTTGTTGATTATTTACTGTAGTCAGCTACTATAGCTATGAATTGCATAACGATTTAGCAGAAAATACATGTGGGTATTATATGCTTTTATAACTCCATTGATGAAATATATTCCATATAAAAAAGAAGCATCTTGTACTGATATTTCTCAGTCTTCCAGTATGACCAAGAATATTTAGTGTTATTAAGACCTGAAGTGTCAATTCTGACATGAGTAAGATTGTTAATATATCCAGGGGATATTGTAATATTAGTTTCATCATAAGATGCTTTGTTAGTTCAAAGCTAATAGTTTATTTAATAAATGCCTTTAGTAATAAAAAAAGTGAAATAATTCAGTTTCCTTGTGTAAAAAAAACAATAGTATGACATGATTTTGGTTGAACTTTCCAAATATTGCACTGGAACTAAGTGGGAAAAGTTCATACTTAAACTTTACCTGTCAGGGTTGAAAGCTTTTCCACATGTAATAGATACAGCTATACTATTTTCATCTTTGGCTTCAGATATTTGACTTTAACTGTAAGAATAGCAACTTGTCTGGGTGTTTTATGTGACTGTGGGGTTTTGAGCTACAGACAATAAGATTTGTCTTGCTGTCTTCTCTAGTTTGCTCTCTTAAATTCCAGACAATTCTAGTGCCATTTTTCATATGAAATTAAATTTTACACTCAGCAGCATATGGAATTTAAGCTAATGAGTCCATTTGGGTTTCCACTGAGTGCAATTATGAGATTTAGGATGTTCTCTATGTAGTCCTCTATGATGACCAAAGGAGGGATACTGCCTAAGAACTACCACCCTAGTGCATCTTTGCTACAATTTTAAAATATACAACACTTGTTATGAGTTCTCAGAGAATCCTTCTGGAATGAGATCATACCCAACTGATGCTTCTGCTGCAATAAATACCATGCAATGTAAAAAGTATGGAAACATGATCTTTTTTCAAGGGTTTTTAGAGATTTTAGCAAAGTTTTCAGTATATTTTTTGTTTGTGATGTCTTCTGATTTCTGCTTCTAGCATGTGAATCCACTAGGAATGCCATCCAGAGGGACCTTGACATGCTTGTGAGGGGGGCTGATGCCAACCTTACGAAGTTTGACCATGACGAGTGAAAGGTCCTACACTTGGGTCGGAGCAATCCCAGGCACGGCTACAGGTTGGGCAGAGAAGAGATTCAGAGCAGCCCTGCAGAGAGGGACTTGGGGGTGTTGGTCGATGAGAAAATGAACATGAGCTGGCAGTGTGCGCTCGCAGCCCAGAAAGCCAACTGTATCCTGGGCTGCATCAAAAGGAGCATGACCAGCAGGTCAAAGGACGTGATCCTGCCCCTCTACCATGCTCTTGTGAGACCTCACTTGGAGTATTGTGTACAGTTCTGGTGTCCTCAACATAAAAAGGACATGGAACTGTTGGAACAAGTCCAGAGGAGGGCCACGAGGATGATCAGGGGACTGGAGCACCTCCCGTATGAAGACAGGATGAGAAAGTTGGGGCTGTTCAGCCTGGAGAAGAGAAGGCTGCATGGAGACCTCCTAGCAGCCTTCCAGTATCTGAAGGGGGCTATAGGGATGCTAGGGATGGACTCTTCACTAGGGACTGTAGTGATAGGACAAGGGTTAATGGGTTAAAACTTAAACAGGGGAAGTTTAGACTGGATATAAGGAAGAAATTCTTTACTGTTAGGGTGGTGAGGCACTGGAATGGGTTGCCCAGGGAAGCTGTGAATGCTCCATCCTTGGCGGTGTTCAAGGCCAGGTTGGATGAGGCCTTGGGTGGCATGGTTTAGTGTGAGGTGTCCCTGCCCATGGCAGGGGGGTTGGAACTAGATGATCTTAAGGTCCTTTCCCACCCTAACTATTCTATGATTCTAAAATTAGAATTCAAAATAAAAGATATTTAAAAATTTAAAGAAAAATACTGATCTTGCTATAGCTGTTCCTTGGGGTGTTTTGGGAGTGTGTGTGATTTGCTTTTTGTTTTTTCTTTTGTAAGAAGAATGTAAATTTCAGTGGTCAATGGTAAACATACACCCACTGTTCAGGGTGAACTTAAGCTGGTGTGAAGCTTTCACGCTCACGGGATGTTGCTGGACACTTCATGTTGATATTACTGAATTAGGAATCAGAAACATGCCATGGATTCTCTAATCTACTTGGAAAGTTAAGAAGTCAGCATTTTATCTTCTGATACAGCTGTAAAATGGAAAGAACGGAAACTGTATTGTGTTTGCTCTTAATTTCGGCACATTCTAAACATTAACAGAGTCCTGTACACTTTATGTAATAGGCAAGTTTTGTAATAAATGAGATTCTTTCTTTGTTGGAAACTTCTGTATTTGTCAAACAACTTCTGAAAGCTTCTAAATGTTGTGATTATAAATGCAAATTTTTCAGAGGATTTTATTTGCAATATAGAGTAAATATTTTACACACACACATTTCTATACCTATATATGATGCTGGCTGATCATACACAAACAGTGCAATGTTTTGATTTATGAAGAAATATAGTACAATCCTCTGATAATGAGCTGGAATTTTATTTTATCTCTTGTTTTAGTGACATGTACTGTGCTTTCATCTGGAATGCTATGGGTACAACACGGATCAAAATTCTCAATATCTACTCCTCTAAGAAGGTCATTTGTATTTTCTTCCAGACTAAGATTAGCTCATGAAATATGTTCATTGATTAAATCTAGACTCCAGGAGCATTTAAGAAAGCACATCACAAAATTTCCCATGGGTATATTTTGGCAGTGAAAGCCTGCAGTATCAGAAATGTATGTTGAATACTAGCAAAAGTCATGAACCTTTTGCTATAATTTTATTAATTTTAAGTATGATGGAAAATTGTCAGACACCAATCACTTTTTTTAAATTTTAATTTTCTTTTTTAAAAGAGGTATCTTTCTACAGCAGAAGTCAGTGAAAGATGGTACTTTATAATTATTCATATTGAATTTGTGAGAAATATTAGACAAAGCCAGGACTGGACCTCACCATGCTACTGTTTGTTTTCCTTTGTCAATACTTTCTCTGAGCTTTCGGAAACTTCTCAGAAAGGAAAAGAGTACAGCTGAAAACTAAAAGACTAAACATGTAAACATGGTTTACATGAGCAATAATTACAGAATTACCTTCGACTGATTAGGTGAGTATCTCTATGGATGCTCAAATACGAATCTGAGGACATATTTAGTTTCAGGATCACTGAATCCCTATCATGAATATTAGTTCATCATGTAGTTTTTATAAAATAAGTGATCACCATGGTAAAAGATTTTTTCAAAAGGCATGAAAACATGGCTGGTGGAAAATCATTTATTATATCCAGAATTAATGATAGTGCATTACAGATATTCATTTATGTATTCTCTTCTTTTTTTTTGGGGGGGTGTGTGTGTAAGGAACTATTATTTTTTTGACAGTCACAACAAAAGAACAAGTGACAATATTTGAAGTGTTACAATTATTCATGACTTAGTAGGAATAAAGCCCTCTTTCTCTCTCCATGCTCACAGGCCCTCCAAAGCATGTACCGTTAAATGATCAAACATTCCAGTCATACTTAGGGAACAATTTAATGTCTGCTAAAGTCAATGGGAATCTTCTACTATGCTTTGCAGTAGCTTGCTAGATCACAGAGTTTTTAGGAAACGGATTGTCTTTTCATTAGGCACAAACCATGCAAAGCAAATACAATCTCGATCTTGATTACATAATTGTACAGATACAATTGTAATAGAGAATAGTAGTGGGTTTTCAATCCAATGCGTCAATGTGGACTATGTGAAGGAAAAAAACAGTAATCCTTTAAAATATTTCCCTTTCTTCTTCCTCTTTTCAGTGGTAGGTGAAATCCCAGCCTCCTTTACACTAACTTGCCTTTTGATACTGGCTTTAATAATGCCAAGATTTCTCCCAAAATATGAGTTCAACAAATAAGCCTACATGATTTTATTTAAGATAATTTGATACTATGACATTCTTCATTCTTTGCTAATTGATTCCCATTTCCTACTTTCTAAGAAATATTTGACTAAACCACAATAAAATAAATTTTAAATACTGAAAGGTAGATTAAATTAGATAACGTATTTTACAATATTTCAGACTTGCAAGTAAACCATACAATTCCTATAGGTTTGAGCTTGTTTATCAGCTAGCACTAAATGTTTACTGTAAGATATATTATTATTTTTCCTTTTTTTTTCCATACTCAGAAGTATAGCCTATCAAAAGAATAAGCCTTTTGCCTTGAAGTCTAAGTATTTTTAGGTCAATTGATTCACATCTAGCGCTTACTGTGTGTTATTAGGTTAGTCAGCTACTGACAAATGCAACAGAGATTCCAAATAAGATTATTTTTATATCACTGTTTACAAATCTTAGTTCTCAGCTGGGATTAGGGAGATTAGAAAACACAAACCATTAGAAAAAGACCCATGAAGATGTGTTAGCTTGTGGCAAACCAGCAAATCTGTTATCATCTTCGGTTATCTTGTCTGTGTTTAGAACAGAAAAGTTGCCTATGGCTGAAATTACTCAGTAGAGACAAACAGTAGACACACATGGCACATCCCTACCATGCACAATGTTCAACATATAAATTTGATTTTGGGTGCTAGCTGCATCCAGTTGGCCTCTAGCACAGCCTTAGGGCTTATGTCATCTGCACTGACAGACAGAAATGCCCAAGGAGCTGCTCTGTCAGAAAGAATCACCCAGTGCTCACTGTTAAACTCCTTGCACCTTCGACATACCATTATGAAGTCTGGAGTTAGCAAAAAGTCAATGTTTGTTTGTATTAAGATGCTTCTGCCTGAAGATATCATGCAATTCTTCTACATAGCCAGACTGACTCAAGTTGCATTTGTGAGGGGCAAAGCCTGGATTCCAAACTAGTTAAAGTGTGTCTGAAATAACAATATAATGCTCCCCCGGCTAATCGAGTCAAGTCCAAAGGGATCCATAAATGGGATTTCTTTGCCTTATTCACTCAAAGCCCAATGCATAAAGGTAAACTGCTAACTTTTCTTATAACAAAAGCTGCCACTTACAATAATGAATGCTAATCTCAGTTAACAAAAAAATGGTCAATTCTAAGGATCAGACGTGCTACCCATGCTGTTGACCTTGCTATAATATGACAGCACCTCACAGAGTGGTGGGACAGACAGCTGTATGTAACAACCTCCTGAATAATCACACTTGGAAACCACCTTCTGAATGGAGCTAAACAGCTGCTTGAATTATTCAAATGTGTTGGCTACTATTTTAAAATTTGTTTCCTCCAAACCAAACTTGCAAGCAAACACATGTGCTTTTCAATTTTCTGCGACCTCATCAAGTCATATCCCACTTCATATAACCTCAAGGTTTCAACTTGATTGGGTTTGGTTACTTATTTATTTATTACAACTGTAAACACCTAAAACCACAGCTACACTAACTTCATTCTGTAGGCTAATTAGGAGTAACAATGTGGTTCACTAAAGGGCTTAAGTCATGGCTTTCTTTGGAGTCCTCTCAAATTATTTCACGATAATACCCATTGCTAGCATAGAGTGCCATTACAGTATTACTATATTCACTATGATCTCCCAAACTGCAAGCCTAAGTATGTTTAGGTCAATTGAATCACATCTATTTCTTACTGTGGAGACACAACAGCAAAAGTGTCAATGCTAGCTGATATTTCGCATTTCAAGGAATCCAAGTTTAAGAAATTATTCATGTAATCATCGCATTTAAAATGGCCATCCAAAAAAAAAAAAACAAAACAGGAGACAGGGTTTTTTAGGTATTGAACCAACAATTATTCAAAATGTGTAGGAAAACTACATGCACACTGTTAATATTTGCCAGAATACAGCATTTCTTTCCCAGCTTGCAAGCTTAACTAACCTAGTTGAGGTAAAGAGGCAAACTGCAATTTTTTCCACCTTTGGTCTTGATAGGGGCACTTTTAGAGGTAGGTTATAAAATGTTCTGTGATTCATGTCAAACTGTGATAGAAATACACAACCTTCACCTCTCCCTCTTGAGTACAGTGAGTGATCAAGGGGTGCTGAGAGACAATAGCTGCATTTGATCATAGCAGATGGTTTTCACTCACACTGCTGACTGCATGGAATGACTGACAACCATACGAGGAAATAATAAGTGTTAAAAGGGGCAATGATATGTTGGGACAAAGGAAAAGAGAGAGCCATAAATCACTTTTTTGTTAAAAAGGAAAATTGTTATGGCTGTGATAGTTGCTTACCATTTTTCAGAAGTGTCTAACTGTAATCTTATGCAACTCCTTCCTGCTGCACCCACCTGCTGCCTCCAATATTAAATATATGTAATAAGGGCATCAGGGTAGACAGTGCCTTTTTTATGAAATCGCACTAAGCCTCATGGGATGAAACTGCAATAAATATAAGTTTTAACACAAATAAGTTATCAATTAATATTACAATTTTATTAATAGTATGATAACAGCAAGGACACATGTTGACCAGTTATGACTGTCATGATGTATGGCAATTTTGTGCAGGTCACCTTTTTTAACAGGATAATACTGTTATCTTATATAAACTTATATAACTTATACAAAGATGTATATTAAAAATACACCTTTTTTTACAATCCTCTAGAGCACACGGTCTGTGTTGCTGTTTGACAAAAATTAGGAGATTATTTTAGACTGTCTGGTCTTAGATGTATCCTTCTCTCCCTTTCACAGGCTGTCACATGTGTAGAATTATCATAGAGTCACAGAATGGTTTGGGTTAGAAAGTACCTTAAAGATCATCCCATTCCAACCCCCCTGCCATGAGCAGGGACACCTCCCACTAAGACTAGGTCACTCAAAGTCCCATCCAACCTGGTCTGGAAAATTTCCAGGGACAGGGCATCCACAGCTTCTCTGGGCAACCTGTGCCAGTGTCACACCACCCTCACAGTAAAGAACTTCTTCTTAAAAAGAAATGTTTAAAGCTATTCCCCCTTGTCCTACCACTACATACCCTTGTAAAAAGTCTCTCTACAGTTTTCTTGTAGGCCCCCCTTAGATACTGGAAACAGCTCTAAGCTCTTCCCTGACCCTTCTCTTCTCCAGGCTGAACAACCCCAGCTCTCAGCCTGTCTTCAAAGGAGAGGTGCTCCAGCCTTCTGATCATCTTTGTGGCCCTCCTCTGGACTTGGTCCAACAGGTCTGTGTCCCTCTTATGTTGGGGCTTCCGAGCTGAGTGCAGTACTGCAGGGAGGGTCTCATCAGAGTGGAGTAGAGGGGGAGAATCATCACCCTCAACCTGCTGGCCATGCTTCTTTTGAGGCAGCCCAGCATAAGATTGGCTTTCTGGGCTGTGAGCACACATTGCCATGTCATGTTGAGCTTCTTGTCAACCAACACCCCTGCTCCTATCTGTCTTCCTTATCTGGGGCTTATCTGCTCAGTCTTCCTAGTCAGACAGCCTGTAACAGACTCCCACTATAATGTCACCTATCCCTGCCGTCCCTTTAAGCCTGATCCATAAGCTCTCAATTGTCTCCTCATACATCCCCAGGTGTAGCTCCACGCAGTCCAGCTGATCATTGACATAGAGGGTGACATTGCCTCCTCATCTGCCTTGCCTATCCTTCCTGAAGGGCCTGTGTCTTTCCGTTCAACACTCCAGTCACAGGAGCCATCCCACCATGTCTCTTTGGTGCCAGTAAGATCATAGCCCTGCAGGTTTTGTGATTCTGTAACTCTTCTTGTTTATTCCCCATGCTACGTGCGTTTGCCTAGAGGCATTTAAGCTGGGTCCCCAGTGAGGCTGACTCACTGGCTGGAGCGGCAGAAATTCCTTTGTGCTGTTTGCTATAGAAGACAAACTAAGCAAGCTTGACTTTTCATTACTTGGCATGAATTTAACACAGCTTTAAGTCAAAACAAGCAGCGGAGCCATAGAACTAATGCAACACATGGTTAAATAAGTGTGCTTAGTTACATTTATTGCATATATCCATATTAATTTTAAAGATGTGTACTGTGATGGTGTCCAAAGCCCCTTATCAAAGTTAGGACCTGAGTGGGGATAGATAAGAAAATATCTCTCCCAGAGAGTTTATATTGTAAATGTCACACAAGAAGATGAAGGCTGAGAGGGAAATGACCTATAAATAAATGAACATGATGATGACTGACACAGTTTTATTTATTAAATATGTTTGTTGTTGCTGCTTTTCCCTAGATAACTCATCCTGAGGAATTATCTTTCAAACTTGCTGAAAATAATTAGCAGAAAATATCCATGGCAGATGAGGCTTTGAAAGCTTTTGATAGATCCTCTCTAGGTCAGTGGATTATTCTGCCAGTGAGGACTCTGATAGCACTAATGGAAGTCCACCTGAGCCCTACTGATGATAATACTACCAGCAGACACACTGATAAATTATAATGGGCGCAGCAGTAGCAGCAGCCACTCCAGAAACATCCTTAAAGTGAATTTCCTTTAATGGCTGGGAAGACAAATGGCTCACATTTTATCATTGGATTCCTCCTCTTTCAGAAAATTGCCAATAAACTTCCTGTTCTTAGCTGAAGATTTGGCAGGGACTTGAACGTAACAGATTTAACCCATTCAGTAGCTTTCATCTGTTCATTTATGTCAGTTATTTGTTCAAACCATTCTTCTTAAGCCAACCGATCTTATGTCTTTTCATACCTGAAATTAAGATAGTTTGTTTTTTAAATGGCTCACAAACTGAAGTGGTGTTTCTGAGGAGCTCAAGCTTTTCTAAAGTTGTTATTCAGAAGCAATTGCCTGTAAATACTTAAATTCATGAGATACTTCCATTTAGATTCTGGAGTTTCTTTCTGGTCTTCCCAGACCCTCTCAGCATGGACAGCTTTTACCTAACTCTTCCTAAACGCAGTCAGAACTCCAGAGCATTAACTGTGGGCACACAAACGTCACCACATTTCTGGGGTTTAATGAGCTACCTCACATGGGCTGAGCTTGTGTGCTCTGTTAGCACTCTGATTTTCTTTCACTTAGCAAACATTTGCAACAGCCACAGTTTAAGGCATTATTCCTCTATCCCAAGTTGTTTGCTCTTGTTCTGCTGCTGAAGACCAACCTTGCAGACAGCGTGGCAGAACAAATATTCCTTTTCTCTTAAAGGATAGCTTAAACTGCTATTCATTGCTTATTTAATATAGTCTGTTGTCTTATTCTAAGAGGTTAACACATGCAAACTTTTCTTATGCTGATTTAATTTCAGAGAAGGATGATCTCTGGCAGAGGGTGGCATTAAAGCTGGATCTAGTTTCCCTAGTGCTTGTCTATAAATGCTTTTAGCTCTTTTATTACAAAGTAAAACACATTACTTGTAATCTGTGAAGGAAATTGCCCCACATCTGAGATAGGCTAACAACATGTTGATGAATAGGTGACTCAGTCGACAGGCAGAACTTGACAGTGTTCTTATAGCTTGAGGGTTTCAGGTCTGGTAAGTGGCTGGATACCTGAGGCATTTCAAATAATATTTATACAAATCTTCTTATGAAAGTCACTGTCAGAGACATTAGTGCTTCCAGAATCGCCTGGTCACTAATGCTTCTTTTTGCTCAAGCATTCAGTGAGGGAAATTAGGAGACTTGGATTCAATGCCTTCATCAGTCCGTGGAGTTTCAAAAATTTATTCTCAAAAGACTCCAGTACAATAGGGGTAGTTCAGGTAGAAAGCACTCTCCACATTCTAGCTGAAATTGTACTTTGAGTAGGAAAAGAAACTGGAATATCTTGGCCAGGAAAAGCATGAATGATATAACCCAGTGAGAAGGGCATTTGGAAATAGGTATCACTATACTACTGAGACTGTCTTTTATGTAATTATTTTGTGAAAAGGAAAATAATTCCAACACTTCTGATCTTCTAATTGCCTCTTTTTGTAGTCCAAAAGCAAGAGATTTTCTCACAACTTCTAAGATTTATTTTTGCAGAAAATTTACTTGCCATTTGAAGCCTGCAGCTATAGCATTCTTTTGAAGTCCACAGGTCTGTGAGCAACGTCTTACAGACCACCAGTTGTCAAAGGAGTTACCTGCAGAGCTATTATGTTTGGTTTTGAACATCCAGATCCTTAACACTGTGGCTGTGGATGAAAAACCTAAATTGCTGAAGAGAGCTGACTTGTGAATGATTGTCACATTCAGAGGTGACATTAGCATTAGGTATTTAGGGACTGTATTTCATTTCTCTTTGCTTTCATTTAATGATATTTCTGCTCTCCTTCCTGTGCTATTCAAGTGCATTTAAAGATGCACACACATACTGGTAAATTGTTTTTTGTTTCCTATATGGTGTTAGGCACATGCATTTCTGTAATCCTTAAATTATGCTATAAATAATTCTTTCTAATATTAATAACTCCTCAGTCAGCATAGCACTTTAAAACTTAAAAGGTTATACAGAGCTTGTAAGATCTGACTTCAAGGCACCTCATGTCTGTTTCTAATCTAAAAGAGAATGGAAGCAGGGGTGGATAACTAGCCTCTGGTTAGCTCAATCTTTTATACCAATGAAAGTTACAAACCACATTTGTCAAGATCAAATCAAGATTTCTATGGATATGTAGGGCAGACTGCACTTTCAGCATTTATATGAATGGTACATGGAAATCCCCCACAAGTATTAATCTGAATAAAATTCTAATCATATAAACCCTAAAAAAAAAGAAAAAAGAAAAAAAAGAAAACAGAAAAAAAAAAAAAAAAAGACTGATTTTAAAGCACAGGGTATAATTCAGCTTATTATTTAAGAAGACATGGTTTTGTCTGTTTGCCTGCAGTAGGAGCTTTTTTAATGCTATTAATCATATTAACTACCATAGCACTCAAGGAGCCTTATTGCACTGTACCTATATAGTGCCTAATACAGAAGATATAAGGGTCCATCCTCCAAAGATGCAGACCTGAAAGGCAATAGGGATATGGGCTGTGAGTCTGCATAAGGATTGTCTTGACTCACTATCATTATAAATATCACCTCAGGCCTTGTGCTGTGTTGATTAGATGCTGTGGTTTCTGGGCAAACTGCATAGGTAGAGCAGATTTTCAGCTGTCCAGAATATATTGCACAGACACACGCTGTATACCCTTTCCACATATTTCCAAACATGCAAACTGAAAATAGCCATAAGTTAATTATTGATCTCATGATTAACTTATTTGTATCTTGAGTGATATTTTGAAGATTAAACACGCTACATTATAGGAAAGCTGCTATTGTGGTGTTGCCAGATATTGATCAGGAGTTTGTCTCTCTAATTAGTTCTAGTTTCAGATAAAAGGAAGAGCCTTGTTTTGAATAATCCTGAATGCAAAGAGAGGGTATTCAAGAATATCCCAGTTCAGACAAGCACATTGATAACTGAGGGAAGGTCTTCACAGAGCAAGTATTAGCTTTTTTCATTGTTATTCTCTTGTGGAAAAATTCCAGCAAAGGCTAAGCATGTAGGATCTTGGTAAGGATATCAATGAAAATATTAAATAATTGAAGGAGAAGTTTGAAAATGCTATCTATAGTGAAAAATATAAATGACAACCAGTTTTCCATAAACGTTAGGAAACATCCATGCATTGTAAATTGATTTCTTTATAGAATATCTATATTAAAACTGAGAACATAGGTCTCACTTTAAGACAAGAGAATGCATTTTTGCAAATCAGAGGAAAAAAATGTTGAGATCATGACTAGAAACTAGGAACATGAGTTCCCAGCACACATGGAGGCCAAGATCAAATATGATCCTTGTAAAAATAAAAATGAGAGTTTGAGTAAAGTACTGTATTAATAGGACCTCAGTGACAATTCCATATCCTATTCCAGAGTTTACACTTTTAAAAGGATAATGATAAATGGTAAGGTTGAAAAAAGCCTTTGCAAAGATGAATCATAGTCTGGAAAGCCTTGTAGTAAGAGACTAACAAAACAGAATCTAATTATCTCAACAATAATAAGGTTAGAAGGTTGACTAATAATGATCCGTAAAGTATGCAAGTTCTAAAAAAGAAGTTAATACTAAAAGGCTCTTTAATTCAATAGACAAATCCAAAGTGAGGTTCAGTTTTGCAGGAATGCAAGTCAGGAATGTGAGTTTGAAAGTGAGAGTAATTAGGCACTGGTAAAATTTACTCAGACGTTTTAGAATTGAAAACTTTTACTTTTTTTTAATTATTTTTTTTTATTTTTAAGGAAAAACTCACATACTTTAGTTCAACAGCAAATAGATGGCTTTATGGAAAAAAAACCCCACCAACCAACAAAAAATCAACGAAAAAATGAAAACCAAAATTATAATGGTCTTTTCTAGCTTTGACTTTACAGAAGGATGTCCAGAGCCCAGCAACAGTTTCCACTCTTCCAGAACTGAAACATTGGCTCTGTTAAAGTCAATATCTGTAACCCTTTCATGAGGTTTCATCAGGAGGGGTATAACTACAAATTCCTGTATTTTGCTTCCTAAAAAAGGACCTAAATATATGAAGTGAACTTTCTGTGCTATTATCTACATCTACAGTATTTTGGGGTTGGACCTTTCTCAGAAGGAGAAAACAACACTTAAAGTTTTAGTAAAAAATGCTAAGGAAAAGGCAACTGGAATGCAATTCCCTTCCCTTCTGTTATACTTTCTTGCTACAGAAATGAAATTGTGGATATTTTACTGTGATTGAACATGGGAGATTAAATCATGCCTCAGTTTGACTGACAAACAAAACGAAGGTGCATGGGATGGAACCCAGGATAGTTTGGCCTGTCTTCAGTCAGACTGTCAGTATTGTGATTTCTTTAGATTTCACTGTTTACAAGTTGAGTTGAGTTGGGTTAATACTATAACACAATGCCTCCTTGTAAAAAGATATGGTGTTACTTAGCAAGCGGCATTCTTCTCTCTGAATGATTGCTCCTGGGCTCCTGCTTGCTGTTATAAATATGTAGTGAATTGCTGCAGATAACCTCCCAAATAAGCCACAGCTTCCAACTGTACATTTAGCTTTTTGAAACTTGTAAGAGGAGACAAGTACATTCCACTGTTCTGAGCAAACACCTTTCACTAAAATCCTTGGGTCATCTACTTGTGTAGAGTCTGTGGAAAGTTTAGCTTTATTGCTGTGTTTGAGAATATTTGGTTCACAGTTGCAACCACTAGTTGCAAATATTAGATATGATCCTTTTGTAACCTGCAATAAATTGCCTTGTGATATTACAACACAGGTGGGAGATCGTTATTCAGATTAACTGGTGCATACTTTAATATCCTCCAAATTTATCTTGCAAAATGCATGACATACTCATCAAAATAAAGACTGTCCTGCAAAATTTGGGACAGATGGCAGTGCAAGATGACATCTTTTCTAAATGTGTCAAAATGCTCACTCAGTCAAGCAATATGATTGGTTGCACATTCTGCGTGTTATTAAAATGACAAAAGCAGTAGAATTCACTTGCATGAACACCTGCTGTTAAGAGTCACTTAAAATAATGCAAAACACATAATTAAGCAATATAAAAATAATTATTTCACTGACAAATAACAGTTTAACGTAGCTATTGCATTGCTTTCAAATATTTTAAGTCAGTGAATTACACCTGTACTTAGATTTACAACATTCAAAACCAAAACATGCCTTCCTAAACGATACTGAATGAATAACATATAACAAAATGCTATATAAGAACAGACACACAACAGGCCTACTGTTGCCTGCTAGGTGATATCTTTAGATCAGATAGCATGTATTCCTTTACCACTTGAAACAGGAGAGCATAGAAGTGATTGATAAGCCAAATATCACAGCCAGAACTCAGATCTGAGAAAACAAAACACTATCTGCTCTCTTCTGAGAATCTGACATCGTGGTAGAAGCAAAGCACCTAGAAAAGAATAGCTGCTGATTTATTTTTTCCTTTCCTTCAGCATGTGAAAATGTCAGAGACTCAGCTTATGAAGTCTAATAGAAGTCTTGTGGCAGTCTCCTCAAGGTACGAATATGATTTTTGCTTCAAATTATGGAAAGATCTTCAAGACCTCTTTATTTTGTTCTCTGTTTTGTTCTCATAGAAATCAGCCAATCCTCACCTGATCTCAGCGCAGGGTCTTGCGCTCTGGGTAATGTTAAGTGCTGTTATTAAACCCATCAAAGGAACATGCTGTGGAGTGAAACATGGCGTATCTGTTGGAGGCCTGAGCACATATTTGCTACACCACTCTCAGTCTGAAATTATACACGGGAAGTCAACAGGAGACCCTGCGTTGTAGTACTTAGCAATAACCACAGGCCCTCCTCTTCAGCCCTTACACTTGACCTTCACAACAGTGGTTAGCTAACTAAAATAGGGACATTAAATAACTGGTCTCTCTGTGGAGGGGAAAAAAAAAAAAATCAACCAAAGCAAAATCAACCAAAACCACCCCCCCCCCCCCAAATCTAACACACAAAACCCCCAACCACACCTGAAATAAAACAAAACGATTCAGCACTGGGCAAATGTCTACTTTGCTATTTTTTTGTATGGGAGGAAAGGCAACAGGAACAAAATGTTTCAGTGGTTGGTATGCAATCATACTGTTAGCTGCGTGCAAATGCATCTTGGGGAACATGGTAAGGACAGCCTGATAACGTACAGGCTGCAGCTTTCAAGGGTTAACAGAGACCGCACTTGCTGAATGCGATCCCGGAGCAAGGAGAGCGACAGCCTGAACTGCGTGATTCCCCCCCCCGGCATCCACATCCGCACACCGGCACACTCACCCCGCGGTGTGCACAGGCCCCCCTCCCCCGGTGGCCGGTGCCAGCGGCCGGTCCCTGCTCCGCGAGGCTGCGGCGCTCCCGGCCCGGGGCTGAGGATGGAGACGAGGTTTCTGTAGAGATGGGGCCGGCTGCAGGGAGCCATTGGCTGCCGGCTTCGCAAATTTCATTCAGTTTGGTCCAATCGCAGGAGGAGAGCGCCTGGTACAGCCTGGACCTCTCCCCCCACCCCCTCTTTCCCCCTCTCTCTCTCCCCCCTCTCCCTCCCAGCTCGCCTCGCCTTGCAGATCAGTCTCTCCCCGGCTCGGTCTCTCTGCATAGGCAATCACGGCTCCGGCTAGCATACCCAACTCTCCCTCTCGCGCTGATTGCAATGAATTTTCTGCCCGAATGTAGGTCGCTTACAACCGAGAACATGAGTTTCCTCCAAATCCAGTGTTGCTGTCTTTCTTGTCGTTATTTTTAATTTTTCTTTCGCCCCCCCCCATCCCCCCCTTCGTCGTCGTCGTTGCATTCCTTTGGAGAAGGGAATCGCGTTGGATTCCAAAAAGGAGAGCAGGAACCGTGTGTGAATAATTTCGGCTGCATGATAGCCCGAGAGGATTTCCTGAAAGAATCTGTGTGAAAAAGACCCCTGTGCTTCTGCAGCTATTCCGCTGTTAAGGTAGGAGTGCTGGATTTGCTGTTCGAGTGCTCATTTTCATTTTTTTCTGTTGCTTCCCCCTACCTTTCTGTTTCTTCTCTATTTTTTTTTTTTTTTCCCCGGCGAGGGTGGGGGAGAGGGAGAGGTGTTGCAGTTGCTACTCTGGCAAAGGGCGAGCAGTTTGCTGCAGTCGTCTGTGCTTTTACTTTTCCCATCGTGATAAAGCGATACTTTCTGCCATCTCCACCATCATCCGCGATCTGGTTGTCACATATGCATATTTATGCAAATTTTTTCTTTTTTTCTTTTTTCTTTTTTCTTTTTTTTTTTTTTTTTAATTTTAGTCCGCTCCGGTCTCGTCCCCTACATTCCCCCCTTGCACCATAATTTGTTTGTAGGCATTTTGCTGCAATCAGCTATTTGGAAAGGCTCTGGCGTTCTGTGTGAGATGTTTACAAAGTAGCTCTGCCTTATAGCCAAATAAACAGAAGAGTGTAGAGGAGAGGAGGAAAAAAATATCTGCAGTACAGGCAGCAAAGGAAAGAACGAAGCCACAGTTTCCTGCCAGCGCGGAGAGGGGCAGGAGCGGTACTTCATGCCCTGTGTGCGCCTCTGGTTATCGGGGAAACACGAAACCAACACACAGGGTTCTGCTTAACCACTTCCCTGGCCACCACCGCAACCACAGAGAGGCAGAAAGGAGACGGCGGTGAAGGGAGAACGGTGGAGGGAGAACGAGGGAGGCTGCTGCTCAGAGGAAATCTCTTCTTGGGTTAAGCGGTTCACCCGCTTTGACTAAAGCCAAACCGCGGTGGGTTTGCCTTTTTCCTCCTTTCCCCCTCCCCCCCCCCCTTATTTCCTTATTTTCTTTTTGTTTTCTTCTTTTTTGCCCCCTTTTTCCCACTGTGGGCTGAGGTAAAATGCCCGCTCCTACGGTGGGCATGGGTATCTGCACTCAAGGGAGAGGGGAACTGGCACTGGGCAGAGCCAGCGTGCACGGAGCCCTGGAGCGGGGAGAGGAATGGAGAAGGGGGGGTAATAACAAAAGGACAAAAAGACAGGCACCCCCATTGCTCCCCTCGAAGACAGCATCCCCCCTCCCCCCAACCTCAGCTCTACAGTAAGTCGTCCCTCCGCACAGCCGGGGGGCTGGCGGCGTGAGGCGCCGCCGCGGTTTGCCGCCTCCCCAGGGGAGAGGCCCCGCGGCCCCCACCGACCGACCGACTGACCGACCGGCACCGGCCCATCACACGGATGGTGATGGAACGGGGAGGGGGGAAGCAGGAGGCGCCGGCAGCCACCGGTCAGCCCCAACACCGTACACACGGTTCCGCGGGCGCGCAGGGCTGGGGCGGACAGGGCGCGCCCCCGCGCAGCGACTGCGGCGTGGAGGGGTCGCGGGGAACGGGCCAGTGCCGGTGCCCCGCGCGGGGGTGAAGGCAGGCGACGGCGCGGCCGGGACACTTGGCCGGTTCGGGCTCGTGGCTTTTGGGGCAGCGGGGATGCGGTGGGAGAACTTTGCGGGGGACGCGGTGCAGTAGCGGCGGGACGCGGCCGCCAGGTGGCGCTGCGGGTCCTTCCAGCCGCGCCGCTCCTCCCGCACCGCAGGGGATGTCCCGCGCCCGCCGCTGGGTCCCGCCGTTGTTGAGGCGGGTCGGCCGCGTTAGGGACGGGTTCGGTGCTGTATCTGCGTTGGGGTGGGGGTGAGCGCTTGAGAGGGGGGAAAACGTCCGGAGGGGAGGTGGGGAAGCAGAATTTCCCCTACCAGAGGCCCGGCCGGGCTGCAGCAGGGAGCAGAGACGTGTGACAGCTGCGTGAACTGGTGGTGGTGCGGAGTGCCTCTCGTCAGCGTTTGCGTCTGGAGGCAAAATGTATGGAGGGACTTTCTGCTAGTTACTGTCGTAAGGGTGGCAAAAACGCGTGTGCAACTTTAGATGTTTTGTATTTAAAAAACAACCACCACTGGGGGAAAAAAAAAAAAAAAAAAGGAAAAAGAGGAAAAGTAAAAATAGAAAAAAGGAAAGTAAAAAGAAAAGAAAGTGAAAATGAAAAGAAAAAGGAAAGGAAAAGAGAGCTCTTTAGCCATGTTTGATCTGTATTAAAAGCAAATGCGTGTAAAATTCTAGACTGACTTTTTGTTTTTAAATGATTGATAATGTTAAGGGAATACATGCACATGTTTAGAAGTAGGTGATCAGAAAGTAAAGCTTAACTGGATGAATTTACAAGCAGTTATGCAGAATGGAAATCTCTGATATTTTTCTCCTCCCAAGCCATAAATATAACTGCTAATTTAGATATCTCATTAAATGGAAGGGCAGTAGTCCACATCCCATGGGACACAAATTAAGTTTAATAATTATCAAATGGATAAATCCTGTCAACATTAAAGAAATAAACTGATTTTTCCTGACGCCCTAAGAAAAGAAGTAATCATTTCCACTGATTGTAATTCCTAGATAAGAACACAGCTCTGCTTTGTAAAACTGAGCAGATTTTGTATGTCAATGAACCTTGCATTTTATTTTCATTTTGCTTACAACATACACATTTGATATTCTAACTATTAGTATTACCTATGTGGGCTTCTATATAGGTAGCATCCACATAGATGTGTGTTAAGGCAGGACATTTGAACTATTTTTGCCTATACTACTGAGTAGAGGGTTGCATGGATTGTGTTATGAGTCATATTCCAGTGAAAGATTAAAGACTGAGAACATGAAAACATGACGTGCAGTTTCTGGTAACTCAAACCAACAAGATCTATGATGGCATGCAATTTTCTCTGAATAATATAAAATGAAATGTAATTGTGTCCTACTCATTTTTATAATCTTCGAAGTATTACCCGTTTGTGTGTAAATACACCTGTTATTGCACTCTTCTCTAGTCATATGGCTGTATATCATACAGGTGCAATTACTGTTGGTGTGCTGTATGCTTCTACAACCTATTAAGTTGTACCAGATACTAAAACTGAAATTCAGTTTGGCATCTAAAATAGCTTGGTCCTCAAGAGGATTCTAATTCAAAGCCAATTCAAAATTATTTTTTTTTATGATTTTTTTCTTCATTTAGTTTAATGGCCCTTAGGTTTGGTCTCTACTGGAGAGTATTTGTGTAGACAAGAAAATACATGTTTTCTTCCTCTCGCATTTCTGGAGGGAGTGAATACTTGCCTGGTATTATTTTTAAATGCAGTGCTGCATCACAGACATGCAGATCGTAAATTCAAAAATTCCTAATGTTTGTTCTTGATCATCAAAACCCGGTGATCAGTGGTCAAGTATCATTTCTTTTAAAGGTATCACAATGCAAGCAAACAAAACCAAGCCTCATAGTATAAATGAAACATACCAACTGGGTCAAAATAAGACAAGTGGCAAAACCAGTAGGTTTACTGGAGATGCTGTGCTAGCCTATCTATTTTATATTCTTTCAAATACTTTATCTTTTTAGCTGATTCTGTGTTCTTGGGGAGATCATTCACCTGACGATTTCTGCATTTGATAAAATGTCAATCTTAATAGGCATCCTTCAGCTGAAGACCTGTCATACAGAGATGAAGGCAAGAGGCAGAAAGAAAAACTGGTTAACAGAAGCTTTGTGTAAAAGATACCATATAGAAACAAGGATTTGTTTGTTTTTTTGGTTTGGTGTGGGGTTTTTTTTTATTTTTATTTTTATTTTTATTTTTATTTTTATTTTTATTTTTATTTTTATTTTTTTAACGAAAGAGTGATTCAAGGAATATTTACTGACTGCTGCATAGAGGTTTGCACATTTGTTTTTGACAGGTTCTCAATACAGCCTCCTCTTGGCCTTTCAAACACGCATGCTGCTATTTGATGGCTGAATCACACAGTGTAAAGAACAACTCCACCTGGGTAGGACAGGAATAAGCGTCATGCTATAACTAGCATATAATTTAGTCATTCTGTCACTTGAAGACTTGCCATTGAGATTCAGGATCTTTTCTGCATTCGTAAGGTTGGTTAGTTATATGCACTGAATCATAAGGCTGTGAGTCTTTAAAAGAAACCAAAACCTAATAAAAAAAAGCAAACTTAAACAAAAGCTGCACAAATCAATGTAAGTATCTCATGTCTAGCTGCAGCTATTCCCTATCATAGTTCAACTCAGGTACTTTAAAGCAATGTTTGTAAAGCATTTCTGCTGTGGGTGATTTCGATCCTCAAACCTGACAGGGTTATGTACTCTGTCAACTTTTAGTAGTGCTGTACTTCTCATTGTATTTGTTTTAGTGGTTCCCATACTGGATTTGAAGAGGAAAAAAACAAAAACCCAAACAAAAAGAAACCAAAACCCCACACCAGTTAGAACTCCCCAAACAACAAAAAACCCAATTTGGTGTTTAGTGGAGGGAAAAAAACAAGTTGTTTTTTTTTTCTTTTTCCAATACTCTTAGAAAAATTATTTGCAATGAGATAAGGCACAATGCTAATCGACTTTAAACAACTTGAAATGGATATAAAGGTAGAGAAGATAAAATTGAAAAAAATTATTAATAGCTTGCAGTACTTTATTTAAAGGTCGGAAATTATTCTGGAAGATGTTACGGGCACACTGTCCCCTCTTTAACCCATGTAAAGTAATGGGGATGAATTCTGATATTAAAAATAAGCTGTGTATGAAGCAGGTTACTTTATGTCTTGCATGCATGTGTTGCACGAAGACCTGAATAGAAGCAGCCTATGTAGAACACTGGCTTTTCATGTGAGATCTGTGGTGGGTCTTTAGCAGTGGTATGGCTAATTCAAACCAAATGCATGATCTCTAGCTAGGAATGCTCAGATATGTACTCTAATAATCTAAAAATAAATTGTAGTCACAATGCATGATTCTTTCTTTTGTCTGTCTTCTGTGCTGAGCCCACACACCCCTCAGTGTCGTAGGACGTATTTCATTAAGTGTATGCCTCTGACTAGCTTCCATAGAGGGTTAGAGTTTTCCATGCTTGTCTGTCTTTTGTTATTTATGTGCTCACTGAGATTTGCAATTTGATGGGGAGGCTGAGCCTTTCAAGAGAGGTAAGCCTTGAAAATGAATGGCACTCTTAATAATTATGCAGTGGCTGTTATGATTTCATATATAGAATGAATTAACTCATTTTTATATACTTGTATATAAATTTAAATAAATAAAAAATATTGAGATTTGGTTACACAAATCAAGACTAAGCCAGTTCAATATTTCACCATAATAGATGATAGATAAAATATTAGTGGCCATGATTTGATGGTAGCAGACTTCCATCTAGCAGTATCTTTTGGATTTCCATCTGTTGAATGCTGTAGACAAAAATATATAGTCTACTATTTCTCAGTGCAGATGAGTCTGGAGGTAAAACCTTTCCTTTGTCCTCCAAGTGGAGGTAGTCACTGTCATCTAGGAGAGGTCTAGTACAGCCAATAGTGGAAGAGGATAATAAGTAAGATATCTGTCCCTAAGTGTTGCTTGAAGTGGTATAATGGCTTGATTATTTCGGAAATGCCTGGTGCTGCAGTGTCTGGGTCAGTAGTCAGAGGCCCAGTACAGACCTGGAAGGAACAGATTTTCAAACTCTTGGGATCATGCTCTGTAGTGTTGCTGTCAAGTTGGTGGTCTTTCCAAGACTGACCAGCCATATTGATCAGTGCCATCATGTGGTGATCTTGTGATGTTGTTGCCAGACATCACTGGGTTGGAGGTCAAGTTTCTTTATGTTTTAAAGTCAGTTTGAACCCTTAGTGAAAAAAACCCAACAGCTTAATGGCAACAAATCTTCTTTCAAAAAAAAAAGTGTTTAGAAACACTATGGAGAGGACTCAAAAAAAATTCAGTCACATTATCTCTAACAGGATTTCTTTTATGCTTTTGAACTCTGGTGAAAAATGAGTTCATGAACTTCAATAACACTTTGGTTTGGAGTTTTTTTATTCCAAAACAGACTGTGCAGTGATTAGTTCCAAATACCTATTTGTTCTATTCCAATAAAGAAGTACTACTTTATGTGTCATACTTCTGACTTCTGATATATAAAAGCCCTACTTCTATCCACCCGAATGTAATAAAACAAGGACAAAGCTGATTGATAGCCTTATTTTTAAATAAAGAATTTGGAGTGGAATCAGATTCTTAGTGTTTTATTTCTGTATCTTCATTTTGTACTAACTTCTGTAGTCCTGATTTTACAATTAATTTTTAAGTTTTCCATAAATCTTAATCTTGCAAAGTAGATGTGCTAGTCAGTTTTCTTTTCTGATAAATAAAGTTCTTTGCAGACCTTATGCAGTACTCTACTATTAAAACCAACAAGGAATTACTCAAAATTTATCAATAGTACAATTATAAATCTAAAAATATTTTTTCTGTTAATAAATAAACTTTTTTTTTGTTTTTTGGTTTTTTTTTGTTTCTGTCTGCTGTTTTACTGACTTTGCTCCACCAGTCTGTATCACTTATTAGATAAATACCTCTTTCTAGCATTTGGGCATACACAGATCAAACTATCAGAAAGTTATATAGGGAATATATTTATGCTTTGAGATATGACTTTACCTTTTTCTGATCTACTGTGAATGATTTCCAGATCTGTCTTTTCAAATAAACAAAATCAGTATATTATTCATACAGGGCCATATAACATATAAGCCATATGCTACCTAATGTACAACCAATTTTTACTCATTTTCTTATTGGATCTAAGCATAGAACATTAACAGACTTGTGTAATAGGACTGAGATTAACAGCCCATTGACAGATTAGTGTCATGGGACCAGGTCTTGTTGGATTCAGTGCAAAGAGTCCTGTTAATTTTAAAAGGCTTTTGGTCAGGTCCTATGAGTAGGTAGTATTTGGATAGAATTATATGGAGTATTTGCGTAGAACTGGCAATGTCATACTGCTTAGAAGTTTTCTCCCAACTTCATATTAAGTTCTGCTCATGAAATTGCCATCAAACTTTTGTTTGAAAAGTAAAAAAGGAAGCAGCAGGAGGCTCTGAAAAATAGGTACATCTTCATCTCTTCATTGAAAAGCTTCTTACAGGTGTGGATGATTACGTGCACTAGAGAAGTATCCTAGATGATATATGAGCACGTACTCAACTCGTGCTCTATTGGTGTCTGTTCATAAAATACAGGCTTGTTACTATCTGTGATTTCTCCCTGAAGTTTCTTGGATTTGCTTTTCAACAGAAGCTGGGTACGTGCTAGTAACCAAACTGATGTAGTACACACATCCAGTTTGTACACTTTTTCATGCAGTCATCTGGTTAGCTGTGGTTGTGCTGATGAGCGTTTTTGCCTTATCTCACAAGTAGCTTTGTAATATTGTTATCTCCCTGGATGTTCAATTTTACTGGTTTTGGATCATAGATGTCAATATCATCTTATAGACAGTTGTGACAAAAAAGGGCAAAAATCCTCTCCTGGATTCCAGAGGAATTGTGTAACAAAAGGTGAAGCCCCCATGAATCTTTGGTACATCTGCCATTATGGAAACTCTGAAGTTTGTATAGTAAGACTGTATCTGGATTTCATGGGGTGTCTCAGGCAAATGAAAAATGTTGCTAGCAATGACCAGAGGAAGCAGAATAGTGACTTATTGCTGTATGAAATGTACTGATCACCCAAACTTTAGAGCAAATGGTTCAAAGTAGTATTTTAAGACTTTCATTAGTCAGTGTTGCTTCTCAGTCAGGTACACAGTCACTGATCTGCTGGCTGGATTCTCCCAAGCCAAATACATCTCCATCACTAATGTAATTATTATAATGTCTGCATTTTACATCATATGCATGAAAGTAAAGTTCTCAGTACACAATGGCATGAGGGGAAGTAGAACTTTCTGCAAATTATGCACAGCTGGACAGATGAACTGGGGTGCCCAAGGCTGTGAATTTGTAATAACATAGCCAACAGTAGGTCTGCTGCCCAAATTAGGTATGTTCAGTGTGTATAGATTCCAGTGTATGTGCAGGTGGTGAATTGGGGGACAGGTGATGTAGATCCACTGTTTTTGACAGATTAAATAATAGCAAGTGGCATAACTGGAAATTAATTGTGGAGCTGGAGCACATCTCCTAAGGGAAGAGCTAGCATATTCATTTCATGCTCGCTGTGATAATACTTTGCTTTAGTTCAGGTGCACAAGTTACAGTGCATGATAGGTGGACTTACTTCAGTTTAAACAGGTTAACAGTTATTAAGAAAACACACTACTTCATTTAATATTACATTTGTTATGTCTTCTCTTCCCCCACCAAGTTCTTGTAGCTGAACCATGTTTGAGTTATGTTTTTTTGATGATAAATGCTTACTGTTTATATTGGTTTGATGTCATCTTTACATAGAGGTAATGTTTCGGATGCAGTGCCTTAGGAATTTGATAATGTAGGCCAGATAGTACTTACATTTAGAGTACATTTTAAGGGCCAGTAAGATTTTTATACTACTGGACTGTGAAAGGCATGCTGCATTGATTTGTCTGCTCTGATCTGGTAGAGAGGTGATACTTTGCTGAAATGTAGCAGGTTAATGTTCAGTTATCAACATTATCTTACGTTGAGTTGTTATGGGCATAGAGCGGCATACAAGCACAAGCAAGAGTAGCTCCCTGCTAGAAGAGCTGGCCTGTCTTAATTTGCACTCTAGTGTAGCAAATACATATTTCTCCTTAGAATTGTCAGTCTGTATTTTTATTTCCCTTGGAAATAAGAAGTTGTAGTGAACTGTCATCCTGCTCAAATCTGTCTTGTCTAAGAGCATTTACTTCATAAGACTGAAATTAGAACATATAGTTAGGATCTCTCATTTTCTCTACTTCTGCCTTTCCTGCAAAGTTTTTCATTTGTTTGTTTGTCTGTTTTTTCTTTTCCTGTAACTTTGTAATTTGTCTGAGCATCCCAGATCCTTTGAAGTGCTTTTTGTTCATGACTTACTAAATGTGTAATACTGGTTAATATGATGACAATGGCTTCAACAGCTAAAGCAGAAACCCATTACCTCTTGGCAATTTGCATTAGCAGTTCTGTTATGTGAATTTGAGTACCTTTTTGTGAAGGATTTCTTGTTCTGGCAATAGAAATTATATTAGCAATGTAGAAGTTATATTAGCAATGCTGTAGGAAGGATAGGAGATGGGAGCGGTTGTAATGGTGTTGAATTCTCTTAGCTCTTAGCTAGATAAGGATGGAAAACTAAATGAAACTTGCATTTGGTATATGAGTAAATGGTCACTGGACCATAAACTTCACAGATATATCCTTCTGTGGTAGATTTTAGTTTCTCTTTGCTCCTAGAGCATGACCATTTGGGTAGGCTTGATAGTGCACCGCTTTCTGAAACTAGTTGGAGCTGGTTTATTCAAGAGGAACCAAAATGTGTGTAGTTGAAGAAGATACTGTCTGGAGCCAGAGGCATCAATAAGGATGGTGGAGATGTGGTCCAGTTCCATTTTGGAAGAAAATCCATGGATTTCTTAACATCAGTGATAGCATTTGTAACACCACTTCTACCTCTTAAGGCCTGAAATCTAAGCACCGAGTACAATTATGTCTAAAATAAGTCGACTGCATATTTTGGTTCTCAGCTTTTCCTCTGTGCAAGATGAGAATGCTTCTTCAATGGCCAAACCCCTCGTTCTCTTATTCATCATCCTTAACTTGTGGTGTTTTCCTTCTCATTGCCTCAAGGTGAACATCCTAGTCAGAGAATGCAAACAAGCAATGAGATGTAGACAGATTATCAGTTTCAGAAGAAGGATAATGTGATTAGCTTTCACAGAAAAAGAATAATAATGGAGTAGAGTGAGTGGGAGGAGGTAAGAAGTCGCAGTTTCAGTAGAGTCTCAAAACAAATACAGGGTGCTCACTAAAGAAACAAAACAAGAATACAAGAAAATAGGAGTGACAGGTTGGCTGTTGAGGACACCAGGCAGAGCATGGAGAGTAGAGTAGTAAGAGGAGAGGCAGTTCAAATACTGGATTCTGGAGAGCTTATAATAGCGGGATATGAGTAAAGGCAGACCGACAAGAGGAGGCAATGCTTTTGGACATGAGAGTTTTGTTTAGTCTGAGGGGGTGCAGTATTTTAGAAGGAAATTCACTATATGCATCAAGGTGAAATATGATTCTTAGTATCCTCGCTCTGTAGGGACATAGATTATACTCTTTGAAATTGAGTCTGTTTTCTTCTGAATAATCTTTTAAAATTTTTTTTCTTTTTTTATCCAAATAAAGCATTTGCTAAAATATCACCTTTTTCTTTTTAAGAAAACCATACCCAGTGGTATCATCACTGAATATATATCTATTCAGGATTGTTTGTTTAGTTTTATCCTGTTTTTCCAAAGAATCATAATAAATCATATTTGCTGTTTAATTTCAAGTATATGGCTTTTTTTTTTGTTCTCTTTTTTCTTTCTGTTTTTTTTTTTTTTTCTTTTTTTTCTCTTTCTTTTTTAATTTGTTGTTTTGTTGGTTTTTTTTTCCCAGTGTGGCAAATTATACTATTAACCTGAAGTTCCTCAGATAAATTAGTCTTGCAAAGAAGTCCTTGTAGAACGTGGTAAAAAATTACCTAGCATTATATAAAGCCAGGCTTGGCAAAGTACGTGGGTTTTGATGGTTCTGTCACTGGTTAATGGAGGGGGGAGGGGAAGAAAAGTAGAGTAAAATGTATCTTCATCCTACTCATATACATCACTCAAAGATGTTAATGTGATAGTTGATGAAAAGTCTGTGTAGGGCTGCTGTACCCTTACTTCATATCGAAGTTATATTCCAGAGCTCCAAATCTTTTCTCTGATCACTTTTTAAGACAAAATCATATTAATGCAGCTCTGCCTAGCCCAAAATACCATCTTTTAAAATAGTAGATCTTTGGTGAGAAATAAAGCAGGCAGAAGAAATCAGTTTTTCCTCAGGGTACACCTTCCTTTCATGTCCTTAATAAGCAGGTTTTCCCTATACATATAAATGGATGCAATGCATACATCATCACTTTTAAGAGCCATTTTTCTTCACCTGCTGTGAGCTGTACATTCAAAAGATTGCAAGCATGACTAAGATCTCATTAACACTGTTTTTATGCTGGTTTATACCATTGTCTTCAGTGGAACTGTGCCTAATATGTGAGTGTTTAGATGTATTAATTTAGTGCTTAAAAAGAGTCAGGTTCCGGGATTCTTCTCCTCCTTCTGCAGCTAACATCTCATCATTTAATGTATTAATTTGGCAGAGGTCCCTTTTCAGCTAAGAAGAACTTGTTCTCTGTGGAGTAAATTGTTTGCCAGCCATCCATATATGCCTGAATGAATGTGAGTGAAATGGTCCATCACAAATTCATGTAACTGCATTAACCTTCTTGACATGGTGACTCTGAAAAGATAAGACAAGGATGGAGGTGAATGACAGGAGATGGTGAAAATGAGATTCTTGAACATGACACACATTTTACTATGTGTAAATAGGCTTAAAAGTTAAGTGATTTTTAGAGATAAAATTATCTTTTAAATTTATTTTTCACCTTTAGATGATTCTTGTTAGGAAGATTTTTTAATCAGAATTTAAATTCAGGTGTAAATGTTTTAAATTATGAATCCATGCTAACTTCTAGTATGTGCTCAGATTTTGTGTTTAGACAGGTAGAATTTTTGTACAGGAAGGTGAAAACTCGAAGAGGCAAAAGAAGCTACTACAACCTACTTTATTTCCTTATAGTAATTTCTTTTTCTGCTCTGACACACACCAGAATTGATTATTTATAGTACATACTTCCTATGAATAAATAAGCACTAAATTTTATGTAAGGAGATATCTCAGCCCAGAAGTAGTTTTCTAGAGAAGACTGAGAAAGCGTTTGGCTGAAGAACTCAATTTTTTGTAGAACAATATTTTGTCTTTATTTGCAAAAAACAGAAACATTTTTTCCACCAAAAAAAGAAAAAAGGATAGGTTAAAAAAGATAAAAAAATCTAGACTTTGTCTAGACTGTTGCATGCTTTCCAGAGTCTTTCATATATTTTTGACAATAGTTGGTGGTTGTTTTTTGTTTTGGGCTTTGTTTTGTTTTTGTGGTTTTTTTTTGGAGAGGGGAAGAGGGAGCAAAGGAATGAATTTTTTGGGAGTTTCTGGTTTTGTCTTCTTTTTTTCATTTGTTTAGCTTTGATTTAGCTTATGTTCGGTAGGAGGGGAAATAGTTTTCAGGTATCTAGACTGAAAAACCCCCACACCTGCAACGCCACTCAGTCCTGCTTCAGAAATGCACAAGATGGCTACTTTGTGAAGGAGAGGAGAGGGTGAGAATATGATACAGAATCAGCATATAGCTCCAGCACTCAGACTGGGAAATGCTTCTGGGTTCTCTGATCTGGTTGTAACTAAAGTCATCCCAGGAGTCACTCTAGCCTACCCACTACGATTTTGGTTGCCTTCAGTTCTTTTCTTTGTCCTGAGCTGGCAACCTAGGGACATAGGAAAGAATTCTCATTCTAGATTTTTATAAGTATTTTTACAGAGGAAGTGTTGGGTCAGGCTTACATAGACAAGGTTTTATTAGCATAGACAAATGATGAATGCTACTTAGCCAGAAAAAAAAAGCAAGACAGAAAACAAATGGGAAGGAGGTAAGAAAAGGGCAGAATCTTCCCAGTGACAGGCCAGGAAAAGCAGTGGCAGTGGTGAGGGGTTCCAGATGAGCATCTTTCTCTGGGCTTTTGCTCTGATGCAGCGGCTGGAAACAACTAAGATGACAAGGTTGATGATTTTTTTTTTTTTTCCATGCTTCTCCCCTCACACTGTGTACAACAGACCATGTGATAATTACCACTGCTTGTTTCAGTTCTTTATTCTGTAAGTGCTGATTGTAATGCAGTAAGTTTAGTTTCAAGTGTTGCACGTTGGTTATTAAAATTAATTATTGGACAATATTTATTAAGCATTTAAATCACTATTATCTGTTTTGCAGTGCACCGTATTTTGGTTATCCCTAATATAAACTAAAATCTGCAAAAGAAAAGGTAAGGAAAGCTCATGTGCGAGGGTGTGCAAAAGAGAGACCATTCTCAGTGTAGTGTGGCTGTTTCCACGGGTGCCTACCATAGTGAAACTGTTGGGATTTGCAGTTGTAAGACTCTGAAAATAACAGCACGACCTAGAGTTTGAGAACATCAAAAGAAAAATACTGCTATGGAGCCTCTGGAAAACACTGTGTCAGTGTCTTAGAGAAAAGCTTAGAGCTGCAAATTGCAGACCCTTGGCATTACCAAGACTGAGGTGCTAGCATACTCAAGGCAACAGCATTCGGGAATCAAAAATTCCTCTTGGATCCCCTAAGCTTAACATCAAAGATATGAAAATTCGGATCGTGTAAGACATAGCTTAGAATATTCTGCATGTTGCCTTTTCCTTAGAAAGGAAGAGTAGTGAGACTTCCACTGATCTTTCACTTGTTTGTTTAGCTTGTTCTAGGCAAGGCATAGTGTATCAGTAGAATAGCTTTATTTTTTAACTACCTAATGATCTCATAAAAAAAAAAAAAGTCAGTTTACCTTATTTTTTGTCTATATTTATGTAACTAGAACCAGTACTTGTTTGTACACTGTTTCAAAGTATGAGGTGACTTTGTATTCTCATATAACTTCTAGCATTTCATTATATATCGTTTGAAAGGAAGGGTGTCCTTTCTTCCTAAGACTACATCATTTATGAAACAGTAATTGCCATGGTCCATTTAGGTGCACTGTGACTTTGTAAATCACCACAAGAATTGCTCAATATCCACATTACCTGATGCCTCAAGGTATTCCAAAATACAAAATCTAGCCACAGGCATTAACAACACAGACAGTGATTGCTGTCATATCTTGGTGCTCTTCCCAGAAATGCCACATTCAGAAAGGAATGATGTTGCAATATCAGATGGCTAAATTCATTAGAAGCTGAGGTGCCACACAGGGAGTACAGAGTTATCCTTGATGTTCTTGGCTTTTGTAGTGGCAAATAACAATGCCCACAGAATTCTTGAGCTGGATACCAACTGATTCAGTCTTCCGAACTAATCCCATTAGTGTCTTTTTTTTTTTTTTTTTCAGTCACATCTTTAAGCCTAGCTGCAGTTTTCTTTCCTGAAAAAGCTATGCACTGAAGAAAGGCAAGTTTATTAATAGTCCAAGTAATTACTTCAGATCATGAGATCAGATGCCCAGTGGCTGGATGTCTCCAATTAATTATTCTTAGAGGTTGGCTGATGCAAACAGAAACAGATAAGAAATTGTGGCTGTGTAGATTCTGGATTGTTCTGGCATAAGAACTGGGGAAAAACTCAGCAACAACAAAATCATTTTACCATGTGCCTTAGTTATTAATGGTTGATGAAAGATCTTTGCAGGGTTTCCCACTGTGAACTGTGTATGTGTTCAGTAAGGCTGTGCTTAAAAAAATCTGCCAAATACCTATTGGAGCAACAGAAATACAGGTTCAGAACTGCTGTTGGTAAGTTCGCTTGCTGTATTAGCATTAAAGTCCAAAGCTAGTCATTGCTTAATTGAGCTCATATGGAAAAAATAATTGGTAATTTATTAAGCTTAGTTCCACCTGACATGGTTGGGGGCACAGATCTTACCAAAGAGGCATCCCTGCTTTGGGAAAGGGAGAGGAGCAAGCTCATCAACTTACCTGCGGAATGGGATCATGATCTCACTCTCTGCTATGGAGAAATACAAATACCAAATTTATACTTTTGAGAGAAGTGGAGATGAGACTGTAGTCAAATTACCTGCTGCTGCCATCATAGATGGTGTGCATAGATGCTGCTTTCTCATTTTGGTGTATTTTTATATGTGAATGATGAATAACAGGAGTTTCTGCTTGAGGGCTGCGGGACTTGTGCAAGGCCAGAACAGAACATGAAATATTAGCATCATTCCTCCTCTTCCACCCGACTGAGGCAGCATTAAGGGCCATCTCACCTCCATCTGTTTACCTAATCACTTCTAATAGCAGCCAATTACCCCTACCAGGGTGTTGTACACACCTTGTTAATACCTTCACCACATATCTCACAGCCTCAGGCCTCATTCCTACATTAAACTTAGCATTTGCTTCTTTTTCAGTCTTTCAGTCTTTTCAGCACTATCAGATGCTGACCAGATGATCTGGCTGTTAGGATCCTTAAAGATATGTGCAGATGATTGGTACGATTTTCTAAAGTTTTAAGGAAAGACCTTGCTTGAGCTCCATGGGGGATGGTTCATCTTGAATATCAGAGTCTGCTTTCAAACTGTATACAGGTGTGTGCAAACTAGTCATTCTAGGCTCTCATTGCAATTTTGGGGAATAAGTAAGAACTTTGGGATGCAGTTTACTTTTTTTAAGGTCTTCTTTAGAATGAGATTAAATACTCATGATTAATGTTTGTAAGTAATAAGGTGAAACTTGGTCAATGAGCATAGATGTAATTTTGGTCAATTGAAATTGTTTCACAGACTATGTTGGCTTTCCTGTTCTAAGGCCTTGCTTGAGACATCCATGTTATTTCTGGAGCAAAGATTCCTTACCATTGCCCTTTATCATTATTTTTGTTAAAAGTTACAGGTCTCCTTTTAACATAAAAAATTGCTCTTTTCATGGTAGTATAGTTCTTATGGATGAAAGACAGTATTTTAAATGCCAGTCTAGTTACCTATGAGTATATTCTGTGCGAGACATTATGTTGGAAAAAAAAAATCTGTGGTGTTTAATAGTGTTTTCAATTATTTTGAATTTAAACGGACTGAAAAAACACTCTCATGGCAGGCATGGCATATATTAGAAATAATCATAGTGAATATGTTTTACTGTTGATAAGGTTTAAAGACTGACTAACATCTCTTATTCTTTTGTGAGTTCTGCTCAGCAAAAAACAGTGGACACAGTTGAATTTTGTTGTGGTGGCAAAGTGTAATATAGAAGAACACTTACATCTAGAGGACTAAGTTCACAATATAGACACTGAAAATGTCATAGGTATTTCAGAAGGAAAATCTCCACATAAGTTGCCTGCCTAAACTCAAGGCATAAAATGCAGACTTCCAAAAGCAGCAATATAAACTGCAGTTTCCATTATTAGCCAATCCTGACCGTTCTAAACTCCGGACTTTCTTATGGCATTATGAGTTAATTGGAATATGAAAATTTGGAAGCAGAAGACTTAGCTTCATTATTTATAGTAATGGTTGAGCATGTTATATAACTCTAATTAATTTCAAATATTTCAGTTCTATTTTAAAATTTTACCAAAGGGTACCGATAGAGAGAATAGCTAATATGCTGGTTGTTACAGCACAGCTCTCTCAATTCAGCAGCAACAGATAATATTTCTCACATGAAAAGGGCTGATGGAGTAGACATGTTTGGAATTTTTTAATTGACACTCATGTAAAAAATTATATTCCAGATAAAAGAAATTCTAATAAAAAATGTCTATGCATATGTGTATGTATTCCTCAGATCTTTTAAATGCTTGAATTTTTTCGTTGCCAAGCAGAAGATTGCATCATGTATCCACTTGATAATCTTGAATGGCTTTTATGAATAGTTCTTTTTTTTTCTTTTTTTCACTAGTAATTAAAAAAAAAAGATAAATGATAACTCAGATTCTTAAACAAAAAAAATTAAAAAATGACCATCTGTAGTGGTTCATTTACTGTGAACATCTATCTCTTGAATACCAGATAGGGAGGTTTGTTTTCGTGTCACACAGTCAGATTCTTGAGTGAAGCAGTAACATTTCTTTGTGCATAGATAATGAATAGCAGTAATTTCTGTTTATATGCTTGGAAGTGGTTACATACTATAGATTCATACTATAGTCTGAAATACAATAATCTCAAAAGAATATGATCTGTGTTTTCTATAGGTCTGTTGTTTTTTCCTCAGTATCTCAAGTTCAGTTTCAACTTCTGAAAAATATTAGTTAAAAAAAGAAAGAAAAGTGTTTTCTTGTGATAATTCAAAGTTATGAGCTCTGTTAAGCAAAACTAAGGTTTTGCTGTGATATCCTATTTTTTACTGAGATTTAATAATTGCATTATTAACTAAAACCAGCTGATTACTACAGCAGAGGCATTTATCAGTTGCCCATCTATGAGTCTCAATTGCATCAAGTCAATAGGAAAAAAAGAATCAAAAATAACTGCAAATGGCAATGCTTTTACGTGTTTGCAGTTTAGATTATGTATTAGTGGAAGATCAGGTTTATTTTTAAAAACTTTATATGGTTACTTGCATGCAGAATATCTTTGCTAGCATAGCTACCTACAGTGAGAAAATTTTCCACAAATAGGCAAATTACTTTGTGAAAAATAACATACAAAACGTTTGGAGTTTGCAGTGTTCAGGGCAGACAAGGGTTTTATTGCTGCTGTGTTCTAACACCAGAGGGGTTGTTTGAGGTATTAGTTTTCCAAAGCTTTTGAAAATCAGGCAACTTAGCTGCCTGGTGTGAGCTTACACTTTTATCATTATCCTCTATATTAATATTGGCTGCACATTTATGTTTCTGGAGTCTATGTACTCAAAGCAGTACTTCTACAAATATTTTTCAGCCTGATGCAATGAGTAACTCCATGTTACTTGGAGGGCTGGACTCAGTACAGGTATCAGCATAGTGACATGGCAGTGCTGTTCAGCCCTCCAGGTGCTGGGTGCTTTTCTATGGCAGAAAGTCCTCCAATACTCAGCTTCTCAGATCTGAACTTTTGTCTTCACACAGCACCATGATGTAGTACATGATATACCAGTTTGACCAGTGTTAGCTTTGTTTCTTTGTATAACTCAGGGTATATCATCTGTTCTTACAGCTTTTAGAAGGAAAATTTGTGTTGTAGTTTGCAAAATGGCAGCAGCTTTGCTTTTGTGCAAGAGACTTCTAAAATATTTTTCTCTTTAATGCCATACTTGAGACTTTGTGATAGGTATTGCTGTCACTACCATGCTCTCTGGTGTGATTTATAATTTTCCAGTAGCAGCTACCACTGAGTATAGTTACCTATGTTCTGTCAGAATTTCTTCCCAAAATTGTGTGTCCCATAGGCTGCAGCCAAGTATGAGACAACAAATACAAGACATGGGTACTTGGAATGACTTGTGCAGTCTACTGATCTCATGAGAACTTTTACTGACTTCAGAGGTCTCTGGATCAATCTCTTAGTTTCTGCTCAAGGGAGCTGTAGCATTTCTCTGGTTTTGCAGAACTAAAATACTAAAAGGCCAACATATTCATAACTCATTCACTCCTGAATATCTCTATTCTTCCAAGTAACAGCAGGGCAGAGAAAAGCAATTGGCTTCTCAACCAGACAAGTGGAAAGAGAGTAGAGATATTGGACTCACGACAATCATAAATTTGTTTTTGTTATGACCTGTAATCAACAGCATATGATAAAACCTATTGCTATTGCAGGCAGGAGATCTAAAGATGACTGACAGCCTTGAGCAAGCAAGGTCTAGCTGAAAACAATGTTCTAAATACAGAACAATGACTTTATACATAGCTCTACAGAGTGAGAAATCTTTTTGTTTTTCACTCTGATGCAAGACAAGAGAGGATTTATTAGACTTCTGGGAAGCTTTGGAATCTTCAGCAAATATTCCAAGATACTGGAAACACTGTAGGCAACTTCGTTCATGTAATGGAGTTTAAGTAAATCTACTAATAGATTGATTTTCTGCCCTGGGGAAATTTAAGGGCTTTTATTATTACTGTGTTTGTTATTAGCTTGTTCAATTAATTATTCTACACTGGTGCTAATTTTGGACAATTCTAAATCTGATAGATTCAGTTAGTACATGGAGTGATTGATTAGCTGAAGATTGAGCTAATCCAGTGCCAGAGATTCATGCTTCTCTTGTGGGTGTTCCAGGAATCTATCATCACTTTTAACCTTTATCTAACATTTGCCAGATGGTTCATCCAACACAATAAATTATAATGAATGATCGTGATTAAGAAATTTAACTTTGTGCATTTGACTTAATTCTAAGTAAAAACATTAAACAAAATGCTTTTATTTCACAAATACAATTGAATATCTCAAACTTACCAAAAGTATTTAGTGCCACATTCTCACTTGCTCATACATGGTTTAAGAAGCCACAAGTCAAGTGCAAGGAAGGTGCATAGAGTTTTCTACTGAATTCTTGCCTCAGTGGTTACTTGTTTAAGATTTGTTTAAGGAACTTGTGAATCAGTTTGCTACAGTAAGCATATATAAGTGGGTACACGTAAGTATAGATAGGGAGATAATAGTTTTAAGAGAAGGTAATATTCAAAATTGAGAGAGAGATGAAGGGAAAGCTGTTAGACCATTGCAAATGTTCAGAAAGTTGATAGGCATATACTAAACCTTTTATTTATTTATTTATTTTCATCTAGCATATCCAACAAATTAAGATGAGGTGAGAGAGAAATGATTAAAATAATTTGCACTGCAGAAGATGTATAGCAAATGGCAATAAAGAGTTGAATGATTGTATGCTTTGTTATTCATGTTATATTAGTCTGCAGGAATAATTGAGATGAAAAAGGTAAAATGCTCAGATGTTAAAAAGTAACTTATGTCAAGTTGGTTGAGAAAAACACAAATTCTTCCAGTTTGTGCATCCAGAATGTTAAGTTAAAAAACCTAGGTAATTTGATTTCAAATTATATTCTTTAATAATATCAAATCACAAGGGAATCAAATTAAGATTGCTTTGGTAAATTCAGATCAGCTTTTGAATTCAAAACTTTTTTATGTGGTCTTCACAGAGTCTTGTAAGTTATAGGAAAATAAAGGAAAACCAAACCCCATGAGATGGTATTTACCCCCTCTTCTGCAAAACACCTTAAAATCCAACTTTCAAGACTAAACATGGCCTGTTGCCATGGCTTCACTTTGTTCAGCTAGCAGTAGAGTAATCTGGTAGCGAAGTGAGAAGTTGGACTGCAGGTGCCAAGTCCCAGTTGTAGAGGGAACCTAGTATAGTTTTCTGTCCTAATAAATGCATCTTACCTCCTGTCTCTGCCTCATTTGCTTCTTGAGATCAGTCAATAGGATTGGTCATGAGGTTCCTGTCAAGACAGGATTCGTTCTCTTTTAATTTCCTTATTCACTCCCAATGTAACAGTAATGATGGTAGCAGCTGCCATCATTGCTGTTATGTCACATTTTGGCTGTAAAAAAGGGTACACATTTTAAAATACTTGCTTTTTTATGTACTATGATTTTGGTAAACTGCCAAAACTTTCCTGAAAACAGATAGTGAAGAAGGGAAAACTGATAGTTTCAAGTACAGCCCAAATAAGTCAGAATGGAATTTAATTAGAAGAAGAAAGGTTTCCAGTGAAATACTTTTCTCCTCATTGAATTTGAGGGAAAATAAATGGGAACCTTAGATATAAATTCTCCGTAATTTTCCGTTGTTGCTCATTGTTAACAAAGCAAATTCTGGCTGTATTTAGACTACAGGCTGAAGTAGGATTTGGAACAGGTGGAGCAGAGTGGGCTGTTGACAGGTTGAGCCATTACGTGGAACCATTCTGTAGTCCCCTTTACTCCTTTCTTCCTGATTTCTCTTTCTTACAGTTGCTTTGCCTGTTGTAAGGAAAGATCACATACAAAAATAAAAGAATTGTGGTTTTACTAGGATACCTTGTGATGCAGACAGCTTTTGGAGTGAGCCTTAGTGGAACGCAGTAGAAACAGAGCTATTAAGTTGAAGACTTAGAGAAGCTCTCGTAACAGTCATATGAAACATGGTCTTGTGGGTTTCAAATGTGCTTGTGTTTGCTCACAAGGCTATAGGTGCCAGATATAGACATCCCATTTCATGTCACTGTGTTCTTTGTAGTGTTGAAAGAAGATGGAGCTGTTTCTTTCGCTTTGTTCTGACTCTGTAACTTTCCATTGGTAAGCAGGTGATTCTGTATGAAGACTTAAGCAAGAGAGTTAAAATACAACCCCTGGACATACAGGGCCGTCCCAGCTCTTGTCTTGAATCAGGCTTTTTCTCAGTTTTGCCCAAAGATAATCACTTGAGATGTGGGAGATTATAGTTCAAGCTGGTCTTCAGTAGCTAATACCAAATGATGCTGCTCCATAAGAAGAAATAATGATACGAGTAATTGATGAAGTGATTCACTGTCACGAATTAGACGTAACCGAACACTGAACATCTGCTATAGCCTTTGAAACACAAGTCTGGCTTCTTTGAGTCAGGACAGACTCATTTTGATGGCATACTCTGTCTTTCTGAAAAAGGTACATATATTTACAGATCACAGAAGGACAGAATGACTGACTAATTGAGATTGGAAGGGACCACTGGAGATCATCTTGTCCAACCCCTCTGCTCAAGCAGGGACACCTACAGCTGGTTGTCCAGGACTATGTCCAGACTATGTTTAAATATCTCCAAGGAGGGAGACTCTACAGTCTCAGAGCAACGTGTGCCAGTACTCGGTCATCTGCACAGTAAAAAAGTGGTTTCTGATGTTCAGAGGGAACCTTCTGTGTTTCAGTTTGTGCCCACTGCCTCTGGTCCTGTTACTGGCATCACTGAAAAGAGCTTGGCTCAATCTTCTTTGCACCCTCCCTTCAGATAATTATAAACATGAATAAGATTCCCCGGAGCCTTTGTCTGCTCATCCAGCCAAGACAGCATCAGCTTCTCTATGTGAATCTTATGGGAAACTGTGTGGAATGCCTTATTGAAGTCCAGGTGGTCAATATCTACTGCTCTTCCCTTATCTACCAAGCCAGTTTTTCATCACATTTTATAAAGCTGATAAAGCATGACTTGCTCTTGGTAAATCCATGCTGACTGCTACTGATGACTGCCTTGTCCTCCATATGCCTGGAAATGGATTCTGGATTAGTTGCTTCATCAGCTAAAGTTTTGAATTACGAAAAAAATCTCTAGAGAAATCAATACTTGAATACTTCTAGCCACTGGTTTTTAAAGACTGCTAAGATGATTCTCTCATATCAAGCTGTTGTACTTTGGGTTTGTTGCTGTCTACTAGCCAATCCTCTCACAAGTTATTTTTTGTGTTAATGTTGTTCATTCCTCTTCACCAATCATTCTGAGATGAGGAATGAGGCTAGAAAAGCACATTCCTTGCAGTTTAAATTGTATGGAGTTTAGTCCATGGGTTTATGTAGGTTGTGATTATGTCTGCTCCTCTCTTGTGATGATAGTCTCTACACAGGTTAAAAAGTACTTGGAAGAAATAAAGAAATAAATCATTAAATACCTTTTGGACGTTGTCGTGGTTTAAGCCCAGGCCGTAAGTCAGCCACGCAGCCCTCTCTCATTCCCTCTTTTCTTCCCCCACTCCGGCTCCCGGAGTGACGGGAAGGAGAGTCGAAAGAATGTAACTCCCACGGGTTGAGATAAGAACAGTCCAGTAACTAAGGTATAACACAAACCACTGCTGCTACCACCAATAATAATAATGATAAGGGAAATAACAAGGGAAGAGAATACAATACTACCCGTCAATACGCAGCCCGACCAAGCAGTGAACTAGCCCTTCCGGGTAGCTCCCAGTTTACATCCTGGGCATGACGTGCTGTGGTATGGAATACCTCTTTGGCTAGTTTGGGTCAGGTGTCCTGTCTCTGCTTCCTCATGGCTTCCTCTCCTCCCTGGCAGAGTGTGAGACTCAGAAAGTCCTAGGTCAGACTAAACATTTGAGCAGTAACTAAAAACATCGGTGTTATCAGCACTGTTCCCAGGCTGAAAGTCAAAACCACAGCGCTGCATCAGCTACTAAGAAGGAGGAAAAAAATGACTGCTACTGCTGAACCCGGGACAGAAGGAGATAAAATGGCAAGGTAAATGAAAGGGGATTATGTCTAAATGGTCTGAGGCTATGGTCCAGTGATGACGACCTCTACCACCTCTATATATTCACTGCGGTTTGGGACATATATTGTCACCTGATGAGCTAATGCAAAATGCAGAGAGGTGAAACCAGTAACCTCATTGATCCTTCTTTACATAATGCTTTACTAGGAGGAAAGACATTCTTATTTTATTTAATTTTTGAGTGCTTAATTTTAAGACAAGTTCTTGTGTTAAAATTTCAGTTAGGTAATCTCAAAGTTTAGCAAAGCTAGCATCACTTCTTTTGCTAACAAGTATAGTTGGGGAAAAAAATTATGAGCTTCTGGATACAGAAGACCATCTCTTAAGGGGCTGAAACTAAAGCAGCAGACTTTACACCGAACATTTACTTGCAGCAAATGTTGTGAGCATTACCTCCTAAGGAAACGTAGATACAACCCCTTTCACAACATAATTAATCTATCATTTAGACAATTTGAGATGCAGCACCTGTATAGCAGGTATAGGTGCTAAGTAGGTGGCTCAGTCATGTAGAAAATTTGAATATAGGCTATAATAAAAATGAGGGCTTCTCCAGAGAAGAGGCATAGAGACAATAGTAAGATTTGTGTCTCTGTGGAGTCCAATTTTGAATACTCTTTGGAACTAAGGAATTTAGTGCTTAGGTTTATCTAGGAGATTTTAGTTAGTCTGGATAGAGAAATAGGAAAAAGTAATAGAGGAATGTTAAAAAAAATCAATTATAACTTCTTGTTTCCATTCTTGACTGATTATGTGAGCTCATTCTTCTGCAGGTTTTGGTGTGTGTTTTTGTTTGTGTGTTTGTTTGCTTTTAATCCACACAGTTTTCATTAAGGTGTCTGTGGAAAAAAATGTATCATGGGCTTGCATGATGTGGATTTTGGTAATCCTGTTATGGGTGGGAAGACAGCTGCTGCAAGGAGGATGTGCTTCTCATTTGTCTCTCATTATGGGATTGGTTAAAGTTGGATTTTTTTGCTGTGTGAACAGTTCACTTGCGTTTATGAATTTGGTAATGTGTCATGGCATCACAGTGGCCAGGAGCGTTAGAGGCCAGGCGTTAGAGGGCAGCAGAGCAGGGCCTGGCAGCCAGGTCCCATCCCACTCCTGCCAAGATCAGGGCAGCTGGGGGCACTGAGGCAGCCCCAGCCCATGGCATTAGGTACCTCTCTGGGGATGGGGGGATGGGTTAAGACATTGGCTCAGTAGGGCAAGGCTGTGAGGAGCTGGAGACCAGCCCTGATGGGGTGTCACTGGGGCAGCTCCTGGGGAGCTGACATGGGGTCCTGGGCAGGGTAGGGGAGCCCTGAGGGGACTGGGTGGGGACAGTCAGGGCTGATGGTGCCCTTGGGGACATGTTAGGCTGCAAGGTTTCCTATTAATATTTGTTTTGGAGATGCAGTATGGGTGGGTTGTCATCTGTGACTTGATTTACTAATGTTTTAATTTCATTCTGGAGAGCTGGGAAACACTGTGAAGGTGAAAATGAGTAAGAGTTCAGTTTTCAAGAGAAGGGAGTCTCTTAACTTATGGCGATGTTGCTGTCAGTTAGGGCCCTCTGCCTTGATTCCCTGGAAACTTCTGAGTTATATCAACACTGAGCTGGAATAGCCTCCCTGCACATGTCGTATCCACTGGAAAGATACTTAGATAGTATAGGAATGGAAAACGATGTAGCTAGATAGTCAAAAACCTAGATGCAGACAGATTTTGATGAGCTGATTTCAGTTTGATTGCTGAGATAGCAATTTCTCTCACACTGCATTTTTGGGAGAGGATATGTGAAAAACAGCTCAGTGGCTTATATTTTGACAGTGCATTAACCAACAGTTATAGTATCTGGTGCATGATTTGTGTAAAGTAAATATAAGAACTTTTTCACTTATGACATGTTTTTCATGTCCGAAGTTTCATTCAGTGTTCAGTCATTCCAGTCTTTCTGGCTATGAAAATTTTAAGAGATTTTTTTCCTGAATTACCTGGGCTCTTAAAAAAAAACATATGGGAGAAAGGCAAATATGTTTTTCAGAGGTTGCTCATGCACAGAGAGGCATTTTTGATTTCATCAAAGATAAATGCTTTACTGGTAATGACTTGGAGGTGACATTGATAGTCAACATTGCCTCGAGCATAGCAAGAGCTTTGCTGTAATAGCTGTTTAAGTGCCTTTTGGTACATTTCTTGCTGTTAGTTTCAGAAACAAATAAGTAATATTAAAAGGCCCAAGGAGACTTAACTGTATACTTGAAGTGAGGATTGAATAGATGATCTGAACTTCATGCCACTGGGTGGATTATTCTGTCTTCCATTCATCTGATTCCCTATCTACAGTCTTCGAATGCTGTACCTTGACAGGCTTGAGGGTTATTATGTGGGGCTCTTGCTGTTCCAACTGATCTTTAATTTCAGTATGTCTCAGCATGGTCTTGAAGCTTTCTTTGGATTCTGTTCCTTTCACTTTGGGTTTGTCCTTAACCTTTCTTTTTTTTATTATTTTTTAATCTCAGATTGGTCTTTTTCCCTCCTCTTTCTGCTGTCTTTCTACTTTAGCTGTATCTTGTCCTCCTTGCCCTCCTCCTCCTTAATCTCAGACTTGGCCTTTCTCTTATCCCTGACTTGAGAATCAACCTTTCCTTTTGACACAGGGTCAGCATTCTCTCCCCTTCTCTTTGACCTTAGACTTAGCCTTTCTTATGTACTTCGTTTTTACTATGTCATATTCTACACGGTTTGTTGGCATTGTTACTTTCTGGCCTGAAGTTCCTCAAGGGGATTTGTTGTTCCATTTACCATTTAGAATTTCTTAACATGGCAAATCACTCACTTCTGCATTATCAGCATTTCTCTTGTGTGTGTTGCTGTTTTGAGCTCGGGCTTCATGAGTTTAATTCTTCCTGACTTCTCATAGCAGTTTGCAAATTCTTCAGAAGATTTCTTTTGTTGTGTTTTGGTTGAAACTGAGTCTAACCCTTTTGTTTTCAGTCTTTTTTTTTTTTTTTTTTTTTTGTGTGTGTTTTTTTTTGTTGGGTTTGTTTGAGGGTTTGGTTTTTTTTTGGAGAGGGAATGTTGGATTTGTTTGTGTAATTTTTTGTTTTGTTTTGCTTTTCTGCTCAGCAATTTTTTTTTTTATTTCTGGAGCTTTTCAGGTTTCTGACCTATAGTATTAATTATTAGGCTTGTTTGGAATCTTGCTATATTCGTATTTTAATCCTTTCATCCTTTAGATTTCCATTTTTTGGTGTTACAAAAATCTTCAGATTTTCTAATGAAATGTGTATTATATGCTATTCAAATATTTACCCTCATTCATCTGATGATAAAATTTTTATCTGCTGTATCGCACGTGATACCTTTGTTTTGACAAGTACTTCATGGTGATTCTCATGTAGACCACATAAGAAATTAACCTATGTTTTGCCAGTCCTATTAGCAAACATTCGTATCTAAATACTTTCCAAGGCAAGAAGATTTTCCAGGAGATGTTAGTAAAAATAGGGACTCCTTCAGATTCACATCACGTGATCCTAGTTGCCATCATGCATTACAGCTTCATTCCTCTTCCCCAGTCTGCATCCTGTGGAGATGGCCTCAGCCTTTCTGTTTCTGTGTTACCATTCTTCTGCTTCTGCAACTGTATGTTTGGTAGAAGCCTATTTTCTCTGGAGAGCAGTCTCTGGTTGTCATTTGTGTTAGGATGTTCTGACTGCTTTCTCCACTCATCTCTGGTCTCTGCTCAGAGTTTTTCCTGACCCTGCAGACCTTGCCGGAGTCATACATTCCTATTCTTTCTTTTTCTTGTAGTTTCTCTGTTAAGCCACCCACCTGTTCTGTTGGATATTGTAGTTAATTGTGGCTGAGGACACAGTGCCTCACCTCTGACTTCAGAAGAGTGTCAGTCTCTTTTTCCTCATTTCTCTGTGTATGCTACCACAAAGGGATCCTTATGGGACAGGGAGGAATGAAGACCAAAGGTACAGGTAGGTTCATAGGTTTAACTATTTAAAGCAGAAAGAGATGAGCAGGAAATCTTGAGGAGACTACTGTGTCAGAGGGAGAAAGAAGCAACACAAGGAATAACACTTGGAAAATATATATTTAGAGGGAGTGTGTGGATGAGAGGTTTTCTGTCTTCTGGTTTGCTGGTTTTGATTAAAGTTGAAAAATGTGTCTTCAAAATGGGAGTTTCTTCATGTTGGTGAATTCCCTATCTGTAGGCAAAGAAAGAGTTACTGCACATTTATCAAAGGAGAAGTTAACATTTTACTGCCTTCGCTTGTTTGATACTTTACTTACGTTTGCTTTATGTAAAGAAGGTAAGATACCACCACTCATTTCTTAGCTATCTGTAAGTCAACATAACCTCAGTTGGTATATGTGAAGACTGGGTTGTTTCTTTTCTGACTTAAAACCCACAGTCTTTGTCTCATGGAGATGTATAAGCCTTCTACAGTTTGGGATGCCTGTTTTTTTCCCCACTAAATGCAAAGGAAGCCTGAGGTCAGGTTTAGTTAGTTAACTTTCAAATACCTGAATTAGGGGAAAAGTTGATTTCATTTGCGCATCTGTGATACTCATCTAGTTGGGCTGTGTCCATTTCCTGCTGTGGGATCTACCTCTAGCTGGCTTTTGTCTTCTTAACCTGCACCTCCTCCCAAACTGTCCAGGCAATTAAGTTGAAATAGCATCATCTCCTTATCTGATGTTCTGCCTTTTGGGCTATTGATGCTGAGAGAACATCATAGAACTGCCCAAATACATTTATCCACTGTTTAATCAGTGATTTTCTATTTATAGTTCAAAAGATTTGAAAATTTCTTTGCTACTGAATATGTTGCTGAGTATGAAATTCTTGAATTTAGCAGTGGGGAGAGCTTATTATTAAAATGTTCAAAAGAAAGAACTTGATATGAAACTGAATCAATGGGGAAAAGTATGTAAACACGGTAAAAAGACACTAAGTTTGCATTTAAAAGGGCACGTTTTCTCAGAGAGACTTAATGAACCTGTCTGCCTAAATTGAAGTTAATTAAAATAATCCAGTCATTGAGATGAATAAAATTGAGCATCAAAGAATAAACAAATATTTTCAGCCTACATCTGGGTATTGACAGGAGCTGTCAGAGGGAGATAGTTGGAAAGAGTAGGTCATCAAGTTCAAAACAAAACATCTATGAGACAGATTTTATTTCTCAGGTAAAGACTAAGATAACTGTCAGTATTAGTTGCTTGTTGTTTTATCACCCATAAAATAAGAGACTGTTGTGGTAATTCTGTGAAATGAGTCAACTGAGTAAGCTTAAACTGAGTAACATTAGAACTAGAGTCATCGTAACACTATAAGATTTAAATTACATATGAGTCTGTGGACTGGTGAGAAAACGAGTCTTAAACTTCAGGGAAATATGCTTAGAAGGACTGCCAGATTCCCTTAATATTTTTAATAAAGTTTTACAATTATGAGGAAATTGGTTGTCACTAATATGGAGATAAAATGACATAATACATATGTAGGCAACATCTATATTTTGTCTTAGAATTTGACTGTTAATCTTTTAACATGTGTGCCTTCCTGATCCAGTATTTGCAGCTGGGTTTTTTTTGTTGAGAATAATTGACTATTGCAGAGGGAAAGTCTGAACACAATCTGGAAATGGACAAGACAGTGTGGTTTAGTAGAATATATGCAGTCTAAACTATAATCTAGTCATCCATAAGTAAAATCAATTTGGGAAGGATAATTAGAAGATCCATATGACAAACTGAAGGTGAAAGGGATAAATAGATATGTCAAAAGATAAACTTGGAAAACGTAGTTCACAAACAGCACTTTCTTAGATAATTTTCATGCTTTAAAGATGGAGACTATTTTGGTGCTGTGGAGAGGCAGTATATGCAATCCCCATCTTTACCAGTAAAGCCAAGATGATTCTTATTCTGTTCCTGTAGCAGGAATTAAGTTATAACGGCTACAGAAATAAAGAAGTGCAGGTTTAAAATAACTGAGAAGGGAAGCTGTATTAGCCTTAGTGGATTTTCATAGTCCAGCCATTCCTTAAATCCTTATTTCTTATATCCTAGGGTTAATCGCCTACTACTGTTGGAGAATGGGAATGGCTGTCAAAATCTACATGAGCAGTGAAATCTCCAGTACAAGTTCCACTGTCATGTGGACAGATTTAAGACATTACTGTAGCTTGGAGTAAAGATTGCCTTAAACTTCAACATCTGATTCCTCAATAGGTGTGTATAAAAAGTTGTAGTGTTGCCAGGCTTCCCCTGCAGCAAGTGTCCAGATGGACACTCTCACAGTTTAGCTAGAGTGTTTCACACGTTCTGTATTCATAAGGAATTTTGCTTTGCTTCCATATTCCTCAACTTGTATGTTTCAGACATGCATTCAGGTAGGCATTTCCTGGTATTTGTTTCCAATTTATAATCACAGACTTTACACAGAATTGAGGACTGTGTTTGCAGCTGTTTGTTAGGATGAATTGCACTTAACAGGTAGTGTTTTTGCCCTAGTGAGTCAAAACATTAATGAGAAAGTAATTCATTGTGATTAAAATTTCAGAATCTGCCAGTAGCAAGTAAGTTACACCATTATAGTGAACAATTTTATATTGATTTTGGTCAAAATCGAAGGCTAAAATCTGATGATTTTTCTTTATATAGTATGAGAAAATTTTCTGAAATATAATATGGAAACCCACTGCCATGCTTCTTAGGATTCTTATTGCTAAAACCTGATTAATTTCTTAATATACAAGATACATATATACACAGAATGTGTTTGTATGCATGTATGTGTATAGATGCATTGTTTGTGATGATAGTCCATATTTCATCTGTTATCTGGAAGTAATGTCTGTTCCTGCTGATGAGTAAGATGCTGATGGACCCTGAAAGCCATATAAGTTTGTGGAACACGCTTGCTAATTTGTTGCAGAAGTATTTCTACAGTGTTAATAGGCACTATACTGTGACCAAATGCATTGTGTGATTTTTCAGAAATTGAGGTTGCTTAACGTATTAGCAAGCTAATAGGAATACTTGACTGCCTCACCCTTGCTCCTGTAATTATTTTTGAAACGGTATTTTTCACACAAAGTGCTTCTTTGTGATGATTAATTTATTGAAAATAAGACTGAATTATATGAAGTGCCTTGGTACTTCAAGAGAGATAGAGAAACAAACACACAGTCAGTGCATGAATTCCCCTGCAAAATGTGTGTAGCTATGAATGCTGTAAAATCAACTCTGCTGGCCTTTGAGGGAAGAGAAGTATTTCAGCTAATACAGTCCTGGAACCTAAGCAAATTACCTGAAATAACTTTCTTAACAATATTAAGGTTTGAGTTTTAAGTTGCGATATCTCAAGATAGTTCTTACAGTAGAGACTATTGGTAAATACTGCTATTCAGCCTATCTAAATAGTCTATCTAAAATGGATAGGGGATTGGCAAATAGCCTATCATTGAAATGTCATTTGAAGAATTGACTACAGTTTCGAATTACCCATAAGAAAGAATAAATAATAGTCAAATGGCTTTAAAAATGGAATATTTATATTTTAATATATTTGAATTCTTGTATTTTATATTTGAATATTTGTAACACGTTTTATATTTAAAACCCAAGGGTTTGCAGTGGGGTTTTTTTTCTTCTTTTATTTTGAAGTGCTTGCCTTATGTTCCCCCCCCAAATGTATATTTTTGTGGTATATAGGTTTAAGAGAATTCTGGTTTTGTAGCAGTGATCAATCTGCAAACTAAAAATATTGCTAATAATCTTTATGACAGAAGTCAGTGCAATATGATCAATGTATTTATTCTCTGAGTATCAGTGTTACAATTTTTCTTGTATTATTATTGAAAAACAGCATTGCAGGTGATTAATAAGTCACTTTTTTCACCGTTTGTGACTTATAAGCATGCATTTTTTACCATTCATTTACTGAAGAGCACTATGTATTTCTTCCTAACAGGAAAAACTTCTGCTGTAAGTAAACCGACATCATGCTGCCTCTTATGGGAGAATTCTGAAGCCTTCTCAAAAATACAACACAGTGGTAAGTACTTACGCTATGTTCAGAACGATTCTGTTTGCTATAAAAATAATATAAAAGAAATGAGAACAAGTCTCTGCTGCTGGTGTTCTTAAATGTGTTTGAAATACATCTTTGCAATATATACCTCCAGTTAAAATGCTTGTTTACCATATGTTTATACAATGAGACTTGGAATACAATCCTTGCTGAACATTGGTGCTTTTTACATGTTTGTTCATGAAGCATGAATTTTTATTATTTCTCAGCTCTCTAAATACTGATATGAATCAGTTTGTAGTTAAATAACATGGGATTAAACCTGGCTATTGTGACACTGCTTCTCTGTAAGGCTTGGGGTTTCAGGCTGCACTGCAGCAGATAGAGCTGGCGGTCTTTCAGTTTGCAAAAATATGTGATAAGGCTTTAGTTTAGAAATCTATGCATAGAATATATTCCATTTGTAAAACAGATTAATGTAATTGCCATTCTTTCGTACTGTGCCTGACACATTGATTAATGAAAAGGGAAAGACATGTACAAATGACTCAAAAAGTTTCGTTGTTGTATAGTTCTTCCTTCTCACTCTATATGATCTATGAACTTTGAAGCAGATGTGACTTGTTCTGTAACCATCGTGCTAGCTGCAGTATAATGACATTTCAATTCAGTGTAATCATTGGGTCCTAAATTCAAGGAGAAGAATAGTAATATATGATAATAAAGTTTTGAATAAGCAATAATTCGAAGTATGACAGGTTAGTTATGAGATCTGAGGGTACTATTATGCGAAGTGTAAAAATCAGACAAAGAGAATAACAGCTTTGAAAACTCCTGTGATTTTTACATCACTGAACCATGTTTATTCCAATTTGTAGCAATTTAAATGTAATTGAATAAAACCCACTTTTATAAATAGGATCCTGTTTAATAGTTTAGCATCCATGCTGATCATGATCATAGCTGAGCTCTTATGAGTCACTATAGTGAATAGTACACATATGCATGAATACAACACTTAAGATATAGCTATGTACTCTTCTCAGAAAACTCATGATACTTTTTTTTCAGGAAAAAGAACAAGTAATTAATATGAAGTAAACAAGGTTGATACAAAGAATACAAAACTGAAGTCAAAGTTAAAATAATCACTTAATTTCTTTGGAACTAATAAATTGTGTTAGATTTACATTGTCTTGCACTAGAATTAGCCACAGCCATGTCTCAAGAAGGGAAAGTCTCATCTCAAGATCTATCACAGCACACTGAGGTAAAACACAGAAGATCTGGGGAGGGGTGTGAAGGGTAAACTGAGGGATGGTGTGATTTTAGTTTTCACTGTTTTCTCAGCATTTTGTTTGTTCTTCATAATGCACTGAGGGAGATTCAGGGAGAAGGAGAAGAAAGGGAAGCAAACAATATTAAAACAGAGAAGTGTGGTAGAGTATATTGATGTCTGTCTTTTAACTCCTGCTGCAAGTTCATGGACATCAGAAGCCAGCTGTGCCTTTTGATAATTTCCTTGTTCATGTGAAGTGATAATTGGACTATATGTTAAAAAAGCAGGAGAGTAGAAAATGAAGTTGTAAGTCTTGAGTCAAATTTATTTCAGCTTCTCTGCTTGTTAATTTTCTGAAGTATATGTAAGCCACAAATACACACGTTCAACTGCCAACCGGAAGGTACTCAAAAATATATGAACAGAAATATGGCAATATATGTGAAGATATTTGCTATTCTTTCTAGAACAAGGTTATATTCCTGTGAAGAGTTTTTCAGGAGACAAATCGAAATGGATCTGAAGGCTTTCAGGAAAATATACAACCCAAGCCAAACTTGTGGACAACAGGAATCCATTTGGGTGAATGGAAGAACCGTGAGAGTGTGTATAATTTCCAGCCTTCAAATAGATACAGTTGGTTCAGATAGATACAGTAGCTCGGGCAGATTTTGCTATATTGTGCTCTTGGATTTAAGAGAGATATAGAAAGAAATCCCCACACATTGATCACTTTTACTTTTTTTTCTTGCTATCATTCTTATCCAGAGCTGCAGCTAAAATTCTTCAACATCCACTAATGTTTTCTCCAAAGAGAAAACTGCGATTTATATTTATAAAGTATGCAAAAAGTGCTTGCTGGCAATGCACAATATAGTAACAGCAATGAAAGAAAACAAATGGCCCATGGTTTGTCCTCAGATTTGCATCTTGCATCACAGGTGTAAGCTAGTTTAAATGGTGAGATTTCATTCTAAAATCCCAACCTGACAGCTGAGTGGGCAGATGGAGCCCTGTGGTAGTCTGTGAGGTGCTGTGTAGCTTCTTTGATGTAGCCACATACTGTCAGATTCTTGATCATGTTCTCAGGCTCTAATCAAGCCTTCTGTCTTGTATCATTTATGATAACAAATGTGAAGGAATAAAAAAGCCTTCATATTAGAAAGCAAGAATAAATTGTTCCAGCTCTAGTCTTGGGAGTTTTAGGAAATGGATCAGCTCTTAATTCTCTGAAGAAATCAGGGCACAATATAACTCATATTCTTAGAGCTGTCAACTCTTCTCAGTCTACTTTTCAGCTCTTGGGATTCAGTGTTGTAGATCAGAGTCTTTGCTTTGCCTCCTGTTGTCAGCGTTTATGACTGCAAATGAAAGTGCAGTCAGCTGAACAGTGCAACCTCTGGTTAAGCAATGCCTTCAGCTCTTTATTTCTAGATTTCTTTTTAGCTCTCACTGTATTTTACACTCTTAGATGGAAAAAAAAAAAATACTCCCCACATTTTTTCTGTCTCGGTGAAGCATTAGCAGAATTTTAGCATGGGAGTCCATCAATTAAATAGACACCTCATGTCCGCTGCCTGTCCTTACCGAAGAGCTTGTATCCTTCCAGTCCAGCACTCCAGTCATAGGAGCCATCCCTCTATGTCTCCATGATGCCAGTAAGATCATAGCCCAGAAGGCATGTGCATGTCTCTAACTCCTTTTGTTTATTCCCCATGCTATGTGCATTTGCATAGAGGCATTTAAGTTGGCCCCTGATGAAGCCAAGCTGACTTACTGGCTGGAGTGAATGGAATTCGTTTGTGCTGCTGCTCAGGTGTGCTCCTGCTGACCTGCGACCCCTCTCCAGGCTCTGGCCACCTCCTGCTGGCACCAGCATCAGACTAGTAGGAGTGGGATGGACTGAGGTTCCTCTCCCCCAGTAACAATTGCACAAATACCATTGATTTTTCAGGAAATTAATCTGAAGATTATATTACATAAAGCATTGTTGAACAGTAACGAAGAACTGTTAAAATTGTGTAATTTGAACATTCCATAGACTGGATGGCTAATAGAAGTTCACTGAATTATAGCACTGTGAGCAAGCAAGTGAAAGTGAAATAGGAAATAATCACACTGTTTTGCATAGGCAGGTCATTTGATTGATTAGAGGTGTTTTTTAAAGTTGAGTCATGTTCAGTTCAAAGAACTGGAGTGCAAATTTTACTACTCTGCAATGCTTGAACTTGAAAATGTTTTATCACTGTGACTCATAATTTAAATCTACGGTACTGAACAATAAGTAGCAGGGTCATACTAGTTTCTACAGGGAACTTTAAAAAAAAAAAAAAAAGTTCAAAAATCCTCAGTGTTATTTTATCCAAGAACAACAGTAAAGCTTTTGAACATAAGCTTGCAGTGTAAATGAATTACATGTATGCAGTTGTCCTCATCCTATCAAGGTTGAAAACACACCTTATCTTCATTACTAGCCACGAGACTGTAATATGTTCTTTTTTTTTTGGATAGCTCAGCAGTATGGCAGGGGAAGACCATCCTTATCTTTTACTAAATATTCCTTTACTTTCCCATCAGCCATTCAGCAGCCACCTTCCTTGGTATTTATATAAAAGGAGTAGTGCTGTGTAATAGCAAGATCTTGTATCCTCCTGGAGTCCCATGACTTAATTTGAGCTCTGCACGCTGCAGTTTATGTTGCTTCTAGAAACAACTGACAAAAGGTGATTCTGGGATCGTGAACGCAAGCTTCTAGGAGACAACCATATCCTCTGATATTTTTTTATTACAGGTTATAATGTAGATTACTAAACCAAGGGCTACACTTGTTACTGGTGGAAACCAGTCTGTGAATGGCAGACACCACTGTGATCAGACACCAAGATGAGTGGTACAGGTCATTTGCTTGAGGGAAGGGATGCCATGTGGGGGAACCTTGACAGGTTTGAGAAGTGGGATCGTGAAACCTCATGAAGTTGGACAAGTGCAAGGTCTTGCACCTGGATCACGACAATCCGCAATATTAGTACATGTGTAACTGATTAGTTTTAAAACATGTATAGCATTATAGGTAGCTTGTCATTGGAACTGGAATTTGGGGACAAAATACGTGGAAAATCAATAATGATAGAATGACAAAGCTATTTTTATTTTGTTCTGAAGTTTAAAGAAATTACATAGAGGTGAAATCTTATTCAATAATGCTCTTATTTTGGCTATTTTCAGCTAATCTCATGGATGTGTATGCTACTCACAGTGCAAGGTTATTTATCAAACAGCAGATCAGGAAAATTAAGATTTTCAGTTCCTTGAGAGATATTTGGGTTCTTAAAAACAGGCTTCTAGTATAGTTTTAGGAATAAAGCTTCCAGCACTACTGCAGAGGGCCTGGGTATCTCATAAGTACTGTGTCATATCTGCTAGCCTTCTAGATACGTATGTTTCTAGATTGCATTAAGTAAAATGTCTAGATGGTATTGATTTGATGGACACCTAGCTCACCAGTTAGACTACTTCATTTAGCAAAAAAACAGTTGTCTACTCCCCAGAATGGAAGTTGCCTCTAGCTTTTGACCTAAGAACAAATGTGTGAGATACTGGACATCTGGGAAGGTACGGAAGTGTATTTTTGTGTTTCTAGAGAAAAATGTGGTTTCAGTGAGCTTTTCGGGTGCCTAGAATATTTACAGGTATTTTGAGCGTTACATCTAAAAGTTTACCTGGAAATTACTGTAGCTCTAGACCTCAGAGAGAATTTGAATGCAAAAGAATTTATGCGCTTCTGAGGTTAACTAGTAAGTCACATGCAGACAATTTGAATACCATTCTGAATTTGAATCTTGTGTTCCGTACTCAGGATTTTTTTGATTTAACCTCAGTCCTCTAGAAGTGCCTCTCATGGAAAGGAGAGGACTGAAGAGTTCCTCAGAGGTTTTAGTCTTATAAAGGAAATGAATGCTGACAAAATAAGACACAGTTGTTACGTACTTCTGGGAATGAATTTGTGAATGCTGGTGTTGCAGAGAAGGCTGGAGGAAAGCAAAATAGCCTGGGTTTTGTTTCTGAGAAGCTGACTTGATTTAAGTATCCTTAAATATCCTAGTATTGCATAGCTTGGGGAAAATATGTATCACAGTGTCTAAAGAAGAGCAATGAAGCTGGTGAAGGATCTAGAGTATGTCTTACGAAGAGTGGCTGAGGGAGCGGGGGTTGCTTAGGTTGGAGAAAAGGAGGCTCATGGGAGACCTTGTTCTCTGCAGCTACCTGAAAGGAGGTTGTAGTGAGATGGGTGTTTATGGTTGGGCTAAATGGTCTTAAAGGTCTTTTCCAGCCTAACTGATATTATCATTCTCCAGCTCTTTAATGATGAAAAATACTGAATTATTTATATTCTGTGCCAAATGCAAATAATCCACTACAATTATGCTAATCACTGCCGTGAAAACAAATTGATACAGCTGTTGAGTGACTAGGGAAGATGATGGCATGTTTCTTTCTTTTTCAAAATAAAAAAATAAAATGCTTTTGCCAGCAGGAAGCCAAACTGCTTGTAGAAATGTCTTTGGACTGAAAATAGCTATTTCATTCTGAAGGTAAATGTATTTGCTTGCTTGTTTATGTGAATGTAAAATACATTTAGCTTTAACTGCATACCAGTTTAGACCCACATATCTGGTACTATGCACTGTAGAGCAGTATTTTGTTTTGATTTTCTATTTACATTGTTCACAAAATACATACATATAATGTTACTTTATCGAATCTTAAATATGGAAGCCGAAAGTATCTAAAATACACTTTCTACAAGTTTCATTAATTAGCACATCTTCTTTCATATATACTGCTTTGCATTCCATTTTTCTTTCCCAAGGAAAAAGTGAAAGAAAGGAAACAACACAAATACAGTAATACTGTTATCTACTACTTGAAAAAAACTCCAGAATTATTTGTGTGTAGGTGAAACTACGCAGGTCAGGTAAAATTTAGATTCTGTCTGTTTTCAGGCATTATAGCCTCTACTTCTTTCGAACAGCTATGAACTAATAGTAATCACTTTTTCACCTGGTTGCAATTTCAGTAATAGTTACGGAGATTTGCCTGTCTCTGCTCACAGCATCAACATGGATTTAAAGCTTACACAATTATTCACAGAATGTTAGCAAAACCAGCTTAATTATTTGGGGCCTACAAAGATGCTGGGGAGGGACTATTCATCAGGGACTGTAGTGACAGGATAAGGGGTAACGGGTTCAAACTTAAACAGGGGAAGTTTAGATTGGATATAAGGAAGAAATTCTTTACTGTGAGGGTGATGAGGCGCTGGAATGGGTTGCCCAGGGAAGTTGTGAATGCTCCATCCCTGGCGGTGTTCAAGGCTAGGTTGGACGAAGCCTTGGGTGGCATGGTTTAGTGTGGGGTGCCCCTGCCCATGGCAGGGGGGTTGGAACTAGATGATCTTAAGGTCCTTTCCAACCCTAACTATTCTATGATTTATGTTTTAGCGTGACTTTAGCAAATAACTGACAAAACTGGTGCTTAGCTATAATATTAAAAATCTGCAATTTTTGTTACTGTAAGAAATTAGTAATCTGCAACCAAATCCCTATTAAAGTTGTGTTTTGCCTCTCCATGGTGGAAACAAAGCTCATTTATCTGGAACAAAGTCATGCATTTAATTCTAATGTAGTTCGCAGCCAGTGGAGTTAATTGTACTGAAAATTTGTGTTGCTTTCATCATTTGAGGCTTTATGCTTTGTGTTAAAGGTATGTAGGTGATATTTCCTATGCTATGTCATAACACTGACTCCTCTTATGGGTAGACATATCATGAACTCAGTTCATAAACATGAGATGCAAATCCTTCAAAGTTATCTATGAATGATGAGCAATTAAACTGTTACGCTGAGTTAGTCTACTCTTACATAATGTTACCAAAATAGGATGTTAGACTAGAAGACATGTATTTGGACTGCTAGTAGACAGCCTTGAGGACGAATGTCTTTTGCGTGTAAAGTTCTAGTACATGAGTCCTTGCAAAGACCATAATTTAGTAATATTTCATGACCAAATGTTTCAATAATTTCAGTTCCCTCCTTTCATTGTAGCTATTTCTATTTAATTATATTTTTCAATGTAAAATATGCAAAGCTTTGTGTAAAGTGTTAAGAAATAACTCTTTTCCCATCTGTCATTCATCTGTCAAAAAAAGATACACACACATGTAGAATGACCTGAAATGTAAATCCAATAAAAGGATGGAAAGAGCTCCCAGTTATAACACATTAATAGGCAAATAAAGCATACCTACTTTGTAATGAGTAATGTAACTATTGCTATAGCTAATTTCCAGTTAAAGTTACCACTTAATTTTCACTGCACAGAAAAACACGTTCATTGTATTTATACATAGCTTTCTCATCCTTTTACAGTGGGATACTTTTTGCAAGGTGAGTGTGTATACATTGCCGAAATTCTTCGTGGAAATTAAGTTACCTGTACATATGAAAATGTTGTTATTCTGATCCAAGTACTTCATTATAAGGAATTAAAATAAACAACCCCCTCAAATTCAAGACTTCTGACAGAATTATGAAGATGTATTAGGATAATTATTAAAATTGGAAAACCTATAAACATAACAAAATTTTTGAAGAAATTTTTCTATTCTGCAGTGCATGCTAATTGAAATCACATCAGAGCATAAACTAATCATAAATTAATTTAGCTGTAATTCAGTTTTCAAAGGATTTATTTCAAATGCTGCATTTCTATATCATTTTCTTTTGAAAAATGCCAGTTATCCTTGGGGAATTATAATTCTTTTATTTTTCATTTGAATGATAGTTGATTAGCTTGTTTAAATGACATTTTATTTTAATAAGCGTCTGATACTGAATTCTTGTAAGAAGATAACATGTATTTAACAAATTGATTGGAAATCTATTGTTAGTGAAAATATTAATGTGAATATTGTTTTGTAATTATGATACACCAATTGTGAGTGAAAAATACAATTTATTGCATATGTCCCAATGTTTTCAATATATTTACTTTTAAAGAAAACAGTAATTTATCTGGGTAACAGTGTTACGTATTATTTGGGTCTTCTTTTACGTGCGTGTGAACATCAGGAGCTACTGTCTTACTGTTGTGGAGTCTCCCTGCTTGGAGATGCTCAAAAGCAATCTGGATGTGGTACTGGGCAGCAGTCTTCAGGGGTTGGACCAAATGACCTCCAGAGTTCTCTTCCAACCAAAACAAATCTCAGATCCTGGCCTTCATTTAAGAGCAGTTCAATTTTTCTCCCAGTGGATTTAAAATAGCTGTATGTGCCTTTCACTTTCATTACCTGGAAGTATCAAAAAGGAGGTAAACCCCCTCCCAAACGTAGGGTTATATTACAAATTTGTGTAATGATGATCAGTAACTTGAAAAGCTAGAGAATGGATAGAGACTGAAAGCATCTATTGTTGCTACAGTTCCATTTAAAGGAAGGTGGTTGCAAGAAATATATTTTACTTGACCAAATTAAATGGAAATAAATATTTTAGAGGCTACTGAAATAATTTTAAATTCAGATTTTATTATTAAGTATTAGTGAAATACAGCCAATGGAGTGCAAACGTGGGAGGCTACAATTCAAAGTTCAACTAATGGTGGAACAAGAATCTGTTTTCTGTACATGTAGAAGCCATCAGAACTAAAATCAAAAGTGTAAACAGATAACAAGCTACATAAGGGTACAAGAAATTCAGATGCTATTTTCAGTGTAAACTGTAAATTAATGTAGAATTCATTAAAGGACACGAATCTGAATGACAAAGCTCTGATGATAGTGCAGAAATTAAAAGTAATGAGAGTTTTCAGTAGATGAGCTTGAAAAAGAAAACTAATGCATTGGAATTTGCATTGTGGAAATTGGAGATGGAACTGAGCAATCACAGCAATATTGCTAGAAAAATCCCTGTCTTGTCAGCTTAGTTGTCTTTTAGTTTGTGGACTTAGTGCTTTTAAATACTAGAATAGTATTAGTGCAACAAGATTATGAGCTTGTTGACTGAAATATTACCACAGTATGTTGTGAGTTACTTAAAAAAAGAAAAAATACTTGAAGTGTTATCAGAACTTTGGTGCTTTTTCTGATTGTGATTTGCTGGACTGTAACATCATACTTTCTTTTTTTTCCCCAATGACCTGTAGCTGAAAGCAGCCTGGGATTCATCTGATGCAGAGGTTTTTTTTGTAAAAAATTATCTCATGAAGAATTTAATTTAATTCCTCATCTGAACAGTTTTTACCTATGGTTATTTATGGTTTAGCATTTGAAATGTATAGGCAGGAAATCACGAAAAAAAAAAGAAGAAATAATTCAGAGTAGTGCAAACCTTTTTGTTCAAAATATGAAATATGTAATCAATATTACCAGAATATGAAAACAGCGCTTACAGTTTTTAAAAAATTGGTAGTGCAGATGTGACATCCAGAAACACAGCTATCTTGGTGCAAGAATTTAGGAAACATAATTATTGCAAATATGCTGAAATTGTTACAAGATTTCAATATCCCAGGAAATTGGAGCCAGAAAAGTAACAAATCAGGACTCTTAAATGGTTACCTTCTATGGGAATATGCAAAATGGGAAGCAAAATCAAATTCCAAAAAGAAGGTGGTTAGCAACTTGCCAAGGTGGTAGTTATCCTTTTCAGGGGCATACTTCAAGGAGAGTAGCAGCTGTCTAACCTAAAGCAAAAATAATATTTGGTTTTCTTGTTCTAGAAATCAACAAAAATACTGCTGATAAACATATTGCACTTCCTATCACTTTAAAAATAAACAATTATATCCAAGGTCTTTAGAGGATGGATCTTTCTCTTTCATGCCAAAGAAGGCATTATGTAAGGAATTATTCTGAAGAATAAAAGTGTAAGTCAGATCAGACCGGAATTACTGACATGTCTCCAATATGAGGTAAAATAATCTTCTTCTCTGTCAAAGGGATTTAATTGTCTCCCCTGACCTCCATCTGTCCTATTAATTGGCTGCATTAGTTTGTGGTAGATATTTTTGTTTGGTTTATTAGTGAGATTTCTTAAGATGATATAATAGAAGCACACAGGAAGCTGCAGCTCCTGCCATGTGACAAAGTGCATTGGTTTGTTTTTTTCTTCCAATCCTGACCTAAATCAGCTGACTGAGTGCAGGAAAAAATAAATCAGTTCTTCCCAGTTAACTTGACAGCGGCAAATTGTCCTCTATTCTATTTTTTCTGCAATATTACCCTGTATGGATATAGAATCATAGAATCATAGAATAGTTAGGGTCGGAAAGGACCTTAAGATCATCTAGTTCCAACGCCCCTGCCATGGGCAGGGACACCCCACACTAAACCATGCCACCCAAGGCCTCATCCAACCTGGCCTTGAACACCGCCAAGGATGGAGCACTCACAACCCCCCTGGGCAACCCATTCCAGTGCCTCACCACCCTTACAGTAAAGAACTTCTTCCTTATATCCAATCTAAACTTCACCTATTTAAGTTTGAACCCGTTACCCCTTGTCCTGTCACTACAGTCCCTAATGAAGAGTCCATCCCTAGCATCTTTGTAGGCCCCCTTCAGATACTGGAAGGCTGCTATGAGGTCTCCACGCAGCCTTCTCTTCTGCAGGCTGAACAGCCCCAACTTTCTCAGCCCATCTTCATATGGGAGGTGCTCCACTCCCCTGATCATCCTCGTGGCCCTCCTCTGGACTTGTTCCAACAGTTCCATGTCCTTTTTATGTTGAGGACACCAGAACTGCACACAATACTCCAAGTGAGGTCTCACAAGAGCAGAGTAGAGGGGCAGGATCACCTCCGTCGACCTGCTGGTCACACTCCTTTTGGTGCAGCCCAGGATACAGTTGGCTTTCTGGGCTGCGAGCACACACTGTCGGCTCATGTTTAATTTCTCATTGACCAACACCCCCAAGTCCCTCTCTGCAGGGCTGCTCTGAATCTCTTCTCTGCCAAACCTGTAGCTGTGCCTGGGATTGCTCCGACCCAGGTGTGGGACCTTTCACTTGTCATGGTTAAGCTTCATCAGGTTGGCATCAGCTCACCTCACAAGCGTGTCGAGGTCCCTCTGGATGGCATCCCTTCCCTCCAGTGTATCAACCGAACCACACAGCTTGGTGTCATTGGCAAACTTGCTGAGGGCGCACTCAATCCCACTGTCCATGTCACCGACAAAGGTGTTGAACAAGACCGGTCCCAACACCTATCCCTGAGGGACACCACTCGTTACCGGTCTCCAGCTGGACATCGAGCCATTGACCACAACTCTTTGCACACGGCCATCCAGCCAGTTCTTTATCCACCGAGTGGTCCACCCATCAAATTGATGTCTCTCCAATTTAAAGATAAGGATGTCATGTGGGACAGTGTCAAATGCTTTGCACAAGTCCAGGTAGATGACGTCAACTGCTCTGCCCCTGTCCATCAGTTCCGTAGCCCCATCATAGAAGGCCACCAAATTGGTCAGGCAGGATTTCCCCTTAGTGAAGCCATGCTGGCTGTCACCAGCCACCTCCTTGTTTTTCATGTGCTTTAGCATGTCTTCCAGGACAATCTGCTCCAAGATTTTGCCAGGCACAGAGGTGAGACTGACTGGTCTGTAATTCCCCAGGTCATCCATTTTCCCCTTCTTGAAACTGGGGGTTATATTTCCCTTCTTCCAGTCTTCGGGAGCTTCACCTGACTACCATAATTTTTCAAATATGATGGCCAGTGGCTTAGCAACTTCCTTCGCCAGCTCCTTCAGGACCTGCGGATGGATGTTGTCAGGTCCCATGGACTTGTGTGCATTTAGGTTTTTAAGATGGTCTGATAAATATGATGATATGATAAAAGGAAAACCAGAAGATGTTTGGGGTGTGCAGGGAGAGAATACTAGAAATGCTTTACAAAACAAATAAAATAAATCAATTTTATATTGATTGAATTGATGGGCATATGTCTTTCTCTATATATCTTACATAATAGATATCTAAGGAGACAAAGGGAAGCTAGAAACAAATTACCAGGGAGAAGAAAAGATCCATAGGAAAGAATTATGATTTGGAGAACAGGACAAGCTAATGGTGTGCACTCTGAGAAATATTTGAGGATTAGACAGGAGACTGAGAAAGCCACATGCAAAAGAGGAAAAGTGTGGATGATAGATACTTTTAGAAGAGGACACATTTTCAAGCAGGAGAGAACAAGAATAAGACGTCTCGGAAAAGTACTGAGGCATAATGGTTTGTCATTAAATCATATTGGTATAACTTCTCCTTACTATGAAGGGTCCTAGTGTATTTGCTTACTTTCTTCTGTTTACTTTTTTCCAACTGTGATTAGAAATTCATGAGGTGTATATATCTATAGTACAGTCAGCGTGAGTATTGCTGTATGTATGGGCTACATGGTAAGAGAAATCTGTGAAAAATTAGACTGTGCTAAAAAATATGATAATCATAGAATCATAGAATAGTTAGGGTTGGAAAGGACCTTAGGATCATCTAGTTCCAACCCCCCTGCCATGGGCAGGGACACCTCACACTAAACCATGCCACCCAAGGCCTCATCCAACCTGGCCTTGAACACCGCCAAGGATGGAGCATTCACAACCTCCCTGGGCAACCCATTCCAGTGCCTCACCACCCTCACAGTAAAGAACTTCTTCCTTATATCCAATCTAAACTTCCCCTGTTTAAGTTTGAACCCGTTGCATCTTGTCCTGTCACTACAGTCCCTGATGAATAGTCCATCCCCAGCATCTTTGTAGGCCCCCTTCAGATATTGGAAGGCTGCTATGAGGTCTCCATGCAGCCTTCTCTTCTCCAGGCTGAACAGCCCCAACTTTCTCAGCCTGTCTATAATCATAGAATGGTTTAGGTTGGAAGGGACCTGAAGAGGTCATCTACTTCCAGTTCACTAAACCAGGTTGGTGAAAGCCCCATCCAACCTGGCTTTGATCACTTCCAGGAATGAGGCATCCACAGCTCCTCTGGGCAACCTCTTCCAGTGCCTCACTATCCTCATAGTGGAGAAGTTCTTCCTTTTATCTACATCTGCCCTTTTTCATTGTAAAGCCAGTCCCTCTTGTCCTATCAGTACATGCCCTTATAAAAAGTCCCTCTCCAGCTGAGGGATACGACTCATCACTGGTCTTCACCTGGACATTGAGTGAGTAGTATTTCATGGGTCATGCTAAAAAGTCATTCATAAATAGTACTCATTGCATCAAAGAAGTCACAACACGCGTGTTTTCTGTCAAGTTGAGAGACAGTTGCAAAATAAAAGGTGAAAATGCATGAACTTGTAACTTGTTCACTGGGATGTGATTTTGCTTCAAGGAAAATATCCTGCAGAGTTTTCAAAATAGCAGAGAGATTACAATGGTTGTAATAATAATTAAAAAAATGGGGGATAAAATTAATTGAATGGAAGGTAGAAAATACCTGAAGTTTAGCCTAAACAGTGTATACTGAATTTCTTACCAGTGGATCCTGCATCATCTTTAATCAACCATCAGCAGAACTAATGAAAGGACAAAAATTATTAGGAACTCCCAGCAGAATATGCTTGTCCTGTTTTAGTCATGAGGACTTTGTCATGTATGAAACTAACAGGAAAATTAAAAGTTTCTTAAGTGTGTATCATGGTTATAGATAAAGTTCTGTATATCAATATGTTTGTATTGATAAGAATCATCTTGCTGTACATTAGCTGTCAGACAGTTGTCTAATCTATTCTAGGCTCCGTAAACATAATCTTCAGGATGTTTTCCTGGTGGTTGGCTTCAGGTAATATTTAATGTTAAATATCTATGTTACAGTAGGAAGAATTGCTGCCTGAAGTGTATGCTTCTGGTTTAGACAGAATATCTAACTTCTGCACACAAGGTCGGTGAGACGAACACAAGCTTTAATGATGTGTAGAAAGTACAGGAGATGTGCTTTTTTTATTGTGCTAGGCAAAAATGGAAAATTTCCAATAATGGGAGTGGATGGGTGAGCATTTCTACACTTGTTCCTGGGTTTCTTTTTCTACATTTAGATCAGTTCTACACACTAATGAGTAAATATGTTTGAGTTCTGAAAAGTCTTTGATATAAAAAAACCAGCTAAATTTGAAATGGCTTTTAAGTTCTGCATGTATTAGAATGATAGGGACTGTCATGAAAATAATTTTGAGACAGTATTTTTTACCTAAGAAAAAAGCATTCACTTAGTAATTCTGAGATTTCTTCTGGAATTTTTGAAGGAAAGATGATCTGATTTTTATCATTTGGGGAGGGTGGGGTTGAAAATGGAGGACATTCTTAACTGAATAAACAACTATTCACAAAACAGATTTTTATACCATTCTCCCAAGTGAGCTTAGCTTTCTGTCCTGCTGCCCTTTTTGGCAACAAATAGATAAAGTTGAAAATATAGTGATTAAAAGAAAAACCAACCCAAACTTCAAGTAACTGATACCAAAACAGCTTTTTCAAGCTTGCATATATGTGGAATTATTCTTTGTAGTATATCTTTGTGCTACTTTGTGTAACAATTTTAGAATTTGCATTTCCAAAGGTATGGAATTTCAGAAATCTGTTTCTTAGATTTCTAGAAATTGTTGTTGGATTCCACTTTGCTTACTCAGCTTTTATTGTTTTACAAATTAATTCCGCTCTTGCTGTTGTTCTTGTTTACATCCTCTCATATTACAGGTTTGTCAACCTATCTGATGTAAGACGACAGCCATATTTCATTAATTTTCTGGAGGAACATGATGTATTTTTTTCCTCATTTTCCATATTTAAGCAAAAAATTCACACAAGAAGGCACGGACAGCCTTGGACTTCAGGCATACATCATTGAGTGGGAAGGATATGTCTTGTTCTGCCCATGAACCTACATTTCTGAATAAATAAAATGGTCCAGGCCACAGAGCATAGCACATCTTTATAGTGAAAATCTCTTACCTAAACAAAAAAGAAAACCAAACCAAACGAAGCTAACAACAACAAAAAAATTGCCTTATTTGTATTGTCTGTCTTAACAGGCATAGCACAAAGAGAGAACCTCCAGCCTGTCCTGTTCCCTGGTCCTGCTTGCGCGTTGGCTGGCGGGTATGAATACTGTGGCAGGACAGTACTGGAATCTATGATCTAGCCCTATTCAGTTTGCTGCTTACACCTAAATTCCAGTGCTCACTGCACTGGCCTAAAACAGGACCAAGATCTGGATCCATAATGGGACTTTTTTATGTTAATACTCTGCTTATCTTTTACAGGTCCACAGTATACAATATAATATACAACTCCCAGTACTTATGTCAACTAGAAAGTTAGGAATTTCATTATGAATTCATCAGAGACAGGACAGTAAGCAAAGTAGTAGACAGACTCTTTCTAAGCAGGCTCTTAAGCTCAGTGTTTGCAGGGGAGAGGGGAAGGCAGCAGCATAGGAGTCGTAGCCTTCTTACTGTCTCGTAAGATCTAATGAGTGATTCTGGTAACCCTATCCTTCATAACATCTTGTGGAGACATGCCTTGCTGCGACAAGCTCTCTTTCCTCTTAAACACAGGGCTTAAACTGTCATTTAGCAGGAGAAAGTGCACTCAGTCAGGAGGAGAGTATCATGGGAACAAGGAGGACATTCTTCTCTTCTGCTGGTGCAGTTGTCCACTTTCTAGCAAAGAAAGAAAGTTAAGGGGAAGAATAAGTTAGAAAAAAAATTCAATGACGTGATAGCAAAGTAAAGCTAATCCCCAGTCCCAGTTTGTATTTCATTAAATTATTCTGCTACAGATTGTGTAAAGCTTGCTTGAAAGTGAGAATGCCTGTCCAAGAGAGTTTATACTTCTTTGGACTGCAAAGTTACAGTTCTATTATAGTCCAAAGGTGAGAATCTCAGAGCAAAAGTTTTCAGTTTAGAGTTGACAGTGCTGCACACAGTCATCCTAGCTGTCCCAGCCTTATTTGAAATTTAATGTTTGTAACTTGAAAGATGGGAGATGTAGGTTTAGACTTCTTCAGATTAATGAGGGTAGTCACTCAGCTCTCCTATTTCCAGGATGAGTGCATAATCGTAACATTATCATATGAATGAAGTCAGTATCACCACCTGCTAATTGAACTAGGTACCGCAATGAAAATGTATTCCTATGTCTCCTGTGTAATTTCACTTCTAGAATTTGTATAATAGAGTATCAACTGGGTTTCTTTGGGGGCCATATAATACGTTGAGGTGGGATGACTGCGTGCCCAGTTGCTTTAAATTGCTTTTCCCACCCTGTGTTTGGTTATTGTAACACTTTTAATGTTTCTTCTTAGACTGGAATGCCAACAGGAAGATATCAAATTCTAATCATTAAATAGACTTAAGAGATCAAATTGCCTAATGTCCCTCAGTTTCTCAGTTGGTTCAGACAGGAGTTTTAGTTGTTTCTACTGTCCTTGGGGATAACACACATAAGCTTAATGGTGAAGAGAGAAGGAGAAGAATGAGACCTGTGAGTTTCCCTGTTTAATATTTAAACAAAACCTGATAGATTCCCTCCATAATTTTTGTTTTCAGTCATTTGACCTTTGTTACTGGAGACAAATTTGGACCCATCTATGATAGAAATATTTTTTTATGTCTTGTAGTGGTAGTAGGCAACAAACTTTAAGATTTTTGAAGATTTATTCAAATTATAAAAGTGTGTGCTGCAAATCTAAAAAATTGTATAAAATAGTGATTTTTGTAGGCATGTGTTAATTATTTTTTTATAGCCATAAATTATTTTTTTACTCCAGGCATAAGAAATTTTACTCTGCAGGAGCTTTTGCCTTACAGAAACTCAGAGCTGAACATCATCTTGCAGATCATAATCTTTCGTTTTGTAGTAACACTAGGAAACAGAGGTGCAGAAAAGAAATGGAGAGATACAGAGTGTGTTACATTTCTTTTACAAGGTCATATCAGATGTAAAAGCTGGAAATGAAATCAGCAGTTGTGCTAGACTGTACTGATGCTATTTTTTGTACATTTCCCTAAATTATGTTCTTGAAGACTAGTATTTTCTTAAGACGTTGCAGCCACAATTAGACAAAGACGATTGAATAAATAAATGTATTTTGTGCCATGCATAATGTAAAAAGTATTTTAGGCATTGGACTCTTTCCAAACAAAGAAGACTTAGTAACTTGTCACACTACCTTGCAGTCAGAGTTAATGGTTGCTTTATTATTTGTATCCTGACCTTTCTTGCATTCTGGCTTCAGACTTTTAAATGGCTGCAGTGTCCATTCAGTCATAGGAAGCTTAAACTTGTATAATGAATGGTCAGATTTTGATCTGAGTGAAACACACCTGGGATTTTGAGATAATCAGTACCATAAAGTCTATGTTTGCAGTTTATACCATGTTTCTTTCTTCTTAATATTGACACCTCATATTTACTTGCAATCTTCATCACTTTATCTGAAGAAAGAAAATATAATGAAAAATGAAAAGTATCAAGTATTGTGAATTGCTGAAAATTTTTCACGCTGCTTATCTGTAATAGCAGTTAAAATTAGAGTGCAAAACTCGGTGAGGTAAGTACAACTGCCCTAACTGAGCATTTTCTGTTAGTCTTAGGTCCTCGTGGCTGTAACGGTTTTTTTATCATTTTAAATACAGCAAAAAAATTAGGGAAACTGTATCTGATTGTTCAGTAACAGCTTTTTATAATCAATTCAAGCATCTGACTTTTTACAAAATGCTTAAGAAGGGTATTTTTTTTTCTATTTTTCCTGAAAAGAGGTGATGATCACACTTTTACTTTCCCTGTGCTTGCTTTTCACATTGTTTTCCTTATTGAGAGACTTGCAGTTTTCAAAAGCAGTGTAGGGGCCACACAGCCTTTTCTTATAATCCCATTGTTCTTTCTGATAGACTTAGAAATTCTTAGAGTAAAACTGGTAGCTGCAGGCAAGAAGCAATTACATAAAATAAATGTGTCCATTTTCTGAAAAGTAAATGATGAATGTAGTTTCTAATGTGAGGGATCTACTAACGCTGTCCAACTCTATCTGAGAGACTAACTGGAGAAATTTATAGGAAGATAAATGCAGCATGTTATCTGAAAAAAACCCCAAAACCATATGTAGCTAATTTGTCTTGCTTTTCAGGCCTTATCTGCATATTTTTTAAAAAATATAAATATCTGTGTTTGTCCTCAGCTATGTCTAACCATAACCTAAGACCAACTTCAGGGTCCATAATGATGTTTATATAGTTGGCATTTATTTTCGCTTTAAGAAAGGATACATTATGGTTCTTAAATTTGCATAACTGATATTTTACTTTCTTTTAATTTCTAATCTTATCAATTCACAGTTCTCTTGAAAATTTAAAGTGATACATTAGAATGTGTTATATTCTGAATTGCCAAAATTTCCTTTGATCCCTATTATCTGCTGAATTGCTGTGACTGAACATCAGTGTATTACCACAGAAATCATACTGATATATAACTTGGTTAATCCAACTGGTAATACAATTATGTAGTTCAGATACTCACCTCTAGTGAAGTTTATAATGTTAAACTAGTGTTACTATAAGTCTGGATTTACTGTTTTTGGGAGGGGACGGACAGATTTTTTGGGTTTTGTCTGATTTTTTTTAATAATAATAATAAATTTTTGCAATCTATTCTTACAAGGAAAATGTCTAGAAAAATTCAACAAAATAAACATGACACATGTTAATTTAAGGCCAAGCATTGCTGTAGTTACATTTCTGAGATTTAAAAATGTCTATGATTGGCAAATTTCAGTTAATAACCCACTAACCTAAGTAACCCAGTCCAGAGCCTACACACGCAACTGTTCATGACTGATGTTTCTTTATGGCGTTCACTGTAACTTTGTCTGGCTTTTCTGAATGGCTTTGTGTAGCATGAGGAAGACTGAAGTTAAGCTCATTTCAGTTTATTAACAAAATAGTCCTAGAACCTGGGGAAAAAAAAAAAGAAATAATTTTTTTTTTAATAATTATTTGAAAGATGGTAGACAAAACCAATATGCATTTACTGATATTTGGAAGAGTTCTTCTGTTACTGAGCAAACATTTTGAATAGAGTGATGATTAAGAGGCTGCAGCGCTGAATTTGAGGTAGAGGTGCATTTGGGAAGTGCTTTTACAGAAAACAACTGCATGATTAGTTTTCCACTAAAGTTCCAAGTTATATAAATGCTTTGCTAAAATTAATAGTCGGCATATTCAAAAATTGTTATGCCTTGAGTAGTTCTTATTTACAGTGCCCTGCTCCTATGTCAATTTATATATGTTTAAAACAGGATAATATTTTTAATTGTATTAAAAAACCACAACCAAGTTGTGCGGTTCGGTTGATACGCTGGAGGGAAGGAATGCCATCCAGAGGGACCTTGACACACTTGTGAGGTGGGCAGATGCCAACCTTATGAAGTTTAACCATGCCAAGTGCAAGGTCCCACACCTGGGTCGGAGCAGTCCCAGGCACAGCACAGGTTGGGCAGAGAAAAGATTCAGAGCAGCCCTGCAGAGAGGGACTTGGGGGTGTTGGTCGATGAGAAAATGAACATGAGCCGGCTTCAGTGTGCGCTCGCAGCCCAGAAAGCCAACTGTATCCTGGGCTGCATCAAGAGCAGCGTGACCAGCAGGTCAAAGGAGGTGATCCTGCCCCTCTACTCCGCTCTCATGAGACCTCACTTGGAGTATTGTGTGCAGTTCTGGTGTCCTCAACATAAAAAGGACATGGAACTGTTGGAACAAGTCCAGAGGAGGGCCACGAGGATGATCAGGGGACTGGAGCACCTCCTGTATGAAGACATCCTGAGAAAGTTGGGGCTGTGCAGCCTTGAGAAAAGAAGGCCGCGTGGAGACCTCATAGCAGCCTCCCAGTATCTGAAGGGGGCCTACAAGGATACTGGGGATGGACTCTTCATTAGCGATTGTAGTGACAAGGGTTAACGGGTTAAAACTTAAACAGGGGAAGTTTAGACTGGATATAAGGAAGAAGTTCTTTACTGTAAGGGTGGTGAGGCACTGGAATGGGTTGCCCAGGGAGGTTGTGAATGCTCCATCCTTGGCGGTGTTCAAGGCCAGGTTGGATGAGGCCTTGGGTGACATGGTTTAGTGTGAGGTGTCCCTGCCCATGGCAGGAGGGGTTGGAACTAGATGATCTTAAGGTCCTTTCCAACCCTAACTGTTCTATGATTCTATGATTCTAAACCAAACCAAACAAACAAAACCAAAACACAAAAAAAAAACAACAAACAAGCAATCACACAGCCCCCCTCAAAAGAAAAAACCCAAACCACATAACAAGCGAAAAACCAAACCACCATAAAAGTACTTCATAACTTTTGAAATTGTATCTTTCAAGGGGAGGAAGAGAAGAGAAAGAAGAAAATCCACAACTGATATTTTTGATAAATGAAATATTTCTGAAATCTTCATAGTCTGCAAAAAGCATTACATACTGTACAAAATATCTAAGGACAATGTGAATTTTTTATTGATTACGTGTTATTTTTGTTCTGGTGACTAACCAGTGACTCTTAAAGTTCAGCTAATCGAGTTGACTGTATACTTTCAGAGCATATGTCTAGAGAGAGATGTGGGTATTTAACCTCATTCTGTATTGGGATCATACCTATGTACGCATCAAAAACCTTGCCCTAGGGAATTAGAGTGGAAGGTAGGGACAGAGACTAAAGGTGATCAGGGACTGAAAGCTGAGGTGCGCAGTAGTGCACTAGTTGGTTTAGATAAAATCTGAAAAACCCTAGGAAATCTATGCAGGCATCAGTCTCCTGTGGTCATATATTTTATTTGTGTTTGTTTTTTTTGTGACTGTCCGTGATCTGGACAAGCAGGTAAAAAAACCTTGAAATCACTTTACAGTTTTCTGTTCTACCCTGGATGACTTTTAAGCCATGTCTTACATTTCCCCAGCAGATGCAGAATTAGTGTACTGACGTATGCTCAAGTTGAAAAAGTGCTAGCTGCAGATCCTGCAGGTTAGCCTGATTCATAGATTATTTAGGCATCTCTAAGTGTAACTTGGGGCACAAATTTATAATCAAGTACAAGTGGTGTTTCTAGTAGATGCACATCCATGTTGATTTCAGTTTGCATTTACTTCAAAGGCCGTAGATGTCTCATTAGCCTGAAATTGCACTCTTTTGCCAATTTGTATGTAATTTCAGATCTTTGTCTTCTCCTTGTGTGAAAGAGAAGTTGCCGGAAGTTGCCATTTTAAACTGAATATTTTGATTTGGAGTGATTGGTTTTGATTGCTCGAGTGGGTGATGCTTCCAGCTAGCAAGTGTCTGCAAGCAAATTTGTACACATTTTTCTAATACTTGAAGCAGTAAAAAAAAAAAAAACAACAAAACAAAAAAAAAAAACAAAAACCAAAAAACCAAAAACCAAAACCAACCAAAAAAACCCCATGGAAAAATACAACAGTATTAGTGATAATAAATAAAGACATGGCAAGTACATTTCTTCCTGTAGACTCAGTATGTAAAGGTATATTGCATAGCTGACTGGATCCATATAGATGTGCATTAAAGTTGTTTTGGTATAATATCTAAAACTATTCTAAAATGCATGCAGTTATTTCTTTAAGAGCAATCTCTAATTTCAATCTGTGACTCTGTTTGTGTCATACAGCCTTTTTAATAAATGCATGTAGCAAAATCAGCTAGTTCATCTATGTATTGCCAGCATGCCTTCTTCCTTATCTCTTGATCCTCTTATTGGAAGTTATTCCATGTATCTTTCTCTGTGCATGAATTTGTATGTCTTTCATGTGTGAAAATAACTTTCTGAAAATGATAATTTCTCTAGCAGTATGTCAGTAAACTGAAAAGTGAGATTTTCTGTCTTATAAAGTCTCTTTGCAAAACAGTTTTTTTCAGGAGATTTCTTTCAAAGACTTTCTTGACACAGTGGTCACATGTAACTTACTGCTTATATAAACTTTTTCAAGATACCTGTTTAATAAGAAATACAACAAATTTTTATTCGTTCTGTTGCCTTTTAAGGGGCTAACAACAATAAGTTTAATAATCAAACACATCACAATAAATATTGTTTTTATTCTGACTTACCATCTTAGGGGTACTCTTTTATGGTATAAACCTTGCCTGTGCTAATGCACTTATTACTATCCAGTGTTTGTCTTTCACTGGTTGACATAGGCTGCAGATCTGTTATAGGTCAACCACTGAGGCTGAGAGAGCTGGCTATAATTTGCATGTTAGCAAACAGTTTGTTTCCTTACACATTCAGGAGGTGTCAAATCTATGTCTATGTGTGCATGAATCAGAAATGCAAAGTTTGAGTATGCTTCTCTTAAGGTATAGGGTGAAATAAAACATTATATGAGTGGATTTAATACCCACGAATCTACTTTTGTTGGTCTTACTTTCTAGATAACGAGCCAGTTAACAAATTCAATTCCAGGTCAATAATGAATGTTTCCCTTTTCCTGGCTTCTCACTTTATTCAAAATAGCAACATATAACCAGATATTTGATCCAAAGATACCCTATAATTAGTATGGATAAATATTACATCACATTTTTGACAGTTGTCTATTATCTCTAGTATATGTATCAACTTCAGGAGGAATTTTCAGCTAGCTGGCTGAATGCTCTGAGTGTTCAGAGTTGGGCTGCTCCATGGGCGAGGATTAGCCAGGAGCTGAAGGCGTTGCTGGACTGGCAGGGAAATACTCTTGCTCTTGGGGCATTCTCCTAAAGGACCCCACTGATGCTGGGCTGGAGACACTGACAGGACGCTGCCACTGTCCTGTAATAATTGGACAAGGCAGGGTAAGGAGTCAGATCCAAGGCTGACCTGGGGACGCAGTCAAGGCAGGATCCAGCCTGATGATGGGTATGGGCGCAGAGCTTCCTGCAGCATAGCTCAGGCAGGGACTGATGGCCCTGGTGGTGCCCTCGGGGAACTGTTACTGATTTGTCCTCCAGAAACTATGCTTAAATTGCAAGTCCTTCGGAGACAGCATCTAAGCTTATTATCTATCAGTGAAAATGTCAATAGAAATTTTGATTCACCGGAAGTAATATGTATCTGATATTCTTCTGGCCTCTGATGTTCAGATGTTTCAAAAATTTTGGTGTATGAGTGCTAAAATGAAGTCATTGAAGAATTCCAGGGGTTTTGAGAAAATGAGGTATATTTCTTTCAAATGCCTTTTCTTGTCTAAAAGAATCAGCATAGATGTCTCCTGTGGTTATTTTGGGGGTGTTTTTTTCTTTTGTAGGCTTGTTTTGATTTTCAGGTTGAGTTTTTTTTTGTGTTTTGTTTTGTTTTGGGTTTGGTTTTTTTGAGTTTCTTTGTTTTTTGCTTTTTTTGTGGGTTTTTGTTTCATTTGCTTGGTTTTATTTTGTTTTGTTTGTTTTAATTTGAAATCACTGTCAATAGCTACTTACCTTTTTCTTTTCTGCTTTTTAAAACTGTTTTTATATTTTCATGAGAGTCTTGACTGAAAACAGGACCTAATAGTCCTTTTACATGAGTTTTATATGTGTGTGTGTGTTCATCTTATTAAATGTAAAGTGTCAGTATCAGTTTCCCATAACAAGGAGCTTTTTAGCTATGGTTTTATTATTTGTCATTTTGAGTTGAATAATGGATAAAAACTAATTCTTTCATTTCTTTAGTCAGGGAGGAGAATGCAAGAATTAACAAGTGCTCTGTGTTTATGCTATTTGTGATGGTTAGCATATATATGTGTGACTTTTATTAAAAATTAACAGAATTATATTAATTGCCTTCTGTCTAAAAATTAAAAACAGAAGAATGCAAGAAGGCAATGTTGCATAGTTGTAACAATATATGGGTCAAAACCTGACTTTTGAGAGATTGTACAATGTTTTTCTCTTAAGTTTCCACTGTTCCTTTTTGTCAGACATAGAACAAAGAAAACATACGAAAACCAGTAACTTCACATCTAATTTTGACCAATTGTTCTTGTGCTTGATTTGAACTAGTGATATTACATTAATTGGAATTTCTAAGTTAGATACAGGTAACTTAGGTTGTCATACAGAAGTGTAGGGATACCTGTGAGAAGTAACAGAAACATTATCCAGTGCAGCATAGCATTTAATAAAGGTTTCAAGTGGGAGTGCAAATGTGCTTAAGAGGAGATGCTTGTTTATTTAGGACAGAAAATACCCTGGAGCTAGCACTTAATGTGATACCCTTCCTGATAGCAGCAGTGTTTGGGCTGTGGTTTGGTTTGGCAGCATACACAGAAGCAGAAATATTTGGTTTGTGGTATAACCTCTGACAAGCTTGTGGCTTTAACTTCAGCTCTCTTACCTTACATATCTTTGGAAACACATAGCTAACCATGGTGGCTACATCTCATAAAACATTTGTGAGCCTTGGCATGGAAGTAGTGTGGGAATTTAATTGTTTGGTTTGTTCTTTTAGAATAGATTTATGCCAATATGGATGTGTCTGTTGATTTGTCTTGCTTGTTTTCTCTTGGCCACAGGCTGAGTGGGCTGGACTTCACTGGGAGGAGCCATTTCGCTGTGGAGTAACTGTGGATCTCTCCCCATGCTGCTTGCTGGAAAGTGCTGTGCATTGCCAGGATTAAGCCAATACTGAAGTCTGGGATGAGCCTTAGGGCAAACACTCCCTTGTTTCTTCTGATGTTGGGATTTTTTTGTGGCCAATCAGCTGAGACACCTACCACACATTAGCTTTTGTGTTTTTGCTGCTTGAACAAGGTTACATTATTCCTCACTTCATCTCCTTTTGACTACTTTTTTATGTTATTAGTTTTTATTTTCCTTGACTGATTAATTTTCTCCTGGCTGTGGAAGAAAAGAGCCCTGCTGATGTTGATTTAAATAATGTCGAAACCAATGGGACTCCTATGGCTGCCTTTGATCTTCACCCCAGTGTGTGTCATGTTGAATTCTAACTTCCTGCTGTGGATAACTGCACTGGCTATAAGATTTACTCTCATTGATGGCCAAGCACAATACCCAGTTGTTACCACGAATTATGGCAAAATACGTGGTTTAAGAACACCTTTGCCTAATGAGATCCTTGGTCCAGTGGAGCAGTACCTGGGTGTTCCTTATGCCTCTCCTCCGACTGGAGAAAGGCGTTTTCAGCCCCCGGAGCCACCATCATCTTGGACGGGTGTCCGCAATGCCACACAATTTGCCGCTGTCTGCCCGCAGTACCTGGATGAGAGGTCACTGCTCAACGACATGCTGCCAGTCTGGTTTACAGCCAATCTGGATACTGTGGTGACATATGTTCAAGATCAGAATGAAGACTGTCTGTATTTGAATATTTATGTGCCCACAGAGGATGGTAAGTACTCTAAGGACCACACAACCATGCAGTCACCAGTTCTGCACATGAGTAGTAGCCAAGTCTTTGAAGCATCTTGTTCAGTTTCCTGCATGTTTAGTCTGTGGAAATGGATCATGCCTCTGGACATGCATTATAAGTAATACTTTGTTGATTGAACATGCTTACATGAATTCTCTCTTATGTTTCAGTGTAACATCAAACCACAATTTCATTTGCAAGCAGTGGCCAGGGTGTGTAAGCCAGCCTGAAGTTTACATTTACACTACAGCTGAGCATCATTCATAAGAGAGGAAAGCGGGAATAATCAATAACCAGAAGTAATGCATTTATTTTCCCATGCATTAATGGTACCAATACTGCCACATACTAATTTTTAAATGAGAATCTCACCTCTTATTTTTTGTTCAGTTTTATTACAATACCTCTGAGCCTATTGTTAACTCTGTTTGATTTTAATAGATAATAGAAAATTGTTATAGTAGTTCAGTCTGCTGGTTTTGTTTCCAGGATTTTTACCTACGAAACTTTGCAGTCCAACTTATTTTTCTTCATTCCTTAAGTCTAAAATGAAGTAAACATGATCGTATTATGCAGAGCTGAATAGGTGGCCTTAAGCTTTCATCTGTTTTCTGCAGTCTTTTCTCAAGAGGGCTACTTTACCTTCTGTAGACAAAAAGAATGGACACAGTTGGTAACACACAACTCTTTGAACTTTTTCATAATCTCAGACTTAAAATTTCTAGCTTTATGGCATACTGAATATGTCTTTTGTTGTTCTGAATGGTGTTGCTTCTTACAGACAAGAAGACCTGTTTTCATCAGGTCCCAAATGAGATAAGTTTATTTGATATCACAGGGAAACAAGAAATTCTACTGACAGTTATATTTGATATTCTGCTAAAAGCCAGTTCTTTCAGCCACTTAGAACGTAGTTACCAATGCATAACATGACAGATTTCTCCCAGATATGCAAATCCCTTCACTTTAGCTGAGGATTTGATTTGCATAACCAAGGCATTGTTATTTCTCAGTAACCATGCTCTAAATATGCAAATTTTGTACTTTGATTATTGTAATCCTTCTGCCTTGATTGGCTTCTTTACTCAGAATTTCCAAGCTGTTTGCCAGCAATAAACATACCACCTTCTTTTCCTGTTCTCATCAGCTGAAGCAAAAACTTGAAAGTTAAAATTAAAGGAGTAAGGTTTGGGAGTACTGGGGGTTCTGCAAACATAAATATTACTAAGCTGCTTAAATGAAAAGTGCTCTGAAAGCAAAGGTGTGTATTCAGGCTCTGTTGAGCATGTGTGTGTGCACATGCATGTAGTCGAAGGAGCAGATCATTCTACTCAGTTCTTTCCTTCTTCCAGTCTCATTGCACTGTATCTCACTCCTTGGGTAGTAACATAGATAATTCTTTCCCAAATTTGTTTATGTCCTTGATTTTGTACTGCAGCTTTTAATTAGTCACTAGGGTAAGCTTGCCCTAAGAAAGCATTTCAAGTTAAGATTTTATTTGTTCTTGCTGTGCAGGTGTCTAATCTTTGCTAACTCAGTCTTATTTCAAGGCCCAGTGTTAATAAACTCATATATTCCTCCAATCTAGTAAAAAGACTTTTCATCCGTTAATTAAGGAAGACAGGAAATTAGATATGGCAAAATATATACAAATATCTAGGAAAAGAATATTTGATATTGAATATATAATAATAAAATGCCATGTGCTGAATGACTAATGATCTATAAAAATCCTTATCTTGCCTGTAATAGCCAATAGCATTTGCTCTTTGATCAAAAATAGAAAGGACTGATAAATTTATCTTTTGTAGATGTTTTTGTCTGCTTAATTCCACAAAATGTGTGTGTGTTCCTTCTGGCTTTAGATTTTGTTTTTACACTGAATAGCATCTAAATTGAATCTATCTTCTTTCATTTATCCTCTTTAAAATATAAACCTATACATAAAAAAGTATATAGCTGAATAATGAGAAACAAGGTTTGGTGTCAGTGATGAAGGCGAGATTGCTTCTGTACAATATAACAAGCATTGTTAACAGGTTCCAATGGGGAAATGGGAAACTTAAAAATGAATAAATAGAGTACATGATGTTTTAATTGTATGCTGTATATCCTATTACTAGTTAACTATAACTTGGCTTTTTTGGTGAGGAAAATATGCAACCTTCTGCTTGTAAAGATCATTAAGAACTGACCTACAAATTACATCTCCTAAGTTAGTGTGTCTCCAAATGATGCTAAATGTGAATAGCCTTTAATTGTAGTCCATACAATCTGATTAAACGCATTATGATTCATTATATGAGTTTTAGTTGGCAAAAATAAGCTATGTTGTTATGGAGACAGACCGTGAAATTAGTTTTTGAAGCAAAATCTCAAAGTGAATGACTTTGAGTAAAATTTACATTTTCAGTTCTTTCTCAAGTACAGATGCATTTAAAAGAGCTTTGAAACTGTTTTGTGTCTGAGAGAAAAGGTGGATGGAATCATCCAAACCTAATTAATGTTCTGACTATGAAACATAATCTGAATTATTTTCTACTTCTTTTTTAAAACTTCAGTGAAAAACATTAATGAATTAAGTGTGGGTACGTGCAGTGCTTACTTCAAACCAATTCTGGAAAATATCTAATCAGAATATAGCTCAGGTTTGGTGGGGGTTTTTTGGTTTGTTTTGCTGCTGGTTTTTGTTTGGTTTTGTTTTTTTTTTTTTTTTTTTCTTTTTCTTTTCCTTTTTTTTTTTTTTTTTTTTTTTTTTCACTGTATAACATGACCTGTTTCTTATTGCTTATGTGGTTTGGTCAAAGGGAACCAAATTTTGATCATGTACTTTGAATGAACAGTTGAAGAATAAATGCACACATCCTTCATCTGATTGCAGAATTACTTCACTAGCATTCTGCTGGTGTAAATTAATGGAAATAAAAGAGTAGAATACCGTCCCTTTAACTGGGTAGATCAGATGAGTTATTTATAATAAAATAGTTTGAAATGTTGGTACTTCTATTGGAGTAAATGACATAAAATTCCATAATTCCTTAAAATAGTTGGAGCGTCTAGGCAAAGAAATTAAAAGTGCCTTGTTACACAGCTTATGTCTGTATTAATCATAGCCTTTCTTTTGACCGTGAATTTCAATCAAATAGGAGCAGAATCCTGTCAGAATTTTCCATGTTAAAATATTCTCACAAAGCAAAAAGCGTCTTTGTTTTTAGGGCCTTTTTTTGTTTTTAATTTTTGGTGAAAATATTTTTCATGATAGAAATCAAAACACATAACAGAATATTTCTGCAATTCTGGCTATGTGGATTTTTATTCTTTTGCTGTTGTTCATGGGACAAGTGGTTTTTGCTGACACTTTCCTTAGGGTAACATTTGTATTTCAGAGAATCTAGGGTAGCTGAAGAATTACAATGGGTTATTTTTGCCTTTACCTTTGGAAATGAAAGAGTTGAGCCACTATAATCCATTGAGGTTTGTTTTATTTTTTCATAATAAGTATAAAAATGCAATTATTTTAAAGAAATACAGTACAAGCAACAAAGATAAAATTTCACAAATTTTATGTGCCAAAGCTGTCATCATAAGCAATCACTCAGAACCGGAGCAAATAAAATATTTATAGTGAAATTATCATTTTATCAAAATTACTTTCTAAACAATTGGCTTGATCTTCAGAATCATTTGTGTGGGTTTGTATTGTCTTGTCTGTAATTTTCTACAAGAATACTTGAATGTCAGTTTTGAGGAGGTCATCTAGGGAAATGATATTGAGGACAGTCTGTTTATTATATCTTCAGTCTGAATATGGGTTTATCTACAGTGGAAATGCTAGATTGAAGAGGACACAGACTGTTAATCGGCTGTGTTTAATCCCTGGCCTTTATAATTTGAATCTGTGGATGCTGAAGGAGATTGCTAACTCCTGTCATAACTGGGAAAAAAAAAAAAGGCAACAAAAACCAGAAAAGACCCTTAATTTGCATTTCTTTCACAGTAAACTTCAAAATTTTAATAATAACAAGCAAAGATAAAAATTAAAAGAAACCCAGCAAACAAAACTTAATTTCAATAAATCTTTAATTTGTTTAAAACCCGCTCTGCTCTGATCAAAAAGGAAGATATAATAAAAAGATGTCTTTTTGTTGTCTTAGCATGATCAATAGTAAGTGCATAAACTTATTTTGGTATGTGGATAGAAGGTACTTTTTACACAAGTGCGCTGCTGCTCAACCACCATATAAATGTTAAGTATTAACTAATGAAGTATTTAGCATCTTCAGAGGTTTGTTCACTAAAACTACTCTGTGAACTCCTGTCTCATTTATATTACAACAACTACAGCTGAAGTGACAAAAAAGGTGATAGACCATGATATTTATTGAAGCTGACTGGGTGGGTCATAATTTTTTCATCAGATTAGGGAAAGTGAGAATATTGTCCGGGATTAATGGTATGTTTAATGGTGAGCAAATAGGAAGAAAAAAGACTTGGTCAAGAGCAAAGAGATCAGCTGTGTTCCTTCTCTGAGCAATCATGGGAAGGAAAGGTGCCTTCATTTTTTTTAGACTATCTATTTGACTAAGAAAAAGAGAAATGAAAAACTTGAACAAAACTCATAAACAAGATATGCCTTAGCTGATTTCTACAGCTTGCATACTGGTTCACTTTTTCATATTAGTCAGATGTCTGCTTAGTACATAAGTGAGTGTTTGCAGCCTCCTCCTTGTCATTGCTCTTGAATTTCAGTGTCTGTTTAATTTGGAAAAAGTATTTTTAGCAAAATTATAATGATAAAACCTAACTGATAATTTATTTTTTTTTTTTGGTGGGAAAAAGGAGGTGATAAGAGAAAGATGAGTCCTATCATTACAATTACTTGACTGCATGGAATAAAAATGTTACGATTACTTGATCACATGGAATAAATAATTCTTCAATGGTTTCTTTACTAATACATAAAATAAGAGTCTATAGATAAAATAGTAACATAGTGTACAAGACAGATGCAATATTGTACAATATTATTTTTGTTGAATTATTAGTACGTGATAATAGCAATAGTAACTTTTATTTTCCAAATAAACCTGAATTTCTGCACAAGATTCTTCTGAACTGTATGTGGTGTCAAGTTTCAGCAGATGCGTATTGACATTTTTCAGGTAATTTCAAAATTGCAGTTGTTCTATTATTTCTTCACTACTTTTGTCAACTTAAGTAGATACTTGAGAATCAAATCCAGGATTTATGTATATAGTTTTAAGAAATTGAATCCAGTATCTCTTGTTTACATGTTTATAGCTTTGATTCTTTCTCAAAATCATTATTATGTGTTTTTGAAGTCAGTTATGAATTGTGTAATTGGTGTAAGAATGTAGAGTTTAATTCTGTTTTCTCAAGTCTATTTTACTGTTTCATTTTTAATAGTATATTTTGTTATATATATTACTATATGATCTATATTTTTAAAAGCAAATTAAATATAGGTTTTTTAACAGTTAAATCTTTCTTAAACATATTTAGGGTTTTTTTTTATTAGATGATAACATTTGTACAGTTTCATATTACAGATAGTGTTTGTTCTGAGACAAAACAGAATGTAACAAGAGTTTGTTCTCAGTTTTGAGACTGTCACAGTTTTTTGTCAGTGACTGGTTTATTTTTAGCCTCCACCCTTTCACTGAATTCTTCGTCTTCTTTGGAAAAATTGCAGTTTAATTTTTAAAATTATCTTGCTATTTAAATGCATTTCAGTTTATACTGTGCAAAAATTATACACAGTAAGACATATCCTTCTGTAAAATGCTTGAATCACTTTGGAAAGTGAGAAGGATTAATAGTAGATAACATCACAATACAAAATGATAGTGGAGAAGGAATTATTTCATATAATTCCAGTTGTACATAAACATAAACTTTTTAATGTTGGAGAGGAAATCGCTCTCCATTGTGAAAGATAAATTCCTCATTGTGTCAGAGTGCCTCAAATGAATTCTTTCACTGTTAGGGTCCAATATATGCCCTACTCCTAATCCAAAAATACTGCAGCATCTGTGAGAAGGAAGGCGGCATATGTCTGCCTATCCTCTGCCTACCAGGATAAAGCTGTGGCTAATCCAGGCCCTTATTTTACATTCTTGCTTTTAACAGTCGCAAATACCTTCTGACACCAAAGAGCAGGACTCTAATCTAGATGAAATAAAGTTCTTAAATCCTTAGAGATAAATTCAGATTTAGTTGCTAATTTCAAAATGCTGTCCTTTCCTCCAGGACTTGCCCATTCCCCAGGCACTTCACAGCATTGCACCCAAACAGCCTTTTCGAGAATTGATATGAAGTGAAGCCTAGCAGGAAGATTCAGCATTCAATATGACATTATCTAATCTGAACAGTATTTTTGGCACTGTTTCCTAGAGTTTCATCACTGCCTTATATTGAAAAACCTGCTAGAATGGGGGGAATGGTCTATAAAACACGATGAATTAATGTTTCTTCTGCAAAGACAACTTGATGTTATCATCCTCTTAGTCAAAGAACAATGTCTTTGGAGCTGTAGAGGCTGCGCCATTTGGCCCAGTGATGCACAAGACACAGCCTTTAATCGTGTGAGTCATGAGACAGATCATAGGCAATTTTACTTCATTCTGCCCATTCTCTCCCTCTTGTTTTGGTTGTTTTTTTTTTTTTTTTTTTTTTTTTTTTTTTTTTTTTTTTTTTGGTGTTTTTTTTTTTGTTGTTGTTGTTGGCTTTGTTTTGTTTTTTTAAATGTAGTTTTCCTCTGCACTCCTGCAAAACATGTCTTTGTGCAGTGCTGCTTTTCACTGTGTCTTGCTTTCTGACAGAACACAAATTAACATGACACCTACTAACACTGGGGCAGTGCCTCTGTCCTAGGGCAGTGCAGTTGTCCTCAGCAGAAGTCTGGGTTATGAATAGTGTGGAATATACTCGGATTATAGCAGTGTCATAGATATACATTTTGCATTTTTAATTTCCTAATAAGGCTTTGTGATCTCATTGATTTTCAGGTGTTTTTTTCACATGCATAGAATCATAGAATCATAGAATAGTTAGGGTTGGAAGGGACCTTAAGATCATTTAAATTTGGTTCAGTTTCTCTTACTTAGTATATTAGTTGCAGCTTCAGATGAAATAGACTCTTGCTAAATAGCTAACTCACAAGGCTCATGAATCGGCCTGCATCTGTGGAAATACTTAAAGAAACTGTCCCCACATCAGTATGATAGTCATAGGTAGTGTGTGAATCAGGCAAATTTTCAATTTTGTTCTAGGAATGTTTAGATATTTTCAAGATAAATTAACACAGACTGGAAATAAAGCAAATGCTTGTCAATTGCTCCTCAGATTTCCTGACAAAATTGTTGACAACTGAAATGAAGACAAAAATTTCTCTTGAACATAATAGCTTTTTGCACAGTACTTTTGTCATCCTTTTAAAACTGAAAGAATAGCTCCAGCATTCAAGACTTTGCATCAGTGCTTCTTGCTTATAACTCCAGATAAAATTCTCAGAATGGCATATAATCAATTATGCATGCTCTCATTTTGTGATAGTATTAGTTGTTATCCAAATAGAAAAAAAAGTTGTTATCCAAATAGAAAAAAGAAGTATTTTAAAGCTAGCATATTTCATTTGTGGTTGTGATATTATCATTATCTGAAGAAATATGGATGAATTTACATTCTTAAGTAAGAACATTTAGGTTTAAGGCTTTTTTATCTGGATGTTGCTCCTGGTACCCGAAGAGGCAAACAATAGGAAATAATTATTATAAATCCGTGAAAATGAACTAATGCTTACAGCCATCTGGTGCCGATATGTTAAAAATCCATTACAGAAATGTTATAATAAAAGGAAAATTTTTCTTTTACAGTTCTTGTTGTAGACAAACTTACACTGAAAAATAAATTTAATTGCAATACTAAGCCAAATTCCTATACTATATACAGAGAATTTTAGTCAGAAATACACTTTTGGTGCCTTGCTCCAAAATGCTTATTATTGTTGAGTTGGTGTTAAATGGATTTTTAATTGACAGGGTGTGACATATTTATTCTAATGGAGAGAAATTACTTTGTGCTGACTCAAACATCTATTCAATTAATCACTGGTAATGTTTACAAGCCATCATAGCTGGAAATCATGGATACATTGTCCTATTTATTAAATATGCAGAAGGGCAAATAAAACCCAATCTAAATATATAGATTTCAGTCTCTTAGAAATAAATAAGAATCAAATTATCTTTTATGTGGTATTTTTAAGTGTGGCTAGAAAATTTCAAATAATAATTTTGTATTTGTAGTACTGCCCCAATGGTTATTCTTTCACTTGCTCTTCATTCTTTATTCAGCCAGAAGAGGGAGCACAAGTTACCAGCAAACTAATTTTTTCTATCTCTCAGCACTGAGAGCGTTGCAGTGATGCTGGTGGATATAGAAGTAAACCATGAGAAACAGGTGCTGGTTTATGCCCTTCGAACAAATAGGAGGGTATCCTATCCATCTTTCCCAAGCTGAAAATTTATAACATTGCTAGTGTTGGTTCTGTTTTTGTGGTCTGAGGAATTTATGGATGGAATAGAACGTATTCAAGCAAAACATGTGCTCATACTGACAAACTTACATGAAACTATAATAAATAATAAAGGTTTAGATGAGAAGCATACTGGGAATGCACCAGTTTGTGATTGAATAGCAAATAATAGTACTTGCTATGAAAGTCTTACAAGGCATTTAATTGAAGAATTGATTCCAAAGAAGAGAATTTCATTTGTTTGCTGATTTAGTAGAAACTTTCCTGTGTAAAAAGAAATAATTTTTTCCTTCTTATTTATAATCTCAATTTAGACAAGAGGCAGATTTTAATTTTTTTTCCCCAATTAATGCAGTTGACTCTCAATTTTCTGTATTATACAGCTGAATCATGGAAAATGCCAAATGCGTTTTGCATCCTCTTATTTCACTGAGACCAAAAATGTTAAGTATGCTGAAGTTTGATCCTCCGTGACAGTACAGAGCGTTCAGTTTTTGCTGTCATCACGTTGGAATTAACAGTATAACTAAGGTATATCAAGTCATCCAAAGTGCCAAATTACACAAATTTTGAAGGGCTTCACCTCCAAAATGCCTTGCTTCCAGGCATAGTGTACCTGGTTCAAAAGGGCTGGTATGTTTATAGTCTTGCTGATTTGAGATACTTTTATCCTCAGGACTCCCTCTACCTAAACAATAGATCTTGCGCTGCCTTCAGGGGATAGGCTGAGTTGCAACTGATGTCTAGGGTGTGTGCTCGGGAGATGTATTTACTGTGGTGATGTGTAAAACCACCCATATGGAATGATTGCTATGCTTCGTTACTAACAGTTACTTCAAAGTGTATTTAAGTCTGAGAAAATGACACAAACACTGTACAGAAGAGAGAAGCTTAGTATGACAGTCTCTAGGTGGGAATATTTTAATGAAAACATATTGAAGAATGAACTGAATGCAAATAAATGCAGTAACATTAACTTCAAAAATGGGAAAAGTTTCTTAAAATCATGATAGAGGGTCTATTCTTTATTTCCATTATCAAGAAATTATCTATAATGCCTTCAGTCTTATTCCCGGAACTAAATCATAGTCGATAGACTGAATATGTAAATTTTTATTCCTAACTGTAGCCATTTTCAGAATAAGCCACTGAGGTGCACAAGCCATAATACTTTTTATTCAGTTTCACCATTCCTTGTGACCACTTGTTTTTACTGACTTTTGCCACCATTTCTTTGCTTGTTTTAGAAGTGAACACCTTTGCTCGATGTACAAGTGAATGCCATAAAATAGATGTAGCAGCAGTTTCCATTTCTAGAAAAGGATTTATCTAGATATTCTTCATGATTAAAAAAAAAAAAAAGAAAAATAAATACCAGAGTTACACACAAGACAAAAGGTGAGGAAACAACGGCTATGGCTTTTGAAAAATTTTTTGGAAAGGGGACAGATTACAAATAGGTGGATCAGAAAATTAGCTATGCAGTGGGTGTAAAAGGATCAGTTGAAGAAAGAAAAGCCTGATTCTCCTTTCATGTCTTATTTCTGTAATGGACTCCCTCAGTGGTCCACTCAGTTATTCCTGGCAAGCTGTGTTTTGGCTGTAGGGTAGTACGTGAGGATCCTAATGAACCCTATGATGGTACATTAAGATTTTCTCTAATTTTGTGCTTGTTAGTTGTTGCTGTAGGTTTAATTTTTCAGTCTTAGCTACATAGGTCTTGTTTGCATTTCGGTTGTTATGAAATGTTTGTCCCACACTACACGGTATAAATATGCCCAGCAAGTACTTGGGATAGTGCAAGACTCAAAGGGGAGATAGATAGGGTTCAGATATTAATGGTGGCTTTTCTCTAAATGCATACGGTTGCCTATAAAAATATCTGAGCATCTAGGAAGCCAGTGAAAGATCTCCATCATATAACAACTTTAGTTTAACCAGCTGTTTTCAGCTTTTAGCACCTTTATAAATGCGGCCCATAATACTTAAGATAATTTTGTATTATTCTGAAATAAATTGAGAAGTTAGTAATGGTAAGTTTAGAATGTACCAGCATGTATAAGTTTTAAAAATATTATGAAATTAATACTTCATGCCATTTGTGAGTGCTGCTTCTGGATATATCTTAATATTGTATCAAAATTCTAAATGCATGCTATTTTACCATGCTTGTTTTGCATATCTAATATAGTATATCAGGATGGCTTAGTATTGGGATTATTAACTAACTTCTTTCAAAATGCAAATAAATAGCTTTTGGATTTGCTTGTCTGTATTATTTTTTTTTCCTGTTCTGATCTTTTTCCCACTTTGCATCAACAGAAATGGTCATTACCATTACTTTCCAAAACCATATGATAAAACTGTTACTTCTGTATTATAAGAGGAGCAACTTTAAAGCATATTTCTTCATGAGGTACTTAGTGAATGTGTTATTTTACCACAAGTAACCTTTTTTTTTTTTGTTTGGGACTTCTATTTCTTTTGTAAGCATTAGTTGGAACCACAAACACCTACTAATTTGTTTTCCAACTCCTTCTTTTCCTGTGCATTTTTTATTAAAGATTTCTTGTCTCATGAAGAGACGTGAAGCAAAATTACCTGGGGTTTTGTTCCTTTTATTTATTTTCTAATCTACTGAAAGGATTGAATTGTTTAGATATGTTGGGACTGAGGTGGTCTGAGGGCATTTCTAACAGCGAGAGATGTGAGGTAGACTGTCTACTGTCTTTGTGCATTAGTTGTCCATTCAGAAAATGAGGATTATACTGATTGATTAGGGAATTGCCTTTGGGTGATAAAAAGCTGAAGTTACTTCTTATGTACTTATCACCTAATAGACTACATTCTTACTTTTATTTGCATGCAGAGATTTTTATAGACTGTCTTACTTCCTTCTGTGAGCCATTTGTTGTCAGCACTTCCCATACCATTGCGTTGTATTGTAATATCTAAGGAAAACTCTGGAAGGTCCAAAGGGCAATATATCTGGGAGTCATTGGACCGTGATGATGGTAAAGAATTCAGGAAAGCGGTTTTTCAGTGAAGTGGTTCCTTAATGATCTGACTCTACTGATAGAAGAGTGAAGCCTCGCTATCAAAGTTTACATTAATTATTTACTCTCAATCTTCATGGGGTAGAGTCAGAAATGAGATGGCAGATGGAATTTCTCCAAGAGATAAAAGACATATAGGAAATAGGACTTAAGCCAGAAGAGGATCCTAAGGCATTAAAATACTGAAAGATAGGAAAAATTTTGTGACTGGGTAAGGCATATAAGCTGCCAGTGTAATGTGTTTAAACTCAGGAGGGATCAAATGAATTACTGATGAATAAAAAAAAAGCTGTTACTAATGTGTTACATAGTTAATAGGTTTCTCATATAAAGATTACCAAAAGCATGGAGTCAGAAATGGATTTTAGAAGAAAATATGCCATTTGCAGATGCAACATAATGGCTTGGAATGTTGCTGTGAGTCCTTTAATTTTCTTCATTATCTCTCAACTGATAAAGGAATTACTCCTGAGTACAATAGAAAGTGTTTGCTCTAGCAGATCTGCCAGCTGATTATGACCTAGTTGGCATAACCTTTATAGATCATTCTGAAATAAATACTTCACATGACCTATAAACACGCTCCTGAGCCTGGACTTAATGGGATATGTACTTGTATACTGTGTCCAGCACTTTGGGACCATCAGATGTATTCTTTATGAACAAACTTGTTTATCACACTTTTCAATCAGCTAAGACTGCATAGACCTAAGACCCTGACTATTTCAACTTTCTTGTGGCTGTTAAACAACCCTTACAGGGAGCAAACAACTACTTCTGTTTTCACAGCTTAATTCTTTGAAGAAGTTGTATTCTTTTTGATTGCAGCAAACTTATTGTGTATACAACTTGGAAATGGTGGGGTTTTATTAGTAGAAAATACCAGCACTTTCCGCAGTTCCCATTTCCTTAATACAGCATTTGGGTTTGTATCCCTAGTTTTGTGGTTGAAACCCAGCTGGTAACAGCACCACACAGCCTTCCCTCCACCCTAAGCGGGATGGTGAGGAAAATCAAAAGAATATAAAACACACAGGTTGAGATAAGAACAGTTCAATAACTAAAGTACAGTATAATACTACTGTTGTTATTATTAATGATAAAGGAAATAACAAGGGGAAAGAATATAAAACTAAAAGGGGAAAAGGAAAACCACAATGAACAGCAGTGCTGCACAATACAACTGCTCACCCAGCCCAACCCAAGTAGCAATCCGTCCCTTCCGATTAACTATCCCCAGTTTATATAATGAACAGATGTTCTGTGGTATGGAATACCCATTTGGCTAGTTTGGGTCAGGTGTCCTGTCTTTGCTCTCTCCAGGCTTCTTCTGCCTGTTGTTACTGGCAGAGCATGAGAGACTGAAAAGTCCTTGGTCACGGTAAGCGCTACTTAGCAAAAACTTAGCAAAAACTAAAACATTGATGTGTTATCAGCATTATTCTCAGACCAAAGACCTGTACCAGCTCTGTGTCAGCTACTAGGAAGAAAATTAACTTTATCCCAGCTGAAACCAGTACACCTTGCTTGCTTTCTGTGATCGGTAACCTTGTCTGTAACCTTGACTTGATTTCAAAGTCTAAACAGCTTCATGCAGGATGTGTTCCCTCTCTACTGATAGGTACATTGCTCTGTCTTCCCCACAACTAAGAATGACTGAAAAGATTTCAGACACAATTGGGCTATTGCAGTGTAAGATACAGCTACATGAATTGACTAGGTGAACATTCTTAATCTGTTGTAACTGCCCTGACTTTTAACCTAGATGTAAAAAGCATTAATTAAGGATGCTTAAGCTATCCTGTTTAAGTTACCCTGTTTATTGTGAGTTTAAGGTACGCACACTATGCGCAGCCACAGTTTATCTGATGTTTGTAATGTAATGATTTAAATGTGTCAGCTTGAGTAATCAAGATGACATACGAATACATAGTTGGTAATTACTGAAGGTAATGTGAATTTCACCTGAAACACAATAAAACAGCAAGAGCTGGCATCCTTGTATGTTCATCAGCATAAACCAAGAATGATTCCTCCTATCCCCACATGACATACTGATCAAATGAATTAACAAATTTTCTGTTTTCTTATCAATGATACGAATTCGGTCATTTGGAAATCACGTATCAGTGACTGTAGATTGTACCTGTGATTTGCTATGTTCTTTGTGGAAATATTGAGGCCAGCATTTATTAGCATTTCTTTTTAGAAACACAAAATGCAGTCTTGATGCCACTTCTATATTGCCAGTGATAGTTCCTGAAGTTTATGACGAAATAGATTTAAGAGCCTTATGTGTTGTTTTCAAAAAATGTTGGCTTGCCTATAGCCCAGAAAATACATACACTGCTGTGAATTTTTAACAAAGAGTGAGAAAGCACTAAGCTGTTTCCCTGAAAATTGCTTTGAAAATTACTCTTGTATTTGATTGATATTTCCTTCAAAATTACCTGTTTATGCTGATAATTTACATTACACTTCAGTACTCCTTACTACATTATATGATAGCACAGATAAGCTTTCAGATAAGAGAGCTGAGGACAAACTCTGCATTTTTTGCTGTGAAGTTACACTTCATAGGTAAAGTCACTGGCCACAGAAATGAGCAAAGAAAAATAAAATGTTCCTTTATTCTCTGAAGAGAGAATAAAGTAATAGTGCTGTTATGTTAGTGCTGTAAATATGTTATAAATAAAATGTTAGTGCTGTAGCTTGGTGGAAATTATTCAAGTAAGCTGGTAGATCTCTCAATTCTACCCTGAAAGTTTCTGTTGAGCACAGCCCTTATGATTTTAGAGGAAAATCTATGCTCTGTATAGAAATTTCTATGTCAGATATAGGCACTGTATTTCTTAATTTCAGCACACAGTAGGTAAAATATTGGTCAGTTTGCTGTCAGAACACCCTTAAAAGAAAGGCCTGATAGCAGCCAAGTCATTCAGTGTGCCCAAGTGAAATATTTGGGTTTAATGATGAAAAAAAGCTATGAGTACCTTTGGGGAGCAATCCAAAGCTCCGGCAAAGTGGAAAACTGCTAATAGTTAGCAAATGGCCATGACAATACATTTATATAGTTTGGACCTCAGTGAGTAGCTGATTTACTGAACAAAGTTGCTGAAGAAAGAAGAAGCAGCGGCTGCCAAAAAAAGTCAGGAATTTTTACAGTCACTGGGAAACCTGGCCTGAATTCCTACAAGAGCCGAGTATGCAGAGAGCATGGTTCACCCTGTCTCGTGAGAATAGGCCATGGCAAAGTAGATCTAAGGTGGTAAAGAAAACCTACATTTTTCAGAAATAACAGTACATAAACCAAACAAAAAAAAAAAAAAAAAAAAAAAAAAAGAATGAAAAGGTTGTGATGGGATACAGACATTTAATTACAACGTTTCCTACTTGTTTCCCTCCTAAACAGCACAGCATCTTCACTATTCTTAGCTATTCTTCCTTTAGTATTTCCCTCTTCTGTCTTCTCTACAAATAAATTACTACATAAATCCTTAGCTTTATTTTCTCCTTTTGGGACTTCTATTCACAGGTCTGAATAAGCATATTTCATAGTCTTTTCTTCGTCTTTTAGGATAGGCTGAAAGCAGTCCTTTATTTAGTCAAAAGTGTTTGTGTTTTCTAGAAAAGTCTGTGATTATGTTAAGATGTCTTCTCAGGGTTTTATGTGCACTGACTCTAGTTTTGAAGCAAGCTGTATGATAGGTCTGATAGAACAACATGGACTTGTAAAGAATTTGTGTCATATTTTAAAAGTTTAATTATACTGCAATAAGTAGAAATGAGGTACAGGCAGGTTTCTTGTATTAGGTTAAATGTATTTGTTTCAAATGGACTTTTGCATAAACAAACTCTTATTATCCAACATATCCGAAATGTGTATGTACACATATGTGTGCTTGTATGCATCTATACACACATTCTTTGTATCTAATCTATTCTTTAGTAATCTGAGATGAAATGCTTTAGTTGAAGATGCAGCCTGATCCCTTTGAAGGACTGATGAGAGATTTCCATCTCAGAGAAGATCATAACTAGTTTGATTAATGAACTCTGAGTAGTTCAAGGGAATCTATTTCCATTTGCATTTGAATGCATTAATTTATCAGTTATTAATGGGCATTTATTGCCAGAGTAACTAGAAACTTATGTTCTGCCATCCTAAGCGTCTTGCGTATTCTGTCTCCTGAATTTTCGTTCTCATTTCTCTCAAACTGTGATGTTATTCAGGATGTACTCTTAGCCATTTCTTTTCTTTTTTTCCTTCATTGATACATTGTATTAACTTTATTATAAAAACATCAGTAGTTCCTGGAGTTTTAAAAATACTTTTGTTACATCTTTGCTATTTTGTGGACTTATTTTCCTCAGTTTATTAGTTTCTTTTCCAGTAGTTCTGACTGGAGCATTTGAAGGTAATAGATCTGTTCTTTGTTGCACACGGTGGCTGCCTGCCTATCTGTTGCACATCAGTAGTCACCTATTCTTCCTTTTCTTTGCTGTTTCTAACAATCCAGATGAATGTTCTTGTTTAAAAAAAATAAAAAAGAGAAGAGGCTTATCAAGGCTTTTTCATCATCGCTTCTAATTGCCCACTTGCCTATTGCACAATTCAATCACTACATTCGCTGCAGTATCAGCCTGTATGCTTGCGTTTTCACTGGACTGCTAAAGAAAGTCAAATTTATTGCAAACAACTTAATTATGGTGTTTAAGTACTTTAACAGAGAGAAAATAGCAAGTACTAAGACTCTTCAATGTAATAGAAAAGGCATAATAAGAACCACAGCTGACATTTTGAAGTGAGACTACTTCAATAATATAAGCATTTTTATTTTATTTTATTCTATTTATTTTATTTTTATCAGTAAGGAGAATTCAATATTGTAGAAAAAATTCTGATGAAAATGAAAGTTTATTATTTACATCAGAAATGTATCCACCTGTGGTGCGCAACAGTGTAGTGCAAGTCATTGGGCTCACAGGGTTTCATAATATAAAATGTAATAGTAAAGACTTACTACTATTTTTTAGTTACTTTTTTTAACTTTTAACCCATATTTTTCTTATCTTTGTTTCCAGTGATTCGGAAAATGCTTGTTAGATGGCTATCATCACCTTCCCATTGCTAGCCTGGCTAGACAATCTATTCCTACCAGTGTGTTTTCAGTCAAGCTGTGGGAAGCGTGTGTAGGACTGCACAGGTGACATTCAGCAGGCTCAGAAAGAAATGTCAGAGGAGAACTCTACTGGCGACCATATGTTATTGTTGTTGTTGCTGTGTCCGCTCAGCTTTGGTTCTTGGAAATGCGTGCAATGTATTTCTTTTACTGACAGGGTTAAAGCAACATGTGGGGAATTAATTGAAGTTAATGTCAGAACAGAAGAAAAAGCAATGTTGTACAGAGTGAAGTTTTATTCTGTACTAAGACCATATTATTTTGAAGTAGATTGGATAAATCCTAAGTCTTACGAATCCTAGAAATGGTAATTTCATTTTGTTATCATTGATACATATGCATATTCCAGAGGTATTTTGTCAGTGGTGTGGGTTCGCCTAAGCAAAACTTTTTTAGGAATTAAATAATGGTAGTCTAAAATGGGATAATTTTGTATTTGTATTTTATTTACAGCTTTGCCACCAAGAGGCAAAGTCCCTTTGTTATGCTGCATGCATATATAATATGAATGATATTACAGCTTTGAGGCTAATATGAGGTTTAAAAGTAAATATTCTCTGACTTTTTACTGGGGTAGATTCAGTTAAATGAAGAACAGAAGTGGAGTCTCTTTCATTCACTGTCAATATTTAAGGCATTTATCTAAAGTATAGCAGGCAACGCATTTGTTTCCTCTGCTAAGGGGACATGAACCCAGAAGTTCCTCTTAAGAGGAAAGTACTTCAACTACTACACAATGGGTATTTCAGAGTGGCTTTTCTTAGCCATTTTCATTTTGAGGGCATTGAGGTTGTTGAATGTTTGTTGATCTAGACAGCATCATAGAAAATGTTGTTCAAGTGCTGTTGAGGGAGGATATCTAGTTCCTAATTCCTTCTTCTGTTATACTTACCTGTTGTTACCTCTAGGTGTGGGAAATGAAACTACCTCAAGAAGAAAGTTTGAACTTTTATAAGAAATAAATACTTCAGTATAAAGCATATTGGTTACAAAAGCAGCTAAAATCAATTTCTTTTAAACCTCCCTTGAACTGTCAAATTCTTCTTCAAGTCCTCTTCTTAAAGTTTTTTTTCTATCTTGCCACTTCTAAGATTGAATCTCTTGACGCTTTTGCTAGAATGCAAGTAAACTTCACTGCATTTAGTTCTCACTGGATTTCTCATTAAATCTGGTTGACTTTTTTTTCTTTTTTTTTAAATTAAAATACTAAATAAGTAAGACTTTTGTCCCTTGAAATTTTCATTGTGCAAGTTTTATGCTTTACTCCAACCTAAAACAAATATTTAATGCATTTTTACCCTTCCATTGTGTGGATAGTATTGTTTCTTTTCTTCCAACAGCTTTTATGTGGGCCACCAGTGTGAACTGTTTGAACAAAACTCTACTATCAGTGTGTATAGGAAAAACATAAACACAAAAGAAAATCACAAAAAAGTTTTCATAATAGATCTTTGAACTAGCTTTTAATTTGGTACTGTGGAATCACCCTATCTTAATTTGTATATATTAGCAGATGAGATTCTTAAAAACAGAGGGCTGTGCCTTCTCTGTGCCCTCTCTGATATCTAGTGTTACGAGAGCTCTTCCATGGTAATAATAAATAATAATCATTTGGACGCAAAAAAATTTAATACCTGTTTATTAAGCATTTGGTCTCCTATTCAGTCTGTCTGACTCCCTGCCTTTTACAATATTTCGAGATCTTTCCATGCCTGCATGGCAATTCAAGGCAGTAAGAAATATCATTTTGGGTAGTCATGCTTCTGCACACCAGCTGGGCTGGACTGGTTAATATGGTCATGCTGCTTGCGCTGCCAGTTGTTGCAGTAGAAAAGGTAGAATTCCTGAATCAATCCTTGTTTTCCTGAGAAGCAACATAGCTTGGATCTCTGCTATGTATTTTTTTTTTGCGAATCTTTTAGCTACCTAAGGCATTGACATTGACTAAAATTAATTAACGGTGTAATTATTTGTAGCAAAGGAGACTTAATTTGAGGAGGCTTATTGGCCTATGAAACCAAATGAAAAATGTAATTGCAAAATAAATCTTACAGCCTTTTCCAGGAAAATTCTAGATGAGCTATGCGTATGGCAGTCACAGAAATTAAAACCTTCCATCCTGGTTGTCATGGGAGGCTTCAAACCAGTTTGTGTAATTAATAAGCTTGAAAAAAGAGTTGTTATTTGTAAAGAATAACATATGTACTCTAGTATAAAAAAATACCAGGAAATTGTCAATATGCGTGGAATACGGAATAGTATTGTTTAACACTAATAACTAAAAGAGAGCAGCAAAACTCCCAGGGGCTGAATTTACTGTTTGACTGTGAAGTAAGAACAGCGGTACCATATGAATAACAACATTAGGTATAGAATAGCATCAAAAGGACTTTGCTTTCTCTTCTAGAACCTTAATTAAAGCAACTGAGCAAAATATTTTGCATAGAAAAAAAACTAATGTTGTAATTAGATTAAGAAGGTATTTCATTACTTTATGGGAAATAAATATTTTTGGGGATAAATATTGTTAAATTTTGGACTTAAAGTTTGTTTACCATTACCTATTTTAATAAGAGGTATGACATAACCAGTGTTTTCTTATCACTATGTTGTTCTTGACCAATCTGAACACAGCAATAATTCTGTAGGTCAGAATGCTTGGGATAATTCATTTTAGCTATACTGCATTTTCAGAAATAGTTCCCTTTGTAGCAAGTGCCCAGTATTACAAGAAAAAACCCCAGCACTGTGAGGATACCAGTTTCCTTCAAAGCTTGTCAGAATGGTAACTTTGTACAATTGCTTGACTTGGATGCTGCAGGTATTTCTGCAGAAGTAAATGCTAGTCAAAGCTGGATGAAGCTATCCTAAACACTATGGGTTTATAACAGGTATGCTGAAGGTGTGTCCTTCATTCTTATGTGGGACCCTTCCCTGTTACTTAATTGTATCTCTCTGACTGGGTGTAGAATTTGATTTTTTGTTGTTAATTAAGAATATATATCAGAATATCTGAGATGAATTACCTCAGAGTTCTTGACAGTAGAATCACCACGGAGAATTATCGAAAGGACATGATATTTGGGACTTCAGTGGTCTGAAGATGTCTGAAAATAATACAGATAAATAAATGGTATGTTTTCTCTGAAGAACAGAACCAAACAGATGAGGTGAATTCAAATTCATTAGCTTGTATTTTCAGCAGTGCATTTTCAGTCATGTTGAACTATTTTAGCTGAATTTTCAGAAATATATATATTTTAAAATTTTTTTTTAACTTTTGAAAACAATTCAAGTAAAAGGCTATCAAAAATAGAGTTTATCAATTTTTACTTGGAAGTTTAAATCGTAGTGCAAGTTTAGACTTCTGAACTACATTTGTCTATGACTAAATTTTTGTAAAAATGCTTACGTTTACAAGGGAGAGAAAGGAACTAATCTGCTTTAATTTGTTTTTTTCATGTTCATAATAATTACAAAAATATTTCTTTAAATAAATTATAAATGATAGCTTATTTTCTTGTAAATGGTAGTAATTAACTACCATTAATTAATGGAGAGTAATTTCTAATTAATTTCAACTCTGTGTTGCAGGTATTAATTTAAACTACTACATTTACCTCAGTTGTATCAAGGAAAGCCATTATTGTACCACTGTGTTGTTTCGTTAAATTGAAACAAAAGTTGTATGTTTGCAGTGCTTTAAGAAAAAGGATTTTTTTTTTCTCCTGCATTTTTTCTTTCCTGTACTGTTTGATAGTACCAAATTCCTGGTAAATATTCAAACCTGATGCCATTAAAAAGAAAAAGATCTGTTCATTGATTGGATAATTTTAGGTTCTTCATTTTGTTTAAAGAGGCTAATTTAATCATGACTTGAAGTTATATATATTTATATAAAAAGCAGCCCTTAGGAATACAAGGTGTTTCAGAGAGTAACTATAATACAGATGAAGTTCAACTACAAGAGGAAAAACCTTGAGAAAATGTTGTCATTTTAAAATACAATACTCTCAAATATTCTTATGCTTACCCTAAGCTTATCCCAAATAAACCTATATATCTGCAGTGTGCAGCGCTGCGTGGGGAACATAATGAGTTGCTTCACATAAGCTAAGTGTTCTTGCCAATTATCAGAACTAATTAGCTTGAGTAGGCAGAATGCAATATAGTTTTTCTGCTTCTAGTCACCAATAAGCCTGTTTGGTGCTAGCTCAGGGATCTCTACAGTGCTACTTCATACATTGCAGATGATCTCTTAGGGACTCATTAAAGCCCTTTTATTTTTCTCTGCATTTGAAAATTATGTGTGTTGCCTGGATTACCTATTTTTTAATGTAACCTATATTTTACAAATATATTACTCTTCTGAAAGCTAATCTGAATTTTAGTATTACCTTTTTTTCCTTTTTTTTTTTTTTTTTTTTTGTCTGTTTTCCATCTTGTCATTGCTTTACCACTTCGTGATGTAATTAGGAGTGTTGGGTCTCCAGTAATAAGGTGGACAGTAGAAACTGGGTGTACAAGAGAATTTGTAGGCACATGTTTTAGAATTAAAATACTTAGGACTCATAAAACCTGCCAATCACTGGTGTCATAAATTGCTTCCCGGAGAGGCTTCCTTTCTCTAGTGCTTGCCGAGGCTCAGGGTTTTTTTCTTTTTTTAGAGGCTTAAGAGAGGTTTTGAAAGTTAAAGTTTTTACTGTGTCTAAGTATATATAGAAAACTAGGGCTTAGTCCTCTGCTCCGTAGTTCTCTTGTTTTTCTACTACTGCATAACAAGTATTTCCTTCTGTAATTACTTTGATTTCTGGCTATTCCTAGTAATTTAACATGGAGTATATGGAAAGAGAGCAGAAATCTCACTTTGAGTTTAGTTAGGAATTAAACCATATTCACGGAGTCATCTATATGTAGCCAAAAAACCCAAAGCAATAAAACAATTAGGGATATGAAATCTGGAGCCTGGACTTGGAGCCACATTAGACACATTGGACAACCTGATCTGGTAAAAAATGTCCCTTCTCGTTGCAGGGCATTTGGACTAGACAAGCTTTGAAGGTCCTTTCAAGTCCAAACTATTCTATGATACTATGATTCTGTGAGTTGTTACATTAGCTATAAACTGGAGAAACCAAACATAGCTTCCTTAACTGTGGATTAACATGCATTTGAGAATCTACAAGATTTAACAATATGCAGTTTACTTTTTCTGAGCAAATTTAAACCTCACACCTGTATTTTTGTCAGCTGCATAGCTGTTCAGGATGCTTTGAAAAAATAAAGTGTCATTATGTTTGTTATTTTTATTAATCTATTTCTTTACTGATAATTCTTCATTTTTTATGAAATTAATATTTTGCAGATTTCCAGCTCATTTGAATGTGTAGCTTATGTATTCATGCATGGATTTTTGACTTTTGTTGCTCTCTGACCCTTTCTGATGTCTTTGAACATAATATAAAATGTGAAAATATTCCAATATGAGCATTTATTCCAAAGTTCAAATGGTTACCTTTCTTATTCTGCTAGAATTTCTGGTAGGTTATTGGTTTCCTGTTCAATTCCTGCCCCTAGGCAATACAACTGTGTTGTATGATGTTAGATGTAGACAGGTTATTTAGTCAAGTGTGCCACATGTAGACTTGGATTAAGTTGTCCTGGATTTTCAAAAGTAAACTTGACGCAGCTTTTGGCCCATGCCCATCACACTGTTTCCAGAATAAATTCCCAAGGGAACAGGATTGAAGCTAGTGTGGTCTGAGGCAACTAGGCAATAAAGGAACATAATCAAGAGGAATCACAGAATCACGGAATCCCAAGCTTTGGAAGGGACCTCAAAAGATCATCTAGTCCAACCCGCCTGCAAGAGCAGGGTAACCTAGAATACATCACACAGGAACTTTTCCCGCCGGGCCTTAAATATCTTCAACGTAGGAGACTCCATAACCCCCCTGGGCAACCTGTTCCAGTGCTCTGTCACTCTCACAGTAAAGAAGTTTTTCCTGATGTTCACATGGAACCTCTTATGCTCCAGTTTACACCCATTACCCCTTGTCCTGTCACTGGATATCACTGAAAAAAACCTAGCTCCATCATCCTGACACTCACCCTTTACATATTTGTAAACACTGATGAGGTCACCCCTCAGTCTCCTCTTCTCCAAGCTAATGAGACCCAGCTCTCTCAGCCTAAGAACAAGCATTTCTTTCTTTGCACACCACATTAGGGAGTAAGAAAGGTCTAATTGGAGGTTTCACATAAACATTGCTTATTTTTTTATCATCTGAACTGTTAATTAAGCTCCTGTTGGTGAGATTTGCTGTCTGCTTTCTACACATTCTCTTCCAGTCATGTATGGCAACTTTAGAAAGGGACTTTAATGATGGAACTTGAAGGGTAACTTGTATGAGCAACATGTGTAGCTTGCAATGGATATTTGGGACCATGTTCTGATTTTAAAACAGCTTCTTCAAAATTCAGTCTCCGTAAAGTAATGCCTATTTATCCATAGGTACTCCATTTATTTGGATTACCAGAAATAATGAGTTAGCAGCACAAGTTGTGCAGTTTCTTCTTGTAGAACTCTGCTATTTATTTTAAATCGCAGGTAGACTTGAGATTATAGTTCTCTGTTAAACCCCTGATTTCCCTTCTATCATTTGCAGGTTTCCATTTGGAGTATGTTTATAAGTAGTACCTGTATGCATACTTATGGTTTGTCATTCTAACACTGTTTTTACAATAAATATGACAGTCACCCTAACAGGTCTTACAGCAAAGCTCACATCATGTTTAGTTGTATTGACAGTAAAGCAAGGGCCAAAAATTAAATAGCTTATTTGCCTCTTCTACCTGTTGACCCTTTTAGAACTTTTAGGATCTAGAAGCGCACACTCATGTGCACTTAAAATAGAGTCCATTTCAGAAAAGAGAAGATGCTAAATTTAGTGAAGGCTGAGGAGGCAGGCTTTTAATGTACTAACTTTGTCTTTTTCTATCTTTTCCTAGTTAATTTTTCCTCAGCTGCTAAGGCCTACTTTTCCCCTGATATTTTCTTATTACAGCAAATAGATATGATAAAATAGTCTTCATCTCACTCCATCTACCACAATAGTATTGATATTTTATGTGGAAACAAACATATTGTCTCATAATGTTAATGGATGTTATCTGTGCCTATTCTAAAGTCAGTAGTTGATTTTGCTGCTTATATGAAGATGCATTTCTGCAAGTGCAATAAAGAATAATATTGTCACATTTAAAATAGGGACTAGGGCTTCAGTATTACAGCAGTGAAAGTATGGACAATGTAATGGGTTAGGATAAATAACTTTCAGTGTTTTATTCAGAATACATGAGTTGAAAAGACTGTATCTGCAACATTCAAGATAATAAATCATGTTGTGCAGAAACCTCTGTGATGGGATCAAAACTCCGTAAGACTGGAACTTCTAAAAGCATTGTTAGTTTCTATGCGGACCTGCTGTATCTCAGCTAGTTATGCACTTAATTTTAAATTTCACATTTATTTGATAATTGTGTTTAGTTTGCAAGCATGTGAATGAGATTATAAAAAAAAATAAATCTGTGAAGCTGTAAATCATTAAAAAAACCCAAACCCACAGTTACCTAATCAGAATTTGTTTTCTTGTGCCAGAGTGCCCTTTTATAAACTTCTCTAGGCTACTTTCAGACTATATATTCCATATGTTTTTTAATTGCAAATGTGAAATGTCATACCACAAACTTCATAAACCAAGACATCATTTTGCCAAAGACTTCTCTTGTGGGTGAAAAACTGCTGAAATGTTCATTCTGCTAGACTGTACTTTCTCTTCATTAGCGAAAACCTCATTATTATAACAGCTTGTCATGTCATAAATCCTTGTTACTTGAGTGCAGGAATGACTTAATACTTTTCACTAAGATTGTAGAAGATCCCATGATAAATTGTCCTCCTAATTATAGGGAAATGTAGCTGGTTTAGCATAAACGTTAGAGCAAGTTCATATGAGTATTTCCTCTAAAGGCTTTACATAATCTACAAAGAAAGACTTTTCAGCTTATTTAATGTTTATCAGATTCTGACCTGATTCAGAGTTTAACATTCTTGCTTTAGAAAAGAATGAGTCTTTGTTGGAGTCAATGATATGAATAATTATTTATGGCTAGACTGTGCCTTTAGGCAAGCTTTGAGTGAAAGCTAATGCATAATTAGTATTGTCCCAAAAGGAGCCCTGGAAGGTGTAGTGCCTTAGGGAAAACCTTCAAGCTCTGTTCCCTTTTTCTTCCCTTCTTGCTTCAGGGATTCACTTATTTTAACACAACAGAGTTAAAATTGATTGCAGTTCAAACACAGCATTTAAAGATTTTATTTTCCATGTAAAGCTACCCGTATTAATACAACTAAAATGTAATCCTTTACTCTTTTTCTACTTTCAGTAAAACTGATTCTAAATTGACCTGATTTCAGAGGTCAGTTTATGCTTGAGAAGTATATAGGCTTTTCCGAAGTCCCAGTTCCAGAAATGTACTTGTTTTTTTTTGTCAGTCATGCTTAGTCACTTTGACTGTCTTGTGATCTGATACCAGGCATTTAATTAGGTTGTTTTGGAATCTTTTTAATAAGGGCATTTGATTTCATTTATGAGTAGCATGTCTTGCCATTAAAGGAGAAGGACAGGAAGAATATGTACAGAAATTAGATAACATATTTCTTTTGCAACTTGGGAGTCGCATGTTTTAGAGAATCAGCTGTATTGATTATCTTGAGACTTGACATTTGTTAGCATCTACTCTTTTATCAATTGTAGCTCCTGCTTCCTGATGACGTAATACCACTCTGCTTTCTGACTCCATTCTTAGAGATTGAATTAGTGTTTATCTTTCTCTAGCAAATTCTTAATCCTTCTTTCTCTGCTAATGACTTCTCACCTGCTTAAATATTTCAGAGAAGCGGATACATCCTTTTCCTGCTACAGCTGTACGAGCAAACAAAGTCATTGCTTGTCACTCTCCAAGATAGCAATTGCTGCCTCTGCTAGTGAAGCTACTCAGATGATTGTCTCCTAACCCATTTCAGTCAGAGTGTTTTAGCTTAATCAGTTTAAAGAGCCGTTCTTTGTTAACTTGACACATTTTTGTCTGAAATGAACCCTGGAGAAATCACATGTGCAGTTGAATTAGCTTCTAGCAAGAAGATAGTAATAAGCAGATGACAGATGGTGCAAAAAGGGTAGGATTTACTCAAGAAATGGTAAATGCTTTCATGACTATAACTGCCAGTGGAAGAGGATGCAGCTATTCACATTAATTGAAAACCAAGTTTAAAAAAAATACTCAATTTACAGTCAGTTCTTCAGAAGAAAGTGGTATGATCTGCTTGTGGTGTATGTGTGTGTGTATATTTCATAGAATCATAGAATAGTTAGGGTTGGAAAGGACCTTAAGATCATCTAGTTCCAGCCCCCCTGCCATGGGTAGGGACACCTCACACTAAACCATGTCACCCAAGGCTCTGTCCAACCTGGCCTTGAATACTTGTATTTGGCCTTGTGTATTTGTCCAAGCTATGAGCGAAGTGTGCAAGGTGAAGAGAAGAGTAGAAAATCAGCAAGACTCTTTACATCCTCTATCTATGTCATTTGCAAAGATAGGCAGAACGGGAGAAACATTAACTGGACATAAACAAAAACAACAGTAAAACATTGGTGTGCAATATTTGGCTCTTATTGCTGCTGCTGCCCCAGCTGAATATCCTGCTGGGCACCTCTTCCACCGTCAACCACAGTTCAGCTGCTACAGACTCCAGCATGTCCATTGGAGATACTGGTGATGAGCCTGTTTTGATACCATCAGAAGCCTGCTACTGCATGGAAATAATTTCTTCATCTAGAGCTGAAGCCTGGTTTGGTAGTGCAAGAGCATTAAACCCATGACATATAGGATAAGCTTACTCTAAACCCCTACCTTAAAATTCTGTTTAACACATTCCATAAAGAAGACCTCTGACTCAAACTCTGACTGAACACAAAAATGTATTTTATCCCTAAGGAGGAAACATTCTTATAGTGAGAGTGAAGCATTTGGTATTCCTCCCCTGATTTACTTGCTCTGAAGTTTACTATGTAATATATTCATGTGGGTGGCTTTTCATTTCACCTAACTAGGACTAAGCCTATCTGCATGTTCTACACATTTTTTTTTCATGTATTTAGAATACACTTTAGTTTTAATTGCCTTCCTTCTTTTTCTTAAAATGAGGAAATTTTCATTCATGAACAACCAGAAACGCCATAGAAATACAACAATTTTAATTAACACAATCAAACCTTTCTTGGCCACGGTGATCATGTGGACAAGCTGAAAAAGTGCTGATTGAATGCGATGTGTGCATTGCATTGCGACGGGTTACATCACTAGTCGTAACATGATGTAACCCAACGCAGCATGATGTAAGCGTCGTGATACATTGGAGGTTTAAAGAAACATCAACATTCCCTTTGTGTCCCTCTGCCCCTTTCCAGGAATGTGCTGTCATTCTTCGTCTGGGAATGAATAACCTATGCCCATTGCCAGTCTGTGAATGCTTACGTCTTACTCTTACTTATATGAATGGTCCCCTTTCTAATTATGGACAATGAAGCCTCAATCCTTAAAAGGCAAATGTTATTTTTTTCTATGTACATATAGGTATGGTTGCTGTCTATCCATTATCATAGATTTCTGATGAAAATTCAAAAAAACATAATAATTCAGATCTGAATTTAGTATTTATTCAATTTTTTTAATAGAGTAGCTAAATCCACAGAGTTTAAATATTTCTGCATTGCCAGTTGCACGTGTGAAGAAGTGTGAGGATCACAGCTTTTTTTTTCTTTCTTTTTTGTTTGCAACTTGATGCATTTTTTTATGCCACTGCAGCTCTCAGTCAGGTCAGTCTGTCTTCTGTGTGTATGTTAGGGTCACTTGCCTTGTGCTTCCCATTGCCATTCCTTCTTTGAGGACAGATATTTGTGTATTTCTTTTATTACTATGTCCATTCTGAGAGTAAGTTATCGGGCACATGCACTGCAGATTTGAAGTAACCTTTGAAACTGAGCTGCACTTTTTTTGATACCTGTGTGCAAGTAATTGCAGGCTTGGCTTTTGTGTTTTGAGAAAGTATTTCAAGACAGCTGTGAAGCCCACAATATTCTAAAGATGAACAGAGGTCCACATTTTATCCTACGAAAATAGTATTTATTTTATGATACTAAAGTTGGAAGAGAATAAGATGGAATAGCACAATAAGTTTTAAAGGTGGAATGAAAACAAAGCAAGGAGAAAACTTTCAGGAAACTTTATTTTTTGATTCTGTGATTCCAGGTGAGTACTAAGATCAATAATAAGTCAAGTCCTGCCTTCAATCCTAATATCAGTTTAGCGCCTGCTTTTGATCTCACTGCTGTCACATCTTGAATAACTACGTTGTTATGTAAGTCAGTATACTCTGTGATATCATTAAAAACTGAAGTTGTAAGTGTTGTTTAAGACCACATCAAAAATTTGTATGCAGTTCCTTTCTCCCAAACTGGTAGCTCTCTTATGCATCAAGGTAAGGAATGCTGGTGGTGCAAGAGACTTCTGTCTCAAGGAACTTCATGGGAATTTTCTTTCCAGTTATATTGGTGGCTGATCTGCGCTGTGACAGACATAATTCGTGCTCTCTGCTCCCTAAACTCAATTTGAACTTAAAGCAGTCCTGCTTATCTCAATAAAATTAGACATAACTGCCTTTTTTGTCTTTTGTTGAGTTGTTGGTGTCAGTTACATGGTGTAACATACCTAGAAGTTAATACAAAATGCTAATAAATGTTCTATATTTCTGTGCATTATGACTTCATTACTTTTTTTAAGCATTACCATTTTTGTTGAGCTGTTAAAGAGTCAGGCTGTTAATACATATTCAGTTACTTAGAGGAATTTAACACTCCTGAATTTACCAAAAAGTTTAGTCTCACTTCATACATGCTATAAATGAACAATGGTATTGTTTTTTTATTTTTCTGTTCTCTAGATTTAACTGAGGGTTGTAATTGAATCTTTTTTCATGCAAGACCATTTTTGTCTTCCGGCAATGCAGAGTACTGATAGAAGACTATAATTTTGCTGTGTTCTCTCTGGAAATGACACTGGATGTGAATATATCATTCCTGATGAGACCTGACATACCTGGTTATTATACACTAATGCACAAAACTACTGCATTTTCAGAAACAATTCACGCTATCCTTTGACATTCTGAGTGTTTTATTTGTCCATTTTCTTAAGGTTCTCATTACTATGACTAGAGTAATGCCCAAGCCTTTTTCTTTGGAAGTTACGGATAATTTGGATCTTAACAGATCTGTATCTGGCTCAAGTACTTTTTCCACTGTGCATGACTCTGAAGTTTTTAAACCTGCTACTGTGTAGGTATCTCCATATCTGTGCTAATGTTACCTTTTATTCAGAGAGAAAAAAGAGGAAAAAAAGCATATCTTGTTTGCAATTTATCTTAATCTGGGGCAAATATTTCACTGGCTGCAGTCATATTTCACAAGCATTTAGATGTATGTTTGACTTCAGTTAAAAAAATAGCACCTTAAGTATCATCCATCATTTAGCTTTATAAACTGTCTTTGAAGATATTAATATTCACTCTGGCCTTGGCTCATATAGTTTCTATTACTGAAAATCATACAATGTCATAATTCATCCCTTTTTCCAGATCGTTAACAGAATGTTACACAACATCAGATTAATATAGAGAATATTTCACTAGACTGTTAATCTTTTGGTATGTTGAAAATTGACCTCTGGTTACAACTGTGTAGCTTGATTTTAATCCATGACTTACTTCACCTCTTTCTGTGGGAATAATTATGTTCTCATCATCTTCCCACAGATAAAGGGTTTATCAAAGACTTTTTGAAAATCAAAATTTTATCAACAAGTTTCTTCTATCAAGTATTCTATGAAGAGGCCTAAAGATTTCTAGGAGATCAAAGAGTGATGCTTTTTCTTTAAGGACAACTGTGGGTTATTTTATGTCTACGCATCTAAATGCTCTATAATGCTTTTAACTGCTCTTTTCTTTAGGCTGTTGTAACATTATTTTTCTTGATTTTAATAGGCACATTATCTGTTCTTAGAAATCTCTTTTGTCTCCTATTATAGCAGCTTATTTTAATTAGACGCTGAAGTATTTTGCTAGCACATCAATAATTGTATCCTTAAACCCTTTTTGAGAATAAAATAGTGGTTTATCCTTAATGCAGCTAAGGATATAGGTGCTAGTGTTTGCTCTTCTGACATGTCAGTTTATCAAAATATGTTGTAACTCTTTTTTATGTATCTTAATTCTTAGGTACTCCAAAATAAATGCGTATTATTTTTTTGCTCCCTGTAAAAGTAGATACCCAGAGAAGAAAAAGAGAGTAAATATAGAAGAAAATAAAATTAAAAAATACGGAGTCAAAGAACCTGAAAAAGTGTTCAATTATTAGTGAACGCTGAAGACGAGCAATAACTGAAGGCAGCATGAGATTGAATAATTTCTGTAGTCTAATGTAGTGTAGTATATATTATGTTAGTCAAACAAGACCCTAGGGTAAAGTTAACTGAAAAAATAGACCTTTATGAAATAAAAGCATGAGAGAAAAGAAGGATCAAAGACTTGTAAGGAAGAAGAGCATAATTTTAGAAAGATAACCAGTGTGAAGAAAGGATGGTGCCAGAGGATGCAAAAACGTGTAAAAGAATGAAGAAAGAGTTGGAAGAAAATAACTTGTCAGATGATGTCAGGTTTCTGCATGTGGAAATCTGTGAGCTACTTTTAGAGAGAGGGAACATTATCAATTATTTTAATGGTCTGTTTTGTACCATGCTGCTGATATTAATGGATTTGGAACCTATTTTTAAAGTAAAGAGTCTGAATCACAAATTAGGGGTTACTGGAATTGCTGCTTTTTACAGCAGAATTCATAATAAACTTAAGAGGGAAGCTATGTAGAGACCTGTGAAATGAGATACTAAAATAAAATGTGATAAAGTCAATATACGACAGAGAAGGGCAATGCACTTTGATCACTAAGAAAATTATACCATCAGAGTTCAAATGTAGATGACAGCAAAGGTTTATCTAAATGCTAAAAGGTAGAAGGATGTTTGCACTGAACTCTAGATGCAAAATTTGCAGAATGTTCCATCACAGTTTTGTTGCAGAAATTATTAAACATATGACAAAACTAATGTGTCATAGATTTTAGAAAACATGGAAAATGAAACCATGCTCCTCCTAGTGGTGGCCACATTTCTATTCAGCCAACAGTATGATTTTCTTTCTTGGCTGCAAACACACATTGCTGGCTCATGTCCAATTTTTTCATCCACCTGTACCCACAAGTCCTTCTTCATAGGGCTATTCTCAATTCTCAGTCCATTATTCCCCAGTCTGTATTGATACTGGGGATTGCTCAGAACAAGGTGCAGAACCTTGCACTTGGCCTTGTTAAACTTTATGAGGTTCACATGGGACTACCTCTTGAGACTGTTGATCCCTCTGGATGGCATTTCTTCCCTCAAGCATATCAACTACACCACTCAGCTTGCTGCTGTCTGCAAACTTGCTGAGCGTACAGACAATCCCACTGTGCTGTTGGTAAAGATATTAAATAGTACTAGTATCAGTATGGACCCCTAAGGGACAGCACTGGTTACTGGTTTCCACGTGGACATTGCACTGATGACTGTAAGCATATGATGGATGTAAGCACTGATGTAAGCACTGATGGATGGCAGCTGTGAAACCAATTCCTTTTCCGTCTTAACAGTCCATCCAGCACATGCATATCTTTCAAGTTTAGCAGCACCAATGTTGTTAGAAACCATAGCAAAGCTTACAGAAGTCTAGGTAGATGGCTTCCGTAGCTTTTACCTTATGCAGTGGTGCACTTACTACATCTTAGAAGACCACTGGATTAGTTAAGCATGATTTGTCTCTCTTTTTTTTTTTTTCCTTTTTTTACATTCCTGCACTGTCTGTGACCAGTTTTATCAGGGTTTGATGGTAAGAATTATGAAATTACCCACTGTGGTGCCTGAAAAGCAAAACAAATACAATGGACATCCTCAGCCATTCCCTGTGTTGTTAAAAGATCCAGGCATGGAAGGCCAGAAAGGGCATGAGAACATGGCAGATATCACACAGACGCACATGTACAACCACATAGACACAGAGTGAAACTAATGAAATCTGCCTTTTGGCAGTTTCCCAGCTGAGCAACAACTATTACAAAAATCACCTTTCACCTAGTGTTTTTTTTTTTCAAAATTTTGCCTCAGGTGAAAAACAGTTGGCACAAATAGGGTGTTTTTTAGGGTGGAGGGGAGAGTTGAAGGGCATAGAATAAGTTCATTCTGCTACATCATGTAGGTCTTTGTCAGGAGGCTTTGAGCTTGGACAGAATACTTCTTTATGCCAGGAGAAAGGTGAAGTAAGAACCTGAGAGATTTGATTACAGCAATTGTTTTGCTGTTTTTAAGTCTGATAACTTCTTGTTGCTCTTAGTGGTAGGAAAGTTGGCTGCGGTGCTGCTATTTCCATTTGTTCTTGCAAGTGTATTTCAGTATTGATATGACTGAGAGAATAATGGCAACAGACAGACAGGTATAATTTGGACCGATGCTGTGCCAGCTCCACCTTCAACCTCGCTCACTTTGTCAGTGACCTTCAACACGCTTAAGCTCCGTGGCTTATTTTCCTGAGCAAAGCTGCCAATTATGGTTAATTTTCTCAAATAGATGGTAGGTGTTTTAAATTGTAAATTGCACTGATTGAGATAAGGAAATATTCAGATCTCTTTTACAGCTGAATACAAATGCAGTACTAGGTTTTTGGGTTTTTTTCCTGTAGGAGCTGAAGTACATGTGACAACAGGTAACGTCAGCACACATAAAATAGTACTGCTTATGTAAACCAAAAGAATAAAAGCTTGACTTGTTCCTTTTCACAAGAACTATTTATATTTAGCCAAAGACTCAAATTTGATTTCTCAGAAGTAATTGCATACATAAGCTGTACCATTTAAAATATGATTCTATATTGTTCATATATGATTCCCTTTAAATGCAAAATTCAATTTGTTTTCAGGTGGAGTAAATAGTAAAATAATATATTATAATGACACTTTATCATTATATTATAACAAATGTCACATGCCTTGTAGTAGCTATATCATACAGAAGTTTTTATTATTTTCATCTTATTTCCCACTTCTGTCACATAATGATAATTGACAAGCTACTTTTGTTCCTTTCTAAATTTTGAGTAAAGCATGAACCCCAACATAGAAAATAACTAAGTTTAAATTATTCTTGAAACATTGCAAAATGGAAAACCAACATGAGACATGAATTCTCATTAACTTTGGTCAATAGAGAAAAGATTATTCCACCAGAACAGATGTATAATCCACAACATAGTATGAATCAAAACTAACCAACTGTCAAGTTTGGGTGGAGTTTAGGTGGGTCAGATACTAGTGAGATTGGTGCTGTGGTACTGAAATTTCAAAGTTTAAATCATGATTCCAAACAGCTGTTTTGATGCTAGCTTAATATAATTAATAATTATATAGCATGTGTGAACTGAAATGATCCTTATTCAGCTTTAACATTTGTAGATAAAATCTCCCAGTTTCATGATATGCTCTGAATTTATGGTTCGAAGAAGTTAGAATGTAAATAATCTGGAATGCTGCAATTTCAGTCTGTGCTTTCACCCTTCTCGTACCTCCTCTGTAATATTTTTCTATGAAAACATCTAAAAATCTTCCAGGTTGAAGACAGGAAAGTATTGCCAGAAATATTGTTTTCAAGCTCTAGTTAGTATGGACTGAATATATTTTCAAAAATTGTTGCTGGTATAGATTCATGAACATCTAAATCTTCTGATGACTTTATGCATAAGGTCCTACAACTGCTTAACCGTTATTAATGCCTTGTGCTAACTTTGCATGCCACAAAATGAAACCTCAAAACCAATAGCATTAACATAAAAGAAACTTCTGGTTTGTCTCTAGATTTTTTTGTTTAAGTCTAGATTTGGCCCATTTAATTTCCATGATTTTAGTGAGACTGGGAAGTGGTATGCTCATGAACTCCTTGGTTGTTACCCTCTAAATCAATCTCCTGACATTTGGATAGAGTTGTTCTATTTTTAAGCAGCCCAATCCTAATATTTTGTGGTCTTCAACTATCTTTCTGTAGTAATAATTTAAAAAAAAATAGAATGCAAGATCTTCTTCTTTAAAAGGATGGTTTCTGTGTGTTTATTCAGAAGTCTTGACAGTTTTTTCCCGTGGTATCTGCTCACAGCATAATTTCTTTGGGATAAGGACAATAATTTTTTTTTTTTTTTTCAGTCAAGTGTGTTTTCAATACTGAGTAATAATGAGTAAAATGTTTAAATGAACTTTCCAGTTTCTATTTTATTTCCTAGTCACCTGCTACTCAATCTAGGGAAAACCTTTCCTATGCATGTATTATTTTGGGAAATATTAGAATGATTAAGTATACATATTTCAGATTATAAAGCTCTTCATCATATTCAATTTACATCTGGTTTTCTCTAAAATAGTTATTAGTATATTCTATCCCATCTTTTCCTTTAATTTTTATTTTTTAACTGAACTCCTTTTTAACATTTTAGGGTTTTTATAGTTTTTTTATAGTTCGGTTGGTTTGATATTGCTGATTCCAGTAGGAATTGATACATTGTGTGTAAATGAAAATGACATTGAAATCTGCTAGAGGCAAAAACTTGAAAACACTGGATTATGTGCTAAACCCAAACCAAAGAAAAAACCCCAACCTAATACCAACAAAAAAATACAACGAAGTTTTGCATGTATCTCTTTTAAATAGAGATACTATCTACTACCTCCTACTTATCTGTAACTAACACTTCCGTGATTCCCAAACAAAAATCTAAGATGTCAGAGATCCAGTAAACATCAAAATTGGAAGTGAATAGCATGCCAGACTATTACACTATCTATTACAATGGAAGAAAATTGCATTCTCACAGGATCTGCTGAAATAACAAACACAATTATTTCCTGAATTCTCTGAAGGCAGTTGCAAATTGAGCTTGTTTCCAACATGAAGAATCAAAATAGCTGCACCAAATAATTAGAGGTATTCTTAAGAATTGATTATTCAGCTCACAGCTTTCAGTGTTGCCTACAAATGCCCAGAGGGAGAGTTTGCACAACTTCATCAGCAGTTGTTAAATGCAGACTATGTGCTTGCATTGTTCAGCAGCCTGCAGAGGGTGTAACAGTTACCTTTAGTTATTAAAACTGGCTGTTCACATTTTTTTACACATTCATTTTCGTTCATTTTAAATGGGACATAGGTACTTACCTCTCTTAAGCTTATTTGAAGATATTCACACTTCAGTTATAAGTAGTGTTAGAGGAACATTATGGGATTCCTTCTGCAGAGTAGTTACCTAGATTACATAGGGTGTAGTTACATGGAGGCTTGGGAATTTTGCTTAATAACAAATGTTGAATTGCGCATTTTAGAAGTCCTGTATATTCTTAGAAGCCTAACTATAGTATAATCATCATATTAACAACCTTATGTCCGTCTACAGCTAATTGTACTTTACCCATATCTTACACCTGCTGACTTGCCAGTGCTGTATATTATATATACTTCTGGACAAATTTGCAGTGGGATTTATATATCCTACAGGGGCTTTCATATTCTTGGATCTTTACTGTAGTATTTACTATAGACTTACTCATGTTGTCAGTCCTCAGACAAGACTGAAACCAGCTTCATGACAGTGTGAAAGCTTGTATATACTGGTATTTTCTTTGAATAGGACTTCTCATATGCTGAAAACTTTGCATGTGCCCAAAGAGCTTTGCCAGCACAGAGACAGTATATGTAACAAAAAGGGAAAGAGTGTATTTTTAAATATTTCAGTATATTGAGCTGATTGTTATATTTTGGATGTTGTAGTTCAAGAAAGTAGCATGTAGGTATCTTTGCCAAATTTCAAAATGGCTTTGCTGATGAGGGAGGTGAAATGAATGAAAGGAAATGCTGTGCTTCTTCTACACAGCAGTATTGTGCACTCAGACATGTTAGCATTTTTATGTTCACATCTCATCAAGTACACCAGTTTAATAGAGAAATATAAGCTATTAGAGGTCACTGCCACACTTTCATGACAGTGTTCCTTCTGATGCTTGTACAAAAAAATACACATATCTAAATTAATTTAAATAGCTGTATGATAAATTTATGCTTTTTAATGAGTCTTTCACCATTCAGTTAGTAAGCATTGCAGTCTCAGTCCAGTCCTCCATCAAATAAAGCAGATTCAGTTACACTGGAAGTTCAAGAAACACTCCCCTTATTTGTTGGAGGTCACTGAAAGGATAGGCTGCACAATGCTTTCTTTCTTTTGAGCCATTATAGACAGCTGTGTCAATGCAATGTTCTGTATATAAAGACTTTAAGTTCTAAATGTTGTGTAACTTGTGTAACAAAGTTTTAAACCTTAATTTGAAAGTTTTAAAAATTGTTATTCTTAGTAATTTTTATTCAGAGTATTTTATTAAAAAATGTGCCAAAGTAAGACAGGATGAAAGATTAAACTTAGTAATTTTACAGTTTTTTCCAGGATGAAATTTCTCCAGTATCTCAAGGATATCAACAAGGATGCCAGAGAGGGACAATTCATCAGGGACTGTAGAGATAGGACAAGGGGTAATGGCTTCAAACTTAAACAGGGGAAGTTTAGGTTAGATATAAGGAGGAAATTATTTACTCTGAGGGTGGCGAGGCACTAGAACAGGCTGCCCAGAGAAGTTGTGAATGTTCCATCCCTGGCAGTGTTTAAGGCCAGGTTGGGCAGAGCCTTGGGCAACATGGTCTTGTGTGAGGCATCCCTGCCCATGGCAGAGAGGTTGGAACTAGATGATCTTAAGGTCCTTTCCAACCCTAACTATTCTATGATTGTATGAATAAATTCAATCTAAGCAAATGAAACTATTTTCAGAATAAGAAATAACTTTCAGTTGTGGTTCTTCTAGTAGCTATGACAAGTGTCTAGTGTAAATGCCAGTGTTTATCTTCATCACAGACATGTATTTAACGATCTTCCTGAAATGAATGACTCACTTTCCAAAAATGAAATATATAGGAAGCTTTGAAAAAATTGACTAAAGGGAAGAAATACTGCCCAAAGGTAAATAAATTAAGGTTTTATTTATCTTTTGTATCTTACTTGGAATAAGAGCCAATAACATTTAGCTGGTGAATACAGGATAGTACATCTAATCAGAATGTAGAGAGGCCGACATTTCATGTAACAACATAGCTTCTAAGTGGTAACTGTTGTTACTATCTTTTGTAATCTCTTTTTGATCCTAATAGTGATCAGGATTGCATATCATCTATTCATCTAGTTTTTCAATAGAAGTGTCTATATAGATTTTTTTTTCTCGTAAGTTCTCTAAAACTATTTGAAAGAAGCCTATGAAATAGCATTTTCTTTTTGTTTTAATCCTCATTAATGTATGGAACACAAAACTGTAGTTTTTTTTGCTGCATTTTCTTACAGACCATCCAATTTCAAATATCTGACAGAAAATTGTCTTTTAATTCTCTTTTAGAATCATGGAATAGAATCATGGAATAGAATCATAGAATAGTTAGGGTTGGAAAGGACCTTAAGATCATCTAGTTCCAATCTCCCTGCCATGGGCAGGGACACCTCACACTAAACCATGACACCCAAGGTTTCGTCCAACCTAGCCTTGAAAAGAAACATTTCTTGAAAAGAGACATTTCCTGGCTATACAGCAGCATTTAAACTTTTGCTGTGGTCTGGAATTCTAGTGCTTTGGGATTTCTTTTTTATGTGTGTTGTAGCTGGAGTCATTAAGAATACAAACTCAATTACGTTACATGTTCCTTAGTTAAATGTTGCTGGTATACAGAATTAGCAGCTGCTACCCAAATAGTTCTGTTTTTGTTGTTAATGATATTAAAATAACAGCCATTGTAATCATGGTCTTCTGCTATTCAGTGATAATATAGGAATTAAAATAAACTCCCAGAAATCTAATTCAGACAAAGTGAAGTAAAATTCTGAGCTTTCATTGGCTTCCACATTAAAAACTACAGTAGGAATCTAAGTCTTAATTTCATTTAGGCGAGAGATGGAAGGCATCTAAGGGCTGCTTTGAAATCATTGAATGTGGCTGTTTGCTGGACTTATGCACACTGCTGACAGATTATAATTTCATTTTAATACCTTTATGGGAAGAGTGTGCCAGAGAATAAACCTGTATTCAGACTATTAACTGTACAGAGCATTTTCATGTACATGCATGTGTATATATTTACCCATATGTATACACCCACACAATGGCACACACATTTTGCCAATATTCAGGAAATAATTAAGAAATAATGGTTATTTAAATATAGACAATATGCACATATTTCTTTTTCTCTAATTCAAATCAACAGGCTTCTAAAAACACAGGTATGTAGACTGTCATGGTTTAAACCCAGCCAGTAACCCTGAACCATGCAGCTGTTTGCTCTCCCTGCCACATTCCCCCATCCAGGCAGGATGAGGAGGAGAATTGAAAGAATGTAAGCCCCATGGGCTGAGATAAGAACAGTCCAGTAACTAAAGTAAAGCATACTACTACTAATGATAATAATGATGAGAGAAATAACAAGCGGAGAGAATATAAAACTAAAAGGGGAAAAGGAAGAGGAAAACCACAATAAACAGCAGTGATGCACAATACAATTGCTCACCACCCCCTGACCAATACCGAGCCTGACCCTAGCAGCAATCTGGTCTTTTCCAGGTAACTTCCCCCAGTTTATACGGTGGGCATGACATGCTGTGGTATGGAATACCCCTTTGGCTAGTTTGGCTCAGGTCCTCCAGGCTTCTTGTGCCCCTCCTCACTGGCAAAGCATGAGAGACTGAGCAACAGCTAAAACATGGGTGTGTTATCAGCATTATTCTCAGACTAAAGCCAAACCACAGCACTGCACCAACTACTAGGAAGAAGAAAAAATAACAGTTATAGCTGAAATTAGGACATAGATTCGTAGAGAACTTCTTGGTATGGCTATAAAGGTAGCTGGAGAGCCTTGGCCATAGCCATGAGCCAGGGACAGTGTTATGACCACAAAACTCCCCCACTGATAGACCCTTCTTTTTGGACATGAAATGACTTGAGGCTTGTCCACTAAGAGAAACTCAAAGTTAAGCCAACCTACCAGTCTTGGGAGAAATGCAGAAAAGAAAATACAGTTCCACTTTCCTAATGATCCCTTGAGACTGTAATGAACTGTTGACTTGAGGTGATTGTAAAATTGCAATACCTGTCATGGGATGGGAAACCAAGAGCTTTAGAGATCTATCGAAATGACTGTATGAATAAAACATCTCACTAAGAGAATGACTACTAAATCCTGTGTTAATCTGGTTTGAGCTGGAAGTTTCCAGAAAGTTGAGCATGCTCTCTGTGAAACTAGGAGGTCATACAACTAATAATGTGCTATGTGGTTTCTGAAGACTGAGCGCTTTCCTAAAATTAAATGGGGTCAAAAGGTGCACTATGTGACAGATGCAGCAATTGCATATAAATTGCAGAGAAATGGCCTCAGCTTAAGCAGTAGTTGATAATTTTTTGCTGCCATGAGAGGCTTCAGAATGGATACCTAAAATGCAAGGAGTGGTAAACTGCATGCATGGGACCTCACTACATTACATAAATATATATATATATTTATGTATGTATGTATATATTATCATTATTATCTGGATAGAGGAAGATGTAGAATAAACTGTGAATACATCTGGGAAGACTTGCAATCCCAGAAAATCTGTTTCTGAATGAGATTTTTATTCATTATCAAAGGAAATGTGAGCCAGAAGATGTGCTTACAGGTGTTGACTTCTTCATTCGTGATGGATGTATGCATGGCACTGAGAATGAATCTCAGAATGCAAAGTGACTTTACATCCGCAGATAAATGAAATCAGGTATTTTTTTTTAAGTTTATTAATACGTGGGTCAGTGTTTCAGAATTAAAAACTTTTAAAGATAAATGCTTACTGAATTAAACTTCACAATTACATTGCACATAGAGCTTCTCAGCGAGGAAAAAAGTAGCCCACATGACATCCAAAACTTGGATGTTGACTGAGATTTAAAGCCTGTATCTAACATTTCTCAATGAAGTTGAGATTAGTGAGCATCTGTATTTCATTAACAATCATATTTTACCTAGTTTAATTATGTGCTGAATACATATAATTGAATGCACTCATATATTGCATACACAATAACTATTGAACAGCGGCATTGAAAATGTGAGCTTTGTGTGGAGATGGAGTCTCAGCCACTGCTTTTCACATTTTGACTCACTAATCATCATTACTCCATATCGAATGGCAGTGTTTCCAGAAAATTTCTATAGAAAATCTATATTCTGTCTGTATCAAAGAGAAGCAAACCAGTACACAGAACCCGAAACTGAATATATTAACAATTCTTAAGTACGGTAGTAACGATTAGCTGCATTCTGTCAGTTTTACAATCATGGATGAGATTTACTTAAAACCTTGAATTTTGAGAGATATGAGGACATTTTAATTAGTAGAATAAAAAGAAGTAGTAAAATACTTATTTTAGCTAAAAATGATGTCTCTGTGACATACTCAAAGTTCATGCACAGACTCTGCTCTCGTGAGACCTCACTTGGAGTATTGTGTGCAGTTCTGGTGTCCTCAATGTAAAAAGGACATGGAACTGCTGGAACAAGTCCGGAGGAGGGCCACGAGGATGATCAGGGGACTGGAGCACCTCCCATATGAAGACAGGCTGAGAAAGTTGGGGCTGTTCAGCCTGCAGAAGAGAAGGCTGCGTGGAGACCTCATAGCAGCCTTCCAGTATCTGAAGGGGGCCTACAAGGATGCTGGGGAGGGACTATTCATCAGGGACTGTAGTGACAGGACAAGGGGTAAGGGTTCAAACTTAAACAGGGGAAGTTTAGATTGGATATAAGGAAGAAGTTCTTTACTGTGAGGGTGGTGAGGCACTGGAATGGGTTGCCCAGGGAGGTCGTGAATGCTCCATCCTTGGCGGTGTTCAAGGCCAGGTTGGATGAGGCCTTGGGTGGCATGGTTTAGTGTGGGGTGTCCCTGCCCATGGCAGGGGCGTTGGAACTAGATGATCTTAAGGTCCTTTCCAACCTTAACTATTCTATGATTCTATGATTCTATGAAATTAATATACTGCTCTTTTTCAATGTGTCCTGAAAACTCACTTCCAAATAAAGACAATTCAGGAAAAAAATGGTTAATGTAGTGACTTAGACCATTTGATTTTTTTAGAAGCCATGTTTAATTCATGTCTTAAATTAGAAACTGAGTTTCCTATTCATGTTTCACTCTTTATCAAGTAACCTTTAACAAAAGGTCTACTTGCTACAGGAGCAAGGACGTCACAATGAAATGCTGGGTACAAGGATGTCTTGGTGTCTTTTTTTTTTTTTTTTTTTTAGACAGAAAACAGAAATACTGCACAAGGAAACAAGTGGGAAAAGCTATGTTTATTTCCTCTTGCTCCCATAAGCACAGTCTAGGGCATGTATGGACATGTGTGTTTATCTGTGTGTGCGTGTGTCTGTGCATGTGTATACACCTCACAAGTATTTTGACAAAGCATACTGAATACAAATTAAAATATATTCTTTACTGAATCTGCTAATAAATAAGTACAAGTTCTTTCTCATGGTAAGTAACTGTGTTCAGTTAAATTTCAGGTTTTTCTAAAGAGCATGAAATGTGATACAATATGAACCAAGGCTACTTTTGTACCAATTTCATGTTTGGGATCGACTCAAATCTGTTTCACCTTTTTACAGTCTGTTGTTTTAAATATCTTCTTGCTTATATGGGAAGCGAGATTAAATTTCAAGGTCTTTATGGTCTGTCTTGGTCCAGTCATGTTGAGTAAGATTCAAAGATAGTTTCATTTGCATTATTTCTAATGATTCTTAATAAATCCTAATGAGCATATATGAAATGTTAAGTCATTGAAGCTAGTAACTGAAGGCATTATTTCTGCAAGGTTACAGAACAGAATGAAATAAATTGCATTTCTTGCTTAGAAACCATGATTTGGTCAATTTTTAAATATAATTTTTGGTTTATATTCTTTTTTAATAGCACATTAATTTTGTTTTTGCAGAAATCACTTTTAACTGAAGTAACTGCATTATCACAGAATATGATACATTTTTTCAAACATTTTCAATTTGTTCTTCTTGACATTTTATGTTTATGTGCAGTTTGCATCTTTTTTGTTTTTCGATTTAAAATGTAACAGATTTTGACATTTTTGTTACATTTTTTTGTACTAGTGTTTTTGGTTTTTTTATATTTTTTTATTTTTGAGAACCTGCTGTTTTTGAATTCTCTTTTTTCCCTTTATTCTCCTCCTCACTATGATCCCAGGAGCCAACACAAAGAAAAGCGCAGATGATATAACCAGTAATGATCGTGGTGAAGATGAAGGTATTTTTTGTTTTTTCAAAGCTCAACCCTGATGCATGAACATAAACTTTTAAATTTTTATTATAATAGTGATTATTATTGTTATTGTTATTGCTGTTATTTCAACATTATTTTTAATCCCTTATTTGCAGAAGCACACTTCAGTGTGTGCTTCTTCATTTCCTTCTTTAGAGATTACTTTCATTGTTTTTCTTTTTAAATTTCAAATTAGCATATAGATGACTGCAGTTCCTCTGACATAGGTGTAAAAGTTGTTCCTAAATATGTGTGAAGTGAGTAACATAAATATTATTTGAAACCACTTTTTTTTCCTTTATTCTTTCTTAGGTTGAGAAAATGGAATTTAAAAACATGCATGTGCTCTTTTCCCTCCTACATATTTTCTAAATTCACCTGTTTGAAATTCATGAAAAAACTCAACATCTATCCTTTCTTTCACTTCCACTGTTTCCCCAGTGCACATGCTGTACATTGATGCAGTTGAATTGTGCTTTGTCTTTGCTGGTTTTATGTACTTACTTTTTTTTTTTCTCACAGGATGTGGTTTATTTCAGAACACAAAAATAAAGGCAGCTGTTGATGTTGCTTTATTGTTTTTTTTCCTGTAATCAGCTCGCCTCTGAGATACGTTTGTTCTGACCCTGACCACATTCCCACTGAAATCAATTACAATCATTTTCATTGACTTCTTTCAGAATTGGATTGGATTCACTGAAAGGAAATGTTAAAGTTCACAGTGAAGTACCCAAAAAATTTTTACAAGGAAATACTTTTTTCTTGCCTTGGCATGGCCACTCTATTTGGGATGCACTGATACAGAAAGAAGTCATGAAATTTCCCTTTATTCTCACCGTTTTCATTAAAGTCACACTGACAGCATATTTTACTTTCTATATTTACCAAATTAAGACAAATATTTTTCAAATTAATTGAAAAGATAAAAATCTTGGGTAGTTTATTGGTGTGTTGTTTGTGCAGTATGTTTCTTAATCCTCTCATTCTCGGCCAATCCAAAGTGTTATTCCATGGTTTGGGGTTGGGTTTTTTTCCTGTTTTCTTCTATCTGAATTCAGTTCCAGTAACTGAAATATTTGTCCCTGTTGTTTGCCTTAACATAATATGCATTCTGCATACACTATCTCCTCTTTTCCTGGGAATTCAGCTCAATTGCAGCTACTCTATATGTACACAAAATGCCATAATAAAAAACTCTGGTCTTTCATTCACACTGATTGCCCTCTACTGTACTCCCTTTGTTACTGAATTACACTATTTCTTATAAAACAACAATGCTGTTCAAAATACTCCAAAATTTCTCTGTTATTTTCTGAATATTACCTTCCTATTTCTGTGTAACGTAGGTGTTTTTTTTTAAATGATATCATAATTTTCTGTATCAAATTCTGTATTTAATTTAAGCAAAAGGTAAATTAGAAGCAAAACCAGAATTGCTTTAAAAACTTATGATATATATTGGATTATGAATACATTGTAACTAAGACTTCTTAAAAAATTATAAAATGCTAGGTTTTTTGTGATTAACAAGGGCATCCACTTTAGATCTGAGAACATAAAGCGTGGAGCTCATTTCCTTTATGTTGAAGCTAATCGTGTTCCCATTGAAGGGGAAGAGGAAACCTCCCATTGACTTCAGCAGTGAAAGATTCAACCCTGAGGTAGAACTATGTAATAAGGAAAGATTAAATACAACAAACCATGCCATGAGACTTTGGAGAGAGGTAATTCAGTGGCACAAATAATTGTGTTAAATAACTGTTTGCTTTCATTTTTTCAGGGCTTAGCTTTGCTTTTACAGAAGAAACACTTTCATATAGTTAGCTGAAAATGCTCAGAATTAAAAAAAAATACATCCACTGGAATGCACCTCATTGCTTTATATGATCTGTTTAATAGCTGCATCACTCTTATAGTCACAACAATTAAGATCTTACCACAAAAACTTTTGTTCTGCTGATCAAGTACATAAAATACAGCATGTTTTATATAGGTGGCAACTCATTGCTGATCACATATTTGTTATCTTTTCTAACAACGTTCAGGAGAAGGAAGAGTTTTGGAAGGTTTCAAACCTAGATGGCCTACCTCTAAATATTTAGCTCAGCTTTTTATTTCGCTAGTTCCTTTTCCCACTATTCAGTATACGCTTATCCGACCCAGAAAAGAACACTGCATTTTAATCTCTGACTGTTTTAGAATAATCAGAGACTCTGCTTTCTCTCCTATGTTGTACTGTATGATTGAAAGAAGTGCTCCTATTACACATGCAGATACACCAAATTATTTGTAAAAGGTGTGTATACCTAACGCAGCTTGCTGAATTGCCCTCTGCTTTTTAAAGGACCTTAGCCCCTGTTCCCACTGTTTCTGTAGAGATTGTAACTTCCCAATTTTGATAGTCCGAACCATCTCTGGGTCAGGAGCCTAACTTTTTGATTAGTAATGGAAGAGAGATGAATACAGTACTAAATATAACTCAGTTAATCTTTATAACTCACCGTGAAGTATGAAAGTGTTACTATCAATTTCGTGTAATTTTTTTTATAAATAAAGACCCAGCTGTTTACCTGTTTGCAAGAAGTCAAGAGCTTTTCTGCATATACAGAAGATTAACAATACCATTAAGGAGCATTAATTCAAGGCTGTTCTTTAAGACTTAGCTGCTATGACAAGGAAAAGCACAACACAGAAGACCATTTGATTTCAATACAAAAAATCTGGTCCATGAATTCACGTAAATTCTGATAACTCCTATGCTATTGGAAGAAGGAACAGTGTACTATGTTTACTTCTATTGGAACAATGTGATTTTGTGATATTATCTCATACTGAACTATTGGGACTATAATTTCAACAATGTCTCAGTGAGGAATGGGAAAGTATAGGTTATTATTGTAATTTTATTATGATATGTACAGATATTTCAGAATATTCTAAAAACAGACAGGACTATTCCATAATTTGATTTTTCTCTTTAGGCTTTTAGATTTTTATATACAAATTAAATTCCTTGAAATATTGAAGATATTTCAAGTGTTCAGAGAACATGTCAGAGGAAATACTATTTGAAGTAACCAAGAGAAATACTCAAGCTATAAATATTAGACTTGTAGGATGACCCTAAACTGTGTAAACTAGCTGAAGTGGTGAAATTTCCTATTGAAAACATAGGAAATGTTTTTAGCACTGCTATAAATTGTTAATGCCATATTTCCATATTTTTTATTACTTTATTATGTTTTCCTTACTTGAATTTTTTCAGACATTCATGATCAGAACAGCAAGAAACCTGTTATGGTCTACATCCATGGTGGATCTTACATGGAGGGTACTGGCAATATGATTGATGGCAGCATTCTCGCAAGTTATGGAAATGTCATTGTTATCACTCTCAATTACAGGCTGGGGGTTCTAGGTAAGTGATTATTTTCTTCATCACCAATTTCATATAAAGATGTGATTGCTTTATTTATCTACTGATTGATCCTACATCCTTGGGCTAGTTTTAAAACAGACCATTCTTGCTGGTGGATTTTGAATTCTGTTCAATATTTTATGGAAACTGGGCTAAGTTACTTTCTTTTTGGCAGCTCCCTTCACCTTAGACAAAAATGAGTGGATATTTATAATGATGTTAGTGATCGTTTATTTTAAATTTTTCATTAGATCATATTTGCTCTTGGCTTACTGGTGTAACAAGTTTGAAAACTTGCTTCTTTTTCTTATTAAAATCTTCTCAATTCCATGTAAAGAAAAATAAATTAACCAAGGATTAGTACTCACCAGTTTGAAAACAATGGGTAATGATAGGAAGAGGGAAATGTTACTGTTTATCTGTATTTATTATTTTTGTGTGCAGGTTGTTTTTTGGGGTAGATGATATAAAGGTAATACAGACAAAACAGGCTATGTACACTGATTAAATTTATGTTGCAGGTAATATGGAGTCAAGGAGCTTCAAGGAGTAATGTCACGTTATCTTTTTAAATATAAAGAACTCCATAATAATGAACTGTAATATTGAGAGAAATTAATATTTCTGTCTTTCAAATAGAAAAAACTGCATCTTCTTGACATTATAAAAATTCCTTTGTCAGTACTAGATTGAATAACAAAATAACCTTAGATCCATGACAATACACCACAAATCTTTTCTGCTGCCTTTGTGATTCTAACTCCTGGATGTTTGGACATACCAGGCTCCTCTGCACATGAAGGTTTATTTATTGAAGTTATACTTTTCCATAGAAATTTAAACTAAAAATTTGCTCATAACAGCAAACATTAGAGTTTATTTATCTTAAGGAAAAAACCATATACTTTGTATAGAATAGCATGTAGACTGCTCACATGCTCATATTTCCAGCATTTTACATATGCAAGATAAGGTGTAGTAATTTTGTTTGTGGGGTTTTTTTATTTAGAATGGCATTGACAAAGCTTTTTTTTTTTAAATCGTTCTTGATAGCAAAGTTGATTTATATTCTTGGCATGCACTGTTTTGAAACACAGGAAACTTCTGTTGCTGAGCTGTCTATTAATGTAGTTAATGTGTTTCAACAATGTTCTAGCACATCAGAGTACTATGTTTGGTTTTTTTTTTCTTTTCCCTGATTTCCCATGCTTAAATATGAGAGCATTTTTTTTATGATAGAGTCAGACTTAACCATAAAGCCAGGAATATAAAAGGATATTTTGGTACATTAATGCATGCAGTCTTGGTACTTAGAAGCACTTCCCCAAAAAGGAAAATTAAAAAAGAAAAAGAGAAAAAAATAAGTGAAGAACTCCAGACTTTTTTTAAAAAAGAAATTATTGTTGTTGTTATTGATGTCGGAAAAAGAGTATACCCAGGAACTTGGTGGTAGTTATTTATCTGTAAAAAAGGTTATTTAATGGGTCTCCTAAGAATGTTTTCTCTTGGTTTCTTAAAATCCTTACTGAAGGATACAGGTGATAATAAGTATTTTAAACATTTCATTGTCCAGCTGCTTCATTTCAATCTAAAGGAACAAATACAATATTTTCATTGGTGAACTCCTATTTTTATGTATTTATATTGAAAATAAACAATGGAGAAAGAGAATGCTTGGCATTTAGAAGAAAGGAAGGCACAATACAGAGGCATTCCGAGAAGAAACAGGAAAGTATTGGAAGATTTTAAATGGATTAATAAATGATACAGTTATGTTTGGCATTAAATACTGCTTTTCAACAGTAGCAATCAAGCTTTTGAGACACTATGGAATTTATTCTTTGTTATAGAAGATCTGTGTTTGAATTAGAAGAACAAAAGATATTCAGAATATACATATAGCTTTTAAAAAATCAGGAGAATTGTGTTTTATGAGCATATTTCTGGTTTTTCTTCCTGGGGGAAATGTAAATGTGATCCTGAGAACTCACTAGGTTCTGCCTGACATTGGAAGATAGGTGAATTCCAGGTATTTTTTACTTGCTTAATAAGTAAAAAAAGAAAAAGAAAACAAAAATTTCTTCAGGTAAGCAACCATGTGGAAAACAAACTGTTATTCATGAAAGTTAAAAAAGTAGTATAATTATTATGACATACAATTCGAAAGATTAACAAAATTTGTATCTATTCTAGTCTGGATTGTCTTCTTTTTGAAAGATATCTTTTTTTTCTGTAGATCTGCTGTGTTTTGGTTGCACTGAATTTGTAACTTTATACAAGAAGACACATGCGATCCTGATTTTAATGGCAGAGACGTGTAATTCTGTACCTATTATTGCATCCTGTGATGGAGGAATATGCATTGAATTGTTCACATTAATGAGTTACTGATGACCCTAGATAGATAGATAGATAGATAGATAGATAGATAGATAGATAGATAGATAGAGTGTTTGATCTTTCTTTCCTTTCTTTGGAAAATTATCACTTGAATTGAATAGACCTGAATGCAGGACATCATACTTCCCATAAATGTTAGTTCTGTTCTTGAGGCACATTACATTGTTTCCCTTTCAGTCTACATTGCATCATTAACAGCAGTAGATAGAAAATCTGTTAGGACTGTATAGATAATCACTGGATGATAGTAGCCAGACAAATCATAGAATCATACAATAGTTTGGATTGGAAGGGACCCGAAAAATCATCCAGTCCACCCCACCGGCATGGGAAGGTATATCTGTCACTACATCAGGTTGCTCAAAGCTCCATCCAGCCTGACTTTGAATACTTCCAAGTGTGTGGCACAACTTCTCTGGGCAACCTGTTCCAGTGCCTTAGCATCCTCATTGTGAAAAAAATTCTGCCTTCTATTCAGTCTAAATCTACCCTCTTTCAGTTTCAAACCATTACCCCTTGTCCTATCACTACAGGTCTTGGTAAGAATTCTCTCTTCATCTTTTTCATAAGCCCCCTTTACATATTGAAATTCCTCACTAAGGTCCTCTGGGAACCTTCTCCAGGCCGAACAATCCCAACTCAGACGTTCTTCTTAATAGGAGTGTTCCAGACTTCTGATAATTTTTGTGGTCCTCCTCTGGGCTCGCTTCAACAGGTCCATGTCTTTCTTGTACTGGGGACTCCAGAACTGGATTCAGTACTCCAGCTGGGGTCTTACAAGAGCAGAGAGGCAGAAGCACTTGATGGCTATGCTTCTTTTGATGCAACCCAGGATACAATTGCCTTTCTGGGATGCAAGTTCACATTGCTGGCTCATGTCCAATTCTTTCATCCACCCATATCCCCAAGCCCTTCCCTGCAGGACTGCTGTCAATCCATTCGTCACTCAATCTGTATTGATACTGGGGTTTCCTCTTAATGTGGATACAAGACCTTGCACTTGGCCTTGTTGTCATGGCTGTCAAGATTCCTTTGTATGATATAGCCTATTAAGTGCTCCCTCTAGCATATCAAGTGCACTACTCTTTGCATTGTCCACACACTTGCAGAGGCAACTGCTGCTGATCCTGCCGCTGCTAGCATCAGCTTCCCAAGGTTTAAACTGTGGGAACAAATCCCAGTTTGAGATCCTGGAATCAAATTGATAGCATGATTACATATGTTTGAGAAAATCTGGATTTTGGAAATGCATACATGAGGGAAAATGAAAATTATTAGGGACCAATTTACCTAACTATCCTTCGCTGAGTTTGGCCTAAAGAAGTATCTATACAGCCATGGTATATTTGTCAAGGTAATAGAATATAAACTATATGTGTTTCTTTTACTGCCTTCTGATATAATGTAATTTTAATTGCATTTAATGAAATCTGTGATCATCCTATAAGTTAGTAGAAGTCTTATGAGTTAAAAAGACCTGGTTTTAATACAGCACACTGCACCCCTTGAACTTTAAAACCGGCTTTTAGCAGGCATGATAAAGGCTAGGTTTCTCCATCTTTAGTTGGCAGAAGTCTGGTTGCCTGTTGGCTAAACTGAGATACCGAAAATTCTAGTCTCAGGTTAACTAGAAAGCAGGCATCCTAGACAGAAAAAGAAGGCTTTACTTGACCTTTGGGGCTATAAAACATTTTAACTGGATAATGGAGACAAATATCTTAATACCTATCTTTTCTTCTTCCATCTGGGTAAAATGTAAAGTTTTAGATTGTGCTGTAACTCCAGAATACAGACAAACCACATTTCGTCTACATCTTGAATAACTGCAGAGCTCTCTGGGAATAAGTACTTCATCTCTCCCTCTCTCTCTGTGTTCTGATAGCACCACAGCAAAATAGCAGACAGCTGGAAACAAGACTTACCAACTTCTTAATTATCCCTCTCTATCCTTTGAGTAAAAGTACTTCTGGAATTACTCTTCCTGAGATTTCCAGACCCCCCCAAGCTTGCATGCAGCAATAATATGGGTTGTTGATGTTATTCAGAAGGCCTTATTTTGACTTTGAATATAATTTTGCATTTATCAAAATACATTCCATGGATAGGATCTTTCTGGGATAGTAAAACAGAAAGATATAGATTTTCCTTTTACTTATTTTAGTAGACACTGTTCAAAAAGTGGAGTGCTGCTGTGCTAAGTTTAATTTCTTGTGCACTTTAGGGTTTGGGAGGATCCTGCATGTGCCAGCTCAGTAGTTTCTGTTCCTACTCACACCTCACCGTGGTGACAACGGAAGACACTGCTGGAAATTCCTAACTTGTCCCAGTACAAGTCAGTGCTCCTGTATTTTGATAAATTGCATACTGCAACACACAGAAGTAATAAATTCCACTGTCTCCACCCCTGCCTCCCATCCTGTGTAGGATGATAGAATTTTTTATAATAACTATAAGTGATTCAGCAGTTGGGTTGAATTTTCAGAATTTCAAAACTATATATGGAATTATTTAACTGAAATAATGGAAAATCAGCAGAGTGGAGAATTAGGCAAAATTAACATCCTAATTCAAAGAATGTTATAGTATTACAGAAAATGGGATGGTTTGAATATCCTGACTCACTCAGTCTAGGTATTGCTCAGTTCCTGTTTATTATCTGCTGTCTTAGTCTTCATGAATGTGCTTTAAGAAGAAATTGTATCTTCCCAACCTATCTATAAACACGGTTTTAGTGCCTTTTTCAGGATTATGTTGGCAGGAAAAATACAGAAGTAGAACTATGTTTATTACTGTTTTAGAGTGACATGACCTGAATTCTCTGTTTCATGGTGAGACTTCAATATGCTTAATTCCCATTTAGCTTGTGTATCAGGAAAAAGTAAATCTGAGAAATCACCCTTCATCCAAAAAATAACCCAAGCAACTAACCCAAAACAAAAAAAATAAAATCAAAGCTGTAAAGCCCTAGAATAATTTTTTTTATGCAGTTAAATTCAGTCATAGTATTATACATTTTGAAGAACAAAAAAATCCTATCTTCAAAAATGTTATAATATTCAAATATGAATTTTACGTTCTTGTGTGAGCTATTAAAGGCATACAAAAGATGAATTCTAGAAATGTGAATTGGGCATTTTGGAAGCCAGAATCTTATTACAGGAAAAAGGAAAAGCAAAACTTGAGATGAATTCTAGAAATATGAATCAGGTATTCTGGAAGCCAGAGTTAAGTGAAGCATCTACTGCAGTAAATGAGAGACACTCAGAGTTCAAAATTGTGAAATTGACATCACGTTTCCAAGACCATTTGCAGTTTAACATTTGCTTCCTCTTAGAATTCCGAATCATACAGATAAAAATAGCCTATCTCTTATCTATCTGCCTTTTGGGCAATAAGCATCCATTTTAAGTAGTCTATCTGAAAAGGCTGAACTTCCTTTTAATAGAAATTATATCCACATGCAATTATAGATCATACTGGGCAGTGTAATATAAAAATTTGCACTAAATGTTAACATGCTATGAGGTAGTTCTAGTTTACTTAGTTTACATTTCCTAGTATTGCGTGCATGTGAAAGCATGGCTGTCATCACTTGAACATTTCTGGCAGCATCAAGGTAAGTATGACTCTGTCTAGATTGAAATGATATATGAATTTATGACAATAAAAATGTGACAATTCTTTCATAGTATATATTAATTTAATTATTAATTTAGTAATTTTCCTTATTTTTCCTGTAATAACACTGAAAAGTAAGAATTTTCTGCATTGTGATATGTTTGCAAAAATCATAGTTTTAGGGGATTTATCTATGTTTTTTGTGAATTCCTAATTCCTTATCTGAAACTGTGTGATTTTATACTTATTTGGGTAGTAATCATTCTGTATTAGTAATATGCCTCAGGAATTATTATTTCAGAATTTGCAGACAGGCAATAGTGAAAAACTGTATTTTAAAAGTAGCAAGTTTTTTTAGACTGGAACTATATTTAAGTGTAGTTTCACTTTGTTAGCACCAAGTGGGACTTTTGCTTGAAAGTTTGCAAGAAGAGCTTAAAGTTAGGGTTAAATTTCTCACATATACCTATAAAGTAGGCTGATTGAGTGAAAAGCTTGGAGTATAGCCTGGCAACTATTGTTCATTTTTGTGTTTAACTCATGGATTTTATGTTACTATTATTAAATATATGCTACTACAAAATTCAGAAATTAACTCAGTGACAGTATAAATCTGAAAATATTGACTTACTGTCATTGTCTTAATTGAGAAAAATTGACAATAAAAGAAGTGTAACAAGCTATTGAAATAACCTGTGATTAAGCAGCTGTCACTATAAAATGATGGTTGGTAAAAAAAGTAATATTAAAGTTCAAGCAAAGTTCAAATTTCCTTCAACAACTAATACAGTGTGTTCTGATTCAATAAAAAAAAAACCAAAAACCTAACCAACTCTTGCTATAAAAACTTCCATTTCATCTTTTTTATTGGCAAATCTATTTAAACCTGGACTTACAGTTATTCTTCTCACAACTGAGGAATTTCAGTATGAATTTTAAGCAGGTAAATGAAAGTTACTGGTTGTTTATGCTTCCAAGGATGTGCTGGCCTGCTCTGCAGTTTTTCCCAAAAATCTAATCTTGAAGAAATTAATGACATAATAAACCATCCAGTTGATTTTTCTTTGACACTTACCCAAGCTTCTGATAGCCAGCAGGCAGTTGTGCAGGACAGTTTGTGATAGGGACTTACCTACCACCCTATTGTTCTTTTTCTTCCCTGTGCAACTAATACTCCTTTTTGGAAGACTTAATCTGATTAAATTTGCAGTTTTGGGAACTGTGAAAGAGGTTGGAAGCCACAACACAGCACAGGCTGGAGTGCATGCCATAAGGCAGGTAGAGATAAATTTAAAATGGACAAATTGGTTTTAGCAACTTGCATGAAACCCATTTCCAGCTGTATTTTGTAAATGCTTACTGCCAGCTGTCAAGTTTCTTAAGGCTCTCGTTGAAATTAGATGCTGCTTAGGTTTACTTGGTATTTTCATTTGTCTATACCTTGTGAACAGTGATAAAACTCTTATAAAAGCATAAAGCAAGGTCCTACACCTGGGTCGGAGCAATCCCAGGCACAGCTACAGGTTGGGCAGAGAAGAGATTCAGAGCAGCCCTGCAGAGGACATGGGGGTGTTGGTCGATGAGAAACTTAACCTGAGCCAGCAGTGTGTGCTCACAGCCCAGAAAGCCAACCGTATCTTGGGCTGTATCAAAAGGAGCGTGACCAGCAGGTCGAAGGAGGTGATCCTGCCCCTCTACTCTGCTCTCGTGAGACCTCACTTGGAGTATTGTGTGCAGTTCTGGTGTCCTCAATGTAAAAAGGACATGGAACTGTTGGATCAAGTCCAGAGGAGGGCCACGAGGATGATCAGGGGACTGGAGCACCTCCCATATGAAGACAGGCTGAGAAAGTTGGGGCTGTTCAGCCTGGAGAAGAGAAGGCTGCCTGGAGACCTCCTAGCAGCCTTCCAGTATCTGAAGGGGGCCTACAAGGATGCTGGGGATGGACTCTTCATTAGGGACTGTAGTGATAGGACAAGGGGTAACGGGTTGAAACTTAAATGGGAAATTTAGATTAGATATAAGGAAGAAGTTCCTTACTGTGAGGGTGGTGAGGCACTGGAATGGGTTGCCCAGGGAAGTTGAATTTGAACTGAGGAAAGGAAGGACTCTTTCATTGTTTTCTTTTCTTTTTCTTCATATTTTGGAGAACCTAGTCAGTCAGAACATTGGACTTCTTTTATAATGCTGTTCATATCTATGCGCTGGATCCTGTAGTGAGATAGATTATAAGGACTCTTGCATATTGTCCATAGCGTTCATTTGTTCCTTCTTTTTTCTTTTTAGTATTTATTATGCAATCTACAGAAGTTGTCTTGTTAGCTTGGATCATAATGATTTTAGTAATTGAAATCTGAAACTTTACATTCAACTTCATGTCAGTCAAAAGAAGGTGAAGTCTTTAGAATGCTTTTATATAATAGAACAAGCATAGGGGAGAAGGAAGTTTCCTTCTATAATTTAAAACATTTTGATGATATGGATATAAAATATTTTCACAATATTTTTTATATTCCCACAGTTTAATTTAGAGCATCGACCTGAAATGCAGTGGTGATATAATGGTAATACACACATTGCTTATATTGTAGCTTATTACAGAAAAAGAACTGCGGATGAAGTTCTGAGTGCATTGAAGTTCGTAAGGAATTTGCTAGTCAACTTAAGTGTGGCAAGATTTCAGTGTATTGAATCCCTTTATTTCACAAGAAATCACCAATATGATAGTCTGTGTTTTTAAACAGAGTTGTATAGTTTCCTCAAAAGTGTAAATGCATGCTTTCATAAAGATTCTGACCGACTTAAAGAAATACATGTTAAATCTTTTATTTTGTATTAAATCTTCCATAATTGCAGGGGGTTGCAACATTTTATAGAGAAATTAGAGGGGAAAAAGTATAAAGTGTAACTCAATCTAACCAACCCTTGGAAGTGAGCCTGACAACCAAAGCAGAATGGCAAAAGTGTGTGTGAGGTAGCTAGTAATGTCAGTATGGTGCTCATACTGCATAAGAAGGGGAGCGGCACTGTGCAATAGTTCATAGAGTTAAAGTTGCATGATGGCATCGTGCAACGAGATGTACTCTTGGAAGGATAGCACAAAACAAATGCATTATTTTCCGAACTACTTCAGACCACTATGCCATTCCTTGCAATCACAGACTGTCAGTCACTGAAGGATCAGAATATGTTTTACTGCTTTACAGTACTGTGTAAAGTCTCAACTCTGTTGTACTAGCCACTATATGAACATAAAGAGTATACACAGCTAAAACTATGATCCCTGTGTGTTTGGGGGCTTCTGTTTCAGAACCGGCAATGTTTTTTTTTGTTTTGTTTCAATAGCTCCAAATGCCTGTATAAGATATCTGAGCATACTGAACAAATAAAGCATTCTCTAGTGATGGATGTTAAGTGGTACTTTAATAGATATCTGCAGGTAAAGGTTACCAGCTGAGACAGGTGATCAATTTTCATCTCTTCACTTCTGCTTTCTAATTGAAAATGATTACTTCCATTTAGGGAATGAAAAGAATGTGTGCTTTTGGCACTCATTCGTGCCAGGTCGCCTTCAATAGCACTAGTTCATTTTACAACAGGCAAAAAAATGGTTTCAGAATTGTCTTTTTTTTTTTTTTTTCCAATTTTTTATTTTCCCTCCATTTCCCACACCATCTGGGAATCATATTATATATTTTGCCTAAAACTAGGTACCCTTTTTGGGAACTGGGAATAGGGTAAAATAAATGCTTATACTTAAGCAGAACTTAAGAGGATAAGAGAATAAAACCAGAAGGAACATAGGTTACTTCACTGATACAGGATTAATTTACATAAAATCAAATCTTAGACATGTAAAGAAAATCCAAACCAATCTCTAAGTAAGCTGCATAAGTCTGTGTTTTCGTTTCTACTAGGAATGTTAAACTACTGTTTAACATTTACTCAGGTATGTGACACTATTTTTGCAACAATATCATAAGTATGCTTTTTCACATTTCGTTTTTGTTCCATGTACAACAAACAATGACTGTAAATATTTGTTCTCTGTGAAAATATTTTAGTTTGAATAGCAAGTATTGACCTAACTTCCTCATGTTTCTGTTTGTAATCTCATCTGTAACTGAGTTTCCATTAAAATGCATTTGAATAGAATAGACTAGACTCAAACAGACTAAAATAGAGTAGAATATCTCTGGATCCCAGGGGGAATAGACCTCTTGTCTTCATTTCCCCTCCTCAGGAAGCTGTAAAGATCGATGAGGTCGCCCCTCAGTCCCTTCGCCAAACAGAAAACCTCAGAATCCTCAGCCACTCCTCCTTCCAGCCTTCAGCTTTGTTGCCCTCCTGATTGCCCTCACTGTTGCCCACAGTACTCAAAGTGAGGCCACACCAGCACTGAACACAATGGGAGAATCACCTCTTTTGAGCGACTAGTTATGCTGTGTTTGATGCACCCCAGGGTGTGGTTTGCCCAGGGCACACTGCTAACTCCTATTGAGCCTGCTGTTGACTAGGAATCTTAGATCCCTTTCTGTAAGGCTGTTTTACAACCACTACCAATTTATAATTGTGATTTTTTCTTGTAATTTTGATCAAGGATCATTTGAAATGCCAGCTAATTTTACTGTCATCTTCATAGTGCCTACTGAAGTCAGCTAGCCATGCCTGTGTCTTGATACGAGAAAATCAAACCTAGCTAGCCTTTTACTGTTCTACGAGTGCTGCTGATTTCTCTTAGGCCCCTTTATGAAGTTATTTATTAAAAATCTATCTTCATAAGGGATAGTTTTATTAAAGTTCAGTAGTTTACCCCCCTTGATGACCTTCATGAAGGATATGTATATGGACAATATTTATGAGAAATATTCTAGATATTTACTTCAAATACGGTCTTCTGAAAGAGAAAATTTATAGAGAAGAAAAAAATTTGTTGTGCATGTCTGCTAAAATAACACAGAGCGTGAATTATTGTTTCATCTTCATAACTGCATTCAATATATTCAATAACCTGTGGGACAGTTTTTTTTTTCACATTCATGATGAAATCCTGCTGTTTAAATCAATAGGGCTTTTACTTTTCAATTTAAGTCATCCAGTTTTCACCTTCAGATGTCTTCCTTAAAAGGCAGCAGCTTCTATTACTGCAGAGTACATCTTCCTTTAATTTTAATAACTTGATTCTGTCATTTGCAAGGATAATAACAGGAAGCAAATCACTCAGACAAAGAAGTATCTCAGTCTGGTAATCGGTTACCTATATAGCTGACTCATCAAGGTCAAATTGCCTGCATCTTGGTATCTGTCAAAAGGCAGTACCTAAAAGAAGGATATACTAGAATTCCCATCTCTAAAAATATCTCCTATGTCATCTCAAGAAGGAAAATTTACATTTAGAAACATAACAAGATAAGTTACCATAGAAGTTATAAATTGGTGACATTTTACCCTTTCCACTTTCTGAAGGCAGTACTCAGCATGCATGACTTTGATATACCCTGCCTAAGGGAAATTAAATTGATGGCTTAGGGAAATAATATATAGAGAGATACTGCTTTAGAAATTCTAATGCATCATTTATGTAACTCTCTGTTTATAAGAAGAAGTAGGTAAAAGACAGGATCAGAAAAATGAGAAATAGCAATTTTTTTAATATAGTTAATATGTATGCAAATAATATATTTTATTTAGAAGACAACTGAGCTTTATTTTCACCCTGTATTGATGGAATGTAACATGCTGACTGGTTTTTAATGGAAAAGCAAGATTACAGAAAAAAAATTCTGAGCAGGGTCTTTGGTTAGTCTTGCTGATCACTAACACCTGACATTGGTTAATAATGTAACTGAAGCAGGCTGTTTCAGTGGAAAGTTCCTGGACTCAAGAGTACCTTAACAGAAACTAGATGCTACTCAGCATGCTGGTAAGCAATCTGGGATTTTCTGACTTTTTTTTAAATCTGTAAGGACAACTGCAGGATCATCTTGAACTATATCAATATTCAAAGAACTACATCTAATGCAGTTTGCTATACATATTCTAAATAATTGCTTTCCATGTTTTCCATGTTTTACTTTTTCCTCCATACTTCCAGAAATAGAATAGTCAATCAAAAGTAGTTTACAATGACAACATCCTACAAGTGGCAAGGCTGACCCACAGATGTTAAACAAATTTTGTTAACTTGTCTGTAAGCAACTACTTATACTTTAGCAATGGGGTCATTTCACAAAATCTTACAAAACATTCAGAAATATATTGGTTTAAAGTAGGGGTTTTGTTGCATCTTGAATATGTAGATTCTATTAAAGGATAGAAAACAGCAGGGTTCCTTCTTGTCCAGGCATGAAAGACAATAGTCTGGAATATTTACAAACGATATGGGAGATGTACTAGAAGGGCTATCAGAACGTCAGATAAAAAAGAATTAAAAAAATATATATATCAGGGAAGAAGCACTTGCAGATAAAAATTACTCTTTAGGTTTCTTGAATGCCATGTAAGCTATGGTTTAGGGGGTAACCCAGAATTCTGAAGATTAGACACTCCAAAATTTACCCAAAGTTTGCTTCTATTGCTGTATAGTGATTGTGAGGTGGAATGCTGTTAAATAGCTTCAAATTAATTTTATTCTACAAGACAAAAAAAAGTATTTAAAGAAGTTTGACCCAAAATCTGTGAACTTTGTATATCATTTAGAAGAACAGGAAACAGAGTACATCCTCTTGGCATTTTTTTAATTAAGGAAATCCAGTTTTGGAGAAATTGCAGTTGTGATTATTATATAATGACTTAATAAATATCCTCTAATACATAAAAAGCACATTGCTTCTGGAAAATACAGACTAATTAAACCCCCCAACATTTGGCATATCTCGTCTGGGCCTTAATTGTAACATCTTTTACACTTTTATATTTCAGAAAAGGTTAATGTTGCCAACCAGCATGTATAGTTGGCAAATACAGTGTTTTTTACAATATTGGCCCTTTTAAAATATGATTATCTTAATAGCCAAAACAAGAGAAAAACCTCTTGATTGGAATGTTAATGTTTTCCTATACTCTTTTTATACTTTTTGTTGTTACACAGTTCCCATATTTTGGCTACAGTTGAGATAAGGTCAGACATATCTAATAGCAGCTTTTACAAGAATATTTTTCTTACATGGATGTTTCCCTAGGGCACTGACTCCTTTCTGTCATATAAAAAAGGAGATTTCCTGGTTAAAGTAACACTTCAACTACTGAAGCATCTGGCATGAGTGCTGAAGATAATAGTTTGTGACATTTTAAGCTCAAGAAATTACTGAAGGCCAACAGGTATTCTCTATTTGGAATCAACCAAAATTATTAGTACTCAAGGAACTTTTTTAACACTCTTTGCTGTTTAGCTTAGGAAAAAAAAAATCTTGTTCCCCCACCCTGAAGTGTAAAAGTGATGTTTTATGTAAAGCCATAACTTCTGATTCTTGATTCTTTCTTCATACAGTAGTTGCTCTGTTATTCTGGTGGGTTTTTTTTGGTTTTTTTTTTTTTTTTTTTTTTTTTATATATCAGCCTTAATTAAAAGTTGTAGCTTGGTTATGAATTTGCCTGAAAATTTCAGATGATATGAGGTACTTGCTGGCTTTGAAACTCCTGTAAGTCTTTGAACACTATATTTTTTCCTTCTCCCATTTCCCTTTTAAGGATAGATTAGGACACAGGATGGGGATTTGTGTGGGCTTGCCTGAAACAGTATAATGAGTAAATCAGAGGTAAAGGTCTTTCCTTTAATCTGTTCTAGCAAACATGCAGCTGTGGGCAAGAGAGGGCATTTCACACATCTGATTGAAAACAGTTTCTGCAAGTGATAGTTGCAGATTTGATTTTACCTATGGTCACATAAGCACTAGAACTGGCATAAGCAAGAGAACAGGAATGTGAGCTGGTATATTGCACCCTGAAGTTTAAAACAGTCATGAAATGAATAGATCAGAGCACCATTCTCAGATGTTTTCAATAAAAGACATACAGATTTTCAGTATCTGTCTGACTGTATCGGAAACTTTGCAATCCAGGCTTGTGAAATGGTAGCCTTTTGATACAGAACTCGGCTGAAATGTGTTCATTAGACTCTTTGATCACGTGCTTGTTCTATCTCTTTTTCTGAAGGACTTCTTTAACTGGTTATAGGACTTCTTTAATTTGGTTATAATGCTCTGTGTCTTCTTGAGGTGCCAAGTAGGTTGACTATAACATCCCTGAAAAGATTATTGCTCAAATGCAATCAAAATGATCACAAATGTAAAGCTTTTAAAAAATGAAGACATGTTTGAAACAGTGTGGGGTTTTGTTTTGTTTTGGTTTGGTTTATTCCCTGTAGGCTTGGTCATGCTTTGGTCTGTCACATTACATATTTTTGAGTGTAGTTTTCTTGGAGTAGTACTTGGAACACATAAAATGGTGGTTATACCAGTTGCAATGCAAAAAAGAAAACTAAATTTAAAAAGCCATTCTGGTTCAAGCTAATGATATTTTTGTTCTTTAGTTTGTGTATCCTGTCACCTTTGCCGTATAAACCAGTAATCTTTGACCCATTGATGCAGGGACACAAAATGTCACATTTCCTGAAGTTAATTGCTTTCATGTATTCCTTCTATTTATACTGTGTGTCTTTGTTCCTCGTGGTAACCTAGGAATCACATTCAAATCCTCTTAGAGCTGACTCTTTTTTTGTATGTATGAACATCAGACATTTCTTGAATGCTGCCTACAGACAGCAGGGTTGAAGGTTACTTTTGACATGGTTTCAAGGTCTGATTGCACATTGTGCCATAATATTTTCTGAAGCATGCTGTGTATTTTGCACATGCACTGCCTGGACAGTTATGTTCAAGGGCATGTTTAACTACTAAAAAAAGAAAAATTAATAATCAAAAGAGAAAGAGCAAAACTGAACGCCAAGAGCAGAAGAAATGCTCAGAAACCACGTGAAATAAACGACAGATACAACCAAATCAGAACTAGGTAATTATCCTATTGAATTCATGCTGGATTTGGTGATGAAGCTTGAAACAAAAGGACCTCCAATTGTTAGAGTAGTTACTAAGTATTTATACATTTTTAAATGTATTGTTTTAATATCATGCCCTTTTAGTTACTATGCAGATTGCCTCCTACTGCATTTTTTGTAACTGATTAATTATCTAAAGATTCAATGCTTTTAGATGACAGAAGCTAAGCGGCAAGAATAGCTAAATGAATGCTGTAAGTGTACAATGAAGGGAAGGCTTATCATCTGTGACAGGGTATTGTGTTCTCTGGCTATCACTAAGCTGGATGCCTAGTAAAAGCCCTGGTGATATAATTGACAGGCTTGTGTATTTAGAAATAGTCTGATCTGAAAAACTTAGCTTGAGCCAAGAACAAAGAACCAATTAAAAATATGTAAATACTATTTACTTTCAAAACATCTTTCTTAAAGGAAGGCATAAATAACAACAAATTATATATGTTTATATATTAGTATATATTATCTTTTCTAAGGGCATGCCTGTCCTAGTGCTCGGTCATGTTTGAGAGATTTGTTTATTTTTCATATTCTAATTACATTGTGTTATAAACTGTAATTATGTTTTCTTTAAATGAGCTGTTTTGAAATACTCTGAACATTTTTTGGATAAGGAGATCCAACCATAATCTGTGATAATGGAAATCTAGATTTCATGTAAGCAGGTTTTAGACTTCGTATGAATATGGAAAACAGAACAGGTGTCATATTTTTTATGTATACTTCTTAGCAGTAATATTTTGTTTTCCTGAGTGATTCTAATCCTCATCTACCTAATTTTATGGACTTAAATTTCACTTATTTATTTCTCTGCCTGTGTTCCATTCACAGGTAATTATGTAACTCTTTACAAATGCCATGATCATAATTGTGGAATAGGTTGAAATAGTATATGTTTATTTCCCTATGGAGAGAAAAGCCTTATCAGAGACCATGACAGAAATAGAAGAAAAACAGCTACCTGTACCTGAAGAGCAGTTTAGAGAACAGAACTTTTTTATGGTTATGGAACAGACAAACAGAAACTGTCACAGCTGTATCTATAGGAGGCTCTGGCTATTTGAAGTAGTGGTTCCTTAGGCATGAATAAGAACTTGAATACATGTTTGTTTGTTCATTAATGTCTTTGTGATCAAATTAAAGTGAATTTTATTTGAGTATCTTGAAGAAATTCTTCTTTCACAATCAATATATACTTCATTTATGTGTTGAATTGTCTTACTAAGTTCTTGTCTGATGATCATTACTTAGTGGAGATTATATCCTAAAAGCTAATCCCAGCCTCTAATTAAAGCAGAAATGACTCCACTAAATAATTACCAGTGAGAACACATGCTGTATAAACACAAAAGGAAAAGGTGGTTGGGTCCTCCTCACTGCTATGAATGCTGACTGTGTTTATTAGTATATTATAGGCTACTAACAAAAAAGTGGTATGACATGTTTCTTATGATTTCTATTAATTTAGTTAGAAAATACAGTTTATCCTTTTATCTTGCCCTGAAGAATGTACTCAGTTGAATATATGAGATGATGTGTTCACATAGATAACCAAATGAGCTGATCTGCACACTAGGCAAGAAAAGGGAAGGACTGGTCTTATACTGGGTGGAACTAACCTCAGAAGGTTAATCTTACTGAACCAAAGAGAAATGACATGCTAAAGATACTTAATGGCACCTTGTCCTAGAAGGTGAAGGAGAGGAGACTGTGGATGTGAATGAAGTATGGCTGAGGCCTTCGTTCTCACAGCTGAAGTCAGGAACAGGACTACATGAAAAGGGTTCTGCTTAAAAAGGAGAACTCTCTGTCAGGGCAAAGGATCATATGAGGTATGGATGTCTTCTGAGCCCTCAAGTGGATGATCAGAAAAGCTCTGAAACCCACATTTTTATTTTTATTTTCTCTGTGGATATATCTAAGGTTCCTCTTGGAAGTCTGTTTTCTTTATGGTCCCCGGGAGTTAAAATGTAGACTGTAGTAGCTCCATAAAATTAAATATCTTGGTCTTTCCATGAACATCTTTATACTACTAGCATTACCAATGGACCATCAGGATTCTTATTGAAATCCACTTTTATGGTTTCCAGCATTATATCGGGGAGCTGGAAAACAGTGGGGTATGAGGTAAGCAGACACGTAGTCTCAGCAGGCTCCATACACACTCAGCAAGGGAAAAAGTGCTTGAGAGCAGGAGCCTGGTTCCACTGAATCACCTTCTAGGAGAGCCCCAAGATATCACGACTATACTTGGAAAACAGGAAAGACTATGTCCCTTTTGTAAGTACTTATATTCAGTTGCTTCATTTAAAAGAAATTAAACACTTCCTTCAGGAATAAAACACAATATTTTTTCCCCTCTCTTCTGCTTTAATAATTTTTGTAAAAGAATTCTTCATTTGTAATTTTGGGTTTATTTTTTGTTTTGTTTTGGGGTTTTTTGTGTAAGAGCTAAGAACTCTTGAAAGAGAGTGAGGGAGGAAGCTTACAGGATATGAACAATGAACCAAGAAATACTGACAACATTTATATAGGCTTACGTATTTCTCTTGCAGTTGCAGTGAGCACAAACGACGAAAAAAGAGAACAGAATCAAACGGGGGCAATACAGTGAGATCATTGCAGAAAGATATTTTAAGTTAGTAACTGAAGGAAAAATTCTTTCCAAACAATAATGCCTTTGTCTGAAATACACTGAACTGTTAAGGTTGCAAACAGATTTTGATTTATTTCTTTTAAATTCTAAAAAATGTCCACAGGTCTATAAGAACGTAATAGGATGGGAAAAAATTAGCAAGATCAGTTAATGGTTGGTGCCACACAGAAATTGGAAGTGGCTATCAGGTATGACATAACCCAAGAAATGTTTGGTGTTGTAGATGCAAAAATATACGTAAGGAGAACTGATAGAAAACATTGTCTGGGGCCACAGAGACCAGGAGTGTTGGGGGCTCCCCATGGTGAGTAAGGGCAGGGCCTAGCGGTCAGAAACGATAGTTCTCCTATAGTTTCTATAGGAGAACTATAGTTTCTATAGGAGAACTGATAGAAAACATTGTCTGGGGCCAGAGAGACCATGTTGGGGGCTCCCCATGGTGGGTAAGGGCAGGGCCTAGCGGTCAGAAACGATAGTTCTCCTATAGTTTCTATAGGAGAACTGATAGAAAACAGTGTCTCTGGCCAGAGAGACCATGTTGAGGGCTCCCCATGGTGAGTAAGGGCAGGGCCTAGCGGTCAGAAACGATAGTTCTCCTATAGTTTCTATAGGAGAACTGATAGAAAACATTGTCTGGGGCCAGAGAGACCATGTTGAGGGCTCCCCATGGTGGGTAAGGGCAGGGCCTAGCAGTCAGGTGCTGTCTCACCCCCGTCAGGATCAGGGCAGCCAGGGGCACCAAGGCAGCCCCAGTCCTGGGCATTGGTACCTCCCTGGGGATGGGAAGATCAGCTGAGACATGGGCCCAGCAGGGCAGGGCTGTGGGGTGCTGGAGACCAGCCCTGCTGTGGTGTCACTAGAGCAGGGACTGCTGGCCCTTGGCGGGGGGTGACATGGGGTCCTGGGCAGGTTCAGGGAGCCCCAGGGGGCCTGGGAAGGCACAATCAGCGCTGGTGGTGCCCTCATGGGTCTGACAGAGGCAAATATCAATGTGAGGCCCTTAGTGACATGGTTTAGTGGTGGACCTGAGTTTGGACGTGATAATCTTAGAAGTCTTTCCAACCTAGTGGATTCTGTGATTCTATAAAACAGCAGAGTGGCAAATAGAGAAAAATAAAATTATATTAATACAGAAACAGGAAGATTACTTTAGTCCTCTTGTTGTCTCCATATCAGTTTCAGTCAGTTGTGCCAGAGCGTATTAGAAGATGATCTGCATGTAAAGATGTATATGAGCTTTTCTTTTCAAAATTACAGGCTCATTCACCAAATAAATTAATTTGGCACTTGATTCTGTAAGGTGCTGAGCAGTTGGCTCTAATCCAGCAAAATGTTTCACTTGTGCTTCAATCTAATGAATCTCTCTATTCATTTAAAATGCACTGAAAATTCATTGCTAGAAAAAAGGAAAAAAAAACCACAAACCTAAACAACCTCTAAACTCAAGGATGCAGTTATAGTAGATTCATTCATCCAGTGAAGCATTTTTAGTGTGTTGTAAAGATCTACTTGTAAACTTGCAAAGGATTGCCAAAGATCTGAAATAATTTTTGTTTATTGCAAATGGATTATTATTTCTTTCCTTCACTATTATTTTTTTTATTGGGAAGGTATTTTCTCTCTTTGCATGCTCTTTTTTTTTTTTTTTTTTTTTTTTAATTGCTGTTCTCAGGATTAGGCCTGGTCTTGCCTAATACTTTTGAAAGATCACAGGAGGATCACTCTATTAAAAAGATACACTGTGTGGATCTTATTGAAACATGTTAACATGAAACATAAAATCTTTACTGAAATATTCTCTGATTCAGAATATTTGGCTGGTTCGAATATATCTAGACTCAAGGTAGGAAAGAATTAGAAAAGAAAGGACTAAGTCTCTAAAGGTCAACTAGTACTAAGTAGAATAGCATTTGTATTTTCAGTGGTTAGGAACATGAAAAGTGATAGGAAAAGCAGAAGCTGGAGAATAAACTGAACCAGCAAACCATCAAATAACGATCTCTACCCCAAAGCAAGCTTGAACTCACAGCAGCTGTTTTTCTGGCTGTAAACATGACAGCTTTTGAGAAAGAACAGAAAGAAAAAACCTGCACAAAACGTAAGGTTAGTTGGGAATTGAGGTGTGGGAGAGGAATGTTACCTTTCTATCTACCTTCTGCACTATGATCCAGTACAGCCAGGTTTTGGATAAGGTCCTGAGGACCTAAACCTCTTGGGGAAACCTTTGAAGCTAGACAATGTCAGGACTATAATTACCTTCTTTTGACCTGGTGGTTGTGGTATATAGCAGTCTGGTGGTTACAGTACTCACTTAAGAGTGAAACTGGGGTCCTAACTACTGAATATTGTGGAAAATGTAGCTAGTAATTCTGTGCTCAGGTGGATTTTAGTCAGACTTCTGCCCTTTTCTACCCTAAATTTCATCATGCTCTTCTTATTCTCTGCTATTCCTGAAATATTCCATTCTCAATCACATATTTTCTCAGCTTGATGAAAGAAACAAAATGCTATGCAAGGATTCAGCATGTCTTGGTGGGTAGGACACTTCTGGAAACAAGGCGTCTTTGAGTTTGAAATCACCGCTTTGTTTTACTTAATTTACTACTTGTCTTCAGAAGATGACACCTTAGCGTGAAGTTCCAGTGAATAGCGTTGCATGGTATTTCCCATAGTTGGTAGATAAGACTTATACTTGACATGGGTAGACTAGATCACCATTCTGTATCTATGAAAAGGGCCTAAATTAGATACTAAATTGAAGAAAGGTGAGTACAGTTCTTTTCTTTGAAACTGAATTTCAACCAAAATGAAAAGAAATTGGTTGTTAAATAGTTTGGCTACGGAGGTAACAGACTGCTTGCACAGAATTCTGATACTAAAACATGAGAACGGAATGGAAACAGTCTCTTAATCCTAATAGAAGATCTGGTCATTTATACTGCCCTACATGATTCTCAAACTGGCAAATTATTAAACTTTTTTTTTAAGTGCTCCTATTCAGAAATATTTTTTATTTGATGCTAACTGTATCTACAAGCGTGGATATATGGAGTTAGGATACTTTCTACATGAAGTAACAATATCACTTCTTGAAGACTTGGGAGGTAGAGACTATTTGGGAGCTCAGCTGACTGAGTAGACTGGGAAAATCTACAACTTGCATGTCTGTCTGTGTGTGATATATCCTCTCTACATAGTACAGGAAGGCAAAGTTACTCTGATTAATTTTAGACAGTGAATTAGGAAGTAAATAGTCTCAGAAGTGCCTTCTGTTCTGAACTTACTGGAAAGAAAGTCTTGACAGTTCAGATAGATACATACATAAATCTATATTTTTAGGTGAATCCTACCTTATATTTGCAGATAATATTCCACTGAGGTATTGTGTCATTTTTCTAAATCACATTTTTTTCATACATTTTGGCCACAAAAAAAAAAATTATTTCAAGGTGTTATAGTATCAGGAAAAATTGAAGTCTACTGGTGGTGGGAACTGTTAACAAGATGTTCAACTGAGTCTAATCTAGTGTCTAGTTACAATAGTTGTGGTGTTTTGAAGTAGCTTTCACTTTTTTGTGTGCATTTTTTTTAATAATTGAAACTAATAGTAGTAGTGTACCACAAGTTTGTTTATTCGTTTGCAGTCCTGTCGTTCCTACATAAATCAATTTTAACAATATAATTTATTGCTTTAGTACAGTTAAATACATTCTATAAACAGTTTTTTGTGTCATTTCATGAATGATATTTTAATGAGAATTTTAATAAAATATGAAATCAGCAGTAGGAGGCTAGGTGTGCAAAGCATCATAAAATTTAAAATGTGCCTTTATGTTTAGGTGTGAAAAATACTTAGAATGCTTAAGAACCAATTGTTTTAGAAATACAGTGTCCTCTATCCTCCTGCCATGTATACAAACACTTTCTTAGGGTAACTACATTGTTCAGAGAGTAAGAGGAAAAGTACACAAATAAACAAACGAGCAAAACCGTTCCTCAAAAGTTTATAGCTATCTGTTTGTTAGGACATGGTGATCTAAAAAAGTGACCTTTCACAATCAAGTAGTAGCTTAAGAAAAAAAAAAAAAAAAAGAAAAATTTCTGCTTGTTTATCATTAATTCAAAACATGATCTCGGTCCTATTTTTGTTTCCTGAGGGGTTTTTAAAAATTAATAGTAATGGAAATAGCATCATTAAAAAAAAAATTAAAAAAATAACCTGACCTTTTTAATTTGAAGGAATTCAAAAGCAGTTAAAATTATATCGACTGAATTTTAAGGAGACTAATGTTCTTACGAAAGCTTATTTAAGAAATTGATAATTACAGTAGATAAAGTTGATTATATTGGAGTGAAGTCAGAAAGTCTACTAAAAAAAGGACAGAGGATTTTTCTCACATGCTAAATGTAATACAAAAATAATAACAAGCTTGCAAGCTACAGATCTTGAAAAAAGAGTAAAAAAATTCCTTTTTTTCAGCACTGTCACTTTCAGGTAATGGCAACCAGCAATTTGACGCAACATTCAAGTAATGGTAACAACTATTTGCGCTATATGAAAAAAACTTTATTGGACTCCGAAAGACCTGAAATGTTTAGGGGATTATAATTTGTATATAATGGAATTCAAAGCACATGCTTGTCACCGGAGTCAATAGCTCTTTTCAGTTTTTTTATGCAGAGTAACCAGCAAGAAAAGGGTAAGGACTGCAGATGATTCAGAATCATCTGTTAAGGCAGTGATTCTGAAAAAAAGTAGTTTCTTGGAGGTAAAGGAAAGAGGTGCTGTTTCTTGTACTATTAAAATAGTATTTCGGGCTGAAATTACCTGTTGTTTGGACGTTTTGGTTGTACATTTTTCATGCTTTGTGTCGTGTTTCTCTGGATTTTAGAATATGAAAACTTTGAGGAAAAAAATCCCACACAATTGGACTCATGGAATATTTTGTTTTGTCTATGATGTGAACTGAGCCATGTCACTACTTGACAGTGTATGCACAGGCATCATTTTTCTGTTAAATTTTTGTTATAAGGTAACCTTAAAAATTCAGTATCTTTTGTATTCTTTCTTTATGCTTTATGTTTATTTTCAAAGTGAAACTGTTTAGAGACTTATTTGAATAAGAGACTTGGAAATAATAATCTTTTTTAACTTTTGGAGCACTGTAAAAGGGAATTTGGTTTGATCTCACTAGTCAAATAACTGTTCAACAACAAAGGTGGAATAAAAATTTACATTACCTCCTGCATTTGAAGATAGTCTCTGGAATCAGCCGTTCACTATCATGGTAAGTAATTTTTGATCCTGGGAAATAGTTTGTTGGTTTTGAATGAAAAAAAAAAAAAAAAAAAAAAACCTAAAATAAAAACAAAGCAGAACAAAACAAGCAAAACCCAATAGAAAACCAAACCAAAACAGCAGAATATGCAAACGTATTAAGCAATGTAAGTCATTTTAGAGCAAAGTTATCCTTTCTGTGCTTTGCAATCTAATAGGCACTAATTAAATTAATTAATTTAATTAATTAATTAAGCACTAATTAAATTAATTCTCAAGAATATGGGATCTTACGTGACAGTTATCCAGTATCCTTATCCAGCTTTTTCAACTATGTATCCTTCTCTGAGTTGATTGAAGGAATAGTGAAAACAAGGTGTAAACTTTGGAGATAAAAATAACATTGTATGTGTGAAACACCAAATAGAAATGTCATAATGATACACCCACTGGTGCCCCTTAAAATGCAAGACATGCAGAATGAAAGGAATCCTGACATAATTCCTAGAGGGTACAATGTACACAAAATATAATGGGAACACTGCACCTCAGTTAAGAAACATGGAGAAGACCTGACAGCACTAACAGCTTTGACAGCCGAAGATGTAGCTCCAGTGTATGGCGTCTGACCTTTAAGAAAAAGGCTGTCTCCCTAGTTGTTAAATATGAAGAATAAAAAAGATTTGTCAGAATGGGGTGACTGAGTCACCGTTTTCTTAAGCATTACTAAATCCAGGACAGAACAGGATACAAATATGTGCATTTACTAAGTTTTTATTTTCTTCCTCCCAAGGTTAGTGATTTACATTATTACATGATAAGTAAATATTAAACCAGAGGAATAGAATATTGAAAAATATTGTAAAATTTCATATCCTGTGACACAAACAAATTGAAATGAGTTTATTTTGTATGTGACCCCAGTAGCACCTATTTCTTATTCACATAATGGTCTTAAATAATACCAATTAATAATACTTAAATTAATAATACCAATTAATAATACTTAAAATAAACCAATGAATAAGAGAGTTCCTTGTATGGCAGAGGAGAATATCTTCATTGTAACTGAAAGGTCCTGAAAAGATATCTAAGGGCAATAAGACAAATTAATAAAATATTTTGCATACAACATAATTTTCCTATTTTGTCATGCATGTGTAGCAATTTTCAGTTTGCAATTGAGATATTACATGCATGACTTTCAGTTTACATTAGACATTCTAGTGTAAGCCAACTCAAAAAGGTTTTTTTATGTAAAAAAAGTAGTTAAACTATTACATTCAATTGATGTATAAGGTACTGGAGCAGCTCGAGAAAGGAACAGAGAATCAAAGTGGGAAATGAAACGGACTAAAAAAGAATTGCAACATTTATTTCTCTCATGGCTTGTTCAACAGCCTGCATTCTGTATTCATATAATGAATAAATATCTTCCCTAGAGAAAGTCTTCTAGCTTGTCACTTGCTTTGTAATAATCATGTGATGTTGCTCTGACAACTTAAGTCCGGTTTTTAATTACTGCTGTTACTAACAATGATATATCTCCTAATAGCCTAGTGGGGAAAAATAAATGAAATTACTAATGAAAATAACAACTTGCAGTCATGAAAAGGAGACACCATTTTCTGTCCCTTTTGTTCTTCAAATGCAAGGCAGTATTTCAAAAACATAAAAGGAGAATATACGGGATATAGCAGTATTGAAATAATCTTAATTTTCCAACAGATCTAATTTTAGTTCTCACACAAATTTTTGTTTTAGTTACCAAATGCCCACATTCTTCGAGAAAAGTAACTGTAATGAGATTTCTTATTTTTGAATTTTGATCCTATTCTTCTCAATTCTTCTAATAGACTTCACCTACTGTAGAGTGAACTCAGATTCTGCCCACACACTGTCTCTCCAATTGGGAAGTTATTTTGAACTCTAGCACATATGCAGTCCAAAAGAACTGGCATTGAAAAGGGAATGAAGCTATGGACCACAGTCACAGCAGCCTGCTTTAAAAATAAATAAATAAATAAACTGAAATATATCAAGCAAAATTTCATTTTACTTGTTAACCTCTCTCTGTTTTTCTGTATAAAGGTGGAGAATCACTTAGATTTATTGAAATGTATACAGAGTTGCAAGACAGTTATTTTTCACATGTAAGATTCCTGGAGGAAAGTTGTGTAAGTGCATGAGATTTGAAGAAAATGGATGATATTCTGCACTTCTAGAATGATTAAATTTACGGCTTCACTGCCACTTAATTTGCTCAAACTAGACACAGTATTGCTATGCAAAGTATTTTATACACTGAGATCCTCTTGAGACAGTCAACAAATGGGAAAGAAATGGGGGAAAAAAAGCCCATCAGCATACACATCAGCTACTTGTGTAAAGGGCATATTAATGATGTTTTTAATTTTCCTGATTTAGAAGACATCCTCATCTTTGTCTGTAAGTACAGGACATACAACAGAGACAGCCATCTGCACTATCCGTCCTTGTCTGCAGAAGTAACTTTTATCAGCATTTTAAGCAGCCAACATGATTTACAGGATCTCAATAACTGCTTATAAAGGGTATGATCATGCTGAATGTGATGCTTTATAGCACTTCGAGCATGCTTTTAAAGACTGAATGGAAGCTCTACTTTGCATCATTCTTCTGTTTCTTTGTCTTCCATGTAATTATGCATGTGGCCTGCCCAATTTGTAGTAATATTTTGACAATGCACCTCACCTCCTGTGTCTTCACACCAAAATACCAGTAAGCTTTCTTACTGGCTTTCTAAAAGGTTTTAGTCAATGTCTGTGCAAGAAATGCCATATATTGGTAATAGTTTGGACTAGGGAAAAGAATGTTTGCAACTATTTATACACTTTTCTCTCTCTGCAATCTCTTTATCCCCTTGTTTTGCCTACGTTCAGTTGGCATGTGCAGCTGGCTTTCACACAGGATCAACAAGACGAGGAGATAGTCCTGCTTTGGGGTCAAGCCCGGCATATAGTGTATATGGCTACAGACCTTCCTCTGAGCACTAGTCCTGCAGTAATCCAGGAGGGTCAGAAATTGATGAGTGCAAAAAATTTGAATGACTGACCCTTTAATTGCAAGGACAAGCCATTTTAAGATGCTTTGAGAATTTTGGCTATGGGTTAAATTGTCTCTATATACCTAGCCACTACTCATAGAGCACAATGCTCAAAGAAATAGATGTGGTTTAAAGCTATGTTTTTGTATACAACTGTTGTATGATGACAGTACGTTCACGATATGGGTGGAGTGTACAGAATGTATTACAGTGTAATATATGTATTCAAGGTAGTTTAGCTAGGCCGTTTTTGAAACTTTCATCTGTTTAAAAGCAGATGATTGTGAGATGAAAAGTGTCGTTTATCTTTTAGGTTGTATAAAAATATGTAGTAATATAGTAAGGAAGGGGCAGAGTGTGTCTATGTATTTCTGATACGTACAACTTAGTCTGTTGATATAAATAGTCGTGAACTGTGTTCTGTGCCTTTTCTATTAACGTATTATAAGTGGCATTTGCCTAATGTTTCAACTTTCCATTTAAATCTTATATTCAATTTAGAAAGAAAAAAAGGACCTTGAAAGAAAAGAGAACAAAAATATGGTATAGCTTCTTTATGTCCTGGGTGAGCTTTTGCTTTAGGAAATGACTTGTGTAACTTCTTAAGCTGAATTATTTTACCACCATTGAATCAATTAATATTTCACACTTTACATGAAAAAATGCATATAAAGAAATAAAATAGTGAATAGTCTTTAATTAGGGAAAAGCTAAAAATCATTGTAGCAGACAGCCAATCTGACTGGGAGAAGTGAGAGCTAAAGGCTAGATTCAAATAGCGTAATTTAGATGTCTTCATTGTGGGTTTTTGAATGTGGGTTAGATCCAGTCAGTGAAGTCAAGGAAGCCATTCAGCTGTCACTAAAGTAGATGCCTACGTTTGGCCAGCCGACTGATACACTCAGTTCCACTGGCTGCATAGCTTAGAGCTCTGTTGCTTACAATGGGAGTGCAGACACCTGTGTTGAATGTTAACCTTGAACCTGAAGAATCTGATATTAGATTTCTTTATATGAAATTAATAATGTGCAGAACATGTAAATACTTTATGACAGAGTAAAATAAATGGAAAGAGAATTTTTGTGTGGTAAATAAATTCAGTCTAAGCCTTTTTATTATGCTCTGATCAGATCATTCTCCAGCCAAAATGCAAAGATGGGAGTTTAGACAGCAAAAGAATTCAGATACAATAAAGATTCAGGTAGCCATCATAAATATTATATATTGGCAGGATCTTAAATAATATTTTATTTCAAAACCATGTAACAGTAGCTTCAAAAATTCTTAAAATTGGCCTCTGCTGTTAGCAAAGAGGGTAATGTTTTTACTTTCTTTTTTATCCTATGTGGTTATTTTTTAGGAATAGTTTTGAGGCTTTTGCTGATTGCTCTATTTAAAGTCCAAAGCTTATTTATGGGAGAATGTACTAACCACAATGCTGTGAACAAATCTGTTTCACAGCTAAAAATTTTAATCAGTGTATTTTAAGTACTTTAATTCCTAGATACAAATATAAAACAATGGATTGAAAACCTGAGCTCCTTAGAGCATCTTCTGTTTGTTACCTTCTCTGGCTCTAGTGAGTGTCCTTTGCTGCTTCTTGAATTCCTGTTTGTTCAGCTAGTTGTCAGTAGGAAAACAAATACCATAAGCAGGATTTTGCTCTAGAATACTGTATGGACTAATGTTTGGAACACTCTTCTGGACTGCAGGAAATGTGATTTCAGGTCCTGAGTGGCTGAGCAGAACCAAGAATCTGAGAGGCATTGTTTTAATTTTCTGACATCCATCTCAGCTTCCACTGATGCCCTAAAGATGGCTAAAGAGGTTGACCCAATGACTTACAGAGGATGGATTAGAAGGATGGAATTCAGTCTATCTGATAGAGATACTGTGGCCATTACATTTTGCACTGCTTGTTCCAGAAAGGCAATTTAGCTAAATGCATGGCATTTTCCATGAAATCTCAGGAAAATGCAGAAATTCAATCCTTATAGTACATTCACTTTGTATGCTAGAGAGGTCTCTCTTTGTCTCCCTGGGTTTTATTTGGGTTTTTTTGCCTGTTTGTTGGTTTTTTGTTTTGGTGGGGTTTTGGTGGGGGTTTATTTGGTGTTTTGTTTTGTTTTGGTTTTTTTGTTTTCTTGTTTGGTTTTGGGGTTTTTTTGAGGGTTGTTTTTTGTTTTTGTTTTTTTTGGGGGGTGGGAGGGCTTGTGTCCGTTTGGTTGGGGTTTTTTTGCATAAGATTATTTTTAACTCCACTTTCTGTGAATATGGAGGTCCCATTATGTCATTTCACAATCCAAGTATTATCTATATTGCCTTGAATAGATCTCTGACTCAACGTTGCCACCAGGCTTTACCCCAGTTGACCCCTACACTCTAGCTTATTTTCTGCATTAGCGCTGCATTATGTTGACACTGGTATGCTGCATTTGTCTTTGAGTTTCACCTTATGATATTGCAAAACATTGCCAACATAAAATGTCTGCACTGGTGTGGATGAAGTATTGCCCATTTACATTAGCAGACAATTTTGCCAGATTTGTAGCCATTTGTATCAGAAGATTTATTAAGGATTGCAGAGTTATTGGCTCTTTTGCTTTATCAGAATGCTGAACTAAAACCATAATATACTTAATAATTACATTATTAGTCACAAATTTGTCTACACAGAGTGTTGGTCTGATCCCTTGAATCCATGAAGAATACCTGCTGGTGATATTCAGTAAAATGATTTTTCCTAGTGGAGGGATGTCCCACCAGATTTCTTATTGCAGCTGTTCATCATTATGTACAGTCACCTATTCTGTTGCCACCATCATTCACATAAAAGGCAATTTTGTATGTTTCTCCCCCTCAGAGACAGCACAGCACATCAACAGTGTTTACACGTTCTATAAATTCTTTATGAACATGTGATCAATTGCTAAGGATTTCTATTTTATTAAAAAGATTACCACCAATTTTCTTATATAAAATTCATACGAAATACACCCATTGAGATATGTCAGCAATTAAACTTTAAATGCCATGTAAAATTAAAGTGGATGTATATTAAGTTGTGAAGAAAATGTTTCTCATCCTTCCTTAAAATAAAGACATAAGGCACTATGAAGAAGAAATGTTGAATTTACACCTCATCTTCATATTTATATTTCATTTTTATTGCAGAAAATTGTTGAACTTTCAAGTGTGGCTTTGGAATTTTACTAGAGTACTTATTATTGTGGTCAGCTTTGGACAATGTATTTATTCACAACAGTTTTTATTCATAACAGTTTTTATATTTATGAATATTTTAATTTTTTGATTAATTGAAGAGAAGAAATGACACAATGTATTAAGGTGATCAAATAATTAATTCAGAAACTGAAAACTAGCCCTGTCAATCTACAGGACTTTCTCTGCTGTGACATGAAAGAATTGCAGGATTAGAGTAACATCGAAAACTGATATTGCTTTTTGTTTGTGGGTTTTTTTTCACTTCTGGAAGATTTCACACAAACAGATCTTCATTTGAATGTCCTAGTGCATGAAATACCTTCCTAATCTTTTAAAAATTTCTGAGTGTCATTGTGGGTAAAAGCCTGACCTAACAGAAAATAGTTACAAAATGTTTTCTTGAATTAAATAAAGCCTACTTTAAATCTATTGAAGTTCACTATTACTATTGCTACTTTTACTAATGCTATTAGTATTATTTGATATGCAGTATTTTGGTGCTAGATACACAGATTTCCATTGATAATCTCTGAAAACTGAGCCTGGTTTCTTACAGATGCAAGATTCACACATGATACGTTCTAGTTATAGGCAGGAATACATATTGCTGTTTCTCACAGACACTAAACTCCCTTGCTGTAAATTCTGCGTTTACATATTTTTTCATAAAATTTGCAAGTGCAATTCTGCCCTTTGTGTTTGCTTATGAATTTGATAAAGACAAACTTTTTTGAATGTTTATTTCCTTAATAATTTTGTAAGAGATTTATTATTTCTATGGTCTATTTTCCAAAGACTGAAACCACTCTTTTCTTGTTCTGCTTTGTGTTTGTATCCTTCTGTATAAGCTTTTGACTCACAAATTTCTCAGGGATGACTGCCAATGTCATGTTTGATAGCCACTATAGAAATGATTTGGGAATCTTTGAAAAAAACAGAAACTGATTTTTTCCTGTTCAGTTTGAATGAGAAAGGATCGTTCTTGGGGTTTGGTTTTTGGTTTGCTTGGGTTTTGTTGTGTGGTTGTTTTGGGTTGTTTTGTGGTTTTTTTTAATACTAATATGCAGGCTGAATATATGATATGAAATATGACTAACCTTGGTGGACTCAGGGAAGATATATTTCTCTCTTTAGGCAGCATCTGCCCTTAGGATTAATTACGTTTTTTCCCTTTGGGACTAGAGGAATGATACCTGTTCCTGTTGAAGAGTGCACAGACGCAAAGCAATAAGCAGTCTTTCTCCTAAAATCTTATTTTAGACTGGCAGTCACAGGATACTGAAAGAAGGATAGAAAGGCACATAAAGAATATGGTAGTGAGAGAAGTAATGGATTATAATTTATTTGAAGAGAAGGTATTCTTAGGACAATCTAGTGGAAAGAAATAGGAAATAGAGAAGGATGATAAGCTGAGGTGAATATGAAAGAACAGCTAAGAAAAATGAAAATTGGGTAGGAAATTTAGAACAACATAGACGAAATCTCACTCAAAAGCAGCATGTAAATTCATGCCCAAATTTGGCTTCTATTAGTCTAATTTCTTTGTTGTTTTCCATTTTCTCTGCTGTCATGTACCAAGCATAGGACTGAGAAAAAATGCGTCATTTGATATTCTTACATCTGGGAGTTTCTTCCTCTAGAAGCTTGTATCAAAGAATGTCAAACGGGAGGAAAGTCTTTAGGTAGTGCAGCTTTTGTTTTGGTTGCTTATGCTTTTACTAGTTCCAGCTGATTTTTGTCTGCAGTCTTCTTCTGTGTCTGCTTTGCCTTATTTGTTTATCTACTCAAGTTTAGAATTCCTAAATAGTATAGCGATGTAATGGGATAACATACGTGGACAGGTAGGCCAGCTGCTGCATGAAGCCAGAACAAAGTGATTTTCTGGTTTGATTCAAATGGTTTATCAAAAATTCTTTTCAGTGTTATAATAAATCTTTGCTATTTATTTATTTCCAAACCACTGCTTCCAGTAAAACTGACGCCACGCTGCTTGCACATAACAGTACTTGAAAAAGTAACAAAAACCAAGGAGATAGATAGATAGTGTTTTGAAAACACACTACAAAAAAACCCAAAAAACAAAACAAACAAACAAAAAAACCCAACACACTAAAAAAACAAGGTGTAAAAAAAGATAAATCAGATGATAGGTAACAAAGAAGACAAAGGGAAAGACAGCATTTGTTTTTCTGTCTTTATAGCAGTAAGTTGTACTTTTTTCACGTATGAATGATTTAATCATATTTAAGGGTTTTTTTTATTTTGTAAATTTTCTTCTTTGTTGCAAACGTACTCTTCATTTCCTTGTAGAGTTACGAGTAATTCAGTTTTTATAAAGGTTAAGTTCACAGTAAAAGAGGGTGAAGGACTTTGCTATTTCATTTGCATACATTCATTCAGGTAAACATTCATAAATTCTGTATTCTACAGAACTAAAACTGGAAGGAAATGTGTAAAGCAAATACAGTTAATTTTAGTCAATGAAATATGTAAAAGTTGAATCTGAAGAACGGATTTGCTTACCAGCAAGTCTGATGGTATTGTTTTCTTATTCAATTATGACTCAGTTGTTACCTGTTTGAAGGATGAGTCTTAGCAAAGAATATAAATAAGGCAAATAAGTTACATTGAACTGATCACATATTACTCTGTCTAGTCTCTTTGTCGCATAGTGATCTTATTCTGTCAATTGCACTCTTTCATATGCTATCAAACAGCATACTGAACTTTATCCTTGATTTGGTAGGGATCTTTTAATTCATCCTTTCCCCTCAGAACACAGTATTGCGGGAACTGATTTGATCTCTTGCTGTTCTTATCGCTGTTGAAAAATCTACAGTAATGTTTCATTTTATGGAAATAATAAAAATGGAAATGATGTTTTCATTTGCAGTCAGCAATGAATATTTTATTGTAAGTTAGCATTTTTCTTCAGTGTTTGGGTATCCAGCCACTGTATCCTCCACTGATAATGCTTAACTGTCAGAAGGACTGATTTACCAAATCAGATTTTGGTGATGTTTCTGGGAAGTTGGAAGAGTTATTGAACAAAAGGAGACAAAGCCTATAGTTTATAGGAAGCTTTTAAGAGTCTCCTGTGGAAGAATGTTTTAGAAAGATACTGCAAGAATAGAACAATATCTCTTCCACTACATGTTTTTTTAAAAATTGTGCCCATTTTATATTTATTTAATCATTGAAATAATCTAGGTTTGTGTAACAGCTTCACTGTGAGAACCCCATTACTAAATGAATTAGAGGCCATTGGTATTGCTTTCTTTTTTTCTGAAGTAGGAAGTAAAATATGAAGTGACTGTGTCTTTATGAGAGATTAAGTAGCAAATAGAGTGGGAATTGAAATAAGCATTTTTACCAAAGAAAGTAAGGTCAACAAGAACAAAAATACTTCTGATCTTAAAGACCACTAACAGTGGAAATATAATCGACATCCAGATACACCATTATTGTTAAGCATATATATATTATTATGTAGTGTCAGTTTAGATTTGAACTAGAAATGTGGCTGGTAATGATCTGTGTACATAGTATAAATATTTGTTTAGCCTTGAGCACAGCAGATTTATTGGCAATCTCAGTAAATTGTTTTTTTTCTTGCAGTAAAACTTACTTTCAGGTTTAAAAGGTATGGACGATTTCTTTTTTGTCAAGTTTATATTCTCATCCTCATAAATGAGACATCTTGTGTTGATTTGAGAAGTGTAAATCTAAAGTGAAAGAAAAAAAACACAACGGGAAAGAAATAGCCCCACTCCTATCTCAATGTAAATGCGCAGAGGGAGCTATTTTGAAAGACATTAAGAAGGAATACTTCAAAACTAGCATCCAGATGATCTTTATGCAGGGATACTTGGCTTCTTGCTTCTTAGCTATTTTGATGATAGAAAGAAACTCAGTTGTCCTCAAGATTATTTTTGTTTCCTTGTGCTTGTTATTTTAATTTTTTCCTTTTTCCAGACATCAAATTCCTGTGTACACAGTCATGATAATAAGATAATTATACCTTTTTATAGCACTGATTATACTGTATGCCACTCTACCACTGAGTTTGCTTGGGAAATAGGACAAGAATATGAAAGGGTACATCATTCAAAACATATTGATATTAGTTACAAATGCCGGTCCTTTGGCTGTACTGTCCAGTGCAGGATTATGTGAGAGTTCTGAAGATCCTCTATAAAATATGTCTTACAAATTCTGCATTTGTAACTGTGTAGATGCTCATCCAGTATTCACATGTATGTAGCTGCTGTAGAATTTAGCATAAAATAAGTAGCTATATTATATTTAACCAGTCTTTTCATAAATTCTGATAATCTGATAGTAACCTCTTATATTAACTGCATCACAGTAATAAAACAAAGGCTCATAACTCAGCCTGCATAAAAATAGTCAGAGTTGCTGTTAGGCAGTTTCTGTTGGCTGACTAAAGAAGAACCCAGATGACAAGATTCAGCAAGGTCCTTAACCTTGGTAAAGATAGATGAAGAGGTATCCTACCCTTAAAAGCTTCTCTGAAGTTTGGTTAAGCTCTTTTAATACCTTAATACCTTCATTTGAGCTTATGAGGACATGTCATTTTCATCACTACCAATGGGAGTATTTGAGGCCCAGTGTAGAGAATTCACTTCTTTAAAGTGTCTGCTGTGTATGTGTTCAGATGGTATGCATAAGAAAAGTCTCATAAGCAGAACAGAATGGTAGAAACCTGTCAGGAAGAGAATAACCTGTGACAAAACATTTCCAGTTGGATTTTCACTTGTTATGTTAAAAAAATATTTGAAGTAAAAAAGCTTCTTAAACTGACTGAGAACCCATTAAAAATGTATTGAAAGTTTGAACTGACTCATGTTTTTCAGTATTCAAGACAAAATATTACTTTTCCACTGCTAATAGAGCTTCAAACTGACATTGATATTTTAATGTAGAAAGTTTATCTTTTTTCATTCCTGTGTCTTCTGTCAATGGCTGAACAGAAATTTAACATAATTAATGCTCTACATAAGGCATATGTAGAACAGAGCCTCTTAAAGCTCTAATTTAATATTTTAAAAGATTTCTGTTGTGTTAATTGTATGATACCTCTCATTGCCCTTCTTCTATCTAGGGCTGAGCGTGGCTGCTTCCTTTATTCTACTGTAACCTAGTAATATAACAAATATCTTTATATCAAACATAAAATACATCTTATATAAGAGATAATAATATATATCTTACTATATCTGTGTCACATCATCCAGCTTTAGACTAATCAGAGGAATGAGTAATAGAAAAACCTCTTCTCTAGTGGAAAGTGCATAATAGTCTGGTATTTTTAGATAAAGTCCAGTTTGCTGGCAGATGGTAAACATTAAAATTACAGCTACTGGATTTTACATTTGGGAAATAGTTCCTACAGGATATGCAGTCTGATTTTGCAAACAGTTAGGAATGTTAGTGGGTCTATTGATTTCAGAAGACCTAATCATTTGTGCAAAGCTATCCTTGTCTACAAGTATTTATAAGACTGGGATTTAAACAGGTTTTCTTCTTAGAAACAAACATAAATAAAACCCCCAAACCAACCAACCAAAACAAAACAACAACAAACAAATAAAAACCAAAACAACAATAACAAAAAGCAAACAATAACAAGAAGTAATCACCATGTTATCATAATTGTGTTAGGCTTTAAAGGTTAGAGTAATTCTTCATTCAGCATTTTATTTTGTTCCACACAGGAGGCCTATTAAGTTGCCTGTGAACCTGTTGCTTGTTTTGAGCTCTCTTTTAGTTAAATTTCTTTGTATTCCCATGGCAATGTCCTTTTTACAGACTTTGTGAGGCATTTAATAATAGGCAAATGCATGTAAGTTCCACTATGAACTGAACTGCACAGCTTAAAAGATACAATGAATTTGTCTGTACTGTTTTCTTAAAATCAAATAACTAGATCCTGAAAATACTTGTTACAAGTTCATTCTGTATTCTCTGTTGTTCATTCCATGATATTTCTCTACATCCATTGGTTTCTTGTAACAAATTAGTTAAAAATCCAATTTAAGATGCAGATTCAAACCATATTTTTTTCCATCATTTACACTTGTGGTCTAACCAGTTACTGTCTTTATAATCGTGTCTTATATTTAAATATAATGGTTTTGGTTTTTTTTTTTTTTTTCCGTTCTCTTTCTGAGATCATCTTATAGGAAAGGGCTAGATTCTGTGTAAATCCTTTTTATCTTTTTCTACTTCAGTGACAGGAAGAACATGTAAATGTGAATATTCATGGAATAGCAACAGTGTAATTATTTAGTTTTGTAATCTTTGCATAGTAGTAACAGTAGATTGTGTTACATTGTTTCTGTTACTAAAAATTATAAATTTTAAAGGCGCATGGGCTCTGTTACCAGGCTTCAACTTAAACCCTGAATTCCCCCCCCCAGTCCTCTTGATATATGTTAGAAATTTAGTCTATTAATTTTTCTCCTTATTTCCAAGAACTTTGACTAATTTTATGTAAAAAAAATTTACTCACAAGCAGAATAAAATAATCCTCAGATACTGTTGCAAGAAGTAACACAGAATCCATATGAAAGACACTAGGAAAACTGGGTTATTTGTAGCATGCATTAAGAGGAAGTCATAGGCAAAGCCAATATCCACTTTGTTATGCATTTCATTTAAATGGAGTTAGTGGTTTGTGTTGCTGTAACGAAAAGGCAATATCTCACAGAGATTCTGAGAGAAGAACAATTTCATGCAGAACTGTAAATGTAATGCCACAGTGGAAAGCAGCTGAACTGCCATCCTAAACAAATTGTACAGGGCAAGATGAAGGGACAAATTGTTGTATAGGTGATCAAAGGTTAACACTTGATAATCACTTCTAAAAGTGAGTAACAACAGTACACATTCACAACACTGTGATCATCTGCCTCTGTTTAGGACATGAAATGCAGGAAGCTGAACTGAATACATCCCAGTGCCTGGACTGGGAAGGAAATATTTGGTCAGGAAAAACATAACTACAAAATAAACTAATTGCATAGTAATAGAAAAAATTGCATGAAAATAAGAATTATTCCTTCCTTGTCAGAAAAGGGGCTTCCACTAATCTAAGAAATTGAAATTCTAAAGGGCCAAATATGATGAGTGGTCTCCTATGCTAGCACTTTGTTTCATGCTGCCAGTTTAGTTCTTGCTCTATAAGGGTGTATATTCCCCAGTAACTGCTACTAGTGGTTTCAGTTAGCTATACCATTCACTAGTTGTACATAGCAACTTATATATAATTATTAATGCATGAGAAAATTTAAAATGAGGCATCTCTTGGTCCTAGACTAGAACATAAACTTCAGTTCACTTTATTGGCAGGCTAAAAGATAACCTATGCCCATTGAAATTGTAATAATATAGCATCTTCAAAGTTGCCCTTCGTTAGGTAAGGGTATGTTTCATGAAATAAAATAATTCCTCACTTAAATTTTAAGCCACTAAATCTACTTCTTAGTGGGGTTATAGCAACATAATGCACTAGACATTAGGTTAAAGTATCATGATTTATATCTAATTTGAATGTGTCTTACTCTAGCTTATAGCTGCCTTGATTTTGCTTTTAGGACTTTTTCTTGCTAAATGAGTGAGTTCTTGTGATCAGAAGAGTATTTTTATATTTTTTTTAAGTCATGTCTCAATCTTCCTTTTGCAAAACATCAGGAGACTTGGGCTCCAAAGTCTAAAGAATAAGATAACTTTTATTAAATGTGTATGCCTAAAGTGCGGTAGATATTAGCGTTGACAGTAAAGGGAGACCTAGAGGTATAACTTAGCTGTCTACGCTGGCAACTTTTGAAAATAGGAGAGATGATTCTTACTGTTTCTCCTCTGTCATTTTCCTGAGTTGCCATGGGATTTTTTTTTTTTGGCTTATCCTTTACTCACGCTGATAATCTTGTAAAATAAAAACCTCAGAATGGATGACAATGTTCTTAGTAGGGTCAATGTCATCCATCTTTTCTTATAAACTGCTTCCTTCTTATATACCCAAAGATAGCATCAGTCTATCACACTAGAATCTTCTCTTGATATAAAAAAACCCCTCAAACCCCCAGGGCTTTTTTAGTCATTGATTTGTAGTGTGCTGCCCCATTGCTATCCTCACATTCGCATACATTCTGTAGCTATAGATTCAATTACTGTTCATGTATAAATCTGTGCTTTGCTTTGGATATAGAATTTTGTTTGAAGAAAAAAGAACAGAATACTAAGTGGATTTGTATCATGCTGCCTGGGTGTTTTATCCTCATTGGATCAGTCATCTGTAAGATTTATTATTGGTAATTTTCTATTTGCTTTCAGATCATTGATGAAAACATTCACTTTACAACGTGCTGAGCTTAGGACTGGGAGCCATGTACTTCTTTATTCTGTTATTAATTATAATAAATGTTTTCTCTGTGTCTTGGGTTTTCAGTTTCTCTGATCCAGTTTCTTCATTTGCAAGATAAGGATAATTCTGCTTTCTAACTCTACAATGGTTTAAAAAAAAAAAAAAAAAACAAACAAAAAAAACAACCCTAAAACAAAACAACAAAAGATTGAAAATCATAGCATAGCATCAAGTAGGTTGGACAAGACCTTTAAGATCATCAAGTCCAACCTTTACCCCAGGACAGCCAAGTTACCACTTGAAGTTCATGTTCATGTGTTTAAATGTTCATGTGTCTCTATAAACATGTTTTTCTCTACTGCAGGGAAAGTGTCAAAAACATTAAAACAGAAGATTAGACAGCTTTCATGTATTTCACTATGAGTTGCTTTAAAGATGCATTGACTTAACATATTTCAAGTATAAAATAATTTCATATGGTTTAATTACAGCAGCAGCTTTTAATATTTAGTATCAGAAAGACTGTTCATATTATGGAATAAATATTAGTATTTATTTGTTCCTTTTATGACCATCTCCAAGAATATACTTCATAACAGACAAGCACTCTATCTAAGAACACAGTTTACAATAGCCCTTTACTGAAAACAGGGCAGATACAGTTTTGTTATACAGGTATACGCATCCTTTGAATTCTGTACTGCAGGTGCCTTCTGTCTTTCACAAAAGGGAGGAAAATTAATTCTTTGCTCAATATATGCATGAAAAATATATGGAAAGCCTATAGGAGCAACAAGGTTAAGGCGAAGAGTTGAAGAGGAGGGAATGAGACAAAAGTAATCTTACCACATAAATTGTTATGTAGTCCTATACTTCAGCAGATGGTAGTTATGGTGAGGCTAGAGAGTATTTATACACATTTGTATGTCTCTTCCATAGCCACCTTTTCCATCAGTCCCTTTTCCAGAATAGAAAAGCAGTAGGTATTTGTGCACTTACTGTACTTATTCCAATCTTAAATATCTGGGTGATACCAGAAGAAACACCAATACAGACTTGCAATAATTTCATATGAAGTCTTTTGTTATTAAATTGTCAAAAAATATCTGGGCTTTTTTATCCCAAATTCACACCATTTATTTCACTTGTTTTGTTTTTCTCTTGTCTTAGCTTCTTCAAAATTCTGTGTAAACAGGATGTTTTTAAAATCCAGATTATGGAGTGAGGGAGTTAGGAACCTGGAAGTAGAAGGGAACTTGGAACCTTTCTGTTTCACATTGTAGTAGCTGAACATTTCTGCCGAATGATATGGATATGACCTAAAATTTAAGACCCTGGAAGTAATAGATATGGTGTACTAACGAGGAACTAAAACTTCCCAAATCAGCCTATGAAAATTAAAATACCTGTATCCCTCTATCTTCTCACCAGAAAGGGTATTTTTGGGGTGTGTGTTCAAATTCTTCAGATCAGGCAAACTCATTAAAAATACACTGAGCTTTTGTCCAGGCAGTTGAGTATTTTCTTATTCTAATTTTCATTCTCAGACACTATTCTCTGGTATTAAACAACACAGATAAATATATCCATGCATTGATGCTCTTTCTCAGAAGGCTATTTATGCCATCAGAAATCTTGGATAAAAATAGGGGAAAAAAAGAAACACTGTGAATGGACTCAATGACCCACTTACAAAAATATTTGGTGACCTGCCATGAAATAGTTAGAGAATGAAAAAAGCACCATCAAAATTATACATCCTGTTGGAAGCTCGCGTATCTTCAGTAAGAATATTAGTACAAAGACTTGTTGTTGCAAACAGACAAATAGTGCTTGTGAGTCATTGCTTTGATCCCAAAGTAGCATGCAGGCAAAATTGTCTCTTTATATAAAGCAACAAATTCAGCAAATGATGACAAACAACTCACCAGCTCACATAAAAGAACATTTACAATATCCAGGCTGCTTCAGAAGTTCCACTAATTGTTAGGCAAATACCAATTATCACTAGCTGTTTTACCACTACACATGTATTCTGCATACATTTGTAATGAAAAAGCAAAGCCCTCTACATGTTACAAGTGTGAGGATCTAAACCAGAGAGCTTTCTAGAAGTACTTGGCAAGTAGTTGTTTGGGTATTTTTGGGTTTTTTTTAAATATTCCGTAGAAATAAGTGCTGAAATTATTTCTGGAGCAATTATTTTATATGTTTGTAGAGATGTTGAGATGTTTGGTTGTCAGACCTTTGTTTTAGTTACTTGTCCTTGACTAGATGCTTAACTTAGAGCATCTCTCCATGGAACTTGCAGATGTCTGACTCCACAGTTCAGGTCTGTTCTACAAAAATAGAGTGTTTAAGTTAATTAGTAGTGCAGTCACTGGAGAAAGATAGATAGCTCTGAAGATCATAGGAAAGAATGACTTTTTCTAATGCAGGTTTCTCCTAAGTTAAGACAAAGCGACCATCCTACAGAAAGGAGATACCAATGGGAACCTTTCCCTTAGGAACCAGTCTGATTTGCATTCAGGAGCAGGCAGTGTATAGAAACAGCTATTTCTCATCTTACCCTGGTATTTACCCAAGATGTGGGAAACTTATTTTACTGACTTGCTCAGCCCCAAAGGTGATATTCCACATGATGATAGACTGGAAACTTTCTGTAAGCTGGGTAGCTATTTGGACAGGCTAGAAAAATTGTGGGGCCATAACATGAAGAGTCAGAAGGAACCTGCATGCATGAATGATGAAAACATTTAGAGAAGGGAAAAAGGTGGTATCAGAGTAATTTTTTTTATATATATGTATTTCATTTGTATTAGTGTTTAAATTCCCATGGCAAAAATCCCCAACAAACAAGAACAAACAAAGCAACCACAGTCCAGAAAATCAGTTCTGCAACCTTCTTCCAGTTTAGCAAATTTTTTTTCTTACATTTCCTTTTCTAGCAATAAACACCCCCCAATGGGTTGAAGTGTTTGAGAAAAGGCAGGATTTTTAATTGTTACTTAATAAACACTACACACACAAATATATGTATATAAAAATTGCACTAGAGAACAAAAACCACAGGTAGGGCCTAAAAGTACAGTTCAAATTAAAAACAAGAATCGGAATTACAATTTCTGCGTAATAACAGAAGTTACACAGTTCTTCAAACACATTTAAAATAATGCATTCTTCTATTATTTTTCATTTTAAGATGATTGTAAGAGAGAATAGACTTAGAGAAAGAGTATTTCTTTAAAATTGTCTCATGATATAAGTTGGAAAATACAACTTTATATAATGTTATGGATTTTTCAAGAAAGACACTTGCATTGTATTTTCATCCAAACTAAACTAAAGCAGTAAGTAAAACTAGGAATGTTGAATGCCATAGCTTATCCTCCTCTTTGTGCCAGCAATCTACTGAATGGGTGCAATAATCTATTTAAAAAATTAGCTGGTGAAATGCTTTGAATGGAAATGAAAGACCATAAAATCCTGCTAGAGTTGTAAGAATCCAGTAAAAATTATTTTATTTTCACAATATATGAAGCAATGTTAACAAAAAAGGGCAGAGAAGTTTAAAGAAAATAGTATAATAATTTTCATGTGATTGATTGCTTTGTTTATTCATGTGTATTAGGTATATAAAGTAGCCTTCTGTTCTGTATTTAGGCAGCATAAAATTGTTCCATTTTAATAGTAAAGTATGAGAGTAAATATTTTTAATAGGCACATACTGCAAATGAAATGAAGGACTGGTTTACCCATCTGTTAAGGGTAAAGAGAAACAAAAAAAAATTTTTTGAAAAAAAGGTCAACAATAATCAGAATTTCTAAAAATTTTTCAACAAATACAACCATAAATATTAATATATCCTTAATTTTGTCTCTAATACCATAACATGAAGAGGCTTTTGTACAAAGTTACCCTCAATTTTGTTTCTCTTCATTAGGAAGAATAATTTCATTCCTATCAATAATGTACATAAGCAGGTCAGAAATAGCTACTTCTGGGGGGAACAAGTCCAGAGGAGGGCCACGAGGATGATCAGGGGACTGGAGCACCTCCTGTATGAAGACAGGCTGAGAAAGTTGGGGCTGTTCAGCCTGGAGAAGAGAAGGCTGCGTGGAGACCTCATAGCAGCCTTCCAGTATCTGAAGGGGGCCTACAAGGATGCTGGGGATAGACTATTCATCATGGACTGCAGTGACAGGACAAGGGGTAACGGGTTAAAACTTAAACAGGGGAAGTTTAGATTGGATATAAGGAAGAAATTCTTTACTGAGAGGGTGGTGAGGCACTGGAATGGGTTGCCAGGGAAGCTGTTAATGCTCCATCCTTGGCGGTGTTCAAGGCCAGGTTGGATTGAGCCTTGGGTGACATGGTTTAGTGTGGGGTGTCCCTGCCCATGTCAGGGGGGTTGGAACTAGATGGTCTTAAGGTGCTTTCCAACCCTAACTATTCTATGATTCTATGAACACAAATTCACAATTTTTTTCCCCCGATTATTTAATACTTACCACTTTATTGTTACTATTCTTTACAAGCAGAATAGAGTGGAGTTAAAAATGAAGAAGTTCTGTCTAGTCATTCCTAGATATTCTTTATTCTGCTGAACAATAGGGATACATAACATGCAGTGAGAGTGCTTTTAGTGTGGTTAATGGTAACGTTTTTTGTTTCAGAGGGCTGAATTGTCTCTTAAGTTTAGGATTATGTTCTTGAATACATGATAGTTGGGAGAAATATTAAGTATGAAGACAATTTGATTTTGGCAAGAACTTCTCCTCTCTTCAAGCTTATGAATTCCTGGAATTAAAAGATAGGAGGAACAAATCATCTTTGGCTTTCTGTAGAAACCAGCACAAAAAGCTTAGCCAAAACTGCAGGATGTGAACTCCTGATCTTCAGAACTGGTTTCTAAAAACCCAATTATTTCTGTTACAGTGTTTGGTTGAAAATAACAAACAGAAAATTATCTATATAATACTATTTGGAAACTTTTAAACTGTGAATATTGAACAGTTTCTAACCCTTTTTTAATTCTCCAAAATAACCAGAATAAAACATCTGGTTTCATAACCAGAAGAAAACAGGATGAAAACATGGAAAAAAAGTCCACATACTCAGCATTTACATTTCATAAAATAAGATGTATGTGTGCAAATCCAGAAGCAATTTCAGCTTTTCTGTATATGTAACATATCTTTCAGGACCTGCTGCCTTAACTTTTTACTGTCTTCTAGAATCTGAAGGCATCAGAATGGTTCCAGGTAATATATATCTTTGGGTTTAGAACCAAATTTAATCAAGGTTTTTCAGGCTTCTCAGATACATTTTCTGCTATGAAGAAGCATTTCAGAAGATCTGACTCTATCTCATCTGAATAATTAATCTAAAGTCTGGAAATGGTCATACTACATTTTATAAAATACTTCCTTATTTTCTTTTGCAGCAGATAGATTTCTTTCTTCATTTTTTTATGCCTGGTACTGTTTGCTGTTAATTGTCATATGCTCACAACTATTTTGCTTGATATTGAGCCCTTCAACCCCTTAGATCTAAGTTAACTTGAACACATTGAGGATCGCTTCGAGTACAAATTAGTAAGGACTCTCATCTTTTAATAGTAATACATCAAGTGTGGGTGTATCAAGAGTGCTGTTTCAGTGCATGCCATTTAATGCCAGAAGAAGATCTGGATTGGTTCTGCAGGAATAAGATTCATGTGGGAGATTTTGATAGCATGTTTCATTTTTTGTAAAATAAGTGGTAGTACAAACTAGGAGGTGAAATAGTGTAGATTTGAGAAGCATGTTACCTGCTGTCACAACCTTGCCTAGGTCTGAGGGGAGGGGAAGCAGTCTTTCCAACTATCCCTCCAACCTGTGCTGCTTCCCAGGAGGAATCTCTGTAATTTCTGTCTTCCTCCTGATTTCCTCAGAGAGCGTTAAATGAACAGCTCTTTCGCTGCTCTTTCAGCACCACTTTTCTTGATTGAATTATCCCATGTGATACACTTCTGTGGGTGTTTCTCTTCCTTGCCCCTGGTATGAGGGGTACTCCCTCCCTTGCACGGATCAGGAGTTGTGCTTGCTGTGCTCTGAAGAGAGTACTCCCATTAAACTCCTCTTGTCAGTGTGAAGATGATTACTTCAGTGGCAGTTCAGAGCAGGAGAGTGATTCAGTGTTTCAATTTCCCCTCTAAAAAAGGTTTGTTTTTTCTCTTTCTAACCCCAATAACTGTAAAATATTTTATGAAGATTGAGCTTCATTTGCAAGAACTTGCCCCTGTGAATAGGATCCTCCTACTATTAGTATCTCTGTCTCAGAAGTCGAATTCTTGATGTTGTTATGAATATTTTCTAGCAACTGATCAAGGATTTGTGTTACTATGTTTTTGAAATTTATTGGTTTGTGTACAATGGCAGTGTGTATTGGGGAAAGGAGGGGGAGGGTATCCCCCAAAATCAACTCTAAGACTAGGGGATTGTCACTGAGCAATTTCTAGTAGTCTCTCAGAAATCAGCAAAACTGAAACCATCCTGAATTGAAAATTAAGAGCTAGAGCATATTTTGGAGATACTTAAAAACCCCAGAATGTGTTCTAAAGCCAATTCTAGTTCAATTTTTTTATTCTAGTATTTCCAGCTTTCTCACATAGTATTAAAATCACTACATGGGTACATAAATGTAAACAATGTAATAATTAAAACCATCATCAGCTAATGAAGTTTAGCCTAAGATTCTTAAAACCAGATTTCTAAAAGTAGAGAATAATAATTTATTATTGTTAGCCTTTTTTAGTCCTATAAAATAGACATTATTAATTAGAGAAGTAAGCACAGAAAAAATGCTCAAAACCCAAACACAATACAAATATACTAGTGCGGAAAATCCCACATTATCTGGAAGGTTAAATTAAACAAATCTAATTGTCATTTCCTTTTCTAAATTACAAATGTAATAATTGAAAATCTATTTTCTCCCTAAGGCCCAGAGTAATTCTATTAGGAAGCCATTATATACCACTTAAGAGAAGGAAGTTTATGCAGTTCCTATGAAATGACAGCTATTGTAGCATGAACTCAGCTACCAACAGGTGATTTTTATATTAAAATGTCTATAAAGAAAAGCATGAAAGACATGAATAACTAGATACGAAGACAAAAATGCTGCCAGATAAGTAAAAAGTGAACAATGAATAAGACAGCCTCCCATCAGGACTACATGTTACAGAATAGTAGACTTAACAAGTCACTTCTCCCCTCTAATTTATTTTTATGGTTATATTGTTACTTACCTATTATATTTCTATAATCATATATTTGTTATTTAGTCTTATATAGAGCATGATTAAGATCAAGCCTAACTGAATGCCATGTAGGATCCTCAAAGTGATATTTAATATAAAATTAGGAACTGCATGGTTGAATAAGGAGTATATATATTTGTTTTCTAAATCATCAGATATTGTTCAAGACTGGTACAAAACAGCAAAAATATTTCACCTGTTAAGATAATGTGGAAGGGCAAGACTGATCAAGACCTTCCAAATTTATTCAGAGCATTATAGAAAACTTATAAAATAATGTGATGAAACAAAGAAGCAGATCCATGGTTTCATTGAGCATAACATGTTATTATCCTAAAATCTCTTTTAAAGTTGACGAAATGCCTCAGATTATCAAAAAGCCCACCTATTTTATGACTCCACTTTATGAAACTTGTTTGGCACACGTTATAATGATAGATGTTTAGCTTGATGTTTCTCTAGGAATGCTCTACCTTAAAATTGTTAGCATTGCTTTGTGTAAATTATTGAATTACTGAGGCTATGGAAGTGTTAAGAAGGGGTTTACACTAGCCTTTTTCCTTTTAAGAATAACAATTGTGATACATGATAGTTCTGCTGTTGTGATGAACTCCTCTTTAGAAACACTTGTTGAGAATATTCCGTGTGTTTGAATGTGCAGTAGAATTGCATTGGTTCACTTTCTTAGAACTGTGAATGCTAAGGCATATTATTTAAATCCATTTATTTCTCACAAGGGATTCATGGTATCCAAAACCAATCTGAGACAATCTATTTTAATATATTCTGGGAACTTCAGTGGCAAAAAGACTTAGAAAAGATCATTTTGTGGAAAATTACTTTAAAAAATAATTTACATATAGGACTTTTTCCTATCAGCAGAAGTCACCCCAAAAAAGGAAAAAAATTGAGTATATTACTAGGAGTTCTAGAAATCTGTTAATGTAATTCCTGAAACGTTGCCTTGTCTTCTTCCAGTCTTCTGAAGCCCTATTTTGAATAGTAGTTGGAGATAGAAGTATGTGAACACTTTTATCTTTTCAAAATTTCATTTTAGTCATATCTGAAGCTATTGGGTAAGACCACTCAGCAGAGGCAACACATACAAGATGTAAAGGTTAGGAGATGTAGTGACAATGTTACTCTAATCTGTGGCTTTTGGCACTGGAATGGTTCCCCAGAGCCCTGTAAATCACTGAAAGTTTAAGCTTCATCACAGCCTAGTGAGCAAACCTGTATCTACATGGTTGTAGGGTCTAACTTTGGGGTACACCTGAGACATCCTTGCATACTAACCAGACTTTCAGTGAAATGTGAATACACCCATGTGTGATCATCCTGAACACTGCCATCCTAAATTAAGCAAACTCATAAGCTTTGCAAACTTATTTACCAGTTAGCCTTGATTAAACACAAAGTTTAACAATTTACTGAGCATGTTAAGAAAGAACAAAACATAGAACATCATATTTTATTTTTCTTCAAACCATTGTTAAAACCTGACGCCAGAGGAACATTGGTATTTGCATATGCCAGTATCTGCCAGGACAAGCAAGCATTTTAGATGTTGGACAGGAAATTTAATTTTAAGGGATTATTTAGTACAAAAAACCTAGTGGTTCAAGATAAAGAATTATGAATTATTTACTCTGTCTGAAAACCGTTTGTGCTCTGCCTTTCTCAAAAGGGTCTATATAGTATAATTATTAATCATTTTTAGAAGATATATACGGAGTATGTAGTATTAAAAGACTTTTCAATAACTTTATTAATAACTTTATGTTCTTTATTTTTGGCTCCCAGGAATGTTAGTAAAGGTTTTGTCAGTGATTAGTCACTGTCAGACTAGTAAATGGTAAAGTTCATTTCTCCCCAGTCCCTTTCCTAAGTGCTTTGTTAAAAGAGCTGAGCATTTTTCAGGTTATTAAAGAGACTATAAATTCTAGTCAAATATCAACAGAGCTGATTTGTCTAATTTCTCAGAAAATCCTACTGCATGACATGGGCTTCCAGAATAGCATACTACTTAATTTATAGGTTATTGACACCATAATTCATAATGGTATGCACCACAAATAAATAAGGCAACAATATTATCAGGCTTTTTTTAAGAAATCAGAATGTAATTGGCTTCTTATAGGAACCATTTCTTAAGATTAAAATAATACCACATACCTGCTTATTTTTAACAATTCACTATTAACTGAAAAATACGTACTTACAGTCTGGTTTAAAAGTTCACCACACTCCACATAATGAAAAGCTCAGCTCTTACGTGAGCCTAAACATAGCATTATTTGTGATGCAAAATAAATGTTTATGAATTTTGTTTCACGTCGTAGTAGATTTTTTTTGGAAATTAAAATCACAATGGAAGGCAGAGAAATAGTGTAAGTGCTGCTTTATTTGTGCAGAGTAGATTTAGCTGTTCTCTCAGTATCATATGTGCTTGTTTTCTGTGCTTATCAACAAAAAGCATTTTGCTTCAGTGTTCAAAGTATGTTTTTGAAGGCGATGTCTAGAATTGATCTATAACCAAAGGATGGCTCCTCACAGGGCACTGATGAATGTCCAGGCTTCAAGCCAGCCGCATATTACTGACGCAAAATCTCTTTTCTGAAAGAAGAAGGTTCAACTTGGATGCTTTTTTCATCATAAATTAACTGGCACTGATGCAGTAGCTGCTGGCTTTCAAATGCTGCTGAGTGAGTAATAGCTGATGCATTAGGCCAGGTACAGTTGTTGTATTTCAGTTCTGTGCTTGTAAGCATGTTCTTCTTCTGCCAGAATAAGACAGGAAGAAGCAGCAGCTTTAATTTGAATAGCTTTTGAATTCTGCAGCTAGTATTCTGTATTCCAGATGTATGATATTTTTCTGTGTTTTAATTTTTCTAGCTAAAAAAAAAAAATTAAAAAAGTACAGTTTGGGTTCATTTTTTTCTAAGCTGTGTAAATGTTATGCACTGCTGATTCAGGGGAATGGAGATTATATCTGAGAACAGGAAGCAACACAACCCAATGAGGTAAGTTATTATGACTGCTTCTTGCAACTGAGAATGGTGCCTAAAAGGATAAGACAGCTGTCTATGGAGCAGAAGATGAGTGAGACCATTGCCAGTGATCACTTGTGAAACATCACTCTCTTACAAATGGTCAGTCCTCATAAGAAGTCTGCTGTTTGAAATCACATAGCTTTTTATAAGATTCACGACGTTAGGCCATCTAGTAGGAAAATATTTTTTGTTAGATGCTGCACTCTCTTACTTGCATTTTGCTACATTTTGCATTTAAAAGTTCTTACCTCTTCATGTAGTCCATTTGATCAAATTTATATCTTCCTTTTATTTTTCTTCATCCCCCTTTTTAAATGATCTGTCTTGTGTGTTATATTAGTTGTCCAATATGTGCTACTCCTCTGCTTTCTGATACTTTGCTGCATTCATTCTTCCAACTGTGGATGCAGTCTTAAGCTCAAAATGAAACACACAAGAAAAATGTGAACAGAAACACAAATATACAGCTTCCTTGGAGGGCCATGCATTGTGGCTTGGAGACAAGATCATAACTGACCTTTGTTTTCCTGTTTGTTGTGGAGCCATTGTCCTATCAGAGAGTGAGCCACTCTGTTATCAGAGGGTGGCTCACTGGAAGTCACAGTTTCTGCCAGACACAGATGCAAGAGGCCATAACTAATCCCAAACTGGAGTGACCCTTGCCATGCTTTTTTTGTTCTGCATTACTTTTTCCCACTATAGGGCCAGTGCAGAGAGCATTATCCTGCTTCCATGTCTTTGCCATCCATTGAATTATTAAACTCAGCTCATCTTCCTGCAAGAAGCTCTGTGAGCTGGATTTTACCTGTTGTGTCCCTGTTGAATCTATGAATCTGCCTCAACTTTGCTGAATTCACAGAATCAAGGTTGCTCTGCTATATTTATTAGATAACAGCAGTGCAATTTTATTTAGTTAGTTGTTTGTTTATTTACAGAAACATTCATTTCAAAGTGTCTTTCCATTGGCAGTAGTGGGCATGTATCTTAATTCAGGTCAAACAAGTTGAGTGAAAACGATTGTAGGCAATTAGAATAATGCACACTGATTGGCTTGTTAGTGGCCCTTATCAAATGTGTACAAAATGCTAATTCCTTGCAAAAGCTCATTTTCTAATAATTTCATTCACTCAAGACAAAGTGAGTACTATAGGTGCTGCCAGTTGCAATGCAGTTCTTACCTAAGACAGCAAAGAGCAGTATTCCTCCTGAAGAAGAGGTAGTTTATGCCATCATAAGAAAATAAAACTGGAAGTTTTGGAAGTACTGGAAACTTTGTAAACTGGCAACAGGATTCATTGGAGGGCCACTTGGGGTGACTTAATTTCATTGAATACTGAACCTGCCTGCCTTTTTTCAGAGGTAATGGTACCATTATACTAACAGCTTATTGACCAGTAGAAAAATGTGTGTTTCAGTGAATATCTTTAAAGTTCAATTTTATTTCTCTTAAAAGTAGCATTATATAAAAACAACAGACTGTTGGTTAACTTTGTTTTAAATACTAAACACAAAGTAACTCAAGTTCTTAATGTTGTGAGCCCTTATTTTTCATTTTCACAGTGACTTGTTAGCACTTGCTTTTTGACACCAGTACATTAGTGCAATAATAGTGTCTGCTTGGTCACTTGTTTTGGTGGGGTTTTTTTTCCTATCAAGAAAAAATTATGCCTAAACCCTTTTATTGAAGGACACCAATCTCTTGTTGCTGACAATTAAAGATAAAAATCCCCTTGCTGTTTTTACAGCTGGTTCCCATTTATGTCACACAGTTTAACCGTCATTTGTAGGTGTAAATGTAATGTCTTTGCTAGTCTTTAAAATATGTAACTTTTTTTTTCTGTGTCCTATTAGGTTTTCTCTAATATGGATGGCTAGCTAAAGATGTCAGGTCTTCGTAATAATATTGATTACTTAATTGAAAAAAAAAGAAGTATATTAGTTTAGTCTTAATTTCATGTAGGTTTGATGTGGTGCTGCTGACTGATACCCAGTCCAACCCAAGCAGTGATCTGGGCCTTCTGGGTGACTACCCCCAGTTTATATACTGGACATGATGTGTTGTGGTATGGAATACCCCTTCGGCTAGTATGGGATGGGTGTCCTGTCTTTGCTTCCTCCCAGCTTCCTGTGCCCCTCCTCACTGGCAGAGCATGAGAGACTGAAATGTCCTTGGTCAGGGTACATGCTGCTTAGCACCAACTAAAACATTGGTGTGTTATGAGACAAGGGGGGCACAAAATCACAAAATGAAATATATAAACCTTTAGAATCAGTTTTAAGAAATGTTAAGTTTGATGGCTTTGTAACAGTAGCAATGGAAAATTACTGAGATGCATGATTCACAGGAAAAAAAAATAGAGTACAGCTAGAGAACATACTGAGAATTCTTGTACAATATAAACCATTGTAGTTGACGTAGGTTTAGGCCCTTATGACCTTAGTACAAAATGAATGTAAGGAAAACAAGCAAGAACAGGATGTAAGGATAAGGAGTATCTGGGAATGGTAGGTGTCCAGGATGGGCTGCAGCTAAGTTAACTGATAAGTAGAAGAACAGGATGATTGTTATGTCTGTGGTGTTAACGAACCAATTAAGCTGGTATAAACATCTACTGCACATGCTTCAAAGGCTGCCAGAAGTGATGAAGATTGCTGGAAGAAGTAAACGACCCTCAGAGACCACCACCACATTTTTGTACGCATATGGGGGACTTTCTGGAAAATGATGTAATCCATACATAGCCTCATGAATATGTATGTATGCCCAGTGGCTATATAAGGACAGCTTGTGTAGCAATACAGTGACACACGTTAGGAGGAGCTATCCCCCGTGTCTCCCAGTAGTGCAATAAAGAATACCTTCTTGTCAACTTGAAAACTTTGTTGGCAAGTTTGCTGCTGGAGTTTTCTCCGAATCAGTTATCAGCACTGCTCTCAGACTGAAGCAGAAACACAGCACTGCACCAGTTACTAAGAAGGAGAAAAATAACTGTTAGAGCTGAACCCAGGACAAGGTTTCATCTATACTTAATAATAAAACCCCCTATTTCCAGCTTGAATAAACATATAGCACAACTCTTCTTTCTTGACTAAATAGCCACTTATAAATTCACCAGAATCTTTAGAAGTGGAGATTGTGCCACAACTGTGGAATTACATACTAGATCTGGCTGCACATAGTGCAGTGTTTTGGTTTTATTGTATTGGGTGTCACTGAACAGTGCTTGCACAGAGCTTTTTTTTTTTTTTTTTCTCCATCTGTTCCAGAGCCGGTGAGCTGGAGGTGGTCAAGAGGCTGGAGGGTAAGCAACAGTCAGGACAGTTGACGCAAATTAACCAAAGGGATATCCCATGCCATATAACATCACACTCAGGGGACATAACATTAGAGGAAGAAGTGGGGTGGGTTTGGCTTCTGAGTAGCTGTTGTTCAGGGGCTGGCTAGGCATCAGTCTGCCTGTGGGGGAATGTCCTTTCTTTCATGTGGTTTTTGTTTGTTTGTTTGCTTTGTTGTTGTTTCAGTTTGGTTTGGTTTTTTGTTTGGCTTTTTGTTTTTTTCTTTCACCTATTACATTGTTTTTATCTCAACCAACAAGTTTTGCTGCATTTGTTCTTTGTATTTTCTCCTCTTCCTTTCTTCTGTATTTCTAGGGGCAGAGGGTGACTGCATTGCAGCTTTGTGGGTGCTTGGCTGCTGGCCAGGGTCAACACATCACAGAAAAGCAGTGACTCGTTCAATTGTTTTACTGTAATCATGGTGCATTTCTCTTCTTAAGTACCTTTGGATTTGACCCTCTAGATCAGTAATTAGAGAAAGCATAGGCTGACTGAATACACCAGGTGTTTGTCAGTGTCCTCTGCAACGCACAATTTGTTTTAACTTTTGCTTTTTTTTTCCTGGCACTGACATTCCTAGAACAATTGATTTATTTTAGCTTGGGATTTTTATATTTTAATCAGACTGTTTATAATGCATTCAACAACAATCTTTTTATTGGGCCTGCTGTTTTATTGGTTGTATTTTGTGTAATAGCAGGTTTTACTTGTGAATATTTGGATAAATAATAAGAAGAAAATAGATCAGTTAATGTGTTTTGCAAAATTTGTTGCTGTCATCTTTACTATTTTTTAAAAAAAATCTACATTCAGAACATTTGGCAAAAGCTTCTTTAATGACACTTCACATAGAGTTATGTGCTACTCATCATGAATAACAACAGAATTGAATGTTCAATCTCTAGTGCTTCAGATAACATCCACTGGCCTAAACTCATTGCACAGTGGTTTCAGAGCATCTTACAATGAACAAAGCAAATTTAAAAACAGTTAAAGTGTCACGTACAAATTTTAATTGGACTCATTAAAAGTATTTCATTGTAGAAATATCATAATGACTTAAATGAAGGAAACTTGTTGACCTCTGTAGTGCTCTGATAAATTTATGCTAAGAAACTTTTCACTGCTTAGAAATGTGTATAAAAATAGGTTTTAAATCTTGTTAAAATGCATTCTATTGTCTGTTATTTCCCTCTTCCCTCCCAACTGTTCTTATATGCTATCCAGAGCTTTTACAAAAGGCTTTTATGTATTTAAGACTATGTATTTGCCTGAATTGTAAAGAACACATTTAGATTTCAGTACCAAAGCAATATAGAAAAAAAAAAAAATCATATTCTCTCTTCACCCTGTCTCTGACCTATTCTTTTGTACTGCATGTGGTAATCAGACATTCTTACTAAACAAGCAGATTTAGGTTTTATTCTCACAATAGAAATAATTTGAAAGAATTCATCAAGGTAGAATCAAAACAGACTTTATTGTTCCATAAGCCTGAGTTAGAAAATAGGATTAAAGACATCACTATCCTTTATATTTTAACATAATCTATATTATGTTAATATATATATAATATATATAATACAGATATATATAATATGTCAAGCTGCTTAGGGTAATTAGCCAGAGCAGGCAGAAGTTTATTTTGGTGACTGCTACTTTAGCAGGCCATACTACTGCTTGAGTTGCTGAACATTACAAAATTTGCATTGACACTAACACCTGCAAACAGCAAATCATTTTGTAGCTGAAGGAAAACCATTATTATTTTGTTTTCAGGATGAAGAACTGTCTGTGTAACTATTTCTGCACAGATCTGTACGTGGCCAGTCCACAGTACTCACATTTGTCTTACTAGATAGTTGTCTCAGATTCTGCACAGAGTGAGTCTGTACAGCAGTAGTGCTTACTCAGCTTTGTATGAGCCATTCGTGCTGCAGGAAAAATTCAGCAATGTTTTTCTTTCTACTAACTGTGTGCCAAGGACATGATCACTCCATTGTGCATTCCACCATCTTTTCAGTAAAGTTTAAATGGTACTGTTAAAGTTGCACACAGTTGAAACAAAAAGATATATATAGTTACATGGATTCCAAATAAAATATCATCTAACCATGCTTCCTGTCACCGAAGGCAGTTGAGGTTGTTTGGGGACTGTTAATGAAGGGTAAGCATAATTCCTTCTAATATTCCTCTATGCTCCAACTATGTATGTCTTAGGGACTTCCTGAACCAACTGTAGTCTCTGTGTACTCTGTAATCCCCAATGGATTTCACTTCATATTTGTATACATTAGCATTTGAGTTCAACAGACAGATACACTTTTACAGTGGTAAATGTGATATATACAGACCAAAGCTAATAGAAAATATAAAGATTCTGTTGTATGCTTGTAATTTGCTCTTTTCTTTAAACATGGTCCTACCATGGCACTTCACAAGGAGAACAGAAAAGACATGATTATGCTTTGAAGCACAGTCTCTTGTATCTTACTTTTATATTACTTATGTCATATTTCTGATCAGATGTACAAATCAATCTTATTTGTGATAACTTTGCCTGACAAACAAATTGCAGCAGGTCTGAGCAGCTGTTGTGAAGAGGCATAAAGTCAAAAGAAATGTGAAGCCAGACTACAGCAGTGGCTTAAAAAGGAGGAGACAGATCAAAATGCACTAGCTTGTTGATCTCATACAGATTTCCTGACAATTAATTTCTTGTTGTGCTATCTTGGCTACTCACTGTGTCTTACTAAGTTTGGTATTAATTTTTATGTAAGGTCTATGTCTCAGAAATTAAAACATTTTGTTTACTATAAGTACTAGAGATTAATTTATTCTCTAGGTAAGGACCAACTTCATCTAAATTTGCCTGAAATGCAGGTGTCAGTTCTAAGCTGGTCATCTACATTTGTCGATTTTCTACAGAGAAATAAAATTACTTTGATAGGAATTTGACCAATCCAAAGCTAGAGGTCTAAAAAGCTGAAGCTACTTTTAGAGGGGTTCTTTTGTCTCTCCACAGTGGCTGTCAAGTTAGTACAAAGGTAATAGATTAGACACAGGTTTTTTAGGTGTCTGAAGTTGTGATCCATACATCCTTACATGTCTCCTCTGATCTGGAGCTCAAATACGTCCATTATGATTGATGTTGTTTCTTGACATGCTGTTCTCCTCAAACTATCTATTCAATGCACATAAATCATCACGTAGCTTTCAGTTGAAAATATTTTTGTCTAAGTATTAGGATAGATTATATTCCAATATCATATTTATTACAAGTTTAATGCATTATAGTTGTTAAGCAGCCTACTGAGTTATTTGCATATCTGGAATATGTCCACAGCTGAGATGCAGCTGCAGCTGAGCCTCCTCTTTGCAAATTAAAATTCCACAGTTGGAGAAATATAATTTTGATCCTGAGCATGTCCACACTAGCATTTATAATTCCAATAAAGAGTTTCCACAGAAACCCCCATTATTCTTACCACCTCCTTGCACATTATTCACATTGCTTCACATTGCTGAGACGTTCTGTAAAGTACAGCCTGGACCCTTCCAGGTGAACCTCAGCTGAAAGATGTGCTGACCTTTACGCACTATGTCCACCAGTGGTCATTCATTTATCCCATGGGACTGGACAAGAGTTGGTCCAAAGTAAAAACAGCACATAGAAAGTGTACAGTGTGGACACAAAATCCAGCTATTCAGTTTGAGACTCTCGACTCAACACTTGTAGGTCTGCACAGCATGCTATTCAATGGATGGCCTCTGGCCTCGGGGCAAGGCTGTATATAAACAGAAGTAAACTGGGTGGATTTCATAGATATTGGCATCTGCTATTTGGCACTGTGGGTTCTCACATGACTTTTTAGTAATTAAGGGGAAATATCAGCACTGGTTTCTTGGGGTTTTTTTATTCTCTCAGTAAGATTTTTGTGGTGGTGTGGCAAAACCAACACTGAAGATAGACCTAGGGATTTCCTCTTGTATAAGTGGGATTTAAAAGAGTTCTGCTTGTAGTTTTGTGTCTTCACTGCATTATTAAAACAGTGCAAGTGAGAGCATGTAGTTTATGAGTCCATTCATTTTTAAAGGCTGTGGGAAAGGAAAATTCCCCATTATTTCCATGTGTAGTCTTCTTCCTCCTTGACTGTAGCTAATCTAGTAGATTAAAACTAAAGCATTAATCTAGACTGTGTCCATTAACAGAATCAGAGATATATGCATAGAACTGTTACTTCAGAAACCTCAATTTAAAAAAGCATTTCTTTTCTCTACATGAAAGAATGTAGAAAATATGAGATACAAGATTATTACAAGTAACACAGCAAAAAATGAAATAAAATTAATTCTTTGTGTCTCCTCTTCTAAAATAATGCACTGTTCATTTTTCAAGAATAAACTGTCATAAGGGAAAAGCTGCTCAATTAATGTGGTTTAAATCAAATCAGATTATTCATTTATTAATGACATATAACTAACCAGCAGCCAGTGAATATCAGCATTATAAAAGATAAGCTACAATCCTTGACACTTAAGAAAGATTAGTAGAGTTGCAAGTTTCTAAACACCCTTCTGTAACTAACTGTATAACTACACTTTTCTAACCACAGACTGTAATGGATGGGAACCTAGCTGAGAGTTGATTGCCTGTCATGACTGAGAGACATAACAAAGTATGCTTGTCATAGCATATTCAGTAGAGTATATATGTTTATGTTAGTTATGACTATTTGTCAAAAAAAGACAGGAAAACATAGGTGTGCAGCTGTTCTGTGAGCTTCATACTTGGCTGCACTGGGGCGCCTGGCCAATGTTCCCAGAGTGGACAACGGTGAGATCATGAGAAACTGCACGGTTGCACGAGTAAACAGTTAGCGATCTGGCACAAAGCCGGTTGTTTTGATATGGGTATAAAAGCAGGACCCTCTTGTGGTATGGCTGCTCCAGCATCAAGTAAGCTCCTACCACTCACTGACTGACACAGACTAAAAAAACACCCCACAAGACTGCACACACGCCAAGAGAGTCCCTGTGTGTCAGCCCACATGGACAGCCCCTGGCTGGGTACAGGCACTCCATGGGAGGATGCTGTGTCCAGGCTGGAGGGAGTTTGCAATGTCAGTGGCCACTTCTCACACCACCAAACCATGTCCAGCTGCTGCACTCTTCCCACCTCCCCCTCTCTGCTTTTACAAATCGTCATGCTACTTTTGCCCTTCTTTTCAAGCTGACCTTTTGCTTCACAAAGCTGTAATTCCCTGGTTACTACTCAGTCCAGATAGTAGTCATCTTTCCCTCTGGCACAGTAAGTTTGGAGCAAATGTCCCTTAAGACAACGTGGTGTATTTCACTCAACACATGTAGGATGCCCTCACATTCATCTTTTTCAGCTGTTGCTGTCCAAGTAATTTTGCAGTGGAAGAACCATGTGGTCACCCTTCCATTTCACTGTGTAAGGGAAGACAAGTTTCTGAAGTCAAGAACTGAATATTACTGTTAATACCTTTCTGTATCATTATGTGGAAAACCAAACCAAAACAGATCTCTTTGTTTTCCATATTCTGATATTGCCATTCTTTGTTGCATTAGGCTAGTGAGAAGAACTTTCAGGTTCTATCAAAGCCCTAAACTAATTTTCAGATCACAGAATGCCCTTCAAATCACACCAAATCATAAAATAGGAAACATATTAACTGCAGTTAAAAAAAAATAAAAGGCACAGAGTGTAAATCCCCATCTCAGAAAAATAGCTACATTCTTTGTTCAGGATTTTAGAGTCACACATGAGGATCCTGTTTCAAAATCTTCACAGTGGTCACAGGAAAAAAAAAAAGTAAATCTTAAGTCTTGTGTATTTCTGGACAGATTTTTTTCTTTGCCTGAATTTCTTGAGATTGCTTTGAACAAATATTTTGATCTGGTATTCAGAACATGAAAGAAAATATATCCTCATCAAGAAGAGGCAGATTTATTAATTCAGTTTATGTCATGTAGGGCTGACACTTTGCCATGATGATTAGTTTTTAAATCAAGAAAAATTGTTCTTGCAATTAATGAGAATCAGCAGAGAACTTGGAAACAAAAAAATCTTCATTTGTCTAGCATCAGATATTCATTGACTGGAGTTTTACTCAGTCACCTTTTAGTACATTTGAAAAGAATTCAAAATCACAAAGATCAACCAGCTTTAGCCTGATGCTGGTAGAAGAGCTAAAATGTGTTTAGGCTTTGAATACTAATTACCATGCTGCTTTAAAGGTTACAACAGTCACTTTCTCCCAGGGAGGTCATAGTTCTGATTGAATAAAGGCTTAATTATAGAATATTGCGGAATATTGCAGTGAGCTGCAGCAACAAATCCAGCAAGTGAAATTCTTTCATTGACAGTCCTAGAAAGATAATAAAGGCATTTGAAAAAGAGAAAAATACTTTTGTCAGAAAAAATTAAGGCAGTTATGGATTAATAGTTTGTTTGTGTTTTTCTCCAATAGAATAGAAGAGAAAAAAGGTGTTACTGCTATTCTAACCACCGTGCTTGCCATTATTAGAGACTTTTTTAATGAGAAATCCGTATTAAATGCTATTTAACAATAAGGATATGATTCTTATTACTGCAATTGTAGCAACCATTTTGTAAAAAATACAAGGACTCATCAGATATAATACTTGCTGACATTAAATACTGATAAATAAGTACTAATTAAATGTGAAAAAGATTCTTTTAGGTGCAAGATAATACATTGCATTCTATCAGGCTTGACCTTGCATGCGGAAATTTATGCCACCATAATGCAGGCCATATAGCATTCCATATTTAGAACTTAGTGCTTATATGATCTTGCTTTTAAACTTTGTGGCTGGATTTTGTATTTTATTGTAGGAATTTCACTACAGAAAACATTATGGTAAAAGTCTGACAGGTGGAAATGTGAGACATCTAATTTCTTCTTCTTTTCCCATGCCTTTCCTCTTCTTCCACTTCTTTTATATTGTGAATCCCTTCCACCTAGTGAATTTTCATTCTTCCTATCAACTGAAAAAATAACTGCAGCCAACGCAAAGAGATCTGTTCCCCTCTGCCAAAGCAGGTGAAATGTACTGCAAGGCCTTTTTTTTCTCTAAGGACCTCAGGCTTCCATTGTAGTCTTCCTTAAACATATGAAGGTTTTGTCACAGCAGGCTAAGGTGGCTCAAGGTTGCAGACTCTCATCTCTAACTGCTCCAGGACTGCAGATCTTGAGAGTCCTGGGGCCCTCTTCTGGCAAATTTGTCTGAACTGATAATTAGCTTGGAAACGCCAGCCAAGTTTTGTCTTGGTAAGCATCTGTCAGCAGTGCCTAGATCAGTAATGTCCATCTGAAAACTTTGTATGTTTTAAGGTAAATTCTGATAGACTTCTGACTTCTAGTTGTCTGACAGGATAAGGTCTGTAGGAGTTAAAAGGTGAGTAGCTGGCTTAATGTGTTAATTTGGACATAGTTCAAGATCTTAACTGTGAATGATAGGCAGCGTGGATAACGTGTTTCACCTTACCTGGTTTCAGAAAAACAAAATGAATCCTAGTCCTACCTTTTTGGTCATTTTGTTCTCAGTTGCAAGACAAGGAGCAATGTGTCATGCTTTGTTTCTAAAACCTGATAACCACATTACAGGAACAAAAATCAGCAGTGCAGCTCTTCCTGCAATTTCCGAGGAAAGAGAGAAAACCTGATTTGTTCAGATAAAATCTCCCTACTAAAGGCTGAATTACCAAGGATTTACCTCCTATCTTCCTAATAAATATCCTCTGTGAAACTGGAGTGTATTTTTTCCTAGGCTTTTTCCTCCTCCATTTACAATTTTCTTTATGCTTCTTTTTCTATTTGTGAGTGTGTCTATCCATTTCACAAGTACAATAATTTAAAGAGCTATGCAGTTCAGAACCATTTTGGTCCATAGTAAGAAGCATTTAAATTAATGTGTTATGGAGCTTTGTTCTCAGTAAAAAACCGGAGATAACACTTCTTTGCAGAAAAATTATCTCCTAAGTTTTTTTCACCTTACATGTAGTTATCAGATGTATAAAATTTTCAGTCTATACTGTTATATTAATACAAAATTATTTCCAACAGGAAATAATTATTTTTCCCAAATGTGGCCTCTGCAGTAAGGAAAAACAAACCGAAGAGAAACAGAATACAGAATGAGTTCCATTGCCTTCATGCCTTCATTGGAGACATTTAACTAAAGACTGTGACCTTTTAAAAAAAAGAAGAAAAGAAAAAGCCCACAAGATGAAAAGATGGGAAGATGTGTGTTGTGTATATGTGGATACCCTGTAGTTGACTCTGTATCTGGTGAGCTAAAATTATCTTTTTTTTTTGCCTTATAGGGTTTTTAAGTACTGGGGACCAAGCTGCAAAAGGCAATTATGGATTGCTTGACCAAATCCAAGCTTTACGTTGGATTGAAGAAAATATTGGATCTTTCGGAGGAGACCCGAAAAGAGTTACTATTTTTGGATCTGGGGCAGGAGCTTCCTGTGTCAGTCTCCTGACACTCTCTCACTATTCAGAAGGTAACAATCCTCTGAGCAAAGAATTTTTTTCCTTTATTTTTTTCCCTTACCTTACAATATAACAAAAATGGCCATACCAGGTAAACTGAATTAGAATCATATGAGGTCTGTATTTTTTGCAGAAATACAAATGCATTTTATGCATTTGTATTCTACTAATAGTAGAATAACTAATACTGGCTACTGGCTGGAGACCAGTAACGAGTGGTGTCCCTCAGGGATAGGTGTTGGGACCGGTCTTGTTCAACATCTTTGTGGGTGACATGGACAGAGAGATTGCGTGCACCCTCAGCAAGTTTGCTGATGACACCAAGCTGTGTGGTTCGGTTGATACACTGGAGGGAAGGGATGCCATCCAGAGGGACCTCGACACGCTTGTGAGGTGGGCTAATGCCAACCTTATGAAGTTTAACGTGCCAAGTACAAGGTCCTATACCTGGGTCGGAGCAATCCCAAGCACAGCTACAGGTTGGGCAGAGAAATGATTCAGAGCAGCCCTGCAGAGAAGGACTTGGGGGTGTTGGTCGATGAGAAAATGAACATGAGGCGGCTTCAGTGTGCACTCGCAGCCCAGAAAGCCAACTGTATCCTGGGCTGCATCAAGAGAAGCGTGACCAGCAGGTCAAAGGAGGTGATCCTGCCCCTCTACTCTACTCTTGTGAGACCTCACTGGAGTATTTTGTGCAGTTCTGGTGTCCTCAACATAAAAAGGACATGGAAGTGTTGGAACAAGTCCAGAGGAGGGCCACGAGGATGATCAAGGGACTGGAGCACCTCCCATATGAAGATGGGCTGAGGAAGTTGGGGCTGTTCAGCTTGGAGAAGAGGAGGCTACGTGGAGACCTCATAGCAGCCTTCCAGTATCTGAAGGGGGCCTACAAGGGTGGTGGGGAGGGACTATTCATCAGGGACTGTAGTGACAGGACAAGGGGTGATGGGTTCAAACTTAAACAGGGGAAGTTTGGATTGGATATAAGGAAGAAATTCTTTACTGTTAGGGTAGTGAGGCCCTGGAATGGGTTGCCCAGGGAGGTTGTGAATGCTCCATTCCTGGCGGTGTTCAAGGCCAGGTTGGATGAGGCCTTGGGTGACATGGTTTAGCGTGAGGTGTCCCTGCCCATGGCAGGGGGGTTGGAACTAGATGATCTTAAGGTCCTTTCCAACCCTAACTATTCTATGATTCTATTCTATGATTCTATTCTATGATTCTGTGATTCTACTAGCTAGTATTCTGGATTTGTATTAGTCAACATAAATATTATTATATGAAAAATCAGATGCTATTATAGCAGAAATTTCATGCAATAAATGCCATGGGCAGTATACTTTTTTTAGCTTTATCAGCAGTCTCCAATGGCTTTTCTATCAAAGAATTTGCCTTAATTAAAATGGAAAAAGGAAGTGACCTTTTTCATTTTTTATACACTCTTGTCTGCATTTCCAACATGTATTTAGATGCTTTTCTTACTTAATAATAACATAATTTAACCTTATTAAAAATGTATTTAACTTCCCACAAGGACTGTGTGATCCCATACAGAATTCTTAAGGTTTTCATAAGTGTTTGAGGTGTGGGATTTCTATCCTCAATACTTTACCCTTCTATTCCCTCACCCCTTTCCCACCCCAAAAAAAAAGACAAAGCTTGACAGTATAAACCATGTGCAGAAGAGGCCCAGGCATTTCAGTTTAAGTATAAAATAGGCCATATTAGTGATCTTACCATGAAAAAACAGATGGAGCAGATTCATCTGTAAGCTTTTCAGTGTTCTGACACAAAGAAGCTCTTCAGACTCAGTCTTTTGTCTCTCCTTATATTAGTACATATAAAAAAAACCAGAAAGAACTACTGAATCTCATCCTACACACTTCTAAAAAAAATGTAAATATATTTAAATTCAACATATAGGCAATGCTGACACACACACAAATTGAAATGGTAAAGAAAAAATTATGTCAGAGTAGAAGACTCAAGCCTATTAAATTGATTGTAGCAGAGCAGATTTTCTTTTTCAAATTATGTGATACATGGCTTCTGTGAAGGAAATGAGAGTGTGTAATTTTCATTTGACCTTTAAACTACTGAAGAGAGCATTTATGAGAGTCATTTACATGGCAAAGAGGGTATGATTGCTTGTAGCTGCCACTCCTTTAAAGAAATTTTTACAGGACTACCACTGTGCTAAAGCCAGGGGACTTCCATTAAAGATGCAAGAGAACTGCAGAACAAGCATGATTTTATTCTTGAAACAGTAACCTGAAACCATCATGCTTTATGTGTGCAAGCATCAAGAACAAGAGATACTTTACTTAGTAGGCTCTTAGAGATACTTTACTTAGTAGGCTCTTAGAGATACTATAAAAAAGTAGCAGTGAGTAGAATATATGGAAATTTAATTGAAATTTAGGTATATGCATCCTTTAGTGATTGTTCAAACAAAACTTTCTTTGCTTAGTGAAAGCTGCTTTTAATTTTTTTATATATATATATATATATATATATATATAAAAATGGGATTTGCATTTAAACGATTTGTACCCACAGGTTTATTCCAAAAGGCCATCATACAGAGCGGAACAGCCCTGTCCAGCTGGGCAGTGAACTATCAGCCTGCCAAGTACACTCGGATATTGGCAGATAAAGTGGGCTGCGACATGCTGGATACCACTGATTTGGTTGAATGTCTTCGGAATAAGAATTACAAAGAACTCATTCAACAGACCATCACTCCAGCCACATACCACATTGCCTTTGGGCCTGTGATAGATGGAGACGTGATTCCAGATGACCCTCAGATTCTCATGGAGCAAGGGGAATTCCTTAACTATGATATAATGTTGGGCGTGAACCAAGGGGAAGGTCTAAAATTTGTGGACGGCATTGTAGACAATGAAGATGGTGTTTCCCCCAATGACTTTGACTTTTCTGTCTCCAATTTTGTGGACAATCTATATGGTTATCCAGAAGGGAAAGATACACTGCGAGAGACTATTAAATTCATGTACACTGATTGGGCAGACAAAGAAAACCCTGAAACAAGACGGAAGACCCTAGTTGCTCTTTTTACAGACCACCAGTGGGTTGCTCCAGCTGTTGCTACTGCTGACCTGCATGCCCAGTATGGATCTCCAACATATTTCTATGCATTTTACCACCATTGCCAAAGTGAAATGAAACCCAGCTGGGCTGATTCAGCTCATGGCGATGAAGTCCCTTACGTGTTTGGGATTCCTATGATTGGCCCCACAGAACTGTTCAACTGCAACTTTTCCAAGAATGATGTCATGCTCAGTGCAGTGGTTATGACATACTGGACAAACTTCGCCAAAACTGGGTAAGTTTGACCCCCAGCATTCCTTTTTGTTGATAGCATGACTCTAAAATAGTCAGCATCCCAGTGTGGTCGCTTCAAACCCTGATCTTGCAGTAGTTTTATAGCAGTACTTGCGTAAGACAGAAGGTAACTGGAGCTTATTCATATTTAATAGATTTTTAATTAGTGTGTTCCCTCAAACTATTTTCTTTCAGTAGCTCAGTGAGAATAATAATGCACTATTTTTTATTCAAAAAATAGGGCAATTATTAAGACAAAGCATGTCTCAGAGAGGAGAGGGTTCACTAAGATACTGAAAAATCAGAGGCAACATGTCTGCTACTTGAAGAAGGAACTGTCAGGCAGATAGCACTTACCAGCTACAAAAGAAAGGAAGGTGTTTTTAGCGACCTTCACAGGGATGGGGACTCAGGAAGGAATTGGAACACAAAGGCAGACACTGGAAAGAATTTTCCCTCTGAGGGCTGTAATGACAATAATAAGTACTTGACTGGAATGAAGAAAAGACTCAGATACAAATTTTGCTTTGAGAAGGTTACAAATTTTAAATTAATTCTGGTTATGAAACAAAATAAGACATCAATGTTTTGCTAATGTAGTGTTGTAAAAATCAAGGAAAGAACTCTCAAGACAGCTTAATCTGCAAGTGCTTTTAATAATTTCTGTGCTCTTCCTGTCACATTCCTTTGAAGAGTATTGTAGTGCTTTACTTGAGCAGCAAGGCCTTTTTTTTTAACCTTGAGTCTTGGCTACTGGATTAAAACAAAGATACTTGTGGCACAAAGGGGCTGTAAATCTTTCCAATGAATGTTGAATGCCAGGATTGGGCTCTGGAAACTGCAGCTTTACTGCACTGCAGTGAATGGTGTGCAGCTATATAAGAAATTCAGAGATGCCTAGCGTGAAACAGTCAAAGGCTTTAGCAGCTCTTGCAGCCTTTAATGAATCCAAATGACGTGCAAGGGAGAGAGATTTTGCAGTCTTAACAAAAACCTCAGGCATTAATTCAGTAAAAAACAATGAAATGCTTCAGGTCAATTTAAAAGGCAAAAAATAAAGCTTTTGTTGCATTTTAGACAAACAGATACTTTTGCATGGAGAAATCCCACAGTACTGCAGCAATAATGAATGAACTGTGGAATATTTAAATGCATTTGGCAACAGGAAGTCATCAGGGGAAACTTCAGGATGAAAGCAAGGTTTATGGATAGAGGATGCCACATGCTGGCTGTACCACACACTCAGAAAGATGATTATCCCATCAGCCTGTCTTTATTTTTATAGATGCAGTGACACATACACTTAGAGGACTTCAGATCCTTACAAATATGTATAGCTGGAATTATTATGAAGATGCAAGATCACCACAGTCTGTTGCTTACAATTACTTTATGACTATTCCCTGTAGAATAGGAAGTCATACTTAAGCAATTACTTTGAGGCTGTCAGGAGCTTCTCACAGTCCCAGCTGCCACCATTACTCACAATTGCAAGCACTTTCCAGCTGTTGCTACTTGAAAGTTAATTTCAGCAGGCTGTACATGCCATCACCCAGTTCTCTGGTTATGAACCCATTGCCATATTGTACCTAAAGACACAACAGGTGCTTTGGGAGAGCCATTAGCCATTTCTGAAACTTTGCCATTGCAGATAACAGGAATGGGGAGTGTATCTTCTGTTACAAACTTGCTTCTTTATAGATGGTATAAAAGATGTGTCATTAAAAAAATTAGCTGTAAAATTTCAGTTTTCACAAGGAAAGGAGCAACATGAAATGCATGACTTGCTATTTTTGTTTGTTTGTTTATATGAATAATGATAGTTCTGTAGCACAAATTACATTTGCTGTGCACCTCTGATGCCTCCAATGGAAAAGGAAGGTTGTAGCATCTCAAGCCTAAGGGAACAGGGAACATATTGGGGTAGTCATTCTCCTCTCTATCCTCCCACATGTAACCTGGAATCCATGTGCCCACTCGGGTCCTCCAACTCTCAAAAAGATTGATATAGTTCAAGACTGCCTTGTTGGGGGCTTTGTTTTGTTTGTTTTCCCCACCCCTTTTGTAATTGAGTGTTTTCCATCCGTATTCTGATAGAGCTCAGCTTGCTTTGTGTTTGTACCCATAGCAACACATATGAAAAATCAGTTAACTGAAAGATTTTCTTATTCCATTTTTTCCTGTTGATGAGCCTTGAACATTAACACTGCAGTTTTATTTATTTCATTTTAATGTTTCTGAGAATTTTCCAGTCTTGATGACTCTCCCACAGAGGTTGCATCCAGGTACTTGTATAATTACGGCTCAGGTGGTGCATTGTTCTGATGGATTGTGCTGGGCTTTTAACTGATACGCCACCTGCTGCTAAAAAACACACATTGTTTAATGGGCCTACTGCCAAGGCTGGGTTTGGAGGGCAGGTCAAGCTTGTAAAATCACTAGGTGTCAAAGAAATAGCACAAGGCACAGTGCTTTTATTGTGTTTTACTTTAAAGTTAGTTACTGAAGCTAACAAACAGGAGGTGACAATTAGAGTGTTAAATGGCAAGTGGATCGTGCTTGAAATGAATACCTGGAAGCTGCATTTTGCTAATCCTCCATTTTCTACCTTCCTATGAATTTTTTTTTCCTTACAGTGTTTTGACCTTTTCAAAACTATGTTTCTAACATGCCTTAGAAACAGGAAAGCAATTTGTTACACATTAGGTGTGAGAAACTACATCTGGGATACAAAAATGACATGAAAATACAGCTTTTTATTTCACTATGTGCAAAATTATATGTGAGAGCTTCATTAACAGGTGCTCTTAAAACTTTAGTCTGCTGCCAGTAGTACTATCCTCAATGTAAAGCTAATTTTATATGCTCAAATGTTGTTAGTTAGGGCTACATTAGATCCTTCACAGATACACCCCGAGGGAGAGAGTGAACAACATGAGGGAATGTGTGCTAGTCCTTCACAGATACATTGCCAGACACACTCTTGTAAAGAAGGATTTGAAGTTTCATAGAGCATATAAGAAGCCATGCTCTCATTAGAGGCATCTGTTGGGTTTCTAAGAATTACCTTCTTTTAAGGAGTTACAGTACTGTTATTTTTGCTCCCAATCATCCAGGTCTACATCGTTTGGTAATGGGAAAGTTAAAGACCTAAAGGATATATCTTTGTTTTCCTTGTAATTCAGATAAATACTCCTGAATTATTTTACTACCATTGTTTCTGAAGCAGAAAACTACCTGAGCTATTAAGGATGTCTGTGTTTTGTATTCAGTTTGGCTTTCAAATGGAAGACACAATTAAACTCACAATGATTAAAGTGTATTTTCAAATCAATTTTCTGTGAAGCCCTTCATGAGGCTGTTGCATCTCTTTTTAACTGTTTTGTGTGAAGAAACAACTGTCTCCAATGGCCAATCTGTCTTAGCCAAGAAAACTACTGTACTTATGGTTTACTTTCCTTAGTAGTTATAATAGCTGACTGGGAGCATGGCAACAGTGGGACTGGTGATAAGTGAGGGAAGGAGGTAAGGGAAAATACGCTTGTGTAGCAGTGCTTCAGGCAGAAATGACTGTACCATTATAAATATTATGACAATATGAAAAATCAGTAGAAGCAAGAAGAAATGCCACAGAGTTTTTCTTTTTTTTCTCTTCTTTTTCTTCACCCCTCTCCCCCCATATGGAGAAAAGAGGATTGCTGAAAGAAAATAAATGGTCAAAGGGGCCTTTCAGTGTCTTGGAGGCAGACTCAGTATGCAACTGTTACGACATTTTGCTCTCCAATGAAGTTAGGAAACGACGAAATGAATAAAACACTTAAAGTGCTTTAATGTAATAGTTCCATTGTCCTGTGTGATAGTTAACACTGTTGCAGAAGTAGTTAAAATGGTATTATAACAAGTTATATGGAATTCAGGATAAGAGTAAACTTCTTAAGATTCCCCATCATTCTTCCTGTGCCAGCATCACCAGATATGAAATACTCAGTTCCCTCATTTGCCCTTCAGGTCAGTTACTAATTCACCTTGTGTACAGGCATGTGTTTTGCTCTTCAGTCAGTATCCCTTGCAGGCACATTTACTTTATATCTTAATACAAGAAAGACTTCTCATCCTGGTCTTCTGTCACATGGATGACAAGTTCAAGCATTTCATGATGGGGCATTTTTTGATGGAGCAACTGTTTAAATTGAATTCTAAATGTGGTAAAAATAAATAATCCAAGAGCAAAATGAGCAGCAATAATCATCAATTTTATTCTGGCAATAGAATGAAGGAAAAAAAGGGCCCTTGCTAACAAGTAAGTTATCCAATTCCTATCAGATTCTTTACTGGATTAGCGTGATTGCAACAGCTTTTTAAAGGGAGGTTTCCTAGCAGCTTTTTTTTTCTGCAGTTGCACACTTGAGCATCAGATATGTCCACAAACACTAAGGTGATGTGACAGGCTAAAAAAAGCAAATTTGACATTAAAGTAACAGATCAAAAGTTTTGTCAAACAGCTGATTCAATAGGAGAAATGACTGTATGTACATCTATAATTTATGCCTATCTGTAATACTGGAAAGGTCTTCATAATAGGATAAACTGCCCCGCTACTTAGAAAAGACTTAACCTGTCATAAGTTGTAACATGATGATTTTATGAATTGCGTCCAGCATACGTAGGAGGCAGGCCAAGGAAAGTAAAAGTTCCTCTTATTTATATCCACTGAATATTTCTAGTGAATTATCATTACTCTGTAAAACTGATCCATGGATCATTAGATCCTTTATTTAGCACTGGACTTAAGTTATTACAGTTGCTAGTTTTCTTCTGGTAAGAAGAAAAAATCATTTCTATACCTATCCTCCAATTTCAGACAGAATATTCAGACCATTTATTCAGTTATTAAGTGATCAACCATAGAACTCATGGCAATGGTAGAGTTATGATAGCCTCAGAACAAAAAACCTCAGAAAAAGATTACTTGCTGTGGAGCTGGCTGATTTTTTTTCTGTTCAATGGACAGTTTCATGCCCACACACAGGCATGTAAACAAATCTTGAAATACAAGACTACGCTCATGTAATGTATTTTCTCTCTCGTGTTTGGAGGAGGTGGCAGCATAATTGGCTCTTCCTGACAGTTATAGCTAAAAAGGAGAAATGGAGGTAGGGAATGAAAGAGAGGGAAAGGAAAGGGAGGTTGATGTTTACTTGTTTTGTAGGCTGTTTGTAGGGGAAGGGAATGCTAATTTAAAAGATTAGTTGCTAAAATTAGCATCTGCTATCATGTTTATGGGGCCATTAGAAAAAAAAAAGTGCATGTCCAGCCTGGCTCACTGAAGTGAGTGTTCAGCTTCTTCATCTCCTGTACTGTGTATCAAGTGCAACTTATACATGTGGACAATCATGTTCGCATGAGCTAGTTTAATTTACATGTTTTGTGTAGGACCCTTCCCAGAGTCTTTTGTGCTGTGAACCAGGATAACAAATGGGGAGAACATAAGATGAATTTTGAGTTTCTGTAAAGAAAAAATGCGTTGTATTTTTATAGTCTTGCTGATTTTTAGTTTGTTTTAGAATTTATGTGTTAAATGCCAAAGTAATACAGTAATAGATACATTTGAATGGGGCCAGTATCTTCTCCTCTGGATTTTCCGATTCTTTCAGTCCATTCTTTAAGAACAAAAGACCTACTTTTATTTCCTTCTTGAATGCATGTTAGAATCCCTCAAAGTAGCAGCATACAGCTGCTGCTGTACTGCTTAGAAGTGGATATTACTCCTTGAGCTTTGACTAGAATGAACAATTACTGTGCAATTTTATTTTCATTCAGAATTAGCACAATTTGGCTAACTTATTACATATAATGAGAGATAAATAGCTTTGATACAGTAACATAAAAAATAAAAATAGCAAAACACCCCCCAAAAAACGCAAACACCTAAACCCACAAGTATAAGTAAAGCAAAGTACCAAATTTGTATAGAAAAAATCCTCATTCTTTCACTCAAAAAAAGGTAAGACAAATTCTTTCAGGTAAACAGATGAATACAGGAATCATATGATCATTAAAGTCAAATTACCAGTCTGGTTGAAGAACCAAGGAATAGCTCTTCATGGACAGCAAAGGAATGCTAAAGTAGGCAATCATGTTCATGAGCTTTTGAAAATGGGGAAAGAGAAAAAAAATTCTTTCAAATCTATAGTGGTGAGTCTTGGTATTCCCATGACATACATAAGAGTATACTGGAAGAAAAGGAAAAGACTAGAATCATTTTCACAGAAAATAAACTAATGCATATGGGAATGGAAAGGAGAATGGAAAGTTCTCAAAGTAATTCAGAGAAAATGAGTCATGTAGTCGGTATAATATATTGCAAAGTCCTATAATATACTCTTTGCTGCAAAAGGAGATTCAAAGATGTGCACAACAGAATGTTAAAATTAGTATTAGTAACCTTAAATTTCTGTATTTTTTGCATGCCAAAAGGAAGTAATATTTACATAAAGTTTATAAGAATTATAAGGATATATAGACAGTAACCACATTTAAATGTTTTTGTGCCATTGGTTTGTCTTTATTCTGAACCTATTAGAAGAAAAGCAAAAGAAAAGATGGAAAAAGCATAATTTCAATTAAATATTTGAGTTACCAGTTTTGAAATAATATCTGAGTCATGTAGTACTCTTATCTCTACTGCTACTTAACTACTATTAAACTATTGATCTCAGCTAATATATTTCTCATCTCTACAAACTGGGACAGAATTAAGGCTCACTGTCCTACACCCATTAAACATAGTCTTTCAGAATCAATGAGTGCACAGAACTTTCAAATAGTAATCTACTAATGCAAATAATGGAAAGATTTGTGACATGCAAATTCTTCAAAGGTTTTTCCCTAAAGTAGGTATTTGAACAAAAATGGGGACTAATAATTCAGTAAAGGAACAGAAAGATAAATAGTTCCCAGTTATGTATTAGCCCTGCTACTTCATGTTTGGAAGGTTTTTAAGTAATATACACAGCTAGTGTAAATTCTTACAATCACATGGACTTCCAACATTGCCATAGGGATTAGATGCCTGTATTTACTACTTACAGCAGTGGAAATAGTGGTACCTTAAGTGAGAAAAATTAATATCAAACCTTGAGAAGAGCTGAACCCACACCTTTGCTATGGATAAAGGTAATACCTCTCTAAGACAGCTTCAGAGATTGATACTGAAACATAGAACTTCAGATAAGCTTTCGCGAGCTGACACACAACCCTTTCTCCTTTTTAGTGTAAAAAAGTATTATAGTGTCTGATATGCACTGTACAGTAGGTATTTTTTCTTTTGTTTATTTATTAACTTGTCTTTTTAAATTAGTGAGGGTTTTAGATTCCAGTTTTAGGTTGCGTTAATTACCAGATAAAACAATAACTGAAAGATGGAGGGTTTTGGGGGTTTTGCTTTTGGTTTAGTTTTTTTAAAGAGTATAATATTGCCTGTTTTTATTTCTGTAGAGATCCAAACCAGCCTGTTCCACAGGACACAAAGTTCATCCACACAAAACCCAACCGCTTTGAAGAAGTGGCCTGGTCCAAATACAATCCTAAAGATCAGCTTTACCTGCATATTGGCCTGAAACCCCGAGTTCGTGATCACTACCGAGCAACAAAAGTTGCATTCTGGTTGGAGCTCGTACCACACCTTCACAACCTGAATGAAATATTTCAGTATGTTTCCACAACAACTAAAGTCCCCCCTCCTGACATGACATCATTTCCTTATGTGACACGACGTTCTCCTGGTAAATTGTGGCCAGCCACCAAACGCCCAGCAATGACACCTGCCAACAATCCCAAGCATTCAAAAGACACCCATAAAACAGCTCCAGAGGATACGACAGTTCTCATAGAAAACAAGCGAGATTACTCCACAGAGCTGAGTGTCACCATTGCTGTGGGGGCATCCTTGCTGTTCCTCAATATTTTAGCTTTTGCTGCATTATATTACAAGAAGGACAAGCGGCGTCATGAGACTCACAGGCGCCCTAGCCCCCAGAGGAACACAACCAATGATATAGCACACATACAAAATGAAGAGATTATGTCGTTGCAGATGAAACAGCTAGAACATGACCACGAATGTGAATCGCTGCAGGCCCATGACACACTGAGACTAACCTGTCCACCTGACTACACGCTTACTTTGAGAAGGTCCCCAGATGACATCCCGTTAATGACACCCAACACCATAACCATGATTCCAAACACATTAACAGGAATGCAGCCTTTGCATACTTTCAACACCTTTAGTGGAGGACAAAACAGTACAAATTTGCCCCATGGACATTCAACCACTAGAGTATAGCTCAGCCCTTCCCCCTCTACCCTTACAAGCCACTTGGAAGAAAGAAAAAGCAAACAAACAAACAAAGAAGAGGAAAAAGTTATAATACCTTTGAACACCTTGTCAAAATCTAAAGTAAAAACAAGTTAAAGAGAAGGACAGTCATTATTTTCTTACTGATCCTTCCCACAGAAACTCACTGATGTTAAAGATCAACTACAAACCCTGTGAAATGTGAAAAGTGTACATTGCTATTATGATACTGCTTTAAGATCTCAGCCAATTTGATTGAAAGTTGAGGCCAGAAGAAGTCACTTAAAATGGTGTTCTGAGTGTAACAAGCAAAGCAAAGTCTTCTGGAATGCAGATCCAGTGACTGTACAGGTGTTTTGATTTTTGTTCTGTTTTGTTTTTTTAATAAAATAATAAAATAAATTCTTTATGTGCCATACCATGAATGGCCCTTGCTAAAACAAAGACATCACCATGGGCTTTTACCCAGCATATGAACCTGTAATCCAGATTGGGGAAATAGAATTTTATTATTAAAAACAAAAACGAAAAAAAAAAAGAGGAGGACTGACTATGCAGTAAAATACGTATAGTTCTGTGCAAAGAGATGACTTGCCAGCATGAACTATATTTAAAGAAACTTTGTAAAATTGTACATAGCTGTGAGTTTAAAAACAAAAACAAAAACAAAAAAAAAGCAGCTTTTATTGATGTTTTCAGTTTGAAAAGAGCTTTTAGAAAGATTGTGCATTTGGTTGTGACCTATGTGTATATGCATTAGTCATATCACCTCTGTTTCCTCCAAGCCCAAAGGGGGAATTTCTTCTTAATTACTAGTGGTAAACAAAAACCATGAGTTTGTTCTAACATGTTTCATTTATATGAGGCCATGGTGTCATGAAGAGGATACAGTTGTCTGTGTGACCTGTGTATTTTCTCTTACAGGTTACACTAGTGCATGTTAAAGTATTCATAGGAGATTGTTGTTCTTTTTTGAAAATTTTTTTTCTATATAATTTTGTGTTAGCCTTTGTTAAATTGCAACACAGCAATGGATTGGAAAATGGAGAAAAAAAAACACAAAAGAAAATAATTACTATTTTAAGCTTGTTGGACTGAATCAAGAAACATCCAATAATATATATTCAGAGTCCAGTTTGTAGTTCTTGGTTATTGTGCTACATTAGGAAGAGTTTTGTGCCCTGACAAAAGCAAAGAAAGCCTGTGTTTTGGTCAGCCTTTTCTGAGGAAAGCTAGCTCTATATTCACCAGCAGTTGCAGCAGAATCTCAGCTGAGAAAACACCTTCTTAGCTTTGCTAAGTGAAAGAAAACCACAATTTGAAAGTGGGAAAATGGTGAGTTGGTTGGCTGGCTGATTTTTAAAGTGTTCAGAAGTGATCAGTGTGCAAAGAACTTCTCTGCCCAGTATCCTGTTTCGTGCTTGAAAGTGTACCTGTCAGAAAATACTTTTTCTTCTATTTATCACACACAGCAGTCCCATAGTCAGTGAACATTGAGAGAGAAGCAGGGACATCATCAGCTGTTCTTCATCTGAACAAAAATGAAAATCCCAGCAAGCATCACTCTCAGGAAGGGAAAATTCGTAGCTGATTATTCCCTTCTGTCCTTCCTTTGCAGAGGCAGGAAAGCAGAGGTATCAAAATAAGGAACTTAGCAGTTTGATTCAAACAACTGATTCAAATATGAAAAGCTAGAAATAAGTTCTCACAGATGAAGATTGCTTTATATATTGTCTTTGAAAGTTACTCCATCATTGAGAGATAGTAACCAAAGATACTTGAACGAATTGGTCTGCACTTGAATATGATTATCCCAGATGTATTTTCTATTATTACTGAACTACTAAGCTGCATCAATATCATATGTCCCATAAGTATCTAACACAAGATGCCTTGTACCTCTTTTTGTTTTCAATGCTTTTTGTTTTCTAATACAATGTCTTGGAATAGTCACCCCTACAAATAAAATCAAAGACAAGGTAATCACCGATTCACTGAGGTCTATTCATCTGCACAACTCCTTGTTGTAGCAGGCAGTAAAAGATATTCTGAAGGGAAGAAATAAAGAGTTAATTACATGATAAAAATGCAACATGTGGCTGATATAATCCTTTATCTATCATAAACGTGCTATAAACCTTACCTGGATGCTCAGGTTGGAATGTGATGAAGCAACAACCCCAAAGTACAACTGTAGCAAATGGAAAACTGTTTCGTTTGATTTTTTTTTTCACTGATCCATCACATAATATTGATTAATGATGACCCCATAGTCGCCCATTTCCACTACCTATGTAATGCCTCAGCTGAGATGCACCAGTTCATGTCTTAAAAAAAGGTAAAAAAAAAAAAAAAAAGGTTAAAAAAAAAAAGGAAAAAAAGTAATGAGGCTTGGCATCATGATCAGTTGGGTGTGTTTGTAATGTGAATTGCAGTATTTGTTTAGTACTTCAAATTGTTTTCTGCTAGCAATATGTACAGTACTGCATCAGGCTTGTGACATTTGGGTAAAAAAAAAAGTTCCTGTAAGTGAATGATTTTAGCTTTTAAAAGTAATTACAATCGAATTGATTTAATAATTTGATACATCTAGAATGATGTATGATTTGTAGAGGGAACAGCTTTATACAGTCTTCATAGAATTCTATAATAATTATATCAGAATATACTTTGCAAACTGTAAAAGAAAAACAGAAATACTTTCCCAGGCTTATATTCTTGACCTTAAGAGGCACACAGGGTTTAATGGTTTCTTCTGTTATTGGTTTGCAATTTTTTTTATTTTTTTGCCTTAAGTAATGATAGAAGATATATATGGCTAGACACATATGTGTAAACTTTTCAGCAGCATTTTTAATAATAAAATATCACAGTATTTTCTAATGCTTTGTGCAAAAAACTATGTGTTCATCCTTTTGTGTAGGTCTTTCAGAGGTGTGTTTTCTGTCCTATCTCCATTTCATTATCTAATGTAAATGATGCCTTGATACACAGTACAAAGATATTAAAGTAACAGAGGTTGCACTTTTAAGTTAGCATTGAGTTTTCATGGCTTTTGCAGTTCTCTAAGCCTGCCAGTAAAAGGAAAGAAACTCAGACGATGATATAAGAAAATATATTTATTATCTGCATGCTGTGCAGCTCCCATTGAAGAAATGGTTTAATTGTTTTGTTAGTATTTTCTGTATCACTGAAAAATAAAAAGCTTAGGTGAGCAGATTCCCATGTTAATGTATAGCTTAGCAGCTGAAAAATGTATCTTCCAAATTAGGGAACAAACTAATTCAGATAAATATTATACATCCAGCCTCCACAAGTAAATATACTTTTATTTTGTATTTAAAATTTGGATGAAGAATGGGTTTTGTTAGAAAAAAAAAAAAAGTAGGAGTAGCTATATGTTACCGATATATTTATTTAAGAGATTTACGTATATTGCAGGTATGTTAATATCATTCTTCTTTCAAAAGTTGAGTAAGTAAATATAGTTTGTTCTTTTATACTGTTAAATTCCAGTTGACAACAATGTTTCCTTTCACTGGAAAGGTACATAGACAGTAATTTGAACTGGGTGTTGTTTGCTTTCTGTAACTATTCTGCTGACTAGAGGTACTAACAATAATGTTTGATTAATTTTGAGCATATTATTGAAGAGTATTTGCAAAAAGCAAATTTTGAATGGTTCATAGCAGATTTCTGGTATGAAAAACCAGTCTTCAAGATAGAAACATATTATGTGCCTACTGACCTAATGAAGCAGCTTGAATTTTGAATATTGAATTTGTATATAAAGCTCTTGCAAATAAACTACAGATTTAGAATTGTTGAGCATATATGTTTAATTACAGGTACACCTTAAAGTTCCATAGCCTGCTCTGAGATAATTCATACACAAGAAAAGGGGTTACAGTTATGTCATTCATGTGAACTGTTCACCTTAAATTGCTGGGTGATCTTGATAAATTACTTTCTTTTCAGTTAATCAGTTTCACATTAAAAAAAAAAAGAAGCTTCACAAGTTTGTTCATGTTAACTAACTACTGTGGTTCTTTTATTTCTTTGCAGTCTGAAATATAAATCTGCAGATTAGTATGTTCCTATTTGACTTTGCTAAGAGGATGAAAATTTAATGGTATTTAATATCACATAAAAATCATATGGAAATAATAGCATAAAATTATGTGCTTGTCTCAGATTTGTAGTTTTACATTTGTATTATTTGATTATTTTCAAGTGTTTTTAGTATTTTTCATCTACAGCTGTTTGACATAACAAACCTCATCAGCCTGTATCTCTCCAGAGGCTGTTAGCAGCTGGTAAAACCTGGGATTTACATCCCACTAGAAATTATGATATTATGTATTTAATATCTTAATATGTTAAAATGTTTCTCAGCACCTCAAATTCTGAAAACAAGACACCAAGTTTTTATTAATGTAAATGAGAAATAAGGTAGGGGTTTGGAAATGTATAAACAACTTGCTTGAGCTGTAGCGTAATAAATAATATTTCACTTTGGGATGGTGTTTTGATTCAAACCATTTTGTTTGGTGTTCCACAGTGGCCGCCAAGATCCTGACTGTGTCTACTTTCTCAGTCTTTTATAGTCCACCTGGACAACTTTATCCAAATTTTACTGTTGTAAGGAACCCCAGATCAGTCAGGGGTGACATAGAGGCAGTCCAGCTGCTAAGTCCAGACCAGAGAAAGATTTTTGTCATAAACCAAGTGAACTGCAGGCACAGTTTTAATTAAGGCAAATATGTATTAATATTCTAGCAATTCAAATGCAGAAAAAGCATGTAATCAATTAGGCTCATTCCACTTTTTTAATGGAAAGTTGACAAATTCTTTCAATATCTAAGTTTTCCACCCTTTCCCCAAAAGAATAGCAAAACATTTGCAGCCATTTATAGTCACTTCTGGAATAGCCACTTAAAATAGATGACATCTTTTTGTTTTCCCTCCTCCATGAAGACCCTCAAGAACTGAAAGCATAAAAAGTTCTTCCTCTACTGCCTTTTTTCAGGGATTATAGGTTATGCAGATCTTCAGAGTAGTTCCATTCACAGGAGTCCAGCTTTAAATATAAGGGAAAAGCCAGACACAGAGCTGGCATATGTTAACTTTGACTTAGACTACAGAACAGAGCACAGTTATGTTTATCATCTCCAACAGCCAGAGATCTTGGCACAAAAATACAGTGAACTTTATCTATGTTGTATTTAAAAAATACTGCATTTCTAGGGAGCACTTTCTCTTTTTTCAGTTTTAATATCTGATGTCATACTTTTTACCATACCTAATTCACAGCCATCACTCATTTCATGTCACCTCATCTCTTTTATTGTTATTTCATCAGGTACTTCCCTAAAAGGTACAGATATGTAGGTTTTTTTTTTCTGTCATGTAGTTAAGTTTGGCCCCAGATTTGTTAAATTCTGTATTTCATTTGACATTTTTCTTGCTGGTTTTAGTGTTATAAAACTTCAACTGAAGGAATGTGTACATGACGGTATTCATTATCCTTGAAATGCATCAATCTCCATGGCTGTCTGCACTTTGTGCCAGCCCAACAGCTTTGGTTTGACATAGTGTATGTTTTAGTGGGAAATGGCGGCTTGCAGACAGGCTCTCCTGTTATTCTGCAGTTTATATTACTGTTATTACTCACTGTTAGCATTTATTTGTTTCCTATATCGATCTTTAATCAAGGATAAATTAAATTGCTCTGTTGTTCTATTCCACAGCAAGATTTCTCAAACCCTGAAAGATCAGTGTTCTTAATTCTTGGTCAGATACACCTAATTACGCTGTACCATCAAAACATAAAAAACTTTCTAACCCATTCATATTTCCTGATTCTCCCATCAGTGCTGGCACAGTTAGCCTTTTATGACAAGAATTCGTGATATGCTGCCTTCCACTTCTTGGGCACTTGGTTCCTGTATCTGAGGAAATAATAAAATTACCATTTTCATGCATCAAAATCTCATTATATCAGGTCAAAGATAAGGAAGACCTAAGGTAAAATTCATAGAAATTGCCAATACTGAAAATCACACTCTAATACCCTGCACTGGTGGTTATTTTGTACAGGCAACAATTTGCAGGTCAATAGAGAGCATCTACATGAGTACTTAGGACACTTCAGTCACTGAATATCTCACTTCAGAAACTAGAGTGGAATTTGTGGATTTCAGGAAATGGATATGATATTGCAGAGGTATATTTCACAGTTTATGCTTTCAAGAATGCCTGTAAGGAGCAGCAGCAGCAAAGAAACTGCAAGAAGAATGTGTTAAACAGAAATCAAATGCAAATTGTTTTTAAATTAATTTGACGTGAAGAAATATGATACTATGTGATATGATATGACCGTATAATAATGTAATAGATATCTTCCATGTGAAAAGCAAACATAAAAGAAGGACAGGTATCTCAAAGGATGCATTTTACAGGGACTAGTCAAATGAAATCACTGCAGATAATGAGATTATAATGGGACTTTGAACAGAGATGTTGTGTCGTAATGCTTTGCCATATGGATTTAGAGTTGTTGAATATAATCTCCAGTGCTCATCTGGGTACTGAGAAGTACAAAATTAGATTCCAAGATGCCCTACTTTAGCCAGGCAACAGTGCTGCCGTGGTAGATAATGCAGTAAAGTGAATTGTGCACTTGTGTCAGAGAATGATGAAAGAAACATTCAACTCACTTTATTCCAAGAAAAGCAAAGTGCCCGACTCGGTAAATAGGGAATAATGACAGTACAAGCTAGGCACAGGTCCTACCTGGAGAACCCATCTTCCATGTCAGGGTTTTTACCAACAAGATTAGCTTCAAATCTGCCTTTTTTTTCCTCACTTACCTAGTGGCGTGGCATGGAGAGGGAAGGTACCTAGAACATGCTGTATTCCAGTAACCACTGGCCCTTGAGCCCTCGAAAATCACTGACAAATGGTGTACTTTTAGGTCCCTCTAAGATGGAGCTGGGATCCAGAAACAATAGGAGCTGTTCATTTATTACTAGCATTTTTTTCTCTTCTCAGTGAAGGACAGTCAAGAAGTAAGGGAAGAAGTGTGCTATCAGTGTTCTCCAGTACTGTGGGAGAGTCAACCAAGCTTCTTACTCAGTTTTTAGTTGGGTACACGAGAGGAGGCACTCAAGGAGCAGTGGTCAGTGAGGGAGTTGATAAAGATGGGACACTAGTCACTTGCTGAGTTGATTTTTGGGGCTTGAATGCTTCTCTTTCCCCCATTATGATGGGCTTATTAAAATATTTTTATGCTACTCCCCAGCCCGTAGATTCAGCACCTTTAATTTAGCAGAAAGTCAGTTAGACTGTGATTAAAAATTAATCAAATAAAATTTTTCATTACCAAAAACTGAAGCTCCAGCACTTGCGGAAGTCATACTCAGTGTGGCTTGAATCTTGTGATCTGGCTGCAAATGTGTCCAAATCAGACACTTATAGTAAGAGTTTTCATGGAGGCACTAGTATAAATCATCAGGTGTAAATGCACATAGCTAGGATGTGGTGCTTCATTTGCAATATTTTCTATACATTGCTGCTTCAACAAAGTTACCTTTTCCTGCTGAGTCTGTGGGATGTGATGCAGTATATGCCAAGGACACATGGACCAACTGCCAGCAGCTATCAGACCTACAGCACACAGCTAAAGAAAAATGACATTATTTGCTGGAACTTTGGAGAGCTCAGACCCTATATTAGGAATGTGGTCTTCTCCACCTCCTGCTACCATCCGGACATTACGTGTAATGAATTTTCCTGTCGAGACCCGTTTCTTCCTCCAGAAGGCTGCCATGTAACTGGGGATATGGACTGAAAAATTCTTCCACAGGTTGGGAATATCTCAGTGAGTGCACTGACCTCTGCAGAGCAGGTTTACAGACTTCCTTGGGACTCAGCAGTTTACTAACAGATGTCTACTAGGAAATGGCAAGATCTATTCAGTAAGTACCATGTGAGAGAGAATACCAACCACAAAATGGAAATTAATTTTTGTTCATAAGGTCGCTGCTGTTCATAAGCACTTCAGCAATTTCAAAAGATCCTTATGAATCTGGCATATCACACTTAATAATCTGGAGTCTGCAGGTAATCCTGGAGGAACAGGTAAACACTAAAAAGCACAGATGTGCATATTTGTACCAAACTGACCATCTTTCTACATTTTGATCTCAAGATCTGATCTTGGCTTTATTTTTTACTTGAAAAAATTTGGGTTTTGCAGGATAGGGGAGTAAACACATTCTGAATTTATAGGGTTTTCTGTCATCTCTGCTTTCCTTAGAAACAGAGTAATTAAAAATAGGAAAATTAACATATTTTAGTCCTCTTAATTATTGCCTGAAGGAGACAGTAAAGTTGTTTGAGAAACAACATGTTTGAGCATACAGGGTTTTGCAACTGTCAAATTCTTACTGATCTTTATTACTCTGAGTTAATTATTTCACATTTGCTAAATGATACGTCTATGAGTATGGAAGCTGGAACTGTCCCTTTTAATTTCACAGGAATAGTTGCTTTAGGTCTAAAGCAGATGACTGATTATTACTTTCAGTATTGTTTTCTTTTCCAGCTGCTAAGAAAACAAAGTAAAGGTAGAACAGCACTTTTTCTTTCCTAATGGGGTGGAGTGTCATCCAACTTGACATTTAAGACTGTATTTTTTTCCTCAGGAAGAATTTGCAGACTTGTAAAACAAATGCAAACTGATACAAAAAGGTAAACAAGAATATTTATCTTCTATTTCTTTTCTTTTTTTCTAAAGTAGAAAATTTAAATTTATGAAAAAACATAAACCAAATTGTATTGCTTTTATTTCTGGGGTTATTATATGCCTCTATAACTTTAGCAATTGGTTTCAGAGCAGTTTCTGCATTGCAGGCTTTGAAATGTGGAAATATGAAAACAATATAATTTTATAGGATATTAATTTGGACAAAGAAGGTTTTTGGTAGATGTACCATTTCGATTATTTTAATAGACAATGATATGATTTATGTGCAAATACAGAACCTTTGTAGGAACTCTTGCTAGCTGAAATTTTTTGGATCTAGAAATCTACATTTTTAGATATCTGGGATGTATTTCCTCACCTATCTATATGTGCCAATAGAATTATTTTATATGTATATATATATATGGTTTAATTATAGTTGTTATAGTTTAGTTATAGTTGTTATAGTTTAGTTATAGTTATTATCTGCTTCCTCCATGGCACTTTTCAGTTTCAGAATATAAAAGCTATTTTCAATTAGTTACAAGTCATAGAATATAAAAAATACCAGTGCATTTATGCATTTCAAAGGTATTTTAGAACTGGTCCTTTTAAGCACATTTTTCTTCCAGAGATATACACAAACTTTTGTTCAGAGAGTGTGCACACACAAATGTAACCAAGTGAAAGGTGAGAAGCTAACTTGTCTATTTTCACTTACTTGGTAAAAATAATGCCTTAACTGCAATAGTTCTGTTACAGAATCTAGTCCTCACTTTTTCCTCAAAGAAAAAAGGAAAAATCCCATTCATCTGTGAAGAATCAGGTTACAGAAATGTGAGTAAATAGAGTGGTGCATAATGGACAAAGCCAGGGAGGATGGCAGAAGCTACAGAAGAAATGTAGTTGTTAACTAAGGACACATGCAGAGGAGTTGGGAAATGATCTGAGCCTAGGTCGACTGAACTCAGAGTTCAGAAGAAGAAGCATAAACCAGAAACCAGGAAGAGAAAAGAACCAGAAAGCACATAATACTGAAAATAAAAGTTCAGAAAATAGTGCACAGAACAAAGAAGTAACACTGGACTCCCAAGGTGTATTTTGGGGGGATTGGCAATATGCTGTTAAAGGAAATTTCCCAATCCCCATTTATCAAACTTTCCTCACAAAGTAAACTTTTGTGTGCATTGCTATCGATCTTGGAGTGGATGAGATGGATTCCTTTTGTAGATATATACTGAAAGATAAGATCTAGGAGAGCACCCCATGCCTTCAAGCAAACCACTGAGGTTTGTGAATGCAGACCATTCTCTGACACTTCCCCACAGCCCTGGCACCAGTCCTTGTCCCTGTTATGTTTAACAGGCTAGCAATTTAACAATATGGCCTGAGGGTGTAAAATGATAAAATCTTCCCACTGCATCAAGCTAATTCATCATGGTAAGTTCAGTTCGTGGCATGGTGCCTTTGATTTCAGCCCCAAGATGCATCCTAAACTGTCAAGTCCTAGAACCATTTGCAAAACACTCATTTTTATATTCTGCTCAACACTATGAAAAGGGGAAAGGGTGAGTCCCACCATTGACTGTGCACAGATTATACTGACAAAAGGATATTTCTTTTTTCTTTTCTTTTAAATAAAGCAAGCACAAATTTAATACCAAATCTAATTCTGTTCCTGGTGATTTAAGGATCCAGCAGTGCACTGAAGTTGACTTGCTGTCCACTTCAGAACCTGAAATCTTTTGTTAAATATTTTAGTGGGAAAATATGCACCCTTTATATTATGGTATGTGTTCCTAGCACTGACTAAAATGCTGGCCACCTGCGAATGTTGGGTGTGCACATATGCAAGAATTTTTTTAAGAAAAAAAACAGTTTCACAGTTTTAAAGATCTTTATTTTCTTAATGCCTCATTTTATTTTAATCCTTTTTCATTATCAAATCCAGGCACTTCCTAGCATATTCTTTATAAGCACTATTTTACTCAGTTTGGTAATTATTTTCATGACAAGATGTAGGGGGAATGAGCTATTAATTTCAGTGTTAGGTTGCATGATTCTTCCCTGTTTACATCCTCTGAGTAAATATTACATCCATGGACAACAGATTTGTCCCTCCATACTGCAAAAGGTACAGGTAAGTACCTCTTCTGGTTTCTTTTCTCTACCAGACATAGTGAGGGTCTTCATGTCAAAGCTGGGCTTTTTATTGTCTTAGTCTTCGATATACCAGTTACAAGCCCCTCTGTTAACTAAGAAAAGGACACAGAACAACACATGCTTTCCATACTTTCATGACAATTCTGGTATCAGATCAAATGAGAGAACTTCTAGGATTTTTCATGAATTACTGCAAAGCCTAAACTTTGAGATTTTTCTCAATTTAAAGGTATGTAGGAAAAAAAACAAACCAGCTACCAAACAAAACCCCCAACCCAAATATTTACATATTTATGAAGGACACAAAACTATGGAAGTATTTTTACTCTCGGAGAAAACAAAACTTGCACCTAATACTGAATCTGACCCACATTGTATGTCGTAACTACTAGTCTAAAGAGAGGTCTTTGCAGTTTTCAGAAGTAGAAATTAACAAAACAATTAAAAAAAAAATTCTGTCTTAAGTAAGCCAGAGATTAATTTTGATTAAATTTATTTTTTTAAAAGATGGCACTTTAAATCTCCTTTAAGTTCTCTTTTTCTCTTTTTTATCTACTGAATAATCATTACCTTAAACTTTCAAAGCTTATTTCTAAAGATCTTTTCTATATGTCTGAAATTTTTAGAAGAAAGAATTCATATAAAATCACCCATCAGTTCAAAGAATCAAAGTATACCAGCTGTTTACATAGAATTGCTATGTTGTATACTCTTGGTGAAATTACATTAATAAAAAAAAATCCATTTATTTTTATTAGAAAAAGGTATTTTAACCTAAAGTAATATAGCTGCATTGAGTTGCTGATGCATTTGTGAATGTGGGAGACAGAACATCAAATTATCTTGATTAAGCAAAATATCTTACGTTTCATTTTAGCAAATTGATTTCTCCACACAAAAGTTTAGGATTAGAGAGGCTAAAAGTGTAATTTATGTAAAGTAATTGCAAATCAAGCAACACAATTAAACAAGAATATCCTCAGACTTGAGTGAAATACTGAATTTTCTTTACCGAGCAGTTGAATTATGACAACTTGATCATTATTTAGTTCTGAATATCTGAATCTCCCATGCAGGAATAAAATTGTTTATTGCAATGTTTTAATTAGACTAATTCTCTCAAAACTGATTTTGAGGTATATTAAATAGGTAAAATTTTATAACAATAAAAAAATCAAAATAACTGAGCAAAGTGGTCAATAAAAGTAAGAAATAATTGATGGATTTAATTAAGGGTATATGGGAAAAGTGTTAAGGATTGTAATGCCTCACATAAAAGCTGAAGACATTAAAATTGTTGTATATTGGCAAAGAAGTTTTGGCTCTCAAACAAGAAAGCTTCTGTTGTGGAGGTATCTTGTGAAGTTCTTGAAATATTTTTGGAACCTCTGTAGCCCCTGCAAACATATTAGCCATAGAATGAGAAACAAAAATATTTACATTGCACTTATATGTATATATACCTCCTCCCTAATAAGAAGGTAACATTTAGCTAATTAAAAGAAAAGCAAATATATTTAATTTTTATAAGACATTCCAAGAAAATCAGAAGTTCTGTGTCTGCTGTATCTGAGTATCAACATAATTATTAGGTCTGCTTTTCATAACCCAACACCCTATTGCAATAAAATAATTTGAAATTATTAAAGCTCCTTTTAATCTTTATGAAGGGATAGCAAATAATAACATTGTATTAAAGGAGGCAGTGAAAACAGTCTTTCTAAACTGAAAGTGGAGTTTGCAAACATTAAATTAAAAATCATTCTCAACAGATGTTCAGAAATATATGTTCCTATAAAAAAAATGCTTTTATTACTGTTGAAGCATTTGGAAAACACAGATATTCTTTAATTCTCTCTCTTCATTAATACCTTTTTCCATGGCATTTAATATCAACAAATCTGATGATCTGCACACTCAAATAGTGATACTTAAACACTTCAGAGCACAGTGATCCGGAGATTTAGGAAACATAGGTGTTAATATAACAGTCTTAGCGGTTTAGGAAATTACCTCTTACTGACTGCTTCCTTGTTTGTAAATGAGCAAGATTATTGCATGCAGCAAGTGGAGTTCTTTCTTCCTGTTTAGCTGCTCAGGCAGAGTTAAAATAGAAAGCATTCAGCAGCTCAGGACTGCTGCATTCTGGTTCAGCTGCAAACATTCTTCAAGCTATCCACACCTGTAAATGAAGAAACTGTTTTCTGATTTCTGTTCTGTGTACACTACTAACATCTCACATAAGAAAAATGAGCAATGGAATAAAAAATGGAGAGTGACACTGTAGTTCAGTCACTCTGCAGTCATTGAGCTATCAGGAAGAAAAGAAAGAATGGGAAGATGTAAAAGGAGAATAAATCCCAGGGAAAAAAGCACTTATAGAAGAGGTAGGAACTGAATAGATATGGTTCTGTGCTTGGAGAAACAAATGCTAGAGCAGGAAAGACAAAGAACTGCGGAGTTTGTAAAGTAAGAGCTAAAACTGATGGAGAAATTGAGAGAGCAAGATTGAGTTGGTGTTTAGGTAAAGAATTTTCAGTGATAAAAATTGAATGGAAAATGTAGATGTGAAATATTTTTTGCAGATTACTGTAAGCACAAAAATTTATGTGCTTACGGAAGGTTAAAAAAAATATATCTATTTATGCCCAGCTCTGACTGGAACAGTGAGCTGGAGTAAAATCAGCTTTTCCACTCCATCTGGGAACCTGTTCACCAGAGACTGAAGCCACAGCTTTCATGGGATGACCATCCTTGACCTTTGTTCTCCTCTTCAATTCACGCACCCATTCCTTCAGAGCTGAGGTAGGTTTTCCATCCCACTTTCTCACGTCTTTGTGATCCTGCAGGTAAAACCGTAGGGTGCTCTGTGGCATGTGCCTCCTTAATCTTCTCTCTCGAGCAGTAGGACACCTTTTGTTCATAGCTGAGACATGGGTTGGTACACGTGAGGAGCTGGACAGATCGGATAGATAGTCTCTCAATTGTTTGAACTCTGGGACGGTTTTTCCACAGCTGAAATGATGGCAAGAATCATTAAAGCCTGCAGACTTTAAGACATAAGTATATGTAGACTGAGACAAGGACTGCATCATCTGGATGGTTTGATGGCATGGCAGCTGCAGTGGTTTTACACAGCACCAAGCAAAAAGAGTGATCCAGCAAAGCAGATTCCATTTAGCAGACCGGTCTGAGACCAGTCTCCAGCAGAACAGGGTAGGCAGTCCAGTAGCCTTTCTCTACAGTTTTCATACTCAGTGAATCAGTTTTCTAGTGGCCCTTTCCACCAGAAGTAGTTGAAATGAAGAACTTTGGTGAGAGGAATTGAAAATGTAAGTTACAGTCATGGACTGCCTGCATCGAGTTACTGTATTTAATTTCAAGTAGTTCTGAAGCACCATTCTGTGACCTTAGTATTTGTGCTGAGATTTCACAATGAAAAATAAACTGCTCTTGGGACAGGGGGTAAAGATACAAAAAATCTATGACATAAAAACTCTGAATAGGTGAAAGCAGGGTTTATATTTACAGAGGTATGATACTAGCCATGCATAACAAAGCAGAAGAATGCAATACAGTTTGTGAGAGAGATCATAAGGGAGATAACTGCTAGGAAGTATTATATAAAACAAGACAAGGACAGAAGACTAGAAGTAAAATAACAAGAGATAAATAATGAGGCTGAAAAATGTTCTTGCATTCTTTCTCTTACATTTAGGTAGAAATGTAGAAATACTATACAGACGTGTAATTTCAGTGTTATGAATCTGGATGTGTACATAATATTTATAACAGTAAAAGGCAGCAGAGACTGGTGAAATTGTGGAAAGATGTAAATGCAATAATATTGTGCAAATTGCATGCATTCCCATATTGGGGTGCTGATTGGTGGCCACTAAACATGAGCCAGCAGTGTGCTCAGGCAGCCAACAGCATCCTGGTCTTCATCAGAAATAGTGTAGCCAGCAGGGCCCTGGTAGTAATCATCCCCTGTACTCAGCACTGGTGAGGCTGCATCTTGAATAGTGTGTTCAGTTTTGGGCCTCTCACTACAAGAGAGACATTGAGGTGCTGGAGTGGGTCCCGAGAAGGGCAACAAAGCTGTTGAAGGGTCTGGAGCACAAGTCTGATGAGGAAGGGCTGAGTGAACGGGGGATCCTTAGTCTGGAGAAGAGAAGGCTCAGGGGGGACCTTATCACTCTCTACAACTACCTGAAAGGTAGTTGTCGTGATGTAGGGATCAGTCTCTTCTCCCAAGTAACGAGTGATAAGACAAGAGGTAACAGCCTCAACCAGCAGCAGGGGAGGTTTAGACTGGATATTAGGAAAAATTTCTTCACCAAAAGGGTGATCAGGTATTGGAACAGGCTGCCCACGGAAGTGGTAGAATCACCATCCCTGGAAGCATTCAAAAGACATGTAGATGAGGCCCTTAGTGACATGGTAGTTGTGGACTCGGCAGTTCTGGGGTAAAAGTTAGACTTGATTATCTTAAAGGTCTCTTCCAACCTATTTGATTGTATGATTCTAAATGGTATAGTCATGTCAGTTCTGGCATTTTCTAGAACATAAACTGTTCTGATTCTTTTTTCTTATTTTTTCTGGTTACATGTGGGCTGTAGTGGCACATTGGTAAGTCTGGTGAGTCCAAAACTGTATAGTCTGAGTTTTCTATAAAAAAGGTGAGTGACTGCAACCTGAAGATGAAAAAGTTTTTTTCATACATTCTAGAAAATGAGGTACTGTGTTCTGCTCAGAGTTTTTCTTCTAAACATACAGAAGAATATCTTAATTCATCTTCACTATCACAGTCCATTCTTTTTGTGAAACTGTAGATTATCATGTTTTCTACACTATCCACTGCAGAAAGCCAGCTATTTCAGTAAACACTTGGTGAAATAGCTGGCTTTCTGTAGTGGATAGTGTAGAAAATATTATAATCTACAGTTTCATTCCCTTTTCAATTTTTTTTTTCCTTTCTAGTATTTAATTGTGGAATTCCACCTAAAAGGTGGAAGAGAAATAGCCAGTTCCTGCTTCCTGTACCGTATTTCATTTTGTCACTCTTCTAAGAACATAATGTAATTCCTTAAATTGGACTACTTTGAAAATATCTTATTCCCCCCCCCCCCCCTTTTATACTACATTTAAATTTGTACTTCAGAATTTGAGTTAATTAACATGAAAAGACTGCAAACATTCACATCAAAATTGACTCTTGAAGACAGGTAAATGTTGTGGAAAATGTTTCCCATTGTTTATTTAGCTATCATAACAGGTTCATCTCATACAGATTCAAATGATCAAATAATATTTGGACATAAATCCTGCAAGAGCTAGGTTTCCATTAGTGACTTTGGAAAGCACTATGTATTCTCCTACAACGCTTTAATTCCACTAATTCTTTAATCACAGATGTGCATATTGGTCTAAATCTCTCTAAAACCCAATAGCAACATTTCCACTGAATTCAACACTGCTGAACCAAGAACAATACTCATGCTCTCTTTAAGACAAATGCATCACAGTTGCTTTGTCATTTGCGAACAGGTCTTTCCTGTGTGTTTTTCCTCTCTGTTAGAAGCTGAGAAAAAAAAATTGCTGGTGCCATATTCTATGAATACATTTGAACTTTAGCTTATCCATAGCAAGATATTTACAGTTAAGACAGTATTTATCATGTGTTTGCAGGATTTAGTTACAGCTGTTTAAAAACATTTGATAGTGAAGTTTTTTATTAATAAATATCACTAGAAGTGGTACTTACATACTAAGTCTCCAGTCTTAAGTCATATAATTTTCATAATTTGTCACTGAAGATAAGGAACAGTGTCAATTATTACAAAACACCCAGTTTTACGAGCGCTGTGCTAGATGAAGTACTATAGAAATATACATTCAGAAATTAAAATGAAACCTAAGAAAAAAATTCTTTCTCAAAGAGATGTTCAGATTGCTTTACTGAAATCAGAGAATAATTTATTCCAGAGTCAGCAAAACTGGTTGGTTTTTGGTTTTCATTTTTTTTTAAGTCATCTAAGCTCTGTATAATATCTATATTAGAAAGACTTCCTATTTATACAGGAAAGTTTTTCCTAATTATACAGGAAATCTGTTAGTTGGATACATATTCATAGTTCTCACTTGAATTCATAGTAAAATGGGGTAACTGACACATGAGGGAAATTACAAAAATAACAAGATTAGACAAAATACAAATTAAATTTCACTTTAAATTGTAAGATCTGCCTGCTTCTCACAATGTGCAAATTTTACCATTTAGATTCAATTCACATATAAATATTATGTAATTGTCTGTAAGAATTTCTTGCCTTTTTTTTTTTTTTTTATGAGGGAAGGGGGAGTGATAAAATGGTTGAATTTTTATTACACTAGAATTTTTTTGACTGAATTGTATTAATATTGAAATTTTCAGTATATTTTTTCCAGAAATAGAAAAATAAAACTTGGTTATCTTTGAAAAATATGAAACCGGAGTGACTGGGTTTTTTTTTTTTAATACTTTATAAAATCAGCTTTCTGTTTTTAAAACCACATAAAGCATAAAAAAGGCTAAGAGAAATGAACTAGAAAATTATTAATTTTACCCTGCAAATTAGTAAATCATGCTCATTTGGCCCAAAGAATTAAGAAATATAAATAAAAGATTAAAATATTGCACCAAAGAAACAGTCACACTCAACATGATATTAAAACCCCTGCATTGTACCATGACTTACATACTAATGCATTCTTAAAAGCTTCAATACAAATCACAGAAGAATAAAGGAAAATGCTCTAGTTAGTGTAGCTTATCAAATTGTATATGAAAAATAAATCCATTTAAGCCTAAAAATGGATGAAAGGAAAAAAAATCACATGTGATATAATAATCTGATTTGTATGTTTGATTCAAAGTGAGCAAAGTGATTTTTTTATTATTTAAATATATAATAGATAAATAATTGTCAACAAAACAAGAATTTGAATGTTTTCTGTGACACTAGTGACATGTCTAGAAAAATAATTGTTCTCATTAGAGTACATTTTCACTTTATGCTTCTTGCTTCACAGAAAAGGTTGAAAGGTGGGTTTGATTTGATATGGACATTTAAGTTGCAATAACATTTAATATAGAAGCAGAACAAAAGGAGCAAAGTAAAACTAGTTTGTGCAAGCAAGAGTACAGTATCTTTTCTGATGGCGATATTGAAATAGAATATATCACTCCACTGAATTGCATAGAGCTCTATTTATGGCAACTGAAGGTTTGTCACAGAAAGTCTTCCTTGTATGTTTTTATTACAGATACCTTTTTTTATTTCTGTTATCTGCTTGCTGTAAATGAAGATAATAGAATTGCTTGTACTCTGTGCTTTGAAAGAGTAGAATACTGAACAAATGATTAAAAATGCTAGTTCCCATAGTACTGCAATTCTCAGATCAGGTTTTGCCTCTGTGTCACCACTGCACCACTGCCACCCTATTTACCTTAATTTAAACATAATTTGTGAAAAGAGCCTGATCAGACATATAAGGGCCATGTTTGGACATATTTTTCTCCTCAATTTAGCAGCAGTGTTGATATTTTGTATCTTTTCTTCTTATTTACTTTTTCATAGTTACATGGCTATTCCACATCACTGTAATTGATACCAAACATGATATAGTATTGTTCTGTGGAGTTTTGGTTGGTTGGTTGTTGTTCGGGTTTCTCGGTTTTGGTTTCCTTTTTCTTTTTTTTCTCTCTTAAGGGAGCCATTTCAATTGTGTTATTTTAGTGCTATTTTAGCAAATTTTTTAGTGCATTTTCACTCTTTAAAGTCAGCTTTTGTCAGGAGTAAAATACATAATCTCTTCCCTGAGCCCCTCAGTTGATTTGGTGTTTGTCTTCAAATTAACTTGCCAGCAAAATGTAAAATCACAACAGGAAACAGATAAATGAACATGATTCTTACATCAAACTACAAGAAAAAGTGAGAAACACTGCAGAATACCTATCCATTCTCCAGGCAACCTGGTTTGAGAGTGAGAGAAGACAAAATATTTCTATCTGAAGGGAAGTAATTGCTCTGCTTGTTCTCCAGTCCTTCACATGTAAGTTTCAGGTCTTGAATTTACTCAATGACAACCCTCAAAGCAGAAAACTGTTCCCAAATAAAATACTCATATCTCACATTTTAAGGAAGTGTATACTCTACTCTAAGCTACAGACTATTGCTGTGGACTTTACAGAATCCCAGGATCATAGAGTGGTTGAGGTTAACTCAGGGGGCAGGGGTGATACTGTTGTGGGTGTCTTAGAGGCCACCAGATCAGGGTGAGGAAGTTGATGAGGCCTTCTACAGGCAGCTGAGAGCGGCCTCACAGTCACAGGCCGTGGTCGTTGTGGGGGATTTTAACTTCCCTGATGTTTGCTGGAAGGACTACTCAGCAACCCAGCCACAGTCCAGGAGGTTCCTCCAGTGTATGGATGATAACTTCCTCATGCAAATGATGGATGAGCCAACCAGGAGAGGAGCGCTGCTGGATCTCATCCTCACTAACAAGGAGGGGCTGGTCAAAGCAGTAAAGGTTGAGGGCTGCCTTGGTTGCAGCGACCACAAGATGGTGGAATTCAGGATCTTGTGTGCTAGGACCAGTACAATAGCAAGTAGAATTGCAACCCTGGACTTTAGCAGGGCAAACTTTGGCCTTTTCAAGCAATTGCTAGGGGAAGTCCCATGGGCAAGGCTGCTTGAAGGTAAAGGGGCCCAAGATAGTTGGTTGACATTCAAGAATTGCTTATTCCGAGCTCAAGAGCAGAGCATCCCGACATGTAGGAAGTCAAGGAAAAGGGCCAGGAGACCTACGTGGCTAAATAAGGAACTGCTGGGTATGCTCCACTGGAAGAGGAGAGTTTACAGGTCATGGAAGGAGGGGCTGGCCACTCGGGAGGAATATAAGGCTGCTGCTAGAGGATGTAGGAAGGCAGCTAGGATGGCTAAGGCCTCCTTAGAATTAAATCTGGCCAGAGGGGTCAAGGACAACAGAAAGAGCTTTTTCAAATACATGGCTGATAAAACTAACACCAGAGGCAAGGTAGGCCCACTGGTGAACGGGATGGGTGCCCTGGTGACAGAAGATACAGAGATGGCAGAGTTATTGAATGCCTTCTTTGTCTCTGTCTACTCTGCCGGAGGCAGTCCTGAAGAGCCCTGTACTCCTGAGACCTCAGATGAAGTCAGGTCAACAGAGCAGTTTGCCTTAGTCGATGAGGAATGGGTTAGGGATCAGTTGAGCAATCTGGACATCCATAAATCCATGGGTCCAGATGGGATGTACCCGCGGGTGCTGAGGGAACTGGTGGAAGTCATTGCTAGACCACTCTCCATCGTCTTTACCAAGTCTTGGGAAACGGGAGAGGTGCCTGAGGACTGGAGGAAAGCAAATGTCACTCCAGTCTTCAAAAAGGGCAAGAAGGAGGACCTGGGTAACTATAGACCGGTCAGCCTCACCTCCATCCCTGGGAGAGCGATGGAGCACCTTATCCTTGATGCCATCTTAAGGCATGTCAAGGATAAGAGGGTCATGAGGGGCAGTCAACATGGCTTTACCAAGGGGAAGTCATGCTTGACCAACCTCATAGCCTTTTATGAGGAAACAACACAATGGATGGATGATGGCAGAGCGGTGGATGTAGTCTACCTTGACTTCAGCAAAGCATTTGACACAGTGTCCCACAGCATCCTCATAGCTAAACTGAGGAAGTGTGGTCTGGATGATCAGGTAGTGAGGTGGACTGCGAACTGGCTGAAGGAGAGAAGCCAGAGAGTTGTAGTCTATGGGGCGGAGTCTAGTTGGAGGCCTGTATCTAGTGGAGTGCCTCAAGGGTCAGTATTGGGACCAGTATTATTTAATATATTCATCAATGATTTAGATGAGGGAATTGAGTGTACTATCAGCAAGTTTGCTGATGACACTAAGCTGGGAGGAGTGGCTGACACGCCAGAAGGCTGTGCTGCCATCCAGCGTGACCTGGACAGGCTGGAGAGTTGGGCAGGGAGTAACTTGATGAAATATAACAAGGGAAAGTGTAGAGTCCTGCATCTGGGCAGGAACAACCCCAGGTTCCAGTATAGGTTGGGGAACGACCTGCTAGAGAGCAGTGTAGGGGAGAGGGACCTGGGGGTCCTAGTGGATGGCAGGATGACCATGAGCCAACACTGTGCCCTTGTGGCCAAGAAGGCCAATGGCATCCCGGGGTGTATTAGAAGCGGGGTAGTTAGTAGATCGAGAGAGGTCCTCCTCCCCCTCTACTCTGCCCTGGTGAGACCGCATTTGGAATATTGTGTCCAGTTCTGGGCCCCTCAGTTCAAGAAGGACAGGGACCTGCTGGAGAGAGTCCAGCGCAGGGCAACTAAGATGATTAAGGGAGTGGAGCATCTCCCTTATGAGGAAAGGCTGAGGGAGCTGGGTCTCTTAGTTTGGAGAAGAGGAGACTGAGGGGTGACCTTATTAGTGTATATAAATATATAAAGGGGGAGTGTCACGAGGATGGAGCCAGGCTCTTCTCAGTGGCAAACAATGATAGGACAAGGGGTAATGGGTACAAACTGGAACACAAGAGGTTTCACTTAAACTTGAGAAGAAACTTCTTCTCAGTGAGGGTGACGGAACACTGGAACAGGCTGCCCAGGGAGGTTGTGGAGTCTCCTCTGGAGACATTCAAAACCTGCCTGAACACATTCCTGTGTAACCTTATCTAGGTGTTCCTGCTCTGGGAGGGGGATTGGACTAGATGATCTTTTGAGGTCCCTTCCAATCTCTAACATACTGTGATACTGTGATAACCTGGTTAACCTGACACCATCAGTTTTTTCATAAAAGCCAAAGCTTCACAAGAATTTTTCTCCTGTCTTATCCCTACTGAGAAGTTTTTCTTTAGAGACAGAACAGAATAAATTCCCATATGGAACCTACAAGGTGTTTTGAAAATATCAGCTCTCCTGGATTTCTTGCTGCTTTTGAAAGGACAAAGAAGACTGCCTGGCTTGCTTTTGGGGTCTTTATGCTTTGTAGCAGAATACAGAGAAAGCATATGAATGAACAACAGGTAGAAAAAATTGTTTCTACTGAAATCTCTCTCTGTTTTCTTCATCCAGACTTTTGCTGCATTTTACTCAGAAGGGAAGAGACCAAACTACTTCACTTTCTAATGCTAAATAATTGCATTTCTGTGCTTTGACACAGAAACTAGTTGATAGCTGAGCAAAGATAAAAAAGGAAACATCATGGTCAAATCATCTTTCCCAGTCATGTACTACAGCATATTTCAGGATTTAGTTCATTACTTATAAAAGATCTATCTCTTTCCTCTCCAGAGCTTGTTTTGTAGTCTCTGAAGAAAACTGATGATCTTTCTTTCTCTCAGAGCTTTTCAAGAACCTGAACAAATAAAGTCTGTACCATGTTACACTGTTCCTAATTTTGACTAAGCCCAGGTTCATTGGCAGATAGAATTTGGGAAAGCTATGCCTTAATTCATAGTCCTCAAATTTTGTCCTGTGCTTTTTCCTTTAGAATTGGCAGCAGCTCCTTTTTGTGTTATTACTAGAGCCTGGTATGAAACAGAGCTCTGTTAGCTCTAATTCCTAGCAGGATATCAAAACTTGTAACTGACGACAAGACAAGGAAAGCCATGCAATATAACCTGAACATCATGGTATTAAATTGTATGATTTTGTAATCCCCCCCCCCCAAACATTGTTAATTGTCCTTATAAAAGGACAGAAATAAAGTTATGATGATTGGGAAAGAAGCAAATAAAAGGATTACACTATCTGTTGTATTCCTTTAATATTTTTTTCCTTCAAATAGTTCAACTTAGCATTACCATCATCTACATACTTCTGGCCTCACATGCCCTGTTGCATTAATGAAATTTGCTAAATTGATGCAATGCCCTGACAATATTGGCTTGGCAGATCACTTGTGATAGTAATAATAAGAAGAGCAATAACATCTTCCTGCCTTCAGCTGATTAATGCTATTAATCCTGTGACTCATGAGTCCTCATATTTAAACAGGACAAAAAAATCTTCACACCTGTAATAGCATCATTTACCCATAGATAAAAAGCAGTCAGCTTATATAATAGAAAACTTATTTTCTTTTTCTTCCCCATCACTATGTCCCTCAGCATCTTAACTTTCTCTAAAGAAGATTTTAAGTCAACCTTTTTATCTCAGACTTCCATGTTTACAGGTGATGTTAGTTTACATCGATGAAAATAATATCTGAATAGTCTCAACCAGATCTCTGAAGTAATCTATCACTGGTCAGTATTGCTGAAAAGCTAATATATGTAAAAAGCAAGTATCATTTTTCAAACTATATTGATGTTACAACTCAATTGATGTTGTAACTGAAACATTTGATGAGTTTTACAGGTATTACAAACTCATCTATGCATTTTTCCCATAAATCTTTTTTTTTTTTTGTCCTGATACTATTTTCTAAGATAATGTCAGAAGTTAAAACAAATAGCTTTTATGATTTTAAAATGCAAACTGTATCTTTGTTTTACAGTTATACAAGATATTCCATATAATCTGAATTAAATTTTTCAATTTAAGACTAGTCACAAACCTTACTTCTGTGAAGCTAGCTATGGCCCCAGACTTCTCATATACTTTCACAGAATATCTTTCAACTCTACAGCCATACAAGTTACTATTAAGAAATTGTGTATAAACAAGAATAGAATGATTTTCTTCTCTTGCTGGTTATTGTACTCTTCAAATCAGAAGAAAAGTAGCAAGCAATCGAATTATTTAGCTTTTGCAGAAAGTCAGAATATTCTGGTGTTTCTCCCTCTGATTTTATTTGTTTTAAAGATTTGATAGGCAAAAGCAATACAAAGATAAGGAAAATTCTCAGTGATATTGCCAAACTTGTTGCTTCTGTTTCTGCCATTTGCGTGAGGAAGAACCATTCTAAAAGGAGAGGAACCTTCATAGAGTGAAGGAGGAGATAATGCTCTCCCATTATTCTGATTGCCAAATAATTTATAATGAGCATCCCATATGCAAAACATCAAAGTATTGAAGAGAAAATAAATCCCAAAATATTCTTATTTGATCCTCTAAGGAATCCATCCTGCATTATTTCTCTTAGACTATTTACTTGCATATTGTCAAATTCAACATCATATGGCTTGATCAATGAGACTTAGTTACTTCCTTTGGGAATTCAAAGATCAATAGTACAGCTTATCAGTAGAATGTCTTTCTTTGTAATTTCCCTTACACATCATTGCATTTCATTATTTTTCTTGTCACTGCAGTTTCATAATCTGTCCTTATTCAGTGATAAATAGCTCTCTGTAGATGTCTGTGTTAAAGTATTTAGTATGTTTCTGAAAAGCAATCCAGACATGTTGGATTTCTGCTGCTGAATTGTGCCACTTTACATTGCAAGCTACTAGCATTATATAAGATAAACTTCACTAGTGTTACTTGAGATAAACAAATTAGAAGAAACTTTACAGAAAAAGTAGTTAGATACCTTCTACTGAGTAAAGAAAAAAACACTCAACCTATTGTTTTCTGTCAAAAGTTATCTTCGGGATTGTGTCTGCAATAATTAAAATTTTTAAGTGTTCTGAATGAAATGGATGAACACCTTCCCCATCATCTTCTCCCAGACCGATATTTTTTCCCAAGTGTTTGGATGTAAAGATAAGAAATAGGAAAACAACGGTTTCAAAGTACTGGATTTTTTGTTTGGTTGGTTGGTTCCTATTTTGAAATCAACATGGAGCAATTGATAACATAATGTTTTTCTGATTAAAAAAAAAAATAAAAAAAATCTTCCAAATAAAAGACAGTATCTTGTAACTCACAGTATTTCTGCAGCAGAAAATGCACTCACTAGGGCCTTACTGCTATTCCTGGGTAAATCAGAAGTATTTTAGTGCATTTTGTATTCATCAGAAGAACCAAAAATGTTAACTGTTCATACAGCATTGATTTTAGTGCTACATAGCATCCTTATATAACACCCTAACTTTGTATTTTCTTAGTTGCTTTCCCTTTTTCGGGGGGGGGGGGGCAGGAAAGGTGTCCCTGCCCATGGCAGGGGGGTTGGAACTAGATGATCTTAAGGTCCTTTCCAACCCTAACTATTCTATGATTCTATGATATACACTTTCACAGCAAATTTGCTGATACGGCAGCTTGGTTTTTGTTTAATAGCTATTGTATCATTATTGTTTACTAATCTTTGTGTAAGAAATACATGGCTAGGATATCAGTTGCTTGTTGAAAAAATGGAACTTCTAATTAAGTGCTACTCAAATTGTATTTACCTGACATGCATTTTTTTTTTACTTTTATCACTCTGACTGTCATGTATGTTATGGATCAGTCTGTCACATATCCCCAAAATATGTCCAAAAATGGGTCTCTTATATTGATATAATTTGTGCTTGCTATTTTTTCATGATGTAAAGGTGGTCAGGCGTTGGATACAGGGAAAGCACTGCCAATCTTTACAACCTGTTTCCACTCCAGCAAACCCTTCCTACTACATTTGGCTAGTCATGCTTGCAGAAACATTAATTTCCGTGCAACATTCTTTATCCTTCAGCAGACAGGTAGTAAGATGAAGTCATCACTTGAGAGTCAATAGCAACATGATGATTAACCTTGACAGGAGAGCACAGGGAAAACTTGTGGTTTCAATATAGCTTCTGACCAACATGCAGAAAGTTGCTTTGTATGGATGAGATGAGTATTTGGACATTTTAAAGCTCTTCCTTTTATGAATTCAGGGAATGGAGCCCTGGGACGAAGCCCTGTGACTTTCTGAATGCATTTTTTCCTGACTGAAACTATTTGAAAACAGATTTTTTCCTGGTAAAATTTTCCATGTGCTTTTCTTACACTGATTTCTTCTCCATCTTTCTCTTCCCTCAAACGAGTTACCCTCTAAATTATGGTTTAATTTTTTTTCCCCCAGAAACCAGTCTAAGCTTCCATATTGCTTTGTGACTATTTCAGGTCATGAACCTGCAGGTGGAATAAGGACAAAATGCAAAAAAAGCCTGTATGAGGAAAGAAAAATGCATTCTAGCAGTTTAGAGGAGAAAATGGAAACAGCATTAGCTGGACTGGTTAAACATGGAAGGGACAGCTAGGAGTCAAACATGGGGAAATTCATGGCCAAAACACAGCAGGGCATTTTCCTTCCAGATCCCAGTGAAGAGCTCTAGAAAGCTGAGTTATGTGCTTCTCTGGAGAAGGGAGACAGTCCTGTCTCTTTTTCTCTCACTGAAAGGGGCTTCAGCAAAAAGCCGGAGTATTTTCCAACCATATGGGCTGTCCTTCATTCTGGATGTGTGAAGGTGTCCAATACATGTTGTCTTTCATACGCCAGCCCCATAGACACAGAGGTATATTGAATATCAAAAGGCATTAATCAGGAATATTCAGAAAATAGAATCCAGTCATGTATTTCTGGGATCTGCTACATCTGTAGTACAGTATTAAGTGTTCTTCTGCAGATGTCTATTGAGAGCAAGTGGTAAATGAGAAAGAAATTCTCCTTCAGATTAAGATGCTTAAATGTAAGTATAATATTGGAGTCTACAGTACATTTTAGATTATGTGTAGTCTAGTCCATAGTCAACTGAATTTACAGAACTAGTGTATTCATCCTAAAATAGAAGTTTACTGGTCAGATGAGGAGCTTTTTAGCCTTCAGTGACAGCTGCCTAGAGCTTTAGATTGTAATGACACTTTACAGAGAGCCCTCTTACCTGCAAATCAGGTTCCAACAACCTGGCTTCAAGTCTCATCCCTGGTGTTCATGATGAAGTGGAGCCACACTCCCAGCAGCTCAGAACATCCCAAGTGTTTCCAACATTTATAATAAATAGGAAAACATAGTACTATCTCAGCAACATACCTTAAAATGGGAATTTATATGCTACTGGATCACGATGGCAATCAATTTATATATTGTCATTTTATCACTATTTATTTTTTTTTTATTCCCAACTGAAATATTTATTGATTCCTGTTTAATCCTTATTTCACATTGCTTATCCTTTTAGTTCTGTTTCTTCAGCTAATTAACATTTCACATATCTTAATTTCTTTCCTGGATTTGAGCTATTTAGTCTTATTAGCACTTCAAAATCAGACTGAGAACTCTGACCATATTGCCTAATTATGTAAGTAGTTAATTTGCCATTATGTAGAAATTCATACGTAGTAAGTACTTTAACCTTTTAAAATTTTATATGAAGATTGCAGTATGAAAGAATTATTTTTTTTTTTTGTTTTTACTAATTGTTCTTACGCTGGTTTAAAATTAGTTATAAGAAGGAGTTAAATAATGTATCTTAGTACTTGATTTTATCATAGCTTTGTGTAAAACTAAGAATACACCAAAGGTCCCTTAATACTTTATCTCTTTATCTGAGATACTCTGAAATCATAGCTATCTATGAGACTTAGCTTGATAAGAAAGAATCTCTATAAAGATATTCCAAGTCGATTTATAAGCTTGGCAGTATCTTTTTTATATCCCCTGGGAAAAGCCTTGTCAAATGTCTAACCTAAATCTGTATAACAAATTACAGATAGTGTCTTCATTTAAAGCTTTTACTTCATAGTTGACTGCTTTTAATTTTACAAGGAGATCGTGATAAGGTCCTGGACATTCAGATACAAGCTCTCTGTTCTTTTGTCTTTCAAAGGAATAATATATGACAGCTGCTACCAAACAAAAAGTGTCAGAGATTACTTTCAGTCATAAAAAAGGCTTTACACTTGTAAATTAACCTACCCAGTCTGGTGAAGAGTTGCAAACCATGATTTTTCCTACACAAGCAACTTGGAGAGGGACAAGAAGAGGGAGATAATTCTAAGCTGGAACAAAATGCTTAGTTGAACTAGAGTACAAAATGTTTTAAGATATTTTAAATTACAAGGCTACTTAGACTTGTGTTATCTGAAGACCATGGATGTAGACACGTTCCACTGTAATCACTGGGAATAGTTCATTAAATATCTTTAAAATGCCTGTCCAAGAGCTCTAATTCACAAAAAAAATAATGTTCAAAATCTAGTACAAGTCACTGTGTCTCAATTCATCCTTTCTTCTCCTGGGTTCTTCCACCTCTTGTTTGCTGTATAGCCTGTTAGGTTTTCTCTGAGACAGATCCTGAATGAGCAAAGTTTTCAGCCAGATGTATTAAGTTAGACAAAATTTGTTCACGTTTCTTTTTAAAAATAAGCATGATTCAGTGAAGACTTCAGAAGTCAGTTATGGGGTAAAGATAGGAATCTCTGAGGGAAGAGACTACACTGGAAGAAGGATAAGCCCCTTCCTCAAAGTAAGTCATCTCCACTAAGGAAACAAATCTGTACATCCCAAATTTATAAATTAATCTGCTACGCAGAGTTTTAGTAATATACTCTTCTGTAAATTATTTATTCAAAAATATGAAAACTGGTGAAACTGAAACTGTTTGTGAACAGATTTAGTAAAAAAAAAAGTTTTAATTTAAGATTTCCTATCAACATTTTCAAAGTGAAATATTTATATTTGATTTTTTAAACATCTTTTTTTCATGTTGAAACTATTTTAAATAATAAAATTTTTACTGTTTTACTTTCTCCCTATACAAAGACAATTTTATATAGGGCAAATGAAATGCTTTGTTTGACCTTTGATAGTTCTGCAAGAATTAACACAGATATGTTCCTAGTCGTCTCACTTTTTTTCTCTTTTAAACCTAATTAGAAATTCAGTGCCACTAATAAAGAATCAGTTTCTTGTACAGCTCTGCTTAGGATTCTAAGCCTCACTGAGTTTCAATGAGTCTTTGTGTTTAATACTGTCCCACTGAAGTCAATGGGTGCAGGATGAATCCCTTTATCCCTCATACACTTTGTAAATGCATGAGTCACACATCATGCAGCCAGGGAAGTGAGGATATCAGCCAGAATTGTCAGGACTGAAGCCAATACTGCTTTGTTGATCTGCTCTTAGGAAGAGCCATAGAAGAATGCAAATTAGTCCTTGCCCTTTGCTGAAGAGAAAAGCACTGCTTAATGTTTCTAGGTGCCTCAGTTCCAAACATCCCCCAAGGGCTGCTATATTCTGATTTCCCAGAGTATGTTTTATAAAACTGTAAAAAAAAAAAAAAAAAAGGGGGAATTCTGATTTATTTTTATTAGCATCTTTACCAGATAAAAAAAAATATTTCTCATTCTCTGTCTATATATATACATATATATATCAGCTTTGATATACATATTCATATGATGCCTTCTTTGGTTCCCCACTAGTTTAGAGATAACATTTAATAATTCTTGATAAATAAAACACACATTATAAAAAATCACTTATCAATGTATTAGGTTTGAAATTTATGACAGTACTTGACAGAAGCTAAGTGTCGCGGAATGGACTCAGTTGGAGATCAATATGATCAGACAAAGCCATTTATTATAGAAAACTAACTCTTTATATATTATTTCTTAAAGTTGTTTACACTAACTTGGCCCATTGTGATTGGATACATATCTTTGAGGCCCTTAACAACTAACATATAATTGGTTAAACACAGGTGTGAGAACCTGACCTTCAAAGTTTTCCAACAATCCTCAATTTAGCAACTCAGTAAATTCCAGCTCCTTCTTATCTTGCTGGGATCCTTACTCCCAGTGCCTCACTCCCATCCTCCTTCACCTTTTGTTGTCCCTTGGTTCATGTCGAACTCCACGTAGGCACTTGCTGATCTGGGTACATGGCCGTTCTTTGCCAGAAAGTCATTCACACCTAAGTATACTGACAGGGACTATTACAGTCCTTTTCAAAGTATTACTGAAAACAAATGAAATTTCATCACAGCTGCTCATCTACTTCAAGATATATTCATCCTCTTCATGTGCAGATAGAATATGTAGAGGACCTTTAAAAATGAAAAACTTGAGAGTAGAAATTATAGTGCTGAATATAGTGCTATTGTAGATGTATTTATCAATAAAAAAGCAGAAATAAAATATTATTGTCTCAAAATTGAATAATCAAAAGGACTAATTTAACAAGAATACGGCCTGTTTATATATGGTTCAGTTTCCACGTACCACACTTCAGCAAATCAAAATGGGGAACACTTCCCTATAATGAGCATCTCCATTGCCATGGAGCACCTTCCTGGACACTGTTGGTTGAAAAATGAGCCTTTTAATGACAGAGGAGTATTATGTTTAGTGTTTAGAATTAACCCAACTCTGAGCTGGATTAACTGGTCTACAGATTCTTTGAGCAGACCACCAAAGCGCAGAGGACAATGTATATAATGGAACTTTCTGAAATTATTTCTGGTCCGGATATATTCTCTTGTCTCTTCACATTTATGAACTACAACAGGGAGGGCTTGAAGACTGCTGGCAAGTTAGCAAGTTCTTTGCCGAAACTCATGAGTGCCAGATCATGATGAAGTTACGTGGGCATCTTGGTTTTGCATTTAGAACTACCTGTTTCTCAAAGCTAATAATTTATCCTTTCCAGCTCTATAAAACCTCCAGATCACAAGCTCCTGTAACCAAATACTTTGTTAATCTCTTTAAGGCAATTACAGACAGAAAATTAAATTACAAGAAAATAAAGAGGTGGAGGAAATTCCTTTTATCCTTCATTTTCAGTCCAATTTTAGGCTTTAGATAAGGGGACACACTGGAACACAAGATCAGCATTTTACAGGTAGACAATAGGGTGGTGCTATCAGGACCTTAGCGCCAGTCTTCTGCTCTGCCTTCACAGAATAAGGGAAGTAGGATTAAATGAATACTGGTTTTCAAATTGGCAAAACCAACATTTGATTCTTTATCATCCTCTTCTCTTAGACCCACTGAAAGCCCCAGGGGACTGAGGGGAAGATCACCATGTCTGACACCAGTGAGATGCCTAAAGTCACTTGCATGGCAACCCTCCCTTGGGGTACATAAATAAGCATTGTCAGTGCTAATTTACTTAATTTCCCCCTGCTATTTGAAAAGTTCTTTTTGAGTAAGAGACATGTAGAAAAGTAATTTTAAAGATGCTACTGACAGCCTCGATCCCACTAGAGAGACTGAGAGAAACAAGAGCCATATGCACACCCTGAAATAGTCAACCCCATTCCATCCTGAACCCCTGTGGCAGAGTGGGTGATTCTTTGCATGTGGACATTTTGACATCTGGTGTAATGCCAAAATTAAAGATCCTGCATGTTTCTGTAGAAACCAACTGGAAAAAACAGTGCAACATTAATCTGTTACTGAACAAAAAAACCACACCAGTATTAAATGTCTGTTTTTTTCACAGATCTCAAGCTTGCTAGCAGTTTGGCTTCAATGAAGATAGGAATAAAGGAAAAAATTCTTTTTTTCTTATTCACTCTTCTAGGCTTCATGCAGTGTGATTAAAACCTTTAAAATAATGCACAAAGTTTCAAAATGAGTTAACTGAGGAAAAGCAACACTTAATGATTTGCAATACTGTTTTCTGGTTAGTGAATTGGTTGCTGGAGAAGATTCTGTTAAATCTAATAGAAGATGTCTGATAGAAAGAAGAAATAATGGGAAGCATCCCCAGCCAGTATGATTTCTTCAGTATTTCTTGGCACCATAGTAATAGATGACTTTGTTCAAATAGATGGGGTTGTATGCATTGTCTTGTCCGCACTCCAAATTTTTTCTACTGTTCTTCAATTAAGATTTCCTGACAACAGTGAAAAACAAACCTTGAACTATAAGGTGAGTTATGTTAGCACCTAAATTTTTTGCTTGCAGCAGCACAGTGTGTAAAGTGTGCATTATTTATTCCAACCAATTGCATTGCTTGTCTATTTTAGTCCAGTGTAACTTTAGTGAAACCATGTCAGTCAGGCTTACTCAGGTAGATATTAACCAGAACTCATCTGAGAAAAGAAACAACAAAAAAAGAAACAAACAAACAAAAAAAAAGAAATTATTAGCATTAGGCTTTTAATTTCCAGCTGTATTGAAGACTACTGAAGTCTGTTTCTGGGCTACAATTAATTGTAAAAGATACAAACATTGCTTGACTAACCAGTTTTGTTTTGCTTTTGGTTTTGTTTTCTTTTTTAAAGACATCTTTATGTCTAGAAAACAAGTACATACAATATAACTGTTATAAATATCAGTTACCTGTTTTTCCAATGAAATATCTATTTAAAAAAAAAATAAAAGTATTATATCCAAATTACAGCTTATGAATAAAAAGTGGCCACGAAGGAGGAAGGATTACTGACAGAGAATTCTCATGCTTTCTTAGCAAAAGTTCAAATGCATTTTTGAGATAAGAGTTTAGCTTGAGAGCTTTATATAGTTCTGTTCATTAAATAGTATGCAGAAGGAAGGTATTTTCATAACAACTTCATAAACTTTCCTGCTTTTGAGAAGCAGAATATTAGATGATGGTCTCCAGCTACCAAATCCAACCAAAAATTTCTTTAAAGGACATAAATGAACTGATCTAAATTGAAAACATGCAATGGTATGTCCTAGAGTACTTGTACTGATTTCTGAGATTCAGTTTTTTTGTTGGGCAGACACTTTGTAATCTTTCTAGTTGCATACACAAATTCCATGAATACCCAGAAACTAGGTGGTAATCTCATGAGCCTCCAACATAAAAAGGCAAAGCACTATGGACATAAAATCCATAAACAGTGTAATACATTTGTTACTATACAAAGATGGGAATAAATACATTAGAGAAAAATTGACATCTAAGAAAAGCATTGTAGCAAAACAGTCTTCCCTCTGAGTTTGGAAGAAAGAGATATACAGTATATTTTCCTGATCTGAACCCCATCTGTGTTAAGAAACATGGAGAAATCAGAAATAAATAATTTAAAACTGCTTTTTCGGGCAGTCCATAGGTTCATGTAATGTCTCTTATTTGAATTATTTGCAGTGGAACAATGATGGCTAATAACTAGCCAACTAGCATAAAGAAGCACCACTCTCTTTTTATCAAAAAGAGGTAGACAAAGCAACTCTTCATGTATTGTTTTTCACATCACTTTCTTTGCTCCAAGTGACATCACATAAAAAATTGTCCTTCCTTCCTTCCTTCCTTCCTTCCTTCCTTCCTTCCTTCCTTCCTTCCTTCCTTCCTTCCTTCCTTCCTTCCTTCCTTCCTTCCTTCCTTCCTTCCTCCCTCCCTCCCTCCCTCCGTCCTTCCCTCCCTCCCTCCCTCCCTCCCTTCCTCTGCTCCCTCCCTCCCTCCCTCCTTCCTTCCTTCCTTCCTTCCTTCGTTCCTTCCTTCCTTCCTTCATTCCTCCCTCCCTCCCTCCTTCCCTCCTTCCTTCCTTCCTTCCTTCCTTCCTTCCTTCCTTCCCTCCTTCCTTCCTTTCTTCCTTCCTTCCTTCCTTCCTTCCTTCCTTCCTTCCTTCCTTCCTTCCTTCCTTCCTTCCTTCCTTCCTTCCTTCCTTCCTCCCTTCCTTCCTCCCTTCCTCCCTTCCTCCCTTCCTTCCCTCCTTCCTTCTCTCTCCTACTAGCTTTTTCTCATTCAGGTTCTAACTTTTCTCCTATTATTTGTAATTAGTTATTAATTAATAATTATTAAGTACTTAGTATTGATTACTAATAATATTTCTGTGAATTATGTGTGCTAAGAGAGGAAAAATTATCCTGAAACTTAGTAATATGGACAGGATTTACAGCACATGTAAATATCATACTCATGTTGTTCATAGACAAAAAAAAATGCAATTCCATCAACAAAACAGAAAATGTTTAGTCTGTGTATTGGGACTTAAGTATATCTCCATGCCCCACCATGTATATTCATGTAGCTAAATAAAAAGGCTAAGGAATGCCCAGCTCTGAGGCCAGCAGGCACAAGTGAATTCATGCTGACGCTGCACTGAACTTATACTTCAAATACGTGACTTGTTTTGAGGTAACTATTTTTTACAGCAAAGCTGAGGAATGCCCTAACAATTGAACAGCATGGTCAGCTTGAGACCCAAGGTTTAAGTTTGGTCCTCAATTGTTTAGCAGCACACATGTTCCTACTGCGTTGCTGGTTAAAGGAATGCGCATTACTTGAGGGGCACCTAGGGAAGTGCTTTGAGCACGTAAGTAAAGCACAGTCATTCATAGGTGAACAAATTGATTGCTGTAGATAAAATCGATTCTGATATCAAGGAAAGTGACATGTATTTGTCAAAAGGTCGAGTCCTTAATGATGAGAAAGCACTGCTCCAAGAAGAAAGTTATTATTTAACAGAAGCAATTAGCATAAGAGTGTTTAATTGTCAGTGCACAATATGCTGCTTCAACTTTGTGCATCTCTGTACTAAAAAATGAACAGCAGTAGAGCAAGGCACTTTAGCTGATTATTATCCATGTGCCTGCAAGTAAACCACGGTATCTCTTAATAAACTCATTATTTACACTTTAGTAATATAACAGAACAAAAATTGTCATAAATATTGAAGAACTTATCTAAGACACTAATCAATCCATGTTATTTTATAGAGATTGAAAGGGCATCCTCATTTCTAAAAGTACTTAAGCAATTTGTGGTGGCATTTAATTGTTCTCCCTCTCAGTGTTGCAGCTCTGATGAAGCGAATGGGTGAATTAGTGCTCCAAGGGGAAGAGCACACAATAAGCCCCTTTGAAACTACTTGAGAAGAACAGAATAAATTGTAGTTTTAGTCATGTTAATAAGACTTTGAGGGGACAGTGCAGCTAGGAATCACAAAGATCCTACAATAATGCTGGTATGCAGTAGCTAGTTGGAAATCCCTTTCATAACTCTCAAAGGCATGGCATCATTTTCTTATGATCAACAGACTGCCAAGACCTATCATTTTGTTTCAAAGGAAGAATATTATTTGCCTCATGGAAACAAGCGGCATGACTTTAACTGGGACAGAAAGAAAAACCCCAAACCCACCAAACCAAAACCAGAGCAAACAGAAATATTCAAATAGTTAGTAATTCCCTAATACTGTTACCTTAAACGTGAGAGTTTTATTCCGGTCCTGTGGCAAAATGAAGTATTCTGCCATAGAAACCTCTATTAGCCTGCCTGAAAGTTGAGTTCGTAAGATATGATTTCTTCTATGAAAGCTTCTTAATTTGTCATTTGTTCCACTAATTCTTTTTTGTGCTTATTCAGTTTCGAGGCTTATTTTCTTCAGTAAGTCTGCTTGAAGTTGTGCACAGAATGGTATTAACAGATGAAATCCTGACAGTAGCAGTTACATTTTTACCTCCTTTTCACTATTCCATGATATGTTCTGAGTTTAGTAAGATTTCCCCACCCCACCCATTGCACTGTACAGGAGGCTCAGCAATCTGTAGTTCTGTATCCTTTTCCATCTGGCCTTGTATTTTAGGAGTACTTTCACTGCAGCAATCCCCACCATCAGCTGAATGAAATGACCAGCCTTAGGACCAAGAAGAACACAAAAAACTTAAAACATAACACCAAGAAAAGAGGTAGAAACTAAGCATGTGTATAACAATTTTACCTGCATTATTCTTTTTTATATGTGTATAACAAATAGATATAGACTAATAATGATTCTTGAATTAGACTCTTTGAACTACAGTAACAATGATTTCTTGGATTTACATAAATACTGGGTGTGGGTTTTGCCCATAAACAAGATTTTGAGCTCAGCCTACTCATCTTTTGGAATCCCAGCTGTAAATTGTGCTAGGGTAAAATATATATGGTTGCAAGAGTTTATGATGGATCTATCTTGTCTGTTCTTGCATACTGCTCCAAAGTAAGGTATAAGCATTTCTTAACTGTCCTAAATTATAAAGGCTAGGTGTTTTCAGTGAAAAAAAAAAAAAAAAAGAAACAACCCCGACCAACCCTCAAACACACACACGCAATAAAGGAAACAAAATAACCCTCTCCCAACTTCCTTCTTCCTGACAGAAAAGCTTCCTGATGGCTATCTGATCCCTCATGTCTAGAAAGATGATGGAGGTCTGATTCCTTTTTGATTTATGCCAAGTTACTTCCTGAATAACATCTAAGAGTGAGCAGAGTTTTACAAACTGTTTTTGGAAAAGACAAAAAGTAAGTCCTTTCCTCATTTTATAGTGTGGTCCCTTCTGAAATATATTTGGTATTCTTCATTTAAGACAGTGTAAGTAGAACTGCTCAAGTGCCTTTTAATCTTTGTGTTCATGGCTTAATTGTTTTGCAGTTTGCTTTGTTTCTGGTTCAGAGAAAAATTCTAAACATATAGACATTGTCACAGAATTTTAACTTCCTGTTGAAAAAAACCCTATAATATTATACTTTGTGTTCTTTTACAGCTTGACTTCTATGAATACAAATTTGGCTATATAATTCTGTTAATGAAGTATATGATATCTTTAACACTAATATATTTTAAATTCCACTTTTCTGACAAGATGTATCCTTATCACAGAATCATAAAATCATAGAATGGTTTGGGTTGGAAGGAACCTTAAACATCATTTAGTTCCAACCACTCTGCTATGGGCAAGGACACCTTCCTCTACACTAGGTTGCTCAGAGCCACATCCAACCTGGCCTTGAGCATAACTTCTCTGGGAAACCTGTTCCAGTGTTTCACCACCCTCATAGTACAGAATTTTTTCCTGGTATCTAATATAAATTTACTCTCTTTCATCTTAAAGCCATTCCCCACTTCTCCTATCGCTACATGCCCTTGTAAAAAGTGATGCCTCAGATTTCTCATAGCCCCCTTTAGGTACTGGAAGCTGCTCTAAGGTCTCCTTGGAGCCTTCTCTTCTCCAGGCTGAATAACTCCACATCTCTCAGCCTGTTTCCATAGGTGTGGTCCTCCAGGACTCTAATCATATTTGTGGCCCTCCTCTGGACTCACTGCAACAGGCCCACTTCTTATGTTGTGGGCCCCAGAGCTGGATGCAGTACTCTGCAGGTGCAGTCTCACCAGAACAGAGTAGAGGAGCAGAATCAAGTTCCTTGACCTGCTGGCCATGGTCCTTTTAAGTAAAGTATACCTGCTAAAGCTAATTACTGGTATCTTACTGGTGTGTTATTCATCATGTATCAGAAATAGATTTTTTAACAAGATGTCATAATTTGCTAGGCATTCTATTAGTAGTGTCATTTTTATTCACACTGTTCCCATAGTCTCACAGGTTTTCAGTAGCAAAGGGTAATACTGGCACAACTGGGGCACTGCTTGTTTATTTTATTGATGCTTGCTTTTATTTTGGTCTCCTCTGTTACTATAATGATATTTGAAAAGTTAATATTTGGATGTCTCTCTAGTATTGCATAATTCCCTGACGCATATTCAGATTTTAACTTTAAGATCTAAGCTCATTCCTCCTCTAGTGTCACTGTCCCATTTATCAAAAGGCATTTCAGGTGCTAAAAAACATAAAACCAATTTCAATAAGCATGTGCTTCTTTTTATCCAAGGAAACTTTTGATATGTACATACCCCTTTATGGTAAAAGGATATAAAATTATTCAAGAAAAGACTATGATAATTACTAATAAAAAACCCAAACAAAAAGAAACCCCGCCAAAACAGATGTATTTTTCAGAATTATAACCCTTTAGAAACCTAGAGGAAGACCAAAAACCCCTCACAGAAACAGCTACCTAAAAACAAAAGAAGTCACACATTTTGTGAACATTTTATACTCCATGTAAAGCATGTAAAGCTTTTGTACTCTACATATCTAACAACATTCATGAACAGAAAAATCTTTGTGGTGTCAATACTCTCAAAACCAGAATACTTAAAGCCCACCACTTACTCTAGTAAACAGGAAAACAGAGTTTCTCAGTGCAGAATGAATAATCGTAGCCTGGAAATAGTGCAGTTGAAGGGTTTTTTTGGTGATGTTCAGTCTTAGGGGTTTTTATCAGGTAACTGATCACTAGAGTTCTTGTTTTGCTGTTTTCTCTAAGTGATAGTTTTGCCATGTGTAGCTAACCCAGAAAATTCAAGCAGATTTGAAGCAAGACATTGCTTTTTTTAAGTCAAAAATGACCTAAAAGAAAAAAAAGAAATGTCGAAAGTGAAAGTATATTTAAGACTGGTATTTGCACAGTTAAATTAAATGTTAGTTTCTAGCTAAGCCTGATGAAAGATATTACTAATCAGTGTTTAGCAGCTCTTGTAATAAAACTTCAGGATAGTTGTGTATAAAAGCTTAATTATAACAAGTTATACATCTTAGCTAAAAAACACTTCAAAGAAGAATGTTAGCTCTGTTTAAGATGAATTTGGGAGAAAAGTTCTTAATGAAATTATTTAGGATCTCACTAATGATCAAATTCAATAAACTTAATCATGAAGTAGTATAAATGCCACAAAAGTACAAAATCAAGAAGTAAAAAATGTAAACAATTAACAAGGCTGAAAATGCTAGAATTTATAAAGCTTGACATAGTGGAAAAAGAATATAATTTGATAACATCTATCAAAAATGTACTGCTATTCTTAAGAGAAAAAAACAAAACAAAACAGCAAAGAAACAAAGAAACAGTGCAAAAGAGCATCAGTGCTGGGTTTTTTTTTCAAATTTTTCAAATCTTTTTTTTTTTTTTTGAGGAAAAAAAAAACCCCAACATTGATACAGAGGATATACAGCAATAAAACTACCTCTCAGTTATCTACAGTGTCTGCATGACCTCATCCTCCACTTCTTTTCTGTGGCTTTCAGTCCTATTACCTTTGCGAAATCTGACCTCCTTTTCTGACTCTGTTCTTCTAAATTAAATACCTGTGCCCCTTTTTGTCTCTCACTCCTTGCCTTAGTTTTCATATTAATGCCCTGACTCCTGCAGAGACCCTCCATCTCTTAATGATTATTTTAAAAAAAGGTTCCTGTAGTCCTAGAATAGGTTTTGTTCAATGAGACAGAGCCTGAGGGCATTTTTGCAGTTCAGTGAGTCTCATCTGAGACATTTTTGGAAGTATACCACCTAGCTAGACTTTTATGTTTTCATCTCCATCAGACCTTCTGTACATCTTTGCGGAATTTCATGCCACTATATTGGGAGAATGGAAAAAATTCATAACATTATGTTCCTTGTCTGTGCTGTTGCTGATCCTGTAAATCAAGGTCTGTAGTGAGATAGCACCATACATCCTGAATATTGTAGCGTGTAAGAGATGTAGTTCCTTCCTGAGTTCTGTAAGAAATAAAACCTAGCCTCAGCTTACTATTATCTTGTATTAAGAAGTTCTCTTCTAGAGAGCATTTTTGCTTTGACAGATAGTTCATACTGGTTGAGTTGAAAGATTTCATAGAAATGCAACAGTTTTAATGAAATTCCACTGGAACTTCAGAAGTGGGAATGTTTCCATAAGAAGAAAAGACAAATATACCTTTGCTTTCTTTTGAAGCAAGGGTTCCTGATTCCTGTCTAAGATAAGGCACAGGTGGCAGAGAAGGGGCAAGTAAAGCATCTCAGCTACCATAAGAGATAAAAAAGGATATTGTAAAAATTAAAAAAAAGAAACAAGAAATTGAGCTGGGTTAGTATTACAGAGAAGGATCTGGCATGAACAAGAAAAGAGGGGAGCTGATTCATAGAATCATCAACCCATTGAATGGTTAGGATTGGAAGAGACCTTAAAGACCATCTAGTCACAACACCCCTGCCATGGGCAGGGACACCTCCCACTAGAACAGGTTGCTCAAAGCCTCATCCAACCTGGCTTTGAACACTTCCAGGCTATCCTTTAAAAATATCAGTCTCACTTCCTTTTTTGCTGTTGAGACATGGAGCTGTATCATGTAAATGGTAATACCTGTTTTCACCCCTTGGATTTTATTATGAGAATGTGAAATTGAGAGAAAAAACATGTTATTTTCGCAATATTGGGGTTTAGGCTAACCTACTAAGGAAATGAGACAAAGGGCTTAAAATACTATGACTCAAACAGAAACACTCTGTGGTTAAAGATAATGTTACCTTTGTGCAACCTAAGCTAATCTGGTGCAAACTGGTTCTGTAGTTAAATGGGAAGTTGGGGTACCACATGTCTGCCAGAGAGTTATGAAATCAAACCATAAAAGGAGACAAATAAATAAGAGAAAGGGGCTTACTAAATCGAGTAAGGTGAGATGTAAACAGGGGAGGAACACTTAACATGTAAATTAGACACATTGGATAGGCTGTAAAACTTGGAGTACCTAACCAATGGGGAAACAAGAGAGGGAATTTGCAGATGTGATAGGAAGTATAAGACAAAGTTCTGTTTTTACTGTGTGTGCCTACTTGCTAGGACACCTATTTTTGCCAAAACGTTAAATAAATAGCTGCTTCACTGTTGTGTCTGACCTGAGCCTTTACAACAGTTTCTAACAGATGTGGGCTCGTATAGTGTTTTCCCTATGGGTCCTGCCTGAGCCTAGAGACATTTCTCACACAATTACTTCAGTACGTCTCTACAGTACATCAAGCTCCATACTGAAGAGTTTTGCTTGAACTAAGGTATATACTTGAAAAAAATCCAAATAAACATGTAATTAATATTCAATAATGATTAGTCCAGTGACAGAAAAGCCAGCATATCCTTTATGATTTATTCTAATATTTAGCTACATTTTTGACTAAAAAAATAGGTAAATTTGTAAAGCAAATTATTTTAATTCTAAGCAATAGTTTTAAATAAATTGTTATGTGGTAGACAGAGAAAACTACCTAACGTTTTTGTTAAAAAGCGGTGTATAGTAATAAATAGGGTAGAACAAATTAATAAAGAATTCCATGTAGCAACATGATTTACTAACCTTTTAGTCTTCCAGTCTAAACCCTTTACTTCCTATTTTCCAAATACTTTGTGCAGCCTCTTGGATGTATGCAAAACAGGATAAGGCAAGCTACCTGTTAAGACCTTACTACGTCTCTGGCGTTCTTCATTGGTGACAACAAACTGATTTTCAACTCCCTATTCAAATTTGTTTGAGTAGATACTGCTTGGGATCATTTGCATCATTATTTTGTTTCACTCTTCCTACGTTTCATGCAAAATTCCTGAGCTTCACATCATCTGTTTTGATCCTGGCCAGACCAGTTTTATGCACATCTCTCAGTGCTTTCTGTATGTGGGTGTGAAAGCATGAAGAGGTAAAAACCACTTTTCTTTCCATAAGATGTCCCACTGAACTTTTTTATACTACTTTTCAGATGCTATTCCTAATTCAGAATCTGATTTCTCTTGTGTTTGCATAGCTCAGCCTTTGAAAAACAGCCTGGATAACAACAGTTACTACACAGGAATGTGTATGCAACCAGTGTGTGAATGAAATACCCAAAAATATCTGAGAGTATGTTTGCCTCAAATTGATAGTGTTAGAGAGATAAACTTGATTTTTATTGAACAGGAACCAGGGAATTACAGAAAGATGTGTGAAATAAAAGAATCCACTTGAAAAAAAATTAAAAAAAATTAAAATCTTGAACATTTGTAACAGGATGGCAGACATTGCAGTGAGAAGAGAGCAGCAGCCAAACAGTCTGACACTGTGGGAAGTCCAACTTGGAAGCAGAAAGGAGAATCCTGCTGTGGGGGAACCTGAGACCAGCCAGGGGCCACTCATACAGGACAACATGTGGGGACCCTTTCATGGTGTGTGGAGCCCTGTGGGATGTTTTCCTCCTAAGCAGGTCAGTGAGCAGTCATGAGTGGTGGGGACAGTAGTGCTTAACATAAAATGCAGAGAATATGACAAGATTATCTTGGGAATAGTTTTATACCCTAGGATTTTCATGCAGGTTTCTTTTCCTCATTATTTAATTTTTTTCATCCTCACTACTATTTTGAAATTGCCATGACTTTTTCCTGGTGCAGCCTTGGGGGTTTTTTTGGGTGGGCTCTTAAAGAATAGATGTTTCATGTGACTTCTTCCATCTGTACATGCTTTTTCTAAAAAAACCCACCAGATTACATTGATGGTGATATTCAGGGAGAAAACAATCTGCTAATGACATTGTTTCTCTTTGGATGTTCTCCAATATGATTTTATTCCACTTCTTCATTTTTACAAAACAACTCTATCATGCATAATGTTTTATATTTTTGCACCTCTAAAAATATATAAAATCTCAGAAAAGAAGTGAAAGGAGTCTTTTTAGCAACATTTTCTTAAGGTTTCCCCTCCAAATGATTAAATAATTCCACAGGCTTATTTTGTGATAATAGTAAGTATTTACATCTTATTATTGAGTTATTAGAAAAAATATAATTGGATAAGTGAAAAGTATTCCAAAAGAATTTGAATAATCAGCTAGTTGGTTTTCAATGGTCCATGAAATAGATGAATTATTCAGTCTTCACAGTCTAAACTCTCCAGATTTAGATAAAATAAGCTTTCCAAAAGTACAGGGTCAAATCTTGAATTAGAAGTACATTCTACTTCATATGAGGGGGGATCATGGAATTTAATTTTCATTGCATGGTAAGATGTATCAAGAATGTAAATGATTAAAAATACTGGAAAAACACCAGTTTTTTCCTTTTCTTCATTCATATCCAGAAGCTGACAACCAAGTTGGTATTCTTTAGGGGATTTTGAAAATCAGCTGTGTAAAAATGGGATAAATACTTGCATATCTGTATTATCTGAAGCTTTTTTTCACACAACTTTAGTGAAGAAAATGAAAATATTTTCATTTTACTGTTTAGTTATTTAGTGTAAAAAGGCTTGTTAGCAAAAAGAGAATAAATGTGTGACTACATTTATTCCATTGCATGTTGATGTTTCAGTACTGAAATCTAAATACCTGATTCCAGCAAGCCAGAGATCTTAAAATGAATATAGAGGCTTCCCATCTCTTAAGCAGGTTATTTCTTCTAGAGAGAGCTACAGACAGCTCAAACAAGGAAACATTTGTTTTGTGTAGAGAAAATGTCTGTCATATGGGGTTGTTTTTGAGTCTTGTGGGGAATTCACAGCTTTTGCACATTGAATGAGACACAATAAAAAAATAACCAATATAATCTCATAGAAAATCAGTCACAGAAATTCCTGTCTTCCTTCTAGATTTCCCTTCTGAAAGTGTATGCCTAAAAGAAGAAGAGCACACCTTTAGATAAAATCTGTTAATTGTAGAACTCATGGAAAAAAATAGCTGGGTTGTCCATAATTCTCAGCTATCAAGATTATTTCAGCAAAATATTTCTCAAGCTCTAACCACCAGGCAGGATGCGAGATGAGACCTCTTCTCCACTTGTCTTTTTGGAATACTAGAACAAGTGGGAACCTGACTTGATAATGTGATGACAAGGACAAATCTAATCCAACCTCTTCTTTCACCCCAGTGTGGATCAGACTAAATCCAGCAATCCTTAAAGCAACACCACAGTAGATGTACTTGCAGAAAACATAATGGAAGATGCAATATTTATCAATGCCTATTAACTGGTTTATACCTATTTTTACATATAAATGTATCACAAAACTTTTATAGCCATATTTGGAGGATTTAATCTCAAATTTAAATTCAGACTCCTGCAGTGAAACTAGGTCAGTGTTTCAGACTGTCTGGAGGAAGGCATTTTACAAGCAGTTTCTCTTATCTTACGTTCATATTACGGTAGATCAACCTTTTGGGATTCTCTTCAAAAGCAACTTTATTGCATCTAAGTAGGCATCTCAAGGAAAACACCGACAGTGGGTATGATTACATTTGGTCCTACAATTTCCATGTATCGCATCTGAAGTTAGTGTTTCTCTTTCCTTATTTTCTTATTTTTGATTGAATTTTTGAATGATATAACTTTGTCAGGATCTTGGAGAATATTATTATCCTTTAACACTAAGAAATGAAATTGATCTGTTAGCACTTTTAGCTTGTCTCTCTGCCAAATTCCAAACTGTTTCCTACCTGACTTGAGACCATCATCAGCCTGCTATACTTTTAAAAATCTCAGATAACTTGGTATCTTATCACTACCTTCAGAAACAAGTTCAATGCCTGGCATGTTTAATCTGTCCATTTTGCCATCTACATTTATTTCTAATAATGTTCTTTTAGAGGAAAAAACATAAATCCTTTCATCCCTTGATACTTATGTGCTTTAAATAACTCTAGATTCATTATCTACATAATAATTTCCACATGATCTTTGCTCATCCATAGTACCATTTAATATTGTTGCTATTAAATATGAACATTTTCCAACAGTTACTTAAGAGATCCAATTCACACAAGGTCATTTTGAGGTAAAATAACTTGCTTTAGCATGTATGAGAAAACCATTCCTAGCGACATTAGAAAAAATAGCAGTCCTGTTCCAGACTTGCCATAATGGCAAATATGTCAAGTCTGTTAACCTGGATTGGCAGCATAGCATCTGTATCCTTCTGCTACTTTAGCACTGTGCTTTTCTGACCTAGAATCTCACAGAGAGCAGCAGATGTCCATCAGGATTCTTTGTAATAGTCAGTATTTCTCTGAAGAAGACACATCTAGCTAGAAACAAAATTAAACGTGCAAGCACAGGCTTCATCACTGTTCAGGCTTTGATATTCAACAAGTTAAAATAAGACCTTAGCCAGCTCTATCTTTCTCCTTCTTTTAGACTGATGGGCTAAAAGTACAAACCAGACTAGTAATTCACAACACAGATGGTGCTGAAGACTGAAGGCTGTACTGGAACTAAAACAAACTAAGCATAGATTTTGGGGATTATGTAAAAACTGGGACAATTTATCTTAAAAAGTTGCAACAAAAGCAGCTTGAATTGGTGGGAATTGCCAGCATTGTTTGCATCTTGGAGTGATAAGATGGCTGAGGTGTGATTAATCAGATGGAAGAAGTTTGAATTTGCCTGCAGGTATTTTAGTAGATTCTCTATAGACAATGGCCCGATATTGATCACATTCAAGGGGCATGTGTTATGACTATTTTACTATATTTTTTTAAGATAACAGAAAACGAAGAAAAACTCAAAAGTCTATTTGACAAGGATTCTGAGACGTCTGGATCGGTCAGGCAAAGATATCATTGCTTAGAAATTTGGACTTATATTTTTACTAATTTAAAGAGAAAAATGAAAACAACATGGACTTGGGGATCTGTTTCTGATTCTCAAAGAAAAGTTATGGAGGCTGGTTTAGGACAATTTTTTCTTCTTAATTTTTTTTTTCAGTAAAAGAATGGAAGGAAGCCTTGCAAAGCAAACTTTTTTTTGCATTCCACATGCTGTTGTAGTTAGGAAAAGGTAAAGATTTAAAGCTACTAGGCACAGTAGCTTTCTACTGTAGAAGAAAGAGTACAACACATTCTTTCAACAATCATAATTTTAATCAAAGAGGTTTTAAAGATAGTAAATTACTTTAAAAAATACAGTAAATTCTTAAATAATTCCTTATAAAGAAAGAATTCTAAGATTCAACGAAATATGCTTTACATTGCTGCATACTGAAAGAGGTCACTTACAATAACATGAATCAGAAGTCTATGCACATTGGCACTAGCAAGTTAAATCTTTCAGACATAATGATACGATTGTACCCTTCCTAGAGAAAATGGAGGTACCACTATTGTCCATTGAAAAACCCTATTCAGTGAACAAGACTGGTTGAGAGCAGGATGTTGACACTCTTAAGAAAGAGACAAATACCATACACTAATATGGAAAATGTTAGAGTTTCATTATTATGGCTGTAATTCATCCATATATTAAATGCTTTATCATTTTAAAGTGATATTTCAGAACTAGAAAAAATTTATATAATAAATCTAATTTTCACTGGTGAGGAGGATGGGGCAAAGACTTTATTCAGTAAAGCGATGGAAAGACTCAGGTTATATGATTTGCAGAAGGAAGGATGGAAAGTAAATGTGATAGTATAACATTTAAGGAAGGCTAGTAGTAGTGCAGGATCAATTGTGTCGAATCTCTTTATCTGATGTTAACATAATAATGCTTTATTTCATTTCACTAGTGGTTCATATAACGTTTATAGCACTGAATGGTTGAAAAGAAAATAAAACCTGGGTCTGATACTCGGTAGGAAAAAAGGAATGTATGAATGTATATAAAGGGGAATGATGACAAACATATCTTGCCTGGATTCCTGTCAGCATAGCTACACAAAAAAAATGATGATCAATGCATTTTCTATTTACTTTATTTTGTAAGAAATGTATATTAATAAATTGATCCAACTAAGAAGCCCCATGATAAATTCCTCTTATCATGTCAGCTAGAGTAAAATCAGGCAAAGGCTTGATAAAGGGTTCCCCCCCCCTTAAAATAAAGATCAACCAAACTGCTAACTAAACTTGGTTCATGTCTTTCCTGATTGTAAAATAATTTGTAAGAAAAAGAGCACTTGAAATTATTATATTGCAAGAACTAAAACCAATGTATTGAATATTTTTCCACTCCTGATCTTTACTAAAGGAAGCATATTTCTTCAGCTTCATGAAATGTGTCATCTAGTAGATTTGCTTCCTTAAGGTAGGCTTTGTTAAGTCTTTCAGCTTGATGATGAATCCAAAAATGAACTCCAGATTATCTAATTTGTAACACCTTAGGCATTCTTCCATGTATAATTTTTTCACATGCTGAAATAGCAGTAGTCCTTGTTTAATATCGTTCCATCTGAGAATAATGTAATGAAAGTGACTACATTTCTTAAAACTAGGAGTTATACAATAGGGTATGAATTGATAGTGCCTTCTATCCACTGGATCTCTGAATGAATAGATAAGCTATATAATGTCTACTGTACAGTAAAGGATGTGCAGCCAGGTATTTAGATGTAAATTCACACTTAAAAATTTTGTGAGTGCAGATACTAATGGATGCTGTAAGAATATGTGGAAGAAGACTGCCTGTTCCTTTAAATGCATCTTGTCAAAGTCTTTCTTAATGGACAAAGGTCATTTCAATGCAAAAAGGCATGGTAAGAAATGGAGGAAGCTATGGGCAATACGATACAGAAACACAAACCTGGCCAGTATATGGTAAGAGAGATAGTGACGAGAACAAACTTGACTAGACACAGTAATTGATACAGATATGTGTAATGTGAAAGTGTTTATTTTTTTCAGTAAGATTATCTAACCTTGTCAAACTGGGATAATAAAGAAAGGGAGGGGGACAAACATGCAAAGACATAGAACCTGACCATAGCAGTGCTTGGAGCATCTAAGACTACATGTGCTTATGACCAGAGAGCATGCACACATATGTGTGTGTGTGTCTGTGTTCATGTGTGCCTGCACCTCCTAAGACCATGTCATCCAAGGCTCTGTCCAACCTGGCCTTGAAAACTGCCAGGAACGGAACATTTATCACTTCTTTGGGCAACCTGTTCCAGTGCCTCACCACCCTCACAGTAAAGAACTTCTTCCTTATATCTAACCTGAACTTCCCCTGTTTAAGTTTGAAACCATTACCCCTTGTCCTATCACGACAGTCTCCAGTGAAGAATCCCTCTTCAGCATCCTTGTGGGCCCTCTTCAGATACTGGAAGGCTGCTATGAGGTCTCCACGCAGCCTTCTCTTCTCCAGGCTGAGCAGCCCAACTTTCTCAGCCTGTCTTCATATGGGAAGGGGGCTCCACCCCCCTGATCATCCTTGTGGCTCTCGTCTGGACCTGCTCCAACAGCTCCATGTCCTTCCTGTGTTGAGGACACCAGAGCTGTACACAATACTCCTTGTGAGGCCTCACGAGAGCAGAGGTGCAGGATCACTTCCTTCGATCTCCTGGTCATGTTGCTTCTGATGCAGCCCAGTAAAATGTTAAAACATAAATTTTGAAGAGCACAAGGCATGCTTTTCTATCACTTATCAGATGCCATAGAGGATAATGTTCAGAACATTGATATTTCTTGTTTTATAAAAATATTTTTTCTTTTCCTTTTTATGTTTTATGTTTCCACTGTACAGTTATGAGGGAAATGCCTCTCCTATAATCATGAAGACACTGTTGGCTTTAATTTATTTTCATTTGGTTTCATCTAAGTGGCATTTAGCACCTGCAGAATAGATGGTTGTTGACATGTTTTCTAATTGCTCTCTGTTCCTACAGAGTTTGCTAGATTTTGTAGTTATTTTCAACTATTTTTACCAGTCAAAAGTATCACTTAGAATTGGAAATGCCCATGAAGTGTGTTCCAGGTTTGAGGGTTCATTCTGAACAAAATTGTAAGTATCAATAGACATGCTGCATGTGAGTTCTAAACATTTTTTGGTAGATTGAAATTAAGAGAGGGTTTGTCTCTACTGGATAGAAAGTTACCAAAGCTGCGTATTTCCATTTGTTTGTTTGCTTGTGTGCTTGTTTTAGTTGATTATTTAGTTATTTGATTGCTTATGTGTGAAAGCTTAATTTCAAGGTGGTTTTTTGTGTGAGAGGTTAGGATGCCTGCATAGTAATGCATCAAGTAACTACCTAGTCTTATGTCAGAGAGGACATTTTGACTTTTTCCCTCAGGTCTTATGTCCATTTGTGTGGCAAGAACATTTCATTGTAACATTTTGAGAACTTAATTTATTTCTGAAACTGCTTCAGCAAAGCTCATCTGATTATGTCTTATTGAGGACAATATGTTCCTTCTAGATGATATTAAAAAAAAAAAAAAGTATTTTTCCTTACAAGGAAAGCTTAAGAAACCTTAGGTTTCCTAAGAAGGCAAAAGGCTGAGATGCCGGAGTGGTTTGCAAAGAGCTGACAGCATGGTGCTAACACCTTTCTCCATACAGCTAAACCGGTTTTCTTTGATCAGACTAGGCATCTGGAGAGGCCAGCCAACTCACTTCAAGTGAATACAGTGTGCTACAGTTCATCTGTTTGCTGTAGGACTGCTTTCAGAAGCATTTTAGGAGACATTTTTCTGGCTGGAATATCAATTCTTAATATCATTTGCTTAGTCTGGGGCTCCAGGCTGGATCATGTTTTCTCAGGATCAAACCAAAATGATCACTAAACTAATCAGTTCTAAAGTCACACCCTTTCTTTTTAAAATAAATGGGATTGTCATTGATTGCTTATGTTTGCTTTATAGTAACATTCACTTATGCTGTTGGAATCATACTGCGTCACTGTTTTGCAAACTTTGTGTCCTGCTGCGCTCCAAAGCAGGAGATGGACAGAACCACAAAGCTATGGAGTAATGTTCTTGTGGCTCTTACATTTAGAGATTTCTTGTAAAGGGGAAAAAGAATCATAGGAGTAAAGTGGTAAACATTACTTAATCATCTGGTTCTTTTTTTTTTTTTTTTTTCTACTTTTGCTGTAAATACCTTTAGAAATTGTGGATTCACCATTAATTAAAAAAAATAGAAAAACAAAAAAAAAAAACAAAAAAAACCCCAAAACACAAACCCAAAACAAAAAAGAAAACAACAATTCTCTCTGAAAAAAAAGCCAACCCCAAAAAAACAACTAGAAGAAAGCTATGTAGAATATCTGCTCACAAGGGAAATGTAAGTGTCTATTTTCCTTAAACACCTTCTTAAACAATTCTGATATATATATATATATATAAAAGAACTAATTAGAACCATTCTGTCAAAATAAAAATCTTCACAAAAACAACCCTAGGCAGTGCCAGCATGGATAGGTCTTAAATTATTATTCCTTAAACAAAAATATTTTTACTGGAAATTTCCAATTTACTGACTACAGCAAGAACTTAGAAATAAGCTCTTTCCATGAATATGGGGAAAAAGAAGGAAAATAAAAAAGAAAAAAGGAAAAGATTAAACAATGTGGCCATGTCACCTGTTAAAACCAGACTGAAATTAATCCTACATTATCCAGAGCTGCATCATAGGAAATCCAGCTGTGAATTGTTTCTTTGTTGGTTTTGTTGTGCCTTTTATATGATCTAAGAAAAAACAGGCTTTTGCATGTTTTTTATTAGAAATAGTTTAATTTATCCTGCCAATTAAGGACACCATCTTTTCAGAAGGTGAGTGGGTAATTAGAACTGGTATTTTTTGTCATTTTATGCCAAAGCATAAAATTCAACATTTCATTTCACCAAGGGGATTTACCATTCTGCACAGATAGATATGTCTTTGAAGAAGATGAGGGCAAAGATTCCCTGAAGAAAATGTATTAATCGCTCAGTATCTTTTAGAGACACAGTGTAAGCTATATAATATAGGTCAAGAACAAAATACATATAAATCCCAAGCTTGTCTAAAAGAAATTCTCTGGCTCTTCATATTAGGATTTATACTCAGATTGGTCTTCTATTCTATATAAGAAAGCAGGAATTCCAACTAATACAGAAAGTAAATTCAAGTACTGACCCCCATTGACATCCCACATAGTCCATATTTGAAGCCTTAATATAAAGCCTGTCTCCTTACTGCTTCTGTGCATAAATACAGACTTCCTCCAGGGAAACAACTATAATATTTTCTTTTGTCAATCCCTTGGCAGAAAAAAACCCCAAACTTCTGATCACCCAATTCCAAAAAGGGTAAGCTTTTTTATCCCTTATGTTATAGGGTCATGAGAGCAGACAAAACATCACCCAACTATTCAAATTTTGTTTCGGTTTTTGTCTGTCAAGAATCTATGTTCCTCTTAGAACATTCAAAGCTTCTTATAAGAGATGTCCAATTCATTTTTATATGTAGAAAACACTTAACCTTACATAATCAGGACTGTGTGTTCCCTTATCTCTATTGCTCTGCTTTTAGCTGTATATTCCTATTTAACAATGCTGAGAAAGCTAGAAATATCAAGGGGTGATCTAACCCACTTCATAAAGACACTGTAAAAATGTTAGGGTTTTGTAAAGGTCTTCATCTTGCTGCAAAGTCTGATAATATAAATGAAAATCCTTTTTCTTTGTTCAACTTCTGTGCCATGTGTAGGAATATGGATAAGAATATAGAGTCTAAATGAAAGAATATGTGAGGGTATTGATTTTGCTTATATAAAATAGAAATGAGTACTAGCTATTTTACTCTGAGTGGCTAGTCCATATTACAGTAGTGACAAGTTTTTTTCCTTTTCAGAAACTGATCTATATTCGGCTATTGCTTATGGATACATTTGTAAAGTTCATTATTCAACAACAGTCTTACCCATACATTGCAACATATAAGCAGTCCATTGAAGCATTCTCCTGAGACTGTTTTTGTTTTGAAATGTGTTTTCTGTACATATTTTTCGCATGCTCTTTCTAGAGGGCACAACCTGTCAATACATCATACTGCTGCTGCATTTCTTTAGTTGACCCCAGCCAGATACTTCTGAGTGATTTGGTAAGAAGCACTCAGTTGCATTGAGAACACTGCATTCCCATGGATCTGATGGGGACTCAAGTCCAACTTCTGTTCTTCCATTGCACAAAACTGCTTTTCATGCCTCTCAAGCAGAATCACTCCTTCCTACTAGAAGTGCTTTCAGCGCTTGATGTTAAACTCTGTGCTTCCCACTGCAATGACTGTAGGAATGTAATGAACTTCTGGCCTTGTATAGTGCCACCATGCACTCTGTTAAGGGAGTAAAAGCTAGTTGCTCAAGAAGACAACATCAATCATGCCTGAGATTTTGTTTGCCTGTTAAATAATTAAGTTAATGAAGAAAACAAGTCTGCTTTGCAATGGAACATTGGCTAAATGAATGTCTGAACAAAGATATATCCTTCATAAATACTGTTCAGTATTATTAAATAAGTTCTTGACCAGTCTGCTCTGGGCAGAACATCTTGCTTTCAAGTAATGCATATGCAGAAATCATTAGTACTTTGCACATTTATAATACTATAATATACATAATGAAATGAAAATTACTCAGATTTCAACATTAGTTCCTCTCCTGTTATTATCTTAGAAAAAATGAATTATGAATCAATTTCATAGAAATTTTTGATCACTGTTGCAAATATTCTGATAATTTTTTTTCTTTTTCAGTGCAGGTGAATTTTACAAAGGGATTTGCACAAATTAAAGAAATAAGGTTTTAAAGTAATTCCTCACAGGAAATGAGGCCTAGACAGTTTTGAATGGTGGAGTTAAAATGATTAAACCATGAAAACACTAAACAACATAACAATCTAGGTGTTTCTGAGAAAAAATGTATGAAAATGTGATTTTTATACAGCTCTGAAAATACAGGAAGAAAATGTAAGAAGAAAAAGAAGTTTGACATATTTAATACTCCACTTGCCATCATTGTATTCTAAACTTGTCCTTATGTTTTTCACATTTTGCTACAGCTTTCTTTCAGATGTCTGATTTTTTTCCTGACTCCTGTTTTACAAAATTCTTCCTCTGAGTCCTGAAATCCAGTGACAGTTCAGCTTGTCTTCATATAATTCATACAGAGGGTGACAGAAACACTGCTATACCACCATCTTTTGAAGCTCAGGTCTGAAGTAATTAGTATGAAGTAGATATCGTTCCTTAGCAAGGGAATGAAAAAATATGCTTAAAATATTGGAAAGCTGATTTAATCTCTAACATCAGAGAATGAATCCCATTATAACCTGACATTAACTTGTGGGCTTTCTCCTTAGGGAAAATTTATATTGTAGAATATACATGAATCAGACCAACTCTAAACAGTCAGGATCAGATTCACTAATTAGATAAGATTCTCATGTATTTCTCTGAAGTACAGAGGGACAGGAAATTGGATGAAAATTATCATCAGGGAATTCCCTTTATATTAGATAATTCCCTCTGATTTCACATGTGGCAGATTGAGGCCATACACCTGATGTTTACGAAAATATCCAAGTCAAAAAAAAAAAAAAGCTACAGTTTGTTCTGCTTTATATTTCCACTAATAACCTGAAAAAGAACATTTCGTCACTGCTAGAGTAGGTTTCCATTAGAGCTATCTGTTTTCATTGGGTAGTCAGTGACCGTTCCCAAGAGATCCTGAGAAACGAGGACACTCTATTTTTGCCTGTTGTTTGGTAAGAGGGGAAGCACATCAAGACAGGGCCATTTTTTTTAAAGATTACGTCGTGGTTTAAGCCCAGGCCGTAAATTAGAACCACGCAGTTTCTACTCCCCCCGCCCCCCAGAGGGATGGGGAGGAGAATCGAAAGAATGTAACTCCCACGGGTTGAGATAAGAACAGTTTAATAACTAAGGTATAACACAAATCACTACTGCTACCACCAATAATAATAATGATAAAGGAAATAACAAGGGAAGAGCCCGACAGAGAAGAGGACGTGCCCTTCCGGGTAGCTCCGAGTTACATCCCCTGGCATGACGTGCTGTGGTATGGAATACCTCTTTGGCTAGTTTGGGTCAGGTGTCCTGTCCCTGCTTCCTCCCGGCTTCTCCTCCTCCCTGGCAGAGCATGAGACTCACAAAGTCCTTGGTCAGGGTAAACATTCTGACCAGCAACTACAAACATCGGCTTTATCAGTATTATTCCCAGGCCGAAAGTCAAAACCACAGCATTGCACCAGCTACTAAGAAGGAGAAAAACTGACTGCTGCTGCTGAACCCAGGACAGATTGTTATGTACTACCTCTTTGTAATATGTAGTATGTAGTGTGTAATATGTAATATGCAGTATCTAATGTGCAGTATGCAGTACATAGTATGTAGTACGTGTATTATTATGCACTACCTTTCTGTAGTTACTAAGAAGAATTTTACTGTAAGATTATCACCATATTGAAAAGAGAGGAAAAAAAAAAAATCCATGCATATTTTACAAATTAAGCAACATTTAAAATTTTAATGTTCAACACTTCATATACGTGCATATATATATATATGACTTGTCATTACAGCAAGGAAATAAGACTGAGAAAATGAACCCTGGTTATTCTGATCATAGCTGAACCTAAACTGAATCATATTTTGCAGTCTTTTGTGATTTAGTAGTGCTTGATTTGGAGATTATTTCAACATTATGATTAAATTTTTGTATAAAATTAATAATGCACACTCAACTTTGAAAAAAGTTTTTTGAGGGATCATTAACAGCCATATTCTGTTCTACATCTGCTGCCAAATATGCCTTTTCCTCAGCCCTCTCTTTATATGTTAATAGTTGTTTAGGAGAGGGTATATGCATTCTCTTATCCCTTTAATTTTTATCTTTCATTCACCTTTCATCTTACTTCTTATTTATTCTTTATCTTTGTATTCAGTAATTATTTCAAAATTCATTGAGTGAGTAATGAGGGTAGAATAACCTTCTAGTGTTATTATTTGTGAAATATACAGTTACTGTAGGCTAAAATCTGATAAACATAGAATAATTATTTCACTATAATGTACTAGTAAGTCTCCTCCACAGCATGAGAAAGTAATTAACCTGAAATGTGAAGCACGAGCACTGCTGAAAGCATAGCTTTGTGATATGGGTTTATTTTTTTATTATTATTATTGCTTCTTCCTTGTAATTAGATTAAAAGTTGTTGGACATTTTTATAAATATGAAATAGCAAATATTTTTCTGCTGTAGATGAACAACCATGCTGGACTACTGAGTGAAAGATAAAATATAAAATTTTTGTACTGAGGACTATAAAGTATTTGCAAGACCTTAAGTGTCTACAGTGAGTAGCAATTCAAGACATCCAGAAAGGGATTGCTTCATTCCTGCAGTTGCTTTTGTGCTTGCTTTCTTTATTTCTTGACAATATTGCGTCCAGCTGCCTGTGGTTTCTCTTTGTTAAGCTCATTTGTAGCTGCCTTTTGACCAAAGACAAATTAGGAAATGAAAGGATATGCAGTACTTTCCTTTTTACCATCTCAGAGCTATCCTCTTTAGTCAGCTTAGGCTGAAGAAACCACCATTTCTTTGAGGGTGTGTACCTCAGGTAAAATTTTATTCCTACCTATCACACTTACTTGGGGTCAGCCTTGTAAAAATACCTTCCAGTTATCTGAACCAAGTAATTCTGTTGATTATGCTGTTGTATTTCATGCTTTCACTGTATGGGCAAGGATGTGCATTTATTCTTCCCTCTCTTCTTTTTCTGAGCATTTTTGTGTAACAAAGCAAATGAGTGGTGAGATTCTATTGCTAAGAGTATCATTCAGGTAGAATTTCCCAATCTGATCCTCATAATGCCAGAAAAAAGATTAAGCTTTTCACTCCTTCCTGAGCAATTTTTGGTATTTTAGAAGATCCTCGCTGGTATATTTCATCTATATCTTATTTAGAATCAGTTTTCTTTTCAATTGCTTGGAGCTTTTTTTTTTTTTTCTCTTGAAATGGTTTAGATTTTCTCTTAAATATCTTTTTATCTTTTACTTCATACAAGGAAAATCTCAAGGGCATTCTAAGAAAATAACACTGCTCAGAGAGAAAAATGAGTTTCTAAAGGAGCTAATTCAGTTTTCTATAATGGTACATATGAATATGAAGTACATTTAAGTGCATCTGTGTATACACATGTACATGTGCATGCATATATATATATAGAATGTTATATGATTTGTATTTAGGCATATTTAAAAATAAAAAATTATCTCTTTTTTATGGATTTCTTATATACTCTTACAGACAGACCCAAGCATGAATGTATGCATGAATATTTATGCATAGAAACCCTGGGTGTAAAATACTGTGTATCTGAAATACGGTAACATCTACTCATATATTTCCTCCACCCACTTGTGATTTAAATGTTTCTTAAAGTATAATTATTTTCCCACTATTTCATAGAAAATTACAGCTGATTAGTCTAATGCCCTGTTGAAGCCAACTTCAACCATTCAAGTTAAGCTGGCTGATGTAATCTAATATACAATTTGAACAGTTAAGTACATGGCTCAAAAATTATATCTGGGTATCTGTACATCTGTTGACGAAATTAGACCTCATAGCAGCCTTTCAATATCTGAAGGGGGCCTACAAGGATGATGGAGAGGGACTCTTATCAGGGACTGTAACGATATAACAAGGTGTAATAGGTTCAAACTAAAACAGGGGAAGTTCAGGTTAGATATAAGGAAGAAGTTCTTTACTGTGAGGGTGGTGAGGCATTGGAACAGGTTGCTCAAAGAAGTGGTAAATGCTCCATCCCTGGCTGTTCAAGACCAGGTTGGACAGAGCCTTCAGCAACATGCTCTACTGGGAGGTGTCCCTGGCCATGGCAGTGGGTTTGGAACTGTATGAACTTAAGGTCCTTTCAAACCCTAGCCATTCTATGATTCAATGATTCTATGACTAAAGAAAATATGGTGACACAGCCCCTAAATTCAGGAACCAAAAGCATATATCATGGGCAGTTGATATTTGGGATAACATATGTGCTGAAATCCATTCTAATTACAAAAGTCTTCATCTATTGCACATGAGTAAACAGGAAAAGGTTGACTACAGCTTGGAGAAGCACTTCAAACATATTCAGCTAAAAATTCTTCTATCTTTTTGATACAAATTTGTTTCGCAAATTACAAATAGTAGTTCTTCTAGCTGAAAGAGTAATAATACTATATCAATCTATTGTATCGTTTAATATAAGAAAAACCTTGTCCTTCCCCAAAATTTAAACTTAACAAAACATAGGGAAAACACTGAATGTTTTTTTGTGTCTTTTCTGAGTAGTTTGCAAAATACTTCCAAATTCAAAACATACAATGCTCAGCATTGTTGTTTGGAATATATGTGCATTCAAAAGCAGCCAGAGAAGTGGTCCTTGTATGGTCTGTGTATTGTGCTCTCTCCTGAGCAGAAGATCCATGTGAACCTCATGAAGTTCAACAAGTCCAAGTATAAGGTCCTTCACCTGGATTGGCGAAATCCTCAGTATAAATGCAGGCTGGAAAATGAATGGGTTGAGTGTATTGCAGGTTTTTATTATAGATTAATAGATAATGAAGCTAGCTACCAGATCCCAGAAAAGGCTGGATTTTCAGATATGTGAAAACTCATATATTGTATTAATATACAATAAACTATAAATAAATAACCTTTACTTAAGTAAAAATAACATGGTAGAGAAAAGTTTGATGTTAGTTATAGGAAAAAAAATCTTGTCATTAGACATAAACTTGCATACTTACTTTTGCTGCATTGAGAAATACAAAAGCTGTGTTCTTTTGCTGTTTCATGGGGTCTTTTTAATTGCATACCCAATAAAAACTACCACAATAGGGATTTAATTTCACATGTTAGGAAGAAATGAGTGCAGTGATCATTCCAAAGATATTTTTTATATTTATTATTATTTTAATACTATTTTTGCAAAGATAACTGATGCCTGCAGAGAATAAATTTCAAAGAAAACTTCATAATTTTCTTTTTCTCATTATTAGAAATGTTTCCAAAGTAGTAAAAACATTTCCTTAACCTAAGCTATACAGATAAGTACTTCAACATTTATTTTTACATTTTCTTTTATTTTAAAAATACTTTACTCTGATGAAGAATTCAGAGATTAGAAAGGAGAGTTACAGACTGAAAAACAGTTCAGTTCTTTGAGCAGAATTAATAAGAATATGTTGATAACATACCTGGTGAATATTGGATACATGGTGCATGATGACCTAAGCTGTCCACAGTCATTACTAACACTTGTTCAATCCTTGTTCTTTTTTTTATGTTCACACACACCAACCTTCAGGGTTCCTCTTCTCTTTATGGTTGCATCTTTATTCTTGAGAGACATCATTTCAGTGTTCTTAAACTGCTATTTAAGAACTTTTTTTTTTTTTTCCACATCAAAGTTAGCTAAATTTACAAATACTATACTTAAGTGTTCTGGAGTTTTATATTTGCTAGGTCACAGCCACTGCTGGACATTAGTCAGAGAATCAGTTTCTCGCTTTTTTCCATTCTCGACCAGAGAGCACTTGAGTATGTAATACAAACTAGTACAGATTTAACTGCAAATATCAAATGATATAGCCTCATTGCTCACTGTCTGATCAATGGCAAGAACACTCCCTTTTGAAAAATCAAATTCCTGGGAAATTCAAGTCCTTGATTTTAACCATTTAAAGAAGAATTTTCCACTCCCCTGTGGGATCTGTTTCACTTTAATTTGTGAGTGAACTGTATATCTACTTTGCAGTCCTGGAAGACCTTCTCTTATACTTGGATGCCTTTGGAAATTCTTAGACTTTAAGCAAGTCTTTTAAAGTTTGCATTTGGCTTCAAAGGCAGTTCAGAAATCCTATCAGCTGTCATTCCTCTGTCCAACTGTACTTTGAAGCAAATGTTCACTTTAGTAATAAAAAGCAGGATGTATCGAATATTCTATAAATGAAAGGCCAAGCATAAGAAGTAAAAAAACCCAACAAACCAAACCACCAAAAAACAAACAACACTGTGATCACGTTGAAGATTAGAAAATGAAGAAAGGCCATTCAATTTCTCTCTTAATTTTATATCTGAGTGCTGCATCATGGCACATTAAAAATATCAAAAAAAAAAAAAATAATTCCTTTCCTTGCAGCACTGCCATCAGAGTGGAACAGATTAAGATTTGTGTCTGATAAACTTGGAAAATGTAGTGTTTGATCTTTGAACTTTTTAGGATTAAGTAAAAAATTCCAACAATGAAAAACCTGCAAGAGAGTCTGTTATAAGACATATCCATTGGTCTGATATAAAGAGTTCCACAGTCTTTTACCTCGTAGCCTTAAATAGTTTAAAACAGAGATAAATACTGTTAGATCCCTATTATGTGCTAGCTATATACTGATTAAATACAGTGAAGATAAAGTGCTTGTACAGGCCAGTGCACTTCAAAGATGATTTAAATATTCACCTAGATAAAGTATGCCTTGAGGTCTTTGAATGATCACCATGTATTCCATTATCTTCCATGGTACACACTCACCTGAATTCAAAGTCAGAATCTGTTAGAATGTTTTTAATGATAACAGTACTACTGTACAGCATGACCAAAATGGGTTGGTATTAAAAATGATATCAAAGATGACCTGCAGAGTTGGAAGTAATTAGTGAAGAGGCAATGTCCACATTTTAAAGGTCATGTTCACTTATTCATCAGCAAATATTTACAGACCTACACACACTGAATTTCACTCACTGCTGATCTAATTGGTATGTCCCAGCTTTTGTTCTGCATGGGGAGCTGGCTTCCTCTTCTTCACAAAGATATTAAAATACAGCGTTAAGATTCTTAAATACATTCCAGCTAAATTAAGATGTGACCACTCTAATAATATTTACTCATATGAAATCTAATACTGGGTTTAATTATACTGTTTGGGTGTATGTGTCTAAATACATATGTGTAAATATATATATACACACATAAGTATAAAGAAGTAGACTTTTTTTATTTGGTATATCTTTTTTTTCCATTGTCAGGCTGTTGTATCTGGCATATCTCAAGATGAACAGGTTTTATTTGCCAGGATGTTATCAACCATGTATCAACTATGCTCTACAGTTAAATCATATCAACATGTGTAAAAACTAAAAATATTTTCTGGAACTTTAGGTTCATGTGTTTATCTGAAAAACATGGGGATAGTATCTGTAATGTCACACGTCTATATCTTGTTATCCTTGTTATCTTCTTCTGTGAAGCAGAAATATTTTAAAGAGGTGAAAAATTGATGATAATGTTCTGCATCTGTTTAATTATGGAGAAAAATATCCCACCTTTTGACGTTCTATCCTCATAAATTTAATTTGAAAGAGTTCACTATTCATAAATATGTACAGATTTTATTTCTACTAAGTTTAAAAAAATTAATTCTAACAATGCCGTGCTGTGTAAGGGAGTTTGAATGAAAACACTAAAAATGGCATGAATATTGCAGCACAGCGAGCTGTAAGTAGTCCGTGAGGCTCCTGGAGTGAGCAGAGGATAATTTCTTAATCCTGTGGATAGACTGCCCAACTAGAAGAAAATCATTACTAGGCCTTACTTGTTGCTTACAAGCACAGATGAACTCATAAAAAAGTCAAAACTAGTGGCAACCTGGGCTGTAGCGATCATCTCCTGGTGGAATTCACAATCTGGGCCAGATAAAGGGTAGAGTCAGGATGTTGAATTTTAGGAAAAAGAGCTTTCAGGTTTTCTAATGATTTAGTGGTTGGGACCCCCTGAAAAACTGCCATTAGGATAAAGGAGCAGAATGGAGTTGGAGTAATTTAAGTTTGACCAGAGGTCCTCCTTGTCAAACTAAAGTGTAAGAAGAAAATGCACAGGCAGTAGAACCAGAGATATGTATTCTAGGAAGAATACAGGGACACTGTGCAGGTTTGTAGCGGTGGCACCAGGAAAGTTTAGGCACAGCTGGAGCTGAATTTGGCAGGGAATGTTAAGAATGATAAGATGGGTTTCTATAGGTATGTTGCTCAGAAAAGGAAGATGTTTCCCTCAATAAATAAGACAGATGAACTACTAAAAGCTATCATGGAGAAGGCTGAGGTACTCAATAATTTCTTTGCCTCAATTTTCTTTGGCAATCACTCATCTCTCAAGAACCTGAACCTAAAGGCAGCGACAACAAAGACTCTTCCATTGAAGTAGACCAGATTTGAGACCGCCTGAGGAACTTTACTGTGAGGGTGGTGCGACGCTGGAAGAGGTTGCCCAGAGATGATTTGAATGTCCCATCTGTGAGAGCCTTAAAGGCCAGGCTGCATAGGACTTCGAGCAACCTGGACTAGTGGGAGGTGTCTCTGCCCATGATAGTGGGGTTGGAACTAGATGATCTTTATGGTCCCCTTTAAACCCAAACCATTCTATGATTCTGTGAACATACACGAGTTCATGGGACCCAATAAGATGCATCCTATCGTCCTGGGGAACTGGCAGATATAGTCACTAAGCCACTTTTCATGATGTTTGATAAGTCATGGCAGTCAGGGGAAATTCCCAGTGATTGAAGAAAAGGGAATATTACATCAATTTTTAAAAAGCCTAATAAGGAGGACTTATTGACCAGTCAGCCTCACCTCTGTGCCCAGTAAGATCATGGAACAGGTCCTCCTTGAAGACATCTCAAAACATATGAAAGACAAGGAGGCAATGTCAATACAACTTCACCACAGGCAAGTCATGCCTGACTAATAAAATAGCTCTCTATATCAGAGTGATTGCATCAGTGAACAAGGGAAGGGCAACTGATGTCATCTACCTGGACTTCTGTAAGGCCTTTGATATGGATCCCCAAATATTTTTGCCTTCAAACTGGAGAGGTGTGGACTTCATTGGTGGATAAGGAATTGGCTTCATGGATGCATCTAAAGAGTTACTGTCAACAGCTCAATATCCAAGCGGAAAACAGGAATCAGTGATGCCCCTCTGGGTCTATACAGGGACCAAAAATGTTCAATATATTAATCAGTGACATGGTGTCATTGATTGCACCCTCAACTAGTTTGCAAATAACATCAAGCTGACTGGTGTAGCTGATATGCTAGAAGAAAGGGATGCCATCCAGAAGGACCTTAGCAGGCTGGAGGAGTGGGTCTGTGAGAACCTCATGAAGTTCAAAACAGCCAAGTGCAAAGTCCAGCACCTGAACGCTGGGGAAATCCTCAGTATAGATGCAGGCTGGGGAATGAATGGATGGAGAGCAGCCCTATAAAGAAAAACTTAGGGGTGCTCATGGACAAAAACTTGGACATGACCTGGCAGTGTGTGCTTGCAGACCAGAAAGCCAATCCTATCCTTGGCTGCATCAAAAGAAGCATGACCAGCAGACCAAGGGAGGTAATTCTCAGCATCTACTTTGCCCTCACGAGACCCCACTTCGAGTACTGTGTCGAGTTCTGGAGCCCACAGTACAAGGAAGACACGGACCTGTTGGAGTTAGTCCAGAGGAAGGTAACAAAATTAGTCAAAGGACTAGAACACCTCTCCTCTGAAGAAAGACCCAGTTGGGATTTTTTAATATATTTGCATCTCTTTAGTGGCGTCAAAGGCTATAAAGCACGGAAATATTATGTGACAAAGGTATAGAAATATATACAGATAGTTTTATGAAGTGAAACAGTAGTATGTATTTCAGCTGAAATTAAAAAATAGTGTTTATCTCTCAACTAAGTGTAGCCATCTGGGTAACATTTCAAGGTTAGTTTTTTAATCTTGGTCTATTTTTCCTCTGTAGTTAATGGGGATCACTTATCTCTTCTAAAACAGGTGTTCAGTGTAAGCTGGATGAATACCTCTTTCCATGAATTGAAGAACTGAAGAACTCTTTCCATGAACTGAACTTTCCATGAAGTATTCTCATACTAGTTGAGAACAGTAGTCAAGTTTACACAAGCTAAATCTTGCTGAAGTGGGGATCTAGATGAAGTAAGTTAGATAAAAGTTTCAGAGCACCAACATGGTTGGCATTCTTTAGAATTCTGTTCCAGGATACATTTCCTCAGGTCCCACGGTTTTAATGCGTTTTTGATCTCTTCAGGAGGTAACCTTATCATATAGATCACACCAGTGTCCTTTGAATTTATAGTTCCTATTTGAGAACTTACCTTTGCATCATCTAGTGAGACTGCCATGACTTGGGAGTTACTGCTTGAAACCCTTTGGTGTAATTGAGATCAGTGAAACACTCTCACTCGTTTCTGAGACACATTCTCTCTGTGACTTCAACTTTCAGTGCTTACTGTAGTGACTTACCTAATTGCATATTTCATTCTAGCTTTCCTGGGGCACTTGCTGATTCCTCTGCATTATCTGATTCTTTGATGTCTATTTTAAATGAATAAGATTTGCTTGTAGAAAACAAATAATGTTCTTGACAACTGCTTCCCCCTTCTTTCCTTAATAGAGCACCATCTGTATTTATGCATGTACTGTAGAGTGTTTATTCATTTTAAGTATAGAAAAGCGACAGCATAATTATATCTGTAGATTAAGTATTTTCTGCTGCTATTTCTTTTTTGCTGAGGATGATAAAATAGAGAATAGACAGAAGGTAGAATACAGACATTTTTCTGCTAAAAAGGGTCCATTTTTATTGTGCCTTTCAATATTTAGATATGTGCTTTTTTATATTATTCATATTTTTAAAACAATAACTTTGTGCAAATAATAAAATATGTAGATACATACGTACAAAGTAAAATTCAATGTTTCCTAAACTTTTAACTATAGTGAAATCTATGTTAGAAATTCTTTCATTTTCAAATTAGCTGACATTAGATATAATCTCTACAATACATTCTTTCATTCCTTAGATTTCCATGATTGTTAGATCTATCTTCTTAGTACTCACATCCCTGTATTTTAGATAGCTCAGCAGACAGTGGAGCAGACACCCAGCTGGGCCTGACATGTCAAGTGGTTGGAGTGAGTGCCCAGTTCCTCTGCACTGACATGGTGGCATAGGGCCATCACCAGTGTATGTGGGAGTGAGCATATTTGTGTTGTGGAGTACAAATCCTGATCTGTGGAAATAAATCCGAACAGAAAAGAAATAGCTCCATGAGGAAAGACAAAACCACTGAATAATAAAGGAATTATCATCAAATATGATAAGAATATGCTTTCAAATGTTATTTGCCATCACCATTTTTGTACACAATCAGTTTTTGAACAATTCAAAATGCATGTTTCTTTTCTTCATTCAATATCTTTACCCTCCACTATACAATTTCATCTGAACCATTAACATCGTGATTGTAATTATTGTGTTCCTAGCTTTACCCCAGAGAAATTCCATTGACCCTATGTGGTTTCTTCTGATTTATATCAAGATGAGGAAGATGAAATTCTAACCATTTGTTTTCCATTATAATAGAATGAGGAAAACTGTGTTATAGCCTTTTGACATAGTCTATCCTGTTATAGCTTCAGGAAATGAAAGCTGTTAAAAAACCCTCTCCATTCCATTTTTTAATGTCTGGTTTAACCTTTCCAGCCACATTAACCTTTGTATTACTATTAGTGGTTCAATTATTCATAAACTCCTTATTCCTAAAATGCTTGATATTATGCATATTTTACAGCTTCCATGACTTGAAATTTCTTATTAATTTACTTTTCCAAATTCTTGACCCTAATAGAAAAGGTTATTTCCATTAGTGAGACTGAGCTTATGTCACTCAGTTTTGACATGCAGAACTGCATTTTGTCTACTTGTTTGCCAGAATTCAGTAACTGGCTCATTAACTGATTTAAATCTCTTTATACTAGTGATTCAGGTAAGCCAAATATATCCAGTGATGGAAAAGAGCTTTGATGCCAGTACTGTGGTTGGCTGGTATCTTTGTTTTTTTTCTGGACAGTTAGTAAATCTTAGTTATTCAATAGTCAGTGAGTAATTAAAGAACAATGTATAGCTTTGACTATAGTATAAACCAAATGCACTATGAAACATACTAGACATTTTTATGGTGAATAAGTGATTTTATCTCGGTAGCATTTTCCAGCACTGACATGGAGTAGGAAAGAGATATGGCCACTGGAGCCACCTGACATATGAACAAGGCACAATATATCACTGATAGTTTTATAGCTTCCTAGTAGAAATAGGAAAAAAAAAATAGAGGTGAATGGGAACAGCTGAAGAAAGAAGCTTCCTCCTTTGATGTCTTATAATAGCACTATTGGAGGAATGGGAGGTAGGACAGCTCTTTCTTCTGTCACTCCTACTGGCCTTATTATGGTGATTTCAGGCACCGTTAATGAAGAACCATTTGCTTGGTTCTGATTGCAGTCACTAATTTGCTGGCCACTGCTGTCTTGGGCAGGATGATTAAGAGGAAGGAGAGAGGAAGGAGAGATCATGGAATGTGAAAGGACTACCTGTGACTCCTACTTCTCTCTGCAATTCTGTTCTGTATCCTGTGAGCTGGCAGATGAGAAAACACTTTACCAGTGACTGTGAAATGTCAGGGCAGGTAAAATCAAGTTGTTTCTGTTTTCCACAATTGTTTCTCATACAGAAACCCAGAATATGCTTTGGTTGAGCAAAAGCCTGTAATTTTAACGGGGTTATGATTTTCTTGAGTAATAGCTTGTGACTGGCTTATTGCTACTTTCCTTCTCACATTCTGCTCTCTCATTTTTCCAGCTCTTTCTAGTTATTGATATTTCATCTGCAGAAAGTCTGAAAAAAGTTTCTGAAATTGTTTGCACTGAAAGGGAGACAAAGAAGGTGGACAAATTATAGAGGATGTATTGTAAATATGCATAATAACAAATATGGAACAGGGAATATATATGTGAAAACTTGTTTATCTCATACATAATATTAAAAGATGTTTCAAGACAGGAAATTCAAAAGCACTAGAAATAAATTCATGTTTCATTCATATAATTGCACAGTTAAATTCAGTCCCACAGGAATTTGATGTGAGAATTTAATGTCATTTTTAATGTATTATACAAATATCAAGGAAATAAATATACAGCTGCAAAAATGAGCTAAAATAATAGTATATGTAAGTGTTACAAAACCTCATGCCTTAAAGCTCTGACTAACCTCTCTAATAAAGGTCAAAGTGGAGAAAAGGAGAAGACAGTTATACATTAATTTCTACACCTTTCTTTAAAGCAGTTAAAACCATCAAGCATCAGAAACAAAACTGGTTCAGACTATTGATCCAGTGAAGTAGACCTTGTGTTCTAATATGTTAATGCCATGGATGCATACAACTGAAACATCTCATCAGCCATATTACATTTTATTTTAGTTTTTTAGCAACCATCTTCCAGGTCCCAATAGCTAGGGCAAGAATTATCATTATGGGCATTGCAGGACATTGCAGAAACACAGAAACACCACTCTTAAAATTAACATCATGCTTTTAGAAAGAAAGTTTTTCAGGTTTTCAAACATTATTGATAAAATTTTGTAGAGCAACCAGATTTTCTATAAGATCGCTGAAGTCTGAGTCTGCTAAATCTTGTGTTTAAGCTGTGTGAAATATTGATTCTAGCTTGGATACAGACATGTTTCTTCCCTACAAATTAAAAAAATAAAACGATCATATACTTTTATTTAAATTACCATACACAGAAAAACTTTGTCTAGTTCCTTTTGAGCTTCTCCCATGCAGATTTCCTGGAATTCAGTTATATTTTTTGATACATAAATTATGTGTCAGCAATATATGTGTGAGTTAAGTTCCAAAACTCTTCTTTGTCAATAGAAATTCAATTAGTAATACTATCATATCAAGAGACATGGCAAAGCGACTGAGAGACCCAAACTCTGCTGGAGCAGCAGCTGGATCACTCAGATGGCACTTCTTGGGCCCTGTATGACATCACAGTATCACAGTATGCTAGAGATTGGAAGGGACCTCAAAAGATCATCTAGTCCGATCCTCCTGCCAGAGCAGGAACACCTAGATGAGGTTACACAGGAATGTGTCCAGGCAGGTTTTGAATGTCTCCAGAGAAGGAGACTCCACAACCCCCCTGGGCAGCCTGTTCCAGTGTTCTGTCACCCTCACTGAGAAGAAGTTTCTTCTCAAGTTTAAGTGGAACCTCTTGTGTTCCAGTTTGTACCCATTACCCCTTGTCCTATCATTGTTTGCCACTGAGAAGAGCCTGGCTCCACCCTCGTGACACTCCCCCTTTATATATTTATGTACACTAATAAGGTCCCCCCGCAGTCTCCTCTTCTCCAAACTAAGAGACCCAGCTCCCTCAGCCTTTCCTCATAAGGGAGATGCTCCACTCCCTTAATCATCTTAGTTGCCCTTCGCTGGACTCTCTCCAGCAGGTCCCTGTCCTGTGCCAGTGCAGGGAATACTTTGTGTCTGCGCAGCTGAATCCTGTCCCTAGTGACTGAAACACCTCACTTATCTCCAAACTTCTTCCCAAGGGATCACTACTTGGATGTCAGAATCTCTTCTTTGAAGTCCAGGAAGCGGCTTGCAGAGTACAATACATGAGACAGTACAGTGCAAATCATCACTTTGTGTAATAGTTTTCTTGTGCTAAGTGCAAACAGATATTTGTATGACCACGTGTGAAGACTTGGGAATGATAAAGTTCTTGCAGGCACAATACATAAAAGTGAATTTTATCTGTTGTACATCATATGATAAATTTTACGTGATTATTTCTTTGCTACTCTTTTAGTCATAAGAGATAAGATTTAGTTTCCTGTGGGTGTTTGTTACTTTACCATTTCAGAATTCTAGTTCATTATAGTAATTTGTGGACTTATGAAGAAATCCCCACCATAGATGTAGAAGCAGTTCATTTCTTAGATAAAAACCATGGTTATTTCAAAGAAAAATTAAAAACCTGTATATTGAAAAAATATTTTTAATAATAAGAAAATCAATAGATTTATTTCAAAAAATTAGGTTTTCAGTTAATTTAGCTATCGTCCTATACAGGCAATATCTTATTGTTTATTTGACATGCTTATAAGATTAGTATTTAAATGCTTAGTTGCTATTTCACATCCCACATTTCAAAATATAGATATTTGAAAACCTACTTTCCAGTTCTTACATAGTTTACAGTTGTTAGACATGAGCAAGAATAGATACAGTACCTTTCAGAAATACAAGTTTTAAATATAAGGCATGAAAAACTATGCAGTTATTTATTTATAAAACTTTTTAATCCTTTTTTTTTTTAACGTCCTTGATAAAGTAAATCTATCCTAATATATCCACAAAAAAATGCCATTTAAAAGAGCAACTTCAAATGTGAACACCTCTTGTGATAATGCACTTTGCATGTCAAAGCTAAAGACACATTTTCTGCCTATGTACTAGTAACCTTTTAATATAACCAAGTAACCACTGAATTTTCTGCCCTACATGTCTTGAGACTTCATTTGAATCTTACAAAATACTCTGACTCTGACCTTTTCATGCAAGAGAAGTCAAATGTGGTGACATTATCAAAATCTGTATTTTATTATTTTTATATTTATCACTTCTTCACACTGTGTGAAATATTACGTCAACTTTTTTCTTCAAGTGCAATAAAATAAGACTCTTCAAACATTTATTAAGATATCACAAGATATGTCAATACAGAAAAGAATATTTTAATATTTTTTTCGACTGGTTTATATATTTACTTCACTAATACAAAAGCAGTTCCCAAGTAACTGAGTTACTGCAGATTTTTATTTGAATTTATGTATTGAATGTAAGAGCTACTAAGTATAGGCAAATCTTACTAATTTAATATTTCCCATATAAATATTGTATTAGACATGCATTTTTAAAAATTGAATTGAGTTGAACCTATATAATTTCCTGACTGAAAAAAAATTCAGATGCAATGATTTGGGAGAAGAAACACTGTCTGAAAAGAGATTCCTAGAAAAAGTTAAGTTAATTAGGAAATTTAGAAGCCTAAAATAAAAACAGAACAGAAATATTTAGATGCAAGTGCACGTAACAGTGATTTTCAGGAGATTTCCAAGATCGTCTATGACACAGTAAAAACCAAAATATATTCATGAAAATTCATTGCTTTCAGTTAGGCTATGAGGGGCTTTTTTGTCTTTGTTCTTCTTTGAACATTGTCGTGGTTTAAGCCCAGGCCGTAAATCAGAACTACGAAGTCCACTTCCCCCCCCACCTTTCTTCCCTCTGCTCCTGGAGGGACGGGGAGGAGAATCAAAAGAATGCAACTCCCACGGGTTGAGATAAGAACAGTTTAATAACTAAGGTATAACACAAATCACTGCTGCTACCACTAATAGTAATAATGATAAAGGAAATAACAAGCAAGAGAATGCAACCGCTCACCAACCGGTACCTCACCCCCACCCTGCAGTGATCCAGCCCTTCCGGGAACTCTCAGTTCTACATCCTGGGCATGATGTGCTGTGGTATGGAATACCTCTTTGGCTAGTTTGGGTCAGGTGTCCTGTCCCTGCTTCCTCCCAGCTTCTCCTCCTCCCTGGCAGAGCATGAGACTCACAAAGCCCTTGGTCAGTCTAAACATCGCTGTTATCAGCTCCATTCCCAGGCCGAAAGTCAAAAACACAGTGCTGCAAAAGCTACTAAGAAGGAGAAAAACTGACTACTGCTACTGAACCCAGGACAAACATGTACATATCCTATCTGTTGTGGATGACGGTCACAAACTTGCCATTCTTGTATTTCAAAGAAATAGAGGGAAAATTAATCCTTTTAACAGAATTATAAGTTAATATTTTTGTGCTGTGATTTTATTTTTTTTTGTCTAGTCCAGTCCTGTTCTGTTGTCCCACTTCCCTTGTGTACAGAAATAAATATTGGGGCGGGAGAGGTGAGCAAACAACTGTATGGAGCAGAATCTCAAAGATTTAGCTTTCTAGCCAGTCTGTAAAACATTGAAAGGTTTGGGATTTGGTTCAGGTTAGGTTGGATTTTTTTTTTTTTTATATAGGGTATTGTTTTTAATTCAGGGATTTACTGTAGTCTCATTAATACATATCCATTTTTTTCTTCATTAAACTTGTGTAGGAAGATTTTATTGTGATGGTGGCTTGCCAGATTTACCTTTTACCTCTGTGTACGTCTATTTCTTAGATCAGTATTTGTTTTGAAGATTCTGAGGAGTTAATTTTTAATTAAATCTCGATTTTGATGAAATAAAGTATGATTAAACAGTTTTCCATGCTACCATGCCCCCAAGCCTACTACTTTTAAACATTTATCTTACAGAATCCTATTTGTGAAAAGACAAGGTGTCATGGTTTAAGCCCAGGCCGTAAATTAGAACCACGCAGTTTCTACTCCCCCCGCCCCCCAGAGGGATGGGGAGGAGAATCGAAAGAATGTAACTCCCACGGGTTGAGATAAGAACAGTTTAATAACTAAGGTATAACACAAATCACTACTGCTACCACCAATAATAATAATGATAAAGGAAATAACAAGGGAAGAGAATACGATACTGCCCGCCGGAAAAGAGCCCGACAGAGAAGAGGACGTGCCCTTCCGGGTAGCTCCCAGTTACATCCCCTGGCATGACGTGCTGTGGTATGGAATACCTCTTTGGCTAGTTTGGGTCAGGTGTCCTGTCCCTGCTTCCTCCCGGCTTCTCCTCCTCCCTGGCAGAGCATGAGACTCACAAAGTCCTTGGTCAGGGCAAACATTCTGACCAGCAACTGCAAACATCGGCTTTATCAGTATTATTCCCAGGCCGAAAGTCAAAACCACAGCACTGCACCAGCTACTAAGAAGGAGAAAAACTGACTGCTGCTGCTGAACCCAGGACACAAGGTTATTGTATAGGTTTGTCTTCAGGAGCAGCCTGATACTGGATCAAGACTCATGATTATGAGAAGGCATTAACCCATATCTGTGTGGTTAACTAAGCCCAAAGATGAGGGAGATGCAGATTTGAAAAAAAAAGCAAGTATTTTTTTACATTTATTGAACAGGAAGAAGTATATTGTGGAGAAAGTGATGGTCTTTACTACAACTTAACTTGGTGGAATATGTTGTGAAAATTCATATCTCAGGGTCTTTGATCACACACCTTTTCTGAGTGTGAGGAGTCACTGATTTGGATGCTCTGCTTGCCCCCACCAGATTACAGGGTTTCCTCTGTCCATCACTGCTCCTTCACCCTCCCCGAGTCTCTGTGTGTGCTGTGATCGGCCGTTAGTAATATAACCTTAAAATATGACAGAAGTAGTTGGTTGTAGGATATCAGCCTGAAAAGTAGGACTGCCAAAAATGGAAAAAGCCTGTTACCCTTCTGCATAGGAAGGCTCTGCAGAGGGATCTGGAATCGTCAGCAACATGTGTATGAAGTTAGATAAGATTAATTTCAACAACATAAATTAAAAGTATCTCTTATCTTAGACCCCCAATGTATCATAAACTGTTCTAAATCTTATCTGTTTTACAATTTTTGTAGAAATCATTTAAATATAAAATACTTGTTTTAAAATTTAAGATAATTCTCATTAATTAAGAAAAATGGCTAAATATAAATACTTATTACAGTGCTTAATCTCATCAAATGATTTGTATTTATCCTAGTGTTTAAAAAGTGCTAACATCCAGGAACAACTGCTTTGGATACTCAGACCAGTAACATTCTTTAACATGGTGGATAGATAGCCTTTCCTGGCCCCTGACTACTGTTGTCATGCCAGGAAATGTTTCACAGAATCACAGGCGGGCTAAGGCTGGAAGGGGCCTCTTGAGATCTAGTCCAGAGTTCAAACAGGATCAGTTAGAGGAGGTTGCTCAGGACTGTGGCCAGTTTTATTATCTCCAAGGTGGGAAATTCCACCACTTCTCTGGGCAATTTACACCAGGGCTCTGTCACCCTCACAGTAAAAGTGTTTCCTAATGTTCAGAGGGAACAGGTCCTGTGCTTCAGGTTGTGCTCATTGCTTCTGGTTCTGTCACTGACACCACTGAAAAAACCCTGGCTTCCTCTTATTTACTCTCACCCCACCCTACTAGGAATTTATACACCTCAATAAGACCCCGTGTCCCACATAGCCTTCTCCTCTCCAGACTAAACAGTATCAGCTCTCTCAGCCTTTCATTCTATGAAAGATGCCCCAGTCCTTAATCATCTTTGTGACTGTAATTTCACTGACTTCCTGTAGATTCATTCTAGCAAAATATTACATTAGATTTTTTACCTATTTCTGCTGTTGTTATAGCTGGTCTTCAGTTAATTTCCTCAGTGCTTAGTACTTTTTCTTTTTTTTGTCTTTTAATATTGGGCCGTATGTTTTGTTATCTGATCCAGCACCTACAATAAATGCTCGGAGCGATGCAGAGATATTCCAGCCGCTCCAGCCAATGAGCCAGCTTTGTTTGGAGATCGACTCAGATGCCTCTATACAAATGCCCGTAGCATGGGGAACAAACAAGAGGAATTAGAGATGTGTGCACTACTACGGGAGTATGATATAGTAGGCATCACAGAAACATGGTGGGATGGCTCCTACAACTGGAGTGTTGGAATGGAAGGTTGCAGACTCTTTAGAAAAGACGTCATCTACCTGGACTTGTGCAAAGCGTTTGACACTGTCTCACATGACATCCTTGTCTCTAAGTTGGAGAGACATCAATTTGATGGGTGGACCACTCGGTGGATAAAGAACTGGCTGAATGGCCGTATGCAAAGGGTTGTGGTCAATGGCTCGATATCCGGCTGGAGACCGGTAACAAGTGGTGTCCCTCAGGGATTGGCGTTGGGACCGGTCTTGTTCAACATCTCTGTTGGTGACACGGACAGTGGGATTGAATGCGTCCTCAGCAAGTTTGCTGATGACACCAAGCTGTGTGGTTCGGTTGATATGCCATCCAGAGGGACCTTGACACGCTTGAGAGGTGGCTAATGCCAACCTTATGAAATTCAACCAAGTGCGAGGTCCTACACCTGGTTTGGGGCAATCCCAGGCACAGCTACAGGTTGGGCAAAGAAGAGATTTAGAGCAGCCCTGCAGAGAAGGACTTGGGTGTGTTGGTTGATGAGAAAATGAACATGAGCTGGCAGTTTGCGCTTGCAGCCGAGAAAGCCAACCGTATCCTGGGCGGCATCAAGAGGAGTGTGACCAGCAGGTCGACGGAGGTGATCCTGCTCTTCTACTCTGCTCTTGTGAGACCTCACTTGGAGTATTGTGTGCAGTTCTGGTGTCCTCAACATAAGAAGGTGTCCTGGGTTCAGCAGTAGCAGTCAGTTTTTCTCCTTCTTGGTAGCTGTTGCAGCACTGTGTTTTTTACTTTTGGCCTGGGAACAAGGCTGATAACACTGATGTTTAGACTGACCAAGGACTTTGTGAGTCTCATGCTCTGCCAGGGAGGAGGAGAAGCCGGGAGGAAGCAGGGACAGGACACCTGACCCAAACTAGCCAAAGAGGTATTCCATACCACAGCACGTCATGCCAGGGGATGTAACTGGGAGCTACCCGGAAGGGCACGTCCTCTTCTCTGTCGGGCTCTCTTTTCCGGTGGGCGGTATCGTATTCTCTTCCCTTGTTATTTCTCTTATCATTATTATTATTGGTGGCAGCAGTAGTGATTTGTGTTATACCTTAGTTACTGGACTGTTTTTATCTCAACCCGTGGGAGTTACATTCTTTCGATTCTCCTCCCCATTCCTCTGGGGGGTGGGGGGGGAAGTAGACTGCGTGGTTCTAATTTACAGCCGAGGCTTAAACCACGACAGTTCTTTTTGAAAATGAGCAGCTGTCCACCTTGCCTGATCTCTCAGAGGATCCTTCTGTTGTGGGGTTGCTGAAGGTCGAAGAACAACAAGTGCCAATCGCAACCACAACAGTGCACCGGCGGCAGTATCGCACCAACCGAGACTCCCTGATCCCCATCCATAAACTGATCCGTAGTCTGGAGAGTCAGGGAGTGATCAGCAGGACCCGCTCACCCTTTAATAGCCCCATATGTCCAGTGCGAAAGTCTAACGGAGAGTGGAGACTAACAGTAGACTATCGTGGCCTGAATGAAGTCACACCACCATTGAGTGCTGCCGTACCGGACATGCTAGAACTTCAGTATGAACTGGAGTCAAAGGCAGCCAAGTGGTATGCCATGATTGATATTGCCAATGCATCCTTCTCAATTCCTTTGGCAGCAGAGTGCAGGCCACAGTTTGCTTTTACTTGGAGGGGCGTCCAGTACACTTGGAACCGACTGCCCCAGGGGTGGAAACACAGCCCTACCATTTGCCATGGACTGATCCAGAATGCACTGGAACAGGGGCAAGCTCCAGAACACCTGCAATACATTGATGACGTTATTGTGTGGGGTGATACAGTGGAAGAAGTCTTTGAGAAAGGGAAGGAAATAATCCAAATCCTGCTGAAAGCTGGTTTTGCCATAAAACGGAGTAAGGTCAAGGGACCTGCACAGGAGATTCAATTTTTGGGAATAAAATGGCAAGATGGACGTCGCCAGATCCCTACAGATGTGATCAACAAAATAACAGCAATGTCTCCACCAACTAATAAGAAAGAAACACAAGCTTTCTTGGGTGCTGTGGGGTTCTGGAGAATGCACATCCCAAATTACAGTTCGATTGTAAGCCCTCTCTATCATGTGACCCGGAAGAAGAACGATTTTAAATGGGGCCCTGAGCAACAACAAGCCTTTGAGCAAATTAAACGTGAGGTAGTTCATGCAGTAGCCCTTGGACCAGTCCGGACTGGGCCAGATGTAAAAAATGTACTGTACACCGCAGCTGGGGAGAATGGTCCTACCTGGAGCCTCTGGCAGAAAGCTCCAGGGGAGACTCGAGGTTGACCCCTCGGCTTTTGGAGTCGGGGATACAAAGGATCTGAGGCCAGCTATACCCCAACTGAGAAAGAGATACTGGCAGCCTATGAAGGGGTTCGAGCTGCTTCGGAGGTGATTGGCACTGAAGCACAGCTCCTCCTGACACCCCGGTTGCCGGTTCTGGGCTGGATGTTCAAAGGCAGGGTCTCCTCTACACATCATGCAACCGATGCGACATGGAGTAAATGGGCTGCACTAATTACACAACGAGCTCGAATAGGAAATCGCAGTCATCCAGGCATTCTAGAAGTCATCATGGACTGGCCAGAGGGCAAAGATTTTGGAATGTCACCAGAGAAGGAAGTGATGCGTGCTGAAGAGGCCCCACCATATAATAAACTGTCAGAAAGTGAAAGGCAGTATGCCTTGTTTACTGATGGGTCCTGCCGTATTGTGGGAAAGCATCGGAGATGGAAGGCAGCCGTATGGAGTCCTCAACGACAAGTTGCAGAAACTGCTGAAGGAGAGGGTGAATCGAGTCAGTTTGTCGAGGTGAAAGCCATCCAGCTGGCCCTGGACATTGCTGAACGAGAAAAGTGGCCAGTACTTTATACTCTCTATATACTCTATATATACTTTATATATACTTTATACTGACTCATGGATGGTGGCAAATGCCCTGTGGGGGTGGTTGCAGCAATGGAAGCAGAGCAACTGGCAACGCAGAGGTAAACCCATCTGGGCTGCTGCACTGTGGCAAGATATCGCTGCCCGGGTGCAGAACCTGGTGGTGAAGGTACGCCATGTAGACGCCCATGTACCCAAGAGTCGGGCCACTGAGGAACACCAGAACCACCAACAAGTGGATAAAGCTGCTAAGATTGAAGTGGCTCAGATACACTTAGATTGGCAACATAAAGGTGAATTATTTTTAATTCATAATTAAATTATTGCTAGCTCAGTTGGTAGAGCATGAGAGTCTTAATCTCAGGGTCGTGGGTTCGAGCCCCACGTTGGGCGCCAAAAAGAACTGTCGTGGTTTAAGCCCCGGCTGTAAATTAGAACCACGCAGTCTACTTCCCCCCCCACCCCCCAGAGGGATGGGGAGGAGAATCGAAAGAATGTAACTCCCACGGGTTGAGATAAAAACAGTCCAGTAACTAAGGTATAACACAAATCACTACTGCTGCCACCAATAATAATAATGATAAGAGAAATAACAAGGGAAGAGAATACGATACCGCCCACCGGAAAAGAGAGCCCGACAGAGAAGAGGACGTGCCCTTCCGGGTAGCTCCCAGTTACATCCCCTGGCATGACGTGCTGTGGTATGGAATACCTCTTTAGCTAGTTTGGGTCAGGTGTCCTGTCCCTGCTTCCTCCCGGCATCTCCTCCTCCCTGGCAGAGCATGAGACTCACAAAGTCCTTGGTCAGTCTAAACATCAGTGTTATCAGCCTTGTTCCCAGGCCAAAAGTAAAAAACACAGTGCTGCAACAGCTACCAAGAAGGAGAAAAACTGACTGCTACTGCTGAACCCAGGACAGAAGGACATGGAACTGTTGTAACATGTCCAGAGGAGGGCCAAGAGGATGATCAGGGAAGTGGAGCACCTCCCGTATGAAGATAGGCTGAGAAAGTTGGGGCTGTTGAGCCTGGAGAAGAGAAGGCTGCGTGGAGACCTCATAGCAGCCTTCCAGTATCTGAAGGGGGCCTACAAGGATGCTGGGGATGGACTATTCCTCAGGGACTGTAGTGACAGGACAAGGGGTAACGAGTTCAAACTTAAACAGGGGAAGTTTATATTGGATATATGGAAGAAATTCTTTACTGTTGGGTGGTGAGGCACTGGAATGGGTTGCCCAAGGAGGTTGTGAGCGCTCCATCCTTGGCGGTGTTCAAGGTCAGGTTGGATGAGGCCTTGGGTGACATGGTTTAGTGTGAGATGTCCCTGCCTATGGCAGGGGGGTTGGAACTAGATGATCTTAAGGTCCCTTCCAAACCTAACTATTCTATGATTCTATGATTCTATCTTACTTTGGTCAGTTACCCATTCTGGAATACAAAGGAATAGCTGTCAGTCAATAGTTTCTAAAATCTGACCAAGTTCATAATACTTATATTTTTAAAGCAGGTTTTAGAAATGCAATAAGAAAGAGACTAAAGCAAAAAACAAAAAAGCCAAAACCAAACCAACCAACCAACCAACCATCCAACCAAAAAAAGAAAAAAAGACCAACCAAACATACAAGCCTGCTAAATAAATACAAAGAAATTATTAATGCTGATTTTTGTTTTGTTTTGTTTTTTTGTTTTATAGCTATGGAGAAGTAGCTTATTTTTTTTTCCCAAAAAAGTTATTTCTTCATTAACATTTCCTAAGACCAGAATATCTTTCAAACAAAGTTTCTTAAAGTCTTTAAGCACTATATTCTCTACGCACTAAACAATTAATTCTAGAAGGCTAAAAAAAAAAAAAAAGTAATCTCTTATTAATCTGGAAACACATGAGAAAGTCTGCTTATCACGAAAATAAATGCTTCTGATATGTTCTTATAAAATATTTCATGAAACATGAAGGTAAGAGTGAGCAGGTTTTGCCATGGAAAATATAGGAACTAATTCCTAACAAGATAAATCAAAGGATTTAGTTCATGCAGTTGGATAGTCACTTTAGGATGTTTCAGCCTTTCAGTGTCTGATAAGAAGGCAGCAGTGGTAATTTAAAGATAACTGTGAAGACAAATATCAATGATTTGTAACATATAAGATTTGGTTATTTCAGAATTCATGTTGCTTGTTGCTGCAGCTAGGAGAAATTATGTCCTAAAGCAGTTAGTTACACAAGTTAGGACTAAGCAGTATATTTTGGTTTGCTACATTTTCCTCTGAATATGTAAGTGATTGTTAATTTAAGTTGCACTAAGTTTGAAGTTTTCATTGTAATTTTTCCTGGTAGGGGTAACAGCATACATTGCATTAAACTTGCATTTGCACTAACTTACTCAAAATCAAGCACAAATCTGTCAGCATTATACATAATGGCACTTTCCCACATAGAGGACTACGATAAAAAAAATACAGAAAATGGTAAAGCCTGTTGAACATAAGTTTCCTTTGATTTTTCTTCTCTTTTCCTAGTAGGATATGGTCTCTGTTTTTATTTCTATGCCTTCAGCAATATTTCCGGCAATCCCATGTTGTCTGAAAGTCATTATAAACTTCATACAAGTATCTACGTGGGCAGTTCTTGAAAGCCAAACTACTTCACAAAGTGAGCTTTTATCAAAGCATTAAGCTGTTAATAAATGAAGAATGTTTACCCTCAGAAGAGCTTCAAAGAGTGTTTTGATGAAGATGAGCCTTCTTTCTCTCTTGCAGCTGTCCTTGCTTGTGGAGGGGAGCTGGCAGGCCAGATCAGGCTTGCTGCCAGAAAAGAATAAGTAGGAGGAGGTGGGCAAGGTTTCAGTGCAGGTGTTCCTTTAGAACTCGCTGTTTGATTACATCCTAAGATGTATCTGTGAAAGTGAGGCTGCTTTTGTTCTTTTATGTCTGCCCTGTGCTATTTTTAAACATGGTATAGACCCCAGAAAACATTTTCACTTTTTTAGATCACTAATTAGAAAACAAAAATCAAAGTGAACAAAGACACTGACCAGCAATCATTTATAACAGATTCATATTAATTTTCTATCATTTCAGTCATGCTGCTGAGGTTATTCTCTTCTATAATTCATAAGCAGTAATACTGAATGAGGAGATTCATCTGTAACCAGCTAAATAAAGATGGACAGAAAGGCATTAAGTTTAAAAAAAATTTCTCACAGTAGGGCATCTTAATAAGCTTAGTAGTTACTTATATGTTGGCAGAAGGAGCTTTTCAGCACTTGAGTGTTTCCATCCTCAAGCACAATTTGAATTGCTCTGCTGCTTTCAATGTCTGTTTTTTGAGATTTTGTTATAAATATAGTCCTAGTTTGAAAGACAGCTTCCCCCCCACTTTTTTTAAAAAAAAAGCCCACAATTTTTCAGCTCTGTTTTTTCATTGCAGCACCAAACTGGTTGAAAAGAAGTAGAAACTGGTCATGCCCCTTCAGGTGCATATTGCTCTGCTATGATGAGATACCTGGAAGGCATAAAATAGGTATTCGCCTTTCTTCAAGCTTTTTTCTTTTGAGTGGTGTCAAAAAAGGCATACCGGTCATACAGAAAAAGGATTCGAGTATTTATACTACATGAAAGTAACTTGTTTCTAAGGCCCAGATAGAATTGAGTCTGGCCAGGAATGTCAGAGTTAACAGGAAAGGCTTCTATAGCTATATTTCTAACAAATGACAGACTAAGGATAATGTGGTCCCTCTCCAGAAGGAAATAGAAGAACTGGCTACCCTGGATTTGGAAAAGGCTGAGGTTCTCAATGACATCTTTGCCTCAGTCTTCACTGGCAAATGCTCTGACCACACTGCTCAAGTCTTGGAAGCAGATGCAGGGACTGAACAAAGACCTCAGGCCCACTATAGGAGAGGATCAGGTTCGAGATCATCCGAAGAACTTGAATGTGCACAAGTCCATGGGACCTGATGAAATCCATCCATGGGTCATGACGGAGCTGGCAGATGAAGTTGCTAAGCCAGTGTCCATCCTATTTGAAAAATTATGGCAGTCAGGTGAAGATCCTGACTGTTGTGGTTTAAGCCCAGGCCGTAAATCAGAACCATGCAGTCTATCCCCCCCCCCCCCCCCCCCTTCTGCTTTTCTGCCCTTTCCCTGGTAAAAGGGAAATATAACCTCCATGTTCAAGAAGGGGAACATGGAAGACCAAGGGAACTACAGGCCAGTCAGTCTCACCTCTGTGCCTAGCAAAATCTTGGAGCAGATTCTCCTGGAAGGCATGCTAGGGCACATGGAAAATGACGAGGTTGTTGGTGACAGCCAGCATGGCTTCACTAAGGGGAAATCCTGCCTGACCAATTTGGTGGCCTTCTATGAGGGGTCTATGGAACTGATGGATAAGGACAAAACAGTTGACATCATCTATCTGGACTTGTGCAGAGTGTTCAACACTGTCCCACACAACATCCTTGTCTCTAAACTGGAGAGACATCAATTTGATGGATGGACAACTCAGTGAATAAAGAATTGCCTGGATGGCCACACAAGAGAGTTGTGGTAAATGAATTGATATCCAAGTGGAAACCAGTAATGAGTGGTGTCCCTCAGGGATCAGTGTCGGTACCGATCCTGTTCAAAATCTTTCTCAGCAACATGGACAGTGGTATTGAATGCACCCTCAGCAAGTTTGCCAATGACACCAAGCTGTGTGGTTCGATTGATACACTGGAGGGAAAGGATGCCATCCAGAGGGACCTTGATACGCTTGAGAGGTGGCTAATGCCAACCTTATGAAATTCAACCACGTGCGAGGTCCTACACCTGGTTTGGGGCAATCCCAGGCACAGCTACAGGTTGGGCAAAGAAGAGATTTAGAGCAGCCCCATGGAGAAGGACTTGGGGGTGCTGGTTGATGAGAAAATGAACATGAGCCGGCAGTGTGCGCTTGCAGCCGAGAAAGCCAACCGTATCCTGGGCGGCATCAAAAGAAGCGTGACCAGCATGTTGAAGGAGGTGATCCTGCCCCTCTACTCTGCTCTTGTGAGACCTCACTTGGAGTATTGTGTGCAGTTCTGGTATCCTCAACATAAGAAGGACATGGAACTGTTGGAACAAGTCCAGAGGCAGGCCATGAGGATGATCAGGGAAGTGGAGCACCTCCCATATGAAGACAGGCTGAGAAAGTTGGGGCTGTTCAGCCTGGAAAGGAGAAGCTGTGTGGAGACATCACAGCAGCCTTCCAATATCTAAAGGGGAAGAACAAGGAAGCTGGAGAGGAACTCTTCATCAGGGTCTGTAGCGATAGGACAAGGGGTAGTGGGTTCAAATTTAAACAGGAGAAGTTCAGGTTAGATTGAAGGAAGAAGTTCTTTATTGTGAGGGTGGTGAGGCACTGGAACAGGTTGCCCAAGGAAGTTGTGAATGCTCCATCCTTGGCAGTGTTCAAGGCCAGCTTGCACAGGGCCTTGGGTGACATGGTGTAGAGGCACCCCTACCTATGACAGGATGGTTGGAACTAGATGATCTTAAGGTTACTTCTAACCATTCTATGATTCTATGATTTTTCAGGCAGCAGGTGGACACAAGGGGAACAAGTTTCTTACCTAACTCAGTATAGAGAGATTTAATACTGCATTTCCCAGTGTCTAAGAGTATATCCTGACATTAGGCTGTCTGGAAGTACACGTGTTTGACTCTGCTACTTTGTGTAGATAAGCGATCTTTGTCACAACATTTGAGCAGTACCCTGACAACTAATGCTCTAATTCCATATTCTGGAAGATAGGAGAAGGTGCATATTATAATGCTTTGTAGATTTCTCCACATTTTATGAGTAGACACCGGAGAACAAAAAATCTTTAACTATAGGAAAATTAGACTGATTTTATCAATTCAGCTTATTTCAGGCAGGACCCTTTGATTGCTTGTAAAGGTCCTTTTTTCCATTTTCCCTGACTATAAACAGGCAAGTCTTTTAATCTTGATTCCCTGTCCTCAAACCACTTTTCACTCACCTTGGTTTTTTTTCCCCTTTCTTTTTAGTGAATTTTACATTTTTATTTCATTTTTTTATTGTCAAAACCAATTTACTCACTGAATTATAATATTTAAAAGATAGAATGAATTTATTGTCTCTAACACATGCAAGCAAAACCAGGAAAGGCAAAAACAACCTTCACTTTGGTGATATTTCTATACCATTGTTTGTTCTTTTTTTTTTTTTTTTAATGGGAAAATATGATTTCTAAGTTAATATGTTAGAAAAATGGCTTCGCTTACAAGATACTGATGGCTTCTCTAGCTCTTGGAGAAAAATAGAATAATAAAATTAAATAGAAGGACACTGTAACAAAAATATATTATGCTTTTTTCAGCAGAGCAATTAAGTACAGAAGACTAAAAAAAATTTCTGCTGAGATTTCCTTGTTTTTCAGAGAGGATATATTGAAATATATTTTGTAATACTCTACATCTTTTGCATCAGCTTCAGTGATAGAGCTAAACAAGTTGATACTCTTTGAAAGCTGTAAAAACATAGCAAACCAAGATTATGTGTTGGCATGGTCATAGATCATAACCACTTTAAAGAACAGATTTAAAGTAATAGAAGGCTCTTTCATGCAGCAAACAAATTCTACAGACTGAAAAGTGAAACTTGACAATTTCAGACAGGAACTGAGCACATTACTTACCAAGGAAGAGAACTAACTTTTATACAAACCCATTATTCTCTTGCAGTGAATTCTCCACTACACTAAATTTTAAATTAAAACCTGATACAGAAGTTAGAGGCATTTTCTTTCCATAAACAGAACTATGGGAATAAAGATACTTTCAGTGTGATAAAAATCCACCTGATCTGAACTTTTTTCATTTGGCTGCCTAAAGAGAAAGATGAAACAAATTTTTTTTTCCACATATGTCTTTATATTCAATAAAAGCAGAGAAAAAATAAAAACAAATGGCTAGATTTAACTACTTGTCATTGGAAGACCTAATCAGGTAGGAAGTGGCTTTGAAACTGGATCTTCTCAGTCAGAGCTGTGTTGTTAAGTATTTCAAGATGAGTTTCTCATTGTCAAATTTCATTTACTAGCAGATAGAAAAATTTCAGCTGAAAGAAGGAAAGGGAATATGTTAGGGCAGCTGTTGTTCTGTCTTTACAGAGTTTAAGATCCCTATTATGTTTTATTCTCTTAATGAAATAAAACATGAATTTATGCAAAGAGATAAAATGAAATAAACTCTTTCATCATTGTGTAAGTGTAGTTGGAAGGCTAAGCCAAACTGCAACAAAATGAGGAAAGAGACTTGATAGTACAACAGTCCCACTGCTCACTAGAGAGTTGGCAAACGGATCACAGGAAAATAGGGAACATAGGAGAGACCTCTGTTCATACTCCATAAAATCTTTGAGCTTGCTTATATTTTATGAGCATCAGGAAGAAAAAAAGACATTAAAACCCCCAGCCATCCAGGAATGTATATGATACACAAGTTTATCCTTATTCATGAGATGTAAAAAATGCTATTTTTATTTTATTGACTGTTTGTGCAATGTACATATTTACCATTGTTTGTTTATACGTCACAACAGCCTTTTGAAGGAGACCAATGAACAGCAGCTTGGTCACACTTTTCCGACTTTGACTCTCCACCTAAAAGCCGGTCAACTAAAGAGCCCAGTGGGTAGCTTTTTAGGGAGTTTTTCAGTATGAGAGCATAGTTAGCATATTTCAGCATGAGAACTTAAATTAGACATGACTTAGGGAAAAGTCAGCAGGAGGAGTAAGATTCAGAAGAAAGGAAGAAGAATGGCAGTAATAATGGAATGGTGGATTGCTCCTTTCATAATAGGTATTATCTACAACTTTGAATTCAAACATTATGCGTTAAAGAAGTCGTGTTTTATCCCTAGCTTTTTTGAAAGAATATCTATCTAGGTTGGAGGTTGTTTTGTTTTGTTTTGTTTCAAAGGTGTAGTGATTAAAGAAAGGAAGCTTAAAAATGTAATTCCACTTACAGGCTGTATGATCACAAAAGGACCACTAAGTTATTTCTTCCCTCCTCATCTCACATCTTACAATGCCTTTGAACACACAGATCTTTAAGATTATTTAAGATTAAAAAATATTATATACAGATAAAAGGGGAAATTTCTGCATACACATTAGTGCCCTGAGACAGAATATATAACTTACTCTGCTCTATCCCCTATAACCCGTCTGACAATTAGCTACGTTCATTTTGTTTTGACTGCACCAGAGTACAGTGGATGGATTTGCAGTGTCCAGAGCAGTGCAGTGCGAAGATAGGAGTAAGACATTCATATACTGAAATAAAGTGCTCTAATTAGGAGAATTTCACAAAGGCATTAGCCCACCTCACAAGCGTGTTGAGGTCCCTCTGGATGGCATCTCTTCCCTCCAGCATATCAACCGAACCACACAGCTTGGTGTCATCAGCAAACTTGCTGAGGGCGCATTCAATCCCACTGTCCGTGTCACCAACAGAGATGTTGAACAAGACCGGTCCCAACGCCAATCCCTGAGGGACACCACTTGTTACCGGTCTCCAGCCGGATATCGAGCCATTGACCACAACCCTTTGCATACGGCCATTCAGCCAGTTCTTTATCCACCGAGTGGTCCACCCATCAAATTGATGTCTCTCCAACTTAGAGACAAGGATGTCATGTGAGACAGTGTCAAACGCTTTACACAAGTCCAGGTAGATGATGTCAACTGCTCTGCCCCCGTCCATCAGTTTCATAGCCCCATCATAGAAGGCCACCAAATTGGTCAGGCAGGATTTTCCCCTTAGTGAAGCCATGCTGGCTGTCACCAACCACCTCCTTGTTTTTCATGTGCCTTAGCATGCCTTCCAGGAGAATCTGCTCCACGATTTTGCCAGGCACAGAGGTGAGACTGACTGGTCTGTAATTCCCCGGGTTATCCATTTTTCCTTTCTTAAAAATGGGGGTTATATTTCCCTTTTTCCAGTCATCGGGAACTTCACCTGAGTGCCATGATTTTTCAAATATGATGGACAGTGGCTTAGCAACTTCATTCGCCAGCTCCTTCAGGACCCGTGGATGGAATTCATCAGGTCCCATGGAAGTGTGTACGTTTAGGTTTTTAAGATGGTCTCAAATCAGATTCTCTCCTACAGTGGGCCTAGGGTCTTCATTCTTACAGTCCCTGAGTCCGCCTTCCAAGACTTGGGTGGTGCGGTCAGAGCCTTTGCCAGTGAAGACCGAGGCAAAGAAGTCATTAAGAACCTCAGTGTTCTCCAAATCCCGGGTAGCCAGTTCTCCCGATATCATCCGGAGGGGGCCTACGTTGTCCCCAGTCTGTCTTTTATTCACTACACACCTATAGAATCTCTTCCTGTTATCCTTAACATCCATAGCCAAGTTTAATTCTAACTGGGCCTTAGCATTCCTAATCTGGTCCCTAGCTTCCCGGACAACATCCCTGTATTCTTCCCAGGCCGCCTGTCCCTGCTTCCACCTTCTATAAGCCTCTTTTTTCCTTTGAATTTTCCTGAGCAGCTCCTTATCCATCCAAGGAGGTCTCCTGGCCCTCCTGCTGCACTTCCTTCTAGTTGTGATGCAACACTCCTGAGCTTGTAGCAGGTGAACCTTGAATAACAACCAGCAGTCTTGGGCCCCCCTGTCCTCTAGGGCTGTATCCCATGGAACCTTACTAAGCAGGTTCCTGAAGAGGCCAAAGTCTGCTCTCTTGAAGTCCAGGGCAGTGAGCTTGCTGCACGCTCTTCTCACTGTCCCCAGGATCTTGAATTCGACCATCTCGTGGTCGCTGCAACCAAAGCTGCCCTGGAGCATCACATTTCCAACGAGCCCTTCCCTGTCGGGAAGCACGAGGTCAAGCATGGCACCTCTCTTTGTCGGCTCCTCTATTACTTGCAGAAGGAAGTTGTCTTCCACACAATCGAGGAACCTCCTGGATTGCTTGTGCCGGGCCGTACCTTCACTTCAACAGATGTCAGGGTGGTTGAAGTCTCCCGTGAGAACAAGGGCCTGTGAGCGTGAGGCTGTTCCTATCTGTCTGTAGAGTGCTTCATCCACAGATTCCTCTTGGTCAGGCAGTCAGTAACAGATCCCCACAATAATGTCTCCCATAGCTGTTCTCCCTTTAACCCTGACCCACAAATTCTCTGTCGACTGCTCACTCGTCCCCAGACAGAGTTCCATACTTTCCAGCCTATCCTTAACATAAATAGCAACTCCCCCTCCCCGCCTGCCAGGCCTGTCTTTTCTAAAGAGCCTGTAACCTTCCAATCCAACACTCCAGTCGTAGGAGCCATCCCACCATGTTTCTGTGATGCCTACTATATCATACTCCGGTAGTCATGCACACATCTCTAATTCCTCTTTAGGAATTAGCAGAAGTGATCTTTTATAAGACAGTGACATGTTTCTAAATAATAACTAAAACCTAAGCAACTTAATTTTTATGTTAATGTACGTTCCTGATTGTTTCTACATCTGAGAGTCCTGACTTTTGATTAGAATCCTGTATCCTTACTGAAACTGAGTTTGATCCTCTCCAGATGAAAATAGGAAATGAAGATAGAAATATATATTTCTATCTCTTTGGTAAGAGAAATGAAGTAAAATGTGAACAGCTAGCATTGCTATTTGAATGCAATCCTCAGCAACACAATCTGTTGAAGAGGTAAGAGAGAGACATTACATATCATTGACTAATTAAGGACGTTACCAATATTTCAAGTGGACATAGTGGAAATACTTCCTCAGAAAAAGCCCACAGAAGACCTCCAAATCCTGTATTTATGTATTTTGGTACATATTGCTAAGTGTCACAAGTTTAGCAAAAACCATAAACAGACGTACATGCTTTGTTTCTAACTTTATGAAGAAGCAACTAGTCTTTCCATCTTTGAACTGAAACTGTGCCCTATGCTTAGCATCTGAATCATCTGAATACATGTCCTGGCTTGGACATTTAATGAATGAAATATAATTTTAATTGATTCTCTTAAATTTTTCTTGCTTGAAACTTTTAAAGCAAAAATGCATTGAAATATATATTTGGTTTCTTCTATCTAGGTCAGCTGTCAGCTAGGTCTAGGCCTATATCTCTCAATCCTGACTTGGAAACTAATTTAATGGGACAGAGCTGATGGATTCTTTTCTGATGTATTTCAGTGTTGCTCACATGTTGCCCACATGTACAGGGGGACACAGATAACAAAGAAGCTTTTTATAGAGAGCCAAAATGAGAGGCCTCACCTGATTTCACCTGACTTTTATGTGTTCATATCAGCTCACGCTTACACAGCCATGAGCTCTGTGTTGGTTACCTGGTTTCAGATGGTTCAGGGATAAGGTGGGAGAGAGTTTTGCCTTGTCCAGTGTCTTCTCTGACTTCTGGAAGTGAATGGCTCATTCTCTACATGGGATTATAATTATTCTGGACACCAGTTCTTTGCTCACAGCTTTATGTAGATGAAAAGAGTGAAATGATTCATCTGAGATGATTGTGCTTGATTCTTGCTGAAATTAAAGAGCATACCATTTGATGCAATTTTTTTTCTCCTGAGATTCAGGTACCTGAAGGAATGTCTTCATACAGATATTGTTCTCCCCTGTTAATATCCTGACATAGAAAGAACATGCCCAAGAAAAGTCTATTTCCTTCCAGTCTGTATTACAACTCTGAAGATAGGTAGTACTGAGGTCAGATTGTAGTAAGCATCTCTAAGTGTCAGCTGAGGAGCAGTGAGTGGTCCAGGAGATGACACTAGGAACCTACAGAGAAAATCAGCTGGCATTGGAAGAGAAAATGGGAGGGTCCCAGCTCTTCCTATTGATTCAAGAAGATGGAGCCAGTGCTGGCAGGTGTTAAGGAGGCACATGTCATATCTGGCATGGCAGAATAAGGTGAACAACTTCATCAATAAGAAAGAAATCCTACTCTAGAAGTTCCATCCTTCATTTAGTCATATTCTTTTTGTTGTGAGGTGATAGTGAACAATAGAGGTAATTGAATAATTTACAAGTGAATGTCCCTGAGGTCTGTAGATGAGGCAGTTCAGGATAGGTGAGTTATTCTTTTAACCTTAAGCTATGACATAACAGTGAAGCATATATGAGACAATACTTAATCAGAAAACAGTGAGGAGGACATGTAATATCTTGCATTGCATTCAGAGATACAGAGAAACAAGTGCAGACTGATTGTGTGCACCACATTATTTTGAGAAATGCTGCTGCATAAATAACTGGGTAAACAGGCTAGATTTGATTGCTTCCACATAGGCTTCAGTGCTACTTGGGACAGGCCAAGTAAACATCCAGTCCATGTGAAACATTCAGTTCCTGTCACTGTGCATTTCTGACAGGAAATCTGAATGCAGATTAATTGGTCAGCTGATGTTCCCTTAGGGTCTGGGCAGTTACTGTGGCTCTGAGCACAAGGACTAGGATGACTAATTGAAAGAGTTCCTATTTTCAACTAGACACGCAAGGTTGAGCACCCACATTTAATATCTCACTGTCTTGAGAAGTCCACTCAACAGTAGGTCTCCATTTTAGTTTCTTCTTTCTTATTAAGAGGCATGAAGAAATATCTGAAGGTTAAAAGTATGTCTGCCCACTTTTTTATTTTTGCTTTAGTTTTTGGGTTTTGGTTTTGTTTTTTTACTAAACGTATCATCTGATCTAATAAAAGATCATTTCTCATCACAAGCTGATATTGTCAGATATCACATCTGAAGTATATATGCTATCTCTGCATTTTCAAGACTATGTCTGACTCAGTAGTTCAGGTTCTCTTGAATCAATGAAATCCCAATTTCTATGGGGAGGCAGACACATCTCTCCAACCATTCTCCAAGGTTGAAAGTTGCTGTCCTTCCCCAGCTACCTGACTGGACTCTCCGCACTTACCAGGAGTAAAAACTGCATACATGACTAGTGTCAGATTTACCTTAGAAAGAAGCGACACTTTCAGTGACACCACAGCTCATATGCAGAAAGCCACTCTGTAAAACTTCTGCTTTTCCCTAAAAATTGTTTGACCAGACCAGTTTTGTCTTTCCAGGCATTTATCAGAACCGGGCAGGGCACAGACCATGCAAATTGTTGCTGGCTGTCATTTTTTTTGGGAGGTTATTAGCCCTTTTCCACATTTCAGGTGAGGCTATAAGCAAGGGAAGTAGGATACTTGATACTAGAGAACTACATACCTTACCCAAGGCTGCCGACATCCTCTGGGTTAGTGGTTCAATATCTCTAAGCTCGGTATTAAAGGGTTAAATCTGGATGTTGTAGTACCCAAGCATATTTAAGAATTTAATTGTAAGTAGTTGTTTAAGGCCATATAATAAATTTCTCACAGGGCATACTTCCAATCCTCCCCTGTCTTTTCCCATGTGTCTCATCTCTACTGCTATCCTCCACCCAGAGACAGTGACATGTTTTAAAAAAAAGGATTAGTGTTGTACATTAAATTTGAGCTATACCTATAAAGGTTATATAGCGAGGTGTTGGTATGTTTTCTGCTTTTTTTTACTATTTATTTTTGTTTTATAATTGAAATTAATTTTTCTAGACAATGCTTTCTGCATTTCAGGTGGTTTATTGTCCAAGTGTCTTGCAGCACCTAAACATAGTGCTGAAATCCCTTTTTGATTGGGATTTTCCAACATGCCAAGCACCCCGAAAGTAATTGGACTGAAAGAGAAAGCTAAATCAGAAAACTACAGAGTTATGAATATGTCCTGGCTTTCTTCTGAACAAAGAGATTGTGATTTTCATACTAAATTTTTTTTGACCTTTCAAGACCAAACCAATTGCTTTTTCTGATTAGTGATGTAGCAATTTCAAAACAACCCACATACAGACTATGGCCCCAATTATGAAGAATTTACAGGTGTGCAATTGTGCTATGGTCTCAAATCAACAGAGTATGTTTCCACTTACCACTGAAAGAACAGCTAAATGTCACAGTCTGGTTTAAATAGATTTTCCTGGCAGATTAGTCAATTATTTCCACTTTCAAGATAGAGTACATTCATACAAAGTTTAAGTAACAAATCCATCTTAATCACCCAATGTCCCAATATTTTGCAGATTAAATGTAAAAGTACTAGTTATGTTTGATTCAAAATTTCAGTTAATGTGCATAGCATGCTCTCAAAGTGCCATTTCCAGCAGAAATCATTAACACTTGTTTCTTCAAGCCTCCTGCTCTCACAGTTTTTGAGTGTCTTTACCAGCATTAAGGTTGAAGCTTCTTAACAATCAATTAAGGTTGGTTTGTTTTTTTTTTTCTCCTGAAATCCCTATTAGTAGAAGTTTGAGGTTTTACTCTCTCATCTTGACAGCTCTGCTTTTTCTAACAACATTTTCTGAATCAAATGAACTTCGGCATACCTGGGGATTTTTTTTGCAGCTTAGACCATTTTTCTTACACTGTTGTATGATTTCATCAGTGAAGATGTACAAATAGAATAACCAAACTCAGTTTCCTACACATTGTAAATGTATGCTAAAAATAAATTGTCCTATAAATGCCTGAAAATCAAGGCTAAGTTACGATGAAAACTACTGCCATTTTCTTAGGAAAGTGTCTTTAGACCACATTCTGAGGTACCTGCAGCTATGTAATGTTAATATTCCAAAACATACATATACTAGATCTCTTTATAGGAAGCTTTTGAGAAAGCAATGGAATTGATAATGAGATTGCACAGAAAAAGAAAAATAATTTTTCTTAGGAACATTTTTGCATTATATTGCTCTTTTACCCTTTACTACTTGGAGTAGGGAAAGCAACATCAAATTCTTTTTTGCATTTTCTTTTTCCCACTGATTCTTCTTACTTAAAGAAAAACACTGCTTTTTAATCTCTGAGCATGATGAAGGGCTACCTCATTACTTAATGCTTAAACCATCAGCCATGGTTCTCAGATTTTCACTAGCTGAGGTCTGAAAGTTATCTCCTCAACAAAGAGACACACACAGACATTCCCTTCCTAGCATCAGTAATAATAATTTGGTAATAAATAATAAGAATATAATCTTTCAAGAAAGTATTTATTACATGCCCACAGGCTGCGTATGTCAAAGGAGCTAGAAGGGTGCACAGGAGCTTTGGTGGCCTGGCTTCTGAGTTGTGATTTGTAATGTTTATCTAATTTTTATTTTACACAGTCACTGACGTGGAGAATTGGTCCATAAATACTGCATATTCATGGGCATAGTTTTTTAAGGAATAATTATTTTTAATGATTTTTTTTATCATTCTGTTTTCTCTTAATTTTGTTCTAATATCACAAAAAGGGGAATTTTACAGAAAAAATTATCAGTGATAACAGACAAACAACTCTGTTTTCTTGTGAATTTTGCAGCAAGAAAGCCTGGAAAGCAAAATAGAAATCACCTGAAGTCTTTTATTTCCAATTACTGTAAATAGGTTTTTATAAATATTTTCCTCCCCCCTACCACTAAAACCAGTTAATTCTAGTTGGGTAAGACTTGATCTATGAAAAATCATTCGCAAAGGTGACTAAATTCATTGCTGTGAGCAGTGTGACAGTATGTCAGAGAATAAACGCATTTGCCATCATACTGATGTTGGAGTGTGACCGATTGGTTTGCACTAGATTTTGCCTGATGAATGCTTAACTGTCTGAAGAAAAAATAAACAATGTAACAGAGCAGTGAAGAAATGTTGCCTTTCCCACTACAAAAGTATTTAGGGATAAATGTTTATTTTACAGAACAAAAATATTTTTTTATTGTATGAAAGTAAACGTACATCAGAGCAATATCACTAGTGGTATTGAGCTGTTGTAATCTGATAAAGAAATGAGTTACAGGTCGATCAGTCAAATTATTCTACTTTGGGTTTGGGCTTTTTTAACCTAATAATTCAAACTGAAATGTTTCAATCAGAAAAGGCTTGGTTCAATAAAGAATGGAATTTTCCTTCTTAATATCAGCAGTTTTTGAATCAAGACAATATAAATCAACATCAAATTTTAAACTGTATATTTTTTTTAATCCATTCTTTTCTTAAAGAGATATCAACAGCAGTTTTGTTATATTTCTGTCAGCAATAGAGAAGTCAGAGGACTTTTTGTCTTATGGACATGTTCATTAAAGTTTGATTCTAAGCAGATATTGAATATAATATACATAAACCTAAAACTGCATTATATGTTTCAGGCTTAAATCCTTACTGAAGTACAAGTTCCATTAGGTAGAGCTAATAGAAAAGGCTATTAAACACTTCCGTGATGTCCTGATCTGATATTGTTCTTGTACTCCCTGACAGGCCGCACACAGAGGTTGGTGATGAATAGTTCTTCTTCAAACTGGTGACCTATCACTAGTGGGATCCCCCAGGGATCAACACTGGGCCCAATGCTGCTTAATATCTTCATAACTTATCTGGAAGATGGGACCAAGTGTACCTTGATGAAGTTTATTGACAATACTAAGCTAAGTGGGGAAGTGGATTCTTCATGAGGGAGAGCCACTCTGCAGGATGACCCGAATAGGTTAGAAGAGTGAGCTAACAAGAACATTATGAAGTTCAAAGACAAGTGTAAGGTCCTTCACTTGAGCAAACACAGTCCAAGAGTGCAGCACAGGCTGGGATCTGCCTGGCTGGGGAGAAGCTGTGTGGAAAGGGATCTGGGTGTGCTGGTGGACAAGCTCAATGTGAGAGAACAGTGTGCAGCTGTGGCAAAGAAAGGGAACAGGATGCTGGGGTTCATCAGAAAGAGCTCTAATTTACGGCCTGGGCTTAAACCATGACAAGGAGTCATATGGAAAAGATGAGGGATAGTGCGTACAAGTTACTCCTGGGGAGATTCCAGTTGGATACAAGAGGAAAATTTTTCACAGTGAAAACCATCAGCCTTGGAATAATGTCCCTAAGTAAATGGTGTATTCCTCAGTGTTGGATACTTTTAAGTTTCAGCTATGCAGGGTGCTGGACCTTCTTGTGTATACTGTGCTTTTGACAAAAAAAGTTGGACCAGATGATCCCCAAGGTCCCTTCCAACCTGATGTTCTATGATTCTATAATTCTATGACTCAGAATTGTTGTATCACAGTATCACAGTATGTTAGAGATTGGAAGGGACCTCAAAAGATCATCTAGTCCAATCCCCCTGCCAGAGCAGGAACACCTAGATAAGGTTACACAGGAATGTGTCCAGGCGGGTTTTGAATGTCTCCAGAGAAGGAGACTCCACAACCTCCCTGGGCAGCCTATTCCTGCCCTGCTTCCCCAGGTGCCCCTCAGTAATAGGTTTGAGGCCCTGGATCTTGATGGAGAGGTAAGTGAGGATGTGGTGCAAGGCCAGACTACAAGGTCACATAGGAAAAGGCGGTCGACTTCGCGCCTCAAGACTGCCTCTGACAAGAAAGAAAGAAAAATCATTGTTGTAGGCGATTCCCTTCTGAGAGGAACAGAGGGCCCGATATGCAGAGTTGACCCTCATCATAGGGAAGTGTGTAGTCTGCCTGGAGCCCGGATCAGGGATATCACCAAGGCGCTCCCCAGCCTGGTGCACCCGACAGACTACTACCCGCTGCTGGTCTTCCAGACAGGTGGGGGGGAAGCTGCTTCCCGCAGTCTGAGGGGGATGAAGAAAGACTACAGGGCCTTGGGGCGGATGGTGAAAGAGTCTGGGGCTCAAGTGATCTTCTCCTCAGTTCTTCCATCTTCTGGTGATGATGTGGGATTGAATGGGAAAATTCAGTCCATAAAAAATTGGCTACAAGACTGGTGCTTTAGGCAGGGCTTTGGGTTCTTTGATAACGGTTGGTTTTATAAGGCTCCAGTCCGGATGATGGCATGTGGGAAAGGTTTAACTCACAGAGGCAAAAGGATGCTGGGGCATGAATTAGCAGGGCTCATTTGGAGAGCTTTAAACTAGATTCGAAGGGGGATGGGGTTGTAACTGGGCTTGCCCCAGTGGGGCAGCACTCTAGGATTGATGAAGACTGGGAGGCCTCCTATAATCCTAGGGTGAAATTGGTGAGCTCAGCTCCCTCCTTGAAATGCCTATACACCAATGCGTGCAGCATGGGAAATAAGCAGGAGGAGTTGGAGACCTGTGTTAAGTCAGGAGATTATGATCTGGTGGCAATTACAGAGACGTGGTGGGACAGCTCGCATGACTGGAATATACTCATGGAGGGCTATGTCCTTTTCAGGAAAGACAGGCCAGCCAGGCGGGGTGGTGGGGTTGCTCTTTATGTGCGAGAGCAGCTGCAATGTACTGAGCTCTGTCCAGGAACAGGGGACGAGCGAGTTGAGAGTCTGTGGGTGAGAATTAAGGGGCAGACTGGCAGGGGCGATACTGTTGTGGGTGTCTGTTACAGGCCACCAGATCAGGGTGAGGAAGTTGATGAGGCCTTCTACAAGCAGCTGAGAGCAGCCTCACAGTCACAGGACGTGGTCGTTGTGGGGGATTTTAATTTCCCTGATGTTTGCTGGAAGGACTACTCAGCAACCCAGCCACAGTCCAGGAGGTTCCTCCAGTGTATGGATGATAACTTCCTCATGCAAATGATGGATCAGCCAACCAGGAGAGGAGCGCTGCTGGATCTCATCCTCACTAACAAGGAGGGTCTGGTCGAAGCAGTAAAGGTTGAGGGCTGCCTTGGTTGCAGCGACCACGAGATGGTGGAATTCAGGATCTTGTGTGGTAGGACCAGTACAATAGCAAGTAGAATTGCAACCCTGGACTTTAGCAGGGCAAACTTTGGCCTTTTCAAGCAATTGCTAGGGGAAGTCCCATGGGCAAGGCTGCTTGAAGGTAAAGGGGCCCAAGATAGTTGGTTGACATTCAAGAATTGCTTATTCCAAGCTCAAGAGCAGAGCATCCCGACACGTAGGAAGTCAAGGAAGAGGGCCAGGAGACCTACGTGGCTAAATAAGGAACTGCTGGGTATGCTCAAGTGGAAGAGCAGAGTTTATAGGTCATGGAAGGAGGGGCTGGCCACTCGGGAGGAATATAAGGCTGCTGCTAGAGGAGGTAGGAAGGCAGCTAGGATGGCTAAGGCCTCCTTAGAATTAAATCTGGCCAGAGGGGTCAAGGACAACAGAAAGAGCTTTTTCAAATACATAGCTGATAAAACTAACACCAGAGGCAAGGTTGGCCCAGTGGTGAATGGGATGGGTGCCCTGGTGACAGAAGATACTGAGATGGCAGAGTTATTGAATGCCTTCTTTGTCTCAGTCTACTCTGCCGGAGGCAGTCCTGAAGAGCCCTGTACTCCTGAGACCTCAGATGAAGTCAGGTCACTGGAGCGGTTTGCCTTAGTCCATGAGGAATGGGTTAGGGACCAGTTGAGCAAGTTGTAGGGTAGTAGCAACACTATATATCCCTACCAACCTTCACTGCATTTGAGGAACATGAGAAGAAAGCATTGAGTGAACCGGAATCTTTGTTTCACAACTACAATAGTCATCACTGAGTCTGTTATCTTGAGAAAAGAGCCTACATCTGTCCTGGGCACCTGCAGCACTGTCTTCAACTACCACATATCGCTCCATGCACCTGCCACTGTCAAGGCCATCTGTGACCACAGCACCAGATGGGATCCACACCCATTGCCAAGCTAAAAAAGAAAAGACATTCATGAATTATAACTATATTGAAGATTAAAATTTGAAATTACAATCTTCTACTTATTAATGGCTTGGGAATGAGACATTTCTGACTTAGACATAGATGTACGAAGAGATGTTAAAAGGAATATAGCACTATGTCTTATGGGGATATGAGGATGCTCCTCCTCACTGCAGTTTGATTACAAGCAATAAAAGGTGGCACATTGTCTCTGACCCTTTGCATGCATTTTTAAGCATGTTTTGCAGAATACTGTTTCAATTGAAACTGCTAGTTTAGATTAGCTTAGCATGGCTAGTGGCTATCTTGTCACATTGCATTACAACCAAATCAAAGGTAGAATGTCCAAGAAGATATAGAAAACTGACAGGGAGATACAGTTCAGTTAAAATACAAAACAGTTCCTGTTATCTCTCATTGTGCAGTACTTAACAATTTTCAGGCAAGTACTTAAATATGAAAATATACTACTGGTTTCTTCCTTTTTGCTTTGAGAATGTATTTCTGTTGAGGTACATATAAAGTAAGTGTCATAACATCATTTAACCCAGCAAGAAAATCTGTGTTAGCTCAGATAAACACCTAAGTTTGTCTGAGGCAAAGGGAAAGAAACCCAAATCCTAGCAACAGAAAACGTTATATATGTATGTTTATCTAAGTGCCTGTTTTCCCTCTGTACTTTGTGTCTGGCTTGGAGAGAAAATTAGATATTTCTCTCTTCCATCCATCTATTGAGGATGGAAGCTTATTATATTTCAATGTAAAATACATAAAATATATTTTAATCAGAATCCCATGATTTCAACCCCAAACACCTAGGTGAGATTTAGAATTTTGTAAGCCTGCACTCCCGTGCTCCTATGACTTATATTCCTCACTGTATGTTGGCTGAATAACAAGGATGATGGAGAGTGTAGCTCAGTTATTTGGGTAAGATTTAAACCCAAATGCAGTCAGCTGATAAAAGCTATTTTGGAGAAAGAGATGAAAGACGTGAGTAGAAGCTTGCCTTGAAGAATTCTGATAAGTCCCAATGCTTATCCCTCATCTTGTTTAGGATTGGGTTTTGAGCGTGTCATGCTTAATCACCATATAAACTATGTTATAGTTACATACCTAGCTCTCACCACAGGTTCTATTGATCCTGGTACCAGTCCATGGACATGACTTCTTGCCTGAACCTTGGCACTGCCTTGTTACTAAGGCCTTGCCAAGAAATCACTAGACTCTGGACTGTCCCTGATCAACACACGTAGCAAGTCCAGCCCTTCTCACTTGCTGAGTGCTGTGGGATAGGCCTCTGCACAGGAGGACCTACCATGACTGTTCTGTACACTGTACACTGCCCTTGAAGTGCCCTCACCGTGCTGTGACATAGATATTCCCAGTGTGCTTGCATGATATGGTAGTCTATATTCCCAACCAGAAGATGGCTGTTTACCTTCCCAGCCCAGGAAATTCAGAGAGTTTTTCAGTACAGATGTTTTTGGGTTTTTTGGTCCTCTGACTAGCTCTGCTAACTTTCCCAACTACTCCACATTAACTTTAAAATGGGCTTAGACACCATCTTACCTGTAGATACCCCCACATATGCATCTTCATGACTGAGCTGATTCCCAGTCCTCTATGCTAGCTAACTGAAATTGTCTGAATCTGGAATTGATTTAACCTCTGAAGGAAGTGATAGCAGACAAGATTGAAAACTCCTTCTTTCTGAGGAAGGTATAAGGACAGACAAGGAGTTTCCTAATTTTTTTTTTTTTTTTTTTCTGGCAAATTCTGCTCACGGACCTCATAACCACAATATTGCTCAGACACTGAGGAATACCAACCATGCTTTTAGAGTGCTGATTTGCAGTTTTCAAATTGGTTTCATTCAGTTGCTCCTAAGTAGATATTTAGGGTTTAGGGTTACTTAAGATCTCCAGGGCAGTATGCACATGTGTCTTGTGACAGCTCAACATGAATATCTAACCTAAATGACAACAGGTAGGAAACAGTTCCTCTATAAACAGGTAACATGCCATCCTTAGCAGATGCTCCCTCTGAAGAACGAAGAAGATAATTATGACTCTGTGGGTCACTGAGTACCTATATTTCCCAAAGTCTCAATTATTTAGTTTCCATGATTTAAAATTTCTGGGATATACATCTTGCTAGAGCCCGAGCAACAGAAAGAATGTATTTTATAGACATAGAAAAGAAGAAAATTATTTCTAACGTTACATTTCAGGCATGATAATTTACTACCTAATCTGACTGAGTGAGGTGAGCATCCTCTGTAGAAAACTGAAATACTGTAAGCTGAACTCAGAAATGTGCTACAGAACTGATAACCAAACATATAACAGCCCTTAGTAAAATTTTCAAACTATAAAGAAATTTTCAACTATAAAAATAACTAAAAAAAATCATATGCTTACTGTGATAAACTTGTTCACTGTGCATTTAGGTCATTTGTACTTAGATTGCAAAAGCTCGCTTGTTGCTTGACCCTGGTTTAGCTGCTACCACAGCTACAACAGGCTTCAGTCTTCTCTGTCTTTCAGTCAGTCATCCTGTCTGTCTGGAGTATTTTCTTGCAACTTGATTGAGCTCTGTGAACGAGGACACTTGGATGACTAGTTTTAGTGGCTTTGAAATAATACCCAGTTTTTAAATGACTTTTCACAAAGTTAAAATTGGAGCTTAAGGAATGTGTGTCAGTAAGCTCTTAAGCTAAAAGGGACTTTAATAGTTTGAAATTCTCTGGATTTTTTATTACAGTTTTGCCTCTTTGTTTACTTTGGAGTGGTGGGTTTCCTTCAAAGAAAACAATACAAAACAAAAGAGGCACAGGACTGGAACATTAATTTACTCCAGTGAATAAAGTTTGGAAGTATATACTATGATAAGAGGAAAACAAGTCAACCTTGATTTTTAGCAAGGGGACTATAAAATGAATTATTGCACATTTCCAGATTTGCCTGCTTTGCAATGGATTTAGCTTTGGGGATGCCTGAAGGTCTCTTACCTTTCGCAGAATATACTTCTTCCATGGTTATACATGGAAATGAAGTGAATTTACTGAAGTGGAAAAGATGAAAGAAAATCGTGTCAAACCACCTTTGCTTAAAATATATAAATACTGAAGTTTTGACACACTTGCTTAAAACGTATAAATACTGAAGTTTTGAAATACTTACAGCATAATATAGGTGGGAGAAGCACAGCTAGTTAACATAGATGGAAATAACAGAATATATGATCCATAAATTAGAAATCTGATTGTGTGAATCACGCTTATTAGCTACTTGCAAATCAATATTTCCCTAGAAAAGGTACTTATGAAAGCAGCAGTTCTGGGATAACATGACAAGAAGCTTCACAAAACTCCAGGGATTTTTGTGCTGCAGAAGAGGCTGATCATGATTTATACAGTGTTGTTATGTGGGGATCCAGATAACATTTTTAAGCACTTTTACTGCTTGGATACCTATTTATTTCTGACATTTAATTTAACAAGAAGACTGACACATGGGTTTAGTAGTATACTGCAGCTGAGATCATGTTGTTTTGCATTCCATTTTGTAACTTTGATCCCATCTTTGTAACTTCCTTATGTCAGGCAGAATTCAGCTTTCAGAAACTGGGAGCAAACCTGACTCAATAGTAATCACTGAAGATCAAAATTTGAAGTCCAGATTGAGAGGAAATAGTCCTCTCTGTTTAGTGTAAAGATCCTCTTTATACATTTTTTCATACTTGTATATATATTTAGGTATCATATATACGTGTGTGTGTATATATATACACACATCGTGTACCATGAGACCCACCCAAACTGGCCACATTTTAACTATTACCTAATGTGGTTTAGATCTGGCTTAAATTTGTATAATTGTGCAGTGTAACACATAATACAAGCTAAAATTCCATAAGCAAACCAGATAGGAGCAGATAGGAGCAACAAATAGTTATTCTGTATAGAACTAATTATCCTTGATCACAGAATAAAATGCAGCACAGATTTATTTATTCTTTTTTTTTTTTTTTCCTTTTCACAAATTGACGTTTTCTGAACAGGAAAATGTTCCTTCAGTAAAATGTCTAAGCAGTTCTGTTAAAATTCAGTGTGTATTCTGAGAGCAATGTTGTAGATGTAACTGTTGACCTTGTTAAGCTGTACACACCATGCAGCACATATCACAAAATAATTCCTAAGCTTGTATTTCCTTTGAAAATTCAGCAAACTCTGAACTGGTCAAGTTACCATAAATTCCTGTGTTTTATCTTAGACACTGAGTTCACCAAAGATGAGAAAATGAGACAACATTCTCCTGATTAGCCTGGAGACATCTGGAGAGCAGACATCACATGAGAAGTAATAAATAATTAAATCCTCAATTTTGTCTCTATTTCTCTGTCCTGTACTTCATGGAAGAGTCTTTAATACTATTTTGCTATAATTTACTCTGACTTACATACCATAATATTATCTCTTGGGCCCACATGTTCTATTTCAAACTCCATCCCCCAGTTCATGGTCAGCTAAAACATCCATATTGAGAACCACCTGTGCTGCCAGCAGAGTTTACATGCATGTAAATATTGTCTAAAACTGTATTCATTTTTGCATCATTCTAAACTGTCAGGGGCCTTGTTAACTGTGACTTCATGAGCTAGAACAACAGGAAAAAAGGCAGCAATAGAAAGCTTGTGCATTTGCTTGTATCACTGCTTTGCTCCTTGTTCCGGCTTCTCCTTTCGTTTCCCTGGAAACAAATATAGAGCAAATGAAACCAAGGTAAGTATTTTAAAATATTGACTTTAAAAAAACTGCTGCTTATTCTGTTTTCACTGGATCCTGTCCTAAGGAACAAGAATGGAAATACTTAACAAACAACCACTGGTAACGAGGGCAATGCTTGGCAGTGCAGGACAGCCTTTTTCATTTAAGCTTAGTGGCAATTGCAAGCTCTGATAAGTACTGTTGCTTACACAAAGTATAAGTTACTGCTACGTAAGTGTTGTGGTGACAGCAGAACCCAAAATCCATTGTGTATTCAACACTTTTAAGCTACCAGACATCCAGTTTCTTAATCTGAGGCTTTCGTTTTGATATGTCTGCTTTTCCTCTCTATTTTTTTTGTCTCTGGAAAAATATGTTATTTAGGTATTAGTTTTAGATAATACTGGAGAACTTGTAAAAAAAAAAAAAAAAAAAGAAAGGTTGAGTTAAAAGATACAAATGCAGACATATGAACTACAGCTATTTTGTACAGCATGTTTCCATTCAGAGAGAATTGCTCAGGCTGTCAATAACAGGAAAAGTGAGGTCTCCTTTCCTCTGACTTCTGTGCCTACACTTAAGATGTTGCTAGATTACTTGTATCATGCTGGATCAATTTGGATATTTTTTTTAATATGTATTTGCAATATTTTTCCAAATTGTTCTAGTTTCAGTTTTATCTTTTTTTTTTATCTTTATTTACAAGTACTTCACAGTGCTAAAAATCACTTGGTACTTAATAAGTCAGCTCAATGTATCCATTTCAACATTCTTTAGGAAATAAGGCAGGACTTCAGTGCTTTAGAGGGGCTGCTAGTCAAAACAGACAGCAGAGTAGATGATCATACGTTAAAATAAAATTATAGTGTAAGAGGTATAGGAGACTGTGGAACAAAAAAAGCATATGCATTCACAATGTGCAAGTTGACAAGCTTATCTGACTGTCCTTAGACCCTTTCCTATCTCACTGTGATACCCAACACTAGTGCTCAAGCAGACTCAAGCCCCAGGTAGTTGACCCAGGAGTTGAACATCATTCTTTGAAGAAGGGTTATAAACAGCTAGCAAAGCATAGCATACAGCAAAGCAAAGCATACAGTACAATAAAGTGCAATCCCGGAAGATCAGAATGCTTCATTTCTTTTATCTCTATCATTTCCACCTTCTTCTGGTTGTCTGAGTATCTCTGTTAAAGACAAATACGCGAGCCTGAGTTTTCTAGTCCCAAACTTGTCTTTCGATAAGGAATAATATTAGCCCCTTCTTCTTCTATGTCCCCACTACCAGAGTTTCAGAAACCTCACTTTAAAATCATCAGAATCATAGAATATTTAGGTTTAGAAATGACCTTAGTTCCAACCCCCCTGCCATTGACAGGGACACCTCCCAGTAGACCATATCACCCAAGGCTCTGTGCAAGCTGGCCTTGAACACTGCCAGGGATTAAGCATTCACAACTTCTTTGATCAACCTGTTCCAGTGCCTCACCACCCTCACAGTAATAAACTTCTTCCTTATATCTAACCTAAACTTCCTCTGTTGAAGTTTGAACCCATTACCCCTTGTACTATCGCTACAGTCCCTGATAAAGAGCTCCTCTCCAGCACCCTTGTAGGCCCCCTTCAGATACTGGAAGGCTGCTGTGAGATCCCCACACAGCCTTCTCTTCTCCAGGCCAGCAGCCCAAACTTAATGAAGAAAATAAAAATAAAGCACCAGGAAAGTAGAAGAAAAGTAACCTGCATAGCAGGAAACGCTGCCAGAAAATTTTAGGAATACTTCTGATGGAAGCATTATTAGTAAAAATACCAAAAACTCTTTCTGGGGGTGAAAGCCCAAAGTGCCTAGAAACTTTCTGGCAAAAGAGAGATTAAGAAATTACCTCCTGTATTCTCACTGTTTTCTGTTTCATAAGAATGTTCTATTCATAAGAATGAATGCTTCATTCTTAAGGACAGTTTCTCTGTACTTCAGATTTTAACCTCCATATCCAGAAAGAATATAAAAATTGTGTTCTAGGCTGACCAGAATGTTCTGGAGGTTAACTTTACTTTGTGGTTGTGTATAGATTCACTTGTCTTCTTGAAACTATGTGCTTGTTTGCAGTGTTCAACTTCACTGTTCTTCTTCTGAAAGGATGCTTCTATATTCTTTAGGCCAAAAAGTTAAATGACCTGGAATCACCTTACCTGTTCTTCTAGGTTGACTCCTGGTGGTAAAATACACTGCTTCAGTGTATTTCCATCCACAAACCCAGCTAAATATATTTTCAGCATTACTAAAATAGAACCTGCTTCAGGAAAGCTGGATTTGGGTTTGATCCTTTTTTTTTTTTTCTTTCTGCAAAAGCAGTCCACTGAGCTAGAAATCGTATTCACATAATGACAAAAAGGTTGGTTTACATTTCATTCCAGAGTCTAATTGCACCTAAGACCATAAAAGCTTCAAATGGGAAATAACAGCATGCAGAACTAATGGATAGAGGTACAATAGACATATAGAGGGGCAATGATATAATTCTCCTCAAATGAGTAAATTTATAGCGTGAAACAAAAATCTGTTATTTTTCTCATGGATGTAAAAGCATTAATCAAGTGTTTGATAGCTTTGGGCACAATCATTGTGTAAGTGTTTCGTCTAAGACCTAAAACCTCTATTGATATCACACAAGCTGCAGATCTGGGCATGTTTACCTGAACTAGAATTAACTTCAAAAGTAAAGGATGATTGATTAAATAGCACTGAACATAATAGCTTAAAGTATATTTGTCAAATTCAATGCAAATTCTGGAAATAGCAAATAGATATTTGTCAAAACTTGTCATATGTATGCTGTTGCATGATGATAAAATGCAAGGTGTTTTAGGTGTCTCTTCTCAACAGAATGTAATTAACTGTGGCTACATTTAGGTAGTGGTTTTGCTGAGAATATCAACAGCTCCAATTCTCTCTGCAGGGAGTGTGTTTGCTCAGAAAGGTTCTTAGCTTTTCTGAAACTCTGTCTTCTGATTCTCTGCAGGGGTTTCAAAGCAATCATCCCTCTACTCCAAGGAACCAGTAACAAAACCAAAACACAACATAACAAAACCAAAACACAACATAACAAAACTTAACACCTGCACAAACTCAGTGAAACATATTAGGGGTTTTCAGTTTGTAAAAAAATCGTCTCTTAAAAACACTTTAATCCTGGGCTTTGTTTATGAATTACCACTCTCTAGTTTATGCTGCAGCAAAATTAATCATCTTGTGCAAGAATATACGACACTTAGGTGAAACCTAATCAATCTGGTGCAAAAGCTGCTTTTTTTTTTCCTTTTATCTGCCCGTATTGATAATATATCTAATGAATAATAAAATCCCTGTATGTTTCCTTACAATGTATTTAATGATTAGTAAGAAATCTGTCAAATAAAAACCTAGATATGAGGCTTAGCAGGTGTGTAATAATGAAAAAACTTACCCAGTATACCACTGCTTTAGATACTGTATCACAGTCTCTTGTTTCTAAGGTCTCTTGTTATTCTAGAACTCAGGGGGACACATTTTATGAAGTGCTTTATACTTAATACATCCCACTGTTGTCAACAACCTAAAAGTCGGCCTCAAAGTGAAATTGGTGTGTGTTGTAGCTGCACTGGTTTACATGGAAATGAGACGTTTCCTTGGAAGAAGTGTAAAGGAATTCAGTATTTAGAAAGGTTACCTTTAAGTATGTAAGGTTTGGTTCTTTACCCTCCCATGATGGTTGTGGAGTAAACCAGGTTTCTGTAGAGAGTAATTTAGAACACCGATTTAATGTAAGGTAAACAGCCCCCTCCAAATCTTGTATCTCTTCATTATCTCTAAAGCAGAACTATTTAAAGCTACATGCAGGCATTTTGCTTACATCCCTAACTTCACTCAATCATTTTGCTGTATAATTTTAATAACTCAAAGTTCTTACCTCTTCAAGCACATCGTACTAACCTGCTTATTTTTTATAACTAAAATACAAAGGAAGAAACAAAAGGGATTTCCAGGGCATTGGTATTTAACAAGAGAAGGTCAGAGTATATGGCCTCAATAAGTCAGTTTTGCTCATAATTTATTTTTGCAAGGTCGTGAATTTTGGTCATGAATTTTGGTCATTTTTTGAGAAATACTTTTGTATTGCTCTGATCATCATTCTTAAAACACCAACATCCTGTGTGTTATCTTGGGTTGCTATTTTAATATTTTGAAAGACTGCTTTTGTGGATTGACTTGATTTTTTTTTTAAGTCAAATCTATTATTTTGAAAATATGAATGCTGCTTGATTTTGTTGTGTCAGAATACAAGAATAACTCAAAGCAATATTTTATTTTACTAAATATAATTCTATAACATTTATCTTATTCCATATCTAATTTGTTTGCATGTTCTATACATAAGTATACATAGCCCATTTCATATATCATTTTGCATTTTGACAAAACTTGTGCTTCTTTTTCTGTAGATCCCAGTCTGGAACATTTATTAAGAATAGTTTTAGCTGCAGTGCTAATGAGGTATGGATGACAAAATATGAAAGGAATAAATTATGGCATTTTCTTTTTTGTGTCTGAGAGAATACTCTTCAGTGAGTGCTGCTGGTGAAAAGGAGAAACTTGGGCTGCCCTCACTCCCCAGCAACCCAGAGTTCTCTCTTTCAATATAAGCATACCCTCTGCAGTGTTTATGGATACAATATTTAATTAAATCAAACAACCCCTCTTCCCTCCCCCCCAAAAAAACATAACAAAACAAACAACAAAAAAATCTAGTGGTGACAGGTGGTTTAAGACTTAGTAATTTTTCCTTGAATATATATAAAAAACCCCATGCTATTATGGTGAATAATAAACCATGTAATATTCTTAAGCATTTTCTGGAGATGTTCACAGGCTTATAGTTTCTCTGTTTAATATAATAAACTACACCATCATTGATACCTTATCGGACAACAGAAAAATTATATTATTAATTTAATTTCCCTGTAAATACAAATAGTTTCATGGATGTTTTCACAATACCTTGTGAACTACTTCTTAAAGTCCAAAAACTAATTTCCTCTCAAATATCTTCAACAATATCCAGAAATCAACATCAATATGTGTCCTGGGTTCAGCAGTAGCAGTCAGTTTTTCTCCTTTTTAGTAGCTGTTGCAGCACCGTGTTTTTGACTTTTGGCCTAGGAACAAAGCTGATAACACTGATGTTTAGACTGACCAAGGACTTTGTGAGTCTCATGCTCTGCCAGGGAGGAGGAGGGGCCAGGGGGAAGCGGGGACAGGACACCTGACCCAAACTAGCCAAAGAGGTATTCCATACCACAGCACGTCATGCCAGGGGATGTAACTGGGAGCTACCCGGAAGGGCACGTTCTCTTTTCTGTCGGGCTCTCTTTTCCGGTGGGCGGTATCGTATTCTCTTCCCTTGTTATTTCTCTTATCATTATTATTATTGGTGGCAGCAGTAGTGATTTGTGTTATACTTTAGTTACTGGACTGTTTTTATCTCAGCCCGTGGGAGTTACATTCTTTCGATTCTCCTCCCCATCCCTTTGGGGAGTGTGTGTGGGGGAAGTAGACTGCGTGGTTCTAATTTACAGCCGGGGCTTAAACCACGACAATATGAAACGGTAACAATGTAAGAAAAACATTAACTAAGCTTCCTTAATAGAAGAACTAAACTGATGGACATATGACATAATTTTGTTATATTTTAATATTTGCTAACATATTTGCAGACCAAATGTGAAGAATTGCTTGTTTTGTTTTTGTGAACTACTTGTTCTCTGCTTTTATGCTGAAATAAGTTCAAAGTGGTCACAGGAATATACAGTAGAAGAAATAAAAATAACATTTTGCTTGCAAGCTTGATTGGTAGACAGAAACAGATACTGTAAGCTGAGTGTTATACTTCAGCTCAGACGTGATCCTTGCTTTTTACATTTTTCACCAGTAACTCTTTGCGACATTTCTCAAAGGGAAGTATTCCTGACACAACCAGACTCATTTCCTGTCAAGCACCTGCACATCACAAATGAGTACAAAAGACAGCAATCCACCCAGAGGAGTTTTTCACCTTGAAATAAACTTTCCCTAGTGTCATGTTACTGAAAGATCACAATTTCCTCTGTTTGCTGGGAAGTGAACCAAAGTCACTGATCATAGAAAGAAATCAGACTCATGCCCATGAACAAAGCTAACTGACTCTAATTTGGCTGTGTGTAACATTTTACTTTATTTTATTCTATTCTATTTTATTTTATTTTATTTTTATGCAGCAATAGGGGCATTTCACTAACTGGAAAAGAAGGCACTACTTGTTTTAACAGGTTACTTCTTGTTCTAGACAGGACAGAAAGAAAAGCTATTGCTGTAGCTGCACCCTGGGGTTGCAGATTAGTCGTTTCTTAGATTTTACAGTAGGGCTACTAATGCAAATGCTCTTGAATTCACTTCTGTTGGAATAAGCCAGGGTAGCTAATGTCTAAATTATTTCACAGTATCACAGTATCACAGTATGTTAGAGATTGGAAGGGACCTCAAAAGATCATCTAGTCCAATCCCCCTCCCAGAGCAGGAACACCTAGATAAGGTTACACAGGAATGTGTCCGGGTGGGTTTTGAATGTCTCCAGAGAAGGAGACTCCACAACCTCCCTGGGCAGCCTGTTCCAGTGTTCCGTCACCCTCACTGAGAAGAAGTTTCTTCTCAAGTTTAAGTGGAACCTCTTGTGTTTTTTACAAACAGCTAGCCCATTCTTTTTTACTGAAATAAATTAAGAGACAAGTGTATACGCACCTCGTATAACATTTGAGAACATGGGCAATGACTTTTTCAGTTAGAAAAGCTAGAACCAGAGAGGATTTGGGTGCACACAGTCTCAGTCTGTAACAAAACCTAACAAGACATTGTATCCTTCATCTTCATAGTTATCCATTGTTTTTTGGGATGAAGGCTTAACAATAAAGTGAAAGGAGAGGAAAAGCTCTAAAATTGAAAAAAAAAAAAAAAAAAGCATGGATATGTAAAACTGAAAGAACGTTGTATATTCAGTTATTCTCCCAATGCATATGTCACAGTTTGGCAAAGGTTTCTGCTTTTTAAACTTAGCAGTTTCAGGTTTAGTATGATCTACAAATGTGTCATATAAAGTGAGTGCTCAACTGCCTGAAGAGAAATACCAAAAAAAGTAAAAAAATGCAGGCCCCAGGTTTAGCAAACCTGATGTTGATTAAAAATACCAAACTAAATGAACCCCCTCCACACAACCCCCCCCAAAAAGCCCAAACTGTACCAAAACACAAAACACCACCAAACACATTAAACTGTGCTAAACAGTGACTTTCTATAGCTATGACTAAAGAATGCACCACTGTATTCTGCAGAATGAAATCTTTATACAGAAAAGAGGATTGTATCCTGGTTTTGGCACAGTTGCCTCTGGCTTAATTTCACTCAAAATCAGTCAGATTAACTAAATTATTTAAATTAAATAATTTAATTTTTGCCCATTAGCTCATTCCTATTACAGCATCTGATTAAAAAAAAAAAATGCTGTGTTTCATTTAACAGTTGTAGTAATGCTTCGTTCCACCACAAATCTTGCTTCCATGATGTTCTTTATGTTATAGTTGTGTATGATAACAATACGGGTCTAACTATTCTGAGTATCTATGCATTCTAGACCATGCAACACTGCAAGATTTAAGATTTAGTAAATTATTAAAAGTAGATTTAGTGCAAGCATCCAGTTGGATGTGCAGGATGATCTGCTGTAATGGCTATTCTTTCTAGCGACAGAGTATATTAGTGTGCAGGTGTTGTTGGTAGTGGTGGTTTGGTGGTTTTTTGTGGTTTTGTTTGGTTGGCTTTTTTTCGGTTTTGTTTTTTTTTTCCTTAGTAGCCAAATAGAAAGATTTAAAATATGTCTGGATTTTTGACAAGTCTGAGAGACACTTCTTTATATTAATGTGGTTAACTTTCTAATTCTCTTGACCTTATGGAACCATATTCTGACTGACTGAAACACTAGTTATCAAAGAAATCTCTCTCCTTGTCATTGCTGTAAGATTTTTCTATATATTAAGTCAGTTAATCTCCTATTTTTTTCTTGCAATAAAATATATTCTGTAATAAAATTATCATAAATATATTTATTTATTTCTACATTAGTGCAATTAGGCAGCAAATGATACCTAAGATACTAAATATAACAGAGAACAATACGAATTAAGACAGAGTTTCTGTAAATAATGAAAATATATACATTTTCTACTTATTTATTATCTGAAATATATTTATTTATAATGGTTTTTAGGTATTTTTTCCTGCAATCATAGAATAGGCATTCTTATTCTGCTAGCCATTATAAAGAGGTTCATTATCAATCCACTGGACAATCTCCTTGTTTTGCATATATGTAACTGTGGATGCAAGTTTCATTTGTGTGACCTCAGCACTTGTTTCAGTGATGTTCCAGGATTTAGTTTTTCAGGTTACAAACTGACTTTTTTTTTTCTCCCCTATACTTTTGCAGCACTTTTTATAGTAAAATCTGGATTTATTCATATTCTTCAATAACTTTTTAAAAGTACTGCATTTTTTTTTATGACCACATATTGACTTCCTGTGTGAAGATTATCTATCTGCCTGTCTATCTCTCTCTATTTTTCTTCCATATAAGATGTGATAAAGCATGCATCTTAACAATTGATACTGTAAGTCAAAGTTTTAGAACAAAAGTCCAGAATGATAATGCTGGAAAATCTCTGAGACTCAATGAAAATAAGATGCAATCAAGGGTGTATATAAATATTGTAGAAAAGACCAAGAATTATATATTATAGTATTGAAATATATTTTATAATGGAAAGTTTTTTCTTAAGCATTTCCATAATTTTCTGCATTTTCCTCTTTCTTAAGTGTCAGTCATTATCTTTTTAGAATTTCATCCACAGGGATTCTCAAAGTGATTGTCACTGTCTTTTCCATGGGAGTAGTGTTGTAGCTTTAATGGTTTAAAAACGTAAGCAAGAAAATTTCCTGTATCTTCTCTCATTTTCTCTTACTTGTAAAAAACAGAGGAGTTTCAGGAAGCCTTTCTTCTTGTCTTTTATAGACGCACTCAGTAGTTCATAATCCAGTTCTTTTCTTTTCTCTACAATTCTTTAAAACACCATCCTGCTGCTTAAGATGTAATTTGCCTTAATGTCTTATGAAGGGGGGTGTCTGTGGTCAGTAGCCAAACACTCACATAGCTCCTCACACAGCTCGCTCTGTTCTCCCATAGGACAGGAAAATCATAGAAAGCAGGTGAGAAGACGTGTAGATCAAGATAAAACCAGTCAAATAAGGGCAAAGGCTGTGTACAGAAACAAAGCATGAAGGAATTAATGCACTGCTTCCTATTGGCTTGTAAAGGTTTAGCCAGTTCCTGGACAGCAGGACCTCAGCACAGGAAATGGTTATTTGGGAAGGTAAATACCATAGCTACAAAAGTCTTCCTTCTCTTACTATTTCATTACTGTTATATGGTATGGAATATCCCTTCATTCAGTTCAGGTCAGCTGTCCTGGCTGTGCCCCCTTCCAGTTTCTTGTCCACTCCCTGCCTAATTACTCACTAGGGAGGAAGAGAGTGAAAAGAAAGCATGATAGTGTACAAGCACTGTCAGTAGCAGCTAAAACACTGGTGTGTTATCAACACTTCTAGCTGCAAACCCAAAACACACCACCATACATACTGCTATGAAGACAAATAACTCCATCGCAGTCAGACTCATTAGCGTGTGTTAATGCAATATTGGAGCTCTACTGAAGATGGGAAAGATTAAAAATGTTACAGCCTACAATCATATTTACCTCATCATCTGAGGTAGCACTTTAAATCAGAAGAAAACACATGTGGAACTCAGTAAAGAACAAGAAACTTCGACATTGGACATATTCTCTTTTAATTTAAATTTGATATATAAATATTTAGTTATGGTTTCCATTAAAAATAAAGCCTAATTTCATCCAGTAAAATATGCTGTATGGCATTTTCACACTGCCATTAGGAATTCGGGATTCAAAAAGACTAGAAAAGCAATCAGTAGCAAAGCTATACTGAGGAATCAGGAAAAAATCTATAACTACTGTATTTTCAATGAGACACACTTGACTTATCCTCTGCAGGTTTTCCAGTGTATCTAATGAGCTCATATGTTTACTGATAGCAGAACAACACAATGGCATGCAAAACTTTCTTTTTTGCTTTTATGCATGTATCAAATGAAGCACTGTGAAATAGAAACAAGAATTAAGTTGTGTCCCAGTTTAGCAAACCAATTTGCCAACCTGCTAATTTAACTGCATGTAAGAAACTGTTTCTCTGAAAAGAAAATGGCAATCAATTCCAAATAATTTCTATTTAAAATTCTACCTTGGCAGGATTCCACTCCACAGATCATCACACAGGACTGGAGTTGCAAAACTCCTGCTTATTCCTCTCTGAAATGCTTGGCAAGGAACTCAAAGTGATAAAAAGTAAGGATTAGGTAAATCAGGAATGAAACAGGAAATAAGAATGATTGCCACCAAAGTGGAAAATGTTTTAATGGATACTTTATGGCACTTTATCTTTTGCCAGCATTGTCTTCTAGCTCAAACAGATTTTTCCCTCTGTGATAATTATTCTAAACATCAACTTCATTTATACTGAACAGTCATATCCTGAGTTTCCATTTTACTGGGCTGAGCAAGCTGAAGGTTTAAAATATCCTCCCATGAAGAAGGTTGCCCATGCTCTTGGTGCTAGTAGCTTTTCTCTGTATTTGTTAGAGTCCTTTATCAGAAGCAATCAAAACTGCACATAGTGTTCCAGATGAGGTCTCGCTAAGTGCTTATGCAGTAATAGCAGGTTTAAACTTGTCTACTGGACATATTTTATGGCTTGGATATCTGATAGTTACATGTCTTTCATCACACCAAACTGTCATCTTCTACTCAGTTATCATAGATACCGGACTTTTTGCTGTTTATTTCTGTGAAGATCAAAGAAATCTCCATTGTTAAGCACTTGAGTATGGAATTACCGAAGGTTGTTCTATTAGTCCAACCACCAAGGCCAAACAACTTTTCTGCATACTGTACTGAATTTGATCTGTACTGAATATATTTTTTAATATGTATTATTGTCTTAACTTTAATAAAGGGATGAGGGCAAGGAAAATTTCAAAAAAATAACTAACTTTGTATAAAACCTTAGTAAATATGGAATCCTCCAACCTTACCTCTACATAGGCTTTTACTGTGTTTTTTTATAGAATCAGAACCTACGGGCTATGAATCTATATATCCATGGTGATGAGTAACATCAAGTACTTACAAAGGAGGCTTAGTGAGGCTGTTTTTCTCAAATAATAAATAACAGGATGAGGTTTTGTTGTCTAAAAACATCATATTTACATATTTCATATTTATAACTTCATTTTCATACATATATTACTTATATACTTTGCATTTTGTATATGTTTATGTATACAGCCATTTTTACTCATCTGCATCTTTTAACCATTCTTTCATTTTACATTAAAAACACTTTTTTATCCACAAAAAGACAAAAAAAGACAAATCCCTTTTTACATACCTTCCTTTTATGTACCTTACCTCTAAAAAAACACTAGATACAGAAATGAAGGATTGTGGGAAATGCACTAGCATTTACTAACTCAAAATACAAGGTACTAAAGACATATATAAACAAAGCTTAGTAGTTAAGAAACAACAGAAGTGAGGCAAACCTCACTGACTTTAATTTGCCTTCTTCATTACTTGAGAGAGATATTCATAAAACATAGGTACACAGGTGTTACACTAATCAGTTCTGCATCAGTCAGGTATGCAGTGATTTTCTGTTTTCCCTCCTTCAGGTTTCATTTCAATCTGAAATAGTTATTGGCTTAAACCCTAAAAACTGGTGTTTAATTTTAAAGTGTAATACTGAGGCGTTAAGTTTACTCACATAACTTGCTATCTTGTTTTTCAATATTAACTCAAATAACAAAGAGGTGAAAAGTGAATTCTTTTGAATCTTGTACTAGTCCTTCATGGCTATGACATTGAACCTATTTCCAGTATCACTAAGACCCTGTTGACTATTTGCAGTGTAAGCATTATTCTCTCTATTCAGTGGAAAGCATAGTCCCAGGAGCTGGAGAGATTGCAAAACAGTAAGTTGAAAAGGATATAACTTTTTTTATGGCTTTATCTGAAAGGCAATCTGCATTCTTGCTGTAGCTATGCTGTAAGTAGGCCACGAAGCCAGCTGAGATTGTGTTATTTCTGCCTCATCAGTTAGCACCTTTGGATGAGAAGGCAGATATGATTTATGGTGGAACAGAGGCTGACAGAGCCCAGCTGGAAACATTCATACTACAGGAGCTGAAATGCAAAAAATTGGCTTAGTGTTGAAATGCAAAATATAATCTAGGTCATATAAATGAAGATAAGTAATTCATTCTCATAAAACTGCCAGAAAAGAGCCCTAAAATACCAATGTCTGTATCTTCTGTCTTTGATTAAAGATGCCAGTAATACATTTTCACTGTAAGGATATTTTGTTTCCTGCTCTTATCAGACAGACTAAACTCAACTGCAAATGAAATGCTATTGTTGCCTGAAGGTGGTTTGATGACCTATGATAAACAAGTTAGCAGTCTATTCCAGGTGAGGGTGGACAGGTGTCTGCACACATAACTTTCACAGTTGGTATTTACTGTTAAGCTTTTTGGCTTGATCATTAGACAGCACGCATATCATTTTAGCATTTAATACACAACATTTCTCCAAAAACAATAGCAATTTGATTTAATGTTAGAAAAAAATACTTGAAAAAAATCCGGGTGTTCCATAGACATTAAAAATTCTCATAGTAATTGTATAGATTTATGTATGATTTTCTGGAATAAATTAATTTGAATGTGTGGGTTTTTTTTTTTTTTTCTTTTGTTTTGGTTTTGTTTGTGTGTAAAATGAAACTACTGAGCTTCTGGCTAAAACAGTACAATGTCCCATCCAGAACTAGCATTGAATTTTATGCAGTGGGTATACTTACAATGCATCTTTAGATGAGATCTGAGCACATTTTGGGCCCCAATCTACTATTTACTCAGTTACAGTCACGCTTGTATGCTCTAACACCTTCTGCCTTGGTTGACCACCCTCTTGAGAATGTCCTGGGTATAAAAAAGATGTAGTATGTTAACCTCAGTTTCGCTGGTGAGAGGATATGAAGCTTTTTCCCTCCCTCATTCTGTTATAATGTTGACAAGAAAAAAGACTTGTGAAGAAGAGCAGATACTGATGTTAGTGGTGTAATGACTGTTTAAACCCAAATCTCTGGAGATGGTACCTGATCAAGCAACTTAGACCAAGCAGAAATTATAAGAGTATATGCCCCAAAAGGCTTCAGCAGCTAAAAAGGTGTGATGGCATCCATTGCAGTACCAGTGACCCTTAGCTGAGACAGACTTTTGCAATGCTGAATACACTGTAACCCAGTTTTGATGTGTGATGAGAAGATGCATACTTATACTGAGAATATTTTTTGGCCTGGTGCAAGATTTATCTTGGAAGATTGGATTTATCTTGGAAGACTGGACTTGTGAATTCTCACTTTTTCCACTAGAAGAAAATGGAGCTCTTTGCCTTGCAAATGTGTGCTTCATGGTAAAGAAAAAAAAAAAGTAAAAAACCCCCCCTACTATTTCTACTTTAAAAAAAAAAAACAACCTAAAAAACGGTTGTAAAACCATACAAGAGAAAAGTTACAAACTTGAATAACTGAAGATAGTTATAGTAAAAATATTACTGACTGAGTAATAAAAAAAAATGTTTGGAAAGGGAGGGGAAAGTGGGATTTGGTTTAAAAACGTAATTCTGTTTCATAAACCATATGCTACATTGAGTTTATCCTTTTTCTTTGAACATACAAGAAATTTGCATGGTTCCAATTTCAGAACTGTCATTTCAGGTTTAGAACAGAACTTTAAATGTGTATTCCAGTGTTTCCTACAGATGCTGGGGGAAGAAACCACTCACTTTTTTGATTTCCTGCAGCATGGAAAGCTGTAATCATAGCCCTTGCATAACATTTCCATTTCACCACCCTGCTTCTCTTCCTTTTTTGCTTCTTCCTGATCTTCTGATATTCTATGCTACTTGTGCTCTATTTTTATAACCTTGATCAGCTTTTCATGGTACCTATATTTATTTACAAATGCTTCTTTCTTTTTCATTTCCTCACAAGATATCTTAATTTTAGGATTTTTTGTCTGATTTTATTTACTCCTCCACACTTTTCTGAAACTTCTATCTCCTTCTTGCACACTGATTTCCTGCTTTACCTTAGTTTTTTCCTTATTGTTCCCCTCCAGCAAGCACTTTTCTGTTAATCATGCCCTCATGAACCTCTTTGTTATCTGAAGTGTGCTCATTATTTTTCTTATATTCTTCTTGTATTTTTCTCTGTCCTTCTAATTTTCTAGTTAGAGGAAGGTATAGTGAAAGTATTTCAATATAGACAACTTTGTTATTAAAACAAAAAAGGAATTGAGAAAGGCATTTTTCTGTATGCAAAATTTATAAATCCGATTTTGCAAAAGTTGCCATATCACAAAGAGAGCTTCCTTTAAAGAATGAAACATAAGTTTTACTTCACATAAAATTGAAATACAGTCCAGATTTTATAATACTTGTATACATTTTTGTTGTTGTTGTCTGTTGGACCTGTAATATAACTGAAAGTTATAAATTTACCATCAATTGCATTTTTCACATTTATACAATATAATAATTAAAGTGCTCTGTTAAAATATAGCTTACTAATTTTAATGCTTTGTATTAAAGTCATAAAATGACTCTTAGGGTATCATGCTAATAATTTAGTCTCTTTGAACTCCGTTTAAGAAGGCAGATATTATTTCATAAATTTAATATTAATTTGTCTCATTAATAATAATGAATTAAAATGTAGTAAAATCATATATGTTAGAGGACTCCTTTAGAGGTTTTTTTTTGTATTTTTGAAATATTTGAAAAAAATCTGAGAGAATTTTTCGAGCTTTTTAAACATAAAGGTCAACCAAAAAGTTCTAATAAGTTCTTAAAATGTTACATTTGTTATTCTCTCTAAAAAATGCTGCAAATACATTCATGAAATCAGTGGAAGACTTCCTATTGCTAGAATGAATTCAGAGTCTCCTTATGGTAACTTCCTATTAGAGACTAGCAGCCAAGTAATCAGCATCACTAATGCTTTGGAAACTCAGTGATAGTAAAGGAAACATTTAGCTTCCTCACTGCTAAAAGATTTTAGTACTCTTTTTTTGCTGATTTTTTAAGGAAAGAGAATAGCGAAGGACATGATTTAAAACTTGTAAAGCATAGCATCAGTAAACATGCAGCATGTCACTTCTAATGTATGAAGGGAAGACATGCTGTGCTTTATTTCCAAGAGCTGTAAAAATGGGAATTGCAAAGGGAAATACAAAAGAGAAATGGGAAAAACATACTTCAATCACTACTTAACTTAGGCTGTCATATCTTTATAGAAAAAAACAGCAGTAGGTGAAGATTTAATAGAAAGTTTACATTCCACAAAATGGACCTTTCCCTCCTCAAACTATCTCAATAGATCTCACTTTATTTCTGTGAAATCTTTGAAGTAAAAGGCAGATCAGATACATATTATCTAACAGGATTTCATTCTTATGGAATAATTTTCATGAAATTTTACCATGGTGCTGTTTACTTTCCTTTGAGCCTGTGTTATTTACTTCTAAATCCTGCCAACATCAAGGCTCCAGAACCTTTTCTTCACTCCCTTAGAGTTCTTCAGGTACCAGTACAAACCAAGGAGTTAAAAGCAGAAACTGATGTAGCTTGTATAACACCAAACTCGATTTTGAAGCAAAATCTGAGAAAATGTAAGAACTTGAGTATGAGTGATGCATGATACATAACCAGAAGGGACAAACAGATGCCATTTTGGCAGTAGAAGTATTATTATCATAGAAGCAATTGGATTAAGATAGCATGTGTGTTTAGAAGCTCTGTTCTTCTCTTCCCTGAAACATCCCCCCCAGTCCTGTAGCATTAAACACAAAAGTTAGCATACTTTCTTTTTTTTTTTTTGTCTTTATGTATGCTTTGACTTTAACTCTGATTAATATGTTGATTAAGTGGGGTGTTTTGCTTTTGGTTTTGTTTATTTGTTTGTTGGAGGGTTTTTGTTTGGTTTTGTTTTGTTTTTCTTTAATAAACCAGTGTTGTGGTTTAAGCCCAGCCGGCAACCCAGAAACCACCCAGCCGTTCCCTCACTTCTCCCCGTTCCTCCGCCCACTCATCCCACAGGGATGGGAAGGAGAATCAAAAGAATGTAACTCGCACGGGTTGAGATAACAACAGCCCAGTAACTAAGGTATAACACAAACCACTACTGCTACCACCAATAATGATAATGGTAAGGGAAATAACAAGGGAAGAGAATACAACTGCTCACCACCTGCAGACTAACACCCAGCCCGACCCGAGCAGTGATCTAGCCCTTCCAGGTAACTGCACCCAGTTTATATAGTGGGCACGACATGCTGTGGTATGGAATACCTCTTTGATTAGTTTGGATCAGGTATCCTCCTGGCTTCCCCTCCTCCCTGGCAGAGCATGAGACTCAGAAAGTCCTTGGTGAGAGTAAACATTACTGAGCAGCAGCTAAAAGCATTGGTGTAATCAGCACTGTTCCCAGGCTGAAAGTCAAAACCACAGCCCTGCACCAGCTACTAAGAAGGAGAAAAATGACTGCTACTGCTGAATCCAGGACAACCAGCCTTTTGATGCTACTGATTTTCTGGTATTATTTCTTTGAGTGCATAACTTTGCATGTCCAATATTAGTTAAAGTATCTAATAGGCACTAAGTCTGGCACACTTAGTGAGTATGATCAAACATGCAACTGTAATCACACAGACCTTTGAAATTTTAATTATATGACTGGGTCAATATTATTAAAAAATAGGAAACTGGCTAAATTATAGCAAGCATTTTCAAGCAATAGTTTTTGCATTTGTAATCCTGGGATCTTACTTTACAGATTTCATGCTTTCAACTCTACACTTTTTTTTTGTGAGTAAAATGTAATTCTCATTTATTTTTTTAATAAAAGGTCACATGCATTCTGCATACATCATACTTAAAAATCTACTTTTTATGCAACGGTCCAGATCATTCACTTTTTTTCACTGACTGATTTGTATTTGTGCCAGCTCTCAAATTTTCCTTCTCACTAGATAGGCTATCGAGGATAGATGGGCTTGCTTCTCACTTTATGTCCCAACATCAAACAGCATTGCATAAACTATTTCAAAATTTAATGATTCTGACCACAAATAAACTCAGCTACATGTTGTTATCGCCCTATGAAAAAACTTAATGCAGTAGTCTAATAAGCAAACCACTTGCTTTGAGTTTTGAAAGCTTGAAGTTTATGTTCTCATCTTGAGGTATTCGATCCAGAACTCTGCCCTGGGTTCAGCTGTAACAGTAATTTTTCTCCTTCCTAATAGCTGGTGCAGTGCTGTGTTTTGACTTTAGTCTGAGAACAATGCTGACAACTCACTGATGTTTTAATTGTTGTTCAGTAGTGCTTAACCCCATCAAGGACTTTTCAGACTGTCATGCTCTGTCAGTGGGGAGGAGCACGGGAAGCCAAGAGGAAGCAGAGAAAGGACACCTGACCCAAACTAGCCAAAGCAGTATTCCATACCACAGCACATCATGCCCAGTGTAGAAACAGGGGGGAGCTGCCTGAAAGGCCCAGATCACTGCTCAGATTGGGCTGGGTATTGGTCGGCGGTTGGTGAGAAATTGTATTGTGCATCGCTTGTTGTTTATTGCTTTTTTTTCCCTTCCCCTTTTAGTTTTATATTCTCTCCCTTTGCTATTTTCCTTAGTGGTAGTAGTAGTATATTATAGCTTAGTTATTAAACTGTTCTTATCTCGACCTGAGGTTTACATTCTTTCTATTCTTCTCTCCATCCCACCCTGAGGGGGAGAGGAGAAGAGTGTGAAGAGCATGGTTCTGTGTTACCAGCTGGGCTTAAACCATGATGAAGTAGAATAAATATTGAAGTACAATATACAATAAAAAGGAAGCTGAAATACTTAAAATCTATGGAAGGAGAGAATTGAATTTGACTTTTAAGATTCCTTTTTTTTTTTTTTTTTTTTACTTAGGAAATATTTTAGTCCTGGAATTATAACATTGCTGCAAAACTAGATATTTCTTTTCAGAGATATATTGATGACATATTGACACAAAAATATGTCCATAAAAATGATGAGTAATAATTTATATTAAATTTGGCTTTTAAAGAAACTCATGGGTGTTGAAAGTATAATGAAAGTTCTTTATTCAGTGCTTTAGTTCATTACAAATATTCTGTTATGTACATTTTATGTCAAAATTCCATTATTATAGTAAAAAAAAATTGAAACATTTGTGGTAAATTTTTTCAAGGAAGTTTTTACTCATTTGTAAGCCTAAAAGTCTTCCTTTCTTTCAGTTATAGAATTATAGAATCATAGAATGATTAGGGTTGTAATAGACCTTAAGATCATCTATCTCCAACCCCTGCCATGGACAGGGACACCTTCCACTAGACCAGGCTGCTCAAATCCCTATTCAGCCTGGCCTTGAACACTTCCAGGGATGAAGCATTCACAGCTTCCATGGGCAACCTGTTCTGGTGCCTAATCACTCTCACAGTAAACGATTTCTTCTTTATATCTAATGTAAATCTCCTCTATTTAAGTTTGAACCAATTACCCCTTGTCCAATCATTATAGTCCTGATGTTATATTTGTGTCTTTATTTCCTTTTATTCTTTTAATGTGCTATCTAGAGTCACTCTTTTGTTCGAATGAAAAGACATATGTTTTTTTATTGTGTATTCACATTACAACATCCACTCTTAGGAGCATACTTTTGGCCAGTAGTATAATCCAAGTGCTCAAACATTTGCAATGAAGTATGCAGTAATTTAAAAGTTTATTAGTGATGAGAAATTCTAATTTTTAAAGTGTAAATCATTTCCACAAGCAAAGTAGAATATTTTCAGTAAGCCATTGCACTAAATCCACCTCTTCCAAAGCGAAAAAAATCCATTAAATAGCTTTCTAGCTTACATTAGTAGAGGAAACAAAAGTATGTATATTTACTAGGTCCGGATCAACACGAACCACAGCTGTGAGTAGTATATGACCACTGACACACAGGATAAGAAGAAGCTTCCCCACTGCCACCTCCACCAAATGTCCTGCCTGCTCCCAGTGTCCTTGGCAGCCATTTCTTCCAGCAGTCACACCTTTTTCTGCTTTTCTGGTTGCATGCTCTTTGGCATCTTTGACATCTTCTAAGGAACCTCAACAAGGGGCCCCCACCGCAAATCATGTCACTTGCATAGAAGAGCCCAATCTTGTGAGCTGAAGTGAGAGGCCCCTTTACCCAAGCCCAGCCCAACAGGATGACAGGATTACTGGGACAAACTTTGGGCTTTGCATGGAGCTGCAGGACACAGGAAAATTTGCCTGCAAAAATGGAAAACTAGAACAAAATACCAATTCCAGAGGAATATGTGCTTGGGGGACAAGAAGGAAGAGCCAAATGGGATTGCACAAAATATTACAGGAACCAGAAGATCTGGCGAATGGGCTGATGAACCACAAACTGTATTTTAAGCTACATGTCAGAAAGAGAGGGAAGGTAGTGACTGGGAGGAGCTCCCTTTTCGCATGGAAGATGTGTAATGATTTAATCAAAAACCATTATAAAATTTATCCTGAATGAAGCAGACCACATGATTAAAATTATGTTGATAAAAGCATTGTTTGAGCTCAGGCTCTTAGCAAAAGCAATTATCTCTGTTTCGACAAGTTATGTTCAAAGGAAAAATTATAAATTGACCCAAGCTATTTGCAAATTTCAATTAGGAGACTCAAGATCCATTAGCTTCTCTGTTTGAATCTCTGTAACATCTAACAGCAACATTTTTGATTTGAGCAACAAGTTAAACACCTTGCCAAATGCAAGGTCCCACACCCGGGTCGGAGCAATCCCAGGCACAGCTACAGGTTGGGCAGAGAAAAGATTCAGAGCAGCCCTGCGGAGAAGGACTTGGGGGTGTTGGTCGATGAGAAACTGAACATGAGCTATCAGTGTGCGCTCGCAGCCGAGAAAGCCAACTGTATCCTGGGCTGCATCAAAAGGAGTGTGACCAGCAGGTCGAAGGAGGTGATCCTGCCCCTCTACTCTGCTCTTGTGAGACCTCACTTGGAGTATTGTGTGCAATTCTGGTGTCCTCAACATAAAAAGAACATGGAACTGTTGGAACATGTCTAGAGGAGGGCCACGAGAATGATCAAGTGGCTGGAGCACCTCCCGTATGAAGATAGGCTGAGAAAGTTGGGGCTGTTGAGCCTGGAGAAGAGAAGGCTGCGTGGAGACCTCATAGCAGCCTTCCAGTATCTGAAGGGGGGCTATAGGGATACTGGGGATGGACTATTCATCAGGGACTGTAGTGACAGGACAAGGGGTAACGGGTTAAAACTGAAACAGGGGAAGTTTTGATTAGATATAAGGAAGAAATTCTTTACTGTAAGGGTGATAAGGCACTGGAATGGGTTACCCAGGGAAGTTCTGAATGCTCCGTCCCTGTCGGTGTTCAAGGCCAGGTTGGACGAAGCCTTAGTGGCATGGTTTAGTGTGAGGTGTCCCTGCCCATGGCAGGGGGGTTGGAACTAGATGATCTTAAGGTCCTTTCCAACCCTAACTATTCTATGATTCTATCTTGTTCAGTTTTAGTTTTACTGACTGTTGCCTACTACAAAACATGACTTGACTGAGTGCTGTTAAAAAAAGTGTCAATATTGTTTATTTGTTGACAAATTCCTTTAAGGTAATGTTTTCGTTGTGATTAAATTCATGAACAAGGTGATTAGAAATATCAAATGACCAGAAAGAAATTAGCACAAGATTGCATTAATATTTTCTTAATTACTTGTATCCCAAATCTAGACTTTCTCTATTAAAAAAAAATAAACAAATGCTCGCATTGCTTCAGCACAGTTATTTATACTAATTTCGTAGCGGCATGTCCATGTAATTTAAAATTTCCTTCCTAGTGATGGACCAATGGACAAAAATTGCTAATTACACCGTTTGAGAAACAACGATGCTTAACAAGGTGTTAAGCATTTCTTTAAAAGTGCTGACATATTACAATTACATATTACAATGTCAGGAAATGATGCTGATGTTCAGCATAAACTATTGCTTAGTCTTGAAATTTGGTTTTGCATAAACTTTGTAGACAGAATGAGATGAGTAAGCTCTACTGATCCTTACAAAGATTTCACTTTAGCAAGGGAAATATGGAAACTGACCACATGTTTTTATCTTTTTGGAAAGTTTATATAAGATAATTTAGTGTTAATTCACCAGAGATCACTTCTATATTTTTATTCTCTAGATATTCATTGTTGTCTTTTACTGCTGATCCTGTAGAAGTGGACACAGGCTCATCACGAGGGCATGCTGGCTTTGTGTGGCATGCTATTTGTGGTGCTGAGTCTTTTTGGGATGCAATATGGCTGCCACTATAGAAGCAGCATATAAATTCTCCTTATCCCACAAGCTCTTTCCCAGTACATCAGTATGTAATGAAATGACTAGGGAAGACACACGACACAGAGAGTGAAATGAACTTGAATGAATTAGACACTGAGTTAATATAGAAAAAACCCATATTGTCTGCCTGGCAACTCTTCCTTTTTTGGTGTAGTGGAATAAAAGCATGGGAACACTATACAATGAACATTATTCTCTTTACGGAATAAAGGCATACTAAACTGAACAGATTGGGCAGATGATGGTATGTTGCGCTAGTTTAGGATTCTAATATGTAGAAAAGAAGGGCCATATAGGTTTAATTTAAGATTGAGTGCAAACAGTAGGATGTCATTTATCTATTTATGTGACTGTCTTTTTAACAAAAGACAGCTTTTCATTATTCTGTCCCATATCATTCTGATCCATATCATGCTATCTGTGACACAGTAGTCCTGTCTCTGCTACTTATCCTTTGCTACTTCTGGCACATTATAAAATTATTCTTTCTGTATTGATCTTTTGAATTTTACTAAGCATTTTGAAAAAAAAAAACAAAACAAAACAAAACAAACAACCCAAAACCCCTCAAAAAACCCAACCAAAATTAAAAAAAAAAAAAAAATTTCAGATGCCTTAGAAAGAAGCATTCAAAACATCCAGAAACAAAAGAAAACAAACACAAACCAAACCACCACCAACAAAAAAAATCAAAACCACTGTTATGGTTTAAGCCCAGCCGGCAACCCAGATACCACACAGCCACTTGCTCACTCCCCCCGCTTTCTCCCTCTTTCCTCCATCTCTCGGACGGATGGGAAGGAGAATCGAAAGAATGTAACTCCCACAGGTTAAGATAACAACAGCCCAGTAACTAAGGTATAGCACAAACCACTACTGCTACCACCAATAATAATAATGGTAAGGGAAGAGAATACAACTGCTCACCACCTGCAGACCAATACCCAGCCCGACCTGAGCAGTGATCTAGGCCTTCCGGGTAACTGCACCCAATTCTACATCCTGGGCATGATGTGCAGTGGTATGGAATACCTCTTTGGCTTGTTTGGATCAAGTATCCTGTCTCTGCTTCCTCCTGGCTTCCCCTCCTCCCTGGCAGAACATGAGACTCAGAAAGTCCTTGGTGAGAGTAAACATTACTGAGCAGCAACTAAAAACACTGGTGTAATCAGCACTGTTCCCAGGCTGAAAGTCAAAACCACAGCACTGCACCAGCTACTAAGAAGGAGAAAAATGACTGTTACTGCTGAACCCAGGACACCCACAAAACCCACACAAAACCAAAAAAGCCCACCAATAAACTATCAAAAGAATGTAAGACAGCTCACAAACTTAAAATGTTCAAAAGTGGCCAGCGAACTGTGGAAAAATTAGTGTTGTACTTTAGTGTTTAGAATAAAAACTAGTCATTTTTTAAGAAAGACCATGTTTGAGGTGAAGGGAAAAAAAACCCAGTAACTCCTCTGAAACCAGGATTTTTCATTAACATGTTACCAATATTAAGTAAATTTCAGGGGTTATAAATATGTTCTGGATGATTTGTGGACTGCATTAGGAAACTGGACCTTTGGTCTGAAATATCCTGCCTTTTATATCTTGATTTTACTTGTGGAAGTGTCTTGTAACTATAAATGTTATATCGATTTTTTCTGTTACTGTACATCTTATGGGGGTTTTAATCATGAAGTTAATTTTAATTGTGGATTTTATGTTTTTAGGTTGGAAGCCCAATAAGAATTAAAATGGCATTAGATTGAATGCAGCTGTTCTGCTTGAAAGCTTTTTAAAGGGAAATTTATGTATCTAAATAACATCAGGTCTTCAGCAACTATGTTGACTTGTTCAATGGTCAGAAAGATGCACAGACTTTTAGAGGGGGCAGGCAACTAATTTCAGTTAAATTTATCCTTTTAAAGAATTTAATGTTTTGGTGTAGGTGTTATTTAAATAACATCATCTTGTTGCTTTGAAGGAAGACATTTTGACAGGCAGGAAAGTGGTATCAAGTTTTATTACAGTCTGTTCAGTCTGTTAGTGCGTTGTTGATGTCCTATATAAATGTGTTTCACCATTCAGTGTCTATTACCAACCCTTTAAGGACATGCAGTTTTAAGCTCAACACACAGAGCAGTAATTCAGAGCTTCCGAGAACCACAGTAAAGTGACTAACGTGTTTGTGAAATGTGAAAGCTTCTATCTTGGAGCAACTCAGATGGTTTGTTAGCTGCAGCTTTTTTAGCATGGATACGAATGGCAGCCACAGCTATGAACTGCCAATACTTTTTAAACAAGGAAGCACTCATGCATAATGAACTTTTTGTTTAGCTTTTTTCTTGTTTGCTTGTTCTATAGGCCCATATTAATCTGCAGAAAGATGTGATTGCCTGATTTGACTTTGAGAGATAAAATTAATTTGTACATAAAGTCAAGATTTTTAAAATTAATTTGTACATAAAGTCAAGATTTATAAAATTAATTTGCACATAAAGTCAAAATTTGTAACTAGGACAGTGGAATAAGTTCTAAAAATGTACCACTGGAATTCAATACAACATACGGCTTTGTTCTTTAGTGTCTTCAGAGAATACGTATCAGATATGTCCTATTTTCTAAATGCTAAAACCTCAGAGATTTGTAGACCAGTTTTATGGAAAGGAACTGCTCCAGCCTATTGGGAATGTAAGATGTTTGGAATTTGAAATGTGTCAATACAGTTATGTCTGTGAATGAAATCAATGTCTATCTTTTTCTTTCTTTTAGATTACTTTAGCTAGGTGTTGATTAGACTATAGTGAGGACTGCTGTTGCAATTAACACTAAATGAGATTTGTTAATTGGCTTCTTTTGAAGCAAAGTAGGGTTTTTCTTCTGCTACCCTCTGTGCTCCTTGAGAATTTATATATGGAGTAAGGATAGTGAAAATTGACTGTGTAGGGAGTGACACTTCAAAATTCAATCTAATTACTACTGCTACAGCTGACATTAGAATTTAAATAAATGAAAGTGAAAAGATGTTATAAATAGTACTTAAGCCAGTGACTAACCAAAAGGTCATTCATGTAATATGTTAATTTATTATTTAGATTTATTAAAAATTAATATATGCCTTAAAAAAAAGACAAAAAATCACAGAATCTCCAAACAACAACAGTAAAATGCTAACTCAAGAACGTGAATCAAAAGACCCATTATCTCCCCAGAAGATGAATGCAAAATGTACTTCCTCATGCAGAATCACAGAATCCCAAGGGTTGGAAGGGACCTCAAAAGATCATCTAGTCCCACCCCCCTGCACGAGCAGGGTAGAAACACAGGTTATTTTTACTTGTTTAGTATTTTGATAGCAGGCTGAAAATTAGAGAATTACACAAACTGTAGGAGGGAATGAAAAATCAGTTTTGTGGTTTGTTTTTTTTTTTAAACTAGTTGCAAAAACAGCCACTTTCATATGGAAAAAGTAAGAAAAACCCGTTTTGTTATCTGCAGAACTTCTGGTACTCTGTCTTACAAAGAATTTGTTAAGATTTGTATGGAGCTGTTTTCTCTTTGAAGGACCATGGACTCAAGGGTTAAACACTATATAACACTTAAGTGCTATGAAGCATAATGTTATAGCAATTGAACTGCATACTTGAATCTGTAACCCTGTGTGAATTTCTTGGCTTTTTATGCTTTGTATTGAGTATGTAAAGAGTGTTAGACGTCTGATTAAAAAAACCCAAGCAAACAACACTCTCAAATAAATAAACAAAGGCAAGATAACTGGGGAACTGTTAGTTTATGACAACTCTATGTAAATGATATGCATAGGAGGTGTATATGGAATGTTTTCCAAATTAAATTTGAGCCAGGAAAGTCCAATGATGAATGTAAGGGGACTGTTCTTCAATTTTCCTGTTCACGTTATGTCACTTGGCAGCACTGTGGTCAAGAATGAAAATGTTTTGGCCAATGGTGAGAATCTATAGTGGAGTTTTGTATTCAGATGGCTTTTCCCTGTTTTATTCTTTGTGTATTTTTTTACTGTGTTTCATTTCAGTATTATTAATCAAATATATTCCATTTGCAAAGCAGCCAGTCATTGGATTGGATTCATGTAGCCTCTAAATTTTATGGCATAGATCAACAGAGGAAATTTTCTATGCCATGAAAAGGACTGGATAAAATGATGCCTCAGTGGTCCCTTCCAACCTAAGCCATTCTGGGATTGTAGAATTCTGGGAAAAGGATTCCATGCCTTCAGCTATAGATAAGGAATAAAAATACTCTGAATACTGCAGCCTGTATACACAAGTGAAGGAAAAAAAAAAAAAAAATCTCCAGGGACATGACGCATTGCTAGGGACTTTACATTTTAAGCTCCTTTAAAAGCATCTAAGAATTTTTAAGACAAAAATCATACATGAAGGCATTGTCATTCCAGATAATAGAACCCACACCTTTTAAATTTAAATATCTGATTACCTAGAATGGTCTGAAGTATTGGGTTAAGGCCAGTTTGAGGTCTTGGATTTGACTGCAGTGCTGGGAAATAACTTCAGATTCAATAAACATTCTTACAGTAGTAAACTGTAGAATCTGGTTATGATAATCCAATTTTGCTTGGGATAAAAATAACCTGAAAAAAATCCTGGATTTCTAACTAACATTAAAGGCAAATAGCAGAAAAGGTCTTAATGTCCTTTAAAAAAATGAAAAAGAGTATCATCTTTTTTTAAACTCTTTTGCTAAATAATACCTTAACTATTCAGATGTTTGGATATTTCAACTTAAACTACACTTAATTCCAGTGATACTACAAGAAATTACTTTAGGAGACTTCTTACCTTTGTAAGCACCAAAAAATTTCTTGATCTCAAAAATTCAGTATTCTTACATAAAATGGCTAATCGTTAGTCTTTTATTAACAACAGGTAATCTAATAGCAATAGAGGTAGAAATGATAACACATGCAAGATTTGAAAGGTATCTAGTATTAGTAATATATTTATTAGTGTGGTCCATGTATAAAATTCAATTGATATTTTTCCTCACACCTCTCATATGACAAAGCAGTCTCCACTTTTTTTTTTCCCTCTCTTCTTTCACTATATGTATGTAATGAGGATTCTTTGTTTCTCATAAACTGGAATCAGTTCAGTAACAGTTGTATAGCACTGTAAGAATTCCTTTTTTTACTGAATTGCATTCAATTGGTTTCTGAAAGAGATGTCAGCTGCAATTTCCCAGCTAAAGAACAGGGTCAAAAATTGTTAAGATATCAAATAAAGATATTTTGTAATTAAAACATTGCATAGTTAAATAATGTAAAATATATTCTAAAGTTCAGCCAAAGAAGAGCTTGGTATGAGATGATCTAACTTTGAGTATGTTTCCCCATTCTAAGGATGGTTAAAAACCCTGACTTTTAAAATTTGTTTTTCAGATGGAATTTTTTTTTTGTTTGTTTGTTTTTTAACTGATTTTCAGGTAGAATGAAACTAAATAAACAATCAAGAATGATTTCTCAGCTTAACGGTGATTTTGAGAATTATGGTTAAGGTCACTGCAAAACTTGCAGGTAACATTTCATAATTTACTATGAAAAATGAAAAGTCACAGAAGCCTTCAAATTCTGCCCTGGCCACAAACACAATCAGTTCCCTGGGCACGACAGCATTGCCTCTACCTTCCCTTTCTGAATCAGCCAGCGTGGTCCAGGCCCAGAAACCAGAAATTGCTCTTCTACTTCACCTTGAAGGATGTGATATATGGTCTTTCTTCAAGAATATTTGTTGGTTTTGTTAATATGAAGTGAGGAATTGAAGGGAGACACTATTTTAGTTACCTGTGCACTTCAGTTAAATTTTTCTTTGATTCTGGAAGGAAATGCTATTCTCAGGAGACTACTAAATTAGTTCAGGTAAGATAGTTTCCTATTCCTAGCCCACTGTTCTCAAGAATAAAAGGAAACGAGAGAACAACTCCACCCTTATGGCTGGAAGAGTGGTCTAAAATGTATGAGCATTGATACTGGTCTCAGCTTTCAGGACATTTGTATGTTTAATGTAACATCTGTGTGTTACAACATACAATGAAGTTACTAAAAAAATGCAATGAAGTTACTAAAAACATGCGTAGAAGAATCTTTGCAGTTCATTTTTTCTAGACCAGTCTGTTTTACCATTGACATAATACATCAGGCACAAAAGACAACTGCGAAACAACAACATATAAGGAAAAAGGACAACTAGGTATATTTTTTCTTAACAATAATTTCCTTAACAATATTAATTCAGTATAAAGCAGGACAACAATGCTATTTGGACTTCAATAGCAACAGCAGTAGCTGCACAGCAATAATCTCAAGTTAATATTTAAAAACACTCTTTTTAACAAGTGTTGTTATGGCATAGAACAACCTCAATAGATTAAAACAATAATTAAACCAAAAAACTGCTCACAATTTGTCTAAGATAGTTAGTGATATCATATTGTGTTCCTCTTCTCCCATACCTGTCTTAGCACTTGTCACATTCTTCAATGTTTTTTGCTTAGGAGTCAGCAAAGGAACATATTATTAACCAAAACCAGGGATAATCCTTAAGCTTTCAACTTTCAAGCTAATAAAAGACGGAGGGAAAAAAGAGAATTAAAAATAGCAATGTAAACTTATGGTACTGTGGGAATACAGGGTACATGAAAGAAGTGCAGGAGGCAAATTTAAAGCTGCGTTCCATTTTTCTCAAATCTGACACTGTTATTTGTTCCATACCAGAGTTACGGAAAATTAAAGTACCTAGCTCTAAAATTAACAGCTGCCATATCCCCTGAAATTCAGACATTCTGATGATGTCCATATTTAGAAGAAAGGTGAACTACTTCCTATAGGTTTATTAGAAGTTACAATATAGGCAGTACTGTTTTTATATAAGTTTCTTGATTTGCATGTCTGCAGTATTTTTCTTATGCTCTGTGCTTCATTAAAGAAGTGGTTACCATGTAAGCTGACTAGTTATTCTAATTCAGTGAGATCAGAAGAGACTGGAATGTGAATAGTAGAAGAGTACTAAATAATAGATTTAGATGGGAAGATGGTCCTAACAGCTACATTATCAACTCAAAGCAGTGTATACTACCATCAGCAATTAGGAAATTAAGTACTCTTACTTCAGGGAAACTGTGTTTTTTTGGTTTTATCCCTGATGAGATTTCTGCCTAATAAGTGTAGGAGAATTATCCAGGGAGTTTGTGTGTTAGGAATACAAAAGATCTAGAACAGTTACAGGAGGAAACAGAAACAGCAGTTCCTCAGCATAGAACAAATCAGCAGTCATTAACTTGAGCCATTTTTAAAATAGATAAACAAATAACAAGATTATTTTGTATAATTATAGGAGTTAGATTTTTTAAAATTTTTACCATAGAACAGTCCTTTTCAAATAGTCCATGTTATCAGAATGCAGTTTTATTTGAGACTAAGATTTCTGTGAGTTCTGAAATAAAGTGATATGCTTTGTGATTAATCAAAGAAAGTAGCATTTCTTTTTATTTTTTAAATAATATTTATTATGTTAATACCAAAGACATCCTGAGGTCTGTTTAAAATAGATTACTGGAATTTCCAATTTCTAGATATTAGAGAATTATTTTATAAATTTTATAAAGTTCAGGTTTCATTTTTAAAGTGTGAACTTTTTGAACAAGCAACACAGGTTTCAGCAAGGAAGCAAATAATGGCAATTATTAGCATTGGTGGCAATTGCTTTCCCATTTTCTTCCCTTAAGATTATTGGACTATCTGAGTCTGATTCCTTTAGTAATCCTTCACTATTAGTGAGTTGTGCTTGATTTATGTAAGATTACAGAGTGAGAGCATGATCAAATACTCCAGTTATATTATATTAGAGAGAGAGTCATGCTGGGCTGTATCAGTCATCCATTTTGTTCAGTATTCTGTATCAGAATAATCCCTCATGATGTCTAGAAAGATGAGAAATGTTTCCACAATGTGAGAATTATGTGTAATCTGCCCAGACAGGGAGGTGTGTGATGCTTTTTCTTTTCTTTACTTTTCTTTTCTTTTTTTTTTTGTTTGTTTCTTGGTTGGTTGGTTGATTGTTTTTTTACCAAGGCAGTAAATGGTTATCCTGAAGTACAAGAGATTCAAATGAACCTTGTCTACAGCAGTGTAGATATTGACAGGTACAAATGGCATTCTCTTAGTCTCTTTACTTTTAAAAAATTAACTTAGTTTGTTCTTGTATTTAGTGAAGTATCAAAACAAGAATTTGCACAATGCTATATTACATTTTTAAAAGATACTGCTGTCTTCCTGTTCACGTCTGTGATACAGTAGGTATGTGTCTGTGTTCCTTCATATTCCCCTACATATAATTGCATTTTCTTCTTTTTTTAATGTTCTCTAGAGATCATTAATCTTTCCTTCCAGCTATTATCTATATCTTCTTAGGGTTTTTTTTTATTTTCTCAATTTTTCTCTGTCTTTTGGCATATCATCACTGAAAACACTTGTCTCACTCTTTTCAGATTACTATTGTTTTACTGATTTTTTTGACCAATATGGGATTATTATTATTTTTAGGTGAAAATGTTATTATTTCTGAAATTACACAAAGTGAATTCCCAAAGGAGAAGGATTTCGAAGCCTGTTTATACACAGTGACTGGAGCAACTATATAAAACCAGCAAGCAGAATTTTTAAGTTAAATTACATATGCTGATGTTAGTCATGTGCCATTAAAAGGGCTATATATTGTAAAGCTAGCATATAGCTTAACTGTTTGTCTTGGTATTCTAACAACCACCACTCAGAGAGAAAGAAACTTACTGTTTCATGATGGATTTTTTTTTTTTTTTTAATAAGAGACCTTTTTTTTTTTTTTATGAGACCATTTTTTTTTCTTTTTTTTTTCACTGATGCAGAAAGAACTTTGCAATCTGAGTAACAAGTATACTCTTGTAACATCTATATATTCCATCTATATATTTTCTCACTACTGCCTTGATAAGCCAACCTTCTTCTCTGTCCCAGAATAACAGCTTTCAGTTGTGATGGAACAGGAGTAGGGATGAAAGGATTTCTTCAACTTTAAAACTTTATGACTTGTGAATCCACTGAAGCAACTCCTTTGAATGTCAACAAAGTGCCCTATGATCTATTGCAAATCTAAAACACTATTCAGTCTCTACATTAGACTGCCAGAAATCCCATTATGCACAGAGTAGACATTCGCTATATTATAGCTTCATTTGCAATACAAAATGAACATTGTTTAAAAATTCTTAAAGACACAATAAAACACATCTATATACTTTTTTACAAATCTGTACCGAAAACTTTGTTTAAAACCAGATGTTAATATGTTGAAGTGAGCTTCATCTTATTTCAATTTCATTCATTATCTAGTGTTTGCCAACAGAAACATACTGAAAAGTAATTGGTTTCTTGATGCTGAATATGTTACACAGTCTCTGCTTTTTAAAAGCTGATTGTACTTAGATAGATCCGCCATTTGAAGAACAAAGAAGGGAGCATTAAACACTATAAACTCTTTGAGATAAATTGAGTTAGAATATTGCATTTTTGCTGAGACATATGCTAAAGCATTGACATTACTTTATCATATTTTATCCACACAATTTATGCATGTGTGGATGACAGCAAAAATGGTTGTGGGAAGAAATATGATTCAGCTTTACAAAATATCACACAGAATTTATAATATGAAAAAGAAGTGAGAAAAAGGAGCCGTAATCTTCATGAAGAAGGGCACAGTTGTCAGATATAACTGAGAGGTTGGGATGAGACGCCAATTTCTGGAATGTAGTATGATATATGCATGGAATGAAGAGGTTTATATTTGATGAAAAGCAATGAATGGAAGAATATTCGTTCAATGACTGCTACTAATAAATTAGACTTGTCATCAATGATTCTGTTGTCCTTGAAAAAAAAAATCAACACAATATAATAATTTTTATTGTCCCATATCATGACTGAAACAGGGAACTACTGTCATTAGTCAGGAGACAGGCATAGAGAAGCTATGGTTCAGATACATTCATTTGATGTGGAAGATTGATCACCAAGTTTTCCATGTGAATTAGTATCAGCAAGGCCTTGAATCTGTCTCTTGCACATTCATAAAGTATATCCTAAACACTGAGTTATTTTTAACAAGGAATTATATCAAGGAATTTTGACTACTACTCTGAGAAATAAGGTTAATACCCAGATATTTAGTCTGTACTGAATTATCTCCATGTTTTCTACATTGAAACCTTGTTTAAATGAATGCATGTATGAATTTCAGATCCTAACTGTGAACATGAAACAAAGCGAAGGTCATGGCTAAGTCATACCTCATAGAGAATCCTTAAGAAGCCTTATTAACCCTGGTGGAAAGCATCTTCTCTGATGAAGTATTTCTTCAGAAAGTCCAGGGATTCTGTGTACTTTCTTCCTGGTAAGCCAAATATAATTTTACCTATAACTGTAGGCCTCTATAGGTCTTCCAATTAAAAAAGGGTGGTACTACATATGCAGCCACAGCAGAACTTTCCTGACTGGCAAGGTGCTGACAAACAGCTGCTTAACAATGCTTTCCCTCATCTCCACTACTGAGGGTTTTATAGTCACATGTTGGCATACAACATGCATCAAATCATTTCACGACCAGTCATGCTGTACCTTTCCAACAGCTTCAGATGTTGCTCTCCTGTCCTGTGCCCATGCCAAGGCTCCTCAGATCTCCATTGCACTGCCACTGGCTACAGATCACCATACTCAGTCACTCCTTGATCAAGCCAAGATCATGATGCCTTCATTACAGGTCTCTTGAAGGAAGCAAATATTGATGCTTGAGGAATACCAGTAACATTCAATTGTTAAATGGGCTAAGAGCACGGACTGAATGCCTTGCTAAGGTTGAAGCACACAATAAAGTAAACAACACTCTCCACTTATAAAAAGAGCCAGTCATTTAATTGTGGCCTGAATCAAGTTAGTTTAGTGCAATTAGCCTCTGATGAATCATCTTGACTGTTTCTAATCACATTTAGCATAACCCAATCAGAAAAGAAAATTATTGGCACTTAGTCCTGAATTTATTCTGTTAGCTTTCAAGCTTTCAAAATTTTGGCAAAATTGAAACTTTATCGAGTGTTAATGTAGGTCAAAATCAATGTCATAGGAGCTAATGCAATTGCTTGTCAGAACTAATGAAGTTTATGTACATATTATCTGTCCATGAGTAGTAGATATTTCACATAAAATTAATAATTCACAGTAGTATTGTTTGCCAGAAATTAAAGAAAAATATTTTTCATTCTCTTTTTACTTTTCCTTGGGTTTTTTTTTTTCTTTTTTCTCTTTGGTTTTTTGTGAATTTGTGTGAAAAAAAAGAAAAAAAAGTTAACCATCAATGATGCAGTATATAAAAAATGAATTGTTGAAAATAATCTCGTGTTCGTTTTCCATATCTACTAAATAACAGTTTTATTCAAACAATATTTGACATTTAAGTAGCTAGCTTGTTATAGTTTGGCTTATGTTTGCCACAACAAAAAGAAGACTATTTAACCTTTTCATTATTTTCCTGGCATATTTTCCTCCATTTATGACATCATAAAGAAATTCAAACATAAAAGCATTTTTGTTATTTCATGGAATCAGGTGACTGAAGAGTCAGTGAAGGGGGCATCTGTTGGACCTGATATTTACAAGCAAGGAAGAACTGGCTGGTGAAGTGAAGGCTGGGCTGCAGGGACCATGACAGGAGGAAACAAAGCATAAAGTAGGGTCATAAGCCCTGAACTTCAGCAAAGCTGACTATGGCTTCTCAAGGACCTGGTTGGAAGGGTCCCGTGGAGTCCCGTGGAATACAATCTTAGGGAAAAGAAGACAGCTGTTTTGAATTTCAAGGTGACCTCCTCCAAGATCAGTAACAGTCCATCTGGAGGTGAGGAGGTCTAGCAAAGGTGGTACAATGTCTGGATGAATTAATAAGCTTTTGAAAAAAGGAATGGACATAAAAAGGAAATATACAAAAGATGGAAGCAGGGACAGTCTTGGATACTGTCAGATCTTGGCTTCTAGAGGTACATCAGTAGCAAAAGGAAGATTAGGGGAAATGTGGGCTTACTGTTGAATGGGTCAGGGACCTTGGTGACTAAGGACATGATGAAAGCCAAGGTACTGAATGCCTTCTTTCTTCAGTGTTAAATAGTAAATACAGACTTCAGGAATCCTAGACCCTTGAGACTACTGCCACAGTTCAGAGCAAGAAAGACTTAACACTGATAGAGACGAATCAGGGTTGGGAATATTTACACAAAGTGGATGCACAAAAATTGACAGAATCTGATGGGTTGCATCCGCAAGTGCTAAGGGAACAAGGCTACTCTCAAGTACCTTCAGAAGGTCATAGTGATTGAAAGACAGTCCTGATGATTAGAAGAAAACAAATTTCACTGTCATCTTCCAGAATGTAAAGAAGGAGGATCTGGGAAGGTACAGGCCAACAAGTCTCAAATGGGAAAGTGATAGAGCAAATGATTCTGGGAACCATTTACACACATATGAAGGACAAGAAGATGGCTGAAATTACTTACTATAGACTTACAAAGGGAACTTAATGACACTTAGTGGATGAGGGGAGATAACTGCATGCTCCTTATCCCAACTTTACATAAAGCTTTTGACTCTGTATCACGGTGTCCTCATCTACAAGTTGTGTAAGTTCTGGATAGATAAATGTAAGTGAGGTAATCTGAAATCTGACTGAGCTGCTGGGCTCAAAGGGTTGTGACCATGATGTTCATTTAGAGGCCAGTGTTCTCCAGGGTCAATATAGGGCTAATACAGGTCAACATCCTCATTAGTAACTAGGAAGATGGCAAGGTCATAGTGATGAAGAAGACCAAGGTCTGGCTGGGGAGACAAGAACTATAACTTCTTGAGAATTCAGTGGGATGTGGAGACCTGGTCAGTTCAATGTGCAGGACAGACATAAGATTTTGTGGCATTTATGTTACTATGTCATTGTTCACGGATATATTAACAAATTTTTTCTAGATAGCTTTACTCCCTGTAAAATTAATATGTTTATGCATTTTTTCCCTTGTTCTCTCTAATATACTGAGTTGATAATTATCTTTTTGCATATTCTGTAATGAAGAATATACAAGAGAACAGTAAAACCTGGAAGGAGAATGTTACGGCAAAAGGTAGAGTGGTAGGAAAAAAATCATTAAATTGAGACATAAAAGTTAATGTGCTATATTGATTACAGTGCTATAAATGAGACATTTCGGTGAAGAAATTAAAAAAAAAGCACTCATCCAAATCTTTCTGGTAGTACTCATGAGTAAATCTGTACCAGACTGTAGTACTAAAACTCACTACTATGTATAAATCATGATGCGCACAATATTACTTCAAAAGGATCAATTAAAGCAATTATGCAATCATGCCATTGTAACTTCCCTGCTGGTCAGTTGAAAATGTAATGAATGTTTTCAATATGCCTTTTATGCTAAGGGACTTAAAGTGATTGGGATATAAGTTTGATTATACTGTTATAATAAAATCCCATAAAGTTCTATTTTAGCACATTTACTTACACATAATTTCTTTTAACTATGTGCTGTAGACCTAATAATTACTTCTTCTAGCACAGCCTTAAGAAACTCCCTGAATGGGTATAGACCAGATTTTTCAACAAAAAACGCATTTCCTATAAGTGCCAGGAAAATAAAATACAATCGACTTTGGGGTTCATTGTTGCTTTTGAGTAACATAAACAACTATTATTAGCAGTTTGTAATCAGTGGATTCTATCTGTGTGAAATCTGGTTTAGGAAACATGTAATATCTATCTAATCTCAAATAAACTGGTATGAACATTTACTCTTTATTATTGAGTAAAACACAAAGAAACAATTAAAAATAAATGAAATTTGTATTTTCCCTTGAATTGAGATTCAATGAACCCTCTAAATTTAGTACAGAAATGCTATCTTATTTCCTCTTACATCTTACGTTCTAAAATTGAACAGAATACTAATTTTTAGGAATTATCTCTAGGAAAATAGAAAAATTATCAGCTTCATCTTAATTATTCTAAATTTAAATGTGATCACTGCAATCGATTGTGCCTAATGTGTTAGATTAGATGCAAATAGTTTTGTAAATACTTATGTTATCTACATTTAATAAGGAATGTGTCATTTCGTTTGTGGCATGATAGTTGTTGTTGTAGACTGAAAATGCAGATTTATGTTTTAAGTTTCAATGAAGACAAAAACCCATCTAAAACTGAAATAGGCTTTACAAATTTATGAAGTATAGAAGTGTTTCTCCCCACCCCCATTACATTTTGTTTTCGCAAGTTCATAGAGTTGTCAGCTTGAAAACCAACACAGCAAGAACAACAGGAGATTAAGGTGGTAGAAATAGTTTACTGAACTTTATAGAAAATAAATAACCTCTGAAATAACAGATAATCTCTGATAACTGTCCACCATGAACAGCTTTTCAGTAGTGTGGATGACAAAGTATATCATACAGGATTCACAACTGCCTCACATTTCACTTTAATTTTACAGAGAGTTACAAAAGAGCTTTAAACATACAGATTTCTAAGGGAATTCATAAAGACTGACTGCATAGTTACAGTTAAGGTGTTTGCCAGATGAATGTCTCACTGCCCAATAAAATGGACATTATATTAAACAGAAGAATTATACATTGTATTATTTGGGAGGAAAGTTAATCATCTTTCTCAAGAGAGAGAAGATCTTGTTAAGTCATGGATCATTCATTTCTATAGTTATCTTTTAAACTATTTATAAGTACTTACAGCAGGTAGAAATCATGGATGTGGTATCAAAGAATCAAGAAACATAATGGCCTCAGATGATGGCTTCAGATGACATGGGCATATTTCAATTTATTGGCTGTCATCTTTATTCTCCTTAGGGTCTCACGATTTCTTCTAGAAAAGAGGACATTTATGCAAGTTCATTGTTTCTCCTAGAAATGAGAGGGGAAGAACAAAATAGTTTTATTCAGTCATCTCAAAGACAAATACGGCAACAGCAAAGTGTTGTTCCTGGGAGAGCAGAACCTCTGCACCAGGAAGCCATGGTGCAGTGGGGCTGGGGAGCAGCTCTGCAGGAAGAGCCCTGGGTTCACAGTATCACAATATCACAGTATGTTAGAGATTGGAAGGGACCTCAAAAGATCATCTAGTCCAATCCCCCTCCCAGAGCAGGAACACCTAGATAAGGTTACATAGGAATGTGTCCGGGCGGGTTTTGAATGTCTCCAGAGAAGGAGACTTCACAACCTCCCTGGGCAGCCTGTTCCAGTGTTCTGTCACCCTCACTGAGAAGAAGTTTCTTCTCAAGTTTAAGTGGAACTTCTTGTGTTCCAGTTTATACCCATTACCCCTTGTCCTATCATTGTTTGCCACTGAGAAGAGCCTGGCTCCATCCTCATGACACTCCCCCTTTATATATTTATATACACTAATAAGGTCCCCCCGCAGTCTCCTCTTCTCCAAACTATAGAGACCCAGCTCCCTCAGCCTTTCCTCATAAGGGAGATGCTCCACTCCCTTAATCATCTTAGTTGCCCTTCGCTGGACTCTCTCCAGCAGGTCCCTGTCCTTCTTGAACTGAGGGGCCCAGAACTGGACACAATATTCCAGATGTGGTCTCACCAGGGCAGAGTAGAGGGGAAGGAGGACCTCTCTCGCACTGAACAGAAACCCATGATGTGTGCTGGTAGTAAAGGTACCCAATGGCTTTGGGGTGCATGGCACAACCTGTAGATCAAAGGCAGGGTTTATCCTTGAATACCTCACAAGTGCCACTTTTGAGACCACATCTAGAAACTACAGTGAAGTTTGGGCTCCAACATAGGAAAGACACAGACAAAATGGAGGGACCTCAGGGAAGGGCCCCTAAAACACTGGAGCTGGAGTATTAGACCCATGGGAGAGGCTGGGGGAACTGGCCTGGCTCAGCCTGGAAAACAGATGGCTCTGGGGGCACCTAACAGCTCCCCAGGACCTACAAGGGATCATCAAAGAGTTGAATAGGGGCTCCTCACAGTGTGCAGATGCAAGGATGAAGATCAACTGGTGCAAGCTGAAAAGACATGTTCAGGCTGTGTATAAGGAAAAGTTTTAACTTTGGTGATAATCAAGCATTAGTGCAGATTGCCCTGATACGTTGTAGAATACCCATATTTCAGACAATGCATTTTTATTTAAAATATGTATTTTCCTTTGTAGACAATCAGTTCTGTGTACATTATGCCTAGTTTTCCTTTATAGTATATCAATATATAAAATCAACATAAAAATATTTACAGCATTTTGTATACCAAGTCTGTTAAGATTTGTGAAGAAAAATTTCACTTGAAGCAACAACTTAATTCCATCCACTAAAAGTTAAATTTTTTCCTTGTAGACATTTGTTGTGGTTTAAACCCAGTCAGCCATAAAACAGCCATACAGTCTCTCTCTCTCTCCCCCCCACCTTCTTCCCCCTGCTCCCAGAGGGATGGGAAGGAGAATCAAAAGAATGTAACTCCCATGGGTTGAAATAAGAACAGTTTAGTAACTAAAGTATAACACAAATCACTACTGCTACCATCAATAATAATAATGATAAAGGAAATAACAAGGGAAGAGAATACACCACCTCATCACCCGTCGACCGATACCTCACCCCCAACCTGCCCCAATCAGCCCCTTCCGGGTAACTGCCCATTACATCCAGGGCATGACGTGGTGTGGTATGGAATACCTCTTTGGCTAGTTTGGGTCAGGTGTCCTGTCTTTCCTTCCTCCCGGCTTCGCCTCCTCCCTGGCAGAGCATGAGGCTCACAAAGTCCTTGGTCAGACCAAACATCAGTGTTATCAGCTCTGTTCCCAGGCCGAAAGTCAAAAACACAGCGCTGCACCAGCTACTAAGGAGAAAAAATGACTGCTACTGCTAAACCAGGACAACATTCTCAAATAATTTTGTGGTGGCATGAATTAGTGTTACTGAAACTAAATTAAGGTATGTACAAAAAGTAGTGTTAGTTCAGAGGTACTAGGTTTTATTTTATTTGTACTTTGATGAAACACTTTGTGAGGCAATAGAATGCAGCTTTGCCATAGAACAATACAATCTTCTTTCCAGCTTAATTTTATTATAACTTCTGTTGTGTAAAATTGTTCAATGGTTTACAAGCTTAAGTTGCAAAGTTCTACTTCATATTCAAATGGAGATGATGCAGCTGAATTTCAGCTGTAAATGTAAAAGTATGTTTATATTCTGAACTTTACGCATTTTTATTATTGAGTGGTGCATTTCATTTTACAGCTCTGAGCTTGTTGACGTCCTTATGGCTAATAATATGCCTTACAGGCATGTGTTATATATTTGGAGTGTTTTTAAAATTATGAATTAAAGAGACTGTCTGGTAAGTGCCTTTTTACTGTCGAATTCCATGCATTGAGTTTTTTTTCATGCCTGGTGTCAACATGAAGACCAATGAAATTCTGGCAGCCATCCTACATTCTGAAATGGACAGATGTTGCCAGCTGAGGGAGATGTTAGCACTTCTTTGACGTGGAGCATTTTTTTTTCCATACTCTGTGGTGTATAATTTTAGTCATGTTAATTTGCATCAAAATACACCACTACATTTCAACAGACAAAATAAATGTCCAGCACAAAATGGTAGCAGACAAATATTTGGACATTAAAGAGCTATACCTGAAAGGAAAAGAAACCATTTGATCCATTAATAATGAGAACCTGCTTTTTGATCCTTTCTGCTCCTGTTACATCAGAGAAAATAATGACGAAACGACAAAAAAAACATCTTCTTGTGAAATGTGTCAAGTGTTTCCAAAAAAGCAAGCAAAGGACTTATAATCTTAAAACCAAAAATGCTGGCAAGATCTAGAAAAGATTCAGTATCAAAATTCCATAGCCCAAAACAACAGTTCCCAGTGCCTTCTGTCTCCTGCGCTTCAAATCCCATAGACGAAAAGCTCATAAAAGCTAAAAATACTCCCATATTAAAATAAAATAACCCAAACAACAAACCCAAACAGACATTGTAGGTCTTTCATATTTATACTAAAAATAATATTATGGAAAGGAAATATTTTAGGAAAGGAAAATAATTCAGGATTTACCAAGCAATATAATATTTTATGAGCTGTAGTAACTTGTGACTTGTGAAGCAGAACTGATAAAAAAGTTTCATAAATGTTTACTGAGATGGCAACTGCAGACTTCAAATCTGCCTGCATGTTTTGATTCTTCATCAGATCAGGCACACCCATTTGTCCTCTGGACTAGTAAAAGCTGACTATTGATCTTGAAGCCATGGATCATCCATACATTGATACAACACACCTGAAGTTCAGCTCCAGAAAAGTACAGCTAAGGGCAACAGAACTGCAGCTAAGTAATAACTTCACTACTTAACTGGAAATTTTACTGTAATAGTGTTTTCTTGGTTTAAACCCAACCAGGCAGCTCGTTCACTCACTGCCCCCTTCCTCCCCGCACTCCCAGAGAGATGAGAAGGAGAATTGAAAGAATGTAACTCCTACAGGTTGAGATAAGAACAGTTTAGTAACTAAAGTATAACACAAATCACTACGGCTACCACCATAATAATAATGATAAAGGAAATAAGAAGGGAAGAGAATACAACATCTCATGACCCATCGACCAATATCTTGCCGCCACCCAACAGTGATCCAGCCCTTCCGGGGACTCTCAGTTCTACGTCCTGGGCATGACGTGCTGTAGTATGGAATACCTCTTTGGCTAGTTTGGGTTGGGTGTCCTGTCTCTGCTTCCTCCCGGCTTCCTCTCCTCCTTGGCAGAGCATGAGACTCATAAAATCCTTGGTCAGGCTAAACATTTGAGCAGTAACTAAAAACATCGGTTTTATCAGCGCTGTTCCCAGGCCGAAAGTCAAAATCACAGCACTGCGCCAGCTACTAAGAAGGAGAAAAAATGACTGCTACTGCTGAACCCAAGACAAGTGTCCATATATTAAAATTTTATATGAAATGTCAAAATCAAACTTGGCTCGTATAGTTTTGAAGTTATCAGTTCATAGAATCATTGGCTGGAAAGGACCTTAAGATCATCTAGCTCCAACTCCCTTGCGATGGACAGGGACACTTCATACTAGACCATGTCGCCCAAGGCCCAGTACTACCTGGCATAGAACACCATCAGGGATGGAGCTAGAAAAAAAGGTGTTTGTTTGTTTGTTTGTTTTATTTAGTTGACTGTTGTGTATTGGGGTTTTTTTCGTCTGGTTGCTTGTTTTGTTTTGTTGGGGTATTTTTGGTGGTTTTTTTCTTAATGTAAAATAAAAGCAAAATTTCAAGCTACTGTGTTGATTTCCTGGATGGAAAGCCTGGTCATTGACTATATTTGCTCATGTGGTAACATCTCTCTCACTACTAAGACATATAAAAAAGTTATTTTGATTACATCTATATTGCTTCTGAAAATTATTTTGACATAAGGAGCTATATGACCTCAGCAGCATAACACAGGATGCATCATCATGTTGACCTGCCCTTTGTCTTATATCCATATACCAGGCTGATGTGTAAGAAAGATTGGTACCAAAACCCAAGAAGAATAAATAAAAAAAAATAGTGAACTCCATAATAATTTTACGATTGTAAATCAAACTTACTGACTTTATACGGAAGCAGCTTAGGTGTGCTCACATGGTCTGTTTCATTCCATTGATTCTCCATGTTGATTCTCCATAGCCAAGCAACACCAACAAACATCTATGGACAAAGAGAAAAAGGCTGTCAGCAGCTTAAGATACCACCACATTTCTGAACACAGCGCTATACTGGCATCAGAACTGATTTCTGTTGAACTACAAAAGGGGTCAGTGTGCTTCATGCAAAAAACATGCATGTTTATGAGATGTGTTCTCTTTTCCAGAAAATGTTACACAGTTTTGTTGTGTCTATTTTATTAAAGGTTCAGTTTTAAAATGCTCAGTGGGTGTAAGATTAGTGTAACACAATTTCTCTCTGCAACACCAATGTTTCTGTTTTCATGCTCCAATTGTCTGTCAGATTTCCCTTAAGACTGCTAGAAAAATGTCTGTCAAAACTTGGACATTCCTCAAAGGAAATGATTCATATAAAAAATTGAATAACGAAGAGAATAGGTAGTGTGAATAATAACACTGAAAATGAAAGCAATACATCTATATACCTCAAAAGGAAAAGATAAGGAAGAAAAAACCATTGCACAAAAGTTAGTCCATCTGAAATTGCTAACTAACCCCACAAATTCTATGAGATACTCAGAAGCTGTAAATACAGTATTGGAAGTTTTCCAGTTAGGGTTATATAAATAATAACATTTCTTTTATATGTCTTTCAAATATGTCGTGGTTTAAGCCCAGGCCGTAAATCAGAACCACGCAGTCCACTTCCCCCCCCCACCTTTCTTCCCTCCGCTCCTGGAGGGACGGGGAGGAGAATCAAAAGAATGCAGCTCCCACGGGTTGAGATAAGAACAGTTTAATAACTAAGGTATAACACAAATCACTACTGCTACCACTAATAGTAATAATGATAAAGGAAATAACAAGCAAGAGAATACAACCGCTCACCAACCGGTACCTCACCCCCACCCCGCAGCATTCCACCCTTCCGGGGACTCTCCGTTCTACCTCCTGGGCATGACGTGCTATGGTATGGAATACCTCTTTGGCTAGTTTGGGTCAGGTGTCCTGTCCCTGCTTCCTCCTGGCTTCTCCTCCTCCCTGGCAGAGCATGAGACTCACAAAGTCCTTGGTCAGGGTAAACATTCTGACCAGCAACTGAAAAACATCAGCTTTATCAGTATTATTCCCAGGCCAAAAGTCAAAACACAGCACTGCACCAGTAGAAAAAATGACTGCTACTGCTAAACCAGGACAAAATAATATCTAAAAATAATTCAACCCACTGCGTTGTATGAAGCCTATAAACAACAGCTGCATATTATGGAGGGATAAATTAAGGACAAATAAGAGCTAGAGGCTGAAGGTGCATTATGCGTAAGAACATAATTCAGCTAGAATTTTTATTAGTTTATTTTTAGGAATTTATCATTATACCTTGAATAAAGATACATATTTCTTAGATTTAATGTTCTATGCTGGGAACTTTTAGCTATCATATCTAAAAATCAAAGATAGAAACCCATAGAAGACTCGAAGACAAACTTGAGATCATGACTGAAAGGTTGCCCTCATGTGGCTATAAATCTGTAATCAACATTTTCATGGTGGCTGCAGTTTTCAAATAATAGGTAGCATCTGTTTGCATGAGCTGTTCTTTCTTTGAGTTGGACATGGCTGAATCCTTTGGCTGTTTGGTCAAGTACCAATACCACGGAGTAGGCTTTTTGGTGTTTGTTTTGTTCTGTTCTAATTTTTTACAGAAATTTTAAATAGGCCCTAGGAATGAAAAACCTTCTGTCAGTAAAAAGCCTATAATAACTGTTCAATAAAAAAATTATTCATTGTTTTAATTAAACTGTAACCAAAACGCTAGTTGAAATCTGGTAGTGTAGGTGCCTGTCTTGTTTGAATGAATGGTGTTACTTGCCAGAATTAGAAGTTTACTGTTTCCTTAAGTATGGTGTTAGACCTAGGATTGAGGTAGGATTCAGGAATTAGACTTTAGCAAAAGCAGATTTAAAAGGATGACTCACAGGTTGGTGACAGAGCAAAATGCTTTAACTCCAACAGGTTTGTACCTAAGAAGGAAGGGAAGATATTCACAGGAGGTAAAGTCACTGCCTTAATGTTTCAGCAGATGTAGCCTGACAACTATATTGCAAAGATAGTGTCACAGTTTTAATCTTCCAAATCTGAATAGGAGTGTAGATAGTGACTTGCTGAGCAAAGCACTTAGCTGTTACTCCACTTGTCTACATTCACACTTTTAAATTAAATGGGCCAGATCTCTTCTCTGATTATAAGTCCAACTGATATATTATAGCCTGTGTTTGTAAAGCTAAACTCGCTTCCTCCATGATAGCATGGTCTCATTTATACCCCTGACTGAGAACAGCTGCTGGCCTGTGCAAGAAGTCAGCTAATTTAGACTGTTCTTTTAACTTACAAATGTTAAACTGAATTAGATAGATTCTCTGCCAAAAGTGGGTGGTGGGCTTCAAGACCGACTGAAAAAGGTGCAAAATGTGCTTGCAATCTGCAGTGAGAAGTTTTCCAATATCTTGACTTCACAAATTTTCCACTAGTCATCTAAACTGGCTGCCTGTTAAGCACAGATCAATATGATGAACTGTATCAAATGGAGCGGCAATTCTGTCACAAGAAAGCAGCCACTGGTTGCATACTATATGACCCATTCTATGGATGTGTTCAGTAAGATCTGGGAATTCATACTGGATGGATTTGTGAAGGGTACAGAAAACAGCTCCAGGAATCTATGGAATAAATATTAAAAACTGAAATACTTGGCAGCATGAAAGGCAACCCAAGAATGAAACCAGCCCTAAGTTGCAGAAGGTGGCTGTCCTGTTCTCCCCACGATTGTGGAATTTGTATTCCCAGTGTTATCCTCACACTTCAAACTGCAGCCTTCAAGAGACTGGAGTTCCTCTATTCTTAGACAGTGTCTGAATAGTATCACAACTTTGCAATTAGATGTGATTCAAGCAAACAGGTTTTCAGAGAGTTGGTGAAGTGTTCCTAGTCTGATCTCAGGGAAGCTATGGAGTGACTGCACAGGAAAACTAAAATGTATTCCCTTATCCTTGTAGCTGACTCTTTTAGTATCTTAGAATGAGCAACAGGATGATTTTTTTGGATACTGTTGTTCATATTTTTACTTCTCTTACCGAGAATTATGAGGTCCTAAGCAATGTGAGACATGGTATCCTTTACTAACAAATAGTATTTAGGGGAAATATATTAGAAGCCTGCTTGGCAACAGTTAAGCAAATAATTTACCATTCATATTGGACAGTTAACTATCTGTCCAAATTGCTAGTCAAGCCAAAATCTGTGTCTGGCTAGAATTGAAGGCATTGCTCGTCAAGCTGCAACCAGTCTTCTCTTAAATGTACGAGCTTATGACTTATGATTTAAGATACAGAAATGACACTGACTAGCAAATGACAATAATGTACCACACATAAACCCAAAACATTGTAGTCTTTCTCTAGCTGATGTTATTGTTTTATAGAGACTAATCAACATTTAATAAATTAGTTTCAAAAAGTGTGGCAACTATAATAATTAGCTCCACACAGACATCACAATGTCTTAAATCTTCTAATTTTTCAATCCAGAAAAATTTCCAGAGACCAAAATATTCTCTTAATTTTCATGAGTAAAATTAATATAAAAATAATCATAAAATGTCTTCAATGACAAATCAGCCAGCAATTCTGTTATACTTGAAAAAGGTACTTCTCTCTTTTATACCAACTCTTCTTTGGCTTTAGCCTTATTTTTTTAAAATCTGTCCTCTTTCCACAGACTGTGACTAAACAAAATGTTGCATTTCCTAAATTGTCAATTTGTGCAATTCCTAATTGTCTAAATCCTAATTGCCTAATTTCCTTTAGACTATTGGCAAAATACACTCAAGGTTAAAAGTATGGTGTAAGCTGTCCTAGAGAGTTTTCTGCCATTTCTATTAGAACTGAGGAACAAAGATTAAATAGATTTTTATCAGCCACTAAGCTATATCCTAAGTTATTATTTAGTTAACAAGAAACAAACAAATAACTATCCAAAGAATGAAAAAAACCTCAAACATCAAGAAAATTGTTTTGCTACAGTTAGATGTTCATTAATTTAAACTGTAAAACACTGAAATCATACAGAGTTATCACTTTCAGTCTTGTGCTTATTTACTAGCTTCTATGAATATATGAAGTCTTTAAAAGTAATCATGCATTATGGAATACTGGGATCATGGTATGTTGAGCATTCTGGACTCTGGCTAACTATGGCAATCCAGTCCACAAGACTTTTATATCACTGAAAAATGTTTAAATATATATATAAAGAAAACCTAATGAAAACTTAGATGCACTATTTGTTTATATTACATTAGCATCTCAGGGTCCCAGTTAAAGACTTGAGCTATAATGTAAAAAATTCTATATGAAAAAAACAAGGCAACAGCACCTGTCTCAGAGACCCTTCCCACAAGTACACTAGTTGGCTGCTGCCTCTGGAAGAAACCTCACAAAAAAAAAGAGAATAAAAGAAAATCTTTAGAGATTTTTCCTTACCATACCAATTAAAACTGCATCACCTATATATATGGTCAATACTACTAATAATCATATTTTTCAACCTGAAAACTCTTATGCATCTTATAATGCTAAGAAGGAACAGCCTGTGCACAAATGAAGCTGTGTTTGGATTATAGTCCATCTTTGAAAGTTACAAGGCCTGAAACCTTCATTTACATAGAACCACTGGGCACATGGAGTCGAGCATCAGTTCACATTATTCTCATTGCAAGATCAAGATCTTATTACAGGCATGAGTAGATATAATTGATTATTTTCTTCCCTCTTCTGTCTACTTTGATTATTATTTTCCAGTAAAGTATAGAGCAGAATTCTTATTGGCAAACAGGTGGTGGGTCAACAATAAGGGCAAACCAGTCATCAAAGTCAAAGCTTATTCCTGTAAAAGAAAAAAAAAAAATCAAATTTTCTTAAATAAACCTTATAAGAAATGGCTAAAATTTATATTTAAATGTCCTCATTTTTCAATGTTTTATACAATTTAAAATGGTATTATTAAAGCACTGAACCTTTCATGTTTGTGGTTTTAAGTTTTTAATTTAAATACAAGAATTGTAAATTGAACATGTTTGAAACTATATCTGGGATTAAAAATCAAAACCAAAAACCAAAACTAAAAACCATCTTCTAGAAAAATCCACACCTTTAATCTTCTATAAAAAGCTAGGAAAAATCTTAACCACTATGACTACAGAATTAATTATTCTGGGCTATACTTAAAGGTATTTCTAAATATGTAAATAACTTTCCTTCTAATATCTTAGCAAAAATTCTTCTTGAAAGGAACTCATGCTATGATAGTACACTTCAAATAAAGGTATAAAGAAAAGCTTGTCTTTTCAAGTACTAGATATAAAACAGGCATAGATCAAAAGGGCTGGGTATTGGTCATCAGGTGGTGAGAAATTGTGTTGTGCATCACTTGTGTTCGTTGTTTATTTTTCCTTTCCCCTTTTAGTTTTATATTCTCTCCCCTTGTTATTTCCCTTATTACTATTGGTAGTAATAGTAGTATTGTTATATGGTATTTTAGTTATTAAACTGTTCTTATCTCAGTCCATGGCACTTACATTCTTTTGATTCTTCTCCCCATTCCACCCAGAGGGAGGGAAAGGCGGGGTGCAAGCAAACAGCTGCATGGGTCTGAGTTACCGTCTGGGTTTTAACCAAAACAACTTTATACGTTAAATCACCCCACAAATATTTAATGACATCTGGTGTATCTATTAAAACATTAACAGTGATTTTGATTTTCATAAAATAAAGGAATATGTATATGATTTCCACAATCAGTATAAGTTATACTGAGGTGTTCTGAATAAAAGAAGTTCAGTTTTTGAATGATGTATACAATACATTTTCTTAGCTGTTCTTCATTACTTGTTATATCTGAGCAGCCACCTTTCAAGATTGTTTCAAGATTGACTGATGATCAAAAATTACAGTGATCTAGCTGACAAGATGAAAAAACATACTGAAACCTGTATGCAAGCAGAACCATGTAACTGTTATACCAAGCAGAGCTGAAAAAAATAACTTATTACAAAAAAGTATTGAGGAAGTACCATGTGCCTTCATATTTGTGGTGTGGTCAATATATTAAAATACAAAAAGAGTGTCAAATGTCTCCCTTACTGCTTTAGCAACTGCTTTACATACCAGTTAAATAGGTACAAAACAGATTTTCTGGAAACCCATAAAATGACACAATAGATGTGATTTTGTGTATCCTTTTCAGCTAGTGTTTCTCTATGGGGGATTGAAAGGAATAAATTAAACAGTGCTGACTGTTTCCCCACACAGCCTTAGCAGCAAACAATGGAACCTCATGACTGATGGTAACAAAAGCTTCTGATGCATTTTAAAATTTACTATCAATTTCATGGGACTAGTAAACCATTAAATAATTAGCCAATGAAACCAGTTTAATCTCTATGTTACATCCAGATTTTAAAGCTAATTGGGAACAGAAAAAGGATACCAGAATATACCAGATAATAAACTATCTTAATATTTGTTTCTTAATAAGAGGAGAAGTGATGAGGGGGTGCGGGGGGAGAGAGAAGGAGAGAGAGGAATAAGATAAAAATGTCATGGCAGTGAAATAACCCATATTGAGACATTTTCTAATGCAAAATCTTGACAGTGCAATAATGTCTTTGTGAGAAGCTGGGCTCTCTGGCCCATTAGTTAGTAAGACATCAGTGATCAACCTACAGGCTTAATTGTCCTCTTTTGGTTTTACTTGTCATCTTGGATTTACTTTACAAAGGCTATCGCAGAAGTAACAGCCTGAAAAGATGATCTCAGCACATCACTCGCAATTTAGCTTACGGTCCACCCAGAAACTAATAGAAATAAGTGGATGAAGATTCAGTCCTTTAGTATATAGAACATACATGTCAAAGGGTAGACTTCACCATCAGTAGATTCAAGCTGTTTTAAAAGAAGGCAAAGATCACACACCAAAATTTATTTACCTTCTTAAGGCATAGCTGTTTGAATTTACCATCTATTGTGGGTCACATTTCATCTGTATTAAACTTTATCAAAAGAAGTGTTTAAAGCCATTACTTGAAAAACAGTCTAAATATTTTTGACAGGGTTAAACAATGTTAAATAACTAAAATGTAATTGACTTGACATATGCATCAAATAGTAACGTACAACTTTTATTCTGGGATCAGGTTATCCGGTGGATAGTTTAACAGAGGAAAGAGTCTGAGCGAACTGAGACTGTTCATCCTGGAGGAGGGAAGGCTCAGGGGAATTTTATCCATTTGTATCCATTTTTTTTTTGGTTGGTTGGTTTTGTTTGGTTGCTTTTTTGTTTTGTTTTGTTTTGTTTAATACTTTCAGAATGTTCAAACACTGGAACAGGTTGCTGTCTTTGGAGATTATAAAAACCTGACTGGACAAGGTGTGGCTGTAGATGGTCCTGGGCAACCTGCTCTGGCTCACCCCACTCTGGGCATCACAGAAGTGCCTTCTAGCCCCAGCCATTCTGTGTGACTTTATGAAAGCCACCCATCTACCAGTCCATCACTGTTCCTAATTCTGGGGTGGAAGCCACATGATGATGTTATTGAAAAAGAGCAGACTGCTAGATGAAAACAAAGATTCGTGAAGGTGGGGGTTGTAGGTACTTAGAGGTGTTTACTTTTGCTGAGGATCTTATTACACTCTTGTATTTTTGAGATTTTTGTTCTTTAATGCATTGTTAGCAAAGGCTCCTTAATATGAAATAAAATTAATTATTCAGTTCAAGTGTTTTATACTATAAGGTAATAGTGCTTTTAAATGTAATAGAAATATTTTGCATTGACTAATTTGGTTTTTTAATTTGTAGGAATTAAAAAAAATAGGACACAATTTTATTATAGTTTTCTTTCTAATATTAACATGCAATTTCTTCAAATACCATTTCTTCCTCTCTTCTTCTTCAAAGGTCAACTAATTTTCCTTGCTTAGTTTCTTTTTTTTTTTTTTCCCACAAGCTAGCCAAAAAAATGTTATATTTTTCAGACTCTAGAGAAGTCACATCCTTTAAAGGAAGCATTCAAATTAGATAGCTCCTAAATTGGGGCAATTGTATGCTTTGCTCCTTAGTGATTTGAGTAACTTAAGAAAGGGTAATATTTTACACTGTGAGTGAAAATACTAAATATTCAACCTGTTTCTGCTACTTCATTTAGTAATAATGAATTTTCACAACCAGAATAATTAATTCTTATAATATGTCATTCTATTAATTGATCAACATTATAATTTTCGATGTCAGAACAAAGCAAATAACACAAATTAATCCAAGACTACTGATAAAACTTTCATTGTTGCATAGTGGAAATAATTCACTAATATTTAATGCACATACACAGAGATCATTTTTTATTCATTTGTTAGAGGAGAGCTAAGGACACACTTCACTAAAGTTTTCCTTGAGATTTCAAAGAACATTCCTCTTCATTCCTCTTCTTTTTTTCTTTCTTTCTTTTTTTTTTTTTTTTTTGGAGGTGGCAGTGTACTAGAGCACACGACATTACATTCAAATACACTATTGTCTAAATTCTATTTGTTTCATTTTGCACAAATGGCCATGTATCATTAAAAAAAAAATAGATATAATTCATAAACATACAAATTCCTTAACTCTGAGAGCAAAATGAATAAAAGACAAACCTATATGTGGACATGTGAAAAAAATAATTCAAAAGAAACATTTTGTTTATTTTCTTTGGCAAATTTTGGACCTGTTCCTGGAATCACTTATGAATGAAAATCAATTATATGAGCAGACTCATGGTAAGTCATCTTCTGTAAGTGATATAATTCAAGTTCATTCTGAGACTGAGTCATACAAGCCTTACTGACTCTTGAGACTGTTCGAAGATTTGCTCTACACAGGTTGATATGCAGGAAAACGACAACAAATTAACCACAAGCAGTGACCCATCTCCCAAAGTATGAGCAGCTCCTGATCAGAGTATGCATCTGTTGTTAAATTGATCTCCTTACCTAAGGGAAATCACGAGCTATTTGTGTTCTGTACTGTCAATGGTTTATATTTTAAGATGTTCCCAATAGCATTTCTTAGTAAATTGCTTTATTAAACTGAGAATGTCAAAAATTGTTTCACCTGAAACTTACTCTTAAACTTAGTTTCAAGGCAAACAAATATTAATTATATATCAACTAAAGTACTTACAATTTTTAAGTGTCACAGACCTCTGATTTGGCTGTAGAACACTTCAGCATGGTCATATTAACTATAATACAGAGACAAAAAATTATAAATGGAATTACAAGAGATGGGACTGGTGAAAGCGAGGGATTACAGACATTTTCAGTTACTGCCCCTGCCATCCCAGGGTGTCATACTTTTTAATGAAAGGTACTCTTTTACAGACAAAAAAAACAGATGAAAATCAGTGAAGAAAATGTGGCAGTGAGTCATTTGGGATGAGGCAAATGGTTGTAAGAAATCACTGCTATTTAACTTAAAGAGAAAAATCACACTCCTGCCTGTACATTATCTGTGTTAAACAGAGGACATTTTTTTTCAACCCAAAATTTTACTAATGCTAAATTTCCAGACACTTTTTTGCAATGATTCTATCTCATTTGTGTGTCCTTTTTTTAAAGTCTGGTGGACACCTGAAAGAAGATCCCAAACTTGGCAATGCAGGAAAAAAGGGAAACTGGATGCTAAAGAACACTAATCTGCAAGTAGGTAATGCTAAGAAATCAGATCAAGGAGAACAGAAGTGGAAGAACAGTGCCAAATGAGAAAATCTGGCCATAAAATCCTAGAAATGCAAGATCCTTATATTCAGAAATTGGTTTCACCCAAAGACAGAGAAAATGCATTTCAAGAAAATTCACATAAGGAAAAAGTTGGATAAATGGGTGATATAAAAATAAACAACTCATTAATATAAAATGCTTGCTTTGAAGGATGTTAGGAGTTTGCTTTCAATTTCAGCATTGCATTGCAATGTTCCAGTTTTGAAAGAGCTGAAAAGAGAATTCATAGTACACATTGCTTCTTCACTTGAAGAACAGGATGTCATCACTTATTCTCTATGCTGAAGCTGTTAACATTATGGTGTTTGTGATAAGCAACATTTATGAACATTGCTGGAAAATTACTTTATCCCAGGAATGTTTTACTTTTAGTAATTAAAATGATTTTTAATGCATATTGGCATGTTCTAAAAGCAGTATGAATTATTGCGGCTACTATAGCAATAGGCATGCAGTGAATTGTCTCTCAGTGAACACATTCTATTAGCAAACAATAGGCCTTGTCAGAGCATAAAGATTTACATTTCCTATGTTGATTTTTGACATTCTATCTTACTAATGTGACTACAATTTTCATCCCAATTGCCTCTGATCTCTGATGGTATCATTATAAAGATGCATTTAGAGTAATAAATATTGGGTTCAGTTCATTTACCTACATATGGGTACCTGAAGTCACACAAGTTACCTGCATGAAATATGTTCAGAGTTGGTGGGAGACCTTTTATGAAGCAGAAAAGCCTATGTTTGTGTTTGGTAGAGAGAGTCTTTTCAATGGAGTCTGAAGAACAGTTGATCTGACCAAATATAAATGTTTATTTCAGGAAGAAACATGGACTTTCATAACTGCACCGTCATGGAGCTTGTGTCCCTAATGTATAAACACTTGTTTTATTAAAACTAGTATCTGAGTGACTGAATCCAGAGCTGAATGTGATCCATTATTTTCCAACAGAACACAGGAGAATATTTACCAGATGATTCATATGGTACATAGAAGCCACAGAAAGTGCCTTTGCAACTTTTTGCACAGAAGATGTTGAGACAGGCTTATGTGCACAAATATTTCTTTTCTGGTCCATAGAGGATGGTACACATTAACAGTAATGGTATTTGTTATTTTGGGGAAAGAAATAAAAATACAAATTGGAGAAGGAGAGAGGAGAGGGAGATAGGGGGGAAAAAAACACACACCAAAATAGTAGGAAAAAACAAAAAATAGACAAAATTAAAAGGAGAAGAGAAAGGAAAGCTCTCCCCAGCAGCCAGCATGGAAAAAATACAACAGGTTTCCTTGTTGGACCACTCTCCTCTCTAGCAAATGGTTGCCCAGAAAGCTCTCTCTATAATAACTGTAAAGTTTCCATCAGAGCCTGCCTAAACTCCCTGATGTTTCTTCCTGCTTATTAGTACAGATTGGACCATACTGTGACAGAGATTGGGAGGGGCAGAGTTTTGGATGCTGACTGGTGTATAAGCTTTGGACCTGCATATTTTCCCATAAAATGGCAAATTGTGGGATATTTAAAAATGGAGGGGAAAGATGACATGATTCTCAAGCCAGTGGTAATCAGTTTATCCAATGCCAACCTGACATAACAATATCAGGGTTTGCAGGTGGAGGGCAATAACAATATTAACAGAAGACAAACAGCATGAGAAAATGAGAAAACTACAGAGGCCTTGGAAAAGTCACAACAGTTTGCATGAAAGATTACAAAGCCTGGAGGAAAGGCAGGCTACAGAGTTGCACATGGAAAGCCCTGAGCATTACACAGCTTAAGACACTTTCACTTTGGGAAGACAAAAAAAAAAAAATAAATAAAAACAACAAAAAGATGGGACTAACTGTCTGAACTTGAAAGACTGACCAAGGAAATACATTCACCTCTTATGAGTGAGATAACTTCCTCTTCTTCCATCCTAAGATGTGATGCTTAGGTTTTCATAAATTGTTCCATGAGTTGAAGTTCAGCTGTTACTTTCCAAAGTCTATAGCAAAAGCAAATCTTTTCTGCTCTTTGCTTTGGAGAAAAGATGATGAAAGACACCCTATGAAGAGTAATGAGAATTGCCAGGGCTTTTCAATCTTTTTTGTATGCTGACTGCAAGGAACTTAGAAACATAAGAAATATATTTGCTTTTAGGGGTAGGCAAGAGTTGAGCGAGGCTTGTCAATAGTTCTGTGATATCTAAACCAGTGAGGCTAAGTGTCCAGTATTTATCTATTAATATATATGTATAACAGTACATATATGTATTGATATAGACCTCCAGAGGTAATAAGTTTGTATATTTGTTTGTGGAACACTGTAACAGTCCAAAAAGTTTTGAAACCATCATTCAGAAATATTTTTGCGTAAAGAAAATAAAAGAAGTAAAATACTTAATTAGACACAGAAACAGATATACCAGCTATGTGTCAAGTCCCTACTATCTGTTGAAGTAGAAACAAAAAAAAGAAAATAATTATAAGAATTACACTGAGGGGTACTGAATTTGTCATTTTTCGTAAAAATTGAGGAACAATTTTTATGCATTCTGTTAATCCTGAGCTATTGCTTGGCTTCTTGAGATTTATTTTTTTTTTTTTTTGTTAAATTTATGGCAGATAAACTTTTGCAAAAGCAGGCTCAGGAATGAGTACATGCAACAATCAACATAAAAATTGCTAGCTAAAAAAAGTGTCTGACTCTTCCTGTTTTTCATATAGAGATGAATAGGATATTTACTGCATTAGTACGGTGTGCTAGGAACATGCCTTCCACAATTCTCCTCAGAAGAAAATGAGCAGTCTCACACAGCTGGTATGTAATTGAAGTAAAGAATTTCAGCACAAAGAACTAGACTTAGCCCTGGATCCATGTATGGAGGCATAGTAATGGCAGGCTTGTCCATAGTAATGGATGTCCTTCCACAGTAATGGAAGGACCTCTCCAAGTTTCAGGTATGTATGTATGATAAACATATATAATGCTTCTCCAAGCATTTGTGAGTCATATTTTTTCACATTCCACCTTGATCAGCTGGTGATCAGATTCAGGTGCCAGTACCTAGGATTAACTGCATAGCATAGTCAGGGACTCAAGTACAAATACGACAGGTGAGAAGGCTGATAGAAAAGGATAAAGTGGAGTTCTATTTCTGAGGATAGTTAGTAAGACATTTCAGGGAGATATTGATTGAACTCAGGAAAATAAAGAGAATTTAACACCTGTGGAAGAAGAGACAGTCACCCTATGAAAAGTACAAGGATGTTGTTAGGTTATGTGGAGAGAAAGGAAGGTGAAGGCATAGATAGAACTAAATCTGGCAACTGCCATAAGTGATGATAAAAAATACTTTTACAAATATATTAGCAATAAAAGGAGGGCCAAGGAGAACCTCCATCCTCTACTGTGGATACTAGGGGAAACCTAGTGACTGATGATGAGGAAAAGGCTCAGGTACTTAATGCTGCCTTGGCCTCATTCTTAAAAAAAGTTTTATATGGGGAACGGGTATTCTTACCATAATTTGAAACAATCTTCCATTAGACACACAAAAAAAGTGTATTGAACAACTCAAATTTGCTTTTGCTACATTCCCAGTCCAAGAATCACCCTTACCACAGTCTCCAAAGGACAGATCAATGTCACTATTATGAATCCCCTACAAAGCAATGAGAAAATTAAGGAGCATGGATAAAAGTTATGTGTAAGCAAAGACAGTTACTTTCAGAACTATGAAAATTTCACAGAGATATAAAACATTATGCATAGCTACAAGACATATGAGCTTCTTTGTCTCTGTTCAGGTTGCAAGGATCATTCTCTTGGAAGGAAAGGAGAACTAAAAATATTTATTTCTAGCTGTGTCTTCTGTTCATAGATGGTGTGCTGATTCTGTCTGGAATATCTCAAAAATTACTGAATTATTTATCAGGAGTTATAGCCTGCTTATGACCTGAAAGCATAAACTTGATAAAGTTTAAATTTTAAGGACAAAATTGAATTAACTCTGTTGTATAGAGCACTGTATTTTTTTAAATCAGCTCAGGTGTACTGATTTACACCTCAAAATTTGACCTTCTGTCTTTGGAACAGAGCTGACACAAAGTGTAACTCCTGAAAAGGAGAAGCATGATTTTCTGATAAAATAATATTCTGATATCATTAAAGCTGAAAAAGAAATATGCTGCAATTTTGTCTCTGTTACAAAGTCAAGTCACTTAATCTCCTAGGTGAGATTCACTTCCATTCTGCAACAGATTTATGCACCCTCTGAGACTGAGCTTGAGGAATTAGTGATGCACAGACTGGAGTGAATTTGCTCTCTTACTTAGCTCCTTGTCTGAAAATCCAGAATAACATCTTCTTTACCTGCAAGAAATGTAGATGTATTTTAATAATCTTGATCCGTCACACATTGTGGATGTGGAGACTGTATTCATAACATCCTTTGCATAAGACCTGTAGCAGATTTGCTCCAAAACCATGTGGATAATGTCATACAACTGATATTTATTTAAATGCAAAAATTAGCATAGAAGAACTCTAATAAAGTTGGTTTATACTGTGCCTGAGCATCTCTAAGCTTTGTCTATGCATACAAGCATGCTTCTCAGAGCATTTTTTACCACTACCTTTTTCATATGTGAAATCTTCAGCATTGTGCAGCTAGCGGATAATGCTCTCATGCACATTTTTCAGGCTGAAGTGATACAATTCAGTGCGTTTCTCTGTTCACGCTGAAGCATTGCTTGAACTATTCTGACTCAACTAACTTTAAATATTCCTTGTCTTCTCTGAGAACAATTCAAGGCCATCAGATAACGTGGTAGTCATTCATTTTGCATCAAAGTGTGTGGCTCAGTAGCAGAGATGGAAGAAACACTCCTATCACTCTTTAGAAGTACTAGCAGCCTACTGTTGATATTTACATAGAATGAATGTGCTGTCTTCATTTATTCATTAGTCACTCCTTTTCCTTTTAACTGAAATCAGTTTGGGGTGGGGTATGTGGGGAGAAAAATAAAAAGAAAAGACAGTCTTCCCTTGGTAGGTCTTATTTCATCATGGATAGACTTTGACACAAGCCATTGAGGTATGAAGGCTGATATTTTCTATTTGATATTAATAGCATTTTTTCTTTATCCCTGTTAAGAATCCTTCTAAATTTTAAACTTGACTTGACACTTCCCACGGAAATTAATTTTGTAATCTGATTTTTCATACAACAAACATATTTGTTTTGTAGTTGCTTTTTGTTTTTTTTTTAAGTTACTCCTTTGCTTTCACATTTTGGAAGATTTCCTATCTGCTAAATCTAGAACCCTCATATCCAGTCTTTATTGTATTATTTTTCTGAATTCATTGAGTCAGAGCAAAATTTGCTCTGACTGTCCTCTCCATGGGAAACCTGTTCCTGTGTTTAACTACTCCTACTGCAAAGATTTTTTTTTTAATGTCCAATCAAAATTTTCCTTTTTGAAAGTTGTGCACTTTGCTTTCTGTTCTCTTGCTGTACATACTTGAGTAGAGTCTGGCACTGTATTTTCTAGAACCAACCATTTGATAAATGAAAAATACAGTTAGATTCCACTTTTCTTTCCCACACTAAACAAGCTCATTTCCCTTGGTTGATCTCATAACAGTAACACTGCTGTGGATAGATGTATATCATTGAAAAGTAGTTACAAAAAAATAGCCTATTATGCATGTGTACACACGTGCACATATACACACACACAAGCACAAACACTTTTAGTGAATCACTGCTCTGTAGAATGAATTTTCAATGACCATAAAATAAGAATGTATGCAAGACCAGGCCATTGAACACAAATGTATTGAAATACACTGGAGCTACCTGAAAATGACTTCTGTAAAACCCTAACAAGATAAAGTATCTTTAAAAATATTAAGATACTTCTGAGTAAAATGAGTTGTGCTATCAAGGAATTATATCTTGATGGAGGATAAAGTCATGGAGCCACATACAGAAATAATATCGTAAAACTGTATCTTGAAGAGTGTAGAATAAGAAAGAGAATCTAGTTTAGGGAAATCTCTCAACTGTTTTGTAGAGATTGATTAGCATGACCAACTATATAATACTTTGAAGTTTCACACAAATGATAGAACAGATTAAATTGTCTTTAGATTGTTTATATGAGATTGCAGCATAAACGATTGTGTGGGCACTGCTGCTTCAAGACAGGGTAGGCAGAACTGATAATTATAGTTTCCAGCAATTTGACCTGTGTAAGACTTATTTCAAAGGAAATACATCCCTGTGACTTGCTTTCCATCTAGTATCACACCACTGGCACTTGGTTCTAATCTCTGTGCAACTGTCATGTAGCCCAGTTTCCTTTACTCCATGTCTACCCCCTGCAATGTCTCAAGTCTGTCAATTTTTCTCTTGTCATATAGGGCCCAAAAGTGAACCCAATATTCAAAAAGTGGTCTAACAAATGCTAGGTAGAGGGAAATAATAACTTCCCTTGACCTCCTGGCTACGCTTTTGCTAATGCAGCCCAGTACACAGTTAACCTTCACCGTAGCAACAGTGCAATTTTGGATCATGTTGAATTTATCATTCTCTAGGAAACTAAATTTCTCTTCAGCAAAGCATTCGCTTTTGTCTGACTTCATAAAGCTTTTTTTGGTTCATTTCTCCAGCTTGTAGGGGTCCCTCTGAATAGCAGTCCTGGTACCCAGCATATTAATCCTTTGTACCAGTCTGCCCAGTTTAATTAATCTTTATGCTATTCAGTGCAAAGGGGCAACATATAATATTATAGCCATTGCTTCCTAGACTGTAGGACAATTAAAAGAAAATTAAATGGACTTTTATTTTACCTTGAGTATAGCTATGACTGAAGACTAGTTGTAGGCAGTTCATGCTATTTTATTCTTCTAATAATATTTTCTAGTTATAAAAATATTTTAAAATACTTATTGTGTATATATTGCTAGATCCAAAGCAGACTAACCTAAATAACAACAGAAAAATACTTTTACAGTTAAGGTACTAGTCATCTTTTTTATAAGATTTTTTCAGGGTAATATTATACATGGGAATAAACAGTCAAACTTTGCATAGTTTGAATATGAGCAGGAGCAAGCAAATACTCATAATCAGTCATACAATGCTACATATATTTCCTATACCTCCAGCTCAGTCTTTCATTGCCTCCCAAAAGGGATCAATTAACATTTCAGACAGTAGGCTTTTCTTGTTTCCCACAGCTCCTGAAAGAGGCAGCAAATTTTCCAACTGAATTAATAAAAGTGACAAAGAAACAAATTCCATTCTATCACTTCCTAATCCAGTGAGTCAATGATCATTCCTACCATGTGAAACTTTTACAGATCTTCATAAGGGACTGTAGTGATAAGACAAGGGGTCATGGGTTAAAACAAACAGGGGAAGCTGAGATCGGATATAAAGAAGAAATTCTTTACTGTTAGGGTGGTGAGGCACTGGAATGGGTTGCTAGGGAAGTTGTGAATGCTCCATGCCTGACGGTGTTCAAGGCCAGGTTGGACAGAGCCTTGGGTAGCATGGTTTAGTGGGAGGTGTCCCTTGGCACTGGGGTTGGAACTAGATGATCTTAAGGTCCTTTCCAACCCTAACTATTCTATGATTCTATGATTCTGTATCTTTATTGCTAAAACATGTTCTACTATAAAATAGTTTACTTTGGAAGGATACAGTTAGCTTTGGATACCAAATATTGGAGTCTTCTGTAATACTTGCAGGTTTTGTACTACAGTTTTAATCCAAAAGGCAAGCAAACAGACAAGAGAAAATGGCTAAGGCTGTGTGTTCACAATGAAGCTGGCACCTTTCTTTAGATACACACAGAGAGTTCAAAGCCTCGTACCAGGCTTAGGATTTGAACAGACTGATTCCCCAAACTGCCATCCTTCCTAACATTTGTTCAGCTTTTTGACATACTTGACCTTGGATAGATTTTTAATTAGGCATTAATTGGATCTAATCTGAACAGCATAAAATGACACTGTATTAAAATCATAAGCAACAGCCTCCCAGTGCTAAGGCTCCCAATTCTGTCAATACAAGTTAAGGGTAACAGATCTTAGGAGCAGAAAAATCTGGGGGTTTAGGTGGGTAGGTAAAGCATCCAGTGAAAGTATGCTACAAGTTTGTTGTATTTTTAAAATAATCTTGTCACCACATGTGTGACCTTAATGTTGCCATTCTAAAAGATTTTATGACCCTGATGTACGTTAGAGTTTCAAAATTCATGCTGCTTTCTGCAACTGGGACACAGGAGGATGAGACAACAGTCTTGAGAGACACTCTTCTTCAGTAACATTAAATTTGAGATCTCTCAACCTCCTTTTTACTGTGCCGGAAAACACACGTAGACAGTGTGACACTATTACTTTTCTCTCTGATTTTACATGGGTGCAGCAACTATTAGACAGTACAAAAGTAATGTAGGGAAATTACATTGTATCATCTTGGAGAAGTGTTCATTTCATGTAGTCAGAATAAACTCTTCTGCCACTGTATTTTATGAGTCCAGATGAATGACAGAAATATATGTAAAAGATACAATGTACACTATGCAACATTACGTAATATACATAATATATTGATATGCAATAAATAATATATAATATATAATATATATTATTAAATATGGAATATAATATTAATATATCACATATAATGTAATTTCATATCAGAACTCCTGTTTTTCAGACGTCTGGCTTTTTTTAATGAAGGAGAAAGGGTATTTTCTTTAGCATTTCAAAGTACCATTCAGTCTTATTGCCATCCCTGAGCTAAATGTCTTGTGCAATTCACAGAAAAAGAGAATTTTTAGGTTTTTTTGACCTCATGCTCTCACAAGCTTCATTCCCACTTATTTGCCCCTCACACAAACAGGATATATTCTGTACACTGAAGGCAAAGGAGAAGTGATCACAGCGCTGCAGACAACCAAAACTACGTAAAATATTAAGACAGAAGCCAGAGAATAACTGGACTCTGGACTGCATGTATACAGATATATGTATATTTGTATCCGCCTTCACAATGTTCTGCAAGGCTTAGGAAGTGCAGTGTTATTTGATTAGATATCTTTCTAAATCCCTATTTTAAAAATAGAGTACTGATTCAATAGTAATCAGTATGATATGAATGATATCAAGGGTAGAAAGCCCCTTTAGAAGTAATTTACCCTCACAAGGACTTTCATCTTTGACCATCCAAATGGCTGGCTTTTGTGTTAAAGAACAGTTTCATATTTCTTAAAAAACTATATAAAATATTGCTTTATTAAAAAAAAATAATTAAATCCTAACTGCTTTGCCTCAGTGGTTTCTTTTGGCAATAGAAACTGCTGATTAATTATGCATTTAGAAAAAAAAAAAAAAACCCACTTCTTTTATCTATTTCTAAACAAGGCTGTCCTCAACTAAATTACACTGCAGGAATCAAGATCAGAGTCTCCTTTGCCTTCTAACTTCTTCGTATTGTGCATTGAATTTTCACTACACACAAAAGATGCAATGCAGTGGGAAAGTAAGCCCCAATCCAACAATGACAAAAGCATAAATTACAGCCTCGGTCAGAAATGGAAACAAAGATAAAAGCAGTCTTTGTGGGGCAAAATCCAAAAACAGCAGCACCATTTATTATTATCTCTAACAATCTAAATGCAGTGGGGAATCTTATGGGCATGTTACACTACTCACCCTACTACAAGAATCCCCTTTGATACCAACCCAGTTTTCCCATATATTTCCTGTGGCCTAAAAACATTACCTTTACTTTGTGTGAAAGTGATACCACTGACCTCATTTTGCTCAGTGAAATCAGTGATCTACCCTACCAACCTTCCTTCAACATAAAAGAGCATATTGACAGACAATAGCCTCATGTCACAAACACACTGTAGATCCTGAGCCACAGAAGCTGCAATTTCTAATCTACGTTCTAGGCCTGTCCATGTAGGAAAAAAAAAAGAAAAAAAAAAAAGTCACTACTATACTATACAGGAATATTTCCAGTTAATTTTTTGGTTGGATATTAGAGTAAGAAAGCCACAAGATATATGGAAAAGAAAGCTTCTGTTTAAATGGTCCAGAAATAAAGCTAGGTTAAATATTAAAGCGTGCAATATATTTTGAAAATGCATGAATATTTCGAATGTCAGAAAGGGTAAGGGGAGACGAATAAGAAGATTTGACATAGGCTGAAACAACCTGTCAGCCCATCAATGCATAGCTGTATATATTATTTTTTTCTTCTGTTTTCCCCAAGCCCAGAAGCATTTAATTAACACCCCAAGTAAAAGACATTGTTTGAAGTCATAGCACTAATAAAATCAATGGCAAAGCTGTCAGCAACTTTCAGAGACAGGGCTCCTAATGGCTTCTCTAGAAGTTGTTCCAAATCAGATTTTTTCTTCAATTTCCTATTGTTGTTGTTATTATCATTGTTGTTATTAAATATTTATTAATTTGCCCAGCCAAGACTTGAAATAATATCTTTTAGCTTTCATTAGACATGAAAGAAAAGAAATCTGGTGAGGCAGACTGTAAGCATATGTGGAATGGAGAGCATTTGCTTCATGGTGGTGATCCTATCAAGGACCTACTCAGTGCAAAGTGAGTAATAAGTAAATGGCAAAGCAATAAACAAGAAGACACAGAGAAACAAAGATGACAGACAAAGAAGAGCAGAGACAATGCCAAGGATGAAAACTCTCCAGTCACCAACCAATGGGCCATCGAGAAACTCCAGGCACAGCTTTGGAGAGTAATAGCCTGGACTTTGCCACTCGTAAAAAGGGGGAAACAAGAACATAGGAATTTGGGATCTTCAAGGGGATTGTCAGCAAAACGTAGGAGGCAGCATGTAGGGGGAAGGGAATGGGGAGCAGTAAAGGGATAAGCAGCAGAGAGGGTTGTGCATAAGAAGGTCTGACTGTGTGAAGGATGTGACTGGTCACTCACTTGTCTGACCCAGCCCCGCACCTGTCTCCTCCTTAAATTGTGTTTAGGTCTCCCTGTGCCGCTTTGTTTGTTACCCCACGCTGGTGTAAGTGCAGTAGTGATGAGGTGCCAGTTGCTGGGGGTGGGAGTGGATCTGGGGACAGAAACCACAGTCAGGTAGTGGTGCAGGTGCTCTGGGATGGTGGTGTCAGTAACTTGAGGCTGTGGGCTGTCAGGGCCACCAACCGGAGTGGGTGGGAGATTCAGCCTCAGCAGCTGGGTGAAAATGGTGTGTGCCCTGAAAATCAGCTACAGTGGCACCAGGTGAGCAAAGTGAGAGGGGGGCTGAGTGCCAGGTGCCTGGTGCTGGTTGCTGGGATGGGGGGGTGGGGGGGCAAGTAAACCTAGTAATGAAGTACTCCCCTAAATCTAGTACTGAGCAGGGGCACGAGGCAGGCAGTGGGGCTATGCCAGTGTTTGGGAGGACACATGATCTTGAGGTAGATGTGAGACAAGCATCTATTTGTTGGTGATCACCAGGAGGGACCTAATTGTGAGTCAGGGAGCTCTGGGGCAGGTATGGGGTCCTAGGATTGAGGCAGAAATATCAGAGGGACAGCAGGGCAGCACCAGCACTCAGTGCATGTACGAATGTGCGTGTGCTAGTGAGTTTGGAGAGTTGGAGGTGTTGGGGTGTGTGTGTGTGCACCCTGGCTCTTGTGACCTTCAATCCTAACCAGCTAATTAAGAGACAGTTGACTGCAGTTGTGTTTACATGTGTACTGCATCTAGGTGCACTTGCCTGTGGCAGTATATGTAACTGGACTGCGTGACTGTGAGAGTATTTGTGTGTCTGTGTACATGTTTTTGGAGTACATGCTCAACTTTGCTGCTGGTCAAACCTGCAGACAGGAAAGTAGCAGTCACATGCTCCCAGTCTGGGCAGACACCCACTTAGGGCAGGAGGAAATCCTGGCTCTGGAGCTCACCTACTTACAGCGTTCCTTTGCACAGAGAAAGGGTGAAAAAGATAATGACTAAAGTTATGATTTTGCTATTCTTTGAAGAATTTCAACATAAGAAAAACATACAACAAAGTATCTGATAAGCAGAGGAGTTAATAAACACTAAAGTGAACCTTGTTCCGCTATTGTTGTAATCCCTATTTGCCTGTCATTTAATATCTGTCTTGGATACATCATAGCTGTCTTGAATCCATAAGTTTCCTTTTAAATTTCCCCCAGCATTTCCTAAGCTGTTCCACAGTACTTGCTTTTACCTACCATTGTTTTTGTGGTCTCTGCAGTACTTCAGTTATTTTTACTCCTTTGTGTGTCTTACTTTATTTTAGCCTATCTGCAGCATAAAATGACTTTTTTTAGAAAGTTAAAGAGTGAAGGTAGACCACCTTACTTTCACTTTCAAGTTTTTATGTATTCACATTTGAATTGTACTCTAATAGATGAAGTTGATAGAACTCAAGAATAAATTCACATTCTGTATCTTAACTAAATGTCCTCAGTTAAAGGCTGGTTGTAGACAGTTGGATTATCACTCTGTTGTGTCCTTTCCACAACATGTAGGCAGAATTAAAATATATAAAAATTAAGTGACTCATCTGGAGGATATGCATGTAAACAAGTAGAGACAATACATGCAGACCATGGTACAAGATGTACCTTTTACTATTTTCTCTAGGTGATGTTTTAAAAAGCTAGCTATTCACTGGCATGGCCTTGTCTCAATTGTACGGCAGAAAAAAAATCAGGGTACTTCAATCAAGAAACATGACAGGTTTGACATTTAAAATCTGAGGTATGTGACAGTCACAACAAGATACATCTTACAGATACATCAGTGGATTTATACGTTTGCAAGAAGTCTGAATTATGTCTTCACAAGCAGGTGGTGTTTTCAATGCAAAACTCTTCCAAAACCATCACTCACATGAGAAAAAAATATATACTTTCATAGATGACAGGTTTTAGATCAAGTATTACTTGAAAAGAGTCAAAGATCTGATAAAACACTGTGCAATAGGTCATATCTAGGTAAACATACCTCCAGATATTTACCATGGCAAGCTGTGAAGACTATGTTTTATCAGTAGACAGAGTGAAAGTTTTTTTATTGGTTTTTTTTGGTGGGTTCTTTTGGTTTTGTGGTTTGTTGTTTTTTTTTTGTTACTGTTATTTTTATGTTAGCAATACACTTTTCATTTAAGGAAACAAGAAAAAAGTTATCACTGATTTATGTTTCAGGAGTTTTTTTATCTGTCTGCATTGGTATACATACTCCCTGTTCTCATAGAACTTAACCAAATAAAAATTAGCATTTTAGAATCATAGAATCATAGAATAGTTAGGGTTGAAAAAGACCTCAAGATCATTTAGTTCCAACCCCCCTGCCATGGGCAGGGACACCCCACACTAAACCATGTCACCCAAGGCCTCATCCAACCTGGCCCTGAACACCGCCAAGGATGGAACATTCACAACCTCCCTGGGCAACCCATTCCAGTGCCTCACCACCCTCACAGTAAAGAATTTCTTCCTTATATCCAATCAAAACTTCCCCTGTTTAAGTTTTAACTCATTACCCCTTGTCCTGTCACTACAGTCCATCCCCAGCATCCTTGTAGGCCCCCTTCAGATACTGGGAGGCTGCTATGAGGTCTCCACGCAGCCTTCTCTTCTCCAGGCTGAACAGCCCCAACTCTCTCAGCCTATCTTCATACAGGAGGTGCTCCAGTCCCCTGATCATCCTCGTGGCCCTCCTTCAGGACTTGTTCCAACAGTTCCATGTCCTTCTTATGTTGAGGACACCAGAACTGCACACAATACTCCAAGTGAGGTCTCACAAGAGCAGAGTAGAAGAGCAGGATCACCTCCTTTGACCTGCTGGTCACGCTCTTTTTGATGAAGCCCAGGATACAGTTGGCTTTCTGGGCTGCGAGCGCACACTGAAGCCGGCTCATGTTCATTGTCTCATCGACCAACACACCCAAGTCCTTCTCCTCAGGGCTGCTTTGAATCTCTTCTCTGCCCAACCTGTAGCCGTGCCTGGGATTGCTCCGACCCAGGTGTAGGAGCATGGTTAAACTTCATCAGGTTGGCATCTGCCCACCTCACAAGCGTGTCGAGGTCCCTCTGGATGGCATTCCTTCCCTCCGGCGTATCAACCGAACCACACAGCTTGGTGTCATCGGCAAACTTGCTGAGGGCGCATTCAATCCCACTGTCCATGTCACCAACAAAGATGTTGAACAAGACCGGTCCCAACACCGATCCCTGAGGGACACCACTCGTTACTGGTCTCCAGCCGGACATCGAACCATTGACCACAACTCTGCGTGTGGCCATCCAGCCAGTTCTTTATCCACTGAGTGGTCCACCCATCAAACTGATGTCTCTCCAACTTAGAGACAAGGATGTCATGTGGGACAGTGTCACACGCTTTGCACAAGTCCAGGTAGATGACGTCAACTGCTCTGCTCCTGTCCAACAGTTTCGTAGCCCCATCATAGAAGGCCACCAAATTGGTCAGGCAGGATTTCCCCTTAGTGAAGCCATGCTGGCTGTCACCAATCACCTCCTTGTTTTTCATGTGCCTTAGCATGCCTTCCAGGAGAATCTGCTCCAAGATTTTGCCAGGCACAGAGGTGAGACTGACTGGTCTGTAATTCCCCAGGTCATCCGTTTTCCCTTTGTTGAAAATGGGGGTTATATTTTCCTTTTCCCTAATCTTTCAATTATGATGGACAGTGGCTTAGCAACTTCATTCGCCAGCTCCTTCAGGACCCGTGGATGGATTTCATCAGATCCCATGGACTTGTGTATATTTAGGTTATTAAGATGGTCTCGAACCAGATCCTGTCCTACAGTGGGCCTAGGGTCTTCATTCTTACAGTCCCTGAGTCCGCCTTCCAAGTCTTGGGTTGTGCAGTCGGAGCCTTTACCAGTGAAGACTGAGGCAAAGAAGTCATTAAGAATCTCAGCCTTCTCCAAATCCCGGGTAGCCAGTTCTCCTGATATCTTCTGGAGGGGGCCTACGTTGTCCCTAGTCTGTCTTTTATTCACTACACACCTATAGAATCCCTTCCTGTTATCCTTAACATCCCTAGCCAAGTTTAATTCTAACTGGGCCTTAGCATTCCTAATCTGGTCCCTAGCTTCCCGGATAACATCCCTGTATTCTTCCCAGGCCGCCTGTCCCTGCTTCCACCCTCTATAAGCTTCTTTTTTCCTTTGAATTTTCCTGAGCAGCTCCTTATCCATCCAAGGAGGTCTCCTGGCCCTCCTGCTGCACTTCCTTCTAGTTGGGATGCAACACTCCTGAGCTTGTAGCAGGTGATCCTTGAATAACAACCAGCAGTCTTGGGCCCCCCTGCCCTCTAGGGCTATATCCCATGGAACCTTACTAAGCAGGTTCCTGAAGAGGCCAAAGTCTGCTCTCTTGAAGTCCAGGGCAGTGAGCTTGCTGCACGCTATTCTCACTGTCCCCAGGATCTTGAATTCGACCATCTCGTGGTTGCTGCAACCAAGGCTGCCCTGGAGCATCACATTTCCAACCAGCCCTTCCCTGTCGGGGAGCACGAGGTCAAGCATGGCACCTCTCCTTGTCGGCTCCTCTATTATTTGCAGAAGGAAGTTGTCTTCCACACAATCGAGGAACCTCCTGGATTGCTTCTGCCATAATCAATGAGAAATGAGTAAAAATGTAAGGCCAACCAGTATGAGATGTCTAATTCCAGTAATGCATGGAACCTGGACATAAATTAAAAATGTGAATACAAATTTTTCTCCCAAAGCCATGCTTTTAACCGTTTGACTAAATCCAAAAGTACTTACATAAGAAGTGCACTGTAGCACAAATGAGTAGTATACCTCAGCATGTTGAAGTTGTTCTATCCTACTGCCAGCTTTATATAGAAACTATTCTTCAGAATAAACAGAAGTGATTCTAAGGTCTTCCCAGAAACTATCCAAAAACATAGAGAAGAAGTGGAAAAAGGGACTGAAAATCCAGCTAAATTAATAGTTATATTGAGGAGGACATCACTTAAGAAGGGAACCAATGAATAATTTGAAAATATAAATACTTCAGAAAGATATAGGGAAAACATAAGATGTTTAAAGGCTGGCAAAATGCTTTAAAATGGAAAAGACAAGACTGAAAGAGTGAATGGGAGATAATAATTGAAGGTATAAGGCAGTTACTATACCACAACAGCATCAAACGAGAGAGTATATTTCCATTGTGGAAGAACTAATCAGATAATATCTCTGGTAAAAGAAGTGCCACAAGACATAGCAGGTCAGTAACAATTAGTTGTATTAAGTCTGTTGAGCTGAAGATGATACTGCGACAGGAAGATATGACTGAAGAATATTTAAAAATGAGATATCCGAGAATTCATATGGGTTTTGAAAAAAGATATGAGCAGAGAAGGATGGGTGTATGTGGGAAGGAGTCACTTTAGTGCAAGTCTCTCAGTCCAAATGAAATACTATGAGATACTTTGAAACATATTTTGAAAGAAAGAATGACATAGGCTAAGATAAGTGAAGAAAAACCCCTCACAATTCTATGTGGGTTTCGAAAAGAAAGTTCATGCTAGACTTTAAAAGTTGTTTTCTAGACAAGAATAAAGTAGCATTAGTCCAACATTTTATGTGGCTCTTCATGGGAAATTACAAGTGAAGGCTGTGAATATGGGGATTGGCACAGGAATGTAGAGTGTATAAAAAGTTATTTATGTTGAGGAACAACTATGATTTGTGTTGGAACAATATCAGTCTAGAAGAAAATATTTACTGGAAGTTTTCCATCATCTATTTTGGGACACAACTTGCTTAATATTCCTGTTACTGAGTTAAGATTTACAGTGAGAAGTTAAATTTTCTTGTTGACATAAGTTTGGGAGATATCGAAACAGAAGATGACTGAAATGTTATGCAGAAAGGCCACAATGAACTTAAAAACCTAACATCAGTAAAAAAAATGTTTTCATGCCTAAGGCATCTATTGATTAATTGGTACTCTAAAGAGTAATATTTCATGTGCTTGATGCATACCTATCATGTTCACATTTACATCATTTACTTAAATGTCTAAAATCTCTTTGAGTTGTCGTCAGCTAAAGCTGGATTATGTACTAGTACTGATGTGAATGCTGCCCTTTGCAGCAATATTCTTGACATTCAAATTTGAGAGGAAAATAGCAGATGTATACACCTGTCTTTCTGTGAGTGTTATGTTTGATGGACAGTAACGTATCAGCACACCTCCCTGACACTCAACATTAAAGTGAATGAATGGGCTTTCTCTTTGCCCTTCTCCAAAAACCTTGATGGAAGACAAGAAGTCTCCTAAAATAGTATAGCCTGTAAGCACTGCTTATTTTCCAAGTACATTTGTTTACTCAGCTTTCTCCCCGCCTCAAACTATCTTGTGAATATACAGATATTTAGGGTAATTAAGAAAATGCAGATTGATTTCATAGCAGATAAATGTCTTTTCTAGTGGCTTTTCTAGGCAATAGGTTAAGGTTTATGAACTCTATCAATAAGATGTTTTTGTTGATCCTGCCAATTTGAAGTTACTTTGTGCATTTATGGGTCACCAGTGATATATTCCTTAGCAGATCTGCAAAGTTACCTCTAGCTTTCCAGAATTAACAGGCTATGGGTATTATTCTACTTCTCTTTTATAAAATCAGATTTGTATAAGGATCATGAGCAGATATATTTATTTTTCAAAAATATTGTATGATATGCATATTATCTGAAATAGGTGATAAAACGTTATCTCTATTCTACATTTTTCACTATTATAAAGTCAAGTCTATTCATTCTATTAAAGTGAAAATATTATTTTTGGAGTTGTGCCTCTACCTAATTACAGTTCTAAAAGGTTTTGCAGATTAAATACATGACTGAATTACTTAAGAGTATGGGGATGGTGGTCATGGGAGAAGTATTCGCTCAGAGCAATTTAATACAAAGCCACTATTCTTGTGTTTTTATATTGTCATTAACTATGCTTTCATTTAATTTTAAACACATTATTTCAGAAAACTTTAGTTATAAAGTGTTGCATGTCTTTGTATACAATACCAATTTACTAGTGAGTATAGACCAATGTGCCCCCAAAATTCAGTGCCTACTAAGAAAGCTGATCGAGTAATGATCCTTATGAATAAAACCTGTGTAGTTTGAAATACATGGGCTGCCATGTTACCCCTTCAAAGATAAGAAAATTAAATAAGTTTGAGTCACTCTCACATTTAATTTTATTTTAAACATTAAATTGAAACTATTTATATTGGGTACTTCAACGAACCTGAATCCTAAAATTTTCCCTCACTCACCTCAAGAAAAGAATATGGAAAAAAAATTGATAGAAATGGTATTCTTTTCCCTGTTTCAGAGGAGATAGACCTTTCATATTGTGCTTTTTTAAATCTTCTTGAGAACATGTGAGTTAAAAAAAAAGCAGAAGAATCAAGCAGATATAACTGACACCGAAACTCACAAATAGTTTTGAAATCTTAATGCTAGTAAATCTCACTCAATATCAATTTTCATTGCCAATCCAGAGGTCTGTTGCATTTGTCAAAATGGTACCTTGAGGTGCATAAACATTTTAATATCCATGATCCCATCTTAGAGTTTTCTTTTTTGCTAGGACATGTGTTTATTTTTGAAATATTAAAGAAAGAAGGCCTATCAACCCCTTCTCCCAAATATTTTAATAGTTTTATTTTTATTCTGTCCTTTGAGAATAGGAAAATACATCGCATTTAACATCTTACCAACACTGGCAGCTGTTGTAAAGCACTAGAAGGAGACAAGCATTTCAAGACTACATACCATGTTGAGCTATAAGCCTAGCTAAAAGTATAAGCATGTGTTTCTTGGATATTTGCGATATCATATCTGAGTGTGTATCTGTGTACATGAGAAAAATAAGAGCAAAAGGAATTTGTAATCTGAAAATAATTTACTAATTAGAAAATTATTATCAGTATTGTAGAAATAACTTCATACATAAATGCACTTTTTTCCATGATCCACTCTTTCATATCTTCTAAAAAACTGTTAATAATAATAATTGATATAACATTTACTTACTTCCTTTATTTACTAATAATTTTAGAACACCATGTCCAACCCTTCCTACTGTTGCATAGTTTTTGACAAAACCAAGGTAGCAATAAAACTGTCATTACATAGCTAAATTACTTGTCTCTAGCACCCAAACAACATACTTTATCATGACTGACTGCTTCACTGGTATCTATTTGAGGAATGCAAGTAGAACTCTGTGGTTCAGAAGAAAATCTTTGCCATAGAAAAATACATAATCTGATTTATTGAAGAAATGTCTAAAAAAGAAGACATTGTAACTTCTCAAAGGAATATATATATGTATTTCACACATGAGGTATCAGATGCTTTCAGTAACAAAAATGGGATTGAGTAGATAGTGTGCGCAAAACAACCTAAAGCTACATTATTGCACTGTTGTCACTAGCACCATCTGCTTTAATCCTAGATGTTCATTAATGTGGCAGCAGACCAGCCAGCCTGTTATAGCTGCTGTGAAGAGAGTATAGTGTCCGATATAATTAATTACTTCTCTTCCATTTTCTCACATCCTTACAGCAAAAAGACTAATGATGTCCTGTTTTCCAGAGTTATCATCTACAGTTTTGTCAATGATAAATTGCATCTAAGTGCTATTATCAAATAGCACAGCAATTAATAACAACTTAATTGCAGAGATATCATATCCAAAAGTTAAGCATTCGTTAAAAGGTGGGGATAGATATGCCTTTTGAGACCTTGCTCATTAATCGCAAGAAGACCCTAATAAACAAAGGTGTAAAGTCTACATTAGTTATTCTGACAGGAACAAAAGTTTGGGAACACAGCAAGCAGAGACTATTTCTCCATACCAATGAGCTAACGTGAGGATCAAAATCTCATTTAATGGAAAAATTTATATTGTGGAAGTATTAGTCTTTTTAATAAAAGCAAGCTCTTCAGACTCTTGCTTCTAAGGGATGTACAAATTGCCTGTTTAAAATATCAAGCTAAAATATATTATTAAAGGTCTCACCTGAATCTAGTTGTTTACATGTTATAAAGCCAATACTAGATCTTAACTTTTCAATTATTTTTTTTTTCTATGGTCATATGAATTTCCTATTCTTTTCATTTCCTACACACTCACCTTGAATAGACTTCTCAAATGGAGTTTTGTGTTTTCATAAAGCAGACATAATAACTCTCACTCTCCTAGTAAAACAATTCTTGGTATCAGATAGGAAGGTAGAACATGAATGAAAGATGATTCTCATTAGCTTGTTAATATAAGAGTAGATAGGGAATGCATCTGATGACAGTTTTAAAATACTGGTTTTAGAGTTTTTCTGTACTCTTAACCAGTAGTCATATTAATTTTTAAGTATTGCCCACAGTTTCTGTGGTATTGCAGTAGAATATTGTGATGAAGCTAGGATAAGAGAGGTAAGAGCTCCCTAGGAAATATTAACATTGAAATCAGAATTCTTAGCTAAATGCTACAGAATCATCAGTATTATAAACAGTCAAGATTATGGAATCTGACAATCAGAGTATACTCAATTTAATGACATAATTATTTGTTCAAATGCCTTTCATTTATTTATTTTAAGTTGCTCTATTTTGGATTAAAATTAGACAAGATTCTGATGAACAGAATTAAATTGCATATCAGTTTTTAAGTCTTTCTGTAGTTTAAACTGGAACTCAATTAGCTATGAGCAGGCAAAAAGAGATCCTATTTTGTGGCATGATAGTTTAAGAATCAAACAGTAGGAAACATGGAATGACAAAAAAAACCAACCCAAAACCAACAACCCAGCACTTGCAAAAGAATATTACTTAAAGTTCACTTAATTCTAATTTAATTAAAGCCAATGAAGACTTAATTCTTGAGGATCCTTTAAGTGAATATTGGGTTCAGAGGATTTTGATGTAGTTTTCCAGTACATAACAGCTGAATGCTAGACCGGAAATACTGTGATCAGGTTGAGTGTTTACTAAATCTGGGCCTTGATGACTGTCCATTTCTTATTTGACGATGATATAAAATTCAAGTTTGCTTCTGTCTCTCCCTCCTGCATATCTTTTCTTTAAAGGAAATGGGTAAGAGCACTACAGAGCCTCAGGTAATGCCATACAGACCACTGCAACCCTGGGACTACCCAATATCTTTTCATCTTTCAGTGACAGCATTAGAAGCCCACAGACATTGTCTTCTGATGAGAGTTTAAAACCACTACTTCACAGCAGTGCTTTCTCCTTATTACACTAATTTATAAGGGATGACATCAGTTGTGTCCTCTCCCCCCCCAAAAAAAAAAAAAAAAAAAAGCTCAGCCATTGCAAGAGTAAAAGTTTCAGAATGCAAGAACTCCTTCATCGATTCAAAGTCAGAAGACTGTGACTCCCAGCACTTCAATCTCTCTGAATCTTCTCAGGATAACCACAGAACCACACAAGAAAGAGATAAAGATTTGACCAAAGACCAGCAAAAGACACTTCAGACATCTTTGAACAATCTCTCTGACTCTGTACAAGCTCAGGCCCATCTTAGTACATGAGATGTCCCTGAGAAATGGCCATTAGAACTGTTAGAAATATTAGAACATTATCTGAAACACTTGCAGTATTTCAGATTCTGTAGTCCAGAAGACTTATCCATAATGGCTGCAGCTAGAGGCATCTTTTCTCATTACATCATACCTATTTAAAAAAAAAGTGTGCTTCTGTTTTTAGCCATATATCATACTTGTGTCCCTGCTAGAGGGTCCTTTCTATTGCAATTTCACAACTACAATGTTTTTCTGTCCTCCTCCACCCAATGTGAAAGAGCCTTCTCATGTATCTCACAGCTGGATCAATCCACACTTGATACTTTTTCACATACTTAATATGTTAAAAAGTACCACACCTGTTACCTAATCTTCAACATTCCCAAGGCAGTTCCAATATTACTTCTACATATCATCTGTCTACATGATGTTACAAACTTTCATTTTTAAAAACAAACAAAGAAAACATGAGGAAAATGTCTAGTGTTTAAATTATTTCGAAAAAAGTGCCATATAATAATGAGAGATAAGTTTAGGATTTAACTTACTGATCTGAAATGTTGTGTTTTGTTTTCCTTTTTAAACCTAGCGTTTATTATAGGCTTAGATCATCATAGCAACTACAATATTACCAACATACTGAAAAATGCATTCTGAAGACTTTCAAGAAGAAAAACCTCACATTTTTCAATAAATTGAGTCAAATTCTTCAATATCTATAAAGAGAATGTTAATAGGTCTTACCTTGATAACTCTTATTTTTAGAAGGTACTGTGGTTGTGCACAAATGTGGTTTAAGAAACTTCAAAGTGAAAGTACATGCATATTCATAGTGATCTACTTTTAGCATATGGTAAGTCCTGAAAAACTCAAGTTTAGTTGACACTGCTCTAAAGAACATAAGGAACTAGTCATAATCCCTCACCTGCTATGGTTTGTTGAACCAGTAAGTACTCATACTAAGACACTGAATAATCATTTAATTTTTATCTGTGTACCTTTACTGGTTTGCATCATAAAGACATTTAACAACAAAATGAACCTAGTTTTGTAATGAATTGTCTTTAGTAAAATGTAGCATTTTCTTTGCTTTTGGTTTTGTTGGTTTGTTTGTTTGTTTGTTGTTGTTTTTTTTTTTTTTTTTTTACAAGGAAGGCCATTTTTTGGTAATTTTTTTTGTTGGAGTTCATTATTACTTTTTTTTTTAATGTAAAATTATCCTCTTCCAAAAAAAAAAAAGTTAATGTTTCTTTTTTTATTGTGTTTACTTCTATTTCAGTAGGTAATGGAAATATTTTTGCCATATTTTGTCATCTAGAAACAAAAAAAATCTTTTAAATTGTTTATAAGTCTTTAAAGAAGGGGAAAAAAAATCTTACTAGAGTGTTACCTGGAAAATTGTTCTTTTCTCATCAGTTCCTCTGTTACTACATGAGTTCTACAATTTAAATATAATTATAGAAGAGCAGGGTGTGTTTGCTAAACAAGCTAAGCTACATTAGTAAAGTCTGTAGTAGGAACCACTAGATGCTATAACATGACCAGATAAATCAACATCTAGCTATTTTTACAGTAACTTTATACAATAGTTGCACAAGAAACTTTTTATCTCCAGACTCTGATGCTTGTTTTAGAGCAGTTATTCAAGAAGTCTAACAACATGTTCAGTCTTTTGGGTCAAGAAATCAAGGTTCTTTTTCAGCAAAGTGAAAACCAAACACATGCTTACTGCTTTTGTATTACTATGTATCTATTGCATATAAACAGTGATTTACATCAATATGATGTCCAGAATCCAAAATTATGGCTTTTTCTGTCGTTAAGTCTTTATCCATTTCTATGGATCTCACATGGTCTCCTTCTGATTTCAGGTTCTTTGTGGTGCTGACTATGCATTGCTTCTCTGTGGCCCCAGGAGAAAATTTTGAATTGTCACAGACCTTCTTTACAGTGTTATGAGTGGTTTACATCTTATTCTAGCTTTTAGGAAATGGTAAAGTCACCTGCCAGTTCAGACTGACAAATCCTTGTCAGTGTTCAGTGTTTATGCAATACCTAAATTTGCTAGAAAGTATGTTGTCACACCATGTTCTCATGGGTTATGAAATAAATCACAGCCTACAGAAAGCCAGGAGAAAGGACATAAAATTTGCAGCACAAATTATCATCTCTCTCTCTCTGCCTTTTTCTGCATGATAACCAAACTATAGCTATCAATAATTGCTACATTAGAGTGCTCAGTTAATTTCAGATATATTGACATCTCATACCAACGCTTAAACACCTTAAGATAACAGAAGTGAAAGTCCTGCAATTAGCAGTAAGGCAGGTAGAGAGGCAATGATAGCTAAAGTGTAGCTGAGGGAGGCTGACCATTACCTAGTTCAATTTTCTGATGTAATGGTCAGCTTAGGAACATTTATTAATATTAATGAAGTTAGCATAAAGGTTAGTAAATTCTTCTGTGGTTGAAAAATAAATGGTTAAAGACTGCTGGAGGTCTAACACGTAAAGGGAAGAATTTTTATTTATGCATACCTGTGTATGAGCATGACAGAAGAAATAAGTACAGAAACCAAATGTATGGTGTCATAGCCATTTTTGAAACAGTTGCAACTAGCTAACTGAAGAAAATTGTTGAACTGTCATTAGATGCAAATCTGGAATACAAAACAGATAATTACTGCATTATAATTATAGACCAATACCTACGATGTTTCATCCCTTGTTCATCTTGCTTTTGATTTTCTGTCATACCCTGAGGTCTATTTATTTCAACAGAGGATTTTCTAATCTGACAGAGTTTTTTGACAACTGCCAAAAAAAATCATAATGAAATCATGCTGTACATAATTTTATTTCTGCAAATGTTACCCTTTTCAGTTCCGACATTTTTAGTAGAACTAGAATGCATACTACCTTGACAGCACGATGACTATCTGTCATTAAACCATGAATTGTGATCCTGTTGAACTTTGCAGTGAAAAATTTCAAAAGTTTTTGGCTTGTTTTTTTTTTTTTTTTTCAAGTCTACCAACCATTTATTTTCCACAATGTCAATTACATTATTTTAATGAAAACTTTGAAGACAAAGTCTACATGATAGCAATTCAATTTAAGACTAATTCCTGGCACTAAAATTTACTCAATTTTTTAAGCTTAGCTAAAGTGTAAACAACAAAAAAATTATCTTTTAATAGGAATTTTCAGGAATAATTAGTAGCAGATAGTATTAACAACTGAAACAGTTCTCAGTTTCCACACTAGATTGCTAGACATCCAGATTGCCACTTGAACATAAATTCACATGCTAGTTTAAATTGGTAAATGTATTCATCCAAATAACAGAAGTTTTACAGGAATTTTGTATTCCAGAGTTCATTTTGGGGTTAGTAAATCAAATTTTGCTTCACTTAACCTTTTATACATACTTATGATGATATATTTACAGGGTATTAATTGGTAAAAGCCTGTAATGACTTATAATAACTAAATGTCTCGACTTCTCTCTTTGTATTTTAATAATAAGGAAAGCATTTGATACCAAGGGCTAAATACAACATGTTTATGCCCTAAATTATTTCATATAAAACTGAAAAATGTTATCATGTCTAAGTTGAAGGATTTTGATCTGTGGAGGTGTAACAGAACATATTGATAAACTTTTGCTCATGTCTTACAATTTTTCTGATCAAATATGTCCATCATATGTAATCTGTGAGGCTCTTAATAGCACAAGGTGTGATTTTCTCCAAGTAAAAAATCACTAAACTGTAGTACTTGTGACAAAATACTCTATCATTTAAAAATCTCCAATGAATTTGAAACAAGTGATTAATCTGAGATTAGTTACTTACTAAAAGTGAAATAAAATCTTGAAAAAATGAAATAAAACATGAAAACTTGAAATAAAATCTTGAAAACATCTTTAAAAATCTTGAAAACATAGGACAAATTATCTTTTGAGTCTACCTGCAACTAGAATATACATCGTAAGACCCACGAAAATATCCATATTTTTTCTAAAATAATTCCCCATACATGCAAAAAAAAAGCCATATTTTATTATAAAGTTATTCATTAGTGACAAGAAAATTCAATTTCATATTTTCATCTTTTGCTGTAAACTATGACAACAATGTGAAGTGAAAGTATCATTATCAGTTTCATTTAATACATGATCATAAAAATATGATTTCACATGATATCTTTTTTTTTTTTACCACATTCTAAGATATTCAATACGGATGAAAATTCCCTTATTGAAAGTCAGATAAAGAAAATTTCTTTTTTTTTCTGTTTACAATAAAAGTTAATGATGCATATCCCACCTCTCAGTGTTTGTTGCATAAACACTTCTATACTAATTTACAACAAATCTGCAAGACTCATCCTCATTTTACACTGAATCTTCCAGTAAAGAACAAAAAAAGACATAAACAACTTTTCAGTACTGGGAAAGCCAATTTCCCATTTAATGGAAACAAAAGTGATGTTGTGTATTTATATGTGGAATCATATATAAGACATTAATGAAAATATATTAGAGAAAAATAGAAATATTAATATGCTTATCTTCCAAACAAATGCTCATACAAGTATTTTTCAGAACAACATTCACATTGTTAAAACTAATATTCAAAATAAAAAGAGAACATGGAAGAGTCTGGTGTTTATGAGTTACATTTACTACAAGTGAACTTTAGGGCAGACTGTTTTCCCATTATCTTTAGCCTATTGAAGAAGCTCGCGCTGGCACTTCTCAAGAGACACAGTTCTCTATACCCTGACAGCTTCTGACAATGGTTGGACAACTCTACACTGATTTCCTAAACCATTAGGTTTAGGAAAATACTTTTAGTATTTTCTTTTTTTTTATTACTTTTTTATTATTATTTTTTAATATTATTATTAATTATATATATATTATATATTATATATTATATAATATATATTATTATATATAATATATTATATATAAATTATATATATATTTTATATATATTATTATATATAATATATTATATATAAAATTAATATTAATATTATAATAATATTATATATTATTATTATTTTTATTATTATTTATTATTACTTTTTAGTCAAAATACTATTAATAGATCAGTACTTTTTTGTGCAGAAACATAACAATGCAGATCAAAATGCCCTCTGGATTGTCCAAGAGTTCTTACATAACCCAGAGTCAGCTGCATCTAGGAAAAAAAAAAAAAAAAAAACCACAACCAAGAAAAACAAACAAACAAAACAAAACAAACAAACAAATAAACCTCCCTTAGCTGGTAAATATTGAGCTTTAATGCTCAAAGTTCTAAAACAAAAAATTGAGAGGTTTTGTATTAAAAAAACATGAAGGTTCTGTGTAAATGCTTTTGTTGCTAACCATTTGAGATGGCTCATGAGCCTGGCTAATTAACCTCTACATGTTTAACAAGTTCTGGACGTTTTTTGGGGGGGGATTCTTTTGGAGTTTGGGGGTTTTTTTAGTCATATCTTTTAACCGTAAATTAGCCAATGTAATAACATGACTCTCTAGAGTTTATTTAGTCCAGAAAAATACAAAGTCTTTCTTTCCCATCCTATCATCCTTGTCCAGAAGTTCAAGCAAAAGAAATAACACCTGAAATTTAAGAACAACAAAATCTCTGATTATGGAATTTTAAAGAGTATAATTTTTTTAGAAAAGGCAACACTATAAGTTAAAGCAAAGTAATCAACCGTTAAACTTTGCTTTCCTTTTTTTAATTTGTCCGAATATTTCATTAGCTAGAACAAAGGGATTCGCCTGACAAAATGGATATTTACATTGCAACTACAGATGAAGTCTGTGATAATATCCAGAACAGCCTACTTCAGAAGATACCAGGAAAGGCAGATGAGTTTTATATGTATAAAATGTCATGTATGTATATAAAAGCTTTATCACTTACCTTGTTTAGTGTATTTATCTAAAAACCCCCCACTTGGGTGTGCTAAGACAAATTATATCTTGTTTTGCCACTGTTGTCAGAAGTAGAACAAAGTGACAAATAGGTGATATAGAGGACTAACGATGCAATAAGACTTAGTACAGAAGATATACATATATAACATGGAGATCAATGAAAGGAATTATAGATCTCTGTGGTGGGAATAAAATACATCAGGACTGCTGCCTACAGTTTGTCAATACTACAGTCCTCTGGACTGCAGTAACAGGAAAGTGTTTTTTCCATTTGAGTTTATGCCCAGTAGCCTGGGATTGTGACAGGATCCTGAGATGGCCAGAGCTTTGAGGAGGTTGTGCCAGGTGTCTCCCCACAGAACATCATAAGGGGTTTAAAATAAGGAAAACTAGGTTTATTAGGATAAGAATGAAAACCACATAGAAAAATCTCAAAGCAAGTAGGTGAAGCAAACCAGAAAAGAACAATAATAATAATTAAAAATGCCCTATACAGAGCTCTTGCTGTGTCTATAAGGCAATTATTTTTCTCACACCCCACTCTGGCCCCAGCATGTTCCCTTAGCCTGGAGTCCTTCCTGTTGGCTGTCACCCCTGCTTTAGCCAGCATGTTTCTCTATCTCTGTGGCAGCACCCAAGGAAGCTCCATCAAGGAAGGAGCAATCTCTCCTTTCCTCCACAGGATCCACCTGAGCTGCCTGGTCCTTACAATGAGCATAGAGTTATCAGGAACAAATAAGCTGATAACCAAATATGGTTAATTTCTAAATCTGTTATCATTACCACGTGAGACTGTTAATGCACAAGTAAAGGACAACTAGTTACAAATTCAAGATAAATCATTAATACTAAGGAATTTAATATAATATACCATCCCTTATAAAAAAAGAGACTTTTTAATGCTTTTAGCAACTGACACCTTTCTGTACTGAAGTAGTAAATTTGACTGTAAATTGTTCGGGCTATATAACTTTTATAATATTTTGTCTGTGAAGGTGTTGGGTTTTTTGCTTGCATGTGTGTTTAAAATTTGTATTAGGAAAAGAAATTTCATGATTCATGTAAACAGGTTTATTTGTAGAAAAATTCTTCCTGACCCTTTGTGTTGGTATTGATTTGAAATTGCTGCTTGCAAAGGAAGTAAATTATGTACCATAGATAACTTGTCAAATCATATCCTATAAATATTACCAAGCAGCCTTGTTACAAACTGATAAATCAATAAATAATTTTCAAAGAAAACCTAGATTCTCTTTACTTATGATAAAGAAACTAGTGAATAAAGCATAAAATAAAAGATCAACTCCCAAATTTTTCTTCTTGCACAAAACAGAAATTTGATTACCTCTGAGATGCAAAAAAACCACCTAAGTCACTTTTAAAAATAATTAAATAATACATTTAAACTATAACAATGTTTATGTTAATAAGCAGTAGAAAATATCAAACCCTAAAGATGCCTTATTAAACTTTTAACTTCGTAAGCCATAAATAATACATTAGTATGAAGCAAAGAGGAAAAAAAATAGATAAAACTGTTGGGTGCGCTGCACCTCCTGCCTGTAATCTGGGAAAATTCTGAACTTTCTAGGACTGTCTTGCCCATAATAATTCTGATTTATAATAAAAATAACTCAATCTAAAGTCACAGAAAGTGTGGAAGGTTAAAGTACCTCCATATTTATCCAACATACATTTGATTAGACCTTCTAATGAAGATTTGAAAGCACACAAAAATAAGCTTCCCCATGGTATTTTATTTCCCATCATAACAGCAATAGGAACTGAAAGCTGAAAGCAAACCAAAGTGAAGAAATAATATAAAACAATAAATACAGACTTAAATATTGTTCATATTTTTGTGTGTTTTGAGCAAAGTTTTGTTAATGTAAAACTAGATAATAAGATTGTTGTTTGACCTTTTAATGTGAATCAGGAGAGTACCTATAAGAAGTACCTTTCTGTATAAGAACAAAGTATTAGAACAAAGATTTATCTTTGTTAATCAAGTCATAAAGTCTATGATTCTGTGATTCTATGGTTTAGCAATACTGTGGGAACTGGAGCAATTTTTTAATGTAATTTTTCAACTGACTTCTAGCATTGAAATACTTCTCTGGGCAATTGTGCCAATACAGCAGATACCTTATGGCTGTCAGGATTCGTTCATGCTCCCTGATATCTCACTGCATGATAAAATTTGCCTGTAATTGTATCCCATCATAGGACTATAACTATTCTATGCCACCCCTAACCACTTGTGGTGGCATCTTTGTTCTTGACCTATGCAGGTAAAATGAGAATCCACTGCATTAAACTCGGTGAGATCAAGAGAAGTAGTTAAGGAGTAACTTACCTGGTAAAGTGTCCTGGCTAATGCATTTACCATGCCTTTTGACATTATGAATCTGTTACTTAGTTACATAAAACCCACACTTAATTCATAGTCAATCTCTTCAGTTTTCTTTTTCTATGATTTAAGTGTGCTTTGCGAAGATTGGAATCTTTTCCGAAAACAGAGGTTCTGCATTTGTCTGCACACCCAATATTTCCTGGTGACCCCCAGCTGATTTGCAGTGCGGGGCTCAGGAGCAAAATTTGTTTATTTATATTTCCTTTATATTTATGCTTTATCATAGAGATGCTGTACAACTCAGGAACACTTTTATTTTTGACTAACTTAACAAAATTACTACGGATTCCAAACAGCAACATATACTCGCAATACCATGTTCAAACAAGTTTCTTTCAGCTATCACGACAGCAGTATTATGGCATGACCAATCGCTAAAAACCTACAATGGGAGAAGGCTCAGAGAAGACGGACACAGACAATTGGCTTGTGATACTCAGGGAAGAATACAGGGAGTGACCACAGCTGTTGTAAAGAAAGCTGTACTTAACAGAAAAGAGACCAGAGGGTAGCCCTTTTTTTTAGATAAACAGTTGAGCTGATAAACTGTGTAAATGGCTTTACCTGCAAGAAGGTGTGCATGTCTTTCTGATCCACTCAGACCACCATGGGAGAAGTGCTCAAACTAACAGAGTGTAACAACTGAGCAACCAAGAGAATAAACTTCGAAAACAGCAATGGGCTTGAGCTGGCTTGAACCCATGTACTCCTTCCCAGTAGCTGAGGGTGCCCAGTGTCATGACAGTGAGTGTATAGGGACTAATGATGGGAACCACATTTGTAATGTGATCCAACTGTATATTGCAATTGATACCTTATGCTTGTATTGTGACTTCAGTACATTGCTGCACACTCTGCTAAATAAAAATCCAATACACATCCAATATCTTTAAATAAGTAAATTTTATATTAAAACATTAAACCTTCCTCATCTAGATCATCTAAAAGAGCCTAGTCAGAGAGTATTAGATTCTGACACAGGGGTGAAATAGCTGACAGATTTGTAAGTAAGAGATCTAATTATAGGAATGATCTTCTCCTGAGGTTGCTGAGAATTAGTTTGCTTTGAGAAGATCATAAAATGCACTTGGTTGTCAATAAGTAGTATGATATTCTCAATGATCTCCTGGCAAAACTCCCTGTATGAGGATCTTAGCTTTAAAGTTCTGGATTCTGCTATGTCCTGTCAGCTTAGATTAAAGTGTATCTTTATGTCCATTTCTCAATTTCAATTTCAATTTCACAGTTTCCTAAAAACTATTGTCCTGATCTTGATCATCTTCTTTATCTTCTTTTTGCCAGCATTCACAGCTACATATCTGTAATTATTGTTAATGTTTATAAAAAGGTGGGGTTTTTTTTCTGATTTTGGTTTGGTTTGGGGTTTTTTTTCAAGATTTTATATATGATTAATTTTTACATTCTCATAATAGTGATTCTCCCAGCAGAGACTCACTTTTTGAATCAACAACAGTAATAATGATTTTACTGACTTTGATGTCGAAGAATCTGGCTCAATTTCCTATTCACAAGGAGTGTTAATGTCTTGGCAGCAACGACTAGGCCAGCTTTGCATCTCAGAGCCAATACATTATTACTCAGGGATAATCACACTGAGCCAGAATCTTTGCCTTGCCAGTTAGAAAACGCAGTACAGGATCGGAGCCGAGGTGGACAGTGCCCAGAAATGCCACCTGTTGGATTCACTATTTTTTGGCTGTTCTACAAACTCTACCTAACACAAACTGGAAAACTGGAACACACTGGCTGATCTCTCCACTGCCATTGTTCTACCTTGACATATTCCCACTTCACATAATAGGACAAGACTCTAGGTACATCTATGTCACCTTTGTTCTGTCTTTCAATGAGGCAAATTCTGTGGAAAGTTATCCTGCAGAAAAAGGAAAGGAACAGGTTACACATATTACATTATGGAGTTACATGATATCAAAGATTTCAAGATGTTGGAGGGTTTATCCCCACCCCTACATCTTAAAATTCCAAAATACTAGAAGCTTGTTATTTACAGTGAGAAGGCAATTTATGTTAATAAAGTCTAATTAGTTCATTTTATTCAAAAATTTTATTTTATTCCTGAGAAAATTCTTCTTTTTCCTTAGAAAATAGTTCGGAACCCACCTAATTGTACATAGTACACAGAGGTATGACTGTTAATACCTGGTTTAGTTCCATTTCATCTGTTGATAACCACAGATTTTTTGCTGTTGCAATATTCATAACTTCACCAAAAAAAAAAAAGAAAAAAAGGAAGCATATGAATGATCAACATAAGGTCACTTAAAATACACCAACAGCTAATCTATCTGCGACTAACTAGAATGCAAGCAATTAATACGAGTATAGCTAGACATGCTATCAGAGCACCTCATTTTACAGGGATAATATCTATTGCGATATTGCATCATCTATTCTGAAGGATGTATGAAGAAAAAAAATCAGACAGTTCACAGTTACTCCTCCAAAACTGGACCAAAATAAACTATAACAACGGTTTATAAGAATCAAGCTGCATGGAGATATTTTTTAAATATAGATTTCAGAAACTCTTTTATGTGTCTTCTAAAAGAACTTCTATGGTTTTTGTGGGTACTTTTGTGAAGCAAGTAACCCCTATGTATTAGCTCTCCATGAAGATACAGGTTTTGGGGCACCAGAACAAATGTGGATAGATAAATGATAAACAGACTTCCTGTGTTCCAGGATACATGTGCATAACAAAGTATTTTAATTGTCCGGAGACACCTGAAAGTGTGGTTTTCAAAGCAGGATGAAGCAAATGCAACTGGATTTGTAATCCAGGAACTGGAGTCACAAATAAAAAAAAAAATCTGCCACCACCATAAATACTTGGGAACTGTTACTGATCCAGACATACTGTTGGACAGTAGTACTGTGTACTATATATTTCTAATGGCTCTCTTGGAAAACAGGCAGTTTCCACATCTACTAACCTAATTTGGGCAGAACTCGACAATGACGATACACAGAAAAACAGATAATCCTGAGGTCTTTTTCCCTAAGCAATACTAGATTGTTTCGCATGGACTTTAAGGTCCATGCTTTTCATTCTGCCAGTTTAGATCACATTTCATATTAACTGTAAGCTGAGGAGGTGATTATTTGGCCCTGGCTCTAGACCTGGTGATGATAATTGGTATTTTCAGCATGCATTCTCTGCTTTGTTTGTGTAGTATATATGATACACATGCAGTCCCAGTGTCACTTTTCAGAGCCCTGTAACTGACTGTGAAAAAAAATACAAATACTCGTATTCTTCATAATGAGAAGTTTGTATTTTTTAATAAAAAATAGTTGTAATAAAGAAATAAAAGTCCCATCTTGATAATCTATTAAATCTTGTTTATATACATACTCAAAAATGTAAAAAATGCACGATATTATCTCACAGTAGTGTACAAAAAAATAGATGAGTTCTTGTCTGTGCTTTACAGAAACATGGAGAAGCAGTGCAAAAGGAAGGGAAGTCTGTTATGTACACACAAAATACTTCTCTGCACTCCAACCAATTATATATACTGTTGCTGTCTCTGAATATGACAGCATGAAAATAAGGCCTTTTGAATAAATGTCATTGAAGTCAGTGTCAATTAGTGTTTGAAGTTAATGAGTAAAACCAGCTGACTGATTGCAATTGAGGAGATTGGAGGGACGAAGACATTCTTTTAAAAGGGCATACATTCACACCTGGCTAGTAAAACTTTAGAGGTAGCAGAAGTCAGAGGCAGAGAGAGTAAGGACTTGTTATGAAACAAGAATGGGGGAATGTAGACTGTGGTCTGCAGTTTGCAGACTAAAGTAAATTGGATACATTAGACAAATAACAAGTAAACAAATATTTTTCTTTCTAACAATGAGCTAAGGTTGAAACAGAAAATAAATCATTCATTCATGAAGAAGAGAATACTAAATAATTTTAATTCTAATGTCAAACTTGATTTGTTTGTGAAACAAGTGAAAAAGAATCCTGAGAGCTACATCCAAGGAGCATCTAAAGTCCGCAGCATCCAAACTGATGGCAACAAAAAAAAAACAAAACCAAAAAGCAAACAAACAAAAAAGTGTTAGCATGCCTTAGTCACTCCTTGAGGGAATCTAGTCAATGAAAAGATGCTACTAAAATGCTGTATATGTAGAATTCTGCACTTCTTGCAGTAGAAATGACCTTTCACATAGATTTGCTCTTGAAGAAAAATGCTTGATTTAATAGAGGAACATTTTATTAACAAGACATAATTAGAAATTGGGTTGTATTTGGTATAACTGTGATTTGCTTGCAAAGCAAATTTGGAAACAAAGCATGTATTCAGGAACTCTAATGAGGATGGCAGTCTTCTTATTTAGGTACTGTAAAAGCACATACTGAGTTACTCACCCAGAGAGCAGAATCTATATCAAGTAAATTTGATTCTTTTGTTTCCTTCTGGTTTAGGACAAAGATTTTTCTCTGCTATATAGAATTTGCTTCAGTTTCAAAGTTACTATTTCATAACCAGGAAAATTAGAACATGAACAGTAAGAAATAATCTTGGCGCTTTGGTCAATAGTATGACAAAAATCCATTGTATCTAAGTCTATCTAATTGCATAATTTGTGCTCTGTATTGGAGATTACGGTTGCCCTTCATATATTAAAAAAATTCTGCAATGACCATGTGCCCTACATGCCAAGACGCTTAGTCTCAGTTAATGATTTCCATATCCCGTCTCATTCAGTTTTATTGTGTTCTGATTTGCATGATAGTCAAGAGACTCATCTCTTAGTTTTATATTCAAAATATTGTTACGGGCAAAAAGAAAATATGCCTTATAGAGAAAGCCAAATATTTCTTGTCAATAACAATAAAAATTAAAATCATTGTACTGACAGGTTTATGTATATCCTTTTCTCTGGTATTACTGCAAAGCTATGTTACATCTTAACTTACTATGTATTTTTCATGTACATCATGAACTTTTTCTTTGCATCCTCTGCCCTTCAGGGATTTTTGTCACCTCATGTTTATAGTTCTGTGCAGTACACATAAAAATATATAAAAATATATCTGGTAAGAAGGCTGATATACTTTCTCTAAATTCAGGTCACCTGAAGAAGCAATTAGTAGATGAAAACATGACAATATATTTTACATTCTCTCGAGACATTATGAAAAGTTGCACTGCAGCTTAAATGCAAAGCTGGTATGACCTTTAGAGTGACCGTTCTCTGTTGTTTAATAAGAAACAACTATAGCTTGATAGAAAACAACATTAGCATACAAGTAATAAAAAGCAGTATAATGAGTATTTAGTTACATAAGCTACATTAATATCTTGCAAGAAGATACAATTTATATTAAAATTTCATGACAGCTCTGAAAACCAATGTCATTACCACAAAAGCCAGGCACAAGGAAGCAGAAACATTTTAGGGTTTATGTTTGTAGTATTGCATACTGACACACATCGGAAAGGAATTTTATACAGAACATGTTGGAGGGTGACAGAAAAGTTTACAAAGGCACCACAACTTTAGCTAATATTTAACCTATTTATACAGATTCACTTTCTGTTGCTTCTGTTTCTAATATTCTTTCCAGTCGTCTTTATTCAAATGCATACTATAGAACTGAGGGGAAAAAATCAACACAAAATACCACCATATTTTTTCACTGATTACTGGAACAGGAAGTCCTATAGCTTTAATTCTTTTCGTTCTGACTCTATAAATCTTAGAAGCAAATTATTACAAGTTCTGATGACAAAAGTGCCTGTTTCAATGTTATATGCACCTGGTTTCAAAGCTAATTAAAGCTGACCAGCTGAGCAACATTTCGTCTTCAAGTGAAAAATTACAACAGACTCATAGCTGTTCTAACATTCATTTGCTAATGTTTTGGACAAAAGACCATCTGTCAATACTAGAATTTATCATAATAAGAACTAATAATACTTGTTAGAGGTGTTATAATAAAGAAAATTTCTTCCAACTCTCATTTTCTGAACCTATGTTACTATGTGAAGACACTGCTCCTTAAAAGCATTAGAAGCTTCTAATGGGGTTAGCAGTTGTTGATCAACTGACTGGATTATCTAAATTCTAACAATGAGTAGAAAAAATAGAAACTAGACTTTTTTAAATTTCATTAGAGACAACCTGAACCACTTACACTCCTTGGGCTTACTTCCTCCTGTATTTTTGTGCCACTTGGCCCAGAACACTTTCAGGGGAAGAGGCCATCTTGCTATCAAGACAACAATTATTCAAGATGAAATTGTCACTGAGCAGATGGAAATTCAACCCTTGTGACAGAGGGCACAGGAACTGATTATTTAAGATAATGGGCTTGAAAGAGCTGTCATAATGGACAGAAGACAGTAAAAAATTGAAAGTAAAGTGGAAATTATCCTTGAATCCATGTTGCTGTAGATTCAAAGAAAATTATGGCATTTTGGAGAAAAATGGTGATCAACAAAAGGAGGGGGACAACAGGAAAGGCAGGAGAAAGAATTTAGAAAGAAAATGTAATCTTGTACATACATGTGAGGCAAATTTTGATGAAAATGGCATCAGTTGTTTTCAGACTACAAATGGATCCATCTTTTTCCAACCTAGTTGATTCTATGGTTCTATGACCTTTCATCAGAAACAAAGCAGGTTTAATTACACAATTCTTTTCCCACAGATGGTCTTTATTAATTTCATATTCATAGTTCCTCTTGTTTGGTTCAGGGACAAAATCTACTCTGACATGTGACCCATAATCTTCAAAAACTAGCAAGCATAGTTGCACATTGCTGTATCTCTTCTGGACTAATATACACATTACTTACTTCTAATAGCTTATTCATCATTACTTCCCCCCAAAAAATCAGTCTATTCGCATATGGTTGAATGTGAAAATTCTTTGTTTGTTTATTTAAGTTGTTATTTGTCTGTGCTTATTTAACTGCTTTTCTGACATGTCTTATTGCTACACCTGGTTTATGCTGAAGCCTGGTAAATGGAAATATGGTTTCACATAGTTATTACTCATTGACAATATTTATGTAAGAACTCCACTTCTACCTCTAGCTTGATTTTGACTTTAAGCTCCCCACTCAATTATTTTGACTTCATCATTTGTAGGGTGGATGAGGTTAACAGAAAAATAGAACAGAATCAGAATCAGAATTACCAGGTTGGAAGGGACCTTCAAGATCATCGAATCCAATCCATGCCCTACACCTCGACTAAACCATGTCACCAAGTGCCACATCCGATCTCTTTTTAAACACATCCAGGGATGGTGACTCCACCACCACTCTGGGCAGACCATTCCAATATTTTATTATTCTTTCTGTGAAAAATTTCTTCCTAATATCCAACCTGTACCTTCCTTGGTGCAGTTTGAGACTGTGTCCTCCACCAGGCAGCCCTGGTGAAAGAGACCAACCCCCACCTGTCTACAACCTCCTTTCAGGAAGTTGTAGAGAGTGATAAGGTCACCTCTGAGTCTCCTTTTCTCCAGACTAAACAACTCCAACTCTCTCAATCGCTCCTCATAGGGCTTGTGGTCCAAGCCCCTCACCAGCCTCGTTGCCCTCTTTTGGACGCGCTCAATCATTTCCACGTCCTTCTTAAACTGAGGAGCCCAGAACTGGACACGGTACTCAAGGTGCGGCCTCACCAGTGCTGAGTACAGGGGAAGAATAACCTCCCAGTTTCTGCTGGCCACACCATTCCTGATGCAGGCTAGGATGCCATTGGCCCTCTTGGCCACCAGGGCACACTGCCGGCTCATATTCAGCTGGCCATCCACCAATACCCCCAGATCCCTTTCTGCCTGGACGCTATCCAGCCACACTGTCCCCAGCTTGTAACATTGCAAAGGGTTTGTATGGCCAAAATGTAGGACTTGGCACTTAGACTTATTAAATTTCATCTTATTGGATTCTGCCCATCTATCCAACCTATCCAGGTCTCTCTGCAGAGCCCTCCTTCCTTCCAAAAGATCCACACAAGCTCCCAGCTTAGTGTCATCTGCAAACTTACTGATGAAGGACTCAATACCCTCATCCATGTCATCAATAAAAATATTGAACAACACCGGTGCCAGCACAGACCCCTGAGGGACACCACTGGTGACTGGTTGCCAGCTGGATGCAACACCGTTCACCATCACCCTCTGGGCCCTGCCATCCAGCCAGTTACTGACCCAGCAAAGAGTGCTCCTATCCAAGCTGTGAGCTGCTAGCTTTTCCAGGAGTATGTTATGGGGGACAATATCAAAAACCTTGCTGAAATCCAAATAGGCAACATCCACAGCCCTTCCCACATCCACCAGGTGGGTCACCTGATCATAAAAGGAAATCAGGTTGGTCAAGCATGACCTACCCTTCATAAACCCATGCTGGCTGGGTCTAATACCCTGGCCATTTCTTAAGTGCTGCTTAATAGCACTCAGTATAAACTTTTCCATTAACCTTCCCAGCACTGAGGTCAGACTAACTGGCCTGTAATTACCAAGATCCTCCCTCCTACCCTTTTTATAGATGGGCGTCACATTGGCCAGCTTCCAATCATCTGGAACCTCACCAGTGAGCCACAACTGTTGGTAAATGATGGAGAGCAGCTTTGCAAGCTCATCCACCATCTCCCTCATCACCCTGGGATGGATCCCATCTGGTCCCATTGGTTTGTAAATGTTCAGGTGCCTCAACAATTCTCTAACTTCCTCTTCTTGAATAACAAGAGGACCATTCTGCTCCCTAACACCACCTACCAACCCCAAAGTACAGTTATCTTGAGGGCAAGGTGTCTTCCTACTGAAAACTGAGGCAAAAAAGGCATTAAGCACTTCTGCTTTCTCCTCATCTTTAGTTACTAAGTTTCCTGCCTCATCCAATAAGTAGCAAAGATCAGTCTTACCCTTCCTTTTACCATTGATATATTTATAAAAACTTTTTTTATTATTCTTTCCGGAAGTTGCCAATTTAAGTTCAAACTGAGCTTTGGCCTCCCTAATTTTCTTTCTACATGCCCCAGCAGCCTCCTTAAACACTCCCTGAGAAACCCGACCCTCCTTCCAAAGATGATACACCTTCTTTTGATTTCTAAGTTCCTTCATAACCTCAGTACCCATCCAGGCTGGATGCTTGCCTCGTCGGCTCATCTTTCAGCACACAGGAACAGACTTTTCCTGCGCCCTCAAGATCTCTGTTTTGAGGCACACCCATCTTTCCTGAACTGCTTTGTTTTCAAGGGCAGTTTCCCAAGGAACTCTCCAAATGAGTCTCTTAAACAGACCAAAATCTGCCCTCCGGAAGTCCAAGGTATAGGTCTTATTGATGTTCCTCCTGATTTCCCTGAGTATTGAGAATTCTACAATTTCATGATCACTGTGCCCCAGGCAACCTCCAACCTTCACCTCACCCACCAGTGCATCTCTATTAGTGGACAACAGGTCTAACATAGACCCTCCCCTGGTAGTCTCGCTCATCAGCTGTGACAGAAAGTTATCCTACACACACTCTAAAAACTTTCTGGACTGCCTTTTTTGAGCTGTATGAAATTCCCAACATATATCTGGTAGGTTGAAGTCGCCTACAAGAACAGGGGCTGAAGATCCAGAAACATTCTGTAGTTGCTTATAAAACAAGTTGTCCACTTCTTCTTTCTGGTTGGGTGGACGATAACAGACCCCCAATAGGATATCAGCCTTACTGGCCTTCCCTTGATTCTTACCCATAAACATTCAACTTCATCATCATTAATTTCAATACGTATAACATCTAAGACCTCCCTAATATAAAGGGCCATCCCTCCACCCCTTCTCCCTTTTCTATCTCTTCTGAAGAGCTTGTAGCCATCCAATACAATGTTCCAGCTATTTGACTTGTCCCACCACGTTTCTGTGATGGCGACTACATCATAGCTATATTGTTGTACCATGGCTTCCAGCTCTTCTTGTTTATTCCTCATACTACATGCATTAGTATACATGCACCTCAGCTGGTCCATCGATTTCACCACTAACCCAGGCTGATTACCCTTGGACCTGCTTCCAGTCAGCCCAGCTGCATCCCCTTCCCCCTTCAAACCTAGTTTAAAGCCCTTTCAATGAGTTCTGCCAATTCATGAGCAAAAATTCTTCTGCCCTTAACAGAGAGATGCAACCCATCCGTGTCCAGTAGGCCAGGTGCCGTAAAGGTTGTCCCATGGTCAAAGAACCCAATGTTCTGCCGACGACACCAACCCTTAAGCCACTTGTTAATAATGTGGGCTCTCCTGTTCCTTTCATTAAATTTTTCTACCACCAAAGGGATCGAGGAAAAGATCACTTGGGCTCCTGCTCTATGAACCACTTGACTCAGTGCCCTAAAGTCCCTTTTAATTGCCTTAACACTCCTCCTTTCAATCTTGTCACTGCCAGCCTGGAGTATCAGCAGTGGATAATAATCAGAGGGCCTAATCAACCCAGAAAGTCTCTCGGTGATCTCCCGTATCCGGGCCCCAGGGAGGCAGTAGACCTCTCTGTGGATTGGGTCCTGTCAGCATACGGGACCCTCTGTTCCCCTTAGAAACGAGTCCTCCACTATGACTACCCTTCTTTTCTTTTTGATGTTAGAAGTGGTAATTCGTCCTACAGATATATACAATCATAATTGAGAGGCTCACTGAGTAAATTATTGTTTTCTAAATCACCTAGCTGGCTCTCTAGATCCTCCTGATCCAAGGTCTCATACCTGTTCTGAAGCAATATCTGAGTTGGTAATGGGGGTCAGGAGGAAATTTTATTATTACCTCTCCGAACAGAGACCCATTTCCAATCCCCTCTGTCAACCAGGTGCCCTTCTACATCTTGGCAGTTGGAGGCATGGGAGTCTTCTGACTCCTGGTGGGCCTCTCTCAAAGGTTCAAGGGTGGAACTCCACCAATCTATTTTCTTTTCACTTTCCCTAATACTCCTTAGTCTTTCAACTTCTTCCTTCAGCTCAGTTACCAATGATAAGAGATTACTAACCTGTTCTCACCTCAGGCAAATGTCCTCTGCCCCTGGTACTGCTGATAAGCTCAAACACTCTGCACAGGAAGGGGTCCGTACAGACACATCCTTTTTGGAGGGTTCCGTTAAGTTATTTACACTTATGCTCACTACAGGTTTTGATCGCGTAAGAACCATTACTTCCAAAAGCCTTGCTTGCCCTGCCTGCACGAACTGCCGCGCAAACTGCCTCTCTATAATCCGATTACGACCCTGTTTGCCTACTCCTGTTCGCCATGCTCCGAGTCGTCGTGCTCCCTGGAAGCTCTTAGCCTCAAATACTGGAGCCAAGCCCCGTGCTCTGGGCCTGTTTAAAAGCCCTGCCAAGTCTCCTCCTTCCGGCCTCTCCAAAGGCAGGCTAGGAAATGAAGTCCCCGTGCTCTGGGCCTGTTTAGAAGCCCCACCGAGTCTCATCCTTCCGGCCTTTCCAAAGGCAGGCTGGGAAATGAACAGAACAGAATATTACAATGGGATCTACAATGATCATCTAGTCCAACTGCCTCACCAATTCGTTGCTGATGAAAAGTTAAAGCTTATTATTAAGGACATTATTCAAATGCCTCTTAAACACTGTCAGGCTTGGGGCATTGACCACATCTATTGGAAACTTCTTCTAGTGTTTGACCACCCTCTCAGTAAAGAATTGCTTCCTAATGTGAAGTTGGAACCTTCACCATGTGCTTTGCTACTACTGGCTCCCAGGGAGAAAAGAGCAGCATGTCCCTCTCCACTTCCCTCCTTAGGAAGCTGTGGAGAGCATTGACTATTCTACAAATACATTTCCTTATGAAGTGGATGTATGGGTGGAAATTTGCATTTTATGTCAACTTACATGCTGAAAAGTGTTTCTGAGCAACGATGAGATTGATGCACACAGTTTATGAGAGATCCTGACTTGTAAATAAATGCAGTGGCAAGCAACTAAACAAAATATTGCTAACAAAATATTGCTGTGGAGAATTGTTACTAATGCAACTGTGTGACAGAACAGAATGCCGTGTCAGCTTATCACCAGTTTATTTATATCTCATTTATATTGCAAAAGTGGCCTTATTGGCTGTCACAGATTGCATCAGCTTTCATAAGCTAATACTTATATAACTGGAGATAGAAAATTAATTTTCCCCAATACATAATTGCAGAAGGTTTTGAGAAGATCCAACATTGCTCTAAATCTCATATACTGTCCACTGCCTTTGTAGTGGTAATAGGTGGCTAGAAACCCTACGATAATATATGAGTGGTTTTAGCCACATCAGTCTTTAAATTCCATACACACACACACACACAAAAAAAGTCGCAGCTAAAGGTGTTAGTGACAAGACTATAGTGCAAACCGCTGGCTCATTTACTGTAACATACTTTTACACTGTTTAGAGGGGAAAGTCACAGGTGCATTCATTTAATTACTGGTCAGTCATTTTTGCATTTCTTCAGTCAACAACAGCATTGTCCTTTCAAGGAAATCTTTCAGAATGATTTAAAGCTAGTGTACCCATGCTGAGAATCAAATTAAAGATGAAGAAAGTGGAAACTTTCATAGAGGAAAAAATTAGCATGACAGAAGTTGATGAATTTATTTCTGTGGCGAAATATTGAGGGTTGCAGGTGTCCTGGTTTCAGCTGGGATAGCGTTAATTTTCTTCCTAGTAGCTGATGCAGTGCTGTGTTTTGGCTTTAGCCTGAGAACAATGCTGATAACACACAGGTGGTTTAGTTATTGTTAAATAGCACTTACCCTGATCAAGAACTTTTCAGTCTCATGCTCTGACAGTGAAGAGGGCCACAGAACACTGGGGGAAAGCAGAGACAGTATACCTGGCCCAAACTAGCTAAAGGGTTATTCTTTATCACAGCACATCATGCCCATTATATAAACAGGGGTGTTGCAAGAAGGGACTGATTGCTGCTTGGGTCAGACTGGTTATCAGTCAGCAGGTGGTGAAAAATCGTAGTGTGCATCATTTGTGTTTATTGTATTGTTTTTGGTTTTTTTCACCTTTTAGTTTTATATTCTCTCCCCTTGTTATTTCCATTATTATTAGTAGTAGCAGTAGTATTATATTGTACATTATTTTATTTATTAAACTGGTTTTATCTCAACCTGTGGGTTTTACATTCTTTCAATTCTTTTCCCCATACTGCCTGGGAAGAGGGAAAGGCGAGATGAGCAAGCAGCTCCATGGTACTTCGTTGTCATCTGAGTTTAAACCACAACAGCAGGGCATAGTGGACAAGAAAATAAACAGTTAATATTAATTATGTCAGTTACCTCCATTTGAATAGAATTCTTAACATATGTTATAACAATTTTATGTTTTACTATGAAAAAAAATCATAAAAAAAGCCATATTATGAATGAATATTGTCTCAAAGCTAAAAGAAACACATCAGTGGCATACCATGAAAGCATGAGTCTGGTTGGCTGCAGCGCAACATGACCTTATTCCAGATACTTTGTTGATAAAAACCCTCTCCACATGCGCACAAGAGAGATCAGGTGTTTAATGGACACAGCACCACACTGGGGCTAGAGGAGTTATGAAGCTAATTTCTAAGCACTGAGGAAATGGCCAGCTCTTCCTAGAGAGGGCTAATGATGAGTTGTATAGGTTTTCTCTTACTGTTTCAGTTTCAGCTAGCACTGAGTGTTTCTGTTCCTTTCTGTTTCTGTTTCATTTAGGAACATCAGTGTCCCTTGGAAGCTGATGTCATTAAGTCTGTTCTGAAAACACAGAAATGTCCCCTTTAAGCCTCTTCAAGATTCCTGCATGACATTATAAGTGGGCTCTCCCCAAGATCAATGTTTTCTCACCACTGGTAGCCTAGACTTGCCTTCTGATAAGTGTTTCTCTTGAGTTCATGCAGACTCCTTTTTTCTCTAGAAGTTACTTCTGTGCACTTTTGGCTTTTTGATTTTGGCTTTTTTTACTTTTTTTTTTTTTTTTTTTTTTTTTGGCAACTCCTAAGCCTTTGAATAGACCTTGAAATAGTCAGTCATAAAGCCCCAATTCACCCTACAAGGAAAAATGGTCTGAAGTTTTCTTCAAAATTTTCATCATTTTCTATTTTTTATTGCTGACATTTTTACACTGTGTTTAATAAAGGGTATTTAAAGACCTTCTGGATTAAGCAAAACTTCCCAGGCTGATATTGGGCTGAAGTTTATCCATAATTTTACTGTCTCTATGCAAAGAATGCTTCCCTCCCCCATTTTATTTTATTTTTTTTTCCGAAAGGGTGGAAAGATATTTTGTAAGACACAATCTATAATGAGAAAAGTCAAAGCACCAGTTTTCTCTTTTGTGTTGGACAGCATAGGTTACTTTATTAAGAGGGTAATGCTACAGTTTCCCTCCAAGCCACTCAGAAGTATTCTATGCGTAACAATATCCAGTATCTTGTCCCATACTCTTCTGTTCCTCCCTTTACTGGACTCCTGAGGTGATTGAAACTAAGAAGTTTTAACCTCCTTTATGTTAAGTCCTTCTTTCATACCTGCTTTTGAGCTTTAATAGTTAACAGAGCTGCACCCTATCCTGTTAAGGTATGACGGGATTACTGAATGCGCAAAATTCCTGTGAAAATGCTGCAAGGATATAGCAAATTATAGTCTTTATATAATATCACTAAATTCTGCCTTATGGTCATTGTGTGTGCACTTATAATGGTAAAATATTCAAAGAAAATAAGCTTGCAAATACATGTGTGAGGTAAAAAAAGCTGCTGAAATTTTGGCACTGTGTTATTGAAGTCTAGTTTGTTCTTGAGGTGCAAGTGAAAGCAGATTAACCATCATACAAGAGTAAATTTTTGAGAGTTATATTCATAACTGGCTTTAGAAATTATGCTGAAAACATAAAGAGGTGGGGGTTTTTTTATTCCTAAAATAAAATATGCGCTAGATGGAATTGCTTTATATGTACTGCAAGGGTGAAAAACATCCTTGGGGTAATTATGGAAATGGAAAAATTGAACAAAGTGTATGTGAATACATGAATGTTTACATGATAGATTTTTTTTTAAAAAAAAACCTTTGGGCCCTTTTAAACTCAAAAACAATGACTCAATGAGAAGCCTTGTTATGACCTTGTGTAGATTTTAGAGATCATTTTAGAAAATGCTTTACATAAGTAAATAATTAATGAATCAAATTTACTGTTCTTTCTCAGAGGGATGCTGAAAATTCACCCCTGAGTAAGTGAAATGTTTTAAATGCTGTTCTGTTCATAATTTCTTTATGGATTTAAGACCAATGAATAAGGCACCATGACACAAAATAGTCATTTGTCTAACTGCCAATATTTGAGGCTGGAAATGTACAATAGTTTTATTAGGGAAAAATACATTTTAAAGATAAGAATCAGCCTTAATACATTTAGGGGCAGAAAATCATCTTTTTTGTAAACTACTGTAAACTAATCTTTCCTAATCTTAAAAATATAATGCGTTTCTTTTAGGTTGGTTTATGTCTCAAAGATAGCTGTTAGCAATAACCTAGAAATTTTCCTTCAGAATTCAGCTTGTATGTTGCTGAATTGACCTATGACTGTCTGAAGAGAAGATGCAGCTCTAGGGACACCGAACATAAAGGTAACCTACTTTAGGGTTCTAAATGTCCTTTAAGAATGTGTTATTTTCTGTAAATTTTGACAACTTACTAAGCAAAAATCAGAAAAGAATGTGTGTAGTTTATATAAACAGATTTTCTTTTAAAAGGTTTACATAGAATGGATACTTTGCTTTCAGTAAAGGAAGCTTTTGTCCAGAATATCACAAGAAAGCCTATGTTAATTATAGATAGTAAAAATGTTAATTAAAAAAAAAAAAAATCATTGGAGCCAAACCTTTTTGAGAGCAAAAGCTGGTCTGAGTGAAATTAATGCTTTAACAAAGATTAGAAAATTTCTGCAATTCTTAAAATATTTTCTGTAAATATTTTAAACTGCTTTAAAAATATTTTCACAATTATGCAATAAGAATGTTTTAGTTTTGTTAAATATTTTTGTTTAGTTGTCATTGAAAATATTGAAGGGGAAAAAAGTAAATTCAGGCTGAAATAGAAACAGTCATTTTAAAAATCTCGGAATTTAAAATAGTTGCCCAGTCAGTTCTGATTTTAATAACAACTTAGCTAGTTACAAGTTGTATAAAATAAGCAATCTTATGGTGACACCAATTTCATCATCTTATTCTTTAAATGAGATCCATCAGGTTGGTTGTTTTGTTTCTTTGCTTGTTTCTATCAAATTTTAGGCTTATTTTCACTGCATTTCAGATATATTTCACCTAGGTTTACTCTTAATTCTAATTCCTGGATTTCTACCTATTGTTTGCCACATCTACTTTGCAACAAAATTCCTCCTATAAAATGCTTTTAAATGCTTTTTATTATATATTCTTGTGGGGAAAAAAAAATATATATATACACACATCACAGAATACAATGATGTATATGTACTGAATATATGTGTGGGTGTGTGTCCTGCAGAATGATTCAACAGCCTTATGGCCTTTTAAAGTCATCAGCTCAGACCTGTAACGCTGAGGTAACTTTTTTGAAAGTTAAAAGAGACTTATAGGCAAAAATGTGTAAGTAGTTTACAGTCAAATCTCCTTCTCAAAAGCCATTCAGACACTTGATTTGTCCTTTTCTTTCTTTTATCCATTCAGTGTCAACACTGATTGAAGCTTGTATTTATTCAAAAGTAAATTAAATAATATAATGAGGCTTAAATTTTGTAAATTCACTACTTACTTTTTTCGTTTTTTTCTCATCGGTAGATCTAGAAAGCAATTTTCAGACCTGCTAATTTATGTTGTTTCTATTCATGCCAGTTAGCATTTTTGCATTTTTTTTATGCAAAGTGAGCAGGTAAAAGCAGTACTGTGCACTTTCAAAAATCATAATTTTTATTATTTTTTTCCATTCTGAACATTAACAACATCTAATAGCAATTAATTGTAAATGAATCTCGAAATCTCTTGGCTTAAAATGAATCTGTAGAATACAAATGAGTAACTTTTTGACTTCTGTTTTAAATGAAAAGGTCACTTGTTTTGTTCTCATTCCCTGCATAGAATTGGAGACGTGCACAAAGCACTCAGTAACTTCACAGAACAAGTGCAGCAGCACAATGTGACATTACAGTGTAGCTTGTTGCAGGCCTTTCATCTCAACAAGAGCCAGCTGTTTGATTATTCATGTTGTTCAAACTCAAAAGCCAGAAGGCATTATATTCTGACAGTTTAGCACTACCTGGAGAGTACTTACAGAGAGGTGGATATTTACTGAGAATAATATAACAGTTGTCTTATATCCTGCTTTTATTAAGCACACACAGAAGGAGTTAATAATGGACTTTAAAGCGTGATATGTGAAGCAGAAAATGGAATTTAGAGACACAATGCAAGTGCCAATGCACTTACAGTTTGGGTCATTTAAGGAAACAGATACTAACAATTGATAAAATTCCATTTTCTTCATGTTGTTCAAAGTTTTGCTTTATGAGAAGTTGAAAGTCAAGTCTTTTATTTGTCACCTCCAGAATTCCTAATATTTTTCACCTATGTGGGACATTTAATTAACTCTCAAGTGATTTGTTACCTAATTCAGTCTCATGGTATACCTATGACTTGGACAAATCTTATTTTGAAGATGAGTGATCTAAGGAAGGACATAGCTTAAGATAAGAAAACACATGAGAGATAATGAGAAGAAAAGTATGAGGATGACAGAAATTATAGTCATATTTCATAATGCATTCAGTGAATACATTATGGTTTTTAATATATTCTTCTGTTCCACCCACTGCATCCCATCTTACAGTAAGAAGTTGTATAGAAATATAAATAAACTAACAGAAAGAAAAAAGGAATAAAAAGAAAGAGTTACCTTAATTATGTATTTTATTCTCAAGTATCAACACATAGATGTATAGTATGCATGATATGCCTAGCCACATGCATCAACAGCAATAATAGTCCATTTACTTAAGATAAAAATGTCTTTAAAATGAGAATAAAATAAAAAAAAAAAATACAAAAGAGAAGTAACCTTTTTCCATTCGGCTTGCAGACCAAGACGGCATGCGGATTCAGTGCTCTGCTACCCGAAAGCTTAGAGAAGTCACTGTAGTTTAAAACAAGAAGAGCAAGGGTGTTAATTGGTCCCAAAGTTTGTGCTCATAGGATTTAATCCACAAAATACTTTCTATTTGTGGACATTAGTTGTAGAATCACAGAGTTAAAATTTTTGATCTTTATTTGTTTGGGTTTATGTCTCTTTTAGGTCAGAGTCCTGTGCTCACATCTATTAGAGATGCATTAGTATCTGTTTGTAGGATTGGATAGGATTTTGATATAATGAACTAAGCGAACAGGGAAGCCACTACTTCTGCCTTCCCATAGTTCCTTATAATTTGCAAAAAGTTTTCTGCATCAGGGAATGAAAGCAGGAAGGCAAGTAGGCACAACACGTTTCCACTTGGAACCTGCAGTGATAATCTGGGATTTCAGTTAGTATATTCTCTCCTGGCAACCGGGAAAATAGGACTAAGCATTGTGTAGGCACTCCAGGAATAAATATGCCTGAGTTGCTCTTACAAGCAAAAAAACCAGAAGCAAATATGGACTTTGATCTAAAAAAGAACTCCTGTCAACACAATAAAGCTTGACACTGTCTTGCCTCTGCAGTATCAATATGCACGTTATGCCATTAGAGTGTAATGAAATTCACATCTGAGCATTTTTTATTAGGAACTGGTTGTTGAACTTTATCTTAAAAGCTTGTTATTGTAAACATTAGAACTTTGAACCTGCAGACTACTAGATATAAAAAAATCTTTCTGTTTTAACCCTATGTGTCAGTGATGTTACTTACCAAAGTAGTCAGCAAATGAGACAGCTTGCTGTTATCTCTACATTTTTCCTTAAAATAAGCATCAGTACATTGAAGAGCAGCTTGGAAAGGGAAATTTAAAAAGTGTAATGGAATGATATAAGAAGTCTGTATCTTCCAGGTAGAATCATGTGTACCTGGGAGTTTTTCTGGACACTGGTGCAAGATCATCCTTACTAGAAAACAGTGAGAATATTCTCTGCACAAATTTGCCCTGTGCTAGCTAGCAATTTTCTAAACAATTCTCAAGAATGATTTGAGCATTACAGGAAGAACTAAGAGAATAGTTATTAAATAGAGAGCGTGCTTGCAGCCATGATGTTCCTGAGACTGGGATAGCTATGCCAAAAGGAGATCATGCCCGGCAATGCTCCCAAACATATTCAATTTCTGAGAGCAGATGTGGCAGGTAATCCAAATGGAGGATTTGTGATGTCGATATCCTACAGGCATATGGCTTATGCAGAGCAAAAATCCAGTTTGATAGATTATGCCTTTTTCCATGCAATGATAATTAAGACTTCATTAAATGATCCTGGTCACCAAGATAGGTGAACTCATGTACCATCATACTAAACTAAATTATGGCACTCTGTACCTACAGGGTTTTCTAAGTCTTCTGGACAATCTTGATATGAGCCAAGACTCTGTTACTTACATGCTACTATAAATCTGACATATTTGCCTCTCAGTGTTCCACATAATTGAAGTGCATGTCAAATACAGGAATTATAATTTGGCATGAAGCATAAATTCATAGAAATGAAGCTACTAATATCTGGCAACTCTCTCAATTCATACTGGCAATCTGAACTTCAGCCACTGAAATCTTTACTTCCTTTCGCTGACAGAAATTAGTAACCTGGAAATTATCTGGAAGCCCTTCTTGTCAGCAGGCCAATTGTTCCTGAAGTTCTCTAAACCTCTCTGTCCCGGAGCCTCTGAGTCTTGTTCTCCACAGTCAAGAGAATAAATTTGAATTCTTCTGTACTTTGGCTTCCATACATAAATTTGGCACATCTCTAGCAACCCTCTCTAGAAAACACAAGACATCTAATTTCATTCAGATTTCCTCTTTCCTCTTTCAGCTACATAAAATATTACCTCTTTCTGCATAGGTACTTTCTTACAATATCTGTGAGAAATTACTTGGAAATATCTATCAGAAATGACTCGGAATTACTATAGTTTAAAGATTGGTGGACTTCTGAAAGTTTGTAATATATATGGAAAATAAGAAAACCAAGAATGTTTTCTGACTGCTGTACAACCCTTTATAAGCAAGCACCAGAACATGCAGTAAAATTAAATCTATTTTTCCCTATTAAAAAAATTATATTTTTAGCATTTAACTAATGTTAAATTATCTGTTTTAAAGACCTAGTAAGGTTTTTGCACAGAATAATACTGATTATTATGGAGTGGCAATATGCACTATCAATTCATAGTTCTTATTTCATGTTTTATTCTAAGAAAATTTCTTGTCTATTTTCAAAGGAATCAAGTTATCTCTGTTTTATTGTTCTATTCACATCTATCCCTTGTGCACATTTTAAGAACCCTTAGCCTAAAACTAAATCACATAACATTTAGTCGGTGTGGGCTGGTTTAACAATATGCCATTACAGTGGTGTGTTCACTCTAATGAATACATGGTTCAGTGTATATTACACTATTGGTATATGTACATTAGTTAAGAATACAGAAAAAGATTACAACGCTTGACAGCATAGCTGTGCTTTGCAAACAACTTTGTGGAATTTTTCCACCTCTTCACATATGTTTTACAGCTAGAGATCCTATCATTCTCTAGGAGCCCTTCTCTCAACATTAAGAACTACCCTGCATTTGGTAGTTTGTGTCCAAAAAAAGTTCATATTGACACTATCCATTGATTGTAAAGGGAGTGTAGGGTTAACAGTCTGAAACGCGTTCTGTGTAAATACCAGTAATTATTCAATAAATCTTATCCACCACATGTGCACATTTTTTTGGTCTTATGTATTCTTTAGTTTGTTCAGATAGTGTAACATTGAATTCTCTTCAGCTATACTCCTGCTCTCTCAGCATTTTTCTTTAATTTTACTCCTGTACGTCTGCAACACTATGGCAGTAACAAGTGAACTTTGTAGTCACTGGGAGCTTGCAGGCTTTAAAGTAATTGTGAATAGCTGTAAATTTTAAGTTTGAAACTGTGTTGCCAGCATTTCTAAAATAGGGGTATGTAACACTATGAAGAAAACTAAGCAAACGTATGTACTGCACATATTCCATGAAAGCATTGAAGAGTAGGCTGACCCATAATCATAAAACCAGAAAGGACAACAAGATAAAGCAAACCTCATAGAAGTTTACCTGACTGACCCAATACTTAACCAGATACTAAATCATGTACTTTCACTCTCTACAGCTACCTGAAAGGATGATGGAGAGAGGAGGTGACTGGTCTCTTTTCCCAAATAAGAAGTGATAGGACAAGACGTAACAGCCTTAAGCTGTGCCAGGGGAAGTTTAGATTGGATATTAGGAAAAATTTCTTCACCAAAGAAGTGACCAGGCATTGGAACAAGCTGCCACGGAAGTGGTAGAATCACCATCCCTGGAAATGTTAAAAAAGCATATAAATGAGGCCCTTAGTGACAAAATTTAGTGGTGGACTTGGCAGTCCTGGGGTAAAGGTTGGAGTTGATGATCTTAAAGGTCTTTTCCAATCTAGCTGATTCTGTGATTCTACTAGCTAATCATATTTTTCAGTTAAGCATTCTGATTTCAGCAAAACCAAGATTCTCAAACTATTTTAACCCAACACTTTCTAATAATTTTGCCCCAGTTCTAAAAATAAGAGTGAAGTTGGACAGCATATATGTAGACAAGAATGTTACAGATTGAGTCACAATGCCTTGTAAATCATATAAAATGAAAATTCAAAAGATGTTATGAGATTTGCTACATACTCAAGATTATTATTGATCACAGTAAAAATCAACGTAATATCAATAAAATGCTCATATATTGGCATATTTTTTCAAATGATATTTCATTGATATAAAAAGGTAAGTTTTTCTTAGTTTCTTCTGCATCTAAGGTATCATTTACTGAGGTTGGTGACTAGTTACTAAGCAGAAATACGAGCGTTTATTGAAAACAGGACAAACAAAATGGTCATATTGTCCTGGTTGCATCAAATACTGTGTAACTAGTCTGTCGAGAGAGGTGGTTGTCCCTCTCTACACTGCACTGGTGCAGCCCCACCTCAAGTACTGTGTGCAGTTTTGGACATCAAACTATTACTGTGTCCAAGACCGTGAAAGATCTCGATGGCAAAACTTAAGAGGAGCGTCTGAGGTCACCTAGCTTGATCAGTTTGGAGAAGAGAAAGCTGAGAGGAAACCTCACCACAGTTTACAGTTTCCTCAAGAAGGGCAGCAGGGGAGGATGTGCTGATCTCTCTGGTGACCAGCAGGGGACAAAAATGAAGTTCAGACAGGGGAAGTTCAGACTGGATATTAGGAAAAGGTTCTTCACAAAGAGGGTGGTCAATCAATCACTGAAACAGGTTCTTCAGAGAAATGTCAGAACCTGTCAGAGTTCAAGGAGCACCTGGAAGGTGCTTTTATTCCTATGGTTTACTTTTAGATAGTCGCAAAGAGCAGGGATTGGACTCAATGACCCTCATGGTTCCTTTCCAACTTGAGATATTTTATGATTCTATTATTTGCACATGTATTGATTCCAAAAAGGATATAATAAAAGGATTTTCTAGGGAAAGAATATGAAGCAAAATAATAAAATAGATAATGTAGGAAGCAAAGAAAATAAGATACATGAATTTAAACATAGAAAAAGGGATTTTTGATTCAAAGGAACATCACAAAGGAGACACACAAAAAAAACACAACTTGAAAAAACAACAACAAAAACACCTAAGAAATATTTGGAAAGGATACAAACTAAGCTGAAAAATAAAATGAAGCTCTTCAAGAAAGGAAGAAAAATATCAAATGGAAATTAAAGTGAAAAAAAGTCCAAAAGGGGCCTAAAGACAATAAACTGCAAGGATAAACTGAGGAAAATTCTTCTATAGATCATTAGATATGGTTAATGAATCATAGACTCATAGAATAGTTAGGGTTGGAAAGGACCTTAAGATCATCTAGTTCCAACCCCCCTGCCACGGGCAAGGACACCTCACACTAAACCATGTCACCGAAGACACGATAAGAAAGAAAACAAAATTAAGTGCAGGAAACAATGGGTGTATTCCACACTGAAATGGGCTTACCCTTGAGATCCCAGAAGGATCTTTGCAGTGACCTATGATATTAGCTGTATTTTTATAAAGTAGTGAATAATGACCTGACAAATTTTACAGATTATAAACATTTTTCCAAGAAACTAAAAAAGAAAGGTGACTGTCAAATGTTGTAGGAGGAGCAAATTGTATTCGGTGCTAAAAAATGCCAGAGATAATTCAGTGCTCATAAATTTTATGTAAAGCACATATTAAGATATCACCCTAAATAAAGATAGGATAACCTTTGAATTAGTGATTGCCATTCTCAAAACTCAAACTGATTTCAAATAGGCAACTATCATGTCAGAAATTGAGTGAAGGAGTATAGAATAAAACTAAGCAAGCAAACAAAAAAATATTGTCATATAAATGTATGGTATACTCTATGCTGAATAACATGCTAATTAGCCATCTTAGAAAATACTAGCAGATTTAAATAAATTACTCAGAAGGATGGAAGTATGGAATTACTTCTATATATGAAGTGGCATTTAAGCGAGTGGATTTCTCAGCTTGAAAAGACAGAACTAAGGAAAGATAAGATGGAGGTCTGTAAAGTCATGAATGGTTTGAAGAAAATAAATAAAAATGGTTATTTCCTTTTTCTTATAATATGGAAAAGGAGGAAAATATGGAAATTGACTGGGTAATTGTCTAAAACAAATTATTAGAAGAATTGAAGTACTTAACCACAATATTAATCTTATTATCACAATATATCATTGAGGAAAAAAGTGGGTTCAAAAAGTGGATGAGCAAATACAGCTCTCTTGGCAATTATCACACTGGTCTAGACGCACCTTCTGCCTCAGAAAGTTTCAAAATATTAAGCCCAAAGCTGAGAGAATATACATGATGAAATACCTTTAAAACATATTGTATTATTTACATATTTTCCCTAAATATCTAGTGAAAAAATTGGCATACCTTTGGTTTGAGCAAAAAAAGAATTTTTAAATTCCAAGAAAATGAGAAAATGGAATGCAGGGGAAAAAAAAAAAAATAAAAAGAGTTGGAAGAAGATGGAGTAAAATGAGGAAAAATAAAATCGGGCAATCTTAATAAACTTCATATCACTTCTTTTTAGTGTTTTTGAATGATAGGCAACAGGCTGTGGTAGATGTTTTTTTAATAAAATTGGGTTTCATTCTTCAGAAATACTAGTTATATAGATAATGAAAATAAGATCAACATTTTTTAGACTTAATGTAGACTTCTTATATAAAACAAGAAAAACTGGAAAAACAATGGAAAGAAATCTCATTTTAGCCAGCTTACATATGCATGAACATAAGGTTGAGCCACTATTGTAAACAGTTAAGCACATAAAAATTAGGTTTTTAAACACATAATATAATTTTGCATGCACTGAACCATAAAAGCCAAAGGAATTGTGTCAGTTAAAACACGCATTTACAACAGCTTGACCTTCACATTTTGGCTTATAAGATGGTGAGCTGAACAGTGCACTTGTCATTTAAAGGCTTATTAAAAGAAACAAACAAACAAACAAACAAAAAAACCCAAACCCCCAACAACATATTATGAAAAACAATCCTCCACTAGATTTTTCAATGTCATTTACATGAGCATTTTATTTAATCTGCTTAATTTAGTAGCAATATGTCAGATGGGTTTCTGCAGCCGATGTTCATACAATCAGGTAACACCAACCTCAATGGTAAACATCTCTTGGAAAATAACATTTTATTGATACAGTCAACAAATAAGCTGCCATCAATAAAACCAAAATACACTCTAACCTAAGGGAGAGGCAAGCATTTATGATTTTGTTTCCAAAAACTATGGGTCATGTTCCTCTGGATGAGACATAAAAACTACCAGATGGTCAGGGGCTGCATAAGAAGGAGTAGGTTAATTACTTCTGTTCATAATACCTAAATTTGATCATTATAGTAAGCAAAATAGATGTTTGAGTGTTTCAGACTCACTTGTTAGTTTACAAATGGAGGCATGCAACACAGTTTGTGAAATGCTGCTCTAAGGATCTGCAATTAGAGCAGAATATTTTACTTGAATAAAAAATATATAGTCCCCCTGAATATGCATAACTTTTTTTTTTTTTATTCCCCCTTTCCCTCTGCATCAGCTTCCTGGGTATTTACAAGAAACAGAGCATTTACACTCTGGATATTATACTATGTATATTTTTCTTGAGACTTGCATTCTTTTATGTTAATGGTGGTAAAATTAAAATTCCATACCACAGCAAAGAATGAAGTAAACCAAGGCAGCATGTGAAAGTGTCAATGAAACAAAGAAAAATGACACTTAAACAATTTACCCATTTCCTTTGATTACAACTGAGAGGAAACTGGCATCTCTGTTTGAGACATTGCTATAGAAGGAACAGTCAAGATACTTCCAACATCTATATTTAATGGCTACATAGGTAGGAAACTTAGGGCTGATGTACATTCTCACAGTTAGTAATCTAGGTTACTCTGAGATGTTCCTGAGTACTTCGCCTTGTCTATGTTTTGCCACATCCCACGTACTTCAGATGGCTTTAGATGCTTCAGCTGAGCAGAAGCCCTTCATGAGGATAAACTGTGTTCACAGTAGACATTCTCTCCTACATAATTCTCTGGAGTTCAGTGTATATACTGACTAGATCCTCATCCAGTATAATGAGAGCTTAGATTTGTGTCAGATGTACATACCTACATACGCACATCTTAAAGGATGTATATGGCAGAAGTAGACAGAACGTACATGATAGGTACTTCTCGTACCCCAAGAAACTGCTGCTGATGTATGTTTGGACAACTGGTACTTCGATCAACTCTGCCTAGTACAAAAGCTGGCAAATCAGTGTTTCCTTAACCATGCTGTGGAAAACCCAAGACAATGTCTAGAGTGGATCTTTTCTTTTTTAGGTGTTGAAGAGTAGAAGTCTAGACAAGTGTTCTAGTGCTTCGATAATGCTGCTGAGTACTAAGAAAAACTCATGAACAATTGTACTAAAATAATTTTTAGACCTGACTTGGTGCACTAAAGGAACTGGTTCTCTACATCTGTTAACTGCTGAAAATAAAAACAATTAGAGTTATTTCTAGGCATAGCTCCTTGACTTCTACTTTTCCCCATCTTTGCTGTTATATCTTCAGAATCAGAATCAGAATCAGATTCAATCTTCCTTCAATTTATAGATTTTATAAAACACAATTTTTCTGAAATCCATATGAACTTTAGGGTAAAGCTCATGTGAGTGTAGAAATCAGAAACTTATCAAAATATATCTAAATTATTCTTTTTACACATTGGACTGAAGTCTTTCGTCTTTCCACTGGTATTAACTATTGTTTGAGGCTTAATTGAAAGTGAACTTATTTCATTAAGACTGTACTTTTGGTTTACTGTTAAAATGGAAAAGATTATTCTTTTTTAGATCCAGTCATCTTAAACAGAATATAGGCAATATTTAGGCAAATCCATGACCTTCAATTCAGTTCTAAAACTTGCAAAAAGAATTGTAAAAATAGCAAAACCTATTTTCTTAGCAGTTCTTAGCATTAACTTCTCACTTAGCATAAACTGAACAGTTAATAAAGAAAAAATTTCACGTCTTCTTCTCCTTAAAAAAAAAAGAAAAGCAAAAAAAATCCCCCTAAACAAACAAACAAAAAACACACAAAGAAAAATCAAGAACCCTGAAAACAGAAGAAGTTAAGCTATAAAAAAATATTTTTCTTCCTTTGAAATTTTCAGAGTTTTTATTTTCTTTTAAAAAATAGCATTCTATTTAATAGTACGGTCTGAGAATGTTTGAACCAGATAAAAATATTTCTGAAAATCTTCTCTTTCTGGTCAAAACACAGAGTTTTATAGTTTAACTGGAAATAATTTTGATTAGCTCTATGAGTTTCAGATTTTTTCAGTAATGGAAGAATGAAGGGTATACCTCACCAAGATTATACTCTCCAGAAGCAAGGAACCTGAGGAATTAGCAAGAATATAAAGTAATAAAACCTCTTTTTCTATTACTATCATAGGCACCCAAGACCTGGAATAATTGGCTACAGAGCTGGCACTGAAGAATGTGATTTTTACTTACCACTTCAAGAGCTGTGTGTTAAGTTACCCACTCTGCCACTCTCCAGTAGAGGTTATAGTAGGGTTATATACATTATAAAACCTTATAAGCTACTTTTTATGGCAACATGTTTAACATTTTTGTCACCCAGAGGAAGAACATCAAAACAACTTGAATGTGCAGTTTGAATAAACTTGGAGGATGATGCTCTGATTGTGTGAATGGGTTGTTTTTGTTTGTTTCATAATATGAATTGTCTATGTCTGCAGTAGATTGTTTTCAGCTAATTCATAGCAGCTGTTACTAAATTACAGGCTCTGCTTTCCAAAGCCACTTATGGAAAGGAAAACCAGTGCTATTTAACTACTAATCTACCTATGTAATGATCTGAATGAAAAGAGGAAAAACATTTGCTATTTCTAGTTGTACAACTCAGAATCTTTGCCAACAATTCACGACTGAATGGTTGTTTATTTACTGATAAAAGTAAAATATAACATTTTAATTTCTTTTAAAATAATTCAGCAAGAAAGATAGCTTGTTTAATTAACTGAATTGTCACTAGCCAAACATTATTTAATAGTAGCCAGTAGTAGATAAAATATAGTAGGTTCAGTAGTATTTGAAGATGTGAAGGTCTGATTTTAGTTACTGGATTCAGTGTGGACACTAATATATGAAAATGAATAAAATTCATCTGAGTGCTTCAGATTGTTTCAGCCTCATTAGACATGTCTTTTGCAATATCTAATTGCAAACAACAGATTTAATAATCGATTTAATAATCTAATCTAACTAATGGATGATTTTAAGAAGAGTCTCCAGAATAGACACTATCAATCAAATGCTCCAAGGAGTGCATATTTGGTCATATGACCTTATAATCCACAGAAATATGACTGCATTCTTATTCCACCTGGACCAGATGATTTTGCATTCAGAAGACATTTGTCTCATGTTATCTACTGATAATACCAAAAATCATCATGTCTACTGGTTTGACAGGTATTTTCTCTACTAAGAAGAAGAGGGATGTTATAAATTACTTATGGGTATTAGGTCAAATTATTTGGAAAAATGTCATTCTGGGCTCAATTCTTATTGAATCGATATTTAAGAATTCCGCTCTATTGTCTTCAACTAGTGATGTTGCTAAACATTCCAAATAGGGGAACTGGGGACAGAAATCTGAAGAGCTTTAAATAGGATCAGAATTCATAATTCTAGGTAATTTTAATCTCAGAAAAATATGAATACCTGCTTTTAAAAAAGCGCTAATGAGCAGTTTTCAAAGGAAATAAGTTTTCCAGTACCTAGTTTTATCATCACATTCCTTATCTTTCTTCCTTTTAATATGTTAATCCCAAATGAACATGGAAATACTTTCTTTTTGTAAGGACAGAAGTGAGAGAGAAAAAGTCAAAGAACAAGGAAAAAAAAAAAAAGAAAAGATAGCAGATGATTGTCTCCTTTTCTCCATCAAAAATAATGAAAGGACATCCACTGTATTACAAAATGAAGTAATCATAGAGTTCTTGTAGTAATGAAGTTGCTAACTTCAAGTTTAAATCATGTGTTTCACAGTATTTTGGGCCTGGCCAGTTAGTGGTTTTGAGTATTACTATGATTTCTTGGCTTTACAATACTGTTTAGGATTCATTTATATACTAACTTCTTTGTAGCATTCTTAAGGCTGAAATTTAGGCTAAGGAATAGCAGTAAATAGATTGGATCTAATAAGTGGGGGAAACCATATTGCTGTAGTTCGTGACTAGGACTCAATGAGAGTCAAAGGCTCACAGGCACTAGCAGTCAGGAAGCCCATAATATGATGGTTATTCTTGAATAGTAAATATTTAATAAGAATCTTAGATAATATCTTTCAGATTGCACCTTAATTAGAGGATTTCACTCATTTCTGATAAATTATATTCATTATTACTTAATATTAATAGAACTACATTGCTTCATCTTGCTTAAACTCTTGCATGTGTTGAAACAAATAAATAGGCAGCAAATATGAATAGGGACAATACAGAACAGACATTACAGTGAAAATTACCGTGCATCTGTAGGCAAGTTTAGAACTATTTTACCAAAACATAATGCATTATGCAGGAGGTTTTCTTTGCTTTTCCTACACATGTAATGACTTTCAACTCTCTATGCTAGAAAACTCTTTACAAATACTTTCCAACAATCTTTTTTTCCTCTCTTTCCTCTAAGCAGATCCCAATTTGCACCATTTGAGTAATCATCAATCTGCTCAGATAACTTCAGGAAAAGATGTTATTTTGATGTTGTTGAGTTTAATACACTTCTATATGAGATTTGTTTTCTTCCTGCAACTTATTATATGACAAAACATACACAAAGATTAAAGCCAGTGTGGATTCAAGGCTACCCGAAAATTTTTTGTTGTTTTCTTTTTAAATCCTCTTATTGAGCAGATTTTTAGTCTCTTTCAGCTTCATGTCATCTACAAATTAGCTAAATATACCATCAACCCAAACATTAATGAAAATACATGGATATCAAACCCAAGATGGATCCCTGTAGAGCCTTTCTTATTATAGTCTTTTTTTCTGGCAATAAACCACTGGTAACATCTAGCCAGTTATGCAACCACCTGCAAGTAGCTTTGCCTGTTCCGTATTTTCCAGATAGGTTAATAAAAACTCTGTTTGCATAATTTTAAAGCCTTGCTAAGGTAAAGATACCTTAGATTTTTGTTTTCTTTGCAGGACCATAATATTTTTACATGAAAGTTAGAGTAATTTGAAAAAGTAAATTAATGCTCCCTCTTTTTTTTTTTTATCTTTTTGTCTGCCACATTATAAATGATATGTATAGTTACTTGCTCGTATTTGTCAATATATCTCTAGTTTTTCTTCATTTTTCTTTATTCATAAACATCATGATCTTTTATAAGGGAATTTTTTGCAAGAAATAGTGATTTGGGTGTTGGATACAAGTCAATTTTGAACTGGCCTAGCAGGAGATCAATGCGCATAAATATTTTAAAATTTTCTTTTAAGCGAACTTTGCCTTTAGCAGAGGTCCTGAACAACTCTTCTGGAAATTAATTTTATACAGAATATATTGAATAAACATTGCAAAATGTATTCTGAAATGAATTTAAAAATTAGTTTAGAATTGCTAATATTCTGCGTAACATTGAAAGGTATCACATTATTGCAAAATGTCTTTTGATTTTATTTAATCATTGATGCTAGCATAAAGCTTTTGTATTTGTAATAAAAGATCAAATGCTGACATTCTTACTCAAGCAAAGATTCAGTGTTTCCAATTAGTAGTCTTCTTGCAAAAAAAAAAGACTAGCTAAACATGGAAAAAAAGTCACTTATTGTATTAGTATGTCAACAGAACTTACACTTAGTCTTACAGTTCAGTCTCATACAATTTTGCATTTAATAAGCATTTCATATATTAACATAGTTGGTTTTTTTAGAATTAGCAAGTATATATTTTAATAATCAGTTAGCAATCATATTGCTTGTATTGTAGATGTTATCATGCCATTAACTTTTATTTTTCTGGGAGGTCATCAAACTACCTTGCTGCTTTATTGCTAGTTAAGAGAAAGGTTTATTTGGATAATATACCCAAACAGAATTTGGCTCACAGTGAATAAGACTATAAAAAGTAGGTATTTCAGAGGCAAGTAAAAATTATTTTTAATTATTTCTGAGTTAAATATTTTCTTTAAACTGGAATGATATACTAGATCTAAATGGTATACTATTCATTTCACATCTTGACTTCTTGTCCTGGGTTCAGCAGTAGCAGTCATTTTTTCTCCTTCTTAGTAGCTGTTGCAGCGCTGTGTTTTTGACTTTCAGCCTGGGAACAGAGCTGATAACACCGATGTTTAGACTGACCAAGGACTTTCTGAGTCTCATGCTCTGCCAGGGAGGAAGAGAAGCTGGGAGGAAGCAGGGACAGGACACCTGACCCAAACTAGCCAAAGAGGTATTCCATACCACAGCACGTCATGCCCAGGATGTAGAACTGAGAGTTCCTGGAAGGGCTAGATCACGGCAGGGTGGGGGTGAGGTACCAGTCGGTGAGCGGTTGTATTCTCTTCCCTTGTTATTTCCTTTATCATTATTATTATTGGTGGTAGCAGTAGTGATTTGTATTATACCTTAGTTACTAAACTGTTCTTATCTCAACCCGTGGCTGTTGCATTCTTTTGATTCTCCTCCCTGTCCCTCCAGGAGTGGGGGGAAGAAAGGTTGGGGGGGGAAGTAGACTGCGTGGTTCTGATTTACGGCCTGGGCTTAAATCACGACACTTCTAAAGACTGTAATTGCTTTGGTAGTTTTCTAATTTCTACATCACAGTTTCTGAGATTGTTGCCTCCTCATATAGAAAAATATGAAAATTAATAACAAAATGAACAATAACTAAAGCGTAGTTAATATTCTGCTTTATGTATATGTTCATTACATTTTTGATAATGGGATATACAACAAAATTATGTCTCATATATGTACTATCTGAAGTTTGTTAATATAGACTAAAATATGTCTAATGAACAGTGTATGGGTTAAAAGACATATGAAATCTTTTATTATCATTCCAATAAGTCTATATTTGTACTCAAATATGAAATGTTTAGTAAATGTACATATTTTAGTTTCCAAATTAAGTTGTTAGCAGCAGCTAATGAGACATTTATGTGCACATGGATCAGGAGAAACACATTAGTCCTTTCTGCTTTAGGAAAATCAGGCAAATCTTCATAAATCAAGGTGTCTCAATGTATGCATAAGGTATATTTGAGGCATATGAGTTTATTAAATAAACAGGATAAAGTACAGAAAATGGTTACCACTTACAGCTGCCTGCCTTATAATTTACTCTTCCAAATAGCTTGGCAAACTGTATGTCCTGCCCGATAGAGCGTAGCTTTGAACACAGCTGTAAGAGAAGGTTCATATAATTATACCTTCTGAATTCATAGCAAAGCCAAACTATAAACATATGTCAATATTTTATGTCAGAACCTTCATTTTCCCATTTTCCAGTCTGAAAAACTCCCCTAGTTGGTGGACTGGAATCCTGAAGAAATACACTCTGAGTGTAAAAAACTACAAGCCAGTGATGCAGTTTCATCATGTAAAGGATATTTAACCTATCCACTACTATCCTCTATGCACTAAAGTTAAAATTATCTTTCTCACTGGTCAAAATTCTGATTAACTGAAAATTTAAATGATTTATATTCTTTGTGAATAATTCTGAAATGATGGCTTGGGTTGCACAGAAATATTCAATTTAGACTAATTACATCTGCCCATGTTTACTCTTTCATCTTCTAGCACTATTAAGTACTGTTAAGCCTAAACAAATATCTGATCATTTAACTAAAAAGCTGTATTGAAATGCATTTGATATGTAAGAGAATAAATTAGGTCTGTACAAACAATTTAAGTTTTGAGAAGTCTTATATCTGGAATGGCTGAGCTCTGACCTTATTCAGGTAGTGATTAAAAATTTAGTGACTATTTGTAAATATTACAAATTTTTAAAAGCTTCTAGTTTTTTTGATGCACTAGCAAATATTAAATACCAACAGATGGTTCATTTTAAAAGGTTATAAATAAAATGAGCAACGTTCATAATGGAACTAGGTTTACCTTCAAAAATTAATATCATTCAATCTAATTTTCCCATCATCTGGAATTTCTCCATTCTTTTCTCTATTTCTTCAGATTTCAAAATAATAATTAAAAAGCAACCTTTTCTGAAAGAAAAAAAAACCACATTTTTAATGGGTCTTGAAAATGTATTTATCAATTGTCTTTCAGGTGATGAAGTAAAAGAGAGATACATGCTAAAGATTATTTTAGGGCTTTTTCTTTCTGAATCATTGATGACATAAAAATAATGTATTTTTACTAGATTTGATGCTCAAAAGAGACATTGGAAGTTAAATTCAATATAGGTAAATTGGGAGTAACACAGACAGAGCACAGAACCTCGAAATGAATGGTATGAAGGTGTTTTTTTCAGGAGGAATTTATAAAAGAATCTGCACATTTTAATTTGTAATAAGTTAAGAAAGGAGTTTTGCCACAGTGTTCAAAGAAATAGGCAGTGGAACATTTCCAGGCTATTAATGCGTTAACACTTTTTAGGTCTTAGATGCACTTACTTCAAGAAGAGGTTGCAATAACACTTCATATTGAATATCATGACAATTCCTATAAAACATACTGCAACTCATCATAGCTTCCAGAGTAGGATATATACATGTACATACATTTTCAAATTCTTATTTTTCCTCAACCCTACCCATTTCTACTTAGCCTATCCTACACTCTATCAGGTAAAGGATGGATTATTACTGTTATGAATAATCTTAAAATAAATTCTAAATGCAAGGTACATGACACCAATAGTTGTTACTTTATAGTTATGTTTTAAATGAAAATATTTCATGCTGGAAAACAGCAGAAGTTGCAAAAAAATACCTTTTTAGTTAGGATACAATTTAAAAATTACATTTCAAAGGTATACAGTTAGGGATTTTTCATATCCACTAGACAGTGACCCTTTTTTCAGTTTTAATAATTTTCTATTGAAAATTTGATTGTTTTATCTCCCTCAAACCTGTCCATGTATTTTTTTTTAATTAGAGAAAATAAACACTGAAATCATCAAATCAAACAAGCATGGAAAAGAAATGAGAGAGTTACTTCTTTATTCATTTCTCCAAGGACTGCAGCAAATTTGTTTATTTGGTATGACTAATACTAGTCATTCAGATGTTCCAGTAACAGGAAAATAATAACTGATTAAGACTCCATCTCAGGATAGTTATCTCTTAATAAGAAATCAAGAAAAGTTAAAAAAAGAGAGGAGTGAAAATAGGATGAGTTGCACAACACGTTCATAGTCTCCATTTACGCTTAATGCGACCCATTCACAATTACACTCCGGGCAAACAAAAGGAAAAGGATATATATTTCTCCCCTTTATCTATTTGTCCTCTCATTTTTATCATTGTGAAATAGCTTTTCCTTAAATTATTTTAAAGCAGACTGATCATAGATAGGCTGGTAACCCATCTTCTCTTGAGCCATGTAAGTGATCAGCTGAAGTAACTGAGTAACATCAGTCAACACTGACAAAATCTGGCAGTAACTATAAGCCTTAGTGTATTTTTAAGTGCAAACTGCAGGAATATGAAAAGAACAAGTTTATCATTGAGCATTGCACTTTAAGGGCAAATTAAATCTCTATAAAATACTGATAGTTTATTTGATCATGTTTCATTGAGACAAATGATTTAAGGACAAAATCAACAATAATAGAAAAAAATTGCTCTGAAATCTGACATGCTGAGTCAGCTAACAGGTTATGAAATGCTGTCAGTCCACTAATACATTCCAGCACAGCTGATAAACTCACTTAAATCACAGAACATCTTTTCTCTGTTGGCCACAATAGCGAAAATTTGTATGACTCCACATGACCAACAAACTAGATTTTTCAGAAAAGATATAGGTGATATGAAGGGGGCCATGGAAATACACAGCAATATTTCTCTTGAGTTCTGATGTTTCCCTTTTAACAATATATCTGTTCAGATTTATTCTAAAATTAAACATGTAGTTTCAGATTCTCATTTTACACTATGCTAAATTCCTGGGGGGGAGGGCGGGGGGTTGTATTATTTTAATTTAACATAGACACACACTATATCCTTAAAGCACAAAATTACACTTTTATTATTTATATTCTATATATGCTCCTACAAAATGGCTTACCTCCTGCAAAAGACTGGATGAAAATTTGGCTTTATGTTCTTTAGCAGTTTTGCATACTAGTTTCCCCAGAATATATTCCTACTAATTCTTGTACAAGTTGTTACTGAATTTCTTGACCACATAAATCTTTTAAAGGATTCTTCATTTTCAAAAGTGAAGAAATATGTTACTTTGTTTTCCTCTGAAAGCCTGGTGCAAGTCCTTCAATAACGAATGAAAATTATTATTGCACAATGAAAAATAATTAAATTAAAAAAAAATCTTTTTACTTTGGATATTGTATTGTGCAAAAATGTTTTATAGTACCTTGCTTTAATATACCAGTTTTTTAAACACCATATTTATGTCCCCATTTTTACCTGGCACATTTATTTAAACTGTAATCTTACTTTTCATCTTTTCTTATAAGGTGCTGTCTTCTGTAAAACATGTTCTTTTTTTTCCTGAATACATTAAGATCCATTTCCAGCTTCCTTAATACTTGGAAACAGTTAAAAAAAAAAAAAAAAGAAGAGTAGAAAGAAAAAATTGGTAGAACTTTTGTTACTGAGAAACAAGATTTCTGCCAATCTTCAAATGTAATTTAGCTTCTTTTTAAAGTTTATTTTAAAAATACCTTGCCACAACTATTCTATGATTCTATGATAACACCTTGGCTTTGTCAGCAGATATACAGGAAGGACTATATTTACAAGGTTTTAGGCAGTTCATTTGTTGTTTATTTTAGATGCTTTGGATTGCAGCCTCTCAGTACTCATGCATGACCTTTCTGCAAAGCTGCTGTTTTTCCCAGAGTTGATTTAATTGCAGAGATGAACTTTAACTTCTAAAGAGTAATAATCCACTCACTTGATGCATATGCAGTTATCTTTTCTTGTACTGTACCAGAAAAGTATCCTATTAAAGTTCAAAACTGGCTGGTTTCTGATCTGAAAGAATGTAAAATGTTGTTTATTACAATGCTGTCTTCCTTTTTATTCTTACGAAGCACTCAGTGACATTGTTATGGATGTCATCCAGCTCTTTCCTATATTTGCACACACAAAACAGAAAATTTAAAAATTAAACAGAGATGCCTTGGTATGTGATAAGGTCACTTTTCCATTATCTTCCACTTTGATAAATAAACACAAATATCTCAAAACCCAATAAAAAAGGATGTTCTTCACCAGGGTGAGGGGAGAGGGAGAGATGATGTGGGGTTCTTTTTGGATCTCAGTAAGAGAAAACTTGCAAACAGCATAATAGAATAGCTGTTTAAATAAGATGATAGAACAAAAAGAAGAATATAAATAGCAAATTTTACATCCCTTCAGATGCTGGACATGCCATTTTCATGCAGCATTGGATAAATCATGGATGGACTTTTGCTCAGCTTTCTGCATAGATTCTGTCTGTGGAGAAGTTCCCCCCAGCAGAGAACACAAGACACCTCTTTTAAGTGAGTACATACGTTTTAAAATACTCAACAGTTAAAATCCATAATACATCAATAAATGGATCAGCAAAACAGAATAATGTCTGTAGGATATTTGACAATATAGACATAATGTCAGCTTCAGACAGTGAGTATAGACAATGTCTAGAGGACTTTTAATCATATGTAGTGGAAACTTTTTAATTTAATTGACTGGCCTGAAGTACAAGAACATAAGTTGCTGAGTATTAGGAGTTTTATCCAATAAGTTGATCCAGTGCTAAGAGTGATCAACAAACAGATTCAATTATTTTAATAGGAAGGAGTACCACTTTAAATAATTGTGGGATTATTCTGTGACTCACATCCATACCATCACTACTTCTCATCCAAATGTTGCTATAGCATTTAATTTAAAATATAATAAAGTATAAGTAACTTTGGAAAAGCTATACTTTCTTGTATCTGTATGGCACCTTGGTAGTCAGATGTTTAGGTGTGATGTAGCCACTTAAACACTGGTGTCTTCTGCTGTTGTAAGTATGGAGACATCTGCGTGGGCTGACAGACACAGCTGACAGATACAGAGGACCTATAGACAACCTCTGCTATTCTGGAAAGGGCAGTTGCTGGACTGCCAGGGAACCCCACTAAATATAAAATGACATTATGTGATTATGTTTAGAATGCATCTTCATTTTAGAATCCAATTTAAATTTAAGGGGAATCTTCCTGTTTGCTTCAATTATGTTTTGGGGAACACTTAGTGAATGAAGTGATGAAAACAACAACTCTTGGGAGATATATTTTCTGAGACACTGTCTGGCACATAAACAATTTTAAAAAGTATTCTGACAACATAATATGGAGTTTATGTATTTTAATTATCAACCTTTATTTATTTTGCACATAAAAGTAGTATAACTAAAGCTAATACAATAAAGTTTGAATGCTTGACTGAGAGCATTAAGGTAGACATATGTACTTAGAAAATACTGTTGGGTTTTGTTTCTGTGAACAATTTCTGATTCATGTCATAGGTGAAAAGCATTGTCAAATGCCCAATAATCTGCAGAAAGAACATAATTATCATTCTATTAGCATTCAAGTTTTGTCTTAGTCATCTGTTGACTTTGTGTAATAATCTTTCAGCAAGTTAAAAGCAAAATAACAATATATGCTTCTGGAATTCCAGTTACATTATGGATAAAGTGTTGCTATGAGCAAAAATGGAAGTATATTTTCTGTGTAAACCCAAATATCTGACTTCTAGTATCATGTAAATCTTAAAAATCTAATCAATTAATCTTTGTTAGTCCAGATTTCAATATCACAAAAGAGAAAAAAAGTAAAATTAAGCAATACTATTACAGAAAACCAAAACAGACTTATAATAATTACAATAATTGTAATAACAATAGCACAGTTAAAATTATTCCATGTTATGTTCACTCCTTTCAATACTCATTTGTACTTGAAGAATGACAGCACCAATCTTCCTCAAGCAGGCAGGGGCACCAGGGGGGCCAGACCTGGGTATATGTAACAATACAGTAACAATTACATATAGTAACAGTATAGTTACAGTATGTTACATATAGTAACAGTATAGTTACAGTATGTTACATATAGTAACAGTAGCAGCTGCACACATCTGTGCTCGGAGTTCTTCACTTTCACTGCAAAGAGGGCAATGGTGATACATTTCTTCTTCCACATATTTTTTCTTCCTTCCCCCTTTTCTCCTTTTTTTGGTTTACTGGGTTCTGTTTCCTATCAAAATTCCACATCGTGCTCTCCTTTTGTTGATCTGCAACTTCATTGTACACACGAATGTACTGTGTATGGTGCATTTTATGTTAGACACTTAGACTTTGTTGTTTTTGTTATGTTCAAGCTTGTTTTGTTCAGCTTCTAGACCTTAATTTCTTTAACCCTGACATGTGTCCCATGTCAGCTTGTGTCTCTTCCTGTCACCATGTGATGCACTGCATCCTGTTTCCCCGCTTCTCAAAGTCCCTGCTATCAAGCTAAGCGTGTTTCCCTCTACACTGTATCATTGTAATAAACATCTCATTTGCACAGAACTACTTGATACTATCTGTATAAAACCTGCAGTTGTTCCGTATAAACATAAAGAAAAAATAAAACAAATGGTAGCCATAGCTACCCAGTTGTTTACAAAAATATGCTGTTGCAGGTAAACCAAATAAAATCAAAGCTCCAAGAACGTCAACAAAAGTTCAGGCAAACCAAGCCTGACAAGCGTCATTCCTGAGATACTGAAAATTTTGTTACTAGCTTATTAGTAGCAACGGCAATAGAGTATTATTTGGCTAAAATGCCACATCTGGTCTCCTTCAAACTGAGTTTTGCTGATCCTTGCAACCTGCTCCACATAAGAAAAATTTATCAGTCATTTTATACAAGTAAATTGAGAACTTTCCTAGACTTCAGGCTCTAAGATCTTGCGTACTTTCATCTGTTGACTGTGAACTGTTCTGTAATGAATTTTTAAATTTATTTTTAATGTAATATTAGTTTATAGGTCTATTTATATGCAAATGTATATATTTATGCATATATATATTCTTGTTAAAAAATAATATTTGATTTTTTTCTAGGTGCTTTCTCTTGGAACATACTGCATTGTGTAGCAAGAGTCACTTCAGAGAAGTTACAGGTGCAATTTCTGCCATAGAAAAATGTAAATATGTTAAATGAAATGGAAATACAACTTGACCTTTTATTTCATGGAATTAAAGTGCTTTTAAAATAATCTCCAAACTAACATTAAAACCCTTTTTCAAGCTTGCAGTATATTTCTTTTGGCCTTCTTACATGGGCAGTTTTCATTTTACATAACTGAACTTTCTCTGTGAACAAAGTAAGCATCAGATGGCCTTGAAAAAAGAATTTTGGACCTCTGTGACAAGTCAGCCATAAGAGGGGCAGTGAAAGCAAACTGTGAGGAGAAGACTCAGTGTGTCAACTTTAAAATGTGAAAGGCAGCTGTAGCTGGTGGGTCTGAATATGTGTTTTTCACAAAATTGAGGCAGAATATTTTTTATTACTACAACCAAATTTATATTTTGGCAAAGGAATAAGATGGACTATGATTTAAAAAAAAAAAAAAAAAATTGGTAAGCCTTCTCTTTAAAATATTTTATGTTTTCTGCACAGTTCTTTCATACATTTTAAAGAACACATATATGTGTATGTGATGTACATATATGTATAAAAATAAGCTGAGAGCAAAATTCTCTTAAAATGACATTTTTATGTGTAATAAATATTAATGAAATCTTAACCTTTAAAAAGCTGATTCATTTTGCAACGAGCAGATCATTCACAGGAGTCACAGAAGTATCCTATGAGACTGAGAGGCAACTTCTACCCAAGTGTTACGAACCTTGCATATGCCAACCTGCTCCTGAGGAGACTAGCTTTGAACTAGTTCTGAATGAGGATGGACTCTAGCACTCAGAACACTAGGAATCACGATTATCTTCCTAAGATGATACACTTAACCATGGAACTAGAACTGCAGTTTATTCTGTAGGGATAAGCAAACCCTCTCTTGCGTAATAATGAATGCAGTCAAATTTTAAAGGATTCTTCCTCCAAGGAAAGTTCCTAAAAATATTCCTTCTCTATTGAAATGCATTAATACAAAATATTGCCAAACCTCCTTTCTAGAAGCAATCTAACTTGATACAATTTTATTTCCTTCCTTTGCAGTAACAGAACTATAAAAGTTTTGAATCTACTCATGTGGTATGTGAGGTGGTACAGGAACAAGACAGCAGCTCTGTGAAGTGCAGGGTGCAGTGATACCATCAAAATCCTTTAGTAGTGAAAACATAAGCCTACAAAAAATGAGAGATAGATATCATGTATCATGGTGATCAATTCCAGTAGCTAATTCCCATATTCAATATCTATTCACAGTTAAATAATTTATTCTATTAAAAGAGGAAGAAGAGGAGGGTTAAGATTATTTGACTCTAAAAGACTACAAAAAAAAATTGGATGGATGGAAGGAAGGGAGGAAGGGTAGGAGAGTGGGAGGGAGGGAGGGGGGGAGGAAGGGAGGAAGGGAGGAAGGGAGGGAGGGAGGGAAGGAGGGAAGGAGGGAGGGAGGGAGGGAAGGAAGGGAGGGAGGAAAGGAGGAAAGGAGGGAGGGAGGGAGGGAGGGAGGGAGGCAGGGAGGGAGGGAGGGAAGGAGGGAAGGAAGGAAGGAAGGGAGGGAGGGAGGGAGGAAGGAAGGAAGGAAGGAAGGAAGGAAGGAAGGAAGGAAGGAAGGAAGGAAGGAAGGAAGGAAGGAAGGAAGGAAGGAAGGAAGGAAGGAAGGAAGGAAGGAAGGAAGGAAGGAAGGAAGGAAGGAAGGAAGGAGGGAGGGAAGGAAGGAAGGAAGGAAGGAGGGAAGGAAGGAAGGAAGGAAGGAGGGAGGGAAGGAAGGAAGGAAGGAAGGAAGGAAGGAAGGAAGGAAGGAAGGAAGGAAGGAAGGAAGGAAGGAAGGAAGGGAAGGAGGGAGGTGTCGTCGTTTAAGCCCAGGCCGTAAATCAGAACCACGAAGTCCACTTCCCCCCCCACCTTTCTTCCCTCCGCTTCTGGAGGGACGGGGAGGAGAATCAAAAGAATGCAGCTCCCACGGGTTGAGATAAGAACAGTTTAATAACTAAGGTATGACACAAATCACTACTGCTACCACTAATAGTAATAATGATAAAGGAAATAACAAGGAAGAGAATACAACCGCTCACCGACCGGTACCTCACCCCCACCCTGCCATGATCCAGCCCTTCCGGGAACTCTCAGTTCTACATCCTGGGCATGACGTGCTGTGGTATGGAATACCTCTTTGGCTAGTTTGGGTCAGGTGTCCTGTCCCTGCTTCCTCCTGGCTTCTCCTCCTCCCTGGCAGAGCATGAGACTCACAAAGTCCTTGGTCAGTCTAAACATCGCTGTTATCAGCTCCATTCCCAAGCCGAAAGTCAAAAACACAGTGCTGCAAAAGCTACTAAGAAGGAGAAAAACTGACTACTGCTACTGAACCCAGGACAGTATCCACCCCTTATTCCATACCATTCACGTCATGCTCAGATCCCACATTTTCAATATACCATCACTTTCATCTCAGTGCACTGTTATCTTAGTGCACGGACCAATCCCTATAAAGCTGCTGAGTCCATTCAGTCCATGATGGTGGGCTCCATCTCTTGTAACAGTCTTTCAGGGCAGGAGAGGCCCATTGCAAATTCCACCCCTCGATCATGAGTCCATCTCTGTGTTGCATCTCTGCTCTGATGGCCTGAAGTGTCACGGGCCCATCAGGCTCAAAATAATTCACCCTCCCCTGCAGCAGTCTCTGCAACTTGTTGTTGGGGACTCCACACAGCTGCCTTCCATCTCCGACGCTTCCAAAGCACTGGAGGGGCCCAGTGGATTAGATGCCCAAACTGTCCCACACACCGTGACACTCATGACTGTCCAGCCCTGGGGAAAACCTCTCGGTCCCCCTGTATTGTCTAAACCCAGACAAGACCCAAACCTGACTCTGCTTAACTCTCGGGATCAGACAAAATGGTCGTGGGTAGAACACACTCTGTGTGTGTGCCAACATGGTGATCCCCATCACAATCAGCAGGCAGGTCCCAAGGGTACTCAAAGGCCATTCAAAACTGTCAAAACTCTTAAATGCTGCTGCTGTACTTGTCACTGAGGCTGGTGTAGCTGCTGTGCTTGAAGGCTCTCTCACCACCAGCTTTGCTTTTTCTGAGTCCAGATCTTCCTCCTCTGCCTTGCTGGGAAATGCTGCGGGGTCTCCTGCATCCTCCTGCGGCTCAGGCTCACGGGGCTTGGCGGACGGCTGCTGGGGAATGCTCTCGGCTGCCGCAGGGCTGGGCTCGGCCGTGGGGCTCGGCTCCTCCGCCGCCTCCTCCCGCTGCTCCGCGGCCGCCTCCTTCCCCTCCTCGGCAGCCGCCTCCTTCCTGGCCTCCGGCCCCGCTCCCGCCGCCGCTTGGTCCCCGGGGCCGCTCTCCCGGGGCGCTTCGGCCGCTGCCGGCTCCCGGGGCCGCTCCCCCTCGGCTCCCCGCAGCCTCACAAAGACGGAGGCGAAGACGAGGGCCAGGACGGTGAAGAGCAGTGGGACGGCCAGGTACAAGTCCACAGCCACGTCCATCCCGCCCTGCTGCCGGAGCCCCCCCGTATCGCAAGCCATTACCATAAAGTACAATGAAACAAGAACCTTAGCCCAAGGCCCACACTTGATAAACACTGACACAGCAAATGCCGGCTCTAAGTAAGCAACGACATACAGAAACTGTGACATCAAAAAGAACAACTTTGAGAGCCCATAAATCAGCATTGTGCCTCAGTCAGATCTGTTGTTATCTCAACCCTTCCTGCCCCATGTTGAGCGCCAAAAAGAACTGTCGTGGTTTAAGCCCAGGCCGTAAATCAGAACCACGAAGTCCACTTCTCCCCCCCACCTTTCTTCCCTCCGCTTCTGGAGGGACGGGGAGGAGAATCAAAAGAATGCAGCTCCCACGGGTTGAGATAAGAACAGTTTAATAACTAAGGTATAACACAAATCACTACTGCTACCACTAATAGTAATAATGATAAAGGAAATAACAAGGAAGAGAATACAACCGCTCACCAACCGGTACCTCACCCCCACCCTGCCATGATCCAGCCCTTCCGGGAACTCTCAGTTCTACATCCTGGGCATGACGTGCTGTGGTATGGAATACCTCTTTGGCTAGTTTGGGTCAGGTGTCCTGTCCCTGCTTCCTCCTGGCTTCTCCTCCTCCCTGGCAGAGCATGAGACTCACAAAGTCCTTGGTCAGTCTAAACATCGCTGTTATCAGCTCCATTCCCAAGCCGAAAGTCAAAAACACAGTGCTGCAAAAGCTACTAAGAAGGAGAAAAACTGACTACTGCTACTGAACCCAGGACAGTAGGGAAGGAAGGGAGGAAGGGAGGAAAGGAAGGAAGGAGGGAGGGAGGGAGGAAGGGAGGAAAGGAGGAAAGGAGGGAAGGAAGGGAGGGAGGGAGGGAGGAATGTAGTTTTGAAACAGCAGCTGCCTGGAGAAGAAGATAGCAGCCCAAGGAACTTTTAATATTTCATTTCATTAGCTTCACCCTAACAGTTCTTAATAGTCTTAAAACTTGTATTTTCTATGCATCTGCAGTGAAAGGACCAACAGAAGTTATAACCTGTAAACCCAAATACCATCTTGCACAAGGCAGTTCTTCCGCTGCCTATGATCAAAGAAAGTCTGCTACGGCTACATATACAGATGCACAGACACACATATTTCTTCACCAGCTCTCCACAGGTGCTTGATCTGTCCAGCAGCTGGTATCTAAACCCTAGTGTCTGCTGTTGTAGGCACTCAGATCTCTCATCCCACTCACTGGGAAGCTCATGTTTAAGTTCACAATCAAGCCATGTGTGTGCACCTCCACATGCAGAACAGAAATCGAGCTCACAAGGAAAAAGCATTAGGAATAGAGTGTATTATTAAGACAGGACAGTTTGCAGTGACTCATGAGAGCGTAGGGCTGTCAGAAAAACATGCAGACAGCATTTTACACATGACCAGCCAGTCTTTTCTGTCCCCTTCATTTTCCAGGCTCATTCTTACCCTATTGTCCTCCCCTCTTTCTCCACTCTTGTCTCTTAGATAATCACCCCCTTGCTTTCTTACTTCTTTCTCCAGTGTACCAGTTTTGCTAAGTATGTTCCTGAATTTGGCACTTGTACCCTCACTTAGATCATCTCAACTATGTGTTATATTACTGATACAGTTACTCAGGCACCGGTGGCTCTGCAGGACATTGTTTTCCAAAAGATCCATAGTCCTCTTCTCCAAATAGCTGTGAAGTTTGGCTGTCTTTCACATAATTTCCCTTAACTGTCTGTGAAATCCACCAGTTCCTCAAAGCACTATCTATAATTCTGTTATCTACTCTATTATTTGTCTTGCACAGCAACTTTGCGTGTTCTGCCCAGACACTCATGGCTGTACAGATAGCCAAAATTCAGGCCAGGCCTGAAGCTTGTTCACTTGCAGAACTTCACAGAGGAAACAATGAGTTCCCAATAATAATTCTTGGAAGATATGTTTTCAGTGTACCCCTATCTCTTACATTCTGGACTAATGATAGAGCATGAAAAAGAAACAAAATAAAAATGTCCAGTCCCAGTTTGTTCACCAGTTCTATAGTCCCTTTATTTTTAGATTTCCTGATTTTTTTCTTGTAGATGGTACATAAGGACAAAATGTGTTGCTGCTCAATGATTAGATAAATAATTTTGATGTATGTGCAGAGAAATTTTATGTAGAGTACAACCAATATTGTGTTTTCTGTATTTCTCTGTTGTCTTTTGAAACTAATGATTAACTATGGATGTGGACACATATTTATACATATAAATATATATATATATATGAGACTTCTAAGAGTTTATATGACTTTAAACGAGACTGTTTTCAACAGCTTCTTATCTGATGGGGTGTAATATTGAAAAAGAATAATCCATGCTGATGGTATCTTGCCTTTGAAGTTTCCTGACTGATTGAAAAGAGAGTAATTCTACTGCTGGCTTCTTTGCAGTGACAGCTGTGTGAAGTCATTGTAAACATTGAAGATAACTTTCCATATGGCAAGAATTCCCAACTGTTTATTTGGTAATCAGCAGTGTATGCTCATTACGACCCTGAGCTGCATAACCTTATTGAATGTGATTGTCTGCTTAGAAATTCTGTTGTGTTGAATTTATCTGCAATATGTTACCCATAAAAAGGGTCCAAATCCTGGTTCTTGGATTCAGACACAGATTTTGATCATCAAAGTTGGAATATTTATGTATCTAGATCTTCTTCCACACCACCCCCACTGCTGCTTCCCCATTCGCTTTCAGAGATGGAACAAAAAAAGAATTGTACAGAGGCAAGCAAAAATTAATTTGTTTCAGTCAAGCTCATCTGCAGTCAATAATCAAATAGTCTTTCCATCATTTCTGTTGCTTTCTCCTTCACTGAAGCCCTTCAGCATGGGATTACTAGCGGCAAATTTACTGTAGGGATTGGTGCATGGACGGGAAGCTGCTAGCAGGGACAGGAACCATCTGACTCTGGGGAGGTGCTTGAGCGGCAAATATAAGGAATTCTAACTGCGCAATAAATCGCTGACGACCCGCATTACATGAATGCTCTATGTCTCAGCCCTAGTTCGGAGGGAACTAGTGCTTCTGTCCCTCACCACACGAGTAGCGAGAAACTACAATTTACCACCTGAAACTCCACATTTCTCAGCTTCTTTCAGCCTATCAATCATTCCCTGGACTATATACTTATATTTAGACAGACTGAATCAAGTACTAGTTTTTATTTTTTTAATATTTCATAACAAATAATGATTGAAGTGATAAGAATATCTATTCTCTAAGGAGATTACAATGTTTCAGCAGGATGAACCTTCTCAGCACTGCAATATAATTTGCTACTCTCTTAAACTAGGTTAAAATATTAAATGAAATTATCCATTTAAAAAAATGTAACATTTATTGAAAAAAAAATTCAGAAGCAAGATGTTAAAATTTTGTAAATGCAACTGAAAATTACTTATTTGATGTTTTAAATAACTATAATTTCTTTTAAAATAAATAGAATTACTTATTATGATTGACATCTTAAATTTTCAGAAATACAGCAGTACATCCATATTAATTGGAATTTTTTTCCAAAAATTAAATAGAAAATAGTTTTTAGTGCATAATATCTAGAATTTTTAATACTACATTATCAAATTAGAAATTTCACCAATCCTACAATCTGCAACCAAATCCTTCCTCTTCTGTCTCCACTAGAATAATAAAAAACTATATGAAAATTCTATTATTTCTTCGTGAGGGCTCACAGAAAAGAACAAAGACCAAAAGATTATTTTTCAAATTACATTCAACACACTGTAGAAAGCTTTTAAACATAACAGACTTAATTAGCATATATTTAATCGCATTCTATGCCACATTCTATACTTAAAATCATAATTTCATAAGTTCCTTGCCTCACTGGCATTAGAATATTTCAGACATTAAGGAGACTGAAGAAAAGCTTCTTAAATATTCTGCTTTATGAAGAATAATTATGCAGCAGAAGTCATATCTTCTATTTCAGCCTTTTTGCTCTTTATTAATAAAAGACAGAGGTGATCTTTTTACTAGATCTGACATTAGTATTCTTAGAACCACAGAAAGACTTTGTTTGGAGGGATCTTTGAAGGTCACCTAATCCAAATTCCTACCCAAACCAGGGTCAATTTCAAAGCTCAGATCAAGCTGCTGAAGGCTTTGTGTGTCTGAGTTCTAAAACCTCCAGGGCCGGAGGGTTCACAGCCTAACTGGGAAACCTGTTCTCAACATTCAAAGCTTATTTCATTAATTTTCCTATTTGTTTATTCAAAATTTTCAAGTTAACAGTTAATATTTGTCCTAGTTAGTGAAAATAGTAGGAAACTGTGAGAACTTGTAAGCATAAAGGCTGACAGGCCACTTAAATACCAGATTAAGGAGACTTTAAGCATGATAATCATCTGGTATTAGTAATGTTAGTGGAAAAAAGCAGGTATTTATTTCTAGCATTCAGCTGGTCTCATCTCAGATCAGCCACGTATTTCTAAAAAGCCCTGACAATTCCTGTCTCTTAATTTTGATTGCAACAAAAAGGCTGAATATTACTATATTAGAGATTTGGACACATTGTAGTCTCTCACATAAAACAGCACAAATCTTAATCTTGGTACTTCAGAGTATTTTCTAGAATGTTTCTGTACACTAAGTTTTGCCTAATCCTTAAAATTAGTCAGCAGACTGAGGCACATTTTGAAACTTAAAGCATTCTTGGCACTTGGGTATTGGCTTCCAGTATGATCAGAAAATCTGTTTAAGCTTTGTCGTATTTCATAGATGTTTAAATCCTCAAGCCAATTTCTTTTTTAATCCTTTAAATGTGTTTGAATTGGACTACATCCTGTTATGTGCAGAGATCACTGAATGCAATACAAGAAAAAGGGTCAGATTCATTTCAGTTGGCAATTCCACTGGGCCTTGTACAACATAGACAGCAGCAAAACACAGTGCTTCAAATCATTGCAGTTTACCAGTTCCTAGCTGCTGGAGTTGCCTTTAAACAAAATGCAGCAGCATTCTCCATAGGTAATTAATTCCTGTTTCATGTTTTCAGCAGGGATAATGCTCATGCCAGAATAGGTTCAGAATGGGATACTTAACAAACCAGCTGTTTTTAACCCAAAGCTCTGCATTAGTCTCTAAAAACCAAACACTTTCCAATCCTTTCTGCATTGCTCTGACTGGTCCATAATGGAAGATATGAAAATTCAGAAGATGGACAGTGTTGTCTGTGTAGGACTATGTCAATAGTTTATGTTATAGTCCTTGATTTCTGTTAGGAATCTAGCATCATTGCCAAGAAGGATACTTAGGAATATACACTTAAAATGACCTAGATGCAACAAAAGACAAAACTAGATGAAAAGAAAGAAAGTACTGTTCCTTTCTTTCTCCTCCTTTTTGAATATTGTTTCAAGGTGCTTTAGCTAGAAAGCCTACTTTTTCTGTTTTCTTTCTGTAATGTCATTATTTACTGGCAGAGCTCTTGACTCTTTGTAGATGATATTGGTGCTTTAGCAGGAGTCACCTTAGGTAAGCAGGGAGAACATCTTTACTTCATGTCTCATGAACTCATCAATTAAAATGACAATTCCATTGAAAAATCAATACACAGAAAGCAAGAAACCTTGGAAATTGTCAGGAGAGCTCATAAAACAGACCACTCCACAGTCACAGGCTTATCTGAAAAAAGCTTCTGTACAGTAAATTTCAATTATATCTCCAAGAGCACACTTATCTGCACATCCAGTTCTCTGTGTTCCTCCTTTTACATGTCCTCATTAATTAAATAATCAACATGAATGATCACAAGCAAAATTACTCTTTCAGTACTCTTGCCAGTTTTCTCTCTTCATTTGACTTCTAAACTGTGTAATTTGGAGACTATAAAAAAACACTAATTCTGCATAAATGTACCACTGTTGGGCTTTTTTAAGACAAAGTGTATTTTCAGGCTGCATGTAAAGAAAGTTTGATGTGTGGCATATTATTACAACAAATAAATAATTTAAAAATTATGACATAGAATCATAGAATTATAGAATAGTTACGGTTGGAAAGGACCTTAAGATCATCTAGTTCCAACCCCCCTGCCATGGGCAGGGACACCTCACACTAAACCATGTCACTCAAGGCTCTGTCCAACCTGGCCTTGAACACCGCCAGGTAGGAGCATTCACAACTTCCCTGGGCAACCCATTCCAGTGCCTCACCACCCTCTCAGTAAAGAACTTCTTACTTATATCCAATCTAAACTTCCCCTGTTTAAGTTTTAACCCATTACCTTTTCTACTATCACTACAGTCCCTAGTGAAGAGTCCCTCTCCAGCATCCTTGTAGGCCCCCTTCAGATACTGGAAGGCTGCTGTGAGTTCTCCACGCAGCCTTCTCTTCTCCAGGCTGAACAGCCTACTTTCTCAGCCTGTCTTCATACGGGAGGTGCTCCAGGCCCCTGATCATCCTTGTGGCCCTCCTCTGGACTTGTTCCAACAGTTCCGTGTCCTTTTTATGTTGCAGACACCAGAACTGTACACAATACTCCAAGTGAGGTCTCCCGAGAGCAGAGTAGAGGGGCAGGATCACTTCCTTCGACCTGCTGGTCACGTTCCTCTTGATGCAGCGCAGGGTACGTATAACAGAGGAATTCATAGGGCAAGTCATCAGTAGTTTCCTTATGAATGAGAATGACTATAATTGCAAGTTTTTAGGACATGAATATACTGCGGTAGTGTGATTCCACCAATATGAAATGAGTATACTTAATTTAAAATCATACAGGTAGGAATTGCACTGAAACCAAAACCACACCTAATACCTCAAGGATCTGCATAATTCTTTTCAATGCAAGAATACTGACTTTTAATCCAACATGTAAATCTCACCTAATCTAATATTTCCTTTCATATTCCAGAAAATATGCAAGCAATGGAAAATTATATATACCTATGCATATTCAGGAAAATGTGTATTTTAGATAGATTATTGTTTTTAAAAGACAACTTCTAAATGTATAAAATACTCCTCCTAGGAGTGCAAGTGACCAGGAGCATGGTGAACAGAGCAGGCAAACAGGGCATGGTGCATCAGTGACAGAAGGGTGAATGGAGAGGGCACCTCTTTGAATTGCACTGGTCATCTGCACAGGTTGGGCACACGTCCTACCTGCCCCTCAATGTGGAATGGTAGGCACTTGTCAGAGAGCAAAGGCTCCAGCTCCAAGGGAGGGATCTGCACCGTCTACACCAGTGGTGGAGCAGACACAAGGAGAGGCTGCAGCACAGACCTCAGGATGTAGGAGGTACCCAGAGCTCTCTCCAAGGGCAGGGACAAGCAGAAAATCAGTCTGCAGATGGTGAGCCTTAGTGGAGGACCTCCTGCAGCAGCTGGCTGAGCTGCAGGAGGCACTGAAGAGGCTGCAAAGCATCAGGGAGGCTGAGAAGGAATTCAACACCTGCTTTCAAGGCAGTGAAGCCTCAGCTCACAGCCAAGCTGGTGGTAGTCTTTTTACCAGTCCTCCTGTCAAAGAGAAGGGGTATGAAAGGGCCAATTGAATCTGACAAATCAACAAATGGATATGGGACTGGTGGGGCAGCCTGAGGTTTGGCTATGTAGACCATGGGACTGTCTTTGAGAAACCTGGCTGTCTGGGGGCTGATGAGGTCCATCTCAGAGAAAGAGTGTCTTCAGTCACAGGCTTGCCAAGCTGGTGAAAAAGACTTTAAAGTTAGGGTGGAGAGGAACCTCAATCCATCCCACTCCTACCTGTCTCATGTTGGTGCCAGTAGACGTACAGAACCTGCAGGGGGATCTCAGGTCAGCAATGGAGCACTTGATGAGCAACACAAAGGACTTCCAGCCACTCCAGCCAATAACCCAGCATTATCAGGGGACCAACTGAAGTGCCTCTATGCCAATGCACATAGCATGGGTAACAAGCAAGAGGTGTTGAGGTGTGTACATGCCTCCTAGGACTGGAGTGTTGGAATGGAAGGATACGGGCTGTTCAGGAAAGACAGTCTGGAGAGATGAGGAGGGTGTGTCACCCTCTATGTAAGTGACCAGCTGAATTGCACAGACCTCCACCTGGGAAAGGATAAGGAGCCAAAACAGAGCTTATGAGTCAGGATTAAAGGAGGAACAGGGACTGGGGACATTATAGGAGGGATCTGCTACCGGTCACCCAACCAGGAAGACCAAGAGGATGAGGCCTACCACAGACAGATAGTTTCAGCCTCACATTCACAAGCCCTTGTCCTCATGAGGAACCTCAACCACCCTGATGTCTGTTGGAGGGACAACACTGCAGGGCACAAACAAGCCAGGAGATTTCTGGAATGCATTTATGATAACTTTCCTCTCCAAGTGCTAAAGGAGCCAATGAGGAGGGAGTATATGCTGAACTTTGTCTTCACCAACAGGGGGTGGATGGTGGGGAATGTGAAGCTGAAGGGCAGCAGTGATCATGAAATGATGGAGGACAATGAGAAAATCTATAGGCACGGTGGGGATAAAACGGAGATGAGGGAAATATGGGTCCCCTCCAGAAGGAAATGGGAGACATGGTCATCTGTGACATGGAAAATGCCAAGGGACTCAACAACTATTTTTCCTCGGTCTTGGCTAGGAAGAGCTCCAGCCACACTGCCCAAGTCGCAGAAGGCAAGGGCAGGGACTTGGAGAATGAAGAACCGCCTGCTGTAGGAGATGATCAGTTTGAGATCATGAAGGAACTTGGAGGTGCACAAGTCTATGAAATCAGGTGAGATACATCCACAAGTTCTGAGGGAACTCATGGATGTAGTTGCCTGCCAAGCCGTTATCCATCATATTTGAGATGTTGTGTCAGTCTGGTGAAGTTTCTGCTGACAGAAAAGGAGAACTATAACTACCATTTTTAAAAAGGGCAAAAAGGGAGAGCCAGGGAGCTACAGGATGATCAGTCTCACCGTGGTGTCCAGCAGGATCATGGAACAGATTCTCCTGGAAACTATGCTAAGGCACATGGACAATAAGGGGGTGATTGGTGACAGCCAAATGGCTTCACTCAGGCAAATTGTGCCTGATAATTTGGTGGCCTTCTACTATGGGGCCACAGTGTTGGTGGAAAATGGAAGAGTGACTGACATAATCTACCTCGATTTGTGCAAGGCATTGGACACTGTCCCACATGACATCCTTTCCTCTAAATTGGAGGGACATCAATTTGATGGATGGACCATTCAGTGGATAAGGAATCGGCTGGATGGCTGCACATGAACAGTTGTTGTCAACGGCTTAATGTCCAAGTGGAGACTGGTGATGAGTGGTGTTCTTCAGGGGTCGGTTTTGGGACCAGTGCTGTTCACCATCTTTGTTGGTGACATGCACAGTGGGATTAAGTCACCCTCAGCAGTCTGCTGATGCCACCAAACTTTGTGGTGCTCTGGAAGGAAGGGATGCCATTCTGAGGAACTTTGACACACTTGAGCCAATGCCAGCTTCATGATGTTCAAATGGCTGAGAGCAAGGTCCTACATCTGGGTCTGGGCAATCCCAAACACACAGTATGGGTGGAGAATGGATAGAGAGCAGACCTGAGGAGAAGGACTTGGGGTGTTGGTTGATAAGAAGCCCAAAATGACCCAGCAATGTGTGCTCACAGTCTAGAAAGACAGTGGTAGGTGGGGCTGCACCAAAAGGAGAGTGGCCAGCAGGTCGAGGGAAGTGATTCTGCACATCTACTCTGCTCTTGTGAGACTCCACCTGGAGTACTGTGTTCAGCTCTGGGGCCCCCAGCACAAGAAGGACATGGAACTGTTGGAGTGAGTCCAGAGAAGGGACATAAAGACAATCAGAAGGTTGGAGAACCTGTCCTGTGCAGACAGGCTGAAAGTGTTGGGCTTGTTCATCCTGAAGAAAAGAAGGCTCCAGGGAGACCTTAGAGCAGCCTTCCAGCACCTACAAGAAATCTGGAAAGGGATTTTTTCCAAGGACATGTAGTGATAGGACAAGGGGGATTTGATTTAAACAGAAAGAGGGTAGATTTAGATTAGAAGTAAGGAAGAAATTCTTCCCCGTGAGGGTAATGAGGCACTGGAAAATTTTGCCCAGAGAAGCTGTGAGGTCCCATCTCCGGAAATGTTCAAGGCCAGGTTGGACAAGACTTTGGGCAAGCTAGGCTAGTGTAAAGTGTCCCTGCTCGTGGCAGGCAGACTGGGACTAGATGTTCTTTAAGGTCCCTCTCAACCCTAAGTATCCTGTGATCTTATGATTCTCTACCCCTCTATTTCAAATTACCCTTCAGCAGGGAATACACTGATGGGATAAACTCCTTTTTATAATGCATTGCTCTGACTTCAAATAGCTGACTAGTTTTACTGCTGTGTATTTCTTGATAATGTGTATTTCTTCATGTTATTTTCTGTTTTATTAGTCACCTGGAGGAACATAATTTACAAAATAATGTATATTTTGTATACCCTCTTTAAGTACCTTAGTATGCTACTTATAGAAAAACCAAAAAAAAGAAAAGGTTTTATACATGCTTTGTTTTATTGATACTGAAAATGCATCATTATGAGAACACAAACAGATTTTCCAGCCAAAAGTATGTTTCCAAAACATCTGCTTTTGTGCAGGTGATTTCTATCATAATACATTACACCAACAGAAATATTTTTAATATTTATTAATGAAAATAATTAAGTAAGATTATCCTAAATCTTCGAAACCTCAGTAATTCATAAGTTTTTAAAAAATAAAAACAGAACAGAAACAAATAAAATGTGTTTCCTGAGCTTTTTCTATTTTCATTTGTAGTTTGTATATATAGTAGACTTCATTGTGTACTATTTTATTGACTATAAATATATTAATATATGGTAACACATTTGTAACCATATCTTATCTATCCTATATATGATTTTTTTAAGCTACTGCTTCTAACTTTCTATATCTGTCAGTATGTTCTTCAATATATTGTCTATTTCTTTATTTTCAATGATATTACAGAATACTTTTATTGCTTTTTCAAGGCTAGTCTTTCCTCCATGTGGGTCTTTCACTGGTTTTAGTACTATCATGTCATGTTGTAATGTATTCATAGCTAATGTCCTGTGTCTCCATTTATATTGCCTTTGTTACAGGCTGCGATCTGAAATCAGTTCTGAATAGTAAAATAATAGTATAATTTGTAGAATTTTTTTATCTAAAGGAAGCAGACAGATGTTTAAATTTAAATGGTACATGCTATATATCCATAAATATAGAAATCATTAACACAATATGCAGACTTCATGCTGCATATCTCCTTTAAAATAAGGTTTGTAAATGGAGGAATAATTCTAATATCATTTAATAACTACCTTTCAAGCAGCATATCGTGACACTTTTCCTATCCTGAATGTGTGCAAAAACAGAAGGAGAATGATAAGATATATTTATAAAAACTAATGAATTTATATCAGCATTTTTGCCACATGTTGTCATGAATACAGTCTCACGCTAATTTCTGTCATAGTATCATGCATCGTTTCTAACTAAAGCTTCATTCATAAAATTTATCGTTAAATTCATTTAAATTGCATTATGATAACACGCTTTTATTATTCTTGCAGTTAAGAATATAAATGAACTGTCACAGAGGGCTGACATGTGGTCCCAGGCCGTGGGTATGGCATGAGAGGCCTGGGACAGCAACAACAGCCAGGGCTGTTGATGCCCTTAATAATGAATGAAATAGGACATTTAACATGCAGATTCTCAGTGGTTTTAACATACAAAGTAGACAATGACCTCTTCAAAACATTTATTACTAGAGGTCCCCTAGACTTTGCTAGGTTTATCAACAAAGGTAGGCACAGCTCTATAGCTGGACACTTAAATTCAGTTATCTACAAGCCAACTTGACATCTAGGGTACAATAACAAGCTCTATTCAACAGATTCAGTCGGATTAGAGAGCCAGTCAGCTTATTCCAAAGTAGGTACTTTTCATCTGCCTTCTGATTCTTGTATTTGTACTGACAAAACTTTTACTGAGTGTTATGAGAGATAAAAGATCTCTTCCACTTTTAGATATCTATGTTAAAGACTTAAAATTAGGTTTCTTAATTTTCAGAAAAGTCTTCTCTTTAATTAATTTTACTGGTAAAAGAATTAAGTGCCTGCAGACTTCTAGCTTATAAGTAGTTAGGCAGAACATCTCTATGGCACTTCAGATGTCTCATCTTCTATATGTTGTCTTTCAGGCCTCAGTCCTTCTATGGTTCCAAGATCTTGTGCTTTCTATCACTGTGATGGTCAATTCTACTTGTTTACATGTACTACTGATCTAAATAAGTAGAGGTGAAACTATTTGCTGTATGCTGGTAAAAAATTTTATTTTAAAAAAAAGACAAACAAAAAAATATATTCTGCGCTTTTAAAAAATACTCATTAAATTTAAAAAAACAGTTGGCAGGTCTGATTCCTGTCTCATTCAAACTACCTAGGAAGATGCTGAGTTAGATTAATTTCTCTCAGTTTTTCCTATGTGTAAACAGTTTGTCCCAGGACCAGGAAACATATAAATGCATAACCCAATAGATCATACTTTGTTCCTCTCGTTCTTCTAGTGACTTTTTAAAAAAGACTGTTTGACTGACTGAAAGTTAATTCCTTCTTTCACTGTTACTGGTGAAACTACATGTATATAAATATATCTTATCCTCCTTGTATAAGGTACTGCCTTTTAACCTACAAAAGCTATCACACCAAAAACCTTTCCTCAACAATCTTACCTTTAAACATATGATTGCCTTTGAAGTTCACTGAAACTTGTACCCTATCATGAAATCTTTCTTACTATTTTCAGGTCTGATTAAGTGCGAGTATCAAAGGAAAGCTGAATATGATTCACTATAAGAGGCCTATACAATTTTAACAATTAATAATTCCTGCCATCTTTCTATTCCTGTAGCTATTGAAGAAAATATGGCCCCCAAAGTGCTATTGTGATTACTATTAGGTAATTTTTAAAATTTATTTGTGAGTTTGTTAATAACATTTAGAAAACCCTCAAACAAACAACACATTCCTTGTATTTTCATGAGACAACATAAAACAAAAATTTGAGCTTCTAACTTTTTAAAGGTTACTAGCACACTTCTCAGAAAAATAGGTGTCTTAACAAGGATGAGAACTGTGTTTCATCAAAGATCACAGTATTTATTTGCTCAGAGGTGTCCTCTGACTTATAGTCTATGTGCTTTGTGAATTCAAATTGCACAGATGCAGCTAGTTGCCTGGTACTCCTTTCTCTCTGGAGGAAAAAAGAATACATGAGTCCATCACCACATATTCCTTGCCTGTTCTTTTTATATACATATATATATTCATAACATCTATTGAACCAATTTTTATTAATGTTATTATACAGTGTTACCTGTTACTATATTGCTTGTTGTTATATTATTATTATTGCTTAATCAAAAGGTAGGATAGAAATTTTATTATTTTTTTATCAAATGTTTGTTTACTACTTTCCTTTCATAGAAATTAAAATGGTCTAACTTAAACCAAGTAGAAAGTTCACTTTATAATTCATGCACTATTTTTTCTTTTCCTCCAGAATTTCCCTGGTGAATGATAGCCCTATACTAAACACTTTATTGAAGATTAGATAATCAGGTCTACTCTTTTCCCTTTGTTAATAAAATAACAAGACTGAATTTTTGTTCAATAAAAAAAAAAAAAAGCTTGCTTAACATAGCACCATCTAACTTAAATTTCATGTTAGTACAATTTCTACTTATTTTTCTTAAATATAAAATAATACAATCAGGGGAGGGGAGGGGAGGGAAGGAGGTGAGGGAAGGAGAGGGGAGGGGAGCAGGTGAGGGAAGGAGAGGGGAGGGAAGGTCAGCAGGGGAGGGGAGGGGAGGAGAAGGAAAGGAAGGAAGTAAGGAGGGAAGGAAGGAAGGAAGGAAGGAAGGAAGGAAGGAAGGAAGGAAGGAAGGAAGGAAGGAAGGAAGGAAAGAAGGAAGGGAGGAAGGGAAGGAAGGGAGGAAGGAAGGAAGGAAAGAAGGAAGAGAGGGAGGGAGGGAGGAAGGAAGGAAGGAATGAAGGAAAGAAGGAAGGAAGGAAGGAAGGAAGGGAGGAGAGGGAGGGAGGGAGGAAAGGAGGAAGGAAGGAAGGAAGGAAGAAGGAAGGAAGGAAGGAAGGAAGGAAGGAAGGAAGGAAGGAAGGAAGGAAGGAAGGAAGGAAGGAAGAAGGAAGGAAGGAAGGAAGGAGGAGGGAAGGAAGGAGGGAGGGAAGGAAGGAAGGAAGGGAGGGAAGTGAGAGGGAGGAAGGGAGGAAGGAAGGAAGGAAGGGAAGGAAGGGAGAGGGTGTTTGTTGTTTGTTTTTTGTTGTAGTTTTTTGGTTTTTTGTTGTTTGTTGTTTTGTTTTGTTTTTTTTTTTTTTTTGGTTGTTTTTTTGTAGAATGTTTGATATTATTATTATAGGGAAGGAAGGAAGGAAGGAAG